>NW_027362761.1:11942694-17767694 GCF_046119375.1 Phyllobates terribilis | reverse complement strand
TTTTCAGGACTAGGTTACATCAGTTCCTATCAGTTTTTGCCAGGCAGGTCTGTGCCAGTGCTGTGCAAGTTTTTTTCACAGCATTTGGCTGAATCTAGCAAAGCTAATCCTTTTTGGCCTATTGCAGAGTGTGTTAGTGACGCGCCCCTGGGCCTGCTGTGTCGTGCGGCATCGCGCGCACGGGGGCTTACCCGGAGCCGGATCAGATGGGGGTAGTAGTCTCGTGGCGGTGACCCGGTCCGTGCCCAGGGAGTCAAACTGAGCGGCAGTCTTTAGCAGTAGATGTTAGAATGTTCGACTACGCCACCCGTTGAATGCGGCTATGAAGCCGCCGCTGCAGGGCAGACCGCTGAGGCCGGTGGTAAGGTTGTGCAGCGTAGCTGGTAGAACCCCCAACGGGAGGGGTATGGCCTCAGGGCAGCAGATGTGGATGATAGTGGAAGTGATGGTGCAGCAAGGAAGCTCAGAGACGTGTGGTGCAGTTTCAAGGCTTTTACTCACAGGTGTTGCTCCGGTCACTTTGGCCAGCAGTGACCACCCGAGCCGTGCTGCGTCCACCAGGTGCGGGACTCGGCCAACCCCCAGGCAGTTCCAGAGCGTGGTCCCAAGCTCCCCTCTATTCCTTCCTACGGGCCATCCTCACCAGGGACCCACCTTTGTCCGGCTCCCTCGGGTCTTTTGGTGGCGAAACCTTTCCCGGCTTCCCTGACCCTATGCGTGGTTTGCCTTCCTGGTGGATATGGTGAGGGGTCGCGCCAAAACTTGTCCACGACCTCCGGTTCCTGGCTAAGGATGTTTAGCCTCTACCAGTTTGGGATCCGGTACCCTCTTCTGCCAACCCTTCACCCGTCTTAGTTCACTTGTGGGATCTCAGGGTTCCCTCTAATTGTGTCTCTGGGCCTTTCACTGGGTTTTTCCCCTTCTTCCTCTTTCTCTGCGCTTCAGGCCTGGCCCTGGAGCTGGGCCCAGATGGAGCCACAGCTCCCTGTCAGCCCTCTCTGGCTGAGCTCTCCCTCAGCTTCTCCTCAGACTCAACCTCCTGTCTCAAGATGGTGCCCACCTCTTATACTCCCTCTGACACCCGAGCCCAGGTGACTAGCACCCAATGGGCTCCTACCAATGCCCAGAGTCCCTTCCCTGTCTGCTCCTACACTACTGGGATGTTCCTCCCCCCCTCCCACTCCAGCCAGGGACAGACGCTGTCGTACCTGCACATCTACCTAGTGGGAGTACCGTTGTTCTGTCCCCCGGAAATGGGATGAGTGTAGTGCATGCAGCTAACTGAGCTCGGTCCCACACTCCATCCTTACCCGGGAGTGGAATACCACACCTCTGGTTTGAGGTGCAATACCCCTGTAGCAGCCGAGTCCTCGGGGTGCTACATTCCCCCCTGGTAAACCACAGCACGTCCTCGGGCTGTAAAAGAATAAAACAAAACATACAACATTTTTTTAAAGTACACACTAACATATAAAACATTATAAAAAAACATTATCAGAAGATATAACATTACAGGTAACTTTTTAGATTACTATCTTAGCAGCATAAACTTTTGATATAAAACTTTTCCATATAAAGCATTCTTGTTCCTCCGGCCACGGTGCAACTTATGACCGGGTAAAGTGCAACAGTCACTAGAGAAAACAGTTCTTTATAAAACCAGAAGGGGGCGCTTTAGGAAGCGCAACTATTTACAGGGTATGGCCGCTCTCAGTCCTCGGCCAGTGGGGATAGGGGAATGGCTGCTCACAGTCCTCAGCCTGGTAAGGGATAGGGGCACACAGGAAACAGTCCCTTTAAACAGTTCCACACTAGTCCCAACGGGGACCATACTCTGATTAGCAGCATGTCAAGTACCCTTACGGGTAACTATTTACAGTACTTTATTTGGGCTACTTCCCTTCAGTAGCGGTGTCTTCTCCTTGTCTCCTCCTGAGGATAGTCTTCAGACCCGTCCGGGTCCTCTTGATCTTCCCCATACTGCAACTCCTCCTCCGTCAACCGGTGCACGTGAAGGGCGTATGGTCCTTTGGCACACTGGTGCCGGGTGAAGGTAACCTCATCACCCGGGTAGAGGTCACGTCCTCGGTGTCCCTCCGGCAGGTGGCTCTCAACATCCCTGCGGGTGACAAAGACATCGCCGGGGGTTCTGTGATCCCGGATAAAGCCCCAGCCGTGCTCCATTTGAAACTTCATGACAGTCCCGGTGGCGCGGGGACCGTGGGCCGCACGGCGGTTTCGCCGGGTCCGGCTTTTCTGCTCCGCGCTTTGGACCTGCAGCCGCTCCTCGCGGACCCGCCTCTCTTGCCGTTCCCTCTGAAAGACCTCCAGCTGTTGACGACAGCACTCCTCACGTTGGGCTGCGGCCGCCCGTGTCTCTTGGGTGAACCCCATGAGGTTTTCACCGGTGGGGTCCCATGCAAATTGGGCCTCCTCCAGCGGGAGCGGAACAATTTTGGCGGGTGCCGGAGCCGGGATCAGAGGCTCACACAGAGGCCATTCCTTCCGGAGTCGGGGGTTGACGTACTCCGGTGGCCAAATGAAAGGCAGCCCGTCCGGGCTAGTGTGCTGTGCGAATAGATCTTCACCCAGGGGCAGCATTGTGGAAGTTGAGGGCACTGGAGGGGCAGCGGCGCCCGGATTCACCAGGCCTTGCGACCAGGCCGGTGGCACTCTGAAGGTGAAGGGTACTGTGGAGACGGCGGCGCCCGGGGGTACTCGGCCTTGCGACCAGGACGGTGGCGCTGTGGAGGTAGAGGGCGCTGTGGAGACTGCGGCGCCCGGGGGTACTCGGCCCTGCGACCAGGCCGGGGGCACTTCCTCTTTTGCCGCGCTCAGGGTCAAGGGGCGTGGCGTATCAGAGAGCACGACCGCGGCTCCTGCCGCTTGAGGCCTAGTTGGAAGCAGCGGCGGTGCGGCAACGGGCGCGGTAAGTGGAACTTCGGGCTCTGCGACGGGGAGCTGGGGCAGGCTTGCGGCTACTGGGCACGGGGTGATGACGTCCCCATTACCTGCTTCCATCTCTGCGCCTCCCTCCACGGCGTCGTCTCCGGCCTCCGTTCCTCCTGCACCATCCTCAGGGGCAGACACGCTCCACGTTGCGGGTGGCATCCTCTGCTGGCGGGTTCCAGCCTGCTGGACCATCTCTCTCCTCCATTCGGCCAGTGCTTCTTGCTGTACTCGGGCCATCTTCCGGGCCAAGGCCTCCAGCGCGGTCTGTGCACGCTCCCGTTTTCTGGGGAGCTGTGCCAGGATCTCCACCAGGCCTTCTGGGGTGGCAGCCTGCAACATGTTCCGGACCACAGGGTCGGTGCTGATCGACTCTCCCTCCATCTCCGGGTGCGATCTGTCCAGACTCCTCCAGGCCGCACCCATCTTGTTGGTTTTGTTCTGTATCCGCCCCCATTGAGGGTGGTCCCGGGGCAACTTAGTGATTGTCAGTTCCAGGGGCAGCCCTCTCACGCTGATGGACATTTCTATCATTGCAGTCTCTGCTGGTGGGGGCGGTTTCCGCTTTTAGCGCCATTCCTGGACCTGGCCCACGATGGGAGGTGGCCTCTTGCCACCCTCTGGCACGCCCATAATGGAGTCCGCTCTGCCAGGGCGGGAAATCATCTCAGATGGCGGGAATCGTCTCCTTATGGCGGGAAACTCCGTGGATGGCGGGAAAAGGCTGCAGATGGCGGGCAAACGGCGGGAAACGATCCGAGATGGCGTCCGATGGCGGGGACCCTCCGGAATTGGCGGGAGACTCCTTTTTACGGTAAATGTGAACTTTTCTTCAGGCACGCAGTACCCGTCGGTTGCGGGCACGTAATCCTGCCGACTACGCCAAAGTTGACGCACCCCTGGGCCTGCTGTGTCGTGCGGCATCGCGCGCACGGGGGCTTACCTGGAGCCGGATCAGATGGGGGTAGTAGTCTCGTGGCGGTGACCCGGTCCGTGCCCAGGGAGTCAAACTGAGCGGCAGTCTTTAGCAGTAGATGTTAGAATGTTCGACTACGCCACCCGTTGAATGCGGCTATGAAGCCGCCGCTGCAGGGCAGACCGCTGAGGCCGGTGGTAAGGCTGTGCAGCGTAGCTGGTAGAACCCCCAACGGGAGGGGTATGACCTCAGGGCAGCAGATGTGGATGATAGTGGAAGTGATGGTGCAGCAAGGAAGCTCAGAGACGTGTGGTGCAGTTTCAAGGCTTTTACTCACAGGTGTTGCTCTGGTCACTTTGGCCAGCAGTGACCACCCGAGCCGTGCTGCGTCCACCAGGTGCGGGACTCGGCCAACCCCCAGGCAGTTCCAGAGCGTGGTCCCAAGCTCCCCTCTATTCCTTCCTACGGGCCGTCCTCACCAGGGACCCACCTTTGTCTGGCTCCCTCGGGTCTTTTGGTGGCGAAACCTTTCCCGGCTTCCCTGACCCTATGCGTGGTTTGCCTTCCTGGTGGATATGGTGAGGGGTCGCGCCAAAACTTGTCCACGACCTCCGGTTCCTGGCTAAGGATGTTTAGCCTCTACCAGTTTGGGATCCGGTACCCTCTTCTGCCAACCCTTCACCCGTCTTAGTTCACTTGTGGGATCTCAGGGTTCCCTCTAATTGTGTCTCTGGGCCTTTCACTGGGTTTTTCCTCTTCTTCCTCTTTCTCTGCGCTTCAGGCCTGGCCCTGGAGCTGGGCCCAGACGGAGCCACAGCTCCCTGTCAGCCCTCTCTGGCTGAGCTCTCCCTCAGCTTCTCCTCAGACTCAACCTCCTGTCTCAAGATGGTGCCCACCTCTTATACTCCCTCTGACACCCGAGCCCAGGTGACTAGCACCCAATGGGCTCCTACCAATGCCCAGAGTCCCTCCCCTGTCTGCTCCTACACTACTGAGATGTTCCTCCCCCCCTCCCACTCCAGCCAGGGACAGACGCTGTCGTACCTGCACATCTACCTAGTGGGAGTACCGTTGTTCTGTCCCCCGGAAATGGGATGAGTGTAGTGCATGCAGCTAACTGAGCTCGGTCCCACACTCCATCCTTACCCGGGAGTGGAATACCACACCTCTGGTTTGAGGTGCAATACCCCTGTAGCAGCCGAGTCCTCGGGGTGCTACATTAGTCAGTGGAGTAGCCTATCTGTGTTGCAAGATATACCACCTGTGTATAGAATACCAATTTTTTTACTGCACCTAGTGAAGTAAAATCTTTTGGGCATAGCATCATTCTATTAGTCCATCTATACTGACCTCCATCAGGTTGCAAATTGAATATAATTTTTTTCTGCATCTAGCTCTGAAAAAATATTTGGGCTTCTAGCAGTGTGTGGGACTTGTTCTATTAATCCATCTATACAGACCTCCATCAGGTTGCAAACTGAATATAATTTTTTTCTGCATCTACCTCTGAAAAAATATTTGGGCTTCTAGCTGTGTGTGGGACTTGTTCTATTAGTCCATCTATACTGACCTCCATCAGGTTGCAAACTGAATATAATTTTTTTCTGCATCTAGCTCTGAAAAAATATTTGGCCTTCTAGCAGTGTGTGGGACTTGTTCTATTAATCCATCTATACAGACCTCCATCAGGTTGCAAACTGAATATAATTTTTTTCTGCATCTACCTCTGAAAAAATATTTGGGCTTCTAGCTGTGTGTGGGACTTTCTCTATTAGTCCATCTATACTGACCTCCATCAGGTTGCAAATTAAAAATAATTTTTATCTGCATCTACCTCTGAAAAAATATTTGGGCTTCTAGCAGTGTGTGGGACTTTCTCTATTAGTCCATCTATACTGACCTCCATCAGGTTGCAAACTGAATATATTTTTTTTCTGCATCTACCTCTGAAAAAATATTTGGGCTTCTAGCTGTGTGTGGGACTTGTTCTATTAGTCCATCTATACTGACCTCCATCAGGTTGCAAACTGAAAATAATTTTTTGTCTGCATCTAGCTCTGAAAAAATATTTGGCCTTCTAGCAGTGTGTGGGACTTTCTCTATTAGTCCATCTATACTGACCTCCATCAGGTTGCAAATTAAAAATAATTTTTATCTGCATCTACCTCTGAAAAAATATTTGGGCTTCTAGCTGTGTGTGGGACTTGTTCTATTAGTCCATCTATACTGACCTCCATCAGGTTGCAAACTGAATATAATTTTTTTCTGCATCTAGCTCTGAAAAAATATTTGGCCTTCTAGCAGTGTGTGGGACTTTCTCTATTAGTCCATCTATACTGACCTCCATCAGGTTGCAAATTAAAAATAATTTTTATCTGCATCCAGCTCTGAAAAAATATTTGGCCTTCTAGCAGTGTGTGGGACTCATTGTATTAGTCCATCTATACCAAGCTCCACCAGCTTTTAAATTAATAATAATTTTTAGCTGCATCTAGCCCTGAAAATAATTTTTCTTCCCAATAGTGGTAGCAATAGAAATATGGGGCGCGCGCCTGGCTTACAAAAATATACGCTTCATAACAAAAAACACCAGCCTAGCGCACTGCATTAATAAGATGGCATCATCGTCTCCCCCAGTGCTAGGCCTACTACCCAGGCTAGCATTCCTGTGCCTAAAACACAATGTATGGGTCCGCGCTAGCCACTATGCTGAGGGGTCTAAAGCTGCTGCTAACGCTTTATAACAATTCAATTGGCAGATTTTTACAGAGCTCTTCCACAACGCCCACCCATCGGGCAACAGTTGCCCACCTTCCCTATGGGATCTAGTGGCGAATAGTTGATGCCATTAATCAGAGCGTCAGTTGCCCCGTCGACGTGGCAAGCATACGGTAAGGCATGGGAAGAGTGGACACGACTAGTAGCAGGCAGACGGGTTGACCAATGTGAACAAGCCAGATCACAAGTCACCATAGAATTTCTCCACCAGCTAATTATGAGGGGCATATCAGGGGCGTCAGCGCAGCGGTGTCTGACCGGAGTAGCATTTCACTTCCAACTACTGAATTGGGGAGATGTGACATAGGTTCATCATCAGACAATCCATAAAAGGGTGGAAAAGGGGTCAGCCAAGTCAGGAGTGTAGACGTCCCGTCCCGTGTCACTAAAACTGATTTCTCACATCATATCCCTAACACCATTAACATGACACTCACAATTTGAAGCAACACTACTGTCTACTGCATTTGTGATCGCCTTCTTCGGGGCGCTATGCATAAGCGAATTAGTCCCTCAATCCAAAATTACCACCAGTGGAGGCTTATTACACCAGGACGTAGTCATAGCCAATAATGCAATACGTCTACGCATACACAAATCGAAAACGGTTCCAGCGGGCAGGGGCACTTGGGTACTTCTACAACCCACAAACGGTACACTGAGTTGGGTAACAATAGTAAAAACATATCTAACCATCAGATCACAAAGTAATTTCTTCCTATCACACATTGATGGAATGCCATTATCAAGATACCAGTTCCAAGCTATATTTAATAAATGCATAACATCGGCAGGGAACCACCCCAAAGATTACGGGACACACTCATTCCGCATAGGCGCGGCCACGGAAGCAGCAAGAGCAGGACTGTCAGAAACGGAAGTTCAGAGGATAGGGAGATGGCGATCCACGTGTTTGGCAAGATACATAAGACCGGACTTGTTATCCTAACGTAGTTTGTTTCTTTTACAGGTGACGCTAAGCCAACAGTGTGGGTGATAGGCCACTCGTATATGTATTGGGCTGAAAAAAGGGCGAAAGTCTGCCCAGGCGGGAGGAAATTAGAGTTTCATAACACATATTTCAACTAGAGAGGTATTAGAGGCCTGCTATGGCCACAGGTACTAATGGAGGTAATCAAGGTAGGGAGAGAGGCAAGATGTCCGGTCATCTTAGTTATACAGGCCGGGGGAAACAACCTAGGTCATCATAACAGCGCATAACTAATGGCAATAATGAAACTAGACACTGAGCGCTTCAGAGAATTTTTCACAAAACTAGCGATAGTATGGTCAGAGATTGTGCCGATAGCGGTATGGCAAGGTGCGCGAGACATCACGGCCATCGAATGGACAAGGCGGGTAATAAATATTCGGATGGCAAAATTTAGAAGAGACAGAGGCGGTGTAGTGGTACGACACCGACAACTGGAAGGAGATAAAGCAGGCCTCATACGGCCCGACGTTCACTTAATGAATATTGAACTGGACATATTCCTGTCAGGACTCCAGGATGGAGTGGAACAAGCGTTAAGAGTGATGGGTGGGGGTCAGAGTCCTGCATACGAGTACGCAGGATCCTCCGTGGCCTGGAAATAGAAAGGACATGTTGGAGAGTTACACTTGTTGGCCAACTTGCCGGAGTGGAGACCCAGGGCATGCTGCAACAAGCTGAATTATTTTAGAAATAAAATGCCTTTCTAATGGAATGAGTATAAAGAGTTAATAAAGCTGTGACCGATCCTCACCCATCCAGTTGTAAGAGTTACATTATTGTATTGTCAAGGAAAGGGGGGCGGTAGGGGGGCTGAGCGTCTGGGTTTGGTTGGGGGTCCCCACAGTCTGCCTAGGCTAGATGCATTTAAAAATTCTTATTAGATACACAGGCGGTGCAGCTTGCTTCGCAGCTGGGCTACTACGCCCAAAGTATTGCCTAGGCTAGATGCAGTTAAAAATTCTACGCTGACTAGCAGACACTGAAGATTTGGAGCAGACCTCTGAGCTCTTCAGACTCAACCATCTGTGTTACCCCAAGCTATAGTGTATCTAGTTTCTTACAGTTAAAAAGGGGGGGGAGCGACCCAACCCACCTGGAATTGACGATGCCAACGTCACGTAAGACACAGCAAGGGGACTCCAAAAAGAGTCTCCATTTTTTCCCAAAATTGTGGCACAGACACCACTTAACCCTAGAACGCATACCTGGGGCCTCGCAGGCCCGCCCTGTTAATTGTTTTCTATTTTCTGCAAGATTACTTTAGTTAGAATTTTGAAACTCTAGGGGTATTCTTCATGTATATAGTTGTTTGTCATTTGAGTTTGAGTTATTCCATGTTATTTGCACACGAACCTAAAAGGCCCCAGGTATATGAAAGTGTAGATTTTTATGGTCATGCTATCTAGGGTTAAGTGGCATCAATTGCCCCACAGTTGCTTAAAACGGTTGGTGAGGTGATTTTACCAAATCCTCAAGGTTTTAGTCTCCCAAGGATAACACAGGGGTAGAAAAGTCCTTGCGAATCCATGATTTGTTCATCTTTATGAACGTGAGTCTGTCTACATTCTCAGTGGACAGACACGTGCGCTTATCTGTCAGCACACCACCAGCAGCGCTGAACACACGTTCAGAGAGAACACTGGCTGCAGGGCATGACAAGATCTCCAAGGCGTGAGTGGCGAGCTCCGGCCATTTTTCCAGATTGGAATACCAAAATGAGCAAGGGTCCAGTGACACAGTCATGGCTTCGATGTTCACTTGGAGATACTCCTGCACCATCCTCTCTAGGCGTTGACTATGTGTCAGACTTCTTGTCTCCTGTGGCCTTGCAAAGGATAGTCTAAAAAAGTGGTGAAACGATTCCACAAAATTGCTGTTACCAGCAGATACTGTGTTACTGTTACGGTTTGAGTGATGAAGACTCGACAGTCCCACGGTTGGCAAGTTAGAACTGTGAGATTCACTACGTGCACCACTGGTGTTTTGTGGAAAAGCACATGTAAGATTCTGCAACAGCGTCTGCAGATACTCCTGCATGCGTCAATCCCTTTTTATGGCAGGAATTATTTCGGCAAATTTACTTTTGTACCGGGGATCTAAGAGTGTGGCAACCCAGTAGTCGGGATTACTTCGAATTCTGACAATCTGAGGGTCATGTTGCAGGTAGTGCAGCAAGAAGGCACTCATGAGTCTTGCGCATCCAGGAGGACCAAGTCCCTGTTGTGTTGGTAGCGAGGTAAGAATCATGCTTCCTTCCTCTGCCCTCTCCCCTCAACCTCGCACAACAGAAATGTGATCAAGGTGTCCCTCATCTGATGAGTCTTCCATGCCCATCGCCAGTTCGTCCTCCACTTCTTACTCGGCTCCTGCACCTTCCTCAACAGTTTGGCTGTGCGCCCTGGTTAATCCCTCTCCCCCACCCTCCCATGCCTGCCGCCTTGGTGCTGCCATCCGTCTGGACCTTGGAGATGTTATCCCTTCCGCATACGACTCCTCCTCTACTTCCTCCACCTCCTCTTGTCCCACCACCTGACTCTGAATTCTGTTTAGTGTGTGCTCCAGCATGTAAATCACCGGAATAGTCATGCTGATAATGGCATCGTCGTCAGCACTAAACATCTTCGTCGCCATTTCAAAACTGTGCAGAAGGGTGTGTGGCGCCCCTGAGGGTTTAGTCGTCACAGAGTTACTGCATCTCACCCAGAGGTGTGGTATCTCACCCTCAGTTAAGGAAGGCATATGGCTCGGGACCCTAACACCTGCATCCAACACATACCCGCAGTGGGGGTAGGGCAAGATTGCTCCTAAGGGAGAGCACAGTCCCAGGTCCCTAGCTGGTGGAAGGGTCCTATGTAGTGGGTGCTTAGGGGAGCAGCTTAGCGGAGCACATGACAGGGAGAGTATAAATAGGAAGCTATCTTAGAAAGAGCAAGCCAGTCAGAGGAGGAAAAGTGACAGGAGCAGAGGCTCGGCATGAGCTCTGCTCCAGAGGCGGGCCTAGCCTGGGAGGCCCAGGACTGAAGGAGAGAAGAGAGGAGTGGGAGCAGGAAGGCTCCAGGAACCGAAGGGACCCTAGGGCTATGGGCTGTGCAGAAGGCCGCCCGTACTCCTGCTGCTACCAGGAGGTAGAGGGGTCAGACCAGATAAGGGGAACCGGTCCCTCAACTAGCGGAGAAACAGCAAGGCTCAACTAGAAACCGGAGGCTGCAGCATTTCATGTACTGCAGGTAAAAGTCCAAACCAGTCTCACTAAGAAGGTAGCCACATAGGACCCAGGGGACGGAACACAAGTCGCCCGCCAAGGCCCGAGGATACCGGATAGAAGTGTCACTGGGTGTGAGGTGCAGGTAGAAGGCCAAAGAAAGGACACACAGAAGGGGGTCCTGCTAAGTACTCCGGAGCTATCTGGGGGTGGACTGAGCCCCTCACTGAGTACGCACAGCACGACGGGTGAGATTGCTCTGGTACCTGTAATCTGGACTGCAACAACTGTGAGTAAAGATCTTGGGACTGCATCACACGGACTCTGTGTTCATTACTGACTCCCTGCACTACAACCACCATCATCCACCCACACTGCCCTCAAGCTACACTCTTCCTGTGGTGAGTAATAATACCATTGCTGCAAAACCACCAGGTTCAGAGGACTGTTCCGCAGCGGCGGCCCCTTTTGCCCCACTCCAGAGGTGGCGTAGTCCGACATTATAAAACCCATATATACAAATTACCCTTGGATTGACCGCCCTGGATCACGGACCGGGTCACCGCCACAGTGACTACAACCCCCAGCGTCTACCGGCCCGGCTCAGGGTACCCCACGGCCCAGGGGGCGCGTCAACTTCATAGGTCCCTGATCTGAGACCACTCCTGCAGTGTGATTTGCCCCACCTCTGGATCTCGTTGGCCCAGGCTATACGTCAGAACGTATTGCACCAGGGCTTGTCGGTGCTGCCACAGTCGCTGCAACATGGTCAGAGTTGAATTCCACCGTGTCGGCACATCGCATTTCAGCCGGTGAACTGGCAGGCCCAACGACTTCTGTAGAGATGTAAGTCATTGAGCTGCGGGATGCGAACGGCGGAAGTGAGCACACAGCGACCGTGCCCCCTGCAGAAGGCCATCTAGTCCGGGATAGTGGGCTAACAATTTATGGACAACCAGGTTCAACACGTGAGCCATACAAGGCACGTGTGTGACATTGCCCCGGCGATGCAGCATTGTCGCACACGGCGTTCCCTGGTTGCAGGTCCAGTGGAGACAACCATTCATGAAACTGGGTCTCCAGAGCTGACCACACCTCCTCAGCTGTGTGACTCACATTTCCCAGACATTTCAAAGTAAACACTGATGCCTTGAGCCCTGCTGCCAGCATAGTAAGGAGGTGTGCAGGATTCCTTCTGCGCAGTTAGAATGCAGGTGGCATTACCAGACAGGCTTTGGGTGCAGGTGGAGGACCGAGAGGAGGTTGAGGAGGCAGAAGCAGTGGAGGAACTTCGAGATAAAGAGGATTGACGCACAACTCGTGGGGATGGTAAGACTTGGACAGCAGCCCCTTGTCCTGCTGTCACCATAGTTACCCAGTGCCCAGTCAGCGACATGTAACGCCCCTGTCCATGCCTACTCGTCCAAGTGTCTGTGGTGAAATGCACCCTGTCACACACAGAGTTTCTCAAAGAAGCGGTGATGTTGTGTGCGACATGCTGGTGGAGCGCAGGCACACCTTTCTTTGAGAAGTAGTGCCGACTGAGCCTCTGGTACTGGGGCACTGAGACGGACATAAGGTCTCGAAAATCCACTGTGTCCTCCAGGCGGAAAGGCAGCATTTCTGTAGCCAAGAGCTTGCAGATGGTGAAATTCAACCTCTTAGCTTTCTCATGGCTAGGAGGAAATGGTCTTTTACTTTTCCACATCTGAGGGACCGAGGGCTGGCTGTTGTGCTTAGACGGGGTTGAGTAGGATGTCCCCGGCAAACTGCCGGTCTGTGAGGAAGATGCAGGCGGACATGTTAGATTGCCTTGATCCAAAGCTGGTGCTCTCGATGTCAGAGAGCGCTCAACACCAGCAGGTGTTTCCACTTCCCAATGAACTGATGACTTGCCAATCACACTGGCTGTTGCAGGTAAAGAGGTGGCAGGTCTGCGTCCAAAAACATGTGTGACTGCTGTCCCCCCAGTCACAGAGGATGAAGAGGCCGTGGATGCACAAGATGGGGCAGACGGTGGTTGGCCCAGCCTGCTAGGCCGCATTGTAGCACAGTGAGCTTCCCACTGCAACTTATGCTTCATATCCATGTGCCGGTTCATGCATGAAGTACTCAAACTATGGATTTTTTGGCCTCTACTTATGTTTTGGTTACAAATATTACAGATAACACGAGTTGGGTCATCCTTATCATTCTGAATAAATGCCCAGGCTATGCAAGGCTTAGAGCCCATGCGACCTGAAGAGCCACTACGACTTGTGGTCAGAGGCAGAGTTGTGGTTGAGGATGCAGTTGTTGACGTGCTTCCAGTACTCCATCTGTGTCCAGGAAGGCGCAACCTAACCTCGTCGTCAATAGCATCTGTGACGCCCCGCTGTGCTTGGTATCACATATCCTAGAAGAGTGTATTGATGGAATCCTCCACAAGAGGCCCCCATAAACATTCACACATCTCCACCTTCCACCTCAGACCAGCAGAGGGAGCCCGTTAGGGATATAAATAGGGAAGGTGGAGCTAGGCAGTTCAGTTCCTCTGAAGAGTTCCTGCAGTAGAGAAGCCTAAGAGAGGTCAGTCTGCAGTGGAGCTCAGTCTAGTCTAGAGAACTCAGTTAATAGTTCAGCAGTGGAGCACGAGGCTCCTGCTAACTAGAATCAGTAAGGCATAACCGGAATCCCTGGAGAACTACAAGTCCCAGGATGGCTAAGGTGCTGATACGTAACAGAGCCAGGAGACGCTTAGGCCCCGCATAGTGGGAGCGTGAACTCCAAGAGAAGGCCCTACCACAAGGTCAGCCAGCGCAGGACAGAGACAAAGTTAGGCCTAGCTCCAGGCAGGTCAGAAACTTACTACGCAGAGGCAAGATACAGGAGGCCCTACACCCGCTCATTGAGGAGGATCCTGATATTCACCCTACAGTGCTCCGGGATGTGCCTGAATTTCCTCCAGTAAAAGGTACTGAAGTGACTACCGTGTCCCTTCCCGTTCTTGCTCTGACCCAGCTGGGTCTCGCCTGTCCTGCATTCCCCCTGCATACGCTGCCCTGAGACCTAGCTCCACCTGTGGGGAGCTATACCATCGAGCAGCCTTATCACGGGTCTCAGTGGACTGCTGCAGCGCTGGTGCTTCTCACCAGATACCACAGGTGGCGTCACAAACTCTTATAAAATTAACAATTATCTACTCTTTTAAAGAGTGACCCCAGGGTACGGGCCAGGGAGCCGACCACCGCGACATCCCCAAGGCCAGGCAAAGGCCCGGGTACCGAGTCATCCCCATCCCCTGGGCTAGTCACATCCTCCTCCACCTCCTCCGTTGACCTCATCGACTGGCTGACTGTGGGTTGACAGTAAGTGGGATCTCCAACCTCGTCATCATCACCCTGTGTGTTCTCACACCCGTCGTCCTCAAAGCCAACCTCTTCCTGCCCTGACCGAAAAGTCAAGTTGTCGCTCCAATCAGGTATTTGAGTCTCATCATCGTCTTAATCATTGTCTCCACCAACAGGAGTGACAGTTTGGGAACGAGGGTCTACATTATGCTCAGAACCTTCTTCATCTGGTCCTGGATCCGACTTATAAAGATTCTGGGCATCAGTGCAGATCATTTCCTCGTCTGGATTAACAGAAGCTCTGGAGCAGACTTACGTTTCCCAGGCTATAGTATGAGTAAACAGCTCTGCAGACTCAACCATCTGTGTTACCCCATACTCAGACGGGCAGCTGGAGACTTGGGAGCTGTGAGGAAGCAAGTGCGATTGGGGTGACATCTCTGAGGACTGGAATATTTGTGATGTTGAAATTGAGGTGGAGGAGAGCCCACTTGAAGGAGCACTTGATATCCGCTGAAGCACCTGCTGTTTTTGTGCCTCATCTGGAATTTGTAGCGATGGGCGTGTCCGTAAGAAAGGGATCGTATCACATTGTCCACGAAAAGAAGTCGACATCTTAGCTTGGCCGGAAGATGGTCTTTCTTCTGCAGATATTACCCCCCCCCCCCCACTGCGGGGAGGCTCGACCCACCAGCGGACAGGCACCAGTATTGGGAGAGGGGGGCTGGCCGTCAGGGTCCACCGCGGCTCTGGCACAAACCCGGCGACACGGAGGTGGCACGGGCAGGAACGAACTGGCCGTGTCGGCTTCTCACTTTTTGGATTTTAGAAGGGCATGACATGCCTATATCTGTGTCTCCCCCTCCTTTTACTCCTCCACCTCTTTTCTTTTCGCATGACTATATGTACTTGTCACTTTTCCATGTGTTAGTTATGTCTTCTGAGCAGTTTGTCAGCTTTTGGACACCTTTGAAGGTGTTTTCTATGTGTTTCTATGTGTTTTTGTTTGCCTGCCATTGGTTTTAACGGTGTTCGAAGGTGTTCGACGAACAGTTCGACGAACAGTTCGGCGAACACACGGGTGTTCGACGAACCGAAC
Source organism: Phyllobates terribilis (assembly GCF_046119375.1). Classification (NCBI taxonomy): domain Eukaryota; kingdom Metazoa; phylum Chordata; class Amphibia; order Anura; family Dendrobatidae; genus Phyllobates; species Phyllobates terribilis. The sequence goes on along the minus strand of NW_027362761.1, from coordinate 17,752,427 downwards.
CGAACTTGAACACTACGGGGGTGGCTCAACACTATTCAGCAACTCACGGGTAAACAGAAAAGTCCTCCGGTTCGCAGCCGGGTTAACACGAGTCCTTAAACAACGGTTGCCGTGGGCAACGGCCGCGCCGCTCAGAGCCTGACAGGTGCAGAGCCTTCCCAGGCGTGGGTTCAGCCAGACTCAATCCTGCTGAGCTTTCCTGCTAAGCTCCTAGCAGGTTCCAACATAGAACAACGCTAATCCTTAGTGCAGGGTTTTTAAAGGACCTGTGGCAAGAGCCACTGGAAAACCCGGGTTGGAGGGAGGAGGCCGCCCCACTGTCTTCCTGTAGCCTCCTCCAAGAAATGAAGGCCCTGCCGGGTTTTACTTAATCTGCCTTAGCCAGATAGCCTGACCAGGTCAATGGTCACCTTCATTCCTGCATTGCAGCCGTAGGTGAGTTTCTGACTGCAATGCACTCCAATGGATTTAATAGGTCTCTGTACACATTCTGGGGGATATATAACGTCCCTCGTATACGATCCCGGTCACTGCCTCACACTATCTATCTATCTATCTATCTATCTATCTATCTATCTATCTATCTATCTATCTATCTATTACCTATCCATCATAGCACATAAAAATCTGTAATTTCTATTCTGCATTCTATTCCTGTACATGTCACATGGATGGTACATGGATGCCATCCATGTGTTGTACATACAGTACAGACCAAAAGTTTGGACACACCTTCTCATTTAAAGATTTTTCTGTATTTTCATGGCTATGGAAATTGTACATTCACACTGAAGGCATCAAAACTATGAATTAACACATGTGGAATTATATACTTAACAAAAAAGTGTGAAACAACTGAAAATATGTCTTCTATTCTAGGTTCTTCAAAGTAGCCACCTTTTGCTTTGATGACTGCTTTGCACACTCTTGGCATTCTCTTGATGAGCTTCAAGAGGTAGTCACCGGAAATGGTCTTCCAACAATCTTGAAGGAGTTCCCAGAGATGCTTAGCACCTGTTAGCCCTTTTTCCTTCACTCTGCGGTCCAGCTCACCCCAAACCATCTCGATTGGGTTCAGGTCTGGTGACTGTGGAGGCCAGGTCATCTGGCGTAGCACCCCATCACTCTCCTTCTTGGTCAAATAGCCCTTACACAGCCTGGAGGTGTGTTTGGGGTCATTGTCCTGTTGAAAAATAAATGATGGTCCAACTAAACCGGATGGAATAGCATGCCACTGCAAGATGCTGTGGTAGCCATGATGGTTCAGTATGCCTTCAATTTTGAATAAATTCCCAACAGTGTCACCAGCAATGCACCCCCACACCATCACACCTCCTCCTCCATGCTTCACGGTGGGAACCAGGCATGTAGAGTCCATCTGTTCACCTTTTCTGCGTCGCACAAAGACACGGTGGTTGGAACCAAAGATCTCGAATTTGGACTCATCAGAACAAAGCACAGATTTCCACTCATCTAATGTCCATTCCTTGTGTTCTTTAGCCCAAACAAGTCTCTTCTGTTTGTTGCCTGTCCTTAGCAGTGGTTTCCTAGCAGTTATTTTAACATGAAGGGCTTCTGCACAAAGTCTCCTCTTAACAGTTGTTGTAGAGATGTGTCTGCTGCTAGAACTCTGTGTGGCATTGACCTGGTCCCTAATCTGAGCTGCTGTTAACCTGCAATTTCTGAGGCTGGTGACTCAGATAAACTTATCCTCAGAAGCAGAGGTGACTCTTGGTCTTCCTTTCCTGGGGCGGTCCTCATGTGAGCCAGTTTCTTTGTAGCGCTTGATTGCTTTTGCAACTGCACTTGGGGACACTTTCAAAGTTTGCCATATTTTTCGGACTGACTGACCTTCATTTCTTAAAGTAATGATGGCAACTCGTTTTCTTTACTTAGCTGCTTTTTTCTTGCCATAATACAAATTCTTACAGTCTTTTCAATAGGACTATCAGCTGTGTATCCACCTGACTTCTGCACAACACAACTGATGGTCCCAACTCCATTTATAAGGCAAGAAATCCCACTTATTAAACCTGACAGGGCACACCTGTGAAGTGAAAACCATTTCCGGTGACTACCTCTTGAAGCTCATCAAGAGAATACCAAGAGTGTGCAAAACAGTCATCAAAGCAAAAGGTGGCTACTTTGAAGAACCTAGAATATAAGACATATTTTCAGTTGTTTCACACGTTTTTGTTAAGTATATAATTCCACATGTGTTAATTCATAGTTTTAATGCCTTCAGTGTGAATGTACAATTTTCATAGTCATGAAATACAGAAAAGTCTTTAAATGAGAAGGTGTGTCCAAACTTTTGGTCTGTACTGTATCTACATAGACCCATTGACTTGTATTGGCCCTTGTTATCCGTGCTGCCGGAAAATAAAACCTGACATGTCTATGTGTAGGTCATATGGACACACGGTCTGTGTGAAAACACGAACATGTGTGCAGCCCTATAGGTTATAATGGGTACATGTGGATACTTGTCTCCGGTACTTTTAAAAACGAATGCTGCATGTACCAGAGACACATTAATGTGAAGGAGACCTTAACAGTATTAATAATAGTACAAAAAATACAAGTCCATAGCTCTGGAACCGTATAGCAAACACAAAACAATACAATACATAAAAAACAACAACTCTGCTTACTCAGGGTTACAGTGGGAAAAATGTAAGAGGGATAACTGGCCACGGGTAAGTGTTACGCTTTATTTCTGCATTGTGATGTCTTTCTTGTGTGTTAGTTTAAGAAATGCCACATCTGTGTACTGTATATATAAGAATATTGTCCTAAATCGGCATGGATTTTGACAGCTCCGCTTCAGGTCTGTGTGATGTGTATGTCCTTCTTTGTCATGATTGATGCGGAGTAGTGTTGAGCGAGCACTAAAATGCTCGGGTGCTCGAAGCTCGGGCCGAGCTCGCCGTGATACTCGGGTGCTCGACCCGAGCAACGAGCCCAATGTTAGTCTATGGGAGACTCGAGCATTTTTGCGGCGGCTCCCCCGGCAGTCTTTTAAAAGCCTAACAAGTGCCCAAAACTATAGTGACAGTGCTCAAATGACATGGGGACAGCATGGGGATCGCCCCAGGAAGCATTTCTGACCCCCAGGTCACTGCTGTCAACAACGTGGTCAGAGGTATTAAGCCACTTTTACAGGCTCAAAATAAAACGTTCAAAAACGAAAGTGAAAGTGCTTTCCTGTGAAATATGTTAAGGATAGTGTTGAGCGATACCTTCCGATATCAGGAAATATCGTATCGGATTGGATCCGACCGATACCCAAAAAGTATCGGATATCACCGATTCCGATACAGGAAACCAATGCAAGTCAATGGGACACAAATATCGGAATGAAAATAAACCCTTTCTTTCCTTGTAGGTTAATTCTACATGAAGTAAAACAACTAAGAATAATGTAGAATGTATTACTCGAAAAGCCGGCAATTCAGTAGCGGCATACACCGGTACCCGACAATTTACAACAGAAAGAATAAAGCATCACACATAGATTAGATAGATAGAAACATGTCAGTCACATATATATGAAGTACAGTGACAGTGTTGCTTACTGTACTTGTCATTTAGTGTAAAGGATTTATTTAAAAAAATAATTGTGTTTTCATGCACTGTCTCTTTAAAAAAGCCGGCCGGCAATTCAGCTGCGGTACCTGACAATTTATAACAGAAAGAATAGAGCTTCACACATAGATTAGATAGATAGAAACATGTCAGTCACATATATATGAAGTACAGTGACAGTGTTGCTTACTGTACTTGTCATTTAGTGTAAAGGATTTATTTAAAAAAATAATTGTGTTTTCATGCACTGTCTCTTTAAAAAAGCCGGCCGGCAATTCAGCTGCGGTACCCGACAATTTAGAATAGAAGGAATAGAGAATCACACATAGATTATATAGATAGAAACATGTCAGTCACATATATATGAAGTACAGTGACAGCGTTGATTAATGTACTTGTCATTTAGTGTTAAAATAAAGGATTTATTTAAAAAAAAATTGGCGTGGGGATCCCCCATAATTTTAGGCTCTAGCGGAGGTTAAGCAGACGGCTGGGGCAGATGTTTGAAGCCTGGGAAGTGGGTAATACCCACGGAGCTTCCCAGACTACTAATATGAGCCCCCAGCTGAATACCTAGCCTTTACTAGCTATTAAAATGGGGGACCCCCCCAAAAAAATGACGTGGGGTACCCCCTATTTAATAGCTAGCAAAGGCTAGGCAGACAGCTGGGGGCTGATATTAATAGCCCAGGAAGGGTGCCATGAATATTGGCCCCCTCCCAGGCTAGAAACACCAGCCGTCAGCCGCCCCAGAAATGGCGCATCCATAGGATGCGCCAACTCTGGCACTTAGCCTCGCTGTTCCACGCTGCCCTGGTGCGGTGGCAGTGGGGTAATAGGGTTGGGGTTCATGTCAGCGCCAGCTGCTATGAAGCCCAGGTTAGTAATGATGGGCGTCTATAAGACACCCCCATTACTAACCTGCAGAGTGTTAAAAAGAAAAAACACACTACACCAAGAAAAAAATAATTTATTTGAAATAAAACACACAATTTTATTTAATTCTTAGTTTACTAAAAAAAATAGTTACCTGTCCACGTTCCTGCGCTGATCTTCCATGCACAGCTGTCACATCTGGAGATGGTGACAGCTGTGCATGGCTGCTGTAAGCTCACACTGCCGGGAACACGTCCGCTCCCGGCAGCGGGAGCCACTGACTGAGGTCACCGGAGTGCATTCAGGCAGCGCAGCTCCGGAGACCTCCTTTACGGCACTGCTGTACCGTGGGAATTTCTCATGATACAGCAGGGCCGTAAAGGAGCTAACCGGAGCAGCGCTGCCTGAACTCCGGCGAACCCTTACGGCCCCATCATTCTAGCGGCGGCAGCGGTTCAGAGCGGTCACATTCTACTCCTGACTATTCCCTGACAGAGGATGACAGGGAGAGAAGGTTTTGGAATGTCTGATTTCAGACTGTCAATACTTTGGTTCTCAGTGAGATAAGCAGCTGCCTGAGGAGGAGTCTGGAGGCAATTCTCTCATTCTGTTTTCTTTTTTAAACCTTTCTGTTTTAAAAAATACACCTGACCATTCCTTATCACATACTAAATCCACTGATCTGACAGTGAGGAACTGACAAATTAACATTGTGGTCAGTTTCATTTAAGAAATCAACTGTTAAACATTCAACTACTTGAAACAATGAGACTTATATAAATTGGAGAGGCAAGTGGGGAAATCTCTTTATATACCTCTTATGTGCAACCAGTGCATGGCAACTCCGAGAATCAAGTACATGGTTTAGACCAGGGGTCTCAAACTCGGCTGGGTATATGGGCCGCACATGGAAAAAATTTGAATTTGGGGGGCCGCATTCTTTGTTCAATGTGACATTTTTAGTGATACCATTTTTTTTGTATACACCTTTTGAACAGTTTTGCCGTGTTTATTTTTTATAGCTTGGGTCCTTATGGATGTGGCGATAATAAACGTGTACTTTTTTGTGTTTACTTTAGTTTACATATAAAACAGCATTTTTAGTGCCCAATATTTTTTCATGCTTTATTTTATTTTTTATTTTTTTTTACAATTTTATTTCCCCCAATTGGCCACATATTGGGGGAAATTGTAATATTGTCTTACAATTAGCATCATATAGTAATATTGGAAAACATCTTGTAGTAATGTTCCCCATCCAAGTCCCCATCTTGTACTAATGTGCCCCATCCAGGTCCCCATCCTGTGGCTATGTGCCCCATCCAGGTCCCCATCCTGTGGCTATGTGCCCCATCCAGGTCCCCATCTTGTGGCTATGTGCCCCATCCAGGTCCCCATCTTGTGGCTATGTGCCCCATCCAGGTCCCCATCTTGTGGCTATGTGCCCCATCCAGGTCCCCTCTTGTGGCTATGTACCCCATCCAGGTCCACATCTTGTGGCTATGTGCCCCATCCAGGTCCCCTCTTGTGGCTATGTGCCCCATCCAGGTCCCCTCTTGTGGCTATGTGCCCCATCCAGGTCCCCATCTTGTGGCTATGTGCCCCATCCAGGTCCCCATGTTGTGGCTCTGGTCCCCATCTTGTGGCTCTGTGCCCCATCCAGGTCCCCATCCTGTGGCTATGTGCCCCATCCAGATCCCCATCTTGTGGCTATGTGCCCCATCGAGGTCCCCTCTTGTGGCTATGTGCCCCATCCAGGTCCCCATCTTGTGGCTATGTGCCCCATCCAGGTCCCCTCTTGTGGCTATGTACCCCATCCAGGTCCACATCTTGTGGCTATGTGCCCCATCCAGGTCCCCTCTTGTGGCTATGTGCCCCATCCAGGTCCCCTCTTGTGGCTATGTGCCCCATCCAGGTCCCCATCTTGTGGCTATGTGCCCCATCCAGGTCCCCATCTTGTGGCTATGTGCCCCATCCAGGTCCCCTCTTGTGGCTATGTACCCCATCCAGGTCCACATCTTGTGGCTATGTGCCCCATCCAGGTCCCCTCTTGTGGCTATGTGCCCCATCCAGGTCCCCTCTTGTGGCTATGTGCCCCATCCAGGTCCCCATCTTGTGGCTATGTGCCCCATCCAGGTCCCCATGTTGTGGCTCTGGTCCCCATCTTGTGGCTCTGTGCCCCATCCAGGTCCCCATCCTGTGGCTATGTGCCCCATCCAGATCCCCATCTTGTGGCTATGTGCCCCATCGAGGTCCCCTCTTGTGGCTATGTGCCCCATCCAGGTCCCCATCTTGTGGCTATGTGCCCCATCCAGGTCCCCTCTTGTGGCTATGTACCCCATCCAGGTCCACATCTTGTGGCTATGTGCCCCATCCAGGTCCCCTCTTGTGGCTATGTGCCCCATCCAGGTCCCCTCTTGTGGCTATGTGCCCCATCCAGGTCCCCATCTTGTGGCTATGTGCCCCATCCAGGTCCCCATGTTGTGGCTCTGGTCCCCATCTTGTGGCTCTGTGCCCCATCCAGGTCCCCATCCTGTGGCTATGTGCCCCATCCAGGTCCCCTCTTGTGGCTATGTGCCCCATCCAGATCCCCATCTTGTGGCTATGTGCCCCATCCAGGTCCCCATCCTGTGGCTATGTGCCCCATCCAGGTCCCCTCTTGTGGCTATGTGCCCCCTGTGCTGTTCTTCACACACATAAAATAGAAAAAAAAGATGATTCTCACCTGTCCTCCGTTCCCTCGGCGTCCTTCCTGCAGATGTGGCCCGCAGGCACCACAGAGTCAGACCCCTTGACGATCCCGACCTGGTCCAGGAGTAGCCGCCGACAGCAGCGCTGCATTGCCGCACAGAGACTGTCTCCCAGCACAGCATTTTCAATGTCAGCCGCCGGCCAATCAGAGGCCAGCAGCTGACATCTGCATATGGCAATGACGTCATACTCGCTGCGCCGACACGCAAATATCAGCTGCTGGCCTCTGATTGGCCAGTGGCTGGCATTGGAAATGCTGTGCTGGGAGACTGTCTCTGCGCGGCAATTCAGCGCTGCTGTCGGCGGCTCCTCCTGGACCTGGTCAGGATCATCAAGGGGTCTGTGCCTGCGGGCCGCATAAAGCAGCCTCAGGGGCCGCATGCGGCCCGCGGGCCGCGTGTTTGAGACCCCTGGTTTAGACGAATTCCACAATGGTGATTTGAGTTTCATTTTTCTGTTCCATTATAGAGAAAGAAAAAGGGAACTCATGCAAGAAACAAATCCATCACATGATGGATGCAAATGGCGCAAGATGGAACCCATTGACTATAATGAATTCTTTTGGGTTTGTGTTGGGGTGTCATTTTACCAGAATGCTGCTGTAGGGTAGCTTTTTCTTCTTGTGAAAATGATAAAACCTCAACCCAGGTGTGAAGCTAGTCTTAGAAATTCTTGTTTAGATAGATTTTACTGGTGACTACTATAACTGTCTTGGGAATCTGATGCATCTCCTGATTATCTAAGAAAAAATAAAAATATTATTATTGATTATTGTATTTTTTATATCAAAATATTAAGTATTTTTGTTTTGTTTAATTGCTAAAAAGTATATTTGTCTTCTGTTCCAGCCAGAGGGTTTAGCCCGAGAATACACATACAGTGTCTTTTTATGCCCAAATGGTAAGTAAAATGTATAAAATTAAAATCAGTATAACATATACCATATTTTGCGGACTATAAGATGCACCGGACCATAAGACGCACCTAGGTTTTAGAGGAGGAAAATAGGAAAAAAAAAATGTAAGCAAGAAATGTGGTCATGATGCCCTGTTATGTGGGAGGGAGTCTGCTGCTGACACTGGTATTGGGGGAATGTCCCCCAATTCTGTTGATATTCTCCATCCTGGTATGTATGGCCCCTCCTTCCTGGTATACGTGGCCCCCATCCCATCCTGGTATACATGGCCCTCATCCCCATCCTGAAATGCATGGCACACCTTGATCCCCCATCCTGGTATTCATGGCACCCCTTTGATCTACCATCCTGGTATGCATGGCACCCCTTGATCCCCATCCTGGTATGTATGGCACCCCTTGATCCCCATCCTGGTATGTATGGCACCCCTTGAGCCCCCATCCTGGTATGTATGGCACCCCTTGATCACCCATCCTGGTAATGTATGGCACCCCTTGAGCCCCCATCATGCTGCCCACAAAAAAAAAATAAAACAATTATACTCACCTCCCCTCTCCTCGAGCGCAGTCCCGCTCTTCTGCCAAGACTCTCACTGTGTGAGCCGCGCATGGCAGGGCGCGCATGCCATCCCTGCCATGCGCCCTCACACTGTGAGATGCTGTGCTGGAATAGTCACTGCTCCCCACGCCGGGACTCTGTGCATGGGGAGCAGTGACCATTCAGTCTGTTCAATAGCGCGCGCACTGTAGCCGCAGCTCGGCTCCTGCTGCCGCTCTGCAGTCAGTGTGCCTGCTATTAAAGACCATGAATATTTACTACAACCCATGGGAGTGGGTTGTAGGGAATATTCATGAGCTTTAATAGCAGACTCCCCTGCGTGGGGAGCAGGGAATATTCATTTTCTTTAGTAGTGGGCACAGCGTAGGCTACAGCAGGCGGCTGCTGCCTCCTGTGCCCCGCTGATCCCAGGCTGCCGCTCCCCCACACCTCCTACAACGCAGAGCCACAGTATATACAGGTAGATCGTATTCGGACTATAAGACGCACCCCCCACTTTCCTCCACAATTTTGGAGGAAAAAAGTGCGTCTTATAGTCCGAAAAATACGGTACTTTTTATTGTTTGTTTAGGGGACCCCAAATATAAGATTCTCAGATAATATTAAGCTTTGTCAGATAGTGGTGATAAACCAAAAAATCACAGACTAAAGTTGGCTGTAAAATACCCATCAAAAATATAATCGGTGGTTTTGCATTAAATAAGTGATATCTGAAGGGTTGCAATATGGAATAGGTGAGGGACTGTAACTTTAGGAATAGGCCACAATATCCTCCATTATGGTAATCTAGGTGGTTCTTCATAAAAGCAAAAAATATAAGTGCATGTACAACCCCAAATCTAAAAAAAGCTGGGAGACTGTGTAAAATATAAAGAAAACAAGAAGGCAATGATTTGGAAATCTCTTAAGCCATATATTATTCAGAGCAGAACTTAAAGCACAGATCAGAAGGTGAAAGTTTAAATCTTTTCTATTTAATTTGGAAAAATTATGTAATTTAGGAATAGATGGAAGGAACACATCTGAAAAAATAAATATAATGTTAAAATACACTAGCGCCCAAGGGGATAGTAGGAAGAACGTCCTAGAAGCTGCTTGGCAGATCCACGAGTCCTATGTGGTGGCCCGTAAATAAAGGAAAACTATGATAAATAAATGATGCTGCCGAACTAATAGAAAAAAGTAAAAAACAGTTACGAAAAAAAGGGGGCACACACAAAAGAAGTTGCACACTGTCAGGATTCAACAATGTCCAGTGTCATAAAGTGACTGCAGAAATTGATGCTTAGCCTGGAAAACTCCTAATAATGGTATAAAAATAATAGGTGTTCATGTCGATATTGTGTGCACTGCTTGATTAAGCTTTATTTTTTTGCCTTTAACATCTGCATATTTTTCCTACTTATTGTTCCCATCATCTATTACGTACTTCTTTGTGAATTTATGCAGTGTCTTTTTTGGCCTAGAGAAAATTCAGATTTCTACTCCCAACAAGTTTGAGTATCAGTATCTACAGAAGCCGCAGCGAATGACCCACTTTGACTTGACTGTAAAAGCCCACAATGATGCCCATGTGGCACTCTCATCAGGACCCCATGACATGGCTGAAATGATAGAGATTGTTATTGGTGGCCAACAGAATGTTAGGACTTGGATTACAACCAGCAAAATGGGAGAATCTGTATCGGGTGTAAGCACTCCTGCTATCTTATCTTGGGATGAGTTTCGAGCATTCTGGATTAGCTGGAAAAATGGTCTCATCCAGGTAAGTAATTAAATTTATATTTTGTATTAAAAAATAAGAGTTTAGAGGTGGTATAATCATTATTGTTTTATTTCTCTGTGTATTTGGCTCTCTTCTAGAATAATTACAATGTTTATTTTATATCAAGTTAAAATTAATGTTAAACTAGTAGACACGTTTCATGGGTGCAGACCACCCTCCTCCCTTTCTTCTCTGTCTCCACCTTCCTCAGGTAGGACACGGCACCAAAGGCTTCAATGACTCTGTTATCGTGGAGTGGGAAGCTGGCAAGCAGCCGGACGTGAAGTTCATCGGCTTTTCGACTGGCTGGGGTTCCATGGGCGAGTTTAAAATCTGGAGGAAGGAAGAGACAGACGAGAACCACAATGAGGCCTTTACACTTGGCATTCCGCACAATGTAATACCAGGGTCCGAAAGAGCCACAGCTTCTATCATAGGTCAATATTACTATTTTAATTGATTGCGTTTGATCCAAATAAAGTATTGCACAGTATCTTAGCAAATGGAAACTTATAGTGCACAATATGTGGTTGCAATGCTATTTCACAGAATCAATTATGCAAACTTAATATATTAGATTATCTCAAGTGTAGTTAAACACGTTTGAGAATTCTTCATAGTTTACAAAAACATTATGGTAAAGAGTTTTACAGAGTAAATCAGGGCTGTTTCTTTACTATGTTTAAAGTAAAAATTAAAATTGGTTAAAGTGAATCTATCATAAGGTTTTTGATATGAAATCTGAGAGCAGCATAATGTAGGGGCCGATACACTGATTGCTGTGACGTGTCACTTTCTGACTTTCTGGGCTGCATGCTGTCTTTTTTTTTATATACAATTACTGGTTTATCTGGTCTAGATTTAACAGCACTTTGAATGCTCAGCCCTGTTTAACCCCACCCAGGGCCACACCACTGATTTTGGTGTATACTCTATATTGGCAGAAAGCTGCTAATTGGTGGTGGGGATGGGAATACACAGAACAGTTGACTAGGTGGCACAAGATGCCTAGTCCTGTAGTGATAATCTGCGGATAATACACTGATTTTATATTAACAATACCACAGCCCAGTAAATAACACATCACAGGAATAAGGCTGTCAGCCCCTACATCATGCTGCTCTCAGATTACATGATAAAAACCTGCAGACAGATTCCCTTTAAGATCTGGGTATAGAATGTATATCTACAATAATAATGTCCCTTTGTTACAGCAGTGTGACACCCAAAGTAAAGTTTTCATCCAGCATCATTTTAGTGCACTTTTGAGGTATTTAGGCTGTCCCATGATATTGAACAATGAAATGTGCTATTTATGACGGGGGTGTTGCAACACTGGCATTATCTGTTACTATGAAACCACTTTTTATTACTGATCATCACTGATAAAACCAGAGTAGAAACAATTATCCCATTTACTTTACTGTGTCAAAAAGAAAAATTAAAACGGGGAAACCGAACTGTTACCTTCATGAACTGTTGAACCTGAAGAAGATCTTAGGGCAGGATCGAAAACGTGTTCATTCAGATACATCATTCATGGTGTTATGTTTAGCCGACCACCATTTTTACTCTGGTTTTATTAGTGACCATAATAAAAAGTGGTTTTATAGTAACAATGTTGCTCCTCTTTTTTCCTGGTTTTTGCCCTACTGGCAACGGACTTTTGCAGAGCTCTGTGCAGGAGTCGGTGTATCGGTGGTCACAGACCGCTCCTGCCAGTGATTCAGCTGCTCTCTATCAACAGAGCAGCTCTTCCTCTTCTGGGCTTCTCTGCTGGCGTGGAGGGACTGCTGGTGTAATGCTTATTGACAGCCGGCTTCCCCATTTAGGCAGCGGGGATCCGGCTGTCAATCAGAATGACTTCAGAAGTCCCACCCTGTCAACAGAGCAGAGCGGAAAAGAAACCGCCACACTGTTGAAGTGATGTCAGTGGAAGTCTCTGAATCCCTGGCAGGAGCGGTTAGTGACTGCTCTGTGCCGACGGAGAACGGCGGTGAGCACAGCATGCAGGTACGTCGCAACTACCTGCCTTTAAGTGCTTAGTCACTTTTTTTTGCAAAGTCCCCGATATCCCTCTTTAATAATGAGTTTCTCTCATAATATCTGAAAATCCCTTCTTTGGTTTTTGATTATGCCTGAATTTAACCCTAGGAGATGTCATGGGTCCCACTGTTAGTAACTTGGATAACCTTCTTCGACTTCCATTTGGATGTGGGGAACAAAATATGATACATTTTGCTCCAAATGTATTTGTTCTAAAGTATCTCCAGAAAACTAAACAGTTATGTCCTGAAGTGGAGGATGAAGCTGTGGACTATTTGGTGCAAGGTATTGTATTAGTAATTTTTAGAAAGACCATTGAATGTTCTGTAAAAGTCTGTTAACTTTTATCTATCAATTGTGCTGCAAGAAAGACAGCTACAAGAATGACTACAATAATGCATCCACTAATATTACTGGACCTACTGTATATAGTAAAATAGTATTATATAATTGTCCTAGGGCTTTATTATTATTGTTATTATTATTATTATAGAATCCGTAATAAGGGACATGTAGACATAATCTAAGAAGTATCTCTTAACTAATATGGAACCAGACAGTGGTGAAATTAGACAATATATACAGTTATATGAAAAAGTTTGGGCACCCCTTTTAATCTTAAGCTTAATGTTTTATAAAAATTGGTGTTTTTGCAACAGCTGTTTCAGTTTGATATATGTAATAACTGTTGGACACAGTAATGTTTCTGCCTTGAAATGAGGTTTATTGTACTAACAGAAAATGTGCAATCTGCAGTCAAACAAAATTTGACAGGTGCATAAGTATGGGCACCTCACCAGAAAAGTGACATTAATATTTAGAAGATCCTCCTATTGCAAAAATAACAGCCTCTAGTCGCTTCCTGTAGCTTTTAATGATTTCCTGGATCCTGGATGAAGGTATTTTTGACCATTCCTCTTTACAAAACAATTCCAGTTCAGTTAAGTTTGATGGTCGCCGAGCATGGACAGCCCTCTTCAAATGATCCCACAGATGGTCAATGATATTCAGGTCTGGGGACTGGGATGGCCATTCCAGAACATTGTAATTGTTCCTCTGCATGAATGCCTGAGTAGATTTGGAGCGGTGTTTTGGATCATTGTCTTGCTGAAAGATCCATCCCCTGCGTAACTTCAACTTTGTCACTGATTCTTGAACTTTATTGTCAAGAATCTGCTGATACTGAGTGGAATCCATGCGTCCCTCAACTTTAACAAGATTCCCGGTGCCGGCATTGGCCACACAGCCCCAAAGCATGATGGAACCTCCACCAAATTTTACTGTGGGTAGCATGTGTTTTTCTTGGAATGCTGTGTTTTTTTGCCGCCATGCATAACGCCATTTTGTATGACCAAACAACTCAATCTTGGTTTCATCAGTCCACAGGACCTTCTTCCAAAAAGAAATTGGCTTCTCCAAATGTGCTTTTGCATACCTCAGCCGACTCTGTTTGTGGCGTGCTTGCAGAAACGGCTTCTTTCGCATCACTCTCCCATACAGCTTCTCCTTGTGCAAAGTGCGTTGTATAGTTGACCGATGCACAGTGACACCATCTGTAGCAAGTTGATGCTGCAGATCTCTGGGGGTGGTCTGAGGATTGTCCTTGATTGATCTCACCATTCTTCTTCTCTGCCTTTCTGATGTTTTTCTTGGCCTGCTGTTAGAACCTTGCTGTTAGGTTTTTTTTTCCTTTGCTGGTCACATGACCTTGTTGGCCTATTTAATCCTGCTCCGCCCTTCTGGCTTTGCTGGACTTCATTGTATATCTACTTTCTAGCTAGCCTGTGCTCTGTATCCAACTCTGTTAGTTTGCTTGGTCTACGGACCTCTATGTTCTATCTATTTTGTTTGTTCGTCTGTCTGCTACTATTTCTGTTAGGAGGTGTCCCATATTCCTCCCAGTCCTTAGTACTTGTAGGGATTCCCTCCTCACATCTATAGGTCTCCGTACAGACTAGATTAGGACTTTAGCAGGTCTGATCGCAGGATCAGGTTCCCTGTTACATCGTAGGGATTCAGCTGAGTCTTATAGTAGGGACAGATCTCCTCTCTTTCCTTAGCTTTGGTAGCAGAACATAACAGTAAGTCCAGCCTGCAAATTCTCTAAGGAAAGATTTTTTTTTTTTTTTTTTTTGTTCCATCATGGTGTCGGTTCAGGATTTGGCTAAACACCTGCAGGGACTCTCTCTGGAAGTGGCCGAGCTCCGTCAGCACGTGAGTAACTGTCCTGGAGCATATTTCTTGGAGCCTAAGGTATGTTTGCCGGATTTATTTTTTGGTGAACATCGAGAATTTTTTTCATTTAAAAATGCTTGCTTATTGTATTTTCGTTTGAGACCCAAGTCCTCTGGGGATGAATCCCAGCGCGTAGGGTTCATAATGTCACTTTTGCGCAAAGAGCCTCAGGAGTGGGCCTTTTCTTTGCAACCTAGTGATACATGCTTCAGATCAGTGGATAGTTTTTTTTCTGCTTTAGGACTATTATATGATGATCCTGACCGTGTGGCATCAGCTGAGACTGAGTTGAGACGTTTAAAACAAGGATCAGGTAATGTCGAAAAATATTGTACTCATTTTCGTCGTTGGTCCACTCAAACAGGGTGGAACGATTCTGCTCTGAAAAGTCTATTTCTTGCTGGGCTCAGTGAAAGGGTTAAAGACCTGCTAATTGCTTATCCTACACCTGAGGATTTGCAACAGGCTATGCAATTAGCTATACGGGTGGATAGAAGACTGCGTGCTAGGGTTAATGAGAGCAAATCCTCTGCTATGTCAGTTTCTGGTTATGATAATGTGTGTACTAACAGTGGTGAACCGATGGAGATTGGATCGGTGGCACCTCGCTCTCAAGAAAAAGACCGTTTTAGCAAGATGTGTCACTTGGTTCCCTTCGTCAAACTGCCCTGCGCTAAAACTCTCGCTAAGGCCTTTGTCAAGGAAATTGTCAGACTTCATGGCGTTCCTACTGACATTGTTTCTGATAGGGGTCCTCAGTTCGTGGCTCGTTTTTGGCGTGCCTTTTGTGACAGGTTGGGAATTCATTTGTCGTTTTCGTCCGGATATCATCCTGAATCTAATGGCCAGACAGAAAGGAAAAACCAGGATGTTGAGCAGTTCTTGCGTTGTTTTGTGGCAGACAATCAAGAGGGGTGGTCTGAGTTTCTGCCACTTGCCGAATTTGCTCTGAACAATCATACATCTTCTTCTGCTGGTTGTTCGCCTTTTTTTTGTTGTTCTGGGAGACATCCGTCGTTTGGGTCGTTCTCCAAGTTGGGATCTGCCGTGCCTGAGGAGGAGAATTTTTCCGGTGATTTGGAAAGAGTTTGGACGGATGTGCGTGGTAATCTTCAGGAGGCCAACAGAAAATCTAAAGACTACTTTGATAGGAAACGACAGGAGGTTTTGTTCGCTGTTGGTGACATGGTTTGGTTGTCCTCTAGGAATCTGCGGTTGAGGATTCCTTCTAAGAAATTGGGTCCCAAGTTTGTAGGGCCCTTTAAGGTGCTTCAGGTTGTCAACCAATCTGCTGTTAGGTTGGAGGTTCCTACCTCCTGGAGAATTAATCCGGTCTTTCATGTCTCTCTGTTAAAAAAAGCTGTTGTGTCGGATGGTGACGCCTCTGCCTCTGTTCCTCCGGTGGTGGAGGACGGGGAATATGAAATTTCTCGCATCCTTGACTCTAGACGGTATAGAGGTAGTTTGCAGTATCTTGTGGCCTGGAAAGGTTTCGGACCCGAGGATAACTCTTGGGTGAGGTCAGATGATGTTTCCGCGTCCAGACTTATCAGAGCGTTTCACAGGAGATTTCCTGATAAGCCTGGTCCTAGGGGATCCGGAGGATCCTCTTAGAAGGGGGGGTACTGTTAGAACCTTGCTGTTAGGTTTTTTTTTCCTTTGCTGGTCACATGACCTTGTTGGCCTATTTAATCCTGCTCCGCCCTTCTGGCTTTGCTGGACTTCATTGTATATCTACTTTCTAGCTAGCCTGTGCTCTGTATCCAACTCTGTTAGTTTGCTTGGTCTACGGACCTCTATGTTCTATCTATTTTGTTTGTTCGTCTGTCTGCTACTATTTCTGTTAGGAGGTGTCCCATATTCCTCCCAGTCCTTAGTACTTGTAGGGATTCCCTCCTCACATCTATAGGTCTCCGTACAGACTAGATTAGGACTTTAGCAGGTCTGATCGCAGGATCAGGTTCCCTGTTACATCGTAGGGATTCAGCTGAGTCTTATAGTAGGGACAGATCTCCTCTCTTTCCTTAGCTTTGGTAGCAGAACATAACACCTGCCACTTCTGGCCTTAACAAGAACTGTCCCTGTGTTCTTCCATTTCCTTACTATGTTCCTCACAGTGGAAACTGACAGGTTAAATCTCTGAGACAGCTTTTTGTATCCTTCCCCTGAACAACTATGTTGAATAATCTTTGTTTTCAGGTCATTTGACAGTTGTTTTGAGGAGCCCATGATGCCACTCTTCAGAGGAGATTCAAACAGGAGAACAACTTGCATGTGGCCACTTTAAGTAGCTTTTCTCATGATTGCATACACCTGGCTCTGAAGTTCAAAGCTCAATGAGGTGACAAAACCAAAAAAAGTGCTTTAGTAAGTCAGTAAAAAGTAGGTAGGCGTATTTAAAACAAGAAAATGATAAGGGTGCCCATACTTATGCACCTGTCAAATTTTGTTTGAATGCAGATTGCACATTTTCTGTTAGTACAATAAACCTCATTTCAAGGCAGAAACATTACTGTGTCCAACAGTTATTACATATATCAAACTGAAATAGCTGTTGCAAAAACACCAATTTTTATAAAACATTAAGCTTAAGATTAATAGGGGTGCCCAAACTTTTTCATATAACTGTATATACAGTGGCATGTAAAAGTTTGGGCCCCCCTGGTTAAAACTACTGTTATTGTGAACAGTTAAGCAAGTTGAAGATGAAGTGATCCCTAAAAGGCCTAAAGTTAAAGATGACACATTTCCTTTGCACTTTAGGCAAAATATATATATATATATATATATATATATATATATATACACTTCTCAAAAAAATAAAGGGAACACTTAAACAACAGAATATAACTCCAAGTAAATCAAACTTCTGTAAAATCAAACTGTCCACTTAGGAAGCAACACTGATTGACAATCAATTTCACATGCTGTTGTGCAAATGGAATAGACAATAGATGGAAATTATTGGCAATTATCAAGACACCCTCAATAAAGGAGTGGTTCTGCAGGTGGGGACCACAGACCACATCTCAGTACCAATGCTTTCTGGCTGATGTTTTGGTCACTTTTGAATGTTGGTTGTGCTTTCACACTCGTGGTAGCATGAGACGGACTTTACAACCCACAGAAGTTGCTCAGGTAGTGCAGCTCATCCAGGATGGCACATTAATGTGAGCTGTTGCAAGAAGGTTTGCTGTGTCTGTCAGCATAGTGTCCAGAGGCTGGAGGCGCTACCAGGAGACAGGCCAGTACGCCAGGAGATGTGGAGGGGGCCATAGGAGGGCAACAACTCAGCAGCAGGACCGCTACCTCTGCCTTTGTGCAAGGAGGAACAGGAGGAGCACTGCCAGAGCCCTGCAAAATGACCTCCAGCAGGACACAAATGTGCATGTATCAGCTCAAACAGTTAGAAACTGACTCCATGAGGGTGGTATGAGGGCCCGGCGTCTACAGATGGGGGTTGTGCTCACAGCCCAACACCGTGCAGGACGCTTGGCATTTGCCACAGAACACCAGGATTGGCAAAATTGCCACTGGCGCCCTGTGCTCTTCACAGATGAAAGCAGGTTCACACTGAGCACATGTGACAGACGTGACAGAGTCTGGAGGCGCCGTGGAGAGCGATCTGCTGCCTGCAACATCCTTCAGCATGACCGGTTTGGCAGTGGGTCAGGAATGGTGTGGGGTGGCATTTCTTTGGAGGGCCGCACAGCCCTCCATGTGCTCGCCAGAGGTAGCCTGACTGCCATTAGGTACCGAGATGAGATCCTCAGACCCCTTGTGAGACCATATGCTGGTGCGGTTGGCCCTGGGTTCCTCCTAATGCAGGACAATGCCAGACCTCATGTGGCTGGAGTGTGTCAGCAGTTCCTGCAAGATGAAGGAATTGAAGCTATGGACTGGCCCGGCCTTTCCCCAGACCTGAATCCGATTGAGCACATCTGGGACATCATGTCCCGCTCCATCCACCAACGTCACGTTGCACCACAGACTGTCTAGGAGTTGGCGGATGCTTTAGTCCAGGTCTGGGAGGAGATCCCACAGGAGATCATCCGCAACCTCATCAGGAGCATGCCCAGGCGTTGTAGGGAGGTCATACAGGCACGTGGAGGCCACACACAATACTGAGCCTCATTTTGACTTGTTTTAAGGACATTACATCAAAGTTGGAACAGCCTGTAGTGTGTTTTTACACTTTAATTTTGGAGGTGACTCCAAATCCAAGTCTCCATTGGTTAATACATTTGATTTCCATTGATGATTTTTGTGTGATTTTGTTGTCAGCACATTCAACTTTGTACAGAACAAAGTATTCAATGAGAATATTTCATTCATTCAGATCTAGGATGTGTTATTTGAGTGTTCCCTTTATTTTTTTGAGCAGTGTATATACACATACATACATTCATATACATATATACAAATTGTCTCTTCAGAGAGGAAGAGGACTATTAACTTTTAGGATTGCTTCTTCTTATAGGTGTCTCTACAGTTCTTCCTCGCTGAAGAGAGAATTTGCATATTTCTCAGAGGAGCATTGCAGCATAAAGGTCTCCTCACCTTGACATGCTTAACATGTCACTCTCCGCAAGGAGAAATGTTATGTTTTTTTATTTTAAAAATTACAAAAAGGAAAATGGGCCGATGCAAATATTTGGGCACCCTTGGAGATTTGTGTGCTCAGATAACTTTGACCAAGGTTTCAGACCTCAATTAGCCTGTTAGGGTTATGGCTTGTTCACTATCATCATTAGGAAAGGCCAGGTGACGAAAATTGCCCAGCTTTATAAAAACCCAGCCTCCTCTAACCTTTTTCCAAATAACAGCAGCCATGGGTTCTTCTAAGCAGCTGCCTAGCACTCTGAAAATTAAAATGGTGGAGGCCCACAAAGCAAGGGAAGGCTATAAGAAGATAGCAAAGTATTTTCAAGTTGCCCTTTCCTCAGTTGTAAATGTAATTAGGTAATGGCAGTTAACAGGAACAGTGGAGGTCAAGATAAGGTCTGGAAGAACAAACAAAAAATTTCAGTGAGAGCTGCTCTAGGATTGCTACAGAGGCAAATCACAACCCCCGCTTGACTGCAAAAGACCTTCAGAAAGATTTAGCAGACTCTGGAGTTGTGGTACATTGTTCTACTGTTCAGCGACACCTGCACAAATATGGCCTTCATGGAAGAGCCAGCAGAATAAAACCTCTCATGCGTCCTCACCATAAAATTCAGCATCAGAATTATGCAAAAGAACATCTAAGCAAGCCTGAGGCATTTTTGAAACAAGTCCTGTGGACCTATGAAGTTAAAATATAACTCTTTGGCCACAATGATCAAAGGTATGAGTAGAGAAAAAAGGGCGCAGAAAAGAACATCTCGCCAACCATTAACCTCTGTCATCCCTTTGGTGCGGGCTCCGGCGCTGAGCCTGCATTTTTCCGGGCACATGACAGCTTATCTGTTCAACTGTCATGTGCCCCTAACAGCCGTGGGTGGAATCACGATACACCCACGGCTTTTAACTAGTTAAATGGTGCTGTCAATCTCTATCATCAGCAACCCCGTCACACGATCGCGGGTCGCCGATGGATTGTCATAACAACCCAGGGGTCTGCAGAAGACCCCTGCAGTTGTCATTGCCAGATTGCTATGAGCACCGCCCAGCGGTCGGCGCTCATAGCAAGTGAGCAATTCTGCTACACACAGGCTATCTGATGATCGCATGTATCTACTGTAGTACAGGCAATCAGATAATTGCAGCTTCAAGTCTCCCATGGAGACTATTGAAGCATGCAAAAAGTAAAAAAAAAATGTTTTAAAAAAAAAAAAAAAATCTAAAAGTTTAAATCACCCCCCTTTCGCCCCATTCAAAATAAAACAATAAAAAAAATATACACATTTTGGTATCGCCGCTTTCAGAATCGCCCGATATGTCAATATAAAAGAATAATTAATCCAATCGGTAAACGGCATAACGAAAAAAAATTCAAAATGATTAATTGTTTTTTTTGTCGCTGCTACATTGCAATAAAACGCAATAACGGGCAACCAAAACATCGTATCTAACCCAAAATGGTATCAATAAAACGTCAGCTCTGTGCGCAAAAAATAAGCCCTCACCCGGCCACAGATCCCAAAAAATGGAGACGCTACGGGTCTAGGAAAATGGCACCATTTTTTTTTTTTTAACAAACTTTTGATTTTTTTCACCACTTAAATAAAAAAGAACCTATACATGCTTGGTATCTACAAACTCATAATGACCTGGAGAATCATAATGGCAGGTCAGTTTTAGCATTTATTGAACA
Source organism: Phyllobates terribilis (assembly GCF_046119375.1). NCBI lineage: Eukaryota > Metazoa > Chordata > Amphibia > Anura > Dendrobatidae > Phyllobates > Phyllobates terribilis. Next base: position 17,731,394 of record NW_027362761.1, on the reverse strand, counting down.
TGGTAAAAAACAAAACAAAGAACAACTGTGGAATTACACTTTTTTTTGCAATTTCACCGCACTTGGAATTTTTTTCCTGATTTCCAGCACACGATATGGTAAAACCTATTACGTCATTCAAAAGTCCAACTTGCCCCACGGAAAATAAGCCCTCACATGGCCATATTGACCGAAAATTAAAAAAGTTATGGCTCTGGGAAGAAGGGGAACAAAAACCAAAAACGGAAAATGGCCTGGTCATGAAGGGGTTAAGTGTGCAGTTTTTAAATTAAGGTCTTTATTATTAAGGGAAAAAGAAATCCAAACCTACAGGACCCTGTGTGAAAAAGTGATTGCCACCCACCTTTGAAACATAAATTAACTGTGGTTTATCACATCTTTGGGATGCTGAGTTCAATTCCCCTACCCACACACAGGCCTGATTTCTGCCACATCTGTTCTCAATCAAGAAATCATTTAAATAGGACCTGCCTAACAAAGTGAAGTAGACCAAAAGATCCTCAAAAGCTAGACATCATGCTGTGATCCAAAGAAATTCAGGAACAAATGAGAAACAAAGTAATTGAGATCTATCAGTCTGGAAAAGGTTATAACGCCATTTTTAAAGCTTTGGGACTCCACCGAACCACAGTGAGAGCCATTATTCACAAATGGCAAAAACATGGAACAGTGGTGAACTTTCCCAGGAGTGGCCGGCCGACCAAAATTACTTCAAGAGCGCAGCGACGACTCATCTTATAAGACCCTACAACATCCAATGAACTGCAGGCCTCACTTGCCTCAGTTAAGGTCAGTGTTCATGACTCCGCCATAAGAAAGAGACTGGGCAAAAATGCAATGCATGGCAAAGTTCCAAAATGAAAACCATTGCTGAGAAAAAAGAACATAAAGGCTCGTCTCAGTTTTGTCAGAAAACATCTTGGTGATCGCCAATGCTTTTGAGAGAATACTCTGTGGACTGACAAGACAAAAGCTGAATTTTTTGGAAGGTGTGTATGTCCCATTACATCTGGTGTAGAAGTGACACAGCATTTCAGAAAAGGAACATCATACCAATAGTAAAATATGGTAGTGGTAGTGTCATGGTCTGTAGCTGTTTTGCTGCTTCAGGACCTGGAAGACTTGCTGTGGTAAATGGAACCATGAATTCTTCTGTCTACCAAAAAATCCTGAAGGAGAATGTCCGGCCATCTGTTTGTGACCTTAAGCTGACAATGATCCAAAATAAACCAGCAAGTCCACCTCTGAATGGCTTAAGAAAAACAAAATTAAGACTTTGGAGTGGTCTAGTCAAAAGACCTGACCTTAATTCGATTGAGATTCTGTGGCATGACTTTAAAAAGGTGGATCGTGCTCGGAAACCCTCCAATGTGACTGACTTACAACAATTTTGTAAAGATAAGTGGGCCAAAATTCCTCCAGAACATTGTAAAAGACTCACTACCAGTTATCACAAATGCTTAATTGCAGTTGTTGCAGCTGCTAAGGGTGGCCCATCCAGTTATTAGATTTCTGGGGTGTGAGGCAGTGAGGGGATCATATGCGAGGGACGGTATGTATCCCCCGGGATCCGCATAGAGGCATCTTGAACCCGCTGGAGTGCATTACAATCACAGGCACAGCTGTGGTTGCAATGCAAAATAAAAGTAAGGCTATGTGCCCACAATGTAGAAATGCTCCGGATTTTTCCTGAGCGTTTCTGCATCTCCTTGGCAGAAGAAACGCATTGTACATGCGTTTTTCCTGCCAGGGACATGCGGATGTGAAGCGTTCTTCACATGCATTTCCGCATGCGGGTTGTCAAGCGCTTTCCAAGCGATTTTAGCGTCACTTGGAAAGTGCTTGACAACTTGGTCACACTATATAAATCCATGCAAACGGCATGGATTTTATATACTGTGACCAAAAGAATGGTTAAAAATAAAAAAATAAATCTATACTTACCTTCTGATGGCCCCTGGTGTCTTGCTTCGCTCCGTTCTCCCTTGTCGGCAGCTCGCGGTACACTGCACTGAAGGACCTGCCGTCACATGACTATGACGTCAGCGCAGGTCCTTCAATCGCGATCTGCCAGCATGGGAGGATGAGCGCAGCGGGGGCCGTCAGAAGGTAAATATAACATTTATTTTTTATTTTATTCTTTTTTTCACAGGTTCTATGGTACCCGGGTCCGGAGGAGAGTCTCCTGTCCTCCACACCCGGGTACCATCCGCACATTTAAACGCGTGGAATGCGCATCTACATATGCAGTGATGTGTAATCCATGCGTTTAAATGCAAATCAATGGCGGCGAAAACGCAGCACTTCCGCAAAATAATTGGTAGTCCTGCGTTTTTTTCCGCAATGATAATCCGCAGCTGAAACTTCCGCAGCATGTGCACAGCACATGCGGATTATCATGTGTTTTTTAAGAGTTTCTGCAGCGTTTTTGCCGCTGCGGAAACGCTTAAAAAACGCATCGTGGGCACACAGCCTAAGTTGAACTTGGTCAAGCTATTTGACCAAGTCGGATTAGGAAAACCTGGCATGGGCTTTTATTTTTGGAGCGATCTACAGGATTGAAGTGGGGCGGGTCGCTCCCACCAGCCGGGTCTTACAAGTGGCTCATGTCCACAGTTTCATCTGAAAGCCTGCAGCAAAGGTTTGGGTGTGTCAGTGGCTTGTTTGCAAGCTGCAGGAGGCTCTGTGCATGGCAGGCTTGTGTGAAGGCACAACACAGGCCTGTGAGGCAACGTAACTGGTGCACCTCAGAGTGAAATGGCGCGGCCATCTCCCATGGCAACAGGTTTACACGGACTATTTGAATCACCCCTTCTGCGATCCGGAGGACATCTTTTGCATTTGAGTTGTGAGTTCTGCAAATAAAGACATTTAAATTTAACTTTCCTTGGGTCACTGCCTCATTACCGCACAGTGTGAACACTGCCACACTACAATATGGTGGAGAATATAATATAAGGAGAAAAACATAGGAGTTTCATTATAAAAATAGGAAAAATCTTTATATAATAATTTAAAATCAATATAATATAAAAATCAACAGACAAAGATACAGAAAACTCATCAAAAATACATCCCCTCCGGGGATGAGGATGAGGGTAAGGCAGCATCCCCGGAGGCCAACATCCCTGAACTGGAGGTGTCCGGAGGGAACTTTGGAGCCGCCCAGCTCAGAGACTTGACTCTAAAAGGGGCATTTGGTATTGTCACTGTTCTGAATGGTGTTGCTCAAGAGCCTGGGGCTGACACCCGATATCCGCACTTTGCTGTAATTGGGGAGTTACTATATCTGGTCACCAAGCTCAGAGGGGAGGTAATCGATCAGTTACTAGTGCCAAGACTGTACAGACGCATGGTGTTAGATATGGCCTATACACAGGTTTTGGGTGGTCATCTGGGGGTAGAGAAAACCCAGGAAAGGATCCTCCAGAGGTTCTATTGGCCCAGTTGTCATCAAGAAATTGTAAATTTTTGTAGGTCATATCCCACCTGCCAACTGACCTCCTCGGTGGCCCACTTCCGGATCCCCTTAGTGCAGTTGACAATCATTGAGGTGCCATTTGATTGCATAGCCGTAGATCTAGTGAGACCCTCGGTCAAATCCGCCAGAGGACATCAGAATATCCTGGTGCTACTGGACTATGGTACACGGTATCCAGAGGCCGTGCCACTACGTAACTCCTCTGCCAAATGTATAGCCCGGGAGTTGGTCCACATCATCTCTAGAACGGGGGTTGCCTAAGGAGATCCTAACGGACCAAGGGACCCCATTTATGTCAAGGGTGATGAGGGAGTTGTGCAAAACCCTGCAAATCACACAACTCAGGACCTCAGTCTACCACCCCCAGACAGATGGCTTAGTGGAGATATTTAATAAAACCTTGAAGGCCATGTTAAAGAAGGTCATAGAGAAAGACCGCCGGGACTGGGACTGTCTACTGCCTTACCTTCTGTTCTCCATTAGAGAAATCCCACAGGCCTCTACTGGATTCTCCCCGTTTGAGCTGTTATATGGCCGACACCCCCGCGGACTCCTGGACGTTGCAAAGGAGACCTGGGAGGCGGAGTCTACACCCTACAGGAGTGTAATCGAACATGTGGCCCAGATTCAAGAGAGGATTGCAGAGGTAATGCCCATTGTGAAAGAACACCTCCACAAAGCACAAGAGGCACAGTCGAGGGTGTACAATAGATCAGCGAGAGTGAGACACTTCAACCCTTGGGATCGGGTACTAGTGCTGGTACCTACGGTGGAGAGCAAATTCCTGGCCAAGTGGCAGGGCCCCTATGAAGTGGTTGAAAAGGTTGGTGACATCAACTATAGGGTCCATCAACCAGGAAGAAGGAAGCCCTACCAGGTGTACCACGTTAACCTCATTAAGCCATGGCAAGACAGGAAGCCTGTGGAAGCTCCGTGTTTGGTGGCGAAGACTGACACCGACGTGGAGGAAGTCAAGGTGGCAGAGTCGCTGTCACATGCCCAGAAGCAACAATGCCAAGAGCTGCTGCAGCGGAACAGGGACATGTTTTCGGATCTACCGTACTGTACTCAGATCATAGAGCATGAGGTGATTACGGAGCCTCATGTCCGAGTGAATAGGAAGCCATATTGGATTCCTGAAGCCCGCCGAGAGGTAATCTCGAAGGAGGTAAAGCGCATGCTGAAACTGGGGGTCATTGAAGAGTCCAAGAGTGGCTGGTCCAGTCCCATAGTCTTAGTGCCGAAACCAGATGGAGAATGGCGGTTCTGCAATGACTATAGGAAACTGAATGAGGTCTCTAAGTTTGATTCGTACCCACTGCCCAGGGTAGATGAACTAATTGAAAGGCTAGGGCCGGCCAGGTACATTACCACCCTTGACCTCACAAAAGGTTATTGGCCGATTCCTATGTCCCAAGAGGCCAAGGAGAAGACCGCCTTTTCAACACCAGATGGGTGTTTCCAAGGAGCACCAGCTACCTTTCAGAGATCCATGGACCAGATCCTAGCTCCCCACAAGAAGTATGCAGCAGCCTACCTGGATGATATCGTGATCTACAGCCAGGATTGTGGTAGCCATCTGAGCAAAGTCCAGGCGATATTCGATGCTCTACGGAAGCCGGGGTTTTCCATCAACCCGAGGAAATGTGCCTTTACCCAGGAGTTATCCTCGGGACCGAAACCTTTCCAAGCGACGAGATACTGCAATCTCCCTCTATGCCATCTAGAATTAAGAATGCGAGAAATTTCATATTCACCGTCTTCCACCACCGGAGGAACAGAGAAAGCGGCGTCCTTATCTGAAACATCAGCTTTTTTCAATAAGGAAACATGAAACACTGGATTAATCTTCCAGGAGGTGGGAACCTCCAACCTAACAGCAGATTGGTTAACTACCTGAAGTATCTTAAACGGCCCTACAAATTTCGGGCCCAATTTCTTAGAAGGAATCCTCAACCGCAGATTCTTAGAGGACAACCAAACCATGTCACCAACCGTAAACAAAACCTCTTGACGTTTCCTGTCAAAGTACCTCTTAGATTTTTTGTTAGCCTCTCGAAGGTTACAACGTACATGTTAGAACCTTGCTCTTAGGTTTTTTTTCCTTTGCTGGTCACATGACCTTGTTGGCCTATTTAATCCTGCTCCGCCCTTCTGGCTTTGCTGGACTTCATTGTATATCTACTTTCTAGCTAGCCTGTGCTCTGTGTCTTGCTCTGTTAGTTTGCTTGGTCTACTGACCTCTATGTTCTATATATTTTGTTTGTTCGTCTGTCTGCTACTATTTCTGTTAGGAGGTGTCCCATATTCCTCCCAGTCCTTAGTACTTGTAGGGATTCCTTCCCCAGATCAATAGGTCTCCGTACAGACTAGCTTAGGACTTTAGCAGGTCTGATCGCAGGATCAGGTTCCCTGTTACATCGTAGGGATTAAGCTGAGTTCTATCGTAGGGACAGATCTCCTCTCTTTCCTTAGCTCTGGTAGCAGAACATAACAGTAAGTCCAGCCAGCAAATTCTCTAAGGAAAGATTTTTCTGTTCCATCATGGTGTCGGTTCAGGATTTGGTTCATCGCCTGCAGGGACTCTCTCTGGAGGTGGCCGAGCTCCGTCAGCACGTGAGTAACTGTCCTGGAGCACATTTCTTGGAGCCTAAGGTATGTTTGCCGGATTTATTTTTTGGTGAACACCGAGAATTTTTTTCATTCAAAAATGCTTGCTTATTGTATTTTCGTTTGAGACCTAAGTCCTCTGGGGATGAATCCCAGCGCGTAGGGTTCATAATGTCACTTTTGCGCAAAGAGCCTCAGGAGTGGGCCTTTTCTTTGCAACCTAGTGATACATGCTTCAGATCAGTGGATAGTTTTTTTTCTGCTTTGGGACTATTATATGATGATCCTGACCGTGTCGCATCAGCTGAGACTGAGTTGAGACGTTTAAAACAAGGATCAGGTAATGTGGAAAAATATTGTACTCATTTCCGTCGTTGGTCTACTCAAACAGGGTGGAACGATTCTGCTCTGAAAAGTCTATTTCTTGCTGGGCTCAGTGAAAGGGTTAAAGACCTGCTAATTGCTTATCCTACACCTGAAGATTTGCAACAGGCTATGCAATTAGCTATACGGGTGGATAGAAGACTGCGTGCAAGGGTTAATGAGAGCAAATCCTCTGCTATGTCAGTTTCTGGTTATGAGAATGTGTGTACTAACAGTGGTGAACCGATGGAGATTGGATCGGTGGCACCTCGCTCTCAAGAAAAAGACCGTCGATTTTTTGAAGGCTTGTGTTTCTATTGCGGAAAATCTGGTCATTTGATTAAAGGCTGTGAGCTTCGTATGAAGAAAGAAAAAAAAATGGTCAGTCATGCCCGTATTGCCTGTTTAAATTCCAAGGGTGTATTTTTAGCTGCTTCCACGATTGCTCAGGAAAAATTAATGGAATTTCGGGTGTTTGTCGATTGTGGGTCTACTCTGAATGTTATTGATGGGGGATTCGTGGAAAGACTCAATTTAAAACCTGAACCTTTATCACCCCCCATTGCTGTGGTTTCTGTGGATGGTTCCCCTTTGAAGAATATTACTCTCAAGGTCTGTGAATTTCCTCTCACTATTAATGGTGTTCACCATGAGAAATTGGATTTGGTAGTGTTGAATAACTTGCCTTCTCCAGTAATATTGGGATTGCCCTGGTTAAAATTTCACAATCCTGTACTGGATTGGTCTACCAGTGAAATTAAATCCTGGAGCCATAAATGTTATGACAAGTGTTGTAATGGGCGTATTGCAGCTTTGGATAGGGGAGAATTGCCTGTTCCTATTCAGGATTTTTGGAGAGTTTTTTCTGAGAAGGAATCGCAGGTTTTGCCTCCCCATAGAGACTATGATTGTTCTATTGAATTTGTCCCTGGAGCGACTCTTCCTAAAAGTCGTTTATTTAACCTTACTATTCCTGAGAGGAAGGCTTTGGAGGAATACATACAGACAAATTTGGCCACCGGTCACATTAGGCCCTCTAAGTCTCCTGTGGCGGTTGGATTTTTTTTTGTAAAAAAAAAGGACGGCGGTTTACGTCCTTGTCTGGATTTTCGTGAGATTAACAAAATTACTGTACGCAATCCTTACCCACTGCCATTGATTCCTGATCTGTTTAACCAGTTAATGGGGGCCAAGTGGTTCTCTAAAATTGACCTTAAGGGGGCATACAATCTGTTGCGCATGAAGGAGGGTGACGAATGGAAGACTGCTTTTAACACTCCTGTGGGTCATTTTGAGAATCTGGTTATGCCTTTTGGTCTTACTAATGCTCCTGCATTTTTTCAGAATCTGATTAATGACATCCTTAGACCTTTGATCGGTAAAAATGTGGTTGTGTATTTGGATGACATTTTGATTTATTCGCCGGATCTGGAGTCTCATTGGCGGAGCGTGCGTGAGGTATTACAGTTATTAATGGACAATTCGCTTTTTGCTAAGCTGGAGAAATGTGAGTTCGCTGTACAGAGAATTAGTTTTTTGGGCTACATTATCTCCAGCAAAGGTTTTGAGATGGATCCGGTTAAGGTTCAGGCTGTGCAGGAATGGCCTAGGCCTATTGGTTTGAAATCGATACAGAGGTTTTTAGGTTTCGCCAATTACTATAGAAAATTCATAAAAAATTTTTCTAGTATTGTCAAACCTCTGACTGATCTCACCAGGAAAGGTGCTGATGCGGTTCAGTGGTCTTCTGAGGCCATTGAAGCTTTTGTGTATCTCAAGGAGAGGTTCACCTCTGCTCCCATCCTTATGCAGCCTGATGTTACTAGGCCGTTTTTGGTTGAGGTTGATGCTTCCTCTGTGGGGGTTGGCGCAGTATTGTCTCAGGATAACGGGGATGGATTACATCCCTGTGCCTTTTTTTCAAAAAAATTTTCGGAGACTGAACTGAATTACGATATTGGTAATCGGGAATTATTGGCTATTAAACTCGCATTTGAACACTGGCGCCACTTCTTGGAAGGTGCGGAATTTCCCGTTCAGGTTCTTACGGATCATAAAAATCTGATATATCTTGATGCTGCCAAGCGCCTGAATGCCCGTCAGGCTAGGTGGGCACTGTTTTTCTCGCGGTTTAATTTCTCCGTTACTTACATCCCTGGTACTAAGAATGTTAAGGCGGATGCCTTGTCTCGCAGTTTTTCTCCCATAGTCGGTGCTGAGAAAGAGGAGAACATTTTACAAGAAGGTGTTGTGATAGCTGCTTTGGACTCCGTTTTGGAAAATGAGATTCTTAAAGCACAGGAGAATGCCCCTTCTAACACTCCTCATGGGAGGTTGTTTGTGCCTGGGACCTTTAGGAGAGATTTGTTTGTTGAGTGTCACGAATCTCGGTTGGCAGGTCATCCCGGAATCTCTGAGACCAAGAGACTGGTGGGTCGCAGTTTTTGGTGGCCTGGATGGCAGAAGGAAGTCATTAAGTGGGTGCGTCAATGTACTATATGTGCTAGATCTAAGTCCTCACATACTCCTGCTGCGGGGTTGCTTTGTCCTTTGGAGGTTCCCAGTGCTCCTTGGACACATTTGGCTATGGACTTTATAACTGACCTTCCCCCCTCTGAGGGTTTTACTGTCATCTGGGTGGTCGTGGACCGTTTTAGCAAGATGTGTCACTTGGTTCCTTTCGTCAAACTGCCCTGCGCTAAAACTCTCACTAAGGCCTTTGTCAAGGAAATTGTCAGACTTCATGGCGTTCCTACTGACATTGTTTCTGATAGGGGTCCTCAGTTCGTGGCTCGTTTTTGGCGTGCCTTTTGTGATAGGTTGGGAGTTCATTTGTCGTTCTCGTCCGGATATCATCCTGAATCTAATGGCCAGACAGAAAGGAAAAACCAGGATGTTGAGCAGTTCTTGCGTTGTTTTGTGGCAGACAATCAAGAGGGGTGGTCTGAGTTTCTGCCACTTGCTGAATTTGCTCTGAACAATCATACATCTTCTTCTGCTGGTTGTTCGCCTTTTTTTTGTTGTTCTGGGAGACATCCGTCGTTTGGGTCGTTCTCCAAGTTGGGATCTGCCGTGCCTGAGGAGGAGAATTTTTCCGGTGATTTGGAGAGAGTTTGGACGGATGTGCGTGGTAATCTTCAGGAGGCCAACAGAAAATCTAAAGACTACTTTGATAGGAAACGACAGGAGGTTTTGTTCGCTGTTGGTGACATGGTTTGGTTGTCCTCTAGGAATCTGCGGTTGAGGATTCCTTCAAAGAAATTGGGTCCCAAGTTTGTAGGGCCCTTTAAGGTGCTTCAGGTTGTCAACCAATCTGCTGTTAGGTTGGAGGTTCCTACCTCCTGGAGAATTAATCCGGTATTTCATGTCTCTCTGTTGAAAAAAGCTGTTGTTTCAGATTGTGACGCCTCTGCCTCTGTTCCTCCGGTGGTGGAGGACGGGAAATATGAAATTTCTCGCATCCTTAACTCTAGACGGTATAGAGGTAGTTTGCAGTATCTTGTGGCCTGGAAAGGTTTCGGTCCCGAGGATAACTCTTGGGTGAGGTCGGATGATGTTTCCGCGTCCAGACTTATCAGAGAGTTTCACAGGAGATTTCCTGATAAGCCTGGTCCTAGGGGATCCGGAGGATCCTCTTAGAAGGGGGGGTACTGTTAGAACCTTGCTCTTAGGTTTTTTTTCCTTTGCTGGTCACATGACCTTGTTGGCCTATTTAATCCTGCTCCGCCCTTCTGGCTTTGCTGGACTTCATTGTATATCTACTTTCTAGCTAGCCTGTGCTCTGTGTCTTGCTCTGTTAGTTTGCTTGGTCTACTGACCTCTATGTTCTATATATTTTGTTTGTTCGTCTGTCTGCTACTATTTCTGTTAGGAGGTGTCCCATATTCCTCCCAGTCCTTAGTACTTGTAGGGATTCCTTCCCCACATCAATAGGTCTCCGTACAGACTAGCTTAGGACTTTAGCAGGTCTGATCGCAGGATCAGGTTCCCTGTTACATCGTAGGGATTAAGCTGAGTTCTATCGTAGGGACAGATCTCCTCTCTTTCCTTAGCTCTGGTAGCAGAACATAACAGTACATCAGTCCAAACTCTCTCCAAATCACCGGAAAAATTCTCCTCCTCCGGCACAGCCGATACCAATTTGGAGAATGACCCAAATGACGGATGTCTCCCAGTACAACAAAAAAAAGGAGAACATCCAGCAGAAGAGGATGTATGGTTGTTAAGAGCAAATTCAGCAAGTGGCAGAAACTCAGACCACCCCTCTTGATTGTCAGCCACAAAACAACGCAAAAACTGTTCAACATCCTGGTTCTTTCTTTCTGTCTGTCCATTAGACTCAGGATGATATCCAGATGAAAATGACAAATGAACTCCCAACCTGTCACAAAAGGCACGCCAAAAATGAGCCACGAACTGAGGTCCCCTATCGGAAACAATGTCGGTAGGAACACCATGGAGTCTGACAATTTCCTTAACAAAAGCCTTAGCGAGTGTCTTAGCGCAGGGCAGTTTGATGAAAGGAACCAAGTGACACATCTTGCTAAAACGGTCCACGACCACCCAGATGACAGTGAAACCCTCAGAGGCAGGAAGGCAGTAATAAAATCCATAGCAAGATGCGTCCAAGGTGCACTAGGAACCTCCAGAGGGCAAAGCAACCCTGCAGCAGGAGCATGTGAAGACTTAGATCTAGCACACACAGTACATTGACGCACCCACTTAATGACTTCCTTCTGCCACCCAGGCCACCAAAAACTGTGACCTACAAGTCTCTTAGTCTCAGAAATTCCTGGATGACCTGCCAACCGAGACTCATGACACGCCACAAACAAACCTCTCCTAAAGTTCCTAGGCACAAACAACCTCCCATGGGGAGTGTTAGACAGGGCATCCTCCTGGGCTTTCAGAATCCCATCTTCCAAAACGGAGTCCAATGCTGCTATCACAACACCTTCCTCTAAAATGCTCTCCTCCTCCTCGGTACCAACCATGGGAGAAAAGCTGCGAGATAAAGCATCAGCTTTTACATTCTTGGCACCCGGGATGTAAGTAACAGAAAAATTAAACCGCGAAAAAGAAAGTGCCCACCTAGCCTGACGGGCATTCAAGCGCTTGGCAGCATCAAGATAGATCAGATTCTTATGATCAGTGAAAACCTGAATGGGAAATTTAGCACCTTCCAAGAGATGACGCCAATGTTCAAATGCGAGTTTAATAGCCAGCAATTCCCGATTACCAACATCGAAATTAAGTTCGGTCTCAGAATTTTTTTTTTAAAAAAAAGCACAGGGATGTACTCCATCCTTGTTTTCCTGAGACAAAACAGTACCGACCCCCACCGAAGAAGCATCAACCTCGACCAAAAAAGGCTTGGTCTCATCAGGCTCCATAAGGCTGGGGGCAGAACTGAACCTCTCCTTGAGATACACAAAAGCTTCAATGGCCTCCATAGTCCACAGAACCGTATTCGCACCTTTCCTGGTGAGATCGGTCAGCGGCTTAACAATTATAGAAAAATTCTTAATGAATTTTCTGTAATAATTGGCGAAACCCAAAAATCTCTGTATCGATTTCAAACCAATAGGCCTAGGCCATTCCTGCACCGCCTGAACCTTCACCGGGTCCATCTCAAAGCCCTCGCTGGAGATAATGTAGCCCAAAAAAACTAATTCTCTGCACCGCGAACTCACATTTCTCCAGCTTAGCAAAAAGTGAATTGTCACTTAATAACTGCAATACCTCACGTATGCTCTGCCAATGAGACTCCAGATCCGGCGAATAAATCAAAATGTCATCCAAATACACAACCACATTCTTACCAATCAAAGGTCTCAGGATGTCATTAATAAGGTTCTGAAAAAACGCTGGTGCATTGGTAAGACCAAAAGGCATAACCAGATTCTCAAAATGACCCACCGGAGTGTTAAAAGCAGTTTTCCATTCATCATCTTCCTTCATACGTAACAAATTGTATGCCCCCCGGAGATCAATTTTAGAGAACCACTTGGCCCCCACTAACTGGTTGAACAAGTCAGGAATTAATGGCAGAGGGTAGGAATTGCGTACGGTAATTTTATTAATTTCGCGAAAGTCCAGACATGGACGTAAACCGCCGTCCTTTTTTTTAAAAAAAAAAAATCCAACAGCCACAGGAGACTTAGAAGGTCTAATGTGACCGGTGGCCAAGCTTGTCTGTATGTATTCCTCCAAGGCCTTTCTCTCAGGGGTGGTCAGATTAAATAAGCGACTCTTGGGAAGCGTAGCTCCAGGGACAAACTCAATGGTGCAATCATAGTCCCTATGAGGAGGCAAAACTTGCGACTCCTCCTCAGAAAAAAACTTCCAAAAATCCTGAATAGGTACAGGTAATTCCCCTTTTTCCACAGCAGCAATGCGACCGTTACAACATTTATCATGACACTTAGGGCTCCAAGACTTAATTTCATGGGTAGACCAGTCCAGTACAGGATTGTGCAATTGTAACCAAGGTAACCCCAAAACCACTGGAGAAGGCAAATTATTTAATACTGCCAAATCCAAATTCTCTTGGTGAATACCATTAATGGTGAGGGGAAACTCAAAAACCTTGTGAGTAATACATTTCAAAGGAGAGCCATCAACAGCAACCTCAGAAATAGGAGATGACAAAAGTTTGGATTCTAATTTAAATTTTTCCAAAAATCCCTTATCAATCACATTGAGTGTAGAACCACAATTCACAAATACCCAAAATTCAATCAACTCCTCCTGAAATGAGGTGCTCCCAGAAAGAAATACTCCCTTAGTGTTTAAACAAGCTATACGGGCGTAACTGACCTTTTTTTTTTCTTTGTTCAAACGAAGCACACAGTTCTTAATAAAGTGGTCAGATTTACCGCAATAAAAACATAATCCCTTAGCAAACCTGCGGTCTTTTTCCTGAGAATGGGGTGACGTCGCCCCAATCTCCATCGGTTCTCCACCTTCCGAGCAGACCCTCTGAAAACTAGGAGCTGCCATAGCAGTAAATTTCTCTTCATTAATCCTAGCACGCAGTCTCCTGTCCACACGTATAGCTAATTGCATTGCCTCCTGCAAGGTTCCAGGTGTTGGGAAGGCAATCAGCAGATCCTTAACCCTTTCACTTAGACCAGTAAGAAACAGACATTTTAATACCGAGTCATTCCATTCCACTTCGGCCAACCATCTTCTGAAGTATGTACAATAATTTTCCACATCACCTGATCCCTGCTTCAAACGTCTTAATTCAGTTTCAGCAGATGAGACTCAATCAGGATCGTCATACAACAACCCCATAGCAGAAAAAAAATCTTCCACTGATCTAAAACACGGATCATTAGGTTGGAGAGAAAAGGCCCATCCCTGTGGTTCTTTGCGCAAAAGTGACATTATAAGCCCAATGCGCTGTGATTCATTCCCAGAGGATCTGGGTCTTAAACGAAAATATAATAAACAAGCGTTTTTAAAGGAAAAAAAATCTTGCTGTTTACCATTAAAAAAAATCTGGCAGTCCTACCTTCGGTTCCACAAAATGCACTCCAGGACAGCTACTCACGTGTTGCTGGAGCTCGGCCACCTCCAAAGACAGTCCCTGTAGGCGTTGAGCCAACTCCTGAACCGACACCATGCTGATATCTGGATTTCTTTCCTAAGAGTGTTTTATTTTTGTTTTGGGCTGGACTTACTGTTATGAACTGCTACAAGCACTAAGGAAAGAAAGGAAAACTGTCCCTACAATAGGACTAAGCTGATTCCCTACGATGCAGCGGGGGACCTGTTCCTTGTGAACAGACCCGCCTAAATCCTCGGCTAGTCTGAACGCAGACCTATAGATATAAGGGAGGGGTCCCTACAAGAACTAAGGACTGGGATATAGATGGACACCTCCTAGCAGAAATTGTAGCAAAGCAAAGACAAACTAACAAAAGGACTAGTGGTCTAAGGACCAAGCAAACTACGGAGTTAGGTACAAGGCACCTGGCTAGCTTAAGAGTAAATGAAACACTGAAGTCCAGCAAGGCCAGAAGGGCGGAGCTGGATTATATAGGCAGAAAGTCATGTGACCAACAAAATAGAAAAAGAACTAACAGGAGGGTTCTAACACATGGAGGAGGCCAGATATTTGGGCTATGTCGTAGGTAGAGGCATGATAAAGCCCCAAGTAAATAAAATTGACGTGATCTGGGTTTGGCCACAACCTCTCACAAAAAAGCAGGTCAGAGCGTTCCTGGGCATCGTGGGCTACTACCGCCAGTTCATTCCTAACTTCGCCATGACAGCCGCCCCTTTGACAGACCTCCTTAAGGGGGCAAAATAGGCTATGGCTAAGTGGTTTCCAGAAACCGAGACGGCCTTCCAGGAACTCAAGAAAGATCTGTGTAAACAGCCGGTGTTGGTGGCAGCGGATTTCTCGAAGGAGTTTGTGGTCCAGACGGACGCGTCAGATGTCGGGCTGGGTGCTGCCCTTTCACAATAGATGAACGGCAAAAAGCACCCCATAATATATTTAAGCCGGAAGCTGACGTCTTGTGAGAGAAATTACACCATAGTGGAGAAGGAATGTTTGGCCATCAAGTGGGCGCTGGACACTCTAAGATACTACCTCTTAGGCAGGAAGTTCAGGCTGGTGTCAGACCATGCCCCACTAAGGTGGATGAGCGAGAAGAAGGGGAACAATGCTTGAGTAACCAGGTGGCAGGTGGTTCATAGCTCTTCAGGAGTTCAGCTTCCAGGTAGAGCTTAGGCCTGGGAAACTGCATGGCAATGCTGACGCATTGTCAAGGGTCCACTGTATGTTGGTGGATGGTGCCTGGGGCAGGCCCAGTACTTCAGCACGCTCGTTACTGGCAGGTGCCTCTGACAGAGTTGGCGAAAGAAAAGACCACCTTTGTAACACCAGAGGGCCTCTATCACTATGTCGTCTTGCCTTTTGCATTACATGGGGCCCCGACTACGTTCCAGAGGCTGATGGACATAGTGTTGGAGCCCCATCAGAAGTATGCATCCGCGTATTTGGATGATATTATCATCTTTAGTACTGATTGGCATATCCACATGTCCCAGGTATAAGCAGTAGTGTATTCACTCAGAGCAGCGGGCCTGACAGCTAACCCAAAAAAATGTGCGATAGATCTCGAGGAAGCCCGGTACTTAGGGTATGTGATTGGCCGTGGGGTTATCAAACCCCAAATAAACAAGATTGAGGCCATTCAAAACTGGCCCAGACCTTTGACCCCTAAACAGGTGAGAGTGTTACTCGGCCTCGTTGGGTACTACCGCCAGTGTATACCTAATTTTGCTGGGAGATCGGCACCCCTAACCAATCTCTTAAAGGGGAGAAAGTCGGTTCGATGGAACCCTCAGGCAGAAGAAGCGTTCCAATCCATAAAGCTGGCATTGTGCGGACAGCCTGTCCTCACTAGCCCCAACTTCAAGAAAGGCTTCATCGTGCAAACAGATATCTCTGAGGTAGGCCTAGGAGCGGTACTGTCGCAAGATGTGAACGGGGATGAAGATCCGGTCACCTACTTGAGTAGGAAACTTACCCCGGCAGAGAAAAATTATAGCTTAGTGGAGAAGGAGTGCTTTGCTATTAAGTGGGCCTTGGAGTCCCTACCTTATTTGCTCGGGCAACAGTTTCGCTTGGTGACAGACCATTCACCCTTGGTATGGATGAGAAATGCCAAGGAGAGGAATATTCGAGTCACCAGATGATTCCTGTCCCTACAAAATTTCAGTTTCTCGGTGGAACATCAAGCAGGGAAGTCACAGGGAAATGCGGATGCCCTGTCACGGGCACCCTGTATGGTGACAGGTGTTCAATCCCACGAGTGTGAACAGGGGGGGGGGGATATGTGAGGCAGTGAGGGGACGGTATGTATCCTCGGGATGCGCATAGAGGCATATTGAACCCGCTGGAGTGCATTGCAATGACAGACATCTGTGGTTGCTGTGAAAAATAAAAGTAAGGTGAACTTGGTCAAGCTATTTAGCCAAATCAGATTAGGAAAACCCGGCATGGGCTTTTATTTTTGGAGCAATCTACAGGATGGAAGTAGGCGGTTCGCTTCCTCCAGCCGGGTCTTACAAGTGGCTCATGTCCGCAGTTTCATTTGAAAACCTGCAGCAAAGGTTTGGGTGTGTCAGTGGTTTGTTTGCAAGCTTCAGAGCAGGAGGCACTGTGCACGGCAAGCTTGTGTGAAGGCCTCTGAGGCAACGTAACTGGCGCACCTCAGAGTGAAACGACGCTGCCATCTCCCATGGCAACAGGTTTTCACGGACTGTTTGGATCACCTGGCTGCGATCCGGAGGACATCTTTTGCATTTAAGTTGTGATTTTTGCAAATAAAAACATTTAAGTTGAACTTTCCTTGGGTCACTGCCTCATTACCGCACAGTGTGAACACCGCCGCACTACAGGCACAATCACTTTTTCACACAGGATCCTGTAGGTTTGGATTTCTTTTTCCCGTAATAATAAAGATCTTTCTTTAAAAACTGCATTTTTTTGTCTACTTGTGTTATCTTTGTTTTATATTTAAGTTTGTTTTGTGATCTGAAACATTTAAGTGTGACAAAGATGCAAAAGAATAACAAATCAGGAAGGGAGTAAACACCTTTTCACACCACTGTGTGTGTGTATATGTATATATATATATATATATATATATATATATAATTTAATAGGTGCAATCAGAGAATGCATCTGGCATATAGCTTATGAAAATGGTGTATTTTTGAGATAAGCACTCTTGCCCTTTTCACTGAGTGATTGACAGCTGACTGCTTTCTATGTATCTGTACACACTGCAGACCATTAATCCCAGTGGTGAGAGCAGGAGAGGCAAGCGAAACATTTTCCTTGTGAATACACTGTGTGCAGAATTATTAGGCAAATGAGTATTTTGATCACATGATACTTTTTATACCTGTTGTCCAACTCCAAGCTGCATAGGCTTGAGAGCCAACTACCAATTAAGTAAATCTGGTGATGTGCATCTCTGTAATGAGGAGGGGTGTTGACTAATGACATCAATACCCTATATAAGGTGTGCTTAATTATTAGGCAACTTCCTTTCCTTTAGCAAAATGGGTCAGAAGAGAGATTTGACTTGCTCTGAAAAGTCCAAAATTGTGAGATGTCTTGCAGAGGGATGCAACAGTCTTGAAATTTCCAGACTTTTGAAGCGTGATCACCGAACAATCAAGCGTTTCATGGCAAATAGCCAACAGGGTCGCAAGAAACGTGTTGGCCAAAAAAGGCGCAAAATAACTGCCCATGAATTGAGGAAAATCAAGCGTGAAGCTTCCAAGATGCCATTCGCCACCAGTTTTGCCATATTTCAGAGCTGCAACGTTACTGGAGTATCAAAAAGCACAAGGTGTGCAATACTCAGGGACATGGCCAAGGTAAGGCAGGCTGAAAAACGACCACCTTTGAACAAGAAACATAAGATAAAAAGTCAAGAATGGGCCAAGAAATATCTTAAGACTGATTTTTCAAAGGTTTTATGGACTGATGAAATGAGAGTGACTCTTGATGGGCCAGATGGATGGGCCAGAGGCTGGATCAGTAAAGGGCAGAGAGCTCCACTCCGACTCAGACGCCAGCAAGGTGGAGGTGGGGTACTGGTATGGGCTGGTATCATCAAAGATGAACTTGTGGGACCTTTTCGGGTTGATGATGGAGTGAAGCTCAACTCCCAGACCTACTGCCAGTTTCTGGAAGACAACTTCTTCAAGCAGTGGTACAGGAAGAAGTTGGTATCGTTCAAGAAAAACATGATTTTCATGCAGGACAATGCTCCATCACATGCATCCAACTACTCCACAGCGTGGCTGGCCAGTAAAGGTCTAAAAGATGAAAAAATAATGACATGGCCCCCTTGTTCACCCGATCTGAACCCCATAGAGAACCCGTGGTCCATCATATAATGTGAGATCTACAGGGAGGGAAAACAGTACACCTCTCAGAACAGTGTCTGGGAGGCTGTGGTGGCTGCTGCACACAATGCTGATCGAAAACAGATCAAGCAACTGACAGAATCTATGGATGGAAGGCTGTTGAGTGTCATCATAAAGAAAGGTGGCTATATTGATCACTAATTTTTTTGTTTTTTGTTTTTGCATGTCAGAAATGTTTATCTCTAAATTTTGTGCACTGATATTGGTTTACCTGGTGAAAATAAACAAGTGAGATGGGATTATATTTGTTTTTTATTAAGTTGCCTAATAATTCTGCACAGTAATAGTTACCTGCACAAACAGATATCCTCCTAAGATAGCCAAATCTAAAAAAAACCCACTCCAACTTCCAAAAATATTAAGCTTGGATATTTATGAATCTTTTCGGTTGATTGAGAACATAGTTGTTGATCAATAATAAAAATAATCCTCTAAAATACAACTTGCCTAATAATTCTGCACACAGTGTATATCTTGCTCATAAACTATGTCTGGTATATAGGTTCTAAAGGTTCTTTGTCAACGCCAATGGATCTTTCATTTATAGTTAATGATATCTAGTGTTAAAGAAAAATGATCATTATTTTTTGTTAAGAAAGTGGTCATTGTCTGACTTCCTATAGAACTGTATTGCTAGATCTGCTGATATTACCCTCTACATACATATATGATTAGCATCATAAAATGTTTGTACATCAAGGATTGTTCATCAATGGTTTAGGAAATTAGTGCATGTAAATGGACCTTTAAACGTCTTAAAAATAGCCCTTGTTATGAGTATTTCTTGTTTATCTTGTTTCCATTCCTACGTAGCCTTATAAAGGACTCCTTGGCATCGGAGACCCATTAATTAATAATTTATCTTATTTTATTGAACCTATGTGTGCAGATGTCTTCTTTATGTGATATATCATTTGTGGAATGATTTTCACTTGTCTTCTCACAGGCTATCAACGCCAGTTGACATACAAAAGACAGGATGGCTCATACAGTGCCTTTGGGGAGAGGGACTCTTCTGGAAGTATGTGGTAAGAAAGAAGTCAAAGGATCTGAACAATTTCTACTCTCAACCACAATGTTTTCATGCTCATTACTCTGTCCTTATTTCCAGGCTTACAGCCTTTGTGTTGAAATCATTTGCACAGTCTCGTGGCTTCATCTTTATTGATCCATTAGAGCTTTCTGCAGCTAAAGATTGGATTATCCAGCACCAAAAGAGAGATGGCTCTTTTCCAGCCATGGGACGTATTCTAAACAAGGATATTCAGGTGAGCAGATGTCTAAAATCGTGTTATAGAAGAAAGCAAATAAACGTCATGTTCAGTCTGAACAAAGTAATCAAATATACAATTTTTTTCTGAGCCATCTCTAGAAAAGACACAAATATATGATCTTATTAAGCTAACCCCTTAAGGATGGAGCCAATTATGTACTTAATGACCAAGCCAATTTTTACAATTCTGACCATTGTCACTTTATGAGGTAATTACTCTGGAACGCTTCAACGGATTCCCCTGATTCTGAGATTGTTTTTCGTGACATATTGTACTTCATGATTGTGGTAAAATTACTTCGATATGACTTGCGTTTATTTGTGAAAAAAAATGGAAATTTGATGAAAATTTAGAAAATTTAGCAATTTTCAAACTTTGAATTTTCATGCCCTTAAATCAGAGAGATATGTCACACAAAATAGTTAATAAATAACATTTCCCGCATGTCTACTTTACAGCAGCACAATTTTGGAAACAAATTTTTTTTTTTTGTTAGGAAGTTATAAGGGTTAAAAGTTGACCAGCGATTTCTCATTTTTCCAACATAATTTACAAAACCATTTTTTTAGGGACCACATCACATGTGAAGTTAACTGAAGCAACGTGGAAGGAAATAATGAACATTTTACTTTTTTTCACACAAATTTTACTTTAGACTCCAAATTTTTAATTTTCTCAAGGGTAACAAGAGAAAATGGGCACAAAATTTGTAGTGCAATTTCTCATGAGCGCGCTGATACCCCATATGTGGGGGAAAACCACTGTTTGGGCGCACGGTAAGGTTCGGAAGGGAAGGAGCGCCATTTGACTTGAATGTAAAATTTGCTTGAATAATTAGTGGACGCCATGTCGCGTTTGGGGAGCCCCTGATGTGCCTAAACAGTGGAAACCCACCCACAAGTGACACAATTTTGGAAACTAGACCCCTCAGGGAACTTATCTAGATGTGTGGTGAGCACCCTGAACCCTCAGGTGCTTCACAGAAGTTTATAACATTGAGCCGTAAAAATAAAATGTTCACATTTTTCCCACAAAAATGTTTTTCAGCCCCCAATTTTGCATTTTCATAAGGGTAACAGGAGAAACTGCACCATAAAATTTGTTGTGCAATTTCTCCTGAGTAAGGCGATACCCCATATGTGGGTGAAAACCACTGTTTGGGCGCACGGCAGAGCTCGGAAGGGAAGGAGCGCCATTTCACTTTTTGAATATAAAAGTTGCTTGAATAACGCCATGACACGTTTGGGGAGCCTCTGATGCGCCTAAATAGTGGCAACCCCCCACAAGTGACCCCATTTTGGAAACTACTCCCCTCAAGGATTTTATCAAGGGGTATGGTGAACATTTTGAGCCCAGAGGTACGACACAGAATTTGATAACATTAGGTCATCATATTGAATAAGTTGTCACTAGTCTTGAGCGCAAGTGCTCGCTATTTGAGTTTGCTCGAGTTCCCGTCCCGCATGTTTCACGGTTGTTAGACACCCAAAAAAAACATACGGGGATCGCTCTTTTATGGAAGGCAATCCCCGCAAGGTTTTTTTGGCTGCATAACAACCGCGAAACATTGGCGGCGAGGACCCGAGCATGTCACTTCAGCACCCGCGATACTCGGTGCATACCCGAGCACCCGATGCAAACTCAAGTAGCGAGCACTTGAGCTGAACACTAGTCGCCATATCGTCGTCATTTTTTTTCTTTACTTTTGAAAGAATCCCAACCCCAACACAACCCTAACAAAACCCTAGCCCTAATCCTAACCGTAACCCTAACACAACCCTAACCCTAACCCTGGGCTAACCCTAACCCTGGGCTAACCCTAACCCAGAGCTAACCCTAGGGTTACCCTGACCCTAACCCTGGGCTAACTCTAACCCTAACCCTGGCCTAACTCTAGCCCTAACCCTGGGCTAACCCTAACCCTGGGCTAACCGTAACCCCGGGCTAACCCTAACCTTGGACTAACCCTAACCCTAACCCTGGGCTAACCGTGACCCTGGGCTAACCCTAACCCTAACCCTGGGCTAACCCTAACCCTGGGCTAACCCCAACCCTGGGCTATCCCTAACCCTATCCCTGGGCTAACCCTAACAAAAAATATATATTTTTTATTTTATAATTTTTATTTACCTAAGGGGGGACAAGTGGGGGTTTGATTTATTATTTTTTTTATTTTTATCACTGTGATAGGGTTTATCACAGTGATCAAAATGAACCAATAGGGAAAATTCCCTGTTGTTGCCGGGCACTGGCCAGCAGATCTCGGTGGGCGCACTGCTTATGCGCCTACCATTTTTTTCTCTAACAAGATGCTGGAGCGCCGGGGAAAGATCTGGGGGGTGATCAGATGACGGTGGAGGTACCGGGGGTCTCGGGGGGCTTAATTTCTCTCTCCTCTGACATGTATATCATGTCAGGAGAGAGAGAAATGATTGTAAACCGCGGGCACACTTTTTTTTTTGTGATCGCCGTTATTCTGTGAATAACGGCGATCACGTGACAGGAGACCGTAAGAACCGGCCCTGATCATATTCTCTAGAGTCTCAGCTACCCCCAATAGCTGAGACCTCGGAGAATTTCCGACTCTGGGGGGTGCTACAGCCTTATTCCTCAGCTGTTCATTTTCACGGAAAATGTGTTACGGCGGTCGTTAAGGGGTTAAGGTCCATTTACTCTGTGTGGTGCTAATAGTTAAATGTGTGCTGGCAACATTTTTACCGATCAGTGGTCATTTAATAGCTAGTTTACACATGCAGACCATGGTTCAGATGCTCATGGAACGACCTGTCATAGATTCTTCAGTGCGTAACGGCTGCTATTATTCTCGGCAGCGCAGAACGATGTGCTGCCGAGTACTATGATCTTTTGTGCAAACCAAAAGATCATTTCAAACGATGAACAAGTGTTTTGCAGTCTATTTCGACTGCATGATTATTGTGAATGAGTTTTCCTAGGAAAGCTCGTTCAAGATAATTGTACAGCGTTAGTTGTAACAGTTTGTACTACTTTAAAAGGACCCCTACAGATCTGGTATTTATGTCCTATCTTAAGGACTAAACCCCATTTAATCTTTCTGAAAACTAATAAAACCCTTTCCAGTATAAACCAGTATATTTCAAATAACAATGGATGTTTATAAAGGCAAACCTAGTATGGGCACTATAAATTACATTTTGCCTTTTTTTGTACAGGGTGGGAATCATGGAAAAATTGCTCTAACTGCATATGTTGCAGCGGCTCTGCTGGAGACTGGAGTCACCTCTGAGGTAAGGGCAAAAGCAAATATTCTAAGTGCTAAACATTACACTAATTCCTTCCAAGTATTTGAACCAGAATAGAGGACATTATAGACATAACCTAAGTGTTCCAAAGCGTCACATAATGTTCTATCATTATAGAATTATAGCCGTTTCATCTTTTATTCATCTTTTCCTTGTTTTCCTAGGAAGAAAAAGTTGCCGTTTCAAAAGCCAAAGAATATTTGGAAACCCACATGTATTCAGCAAATGACCCTTATACCACAGCACTGACTACATATTCCTTGACACTGTTGCGTAGCACTTATGCTTCTCTGGCTCTCAGGAGACTATATAGCATGGCTATAACAAAAGGTACCTGCTCCTCACTTGCCTGAAAAACACTTGATAATCATTCACAATCTATGTTTAATTAATTGGTCTCCTTTTATTTAAGATGGTTTCACTCATTGGAGCTTGACTGGCTCATTGGCAACAGAAGAGGACACATTCATGGGTTTCAGTGATGGACTATCACAGTCAGGTAACACATAGACACATGCATTATTGTGAAATGGTCAATAATACAACAATAAAAATCCCTCACATATTAAACTCTTCTTCCCGTTTTCTTGAAAAGTTGATAGATACCAAATTGTATCAATCTGAAATAACTGGTAAACCGAATACTCTCCCCAGTACTCTTCTGTTACCTGACACTACAAAGCATATAGTTTAATTATATCCTCTTCTTTATAGTATATTTTTTACTATATTTAGAGTCTTATCAGTGGTGTAACTTGAAGCTTGTGGGCCTCTATGCAAAATCTCCAATCGCAATAATCTTTCCATATGAGGCAAAGGGAATTTTTGGGCTTGGGAGCAATTGCAACCCCTGCACCAATTATAGCTACCCCCCTACGACTAACCTATCTGTTGTTAAGCATGTATACCTTTTTTCGAAATAACCACAGTGGGGATTGATCAAAAGCAGCATTCTTCATCTTGAAAGTTAATACATTTGTACAGCCTCTGAAGGATCTGGGAGGGCCTGCAATGAAGTTACAGATATGACAGGGGGATATGCTGATGTGGAGCTTCTACAGATAAGAAAAATGAGAGACGCTTAAAAAAAAACAGATTACAGTGGGTATGTAAAGTATTCAGACTCCTTTAAATTTTTCACTCTTTGTTTCATTGCAGCCATTTGGTAAATTCTAAAAAGTTGATTTTTTTTCTCATTAAAGTACACTCTGCACCCCATCTTGACTGAAAAAAAACAGAAATGTAGAATTTTTTGCAAATTTATTAAAAAAGAAAAACTGAAATATCACATGGTCATAAGTATTCAGACCCTTTGCTCAGGCACTCATATTTAAGTCACATGCTGTCCATTTCCTTGGGATCTTCCTTGAGATGGTTCTACTCCTTCATTGGAGTCCAGCTGTGTTTAATTAAACTGATAGGACTTGATTTGGAAAGGCACACACCGGTCTATATAAGACCTCACAGCTCACAGTGCATGTCAGACCAAATGAGAATCATGAACTCAAAGGAACTGCCCAAGGAACTCAGACAGAATTGTGGCAAGGCAATTGTGGCCAAGGTTACAAAAGAATTTCTGCATTACTCAAGGTTCCTAAGAGCACAGTGGCCTCCATAATCCTTAAATGGAAGAAGTTTGGGACCACCAGAAGTCTTCCTAGACCTGGCCGTGCAGCCAAACTGAGCAATCGTGGGAGAAGAGCCTTGGTGAGAGAGGTAAAGAAGAACCCCAGATCACTGCAGCTGAGCTCCAGAGATGCAGTAGGGAGATGGGAGAAAGTTCCACAAAGTCAACTATCACTGCAGCCCTCCACCAGTCGGGCCTTTATGGCAGAATGGCCCAACAAAAGCCTCTCATCAGTTCAAGACATACGAAAGCCTGCATAGAGTTTGCTCAAAAACACATGAAGGACTCCCAGACTATGAGAAATAAGATTCTCTGGTCTAATGAGACGAAGATAGAACTTTTTGGTGATAATTCTAAGCGGTATGTGTGGAGAAAACCAGGCACTGCTCATCACCTGCCCAATACAATCCCAACAGTGAAACATGGTGGTGGCAGCATCATGCTATGGGGGTGTTTTTCAGCTGCAGGGACAGGATGACTGGTTGCAATTGAAGGAAACATGAATGCGGCCAAGTACAGAGATATCCTAGATGAAAACCTCTTCCAGAGTGCTCTGGACTTCAGACTTGGCTGAAGGTTCACCTTCCAATAAGACAATGACCCTAAGCACACAGCTAAAATAACAAAGGAGTGGCTTCAGAACAACTTTGTGACCATTCTTGACTGGCCCAGCCAGAGCCCTGACCTAAACCCAATTGAGCATCTCTGGAGAGACCTGAAAATGGCTGTCCACCAACGTTCACCATCCAACCTGACGGAACTGGAGAGGATCTGCAAGGAAGAATGGCAGAGGATCCCCAAATCCAGGTGTGAAATACTTGTTGCATCATTCCCAAGAAGACTCATGGCTGTACTAGCTCAAAAGGGTGCTTCTACTCAATACTGAGCAAAGGGTCTGAATACTTATGACCATGTGATATTTCAGTTTTTCTTTTTTAATAAATTTGCAAAAATTTCTACATTTCTGGTTTTTTTTCAGTCAAGATGGGGTGCAGAGTGTACTTTAATGAAAAAAAAATCTTTTTAGAATTTACAAAATGGCTGCAATGAAACAAAGAGTGAAAAATTGAAAGGGGTCTGAATACTTTCCATACCCACTGTATAATCAACTGTGCATCAATTTCTGTGATGATTAGTGGTATATACAGTGGCATGTAAAAGTTTTGGCACCCCTGATAAAAATTACTGTTATTGTGAAGAGTTAAGCAAGTTGAAGATGAAATGATCTCTAAAAGGCCTAGAGTTAAAGATGCCACATTTCCTTTGTATTTTAGGCAAAAAAAATAAATACTGTCATTTTTTACATTTCAAAAATTCTAAAAAGGAAAATGGGCCGATGCAAAAGTTTGGGCACCCTTGGAGAGTTGTGTGCTCAGATAACTTTGGCCAAAGTTTCAGACCTTAATTAGCCTGTTAGGGTTATGGCTTGTTTACTATCATTGATAGGCCAGGTGATGCAAATTTCCTAGCTTTATGAAAACCCAGCCTCCTCTAACCTTGTGCCAAAAAACAGCAGTCATGGGCTCTTCTAAGCAGCTGCTTAGCACTCTGAAAATGAAAATCGTGGAGGCCCACAAAGCAGGAGAAGGCTATAAGAAGATAGCAAAGCGTTTTCAAGTTGCCCTTTCCTCAGTTCAAAATTTAATTAAGAAATGATAGTTAACAGGAACAGTGGATGTCAATATAAGGTCTGGAAGAACAAGCTAAATTTCAGTGAGAGCTGCTTGTAGAATTGCTAGAGAGGCAAATCAGATCCCCTGTTTGACTGCAAAAGACCTTCAGAAAGATTGAGCAGACTCTGGAGTTGTGGTACATTGTTCTACTGTTCAGAGATACCTGCACAAGTATGGCCTTAATGGAAGAGTCATCAGAAGAAAACCTCTCCTGCGTCCTCACCATAAAATTCAGCATTATAAGTATGAAAAAGAACATCTAAACAAGCCTGATGCATTTTGGAAACAAGTCCTGTGGACCAATGAGGTTAAAATAGAACTCTTTGGCCACAATGATCAAAGGTATGTGTGGAGGTAAAAGGGCACAGAATTTCAGGAAAAGAACATCTTGCCAACAATTAAGTATGGGAGTGGATCAATCATGCTTTGGGGTTGTGTTGTAACCCATGGCTTAGGGAATATTTCACGTGTAGAGGGAACAATGGATTCAATGAAATTTCAACAAATTCTTGATGCAAACAAAACACCATATTGAAAAAAGCTGAAGTTGAAAAGACGATGGCTTCTACAAATGGATAATGATCCTAACACACGTGAAAATCCCCAATAGACTACTTCAAAAGGCGCAAGCTGAAGGTTTTACAATGGCCCTTACAGTTCCCTGAATTGAACATCATTGAAAATTTGTGGCTAGACCTTAAAATAGCAGTGCATGCAAGACAACCCAGGAATCTGACAGTATTGGAAGAATTCTCCAAGGAAGAACGGATGAAAATCCCTATAACAAAAATTGAAAGACTCTTGTCTGGCTACAAAAAACTGTGATACTTTCAAAAGGGGGTGCTACTAGGTACTAACCATGCAGGGTGCCCAAACTTTTGCATCGGACCATTTTCCTTTTTGTAATTTTTAAAATGTAAAAGATGAAAATATATTTATTTTTTTCCCCTAAAATAGAAAGGAAATGTGTCAGCTTTAACTTTAGGCCTTTTAGAGATCATTTCATCTTCAACTTGCTTAACTGTTCC
The DNA here is from genome assembly GCF_046119375.1 of Phyllobates terribilis. Classification (NCBI taxonomy): domain Eukaryota; kingdom Metazoa; phylum Chordata; class Amphibia; order Anura; family Dendrobatidae; genus Phyllobates; species Phyllobates terribilis. The sequence continues at coordinate 17,704,090 of NW_027362761.1, read as the reverse complement.
CAATAACAGTAATTTTAACCAGGAGTGTCCAAACTTTTACATGCCGCTGTACGTATTACTACTATTGGCGGGTTGTACAAATCACAATATCATAATATGGGTATAATTGTACTTACGTAATATGAAGATGGATTTGCAAAAGAATACAATAGTCAAATCTTCTGGCTATTTTTTTTTATTTAAAAGTACTCTTATTATCAACAAAAATTGTAGATTAGGGATTTTTTTAGAAGATTCTGAATGTGTTGGATATTGTCTTACATTACAAGCCCATATATTAACATCATTTAATTGTCAGAGTTTCTTGCTCAGATGTTATATAGTGGAGTGATTCCTAAAATATTACATAACTCTCACATTTAGAATTAGGTTTTTCTAATGGAATATATGGAATGTATGTGTTTTAAGATATTTATAAAAGCAAGCTATGTTCAGATCTCATTTGAGTCTTCCCAGGTTTATATGTTGAGAGCATTTCCCAACATATGCTTCCAGCAGAAGGCTTTAGCATGTGCCCTTGTATAGCCTTACAATGGTATATGTCATCAAATGGCACAAAAGTAAAAAAAAAAGTTATACCTTAAAGCAGGGGTCCCCAGCCTGTGTCTCCAAATCCACATATGGCTCGCGGGCCCATGATGTGTGGCTCATAGTGGTCTGCCAGTTTGGTGCACCAGGTCTAGCAGCAGCTATGAAGAACAGGTGACTTTTCTGAGTAGCCCCACACAGCAGAGCAGATCCGGATGTTCCTTATTGGCCTTGTGGTTTAGGGATAGACTAAATATAGTAATCTGAATATATGATAATGCTGCCATTCAAAGGATGTTCTTGAAGCTGGATGTGATAGTGTAGTGGGAGTACTTGATGTCAGAATACTTAATTGTGCTAAGGTGGGAACCCATGGATCTACGTATACTGCCTCAGTGTGATTTCTCTGAGAAATCTGGCTGTCATTATACTGGTAATGGGGGCTTTGGGTGTCACTAACTTGGGGGGGGGGGGGGCTGGAGCAGGATGTCACTACTTTGAGGGGAGCGGAGAGTTGAGGTCTGGATGTAGCTGAAAACTCTCTCTCTCAGAGCTGAATGTGGCTCTCCGGGTAAGAAAGGATGGGACCACTGCCTTATAGTATACATTATTATTTCTGGCCCACTGCACTTTCCTGTTCAGGTAAAAATAAAGGGTGCTGATGCAATCCAATCTATTGGAGTCCAATAGACAACAAAAAGACATTCTTTTGTCCTCTGTCGGGTGAGTTAAGTTTTTTTGGCACATTTTCAGATTGGAAATAAAAACGTGAACAGAGTCTACATTCCAGTCACTTTACTGTTTGTTTCTCTATTCATTCAGTGATCTCTGCAGAAGTAGAAATGACTGCCTATGCTTTGCTAACTTATACCCTTCTTGGAGATGTGGCATCTGCTCTTCCAGTAGTGAAATGGCTTTCCCAGCAACGAAATGCCCTAGGGGGGTTTTCATCGACACAGGTTGGACATGCAATCATAGTGCCTTGAATAATGCATCATTCTGATTTTAAAGGATAAATTATTTCTGGGTTCTGGGAGTGATAGAATACAGATCAGTGATTTAGAATATATAATATATTATAAGATAATCTTGTTTGTCAATTTGTGTAATGGGAAAACCATCTAGCTCAGGAGTATTAAACTAGATTTCCTAAAGGTGCGAGATGAAAGGATGGCATCTTTTTTTCGTCTCACAGTCTTTGTAAAACTATTTAAATAAAGATTTATTATTTGTCAGCGGAGAAACCAGATAAGACCCCTGACCTTTAAATTCAGGTGCCAAATCAGATTCCTAAACTCATTTAGACCTCAGATCCGATTCCTAAACTCCTTATGCCCTGAAAATGAATACAGACTACTGTCACCACAACTTATCAGATCCCAGACCAGACCTCTAAAAATATATTTTAACCCTTGACCAGACCCCTAAAATTAATTTAGATCACAGACCAGACCCTAAAATTAATGAGACACTAGGTCAGAGAGTTATAACTAGTTAGATGCCAGACCATACCCCTAAAAATGCATTAATTAACTGAGCGACTGTGCTACCATAATACTATTGTATTTACTATTATAGGTTTTATTTTGTGATCAAATTGTGTAAGGCTATCTTTCAACATTAAGGCTTCTGGACTGGGTGTACTAGGCCCTAACGGTTGTTCAGATCCTGAAGGCATTTATTAATTTTAATATGAATTCATTGATTTTTTAACAATTATAACCTCTATTGATCATTTACACTATGCAAAAAGTAATTGTATAGCATTAAAAGTTCATGCTAGCAGGTTACAAAAGTATTATCTTGTACTACACCTCTTTGTATATATGTATGACATTACTTGGGAGCACACTGTGACAACTGACATAAAGGATCCAACCAATGTGGTGGACAATAGTGAATTCCAAAAATAATTTTAGATCCCCTAATATCCATCTATCTTTTAGTGCAAGGTTAGGTTTGCACTAGTATTTAATTTAATATAGCGTAATTATGTCTGGAACAATGTACAAACAAAGATATGTAATTTTTCATAGGACACGTGTGTGGCCCTACAAGCTCTAGCTGAATATGCAATCCTTTCCTATATTGGTGGCGTTAATCTTACAGTATCTCTGGCATCAACCAATTTGGACTATCAAGAGAACTTTGAGCTTCACAGACTAAACAAAAAGATCCTGCAGAGAGCTGTGGTGAGCAAAGAATAGAAATGGGTCTAGCGTAAGCTAGAGGGTTTTTTTATATTGTTTTTCTTATTGTTGTCAATGTGTTTTTTTCTGTTCTGATTTCAGATTCCCACCATCCCTACTGGTTTATTTGTCAGTGCAAAAGGAGAAGGCTGCTGTTTAATGCAGGTAGAATCATATTCATTTTAAGCTTGTAGGAAGGACTTTTCACCAGTTTGAGTATGTTAATCTGATCACATCATGGAACAGTGGCTCCAGAGCTGCATAAAACGTAGCTTTTATTTTTTAATTTCTCCTCTCCATTGCTAAGATATTAGCTTGGAAGTTTGGGTTATAACTTATGCTATGTCCAAGGGGGCATTAGCAGAGATTTGCCTCTCGTACTTTTTCCCTTGCATAACTTTGACCATTTAAGCATGCAGCAACATACAGAGGAAATAAAATAACATGTCCCCAGAACATTTTAAAACAGGCTTTCTCTGTGTGAGACATGTAATGACACAGCCCTGATCTCCTCTGTGATCTCACTGCTGGCAGCTACTGTGTAGAGTTAGCGTGGGAGAACGGAGAGTACAACAATGCTGTGAGGGAAGAGCTGCAGATGCAGGGGTATTTGTAATGACACACAGCTTTGCTCTCTTCACTGATCTGATTGCCGACGTCTACAGTGATTATAAGCAGGGTAGGGGATTAGAGTAGAGTTGTGTGTTATTAGATGTCTCACACTGAAAAAAAGCCTGTTCTAAGCTTTCCCGGGAGCATTCTCTTTTTATCCCCTGTATGTTGCTGCCTGCTTATGATTGGTCAACATCATGCAGGGGAAAAAGTACACACCTGTAGAGACAAATCACTGGTAACGTCCACTTGTACATAGCATAAATTATAACCTAAACTTTACAAGCTAATATCTCCGCAATAGAGAGGAGAAATTAAAAAATAAGAACTACGATTCAGTCAACAGAAAAAAAAAAAAATTCTAGCACCACATATTTAATAAAGGAATACTGTGCCAGTAAACTTCCAAAGAGAGACTGGAAACTTAGAAGAGAACAAGGGGTACATATCTTAGGCACCAAGTATTCTTGATAAGCAATAAAAATCAAACCGATTGAAAAATTATAAAGAAATTATATTAGGAACACTAAACACACTCCAGTTAAAACATACTTAAAAATATGTAGCAAATACCCATGAAGGTATGTAGTATATCAAAATATAAGTGTAATACATATAATAATATAGCGGGAATACTGATCATTCCCCAAAATCTGCCCACAAATATAGTAATCTGATGAGTATCTGCAATTACAAGTGCTACCTTATAGAACAACTGTATCAAAATATATGCAGTTGCATTAGAAAAATAAGAAGGTAAGATTACTCCCATTCAAAAGGTGCATGTGTGGGCACATTGCTGTCTAAGCCCAGTATATATATTCAAATAGAAGGTATACAGCAACTACTATACCTACCACAAAGAAAGTGCACCAACAGGGAGACAGGCAGATAGTGGGAAAATAATACAGCGCCAGAGCCCCACGCGTTACGCCACTAAATGGCTTCCTCAGGGGTATAATGCTGAACTACTATTCAGTCAGCTCTGCATTCAATATTTTATCATGTGGTCAGTTTAACATGTTAAATTTGGTGAGAGGCCCTCTTTAATTCCTAACAAGCAGCGAATGTGTCCTGTATCTCATGCATAAATTCTAGTGCAAATAATGAAGTGTGATTTCTTGCTTTGCATAAAGCCTTACACATGAGGTTTTTGGTGTGCTGACAGGAAAAGGACAGGAAATATTACCCAAATCCTTCTTTCAACTAAACTATATCTGTTTAGGGAAAATCGTGAGGCCCCATACACAGCAGATGTACAGTCAGTCCCTCTCAAACTAGGATGTTCGACTACTGTGTACTTTAGTGTGTTCAGAAACCTTAGTCCATATGGTGTTGAACCATAAACCAATTGCTGCCTTAAGGACAAGGTTAGAAAATTTTAGGTAGCGATAGGACAAATGGCTGCTTTATATAATACCAACTAACTACCTTGTGCATAAGTTCATATTACATGTGAGTGTTTTTATAATCACCTGGGCAGTGTATATATTTGAATGTTTTGTATGTGTGTGTGTGTATATACACACATATATACAGTGGGGAAAAAAAGTATTTAGTCAGCCACCAATTGTGCAAGTTCTCCCACTTAAAAAGATGAGAGAGGTCTGTAATTGACATCATAGGTAGACCTCAACTATGAGAGACAAAATGAGAAAACTAATCCTGAAAATCACATTATCTGATTTGGAAACAATTTTTTTTCAAATTTCGGTGGAAAATAAGTATTTGGTCAGTTACAAACAAGCAAGATTTCTGGATCTCACAGACCTGTAACTTCTTCTTTAAGAGGCTCCTCTGTCCTCCACTCATTACCTGTAGTACTGGCACCTGTTTGAACTTGTTATCAATATAAAAGAGACTTGTCCGCAACCTCAAACAGTCACACTCCAAACTCCACTATGGTGAAGACCAAAGAGCTGTCGAAGGACACCAGAAACAAAATTGTAGCCCTGCACCAGCCTGGGAAGGCTGAATCTGCAGTAGGCAAGCCGCTTGGTGTGAAGAAATCAACTGTGGGAGCAATAATTAGAAAATGGAAGACATACAAGACCACTGATAATCTCCCTCGATCTGGGGCTCCACACAAGATCTCACCCGGTGGGGTCAAAATGATCTCAAGAACGGTGAGCAAAAATCCCAGAACCACATGGGGGGACCTAGTGAATGACCTGCAGAGAGCTGGGACCAACATTATACAGGCTACCATCGGTAACATACTAAGCCGCCAGGGACTCAGATCCTGCAGTGCCAGATGTGTCCCCCTGCTTAAGCCATTACATTTCTGGGCCCGTCTAAAGTTTGCTAGAGAGCATTTGGATGATCCAGAAGAGTATTGGGAGAATGTCATATGGTCAGATGAAACCAAAGTAGAACTATTTGGTAGAAACACAACTCGTCGAGTTTGCAGGAGAAAGAATGCTGAGTTGCATTCAAAGAGCACCATACCTACTGTGAAGCATGGGGGTGACAACATCATGCTTTGGGGCTATTTCTCTGCTAAGGGACCAGGACGACTGATCCGTGTACATGAAAGAATGAATGGGGCCATGTATCGTGAGATTTTGAGTGCAAACCTCCTTCCATCAGCAAGGGCATTGAAGATGAAACGTGGCTGCGTCTTTCAGCATGACAGTGATCCCAAGCACACCGCTAGTGTTAGAACCCTCCTGTTAGTTTTTGCTATCTTGTGTTTTGCGGTCACGTGAACATCTGCCTATATATTCCAGCTCCGCCCTTCTGGCTTTGCTGGACTTCAGTGTTGTTTGACTGTCTTTCTAGCCAGGTGCTTCGGTGCCTATCTCTGTCAGTTCGCTTGGTCCTCTGGGACCTCTAGTACTTTTTGTCAGTTTGTCTTTTGTGCTCTGCAAGAACTTCTGTTTAGGAGGTGTCCTATTTTTGTCCCAGTCCTTAGTTCATTTAGGGACCCCTCCCTTAATTCTATAGGTCTTCGTTAAGACTAGCCGAGGACTAAGGCGGGTCTGTTCACAAGGAACAGGCAGCCCGCTACATCGTAGGGATTCAGCTTAGTCTTACTGTAGGGACAGCTTTCCCCTATCTTTCCAGATCATAACAGTAAGTCCAGCCCAAAAAAAAGTAAAAGGAAAGAAATTCGGGGATCAGTATGGTTTCCGTCCAGGAGTTGGCTCAACGCCTGCAGGGATTGTCTCTGGAGGTGGCCGAGCTTCAGCAACACGTGAGTAGCTGTCCTGGAGCGCATTTTGTCGAACCCAAGGTAGGACTGCATGATGTTTTTTATGGTAAACAGCAAGATTTTTTTTCCTTTAAAAATGCTTGTTTGTTATATTTTCGTTTGAGACCAAGATCCTCTGGGAATGAATCACAGCGCATTGGTTTTATTATGTCACGTTTGCGCAATGAACCACAGGGGTGGGCCTTTTCTCTCCAACCGAATGATCCGTGTTTAAGTTCTGTTGAAGAATTTTTTTCTGCTATGGGGCTATTATATGACGATCCTGATCGAATCTCATCTGCTGAATCAGAACTTAGACATTTGAATCAGGGGTCAGATGATGCTGAAAATTATTGCACACACTTCAGGAGATGGGCCTCAGAAGTTAAATGGAATGATTCTGCGCTGAGATGTTTATTACTTGCTGGTCTGAGTGAAAGGGTTAAGGATTTGCTAATTGCATTCCCTGCACCTGAGACTCTGCAGGAAGCTATGCAGTTAGCTGTTCGTGTGGACAGGAGACTGACATCCAGGGTTAATGATGTAAAAACGCATGTAACTTCAGGTCCTAGTTCCCAGAAAAACTGCTCTGACAGCGGAGAACCAATGGAGGTTGGGGCGATGTCACTCCGCTCTCAGGAAAGAGATCAGAGATTCGCCGAGGGTTTGTGTCTTTATTGTGGTAAAGCTGACCATTTGATTAAGTATTGTGAGCGTCGTTTAAGTAAAGAAAAAAAAAGGTCAGTTACGCCCATATAGCTTGTTTACGCTCTGCAGGAGTGTTTCTTTCTGGGAGTACTACTCTGCAGGGAGATTTGATTGAATTTCAGGTATTTGTGGATTGTGGTTCAACACTTAATGTGATTGATAAAGGGTTTTTGGAAAACCTTAAATTGAAATCTAAACCTTTGTCATCACCTATTTCTGTGGTTGCAATTGATAACACTCCTTTGAAATGTATTACTCACAAGACTACTGCATTTCCTCTCACTATCAATGGAGGTCACCAAGAAATTTTGGACTTGGTTGTTTTGGATAATTTGCCCTCTCCAGTTGTTCTAGGATTGCCTTGTTTAAGACTGCACAATCCTTTATTGGACTGGTCTACTAATGTGATTAAGTCTTGGAGTCCGAAGTGCTATGATAAATGTTGTAATGGTCGCATTGCGGTTGTGGAAAAAGGGGAATTACCGGTACCTATTCAAGATTTTTGGAGGGTTTTTTCGGAGGAGGAGTCGCAAGTTTTACCTCCTCATAGGGATTATGATTGTGCCATTGAGTTTGTTCCGGGTGCTACTCTTCCCAAAAGTCGCTTGTTTAATCTGACTATCCCTGAAAGAAAGGCCTTGGAGGAGTACATACAGACTAGCCTGGCTGCTGGTCACATTAGACCTTCTAAGTCACCTGTGGCAGTTGGATTCTTCTTTGTTAAAAAAAAGGACGGCGGTTTACGTCCATGTCTGCATTTTCGTGAAATTAATAAGATTACCGTACGCAATTCCTTCCCATTGCCGTTAATTCCTGACTTGTTTAACCAGTTAGTGGGAGCCAAGTGGTTCTCCAAAATTGATCTCCGGGGGGCATACAATTTGTTACGTATGAAGGAGGGTGATGAATGGAAAACTGCTTTTAACACTCCAGTAGGTCATTTTGAGAATCTGGTGATGCCTTTTGGTCTTACCAATGCACCTGCATTTTTTCAGAACCTTATTAATGACATCCTGAGACCTTTGATTGGTAAGAATGTGGTTGTGTATTTGGATGACATTCTGATTTATTCACCAGATCTCGAGTCCCATTGGCAGAGTGTACGTGAAGTTTTGCAGTTATTGAGTGATAATTCACTCTTTGTTAAGCTGGAGAAATGTGAGTTCGCTGTGCAGAAAATTAGTTTTTTGGGCTACATTGTCTCCAGCTTTGAGATGGACCCTGTGAAGGTTCAGGCTGTGCAGGAATGGCCTAGGCCTATTGATTTGAAATATATGCAGAGATTTTTGGGTTTTGCCAATTATTACAGGAAATTCATTAAGAATTTTTCTGTAATTGTTAAACCTCTAACCGATCTCACCAGGAAAGGTGCGAATACTTCCCAGTGGACTACTGAGGCCATTGAAGCGTTTGAGTATCTCAAAGAGAGGTTCAGTTCTGCCTCTATCCTTATGCAGCCTGATGAGACCAAGCCTTTTTTGGTTGAGGTCGATTCTTCATCAGTGGAGGTCGGAGCAGTTTTGTCTCAAGAGAACAAGGGTGGAGTACATCCTTGTGCATTCTTTTCGAACAAAAAATCGGAAACCGAACTGAATTATGATGTTGGAAATCGGGAGTTGCTGGCTATTAAACTTGCGTTTGAACACTGGCGTCATTTTTTGGAAGGCGCTAGATTTCCTATTCAGGTTTTCACAGATCATAAGAATTTGATCTATCTGGATGCTGCCAAGCGCTTGAATGCCCGTCAAGCCAGGTGGGCACTTTTTTTTTCTCGGTTTCATTTTTCTGTTACATATATCCCTGGTACTAAGAATGTTAAAGCCGATGCTTTATCTTTCAGCTTCTCTCCTACGGTCGGTGCCGAGGAGAAGTAGAGCATTTTGCAGAAAGGAGTTGTGGTGGCGGCTTTGGACTCCGTTTTGGAGAATGGGATTCTGAATGCTCAAGATGATGCTCCATATAACACTCCCCATGGGAGGTTGTTCGTGCCTAGAGCCTTTAGGAGAGATTTGTTTGTGGAGTGTCATGAGTCTCGGTTGGCAGGTCATCCAGGAGTTTCAGAGACTAAGAGACTTATCAGTCGCAGTTTTTGGTGGCCTGGATGGCAGAAGGAAGTCATCAAGTGGGTGCGTCAGTGTACTGTGTGTGCTAGGTCAAAGGCTTCACATACTCCTGCTGCGGGGTTGCTTTGCCCTCTGGAGGTTCCTAGTGTGCCTTGGACGCATCTCACTATGGATTTTATTACTGATCTTCCTGTGTCCGAGGGTTTTACTGTCATCTGGGTGGTCATGGACCGTTTTAGTAAGATGTGTCATTTGGTTCCATTCATTAAGTTGCCCTGCGCCAAGACACTCGCTAAGGCGTTTGTTAAGGAGATTGTCAAGCTCCATGGCGTTCCTACGGATATTGTTTCTGATAGAGGACCTCAGTTCGTGGCTCGTTTTTGGCGTGCTTTTTGTGACAGGTTGGGAGTCCATTTGTCATTTTCGTCTGGTTATCATCCGGAGTCAAATGGACAGACTGAAAGAAAGAACCAGGATGTTGAACAGTTTTTGCGTTGTTTTGTGGCAGACAATCAAGAGGTGTGGTCTGAGTTTCTGCCTCTCGCAGAATTTGCTCTTAACAATCATACATCCTCCTCTGCTGGGTGCTCTCCTTTTTTTTGTTGTACTGGGAGACATCCGTCTTTTGGTTCGTTCTCCAAATTGGGGTCGGCGGTGCCGGAGGAGGAGAATTTTTCAGGTGATTTGGAGAGAGTTTGGACTAATGTACAGTACAGACCAAAAGTTTGGACACACCTTCTCATTTAAAGATTTTTCTATATTTTCATGACTATGAAAATTGTACATTCACACTGAAGGCATCAAAACATGAATTAACACATGTGAAATTATATACAAAAAAGTGTGAAACAACTGAAAATATGTCTTATATTCTAGGTTCTTCAAAGTAGCCACCTTTTGCTTTGATGACTGCTTTGCACACTCTTGGCATTCTTTTCATGAGCTTCAAGAGGTAGTCACCGGAAATGGTCTTCCAACAATCTTGAAGGAGTTCCCAGAGATGCTTAGCACTTGTTAGCCCTTTTGCCTTTACTCTGCGGTCCAGCTCACCCAAACCATCTCGATTGGGTTCGGGTCTGGTGACTGTGGAGGCCAGGTCATCTGGTGTAGCACCCCATCACTCTCCTTCTTGGTCAAATAGCCCTTACACAGCCTGTAGGTGTGTTTGGGGTCATTGTCCTGTTGAAAAATAAATGATGGTCCAGCTAAACGCAAACCGGATGGAATAGCATGCCGCTGCAAGATGCTGTGGTAGCCATGCTGGCTCAGTATGACTTCAATTTTGAATAAATCCAAAACAGTGTCACCAGCAAAGCACCCGCACACCATCACACCTCCTCCTCCATGCTTCAGGGTTTGAACCAGGCATGTAGAGTCCATCCGTTCACCTTTTCTGCGTCGCACAAAGACACGGTGGTTGGAACCAAAGATCTCAAATTTGGACTCATCAGACCAAAGCACAGATTTCCACTGGTCTAATGTCCATTCCTTGTGTTCTTTAGTCCAAACAAGTCTCTTCTGCTTGTTGCCTGTCCTTAGCGGTGGTTTCCTAGCAGCTATTTTACCATGAAGGCCTGCTGCACAAAGGCTCCTTTTAAAAGTTATTGAAGAGATGTGTCTGCTGCTAGAACTCTGTGTGGCATTGACCTGGTCTCTAATCTGAGCTGCTGTTAACCTGCGATTTCTGAGGCTGGTGACTCGGATAAACTTATCCTTAGAAGCAGAGGTGACTCTTGGTCTTCCTTTCCTGGGGTCCTCATGTGAGCCAGTTTCTTTGTAGCGCTTGATGGTTTTTGCAACTGCACTTGGGGACACTTTCAAAGTTTTCCCAATTTTTCGCACTGATTGACCTTCATTTCTTAAAGTAATGATGGCCACTCGTTTTTCTTTACTTGGCTGCTTTTTTCTTGCCATAATACAAATTCTAACAGTCTATTCAGTAGGACTATAAGCTGTGTATCCACCTGACTTCTGCACAACACAACTGATGGTCCCAACCCCATTTATAAGGCAAGAAATCCCACTTATTAAACCTGACAGGGCACACCTGTGAAGTGAAAACCATTTCCGGTGACTACCTTTTGAAGCTCATCAAGAGAATGCCAAGAGTGTGCAAAGCAGTCATCAAAGCAAAAGGTGGCTACTTTGAAGAACCTAGAATATAACACATATTTTCAGTTGTTTTACCCTTTTTTGTTAAGTATACAATTCCACATGTGTTAATTCATAGTTTTGATGCCTTCAGTGTGAATGTACAATTTTCATAGTCATGAAAATACAGAAAAATCTTTAAATGAGAAGGTGTGTCCAAACTTTTGGTCTGTACTGTACATTGTAACCTGCAAGAGGCTAACAACAAGTCTAAGAAGTATTTTGACAGGAAACGTAAAGAGGTTTTGTTTACTGTGGGTAACATGGTTTGGTTGTCCTCGAAAAACCTGCGGTTGAGGATTCCCTCTAAAAAACTGGGTCCTAAGTTTGTGGGTCCATTTAAAGTGCTTCAGGTTGTTAACCCGTCTGCTGTTAGGTTGGATGTCCCTACTTCCTGGAAGATTAATCCTGTGTTTCATGTTTCCTTGTTGTAAAAGGCTGACGTATCTAATAGGGACGCCACTGTCACAGTTCCCCCTGTGGTGGAAGACGGCGAATATGAAATTTCTCGTATTTTGAATTCTAGATGGCATAGAGGGAAATTACAGTATCTTGTCTCCTGGAAGGGTTTCGGTCCCGAAGACAACTCCTGGGTAAGGACGGATGATGACTCTGCTCCTAGACTTGTTAAAGCTTTCCACAGGAGGTTTCCTGATAGGCCTGGGCCTGGAGGATCCGGAGGATCCTCATAGAAGAGGGGGTACTGTTAGAACCCTCCTGTTAGTTTTTGCTATCTTGTGTTTTGCGGTCACGTGACCATCTGCCTATATATTCCAGCTCCGCCCCTCTGGCTTTGCTGGACTTCAGTGTTGTTTGACTGTCTTTCTAGCCAGGTGCTTCGGTGCCTATCTCTGTCAGTTCGCTTGGTCCTCTTGGACCCCTAGTATTTTTTGTCAGTTTGTCTTTTGTGCTCTGCAAGAACTTCTGTTTACGAGGTGTCTCATTTTTGTCCCAGTCCTTAGTTCATTTAGGGACCCCTCCCTTAATTCTATAGGTCTTCTTTCAGACTAGCCGAGCACTAAGGCGGGTCTGTTCACAAGGAACAGGCAGCCCGCTACATCGTAGGGATTCAGCTTAGTCTTACTGTAGGGGACAGCTTTCCCCTATCTTTCCTTAGTATACAGTTAGGTCCATATATATTTGGACAGAGACAACATTTTTCTATTTTTGGTTCTAGACATTACCACAATGAATTTTAAACAAAACAATTCAGATGCAGTTGAGGTTCAGACTTTCAGCTTTCATTTGAGGGTATCCACATTAAAAGTGGATGAAGGGTTTAGGAGTTTCAGCTCCTTAACATGTGCCACCCTGTTTTTAAAGGGACCAAAAGTAATTGGACAGATTAAATAATTGTAAATAAAATGTTCATTTCTAGTACTTGGTTGAAAACCCTTTCATTTTGTCTCTCATAGTTGAGGTCTAACTATGATGTCAATTACAGGCCTCTCTCATCTTTTTAAGTGGGAGAACTTGCACAATTGGTGGCTGACTAAATACTTTTTTTCCCCACTGTATATATTGTAAGGTGACTGCCGAACAGGTCGTAGACGGGAGGTATGTGTCCCCGAAGTGCCAAGCTTCGGTGATGTAGGACCCAGAGAAGCAGGCTCCAGCACACATAGTGCTGAGAGGAATTTAATTAGCCCGGATTACAGGGCCGGGTTTTACGAGCAGCTGACAGAGCTGGGGGGGGAACAGCTGCTCACTTACCTCCAGTCCAGGTCTTGGAAGGCTGATTTAAGACAGCTGCGCCTGTCTCAGCCTGTCTGTGTTTGTTGGGCAAGGTGAGCAGACCTTGCATGTGGTCTTTAACCCCTTTACGACCAAGGGCGTATTAGTACGTATCTGTGCCCTGGGCCTTATGGACCTGATATGTATTAGTACGCCCTGGCGATTTCGCCCGCACACAGGCTGTGCGGGCGCGATCGCCGCCGGGTGTCAGCTGATTGTCACAGCTGACACTCAGGGCTATGTGCAGGGAGCGGTCCCGCACCGCTCCCAGCACATTAACCCCCGCAATGCTGCGATTGCAGTCGATCGCAGCATTGCGGTGGCAAGGGGAGGTGATCACTGATACTCACCTCCTCTTCCGGCCTCCAGCGATGTCTGACAACATCCGGGTCACCAGACAGCAGGAAGATTTTTTGGACATGCACAGTGCATCTCCAAACTATCTTCTCCCTGTCCAGCGCTGACAGCCTGCATGGCACAGGGATGGTGCTGCATTCCTGTGCCATGCAGGCGATCAGATAAAAAAAAAGTGAAAGTCCCATAGTGGGACAAAGTAATAAAGTATAAAACCTATCAGAAAGTGAAAAAAAAAAAAAAATTGCAAAAATATAAAAAAATATATATATATATATATAATCCACCAAAAATAAAAATATAATGTACCCATCAATAAATATTATTATAAAAAAAAAACAATAAAAGTACACATATTTGGTATTGCCGCGTCCAGAACAACCTGACCTATAAAACTGTCCCACTAGTTAACCCCTTCAGTGAACGCGGTAAAAAAAAGAAATAAAAAACGAAGCAAAAAACTATGCTTTATCACCATACCGCCAAACAAAAAATGGAATAACACGCGATCAAAAAGACAAATATAAATAAAATGGTACCGCTGAAAACGTCATCTCGTCCCGCAAAAAACAAGCCGCCATACAGCTCCATCAGCCGAAAAATAAAAAAGTTATAGCTCTCAGAATAAAGCTATGCTAAAAAATAATTTTTTCTATAAAATTGCTTTTATTATGTAAAAGTGCAAAAGATAGAAAAACTATATAAATGTGGTACCGCTGTAAACGTACTGACCCGAAGAATAAAGCTGCCTTATCAATTTTACCACACGCGGAACAGAATAAAAAAAAACAATTCCTGAATAGTTGGTTTTTGTTTATTCTGCCTCCCAAAAATCGGAATAGAAAGCAATCAAAAAATGTCACGTGCCTGAAAATGGCACCAATAACAACGTCAACTCATCCCGCAAAAAACGAGCCGTCACATGACTGTCGGCCAAAATCTGGAAAAATTATAGCTCTCAAAATATGGCGATGCAAAAAGTAGATTTTACAAAAAATGCGTCTTTTAGTGTGTGACAGCTGTCAGTCATAAAAACCCCATATGATTCTGGTATTGCTGTAATCACACCGACCCGAAGAATAAAGTCGTCTAATCACTTATACCGCATGAGGAACAGCGTAAAAAATAAGCTCTCAGGTTAGGGTTGGGCTAGGGTTAGCGCTGGGTTTGGGGTTAGGGTTGTGATGGGGTTGTGATTTTTTTCAAAAGTAAGAAAAAAAGATGACGATATGGCGACTAGTGTTGAGCGCAAGTGCTCGCTACTTGAGTTTGCATTGGGTGCTCTGGTATGCATTGAGTATCGTGGGTATTTAAGTGACATGCTCGAGTCTCCGCCGCATATGCTTCGCGGCCAAAAAAACTTTGCGGGGATTACCTGCCATGCACGAGCGATCCCCGCATGTTTTTTTTTTTGGGTGTCTAATAACCGTGAAACATGCGGAGCAGGGACTCAAGCATGTCACTCGAGCACACGCTGTACATGGTGCATACCTGAGCACTTGCGCTCAAGACTAATGACAACTTATTCAATATGATGACCTAATGTTATCAAATTCTGTGTCGTACCTCTGGGTTCAAAATGTTCACTATACACCTTAATAAAATCCATCGAGGGGTATAGTTTCCAAAATGGGGTCACTTGTGGGGGAGCTCCACTGTTTAGGCACATCAGGCGCTCTCCAAACGCGACATGGTGTCCGCTAACAAATTGAATGGAAAACCGGCTCAAATTGTTAGCGGACGCCATGTTGCGTTTGGAGAGCCCCTGCGTGCCTAAACATTGGAGCTCCCCCACAAGTGACCCCATTTTGGAAACTAGACCCCCCAAGGCACCTATCTAGATGCATAGTGAGCACATGGAACCCCCAGGTGCTTCACAAATTGATTCGTAAAAATGAAAAAGTGTTTTTTTTTTCACTTTTTCATTATTACGAATCAATTTGTGAAGCACCTGGGGGTTCCAAGTGCTCACTATGCATCTAGATAGGTGCCTTGGCGGGTCTAGTTTCCAAAATGGGGTCACTTGTGGGGGATCTCCAATGTTTGGGCACACAGGGACTCTCCAAATGCAACATGGTGTCCGCTAACAAATTGAATGGAAAATCGGCTCAAATTGTTAGCGGACACCATGTTGCGTTTGGAGAGCCCCTGTGTGCCCAAACATTGGAGCACCCCCACAAGTGACCCCATTTTGGAAAATAGACCCCCCAAGGCACCTATCTAGATGCACAGTGAGCACTTGGAACCCCCAGGTACTTCACAAATTGATTCGTAAAAATGAAAAAGTGAAAAAAAAAACACTTTTTCATTTTTATGAATCAATTTGTGAAGCACCTGGGGGTTCCAAGTGCTCACTATGCATCTAGATAGGTGCCTTGGGGGGTCTAGTTTCCAAAATGGGGTCACTTGTGGGGGAGCTTCAATGTTTGGGCACACAGGGGCTCTCCAAACGCAACATGGTGTCCGCTAACAATTTGAGCCGACAATTTGTTAGCGGATACCATGTTGCATTTGGAGAGTCCCTGTGTGCCCAAACATTGGAGCTCCCCCACAAGTGACCCCATTTTGGAAACTAGACCCCCCAAGGCACCTATCTAGATTCATAGTGAGCACTTGGAACCCCTAGGTGCTTCACAAATTGATTTGTAAAAATGAAAAAGTGAAAAAAAACAACACTTTTTCATTTTTACGAATCAATTTGTGAAGCACCTGGGGGTTCCAAGTGCTCACTATGCATCTAGATAGATGCCTTGGGGGGTCTAGTTTCCAAAATGGGGTCACTTGTGGGGGAGCTCCAATGTTTGGGCACACAGGGGCTCTCCAAACGCAACATGGCGTCCCCTAATTATTCAAGCAAATTTTACAATCAAAAAGTCAAATGGCGCTCCTTCCCTTCCGAGCCCTGCCGTGCGCCCAAACAGTGTTTTTTCCCCACATATGGGGTATCTGCGTTCCCAGGGGAAATTGCAGAACAAATTTTGGGGTCCATTTTTTCTTGTTACCCATGAGAAAATAAAAAAAATTGAGTCTAAAGTAACATTTTTGTGAAAAAAGTTAAATGTTCATTTTTTTCTTCCACATTCCAAAAATTCCTGTGAAGCAAGTGAAGGGTTAATAAAGTTCTTGAATGTGGTTTTGAGCACCTTGAGGGGTGCAGTTTTTAGAATGGTGTCACTTTTGGGTATTTTCTGTCATAAAGACCTCTCAAAGTGACTTCAAATGTGATGTGGTCCCTAAAAAAATGGTTTTGTAAATTTTGTTGGAAAAATGAGAAATCGCTGGTCAACTTTTAACCCTTATAGCTCCCTAACAAAAAAAAATTTGGGTTCCAAAATTGTGCTGATGTAAAGTAGACATGTGGGAAATGTTATTTATTAAGTCTTTTGTGTGACATATCTCTCTGATTTAAGGGCATAAAAATTCAAATTTTGAAAATTGCAAAATTTTCAAAATTTTCGCCAAATTTCCATTTTTTTCACAAATAAACGCAAGTGATATCGAAGAAGTTTTACCACAATCATGAAGTACAATATCTCATGAAAAAACAATCTCAGAATCAGGGGGATCCGTTGAAGCGTTCCAGAGTAATTACCTCATAAAGTGACAGTGGTCAGAATTGTAAAAATTGGCCTGGTCATTAACGTGCAAACCACCCTCGGGGGTAAAGGGGTTAAGACTCTGCAGGAGGCAGAGAAAAGCACATTGTTTAAATGGCTGGAGCCGTGCTGCATGGACTTGTTATTTTGGACTTTGTTCTGTTATTCCTTTTGGTGCCAGGAAAAGGCTGTTACTTTTGTTTCTTAACTGGTGTATGGACACTAAATAAACCACCAGTTTGTTTGAACCCGTGGACTGCATCACTATGTGAACCCAGCGCGGCTCAGTGAGTACAAATCCCTACAATTGGTGGAGAATGCGGGCACAGATCCCAAGCGCAGTGTGACTGCTACAAGAAGACGTATATGTCCTGGGTGAAGTCGGCCATAAGCCAGCAAGTGTCGCCGGACAAAATGGAGGACCTGCTTATACATATGTTGCACGCACAGCAGGCGCAACAAGCGCAGCACTAGCAGCAACTTCAGCAACAGCAGGCTCAGCAGGCGCAGTTCCAGCAGCAGTACCAGCAGAGCCAGCAGAGCATGCAGCAGCATCGGGAACAGCTGCAGCAGCAACGGGAGCAGCAGCAGGAAACAAATAAACTTCTGATGCAGCAGATCCAACAGCAGCAAAGGCAAATGGAAATCTTGGCAGAGCAGATCCGTGGCAGCACGTCCGCCACATCCTCAGATCCAGGTGATGACTCACACGTCAGGAAGACGGTAAGAAGAGCATTACAGGCAGCAGATCGCTCTCCACTGCGTCTCCAGACTCTGTCACATCTGTCACATGTGCTCAGTGTTAACCTGCTTTCATCTGTGAAGAGCACAGGGCGCCAGTGGCAACTTTGCCAATCCTGGTGTTCTGTGGCAAATGCCAAGCGTCCTGCACGGTGTTGGGCTGTGAGCACAACCCCCATCTGTGGATGTCGGGCCCTCATACCACCCTCATGGAGTCGGTTTCTAACCGTTTGTGCAGACACATGCACATTTGCGGCCTGCTGGAGGTCATTTTGCAGGGCTCTGGCAGTGCTCCTTCTGTTTCTCCTTGCACAAAGACGGAGGTAGTGATCCTGCTGCTGGGTTGTTGCCCTCTTACGGCCCCCTCCATGTCTCCTGGTGTACTGGCCTGTCTCCTGGTAGCGCCTCCAGCATCTGGACACTACACTGACAGACACAGCAAACCTTCTTGCCACTGCTCGCATTGATGTGCCATCCTGGATGAGCTGCACTACCTGAGCAGCTTTTGTGGGTTGTAAAGTCCGTCTCATGCTACCACGAGTGTGAAAGCACAACCAACTTTCAAAAGCGAGCAAAACATCAGCCAGAAGGCATTGGTACTGAGATGTGGCCTTTTAGGTCAATTGGGATTACCATAATTTTTCATATTTGCCAAATGCCGGAATAATGAAAGAGAGAGAATGTTTTAATGCATTTTTATCACTTATGCAAAGTCAAATGTTTACATACACTAAGATTACTATGCCTTTAAACAATTCTGGACTGCTCTCATGATGATGTCATGTGTTTGGAAGCTTCTGAGTTAATTAGAGACACACCTGTGGATGTATTTTAATGCACACCTGAAACATACTGCTTCTTTGTTTAGCATCATGGGAAAGTCTAAAGAAATCAGCCAAGATATTAGGAAGATAATTGTGGACTTGCACAAGTCTGGCTCATCCTTGGGTACAATTTAAAGATACCTGAAGGTGCCTCGTTCATCTGTACAAACAATTATACACAAGTACAAACATGATGGGAATGTCAAGCCATCATACCGTTCAGGAAGGAGACGAGTTCTGTGTCCCAGAGATTAACATGCTTTGGTCCGACATATGCATATCAACCCAAGGACAAAAGCAAAAGACCTTGTGAAGATGATGGCGGAAGCTGGTAAGATTGTGTCAATATCCACAGTGAAACGAGTACTGTATCAACATGTGCTAAAAGGCCACTCTGCCAGGAAGAAGCCATTACTCCAAAAGAAACATAAAAAAGCCAGATTAATGTTTGCAAATGCACACAGGAATAAAGACCTTAATTTTTGGAGACATGTCCTGTTGTCTGATGAAACTAAAGTTTAACTTTTTGGGCGTAATGACCATCTGTACGTTTGGAGGAAAAAAGGAGAAGCTTGGAAGCCTAGAAACACCATCCCAACTGTGAAACACGGGGGTGGCAGCATCATGTTGTGGGGTTGTTTTGCTGCGGGAGGAAATGGTGCACTTCACAAAATAAATGGCATTATGAGAAAAGAAGATCATGTGACAATACTGAAGCAACATCTCAAGACATCAGCCAGGAAGTTAAAGCTTGGGGGGAAATGGGTCTTCCAAATGGACAATTACCCGAAGCTTACTGACAAAATGGTAATGAAGTGGCTTAAGGATAACAAAGTCAATGTTTTGGAGTGGCCATCACAAAGCCCTGATCTCAATCCTATTGAAAATTTATGGGCAAAGCTAAAAAGGCAGGAACGAGCAAGGTGACCTACAAATCTGGATCAGTTACACCAGTTTTGTCAGGAGGAATGGGCCCAAATTCCAACCAGCTATTGTGAGAAGCTTGTGGAAGGATATCCCAAACGTTTGACCCAAGTCATTCAGTTTAAGGGCAATGGTACCAAATACTAATAAATTGTATGTAAACTTTTGACTTTGCAGTAAGTAATAAAAATGCCTTAGAACATTCTCTCTCATTATTCTGGCATTTGGCAAATATTAAAAATTATGGTAATCCTAATTGACCTAAAACGGGGAAGGTTTATTCTGATTTCATGTCAGATATTGAGAAAAACATGCATATGTGTCTTTTTATATAGTGTATGTAAATTTCTAATTTCAGCTGTATATATACATATACAACCCCTGGCAAAAATTATGGAATCACCGGGCTCAGAGGATGTTCATTCAGTTGTTTAATGTTGTTGAAGAATAGCAGATCACAGACATGGCACAAAACTAAAGTCATTTCAAATGGCAACTTTAGGGCTTTAAGAAACACTAAAAGAAATCAAGATTAAAAATGTGGTACTCAGTAAGGGTAATTTTTATCAGACCAAGCAGAGGGTAAAAAAATTATGGAATCACTCAATTCTGAGGAAAAAATTATGGAATCACCCTGTAAATTTTCATTTCCAAAACTAACACCTGCATCAAATTAGATCTGCTCGTTAGTCTGCATCTAAAAAGGAGTGATCACACCTTGGAGAGCTGTTTCACCAAGTGGACTGACATGAATCATGGCACCAACACGAGAGATGTCAATTGAAACAAAGGAGAGGATTATCAAACTCTTAAAAGAATGTAAATCATCACGCAATGTTGCAAAAGATGTTGGTTGTTCACAGTCAGCTGTGTCTAAAATCTGGACCAAATGCAAACAGCATGGGAAGGTTGTTAAAGGCAAACATACTGGTAGACCAAGGAAGACATTGTTACGCTCACGCCAGGACTGACTGGCGTGAGCGTGATTAGTGATCCCACTCGACCATGAACCGAGGAGTGCCTGGAGGGGCGTAACTAAGTATCAACCCGGTCCGACCAAGGTCGCACGGCGGCTCAGTCGACTCCGTGAACCAGGGAGGAACCGAGCAAAGGGACCAGGTGCTACTCCAGGTCAGACCCCGGTCACAGCTGTTGACCCACACCGGGGAATGCAGAAACAGGCAAGTTATCTGGTATGCAGACAGGTGGGTACTGGCAGGCACGGCTGGTATGATGGCAGGTGGGTACTTAGCTGGCACGGCTGATATGAAGGCAGGTGGGTACTGGCCGGCACGGCTGGTATGCAGACAGGTGGGTGCTGACAGGCACGGCTGGAATGCAGACAGGCAGATACTGGCAGGTATGAACGCAGGCTGGATAGGGACCAGTACAGACTGGGATACAGGAACAGAGCCACAGGTACGGTGGACTAGCAGAGCAAAACCGCAGAAGCAGGGAACAAACAGAGCGGAGCAAAACCGCAGGAGCGGTGAACAAGCAGAGCGGAGCAAAACCGCGGGTGCGGTGAGCAAGCAAAGCGGAGCAAAACCGCAGGTGTGGTGAACAAGCAGAGCGGAGCAAAACCGCAGGTGTGGTGAACAAGCAGAGCGGAGCAAAACCGCAGGTACGGTGAACAAGCAGAGCGGAGCAAAACCGCAGGTGCGGTAAACAAGCGGAGCAGAGTGGAACCGCTGGAGCGGTGAACAAGCAGAGCAGAACAGAACCGCAGGTGCGGTAAACAAGTGGAGCAGAGCGGAACCGCCGGAGCGGTGAACAAGCAGAGCAGAACAGAACCGCAGGTGCGGTAAACAAGCAGGAAGAGCGGAACCGCCGGAGTGGTGAACAAGCAGAGCAGAACAGAGCAGAACGTGAAGGCAGACAGGACAGGGCTCTGTTCACATGGAACAGACTGGAAAATACAGGAAGATGGTAAGAACACAGGAGGTAGATACGGAGGCAGGGAAAGGGGACAAGCAGAACCAGATACACACAAGGTACTTACAATGAAGTAGCGAATGGACACAAAACTCACAAACAGAAGTACAATGAGTTGGAGTTAGGTGCAGGTTCAGACACTGCAGGAAAAGGGAAGGTACGGACATAGAGAGAAACAAGTAACGGGCTTGGACTCTGTTCAGACAGGAACTGAACTGGGAACAAGATACAGGAACGAGCCTGGGAACTCAGCCCCCAGGGTGGCGGAAACAGACTAGAAGTCAGAGATACAGGTAGCGGCCCTGGTACTCGGCCCCCAGGGTGGCGGAAACAGACTAGAAGTCACAGGTACAGAAAAAGGTCCTGGGTACTCAGCTCCCAGGGTGGCGGACAGACTAGAGTCAGGACAGGACCTGGCACCGCAGTTGCAAAAGACAAACTGAGTGAAAGTGTTGCTCAGGCCCCTCCTACTGGGTGGAGGGGGTTTAAGTATCCAGTGACTCACAGCAATAGGCTGGGGATGCATTAGGACTGTGCACACAGTGGCTATAAGAAACAAGCAGAAAGCCGCGCCAACGCCCTAAGCAATCAGACAAGAGACACAGCAGGTACTGGAGCAAAGAGTGCAGCATGGACTGACAGGTAAGATTGTGGTCTTGCATGGTGGGAGGTGGTGCACCATGCAAGCACGCCGCCAGGGATGTTACAGACATCAAAGCGTCAAGACCGGAAACTTAAAGCAATATGTCTCCAAAACAGGAAATGCACAACAAAACAAATGAGGAAAAAATGGGAGGAAACTGGAGTCAATCTCTGTGACCGAACGGTAAGAAACCGCCTAAAGGAAATGTGATTTACATACAGAAAAGCTAAACATAAGCCATCATTAACACCTAAACAGAAAAAAACAAGGTTACAATGGGCTAAGGAAAAGCAATCGTGGACTGTGGATGACTGGATGAAAGTCCTATTCAGTGATGAATCGCGAATCTGCATTGGGCAAGGTGATGATGCTGGAACTTTTGTTTGGTGCCGTTTCAATGAGATTTATAAAGATGACTGCATGAAGAGAACATGCACATTTCCACAGTCATTGATGATATGGGGCTGCATGTCAGATAAAGGCACTGGGGAGATGGCTGTCATTACATCTTCAATAAATGCCCACGTTTACATTGATATTTTGGACAGTTTTCTTATCCCATCAATTGAAAGGATGTTTGGGGATGATGACATTATTTTTCAAGATGATAATGCATCCTGCCATAGAGCAAAAACTGTGAAAACATTCCTTGAAAGAAGGCACATAAGGTCAATGTCATGGCCTGCAAATAGTCCGGATCTCAATCCAATTGAAAATCTTTGGTGGAAGTTGAAGAAAATGGTCCATGACAAGGCTCCAACCTGCAAAGCTGATCTGGCAACAGTAGTCAGAGAAAGTTTGAGCCAGATTGATGAAGAGTACTGTTTGTCACTCATTAAGTCAATGCCTCAGAGACTGCAAGCTGTTATTAAAGCCAGAGGTGGTGCAACAAAATACTAGTGATGTATTATAGTGTTCTTTTGTGTGTTTGTTTTTCATGATTCCATAATTTTTTCCTCAGAATTGAGTGATTCCATAATTTTTTTCCCTCTGCTTGGTCTGAAAAAAATTACCCTTACTGAGTACCACATTTTTAATCTTGTTTTTTTTAGAATTTCTTAAAGCCCTAAAGTTGCCATTTGAAATGACTTTAGTTTTGTGCCATGTCTGTGCTCTGCTTTTTTTCAACAACATTAAACAACTGAATGAACATCTTCCAAGCCCGGTGATTCCATAATTTT
Organism: Phyllobates terribilis; assembly: GCF_046119375.1. Lineage (NCBI taxonomy): Eukaryota > Metazoa > Chordata > Amphibia > Anura > Dendrobatidae > Phyllobates > Phyllobates terribilis. The sequence continues at coordinate 17,680,714 of NW_027362761.1, read as the reverse complement.
TGCCAGGGGTTGTATATATGTGTGGGTTCAAACTCACCTTTGGCAAGTAACAGGTGTGGGCAATATGAAAATCACACCTGAAACCAGATAAAAAGGGTAAAAGTTTACTCAATCTTTGCATTGTGTGTCTGTGTGTGCCACACTAAGCATGGAGAGCCGAAAAAGGAGAAGAGAACTGTCTGAGGACTTAAGAACCAAAATTGTTGAAAATATCAACAATCTCAAGGTATCAAGTCCATCTTGATCTTGATGTTTGTTTGTCCACGGTGCGCAACATAATCAAGTAGTTTACAACCCATGGCACTGTAGCTAATCTCCCTGGATGTGGACAGCAGAGAAAAATTGATGAAAGGTTGCAACGCAGGATAGTCTGGATGGTGAATAAGAAGCCCCAATTAAAATTCCAAAAAAATTTAAGCTGTCCTGTAGGCTCAGGGTGCTTCAGTGTCAGCGCAAACTATCCATCGACATTTGAATGAAATGAAACGCTATGGCAGGAGACCCAGGAGAACCCCACTGCTGACACAGAGACATAAAAAAAGCTAGACTGCAGTTTGCCAAAATGTACGTGAGTAATCTAAAATCCTTCTGGGAAAGTTTCTTGAAGACAAATGAGACCAAGATAGATCTTTTTGGTAAAGCACATCATACTGTTTACCAAAAACGGAATGAGGCATACAAAGAAAAGAACCCAGTACCTACAGTCAAATATGGTGGGGGTTCAAAGATATTTTGGGATTGTCTTGTTGCCTCTGGTACTGGGTGCCTTGACTGTGTGCAACTGAAAATACCCACAGCATTACTGCTCAATGGTGCAGAAGAAGGATCCAATCCCGTTAGAATAAAGAGCAAAAAACTTGGCACTCAAAATAGATGAAAACTCATAAATTAATTTAATATGCAATCCAAAAGAAAAGGGTTTCACAAACGTTTCGGTCTCTACTAGCCCTTCCTCAGTGTACTGCATAAAGACAAAAACATATTTACAATATGACAGACATTAACATAGATGTCTATACAGTCATTAACTAGAACTCATTATTATCATTGATGCAGAGAACAACATTTAGGCATCATATATTCTCATATATGTGTGCAGAAACATACCCTAAGATCCAATTGTATGACACACAGTCTGTAAAAGAAAGGAAAGAGAGGCACCTTAGGAAAGAAACATCGCAGTGAAAATATGTCCGAAAAGTGAGCTTCTAGACAAGGTAACATTAAGGCTATGTGCACACGGTGCGTTTTTGCTGCGTTTTTCCTACTAAGAGATGCAGAAACCTTGCAGCATTTTCTGCATTCAAATCCTGAACATGCGCACATACCCTAACATACCAGGATTGTGTTTAACTCTCTAAGAACTTAGGAAGTGCTGAACACGGTGTCCACCGCTGGTACAGACATGCGCTGTAAGACATGTGCAGGAGTTAAAGGGAAAGGGTGGGATCAAAGAGCTACCCCCTAATAGGAACCCAAGTTACTGCGATGTGTCCAATGTGAAATAAGAGGCGTGCTGCAACAAGTGACTCACGGTAGTGTGTCCAATGAGAACCAAGGGGCGTGCTTCAATATGTGACATCAGAATTCTGCCGATAAGAGACGAGGACCCAGGATTGGTGTCACGTGAGGGTTGCTCTGGAGATCGGTAAACAGGAATGGGACAGGTTTGTCTCAGATCCTGACGTGAGTATCCAGATGGCGTGCGTGTCAGCCACGGGCTGTATGCGTCTCACCGGTAACGTGGAAACCCATCAACAGTAAAAAAAGAGGAAATAGAGACTATGTATTTGTATAGGGCATTACATAGCAGGAGACATGCTGTGCTCTACTCTGGAGGGATACCATGTTAGATAAACAGTATGTCTGGCTCTAAAAGAAGGAGAAAATAGAAGAGCTTAGTGAACCAGTGAATATAATACCAGATCAAACAATATGACATCATTCCATATACATAGCATACATACAAAAAATAAAAATCCTTGAAAAATTATTATAAACATAAGGAAGTCATGCACAGACATGGTATCATTATACATTGATGGTAATGAAGAATATAGGTCAACAATCGTCATGGTCAGCTACAGAAAAGATTCTTATGAATATTTTAAGAAAAGGAATTCTAGTACCAAGATACATGTACCATGAAGCTTATGGGATGTTAACACCATCATAAGATTATATGAAAGATAGGAGGTCATAATCCCTGTTTAGGCCCCTAGGAGAAAGAGACTGCAGTTCATGGATCCAAAACGCTTCTTGGCATTTTAATAAACGTATCGGTATGTGCTCTATAACCTGAAATTACAACTGAGGAATGGTGTGTCCTGTGGTAATGAAATGATAGGGTACTGGTAACAGCAAATTTTTACAGCTTATAGTGGATTTTTGTTTTAAAATGTGATCTTTGACAAGTTGAGTAGTTTCTCCTACATACAATAAACCACATGGACATTTAAATGCAGTTGTCATTGCCGGGATGCTATGAGCTCCGCCCAGTGGTCAGCACTCATAGCAAGTGAGCATTTCTGCTACACACAGGTGATCAGAACATCGCAGCTTCTAGTCTCCCATGGAAAACATTGTATCTACCCACCCCAAAATGGTATTAACAAAAACATCAGCTCGGCGCGCAAAAAATAAGCCCTCACTCGGCCCTAGATCCAAAAAATGAAGATGCTAAGGGTCTCGGAAAATGGCGACTTTTTTTTTTTAACAAACTTTGGATTTTTTTTTCACCACTATGCAAATTGCCTCTTCAGAGAAAAAGAGGACTTGAACTTAACTCTATAGTGTCACCTATTGGAAGCAGCAATCCTACAAGTCACAATCAACCCTTTAACGAGTCGTGCAATATGATTTAGGATAAACGCCAAATCAGAATCTCAATTTGCAGACAATTTGCTGTTGGCCCTCGTCAGTGCAAAGTATGAGAACTGGTTTGGCTAGATGAGCGGCTCTGGACTGAGCTCTAAGGGGTAACGTTTCTCCTTGTGGAGAGTGATATACCGACTCTGGCATGTCAAGTTAAGGAGGCTTATTCGCAGTGCAATGCTCCTCTGGGAAATTTAATATGCAAATTGCCTCTTCAGACAAAAGGAGGACTTAAACTCTATAGCGCCACCTATTGGAAGCAGCAATCCTACAAGTCACAATCAACCCTTTAACGAGTCGTGCAATATGATTTAGGATAAAAGCCAAATCAGAATCTCAATTTGCAGACACAGTGTTTCGAGCTGTTGGCCCTCGTCAGCGCTGGCGACACTGTCCCCACCTCCTGTCGAATTGAACATGAAGAGGAAGTCAGAGATGAGCCGCAGCCTGGACTTCCTCTTCATGTTCGATTTGTCCGAAGGCGGAGACAGTGACGCCAGTGCTGATTGGACACCGGGGTCACGTGTCACAACAACGACACAAGAGCCCCGGGACCGCGAGTGCCTACTCCGCTGGAATGGCGCCAGCACCCGAGGTTAGTATAGGCTTTTTTATTTTATCGGGGCCAAACATTTAGTTCAAGAAGGGGTTGTCCAAGTAGTGGACAAACCCTTTAAGGGAATCTGTCAGCAGGATTTTATTTGGGCATGTAGATCTTTCAAAGACAAATCCAGCAATACCTTTACATGGCCAGTCCATTCCTCCATTACTGAGAAATCAACATTTGAATTGATATGCAAATAAGGCTGTAGATCTGAAGCCTCTGTCACTCCAGCTCTATTTTCCACTGATCGCTTCCTCCCCCTGCTTGACTGACAGCCTCTATGTATCTTACTGCTAAGAAGTCGCTAGTTTAACAGGAGGAGACGGCACTGGTCGGAGAATAATGCTGGAGAGACAAAGGCTTCAGATCTACAGACAGCTCTTCAGCTACATGCGCATATAAATAGTTTGGGTTGTGAAATCATACTGATAGGTTTCCTTTAATTTATTCAGATCCTTGATTTTTGCTTTGCAGATTGACGTACATTACAATGTTCCTGACCCTGTTACGAAGCCAGCATTCCTGCTTTTAGTCCATCTCAAAGAACCAAAGCCACAAAGGGATCGGAGACAAGCTAGCCGTATTGAGACACTTCTCAGAGAGAGAGCACTTCCCGATGACGATGATCCTGGTTCACACCAAGACCATCACGAATTCAAAGTCACTTTGGAAGCGTGCACAAGGTTAAAATGCTGTGTAATATGTCTATATTAAAACCTGCAAACTATAATAAATTGCTATCATTTATATTTAAACAAGTTACTTTTAGTCTAAGTTCTCACAGTGCAAAAACACAATGGATTTTCCCCTGCTTATTCACATACGGGAAAATACGCTGCATTTTACAATGGCAGCAAAGTACATGAGTTTTCTCTAAATATACTGTATATCCGCAACCTAAACTGACACGAGGTGCGGATATACAGTACAGACCAAAAGTTTGGACACACCTTCTCATTTTGAGATTTTTCTGTATTTTCATGACTATGAAAATTGTAGATTCACACTGAAGGCATCAAAACTATGAATTAACACATGTGGAATTATATACTTAGCAAAAAAGTGTGAAACAGCTGAAAATATGTCTTATATTCTAGGTTCTTCAAAGTAGCCACCTTTTGCTTTGATGACTGCTTTGCACACTCTTGGCATTCTCTTGATGAGCTTCAACAGGCAGTCACCGGAAATGGTATTCCAACAATCTTGAAGAAGTTCCCAGAGATGCTTAGCACTTGTTGGCCCTTTTGCCTTCACTCTGTGGTCCAGCTCACCCCTAACCATCTCGATTGAGTTCAGGTCTGGTGACTGTCTAGGCCAGGTCATCTGGCGTAGCACCCCATCACTCTCCTTCTTGGTCAAATAGCCCTTACACAGCCTGGAGGTGTGTTTGGGGTCATTGTCCTGTTGAAAAATAAATGATGGTCCAACTAAACGCAAATCGGATGGAATAACATGCCGCTGCAAGATCCTGTGGTAGCCATGGTGGTTCAGTATGCCTTCAATTTTGAATACATCCCCAACAGTGTCACCAGCAAAGCACCCCCACACCATCACACCTCCCCCTCCATGCTTCACGGTGGGAACCAGGCATGTAGAGTCCATCCGTTCACCTTTTCTGCGTCGCACAAAGACACGATGGTTGGAACCAAAGATCTCAAATTTGGACTCTTCAGACCAAAGCACAGATTTCCACTGGTCTAATGTCCATTCCTTGTGTTCTTTAGCCCAAACAAGTCTCTTCTGCTTGTTGCCTGTCCTTAGCAGTGGTTTCCTAGCAGCTATTTTACCATGAAGGCCTGCTGCACAAAGTCTCCTCTTAACAGTTGTTGAAGAGATGTGTCTGCTGCTAGAACTCTGTGTGGCATTGACCTGGTCTCTAATCTGAGCTGCTGTTAACCTGCGATTTCTGAGGCTGGTGACTCGGATAAACTTATCCTCAGAAGCAGAGGTGACTCTTGATCTTCCTTTCCTGGGGCGGTCCTCATGTGAGCCAGTTTCTTTGTAGCGCTTGATGGTTTTTGCAACTGCACTTGGGGACACTTTCAAAGTTTTCCCAATTTTTCAGACTGACTGACCTTCATTTCTTAAAGTAATGATGGCCACTCGTTTTTCTTTACTTAGCTGCTTTTTTCTTGCCATAATACAAATTCTAACAGTCTATTCAGTAGGACTATCAGCTGTGTATCCACCAGACTTCTGCACAACACAACTGATGGTCCCAACCCCATTTATAAGGTAAGAAATCCCACTTATTAAACCTGACAGGGCACACCTGTGAAGTGAAAACCATTTCCGGTGACTACCTCTTGAAGCTCATCAAGAGAATGCCAAGAGTGTGCAAAGCAGTCATCAAAGCAAAAGGTGGCTACTTTGAAGAACCTAGAATATAAGACATATTTTCAGTTGTTTCACACTTTTTTGTTAAGTATATAATTCCACATGTGTTAATTCATAGTTTTGATGCCTTCAGTATGAATGTACAATTTTCATAGTCATGAAAATACAGAAAAATCTTTAAATGAGAAGGTGTGTCCAAACTTTTGGTCCGTACTGTAGGTGCGAGTGTTGACCCTGTCTCATGGAAAGGGTGAAATGTGCGGCTTCCCCACACCTTTTTGGCAATGATATCCAGAGTGGTATATGCTGGTATCACTGCAGGATTGTGCTGCTGGAGGTCCGCAGTAAATACATTCCGTGGGAACATAGCATAAAGGTTATTGGGTTAATAAAGCTCACTTGTTTTATTTTGTGTTTCAATTCCACACCATTTTCGAGAAAATAGTTTGCTGTCTGTGAATTCTCCTAACATTTTGACATGGGCAGCCTGTACGTAGCCAGTGTTGTTCTCAGCTTAGCTGTGCATACAATAGAATCCAGTTTATGCAATGCTGTGTGAACTATTCCGAATTACAGCATGAACTCCAGACTGATATGATGTGGCAAACTAATGGAGGGATTTGTGCAGCTGCTGCTGGTATATCCTGCTCACAGAACATTCAGACTTGCTACACTTTTATCCACTTCTCAGCTGAGATCAGAACTAGCACAGGTTTATGATGTACTTGATGTCTTCCAGTTCTTTTCTGACGTTGGTTCTCTTTTATGCAGATGGCTCCATTCTGGTGCTTCTAACATGGCTGTTCTGGAACTGTCTCTGCTTTCTGGATTCCGAGCTGACATTGAAAGTCTGGAACAGGTAATGTAGTTTAGAAACTTTCCTAGTTTAAGCAAGGTTTTTCATCACCAGGTGAAAATATTAAATCCTGCTTGAGGCCTCATTCACACATCTATGTTTAAACACGTACATGAAAAATAATAGGAATGGTACCGGTGTCAATCAGTGTTGTTCATCAGTGTGTCACCATTGTGTCCGTTTTTACCATCAGTGTGTCATCCGTGTATGGTCCATTTGTTCATTTTTACCATCATTGTCATCAGTGTTTTTCACGGATGGACAAATAAGTGACACAAAGTTTTTCCTGTACTTTGCAATGTTAAACACGGAAAGCACACGGATAGGCCATAGATGCCATCCATGTGTCGTATGTGTTTTTCACGGACCCATAGACTTGAAATGGCCCCTTTTCTTCCAAGCTCCAGGGAAAAAATGGACATGTCTCTGTGTTTTTCACGGACATGTGAACAGCACCATACATTATAATTAATACTTGTTGTATCAGTGAAAATAATGGATACAACACGTACATGCAACACAGACATGTGAATGAGGCCCAAGGGTGCATTTTCATTAATTGATCGCCAATAAGCAACGTTTGCCAGTTGGCGGTCATTTACTAGCCTGTTTAGACAGGCAGACCACGGTTCAGATGCTGCGTACTGAAAGATCAGTAATAGATCATTCAGTGCACATAGGCTGCCATAGTTCCCATCAGAGAAGTTTCTGTTTAAACAGGACCATGACCAAAGAACAATGATCTTTTAGGCAAACCAAAAGATCATTTCACCCGACAAACTAGGATCTTATTTTTTCATTGAGTAATTGGCGGTCTGTTCACACAGCATGATTATCGGGAAATGAGCTTGTTCTCAATTATTGTGCAGGGTAAATGCTCCTTTAAACCTCCCTTCCCCATACACCTTAGATGGCTGTCAACTGAACGTTAGTTCGGACAGCATGAAAAGCAAGAAAAAAATTCTGATCATGCTCACATTTTGAAAACACCTGTCTTTATCTTCAGGAGTGCCATTCCGATACTGATGACAAACCAGAAATGTCCAACCAACAAAAAAAAGAATGGATAGGCACCTCCAATAATAAAAAATTCTTCAAGCTTTATTAAAGATGCATGGCATTAAAAATTCCACATGGGAATGATGTGGTACAGGAACCTCTTTGACTCGTCTCTGGTGCCTACTGCGCCCTTAGTCATAGAGCATAGTTCGGCCAGCATCTATCTCAGTCATCTCTCCCATACTCAAGAGTGCTTGCTCTGCTGATCGCTACTGTGTTCTCTATGAGAGAGACACTGCCAGACATCTCTAGTGACGGCTTATCTCTGGGAGAACAAAGTTATCCACAGTCCAAAATAAGAGCTCCTTAATGTCTCCAGCAAACATCTGTCCGGGGATCTCCATACCCGTTAGACTGTCGACCGAATCAGTCGGCATTGGGGAGTTCTACCAACTTTAGCCTAATGTGTATGACGGCTTTAGTCTCATAGCTACAGTGGGGAAAATAAGTATTTGATACACTGCCAATTTTGCAAGTTTTCCCACCTACAAAGAGTGGAGAGGTCTGTAATTTTTATAGCATGTACACTTCAACTGTGAGAGACAGAATCTAAAAAGAAAAAAACAGAAAATCACATTGTATGATTTTTAAATAATTAAATTGCATTTTATTGCATGAAATAATTATTTGATCACCTACCAACCAGCAAGAATTCTGGCTCTCACAGACCTGTTAGTTTTACTTTAAGAAGCCCTCCTACTCTGCACTCATTACCTGTATTAATTGCACCTGTTTTTATAAAAGACATCTGTCCACCCACTCAATCAATCACACTCTAGCCTCTCCACCATGGCCAAGACCAAAGAGCTGTCTAATGACAACAGGGACAAAATTGCACAAGGCTGGGATGGGCTACAAGACAATAGGCAAGCAGCTTGGTGACAAGGCAACAAGTGTTGGCACAATTATTAGAAAATGGAAGAAACACAAGATGACTGTCAATCTTCCTTTGTGTGGGGCTCCATGCAAGATCTCGCCTCGTGGGGTAAGGATGATTCTGAGAAAGGTGAGGAATCAGCCCAGAACTACACAGGAGGATCCAGTCAATTACCTGAAAAGAGCTTGGACCACAGTCCCAAACATTACCAGTAGTAACACACTACGCCGTTATGGATTAAAATATTGCAGGGCACTCAAGGTCCCCCTGCTCACGCCAGCACATGTCAAGGTCCGTTTGAAGTTTGTCATTGACCATCTGGATGATTCAGAGGAGGCATGGGAGAAGGTCATGTGGTCAGATGAGACCAAAATGTAACTTTCTGGTATGAACTCCACTCGCCTTGTTTGGAGGAAAAAGAAGGATGAGTACAACCCCAAGAACATCGTCCCAACCATGAAGCATGGTGGAGGAAACATCATACTTTGGGGGTGCTTTTCTGCAAAGGGGACAGGACGACTGCACCGTATTGAAGGGAGGATGGATAGGGTCATGTATCGCTAGATTTTGGTCAACAACCTCCTTCCCTCAGTAAGAGCATTGAAGATGGGTAGTGACTGGGTATTCCAGCATCACAATGACTCGAAGCACACAGCCAGTGCGACTAAGGAGTGGCTCCTTAAGAAGCATTTTAAGGTCCTGGAGTGGCCTAGATAGTCTCCAGTGCTGAACCCACCCTATAGAAAATCTTTGGAGGGAGCTGAAACTCAATGTTGCCCAGCGACAGTCCTGAAACAGGAAACGTTTGACCTCTGTAATTGCAAACAAAGGTTTCTGTACCAAATATTATGTTCTGTTTTTCTATTGTATCAAATACTTATTTCATGCAATAAAATGCAAATTAATTATATAAAAATCATACATGTTTTTGCTTTTTGCTTTTTTTTTCTTTTTAGATTCTGTCTCTTGCAGTTGAAGTGTATTTACAATAAAAATTACAGACCTCTCCATTCTTTGTAGGTGGAAAATCTTGCAAAATTGGCAGTGTATCCAATACTTGTTTTCTCCACTGTATGTATGCTGGCCATAAAAATTGACTTATCTATACCCAACACTGGGGGAATTTCCACACCTGCCCACTGAGCCACTGTATTAGATTACAGGAGAACCAGCCGTGTACTTTGCAGAAATGTATCAGCTTCTCAATATGAGTTAATGTGATTCTTATGTAATTTCTGCAAGATTTTTTCAGCCGTATCTAGTACACAATTAACAATAGCAGAATATTGAGTTGCTAGAAATGTTTTCAAACGCTGTCATTTAGGGAATTGACTAAATCATGTCCAAAGGTAGAGAACTCGATCTTTAGAGGAACAGGACCACTTTGTCAGAGAGGTTCTGTGTCCCCTGCTGGGTGAAAGGCATTTAATATGCATTTCTGAAGAACGAGAGTGAGTGATCTGCACTGGTGGGAGCTGTTTTTACAACTTCCTAGAGGTCTGCATGGTTTTCCACATCTGGATTTAATTGGGTCGCATTCAACTCGCCTTGGAATTCTCCCGTATGTGACCATCTAGGAGGACACAGTTTGTTTAATTTGGATATAAACTATCATTGCTTGGTCTAACCCCAGGAAGTTGGCATTAGGCAAACATTACTCAGGGATTAAAAGAACACGCAACTCTAAAATGAAAGTTCATGCAATAATGAGAGGGATCATGTAACATTTGCAGATCTATATGTAAAAGTTCTTAAACCATGACAGAAGTTGTTTTGTAATGTATTTTTGGTTGCTACGACACAAAGGGGCAGCGATTATTCTTAATTGTAAGTTGTGTTAAACATAAACTTCCATCCTTATGTTTCAACACTAAAAGGCATTCAGTTACTCTACAAATTACTAAGTGGAGAGTATAATGGAGAAAAATATTGTAAAATAGTGTGAAATGTAAAAATCACAGTGACCATGTTGCCTGTCTACTCAATGGTTATTGTGTTGCATATTTTACATATGCAGTAGGTGCCTATAGTCAGGAGAACTCCATGCACATTGGAGAAAAGTCATCCAAATCCCTTTAAATCGGCCAATCATCTAACTTGTACAAGGGCTTCATGCCTCCGCCCAACTGATAATATCAGGGGAGAGAAGGGTCAGACACATTAAACTTCAACACCTGATTCTTTTGATTTAATGGGAGAGAAACGGTCATCAGAGATGTCTGGCTGCCGCTTACTCCACTTCTCCCATTGGAAACATGCATGCTAAGCCACGCCAAGCTTTCATGTGTATGGGGGAGTGTGGATGTACTGTAAATTGAACAGTTTTCTAAGTTTTTAGCTAAAAATCATTTTTTTCAATTTGGTATCATTAAATATGTTTTCCTTTTAAAACCTCTGTGTCGCTCTTTTGCTGGCTGCAGAACAAGGTAACTGAGAATCCGAGAGTGCGCTTGTTCTGTCCAGACAGTTTATAACTTTTATCTTCCTTTTTCGGAGCTCCTCTCAGCTGATTTATGACCACAAAGCTCAGGTCAACTTTCATATGGTCACAAAATAGTTAAGAGGAGCACAGGAGAAGAAAGATAAGTGCTCGCTGGCACAAGCGTACAACACAGCCTAGCACTATGCGATGTTTTATTGGATAGCACTATGGGGCAGTGCAAATCTGCGATTTTTTTTCTCTTTTTCTCATGCCGATTCAGCATGAGAAAACAATTGCAGCATGCTGTGAATGGATCTGATAATCGGATCATGCGCAACCATACAAGTCTATGGGTGAGTGGAAAACTTCGGACTGCACTCGGATGTCATCCAAGAGCAGTCCAATTTACGCAGACAGAGACAATGGAGAAGATGGAGAAATTAAGTAATCCGTCTTCTCCACGCCTGTGATACAATTCTCGCATGTGAGAGAATATAATCACTCTAAAATGACACTCGGATCAAACTCTGACAGAATTTGAGCTGAGTGTCATTAGCATAATTGACCCAATTTTCTCGCATGAATAATCTACAGCCGTGTGAGCGAGCTCTAAAAGTTATAAACTCTCCCTCAGAACGAGCTCACTCACCGATAACAGTTATGTAATCTGCAGGCAGCAATGTACTGTGCCCCAGGTTATAAAAGGCTACCAGTGCAAATTTTGTAATGAAATCCAATTGAAAAAATGATTTTTAGACCAAATTATATGCATTCAAGTAAAAAAATGCCCCCCCCCCCCAAACGTTTCCATATAATTTAAGATTAATCAGTTGTATCCCTGCATGTGTCACAGCGAGCTGTTTATGTAGTCAAAAGATGACCACAGTTCTCTTAACGCAACCATGTTGTTCAACACTTTGGTTTGTCCAGTCTTGATCTTTCGCAGCACTATAGGGTTATTTATCTATGGGATTTTCTCATGATGCATGATTTTTTGCAGAGTTTGAAATCATACAGTTAACTGATCTGCTGAAATTTCAACAATGAATGTTTCTAAAAGAAGTAAAAACAAACTGGATCTAATTTGTTGTATCCATGCATTGCTAATTTAGACCAGCACTAAAGATGTTACAAGTCAAGCTTACAGCCAAATAAGCATGAGGGGACAGTCTGATGTCTCCAGCTCCACATGCCACAATCTGTCCTGGGCATTCCACAGCCTAGACGGAGCCCTCTTGGTAAGATATATCCAGGAAATATGTGGGGGTCCCAGCGGGGAGCGGAATTTTTGTTTATTGGCCTCATTAGGAGTCTTGGGGGGTAGTTGGCAGAATTCATCACATTTCTTTTATATAGCAGCTCATGAACTTAAGAAATTGTTGACTGGCTGTCGCAGGCTGTTGTCATCAATTATTGGTTGCAAATGGCTCAGATACTGTAATCAATTTACATTACACAATACATAGTCCTAATATGTGCATAGGTGAGTTGTATTTAATGGGGCAAGGTGAATGTTGGAAAAATCCTAAATGGATAATAAATATCACACTCTGCTATTATTACCAAGCATGTACATTTGACCTATCATCATGGCCGCTTCTGTAATCAGATAAGATGAGCATCTCGCCTCAAGCGGCAGTCTAAAGTGTCTCTCCAGGGGAGGCAGGATGCTGCCCCCTGAGATCCCTGCCTAAAAACTAAGCCTTGGTAACTCTACATTTATGGAGTATATTCATCATGGAGCAAGCTGAAGATGTGGAATGGTCTCAGGAGTTGAGCCCACTCTACACATGGTAGATGTTGGCTGCGTTACATAGCTGGCATCTGTTTCTAACACGGGGTCAAACTCATTTTCACCAAGGGCCATATCAGCATTATGGTTGACTTCAAAGGGCTGCTTGTAATTGTAAGGGCTCATGCAGACATCTGTGCAACATGGTTCAAGCACAGACTGCAATGCACAAACTAGCCAGGGACTAAGAGAGCTGCCACTGGGTAGTATGGTTATAAGAGAGCTGTCCCTGGGTAGTAGAGCTAAGAGAGATGTTCTTGGTAGTAGGGCTAAGAGCACTGTCCCTGGGTAGTGGGGCTAAAAGAACTGTACCTGGCTAGTGGGGCTAAGAGAGCTGTCCCTGAGTAGTAGGGCTGAGAGAGCTGTTCCTGGGTAGTAGGGCTAAGAGCGCTGTTCCTGGGTAGTAGGGCTAAGAGAGCTGTTCCTGGGTAGTAGGGCTAAGAGAGCTGTTCCTGGGTAGTAGGGCTAAGAGAGCTGTTCCTGGGTAGTAGGGCTAAGAGAGCTGTTCCTGGGTAGTAGGGCTGAGAGAGCTGTTCCTGTGTAGTAGGGCTAAGAGCGCTGTTCCTGGGTAGTAGGGTTAAGAGAGCTGTTCCTGTGTAGTAGGGCTAAGAGCGCTGTTCCTGGGTAGTAGGGCTAAGAGAGCTGTTCCTGGGTAGTAGGGCTAACATAGCTGTTCCTGGGTTGTGGGGCTGAGAGAGCTGTTCCTGGGTAGTAGGGCTAAGAGAGCTGTTCCTGTGTAGTAGGGCTAAGAGCGCTGTTCCTGGGTAGTAGGGCTAAGAGAGCTGTTCCTGGGTAGTAGGGCTAAAAGAACTGTACCTGGCTAGTGGGGCTAAGAGAGCTGTCTCTGAGTAGTAGGGCTGAGAGAGCTGTTCCTGGGTAATAGGGCTAAGAGCGCTGTTCCTGGGTAGTAGGGCTAAGAGAGCTGTTCCTGGGTAGTAAGGCTAAGAGAGCTGTTCCTGGGTAGTAGGGCTAAGAGAGCTGTTCCTGGGTAGTAGGGCTAAGAGAGCTGTTCCTGGGTAGTAGGGCTGAGAGAGCTCTTCCTGTGTAGTAGGGCTAAGAGCGCTGTTCCTGGGTAGTAGGGCTAAGAGAGCTGTTCCTGTGTAGTAGGGCTAAGAGCGCTGTTCCTGAGTAGTAGGGCTAAGAGAGCTGTTCCTGGGTAGTAGGGCTAAGATAGCTGTTCCTGGGTTGTGGGGCTGAGAGAGCTGTTCCTGGGTAGTAGGGCTAAGAGAGCTGTTCCTGTGTAGTAGGGCTAAGAGCGCTGTTCCTGGGTAGTAGGGCTAAGAGAGCTGTACCTGGGTAGTAGGGCTGAGAGAGCTGTTCCTGGGTATTAGGGCTAAGAGAGCTGTTCCTGGGTAGTAGGGCTAAGAGAGCTGTTCCTGGGTAGTAGGGCTGAGAGAGCTGTTCCTGGGTAGTAGGGCTGAGAGAGCTGTTCCTGGGTAGTAGGGCTAAAAGAGCTGTTCCTGGGTAGTAGGGCTAAGAGAGCTGTTCCTGGGTAGTAGGGCTGAGAGAGCTGTTCCTGTGTAGTAAGGCTAAGAGCGCTGTTCCTGGGTAGTAGGGCTAAGAGAGCTGTTCCTGTGTAGTAGGGCTAAGAGCGCTGTTCCTGGGTAGTAGGGCTAAGAGAGCTGTTCCTGGGTAGTAGGGCTAAGATAGCTGTTCCTGGGTTGTAGGGCTGAGAGAGCTGTTCCTGGGTAGTAGGGCTAAGAGCGCTGTTCCTGGGTAGTAGGGCTAAGAGCGCTGTTCCTGGGTAGTAGTGCTAAGAGAGTTCTTCCTGGGTAGTAGGGCTGAGAGAGCTGTTCCTGGGTAGTAGGGCTAAGAGAGCTGTTCCTGGGTAGTAGGGCTAAGAGAGCTGTTCCTGGGTAGTAGGGCTGAGAGAGCTGTTCCTGTGTAGTAGGGCTAAGAGCGCTGTTCCTGGGTAGTAGGGCTAAGAGAGCTGTTCCTGTGTAGTAGGGCTAAGAGCGCTGTTCCTGAGTAGTAGGGCTAAGAGAGCTGTTCCTGGGTAGTAGGGCTAAGATAGCTGTTCCTGGGTTGTGGGGCTGAGAGAGCTGTTCCTGGGTAGTAGGGCTAAGAGAGCTGTTCCTGTGTAGTAGGGCTAAGAGCGCTGTTCCTGGGTAGTAGGGCTAAGAGAGCTGTTCCTGGGTAGTAGGGCTGAGAGAGCTGTTCCTGGGTAGTAGGGCTAAGAGAGCTGTTCCTGGGTAGTAGGGCTAAGAGAGCTGTTCCTGGGTAGTAGGGCTGAGAGAGCTGTTCCTGGGTAGTAGGGCTGAGAGAGCTGTTCCTGGGTAGTAGGGCTAAGAGAGCTGTTCCTGGGTAGTAGGGCTAAGAGAGCTGTTCCTGGGTAGTAGGGCTGAGAGAGCTGTTCCTGTGTAGTAAGGCTAAGAGCGCTGTTCCTGGGTAGTAGGGCTAAGAGAGCTGTTCCTGTGTAGTAGGGCTAAGAGCGCTGTTCCTGGGTAGTAGGGCTAAGAGAGCTGTTCCTGGGTAGTAGGGCTAAGATAGCTGTTCCTGGGTTGTAGGGCTGAGAGAGCTGTTCCTGGGTAGTAGGGCTAAGAGCGCTGTTCCTGGGTAGTAGGGCTAAGAGCGCTGTTCCTGGGTAGTAGTGCTAAGAGAGTTGTTCCTGGGTAGTAGGGCTGAGAGAGCTGTTCCTGGGTAGTAGGGCTAAGAGAGCCATCTCTGGGTGGTAGGGCTAAGAGAACTGTCCCTGGGTAGTAGGGTAGTGTGCCATACCTCAGAGTCTAAGATGGACTGCTCCCTATGCTAAGTACTGGCTGCGTCTGCTCTAATTCAAAAATTGAATCACACAAAAGTGCTGACTTTTTGTTCACTTTTTGTGCTGGCTGGCTGACTGTGTGCACTGCATTCTCTTTTTGTTAGCTGACTGGGTTCACTTTTTGTGCTGGCTGACTTCATTCACTGTTTGTGCTGGCTAACTGCGTTCACTGTTCGCGTTGGTTGACAGTTTTAACTTGGTGTGCTGGCTGACTGCGTTCTTAGCCTTCACTTTTTCTGCTGACTGACTACGATAACTGCGTTCACTGTTTATGCAGACTGACTACAATCACTGCATTCACCATTTGTTCAGGCTGACTGCTATCACTGCATTCACCATTTATCCAGGCTGACTGCGATCACTGAGTTCACTCTGCAGACTCTCCAGGTCACACTGCTCTTTGTGCAGGGGTGGGTTGGGCAGAGGGGCAGAGGGACATATGCCCCTTTGGCCAATTCCCTGCAGCTTTGCAGGGACGCTAGGCCGGCTGCTTCTTCTTCGGCTGGGGCGGCACTGCACCTTTAATCTTGTTTTTGTTCCGGCCCAGCCACGTCACATCTAGTAGACACGGCGTGGTGCACGGCCGTGTCTGCTAAAGTGACATCATGCAGCAAGCCCTGCACTGCCGATTCACGCTGGAGAGGAGCTTCAAAGAAGCATATGGGCCAGGCAGAAGACAAGCCGGGGGAAGGTAAAAACATCCTTGATATGTGTGTATATCTATGTTTGTTTATACAGTGAAGGAAATAAGTATTTGATCCCTTGCTGTTTTTGTAAGTTTGCCCACTGACAAAGACATGAACAGTCTATAATTTTAAGGTTAGGTTAATTTTAACATTGAGAGATAGAATATCCCAAAAAAATCAAGAAAATCACATTGTATAAATTAGATAAATTTATTTGCATTTTGCAGTGAGAAATAAGTATTTGATCCCTCTGGCAAACGACACTTAATACTTGGTGGCAAAACCCTTGTTGGCAAATACAGCAGTCAGCCATTTTTTGCAGTTGATGATGAGGTATGCGCACATGTCAGGAGGAATTTTGGTCCACTCCTCTTTGCAGATTATCTCTAAATCATTACGATTTTGAGGCTGTCGCTTGGCAACTCAGAGCTTCAACTCCCTCCATAAGTTTTTTATGGGAGTGGCTAGGCCACTCCATGACCTTACTGTGCTTCTTTTTGAGCCACTCCTTTGTTGCCTTGGCTGAAAGTTTTGGGTCATTGTCTTGCTGGAAGACCCAGCCACGACCCATCTTCAACGCTCTTACTGAGGGAAGCAGGTTGTTGGCCAAAATCTTGCGATACATGACCCCATCCATCTTCCCTTCAGTACGGTGCAGTCGTCATGTCCCCTTTGCAGAAAAGCACCCCCACGTATAATGTTTCCCCCACCATGCTTCAAGGTTGGGACGATGTTCTTAGGGTTGTGCTCATCCTTCTTCTTCCTCCAAACACAGCGAGTTGAGTTAATGCCAAAGAGCTCAATTTTTGTCTCATCTCACCACAGCACCTTCTCCCAATAACTCACAGAATCATCCAGGTGTTCATTGGCAAACTTCAGACGGGCCTGCACATGTGCCTTCTTGAGCAGGGGGACCTTGCGGGCACTGCAGGATTTTAAACCTTTAAGGCGTAATGTGTTACCAATGGTTTTCTTGGTGACTGTGGTCTCAGCTGCCTTGAGATCATTAACAAGTTCCCTCCATGTAGTTGTAGGCTGATCTCTCACCTTCCTCATGATCAAGGATACTCCACAAGGTGAGATTTTGCATGGTGCCCCAGATCGATGTTGATTGACAGTCATTTTTTATTTCTTCCATTTTCTTACTATTGCACCAACAGTTGTCTCCTTCTCACCCAGCGTCTTACTTATGGTTTTGTAGCCCATTCCAGCTTTGTGCAGGTCTATGATCTTGTCCCTGACATCCTTCAAAAGCTTTTTGATCTTGCCCATGTTGTAGAAGTTAGAGTCTGACTGATTAATTGAGTCTGTGGACAGGAGTCTTTTATACAGGTGACTATGTAAGACAGCTGACTTAAATGCAGTTAACGAGTTTATTAGGAGCGTCTAACTGGTCTGTAGGAGCCAGAACTCATAATGGTTTGTAGGGGATCAAATACTTATTTCTCACTGCAAAATGCAAAAAAAAAATTACCGTATTTTTCAGACTATAAGACGCACCTAGGTTTTAAAGGAGGAAAATAGGAAAAAAATATTTAAGCAACAAATGTGGTCATGATGCCTTGTTATGGGGGAGGGGGTCTGCTGCTGACACTGGTATTGGGGTAATGTCCCCCAATTCTGTTAATATCCTCCATCCTGGTATGCATGGCACCCCTTTATCCCCCATCCTGGTATGCATGACACCCCTTGAGCCCCCATCCTGGTATGCATGACACCCCTTGAGCCCCCTGTTACGCTCATGCCCGGACTGACTGGCGTGAGCGTGATTAGTGATCCCACTGTACCATGAACCGAGGAGTGCCTGGAGGGGCGTAACTAAGTATCAACCCAATCCGACCAAGGTCGCACGGCGGCTTAGTCGACTCCGTGGTCCAAGGAGGAACCGAGCAGAGGGACCAGGTGCGACTCCAGGTCAGACCCCGGTCACAGTTGTTGACCCACACCGGGGAATGCAGGAACAGGCAGGTTAGACTGGCATACAGGCAGGTGGGTATTTGCAAGTACGGCTGGTATGCAGACAGGGAGAAACTGGCAAGCAAGGCTGGAGTGCAGACAGGGAGGTACTAGCAGGTTAGAGCGCAGGCTGGATAGGGTCCAGTACAGACTGGGAGACAGGTACAGAGCCGCAGATGCGGTAGACAAGCAGAGTAAAGCGAAACCGCCGGAGCGGAGGACAAGACGGAGCAGAGAGGAACTGCTGGTGCGGTGAGCAAGCAGAGCGGAGAGAAAACCGCAGGTGCGGTGGGCAAGGCAGAGCAGAGCGGAACCGCCCCAGCGGTGGACTAGGCAGAGCAGAGAGAAACCGCAGGTGCGGTGGACAAGGCAGAGCAGAGAGAAGCCGCCGTAGCGGTGGGCTAGGCAGAGCAGAGAGAAGCCGCCGTAGCGGTGGGTAAGGCAGAGCAGAGGGAAGCCGCTGGAGCGGTGGGCAAGTCAGAGCTGAGAGAAGCCGCTGGTGCAGTGAGCAAGGCAGAGCAGCCGCCGGAGCAGTGGGCAAGTCAGAGCAGAGAGAAGCCGCCGGAGCGGTGGGTAAGGCAGAGCAGAGGGAAGCCGCCGGAGCGGTGGGTAAGGCAGAGCAGAGGGAAGCCGCTGGAGCGGTGGGCAAGTCAGAGCAGAGAGAAACCACCGGAGCGGTGGGCAAGACAGAGCGGAGCGAAACCGCAGGTGCGGTGGACAAGGCAGAGAGGACAGGGCTCTGTTCACATGGAACAGACTGGAAAATACAGGAAGATGGCTAGAACACAGGAGGAAGATACGGAGGAAGGGAAAAGGGACAAGCAGAACCAGATACACACAAGGTACTTCCTATGAAGTAGCAAGTGGACACAAAACTCACAAACAGAAGTACAGAGACAACGAGTTGGAGTTAGGTGCAGGTTTAGATACTGCAGGAAAAGGGAAGGTACGGACATAGAGACAAACAGGTAACTGGCTAGGATACAGTTCAGACAGGAACTGCTACTGCAATGAGATGCAAGAACGAGCCTGGGTATACAGCCCCCAGAGTGGCGGAAACAGACTAGAAGTCACAGGTAACAGGCCTGGGTATACAGCCCCCAGAGTGGCGGAAACAGACTAGAAGTCAGAGATAACAGGTCTGGGTATGCAGCCCCCAGAGTGGCGGAAACAGACTAGAAACAGGACTGGACCTGGCAATTCAGTAGCAAAGACTAACTGAGTGAAGGTGTTGCTCGGGCCCCTCCTTCTGGGTGGAGGGGGTTTAAATATCCAGTGACTCACAGCAATAGGCTGGAGACGCATTAGGGGTGCGCCCACAGCAGCTATAAGAATCAGGAAGTAACCGGGCCGCCGCCCTAAGCAGTCAGTCAAGAGACATGCACACAGCATGAACTGGAGCAAGGTTTGTAGGCTGGACTGACAGGTAAGATTGCGGTCTTGCATAGTGGGAGGTGGTGCACTATGCAAGCATGCCGCCAGGGATGTTACACCCCCATCTTGGTATGCATGGCATCCCTTGAGCCCCCATCCTGGTATGCATGGCACGCCTTGAGCCCCCATCCTGGTATGCATGGCACCCCTTGAGCCCCCATCCTGGCCATCCTGGTATGCATGGCACCAGTTGAACCCCCATCCTGGTATATATGGCACCCCTTGAGCCCCCATACTGGTATGTATGGCACCCCTTGAGCCCCTATACTGGTATGCATGGCACCCCTTGGGCCCCCATCCTGGTATGCATGGCACCCCTTGAGCCCCCATCCTGGTATGCATGGCACCCCTTGAGCCCCCATCCTGGTATGCATGGCACCCCTTAAGCCCCCATCCTAGTATGCATGTCACCCCTTGAGCCCCCATCCTGGTATGCATGGCACCCCTTGAGCCCCCATCCTGGTATGCATGGCACCAGTTGAACCCCTATCCTGGTATGCATGGCACCCCTTGAGCCCCCATCCTGGTATGTATGGCACCCCTTGAGCCCCCATCCTGGTATGTATGGCACCCCTTGAGCCTCCATACTGGTATGATGGCACCCCTTGAGCCACCATCCTGGTATGCATGGCACCCCTTAAGCCCCCATCCTGGTATCCATGGCACCCCTTGAGCCCTCATCCTGGTATGCATGGCACCCCTTGAGCCCCCATCCTGGTATACATGGCACCCCTTGAGCCCCCATCCTAGTATTCATGGCACCCTCTGAGCCCCCATCCTGGTATGCATGGCAACCTCTGAGCCCCATCACGCTGCCTACAAAAAAAAAATAAACAATCATACTCACCTCCTCTCTCCTCCAGCGCAGTCCCGCTCTGCTGCCGACACTCTAACTGTGTGAGCCAAGCAATACAGGGCGCGCATGGTGTCCCTGCCATGCTCCCTCACACAGTGTGAGACGCTGTGCTGGAATAGTCACTGCTCCCCACGCCGGGACTCTGTGCGTGGGGAGCAGTGACCATTCAGTCTGTTCAATAGCCGGCACACTGTACCGCAGCGCGGCTCCTGCTGCCACTCTGTGGTCAGTGTGCCTGCTATTAAAGACCATGGATATTCACTACAACCCATGGGAGTGGGTTGTAGGGAATATTCATGAGCTTTAACAGCAGGCACACAGACCGCAGAGCGGCAGCAGGAGCCGCGCTGCGGCTCCAGTGTGCCGGCTATTAAGGAAAATGAATATTCATTGCTCTCCACGCCCATGGGCGTGGGGAGCAGGGAATATTCATTTTCTTTAGTAGCAGGCACAGCGTAGGCTGCAGCAGGCGGCTGCTGCCTCCTGTGCCACGCTGATCCCCCGCTGCCGCTCCCCCACACCCACCACCACGCACAGCCATGTATATAGTATTCGGACTATAAGACGCACCCCCCACTTTCCTCCAAAATTTTGGAGGAAAAAAGTTTGTCTTATAGTCCGAAAAATACGGTATCTAATTTATACAATGTGATTTTCTTGATTTTTTGGGGGGATATTCTATCTCTCAATGTTAAAATTAACCTACCCTTAAAATTGTAGACTGTTCATGTCTTTGTCAGTGGGCATACTGACAAAAACAGCAAGGGATCAAATACTTATTTTCTTAACTGTATTTATATGTCTGTTTATATGAAATATATAGTTTTAATAGTTATAATTTTTAGAGAACCATTGTTTCCGTGGTGCTGAGCATGAGAAGGGGTTACATACAGGATACAAATATAAAACACGATGAACAAACTAACAGTGACAGAGTGGTACAGAGGGCCCTGCCTTTGCGTGTTTACATTCTACAGTGGGGAAGGAGACATTAGGATAGGGGATGGCCGCAGCTTCAGTGGTGGTGAGGTGGCAGCAAGGTCACTGCAGGCTCTAAGCCTTCCTGAAGAGGTAGGTTTTCAAGTTCCATCTGAAGGTTATAATTGTGGCAGATAGTCAGATGTGTTGAGGCACATTATTCCAGATTCGGGAGAAGTCTTGAAGGCGATTGGGAGAGGAACGTATGAGTGTGGAGGAGAGAAGGTGGTCTTGGGAGGACCGGAGGTTACGTGTTGGAAGATATCGTGAGATTAGTTCGGAGATATATGGAGGAGACAGATTATGGACGGCTTTGTAGGTTTTGTATGGATGGCTTAGCAGTTTGAACTGGATATGACTCACCCCCTGGGCCGTGGGGCACGCGGATCCGGGCAATAGGGGAACGATGGGGGTAGTAGTGGCGGCCCGGACCCGCGGCTCAGGGTGGTCAGACCAGTGGTAGTCTGTTATGTGCTGTTGATAATGTCCGACTACGCCACCCGTGGATTGCGGTTATTATGAACCGCCGCTGCAAGGCAGACCGCTGGGGCTGATGGTGTGTGCAGCCAAGGTGGTGTAACTCCCCACGGGAAGAGTGCAGACCCAGGGCAGTGTAGTGGATGGTGGGGGTGATGGTGGTGAGAGTCCCAGTGCTGATAATGCTGGAGGGGCGAAAGAGTACACAGACAACATACTGCAATCCAATGTCTTTTACTCACAGTTCATGTGCTCCGGGTCACCTCTGTACAGGTAGTGACCGCCCGAGCCATGCTGCGTCCACCAGGTGTGGGGCTCGGTCAACTCCCAGGCAGCTCAGAAGTATGGCTCAGGACCCCCTTCAATCCTTCCTCTGGCCTGCCTCACCAGTGACCCACTTTTGTCCAGCTACCGCGGATCTGCGCGGGTAAACGTGGGCCCCGTTCCCCGCTGTCCTATATGGTGCCTTCCTAGCAGGTTTGATGAGGTGTCGCACAAATAAATGATCACGACCTCCGGTCTTTGGCTGAGGGTAGTTTCTCCTCCACCAACTTGGGATCCGGTACCCTTAATCTGCCTGACCCTTCACCCGGTATTCTCGTGGATTCTTAGGGTCCCTTCCACCTTCTTGTTCCTGAGCCCTCCTGTTTCTCTGTCTCCTCTCCTTCTTTCCTGTTCCTTCTTCTCCTGTTCCTTCAGCTCCTGTTCCTTCTTCTCCTCCTTTCCCGGCCACTTCTCTAGGCCCTCCTCCGAGCGGCGCTCCTACAGAGCCTCCACTCCCAGTCTTCTCCTCTCACTGAACTTCTCAACTGACCCAGAACTAAGATGGTGCCCACCTTTTATACCTTCCCCTAGAGTGTGAGCTCAGGTGACCAGCAACCAATGAGCTGCTTCCTATGCTCAGGAACCAACCCCTATCTGCTCTTACATCACCGGGTTTTCCTCCTCCCTCCCCACTCCAGCCGGGGACATGGTCTGTCGTGCCTGCATTTCTGTCTAATGGGAGCACCGTTGAGCTGTCCCTCGGAAATGGGGTGAGTGTGCTGTATGCAGCTAACTGAGCCCTGGTCCACACTCCATCCTTACCTGGGAGTGGGATATCACACCTCTGGCTGAGGTGCAATACCCCTGTAGCGGCCGAACCCTCGGGGCGCTACATTCCCCCCCGGTGAAGCACAGCACGTCCTCGGGCTGGAACAGAGCAAAAACAATTAAGTACAGGATATGCAAAACGTTTTCAAAACTTTTCATATCAGGAAACGGCCGACACAGTTCAATTCCCTTTATGGGAAAAACATTTTTCTTTGGCATTGTCAATACTACCGGAACTCTTTTGTCATATAAACATTATAGAAAACTTTCACATTACTATTTAGCAGCATATAAAACTTTTTCATATAAAACATTCGCAAGAAAAACATTTTCAAAACACATTCTTGAACTCTGGCCGCTGTGCAACTTCTGACCCGGTGTTCAATCTTCTTTCAAGTGCAAAAACTTCAGTAAACTTTTAAACGTGAGGGACTCTCTGTCCTGAGGTAGACATTACAGTCTTGTTTATAAAACGAGTAGGGGGCGCTTTAGGAAGTGCAACTATTTACAGGGGATTGGCCGTTCCCAGTCCTCGACCGGTTTGAAAGGGGGAATGGCTGCTCTCAGTCCTCAGCCAGGTAAAGGATGTAGGGGGTAACTTTCACACAGTCAACAGTTCCATAACAGTCCCAGCGGGGACCACACTTTAATCTGGATACGGTTCCAAAACAGTTCTCTTTAACAGTTCTTGTACCCTAACGGGTAACTATATACACAGGTACTTTGCTACTCACTAGTAGCGGTGTCCTCCAGACGCTCCTTCCTCCTCATACTGACCTTCAGACCCATCCGGGTCCTCTTGGCTCTCCCCACAGCCGTAGTGCTGCAGTTCCTCCTCTGTAAGCCGATGGACATGGAGGGCATACGGTCCTTTTGCGCCCTCATGTCGGGTCAAGGTGACCACATCACCAGGGTATAGATCACGTCCACGGTGTCCCTCCGGTAGATGGCTTTCGACATCCCTGCGGGTCACAAAGACGTCGCCGGCCGTTTCCAGACCCCTGATGAAGCCCCAGCCATTCTCCATGTGGAACTTTATTACGGTCCCGGTGATGCAGGGACCGCGGGCGGCCCGGGGATCTTGACGGGCCTTGCGCTTCTGCTCAGCACTCTGGGCCTGGAGCCGCTCCTCTCTAACGCGCCTCTCTCGCCGTTCCTGCTCAAAGGTCACCAGCTGCTGGTGGCAAGCCTCTAGACGACGGACTGCGTCCGCCCGGGTCTCCTGAGTGAACCCCATTAAGTTCTCACCGGCGGGGTCCCACTCAAATTGGGCGTCTTCTAGTGGGGGCGGGGTGACCTTTACGGGCTCCGGAGCTGGTATCAGAGGCTCGCGCGGGGGCTGGGTCTTCCATGGCTGACCGCTGGTCAGTTCGGCCGGCCACTCCAGCGGTAGTCCATCCGGACCGGTGTGCTGGGCAAACAGGTCCGCGCCCAGCGGTGGTATGGCAGGGGGCCCCGGGTGGGAAGCAGCTCCCGGGGGCACTCGGCCTTGCGACCATGCCGGGGGTCTTTTGGTTGTGCCCGGTGGCGGTCTCGTCCGGGAAGGGGGCGCTGGTTTGGCAACAGCGCCCGGGTTATCTAGGCCTTGCGACCGGGCCGATGACGCTTCTCTCTTTACGACGCCCAGGGTCAAGGGGCGTGGCGCCGGGCGGGGCGTGGCCGCGGCGCTCGCCGCTTGAGGCCTAACTGGGAGCAGTGACGGCGCGGCAACAGGTGCGGTGAGTGGGGCTTCGGGTTCTGCGACGGGAGGCTGGGGCAGGCTTGCAGCTGCTGGGCCTGGGGTGGTAACGTCCCCTGTACTTGCCTCGGTCCTCGTGGCTCCCTCCGCGACGCTGTTTCCGGCCTTCACTCCTCCTGCTCCGTCCTCAGAGGCAGGCGGACTCCGAGGTGCGGGTGATACCTGCCACTGGCGGGTTTCAGCCTGCCGGGCCAGTTCCTCTCTCTACTCGATGAGCGCACCCCGCTGTGCCCGGACCATCCTCCGATCCAGGTCCTCCAGCGCAGCTTACGCACGCTCCGGATCTCTAGGGAGCTGCGCTAGGATCTCTGCCAGGCTGCAGGGCGGTTCAGCCTGCAGCAGGCTCCGTGCCAAGAGGTTGGTGTTGCTGAATGCGTCCATTCCCGGGTGCGGTCTGTCTAGACTGATCCAGGCCGAGCCCTGCCCCACAGTTTTCTTCTCTTCCCACCCCCATTGGGGGTGGTCCCGGGGCAATCTGGTGACAATCACTTTCAGGGGCAGCCCCCCCACCTTGATGGACATCTCCACAGCCGCGCTCATGGCTGTTGGGGGTGGGCTCCTTCTCTGGCGCCATTCTGGGACCTGGCCCACGATGGGAGGTGGCCTCCTGTGGTCTTTTGGCACGCACATTATGGCGCTTGTTCTTCTGGGGCGGGCGCCATTTTTAAAACAGTCAAACAGTCTCTTTTCAGGCGCGCAATACCCGTTTGTGGCGGGTTGGTAACGACCCTGCCGACTACGCCAAAGCTGACTCACCCCCTGGGCCGTGGGGCACGCGGATCCGGGCAATAGGGGAACGATGGGGGTAGTAGTGGCGGCCCGGTCCCGCGGCTCAGGGTGGTCAGACCAGTGGTAGTCTGTTATGTGCTGTTGATAATGTCCGACTACGCCACCCGTGGATTGTGGCTATTATGAACCGCCGCTGCAAGGCAGACCGCTGGGGCTGATGGTGTGTGCAGCCAAAGTGGTGTAACTCCCCACGGAAAAAGTGCAGCCCCAGGGCAGTGTAGTGGATGGTGGGGGTGATGGTGGTGAGAGTCCCAGTGCTGATAATGCTGGAGGGGCGAAAGAGTGCACAGACAACGTACTGCAATCCAATGTCTTTTACTCACAGTTCATGTGCTCTGGGTCACCTCTGTACAGGTAGTGACCACTCGAGCCATGCTGCGTCCACCAGGTGTGGGGCTCGGTCAACTCCCAGGCAGCTCAGAAGTATGGCTCAGGACCTCCTTCAATCCTTCCCCTGGCCTGCCTCACCAGTGACCCACTTTTGTCCAGCTACCGTGGATCTGCGCGGATAAACGTGGGTCCCGTTCCCCGCTGTCCTATATGGTGCCTTCCTAGCAGGTTTGATGAGGTGTCGCACCAATAAATGATCACGACCTCCGGTCTTTGGCTGAGGGTAGTTTCTCCTCCACCAACTTGGGATCCGGTACCCTTAATCTGCCTGACCCTTCACCCGGTATTCTCGTGGGTTCTTAGGGTCCCTTCCACCTTCTTGTTCCTGAGCCCTCCTGTTTCTCTGTCTCCTTTCCTTCTTTCCTGTTCCTTCTTCGCCTGTTCCTTCAGCTCCTGTTCCTTCTTCTCCTCCTTTCCCGGCCTCTTCTCTAGGCCCTCCTCCGAGCGGAGCTCCTACAGAGCCTCCACTCCCAGTCTTCTCCTCTCACTGAACTTCTCAACTGACCCAGAACTAAGATGGTGCCCACCTTTTATACCTTCCCCTAGAGTGTGAGCTCAGGTGACCAGCAACCAATGAGCTCCTTCCTATGCTCAGGAACCAACCCCTATCTGCTCCTACATCACCGGGTTTTCCTCCCCCCTCCCCACTCCAGCCAGGGACATGGTCTGTCGTGCCTTTTTTTCTGTCCCTCGGAAATGGGGTGAGTGTGCTGTATGCAGCTAACTGAGCCCTGGTCCACACTCCATCCTTACCTGGGAGTGGGATATCACACCTCTGGCAGAGGTGCAATACCCCTGTAGCGGCCGAACCCTCGGGGCGCTACAGATACATTGGGGAATTGGGAGGGATTTGAAGGGAATGAAGGGCATGTGCTCTTATGTTTTAGGCTCTGCCCGCAGTACGGCAGAGCAAAGTGTGCAGGTGCGAGCCGGCAATGTCTCTGTGCAGGCGCAAGATTTCGTCCGGCTATGTGGTCTCATCCACATCAATCAGAGCAGGAAGACTGCAATCAGAAGCCGGGAGGAGGGATAGATGCAACAGCAAGGGCGCTTATCGAACCGGACCGGCAGGATTTAGATAGAGTGCAGGAGAGTTTCAAAACGTTTTTGAGGAATATACAGGGGGAGTCAGGGAGTTATATTCCCCTATATGGAATTCAGCACAGGCGCTGATCAAGGTTGCTAGTCTAAGTTCACACATGGTGAACGCTTTTTTTATTATTTAAAAAAATACATTTTTTTTTTACATAACATGTTAGTTTAACCTAACCTTTATTAACCCCTTAATAACATCTGACGTACTAATACGCGTCTGTGCCCTGGGACTTAAGAGCCAGACCCGTATTAGTACGTCATCGCGATCGCGCGTGCACACAGGCTGTGCGGGCGCGATCGCCGCCGGGTGTCAGCTGATTGTCACAGCTGACACCCGGTACTATGTGCAGGGAGCGGTCACGCACCGCTCCCAGCACATTAACCCCCGCGATGCTGCGATCGAAGTCGATCGAAGTCGATCGCGGCATTGCGGGGGCAAGGGGAGGTGATCGGCGATACTCACCTCCTCTTCCGGCTTCCAGCGCAGTCTGCAAAGGCTTCCCGGGTGTTGCCATGACGACCCGATGTCGTCATGACAACATCCGGGTCACCAGAGAGCAGGAAGATTGCTTGGACATGCACAGTGCATCTCCAAGCAATCTTCACACTGTGCACTTCTGACAGCCTTCATGGCATAGGGATGGTGCTCCATTCCTGTGCCATGCAGGCGATCAGAAAAAAAAAAGTGAAAGTCCCAGAGTGGGACAAAGTAATAAAGTGTATAAACTGTGTGAAAGTGGAAAAAAAAAAAAAAAAAATGTGCAAAAATATTATAAAAAAATAAAAAAAATAATACACCAAAAATAAAAATATAATGTACCCATCAATAAATATTATTATAAAAAAAATAAAAAAAAACAATAAAAGTACACATATTTGGTATCGCCGCGTCCGGAACAACCTGACCTATAAAACTGTCCCACTAGTTAACCCCTTCAGTGAACACGGTAAAAAAAAAAAAAAAAAAAACAAGCAAAAAACAATGCTTTATCACCATACCGCCAAACAAAAAGTGGAATAACACGCGATCAAAAAGACGCATATAAATAAAAATGATACCGCTGAAAACGTCATCTCGTCCCGCAAAAAACAAGCCGCCATATAGCTCCATCAGCCGAAAAATAAAAAAGTTATAGCTCTCAGAATAAAGCGATACTAAAAAATATTTTTTTCTATAAAATAGCTTTTATTGTGTATAAGCGCCAAAACATAGAAAAATGATACAAATGTGGTATCGCTGTAAACGTACTGACCCGAAGAGTAAAGCTGCCTCATCAATTTTACCACACGCGGAACAGAATTAAAAAAAAAAAAAAAAAAAAACAATTCCTGAATTGTTGGTTTTTGTTTATTCTGCCTCCCAAAAATCGGAATAGAAAGCGATCAAAAAATGTCACGTGCCTGAAAATGGCACCAATAACAACGTCAAGTCATCCCGCAAAAAACGAGCCGCCACATGACTGTCTGCCAAAATCTGGAAAAATTATAGCTCTCAAAATATGGCGATGCAAAAACTAGATTTTACAAAAAATGCGTCTTTTAGTGTGTGACAGCTGTCAGTCATAAAAACCCCATATGATTCTGGCATTGCTGTAATCACACCGACCCGAAGAATAAAGTCGTCTAATCACTTATACCGCACAAGGAACGGCGTCAAAAATAAACTCTTGAGTTAGGATTGGGCTAGGGTTAGGGCTGGGTTTGGGGCTAGGGTTGTGCTGGGGCTAGGGTTGTGCTGGGGCTAGGGTTGTGCTGGGGCTAGGGTTGTGCTAGGGTTAGGGCTGGGGTTGGGATTTTTTTCAAAAGTAAGAAAAAAAGATGACGATATGGCGACTAGTGTTGAGAGCAAGTGCTCGCTACTTGAGTTTGCATCGGGTGCTCTGGTATGCATTTAGTATCGTGGGTATTTGAGTGACATGCTTGAGTCTCTGCCCCATATGCTTCGCGGCCAAAAAACTTTACGGGGATTGCCTGCCATGCACGAGCGATCCCCGCATGTTTTTTTTTGGGTGTATAATAACCGTGAAACATGCGGAGCAGGGACTCGAGCATGTCACTCGAGCACACGCTGTACATGGTGCATACCTGAGTACCCGATGCAAACTCAAGTAGCGAGCACTTGCGCTCAAGAATAATGACAACTTATTCAATATGATGACCTAATGTAAACAAATAATGTGCCGTACCTCTGGGTTCAAAATGTTCACTATACACCTTAATAAAATCTTTGAGGGGTATAGTTTCCAAAATGGGGACACTTGTGGGGGAGCTCCACTGTTTAGGCACATCACGGGCTCTCCAAACGCGACATGGTGTCCGCTAACAAATTGAAAATCGGCTCAAATTGTTAGCGGACGCCATGTTGCGTTTGGAGAGCCCCTGTGTGCCCAAACATTGGAGCTCCCCCACAAGTGACCCCATTTTGGAAACTAGACCCCCCAAGGCACCTATCTAGATGCATAGTGAGCACTTGGAACCCTCAGGTGCTTCACAAATTGATTCATACAAATGAAAAAGTGTTTTTTTTTTCACTTTTTCATTGTTACGAATCAATTTGTGAAGCACCTGGGGGTTCCAAGTGCTCACTATGCATCTAGATAGGTGCCTTGGGGGGTCTAGTTTCCAAAATGGGGTCACTTGTGGGGGAGCTCCAATGTTTGGGCACACAGCAGCTCTCCAAACGCAACATGGTGTCGCTAACAATTTGAGCCAATTTTGCGTTAAATTTGTTAGCGGACACCATGTTGCATTTAGAGAGCCGCTGTGTGCCCAAATATTGGAGCTCCCCCACAAGTGACCCCATTTTGGAAACTAGACCACCCAAGGCACCTATCTAGATGCATAGTGAGCACTTGGAACCCTCAGGTGCTTCACAAATTGATTCATACAAATGAAAAAGTGTTTTTTTTTTCACTTTTTCATTGTTACGAATCAATTTGTGAAGCACCTGGGGGTTCCAAGTGCTCACTATGCATCTAGATAGGTGCCTTGGGGGGTCTAGTTTCCAAAATGGGGTCACTTGTGGGGGAGCTCCAATGTTTGGGCACACAGGGACTCTCTAAATGCAACATGGTGTCCTCTAACAAATTTAACGGAAAATCGGCTCAAATTGTTAGCGACACCATGTTGCGTTTGGAGAGCCGCTGTGTGCCCAAACATTGGAGCTCCCCCACAAGTGACCCCATTTTGGAAACTAGAACCCCCAAGGCACCTATCTAGATGCATTGTGAGCACTTGGAACCCTCAGGTGCTTCACAAATTGATTCATAAAAATGAAAAAGTGTTTTTTTTTTTCACTTTTTCATTGTTACGAATCAATTTGTGAAGCACCTGGGGGTTCCAAGTGCTCACTATGCATCTAGAAAGGTGCCTTGGGGGGTCTAGTTTCCAAAATGGGGTCACTTGTGGGGGAGCTCCAAAGTTTGGGCACACATGGGCTCTCCAAACACAACATGGCGTCCGCTAATTATTCAAGCAAATTTTACAATCAAAAAGTCAAATGGCGCTCCTTCCCTTCCGAGCCCTGCCGTGCGCCCAAACAGTATTTTTTCCCCAAATATTGGGTATCTGCGTGCCCAGGGGAAATTGCACAACAAATTTTGGGGTCCATTTTTTCTTGTTACCCCTGTGAAAATAAAAAAAATTGGGTCTAAAGTAACATTTTTGTGAAAAAAGTTAAATGTTCATTTTTTTCTTCCACATTCAAAAAATTCCTGTGAAGCACCTGAAGGGTTAATAAAGTTCTTGAATGTGGTTTTGAGCACCTTGAGGGGTGCAGTTTTTAGAATGGTGTCACTTTTGGGTATTTTCTGTCATAAAGACCTCTCAAAGTGACTTCAAATGTGATGTGGTCCCTAAAAAAATGGTTTTGTAAATTTTGTTGGAAAAATGAGAAATCGCTGGTCAACTTTTAACCCTTATAGCTCCCTAACAAAAAAAAATTTTGGTTCCAAAATTGTGCTGATGTAAAGTAGACATGTGGGAAATGTTATTTATTAACTCTTTTGTGTGACATATCGCTCTGATTTCAGGGCTTAAAAATTCAAATTTTGAAAATTGCAAAATTTTCAAAATTTTCGCCAAATTTCCGTTTTTTTCACAAATAAACGCAAGTGATATCGAAGAAATTTTTCCACAATCATGAAGTACAATATGTCACGAAAAAACAATCTCAGAATCAGGGGGATCCGTTGAAGCGTTCCAGAGTAATTACCTCATAAAGTGACAGTGGTCAGAATTGTAAAAATTGGCCCGGTCATTAACGTGCAAACCACCCGCGGGGCTTAAGGGGTTAAATTGTATTTATGTTTTTTTAAATAAATTTTTAATGTAGCCACTGGAGGTTGCCATTTTACTTTACATGTCTGCATGGGTCGCTGGACGACACTTACAGTCTGCAAATACTGCAGCGCCTGGGCATAGGTGACAGCAGTAGGACACCTACCCTATCTATTGCATTGTAGCCACATCAGCTGTGTACTGAGCACGCGTCTGTGGGCTGTCCAATTCACAGCTGTAGCTGCGGTCGAGTGCCATTGTATTATAGCCTGGAGATGTGCGAGAGTGTTAGCAGGAAGGCCACAGAGAAGGATATTGCAGTAGTTGAGGCGAGAGATGATGAGGACATGTACTAACATTTTAGTAGATTTCGGGTTTATGAAAGGACTGATTCTGGAAATATTTTTGAGTTGGAAGTGGCAAGAGCTTGGATGTACAGTTTGAAGGACAGGAAAGAGTCGAAGGTAACTCTGAGGCTGCGGACTTTTATTCCTACGGAAAGGGTGGTGTCGTTAATTGTGATAGATAGATCAGGTAGGGGGTTAGGCGAGATGGAGGAAAGATGATGAGTTCCATTTTGTCCACGTTGAGTTCTAGGAAGCAAAAGGAAAAGAAAGAGAATATGGCTGATAGACACTCTGTGATTCTGAACAGCAGAGAGGTGACATCTGAGCCAGAAAGGTAGATCTGAGTGTCATCAGCGTATAAGTACTGGAAGCCATGGGACTTTGAGCTGTACTAGGCCAAAGGTATAGATTGAGATAAGTAGGTGTCCCAGAACAGAGCCCTTAGGGACATCAACAGAGAGAGGGTCGGGTGAGGAGGTTTATTGGAATAGAAGACCTTAAATGTGCGGTTAGAAAGGTATGAGGAGATCCAGGAGAGGGCAAGGTCTTGACGCCAAGAAAAGGGAGGATTTGTAGTAGGAGGGAGTGTTCGACTGTGTCGAAGGCGGAGGACCGGTCTAGAAAGAGGAGTATAGGGAATTGTCTGTTAGCTTTGGCAGTAAGTAAGTCATTAGTAATTTTGGTCAGGGCAGTTTCGGTGGAGTGGTGGGGACAGAAGCCAGACTGTAGGTCATCAAAGAGTGAGTTAGATGTGAGGTGGAAGGAAATTTTAGCATCGACATACTGTTCAAGGAATTTGGAGGCGAACGGGGACTGCAATATGGCAGGAAAGCTGGACATAGAGGTCAGGTCGAGTGATGGTTTCTTCAGGATAGGTGTGTTTCATGGCTTGCTTGAAAGCAGAAGGGAAGGTACCAGAAGTTAACGATAGGTTGAAGATAGGTGTGGTGGGACAAGGCTGGGACTGGGACAAGCATGGTGGTGAGGTTGGAGAAGAGGTGGGATGGTGTGGGGTCCATTGCACAAGTGGTAAAGTGGGATTTGGAGAGGAGATGAAAAAGTTCTCCTTCAGTGATGGTGGGGAGGAAGGTTATGGGGAGGAACAGTGGTCTGTTATGCATAGGGGCTGTTGTAATTGTGCAGTAAAAACTTTAATCAATCTTATTTTTGAAATATGCGGCAAAGTCTTCGGCAGAGATGAGGGAGGTCGGAGGGGGTGGTGTTGAGTGGAGGAGGGAGTTAAAGGGGTTGAATAGCTGTTTGGTGTTGCTGGATAAAGAGGATACAAAGGTGATGAAACAGTCTTGTTTAACAGAGGTGAGGGCCAACTCGAATATGAGAGTTGCTTTTTTGAATGCAGTGAAGTCTTCTTGCAAGTGCTTTTTCTTCCAGCGCCGCTCGACAACCCTGGATACTTGCCAAAGCTTTTTAGTGAGGATGTTATGCCAGGGTTTTCTATTGATTCGACACACTCTGCCATGTACGAGAGGGGCGTCCGAGTCAATAGCTAATGTGATGTCTGTGTCATGGAGTGACGATATGGAGAACAGTGGTAGAATAGAATCAGAGAGTGTGTGAATATCTAGATGTGAGGTTGCAGCGGGGTTGCGCTAGTTGTTGGACATAGGGGGCAGGTGAGGAGGACAGGGATGAGACAGTTAGTAGATGGTGGTCAGATAGGGGGAGAAGTGAGGTTGAAAGGTTACGTAGGGAGCAGAGGTGGGTAAAGATGAGTTCTAATGTTTGTTCGTCCGTGTTAGTGGCTGTGGAGGTCCACTGGGTAAGATGAAGGAAGTGACATGAGTTTGGAGGCTGCAGGCTGGCGGGTGTCAGTGAGGATGTTTAAGTCACCCATGATGATGGTGGAAATTTCAGCAGGGAGAAAGTGTATGTGTATATACAGTATCTGTGTATGTGTCTGTGTTTATGAGCATGTCTGCATGTGTGTGTGTGTGTCTGCGTGTGTGCCTGTATGCATGTCTGCATGCATGTCTGCATGCGTGTCTTTGTGTGTATCTGCATGTCTACGTATATGCGTGTGCGTGTTTGCATGTGTGTCTTTGTGCATGTCTGCTTGCGCGTCTATGTGCATGTCTGCGTGCATGTTTTTGTGCTTGTCTGCGTGCCTTTGTGCGCGTGTCTGCGTTTCTATGTGTGTGTGCGTGTCTGCATGTGTGTCTTTGTGCGTCTGCATGCGTGTCTGCATGTGTGTCTGTGTGCATGTCTGCTTGCATCTACATGTCTGTGTGTTTATGTATGTCTGTGTGTGTGACTGCATGCATGTCTTTTTTGCATCTCTGCATGCATGTGCTTGCCTGCATGCACATCCGAAGACTTATTATATTTGGGGAGAGATGGGGAAGAAATTTGTGATGACAGTATGGGGAATATGTCTGAAGAAACAGTATGGTGAGCGAGGGGGGGAGAAGGGGTATGGGCACAGTATGGGAATCGAAGGGGGAGGTAATGTACGAGAAAACAGTATATACTAAATCTATTATGCTCTTTCACATATGTGTTAAGGAATTCCATTTGTCTTTCCAAGTTTAAGAACATACAAGTGAAATTAACCCCTTTGCGCACCTTGCCGTAACTATGTCATCATAGGGATGTGCTTGTATGGAGCGGATTCAGGAACTGAGCGAGCAGATGTCGGCTGTGATGCATAGCCAGCATCTACTGGTAACAGCCATGATTACTACTGTTTTAAATATTTAAATGCCCTTGTCAATCACTGACAGCAGCATTTAGATGGCTGGTGCATGCACTAACCTGCTCCCATCAGCCCCCTGTGACGCAGTTGCGGGTTACTGATGAGTTTCCATGTGTTGTTGCCATGTTGGACATTCTATGAAGCCCAGCCTGAGGTTGGGCTCCTTGGAAGATGTTGCAATCAAATTGCCGGACGTTATTACAGCAATCTCACTTTGTAGTGAGCGGTGACTGTAACTTCTCCTTGCATCTGACCCTATGACACGACACGAGTGCCGGCAGGGAGAATGAAACGTAATTTTCTCCCTGTAGCCAACGCTTTTCCTGTAAGATGGCTAACCACACTTTAGACTCTATTGACCTTCAGATTAACCATATATCTGCAGATAAATAGTGTTTCTCAAGGTGACAAGTTACCCTTAGGCTGCGTGCACACTATGCGTTTTTCAAGCGTTTTTGCCGCGGAATTTCTGCAGCGAAAATGCTTAAAAAACGCTTGGTAATACGTGCCCCATGGTCCCCAATGATAATCCGCATGTGCTGTGCACATGCTGCGGAGATTTCCGCTGCGGATTATCATTGCGGAAAAATACGCAGCATGTCCATTAATTTTGCGGACACGCAGCGTAATCGCCGCCATTGATTTGCATTGGACCTCGTGACATCCACATCACTACATGTGCACATGCGGATATCACACGGTTCAATGTGCGGATGGTACCCAGGTCTGGAGAAGAGGAGACTCTCATCCAGACTCGGGTACCATAGAACCTGTTAAAAAAAGAATTTAAAATTAAAAATAAAGATTATACTTACCTTCTGATGTCCTCCCGGTGTTTTCTCCGCTCCGTCTGGTCTGCTGTATGGGTCGCGGTGTTGTGAAGGACCTGCCATGACGTCATTGAGTTATGTGACCTGTCACCTGTCCTTCACACCACCGCGAGCCGCCCAAGACACCAGACGCAGCGGAGAAAACACCGGGGGCCATCGGAAGGTAAGTATAATCTTTTTTTTTACATTTTTTACCATTCTTATTCTTTTTTTTTTTAACTAACTTGGTCACACTACTATAAATCCATGCCGGTTGCATGGATTTATATA
Organism: Phyllobates terribilis; assembly: GCF_046119375.1. Lineage (NCBI taxonomy): Eukaryota > Metazoa > Chordata > Amphibia > Anura > Dendrobatidae > Phyllobates > Phyllobates terribilis. The sequence continues at coordinate 17,645,203 of NW_027362761.1, read as the reverse complement.
GTGTGAACAAGTTGTCAAGCACTTTTCCAAGTGATGCTAAAATGGCTTGGAAAAGCGCTTGATAAACCGAATGCAAAAATGCATGTGAAGAACGCTTGACAAACTCTTCTACCTGACAGGAAAAACGCATGTAAAATCCGCATGCGCTTTTCCTGCCAGGGAGAAGCGGAAAAAATATGCAGCATTTCTGCATCGTGGGCACATAGCCTTAAAGAGGTGTCCAGAACACTTGTAGGATTTCACTCTCACTGGCTAACATTGTGTAATGTACTATTAGGATTTGACTGATTTTACCCTCTCTGAGCCCATCACATTACCAGTGCATATGCAATTTACAAAGAAACAATAACATGCCACCTGCTTTCTCTTCTGCTTCTCTCATTGTTTCAATTGAGAAACGTAGACTAGAAAGAGGTTGGCACATGATTTTAGGTAGGCAAACTGTTTATGGAGCGGTAATTTCACGAATGCAGAGGGTGTAAAAAATAGCTGAATCCTAACAGTAGCCTAAGGGTATGTGTACACGGTCAGAAATGGCTGTGGATTGGACACAGCACACTTGCGCTGAGTGCAATCCGCAGCGGCCAGATGTTAGAGCATAGTGGATGGGATTTCAAGAAATCCCATGCCCACTATGTGGCTCCGTGCTCCTGCGGCTCACCTGCGGACACGGATATGTGGCGCGTCTCCACAGGCCGCAGCATGTCAATTTCTCTTGTGGAGACGCTAGTCTCTGCAAGAGAAATTCTATCAGTGCAATGAACACATGCGGATTCACCTGCGTGCATTATAATAATAGTAATTTTTGTAAGGTTCAGCTTTTGTCAACACAACTTGCTGTTTGATTAGTTAGGCAAAACTGAGAATAACATGCAATTTCCAATTCAGACTTTTTTGTTCTAACATTGTGTTCTGTTCCCATATCTCTCTAGTAAGCTTGGTTTTGCTCCTGTATCCATGCAGTAAGCTCAGTTCTGGTACTGTATTCATGTAGTGAACTTGGTTCTGTAAGCTAATCTATGCATTTAGCTCCTGTCTGTTCCTGTATTTATGTAGTAATCTTTGTTCTGGCACCATATTTATGCACTAAGCTTGGTTCTGTTCTCGTATCTATGTAGTAGGCTTGGTTCTGTTCCCATATCTGTGTATTAGTTTCTTTCTGTTCCTGTATCTATGTTCTGTTCACATATCTTTGTACCAGCCACCATTATGTTTAAAGCCTGTTACCTTTTCTGCTTTAATGCAGTGGCCAGAAATAAGCAGGCTGAAGATGGGCTGCCACAACTCTAGGCCCACTGCTTTGTGATTGCTCCTAGGGCAATATTTGCCAGCCAGCCCCTGTCTCTGTGTGACGTAGCAGTGGATTTTACAGTGTAAGTATATGAAGCTTCAGAACAAGGCTCCATATCCTTACATTGTAAAAGAGACATCCGGTTCATGCATAGAGCATAAAGTGTGCCGGCTGGTCTGAATTGAGGTGACGTCATTGAGGAGAGGAACCTAACAGTGCTGGATCCTGGAGAGAGCAGCAGTAGGTGAGTATATTAATACACTCACACTACATTACTTGCACATATGCACACATTTAATGAAGAAAAATATTAATGAGAGTGCTTCTTTGACGATGTAGATGCCCCTGTCAATCTCTGACCGCGGCATTTAAATGGTGCAGCCACCTTTGTACGAGTGCACCTACTGCCATGGGCCTCCGGTGTCAAAATTGTAAGGAACCGATGGGTTGCCATTGCTACCAGAGGCCTGCTGAAGTCCCATGTCTCTGCCATTTTGACTGTCCTGTGAATCTTACCACAGGATGAACACTGAGATTTGTCCTATGTACTGCAATACTTTGGTATTGCAGTATGGTATGTAATCAATTAGATGATCGTAGGTTTATGTACCCTAAGGGGACCATAAATAAAGCTAGAAATATAATAAAAGAAAAGTTTTAAAAAATATAAAAGAATAATTTAAAGAAAATTTAATATTTTGAATCACTCTCTTGAAGAATTCTAGCACATTTAGGTTGATGAATATGACCCATTGTTCCTAAGAGGAGCTATAACAGCAGATAACCAGTTTGAGTGCCATCACTGTCTAAAGGTGCATTCAGACGTCCATACTAATTGGTCCGAGATCGAACTGCAATGCACGGATTGGCCGTGGTCTCCTGATCCGAGCATTACAACTTCATAGAAATATATGAAGCTCTCACACTCGTGTTGGGGGGGGGCGGTATGGCCAGTCGGTGCATTTCGGTCCGGTTTTGGACCGATTTCTTCAGATGTCTGAATGTGACTTATGGGAAACAGAAAGGAATAATTCTAGTGGTCAAAAGTGTACAAAAATTTGGCTCACTGAGCAATGGAAAAACATTACCTGGTCAGATGGATCCAGGTTTCTGTTGAGTCCTGCCGATTGGAGGGTCAGAATTGCGCACAAGCACCATGAAGTGCTTAAAGGGGTATTCCCATCTCCAAGATCCTATCCCAATATGTGGTAGGTGTAATAATAATAATATTAGCAAATACCTCCAATTAGAAATATAGTATAGTATTTTTGATTTGCTATGCCACTTACCTCATGTGCAGACAATACAGGATCTTAGGTATCCATGGTTACGACCACTAGCAGCTAGCTAACTAACTGTCACTTTATCAGTGGACGTAACCATGGATACCTAAGGTCCTGCGATACCTGCACATGAGGAAAGAGAAATAGCGAATCAAAAATACTATACTACATTTCTAATTGTAGGTATTTGCTAATATTATTATTATTACACCTACTACATATTGGGATAGAATCTTGGAGATGGGAATACCCCTTTAAATCTTAGGTTGGGGATACTTTAGCTGCGATACTGGTCACACAGCTAAAGATTGCTAGGTGTCACTGCAACAGCTCAGCGCAATACAAGTGAATGCCACCTGAGGGCATGGCAACCGCAATAAGCAGGTCGCAAATATAGTAACTGTACTCAGTTGGATTTTTTGTGACTTGTCTGTTGCAGACGCAGAACCATCCACTTATACTAGGCTACAATGTAGCCATGATACCTAGCAATCTTTGCCCACGTGATTTATCGCTGTCAAAGTTGCCGTGTAGCCCTAGCCTTAGTATGGCTCAATGATGTGGGAATGTTTTCTTTCTTTGTACATCATGGGTCCCATAATTTTTTTAACGCCCTCTCGACGATCTCGAGCTATTGCAACTTGATGGATGAAAGCTCTGTAGGAAGATCGAGCTTGTGCAAGTCTAGAAAGATCCACCAGGGTCTTCTCAGCTGTTATCTTGATAGTATTTACTGTAATTGTTTGTGCTATGTATATCCCTTTCACATGTAAAGCGCCATGAAATAAATGGCGCTATAATAATATATTATAATAATAATAGTATCAAGCCATAGGGTGGCTGGTCTTCCTCTTCACCTTGGGTCCTCTAATACTTGTGGATACTTGAATAGTAAAGCTTATAGCCAATCAAGTTCAACCTTTTATTCAACACATAGTTGCTATTTCCCTCTTCAAGGTAGTGGGTACATTTAGACCAGCAAAAAACAAACTTATTAAAGGGAACCCGTTGCTAAGTTTTCCAATAAACTAAATCTGCTCTATAACTGCAGTCTATTGACCTGTATGTAAACCCTGAACTCCCCCTGCATATCACAAAAAATACATTATATACTTCTGGCATACGGCGCAGTCTGGTCCGATGGGCGTCTTTTTTCTTTTATTGATGCCTCCTCTATGACACGTCATCCACATCAATCAAGCCAGGAGGACAGTGATTCTGCAAATAGAAGAGGCGCCAAGAAAAGGAAAAAAGACGCCCATCGAACTGACCAAGACGTATGCCAGAAGTATATAAGGTATTATTTTTACATATGTTGGGGAAGTTCAGGGCCAAGATACAGGTTGATAGACTGCAGCAATAGAACAGATAAAGGTGGTGGCTTTAGTTTATAATGGGAAAACCTGGTGACAGGTTCCCTTAAAATTTTAGAATTACCGTAATATACAAAAAAAAGGTTCAGTGCTTAAAAAAATAAGAACATTTGAAATAATAAAAAGAAATACAGTACATAAAAAAAAACAAAAAACTGTGTAAAAAAAAAAAGGGATATATACAGAAACGTCTTACAAATTAGATCCATGAGCAGTTAGGGCAGAGAAGATTAGCACAGAAATGTGGACTTACCTACAGTACATGTTGTCTCTCCAAGGATCTAACAATGAGTTTCTCTATATGAGATGTTATAAAGGTCTCATCCCCCACCTCTCTCCCATCATCCAGAAACATGTAGTAGGAGGATGGCTAATTGTTTGCGAAGGAAGGTGGTGCAAAAACATAATTCTAATTATGTCATATTTTCCAACAGGAACCTCATAGTGGAAGAATATGACTGCAATGTTTCTGAGCTTACTTTCACCATAACACACCAAAAATGACTATCCTATATCCATAATTAGAGTTGATGTTACATTTCTATGGTTTCCTAAGGCTGAAAATCCCAACACTTGACCCCACAAAAGTGTACATACCCCCTCCCTCAATCATAGGTACATCCATGGATGATGTTGATACCAGTTTATTATCGATATGTCAGGGAAATATGGCATTTCCATTTCTTCTTTATGAGGTCTCTTAGACTAGAGAGGACACATCTGCATGGGGCAGTTATATTTACCATTGATCTATTAGCATCTCTTTGCTAACGAGGATGTTCACAAAGTTTGCCCATCCAGAAACTAATTAAATGTATCTACAGACAGGGTAAAGGCTGCCTCGTGTCCAGCGTCTGTTTGCATGAGTTACGTTATACATCCATTTTTTTTTTCAACAATTCCATTTGTCTGTTCCGTTTTTAGCAACAGACAAATAGAAAGTCAAACCAGTGTGAACTGAGCCCTGTTTGTGGTATTTCAAATGTTTACCCACTTATTTTTACTTTTCAGCTGCTCTTGAATAAACAGATAGGGCTCAAACGCTATGAAGTTGAAGGAAGAAAAGTGCTGTTCTATTTTGATGAGGTGAGAAAAGTAACTTTTTTAGATACAAAGTCCCACATCAATAATCTCCAACACATCATTTCCACATAGACGAAACAGGATTTGTGCAGGTTTGTCCACTACTTGCCTGTATTGTCGAAAAAAATACATTATTCAGCTTTTAAAGGTATTCTGATGTCTTTTTCCTCCAGATACCAAGTCAGTGCATGACTTGTGTGCAGATGCAGGCATTCAGGGAATATATTGTAGGAAAAACGTCCCCAGTTCCTGTGAAAATCTATGATTACTACGAGCCAAGTAAGTGGCATCATTATATTATTGCTATCTGTTTGTACTTGTTTTCATACACAAATCAGTGTGATCATCTAGGAGAAATCTGCTTACAGCCAATCTATAGCCAGAAAAAATATTTATAGCCGACATAATGCTGGCAATACACATAAGATAATTGTAGTCCAACAGTAATCTCTCAGAGTACGCGGCTACCAAACACCTCTGGGAGCAGCTTATCCCCCCTAAAAACAAAAAGATCGGGCACTGAATTTTAAAGGGGTTTTCCATTTACACCAAATATCTGTGGAATGCAAAATATGTTTTTATTTTATTAATAGCAAAATGTCTCCTTACTTTGTCCTCTTTGATGTCTGTGCCCCCACTCTCTACACCTGCTAATTTACATCCCAATGAAGCAGTGATCGGGCATGTCGGAAGTTTCATTTCTGAGTTTAGACTACACCTTTAGATTCCTCTGCGCTGTTTCATGGCTCTGTTCAGTGCACACCATATCTCCACCTAGTGCAGCTGCCCATCACGTTGTGCATTACCCCCAAAAATAATGATTTTTATTCAGCACCCTTCCCCAAGATCCAAACTAAAAGCCCTCTTCTCCTGCATCCACCATTTCTGATTGATTGTTATCACTGTAGGTATCATAATTCTCTCTGTTCTTCTCTCATGTTGAAAACAGTAATTGACTGGTGCCTGAATGAGCCATCCAGTGAGCACCTGTAAGTGGAACAGTGCAAGCACTAATATATGCACAGGTGGAGCACAGGAGCTTTGTACACTGCTCAAAAAAATAAAGGGAACACTTAAACACACAATGTAACTCCAAGTCAATAACACTTCTGTGAAATCAACCTGTCCAGTTATGAAGCAACACTGATTGAGAATCAATTTCTCCTGCTGTTGTGCAAATGGAACAGACAACTGGTAGAAATAATAGGCAATTAGCAAGATACCCCCTATAAAGGAGTGGTTCTGCTGGTGGTGACCACAGACCATTTCTCTGTTCTCATCCTTTTTAGCTGTTGTTTTGGTCACTTTTTCATTTTGCCATTGCTCTCACCCCTAGAGGTACAGTAGCATGAGGCGGTATCTACAGTACAACCCACAGAAGTTGCTCAGGTATTGCAGTTCATCCAGGATGGCACATCAGTGCAAGCTGTGCCAAGAAGGGTAGCTGTGTCTGTCAGCACAGTGTCCAGAGCATGGAGCAAATACCAGGAGATGTGGAGGGAGCCATAGGAGGGCAACAACCCAGCAGCAGGACCGTTACCTCCTCCTTTGTGCAAGGAGGAGCACTGCCAGAGCCCTGCAAAATGACCTCCAGCAGGCCACAAATGTGCATGTGTCTGCACAAATGGTTAGAAACGGTTAGAAACCGACTCCATGACGGTGGTTTGAGGGCCCAGACGTCCACAGATGGGGGTTGTGCTCACAGCCCAACACCGTGCAGGACGCTTGGCATTTGCCACAGGATTGGCAAAGTCGCCACTGGCGCCCTGTGCTCTTCACAGATGAAAGCAGGTTCACACTGAGCACATGTGACAGACATGACAGAGTCTGGAGACGCCGTGGAGAGCGATCTGCTGCCTGCAACATCCTTCAGCTTGACCGGTTTGGCAGTGGGTCAGTAATGGTGTGGGGTGGCATTTCTTTGGAGGGCCGCACAGCCCTCCATTTGCTCGCCAGAGGTAGCCTGACTGCCATTAGGTACCGAGATGAGATCCTCAGACCGATTGTGAGACCATATGCTGGTGCGGTTGGCCCTGGGTTCCTCCTAATGCAGGACAATGCCAGGCCTCATGTGGCTGGAGAGTGTCAGCAGTTCCTACAAGATGAAGGCATAGAAGCTATGAACTGGCCTGCCCGTTCCCCAGACCTGAATCCGATTGAGCACATCTGGGACATCATGTCTCGCTCCATCCAGGAGACTGTCCAGGAGTTGGCGGATGCTTTAGTCCTGGTCTGGGAGGAGATCCCACAGGAGAGCATCCGCAACCTCATCAGGAGCATGCCCAGGCGTTGTAGGGAGGTCATACAGGCATGTGGAGGCCACACACAATACTGAGCCTCATTTTGACTTGTTTTAAGGACATTACATCAAAGTTAGATCAGCCTGTAGTGTGTTTTTCCACTTTAATTTTGGGGGTGACTCCAAATCCAGGCCTCCATTGGTTAATAAATTTGATTTCCATTGATGATTTTTGTGTGATTTTGTTGTCATCACATTCAACTTTGTACAGAACAAAGTATTCAATGAGAATATTTCATTCATTCGGATCTAGGATGTGTTATTTGAGTGTTCCCTTTATTTTTTTGAGCAGTGTATATGCCCAATGAGAACTTCCACAGCAAGCTCTAATGGTAACTTACACTACAAAATAGTTGTGAAGGAGCATTGTTAAAAACACTTGTTTCATGATTATCTTACTGTGTAAACAGGGTGCTGATCACCCAAGGCGCAAGAAAACACCCGTCAGGTGAAATGACCTTTTGTGCAGCATAAAAGATCATCGTTCTCAGGGGTGCATCATGCTGTGTAATCAGGACAATCTAATATAGATCACTCAGTGCACATTGGTTACTTTGGTATGCCTGTGTAAACTAGTATTTAAACGTCTGCCGATCGTTAAAAGTTTACCAGTCGGCAGTCTTATCAAGCCGCCAGTCTGTCCCTGTAAACGGACCTTTAGCCTACATGAACCAAGCAGCTGTCAGCCTAGTCCACGCCTGCTCAATGGCAAATGCAAATTGACAATCCTCAAAAGAGGATTTCATCAATAACATCCAATTTCAGACTGGTCATTGTGCAGTTGACAATGCACTTGTGTTGAAAAGGCTGACAGCTGCCTGGGTCAAGCATGCACTAGCACGCCCCAAAACAGGAAATCATTGATGACCTCATACTTCTTGTTACTGGTAGAAGTGATGTTGTCGCGCACGTGGATCGTGGACCCAGTGCGCTACGGTCAGGGTTTACCCTTGGAGGGGCGTGGTTAAGCGGACACCTGGTTTTTGCTATAGCTCCTGCTGGTGGAGTTAGGCTTCAGGAGCAGGTGACCACCAGGTACCACTCCAAGGGCAGTCCCTTGGTACTGCGGAAACTGAACAGAAAGGTTCAGGATAGCAGACACAGGCTCGGACTTCAAAGCAGGACTAGATACTGATGCTGGTTCAGACAGTGCGGATCCTGGAACACTTGACAGGATGGACACTGGTACTGGTTCAGGTACAGCTGGAGCGGCTTCAGGCTCAGGTACTTCCGGGGCGGTTTCAAGTTCAGGTACCACCGGAGAGCGGCCGGGGCATGAGTATGTCAGCGTCCCTGCTGGGAAGAGGGAGGGGGAAAATACAGGGACGTCAGCATTAGCATTATAGTACGCCCCCTCTTCTTCAAGCCCGCAAGAAATCTCTGCAGAAGACGTGGTCACAAATATTCTACTTGGATTCCCACGATCTCTCTTCAAGGCCAAATCCTCTCCAGATCACTAGACATTCATGCCTCAGGATCACAGGAGCGGAAGAGAGAACCTGTTTAATGAAAAGAATTGAAGATACCTACTCCAGGTCAATCTTCAAGTCAGTATCTGGGATGATACATCCTTGATGGCATGAGGATCCTAGGAACAGGCCAATGGACCCCTATTTCTCTTTGAGGCCGAATTCTCTCCAGACCTTCTCATCGTCCATTTTCAATTCGGGGTCTGGGATGATACATCCTCGAGGGGGTGAGGATCCCGTAAGCAGGTTAATGGAACCATCGTACGGTCTGTGTGAAGGCAACGTCTTCACTTCCTTCCTGTTGAAGATGTCAGCACACGATCAACAAGCAGACGGCAGACCTGGCGAAGAAGATGGCATCGCTGGCTACCGGAGTGGACGTACAGGGACCAGACACCTCTCGTGACAAGACTGTCCCCAACGAAGCACCACACCAGACCTCTGGTCTAGGACGGGCTCACGAGTACGCAGCCACGGAAGACCCAGGTGTAGTGGGCGCAACAGATCAGGCATCACATAAAAAGCGATCTTCTCCATATGCAGCATTCCTACCTGAAGCTTCACCTGCTCAGTAACAGCTCGAACGACTTCAGGTAGGGCTTTTACCTCGACGGAGGACACCATCAAGGGACCCTGTAGTCGTCGGATGGGAATTTGATACTGATCCACTACAGAAATTTCCTGTCGAACCGGAGTCAAGGTAGGCCGTCTCAACAAACCGGATGCCTCAATAGGATACTGATAGATTCAAAATCAACATTGGAGAGCTATTACTCTCATCCAGGGTAGACTCTCCTACAGACCATAAGCTTTGGAGTTTCTCCAACTTCTAAGGACAATAACGGATGAGATGTTCCATGCTACCACAGTAGTAGCACAATCCCTTGGCATGACCATGTTCCTACTACTGCTCAGTCAGCCTCACACGGTTTACTTGCATAGGTTCAGAGAAGACCGCTGTATCAAAAGGCTAGGGAGCAAGTGGTCTCTGGAAGGGAGGAGCCAGACGCAACGGTTTCCTCTCACACGTCAACTCTCTGGACTGTTCCTGAAACGTGAGGTCAATCCAGCTTGCAAGTGAAATCAGGTCATCTAGGGTAGCAGGGATTTCTCGACCAGCCAGTTCGTCCTTAATCCTTCCGGACGATCCCTCCCAGCAGGCGGCTACCAGAGCCTCATCATTCCAGCCTAGTTCAGAAGACAGGGTGTGGAACTGGACAGCATACTGGCTTATAGACAGACATCCCTGATGCAGTCTGAGAAGGGAAGATGCAGCAGAAGACACATGACCCAGCTCTACGAAGACCTTTCGGAAGGCCACAAGGAAGGCCTGAAGATCCAAGGTCACAGGATCCCCTTTCTCCCACAAATGGTTGAACCAACCTAGGGCCTCTTCTGCTAGGTGGGACATCAGGAATCCTACTTTAGACCAATCTGAAGGAAACTGATGGGCCAACATTTCATAGTGCAGCATGCACTGCTTTATGAATCCACGGCACTGCTTAGGGTCCCCGTCATAACGTGTCGGAGCAGAGAGACGAGGACCAGCTCCAGACGCATACGTTCCAGGCCGAGTACTCACTGCCAAGGTTGCTGCAACTTGGAAGCGGATGGAGCAACTGTCATCAGGGCATCAGACGTACTGCATCTCACCCAGACGTGTGGTACCTCACTCTCAGGTAAGGAAGGAGTACTGCCCGGGACCCTAACACCTGCATCCAACACTACACTACTCCAGACCAGCAGGAGGGGCAAGATGCGTCGCTTCCCTGCTGAGCCCTGTCCCTGGCTGGAGTGGGGGGAACCAAAGTGAGGGGGAACCATGTAGTGGGTGTGGGTGGAGGAAGTAAATCATAGTATAGTATATAGAGAGAAGCCATCTTGAAAAGCCATTCAGTCAGAGGAGGACAGTGAGAGGTGTAGGAGCTCTGCTCAGGAGGAGGGCCTAGCCAGAGAGGCCCAAGACTGAGGAGGAGAGGAGCAGGAGAAAGGCTCCAGGAACGTAGAAGGGACCCCAGGGGTACGGGAAATGCTGGAGGCCACCCGTACGCCCGAATCTGCCAGGCAGTGGAGGGGTCAGGTCGCACAGAGAGGACCGGTCCCTAAACTAGCAGAGTTCTTCAAGTCTCAACTAGGAAACCGGAGGCTGTAGTTTTTCCGGTACTGCAGCCACAATCCACATCTGTCTCACCAAAAAGGTAGCCATAGAGGACCCAGGGGACAGAGAAGACGTTGCCCGACAGGGTCCGTGGTCACTGGATTGGGACACTAGGTGTGAGGTGCAGGGAGACGGCCAGAAGGAACACACAGAAGGGGGTCCCGCTATGTACTCCGGAGGTACCTGAGGGTTGGCTGAACCCCTCCCTGACTGAGCACAGGACGATGTGGGAAGTTACCCTGGCCCTGGTAACTTGGAGTCTGAAAATCGTGAGTAAAACCCTGAAGACTGCACCCCACCGTCTCTGTCAGTTATTGCTGCTGCGCCATCACTCCCTGCACTACACTGCACCACGAGTGCTACTTCCATAACAACAACATCTACACTGCCCTGGAGCTAAGCTCTACCTGTGGAGAGCTAAACCAACTCTGCTGCATTCACACTTGACTGTTTTAATCAGTAAGACCAGAGAAATTATATAATGTGCATGTATTGTTGTACATTGTCTTTCAACAGCATTTGAAGCAACCAGATTCTACAATTCAAGTGAAAATAGCCCACTGTCCCGAGAGCTGTGCGATGGTACCACGTGCAATGAAGTGGAGAGCTCTACAAATCAGTGGACTGGTAAGACTCGTCTTGACTAGTGATGAGCGAATGTGCTCGCCACTGCTCGGTACTCACTGCTCGAGATGCTCGGCGCTCTGCGAGTATTTCCTGGTTGCTCAGGCGGGAGCTCGGGTCCCTTCACTGCATGTTTAGCGCCCTTTAGAGAGCCAATGAACATGTAGGGATTGCCTGCCACACACTGTAATGCCTTAGCCATGTTGGTTGTGGCATTACAGTGATTGGCTGGCCGCACAGCGTCATCAGGTTAGGCAGGAGTCAGTGTATGTGGCAGATTGCAGTGCATATAGCAAGAGGGTCCATTGAACGTCCTGTTAGTCAAGGTATTCAACAACATATACAGTACAGACCAAAAGTTTGGACACACCTTCTCATTTAAAGATTTTTCTGTATTTTCATGACTTTGAAAATTGTACATTCACACTGAAGGCATCAAAACTATGAATTAACACATGTGGAATTATATACTTAACAAAAAAGTGTGAAACAACTGAAAATATGTCTTATATTCTAGGTTCTTCAAAGTAGCCACCTTTTGCTTTGATGACTGCTTTGCACACTCTTGGCATTCTCTTGATGAGCTTCAAGAGGTAGTCACCGAAAATGGACTTCCAACAATCTTGAAGGAGTTCCCAGAGATGCTTAGCACTTGTTGGCCTTTTGCCTTCACTCTGCGGTCCAGCTCACCCCAAACCATCTCGATTGGGTTCAGGTCTGGTGACTGTGGAGGCCAGGTCATCTGGCGTAGCACCCCATCACTCTCCCTCTTGGTCAAATAGCCCTTACACAGCCTAGAGGTGTGTTTGGGGTCATTGTCCTGTTGAAAAATAAATGATGGTCCAACTAAACGCAAACCGGATGGAATAGCATGCCGCTGCAAGATGCTGTGGTAGCCATGCTGGTTCAGTATGCCTTCAGTTTTGAATAAATCCCCAACAGTGTCACCAGCAAAGCACCCCCACACCATCACACCTCCTCTTCCATGCTTCACGTTGGGAACCAGGCATGTAGAGTCCATCCATTCACCTTTTCTGCGTCGCACAAAGACACGATGGTTGGAACCAAAGATCTCAAATTTGGACTCATCAGACCAAAACACAGATTTCCACTGGTCTAATGTCCATTCCTTGAGTTCTTTAGCCCATACAAGTCTCCTTGCCTGTCCTTAGCAGTGGTTTCCTAGCTGCTATTTTACCATGAAGGCCTGCTGCACAAGGTCTACTCTTAACAGTTGTTGTAGAGCTGTGTCTGCTGCTAGAACTCTGTGCGGCATTGACCTGGTCTCTAATCTGAGCTACTGTTAACCTGCGATTTCTGAGGCTGGTGACTCGGATAAACTTATCCTCAGAAGCCGAGGTGACTCTTGGTCTTCCTTTCTTGAGGCGGTCTTCATGTGAGCCAGTTTCTTTGTAGCACTTGATGGTTTTTGCAACTGCACTTGGGGACACTTTCAAAGTTTGCCCAATTTTTCGGACTGACTGACCTTCATTTTTCAAAGTAATGATGGCCACTCGTATTTCATTACTTAGCTGCTTTTTTCTTGCCATAATACAAATTCTAACAGTCTATTCAGTAGGACTATCAGCTGTGTATCCACCTGACTTCTGCACAACACAACTGATGGTCCCAACCCCATTTATAAGGCAAGAAATCCCACTTATTAAACCTGACAGGGCACACCTGTGAAGTGAAAACCATTTCCGGTGACTACCTCTTGAAGCTCATCAAGAGAATGCCAAGAGTGTGCAAAGCAGTCATCAAAGCAAAAGGTGGCTACTTTGAAGAACCTAGAATATAAGACATATTTTCAGTTGTTTCACACTTTTTTGTTAAGTATATAATTCCACATGTGTTAATTCATAGTTTTGATGCCTTCAGTGTGAATGTACAATTTTCAAAGTCATGAAAATACAGAAAAATCTTTAAATGAGAAGGTGTGTCCCAACTTTTGGTCTGTACTGTATATACAGTTAGGTCCATATATATTTGGACAGAGACAACGTTTTTCTAATTTTGGTTCTAGACATTACCACAATGAATTTTAAACAAAACAATTCAGATGCAGTTGAAGTTCAGACTTTCAGCTTTCATTTGAGGGCATCCACATTAAAATTGGATGAAGGGTTTAGGAGTTTCAGCTCCTTAACATGTGCCACCCTGTTTTAAAGAGACCAAAACTAATTGGACAGATTAAATAATTGTAAATAAAATGTTCATTTCTAGTACTTGGTTGAAAACCCTTTGTTGGCAATGACTGCCTGAAGTCTTGAACTCATGGACATCACCAGACGCTGTGTTTCCTCCTTTTTGATGCTCTGCCAGGCCTTCACTGCGGTGGTTTTCAGTTGCTGTTTGTTTGTGGGCCTTTCTGTCTGAAGTTTAGTCTTTAACAAGTGAAATGCATGCTCAATTGGGTTGAGATCAGGTGACTGACTTGGCCATTCAAGAATATTCCAGTTCTTTGCTTTAATAAACTCCTGGGTTGTTTTGGCTTTATGTTTTGGGTCATTGTCCATCTGTAGTATGAAACGACGACCAATCAGTTTGGCTGCATTTGGCTAGATCTGAGCACACAGTATGGCTCTGAATACATCAGAATTCATTCGGCTGCTTCTGTCCTGTGTCACATCATCAATAAACACTAGTGACCCAGTGCCACTGGCAGCCATGCATGCCCAAGCCATCACACTGCCTCCGCCGTGTTTTACAGATGATGTGGTATGCTTTGGATCATGAGCTGTACCACGCCTTCGCCATACTTTTCTCTTTCCATCATTCTGGTAGAGGTTGATCTTGGTTTCATCTGTCCAAAGAATGTTCTTCCAGAACTGTGCTGGCTTTTTTAGATGTTTTTTTTAGCAAAGTCCAGTCTAGCCTTTTTATTCTTGATGCTTGTGAGTGGCTTGCACTGTGCAGTGAACCCTCTGTATTTACTTTCATGCAGTCTTCTCTTTATGGTAGATTTGGATATTGATACGCCTACCTCCTGGAGAGTGTTGTTCACTTGGTTGGCTGTTGTGAAGGGGTTTCTCTTCAACATGGAGATTATTCTGCGATCATCCACCACTGTTGTCTTCCGTGGGCGCCCAGGTCTTTTTGCATTGATGAGTTCACCAGTGCTTTCTTTCTTTCTCAGGATGTACCAAACTGTAGATTTTGCCACTCCTAATATTGTAGCAATTTCTCGGATGAGTTTTTTCTGTTTTTGCAGCTTAAGGATGGCTTGTTTCACCTGCATGGAGAGCTCCTTTGACCACATGTTTACTTCACAGCAAAACCTTCCAAATGCAAGCACCACACCTCAAATCAACTCCAGGCCTTGTATCTGCTTAATTGAGAATGACATAACGAAGGGATTGCCCACACCTGTCCATGAAATAGCCTTGGAGTCAATTGTCCAATTACTTTTGGTCCCTTTAAAAACAGGGTGGCACATGTTAAGGAGCTGAAACTCCTAAACCCTTCATCCAATTTTAATGTGGATACCCTCAAATGAAAGCTGAATGTCTGAACTTCAACTACATCTGAATTGTTTTGTTTAAAATTCATTGTGGTAATGTCTAGAACCAAAATTAGAAAAATGTTGTCTCTGTCCAAATATATATGGACCTAACTGTATATCAGAGCTAGGCAGGCAGTGTATGTGGCAGACTGCAGTGTATAATATAGCACAAGAGGTTCCATTCCAGTTCTGTGTGCTGCTGTTGTTACAGATATTTCTACAAATAGCCCCAGGTATTAGGGGCCAGGGATAATTATTCTTTTTATCTTAATCCTGATTATTTGCTTAAAAAGCAATCCAGAGAGCACAGTTTTTCTGCTCCAGTTGCTTGTTGCCACAGCGGAATACAGCCAGATTCTTTCCATATTACAGCGATAAAAATCCGGAAATTTGTAGTGAACGTGGAAAATATTGGCCTCCATTTACATTTTATTGCAGTGTGTTAGTGAAGTTATTGACACCAGATCGCTGTGAAAAGTAGTAACCTACAGGCCAGCTATTTAAAACTGTGGTTTTCCGTCACAAGTATCACATATAAGCTCGCTCGAAATTCAGCCATTTCTGGCATCCATGTAAATTTTGTTGCAGTGTGTCAGTGAAGTTATTGACACCAGATAGATTTAAGAACTCGGCACTCCAAAAATGTTTGCAAGAAAAAATAGAAATCTTTATTCAATAATATAGGTTTGCATAATCCTTTTAACGTTTCGGCCTGTTTAGGCCTTCATCAGAACTATAAGGTTAAAAAGAAAAAGGGAAAAGTATACACATGTATAACAAAAAAATATAAAACCCCTGGCAAAAATTATGGAATCACCAGGCTCGGAGGATGTTCATTCAGTTGTTTAATGTTGTTGAAAAAAAGCAGATCACAGACATGGCACAAAACTAAAGTCATTTCAAATGGCAACTTTAGGGCTTTAAGAAACACTAAAAAAATCAAGATAAAAAATGTGGTACTCAGTAAGGGTAATTTTTTCAGACCTAGCAGAAGGAAAAAATTATGGAATCACTCAATTCTGAGGAAAAAATTATGGAATCATGAAAAGCAAACACACAAAAGAACACTCCAATACATCACTAGTATTTTGTTGCACCACCTCTGGCTTTAATAACAGCTTGCAGTCTCTGAGGCATGTACTTAATGAGTAACAAACAGTACTCTTCATCAATCTGGCTCCAACTTTCTCTGATAGCTGTTGCCAGATCAGCTTTGCAGGTTGGAGCCTTGTCAGGGACAATTTTCTTCAACTTCCACCAAAGATTTTCAATTGGATTGAGATCCGGACTATTTGCAGGCCATGACATTGACCTTATGTGTCTTCTTTCAAGGAATGTTTTCACAGTTTTTGCTCTATGGCAGGATGCATTATCATCTTGAAAAATGATATCATCATCCCCAAACATCCTTTCAATTGATGGGATAAGAAAACTGTCCAAAATAGCAATGTAAACTTGGGCATTTATTGAAGATGTAATGACAGCCATCTCCCCAGTGCCTTTACCTGACATGCAGCCCCATATCATCAATGACTGTGGAAATTTGCATGTTCTCTTCATGCAGTCATCTTTATAAATCTCATTGGAACTGCACCAAACAAAAGTTCCAGCATCATCACCTTGCCAAATGCAGATTCGCGATTCATCACTGAATATGACTTTCATCCAGTCATCCACAGTCCACGATTGCTTTTGTAACCTTGTTTTTTTCTGTTTAGGTGTTAATGATGGCTTTTGTTTAGCTTTTCTGTATGTAAATCCCATTTCCTTTAGGCTGTTTCTTACAGTTCGGTCACAGACATTGACTCCAGTTTTCTCCCATTCGTTCCTCATTTGTTTTGTTGTGCATTTCTTGTTTTGGAGACATATTGCTTTAAGTTTCCGGTCCTGACGCTTTGATGTCTTCCTTGGTCTACCAGTATGTTTGCCTTTAACAACCTTCCCATGTTGTTTGTATTTGGTCCAGATTTTAGATATAGCTGACTGTGAACAACGAACATCTTTTGAAACATTGCGTGATGATTTACATTCTTTTAAGAGTTTGATAATCCTCTCCTTTGTTTCAATTGACGTCTCTCCTGTTGGAGCCATGATTCATGTCAGTCCACTTGGTGCAACAGCTCTCCAAGGTGTGATCACTCCTTTTTAGATGCAGACTAACGAGCACATCTAATTTGATGCAGGTTTTAGATTTCGAAATGAAAAAATGAAAATTTACAGGGTGATTCCATAATTTTTTCCTCAGAATTGAGTGATTCCATAATTTTTTCCCTCTGCTTGATCTGAAAAAAATTACCCTTACTGAGTACCACATTTTTTATCTTGATTTCTTTTAGTGTTTCTTAAAGCCATTTGAAATGACTTTCGTTTTATGCCATGTCTCTGATCTGCTTTTTTTCAACAACATTAAATAGCTGAATGAACATCCTCCGAGCCCGGTGATTCCATAATTTTTGCCAGGGGTTGTATAACAACACAGTTCATTATGCAAAAACAAACAAAAATTATAACCTAAACATTCCACATGAAAACTGGAATTGAATATTGAAAGCAAGTGTATAAGACCTAGTGGTCATGTCAAAAGAAAAAGACTCAAGTGCACATAATATACAAGTCTATATACAGTGGGTACGGAAAGTATTCAGACCCCTTTAAATTTTTCACTCTTTGTTTCATTGCAGCCATTTGGTAATTCTAAAAAGTTCATTTTTTTTCTCATTAAAGTACACTCTGCACCCCATCTTGACTGAAAAAAAAACAGAAATGTAGTAGAAATTTTTGCAAATTTATTAAAAAAGAAAAACTGAAATATCACATGGTCATAAGTATCCAGACCCTTTGCTCAGTATTGAGTAGAAGCACCCTTTTGAGCTAGTATAGCCATGAGTCTTCTTGGGAATGATGCAACAGTTTTTCACACCTGGATTTGGGGATCCTTTGCCATTTTTCCTTGCAGATCCTCTCCAGTTCCATCAGGTTGGATGGCGAACATTGGTGGACAGCCATTTTCAGGTCTCTCCAGAGATGCTCAATTGGGTTTAGGTCAGGGCTATGGCTGGGCCAGTCAAGAATGGTCACATAGTTGTTCTGAAGCCACTCCTTTGTTATTTTAGCTGTGTGATTAGGGTCATTGTCTTGTTGGAAGGTGAACATTCCGCCAAGTCTGAGGTCCAGAGCACTCTGGAAGAGGTTTTCATCCAGGATATCTCTGTACTTGGCCGCATTCATGTTTCCTTCAATTGCAACCAGTCGTCCTGTCCCTGCACCTGAAAAACACCCCTATAGCATGATGTTGCCACCACCATGTTTCACTGTTGGGATTGTATTGGGCAGGTGATGAGCAGTGCCTGGTTTTCTCCACACATACCGCTTAGAATTATCACCAAAATGTTCTATCTTTGTCTCATCAGACCAGAGAATCTTATTTCTCATAGTCTGGGAGTCCTTCATTTGTTTTTGAGCAAACTCTATGTGGGCTTTCATATGTCTTGCACTGAGGAGAGGCTTCCGTCGGGCCACTCTGCCATAAAGGCCTGACTGGTGGAGGGCTGCAGTGATAGTTGACTTCGTGGAACTTTCTCCAATCTCCCTACTGCATCTCTGGAGCTCAGCCACAGTGTTCTCGGGGTTCTTCTTTACCTCTCTCACCAAGGCTCTTCTCCCACGATTGCTCAGTTTGGCTGGACGGTCAGGTCTAGGAAGACTTCTGGTGGTTCTAAACTTCTTCCATTTAAGGATTATGGAGGCCACTGTGCTCTTAGGAACCTTGAGTAATGCAGAAATTCTTTTGTAACCTTGGCCAGATCTGTGCCTTGCCACAATTCTGTCTCTGAGCTCCCTGGGCAGTTTCTTTGATCTCATGATTCTCATTTGGTCTGACATGCACTGTGAGCTGTGAGGTCTTAGGCTGAGTTCACACGATGCGTATTTAATGCGTTTCCGCTGTGTTTTTGCAGTTGCGTAAACGCCGCGGAAACGCATTAAAAACGCATGGTAGAAGGGCAGCAATGTTCCCCAATTGAAATCCGCATGTGCTGTGCCCATGATGCGGATTTTTCCGCAGCGTAAACGCTGCGCTCAAAAATCCGCAGCATGTCAATTAATTTTGCGGAAACGCGGCGTTTTTGCCGCCATTGACTTGCATTAGAACGCGCCAATTCCGCAAGACTGCATCTGTACTTGCTTTATTGGCGCGTTCTAATGTGCGGATGGTACCCGAGTGTGGAGAGTCTCATCCACACCCAGGTACCATTAAAAAAGCTGTAAAACAAGAATAAAATAAAAAATATATATATACTTACCATCTGTCGGCCCGCGCACCGCTCCTTCTTGCAGTGAGTTGAAGGACCTGCGCTGACGTCAGAGTCATGTGACGGGTCACGTGACGCTGACGTCGGCAGGTCTTTCAATTCAAAGTTGCCGGCAGCCGGGAGAACGGAGTGTAAAGCAGGACAGCGCGGGCCATCGGAGGTAAGTATATACACTCTCTCGGGTCACACTATATATATCCATGCTGTTTGCATGGATTTATATAGTGTGACCTAGTTGTCAAGCACTTTCCAGGTGATGCTAAAATCGCTTGGAAAGCGCTTGTCAATCTGCATGCGGAAACGCATGTGAATCCGCATGTATTCCGCAGGAAAAACGCATGCACAATCTGCATGCGTTTTTTCTGCCAGGGAGATGCAGAAATGATGCAGAAATTTTCTGCTTCATTTCTGCATCGTGTGCACATACCCTTATATAGACAGGTATGTGCCTTTCCAAATCAAGTCCTATCAGTTTAAGTAAACACAGCTGGACTCCAATGAAGGAGTAGAACCATCTCAAGGAGGATCACAAGGAAATGGACAGCATGTGACTTAAATATGAGTGTCTGAGCAAAGGGTCTGAATACTTATGACCATGTGATATTTCAGTTTTTCTTTTTTAATAAATTTGCAATAGTGTACTATAATGAGAAAAAAATCTCTTTTTAGAATTTACCAAATGGCTGCAATGAAACAAAGAGTGAAAAATGTAAAGGGGTCTGAATACTTTCTGTACCCATTGTAGATTCCGTGTAACTCAATAATATTATATCACATATGGTCAAAAATTCTGTAACTGCAATGATGAGTTTTTTTTTACCAGGATGCGGTTTTCAATGGGAGTCCACAAATGTATAATCCATACTGTGAAAAAAACCAACATGTGTTTCATTATATTATATATAAAAAAGGAGGTCCCAGACTGGTCATCTAGAATGTAAAGACCTTTGCTATAAGGGTCAAACGGGTACTCACCAATATAGAAGTGATGCCAAACACGCTCTCCTGCAAATTCTGCGCATCCATTTAAATTTTGTTGCAGTGTGTCAGTGAAGTTATTGACACCAGGTCGCTGTGAAAAATAGTAACCTACAGGCCAGCTATTTAAAACTGTGGTTTTCCATCACACATATCACACATATCACATATCACTGTGGTTCAAATCCAGCCATTTGTAGTGAACGTGGAAAATATTGTCCTCCATTTAAAATGGGCAAGGCGCGTGACAAGGGACGGGCAAGTGGATGTGATGGTGATGGTGCATGCAGAGGCCGAGGCTGTGGGCAAGCTGAAATTGTGCCACAACAAACACCCACATCTTCTCGCTTGACCTTCCTGCCCCAATTAATAGGGGACCGCAGAACACCACTATTGAACACAGAGCAGTGTGAAAAGGTTATTGGTTGGATAGCAGATAATGCTTCCAGTCACTTAGCCACCATTATCACCACCCTGTCTTCCACACAGTCAAGTCTCAGTAGCCATGAGTCTGGACTGCATATTCCTCACCCTGATCCTCCTTCCTCCCACCATGTCGAGTGCCCGGAGACAAATGATCCCACACTTGGACACTCTGAAGAGCTGTTCCTTTTCCATTTATAGGCCTCTCGCCCAGTCCACTTGAAGCGGGACAAGAGGAGTTCGCATGTAGCGATGCCCAAATTTTTGAGCAGCCACGGTCACACGAAGGCGACTGTAGGAAACTGTCACAAGAGGTGGATGATGATGAGACACAATTGCCAGAAAGTCAGGAGGAGGACCAGGGTGCGGAAGTGGAAGATGAGGTGGTGGACAATGAAGTCACTGACCCAACCTGGCAAGGTGACATAGAGAGCGAGGACAGCAGCACACAGGGGGAGGGAGGCAGAGCACCCCAACAGGCAAGAACAAGCAGTGTGGTGGCCGCAGACAGAAGGTGGGCAACCGTTCCCCATAACATCAACACGATGGAAGTTGCCAGTACAACTGTTAGGTCTTCCCGAGTCTGGTTGTTTTTTAAAGACTCTGCAGATAACCCCAAAAAGGCCATTTGCTCCACCTGCCAGGCCAGCATCAGCAGGGGTAGCAAAACTAACAGCCTAACCACCACCAGCATGATCAGGCACATGGCAGCAAAGCTCCCGACTAAGTGGGCCGAACCCCAGGTTACAGCAACAGTGTCTGCGGGTGACACCACTGCTTGTTCCGCTGTTGTGCGTGCATGCCAATCCCCTGTCCATGGCGCATGCCAAGATGCCTAACGCCCTGCACCTGTCATCGAACACGCTCAACTAGCGCCATCAGCAAGCACGTCCACGTCCTTGTCCCGGTGCAGCGTTCAGTTGTCCCTACCCCAGTCCTTGGAACGCAAGCGCAAATACGCAGCTAACGCCCCACAGACCACACTACTAAATTCACACATTACACGAATGCTTGCGCTCAAAATGTTGCCTTTTAGGCTCGTGGAGACTGAAGCTTTCCGCAACCTGATTGCTGCGGCCGTCCCTCGGTAACCACGGACACGTGGACAAGTGCTTGTGGGCAGGGACGGTATATCTCGCTGACGGCACACTGGGTTAACATAGTGGAAGCCGGGACCCAGTCGGACCTTAGGATGGAACATGTCCTCCCGACGCCGAGGATTGCGGGCCCTGGGTCAATCAACATAGCCCCCACATACATCTCCTGCACCTCTTCCTCCTCCTCCTCTTCAGCATCCATCTCTGAAATGACCACATCAGTCGCAAGCTGGAAGCACTGCAGCACTGCCTCGGCTAAGCGCCAACAGGCTGTACTGAAGCTAATGCGCTTAGGTGACACAACGCTGAAGAGTTGTGGACAGCTCTGAAAGAGCAGGCTGATCTGTGGCTGACACCGCTGAACCTACAGCCAGGCATGGTCGTGTGTGACAATGGCCGGAACCTGGTGGCGGCTCTGAGGCGAGGTGAGCTCACACACGTACCATGCCTGGCCCATGTGCTTAACCTCATGGTTCAGCGGTTTCTCAAAACCTACCCGGATCTGTCGGATCTGCTTGTCAAAGTACGCCGCCTGTGTGCCCATTTTAGAAAGTCAGCTACAGCTTCCGCCGCTCTTGCTGTGCTTCAGCAGCGTTTGCAGCTTCCAGCTCACCGACTGATCTGCGATGTCCCCACGCTTTGGAACTCTACATTACAGATGTTGGGAAGAATTTGTGAGCAGAAGAGGGCAGTTGTTGACTACCATCATCAACAAGGCCGTCGGTATTCAGGTCAGACTCCACACATAAAACCTCAGGAGTGGACATGGATGTCAGACATATGAACCATCCTCCAAAACTTTGAGGACTCCACCAGGATGGTGAGCGGCGATGATGCCATAATTAGCGTCACCATCCCACTTCTGTCTTCTGAAACACTCTCTGCTCTCAATTAAAGAGGATGCATTGCAGGCGGAGCACGATGAGATGGAGCAAAGAACCATACAGGGTGATTACACACAGCCCAGCCTCATCTCATCCCAATGTGGATTGGGTGACAATGAGGAAGAGGAGGAGGAGGAGGAAGAACAGGAGCTAGTTTCCTGCGCCATAGAGAGTACTACCTGCACAACTGTCATACCGTCTGTTCAGCGTGGATGGCCTGAAGACAGGGAGGAGGAGGAGAGCATGGTCAGTCGACCTCTTGGTGACGATACGAAAGTCTTGCCTCTTTGCAGTCTGGCACACATGGCTGAGTTTATTTTACACTACCTTTCCCGTGACCCTCGCGTTGTACAAATTTTGAGTGACAGTCATTACTGGTTGGTGACTCTTCTAGACCCACGCTACAGGGAAAATTTTATGTCTCGTATTCCTTTGCAGGACAGGCCTAATAAAATGGGGCAGTACGAGAAGGCCCCTGTTGCGGAATTAGTGAAAAAATTCCCATTTGAAAACGCTGGCGGCAGAGGTCACAGTTTGTTGGACAACCAAGGAGTACAGGCGAGAGAGCCACAAATGCAATCCAGCAGAGGCAGGGGAACACTGTCAAAGTTCTGGAACAGTTTTCTCAGACCCTCCCATTGCAGAGGTCCTGAGGCAGGGAGTACTCTCACAAGGAGTGCAAAGTTTCGGAAGATGGTGAGGAAGTACTTTGCCGACCGTACCAACGTCCTCCGTGATTCCTCTGTGCCTTATAATTATTGGGTATCCAAGCTGGACACGTGGCATGAACTGTCTCTCTATTCCTTGGAGCTCCTGGCCTGCCCTGCCGCCAGCGTTTTATCAGAGCTGGTTTTTAGTGCCACCGGTGAAATTATAACCAATAGGGACATCCGCCTGTCAACTGAAAATGCTGACAGGCTGACTCTTATAAAAATGAACAAGGGCTAGATTGGGCCAGACTTCTCAACACCATCGAATGATAGCAGAATAACATAAACTCAAATACAGTGTCTTTTTTTTGGGGAGGTCTAACTCTATTCCCATCCACCTCTGTCTTCACACCCAGACATGGGTATACTCTTCCTGATTTTGTCTATTTGCTCTTGTCCTCCTCATCCTCCACCACCATATCACCACCATATGTACCATATCAAAATATCTACGTCTCTTGCAAGGGGCATTGGAGTTCCTCCAATTTTTTGGCAGCCGTTGCTTCACTACATAGGCAAACACTATGGGAGACCCACTTCCTAATAATGGGAACATTGTTTTTAGGAGGCTCTCTGAACCCTACGTCTCTTGCAAGGGGCATTGGAGTGCTTCCAAATTTTTGGTAGCCCTTGCAGTCACTGGATACGCAATAACAGTATAGGAGACCCACTCGTTAATAATGGGAACAACAAAGCGTAGCCAGCTGATGGCTCTCTAACAATAGTGAGGGCCGACTTCTGGCCCTTTAAGAATAGGCTTTGTGACTTTCAGAGTCCCTCCATCATAAATGAAACATGATGTGTCTGATGATGTGTCACACACCACATGGCCAGATAAGGTTGTAAAATGTTAAAATTACATTTCCCGGTGAATGCATTTGTCTTAAAAAATAATGTAAAAAAAAACACAGTAGGATCTTTCTTTAGTATAAAACCAGAGTCACCAATGTAACCTCAATGTAATCACATTGTTCAGCTCCTGCACCTCCTCCTCCAGTTCGGCCTCCATCTCCGAAATGACCACATCAGTCACAAGCTGAAAGCACTGCCAAACTGCCTTGGCCAAGCGGCAACAGGCTATGCTGAAGATAACATGCTTAATGCTTGGGTAACAAACCGCCCACTGCTGCAGAGTTGTTGAAACCTGTAACACAGCAGCCTGATCTGTGGCTCTTACCGCTGAACATACAGCCAGGCATGGTCGTGTGTGACAATGGGTGGAACCTGGTGACGGAGAAATGACAGCCGGAGTAGATACGGTTTCCCAAAAGTCAGTTCTTTTACCAAGCTAAAAAATATGGCTGTGGTGAAACAAGCTGTGGACTGGCTCCGTACCGTCCCTGGCCACATTCACCTGTCCACGTGTTTGTGGTTAGGCTGTCCTTCCCAGTAAGTGCACTGGGGAGGGCACGGGTAATGTTGTAGGACCCGTGCTTGAGGAAGGCGAAGACGACACCGGGACAAATAGTGGCGGCTGGGGGCCGAGTATGGACACCCGGCTGCCGCCGCCATAAGGTTGTGGACAGCTTCCGCCTCCACAAGCCTAAAAGGCCACATTTCAAGTGCAAGCAGCTGTCACACGTTTCAATGTGCGGATGGTACCCGGGTTTGGTGAAGAGGAGACTCTCCTCCAGACCCGGGTACCATAGTACCTGTAAAAAAAAAAGAATAAAAATAAAAAATATACATTATACTTACCTTCTGATGGCTCGCGGTCTTCATAGAGATCCATCCGGTGACCCCGGCAGCTCGCGATGGTCTAAAATGACGTCGGCGGTTGCGTTACTCGTCACATGACTAAATGATGTCATGGAAGGTCCTTTTAGACCACTGCGAGACATCGGGGACACCGGACGGATCGGATAAGGACACCGGGGGCCATCAGAAGGTATGTATAATATTTATTTTTTACCATTCTTTCGGTCACACTATATAAATCCATGCCGTTTGCATGGATTTATATAGTGTGACCAAGTTGTCAAGCACTTTCCAAGTGAAAGCGCTTGACAACCCTCATGCGGAAATGCATGTGAAGAACGCTTCACATCTGCTTGTCCCTGGAAGGAAAAGCGCATGTACAATCCGCATGTACAATCCGCATGTACAATCCGCATGCTTTTTTTCTGCCAGGGAGATGCTGAAATGCTCAGGAAAAATCCGGAGCATTTCTGCATTGTGGGCACATAGCCTAAGATATACCTCTCAGCTGTCCCAGATTAAAAAAAAGTCCTGAATTTGGGGATCTGTCCTGCTGTTTCGGGAAGTTGGGGTTATATCTGTATCTGTGGCCTCAGGACACAAATACAGTTGGACCGAAATGCACAGCAGGGAGCCGACAGATTCCTGATACCCCAATCTGTCTATGTAGAGACTGAAGATTGTGCAAGTATCTTTCAAATTAAGTGACATTCTTACAGAATATCACATGACTGGACAGCAGAGACCAGCTCAGTCATCAGTGCAAGTTTGCAAGTAAGTGCGATGCTTGTGTGGATGCATTATACTGGGTGGAGGAGCTGTGGGGGCATCATACTGTGTGTGAGGGGCACTGTGGGGACCATTGCAAGGGTACCATACTGTGTGAAAACACTAATGGTCTGGACTAGGAACAGTATTTCTGTGTGGGCATATTAAAAGACCCTGCGAGGTTAGAAAAAAAAATGACCATGGCACATCCCACATTATGTCTTCCTCTTTGCTAACTTTCACAGTTGGGAGGTATGTCTATGGGACTGCAGCAGGTAGTTAACAACAGCCTATAGACTATGAATGGTTTACATGCATGGTGCACATGCTCGACCATCCCCATTCAAATGGGGCTCTGGAGATTTCAGTGGTCTTACCACCAGTGATCGGTAACCTATCTAACTTACCGTCTTGGGAAATCCTCCATGTTCTAAATAGTTCACATAGGGTATTGTGCTGCGAGTAACAACAGAATTAAAGTGAGCAGACTATGATTTTTATTACAGGTTTCACTCCCACTGGTCCATGTTCTAGTGGATATCCATGCCCTGAAGAGGAACATTTTGAACGTTGCATGTGCTACCGAGACTGTGGATATGATGGTGACCCAGTGTGCGGATCTGATGGTGTCCTCTATCAGAACCAATGTCAGGTGGAAGTTACTGCATGCAGGAATAACACCAGGATAGAGCGTGTGCCAATGTCACATTGCATCCCAGGTAAGAGCTAAATGTATTTAATCTGCAAATCTGCTTGCACTTAAAAGTAGATTGTTTCAGGTTTATTGTTTTTTTTTTCCTGTTTTCCCTTATGAGCAGCATTTCATAGGCTGCTGAGCCTAACATGGCTTATTCCAACCCTGGATATCAATTTTATTAGAACAGTTTTCTGGAATTATTATCCAACCCCCTGGTCTGATAATCAGGTGACTTGGCATGTCCCCACAATTGTAGCTAGGCATTTCTTCACCCAGAGCCAAGAATCATTTAGGTGTCCAGGGCCGATCCAATACCTAAGTCAAATATGTCCCAGCTATGTCCTTATAATACAATGTATTTTTGACAGCAGTTATATTTGAAATGCCTATGTATACTATGTGCTTGTGTTTTTCTGCTGCAACCACTTTTTGTGTATTTCTTTGATTTGCCATTTCTGTCAGATTTTATAATGAACTCTATATTCTTCCTATTGTTTACAACAGATGAAAATACATCAGAAGAAGAAGTGTACACTGTCCCATTGCCAGAAATGGAGCCATCTCGAAAAAAAGCAGGTAGTTATGGTGGAAGTCACTGAACAGCAAACCTTGCTAGAAAATGTCTCTGTACTTTAATGAAACCATCCAAATATACAATGAACCAGAATACAATCATATCATCCAATAATGTCTTCTGCATACGAGGTACAAATTGTCAGGAAGGAAAATATTGTGCTGACAAGGCAAAACAAAGGGGTACGAAAATTCAGGTGAATTGGAGCATTCAGGGTGTTCTTCTTTATTTACCCAGTACACCCTGTAAATTAAACCTAGTAACTGCCCTGAGCTGGAATGGTACACCAGACCCAGTGCTGGGAGCGGATCCAGGATTGAAATCTAGAGACAAGGAAATGTAGCAAACCACGGCATTGGCAGATTGATTGGTTTGGTCATTATTTGTTTATTTATTCATCAGAACCCTAATTACATTCAGCCCCTAGACCAGTCCCCTGAAATTAATTCAGACCTCAGATCAGTCCCTAAATCGGTGCCGAACGCAGACCCCTAAATTCAGACTATTTAACCCTAGAACGCATGACCATAAAAATCTACTTTTTCACATACCTGGGGCCTTTTAGGCCCGTGTGCAAATAACATGGAATAACTCAAACAAAAATGACAAACCGCTATATACCTGAGGAATACCAAGAGTTTCAAAATTCTAACTAAAGTAATCTTGCAGAAAATTGAAAACAATTAACAGGGCGGGCCTGCGAGGCCCCAGGTATGCGTTCTAGGGTTAAAGAAAATACTCCCATTCTCTGCCAAACCAGACCCTCTAAATGAATTCATATCTCCAACCACATTCTCTCGTCCCCAGACCACAGGAATGGGTGTTTAGGGAAAGAAGCAGGGAGCTGGCGCACACCTGTGGAGTATGGCACACTTTGGCGCAGTTGTGGACATGATGCACCTGTGACCCGGAGGTGGTGGAGCATCTGACACTGATAGAAGGGGGCAGTTCAGGGGCTTTAATCAATTCTGTTTTTTGCTGATTGTCCATTAGTGATAGGGTGGAGATAGAGTCTTAACTTGACATCACATTGAAAGACGAAACTCTATTCACCTCCAGCATGAACAATTCACAGGTATCACTTGTCTCGCTTACACCCACGCCAGTGATCTGATATCAGCCATATCACTACTTAACATAAACTCTTTTGTTCCTCAAAATTAACTGCTATCTAAGTGTATTTGGCCCTTATAAACATCATATAAATATTTTCTTTGCAGAATTTAAAAGTGTTGCCTAGTTTAGAAACCTTGTTTAGCTCCCTAATACCTTGTATCCTGAGTTAATAGAGGGTGCCGTGACAGATAACAGGTGACCACTGGGATGAGAAACCTATTGTCATTAGACAATCCCTTTAAAATGATTGTAAATAAATTGCATTACTGAGTTTGTACTGATTTACAATCTACAGTTTGTAGTCTGTACACATGTAGTGTACAGCAATCTGATAGGGACTCAAGCGCTGCATAATAGGAGCTCAGCTAATCTGTAAGGGCAGTTTCCAGCAACAACCATCAGACCTATGAATGCAGTTTTAAATCATTCTTCATTTATGCTTACATCAGGGTTGGGGCTTGTGCCCTTTTAAAAATTGCTGTTGAATATACTGCTATATAACTGTACTAGCTATTGAACCCGTTCTACGCCCGGGTGGTGAGCATTTTTATTGGTATATGGTCTCCCATGCTGGTATGTGCTGCCCCCCTCCTTGTATTTGTGCTGCCCCCATCCTGTCCC
The DNA here is from genome assembly GCF_046119375.1 of Phyllobates terribilis. NCBI lineage: Eukaryota > Metazoa > Chordata > Amphibia > Anura > Dendrobatidae > Phyllobates > Phyllobates terribilis. The sequence continues at coordinate 17,616,242 of NW_027362761.1, read as the reverse complement.
CACCATCCAATCCTGGTATGCGTGGTACCCCTCACCCCCAATCCTGGTATGCGTGGCACCCCTCACCCCCAATCGTGGTATGCGTGGCACCCCTCACCCCCAATCGTGGTATGCGTGGCACCCCTCACCCCCAATCCTGGTAGGCATGGCACCCCTCACCCCCAATCCTGGTATGCGTGGCACCCCTCATCTCTATCCTGGTGTGTATGGTATCCCTCATCCTGGTATGCATGGCACCCTATCCCTCACTCCCAATCCCGGTATGCGTGGCACCCCTCACCCCCAATCCCGGTATGTGTGGCACCCCTCATCCCGGTATGCGTGGCACTCCTCACCCCCAATCCCGGTATGCGTGGCACCGTTCATCCCCAATCCCGGAATGCGTGGCACCCCTCATCCCCAATCCTGGTATGCATGGTCCCCTCACCCCCCAATCCTGGTATGCGTGTTACCCCTCACCCCCCAATCCTGGTATGCGTGGCACCCCTCACCCCCCAATCCTGGTATGCGTGGCACCCCTCACCCCCCAATCCTGGTATGCGTGGCACCCCTCACCCCCCAATCCTGGTATGCGTGGCACCCCTCACCCCCCAATCCTGGTATGCGTGGCACCCCTCACCCCCCAATCCTGGTATGTGTGGCACCCCTCACCCCCCAATCCTGGTCTGTGTGGTACCCCTCACCCCCAATCCTGGTATGTGTGATACCCCTCACCCCCCAATCCTGGTATGCGTGGTACCCCTCACCCCCCAATCCTGGTATGCGTGGTACCCCTCACCCCCAATCCTGGTATGTGTGGTACCCCTCACCCCCCAATCCTGATATATGCATGGTCCCCTCACCTCACAATCCTGTTATGTGTGGCCCCCTCATCCCTTTCACACTGTACACACATACAAAAAAAATAAACAGTTATACTCACCTTTCTTCTCTGTACTCCAGCGCTGCTGCGTCCTCTTCTGCCGGAGGCCGGGGGAGGAGTGTGGCGCCGGAGCACCGCGCTGTCCGGCGCCATTTTGCTGAAGACACACTGTAAATGTGTCTTCAGTAAAATGGCGCCAGATAGTGCAATGCGCACGCGCCGGTCAGACGCCTTCACTCCGCCCCTGGTCTCCAGCGAAGAGAGGCGCCGCGGCAACGCTCCTCCCGGTCAGGTAAGTATGGCGCCAGAGATCGCGGTATGTGTTCAGTGTCTACGCATACTGCGATCTCCGGCGCCATACACCTCCTCTTACCTGTAACGGCTGGATGCGTGCTTCTCTCTGGAGCCAGACTGCGCATCACGCATGCGCAGTCTATCGAGGCTTCGGACAGAAACACACATCCCGCCTTATATTATAGATGTAACTGTATAGGAATACTGTTGCCTGTATGTCTGATATTGACTACAAGAGTATTACTCAACCAAGCATATGCCACAAGGACACTCTTATGACAGGTTTGGCTTGATATGGAAATTTGCGCTTCTAGTAAATATTAATTTGGCAATTTAACATACAGTACACATAGCATATATAAAAGGTACAGTACAGACCAAAAGTTTGAACACACCTCATTTAAAGATTTTTCTGTATTTTCTTGACTATGAAAATTGTACATTCAGGCTGCGTGCCCACGTTGCGTATTACAAGCGTATATGCTGCGGAATTTCCGCAGCGTAAACGCTTGTAAAACGCATGTATATCCGCACCCCATGGTCCCCAATGGCATTCCGCAATGTCAATGCCCATGCTGCAGATTTTTCCGCAGCGTATATGCTGCAGTCAAGAATCCGCAGCATGTTCATTAATTTTGCGTTTCCGCATGCGGAATCAGTGTGCGGATGGTACCCAAGTCTGGAGGAGAGGAGACTCTCATCCAGACCTGGGTACCAAAGAACCTGTAAAAAAAAGAATAAAATAAAGTTTATACTTATCTTCTGATGTTTTCCCGCCGTCGCGCTGCTGTGTGAAGGACCTGCCATGTCATGAGTCATGTGACCCATCACATGACTCAATGACATCACCACAGGTCCTGCATACAACAGCGTGAGCAGCTCAACACTCTGGACGGGGCAGAGAATGCATCAGAAGGTGAGTATAAACTTTATTTTTTTATTTTTTACCATTCTGATTCTTTTTTTTTAACTATTACTTGGTCAAACTATATAAATCCATGCCGGTTGCATGGATTTATATAGTGTGAACAAGCTGTCAAGCACTTTTCCAAGTGATGCTTAAATCACTTGGAGAAGTGCTTGATAACCCGCATGCGGAAATGCATGCAAAGACACTGCAAAGACGCCTCACAAACGCTTCTACCTGGCGGGAAAACCGCATGTAAAATCCGCATAGCCTCACACAGAAGGCATCAAAACTATGAATTAACACATGTGGAATTATATACTTAGCAAAAAAGTGTGAAACAACTGGAAATATGTCTTATATTCTAGGTTCTTCAAAGTAGCCACCTTTTGCTTTGATGACTGCTTTGCACACTCTTGGCATTCTCTTGATGAGCTTCAAGAGGTAGTCACCGGAAATGGTCTTCCAACAATCTTGAAGGAGTTCCCAGAGATGCTTAGCACTTGTTGGCTCTTTTGCCTTCACTCTGCGATCCAGCTCACCCCAAACCATCTCGATTGGGTTCAGGTCTGGTGACTGTGGAGGCCAGGTCATCTGGCGTAGCACCCCATCACTCTCCTTCTTGGTCAAATAGCCCTTACACAGCCTGGAGGTGTGTTTGGGGGTCATTGTCCTGTTGAAAAATAAATGATGGTCCAACTAAACGCAAACCGGATGGAATAGCATGCCACTGCAAGATGCTGTGGTAGCCATGCTGGTTCAGTATGCCTTCAATTTTGAATAAATCCCAAACAGTGTCACCAGCAAAGCACCCCCACACCATCCCACCTCCTCCTCCACGCTTCACGGTGGGAACCAGGCATGTAGAATCCATCTGTTCACCTTGTCTGCGTCGCACAAAGACACGATGGTTGGAACCAAAGATCTCAAATTTGGACTCATCAGACCAAAGCACAGATATCCACTGGTCTAATGTCCATTCCTTGTGTTCTTTAGCCCAAATAAGTCTCTTCTGCTTGTTGCCTGTCCTTAGCAGTGGTTTCCTAGCCTCTATTTTACCATGAAGGCCTGCTGCACAAAGTCTCCTCTTAACAGTTGTTGTAGAGCTGTGTCTGCTGCTAGAACTCTGTGTGGCACTAACCTGGTCTCTAATCTGAGCTGCTGTTAACTTGCGATTTCTGAGGCTGGTGACTCGGATAAACTTATCCTCAGAAGCCGAGTTGACTCTTGGTCTTCCTTTCCTGGGGCGGTCCTCATGTGAGCCAGTTTCTTTGTAGCGCTTGATGGTTTTTGGAACTGCACTTGGGGACACTTTCAAAGTTTTCCCAATTTTTTGGACTGACTGACCTTCATTTCTTAAAGTAATGATGGCCACTCGTTTTTCTTTACTTAGCTCCTTTTTTCTTGCCATAATACAAATTCTAACAGTCTATTCAGTAGGACTATCAGCTGTGTATCCACCAGACTTCTGCACAACACAACTGATAGTCCCAACCCCATTTATAAGGCAATAAATCCCACTTATTAAACCTGACAGGGCACACCTGTGAAGTGAAAACCATTTCTGGTGACTACCTCTTGAAGCTCATCAAGAGAATGCCAAGAGTGTGCAAAGCAGTCATCAAAGCAAAAGGTGGCTACTTTGAAGAACCTATATATCAGACATATTTTCAGTTGTTTCACGCTTTTTTTTAAGTATATAATTCCACATGTGTTAATTCATAGTTTTGATGCCTTCAGTGTGAATGTACAATTTTCATAGTCATGAAAATACAGAAAAATCTTTAAATGAGAAGGTGGTCTGTACTGTACATCATCAATGCAATGTGAACGGTACCTAATTTCAGTTCTGGAACACAATTAGTTATCTGAATTAGAAGAACTAGAAAGCAGACTAAATAGCAATAATCAGATACCTAACTATACATTTTATTCACATAGAAGAAGAAATTCCTATTCACCAGCCAGAAGACTCCTATTATTCATATGAGTATGATACAGATCCATATGCTGCTGACACTGAAGATGGCATGGACTTTACCGTGGAGCTCACAACAGTTTCTGACTTGGCCGAGGACACAGGCAGAGTGGATACATCATCCATAACAGAATGGTAATGGCAGGTCCAAAATAATCCAGTCCACTACTCCACAGCTTCAAATCTAGTAATAGTCTCTTATAGAAGCAATACATTTCCATTGGAATCTTCTTTAAAACACTTACATCAAACTGCACATTCTATCTAAGACATTGTGCTACCTAGTTTTCTACAACTTGCTTAGTTTTCATGTCAACTTTTTTTTTTTTAAATTTAGAATCTGAAGGTCTGAAGAAAATCTTGATCGATGGAGGGCTGCTTCTGTTTGTAAAATTCTTGGTATCAGGAGTTTCCCGCTGGTTATAAAACTTATTTGGTATTCTATATCTTTTTTCCCTTAACCAGCCTAGTATACGTTTTATTTTCTATTTGTTTCTTTAAGACCACATTCAGTATTTGGTCAGTATTTTACATCAGTATTTGTAAGCCAAAACCAGGAGTGGGTGATCAATACAGAAGTGGTGACCAGTTTCTATTATACTTTTCCTCTGATTGTTCCACTCCTGGTTTTGGCTTACAGATACTGAGGTAATATACTGACCAAATACTGAACGTGTGAACATGGCCTTAAAATGTAAAGTTTCCCTATAATTGAGATTTAACAAATGTAGAACATTTTGAAGGAGAGGCGGCATGAAATTTTCCCCTGCCAAAAACCAAGAACCCTCCTCTTACCATTTGAGATAAAAGCAGACCTCTGCTGACTCCACTAACGCCATCATATTCAAATAATGTAGCTTTATAAGCTTCCTATCTAAGTTGTAACATGTTCCAGCGACCACATCAGAGCTTCATCGGGACCACTGTCTGCATGAACTGCAAGAGGAAATCAAGTCACTCGCTGAGACAAGACACTTCTAACCCTGTCTTTAGGCAAACCTTGGTTTTCTTCTTGTCACAGTCTTCGTTGCTTTTGTATATTGGTTTAAGTTCTTATTTTTTTATGTATATGAAAACCATGAGTGGATGATATGCATCTGTACAGATCTATAGCATCACGATTCCTGGCATATCGGGCAGTTTGTGCTTTGCATTTTGATGTGTAATGTTATCCATAAGATGAAAAAGAACCGAATGGGAGGAAGCCTTCTGCGTGTCTTGGTTTGTGGACCTATTCCCAGGTTTCCATAAGAAAAATAATAAAACTGCTTTACAAAACAATGGGGTTATCCAGGCTGAAGAGTATTTAGAGATGCAATATATTTTATGTGTTAAAATGTTCCTACATCATTTAGTTATTCTCTTGTTTGACTAAAAATGAGGAAGGTTACTTCTTCTCCAGTGCCAACATTATAATGAAATGACATACAGTTCCTATAAAATCTATCCTCACCCCCTCTATCATCTTGTATTGTGTAATAGCATTAATTAAATTAAAGAAATTGTCTAGAATTAGGAAAAAAAATTTGAATGGCGGCAGTCTTAAAAATGCGCTGTGTTCAGCACTTAACAGCAGAACCATATACAGTACTGGAGATGTTTTTCGTAAAAAGTCACTTTTTTTTTTATAAACCCTTTAATCAAAAATGTTTGATGGAGGTCAACTAAACAGACTGATTATGTAAGATAAAAACAGATCTCTACTTTGCCATTACTATGCTTCAGTCTCCCATACAGGCTCCATGAGATTACTGTGCTTTATGCCCTGCCACACAATTTCAGTGTATGGTTTGGACATGTTGCCCCTGAAAACACTTTCCTGTAGTTTTGGCTTAATTTTCGCAGTTATCTTGTTGAAAACTCTAAATCTTTTCCAAGTTACAGTTTCTCCAGACTTCCTCTGTTCAGCAGCTTTGTCTTCAGTATTTCTCTCTATGTTATTACCTGTATTATACGCTCTATCGTCTATTTCTGTTTATAAGCATCAATATTGTCTAAGTAGATCCATTGGGATTTAATAATATTACATAATATTGTTACTTATTAAATGAACAAGCCCAAAGAGTGTGAACACTTTTTATAGACACTACATTTTAATATACATTCCATGTCTAACAGTTAATATTGTGGCCTAGATGCACATAGATGCTATTGGTTATTCTTTCTGCTGCAAATGCAAAATTAAAAAGTGCCATCTCTCTGTTTCTTCTATTAAAAACCCTCCATTCTGTATTTCTCTTCTTGCAGCATTGCTAATCACCACAAACACATGTAAACCGCTGACCCTTTTCGGACTCCCTCAGTCCTCAGTCTTACCCCTCATTGACAGAGGGTGTGGTGAGCTGTTTACAGACCTTTGTTTCTATATACACATTCGGTGGCAAGTAATCTTTAAATATCCTGCCATTTTGTGTATACAGGAGATAGGCAAATCAATGCCGTGGCTATATATGCCCCCTCTCCTACGTCTGCTGATTCGCAATATGTAGGGTTCAGATGCAAAGGGTGAATACATCATTGCTAGATCAGAACTCGAATGAGAGGTAGAATTATAATCTCAAAATGATAGAATTATTGCTATTTAAGACTATTTACAAAGGTTCATTTTTCTGCTTTCGATGCATTGTAACATCATAACACTAAACAATCACCATTCAGGGGTCCAGCCAGCCTTACATCGTAACACTAAACGATCACAATTCAGGGGTCCAGCCAGCCTTACATCGTAACACTAAACAATCACCATTCAGGGGTCCAGCCAGCCTTACATCGTAACACTGAACAATCACCATTCAGGGGTCCAGCCAGCCTTACATCGTGACACTGAACAATCACCATTCAGGGGTCCAGCCAGCCTTACATCGTAACACTAAACAATCACCATTCAGGGGTGCAGCCAGCCTTACATCGTAACACTAAACAATCACCATTCAGGGGTCCAGCCAGCCTTACATCGTAACACTAAACAATCACCATTCAGGGGTCCAGCCAGCCTTACATCGTAACACTAAACGATCACAATTCAGGGGTCCAGCCAGCCTTACATCGTAACACTGAACAATCACCATTCAGGGGTCCAGCCAGCCTTACATCGTAACACTGAACAATCACCATTCAGGGGTCCAGCCAGCCTTACATCGTAACACTAAACAATCACCATTCAGGGGTGCAGCCAGCCTTACATCGTAACACTAAACAATCACCATTCAGGGGTGCAGCCAGCCTTACATCGTAACACTAAACAATCACCATTCAGGGGTGCAGCCAGCCTTACATCGTAACACTAAACAATCACCATTCAGGGGTCCAGCCAGCCTTACATCGTAACACTGAACAATCACCATTCAGGGGTGCAGCCAGCCTTACATCGTAACACTAAACAATCACCATTCAGGGGTCCAGCCAGCCTTACATCGTAACACTGAACAATCACCATTCAGGGGTCCAGCCAGCCTTACATCGTAACACTAAACAATCACCATTCAGGGGTCCAGCCAGGCTTACATCGTAACACTAAACAATCACAATTCAGGGGTCCAGCCAGCCTTACATCGTAACACTAAACAATCACCATTCAGGGGTCCAGCCAGCCTTACATCGTAACACTAAACAATCACCATTCAGGGGTCCAGCCAGCCTTACATCTTAACACTAAACAATCACCATTCAGGGGTCTAGCCAGCCTTACATCGTAACACTAAACAATCACCATTCAGGGGTCCAGCCAGCCTTACATCGTAACACTAAACAATCACCATTCAGGGGTCCAGCCAGCCTTACATCGTAACACTAAACAATCACCATTCAGGGGTCCAGCCAGCCTTACATCGTAACACTAAACAATCACCATTCAGGGGTCCAGCCAGCCTTACATCGTAACACTAAACAATCACCATTCAGGGGTCCAGCCAGCTTTACATCTTAACACTAAACAATCACCATTCAGGGGTCCAGCCAGCCTTACATCGTAACACTAAACAATCACCATTCAGGGGTCCAGCCAGCCTTACATCGTAACACTAAACAATCACCATTCAGGGGTCCAGCCAGCCTTACATCGTAACACTAAACAATCACCATTCAGGGGTCCAGCCAGCCTTACATCGTAACACTAAACAATCACCATTCAGGGGTCCAGCCAGCCTTACATCGTAACACTAAACAATCACCATTCAGGGGTCCAGCCAGCCTTACATCGTAACACTAAACAATCACCATTCAGGGGTCCAACCAGCCTTACATCGTAACACTAAACAATCACCATTCAGGGGTCCAGCCAGCCTTTAAGGATGCAAGCGGTAGAAGGTGCTGTCTTGTACAGCGAACCATGTTTGGTCATGTTTATGTGCTACACAGCCGCTGACAACGATAATGATTCATTCAAAAGAATATAGTAGGAATGATTATTTGGGGTTATTTCTAGTGACTTGTTTGGGGCACTTAACCAATTATCATTGGGGTCACGGGTCTGATGTGTTTTGTTTCCGCTAATGTCTTAGTATACTGTCCCTCATCTACAAAGACCAGGTAAACTTACATAAGTCTTAGGCTTTATTCACACTACCATTCGGAGCGTTGCTTGGCAGTCCTGGCAGAGGCGACAAAAGAATAAGTGCTGCATAAGTGCATACAATTTTTACCTTCAAAACAACAAATGCCACCATACAGTAGAACCTGCCAAGTCCAATTGTAATTGAATCCAGCAATAGGTTCTGATTGTGTTATAACCTGAAACCCTGTTCAAGTGTGAACACAGCCTTAAATACACCCTTGGGAGTTTATTCCTTGAAGATGTAATGCCAGTCTAGGCAAGTGATGGGAGACTCTTAGGAACATGAATGACTGCTAATTTTAATATGCTACCCTACTTCCAACAGATAACTTAATGTATAAAATAGTATGTTAAATTATATATAATTTTACTGTCCTTCTTAATACATGTATATAAATTATATGTTAAAAACTGTTTTTTTTTATCATTCTTGCCAAAGTGGGTGTATTTGTTTAAGACTTTGAAGATGTTTTAGGGACTAGGCAAGAAAAAGGCATTAACCTTTGGCTACTCTTTTGTTTTTAAGTATACACTGAGTTGTATTTTTAGTGTTACTAAGTGACCTGTAAGTAGCGGGTCTAATGCAAGGTGTTAGTGTAAGCTTCTACTGTTTGTCCATGGTAGACCTGTGTATTAAATGGATTTATTTTGTATTTGATAAGTGCAGCGTTGCTTGGCGCCCTCACACGTACATCTTTTCGTAAATGACAATAAATTGTTTACAAATTCTTTGCTATGTTTCTTCTCTGCTTTCACGTAATCTTCAATTTCATTAAAGAACGTTAAAATAACCCTTGGAAGCTAGCTGCCTTTAGGAAAGAGGGTGAAAACCCATGAATCGACGATGAAGGAGCTCTGTAAAGTTGGATATTTGCATGAAATATCAATAAATAAATAAATGCAACAAGTCCACTTCTAGCTATTAAATGCTCTTCTTTTAATTTTCATTTTCTTATACAATCTAACAAAGTGCAAAACGGTAAATCAAACAATCATCACCTTTGTCACCCAACGTGATCAATGTTCAAGGAGGTGATCTTGCCGTTCTCCAAACATGGAGAAGTGACACCATTTCTTGCAAGGGTGGATTAAAGGGAATCTGTCACCAGGTTTTTGCCACCTAATCTGAGAGCAGTGTAATGTAGAGCCTGAGATCCTGATTCCAGCAATGTATCACTTACTAGGCAGCTTGCTGCAGTTTTTATAAAGTCACTGAGATTATAATAAGAGGACTAGTAAACCTGCTGCCATGTAGTCCTCCATATTCATAAGCGCTATATAACCCCACCCCCACCACACTGTATATGGGCAGAAAGCTGTCAATCAGTGGTGGGGGCAGGGTTTTACAGAGCTCAGCATTCAGAGAACTGGTAGATCTGCAGCACATAAAACATTGATTTTATCAAAAAGACAACATGCAGTGCAGTGAGTTTTACATTACTGGAATCAGGTTCTCTGTCCCTACATCATGCTGTTCTCAGATGGGTTAGCAAAAACCTGGTGACAGATTTCCCTTTAAGGGTCTGCACACACCATGTCTCTGCATGTTGAAACATCTCCTCTAAGTTAGGATGATGACAATATCACAAGCTGTAACATCAGTCAAGCTGGACGACTATGGTGACAAGTGTTTTATATATCATAAGTAGTGTTGAGTGAATTTGTTCGGCATTTCAAATTCAGGTTTGCGTTCGGGGCTCCGGCTTTTTCGCGCCAAAAAATCGGCTCCGCCCATGAACATCCCTGATTTGCCACGCTGTCACGCAGATAACATTCATGACAGCGTGGCAAATCAGGGATGTTCTTGGGCAAAGGCGATTTTTTTGGCGCGAAAAAGCCGGAGCCCCGAACACGAACCCGAATTTGAAATGCCGAACAAATTCGCTCAACACTAATCATAAGAACTTTTTACTGTTGTACACAGGGCCAGCGTCACCACCCTGTGCACCCAGGCAAGTGCCGGGGCTCTGAGCAAACGGGGCCCACTCGCCGTCGGGGACACTGGCACGCTATGGGGCCTGTAAGCCAAGGGAGCCCACTGCCAGCGCGGGCACTGGCAACAGGCCTCCTCCACATCGTACTTTAAACTGTTTGAAACACTTACTTTTCCCTGTTCCTCCGCTGCTCAGATCTCCTCAGCATCTTCTGACTATCTATGATGTCTCAGCGCAGAGGGTGCAATGACGTCACTTCAGCATGCCCTCTGTGCATAGCAGTGCAGAGAGTCAGAAGACGCTGAGGACACCGGAGCAGCGGAGGAACAGGGAGAGGTAAGTATTTGATTATTTCTTTTTTATGTATGGAGCATTATATGGGGCCCATTATTCTGCATGGAGCATTATATGGGGCCCATTATACTGTGTGGAGCACTATATGGGGCCGATTATTCTGTATGGGACATTAGATGGGGCCCGTTATACTGTTTGGAGCATTATATGGGGTCCATTATTCTGTATGGAGCATTATATGGCACCCATTATACTGTATAAAGCAATATATTGGGCTCATACGGAATGAAGCAATACATGGGGTCCATTATACTGTATGGAGCACTATATGGGGCCCAAATACTGTATAGAGCAATATATGAGGCTTATAATACTGTATGGAGAACTATGTGGTACCCATAATACTATATGGAGGACTATGCGGTGTCCATAATACTGTATGGAGGACTATGCGGTGCCCATAATACTGTATGGAGGACTATGTGGTGCCCATTATACTGTATGGAGGACTGTGTGGTGCCCATTATACTGTATAGAGGACTTAGTGGTGCCCATAATACTGTATGGAGGACTATGTGGTGCCCATTATACCGTATGGAGGACTATGTGGTGCCCATTATACTGTATGGAGGACTGTGTGGTGCCCATTATACTGTATAGAGGACTTTGTGGTGCCCATAATACTGTAAGGAGGACTATGTGGTGCCCATAATACTGTATGGAGGACTATGTGGTGCCCATTACACTGTATGGAGGACTATGTGGTGCCCATTATACTGTATGGAGGATTATGTGGTGCCCATTATGCTGTATGGAGTACTATGTGGGGCCCATTATACTGTATGGAGGACTATGTGGAGCCCATAATACTGTAAGGAGGACTATGTGGTACCCATAATACTGTATGGAGGACTATGTGGGGCCCATTATTCTGTATGGAGCAGTATATGGGGCCCATAATGCTGTATGGAGGACTGTGTGGTGCCCATTATACTGTATAGAGGACTTAGTGGTGCCCATAATACTGTAAGGAGGACTATGTTGTGCCCATAATACTGTATGGAGGACTATGTGGGGCCCATTATTCTGTATGGAGGACTGTGTGGTGCCCATTATGCTGTATAGAGGACTTAGTGGTACCCATAATACTGTATGGAGGACTATGTGGTGCCCATTATACTGTATGGAGGACTATGTGGTGCCCATTATACTGTATAGAGGACTATGTGGTGCCAATAATACTGTATGGAGGACTTAGTGGTGCCATTATACTGTATGGAGGACTATATTGTCCGGTCTGCACTGTGCGCTGCGAGGATTCGCTGGTCTCTGAGCTATTGTATAATTTACAATAGATATCGCTCATGTAATGTAAAGTGAAATCTCTGGCATTGAATTATACCTATATTACCTCTGCCAGATCTGTGCATCATGAATCGTGGTATGTGTTAAAGGGGACCACTGAGGCTCTTTCACCCGGGGTCCACAAAAACCTAGAGCTGCCCTGGTTGTACATGCAAATAGAAATTCTATAGAAAAAAGCAAATGTAAAAATGTGACCTGCTGCCTTTATTTATGGTATTCTGGATTAAGGGAGAGAGCTCCTGATTTATGCACTGATCAGATGTTTTCTATTGCCGGAGGGTCACTATTGAATTACAGTATATGCAATATCTACATGCTGACTATTGGCAGATCCAGTTGAATTCAGTTAGTTCAGCTGACAGTCTGATATTTTGGGAGGTCATACTCACAAGGCTTTCTTCATACTTACTATGTGACTATGCTCAGCGTATGCTCAAGAAAAGCTACTTCATAAGGACAATTTTTCTCTGTCTCAATTTTTCCTTTTTTTTTAATGAAATTCTTGTAAAAATATTGGAACACAAAAGCAATGTGACAAGTAGTTTTTAAAAAATGTACTGCCATTGATCTCAGGAACACTAAGCTTATCTGATCAATGAACATTCTGTTCTTCTCCTGTTTTATACAAGAACATACCGTAAATGTTTTATACAAGGAACAGCACTAGGGCTCAGAGCGTTCAGCTTAAATCATTGTGTAATTTTTGGCTATTGTCAAAAAGTTTTTTATTTGCTTAGAGAAATGTCATAGAGCTGTTTGAGACCGAAATTTGGGGTAACTTGGAGGCAGAGTCTCTTTAGAGGTTTTTACTGAAGTTATGGATATTGCAGATTTTTTCCTAAACTGGTTCCTCACTTTGTCTCGAAATTCTTCAGAAGCGTAGTAGTACACAAAAGGATCAACACAACTGTTTAAGGTGCTCAAAGTCAAGCACACCATATAGATTGCATAAAGGTCTCCGTGTCTTTGAAGACAGTGCTCTGAGTAATGCATCAAAAGAACCACATTGCTTGGGGTCAAGAAGATGATGACTATGAACAGCACCAATGCACTTAGCTTTACAGCATAGGTGTATTTCTCTCCACTTAGTATCAGTTCTCGAATTACAGCAATGTAACTAAATACAATAATTACCAATGGTAAAATAAAGCACAAGACAATGACCGACATGAAATAATAAAATAGATACTCTGCTGGTTCTTGCTTCGGAAGAGCATCATGACACAATGTGAGTTCTGTGTTTAGAAGTCGGTAGGATTGCTGCATGGTGGACAGAGGAATGGTAGATAGCATGGCAATTAGCCAGCATGTAGAACATATACAGATAGCAAATATCCTGCTTCTGAATGTTCTGGAGAAAAAAGGATGCACCACGGCAAGGTAACGGTCAACACTGATACTCATGAGCAACAAGGCTGAGCAATACATGTTCCCATAAAAGAAGCTTGTCACAGCCCTGCACATCAGCTCACCAAAAATCCAATTGTTTCCCAAATAATAGTAAAATATCTTAAAGGGAAGAACCAGGATGAGCAAGAGGTCTGCCACTGCCAGATTCATAAGGAACACTGTGGATGTCATCTTTTTGACTTTGGTTGCTAAAACCCACAGTGCAAGACCATTGGCTGGAAGACCCACCAGAAATATAACAGTGTAGACAGAAGGTATGAGCACAACCGTAATGGAACTTTTCAGGTGATCTTTCGATGATGCGGAAATTTGCAAGAATGTGTTATTCAATACTCCTCTGAAGGACCTTAGTTGTTGACATGATATCGATTCAGATGTACTTGTTTCATCAGAAAAAATAATTGCTTCATCAGAATCATCTGTAATAAAATTGAGACAAACTGTTAGTTTCCAGAACAACTCTTGAAATGATATTCTTGGAAGTAAATTTCACCATGTTTATTTACTATATTGCTATATATTAATTAATGGACAGTACAATGTATAGATGGCCCAAAAGCTAGGACTTGAAGATGGCATAGTATGCATGATACTATGTCATGTTGTCATATAGTGGCATGTCATCCCACCAAAGTTGTGTAGCCTATAGCTGGTATAACACATGAGATAGCTACAGGTAGAGCTGGTATAGCACATGAGATAACTGACAACTATATCTTCCAACTGCATCATACACAGGAACGTTTACCCTATCTTTCATATGTATTTAATGCGGAGAGAAAGTTGCTGCCAGGCACCTCTAGGAGTCCCAGGATGAAAAAAAGGACTGGGCCTTTAAAAGAAAAAAAAAGGTGCCTATACACCTATGATAGATGTCAACTGATAGCTCTATCTTCTAGCTTCCCCTTAAACACTCGTTCATGTGTTCTCTATGGGGAGAGCAAAGTCATTCACTGCCAGACACCTCTGTCCGCTTCTTATGTCGCAATGAAATAAAAGTATTGGACTTTTAAATTGAAACTGCTTGATCCTTCTCTCCGTTCTGAGATGATCTGAGAAGCAAGGTTGCCAACCGTCCGGAAATTCCAAGGCAGTCCATGAAAATAAGGCACGTTTTTGCCCTGTTCATAAAAAAATTTAAGGTGTCCATTTTTTTTTTGAGACTGAAAAAAACGTATACAGATCATTATGACTGCAATTATCATCATTTTACAGTGAATGCAGCGGATGTCTTCATATCACAATTATGGGCTGTAGACACGGATCACTGTTAATCATAATGATTTATTATGGTTTTCCAAAGTGTCCATAAAATATTGTCTGTCCATGATTTTTGATAAGCTGTGCAGAAAAAAAAAGGTCAAGTTGGCTACCCTGGTGAGAAGACCCTGGTGGTTAGATGGTATCTGTGGGTTTGGCTGACAAATCTCTTGTGTATGAAGGCCATTAAACCCAATCCTTATCTCCCCCAACATAGGTTGAGAGTCATAGGGCAACAATAGACATCAGATGGTAGGCTACTTTTCTTGAAAATAACACATTTGGAAAACTTTAATGAGTATGGGGGCATTTTCACTGCTAACTTTGTAGTTCCATCAATTCATAGCACTTTTCAATACACAAACCTCTTTTCCCTCACCCCATCCAAATGTGTGCAGTTGCTAATGCAGAGACGGACAGTTATCACATATCTGGTGTCCAGACACCAAAGACATGTTAGATGGCTTGCTAAAGATTTGTGGTTGGGTTGCAGATGGCCAAAAATTGAAAACTGAACTTGTGGAGGTAATGGAGTATGATAAAGAAAAATGTATTGTTTGCAGTAGTGTTGTTAGACCAGGGGAAAGGCACAGAGATCTCAGAGCATGTAAGCAGGACATATCCAAAAGAAGGAAGCACAATTACTGGCATGGGGCATTTTGTTGTATTGAGGCTAGCTTAGGAGCGATTTAATACATTATTGTTTGGATAAGTGACAAAGTGGCTGAAATGGATGTCACCGTCCTTAAATGGGGCGTCATCAGTGACGTCTGTTTTGGGGGCTGGTCTGGTCTCTGATATTCCTGCTTGCTGCGTTCTCTCCTTTTCAGTGTGCACTCAGTGTGTACTCTCTTACTAGCTCATCACTTCTACTTAGGATCGACGAAGGTGCGGAATGTCAGTGCCCATTCAAAGGGATATAGCATTGTGGGCGCATGCTGAGCAGGTGTCAGAATTGACAACCAACATGTGCCCAGTAAAGTAGGGACTAGCCCAAGCCCTGAGACAGATGTCACTGATGACGCTTCATTTCAGGTTGGTGACAGCAGCATCAGAGCGCCAGCCCCCTGGATACATCCCACTTGAGAATTTGCAGTGCATTCTGGGATACTAAAATTAAATGTCATCGGAAGTAAAAAGAAATAAAAAAAATCAGACAGGAAGTTAGAATACAGAGGGAACGATAAGGAATTTGTAAGTGAAGTATATTATAAAAGTGGTTAGATTGTTGAATTAGCTAGACATATAATATGAAAATCACCTTTGGTTTGGGACAACTCCTTTAGTTCATTGGACTACTGCGTGACTTCTAATCTTCTGATTGCACAAAATAGTTATTTCAGCTGTATATCATATAATCTCCAGTACAAATGAGATATATGTGTGTATTATCTTGAATTGTATCGCAGCAGCATCAAGCTCATACGTTATGGCCATGTTCACACGGCAATATTTAGTCAGTATTTCACATCCATATTTGTAAGCCAAAACCAGGAGAGGGTGATAAATACAGAAGTGGTAACATACATAGTGTTTAAGGCTGAAGGAAGACTAAGTCCATCTAGTTCAACCCATTCCTAACATGTTGATCCAGAGGAAGGCAAAAAAAAAACATGTGGCAAACACGAAGCTCCACATTGGGGAAAAAAATTCCTTCCTGACTCCACATACTGCAATCAGACTAGTTCCCTGGATCAACGCCCTATCAAGGAATCTAGTACATATAACCTGTAATATTATACTTTTCGAGAAAGGCATCTTTGCCCTTCTTAAATTTTAGTAGTGAATCACTCATTACAACATCATGCGGCAGAGAGTTCCATAGTCTCACTGCTCTTACAGTAAAGAATCCCCGTCTGTGATTATGATTAAACCTTCTTTCCTCCAGACGTAGAAGATGCCCCCTTGTCCCCGTGTCTGGCCTCAGAGTAAAAAGATCAGTAGAAACTGCTCCCTGCACATTAACCCCCGCAATGCTGCGATCGAAATTACCGCTGTAAACGTACTGACCTGAAGAATAAAGCTGCCTTATTAATTTTACCACACGTGGAGCGGCATAAAAAGCCCCCCATAAAAACTATTCCGGAATTGCTGGTTTTTGTTTATTCTGCCACCCAAAAATCTGAATAGAAAGCGATCAAAAAATGTCACATGCCCGAAAATGGTACCAATAAAAACGTCAGCTTGTCCCGCAAAAAACAAGCTGTCATATGACTCTGTCGGCCAAAATATGGAAAAATTATAGCTCTCAAAATATGGCGATGCAAAAACTAGTCTTTGCAAAAAAAAGGCGTCTTTTAGTGTGTGACAGCTGTCAGTCATAAAAACCCGATATTATTCTGGTATCTCTGTAATCGCACTGATTCAAAGAATAAAGTCGTCTAATCACTTATACCACACGAGGAACGGTGTAAAAAAATAAACTCTAGGGTTAGGGTTGTGCTAGAGTTAGGGTTGCATTAGGGTTGGGGTTAGGGTTGGGCTAGTTTTAGGGTTGGGCTAGGGTTAGGGGTGGGCTAGGGGTTAGGGTTGGGTTAGGGTTAGACTTGGACTAGGGTTAGGGTTGGGCTAGGGTTGGGGTTAGGGTTGGGATTTTTTCTAAAGAAAAAAAAATGATGACGATATGGCGACTAGTGTTGAGCGCAAGTGCTCTTTACTTGAGTTTGCATCGGGTGCTCGGGTATGCACTGAGTATCGTGGGTATTTGAGTGACATGCTCGAGTCTCTGCCCCATATGTTTTGCGGACAAAAAAAACGTTGCTGGGATCGCCTGCCATGCAAGAGCGATCCCCGGATGTTTTTTTTTTGGGTGTCTAACATGAAACATGTGGGGCACGGACTCGAGCATGTCACTAGAGCACCCGAGATACATGGTGCCTACCCGAGTACTTGATGCAAACTCAAGTAGCGAGCACTTGCACTCAAGACTAACGACAACTTATTCAATATGATGACCTAATGTTATCAAATTCTGTCGTACCTCTGGGTTCAAAATGTACACTATGCCCCTTGATAAAATCTTTGAGCGGTCTAGTCAATTGTGGGGGGGGGTTCCACTTTTTAGGCACATCATAGGCTCCCGAAATGCGACATGGCGTCCACTCTTGATTCCAGCCAATTTTCAGTTAAAAAAGTCACACAGTGCTCCTTCTCTTCTGAACCCTGACGTGAACCCAAACAGTGTATTTTCCCCACATGTGGGCTATTGGCGTACTCAGAAGAAATTGCACAACAGCTTTTAGGTTTCATTTTCTCCTCTTACCCTTGTGAAAATAAAAAATTTGGGGCTAAAAATCATTTTTGTGGAAAAAGTTTGATTTTTATATTTTTACGGCTCCATGTTATAAACTTCTGTGAAGCACCTGGGGGTTAAGGGTGCTCACCACACATCTAGATAATTTTCCTGAGAGGTCTAGTTTCCAAAATGTGTCACTTGTGGGGGTTTTATACTGTTTGGGCACATCAGGGGCACATCCACTAATTATGCAAGCAAATTTTACATTCAAAAAGTCAAATGGCGCTCCTTCCCTTCCGAACCCTGCCGTGCGCCCAAACAGTGGTTTTCCCCCATATATGGGGTATCGGCTTACTCAGGAGAGATTGCACAACAAATTGCATGGTGTAATTTCTCCTGTTAGCCTTATGAAAATGCAAAACTGGGGGGCTGAAAAACATTTTTGTGGGAAAAATGTTAAAATTTTATTTTCACGGCTTCATGTTATAAACTTCTGTGAAGCACCTGGGGGTTCAAGGTGCTCACCAAACATCTAGACAAGTTCCCTGAGGGGTCTAGTTTCCAAAATGGTGTTACTTGTGGGGGGGTTCCACTGTTTAGGCACATCAGGGGCTCTCCAAACGCAACATGGCATCCGCTAATTATTCAAGCAAATTTTACATTCAAAAAGTCAAATGGCGCTCCGTCCCTTCTGAGCCCTGCAGTGCGCCCAAACAGTGTTTTTTCCCCACGTATGGGGTATCTGCGTGCTCAGGGGAAATTGCACAACAAATTTTGGGGTCCATTTTTTCCTGTTACCCCTGCAAAAATAAAAAAATGTAGATCTAAAGTAACATTTTTGTGAAAAAAGTTAAATGTGAAGCACCTAAAGGGTTAATAAAGTTCTTGAATGTGGTTTTGAGCACCTTGAGGGGTGCAGTTTTTAGAATGGTGTCACTTTTGGGTATTTTCTGTCATAAAGGCCCCTCAAAGTCACTTCAAATGTGATGTGGTCCCTAAAAAATGGTTTTGCAAATTTTGTTGTAAAAATGAGAAATCGCTGATCAACTTTTAACCCTTATAGCTCCCTAATAAAAAAAATTTGATTCCAAAATTGTGCTGATGTAAAGTAAATGTGGGAAATGTTATTTATTAACTATTTTGTGTGATATATCTCTCTGATTTAAGGGCATAAAAATTCAAATTTTGAAAATTGCGAAATTTTTTACATTTTTGCTAAATTTCCGATTTTTTCACAAATAAATGCAAGTGATATCGAAGAAATTTTACCACAATCATGAAGTACAATATATCACAAAAAAAATCTCAGAATCAGCGGGATCCGTTGAAGCGTTCCAGAGGTATTACCTCATAAAGTGACAGTGGTCAGATTTGTAATGTGCAAACCACCCTCGGCGGAAAAGTGGTTAATGCATCCCATTATTTTATTTGCCTTTGCAGCAGCTGCCTGACACTGGCCGCCAAACGTGAGCTTGTCGTCCACCAATACACCCAGGTCTTTTTCAGTGACAGTTTTGCCCAGTGTTTTACAATTAAGCATATAATTATACATTATTTCCTCAGCCCAAGTGCATTTCCTTACATTTATCCCCATTAAAGCTCATTTGCCATTTATCAGCCCAAGCTTCTAGTTTACATAGACCCTCCTGTAATATAAAATTGTCGTCCTCTGTATTGATTACCCTGCAGAGTTTAGTGTCATCTGCAAATATTGAAATATTACTCAGTATTCCCCCTACAAGTTCATTAATAAATATGTTAAAAAGAAGGGGGCCCAATACTGACCCTTGTGGTACCCCACTGTTAACTGACAATCACCCTTTATTTCCTATCACTGAGCCAGTTCTTAACCCACTTACATATATTTCCCCCTATCCCGATTGTTCTCATTTTATGTATCAACCTTTTGTGTGGAACCGTATCAAAAGCTTTTGAAAAGTCCATATACACAACATCCACTGCATTTCCTTGGTCCAGTCCGGAACTTGCCTCCTCATAAAAACTGATCTGATTAGTTTGACAGGAACGGTCCCTTATAAACCCATGTTGATATTGGGTCATGAGGTTATTCTTCTTCAGATACTCTACACTGTGTGCCGAATTATTAGGCAAATGAGTATTTTGATCACATGATACTTTTTATACATGTTGTCCTACTCCAAGCTGCATAGGCTTGAGCGCCAACTACCAATTAAGTAAATCTGGTGATGTGCATCTCTGTAATGAGGAGGGGTGTTGACTAATGACATCAACACCCGATATAAGGTGTGTTTAATTATTAGGCAACTTCCTTTCCTTTGGCAAAATGGGTCAGAAGAGAGATTTGACGGGCTCTGAAAAGTCCAAAATTGTGAGATGTCTTGCAGAGGGATGCAGCAGTCTTGGAATTTCCAAACTTTTGAAGCGTGATCACCGAACAATCAAGCACTTCATGGCAAATAGCCAACAGCGTTGCAAGAAGTGTGTTGGCCAAAATAACTGCCCATGAATTGAGGAAAATCAAGCGTGAAGCTGCCAAGATGCCATTCGCCACCGGTTTTGCCATATTTCAGAGCTGCAATGTTACTGGAGCATCAAAAAGCACAAGGTGTGCGATACTCAGGGACATGGCCAAGGTAAGGAAGGCTGAAAAACGACCACCCTTGAACAAGAAACATAAGATAAAACGTCAAGAATGGACCAAGAAATATCTTAAGACTGATTTTTCAAAGGTTTTATGGACTGATGAAATGAGAGTGACTCTTGATGGGCCAGATGGATGGGCCAGAGGCTGGATCAGTAAAGGGCAGAGAGCTCCACTCCGACTCAGACGCCAGCAAGGTGGAGGTGGGGTACTGGTATGGGCTGGTATCATCAAAGATGAACTTGTGGGACCTTTTCGGGTTGAGGATGGAGTGAAGCTCGACTCCCAGACCTACTGCCAGTTTCTGGAAGACAACTTCTTCAAGCAGTGGTACAGGAAGAAGTCGGTATCGTTCAAGAAAAACATGATTTTCATGCAGGACAATGCTCCATCACATGCATCCAACTACTCCACAGCGTGGCTGGCCAGTAAAGGTCTAAAAGAAGAAAAAATAATGACATGGCCCCCTTGTTCACCTGATCTGAACCCCATAGAAAACCTGTGGTCCATCATAAAATGTGAGATCTACATGGAGGGAAAACAGTACACCTCTCAGAACAGTGTCTGGGAGGCTGTGGTGGCTGCTGCACGCAATGTTGATCGAAAAAAGATCAAGCAACTGACAGAATCTATGGATGGAAGGCTGTTGAGTGTCATCATAAAGAAAGGTGGCTATATTGATCACGAATTTTTTTGGTTTTTGTTTTTGCGTGTCAGAAATGTTTATTTCTAAATTTTGTGCACTGATATTGGTTTACCTGGTGAAAATAAACAAGTGAGATGGGATTATATTTGGTTTTTATTAAGTTGCCTAATAATTCTGCACAGTAATAGTTACCTGCACAAACAGATATCCTCCTAAGATAGCCAAATCTAAAAAAAGCCCACTCCAACTTCCAAAAATATTAAGCTTGGATATTTATGAGTCTTTTCGGTTGATTGAGAACATAGTTGTTGATCAATAATAAAAATAATCCTCTAAAATACAACTTGCCTAATAATTCTGCACACAGTGCAGTATAGCATCTCTTAGGAAACCCTCCAGGATTTTACCCACAGTAGAGGTTAAGCTTACTGGCCTATAATTTCCAAGTTCGGTTTTTGTCCCCTTTTTGAATATTGGCACATTTGCTATACGCCAGTCCTGTGGTACAGACCCTGTTATTATGGAATCTTTAAAGATTAAAAATAATGGTCTATCTATGACGTTACTTAATTTCTGCAGTACTCGCGGGTGTATCCCATCTGGGCCCGGGGATTTGTCAACTTTAGTGATTTTTAGACGCCGCCATACTTCCTGCTTGGTTAAGCAAGTGACAGTAAGGATATGTGCCCACGATGTAGAAATGCTCCGGATTTTTCCTGAGCGTTTCTGCATCTCCGTGCGGATTGTACATGTGGATTGTACATGCGGATTGTACATGTGGATTGTACATGCGGATTGTACATGGGTTTTTCCTGCCAGGGACATGCGGATGTGAAGCGTTCTTCACTTGCATTTCCACATGCGGGTTGACAAGCGCTTTCCAAGCGATTTTAGCATCACTTGGAAAGTGCTTGACAACTTGGTCACACTATATAAATCTATGCAAACGGCATGGATTTATATACTGTGACCTTAAAGAATAAAATAAAAAAATAAATCTATACTTACCTTCTAATGGCCTACCAAGTCTTTATTCGCTCCGTCCTGGCTTGCCAGCAGCTCACGGTACACTGCACTGAAGGACCTGCCGCCACATGACTATGACGTCAGCGCAGGACCTTCAGTCCACCGCGAGCTGCCGGCAAGTGAAGACAAGGACACCGGGGGGCATCAGAAGGAAAATATAATATTTATTTTTTATTTTATTCTTTTTTTTACAGGTACTATGGTACTCGGGTCCGGAGGAGAGTCTCCTGTCCTCCACACCCGGGTACCATCCGCACATTGAAACGCATGGATTCCGCATGTACAGATCCAGTGATGCGGAATCCAAGTGATTCAATGCAAGTCAATGGCGGCGAAAACGCAGCGCTTCCGCAAAATAATTGGTAGTGCTGCGTTTTTTTCCGCAATGATAATCCGCAGCGGAAATTTCTGCAGCATGTGCACAGCACATGCGGATTATCATTGGGGACATGGCAGGCCTTCTACCACTATTTTTAAGGGGACCAACACTATCATTTTTTTAGTTTTTTACTATTTATTTAAAGAATATTTTGGGATTATTTTTACTTTCTCTGGCAATGAGTCTCTCTGTCTCAATCTTTGCTGCCTTGATTTGGTTTTTACAGAATTTATTGAATTTTTTGTATTTGGTGACGTGTTTCTATTATACTTTTACTCTGACTGTTCCACTCCTGGTTTTGGCTTACACATACTGAGGTAAAATACTGACCAAATACTGAACGTGTGAATGTGGCCTTAAGATGTAAAATTTCCCGATAATTGAGATTTAACAAATGTAGAACATTTTGAAAGAGAGGGGGCATGAAATTCTCCCCTGGCCTATAAATGATATAGCAATTTGTGACTGGAATATAACATGTTACCATGCCTTTTAGTACCACAGAAGAAGAAATACATTTTGGCGCCTTTTTCAGTCTTTGGTTTAAATTGTCCCTACTTAACTAATATTCTGTATCCAAGCATCCCGTCTGGATTCAGCAGCGCCCATTTATTTCTTGCTTTTTCTTCTTCTGTGATGCGAATCATAATGGCTGCACCTTTGCGTGATTTAAGAAGAAGAAGCAGCAGCTGATGTCTGTGCCACTTCTACAGTTGTTCCAGCTATTTGCACACCTCTAACAAGTCAGCAGTTTATATATAACTCCTCAGGCTAATTTTCTCTTTTTTTCTTTTAAGTGGACACAGGATCCGGCAGTCACACATAACACCCTCAGCTGTGTCTTAAATGTTGGATTATTCCTCTACTGATAGACCTTACTGGAAGCTACAGAGAATGTCGTTCAAAAAGCCCTAGGATACGTCTTCATGTCTTGTGCTAATAATGTCATTTTACAATATGTGTAGGTTTCTTTGTCTCATCCAACATCAGTTGTGTAGCTACAATTCTGTATGATGTAAGGAGCTATTATGTCCTCTCTTCAGGCGCAAAACCTGATTTCACAGTCATGTTTAAGATTAATTAGCAATTTAATGAGCTGAATGATCTTGTAGCCAAAATGTTTTTTTTTCTAGGAATCAAGCCCCATACATCATGTATGACAACACTCAAATAAAACATGATGACATTGGACATCTAGTACTGAAAGTCATACATACCATCATACTCTTGTGTGGCTAGAGATCTGACCCATAAAGCTAGGAGCAACATGGGGATGGAGAATGACCACAAGCAGCTGGAGAAACCCATCTTTCCAAGGAACTCTTAAGAACTAGAGAAGGAATGTTTCTACGCTGACGATTAACCACTTCCTATGTACTTAAACTTAAAAAAGTAGAGGAAACATGGCAGTGAATATAGGGGGATGGTTAGTGGTCTATGTGAAGCAGATATAGAGAACGTCCTATTAGGGAGGAGAGTAAAACACAACAGTGAATTATTTGTATCCCATTTCCTTTTTTTTCTTTAGGACCAAATAGTGTTGACCTTTTCTTCTTAGAGCCATCGATAGCACTGTGTTGTTTGTTTCGTACCAGTATGGTAAAAAGGATTGGGGTTTCTGCATATTTCATTCCTATATATATATATATATATATATATATATATATATATATATATATATATATATATATATATATATATATATATATATATTTACATTTTATACATGCAGTTTCTTTTTAGTGTTCTTCATGTCCTAGAATATATAAAAAATGCGCAAATGAAGAATATTGTAACTGACCCCAAAGATGACACATACAAAAAGTTTTGTATGTGCCTGTTTTTAATATTTTATTTTAGACTTTAAGTAACATCCTGGGAGTTCAAGAAACCCAGCCAAACACTGTGCATATCTGATCAGTGGTGGCCCTACTCGGTGGCCAGATGTAAACATTTGCCTTAACAGTTCTGTACACTATTTAGTGGCCAATACCAGGTCCTAGGCTACATTCCCACAACAAGCTTTTGATGCATTTTTTGATGTTGCAGAATTTCTGCACCATTTCTGCACCTATTATTTAAATAAGGTTACTTGCGTTTATTCATTGAGTTTTTATGTGCGTTTTTTTAACATGTGTTTTTATCAAGTTTTTGACGCTGCAGTTTTCGTCTCTGGTTGATGTGTCATTCTTTAAATAAAGCCGGCTTGTTTTAGAAACTTTCTGGTATTTTGATTTCACTGAACTTTATTGACATAGTTAGGTGCAGATTACATGCATTTTTAATGCGTTTTTGCCGCGGAAACGCACCAAAAACACATGTGCATTTTTTACCTGCGGATTTTCCTCATCTAATGTAAGCCTATGGGGAAAATCTGCACAGAAAACACAACGTACTCACAAGAGAAATTGACATGCTGCGGATTTGAAAAATGACCACTAAAAGTGACCACTAAACATTTGGTGGAGCTGTGCCGTTCAGACCTGTATCTGTATCCAGCTGCCGCCAGAGCGGAGAACCGCTGATCAGTGGAGGTGCCAGGTGTTGGACCTCCACTGATCTGATACTGATGACCTATTTTAAAAATAGGTCATCAATGTCATAATAATGAATCATCCCTCTAACTCTTTGCAAGGGAATTGAAGCTCTACATCCAAACAACAGAGCTTTTGCCACTTAAAACATTAAAAAAATATTCAGCATCAAATTTTGGACCTAAAAACAACAAAGAGATTATAGAGAAGACTTTTCTGTGGGTTCTTGATTTGTGGACAAGAAGCAAATGTCTGGTTTCTTCTGACATCTTTCTGTGCAATGCACCTCAAGTGTCTTTTCTGTATGTGACCTTAAGATCATATAACTGCTGGATGGGATGAAAAAAACCTCCTGCCTCTTCCTATGCAGTATCTGTTATCATCGGTTAGCACACATCCTATGGTGATAAGAGGGAATGAGTCAGCCAGGAAACCACTGACACTTTCTTGTGACTCATTATATTCAAAGGCCAAAAACACAAACAAATCCCTCAGCAGGCCACTTAGTCGCTTTATGCAGCCAGCCCTCCCCAACTCCTGCTTCCACATGGATGAACTAAAAGTTTATTCACATCATCAGTTATTAACTGACACACATGCACAGGTCGTAGACCAAGTATTAGGACCTCACCAGGAGACTCTATGGGCAGTTACAGTAGCCTTGGCAACTACTGTATATTGCCTAACATCCACTAATCTCACTCCGAGCCAGAGGTAAGATTAGCAGAGCAAAATTGCACCAATTCTTTAAATGAAATCTTGATTACCTTCAGAACTGGGGTGAGTATATTGGTTAATTTAAATGATTAAAGAATGTGTCTGTTGTATTTCAAATAAAGTGTTTACTCTGTGTCTGTGTGTTTATTAACTCTTTACTTTACTTTAATTAGGTTTGGTCATGGAAAGGTCTGATTGACACCTTGACATCACCAAACAAAAGAGCTAGGTGTCAGCTAGTCTTATTCACCCAATCTTCATTAGCATTTCTATTCACGTAATTTATGCAGCTGCTGTGAGCTGCTATTTTTAGCCTAGGAAGGTGTCATTTGCAAACATGGTCCCTGGCTATAGTTAACAGCTCACAGCTGGTTTGTTAGCAGCTGCGTCCTCCTGATCAGCACTCAGCAGCGCTTTGGACACAGCATATTTTTGTTGCGTCCAAAACGCGGTGTTCTAATGCCGCACTTTAGATGTCGGTACAAGTGAATCCACCGCATATAATGACACTTCAATCGGTCAAAATCTGCAGCGGAGACTAGCGTGTCTGCTACAGAAATTGACATGCTGCGGGTGAGTTTGGGTACAAGGCCACAATCAGGAGCAGCTGGAGGTTTGACACTGCGTGTTTATACAGCGTCAAACCCGCAGCGCCAAGATGTTACAGCATAGTGGATGGGATCTCTAGAAATCCCATGTCCACTATGCGTGCATCAGAGGCTGCGAATCACCCGTGGACAGTGACATGCGGTGCATCTCCCAGGACCGCAGCATATCAAATTCTCTTGCGGAGTCGCTAGTTTCCACAACAGAAATTTGACCACTAGAATGTATTGAATGCGGTAAATTCGCATGGTTCAATGAACACATGCAGATTTACCTGCATTCAATAGAATGCAAAGTTTTGGACGCAGCAAAAATATGCGTCCAAAGCGCTGCTATGTCCGGATCATGGGCACAGAGCCGAAAATTTAAAAAAATGGCGTGGGCTCCCGCGTCATTTTTATAACCAGCAGAGGGAAAGCCGACCGCTGGGGGCTGATATTAGTAGCCGGGGAAGGGGCCATTAGCCAACAATGTTCCCTGGCTATTAATATCAGCCCACAGCTGTTTGTTTAGCCTTTACTGGCTAGATTACAGGGAGACCCCAGAAAAGAAAATAACGTGGGGACCCCCTATAAAATCTAATCAGCAAAGGCTAAACAGGCAGCTCCAGGCTGATATTAATAGCCAGGGAAGGGGACATGAATACTAGCACCCAACGGGACTATTAATATCACCCCTCAGCAGTCCCAGAAATGGGACATCCATAAGATGCGCCAAATCTGGCGCTTAGCCTCCGCTCTTCCCACTGCCCTGTAGTGGTGGAGAGTGGAGTAATGGGGTTGGGGTTCACGTCAGCCTTGTATTGTCGGATGACGTGAAGCCCAGGTTAGTAAGGGAGGGCGTCTATAAGACGCCCCCATTACTAACTGCATAGTAAAATGATCGCCGCTTTTTCAATAAAAGACACGGCCAGAATAAAGTATTTTAATGAAATAAAAAACACAGTTCTACAATTTTTTTTATTACCCTCTCTCCGCGAAGCCATCGATCTTCTGAAAAAAAATGTGAAATAACAAACAAACATATCCCTCACCTGTCCGCTGCCAACAACGCAGTCCACATACCGCGAATGATGTCCCACGGCGATCTGTGTCACTTCTACAACAGTGACATCAGCAATCACTGATGTCACTGCTGTAGAAGCCAGCAATGTACACTGAGACAGGGGTGTAAAATCACCCCTGTCAGTGTACATGCCGCTAGAGTGAGGTCACTGGGGTTCATCAGCTGAAGATCAGCTGATCAGCCCTGGTGAACTTACCACCATGGGAGCATTTTTGTGAATGTTCCCATGGTGAGGTCACATGAGCGAGCAGCTGATTGGTCACGTGACCAGGAGGACACCGGGGGCCACCGGACAGGTGAGTATAAGGGTTTTTTTTATTTTTACTTTTTTTTTATTTATTTTTTTACCGCGGGCAGGGCAGAGCAGATTACTGCTCCTCCCAGCCATGTCGCTTTCGCTGTTATCAGCGGGAGCGGCAGTCAGATGAGAGGAGTCGTAGTCATCCTCTCCCGACCCGGGTACCACCTGCACCTCGTTTCCGGCGCGAATTCACGCCCATTGGCTTTAATTGAAATGCAGGAAATTCGCAAGTATAGATATTATACCTGCTGGTTTGCTGCTGTTCAATGCAAGTCAATGGGCATGAATTCGTGACTGAAATGCCCGAACAATGGTCATGCTGTTTTTACCGCAATGGTAATTCGGAAGGGAAATTTCCGCATCATGTGCACACACATCCAGACTACCATTGCTATACCTGGCAGACTTACTGTATTAACAAGCGTTTTCACAGCATTTCCACGGCGGGAAAATTGCAGCAAAAGCGCATCAAAAATGCTTCGTGTGCACTTAACCTAACATAGGTTTTCCACAAGACAGCAGTGAGGCACACAGAGTGCATCGCAGCTCTACACTTCCAACTGTTATGATCTGCTACAGGGACTAAGGAAAGACAGGAGATCTGTCCCTACAATAGAACTAAACTAGATCCCTACGATGTAACGGGGAACCTGATCCTGCGATCAGACCCGCTAAAGTCCTCGGCTAGTCTGTACGAAGACCTATAGATGTGAGGGAGGGATCCCTACAAGAACTAGGGACTGGGATAAGTTGGACACCTCCTAGCAGAAATAGTAGCAGTCAAAGACAAACACACAACAAAAAGCATAGAGGTCAGAAGACCTAGCAAAACTAACAGAGAACGGCAACAGAGTACCAAGCTAGCTCAAGAGTAGTAAATACAATGAAGTCCAGCAAGACCAGGAGGGCGGAGCCGGATTAAATAGGCAAAAATGGTCATGTGACCAGCAAACTAAAAAAAAAACTAACAGGAGAGTTCTAACAGTACCCCCCTCTTCCAAGAGGATCCTCCGGATCCCCCAGGCCCAGGCCTACAAGGAAACCTCCTGTGAAACGCTCTGACAAGTCTGGAAGCAGAAACATCATCTGCCCTCACCCATGAGCTATCCTCAGGTCCGAAACCCTTCCAAGTGACGAGATACTGCAAACTCCCTCTATACCGTCTAGAATTTAGGATGCGGGAAATTTCATATTCCCCGTCCTCCACCACCGGAGGAACAGTGGCAGAGGCGTCACCATCCGACACATCAGCTTTTTTCAACAGAGAAACATGAAACACCGGGTTAATCTTCCAGGACGTAGGAACCTCCAACCTAACAGCAGATTGGTTAACTATCTGAAGCACCTTAAAGGGCCCTACGAACTTGGGACCCAATTTTTTAGAAGGAATCCTCAATCGCAGATTCTTAGAGGACAACCAAACCATGTCACCAACAGCAAACAAAACCTCTTGCCGTTTCCTATCAAAGTACCTCTTAGATTTTTTGTTAGCCTCCTGAAGATTACCACGCACATTCGTCCAAACTCTCTCCAAATCACCGGAAAAACTCTCCTCCTCAGGCACAGCCGAAACCAATTTGGAGAATGACCCAAAAGACGGATGTCTCCCAGAACAACAAAAAAAAGGCGAACAGCCAGCAGAAGAGGATGTATGGTTGTTAAGAGCAAATTCAGCAAGTGGCAGAAACTCAGACCACCCCTCTTGATTGTCTGCCACAAAACAATGCAAGAACTGCTCAACATCCTGGTTCTTCCTTTCTGTCTGGCCATTAGACTCAGGATGATATCCGGATGAAAACGACAAATGAACTCCCAACCTGTCACAAAAGGCACGCCAAAAACTAGCCACGAACTGCGGTCCCCTATCAAAAACAATGTCAGTAGGAACACCATGTAGTCTGACAATTTCCTTGACAAAGGCCTTAGCGAGTGTCTTAGCGCAAGGCAGTTTGATGAAGGGAACCAAGTGACACATCTTGCTAAAACGGTCCACGACCACCCAGATGACCGTGAAACCTTCAGAGGGGGAAAGGTCAGTAATAAAGTCCATAGCCAGATGTGTCCAAGGTGCACTAGGAACCTCCAGAGGGCAAAGCAACCCCGCAGCAGGAGCATGCGAAGACTTGGATCTAGCACACACAGTACATTGGCGCACCCACTTAATGACTTCCTTCTGCCACCCAGGCCACCAAAAACTGCGACCCACAAGTCTCTTGGTCTCAGAAATTCCTGGATGGCCTGCCAACCGAGACTCATGACACTCAACAAACAAATCTCTCCTAAAGGTCCTAGGCACAAACAACCTCCCATGAGGAGTGTTAGATGGGGCATTCTCCTGAGCTTTAAGAATCTCATCCTCCAAAACGGAGTCCAAAGCAGCAATCACAACACCTTCTTGTAAAATGCTCTCCTCTTCCTCCTCAACACCGACCATGGGAGAAAAGCTGCGAGACAAAGCATCCGCTTTAACATTCTTGGTACCCGGGATGTAAGTAACGGAAAAATTAAACCGCGAGAAAAGAAGTGCCCACCTAGCCTGACGGGCATTCAAGCGCTTGGCAGCATCAAGATAGATCAGATTTTTAAGATCAGTGAAAACCTGAATGGGAAATTCAGCACCTTCCAAGAGGTGGCGCCAGTGTTCAAATGCGAGTTTAATCGCCAGCAATTCCCGATTACCAATATCGTAATTAAGTTCAGTCTCAGAAAATTTTTTTGAAAAAGGCACAGGGATGTACTCCATCCTTGTTTTCCTGAGACAACACCGCACCGACCCCCACCGAAGAAGCATCAACCTCAACCAAAAACGGCTTAGTCACATCAGGCTGCATAAGGATAGGGGCAGAGCTGAACCTCTCCTTTAGAAACACAAAAGCTTCAATGGCCTCAGAAGTCCACTGAACCGCATTAGCACCTTTCCTAGTGAGATCGGTCAGCGGTTTGATAATAATAGAAAAATTTTTTATGAATTTTCTGTAATAATTGGCGAAACCCAAAAACCTCTGTATCGATTTCAAACCAATAGGCCTAGGCCATTCCTGCACAGCTTGAACTTTAACCAGGTCCATCTCAAAACCTTCACTGGAGATAATGTAGCCCAAAAAACTAATTCTCTGTACAGCGAACTCACATTTCTCCAGCTTAGCAAAAAGCAAATTGTCCATTAATAACTGTAATACCTCACGTACGCTCCGCCAATGAGACTCCAGATCAGGCGAATAAATCAGAATGTCATCCAAATACACAACCACATTTTTGCCGATTAAAGGTCTAAGGATGTCATTAATAAGATTCTGAAAAAATGCTGGAGCATTGGTAAGACCAAAAGGCATCACCAGATTCTCAAAATGACCCACAGGAGTGTTAAAAGCAGTCTTCCATTCATCACCCTCCTTCATGTGCAACAAATTGTATGCCCCCCGGAGATCAATTTTAGAGAACCACTTGGCCCCCACTAACTGGTTAAATAAATCAGGAATCAATGGCAGTGGGTAAGGATTGCGTACAGTAATTTTATTAATCTCATGAAAGTCCAGACAAGGACGTAAACCGCCATCTTTTTTTTTTACAAAAAAAAATCCAACAGCCACAGGAGACTTGGAAGGCCTAATGTGACCGGCGGCCAAGCTTGTCTGTATGTATTCCTCCAAAGCCTTTCTCTCAGGAATAGTAAGATTAAATAAACGACTTTTAGGAAGAGTCGCTCCAGGGACAAATTCAATGGTACAATCATAGTCCCTATGGGGAGGCAAAATTTGTGACTCCTCAGAAAAAACTCTCCAAAAATCCTGAATAGGTACAGGTAATTCCCCTTTTTCCACCGCAGCAATACGTCCGTTACAACACTTGTCATAACACTTAGGGCTCCAGGACTTAATTTCATTGGTAGACCAATCCAGTACAGGATTGTGCAATTTTAACCAGGGTAACTCCAATATTACTGGAGAAGGCAAATTATCCAATACCACCAAATCCAAATTCTCTTGATGAATACCATTAATAGTGAGGGGAAATTCACAGACCTTATGAGTAACACTCTTCAAGGGAGAGCCATCAACAGAAACCACAGCAATAGGGGATGACAAAGTTTTAGGTTCTAATCTAAGTTTTTCCAAGAATCCCCCATCAATCACATTCAGAGTAGAACCACAATCCACAAATACCCGAAATTCAATTAATTCATCCTGAGCAGCAGTAGTGGCAGATAGGAATACTCCCTTAAAATTTAAACAGGCAATACGTGCATGACTGACCATTTTTTTTTCTTTCTTCATACGAAGCACACAGTTCTTAATAAAATGACCAGAATTTCCGCAATAGAAGCACAAGCCTTCAGAAAGCCTGCGGTCTTTTTCCTGAGAGCGGGGTGCCATCGCCCCAATCTCCATCGGCTCTCCATTGTCAGCACAGACCCTCTCAGGACTCGGAGCTGACATAGCAGAGGATTTGCTCTCATTAACCCTTGCACGCAGTCTCCTGTCCACCCGTATAGCTAATTGCATTGCCTCCTGCAAGTTTCCAGGTGTGGGATAAGCAATCAGTAAATCCTTAACCCTTTCACCTAGCCCTGCAAGAAACAAGCTTTTCAAAGCTGAATCGTTCCACCCCACCTGGGCAGACCACCGACGGAAGTGAGAACAATATTTTTCCACATTACCTGATCCCTGCCTCAAACGTCTCAATTCAGACTCAGCAGATGAGACACGATCAGGATCATCGTACAACATACCCAAAGCAGAAAAAAAACTATCCACTGATCTAAAGCACGGATCACTAGGTTGGAGAGAGAAGGCCCATCCCTGAGGATCTTTGCGCAAAAGTGACATTATGAACCCTATGCGCTGTGATTCATCACCAGAGGATCCGGGTCTAAAACGAAAATACAATAAACAAGCATTTTTAAAAGAAAAAAAATCTTGTTGTTCGCCAAAAAATAAATCAGGCAGACGTACCTTTGGTTCCACAAAATGTGCTCCAGAACAGCTACTCAAGTGTTGTTGGAGCTTGGCCACCTCCAGAGAGAGTCCCTGCAGGCATTGAGCCAAATCTTGAACCGAGACCATGATGGAAAACTGGAGGTCTTTCCTTAGAGAAATTTTTTTTTTTTTTTTTCCTTTTAGGGCTGGACTTACTGTTATGATCTGCTACAGGGACTAAGGAAAGACAGGAGATCTGTCCCTACAATAGAACTAAACTAGATCCCTACGATGTAACGGGGAACCTGATCCTGCGATCAGACCCGCTAAAGTCCTCGGCTAGTCTGTATGAAGACCTATAGATGTGAGGGAGGGATCCCTACAAGAACTAGGGACTGGGATAAGTTGGACACCTCCTAGCAGAAATAGTAGCAGTCAAAGACAGACACACAACAAAAAGCATAGAGGTCAGAAGACCTAGCAAAACTAACAGAGAACGGCAACAGAGTACCAAGCTAGCTCAAGAGTAGTAAATACAATGAAGTCCAGCAAGGCCAGGAGGGCGGAGCCGGATTAAATAGGCAAAAATGGTCATGTGACCAGCAAACTAAAAAAAACCTAACAGGAGAGTTCTAACACCAACCTCTGGCACGTCAATTCATCAACGCCAAAATATTAGCAGCAGCAGTAGTGTAAGTGGCAGAAGCAATTTCTGTGAGTCCTTTTACATATTTTTTAGACCAGCTTGAGCACCTTCACAACATAGTACAAGTCTAACATGTGGTGAACGACTGGAGAGGATGGTGCACTCCTGATTGAGTCTCCATCTGCTGGGTTGGCTGTAGTGGAAGAGGTTTTGGTTCCTAATTCTACAATTTCAACTGTACTGAAATTGATGCCACTTTGCTGGTGTCTGGCACAAATTTTTGGAAATGTGGGGAATCCTGATAGGGTCTCCATCTACTGGGTTGGCTGTAGGGGAAGAGGTGTGGTTCCTAATTCTACAATTTCTACTGTACTGAAATTAATGCCAATTTGCTGGTGTCTGCCGCTAATTTTTGGAAATGTGGAGAATCCTGATTGGGTCTCCATCTATTGGGTTTGGCTGTAATGGAAGAGGTTTCTGTCTCCATTACACTACTTTTACTCTTGTAAAATTGATGCCACTTGCTGGTGTCTGCCACTAATTTTTTGAAATGTGGAGAATCCTGATTGGGTCTCCATCTATTGGGTTTGGCTGTAGTGGAAGAGGTTTCTGTCTCCATTAAACTACTTCTACTCTGGTGAAATTGATGCCACTTTGCTGGTGTCTGCTACTAATTTTTGGAACTGTGGAGAATCCTGATTGGGTCTCCATCTATTGGGTTTGGCTGTAGTGGAAGAGGTTTCTGTCTCCATTAAACTACTTCTACTCTGGTGAAATTGATGCCAGTTTGCTGGTGTCTGCCACTAATTTTTTGAAATGTGGAGAATCCTGATTGGGTCTCATCTATTGGATTTGGCTGTAGTGTAATAGGTTTCTGTCTCCATTATACATTTAGGTGCCATTTATATGGATGCACCTAAATAAAATGGGAATGATTGGTGATATCAAATTCCTGTTTGTGGCACATTAGTATATGGGAAGGGGAAAACTTTTCCAGATGGGTGGTGACTATGGTGGCCATTTTGAAGTCGGACATTTTGGATCCAACTTTATTTTTTTCAATGGGAAAAGGCTCATGTGACACATCAAATTTATTGAGAATTTTATAAGTTATCGCACACGGCCTTCCCTTGCTCCAGGTTCAGTGGAGACAGCCATTGCTCAAACTCGGCCTGGAGAGCTGTCCACAACTCTTCAGCTGTATGACTGCGATCTGCAAGGCATATTAATTTTAACACTGCCTGATTGCGGTGAGCCCTGTCTGAGCAGTACGGAGGTGGGGAGGATTCTCTCTGCACTGTTGGAACGTGTGTCTCATTAAGGCAGAGGTTGAGGGCGCAGGTGTAGGCCCTAGAAGAGGTGGAGGATGCAGAAGCACTGGAAGAAGTGTTAGATAGAGAGGTTTGTCCCGCAAGCTTTGGGGATTCCAACACTCACAGTCTAGTGACACCTTGGTGTCTAGTGGTTTAGTTCTCCAACCCTAGCTGTTTAGTAGGTTAGTTCTCCAACCCGTTTTCTATTAGTTTAGTTCTCCATGTTCTGGTGTGTATTTGTTTCATTCTCCAACCTTAGCTGTTTAGTAGTTTAGTTTTCCAACCCCTGTTGTATATTAGTTTAGTACTCCATGTTCTGGTGTGTATTTCTTTCTTTCTCCAACCCATCCATACCCACCCCCAGGGATTAACATCTAGTGACGAAGGTTTGGATTCTTCTCGGACCCTACTTAGTCCGGGCCTGGATCAACTGAAAAAAATTTTGGGCATCGCTACACATGCTTTCCCCCTCTTGAGTCTGTGAAGCTTTGGATCAGACCTCTGATGCCCCGGAATAGAATGTGTGAACAGCTCTCCAGACTGGCCCATCTGTGCTTCCCCACAGTCAGATGGCCGGTTGAAGAGTTGTGACGTGGGTGAAAACAAGGGTAATTGGCGTGCCACCTCTGAAGACTGTACTGTGTGTGATGTTAAGGTGGAGGAAGAGGAGCAGAGGCCACTGGATGCAGCACATGTCATCTACTGGAGCACATGTTCTTCCTGCACCTCATCTACAAGGCATACCACTGTTCGACTGCCAAAGAAAGGGAGTGGAGTCCAGTAACAGAATTTTTAAAAATGCTGCACAATTGCTCACTGCAGCAAAACAAACCTACTTCTCATCTTGCATATCATACATGTCTCACAACTCTAAACAGCTATTCAGTACTTTCAAGTCCCTCCTCTGTCCACCAGCTCCCCTTCCCTCTCCTCTCATCTCAGCTGAAGACTTAGCCTCATTCTTCAAGCAGAAGATTGACAACGTAGGGCAAAGGTTTTGCTTAAAGTCCCAACAGCCCCTTCTCCTAACGACTCAACTCTCCTCCTCCAAAACCAGCTTCTTCGCCATCACGGATGATCATCTTTACTCTCCAAATCTCACCACCTGTTAACTTGACCCAATACCATCCTACCTCATTCCAAACTGTACCACAGTCTTCATCCCAAGCCTAACCCTCCTCTTCAACCTGTCACTAACTAGCGTCTTCCCCTCATGTTTCAAACATACCTTGATGACACCCATCCTCCAAAAGCCTTCCCTTGACTCATCCAATCTTTAGCTATCGCCCCATCTCACTTCTCCCCTATGCCTCCAAACTACTGGATCAACACATCTATTTTGAACTGTCCTCCCACCTCTCCTCCTGCTCCCTCTTTGACTACTTACAATCTGGCTTCCGACCTCACCATTCCACTGAAACTGCCCTGACTAAAGTCACCAATGACCTACTAACTACCAAATCCAAGCAAGACTACTCTGTCCTCCTCCTCCTAGACCTGTCATCCACCTTCGACACAGTAGACCATATCCTCTTACTACAGACTTTCATCTCACGGCATCACAGACTTGGCCCTGTCTTGGATCTTTTCATACCTGACCAACAGGACATTCAGTGTCTCCCACTCACACACCATCTCACCCCCTATGTGTGGGTGTCCCCCAAGGTTCAATTCTAGGACCCAGTCTCTTCTCCATCTGCACCTTAGGCCTGTGACAGCTCATAGTCTCAAGGCTTTCAGTATCACCTCTATGCTGATGACACACAGATCTATCTCTGAGGACCTGATATGACCCCTTTACTAACCAGAATCCCACAATGTCTGTCTGCTATTTCATATTTCTTCTCTGCTAAATTTGTAAAAATGAACATCGATAAAACAGAATGCATTATCTTTCCACCATCTCATTCATCCCCCACCAACTGACCTATCCATCAAAGTGAATAGTTGCCCACTCTCCCCAGTCCCGCAAGCTTGACTCTGATCTGTCCTTCAAACGTCAGATCCAAGCTCTTTCCACTTGCTGCCTACTCAAACTCCAAAGTATCTTGGGGATCCACACATTCCTCAACCATGAATCTAGAAAAACACCAGTGCACGCCCTCATCATCTCCCGCCTCGACTACTACAGGCTCCTGCTCTGTGGTCTCCCTTCTACCACTCTCGCACCCCTCCAATCTATCCTAAACTGTGCTGGCTGATTAATCCACCTGTCACCCCGCTATTCCCAGGCTTCTCACCTGTGTCAATCCCTGCGCTGGCTCCCTGTTGCCCAGAGACTCCAGTTGAAAAGCATAACTTTGGCATAGCAAGCCATTGAAAACCTGTCTCCTCCATACATGTGTGAACTAGTCTCCCTGTACTAATTACCTGCACGCAACCTCCCAATCCTTCCAAGATCTCCTTCTCTACTTCCCTCTTATCTCTTCTTGCCACAATAGCATACAAGATTTGTCCCGTGCATCTCACCTACTGTGTAATGCTGTACACCAAAACATCAGACTGTCGCCTACCGTGGAAACCTTGAAAAGGAAGCTGAAGACCTACTTCTTGTGACAAGCGTACAATCTGCGGTAACCCTCGCTCCAGCATACTGCTGCACGACTAGCTGTACCCTGACCTATCCCTTGTACATTGTTTGTGCGGGCAGGGTCCTCTCTCCTCTTGTACCAGTCAGTGACCCTTTTTCACATGTAACGCGCCACGGAATAAATGTCGCTGTAATAGTAATAATAATTATAGTATTTGTACTCTGGGTCAATTGATGGCACTTTCCTGGTGTCTACCCTTATTTGATGTGTTTTGGCAGCTCTTGGGCCCCTTTGAAGGTGTTGTATATGCATTTTTTTTGTCCCCCCATTGAATCCTATACTGTTCAGTAATGTTCGACGAACATTCGACAAATAAATTAGGCGAATGTTTAATTATTCGGCGATGATTTCCCAAGCGAACACTTAAATGTTCTATTTGTAAGGAGAAAAAGTTCAGTTCTCCTGTTCTGTGTTAGTTACTTGTCTCACATTGGTAACTCCCCCTTCATGTATAATGATCTCTGGAGGCAGATTCTCCTGCAGATCAGTGTCCGGCCCATAGTCCTGAGCAGCTCATTTACATAGAAGAAAAACGTAGATTTCTCTGGAGATATTGGATCGCAGATATCAAGGTATCATTTTATTCAGCTGCCTATGACCGATATGTCCATATAGACGGCTTAAGAGGGTTAATCCTACTGGCAGATTCCCTTTAAAAGGAATATACACATTTGAATGGCATTCCGATATCACCGCTATCTGTATCCTCAGCATGCAGGTAGCTCTGAATATAATGGTGGACGAGGGAGTCACCGGCTCCTTCTTCTACAATTCATCGTGTCCGACTGAGACAGCAGACGTAATGACGTCACTACATCGAGTCTGCTGTGCAGAGCATCAGTACACACAGCAAAGACCGGAGCAAAGCGACTCGGGAACGGGAGCAGGTGAGTATGTATTTTTTTTAAATATGTGTGAATTTATTTGGGCTCATACTGCATTTATGGGGGCTGTATGTGGCTCATACTGCATATAGCGGGGCTGTGTGTGGGCTCATTATACATACAGGGAGCGCTGAGTGTGTGCTCATACTGCATATAAGGGTGAGGGGATGTATTTACTGCATATAGGAAGGGAGTTGTGGCTCACACTTCATATAGAGGGGAGGAGTGTCTTTTACTGTATATAGGTGAGCTGTGTGTGGCCTCATACTGCACGTGGGGGCTGTGTGTGGGCTCATACTGCATATACGGGGGCTGTGTGGGCTCCTACTGCATATAGGGGTGTGAGAAGTGTGTGTTTACTGTTAGAGGTGGCTCATACTGCATATAAACGGTTGTGTGGGCTTGTTATGAATATAGGGGGTGTGTGTGCTGGCTCATACTGTATATAGGAGGGGCTGTGTGGCGAACCATATTGTATATTGGGGGCTGTGAGGACCATCATACTGTATGTAGGGGTGGCTGTGAGTACCATCATATTGTACAATAGTATTCAAAATAGTAGCAGTCCAATATGACTAACCAGATTAATCACTGTTTTTGGTATAAATTATATTACCACATATCCAGCAATTTACCAGTTGGTGCAGTAGATTCTAAGAAAACCAACTGACTCAGCATTCATGATCTGCATGTTTTGAGTCTGTGTATTTGAATAATTAATTGAAAGGGGGCAGGTGTTCAAAATAAATGCAGTGTGGTGTTCAATTAGTGATGTCAATCATTCTGTGAAGAAACAGGTGTAAATCAGGTTGCCGTTATTTAAGGGTGAAGCCAGCACATGTTGTACATACATTTCTCCTTGAAAGCCTGAGAAATATGGGTCGTTCGAGACATTGTTCAGAAGAACAGTGTACTTTGATTAAAAAGTTGATTGGAGAGGGTAAAACGTATAAAGAAGTGCAGACAATGATAGGCTGTTCAGCTAAAATGATCTCCAATGCTTTAAAATGGAAAACAAAACCAGAGAGACGTGGAAGAAAACGGAAGACTACCATTCGAATGGATCGAAGAATAGCCAGAAAGGGAAAGGCTCAGCTAATGATCATCTCCAGGACGACCAAAGACAGTCTCTGGTTACCTGTGAGTACTGTGACAGAAGACGCCTGTGTGAAGCTAATCTCTTACCAATAAGTCACCGCATCGTCCCACTGTTAAAAAAAAGACATGTACTGAAGCGGATACAATTTGCCAAAGAACACTTCAACTGGCCTAAAGAGAAATGGACAAACATTTTATGGACTGATGAAAGTAAAATTGTTCTTTATGGGTCCAAGGGCCGCAGACAGTTTGTCAGACGAACCCCCATACTTTGCATTCAAGCCACAGAACACTCTGAAGACAGTGAAGCATGGAGGTGCAAGCATCATGATATGGGCATGTGTATCTAGCTATGGTGCCGGACCTATTTACCGCATAACAGGGATCATGCACCAGTTTGCATATATTAAAATACTTGAAGAGGTCATGTTGCCTTATACTGAAGAGGATATGCCCTTGAAATGGGTGTTTCAACAAGACAGCTACCCTAAACACACCAGTAAACAAGCAAAATTTTGGTTCCATTCCAACAAAATTGAGGTTATGTGTTACGGATCCAGGTGGTGGAACCTCTGTGCTGCGGTGCAAGGAGGGGCCAGAGGGGCATGACTAAGTATCTACTCGGCCCGACCAAGGTTGCACGGCGGCTCAGTCGAGTCCGTGAACCAGGGAGGAACCGAGCAGAGGGACCCGGTGCCACTCTGGGACCGACCTTGTATGAGAGCAGGTGACTCCCATGGGTCAGAAGGCAGGAACTGACCGGTACAGCGGATGAGCTCGGCAGGCAGGCTAATGGGTGGTCCGGGTAGACAAGCAGGCTGATTAGGCTGATAGTCAGGCAAGTGTTCCGGGTAGGCAAGCTGGCGGGCACAACAGATAGCTGGCAGGTGCTTCCAGGTAAGCAGGCAGGCGGGCACGGCAGGTAACAGGCAGGTGCTTCCAGGTAAGCAGGCTGGTGGGCACGGCAGGTAACAGGCAGGTGCTTCCAGGTAAAGCAGGCTGGCGAGCACGGCAAGTAACAGGCAGGTGCTTTCAGGTAAGTAAGTGGGCAGAGCCCATAGACAGACTGGCGGACTGGACTGTCGGGCTGGATAGAAGTCAGACTGGCGGACTGAACTGTAGAACAGGCTGGCTGACAGGACTGACTTGCAGAGGACCTGAGGGCTGATGCAAAGTAAGTAACACAAAGCAACAATGTTGCACGGGCACCTCCATATTGGAGGAGGTGCCTTTTATAGGGAAAGTCCTCCGGCCATTGGCCGGGGACTTTTTAGGACGGCGCGCGCGGCCCCTTTAAGAGGGAGGGAGCGTGCCCTAAGCACAGAGCCAGGGAAGCTGTGTGCACCAGCAGCAGCTGCAGGGAGGCCGGAAGGCGCCGGAGGAGAACTGCGGCGGTAAGGGGGACGGCGTCTCTGCCTGGCAGAGGGCAGAGACGCCGATGCTACAGTATGGAGTGGCCAGCCCAATTCCCGGACCCTAATCTGATAGAACAATTGTGGGGTGACATCAAAAAAGCCATTTCTAAGGCAAAGCCAACAAATGCCCAAAAATTGTGGGATGTAGTCAAAGCATCTTGGGCTGGAATAACAGTGGACAGGCGCCAGAAGTTGGTTGACTATGCAACATAGATGTGAAGCAGTTCTAAAAAACTGTGGGTTAGTGATTCACAGGAATGCTAAATCCTCTAAAAAAAGAGCATATATTGTGAGTTTGTAAAGACAAATGCAGACACTGCTATTTTTTAGAACAGCCCATTGTTCATTTTTTATTTTCTGTAAAGTATTTAAAAATTATAAACATTTCTTTTCATGTTTTGAATTAGAAAACAGTGTGCAATGTTCCCAATGCATGGAAATAAAAAATAGTATTAAAGATTTGGTGCTTAACTCATGTTTTTGAACACACTACTATTATTTTGAACATTACTGTATATAAGGGGGATGTGAGGACCATCATACCATGTGTGAGGGTCTGTGAGGAACATTATACTTTGTGTGAGCGCTATGAGGACCATCATACTGTTTGGAGTGCGCTGTGAGGACCAGCATACCGTGTGTGGAAGGTTGTGAGGAACATCATACTGTGTTTAGGGAGGGCTTTGAAGACCATCATACTTTCTGTGGAGGCCACCATACTGTCTGTGAGGGGTTATGGGGGCCATCGTTCTTTGTGGGAGGCTGTCTGTGGGGGGCGCTGTAGGTGATCATACTGTATTGGCGGGTTGAGAAGACCATCATACCATGTGGGGGGCTATCAGAAATATAATGTGTGTGGTGGGCTGTGAGATCCATTATACTGTATGCTGAGCTGTGGGGTCATCATATTGTGAGTGGGTGCCATCACACCATGAGGAGGAGCAGTGGGGCCATCATACTTTGTTAGGGGGCTGTGGGACACCACACTGTCTTGGAGGGCTGTGGGGACATCATATTGTGTGGAGGGGCAGGGGGCACAATTTACTATGTGGGGGGCTGTGGGTGTGGCACCCTGCTGTTCACATGTACCACAGGACCCAAAAGGGTGCATGGATGGACTTCTCCACAAGAGGCCCTCACTACAAACAAACACCTCCACCCTTCCACCTCATACCACCAGAGGGAGCCCGGATAGGGATATATATATGGAGGGTGGAACCAGGCAGTCAGTTAGTTGTTCAGTCTCAGTCTGAGAGAGAGTGTGCTGCCACTGAGAGCAGTAAAGACGCAGCATGTCTGCTGCTGCTGTATTGAGGGCCCCGAGTGTGGCCGGAAGCAAAGAGGAGAGGAGAGAGGAGTTGAGGGGGCAGAGGAGCATCATAGGCTCACCCCAAGACACGAACCGGACACCGGGTGGGCGCCTACAGGGTCCTTTATACCCAGTAGGGATCACCGGCATACCAGGAGGACTACAAGTCCCCGGTCGACCTGAAGATAAACCCTTGACAGGACTAGGAACCACGAAGGCCCCGGCGTCCAGGGATAGTGGTTGCCAGAAAAAGGTCCTACTATCAAGCGAGAGGTGAAGGAACAGCACGACACAGAAGCTAGGCCCAGTTGCAGGCTGGCCAGGAGCTTAGAGAGAGGGAGACACGGACCAGGAGGCCTTATACCCGCTCACTGGGGAGAAGTCCTGAAGTGCACCCTTCCTACCGAGTACCCTGGACTGTACCTGACATCCGCACCAGTAAAGGTACTGAAGTGAATCCCCTGTCTCTGTCAGTTACTCCTGCTGTGCCATCTCTCCTGCACTACAAGCCCCAGCATCACCACCATCTGCACCTACACTGCCCCGGGGGCCCGCTCCGCCTGTGGGGAGCAGGAACATCCCAGCTGCCATCCCATCACCCCCGGAGGTCTGCAGCAGCGCCGGTAACCATTACCGGAAACCACAGGTGGCGTCACGAGACAAACTGTACACTAAAACCCCTTTTTAAAAGAGAGACCCAGAGTACGGGCATGGGAGCCCACTGCCGTGATCTCCTAAACAAGGTAAAAGGCCCGGGTACCGAGTCCCCTATATTCCCCCTGGGTGACACATGGGCACATCATACTGTGTGGGGGAGCTGTTAATCAAGGTACAAGGGCTGAATAACAGGAGTGTATGATTTATTTGTATACTTTATGAAATGAGTAAGGACTGTGTCTGAAACGCGTCTGATTTTTTATTCTTGGTGTTTGATGGATTCTTTTCTCTGGCTTTTTCTAT
This sequence comes from Phyllobates terribilis, assembly GCF_046119375.1. Lineage (NCBI taxonomy): Eukaryota > Metazoa > Chordata > Amphibia > Anura > Dendrobatidae > Phyllobates > Phyllobates terribilis. Next base: position 17,573,122 of record NW_027362761.1, on the reverse strand, counting down.
TGATAAATGGACATTTATTCACGTTGCTGGAATTTGTTCCTCTTTTTTCATGTTTCAGAACTTGACATACAACAAGGCTTCTGTGCATACTGAATCTCTGTTTCCCAGGTAAGCTGACCTTCCCTTGTTTTTTTCTGCATATGATTTATAAACTTTATAAAGAGCAGTAAATTATATGGGCTTGATTAGCTGCTAGTGGTAACAATACACATTACAATAAGACCTATCGTAACTTGTATTAGTATTAGCAGCAAGTCAACAGACCTAATTCTGCTCAATATTAAAGGGGTGGTCTGAAGGCAAAGCATTTTTCTCCTCTAATTCTACATCTATTTAGTCCCATAATTCTAAGCTACTGTATTTTCTAATATACTTGCTTTAAAAATTCCCTAACTACACTAACAGCTTTTGTATTTTTTTTCCTATTCCCTGTTTGATGACTATTCGTTTGAGTATCACCAGTGCATGCTGGGATACACAAACGGGACATCTTCAGGGGGCAGAGGCTGCGGTCACAGTCACAGCCTCTATCCCTCCATGAAACTAAGCATCATCAGGGGACAGAGGCTGTGGTCACTGTCACAGCACCTGCCCCCTTCCTGAAACGAAGCGTCATCAGTGACACACATTTCAGAGACAGTGCTGTCCCTCTGGGTCACCAAGTGTCTCTCTTGTGCAGTGTCTCTCCCCGTGTGGTCTCCCCCGGTGCCTTTTGCGATGAGTGCGGCGTCCAGTCTGTTGTCTATATACAGTAGATGAATAGTAATAAGCCGGCAGCAGAGCAGTATCGCTACACCTGGCATGCAGTCTCTGCAGGGAATAGTGACACCGCTCTGCTGCCGACTTATCACTATGCATCTATATAGAGAAAAAAACGGATTCTGCACTCATTGCACAGGGCACAGGAGTGAGACTGCACAAGGGAGACACTCAGGGATACAGCAGGGATAGCACCACCCCTGAAAGGAGTGTCACTGATGGCGCTTCGTTTCAGGGAGGGGTAGGGGCTGTGACAGTGACCGCAGCCTCTGCCCCCTGATGATGCTTCCTTTGAGTATCCCAACACCTTAAAATGTTCGGCTCGTCTCAGCTCGGCGAACTTCCCGATGTTCGCCGAATAATTCGTTGAACGGTTCGACAAACATACCGAACCAATTCAATGGGATTCAATGGGAGGCAAAGCCAAATGCATACACAACACCTTCAAATGGGCCCAAAAGGTGGCAAAACAGCTTAAATTAGGGGCAGACACCAGGAAAGTGGCATCAATTGACCCAGAGTACAAGTAGTATAATTATTATAGCGCCATTTATTCCATGGCACTTTACATGTGAAAATGGGTCACCGACTGGTACAGGAGGAGAGAGGACCCTGCCCACGAGGGCTCACAAACTATCTACAAGGGATGGGTGAGGATACAGTAGGTGAGGGTACAGCTGGTTGTGCATCGGTATAGTGGGGCGAGGGTTGCTGCAGGTTGTACGCTTGTCAGAAGAGGTGGGTCTTCAGGTTCCTTTTGAAGGTTTCCACGGTAGGTAAGAATCTGATGTGTTGGAGTAGAGAGTTCCACAGTAGGGGAGATGCATGGAACAAATCTTTTATGCCATTGTGGCAAGAAGAGATAAGAGGGAAGTAGAGAAGGAGATCTTGTGAGGATGGGAGGTTGCACGCAGGTAAGTACAGGAAAACTAGGTCACAAATTTATGGAGCAGACAGGTTTTGGATGGCTTTGTATGCCAAAGTTAGGGTTTTCAACTTGAGTCTCTGGGCAACGGAGAGCCAGCGCAGGGATTGACAGAGGGGAGACGCCGAGGAATAGCAGGGTGACAGGTGGATTAGTCCGCCAGCAGAGTTTAGGATAGATTGGAGGGGTGCGAGAGTAGTAGAAGGGAGGCCCAGAGCAGGAGGTTGCAGTAGTCGAGGTGGGAGATTATGGTGTTTTTGTAGATTCATGGTTGAGGAACATGCAGATTTCGGAGATAGTTTGGAGTTTGAATAGGCAGGAAGTGTAAAGGGCTTGGATCTGATGTTTGAAAGTGAGATCAAAGTCAAGCTTGCGGGACTGGGGAGAGTGGGCAGCCATTGACTTTTATGGATAGGTCAGTTGGTGGGGGATTAATGAGATGGTGAAAAGATGATGAATTTGGTTTTATCCATGTTAAGTTTTAGAAATCTAGCAGAGAAGAAATATGAAATAGCGGGCACACATTGTGGAATTCTGGTTAGTAAGGAGGGGATATCAGGTCCAGAGAGGTAGATCTGTGTGTCATCAGCATAGAGGTGATACTGAGAGCCGTGAGACTCTATAAGCTGTCTCAGGCCAAAGGTGTAGATGGAGAAGAGCAGGGGTCATAGAACTGAAACTTGGGGGACACCGAAACATAGGGGGCGATATGAGGAGGTGGTGTTGTTGTGGTGCCCCTGCGGGTCCAGTTGCACAGAGGTACTGCATCTCAGCCAGAGGTGTGGTACCCCACTCTCAGGTAAGGAGGGAGTACTACCCGGGACCCACACACCTACATCCAACACTACACCACTCCAGACCAGCAGGAGGGGCAAGATGCACTTGGTCACTGCTGAGCCCTGTCCCTGGATGGAAAAGGGGGAAACAAGAGAGAGGGAACCATGTAATGGGTGTGGGTGGAGGAAGAAGTTTAGGGGAGCATTGAGAGAAGCATATAAAAAGAAGGGTGGAAAGATCTAGAAGGAGTTCAGAGGGAAGTTCTGCTCAGGGGAGCAGTTGAGTTCAGTCCTGCTCAGGAGAGCAGAGGAGTGGGGCCCAGTGTGAGAGGCCCAGGAGGAGAGTGAGGAGAGAAGACAGGAGCAGTGGGAAAGGCTCCAGAGATAGAACGGATCCTAGGGGCACGGCGAGTGCTGAGTCCACCCGTGCGCCCGAGTTCACGCTGACCGTGGAGGGATCAGGCCGCAATAGGGGACCGGCCCCAGACTAGTGGAGTACTTCAAGTCTCAGCTAGCAAACCGGAGGTGCGGTATCTTCAAGTGCCGTAGCTACAATCCACAAATAATCGCTGAAAAGGTGGCCATATAGGACCAAGGGGACTCAGAGGACGTCGCCCAACAAGGCACGCGGCCACTGGCTTGGGACACTGTGTGTGAGGCGCAAGGCAGGAGGGCGAGAGCCAGCACAGAGAGACGACGTGGGAAGGTACACAGAAAGGGGTCCCTGACAAGTGCACCCAAATTAACTGAGAGTTGGCTGGATCACTTCCCCGGAGAACACAGGACGACGTGGGCGGTTATAATCCGGAAAGTGTAACCTGTAGCAGCTTGACAACTGTGAGTAAATATTTGAAGACTGCACCCAACTGTGTCCTTGCCTAATTGCTGTGCCACCTGCCTTGCACTGCACCAACAACATCTACTTCATCAATCACTATATACTGCCCTGGAGCTTAGCTCTGCCCGTGGAGAGCTGCACTATCTCAGCTGCTTCACCATTAGCCCCAGTGGATCTGCACCGCAGCGGCGGCCCCATATAGCCGCATACCACGGGTGGCGTCACGAACATTATCCCCAAATCTTTATTTCCCCAATACTCTGTTCTTTATTTGACCGCCCTGGGCCACGGACCGGGTCACTGCCACCGTGACTACCCCAATACAGGACCGGCCCGGCTACCAAGTACCCCATGGCCCAGGGGTCAGCGTGTGAGTGGGAGGCACTGAATGTCCTGTCTGTTAGGTATGAGGAGATCCAACAAAGGGCCAAGTCTGTAATGCCAAGAGATCAGAAAGTCTTTAGTAAGAGGGAATGGTCCACTGCGTCGAAGGCAGATGCCAGGTCCAAGGGAAGGAGGACAAACTAGTGTCGCTTGGATTTGGCGGTTAGTAGGTCGTTGGTGACTTTAGTTAGGGCAGTTTCAGTGGAATGGTGCGGTCGGAAGCCGGATTATAAGCAGTCAAAGAGGGAGCAGGAGGAGAAGTGGGAGGACAGTTCAAAATGGACGTATTAACCGCAAAAACATCACAATTATATGATGCAAATTACAAGATTGCTCTACACAAGGCTGAACTTGATCTGGAGAAATTGTATAAATTACAATTATCTTGGCTTGGAAGGATTAATGCAATAAAAACGGATCTTTTGTCGTGCCTCTTATATCTCTTTCAAACAATTCCCCTCTTCCTTTCCGCATTCTCTTTCTCCAGACTCAAGAAGGCAACAACTAGATATATTTGGTCCTACAATCGCCCACACATACAGTACAGACCAAAAGTTTGGACACACCTTCTCATTTAAAATTTTTTCTGTATTTTCAGGACTATGAAAATTGTACATTCACACTGAAGGCATCAAAAGTATGAAATGACACATGTGGAACTATATACTTAACAAAAAAGTGTGAAACAACTGAAAATATGTCTTATATTCTAGGTTCTTCAAAGTAGCCACCTTTTGCTTTGATGACTGCTTTGTACACTCTTGGCATTCTCTTGATGAGCTTCAAGAGGTAGTCACAGGAAATGGTCTTCCAACAATCTTGAAGGTGTTCCCAGAGATGCTTAGCACTTGTTGGCCCTTTTGCCTTCACTCTGCGGTCCAGCTCACCCCAAACCATCTTGATTGGGTTCAGATCTGGTGACTGTGGAGGCCAGGTCATGTAGCGTAGCACCCCATCAATCTCCTTCTTGGTCAAATAGCCCTTACACAGCCTGGAAGTGTGTTTGGGGTCATTGTCCTGTTGAAAAATAAATGATGGTCCAACTAAACGCAAACTGGATGGAATAGCATGCCGCTGCAAGATGCTGTGGTAGCCATGCTGATTCAGTATGCCTTCAATTTTGAATAAATCCCCAACAGTGTCACCAGAAAAGTACCCCTACACCATCACACCTCCTCCTCCATGCTTAATGGTGGGAACCAGGCATGTAGAGTCCATCCGTTCACCTTTTCTGTGTCGCACAAAGACACGGTGGTTGGAATCAAAGATCACAAATTTGGACTCATCAGACCAAAGCACAGATTTCCACTGGTCTAATGTCCATTCCTTGTGTTCTTTAGCCCAAACAAGTCTCTTCTACTTGTTGATTGTCCTTAGCAGTGGTTTCCTAGCAGCTATTTTACCATGAAGGCCAGCTGCACAAAGTCTCCTCTTAACAGTTGTTGAAGAGATGTGTCTGCTGCTAGAACTCTGTGTGGCATTGACCTGGTCTCTAATCTGAGCTGCTGTTAACCTGAGATTTCTGAGGCTGGTGACTCGGATAAACTTATCCCCTGAAGCAGAGTTGACTCTTGGTCTTCCTTTCCTGGGGTGGTCCTCATGTGAGCCAGTTTCTTTGTAGCACTTGATGGTTTTTGCAACTGCACTTGGGGACACTTTCAAAGTTTGCCCAATTTTTCGGACTGACTGACCTTCATTTCTCAAAGTAATGATGGCCACTCGTTTTTCTTTACTTAGCTGCTTTTTTCTTGCCATAATACAAATTCTAACAGTCTATTCAGTAGGACTATCAGCTGTGTATCCACCAGACTTCTGCACAACACAACTGATGGTCCCAACGCCATTTATAAGGCAAGAAATCCCACTTATTAAACCTGACAGGGCACACCTGTGACGTGAAAACCATTTCCGGTGACTACCTCTTGAAGCTCATCAAGAGAATGCCAAGAGTGTGCAAAGCAGTCATCAAAGCAGCAGGTGGCTACTTTGAAGAACTTAGAATATAAGACATATTTTCAGTTGTTTCACACTTTTTTGTTAAGTATATAATTCCACAAGTGTTAATTCATAGTTTTGATGCCTTCAGTGTGAATGTACAATTTTCATAGTCATGAAAATACAGAAAAATCTTTAAATGAGAAGGTGTGTCCAAACTTTTGGTCTGTACTGTATCTTACTTTTTATTAAGTAGATCCAAATAGGTTGGGGGATTAGGCCTTCCAGATTTCTCTCTATAACTATGCTTCACTAGGAACATGTATTCTAGACTTATTTCATCACAACAATAACAAGAAATGGGTTAACTTAGAAATGGCTCTCTCTTATTATAATCCTCTGGCGACTTTGTGGTCAGTGAGAAGCGCAGATGGTAGTAGTGGGGCTCTTCCCTTTCTTACTAGGAATCTGACCCTTTTTATTAAATATGGCAGTAGAACACTTCACATATCATCCACACCTGGCCCCTTAACGCCAATTTCCGACAGCCCAGCTTTTCCTGCAGGTATTAATAAAACTAATTTTTTAAACAAGAATAAAGACAAGTACCCACCCCATTGTTTATGATTACATAGATCACTCAAAAATGAAATCATTACAGGATATATTCTCTGGTAATGAACCCCCCATGATCTAATGTCTGATGGGTTACTTATAGGTTCAATATAGGTTGGTGCGGGTAGACTATTAGATTGATAGAAGTAGTGCAGAGGTGGGCACTGTAGCACACAGAGTATGCAGTTGTAAGTTAGGAAAGAGTTAAGGGGTTTAGGAGCTGCTCCAGTATGGGAGGAGCAAGTTCAGTGAAGAAAGGAGTCACTTCCTGATGGCAGACAGAGTGAGTTGAGTGAGGGACAGTGACTACTGAAGATGTGTCAGGAGGACACAGGAGAAAGTACAGGAGAAGGGTGTGTGTGTTACAGTCTGGGAGTTTTTGGACAACCTTATCTGGAAGGTGAATCAGAACAGTCTAGACAGTGGGGACAACAGGAACAGATGTACATGGAGAGGTCAATGTGGGAACTTCATCTTACGTGCCAAGACAGGACAGCCTCATCAGGAAGGTGGATCCAAGCAGGTCAGGCAGTGGGACAGAGAATGGGGTTGCCCAGAGAGCTGGCGCGCTCAGCGTTGGTCTTCATGTCCAAATAAGTGTACGTGACTTTCATTGCTGGTAAAGTGCCGCTGTATGTGAAGAGATCACAAAGAGACTGTATCACTTGTTACTCCCTGTATGTGACTGTGGCTGCAAGTACAGAAGTTTTTACGTGTTTAAGCTGGTCTGGTTTTCTCCTTCTGAAGCTTAAAAGACTCAACACCTGTGACAGCGGGTCAGAAGTGAGTATGGAGGTCTCCTCCACGCAGGCACCACAACACACACACACTCAGGGATTCTCCGAGTCCCCTTTTTCTGTAGCGGGCCAGGGTGAGGATTTAATCACTGAAACTGACATGCCACTTGCCACCGTCTACCACCCTGCCCCTGTTACAGGATCATGGTTTTTCTATGAACAACTTAAAAGCTTTTTCAACACAATATCTAAACATAACAATATCTTTAGGCCACTCACTCCCTTTGAAACCCAGTGCCTGTCAAAGAGCCCTCCAGATCATACTATCTCTTTACTATATAAGATATACCAAGAGGGTCAAGTGATGTTACATGATCCTCCTTTGTTCTTTTCAAAATGGGAGAGTGACTTGGGAAGACCTCTATTGCCGGAGGACCGCTCCAAAAATCTCCTATTTACATTCAGATCCTCCCTTTGCTCAGTGTTCCAAGAGAGAAGTTATAAGGTATTATCACGGTGGTACAGATGTCCCCCACCATTCATTCTGTTTCCCACAACTCCAGACTGTTGGAGATGTTTGGAGGAAAGGGGCTCATACACACACATATGGTGGTCATGCCCACCAATTAAAAGTCTATGGATGGCAATATTTGAATTCTACAACAAATTGTCCTTATATAGGATTCAACCTACTATGGAATTAGCCTTAATATCTTTAAGCGACATCTCAGTTTCTAGATTTAAGAAAGGTTTGTTCAAACATTTTCTTACAGCTGTGAGGAACTTAATCCCTCGTTACTGGAAACAAGAAAAATCACCAACACGCTCTGAATTTGTATCCAAACTTAATATTATTTTCAGAATGGAACAATTAATAGGCCAAAGTACAGGGAATCCAGATAAGATCTATAATACCTGGCTCCTTGGATTGCATTCAGGGAAACCTCGGAATGAACACTTGGTTAAGCTGATTGCGGTTTAGAATATGGTCATATTGGTATTTAATGTCTAACATTCATAATATCATAACAAGTTTCATTTACCTGTCTATCATATTACTGTCCAGAACAGTCCGGACCCGCCTTCGTGACTCATAAAGATGAGGTATGCAGGATGAGAGACCGATCCCCTCCCCCTCCTTTTTCTTCCTTTTCTTACCCATTTCACTTACCTCTTAACCTTTTCAATATCATCTAACCCGTATTCTTTCTTTCCTTCTATATTTTTCTCTAACTACAAATTGTTATTTATACATATTGTTGGTTATACTGAATTATTCCTAAATATCATCTAAATATCATTCAATTACTTATCAGCTGATATTTGAAATGTCTTGTGATTTAGCGAATGTGTTGTCAATCATTTTACAATCTTTATTGTTTGCAATTTCTTTGTAATCCCCAAATAACCAATAAACTTCTGATTTACAAAATGGATGTGTTGTTCCAGTAGTTTGGAGGCATAGGGGAGAAGTGATATGGGGCAATAGCTAGACACAGAGGATGGGTCAAGGGAGGGCTTTTTGAGGATGGGTGTGATCGAGGCATGTTTGAAGCATGAGGGGAAGACAACAGTTGTTAGTGACAGGTTGAAGATGGGTTAGGGTTGGAATGAAAACTGTGGTGAGATTTGGAATGAGGTGGGACAGGGATTGGGTCAAGTACACAGGTGATGAGATGTAATTTGGAGAGTAAAGAGGAAAGTTGATCTTCCGTGATGGTTTTGGAGGAGGAGAGTTGAGTAGTTATGAAGAGAGGCTGTGGGGACTTTAAACAAAAGCTTTGCCTTACGTTGTCAATCCTCTGCTTGAAGTGTGAGGCAAAGTCTTCAGCTGAGATGAGAAGAGAGGGAGGGGGAGCAGATGGACGGAGGAGAGCATTGAAAGTACTTAATAGCTGTTTAGGGTTGTGAGACCGGAATGATATGAGAGATGAGAAGTAGCTTTGTTTTGCTGCAGTGAGCAATTGCGCAGCATTTTGACAACTTCTGTTACTGGACGGGCTACTCTACTCCTTTTCTCTTGCAGCCGCACAGTGGTACGCCTCGTAGATGAGGGCCAGAAAGAGCATGTGCTCCAGTAGATGGCAAGCGCTGCATCAAGTGGCCTCTGCTCCTCTTTCTCCACCTTAACATCACACAGAGTACAGTCATCAGAGGTGGCACCCCAATTACCCTAGTTTTCCCCAGCGTAACAACTCTCCAACCGCCCAACTGACTGTGGGGAACCACAGATGGGCAAGTCTGCAGAGCTGTTCACACATTCTATTCCGGGGCATCAGAGGTCTGATCCAAAGATTAACAGACTCAAGAGAAGGAAAGCATGTGCAGCGATGCCCAAAATTTTTCTCAGTTTGATCCGGAACCGGACAAAGTAGGGTCCGAGCAGAATCCAAACCCTCGTCAACAGACATTAACCCCTGGGGGTGGAGGTGATCCTGATGAGACTCAGATACTTGAGGCATACGCGGACTGTACTGTGCTGTCAGGGCAGGAAGAGGAGGAGGATGACTCACAGGGCGAGGAGTGGGAGAACAGAGGGGATGACAATGAGGTTGTAGATCCCACTTGGTGTGAACCCGGAGGCATGCAGCTGAGTAGCTCAGCAGAGGAGGTGGAGAAGGAGAAAGACGAGGAGGTTACATTGCAGCTTCCCGCACAGACACGGAGTTATGTAACCACGACAAGCACTGCATCCTCAGCCCCAACTCTGGCAGTAGCCACCAGAGTTTGCGTGTATGCATTTCGCAGGGGTGGAAAAGGTTGCCTAGCCTGGGTCTTTGAGACCGCAAAAAATGACACAACTCACGTTATCTGCCAACTTTGTTAAAAACAACAGAGTAGAGTAAAAAATTGAAATAATTTGACTACATGCATGAACTGGCACTTGCGCGATCAACATGCGTTAATCTGGGAATCTCACTGTGCTAAAATGCAGACTATCAGACCCCGCCAACCACTGGCTGCCCCATCAACCGCATCTTCTGCTTCTTCCTCCTCCATCACCATGGCAAGTGTGCTCACACAGGTCTCTGGCTGAAGAACCTCCACCTGTTTACCCGCAACAGTCGGGGGGTGTGAGAGCCCGTCCGCTGTTACGGAAGTGGACATGCCTGCTGTTTTTGACTGATCTAAGACACCGAGCACACTCCATCTCTCTCAATCCACTGTAACATCTCCGCCTGCACCTCTCTCACAGTCCAGCAGCTTGTCGTGTTCAGCTTACTCCACCCTTTTTCAGCACAGCAGAAATCTCACAGTTGTGGTCACGTAAAAGATTGTTTCCTTCTACACATGCCAAAACAAAGAGCTTGAACTTCATCATCTCCAATCTGTTGGCCACGGAAATGCTGCCTTTCTGCCTGGTGGATACAGAAGGTTTCCGAAAACTGATGGCTGTAGCAGTCCCCCAGTACCAGTTGCCCAGTCGCCTTTACTTCTCTAAGAAAGACGTGCCTGCGCTACACCAGCGTGTTGCAGACAACATCACCCATTCCTTGAAAAAATCTAGGTCTGACAGGTTGCATTTCACCACTGACACCTAGAGAAGCAAGCATGGCCAGAGGCGTTACATCTTGCTAACTGGGCACTGGGTGACTCTGGTGGCTGTGGGGGCAGGCACGGAATGGGCTGCTCCAAAAGTCTTAGAATGGCCAAGGCTTGCAGTGCATTTGGGGATGGAGAACTAAACTACTACCCACCAGAAGGCGGAGAACTAAACTACTAAACAACAGGGGTTGTAGAACTAAATTGCTAAACACCTAGGGTTGGAGAATGAAACAAATACACACCAGAACATGGAGAACCAAACTAATAGACAACAGGGGTTGGAGAACTAAACTACTAAACAGCTAGGGTTGGAGAATGAAACAAATACACACCAGGGGATGGAGAATTAAAAAACTATACACCAAGGTGTCACTAGACATCAAGTCTTGGAATCCCCAAGGCTTGTGGGACAAACCTCTGTATCTAATACTTCCTCCAGTGCTCCTGTCTCCTCCACCTCATCTAGGGCTTCCACCTGCGCCTTCAACCTTTGCCTTAATGAGACATGCGTTCCAACAGTGCAGAGAGATTTCCCCCCACCTCTGTACTGTGTAGCCAGGGCTCACCGCAATCAGGCAGTGTTGACATGAATATTGCCTTGGAGATCGCAGCCATACAGATCAAGATTTGTGGACAGCTATCCATGCCGAGCTTGAGCAATGGCTGTCTCCACTGAACCTGGAGCCAGGGAAGGCCGTGTGCGATAACGTTGCAAACCTGGTGGCGGCCCTACGCCAGGGCAACCTCACACATGTGCCTTGCATGACTCACATCCTCAACCTGATGGTACAGTAATTTCTCCGCCACTATCCCGGCCTGGATGCGCTGCTGCCGAAACCACAGTCGCTGTGTGCTCACTTCCACCATTCGCAACCCGCGGGTCATCGACTTTTGTCACTACAGAGCTCTTTCGGCCTACCGGTTAATCGGTTGATATGCGGTGCACGACATGGTGTAATTCAATTCTCCACATGTTGCAGCGGCTGTGGCAGCAGCGACGAGCCCTAACGCTGTATCTCATGTTGTATAGCCTGGGCAAACGCAGTACGGATGTGGTGCAAACCACACTTGCGGAGTGGACACAGATGAAAGACCTCTGCACTCTTCTGCACATTTTAGAAATGGCTACTAAGATGGTTAGCGCTGATGATGCCGTCATCAGCATCACTATTCCAGTCATCTACATGCTGGAGCACACGTTGAATAATCTGCGGGAGGAGGTGGTGGTCCCAGGGGAAGAGGAGGAAGAGAAGAAAGAGAAGGAAGCAGAGGAGGATGCGGAAGGATAACACTATCTCTAAGTTCCGGACTGTCCTTGCACAGGTGGTTGCCATGGGAGGGTGGATTACAGTGATCGGGGGGGCTCATGGTACCATACAAACTGTTAGTGAAGGTGCACGAGCCAAGGAAAAAATGGAGGACAAGGAAGAAGAGTTGATTGATGCAAGAAGAAGAGGATAATGATCCCCTCTCTGTGGTCCATGGTTGACAGAAGGGGGATGGAGGACGCAAGCTTGAGTATTATCCCGCCACCAACACACTATGCCTTGGACCTCATGAAAGAGACCGACCCATGATCGCCTTCTTGCAGCACTATCTGCAACATGATTGTTGCCCGTATTGTTAGGATAAGAAACCATGCTGACTACTGGGTTGCCACCCTGCGCGATCCACAGTACAAGAGTAAATTGTGCTAGATGCTCCCCCCGGAAAGGGACATGCCCATGCTGGAGTGTCAAAAGACGCTTCAAGACAATCTTGAGGGTGGTTTGCCCCAAGACAGCAATGAGGCACACATTGTGCATCGCAGTTATAGACTTCCAACCCCGGGAACGTTGAATCTTCAAAGCAAAAACATTACCATCCTTGCAGCACTGGGGTCCTGCATCCCAACCCTACCAAACAACATCTGAAAAGAGTTTGTATGGGTTTCCTCCGGGTACTAATTTTTCTTCCCACACTCCTAAGACATACCGATAGGAAATTTAGATTGTGAGCCCCAATGGGGACAGTGCCACTAATAAAGCGTAAGTGCTGTGGAATTAATGACGCTATATGAGTAAAATAAATGTAAAAAAATTCTTTGAGTCTTTTCACTCCTTTTTTAGACTAGACCGTGCACCTGCAGAACAGAGTACAAGTCTGACACGTACTGAACGACTGGAGAAGATGGTGCAGGAGTATCTCAAGCTCAATAAAAATCCCATCGGGGGGGGTTTGGACCCTTATGAATTTTGGCCTAGAAAAACTGAATCATGCCCAGAGCTGGCCTGCCACGCCTTAGAAGTTTTGTCATGGGCGGCAGTCAGCGTTCTCTCAGAACGTGTCTTCAGTGTGGCTGGTGTGTTCATGGATAAGCACTTCTGACTGTCTCTTGAAAGTGTAGACCGCCTAACTTTCATCAAGATGAACAAGTCATGGATCGCCAATGACTTTTGCACCCCAGTCGCAGACCATGAAGACTAGGCGATGGTGTACTTTTTAATGTGCTGCACTGATCTTGCCTAATTGCAGTCTGTGACACCTTTGTCGTGGCTTCTGTGCCTGTTGTTGCTAGTGCTCCTGATATTACTAAAAAACTCCAAGTTGGGTCTCCATCTGATGGGTTGCCTGTAGTGGAATGGGTGTCAGGGCCCCATTACACTATTTCTACTATGGGGAAATTGATAATGTCTGTAAAGCGCTTTGGGTCTCCTTCATGCGTGTTGCCTGAATTTGGCAGAGCTTTCAGAGCACCAGGCCTACACGTGTCAGTCATCCACCACTTACTGATCAAAGTTAGAAATGCTGCTCCAAGCCTTGTACAATGCTGAAATGTGTCATGATTTAAGGACCACGCTATTAGCGCAAGCAATTTAGATTCCTAAATGTGGACTCCTGGGTGCAGCATAATACTAGTACAAAATAATTAAATGCTGAAATGTGGCCTAGCTTCTGTAGCACGGTAGTAACAGAAAAAAATTGATTTTATCATGTGTACTCCTGTATGAAGAACAATATCTGCACCAAAGAATTAAAAGATGAAATGTAGCCTGCTTTAGGTAGCACAGTAGTAAGAAAACCAATTTTGATTTTATCATGTGTACCCCTGTATGGAAATCAATATCAGCACCAAACAATTTCAAACTGACATATGGACTGCTGTATCACGTTACTAATAGAAAAAAATTTTTTTTTTTACTGTGGCTGAGGCCTGTATACAATGAAATTGTTTGGAGCATATATTCTATTGATACAGCAGGACAGATGTCAGTTTGAAATTGTTTGGAGCATATATTCTAAACGTACATCTTGCCTGCTGTTTTTTTATTATTTTTTTTTTTTTACTGTGGATGAGGCCTGTATACAGTAGACTATATGCTCCAAGAAATTTCAAACAGATCTGGCCTGCTGTATCACGTTAGTAACAGAAAAAAATAGATTTTTTACTTACTCTGAACGAGCTCTGCATACAGCTGAATTTCACAGCCAGAAAATTACAAGCTGAGATGTGGCGTGCTGTATCACGTTAGTAGTTAGTTAGTAGTAGCAGTGCACAACAGAGTTCTATGGTGAAACGTGCCCTGCTGTCATTGTATGGACCGCAATAATAGCAAAAAAAATCTACTGGAAGGTCGATTTCACAGCCACACAGGACCCTATCTATCTAAACCAGGGATCTCAAACTCAGCTGGGTATATGGGCCGCACACGGAAAAAAATTGAATTTGGGGGGCCACATTCTTTGCATGACAAAGTGACATTTTTAGTGATACCATTTTTTTTCTATACACCTTTTGAACTGGTTCTCATCTTGTAGTAATGCCCCATCCTGGTCCTCATCTTGTAGTAATGCCCCATCCTGGTCCCCATCTTGTAGTAATGCCCCATCCTGGTCCCCATCTTGTAGTAATGCCCCATCCTTGTCCGCATCTTGTAGTAATGTGCCCATCCTGATCCTCATCTTGAAGTATTGCCCCATCCTCTAGTAATGCCCCATCCTGGTCCCCATCTTGTAGTAATGCCCCATCCTGGTCCCCATCTTGTAGTAATGCCCCATCCTGGTCCCCATCTTGTAGTAATGCCCCATCCTTGTTTCCTTCTTGTAGTAATGCCCCATCCTGGTCCCCATCTTGTAGTAATGTGCCCATCCTGGTCACCATCTTGTAGTAATGCCCCATCCTGGTCCCCATCTTGTAGTAATGCCCGATCCTGGTCCCCATCTTCTAGTAATGCCCCATCCTGGTCCTCATCTTCTAGTAATGCCCCATCCTGGTCCCCATCTTCTAGTAATGCCCCATCCTGGTCCTCATCTTCTAGTAATGCCCCATCCTGGTCCTCATCTTGTAGTATTGCCCCATCCTGGTCCTCATCTTGTAGTAATGCCCCATCCTGGTCCTCATCTTGTAGTAATTCCCCATCCTGGTCCTCATCTTGTAGTAATGCCCCATCCTGGTCCTCATCTTGTAGTAATGCCCCAGCCTGGTCCTCATCTTGTAGTAATGCACCATCCTGGTCCTCATCTTGTAGTAATGCCCCATCCTGGTCCTCATCTTGTAGTAATGCACAATCCTGGTCCTCATCTTGTAGTAATGCCCCATCCTGGTCCTCATCTTGTAGTAATGCCCCATCCTGGTCCTCATCTTGTAGTAATGCCCCATCCTGGTCCTCATCTTGTAGTAATTCCCCATCCTGGTCCTCATCTTGTAGTAATGCCCCATCTTGGTCCTCATCTTATAGTAATGCCCCATCCTGGTCCTCATGTTGTAGTAATGCCCCATCCTGGTTCACATCTTGTCGTAACATCCCCCATCCAGGTCCCCATATTGTAGGAATGTCCCCATCCAGGTGGCCATACGTCCCCATCCAGGTGCCCATATGTGCTCACCCAGGTGCCCATATGTCCCCATCCAGGTGACCATAGTGCCCATATGTGCTCACCCAGGTGCCCATATGTCCCCATCCAGGTGCCCATAGTGCACATAACAGAGGAAAAAAAAAAAGATTCTTCTCACCTGTCCTCCGTTCACTCGGCGTCCTTCTGCACATGCAGCATGCAGGCACCATAGACCCCCCCTTGACAATAGCGGCCCGGTCCAGGAGCCGCCGACATCAGCGCTGTAGTGCAGTGTATTGCCGCGCAGAGACCGGCTCTCTGCACAGCAATACCAATGCAAGCCGCCGGCCTATCAGAGCCCAGCAGCTGACATCTGCGCATGTCAGTGAGGTCATACGCCGCTGTGCTGGGACGCAGATGTCAGCTGCTGGCCACTGATAGGCCGGCGGCTGGCATTGGTATTGCTGTGCAGAGAGCCGTCTCTGCGCAGCAATACACTGCAATACAGCGCTGATGTCGGCAGCTGCTGGAGAGAGCCGCGATCGGGGTCTATGGTGTCTGTGGGCCGCGTGTTTGAGACCCCTGATCTAAACTATCAGACTTAGAAGCAACCGCTTAGCGAACTAGCTAAAATCGCTCAGTATCCAGGAGCAGCCTCTCTGACCTGTTATACTCACAAAATGTCTCTAAAACCTGTCTGCTCTTTATATAGAGAGGGACATGTGATTTCAGCAGCCAATGGCTCAAGCCCTTGTGTCTTCACATGGTGTATGGTTCCTGCGCCCTGATTGGCTAGCCTCAATTTGCACACATTAAGTTAGGAAAGAAAAAAAAATTAGATTACAAGGACGCTGCTCCTCTGACCTCTCCCCACCCCTCATCAAACACGTCCCCCCCGCTCGTCATACAGCGCTGAAAATATTGTAGTGGAAATGCAATCATTTGCTGTAAATTTTGCCGATTTTAAGTAAAAACACTCGGGTGTCCGATCTCGTGAATCCGAATGTGCAACGTTCGTGCCGAATTTCAAATTCGGCACAAAGGTTTTTAGAACAAGTTCGCTCATCTCTAATGGTGATACTCAAACGAATCGTCATCAGACAAGGAAATAGAAAAAAAAATACAAAAGTAATTAGATAGTATAGTTAGGGAACGGTAGGGAATTTGTAAAGTAAGTATATTAGGAAATAGCTTAGAATTATGGGACTAAATAGACAGGAAGTTAGGAGAAAAATGCTTTGCCTTCGGACCACCCCTTTAAGTGATACAATTAATATAAAAATAAAATTATAATACATTATTAATATTGAACAGAATTAATTTCAGCCTATTGGTTTGGCCCTCCACAACAGTCAGGGTCTCTCATGTGGCCCCTCGGGAAAATTAATTGCCCATCCGTTTTAGAGGGATCTATCCCTAGATTTCATGATACAAACTGCACACACTATTAACTAGATCTTTTAAGCCTCCCATACACAATAGACAGCAGTCGGATAAACAATGGTTGAACCCAGGGCCAGACATATAATTGGTGCAACTTATGCAGTCAAACTGGGATCCAAGAGGTAAGGTGACTCACTTCCACTTTCAAAGCAGTCCATAAAGAGATGCAATATGATGAACTACTGGACTCCAAAGGGCACACATATTCTTGCACAGGTGAAGCCTTCTGTCTGCCCCTAGTTCAGCCATCAGCGATCTCTCCTGACTCTTCCAAGGGCTCCTTTGTTTTGTATGAGAGAGCTACTGACAGATTGCTCTGGTGGTTGTTTTTTGCCTCAGATAATAAAAGGATTGGTGAGACTGTTGGTTAAGGACCTCATACACATTAGACTAATATTGGCTAAAGCTACCGATATAGATTGGTTCTGCCTACAGTCTAACGTCTATGGGAACACCAACCAACTGATGGTTGGACACAACTTCAGACCAAAATCCAGCGAGTGAGGAGACTCAAAGAGAGACAATTCACACCATATGGGCAAACAGAGTCAAACTCTGTTTGCCCATATAGTGTGAATTGGCTCTCTTTGTAAGTGCATTTTTTATGGAAATATCCTTCAAATAAATGGAAATTTTAATTACAACATCACTGGAGTCTCCTCACTCGCTGGATTTTGGTCTGAAGTTGTGTTCAATGCAGCAGCCTGCTGCTATCCGAGCAGAAAGGAGGAAACACCGGGAAGGAGTTTATAGGTGAGCGGACTCTATCATTTTGTTTGTACAACTGATGGTTGGGGTACATGTCAATCGTGCATGTCTGATTTCGGATTATCAATTACACTGTTCTCCCTGAGATAAGCCACCGGCCAACTTGTCGGCTGGCGGCTTTCTCATAGAGAATACAGGAGTGCACAGCCGAGCAAGCATTCCTGTGTATGAGAGTGTAGACTGAGAGTGACAGCCATCTAATGTGTATGGCCAGCTCACAGATCTAATGCCTTTACCCCTACTTACTTTGAAAATCCATGTTATCTTGTTGAAAGGACACGGCCTCTGCCTAACTGTAGACATAGGCTCAATACGTGATGTTTACAGCAGATGATCTTTCACAAATGCATGCGCCTGGCTCACATGCTCCATTCCACTCAGTATTCCCAGCCCTTATACTGCACTCATCTCTTGATTAATACCAACCATTTTTTGGCTTCTTCTTATCATCAGATCTAAGCAGGCTGGCAATAGGCCTTCCACTCAGCCCCAGCTACAGACTATTCCATTTACAATGGCCTTTCACAGCCTGCTTGGCTCCAAGCACCTCATCCATAAACAGGCAATCCTTTACTTCCAGGCTTGTCCACCATGCACAACTCTTTGAATTGGAGCTGTTCAGCTTTTCCATGACAACCTTTCTCAAGTGTTCACATAAATTCCCAGATAGGCAAATAATCTCTCCAGGAGAAAGAAAACTGTCTCCTCACTAGTGGCACCTACAGATACCTATTCTGGAAGTCAATGTTCATCCCATTAAAGAGCCTTTAAGTTTGTCAGCAAAAAATGACAATCAAACGAAGCACAGGCACTTTGTGCACCTTCCTACCTACTTATTTTCCTTACAAATGGGTGTCTTTTCCTCTTGGAGGAGACTTTGATATGGCTAAAATCCCTAAATACAGGTTAAGTACCAATAAATAGCACTAAAAAGACAGTTTTCATCATTTTGTAGGAGAGAAGAACTTTTACCACGGAGTATTCCAAAAACCACGAAGGGTTCAAAAAAACAAAAGTTTTGATAGAAGTGGAGAGTTGATGCTCAGAAAGCTCAGCAAGAAACTCAGTGTGAACACACCCTTTTGGTATGTGCACACAATGGCACTCTGCATCTGCAGAGTTTTTTAAGCGAAACACCCTTTATGTAATGCTGGCGTTTTTTGGCGTCTTCCAAGTGAAAAGCACCACTTGGTCGCTATTTTTAACTGCTTACCGTCTTCTGAAACCTGAAGTCAAATTGAAAATAATACACAGCCTGAATAAAATCCTTTAATAGAAAGAAAGACACTGACACCTTTATTTGAAATAATTTACAATTTGACCATAGGGTTAGTAATTGGGGAGTCTTATAGACGCCTCAAGATTACTAACCCCCGGGCTTGATGTCAGCTGCCAATACAAAGCTGACATTAACCCCAATACTATTACCCCACTTGCCAACGCACCAGGCTAAGTGGGAAGAGCGGAGGCTAAGCACCAGAATTGGCGCATCTTATCGATGCGTCATTTCTGAGGAGGCTGAGAGATGATGTTTTTAGTCTGGGAGGGGGCCAATATCCATGGTCCCTTCCTAGCCTATTAATATCAGCCTGCAGCTGTCTGTCTAGCCTTTGCTGGTTATTAACCCATTCCAGACCGCCCACTGTAGATAGACGATGACGCTTGCTGGGCTCTGTGCAGCGCTGACGTTTGTCCATGGTCGGCGGTCTCGCAGCGCTCAGGACCCCCGGGGGTCCTGCAAGCGCTACGATTCCAGTACAGAGTGACAGCTCTGACAGGCGACATCATCGGGACCGGATTGGATCAGGTCCCAATGATGTTAACCTGTTCCTATCTTCTAGATGCTGCGATCAATAGGGATTGCGGCACTTAGAAGACAGTGAGAGGGAGAGGGGTCGTTCTCTCATCTCTCCGACGCCCCCGTGAAGTGATCTGGGGTTGTCATAGCAGCCGGAGGTCAGCCAACACCTGAGTCCTAACAGGCGATCTGCCAGCGTAAAACTGGCAGGTCTCATGAAATGCAATATATGTCTATTGCAATGCATGTAACCAGTGATCAGAAAAATAAAAATTGAAGTCTCATATAGGGACTAAGTAAAAAGTAAAAAAAAAAAAAAGTTAGAAAATGTTTTAAAACTGTAAAAAAAATAAATTAAAAAAAATCACAAAATAAATTTAAAAAAAGAAAAAATCTTAAACCAAATAAATATGTATATTTAAGTAAAAACTAAAAAAGTACACATTTGGTATTGCCGCGTCCGGAAAAATTCGATCTATTAATCTGTCACACTAGTTAACCCCTTCTGTGCACACCATAAAAAAAAAAAAAAACAAGGCAAAAAACAATGTTTTTTCATCAAACCGCCGAACAAAAAGTGGAATAAAACGTGATCAAAAAAGTCAAATGTAAATAAAAATGGTATCGCTGACATCGGCATCTTGTCCTGCAAAAGAAAAAAGCTGCCATATAGCTCAGTCTCTGGAAAAATAAAAAAAAATATAGCTCTCAGAACAAAGCGATGCAAAAACAATTATTTTTTCTATAAAATAGTTTTTATTGTGTAAAAGCGGCAAAACATAAAAAAATTATATAAATGTGGTATCGCTGTAATAATACTGACCCGAAAAATAAAGCTGCCTTATCAATTTTACCACTCGCGGAACGACATAAAAAAAAACCAAATCCTGAATTGCTTGTTTTTGTTCATTCTGCCTCCTACAAATCGGAATAGAAAGCGATCAAAAAATGTCATGTGACCCAAAATGGTACCAACAAAAACTTCAATTCGTTCCGCAAGCAACCAAGCCCTCACATGACTCAGTCAGCAGAGATATGGAAAAATTATAGCTCTCAAAATATGGTGATGCAAAAACTTTATTATTTTTTTTAATTTTTTTTACAAAAACGAGTCTTTTAGTGTGTGACAGCAGCCAAACATAAAAATCCGATATAAATCTGGTATCGCTGTAATCGCACCAACCTGAAGAATAAAGTCGTCTTATACCGCACGAGGAACGGCGTAAAAAATAAATAAAACCAATTCTTCACCTGCTGTTGATTTGTTCATTCTGCCTCCCAAAGATCGCAGTAAGGCTTGGCTCACATTTATCCTACGCTGAGCGCTTAAACTGGGGTTTCCATGTAAATCTCTGAAATACGTGATTCAGATAAAACCCCGGTGGAAGACTCTTTTCCTTCTGAAAAGAAGGACAACACTGAACAGAGGACAGACGGAGTCCAGAATAACTCTGCTACTTCGTTATAGTGAATGAATCCCTTGGGTGTTTCATCTGAATCACATCACTCGGTGAGTTCGATGGAAAACCCGATATAAGTGTTCAGCGTAGAGCACCGGATAAATGTGATCCCAAATGTTATTTAAAATGTTCCTAACAAAAGCTTCAACTCAATCCACAAAAAAGTCAAGTCGCCACTCAGTTCCGTCATCTGTCAATAAAAATATAGGGGGCTTCCATGCTACTGGCAGCACAAAGGCTCTGGAAAAGCGTTATGACTACTCACCCCCCAAAATAAATCCAACAAATTCTGTGCTTCCAAATCCAAATGACCCCCTCCCTTCTGAGCCCCAGTGTGCCTAAACCACATTTAGCGCCCACATGTTTGGCATTTCTGTAGCGATGAGAGCCCGCCTAATTTACGGTGCGTGCCTCCGGAAGCACGAGCACGGCACGATGTGCTGGGCGCTACAACATACTGGTCACTACAATGGCAGTTTGCAATTTTCACTCAGCAACGTCCACTGCTGCTTGTTTCTGAAAAACACCCATGGAGTCAAAATAGTCACTACACCTGTAGATAAATTTCTAAAGGGGTATCATTTCCAAAATGCGGTCACTTGAGGGGGGATTCTGCTCTTCTAGCACTTAGGGGCAAACTATTCTATAATAATTTGCTCTCCAAGAGTCAAATAGCTCTCCTTCCCGCCTGAGCCTCGCCAAATGGGTAAGCAGGACTGTACAGCCACATATGGGGTTTTTCTACGTTCAGCAGAAGTTGTGTGACACATTTGGTACGATTTCTATCCTTTGCCCCATGTGAAAATGTAAAATCTTTAAAAAAAAATAAAATTTTGTGGTAAAAATGTTATTTTTTTTTTCACCGCCCAATGGTATAAATTTCTGTGAGTCACATGTGGTTTCAACATGATCACTGCACCCCTAGATGAATTTATTAAGAGGTGTAGTTTGTAAAATGGGGTCACTTATGGGGGGTTTCTGCTGTTCTGGGACCTCAGGGGCTCTGTATAATATGGCGCTCCTTTTCTTCTAAGCTTTGCACTGTGCTTCAAAAGTAGTCTTCAACCACTTAAGGGGTATTGATGTACTCAGGAGAAATTGTGTAACAAATTGTACTATTTGTTTTCTCCTATTACCCCTTTTGAAAATTGAAAACTTGGGGTCAAAGCAACATTTTAGTGGAAAAAATAGTAATATTTCATTTACTCAGTCCAATGTTATACAAGTTTGGGAATCGCCTGAGGGCTAAAAATACTCACTACTCCCCTAGATGAATTTCTTAAGAGGTGTAGTTTACAAAATGGGGTCACTTGTGGTAGTTTCTACTGTTTTGGCACGTCAGGGGCTCTTCAAATGAGACATGGTGAACGCAACCTATTCCAGCCAAAATAGTGCTCCTATCCTTCTGAGCTCTGCAATGCGCCCAAGCAGTCGTTTTCTCCCACATATGGGGTATGGGCGTACTCAGGAGAAGTTGCACAACAAAGTTTGGCTTCCATTTTCTCCTGTTACCCTTATGAAAATTAAAAATTGGAGCTAAAACAACATTTTTGTGGGAACAATGTGATTTTTTTTATTTTCATGGCTTAACGCTATAAAATTCTGTGAAGCCCCTGAGGGTTCAAGGTGCTCACCATACATCTATATAAATTCCTTCAGGAGTCTAGTTTCCAAAATGGGGTCACTTATGGGGGATTTCTACTGTTTAGGCACCTCAGGGACTCTCCAAACGTGACATGGCCTCCACTATCGATTACAGCCAATTTCGCATTCCAAAGCTCAAATGGTGCTCCTTGCCTTCTGAGCCCTGCCGTGCGCCCAAGCAGTAGCTTACCCCCCACATATAGGGTACTGGCGTACTAAGGAAAAATCGTACAACAAATTGTTGGTGCATTTTCTACTGTTACCCTTGTGAAAATGAAATATTTGAGGTTAAAATAACATTTTTGTGGGAAAAAGGTAAAACTTTAATTTTTTCCTTCCACATTCCATTAATTCCTGTGAAGCACTTCAAGGGTTAATAAACTTATTGAATGTGGTTTTGAGCACCTTGTGGGGTGCAGTTTTTAGAATGTTGTCACTTTTGGGTATTTTCTGTCATATGGGAACGTCAAAGTCACTTCAAATGTGATGTGGTCCCTAAAAAAATGGTTTTGTAAATTTTGTTGGAAAAATGAGAAATTGCTAATCAACTTTTAACCCTTCTAACTTCCTAACAAAAAATGAAGCTATGTTTTAAAAAAATTGTGCTGATGTAAAGTAGACATGTGGGAAATGCTATTTTGTGTCACATAACTCTCTGGTTTAAGGGCATAAAAATTAAAAGTTTGAAAATTGCAAAATTTTCGCCAAATTACCGATATTTTTAGAAATAAACAAGTCATATTGAAACAAATTTTACCACTATAATGAAGTACTTGTCACAAAAAAACCTCTCTCAGAATCACTGGGGATACGTTGAAGTGTTTCAGAGTTATTACCTCTTTAAGTGTCACTGGTGAGAATTTAAAAAATTGGCCTGGTCACGAAGGCTAAAACAGGCTCTGGCGCGAAAGGGTTAATTATTGGGTGGATCCCACATCATTTTTTGGGGGGGTCCCTCATTTTAATAACCATTAAAGGCTAAGTATACAGCTGTGAGCTGATATTAGTAGCCTGGGAAGCTCCATGTGCATTACCCCCTGCCTAGACTACAAACATCAGCCTCCAACTGTCGGCTTTACCTCAGCTGGTTATTAAAATTTCGAGGGACTGCACACCATTTTTTTTTCATTCAGATTTATTTATTACTTAAACACATATACAGTAAGCTACACACGCAAAGCACTGATTATATATCTCACATATTTCTATGTATTGAAGAATATTTACTTTGAAGAATATCTTTAAATGACAGAGTTACTCTATGTAAATGCGAATGTTAAAATCGCATTGCATACACGTGTCATATGGATGCTAGGTGAGAAAAATTGCATTGTACTCGCATGACACTTGTCCAACTTTTCAGGGACAACATCAGAGCGATTTCATGAACGCCGATGGGAATGAGCCCTTAGAGTTCTTGTTCATGTCACAGGTTATGGATTAGTTTAGGTAAAAGCAGAATGAAAGCTATTGTGTTGGGAAAATGAGGTCTTCTGTAATCACGTACCTGAGATTTCAGATGCCAGGCCCTCCAGCCAGCATCACATAGTAATATCAGGGCCTGCTAAATCAGACAAAACATTTGATTTTTAATATAACATGTAGCAATTTTGATGAATGCCAATATAAATCTACCATTGTGTTATCAGCGAAAATGATAAAAAAGGTCGTTCTGTACCAATTACACACTACTTTATATTTTATTTTTATTTAAATGTTCTTACAAAAACAAAAGTATCAGATTAGGTCATTTTGGTTTACAGTGGCTCTGTTGGAATGAGTGTCACATATACTTATGACAGGGAGACTATAATCTAAACCAGACCAGCATGTAATAAATCCGCCCCCTGCAGCCCCTAACAAAGGGCTGTTTGTATGAGCAGGGTCCCAGTGGGGCCATTTTCTCCAGCACGGACATTGTATACAAAACCCGCCTGTGTGTATGGAAACAGATGATACGAGTGACTTAACGATCCCTTGGTATCTTTTAAAAAGGAATGGTTTATTGAGTGAGTCATGGCCCTGCAGGCCTGGGTCTAGGGCTAGGCGTCAGCTCAGGCAGAATCCATTACCGAGGCTAATCTGCAGACACAGCTAGGAATGGAAAGTTTAATTTACAGCTAGTGTGACTTTATAGTCACAGAGGAAAGAACAGAATCTTTAGTGACACCTAATGGAGGTAGAAATTCTAGGAGTCAATATAAAAGCCTGGCCACAGGACCTAGGATATGAAGCCAAATTATAATCTTTTCCAAAACGAAAAGACCTCCATTGTATATATGCGGTTTTGAGATTCTTGCCCCTCTTCGGTGTAAAGTAGGAGTGAGGTGCTATCAATGGTGGGACCAAGGGCTAAAGTTTCTGACGCGCCCCCTGGGCCTGTGTTGTGCAGGGAATACCCGGAGCCAGATCGCTGGGGGTTGTAGTCTCCGTGGCGTTGACCCGGTCCGTGCCCAGGGTGGTCAATTCAGTGGCAGTTCTCTTAGTGTTATATTGTCCGACTACGCCACCCGTGGATTGCGGTCAGTGGGGACCGCCGCTGCGCTGCAGACCGCTGAGGCTGGTGTTGTATGCGCAGCCAAGTATGGGATAACTCCCCATGGGAGAAGTATTGCCTCAGGGCAGCTAATGTGGATGATGGGAGTAATGGTGTGAGCGTCCCAGTCCTAATGGTGCTGGTGCGGCGATGAAACACAGAGACTTGTAATTGCAGTTTGCAATGCTTTACTCACAGTTGTTATTCGGTCAATCCTGCAGGCGATGACTGCCCGAGCCGTGCTGCGTCCACCAGGTGAGGGACTCGGTCAACTCCCAGGCAATTCCAGAGCGTGGCTCAGGGCTCCCTTCTCTACCTTTCTCTGGCCATCCCCACCAGTGACCCACCTTTGTCCAGCTTCCTCGGGCCTTCTGTTGGCGAAACCTATCTCCGGCTTCCCTGACCCTATGCGGTATGCTTTCCTGGTGGATGTAGTGAGGGGTCGCACCAAGATGTGGTCTCAACCTCCGGTCTTTGGCTGAGGAATTTGTTGCCTCCACCATTTTGGGTTCCGGTACCCTGTTCTGCCAACCCGTCACCCGCAGTCTCCTGGGTCCTTAGGGTTCCCTCTGTCCTCGTGTCTCTGGGCCTTTCTCTGTGTTCCTGTTCCTTGTTTCCTTTCTTACTTTCCCTTCTGTTCTTTCTTCTCTCTCTCTCAGGCTCCGGCCTCCTGACAAGGCCTGCCTGCGGAGCAGAGCCCATGCACCCGAGCCCAGGTGACTAGCAACCAATGGGCTCCTACCTATGCCCAGAGACCCACCCCTATCTGCTCCTACACCACTGGGTGTACTTTCCCCTCCCCACTCCAGCCAGGGACAGATGCTGTCGTGCCTGCACTTCTGTCTAGTGGGAGCACCGTCGAGCTGTCCCCCGGAAATGGGGTGTGTGTGGTGCATGCAGCCTACAGAGTCCTGGTCCACACTCCATCCTTACCCGGGAGTGGAATACCACACCTCTGGTTTGAGGTGTAATACCCCTGTAGCAGCCGAGCCCTCGGGGTGCTACATTTCTCCTTAGTTTGAATAGTCATTCTGTGCTGATAAAGAACAGGCGCTCTGTGTACCCTTGGTGTAGCCCACCAAGGACATCAATAAGGAGTCTGTATGTTCTCCCCGCGTTCGCATGGGTTTCCTCCAGGTTTTCTCTCACACTCCAAAGACATACTGATAGGGGATGTAGATTGTGAGCTCCAATGGGGACAGCGATGATAATGTCTGTAAAGCATTGTGAAATATGTTGGTGCTATATAAGCAAAACATAATAAATAAGTATATTTCCATTACATTGCAGTGACCAGATTGTGGAAACATTTTCTATGCATGTGACAAATTGTAGGCGTTGGACTTCAAGAACAAGTGTGAAAGATGGACGCTGAAAAATTCTCAGTGTGTTTTATCCATTTAAAGACACTATGTCCTGGGCCCTAACCACTTTGCACACATCTGCAGCCAATAACATGTTATATGGAATCTGTGTCATACAATCTATCCTCTAAAAGCTCTTCGAAGAAGGAGTTTCCTAAATCGGTTCCCTCTTGAAAAACTTGTCGCTTTTGACCACCTCAAAAGAAATTCTGAGTGCACATATTTTTACGGTATGTTCACAGTTTTTTTTAAAGAGTTTTATTTTTTAGCAAGTTCTCATCAAGATCCTCCTCAAAAAACATTTAAAAAATGCTTGGAAAACTTTTCCAATTCATTTCTATGGGAAATCCAGAGGTTTTTTTTTTTTTTCTCCTGAGCTGCTGAGTTTCTCTGGATGAAGCTGCTTCAGGAAAACACCAGTGGTCTTTTTCCTGAAGCGGCTTTGCAGTGGATTTTTGTGGCGGCTCTGCTGCTCTTTTCTCTGTACTTCCCACTTACAGCGAGGAGCGGACTCCTAGCGGTAGGAGGCTGCAGATTGTACATGCTACTTCTTTTAACCACTTCATGATTTCCCAACCCTGACGTGGTTAAAAATAGTAGTAAAAGTCAGAACACATGCACACTATGTTCATTTATTACGGTGGTTTTGCAGCATGTGCACATACCCTTAGTGTGTTATAGCGCCACTCAGAAATGAAGTGGGACACAGATTTATATGATCTATTATAAGCACATCTATAAACTTAGTCATGGCTGCAATCAACAAGGTAAGATTTACTGGGACCACACATCTTATAGATGGCAGAAGTATATAGCTATAGTAATACTAACACCAATGTAACCTGGTGTAACACTGCCCTCTTGTGTCCAGAATTCAAAAAGTGAAAGACCTATCTAAGACACCCATTATATAAAAATATAATAGAAGCAGAAGTAATAACTTAAAGAATGAAATCTTATCATACCAACACAGACTTTCTACAAAGGTGTTAAGCTGGCCATAATGTGTCAATTTCTTAGGAACAATCCAAATGCTTTTTCGCGAAAGAATTTGTTGAAAGAAGCATTGGTGATCAACACCTTAATGGAAATCGTAAACCTTATCCTTTACCTGGGATGTGATAGAGACATCTATTGAAAGTATCAGATACACAAACATAACATATGCCGTAAATGCACATACAAGGAGACATTTGGGACTACTTGTCACAATCGCAATGGGAGAGCGGTTCACGTAATGGTGGTTCAGATGAACATCAACCATTGCTCGGATAAGAAATAGTTCAGCATCACAAATCGTGGCATACTGGACCATCCATATTGGCAGCATTCATGTGGGTGTCGTGGGTCCTTGATGCAGGGGGATGGGATTATATTTAATCCCTTAAGCGCGCTGTGCACTTAAAGACTCCTCCTTGACAAGCTCAATACCCAAAATGAAGGCAATTTTGAACATAAGAGCTATTTTGTCCCATTACGTCAAGGGTCTCATCTCCACCTTAATTCAGCTTGTACGTATCCCAGCTGCCGCTGCATACAGGTGCTTTGACCAAATCAATCTTATTTTGTCCTCCTTATTACTATGGTGGGCATTCACAAGTCTAGCAATGGATGTTTCTTTGTGGTGCATTATATGCCCAATTTGTTGGCGAAACACTGATAAGTCTCCCTCAGTTATTTTGTCAAAGGGACAGATGGCCAGGTAAATAGTGATTGCTTAGTCTGGAGTGGGAGCCGGCCAAAATATTTAACAAAGTTCAGTGGGCACATAGACAAGCACTTCCACGCTGTAGGAGGATGCCATTAAACAAATTATAGGCACGTCCAGGCAGTTAACCCGCAGATTATAAAAGACCCTGTAGCTTGCATTTCTATAGCTGCATAATTCCTCTGACCATAGGGGTAGTCCCATCTTCCCATAAATCTGAGAGCGTCAAGATAAGATCCTTGATGAAACACACCGGGGAGGAAACTGACAAAATAGGGCAATTGGTGTACAAGAGCTAAGTTTGGGTTCTGCTCTTCACAGGGTAGGAGTCAAGGTGAGGCCTTTGAGGGTCAGTGCAGAGCAATCCAGGGTGTCATACAGCGATGATAATGTCTGTAAAGTGCTGCAAAATATGATGGTGCTATATAAGCAAAACATATAAGTATATTTCCATTACATTGCAGTGACCACATTGTGGAAACATGTTCTATGCATGTGACAAATTGTAGGTGTTTGACTTCAAGAACAAGTGTGAAAGATGGACGCTGAAAAATTCTGTGTGTTTTATCCATTTAAAGACACTATATCCTGAGCCCTAACCACTTTGCACACCTTTGCAGCCAATATGTTATATGGAATCTGTGCGTCATACAATCTATCCAGCTGTAGGAACAGTCCAGTAGGCTATGATTTGGCTAGACTGAACCATTTCTGATCAATGAACTGGTGGTATTATCTACACTTCTGAATATTCATCTATGTCACCATTAGGTGGACCATTCTCCCATTGCAATTAAGTGACAAGTAGTCACAAGTGTCTTACTGTACATAAACTTATATATGTTATCATCTGTGTACCTGATAATTTCGAATGACGTCTTTTTAATGCATACCAAGTAAAGGATAAGTTAGTACTTTAATCCTTTAAGTCAGTCCAGCTCTCCATATGTGTGATATATCTTGCCATTCCTGTCTGGGCTAACCTGGTATGTCTGTAAGCTGACCACAGCACGACCCCTGTTCAACACTTTTCTTCTCTTTATGACCGGCCTGTTTTACTTTGCTTGTACTTATATTCTGCATCTGGGCCAATTTGTAATTATCTGATAAAGATGGGTTGGAGGCCTATCCCCTCTCCTTAACACCTGAATGCACTTTCTAGCATACAGTGGGTACGGAAAGTATTCAGACCCCCTTAAAATTTTCACTCTATTTCATTGTAGCCATTTGGCAAATTCTAAAAAGTTCATTTTTTTTCTCATTAATGTACACTCTGCACCCCATCTTGACTGAAAAAAACAGAAACGTAGAAATTTTTGCAAATTAAAAAAGAAAAACTGAAATATCACATGGTTATAAGTATTCAGACCCTTTGCTCAGTATTGAGAAGAAGCACCCTTTTTAGCTAGTACAGCCATCAGTCTTCTTGGGAATGATGCAACAAGTTTTTCACACCTGGATTTGGGGATACTCTGCCATTCTTCCTTGCAGATCCTCTCCAGTTCCGTCAGGTTGGATGGTGAACGTTGGTGGACAGCCATTTTCAGGTCTCTCCAGAGAGACTCAGTTGGGTTGAGGTCAGGGCTCTGGCTGGGCCAGTCAAGAATGGTCACAGAGTTGTTCTGAAGCCACTCCTTTGTTATTTTAGCTGTGTGCTTAGGGTCATTGTCTTGTTGGAAGGTGAACCTTCGGCCAAGTCTGAGGTCTAGAGCACTCTGGAAGAGGTTTTCATCCAGGATATCTCTGTTCTTGGCCCCATTCATGTTTCCTTCAATTACAATCAGTTGTCCTGTCCCTGCAGCTGAAAAACACCCCCATAGCATGATGCTGCCACCACAATGTTTCACTGTTGGGATTGTATTGGGCAGGTGATGGGCAGTGCCTGGTTTTCTCCACACATACCGCTTAGAACTTGTTGGTGATAATTCTATCTTGGTCTCATCAGACCAGAGAATCTTATTTCTCAGTGTGGGAGTCCTTCATGTGTTTATGAGCAAACTCTATGCGGGCTTTTATGTCTTGCAGTGAGGAGAGGCTTCCGTTGGGCCATTCTACCATAAGGTCCGACTGGTAGAGGGTTGCAGTGATAGTTGACTTTGTGGAACTTTCTCCCATCTTCCTACTGCATCTCTGGAGCTCAGCCACAGTGATCTTGGGGTTCTTCTTTACCTCTCTCCCCAAGGCCCTTCTCCCACGATTGCTCAGTTTGGGTGGATGGCCAGGTCTAGGAAGACTTCTGGTGGTCCTAAACTTCTTCCATTTAAGGATTATGGAGGCCACTGTGCTCTTAGCAACCTTGAGTAATGCAGAAATTCTTTTGTAACCTTGGCCAGATCTGTGCCTTGCCACAATTCTGTCTCTGAGCTCCTTGGGCAGTTCCTTTGAGCTCATGATTCTCATTTGGTCTGACATGCACTGTGAGTTGTGAGGTCTTATATGGACATGTGTGTACCTTTCCAAATCAAGTCCTATCAGTTTAAATAAACACAGCTCGACTCCAATGAAGGAGTAGAAGCATCTCAAGGAGGATCACAAGGAAATGGACAGCATGTGACTTAAATATGAGTGTCTGAGCAAAGGGTCTGAATACTTATGACTATGTGATATTTCAGTTTTTCTTTAATAAATTTGCAAAAATTTCTACATTTCTTTTTTTTCAGTCAAGATGGGTTGCAGAGTGTACTTTAATGAGAAAAAAAATGAACTTTTTAGAATTTACCAAATGGCAGCAATGAAACATAGAAAAATTTAAAAGGTGTCTGAATACTTTCCGTACCCACTGTATATATTGTGAAGACAGTCTGGTGCCGTAGTCTCGCCAGTGTGAATTCACTAAGTGTGCTTCATACAAGTGTGGCATATTGAAGAATTAGACCTAAATTGAATCTGAAGAGAACCAAAATGGAACTAGATACTGAGGCAAAGTAAACAATTTTTCTGTTTGTTTTCACTCTCCCCTATAGTCCTCCGCTTTCTACTACCCCCCCCCCTAATCCCTGCACCTAGTAATGAACTCTTCATCTCACCCTCCATCCTCCCCATTCATCTCACCTCCTCCTCAGAACTATTCCTCAATATTCAGTCCTGTGTCTCCAAACAGACAGCCACCTCATGCCCTCTCCTGCTCCCACCTACTAACACTTTCCCTGTTCCTTCTGACCACATGCGATATCTCTCCAAATCCTGCAACAAATGTTCCTACATCCATGATCTTTTCATTACTAACAAACTTTCTTACCTCGCCATCATTGAAACCTGGCTCACCCCCTGACCCAGCCTCACCAGCTGCACTTTCATACGGTGGACTACATCTTTCTCACACACCCTGCTCCAACGGCAAGAATGGTGGAGGAGTAGGTTTTCTCCTGTCAGTTGCTCCTTCACCAATATCCCACTGTCACCCTCTGTTACTCTCCCCTCTTTTGAGGTGCATTCTGTGCACATATATTACCCTTCCAACTGGCCGTCATTTACCGCCCCCCAGGACCAGCAACCTCTTTCTTTGACCACTTCACCACCTGGCTGCTTCATTTTCTTTCTGCTGACATCCCCACTATCATCATGGGTGACTTCAACATCCTCATCGACACTTCCCACTCATCTGTCTCTTGGCTTCTATCCCTCACTTCCTCCTTCGGCCTTGCTCAATGGTCTTCTAACCCCACTCACAAAGATGGCCACACACTGGACCTCGTTTTCACCCGCCTCTGTCCCTATCCAACTCCCCTCTCCCCCTGTCTGACAACAACCTACTTACATTCTCTTCCCTCTCCTCCAGGTGCACAATTCCCACTCCACAAACTTGCACACCTTCGTAGAAATCTCAAACACCTTGACCTACACTCACTCTCTGAATTCCTTCTCCCTCTTACAGACATAAGTTCCTTACACAATGCAGATGCTGCTGCCACTTTATATAACACAACAGCTGCAGCTCTCAATTCAGTCGCCCCCCCTCACACATACAGCTCGCACACTCAACAGGTACACCAACCTTACTAAAGAACTGTGCATGGCCTCCAGGATTGCTGAGCGGAGATGGAAAAGGTCCCACTACGAGCATTTCATCGCATTTAAACAGTCCCTCACTGTTTTCAAGTCCACACTCACTGCAGAAAAACAAACAAACATACTTCTAATCTCTCATATCCTCCCTATTTCACAACCCTAAACAGCTATTCAACACTTTCAATTCTCTTCTCCGCCCCCAGCGCCTCCTCCCTCGCCTCTCATCTCAGCTGAAGACTTTGCCTCATTCTTCAAGCAGAAGATCGACACCATCAGACAAAGCTTTCGCCTAAAGTCCCCACACCCCCTCCTCATATCTACTCAACTCTCCTCCTCCAAAACCAGCTTCTCCACTATTAAGGAAGATCAAGTTTCCTCTTTACTATCCAAATCACACCTCACCACCTGCGAACTTGACCCAATCCCATCCCACCTCATCACAGTCTTCATCCCAACCCTAACCCACCTTTTTAACCTGTCACTGACAACTGGTGTCTTCCCCTCATGCTTCAAGCATGCCTCGATCACACCAATCCTCAAAAAGCCCTCCCTTGACCAATCCTCTCTGAGTAGCTATCGCCCTATATCACTTCTCCCCTATGACTTAAACTACTGGAACACCACGTCTACCTTGAACTGTCCTCCCACCTCTCCTCATGCTCCCTTTTTGACCGCTTACAATCTGGCTTCCGACCACATCACTCCACTGAAACTGCACTGACTAAAGTCACCAATGACCTACTAACTGCCAAATCCAAGCGACACTACTCTGTCCTCCTCCTCCTGGACCTATCATCTGCCTTAGACACAGTGGACCATTCCCTCTTACTACAGACACTCATCTCTCGGCATCACAGACTTGGCCCTATCTTGGATCTCCTCATACCTAACAGACTGGAATTTCAGTGTCTCCCACTCACACAACACCTCCTCATTTCACCCCCTGTCAGTGTTCCCCAAGGTTCAGTCCTAGGACCCCTGCTCTTCTCCATCTACACCTTTGGCCTCGGACAGCTCATAAGAGTCCTATGGCTTTCAGCATCACCTCTATGCTGATGACACACAGATCTACCTCTTTGGACCCTATATCTCCTCCATACTAACCAGAATCGCACAATGTCTGTCTGCTATTTCATCCTTCTTCTCTGACAGATTACTAAAACTTATCATGGATAAAACAGAATTCATCATCTTTCCACCGTCTCACTCAACCCCCCCCCCCCTAATCTGACCTATCCATCATAGTCAATGGCTGCTCACTCTCCCCAGTCCCACAAGCTCGCTGCACCGGGGTAGCCCTGGACTCTGATCTCTCCTTCAAACCACATATCCAAGCCCTTTCCACTTCTTGTCAACTCAAACTCAAATATATCTCCCGGATCTGCACATTCCTCAACCACGAATCTGCAAAAACACTTGTGCACGCCCTCCTCGACTACTGCAACCTCCTGCTCTGTGGTCTCCCCTCTAACACTTTCGCACCCCTCCAATCTATCCTAAACTCTGCTGCCAGAATAATCCACCTGTCTCCCCGCTATTCCCAGGCCTCTCCTCTCTGTCAATCCCTTCACTGGCTCCCCATTACCCAGAGACTCGAGTTCAAAACCCTAACCATGGCATACAAAAAGGCATCCACAACCTGTCTCCTCCATATATCTGTGACCTAGTCTCCCGGTACTTACCTGCACGCAGCCTCTGATCCTCACAAGATCTCTTTCTCTACTCCCCTCTTATCTCCTCTTTCCACAATCGCATACAAGATTTCTCCTGTGCATCCCCCCTAATCTGGAACTCTCTACCCCAACACATCAGACTCTCGCCTACCGTGGATATCTTCAAAAGGAACTTAACGACCCACCTCTTCCGACTAGCGTACAACCTGCAGTAACCACCGCTCTATCATACCGCTGCACGACCAGCTCTACCCCGATCTACTGTATCCTCACCCATCCCTTGTAGATTGTGAGACCTCACGGGCAGGGTCCCATGTCCTCTACCAGTCGCTGACTTGTTCAAAATTATTGTAATTGCTTGTGGTTTGTATACCCCTTTCACATGTAAAGCGCCATGGAATAAATGGCGCTATAATAAATAATAATACTTCCATTAAGGTGTTGGTCACCATAGCTCCTTTGTATTTTACTGTAGACAGTGATGCCTTTAGCATAGTCAATCAGTAGTGGCTGATTATCTTTGAAGATTTTGCTTAATTGTTGATTTGCATTACCACATACAAATTTTCCTATACAACAAATAAAATGTTAAAATGGAAAAAATTCAAAAAGTGGAAATGCTCTAGGAATAAATTGTTTGATGGGGCAAAGAATGACCTCATATGGCAAACTATTCACAGGAATATCCTAGAGATTAGGCTGTAGTACGACGACTCCTATTCAGATAACTGATTCCCCTTCAGATTTCTTCAACCCAACATTGATCATCATAATTGTGATCATAGCCAAGTGAAATGGCTACTTTCAGATGGCAGTATTTCAGTCAGCATTTTACATCATTCAGGCACTTGTAAAGTGGTACCTACAATGATAACCACAATGAAACGGATCAATGTGGCTTTAGTGTTTGGATTACAGGCACTGATGCAAATTACTGAAAGTGGCTGGGGTAAAGCTGGTGACTTTTACTGAACAGTTTTCTACCATTGGAATAACTATGTTAATATTTACAGAATTGTGTAGAGATGTTAAGAAAAGTATGAGCTTGTATACAGCGAGGAAAAATACAGGGGTGATGTGTGTGTGTGTGTGTGTGTGTGTGTGTGTGTGTGTGTGTGTGTGTGTGTGTGTGTGTGTGTGTGTGTGTGTGTGTGGGGGGGGGGGGATATTGGACCTAAAAATACCAGGATTTACTCAGTTTTATATTTTGAAGGGCATGGCCGGGGAAGGTTACGCTGAATTGATTAAGAGATGCACGCCACAATGAATTTGGCCCATCTCTTCAGTGGCATGAGCTTCCACGCATCTCACCATAAATACTACTCCAGTCAGGAACTGGATTAACATTTTTGGCATAAGTTATGCACAACACAAAGTGTCTTGCGTCAGAAACGTTTTGATGAATCGGACACCAGAGAGTTTTATTTTTATAGTAAATATTATGGTCTACTATGAAGCTCAGCCGATGGCTAGGAATTACAAAAATTAACAAGACAGGCATGGAGGCCTTTGTTGAGGAGAGCCATAGGATCAAATACTTAATTAACCTCAAGACAAAGGAGATTGAGAGAAAAGACCCATAAAGTGTAATTATTTCACCTTACATAAGCTTGTTTAGATCAAAAGATGGCTGCCATCTCCTGTTTCATCACACCATGCTCTGTTATGCAAGATGGCAACTGGACCTATGACTACATCCTGTTGTACATGTGGCAAAGGTGGAGGACTTTATTTAGGACTACATCCTGTCGTACAAGGAAGCTCTGGGAGGAAGTTGAATTCTATAGAAGGACTAACTAATCACAGAGCGACACGTTGCTTGGAGACACACTATAGA
The DNA here is from genome assembly GCF_046119375.1 of Phyllobates terribilis. Classification (NCBI taxonomy): domain Eukaryota; kingdom Metazoa; phylum Chordata; class Amphibia; order Anura; family Dendrobatidae; genus Phyllobates; species Phyllobates terribilis. The sequence goes on along the minus strand of NW_027362761.1, from coordinate 17,537,553 downwards.
GACTACTCCCCATGATGACCTCATGGACCAACCCACCCTGATGACCTCATGGACCAACCCACCCTCATGACCTCATGGACCAACCCACCCTGATGACCTCATGGACCAACCCACCCTGATGACCTCATGGATCAGCCCATGGACTTGGTTATTGCCCAATCCATTAACCAATCAATACATCTGGTTACTCCCATTCTGGGGCTAACCGAGCCTATATATAGAGTTTATATAAATCTATGTTGGAGTTGAATAAAGGAGACTTGTAGCTGTGCCATAGCTGATCAAGGAGAGCTTACATCCGACCGTGTGTGTCTGATGTTATTCTTTTTGCATGCACTTGATTATATCCATAAGGCCAGGATCGGGCAACTAGTGAACATATCAAACTGTTCACCCTAACACCTTGAGCAGGTCCCCTGCTGTTGTGGAAACTCATCAGATCACCATTGCAGTGGAGGACAGGAGTGCGGTAGAAAATGGGCACATGAACAAATGCCCGTGCCAGATTGAATCATTCCCCTATCCAGAATTAGTACAATGTGGAAAATACATACAAGTGAATCTTTATTCTTTGCTTGAAGTTTTCCTTTAATACAAGTGTATTAACCACACGTGTACAATGTTAATTTTACAGCACTTGATTTATTTTAACCATTATATTGGGTCAGTATAGACCAATGTTATTTATTTATTTTTTTTTAATAGAATTGCAGTATTACTGAACACTTTAATAATCAGCCCCTTAATTTAGAATTACTGAGACTGAGAGATACTGTGTTTGGGTAGTGCCTGCCAACTGCGAATGTTAATGGACTACAGGGTAACACTGGCTCATAATTCTTTATCACCCAATTGCTTTTAACTTCAAGAAGATTTTCTGGTGCATTTTAGCAAAGAGACCGCAGAGATTCATTAGTACATGAAATAAAGACATTTGGGAGGGCAGTATCACAATGCTTTATGTGCTACCACCAAGAGGATCTGAAAGCCAATGTAGGAGATTGAAATCAAGTGGAGCCAACACTAACAAATTTATCAGTTTCGTTTCCATCATTTCAACAAAAATGTCCCAGAACCATAACTTACTTTACATTAAGAAAGAAACAGTCAATCCCAGAAATTCTTACCATCACTGACTCATAACTTAGTTCACTGTAGCCAGATCTAATCGTCCTGACAGTAAGGCTACAGGTTTGCTGGCCCTCTTCACCCCATCTTTGGTTTAAGTGGGGCAGTATGTCAAAATCAATAAAGGTGTCCAAAGCACAAACTGAAGTATAATGGCACTGGTTTAAAAATGTCTTTTAGTGTCAGACACCCCTTTAGGAACAGCAAAATACAAGCCCTGTAGAAAAAGAATTTTCAGCAGCAAATGCAGACAGGGGATATGTGCGCCTATGTCAGGGAGAGGACGCTCTGCGTGTGTACTGCACTCTGTATCGGGTGACTGTCATGCCATGAACCTCAGAGACTTCACACACAGTCTTGCAAGGAACCATTTCTTCATCATCTTCTCCAGTCAACCAGTCCTGTACCAGTTCAGTTGCTCGGGGACTGACGTTCTCTTGTAGCCAATTGTTGTGCCATACAGCAAACTTCTCATGGTGCTTTTGGAAGACCATCGGCTGGAACTACACAGGATGGGACAAACATTTTACAGTTAGTGACTCGTAGCACCAACATTGCAGAGTGGATGAAATTGTCCATCAGAGAATGCTAAAGTGCCAAAACTGAAGGCAATTAGAAGTAATTTTATTAGCCTGTGGAAACACCGCCCTCCCCCTTTCCCAACATTCGACGTACATGTATGGTGCAAGTTGGGATCAGGCTGGCAGGCTGAGCTTGCCCGGCAAACAATGGCTGAATGTCACAGCCAAGATCTGACTACCAGACGCAGGTGAAGCCAAGCTCTGCCAGAGATTGTTAACCTGTTAAGTGAAACTATCAAATCGGAAGGCACCAATGGGTTGCTATGGCAATCGGGGGGTCTGTTGAAGACCTCCGATGCTTGACAGAGCTTCTTTTGTTCAATACTTTTTCCATGTGTCATTTCTTATTACTGCGCATAACTTAATTTATAAACCTCTATTGTTTGATTTCTTTGCCTGTGTGGATTGGATAGGTTGTTACCAAAATCTGGTGAGAATTTCATGTCAATAGCACCTCTAGAAATATATTTACTTGAACACATCACCAATTTTATAATAGTTATTTATTCCGCTGTGTGTGTGTATATAATATATACACTGCTCAAAAAAATTAAGGGAAAACCAAAATACCACATCCTAGATATCCCACTGTCAGATGAGCGCAGTGTGAACTTGTTCTCATCTGTGAAGAGCACAGGGCGCCAATGTCGAATCTGCCAAACTTTGCGTTTTCTGGCAAATGCCAATCGCCCTGCACGGTGTCGGGCTGTAAGCCCCACACCCACTTGTGGATGTCAGGCCCTCTCAGAGTCGGTTTCTAACCGTTTGAGCAGACACATGGATGTTAGTGGTCTGCTGGAGGTTGTGTTGCAGGGCTCTGGCATGGCTCCTCCTTGCACAAAGGAGGAGGTAGCTGTCCTGCTGCTGGGTTGTTCCCCTCCTACGACCAGCTCTATGCTCTGGACACTGTGCTGACAGACACGACTACCCTTCTTGCCACAGCTCGCACTGATGTGCCATCCTGGATGAACTGCACTACCTGAGCAACTTCTGTGGGTTGCACTGTAGACACCGCCTTATGCTACTGTACCCCTAGGGGTGAGAGCAATGACAAAATGCAAAAGTGACCAAAACAGCCAAAAAGGATGAGAACAGGGAAATAGTCTGTGGTCACCAGCTGCAGAACCACTCCTTTATAGGGGTTGTCTTGCTAATTGCCTGTCATTTCTACCTGTTGTCTGTTCCATTTGCACAACTGCAGGAGAAATTGATTCACAATCAGTGTTTCTTCATAACTGAACAGGTTGATTTCCCAGAAGTGTGATTGCCTTGGAGTTACATTCTGTTAAGGGCTCCCTTTATTTTTTTGAGCAGTGTATATGATCACAAGTTCAAGTCCCTCTAGGTCTTACTGACTTGGACAGACATGATGCCAGGTCATTTTTGCTAAACAATGTACCCCGTAAAAACAATTCCCAAAAAACAATGTCAAAATAGCATAATTTCAGTCACAATTTCACTGCAATTGGAATTTCTCATTTGCGTTTTACAGAGCAAAATGTGGTAAAAATGAATGGAGTCATTCAAAAGTACAATACAACCTGCAAAAAACAAATCCTCGTATGTCTGTGTTGATGTAAAAAAAAAAAAAAAAAAAAAAAAAAAAAAAAAAAATATGGCTCTTAGAAATAGGGGAGGAAAAACCAAATGCAAAAAAGGAGATTTTTGTGTACTCACCGTAAAATCTCTCTCTCTTAGCCTCTAATTGGGGGACACAGGACCTTGGGTGTTATGCTGCTGTCCACTAGGAGGAGACACTATGCTTATCTGAAAAAGATTAAGCGTGGCTCCTCCTCTGCAGTATACACCCCCGGACGGCATCAGCCTACTCCAGTTTTGTGCAAGAGCAGTAGGAGGAACGTAACAGATAACATAACCATGCCTATAAGAAGGCAACTATGTAAGAACTCAAAGGAAAACCAATATGAGAACTCAATTTAACGGCCCGGAACGTGCAACAGGGTGGGTGCTGTGTCCCCCAATTAGAGACTAAGAGAAAGAGATTTTACGGTGAGTACACAAAAATCTCCTTTACTCTGTCGCATCATTGGGGGACACAGGACCTTGGGACATCCCAAAGCAGTCCCTGGGTGGGAAGCAATGGACCAGGCTCGCATCTGCTGAGGACTGGGTATGAACGTTGTAGTGTTTTGTAAACGTGTGTAGGCTAGTCCAGGTGGCTGCCTTACACACTTGTTGTGCTGAAGCCTGGTGCCGAAGGGCCCAGGAGGCCCCTACCGCACGTGTAGAATGTGCCGTAATACCTGCTGGAATAGGCGAATTTTTGAGGCGGTAGGCCTGGTGTATGGTGGCTTTGATCCACCTGGCAAGGGTAGCCTTAGAAGCTGGCAGACCCTTTCGGCCACCTTCCAGAAGGAGGAAAAGAGAATCCGATTTCCGGAAGGGCGCAGTCCTAGACACATAGATACGCAGTGCCCTGACAAGGTCAAGTGTATGCAAAGCCTTTTTCACTCTATGAACCGGAACCGGACAGAGGGATGGTAGTGAAATTTCTTCATTGAGATGAAAGCTGGACACAACCTTCGGAAGGAAGGATGGAACCGTACGGAGGACTACCTTGTCCTGGAAAAAAAAAAAAATCAGGAAGGGCTGTCTGCAGGAGAGTGCCGTGAGTTCAGACACCCTGCGTAGCGAGGTGATTGCCACGAGGAAAACCACTTTCTGGGATAGAAGACGGAGTGGGACTTCCCTAAGGGGTTCAAAAGGTGTTTCCTGCAATGCTGTCAGCACCAGGTTGAGGTCCCATGCTTCTAGAGGTCGTCTGTAGGGGGGAACCAATCGGGAAACCCCCTGGAGAAATGTCCTTACTTGCGGTTTATGAGCAATGCACTTTTGAAAAAGCACTGAAAGAGCTGACACCTGGCTCTTAAGGGAGGCCAGGGATAGTCTGGCTTCCAGACCCGATTGGAGAAAACCGAGTACCCTGGGTAGGGAATAAGGGAGAGGGGTCTGGTTACGAGATTCGCACCAGGTAAAGAAAGCTTTCCAGGTACGGTAGTAAATCTTGGCAGAGGTTGGTTTTCGTGCTCTGATCATGCTTTTAATGACGTTTGGCGAAAAACCTGCCTGGGTTAGAACCTAGGTCTCAATAGCCACGCCGTCAAATTGAGGGCCTCTAAGTTCTGGTGGTAGAACGGGCCTTGTGACAGAAGTTCCGGGCGGTCGGGAAGACGCCAGGGAACGTCTGCTGGGAGTCGTAAGATGTCGGCGTACCATGTACGCCTGGGCCAGTCCGGTGCGATTAGGATGGTTGGAACTCCCTCTTGCTTGATCTTTCTCACCACTCTGGAAATCAGGGGGAGAGGCGGAAAAATGTACAGGAGCTGGAACTGGGTCCAGTCCTGAACCAGGGCGTCCGCCGCTAGCGCTCTTGGGTCGCATGCTCTGGCCATGAAGTTGGAGACTTTGGCATTGAGGTGAGACGCCATTAGGTCCACGTCCAGAGTGCCCCAACGATGACAGATCTGTTGGAAGATTTCGGGATGGAGAGCCCACTCTCGAGTCTATTCCTTGTCGGCTGACGAAGTCTGCTTCCCAGTTGTCTACACCCGGAATGTGGACCGCAGAGATAATGGAGCTCGTTTTCTCCGCCCAGTGAAGGATGCGTGTCACCTCTCGCATCGCTCTGGCACTGCGGGTTCCCCCTTGGTGATTGACATATGCCACGGCTGTGGCATTGTCCGATTGTTCTCTGATGTGAGAGGCTGCGAGTAAGTGATGGAAGGCTCTCAACGCCAGGAGGATGGCACGAATCTCCAGGATGTTGATGGGCAAGGTTGCTTCCGCTGGGGACCACTTGCCCTGTGCTCTGTGGTGTAGGTGTACTGCACCCCAACCAGTCAGGCTTGCGTCGGTGGTCAGGACCTTCCATTGACCTGGGAGAAAAGATTTCCCTTTTGTTAGAGAGGTCCGGTTGAGCCACCAGTAAAGGGACTTCCTGGTTGAAGACGTCAGTTGGAACTTCCTGTCGAGAGAAGAAGGGTTCCTGTCCCATGACTTGAGAATGTCTAGTTAGAGAGGTCTGAGGTGAAGCTGGGCAAATGGAACCGCTTCTATTGCCGCCACCATCCTGCCAAGGACTCTCATGGCAAACTGGAGAGATCGAGGGGGTTTGCTGAGAAGGGTGCAAACTCCTAGACAGAGAGGCAGTGCCTGGTCTTTGGGGAGAAGCACTAGGCCCTTGGAGGTATTGAATAGCATTCCCAGGAATGTCAGGGACTGGTTTGGGGTTGGCGATTACTTTTGTAGGTTGACTAACCAACCCAGGCGACTCAGGGTGTCGATTGTGATTGAGACACTGAGCTAGCAGTCCTTGAAGGTAGAAGCCTTGACGAGAAGATCGTCCAGGTATGGAAAGACTACTATGCCTCTGGAGTGTAGGACGTGATGGTGGCTGCTATGACTTTGGTAAACACTCTGGGAGCCGTGGCGAGTCCGAACGGGAGAGCCACGAACTGGTAGTGGTCCTGGTCGATTGCGAACCTGAGATATCTCTGATGGGCAGGTGCAATCGGTATATGCAGGTATGCATCTTGTATGTCTATGGAGGCGAGATATTCTCCTTTTTCCATGGATGCAATGATTGACCGGAGGGACTGCATAAGGAAGTGACGTACTCGTACATATTTGTGGAGTTGTTTTAGGTCTAGTATGGGCCGTACCCCTCCTCCTTTCTTGGGGACTACGAAAAGATTGGAGTAGAACTCCTGGAAGCGCTCGGCTGCGGGGACAGGTATTATGACTCGTGCTTGAAGAAGCGATAAGACCGCTTGGTGGAAGGCGCGAGCTTTTGCTGGCGGTTTTGGGGGAACAGATATAAGGAGTCTGTTTGGTGGGTTGGAAGTGAACTCTATTTTGTATCCTGAAGACACTAGTTCCCTGACCCACCTGTCTTCTGCAATAGGTAGCCAGACTTGATGAAAGAGTAAAAGTCGGCCTCCTACGGGTGGGGTGTCTTCCTGAGTCCGTGAGTCATGATGAGGAGAAATTCTTAGATTTTCCTCCTTTGACTGCCAGGATTTGTCCGACTTTTGTTTCGGCCTCGAGTCTTCGCTGCGTGTGAAGCGGCTGTTATTTTGTGGTGGCCGTGAAACGGACCAGCCGGAAGAGTTCCGAAAGGATCGGAAGCGAGCTTGGTTACGCTGGTTATAATTGCGCTTGGGTTTCAGTTGGGGAAGAGAGGTACTCTTACCACCCGGTGGCATTGGATATCATCGTGTCCAAGCTTTCACCGAAAAGTAGACCGCTGAGGTATGGAAGGTGCGTGAGGGACTTCTTTGAGGCTGCAATTGCTTTCCATTCACACAGCCAAAGGATACGCCGAATTGTGATGGCGTGTGATATTGCCCCCGCTGCACCCCTTGCAGAATCCAGAGCTGCATGAAGCATGTAATCTGCCACAACTGCTATCTGAACTGCTTGGTCCGACAGTTCAGGGGCAGAAGCTTGGAGGCCAGTTTGTAGATTCTTTGCCCAAGCCAGTATGGCCTTGGCTGCCCAGACTGAAGCGAACGCAGGGGCTAGAGAGGCCCCTGTGGTTTCGCAGATTGAGCGAGCCATACTTCCTACCTGCCGGTCTGCTGCATCCCTGAGGGTTGAGCTATCTGGCAGTGAAAGAAGTGTCTGTGCTGCCAGCCTGGAGACTGGGGGGGTCTACTGCTGGTGGGTCTGTCCATTCTTTGGTGGTTTCCTTTGGAAAGGGGTAACGGGCCTCCAGAAACTTGCGATTGGTAAGCTTCTTGTGAGGCTGTGAGAATTGTTTTGTGAGGATAGATTTAAATTCTGGATGATCCAAGAAAACCTTAGGCGATTTCAGAGCTCCTTGAAATGAAATCTTATTTTGTTGTGCGTCCGGGATCGGATCAGAGATGTCCAGCACCCGATGTATGGACGAGATTATGTCCTCAACTAGACCTGCATTGCTAGGTGGAATTGGAGTTAGGGATCCATCAGTTTCCTTGTCTGAGTCAGAATCGCAGACGCCTTCTGACTCCTGTGTATCACTAAGGTGTCTCCTAGGTGACCCAGAATGGGGGATTTCTCTGGACGGGGATTGGTGCGGAGAAATATAATGTCTATCCCTGGTAGGGGACTGTGTAGATGACCTGGGACTACGGTATCTCTCCCTAGACCGGGATGAGCGTGTGCTATGGGATGACCAGATGAGCGTGACCTATGGGTGCGCTTGCGTCCTGACCTTGACATGGATGTGCCTGGGCCAGTATGTGACTGAGTCAAGCTTTCCCTTTGTTGGGTAGCATTCATAGTCGAGGTATGGCTTTGCAGAGCCTGAAGCAATTTGGAGGTCATGATATCTATGGACTGTGTCATAGATTGTGACATTTGAGTGACCCATTCCGGCGTAGCATTAGACACTGAAGGGTTGGTAGGGGCTACTTGGGACTCTGGCTCAGTAGTCTGAGTACAATCCTTGCAATGCGGATATGTGCTGCCGCTGGGAAGAGCATTACTGCAGGCTGTACAGAAAGCGTAAAAGCAGTCCTGCCTGGTTTTCTTAGACTTTGAGCCCGGCATAGTGCACCTGGAGTGGCTATGCAAGGGGGCTAACTGTGCAGAGGAGGATACAGAGTAATAAAATTCACAGCTGAGGTAACCCAGACTGTGAACTTACCCCACCAATGTGCCCCTGTGAACAGCGCTGAAAGAGCCTGGTCCTGTGCCTCCCCAGAGACTTGGCTGGCCTGTATGCGTCCTGCAGCTTATTATGGCCGCCGTAGCTCTTCTCCTGCTTGCAGAGATGAAGGAGAAGGGGGGCGGAACGCTGCAAGGGCGGCAGTCGCTATGGAGATGTGCCCCCTGCAGCCTAAATCTGCCCCCTGTCTGACACCGCAGTGAGTCAAAATCGTCATCCGGGGGGCGGGCCGGGGCCGGAAAATGGGCGGCGGCTTCGGCTAGGCCGAAGCCGCGGTGTAAATTTACTTTCTATGCCCAAAAGGGCTCCAGGCCAGCGCGGTAGTCCAGAGTCCGGGGTGGGGGGGGGTCGGATCAGAACCGGACCCCCCCGGATTGAAAGGCAGAATGGCAATGGGGGCATAAGTGGAAAAGAGTCCCCCTTAGGCGCTTAAGGTGAAAAACTGCCGCAGGTACAGAGCCTGTGAAGGCCTGTGCCTGTATGTGCCATTGCTGCCTGCACTCCCCCTGGCTCCTACAGGGTCCCGCAACCAAGCTGGGGTTCCTGTATTGCTGCTGGTCCTTGGCTGCGGTGTGCTGGCTGGTAAGAGCTGCAGTTGCTGCCGTTCATGCCCTACCTGATGGTGTCTCAACCTAATACCCCCAGGGGGGATTAGGGAGGGTGCTGCTGTCACCTTCAGAGGGCTTTTTTTCTTGCCTCAACTTCGACCCATGACCGAAGGAATTGGAGAAGGAGGGGTCTCAACTTCAAGCCTGAACCCGAGGGGCCGGAGAAGGAGCGACATGGGGAATACGCCATCTCAACTTCAACTGTGCACCCCTAAGTAGGGGGCAGAGGAAGGAGCCATGCCGGGAGTCTCTTAAGAGACCCTCTTTTCTTCATCTGTAATCCTGAGCTGAAGCGAGGGACAAGTGAAGGTCTGAGATGTGCCTCCTTGCGACACTAAGCGAAAACTGGAGTAGGCTGATGTCGTCCGGGGGTGTATACTGCAGAGGAGGAGCCACGCTTAATCTTTTTCAGATAAGCATAGTGTCGCCTCCTAGTGGACAGCAGCATAACACCCAAAGGTCCTGTGTCCCCCAATGAGGCGACAGAGTAAAGGAAATTGGGAAGGGGTTAATCTATAGTACAATATTGTCTAATCATTAAAAACCTGTTCTGTGTTTATGAAAGTGCTGCATAGATGCACTTTTAATAAGAAGAAAAAATGTAAAAATTACAGCAAAGCCCAAATGATCACCAAAACTATCAGCATCATATTTTGTAGCTGTAATACGGGCCCAAAAACATAGGACATCAGCCTAAAGGATAGGTTTCTTCATAAGTAAATTTAACCAGAAGAAGGAATTATATGATGCTTTACCCATTCATAGATGGCAGTATTTAACTTTTAGTGCCCTTGCTTTGAATGTATAAACATGCCAAAATGCAGGAAACCATGAACACTGCATAAGGATGGCACTTACACTGTCAGTTGGATAAATGGTTGGCTGTGTATGGAAAGAAGCAAAAATATGTAACTGGGGACACAGAGGAGTACTTTATTTTACACAACTTAGTGAAAGAGAATTTTTAGTATCCCAGAAAAGAAATTATATATTATAATTATATATTATATTATTATTATAATGTAATATATGTATTCTCTCAGATACGCTTTTTTTTTTTCTTTTTAAATAAAAAAAAAAAGTAAATAGATTTTTACAAACAAATTTTGATAACACATGCAAAAATTTCCAGGAAAGGCTAAAAACAGAGGGCTGAACATTTCTTGCAAGCTGTAATAGTAAGTAATTCATGGTTTCCAATTCAACCACTGAAGAGCCACGCAGCGATATCACATTTAATTAAAAGGGGGTGACATTTTTTTTTACTTTATTATTTAATCCCCTTCGGGGACTTGAACCTGCAACCGTTTATATATACTGCGATATAACATTTTTTCCAGTGTATGGTGAAAAAAATATTCTCCTACAAAGCTCAGCCACAGGTTGGCTTCATGAGAGGACAAATAGCAGGTATGGGGGATTCAGCAAGCCCCTGGCTGCCATGACAACCCATCGATCTAATAGGAAACAGTGCAGGAGCACAGACAGTCATGCTATTTAAGTGGCGCTATTAGATTGACACCGGTATTTAAATATTTAAACAGCAGCAATTGAAGCTAGCTCTGGCTGCTGCATGAAGATGAATCTTCTGGATGTGGTGGTGGTTCCATACACAGAAACCCATCCTGTAACGTACTATTATGTCACGATGGGAAGGGGTTAAACATTAAATACGTCCGTTTGTTTTAAGCAGCTTTCTTACCTCTTTGGCTCTAGTCAGTGTTCCCCAGCGATACATATAGTCTTCAGAGTTCACTATAAACATCATCTTGTGACTATTGAGTCTAAAGCGACAGTCCATATTGCTGGCACACTCTACTCCCATCAGTCTTTTCCAGGAGCTTTTCACTTCGTCCTTCATCATTCGCATAGTTCTGCATTGCCATCTTTGGAAATGTCTGATATTTCTGTGGAGGACAAGTCTATGTTTATTGCTTACTTTTTGTGGTAACCCCTTGTGTCCTGAAAAGGCAGATTACAGCCACTGACCCTCATGGAGGTCTTAAATATAACTTACCGCTGTAAAAACACTGGCTTCAGCAGAAAGCCTTCACTCTGACCGTTTTGGTCGTCTACATTGATGAACTGTTCAACGTAATTGGATAAGTGCTGTAAAGGATAGAATGGACACAAGTTCTTATAAAGCCACCTGTATATCAGTGGTCACCTCGTCATTAAATTATGTTTATAGCGTGTGCATGGAGTGTATTGAGAGACGGGTTGTCATGAGCTTACAACTTCTGGTGTCTCCACTGGGGAAATTTATTATCTTCCTGGCTACTCCCCATTTATAGGAACAGGATACGCAGTTATTACTAAACCTTCATTTTACATTTGTGGCAGAAATTTCTGTGACTCGGTTTTTTCCTGAAATCTCTGCATGGGTTTCTACAAACCTCTGCATTTTATGGGGAAATAAATCTGCTATATGTAAATCCATGTCCTCCATTGTGTGGAGCATTATAGTGAAGTTATAATATGGAAACCCTAGACAAGTTCTCCTGACAACTAAAGCTGTGAACAAGTATTTCATGATAAAGGAAATGACAAGGAAATTCACTATAAGCTCCACATGTACAAAGGATGCTGGGGATATTGACAGCATGTCCAGCACTGTGAATGGCAGCTCATGTACCATATATTGCTCCACCCCAGGCACTCACCGTATACCACCACCATGATCCGAACTACTGTGCTCACCTGTACTTCTGTGGGGTCTTCTGTCTGTACATCTTCTGTGTCCAGCAGCTCGATTGTCATTACTACTTGGCCCTGTCTCTGAAGAAACATCATCTGACAAAGAAGAGCATGTGGATCTTTATTCATCTATATTGTTAGTATCATCTCTAAAAGCAGGGATAGAACATTTTCAGCTTGAAGGGCAACATTCTCAGAGTCTACCACACCTAGTCACAATTCCCAGCAGCAGCATGGAGGACATGTTTCTGTCAATCCATTACTGGGGTGAGCAATTACTTGGTAGAAGCTGAAGAATCTATTTCCCTGTCAGTGACTCTCCATGCTTCTAGGTTTTCAACCTGATTGGTCATTAAGGGGTTAAAAAAAAACCACTCACTGAACAATGTCTTTTTGCTAACTTGAGATATAAGAGAATAGCATCCTCCTACAGGTGAAAATGCAGCAGCTGTAGGTTGTACATTATAAAGGACATCCTGCTACATCAGTCATGATCAGTGTTGGCACCGACCATGGCCATTTAACCGGTTGTTAGATGTTACTGTCAATCGTGACTACGGCATCCAGATGGTTAACAGAATGTGAGGGCTCGCTCTTTACCCTATTGGCACGCTGATCAGGATTGTGCGCTCCTGATGGTTACCATGGCCAAATAACTGCCTTAAGAGTCTCAGCTATAGTGTTCTGTTTAAAAGTTAGCAACATTTAGGTGGTAAAAAGATGTTTTTTTCATTTCTGCCATGCCACTTTGCATAAATTGCTGAAAAGCACTTGAAGGGTTAATAAACTACCTGACTGCAGTGTTGAGGGGTGCGGCTTTTATAATGGTATCATTATAAAATGATGCAAGTCTCCTGCTTCTCAGAGAGAAGCACACAAGGTGGTCAAGCTACAGTGTCCCCCATAACAGTGCCAGTCACTGTTTCAAAAAAATTGTAGCCTTTAAGGAGATTGTAATTACCTTGAAGCAATTCTCATCTGCCATACAGTGCTCTGCTTTCCACTGGTAACTCGTCTCCTTGGATGCTCGGACACACTGAGTGATCAGGCTGCCGCCAGCAGCTCCCCTCTTCTTCTCACTCAGGTACAGCTCCACCACTTTTAAGCAGATCTCATCACTCACCAAATGATGGAGCTAAAAGACAGGTAACAGGTCACAATACTGCACTACAATTCAATTTCTAAAACATTGGTCTCATATTAAATGGAGTCTGTCATTCCCAAAATGAAAATTAAACTACTTAATCATTTATCTAGGGAACTTAGCTAATATATATATATATATATATATATATATATATATATATAAAACACATAGCAGTATACATTACAGTGCTTCAGTGGCAGAAAAAAATATATCAACATTTCATATGCAAATGAGGGAGCTCAGTTCCAGCCTCCAATATGCAAATCAAGCACTTTCCATAATCTTGATGCACAGCGCTCACTTGCCCAGAATGGCCCTGTCTGAACTAAGTCTGCATCCCTGCGGGCAATGACCGACGCACTCTGACCCTTGACTCGTCTCTGAATCTACTTGATCGCTACACTTCGGGCTGCATCAGCATAGTCAGTGGCAACCACAGACAGGAGCCAGGAATCAGAGCACACCAACACAGACGCTGTCCTCACCGCTGGGCACCTTAAAGTCTCTATGTGCACATGCAGGAAAGTGAATGGAGTTCAGGCAGCTCTGGGCAAACAGGGTCAATCACAATCAGGGAATATGCTTGACATGCAAATCGGAGGGTGTAGCGATGCACCGAGTCCTTGCATGACAAAGCTGCACTGAAGAACTGTCATTTACATAGGAAAAAAGTTGCTTACTCAGCCACTGAAATGTATACTGCTAGTATGATTTTTATAGTGCTGCATTTTGGGAATGACAGACACTTCTTAAAGCAGAGTATGTCAAGACTAGAGATGAGCGAACCCGAACTGTAACGTGTGAGAGAGACTGACATATGGACAAAAAAAAAAAATTGACTCACCTGTCGGGTTATGTTCTGAATAAGTTTGTCCATGGTAAAGCCAATGTAAGCGTGTATAGTGAACATCTCCCGTAGTGTATCCTCATAATGAGTGGGGTCTAGATTTCCAACCAGAAGGTTTCTCACCATGTCCAAAAATGCAGGATAATATTCTTCTAACTCCACCTCACCTAAAATAAAAGAAGGGAATTAAAACTCATGTCTCTGGACACAAAAAGTTTTTTTGTCGGTGAGATTTCACAATAAATGAAATACATAATTCTAATATGATGAAGGTGGTTCCACATTAACTGAATAATATGCAACAACAGTTTCTATCAGATCAATATGTAGAGATGCTCACTGGGCTGCTTCAGCCTGAGTTCCATGGCAGGGCCATTTGACTTCTCTTTCCTGCCTTCGCACAGCAGTTTTTCTCGCTCCTTTTCAGTCCGATATTCCAGCAACTGAAGCTGTGCCTGGCGATAAATCCTCAGAAGTCGAGAGCAAAGTGTGTGGTGCAACCGATAGAAGAAATACCAGTTATTGTTAGCAAAGAACAAGCTGTACATCTCTTCTGTCATCTTCGGTGGGGGCTCTGGTGGAGATTGTGTAGGCGTAGTGGGTTCTGGGGTTACCTCAGGGTTTGCCGCCTTCCTCCGACGTTCAGGAGGTTCAGTTACAGAAGGTTCCACGGGTGTTTCTGCGGGAGTATCGTCAGTGGTGGAACTGAACAGAGACTGACAAGAGGAGGAGGATGAGGAGGAAGAGAAAAAAAGTTCAGGGATGAACTGATTTAGAACTTGGCGGATAGTGTCCTTATCCTCCTTCTGGATGGCTGGCTGTCTTTTCACATAGTAACTAATCAACGATGCTGCATCTTCTAATATTTGCCAGTCCTCATATGTATAAATAAGATGTGGTCCACTGGATGTAGCCGTCCTGCCTTCTGGTTGCTGTTCCTGGTGCTATTAGGATTAAGAAGAGGGGGAAAAAGTTACTGATATGTTAATATAACAGTTTCTAATTCATTGACCTCAAGGACAAATGGGGAGTGAAAGCTATTTTTTTCCTCCAGTCAAAATTGTTTTTTGTCTACACCGAGTATAAAAAATTACATCACTCCCCCGCCCCCTCCTCCATCTCCAGGTTAAAGCAGGTTAAAGGGAATCTGTCACCCCCTGGGACTTATCTGACCTCTAATATGGGCACACAGGTGGTAGAAATGTAAATCTATACCTACCTGTATGCCTCATATTAGAGGTCTTGTTGCTGTGAAATGTCTTTTTATTCATTCAAGTTTCTGATGCTTGCAGGCCCTGGGCCCAGACGAAATCCCCGCCTCCTGTGGTAATTGTAATGTTTCTCCCCTCCCCTGCACGACACAGTGCCTGGATTTGGCTGTGGCACGTGCACATCACAGGTTACGGTGACATGCAGGGAAGGAGGGAATCATTATAATTAACACAGGGGGGGGGGGGGATTTCTTCTGGGCCCAGCGCCTGCAAGCATCAGAACCTTGAATGAATAAAAAGACATTTCACAGCCACAAGACCTCTAATATGAGGTATACAGGTAGGTATAGATTTACATGCCAGGTGGTGGTGACAGATTTCCATTAAATGGAAACAGTATAACTTGCAGTCACTGTAGTTTTCTGCGCAGCTGCTTGCACATATAGAAAATAATACAACTTCTTCATTAAATAGTTCTACCATTACAGTTAAAAGGAGTCTGTAAGCAGGTTTTTGCTATTTAATCTGAAGGCAGCATGAGGCAGAGACACAGATTTCAGCAATATGTCACTTATAAGGCTGTGCGCTGTTTCAATACAAGAAGTGCTTTATCAGCAGGAGATTAACCCACTTCACCCCGGGCCATTTTCCCTTTTTGCACTTTTGGTTTTTGCTCCCCTTCTTCCCAGAGCCATAACTTTTTTATTTTTCCGTCAATATGGCCATGTGAGAGCTTGTTTTTTGCGGGACAAGTTGTACTTTTTAATGACGCCATTGATTTTACCATATAGTTTACTGGAAACGGGAAAAAATTCCAAGTGTTGTCAATTTGCAAAAAAAGTGCAATTCCACAATAGTTTTTTTTTTTTTTTTTACAATGTTCACTAAATGCTAAAACTGATCTGTCATTATGACTTCGTAGACACCACACATGTATAGGTTCTTTTTCATTTGAGTGGTGAAAAAAAAAAAGTTCATACGAAAAATAAAAAAGGTAGCCATTTTCTGAGACCCGTAGGGTCTCTATTTTTTGCGCGCTGAGCTGACGTTTTTATTTATACTATTTTGGGGTAAATATGATTTTTTGATTGCTTGTTCTTGCATTTTATTGCAATCAAAAAAACGCAATCCTGGCATTTTGATTTTTTTTTCTCGTTTACCGGATTAATTCTTTTTTCATACTGATAGATTGGGCGATTCTGAACGCAGCGATACCAAATAAGTGTGGTTTTGATTTTTTTTTATTGTTTTATTTTGAATGGGGTGAAAGAAGGGTGATTTGAACTTTTATATTTTATTTTAATTTTTTTTTACACTTTTTACTTGCTTTAATAGTTTCCATGGGAGACTAGAAGCTGCGATCGTCTGATCGTCTGTGTTACACATAGCAGGGCTTCAGCTGAAGCCCTGCTATGTGTTGCAGAAATGCTCCACTGCTATGAATGCGGACCACGTGGCGGCGCTCATAACAGATCAGCTATGACAACCACGGGGGTCTTCTGCAGACCCTGAGTTGTCATGCCAACCCATCGGCGCCCTGCGATCATGTGAGGGGCGCACCGAAGAGCGGTTCTTATGCCGCACTTCTGGCGCGACAATGTTAAATGCCGCTGTTGGAGATTGACAGCGGCATTTAACATGTTTACAGCTGCGGGTGGAAAGCGATTCCACCAGCATCTGTTAGGGACACACGACAGCTGATCAGAGCAGCTGTCATGTGCCTGAAGCGCCAGCACCGGAGACCGCATCAAAGTGAGGGAGGCGACATCACGTATATATGTCATATGTAGTCAAGGGGTTAAAATTAAATGTAAACTACAGCTCACGTGCATCCTGGTCCAACTGATAATCAGGGGAGTGGGCAGGGTTAGCTTTCTGAGCTCTGGTACATCTACACAAATTGTCTTTTCAGAGAGGAAGCATCTAAAAACCCTGGTTGTATCAAAACTGCTGCACCCAGTAAACTAAGTGATACATCACTGGAATCAGAGTGTCTTTTCCTACATTATGCTGCTGTCCGATTAGTTACCAAAAACCTGGTGACAGATTCCCTATAATGCTGGTTTGCGATCAGCTAAATCGATAGATATGAATAAATTCTCTAAAACTACTTAAAACATCTCACCTCATCATAGACACTCTCAATTTCATTGAGTAGGCTCTTTGAGCGCAGAGCCTTGGTGTCATTCTGCTTGAAGTTGACAGCCTGATGATCAAGAGATTTTAGATATGCCCTCTCATATTGTTCCCGCCAGGTCTTATTGAACCCTTGCTGAGCCTCCCTCCACTCCTCCTCTTTTGCTTTCAAGCTGTAAAACAGGATAGGATTTGTGGTTAACATTTAGTGATTCTTCTGACAAACGCAATCAAACACCACAACATTTTAAGACCCGTTAGGGATAAACTTAGGAAAATTATTATTTTTCTTTTTTATATCAGGCAATTAGGAACCAATTTACACCTTGTATAAAATTATTAGGAGATTGTACCCTACTGGTACACTTCTCAAACTAGAGAGAAAACAAATCACTGGGCTCAGTTACTTGAGCTGTTTATATCAGCCCCATGATTGGCTGCAGCGGTCACAAGTGCTGCAGCCATGGCATAAACATTGGGGCCTCTCAACAAAGACAAAAGCAGCTGTGGCGGCTCAAGTAAAACCTGAGCGTATTTATTTAACTTTGTCAAAGCTAAAGTTGATGAAAATCCAATACCCCAGAAACCCCAGTATTCCTTGTGTGTGCAACATCAAGCAGAAGTTTTCCTATCAATTGACTTATATTGCACAAAAACAGTGGGAATAACATGTATATCGCACAATGTCCCACTATACAACACAACATTTTAGGAAAGTTAGTGAATACTTCAGAGTTACAAGGATCTGCTAATACTTTGAAAATAGAATTGCTGATTGGTATTAAATCATGCTCAATCACTAACCGTTTTAGTACAACAGGTACTGCAGTGACTGGGTTTTTCTTAAGACTCTCGATTATATCTGGAGCCTTGTCCCCATAAATGCGATAGATGGCCCGCCGCTGGATAACCTCGGATGTGCCTCCCAAACAATCATCTAGTCTAAATTTCTCCTGATCCTCAGCAGACAGGCGAGAAAGTTTCTTCTGAACACTCTCCAGTACGCGGATTGTTGCCAAATTGGTCTCCAAAACCACATCCAGCTGTAGAAGGTAAAAAGACAACTATTAACATGACCCAATATACGATGCAAGAGTCACACTAAAATGAGAAACTCTCAAGTAATGGATGATGAGCATATCTGGAAAGTTCTATAGAGCGATACTCCACACTATGGAACACAAGAAGCTGACATTCTGATGTGCAAAGTTCAGCTTTTTTTTTTTTTCTAGAGATTTCTCCTCCACATACTAAAAGGGAACCAGTCACATTGTACATGCAGTCTGATCTGTAGACAGCATGTTATAGAGAAGGAGAAGCTGAGCAGGATGATATACAGGTTTGTATGGAAAAGATTCAATATAACCTGGATTTTATTCGCTGAAATCCCTGGTGTTTGTATGTATAAGAGTCCAGTGGGCGGTCCTACTAGTGACTGACAGCTATCTCCACATGCACAGTCATACATTAGAGACTGTCAGTCACTGGATAGGATAGCCCACTGGACTCATAGGCATACAAACACCAGAGATTTCAATGAATAAAATGCAAGGTTTACTGAAAGTTTTCCAACAAAAATGTATATTAATCTCTAGCTCTATAACATCTTGCCTGCAGATCAGACACCATTTTCAACATGACAGGTACCCTTTCACATATTCCCTTACACTTAGCTGATGAAGAGAAAGTAATTGCTTGACATCCCCACAATGTTTGAAGTGTACAGCCTGAAGGGAACCTGTGAACAGATTTTTGCCATGTAATCTGAGAGAAGCAGGATGTATGGAGTGAGAACCTGGTCCCAATGATGTGTCACTTAAAATGCTGTTTGTTGAGGTTTTAATAAAATCAGTGACTTATAAATAGCGGAATATTATACCAATTTCTGAATGCAATTACCTGAAAACAAATAGTAGAAAGGCACCAGGGAGTGTGCTGTAGATGGGTAGAGGGACGCAGGACCTACTATATGTTTTCAGGTAATTGCATTCAGAAATTGGTATAATATTCCGCTATTTATATGCATGTTAATGACAGCTATGAAGTGATCAGGAGATATTAACCTATGTGTCTATTATGTTACCATGAGTACACTTTTGATGGATTTTATGAGAATAGTGTCCCTTCTTTCTAAGGTATCCATTTTTTATGAATTGTTTTTAAAATATTTAATAAAATACTGTGTTTTATTACTGAATACTAGCGGTCATTTTATATATCTAGCGAGTTAAAACTGGAACTGAGGTAAATGTTGATATATACAGCCTATAAATAAAAGTGGGGAGAAAAAAAAAAAACTGAAGACACAACCACTTAATTTCAGGTTTAATTTTTTTCTCTTTTCTTTCAAGAGCCATACCTTTTATTCTTCAGTAAACCTAGCAGTAGGAGGGTTTTTTTTTGTGGGAGAATTTGAAGGTTTGGCGGACAATACATTTATTTTACCATGCAGGATACGGAGAAAAAAAAAAATGTGAAAACTCCAAATGCAGCTCAATGAAATATCCCTCAGCCCTGCCAATCTCTTATTTTTGTACTATTCCTAGCTGACACATGCTTAAGTATATTATAGTAAGATAGCAGTGTGACAATCATACATTATGTGTCTACATATACTGCACAAACTTCTGGGCAGAACAGTCTTCTATGAAGTGTCACACACAATCTCCTTTACAATGTGACTGACCTCAAACCTTTCATCCTCACAACGGTGAAGCTGCTCTTCATATGGCGTCTTCTTAGAGCTGACAAAAGTGGAATCCTCAGACCAGGCTGGGAAGGACACCCATGTATCATTTAATACCTGCAGGAAATGGGAGAGAAAACCCTCGGTGTGAATTTAGAAGTGATTGCAGTCAAAAAAACATAAATAAAAAAATAGTAGTAGTAAAGTCTGATAGGTGCTGGTGGTCCGATTCTGAGATCTCATGATATCCCAGGTCAAAGCCTTTAGCCCATGTACAGGTAAAATGTACATTTTTTTTTGGTTAATATTATGTTTAGTGGGTAATTTAAAGGGAACCTGTCACTAGATTACACAATACAATCTGTATACATTAGTAATTAGATCTCTTACCTAATGAGGCTGGTGTACTTACTTTGACAGTTCTATCAAAGCTAGGACCAATCAAATTGAGTTTTAAGAAATCCATTCAATAAAGCATGTAGTTTGTTTTAGGAAATCTGGTTACAGATCCTCATTAATATTTTGTTTGCATCTCAGTGCTTTTGCTAACACACATACGCTGCATACCTCTTTGCAGACAGCAGTCCTACCACTGCATTTTGGCTGCTGATAGGTCTTAGGAAGTGCTCGGTAGCTGGAACCAATTCGTTTACAGGAAGCATAGTCAATTTCCCGCCCTATGCCTTCATTAGAGCGATCATTGGTTACCGGAGAAGCAAAAGAGAGTTCCTTTACACCCAAAAAAGACTTAAACTGGGCAAAGAGTTCTGGAAATTTCCTGTAGAAATACAAAGTACACATTTAAAAAACAATGAGAATCGCACTTTCAATAAATGTAATTATTTTATCCTAGTGATGGTCATTAGGAAGATTTCTGTAGCCCACAGAACAATCCATATTTAAGTATAGAACCCCTGCATTCAGGAACCATAAGGGTAAGAAAACAAATTATTAAGATACAGCGCAAAGTTGTATTCCATCTTAAATACTGTGATAATCATACCTAAAAAGGGTGGATGATCACATTTACGAATTCACAGAGATGATGCTTGAACAAGAGGTGGGCAGATATGATTAAAATAAGAACACCCTTCTTGAAATAGGGGATTAGACAGCCTCGTTCTGAGTCTCAGACTTAGTCCACGGCTCCACTATCAGTATTTGGTCAGTATTTTTTCTCAGGAGTGGGTGATAATGAAGAATTGGTGACTTGTTGCTATTATACCTTTTCTCTGATTGTTTCTCACCTGGTTTTATCACCCACTCCTGAGAAACAATACTGACCGAATACTGATAGTGGGGATGGGGTCTTACTGCTTCAAACAGTGAACCAGCATGTTACAAATGCAGTGACGTAGAAAGGGAAAACTGTGCCACTGAAACCACTTAGACAAATTGATCCCTTACAAACACTCACGCGTGTCATATATTTGAGCTTTAAGTGTGGTGAACTGGTCAACTACTTGGTCATTAATTCTGATCTGACAGCCCTTATTGCTGCCACACTAAGGCCATGTGCCCACGTAGCGTTTTTGCGGCGTTTTTACTGCCATGCAAAGCAATGTGAATTCGGATGTGCTGTGCACATGATACGCTAATTTGCGCTCCGAATTCGCATTGCGCTGCAAAACACAGCATGACTATTTCTACCGCGATTACGCTGCAAATTCGCGGCCATTGAGGAACATTGAAACGTAGCAAACCCAGAGGTATATGTGGATTTGCTGCGTTTCAATTAAATTCAATGGCCAAGAATTTGCGGCGTAATCGCGGTGCGTGTGGTACCCGGGATGAAGAGGAGACTACAACCCCTCTTCATCCCGGCTACCACGCGGTGAAAAAAAAAAATAAAATGAAAAAAACCTGTATACTCACCTCTCCGGTCTCCTCCCGGCCACGTCCTCTCACTCTCTCCTCCGCGTCCTGGCAGGACCTGCCATGACGTCATTTAATCAGCTGATGGTCACGTGACCATCAGTTGACTAAATGACATCACAGCAGGTCCTGCAAGTACACCACGGGATGCCGAGAGAGAGGACGCGGCCGGGAGGAGACCGGAGAGGTGAGTATACAGGGTTTTTTTCTTTTTAACTATTTATTTCTTTTTTTTTTTTTAACTATAGATGCAGCATTTAAAGCCTGTAAGTTGGCCACTCAATATAAATCCATGCCAGTTGCATGGATTTATAGTGTGTGACCAACTTGTCAAGCACTTTTCCAAGTGATGCTCAAGATCGCTTGGACAAGTGCTTGAAAAAACGCATGCAAAAACACATGTAAAAAATGCTTCTCCCTGGCAGAAAAAACAGATGTAAATCTGCATGTGTTTTTTTTCTGCCAGAGAGGCAAAAACGCTCTGCATCAAACCTGCATCGTGGGCACTACCCCTTACAGTCCTGCTCATTGTTATTGGCACCCTTTTTTTTTCATAGACTATACAATATCTTCAGAAATAAATGGAAATGTACCAAAGTAATACAACAATAAAACATTGTTTTTCAACTTCCATGTTGCAATTTCAAAGACAAAACAGAATAAACAGCCTGTGCAGCAATAAAGGCACCCCTAGTTAATACTTGGTTGCATACCCTTTGGAATTGATGACAGCCTCCAAACGTTTCTTGGAGCCATCTATAAGCTTCTTACACTTCTCAGCTGGAATTTTCTCCCACTCTTCCTTTGCAGTTTGTTCAAGCTCTTGAATCTTTGCAGGGTTCTTTTTCCCCAATGGCAGATTTCAGCTCATCCCAAAGATTTTCAATGGGATTGAGGTCAGGATTCATTGCTGGCCATTTTAAAACAGTCCATTTTTTCTTCAACTATTCCGGTGTACTTTTGGATGTGTGCTTTGGGTCATTGCCTTGCTGGAGGACCCATGATCTTCGACTCGATACAAGTTTCTTACACAGGGTAGGCTCTTGATAATTCTCTTATTTCATGATTCCTGTGATACAGTCAAGGCCTCCAGTACCAGAAGCAGCAAAGCAACCCCACAGCATTATGTATCCTCCACCATGCTTAACTGTTGGCAAGGTGTTCTTTTCCTTATAAGCTTCATTGTGCCATCTGTAAACAAACTGTTGCTTTGCATTGCCAAGAAGGTCTATTTTTGTTTCATCTGTACACAGAGCATTTTCCCAGAAGAATTGTCAAGGTACTCTTTGGCAAAGTTCAGCATTCCTTTTTATGTGTCTTTTCTTCAGCACTGGTTTCTTCCTTGGCCTTCGCCCATAAAGCTCTTCTTGGTTTAGTGTGCGGCATATGGTACTTGTTGAAACTATGACCCCAGACTGTTCAAGGTTGGCCTTCAAGTCTTTAGATGTTTGACGTGGTGTTTTTTCCACCATTCGTACCAACCTTCGAAGACATCTCGTGTCAATTTTCCTGCTTCCCCAACATCTAGGGAGGTTCTTGACTGTTCCATGCTTGGCAAACTTCTTAACATTGCGCACTGTTGATACCAAGGTCTTTGGAAGTCTTGTGTTTGCCAATAGCAGTTCTGATATCCTCAGACAGCTCCTCTGTCTTCACCAATGTGACAAAGGATCAGGGCTAATAATGTGGTTTTTAAAACGGTGAAGTCATCATTCATTGGCTAATTCATGTCACATGGGCAAAAACAATTAATCACAAGAGGATCTCTTGTGATTTATCACAGGCGAGTCAAAATGTGTTTCCATACTAAATTAATGTAAACGGTGCCAATACCAGTGTCACCGTAATCTTTAGGGTTTTCTACTTATTCCCTCACATTGTTTTTGGTTTTAAATTGTTTATCAATTGCTCTTTTGTATTTAACGAGGGTTCTTTATACAAAAAAACTTTCACTTGATTAATTTTTTTCAGGAGATATTCCACTTTATGTACTTAAACTTCATGGGTGCCAATAACAATGAGCAGGACTATAAATATGCATTTATAGTGCTTGCACAAGGTTGTATGCCAGGCAAGGGATTGGTCTGTGTAGAATACATGGTTATTTCTTTTGTCTCCCTTTAGAGGGAAAGTCAGCAAAAATAATTTCAGAATTTTCCTTAATTGTACATATTATGACTTGATTGCTCTTCTGCCCTTCAGGGTATGTAATCTCTATGGTGTCTGAATCCTCGCTGTCTGCGTCCTGCCCTATGGTCATTTACTTTGCTCTGAATTTATTTTATTAAATTATTATTTTCCATTTTTGTAAGAATTCTAGAATCCTTAATTCTATTAAATTTATATTCTAGTCAGATTATTGGCTGTGGTATTACAGGATTTTCCTAATTTGTATGCTCAGACTTGATGCTGCCTGTTTGTAGCCTTTCTTTGTTCTTTAAATCATCTATTTCTTCCTCTTTCATGAAAACACAGCATTAAAGGTATTCTGTCACCAGGTTTATGCTACCTCATCTGAGAGCAGCATAATGTAGGAAGAGAGATTCTGATTCCAACTATGTATATGTTTACTGGGTGCAGCAGTTGTGACACACTTCTTAGATGTAGCAAAGCTCAAAAGCTTATCCTGCCCACACCATAGCGTTCTATGTACACTGTCTATTGACAGTGTGGTTGGTCTAATAGGCGCTTGAGACCTAGTCCAGCAGTGATAATATCCTGGTTATAAAATCTTCATTGTAAGTAAACAACCTCACACAGCCTGATGACACATCACTGAATCTGAACCCTACATCATTACATAATGCGGTCTTCAGATTACATAGCTAAAACCTGCTGACAAATTCCCTTTAATCCTGCTAGTTTGTTTTTCATGGAGTCAATTTTCCAGGTCACACAGATCAATAGTCCTTTACCAGATTACATATCTTAAATTGAGGCAGGAAACAACATGTACACTGCAATAACACTATGTTTTATAATAAGTATTTATAATGTTAAACTTACCCTAAAAAAGGTGTGACAAGCTGCAAAAGCTCTGAGCCAGAGACTAGTTCCTGGTTAAAGAGAGCAATGCATCGGAGAAAATTTTCATAAACTTCTTGGCTCTTCAAAACTCTGCGAACCTTACAGAAAAATGAAAATGTTATAGATACTGCAGAGAACACACTTTTCAAGATAATCTATAAAGTCCAATAAAGAAGCATAAATATAATGCTTTGCAGACGTTTAAAGAGAATAAATTAACGTTTTCATTCAGATTGAAAACAAGATGGCAAAATATTTTTTGTATCCAATGGGAGTTGGGTGTGCTTGTATTCTAGTGGGGTTTTTTTGCTTTATTTTTATTCTGTACATTTTGGGGATGCCATCTTGCTTGACTTTCTGTTATCCACAGTTCATTGATGTAACTGCAATAAAGCACATGTGCCAAGGTAAACAAACTGTTAATGTTCATTAATTTCTAATGAAGAGTTTTCTAGACATGCTATGTGATCTGTGCAGAGGTTTAAAGCGCACCTGTCAGCAGGATTGTGCTTAGTAAACTACATACACTGTCAGGTGGGCGATATTATGCCGATTAAAATGATACCTTGGTTGATGAAATCCGTCCTGTGGTTCTTGTGTTATCTGATCTCCAAACTGAAAGTAAATGATATGCTCGTGCTTCGGGGCGGCTTGTGGTGGCGCTATCTGGTGCTCTGCTTCTATATTCATCTGTATGCTCTTATGACAGCTCACTGTGCCTTCACTGACCTGCCTATTTTACCTAGCCCCGCACTACTAGATGCATTATGTAAAATAGGAGGCAGGTAAGTGAAGGCAGTGAGCTGTCATAAGAGCATACAGATGAATATGTAAGTAGAGAACCAGATGTGCTCGTGCTTCGGGGCGGCTCTATCATTATCTGGTGCTCTGCTTACATATTCATCTATATGCTCTTATGACAGCTCACTGCCTTCACTTACCTGCCTCCTATTTTATATAATGCATCTAGTAGTGTGGGGCTAGGTAAAATAGGAGGCAGGTAAGTGAAGGCACCGTGAGCTGTCATGAGAGCATACAGATGAATATAGAAGCAGAGCACCAGATATAGCACCTCCTACAGGCTGCCCTGCAGCACAAGCATATTATCTCCAAAGTTGAAGTAAAGATTACACAAGAACCACGGGATGGATTTCATCAACCAAGGTATCATTTTAATCAGTGTAATATCGCCCACCTGACAGTGTATGTACATTACTGAGCACAATCCTGCTGACAGGTGCGCTTTAAAAGGTACAGGTATAAGGAGCTGCACTTATGTGGCAATTACCTATTAGGGAGGTTGCCAGACCCAGAAATCTATTTTTAAGCTAATCTGTGCTGTATTGTAATATACAACACCCCTATAAATTTAGTTTCTTGTTTCTATCTTTTGTTACTTCTGAATTTCACTTCACTCCCCGCATCCACTTTGTTTACCTGCGGCTCTACCAAACTTGACAACTCCCTTTATTATCTAACCTCATGGCAAGAGTTTGCACCACCCAGCCTCAGTGTCCAGCTCCACCCTGCGCCCGTCCACTACACACATTGGCTGTCAGTATCTGCCCTGCACGGACCTCTCATCACTCCAGTACTGGAAGTAACAGAGCAGTGTCCCGTTTACTCATCTGTGGAAAGCAGCACAATCACTCCACAGCACATCCACAGTGGTCACAGAGCTTTACATGTCTCCACATCACATCCACAGTGGTGACAGAGCTTCACGTCCCCACATCACCCCTGACATGAGTACTGTGAAGTTAAAAGTCTATAGTGATGTGTATGTAAATAAGTGTGTGTATATCTAACTCATAATACACTACAGCTGCATCCGAAACTCATAATTCACTCCCCACATGCTGCAGAACCTTACAATACATCTTAGGCCTCCTTCACATGTACACGTGTGGCATGGTCCATTTTTACCATGTGTGTGTACGTGTGTGCCATCCAAGTGACATGTAACGGAATAAAATGCATTAAAAAAATTACTAATTTTTAGTGTGTTAAAGGAAACCTGTCAGCAGAAAAAAAACTCTTAACCTGCAGATATGGGGTTAACCGGTACTTTTTTTTTTTTTAAGTTGCCCAATGTATTCAGCATGTGGGAATAAGTATCTCTGTTAATACCTTGTGTTGCAGATAATGCCTGTGAGCGGCGCTATCGGTGGCCGCTCACAGGCATCACGGGACCCCCGGCTGCAGCCGGCTCTGACACCCACTGATGTCATGACAAGTCCAGCCTGCAGCCGAGGGTCCCTCTTCCACGTTCCACCGATGGCTGCTGGGTTGTGGGCGGGGTTATTCCCGTGTCACACCCGCCATCCACCGCGCGCTCTCCCTCTCCCCATTCATTGGGAAAGTGAGCAGTGAATGCCGGGTATGACGCAGGAGAATAACCCCGCCCACAACCCAGCAGCCATAGTGGGGACCCCAGCGCTGAGTCATGACTCACTTGTCGTGAAATCAGTGCGGGGTCACGTGATGCCTGTGAGCGGCCA
Organism: Phyllobates terribilis; assembly: GCF_046119375.1. Lineage (NCBI taxonomy): Eukaryota > Metazoa > Chordata > Amphibia > Anura > Dendrobatidae > Phyllobates > Phyllobates terribilis. The sequence continues at coordinate 17,510,436 of NW_027362761.1, read as the reverse complement.
ACTATATATAGATAATGCCTGTGAGGGGCGCTATTAGTAACACACGGTATTTCCAAATATACTTATACCCACATGCTGAATACATTGGGCAATTTTAAAAAAGTACCGGACAACTTCTTTAATCTCATTACCAATCCGCCTGGTGCCCGCACTTGAAATGTATTCCCCTGCAGCATTCCAGTTTCAGTCACCGCTCTGGAGGGTATAGAGCTCTGGCTGTAACTGCGCCCTCGGTCCTGACTGACAGCCAGCCGCAATCCACAGCCAGTGTCAGTCAGGGCCAGAGCACGGTTACAGCCAGAGCTCTGTATTCTCAAATCAGTGACTGAACTAGCGCTGTTGCCATCCCTGTGACAGAAACTGGAACACTGCAGGAGAACAAAGTTAATTTTCTCCCAGCAGCGATTGGCTACATGCAGGTTAGTAACGCAATTAACCTGCAGATTAACCGGTCATCTGCAGGTTAATAGCGTTTTTATCTGGTGACAGGTTCCCTTTAAGGCTATGTGCCCACGTAGCAGATTTGATGCAGAGCGTTTTTGCCTCTCTATGGCAGAAAAAAACACATGCAGATTTACATGCAGATTTACATGCGTTTTTTCTGCCAGAGAGAAGCGTTTTTTCAGCGTTTTTACAGCGTTTTCACATGCGTTTTTTCAAGCAGTTTTCCAAGCGATTTTGAGCATCACTTGGAAAAGTGCTTGACAAGTTGATCACACAATATAAATCCATGCAACCGGCATGGATTTATAATGTGCGAACAACTGATGCTTTAAATGCAGCATCTATAGTAAAAAAAAAAAAAAAGAATTAAAATGTTAAAAATAAAAAAAAAAACCTGTATACTCACCTCTGCGGTCTCCTCCAGTCTGCTCCCGGCGGCGATCCTGCAATCCTCTCCTTGGCGTCCCGCGGTGTACTGTCAGGACCTGCGGTGACGTCATTTAGTCAGCTGATGGTCACGCAACCATCACCTGACCGCCAACGTCAGCGGTCGCGTGACCATCAGGTGACTAAATGACGTCACCACAGGTCCTGACAGTACACCGCGGGACGCCAAGGAGAGAGGACGTGGCCGGGAGCAGACCGGGGGCCACCGGAGAGGTGAATATACAAGTTTTGTTTATTTTTAACTTTTTTATTTCTTTTTTTCATCGCGTGGTAGCCGGGATGAAGAGGAGCTGTAGTCTCTTCTTCATCCCGGGTACCACAAGCACTGTGATTACGCTGCAAATTCACGGCCATTGAATTTAATTGAAACGCAGCAAATCCACATATACCTGCTGGTTTGCTGCGTTTCAGTGTTCCTCAATGGCCGCGAATTTGCAGCATAATCGCGGTAGAAATGGTCATGCTGCGTTTTGCAGCGCAATGCGAATTCAGAGCGCAAATTAGCGCATCATGTGCACAGCACATCCGAATTCACATTGCTTTGCATGGCAGTAAAAACGCCGCAAAAACGCTACAAAAACGCTACGTGGGCACATGGGCTAAAGATGTGCAAAGATCATGATGCATAGAGAGATAGAAAGATATAGATCTGTCAGATATCTAACTTCATAACCACACAAGACACTATAAAATAGCACCCGTTAGTGAAGGACATGTGAAGCTTATTATGCCGCATAGTATTAATCAAATAAATAGATAGAAACAATGACCTCTGGTTCCCCCTATTTTTGATAACCAGCCAAGATAATATCTCACACCTGTCTGCTTTATCAGGCTGGGAAGGTCCATGGTTATGGGCCCTTCGTAGCCTAAAAATACTAGCCTGCAGCCGCCCCAGAAGTGGAGCATCCCATTAGATGCTCCAATTCTGGTGCTTTGCCTCAGTTCTTCCCAATTGCCGTGCAGTGGCAATTGGGGTAATGGTATTTGGGGTTGATGTCAGCAGTGTAGCGTCAGCAGTGTAGCGTCAGCTGGCATCAAGCCCTGGGGTTAGTAATGGAGGTGTCTGCCCAGTAATAAGAAAAAAAAAAATAAAAAAAAAATACACAATTAAAATAAAAACACTCCCTCCCTTTTTTTTCCATTTTTTTGCACCATGAGAGTTGCAACTTATTTTTTTTTTTGAGCCATATTGGGGCTTGTTTTTTGAGGGACAATTTGGCATTCTTGATAAAAAAACATTTTTTTTTTGCGTGAACTTTTGATCGCTTTTTATTAATTTTTCTGTGTGTCAGTATGATGAAACAAACATTTTTGGTGTGTTCATTTTTTACGATGTTATGGAATAAATAACGTGACAGTTTTATAGATCAGGTCGTTACCAATTGTGTGTACTTTATTTATCTTTGTTTTATTACAAAAGCTGCGTTTTTAGTGGCAAAATGGCTTTTTGATTTTTATGGGACATGTAGAATTTTTACTCTGATCGTTGGTCTTGTGTACTGCAGTGCTTGAGACCGGTCAGTGAGTCACTGACAGAGCCTTTGAGACCACGCTTATAGCTGGATCTCACAAGCCACCATACACTGTTGTCAATCCCGCCATAGGGGGGGGTCTTTTAACTCGCTCAGCCACTTTTAACGCGATTGACAGCGGTACTTAAGGGGTTAATTTGCCCGGATCGACTCCAAAACTGGAGACTGCAGGTCGGATACATGTACACACACATACAATTTTTTTTTTTTATATATAAAAAATCTCCATTCACACACAGTTATGGTCAAAGGTGTTAATTTTCTTGAACAATTTCAAGGGTAACAAGTATTTCTCCAAGAAAAGTATTGTAATTACACGTTTATTTCCTTTGGGTGTATTGGAAAAACACAAAAAAATAAAAAAAGGGGCAAATTTAACACAAAACCCCAAAAATTATTCAGAAAAAATTGTTCGCATTTTTCCAAAATTGTGGGTAAACAACTTTGTTTCAAGCATGTGATGCTCATTCAAACTCACCTGTAGCAAGTAACAGGTGTGGGCAATATGAAAATCACACACCTGAACCCAGATAAAATGGGGAGAAGTTGACCAATCTTTGCATTGTGTGTCTGTATGTGCCACACTAAGCATGGAGAACAGAAATCATGCAGTCCAGTTTCCACACTTGGGGAAATCATTGGAGTCAGCACACCTGCAGTGAAAGAGTAGATTCACCCTGCCATGGCAACTATGCTACCTAGTCAATATAGACAACTACTTTTTAAAAGGGAATGCATCACTGCATACCATAATTGTTTGATCTAATCTGTTTTAAATTTTTGATTGCAATTTTTACACCAGGTGCATGAACATACAATGTCAGGTTTAATAAAATTTGTGTCAATAGAGAGCAATTAGATTCCAGCTCTTAGGTTTCTGAGGCCCTTAAGGAAATTATCGATTTGACAGTGCTATAGGAATGTTCTGTAACCTCTACAGATGTCATTTTACATGGAAAATGCAAGGGTGGGAAGGTCTGACTATCAAGTACTATAAATACTGCAATCCAATGTTAGCTATCCATTTTGCCAAGAGGGTTCAACTAATATGCTCCATGTCATCCTCCCTCATAACAATGGTGCAAGTGAGCCAATTAGTTGATTTTATCCCAATAATAAAAAAAATTGCGAATTCAAACATCTTTTTATAGTGGGGAGACAGCAAATATGCAAGTCGAGTAAAGATACAGATTATGTTTTAAAACATTTTTAATAGTAAAGTATTTCCACTTGCCTTGTTGAAGAAGGAGAATTCCTGCAGGGTTCCATACTTGCCCACACTTGCCACGGAATGGTCCTTGGACTTTCGCATCTTCATCTTTTTCTGGAAAAATGAAATTGAGCCATTTAACAAAAAATAAATAAACACCACACCCATAAATTATTAATGTGTTAACCCTATGATTATTTCAGCATTTTACCTTGGAAGGACAAGACATGGGGCGTAAAAGGAGAGATCTGGAGCGTTTTCGACTTTCTAGGTTACGTTGATACTCAAGTTTTCTGGCACTACCAAGATCACATGCTCCATTTCCAGTGAACTAAATGAAAAAAAAATAAGCAGGCTTCTTTACAATATTATTAAAGTACTAATAATTTGTATTTCCGTATAAACATCCCCCCTCCCACCCAAACAAAAAAAAAAAACAAAGCAAAACAAACATACCAAAGATCGCTTTGCTTCTGGAAGGAACTGGCCGAATTCGGAGAGCAAATCCTCCTGACCACGAAACAGATTGGCTACTTCCGTGAACACCTCTTCTTCTGACATTCCACGGAATGGGCGGCTTTTTGGATTTAACTGATCTTTCTGACAAAAATTTAAAAAAAAAAGAGTAAAATAAAAACTGTTTTTCGAATACAAGACCTGGCCACAAACAAAAGTTGTACAATCTGCTGTCTTTTTTTTTTATGATAAACTAAGATTAATATGGCTTCTAGTTTTATATGCATGAATCTTAACCCCTGAAGTTAAACGCTTGTTCACCATGCATGGAATAGTTTAGGAGTTAAAAAATGTAGGCAATTTTCAAAATTTGTGCAATGTAAAAGGAGATGCAATGTTCTAAGGCAGCAGCTCTGTAGCAGTTGGAATGAGTACATAGTCACAGATGGAGTCAGTACAGATTTGTAACTAGCGGAAAAAAAAATTTGATTAAATATTCTTTTTACACTATCAACGGAAATATTCATACAATACTTTATGAATTCAGGTCTTCAAAACAATTTGTATCATTGATTGGATTTGATACACTTCAGAATATCTTTCTGGGTGAACACAATGCAAGAGGTTTGTTGTAACGATCGCTATTCAACCATTTCATTCACGATTCTCGTCCTGTATCAACACGTCAAAAATTGTTAGCTAGTTGTGCGTTATCATCGCATCGCTCATCATTTTAAACAATTATCTGCACCTGTTAACGAACCCCAAGATTGAAAGCCTTCCTCGCCTCCACACTCTGCACGGCGCATAGCCTCCACTCTCTGCACGGCGCATAGCCTCCACTCAGACAGCAATGCTGGATCAGTTGGCAAATATATTCCTTATTTGTTTCTACATCATGCAGCCTAGTCTATATGATAATACCACCAAGTAGTAAATGGATCAATAGTCATAAGTTACAAGCAGCCATTTTACTTAGAGCATCACATAATCATGGAAAAGCACACTGTTTTCCAGCAATATTGAAAATTCTTTATAATTTTGCAATTTGAGCAAAAAACAAACATACAGCTAAAACAAATCTACTTTATGTGTAATGTGACAACACTATAGCCAAGCTTTTCAAGCCTGCAAATATTATATCAAAACCTATTGAGATCGATAGATTGAGTAAGCACACTAGCAACTGTGCAATCTGCATTTGGCAATGTATGTGCACACTCCTGAGGGAGATGAAATGCATGATGGAAACTTACCCAGTATGTATAGCGCTGGCAGACACCTCAGCCAGAATAATAGCACACTCAAAAAATACAACAACTTCAGGAGAGGATATGGGCTACAAAATTTTGCCAAGACGCGATTGGCTGTAAGCCGATACTTTAACCCCTTCATGACCCATGACGTATAAGTACGTCATAAATTGTGTCACAGCATTTGATGCATCTTTTCAGGCACATGACAGCTGATCTGACTCGCGGTCCCGGGGCTCTCTTGCTGTTGTTGTGACACGTGAGCCTGGCACCAATCAGCGCTGGCGTCACGGTCTCAGGCTTCGGACAAATCGAACATGAAGAGGAAGTCCAGGCTGCAGCTGATCTCTGACTTCCTCTTCATGTTCAATTCGACAGGAGGAGGGGACAGTGACGCCAGCGCTGATTGGGCTCCGGGGTCACATGTCACAACAACAGCACGGGAACCCCGGGGAGAGAGAGTGCAACACCGCAGGAACGGCACGGGAGGGGAGTATAAGCTTTTTCATTATATTGGGGTCAGGCTTGGGGTATGACAAGTAGTGGACTTCTTTAATGGGAACACTGAAGTTGAGGACCTGTATACCATTGACATCCACAGGACAACACCATGGGGCTTACAACTGAATGTACACATGATTGCAATGGTGAAGCTAATTTCCATAAAAAATATTTAAACTACTTTATATCTAATTTTTTGGGTGAAGATTTGCTTGGTTGTCACGTATACTTAAAGTATATTAATCAAGCAATTATTTTTTTATATAATATGTTTTAAGCTAGATAAGAAAAAGGCGTTTCATTACCTGGTAAGTATGGAGGATTTCTAAAAAAGACCTGTAGATTTCAGGGCGGTCAAGGAATCGGGTTTTTATTTTATTAACATAACTGATGGCATTGTGAAACTCAAGAGAGTCCGATTCTGGAGGAGCGGGATTCTTTTCCTTTTCCTGATGGCGGGTTTCTTCCACTACATCACTATGGGAATTTTCAGGTACAGGAGGAACCACTAGCCGATTGCTAGCCATGTTGCTTGTGGCAGCATCTGCAGATACCTATGGAAACAGAATAAGTAACCATGTTCTCAATTTATTTTAACTATCTTCTTAGGAGGAAAAAAAAAAATTACGTTTGACTAATTACCGGGCTCGCCATTGATGACTGAACAATAACTTTGCCATTTTTAGGAAGCTCAATTTTATAGCCAAGCGGCAGAAATGCATTGAAGCCCAACATCAAATCTGGATGTTCATGGAATAGCTGAGAAACGCGACGTATTACACCTGGAGTATCAATGCTGCAACAAAGATAGAAAAAAAGTTATAGCCACATAATAGTTTAGGCAATAGGAGTAACAGTCAAAAAGAATACACAAAAAAAAAAGTACCCTGCTTGTGCTTTTTTAAATTACCGACTGCTACAACGGTGCTCTCACCATACTTAGTAGGTCCCACGAGCTGCATGTGTATGTACAGTGGTGGCCAAAAGTATTGGCACCCCTGCAATTCTGTCAGATAATACTCAGTTTCTTCCTGAAAATGATTGCAATCACAAATTCTTTGGTATTATTATCTTCATTTAAATTGCTTGCAAGGAAAAAACACAAAAGAGAATGAAGTAAAAATCAAATCATTGATCATTTCACACAAAACTCCAAAAATGGGCCAGACAAAAGTATTGGCACCCTCAGCCTAATACTTGGCTGCACAACCTTTAGCCAAAATAACTGCGAATAACCGCTTCCGGTAACCATCAATGAGTTTCTTACAATGCTCTGCTGGAATTGTAGACCATTCTTCTTTGGCAAACTGCTCCAGGTCCCTGATATTTGAAGGGTGCCTTCTCCAAACTGCCATTTTGAGATCTCTCCACAGGTGTTCTATGGGATTCAGGTCTGGACTCATTGCTGGCCACCTTAGAAGTCTCCAGTGCTTTCTCTCAAACCATTTTATAGTGCTTTTGGAAGTGTGTTTTGGGTCATTGTCCTGCTGGAAGACCCATGACCTCTGAGGGAGACCCAGCTTTCTCACACTGGGCGCTAAATTATGCTGCAAAATTTGTTGGTAGTCTTCAGACTTCATAATTCCATGCACACTGTCAAGCAGTCTAGTGCCAGAGGCAGCAAAGCAACCCCAAAACATCAGGGAACCTCCGCCATGTTTGACTGTAGGGACCGTGTTCTTTTCTTTGAATGCCTCTTTTTTTTTCCTGTACACTCTAGGTTGATGCTTTTTCCCAAAAAGCTCTACTTTTGTCTCATCTGACCAGAGAACATTCTTCCAAAATGTTTTAGGCTTTCTCAGGTAAGTTTTGGCAAACTCCAGCCTGGCTTTTTTATGTCTTGGGGTAAGAAGTGAGGTCTTCCTGGGTATCCTACCATACAGTCCCTTTTCATTCAGACGCCGACGGATAGTACGGGTTGACACTGTTGTACCCTCGGACTGCAGGGCAGCTTGAACTTGTTTGGATGTTAGTCGAGGTTCTTTATCCACCATCCGCACAATCTTGCGTTGAAATCTCTCGTCAATTTTTCTTTTCCATCCACATCTAGGGAGGTTAGCCACAGTGCCATGGGCTTTAAACTTCTTGATGACACTGCGCACGGAAGACACAGGAACATTCAGGTCTTTGGAGATGGACTTGTAGCCTTGAGATTCCTCATGCTTCCTCACAATTTGGTTTCTCAAGTCCTCTGACAGTTCTTTGGTCTTCTTTCTTTTCTCCATGCTCAATGTGGTACACACAAGGACACAGGACAGAGGTTGAGTCAACTTTAATCCATGTTAACTGGCTGCAAGTGTGATTTAGTTATTGCCAACACCTGTTAGGTGCCACAGGTAAGTTACAGGTGCTGTTTATTATACGAATTAGAGAAGCATCACATGATTTTTCAAAGGGTGCCAATACTTTTGTCCATTCCCTTTTTTAGGTTTGGTGTGGAAATATATCCAATTTGGCTTTAGGACAATTCTTTTTGCGTTTTTTCATTGAAGACAAATTAAATGAAGATAATAATAACAAAGAATTTGTGATTGCAATCATTTTCAGGAAGAAACTGAGTATTATCTGACAGAATTGCAGGGGTGCCAATACTTTTTGCCACCACTGTATGCTGGAGAGAAGCTGAAGGACAAGTAGGATGTACAGATGTTACAATTTGCTATAAGCTATAATGAGTAGAGACTACAATTATTCAATCTAGCATTTATCACTCCTGACCCAGGCTGACAGGTCAAGCAATACAGGAAAAGAAAGAACTGCTGTAGATGAGAACATAGATCTAACGCAGTCACACAAAATACTAAGACTAAACCAAAGGTTAGCTATAATTCTTACAGGAAACACATGAGAAATTCTGCTTTTACTTTATAGCACAAAGTTCCTATATCTCAGTGTCTCACCCCCAGCAATTCCACAGCTACTGCAGGGTAATTGTAGTAGGACATGGCAGCCAGTCAGAGAAATGGCTGTCCAATTACTAAAATAATGGCTATATGACAACAGGAACCAGTCGTACAGGGGCACCCTTTGATGTTCAGATGCCTTTAGTATTTGCTGAGAAGGGACAATACCTTAACTATTTATAGTAGAGATAGAAGCTGAAAAAAAAAAACTTCTCTTACTGTAGTTTTCTTACCTCTGAGACTTAAATTCCTTCATAATCTCTAGGAATCCATTATATGTAGCTGGATCACTGCCAAAACGGATTTTCACCTGATCCAGATAGGATAAGGCATCCTCTACCTAAGGAAGATATAATTTGGTAAAATTATTACCCGATTACCATAACAACGGACTTTTCTTTACAGGTGTTCTTTACTCCCCTGCGGTATAATTGCACATGCCTCATCTCCCTATTACAACAATCATGCATGCACTATCAATGCGAAGAAGGAATGAGCGGAGATAACGGATTTTATTTTATTTATTTTACTCACTTATATAGCGCAATTAATTCCACAGCACTTCAGACAATATCGGCACTGTCCCCATTAGGGCTCACAATGTAAATTCCCTATCAGTATGTCTTTGGAGTGTGGGAGGAACCCGGAGAACCTGGAGGAGACCATACAAACTACTTGCAGATGTTGTCCTTGGTGGGATTTGAACTCAGGACCCCAGCGCTGCCAGGCTGCAGTGCTAACCACTGATCCACCATGCTGGGCGAAAGCTATGCAATGGGCAGCTTAAAAAAAAGCCATTGAAGTCAGCTGCATGGGGCAGTTGCTGCTTTGGAGCATAAACCAACAGAATAGTTTTTCTGCACCACTTGTCTGGAAAAAGTTGTACAAAAGGTTAAAATTCCCCATTCTTGTTAAATTAGTATAAAATTACAAGATTAAATGTTACTGTGGAATTAAACGTCAAGGCCTTACCTGTGAATGCAACTGGCATATTTTGACTGCCTCTTTACAGCCCCATGTGACATTTCTGTTACTTACATATCCCAGATGGTAATTGTATACAAGTCTAGTGAGCCCTGAAGGTGTCACAATGCCTCCCTTCTATTTTGCTGACCTTCTGGTCCTCCGTTGTAAGGAATGTATGTATACGTCTGATATTTTCAGAATTTACTAATCCTGGTTTTTATTTCTTTTACTCCTTTTTGTGTGGTTGGACCATTAAAGGGGTTGTCAACTACTTGGACAACCCCTTCTTGAAGTAAATGTTTTTCCCCCGATAAATAAAGCCTATACTCACCTCCCGTGCTGATGCAGTTCCAGCGGTGTCAACATTCGCAGTTCCGGAACTCTCGTGACATGTGACCCCGGCGCCCAGTCAGCGCTGGCATCACTGTCTCCACCTTCAGACAAACGAACGTGAAGAGGAAGTCCAGGCTGCAGCTGATCTCTGACTTCCTCTTCATGTTCAATTCGTACGAAGGCGGGGACAGTGACGCCAGCGCTGATTGGGCGCCGGGCTCATGTGTCACAACAGCATGGGAGCCCCAGGGAAAATGAGTGCCAACATTGCTGGAATGGTGCCAACAAGGGAGGAGAGTATAGGCTTTATTCTTTTATTGGACCCAAGTGTGGGGGATGACAAGGAGTTGCCCAAGTAGTGGACAACTTCTTTAATTAGTGGCCCCTTTTAAGCCAAAGCTGATAAATACTATGATTTTATGAGGTAGGTTATTTTGCGAATTACTAAAGCAAGATAATGTTTTTCTGCACCACTTGTCTATACAAAGTTGAGTAAAAGGCTAATATTCCCAATTCTTATTAAATGAACAGAAAGCTATGTTATATTAACTGCAGGATTAAAGGAGTTGTCCACTACTAGGACAACCCCTTCTCAAACTAAATGTTCAGCCCCGATAAAATAAACAAACCTACACTGGGGCGCTGATTGGGCGCTGGGCATCAAATGTCACAACACAACATCACAGTCCCGGGACCGCCGGTTCTGACACCGCTGGAACGGAGCCAGCATGGGAGGTGAGTATAGGTTTGTTTAGTTTATTGCGGCTGAACATTTAGTTTAAGAAGGGGTTGTCCTAGTAGTGGACAAAACCTTTAAAAGGTCTCTTCACATCATGTCTGATTTGTGCTCTGTGTATAAACCAGGATCTTTGCTCCCCTACTTTTTCATTATTCAACTTATTTGCCTGCATTGGAAATCCACATTTTTTTTCTAAAAGTGGATCCAGAAAAACCTTACACTATGTGTTTTAGAGTTACAGTGGGAATCAATAGATGTATACTAATCCAATGATTGATTCTCATAGAATCTTATGATGTTACATATGTTACAATGTGGAGAGGAGTGTACCCAAGACTGAACTGTGCAATCACTCCTGTAACATTTGGCCACACGCCTCCTTTACTTACATGCACGGGAAGCTTCTCCTGTGATTTGCACCAGCTGTTTGAGCTTGGCTTGCAACTTCCACCTCCACTGCTACTTGCCATTTCTGGTTCCAAAATAATGCCGATCAGTAGAGAAGACGGTCTTACCCACAAAGAAGCTGGAATGTTCAGATATCAGAATAATTCATGGCACTGGGGAAAGGAAGAATACAAGTTGCTCACTTTTTAGATCAATATAAATTAAGATTCAGATAGTGACATGCAAGTCTGAAATCAAAAAGCTGAACTACCAGATGGCGTTAGTCATAGTCATAGACATCAAAGTGTCAGAACAATTGTTATCAGGGTCAAGACGATGGCCAGAAGGTGTTAAAGGGAGCGTTCAGTAATCTTTGTGAGAGACGTCAATTTCGAATGAATATTGGGGAGATTTATTAATATTAAGGAAATGCAGAGCCTCTGCCCATGTTAACCAATGATGTAGAATCTTCTATTCTCCAAAGCACCACTGAGAAACCAGTGGTGGTAGCCGATTGGACGCTTTGGGTAACATCCACTTTTTCTCTGCACCTCTTGTGGTACATATCCCCCGATGATTTATATTTCATAGGTTGGTTGTCTCTGCTCTAAAAATGGTTCTTTATTTAGATGCCCTTTAAATAAAGTCACTTATTATGGCAAATAGAGGAATGAAATTTCATAGGAAATTCAGTTCTGCTGAGAGTACATCTGAAAGGTATGGATTACAGCCTCTGAAGTCCTGAAAAGAAAAAGAAGAAGAAAGAAGAAGAAAGAAGAAGAAAGAAGAAGAAAGAAGAAGAAAGAAGAAGAAAGAAGAAGAAAGAAGAAGAAAGAAGAAGAAAGAAGAAGAAAGAAGAAGAAAGAAGAAGAAAGAAGAAGAAAGAAGGAAGAAGGAAGAAGGAAGAAGTACCACGGCACAGTTTAAATAATTAATCTAGATCCTGAAGCCACTGTACGCAAAGCTGCAGGAAAAGGACTCTTAGGACAGCTCCACTTTACAAGCACCTTGTACAGGAAAGTAGTTAATGACATAATTTGATTGTGGTTTTTCCCAAGATTGCTAAAAGGGAATCTGTAACCAGGTTTGTGCTACATAATCTAAGTGCAGCATGATGTAGCGGCAGAGACCTCAATTCCAGGGATGTATCACTTACTGGGTGTAGTTATGATAAAATCACTGTTTTCTCTACTGCAGATGCAGCAGTGCTCAGAACGCAGAGCTGTGAATAACCCCAACCACACCCGATTGGCAGATACCAGTGTATACTGTGCATTGTTAGCAAGCTGCCAATCAGTGGTGGGGTTACAGAGTTTAGCTGGTCTGTTTTATGCAACACCTACTCAGGCAGTGATAATCTCCTGATGAGAAAACACTGGACCGTATTGAAAAAAAGCTGCCAAGCAGGTGATATCCCTGGAATCAGGCTCTCTGCCCTACATTGTGCTGCTCTTACATTAAAAAGCAAACACCTGCTGTCAGATTACCTTTAAATAGTAAACAATGTTTTAGTAGTTTCATCAATAGTACATATGAAAATAGGCAACTTTATAATATTTCTTAACAGAGAAATTAGCTTTTTTCTCCTCCTGGTTTGATCTTTCACACTCAATTCATAGGTAAAATCTGTATGCAATGAAGACAGATTTACACATTAATGAGATATAAGACAGTTGATGCTTTTAAAATTCTATGGAAAGAGGGAGGAGAAGGGAATAGCTAGTGGCAGACAGACATCCTGCTGCAAGCTCTCCTGAAACAACAATTCAGGTTTTCTATAGAACTTTATGAGCCCCAACCGTCACCTCTCTCACTAATAGGGAAATCTGTATTCGATGATATCAGATTTGATCCCTGAACTGAGAATGAAAGATCAGTCCAGGAAAAAAAAAAAAAAAAAGACTATTTCGATAGGATATATTACAAAGTTTCCTTATTTCTTTGTGTACTATTTTATGATTTTTTTTTTTAAAAAAAAAAAAAGCCGGTTACCCTTTAAGGTAACAGAAAAACCGTAGCAACCTGAGATTAAACCCTGACATAATACCACCACCTGGACTCCTCAATGCCTGCAGAAGTAAGATGTCTAAAGGATTGTCCCCACATCTATGTTGGAGAGGGAGCATCAATTCCTTCACAACAATGGTCAGTTCAACTCCTCTTTCTCTGAAGAGGCAATTTGCATATTAGATTTCACAACAATGGACACCTCAGTGGCAGTAAAAGCAGACAAAGCCAATTAAAAGTCACTGCACTGCTGATGACTTCCTGTGTGATGGATTAAAAACTGTAGATGCAACACACATGAACAGGGCCAAGCAACGTGCGGTCAATCTAAAACTACCCCAAAAGCCAAACCGTAGCTTCAGATTTCTCCTGCACCCATGGAAAGCTATTGCTCCAGACAACATGTTATAAAACTGACATTTAAGCAGGTTGCAAATTCTGCTTAAGTAACCTCCCATTTGGAATTATACTTCTCCAATGTACGGTACAAACCAAAAGTTTGGACACACCTTCTCATTTAAAGATTTTTCTGTATTTTCATGACTATGAAAATTGTACATTAACACTGAAGGCATCAAAACTATGAATTAACACATGTGGAATTATATACTTAACAAAAAAGTGTGAAACAACTGAAAATATGTCTTATATTCTAGGTTCTTCAAAGTAGCCACCTTTTGCTTTGATGACTGCTTTGCACACTCTTGGCATTCGCTTGATGAGCTTCAAGAGGTAGTCACCAGAAATGGTCTTCCAACAATCTTGAAGGAGTTCCCAGAGATGCTTAGCACTTGTTGGCCCTTTTGCCTTCACTCTGCGGTCCAGCTCACCCCAAACCATCTCGATTGGGTTCAGGTCTGGTGACTGTGGAGGCCAGGTCATCTGGCGTAGCACCCCATCACTCTCCTTCTTGGTCAAATAGCCCTTACACAGCCTGGAGGTGTGTTTAGGGTCATTGTCCTGTTGAAAAATAAATGATGGTCCAACTATATGCAAACCGGATAGAATAGCATGCCGCTGCAAGATGCAGTGGTAGCCATGCTGGTTCAGTATGCCTTCAATTTTGAATAAATCCCCAACAGTATCACCAGCAAAGCACCCCCACACCATCACACCTCCTCCTCCATGCTTCACGGTGGGAACCAGGCATGTAGAGTCCATCCGTTCACCTTTTCTGCGTCGCACAAAGACACGGTGGTTGGAACCAAAGATCTCAAATTTGGACTCCTCAGACCAAAGCACAGATTTCCACTGGTCTAATGTCCATTCCTTGTGTTCTTTAGCCCAAACAAGTCTCTTCTGCTTGTTGCCTGTCCTTAGCAGTGGTTTCCTAGCAGCTATTTTACCATGAAGGCCTGCTGCACAAAGTCTCCTCTTAACAGTTGTTGAAGAGATGTGTCTGCTGCTAGAACTCTGTGTGGCATTGACCTGGTCTCTAATCTGAGCTGCTGTTAACCTGCAATTTCTGAGGCTGGTGACTCGGATAAACTTATCCTCAGAAGCAGAGGTGACTCTTGGTCTTCCTTTCCTGGGGCGGTCCTCATGTGAGCCAGTTTCTTGATGGTTTTAGCAACTGCACTTGGGGACACTTTCAAAGTTTGCCAAATTTTTCGCACTGACTGACCTTCATTTCTTAAAGTAATGATGGCCACTCGTTTTTCTTTACTTAGTTGCTTTTTTCTTGCCATAATACAAATTCTAAAAGTCTATTCAGTAGGACTATCAGCTGTGTATCTACCAGACTTCTGCACAACACAACTGATGGTCCCAACCCCATTTATAAGGCAAGAAATCCCACTTATTAAACCTGACAGGGCACACCTGTGAAGTGAAAACCATTTCCGGTGACTACCTCTTGAAGCTCATCCAAGAGAATGCCAAGAGTGTGCAAAGCAGTCATCAAAGCAAAAGGTGGCTACTTTGAAGAACCTAGAATATAAGACATATTTTCAGTTGTTTCACACTTTTTTGCTAAGTATATAATTCCACATGTGTTAATTCATAGTTTTGATGCCTTCAGTGTTAATGTACAATTTTCATAGTCATGAAAATACAGAAAAATCTTTAAAATGAGGTGTGTCCAAACTTTTGGTCTGTACTGTATATCTCAAAAGATGAAGGTTATCCGGTCGTGACTAAGCTCAAGTTATAGATTTATCAATAGGTTCTTAAGCACTGATTTAAGGGGTCATCCACTACTGGATAACTGCTGCTTAATTACTTCAGTTCCCCATAAAACATACAAACAATCAATACTCGCCTACTGGGGCTGCCCCATTCCTGCAAGGTCAGAGCTGCAGTTCTCAGTTGGTCACATGAAATTGTTGTGATATGCGACTACAGCAATCAAATCAGCGGTCGCTGATCGGCTGCAGCTTGGCATAACTGCTTAGTCTTAGCAGACCCAGTCAGTCATCTTTGACAGTGACTGGTTTCGAGAGGACAGTTTACCCTAAATAGGAAACCTTTGCATGCACCAATTACAGTAGAAAACAGCAAAAAGTATGGCGAAGCAGCTCTTGGGGACATATTTTGTAACAAAAAATAAAGCACAAGTTTAAAAAAACAAAAAAAACACGACAGGGTCAACAAAATCTGTTATCATAGCCATTCACCGGAGACTGAAATAATATGCATCAAAACAACCTAAACAAATTAGGTGACCTAAAGTGGTGTGAAAAGTGTTTGCCTCCTTCCTGATTTCTTATTATTTTGTATGTTTGGCACTCTTAAATGTTCCTGATCACAAAACAAAATTTAAATATTAGACAAAGATAACACAAGTAAACACTCCGTTTTTAAATGAAGGTCTTTATTATTAAGGGAAAAAGAAATCTAAACCTACAGAGCCCTGTGTGAAAAAGTGAATACCCCCTAAACCGAATAACTGGTTGGGCCACCCTTATCGCAAACGCTTGATTGCAGTTGTTGCTGCTAACTGGTAGTGAGTCTTTTACAATGCTCTGGAGGAATTTTGGCCCACTCATCTTTGCAAAATTGTTGTAATTCAGCCACATTGGAGGGTTTACGAGCATGAATCGCCTTTTTAAAGGTCATACCACAGTATCTCAATCTGATTAAGGTCAGGACTTTGACTAGACCACTCCAAAGTCATCATTTTGTTTTTTCTTAAGGCTATTCAAGGTGAACTTGCTGGTTTGTTTTGGATCATTGTTCTGCTGCATAACCCTTGTGTGCTTCAGTTTAAGGTCACGAAAAGATGGCCGGACATTCTCCTTCAGGATTTTTTGGTAGACAGCAGAATTCATGGTTCCATTTACCACAGCAAGTCTTCCAGGTCCTGAAGCAGCAAAACAGCCCCAGACCATCACACTACCACCACCATATTTTACTGTTGGTATGATGTTCCTTTTCTGAAATGCTGCGTTACTTTTACACCAGTTGTAATGGGACATACACCTTCCAAAAAGTTCAACTTTTGTCTAGTCAGTCCACAGAGTATTCTCCCAAAAGTCTTGGTGATCATCAAGATGCTTTCAGTCAAAACTTAGACGAGCCTTTATGTTATTTTTGTTCAGCAGCGGTTTTTGTCTTTCTTCTGGTGGAGTCATGAACACGGACCTTAACTGAGGCAAGTGAGGCCTGCAGTTGCTTGGATGTTGTTGTGGGGTCTTTTGTGACATCTTGGATGAGTCGTCGCTGCGCTCTTGGGGTAATTTTGGTCCGCCGGCCACTCCTGGGAAGGTTCACCACTGTTCCATGTTTTCAACATTTGTGGATAATTGCTCTCACTGTGGTTCCCTGGAGTCCCAAAGCTTTAGAAATGGCTTTATTACCTTTTCCAGACTAACAGATCTCAATTACTTTATTTCTCATTTGTGCCTGAATTTCTTTGGACCGCAGCATGTCATCTAGCTTTTGAGGATCTTTTGATCTACTTCACTTTGTCATGCAGGTCCTATTTAAGTGATTTCTTGATTGAGAACAGGTGTGGCAGTAAGCAGGCTTGTGTGTGGCTAGGGAAATTGAACTCCGCTTCCCAAAGAGGTTATCAACCACAGTTAATTTAAGAAGGGCAATCACTTTTTATACAGGGCCCTGTAGGTTTGGATTTCTTTTTCCCTTAATAATAAAGATCTTCATTTAAAAACTGCATTTTGTGCTTACTTGTGTTCTCTTTGTCTAATATTTAAATTTGTTTTGTGATCTGAAACATTTATGTGTGACAAATATGCAAAAGAATAAGAAATCAGGAAGGGGGCAAACATTTTCACAACACTAGTTCAATACGTTAATCTTTAAATTTGCCAAGTGTGTTAAAATAAAGAACTTTCCCCTAATTAAACTAAAAAATAAATATATTTTTTTAAATTAAGCTACCAACAGCCTTATTTATGTCTAAAATATGGGGCAAAAATTATTTTGGCAACTCAAATAAATTACATGTATAAAAATAGGTAAAAAGCATTTGGTCAATTAAGATAAACACAGGTCATTAAAATGGAGTGTCACCCTCACAACTGAGTTTACACTAATCAGTCACCTACGGGACTCATTCCTCTTAAGTTTTCTCAGTATCTTTATTATTCAAATGAAGGTGCTCTATTGGCATGGCCAAACTTAAAGTGCACCATTGCACCCCTCCTCCTCTGTTGACTGACAGTGCTTGCTTCCCCAGAGCAATCACAGCTTGAACTGAAAACCTGGCCATGCACGCAAACACTGTTGGAGCCAAGCAGGTGAGCACGCATCCCTCTTTCCTAGCTACTGCAGCCAATCGCTCACTATACAGGTGCTTCTCACAAAATGAGAATATCAAAAATTAAATTTATTTCAGCTCTTCAATACAGAAAGTGAAACTCATTATAGAGTCATTACAAACAGAGTCATCTATTTCAAGTGTTTATTTCTGTTAATGATTATGGATTACAGCCAATGAAAACACAAAAGTCATTACCTCAGTAAATTAGAATAATTAATTGTGTTGAGCGAGTATGTTCGGGCGAGCTCCGAGTATTTATAGCTGCTCGGTGATCTGGTTGAATCGCTCCCGTGTGCATGATTTGCTACTGTTTGACAGCTTTATTACATGTGAGGAATGTGTAAGAAATAGACATTCCTCACATGTAATAAAGCTGTCAAACAGTTGCAAATCACGCACACGGGAGCGATTTAACCTCATCACTGAGCAGCTATAAATACTCGAAGCTCGGCCCGAGCATACTCGGACAGAACATACTCGCTCAACCCTAATTAACAAAAAACACATGCAAAGGCTTCCTAAACGTTTAAAAAGGTCCCTTAGTCTGTTTCTGTAGACTAAGGAGGGTAAGCCACAAAAGGTCGTTGCTAAAGAAGCTGGCTGTTCACAGAGTGCGGTATCCAAGCATATTAATGGAAAGTTGAGTGGAAGGAAAGAGTGTGGTAGAAAAAGGTGCACAAGCAACCGGGATAACCGCAGCCTTGAAAGGATTGTTAAGAAAAGACCATTCAAAAATTTGGGGGAGTTTGACAAGGAGAGGACTGCTGCTGGAGTCATTGCTTCAAGAGCCACCACACACAGACGTATACAGGACATGGGCTACAAGTGTCGCATTCCTTGTGTCAAGCCACTCATAACCAATAGACAACGCCAGAAGCGTCTTACCTGGCCAAGGAGAAAAAGACCTGGACTCAGTGGTCCAAGGTGTTTTCAGATGAAAGTAAATTTTGCATTTCATTTGGAAATCATGGTCCCAGAGTCTGGAGGAACAGTGGAGAGGCACACAATCCAAGCTGCTTGAGGTCTAGTGTGAAGTTTCCACAATCAGTGATGGTTTGGGGAGCCATGTCATCTGCTGGTGTAGGTGCACTGTGTTTTATCAAGACCAAAGTCAGCGCAGCCATCTACCAGGAAATTTTAGAGCACTTCATGCTTCCCTCTGCAGACAAGCTTTTTGGAGATGGAAATTTCATTCTCCAGCAGGACTTGGCCCCTGTCCACACTGCCAAAAGTACCAATACCTGGTTTACAAACAACAGAATCACTGTGCTTGATTGGCAGCAAACTCACCTGACCATAACCCCATAGAGAATCTATGGGATATAGTCAAGAGGAAGATGAGACACCAGACGCAACAATGCAGACGAGCTGAAGGCTGCTATCAAAGCAACCTGGGCTTCCATAACACCTCAGCAGTGCCACAGGCTGATCGCCTCCATGCCACGCCGCATTGATGCAGTAATTGATGCAAAAGGAGCCCCGACCAAGTATTGAGTGCATTTACTGAACATACATTTCAGTAGGCCACCATTTCAGATTTTAAAAACATTTTTCAAGCTGTTGTTATAAAGTATTCTAATTTACTGAGATAATGAGTTTTGTGTTTTTATTGGCTGTAAGCCATAATCATCAACATTAACAGAAATATACACTTGAAATAGATCACTCTGTTTGTAATGACTATATAATATATGAGTTTTACTTTTTGTATTGAAGAACTGAAATAAAATTACATTTTTGAGGATATTCTAATTTTGTGAGAAGCACCTGTATATGCAACCAGGTAGCGAGTGGCCACAGCAGACAAGAAAAAGGGATGTGTTGGTTAGTGCAGGAGTTGAGCAAATGCATAGTGTGTGTCAGTGTGGGTATGATAGGTCCTGTCTTTAGTTCAGCAAGAGCTTGTTCTAAGCAAGTGAGTGCTGTATCAACAAAGAGAAAGGGGGCAGAACTGTGCTTTGAGAGATTGTTCAAACCAAGGGTGCATAATAAAGATCATTTTATGGACAATCATAGCTGAGATAAATAAACAACAGGCGTGTTTATTTTATCGACGTCGGCGGACGCGTGACCTGTCACATGACTAAATGACGTCATGGAAGGTCCTTTTACACAACCGCGAGACACCGGGAAGACCGGACGCATCGGATAAGGAGACCGGGAGCCATCGGAAGGCGAGTATAATGTTTTTTGTTTTTTATTACCATTTTTATTCTTTTTTTTTAACTTGGTCACACTATAAAAAATCCATGCTGTTTCCATGGATTTATATAGTGTGACCAAGTTGTCAAGCACTTTCCAAGTGATGCTAAAATCGGTTGGAAAGTACTTGACAAGCCTCATGTGAAATTGCATTGATCAAAACGCTTCACATCCACATGTCCCTGGCAGGAAAAACACATGTACAATCCGCATGTACAATCCGCACGCGTTTTTTCTGCCAGGGAGATGCAGAAACGCTCAGGAAAAAATCCAGTGGCACTGAGAAAAACTGATCTATTGAGGTGCAGGGTGTCAGACCCACACCAGTTCATCAATATAAAAGTTATAAAGTAACCCTTTAAGGACACAGACTGTTTTCATTATGCAATTTCATTTTATCCTTTCCTTATTCAAAGAGCTATAACTTTTTATTCTTTCCATTGACAGACGTAAGAGGCCTTATACCATTTTCTCAAAGACCCATAATTCAATGTGTATGTACTGGACAGTTGTGGGGTCATTACTGATGAAAGGGCAGGGGTACAGGGTTTGCCGGGTTAATAAGAGCAGAGCTGCAGGTGAGTGTAAAATAAATATATACTGTATGCTACACAAAGCTATGAATCTTAGTATAACAACATGTTTAATTTCGATGTGTGTGATTATGTGTGTAATGTGTGTGTGTAGTAATATATTACACTCAGAGGTCTCCTCCTATTCTGAGTAGCCCCCCAGTCCATGGTGTACGAGTGCCCCATTATTGTGTATATAAATATACACGCTGTTCTTCTGTGAAGCAGCCCTCCGGTCCAGGGTATACAATATTCCCGTTAGTATGTATATAAAAATACAACTTGTCTCTTCGGAAAGAAGAATACTAGAACTCTAGAGCCACCTATAGGAAGAAGAAATCCTAAAAGTCAATATTTACTCTCCAATGAGCCTTGTCACTTGACTTAGGATACGTTACCCCTTGGATACCGTCTGACGCCTCTCACCTCCTCCTCTTCTGTACAGAGCCCCATTATAGTGTGTACATACATATACACACACAGCTCTCCTCCTCCTCTTCTGTACAGAGCACCATTATAGTGTGTACATACATATATACACACAGCTCTCCTCTTCTGTATAGAGCCCCAATATAGTGTGTGTACATACATATATATACACACAGCTCTCCTCCTCCTCTTCTGTACAGAGCCCCATTATAGTGTGTACATACATATACACACACAGCTCTCCTCCTCCTCTTCTGTACAGAGCACCATTATAGTGTGTGTACATACATATATATACACACAGCTCACCTCTTCTGTATAGAGCCCCATTATAGTGTGTGTACATACATATATATACACACAGCTCTCCTCCTCCTCTTCTGTACAGAGCCCCATTATAGTATGTACATACATATATATATATACACACAGCTCTCCTCCTCTTCTGTATAGAGCCCCATTATAGTGTGTACATACATATATACAAACAGCTCTCCTCCTCTTCCTCTTCTGTACAGAGTCCCATTATAGTATGTGTACATACATATATACACACAGCTCTCCCCCTCCTCTTCTGTACAGAGCCCCATTATAGTGTGTACATACATATATACACACACAGCTCTCCCCCTCCTCTTCTGTACAGAGCCCCATTATAGTGTGTACATACATATACACACAGCTCTCCTCCTCCTCTTCTGTACAGAGCCCCATTATAGTGTGTACATACATATATACACACAGCTCTCCTCCTCTTCTGTATAGAGCCCCATTATAGTGTGTGTACATACATATATACACACACAGCTCTCCTCCTCTTCTGTATAGAGCCCCATTATAGTGTGTACATACATATATACACACACAGCTCTCCTCTTCTGTACAGTGCCCCATTATAGTGTGTACATACATATATACACACAGCTCTCCTCCTCTTCTGTAGAGCCCCATTATAGTGTGTGTACATACATATATACAAACAGCTCTCCTCCTCTTCTGTACAGAGCCCCATTATAGTGTGTGTACATACATATATACACACACAGCTCTCCCCCTCTTCTGTATAGAGCCCCATTATAGTGTGTACATACATATATACACACAGCTCTCCTCCTCCTCTTCTGTACAGAGCCCCATTATAGTGTGTGTACATACATATATACACACACAGCTCTCCTCCTCTTCTGTATAGAGCCCCATTATAGTGTGTACATACATATATACACACACACAGCTCTCCTCCTCTTCTGTATAGAGCCCCATTATAGTGTGTACATACATATATACACACTCAGCTCTCCTCTTCTGTACAGAGCCCCATTATAGTGCGTACATACATATATACACACAGCTCTCCTCCTCCTCTTCTGTAGAGCCCCATTATAGTGTGTGTACATACATATATACACACACAGCTCTCCTCCTCCTCTTCTGTACAGAGCACCATTATAGTGTGTGTACATACATATATATACACACAGCTCTCCTCTTCTGTATAGAGCCCCATTATAGTGTGTACATACATATATATACACACAGCTCTCCTCCTCCTCTTCTGTACAGAGCCCCATTATAGTATGTACATACATATATATATATACACACAGCTCTCCTCCTCTTCTGTATAGAGCCCCATTATAGTGTGTACATACATATATACAAACAGCTCTCCTCCTCTTCCTCTTCTGTACAGAGTCCCATTATAGTATGTGTACATACATATATACACACAGCTCTCCCCCTCCTCTTCTGTACAGAGCCCCATTATAGTGTGTACATACATATATACACACACAGCTCTCCCCCTCCTCTTCTGTACAGAGCCCCATTATAGTGTGTACATACATATACACACAGCTCTCCTCCTCCTCTTCTGTACAGAGCCCCATTATAGTGTGTACATACATATATACACACAGCTCTCCTCCTCTTCTGTATAGAGCCCCATTATAGTGTGTGTACATACATATATACACACACAGCTCTCCTCCTCTTCTGTATAGAGCCCCATTATAGTGTGTACATACATATATACACACACAGCTCTCCTCTTCTGTACAGTGCCCCATTATAGTGTGTACATACATATATACACACAGCTCTCCTCCTCTTCTGTAGAGCCCCATTATAGTGTGTGTACATACATATATACAAACAGCTCTCCTCCTCTTCTGTACAGAGCCCCATTATAGTGTGTGTACATACATATATACACACAGCTCTCCCCCTCTTCTGTATAGAGCCCCATTATAGTGTGTACATACATATATACACACAGCTCTCCTCCTCCTCTTCTGTACAGAGCCCCATTATAGTGTGTGTACATACATATATACACACACAGCTCTCCTCCTCTTCTGTATAGAGCCCCATTATAGTGTGTACATACATATATACACACACACAGCTCTCCTCCTCTTCTGTATAGAGCCCCATTATAGTGTGTACATACATATATACACACTCAGCTCTCCTCTTCTGTACAGAGCCCCATTATAGTGCGTACATACATATATACACACAGCTCTCCTCCTCCTCTTCTGTAGAGCCCCATTATAGTGTGTGTACATACATATATACACACACAGCTCTCCTCCTCTTCTGTACGGAGCCACATTATAGTGTGTACATACACATATACACACACACAGCTCTCCTCCTCTTCTGTAGAGCCCCATTATAGTGTGTGTACATACATACAGTGCCTACAAGTAGTATTCAACCCCCTGCAGATTTAGCTGGTTTGATAAGATGCAAATAAGTTAGAGCCTTCAAACTGCAAACGAGAGTAGGTTTTATGAACAGAACCATAAATCTTACAAACCAAAAAGTTATGCTGCTCAGTTGAATTTTATTAAATTTTAAACATAAAAGTGTGGGTCAATTATTATTCAACCCCTATGTTTAATATTTTGTGGAATAACCCTTGTTTGCAATTACAGCTAATAATCGTCTTTTATAAGACCTGATCAGGCCGGCACAGGTCTGTGGAGTTATCTTGGCCCACTCCTCCATGCAGATCTTCTCCAAGTTATCTAGGTTCTTTGGGTGTCTCATGTGGACTTTAGTCTTGAGCTCCTTCCACAAGTTTTCAATTGGGTTAAGGTCAGGAGACTGACTAGGCCACTCCAACACCTTGACTTTTTCCCTCTTGAACAAGGCCTTGGTTTTCTTGGCTGTGTGCTTTGGGTCGTTGTCTTGTTGGAAGATGAAATTACGACCCATCTTAAGATCCTTGATGGAGGAGCGGAGGTTCTTGGCCAAAATCTCCAGGTAGGCCGTGCTATCCATCTTCCCATGGATGCGGACCAGATGGCCATACCCCTTGGCAGAGAAACAGCCCCACAGCATGATGCTGCCACCACCATGCTTGACTGTAGGGATGGTATTCTTGGGGTCGTATGCAGTGCCATCCAGTCTCCAAACGTCACGTGTGTGGTTGGCACCAAAGATCTCGATCTTGGTCTCATCAGACCATAGAACCTTGAACCAGTCTGTCTCAGAGTCCTCCAAGTGATCATGAGCAAACTGTAGACGAGCCTTGACATGACGCTTTGAAAGTAAAGGTACCTTACGGGCTCGTCTGGAACGGAGACCATTGCGGTGGAGTACGTTACTTATGGTATTGACTGAACCAATGTCCCCACTGCCATGAGATCTTCCCGGAGCTCCTTCCTTGTTGTCCTTGGGTTAGCCTTGACTCTTCGGACAAGCCTGGCCTCGGCACACGAGGACACTTTCAAAGGCTGTCCTGGCCGTGGAAGGCTAACAGTAGTTCCATAAGCCTTCCACTTACGGATGATGCTCCCAACAGTGGAGACAGGTAGGCCCAACTCCTTGGAAAGGGTTTTGTACCCCTTGCCAGCCTTGTGACCCTCCACGATCTTGTCTCTGATGGCCTTGGAATGCTCCTTTGTCTTTCCCATGTTGACCATGTCTGAGTGCTGTTCACAAGTTTGGGGAGGGTCTTAAATAGTCAGAAAAGGCTGGCAAAAGAGATCTTTAATCCACACATGTGAAGCTCATTATTCTTGGTGCCTGAACTACTTCTTAATACTTTAGGGGGACCAAACAGAATTCTTGTGGTTTGAGGGGTTGAATAATAAATGACACTCTGAATTAACTTTTAACGTTTAAAAAAAAAAAAAAAAAAAAAAAAGCAAAAACAATATTTGCTGCAGTGCATTTCCCACTTCCAGGCTGATCTACAGTACAAATGTCACAATGCCAAGTTAATTCCGCATGTGTCAACCAGCTAAATCTGCAGGGGGTTGAATACTACTTGTAGGCACTGTATATACACACAGCTCTCCTCCTCTTCTGTAGAGCCCCATTATAGTGTGTGTACATACATATATACACACAGCTCTCCTCCTCTTCTGTAGAGCCCCATTATAGTGTGTGTACATACATATATACACACAGCTCTCCTCCTCCTCCTCTTCTGTACAGAGCCCCATTATAGTGTGTGTACATATATACACACAGCTCTCCCCCTCCTCTTCTGTACAGAGCCCCATTATAGTGTGTGTACATACATATATACACACAGCTCTCCTCCTCCTCTTCTGTACAGAGCCCCATTATAGTGTGTACATACATATATATACACACACAGCTCTCCTCCTCTTCTGTACAGAGCCCCATTATAGTGTGTACATACATATACACACAGCTCTCCTCCTCCTCTTCTGTACAGAGCCCCATTATAGTGTGTACATACATATATACACACACAGCTCTCCTCCTCTTTTGTAGAGCCCCATTATAGTGTGTACATACATATATACACACACACAGCTCTCCTCCTCTTCTGTAGAGCCCCATTATAGTGTGTACATACATATATACACACAGCTCTCCTCCTCCTCTTCTGTACAGCCCCATTATAGTGTGTACATACATATATACACACAGCTCTCCTCCTCCTCTTCTGTACAGAGCCCCATTATAGTGTGTGTACATATATACACACAGCTCTCATCCTCCTCTTCTGTACAGAGCCCCATTATAGTGTGTGTACATACATATACACACAGCTCTCCTCCTCCTCTTCTGTACAGAGCCCCATTATAGTGTGCACATACATATATACACACACAGCTCTCCTCTTCTGTACAGAGCCCCATGATAGTGTGTACATACATATATACACACAGCTCTCCTCCTCTTTTGTAGAGCCCCATTATAGTGTGTACATACATATATACACACACACAGCTCTCCTCCTCTTCTGTAGAGCCCCATTATAGTGTGTACATACATATATACACACAGCTCTCCTCCTCCTCTTCTGTACAGAGCCCCATTATAGTGTGTGTACATATATACACACAGCTCTCCCCCTCCTCTTCTGTACAGAGCCCCATGATAGTGTGTACATACATATACACACAGCTCTCCTCCTCCTCTTCTGTACAGAGCCCCATTATAGTGTGCACATACATATATACACACACAGCTCTCCTCTTCTGTACAGAGCCCCATGATAGTGTGTACATACATATATACACACAGCTCTCCTCCTCTTCTGTACAGAGCACCATTATAGTGTGCACATACATATATACACACACAGCTCTCCTCCTCTTCTGTATAGAGCCCCATTATAGTGTGTGTACATACATATATACACACACAGCTCTCCTCCTCCTCCTCTTCTGTACAGAGCCCCATTATAGTGTGTACATACATATATACACACTCAGCTCTCCTCTTCTGTACAGAGCCCCATTATAGTGTGTGTACATACATATATACACACAGCTCTCCTCCTCCTCTTCTGTAGAGCCCCATTATAGTGTGTGTACATACATATATACACACACAGCTCTCCTCCTCTTCTGTACAGAGCGCCATTATAGTGTGTGTACATATATACACACAGCTCTCCTCCTCCTCTTCTGTACAGAGCCCCATTATAGTGTGTACATACATATATATACACACACAGCTCTCCTCCTCTTCTGTACAGAGCCCCATTATAGTGTGTACATACATATACACACACAGCTCTCCTCCTCCTCTTCTGTACAGAGCCCCATTATAGTGTGTGTACATACATATATACACACACAGCTCTCCTCCTCTTTTGTAGAGCCCCATTATAGTGTGTACATACATATATACACACACAGCTCTCCTCCTCTTCTGTAGAGCCCCATTATAGTGTGTGTACATACATATATACACACAGCTCTCCTCCTCTTCTGTACAGAGCCCCATTATAGTGTGTACATACATATATACACACAGCTCTCCTCCTCTTCTGTACAGAGCCCCATTATAGTGTGTGTACATACATATATACACACAGCTCTCCTCCTCTTCTGTACAGAGCCCCATTATAGTGTGTGTACATACATATATACACACAGCTCTCCTCTTCTTCTGTACAGAGCCCCATTATAGTGTGTGTACATACATATATAGACACACAGCTCTCCTCCTCTTCTGTACAGAGCCCCATTATAGTGTGTACATACATATATACACACAGCTCTCCTCCTCCTCTTCTGTACAGAGCCCCATTATAGTGTGTGTACATACATATATACACACACAGCTCTCCTCCTCTTCTGTACAGAGCCCCATTATAGTGTGTGTACATACATATATACACACAGCTCTCCTCCTCCTCCTCTTCTGTACAGAGCCCCATTATAGTGTGTACACATACATATATACACACACACAGCTCTCCCCCTCTTCTGTACAGAGCCCCATTATAGTGTGTACATACATATATACACACAGCTATCCTCCTCCTCTTCTGTAGAGCCCCATTATAGTGTGTGTACATACATATATACACACAGCTCTCCTCCTCCTCTTCTGCAGAGCCCCATTATAGTGTGTGTACATACATATATACACACAGCTCTCCTCCTCTTCTGTACAGAGCCCCATTATAGTGTGTACATACATATATACACACAGCTCTCCTCCTCCTCTTCTGTATAGAGCCCCATTATAGTGTGTACATACATATATACACACAGTTCTCCTCCTCTTCTGTAGAGCCCCATTATAGTGTGTGTACATACATATATACACACAGCTCTCCTCCTCTTCTGTAGAGCCCCATTATAGTGTGTACATACATATATACACACAGCTCTCCTCCTCTTCTGTATAGAGCCCCATTATAGTGCGTACATACATATATACACACAGCTCTCCTCCTCCTCTTCCGTATAGAGCCCCATTATAGTGTGTACATACATATATACACACACAGCTCTCCTCCTCCTCTTCTGTAGAGCCCCATTATAGTGTGTGTACATACATATATACACACAGCTCTCCTCCTCTTCTGTAGAGCCCCATTATAGTGTGTGTACATACATATATACACACACAGCTCTCCTCCTCCTCTTCTGTAGAGCACCATTATAGTGTGTGTACATACATATATACACACACAGCTCTCCTCCTCTTCTGTAGAGCCCCATTATAGTGTGTGTACATACATATATACACACACAGCTCTCCTCCTCCTCTTCTGTAGAGCCCCATTATAGTGTGTGTACATACATATATATACACACAGCTCTCCTCCTCTTCTGTAGAGCCCCATTATAGTGTGTGTACATACATATATACACACAGCTCTCCTCCTCTTCTGTATAGAGCCCCATTATAGTGTGTACATACATATATACACACACAGCTCTCCTCCTCTTCCGTAGAGCCCCATTATAGTGTGTGTACATACATATATACACACACAGCTCTCCTCCTCTTCTGTAGAGCCCCATTATAGTGTGTGTACATACATATATACACACACAGCTCTCCTCCTCCTCTTCTGTAGAGCCCCATTATAGTGTGTGTACATACATATATACACACACAGCTCTCCTCCTCTTCTGTAGAGCCCCATTATAGTGTGTGTACATACATATATACACACACAGCTCTCCTCCTCCTCTTCTGTAGAGCCCCATTAGTGTGTGTACATACATATATACACACAGCTCTCCTCCTCCTCTTCTGTAGAGCCCCATTATAGTGTGTGTACATACATATATACACACAGCTCTCCTCCTCCTCTGTACAGAGCCCCATTATAGTGTGTACATACATATATACACACAGCTCTCCTCCTCTTCTGTATAGAGCCCCATTATAGTGTGTGTACATATATACACACAGCTCTCCTCCTCCTCCTCTTCTGTACAGAGTCCCATTATAGTGTGTACATACATATATACACACAGCTCTCCTCCTCTTCTGTATAGAGCCCCATTATAGTGTGTACATACATATATACACACAGCTCTCCTCCTCTTCTGTAGAGCCCCATTATAGTGTGTACATACATATATACACACAGCTCTCCCCCTCCTCTTCTGTACAGAGCCGCATTATAGTGTGTACATACATATATACACACAGCTCTCCTCCTCCTCTTCTGTACAGAGCCCCATTATTAGTGTGTACATACATATATACACACAGCTCTCCTCCTCTTCTGTAGAGCCCCATTATAGTGTGTACATACATATACACACACAGCTCTCCTCCTCCTCTTCTGTACAGAGCCCCATTATAGTGTGTACATACATATATACACACAGCTCTCCTCCTCTTCTGTAGAGCCCCATTATAGTGTGTACATACATATACACACACAGCTCTCCTCCTCCTCTTCTGTACAGAGCCCCATTATAGTGTGTGTACATACATATACACACACAGCTCTCACCCTCCTCTTCTGTATAGAGCCCCATTAGTGTGTGTACATACATATATACACACAGCTCTCCTCCTCCTCTTCTGTACAGAGCCCCATTATAGTGTGTGTACATACATATATACACACAGCTCTCCTCCTCTTCTGTACAGAGCCCCATTATAGTGTGTACATACATATATACACACAGCTCTCCCCCTCCTCTTCTGTACAGAGCCGCATTATAGTGTGTACATACATATATACACACAGCTCTCCCCCTCCTCTTCTGTACAGAGCCCCATTATAGTGTGTGTACATACATATATACACACAGCTCTCCTCCTCTTCTGTACAGAGCCCCATTATAGTGTGTACATACATATATACACACAGCTCTCCCCCTCCTCTTCTGTACAGAGCCGCATTATAGTGTGTACATACATATATACACACAGCTCTCCCCCTCCTCTTCTGTACAGAGCCCCATTATAGTGTGTACATACATATATACACACTCAGCTCTCCTCTTCTGTACAGAGCCCCATTATAGTGTGTACATACATATATACACACAGCTCTCCCCCTCCTCTTCTGTACAGAGCCCCATTATAGTGTGTACATACATATATACACACAGCTCTCCTCCTCTTCTGTACAGAGCCGCATTATAGTGTGTACATACATATATACACACAGCTCTCCCCCTCCTCTTCTGTACAGAGCCGCATTATAGTGTGTACATACATATATACACACAGCTCTCCTCCTCCTCTTCTGTACAGAGCCCCATTATAGTGTGTGTGCATACATATATACACACACAGCTCTCCTCCTCTTCTGTACAGAGCCCCATTATAGTGTGTACATACATATATACACACAGCTCTCCTCCTCTTCTGTACAGAGCCCCATTATAGTGTGTACATACATATACACACAGCTCTCCTCCTCCTCCTCTTCTGTACAGAGCCCCATTATAGTGTGTGTACATACATATATACACACAGCTCTCCTCCTCTTCTGTGCCGTCCTCCAGTCCAGGTACACAGACCCCCGTTATTGTGTACACACAGTGCTCTCCTCCTATACACACATTGCACCCTCCTCCCCTCGCTGTGCTGCCATAGTCGCTGCCGCCGCTGCTCGGGCTCCGTCACTGTATGCTCCGTGGCTTTGTGACTGTCCTCCGACCTCCCTGTTGTCTCTCCCTTGTAGAACCCCGTTCTCACCTCCCCCTCTCCTCCGGCCGCTGTTATTTCTTCTCCGTCTTCACCGCCATCTTTCTTACCGGGGCTGCTGTCATCTCCGCTTTCTCTAACACCGGGCATACACCGTAGGCTTCCAAATGAACACAAGGTACGACGGGAAATCCGCCGCCGTCAGGGCACGTAGCGTGACGTCAGGTCGCACATTCCATGGGAAGGACGCACGGAGGTAGACTGAGCGCTATAGTAGGGGCAGGCTTGTGTACGGGAAAGTGGGCGTGTTCTCGGCGAGCATAGGGGCGGACTGTAGGGAGAGGAGGGAGAGAGTGCGGCTTCTGTCACGTGTTATATGTTCAGACAAAAGGTGTCAGTGCTCTCCATAGCAACCAATCAGATCGCAGTTCACACAAACCCAGCACAGGTTTGGCAATGCAAGGCGTGTTGTGGTTGGCTCGTGTAGTACACCCCTGCACTGTACATTTGTATTGCTGCACATTACCTTATAATACTCCTTTCTATTAGTTTCCCAGTAAGACACACTGGTGTCTGAGGAAGACGTAGCCATAGGTCCTGCTCCAGTAACGGTGCTTGTGCCAGGCATACAGATTCATGGACCCCCTTTCTGGCTTCTATAACTAGAGTTGCTATACAGAGGTCTTCATGAGACAATCCTTGTATTGTCCCCACTGGGACCTTACTGATGGCGGATGACAAGAGTAGGGTGGTAAAGCTTCAGTATTCTGCCATTACTGGCAGCGGAATAACCTCTTGTAATGTATATAGTTAGATCCCCATGTCACCCCACACATCCCTGACGGATTCATTTCACTCATTAATGGAACTTGTCACCTTCAAAAACCCTTTATATGGGGGTAATCTGCAGGTAAATGGTGTGTTTGTCGTGACTGGCAGGCAGGGCCGGTAATAGACAGAGTGGGGCCCCAAATGCTCACATATTGTCCCATCAGACTCACACATTGCATCACACACAGAAATGTTTCGCTTGTATTTACATACGCTGATTTCAGGCCGTTAGACGAGTGTCGGCTGAGGAAGAATGATGGGCACAGAACAATTACTAATAGATCAATCTGTCCATACAGCATCATGTCCCCATACAGTATCTCATCTGCGCTGCCAGTGTGGATGCTACATACACACACGTTTATACACAGAGCACATACACACATGTATAGACAGAGCACACACATACAGTACAGACCAAAAGTTTGGACACACCTTCTCATTTTAAGATTTTTCTGTATTTTCATGACTATGAAAATTGTACATTCACACTGAAGGCATCAAAACTATGAATTAACACATGTGGAATTATATACTTAACAAAAAACTGTGAAACAACTGAAAATATGTCTTATATTCTAGGTTCTTCAAAGTAGCCACCTTTTGTTTTGAAGACTGCTTTGCACACTCTTGGCATTCTCTTGATGAGCTTCAAGAGGTAGTCACCGGAAATGGTTTTCACTTCACAGGTGTGCCCTGTCAGGTTTAATAAGTGGGATTTCTTGCCTTATAAATGGGGTTGGGACCGTCAGTTGTGTTGTGCAGAAGTCTGGTGAATACACAGCTGATAGTCCTACTGAATAGACTGTTAGAATTTGTATTATGGAAAGAAAAAAGCAGCTAAGTAAAGAAAAACGAGTGGCCATCATTACTTTAAGAAATGAAGGTCAGTCAGTCCGAAAAATTGGGAAAACTTTGAAAGTGTCCCCAAGTGCAGTTGCAAAAACCATCAAGCGCTACAAAGAAACTGGCTCACATGAGGACCGCCCCAAGAAAGGAAGCCCAAGATTCACCTTTGCTTCTGAGGATAAGTTTATCCGATTCACCAGCCTCAGAAATTTCAGGTTAACAGCAGCTCAGATTAGAGACCAGGTCAATGCCACACAGAGTTCTAGCAGCAGACACATCTCTTCAACAACTGTCAAGAGGAGACTTTGTGCAGCAGGCCTTCATGGTAAAATAGCTGCTAGGAAACCACTGCTAAGGACAGGCAACAAGCAGAAGAGACTTGTTTGATCTAAAGAACACAAGGAACGGACATTAGACCAGTGGAAATCTGTGCTTTGGTCTGATGAGTCCAAATTTGAGATCTTTGGTTCCAACCACCGTGTCTTTGTGCGATGCAGAAAAGGTGAACGGATGGCTCCCACCGTGAAGCATGGAGGAGGAGGTGTGATGGTGTGGGGGTGCTTTGCTGGGGACACTGTTGGGGATTTATTCAAAATTGAAGGCATACTGAACCAGCATGGCTACCACAGCATCTTGCAGCGGCATGCTATTCGATTCGGTTTGCGTTTAGTTGGACCATCATTTATTTTTCAACAGGACAATGACCCCAAACACACCTCCACGCTGTGTAAGGGCTATTTGACCAAGAACGAGAGTGATGGGGTGCTACACCAGATGACCTGGCCTCCATAGTCACCAGAACTGAACCCAATCGAGATGGTTTGGGGTGAGCTGGACCGCAGAGTAAAGGCAAAAGGGCCAACAAGTGCTAAGCATCTCTGGGAACTCATTCAAGATTGTTGGAAGACCATTTCCGGTGACTACCTCTTAAAGCTCATCGAGAGAATGCCAAGAGTGTGCAAAGCAGTCATCAAAACAAAAGGTGGTTACTTTGAAAAACCTAGAATATAAGACATATTTTCAGTTGCTTCACACTTTTTTTTAAGTATATAATTCCACATGTGTTAATTCATAGTTTTGATGCCTTCAGTGTGAATGTACAATTTTCATAGTCATGAAAATACAGAAAAATCTTAAAATGAGAAGGTGTGTCCAAACTTTTGGTCTGTACTGTATGTATACAGTCATGGCCAAAAGTTTTGAGAATGACACAAAAATTATATTTTCACATGATCTGCTGGCCTCTGGTTTTTATTAGTGTTTGTCTGATGTTTATATCACATACAGAAATATAATTGCAATCATATTATGAGTACCAATAGGTTATATTGACAGTTAGAATGAGTTAATGCAGCAAGTCAATATTTGCAGTGTTGCCCCTTCTTCTTCAAGACCTCTGTAATTCTCCCTGGCATGCTCTCAATCAACTTTTGGACCAAATCCTGACTGATAGCAGTCCATTCTTGCATAATCTCAATGCTTGCATTTTGCCAGAATTTGTTGGTTTTTGTTTGTCCACCCGTCTCTTGATGATTGACCACAAGTTCTCAATGGATTAAGATCTGGGGAGTTTCCAGGCCATGGACCCAAAATCTCTATGTTTTGTTCCATGAGCCATTTAGTTATCACCTTTGCTTTATGGCAAGGTGCTCCATCATGCTGGAAAAGGCATTGTTGGGCGCCAAACTGCTCTTGGACGGTTGGGAGAAGTTGCTCTTGGAGGACATTCTGGTACCATTCTTTATTCATGGCTGTGTTTTTAGGCAAGACTGTGAGTGAGCCAATTCCCTTGGCTGAGAAGCAACCCCACACATGAATGGTTTCAGGATGCTTTACAGTTGGCATGAGACAAGACTGGTGGTAGCGCTCACCTCTTCTTCTCCGAATAAGCTGTTTTCCAGATGTCCCAAACAATCGAAAAGGGGATTCATCAGAGAAAATGACTTTGCCCCAGTCTTCAGCAGTCCACTCCCTGTACCTTTTGCAGAATATCAGTCGGTCCCTGATGTTTTTTCTGGAGAGAAGTGGCTTCTTTGCTGCCCTCCTTGAAACCAGCCCTTGCTCAAAGAGTCTCCGCCTCACAGTGCGTGCAGAAGCACTCACACCAGCCTGCTGCCATTCCTGAGCAAGCTTGGCACTGCTGGTAGTCCGATCCCGCAGCTGAAACAGTTTTAAGATACGGTCCTGGCGCTTGCTGGTCTTTCTTGGGCGCCCTGGAGCCTTTTTGACAACAATGGAAGCTCTCTCCTTGAAGTTCTTGATGATGCGATAGATTGTTGACTGAGGTGCAATCTTTGTAGCTGCGATACTATTCCCTGTTAGGCCATTTTTGTGCAGTGCAATGATGGCTGCACGTGTTTCTTTAGAGATAACCATGGTTAACTGAAGAGAAACAATGATACCAAGAACCAGCCTCCTTTTAAAGTGTCCAGTGATGTCATTCTTACTTAATCATGACTGATTGATCGCCAGCCCGGTCCTCATCAACACCCACACCTGTGTTAATGGATCAATCACTAAAACGATGTTAGCTGCTCCTTTTAAGGCAGGACTGCAATGATGTTGAAATGTGTTTTGGGGGTTAAAGTTCATTTTCTGGGCAAATATTAACTTTGCAAGTACAGTAATTGCTGTTAAGCTGATCACTCTTTGACATTCAGGAGTATATGCAAATTGCCATTACAAAAAATGAAGCAGTAAACTTTGGAAAAATTACTATTTGTCTCATTCTCAATACTTTTGGCCATGACTGTACACAGAGCACATACATAGACACATGTATACAAAGAGCACATACATACAGATATATACGCAGCACACACACCTATACACAGCACATACACACACTTATACAGAGCACATACATACATATACACAGCACATACATACAGTCATATGTATACACAGAACACATATAGAAATATATGTACACATTGAGCACATACACACAGACATATGTATACACAGAACACATAAAGAATCGTTTATACAAAGAGCACATAAATACACATATATGTTGTAAGGCAGCACTAGTCATCATAATGGGGGATACTCGCTGCACCGGGTCAATTAATGCACACCAGCAATGTCTTTCCGGTATTTCACAATGCTGCAGTTTATTGCACTTCATAAACCACAGTTCACACATATAATGTCCATGAGCCCAAGTGGCAGACAGGCCCACTTGGCCCAGGTTACAGCCTTCAGCAAGGTAATACTTTAGCAATGTCCATACAAGTGTCCATATAACAAAGTGTATTACCTTTGCCGGGTTTTAGCTGCTGCAGTCCATTTAATCCGCCACCACTGTGGCTTTAAGGCTTTCCCAGGTGGGGGTCTCTAGCCGTCGCCCCGTCTAAGGCTACTGGAATGTTTCACTCACACACATCCAGTCTGCGCCTTTCCGGACTCTTCACCAAGCCGCTGCCTTCCAAGGCCACTGGCATCTACACAAGATCCAGCCTCGACCTTTCAGGCTGCCAGGCTTCACTGTATCATGGTGTCCCACACACACGGGGAACAGGCCTCACGCCCAACACACCGAACAGACCTGTCTCCCATCAAGCAGG
This sequence comes from Phyllobates terribilis, assembly GCF_046119375.1. NCBI lineage: Eukaryota > Metazoa > Chordata > Amphibia > Anura > Dendrobatidae > Phyllobates > Phyllobates terribilis. The sequence continues at coordinate 17,474,222 of NW_027362761.1, read as the reverse complement.
GTTTATATATCCATCCCGTGCACACACACACACAGACAGGACCTTGCTGATGTCACAGTCATGTGACCAGTCACCTGAGGGGGAAGGTACATGGTCAGGTAAAACACATCCTGGACCATTACCGTAATGCCAGCAAGTCGCTGCATTACATATCCCCCCCCTCTGTTCAAACTTGTGGGGTTGAACACATAATATACACAATCACTATAACCCCCAGCTCACATAGAGACCATGTACTTTACAATTGTGCTACTCAGCCCCTGAAACATTAGTCAACGACATTAGCCCATTCCTTAGGGACCTACCATTTGTCACTGTCACTGACTTAGTCAGGTCATCTTTCCGGGTCGTAACCTTGTCAGAGCTCCCTCGCTCCCAGCGGTCAGTTGTAACCTTGTCAGGTCTCCCCCGCTCCCAGCGGTCAGTCGTAACCTTGTCAGGTCTCCCCTGCTCCCAGCGGTCAGTCATACAGCGGTGTGACTCACATGCCCTGGTATCTAAGGTCCGGTTCGACTCCGTACTGTCCCGTCCTCTATTGGGTCGTTTGTATGGGCTGCTCAAACCTGAGTTACTGGAGGTCTCACTACCTCCAAACCCACGCCCACTACTCTCAGGACATCTTGAAAGGTCCCTAACTCCAGCTATAGCTGTTTTGTTATTTAGGGGGCCCTTTCTCTGTCTGGTCTCATAATTTCTAGACGGCTGCCATCTTCTGCTACTCAGATGATGCTGTCTATCCACTCGCAGTCTAGCGAGATTCAACTGTTCTACCTCTCGCAGGTAGGTCACTCAGTACTCCAACAGCATGCGCATATATCCCAGGCTTTCTTCTGTTCCTACAGCGGAGAATGATACCATGCCGTCTTCGTCTGGTATCCAGTCCTGACGATCATGTGGACTGCTTACTTTCACCACACCAGACTTCTTGACCATCATCTGCATGGCTCGACCATTTCTCCCAACGAGCTTCCTCACCAGAACATGAGGCACCCAGATAACCTCTTCACGCATACTGTGAGCTTTCCTCATCAACTCCAGTTGTCTAACGGCTTGTTCCGTCTTCAACCGGAGAAACCGCTTCGTGCGAATACATCGCCAGTGCATGTCACTTAGGATAGCCACCCTCTTCACTGTGACTTCGGTCGTGGACAGGACCACCAGCTGTTTAGCTTCAGAGGTCAAGTACACCTTACAGGCTCCCACGGCTTTCTTAAACTCCTCATGCACGGACTCACTGGTGCATTCTTCCCTCAAATCCTCGGGTACATCTACGAGGCACTTGTACCGAGACGTTTCGGTCTCACCAGTGGTTTCCAGACGATCAACCAGCTCAGGTTTCAGGGACAACTGACCTCCAGCTTCTTCACCCTGTATGCTTTCCCTGAGCTGACTCCCAGCTACAACTTCACGAATTTCCGTCTTGACCACTTCCATCTCATATTTATCTGTGGTTAACACTCTCTTAGCTCTCCTCAGGTCCACCCTCTCTTGGTATAAGGGAGTGAGTGCAACGTGTTCGCCCTTTTCCTTCTCCAAGAAGGCCTCGTTCACTGAGTGATACTTTGTCAGGCGACTTTTGAGCCCGGAAACTTCTTCCTCTAGCTCCGCCACTCGCCTCTCAGCGGCCTGTCTCTGAAGCTCCTCTTGCTTCCAATGGGTTTGTAGCGACTCCTTGAGCTCCTTGATCTCGGCTCCTACATCCACCGAATCATCCGAGCTCACATCACTCGAGGAGGTATCTGCTTCATACCTCCCATCACCAGCTGCCAACTCCTAGCCCTGGTCTGTGACTTCTCCGATAGACTCCTCCATCTGTTTCTGCTCAGCCTCCATCTTGCTGAGCCTTTCCTTAAGGCACGTCTCTGCCCTCTGGAGATTACCACAGAACGTCTGCAGCTCCTCCACCTGAGCTTCCAGACCTAAGGTCTTTCTGCAGAGATCACCATTTTCATTACGGGTGTCCTGCAGAGTGGTCTCAACCACTTGGCGTATGTGCTCTGCATCCACCTTATCATCCTCTAGTTTTCCTTTAACCCTGAGGAGATCCTCATAGTCTCTCTTGATTTGTTGCAGTTCTCTCATGAGTTCACCATATTCCTTCTTGGAGTCACATAGCTCCCGGTTGAACTGTTCGCGCAGTCGTTTTAGGTTTTGGTCACGTCCGGAAACTTCAACCTGCAGCGCCTCTTTTAAGGCAGACAGCTCTCTATCCCTCTGGTGTAGTCCCTCATCCAGCTTTTGCTTCACTTGTATCAGCTCTACGTGTACCAGGGAGAACCTATCTTTCAACTCGCACAGCTCATCTTCAAACTCCGCTTTGTCAAGCTCCAACTGAAAAACCTCCTCTTTATTTCTCTGGAACTTTTCCTTCCAATTGTTGACTTCCTTGCTGTTTTCCTCCAGTTCTCGCTGCAAGTTCCTCACAACCTGGTTTATTTTCTGCCGTTCAGACTTCAGGCTCAGCTGGTCTGAGGACCCGTTCTCCATGTTTTTCCTTAGTTGCTGTACATCACTCTGATACTGCTGCCTGACAGGCTCCAGCTCTTGGTCTTGACTGGCCACCTCCTCTTTCAGGGCTGTTGGTTCCTGATCCTTTTGTCCCAGTAGATCATCCTGCTTGTAACGAATCTGCAGAACTGCCTCCAACTCTTCATAGTTGTCTGATACTTTACTGGAGGTTGCTACTGGCAACGTCACCTCCTCTTCTGCCTCGGAAGGATCCACACTTGAAACAAAGGCACACAGCATTACATTTTCCTTATTTTCACTTTCAGCCAAGACTACAGGAGCAACCTTTTTGTGGCCCTTGCGCCGTTTTGCGAGATGGGACTTTCTCACCTCGTCTAGCCCCTCCTGACTGACCTCTCCTTCTACTTTCGTAGTGTCACCGTCTGCTACGGGGTCTGTGTCACTCCCCATGGTGTTGTGGACTAACAGGTCACCTCCCACTTTGACGTCACCCCCTTCTACTGGAGCTACCCCGTTATCAACGGTCACATTGTCATTTTTAGGAGGTACCAGCCCACCACCAGTAAATTTTTTGATTTTCTACACTCTACGCTGTTTTGAAAATCCGCCCCTTTTTGACTCCGCCCCCTTTTTGACAACCACACCGGCAGGGGAATTTTTACAAGAAAAATCAACAATAGTCTTAGGACTCAGTTCACAACAGCTCTTACCACCTCCCCGGGCATTCTGGGACAACAATGGCGCCCCCAGAGAGTTCATAGAATGGTCCACTGCCGCCATTCTATATGGTGTCCACAGCTCCTGCGGTTCCTGCACCATGTCCTGTAAAAGTTTCTCAATTACCTGCTGTGAGTCCTGTCGCTGTTTCTCAAATACCTGTCGCTTTTCTCAAATGCCTGCTGCTGCGACTTCATCAGGCATTTCAAACGCTCAACAGCTTCAGACTCATTTGCTGCACCCTTCACAGCCACCTCCATCAGCTCCTGCAATTCCTCAGGACACTCCATTATGCCGAAGAGCGATTGCACACGGTCATCTAACTCCTTCTCCATTCCGTCTGGAGATACTGCACCGTTCATGGCCATTGCGGTACACACTAGACACTTTACACCGCTCTCCCCGAAAATTTTCGTGGCCCCGCCGAGCCACAGCAAAACCGGATTTGAGTGCGACGACAACCTTCGCAACCCCGCCGAGTTGCAGCCAGATGCTTTAAACTTCGTGAGCCCCGCCGAGCCACAGCAAACCAGGTTTGAGTGCGACGACAATCTTCGCAACCCCACCGAGTTGCAGCCAGATGCTTGAATCCACACTCGTCGTCCTGTGCCGTTGCCCCTAGCAACCGGACTGCAGTTGCCCCTAGCAACCGGGTTGTCGTTGCCGCTAGCAACCAGGCTGTCGTTGCCGCTAGCAACCGGGCTGCAGTTGCCCGCGTTCTCCACCATATGTAAGGCAGCACTAGTCATTATAATGGGGGATACTCGCTGCACCGGGTCAATTAATGCACACCAGCAATGTCTTTTCGGTATTTCACAATGCTGCAGTTTATTGCACTTCATAAACCACAGTTCACACATATAATGTCCACGAGCCCAAGTGGCAGACAGGCCCACTTGGCCCAGGTTACAGCCTTCAGCAAGGTAATACTTTAGCAATGTCCATACAAGTGTCCATATAACAAAGTGTATTACCTTTGCCGGGTTTTAGCTGCTGCAGTCCATTGTGGCTTTAAGGCTTTCCCAGGTGGGGGTCTCTAGCCGTCGCCCTGTCTAAGGCTACTGGAATGTTTCACTCACACACATCCAGTCTGCGCCTTTCCGGACTCTTCACCAAGCCACTGCCTTCCAAGGCCACTGGCATCTACACAAGATCCAGCCTCGACCTTTCAGGCTGCCAGGCTTCACTGTATCACGGTGTCCCACACACACGGGGAACAGGCCTCACGCCCAACACACCGAACACACCTGTCTCCCATCAAGCAGGGTTTATATATCCATCCCGTGCACACACACACACACACACACACAGACAGGACCTTGCTGATGTCACAGTCATGTGACCAGTCACCTGAGGGGGAAGGTACATGGTCAGGTAAAACACATCCTGGACCATTACCGTAATGCCAGCAAGTCGCTGCATTACAATGTATACACAGAGTGCATAAATACAGACATGTGTAAACAGCACATACATAGACACGTATACACAGAGCACTTACATGCAGATATATATATATGTATGGGTGACAATATGTTCTATAGAAAATAATACATAGAGAACACTGAATAGCAATAAGGGATTATTGGAAATATGTATCAGGATGTGTTTTTTGTGTTTTCCTTCCTTCTTGGAGGCAAAAATATAATAGTAACAAGAGATTAATGGAGATTTATATCGGGATGTGTTTCTTGTTTTTTCCTTTTTTAGGGGCATAAATATAATTTTTTATGCCATTTTTAACATTACTGTGTAAATGTAATTATATTTACAATTATACTCTTGTTTTGTTGTATAAGAGTATAACAGTGTCTTTATATAAAATTTGCTGTTCTTCTTTGGCAGAGCACAGTTGTCATTTACGGTAATTAATCTGAACACCTGATCTGTTAAATGGGTGTATATAATGATCTGAAAGCATTGTGTTTGTACATTTCGCCTGAACAACTGGCTAGAATAGCTACAAAACGCGTAGCAAGTTAATACGTTTTTAAATAGTTATCACCTTAGTAGCATTGCGGTTGTTCCTCGGCAGCGCTATTTTCAACCACCTATATCCCCCTTTCTTTATCCTAACTTCTGGATTCCCTGCTGCAGCAGCCGACCAGAGTATACATTTACCTGGCTCAGTGTTGTGCCTGAGAAGCACAACTCACTCACGTGAGTAATCACTACTTCTGAGCCTGTAATTGTCCTGTATGATCTGCGCATTGTGCGCTTCTCTTTCTTTAACTTTAATTTATAATAGTAATTTGCAAGTGTTGATGAGTGATATTAGGGTGATTTTCAGCATCTAGGGTAAAGTGAAATATGTCATTCGGCACGACCTGTAGTAACACTGGTACAATGGCCGGTGTGCGTCCTCCTGCAACAGAAACTGCAGAAAGAACTACTGAGTTTGCCGTGTAGGCGCCACATTCACCTGCTAATTATTGAGATCGTGTTTGATATATTGTGGCCGGCATCAAAAGGTCCAAATAAAAAGTTGTTTGAGAGATTTTCGGCTGCCTGGAATTAACTGGATAAAACCACGTTTTTGGCTGGAATGGAGGATGACATAGTTTCAGCTGAGCTAGGTCCACTTAAGGAGTGTCTAGTTGAATTTTGCGCCAAACAGATTCCACAATGCCATCCCAGAGATGATTACAAGGAATTGTTTACACTGGCACTCCTGTTCCTTGGTTCGCCGTACACATCAACACTCCAGGATCCTACCATCAGGCCCAATGGATGGCCAAACTGATATACGCTCTGAAGATCTTCCTGTTTCGTCACCAATTTCGTTTAACATTGACATAGTTAAAAAATCTCTGTCAATTTTGCACTTTTACTGTCCGCTTATACTTGAAGGCTTGGTACTTCTATCAGATCTCAGCCACATCGCCGCAAAATGACTTGACATTACTGCAAGAACTCTTAGCATACTAAGGAATCAATGTGCCTGTTGCTGAGGCAGCAATAAAAACTATCAACAGACACCTGTGGTACCTCAGTGAGATTCTGCTGGGTCTGGCTTTTTTTTTGGCAGTGAAGGTTCCAACCACAGAAGAGGTTGAGATGGTACTGGCTGTGCAGAAGGAATGCAACGATGTCTGCTCAACTTGAGTGCAGCTTGCCGAAGACCTTGTGTCACACAAGAAGCTTCATCACTTCATGTCGTCTGTTACGCTCACGCCTGGACTGTTTGGCGTGAGTGTGGTTAGTGGTCCCACTGGGCCATGAACCGAGGAGTGCCTGCAGGGGCGTGACTAGGGGCCTCGCCAGATCCGACCACGGACGCACGGCGGCTTAATCGACTCCGTGGTCTGAGGAGGGACAATGGAGGTGGCCCAGGTGCTACTCCACGTCAGACCCCGGTCACACAGCTGTTGACCCACATCGGGGAATGCAGGAACGGGCAGGTTTGGCTGGTATGCAGACTGGCGGGTACTGACAGGCACGGCTGGTATACGGACAGGCGGGTACTGGCAGGTAGGTAAACAGGCTGGATAGGGACCTGTACAGACTGGGATACAGGAACAGAGCCGCAGGTGCGGAGGGGAAGCGGAGCAGGGCAGAGCCGCAGGTGCGGAGGGCAAGCGGAGCAGAGCAGAGCTGCAGGTGCGGAGGGCAAGCGGAGCAGGGCAGAGCAGAGCCACAGGTGCGGAGGGCAAGCGGAGCAGAGCAGAGCTGCAGGTGCGGAGGGCAAGCAGGGCAGATCCGCAGGTGCGGAGGGCAAGCGGAGCAGGGCAGAACAGAGCCGCAGGTGCGGAGGGCAAGCGGAGCAGGGCAGAGGTGCAGAGGGCAAGCGGAGCAGAGCAGAGCCGCAGATGCGGAGGGCAAGTGGAGCAGAGCAGAGCTGCAGGTGCGGAGGGCAAGCAGGGCAGAGCAGAGACGCAGGTGCTGAGGGCAAGCGGAGCAGGGCAGAACAGAGCCGCAGGTGCGGAGGGCAAGCAGAGCAGAGCAGAGCCGCAGGTGCGGAGGGGAGGCGGAGCAGGGCAGAGCAGAGCCGCAGGTGTGGAGGGCAAGCGGAGCAGGGCAGAGCAGAGCCGCAGGTGTGGAGGGCAAGCGGAGAAGAGCCGCAGGTGCGGACGATTCAAGGGACAACTGGGGGTCCTCCGCCTGGTAGGAGGAGTGCAGAGACTTGGGGGTAGCCACCGCCTTGATGGACTTATTGCCAGACTTATTAGAAATGGGAGATCCTTGCTTCGGGACCATCTTCAGTCTGGTCTCTGAGATGACACGTCTACGAGGCGGGGCAGTACCTGAAGCCAGATCATTGGTACAATCGTCGAGACTGTGTGGGGACATCGCCTCCGCTTCCCTTCCTTCGGAGACTTCAGCACACAGCGAGTCAGCGACTAGCAGATCTGGTGAAGAAGAAGAAGACATTGCTGACTGTCCTGAAGGTATGGGGACTGGACACCCTTGTACCTCAGCAGTCCCCCAGGAAACACCATGCAGGATCTCCAGACCTGAGTGGGTACTAGAGCTCTCGGCTCTGGACGATCTGTGGATAAACCAGACAACACCTGGAATGTGAACTTCTTCATGTGTAATTCTCCAATCTGGAGCGTAATTTGTACAGACATATTTTGACTGTTTCTTAGTGGGACTCATCCTACCCCTGACAATGCCCAAACCGGATTCTGGAGTTGTTGGACGGGGATCAGACACCGACTCTTCACGGCTTTCAGCCCAAAACTTCCGGTTAATCCGAGGCCTTCACTTGCCACGGAGACAGTCAGTCATCTGTGGAGAGGAAACACTGAAGCCAAGGACAGCGTCTCCTACTGGCCTAATGTCTTGGGACTCTCCAACCTTTGCTGGACAAAGACCGTCAGGGTGTTCCAAACAACCGCAGCTGGTCCGCAATCCGATTTTATGACAGTTCCGGCTTCTGCTTTGCTTGACGAACATGGTCAACCTTCATGGATTCTGTGCGGGTAGCTGCCTCTACAGGCTGGGGAACAGGAGGTCTTTGGGAGAACAGAACTTGACGTGACGGTTTACCTCTACGCCTTGCTCGTCTGGACTGCCTCTTGAGGTTGGGAAGCGAAGTATTCTGCGGAGCATTGTCATCCTCTGTGGATTCTGCGTGGGAAGCAGCCTCTTCAGGATGGGGAACTGGTGGGCTACCTACATGCATCACCCATCTGAACTGCTCCAGGATATTGGGAAGGGAAGCTTTAGCAGAAGATTCAGGGTTAGGGTCATCGAAGACCATTAGAAAGGCCACCAGGAAGGCCTGCAGGTCAGAGACGATAGGATCCCTTGCTTCCCATAGGGGGGTGATCCAATTCAAAGCTTCACCCGCTAGGTAGGACATCAGAAATGCTACTTTAACCCGATCGGTGGGAAAATAGCAGAGAATTTGAAATGCAGCATGCATTGCTCCACAAAAGCACGGCTTTGTTTTGGATCCCCATAGTACCGTGGTGTATCCGCAGGAACGAGTGCTGATAGCTCCATTTGGGCTGGTGCGTAAATCGCCTGGACCTCCGCTTGGGAAAAAATTTTTTCTTGGTGCATGTATTCGCCAGACAAGGATTCAAATGTCTCCGAGAACAAAGGGCCATGGGACTCAACAGGGACCATGGCCTGAGCAAACTGTTACGCTCACGCCTGGACTGTTTGGCGCGAGTGTGGTTAGTGGTCCCACTGGGCCACGAACCGAGGAGTGCCTGGAGTGGCGTGATTAGGGGCCACGCCAGATCCGACTACGGACGCACGGCGGCTTAATCGACTTCGTGGTCGGAGGAGGAACGAGGGAGGTGGCCCAGGTGCTACTCCAGGTCAGACCCCGGTCACACAGGTGTTGACCCACACCGGGGAATGCAGGAGCGGGCAGGTTTGGCTGATATGCAGACTGGCGGGTACTGACAGGCACGGCTGGTATACAGACAGGCGGGTACTGGCAGGTAGGTAAACAGGCTGGATAGGGACCAGTACAGACTGGGATAAAGGAACAGAGCCGCAGGTGCAGAGGGGAAGCAGAGCAGGGCAGAGCCGCAGGTGCGGAGGACAAGCGGAGCAGGGCAAGCAGAGCCGCAGGTGCGGGCAGACAGGACAGGGCTCTGTTAACATGGAACAGACAGGGAAACACAGGAAGATAGCTAGAACACAGGAGGTAGATACGGAGGCAGGGAGACGGGACAAGCACAACCAGATACACACAAGGTACTTGCTATGAAGTAGCAAGTGGACACAAAACTCACAAACAGAAGTACAGAGACAACGAGTAGGAGTTAGGTACTGGTTCAGACACTGCAGGAAAAGGGAAGGATATAGAGACAAACAGGTAACGGGCTAGGACAGAGTTCAGACAGGAACTGACACAGGAACGAGATACAGGAACAAGCCTGGGCATTCAGCCCCCAGGGTGGCGGAAATAGACTTGAAGTCACAGATACAGGTAACGGGCCTGGGTACTCAGCCCCCAGGGTGGCGGAAATAGACTAGAAGTCACAGAGACAGGTAACGGGCCTGGGTACTAAGCCCCCAGGGTGGCGGAAACAGGCAAGATTCAGGACAGGACCTGGCAACTCACAGTTGCACAGAACAGACTGTAAGAAAGTGTTGCTCAGGCCCCTCCCACTTTGTGGAGGAGGTTTAAGTATCCAGTAACTCACAGCAATAGGCTGGGACCGCATTAGGACTGCGCACACCGTAACTTTAAGAATCAGGAAGTTCCAGCGCCCTCCCTAAGCCAACAGACAAGAGACATGCACACAGCAAGTAGAGGAGCATAGTGTGCAGCCTGGACTGGTAGGTAAGTTGGCTGTCTTGCATGGTGGGAGATGATAAGCCATGCCAGCACGCCACCAGGGATGTTATATCGTCCAACACCAAAAAACTGTTTGTTGCACCGGAAACAAAGCAAGATTTTCTTCATTAAGATCCTTATCTGTGGCACTAATGCAAGTTACATTGGTGCATTCTCAAAAGTTTCCGATATTTTAAATCGTGAATGATGTCGCCGAGTGCTCCATTGCACTTATGAGTACAATCAATTCGTCACTGAGCATTCAAGAAGACCAGAAACAGTTTATTCTCCAGTGTGTGGAGAAGGATCGCCATCACTATCCTGAACCAAATAAAGCGCATTTCGACTGTCACCCAAGTATATACAGTACAGACCAAAAGTTTGGACACACCTTCTCATTTAAAGATTTTTCTGTATTTTCTTGACAATAAAAATTGTACATTCACACTGAAGGCATCAAAACTATGAATTAACACATGTGGAATTATCAACTGAAAATATGTCTTAAATTCTAGGTGTAGTGCCGGCGTCCCTGCCCTCTGCTAGGCAGGGACGCTGTTCCCCTCACCTCTCTGCTCCGTGCCCGGCGTCCTCCTCCCGCTCTGCTGGCAGCGCGCGCTCCTTCCCGGCCACTGTGCTTAGGGCGCGCGCGCGCGCTCTCCCTCCCTCTTAAAGGGGCCGCGCGCGCCGTCCTAAGGAGTCCCCGGCCAATGGCCGGAGGACTTCACCATATATAAGGCACCTCCTCCAAAATGGAGGTGCCCGAGCAATGTTGTTGCACTGTTCACTACTCTGCTTCAGCCCTCAGGTCCCGTTGCCAGTTACCTGCCTGATTCCTGCCAGAGTCCTGCCAGTTTGCTGTCTGTTTCCTGCCTGATATTCCTGCTACCTGCTTGCTAGCCTGAGGTCCGACGGTCTGCCTTCCTACTCCTGTCAGTCTGTCTATGGACCAGCTTGGCCGCTCACCTGGGAGCGCACATCTGCTACCTGCCTGCTAGCCTTCCTGGAGGCTCTGCCGTCACGTGCTGTGACCACCTGCTATTCCAGAGACTCCTGCCCGCTCACCTGGGAGCGCACATCTGCTACCTGCCTGCTAGCCTTCCTGGAGGCTCCGCCGTCACGTGCTGTGACCACCTGCTATTCCAGAGACTCCTGCCCGCTCACCTGGGAGCGCTCCTCCGCTACCTGCCCGCTTGCCTACCTGGAGGCTCCGCCGTCACGTGCTGTGACCACCTGCTATTCCAGAGACTCTTGCCCGCTCACCTGGGAGCGCTCATCTGATACCTGTCTGTTGGACTTCCTGGAGGCTCCGCCGTCACATGCTGTGACCACCCGATTATCCAGAGACTCTCGCCTGCTCACCTGGGAGCTCACGTCTATCATCTGCCGCCACAGGTCGTACCAATCCTTTACCCAGAGACTGCCCCGGTCACTTGCCGTGACCTCCTGCCCGTTCATCCAGAGACTGCCCCGGTCACTTGCCGTGACCTCCTGCCCGTTCATCCAGAGACTGCCCCGGTCACTTGCCGTGACCTCCTGTCCGTTCATTCACAGACTGTCCCAGTCACCTGCTGTGACTGCCTGCCCGTCTACCCTGGTCGCCACCCGCTCCCTTACAAGGACCGCCCCCTTGTATAGTAGCTCAGAGGTTCCGCCCCCCAGACCCGTTACAGTTTGCTCGGGCCCTGGAACCCGGTGGCACCCAAGCTCCCTCGCTCTCGGACCTCTGTCATGAACTGTCCCGTCAGAGGTCCCAACAGGAGTCCATTCTGGGTCACCTGCGGAATGTCAATTCTCGCCTGGACACTCTGACTGCTCCACCAGCAACCACCGCCAGTGCCATGACTCGCAACCCGGCAGCCCCGCTGCCCACCAATACCATGGTATCCTACCCCGGACCCCGGCTTTCTGCACCTCCTCGCTTCGGAGGCGACTCCGCCCAGGCTCGGGGCTTCATAAATCAGTGCACCCTGCACTTTGAACTCCTGGCCCACCAGTTTAACTCCGACCGGGCCAAAATTGCCTTCATCATGTCCCATCTCACCGGGGAGGCCCTGGCCTGGCTAAATCCTCTATGGGAGAGAGGAGACCCCCTGGTGTCCGACTTGCCGGCCTTTCTCATGGCTTTCCGGAAAGTCTTCGACGAACCCGGACGGAAGACCTCATCCGCATCATCTCTGCTACGCCTCCGTCAGGGAAGTCTCACCGTGGGCCAATATGCCATACGGTTCCGTACCCTTGCCTCGGAGCTGGCCTGGGATAACGACGCTCTGGTATCCGTCTTCTGGGAGGGTCTGTCCGGCCGTATTAAAGATGAACTTGCCGGTCGGGACATTCCTACCACTCTCGATGACCTAATAACTCTTGCCACCCGGATTGACCTACGGTTCCAGGAGCGTGCCAAAGAGGTCACCCGTGAGAGGAGGTTTCCACGTCTAGCTCCTACTTTTCAGAAATCCGTCTCTCCCCAGGTACACTCTCCTGAGCCTATGCAGGTCGACCAGACCAAGATGGTCAAAACCCGTCAGGACTTACGCCGTGCCGAAGGGAGCTGCTTCTACTGTGGCAGTAAGGAGCACCGGATCCGTACCTGCCCGGAGAGGTCGGGAAACGCCTGTGTCTAGGTTCGCTCAGAGAGGTCAACCTAGACAAGAATAAATCCTCTCCATCTCTGCTACTGTCAGTCTCTATTATCTGCGGGGAGAATCGTTATTTCGAACTAGCCCAACTTGACTCTGGAGCAGCCGGGAATCTTATCTCACAGTCCCTAGTAGAAAAATACCGCATTCCCACCAAACCTCTGGCTGTACCATTATCTGTCGCTGCTGTGGATGGAGGCCTCTTACCACGTCCCATCCAACTCATCACCGAATCCATAACTCTGCAGGTGGGAATGCTGCATTCTGAGAGCATCTCTTTTCATGTTCTGCCTGGACTCTCTCACGCCCTCTTACTAGGTCTACCTTGGCTCCAGAGACATGCACCCGTGCTTGACTGGCAGACCGGAGAAGTCCTTCGCTGGGGACAGGACTGTCATAAGACTTGTTTGGTTCCTGTTCATCCCGTCCGTCCTTCTCCTACCCCAACTAATCTACCTGGACTTCCGATTCCCTATTGGTCATTTGCTGATGTCTTTAATAAAAAGGAGGCAGAGACATTACCCCCTCATAGACCATACGACTGTCCTATCGACCTGTTACCCGGTACTACTCCTCCCCGTGGGCGTATTTACCCATTGTCCGCTGCTGAGACCCGGTCGATGTCCGAATATATTGAGGAGAATTTGGCCAGGGGATTCATCCGGAAATCTACCTCCCCGGCGGGAGCAGGCTTCTTCTTCGTAAAAAAGAAGGACGGCTCTCTCCGTCCCTGTATAGACTATAGAGGCCTTAACCAGATCACGGTGAAGAATAAGTACCCCCTTCCGCTCATTCCAGAATTATTTGATCTCCTGAGGGGGGCTAGAGTCTTCACCAAACTGGACCTCCGTGGGGCGTACAACCTGGTCCGTATCCGTCAAGGGGATGAATGGAAGACTGCATTCAACACCCGGGACGGCCACTATGAATATCTGGTAATGCCCTTTGGTCTCTGTAACGCTCCTGCCGTCTTTCAAGAGTTGGTCAATGACATCTTCCGGGACCTTCTCTACTCCTGCGTTGTGGTGTACCTGGACGACATCTTGGTCTTCTCTCCGGATCTCCAGACTCACCGGAGGGACATTTGTCAGGTCCTGCTCAGGCTCAGGCAGAACCACCTCTTCGCTAAATATGAGAAGTGCCTCTTTGAGCAGACCTCGCTTCCGTTTTTGGGCTACATTATTTCTCAGACCGGCCTACGAATGGATCCAGAGAAACTGTCTGCCATCGAGAAATGGCCCCGACCGGAGGGGTTAAAGGCCATTCAGCGGTTCCTGGGCTTCGCCAACTACTACCGCCTCTTCATACCGCACTTCTCTTCCCGGACTGCCCCAATTTCCGCGCTCACCCGTAAGGGTACTAATCCCAAAGAGTGGCCGCCCGAAGCAGAGGAGGCCTTTCTTTCCTTAAAACAGGCCTTCTCTTCCGCCCCGGTGCTGCATCGTCCGGACGGCAACAAGCAGTTCTTTCTGGAGGTTGACGCCTCCTCCTCTGGAGCCGGAGCTGTACTTACTCAAAAATCTTCTTCCGGGAGGATGGTAACTTGCGGCTTCTTCTCCAAACTCTTCTCCTCTTCTGAGCGCAATTATTCCATAGGAGACCGAGAGTTATTGGCCATCAAGCTGGCATTGGAGGAGTGGCGTTACCTACTCGAGGGGGCTCTTCATCCGGTAATAATTTACACTGACCACAAGAACTTGGCTTATCTCCAGCATGCCCAGAGACTTAATCCGCGCCAAGCCCGGTGGTCCTTGTTTTTTGCTCGCTTTGATTTTGTTCTACATTTTCGCCCGGCTGACAAAAACATCAAAGCAGACGCCTTGTCCCGATCCTTTCTGGTATCTGATCTCGAGGAAGAACCTAAACATATCATCGATCCCGCCAGAGTAATGCAGGTGGCTCCCGTGAGTCTAAATCGTCTCCCTCCCGGTAAGACGTTCGTATCGGTACCTGATCGGGAGAAGATCCTACACTGGGGTCATTCGTCTAAACTAGCTGGCCACGCCGGTCAGAAAAAGACCCTCCAGCTTATTTCCCGGCACTACTGGTGGCCTAACCTGCGCAAGGATGTAATAGATTTTGTTTCTGCCTGTGTGTCCTGTGCCCGCAACAAAGTTCCGAGACACCTGCCAGCCGGTCGCCTTCTTCCTCTGCCAGTACCTGCTGCCCCCTGGCAGCATATAGCGATGGACTTCATAACTGATCTTCCCGTCTCTGCCGGTTGTACGGTCATTTGGGTGGTCGCTGACCGCTTTTCCAAGATGGCTCACTTCATTCCCCTGCCAGGCCTCCCGTCTGCACCCGAGCTGGCTAAAGACTTTATCCGCCACTTCTTCCGTCTTCATGGCCTGCCCCGTCACATCGTGTCGGATTGTGGGGTACAGTTCACTTCTCGTTTCTGGAGAGCCACTTGTAAATTGCTAGACGTCACCCTGGACTTCTCCTCCGCTTACCACCCACAGTCTAATGGTCAAGTGGAGCGGATCAATCAGATCCTGACCAGTTACCTCCGGCACTTCGTTAATGCCCACCATTCTGACTGGGTGGATCTCCTGCCATGGGCCGAATTCTCGTACAACAATCACGAGAGCGAATCTTCCTCCAAATCCCCGTTTTTTGTAGTCTTCGGTCAGCATCCTCGGATCCCGTTTCCCGTCTCCACCTCGGTGGACAATCCGGCTGCGGAATCTCTTGTTAACAAATTTTCCTCCACATGGGAGAGTACCCGGTCCGCACTCCTTCAGTCGTCCGAACGGATGAAAAGACACGCTGACAAAAAACGCCTGGATCCTCCACAATTTCGTCCTGGAGATAAAGTCTGGCTCTCATCTAAATATGTCCGACTCCAGATACCTTCTTACAAGTTAGGGCCTCGGTTCATCGGTCCTCTGGAGGTCATCAGTCAGATCAACCCGGTGGCCTATAAATTGAAACTCCCGGCCAACTTACGGATCCCTAACTCCTTCCATGTATCTCTCCTCAAACCTGTGGTACTTAACTCTTTTTCCAAGTCTACAGGTACGCCTCCTGCTCCGGTTTCTGCTGAGGACGAGTTTGAGGTAGAGAACTGTTATGCACACGCCCGGGCTAAGCGGCGTGTGCGTGTGATTGTAGTGATTCCACTGGACCGTGCCGGAGAGTGAATGCCTGGAGGGGCGTGACTAAGTATTCACCCGATCCGACCAGGGTCGCACGACGGCATACGACGCCAGTGCACCAAGGAGGAACCGAGCAGAGGGACCAGGTGCTACTCCAGGACAGACCCCGGACACGGCTGTTGACCCACACAGGGGAATACAGGAACAGGCTGGTAGGCTGGCACACAGACTGGTGGGTATAGGCAGGCACGACTGGTATGCAGGCAGGCGGGTATGCAGGCAGGGGGGTAAAGGCAAGCACAGCTAGAGTGCAGACAGGGAGGCACTAGCAGGTAGGAACACAGGCGGGATAGGACCCAGTACACACCGGGACTCAGGAACAATACAGGCAGAGGGTTACAGGCAAGCACAGCTAGAGTGCAGACAAGGCTGAGCAGGGAGGACAGGGCTCTGTTCACACGGAACAGACAGGAAGGGAAAGACAGAGCCAGATACTCACACAGTACTTGCAGAGACAACAAGCAGGAGTTAGGTACGAGTTCAGACTCTGCAGAAAAAGGAAGGGAACGGACATAGAGGCAAAACAGGTAAAGGACAGGAGAGAGTTCAGACTGGAACTGAGTGTACGGAGGAGACCGACACTGCAGAGGGATACAGGAGCGGGTCTGGGAATACGGCCCCCAGAGAGGCGGGACGAACAGGCAAGGAGCGTGTTCAGACAGGACAGACCAGACGCAGGAGCGGGTCTAGGAAATCGGCCACTAGAAGGCGGAACGAACAGGCAAGGAGCGTGTTCAGACAGGACAGACCAGAGAACACAAAAAGGACACAGTTCAGACACGGGAGCTGATACCGCAAAGCAGGAGACATACAGGACTCAGTTCAGACACGGGAGCTGAAACCGCAAAGCAGGAGACATACAGGACTCAGTTCAGACACGGGAGCTGATACCGCAAAGCAGGAGACATACAGGACACAGTTCAGACACGGGAGCTGATACCGCAAAGCAGGAGACATACAGGACTCAGTTCAGACACGGGAACTGATACAAAAAGCAGGAGACAAGAGACGGGACCTGGCACCTTCAGAGTGCAAGCACACACTGAAGGAAACACTATGCTCAGGCAGGGATAGAAGGGAGCTGCTGAGCTATATACCAAGTGACAGACAGCAATAGGCTGAGGACGCACAAGGGGTGTGACCCACAGCAGGTACAAAAGGCAGGAAGTGATCGGGCGCCGCCCTTAAGCAGCAGAAACAGACACAAACAGACAGCATGGAGGGAAGCCAGAGAGACATTCTGGACAGGAGATCAAGTGCGCCCTCTTGCACAGTGGGAGATGGACCACCATGCAAGGACGCCGCCAGGTATGTTACAGTACCTCCCCCCTTACGCCCCCTCTTCTTCAGGCCTGCCAGAATCTTCCGCAGGGAATTCGAGGGCCAGTCGTTCACTGGGTTGGAGGGGGACAGAGACTTAAGGGTAATCTCTGCTTCGAGGTACATCTTGTCAAGCTCACAGGAAGAAATAGACGGGTTATCACGTACATAATGAGGAAAAGTCACTGTCTCTTTGTTATCTGGTGGTATCCCGGAGGATTCAGGAAACAACTGGAGGTCCTCCGCCGGGTCAGAAGAGTGCAGAGGCTCAGAGAAAACAACTGCTTCAGAGTACACTAGGTCGGACTCACTGGAGGAAGCAGGCGAGGTATCGGGTACCGAGTATAGGAAAGTCTCTGTCCATTCACCAACAGGTGGCACCCCGAAGGGTTCTGGAGACAGCTGGCGGTCCTCCGCCTGGTCAGAGGGGTGTAGAGACTCACGGGTAACCTCTGCTTCAGAGTACACTAGGTCGGACTCACTGGACGAAGCAAGCGAGGTATCAGATCCAGGATATAGGAAAGTCTCTGTCCATTCACCACCAGGTGGCACCCCGAAGGATTCTGAACACAACTGGAGGTCCTCCGCCTGGTCGGAGGGGTGTAGAGACTCAGGAGTAACCTCTGCTTCGGAGTACACTAAGTTGGACTCACTGGACGAAGCGAGCGAGGTATCAGGTACAGAGTATAGGAGAGTCTCTGTCCTTTCGCTACCAGGTAGCACCCCGAAGGGTTCAGGAGACAACTGGAGATCCTCCGCCTGGTCGGAGGGGTGTAGAGACTCGGAGGTAACTACCACTTTGGGGTACCCATTGTCAGGCTCACAGGACGAAGCGGACAAAGTATTGAGTACCGGGTGTAGAGAAGTCTCTCTCCATTTGTCATCGAGTGGTATCCCGGAGGGTTCAGGAGGCAACAGGGGATCCTCCGCCAGGTAGTAGAGGTGCACAGACTCTGAGGTAACCACAGCTTTGGAGCATCCTTGGACATGCACACCGGTTAAAGAGAAAGAAGCATCTGATGCCGGGTGCAGGAAGTTCTCCTGTGTGGAGTCTGGATGGGCAGAAGTCTCTTCGGCCAGGAGAACTGGTGCACTACCCACGCACATTACCCATTGGGGTTTCTCCGGGATACAGGGAGATGAAGCTTCAGTAGGGACTTCAAGGTTGGGGTCAGGAGGTCTCAGGGAGGACAGACCCTGGCGTGACGGCTTGCCTCTAAGTCTAGCACGTCTGGACTGCCTCTTGAGGTTGAGAGAAGTATTCCGGAAAGCGTAGTCACCCTGTGAGGATTCTGGGTGGGCAGTAGTCTCATTGGGCTGGAGGACTATTGCGCTACCCACACACATTACCCGTCGGGGCTGCTCCGGGATATTGGGAAGTGAAGCTTCAGCAGGGGCTTCAGAGTTAGGGTCCTCGAAGACCATACGAAAGGCCACCAGGAAGGCCTGCAGGTCAAGGATGACAGGATCCCATGCTTCCCATAGGGGGGTGACCCATTTCAAGGCATCACCCGCTAGGTAGTCAATCATAAAGGCCACTTTAGCCCAATCGGAAGGAAAATAGAGAGGGTAGGCCTTAAAGTGTAGCATGCATTGCTCCACAAATGCACGACACTGTCTTGGATCCCCATAGTAACGTGGCGGATCCGCAGGAACGAGGGCTGATAGATCCATCTGGACGGGTGCGTAATTCGCCTGGAACTCAGCTAAAGGGGGAAAAAAATTTATTTATTTTATTTTAATGCATGTATTCGCTGGAAAAACTTCTCAAAGAGCGAAGGCCGTGGGGCTCAACGGGAACCATGGCCTGAGCATGCTGTTATGCACACGCCCGGGCTAAGCGGCGTGTGCGTGTGATTGTAGTGATTCCACTGGACCGTGCCGGAGAGTGAATGCCTGGAGGGGCGTGACTAAGTATTCACCCGATCCGACCAGGGTCGCACGACGGCATACGACGCCAGTGCACCAAGGAGGAACCGAGCAGAGGGACCAGGTGCTACTCCAGGACAGACCCCGGACACGGCTGTTGACCCACACAGGGGAATACAGGAACAGGCTGGTAGGCTGGCACACAGACTGGTGGGTATAGGCAGGCACGACTGGTATGCAGGCAGGCGGGTATGCAGGCAGGGGGGTAAAGGCAAGCACAGCTAGAGTGCAGACAGGGAGGCACTAGCAGGTAGGAACACAGGCGGGATAGGACCCAGTACACACCGGGACTCAGGAACAATACAGGCAGAGGGTTACAGGCAAGCACAGCTAGAGTGCAGACAAGGCTGAGCAGGGAGGACAGGGCTCTGTTCACACGGAACAGACAGGAAGGGAAAGACAGAGCCAGATACTCACACAGTACTTGCAGAGACAACAAGCAGGAGTTAGGTACGAGTTCAGACTCTGCAGAAAAAGGAAGGGAACGGACATAGAGGCAAAACAGGTAAAGGACAGGAGAGAGTTCAGACTGGAACTGAG
Organism: Phyllobates terribilis; assembly: GCF_046119375.1. NCBI lineage: Eukaryota > Metazoa > Chordata > Amphibia > Anura > Dendrobatidae > Phyllobates > Phyllobates terribilis. The sequence goes on along the minus strand of NW_027362761.1, from coordinate 17,454,705 downwards.
TGTACGGAGGAGACCGACACTGCAGAGGGATACAGGAGCGGGTCTGGGAATACGGCCCCCAGAGAGGCGGGACGAACAGGCAAGGAGCGTGTTCAGACAGGACAGACCAGACGCAGGAGCGGGTCTAGGAAATCGGCCACTAGAAGGCGGAACGAACAGGCAAGGAGCGTGTTCAGACAGGACAGACCAGAGAACACAAAAAGGACACAGTTCAGACACGGGAGCTGATACCGCAAAGCAGGAGACATACAGGACTCAGTTCAGACACGGGAGCTGAAACCGCAAAGCAGGAGACATACAGGACTCAGTTCAGACACGGGAGCTGATACCGCAAAGCAGGAGACATACAGGACACAGTTCAGACACGGGAGCTGATACCGCAAAGCAGGAGACATACAGGACTCAGTTCAGACACGGGAACTGATACAAAAAGCAGGAGACAAGAGACGGGACCTGGCACCTTCAGAGTGCAAGCACACACTGAAGGAAACACTATGCTCAGGCAGGGATAGAAGGGAGCTGCTGAGCTATATACCAAGTGACAGACAGCAATAGGCTGAGGACGCACAAGGGGTGTGACCCACAGCAGGTACAAAAGGCAGGAAGTGATCGGGCGCCGCCCTTAAGCAGCAGAAACAGACACAAACAGACAGCATGGAGGGAAGCCAGAGAGACATTCTGGACAGGAGATCAAGTGCGCCCTCTTGCACAGTGGGAGATGGACCACCATGCAAGGACGCCGCCAGGTATGTTACAAGAACATTCTTGCCACCAAAAGGGTAAGAGGAAAGACCTTTTTTCTAGTAGATTGGAAGGGGTTTGGTCCTGAGGAGAGAACGTGGGAGCCCCGGGAGAACATCCATGCCCCGCTCATCCTTGCTAAATTTCTGTCTGGCCTAAAAAAGGGGGGGCCTAAAGGGGGGGGTACTGTAGTGCCGGCGTCCCTGCCCTCTGCTAGGCAGGGACGCTGTTCCCCTCACCTCTCTGCTCCGTGCCCGGCGTCCTCCTCCCGCTCTGCTGGCAGCGCGCGCTCCTTCCCGGCCACTGTGCTTAGGGTGCGCGCGCGCGCTCTCCCTCCCTCTTAAAGGGGCCGCGCGCGCCGTCCTAAGGAGTCCCCGGCCAATGGCCGGAGGACTTCACCATATATAAGGCACCTCCTCCAAAATGGAGGTGCCCGAGCAATGTTGTTGCACTGTTCACTACTCTGCTTCAGCCCTCAGGTCCCGTTGCCAGTTACCTGCCTGATTCCTGCCAGAGTCCTGCCAGTTTGCTGTCTGTTTCCTGCCTGATATTCCTGCTACCTGCTTGCTAGCCTGAGGTCCGACGGTCTGCCTTCCTACTCCTGTCAGTCTGTCTATGGACCAGCTTGGCCGCTCACCTGGGAGCGCACATCTGCTACCTGCCTGCTAGCCTTCCTGGAGGCTCTGCCGTCACGTGCTGTGACCACCTGCTATTCCAGAGACTCCTGCCCGCTCACCTGGGAGCGCACATCTGCTACCTGCCTGCTAGCCTTCCTGGAGGCTCCGCCGTCACGTGCTGTGACCACCTGCTATTCCAGAGACTCCTGCCCGCTCACCTGGGAGCGCTCCTCCGCTACCTGCCCGCTTGCCTACCTGGAGGCTCCGCCGTCACGTGCTGTGACCACCTGCTATTCCAGAGACTCTTGCCCGCTCACCTGGGAGCGCTCATCTGATACCTGTCTGTTGGACTTCCTGGAGGCTCCGCCGTCACATGCTGTGACCACCCGATTATCCAGAGACTCTCGCCTGCTCACCTGGGAGCTCACGTCTATCATCTGCCGCCACAGGTCGTACCAATCCTTTACCCAGAGACTGCCCCGGTCACTTGCCGTGACCTCCTGCCCGTTCATCCAGAGACTGCCCCGGTCACTTGCCGTGACCTCCTGCCCGTTCATCCAGAGACTGCCCCGGTCACTTGCCGTGACCTCCTGCCCATTCATCCAGAGACTGCCCCGGTCACTTCCTGTGACCTCCTGCCCGTTCATCCAGAGACTGCCCCGGTCACTTGCCGTGACCTCCTGTCCGTTCATTCACAGACTGTCCCAGTCACCTGCTGTGACTGCCTGCCCGTCTACCCTGGTCGCCACCCGCTCCCTTACAAGGACCGCCCCCTTGTATAGTAGCTCAGAGGTTCCGCCTCCCAGACCCGTTACACTAGGTTCTTCAAAGTAGCCACCTTTTGCTTTGATGACTGCTTTGCACACTCTTGGCATTCTCTTGATGAGCTTCAAGAGGTAGTCACCGGAAATGGTTTTCCAATAATCTTGAAGGAGTGCCCAGAGATGCTTAGCACTTGTTGGCCCTTTTGCCTTCACTCTGCGGTCCAGCTCACCCCAAACCATCTCGATTGGGTTCAGGTCTGGTGACTGTGGAGGCCAGGTCATCTGGCGTAGCACCCCATCACTCTCCCTCTTGGTCAAATAGCCCTTACACAGCCTGTAGGTGAGTTTGGGGTCATTGTCCTGTTGAAAAATAAATGATGGTCCAGCTAAACGCAAACCTGGATGGAATAGCATGCCGCTGCAAGATGCTGTGGTAGCCATGCTGGTTCAGTATGCCTTCAATTTTGAATAAATCCCCAACAGTGTGACCAGCAAAGCACCCCCACACCATCACACCTCCTCCTCCATGCTGCACGGTGGGAACCAGGCATGTAGAGTCCATCCGTTCACCTTTTCTGCGTCGCACAAAGACACGGTGGTTGGAACCAAAGATCTCAAATTTGGACTCATCAGACCAAAGCACAGATTTCCACTGGTCTAATGTCTATTCCTTGTGTTCTTTAGCCCAAACAAGTCTCTTCTGCTTGTTGCCTGTCCTTAGCAGTGGTTTCCTAGCAGCTATTTTACCATGAAGGCCTGCTGCACAAAGTCTCCTCTTAACAGTTTTTGAAGAGATGTGTCTGCTGCTAGAACTCTGTGTGGCATTGACCTGGTCTCTAATCTGAGCTGCGATTTCTGAGGCTGGTGACTTGGATAAACTTTTCCTCAGAAGCAGAGGTGACTCTTGGTCTTCCTTTCCTGGGGCGGTCCTCATGTGAGCCAGTTTCTTTGTAGCGCTTGATGGTTTTTGCAACTGCACTTAGGGACACTTTCAAAGTTTTCTCAATTTTTCGGACTGACTGACCTTCATTTCTTAAAGTAATGATGGCCACTCGTTTTTCTTTACTTAGCTGCTTTTTTCTTGCCATAATACAAATTCTAACAGTCTATTCAGTAGGGCTATCAGCTGTGTATCCACCAGACTTCTGCACAACACAACTGATGGTCCCAACCCCATTTATAAGGCAAGAAATCCCACTTATTAAACCTGACAGGGCACACCTGTGAAGTGAAAACCATTTCCGGTGACTACCTCTTGAAGCTCATCAAGAGAATGCCAAGAGTGTGCAAAGCAGTCATCAAAGCAAAAGGTGGCTACTTTGAAGAACCTAGAATATAAGACATATTTTCAGTTGTTTCACACTTTTTTGTTAAGTATATAATTCCACATGTGTTAATTCATAATTTTGATGCCTTCAGTGTGAATGTACAATTTCCAAAGTCATGAAAATACAGAAAAATCTTTAAATGAGAAGGTGTGTCCAAACTTTTGGTCTGTACTGTATATATATATATATATATATATATATATATATATATATATATATATAAGAAGGTATATCAAAAGGCAGCACTCCAAATAAATTTTTTAGAAAAAATGGACTTTATTGAGCCCAAAAAGCAACGTTTCGGTTCTCAGAACCTTTTTCAAGCCGGCTTGAAAAAGGTTCTGAGAACCGAAACGTTGCTTTTTGGGCTCAATAAAGTCCATTTTTTCTAAAAAAATTATTTGGAGTGCTGCCTTTTGATACACCTTCTTTGATATGCAACAGTGTGGACAGACTGTTTGGAGGCCTGGCACCCATCAGTGAGTAATTATTAAATGGTGCTGTTTTCAATATATACTTTTTATATATATACATATATATATATAAACAGAGCATATACATAAAGGCACACGTATACACCCCCTCCCCAGCCCTAATGTTGGCTCTGCTGGCAGGCTTACTTGAGCTGCTGCTACAGTGAGAAAATGAAATTATTTTCTCCCTGCAATAGCTCACTTCTAGTCATCTTGGCGTTGCAAGGAGATGTTAGGGTATGTCAACACCCGGCGCACCCGGGCAAGTGCCGGGGCCCTGAGCAGGCGGGGGGCCCACTCGCGGTCGGGCACCCCGCCAGTCTATGGGCTGAGGAGAGTGGTGCCAGCGCCTGCCCTTCTCCCTCGCTTGCTCAGGGCCCTGGCAGCAGGATACTTACCTCTCCCTGTGCCTCCGCAGACCTGCTGTCTTCCTGCTGTGCGCTCCCTGTGATGTCTCAGGTCAGAGGGCGCAGTGACGTCTTTCCACCGCGCCCTATCTTGAGCCGTCACAGAGCGGGAAGACGCCGGCGACGCTGGAGTCCGGACCTGAGCAGCGGCAGCAGGTGAGGAGGAGTGAGGTGAGTATTTGATTTTTTTTTTTTTTAATGTATGGAGGCATGGGACATTATATGGGGAGGTGACATCCTGCATGGGGCATTATAAAGAGGGGGGGTGACATCCTGCATGGGGCATTATATGATGGGGGAAATGGACATCCTGCATGGGGCATTATATGGGGGGGGGGACATCCTGTATAGGGCATTATATGGGGGGAAGAAGTGACATTCTGCATAGGGCATTATATGGGGGGTGACATCCTGCATGGGGCATTATATGGGGGGTGACATCCTGCATGGGGCATTATATGGGGGGTGACATCCTGCATCGGGCGTTATAAGGGGGGAAACAGCCTGCATGGGGCATTATAAAGGAGGAACAGCCTGCATAGGGCATTATGTGGGGGGAACAGCCTGCATGGAGCATTATATGGGTCCAGTATACTATATGGAGCGTTATATGGGGGCCAGTATTTCGTATGGAGCGTTATATGGGGGCCAGTATTCCGTATAGAGCGTTATATGGCAGCCAGTATTCTGTATGGAGCATTTTATGGGGGCCAGTATACTATGTGGAGCGATTCACCACTTTCTGAGCTATTGTGGAATTTACAATAGATATCGCTCATGTAATGTAAGAAGTGAAATCTTCGGCATTGTACTATATATATATTTCTCTGTGGTATCTGTGCATCATGAATCGTGGTATGTGTTGAAGGGGCCCACTAAGACTCTTTCGCCCGGGGCCCACAAAAACCTGGAGCCGGTCCTGTGTGCACACAACATCTTTTTTAGGCAAGTCCACTCCAAAACCCGCCTGAATAATTGCTCAGCAAAGGTTCAAAGGAATGAACATAAACAGCAACTTGGTGTTCTGTGTTTTCAGCGTCTTGCAACCACTTCAGGTTTCCAAAGACAACAAATGGTTTAAAGAAGTGAGCTGACCATTCTTCTGGTGTATTCCGCTCTATTTTTTTCAATACAAATCAGTGGGAAGGTTAAAAAAAAAGCTGGAAGACGTTCAGGCGTCTTTTTAACACTGTCCCAGTGTTTTTGCTTGAAAAATCGTTGGCGGTTTCCATATTGTTGAATGGAGAAAAACAACTACCCAGAAATAGACTTTGAGCAAGCACTCAGGAAACGAACAAAAACACTCAAAAAAATATACTTTATGCAAAGAACAGTGATGTGTCCTGGAGCGTCTTCCTCTTGGAAAACGTGTCGAGTTTGCCAGTGTGTATAAGACGTGTGCACTTACCCTTAGAGTTACCACTCACTCATTCCCCAGCACTTTGATTGACAGCCTACTGTGCAGTTTGTGTGTGCAGCATGTGTGTACTGAACAGGATGTCATTCGATGTGCCAAGGTGTGATTACAGCTATCGGTAACTGTAAGGCTATGTGCCCACGATGCAGAAATGCTCAGGATTTTTTTCTGAGCATTTCTGCATCTCCCTGGCAGAAAAAACGCATGCGGATTGTACATGTGGATTGTACATGCGGATTGTACATGCGGATTGTACATGCGGATTGTACATGTGTTTTTTCCTGCCAGGGACATGTGGATGTGAAGCGTTCTTCACATGCATTTCCACATGCGGGTTGACAAGCGCTTTCCAAGCGATTTTAGCATCACTTGGAAAGTGCTTGTCAACTTGGTCACACTATATAAATCCACGCAACCAGCATGGATTTATATAGTGTGACCATAAAAGAATGTTTAAAAATAAAAAAATCAATCTATACTTACCTTCCGATGGCCCCCGCAGTCTTGCTTCACTCGGTGCTGACTGCCGGCAGATCGCGGTACACTGCACTGAAGGACCTGCCGACGTTGCGTGACCCGTCACATGACTATGACGTCAGCGCAGGTCCTTCAGTCCACCGCAATCTGCCGACATGGGAGGACGAGCGCACCGGGGGCCATCAGAAGGTAAATATAACATTTATTTTTTATTTTATTCTTTTTTTTACAGGTTCTATGGTACCCGGGTCCGGAGGAGAGTCTCCTGTCCTCCACACCCGGGTACCATCCGCACATTGGAACGCATGGAATGCGCATCTACATATACAGTGATGCGTAATACATGCGTTCTAATGCAAGTCAATGGCGGCGAAAACGCAGCGCTTCCGCAAAATAATTGGTAGTGCTGCTTTTTTTTCCGCAATGATAATCCGCAGCGGAAATTTCCGCAGCATGTGCACAGCACATGCGGATTATCATTGGGGACATGGCAGGCCTTCTACCATGCGGTTTTTAAGCGTTACTGCAGCAGAATTGCCGCTGCGGAAACGCTTAAAAAACGCATCGTGGGCACACAGCCTAACAGCACTTTGCACTGCCCCGATGACTGGAAATGAGTGGCTACACAGAAAATTTATTTATTTTCTTCCTGTAGGCACACTTCTAGTAAGCCTACCGGGCATTATTAAAATGCCATTTACATGCAGATTACTGCTATATCTGGAGATAAATGGCATTTTTGGACGTAACAGGGTCCATTTAAAGAGTTATTGTCAAGTTCTTTGATGGGTGGGATTGCAAAAAGCTTGTAAAAAAAACACCTTTGCAAATGACTTCTTAAAAATGTTCTGTGCTCTCAAGAACAGGAAGGATTTTTAACTTCACTGTGCACTTCTCAGTACTGATAGATTGCAGCCGTGGCCAGTCTCCTAGGCAAGGTGCACAGTATTGACAAGGTCTTTGCTATAAAGCTTTTAAGCGCTTCTCAAAGCTGGACGGATCGTAAATTCTGGACTTTTGTGCCACTGCACTCATCCAATACTGCAGAGACACAGGTGATTCTGTTTGCAGCACCAAAGAGCGCACAGTTCCTGGCAACGGCACAATCATACTGTTGGTCCGAACTGTCAATCAATCAGGAGCGCCTGCCACTGGCAAGGATGAAGCAGGGGAGTGGTGCATTCCTAAACAGCAATTTGAGAATAACCCTTTAATGATTACGTATACCTTGGCACAGAAGTATTTTTTTAATGTTTATTTGTTTTTTAAATGCAAACTTTCTAAGTAGACTTCATTAAACATTTTCTGATACAATACTGATACAGTTCTGTCAGAATTACTGTTCCTGATGGATCTCTGCTCCCCCCTGCATCCTCTCAGTGTTAGAGAGATCAGCAGAGGGGGTTGTACACAGATTTCAACAGTTGAAAAGGGGAGAAAGTATCAACAGTCTCATGGAGGGCAGAGAAAACAGGCCATAGAAAAGGAGGAAAGCATATAAAAAGGAAACTAGTGCAGTATAGTAGCTGCACTAATACACTCCTCAGCACTAAAATTACAACACCAAGAAGAAAAAATTACATATTTCTGAAAATCACAGGATAGATGGATAAATATATTACATATTTGCAAATGATGAAAAACTGGAATAACATTTTTCAAAACATCTCTATTTGGTATGGAGTATCACTACCATATGCAGAATTACATGAACTTACCTACCTTAGCATGCTATCAATTAGGTTAATAATGATTGTGTGAAGATTGTTCTGCCACACTGAATGTACTTGAGCACACAAATTATCAAGATCCACTGCTGTCACTTCTCTTTGTAATTGCCAACCAATGACTTACCAGATGTTAGAACCCTCCTGTTTGTTTTTTCCATCTTGTGTTTTGCGGTCACGTGACCATCTGCCTTTATATTCCAGCTCCGGCCTTTTGGCTGTGCTGAACTTCAGTGTTTGACTGTTTCTCTAGCCAGGTGCTTCTGTGCCTTTCTCTGTCAGTTCCTTTGGTCCTTCTGGGACCTCTAGTACCTTTTTGTCTGTTTGTCTTTTTGTGTTCTGCAACAACTTCTCTGTTTAGGAGGTGTCCCATTTTTTGTTCCAGTCCTTAGTTCTTTTAGGGACCCCTCCCCTAATGCTATAGGTCTTCGTTCAGACTAGCCGAGGACTAAGGTGGGTCTGTTCGCTAGGAACAGGCAGCCCGCTACATCATAGGGATTCAGCTTAGTTTTACTGTAGGGAAAGCTTTCCCCTTATCTTTCCTTAGTACATGTTGCAGATCATAACACCAGATGTGTGACAAGTCTGGAGATGCTGCAGGCCATGGTAACACGTCTAGGCCAGGCAGGCTGCTCACAGTAACACGAGCAACATGTGGCCTGATGTTGTCATGTTTGAAAACAGCTCCCGGGACACTTTAGAGAAATGGCTGTATCACTGGTTCTACGACCAAATAAATGTAACGCAGAGCTGTTAGTGTAATTGTAATGAAGACTAGAGGGATGCCACTACACACCATAATCTCGTGAGTAGGACCTATGTGACGTTCCCTCGTGACGGCCTCTTCATGGCATTGCTTATGTGGTCTCTAGATATAGACAGGAGGCTAAATGGAGTAATGGAGGCTGGAATGGAGGTTTTTCCTTTGGAGTTCCACTTTTGTGTTGAACGCAATAACAGCTGGAAATTGGTTTGGAGATGACGTGGACAAGGCCATGAAGAGGCCTTCACGAGAGAACGTCATGCCTATCCTACTCCCTGGATTATGGAGTGGCATAATGTACAGTAGCTGGAACTCTCTAGTTTTCATTCCAGGTACACTAGCAGCTCAGCATTATATTGATTTAGTGATGGAACTTAAGTAGTTAAGCCATTTCTCTAAAGTGTCCCAGAAGCCGTTTTTCAGCACTTCTCCAGGTCACTTATTGCTTGTGTTTCTGTGAGCAGCCTGCGTGGTGGAAACATGCTTCCGTGGCCTGCAGCATCTCCAGACTTGTTTCCCATCGAGCACATATGGGAGGCCATGGGTTGGCAATTGGGAGCTGCCAGCAGTGGATCTTAATGATTTGTGTGCCCAAGTGCATTCAGCATGGCAGACCAGTCCTCAGACAATTATTAATAACCTCATTGATAAAATACCAAGGCATGTAAGTGTGTGTATTTCTGAGTGTGGCGATGTTTTGAAAAGGTTGTTCCCATTTTTTCATCATTTGCATATCATTAACATGTCTATCCATCCTGTGATTTCTGTAATTCCAAGTATTTTCCTTCTAGGTGTTGTCATTTCAATATTGAGGAGTATGTGTTTGTCAAGATGCCAGCCTGCATAATCACATGCTGAAGTTAAACAAACTAGTGTCAGGATATAAAAACAGTTTAGGAATCTGAGATTTTTAGTTTGGTAGAAAGTAATATGATACAGTCTAATTAAAAGGAGTTTCTTATATATAAGCGTTACCAATGTGATGATGAGATCTATGAAGTTACAGTTATGAGTTCACTGTATTCGTGAACACCTCCGTCCGCCTCCACGTGCCTCCCCTCAGCCATTGACAAGCTATTGTTTAGATATAAATATTCTGTAGAAAGAAAAATCTGTTATATTCTCTGATCACAAAATGGTTCAATACTGTTTATGCTGTTTTGGCAGACAATGAACCTGTGCCTGTTATATACTGTCCTCACATAGGGCAGCATGTTTAGATTACAGATCCACATTGTCTATTGCTATCATATTGTGGCTTTTTTTTTGTACCAAGTCCATCATTAGTTTAGTTTGTATCTATACATTTTCATGGTAGAGACTTGTAATTCTGTGCTTTGTCCTCCGGGTGTCAGCGTAATAATGTCTGATTACTGAATTTATCTAACTATTCAGATTGCCTCTTCAGAAAGGAAGATGACTTGAACTCTAGCGCCACCTATTGGAAGTAGCAATATTAAAAGTCAATGTTGACTCTTTCATAAAAGCCAAACCAGGATCTCAATGTGCAGACGTGTGTTTTTGGGGTATTGCCCCTCATCAGTACACAGAATGAGATTTGATTTGGCTAGGTGAGAGGCTTAAGAATGGGATCTAATGGGTAACATTTCTCCTTGTGGAGAGCTCACAAGCCAGGCCTGGCACTAACTTGAAATTTAAAGGGAACCTGACATTAGAAAACCAATACACATAGCTACAAACATCATTGTAATTATCATGTAATTGCTTGCAGGCACATGGGGTCAGATTAATAGATGATTCTCTGATATCAGGATCCCTTTAACAGTCCTCATATAATGTAACAATCAATATCCTGATCTTAAACAGTTCAGTTTCCTGCAATTCCTATAAGATTATAGAGGTGTCATTTCAGCTATTTATCTACAGTGGTGGCCAAAAGTATTGGCACCCCTGCAATTCTGTCAGATAATACTCAGTTTCTTCCTGAAAATGATTGCAATCACAAATTCTTTGGTATTATTATCTTCATTTAATTTGCTTGCAAGGAAAAAACACAAAAGAGAATGAAGCAAAAATCAAATCATTGATCATTTTACACAAAACTCCAAAAATGGGCCAGACAAAAGTATTGGTGTGGTGCCCCTGAGGGTTCGACCGCCACAGGGATGCTGCACTTCTTTAATGGAGTGTAGTGTTCCTCCTCTGAAGTAAGAACAGTGCGATGGTCATGACCCTTCCTTCACATCCAACACCACACTTCTCCCACCAGAGGGGGTTAGAATGCATTAGGTGCTGCCCTCCTGGTTACTGGGAGACTGGGGAACCAAGAGTTAGGGGAACCATTTAGTGGGTGAGGGTGGAGGACTCACATTTTAGTGACACTTTAAATTTCATATTTAATAATAGAGCCATTTTGGTTCTTGGTCTTTGTATTGTGATCTCCCTCCCTGAGCGTGGATCCTGTGTGGGCCTGCAGAGGACGGAGTCACGGCCCTCGTACCTTAGCCTTGGGTCGAGGGGCAGGTTGCAGATAATGGATGTCTCAACCCGGTCAAGGACCATGACCAAGAAGGCCCGGAGCTCAGGAGTGTAGCTCCACAGCAAATGGATCCCAGGGAGGATGCAGATGGAGCGGTATACGCCACCTGTCCTCGCCAACCTGATATATTCAGAGCGAGTCCGGCTGCAAGAGGGGTACCGGCCCCCAACACCCGACCTCGCTACTGCATGTCCTGGTCGGGAAAGCCCCTTAGGCCCTGAGGATCCCACCCGGTAACGGAAGGAGCAGAGCTGCCACCCGTACCCTTTTTCTGAGAGGAGTTCAGAGGGAGACCCGGCCTATCTACACACACACAGACAGGAAAGTACCCGGTCTGCAGTCTAGGAACACTCTGGTGCGGGGTCCTGATTGAACACTGGACTTACTCGGAGGTTGTCGGACCCCCCCGTCTCTGGTGACCGCAGAAGTCCGCGAGGAGCAGGGAGAAGCCTTGCAGCTGTACTCTACAACGTGAGTAAAAACCCTGGAAGTTAACCCCTATGGCCTCCGGACTCTTTATTCTGCATTGCACCACACTACGCAGCACCTGACCTCCTAGACTACTACCCCGTCATCCTATCCCTCTGCCCTGAGGCCTTGCTCCGCCTGTGGGGAGTAGTAACAACGACGGCCGCCATACCACCATGCCTCAGCGGACTGCAGCGGCGCTGGTGGCCTTCACCAGGTGCCACAGGTGGCGTAGTCGAGATCAGCCACTCAACCCGGATAAGCCCGTACCATCTCTTTTTGTTTTAGTGTGACGACCCTGGGCACGGGTCGGGTCCGGGCCACGGCTGCACCCCATCTCTACATCGAAGGACCCGACTCCGAGTCCCCCATCTCCCAGGGTAGGGCTTACAGAGGACGCATGTGAGTCACACAACTTGGCGTAGTCGGCAGGATCGCGTGCCTGCAGCAAAGGAAGGAATTACCCATTGCTACCGGGTACTGTGTGCCTTACACCTTGAACTGTCGTTTTTCACTTAAAATGGCGCCCTCCCAAGAAGAACAGGCACCATAATGCTGTGGAAAGATGGCCTTCTGACACCTCCCATCGTGGGTTGGGCTCCAGCTTGGCGCCAAAAGTGTGGACTGCCCCTTCCATCAGAGACTGTCCGCGGGGTAATGCCCGTCAAACCGGATGGGCTGAACGAAGGCGGGCCTGTCAGCATGCCGCCCAGGAACCGCCCTGAAAGAGGAGGAAGAATAAAAGCAACAAGGTGCGGCCATTGCAGTCGGAGGTTGGCAATCTTCGGGAGCAGACATGGACGCTTCTGGAGCGCAACCTACGGAGCCTTCCGGACCCGGTCCAGGTCCTTCCCCCGGCAGGGAGCGAGGCGGCAAGATCCTAACAGCGGGAGATTTAGAGTTTCTCCACCAGGAAGCCCCGGGTCTTGTACGGAGACTGAAAGAGGCCCAGGAGGTGGCGACGGCTGTGTGGCGGGAAGAAATGCTGCTGCGCATCCGGGCCCGCCGCCAAGGAGCTGAAGCTCAGGGAGACGCGGTGACAGAGGTCGTGAGCGGCCCGGAGGCGGGTGAGTGTGCTACCCCCGCCCCGGCTGCTGAGCCTACCGTTCCCATACTGGACCTCATGACCGAATATCTCCTGCCCGGCGCGGTCACCTGGGAGCAGGTCTTTGCCCCGGAGCTGCAAGCATCAGCTATAGGTGGAGACCTGCACTGTCGCCCAACTCCCAAATCAGAAGCGCCTGAGGCTGCTGGGGTATCCACCGACCCCAACCAGGACTGGTCCACACTTGCAGAGGTCCCGCAGCAACCCCTAATGACACCGTTACCCGCACCGACAGTCACCTGGCCGGAGGCTGAGGAGTGGGCCTGGGACAACCAGGGGGGGTCCTGATGGGCTTCCCCCGGGAGACCCGGGCTGAAGCGCAGAGGAGGAGTGAGCAGATTCTCCAGCTCACCCGGGAGCAACGCCAGAGGGAGGTCCGCTGCTAGCGCCTCGAGGTGCGGGCCAAAGCTGCCAAGTCCCGGGCCCGACAGGAAGAGGCAACCCGTCCGAGTCCCCGTGTGGAAGGGCAAGTCGTCCGCTTCCACCATGATTCGGGGTGGGGGTTCATAAGGAGTCCCCATTACCAGGATGACGTCTTCGTCAGCCGGCGGGACGTCGAGCCGCGTTTGAAGAAGGGACACCCTGGCCGAAACCTCTTCCCGGGCGGTGTAGTTACGTACTCTCGCCACCACAGGGTGCGGGGGTGGTACGCCCTGGATGTCCACAAGGTGTCTGGGAGAGATGCCCCCTCGCGCTCAGGCTCAGAGTACCGGTCAGCCTCCGTCGGGAGGAACCAGCCTTTTCCCAAGAGGGAACCCGAGATTTGAGCAGCCCCGGCGGCTGTAACCTGTTAAAAGTTATTATGTTGACGTTTATGTTTTGCTTTTCTATCCCCAGTTTCTAGAGACATTGGTCCCTGCGGACTTGCAGCAGACAGACTCCTTTCTTGTACATAGTTTGCATCTATTTAGGTGCTCCTTATTGGTTTTATGTAAAACCGTGGATATTTCTACCTCAGACCTCAGAAGAAAAACCTGTCAGGGTGGCTCTCCTGGAGGTCCAACTCGGGATCTTCATGCCCTGCAGCCACCCCAGGGCCCACGTTGGGGGTTTGGGACAGGTCCCTCGTGCATTTGAACTGACTCTTCGTCCTTGCACTTTAACCCGTCTGTCTGCACATGAATGTCTCTGGAAAATGCTAGCACTTTTATAATTTTATACTTTTATATTTTTGTATTTTTGTATTACATTATTATGTTTGAAACGTTTAAGAAGATGTGCCTCCCATAAAGGGAAGATGGTTTATGGTTATATAACAAGAAAACTTTCCTAGGTCTTACTCTTTTGCAGCCCGCAGACATGCTGTGTTTCACCAGGGGGGAATGTGGCGCCCCTGAGGGTTCGACCGCCACAGGGATGCTGCACTTCTCTAATGGAGTGTAGTGTCCTTCCTCTGAGGTAAGAACAGTGCGATGGTCAAGACCCTTCCTTCACATCCAACACCACACTTCTCCCACCAGAGGGGGCTAGAATGCACTAGGTGCTGCCCTCCTGGTTACCGGGAGACTGGGGAACCAAGAGTTAGGGGAACCATTTAGTGGGTGAGGGTGGAGGACTTACATTTTAGTGACACTTTAAATTTCATATTTAATAATAGAGCCATTTTGGTTCTTGGTCTTTGTATTGTGATCTCCCTGCCTGAGCATGGATCCTGTGTGGGCCTGCAGAGGACGGAGTCACGGCCCTCGTACCTTAGCCTTGGGTCGAGGGGCAGGTTGCAGATAATGGATGTCTCAACCCGGTCAAGGACCATGACCAAGAAGGCCCGGAGCTCAGGAGTGTAGTTCCACAGCAAATGGATCCCAGGGAGTATGCAGACGGAGCGGTATACGCCACCTGTCCTCGCTAACCTGATATATTCAGAGCGAGTCCGGCTGCAAGAGGGGTACCGGCCCCCGACACCCGACCTCACTACTCCACGTCCTGGTCGGGAAAGCCCGGTAGGCCCTGAGGATCCCACCGGGTAACGGAAGGAGCGGAGCTGCCACCCGTACCCTTTTTCTGAGAGGAGTTCAGAGGGAGACCCGGCCTATCTACACACGCACAGACAGGAAAGTCCCCGGTCTGCAGTCTAGGAACACTCTGGTGCGGGGTCCTGATTGAACACTGGACTTACTCGGAGGTTGTCGGACCCCCCCGTCTCTGGTGACCGCAGAACTCCGCGAGGAGCAGGGAGAAGCCTTGCAGCTAAACTCTACAACGTGAGTAAAATCCCTGGAAGTTAACCCCTATGGCCTCCGGACTCTTTATTCTGCATTGCACCACGCTACGCAGTACCTGACCTCCTAGACTACTACCCCCGTTATCCTATCCCTCTGCCCTGAGGCCTTGCTCCGCCTGTGGGGAGTAGTAACAACGACGGCCGCCATACCACCATGCCTCAGCGGACTGCAGCGGCGCTGGTGGCCTTCACCAGGTGCCACAGGTGGCGTAGTCGAGATCAGCCACTCAACCCGGATAAGCCCGTACCATCTCTTTTTGTTTTAGTGTGACGACCCTGGGCACGGGTCGGGTCCGGGCCACGGCTGCACCCCATCTCTACATCGAAGGACCCGACTCCGAGTCCCCCATCTCCCAGGGTAGGGCTTACAGAGGACGCGCGTGAGTCACACATTGGCACCCTCAGCCTAATACTTGGTTGCACAACCTTTAGCCAAAATAACTGCGAACAACCGCTTCCGGTAGCCATCAATGAGTTTCTTACAATGCTCTGCTGGAATTGTAGACCATTCTTCTTTGGCAAACTGCTCCAGGTCCCTGATATTTGAAGGTTGCCTTCTCCAAACTGCCATTTTGAGATCTCTCCACAGGTGTTCTATGGGATTCAGGTCTGGACTCATTGCTGGCCACCTTAGAAGTCTCCAGTGCTTTCTCTCAAACCATTTATAGTGCTTTTGGAAGTGTGTTTTGGGTCATCGTCCTGCTGGAAGACCCATGACCTCTGAGGGAGACCCAGCTTTCTCACACTGGGCCCTACATTATGCTGCAAAATTTGTTGGTAGTCTTCAGACTTCATAATGCCATGCACACGGTCAAGCAGTCCAGTGCCAGAGTCAGCAAAGCAACCCCAAAACATCAGGGAACCTCCGCCATGTTTGACTGTAGGGACCGTGTTCTTTTCTTTGAATGCCTCTTTTTTTTTCCTGTACACTCTATGTTGATGCTTTTTCCCAAAAAGCTCTACTTTTGTCTCATCTGACCAGAGAACATTCTTCCAAAACGTTTTAGGCTTTCTCAGGTAAGTTTTGGCAAACTCCAGCCTGGCTTTTTTACGTCTCGGGGTAAGATGTGGGGTCTTCCTGGGTATCCTACCATACAGTCCCTTTTCATTCAGACGCCGACGGATAGTACGGGTTGACACTGTTGTACCCTCGGACTGCAGGGCAGCTTGAACTTGTTTGGATGTTAGTCGAGGTTCTTAATCCACCATCTGCACAATCTTGCGTTGAAATCTCTCGTCAATTTTTCTTTTCCGTCCACATCTAGGGAGGTTAGCCACTGTGCTTTAAACTTGATGACACTGTGCACGGAAGACACAGGAACTTTGGAGATGGACTTGTAGCCTTGAGATTGCTCATGCTTCCTCACAATTTGGTTTCTCAAGTCCTCAGACAGTTCTTTGGTCTTCTTTCTTTTCTCCATGCTCAATGTGGTACACACAAGGACACAGGACAGAGGTTGAGTCAACTTTAATCCATGTTAACTGGCTGCAAGTGTGATTTAGTTATTGCCAACACCTGTTAGGTGCCACAGGTAAGTTACAGGTGCTGTTAATTACACGAATTAGAGAAGCATCACATGATTTTTCAAACAGTGCCAATACTTTTGTCCACCCCCTTGTTTAGGTTTGGTGTGGAATTATATCCAATTTGGCTTTAGGACAATTCTTTTTGTGTTTTTTCATTGAAGACAAATTAAATGAAGATAATAATACCAAAGAATTTGTGATTGCAATCATTTTCAGGAAGAAACTGAGTATTATCTGACAGAATTGCAGGGGTGCCAATACTTTTGGCCACCACTGTATACAGGCTTAGATTTCTACAATGTCTGTAGAAGAGAAATAGTGAACCCATTAAAAACTATTAGTGGTGAAGCGTCTCATCCTGCCATGTCCACTCCATTTAACACTAAGATAATGTTCACACCTATAGCATAAGCCACAAAGCAGAAAAAGAACCATCCCTTTATACACCGGTAGAAATAATGGACTATAATAATACCCTTAAAGTGGTTGTCTGACAGTAAGATCATTTTTTAGGCATAGATTGATTAAAAATGATGAACAAATGCATACTCATCTTCTAGCACCCTTGCAGATCCAGAACAGGCCACACTGGAGGTATCTGCCCTATTCAGAAGCCCTAGCATCGCTGCAGCCTCTAATTGTCAGGTGACTAGAAGAGCAGCATGTCATCCGAGAAACATCCTGACTTTGTTGGACTTCTAAGCGGACACTGCTCCCGGAGTTGGCAGAGACCACTGGAACGACCTGCGCTGGATCTGTGGGAGTGCTGGAAAGTAAGTATGCCCATTTATAATTTTTAATTGACGAATAGAAAAAAAAATTTAATTTACTGTTGGACACCTTTAATAGTACATGCCAGGTGTGCACATTGTGAAATTGACACATTCCCAAGGTCTGCAATAAAACTTAACGGGTATTTATTATCTGAGACATTTATAGCATGTCAAAAGTACCATATATACCATGTAATTTTTATTTAGATTTAATTAAAACAAGGATCAAAAACATGATCATTAATAAAACAGTAAAAAAAAACAGACAGTGCCTCTAGAGGACACCACAATGATCAACCTATATAATATTATAGATCACAAACCAATTATAGTAACATACAAATATATACAGTCATATGAAAAAGTTTGGGCACCCCTATTAATCTTAAGCTTAATGTTTTATAAAAATTGGTGTTTTTGCAACAGCTATTTCAGTTTGATATATGTAATAACTGTTGGACACAGTAATGTTTCTGCCTTGAAATGAGGTTTATTGTGCTAACAGAAAATGTTCAATCTGCATTCAAACAAAATTTGACCGGTGCATAAGTATGGGCACCCTTATCATTTTCTTGTTTTAAATACTCCTGCCTACTTTTTACTGACTTACTAAAGCACTTTTTTTGGTTTTGTAACCTCATTGAGCTTTGAACTTTATAGCCAGGTGTATGCAATCATGAGAAAAGCTACTTAAAGTGGCCACTTGCAAGTTGTTCTCCTGTTTGAATCTCCTCTGAAGAGTGGCATCATGGGCTCCTCAAAACAACTGTCAAATGATCTGAAAACAAAGATTATTCAACATAGTTGTTCAGGGGAAGGATACAAAAAGCTGTCTCAGAGATTTAACCTGTCAGTTTCCACTGTGAGGAACATAGTAAGGAAATGGAAGAACATAGGGACAGTTCTTGTTAAGGCCAGAAGTGTCAGGACAAGAAAAACATCAGAAAGGCAGAGAAGAAGAATGGTGAGATCAGTCAAGGACAATCCTCAGACCACCTCCAGAGAGCTGCAGCATCAACTTGCTGCAGATGGTGTCACTGTGCATCGGTCAACTATACAACGCACTTTGCACAAGGAGAAGCTGTATGGGAGAGTGATGCGAAAGAAGCCGTTTCTGCAAGTACGCACAAACAGAGTCGGCTGAGGTATGCAAAAGCACATTTGAAGAAGCCTATTTCTTTTTGGAAGAAGGTCCTGTGGACTGATGAAACCAAGATTGAGTTGTTTGGTCATACAAAAAGGCGTTATGCATGGTGGCAAAAAAACACAGCATTCCAAGAAAAACACTTGCTGCCCACAGTAAAATTTGGTGGAGGTTCCATCATGCTTTGGGGCTGTGTGGTCAATGCCGGCACTGGGAATCTTGTTAAAGTTGAGGGACGCATGGATTCCACTCAGTATCAGCAGATTCTTGGCAATAGTGTTCAAGAATCAGTGATAAAGTTGAAGTTACGCAGTGGATGGATCTTTCAGCAAGACAATGATCCAAAACACCGCTCCAAATCTACTCAGGCATTCATGCAGAGGAACAATTACAATGTTCTGGAATGGCCATCCCAGTCCCCAGACCTGAATATCATTGAACATCTGTGGGATCATTTGAAGAGGCTGTCCATGCTCGGCGACCATCAAACTTAACTGAACTGGAATTGTTTTGTAAAGAGGAATGGTCAAAAATACCTTCATCCAGGATCCAGGAACTCATTAAAAGCTACAGGAAGCGACTAGAGGCTGTTATTTTTGCAAAAGGAGGATCTACTAAATATTAATGTCACTTTTCTGGTGAGGTGCCCATACTTATGCACCTGTCAAATTTTGTTTGAATGCAGATTGCACATTTTCTGTTAGTACAATAAACCTCATTTCAAGGCAGAAACATTACTGTGTCCAACAATTATTACATATATCAAACTGAAATAGCTGTTGCAAAAACACCAATTTTTATAAAACATTAAGCTTAAGATTAATAGGGGTGCCCAAACTTTTTCATATGACTGTATATGTAGGACTACAGCGAGGATCTCTAATGTCAATATAGGAGAGAAAAATCAATCTCATGACCTTCAAGGGATAAGGAAATTATCCCGAATAATGATCCTAACAAATGGATCAAAAATAGCTATACTTGTACTTATATTTTAGTAATCACGTATGATGAGGTATATAAACTAGTGAATATCCATATATCATAGGTGTCAATAATCACCATGTATATTGAATAAATCTCCTATAAGGATCTAGCCTGCAAAAACTCTTGTATTGTGTTTATTGCACTTGCCCTAAAGTAGACTAATGCCAGATTGCTTACAGCATATTTGACAGCCTCAAGCCTAATCAAATGTTAATAGTATGCACATAAACATAATGCGATCTACCTGTAGATATGTAAAGGTGTTCGTGGCCTCCTCTCACCCCGATGCACGTTCCGCCTCGCTTCATCCGTGGGCGTGTCTGGTTGCGGGGCCACTGCCTAGATATATGCAGCTGTGTCCAATGAGGAGATCTTGTGTCCCTTTTGCGTCATAACATATCGGTGCATGACATGGCCACCAGGCCTCACTATGAACTGAGGTTTTCCGGATGTGCACCATGACACATATCTGACATTACAGCATTCCTGAGGCCCATCATCTTTCCCTCTAGATGTGACGTAGCTGGCCTCTTCCTCACAGGGGAGACAGAGACATGGAATCCAATGCCTCTTCTGGGCCCTAGACCCAATACCGGACCTGTGCAAAACTTTGAATGTGTCCTCATGCTGTTTTGGAGACTTGTAACTGACAGGACCCTTCGCCGCTGCTGTATCCACTGAACTTTAACTTGTCATACCTGTCACTGTCTGAGACTTCTTAACCTCCACCCCTGAAGCAGGAAGTGCTGCCCCTTTTTATCTGACCTAACCCCTCCCAAAATGTAGGCTATTCCTAAACTCTTAACTATATCTTACTCTGACTGCTGCAAACTGTATCCATATGCCTTCCACTGGTTCCCCTATGGACAGCCCTCCCCAATCGCCGGGGACGGCCTTGAGGTAAAACCTCTAGGGAAACCGAGATATAAACAGGCCATGAGGATAAAAATGCAGATTTATATAAAACACATAACAAGAAAACATTACTATGCATTACTATAAAATGTAACTCCTTCTTTACTCCGTCTTCTTCTCACCCCCTTATAGTGGTGTAAGGAAATGGACAAGGGAGAAGAAAACAGTTGAAGTTGATGTATAGCTGAGTAATTGCAAGTGAACACCGCCATCTGCTGGTCAAAGGTGAAAGTGAAATTAAAGAAAGAATTATAGTAGTAGGAAATTAATATTGGGAACTCATGTTCCCACAGGAAGAGTTTAAAAGACGATACACTAGGTCAGGTGACCTCTGTGTCACAGTTACTAATTATATAAGGGCTGGCCAGGCCGAGAAGAGGCAGTTAGTGCCAGAACCTGGACCATGACAGGTCACGTGGCTGCTAGGTGGGCTTACAGCCACCATCGCCACAGAAGGGCCCTGTAATGATCAGATGCCAGAGAAGGCCTGAGCTGAGACGAGAAATCGGTGACCTGAGCTGATGAGAAGATCCGTGACCATAAGCAGCGCCAGTAGAAGATTCGCACCCTGCACCAGTAGAAGATTCATACACTGCGCCAGTAGAATTCCATGACCCGCACCAGTAGAAGATCTGTAAGCAGCACCAGTAGAAGACTGTGACCAGATTCGAACCAGTCTCGGGAGGTGATCCGGCTGTAGCAGTAGGACTGTTCCTGTGGGCCGTTACTTCCAGCGCAGACGTATGGTACAAGGTGTGGGCTGGGGCCGTGCTTTAGGGATAGGCGACGAGCACACTGTATACTCAGTTACTCGGTTATCTAGGACTGCAGCCTAGCGGGAAATACCGGTGACCCCCGCTAGGGCCAGTGTAACAATCAGGGGTGTTTATAGAGACTACGACAGGGACGGGCCTAGTACTGAGAGTGACGCCCGTGAAGTTGAGACATAAAGGCATTAACAGTCATTTAACTGGCAGATAACGAGAACGGTGTATGTAATAGAACGATGCATATATGTTATATTTAGTTGTATTGCTGTGTCATACTATACTGTATTAATCCTGTTACTGTTACCAGCAATATAGTGTTTACTTGTATATATATACAGTATATACTTATAAATAGATTTTCCTTTTTGTGCTAGTTAAATAAATAGTGTAGGTTAAATACCACTGTCTCCTCATTGTCTGCGCTGTTGCATCCCAGTAACCTTCTTACAGCAGCATCATGCTGTAAGTATGTTTTTCGGCAGCAGGAACAGAGAAAATGGTCCGAGTTGAGGGGAAGATGGTTTGTGGGAAATACAGGGATATTCTTGAGCAAAACCTGTTTCAGTCTGTCAGTGATTTGAGACTGGGATGGAGGTTCACCTTCCAAAAAGACAATGATGCAAAGTATACTGTTAAAGCAACACTCAAGTGGTTTAACCCCTCAACGACTTATGACATATAGGTACGTCATAGGTCGTATACTGGCATTTGATGCCGCCTCCGGCCCGCATCTTTTTAGGCACCTGACAGCTGATTTTGGCATGACTGTGATTGGCCAGCACACCATGTTACCCGGCCTTGATAACTGCCGGATCACGGAAGGTGCCGCCATTCTGCGCTGATTAGCATATGGACAGGACACAGCTCAAGTGAGGGACAGTGTTAGGTTCTGTGGGAGTACTCTGCAAAACAGCCTCTGTGGGTGTACTCTGCAAAACAGCCTCGTAGTTTTTTTATGTTTTTTTTTATTTTAATTTGGGTAGGTCCCGAAACATTGGGAATGGCAAATAGAACAAACAAACTGCGGTGGAGTATAACAATGGCTGGGTGTGGCTAGCATACGTCTCTGTTCAGTCAAAGGTACCAACAAGTCCTGTGTGATGCACACATGGTTAATTTTAATGAAAGTGAGCTTGCACCCCCTACTGTGCTAAACACACTTTCCAACAGTACACTTGCCACAGGGGAGTCCAGCACCTTCAAGGCATAAAGGGAAAGCTCAGGCCATGTGTCCAATTTCGAGACCCAAAAGTTAAATGGAGCAGACCCATCATTCAGTACGTGAAGATGTGTGGCCACATACTCTTCCACCATGTTGTTGAAACACTGGCTTCTACCAATACAGACCATATCGGATGGTGGTGCCGGATGTCGTGGCGTGCTGTGGAAGGTTTTCCACATTTTGGCCAGGCTAAGCGTCCCTTCAGAGGTGGTGCTTATGCCCCAGCTGAGTTGGCGACTTCCTCCTTCTCCTCTGCCTTGTGCTTCCACTCAGCCCCCGCTGTCAGATGGGAACTCCGTAAGTAGTGCGTCTACCAGCATGCACTTGTATTACCGCATTTTCCTATCACGTTCCAGTTACGGAAGTAAGAAAGATAAGTAGTCCTTGTAGCACTGGTAACAATCCGGGCAACTCGGCAGTCATTGCACATGCATCACAGCATGTATTCGCTCATGTGTGCCAGGCTGGCCAGAGGTACTGATAAGCTGTCCTAGGTGGGGGGTGTATCGTCTGTGTTCTCTGTATTCCCCAGCCTCGCTCCAGTGGTCCCCGTGAGTCTCTTTCAGTGCCACCCTGCTGTGAACACAGTTCCTCCGCATCCTCCAAAACTGTCCCTTGGCTGGACAGTTGTGTACCTGGCCGCTGTTGATAGAGGAACCCACCCTCCAAGTCATGTGTGAACAACTGGCCTGACAATGGTGTGAATGGTCCCTGTTCCTCCTCCTCTTCCTCCTGTACCACCACCTCATCCATCATCACCTGAAGCATTTTTTCAAGGAAGCATAAAAGTGGGATATTAACGCACAGTCTCTCCTGCATATGCAAGGTGGAGTTCCACCTTGTTGGTATGTCACATATGAGGCGGTGAGCAGGAAGGCAGAAGTGACACTGCAGAGCAGACAGGCGAGCAGTAGCAGGGTGAGAACATCGAAAGAGCACAAAGACGGCCTGTATTTCTGCAGTATTTCTGACTCAGGGAAATTTTTCAGAAGGAGTGCACCATCAAATTCAGCACATGCGCCAGGCAAGGGATGTGCCTCAAACTGGCTAGGCCCAGAGCTGCTAGGCCTGTTATCGCACACCATCAGCCAGGGCTTGAGGTTCAGCAGCACCAACTACTCATCGGTCTGTTGTTTGATCCCCGTCCACAGCTCCTGCGTGGTATGGGACTTTTCCTCCAAACAGATGAGTTTCAGAACGGCCTGCTGTCGTTTCCCCCTGGCTGTGCTGAAGTTAGTGGTGCAGGTCTTATACTGACCGAATGAGGAGGCAGTGGAGGAAGCGGAGTAAGAGGAGGAGGCAACATGGACAGAGAAACATCCAAAAAATATCCATCAATCCTCGGTGGTATTACATGTGCCAAAACGCTTTATACCTCAGGCCCAGCTGCCACTACATTTACCCAATGGGCAGTTAAGAACATATAACGTCCCTACCCGTGCTTACTGGTCCATGTATTGGTGGTTATGTGGACCTTGACACTGATGGCGTTACACAGTGCACTCTTGATTTTGTCAGCAACATGTTCATGCAGGGCAGGGATGGCCCCCCTGTAAAAGTAGTGTTGGCTGGGAACCATGTACTGTGGTTCCCGTGATTCCAACATATTGTTACCCCTTTATAAATCAATTGTGAGCAGGAGGAAGAGGCCAAGACCACAGCGGAAGAGGGAGCAGGAGGAAGCTCAGATCTCTCCTGGTTTTCCGGTGTGTACTGCACTGCAGCTTTGCATTCAGACGCCTCATCATGCAGGTGATGCTCAGGTTAAGAACATTTATGCCTCAGTTCAGTCTCTGATGGCACAGTGTGTAAACCACCCGTGTCTTGTCAGGGAGCTCCTTTGAGTTGGCTTTGGTGTTCTCAGTTCGTCGGTGCGGTGGGCAGTAGCAGACAATGTACTGGCTGAGGGCCGGCCGCTGTGCATTTGCATCCTGCTCCTTCTTTTGCTGTGCAGCTGGGGCACACTTCCTCCTAACTGCCCACATCTCTCAGATGGCCTTAACTCCATGTGGGGTCTAGGACCTCATCATCGCACCATTACATTATCGCACCTCTCCAGTCTGTCCTGAACTCTGTTGCCCGATTAATCCACCTCTCTCCTTGCTACTCCTCTGCGTCTCCCCTCTGTAAATCCCTTCATTGGCTCCCAATTTAACATTGTATCCACTCCAAGCTACTAACACTGACCTACAAAGCCGTCCATAATCTGTCTTCCCCATATGTCTCTGAACTAATCTCCTGATATCTCCCACCACGTAATCTCCAGTCCTCCCAAGACCTTCTTCTCTCCTCCACAATCATTCATTCCAGGGGCGGACACTGACTGCTTGGGGCACTTGTGCAGAAATGTGTCTGGGTCCCCCGCCTTTTATGGCGACAAAGCTATTGATGTTTATATAGCCACACACACATATATACCTCTTACATAGCCTCCTTTATTATGTATATTGCTGTCCATTATTACACAGTGCCCTCTCTCACAGCACCGTCCCTTACATATTGGATTATCTATAGCCCCCTGTCTTTATTACATACCGTCCTCTCTTTTTAGATATATAATGCAATGACGGCTGATAGAGCATGGGAAAGGTTCTTTTCTTATAGAGGAGCTGATGGACTGGTCTTCTGGTCACCAGCTCCTCCATCAGCAGTCATTTTATATCTAACAAGAGACGACTATGTAATAAAAGATTGCGCTGTGACTGACAAAAATAACAAGAATTCACTATGTAAGGGACAGCACTGTACATAACAGCAGAGGAAGCTATGTAATAAGAGATGGCACCATATATAACTAGAGAGGATGGTACGTAATAAGGGAGGGTGTTATACATAATAAAAGAGGAAACTATGTAACTAGGGATAGCGCTATACATAATAGGTGAGTACACTATACACTAAGGAACTGTGCTATACATAATAAGGCTACATTCCTGCATCTGTGTGCAGTGTCGGTGTGCTGCCCGCTTTTACAGACGCATTGAGCATGTCCTATTCTAATCCTCAAAATTGGATCAGAACAGAACATTCTCTGACCCACACAGATCTCATTTTCAGATCCGTGATTTTCATGGATGTGTGAATGGATCTATAAAACTGTACGAGTCCATAGACCATCCCATAAAAAAATCAGGCAGCACACGGACATTTCACACAAATGTGAGAATGCAGCCTAAGGGATTTTACAGATAACATTATCACTACAAGTCACATAGTGCAGATACAGAATAATATTTACATCCAGGCACTTACCGCTGACATGTCATATGATCAGAGTCGGTTTCTGCTGCTTCTTCTCCATCTGGTCAGACCTTCATGTCGACATCTCCCAGCCACGACTTGTCTTGTCACGATGATCTCCAGCCTAGAAAATAACAAGGTCATATATATTGTATGCATACATGTGTCTCCCCCACACTGCGTCCTCGAATACAGATATGTACTCACACCCATTAATATACTATTAGCCACTTAGTAATCAAAATATAAAGTGATAAGCAGCACTGTGCCCCCCATTAACTATAATCTCCACCGGCAAATAATATCAATTATTCAGTCTCTGTGACTCTCCCCAATTAACTGTAAGGCTATGTACACAAGGAAAATATACAAGGCTTTACAGTACAATCAAAGTGAAACCCCTATCAATGCTCTCTACCAGCACCCCAGTCATTGCTCTCTACCAGTACCCCAGTTATTGCTCTCTACCAGCACCCCGTCATTGCTCTCTCCCAGCAGCCCCATCATTGCTCTCTCCCAGCACCTCCATCATTGCTCTCTCACAGCACCTCCATCATTGCTCTGTCCCAGCACCTCCATCATTGCTCTGTCCCAGCACCTCCATCATTGCTCTGTCCCAGCACCCCCATCATTGCTCTGTCCCAGCACTCCTATCATTGCTCTCTCCCAGCACCCCCATCATTGTTCTCCCACCACCCCCATCATTGCTTTCTCCCAGCACCCCCGTCATTGCTTTCTCCAGCCCCGTCATTGCTCTCCCCATCCCCGTCATTGCTCTTCCCAGCCCCATCATTGCTATCCCAATTGCCACCATTGCACTCCCCATCGCAACCATTGCTCTCCCCATCGCCACCATTGCTCTCCCCAGCCCCACCATTGCTCTCTCCAGCCCTATCATTGCTCTCTCCAGCCCCATCATTGCTCTCACCCACCTTTCCTCATTCTCCTGTTCTGCCCAGCGCTCCCCTGTAGCATCCTCCTCACCGGCAGCTTTCTCTCTGACACAGGCCCGCACTGCATGGTGACGTCATCAAGCAGCGCGGGCCTGTGTCAGGGAGGAAGCCGCAGTGGCGGGCAGGAAGCAGAAGTGAGGAGGTGGGATCCCTCCAGCTTCGCTGCCATTTTCTCCTGTCAGTAGCGGAGCTGGAGGGATCGCTTCCTGCTCGCCGCATATGATGAGGGCAATCTGGCCATGGGCCCACCGGAACCTGGGGAACCGAGAAGCAGGCCAGATTGCCGTCATCATTAGTCGCCCGGCAAGGTCCGCCCCGCACCGCCGGGCCCCGGTGCAGTTGGTCCGGCTGCACCGGGGGTATGTCCGCCCCTGATTCATTCCTTATCCAATTGCCTGCAAGACATCTCCCGAGTATCCCCCATCCTCTAGATTTCTGTGCTCCAACACGTCCGATTCTTACCTACATTTGGAACTTCCAAGCAGAACTTGATAACCCATCTCTTCAGAACAGATTACAGCCTGCAATGACCCCACTGCCACCTCACCACTAAAAGAGCTGCCGCCTCATCAACACCTGAGCTGCTGCAACCTACTGTCTGCTTTCCCATTATCCTGTAGAATGTAAGTCCACAAGAGTCCGTAGGGTCCTCTCCCCTCTGTACCTATCTGTGACTATTAGTTTGTTCATTGTAATATCTATTTGTGTTTTGTATGTAACCCCTCCTAATGTACAGCACCATGGAATCAATGGTGCGCTAAAAATAGATTATAATAATAATCCCTCGCATGATCTTCCACCCAGTCCTCACCCCTGCCCTCCTTGCTTGTCTGCACACAGCAGAAAGCCGTATCAGTTGGCACCTGTGTTTTGTCATCATCATCAAGGATGTCCTGCGGTTGTCCGCTGACTATTTGCACTACCCGTCCCACGTACTCATCCTCCAACAGAACAAGTGATTGGGCATCAGTGCACTCAATCTCTTCCACTTGTGGGGCAGGGCCAGGTGGATGGCCCAAGGAACCACAGTCAGCACAGTCATCAAAAAGCAAAAGTGACTGCTGCATGACTTGGGGCTCAGACTGCTTGCCTGATTTGCAAGGGGTGAGATGAAAGACAGATTCCCATGGGCAAATTCTGCACTTTCAGCAGGGGACTAGGTGGAAGACAACCAAAGGAACTGAAGGCACTCTTAGACATCCAATCTAAAATCGCCTTTGCTTGCTCTGGCCTCACCATTTGTTGAGGGGTACTCAGGCCTATAAAATTATGCAGAACGTCCTATCGCCTGTGCGCACCAGAGGAAGGTGTTCATTTGGGCACGTAGCAGGCACAGATCGACCACGTCCTCTCTCTCACTGCATCTGCTATGCCTCCACCAGCAGCAAAACGACCACATCCCCTTCCTCTTTCACCTACACTGCCACGTCCACCTCCTGAGCCTCCTCCTCCACTTGGACCTCCGCCTCCTGGTTCAAGATTTTTTTTTCTATTCTATATTATTTTAATCCCTTCAAAGCCCAAGGCGTACTAATACGTACCTGCGCCCTGGGACTTAAGAGCCTGGTACGTATTAGTACGCCTTTGCGATTTCGCCCGCATACAGGCTGTGCGGGCAAGATCGTCGCCGGGTGTCAGCTGATTGTTACAGCTGACACCCAGTGCTATGTGCAGGGTGTCGATCACAGCATTGCGGTGGCAAGGGGAGGTGATCGCGATACTCACCTCTCCTGCCAGCGTCCAACGCTGTCTGCCGCGGCTTCCCGGAAGTTGCTGTAATGCAGGTGCCGGAATGCAACGCACAGAGACACAAGGCAAGGACAGTCGGGGATGATTATAAACAATTTATATATATATATAACAGGTATTCTGAACAAGGGGATTAAAACAAGGGTATTGAACGGTAATTTGAAATATTAGCAAAATGCGAAGTCTCTCAAAGCAATGTGGTGCACCCAGCCAGGGAGTCACCACGTCAGTTCTTTATCTCTGTATATGGCCCTAGCGGGGGTCACCGGTTATTCCCGCTAGGCCGAAAGTCTTTTCCGGACAAAATCAATTAAAGCAAGTTTAGCTTCTTCCACCCCAACTGTTCCCCTCCCAACCTGAGTACCTAAACCCAACCGGCCCCAGTACCGTGAGTGAACAGTAGAAGTGACGGCCCTGTTCACGTATGCAGCTCTTCTGCTTCCACTGGAGTGACTTTCCTGGCTCAGCAGTCTCCCAACTCCTCTCTTCCTGGCCGTTGGAGGCAGTCTCTCAAGCCGTGGATAGGGTGGTCCAGACCTCGTCTGTCGGCGGGCGACGTCGGGTTCCGTGAACTCACTCAGCACCGCAAGCAGGTTCCGACTCTCCTCAGTAGGCACAGCACTCGGGTCACATCTGTGAGGGATCCGGAGCTCATCCACCGGCACCCGGCTGTGGCACCTCGCAGGCCTCCGTCTTAGGCCTGCCACGCGGGGCTTCTCAGCACGCAGGGAGTACGTCTGCTCCTCTCTGCTGCTTGGCGCAAAAAACTCCTCAAGCTTGGCGCGCTGGCCTCTTATCTCCAGGAACTCCTTCCTGGAAGTCACCTGACCGGGTCCAGCGTCTAAATCTGCTCTCCCTTCAACTTCTCTTGTATATCTTGGTTCCGCTTGACTGTGTCTGGCCAGCAGATGGCAGTCTTTCTCCATCTTTGAAGCATCATGTAAGAGTTCTCTTAAAGGCTCTCTCGCCTCTACTACATTGCCATGACAACCCGATGTCGTCATGACAACATCCGTGTCACCAGACAGCAGGAAGATACTTTGGTCATGAGCAGTGCATGACCAAAGTATCTTCTATCTCTGCAGCACTGACAGCCTGTATAGCACAGGGATGGTGCTCCATCCCTATGCTATACAGGCGAGCAGAATAAAAAAAAGCGAAAGTCCCATAATGGGACAAAGAATAAAAGTAAAAAAGTGTTAAAAAATAAAAAAAAAAATTTAATTTTTTTTTAAAATATAAAAAAATAAAAATAAAAAAAGAATCCACCAAAAATAAAAATATAATGTACCCATCAATAAATATTATTATGAAAAAAAATAAATAAATAAAAGTACACATAATTGATATTGCCACGTCCGGAACGACCTGATCTATAAAACTGTCCCACTAGTTAACCCCTTTAGTGAACATGGTAAAAAAAAAAATAGAAAACGAAGCAAAAAACAATGCTTTATCATCATACCGCCAAACAAAAAATGGAATAACACGCGATCAAAAAGACGAATATAAATAAAAATGGTACCGCTGAAAACGTCATCTTGTCCCGCAAGAAACAAGTCGCCATACAGCTCCATCAGCCGAAAAATAAAAAAGTTATAGCTCTCAGAATAAAGCGATGCAAAAAAATATTTTTTTCTATAAAATAGCTTTTATTGTGTAAAAGCGCCAAAACATAGAATAACTATATAAATGTGGTACCGCTGTAAACGTACTGACCCAAAGAATAAAGCTACCTTATCAATTTTACCACACGCAGACCGGCATAAAAAAAATATAAAAAAAACAATTCCTGAATTGTTGGTTTTTGTTTAATCTGCCTCCCAAAAATCGGAATAGAAAGCGAACAAAAAATGTCACGTGCCTGAAAATGGCACCAATAAAAACGTCAACTCATCCCGCAAAAAACAAGCCATCACATGACTGTCGGCCAAAATATGGAAAAATTATAGCTTTCAAAATATGGCGATGCAAGAACTAGATTTTACAAAAAAAAGCGTCTTTTAGTGTGTGACTGCTGTCAATCATAAAAAACTGATATGAATCTGGTATCGCTGTAATCGCACCGACCCGAAGAATAAAGTCGTCTAATCACTTATACCGCACGAGGAACGGCGTAAAAATAAACTCTAGGGTTAGGGTTAGGGTTGTGCTAGGCTTAGGGTTGGGGTTGGGGTTAGGGTTGGGCTATGGATAAGCTAGGGTTAGGGTTGGGCTAGGGTTAGGGTTGTAGGGTTGGGCTAGGGCTAGGGTTTGGCTAGGGTTAGGGTTGGGGTTGGGGTTAGGGTAGTGTTGGGATTTTTTTCAAAAGTAAAAAAAAAAAAAGATGACAATATGGCAACTAGTGTTGAGCGCAAGTGCTCGCTACTTGAGTTTGCATCGGGTGCTCGGGTATGCACTGAGTATCGCGGGTGCTCAAGTGACATGCTCGAGTCTCCGCCCCATAAGCTTCGCGGCCAAAAAAACCTTGCGGGGATTGCCTGCTATGCACGAGCAATCCCCGCATGTTTTTTTTTGGGTGTCTAATAACCGTGAAACATGCAGGCGGGGACTCGAGCATGTCACTCGAGCACGCGCGATATATGGTGCATACCCGAGTACCCGATGCAAACTCAAGTAGCGAACACTTGCCCTCAAGACTAATGACAACTTATTCAATATGATGACCTAATGTTATCAAATTCTGTGTCGTACCTCTGGGTTCAAAATGTTCACTATACCCCTTGATAAAATCCTTGAGAGGTGTAGTTTCCAAAATGGGGTCACTTGTGGGGAGTTTCCACTATTTAGGCACATCAGGGGCTCTCCAAACGCGACATGGCATCCGCTCTCAATTCCAGCCAATTTTGCGTTCAAAAAGTCACACAGTGCTCCTTCCCTTCTGAACTCTGCCGTGTGCCCAAACACTGTATTTTCCCCACTTATGGAGTATTGGCGTACTCAGGAGAAATTGCACAAAAGTTTTTGGGGTCCATTTTCTCCTCTTACCCTTGTGAAAATAAAAAAATTGGGGCTAAAACATAATTTTTGTGGAAAAAGTTAGATTTTTTTTATTTTCACGGCTCCATGTTATAAACTTATGTAAAGCACTTGGGGGTTCAGGGTGCTCACCACACAACTAGATAAGTTCCCTGAGAGGTCTAGTTTCCAAAATGGTGTCACTTGTGGGGGTTTTCCACTGTTTAGGCACATCAGGGGCACATCCGCTAATTATTCAAGCAAATTTTACATGCAAAACGTCAAATGGTGCTCCTCCCCTTCCGAACCCTGCCGTATGCCCAAGCAGTGGTTTTCCCCCACATATGGGGTATCGACTTACTCAGGAGAGATTGCACAACAAGTTGCATGGTGCAATTTCTCCTGTTACCCTCATAAAAATGCAAAATTGGAGGCTGAAAAACATTTTTGTTGCAAAAATGTGAAAATTTTATTTTTACGGCTCAATGTTCCAAACTTCTGTGAAGCACTTGGGGGTTCAAGGTGCTCACCACACATCTAGATAAGTTCCCTGAGGGGTTTAGTTTCCAAAATGGTGTCACTCCCGGGGGGGGGGGGGTTTCCACTGTTTAGGCACATCAGGGGCTCTCCAAATGCAACATGGCGTCCGCTAATTATTCAAGCAAATTTTGCAATCAAAAAGTCAAATGGCGCTCCTTCCCTTCCAAACCCTGCCGTGCGCCCAAACAGTGGTTTTTCCCCATATATGGAGTATCTTCATGCTCAGGGGAAATTGCACAACAAATTTTGGGGTCCATTTTTTCCTGTTACCCCTGCGAACATAAAAAAATTGGGTCTAAAGTAACTATTTTTGGAAAAAAGTTAAATGTTAATTTTTTTCTTCCACATTCCAAAAATTCCTGTGAAGCACCTGAAGGGTTAATAAACTTCTTGAATGTGGTTTTGAGCACATTGAGGGGTGCAATTTTTAGAATGGTGTCACTTTTGGGTATTTTCTGTGATAAAGACCCCTCAAAGTGACTTCAAATGTGATGTGGTCCCTAAAAAAATGGTTTTGTAAATTTTGTTGGAAAAATGAGAAATCGCTGGTCAACTTTTAATACTTATAGCTCCCTAATAAAAAAAAATTTGGTTCCAAAATTGTGCTGATATAAAGTAGACATGTGGGAAATGTTATTTATTAACTATTTTGTGTGACATATCTCTCTAATTTAAGGGAATAAAAATTCAAATTTTGAAAATTGCAAAATTTTCAAAATTTTCACCAAATTTCCATTTTTTCACAAATAAACTCAAGTGATATTGAAGAAATTTAACCACAGTCATGAAGTACAATATGTCACGAAAAAACATTCTCAGAATCAGGCTGATCTGTTGAAGCGCTCCAGAGTAATTACCTCATAAAGTGACAGTGGTCAGAATTGTAAAAATTGGCCTGGTCATTAACGTGCAAACCACCTTGGGGGGGTAAAGGGGTTAAGTCATTTTCCTATCCACATTTGTTTGCAGGACAATTGTCCTGCTCTTACCCCCATTTTGTTTCCTTTTGCAGCCCCCTAGACCTTACTACGACCATTTTACAGCACCAAAGTTTGAGTCCCCATTGACGTCTATTGGACTCCGGTTCGGGCATCAGAACTTGACCCGAACTTGATCCCGAACCCAAGTTTGGACTACAGTTCGATCGAATCCAATGAACCTGAACATTCACAGGTCCGCTCATCACTAGTCCTTACCTGTATGTGGCACGAAGCTCCCTCTCATGGTGGTGTGGGAGTGGTGAAGATAGTGTTCCACTCTCTGGCACCCCAAGTGGTTGAATGAATTTTACAGTAATGTATGTTATGTGAAAGCAAACCTTCTGGGGCTGCAGTATAGCTTAGACAGGGTTAACTATAACAGCTGGCCCAGATTGGGGAGGAGAACTGGGGTTATTGTCAAGAACAAGGAAGTTGAGTTCAGTTGGAGAAGTGTGGTGGAGTGATTGCAGAGGTCAAGTGTACTGGGCTGCTAGAGACAACATGAGCCTATTACTTGGGGCAGTGGATTGCCATATAACCATTCCGTGTGGAGCCGTCTCTCAGTCTTGGAACCTCAAGATGGGCGTCAGGGTCTTTGGGCACATCAAGTACTGCAGGAAAAGATGGACACATACTCCCAGAGGCAGAAGGTAATGGAATCCTGGTGCACTGCCTTCAGAGGAGCAAAATTCCCAATTCTAGTGAAGTTAGTATGAAAATTAATGTCCTACCCAGATCTAGGGCTGAAGTCATGTCTGGTACCTGAGGGAAAGCCCATAACCTGTTGTGCCCTATCCCACATGCTTCATTGTAATGACAGTAAACGTTTGTTATATAGCATTTGGTGTCCCCTTGATTGCGTGCTGCAGTTCTGTGAGATGGAAGCTTGGAGCCAGTGGAGGCCTATGGGCCACAAGTAAGTGTGATGCACCCCACACATAGCAGCTCCCTGGGACCGGGACACAATTTTCCTGTAGGGAGTCAGAGCATGCAGAAGCAGTAGTTCATCCATGACTACCCCGCTCAGGCACCTTACAGTGGCAGAATGTTATACTTTCAGTCTTACAGTTCTGTGAAGACCTGGGGTCTTCCGTGGGCGTAACACTACTCAGATAACACAGGGTGAGGGTAAAACAGCATGGCAATACTTTATTGAACCAACAGGCAATAAACAGATAGAACAGTCCCAGCAAATACCCAAGATGGTACAACATTACACAGTCCTCACCCTTCCGCTGGCCAGCCTGGGATAGAACAGCTGCGACTTTGGCACTTCCAGGGCCAACTACCTCAACCAGTGGCCCCCCGCTGCCCCCACAGCTAGAAGGTAGCGTCAACTTTAGGAAGCTAGCAGACCATCGAGGTACAAGGCCAGGGGATCCGAGGGTCCCACCCTGGCCTTTCCAAGAGTTTCCATGGGGCCAGATGACCGGCTGGTCCCAATCTGGCTTCTGCGAATGTCTCCATGGGTTCCAGGCGACCGGAGGGTCCCACCTGGCAACCCCAAACATATCCATGGGGCCAGGTGACTTCATCGTCCCAACCTGGTCTCCCCAAATATATCCATGGGTTCTCTGATGGTCAATGGAGCAGATCCGTATTTTTCCAGTCAGGGCTATATACCCTTAGGCTAGAATCATGTAGAATCCAAATCTGTGTCTCTTTGGGTAAAGCCATGCCACCAAGCTGATGGTGTGAAGAGAGTCTGATCTTTACTTCTCCTTGTAAAGTCTCTTTTTGATTCTCCTTGATTCTGCTTTAGCACTACAGGCATCCCTGTTTATATTTACATCTATGTAAGGTCATCAGTCACAGGTTGGGGGAAAGGGCAGTGCTCAGGCCTCGTTGTTTGAGCAATTTAATAAATATACATAGTAGGTATAGGTGGGGTCTATTTAAATAAACATCAAGCTGGCTTTTAGTACAATATGTCATTAGCATATTAACAAACATTGTTGTTTCCAAACGAAGAGAAGTCAACATTTAGTTTTATACAAATAATAGTATGTCCTTCTTGATCAATCACAGAAATACACATACATTTACAAGTCACCACAAAGATAATAGTGTATTTCTCTTAGATTAACAAATCTAAACGTCTGTCTGATTAAGATTATAAGTTATCGTCACAAGTTCTAACTCCTTTCTGACTTGTGACATACATTTATGTCATATATCAAGTGCAGTTATATGGCGCAGTCTCAGGATCTAGGCCTTCTCCATACATGGCAACTGCTAGCTGTGTTATACAGCAAGTACTCACCTATAATAGCAGCCATCATAGCAAGCACCGATCTCTGCAATACAACCCCTTAAACGCCATGGTCAGTAGCGACTGCAGCATCTAAGTAGTTAGACATAGGCTCCCCTTTGTCACCCCTTGCTCTCCCTCATGGGTTGCTGATGGGTGGCCATGGTGGCTGGGTGCCGACTAAAGTCCCGCACGTCTTCCATCTTTGTACTGCTTCATTGGAGAACACAACATTTACAATACATTGCAATAAAGTGTTAACAAATATTATAAATATAACAATGAACACCATTTAAGCCAAATAAAAATTGCTATTTTTTCTTCACTTTGCCACGTGGAAAAGAATGGAATAAAAAATGATATATAAACATTATACTGTGCATAACCAAAAATGGTCCAAATAAAAACTACAGCTTACCCTGAAAAAAAGGCCTTACACAACAAAATTTGACAACACAATCCAATTTTTTTTTTGTGTTTTATTTTTTAAATGAAGTAAAAACTAAAATGAAACATATATATATGTATATATCTGTGGTCTCACTGTAATCGTACTGCTCTGCGTAATAAAGTCATCAGGTGATTTTTACCACACGTTGAATGCTATATTTTAGAAAACCCTGCAACAATAATGGAATTATATTTTTTCAACATAATATCCTACATGAAATGCTTTCCCATTTCCGAGTACATTATATGGTAAAGTTAATTGTTGTCATTTAAAACTACAACTTGTTCTAATGCTATGTCAATGGAAAAATAAAAAAAGTTATGGCATCCTGGAAGACAAGGAGAAATAAAATTGCACAGAATGGGTTAAACCATACATCAACACAGTGTGTATAGGGTTGTCTGAGTAGGGACTGGGAACTACAGGAAATGTGCCAGAAAGATTGCTATGAATTACGCATTTGTTGTGAAAGTTTCTTGTGCGCTCCAAGGCCGATTTCATTTTTTTTTCACTTGTATTTATTTATAGTCTTTACAGTTCATGGAAAAATGTTTAAGGAGTTTTCCAGTACTATTTTATTTTTTTCTCATGGGGCTAAGAACTGCCTGTTATGTTCAGTGCCATCTCAGAGAAGTAATGGACCGCTGCTGCTGCTGGAAATTCTTCTGCTTCATTTGACCTCACATCAACAGTGCAGCTCTTCCAGACCGCTATGTCGACGGGGTGTGACTGCGGACCTCATGCTGACTCACAGCCTGCTCCCCGCTGTTAGGCAGTGGGGAGCCAGCTGTGAATCAGGATGACATCGGCAGTCACACCCTGTCACCAGAGCAGAGTGAAAGAGAAGCAGCCTGACATCAGCGGAATTTGCAGAATCACTGGGAAGAGTGGTCCATGACTGCTCTGAGCAGGCAGAGATCGGCGCTGGACACAACAGGCTAGTAGTTAGCAACCTGCCTGTTAGTTCTTAGGCCCACAAGAAAAAATAAATTTGTCCCGGGTAAACCCTTTCAGGACAATTTCTGCTGTTGTACCTGTTATCCTCCTTTATGTCTTGAAACATTTTATTTACAAATGGATTTCAATAAAAGACTTTTGAAGCGAATATAGGAAAAAAACTGCAATTCTTTAAGTACTTGGAATGGTCTTAAAGGGTTTGTTCACTTACAGGAAAGTTGACCCCAAACACTGTAAAATATCTAAAATAACAGAAAGAGCCATCTGTAGGTTAAGATCCGACTCCCCACATTGCTCAGGTCTCAGTGTTTCGAGTGCAGCGGTGACATCACGTCAACAGCGAGCATCACTGCTGTATCCAATCACTGAGCGTAGCGGCTGTGCTGAGATGGGCAGCATGAGCTGCTGACCTTAGTGATTGACTACAGTGGTGATGCGTGCTGTTGACGTGACGTCAATGATGCAGCCAAAACACAGAGACCAAAGCAGTGGCAGGTAGCTGCCACTGGACCCAAGGTGGGTGAGTACCTGTTCTGTCAGGTAATTTAGGTATTTTAGAGTATTTGGGGTCCACTTTGTTGAAAGTGGAAAACCCCTTTAATACTCCTTTTTTCTTACGATAAACGTTACAAATTTCCCGTTAAATGACTAAAGCTTGCAACTTTACCAATCTTTTGAACAAATAGGGATTGTTTTCTTTAGTTGTGGTTGCATTGACAAATCACTATTTGCTGCGATTGTCTTTAGGTTATTTTTACTACATTCCTTGAAGACAATTGCTATTTTTAATAAAGATGTGTTGTTTCTATTGTAAGATAAAGCATTGTCTCTTTGCAGTCTTTTTCAACGTACATTAAATGGCTTTTCATATCTCTAATGGCAAATAACTACAATATAACATCACTTTATGGTTGATGAGCATCTGACCACAACTGAACATGACAATAAATGGCCGCAGTACTTCCTTAGCACTTCACATCTCACATTTTGGAAAAAAATATTTGGTCTTCTCAAAGGTGTTTCTAGGTGTTCCGACCCGATATCGGTTGTATTCTAAAGATCAGTCTTCTTCGGTTGATTCCAGGTTTTGTGATCAAAGGTAAAAAGGGTCTCACAGGACATTTCCTCATGCCAGACTTTGGAGTTGAAAACACTTAGTCAAATTATGAGAAATAAATGCTTAATATCCATTAAAAACAGTGCTTCTTATGTTTGAAAGATACTACAAAATTTTTCTGAAATAAGAGGCTATCTGAGAACTGACTGATCACTACTTCACAATAAGCAGTTTTCCTATGCCCTTGGAGATATTAACTAGTCAGTAATCCTCTCTCTCGTTTATTAAGGGCCTAAATATGCTACCATGGCCTGCAGTGTCTCCAGACTTGTCTCCCATCGGGCACATCCGGGACGTCATGCATCGACAATTGTAAAGGGAGCCGACAGCAGTGTATCTTGATAATTTCTGTGCCCAAGTGCATTCAGTATGGCAGAACATTTCTCAGATAACCATTAATAACCTCATTGATAACAGCCAAGGCTTGTAAGTGCAGGGGTTTCTGTGCATGGCGCTCATACTCGATACTGAATAAATTGATTGTTTAGAAAAAAAAAATCAGTTTTTTTCAGAATTTGCATGTCAATAACATATCTACCCATCATGTGATTTCCATTTCCATTGTTAATGTCATATGTTCTTTTTAAAGCATGTCAATGAGTGCTTATTTGATGTCATTTGAGAGAACTTTCTCTTCTTAAATCCTTTTCCAAAAATTCAGCAGCAGCTCCTTAACTAAGAAAGTTAGACAATGTGGCATATTTGTGAAGATTTGGCAGTTTCTTCCTTACATTTCCACCATTTCTTCCCTGGTTTTTCATCTAATCGAACAGTCTTTTTGCTGGTGTCCTTGACTTTCTTTGATTTCACAGTGCATGTAGCCATGATGTTCTGTAATGGGTTGTACTGGGGACTTACAATTTGCGGACACTGAAACTTCTCCTGAATCACATACCCGAGTCTTGTGGTTCCTATAAATCCAACAGGCGTGGAGACAAGACGAGTGATGGTTGCATAGACATATTGTACTGCGAGCAAAGAACCTGTTTGACAACAGATAGCATAGTTAGACATACTGTACCTTCCCAAATATATAAATTAAATTATATATCACAAATGCTATATAGGTATGAACTGTGTGAATTAGGTTTTTTCTAAGTAATCTTGGGCAACAATATAAATTATTGACAACCTTAGTGTCTTGTGGGCCATAATAATGCCTGGTTCTGCAGAGCATGATGCATTCAGTCTGGAAAAAACAATGGTTCTTGGACACATGATGGACCAGCAGGGGCACTAAACAAGCTCAGACTGGCCCACGGGGTAACAGGTAAATCCCCCGGCGGGCCTCTTTGCACGTGTGGGATCCTCACCCCCTATATATGAGAAGTAGTCGGCACAATACACATGATTCACTATGTACAGACAAAGCCAGCACCTGATCATTCATGTAACAAACTACCCAGATTATTATTATATAGAAGCAGAGGTAAATTTGTGAATGAGGGTAATGAAATATTTACATGTACCTGGACAGTGGGCCTCAAGAGTCAATATTACTGGTGGATCTTTGGCACCCATGTATGACTCTGGCCCATGGTATTAGCAGCCCACATTTATAATTATATTGTAATTTGTTAAAAGCCTAGATGATTTGGGAAAACAAAGATCACAATCTCACCATTTGATACATCCCAAACTTTGACTGCTCTGTCCTGAGATCCAGTATAAATGTAAGAGTCATCTGGTGAGAAACAGGCGCATTCTACACCTTGGAAGAAGAAGCCCTATGGGAAACATAGTAATACATTTAACCTCTTTCTCTCTGTAAACATACAGTACAGACCAAAAGTTTGGACACACCTTCTCATTTAAAGATTTTTCTGTTTTTTAATAACTATGAAATTTGTACATTCACACTGAAGGCATCAAAACTATGAATTAACACATGTGGAATTATATACTTAACAAAAAAGTGTGAAACAACTGAAAATATGTCTTATATTCTAGGTTCTTCAAAGTAGTCACCTTTTGCTTTGATGACTGCTTTGCACACTCTTGGCATTCTCTTGATGAGCTTCAAGAGGTAGTCACCAGAAATGGTCTTCCAACAATCTTGAAGGAGTTCCCAGAGATGCTTAGCACTTGTTGGCCCTTTTGCCTTCACTCTGCGGTCCAGCTCACCCCAAACCATCTCGATTGGGTTCAGGTCTGGTGACTGTGGAGGCCAGGTCATCTGGCGTAGCACCCTATCACTCTCTTTCTTGGTCAAATAGCCCTTACACAGCCTGGAGGTGTGTTTGGGGTCATTGTCCTGTTGAAAAATAAATGATGGTCCAACTAAACGCAAACTAGATGGAATAGCATGCCGCTGCAAGATGCTGTGGTAGCCATGCTGGTTCAGTATGCCTTCAATTTTGAATAAATCCCCAACAGTGTCACCAGCAAAGCACCCCCACACCATCACACCTCCTCCTCCATGCTTCACGGTGGGAACCAGGCATGTAGAGTCCATCCGTTCACCTTTTCTGCGTCGCACAAAGACACGGTGGTTGGAACCAGAGATCTCAAATTTGGACTCATCAGACCAAAGCACAGATCTCCACTGGTCTAATGTCCATTCCTTGTGTTCTTTAGTCCAAACAAGTCTCTTCTGCTTGTTGCCTGTCCTTAGCAGTGGCTTCCTAGCAGCTATTTTACCATGAAGGCCAGCTGCACAAAGTCTCCTCTTAACAGTTGTTGTAGAGATGTGTCTGCTGCTAGAACTCTGTGTGGCATTGACCTGGTCTCTAATCTGAGCTGCTGTTAACCTGCAATTTCTGAGGCTGGTGACTCGGATAAACTTATCCTCAGAAGCAGAGGTGACTCTTGGTCTTCCTTTCCTGGGGCGGTCCTCATGTGAGCCAGTTTCTTTGTAGCGCTTGATGGTTTTTACAACTGCACTTGGGGACACTTTCAAAGTTTGCCCAATTTTTTGGACTGACTGACCTTCATTTCTTAAAGTAGTGATGGCCACTCGTTTTTCTTTACTTAGCTGCTTTTTTCTTGCCATAATACAAATTCTAACAGTCTATTCAGTAGGATTATCAGCTGTGTATCCATCTGACTTCTGCACAGCACAACTGATGGTCCCAACCCCATTTATAAGGCAAGAAATCCCACTTATTAAACCTGACAGGGCACACCTGTGAAGTGAAAACCATTTCCGGTGACTACCTCTTGAAGCTCATCAAGAGAATGCCAAGAGTGTGCAAAGCAGTCATCAAAGCAAAAGGTGGCTACTTTGAAGAACCTAGAATATAAGACATATTTTCAGTTGTTTCACACTTTTTTGTTAAGTATATAATTCCACATGTGTTAATTCATAGTTTTGATGCCTTCAGTGTGAATGTACAATTTTCGTAGTCATGACAATACAGAAAAATCTTTAAATGAGAAGGGGGGTCCAAACTTTTGGTTTGTACTGTACATACATACATAATATAGATATAAAGATAGCTATTGATGCATGTGTAACTGTATATAGAAATCCTGACCATTTGTGTAAAGACGTTTAATATTATTCTTGACAATATAGCTTCATAAAAACACTATGGTACATTCTTAGGGGTTTTCTCATTTTCTTCTCTGCCTCCTGGCTTCCTGTCTGCCAGGTTTAGTGCTCTTGTGCTTGAGTGACAGTTTGGACCAGAGCCAAAACCCTGCACTTGCCGGTGCCGCAAACAGATGATACTCTGCAGCAGCGGAGGAGGTCAGTCTGTCTAAAGCTGGCAAGATCGGGAGCTAACAGTGCACTCCAATGGTTCAGACAGCTTCAGACCAGCGCTTTTCAGCTCTATTGGAAAGAGATTGTACGTATTTCACGTTTGGCCACCGCTGCTAGACTGTGGTTGTGATCGGTAACTTAGGTAATGTGCAATAAACAATAAAATTAAAAAGCATTCTGTTCTTGAGAATGGAGAGGTTTTTTGTAATCAAGTACAATACAAAGTTGCTTGTTTTTACAAGTATTTTGCAATTTTTCCTATTAAAGAACATGAGATAACTATAGTAGCGCATTCTGCTGTGCCATTCCTGCTGACAGACATACTCAGAATGTGATGGAGCTCATTATAAATCATTGGAGGTCCATCGGGATGCATTAGGATCTATTTGATTAAGTATCGTCTCCGTTATAAGCCATGACTCAAGTGTGAGAGCCTAAGCGATC
This sequence comes from Phyllobates terribilis, assembly GCF_046119375.1. Classification (NCBI taxonomy): domain Eukaryota; kingdom Metazoa; phylum Chordata; class Amphibia; order Anura; family Dendrobatidae; genus Phyllobates; species Phyllobates terribilis. The sequence continues at coordinate 17,413,013 of NW_027362761.1, read as the reverse complement.
AAGGTGCTTCTTCCTTCCGGTTGTTATTCTTCAATTTCTTGACTATATCTGTTTCTTCCTTACTGATTTCTATGACTCCTAAATAGCTTCTTTAGTTATGCAGCCGTACAGGGTCATAGTAAGTTTATAGCCAAGACGTAACAAGCAGAATTATCCACTAGTCATGCAGTTGGCCAAAATGTGAGGAAAGATGGAATTCAGCAACTTGTAAACCAAAAATGCTAAGCCTGGTTTATTACATGGGGTTTAAAAGCGATTGAACATCTATAACCTAATTGAAAGCTACAGTTGTACTGTAAGTTAAACACGCGTCATAAGTACCTTATAACACATCTCATGTTCCCAATCACCCGCCTCCATCTTCCACAAACGCTGAACTGAGTCCTCACAACCACTAAGTGCATATGTTTCCTTCGTACTAATCTCCAAGCAAGTGACTTTACTTTCATGAGGCTCCAATTTGTGGTTGTCATCTTCTCCAGGGTTGAATAGACCAATTTCTCCTCCTACCATCCCATAAATAATCCTTTGGTCTTCAAAGATAGCGACTCTGCTTATGGAACCTGAAATATTGGGATGTACTGAATACAAGGGACCATCGAGCATCGGAAGAGGGTCTCCCTTTGTTACTTCATACAGAAGAACTGTCTCTTGGTAAGCCACAGCGAGGTAGCTTTCTTCTTTGCTCAGAGATATACAAAGTACAGGTATATCATGATCTAAAGGAGGAATGCAAGCAACATCCTGTCTTTGGTCTAATGGAAATGCCAGCACAGTGCCTGACGTCAATCCACAGAACAAAATTCTCTTGCCATTTGCAATCTCCAGACAGGTTACCTCTGAAGAAGCTTCCAAAATGTCTGTCATACGACCTGCAAGACATTAAATATAATGTTAATTCTATTAATCTTCAGATATTGTATGGTCTCATTGTTTGCACTGAAACACACTATATGGAGAAAAGTATTGAGCCACAACACTAGGGCTTGTCCAACCTTTGGGGCTAAAATTTATTGTTTTTTTTTTAATAATTTTTCACCATTTGCCTTTTTCAGCTTTTGTGTTGCACTGTCTATTGCTGGCTACAGAATGAGGTAACAGAATCAGTCAGTGAGCTCCTTCTGACGGTCTGACGGGTAATTTGTAACTCTTTTATCTCTCTTTTTTGTGAATTCTGAGCTTATTAATGACCACAGACCACTTTAAAGATTAATGTGCAGTCAAACAAAGCCAGATGGTGCAAAATATTTAATGAAACTCATTTGCAAAGCTGATTTTAAACCCCAAATACAGGCATTTAAGCAAGAAGAAAAACCCAAAGTGTCCCCAAAGGGTCACAACCCCTTTATTCATTGTAACTGCAATGCAATCTGCCTTTACAATTAGTTGTGATAGAATGATTCATTCTAAAGAGCTCACTGAACTCCAGTGATACTGTAATAGGATGCCACCATTGTAACAAGTCAGTTCATCAAATCTCTTCCCTCCTAAATATGCCATGATTAACTGTGAGAGTGTTAGCGAAGAATGGAAAGGTTTAGAAACCACAGGTACTTACCCCGAAGTGTCAGACGGAGTAGGGTCGCCGAGTGATGGAGCATATAGTGCATGTTCTATAGTATATAAGCCACCAAAACACAGCTCTGCTGACTTAATAACTGCAGAGTTCCAGATCGCCACTGGCATTAGCATCAGCACAAATATGTGCTCTGGGAGCTCATTATATGGGTTTCTAAGGCCAAGCAGCAGCATGCATACCTAACATCACCAAGCACAATGTCAGGTGCCAGATGAAGTGGTGTAAAGCATGCCGCCACAAGACTCGGAAGTAGTGGAAATGTGTGCGGTGGAGAAACGAGTCATGCTTATCTATCTGGAAATCTGATGGATGAGCTTGAGTTTGGTGAATGCCAGGATAACGGTACCTGCCTGAATGCATTGTACCAACTGTAAAAATTGGTGGAGGAGGGATACTAAGGGGTTGTTTTTCAAGGGTATTATCTCCAGTGTAGGGAAATCTTAATGTTTTAGCATAGCAAGACATTTTGGACAGTTGTATGCTTCCAACTTTGTGGGAACAGTTTGGGGAAGGCTCTTTTCTGTTCCAGCATGGCTGTGCCCCATAAAGGCATGGTTGGGTGACTGGTAGAATCTGACTGGCCCACACAGATCCCTGACCTTAACCCTATTGAACACTTTTGGTATGAAATAGAACATTTTATAGTTTTTATTATGTTGGTGATTCAATAAAAATTCAATATTGCATACAGTTTTAATTTTCACTTCTTATTAACTGGGTTATACTCTATGCCTAGTTTTTTTGTGATATACTCTATACCATTAGGAGTGTTTTTCCCATTTATGGGTATAAACTTAGGTTAAGACTTTTTGGCGATAAACACTCTAGAATCTTGTAGAAAATATTCCCAGAAGAATGGAAACTCTACTAGCTCCAAAAGTGCAACCAACTCCATACTAATGCCTATGGTTTTCTAATGGGGCGTCACAAATGCTCCTGTAGGTGTATTAGATACTTTTGTCCATACAGTATAACTGAAGGGCGTCACAAAAGCTCCTGTAGGTGTATTAGATACTTTTGTCCATACAGTATAACTGAAGGGCGTCATTACTGCTCCTGTAGGTGTATTAGATACTTTTGTCCATACAGTATAACTGAAGGGTGTCACAAAAGCTCCTGTAGGTGTATTAGATACTTTTGTCCATACAGTATAACTGAAGGGCGTCATTACTGCTCCTGTAGGTGTATTAGATACTTTTGTCCATACAGTATAACTGAAGGGTGTCACAAAAGCTCCTGTAGGTGTATTAGATACTTTTGTCCATACAGTATAACTGAAGGGCATCACAAAAGCTCCTGTAGGTGTATTAGATACTCTTGTCCATACAGTATAACTGAAGGGCGTCACAAAAGCTCCTGTAGGTGTATTAGATACTCTTGTCCATACAGTATAACTGACACTACTACAAGGATCTTAACTAATGTATAAGCTGTATCTGGCACTTCTGCCATATTTTACCTTGAACTGCATCCCAGACAACTATTTTGTGCTTGTCACCAGTTTTAGGAAAATATACTCTTTCCCCTGAATTTGCTAGAGCGACACAACCACTACGGTCCTGAAAAGGGGGCAGTGTCTTGTGCTTTTCATCATAATCCAGATTCCACAGCTTGAGGTAGTAGGCTTCTTTGGAAGACGAGACCAATGTTCTTCCTTTCAAGGCCAGGCCAGTGACTGGTACTCCCATCCCATAAAAGCAGTCAATCAGCGTACCTCTTTTAGACAGGTTCCAGACCTAAAAGTAATGAAAATGAAAGATCATTCTACAAATCTGCTATTCATCTATTTTACAATGTGTATGGACTATTTTTAAAGAAAGATGGAAAGGTTGGAGAAGGTCTGCCATTCCCTATTCCAGGCTTTCTATATAGAACTCAACCCACTTAGGGATTACTACTGAGTTCATTACTTGGGCTTGCAATTGTGATGGACAGGGTCAGATTTATGATAGCCAAATAGAACTGGTTTGAGACAGCTGACCCATAAATGCTGTGATGTTTGTGCTTTATGGGTAGCTGGATCCACCACCAGAAGTTATTTTATCTCTGCTGTTTCCTGGAAAAGCATCTGAATAAAATATTATGCTCTTTTGGACTGAATAAAGCTAAACTTTAGACATTTATCTGTAAAGTGTCATCAGAAACCTCAACCCCATACATACAGGTCCTGACCATTTATAGTATAGTTTATGATAATGGAATACATAAGGTTCTGTCTTACTAACCCGTATGGTTTCATCTTGTGATCCTGTTAATATAAGATTCTTCTCACTGTGGATGGCAGCAGTTTTCACTAGATCTTCATGTTCTAGACAAGAATCTAGCAATCTCCTTAATGTGTTAGAATCAGCTCTGAATACCTGCACTTGTTTTCCGAATCCTAGTAAAATAGATATGTAGAGAATGTTATCTCAGATTGGGAAATACCATAGTAAAAAAAATGTTTTTCAAAGATACTTATTAGGGAAATATATAGGGCCTTAGGTATGTGTAGACATTAAATTGAAGTGTTAAAGGTAATATTTATTATTTGAAGGCATTTTCGACCAAATCCGAATATTAAAGAACCTTGATTAATTGCTATGGCCAATGCTTATACCTGTATTAATCTCCCATAAACTAGGTCATTAACCGTCTGCACATGTCAAAATTCAGACTGTTGAGAACTATGACACCTCCGCTTACCAACAGCAAAAAGTGACTCATCATCAGCCACCACCACAAAGATCAGCGCACTGGGCATCTTCTCAGTTGAAATACCGCCTCCTGAAGAAATCTAGCCATTAAGAACATATGTAATTACCATTATGACATCTAAATCCTGAAACATTTAGATTTCTTGGTATAAAAGTCAATGCTTGGTTTACATACTGTCATGCTTTTGCTGTTGGGTCTAGAACCTCAACTATGCAGACTGGTAGTGTGTCTCCCACGGCTTATATTCTCTACAATACAAAGATTGGTATATCGAAGGACTAGAACTTTCTACTTACCTGTCTTGGCTCCAGCTCCAATTTGTGCCTTCCTTCCTTTGCCTCCGGCTCCCTCTGCTCTAGTATATGTTGGATTAGCATGGTAACCTGGCGCACACTAATGTTATCACTCTAGGGCTTTTAAGACCAGCCCAGGTGGCTACACACATAACTGAGTATTCTGGTAGCTCATGCTGCTTCCACATGTCTGCAGTCTAGCTTAGTTATGCGACTAACTTAGCTCTGCTGTTTAAAGGCTGTTTCAAGGTTCTCATCTGCTGTCTCAGATCTGCTATTCCAAGGTGCTGACCACACACTCAGCTCTGCTACATTAAGGTGCCTGTGTGCCTTCTCATCTCAGCTGTTTCAAGTTGTTGTCCACATGCTTGACTTTGCTGCATTGGAGCATATGCCTGTCTACACAATTCTGCGGTTTCATGTTCTTTCGACACACTCTGCTCTGCTGCATAAAGGTACTTGTTTGTCTATACAACTCTGCTGTTCCTGTGTTCTGTCCATACACTTGGATCTGCTACATCTAGGTACCTGCCTGTCTGCTCGACTCTGCTGTTCCAAGGTGCTTTCTACACACTCGGTTTTACTGTTACAAAATACCGGTTTGCATATCCTGCTCTGCTGATCCTTGCAGTCAGTCTCGTCCGGCATATGAAGCTCTGCTGTTGCACTCTACTGATCCTCAATGTTCCATGTGCTGTCTGGCCTATCCAACTCCATTGCATCAACACCTCTGGTGCAAGCTGCTCACCCTCACCTATGGCTTAGTGAATCCATCTTACCAAGTAAGCCATAACAAAACTAATCTCTCTAGCGCAGGGTTTCTCATATTGTATAGCAAACACCATTTTTATGTGAGGCTTAGCTGGCTAGACGGTTTTGACAGAATTTATCATAGGCCTATCCATAGCTGCACCAATCTTTGATTTAGTAACATAATTGATTCATTTTGTGCCTGTTTTAATGTTATTCAAAGCTCAAAAAATGTTAACATGGATTTCAACAAATGATGAAGCACTGATATCATCCACTTCTGGCTGTGAAAGATAGAGAACACCGACTCTGCAGTACAAGAAATGTCCAGTTACAGGAAAGCCTTAAAATTAGGTATGGCCTAGTGCCATCATGCGCTTTATGCTATGGAGTCAAATGAAATGGGTTCACACTAGTGATGAGCGAGTGTGCTCGTTTAACCCTTTAATCGAGCCCGCTCGGGTGCTCGCCGAGTATTTGCGGCGTGCTCGACATCTATGTTTGATCCGCTGTGGCTGGATGTGTCACGGTTGTTAGACAGCTGCGACGCATGCAGGGATTGCCTAACAAACAGGCGGGTTAAACGAGCACGCTCGCTCATTACTAGTGCGCACCTGATTGCAGGATGCCTAAATAATGCAGAAAATTCTGAAAGATGCATGACATCCAAGTAATTGTATTTACTATCTTAACTATTTATCATTTATTACCAGTGCTAATGAGCCATCTTTGAATCCGACCACCATCTTTCCATATTTTGGAATAATACAGCTACAGACTGGGTATGCTGTTTCCTCATCAATTCCAGGTAACTGTCTTGAACCTTTTAATTCTCCTGTTGCATGGTCCCAGAGATGTAAAGTTCCTCCTTTAGTTACTGTCATCAGGATCTTTTGGGGGGTAAACACTGCAGCTTGCAATGGAAACCCAGGAACACCAGGTGTAAGGGATAATACAAGCTCCCCAGATACTATATTCCATCCATAGACCTACAAGAAGAATAAATAAGATCCTGTCCTGTAAGGCTGACAGGTACATTTACATAGGTTTATGGAATCAAGCTTAGCCTCTCTCATAAGCTCAGATGCCCCCACCTCATGGAGGCTGAAGATACCCCTGGTGTACAGTACAGACCAAAAGTTTGGACACGCCTTCTCATTTAAAGATTCTTCTGTATTTTCATGACTATGAAAATTGTACATTCACACTGAAGGCATCAAAACTATGAATTAACACATGTGGAATTATATACTTAACAAAAAAGTGTGAAACAACTGAAAATATGTCTTATATTCTAGGTTCTTCAAAGTAGCCACCTTTTGCTTTGATGACTGTGTTGCACACTCTTGGCATTCTCTTGATGACCTTCAAGAGGTAGTCACCGGAAATGGTCTTCCAACAATCTTGAAGGAGTTCCCAGAGATGCTTAGCACTTGTTGGCCCTTTTGCCTTCACTCTGCGGTCCAGCTCACCCCAAACCATCTCGATTGGGTTCAGGTCTGGTGACTGTGGAGGCCAGCTCATCTGGCATAGAAAAATCTTTAAATGAGAAGGTGTGTCCAAACTTTTGGTCTGTACTGTATGTGCGCAGTTTGAAGTGTGTGCAGATGTGAAGAGTGAGTGACTCAAGTGCATGCATGCAGGGAGTGCGGCTCTTTTATACAGTTATGTGTTTCTAATGGTGAGGGGAAGTTTCTTTATAAAATGGAGATAGTGTAACTTCTAGAGAAGCCAAAGTAATTACAGAATGCAAATGCATCTAGTAAAATATTGACACTGTCATCTGTGGCCCACCAGGCACAGGAGGTCCCAAGACCTCCTCAGGACAGCAGAAAACAGGCTAAAGGAGGAGCACGCCAGCGCCCCTCAACGACATCACGCCGACACAGTATGTCAGAGTATAGATGACTTTTTCCTATGCTGCTTGTTCACTAGTGGTGGGTGAATATAGAGAGAAGGAAAAAAAATGTAACCTCATTCGGACATGTCGGAAAAGGCAGTTATAGATTTTCCTTTTTTTTTATTATAATTCACATATTTGTACGAAAAATCTAAAAAACAGATACAACATGAATAATTAGCATTGTCACAGCACTGGTCACCAACATGTGCCAACACCATTTTATTATGTTTGTTACCCTGGACGGAGAAATCCTTTTTTTCTGATTACAATATTACTTTCTTCACACTGCTTTTTATCTTATTTGCCTGGTTTACACAATTATTTCACCTTAGATCCAGTTGCTGAGTAAATAATCCCAATCTTCTCATCCACGTGTAGATAAGCATTTTCATAGTTTGTGTGATCTTCTTGAATGCACAAATACTTTTTACCAGTTTTTAGATTCCATAAAAGCAATGTATGATCCAAAGAGCCAGAAACAGCTTTAGTCCCTAAACCGAAAAACTTTACACATCGTATTCCAGCTGTAAGAGAACATAGATGCGCCATGATTTATTACTAGGTTTTAGGCAGATGTATTATAAAACAGACAAATAAGCAATATTTTTTTATTTCTCCACAAAAAAAGTGTTGCACCCAGGGGATGGGGATGACTCGGCGCCCGGGCCTCTTTGCCTGATCTTGGGGGATGTCGCGGTGGATAATTATATAAAAGTTTGTGACGCCACCTGTGGTGTCTGGTGAGGATCACCAGCGCTGCGGCAGCCCACTGAGGCCGATGTTAAGGCAGCTTGCGTGGTATAGCTCCCCACAGGTGGAGCTAGGCCTCAGGGCAGCGGGGATGTAAGTGACGCGCCCCCTGGGCCTGTGCTGGGAACCCGGAACCAGGCCTGTTGTAGGATGCTGGGGGTTGTAGTCTCCGTGTGGCGGTGACCCGGTCCGTGGCTCAGGGTGGTCAAACCAGTGGCAGTCTATTTGTATTGTAATTGTCCGACTACGCCACCCGTGGATTGCGGTCAGTGGGGACCGCCGCTGCGCTGCCGACCGCTGAGGCTGATGTTGTTTGCGCAGCCGAGTATGGGATAACTCCCCACGGGAGAAGTATTGCCTCAGGGCAGCTAATGTGGATGATGGTAGTGATGGTGTGAGCGTCCCAGTACTAATGGTGCTGGTGCGGCGATGAAACACAGAGACGTGTGGTTGCAGTTTTCAATGCTTTACTCACAGTTCTTTATCAGGTCACTTGTGCGCAGGTAGGACCGCCCGAGTCATGCTGCGTCCACCAGGTGAGGGACTCGGTCAACTCCCAGGCAATTCCAGAGTGTGGCACAGAACTCCCTTCTCTTCCCTTCTCTGGCCGTCCCCACCAGTGACCCACCTTTGTCCAGCTTCCTCGGGCCTTCTGTTGGCGAAACCTCTCTCCGGTTTCCCTGACCCTATGTGGTATGCTTTCCTGGTGGATGTAGTGAGGGGTCGCACCAAGATGTGGTCACAACCTCCGGTTTTGGCTGAGGATTAGTCGCCTCCACCAATTTGGGTTCCGGTACCCTGCTCTGCCAACCCTTCACCCGTTATCTCATGGGTTCTTAGGGTTCCTTCTTCACTCGTGTCTCTGGGCCTTTCTCTGTGTTCCTGTTCCTTGCTTCCTTTCTTACTTTCCTTTCTGTTCCTTCTCCTTTCTCTCTCTCTCAGGCTCCAGCCTCCTGACAAGGCCTGCCTGTGGAGCAGAGCCCATGCAGAGGCTCTGCTTCCTGTCTTCTCCTCTGACTCAACTGAACACTGTCCTAAGATGGTGCCCACCTTATATACCTCCCTCTATGTGTGAGCCCAGGTGACTAGCAACCAATGGGCTCCTACCTATGCCCAGAGACCCACCCCTATCTGCTCCTACACCACTGGGTGTACTTTCCCCTCCCCACTCCAGCCAGGGACAGATGCTGTCGTGCCTGCACTTCTGTCTAGTGGGAGCACCGTTGAGCTGTCCCTCGGAAATGGGGTGTGTGTGGTGCATGCAGCCTACCGAGTCCTGGTCCACACTCCATCCTTACCCGGGAGTGGAATATCACACCTCTGGTTCGAGGTGCAATACCCCTGTAGCAGCCGAGCCCTCGGGGTGCTACATAAGGATGCAGGACAGATGGGACCCAGCTGGGTCAGAGCAAGAACAGGGACAGACATGATAGTCACTTCAGTACCTTTAACTGATGGGAATTCAGGCACATCCCGGAGCACTGTAGGGTGAAGGGTGCATATCAGGATCCTCCCCAGTGAGCGGGTATAGGGCCTCCTGTTTCTTGCCTTAGTGTAAAAGGCTTCTGACCTGCCTGGAGCTAGGCCTAACTTTGCCTCTGTCCTGCGCCGGGTGACTTTGTGGTAGGGCCTTCTCTTGGAGTACGCGCTCCCAGCTTGCGGGGCCTCCGTGACTCCCGGCTCTGTTACGTATCAGCTCTTGGGTGATCCTGGGACCTGAAGTCTTTCAGGGGTCTCCGGTTGTCTCTACAGGGGGCTATACGGCCCTGTAGATGCGGACCCGGTGTTCGGTATATGTTTTCTGGGGTGAGCTTGTACAGCTCCTCTGCACCCAATGCTACCCACTCCTCTAGCCTTCGGCCTCGCTCGAGGCCCTCACTAGGCTATACACACTAGCGGCAGCTTGCCGCGCTTCACCGCTCTTATGGCGTCGGCACACCTTAAGCTCTAACTGAGCTATAACTGAGTCTGGACTGGCCTCCACTGCAGGCTGACCTCTCTCAGGCTTAACTACTGCAGGAATTCTCTCAACAGACTGGACTCTCTGTCGACTCCAGACTGAACTGCCTAGCTCCACCTTCCCGTTTTTTATATCCCTAACGGTCTCCCTCTGGTGGTCTGAGGTGGAAGGTGGAGGTGTGTGTGTGCTGTGGGGGCCTCTTGTGGAGGAATCCGTTCATGCACCCCTCTAGGATCTGTGGCTCCAAGCACAGCAGGGCGCCACATTCCCCCCTAGCAAAGCTCAGCACTCCCGGGCTGAAGTACATTTTGAATAAACATGAACAATAACAATCTTCCCTTTATGGGAGACACATTCTTAAACGTTGCATATAACAAATATATACATATATACCATAATGTCCATCTCACCGGGCAGAGTACTTGGTAGCTTGAGGGACCTGTCCCAAACCCTCAACGTAGTCCCTGGGGTGGCTGCAGGGCATGAAGATCCTGAGTTGGACCTCCAGGAGAGCCACTCCAGACAGGTTTTACTTCTGAGGTCACCTAAAGGGGCACTCCAGGGAATGCAATTATTTACAAGAAATAGTTTTTGGGCTTCACATAGTCCTCAGCCACAAAGTTCTGTATGTAACAAGGGAAGTGTCCGTTTCACTTAAATTGTCCATTATAAGGCAAAATTATAAGTTAAATGCATATACCAGAAAGTACATAATCTAATTCAATATAATACAATACAATGCTATATAATACCCCAGGGGTAACTATCTACACTTGTCAGAAGTTTAACTATTTTACTCTGTGTATCTGACAAGGATCTGACCTTTGGTGCTACGTATGGATCTGCGTGGTACTGGGATACATGAGGCACTAGTATTTGCACTACCTCCCATTCTGTCAGTACTAGGTGTGGAGGGGCTACAAGACTGCCTTGGCCTCCCTGCGGGACTGGCAAGCATACCATTAGCTGGGCCTTCCTGCTCTGCTCCAGCCGGGGATCCTTCTTCCGGGGACTCTTCTTGAGCAGGCTCTTCTGGGGCACCTACAGGTTCTTCTTGCTGTGGGTAGAAGGTGATTACAGGTATGATTACTGCTCCTCCTAGTTGGGGCCAATCTGCCGGGAAATCTCCTAAGTCAGTGTGTATTGCTGCTTCTTTAGGCTCCTCCGGGATAATGAGAGGCACTTCTTCTTGGGGCTTTAGCAGACCTGGACACAACTTCATATGGTCCCTGGATACTGTTGCAGTCGTTCTTCCTCCGTCTCTACTAATTAGGCAGGTCTTCCTATTATCAAACCTTGAGTTTAACACAGTGTAGGGTTCTCTCTCCCACTGGTCATCAAGTTTGTGGTTTCTTCTCTTCCTTTTTAACACTACTTCACCAATTGTGAAGGGTTCTGCTGGCGCACTTTTGTTGTAGTGGGCCTCTTGCTTGTCTCTCACCCGAGTGAGACTATCTTCGACGCAGGCTTGTACTCTTCTGTACTGCTCCTGTCTGGTCGTGTCCCAGTCCTCAGTGGTCACATCTGCTTCTGGTTCTACAACACCGAGCTCCAGGTCCATGGGCAACTTTCCTGGTCTTGCTCGCATGAGATATGCTGGAGTGCAATTGGTGGAACTTACAGGTATGTGATTGTACAGATCTACTAGGTCAGGTAGTAGGTCTGGCCACTGGTTTCTCTCCTCTAGTGGTATGGTCTTCAGCAGGTCGATGATGATGTTATTCATCTTTTCACAGAGACCGTTGGTTTGTGGGTGGTACGGTGTAGTTCTTATCTTTTTACACCCGTAGAGATGGCAGAACTCCTTGAACAACTCAGCCTCTAAGGCCGGGCCTTGGTCCATCAGCACCTGCTCAGGGTATCCATGGGGTCTACAGAAATACGCTTTGAACGTCTTTGCTGCTTTCTCTGCCGTCAGGTCTTTGACGGGGGTGACCACAGGAAACGTGAGTAGTGATCCACCATGGTCAGGGCATAGGAGTACCCTGACCTGCTGGGGGACAGCTTGACATGGTCCAGGGCCACGATCTCCAGGGGTCGAGTCGTCTTGATGGGTTGCAGGGGTGCCTTCTGGCTGCTGTAGTCTTTTCTTCTGAGGCTACAGGGTCCACAGTTTCGGCACCACCGCTCAATGGAGCTGCGCATTCCTACCCAGTAGAATCGACACTTCAGCAGGGTCTCTAGCTTCTTCCAGCCAAAGTGACCCGCCTGATCATGGTAGGCCTCCAACACCATTTGGATGTCTGTCTTGGGGACCACTATCTGCCATACCATCTCATGGGTTTTTGGATTGACGTACAGTACAGACCAAAAGTTTGGACACACCTTCTCATTTAAAGATTTTTCTGTATTTTCATGACTATGAAAATTGTACATTCACACTGAAGGCATCAAAACTATGAATTAACACATGTGGAATTATATACTTAACAAAAAAGTGTGAAACAACTGAAAATATGTCTTATATTCTAGGTTCTTCAAAGTAGCCACCTTTTCCTTTGATGACTGCTTTGCACACTCTTGGCATTCTCTTGAGCTGCCCAGGGACTACAACTATCCCTTACTACCCCTGCCTTCTTCATGTCGTGCAGCATTTCTTTTGCCTTCTGGTAGTGTGCTGGTGGTATAGTCCTGTAACGTTCTTTGATGGGTGGATGATCACCTGTGGGGATATGGTGTTGAACCCCTTTAATCCTCCCAAAGTCAAGTGGGTGCTTACTGAATACCTGCGCGTATTCCTGAACCACCCGGTGTACACCCTGCTTCTGGTGGGCAGGAGTGGTGTCTGTCCCAACATGGAGCTGTTGACACCACTTCGTCTGGTGAGGTTAAGGACTCCGCCGTGTGAATGGAGTTGTTATTTACAGCATGTAACTTGGCAACAGTGGCATAGCGTGGTAATCTAACCTCATCTTCCCCATAGTTGAGAAGACGGACGGACACCCTCCCATTGCGTACATCCACTAACCCTCTGGCAGTTAAGAGTGTAGGTCTGTGCTCTGAGCTAAGGGGTTCTACTACCGCCTGATAGCTCTGTCTCTTAAGACCTATTGCAGCTCTACACCAGATAAGCATTTCACTCATTGAGGGAATCACAATGGGTATGGGGTCTGTTACCCGCACATTACCAATCTCACCACCGGATAGCTTTACTTGCTGCTGGTACATCAGGGCTCGGATCTCCTTCTGCAGCGCCCTTCTCTGCCCTGGCCTGGCAGTGTCAGCTATCTGTTGGAGCAAGAACACAACTTCTCCCAAACAGTTACCAACAATATTAGTGCCAAGTACCATATACAAATTGGTATCATCAGGATTAGTCTCTACTACAATTAGTCCCTGGTCCTTCAGTTCCACTATCCCCACCTTCACTGCCACATCCTTAGCCCCGACTAGGTTAAGGGGGAGGCCGTTTGAGGCATAAACGGAAAGATTTGGAGCTGGCGGGCGTATATCGTCCATGGACCAGAACCTTCTGTAGAGGACGTCAGGCATGATGGTTACCTGAGATCCTGTGTCTAGCAGAGCATGTGTCGGGATGTTGTCCAGCACAATCGACAGGAAAGGTCTTTCTCCCACGAACCTGCTGTACCAGTCTGAGGGGCCTGGGTAATTTACTCCTGTGTGTCGGCCCTCGGCCCCAGGGTTTTCTCGTTTAAAGGACAGCTCTGGATGGTGTGGCCGGACTTGTGGCAGCGGTGGCAGACAGGGTCCCTCGGTGGACGGCGTTGGTCGCTGATCCTCCCAGGGGGTGGCGTTGTCCTCTTCCTCCTTCTCATCCAGGGGACAACCTCAGGGCTGTCGGCTAGCAGGATCCTTCCTTCTTCCTCGGGCTCCGTCCGCAGCTGCAGGGCACTCAGTACAGTGGTCAGGGTTTTGCTCAACTGACGCACTTCAGAGCGCAGGCTGTCCAGCTCACTAGGGGACGTTGCTTGCACCTAGGCTTCAGCAGCTACCGGGGAAAAGGTGGATGCTGCAGGCACTGGAGTGGCCGCACCCTGGTAACATTGGATAGCAGTTGTTTCCAGGGGCTGCAGTCCTTTTACAGCCATGTCCTTAAGGGTGTCAAAGGTGGCATCTGGATGATCCAGAGACCACCAACGCACAGTCCTGCTCTCCTCTTGGGACCTCAGTCCCCGGATAAACTGTTCCTTCAGCATTTTATTTTCATCATTGATGCTGGTTGGACTAACCTGTTTCACAGCCCGCAGGGCCCCTTGTAGACGCCAGGCATAGTCCCGAACACTGTCCTCCGGTTGCTGAGAGCAGATGTAGATCCTCATCCGGAGGTCTGTCTCAGTACGATTCTCAAAGACAGTCTGTAACTTTTTAAAGATTGCGGACACTGACTCCTGGTCAGCGGCTGACCAGGTTTCTACTTCTCGCTCCACAGCACCGGTCAATAGTCCTAATACAACAGCGGCTCTTTGCTTGCCTGTCATAGAGTACATGTCCAGTATTCCGCATATTTTCCGTTTAAATCCAGACAGGGTATCTGGTTTGCCGCTGTACTGGGGGAGCCACTTCACTCCAAGGATTTACGTAGGGCCATGGATATGACAGGGGTTACAGGCCCTGCTGGTGGAGCGGCTGCTTCGGCCTGCTTCGGCCTGCTCGGCGACGAGCTCGGGTTGAACATCAGGGCCGTTAACCAGTATTCCAGCGTTGTGCTGCTCTTCGGACATTCTGACGCCCCCCTAGCGAACCGTGGCCTACCTTTTCTCCCGGTAGGCCGCAGCTCCGCAGGTGACGGTCTTCTTCAGGACCTTGCGTCGCTTGCGTCCTACGTCAGAGCGTTCAGCGACGCTCCTTCCAGGACCTGGCGCTTCCTGGTTTGACGTCGAGGCGTGGGGCGTGTCCAGGGCTTTGCGCGCTTTTTCAGGTACGCCTCTCAGTTTCCCGCGGTTACGCCCTTCTTGCCGCTCGGTGGCCCAACAATGGCGGCAATCTTCGCCACAGTTAAATACACAGTTTTTTTGATTAAAGGCGCACAGTACCCGGTGGCAATGGGCATAATACTCCGTCGTTGCAGCGGGCACGGGATCCTGTTCGTGACGCCAGGAAAGAGAAAAAAAACAAGAAAACAAAAACACTGTCACGCCCAGGGGATGGGGATGACTCGGCACCCGGGCCTTGTTGCCTGATCTTGGGGGATGTCGCGGTAGTTGGCTCCCGGGCCCGTACCCTGGGCCTCTCTTTTAAAAGGGTGGATAATTATATAAAAGTTCGTGACACCACCTGTGGTGTCTGGTGAGGATCACCAGCGCTGCGGCAGCCACTGAGGCCGATGTTAAGGCAGCTTGCGTGGTATAGCTCCCCACAGGTGGAGCTAGGCCTCAGGGCAGCGGGGATGTAAGGATGCAGGACAGATGGGACACAGTCGGGTCAGAGCAAGAACAGGGACAGACACGATAGTCACTTCAGTACCTTTTACTGATGGGAATTCAGGCACATCCTGGAGCACTGTAGGGTGAAGGGTGCATATCAGGATCCTCCCCAGTGAGCGGGTATAGGGCCTCCTGTTTCTTGCCTTAGTGTAAAAAGTTTCTGACCTGCCTGGAGCTAGGCCTAACTTTGTCTCTGTCCTGCGCCGGCTGACTTTGTGGTAGGGCCTTCTCTTGGTGTACGCGCTCCCAGCTTGCGGGGCCTCCGTGACTCCGGGCTCTGTTACGTATCAGCTCTTGGGTGATCCTGGGACCTGAAGTCTTCCAGGGGTCTCCGGTTGTCTCTACAGGGGGGGTATACGGCCCTGTAGACGCGGACCCGGTGTCCGGTATATGTTTTCTGGGGTGAGCTTGTACAGCTCTTCTGCGCCCAATGCTACCCACTCCTTTAGCCTTCGGCCTCGCTCGAGGCCCTCACTAGGCTATACACACTAGCGGCAGCTTGCCGCGCTTCACCGCTCTTATGGCGTCGGCACACCTTAAGCTCTAACTGAACTATAACTGAGTCTGGACTGGGCTCCACTGCAGGCTGACCTCTCTCAGGCTTAACTACTGCAGGAACTCTCTCAACAGACTTGACTCTCTGTCGACTCCAGACTGAACTGCCTAGCTCCACCTTCCCTTTTTTCATATCCCTAACGGGCTCCCTCTGGTGGTCTGAGGTGGAAGGTGGAAGTGTGTGTGTGCTGTGGGGGCCTCTTGTGGAGGAATCCGTTCATGCACCCCTCTAGGATCTGTGGCTCCAAGCACAGCAGGGCGCCACAAAAGGAAAGAAAGCGTTTTTATAGCTAAAATGTATACTTTATTGAAATGACATATATAATAAACAGAGTGACAACAAGAATAGGACGACTACAAAAAAGAGTGTTTTAGCAACTACACAGTACATTTGTTTAGTATCAAAAATAGGTACATTGATATGAGTGTACATGTCAAATGAATAAAAATTAATAAACACAATGGTCAGTGTACAAAATAATACCAAGCACAGAACATATCTGCACCTATATATACAGTACAGACCAAAAGTTTGGACACACCTACTCATTTAAAGATTTTTCTGTATTTTCATGACTATGAAAATTGTACATTCACACTGAAGGCATCAAAACTATGAATTAACACATGTGGAATTATATACTTAACAAAAAAGTGTGAAACAACTGAAATATGTCTTATATTCTAGGTTCTTCAAAGTAGCCACCTTTTGCTTTGATGACTGCTTTGCACACTCTTGGCATTCTCTTGATGAGCTTCAAGAGGTAGTCACCGGAAATGGTCTTCCAACAATCTTGAAGGAGTTCCCAGAGATGCTTAGCACTTGTTGGCCCTTTTGCCTTCACTCTGCGGTCCAGTTCACCCCAAACCATCTCGATTGGGTTCAGGTCTGGTAACTGTGGAGGCCAGGTCATCAGACATAGCACCCCATCACTCTCCTTCTTGGTCAGATAGCCCTTACACAGCCTGGAGGTGTGTTTGGGGTCATTGTCTTGTTGAAAAATAAATGATGGTCCAACTAAACGCAAACCGGATGGAATAGCATGCCGCTGCAAGATGCAGTGGTAGCCATGCTGGTTCAGTAAGTCTTCAATTTTGAATAAATTCTCAACAGTGTCACCAGCAAAGCACCCCCACACCATCACACCTCCTCCTCCATTCTTCACGGTGGGAACCAGGCATGTAGAGTCCATCCGTTCACCTTTTCTGCGTCGCACAAAGACACAGTGGTTGGAACCAAAGATCTCAAATTTGGACTCATCAGACCAAAGCGCAGATTTCCACTGGTCTAATGTCCATTCCTTGTGATCTTTAGCCCAAACAAGTCTCTTCTGCTTGTTGCCTGTCCTTAGCAGTGGTTTCCTAGCAGCTATTTTACCATGAAGGCCTGCTGCACAAAGTCTCCTCTTAACAGTTGTTGAAGAGATGTGTCTGCTGCTAGAACTCTGTGTGGCATTGACCTGGTCTCTAATCTGAGCTGCTGTTACCCTGCGATTTCTGAGGCTGGTGACTCGGATAAACTTATCCTCAGAAGCAGAGGTGACTCTTGGTCTTCCTTTCCTGGGGCGGTCCTCATGTGAGCCAGTTTCTTTGTAGCGCTTGATGGTTTTTGCAACTGCACTTGGGGACACTTTCAAAGTTTTCCCAATTTTTGACACTGACTGACCTTCATTTCTTAAAGTAATGATGGCCACTCGTTTTTCTTCACTTAGCTGCTTTTTTCTTGCCATAATACAAATTCTAACAGTCTATTCAGTAGGACTATCAGCTGTGTATCCACCTGACTTCTGCACAACACAACTGATGGTCCCAACCCCATTTATAAGGCAAGAAATCCCACTTATTAAACCTGACAAGGCACACCTGTGAAGTGAAAACCATTTCCGGTGACTACCTCTTGAAGCTCATCAAGAGAATGCCAAGAGTGTGCAAAGCAGTCATCAAAGCAAAAGGTGGCTACTTTGAAGAACCTAGAATATAAGACATATTTTCAGTTGTTTCACACTTTTTTTGCTAAGTATATAATTCCACATGTGTTAATTCATAGTTTTGATGCCTTCAGTGTGAATGTACAATTTTCATAGTCATGAAAATACAGAAAAATCTTTAAATGAGAAGGTGTGTCCAAACATTTGGTCTGTACTGTAGATTCACATAAATGTACATTTGTCTTAGGGTGCTTTCACAATGCTTCTAGTACACGCTCAGTTGCCTCGTCGGGGCATACGTCCGAACCCCCCTGCCAAGCAGGATTGACGAGGCCATAGGCTATAATGGGGCCGGCAGAAAGAGCGTGCGCTCTGCCGTGCATAATTTTTGAGTGTGTACGCCTACAGGAGGAGGACACTCAGATGTAGTCTACTCCGACTCTGCTGTAATCACACCCAATCTAAGGCTGGGGTCACACGATCATATACCTCTGCGAGAGAATCGGGCCAATTATGCTAATGACTCTCTGATCAGCGTTTGATCCAAGTGTCATCTTAGTGTGATCCGATTCTCTTGCACAGGTGCAGAGAAGACAGAGAACTTAATTTCTCTATCTTCTCCATTGTCTGAGTCTCCGGATGTTGAACTGCACTTGGCTGTCATCCGAGTGCAATCTGATGTTTCACACGCACCCATATACTTCTATGGATGGGTGCCCATGATCCATATTCCAGAGTCACTCACAGCATGCTGCCATTTTTTCCTGAGACTGATTCGGTCTATAGAAAAAAAATTGCAGATCTGCATTGCTCTATAGTACAAGATTGGTCCTACTGCTATCCGATAAAACATTAGATAAGACTCAGCTGTGTTATTTGCTCATATGAGCGAGCACTAAGGTTGAAAATCCAGTGAACAGATTCCCTTTAAATGTGTTTATGCAACTACCTGAGTGGCCAGTGAGTGTGTGAATGACCTCAATGTCCTTGATTTTCCAAACTATCATGGTCCCATCATCAGATCCGACTAGAAGAAGATCCTTTTCAGGATATACTTCTATTACAGTGATACCTAAAGAAAGTAAAATGTACAGAATGTTATACCCTCCTAGAAAGGAAATAGTTAAAAGAAAATACTACTTAGGATTCACAAACCAATAACAACTCTGCTGATCTTTAGAGTTTGACCATTTTGGGCCTTATTCATTATTATATTTACACCTATTTTTTTATCAAATTTTTGCTGTTTTAAGGTTGTTTCTGTTTTGCGACAAATCCTTTTTTTTAAGTTGCGCCTATTTTGAAGTCGATTGTAGTCATCTGTTTCTTTATCTGTTTTTTTCTTTACTTGCTATTAAGGGTCTTGATTTTGTAAACCAGATATTTGTGGTCAATTGATTTTTTTTGCCCAAAGCACACACCAGAGCAATTTTAGAGTTACGTACGACATTTTAACGAATCATGCAACTTTTTGCTGTAAAAAGGCTCAAAAAAGGAAAAGACAAAAATAAAGAGCAGTTTTTTATCTCGTGCACAATCCATGTGCGCC
The DNA here is from genome assembly GCF_046119375.1 of Phyllobates terribilis. Taxonomy (NCBI): domain Eukaryota; kingdom Metazoa; phylum Chordata; class Amphibia; order Anura; family Dendrobatidae; genus Phyllobates; species Phyllobates terribilis. Next base: position 17,393,665 of record NW_027362761.1, on the reverse strand, counting down.
ATTTAGAAGAATTTGACACTTAAAACGGCAATTATTACCACAAGAAAAAAACAGAAAAGTGACTTAAAAAAAACAAAAATTATGAATCGGGCCATCGATCTCTATCATCCTTAGAACACACAGCTTAGAGGCAACAGAGGTCATACCGCTGAGCATAGGTACAAAAAAAGTTATCTAAAGTAAAAATAAGTTTAAAAATAAGACTTTTACACAGATTAGGCCACAAAATAATAAAAAGTGTTGTTTGAGAACCAAGGACCTGGAAATGTATGGAATTTGACATATCTGGGTATCCTTTTACCAAAGTAGTTCAAGAATACTTCTACATCCTTCTGACCACCATCCTACCCCTTTCATTGATTAAAGCTAATCATCTTGACTTTTTCAGTTAATGACCTGATTTAACTAAGCATTAATAGAAATAAGGTGGCCTACTCTCCACATGAGGTAAAGATGATCTGTCGCTTGCCATAAATATGTATTTTTTTTTTACCTGGTGTAAATACCACTGTTTTTTACAAGAAAGAGGTGGCCATATCTGAAGAATGGAGAGGCGCAGGCGCAAAAGATCAACAATGACAGATTCAGGAGAACATTGACAATTAATCCAGGTAAAAAAAAAATGACATGTCTTCTTTAATAAGCAATAAACAATATTTATGAGGCAAACCTTTTACTAAATTAATTTTTAAAGATTTTTCTGGTCACAATTCACATACCTTTTTTAAATCCTGTAAGGGTGGTCTGCAGGGGACCTCCTGGTGGCTGGAAAAATCCGCTTATAGGAATAAAAGTAGGATTTGAATACTGATCAAACCAGGCAAAGCATTGTTGGCACAGATTGCCAATTAATGATGGACAGGATGATTTAAAGAAATGCAGTCTTGCCAATAATTCCACATAAACGATGCAAGGATCTGTTATGACATGACAAAAACATTTATTTTATTATGTAATGCATTGTAATGACTTAACTTCTCAATTTACTCAGTGGTTTAAAAATCAAGGTTATTAGCTACAGTTTTCTCATCAATCTTTAAAATACTGCCCCCCACCCTCCAAAACCCAAATAATTGTTCCACGGATTTTAAATGGGGTGTAGCTATATAGGGGGTACAGAGGTTGCAGTTGCACCGAGTCTGATGCAAATGGGAGCTACATACAGCCCATATGCTACACAAGAAGTGTAGAAAATAAATAGCATGTCATATTTGGGGGAATATGTTGCAGATTTGGAATTAGTGTAGGAGGGTGGTGGGCGAAGAAGACGCTGTGTCAACAAGGAGGGGTTGCTAAGTTGTTTTATATGTTATGTGTTTGTGTTATTTATATGTTTGTTATATATATATTGCTGTGTGTAATCCCTATGGCCGTTATTGTATGCCGCTTCTCCTATAGGCTCTGTCTAAGGCCATCCCTGGGATGCGGGAGGTCTGCCCAGAGGGGAACCATACAATAGGTAGGGATTTAGTTACACTACACTAGAGAGTTAATTCAGGGGTTGCATCATCAACTGGGAGGGGTTTAGAACGGTTTTCACCGAAAACAATTCCAGGTTACAGTCGGTTGGAGAGTTAGTCAGAGAGACTTAGGCAGTGAGACTGCCAATAGGCGAGGTCTGTGGCAAGGCCACCCCAGTTCTGGGTTCACGACCCGAATGCACAGGACCGGTCTAGGTCCTATCTGTACTAGAGAAAGAGCAGAGTGTTGGAGGAAGACTTAACAGACAGGAAAGCAGACTCCAAAAGCAGTTACAGAAGTGAAGAAAGTGTTTTAATGGTGCAAGTTGTCAGAATAGAATGAGGGCACGTTTGATACTGAATCTGGACGCCAGCAAAGTCCTAGGCTCACAGCCTGTTAGAGGTGCTCAAGGTGAGGCCTCCATATCCCTCATGGGGAGAATCTCAGCTGGGTCACAGAAGAAGTGGATAATGTTGAGTCTCAGGACAGGACGGGAACGAACACTGGAAAGACACATAACCAAGGGTACTTCACTAACCTAAGAACTTGTCTTGATCTGTATACTGCAGCCATGTATGGAAGAATTGCACAGTAAAAGTGAGTCTGTTAACCCGGATCTACAATCTCCTGTCTTGTTTGAAGTCGGTTCTTGTCCCAGGGACGGTGTAACAGTGAGTACAGTAAATCCTCCGGTGCAGCACACACTTCTGTCTCGATCCTTAATAGTAGAGGGGGCATTGGGTGAAGAGAATAGAGTTTCGGCACACAGTGTGATGGTAATGGCCTTGTGTGCATCCCTCTACATTAGTGTTCCTTGTGTAAGGTGGCTAATGGTCGCGTAGTCAATGGGAGGTATGTATCACAGAGATGGCAGGTCTCTGTGATGTAACCCGGAGTATTTTCTCTAGCGCACGCACGCACTAAGAGGACTAATTGGTGCACCTTGGACCGGGTTATGGGTAGTTTGAGAGATGGGCGAGTCTCGCCACACCTCTGGGTGTGGTTAACAGCCTATTTAACGGAGGCTGTTGTTTGGCACATGGTCTGTGTTTGGAGGGAGAAGGCCTCCTGTTTCAGTTGTCTCCAGACTGAGCTGTGTGCTGGATACGTACCAGCCTGTGTGACCACAGGTCCGGTTTACCAAAGACTTTGCTTAAAGGACTGTTTTCTTTGTTTTTGCCTGCCCTAAAGGCTGTTTGTTTGCATTCTACTTTCTGACCGGTTTATGAAGCCAATAAACTGCTATGAACATTTAAAGGAACATGCCTCCTGTTTGCCTCACACCGCACCTGAGTGAGTACAATCTCTACAATTGGTGTTAGACATGCGGGCAGCGTTCCCGGCAAAGACGTGTGACTGCTACAGGAAGGACTGTATGTCCTGGGTCAAGTCTGTCGCAAGCCAGCAAGCATTGCCAGACAAAATGGAGGACCTCCTGAAACACTTGGTCCAGTCGCAGCAGCAGCAGGAGACCAAAAGGCTGTTGATACAGCAGATCCATCAGCATCAGCAGGAACAACGGCAGCAGATGCAGCTTCTGGCAACCGCCATCCAGGGCAGGACGAGCGCCCCAAGTCTGGCTGATGACACCCACATCCGGAAAGCGATAAGACGGGCCTTGCAGAAAATGACCCTGGGGGATGATGCTGAGGCCTTCCTGACGGTGTTTGAAAGGGTCGCCGAGAGGGAGAAATTTTCGCCAGAGCAGTGGGCAGAGGTACTGGCTCCATACTTGCCGGGAGAGCCCCAGAAGGCATACTATGATTTAGCTTTGCAGGATGCCAAAGAGTATGGCAAGCTAGAACTGAGATTCTCGCGTGCTTGGGGGCGACAATGACTATCAGGGCGCAGCGGGTTCACCGTTGGGCATATCACCAGGAAAAACCACCTCGCTCCCAAATGTTTGACCTGTTGCACCTGGTCCAGAAGTGGTTGCAGCTGGAGTCCTCTACGCCTGCGCAGATGGTAGAGTGGGTGGTGATGGACTGGTTTCTGCACTCTCTACCGAGTCCCATACAGACTTGGGTTGCCCAGGGGGATTCCTGGAATGCGGATGAACTGGTCGGACTGGTCGAGAGATACCAGGGGGCTGAAGGTTCTTTGGGAAGGCAGCCCACTCCATACTTTGGGTTCTAGCAGGAGGCGGAGGCCCAAAAGGGGGTGGGGTGTCCAAGGTCCAAAGGGGCGAGGGAGGTGGTGCCCAAGGTATCTACGGGTGATGTCATTTGCTGGAGGTGCCACGGCCCAGGCAATATAGCCGCTCGTTGTCCCCTGACCCCATAGCCGATGGACTGCAGCATAGGACGCCGTTGTTCATATTATGCGTATCCGGCCTGCAGTGTGAACTGTCCACCCAGCGAGGGGCCTCAAGCATGTCCCGTGAAGGGGAATGGGCTGGAGATAGCGGCACTGCTAGACTCTGGGAGTCTGGTGACCGTTGTGAGGGCCACCCTTCCACTCCAACTGATCCCGGGGAAAAAAGTCGGCATACGGTGCATCCATGGTGATGTTAAGGACTACCCTATGGCCAGAGTCGACATTGAAACGGCCCACGGTACTGAGTACCACGAGGTCGGCGTCATTCAGGACTTGTTTCACCCTATTATTATAGGCCGGGACTTTTGTTTATTTTGGGATCTGTGGGCGAAGGGTTCCGGGTTCGCTGACTCAAATAGGAAACCAGTTAACCCTGATGAAGTATCACCACACCCAGAGTCAGACGGGTTTCCCTTTTGTGTCCTTGTGGGGGATGAAGAGGTAGTGCTCCCTGAGTCTGACATTCCGGACTTAGGGGTGACCAGTGAGAATTTTGGGTCTGCCCAACATAGGGACCTAACTCTGAAGGAAGCCTTCAATAATGTCACCGTTATAAATGGGGTTGCACAGGAGCCGGGGGCTGACACAAGGTTTCCCTATTTTATGATGAGTGGGGAGTTGTTGTACCGGGTCACGAAAGTGAGGGAAGAGCTGGTGGAACAGTTAATAGTGCCGGGTACCTATAAACAGAAGGTGTTGGACATGGCCCATTCGCATATCTTGGGGGGACATCTAAGGGTGGAAAAAACACAGGAACGGATTATGCAGAGGTTCTATTGGCCCGGGTGTCACCAGGGAATATTGAAGTATTGCAGGTCCTGCCCTATGTGCCAGTTAACCGCCCCCCCTCTCATTTCCAAAGTCCCCTCGTGCCATTGCCCATTATTGAAGTGCTGTTCGAGAGAATTGCCATGGACTTGGTTGGTCCCCTGGTTAAATCTGCTCGTGGGCATCAATATATCTTGGTCATCCTGGACCATGCCACACGCTGTCCGGAAGCAATTCCCCTGAAAAACTCCTCCGCAAAGAGTATAGCTTGCGAATTGGTCCACGTCTTCTCCCAGACAGGTTTACCAAAGGAGATTCTGACCAACCAGGGAGCACCCTTTATAAGTAAGGTGATGAGAGAGTTATACAAGGTCCTGCAAATTTCCCAACTCAGAACTTCAGTGTACCATCCTCAGACAGATGGCCTGGTGGAAAGGTTTAATAAACCACTAAAGAGTATGCTGAAGAAGGCCATAGAAAAGAGCGGTAGAGACTGGGACTCTGTTGTTCTCCATCCGAGAGGTTCCATAGGCATCTATGGGGTTCTCGCCATTCGAACTTCTGTATGGCCGACATCCGTAAGGTCTCCTGGATATAGCCAAGAAAAACTGGGAAGCCAAAGTTACGCCCCACAGGAACGTCATCGAGCACATTGCACTGATGCAGCAGAGGATTGCGAAGGTGATGCCCATCGTAAAAGGACATCTCCTCTAGGCACAAAAAGCTCAGGCCAGGGTCTACAACCGGTCAGCCAGAGTGAAGCAATTCAATCCGGGAGACCGGGTCCTCATGCTAATTCCTACGGTGGAGAGTAAGTTCTTGGCCAAATGGCAAGGACCGTATCAGGTAATGGAGAAGCTTGGTGATTGGAACTACAAGGTTCGTCAACCGGGATGGCGTAAACCATATACCACGTCAACCTCATCAAGCCGTGGCAAGACGTGAAGGGGACTTGGGAGGAGTCGCAATAGCGGAAACACTAACGAATGCCCAAAACCATCAGTGTCTGGAGTTGCTGCAGAAGACCAGGGATCTGTTCTCGGAATTGCTGGGCTGCAGAAGGGTCATAGAACACGAGGTTCTGACTGAGCCACATGTGCGGGTGAACTTGAAGCCCTATCAGATACCTGAGGCCCGACGAGAGGTGATCTCCAAAGAGGTGGCTCGTATGTTGATACTCGGGGTCATTGAGGAATCCAAGAGCGGTTGGTCAAGCCCGATTGTCCTGGTCCCAAAGCCCGATGGTGAATGGAAGTTCTGCAATGACTATCGGAAGTTGAATGAGGTCTCCAAGTTCGACGCATATCCCATGCCACGTGTCGATGAGCCGATCGAGAGACTTGGGCCAGCGAGGTACATAACCACCTTGGATTTGACAAAGGGATATTGGCAGATCCCCATGGCACAGGGAGCCAAGGAGAAGACTGCGTTTTCTAGGCCGGATGGATGCTTTCAGTATGTCCAGATGCAGTTTGGACTGCAGGGAGCCCCTGCAACCTTCCAGAGAGCTATGAATCAAATCCTTGCACCCCATAAACAATACGCCACAACATACCTGGACGATATTGTTATCTTCAGCCCGGACTGGGAGAGTCATCTGGAAAAGGTCCAGACGGTGTTTGATGCTCTAATGAAGGCGGTGTTTTCAATAAACCCGAAGAAATATGCCTTGGGGAAAGAAGAAGCCAAATACCTGGGTTATGTAGTTGGTAGAGGCGAGATCAAACCCCAAATCAGTAAAGTGGAGGCAATCCAAACCTGGCCGAGACCGTTGTCAAAAAAGCAGGTTAGAGCCTTCCTGGGGATCATGGGATACTACAGGAGGTTCATCCTAAACTTCGCCATGATGGCCACACCCCTGACGGACCTCCTTAAGGAGACGAAATCGGCAATGGCCAAATGGTCTTAAGAGGCGGAGACGGCCTTTCAAGAGATGAAAGTGACTCTGTGTAGGCAACCGTTCCTGGTTGCCCCCGACTTCAAGAAAGAGTTTATACTCCAGACAGATGCCTCAGATGTCAGTTTAGGATCATTCCTTTCCCAGGAGATAAACGAGGAGGAGCACCCTGTCCTCTACCTGAGTAGAAAGCTGTCCTCCTGCGAGAAAAATTATTTGGTCATAGAGAGGGAGTGCTTGACCACGCACGCACATGGGACCGGGTTACGGGTAGTTTGAGACATGGTCGAGTCTCGCTACCCACATACCTCACCTTTGAGTGTGGTTAACAGCCTATTTAACGGAGGCTGTTGTTTGGCACATGGTCTGTGTGTCTGGAGGGAGAAGGCCTCCTGTGTGAGTTGTCTCCAGACTGAGCTGTGTGCTGGATACGTACCAGCCTGTGTGACCACAGGTCCGGTTTACCAAAGACTTTGCTTAAAGAACTGTTTTCTTTGTTTTTGCCTGCCCTAAAGGCTGTTTGTTTGCATTTTACTTTCTGACCTTTTTATGAAGCCAATAAACCGCTATGAACATTTAAAGGAACATGCCTCCTGTTTGCCTCACACTGCACCTGAATGAGTACAATCCCTACACTTGTTAGTGTAAAGGACATAGTGATATTCATGCTATAGCAACTCCATTTTGTCTGTTTGTTTCAAAATCATGTTATTATCACTCCTTGAATAACATACATTCTTTCCTTCTTTTCTTCTGTTCACATGCATCTTTCCCACAAACTTTTTCTCGCAAGAACATTTTGTATTTTGTCAGACACCCCACTCCTGCTATCTAACTAGTTTAGGCCAGGATTGACCTTGTAAAATTTCAATAGTGCTTCGAACTAACGATGATAATATGACCATATATGTGTTTCCATAATAATTGTACTAACATTGGTTAGCCTATAGTACTGTAGTATGGCTGCAGAGTTGATTGGCTATTAAAATACTCAAAACAATATAAAATGCTAAGCAAAATAAACGGGATCAGAGATTCTTTGAATCCTCCCAATACAGAACATTGTTTTCGTTTGGTTTTCTGTGGATTGCAATCAACATAATAATTTGACACTCACTTGGTCAACCGTGAAGGGTTATTGCCCTCCCTCAATATTAGAATCTGTTTGCTTACAGAGGTGCCCAGACTAGCTCCAATATTGATGATTGTCATGTTTCTACATCACACACATCCATAGACTAGGTGATCTTGGATAATGTTTAACTAAATTGTTCTAAAGCAGCAAGAATGATTAGAGCCACAGTTCACAGATACTCACCAATACGCCCTTCAATAAAATTCATGGTAGGTTGGAAGAGCCGAAGAGCATCACGGACAAGCTTAACCTGTTCATTTTGCACTCTTTCCATGCATATATCAAAGTCTTTGATCATACCATTGATTCCACATGAAACAATCTTGCTAGATATCCAGTTCATATTGCCTGGGAATAAACTTTTATTTTTACATGAATCATATAATTTAAAAAAAGTATAAGTCTACGTAGGTAATTAATAAATCATGTACTGTAGATTAGGACAGTGTTTCCCAACCACGCTTCTTGAGTATGGCCATTATAACATTTTAAGTGATTATATATTTAGCACAATTTTACACCTACAGTATAATACATATCATACAAACCTAAGATTTCCTGCTGTAGTTCATTGGTGCAGCCTGCATTAAGAAGATGGTAAGGCAGCTCACTCATTTTTCTGAGATTTGGCAAGTCTTCTGAAAACCACAATGGCTGTGGGGCAACCTGAAAAGAGTTTCAAAACAGAATATGGCTTTAAAATGGCAGCCAATAAAAGACCAAAATATAAATGTTACCGGGGCATTGTTAATGGTTGCTAGCAGCTCTAAAAAGGGCAACCACAGACAAGCTTTGTGCTGGCTACTCTGACTATTAGGTCCCGGGAGAGTGCTGGCTCTCACACTCTAACCCCTATACTAGAATTGGGATTTACACAGTTTACATAGGGGCCACTGGCCGATGGTACAGGGTAGCAGGAAGAATTGTCAGGCAGACCCAAAAGGTTAGGGGACAAAATTGTCAGGCAGGAGAATGGTCAGTGAATGAGTCAAGTTCAGAATCAGGAATGTCCACTGGAAACAAAGGAACAAAGAAACACAGGTGCTAATGACTCGCCCCCTGGGCCGTGGGGCACGCGGAACCGGGCAATAGGGAGACGCTGGGAGTAGTAGTGGCGGCCCGGTCCCGCGGCTCAGGGTGGTCAGACCAATGGTAGTCTGCTACTGTACTTTAGATAATGTCCGGCTACGCCACCCGTGGATTGCGGTTATTAGGAACCGCCGCTGCATGCAGACCGCTGGGGCTGATGAGGTGTGCAGCTGGGGTAGTGTGACTCCCCACGGGAAGAGTGCGGCCCCAGGGCAATGTAGTGGATGGTGGGAGTGATGGTGATGAGAGTCCCAGTACCGGTAGTGCCGGAGGAGCGAAAAAGCACACAGACAACGTACTGCAGTCCAGGGTCTTTACTCACGGTTAATATCCAAGTCACTTCAGCTGGCAATGACTGCCCGAGCCGTGCTGCGTCCACCAGGTGTGGGGCTCGGTCAACTCCCAGACAGTTCAGGAATATGGCACAGGACCCCCTTCTTTCCTTTCTCTGGCCTGCCTCACCAGTGACCCACTTTTGTCCAGCTGCCGCGGACCTGCGCAGGTAAACGTAGGCCCCGTTCCCCGCTGTCCTATATGGTGCCTTCCTAGCAGGTTTGATAAGGTGTCGCACCAATAAATGATCATGACGTCCGGTCTTTGGCTGAGGGTAGTTTTTCCTCCACCAACTTGGGATCCGGTACCCTTAATCTGCCTGACCCTTTACCCTGTATTTTCGTGGGTTCTTAGGGTCCCTTCCACCTTCTTGTTCCTGAGCCCTTCTGTTCCTGTCTCTTCCTTTCTTGTTCCTTCTCCTCCTGTTCCCACTTCTCCTTCTCCTCTCAGGCTCCGGCCTCTTCTCTAGGCCTGCCTCTGGAGCAGCACTCAGCCTGAGCTGCTGCTCCCTGTCAGCTCTCCTCTCAACTTCTCTCCACAGACTGAACCTAGATCTAAGATGGCTCCTCCCTTTTATACCTCCCTCTAGCCATGAGCCCAGGTGACCAGCAACCAATGGGCTCCTTCCTACGCTCAGGAACCAACCCCTATCTGCCCCTACAGCACTGGGTGTTCCACCCCCCTCCCCACTCCAGCCAGGGACATAGTCGGTCGTGCCTGCACTTCTGTCTAGTGGGAGCACCGTTGAGCTGTCCCTCGGAAATGGGGTGTGTGTGCTGTATGCAGCTAACTGAGCCCTGGTCCATACTCCATCCTTACCTGGGAGTGGAATATCACACCTCTGGCAGAGGTGCAATACCCCTTTAGCGGCCGAACCCTCGGGGCGCTACACTAAGACACACAGTAGTTCACCAGAGCTAGTCAAACTATAACTGGCAGTGGATAGTAGAATTTCAGAAGCTTGAATATCTTGCAGCCCAACCCTAGCTAAACAGCAGGGAGCAAACACTAACAGAAGTTAACTCCAGAACTCCCAGCCTACAAGTCCCAGAGAACACAGAACTAGTGTTGTCGTCCCTCAACCAAAGCATAGCACTGCCCAGCAACAGAAGCAAAAAAAGGGAGGGTAAGCACCAACATAGGTGTCATAGTAATGATGAATATTCACAAATACCTTTCTGTCAGCGCTTAGATTTTTCCTAATAAATGGTAGGTGGATGAGACGTTTGGTGCCCAGGCTCCAAGTCCCCATAAAGTAGTCGGCTAGAATGCGATGTCTTTTTGTTTTCTCTGACCCGTTAAGGTAAATGCTGTGCGCCACTTCAATGAACTGCCTACAGATGGAAAGAATAGGGCTCATTTATTACAAGATGGCGTTCTATAGGTTAGCACCAGTGGCTATTGTTTGAGTTTTCACAGAAACAATCAAGACCTCCAGGTACAGCTCACCTAGAATGTACACCAACTGATTGCACTGTCCATGTACTTTATTTGATTTTATCTTATTGTGTTTCACTGTGTAATGTATATTATTGGATGTGCTCATATTTTTCAAGAAAACAGGTTCACAAACATTTTCAAGAGATTCACAATAAAAAACATTTGGCTAGCCTATGATAGCTGAAATAATGTGATAAAAAGGTGGTTATCATTAACAAGATATTGTATTATATACTACAAAATATTATTATTATTACTTTATACTACTATAACATTATGTGGCTGCCGTTCAGCTTCATACCTGTGGTAAAGACCTAAAACTGTGCCGTTGTCTGCTTGCCTCTCCACCAAATACCCCTCTAGATCATAGCGCAGATGGGTCCATGAAAGGGAAGGAATTCGTATTACATCTTCACTTGGAGGGGCCCAGTACTGATAAATGTCGGAGAGGACATCATTATCAATGGAGAGGATGTCCTTTAACTCTGCTTCTGACAAGCCATTCCTATGATTTAAACAGAATTTATTGTTTAGCCTGGGGTTGTAACTCAAAGGATTTACTATTGTCGCACAGCATTTCCAAGAATATTGCAAGCATTTAAAATAGTTTAGCAAGATAACAGTACCTTATTTAAGTTAGTTAATGTAGGATATTGTAAGGCAGAAAGCTAAAAGCAATCGACTTAGTGTATTCGTGACATATTTGTTTACAAGGTGGTATATACGTATGTAGTCTTAGGTTGAATGGTGCTCTGTGCAAAATTGCTCTTGGTGCCCACTAACCCTAATGTGTTTTACTCAGTTTCCCCAAGACGTGTCTACAGGAGGCTATTTTTTATATCCAAGGAAAATTGACTTAGGCTTCCTACATACAGTATTTTTTTCCAGCCATATTTTGTGGGGCATCTGAAAAATGTCACGAAATTCATGTTGTCATTTTTTTTTCACAAATGTTATGTGATCAAACAATATTCTACATTTTATGCCTTTTTTGTGAGTTGTGAAATCTGGATGAAAACGCCTATGAAAAGCCACACATGGAGCTTGTAGTGATTTAAGAAATTGCCATATCAGGTGTATGTTGGTTCTGTTAAAGGGTAGGGAGCACGAGAGGGAGGAGAGCAGATGGCAGGAAAAAAATAATCATTGAGCAGCAAAGTTATTCTTTTAGAACTTTTCTTTACACATAAGAGTGGAACACAACATTTCCACAAATACTTGGGAGATCTATCAGTTCACGCTCTAGTAGTAATGATCAGGGGAGAATTATCCTTACCATTACTACTAATATAAATACAACAGATAGGAGAGATAATATGAAAAAAATAGATAATACCAACATATTTACCTGGATGCCACAATATATCCTAAAGCATGGGAAATTAGCACTTTGCCATGAAGCTTTTCCAAACGCTCATATAATTGGTGTACAGCTTCTTTTGTGTTGCTGGCAATACGGAGCTCTGAGGTTGGTGTATAAGATGACCATCTCTTGGCCTCATCAAATGCCAATTTAAGAAGTAAGGGTTGTCCACATTTCCTAAAACTGTCCAGCACAATGTTCTGTTGTGAATGAGTCAGCTTACGTCCAGCTGAAGACATGAGCATTTCAATCACCTGGCCTCCTTGCTCAGCGGAAAGCGATTGAACTTCCAAGTACGATGTTTCATCTAAGATGTTTTCTCTTAGAGTATTCAGGATGTCTCCCTCTTCAGGTAATGTAGACAACACAATGTGTACATTCCTTGGGCATTCTTTGGGCAGCCAGTGAAGATGATGGGCACCCTCTGACTGAGAAAGCTGATCAAGTGAATCCAGAAATAACACCAAATTCTCTGTTTTTCTATTAGACACAGTTGTGAGAATCTGGTGAAAAAACCTTACAGTCTCATTGTAAATATTAGTGACCTGAGGGCCGGGTGGTGGTAAGTCCACTGCTAAGCACACCTTCATGGAGATACAACACAATATTGTAAGACTGCAGCAATCATTATGTCAGTATGTGACATATCATATAAGGAAACTTACCTGATAACAAATACTCTTCAAAACATCATGGATCTCTGAGCTTTGTGGTGACGTGCCAAAAAGTCGTAGTACCAATATATAATTCCCTTTATTGCCAACCAGATGTTTGACCATATTGAAAGCCTTGCACATCAGTGCTGTTTTTCCTGACCCAGAAGCTCCATAGATAATAAGAGGGGGCCGTATCTCTTTCTCGTTGATGTGACCTACAATTCTTTGCAACATATCCTGTCTTCCGCAAAATACTTCTGATTTCTTGCGACAGAGAAGCAAGTGGTGTGTGACCTCTTGCATGAGCCAACCTAGCCATGGATGCTCTTTCTGAAAGTAAAAACCCATGTTTTATTCATCTATACAGTATATATTTGTGTACATTACCATCAAAGAGCATGTTTTAAAATATTTATGGCTGTAATCAGCGATATACCTGACCTGTGATTCTGGCAGGTCAGCATCCTTTCTGGATAAAGAGTTAAGTATCTGATGATTGACCACAGCAATAACTTGGTCACAAAGTTTCTGCAAGTATACTCCTTTGGATAACTGTTTACTAATTTCAACTGTATGAGTTTTAATTTTATCAGGATGCTTCTGTGCTACCCTGGTCTTTAGGTCTTCAAGAAGCTCTTGAGCTTCTGTGTCTGGACTTCCATCTTCTGTGACATCTATGAGGTATTGGACCATGTCTTTATTGAGATCCATGTCTATCACTTCCCTAAAGAAGAGAGTAGAGCCTGCTTGATTGGTTCCAGAGGCCAAGAGTCCACATTCAATTTCCCATTCTGTCACTACAAAAAAATTGTGAAAAAAAAACAGTAAGAAATTAACTTATCTTCCTAAAGCCGGCCATACATATTAGATTGTTTAGCCGACGGCCATCTCAACCGGCTCTCTTTTACACAGGGACGCTCTTTGGCCTCATCTTGAAAGGAGCGAAGGTGTGCTCAACCATTTGTTGTCTGTGGGACTGCCAGAGAAATATTCCTTCAGGTCTCGGCTATTTCTGGCAGTTCTATTGACAAAAAATAAAGTGAAAGCCTAGCAAGCACACCTCCACTCTCTTCGGGATGGGGTCCTATTCTTGTGGTTCCAGCGCATATGAATATGGGATAACTTGCGATTTTAGAAAAACCACTTTGTGCAATTAGGGATGTTGGGTGACCGTCACAGTAATTTCATAGGCTAGCTTATGGGTTATCTAATTTTAAACCTAAGTCCAGAATACAACCAGTCCTATGTAGCTTTTATGATATCCAGATATGAAAAATTTGGGGGACATATTAAAGGAACAGTGGAGAAAAAGTCCATAACAATAAATCAGATTCCAACTCTTATTTTTCAGATGATCTTTGGAAAATGAAAAGGGTGGTCTGATCATATACCATGAGCAACTATTCTACTTTTTCTTTGTATCAGTTTTGATACATCTCTCACATTATTTTCCAAACTTGTCAGAAGTTTGTGTGATGATTATTCCACTGGCAACTAATTCTATGCGGTTTATTTACTGCAGTGGTGTAGAAAAAATGCTTTATTACTTTTATAAGGTGTTTACAAACCTACATAGTGAATGCCATATCCTATATATTCCACACATATTGCATATAAGAATACAAACCTGATTTATAATAATTATGTTTTTGCTCAACAGTAATCAATCCTTCAATGTATGCAGCTTGTGCCGCTGAGCGTAAAGCACTTGATAGCCGCCTTTCAACTTCTCTCCACTCCTTGGCGTCTTTTGCCTGAATTTCTACATGGGTGGGATCCGTATTAGAGAAATGAGGGAAATGCACTGTTATGGGCTGGAAGACATATGTGGGAGGAACAGCATTCATGTCTTTCCAAAACCACTGAGTCAAAAGCTGAGCTTCAGCTCCATTCTTGAGGACTTTCTTGTATAATATGTCAAATTCTTCTTCACCTATATTTCGAGGTATTGGTCTAAATCCATAACGATTGCCTATCAATGCCTTTAAAAAAACACACAATTCTTTCAAATAAATACAAATTTGATAAATAGATAATTAACACATAGATATTAGATATAAGATAGATATGCAATATATGCATGATAAATACATTTATGATTGATTAATAGAAAATAAATAGATACGGTATATGATAGATAGATAGATAGATAGATAGATAGAAACACACCACTTGGCTATGTTTAATCATGCATACATGCACTATTGTTGAAAACACGTAATTAAGCATACATTTGTTTTTATGAGTATTAAAAAGTCCCTCAGGGGAGGTTTGTTGAGGTTTGTGTTGTAAAGTTAAAGGCACCCAGGGGAGGTTTGTTATCTGTCATTGGCATAGATAAAGGACAGGTAGCTGCACAGTTATATCTGTCTGGACTAGTTTGTGATTTTTAATTAGTATTATTAAAAGTAAAATACAGAATTCACTGCACAAACATAGATTTAATACATTCAGTTTCATTTTATTTCTGAGATGTACAGTGTTGTGAAAAAAATGCCCCCTTCCCGATATTTCCTGCTCTATATTTTGTAAAGCTTTTCTTTGTATGCCCGAAGCCGTTCCTTCATCATTGGACACTTTCCTCATACATTCTAAGCAGGACATATTTACTTAATTAATTATTGTATTGTGCATTTTATTTCAATGGTCAACTATGTGCTATTGACATGAAATTCTCACTAGATGTCGGTAACAACCCATCCAATCCACACAGGCAAAGAAATCAAACTACAGATGTACATAAATTAAAATGAACCAGGTCCACCATTCCATCCAACCCACCAGCATTAAAGTATTTGTTGCTAAATACCCTGCCTAACCAGCCCTCTACAGGATTTAACACCTAGGCCCATGTTTAAAAAAGACTTTATAAACTTTGTGTACTTACAATTGCTCATTTTGTCTTTATACCCAGCTAATTTTTCTGTTTCCCATTAGGTCTATGACATCACGTGATTAAAAACTAATCTGGCTGAATCTTCCTAAACTCTATGTAAAAACAGGAGGTCAGTTGTTTTCCCTGTATGAGTAATGAATCACTGCAAAAGTCCCTGAATGGGGGAGGAGGAGTTGAAGAGGGGGATGATAAATGCAAGAAAAATAGATTTTCTATGCCTACATAGAACAGAAAAAAGAAGAATTATCTGGGTAGAAAGGCAAAATGAGCAATTGTAAGTACACAGCGCTATAGAATATTATGATTGCAATATATTAAGAGGATAAAAACTTTGTTGGGAGAAGTGCTTCTTTAATCAAGCACAGCACATGGACTGCACACTGATGCCATCCATGTGCTCTCTATGATTTTACGGACCCATAGACTTGCATTTTTAATTTTGATCCATGACACATCAAAAACTGAAATATTACCGTGACTTTTCCGTACCTTAAAACACAGACATGTGAACAGGCCGTATAATGAGTATGTTCTATCAGTGAAAACCACAGATAAAACACGTATCTGGTTTAGGGACAGCGGAATGAGCCCTAAACTTCAGTAACCATTGCCAACTCTTTACCACCTTGAAGTGAACTTGTTACATTGAATATGCAGCCTGCTATGTGAGTGGCACTGTGTACAGCAGAATGAGCAGGAATTTAGTCATGGGAAAAGATTGTATGCAATTTATATTTAATGAATTTCTATCTCTGACGTTTAGGAGTCCACCACTGGATTCTGAGTTTAGGAGTCCACTGGGTGGTGTCACTTTATGATTGACAGCCTTCCATACAGTGTGCATACAGAAATAGCTGTCTATTATTTTGTAGGCCACTGAGTGTGCATTGTTACTTCAATGGACAGAGGTCAGAGAACTGGAGATGACTTACAATGAAGTATGGTCCTACAGACATCCTTTGGCAGGTTTCAATCTCTTTCAGACAAAGATCTGTGGTCATATGGTCCACTGAGGCATAATCTCGGACTCCCCAACGCATGTCTACCACCTAGAGGGAGGGATATTGTAGAAAATATTCATTATAATTGCAAGAGAGGGAAGCAAAATCCCTTAGAGCTATGAAGTATTAGATTATCAGCTTTAACTAAATGCTGTATTTAGATTTCTTTTCAACTTTCATTCACAAGTTTTTTCCGACAGGTATATAACCAGAAATGCTTGAATTACAAATTATAACCCTAAACATGAAATTTGGATGATGAATGAAAGATAAGGGAATTCTGAAGTGTCCAGGAAAAGCAAGTTGTGGGAAATTTTACTGTATGACACTACTAATTGGATACCATGATACTATAATGCAGCCACCATGTGGGAAAATTATGTTTTGGACAGACTTGACGCTAACCACTCCATCTGACAGATTTCAGAGGAACCCCAGCCTTGGTCTTTTAATCCCTGTACAGGGATTTGGTTTTACTACATGGTCCACTGGATTGCTTTCACGGAAGGACTGCTAGCTGGAGGAGCTAAAGAAAGGTGAGAGAAGTCAAGGTAGCCAAGTCAGAACCAGGAGGGCAGTCAACATCCAAATAAGATAAAAGAATGGTCAGGAAACAGGCCATGGTCAGACAACAGGAATTCATAAAAGCTAAGCAAGAGCAGATAGCACAAGACTGAACCAGAGAATATCAACTTTATTTTGGTTTAAATAAAAGAAAGCCCTACTCAGGGTTCACAGAAAGAAACCAGGAATTAAACTGATACCTCCCTGACTGATCAACACCAAAGGACCCAGGATTTAAATAGAACTGTCTGTCACTCTTCTGTGTCACCAGCAACAAAAGTGTGGCGCCACACTTTCTGGCCTGGATGGTTACAACTAACTGATCACTATGCAATGATTATTTGGCCACTGAAAAAAACATACAAACATAGTAAAAGTAGAAAAGATCAAAAACAATGATTCCTTAAACATTGATAAAATATTAATAAAGGGTTTTTTCATGACTTTTATAAACTTAAAAAAATAAGTGTTACTTAGCACTAGAATTCCATGCTGCTCCAGAGACTGATGAATGGGACATCATCTAATCAGAAATGATGATATCCTGTCCATCAGTCACCTGAACTGCAGCCAATCATTGGCCGTCATCACTTCAGATCTGACAAAGACCACCAAAGATGGAGCAGTGGCTGCAGTGATCACATGTCATGGGGTGAGTGTGCCTTTTTTTAATTTTTGTATAACATTTTGAGCTGTTATAAATTTCATTTTATTTTGCTAAACAACCCCTACCCATGGTTCTCAAATTGAAAATCTAAAAAGCTGATATATGTGTGATGGTTAAGTGCTCAAATTCTTTAGGCCATATGGTGTATTGTATCCTATTAGATGCATGTCCGGGTTGACAATTTAAATATACACTGCTCAAAAAAATAAAGGGAACACTCAAATAACACATCCTAGATCTGAATGAATGAAATATCCTCATTGAATACTTTGTTCTGTACAAAGTTGAATGTGCCGACAACAAAATCACACGAAAATCATCAATGGAAATCAAATTTATTAACCAATGGAGGCCTGGATTTGGAGTCACCCCCAAAATTAAAGTGGAAAAACACACTACAGTGTAGCATTGGCGTCTCTGCCTCCTGCCAGGCAGAGACGCCGTTCCCCTTACCGACGCGGTCCTGGTCCGGCGTCTTCCGGCCTCCCTGCTGCTGCTAGTGCACGCAGCTCCCCGGGCACTGTACTTAGGGCGCGCGCGCTCCCTCCCTCTTAAAGGAGCCGCGCACGCTGTCCCAAAAGTCCCCGGCCATTGGCCGGAGGACTTTCCCTATTTAAACCACCTCCTCCAATATGGAGGTGCCCGTGCAAGGTTGTTGCTCTGTGTTCTTACTGTTGCTTCCAACCTCAGGTCCCTCTGTAAGTCAGTCCTGTCCGCCAGTCTGTTCTTCAGTCCAGCCCGCCAGTCTGACTACAATCGAGCCCAACAGTCTGTCTACAGTCCAGTCCGCCAGTCTGTCTATGGGCTCTGCCCGCCTGCTTACCTGGAAGTGTGTCACCCCAGGCCTGGATGCCACAAATAATAAAGGCTGTGTCTGAGAGCAGGAGGGAGGTTCCCTGGTTAGGGACAATTAGCATACAGCACCTCCTGTCCCAGGCCAGTAAGGGGAGCTGGCTGCCCCTATAAAAGCTGGAACTGCGGGCAGGGTTAGAGAGAACTGGACGACCTAGCTCAGGAGTGAGACTAGTCCCAGAGAAGGAGGGACAGTTCAGCTGTAGCTGAGGAGGTCGTGAGGCAGTGGAGAAGCCACGAGCCAGGGACGTACGGCGCGGAGAGCCTGTCCTGGCAGATAGAGAACTACCTACCGGACATTGGGGTCCGAGACTGTAAAGACTCTAAGTCCAGCAGCAGAGAACCAATCCGCGAGGGATTTCATGTACTTTGGCCTAAAAAGCCCGGAGGCTCTGCCACAACAGAAGGGACCAGCAAAGCCAAGAGAGGCCAGAGGTAAAAGGAGCCCAAGTTGCAAGCCATACGGGTGAGAATACACGGCACGCTCAGGGACGTGGGCTATTTTACCACTAAAGGGGGAACTAGTCAGAAAGAGCATAGAGAGCACAGTAGGCCTACACCCTCACCCTGACCAGAAGGGGCTTCCCGAGTGTTCTCAGACATCCAGGCCCCCTTCTAGCCGGTACTGCTGTTGGGTCATTACCACCTGTTACAATAAAGACCCTGAACTGTTTAAGTGGATTCTGCATTCTGACTATCGCGGCCGGAACTATCACCCCCAACATCCACCTACACTGCCCTGGGGCTACCCTTCTCCCGTGGGGAGTTATACCATTCCTGTGCTGCTCACCAACATCAGCCCCAGCAGTCTGTCCTGCAGCGGCGGTTATCCCTGACCGCAATCCACGGGTGGTGTAGTCGGATTTTCACATGTCTATATATATATATAAAGAGACTGCCACCATTTCAGCTTGACACCCTGAGCACGGGACCGGGTTGCCACTACTAACCCCATCAGCACCACGCAACCTAGAGACCCGGTCTTGAGTACCCCACGGCCCAGGGGGCGAGTCAGAAGCACCTGCCAGTTACCTGCCGTGTCCACCAGCCTGCTTACCTGAAAGCACCTGTCTGTTACCTGCCGTGCCCGCCAGCCTGCTTACCTGGAAGCACCTGCCAGTTATCCGTTGTGCCCGCCAGCCTGCCTACCCGGAGTACCTGTCTGGCTATCAGCCGAATCAGCCTGCTTATCCGCTGTACCGGTCTGTTCCTGCCATCTGACCTGTGGGAGTCACCTGCTCTCATACAAGGTCGGTCCCAGAGTGGCACCTGGTCCCCCTGCTTGGTCCCTCCCTGGTTCACGGAGTTGACTGAGCTGCCGTGCGACCTTGGTCAGGCCGAGTAGGTACTTAGTCACGCCCCTCTGGTCCCTCCTTGCACCGCAGCACAGAGGTTCCACCACCCGGACCCGTAACATACAGACTGATCCAACTTTGATGTAACGTCCTTAAAAAGTCAAAATGAGGCTCAGTATTGTGTGTGGCCTCCATGTGCCTGTATGAACTCCCTACAACGCATGGGCATGCTCCTGTTGAGGTTGCGGATGGTCTTCTGTGGGATCTCCTCCCAGACCTGGACTAAAGCATCCGCCAACTCCTGGACAGTCTGTGGTGCAATGTGATTTTGGTGAATGGAGCGAGACATGATGTCCCAGATGTGCTCAATCGGATTCAGATCTGGGGAATGGTCAGGCCAGTCTATAGCTTCAATACCTTCATCTTGCAGGAACTGCTGACACACTCCAGCCACATGAGGTCTGGCATTGTCCTGCATTAGGAGGAACCCAGGGCCAACCGCACCAGCATATGGTCTCACAAGGGGTCTGAGGATCTCATCTTGGTACCTAATGAGAGTCAGACTACCTCTGACGAGCACATAGAGGGCTATGCGACCCTCCAAAGCAATGCAACTGTGGCGCCCCTGAGGGTTCAGTCGCCACAGGGGTACTGCACCTCAGTAGAGGTGTGGTATCTCCTCTTTCAGGTAAGGATGGAGCATCTCTCGGGACACCACTTCACCATTCAACACTATACCACTTCTGTCCTGAAGGGGGCCTAAATACACCAGGGTTCTGCCCCGGCCCGGGATATAGGAGATGGGGGGAACCAAAGATAGGGGGAACCATGTAGTGGGTGAGGGTGGAGGACACACTTTTAGGTTACACTTATTCATTTATATTTAATCTTCAGCCATCTTAAGTTCAAGGTCTTTGATTGTGATCTTCATCGCTGATTGTGGCCTTCTGTTAGAACTTGCAGCCTATTGAAGATACACGGTCCTCGTTCTCTGGCCTTGAGACGAGGAGCGGGTCAGAGTTAACCACTGCCTCTACCCGGTCAAGGTCCCTACCTAAGAAGGCCTGGAGGGGAGCAGAGGAGACAAGCTCCACAGGCAAAAGGATCCCAGAGGGATACGGACGGAGCGGCACATGCCACCTGTATTTCTTACTCTGGCCTAGTCAGAGGGACTCCTGCTGCAAGAGGGGTGACCGGCCCCCGATATCTGACTCTGTTACTTCACGTCTCAGTCAGAAAAGCCCGGAGGCTTAGTGGATCCCAGGAGGGTTACGGAGGGAGCGGCATACGCCACCTGTACCTCTCTACCTGCGTTCATCCAGTGGGACCCGGCCTTACACCTAGTTCTAACCACACAAACAGTCAGGAGAAGACTTAGTGGGAGAACTCACCAAGGAGAGGAACACACACACCAGAGGGGTCTGGACAGTTGCTCCTGATCTTTCTGGAAAGTGCTGGACCTCCTTCCTGGTGGCTGCAGCACGCCGCGAGGAGCAGAGGGAAGCTTTGAGGCTAAAGTACATCTGAATGTGAGTAAAAACCCTGGATAACTTCACACCCCGCTGCAGCCTGTTATTTCCTGCGTGACACTGCACCCACCATTCCTTTCTAACACTGCCCTGAGGCCCGCTCCGCCTGCGCGGAGCCGTCCCATCTTAGCTGCCTGTAACACCGGCCTCAGTGGACTGAAGCAGCGCTGGTGTCTATCACCGGAAACCGTAGGTGGCGTAGTCGGAAAATTACCACTCAACCCTGAAAGCCCATTAAATCTTTTATGTGGCTGCCCTGGGCACGGACCGGGTCCGGGCCACGACTGCAACCCCGAGACACCTACACTGACCCGGCTCCGAGTATTCCCATCTCCCAGGGATGGCTGAGAGCGTCACACAACCCCACACCATTACTGACCCACTGCCAAACCGGTCATGCTGAAGGATGTTGCAGGCAGCAGATCGCTCTCCACGGCGTCTCCAGACTCTGTCACGTCTGTCACATGTGCTCAGTGTGAACCTGCTTTCATCTGTGAAGAGCACAGGGCGCCAGTGGCGACTTTGCCAATCCTGGTGTTCTGTGGCAAATGCCAAGCGTCCTGCACGGTGTTGGGCAGTGAGCACAACCCCCATCTGTAGACGCCGGGCCCTCATACCACCCTCATGTAGTCGGTTTCTAACCTTTTGTGCAGACACATGCACATTTGTGGCCTGCTGGAGGTCATTTTACAGGGCTCTGGCAGTGCTCCTCCTGTTCCTCCTTGCACAAAGGCGGAGGTAGCTGTCCTGCTGCTGGGCTGTTGCCCTCCTACGGCCCCCTCCACGTCTCCTGGTAGCGCCTCCAGCCTCTGGACACTACGCTGACAGACACAGCAAACCTTCTTGCCACAGCTCGCATTGATGTGCCATCCTGGATGAGCTGCACTACCTGAGCAACTTCTGTGGGTTGTAGAGTCCGTCTCATGCTACCATGAGTGTGAAAGCACAACCAACATTGAAAAGTGACCAAAACATCAGCCAGAAAGCATTGGTACTGAGATGTGGTCTGTGGTCCCCACCTGCAGAACCACTCCTTTATTGAGGGTGTCTTGATAATTGCCAATAATCTCCATCTATTATCTATTCCATTTGCACAACAGCATGTGAAATTGATTGTCAATCAGTGTTGCTTCCTAAGTGGTCAGTTTGATTTCACAGAAGTTTGATTTACTTGGAGTTATATTCTGTTGTTTAAGTGTTCCCTTTATTTTTTTGAGCAGTGTAGTTAAACCACACATGTTCAGTGATAGTGATACATCTGGTCACTATATCATATAGAGGTAAAGGTTGAAAATGTTTTCTTCTGCAAATTAAATTTTACAAGAGAATGTAGTATGAAATCATGATGATACTCAATCATCCTCCTTACTTTTTAGGAATTATATGGGGTGCCAAAGGTCTGCCCCCATCTGTGTTAAGTTAATGGCATATCCTAGCGATATACCATCACTTTAAAAAAGGGAAAAACCTTTGAAGCAAGATCTTTTATACCAGCCAATCAGGTCACTGTTTTCATTTGGCTTGAGCTGTAAAATGTAGTGTCCCACGTTACTACACAAAGGTCTTATTTTTAGAAAGATCTACTGCATAACTGTTGTACGATAGCTACTTACTTGTACAGGATGGCCCATGGAAAAGTACCCCGCCTCTAATACCAGTGCCACGCTCTTTGGATGAGGCTGTAACCCTCTGCTCCTTGTCTGGCGATGTGGTGTTGCCTGTGTGCAGCGTTCCGGCTTTATTTTGCCTTCCCGTCCAGGTCTTCTCTGCACATCATGGCTGAAAGATGGTTGTTATGCACACGCCCGGGCTGAGCGGCGTGTGCGTGTGATTGTAGTGATTCCACTGGACCATGAACCGGAGAGTGCCTGGAGGGGCGTGACTAAGTATCTGGCCGATCCGACCAAGATGGCACGACGGCATACGACGCCAGTGCACCAGGGAGAAACCGGGCAGAGGGACCAGGTGCTACTCCAGGTCAAACTCCGGACACGGGGGTTGACCCACACAGGGATTACTGGATCAGGCTGGTTAGGCTGGCGCACAGACTGGAGGGTATAGGCAGGCACGACTGGTATGCAGGCAGGCGGGTAAAGGCAAGCGCAGCTAGAGTGCAGACAGGGAGGCACTAGCAGGTAGGAACACAGGCGGGATAGGACCCAGTACACACTGGGACTCAGGAACAATACAGGTAGAGGGGTACAGGCAAGCACAGCTAGAGTGCAGACAGGGAGGCACTAGCAGGTAGGAACACAGGCGGGATAGGACCCAGTACACACTGGGACTCAGGAACAGGCAGGTTAGGCTGGCACAGACTGGTGGATATAAGCAAACACGGCAGGTATGCAGATGGGTGGATACAGGCGAGTATGCAGGCAGGGAGGTACTGGCCGAAAGGACGGGCTGGAGCACAGAAAGGTTAAGACCCAGTACAGACTGGGTCACAGAACCGCAGATGCGGTAGACAACCACAGCAGAGAGGGAACGCCCGAAGCGGTGGGCAAGAACAGAGCAGGACAGGGCTGCAGGAGCAGCGAGCACAAGCAGGGCAGGACAGGACTGCCGGAGCAGCGGGCAGAAGCAGGGCAGGACAGGACTGCCGGAGCAGCGGGCAGAAGCAGGGCAGGACAGGACTGCCGGAGCAGCGGGCAGAAGCAGGGCAGGACAGGACTGCCGGAGCAGTGAGCAAGGAGTCAGAGCAGGCTAGAACCGCCGGAGCGGTAAGCAAAGGAGTCAGAGCAGACTAGAACCGCCGGAGTGGTGAGCAAAGGAGTCAGAGCAGGCTAGGCTGAGTAGGGGGGACAGGGCTCTGTTCACACGGAACAGACAGGAAGGGAAAGGCAGAGCCAGACACCCACAGGGTACTTGCAGTGAAGTAGCGAGTGGACCACAAACTCACAAACGGGAGTACAGAGACAACAAGCAGGAGTTAGGTACGAGTTCAGACTCTGCAGAAAAAGGAAGGGAACGGACATAGAGGCAAAACAGGTAAAGGATAGGAGAGAGTTCAGACTGGAACTGAGTGTACGGAGGAGACCGACACTGCAGCGGGATACAGGAGCGGGTCTGGGAATACGGCCCCCAGAGAGGCAGGACGAACAGGCAAGGAGCGTGTTCAGACAGGACAGACAAGATACAGGAGCGGGTCTAGGTAATCGGCCCCTAGAAGGCAGGAGGAACAGGCTAGGAGCGTGTTCAGACAGGTCAGACAAGATACAGGAACAGGTCTAGGTAATCGGCCCCTAGAAGGCAGGAGGAACAGGCTAGGAGCGTGTTCAGACAGGTCAGACAAGATACAGGAACAGGTCTAGGTAATCGGCCCCTAGAAGGCAGGAGGAACAGGCTAGGAGCGTGTTCAGACAGGCCTGGAAATACAGCCTCCAGGATAGGCAGACAAGAGAACACAGAACGGGACCTGGCACCTTCAGAGTGCAAGCACACACTGAAAGAAACACTATGCTCAGGCAGGGATAGATGGGCGCAGCTGAGCTATATACCAGGTGACAGACAGCAATAGGCTGAGGACGCACAAGAGGTGTGACCCACAGCAGGTACAAAAAGCAGGAAGTGATCGGGCGCCGCCCTTAAGCAGCAGAAACAGACACAAACAGACAGCATGGAGGGAAGCCAGAGAGACATTCTGGACAGGAGATCAAGTGCGCGCTCTTGCACAGTGGGAGATGGACCACTATGCAAGGACGCCGCCAGGTATGTTACAATGGTGTTCTCCTTGGAACAGCGAACAGTGATTGTGGAATGCTATGTGCGAAGTGTATTAATTAGGGACACTAAGAGGCCTTCGGTGACTAGTGCGCAGGAACAAAATCATCAGCTAAATGCTGTATTCAGAGTCTGGTTCGGAAATGGCATCAAACCGGCTCTTGCAAAAATGAAGAAACCAAGGACTCCATCAGTCAGGACGGCCGAAGTGGTGCATGAAATTTAGCAGGCTACTTTTCCATGGGTCACCCTGTATATATATTATTAAACACATTACCTCAAATGTTAATCCATGTTTCTGGCAGAAAGCTTGTATTTCAGGATAAGCCACCTCTAGCAGTGCATCACGTTCTTCTGCCATATCTCAAAGAGATACATAACCATGAGAGATTTAAATACATTGTTTATACCACTTACTCTATATACAATAAATCTAAAGGAACAATATTACAAAAAATAATGTTATTTTTTTACGAATTATCCCTGGATCTGTCCTTCCCTCTAATTGTATTTACCTAGATAGTTTAAATTCAGTGTAAATCTAAGGATATAACAGATAAGAAGGAGCTCCATTTTAACCAAACAGCTCATTCCCTGTGGCCGCTGTCCCTGACATATGCCATCAAGTGGTCAGCTGTTGCAAAAATGCAAGTTCAGTAACTGTCCCTATATTGTCTCTTAGAATTTTATTGATATTTTAAAGATGACCTTTCATTTCCTTTAAAAAATGATTTAAATAGCTTGTAAAAATCACTGAGCTACCCTGATTCTGACTCTTTTTTTCTATTTTGTGCTGCATTGCTCGATTGCTGATATACACATTTGTTGTTTTTGAAGTGCAATATGTGAAATCTCTGCTTGGAGTGCAACAGGGAGTTTTTTTCAGAGTCTTCTCTATGGGTGTGAGCTTTTACTACTTCCTCCCTGCCAATCACAGCTAGGCAGTAGATCTAGCTGTCTCAGATGCAACAAAGTATTGACAGTGTCTGGGAGGGAGGGTTGAAAGTGCAATCTCCCTGAGAAGACTCTGGGGCTGCTGAGCTGTGATTGGCAGCATCTAAGATGGAGCGGAGAACGCTTACGCCCTAGAGCCACCTCTATATGATATGTTCGTCTGAATGAGCCCTAATTCACATTTTATAAAGATCAATTAAATAATTGCTGACAGATCCATTTCTTATAATGGGTTTTCATCAGCACTCTGGCTTTTTTTTTACAACAAAAATATGATTGCAAAACCACTGGAACTCCAATGGAGTGCAAAACCGATGTGAAAAGTACAATATAACATAACATTATAGTTTATTTTTAGTGTTGCAAGGAGTTTGTACAACAATATTTGAATAGTTTATGATTTTTCTTTTCCCATTAAGTGAAACTACCTGAAAATGTGGAGCTTATGAATAATCGAACGATCTTGGATGAGTCTATAGGCAGAATTTGTGCTTTCCCTTGGAGGATGTCCTTTAGGTTCTTTAAATCCATTTTTCTGCAGAAGTAATGACAGTAATTAAATGGTATTATTACATATGTAACTAAGATACTGGAACACTGTAGCTCACTTTATTTCTGTGATAATTCACTTGAAACGTAATATTGCTTTATTCATACAGAGTAAATTAAGCTCTATCTGTCACAAAAAAAAAAATAACTTAAGAAGCCATTTACCAACCTGTGTAGAAAATCATGGTCTTATAGCAACTGCATTGTCAACCAATTTACCCATGTACACTGTGTTCCAAATTATTATGCAAATAATATTTTCTCAGATTGTCCCAAATTACCTATATGAATTGCAGTTGTTGTAATTTTCCAGTCAAATAACTATTAGAGTACAATTGAAAGGTTTTTGTACAAACTGCCTATGATAACAGTATATTTTTAAAAAAAAATAAAAAACTCAAACTGCACTCAAAATGCATGTTCCAAATTATTATGCACAGCAGAGTTTTCAACCTTTTCATTTTAATAAAGAACAAAAACATGGTCATTTTTGAAATTAGAAGCATTAGCAGGTTATTACAAACTGAAATCAAACAGTTTTCAACTCAAAACTTTATTCTAGGTGATGTTACATTTGCACATAGGACTGCTTGTTCCAAGGAGCTTCTGAACTCTCTCGTCCATTGAATTTGTCAGGTTTTGGATGGTTTCTGCTTCAGTTGTTTCGCATGAGGACAGAATACCCTCCCAGAGCTGTTGCTTAGATGTGAACTGCCTCCCGCCATCATAGACACTCCTTTTGATGATGCTCCAGAGGTTCTCAATGGGGTTGAGGTCAGGGGAGCATGGGTGCCACACCATAAGTTTGTCCCCTTTTATGCCCATAGCAGCCAGAGATGCAGATGTGTTATGTGCAGCATGAGATGGGGCATTATCATGCATGAAAATGATCTTGCTGCGGAATACACGGTTCTTCTTCTTGAACCATGGAAGGAAGTACTGTTTGAGAAACTCAACATACATTATGGAGTTCATCTTTACCCCTTCAGGGATCCTAAAAGGGCCGACAATCTCTCTCCCCATGATTCCAGCCCAAAACATTACTCCACCTCCTCCTTGCTAGCGCCGTAGCCGTGTTTGCATGGGGTGTCCATCAACCAGCCATCCTCCACTCCATCCATCTGGACCATCGAGATCATTTCATGCATGATAATGCCCCATCTCATGCTGTACATAACACATCTGCATCTCTGGCTGCTATGGGCATAAAAGGGGACAAACTTATGGTGTGGCCTCCATGCTTTCCTGACCTCAACCCCATTGAGAACCTCTGGAGCATCATCAAAAGGAGTGTCTATGATGGCGGGAGGCAGTTCACATCTAAGCAACAGCTCTGGGAGGGTATTCTGTCCTCATGCAAAACAATTGAAGCAGAAACCATCCAAAACCTGACAAATTCAATGGACGAGAGAGTTCAGAAGCTCCTTTCGAACAAGGGGTCCTATGTGCAAATGTAACATTGTAGCACCCCGAGGGCTCGGTTGCTACAGAGGTATCGCATCTCAGTTAGAGGTGTGGTATCTCACTTCCAGGTAAGGATGGAGTGTGGATCAGGACCCTGACAGCTGCATGCATTACACCACATTTCCGGGGGACAGCTCGACGGTGCTCCCAGCAGCGAGCACGACAGACCATGTCCCTGGCTGGAGTGGGAGGGAGGGAACACCCAGAACAGGGGGAACCCAGTAGTGCTGGAGCAGAGAGGAAGCAGTTCCTGGATGCACAGAGAGAGGAGTATAAAAAGGTGGGGGCCATCTTAGGAGGGAGTTCTGTGAGAGGAGAAGGCAGGGAGCAGAGCTGCTGCATGGGCTCTGCTCCCTGGGCAGGCCTAGCATAGAGGCCGGAGCCTGAGGGAAGAAAGAAGGGGAGCAGGGAGGCTCCAGGAACACGGAGGAAGGAGGGACCCCAGGGGTGCAGAACGGTCAGTAGCCACTGCACGTCCGAATTCACCTGAGTGGAGGGGTCAGGCCGCAGAATGGGAACCAGATCCCTAAATTGGTGGAGGAGAAACTACACTCAGCCAAGAACCGGAGGTTGCGACCATTCATTGGTGCAGCCCCCTGCTAAACCTGCTAGGAAGGCACCACATAGGGCCCAGGGAAAACGGCCGGCACGTTAACCCGACAAGGTCCAAGGCAGCCGGACAGAAGTGAGGTCACTGGTGGGGTATGAGAGGCCAGAGAAAGGACACATAAAGGGGGTCCTGTGAAGCGCTTCTAAATTACCTGGAGGTTGATCGAGCCCCTCACCTGGTGAGCGCAGCACGGCTCGGGCAGTCCTTGCTGACAGAAGTGACCTGGATAACAACTGTGAGTAAAAGACCCAGGACTGCATCATTGGACTCTGTGTGATTACTGCTGCGCCTGTACCATCACTCCCATCCTCCCTACACGCTGCCCTGAGGCTACGCTCCTCCCGTGGGGAGTTATCCTACCCCTGTGTTGCACACCAACACCAGCCTCAGTGGTCTGCCTTGCAGCGGCGGTTATCCCTGACCGCAATCCACGGGTGGCGTAGTCGGACATTCAAAACACTGGTAAATAGACTGCCACAATTTGGTCTGACCACCCTGAGCCACGGGATCGGGTTGCCACTACTACCCCCAGCATCGTACAGAAGCCTGGTTCCGGGTACCCCACGGCCCAGGGGGCGAGTCAGCTTTGGCGTAGTCCACAGGATCGTGACCAACCCGCCACCAACGGGTATTGCGTGCCTGAAGAAAAACTGTAATACTTACCTTGTGGAGTTTCCCGCCATCCGCAGCCGTTTCCCGCCATCCGCGGCCATTTTCCCGCCATCGGGCGCCATCTTTGAGACGCCGCGCGGGAAGAAGAGGGGCGTGGACGACGAAATCACGCGAGAGCCGAAGACCCGCCTTATGCACTGACGCCGCGCAGGGTCCTGGAAGGAGCTCCAGCAGACGCCGACATCACCAGCACGCGACGCAAGGTCCTCGCCCAGAGCATCACCAGCGGAGCCGCAGCCTACAGAAGAGGATCGCCGGAAGGTAGGCCACGGTTAACCAGGGGGGAGGAAGACATCAGGAATGGAGGGCAAGATGGCGGACTGGCAGCAGACTAAGCTGCCCAGCATCGGCAGTGCCCCAGCCGTCGCGGGTCCCGACTAGCGCCAGGAGAAGACGCGTGACGCAGGAGCGGTCGCGGGAGCAGGTAAGAGGAGTCTCTCTGTCCCGGACGCTGCCAGCGTCAGCCTGCTCCCGGGCCCCCTGGTGGAGCCGCCGATCCCGGGCGTCATCAACAGCGGCCCTCTCCAGGCCCCGCCGCAAGGCCTACTGCACCGCGGCGCAAGGGGCTGGTATGCCTTCAACATCCACCGGGTGGGCGCAGAGAGTCACACTGCTGAGGACCCGGACGGGTCTGAAGATGATTACCAGCAGGAACCACCAGGAGGACACCGCTACTAGGAAAGAGCACCGCAGACTGTACATACTTACCCGTAAGGGTATGAGAATAGTTTAAAGTTTCCAGTTATGCCCCGTTGGGAATTGTGCAAGTTTTGAGAAAGTTTACCCCGGTTGGGACTGTTACCCGTTTATTTTGGAATCCCCCAAGTTACCTGGCTGAGGACTGAGAGCAGCCATTCCCCTTTTATCCGGCTGAGGACTGAGAGCAGCCATTCCCCTTTCCAACCTGGCTGAGGACTGAGAGCAGCCAACACTTGTACATATTTGCACTTGGTTAATTGCACCCTGTTACGGTGACATGGAGACATGGACGCCTGGTCACAACGGGAGCCGTAACCTACTGGAGGACTCCATCGTGAAAGTTGCTACTGAAATTTGTTTCATGTTGTATATCTGAAGAACTGTTTTCCATTGACGTACCAAGAGTTATATTTAAAATGAAAATTATATGCATATAGTGAAAGTAAGGCTGATGATGTTGAGATAAGAAGGTTGTTTCCCATAAAGGGAAAGAAAAGTTGAATTGATTTTACATGTTTGCATTTAAAAAGTTTTTGCATGTCTTGAGGAAAAATGCTTTTTACTTTATTCCAGCCCACGGACGTGCTGTGATTTACCAGGGGGGAATGTAGAACCCCGAGGGCTTGGTTGCTACAGAGGTATCGCATCTCAGTTAGAGGTGTGGTATCTCACTTCCAGGTAAGGATGGAGTGTGGATCAGGACCCTGACAGCTGCATGCATTACACCACATTTCCGGGGGACAGCTCGACGGTGCTCCCAGCAGCGAGCACGACAGACCATGTCCCTGGCTGGAGTGGGAGGGAGGGAACACCCAGAACAGGGGGAACCCAGTAGTGCAGGAGCAGAGAGGAAGCAGTTCCTGGATGCACAGAGAGAGGAGTATAAAAAGGTGGGGGCAATCTTAGGAGGGAGTTCTGTGAGAGGAGAAGGCAGGGAGCAGAGCTGCTGCATGGGCTCTGCTCCCTGGGCAGGGATAGCACAGAGGCCGGAGCCTGAGGGAAGAAAGGAGGGGAGCAGGGAGGCTCCAGGAACACGGAGGAAGGAGGGACCCCAGGGGTGCAGAACGGTCAGTAGCCACTGCACGCCCGAATTCACCTGAGTGGAGGGGTCAGGCCGCAGAATGGGAACCAGATCCCTAAATTGGTGGAGGAGAAACTACACTCAGCCAAGAACCGGAGGTTGCGACCATTCATTGGTGCAGCCCCCTGCTAAACCTGCTAGGAAGGCACCACATAGGGCCCAGGGAAAACGGCCGGCACATTAACCCGACAAGGTCCGAGGCAGCCGGACAGAAGTGAGGTCACTGGTGGGGTATGAGGGCCAGAGAAAGGACACATAAAGGGGGTCCTGTGAAGCGCTTCTAAATTACCTGGAGGTTGATCGAGCCCCTCACCTGGTGAGTGCAGCAAGGCTCGGGCAGGCCTTGCTGACAGAAGTGACCTGGATAACAACTGTGAGTAAAAGACCCTGGACTGCATCATTGGACTCTGTGTGATTACTGCTGCACCTGTACCATCACTCCCATCCTCCCTACACGCTGCCCTGAGGCTACGCTCCTCCCGTGGGGAGTTATCCTACCCCTGTGCTGCACACCAACACCAGCCTCAGCGGTCTGCCTGGCAGCGGCGGTTATCCCTGACCACAATCCAGGGGTGGTGTAGTCGGACATTCAAAACACTGATAAATAGACTGCCACAATTTGGTCTGACCACCCTGAGCCACGGGATCGGGTTGCCACTACTACCCCCAGCATCGTACAGAAGCCCGGTTCCGGGTACCCCACGGCCCAGGGGGCGAGTCAACATCACCTAGAATAAAGTTTTGAGTTGAAAACTGTTTGATTTCAGTTTGTAATAACCTGCTAATGCTTATAATTTAAAAAATGACCATTTTTTTGTTCTTTATTAAAATGAAAAGGTTGAAAACTCTGCTGTGCATAATAATTTGGAACATGCATTGAGTGCAGTTTGAGTGTTTTATTTTTTAAAAAATATACTGTTATCATAGGCAGTTTGTACAAAAACCTTTCAATTGTACTCTAATAGTTATTTGACTGGAAAATTACAACAACTGCAATTCATATAGGTAATTTGGGAAAATCTGAGAAAATATTATTTGCATAATAATTTGGAACACAGTGTATGTACATATCTCCATACTGTGTGTTTTCATGTCCATGTTTCTGGAATTGTATGTATATTTGTAAGATGCGTTTATGTAATAGTGTATTGTGGCGTATGTGTAAAACATTTGTGTATTTAGGGCGCAACACTAAATCTCTAAGCACAGGCAGATTATAATGAGGGCAATCTGGGCTACCGGCCATGGCTCGAGGGGGGCTCATGGCCAAATTGTCCTCATTATAATGTTTTGTGCGCTATTGGTGGCGAAAACATATCCCGGCAGAGAGCTTTCCTGGAGCTCCGCTGCCGACGATACAGAATAGCAGGTGCGATGACATTATCAGCCGGCGCACACCAGCATGTATGTGCCAGAAGTACAAGTGGAGACTGGGGGACCGGACCAGAGGCCCGGGGGAACGGGAGCGGAGTGAGTATGTGTTTTTTGTTTTTTTTTATTAATATGTGCATGGGATGTGTGCCTATATGTATGGGCTGTGTGAGATATCGTACTATATATAGGTTGCTATGTGGGGGGATGATACTGTATATAGGGAGTTATGTGCGGGCTCATACTGTATATAGGGAGCTATGTGCGGGCTCATACTGTATATAGGGAGCTATGTGCGGACTCATACTATATATAGGGAGCAATGTGCTGGCTCATATTGTATATAGGAGGCTACACGAGGGCTCATACTGTATATAGGGAGCTATGTGCAGGCTCATACCATATATAGGAGGCTATGTGCAGGCTCATAATGTATATAGGCAGCTATGTGTGGGCTCATACTGTATATAGGAGGCAATGTGGGGGCTCATACTGTATATAGGCAGTTATGGGAGGGCTCATACTGTATATAGGCGGCAATGTAGGGGCTCATACTGTATATAGGCAGCTATGTGGGGGCTCATACTGTATATAGAAGGCTATGTGGGGGCTTATACTGTATATAAGAGGCTATGTGGGTGTTCATACTTTATACAGGGAGCTACTGTATGTGTGGCTCATACTGTATATAGGTGGCTACATGGGGCTCATTCTGTATATAGGAGGCTATATGGAGGATCATACTGTATATAGAGAGCTATGTGCGGGCTCATACTGTACATAGGGACCTATGTGCGGGCTCATATTGTACAGTATGTAGGGAGCTATGTGTGGGATCATACTGTATGTAGAGTGCTATGTGCAGGATTATACTGTATGTAGGGGGCTGTGTGTGGACTCATACTGTATATAGGTGGCTGCGTGTGGACTCGTACTGTGTGTAGGGGGCTGTGTGTGGACTCATACTGTATGTAGGGGGCTGTGTGTGTGCTTATACTGTTTGTAGGGGCTATGTGAGGGCATATTGCCCTGGCCTGTGAACTGTTATCCTCATTGCAGTATGGCTTATGGTCTCCCTTTCTTGTCCTGATTGAAGGAATTCCCTGATGAACTCCTGAATGACCAAAAGAGGGAGAAACGCGTGGGAAGAAGATGCCATTAAGCTAAGTACACAACTGTTCAGGCCATATAGGCTCTATCTATCTATCTATCTATCTATCTATCTATCTATCTATCTATACACACGCGAGGACTTTATTAGCCACACCTGACGATCCTCATCTTTTTCTCACATTTAGAGTGCTACCTGCCTTTATTTTTTGAATATATATACTCTGTTGGAGTATGTAGTTATATATTATATACACTAATGATCTATAAGGGCCTCACTTAGATTAACTAATTATGCCCATGGGATTTTCTTTAATCATATATATATATATATATATATATATATATATATATATACATATACAGTACAGACCAAAAGTTTGGACACACCTTCTCCTTTAACCCCTTAAGCCCCGAGGGTGGTTTGCACGTTAATGACCAGGCCAATTTTTACAATTCTGACCACTGTCACTTTATGAGGTAATTACTCTGGAACGCTTCAACGGATCCCCCTGATTCTGAGAACGTTTTTTCGTGACATATTGTACTTCATGATTGTGGTAAAATTTCTTCGATATCACTTGCGTTTATTTGTGAAAAAAGCGGAAATTTGGCGAAAATTTAGAAAATTTTGCAATTTTCAAAATTTGAATTTTTATGCCCTTAAATCAGAGAGATATGTCACACAAAAGAGTTAATAAATAACATTTCCCACATGTCTACTTTACATCAGCACAATTTTGGAACCAAAATTTTTTTTTGTTAGGGAGCTATAAGGGTTAAAAGTTGACCAGCGATTTCTAATTTTTCCAACAAAATTTACAAAACCATTTTTTTAGGGACCACATCACATTTGAAGTCACTTTGAGAGGTCTTTATGACAGAAAATACCCAAAAGTGACACCATTCTAAAAACTTCACCCCTCAAGGTGCTCAAAACCACATTCAAGAACTTTATTAACCCTTCAGGTGCTTCACATGAATTTTTTGAATGTGGAAGAAAAAAATGAACATTTAACTTTTTTTACAAATATGTTACTTTAGACCCAATTTTTTTTTATTTTCACAGAGGTAACAAGAAAAAATGGACCCCAAAATTTGTTGTGCAATTTCCCCTGGGCACGCAGATACCCAATATGTGGGGAAAAAACACTGTTTGGGCGCACGGCAGGGCTCGGAAGGGAAGGAGCGCCATTTGACTTTTTGATTGTAAAATTTTCTTGAATAATTAGCGGACGCCATGTTGTGTTTGGAGAGCCCCTGTGTGCCCAAACATTGGAGCTCCCCCACAAGTGACCCCATTTTGGAAACTAGACCCCCCAAGGCACCTATCTAGATGCATAGTAAGCACTTGGAACCCCCAGGTGCTTCACAAATTGATTCGTAAAAATGAAAAAGTGAAAAAAAAAACACTTTTTCATTTTTATGAATCAATTTGTGAAGCACCTGGGGGTTCCAAGTGCTCATTATGTATCTAGATAGGTGCCTTGGGGGGTCTAGTTCCCAAAATGGGGTCACTTGTGGGAGAGCTCCAATGTTTGGGCACACAGGGACTCTCCAAATGCAACATGGTATCCGCTAACAAATTGAATGGAAAATCGGCTCAAATTGTTAGCGGACATCATGTTGCGTTTGGAGAGCCCCTGTGTGCCCAAACATTGGAGCTCCCCCACAAGTGACCCCATTTTGGAAACTAGACACCCCAAGGCACCTATCTAGATGCATAGTGAGCACTTGGAACCCCCAGGTGCTTCACAAATTGATTCGGAAAAATGAAAAAGTGAAAAAAAAACACTTTTTCATATTTATGAATCAATTTGTGAAACAACTGGGGGTTCCAAGTGCTCACTATGAATCTAGATAGGTGCCTTGGGGGGTCTAGTTTCCAAAATGGGGTCACTTGTGGGGGAGCTCCAATGTTTGGGCACACAGGGGCTCTCCAAACGCAACATGATGTCCGCTAACAATTTGAGCCGACAATTTGTTAGCGGATACCAGGGTGTCAGCTGTGACAATCAGCTGACACCCGGCGGCGATTGCGCCCGCACAGCCTGTGTGCGCGCGCGATCGCGATGACGTACTAATACGGGTCTGGCTCTTAAGTCCCTGGGCACAGACGCATATTAGTACGTCTGATGTTATTAAGGGGTTAAAGATTTTTCTGTATTTTCATGACTATGAAAATTGTACATTCACATTGAAGGCATCAAAACTATGATTTAACACATGTGGAATTATATACTTCACAAAAAAGTGTGAAACAACTGAAAATATGTCTTATATTCTAGGTTCTTCAAAGTAGCCACCTTTTGCTTTGATGACTGCTTTGCACACTCTTGGCATTCTCTTGATCAGCTTCAAGAGGTAGTCACCGGAAATGGTCTTCCAACAATCTTGAAGGAGTTCCCAGAGATGCTTAGCACTTCTTGGCCCTTTTGCCTTCACTCTGCGGTCCAGCTCACCCCAAACCATCTCGATTGGGTTCAGGTCTGGTGACTGTGGAAGCCGGGTCATCTGGCGTAGCATCCCATCACTCTCTTTCTTGGTCAAATAGCCCTTACACAGCCTGGAGGTGTGTTTGGGGTCATTGTCCTGTTGAAAAATAAACGATGGTCCAACTAAATGCAAACCGGATGTGTAATGCACACGCCCGGGCTGAGCGGCGTGTGCGTGTGATTCCACTGGACCGTGCCGGAGAGTGAATGCCTGGAGGGGCGTAACTAGGTATTCACCCGATCCGACCAGGGTCGCACGACGGCTTACGACGCCAGTGCACCAAGGAGGAACCGAGCAGAGGGACCAGGTGCTACTCCAGGACAGACCCCGGACACGGCTGTTGACCCACACAGGGGAATACAGGAACAGACAGGTTAGGCTGGCACACAGACTGGTGGGTATAGGCAGGCACGACTGGTATGCAGGCAGGCGGGTATGCAGGCAGGGGGGTACAGGCAAGCATGGCTAGAGTGCAGACAGGGGGGCACTAGCAGGTTGGAACACAGGCGGGATAGGACCCAGTACACACTGGGACTCAGGAACAGAACCACAGATGTGGGGGACAAACACAGCAGAGTGAGGCCGCCCAGAGAGGTGAGCGAGAGCCGGGCAAGACGAGACCGCCTAGAGTGGTGATCGAGAGTGGAGCAGGACGAGGCCGCCTGGAGCGGTGAGCAAGAGTAGAGCAGGACGAGGCCGCCTGGATCGGTGAGCAAGAGTAGAGCAGGACAAGGCCGCCTGGAGCGGTGAGCAAGGGTAGAGCAGGACAAGGCCGCCTGGAGCGGTGAGCAAAGAGTCAGATCTGAGCGAGACTGCCGGAGCAGTGAGCAAGGAGTCAGAGCAGAGCGATACTGCCGGGGCAGTGAGCAAAGGAGTCAGAGCAGAGCGAGGCTGCCGGAGCAGTGAGCAAAGGAGTCAGAGCGGAGCGAGACTGCCGGAGCAGTGAGCAAAGGGTCAGAGCGGAGCGAGACTGCCGGAGCAGTGAGCAAAGGGTCAGAGAGGAGCGAGACTGCCAGAGCAGTGAGCAAAGGGTCAGAGCGGAGCGAGACTGCCGGAGCAGTGAGCAAAGGGTCAGAGCGGAGCGAGACTGCCGGAGCAGTGAGCAAAGGGTCAGTGTGGAGCGAGACTGCCGGAGCAGTGAGCAAAGGGTCAGAGCGGAGCAAGACTGCCGGAGCAGTGAGCAAAGGGTCAGAGCAGGCCAGAACCGCCGGAGCGGTGAGCAAAGGCAGAGCAGGCTAGAACCGCCGGAGCGGTGAGCAAGGCAGAGCAGGCTAGAACCGCCGGAGCGGTGAGCAAGGCAGAGCAGGCTAGAACCGCCGGAGCGGTGAGCAAGGCAGAGCAGGCTAGAACCGCCGGAGCGGTGAGCAAGGCAGAGCAGGCTAGAACCGCCGGAGCGGTGAGCAAGGCAGAGCAGGCTAGAACCGCTGGAGCGGTGAGCAAGGCAGAGCAGGCTAGAACCGCCGGAGCGGTGAGCAAGGCAGAGCAGGCTAGAACCGCCAAAGCGGTGAGCAAGGCAGAGCAGGCTAGAACCGCCGGAGCCGTGAGCAAGGCAGAGCAGGCTAGAACCGCCGGAGCGGTGAGCAAGGCAGAGCAGGCTAGAACCGCCGGAGCGGTGTGCAAGGCAGAGCAGGCTAGAACCGCTGGAGCGGTGAGCAAAGCAGAGCAGGCTAGAACCGCCGGAGCGGTGAGCAAGGCAGAGCAGGCTAGAACCGCCGGAGCGGTGAGCAAGGCAGAGCAGGGAGGACAGGGCTCTGTACACACGGAACAGGCAGGAAGGGAAAGGCAGAACCAGATACCCACAGGGTACTTGCAGTGAAGTAGCGAGTGGACCACAAACTCACAAACGGAAGTACAGTGACAACGAGCAGGAGTTAGGTACGAGTTCAGACTCTGCAGAAAAAGGAAAGGTACGGACATAGAGAAACACAGGAAACAGGCTAGAAGAGTATACAGACAAGAACAGACACAGTAGCAAGATACAGGAACGGGTCTAGGTATGCAGCCCCTAGAAGGCGGGAGGAACAAGCTAGGAGCGTGTTCAGACAGGACAGACAAGATACAGGAGCGGGTCTAGGTATGCGGCCCCTAGAAGGTGGAACGAACAGGCTAGGAGCGTGTTCAGACAGGCCTGGAAATACAGCCTCCAGGAAAGGCAGGCAAGCAAACACAGAAAGGGACCTGGCACATTCAGAGTGAAAGAGCACACTGAATGAAACACAATGCTCAGGCAGGGATTCATTGGAGCAGCTGGGTTAAATACCAGGTGACAGACAGCAATAGGCTGAGGACGCACAAGGGGTGTGCCCGCAGCAGGTACAAGAAACAGGAAGTGATCGGGCGCCGCCCTTAAGCAGCAGAAGCAGAGGCAAGCAGACAGCATGGAGGGAAGCCAGGCTAGCAGACTGGACTGGAGATCAAGTGCGCGCTCTTGCACAGTGGGAGATGGACCACTATGCATAGACGCCGCCAGGTTTGTTACAGGATGGAATAGCATGCCGCTGCAAGATGCTGTGGTAGCCATGCTGGTTCAGTATGCCTTCAATTTTGAATAAATCCCCAACAGTGTCACCAGCAAAGCACCCCCACACCATCACACCTCCTCCTCCATGCTTCACAGTGGGAACCAGGCATGTAGAGTCCATCCGTTCACCTTTTCTGCGTCGCACAAAGACACGGTGGTTGGAACCAAAGATCTCAAATTTGGAGTCATCAGACCAAAGCACAGATTTCCACTGGTCTAATGTCCATTCCTTGGGTTCTTTAGCCCAAACAAGTCTCTTCTGCTTGTTGCCTGTCCTTAGCAGTGGTTTCCTAGCAGCTATTTTACCATGAAGGCCTGCTGCACAAAGTCTCCTCGTAACAGTTGTAGTAGAGATGTGTCTGCTGCTAGAACTCTGTGTGGCATTGACTTGGTCTCTAATCTGAGCTGCTGTTAATCTGCGATTTCTGAGGCTGGTGACTCGGATAAACTTATCCTCAGAAGCAGAGGTGACTCTTGGTCTTCCTTTCCTGGGGCGGTCCTCATGTGAGCCAGTTTCTTTGTAGCGCTTGATGGTTTTTGCAACTGCACTTGGGGACACTTTCAAAGTTTGCCCAATTTTTCGCACTGACTGACCTTCATTTCTTAAAGTAATGATGGCCACTCGTTTTTCTTTACTTAGCTGCTTTTTTCTTGCCATAATACAAATTCTAACTGTTTATTCAGTAGGACTATCAGCTGTGTATCCACCTGACTTCTGCACAACACAACTGATGGTCCCAACCCCATTTATAAGGCAAGAAATCCCACTTATTAAACCTGGCAGGGCACACCTGTGAAGTGAAAACCATTTCCGGTGACTACCTCTTGAAGCTCATCAAGAGAATGCCAAGAGTATGCAAAGCAGTCATCAAAGCAAAAGGTGGCTACTTTGAAGAACCAAGAATATAAGACATATTTTCAGTTGTTTCGCACTTTTTTATAAGTACATAATTCCACATGTGTTAATTCATAGTTCTGATGCCTTCAGTGTGAATGTACAATTTTCATAGTCATGAAAATACAGAAAAATCTTTAAATGAGAAGGTGTGTCCAAACTTTTGGTCTGTACTGTATATATATATATATATATATATATATATATATATATATACAGGTGCATCTCAATAAATTAGAATATCATCAAAAAGTTAATTTATTTCAGTTCTCCGATAGAAAAAGTGAAGACTCATACATTATATAGAGTCATTACAAACAGAGTGATCTATTTCAAGTGTTTATTTCTGTTAATGTTGATGATTATGGCTTACAGCCAATGAAAACACAAAAGTCATTATCTCAGTAAATTAAAATACTTTATAACAACAGCTTGAAAAATGTTTTTGAGATCCAAAATGTTGGCCTACTGAAATGTATGTTCAGTAAATGCACTCAATACTTGGTCGGGGCTCCTTTTGCATCAATTACTGCATCAATGTGGCGTGGCATGGAGGCGATCAGCCTGTGGCACTGCTGAGGTGTTATGGAAGCCCAGGTTGCTTTGATAGCAGCCTTCAGCTCGTCTGCATGTCTGGTGTCTCATCTTCCTCTTGACAATACCCCATAGATTCTCTATGGTGTTAAGGTCAGGCGAGTTTGCTGGCCAATCAAGCACAGTGATACTGTTGTTTGTAAACCAGGTATTGGTACTTTTGGCAGTGTGGACAGGTGCCAAGTCCTGCTGGAGAATGAAATTTCCATCTCCAAAAAGCTTGTCGGCAGAGGGAAGCATGAAGTGCTCTAAAATTTCCTGGCAGACGGCTGCGCTGACTTTGGTCTGGATTTGATAAAACACAGTGGACCTACACCAGCAGATGACATGGCTCCCCAAACCATCACTGATTGTGGAAACTTCACACTAGACCTCAAGCAGCTTGGATTGTGGCCTCTCCACTCTTCCTCCAGACTCTGGGAGCCTGTGGAGTGTGTCAATGACTGCACTCTGGAAATCTGTCAAGTCAGCAGTCTTCCCCATGATTGTGGAGCCTACTGAAACAGACTAAGGGACCTTTTAAACGCTTAGGAAGCCTTTGCAGGTGTTTTTTGTTAATTATTTCAATTTACTGAGATAATGACTTTTGTGTTTTCATTGACTGTAAGCCATAATCATCAAAAAATAAATAATCATCAGAAATAAACACTTTAAATAGATCACTCTGTTCACTCTGTCTGTAATGACTCTATATAAGGAGTTTCACTTTTTGCATTGAAGAACTGAAATAAATTAACTTTTTGATGATATTCTAATTTAGTGAGATGCACCTGTGTGTATGTATATATATATATATATATATATATATATATGTCATCCATGTCCATACAAACATGACTATGAGATATATGGGTTTTTAAACTAACTAAATAAAGAGAATCTTTTAAGGGTGTTTTTGTTATGGTTTACATGTATAAGGACCCCATAGGTTGATCGCTTTGGTTGTTGATTGAGGGGGCTATGTGGGGGCTCATACTGTATATAGTGGGATGTTAGCATACTTAATTCTTCTTAATATTAAGCCATAAAATTGAATATAAAAAATAATTAATATATTAATATTGAGCAGAATTAATTTCAGCATATTGGTTCGGCCTCCACAACAGTCACGGTCTGTCATGTGGCTCCTCGGGAAAATTAATCTCCCACCCCTGCTCTATTTTGTATAGCGCTATGTTATGTATGATGCTGTACATAAAGAAAAAATTTGAGCGGCAGATGTGCACCAGAGAACCAGTGTGTTACTAACATGACCTATCGTATGATTTATCAAAGGAGATTATTTGACATGTCACATGATAGACAGGGTACCTGTGAGAGCACACCTTCTAAATTGCCCGGTGCCCTGGCTACTCTTAATCTCCCCCTGTCTATAAGCGCTTGTTCACATATGTGTTAGCAAATTCCATTTGTCTTTCCATTGTGGCAAGACGACTCACTCGGCTCTCCCGGAGGCAGACTCAGGACACACATTCTCGGGTTACCTTTCTGCTGTTTTATTATTTGGCATAAACTCATGCAGGGTTCCGCAGGAAAAATAAACAAGACCCCTCTGGGTTAAACGGGAAAACAAACCAAAGTATAGCACAGTCCATAGGTGAGCGGGTTCCACCCGCTCTCAGTAGCATAAACTGCACAGGTCACAAGCTCTGCAGCTTCCACAATACTGTCTGGAGACTTCCTTCTCCAGACCACACTCCAGAGAAAAAAAAACAGGACTGAGCTTTTACCCATTGCTCAGCCACCCCCTGAGGGGAGGTAGGGGGAATGGCGTCCCGCCCTCTTTGCCATTCCCATAAAACCGCACACCCTTTAACAGAGTAAACCCACCAGCATATAACATGCTGGCAGAAATAAAGTAGGTCTTAGTTCACACAGGAGAGCATCCTGAGTGACACATACCTCCCCTCACATATAAAACCAGTGACACTGTCACATATTCCCCCCCTCTGCCCAAAGCCGGGGGTTGGGCACCTTCTGACACCAGACAGGGAATCCTAGAGAGGGCATCAGCATTCCCATGTAACTTCCCGGGCCTATGCTACACGTGAAAGTTAAAATCTTGAAGCTCTAGGAACCATCTAGTTACCCTGGCATTTTTACCCCTCTTTTCCCTCAACCATCTCAACGGGGCATGGTCTGATACTAATTTAAACTTCCGGCCTAGTAGGTAATGTTTCAGTGTATCCACGGCCCATTTTATGGCTAAACACTCTTTCTCTACTATGGCGTAGTTCTTCTCGCAGGAGGACAGCTTTCGGCTTAGATAGAGAATGGGATGTTCTTCCCCATTTATCTCTTGGGAGAGTACGGCCCCTAGACCAACCTCTGAAGCGTCTGTTTGGACCACAAATTCTTTCTTGAAATCTGGCGCGACCAGGACCGGCTGCTTGCACAGTGTTAGCTTCAGCTGTTGAAACGCGGTCTCCGTTTCTTCCGTCCATTTCACCATGGTTGATTTGGTGCCTTTTAGAAGATCCGTTAGTGGCGCGGCAATCATGGCGAAATTCGGGATAAACCGCCGGTAGTATCCCACCATTCCCAGGAATGCCCTCACCTGCTTCTTCGAGAGCGGTTGCGGCCAGGTTTGAATTGCCTCCACTTTCTTGATTTGCGGCTTTATTTCGCCTCTCCCAACAACATAGCCCAGGTACTTGGCCTCCTCTTTTCCGATGGCACACTTTCTCGGATTTATGGTAAATCCTGCCTTGCTTAGTGCCTCCAGAACAGTCTGTAGTTTAGGTAGGTGACTAGCCCAGTCTGGGCTAAAGACTACAATGTCGTCGAGGTAGGCTGCGGCATACTTCTTATGTGGGGCTAGGATCCGATCCATAGCCCTCTGGAACGTGGCTGGGGCCCCCTGTAGTCCGAACGGCATCCGCGTGTATTGAAAACACCCATCAGGTGTTGAGAAAGCAGTCTTCTCCTTAGCCATCTGGGACATGGGGATCTGCCAGTAGCCCTTCGTCAGGCCAAGAGTGGTGATGTACCTCGCCGGTCCAAGCCTCTCGATGAGTTTGTCGACGCAGGGCATCAGGTACGCGTCACACTTGGAT
This sequence comes from Phyllobates terribilis, assembly GCF_046119375.1. NCBI lineage: Eukaryota > Metazoa > Chordata > Amphibia > Anura > Dendrobatidae > Phyllobates > Phyllobates terribilis. Next base: position 17,350,611 of record NW_027362761.1, on the reverse strand, counting down.
GCTTTATTCAGCCGGCGGTAGTCATTGCAAAACCTCCACTCTCCATTGGGTTTCGGCACGAGGACGATTGGGCTCGACCACCCACTCTTTGACTCCTCTATTACCCCGAGGTCTAACATCCTCTTCACCTCAGCCGAGATCACCTCCCGGCGTGCTTCCGGAATCCGATACGGCTTCAGATTCACTCGTACGCGCGTCTCTGTCAGCACGTTATGCTCTACCACTTGAGTATGCCCCGGCAACTCTGAGAACAGCTTCCGATTCCGCTGTAGTAATTCTCGACACTGTTGCTTCTGGGCCGGTGATAGAGTCTTTGCAATAGTGACCTCCTCCACCTTGCCTTCTGGTGCGGCTCCCAGGCAAGGAGTTTCGATAGGTTCACGGTCCCGCTACGGCTTGAGCAAATTTACATGATATATTTGAGGCGGCTTTCTTCGGCCAGACTGGTGGACTTTATAATTAACCTCGCTGACTTTCTCCACCACCTCAAATGGACCTTCCCATTTGGCAAGGAACTTGCTCTCGACTGTAGGGATCAGCACCAAAGCACGGTCCCCGGGCTGGAACTGTCTTAGTCTTGCCGACCGGTTATAGACCCTCGCCTGGGCTTCCTGCGCCTGGAGGAGATGTTCCTTCACGATGGGCATCACCTTTGACATTCTCTCCTGTAACTGGGCGACATGTTCGATGAAACTCCGGTGTGGCGTGACTTCAGCCTCCCAAGTTTCCTTGGCGATGTCTAGGAGACCTCTTGGATGCCGCCCATATGGGAGCTCAAATGGAGAGAAGCCAGTGGAGGCTTGAGGAACTTCTCTGACCGAGAAAAGCAGAAATGGGAGCAGGTAGTCCCAGTCTCGCCCATCCTTTTCCACGACCTTCTTGAGCATCGCCTTTAAGGTCTTGTTGAAGCGTTCCACTAGGCTGTCCGTCTGTGGATGATAAACCGAGGTCCGAAGCTGAGTTATCTGAAGGACTCTGCAAAGCTCCTTCATCACCTTGTTCATGAAGCTGGTTCCTTGGTCTGTCAGAATCTCTTTTGGCAGACCTGTCCGAGCAAAAATATGAACCAGCTCTCGGGCTATACTTTTACTGGACGAGTTCCTTAGGGGAACAGCTTCAGGGTATCGGGTCGCATAGTCCATGACGACCAGGATATATTGGTGGCCCCGAGCTGATTTAACTAAGGGGCCCACGAGGTCCATGGCAATCCTCTCAAAGGGAACCTCTATCACAGGTAGGGGGACTAAGGGGCTATGGAAGTGGGAGGAGGGAGCGGTTATTTGGCAGGTGGGGCAGGACCTACAATAGTTTTGAACTTCTCGATAACACCCTGGCCAATAAAACCTTCTCAGTATCCTCTCCTGAGTTTTCCTGACCCCTAGGTGTCCCCCCAGAACATGTGAATGGGCCATATCTAGCACCCGCCGTCTGTATGGCCCCGGCACTAACAGCTGTTCCACTATCTCACCGCCCCTCAGTTTGGCCACCCGATATAGCAACTCCCCCTGCACTGCAAAGTGGGGGAATCTGGTGTCGGCCCCCGGCTCTTGGGAAACCCCATTACATACAGTAACCTGGTCGAACGCCCCTTTTAAAGTCAGGTCTCGAACTTGAGCAGTCCCAAAGTTCTCTCTGGACATATCTAATGCAGGGAAGTCGGCCTCCTCGGTCACTGTTTCACCCTCGTCACTGACAAGGACGCACTGTGGGAACTCCTCCATCTTAGACTTCATCAGGGGTTCTTCTTCAAGGACCTGGCTTTTCCCCATGCTACTTAGTCCAGTTCCCTTCCCCCACAAGTCCCAGAATAAGGAAAAATCACGGCCCAATATGACGGGGTGTATCAGGTCCTTCACTGCCCTGACTTCATGGGACTGGGCACCACAGTCTGTCCCCACTGTCAGTGTGGCCACGGGATAGTCCTTGGCGTCACCATGGATGCACCGAACGCCCAGGGTTTTGGAAGGGATCAACTGGTGGGGAAGGGTTGCTCTGATCAAGGTCACCAGACTCCCGGAGTCCAACAGCCCAAGCACTTTTACTCCATTAATTGACACTGCACACGCTTGCGGCCCCTCGCCGGGTCGACAGTCCACGCTACAGGCTGGATAGGCATAATAGGAGACCCGTCTCCCTAGGTTGCAGTCCATGGGCTCAGGGGATATTTGACACCTGGCGGCTACATGTCCAGGGTGGTGACACCGCCAACAAACTATATCTTTACCAACCGTTCTAACGGCACCCTCAGTGGGAGTGGGACGTCCCCCAGTGGTGGCTCTAGACCCCTTCCGTGATGAACCCACCCCCTTTTGGGCATCCCAGTAGGGAGAAGTGACGGCATCCGGTTTCCCAAGAGATCTCTCAACTACCTGGTACCTCTCTACCAGGCCGATAAAGTCATCTGCGTTCTGGGGATCACGCTGGGCAACCCAGGTCTCTACTGACTTGGGAAGGGAATGCATGAATCTGTCAATCACCACCCGCTCAACCATCTGGGCCGGAGTGGAGGACTCCGGTTGTAGCCACTTCTGAACAAGATGGAGGAGGTCAAACATCTGCGAGCGAGGGGGTTTGTCGCTAGCATACGCCCAGTGATGAACTCATTGGGCTCTCACCGCCATATTTACTCCCAGACGTGCTAAGATCTCTGTCTTTAGTTTGGGATACTCCTTAGCATCTTGCAGCGCCAAGTCAAAATACGCCTTCTGGGGTTCACCCCATAAATATGGCGCCAGAACCTCGGCCCACTGTGCTGGTGGAAGTCTCTCCCGATCAGCCACCCTCTCAAAAACAGTGAGAAATGCTTCTACATCATCCCCAGGGGTCATCTTCTGCATGGCCAGGCCTTACCGCCTTCCTGACGTGAGAATCATCTGTCGGCCCTGGGGGTGGGGCGGCCGCCCTGCTCTGGATGGCGTCCGCCAAAAGCTGTATCTGCTGTTGCGCCTCCTGCTGATGCTGCTGCTGCGACTTTTGCTGCAACTGGATTTGCTGAAGTAACAGTTTGGTCGTCTCCTGGTGCTGCTGCTGCATGCTCTGCTGGGCCTGCTGCATACTCTGCTGGCTCTGAAGGTGTTGCTGCTGCATGCTCTGTTGGCTCTGGACCAGGTGCTTAATGAGCTCCTCCATGCTGCCGGACTTCTCTGGCTGGCTGGCAGCCTTCACCCAGGACATCCACCGATCTTTGTGGCAGGTACACGTGTTCCTGGAATCCTGCACGCACTCTCACACCAACTGTGGCAAGACGACTCACTCGGCTCTCCCGGAGGCAGACTCAGGACACACGTTCTCGGGTTACCTTTCTGCTGGTTTATTATTTGGCATAAACTCAGGCAGGGTTCCGCAGGAAAAATAAACAAGACCCCTCTGGATTAAACGGGAAAACAAACCAAAGTATAGCACAGTCCATAGGTGAGCGGGTTCCGCCCGCTCTCGATAGCATAAACTGCACAGGTAACAAGCTCTGCAGCTTCCACAATACTGTCTGGAGACTTCCCTCTCCAGACCACACTCCAGAGAAAAAAAAACAGGACTGAGCTTTTACCCATTGCTCAGCCACACCCTGAGGGGAGGTAGGGGGAATGGTGTCCCGCCCTCTTTGCCATTCCCATAAAACCGCACACCCTTTAACAGAGTAAACCTACTAGCATATAACACGCTGGCAGAAAAAATAAAGTAGGTCTTAGTTCACACAGGAGAGCATCCTGAGTGACACATACCTCCCCTCACATATAAAACCAGTGACACTCACACCATGTTTAGGAAAAGACAAGTGAAATTACCCCTTCTTGCAACGTGATGTAACTATGTCACCATAAGGCCTCCTTCACATGTCTGTGTTTCTGGTACGTGTTGTATCCGTTTTTTCACGGATACCACATGTACCCATTATAACCTATGGGACTAACCTATGGCGCTGACAGCGACAATTAGTGCGATGGCTGGTGCATGTACTCATCAGCTTTCATCAGCCCCCTGTGACACAGTTGTGGGTTGCTGATGGGTTGCTGCCATGTTGGTCATCCTATGAAGCCCAGTCGAAGGCTGGAGCTCCTAGGAAGATGTCACAATCAAAGTGCTGCGAAGTCATTACATCACGCTCACTTTGTAGTCAGCGCTGGACCTCCTAAACTGTCACTATGCCTGGAAGCGAGTGGCGACAGGGAGAATAAAAATTCTCCCTGTAGCCAACACTTTTCCAGTAAGCCGACTAACCAAGCTTTAAACTCTATTTACCTGCAGATCAACCCTGCATCTAAAGGTAAATAGCGTTTCTCAAGGTGACAAGTTAACTTTAAAGAGGTGTCTAAAACATTTTGTAGAACTTCACTGACTCTTAACATTATGAAATGTACTATTAGGATTCTTCTGTTTTTACTCTCTTTGCGCTCGTCACATCATCGCTCCATATGCAATTTTTTTAGAGACAAGCACTTTCTCTTCTGCTTCTCTCATTGTTTCAGTTGGGTTTATGAGAAAAGAAAGAGGTTGGCATGTGATTGTCTCAATGCAAACTGTATATGGAGCAGTGATGTGACGAGCGCAAAGAGTATGTAAACAGCCATATCCTAACACAGAATCTAAAAATATTTTTAAGGATGAAAATAAAGATCTAAAAGGTTTTTTTTTTTTAAAGATGGCGTTCAAAAGGAGCTCACTAGGAAACTTTGGTATATGTAGTTAGCTGGGTTATGGTACTGTATCTATTTAGTAAGCTTGGTTTTGTTTCCGTATCTATGTAGTAAGCTTAGTTATGTTCCCATATCTACATAGTAAGCTCAGTTATGGTACCATATCTAAGCAGTAAGCTTGGGTCTGGTACCATATCTATGCAGTACGCTTGGCTCTGTTATCGTATCTAGGTAGTAATCTGGATTCTGGTACGATATGTATACAGTAAGCTTGGTTCTGTTTTCATATCTATGTAGGAGGCTTGGTTCTGTTGATGTATCCATGTAGTAGACTTAGTAAGCATATTTCTGTTCCCATATCTATGTAGTAAGCTTGGTTCTGTTCACGTATCTATGTAGTAAGCTCGGTTGTTCTCCCTTATCTCTGTAGTAAGCTCGGTTCTGCTCCCTTAGCTCTGTAGTAAGCTCGGTTCTGCTCACTTATCTTTGTAGTAAGCTCGATTTTGCTCCCATATCTCTCTAGTAAGCTCGGTTCTCCTCCCATATTTTGGTAGTAAGCTCTATTCTGCTCCCATATCTCTGTAGTAAGCTCGGTTCTGCTATCTTATCTTTGTAGTAAGCTTGGTTCTGCTCCCTTATCTCTGTAGTAAGCTCTATTCTGCTCCCATATCTCTGTAGTAAGCTCGGTTCTGCTCTCTTATCTCTGTAGTAAGCTCGGTTCTGCTCCCTTATCTCTATAGTAAGCTCAGTTCTGCTCCCTTATCTCTGCTGTAAGTTCGGTTCTGCTCCCTTATCTCTGTAGTAAGCTCGGTTCTGCTCTCTTATCTCTGTAGTAAGCTCAGTTCTGCTCCCTTCCATCTGTAGTAAGCTCGGTTCTGCTCCCTTATCTCTGTAGTAAGTTCGGTTCTGCTCCCTTATCTCTGTAGTAAGCTCGGTTCTGCTCTCTTATCTCTGTAGTAAGCTCGGTTCTGCTCCCTTATCTCTATAGTAAGCTCAGTTCTGTTCCCTTATCTCTGTAGTAAGTTCGGTTCTGCTCCCTTATCTCTGTAGTAAGCTCGGTTCTGCTCTCTTATCTCTGTAGTAAGCTCAGTTCTGCTCCCTTCCATCTGTAGTAAGCTCGGTTCTGCTCCCTTATCTCTGTAGTAAGTTCGGTTCTGCTCCCTTATCTCTGTAGTAAGCTCGGTTCTGCTCTCTTATCTCTGTAGTAAGCTCGGTTCTGCTCCCTTATCTCTATAGTAAGCTCAGTTCTGCTCCCTTATCTCTGTAGTAAGCTTGGTTCTGCTCCCTTATCTCTGTAGTAAGCTCTATTCTGCTCCCATATCTCTGTAGTAAGCTCGGTTCTGCTCTCTTATCTCTGTAGTAAGCTCGGTTCTGCTCCCTTATCTCTATAGTAAGCTCAGTTCTGCTCCCTTATCTCTGTTGTAAGTTCGGTTCTGCTCCCTTATCTCTGTAGTAAGCTCGGTTCTGCTCTCTTATCTCTGTAGTAAGCTCAGTTCTGCTCCCTTCCATCTGTAGTAAGCTCGGTTCTGCTCCCTTATCTCTGTAGTAAGTTCGGTTCTGCTCCCTTATCTCTGTAGTAAGCTCGGTTCTGCTCTCTTATCTCTGTAGTAAGCTCGGTTCTGCTCCCTTATCTCTATAGTAAGCTCAGTTCTGCTCCCTTATCTCTGTAGTAAGCTCGGTTCTGCTCTCTTATCTCTGTAGTAAGCTCAGTTCTGCTCCCTTGCATCTGTAGTAAGCTTGGTTCTGCTCCCTTATCTCTGTAGTAAGTTCGGTTCTGCTCCCTTATCTCTGTAGTAAGCTCGGTTCTGCTCTCTTATCTCTGTAGTAAGCTCAGTTCTGCTCCCTTCCATCTGTAGTAAGCTCGGTTCTGCTCCCTTATCTCTGTAGTAAGTTCGGTTCTGCTCCCTTATCTCTGTAGTAAGCTCGGTTCTGCTCTCTTATCTCTGTAGTAAGCTCAGTTCTGCTCCCTTACCTCTGTAGTAAGCTCGGTTCTGCTCCCTTATCTCTGCAGTAAGCTTTGTTTGGCTCCCATATCGCTGTAGTAAGCTCGGTTTTACTCCCATATCTCTGTATTAAGCTCAGTTTTGCTCCCATATCTATGTAGTAAGCTCCTCCTTTCCTTTCCCATATCTATGTAGTAATCTTGGTTCTGTTCTTGTGTCTATCTAGTCAGTTAGTTCAGTTCCTATGTCTATGTAATCAGCTTGCTTCTGTTGCAGTATCTATGTAGGCAGTAAGTCCGGTTCTGCTCCCGTATGTATGCAACAAGCTCTATTCTGTGCCCATATATATGTACTAGCCTGTTACCTCTGCTTCTTTAATGCAGTGGCCAGAGATAAGCAGGCCAAAGGTTGGCCACCACAACTCGAGTGCCACTGCTTTGTGGTTGCCCCCCAGGCTGAAATGTGCCAGCCAGCTCCTGCATATAGAGGGGCTGTATGTTGGCTCATTTGGTATAGGGGGATGTCAGCATACTTAATTATGTTCAATATTAAGTGATACCATTAATATTACTATAAAATAATTAATATGTTAATATTAATATCGAGCAGAATTACTTTCAGCCTATTGGTTCGGCCCTCCACAACAGTCACGATCTTTCATGTGGCCCCTTGGGAAAATTAATTGCCCACCCCTGGTATAAATAATAGTGTTGTATTCTCTGTAAAATTAATCTATTAATGTAGACTATAGTAGACAAATGTATAGTATTCAACGAGATTAAATACATTTATAAAAACAAGTGGCTTCATAAATATATTAATAAATAAATGCACTCCTCGGGATGAAGACAGCGGTGAATAAACTTCTTCCACCAATCAGCATGTGAGCCAGCAGAAGCGATGACATCCCTTCATCGTGTCAGTTGTGCACTGCAGAAAGTCAGTACACAGGAGACCGGAGCAGAGCGCCGGGGGAATGGAAGCGAGGTGAGAATGTGTGGTTTTTTTTTTCGTATGTGTATGGGATGTTTGCATTTATATAAGAGGCTATGTGAGAGCTCATTCTGTATATAGGAGGTTATGTGGGGGCTTATATTGTATGTAGGGGGCTATGTGGGGGTGCATACTTTATATAGGATGCTATGTGGTGGCCTATACTGTACAGTTATATGAAAAAGTTTGGGCACCCCTATTAATCTTAAGCTTATTGTTTTATAAAAATTGGTGTTTTTGCAACAGCTATTTCAGTTTGATATATGTAATAACTGTTGGACACAGTAATGTTTCTGCCTTAAAATGAGGTTTATTGTACTAACAGAAAATGTGCAATCTGCATTCAAACAAAATTTGACAGGTGCATAAGTATGGGCACCTCACCAGAAAAGTGACATTAATATTTAGTAGATCCTCCTTTTGCAAAAATAACAGCCTCTAGTCGCTTCCTGTAGCTTTTAATGAGTTCCTGGATCCTGGATGAATGTATTTTTGACCATTCCTCTTCACAAAACAATTCCAGTTCAGTTAAGTTTGATGGTCGCCGAGCATGGACAGCCCTCTTCAAATGATCCCACAGATGTTCAATGATATTCAGGTCTGGGGACTGGGATGGCCATTCCAGAACATTGTTATTGTTCCTCTGCATGAATGCCTGAGTAGATTTGGAGCGGTGTTTTGGATCATTATCTTGCTGAAAGATCCATCCCCTGCGTAACTTCAACTTTATCACTGATTCTTGAACATTATTGTCAAGAATCTGCTGATACTGAGTGGAATCCATGCGTCCCTCAACTTTAACAAGATTCCCGGTGCCGGCATTGGCCACACAGCCCCAAAGCATGATGGAACCTCCACCAAATTTTACTGTGTGTAGCAAGTGTTTTTCTTGGAATGCTGTGTTTTTTTGCCGCCATGCATAACGCCTTTTTGTATGACCAAACAACTCAATCTTGGTTTCATCAGTCCACAGGACCTTCTTCCAAAAAGAAATTGGCTTCTCCAAATGTGCTTTTGCATACCTCAGCCGACTCTGTTTGTGGCGTGCTTGCAGAAACGGTTTCTTTCGCATCACTCTCCCATACAGCTTCTCCTTGTGCAAAGTGCGTTGTATAGTTGACCGATGCACAGTAACACCATCTGCAGCAAGTTGATGCTGCAGCTCTCTGGAGGTGGTCTGAGGATTGTCCTTGACTGATCTCACCATTCTTCTTCTCTGCCTTTCTGATGTTTTTCTTGGCCTGCCACTTCTGGCCTTAACAAGAACTGTCCCTGTGTTCTTCCATTTCCTTACTATGTTCCTCACAGTGGAAACTGACAGGTTAAATCTCTGAGACAGCTTTTCGTATCCTTCCCCTGAACAACTATGTTGAATAATCTTTCTTTTCAGATCATTTGACAGTTGTTTTGAGTAGCCCATGATGCCACTCTTCAGAGGAGATTCAAACAGGAGAACAACTTGCAAGTGGCCACTTTAAGTAGCTTTTCTCATGATTGCATACACCTGGCTATGAAGTTCAAAGCTCAATGAGGTTACAAAACCAAAAAAAGTGCTTTAGTAAGTCAGTAAAAAGTAGGTAGGAGTATTTAAAACAAGAAAATGATAAGGGTATCCATACTTATGCACCTGTCAAATTTTGTTTGAATGCAGATTGCACATTTTCTGTTAGTACAATAAACCTCATTTCAAGGCAGAAACATTACTGTGTCCAACAGTTATTACATATATCAAACTGAAATAGCTGTTGCAAAAACACCAATTTTTATAAAACAATAAGCTTAAGATTAATAGGGGTGCCCAAACTTTTTCATATAACTGTATATAGGGGGCTATGAGAGGGCTTGTACTGTATATAGGAGGTTATGTGGGGGCTCATACTGTATATAAGAGGCCATGTGGGGGCTCATACTTTATATAGGAGCCTATGTGGGGGCTCATACTGTATTTAGGGGGCTATGTGGGGACTCATACTGTATATAGAAGGCTATGTGGGGGCTCATACTGTATACAGGAGGCTATGTGGGGGCTCATATTGTATATAGAGGTCTATGTGAGGGCTCATATTGTATATAGAGAGGCTATGTGGTGGCTCATTCTGTATACAGGGGGGCTATGTTGGGGTTCATTCTGTATATAGAGGGGCTGTATGGAGGCTCATACTGTATGTAAGGGGCTGTGTGTGGGCTCCTATGGCATAAAATGGGTCAGTGGTTCGGCTCATACGGTATAGGGGGATGTCAGCATACTTAATTCTGCTCAATATTAAGGGATATAATTAATATTAATATACAATAATTATAATTAATATGTTAATATTAATATCGAGCAGAATTAATTTCAGCCTATTGGTTCGGCCCTCCACAACAGTCACGGTCTCTCATGTGACCCCTTGGGAAAATGAATTGCCCACTCCTGGTATAAATCATAATATTATATTCTCTGTAAAATTTGTCTGTCTATGTAGGATATAACAGATAAGTGGATAGTACTCAATGAGATTAAATAAATTTATAAAAACAAGTGGCTTCATAAATATATTAATAAATAAATGCACTGCATATATCAAATAGAACACATACCATAGGAGGGAGAACATCACATAAATCAGGACCCCAAGATTCCAACGTACGTTTCGCCAATGGCTTTCTCAAGGAGGCAACAGTCACTCATAAGCTACCATTATAAAAAAACACATGTTGTAAATTCCTTAATGTGGAATAATGCAACCAGCTCCTACATAAAAAAGGCATACTAACTAGAGATGGGTAGATCGATTTACATGACTCCGGTTCATTGTCCAGGTCAGATATCTCTGGCTGCTGGATGGGAGACTCACAATCTGTTACCTTCCAGGATCCCCGATGCAGATTATGATTAGCTGGGCTGGTGCAACGTCACCTGTGCGTCACACTGCAATGATGGTGTTGCGCCAGACGGGCTATACAAAGGGTAACAGTTTCATGAACTTCCCATCCAGTGGCCAAAGACAACTGACATTGTCAATGGGCCAGAGTCCTACAGATGAATCTGCCTATCTATAATACTAACCAATAGAGGCCTGACAGGATCCAAAGGATGGTCATTTTATTCTGTAGCTGTATGCGGGTATTACTCAGTTGCTGGATGGGGGTATTACCTTGGTATTGCACAGTAGTGAAATTCAGTTTGCCTGAGGTGGTATGATCCAGTCACTATGTGGTGGTGATATATGATCATAGTGTTCAGGAATTTTCAGTTCAGTGTTCAGTGATTGTCTGGTGATTGCTAGGTTTTAGTGAATGGGGCCTGTCACCTATAATTCGATGTTCTGACTGTAGCCCAAAAATGGCAAAACTAAAATACAGAAACAATCATATGCTATAGATTAAATATACCAGTAGAAGGTTAGCACATGTTCCTTTAATTTCCATTAAAACAAGAAATTATTTTAAGGAATTCCAAATGTAAATCCATTACATAATAACTTTCTTGTCATTCTGTTCTTACTACATGAAAAATTAACAAGATAGGAACTTGAGATATCTATTTAGTTACCTGAAAGATCTGTTCTCTCTTGCAACTGTTTCGTGCTGGAGGATAATATATTCAGATGTGGGAGAAATGTTCTTCCAGGTCTGAGAGATCCATGTCTATAACTTTGATGGATGTCGGACTCTCCATAGCTCAAAATTGCATGAAAATCAAACTTGTGGAAAGTGACTTTTTCCTCGGCGTAAAGTTGGCCTGTTGAAGGCACTGCTGAAAGGAATAGCCTTTGTATATAGGTGAGCGAGACACGCAATGTCACACTATATCCCATCTCTATAACAACAAATGTTTTCTCTTAGGGACAGTTTAAATGAGTCTTCAGGGAGCTGGGAAACCTTCTTCTGTTTTCTGCACACATGGCTTTTGCACACATACAGTATATAGATTATTGCTCATAGGCTTTGTATGGGGCTAGTAAAACCAGTTATGATCAGGTCCTCTGGTAATGCAATACGGTTGGTATTCAACAAAAGCAAACTATTGTTAGGCTGAAAGTGATTCCATAGGGTTAAAGAGTAATCATCGCTTTGATTTTTTTTCTTCATAAATCAATAAAACGTGAAAATTAGAAACGTTGTAATATATTATTACAGAAATCTGCTTCTTTCTCCTCCTCGTCTGATCAGTCATTTTCAAAATTCTCAATTCACAGGTAAAATCTGTATTCAGTGAATACAGGCTTTGCCATTACTGAGATAGGAGATGGCAGCTGGTGCTCATAATCTATCTATGGGGAACTGTAAGGCTGTGTGCCCACGATGCGATTTTTAAGCGTTTCCGCAGCGGCAAAAACGCTGCAGAAACGCTTAAAAACCGCATGGTAGAAGGCCTGCCATGTCCCCAATGATAATCAGCATGTGCTGTGCATATGCTGCGGAAATTTCCGCTGTGGATTATCATTGCGGAAAAAAACGCAGCACTACCAATTATTTTGCGGAAGCGCTGCGTTTTCGCCGAAATTGACTTGCATTAGAACGCATGTATAACGCATCACTGTATATGTAGATGCGCATTCCAATGCGTTCCAATGTGCGGATGGTACTCGGGTCTAGAGAAGAGGAGACTCTCCTCCGGACCTGGGTACCATAGAAACTGTAAAAAAAAGAACAAAATAAAAAATAAATATATACTTACCTTCTGGCGGCCCCCAGTGTGCTCCTCCTCCCATGCCGGCAAATCGCGATGGACTGAAGGACCTGCGCTGATGTCATAGTAGTGTGACGGGTCACGCGACGCTGACATCGGCAGGTCCTTCAGTGTACCGCTGCCGACAAGGGAGAACGGAGGGAAGCAAGACTCCGGGGGCCATCAGAGGGTAAGTATATACAGTTATATGAAAAAGTTTGGGCACCCCTATTAATCTTTAGCTTAATGTTTTATAAAAATTGGTGTTTTTGCAACAGCTATTTCAGTTTGATATATGTAATAACTGTTGGACACAGTAATGTTTCTGCCTTGAAATGAGGTTTATTGTACTAACAGAAAATGTGCAATCTGCATTCAAACAAAATTTGACAGGTGCATAAGTATAGGCACCTCACCAGAAAAGTGACATTAATATTTAGTAGATCCTCCTTTTGCAAAAATAACAGCCTCTAGTCGCTTCCTGTAGCTTTTAATGAGTTCCTGGATCCTGGATGAAGGTATTTTTGACCATTCCTCTTTACAAAACAATTCCAGTTCAGTTAAGTTTGATGGTCGCCGAGCATGGACAGCCCTCTTCAAATGATCCCACAGATGTTCAATGATATTCAGGTCAGGGGACTGGGATGGCCATTCCAGAACATTGTAATTGTTCCTCTGCATGAATGCCTGAGTAGATTTGGAGTGGTGTTTTGGATCATTGTCTTGCTGAAAGATCCATCCCCTGCGTGACTTCAACTTTATCACTGATTCTTGAACATTATTGTCAAGAATCTGCTGATACTGAGTGGAATCCATGCGTCCCTCAACTTTAACAAGATTCCCGGTGCTGGCATTGGCCACACAGCCCCAAAGCATGATGGAACCTCCACCAAATTTTACTGTGGGTAGCAAGTGTTTTTCTTGGAATGCTGTGTTTTTTTGCCGCCATGCATAACGCCTTTTCGTATGACCAAACAACTCAATCTTGGTTTCATCAGTCCACAGAACCTTCTTCCAAAAAGAAATTGGCTTCTCCAAATGTGCTTTTGCATACCTCAGCCGACTCTGTTTGTGGCGTGCTTGCAGAAATGGCTTCTTTCGCATCACTCTCCCATACAGCTTCTTTTTGTGCAAAGTGCGTTGTATAGTTGACCGATGCACAGTGACACCATCTGCAGCAAGTTGATGCTGGAGCTCTCTGGAGGTGGTCTGAGGATTGTCCTTGACTGATCTCACCATTCTTCTTCTCTGCCTTTCTGATGTTTTTCTTGGCCTGCCACTTCTGGCCTTAACAAGAACTGTCCCTGTGTTCTTCCATTTCCTTACTATGTTCCTCACAGTGGAAACTGACAGGTTAAATCTCTGAGACAGCTTTTTGTATCCTTCCCCTGAACAACTATGTTGAATAATCTTTGTTTTCAGATCATTTGACAGTTGTTTGGAGGAGCCCATGATGCCACTCTTCAGAGGAGATTCAAACAGGATAACAACTTGCAAGTGGCCACTTTAAGTAGCTTTTCTCATGATTGCATACACCTGGCTATGAAGTTCAAAGCTCAATGAGGTTACAAAACCAAAAAAGTGCTTTAGTAAGTCAGTAAAAAGTAGGTAGGAGTATTTAAAACAAGAAAATGATAAGGATGCCCATACTTATGCACCTGTCAAATTTTGTTTGAATGCAGATTGCACATTTTCTGTTAGTACAATAAACCTCATTTCAAGGCAGAAACATTACTGTGTCCAACAGTTATTACATATATCAAACTGAAATAGCTGTTGCAAAAACACCAATTTTAAGAAAACATTAAGCTTAAGATTAATAGGGGTGCCCAAACTTTTTCATATAACTGTATATATTTTTTTATTTTTTAACATTCTTTCGGGTCACAGTATATAAATCCATGCAGTTTGCCTGGATTTATATAGTGTGACCAAGTTGTGAAGCATTTTCCAAGTGATGCTAAAATCGCTTGGAAAGCGCTTGTCAACCCGCATGCGGAAATGTATGTGAAGAACGCTTCACATCCGCATGTCCCTGGCAGGAAAACGCATGTACAATCTGCATGTACAATCCACATGTACAATCCGCATGTACAATCTGCATGTACAATCCACATGTACAATCCGCATGTACAATCCACATGCGTTTTCTCTGCCAGGGAGATGCAGAAACGCTCAGGAAAAATCCGGAGCATTTCTGCATCGTGGGCACATAGCCTAACTTGTATTTCAGATAAACCTGCAGCAGAATGTCTGTGTTAAAAACACCAACTGCCATTTCTTATCTGAGTAATGTGAAATCTGTATTCACTGGATACAATTTTACAGATTTTACCTGTGAATTGAGAGTGAATGATCAGTTCAGGAGGAAAAAGAAGCAGATTTCTCTGATTAATATATTACAAAGTTGCTTATTTTCATGTGTATTATTGATTTATGAATTGAAAAATTAAACGACGGTTACTGGTTAATAAGTGAATTACAGTAAAGGTACAGAACCCATATAGTGCTCTAATATTCTTATATGAACTGTAAAAACTGCTTTCTTTCAGAATTGATATTGATCATTGCTTATGTAGTGTTTGATGTGCAAGTTAACATACATACACAGTGTATAGACATGTGATCTATGTGAATATTGATTTTTTTTATAGCATGATTGTATAAACTTATGATCATAAAAATATCCCACCTGCAGATATAGTCCCCAGCAGGGCTTGACTGCCCATATGGCAATATTGTCAAATGCCAGAAGGGCAGGTGCAGCAGTAGGCAGCGTGGGTCAATATTACTAATAACTAAGGACGTGGATACTGTTAAAAATTGTGGTAGAGCAGAGACCGATCAGTTCCTTGGTCCACCACTCATTCTTAAAAGTGGAGACTGCTTCAGGTCACAGGCACGCAAAGGATGTTAGGCGGTGTGACTTCATCTCACCACCTGTGCAGGACAGTAGAAGCAGTGAAGAGGAGGAAATGACTGATCATTGTGGGAGCAGAGTGATGTGAATATGAGTTTATTCTTTATTCCCATGCACAGGAGGACTCAGATGTCATTGAAGGGTGGGTAAAGGGGTATTAATTGTATGGGAGTAATAAAGTGACGCGCCCCCTGGGCTCCCCTTTCTGTTCTGGAGCCAGGAAAGTGTTGTATGCTGGTAAACCTGATAAGGGGACCCCTTCTGTGAGGGAGGCAATGCCACTGTGGCAACCGGACCCTTGGGGTGCCACATTCCCCCCTAGTTAAATTCAGTTCTCCCGGACTGGGGACACCTTTTGAATTAAACAATTAACAACAATAACAATTCACATTACAAATAGTTTACAAAGTCTCAAAAAGGTAAAGATTGCAGAATAACAAAAAAACAAACTAGAATTGAAAGCAGTCATTGCGGCGCTTAGTCTTTATGTCACAATCCGGGAATTGTCTTTTTCCGGGCTCCTGAAGGTTGATTGGTGGGAATCGCCTCAACCCACTTTGTGTATCGTTGCTGGGCGTGGCTTCAGGGAACTTTGTTGGTGGGCCTGGTTTTCGGCCACGCCTGCGGTTTATTTTCAAGGCCAACAATCAACTTTATTCAACATTGTCCTGACCACACCTAGTCCTGTGGTCCATTTGTCCATAAATTTAATAACTATATATGTGTCACCCCAGGCCTGGATGCCACAAATATTAAATGCTGTGTCTGAGAGCAGGAGGGAGGTTCCCTGGTCAGGGACCATTAGCATGCAGCACCTCCTGTCCCAGGCCAGTAGGGGGAGCAGGCTACCCCTATAAAAGCTGGAACTGAGGGCAGGGTTAGAGAGACCAGGACCCACTTCTGAAGCATCCAGAAGGGTTCCCAGAGGAAAGGGACAGGTCAGCAGCAGCTGAGGAGTCCGGGAGGCAGAGGAGGAACAGTAAGCCAGGGACAGAGGCGACGAGAGCCGGTCCTGGTTGAGAGAGAACTACACAACCGGACACTGGGGTCCGAGGCTGTCAGGGTTGCAAGCCCGGCAGCAGATAACCAACCTGCAAGGGATTTTAGGTCCCTTGGCCTGAGAAGCCTGGAGGCTCCACCACACAGAGGGACCGGTACAGCACGGAGAAGTAACAGGTACCTAAGGCCCGAGTCGCAAGCCATACAGGCGAAGTACACGGCCAGCTCAGGGACGTGGGCTATCATACCACGAAAGGAGGGATAGTCAGCAAGGGCAGAGAGAGAACGGTAGGCCTTCACACTCACCCTGACCAGTGGGGCTCGCCCCAATGTTCTCAGACACCCAGGCCCATTCCTACCCAGTACTCCTGTTGGGTCATTAGAAATACCTGCAATAAAGACCCTGGACTGTTTGAAGCAGACTCTGAACCATTATTATTGCGGCCTGCACCATCACCCCCAGCATCCTATTACACTGCCCTGAGGCTACACTCTTCCCGTGGGGAGTTATTCTATCCCTGTGCTGCATACCAACATCAGCCTCAGCGGTCTGCCTTGCAGCGGCGGTCATCCCTGACCGCAATCCACGGTTGGCGCAGTCGGACATTCAAAACCCTACAAATAGACTGCCACAGCATTTGGTCTGACCACCCTGAGCCACGGGATCGGGTTGCCACTACTACCCCCAACATTGCACCGAAGCCCGGTTCCGGGTGCCCCACGGCCCAGGGGGCGAGTCAGCTTTGGCGTAATCGGCAGGATTGTGACCAACCCACCACAAACGGGTATTGCGTGCCTGAAAAAGACTGTACACATACCTTAAAAAGAGATTTCCCGCCATCTTCAGTCGTTTCCCGCCATCTTCAGCCGTTTTCCCGTCATCGGACGCCATCTTCGGGACGCCGCGCGGGAAGAAGAGGGGCGTGGACGTCCAAACCGCGCGAGACCTGAAGCCCCGCCCTAGACACTGACGCTGCGCAAGGTCCTGGAAGGAGCGAGAGCGACGCTGACGTCACCAGGACGCGACGCAAGGTCCTCGCCCGGAGCAGCACCAGCGGAGCCGCGGCCTACGGAAGAGGATCAACGGAAGGTAGGCCACGCTTAACTAGGGGGGAGGAAGATGACGGACGCGGAGGGACCTTCTACCACCAGTGTGGCTGCAGCAGCGGTGATGCCGTTCTCCATGTCCTACATCCCCGGAGCAGCCTGGCTGCCCCAATACTCAGGGGAATCCCATACGTTAACTGACTTTAAGGAAAGACTGCACAGTTTATTTAAAGTTTATCCCCTGACAGAAGA
Source organism: Phyllobates terribilis (assembly GCF_046119375.1). NCBI lineage: Eukaryota > Metazoa > Chordata > Amphibia > Anura > Dendrobatidae > Phyllobates > Phyllobates terribilis. The sequence continues at coordinate 17,333,172 of NW_027362761.1, read as the reverse complement.
ACAGAAAGTGAGCATTCTGACGGGGCAGCTAACCGGTGCAGCCCAGCGGGAAGTGAAATCATGGTCAGATGAGGAGAAAAGGACTGTAAAGGACATTCTGACCTGGCTGTGGAGTACCTTTGATACCCGTACCTCAACAGAAATCAAAATGCGGTTCTATGGCTGTAAGCAGCGAGCCCAAGATAGTATCAGAGACTATGCCTTGAACCTGCAAGAAGCTCTGGGAGCAATTAAACAAGCTGACCCTGGCAGCGTGCTGGACACCGATAAACTGTTGACTGACCAGTTCATAGAAGGTCTGCTGTCCAGCGCCCACAGAACCCAGCTGCGCCTCATGGCCCTACAGAACCCCGATTTGACTTTTGCGCAGTTTAAGGATAGGGCCATCCGGGTGCTCCGAGAACCCACACCAAGTGGCGCTGTAGTTCCCCGGCGCCCTGCCATCACTTACCACCAGGAGGCAGCGCCTTACCCCGCAAGCCTTGTGGGGACTGATGCACAGGCCCTAAATCCATCCCAGCCCGCAAACCTGCACCATCAGGTCCAAGAACTAACAAAGAGTGTGGCTGCATTGACCAGGACCATACAGTCGTTGCAGGTGGAACCGTCAAGACCAATCAAGCTGGCTTCCAGTCCGGAGGATGTCCCGTGGCGTCGACAGAGGAGGATCCCGTCATTCAGAGGGAGGCCCGCCGACCGTTACACTGAGGATGGACAGCCTATTTGCCGCCGTTGCAGTCAGCCAGGACACATAGCAAGGTACTGTACATTAAATGGGTCCGACCTGGGGCAGAGGGCCAACCCCCAGGCATAAGGTCATCAGGCCCATCTAATTGGCGTGATAAGTACGTGGGGGGACGCCCGGTCTTACCCGTAGTGCTGGACGGTATCCCCATGAGTGCACTACTGGACACCGGGTCTCAAGTGACTACCATCCCCTACGTACTTTTCAAGCAGTACTGGAGTGACACTGATATAATACGTTATCCAGACGATGACTTAAGCATCATCGCCAGCAATGGACAACCCGTGCCGCAGGTGGGGTTCAGAGAGATGACTATCAAGATTGGTAAGGTTGAACTGCCGGCACAGGGAGTGATCATTGTGGACATTGACCGTCGTGAAAGTCACCCTAAAATAATCTTAGGTACTAATGTGATTGAAAACTGTCTTTCAAAAGTAATTGTGATTTTGCAGCAGGTGGTGATGAATGCGAGCTCCAGCCAACAGAGGGTCCTCCAGAAAGAGATAAGAGCCCTGATGAGACGGCAACAGGTAGAAATGTCTGGTGGTGAGAACGGTAGCGTGAGGATGAGCGACCCGTTCCCCATTGCCATGCCTCCCAAAAGTGAAATGATGATCTGGTGTCGGACTGCAATCGGGTTAAGAGGGAGAGACTACCAAGCCATGGTAGAATCCGTGTACTCAGACAGCAGGCCCACCATTTTGACAGCCAGGTGGGTGGTTGATGTCCGCCATGGAACGGTGCCCGTCCGGATCTTAAACATGGGGGAAAGGGAAGTACACTTGCCCCGGTACGCTACACTAGCCAAATTATTTGCCGTCGAACACAATGCTATCAGGGTCGTGGAACCCTTGCCTCCATCTTCCCCGGTGAAGGGTAATGGCTCCCAGAAACACAAGGAGGACTGGTGTCAGAAACTCCATGTGGGTGCTGACTCTACTCCCCTGCACCAAAAACAAGGAGTCTACCGGGTGGTTCAGGAGTACGAGAGAATTTTTAGTAAGCACCCGCTAGACTTCGGCAGAGTAAAGGGAGTAGAACACCACATCCCCACGGGGAGCCACCCACCAATAAAAGAGAGACACAGACCTGTACCCCCTGCACATTATCAGAACGCAAAGGGCATGCTGAGAGAAATGAAAGAAGCTGGGGTCATTAGAGATAGCTGTAGCCCCTGGGCAGCCCCCTTGGTTCTGGTAAAAAAGAAATACGGTACCATGAGAATGTGCGTGGACTATAGACAAATCAATCGTATCACCCATAAAGACGCGTACCCGTTACCTAGGATAGAGGAGTCTTTAGCAGCTCTAAAATCAGCTAACTTCTTCTCTACTTTGGACCTTACTAGCGGTTACTGGCAGGTTCCTGTGGTAGAGGCTGACAAGGAGAAGACCGCCTTCACCACCCCGATGGGATTGAGCGAATTCAACTGTATGCCCTTTGGGCTCTGCAACGCACCAGGGACCTTCCAGAGGCTGATGGAATGCTGTCTAGGGCACCTAAACTTCGAGACGGTCCTACCTTACCTGGACGACGTGATCGTCTATTCGAAGACCTACGAGGACCATCTAAAACACCTGGCAGAGGTGTTCGAAGCCCTGGCAGGCTATGGCCTGAAGGTGAAACCCTCAAAGTGTCACCTGTTGAAACCGAAGGTCCAGTACCTAAGACACGTGGTGAGTGCAGAAGGAGTAGCCCCCGACCCCGACAAGGTCACAGTAATTAAGAGCTGGCCAAGCCCCTCTAACATCAAAGAAGTGAGGCAATTCCTCGGGTTGGTAGGCTACTACCGAAGGTTCATCCCCGGGTTCACAAAGATGGCAGCTCCAATGCAGGACCTCCTGATAGGCCAGTCCAAATCCAGAAGTCACAAGCCACCCTTCAAGTGGGACAAGCGGGAAGAGGAGTCCTTCCGCCAGCTGAAGATGGCCCTCACGGGGGATAAGATCCTGGCCTACCCCGATTATGGCCAGCCTTTTATCCTCCACACCGACGCCAGTAATGTGGGGCTGGGTGCCGTACTGTCACAAAACCAACAGGGCAGAGAAAGGGTGATCGCGTACGCCAGCCGGAAGCTGAGGCCCACTGAAAGAAACCCGGAGAATTACAGCTCCTTCAAGCTAGAATTCTTGGCAGTGGTGTGGGCCGTCACAGAACGGTTTAAGCATTACCTGGCCTCCGCAAAGTTCACTGTGTACACGGACAACAACTCGCTGACACACCTGGACAATGCAAGACTAGGTGCCCTAGAACAGCTGTGGATGGCCCGGCTATCCAATTATGACTTCACAATCAAGTACCGGACAGGCAGGACCAACGCCAATGCAGAAGCCCTATCAAGAATGCCCCACCTACCTGAAGGAGAAGAGGATTCGGAAGAGCTGGAGGAAGTAGAGCTCCCTGCGTTCCACCGGTATGGGGCCACTCAGTATTCTCACCGGGTAAGAGACAAAGACCTAACCACCGTCATGTTCAACCCCTTACCCCACCACGGCTGGGCTGAAACGCAAGATAGTGACCCTGCAATACGCCTGGTGAAAGACCTGTTAACCCAGGCAGACGATAGCCCTGGCTCGGATGCTCCAGAGGAAGCCAAGCAGATATGGAAGGAGAAAAGCAGGCTATTCCTCTATGAGGGTAAGCTGTGCAGAAGGCTTGTCAACCACCGGACGCACGAGCTGACCTGGCAGATAGTTGTCCCAAGGCGAGATGCAGCAATGGTCCTGGAGGCCTACCATGACAGAGCGGGACACTTTGGGTGGAAGAAACTGGAGTTCCTACTGAGAGAGCGGTTCTACTGGATCGGTATGAGAGGGGCCATAGAGAAGTGGAGCAGGGACTGCGGCCCATGCCACCTCAGAAGGAAGGACCGTACCAGCCAGAAGACACCCTTGAGGCCCATCGTCACCAGGCAGCCTCTTGAGCTAGTAGCTCTGGACCATGTGAAGTTGGCTTCAAGCCGGTCTGGCTACGTCTATGCCCTCACGATTGTGGCCCATTACTCCCGGTTCCTGGTGGTGGTTCCTGTTAAAGACCTGACAGCCCAAACAGCGCCAGAGCCTTCCAGCAACACTTCTGCCGTCCACACGGGTATCTGGAACAGGTCTTGACAGATCAAGGTCCAGCGTTTGAGGCGGAAGTCTTCCAGGAGTTCTGCAACCTCTACGGCTGTAGGAAGATTCGGACAATGCCGTACCACCCGCAAACCAACGGGCTGTGTGAGAAAATGAACAATATCGTCATTGATCTCTTCAAGACGTTGCCCCTGGAAGAATGCAGCCTGTGGCCGGAGAAGCTGCCAGACCTGATTGACTTGTACAACCATATCCCGGTGAATGCTACAAATTGCACCCCGGCTTACCTGATGCGAGCAAGACCAGGTAAGCTGCCTATAGACCTGGAGATGGGAGTCCTGACACCCGAGGACACCTCCCCAGATGCGGACTGGGATACGGAACGGCGACTACAGTACAAGAAGGTACAGGAGAGTGTGGAGAGGAGTCTGGCTCAAGCGAGAGAAAAGCAAGAGAGGCTCTTCAACCAACACGCCCCTGCTGGTCCCCTGGAACCTGGTGAGCAGGTCCTGAAGCGGAAGAGAAGGCTTCACAAGCTGGACGACCAGTGGGAGAGAGACCCGTACACAGTACTGCAGTCCGACCACAACAACCCGAAGGTATGTGTGATTACCAAGGATGGAGGAGAAACCACTAGCACCATCTCCAGAGACCACCTAAAACAGTGCCCCGAGCAGCTACAGAGTCCAAGTGAAGATCAAGATGACCTTGAACCCGCAGAGGACACGGAAGAAATGATCAGCACAGTTCTCGGAGAGTTCCCCCGCACCTGGACTCGAATAAAAGATGCCATAGTGGTACCCGTCCTACACTTCCTTCAGCCTACCCAGCAAGAGCCTACAGGAGAACAGGAAGAACAAGAAGAACAAGCAGCCCCAGAGGCAGAAGAACCCTTGCCAGCAGCCCAGGAGAGTCAACCCTCTGCTGACAGTGAGCCTGCCATGCCTGCGGTAAGCCAAAGAACCCGAAGACAGCTGCCTGCCCTGCCTGTAAACCCAGCTAGTAGCTGTACCGTTAATACTAGTGGGGAAACCCAGGTTAGACCACCACCAGACAGTGGGCTACGGAGGTCAACCCGGAGCACTAGGGGTCAAATACCAGCTCCCTGGAAGATCTAAATGTATAATGTATATATTTAATGTGTTATGTTTGTACCCTGGTTATTAATAATGTTTCTCCAGTTTTCCTAGATGCAATGGACTGACAGGTTATGGACAGTGAATAACCGGAACTACCATGTAGATAGTTGCACTTGGTGCCTTCTTGTGAAGTTGACCACAGAAGAAAAACCTGTCCTGCGTGGCCTCCTTGTGGTCCAAAGAAGGTAGCTCAGCCTTGCCGCCACGCCCAAGGCCAGGAACTTGGGGTTTATAGGGACAGGTACCCAAATCGCTCAAAAACTTCGCCTTATTGGGTGAAATGGACACCCGGTCACGGATCATACTGTGACCCTCTTCTTTTGTTGGTCATATGGACACCCGGTCACAGACCACACTGTGACCTAAAGAACTCAATATGTGGTGTTGTTTGTTATTTCCTTCCCTGTTGTGTTTATGGTCATGCATTTATACCCTGTATTTGTGTTTCTTGTTTAGTCCCAGAGTACTAAAATTTACTAGGGGGGAATGTGTCACCCCAGGCCTGGATGCCACAAATATTAAAGGCTGTGTCTGAGAGCAGGAGGGAGGTTCCCTGGTCAGGGACCATTAGCATGCAGCACCTCCTGTCCCAGGCCAGTAGGGGGAGCAGGCTGCCCCTATAAAAGCTGTAACTGAGGGCAGGGTTAGAGAGACCAGGACCCACTTCTGAAGCATCCAGAAGGGTTCCCAGAGGAAAGGGACAGGTCAGCAGCAGCTGTGGAGTCCGGGAGGCAGAGGAGGAACAGTAAGCCAGGGACAGAGGCGACGAGAGCCGGTCCTGGCTGAGAGAGAACTACACAACCGGACACTGGGGTCCGAGGCTTTCAGGGTTGCAAGCCCGGCAGCAGATAACCAACCTGCGAGGGATTTTAGGTCCCTTGGCCTGAGAAGCCTGGAGGCTCCGCCACACAGAGGGACCGGTACAGCACGGAGAAGTAACAGGTACCTAAGGCCCGAGTCGCAAGCCATACAGGCGAAGTACACGGCCAGCTCAGGGACGTGGGCTATCATACCACGAAAAGGGGGATAGTCAGCAAGGGCAGAGAGAGAACGGTAGGCCTTCACACTCACCCTGACCAGTGGGGCTCGCCCGAATGTTCTCAGACACCCAGGCCCATTCCTACCCAGTACTCCTGTTGGGTCATTAGAAATACCTGCAATAAAGACCCTGGACTGTTTGAAGCAGACTCTGAACCCTTATTATTGCGGCCTGCACCATCACCCCCAGCATCCTATTACACTGCCCTGAGGCTACACTCTTCCCGTGGGGAGTTATCCTATCCCTGTGCTGCATACCAACATCAGCCTCAGCGGTCTGCCTTGCAGCGGCGGTCATCCCTGACCGCAATCCACGGGTGGCGTAGTTGGACATTCAAAACCCTACAAATAGACTGCCACAGCATTTGGTCTGACCACCCTGAGCCACGGGATCGGGTTGCCACTACTACCCCCAACATTGCACCGAAGCCCGGTTCCGGGTGCCCCACGGCCCAGGGGGCGAGTCATATATACTCAGGATTACTTAACGGTTACAACTATATAACATATACTATTATTTTACTCGGTAGCCGGGCCGGTCGATGCTGGGGGATGTCACGGTGGCGGTGACCCGGTCCATGGCCCAGGGCGGTCAATTAAAGGGATAGGTAAAAGGGGAAATAAAGATTTTAGAGATAATGTTCGTGACGCCAACTGTGGTTTGCGGCTAAACGGGGCTGCCACTGCGGTGCAGATCCACTGGAGCTGTTGGTGACGCAGCAGAGTTGGTTCAGCTCTCCACAGGCAGAGCTTAGCTCCAGGGCAGTAGATGGTGATTTTATGAGGTAGATGTGGTTGGTGCAGTGTACTGCAGGTGATGGCGCAGATAATGACCAGTCCACAGCTTAATGGCGGTTTCCTTTTATCTTTACTTGCGGTTTGTTAAGCAGACCGGGGCATGGGTACTAGCTGGTAGTAGAGGTCCGGGCGGCCTGGAAGCAAGTTGGGGATCCACCTCGCCCGCCAGGTGAAGTTGTAGGCCTTCCCTCTGCGCTAATCTCTTTGGCCCCGCTGCTTGAAGCTATGCTGCGGCCCTCGTCCCTGAGTAAAACGTCTTTTTCCTCACCCGTATGGCAGGCAGCTCGGGCCTTCCTTATGTGTCGCTCCCATGTGGCGGTGCTGGGCCCTATGATGCTGCTGTGTCGCCGGGCGTCTGGTGGGGCCAGGAGACCTGCAGTCTCCTGCCCTCCGGATTCTGCTGCTGGGCCTTCAGTGCCCCACAACCACAGACTCCAGTGTCCGGTTCCTTTGCGCTTCTCTCCTCTGGGGCGAGCTTGTGCACAGCTCCCTTCCCCAGGTCCTTCCTCGTCGCTCTCCTGTCTCCAACTCCTCTCTACTCACTCTTACTAACCCCGCCTCCAGATTCCAGTTTGAAGGGGAGGAGCTCCCCTTTCTGGTCTGGAGCCAGGAAAGTGTTGTATGCTGGTAAACCTGATTAGGGGACCCCTCTTTGCTTCCAGACATGGCATCGCCCCTTGTGAGGGAGGCAAGGCCACTGTGGCAACCGGACCCCTGGGGTGCCACATTCCCCCCTAGTTAAATTCAGTTTTCCTGGAATGAGGACACCTTTTGAATTAAACAATTAACAACAATAACAATTCACATTACAAATAGTTTACAAAGTCTCAAAAAGGTAAAGATTGCAGAATAACAAAAAAACAAACTAGAAATGAGAGCAGTCACTGCGGCGCTTAGTCTTTATGCCACAATCCGGGAATGGTCTTTTTCCGCTCTCCTGAAGGTTGGTTGGTGGGAACCGCCTCAATCCACTTCATGTATTGTCCCTGGGCGTGGCTTCAGGGCACTCAGTTGGTGGGCCTGGTTTTCGGCCACGCCTGCGGTTTATTTTCAAGGCCAACAATCAACTTTATTCAACATTGTCCTGACCACACCTAGTCCTGTGGTCCATTTGTTCATAAATTTAATAACTATATATACTCAGGATTACTTAACGGTTACAACTATATAACATATACTATTATTTTACTACTTCTTAGTCCCTATAACGGGCAGGGAGCTGACCTATGGTACTACGAGTTGATCTACGCAGTACATTTGTTGCCAATGACCTACCCGGGTCGCTAGTGTCTACTTCTGGTGTGGTGGACTCAGTGTGGACTACACTACAGTTAGTCTGAGGTAACACCGGTAGGCTTGGTAGTCTTCTACGACTTCTTTAACTTACCATGGGTATGACAGATTCACCGCTAGCAGGGGGTAGATTCTCCTGATCTGCTGATAATGAAGCATCTGTTTCTGGGGCCGACTGGTCTCTCTGCTGTTCTAGAGTCTCTGCAGCTTCCGGTGAGGCTACTTGGGGAAAGGTCAGGACAGGTACCACGATTGCTTGGTTCACCTGCGTCCAAGACCGGGGAAATTCTCCAAGGATGGTTTGAACTGTCTCTTCCACCTTTTCTGTGTGCTGGGGGCTGTTTTGGTCATCTTCTTTGTGTCTCAAGTGATCAGGGCATACCTTCAGGTGGTCTCTTGAGACGGCCGCTGAAGTTTCTCCTCCATCTTTACTGATGAGGCACACCTTGGTGTTGTCAAAATTTGAAGGTAAGACGGTGCATGGCTCAACCTCCCACTGATCATCTAACTTGTGAACTCGTCTTTTCCTTTTGAGTACATGTTCTGCAGGTGACAAGGGAACTGCGGGTGCGTGCTGGTTATAAGTTCTCTCCTGCTTCTGTCTCACCTGGGCCAAACTTCACTCCACACATTTTTACACCTTGCGGTATTACTGCTGCCGCTCCGTATCCCGGTCTGCATCTGGTGATGTCGCCTCAGGTGTTAATACTCCCATGTCTAAGTCAATGGGTAGCTTGCCAGGTCTTGCTCTCATCAGGTAGGCGGGTGTACAGTTGGTGGAGTTCACCGGGATGTGGTTATATAGGTCCACCAAATCTGGTAACTTCTCTGGCCACAGGCTACGTTCTTCAAGGGGCAACGTCTTCAACAGGTCTATTACCACCTGGTTCATCTTCTCGCACAACCCGTTGTTCTGGGGATGATACGGCGTTGTCCTTATTTTCTTGCAGCTAGTGTTGAGTGAGTATGTTCTATTAACCCTTTCGCCGAGTATGCTCGGGCCGAGCTCCGAGTATTTACAGCTGCTCGGTGATAAGGTTAAATCGCTCCAGCGTGCATGATTTGCAACTGTTTGACAGCTTTACTACATGTGAGGAATGTCTATTTCTTACACATTCCTCACGTAATAAAGCTGTCAAACAGTTGCAAATCATGCACACGGGAGCGATTTAACCTTATCACCGATCAGCTGTAAATACTTGGAGCTTGGCCCAAGCATACTCAGACAGAACATACTCGCTCAACCCTACTTGCAGCCATACAAGTTACAGGATTTTTGAAACACTTCTGCTTCAAAGGCTGGACCTTGGTCGGTAAGCACTCGTTCAGGGTAACCGTGCGGGCGACAAAAGTGTTGTTGAAACGCTTTGGCTGCCGTCTGAGCAGTCTGATCTTTCACTGGCACTACTACCAGGAATCGGGAGTAGTGGTCTACTATGGTGAGAGCGTAGACATAGCTTGACCAGCTTGGAGCTAGCTTCACGTGGTCCAAGGCTACCAGTTCAAGTAGTTGTTTGGTGATTATGGGCTGCAGGGGAGCCCTCTGGCTATCACGGTCTTTCCGTCTCAGGTTGCATGGACCACATTCTCGACACCATCTCTCGATTTCATTCCTCATGCCAGCCTAGTAGAATTTCTCACGTAGCAGGGCTTCCAACTTCTTCCACCTGAAGTGCCCTGCTCCATCGTGGTATGCTTCTAAGACCATTGGCGCATCCCGCCTCGGGAGTACCACCTGCCAGACCAGTTCGTGTATCCGGGAGTTGATGCTTTTCCGACACAGCTTTCCCTCGTAGATGAACAGCTTGCCCTTCTCCTTCCACAACTGTATGGTCTTCGGTGGAGCATCTGGATCAGGGTGCGAGTCAGCTTGTGTCAGCAACTCCTTGACTAGGTGGACAGCCGGGTCACTATCCTGTGTCTCTGTTGGTGGAGCGCTTGTTCCTCACACAGTGAGAGCACTGGGTCACCCCGTGGCGATGGAAAGCGGGTATCTCTATCTCCTCCAGCTCTTCCGGGTCTTCTCCCCCATCTGGCAAGTTGGGCATCCTGGACAGCGCATCAGCATTAGTGTTTTTATGCCCCGCCCGATATTTGATGGTAAACTCGTTGTTGGACAGTTGAGCCATCCATCGTTGTTCCAGCGCACCTAGCTTCGCCGTTTGAAGGTGGGTCAGCGGATTATTGTCTGTGAAGACTGTAAATCTGGAGGAGGCGAGATAATGTTTGAAGCGCTCTGTTACAGCCAAGACTATGGCTAAAAACTTCAACTTGAAGGAACTATAGTTGTCGGGCATAGGCAATCACTCTCTCTCTGCCTTGCTGTACCTGGGACAACACTGCTCCGCATTCGACGTTGCTGGCATCCGTATGGAGTATAAAGGGTTGGCCATAGTCGGGGTAGACCAGGACTTCGTCTCCCGTAAAGTCACTTTCAGTGAAGGATTCTTCTTCTGTTTTACTCCACTTGAACGGAGGATTCGGGTTCTTGGCCTTCTTGGACTGGGCCACTAGGAGGTCCTGCATGGGTGCTGCTATCTTGGTGAAACCCTTCATGAATCTCCTGTAGTAGCCTACCAGCCCGAGGAACTGCCGCACTTCCTTGATAGTGGAGGGTCTTGGCCAGTCCTTGACTTTTTCAGGGTCTGGTGCTACAGCTTCGGCGCTTACCACATGACCTAGGTACTGCACCTTGGGCTTCAACAGGTGGCACTTGGACGGCTTTACCTTCAGGCCATAACCAGATAGGGCTTCGAACACCTCGGCCAGGAGCTCCAGGTGGTCTTCGTATGTCTTTGAGTAGACAATTACGTTGTCTAGGTACAGCAGAACGGTTTTAAAGTTTTTGTGTCCTAGGCAACATTCCATTAACCCCTGGAAAGTTCCCGGGACGTTGCAGAGCCCGAATGGCATGCAGTTGAACTCGCTGAGGCCCATTGGTGTTGTAAACGTGGTCTTTTCTCTGTCCGCCTCTGCCACGGGAACCTGCCAATACCCACTGGTGAGATCCAAAGTGGAGAAATAATTAGCGGATCTTAGTGCAGCCAATGATTCCTCAATTCTGGGTAATGGGTAGGCGTCCTTATGTGTAATGTGGTTAATCTGCCTGTAATCAACACACATCCTCATTGTACCATCTTTCTTTCTAACGAGAACTAATGGAACTGCCCAGGGGCTACAACTACCTCTGATCACCCCAGCCTCCTTCATCTCCCATAACATTCCTTTGGCACATTGATAGTGAGCTGGGAGTACAGGCCGGTACCTCTCTTTAATGGGCGGATGATCTCCTGTGGGGATATGATGTTGGACTCCTTTTACCTGCCCAAAGTCTAGTGGGTGTTTGCTAAACACTCGGTCATATTCTTGGACCACCCGGTATACTCCATGCTTTTGGTGCAAAGGGGTGGAGTCAGTGCCTACTTGTAGCTTCTGACACCAATCCTCCATCTGCCCCTTGGATCCATTATCCTCCACCTGTTTGGACGGAGGCAAGGGTTCCACTGCCTTTATTGCGCTGTTACTGACAGTGAACAGCTTAGCAAGGGTGGCATAAATGGACCTCTTACTCCCCACAATTCAGGATGCGTATCGGTACTCTCCCCTTGCGGACATTGACTACACCCCTGGCTGTCAAGATGGTGGGCCTACTATCAGAGTACACGGGTTCTACCAGGGCCTGATAATCTTGACCCCTGAGACCTATTGCTGCCCGACACCATATTAACATTTCACTCCTAGGGGGCACTGCAGTGGGGAATGGATCACTCATTCTGACACTGCCAACTTTTATGATCTGCAACAAGAACTAAGGAAAGATAGGGGAAAGCTGTCCCTACAGTAAGACTAAGCTGAATCCCTACGATGTAGCGGGCTGCCTGTTCCTTGTGAACAGACCCACCTTCGTCCTCGGCTAGTCTGAACGAAGACCTATAGAATTAAGGGAGGGGTCCCTAAAAGAACTAAGGACTGGGACAAAAATGGGACACCTCCTAAACAGAAATTGTTGTAGAACACAAAAGACAAACTGACAAAAAGTACTAGAGGTCCCAGAGGACCAAGCAAACAGACAGAGATAGGCACCGAAGCACCAGGCTAGCAAAACAGTCAAACAACACTGAAGTCCAGCAAAGCCAGAAGGGCGGAGCTGGAATATATAGGCAGATGGTCACGTGACCGCAAAACACAAGATAGCAAAAACTAACAGGAGGGTACTAACAGTACCCCCTCTTCTATGAGGATCCTCTGGATCCTCCAGGCCTATCTGGAAACCTCCTGTGGAAAGCTTTAACAAGCCTAGGAGCAGAGACATCATCCGTCCTTACCCAGGAGTTGTCTTCGGGACCGAAACCCTTCCAGGAGACAAGATACTGTAATCTCCCTCTATGCCATCTAGAATTCAAAATATGCGAAATTTCATATTCGCCGTCTTCCACCACAGGAGGAACTGTGACAGTGACATCCCTATCAGATACGTCAGCCTTTTTCAACAAGGAAACATGAAACACAGGATTAATCTTCCAGGAAGTAGGGACATCCAACCTAACAGCAGACTGGTTAACAACCTGAAGCACTTTAAATGGACCCACAAACTTAGGACCCAGTTTTTTAGAGGGAATCCTCAACCGCAGGTTCTTCGAGGACAACCAAAACATGTCACCCACAGTAAACAAAACCTCTTTACGTTTCCTGTCAAAATACTTCTTGGACTTTTTGTTAGCCTCTTGAAGGTTACAACGTACATTAGTCCAAACTCTCTCCAAATCACCGGAAAAATTCTCCTCCACCGACACCGCCGACCACAATTTGGAGAACGAACCAAAAGACGGATGTCTCCCAGTACAACAAAAAACAGGAGAACACCCAGCAGAGGAGGATGTATAATTGTTAAGAGCAAATTCTGCGAGAGGCAGAAACTCCGACCACACCTCCTGATTGTCCGCCACAAAACAACGCAAAATCTGTTCAACATCCTGGTTCTTTCTCTCAGTCTGTTCATTAGACTCAGGATGATAACCAGATGAAAATGACAAATGGACTCCCAACCTGTCACAAAAAGCACGCCAAAAGCGAGCCACAAACTGAGGTCCTCTATCAGAAACAATATCTGTGGGAACGCCATGGAGCTTGACAATCTCCTTAACAAACGCCTTAGCGAGTGTCTTGGCGCAGGGCAACTTAATGAATGGAACCAAATGACACATCTTACTAAAACGGTCCACGACCACACAGATGACAGTAAAACACAGGAAGATCAGTAATAAAATCCATAGTGAGATGCGTCCAAGGCGCACTAGGAACCTCCAGAGGGCAAAGCAACCCCGCAACAGGAGTATGTGAAGCCTTTGACCTAGCACACACAGTACACTGACGCACTCACTTGATGACTTCCTTCTGCCATCCAGGCCACCAAAAACTGCGACTGATAAGTCTCTTAGTCTCCGAAATTCCTGGATGACCTGCCAACCGAGACTCATGACACTCCACAAACAAATCTCTCCTAAAGGCTCTAGGCACGAACAACCTCCCATGGGGAGTGTTATATGGAGCATCATCTTGAGCATTCAGAATCCCATTCTCCAAAACGGAGTCCAAAGCCGCCACCACAACTCCTTTCTGTAAAATGCTCTCCTCCTCCTCGGCACCGACCGTAGGAGAGAAGCTGCGAGATAAAGCATCGGCTTTAACATTCTTAGTACCAGGGATATAGGTAACAGAAAAATGAAACCGAGAAAAAAAAAGTGCCCACCTAGTTTGACGGGCATTCAAGCGCTTGGCAGCATCCAGATAGATCAAATTCTTATGATCTGTGAAAACCTGAATAGGAAATCTAGCGCCTTCCAAAAAATGACTCCAATGTTCAAACGCGAGTTTAATAGTCAGCAACTGCCGATTTCCAACATCATAATTCAGTTCGGTTTCCGAAAAATTTTTCAAAAAGATGGCACAAGGATGTACTCCACCCTTGTTCTCCTGAGACAAAACTGCTCCGACCCCCACCGATGAAGCATCGACCTCGACCAAAAAAGGCTTGGTCTCATCAGGCTGCATAAGGATAGGGGCAGAACTGAACCTCTCTTTGAGATACTCAAACGCTTCAATGGCCTCAGTAGTCCACTGGGCCGTATTCGCACCTTTCCTGGTGAGATCGGTTAGAGGTTTAACAATTACTGAAAAATTCTTAATGAATTTCCTGTAATAATTGGCAAAACCCAAAAATCTCTGTATAGATTTCAAACCAATAGGCCTAGGCCATTCCTGCACAGCCTGAACCTTCACAGGGTCCATCTCAAAGCCCTCGCTGGAGACAATATAGCCCAAAAAACTAATTTTCTGCACACCGAACTCACATTTCTCCAGCTTAGCAAAGAGTGAATTATCACCAAATAACTGCAAAACTTCACATACACTCTGCCAAATGGACTCCAGATCTGTTGAATAAATCAAAATGTCATCCAAATACACAACCATATTCTTACCAACCAGAGGTCTCAGGATGTCATTAATAAGGTTCTGAAAAAATGCAGGTGCATTGGTAAGACCAAAAGGCATCACCAGATTCTCAAAATGACCTACCGGAGTGTTAAAAGCAGTTTTCCATTCATCACCCTCCTTCACACGTAATAAATTGTATTGCCCCCAGAGATCAATTTTGGAGAACCACTTGGCTCCCACTAACTGGTTAAACAAGTCAGGAATTAACGGTAATGGGTAGGAATTGCGTACGGTAATCTTATTCATTTCACGAAAATCCAGACATTGACGTAAACCGCCGTCCTTTTTTTAACAAAGAAGAATCCAACTGCCACAGGCGACTTAGAAGGTCTAATGTGACTAGCAGCCAGGCTAGTCTGTATGTACTCCTCCAAGGCCTTTCTTTCAGTCTCCTGTCAATACGAACAGCCAACTGCATAGCTTCCTGCAGAGTCTCAGGTGCAGGGAATGCAATTAGCAAATCCTTAACCCTTTCACTCAGAAAAGCAAGAAATAAACATCTCAGCGCCGAATCATTCCACTTAACTTCTGAAGCCCATCTCCTGAAGTGTGTGCAATAATTTTCAACATCATTAGACCCCTGATTCAAACGTCTAAGTTCTGATTCAGCAGATGAGGTTCGATCAGGATCGTCATATAATAGCCCCATAGCAGAAAAAAATTCTTCAACAGAACTTAAACACGGATCATTAGGCTGGAGAGAAAAGGCCCAACCCTGTGGTTCTTTGCGCAAAAGTGACATAATAAAACCAATGCGCTGTGATTCATTCCCAGAGGATCTTGGTCTCAAACAAAAATATAACAAACAAGCATTTTTAAAGGAAAAAAAATCCTTGGGTTCGACAAAATGCGCTCCAGGACAGCTACTCACGTGTTGCTGAAGCTCGGCCACCTCCAGAGACAATCCCTGCAGGCGTTGAGCCAACTCCTGGACGGAAACCATACTGTTATGATCTGCAACAAGAACTAAGGAAAGATAGGGGAAAGCTGTCCCTACAGTAAGACTAAGCTGAATCCCTACGATGTAGCGGGCTGCCTGTTCCTTGTGAACAGACCCGCCTTCGTCCTCGGCTAGTCTGAACGAAGATTTATAGAATTAAAGGAGGGGTCCCTAAAAGAACTAAGAACTGGGACAAAAATGGGACACCTCCTAAACAGAAATTGTTGTAGAACACAAAAGACAAACTGACAAAAAGTACTAGAGGTCCCAGAGGACCAAGCAGACTGACAGAGATAGGCACCGAAGCACCAGGCTAGCAAAACAGTCAAACAACACTGAAGTCCAGCAAAGCCAGAAGGGCGGAGCTGGAATATATAGGCAGATGGTCACGTGACCGCAAAACACAAGAAAGAAAAAACTAACAGGAGGGTTCTAACACCAACTTCTCCTCCAGACAGCTCTACCTGTTGTCTCTGCATCAGGACTCTGATTTTCTTCTGCAGAACTCGCGGCTGACTGGAACTGGCAGTCTCTGCAACCTGTTGCAACAAAACAATAATTTCCCTAAGACAATTCTCTATCACATTGGAGCCTATAGTTATCATAGGATGACTTTCTCGGCGATCAATATCAACAATAATCATTCCTTGTGATGGCAGTTCTACTCGGCCAACTTTTATGGTCACCTCTTTATACCTCACCTGAGGCAAGGGCTGACCATTGCTGTCATAGATGTTAAGATGTTCATCTGGACTGCGGGCAATGTCTGAATCAGTCCAGTATCGTTTGAAAAGGATATATGGCATCGTTGTCACCTGGGAACCCTGAGGGTTCATCGGGATGCCATCAAGGGCAAGATCAGGGTTTTGCAGAGCCATAATGCGCAGCTGTGACCGGTGAGCGTTAGACAGGAGCCCCTCGATAAACTGCTCAGTTAGCAATCTGTCCTCGTCTCGCACACTGTCGGGTCTACCTGTTTAATGGCCGCAGCGCCTCCTGCAGGTTTAGAGCATAGTCTGCTGCTGTGCGGGTGTCAAAGGTATCCTTCAACTGGGCCAGTATTTCCTTAACAGTGCCTTTGTCCCTGCTCGGCCAGGTCTTCACCTCCCTCTGGGCTGCACCAATTAGCTGGCCTATAAGGATGCTGACTTTCTGCTCCTCAGACAGGGGGTACACTTGGGACAAACTGCGCAGTCTCTCCCCAAAGTCGCTCAGGATGTGCGACTTCCCTGAGTACTGGGGCAACCACGCCGCCCCCCGTATATATGGCATTGATTGCGGCATTACAGTGGCGGCGGCCGCGCCCGTGGCTGAATCCTCTCCCAGGTTGGGCATCTTCCTCCCCCCTAGTGAACCTCAGCCAGGTCCTGGGTTTCTGCTGGCGTACCAGTATGCTGCTCTGCAGGCTAGAGGGATCTCTTACCCGGTGGTTCCGGATCGGGGCCTCCTGCTTCCCCTCCGCTGATGGCAAATGACGTGATGATACAGTTCAGCAAAGTCTATGGCACACAGTACCCGGCTATACCGGGCTTCAAATCCTGTTCGTGACGACAAGTATGACGCGTCCCCTGGGCCGTGGGGCACTCGGTAGCCGGGCCGGTCGATGCTGGGTGATGTCACGGTGGCGGTGACCCGGTCCGTGGTCCAGGGCGGTCAATTAAAGGGAAAGGTAAAAGGGGAAATAAAGTTTTTAGAGATAATGTTCGTGATGCCACCTGTGGTTTGCGGCTATATGGGGCCGCCGCTGCGTTGCAGATCCATTGGAGCTGATGGTGACACAGCAGAGTTGGTTCAGCTCTCCACAGGCAGAGCTTAGCTCCAGGGCAGTAGATGGTGATTTTATGAGGTAGATGTGGTTGGTGCGGTGTACTGCAGGTGATGCCGCAGATAATAACCAGTCCACAGCTTAATTGCGGTTTCCTCTTATCTTTACTTGTGGTTTGTTAAGCTGACCGGGGCACGGGTACTAGCTGGTAGTAGAGGTCCGGGCGGCCTGGAAGCAAGTTGGGGATCCACCTCGCCAGGTGAAGTTGTAGGCCTTCCCTCTGCGCTAATCTCTTTGGCCCCGCTGCTTGAAGCTATGCTGCGGCCCTTGTCCCTGAGTAAAACGTCTTTTTCCTCACCCGTATGGCAGGCAGCTCGGGCCTTCCTTATGTGTCGCTCCCACGTGGCGGTGCAGGGTTCTATGATGCTGCTGTGTCGCCGGGCGTCTGGTGGGGCCAGTAGACCTGAAGTCTCCTGCCCTTCGGATTCTGCTGCTGGGCCTTCAGTGCCCCACAACCACGGACTCCGGTGTCTGGTTCCTTTGCGCTTCTCTCCTCTGGGGTGAGCTTGTACACAGCTCCCTTCCCCAGGTCCTTCCTCGTCACTCTCCTGTCTCCAACTCCTCTCTGCTCACTCTTACTAACCCCTCCTCCAGATTCCAGTTTGAAAGGGAGGAGCTCCCCTTTCTGGTCTGGAGCCAGGAAAGTGTTGTATGCTGGTAAACCTGATTAGGGGACCCCTCCTTGCTTCCAGGCATGGCATCGCCCCTTATGAGGGAGGCAAGGCCACTGTGGCAACCGGACCCCTGGGGTGCCACAAAAGCGTTCAATATTTCTTTCTGGAGGCATAAATGAGGCAATTTTATTATGTGGCGACACAGAGGGGATGGTTATTAGTTATTTTCACATTCATGAAAATCATTCCATTTCTCATATGAGTTTGTTATCCAATTTTGATCCGATTCTGGTTGGTGTGTCTGTTTTTATGGAACTGGGAGATATCCATGTTTCTGTCATGGCGGCAACTTGCATGGCTCTTCAGCGCTGCCCTACTTCCAGTGCTGTTTCTCCTCGCAGCAGGGCGTTCCGCTAAAGTTTGTTTTCTCATGCACTCCCCTGCATGGCTGCTACAGCATGGTGTTTCCAACTGGCCCTAGGGAGCCATGGCCAGTCTCTGCAGGAACATAACCCTGCTGTATCCTGCAGAGATCTGGCTCCCCAGCCTGTCCCACTCAAGCAGGTTCTATATAAGGCAGCTCCTCCCACCTCTCCCTGCCTGAATGTTGGTTCCTAACCTGTTTGTTTTGTGCATGCTTCTCAGTATTCTGCTTCTCGTTACTGACCCAGCTAGTTTCCCATCCTGCCTGACCTCTCGACTCCTGACTCCAGCTGTTTCTACTGATCCTGTGCTGCCTGCCCCGACCCCGGACAGTTTGACCACGCTTTGTCTTTGCCCTCCTGTACCGTGCCTCTGACCCTCCGGTCGGCTGCTGCAGACCCATTCACTTACACTGTGCGATGAGCTATGGGGGCCATCATGCATGATGTGGTGGGAGCTCATACTGTGTTTAGGTCTGTGGAGTCCAGCACACTGTACATGGTGGCAGGGGATGTGTGGGCCATAATATTTTGTGAGGGGCTGTGGGCACATCATACTGTATGGAGGACATGTTACTGTGGGGGGGGGGTCATCATACTGTGTGGATTGCTGTGTGTTACATCATACTGTGTGTGGGAATGTAGGGTTTAGCATATATTGTGAGGGGGGAGCTTTGGGGGCCATCCTACTGTGTGAGGGGCTGTCAGCAACATCATGAGTTCTATAATATTGTGTGCAAGGAACATCAGACATGTGTGGGGGGCTGTGGAGGCCAATATACTGTGTGAGGAATAGTGGGACACATCATACATGTTGGGGAGCTGTGGGGTCCATCATACTGTTTAGGGGATATGGGGGCCATCATATTGTATGAAGGGCTGTGGATACCATCATACATAATGTGGAGGAGCAGTGGATTCCATCATACTGTGCAAAGGGCTGTGAGGGCCATCATACATGGTGTGGGGATCTCTATGTTCCATTATACTGTGTCAGGGTCTGTGGAGGCCATCATACTGTGTGGAGGGCTGTGGGGAATATGGTACTATGTGAAGGCCAGTGGCGGCCATCATACTATGTGGAGGGCTGTGGGGGACATCATACTGTATGTGGGGTTGTGATGTTAAGCATACATGATGTGGGAGAGGGGGCTTTGTGGACCATCATACTGTGTGGGCCATCAGCCATTGTGTGGGGGACTGTGGGGCCCAACATACATAGTGGGGTTGTGTGGGTTATTATACTAACTGAAGGGCTGTGGAAGTCATCACACTGTGTGAAAGGCTGTGTGAGCACATCATACCGTGTGGGAGGCTCTGGGGGCCATCATACTGTATGGGGGCCATCATCCTGAATGAGGAAAATTTGGGGGCCATCATACTGTGTGAAGGAACTGTAGGGGGCATCATACTGTATAGGGGGCTATTATATTGTATAAGTTGCTCAGGGGACCATCATGCTGTGTGAAAGGCCGTGGGGCCATCATACAGTGTGGAGTGTTATGGGGTCCATAAGACTATATAGGTGGCTTTGGAGGCTAACGTAAGGAGTTGAGTAATGGACGGTGGGTTGTCACACAAGGTGTGGGAAAGACTAAATGCAAAACGAAAGGATGAGGGGAAGGGAGCCCAGACACTAGAGAAAGAGGGAGTGGAGACCTCTTAGGCTGATCTGATATCACCCTGTCTCCCCTAACGTTTCTATATTGGTTCCTCACCAATCACCGCACAGGAACCTAAAACCCTGTATTTCCCTAGAGCTAGGCCCTGGCTAGGGAACAATAGTCAGTCCCCACTGAAAACTAAAGACAACAAGGTAGACAGACACGGGGGAAAGTAACTTAGCTTGAGCCGACTTCAGAGAGATTGTACACACATCCTCTTAGCACCAGAGAGGAAGAAAGAACTGCACTTGCTCCAAGCTTTCACAAGGAAACTTATGAATATCACCTGCGCTGCCCTAAAGCAGACTGAAATGATTTAAACACCCAGGCCAGCGTGTTAATTAGAGCAGGAAGGAGGTGGCCGCTAGGTCCTAGAGTGAGTCAACTCCTAAGAAGGTGTCTATAATGACAAACAAAGAGATGTCCTGCAACCAACTGCAGGGCAACTGTCTGTCACATCTGACACACCCGTGACAGTACCCCCTCCTCTACGAGTGGCCTCTGGACACTCAGGACCGAGTTTCTCAGGATAAGAGGTGTGAAATGAATGAACCAACCTGGGAGCGTTCACCTCTGATGCTGAAACCCACATCCTTGCTTCTGGACCATAACCCTTTCAGTGCACCAAGTAATGTAGGGAACAGCACTGGAGATGAGAATCTACAATCCTCGAAATCTGAAATTCCAGATTACCATCAACCATTACAGGGGGCGGCAGTAGGGGTGATGGCTCAAGAGGTTCCCCATATTTCTTGAGTAAGGACCTGTAGAAAACATTGTGTACCTTAAGGGCCTGAGGAAGCTCAAGACGAAACGCTGCTGGGTTAATGACGGCAGTTATTTTATAGGGACCAATAAACCTAGGTCCCAACTTCCAGGAAGGGACTTTCAACTTAATATTCCTGGTAGACAACCACACAAAGTCATTCACATTCAGGTCCCTACCTGGCAAGCGTTTTCTGTCAGCCATGCGTGTATACCTGTCTCCCATGATCTTTAAATTACTTAGAACCCCCTGCCACACCGTGGAGAGTGATGAAGCAAAACATTCCTTCTCAGGAACTTCCGAAGCTCCTCCCCCACTAAAGGTGCCAAACTGTGGATGGTAACCATATGCACCAAAGAACGGTGACCTGCCAGTGGATTTTTGACGATAATTATTAATGGCAAATTCTGCAGTGGTAAGTAGGATGCCCAATCCTCCTGATTTTCGGAGACGAAACACTTAAGGTAGGTCTTCAAATTCTGATTGACGCGCTCAGTCTGTCCATTCGATTGAGGGTGGAAGGCAGAGGAAAAGGACAGCTGCACCCCCAGTCGAGAACGGAATGCCTTCCAGAACTTGGAAACAAACTGGGTCCCCCGATCTGACACCACATCGGAGGAGACCCCGTGAAGCTTCACAATCTCATTTATGAACACCTGACCAAGTGTCTTGGCATTTGGAAGTGCAGGTAATGCGACAAAGTGAACCATTTTACTGAACCTATCTACAACCACCAAAACCACAGTTTTGCCCGCAGAAACCGGTCAGTAATAAAATCCATGGACAAGTGTGTCCATGGACTACTAGGGATAGGTAGCGGAAGAAGAGTACCAGACGCAAGGGTAAACCTTAAAACGCGCGCAAATACTACAAGCAGATACGTGTTTAATCACATCCTGATGCAAACCCGCCCACCAAAAACGATGAGAGAGGAGGTCTACGGTTGCCTGACCACCTGGATGACCTGCAAGCACAGAGTTATGATGTTCCTTAATTACTTTACGGCGCAGATTAGATGGTAGAAATAACCTTCCTGAAAGGCAGGAGGCAGGGGTATCCCCCTGAGCCTCCAACACCTCACCCTCCAGTTCAGGATACAGTGCCGAAATGACTACCTCCTTCGATAATATCGGGGCAGGGTTCTCATGGTCACCGCCACCAGGGAAGCTCAGGGACAAAGCATCAGCCTTGACATTTTTGACCCCTGGACGAAAAGTGATAACAAAATTGAACCTAGTAAAATACATGGACCATCTGGCTTGCCTAGGGTTGAGACGTTTAGCTGACTGGAGATATGACAGGTTCTTATGGTCAGTAATGACAGTAATAGGATGGACAGCACCCTCCAACCAATGTCGTCATTCTTCGAACGCCAATTTGATCGCCAAAAGTTCCCTATTACCCACGTCATATTTTCTCTCAGTCGAAGACAATTTTTTAGAAAAGAAGGCGCATGGACGCCATTTACCAGGGGACGGTGTCATGGGTGTGTCAGAAGTGACAGACAGTCTCCCTGCAGTTGGTTGCAGAAGATCTGTTTGTTTGGCATTACAGACACCTTCTTAGCTGTCTCACTCTAAGATCAAGCGGATACCTCCCTCCGGCTAATTGACACTCAGGCTGGGTGTTTAAATACTGGCTGTTGCTAGAGGGAGGTGCCGGTGATATTCACATGACCCCTTGTGAAGGCTTGGAGCAAGTGCAGTTCTTACTTCCTCTCTGGTGCTAAGAGGATGTGTATGCCATCTCTCTGAAGTCGACTCAAGCTAAACTACTTTCCCAGTGTCTGTCTCCCCTTGCTGTCTTTAGTTGTCAGTGGGGATCGACTAGCGCTCATTCCCCCACTTCCCTATCCAGGGCCAAGCACTAGGGAAATACAGGGATAGGTTCCTGTGCGGCAATTGGTGACCAACCAATATAGGGAGAGTAGGGAAGCCAGGGTGATTGCAAAGTAGCCTAGTAGGTCTCCACTTCCCCCTTTCCAAAGCGTCTAGACTCCCTTCGCCCCATCCCTTCGTGTCGCACTTTCTCTTTCCTACACTGTGCGTGACAGATGGACCCTGAAACAACACAGTCCCAACCCCCACATCCGACACATCAACTTGTACAATAAAGGGTTGGGAAACATCGCGTTGACTGAGTATATGTGCAGTGGCAAAATAATTCTTTAGGGAAGAAAAAGCCTGGAGGGAGGCATCCGACCATTTGGAAAAATCAGACCCCTTCTTAGTCATGTCAGTAAGGTGTTTCACAATTACTGACTAACTTTGGATGAATTTCTGGTAAAAATTAGTAAAGCCCAGGAAACGTTGTAGAGCCTTCAGGTTCACGCGACGGGTCCAATCAAGGACTACACGGATCTTCTCCAGATCCATCCGAAAACCCGAAGATGACAATAAGTACCCCAAAAACTGCACCTCCTGAACGGCGAAAACACATTTTTCTAGTTTGGTATAACGTTTCTTATCCCTTAATATCTGGAGCACCTGTTTAACACGCCCCCGATGTGTCTCGAAATCAGGTGAGTAAACCAAAATATCGTCCAGATAGACCACCCCAAACCTCCCCACCAAATGATTCAAAATATCATTTATGAAATGCTGAAATACACAGGTGCATTGGTCAAACCGAAAGGCATAACCAGACTCTCGAAATGCCCTTCAGGGGTATTGAACGCTGTTTTCCATTCGTCCCCTTCTCTGATTCTAACCAGATTGTAGGCTCCCCTTAAATGTAACTTGGAGAATACCTTAGCTCCTACAACCTGGCTGAACAAATCAGGAATCAGAGGAAGAGGGTATGGATCTCGGGTGGTAATTTGATTTAATACCCAGAAATCTAAACAGGGACGTAGACCGCCATCTTTTTTCTTCACAAAGAAGAACCCTACCACCACAGGCGAAGATGAAGGCCTAATGTGTCCCTTCTCCAGAATTTCCGCAATGAAATCCTTCATGGCTTGTTTCTCAGGGTCAGAAAGATTATACAGTCTGGACTTCGGTAGTTTAGCTCTGGGGGTCAGGTTAATACGACAGTCATATGAATGATGGTGAGGAAAATCCTGACACCCCCTCTCAGAAAAAACATTCTCAAAACCAGACAGAAAAGCAGGTAATATTTCCGTAGAGACTGTAGCAAGGGAAATACCTAAACAGTTCTCATGCCTGTAATCTCCCCATTCAATAATCTCCCCTACTTGCCAATCCACCAACGGATTATGTTTCACCAGCCAAAACAATTGGGGTGGGAAGACTGTCCAGGACATAACAAGGGATTATTTCACAATGAACCGACCCCACCCTCAGTTTTACAATCTGAGTAAATGCTTTCTGTGCAAGTGGAGCTGAGTCGATGGCGAAGATGGAAATAGGATTAGCTAAAGTACAGCAAGCAAGACCGTGAGTTTTCACAAACTCAGCATCAACCATGCTGACACTGGCTCCACTGTCAACAAACACAGAAAATTTCTCTGTTTTGCTCTCTAGCACCACATCTGCTGTTAGTACAAACCAGGAACTGCAGGTTGGTAACAAATGCACTCCTTGCTTATTCAACTCCAGACTACCTAGAGTTAATCGAGTCTCCTTTTGTTTAGGAATTGAAGGACAGGTCCCAATAAAGTGTCTCTTTTTCCCACCAAAAAAACACACCTTTTTTCTTGCGAATCTCCGGGGAAAAGTATGATGTAAATGCACCCTGTTACGGGTCCGGGTGGTGGAACCTCGGTGCTTCGGTGCAAGGAGGGACCAGAGGGGCGTGACTAAGTGCCTACTCGACCCGACCAAGGTCACACGGCGGCTTAGTTGATTCTGTGAACCAGGGAGGAAGCGGGCAGGTGGACCAGGTGCCACTCTGGGACCGACCTTGTGTGAGAGCAGGTGACTCCCACGGGTCAGATGGCAGGAACTGACCGGTACAGCGGATGAGCATGGCAGGAAGGCTGATGAGTGGGGCCGGGTAGAAAAGCAGACTTGTTCGGCAGATAGCCAGACGGGTGCTCCGGGTAGGCTGGCGGGCACGACAGGTAACAGGGAGGTGCTCCAGGTAAGCAGACTGGCTGGCACGGCAGGTACAGACAGGTGCTCCAGGTAAGCAGACTGGCGGGCACGGCAGGTACAGACAGGTGCTCCAGGTAAGCAGGCTGGCGGGCACGGCAGGTACAGACAAGTGCTCCAGGTAAGCAGGCTGGCGGACACAACTGTAGACAGACTGGAGGACGGAACTGTTAGAAAGTGTGGCAGGCTGGACTGACAGACAGACTGGCACGCAGGACTGACAGGCAGCGGGACCTGAGGGCTGGAGCAAGTGTTAGCACACGGAACAACAACCTTGCACAGGCACCTCCATATTGGAGGAGGTGCTTCAAATAAGGGAAGTCCTCCAGCCATTGGCCGGGGACTTTTTAGGACGGCGTGCGCGGCCCCTTTAAGAGGGAGGGAGCGTGCGCGCGCCCTAAGCATAGTGCCCGGGAGGCTGTGCGCAGTGCGCGCCACAGTAGCAGCAAGACGGGAGCCAGAAGACGCCGGATCTGGACCGCTGCGGTGAAGGGAACGGCGTCTCTGCCCGGCAGGAGGCAGAGACGCCGATGCTACAGTACCCCCCCCCTTTATGCCCCACCTTCTTTAGGCCTCAAGAAATTTTTTTAAAAGATGAGGGGCATGAATGTTCTCCCTGGGTTCCCAAGACCTCTCCTCAGGGCCAAACCCCTTCCAATCCACAAGAAAGAAAGTCTTTCCTCTTACCCTCTTGGTGGCCAAAATGTTTTCTACCTCAAAGACGTTCTCAGCAGAGACTGGTGCTGGAACGGTACCTGGATCGTCAGAGAAAGATTTAAGGACAACAGGTTTGAGGAGGGATACATGAAAGGAGTTAGGAATCCGTAAGGTGACCGGGAGTTTCAGCTTGTAAGGCACGGGATTGATTTGGTTCAGAACCTGGAACGGATCGATGAACCGTGGACCCAACTTATAGGAAGGTATCTTGAGATGAACATATTTGGAGGAGAGCCAGACCTTGTCTCCCAGACGGAATAGAGGCAGATCCAGACGTCTCTTATCAGCATGTTCCTTCATCCGCTCGGAGGACTGAAAAAGTGCAGATCTAGTGCCTTCCCAAATAGCAGAAAATTCGCTGACCAGAGACTCCGCGGCAGGATTGTCCACTGAAGAGGAGACAGGAAACGGAATCCAGGGATGTTGACCGTAGACCACAAAGAACGGGGATTTAGAGGAAGACTCGCTCTCATGGTTATTATAAGAGAACTCGGCCCAGGGCAGGAGCTCAACCCAATCGTTATGGTGAGCGTTGACAAAGTGCCGTAGAAAGCTGGTAAGGACCTGGTTGATACGTTCCACTTGACCGTTGGACTGAGGATGATAATCAGAGGAGAAATCCAAGGAGACATCCAGCAGCTTACACATAGCTCTCCAGAAGCGCAAAGTGAACTGAACCCCACGATAAGACACAATGTGGAGAGGTAGGCCATGAAGAAGGAAGACGGATGAAGTCCTTAGCCAGCACAGATGCAGACAGAAGACCAGGCAGAGGGATGAAGTGAGCCATTTTAGAAAAGCAGTCAGCGACCACCCAAATGAACGTACAACCGGCAGAAACAGGGAGATCCGTAATGAAGTCCATTGCAATGTGTTGCTATGGAGCGGAAGGCACAGGAAGAGGAAGAAGACGGTCGGATGAAAGGAGCCTGGGAACCTTGTTACGGGCACAGGAGGAACAAGCCGCGAAGAAGTCCGCAACATCCTTGCGCAGGGAAGGCCACCAGTTGTAGCCTCGGCGTCTCTGCCTCCTTCCAGGCAGAGATGCCGTCCCTCTCACCTCATCTCTCCCCGCGCTCCCCGCTCTCCTTTCCAGCCTGCTGTCGCCGCGCGCAGTCCTGTAGCTTTGGCGTCTCTGCCTCCTGCCCGGCAGAGACGCCGTCCCTCTCACCTCCTCTCTCTCTGCGCTCCCCGCTCTCCTTCTCAGCCTGCTGTCGGCGCGTGCAGTTCCCCGGGCACTGTGCTTAGGGCGCGCGCGCCGTCCTAAGGAGTCCCCGGCCAATTGCCGAGGGTCCTCCCATATTTAGGGCACCTCCTCCAAAATGGAGGTGCCCGAGCAAAGTTGTTGCACAGTTTCTTATCTCTGCTTCAGCCCTCAGGTCCCGCTGCTAGCCTGACTTCTCATCCTGCCTGCCAGCCTGTTATCTGCCCGTTACCTGCCGAGCCTGCCAGCCTGCTCACCTGGAGCGCTCACCTGTTACCTGCCTGTTACCTGCCTTGGCTGTCAGTCCGCTCACCTGGGAGCACCCGCCTGTTACTTGCTGTGTCCGTCAGCCCGCTCACCTGGGAGCGCCCGCCTGTTACCTGCTGTGTCCGTCAGCCCGCTCACCTGGGAGTGCCAACCTGTTACCTGCTTGTTACCAGCCTTGTCTGTCTGCCCGCTCACCTCGGAGCACCCGCCTGTTTCCTGCCAGCCTGCCTGAAGACTCTGCTGTCACTTGCTGTGACCACCTGCCTGGTAAACCTAGAGACTACTACTCGCTCTGCTGTCACGTACCGTGACCACCCGTCAGCTAACCAGAGACTTCTGCCTGTTTGCCGTGCCCACCCGTTATACCGGTGAGTCCCAGCCATCTGACCCGTGGGAGCCACCTGCTCTCTTACAAGGTCGTCCCCAGAGGTGCACCTGGTCCCTCTGCCCGGATCCTCCCTGGTCACGGAGTCGTTAGCCGCCGTCCGACCAGGGGTCAGTTCGGGTTGATACTTAGTCACGCCCCTCTGGGTCCCTCCTTGCATCCCCGGCACAGAGGTTCCACCACCCGGACCCGTAACAGTTTGCTCGGGCCATGGAACCCGGTGGCACCCAAGCTCCCTCGCTCTCTGACCTTTACCACGAAGTCTCCCGTCAGAGATCCCAACAGGAGTCCATCCTGAACCACTTGCGGAGTGTCGCCTGGACACACTGACTGCCCCACCAGGACCCGCCTCTAGTTGCACGACTCGCACCCCGGCAGCTCCGCTACCCACCAATACCATGGTATCCGACCCTGGTCCCCGGCTTTCTGCACTGTCTTGTTTTGGTGGAGACCCCGCCTTGGCTCGTGGTTTCATAAACCAGTGCACCCTGCACTTTGAACTCTTGGCACACCAGTTTATCTCCGACCGGGCCAAGGTGGCATTCATCATGTCCCATCTCACAGGAGAGGCACTGGCTTGGCTAAATCCCCTGTGGGAGAGAGGGGATCCCCTGGTGTCCAACCTATCGTCTTTCCTCGCTGCTTTCCGGAAAGTCTTCGACGAACCAGGACGTCAGACCTCTTCAGCCTCCTCTCAGCTACGTCTCCGCCAAGGGAGTCTCACCGTGGGCCAATATGCCATACGGTTCCGCACCCTCGCTTCTGTGCTTGCCTGGGATAACGAGGCCCTGGTGTCCGTCTTCTGGGAGGGCCTTTCCGGTCGGATTAAAGACGAGCTCGCCGGACGGGACATTCCTACCACCCTGGATGACCTGGTGTCGCTGGCTACCCGGATTGACATCCAGTTTCAGGAACGCACCAAGGAAACCACCCGTGAGAGAAGGTTCCCCCGCCTTGCTCCTACTTTCCAGAGACCAGTCTCCTCTTCTGTCACACCCCGGGCGCACTCACCCGAGCCCATGCAGATCGACCAGACCAAGATGGTCAAATCTCGCCAAGAGTCACGCCGAGCCGAGGGGAGCTGTTTCTATTGTGGCAGTAAGGAGCACTTGATCCGTTCCTGCCCGGAGAGGCCGGGAAACTCCGGTGTCTAGGACCGCTCGGAGAGGTCGCCCTAGACAAAACTAAGCCCTCTCCATCTCTGACTTTCTCTGTCTCTATCTCCTGGGGAGAGAAAAGTCACTTTGAACTCGCCCACCTGGATTCTGGAGCTGCTGGAAACCTCATTGCCCAGTCCCTGGTTGAGAAATACCGTATTCCCACCAAGTCTCTGGCTGAACCATTGTCAGTCGCCTCCGTGGATGGAAGACTCCTCCCGGTGACCATCCTGCTTGTCACGGAACCCATAACCCTGCAGGTGGGAATGCTGCACTCTGAGGAGATCTCCTTTCATGTGCTACCCGGACTCTCTCACTCCCTATTGCTAGGCCTACCTTGGCTCCAGACACATGAACCCGTGTTGAACTGGCAATCCGGTGAAGTACTCCGGTGGGGGCCGGCCTGCCACAAGACCTGCCTGGTTTCGGTTCGTCCGGTTCGTCCACCACCTACCCCAGCTAATTTACCCGGTCTTCCGGCTCCTTATTGGTCCTATGCTGACGTCTTCGGTAAAAAGGAAGCAGAGACTTTGCCCCCTCATAGGCCATATGATTGCCCGATCGACCTGGTACCTGGCGCCACTCCACCCCGTGGCCATATTTACCCGTTGTCTGCGGCCGAAACCCGGGCCATGTCTGAGTACATTGAAGAGAATCTGGCTAGGGGATTCATCCGGAAGTCTACCTCCCCAGCTGGAGCCGGATTCTTCTTTGTCAAAAAAAAGGATGGCTCGCTACGTCCCTGTATTGACTATAGAGGACTCAATCAGATCACGGTAAAGAATAAATACCCCTTGCCACTCATCTCCAAGTTGTTTGATCGCCTTAAAGGCGCCAGGATCTTTTCCAAGCTGGATCTACGTGGAGCATATAACCTGATCCGTACCTGGCAAGGAGACGAGTGGAAGACGGCATTCAATATCCGGGACGGTCACTATGAGTACCGTGTGATGCCCTTCGGTCTCTGCAATGCTCCCGCCGTCTTCCAAGAACTGGTCAACGACATCTTCCGTGATCTTCTTTACTCCAGCGTGGTGGTATACCTGGACGACATCTTGGTCTTCTCTCCGGATCTTCCCACACACCGGAGGGACGTTCGTCAGGTCCTGCTTAGGCTCAGGCAGAACCACCTTTATGCTAAATACGAGAAGTGCCTCTTCGAACAGACCTCTCTTCCATTCTTGGGCTATGTTATCTCCCATACAGGCTTGCGAATGGATCCCGAGAAACTCTCTGCTGTTCTAAAATGGCCCCGTCCGGAGGGGTTGAAGGCGATTCAGCGATTCCTGGGCTTCGCCAATTACTATCGTCTCTTCATTCCACACTTCTCGTCCCGGACGGCTCCCATATCTGCGCTCACCCGTAAGGGAGCAAATCCCAAAGTATGGTCGCCCGAAGCCGAGGAGGCTTTCCTTTCCTTAAAGCAAGCCTTCTCTTCTGCCCCTGTACTGCACCGTCTGGACTGTAATAAACAATTTTACCTGGAGGTTGATGGTTCCTCCTCCGGAGCCGGGGCGGTGCTCACCCAAAAATCTTCTACCGGGAGAATGGTAACCTGCGGCTTCTTCTCCAAAATCTTCTCCTCATCTGAGCGCAACTACTCCATAGCAGACTGAGAATTGCTAGCCGTCAAATTGGCGCTGGAGGAGTGGCGCTACCTGCTCGAGGAGGCTCTATACCCGGTGATCATCTATACGGATCACAAAAATCTGGCATATATCCAGAATGCCCAAAGACTCAATCCGCGTCAGGCCCGGTGGTCTTTGTTTTTTGCCCGCTTCGACTTCATCCTGCATTTCCGCCTGGCGGACAAGAATGTCAAAGCCAATGCCTTGTCCCCATCCTTCCTGCCCTCCGATCAAGAGGAGGAGCCTATGCACATCATCGATCCCTCCAAGGTGATGAATGTGGCCCCCTTGGATGTAACTCGTCTTCCACCCGGTAAGACGTTTGAGGCGGTTCCAGACTGTGAGAAGGTTCTTCGCTGGGGCCATTCTTCTAAACTAGCTGGCCATGCTGGCCAAAAGAAGACCTTCCAGCTCATTACCCGGCATTACTGGTGGCCTACCCTGCGTAAGGATGTGGTAGACTTCATCTCAGCCTGTTCATCTTGTACCCGCAACAAAGTTCCCAGACATTTACCAGCCGGTCATCTCCTGCCTCTTCCCATACCTGCTGCCCCGTGGCAACATATCGCTATGGACTTTATTACCAATCTCCCTGTTTCTGCTGGTTGTACAGTCATTTGGGTGGTCGCGGACCGCTTTTCTAAAATGGCCCATTTCATTCCTCTGCCTGGTGTCCCGTCTGCATCTGAGCTAGCTAAAGACTTCTTTCACCATATCTTTCGGCCTACCTCTCCACATCGTGTCGGATCGAGGGGTTCAGTTCACCTCACGCTTCTGGAGAGCTACCTGTAAGCTGATGGATGTCACCCTGGATTTCTCCTCCGCTTACCACCCTCAGTCCAATGGTCAAGTAGAGCGGATCAACCAGATCCTTACCAGCTACCTCCGGCACTTTGTCAATGCCCACCATACTGATTGGGTGGACCTCCTGCCATGGGCCGAATTCTCTTATAACAATCATGAGAGCGAATCCACTTCCAAGTGCCCGTTCTTTATTGTCTATGGCCAACAACCCCGGATTCCGTTTCCCGTCTCCGTTTCTGTGGACAACCCTGCTACGGAGTCCCTGGTCAGTGACTTTTCCACTATCTGGGAGAATACCAGGTCCGCACTTCTCCAGTCTTCCGAGCGGATGAAGAGATTTGCTGACAAAAGACGTCTGGATCCGCCTCAATTCCGTCCGGGAGACAAGGTTTGGCTCTCCTCCAAACATATGCGGCTCAAAATACCCTCCTACAAACTGGGTCCTCGGTTCATCGGTCCATTTCAGGTACTTAAACAGATCAATCCTGTGGCCTACAAGTTGAAGCTTCCACCCACCCTACGCATTCCCAACTCCTTCCACGTTTCTCTCCTCAAACCTGCTGTCTTTAACTCTTTCTCCAATAATTCAGGTACTCCTCCTGCTCCGGTTGCTGCTGAGGACGTTTTTGAGGTAGAGAATATTCTGGCCACCAAGACGGTAAGAGGGAGAACCTTTTTTCTGGTGGATTGGAAGGGGTTTGGCCCTGAGGAGAGAACTTGGGAACCCAGGGAGAACATCCATGCCCCGCTTCTCCTTGAAAAATTCCTTTCTGGCCTAAAAAAGAGGGGGCGTAAAGGGGGGGGGTACTGTAGCCTCGGCGTCTCTGCCTCCTCCCCAGCAGAGACGCCGTCCCTCTCACCTCCTCTCTCTCCGCGCTCCCCACTCTCCTTCTCAGCCTGCTGTCGGCGTGCGCAGTTCTTAAAGGGGCAGCGCGCGCCATCCTAAGGAGTCCCCGGCCAATTGCTGAGGGTCCTCCCATATTTAGGGCACCTCCTCCAAAATGGAGGTGCCCGAGCAAAGTTGTTGCACAGTTTCTTATCTCTGCTTCAGCCCTCAGGTCCCGCTGCTAGCCTGACTTCTCATCCTGCCTGCCAGCCTGTTATCTGCCCGTTACCTGCCGAGCCTGCCAGCCTGCTCACCTGGAGCGCTCAACTGTTACCTGCCTCTTACCGGCCTTGGCTGTCAGTCCGCTC
Source organism: Phyllobates terribilis (assembly GCF_046119375.1). Classification (NCBI taxonomy): domain Eukaryota; kingdom Metazoa; phylum Chordata; class Amphibia; order Anura; family Dendrobatidae; genus Phyllobates; species Phyllobates terribilis. Next base: position 17,300,948 of record NW_027362761.1, on the reverse strand, counting down.
ACCTGGGAGCACCTGCCTGTTACTTGCTGTGTCCGTCAGCCCGCTCACCTGGGAGCGCCCGCCTGTTACCTGCTGTGTCCGTCAGCCCGCTCACCTGGGAGCGCCCACCTGTTACCTGCTTGTTACCAGCCTTGTCTGTCTTCCCGCTCACCTGGGAGCACCCGCCTGTTTCCTGCCAGCCTGCCTGGAAACTCTGCCGTCACTTGCTGTGACCACCTGCCTGGTAAACCTAGAGACTACTACTCGCTCTGCTGTCACGTACCGTGACCACCCGTCAGCTAACCAGAGATTTCTGCCTGTTTGCCGTGCCCACCCGTTATAACGGTCAGTCCCAGCCATCTGACCCGTGGGAGCCACCTGCTCTCTTACAAGGTCGTCCCCAGAGTAGCACCTGGTCCCTCTGCCCGGATCCTCCCTGGTCACGGAGTCGTTAGCCGCCGTCCGACCAGAGTCGGTTCGGGTTGATACTTAGTCACGCCCCTCTGGGTCCCTCCTTGCACCTCGGCACAGAGGTTCCACCACCCGGACCCGTAGCACCAGTAATGTCGGGCGATGAGCAGAAAGGTCTTCCTCTGGCCAGCATGACTGGCTAGTTTGGATGAATGGCCCCAGAGTAGAACCTTCTTATGATCCGGAACCGCTACAAAGGTCTTACCGGGTGGAAGATGAGACAAGTCAAATGGAGCCACAGTCATTACTTTGAACGGGTCGATGATATGTAGAGACTCCTCCTCTTGGTCGGAAGACAAGAATGAGCGGGATAGAGCGTCAGCTTTAATGTTCTTGTCCGCCAGGCGGTAATGCAGAGTGAAGCAGAGTCGGGCAAAGAATAGAGACCACCTGGCCTGACGCGGATTTAATCTTTGGGCATTCTGCAAATAAGCTAGGCTTTTGTGGTCAGTGTAGATGACCACCTGGTGCAGAGCCCCCTCCAGCAGGTAGCGCCATTCAACCATTGCTAATTTGATGGCCAGCAGTTCACGATCTCCTATGGAGTAGTTGCGCTCGGACGAGGAGAAGAGCTTGGAGAAGAAGCCGCAGGTTACCATTCTCCCGGACGAAGATTTCTGGGTGAGCACCGCTCCGGCTCCGGAGGAGGAAGCATCAACCTCCAGGAAGAACTGCTTGTTGCAATCCGGACGGTGTAGCACAGGAGCGGAGGAGAAGGCTTGTTTTAGGGAGACAAAGGCCTCCTCCGCTTCGGAAGTCCATTCCCTGGGATTTGCACCTTTACGGGTGAGCGCGGAGATAGGAGCAGTCCAGGAGGAGAAATGAGGAATGAAGAGGCGGTAATAATTTGCGAAGCCCAGGAATCGCTGAATCGCCTTCAACCCCTCTGGTCGGGGCCACTTTAAGACGGCAGAGACCTTCTTGGGATCCATCCGCAGACCAGTCTCGGAGATAATATAGCCCAGGAACGGTAGAGATACATTTCTAGAATTTAGCGTATAGGCGATTCTCCGAAGCCTTAGCAGAACCTGACGAACATCCCTCCGGTGTGAGGGTAGATGCGGAGAGAAGACCAAGATATCGTCTGTAGTGCCGGCGTCCCTGCCCTCTGCTAGGCAGGGACGCTGTTCCCCTCACCGCTCTGCTCCGTGCCCGGCGTCCCTCTCCCGCTCTGCTGGCAGCGCGCGCTCCTTCCCGGCCACTGTGCTTAGGGCGCGCGCGCACGCCCTCCCTCCCTCTTAAAGGGGCCGCGCGCGCCGTCCTAAGGAGTCCCCGGCCAATGGCCGGAGGACTTTACCATATATAAGGCACCTCCTCCAAAATGGAGGTGCCCGAGCAATGTTGTTGCACCGTTCTACTCTGCTTCAGCCCTCAGGTCCCGTTGCCAGTTACCTGCCAGTTACCTGCCAGATTCCTGCCAGCTTGCTGTCCTAATCCTGCCTGATTTCCTGTTACCTGCCTGCCTGCCTGAGGTCCGACGGTCTGCCTTACAACTCCGGTCAGTCTGTCTAAGGACCAACTTGCCCGCTCACCTGGGAGCGCACATCAGCTACCTGCCTGCTTGCCTGAGGTCCGACGGTCTGCCTTACAACTCCGGTCAGTCTGTCTATGGACCAGCTTGCCCGCTCACCTGGGAGCGCTTCTCCGCTACCTGCCTGCTTGCCTGCCCGGAGGCTCCGCTGTCACGTGCTGTGACCACCAGCTATTCCAGACTCTTGCCCGCTCACCTGGGAGCGCTTCTCCGCTACCTGCCTGCTTGCCTGCCCGGAGGCTCCGCTGTCACGTGCTGTGACCACCAGCTATTCCAGACTCTTGCCCGCTCACCTGGGAGCGCTTCTCCGCTACCTGCCTGCTTGCCTGCCCGGGGGTTCCGCTGTCACGTGCTGGGACCACCAGCTATTCCAGAGACTCTTGCCCGCTCACCTGGGAGCGCTTCTCCGCTACCTGCCTGCTTGCCTACCTGGAGGCTCCGCCGTCACGTGCTGTGACCACCTGCTATTCCAGAGACTCTCGCTTGCTCACCTGGGAGCACACATCCTCCATCTGCCTTGCTAGCCTACCTGGAGGTTCAGCCATCACAGGTCGTACCTACCCTTTACCTAGAGACTGCCCCGGTCACTTGCCGTGACCTACAGCCCGTTCTTCCAGAGACTGCCCCGGTCACTTGCCGTGACCTCCAGCCCGTTCTTCCAGAGACTGCCCTGATCACTTGCCGTGACCTCCTGCCCGTACACCCAGAGACTGTCCCGGTCACCTGCTGTGACTGCCTGCCTGGTTGCCACCCGCTCCCTTACAAGGACCGCTCCCTTGTATAGTAGCCCAGAGGTTCCGCCTCCCAGACCCGTTACATCGTCCAGGTACATCACCACGCAGGAATACAGGAGATCACGGAAGATGTCGTTAACCAGCTCCTGGAAGACGGCTGGAGCATTACAGAGACCAAAAGGCATTACACGGTATTCGTAGTGACCGTCCTGGGTGTTGAATGCCGTCTTCCACTCGTTTCCCTGGCGGATCCGGACCAAATTGTATGCCCCACGAAGATCGAGCTTGGTGAAGATCTTCGCGCCTTTAAGGCGGTCGAACAGCTCCGAGATGAGAGGCAGGGGGTACTTATTTTGATGGTAATCTGGTTGAGACCCCTGTAATCGATACAGGGACGTAGAGAGCTGTCCTTCTTCTTGACGAAGAAGAATCCTACTCCAGCTGGAGAGGTGAATTTCTGGATAAATCCCCTAGCAAGATTGTCTTCAATGTACTCAGACATGGCCCGGGTCTCAGCCAGCGACAAGGTGTAGATGCGCCCGCGGGGAGGGGTGTTACGCTCGCACCTCGACTGACTGGCGTGAGCGTGATTAGTGATCCCACTGTACCATGAACCGAGGAGTGCCTGGAGGGGCGTAACTAAGTATCAACCCGATCCGACCAAGGTAGCACGGCGGCTCAGTTGACTCCGTGAATCAAGGAGGAACCGAGCAGAGGGACCAGGTGCTACTCCAGGTCAGACCCCGGTCACAGCTGTTGACCCACACCGGGGAATGCTGGAACAGGCAGGTTAGGCTGGCATACAGACAGGTGGGTATTGGCAGGCACGGCTGGTATGCAGTCAGGTGGGTACTGGCAAGCATGGCTGGTATGCAGACAGGTGGGTACTGGCAAGCACGGCTGGAGTGCAGACAGGGAGGTACTAGCAGGTTGGAGCGCAGGCTGGATAGGGTCCAGTACAGACTGGGAGACAGGAACAGAGCCGCAGATGTGGTAGACAAGCAGAGTAAAGCGAAACCGCCAGAGCGGAGGACAAGGCAGAGCAGAGCAGAACCGCCGGAGTGGTGGACAAGGCAGAGCAGAGCGAAACCGCCGGTGTAGTGAGTAAGTAGAGCAGAGCGAAACCGCAAGTGCGGTGAGCAGGCAGAGCAGAGAGGAACCGCTGGAGCGGTGAGCAAGGCAGAGCAGAGAGAAACCGCTGGCGCAGTGAGCAAGCAGAGCAGAACAGGGCTGCAGGTGCAGGCAGAGAGGACAGGGAACATGGAACAGACTGCAAAATACAGGAGGATGATTAGAACACAGGAGGTAGATACGGAGGAAGGGAAAAGGGACAAACAGACCCAGGTACTTGCAATGAATTAGCGAGTGGACACAAAACTCACAAACAGAAGTACAGAGACAACGAGTTGGAGTTAGGTGCTGGTTCAGACACTGCAGGAAAAAGGAGGGTACGGACATAGAGACAAACAGGTAACAGGCTAGGAGACAGTTCAGACAGGAGCTGACACTGCAACGAGATACAAGAACGAGCCTGGGTATACAGCCCCCAGGGTGGCAGAAATGGACTAGAAGTCACAGATAACAGGCATGGGTATACAGCCCCCAGGGTGGCGGAAACAGACTAGAAGTCAGAGATAACAGGCCTGGGTATGCAGCCCCCAGGGTGGCAGAAACAGACTAGAAGTCAGAGATAACAGGCCTGGATATGCAGCCCCCAGGGTGGCAGAAACAGACAAGATACAGGACAAGACCTGGCAACTCAGGCAGAGAGCACACTGATAGTTAGTGTTGCTCAGGCACCTCCTTCTGGGTGGAGGAGGTTTAAATATCCAGTGACTCACAGCAATAGGCTGGGGACGCATTAGGAGTGTGCCCACAACAGCTATAAGAATCAGGAAGTAACCGGGCCGCCGCCCTAAGCAATCAGACAAGAGACAGTACCCCCCCCCCTTTACGCCCCCTCTTCTTCAAGCCTGCAAGGGTCTTCTGCAGAGAATTTGGAGGCCAATCCTTCTCTTCAAGAGGATTACCTCTTCTGTCCACTAGAGGAAACGAAACTGGTCTCATCATCTTGGTGACTAGGATGCTTCCTCCTATCAAGCCATCCTCAGCAACAGATGAAGTGGGTGAAGTACCAGGAACAGCACACAGAAAAGTCTCTCTCCATTTGTTATCAGGTATCACCCTGGTGAATTCAGGAGAAACTGGAGGTCCTCCGCCTGGTTGGAGGGGTGCAGAGACTCGGGGGTAATCACTGCTTCGGAGTACACTTTGCCAAGCTTACTGGATGAAGTGGGCAGCGTACCAGGTACCGGGTGTATGAAAGTCTCTCTCAGTTTATCAGGTAGCACCCCGGGGAATTCAGGAGACAAATGGAGGTACTCCGCCTGGTTGGAGGGGTGCAGAGACTCGGTGGTAATCACTGCTTCGAAGTACACTTTGCCAAGCTTACTGGATGAAGTGGGCTAAGTACCAGGTACCGGGTGTAGGAAAGTCTCTCTCCATTTGCTATCAGGTATCACCCTGGTGAATTCAGGAGAAACTGGAGGTCCTCCGCCTGGTTGGAGGGGTGCAGAGACTCGGGGGTAAACACCGCCTTGATGGACGTAAGGACAGATTTATTAGAGACGGAGGGTCCTTGCTTGGGACCATCTTCAATCTGGTTTCAGAGATGACATGTCTGTGAGGCGGGACGGTACCTGAAGCCAGATCATTGGTACAATCGTCAAGACTGTGTGGGGACATCGCCTCCGCTTCTCTTCCTTCGGAGACTTCTGCGCACAGCGAGTCAGCGACTAGCAGATCTAGGGAAGAAGAAGAAGAAACTGCTGACTGTCCTGAAGATATGGGGACTGGACATCCCTTGTACCTTAGCAGTCCCCCAGGATACACCATGCAGGATCTCCAGACATGAGCGGGCACTAGATCTCTCGGCTCTGGACGACCTGTGGGTAAACCAGTAAGCAACTGGAATGTCAACTTCTTCATGTGTAATGCTCCAATCTGGAGCTTAATTTGTACAGACATATTTTGACTGTTTCTGAGTAGGGCTCGTCCTTCTGCTGACAATGCCCAAACCGGCTTCTGGAGTTGTCGGACGGGAATCAAACACTGACTCTTCAAGGCTTTAAGCCCGAAACTTCTGGTTAATCCGAGGCCTTCACTTACCATGGAGACAGTCATGGTCATCTGTGGAGAGGAAACACTAACGCCAAAGGCAGCCTCTCCTACAGGTCTAATGTCTTGGGATTTTCCAACCTTCGCTGGACAAAGACCGTCAGGGGGTCCCAAACAACCGCAGCAGGACCGCAATCCGATTTTGTGACTGAGTTCCGGCCTCTGCTTTGCCTGACGAACATGGTCAACCTTCATGGATTCAGTGCGGATAGCTGCCTCTACAGGCTGGGGAACAGGAGGTCTTTGGGAGGACAGAACCTGGCATGATGGTTTACCTCTACGCCTTGCACATCTGGACTGCCTCTTGAGGTTGGGAAGAGAAGTATTCTGTGGAGCATAGTCATCCTGTGTGGATTCTGGGTGGGCAGCAGTCTCTTCGGCCTGGAGAACTGGTAGGCTACCTACACACATAACCCATCGGGGCTGCTCCGGGATATTGGGAAGGGAAGCTTTAGCAGAGGCTTCAGGATTAGGGTTATCGAAGACCATTAGAAAGGCCATCAGGAAGGCCTGCAAGTCAAAAACGCTAGGATCCCATGCTTCCCATAGGGGGTTGATCCGCTAGGTAGGACATCATAAATGCCACTTTAACCCGATCGGTAGGAAAATAGTGAGCATAGAACTTGAAATGCAGCATGCATTGCTCCACAAATGCACGGCTTCGTTTTGGATCCCCATAGTACTGTGGTGGATCCACAGGAACGAGTGCTGATAGATCCATTTGGGCTGGTGCGTAAATCGCCTGGGCCACAGCTTGAGAAAATTTTTTTTTTTTCCTTCGTGCACGTATTTGCCAGACAAAGATTCAAAATGTCTCTGAGAGCGAAGGGCTGTGGGGCTCAACGGGAACCATGGCCTGAGCAAACTGTTACGCTCGCGCCTGGACTGACTGGCATGAGCGTGATTAGTGATCCCACTGTACCATGAACCAAGGAGTGCCTGGGGGGGTGTAACTAAGTATCAACCCGACCCGACCAAGGTTGCACGGCGGCTCAGTAGACTCCGTGAACCAAGGAGGAACCGAGCAGAGGGACCAGGTGCTACTCCAGGTCAGACCCCGGTCACAGCTGTTAACCCACACCGGGGAATGCAGGAACAGGCAAGTTAGGCTGGCATACAGACAGGTGGGTATTGGCAGGCACGGCTGATATGCAGACAGGTGGGTACTGGTAAGCACGGCTGGTATGTAGACAGGTGGGTACTGGCAAGCACGGCTGGTATGCAGACAGGTGGGTACTGGCAAGCACGGCTGGTATGCAGACAGGTGGGTACTGGCAAGCACGGCTAGAGTGCAGAGAGGGAGATACTGGCAAGCACGGCTGGAGTGCAGACAGGGAGGTACTAGCAGGTTGGAGCGCAGGCTGGATAGGGTCCAGTACAGACTGGGAGACAGGAACAGAGCCACAGATGCGGTAGACAAGCAGAGTAAAGCGAAACCGCCAGAGCGGAGGACAAGGCAGAGCAGAGCAGAACCGCCGGAGCGGTGGACAAGGCAGAGCAGAGCGAAACCACCAGTGAGGTGAGTAAGCAGAGCAGAGTGAAACCGCAGGTGCGGTGGACAAGGCGGAGCAGAGCGAAACCGCCGGAACGGTGGACAAGGCAGAGCAGAGAGGAATCGCCGGAGCGGAGGACAAGGCAGAGCAGAGAGGAAACGCTGGTGCGGTGAGCAAGCAGAGCGGAGCGAAACATCAGGTGCAGTGGACAAGGCAGAGTAGAGCCAAACCGCTGGAGCGGTGGACAAGGCAGAGTAGAGTGAAATCGCAGGTGCGGTGAGCAAGCAGAGCAGAGCGAAACCGCAGGTGCGGTGGACAAGGCAGAGCAGAGCGAAACTGCCGGAGCGGTGGACAAGGCAGAGCAGAGAGGAACCACCGGAGCGGTGGACAAGGCAGAACAGAGCGAAACCGCAAGTGCGGTGAGCAAGCAGAGCAGAGAGGAACCACCGGAGCGGTGGGCAAGGCAGAGCAGAGAGAAACCACTGGCGCGGTGAGCAAGCAGAGCAGAACAGGGCTGCAGGTGCAGACAGAGAGGACAGGGCTCTGTTCACATGTAACAGACCGGAAAATACAGGAAGATGGTTAGAACACAGGAGGTAGATACGGAGGAAGGGAAAAGGGACAAACAGAACCAGATACACACAAGGTACTTACAATGAAGTAGCGAGTGGACACAAAACTCACAAACAGAACTACAGAGACAACGAGTTGGAGTTAGGTGCAGGTTCAGACACTGCAGGAAAAGGGAGGGTACAGACATAGAGACAAACAGGTAACAGGCTAGGAGACAGTTCAGACAGGAACTGACACTGCAATGGGTATACAGCCCCCAGGGTGGCAGAAATGGACTAGAAGTCACAGATAACAGGCCTGGGTATACAGCCCCCAGGGTGGCAGAAACAGACTAGAAGTCAGAGATAACAGGCCTGGGTATGCAGCCCCCAGGGTGGCAGAAACAGACAAGATACAGGACAAGACCTGGCAACTCAGAGGCAGAGAGCACACTGATAGTTAGTGTTGCTCAGGCACCTCCTTCTGGGTGGAGGAGGTTTAAATATCCAGTGGCTCACAGCAATAGGCTGGGGATGCATTAGGAGTGCGCCCACAGCAGCTATAAGAATCAGGAAGTAACCGGGCCGCTGCCCTAAGCAATCAGACAAGAGACATGCACACAGCATGAACTGGAGCAAGGTTTGCAGACTGGACTGACGGGTAAGATTGCGGTCTTGCATGGTGGGAGGTGGTGCACTATGCAAGTGTGGCGCCCAGCTGCGCTTGGGGCCACAGATCCTAGAGGGGTGCATTAACAGATCCCTCCACAAGAGGCCCCCACAGCACACACACACCTCCACCTTCCACCTCAGACCACCAGATGGAGCCCGTTAGGGATATAAATAGGGAAGGTGGAGCTAGGCAGTTCCGTTCCTCTTCAGCAAATACAGACCTGAATACAGAGTCGAGCTCAGTCTAGTCTGGAGTCTACAGAGAGTCAAGTCTGAGAGACGTCAGCCTGCAGTGGAGCCCAGTCCAGACGCAGTTGTAGCTTAGTTAGAGCTCAAGGTGTGCCGGCGCCATAAGATCGGTGAAGCGCGGCAAGCTGCCGCTAGTGTGTATAGCCTAGTGAGGGCCCGAGCGTGGCCGAAGGCAAGTGGAAAGTGAGTAGCATTGGGGGCACAGGAGCTGTACAAGCTCACCCCAGAAAGCATATACCGGACACTGGGTCCGAGCTTACCGGGATCTCTATGACCCAGTAGGACATAACCGGAATCCCTGGAAGACTTCAAGTCCCAGGATCACCTAAGAGCTGATAAGTAACAGAGCCAGGAGTCACGGAGGCCCCGCAAGCTGGGAGCGTGTGCTCCAAGAGAAGGCCCTACCACAAAGTCAGCCGGTGCAGTACAGAAACCAGGTTAGGCCTAGCTCCAGGCAGGTCAGAAACTTACCACACAAAGGCAAGAAACAGGAGGCCCTACACCCGCTCACTGTGAAGGATCCTGATATGCACCCTTCACCCTACAGTGCTCCGGGACGTGCCTGAATTTCCATCAGTAAAAGGTACTGAAGTGACTATCATGTCTGTCCCTGTTCTTGCTCTGACCCGGCTGGGTCCCATCTGTCCTGCATCCTTAAATCCCCGCTGCCCTGAGGCCTAGCTCCACCTGTGGGGAGCTATACCACGCAAGCTGCCTTAAGACCGGCCTCAATGGGCTGCCGCAGCGCTGGTGATCCTCACCAGACACCACAGGTGGCGTCACGAACTTAGTAACATAATCATCCACCCTTTTAAAAGAGAGGCCCAGGGTACGGCCCCGGGAGCCGACCACCACGACATCCCCCAGGGTCAGGCTGTAACAAGGCCCGGGCGCCGAGTACTCCCCAGTCATCCTCATCCCCCGGGCGTGACATTCTCTTTCCTGGCGTCACGAACAGGATTCCGTGCCCGCTGCAACGACGGAGTGTTATACCCGTTGCCACCGGGTACTGTGCGCCTTTAATTAAAAACTTTGTATGTTAAACTGTGGTGAAGATTGCCGCCATTGTTGGGCCGCCGAGCGAGAAGAAGGGCGTAACCGCGGGAAACTGAGGGGCGTACCTGCAAAAGCGCGCGAAGCCCCGGACACGCCCCACGCCTCGACGTCAAACCAGGAAGAGCCAGGTCCTGGAAGGAGCGTCGCTGAACGCTCTGACGTAGGACGCAAGCGACGCAAGGTCCTGAAGATGACCGTCACCTGCGGAGCTGCGGCCTACCGGAAGAAAAGAAAAGAAGGTAGGCCACGGTTCGCTAGGGGGGCATCAGAATGTCCGAAGAACAGCACGACATCGGAATACCGGTTAACGGCCCTGATGTTCAACCCGCGCCCGACGCCGGGCAGGCCGAGGCGGCCGCTCCACCAGCAGCGCCTGTAACTCCTGTCATCCCCATAACTCTACCGTACATTCCTGGAGCAAAGTGGCTCCCCCAGTACAACGGCAAACCAGATCCCCTGTCTGGATTCAAACAGAAGATATGCGGTATCTTGGACATGTACTCTATGACAGGCAAGCAGAGGGCCGCTGTTGTATTAGGACAACTGACTGGTGCTGCGGAACGGGAAGTGGAAACATGGTCGGCCACAGACCAGGAGTCAGTGTCAGCAATCTTTAAAAAGCTACAGACTCTTTTTGAGGATCATACTGATGCGGACCTCCGGATGAGGTTCTACAACTGTACCCAACAGCCGGAGGACAATGTTCGGGACTATGCCTGGCGTCTACAAGGGGCCCTGCGGGCTCTGAAACAGGTTAGTCCGACCAGCATCGAAAATGAAAACAAAATGCTGAAGGAACAGTTTGTCCGGGGACTGAGGTCTCCAGAGGAGAGCAGGACTGTGCGTTGGTGGTCCTTAGATCATCCAGATGCCACCTTTGACAATCTTAAGGACATGGCTATAAAAGGACTGCAGCCCCTGGAAACAAATGCCATCCAATGTTACCAGGGTGGGGCTACCCCAGTGCCTGCTACACCCACCTTTTCCCCAGTGGCTGCTGTAGCCAAGGTTCCAGCAACGTCCCCTAGAGAGCTGGACAGTCTGCGCTCTGAAGTGCGCCAGTTGAGCAAAACCCTGACCACTGTGCTGAGTGCTCTGCAGCTGCAGACGGAGCCCGAGGAAGGAGGGAAAATCCTGTTAGCCGATAGCCCTGAGGATGTCCCCTGGATGCGAAGGAGGAGGAGGACAACACCACCCTCTACGAGGATCAGTAACCAGCACCGTCCACAGAAGGACCCTGCCTGCTACCTGTTACGGGTCCGGGGGGTGGAACCTCTGTGTTACGGTGCAAGGAGGGACCCAGAGGGGCGTAACTAAGTATCAACCCGGAACGACCCTGGTCGTACAGCGGCTAACGATTCTGTGACCAGGGAGGGACCGAGCCGAGGGACCAGGTGCTACTCTGGGGACGACCTTGTAAGGGAGTGACGCGCCCCCTGGGCCATATTCTTTAAGGGAATACCCGGAGCCGGATCAGATGGGGGTTGTAGTCTCCGAGTGGCTGTGACCCGGTCCGTGCCCAGGGTGTCAAACTCAGTGTGTGTGGCAGTCCTACAGATGTTACAAAGTTCGTTATGTCGACTACGCCACCCGTTGGATTGCGGTCACTACGGCCGCCGCTGCAACAGGGTCCGCTGAGGCTGATGGTGTTGGTGCAGCTTTAGATGGTATAACCCCCCAACGGGAGGGGTATGGCCTCAGGGGGTCAGGTGCAGAGGATGGGGGTTGTGGTGGTGCAGCGTAGATATAATTAAAGACAGAGTCGGGTTGTACAGTTCAGGGTGTTTACTTACTGCAGATGTTCCGGTCACTCCGGCCTTGAGTGACCACCCGAGCCGTGCTGCGTCCACCAGGTCCTGGATTCAGCCAACCCCCAAGCAAGTCCGGAGCGTGTCCCTGAGCCCTCCTTCTTGTCCTTTCTTCTGACCGTCCCCACCAGGGATCCACCTAGGTCCAGCTCCCTCGGGCCTTCTGTTGGGAGACCCTTGGCCTTGGGTTCCCTGACCCTACACGTGGTTTGCCTTCAGGGTGGATGTGGTGGGTGGCCGTGGCAGATCCTGCCCACGGCCTCCGGTCTCTGGCTGAGGTATGCTTTAGCCCCCACCAGTTTGGGATCCGGTACCCTATTGCCAACTCTTCACCCTTGGATTGTATTTGGGGTCTCAGAGTTCCTGCTTGTTTTCTCTGGGTCCTTCTGACTCCTCTCTCTCTCTCTTGGCCTGGGCTGCTCTGCTCCTCTGCTCTCTTCAGGTTACACTCTGACAGACTGACTGACCCTGATCTTAGATGGTGCCCACCTTAAATACTCCCTCTATGTGTGAGCTCAGGTGACCAGCACCCAATGAGCTCCTATCTTTACCCAGGCTGCTCCCCCTATCTGCCCCTACACTACTGGGATGTACCACCCCCCTCCCACTCCAGCCAGGAACAGACTCGGTCGTACCTGCACATTTCTAAGTGGGAGTACCGTTGGTCTGCTCCTCGGAAATGGGATGTGTGTAGTGCATGCAGCCTACCGAGCTCAGGTCCACACTCCATCCTTACCCGGGAGTGGAATATCACACCTCTGGGTTGAGGTGCAATACCCCTGTAGCAGCCGAATCCTCAGGGTGCTACAGGAGCAGGTGACTCCCACGGTACAGATGGCAGGGACTGACCGGAATAGCAGGTAGGCACAGCAGGCAGGCTGGCGAGCAGAAGCCTCCAGGTAGGCTATCCGGTAGACACGGCAAGTGATGGCAGGAGTCTCTAGGTGGGCAGGCAGGTGGTCACGGCAAGTGACGGCAGGAGTCTCTAGGTGGTCTGGCAGGTGGTCACGGCAAGTGATGGCAGGAGTCTCTAGGTGGTCACGGCAAGTGACGGCAGGAGCCTCCGGGAAGGCACGGCAGGTAACAAGCAGGTAACAGGCAGGTCACAGGCAAGTGCTCCCAGGTGAGCGAGCTGGCAGGCACGGCAGGTAACAGGCCGGCTCTAGCCGGGGAGGTAGATTTCCGGATGAATCCCCTGGCCAGATTCTCCTCGATGTACTCCGACATGGACCAGGTTTCGGCCGACGACAACGGGTAAATACGCCCACGGGGTGGAGTGGCGCCGGGTACCAGGTCGACCGGGCAATCATATGGCCTATGAGGTGGCAGTGTCTCTGCTTCCTTTTTACCGAAGACATCTGCATAGGGCCACTAAGGTGCCGGTAGACCGGGTAAATTAGCCGGGGTAGGTGGAGGACGAGCCGGGTGAACCGGAACCAGGCAGGTCCTATGGCAGTCCTGCCCCCACCGGAGTACTTCATCGGATTGCCAGTTCAGCACGGGTTCATGTGTCTGGAGCCAGGGTAGACCTAGCAATTGGGAGTAAGAGAGTCCGGACAGCACATGGAAGGAGATCTTCTCAGAGTGCAGCATTCCCACCTGCAGGGTTATGGGTTCAGTGACGAGCAGGATGGTCACCGGACGGAGTCTTCCATCCACGGACGCAACTGACAATGGTTCAGCCAGAGGTTTAGTGGGAATCCGGTATCTCTCTACCAGGGACTGGGAAAGGAGGTTTCCAGCAGCTCCAGAATCCAGGTGAGCAATTTCAAAGTGACGGTTCTCTCCCCAGGAGATAGAGGCAGACAAAGTCAGGGACGGAGAGGGCTTACTTTTGCCTAGGACGACCTCTCCGAGCGGTCCTAGACACTGGAGTTTCCCGGCTTCTCCGGGCAGGAACGGATGAAGTGCTCCTTACTGCCACAATAGAAACAGCTCCCCTCGGCTCGGCGTGACTCTTGGCGACATTTGACGATCTCGATCTGCATAGGTTTGGGCGAGTGCACACGGGGAGTGACTGGTTGAGAGGCAAGTCTCTGGAAAGTAGGAGCAAGGCGAGGAAACTTTCTCTCCCGGGTAGTCTCTTTGGTACGTTCTTGGAAACGGATGTCAATCCGAGTAGCTAGTGACACTAGGGCATCCAGGGTGGTAGGAATGTCCCGACCAGCTAACTCGTCCTTAATCCGACCGGAAAGACCCTCTCAGAAGACGGACACCAGAGCCTCGTTGTCCCAGGCAAGCTCAGAAGCTAGGGTACGGAACCGTATGGCATATTGTCCCACGGTGAGACTCTCTTAGCGGAGACGTAGCAGAGAGGAGGCTGAAGAGGATTTTCATCCTGGTTCATCGAAGACTTCCCGGAAAGCAGCGAGGAAAGACGATAGGTCGGACACCAGGGGATCTCCTCTCTCCCACAGGGGATTTAGCCATGCCAGTGCTTCCCCATTGAGATGGGACATGATGAATGCCACCTTGGCCCGGTCGGAGATGAACTGATGTGCCAAGAGTTCAAAGTGCAGGGTGTACTGGTTTATGAAACCTCGAGCTAAGGCGGGGTTGCCAGCAAAACGTGGAGGTGCCGAGAGCCGGGGTCCATAGCCGGACGCCATAATAGGACTAGGTTGTGGTGCCGCAGAAGCAGGCGCTGCCTGACCAGAGATGGACACAGACGGATCGGACAATGCGCCTAGGCGAGAGTTAACAGACCGCAGGAAGGACAGGACCGACTCCTGTTGAGCCCTCTGACGTAAGACCTCCTGGTGCAGGTCGGAGATTGCGGGGGTCTGGGAGCCACCGGGTTCCATGGCCCGAGCAAACTGTTACGGGTCCGAGGGGTGGAACCTTTGTGCTACGGTGCAAGGAGGGACCCAGAGGGGCGTAACTAAGTATCAACCCGGACTGACCCTGGTCGTACGGCGGCTAACAACTCCGTGACCAGGGAGGGACCGAGCCGAGGGACCAGATGCTACTCTGGGGACGACCTTGTAAGGGAGCAGGTGACTCCCATGGTACAGATGGCAGGGACTGACCGGAATAGCAGGTAGGCACAGCAGGCAGGCCGGCGAGCAGAAGCCTCCAGGTAGGCTATCCGGTAGACACGGCAAGTGACGGCAGGAGTCTCTAGGTGGGCTGGCAGGTGGTCACGGCAAGAGACGGCAGGAGTCTCTAGGTGGTCTGCAGGTAGTCACGACAAGTCACGGCAGGAGTCTCCGGGAAGGCACGGCAGGTAAAAAGCAGGCAACAGGCAGGTCACAGGCAAGTGCTCCCAGGTGAGCGAGCTGGCAGGCACGGCAGGTCACAGGCAGGCAACAGGCAAGTGTTATGTTCTGCTACCAGAGCTAAGGAAAGAGAAGAGATCTGTCCCTACGATACAACTCAGCTTAATCCCTACGATGTAACAGGGGACCTGATCCTGCGATCAGACCTGCTAAAGTCCTAAGCTAGTCTGTACGGAGACCTATAGATGTGGGGAAGGAATCCCTACAAGTACTAAGGACTGGGAGGAAAATGGGACACCTCCTAACAGAAATAGTAGCAGACAGACGAACAAACAAAATATAAAGAACACAGAGGTCCGTAGACCAAGCAAACTAACAGAGTTAGATACAGAGCACAGGCTAGCTAGAAAGTAGTTATACAATGAAGTCCAGCAAAGCCAGAAGGGCGGAGCAGGATTAAATAGGCCAACAAGGTCATGTGACCAGCAAAGGAAAAAACCTAAGAGCAAGGTTCTAACAGTACCCCCCCTTCTAAGAGGATCCTCCGGATCCCCTAGGACCAGGCTTATCAGGAAATCTCCTGTGAAACGCTCTGATAAGTCTGGACGCGGAAACATCATCTGACCTCACCCAAGAGTTATCCTCGGGTCCGAAACCTTTCCAGGCCACAAGATACTGCAAACTACCTCTATACCGTCTAGAGTTAAGGATGCGAGAAATTTCATATTCCCCGTCCTCCACCACCGGAGGAACAGAGGCAGAGGCGTCACCATCCGACACAACAGCTTTTTTTAACAGAGAGACATGAAATACCGGATTAATTCTCCAGGAGGTAGGAACCTCCAACCTAACAGCAGATTGGTTGACAACCTGAAGCACCTTAAAGGGCCCTACAAACTTGGGACCCAATTTCTTAGAAGGAATCCTCAACCGCAGATTCCTAGAGGACAACCAAACCATGTCACCAACAGCGAACAAAACCTCCTGTCGTTTCCTATCAAAGTAGTCTTTAGATTTTCTGTTGGCCTCCTGAAGATTACCACGCACATCCGTCCAAACTCTCTCCAAATCACCGGAAAAATTCTCCTCCTCAGGCACGGCAGATCCCAACTTGGAGAACGACCCAAACGACGGATGTCTCCCAGAACAACAAAAAAAAGGCGAACAACCAGCAGAAGAAGATGTATGATTGTTCAGAGCAAATTCAGCAAGTGGCAGAAACTCAGACCTCCCCTCTTGATTGTCTGCCACAAAACAACGCAAGAACTGCTCAACATCCTGGTTTTTCCTTTCTGTCTGGCCATTAGATTCAGGATGATATCCGGACGAGAACGACAAATGAACTCCCAACCTGTCACAAAAGGCACGCCAAAAACGAGCCACGAACTGAGGACCCCTATCAGAAACAATGTCAGTAGGAACGCCATGAAGTCTGACAATTTCCTTGACAAAGGCCTTAGCGAGAGTTTTAGCGCAGGGCAGTTTGATGAAGGGAACCAAGTGACACATCTTGCTAAAACGGTCCACGACCACCCAGATGACAGTAAAACCCTCAGAGGGGGGAAGGTCAGTTATAAAGTCCATAGCCAAATGTGTCCAAGGAGCACTGGGAACCTCCAAAGGACAAAGCAACCCCGCAGCAGGAGTATGTGAGGACTTAGATCTAGCACATATAGTACATTGACGCACCCACTTAATGACTTCCTTCTGCCATCCAGGCCACCAAAAACTGCGACCCACCAGTCTCTTGGTCTCAGAGATTCCGGGATGACCTGCCAACCGAGATTCGTGACACTCAACAAACAAATCTCTCCTAAAGGTCCCAGGCACAAACAACCTCCCATGAGGAGTGTTAGATGGGGCATTCTCCTGTGCTTTAAGAATCTCATCTTCCAAAACGGAGTCCAAAGCAGCTATCACAACACCTTCTTGTAAAATGTTCTCATCTTTCTCAGCACCGACTATGGGAGAAAAACTGCGAGACAAGGCATCCGCCTTAACATTCTTAGTACCAGGGATGTAAGTAACGGAGAAATTAAACCGCGAGAAAAACAGTGCCCACCTAGCCTGACGGGCATTCAGGCGCTTTGCAGCATCAAGATATATCAGATTTTTATGATCCGTAAGAACCTGAACGGGAAATTCCGCACCTTCCAAGAAGTGGCGCCAGTGTTCAAATGCGAGTTTAATAGCCAATAATTCCCGATTACCAATATCGTAATTCAGTTCAGTCTCCGAAAAAATTTTTGAAAAAAAGGCACAGGGATGTAATCCATCCCCGTTATCCTGAGACAATACTGCGCCAACCCCCACAGAGGAAGTATCAACCTCAACCAAAAACGGCTTAGTCACATCAGGCTGCATAAGGATGGGAGCAGAGGTGAACCTCTCCTTGAGATACACAAAAGCTTCAATGGCCTCAGAAGACCACTGAACCGCATCAGCACCTTTCCTGGTGAGATCGGTCAGAGGTTTGACAATACTAGAAAAATTTTTTATGAATTTTCTGTAATAATTGGCGAAACCTAAAAACCTCTGTATCGATTTCAAACCAATAGGCCTAGGCCATTCCTGTACAGCTTGAACTTTAACCGGGTCCATCTCAAAACCTTCGCTGGAGATAATGTAACCCAAAAAACTAATTCTCTGTACAGCGAACTCACATTTCTCCAGCTTAGCAAAAAGCGAATTGTCCATTAATAACTGTAATACCTCACGTACGCTCCGCCAATGAGACTCCAGATCCGGCGAATAAATCAAAATGTCATCCAAATACACAACCACATTTTTGCCGATCAAAGGTCTAAGGATGTCATTAATAAGATTCTGAAAAAATGCAGGAGCATTAGTAAGACCAAAAGGCATAACCAGATTCTCAAAATGACCCACAGGAGTGTTAAAAGCAGTCTTCCATTCGTCACCCTCCTTCATGCGCAACAGATTGTATGCCCCCTTAAGGTCAATTTTAGAGAACCACTTGGCCCCCATTAACTGGTTAAACAGATCAGGAATCAATGGCAGTGGGTAAGGATTGCGTACAGTAATTTTGTTAATCTCACGAAAATCCAGACAAGGACGTAAACCGCCGTCCTTTTTTTTTACAAAAAAAAATCCAACCGCCACAGGAGACTTAGAGGGCCTAATGTGACCGGCGGCCAAACTTGTCTGTATGTATTCCTCCAAAGCCTTCCTCTCAGGAATAGTAAGGTTAAATAAACGACTTTTAGGAAGAGTCGCTCCAGGGACAAATTCAATAGAACAATCATAGTCTCTATGGGGAGGCAAAACCTGCGATTCCTTCTCAGAAAAAACTCTCCAAAAATCCTGAATAGGAACAGGCAATTCTCCCCTATCCAAAGCTGCAATACGCCCGTTACAACACTTGTCATAACATTTATGGCTCCAGGATTTAATTTCACTGGTAGACCAATCCAGTACAGGATTGTGAAATTTTAGCCAGGGCAATCCCAATATTACTGGAGAAGGCAAGTTATTCAAAACTACCAAATCTAATTTCTCATGGTGAACACCATTAATAGTGAGAGGAAATTCACAGACCTTGAGAGTAATATTCTTCAAAGGGGAACCATCCACAGAAACCACAGCAATGGGGGATGATAAAGGTTCGGGTTTTAAATTGAGTCTTTCCAAGAATCCCCCATCAATTACATTCAGAGTAGACCCACAATCAACAAACACCCGAAATTCCATTAATTTTTCCTGAGCAATCGTGGAAGCAGCTAAAAATACACCCTTGGAATTTAAACAGGCAATACGGGCATGACTGACCATTTTTTTTTCTTTCTTCATATGAAGCTCACAGCCTTTAATCAAATGACCAGATTTTCCGCAATAGAAACACAAGCCTTCAGAAAATCTACGGTCTTTGTCTTGAGAGCGAGGTGCCACCGATCCAATCTCCATCGGTTCACCACTGTTAGTACACACATTCTCATAACCAGAAACTGACATAGCAGAGGATTTGCTCTCATTAACCCATGCACGCAGTCTCCTATCCACCCGTATAGCTAATTGCATAGCCTGTTGCAAATCTTCAGGTGTAGGATAAGCAATTAGCAGGTCTTTAACCCTTTCATTGAGCCCAGCAAGAAATAGACTTTTCAGAGCAGAATCGTTCCACCCTGTTTGAGTAGACCAACGACGGAAATGAGTACAATATTTTTCCACATTACCTGATCCCTGTTTCAAACGTCTCAACTCAGTCTCAGCTGATGCGACACGGTCAGGATCATCATATAATAGTCCCAAAGCAGAAAAAAAACTATCCACTGATCTGAAGCATGTATCACTAAGTTGCAAAGAAAAGGCCCACTCCTGAGGCTCTTTGCGCAAAAGTGACATTATGAACCCTATGTGCTGGGATTCATCCCCAGAGGACTTGGGTCTCAAACGAAAATACAATAAGCAAGCATTTTTAAATGAAAAAAATTCTCGGTGTTCACCAAAAAATAAATCCGGCAAACATACCTTAGGCTCCAAGAAATGTGCTCCAGGACAGTTACTCACGTGCTGACGGAGCTCGGCCACCTCCAGAGAGAGTCCCTGCAGGCGATGAGCCAAATCCTGAACCGACACCATGATGGAACAGAAAAATCTTTCCTTAGAGAATTTGCAGGCTGGACTTACTGTTATGTTCTGCTACCAGAGCTAAGGAAAGAGAGGAGATCTGTCCCTACGATAGAACTCAGCTGAATCCCTACGATGTAACAGGGAACCTGATCCTGCGATCAGACCTGCTAAAGTCCTAAGCTAGTCTGTACGGAGACCTATAGATGTGGGGAAGGAATCCCTACAAGTACTAAGGACTGGGAGGAAAATGGGACACCTCCTAACAGAAATAGTAGCAGACAGACGAACAAACAAAATATATAGAACATAGAGGTCCGTAGACCAAGCAAACTAACAGAGTTAGATACAGAGCACAGGCTAGCTAGAAAGTAGTTATACAATGAAGTCCAGCAAAGCCAGAAGGGCGGAGCAGGATTAAATAGGCCAACAAGGTCAAGTGACCAGCAAAGGAAAAAACCTAAGAGCAAGGTTCTAACAGATGGAGTGCTGCCTGGGACACCGCAACTTCGAGACTGTGTTACTATACCTGGATGACGTTATAATGTACTCCAAAACGTATGAGGACCACTTGAAGCACCTTGCAGAGGCATTTGAGTCACTGTCCCGGTACGGGATGAAGTTGAAGCCCTCAAAGTGCCACCTGCTCAAGAGAAAGGTACAGTACCTGGGGCACATTGTCAGTCCGGAAGGGGTAGCACCAGACCCGGAGAAGGTCACTGCCATCCAGAAGTGGCCGGAGCCGAAGAACCTCAACGAGGTGCGTCAGTTCTTGGGACTAGTAGGATACTACCGGAGGTTTGTAAAAGACTACACCAAGAAAGCAGCTCCTCTGCAAAATCTCCTGGTAGGGCAGTCCCCCAAAAAGGCAGAAATCCCCCATTCCACTGGGGTAAGGAGCAAGCCGAGTCGTTTCAGGAGATGAAGGAGATCCTGACAGGCGATGAGATCCTAGCCTACCCTGACTACAGCCAACCGTTCCTGCTGTATACTGATGCCAGCAACAAAGGACTGGGAGCTGTCTTAAGTCAGAAGCAGAATGGCCAAGAGAAAGTGATCGCATATGCAAGCAGGAAGCTCCGCCCGACCGAGAGGAACCCAGAGAACTATAGCAGCTTTAAGTTGGAGTTCCTGGCCTTGGTCTGGGCCATCACTGAAAGGTTCAAGCACTATCTAGCCTCCAGTAAGTTCACTGCCTTCGTTGATAACAACCCCTTGACCCATCTTGAAACAGCTAAGCTAGGAGCACTGGAACAACGATGGATGGCTCGGCTGTCAAATTATCAATTCACAATTAAATACCGGGCGGGCCGCAAAAAACGCCAACGCCGATGCCCTGTCCAGGATGCCTCACCAGTCAGACACAGAAGAAGAAGTGGATCAACTGGAAGAGATTGAGCTACCTACCTTTCACCGGAATGGGATGATCCACGAGCAATGAGCCTCCAGGAGGCAGCGTGGAAAGACGTTAAACCCCCTGCCTCACCACAGGTGGAAAGAGACCCAGGACAGTGACCCGGTTGTCAGCCGCATCAAGGAGCTGATAACCCAAGAAGGTTCCTCCCTGGAAAAAGAAGCGTCTCTGCAAGCAAAGCAGCTGTGCAACGAGAGAAGCCGGCTGTTTATCTACCGTGAGAAGCTGTGCCGGAGGTACGTCAATCCAAAAACCCATGAGATGGTATGGCAGATAGTGGTCCCCAAGACAGACATCCAAATGGTGTTGGAGGCCTACCACGAACAGGCGGGGCACTTTGGCTGGAAAAAGCTAGAGACCCTGCTGAAGTGTGGATTCTACTGGGTAGGAATGCGCAGCTCCATTGAGCGGTGGTGCCGGGACTGTGGACCCTGTGGCCTCAGAAGAAAAGACTACAGCAGCCAGAAGGCACCCCTGAAACCCATCAAGACGACTCGACCCCTGGAGATCGTGGCCCTGGACCATGTCAAGCTGTCCCCCAGCAGGTCAGGGTACTCTTATGCTCTGACCATGGTGGATCACTACTCACGTTTCCTGGTGGTCGCCCCCGTCAAAGACCTGACGGCAGAGACAGCAGCAAAGACGTTCCAAGCGTATTTCTGTAGACCCCATGGTTATCCTGAGCAGGTGCTGACGGACCAAGGCCCGGCCTTTGAGGCTGAGTTGTTCAAGGAGTTCTGCCATCTATACGGGTGTAAGAAGATAAGAACTACACCGTACCACCCACAAACCAATGGTCTCTGTGAGAAGATGAATAACATCATCATCGACCTGCTAAAGACTATACCACTTGAGGAGAGAAATCAGTGGCCAGACCTACTACCTGACCGAGTAGATCTGTACAATCACATACCTGTAAGTTCCACCAACTGTACTCCGGCATATCTCATGCGAGCAAGGCCAGGAAAGCTGCCCATGGACCTGGAGCTTGGTGTTGTAGAACCAGAAGCGGATGTGACCACTGAGGACTGGGACACGGCCAGACAGGAGCAGTACAGAAGAGTACAAGCCTGTGTTGAAGACAGTCTCACTCGGGTGAGGGACAAGCAGGAAGCTCAATACAACAGAGGTGCCCAGGCAGAACCCTTCACACCTGGTGAAGTAGTACTAAAAAGGAAAAGAAGAAACCACAAACTTGATGACCAGTGGGAGAGGGAACCCTACACTGTGTTGAATTCAAGATTTGATAATAAGAAGACCTGCATAATTAGTAGAGACGGAGGGAGGACGACTACAACAGTATCCAAGGATCACCTAAAGTTGTGTCCAGACCTGCTAAAGCCCCAAGGAGAGGTGCCTCTCATTATCCAGGAGGAGCCTAAAGAAGCAGTAATACACACTGACTTAGGAGATTTCCCGGCAGATTGGCCCCAACTAGGAGGAGCAGTAATCATTCCTGTAATTACCTTCTACCCACAGCAAGAAGAGCCTGTAAGTGCTGAAGAGGAGCCAGCTCAAGAAGAGTCCCCGGAAGAAGGATCCCCGGTTGGAGCAGAGCAAGAAGGCCCAGCCTATGGTATACTTGCCAGTCCTGTAGAGAGGTCAATGCAGCCTTGTAGCCCCTCCACACCTAGTACTGACACATTGGGAGGTAGAGCACCTATTAGTGCCTCACGCATTCCAGTACCACGCAGGTCCACGCGTAGTACTAAAGTCAACCCCCTGTCAGGTATAATCAGTAAGATAGCTAAACTCTGACATGTGTAGATAGTTACCCCTGGGGTATTGAACTGTGTTTCTGCGTGTTTTCGTGCATATGTATATTACTTTGTGTTTTGCCTTATTGATGAACAGTTTAAGTGATACGGACACTTCCCTTGTGATATACAGAACTTTGTGGCTGAGGACTATGTGCAGCCCAAAAACTATTTCTTGTAAATATTTGCACTCCCTGGAGTGCCCTTCTAGGTGACCTCAGAAGCAAAACCTGTCCGGAGTGGCTCTCCTGGAGCTCCAACTCAGGATCTCCATGCCCTGCAGCCACCCTAGGGCCTACGTTGAGGGTTTGGGACAGGTCTCTCAAGCTACCAAGTACTCTGCCTTGTGAGATGGACATCCTTTCGGGGAACCTCACCAAAGGAATCTTAAATTCTGAGGTTGCTTATGGTCTATACGTATAAATTAGTTATTTAGAATGTTATGCAATGTTTAAGAATGTGCCTCCCATAAAGGGAAGATTGTTATTGTTAATGTTTATCGTTTTCTAAAATGTACTTCAGCCCGGGAGTGCTGAGCTTTGCTAGGTGGGAATGTGGCGCCCAGCTGCGCTTGGAGCCACAGATCCTAGAGGGGTGCATTAACGGATCTCTCCACAAGAGGCCCCCACAGCACACACACACCTCCACCTTCCACCTCAGATCACAAGAGGGAGCCCGTTAGGAATATAACTAGGGAAGGTGGAGCTAGGCAGTTCCGTTCCTCTGGAGAGTTCAGCAAGTACAGACCTGAATACAGAGTCGAGCTCAGTCTAGTCTGGAGTCTACAGAGAGTCAAGTCTGAGAGAGGTCAGCCTGCAGTGGAGCCCAGTCCAGACGCAGTTGTAGCTCAGTTAGAGCTCAAGGTGTGCCAGTGCCATAAGATCGGTGAAGCGCGGCAAGCTGCCGCTAGTGTGTATAGCCTAGTGAGGGCCCGAGCGTGGCCGAAGGCGAGTGGAAAGTGAGTAGCATTGGGAGCAGAGGAGCTGTACAAGCTCACCCCAGAAAGCATATACCGGACACCGGGTCCGAGCTTACCGGGATCTCTATGACCCAGTAGGACATAACCGGAATCCCTGGAAGACTTCAAGTCCCAGGATCACCTAAGAGCTAATATGTAACAGAGCCAGGAGTCACGGAGGCCCCGCAAGCTGGGAGCGCGTGCTCCATGAGAAGGCCCTACCACAAAGTCAGCCAGTGCAGTACAGAAACCAGGTTACGCCTAGCTCCAGGCAGGTCAGAAACTTACCACACAAAGGCAAGAAACAGGAGGCCCTACACCCGCTCACTGGGGAGGATTCTGATATGCACCCTTCACCCTACAGTGCTCCAGGACGTGCCTGAATTTCCATCAGTAAAAGGTACTGAAGAGACTATCGTGTCTGTCCCTGTTCTTGCTCTGACCCGGCTGGGTCCCATCTGTCCTGCATCCTTAAATCCCCGCTGCCCTGAGGCCTAGCTCCACCTGTGGGGAGCTATACCACGCAAGCTGCCTTAAGACCAGCCTCAGTGGGCTGCCGCAGCGCTGGTAATCCTCACCAGACACCACAGGTGGCGTCACGAACTTAGTAACATAATCATCCACCCTTTTAAAAGAGAGGCCCAGGGTACGGCCCCGGGAGCCGACCACCGCGACATCCCCCAGGGTCAGGCCGTAACAAGGTCCGGGCGCCGAGTACTCCCCAGTCATCCCCATCCCCTGGACGTGACACAAGCATGCCGCCAAGGATGTTACAAGGGTGTAACGGGTCTGGGAGGCGGAACCTCTGAGCAACTATACAAGGGGGCGGTCCTTGTAAGGAAGCGGGTGGCTCCCAGGGAAGACGGGCAGGTAATCACGGCAAGTGACAGGGACAGTCTCTGGGTAGAAGGGCAGGTAGTCACGGCAAGTGACAGGGACAGTCTCTGGGTAGAAGGACGGGTACTCACGGCAAGTGACAGGGACAGTCTCTGGACAGGCAGGTGGTCACGGCTAGTGACGGCAGAGCCTCCAGGTAGGCTAGCAGGCAGGTAGCAGGTGAGCGCTCCTAGGTGAGCAGGCGAGAGTCTCTGGACAGGCAGCTGGTCACGGCAAGTGACGGCGGAGCCTCCAAGTAGGCTAGCAGGCAGGTAGCAGATGAGCGCTCCCAGGTGAGCAGACAAGAGTCTCTGGACAGGCAGGTGGTCACGGCAAGTGACGGCGGAGCCTCCAGGTAGGCTAGCAGGCAGGTAGCAGATGAGCGCTCCCAGGTGAGCAGACAAGAGTCTCTGGACAGGCAGGTGGTCACGGCAAGTGACGGCGGAGCCTCCAGGTAGGCTACCAGGCAGGTAGCAGATGAGCGCTCCCAGGTGAGCGGGCAGGCTGGTCCATAGACAGACTGACAGGTGTCGGAAGGCAGACCGTCGGACCGCAGGCTTGCAAGCAGGTAAACGGATATCTGGCAGGTATCAAGCAGGAATCTGGCAGGTGACTGGCAGGTAACAGGCAGGAATCTGGCAGGTGACTGGCAGGTAACAGGCAGGAATCTGGCAGCTAACTGGCAGGTAACAGGCAGGAATCTGGCAGGTGACTGGCAGGTAACTGGCAATGGGACCTGAGGGCTGAAGCAGAGTGAAGGCTTTGCAACAACATTGCTCGGGCACCTCCATTTTGGAGGAGGTGCCTTATATATGGTGAAGTCCTCCGGCCATTGGCCGGGGACTCCTTAGGACGGCGCGCGCGGCCCCTTTAAGAGAGGGGGAGCGCGCGCGCGTGCGCCCTAAGCACCGTGGCCGGGAAGCAGCGCGCGCTGCCAGCAGAGCGGAAGGAAGACGCCAGGCACAGAGCGGAGAGGTGAGGGGAACAGCGTCCCTGCCTAGCAGGAGGCAGGGACGCCGACGCTACAGTACCCCCCCCTTTAGGCCCCCCCCCTTTTTAGGCCAGAGAGAAATTTATCAAGGATGAGAGGGGCATGGATGTTCTCCCGGGGCTCCCACGTTCTCTCCTCAGGACCAAACCCCTTCCAATCTACCAGAAAAAAGGTTTTTCCTCTTACCCTTTTGGTGGCCAGAATGTTCTCTACCTCAAACTCGTTCTCAGCGGAAACCGGAGCAGGAGGCGTACCTGTAGACTTGGAAAAAGAGTTAAGTACCACGGGTTTGAGGAGAGATACATGGAAGGAGTTAGGGATCCGTAAGTTGGCCGGGAGTTTTAATTTATAGGCCACCGGGTTGATCTGTTTAATAACTTCCAGTGGGCCGATGAACCGAGGCCCTAACTTGTAGGAGGGAATCTTGAGCCGGACATATTTGGACGAGAGCCAGACTTTATCTCCAGGACGGAATTGTGGAGGATCCAGGCGTTTCTTGTCAGCGTGTTTTTTCATCCGTTCGGACGACTGAAGGAGTGCGGATCGGGTACTCTCCCAAATGGAGGAGAATTCGCGAACGAGAGATTCCGCAGCCGGATTGTCCACCGAGGTGGAGACGGGAAATGGGATCCGAGGATGCTGACCGAAGACTACAAAAAACGGGGATTTGGAGGAAGATTCGCTCTCGTGATTATTGTAAGAGAACTCGGCCCATGGTAGGAGATCCACCCAGTCCGAATGGTGGGCATTAACGAAGTGCCGGAGGTAACTGGTCAGGTTCTGATTGGTCCGCTCCACTTGACCATTGGACTGTGGATGGTAAGCGGAGGAGAAGTCCAGAGTGACGTCAAGCAACTTACATGTGGCTCTCCAGAAGCGTGAGGTGAACTGAACCCCACGATCTGACACGATGTGGAGGGGCAGGCCATGGAGATGGAAGATGTGGCGGATAAAGTCTTTAGCCAGTTCGGGTGCAGACGGGAGACCCGGCAGGGGAATGAAGTGCGCCATCTTGGAGAAGCGATCAGCGACCACCCAAATGACCGTACAACCGGCAGAGACAGGAAGATCCGTTATAAAGTCCATAGCAATATGCTGCCACGGGGCAGCAGGTACTGGAAGAGGAAGAAGGCGACCGGCTGGCAGGTGTCTCGGAATTTTGTTGCGGGCGCAGGACACACAGGCAGAAACAAAGTCTATTACATCCTTGTGCAGGGTAGGCCACCAGTAATGCCGGGTAATGAGCTGGAGGGTCTTTTTCTGACCGGCGTGGCCAGCTAGCTTAGACGAGTGACCCCAGTGTAGGACCTTCTTCCGATCAGGTACAGTTACAAACGTCTTACCGGGAGGGAGACGATTTAGATTCACGGGAGCCACTTGCATTACTCTGGCGGGATCAATGATGTGCTTAGGTTCCTCCTCTAGATCAGATACCAGGAAGGATCGGGACAAGGCGTCAGCTTTGATGTTTTTGTCTGCCGGGCGAAAATGAAGAACAAAATCAAAGCGGGCAAACAACAAGGACCACCGGGCTTGGCGCGGGTTAAGTCTCTGGGCGCTCTGAAGGTAAGCCAAGTTCTTGTGGTCCGTGTAAATTATTACCGGGTGAAGAGCCCCCTCGAGCAGGTAACGCCACTCCTCCAGTGCCAGCTTAATGGCTAACAATTCACGGTCTCCAATAGAATAGTTGCGCTCAGAAGAGGAGAAGAGTTTGGAGAAAAAACCGCAGGTTACCATTCTTCCGGAAGATGACTTTTGGGTAAGTACCGCCCCGGCTCCGGAGGAGGAAGCGTCAACTTCTAGGAAGAATTGTTTGTTGCTGTCCGGACGATGCAGCACCGGGGCGGAGGAGAAGGCCTGTTTTAAGGAAAGAAAGGCCTCCTCAGCTTCGGGCGGCCATCTTCTGGGATTAGTACCCTTACGGGTGAGCGCAGAGATAGGGGCAGTCCGGGAAGAGAAGTGCGGTATGAAGTGGCGGTAGTAGTTGGCGAAGCCCAGGAACCGCTGAATAGCCTTCAACCCCTCTGGTCGGGGCCACTTCTGGATGGCAGACAGTTTCTCAGGATCCATTTGCAGGCCGGTCTGAGAGATTATGTAGCCCAGAAATGGAAGAGAGGTCTGCTCAAAGATGCACTTCTCATATTTAGCGTAGAGGTGGTTCTGCCTGAGCCTGAGCAGGACCTGATGAACATCCCTCCGGTGAGTAGGAAGGTCCGGAGAGAAGACCAAGATGTCGTCCAGGTACACCACCACGCAGGAGTAGAGAAGGTCACGGAAGATGTCATTGACCAACTCTTGAAAGACGGCAGGAGCGTTACAGAGACCGAAGGGCATTACAAGGTACTCATAGTGGCTGTCCCGGGTGTTGAATGCCGTCTTCCACTCATCCCCCTGACGGATACGGACCAGGTTATACGCCCCACGGAGATCCAGTTTGGTGAAGATTCTAGCCCCGCTCAGGCGGTCAAATAATTCAGGAATGAGCGGGAGGGGGTATTTATTCTTCACTGTAATCTGGTTAAGGCCTCTATAATCTATACATGGACGGAGTGAGCCGTCCTTCTTTTTGACGAAGAAGAAGCCTGCTCCCGCCGGGGAGGTAGATTTCCGGATAAATCCCCGGGCCAGATTCTCCTCAATATATTCTGACATGGACCGGGTCTCCGCTGCGGACAAAGGGTAGATACGCCCACGGGGAGGAGTAGAGCCGGGTATCAGGTCGATTGGACAATCGTATGGTCTATGAGGGGGTAATGTCTCTGCTTCTTTTTTATTGAAGACATCCGCATAAGACCAATAGGGAACCGGTAGACCGGGTAGACTGACTGGGGTAGGAGAAGGACGAGCAGGATGAACGGGAACTAGACAAGACTTATGCCAGTCCTGTCCCCAGCGAAGGACTTCTCCGGTCTGCCAGTCAAGCACGGGTGCATGTTTCTGGAGCCAAGGTAGGCCTAACAAGAGTGCGTGAGAGAGTCCAGGCAGAACATGAAAGGAGATGCTCTCAGAATGCAGCATTCCCACCTGCAGAGTTATGGATTCGGTGATGAGTTGGATGGGATGTGGTAAGAGGCCCCCATCCACGGCGGCGACAGATAAAGGTACGGCCAGAGGTTTGGTGGGAATGCGGTATTTCTCTACCAGAGACTGAGAAATGAGATTTCCAGCAGCTCCTGAGTCAAGTCGAGCCAGTTCGAAATAGCGGTTTTCTCCGCAGGTGATAGAGACTGACAGCATCAGAGATGGAGAGGGTTTACTTTTGCCTAGGGCGACCTCTCTGAGCGATCCTAGACACAGGCGTTTCCCGACCTCTCTGGGCAGGAACGGATCCGGTGCTCCTTACTGCCACAGTAGAAGCAGCTCCCCTCGGCACGGCGTAAGTCTTGACGGGTTTTGACCATCTTGGTCTGGTCGACCTGCATAGGCTCAGGTGAGTGTGCCTGGGGAGTAACGGAGGGAGTGACGGGTTTCTGGAAGGTGGGGGCTAGACGTGGAAACCTCCTCTCACGGGTGACCTCTTTGGCGCGCTCCTGGAACCGGATGTCAATCCAGGTGGCAAGTGTTATTAAGTCGTCGAGAGTGGTAGGAATGTCCCGACCGGCGAGTTCATCTTTAATACGGCCAGACAGACCCTCCCAGAAGACAGACACCAGAGCGTCGTTATCCCAGGCCAGCTCCGAAGCAAGGGTACGGAACCGTATGGCATATTGGCCCACGGTGAGATCTCCTTGACGGAGGCGTAGCAGAGATGATGCGGATGAGGTCTTCCGTCCGGGTTCGTCGAAGACTTTCCGGAAAGCCGTGAGAAAGACTGGCAGGTCGGACACCAGGGGATCTCCTCTCTCCCACAGAGGATTTAGCCAAGCCAGAGCCTCCCCCGTGAGGTGGGACATGATAAAGGCTACTTTGGACCGGTCGGAGATAAACTGGTGGGACAAGAGTTCAAAGTGCAGGGTGCACTGGTTTATGAAGCCCCGAGCTTGAGCGGAGTCACCTCCGAAACGAGGAGGTGCAGAAAGCCGGGGTCCGGGACAGGATACCATGGTATTGGTGGGCAGCGGTGCTGCCGGGTTGCGAGTCATGACACTAGCGGTGGTTGCAGGTGGAGCAGACAGAGTGTCCAGGCGAGAGTTGACACTCCGCAGGTGACTCAGGATGGACTCCTGTTGGGACCTCTGACGGGACAGTTCATGACATAGGTCCGAGAGCGAGGGAGCTTGGGAGCCACCGGATTCCATGGCCCGAGCAAACTGTAACGGGTCTGGGAGGCGGAACCTCTGAGCAACTATACAAGGGGGCGGTCCTTGTAAGGAAGCGGGTGGCTCCCAGGGAAGACGGGCAGGTAATCACGGCAAGTGACAGGGACAGTCTCTGGGTAGAAGGGCAGGTAGTCACGGCAAGTGACAGGGACAGTCTCTGGGTAGAAGGGCAGGTAGTCACGGCAAGTGACAGGGACAGTCTCTGGGTAGAAGGACGGGTACTCACGGCAAGTGACTGGGACAGTCTCTGGACAGGCAGGTGGTCACGGCTAGTGACGGCAGAGCCTCCAGGTAGGCTAGCAGGCAGGTAGCAGGTGAGCGCTCCTAGGTGAGCAGGCGAGAGTCTCTGGACAGGCAGGTGGTCACGGCAAGTGACGTCGGAGCCTCCAGGTAGGCTAGCAGGCAGGTAGCAGATGAGCGCTCCCAGGTGAGCAGACAAGAGTCTCTGGACAGGCAGGTGGTCACGGCAAGTGACGGCGGAGCCTCCAGGTAGGCTAGCAGGCAGGTAGCAGATGAGCGCTCCCAGGTGAGCGGGCAGGCTGGTCCATAGACAGACTGACAGGTGTCGGAAGGCAGACCGTCGGACCGCAGGCTTGCAAGCAGGTAAACGGATATCTGGCAGGTATCAAGCAGGAATCTGGCAGGTGACTGGCAGGTAACAGGCAGGAATCTGGCAGGTGACTGGCAGGTAACAGGCAGGAATCTGGCAGGTAACTGGCAGGTAACAGGCAGGAATCTGGCAGGTCACTGGCAGGTAACTGGCAACGGGACCTGAGGGCTGAAGCAGAGTGAAGGCTTTGCAACAACATTGCTCGGGCACCTCCATTTTGGAGGAGGTGCCTTATATATGGTGAAGTCCTCCGGCCATTGGCCGGGGACTCCTTAGGACGGCGCGCGCGGCCCCTTTAAGAGAGGGGGAGCGCGTGCGCCCTAAGCACCGTGGCCGGGAAGCAGCGCGCGCTGCCAGCAGAGCGGAAGGAAGACGCCGGGCACAGAGCGGAGAGGTGAGGGGAACAGAGTCCCTGCCTAGCAGGAGGCAGGGACGCCGACGCTACAAAGGGGAAGCACCAGGTACCAGATCGATGGGGCAATCATACGGCCTATGAGGTGGTAGTGTCTCTGCTTCCTTCTTGTCGAAGACGTCCGCATAGCACCAGTAGGGTGCCGGCAGACCAGGTAGATTAGCCGGAGTAGACGGAGGTCGATCTGGACGAACGGGAACCAGGCAGGAATTATGGCATTCCTGACCCCAATGGAACACTTCACCGGATCTCCAATACAGGACGGGCTCATGTCTTTGTAACCAGGGTAGACCAAGCAGAAGGGAGTGAGAGAGACCGGACAGCACATGAAAGGAGATCTTCTCCGAGTTCAGCATTCCCACCTGAAGGGTAACAGGCTCTGTGACGAGCAGGATGGTCTCCGGAAGAAGCCTCCCATCCACGGAGGCAACCGCCAACGGTTCAGCCAGACGTACAGTAGGAATCTGATACCGCTCCACAACAGCCTGTTGAATGAGATTCCCAGCGGCTCCGGAATCCAGATGGGCAGTCTCGAAGAAGCGGGTCTCACCACTGGAAATAGAAACAGACAAAGTCAAGGAAGGAGAGGATTTACTCTTGCCTAGGACGACCTCTCCGAGCGGTCCTAGACACTGGAGTTTCCTGGCCTCACCAGGCAGGATTGGATCAGATTCTCTTTACTGCCACAGTAGAAACAACTCCCCTCAGCTCGGCGCGTCTCCTGGCGAGACTTGACCATCTTGGTTTGGTCAATTAGCATGGGCTCAGGCGAACATGCCCGGGGAATTGCTGGTTGAGAGGCAGGCTTTTGGAATACAGGAGCGAGACGTGGAAATTTTCTCTCCCGGGTAGTCTCCTTGGCACGTTCCTGAAAACGGATGTCAATCCAGGTAGCTAATGACACCAGGTCGTCCAGGGTGGTAGGGATGTCACGACCGGCTAGCTCATCCTTGATCCGACCGGTAAGACCCTCCCAGATGGTGGACACCAGGACCTCATTGTTCCAGGCAAGTTCGGATGCGAGAGTTTGGAAACGTATGGCATACTGGCCTACAGAGAGACTCCCTTGGTGGAGACGGAGAAGTGAGGAGGCAGTCGAAGATTTTCGTCCGGGCTCATCGAAGACCTTCCGGAAGGCAGCGAGGAAAGCCAGAAGATCGGATACCAGGGGATTTCCCACAGGGGGTTTAGCCATGCCAATGCCTCACCGGTGAGGTGAGACATGATGAACGCCACCTTGGCCCGGTCGGAGGGGAACTGATGTGCCAGGAGTTCAAAGTGCAGCGTGCACTGATTTAGGAAGCCCCGACATAAGACGGGGTCACCACCAAAATGTGGAGGCGCAGAGAGGCGGGGTCCAGAGCCGGATGCCATAGCGCCAGTAGGTTGGGGTGCCGCTCGGCTAGAGACGGACACAGACGGGGTGGACAGCGTGTCCAGGCGGGAGTTGACAGACCACAGATAGGACAGGATAGTCTCGTGTTGGGATCTCTGACGTGAGACCTCCTGGTACAGGTCAGAGAGAGAAGGAGCCTGGGGGCCACCGGGTTCCATGGCCTGTGCAAACTGTTACGGGTCCGGGTGGTGGAACCTCTGTGCTTCGGTGCAAGGAGGGACAAGAGGGGCGAGACTAAGTGCCTACTCGGCCCAACCAAAGTCACACTGCGGCTTAGTCGGGCAGGTGGACCAGGTGCCACTCTGAGACCGACCTTGTGTGAGAGCAGGTGACTCCCACGGGTCAGATGGCAGGAACTGACCGGTACAGCGGATGAGCACGGCAGGAAGGCTGACGAGTGGACCAGGTAGACAGGCAGGCTGGTTCGGCAGATAGCCAGACGGGTGCTCCGGGTAGGCTGGCGGGCACGACAGGTAACAGGCAGGTGCTCCAGGTAGGCAGACTGGCGGGCACGGCAGGTACAGACAGGTGCTACAGGTAAGCAGACTGGCGGGCACGGCAGGTACAGACAGGTGCTCCAGGTAAGCAGGCTGGCAGGCACGGCAGGTACAGACAGGTGCTCCAGGTAAGCAGGCTGGCGGACACAACTGTAGACAGACTGGAGGACAGAACTGTTAGAAAGGCTGACGGGCTGGACTGACAGACAGACTGGCAGGCAGGACTGACAGGCAGCGGGACCTGAGGACTGGACCAAGTGTTAGCACACGGAACAACAACCTTGCACAGGCACCTCCATATTGGAGGAGGTGCTTTAAATAAGGGAAGTCCTCTGGCCATTGGCCGGGGACTTTTTAGGATGGCGCGCGTGGCCCCTTTAAGAGGGAGGGAGCGCGCGTGCCCTAAGCATAGTGCCCGGGAGGCTGTGCACAGTGCGCTCCACAGTAGCCGCAGGACGGGAGCCGGAAGACGCCGGATCTGTACCGCGTAGGTGAGGGGAACGGCGTCTCTGCCCATCAGGAGGCAGAGACGCTGATGCTACAGTACCCCCCCCTTTACGCCCCCTCTTCTTTAGGCCCGCAAGAAATTTTTTTAGAAGATGAGGGGCATGAATGTTCTCCCTGGGTTCCCAAGACCTCTCCTCAGGGCCAAACCCCTTCCGATCCACAAGAAAGAAAGCCTTTCCTCTTATCCTCTTGGTGGCCAAAATGTTTTCTACCTCAAAGATGTCCTCAGCAGAGACTGGAGCTGGAACGGTACCTGGATCGTCAGAGAAAGAATTAAGGACAACAGGTTTGAGGAGGGATACATGAAAGGAGTTAGGAATCCGTAAGGTACCGGGAGTTTCAGCTTGTAAGCCACGGGATTGATTTGGTTCTGAACCTCGAACGGACCGATGAACCGCGGACCCAACTTATACTGTAGGAAGGTATCTTGAGATGAACTTATTTGGAGGAGAGCCCCTTTAAGAGGGAGGGAGCGCGCGCGAGCCCTAAGCATAGTGCCCGAACCGGCAGGAGGCAGAGACGCCGAAGCTACACACCCCTTAACTGCATAGGTTCCTCCACCTCCCCCAGTACTGGTTCACCGCCAGACCGCTCCCCCGGCAGAGGTACATAACCCCAACAAGAAGGCCCCGGAGAAGGTGGTCTCACCCGTCTATGTGGGTGCATTGGTGTCCATCATACTATATAGGGAGCTGTGGGGGCTATCATAGTGTATGAGAGAACTGTGCGGACCATCATTCTGGATAGGTGGCTATGAAAAGGATATTGTAGTGGGTGAGAACACTAAGGGGCTTCAAAAGGGGCACTATTTATGTGTACATGCTGCAAAACAAGTCTGTAATTATTGATGTTGGAGCCTATGGGAGTGCAGAAGATACTCACATCTTCCTTACCTCCTAAATAGGTCAGCAACTTATGAGCAGCCAACTGTACCAGAGCCCTGAGTCCTTCCCAGATCATCTGGTCCTCCTGAACCTTTTGTCATCATTGCAAGGTTTTGGACTTTACTCTAATATGACACCCTTTGCTCACCTGGAGGCGCATATTTAACAGCATGACCTCAGAATGGTGAAAGTTGTTAAGCAGCATTCAACTGAATCCCTCAAATATCCAAGTAGTGATTAATGCTTGTGTCTTCCTTCATAATTACTGTCACCAGGGGCGGATATATCATTGGTGCAATCTCCACCTGCAAAGCAGTAAGCAATTTTTGTCACTGGTACAAAGAGGGTCCCACATACAGTTCACATCCACTTTGCTTGGACAATTAAACAGCAGCATTTCTGTGCAAAAAAGCAGCAGAAAAAACACAGCACTCCCTGTACATGTGAACATTGTTTAAATGTCCAACAAAGTGGATG
Organism: Phyllobates terribilis; assembly: GCF_046119375.1. Taxonomy (NCBI): domain Eukaryota; kingdom Metazoa; phylum Chordata; class Amphibia; order Anura; family Dendrobatidae; genus Phyllobates; species Phyllobates terribilis. The sequence goes on along the minus strand of NW_027362761.1, from coordinate 17,266,384 downwards.
TGATTTCATGAAAACTTCTCCCTCAGTGTAAGACACTGCTTAACTCTGCAGTTTTGGTGCTTTTTTTTCTCTACAAGCTTCTGGCTGTGTGCCCACGTAGCGTTTTACAAGCGTTTTTGATGCGGAATTTCCGCAGCGGAAACGCTTGTAAAACGCTTGGTAACCCGCACCCCATGATCCCCAATGGGTTTCCGCAACTTCTATGCACATGCTGCGGATTTTTCCGCAGCGTTTATGCCGCGTTCAAAAATCCGCAGCATGTCATTTAATTTTGCGTTTACGCAAGCGGAATTGCCTTTGTCCAATGCATAAAAAACGCAAGGCAATTCCGCATGTGGAAAACGCGTGATAAACGCGTGAAAAAAGCGCGATAAACGCGTGCGGAATTCCGCATGCGTTTTTCCGGGAGAGGACTTGCATTTATGCAGCAGAAATTTTCTGCTTCATAAATGCAACGTGGGCACATAGCCTCTATGTGTAGCCGGAAAAAAATGCAAGGTTAAAAAAAACAATGTTGCAGTTTTAAGCGCAGAATCAAAGCTTTTCTGTACTATTAAAATAGCATTTAATGCGGATTCACATTGGCACCAAAAGTGCATCAAATATGGGGGAAAATGCAAAAAAGAAACGCGCTTCAGCGCTACATTTTTATTTTTTACTCCATTTACTGATCACCATAAATAATAATCAATCTGATCGCTGTATTCTGCTGGTTGTTACAGGGACACCAAATATGTCCATGTTATTTGCTGATTTATCTGCCAATTTATTTATTTTTTAAAAGCTAATTAAACATGAAATTATTGTAATTGTTTTTCATTATGTTTTTTAGCAATTTTATGGGTAGAAAAAATATTATTTTTCCTCTAAAATACAGGGACATAGAAATACACTGTTACATACAATGTACTGTATATCCATGTACGAGTATAATCTGCCTGTAGGGTTAGTGGCTGCAATACAGATCAAGTATACAAAATCCTCCCAGTGACAGTGATATCACTGGAGCCTGTGGCTCATGGGTTTAGCTGTTGTCTGAGATACACTGCTATATACAATGTATCTCTATTAACCTGTATAATCTGCTTCTGGGTTCACTGCCTGCAATACAGCTCAAGATTACCAAATTGTCTTATCATTGTGTGCTAGAGCAGCTGCCTGTGAACATGAGATTGCGGATTTGAGTCTCGAGATTTTTATATTGTTAGGTTGTGGGGACATCCACCTAAATTTAGGGAGCTGTGCGGGCCATCATGCAGTATCTAGGGAGCTATGGAGCTTATTTAATTTATTCCCCGCCCCCCCGAGGAGAAGAAGCGACGGAGCAATGACTACGTCGGAGAATTGAGCATTAGAAGTCGGGACAAAGAGCTGACATAGGAGAATTGAGCTCTCAAATCGTCACAGTCCCGCTGAATCCGGGACGGTTGGGAGCTATGGGAATAGGCAGTTCAACCAATTTACGTCTAATGGTGGACTTATGTTTCGAGATGCGGGGTGTTTACAAGAAGCCCAGTATCTCTGGTGATCGCCATATTGAACTGTGTCAGTGTCAACATGATGGCAACACAGTTCAATCTCATAATAATGGCAGGAGCCACATGCTCCCTGCTCTACCACTACTATAGACCCACAGCTTACAAGATGTCAGCGTACCTACGCATGCAGCACTGTAACGGGTCTGGGAGGCGGAACCTCTGAGCAACTTATACAAGGGGGCGGTCCTTGTAAGGAAGCGGGTGGCGACCTGGGAAGACAGGCAGGTAGTCACAGCAGGTGACCGGGACAGTCTCTGGGTAAACGGGCAGGAGGTCACAGCAAGTGACCGGGGCAGTCTCTGGGTGAACGGGCAGGAGGTCACGGCAAGTGACCGGGACAGTCTCTGGGTGAACGGGCAGGAGGTCACGGCAAGTGACCGGGGCAGTCTCTGGGTGAACGGGCAGAAGGTCACGGCAAGTGACCGGGACAGTCTCTGGGTGAACGGGCAGGAGGTCACGGCAAGTGACCGGGACAGTCTCTGGGTAAAGGGTAGGTACGACCTGTGACGGCTGAGCCTCCAGGTAGGCTAGCAGGCAGATGGCAGATGTGTGCTCCCAGGTGAGCAGGCGAGAGTCTCTGGATAAGCAGGTGGTCACAGCATGTGACGGCGGAGCCTCCAGGTAGGCTAACAGGCAGGTAGCAGATGAGCGCTCCCAGGTGAGCGGGCAAGAGTCTCTGGACTGGCAGGTGGTCACAGCACATGACGGCGGAGCCTCCAGGTAGGCTAGCAGACAGGTAGCAGATGAGCGCTCCCAGGTGAGCGGGCAAGAGTCTCTGGACTGGCAGGTGGTCACAGCACGTGACGGCGGAGCCTCCAGGTAGGCTAGCAGACAGAAAACCAAGCAATGTGAACTGAGGTCTAAGATGGTAGACATGCAAGAAATAGGAGCATGTTCACACTAGCAAAAAGAAGCAAAACCTACAAAAGACAAAAATATATCTCATACCCTACCATCATTATATATAAATGTGAAGCAAAGTTGCATAATAAATATAGGGTACTTAGTGAACTATTTTTGATCAAAAAAAGTATACAAGCCGTCCCACCAGCGGCAAGGTGACCCTAAATTGGGACGGTACCTATACTGCCTATATTAAAAACCTTACTGTATATCAAAGTTGAAGTAATGCATATAAAAGGGTAGACAAATAGGACCGGGTCCCAACTCCAGACCACCTAGGCCCGTGGTAAGCTACATATATACTAATCAGCTCAACAAAGGGGATGCCACACCCTTAAATTGCACAGAATGCAAACAAGACAAAAAACCAAGCAATGTGAACTGAGGTCTAAGATGGTAGACATGCAAGAAATAGGAGCATGTTCACACGAGCAAAAAGAAGCAAAACCTACAAAAGACAAAAATATATCTCATACCCTACCATCATTATATATAAATGTGAAGCAAAGTTGCATAATAAATATAGGGTACTTAGTGAACTATTTTTGATCAAAAAAAGTATACAAGCCGTCCCACCAGCGGCAAGGTGACCCTAAATTGGGACGGTACCTATACTGCCTATATTAAAAACCTTACTGTATATCAAAGTTGAAGTAATGCATATAAAAGGGTAGACAAATAGGACCGGGTCCCAACTCCAGACCACCTAGGCCCGTGGTAAGCTACATATATACTAATCAGCTCAACAAAGGGGATGCCACACCCTTAAATTGCACAGAATGCAAACAAGACAAAAAAACAAGCAATGTGAACTGAGGTCTAAGATGGTAGACATGCAAGAAATAGGAGCATGTTCACACTAGCAAAAAGAAGCAAAACCTACAAAAGACAAAAATATATCTCATACCCTACCATCATTATATATAAATGTGAAGCAAAGTTGCATAATAAATATAGGGTACTTAGTGAACTATTTTTGATCAAAAAAAGTATACAAGCCGTCCCACCAGCGGCAAGGTGACCCTAAATTGGGACGGTACCTATACTGCCTATATTAAAAACCTTACTGTATATCAAAGTTGAAGTAATGCATATAAAAGGGTAGACAAATAGGACCGGGTCCCAACTCCAGACCACCTAGGCCCGTGGTAAGCTACATATATACTAATCAGCTCAACAAAGGGGATGCCACACCCTTAAATTGCACAGAATGCAAACAAGACAAAAAACCAAGCAATGTGAACTGAGGTCTAAGATGGTAGACATGCAAGAAATAGGAGCATGTTCACACTAGCAAAAAGAAGCAAAACCTACAAAAGACAAAAATATATCTCATACCCTACCATCATTATATATAAATGTGAAGCAAAGTTGCATAATAAATATAGGGTACTTAGTGAACTATTTTTGATCAAAAAAAGTATACAAGCCGTCCCACCAGCGGCAAGGTGACCCTAAATTGGGACGGTACCTATACTGCCTATATTAAAAACCTTACTGTATATCAAAGTTGAAGTAATGCATATAAAAGGGTAGACAAATAGGACCGGGTCCCAACTCCAGACCACCTAGGCCCGTGGTAAGCTACATATATACTAATCAGCTCAACAAAGGGGATGCCACACCCTTAAATTGCACAGAATGCAAACAAGACAAAAAACCAAGCAATGTGAACTGAGGTCTAAGATGGTAGACATGCAAGAAATAGGAGCATGTTCACACTAGCAAAAAGAAGCAAAACCTACAAAAGACAAATACCTACAAAAGAGATATATTTTTGTCTTTTGTAGGTTAGGCTAGCAGACAGGTAGCAGATGAGCGCTCCCAGGTGAGCGGGCAAGAGTCTCTGGACTGGCAGGTGGTCACAGCACGTGACGGCGGAACCTCCAGGTAGGCTAGTGACGCGCCCCCTGGGACATATTCCTTTTTGAGGGGAATACCCGGCACCGGATCAGATGGGGGGTTGTAGTCTCCGAGCGGCTGTGACCCGGCCCCGTGCCCAGGGCGTCAAGCTCAGTGTTATGTGGCAGCTTTACAGATGTTACTAAAGTTCTTTTGTGTCGACTACGCCACCCGTTGGGATGCGGTCACTGTGGCCGCCGCTGCAGCAGGGTCCGCTGAGGCTGATGGTGGGTGCGCAGCTTGGTGGGATAACCCCCAACGGGAGGGGTATAGCCTCAGAGGGGACAGGCGCAGAGGATGGGGGTTGTGGTGGTGCGGTGCAGCCGGCAATGAAGACAGACTCGGGTTATGCAGTTAAGGGTGTTTACTTACTGCAGATGTTGTACTGGTCACTCCAGCTGCTAGTGACCACCCGAGCCGTGCTGCGTCCACCAGGTCCTGGATCCAGCCAACCCCCAAACAAGTCCGGAGCGTGGCCCTGAGCTCTCCCTCTGTCCTTTCTTCAGCCGTCCCCACCAGTGATTCACCTAGGTCCAGCTCCCTCGGGCCTTCTGTTGGGACACCCTTGGCCTTGGGTTCCCTGACCCTTCATGTGGTGTGCCTTCGGGGTGAATGTGGTGGGTGGCCGTGGCAGATGCTGCCCACGGCCTCCGGTCTCTGGCTGGGGATTGTTTTTACCCCCACCAGCTTGGGTTCCGGTACCCTGATGCTGACTCCTCACCCGGTGCTCTAATTTGGGTTCTTGGGTCCCTTCAGTCTTCCCACTCTGGGTCTTTCTCTGCTCCACTCTCTCTCTCTCCAGGGCTGCTGTTTCCTTCTCTCTCCTCTCCAACTCACTTTCTGCGTCTGAACTTGTCCTCTGCAGCTGACTGACCCTGATCTAAGTTGGTGCCCTCCTTATATATCCCTCTATGTGTGAGCTCAGGTGACCAGCACCCAATGAGCTCCTATCACTACCCAGACTGCTCCCCCTATCTGCCCCTACACTACATGGGATGTACCACCCCCCTCCCACTCCAGCCAGGAACAGGCTCGGTTGTACCTGCACATTTCTAAGTGGGAGTACCGTCGGCCTGCTCCTCTGAAATGGGATGTATGTAGTGCATGCAGTCTATCTGAGCTCAGTTCCACACTCCTTCCTTACCCGGGAGTGGAATATCACACCTCTGGGTTGAGGTGCAATACCCCTGTAGCAGCCGAATCCTCAGGGTGCTACATTCCCCCCTGGTAAATCACAGCACGTCCTCGGGCTGTAAGACATAAAACACCAAAAACATACAAAATTTTCATATAAACATAATAAACATATAAAACACTATATAAATAACATATCTTAGCAGATAAAACTTTCTCGTCGTCTCTTGTTTCTGGTTCCTCCTCCGGACACTGTGCAACGTGTGTCCGGGAAAAGTGCGACAGTCTCTTAGAAAAACTGGTTTTCTATAAAACCGGTAGGGGGCGCTTTAGGAAGCGCAACTATATACAGGGAAGTTGGCCGCTCTCAGTCCTCGGCCAGGTAAAGGGAAGGGAATGGCTGCTCACAGTCCTCAGCCTGGTATGGATTACGGAATAACGGGTAAAAGTTCACTCATGCTGGTCCCAACGGGGACTATATATATGTAGCAACAGTTTCTTTAGTACCCGGTCGGGTAACTATTTACATCCACTGCTCTGCCGCACTCAACGGCGTCTTCCTCCTGCTCTTTGCTTATAGCTGGTTGTAACTTCAGACCCGTCCGGGTCCTCTTGCTCCTCCTCCTCGCACTGCAACTCCTCCTCCGTCAAGCGGTGTACGTGGAGGGCGTAAGGTCCTTTGGCACACTTGTGCCGGGTGAAGGTGACCTCGTCTCCGACGTAGAGGTCACGGCCTTTGTGACCTTCCGGCAGGTGGGACTCGACGTCTCTGCGAGTCACAAAAACGTCACCGCGGTTGTTACGGTCCCGAATAAAGCCCCACCCATGCTGCGGGTTGAACTTTATCACTGTCCCGATGGTGCGGGGACAATGCGCTGCACGGGGGTTCCTCCTAGTCCGGCTCTTCTGCTCCGCGCTCCGGATTTGGGCCTGTTGTTCTCTGACCCGCCTCTCCTCCCGTTCTCTCTTAAACTCTGCTAGCTGCTGACGACAACACTCAGTACGCTCAGCGGCGACTGCCCGAGTTTCTCCGGTGAACCCCATCAAATCTTCTCCCGTGGGGTCCCACACGAATTGGGCTTCTTCTAAAGGAGGCGAGACCCGAGTCACGGGCTTCGGAGCCGGGATCAGGGGCTCACACAAGGGCCCTAGTCTTTGTTGCCGCTCCAGCTCATGGTATCCTTCGGGCCAGATGAAGGGTCGCCCGTCCGGCCATGTGAGCTGGCTGAAGAGGTCCTCCCCCAGGTGTGGCACCCTTGGTATTGCGGGCGCGGGCGCGGTGGTGGTGGCGCCCGGGTTGCCCAGGCCTTGCGGCCAGGCCTGGGGCACCTGGAAGGTGAAGGGCACCGTTAGGACGGCGGCGCCCTGGGCTACCTGGCCTTGCGGCCAGGCCGGAGGCTCCGCGGAGGTAGGGGGCGCTGTTGGTGGTGCGGCGCCCGGGGGTACTAGGCCTTGCGACCAGGCTGTTGGTAATTCCTGCTTTGTCACGCTCCGGATCGAGGCGCGTGACGTCACAGGGGTCGCGGCGGCGGCTTCCGGTCGGGGCCTAGTCCATGGCGGTGACCTGGCGGCTACGGGCACAGCAGGGGAACTTTCGGGCTCTGCGACGGGGAGCTGGGGCAGGTAAGCGGTGTCACGGCTTGGGGTATAGGCGTCCCCTTTACCTGCCTCCATGCGTTCGGCTCCCTCCTCGGCGCCGTCTCCGGCCTTGGGTCCTCCCGCGCCATCCTCAGAGGCGGTCTGCTTCCTCTTCCAGGGTAGCGTGCTCCGTTGACTGGTCTCTGCTTGCTGGGCCATCTCCCGGCTCCACTCCGCCAGTATCTCACGCTGTACCCGGGCCATCCTCCTTGCGAGGCCCTCCAGGGCAGTTTGTGCACACTCCCGGTCTCGGGGGAGCTGCGCTAGGATCTCCGCTAGACCTAGCGGGGTTGTGGACTCTAGCAGGCTCCTGACCATCGGGTCGGTGCTGCTCTGCTCTGCTTCCGGCAGGCTCCTGGCCAGCGGGCCGGTGCTGCTCTGCCCTCCTTCCTCGGTCTCTAGCAGACTCCTGGCCAGCGGGCCGGTGCTGTTCTGCTTTCTCTCCATCTCCGGGTGAGCTCCTCCGCTACTCCTCGTTAGACCTCTTGCCTCCGGGTGCGCTCGCTCCAGACTGCTCCAGGCGGCACCCATCTTCGTTCTTTTCTTTCGTCTCCTCCCACTTCGAGGGCGGTCCCGGGGCAACTCGGTGACTGTCAGCTCCAGGGGTAGTTCTTTCACGCTGACAGCCACCTCCAACATCACAGTCTCTGTTGGTGGGGGCGGTTTCCACTTTTGGCGCCATTTTCTGTCCCGGCCCACGATGGGAGGTGGCCTCTTGCCCTCCTTTGGCACGCCCATAATGGCGTCCGCTGCTCTTCCAAGGCGGGAAATCTGCGGTTTTGGCGGGAAGCGTCGCCCAGTGGCGGGAAACTCTGCAGATGGCGGGAACAAGTTGGAAATGGCGGACAATCGGCGGGAAACGACTGGTGATGGAGTCCGATGGCGTGGACCCTCCGGAACCGGCGGGAGACTTCTTTCTGAGGTAAACTTGCACTTTTCTTCAGGCACGCAGTACCCGGGTGTTGCGGGCACGTAATCCTGCCGACTACGCCAAAGTTGACGCGCCCCCTGGGACATATTCCTTTTTGAGGGGAATACCCGGCACCGGATCAGATGGGGGGTTGTAGTCTCCGAGCGGCTGTGACCCGGCCCCGTGCCCAGGGCGTCAAGCTCAGTGTTATGTGGCAGCTTTACAGATGTTACTAAAGTTCTTTTGTGTCGACTACGCCACCCGTTGGGATGCGGTCACTGTGGCCGCCGCTGCAGCAGGGTCCGCTGAGGCTGATGGTGGGTGCGCAGCTTGGTGGGATAACCCCCAACGGGAGGGGTATAGCCTCAGAGGGGACAGGCGCAGAGGATGGGGGTTGTGGTGGTGCGGTGCAGCCGGCAATGAAGACAGACTCGGGTTATGCAGTTAAGGGTGTTTACTTACTGCAGATGTTGTACTGGTCACTCCAGCTGCTAGTGACCACCCGAGCCGTGCTGCGTCCACCAGGTCCTGGATCCAGCCAACCCCCAAACAAGTCCGGAGCGTGGCCCTGAGCTCTCCCTCTGTCCTTTCTTCAGCCGTCCCCACCAGTGATTCACCTAGGTCCAGCTCCCTCGGGCCTTCTGTTGGGACACCCTTGGCCTTGGGTTCCCTGACCCTTCATGTGGTGTGCCTTCGGGGTGAATGTGGTGGGTGGCCGTGGCAGATGCTGCCCACGGCCTCCGGTCTCTGGCTGGGGATTGTTTTTACCCCCACCAGCTTGGGTTCCGGTACCCTGATGCTGACTCCTCACCCGGTGCTCTAATTTGGGTTCTTGGGTCCCTTCAGTCTTCCCACTCTGGGTCTTTCTCTGCTCCACTCTCTCTCTCTCCAGGGCTGCTGTTTCCTTCTCTCTCCTCTCCAACTCACTTTCTGCGTCTGAACTTGTCCTCTGCAGCTGACTGACCCTGATCTAAGTTGGTGCCCTCCTTATATATCCCTCTATGTGTGAGCTCAGGTGACCAGCACCCAATGAGCTCCTATCACTACCCAGACTGCTCCCCCTATCTGCCCCTACACTACATGGGATGTACCACCCCCCTCCCACTCCAGCCAGGAACAGGCTCGGTTGTACCTGCACATTTCTAAGTGGGAGTACCGTCGGCCTGCTCCTCTGAAATGGGATGTATGTAGTGCATGCAGTCTATCTGAGCTCAGTTCCACGCTGGTCCATAGACAGACTGACAGGTGTCGGAAGGCAGACCGTCGGACCTCAGGCTAGCAAGCAGGTAAGCGGATAACAGGCAGGAATCAGACAGCAATCTGGCAGGAAACTGGCAGGTAACTGGAAACGGGACCTGAGGGCTGAAGCAGAGTAGTAAACAGTGCAACAACATTGCTCGGGCACCTCCATTTTGGAGGAGGTGCCTTATATATGGTGAAGTCCTCCGGCCATTGGCCGGGGACTCCTTAGGACGGCACGCGCGGCCCCTTTAAGAGGGGGGGAGCGCGCGCGCGCCCTAAGCACCGTGGCCGGGAAGGAGCGCGCGGTGCCAGCAGAGCGGGAGGAGGACGCCGGGCTCGGAGCGGAGAGGTGAGGGGAACAGCGTCCCTGCCTAGCAGAGGGCAGGGACGCCGACGCTACAAGCACTATGGCATCACTTTATCATGCTGCCTCTACAGAGCCTCCGTAGAAAAGGAGAAGGAGGCTTTGGTGATGGTGATCAGGATTAAGTGAGTATAATCTTTATTGTTTTTATATTATTAGGTTGTGGAGACATCCTCCTATACATAGGGAGCTGTGCGGGCCATAAATCAGGAGGCCATAATATTGTATATAGTGGGCTGTGGGGGACATCATACTGTATATAGGGGGCTGTGTGGTAATATTTCAATATATAGAGGGGCTGTGGGGCCATTATGCTATAGAGTTAGGGGAGCTGTGGGGATATCATACTATATATAGGGAGCTATGAGGACATCATACTGTGTAGGGGGCTGTGGGGCCATCAAACTGTAGATAGGGGGGCTGTGGGCTATCATACTATATATTGGAGGCCTCATCATATTGTATATAGGGGGCCCGTGGGGGCCTCATAATGTAAATAGAAAGTTGTGATGACATAGGTGGCTGTGGGAGACCATCATACTGTATATATGGAGCTGTGAGAGCCATCATATTGTATATAGGGAGCTGTGGGGGCTTCATAATGAATATAAGGTGCTGTGGGGACATCATACTATATATAGGGGCTGGGAGTGCCATCATATTGTATATAGGGGGCTGTGTTGGCATCATATTGTATATAAGGTGCTGTGGGACCATCATACCGTATATAGCGAGCTGTGAGGGCACTCAGAAGAAATTATTTGTTTTAAGTGGGGCATTATTAGTTTTGATTGGGGCACTCGGGAAGCATTATTACTTTTGGGGGGGCATTGTTGCTATAAGGGGACACTCGATGGCATTCTATGGGGGCACTTGGCACATTATAACCTTCAAAGGTAGCACAGTGGGGGTATTAATATTTTCTATGGGACACAATTATTTTTAGAGGCACTCTTTATCTGACATACTGTCTGTGTAGCATTTTTGGGGAAGGGGGTAATGATAGCAATGACACTATTTTTTAAGTATTGGAGTCACAGTTCCATGTCACAGGTGCACACAAGATTGGATGTTTTTGTAAGTTGGAAATAGATGGGGAAGGTGCTGGAAATGTGAGAAATCAAATGTGGCTTTCTTATTAACTCTGCGGATAATTGTTATGTTGGTCTTGACTAGATGTAAAATACAAGTAAAGTGAACGACTCCAATCAGAAATAATATCAGCTGTAAGTCACTATATTGTATAAAGCTGAACTGTAATCACTTATTTGTTCTGCAGGACTGGAATCTACCACTATATGGTCACTGTATGATGGTAATATTGCTCTTTTTAATAGCATTTTTTTTTTATTTAGTAACAATTTCATGTATTTCAGTAATTATGTAGTAGAAAGTCTGTGGTATTATTGATCTTTACATAGTGTGTTTTGTTATTTAGAGGTAATGATCATTTTATAATATTATGTATTTGTAATCTAGTTTTAAAGGTAGTGGACTTAGCTCCAAACCGTTTCGGATTCAGCAGGACTGTCCCGATTTGAGGAGGCAGTCCTGCTGTCTCAGCAGGTCAGGGCTTTGTCTCTGCTGCCACTCACTTTTCTCTCTTCCATCTTCATCGCTCCATAGCTCTTCCTCCTCAGGGGCGATGCTGAAATCACTGCACACACTTACAATTAATTAATAATACTAAATAAATAAACAATTCTTTTCAAACCCACAACCTCTATCTTTGCAGGCAGTAGCTACAGCTATGAGCCATAGTCTACACTGATTAAGATGGGAGAATTTTATATACTTGAAGCTGCAATGCAGGCTCTGAACCCACAAGCATATTGTATTGGTACATAGAGATACATCTGTACACAGCAGTGTATTTCTATGTTCCAGTATTCTAAAGGTGAAGAAAAACTTTGATTTTTGTTCCTATAAAACTAATAAAAGATAATGAAAAACAATGTCAATAATCTCACTTTCTCTTTTTTTGTGAGATCTGGTGTACCCGGGAGTTGAACCCACAACCTTTATCATTGCAGGCAGCAGCTGAAACTATGAACCACAGCCTGCAGTGTTGTCACGATTCTGTAGCGGGATTTCCTGGGGCAATGGGCTCATTCCCTGTCCCTCAAGCTAGGGGGACCCTAGGCTATCCCTGTTCCCCAGATTACCCCTGATGGTTGAGATGCTGGGGTCTCGTAGCTCGCTATGCTTCTATATGTACGCCGATCTGTTTCCTCCCCCACTCAGGGAGGTATGGGACAAGAGTGTAGAGGATAACACAAAAACTGACAGACAGAGGAAACAGACAGGGATAAAAGAAAACGACAATCATACAAACACACTCACAAAACAACCGAGTGGAAATCAAGGGAACAGTAGGAGGGACAAACCAAATGGGAAAGAGGCTTAGGATAAACACACAATACCAAATCCACGCAGATATCTCCTATAAACTACACCAACCGACTGCTACTAATTCAGAACTCTCCTTTACCACCAAACCAGGAAGTTACAAACTGTCACCAGCAATTCCCTAAAAGGAAGGTGAAGCAGATCTAATATGTGCATGGTTTGTGTAACCAGACCCCGTGATTTTTCGACCCCTCTCTGTCACGGTATCCCCGTGACAACTGATCAGCTTAGGAAAATTTTCAATACTTGAAGCTGCATGGCAGGCTGCGAACCCACAGGCAGATTATATTGATACATAGAGATACAACTTTACATAGCAGTGTATTTCTATATACCTGTATTCTAGAGGGAAAATAAAAGAAATATTTTTTTCTTCCTCTAAAATAAGAAATAATGAAAAACAATTGCAAAAATTACATTTTTAATGTGCTTTAAAGAAAAATAAATAAACATAACAAATCGGCAAGTAATATGGACATATTTGGTGTCCCTGTAATCGTAGCAACCCGCACAACACAGTGATCACATTATTTATGGTGATTGGTAAATGGCATAAAAAAATGGCATTACTTTTTTTCTCTATTAAACCAATAAAATATGCAATAAAAATGCAGGTTCTGCAGCTATTCACACCACGTCATGCAATAACAATCTTCATTACTTGTCTCTTACTGTGTCTCTTTTATGCATTTTTCCCCTTATTTGATGTGTTTTTGGTGCAGATGTGAATTTGCGTTTTTAATTCCTTTTAATAGTACAGAAAAGTTTTGATTTTGCACTTAAAAATGCAACTGCACTTTTTTTACATGCATTTTTTCAAGCTCCACATAGAAGCATATAGAGAAAGAAAGCAACAAAACAGCACAATTCAACAGTTTAGACACACAGCGGTCAGGAGCTTTCATGAAATCATATCCACTTTGCTTGGATATTTAGGTCATGTTCAGATGTAGCGTAAATGCTGAGTTTTTCTGCTTCTTTTTTTGCACAGAAATTCTGCTGTGTTTAACTGTCCAAGCAAAGTGGATGTGATTTCATTTAAACTGCGCCAACTGTGCGTCTAAGGACGCTGCTGAACTGTGCGGTTTAGGTGCTTGTTTTCTCTGGAGGCTTCTATGTGAAACCTAAAAAAAGTGAATGTAAAAATTGCAGTTACTTTTTTAAGTGCAGAATCAAAGGTTTTCTGTACTATAAAAAACACTTAAAAACGCTGCTTTGCATCTGCACCAAAAAGCATCAAATAAGAGGGAAAGGGCATAAAAAATGCAATAATCAGAGAAGATTGTTATTGCATAGCTTGCAGAAAACAAAACCACAGTATTTATGCAACGTGTGAACACTAAAGATGAGAAAACCTTTCAAGGTTCGGTTCGGTTTGGCTTGTCGAACGTCCCGATGTTCGTCGAACATATCCAAACCCTATTGAATTCAATGGGAGGCAAAACCAAACGCATAGACAGCACCTTCAAGGGGGCCCAAAAGCTGCCAAAAACAGCTCAAAGTAGGGGCAGACACCAGGAAAAGTGGCATCAACTGACCCACAGCACAAATTTTATAGCAGTCAGGCATGGGCCATGCATGAGGTATCAGGGTCTGGGACAGCATTTACAGCTTTGAATTTAAGTTCAATTTAATACGGGGTGGGTGAGGGACCGGTGTACACCTGCTGTGCTGGGAGCCATTGTACCTCATGCAATAGCTCAAACTGCTTTTCTACTCAGCCACACTCAGGTGGCACAAATATCAGTTTTGTAGACTACTATTGGTAGAAAAATTTAAAAATAGCAACACAGGTAGTTGACTGAAAGTAAGTGCAGGCCTGCCAGTCTGGGAGCCCTACTGCTAGCGGCAACACACATGAAGGAGACCCAACTTGGGGTGTCCACATTTAAAAAAATTAGGGGCAGACACCGCTAAAGTGGCATCAATTTACCCACAGTAGAAATAGTATAATTGGGCTCTGACACGCCTTCCACTACAGGCAGCCCACCAGATGGATACCCAACTTGGAGTCTCCGCATTTCAATAAATTATTTTTAACATCAGCAGCAATAGCAACAGTAGGCACAGAAGCTAAGACAAAGGTGTCACAGACTGCAAGAACGCGAGATCAATGCAGCATGCTAAAAACTACACCATCTCCTAGTCTGTCCAGTCTGCGACTGGGGTGCAGAAGTCATTGGAAATCCATGACTTGTTCATCTTGATGAAAATTAAATGGTCTACACTTTCAGGGAACAGCCGGATGCGCTTATCCATCAGGACTCCACCAACAGCACTGAAGACACATTCTGAGAGATCGCTGGCTGCCGGGCATGACAAAACCCCCAAGGCATAACAGGCGAGCTCAGGCCACTCTTCCATTTTGAAGACCAAAATGCAAAAGGGTCCAAACCCCCCCTGATGGCTTTCATATTGAGCTCAAGATACTCCTGCACCATCCTCTCCAGTAGTTCACTACGTGTCAGACTTGTACTCTGTTCTGCTGGTGCACAGGCTGGTCTAAAAAATGTGTGAAATGGCTCACAGAAATTGCTTCTACCACTTACACTGCTGCTGCTGCTACTAATGTTTTTTCGTTGACTACTCGACGTTCCCCGAGGTTGGAAGTCTACAACTGCGATGCACACTGCGTGCCTCACTGCTGTCTTGGAGAAAACCACTCTTAAGATTGTCTGCAAGGGTGTTTCAATACTCCAGCATGCACGCGTCCCTTTCCAGGGGGGAAAGCATCTGGCAAAATTTACTCTTGTACCGTGGATCAAACAGAGTGACAACCCAGTAGTCAGTACTATTTCTAATCTTAACAATACGGGCATCATCTTGTGCAGCAAGAAGGCGCTCATGTGTCGGGCGCTTCCATGAGGTCCAAGTCCTCGATGTGTTAGTGGCGGGGGAACACTCAAGCTTGCCTCCTCCATCCCCTCCCGCCAACCACGGACAACAGAGAGGGTATCATTATCCTCTTCATCTCCTGACTGTTGCGCACCCATCACCTCTTCCACCTCTTCCTCCTCGTCCACCTCCATTTGTTCCTCGGTTCCTGCACTTTCATTAACAGTTTGTCTAGTACCATGAGCCCACCTCGATCACTGTAATCCAACCTCCGTTGGCACCCCCTGTGCGACGACAGTCTGGAACTTTGTTAACCCTTCCGCATCCTCCTCTATTTCCTCCTCTTCCTCTGAGACCACCACCTCCTCTCACAGACTATTCAAAGTGTGCTCCTATATGTAGATGGCCGGAATTGTGATGCTAAGTAGCCATTTTGAAACTGTGCAGAAGTGCGCAGAGGTCCTTCATCTGTGCCCACTCCGCAAGCAAGATTTGCACCACATCCATAGTGCGTTGGCACAGGTTATGCAAAATGAGATACTGCACCAGGGCTCATCGCTGCTGCCATAGTCACTGCAACTTGTTCAGAATGGAATTCCACCATGTCGGCACATCGCATATCAACCAGTTAACCGCTAGGCCGAAAGACCTCTGTAGCTGTCCACAACTCTTGAGCTGTTTGACTGAGATCTCCAAGGCATATTAATTGAAACACTGCCGGTGTTACGGGTCCGGGTGGTGGAACCTCTGTGCCGAGGTGCAAGGAGGGACCCAGAGGGGCGTGACTAAGTATCCACCCGAACCGACCCTGGTCGTACGGCAGCTAACGACACCGTGACCAGGGAGGATCCGGGCTGAGGGACCAGGTGCTACTCTGCGGACGACCTTGTAAGAGAGCAGGTGGCTCCCACGGGTCAGATGGCTGGGACTGACCGGTATGGCGGATGGACACGGCAAGCAGGCGGAAGTCTCTGGTAGCTGACAGGTGGTCACAGTTTGAGAAAGCAGGGCAAGTAGCAGTCTTTAGGTTTACCAGGAAGGTGGTCACAGCAAGTGACGGCAGGGTCTCCAGGCAGGCTGACAGGAAACAGGCAGGTGCTCCCAGGTGAGCGGGCAGACAGACGAGGCAGGTAACAGGCAGGTAACTGGTGGACGCTCCCAGGTGAGCGGTCTGACTGACAGGGCAGGCGGATGCTCCCAGGTGAATGGACAGATAGCCAAGGCAGGTAACAGGCAGGTAACTGGTGGACGCTCTCAGGTGAGCTGTCAGACAGACAGGGCAGGCGGATGCTCCCAGGTGAGCGGACAGATAGCCAAGGCAGGTAACAGGCAGGTAACAGGTGAGCGCTCCAGGTGAGCAGGCTGGCAGGCTCGGCAGGTAACGGGCAGATAACAGGCTGGCAGGCAGGACGAGAAGTCAGGCTAGCAGCGGGACCTGAGGGCTGAAGCACAGATCAGACACAGTGCAAACAACTTTGCTCGGGCACCTCCATTTTGGAGGAGGTGCCTTATATATGGGAAGTCCTCCGGCAATTGGCCGGGGACTCCCTAGGACGACGCGCGCGGCCCCTTTAAGAGAGGGGGACCGCGCGCGCCCTAAGCACAGTGCCCGGGAAGGAGCGCGCGCCGGCAGCAGCGAGGGAAGGAGCGCTGGAGGACGCTGCGCACTGAACAGGAAGGTGAGAGGGACGGCGTCTCTGCCTAGCAGGAGGCAGAGACGCCGATGCAACAGTACCCCCCCTTTAGGCCCCCCCCCCCCCTTTTTTAGGCCAGAGAGAAATTTCTCAAGGAGAAGCGGAGCGTTGATGTTCTCCCTGGGTTCCCAAGTTCTTTCCTCAGGACCAAACCCCTTCCAATCCACCAGAAAAAAGGTTCTCCCTCTTACCCTCTTGGTGGCCAGGATACTCTCCACTTCAAAGACGTCCTCAGCAGAAACCGGAGTAGGAGGAGTACCTGGATTGTCGGAAAAAGTGTTAAGGACAACGGGTTTGAGGAGGGATACGTGGAAGGAGTTGGGAATGCGTAGAGTGGCCGGGAGTTTTAATTTGTAGGCCACTGGGTTAATTTGCCTGAGGACTTCGAAGGGTCCGATGAACCGGGGGCCCAACTTGTAGGAGGGTACTTTGAGCCACACATATTTGGAAGAGAGCCAAACCTTGTCTCCCGGACGGAATTGAGGTGGATGCAGACGTCTCTTATCAGCATATCTCTTCATCCGCTCGGAGGACAGAAGAAGAGCAGACCTGGTACTCTCCCAAATAGTAGAAAATTCGCTGACAAGAGACTCTGCGGCAGGATTGTCCACAGAAGCGGAGACAGGAACTGGAATCCAGGGATGTTGGCCACCGACTATAAAGAACGGGGATTGGGAAGAGGATTCGCTCTCATGGTTATTATAAGAGAACTCGGCCCATGGTAGGAGATCCACCCAATCCGAATGGTGGGCATTAACGAAGTGCCGGAGGTAGCTGGTCAGGATCTGATTAATCCGCTCCACTTGACCATTGGACTGTGGGAGGTAAGCGGAGGAGAAATCCAAGGTGACGTCTAGCAGCTTACATGTGGCTCACCAGAAGCGTGAGGTGAACTGAACCCCACGATCCGACACGATGTGGAGGGGTAGGCCATGGAGACGGAAGATGTGGCGGATAAAGTCTTTAGCCAGCTCGGGTGCAGATGGGAGACCAGGCAGGGGAATGAAGTGGGCCATTTTAGAAAAGCGGTCAACGACCACCCAAATGACTGTACAACCGGCAGAAACAGGAAGATCGGTGATAAAGTCCATAGCAATGTGCTGCCATGGAGCAGCAGGTACGGACAGGGGCAGGAGATGGCCAGCTGGTAGATGTCTGGGAACTTTGTTACGGGCACAGGATGAACAGGCCGCGACGAAGTCTACAACGTCCTTACGCAGGGTAGGCCACCAGTAATGCCGGGTAATGAGCTGGAAGGTCTTCTTTTGGCCAGCATGGCCAGCTAGTTTAGAGGAATGTCCCCAGCGAAGAACCCTCTCCCGATCTGGTACTGCTACAAACGTCTTACCGGGTGGAAGACGAGTCAGATCCAAGGGGGCCACATTCATCACCTTGGAGGAGTTAATGATGTGCGTAGGCTCCTCCTCTTGATCGGAGGACAGGAAGGACCGGGACAAGGCATCAGCTTTGACGTTCTTGTCCGCCGGGCGGAAATGAAGAATGAAGTCGAAGCGGGCAAAAAACAACGACCACCGGGCCTGGCGAGGATTGAGTCTCTGGGCATTTTGGAGATATGCCAGGTTTTTGTGATCCGTGTAGATGATTACCGGGTAAAGAGCCCCTTCTAGCAGATAGCGCCACTCTCCCAGTGCCAATTTGACGGCTAGCAATTCACGGTCTCCTATGGAGTAGTTGCGCTCAGACGAGGAGAAGATTTTGGAGAAGAAGCCGCAGGTGTTAGAACTCTCCTGTTAGGTTTTTTTTAGTTTGCTGGTCACATGACCATTTTTGCCTATTTAATCCGGCTCCGCCCTCCTGGCCTTGCTGGACTTCATTGTATTTACTACTCTTGAGCTAGCTTGGTGCTCTGTTGCCGTTCTCTGTTAGTTTTGCTAGGTCTTCTGACCTCTATGCTTTTTGTTGTGTGTTTGTCTTTGACTGCTACTATTTCTGCTAGGAGGTGTCCAACTTATCCCAGTCCCTAGTTCTTGTAGGGATCCCTCCCTCACATCTATAGGTCTTCGTACAGACTAGCCGAGGACTTTAGCGGGTCTGATCGCAGGATCAGGTTCCCCGTTACATCGTAGGGATCTAGTTTAATTCTATTGTAGGGACAGATCTCCTGTCTTTCCTTAGTCCCTGTAGCAGATCATAACAGTAAGTCCAGCCCTAAAAGAAAAAAAAAAAAAAAAAAATTTTCTCTAAGGAAAGACCTCCAGTTTTCCATCATGGTCTCGGTTCAAGATTTGGCTCAACGCTTGCAGGGACTCTCTCTGGAGGTGGCCAAGCTCCAACAACACGTGAGTAGCTGTTCTGGAGCACATTTTGTGGAACCAAAGGTACGTCTGCCTGATTTATTTTTTGGCAAACAACAAGATTTTTTTTCTTTTAAAAATGCTTGTTTATTGTATTTTCGTTTGAGACCCGGATCCTCTGGTGATGAATCACAGCGCATAGGGTTCATAATGTCACTTTTGCGCAAAGATCCTCAGGGATGGGCCTTCTCTCTCCAACCTAGTGATCCGTGCTTTAGATCAGTGGATAGTTTTTTTTCTGCTTTGGGTTTGTTGTACGATGATCCTGATCGTGTCTCATCTGCTGAGTCTGAATTGAGACGTTTGAGGCAGGGATCAGGTAATGTGGAAAAATATTGTTCTCACTTCCGTCGGTGGTCTGCCCAGGTGGGGTGGAACGATTCAGCTTTGAAAAGCTTGTTTCTTGCAGGGCTAGGTGAAAGGGTTAAGGATTTACTGATTGTTTATCCCACACCTGGAAACTTGCAGGAGGCAATGCAATTAGCTATACGGGTGGACAGGAGACTGCGTGCAAGGGTTAATGAGAGCAAATCCTCTGCTATGTCAGCTCCGAGTCCTGAGAGGGTCTGTGCTGACAATGGAGAGCCGATGGAGATTGGGGCGATGGCACCCCGCTCTCAGGAAAAAGACCGCAGGCTTTCTGAAGGCTTGTGCTTCTATTGCGGAAATTCTGGTCATTTTATTAAGAACTGTGTGCTTCGTATGAAGAAAGAAAAAAAAATGGTCAGTCATGCACGTATTGCCTGTTTAAATTCTAAGGGAGTATTCCCATCTGCTACTACCGCTGCTCAGGATGAATTAATTGAATTTCGGGTATTTGTGGATTGTGGTTCTACTCTGAATGTGATTGATGGGGGATTCTTGGAAAAACTTAGATTAGAACCTAAAACTTTGTCATCCCCTATTGCTGTGGTTTCTGTTGATGGCTCTCCCTTGAAGAGTGTTACTCATAAGGTCTGTGAATTTCCCCTCACTATTAATGGTATTCATCAAGAGAATTTGGATTTGGTGGTATTGGATAATTTGCCTTCTCCAGTAATATTGGGGTTACTCTGGTTAAAATTGCACAATCCTGTACTGGATTCGTCTACCAATGAAATTAAGTCCTGGAGCCCTAAGTGTTATGACAAGTGTTGTAACGGACGTATTGCTGCGGTGGAAAAAGGGGAATTACCTGTACCTATTCAGGATTTTTGGAGAGTTTTTTCTGAGGAGGAGTCACAAATTTTGCCTCCCCATAGAGACTATGATTGTACCATTGAATTTGTCCCTGGAGCGACTCTTCCTAAAAGTCGTTATTTAATCTTACTATTCCTGAGAGAAAGGCTTTGGAGGAATACATACAGACAAGCTTGGCCGCCGGTCACATTAGGCCTTCCAAGTAGAGATGAGCGTTGTTCTACTCGAACTGTTCGCCAATCTCAAATTCGAGCTGCTTTGGGCGGTGTTCGAGCCGTTCGGCGAACACGAACAATTTGAGAAAAATTCGGCTGTTCGAGGTTATGTTCGATAACTGTTCGTGCACCAAAATCATAACTGGATTTTTTCTCAGTAATGATGAAAATTAATGTTAATACGCAGTTTGAGTGTACAGCGGGGTGGGGGGAGGGGCAGGGGATGGATCTCTGCAGGAACAATGAAGATCTCCATTTTTTTTTCTCTTTCCCGCATTTACAGTGGGGAGGTGCAATCTGTCAGCCTATCAGCAGCGCACACACGGAGCGAAGTGCTTTTTTTCACACAAGCAAGGGCATGTGTCATTGGCAGTGTATGTCACATGTCCTTGCCCTATAAGACCAAGCCA
Source organism: Phyllobates terribilis (assembly GCF_046119375.1). Taxonomy (NCBI): domain Eukaryota; kingdom Metazoa; phylum Chordata; class Amphibia; order Anura; family Dendrobatidae; genus Phyllobates; species Phyllobates terribilis. The sequence continues at coordinate 17,245,696 of NW_027362761.1, read as the reverse complement.
TTTTCCCCGTCGCCACCATTTTCTCACTGCTGCAGCTGCGTGTTAGACGGCACCGCTGTTGCTGTGTGCGCTATACCTTGTTAATTTCAAGCCAATTTTCGCACAAATATACAGATAGCTTGGGAGTAGGGAATAGTTGTGATTGCAGTCCTTTTAAGGACTAGGTTACAGCATTTCCTACGACTTTTATCAGGCAGGTCTGTGCTCTTAAATAGATAGGTTGTGGGAGTAAAGACTAATTGTAATTGGAGTCCTTTTCAGGACTAGGTTACATCAGTTCCTATCAGTTTTTGCCAGGCAGGTCTGTGCCAGTGCTGTGCAAGTTTTTTTCACAGCATTTGGCTGAATCTAGCAAAGCTAATCCTTTTTGGCCTATTGCAGAGTGTGTTAGTCAGTGGAGTAGCCTATCTGTGTTGCAAGATATACCACCTGTGTATAGAATACCAATTTTTTTACTGCACCTAGTGAAGTAAAATCTTTTGGGCATAGCATCATTCTATTAGTCCATCTATACTGACCTCCATCAGGTTGCAAACTGAATCTAATTTTTTTCTGCATCTAGCTCTGAAAAAATATTTGGCCTTCTAGCAGTGTGTCGGACTTTCTCTATTAGTCCATCTATACTGACCTCCATCAGGTTGCAAACTGAATATATTTTTTTCTGCATCTACCTCTGAAAAAATATTGGGCTTCTAGCTGTGTGTGGGTCTTGTTCTATTAATCCATCTATACAGACCTCCATCAGGTTGCAAACTGAATATAATTTTTTTCTGCATCTAGCTCTGAAAAAATATTTGGCCTTCTAGCAGTGTGTCGGACTTTCTCTATTAGTCCATCTATACTGACCTCCATCAGGTTGCAAATTCAAAATAATTTTTATCTGCATCTACAGTACCTCTGAAAAAATATTTGGGCTTCTAGCTGTGTGTGGGACTTGTTGTATTAGTCCATCTATACTGACCTCCATCAGGTTGCAAACTGAATATATTTTTTTCTGCATCTACCTCTGAAAAAATATTGGGCTTCTAGCTGTGTGTGGGACTTGTTGTATTAGTCCATCTATACTGACCTCCATCAGGTTGCAAACTGAATATATTTTTTTCTGCATCTACCTCTGAAAAAATATTGGGCTTCTAGCTGTGTGTGGGACTTGTTGTATTAGTCCATCTATACTGACCTCCATCAGGTTGCAAACTGAATATAATTTTTTTCTGCATCTAGCTCTGAAAAAATATTTGGCCTTCTAGTAGTGTGTCGGACTTTCTCTATTAGTCCATCTATACTGACCTCCATCAGGTTGCAAATTAAAAATAATTTTTATCTGCATCTACAGTACCTCTGAAAAAATATTTGGCCTTCTAGCAGTGTGTCGGACTTTCTCTATTAGTCCATCTATACTGACCTCCATCAGGTTGCAAATTCAAAATAATTTTTATCTGCATCTACAGTACCTCTGAAAAAATATTTGGGCTTCTAGCTGTGTGTGGGACTTGTTGTATTAGTCCATCTATACTGACCTCCATCAGGTTGCAAACTGAATATATTTTTTTCTGCATCTACCTCTGAAAAAATATTGGGCTTCTAGCTGTGTGTGGGTCTTGTTCTATTAATCCATCTATACAGACCTCCATCAGGTTGCAAACTGAATATAATTTTTTTCTGCATCTAGCTCTGAAAAAATATTTGGCCTTCTAGCAGTGTGTCGGACTTTCTCTATTAGTCCATCTATACTGACCTCCATCAGGTTGCAAACTGAATATATTTTTTACTGCATCTACCTCTGAAAAAATATTGGGCTTCTAGCTGTGTGTGGGACTTGTTGTATTAGTCCATCTATACTGACCTCCATCAGGTTGCAAACTGAATATAATTTTTTTCTGCATCTAGCTCTGAAAAAATATTTGGCCTTCTAGCAGTGTGTCGGACTTTCTCTATTAGTCCATCTATACTGACCTCCATCAGGTTGCAAATTCAAAATAATTTTTATCTGCATCTACAGTACCTCTGAAAAAATATTTGGGCTTCTAGCTGTGTGTGGGACTTGTTGTATTAGTCCATCTATACTGACCTCCATCAGGTTGCAAACTGAATATATTTTTTTCTGCATCTACCTCTGAAAAAATATTGGGCTTCTAGCTGTGTGTGGGACTTGTTGTATTAGTCCATCTATACTGACCTCCATCAGGTTGCAAACTGAATATATTTTTTTCTGCATCTACCTCTGAAAAAATATTGGGCTTCTAGCTGTGTGTGGGACTTGTTGTATTAGTCCATCTATACTGACCTCCATCAGGTTGCAAACTGAATATATTTTTTTCTGCATCTACCTCTGAAAAAATATTGGGCTTCTAGCTGTGTGTGGGACTTGTTGTATTAGTCCATCTATACTGACCTCCATCAGGTTGCAAATTGAATATAATTTTTTTCTGCATCTAACCCAGCCAATAGTTTTGGCCTAATACCACAGTTTGGCCACTCAGCTCTGCTCGGTTACCATCCATTGTTTTTTTGTGCAAACAACTCCAGAGTTGTGAATTAGTTAACCACCAAAATGAGTGGAAAAAGGCCTGCTGCTGGTGGAAAGGGGAATAGGCGTGTTGGGAAGGGGAAAAAAGGTTGTGTCCGTGGGGTAGGTGTTAAAGCAACAGTAACATCTGCAGAAGAAAGACCATCTTCCAGCCAAACTAAAATGTCTACTTCTTTTAGCGGACAATGTGATAAGATCCCTTTCTTACGGCCACGCCAATCGCTACAAATTCCAGATGAGGCACAAAAACAGCAGGTGCTTCAACGGATATCAAGTGCTCCTTTAAGTGGGCTCTCCTCCACATCAACTTCAACATCACAAATACTCCAGTCCTCAAAGGTGTCACCCAAATCGCACTTGCTTCCTCACAGCTCCCAAATCTCCAGCTGCCCGTCTGAGTATGAGGTAGAACAGATGGTTGAGTCTGCAGAGCTGTTTACTCATACTATAGCCTGGGAATCAGAGGTCGACTCCAGCGCTTCTGTGAATCCAGACGAGGAAATGATCTGCACTGATGCCCAGAATCTTTATGAGTCGGATCCAGGACCAGACGCAGAAGGTTCTGACCATAATGTAGACCCTCATTCCCAAACTGTAACTCCTGTTGGTGGAGACAATGAGGAAGACGATGATAAGACTCAAATACCTGATTGGAGCGACAACTTTAGTTTTTTGTCAGGGCAGGAACAGGTTGGCTCTGAGGACGACGGGTGTGATAACACACAGGGTGATGATGATGAGGTTGGAGATCCCACTTACTGTCAACCCACAGTCAGCCAAGAGATGAGGTCAGCAGAGGAGGTGGAGGAAGATGCTAGTGACGACGAGGTCAGGTTGCGCCTTCCTGGACAGAAACGTAGTACTGGAAGCACGTCAACAACTGCATCCTCAAACACAACTCTGCCTCTCACCACAAGTCGTGGTGGCTCTTCAGGTCTCATGGGTGCTAAGCCTTGCATAGCCTGGGCATTTTTTCAGATCGATAAAGATGACCCAACTCGTGTTATCTGTAACATTTGTCAGCAAAAGCTAAGTAGAGGCCAAAAAATACATAGTTTGAGTACTTCATGCATGAACCGGCACATGGACATGAAGCATAAGTTGCAGTGGGAAGCTCAGTGTGCTACAATGCGGCCTAGCCGGCCGGGCCAACCACCGTCTGCCATATCTTGTGCATCCGCGGCCTCTTCATCCTCTGTGACTGGGGGGACAGCAGTCACACCTGTTTTGGGGCGCAGACCTGCCACCTCTTTACCCGCAACAGCCAGCGTGATTGGCAGGTCATCATTTTCTTTGGAGGTGGTAACACCAGCTGGTGTTGAGCGCTGTCCGACATCGATAGCACCACCTTTGGATCAAGGCAACCTAACATGTCCGCCTGCATCTTCCTCACAGACCGGCAGTTTGCCGGGGACACCCTTATCAACCCCGTCTAAGCACAATAGCCAGCCCTCGGTCCCTCAGATGTGGACAAGTAAAAGACCATTTCCTCCTAGCCATGAGAAAGCTAAGAGGTTGAATTTCACCATCTGCAAGCTCTTGGCTACAGAAATGCTGCCTTTCCGCCTGGTGGACACAGAGGATTTTCGAGACCTTATGTCCGTCGCAGTGCCCCAGTACCAGATGCCCAGTCGGCACTACTTCTCAAAGAAAGGTGTGCCTGCGCTCCACCAGCATGTCGCACACAACATCACCGCTTCTTTGAGAAACTCTGTGTGTGACAGGGTGCATTTCACCACAGACACTTGGACGAGTAGGCATGGACAGGGGCGTTACATGTCGCTGACTGGGCACTGGGTAACTATGGTGACAGCAGGACAAGGGGCTGCTGTCCAAGTCTTGCCGTCCCCACGAGTTGTGCGTCAATCCTCTTTATGTCAAAGTTCCTCCACTGCTTCTGCCTCCTCAACCTCCTCTCGGTCTTCCACCTGCACCCAAAGCCTGTCTGGTCATGCCACAAGCTTTCTAACTGCGCAGAAGGAATCCTGCACACCTCCTTACTATGCTGGCAGTAGGGCTCAACGTCATCAGGCGGTTTTTACTTTGAAATGTCTGGGAAATGTGAGTCACACAGCTGAGGAGTTGTGGTCAGCTCTGGAGAACCAATTTCATGAAAGGTTGTCTCCACTGGACCTGAAACCAGGGAAGGCCGTGTGCGACAATGCTGCAAACCTGGGTGCGGCCTTTCGCCGGGGCAATGTCACACACGTGCCTTGTATGGCTCACGTGTTGAACCTGGTTGTCCAGCAATTTTTAGCCCACTATCCCAGACTAGATGGCCTTCTGCAGAGGGCACGGTCGCTGTGTGCTCACTTCCGCCGTTCGCATCCCGCAGCTCAGCGACTTACATCTCTACAGAAGTCGTTGGGCCTGCCACTTCACCGGCTAAAATGCGATGTGCCTACCCGGTGGAATTCAACTCTGCACATGTTGCAGCGACTGTGGCAGCACCGACAAGCCCTGGTGCAATACGTTCTGATGTATAGCCTGGGCCAACGAGATTCAGAGGTGGGGCAAATCACGCTGGAGGAGTGGTCTCAGATCAGGGACCTATGCACCCTTCTGCACAGTTTTGAAATGGCGACGAAGATGTTTAGTGCTGACGATGCCATTATCAGCATGACTATTCCGGTGATTTACATGCTGGAGCACATGTTAAACAGAATTCGGAGTCAGGTGGTGGCACAAGAGGAGGTGGAGGAAGTAGAGGAGGAGGAGTTGTATGCGGAAGGGCTAACATCTGCAAGGTCCAGACAGTCGGCAGCACCAAGGCGGCAGGCATGTGAGGGTGGGGGAGATGGTTTTACCAGGGCGCATGGTAGCAGCCAAACTAGTGAGGAAGGTGCAGGAGCCCAGGAAGAAGTGGAGGACGAACTGATGGAAGACTCATCAGATGAGGGAGACCTTGATCACATTTCTGTTGTGCGAGGTTGGGGGGAGAGGACAGAGGAAGGAAGCATGATTGTTACCTCGCCACCAACACAACAGGGACTTGGTGCTCCTGGATGCGCAACACACATGAGTGCCTTCTTGCTGCACTACCTGCAACATGACCCTCGAATTGTGAGAATTAGAAATAATCCTGACTACTGGGTTGCCACACTGTTAGATCCCCGGTACAAAAGTAAATTTGCAGAAATTATTCCTGCCATAGAAAGGGATGCACGCATGCAGGAGTATCAGCAGAGACTGTTGCAGAATCTTACATGTGCTTTTCCACAAAATACCAGTGGTGCACGTAGTGAATCTCACAGTTCCAAGTTGCCAACCGTGGGACCGTCAAGTGTTCAGCACTCAAACCGTAACAGAACCACAGTATCTGCTGGTAACATCAATTTTGCGGAATCATTTCACCACTTTTTTAGCCCATCCTTTGCAAGGCCACAGGAGACAAGAAGTCTGACACATAGTCAACGCCTAGAGACGATGGTACAGGAGTATCTCCAAGTAAACATTGAAGCCACGACTGTGTCACTGGACCCTTGCTCTTTTTGGGCTTCCAATCTGGATAAATGGCCGGAGCTAGCCACTTACGCCTTGGAGATCTTGTCATGCCCCGCAGCCAGCGTTCTGTCTGAACGTGTGTTCAGCGCTGCTGGTGGTGTGCTGACAGATAAGCGCACGCGGCTCTCCACTGATAATGTAGACAGACTCACGTTCATAAAGATGAACAAATCATGGATCCGAAACGACTTTTCTACCCCTGTGTCATCCTGGGGAGAGTAAAAGCTTGATGATTGGTTAAAATCACCCTACCAACCGTTTTAAGCTTTCAAATTACTAATCATGTTTATCTGTATCTTGACTGGAAAATAATTTGGGCTTTGTAGCAGTGTGCAGCACTGATCCTATTAGGCCATCTATAATAAGCTCCACCAGATTTAAAATTAAAAATAATTTTTAGCTGCATCTAGCCCGGAAAATAATTTTGGGGCTCCGAGATGCGCAAGACACATAAGTGCCTTCTTGCTGCACTACCTGCAGCATGACCCTCATATTGTCAGAATTCGAAGTAATCATGACTACTGGGTTGCCACACTCTTAGATCCCCCAAACTTTTCGATCAACCTATTCATTTTAATAAAGACCAAAAAAATGGTCATTTTTGAAATTATAAGCATTAGCAGGTTGTTAGAAACTGAAATCAAACAGTTTTCAACTCAAAACTTTATTGTAGGTGATGTTACATTTTCACATAGGACCCCTTGTTCGAAAGGAGCTTCTGAACTCTCTCGTCCATTGAATTTGTCAGGTTTTGGATGGTTTCTGCTTCAATTGTTTTGCATGAGGACAGAATACCCTCCCAGAGCTGTTGCTTAGATGTGAACTGCCTCCCGCCATCATAGACACTGCTTTTAATGATGCTCCAAAGGTTCTGAATGGGGTAGAGGTCAGGGGAGCATGGGGGTCACACCATAAGTTTGTCCCCTTTTATGCCCATATCAGCCAGAGATGCAGATGTTTTATGTGCAGCATGAGATGGTGCATTATCATGCAGAAAAATGATCTTGCTGTGAAATACACGGTTCTTCTTCTTGAACCATGGCAGGAAGTGCTGTTTGAGAAAATCCACATACATTATGGAGTTCATCTTTAGCGCCTTCAGGGATCCTAAAGGGGCCGACAATCTCTCTCCCCATGATTCCAGCCCAAAACATTACTCCACCTCCTCCTTGTTGGCGCTGTAGCCGTGTTTGCGTGGGGTGTCCATCAACCAGCCATCCTCCACTCCATCCATCTGGACCATCGAGCGCTGCACGGCACTCATCCGTGAACAAAACAGTTTTGAAATCAGTCTTCATGTAATGTTTGGCCCACTGGAGCCGTTTCTGCTTGTGTGAAGTGGATAGAGGAGGTCGACAGGATGGCGTATGCACAGCTGCAAACCTCTGAAGGACCCTGCATCTTGTTGTTCGGGGGACGTTGGAGGCACCAGCAGCTTCAAAAACTTGTCTGCTGCTATGACAAGGCTTTCTTGCCGCTGCTCTTTTAACCTGACGTAATTGCCTGTAGGAAAGAGTCCTCAATTTGCCCTTATCAGCACGCACACGTGTGTACTGTGAATCAGCTACATACTTCTTGATTGCCAAGACACTTCATCCTGATCATCGCACAATGTTGATTGTAGTCATGCCTTGACCTAAACACTCCACAATTTGTTGCTTCTCAGCAGCCGACACATCCTTTTTCTTTCCCATTTTGGCAGAAAATGTAGGCTGCTTAATAATGTGAGAGAGCCTTCTTAAGTAGTCTTGCCTTTCATTGGACACACCTGCCAAACTAATTAGCACAGGTGTCTGCAATTGCTTACAGTGATATAAAGAGCCCTGACACACATCACCATCAATGAGTTTAACTGACAAACAAACAAATTCTTCCCTTATCACTCCTAAACACTTTTTGCATAATAATTTGGAACGCAGTGTACATGTGCTTTTCCACAAAACACCAGTGGTTCACGTAGTGAATCTTACAGTTCTAACTTGCCAACCGTGGTCTGTATGGAATTGTTCAATAAAGGGCCCAAAATTAAGATAACATAGATGGGAGAGGTCTCTATGAATAGGAATTCCTAAGTATTTGATACCCTGTGAGGGCCAGGCAAAGGGAAAGTTGGACTGGATGGAATCCTATATGGATTTGGGGAGGGAGACATCGAGGGCCTCAGACTTCGCTGCATTGATTTTAAAATTTTACCATGTAACAAAGTGATCTATTTCAGCCATAACAGCAGGGATGGATATATGTGATTGAGTGATATATACTAGGACATCATCAGCAAATAGAGAGCACTTGTACTCGGTGCCTCCCACCTCAATCCACCTAATATTGGGGTTATGGCGAATTGATGAGAGCAGGTGCTCCGTCACTAGGATGTATAAGAGAGGGGACAGAGGACATCCCTGCCTTGTCCCATTGGTGATTGTGAAAGGTGATGAAAATGTTCTGACGCACCCCCTGGGCCTTGGGACACCCGGAGCCGGACCCTTTTTGGTGGATGCTGGTGGTTGTAGTCTTCGTGGCGGCGAACCCGGTTCCGTGGCTCAGGGCGCTCAAACCAGTGGCGGAACTATTTATGTGGTTTTGATGTTTAAATGTCCGACTACGCCACCCGTGGATTGCGGTCAGAGTGAACCGCCGCTACAGGGCAGACCGCTGAGGCTGGTGTTGTGGGTGCAGCAGAGCGTAGCATAACTCCCCACGGGAGGAGTATAGCCTCAGGGCAGTGTATGCGGAGGATGGGGGTGATGGTGCAGGGCAGCAGCAGTAACGACACGGAGTCAGTGATGCAGTCCAGGGCCTTTACTCACAGTTCTTATTATCCAGACCACGTCTGCAGGTAACGGCTGCCCACGTCGTACTGTGCTCACCAGGTGAGGGGCTCAGACAACTCCCAGATAACTTTGGAGCACTTCACAGGACCCCCTTTGTGTGTCCTTTGTCTGGCCTTTCTTACCAACACTTCTGTCCGGCTGCCTCGGGCCTCCTCTTGGTAAACTTGGCGCCAGTTTCCCTGACCCTATGTGGTGCCTTCCTAGCGGGTGTAGCGAGGGGCTGCGCCACATAAAATGTCAGAGCCTCCGGTTTCTAGCTGAGGGTCGTTTCCTGCCTCCACTAGTTCGGGGACCGGTCTCCCCCTTTGGCCTGACCCCTCCACGCAGGTGGATTCGGGCGTGCGGTGGCGACTCGCCCGTCCGCACCCCTGGGATCCCTTCATTCCTCGTTCCTGGAGCCTTCTCCGCTCCTCTTCCTTCCTTCTCCCTCTTCCAGGCCTGGGCCTCTGTTACTAGGCCCGCCTCCGGAGCAGAGCTCATGCAGAGCCCCTGCTCCCTGCCACTTCTGCTCAGACTTCTCTGCACTGAACTAAGATGGTGCCCACCTTTTATACTCCCTTCTCAATGCACCCAGGAACTGCTTCCTCCCTGCTCCTGCACTACAGGGTTCCCCTTCCTCAGTGTTCCCTCCCCCCACTCCAGCCAGGGACAGGGACTGTCGTGCCCATCTCAGGGGCATATTGGTCGCCCTGCCCCACGGCAATGTGGTGTAATGCATGCAGGTGTCGGGTCCTGATCCACACTCCATCCTTACCTGAGAGTGAGATATCACACCTCTGGGTGAGGTGCAATACATCTGTAGCAACCGAGCCCTCAGGGTGCTACAGTTCCATTTATCTTCAGCCTAGGTGACGTATTGCGATACAGGGCCGTGATTTTGGCTATAAAAGGGTCCCCTAGACCCCTACCCCAAGCTTTTTAAGAGAATCATATATGGCGTGCCAGGAGACTCTATGGAATGCTTTCTCAGCATCCAACGAGAGTATCTAATTACAAATTTTTAACTGCATCTAGCCCAGGAAATACTTTGTGCCTAGTAGCAGTGTCTGCTAGTCAGCGGATTATCCCGGCTGTTAAGCAAGCTACACCACCTGTAGTTTAGACACTTAATTTTTTCAAAAGAAATGCTTCGGGACCATGGGATACTTAGTGAAGAGCATCAGGAGGCACCCCAAGGCATAGGGGCTGGGACTGGCAGTAGGATGCCTTGCGGTGGACAGCCGAGCTCGATCCTTATAAAAGCTTTTTAACTGCAGCAGCTTTAGTGGACGCTACTGGAGCTGGAATTACCGCGGCTGCTGGCATGAGACTTGCCCTCCAATAGATCCTTGTAAATGGATTTAAAGTGTATTCATTCAAATTAGAGAGACAATTTAAATTAAAAAGCTTAGAGCTGCCTCCACCACAGGGGGCTCGCTCGACCCACCAGCGGACAGGCACCAGTATTGGGAGAGGGGGGCTGGCCGTCAGGGTTCACCGCGGCTCTGGCACAAACCCGGCGACACGGAGGTGGCACGGGCAGGAGCGGACTGGCCGTGTCGGCTTCTCACTTTTTGGATTTTAGAAGGGCATGACATGCCTATATCTGTGTCTCCCCCTCCTTTTACTCCTCCACCTCTTTTATTTTCGCATGACTATATGTACTTGTCACTTTTCCATGTGTTAGTTATGTCTTCTGAGCAGTTTGTCAGCTTTTGGACACCTTTGAAGGTGTTTTCTATGTGTTTCTATGTGTTTTTCTTTGCCTGCCATTGGATTTAACGGTGTTCGAAGGTGTTCGACGAACAGTTCGACGAACAGTTCGGCGAACACACGGGTGTTCGACGAACCGAACCGAACTCGAACACTACGGGGGTGGCTCAACACTACTTCCAAGTCTCCTGTGGCTGTTGGATTTTTTTTTGTAAAAAAAAAAGATGGCGGTTTACGTCCTTGTCTGGACTTTCGTGAGATTAATAAAATTACTGTACGCAATCCTTACCCACTGCCATTGATTCCTGATTTATTTAACCAGTTAGTGGGGGCCAAGTGGTTCTCTAAAATTGATCTCCGGGGGGCATACAATTTGTTGCGCATGAAGGAGGGTGATGAATGGAAGACTGTTTTTAACACTCCTGTGGGTCATTTTGAGAATCTGGTTATGCCTTTTGGTCTTACCAATGCCCCAGCATTTTTTCAGAATCTTATTAATGACATCCTTAGACCTTTAATCGGCAAAAATGTGGTTGTGTATTTGGATGACATTCTGATTTATTCGCCTGATCTGGAGTCTCATTGGCGGAGCGTACGTGAGGTATTACAGTTATTAATGGACAATTTGCTTTTTGCTAAGCTGGAGAAATGTGAGTTCGCTGTACAGAGAATTAGTTTTTTGGGCTACATTATCTCCAGTGAAGGTTTTGAGATGGACCCGGTTAAAGTTCAAGCTGTGCAGGAATGGCCTAGGCCTATTGGTTTGAAATCGATACAGAGGTTTTTGGGTTTCGCCAATTATTACAGAAAATTCATAAAAAATTTTTCTATTATTGTCAAACCGCTGACCGATCTCACCAGGAAAGGTGTTAATGCGGTTCAGTGGACTTCTGAGGCCATTGAAGCTTTTGTGTTTCTAAAGGAGAGGTTCACCTCTGCTCCCATCCTTATGCAGCCTGATGTGACTAAGCCGTTTTTGGTTGAGGTTGATGCTTCTTCGGTGGGGGTCGGTGCGGTGTTGTCTCAGGAAAACAAGGATGGAGTACATCCCTGTGCCTTTTTTTCAAAAAAATTTTCTGAGACTGAACTTAATTACGATATTGGTAATCGGGAATTGCTGGCGATTAAACTCGCATTTGAACACTGGCGTCACCTCTTGGAAGGTGCTGAATTTCCCATTCAGGTTTTCACTGATCATAAAAATCTGATCTATCTTGATGCTGCCAAGCGCTTGAATGCCCATCAGGCTAGGTGGGCACTTTTTTTCTCGCGGTTTAATTTTTCCGTTACTTACATCCCGGGTACCAAGAATGTTAAAGCGGATGCTTTGTCTCGCAGCTTTTCTCCCATGGTCGGTGTTGAGGAGGAAGAGGAGAGCATTTTACAAGAAGGTGTTGTGATTGCTGCTTTGGACTCCGTTTTGGAGGATGAGATTCTTAAAGCTCAGGAGAATGCCCCATCTAACACTCCCCATGGAGGTTGTTTGTGCCTAGGACCTTTAGGAGAGATTTGTTTGTTGAGTGTCATGAGTCTCGGTTGGCAGGTCATCCAGGAATTTCTGAGACCAAGAGACTTGTGGGTCGCAGTTTTTGGTGGCCTGGATGGCAGAAGGAAGTCATTAAGTGGGTGCGCCAATGTACTGTGTGTGCTAGATCCAAGTCTTCGCATGCTCCTGCTGCGGGGTTGCTTTGCCCTCTGGAGGTTCCTAGTGCACCTTGGACACATCTGGCTATGGACTTTATTACTGACCTTCCCCCCTCTGAAGGTTTCACGGTCATCTGGGTGGTCGTGGACCGTTTTAGCAAGATGTGTCACTTGGTTCCCTTCATCAAACTGCCTTGCGCTAAGACACTCGCTAAGGCCTTTGTCAAGGAAATTGTCAGACTACATGGTGTTCCTACTGACATTGTTTCTGATAGGGGACCTCAGTTCATGGCTCGTTTTTGGCGTGCCTTTTGTGACAGGTTGGGAGTTCATTTGTCATTTTCATCCGGATATCATCCTGAGTCTAATGGCCAGACAGAAAGGAAGAACCAGGATGTTGAGCAGTTCTTGCGTTGTTTTGTGGCAGACAATCAAGAGGGGTGGTCTGAGTTTCTGCCACTTGCTGAATTTGCTCTTAACAACCATACATCCTCTTCTGCTGGGTGTTCGCCTTTTTTTTGTTGTTCTGGGAGACATCCGTCTTTTGGGTCATTCTCCAAATTGGTTTCGGCTGTGCCTGAGGAGGAGAGTTTTTCTGGTGATTTGGAGAGAGTTTGGACGGATGTGCGTGGTAATCTTCAGGAGGCTAACAAAAAATCTAAGAGGTACTTTGATAGGAAATGGCAAGAGGTTTTGTTTGCTGTTGGTGACATGGTTTGGTTGTCCTCTAAGAATCTGCGATTGAGGATTCCTTCTAAAAAATTGGGTCCCAAGTTCGTAGGGCCCTTTAAGGTGCTTCAGATAGTTAACCAATCTGCTGTTAGGTTGGAGGTTCCTACGTCCTGGAAGATTAACCCGGTGATTCATGTTTCTCTGTTGAAAAAAGCTGATGTGTCGGATGGTGACGCCTCTGCCACTGTTCCTCCGGTGGTGGAGGACGGGGAACATGAAATTTCCCGCATCCTAAATTCTAGACGGTATAGAGGGAGTTTGCAGTATCTCGTCGCTTGGAAGGGTTTCGGACCTGAGGATAACTCATGGGTGAGGGCGGATGATGTTTCTGCTTCCAGACTTGTCAGAGCTTTTCACAGGAGGTTTCCTGGTAAGCCTGGGCCTAGGGGATCCGGAGGATCCTCTTAGAAGAGGGGGTACTGTTAGAACTCTCCTGTTAGGTTTTTTTTAGTTTGCTGGTCACATGACCATTTTTGCCTATTCAATCCGGCTCCGCCCTCCTGGCCTTGCTGGACTTCATTGTATTTACTACTCTTGAGCTAGCTTGGTGCTCTGTTGCCGTTCTCTGTTAGTTTTGCTAGGTCTTCTGACCTCTATGCTTTTTGTTGTGTGTTTGTCTTTGACTGCTACTATTTCTGCTAGGAGGTGTCCAACTTATCCCAGTCCCTAGTTCTTGTAGGGATCCCTCCCTCACATCTATAGGTCTTCGTACAGACTAGCCGAGGACTTTAGCGGGTCTGATCGCAGGATCAGGTTCCCCGTTACATCGTAGGGATCTAGTTTAATTCTATTGTAGGGACAGATCTCCTGTCTTTCCTTAGTCCCTGTAGCAGATCATAACAGCAGGTTACCATTCTCCCAGAAGAAGATTTTTGGGTGAGTACCGCTCCGGCTCCGGAGGAGGAGGCATCAACCTCCAGGTAGAATTGTTTATTACAGTCCGGACGATGCAGGACGGGGGCAGAGGCGAAGGCTCTCTTTAAGGAAAGGAAGGCCTCCTTGGCTTCAGGCGACCATACCTTGGGATTTGCCGCCTTACGGGTAAGCGCAGATATGGGAGCAGTCCGGGACGAGAAGTTTGGGATGAAAAGACGATAGTAATTGGCGAAGCCCAGGAATCGCTGTATCGCCTTCAAACCTTCTGGACGGGGCCATTTTACAACAGAAGAGAGCTTCTCGGGATAAATTTGTAGACCTGTCTGGGAGATAACATAGCCCAAGAATGGAAGGGAGGTCTGGTCGAAGAGGCACTTCTCGTATTTGGCATAGAGGTGGTTCTGCCGAAGCCTAAGCAGGACCTGACGAACATCCCTCCGGTGTGTGGGGAGATCCGGAGAGAAGACCAAGATATCGTCCAGGTAAACCACTACGCAGGAGTACAGGAGGTCACGGAAGATGTCGTTGACCAGCTCTTGAAAGACAGCAGGGGCGTTACAGAGACCAAAGGGCATCACAAGGTACTCATAGTGACCGTCCCGGGTATTGAATGCTGTCTTCCACTCGTCTCCTTGACGGATACGGACCAGGTTATATGCTCCTCGTAGATCCAGCTTGGAGAAGATCCTGGCGCCCTTGAGACGGTCAAACAATTCGGTGATGAGCGGCAGGAGGTATTTGTTTTTTACAGTGATTAGATTGAGTCCTCTGTAGTCAATACAGGGACGTAGCGAGCCGTCTTTCTTTTTGACAAAGAAGAATCCGGCTCCAGCCGGGGAGGTAGATTTTCGGATAAATCCCCTAGCCAGATTCTCTTCAATGTATTCAGACATGGCCCGGGTTTCGGCCGCAGACAACGGGTAGATACGCCCACGGGGAGGAGTGGCGCCAGGTACCAGGTCGATCGGGCAGTCATATGGCCTATGGGGTGGCAACGTCTCTGCTTCCTTTTTACCGAAGACGTCCGCATAGGGCCAGTATGGAGCCGGGAGACCGGGTAGATTAGCTGGAGTAGGCGGAGGGCGAGCTGGGTGGACCGGAAACAGGCAGGTCTTATGGCAGTCTGGACCCCACCGGAGTACTTCGCCGGATCGCCAGTTCAAACACGGGTTCATGTGTCTGGAGCCAAGGTAGACCTAGCAACAGGGAGTGAGAGAGTCCGGATAGCACATGGAAGGAGATCTTCTCAGAGTGCAGCATTCCCACCTGCAGAGTTAAGGGTTCAGTGACGAGCAGGATGGGTACTGGAAGGAGTTTACCATCCACGGAGGCAACTGACAAAGGTTCAGAAAGAGGCTTGGTGGGAATACGGTATCTCTCTACTAAGGACTGGGAGATGAGGTTCCCAGCCGCTCCAGAGTCCAGGTGAGCGTTTTCAAAGTGCCGATCCTCTCCCCAGGAGAGAGAGACAGACAAAGTCAGGGAGGGAGAGGACTTACTTTGTCTAGGACGACCTCTCAGAGCGATCCTACACACCGGCGTTTCCCGGCCTCTCCGGGCAGGAACGGATCAGGTGCTCCTTGCTGCCACAATAGAAACAGCTCCCCTCGGCCCGGCGTGACTCCTGGCGGGATTTGACCAACTTGGTCTGGTCGACCTGCATGGGCTCGAGTGAGTGCGCCCGGGGGGTGATTGAAGAAGAGACAGGTCTCTGGAAGTTAGGAGCAAGGCGGGGAAACCTTCTCTCACGGGTGGTTTCCTTGGTACGTTCCTGGAACCGGATGTCAATCCGGGTAGCAAGTGACACCAGGTCGTCCAGGGTGGTAGGGATGTCCCGACTGGCAAGTTCATCTTTAATCTGACCGGAAAGACCCTCCCAGAAGACGGACAGCAGGGCCTCGTTATCCCAGGCAAGTTCTGAAGCGAGGGTACGGAACCGTATGGCATATTGGCCTACGGTGAGACTCCCTTGGCGGAGACGTAGCAGAGAGGAGGCTGATGAGGTCTTTCGTCCCGTTTCATTGAAGACTTTCCAGAAAGCAGTGAGGAAAGCTGACCAGTTGGATACTAGGGGATCCCCTCTCTCCCACAGGGGATTTAGCCAAGCCAGTGCTTCCCCAGTGAAATGGGACATGATGAAAGCCACTTTGGCCCGGTCGGTTGTAAAGTGATGTGCCAAGAGTTCAAAGTGCAGGGTGCACTGGTTTATGAAGCCCCGAGCTTGAGCGGGGTCGCCTCCGAAACGAGGAGGTGCAGAAAGCCGGGGTCCAGAGCAGGATGCCATGGTATTGATGGGCAGCGGCGCTGCCGGGGTGCGAGTCGTGCAACTAGCGGTGGTGGCTGGTGGAGCAGTCAGTGTGTCCAGGCGGGAGTTGACATTCCGCAGGTGGTTCAGGATGGACTCCTGCTGAGATCTCTGATGGGAGACTTCCTGGTATAGGTCAGAGAGCGAGGGAGCTTGGATGCCACCGGGTTCCATGGCCCGAGCAAACTGTTACGGGTCTGGGTGGTGGAACCTCTGTGCCAAGGTGCAAGGAGGGACCCAGAGGGGCGTGACTAAGTATCCACCCGAACCGACCCTGGTTGTACGGCAGCTAACGACACCGTGACCAGGGAGGATCCGGGCTGAGGGACCAGGTACTACTCTGGGGACGACCTTGTAAGAGAGCAGGTGGCTCCCACGGGTCAGATGGCTGGGACTGACCGGTATGGCGGATGGACACGGCAAGCATGCGGAAGTCTCTGGTAGCTGACAGGTGGTCACAGTTCGAGAAAGCAGGGCAAGTAGCAGTCTTTAGGTTTACCAGGAAGGTGGTCACAGCAAGTGACGGCAGGGTCTCCAGGCAGGCTGACAGGAAACAGGCAGGTGCTCCCAGGTGAGCGGGCAGACAGACGAGGCAGGTAACAGGCAGGTAACTGGTGGACGCTCCCAGGTGAGCGGTCTGATTGACAGGGTAGGCGGATGCTCCCAGGTGAATGGACGGATAGCCAAGGCAGGTAACAGGCAGGTAACTGGTGGACGCTCCCAGGTGAGCGGTCAGACAGACAGGGCAGGCGGATGCTCCCAGGTGAGCGGACAGATAACCAAGGCAGGTAACAGGCATGTAACAGGTGAGCGCTCCAGGTGAGCAGGCTGGCAGGCTCAGCAGGTAACGGGCAGATAACAGGCTGGCAGTTAGGACGAGAAGTCAGGCTAGCAGCGGGACCTGAGGGCTGAAGCACAGATCAGACACAGTGCAAACAACTTTGCTCGGGCACCTCCATTTTGGAGGAGGTGCCTTATATATGGGAAGTCCTCCGGCAATTGGCCGGGGACTCCTTAGGACGACGCGCGCGGCCCCTTTAAGAGAGGGGGACCGCGCGCGCCCTAAGCACAGTGCCCGGGAAGGAGCGCGCGCCGGCAGCAGTGAGGGAAGGAGTGCTGGAGGACGCCGTGCGCTGAACAGGAAGGTGAGAGGGACGGCGTCTCTGCCATGCAGGAGGCAGAGACGCCGATGCAACAGCCGGATTGCGGTGAACTCTGGCTGCGCAGTACAGATGTGAGTGGTATACTCACTGCACTGTTGGAATGCGTGTCTCAATAAGGCAGAGGTTGAGGGCACAGTTGGAGACCCTAGATGAGGTGGAGGAGGCAGAAGCAGTGGATGAAGTGTTTGATACAGAGATTTCTCCCGCAAGCCTTGGAGATTACAAGACTTGTGGAGCAGCCCTTTCCCCACTGGCCCCCATAGCCACCAGAATCACACAGTGCCCAGTTAGCAAGATGTAATGCCTCTGGCCATGCTTGCTCATTGAGGTGTCAGTGGTGAGATGCACCATGTCAGACATAGATTTTTTCAAGGAACGGGTGATGTTGTCGGCAACATGCTGGTGTAGCGCAGGCACAGCTTTCATACAGAAGTAATGACAGCTGGGCAACTGGTAATAGGGGACTGCGACGGCCATCAGCTTTCGGAAACCATCTGTATCCACCAGGCGGAAAGGCAGCATTCTGTGACCAACAGATTGGAGATGGTGGAGTTCAAGTTCTTAGCTTTGGCATGTGTAGGAGGAAACAACCTTTTACGTGACCACAACTGTTGGACTGAGGGCTGGCTGCTGTGCTGAGAGAGGGTGGAGTAGGGTGAACACGACAAACTGCAGGACTGTGAGTGAGGCATGTCCACTTCCGTAACAGCTGACGGGCTCTCACCCACCCCGACTGTAGTGGGTAAACAAGTGGAGGTTCTACGGCCAGAGACCTGTGTGAGAACACTTGCCACGGTGATGGAGGAGGAAGAAGCAGTAGATGGGGCAGCCAGTGGTTGGTGAGGCCCGCTAGTCTGCATTTTAGCGCAGTGAAATTCCCAGACTAACGCATGTTGATCGCGCATGTGCCGGTTCATATATGTAGTAGTCAAGTTATTGTAATTTTTGCCTCTACTGAGTAATTTTTTACAAAGTTGGAAGATAACGTGAGTTGGGTCATCCTTTGCGGTCTCAAAAAATTGCCCAGATTAGGCAACCCTTGCCGCCCCTGCAAACTGCAGACCCGCAACCGATGCTGGCCACAGCCACAGTTGAGGCTGAGGATGCAGTGATTGTCGTGGCTACATCACTCCGTGTCTCTATGCGAGGCACAACGTAACCTCCTTGTCTTCCTCCTCCTCCACCTCCTCTGTTGAGCTACTGTGCCTCTGGGTTCACACAAGTGGTATCTACAACCTCATTGTCATCCTCTCTGTTCTCCCACTCCTCGTCCTAAGAGTCACCCTCCTCCTCCTCTTCCTTCCCTGACACCACAGTATAGTCCGCGTGCGCCTCAGGTATCTGAGTCTCATCAGGATCACCTCCACCCCCGGGGGTTAACATCTGATGACGAGGGTCTGGATTCTGCTCAGACCCTACTTCCTCCAGCCCCGGATCCAACTGAAAAAAAATTTGGCCATCGGTGCAGATGCTTTCCTCCTCTTGAGTCTGTGAATCTTTGGAGTGGACCTCAGATGCCCATGGAATAGAATCTGTGAACAGCTCTGCAGACTCGCCCATCTGTGGTTCCCCACAGTCAGTTGGGCAGTTGGAGAGTTGTGACGCGGGGGAGAAACAGTGGTAATTGAGGTGATACCTCTGAGGACTGCACTGTGTGTCATGTTAAGGTGGAGGATGAGAAGGCGAAGCCACTTGATGCAGCGCTTGCCATCCACTAGAGCACATGCTCTTTCTGTCCCTCATCTACAAGGTGTACTGTTGTGCGACTGCCAAAGAAAGGGAGTGGAGCAGCCCAGCCAGTAACAGAAGTTGTCAGTAGTGTTGAGCCACCCCCATAGTGTTCGGGTTCGGTTCGGTTCCTCGAACACCGGGATGTTCGAGGAACTGTTCGTCGAACTGGTCGTCGAACACCTTAGAACACCGTCGAACACCGTTAAAACCAATGGCAGGCAAACAAAAACACATAGAAACACATAGAAAACACCTGCAAAGGTGTCCAAAAGCTGACAAACTGCTCAGAAGACACTCTCTTTAAAAAAGCTGGCCGGCAAATTCAGCAGTGGCATACACCGGTACCCGACAATTTAGACAAGAAGGAATAGAGCATCACACATAGATTAGATAGATAGAAACATGTCAGTCACATATATAAGAAGTACAGTGACAGTGTTGGTTACTGCACTTGTCATTTAGTGTAAAGGATTTAGTAAAAAAAATATTAGTGTTTTCATGCACCGTCTCTTTAAAAAAGCCGGCCGGCAATTCAGCAGCGGTACCCGACAATTTAGAACAGAAAGAATAGAGCTTCACACATAGATTAGATAGATAGAAACATGTCAGTCACATTTATAATAAGTACAGCGACAGTGTTGGTTACTGTACTTGTCATTTAGTGTTAAAATAAAGGATTTATTAAAATAAAAATTGGCGTGGGGTTCCCCGTAATTTTAGGCTCTAGCGGAGGTTAAGCAGACGGCTGGGGCAGAGGTTTGAAGCCTGGGAAGGGGGTAATACCCACGGAGCTTCCCAGGCTACTAATATCAGCCCCCAGCTGAATACTTAGCCTTTACTAGCTATTAAAATGGGGGAGCCCCCCAAAAAAAATGACGTGGGGTCCCCCCTATGTTAATAGCTAGCAAAGGCTAGGCAGACAGCTGGGGGCTGATATTAATAGCTCAGGAAGGGTGCCATGAATATTGGCCCCCTCCCAGGCTAGAAACACCAGCCGTCAGCCGCCCCAGAAATGGCGCATCCATAGGATGCGCCAATTCTGGCACTTAGCCTCGCTCTTCCCACTGCCCTGTAGCGGTGGCAGTGGGGTAATAGGGTTGGGGTTGATGTCAGCTTATAACGCCTGCTGACATCAAGCCCAGGTTAGTAATGGAGAGGCGTCTATAAGACACCCCCATTACTAACCCCATAGTAAAAGTTAAAAAAAACACAAACACCCAGAATAAAGTCCTTTAATTGAAATAAACACACAATTCTTTATTGTTCTAAATTAAACCATACTTACCATCACGCCCATTCCAGCTGAAGCCAACGATCTCCTGTAATAAAAATAAAATAATAAACCAACATCATCCTTACCTTTCGATGGTTCCCAGGACAGCTCCAGCTCTGCTACATCAAGATGACAGGCTGGACCGCAGGAGAAAGCTGCCATCCAGCCTGTCATCCCGCGGACACTGAGAAGCGCAGGCATGCTTGCGCTCCCCAGTGTCTCGCTGTGACGGCATCCAGATGAGCCGAGGTCATGTCCAATGAACTCGGCGCACCTCATGCACGTCACTGACAGCGTGGGAAAATTCTCACGCTGAAGCGCTGAGTGCAGGAGAATTCTCCCACGCTGTCAGTGACGTGCATGAGGTGAGCAGAGATCATTGGACATGAACTCACCTCATGCACGTCACTGACAGCGTGGGAAAATTCTCACGCTGAAGCGCTGTCAGTGACGTGCATGAGGTGAGTTCATGTCCAATGATCTCTGCTCACCTCATGCACGTCACTTACAGCGTGGGAGAATTCTACTGCACTCAGCATTTCAGCGTGAGAATTTTCCCACGCTGTCAGTGACGTGCATGAGGTGAGCTGAGTTCATTGGACATGACCTCGGCTCATCTTTATGCCGTCACAGCGAGACACTGAGGAGCGCAAGCATGCCTGCGCTTCTCAGTGTCTGCGGGATGACAGGCTGGATGGCAGCGTTCTGCTGCGGTCCAGCATGTCATCTCGATGTAGCAGAGCTGGAGCCGTCCTGGGAACCATGGAAAGGTAAGGATGATGTTGGTTTATTATTTTTCTTTTATTGCAGGAGATCGTTGGCTTCAGCTGGAATGGGTGTGATGGTAAGTATGGTTTAATTTAGAACAATAAAGAATTGTGTGTTTATTTCAATTAAAGGACTTTATTCTGGGTGTTGTGTTTTTTTTTAAATACTTTACTAGAAATTCATGGCGGTCATGTCTAATACTGGCGTGACCCCATGAATTTTGGGCTTAGGGCCAGCTGATAATACTAAGCTGTCCCTAACCCCTTTATTACCCAGTGAGCCACCGCACCAGGGCCCTGGATGAGTTGGGTACAGCGCCAGAAGATGGCGCTTCTATGAACGCGCCATTTTCCGGGGTGGCTGCGGACTGCAATTTGCAGCGGGGGGGGGCCAGAAAGCTTGGGCCTCCCTGCGCTGCAGATTCCAGCCCCCAGCTGCCTAGTTGTACCTGGCTGGACACAAAAATAGGGCGAAGCCCCACATATTTTTTTTTTAATTATTTCATGAAATTCATGAAATAATTGAAAAAAAAAGGCCTTCCCTATATTGTTGTGTCCGGCCAGGTACAAATAGTCAGCTGGTGGTTGGGGGCAGCCCGTTCCTGCCTGCTGTACCTGGCTGGACACAAATATAGTGCGAAGCCCCACTTCAATTTTTTTTTATTATTTCATGAAATTCATGAAATAATTAAGAAAAAAAGGCCTTCCCTATATTGTTGTGTCCGGCCAGGTACAAATAGTCAGCTGGTGGTTGGGGGCAGCCCGTTCCTGCCTGCTGTACCTGGCAGGACACAAATATAGTGCGAAGCCCCACTTCAATTTTTTTAAATTATTTCAGGAAATTCATGAAATAATTTAAAAAAAATTAACGTGGGGCTTCGCACTATATTTGTGTCCAGTCAGGTGCAGCAGGCAGGAACGGGCTGCCCCCAACCACCAGCTGCCTATTTGTACCTGGCCGGACACAACAATATAGGGAAGCCCTTTTTTTCTTAATTATTTCATGAAATAATTTAAAGAAAATTGACGTGGGGCTTCGCCCTGTTTTTGAGTCCAGCCAGGTACAACTAGGCAGCTGGGGGCTGGAATCCGCAGCGCAGGGAGGCCCAAGCTTTCTGGGCCCCCCCCCGCTGCAAATTGCAGTCCGCAGCCACCCCGGAAAATGGCGCGTTCATAGAAGCGCCATCTTCTGGCACTGTACCCAACTCATCCAGGGCCCTGATGCGTTGGCTCACTGGGTAATAAAGGGGTTAGGGCCAGCTTGGCATTATCAGCTGGCCCTAAGCCCGAAATTCATGGGGTCACGCCAATATTAGACATGACCACCATGAATTTCTAGTAAAGTATTTAAAAAAAACACAACACCCAGAAAAAAGTCCTTTAATTGAAATAAACACACAATTCTTTATTGTTCTAAATTAAACCATACTTACCGTCACGCCCATTCCAGCTGAAGCCAACGATCTCCTGAAATAAAAGAAAAATAATAAAGCAACATCATCCTTACCTTTCCATGGTTCCCAGGACGGCTCCAGCTCTGCTACATCGAGATGACAGGCTGGACCTGCAGAACGCTGCCATCCAGCCTGTCATCCCGCAGACACTGAGAAGCGCAGGCATGCTTGCGCTCCACAGTGTCTCTCTGTGAGGGCATCCAGATGAGCCGAGTTAATGTCCAATGAACTCGGCTCACCTCATGCACGTCACTGACAGCGTGGGAAAATTCTCCTGCACTCAGCGCTTCAGCGTGGGAGAATTCTCACGCTGAAGCGCTGAGTGCAGGAGAATTTTCCCACGCTGTCAGTGACGTGCATGAGGTGAGCTGAGTTCATTGGACATGAGCTCACCTTATGCACGTCACTGACAGCGTGGGAGAATTCTCCTGCACTCAGCGCTTCAGCGTGAGAATTTTCCCACGCTGTCAGTGACGTGCATGAGGTGAGCCGAGTTCATTGGACATGACCTCGGCTCATCTGGATGCCGTCACAGAGAGACGCTGAGGAGCGCAAGCATGCCTGCGCTTCTCAGTGTCCGCGGGATGACAGGCTGGATGGCAGCGTTCTGCTGCGGTCCAGCCTGTCATCTCGATGTAGCAGAGCTGAAGCTGTCGTGGGAACCATGGAAAGGTAAGGATGATGTTGCTTTATTATTTTTCTTTTATTGCAGGGGATCGTTGGCTTCAGCTGGAATGGGCGTGACGGTAAGTATGGTTTAATTTAGAACAATAAAGAATTGTGTCTTTATTTCAATTAAAGGACTTTATTCTGGGTGTTTGTGTTTTTTTTTAACTTTGACTATGGGGTTAGTAATGGGGGTGTCTTATAGACGCCTCTCCATTACTAACCTGGGCTTGATGTCAGCTGGCATTATAAGCTGACATCAACCCCAGCCCTATTACCCCACTGCCACCGCTACAGGGCAGTGGGAAGAGCTAGGCTAAGTGCCAGAATTGGCGCATCCTATGGATGTGCCATTTCTGGGGCGGCTGACGGCTGGTGTTTCTAGCCTGGGAGGGGGCCAATATTCATGGCACCCTTCCTGGGCTATTAATATCAGCCCCCAGCTGTCTGCCTAGCCTTTGCTAGCTATTAAAATAGGGGGGACCCCACGTCAATTTTTTGGGGGGTCCCCCATTTTAATAGCTAGTAAAGGCTAGGCATTCAGCTGGGGGCTGATATTAGTAGCCTGGGAAGCTCCATGGGTATTACTCCCTTCCCAGGCTTCAAACATCTGCCCCAGCCGTCTGCTTAACCTCCGCTAGAGCCTAAAATTAAGGGGAACCCCACGCTAATTTTTTTTTAAATAAATCCTTTATTTTAACACTAAATGACAAGTACAGTAATCAACACTATCACTGTACTTCTTATATATGTGACTGACATGTTTCTATCTATCTAATCTATGTGTGATGCTCTATTCCTTCCATTCTAAATTGCCGGGTACCGCTGCTGAATTGCCGGCCGGCTTTTTTAAAGAGACGGTGCATGAAAACACTAATATTTTTTTTAATAAATCCTTTACACTAAATGGCAAGTACAGTAATCAACACTGTCACTGTACTTCTTATATATGTGACTGACATGTTTCTATCTATCTAATCTATGTGTGAAGCTATATTCTTTCGGTTCTAAATTGTCGGGTACCGGTGTATGCCGCTGCTGAATTGCCAGCTTTTCATGTTTCACTGTGAGCACAGTTCCCATCGATTTGGGCAATCACTCTAATGCCACAACCACCATGGCTGTGGCATTACAGTGAGTGGCAGACAATCCCTGCATGATTGGTGCTCTAAATAGCGCCAGACATGCAGGACACGCTTTTGGTGCACGAACAGTTATCGAACATAACCTCGAACAGCCGAATTTTTTGCAAATCGTTCGGGTTCGTCGAACAACTCGAACACCGCCCAAAACAGCTCGAATTTGAGATTGGCGAACAGTTCTAGTCGAACACCGCTCATCTCTAGTTGTCAGTTGTCTTTAGATAGGACAAGACAGTGTTTGTTCAGTAGAGCTTTCAGTAACATTACCACCTAACCCGCGTACACCTTGAATACCAAGCCTATTCCCCCTTCCACCACAACCTCGCTTTTTCACACTCATGTTGGATTTACCCTTCCCCTCTTTTAACCAGATGTTTCACAACCCTAGGCCCAGACCTGTCAGTCACCAGTCAATAAATGAAAAATCAGTATTTATTTGCTGAGATAGTGTGGCTGGAGCACTCTATTAGGGGCAGGGCAGCACGGTGGCTCAGTGGTTAGCACTGAAACCTTGCAGCGCTTGTATCCTCAGTTCAAATCCCACCAAGGACAACATCTGCAAGGAGTTTGTATGTTCTCCCTGTGTTTGCGTGGGTTTCCTCTGGGCTCTCTGATTTCCTCCCACACTCCAAAGACATACTGATAGGGAATTTAGATTGTGAGCCCCAACAGGGACAGTGATGATAATGTATGTAAAGCACTGTGGAATTAATAGCACTATATAAGTGCATAAAATAAATAAATAAATTAGAACAAACAAACAATGTAGATTCTCAAATTTGAACTCCTGGCTGGAGCAAAAATATAAGCACTAAATATTTATATGCAGAAATGTGGCCTGGTTTCAGGCCCACCCCATTAGCACAAAGAATTTAAATTTTCAAATGTAGACTCCTGACTGGACAAAAATATTACCAGCACAAAATATTTATTTGCAGAAATGTGGCCTTGTTTCAGGACCACACTATTAGCACAAAGAATTTTGATTTTTAAATGTGGACTCCTGGCTGGAGTAAAAATATTACCAGCACAAAATATTTATATGCAGAAATGTGGCCCTGTTTCAGGACAGCACTATTAGCACAAAGAATTTAGATTTTCAAATGTGGACTCCTGGCTGGAGTAAAAATATTACCAGCAGAAAATATTTATATGCAGAAATGTGGCCTGGTTTAGAATAACAGTCCGCTGCTCCTCTAACCTCTCCCCAACGTCTCCCCTCATCAATCACGTACTCATCATACAGCACCACTATCCTAACCAAAGTCCTAACAAAAGCATTAGTGGAAACGCGATCATTTAACGAACTTTGGCATCCGAACACGAATCCAAACTTGCAATGTTTGTGCCGACTTTGAGATTGGCGAACGTTTTCTGGAGAAGTTTGTGACTCGCCCCCTGGGCCGTGGGGCACTCGGAACCGGGCAATAGGGGGAACGATGGGAGTAGTAGTGGCAACCCGGTTCCGTGGCTCAGGGTGGTCAGGCCAGTGGTAGTCCGTTATATTGATTATGTCCGACTACGCCACCCGTGGATTGCGGTTATTAGGAACCGCCGCTGCATGCAGACCGCTGGGGCTGATGAGGTGTGCAGCTATGGTAGTGTGACTCCCCACGGGAAGAGTGCGGTCCCAGGGCAGTATAGTGGATGGTGGGAGTGATGGTAGTGCTGGAGGAGCAAGGAGCACACAGACAACAGGTTGCAGTCCAGGGTCTTTACTAAACAGGTAAACTGACCCACAAACAGTCCCAGCTAGGAGGGGACCTGGATGTCTGAGAGCAACGGGGAAATTGGCCCTGGTCAGGGTGAGGGTGTAGGCCTACCGTGCTTTCTGCGCTCTTTCTGACTATCTCCTCCTGATAGGATAACAGCCAACGTTTCCAAGCTTTCCGTGTATTCTCGCCTGTATGGCCTGCGACGTGGGTTCCTTTCTGCTCCCAGCCTTGTACGGCTTTACTGGTCCCTTCAGTTGTGGCAGGGCCTCCAGGCTTCTTAGGCCAAGGAATGTACAGTCCCTTGCAGACTGGTTCTCTGCTGGGGGATGTGGAATCCTTCCAGCCTCAGACACCAAAGTCTGGTAAAATGAAGTCTTTTCTCTGCCAAGACAGGCTCTCTTCGCCTCTTGTCTCTGGCTGGTGGCTCTCTCCTACTGCCACACTTCCTCTTAGGTGCAATCAACTTTCTGTCCCTGCTCCACTCTGGGACACGTCTCAGAGCTGAGACAGGCAATCCAGTTCTCTCTAACCCTGCCCCCAGCACCAGCTTTTATAGGGGCAGCCAGCTCCCCCTACTGGCCTGACACAGGAGGCATTGCATGCTAATGTTCCCCTAACCAGAGAACCTCCCCCTTGCTCTCGGACACAGCTTTAATTACACTTGTGGCATCCAGGTAGGGTGACACATTCCCCCTAGTGAAATTTAGTACTCCGGGACTAAACAGTAAACAAAGACAATATGCATAACAATAAAACATTAATAGACAGACGACGCACAAATTGAGTTCTTAAGGTCACAGTGTGGTCTGTGACCGGGTGTCCATATCACCAAAACAACGGGAGCCTTAACCAGGTGGGGGTCTGTCCTACCCCAAGTCCTTTACAGTCTTAGTTCATTCCTGGGTTAGGCTCAGAATGCAGTCCATACAAGGTCCCGGTTATAAAAAGTCCATAACCTGTGAGTCCTTACGGTAGCTGCAAGAAACTGAAACACAGAATTACCAAACAAGCATGTAACTTTGGCAAACAATTCAACATTTGGCAACAGGGTTATTTACAATTTAGCACACTCTATATTCTCCAGCGAGCGGGTATCTGCCCCTTTGTGCTCCTGGTTGACCTACGTAGCCCACTGTCTGGTGGTGGACCAACCTGGCTTTCCCCACTAGCGTTAGGGGTACAGCTACCAGCTGGGTGTACAGGTAGGGCAGGCAGCTGTCTGCGGGTTCTTTGGCTTACCGCAGGCATGGCAGGCTCACTGTCAGCAGAGGGTTGACTCTCCTGGGCTGCTGGAACAGGCTCTTCTGCCTCTGGAACCGCTTGCTCCTCTTCACCTTCCAGCTCTGGTGTTGGTTGTTGCTGTGCCGGTTGCAGGAAATGCAGAACGGGTACCACTATGGCATCATTTATGCGAGTCCAGGACTGAGGGAACTCTCCGAGAACGGTGCTGATCATTTCTTCCTTGTCCTCTGCGGGTTCAAGGTCACTCTGATCCTCTTCTGCACTACGGAGTTGCTCGGGGCATCTTTTGAGGTGGTCTCTGGAGACGACACTAGTGGTTTCTCCTCCGTCCTTGGTGATTACGCACACCTTTGGGTTGTCGTGGTCAGACTGCAGTACGGTGTAGGGTTCCCTTTCCCACTGGTCGTCCAACTTATGTAGCCTTCTCTTCCGCTTCAGGACTTGCTCACCAGGTTCTAGGGGACCAGCAGGGGCGTGTTGATTGAAGAGTCTTTCTTGCTTCTCTCTCACCTGGGCCAGGCTCTTCTCCACACTCTCCTGTACCTTCTTGTACTGCAGTTGCCTTTCCGTATCCCAGTCCGCATCCGGGGAGGTGTCCTCAGGTATTAGGACTCCCATCTCCAGGTCTACGGGCAGCTTACCTGGTCTAGCTCGCATCAGGTAAGCCGGGGTGCAGTTGGTAGCGTTCACCGGGATATGATTGTATAAGTCTATCAGGTCCGGCAATTTTTCTGGCCACAGGCTGCGTTCCTCCAGGGGCAACGTCTTCAGGAGATCAATGACTATATTGTTCATCTTCTCACACATCCCGTTGGTTTGGGGGTGGTAAGGCGTTGTCCGAATCTTCTTACAGCCATAGAGGTTGCAGAACTCCTGGAAGATTTCAGCTTCGAACACTGGACCCTGGTCTGTCAGGACCTGTTCCGGATACCCGTGTGGACGGCAGAAGTATTGCTGGAAGGCTCTGGCCGCTGTTTGGGCTGTCAAGTCCTTTACCGGGACCACCACTAGAAAACGGGAATAGTGGTCCACGATTGTCAAGGCATAGATGTATCCTGACCGGCTGGGAGCCAATTTGACATGGTCCAGAGCTACCAGCTCAAGAGGCTGCGTGGTGACGATGGGCCTCAAGGGTGTCTTCTGGCTGGTGCGGTCCTTCCTCCTCAGGTGACAAGGGCCACAGTCTCTGCACCATTTTTCTACAGCTCCTCTCATGCCGACCCAAAAGAATCTTCCTCTTAGCAGGAACTCCAGTTTCTTCCAACCAAAGTGTCCCGCTCTGTCATGGTAAGCCCCCAGGACCATAGCTGCATCCCGCCTTGGGACCACGACTTGCCAGGTCAGCTCGTGCGTCCGGTGGTTGACAATCCTTCTGCACAACTTGCCTTCGTAGAGGAACAGCTTGCTCTTCTCCTTCCATAGCTGCTTGGCTTCCTCTGGGGCATCTGGATCTAGGCGGGCGTCTTCCTGGGTCAGCAGATCTTTCACCAGGCGGACTGCAGGGTCACTATCTTGGGTCTTGGCCCAGCTGTGGTGAGGTATGGGATTCATCATCACAGTTGTTAGATCCTCCTCCTTCACGCGGTGAGAGTGTTGAGCGGCTCCATACCGGTGAAACGCAGGGAGTTCTACCTCCTCCAGCTCTTCTGGGTCTTCGTCACCTTCAGGTAAGTGAGGCATCCTTGATAGGGCGTCCGCGTTGGCGTTGGTTTTGCCTGCCCGGTACTTGATCACGAAGTCATAGTTGGAGAGACGGGCCATCCACCGCTGTTCCAGGGCACCCAGTCTTGCATTGTCCAGGTGTGTCAACGGGTTGTTGTCCGTGTACACGGTGAACTTTGCGGAGGCCAGGTAATGCTTGAAGCGTTCCGTCACGGCCCACACCACCGCCAAGAATTCTAGCTTGAAGGAGCTGTAATTCTCCGGGTTCCTCTCGGTGGGCCTCAGCTTCCGGCTGGCGTATGCGATCACCCGTTCTCTGCCCTGTTGGTTTTGGGACAGTACGGCTCCCAGTCCCACATTACTGGCATCTGTGTGGAGAATGAAAGGCTGGCCATAATCAGGGTAGGCCAGGATCTCGTCCCCTGTGAGGGCCATCTTTAGCTGGCGGAAGGACTCCTCTTCCGGTTTATCCCACTTGAAGGGTGGCTTTTGACTTCTGGACTTGGACTGTCCGATCAGGAGGTCCTGCATAGGAGCTGCCATCTTGGTGAACCCGGGGATGAACCTTCGGTAGTAGCCTACCAACCCGAGAAACTGTCTCACCTCTTTGATGTTCGAGGGGCTTGGCCAGCTCTTGATTGCCGTGACCTTGTCAGGGTCGGGGGCCACTCCTTCCGCGCTTACCACGTGCCCTAAGTACTGGACCTTTGGTTTCAGCAGGTGACACTTCGATGGTTTCACCTTCAGGCCATAGCCTGCCAGGGCTTCGAACACCTCGGCCAGTTGCTTTAGGTGGTCCTCGTAGGTCTTCGAATAGACGATCACGTCGTCCAGGTAAAGGAGGACCGTCTCGAAGTTTCGGTGCCCTAGACAGCATTCCATCAGCCGCTGGAAGGTCCCTGGTGCGTTGCAGAGCCCGAAAGGCATGCAGTTGAATTCGCTCAGTCCCATCGGGGTGGTGAAGGCGGTCTTCTCCTTGTCAGCCTCTGCCACAGGAACCTGCCAGTACCCGCTAGTAAGGTCCAAAGTAGAAAAGAAGTTAGCAGATTTTAGTGCGGCTAAAGACTCTTCTATTCTAGGCAGCGGATATGCGTCTTTGTGAGTGATACGGTTGATTTGTCTATAGTCCACGCACATTCTCATGGTGCCGTCTTTCTTTTTGACCAGAACCAAGGGGGCTGCCCAGGGGCAACAGCTGTCTCTAATGACCCCAGCTTCTTTCATCTCTCTTAGCATGCCCTTTGCGTTCTGGTAGTGTGCAGGGGGTACAGGTCTGTGCCTCTCTTTTATTGGTGGGTGGCTCCCTGTGGGGATGTGGTGTTCTATCCCCTTTACTCTGCCGAAGTCTAGCGGGTGCTTACTAAAGACTCGCTCGTACTCCTGTACCACCCGGTAGACTCCTTGTTTTTGGTGCAGGGGAGTGGAGTCAGCACCCACATGGAGTTTCTAGCACCAGTCCTCCTTTTGTTTCTGGGAGCCATTACCCTCCGCCTGTGGAGATGGAGGCAAGGGTTCCACGGCCCTGATAGCTTTGTGTTCAACGACAAACAGTTTGGCGAGTGTAGCGTACCTGGGTAAGTGTACTTCCCTCTCCCCAATGTTGAGGATGCGGACGGGCACCCTCCCATGACGGACATCAACCACCCCCCGGGCTGTCAAAATGGTGGGCCTGCTGTCTGAGTACACGGGTTCTACCATGGCTTGGTAGTCTCTACCTCTCAACCCGATTGCAGTCCGACACCAGATCAT
Source organism: Phyllobates terribilis (assembly GCF_046119375.1). NCBI lineage: Eukaryota > Metazoa > Chordata > Amphibia > Anura > Dendrobatidae > Phyllobates > Phyllobates terribilis. Next base: position 17,215,021 of record NW_027362761.1, on the reverse strand, counting down.
CATTTCACTTTTGGGAGGCATGGAAATGGGGAATGGATCACTGAGTCTTACGCTACCGATCTCACCACCAGACAGTTCTACCTGCTGCCGTCTCATCAGGGCTTTTATCTCCTTGTTGAGGACTCTCTGTTGGCTGGAACTAGTATTCACCGCCACCTGTTGTAGAATTACAATTACCTCTGAAAGACAATTTTCAATTATGTTAGTACCCACAGTTATTTTAGGGTGACTTTCATGACGGTCAATGTCCACAATAATCACTCCCTGTGCCGGCAGTTCAACTTTACCAATTTTAATGGTCATCTCCTTGAACCCCATCTGCGGCACGGGTAAGCCATTACTGGTGATGATGCTCAAGTTACTGTCTGGATACCGTGTGATATCAGCATCAGTCCAATACTGCTTAAAAAGTACATAAGGGATAGTGGTTACTTGTGACCCAGTATCCAGCAAGGCGCTCATGGGGATACCGTCCAGCACCACGGGTAAAACCGGGCACCCCCCAACGTACTTATTACGCCAATTGTAAGGGCCTGGTGATCTTATGCCTGGGGGTTGGCCCTCTGCCCCAGGTTGGACCCGTTTAAATTACAGTACCTGGAAATGTGTCCGGGCTGGTTGCATCGACGGCAAATGGGCTGTCCATCCTCTGCGTAGCGGTCTGTGGGCCTCCCTCGGAACGACGGGATCCTCCTCTGTCGACGCCATGGGACATCCTCCGGACTTGAAGCCAGCTCGATGGGTCTTGACGGGTCCACTTGCAACGCCTGGACGGTCCTGGTCAACGCCGCGACGCTCCTGGTCAGCTCCTGGACTTGGTGGTGCAGGCCTTTCGACGGGGCTTGGTTCAGGGCCTGTGCATCAGCCTCCACGGAGTCCATAGAGGAGGGCGCCGCCTCCTGGTGGTAGGTGATAGCAGGGCGCCGGGGGTTTATAGCGCCACTGGTTGCAGATTCACGGAGCACCCTTATGGCCCTGTCCTTAAATTGGGCAAAGGTCAGGTCGGGGTTCTGAAAGAACATGAGGCGCAGTTGGGCCCTGTGGGCGCTAGACAGCAGACCCTCTATGAATTGTTCTGTTAGCAGCTTATCGGTTTCCTGCACACTGCCAGGGTCAGTTTGTTGAATAGCCCTCAAGGCTTCCTGCAGATTTAGGGCATAGTCTCTGATGCTGTCCTGTGCCCGCAGCCTACATCCATAGAACCTCATTTTAATCTCAGCGGAGGTACGTGTATCAAAGGTACCCTGCAGCCGGGCCAGAATACCCTTCACAGTCCTTTTCTCCTCAGTGGGCCATGATTTTACCTCCCTTTGGGCTGCTCCAGTTAACTGCCCTGTTAATATGCTGACCTTCTGTTCCTCTGTCAGGGGGTAAACGTGGAACAAACTGTATAGCCTTTCCTTGAAGTCAGTTAGGGCATGGGGCTCCCCTGAGTATTTGGGCAGCCAGGCCGCTCCAGGGATGTAGGGCAGGGAAAAGGGCATCACCGCTGCTGCAGCTGCGTTGGTGGTAGTGGGCGCCTCTGTGTTCGACATCTTCCTTCCCCCCTAGTCAAGCGTGGCCTACCTTCCGACGATCCTCTTCTGTAGGCCGCGGCTCCGCTGCTGCTGCTCTGGACGAGGACCTGGCGTCGCGTCCTGATGACGTCAGCGTCGTTCTCTCTCCCTTCCAGGACCTTGCGCAGCGTCGGTGCGTGGGGCGGAGCTTCGGATCTCGCGCGGTTTTGACGTCCACGCCCCTCTTCTTCCCGCGCGGCGTCCTGAAGATGGCGTCCGATGGCGGGAAGCATCTGCGGATGGCGGGAAGACGGCAGAAGACGGCGGGAAACGGTCCAAGATGGCGTCTGATGGCGGGAATCGGCTCCAGATGGCGGGAAACGACTCCACAGGTAAGTTACAAAAGTCTTTTTCAGGCACGCAGTACCCGGTGGTTGCGGGCACGAAATCCTGCCGACTACGCCAAAGCTGACTCGCCCCCTGGGCCGTGGGGCACTCGGATCCGGGCAATAGGGGGAACGATGGGAGTAGTAGTGGCAACCCGGTTCCGTGGCTCAGGGTGGTCAGGCCAGTGGTAGTCCGTTATATTGATTATGTCCGACTACGCCACCCGTGGATTGCGGTTTCCAAGCTTTCCGTGTATTCTCGCCTGTATGGCCTGCGACGTGGGTTCCTTTCTGCTCCCAGCCTTGTACGGCTTTACTGGTCCCTTCAGTTGTGGCAGGGCCTCCAGGCTTCTTAGGCCAAGGAATGTACAGTCCCTTGCGGACTGGTTCTCTGCTGGGGGATGTGGAATCCTTCCAGCCTCAGACACCAAAGTCTGGTAAAATGAAGTCTTTTCTCTGCCAAGACAGGCTCTCTTCGCCTCTTGTCTCTGGCTTGTGGCTCTCCTACTGCCACACTTCCTCTTAGGTGCAATCAACTTTCTGTCCCTACTCCACTCTGGGACACGTCTCAGAGCTGAGACAGGTCGTCCAGCCCTCCCTAACCCTGTCCCCAGTACCAGCTTTTATAGGGGCAGCCTGCTCCCCCGACTGGCCTGAGACAGGAGGTATTGCATGCTAATGTTCCCCTAACCAGAGAACCTCCCCCTTGCTCTCAGACACAGCTTTAATTACACTTGTGGCATCCAGGTAGGGTGACACATTTGCTCATCTCTAGTGAACACAGCTTTACAGACACATAAAAGCAAGACTTCATGTAGTGAACCTTACATAAAAATGAGAAAGTTCTGGCAGCTATGACTGTGAATGAATAAACAAAATATAAATCCACAGGTCCCAACTAGAGATGAGCATGAAGCACAGATGATGTCACGCCAGGCCGGACTAATCAAAAACTGCACTGGCAATGCCGAAAAGTAAGAGATTTGTGGGCCTCCAGTCCAGCCACCAGGTAGCACTGACCTGGACTCTGGACCAGAGTCCTGTGAAAAGATCTGCTGATCTCTAGTCCCAACCGTCCTGGATGCAGCAGGACAGACCCAGATTTGGGTCTATCTGGGCATCAGCTGAATGTACCTCACTGCCATCGCCCCTCTGACATCTCCTCCTGCCACAATAGAAAGTAGTGGTAAATGGGTGTGGCTAGGGGCATGGTGAAAATTTTCGCTGTATTGGTCAATATGCATGCTGCATGATTTGTCCCTCTTTCTGTTCTTCAAAAGTTGGGAGATATGGTAGTGGACATTGTGTTCCAATATTATTTTGGCCTTGAATAGTAGTAGTTTTGGTAATATTGGTCTTTGTATAGTGTGTTTTAGGCGACGGCCCCACTATCAGTATTTGGTCAGTATTTTTTCTAAGAAGTGGGAGACAAAACCCAGGAGAGGGTGATAAATGCAGAATTGGTGACTTGTTTCTATTATACCTTTTCTCTGATTGTTCCTCACCTGGTTTTATCACCCACTCCTGAGAAATACTGACCGAATACTGACCAAATACTGATAGTGGGGACGTGTCCTTAGGGTGAGCAACAGTGGTGTACTGTGATTTTATATGTATAGATACTCTTTTGATAGAAATCTGTCAGTAAGATCAACCCTATAAGCCGTCTATATGGGCATGTAGGTCATAGGAAGTTAAATAAAATGATACCTTGATATCTGTGATCCAATGCCTTATTCCAGAGAAATCCACGTTTTTCCTACATGTAAATGAGCTGTTAAGAACCACCAGACCGTACTATAAATGAAAAAGGCGGTGATACCAGTGTGATGTGTAATGGCCGCTCTCTGATCTCACTGCAGAGCTGTGTGTGATTATACCTGACACATCTGCAGGCTCCTCTCAGCTTCAGCTTCCATCTCACAGGCTGCCAGTGTTGCAATAGTGTTCCAATACAGCAGAGCTGTGAGAGCTGCAGCAAATGTGTTGTAAGGAAACAAAGTTCAGTTCTACTGTATCGTGTTAATTACTTGTCTCACACTGGTAACACCTCCTTTTATTTAAAATAAGTTCTGGAGACAGATTCTCCTGCAGATCAGTGTCTGGCCCATAGTCCTGAGCAGCTCATTTACATATAAGAAAAACATGAATTTCTCTGCAATAAGATATCGGATCGTAGATATCAATGCATCATTTTATTCAGCTTCCTATGACATACATGCCCATATACAGTAGATGGCTTAGGAGGGTTGATTCCCTTCGTGTGGCAGGAGAGAGACATTTACTTTGGGCTTGGGTCCCTGATCTATTAGGTATTTAGCAATGACCCTGGTTGCCACAATAAGTTTTTGACACTGCATATTTTCGCTGAGCAAAAAATGCAGCATTCTACATTTTCAGCAAAGTCGATGGGATTTAAAGAAATCTCCCACTGTTTGTTTGAGGTTTTGTTTTTTTTTGTTTTTACGCTGCATAATCTGACCTGCGGTGACTGTTTGATATCTGAAGTATATAAATGTCTCTTGCATGCATGGTGAGTTTTATGTGCAGATTTTCCCATAGCATTGCACTAGATGCCAAAAATTTGCATGTAACGAAAACATCTAATCTGCACATGACTGTATCAATAAAGTTGTCACTTCTAAATACTAGGAAGTAGCAAAAACAAAGCAGATTAATTTAAAACATAACATATAAAAAAAGAAACAAAAATCACAAATGCAATAAAAACACATATAAAAAGGCACATAAATACAATAAAAAACCTGCAAGTTATCTAATTTATCTAATGTGTGCAGAAATACTGCAGAAGAACTATCTTCAAAAACTCACCAGACACTCATCGTTGAAACGTAGCCATAGGCCACAGCCCCTCTATCAGTATTTGGTCAGTATTCGGTCAGTATTTTTTCCCAGGAGTGGGTGATAAATGTAGAATTGGTGACTTGTTTCTATTATACCTTTTCTATGATTGTTCCTCACCTGGTTTTGGCTCCCACTCCTGAGAAAAAATACTGACCGAATACTGACCAAATACTGATAGTGGGGCCATGACCTAAGGGTTATTCCCTTCTCACTCTTTTAAGGCTCAAGACAGGAATGACTCCATCAAGTTCCAGTCATTGGAGGTGGAGCTTTGGGAACAGCCGAGAGTAACTGAGCTACAATGTTTCTGTAATTCTTATAAAAGCTAATGGGACTGTGCTGCTGTTTCCATAACGGTCATTCATTCCTATGGTAATTATGGAACCAGTGCAATTTAACTGCTGTAGACTGATTCTGGAGCTCCAACTCCAGTGGTCATAGCTCATTGGCGTTATTCCCACTTTAAGTTGTTGTTATGGAGGCCATTTTCATTGCCACCTATGAAGTAGACAAAACAGAACTCAATTACTTATGTTTGCAAATTTCTTTGTCTAGGAGAATATTCCAATTGGAGTTCATGCACAGTGGGCTGATACATTTATACAGGTTGTTAGTACGCCAGTGTTAATGAAGGCACTGTTTGAGTAAGATGCACACTGCTCTTAATGAATTAGGCGCATCTTACAACTGCCATGCGCCTTCACCAGAAATATTACTAGTACATTTCTGGTGTAATTTGGTAGGAGGGCTGTGAGTTGTGTTTGATCACCTGGGTGGTATAAATATGTCTCTGTGTCTGCATCAGTATAATACTGTACTTGTTGATCATCTGCAGTAATGTTGTTATTCGGTCAGAAGATGCCGCTTGTCACAGGTGTGTCAGAGGTGACAGTCGCCCTGCAGTTGGTTGCAGGAGATCTCTACTTTTGGCATTACAGATATCTTCTTAGAGGCTGTCTCTAGGACCCAGCAGCTACCTCCCTCTGGCTAATTAACAACCTGCCTGGGTGTATAAATACCTGCTGTGTTTCAGAGGGAGGTGCCGGCGATATTCATTACTACTTGTGAAAGCTTTAGCAAGAGCAGTATTTCGTCTTCTCTGGATCTTGAGGACTTGTGCGCATTTGTCTGGAGTTTGTCTAAAGCTAAGCAATTTCCCCCTGTTTGTCCACCCCTGTTGTCTATAGTGTTTAGTGGAGATCGACTAGTGCTCATCTCCTCCCTTCCCTATCCTTAGCCATACGCCAGGAAAAGACAGGGCGAGGTACGAGTGCGGCGATTGGTGAAGAGCCAATACAGGGACGTTAGGGGAGACAGGGAGACGCTAGATCAACCTAGGAGGTCTCCACTTCCCCCCATTCCATAGAGTCTGGGCTCCCTTTCCCTCTTCCCTTTGTGTTGCACTAAGTCTTTCCCACACCTTGCATGACACCGCTGTTGCCTAAGCATTACTGAAAGACTGTAAGATACATACAGAATGTCAGAGGTGGAGCTACAACCTGAGGTGATGTGAAACACAGGAAGAGGAAGTGCGGCCAGCTTAAGGGCAGTCTGCAGTTATTGAGAACAGGGAGAGGCCTTGCCGGAGGGGAATCCAGTGTCATCCAGTGGAAGCATCCCACCGAGACAAGAGCAGCAGAGTGGAGTTGATCTTGTCCGTGACCAGAACTTGTCCAGATGTGAGGAGATTTCTGACAGGTGCGCTGCTGAGAGACAGGAAAGGCCAGGAACTAACGTGAGAGGTGCTGGACGCTGCTGAGGAGTTAAGTCACAGTCATCAACCGTACCGTTCACCTGCTGGAAGGACCCCGCCTCCGTCCTTATACACCGATTGTTTGTCTGGAGCAGACCCAGGTCAGTAAGCAAACTGAGGCCCACTGCGCCACCACAGTGTGTAACCGTGCATGCACCTTACTACATTCAGACACCAAAATACTCAAGACTGAGATAGGGCTTGTAGTTAGTCAGATAGGCATATTGACTCTTGCAAGCCAGGGTTATTGCCAAAATCATCGTCCGGAACTTCTGGATTTGCTGCCACATTTCCTGTTTGTTCCGTAATTAAGAATCCTAATTCACGCCTAGGTGCCCACACGTCAATGGACTTCTGATGAAATTTGAACTTCTTTTTGTTTCAGGAGAGTTTCTGAGGAACATTATAGTAGGGGATAATTGTTCAACTTCTATAGACTTCATTTGTTAACAGTTAGGGTATTCTCGGGATAGGTGAGGGCGGACTATTCCTCTGAGTTCACTGAAGTCACATCGGGATGGGAGAGGGATATTTGGTTGGGGGATAGAGGTAATTGACTGTAAGATTGTAAACTGTTGTGCTGTACTTCAGGCGAGCCCGTACGTTACACTCATATAATTTCCTCAGTTCCCAGGGTGTTAACAGGTAACAAGCGACCAGTTTAGACAGGCACACCAGTAGGTAGATTTATAGAAAGTATAGTAGGTACAAATTGTTTGGGAGCCACGCTGTACAGCACAAAGGTCTCATGTTGAATGTCTGTATAATGTTTTGAATGTTTTCTATCTTCTGGTTGAGTCATCCACATAACTAAGTAAAATAATTAGGATGAGTGAACTGTGTAGGAGTCAGTTTTCCCACCCATAACTTCGCTGTATCCTGAGGAACACACCCCGGTACACGACTTACAGGGCCACGTTTCATCCTGCTGAAGTTATGACCACTTTGGCAGAGCAGGCCAGTACTGATGTTAAAACAGCAAATGTTGCAATTGGTTGTGCAAACATTTTGCAACATTTCAAGGATTTTACACCAAAAAACTGGCAAAAACATAGTGATGAATTGGGCCCTGTACTTATTGGTTCTAAAAAAAAATCACATGAAAACTTCATGAGGTTGCAAATACATAAGGTATAAAATGGGAAATGAAGATTTTATTTTTAACTTCTAACATAAACAGTCAATTTGATGACATTAGAAGGGTGTTGACATCATACTAGACAGAGTCATTAACAGTAAATTGAGTACTGGAATTAGAATCAAGGATTGCCAATAGAGGTGAGCAGTGATGCATGCCGGAAACTTTATGCATCCCTTTAAGGATTCCATAATGAGTGAAGATGTCATAGGGATTAACGATATGGCCATGAAACAATCGGTACATTTTTATGTGCAGACTGTATGGAGTTATGAATTTATAGTATATTTATAAACACATGTTCATTATCAGTGTGTTACCTACAGTACAGACCAAAAGTTTGGACACACCTTCTCATTTAAAGATTTTTCTGTATTTTCATGACTATGAATATTGTGCATTCACACTGAAGGCATCAAAACTATGAATTAACACACGTGGAATTATATACTTAACAAAAAAGTGTGAAACAATTGAAAATATGTCTTATATTCTAGGTTCTTCAAAGTAGCCACCTTTTGCTTTGATGACTGCTTTGCACACTCTTGGCATTCTCTTGATGAGCTTCAAGAGGTAGTCACCGGAAATGGTTTTCATTTCACAGGTGTGCCCTGTCAGGTTTAATAAGTGGGATTTCTTGCCTTATAAATGGGGTTTGGACCATCAGTTGTGTTGTGCAGAAGTCTGGTGGATACACAGCTGATAGTCCTACTGAATAGACTGTTAGAATTTGTATTATGGCAAGAAAAAAGCAGCTAAGTAAAGAAAAATGAGTGGCCATCATTACTTTAAGAAATGAAGGTCATTCAATGCGAAAAATTGGGAAAACTTTGAAAGTGTCCCCAAGTGCAGTTGCAAAAACCATCAAGCGCTACAAAGAAACTGGCTCACATGAGGGCCGCCCCAGGAAAGGAAGACCAAGAGTCACCTCTGCTTCTGAGGATAAGTTAATCCGAGTCACCAGCCTCAGAAATCGCAGGATAACAGCAGCTCAGATTAAAGACCAGGTCAATGCCACACAGGGTTCAAGCAGCAGACACATCTCTTCAACAACTGTTAAGAGGAGACTTTGTGCAGCAGGCCGTCATGATAAAATAGCTGCTAGGAAACCACTGCTAAGGACAGGCAACAAGCAGAAGAGACTTGTTTGGGCTAAAGAACACAAGGAATGGACATTAGACCAGTGGAAATCTGTTCTTTGGTCTGAGGAGTCCAAATTTGAGATCTTTGGTTCCAACCACCGTGTCTTTGTGCGACGCAGAAAAGGTGAACGGATGGACTCTACATGCCTGGTTCCCACCGTGAAGCATGGAGGAGGAGGTGTGATGGTGTGGGGGAGCTTTGCTGGTGACACTATTGGGGATTTATTCAAAAGTGAAGGCATACTGAACCAGCATGGCTACCACAGCATCTTGCGGCGGCATGCTATTCCATCCAGTTTGCGTTTAGTTGGACCATCATTGTTTTTTTCAACAGGACAATGACCCCAAACACACCTCCAGGCTGTGTAATGGCTATTTGACCAAGAAGGAGAGTGATGGGGTGCTACGCCAGATGACCTGGCCTCCACAGTCACCAGACCTGAACCCAATCGAGATGGTTTGGGGTGAGCTGGACCGCAGAGTGCAGGCAAAAGGGCTAACAGGTGCTAAGCATCTCTGGGAACTCCTTCAAGATTCTTGGAAGACCATTTCCGGTGACTACCTCTTGAAGCTCATCAAGAGAATGCCAAGAGTGTGCAAAGCAGTCATCAAAGCAAAAGGTGGCTACTTTGAAGAACCTAGAATATAAGACATATTTTCAGTTGTTTCACACTTTTTTGTTAAGTATATAATTCCACATGTGTTAATTCATAGTTTTGATGCCTTCAGTGTGAATGTACAATTTTCATAGTTATGAAAATACAGAAAAATCTTTAAATGAGAAGGTGTGTCCAAACTTTTGGCCTGTACTGTATATGGTAGATGTTGGACGAGTGTTATTACTAGAGATGATGAAATCTTTTTAAATTCGAATTTGCGAGCTTTGACAAATTTTCCAAAATTCATTCAAGCAATGGCTTCTTAAAAAGAGTGGTGAAAAAGATTATCCCTGTTTATGGAGTATTAAGGGCTTTGTTCTTTTCTAAATAAAGAAGCAATAGCTTTTTTACTTGCCATCCAAAAATGATCCCTCTATTTAGGAAGCAGAAACAGATCAGCTTTTTTGAAAATGAAGATGTAATGGTTTCTCAACTGGAAGAAAATATAGGTTTGTTATTCTCAAAATTATTAAAGAATTAGGCTTTTTATCAAGCAGTCCAAAAAATATTCATTGTTTTAGAAAGCAGGAAAAGACTAGTTGTTCAAAGGAAAAAAACAATGGCTTGTCAACAAACCATGAAAAAAAATATATACCCATTTTGGGAGTAATTTCGAGTTTGTGTACTGTCAAGAGAATATACTATACTTCCTAGCAGCAACAGTATAGCTATACAACACACTAGATAAGTGCAGATATACAGTGGGGAAAAAAAGTATTTAGTCAGCCACCAATTGTGCAAGTTCTCCCAATTAAAAAGATGAGAGAGGTCTGTAATTGACATCATAGGTAGACCTCAACTATGAGAGACAAAATGAGAAAACTAATCCTGAAAATCACATTGTCTGATTTGGAAAGAATTTTTTTACAATTTTGGTGGAAAATAAGTATTTGGTCAATTACAAAAGTTCATCTCAATACTTTTCATATATCCTTTGTTGGCAATGACAGAGGTCAAACGTTTTCTGTAATTCTTCACAAGGTTGGCACACACTGTTGCTGGTATGTTGGCCCATTCCTCCATGTAGATCTCCTCTAGAGCAGTGATGTTTTGGGGCTGTCGCTGGGCAACATAGACTTTCAACTCCCTCCAAAGGTTTTCTATAGGGTTTAGATCTGGAGACTGGCTAGGCCACTCCAGGTCCTTGAAATGCTTCTTACTAAGCCACTCCTTTGTTGCCCTGGCGGTGTGCTTGGGATCATTGTCATGCTGAAAGACCCAGACACGTTTCATCTTCAATGCCCTTGCTGATGGAAGGAGGTTTGCACTCACAATCTCACAATACATGGCCCCATTCATTCTTTCATGTACACGGATCAGTCGTCCTGGTCCCTTGGCAGAGAAACAGCCCCAAAGCATGATGCTGCCACCCCCATGCTTCATTGTAGGTATGGTTTTCTTTGGATGCAACTCAGCATTCTTTCTCCTCCAAACACGACGAGTTGTGTTTTTACCAACCAGTTCTACTTTGGTTTCATCTGACCATATGACATTTTCCCAATACTCTTCTGGATCATCCAAATGCTCTCTAGCAAACTTCAGACGGGCCCGGACATGTAATGGCTTAAGCAGGGGGACATGTCTGGCACTGCAGGATCCCTGGCAGAGTAGTGTGTTACTGATGGTAGCCTGTGCAACGTTGGTCTCAGCTCTCTGCAGGTCATTCACTAGGTCCCCCCATGTGGTTCTGTGATTTTTGCTCACAGTTCTTGAGATAATTTTGACCCTACGGGGTGATATCTTGTGTGGAGCCCCAGGTCGAGGGAGATTATCAGTGGTCTTGTATGTCTTTCATTTTCTAATTATTGCTCCCACAGTTGATTTCTTCACACCAAGCTGCTTGCCTATTGCCGATTCAGTCTTCCCAGCCTGGTGCAGGGCTACAATTTTGTTTCCGGTGTCCTTCGACAGCTCTTTTGTCCTCACCATAGTGGAGTTTGGAGTGTGACTGTTTGAGGTTGCGGGCAGGTGTCTTTTATACTGATAACAAATTCAAACAGGTGCCAGTACTACAGGTAATGAGTGGAGGACAGAGCAGCCTCTTAAAGAAGAAGTTACAGGTCTGTGAGAGCCAGAAATCTTGCTTGTTTGTAGTTGACCAAATACTTATTTTCCACCAAAATTTGAAAAAAATTTCTTTCCAAATCAGACAATGTCATTTTCAGGATTTTTTTTCTCATTTTGTCTCTCATAGTTGAGGTCTACCTATGATGTCAATTACAGGCCTCTCTCATCTTTTTAAGTGGGACTAAATACTTTTTTTCCCCACTGTATGTGGGCACCTATCAGAAGCTGCATGGTAAAAACATATGAGGGTCAGGCAAGGAGATGTTTGGCAGTGTGTGGGCCACAATTGCAGTCCCTTCAACAGCAGTACAGTATAACACTATGAAACACAGTGTGCAGTCAGGAGATGAGTAGCTGTGACGCGGCAGTGGCAGAAGCTGCACAGTGTAAAAATATCATGTCTATCAGTGTAGGGCCAGGAATGGCAACAGCAGCAGTACAGTATAAATTACAGAGGGAGCAGACGCCTAGCTGAGCGTGTGCTATAGACACTGCTGGTGGCAGTACAGTGTAGAAGACAAACAACAGACAGACAGACAGAAGGAACGGCTAATCCAATTATTGGCATCAGTTGTGCGTGAATAAAGTTGCCTGATGCACTTTTGCAAACATAAGGTTTTACATGTTTGCAGAGCACAACATGCTCCGCTTGGATATGACAAAGCCACCAGTTGTGCTTGGTTTAAGTTGGTATACATGCAGCACATAAATGCATGTTCAAAATGGGCATAAATCAGAAAAAACCTACAAGAAGCAAAATTAACATAAACCCTGTTGTAAATAAATAAAAAGTAAAAGTGCATTTAAATAAAATAGGTTCTTAGTAACACTGTTTTTTATAAAAAATAGCATGAAAGCTATCCCACCACGGCAAGGTGAACCCATTCGGGATAGTCCTACTCTGTCTAATATTAAAAACCTTACTATGTGTCAAAGTTGACTTCAGTGTGTGAATAAGGGCAGACAAAGGACCGGGTCCTGAACTGTGGACACCAGACAAGGGAGGGAAGCTTTTTAAATGTATTATCCAGCTCTAAAAAGGGAGGCCACACCCTGGTTTGCACAGAATGAAAAGAAATACAAAGAAAAGACACAAAATTTGAGCTTGGTTTAAGTTGGTATACATGCAGCACATGTTACTAAGAACCCTATTTTATTTAAATGTACTTTTGCTTTTTATTTATTTACAGCAGGGTTTTTGTTAATTTTGCTTCTTGTTGGTTTTTTTCTGATTTATGGCCATTTTGAACGTGCATTTATGTGCTGCATGTATACCAACTTAAACCAAGCTCAAATTGTGTGTTTTTTCTTTGTAATTTTTGCATTCTGTGCAAACCAGAGTGTGGCCATTCTTCCTAGAGCTGGATAATACATTTAAAAAGCTTCCCTCCCTTGGCTGGTGTCCACAGTTCGGGACCCGGTCCTTTGTCTGCCCTTATTCAAACACTGAGGTCAACTTTGACACATGTTAAGGTTTTTAATATTAGACAGAGTAGGACTATCCCAAAACAGTGTTACTAAGAACCCTATTTTATTTAAATGCACTTTTTTGGGCTTTTTATTTATTTACAGCAGGTATGTTAATTTTGCTTCCTCTATGTTTTTTTGTAACATACACGAGATGACTGTATGTATGCCTAACCACTAACACGTAACCAGAATTTTCAGGTGCTGTTGAGATTCCTCCATCAATAGCACATACATCATCACCTGCTCCAGAGCCAACCACAGAAGAAGAAGATTTTGCCCCAGAGGATCTTTTGGAGGCACATCGCCTTCACCAAGGCCAAAACCCTCCTCTGATGATGATCATCTCTTCACACCCCTATCTGGTTGCAAAGTCTTGTCCACCACAGAATCATCATCACCATTATCTTTCATCCCTGAATTGGTTGACAGCTGCCTTTGTGTGCAAAATGTCTTGAGCTCCTTGCCCTTTCATCTGATTCCCACCTTGAAATTTGCCCTGGCTCAGAGTGATGCTACAACTACCAGTGTCCCTAAATGCATGGCTCTCTGAGCCATCAATACAGCTAGGTGTTTCAAATGTCTCCTCCATCTCCTCCAGCACCAGAATACAAAGGCTTATGACGCGCCCCCTGGGCCATGTTGTTAGGGATACCCGGAGCCGGATCAGATGGGGGTTGTAGTCTCCGAGTGGCTGTGACCCGGTCCGTGCCCAGGGTGTCAAACTCAGTGTGCGGCAGTCCTTGCAGATGTTCTTAATGTCGACTACGCCACCCGTTGATTTGCGGTCAAAAGGCCGCCGCTGCAGAATGGTCCGCTGAGGCTGGTGGTGTGTGTGCAGCTGTGGTAGTATAACCCCCAACGGGAGGGGTATAGCCTCAGGGGGTCAGACGTGGAGGGTGGTGGTTGTGAAGGTGCAGCAAGGAGACTCAGAGGCATGAAATGCAGTTTCAGGGTTTTTACTCACTGGTGTTGCTCGGGTCACTCTGTACAGCAGTTGTAGCACCCTGAGGATTCGGCTGCTACAGGGGTATTGCACCTCAACCCAGAGGTGTGATATTCCACTCCCGGGTAAGGATGGAGTGTGGGACTGAGCTCGGTAGGCTGCATGCACTACACACATCCCATTTCCGGGGAACAGGCCGACGGTACTCCCACTTAGAAATGTGCAGGTACGACCGAGTCTGTTCCTGGCTGGAGTGGGAGGGGGGTGGTACATCCCAAGTAGTGTAGGGGCAGATAGGGGGAGCAGCCTGGGTAAAGATAGGAGCTCATTGGGTGCTGGTCACCTGAGCTCACACATAGAGGGATATATAAGGTGGGCACCAACTAGAATCAGGGTCAGTTGTAGAGAACAAGTCAGTTGGAGAGGAGCCTGTCTGATGCAGAGAACAAATCAGCAGAGAGAAGGAAACAGCAGCCCTGGAGAGAGAGAGTGGAGCAGAGAAAGACCCAGAGGGGGAAGACTGAAGGGACCCAAGAACCCAAATTAGAGCACCGGGTGAGGAGTCAGCAAGAGGGTACCGGAACCCAAACTGGTGGGGGTAAAAACAATCCCCAGCCAGAGACCGGAGGCCGTGGGCAGCATCTGCCACGGCCACCCACCACATTCACCCCGAAGGCACACCACATGAAGGGTCAGGGAACCCAAGGCCAAGGGTGTCCCAACAGCAGGCCCGAGGGAGCTGGACCTAGGTGGATCACTGGTGGGGACGGCTGAAGAAAGGACAGAGGGAGAGCTCAGGGCCACGCTCCGGACTTGTTTGGGGGTTGGCTGGATCCAGGACCTGGTGGACGCAGCACGGCTCGGGTGGTCACTAGCAGCTGGAGTGACCAGTACAACATCTGCAGTAAGTAAACACCCTTAACTGCACTACCCGACTCTGTCTTCATTGCCGTCTGCACTGCACCACCACAACCCCCATCCTCTGCACCTGTCCCCCCTGAGGCTATACCCCTCCCGTTGGGGGTTATCTCATCAAGCTGCGCACCCACCATCAGCCTCAGCGGACCCTGCTGCAGCGGCGGCCACAGTGACCGCATCACAACGGGTGGCGTAGTCGACACAAAAGAACTTTAGTAACATCTGTAGAACTGCCACATCACACTGAGCTTGACGCCCTGGGCACGGGGCCGGGTCACAGCCGCTCGGAGACTACAACCCCCCATCTGATCCGGTGCCGGGTATTCCCCTCAAAAAGGAATATGTCCCAGGGGGCGCGTCAACTTTGGCGTAGTCGGCAGGATTACGTGCCCGCAACACCCGGGTACTGCGTGCCTGAAGAAAGGTGCAAGTTTACCTCAGAAAGAAGTCTCCTGCCGGTTCCGGAGGGTCCACGCCATCGGACTCCATCACCAGTCGTTTCCCGCCGATTGTCCGCCATTTCCAACTTGTTCCCGCCATCTGCAGAGTTTCCCGCCACTGGGCGACGCTTCCCGCCAAAACCGCAGATTTCCCGCCTTGGAAGAGCAGCGGACGCCATTATGGGCGTGCCAAAGGAGGGCAAGAGGCCACCTCCCATCGTGGGCCAGGACAGAAAATGGCGCCAAAAGTGGAAACCGCCCCCACCAACAGAGACTGTGATGCTGGAGGTGTCTGTCAGCGTGAAAGAACTACCCCTGGAGCTGACAGTCACCGAGTTGCCCCGGGACCGCCCTCGAGGTGGGAGGAGACGAAAGGAAAGAACGAAGATGGGTGCCGCCTGGAGCAGTCTGGAGCGAGCGGACCCGGAGGCAAGAAGTCTAACGAGGAGTAGCGGAGGAGCTCACCCGGAGATGGAGAGAAAGCAGAACAGCACCGGCCCGCTGGCCAGGAGTCTGCTAGAGACCGAGGAAGGAGGGCAGAACAGCACCGGCCCGCTGGCCAGGAGCCTGCCGGAAGAAGAGCAGAGCAGCACCGACCCGATGGTCAGGAGCCTGCTAGAGTCCACAACCCCGCTAGGTCTAGCGGAGATCTTAGCGCAGCTCCCCCGAGACCGGGAGTGTGCACAAACTGCCTTGGAGGGCCTCGCAAGGAGGATGGCCCGGGTACAGCGCGAGATACTGGCGGAGTGGAGCCGGGAGATGACCCAGCAAGCTGAGACCAGTCAACGGAGCACGCTACCCTGGAAGAGGAAGCAGACCGCCTCTGAGGATGGCGCGGGAGGACCAAAGGCCGGAGACGGCGCCGAGAAGGGAGCCGAACGCATGGAGGCAGGTAAAGGGGACGCCTATACCCCAAGCCGTGACACCGCTTACCTGCCCCAGCTCCCCGTCGCAGAGCCCGAAAGTCCCCCGTCCGTGCCCGTAACCGCCATGTCACCGCTATGGACTAGGCCCCGACCGGAAGCCGCCGCAGCGACCCCTGTGACGTCACGCGCCTCGACCCGGAGCGTGACAAAGCAGGAAATACCACCAGCCTGGTCGCAAGGCCTAGTACCCCCGGGCGCCGCATCACCAACAGCGCCCCCTACCTCCGCGGAGCCTCCGGCCTGGCCGCAAGGCCAGGTAGCCCAGGGCGCCGCCGTCCTAACGGTGCCCTTCACCTTCCAGGTGCCCCAGGCCTGGCCGCAAGGCCTGGGCAACCCGGGCGCCACCACCACCGCGCCCGCGCCCGTAAAACCAAGGGTGCCACACCTGGGGGAGGACTTGTTCAGCCAGCTCACATGGCCGGACGGGCGGCCCTTCATCTGGCCCGAAGAATACCATGAGCTGGAGCGGCAACAAAGACTAGGGCCCTTGTGTGAGCCCCTGATCCCGGCTCCGAAGCCCGTGACTCGGGTCTCGCCTCCTTTAGAAGAAGCCCAATTCGTGTGGGACCCCACGGGAGAAGATTTGATGGGGTTCACCGGAGAAACTCGGGCAGTCGCCGCTGAGCGTACTGAGTGTTGTCGTCAGCAGCTAGCAGAGTTTGCGAGAGAACGGGAGGAGAGGCGGGTCAGAGAACAACAGGCCCAAATCCGGAGCGCGGAGCAGAAGAGCCGGACTAGGAGGAACCCCCGTGCAGCGCACTGTCCCCGCACCATCGGGACGGTGATAAAGTTCAACCCGCAGCATGGGTGGGGCTTTATTCGGGACCGTAACAACCGCGGTGACGTTTTTGTGACCCGCAGAGACGTCGAGTCCCACCTGCCGGAAGGTCACAAAGGCCGTGACCTCTACGTCGGAGACGAGGTCACTTTCACCCGGCACAAGTGTGCCAAAGGACCTTACGCCCTCCACGTACACCGCCTGACGGAGGAGGAGTTGCGGTGCGGGGAGGAGGAGCCAGAGGACCCGGACGGGTCTGAAGCAACACCCTATCACCAAGAAAAAGCAGGAGGGAGCCGTCGTTGAGGACGGGAGTAGAGACTGTATATAGTTGCCCGTCGGGGCACAGTGAACCGTTGCTGCTAAAATAGTCCCCGTTGGGACCAGTGAACTGTTTACCCGTTAACCCCTTAATCCCACAGGCTGAGGACTGTGAGCAGCCATTCCCTTTCCCTCCTTACCTGGCCGAGGACTGAGAGCGGCCATATCCCCTGTATATAGTTGCGCGTCCTAAAGCGCCCCCTACCGGTTTTGTAGGAAAACCAGTTTTTCTTAGAGACTGTCGCACTTTTCCCGGACACACGTTGCACAGTGTCCGGAGGAGGAACCTGAAACAAGAGACGACGAGAATGTTTATATGAAAAGTTTTATATAATGTTTTATATGTTTTATGTTGTTTATGAAAAAAAAAAAAAAATTGTATGTTTTATGGTGTTTTTTTGTCTTACAGCCCGAGGACGTGCTGTGATTTACCAGGGGGGAATGTAGCACCCTGAGGATTCGGCTGCTACAGGGGTATTGCACCTCAACCCAGAGGTGTGATATTCCACTCCCGGGTAAGGATGGAGTGTGGGACTGAGCTCGGTAGGCTGCATGCACTACACACATCCCATTTCCGGGGAACAGGCCGACGGTACTCCCACTTAGAAATGTGCAGGTACGACCGAGTCTGTTCCTGGCTGGAGTGGGAGGGGGGTGGTACATCCCAAGTAGTGTAGGGGCAGATAGGGGGAGCAGCCTGGGTAAAGATAGGAGCTCATTGGGTGCTGGTCACCTGAGCTCACACATAGAGGGATATATAAGGTGGGCACCAACTAGAATCAGGGTCAGTTGTAGAGAACAAGTCAGTTGGAGAGGAGCCTGTCTGATGCAGAGAACAAATCAGCAGAGAGAAGGAAACAGCAGCCCTGGAGAGAGAGAGTGGAGCAGAGAAAGACCCAGAGGGGGAAGACTGAAGGGACCCAAGAACCCAAATTAGAGCACCGGGTGAGGAGTCAGCAAAAGGGTACCGGAACCCAAACTGGTGGGGGTAAAAACAATCCCCAGCCAGAGACCGGAGGCCGTGGGCAGCATCTGCCACGGCCACCCACCACATTCACCCCGAAGGCACACCACATGAAGGGTCAGGGAACCCAAGGCCAAGGGTGTCCCAACAGCAGGCCCGAGGGAGCTGGACCTAGGTGGATCACTGGTGGGGACGGCTGAAGAAAGGACAGAGGGAGAGCTCAGGGCCACGCTCCGGACTTGTTTGGGGGTTGGCTGGATCCAGGACCTGGTGGACGCAGCACGGCTCGGGTGGTCACTAGCAGCTGGAGTGACCAGTACAACATCTGCAGTAAGTAAACACCCTTAACTGCACTACCCGACTCTGTCTTCATTGCCGTCTGCACTGCACCACCACAACCCCCATCCTCTGCACCTGTCCCCCCTGAGGCTATACCCCTCCCGTTGGGGGTTATCTCATCAAGCTGCGCACCCACCATCAGCCTCAGCGGACCCTGCTGCAGCGGCGGCCACAGTGACCGCATCACAACGGGTGGCGTAGTCGACACAAAAGAACTTTAGTAACATCTGTAGAACTGCCACATCACACTGAGCTTGACGCCCTGGGCACGGGGCCGGGTCACAGCCGCTCGGAGACTACAACCCCCCATCTGATCCGGTGCCGGGTATTCCCCTCAAAAAGGAATATGTCCCAGGGGGCGCGTCACAGTGACCACCCAAGCCGTGCTGCGTCCACCAGGTGCGGGACTCGGTCAACTCCCGGGCAATTCCTGAGTATGGTCCTGAGCTCCCTTCTTCTCTCTCTCTGGCCGTTCCCACCAGGGATCCACCTGTGTCCGGCTCCCTCGGGTCTCTTGGTGGTTGAACCTTCTCTGGCTTCCCTGACCCTATGCTCGGTGTGCCATTCTGGTGGATTTGGTGAGGGTCGTGGCAAATCTTGCCCACGACCTCCGGTTCCTGGCTAAGGTTTGCTTTGGCCTCCGCCAGCTTGGGATCCGGTACCCTTTTGCCGACCCTTCACCCTTCTGTCCTTATTCTGGGATCTTGGGGTCCCCTCTCGTCCTGCGCCTCTGGGTCCCTCTTCCTTCTCCTCTCCTGGAGTTACTGCTGACTCGCTGACTGACTGACTGACCCTGTCCTAAGATGGTGCCCACCTTATATACTCCCTCTATGTGTGAGCTCAGGTGACCAGCACCCAATGAGCTCCTACATTTACCCAGACTACTCCCCCTATCTGCCCCTACACTACTGGGATGTTCCACCCCCCTCCCACTCCAGCCAGGGACAGACGCTGTCGTACCTGCACATATACTGGTGGGAGTACCGTTGTTCTGTCCCCCGGAAATGGGATGTATGTAGTGCATGCAGCCTACTAAGCTCAGTTCCACACTCCATCCTTACCCGGGAGTGGAATACCACACCTCTGGGTTGAGGTGCAATACCCCTGTAGCAGCCGAATCCTCAGGGTGCTACACTTACTCTTCATCTATTACAATAAATCAATTGGGAGAAGTTGTTCTGATGAATTTTCTTACTTAGTCCCCAGGATGCTGCGGGTTAGGTGACTAAGATTAAATGCAGATATCGTTGACAGAATTGAAATTCTGCGATGTAGAAAATGGAGTGTTGAAGGAAGTGTAATGAGAAGATCACTGTGTCAAGCTGATGGTGTCACTTTCAGAAATAACATCATCCTGCTTGCGACTGAGACAAGAGACATGAAATTTACTAGCATTTATATTTCTGGAATGTTGAGATTTTTCTTTTGTATTTAAAAAAACAACCTGCCATTACAAAGAAAAAATATAAAAAAATATGTAGTTGATGGCTTGTCTGGCTCCCAAGGCAGAAAACACACTTTCTATTACAGACAAGCCTTGGTTTGAGTATTTTTTTTAGTATGAAAATTAGTACTGATGGGCCCAAACTGTCTTTTTTTTATAAACACATCAAGAAAGAAAAAATTATGTTATTATGGTGCTGTACTGCCGTGCAGTATGGATCAATCAATTTACAGTCATACAGACTACCACTCCCATTTTCTATGTTTTTCAGCACTGCAGTAGTACACCACACTCTGATTCCTATGTGTAATGATGAGCTGTGCACCCTGTCCTTCTCTTCAGCTATGTGTGAAATAGTGCCAGGCATTTTTTTTTTTTGCGATCTGCATTAGGTTATGTTCCCACGATGAGTTTTTTGCAGAGTTTTTTATACTGCGTATTTTCAAAAAAATGCAAATAACCTATTTTACTTAATGGGTGCAGAAAATCTGCAAGATCAAAAACTGACCAAAAGCTCATCGTGGGAACGTAGCCTTAATCAAAAATTATTCAAATTTGCCGGGACCTGTGAATTTCAGAAAATTCATCTAGAATTTGATTTGCGATGGCTTTATTATTAGTGGATCGATTTGATCATCTCTTATTATTATCTCTAACTATAGCAATAATTTTTATGTATGCACTAGTAAAATGTAAACATCACTATAAGGCTATGTGCCCACGATGCAGAAATGAAGTGGAAAATTTCCGCTTCATTTCTGCATATCCTTGCCCGGAAAAACGCGTGTGGAATTTAACATGCGTTTTTCTTGTGTTTTTGACATGCGGAATTGCCTTGCATTTGTCAAATGCATTGAGATGGCAATTCCGCATGTGAAAACGCACAAATAATGGACATGCTGCGGATTTTTCCGCACATAAAATACACTGCGGAAAATTCCGCAGTATGGGCACAGAACATGCAGATTGACATTGGGGACCATGGGGGACGGATTACCAAGTGTTTGCAAGTGTTTACACTGTGCAAATTCCACAGCAAAAACGCTTGAAAAACGCATCTTGGGCACGCAACCTAAATAATATTTATAGAGTTTATTTCTGATGTTTTCTTATACACTGCTCAAAAAATAAAGGGAACACTTAAACAACAGAATATAACTCCAAGTGGATCAAACTTCTGTAAAATCAAACTGTCCACTTAGGAAGCAACACTGATTGACAATCAATTTCACATGCTGTTGTGCAAATGGAATAGACAATAGATAGAAATTATTGGCAAATATCAAGACACCCTCAATAAAGGAGTGGTTCAGCAGGTGGGGACCACAGACCACATTTCAGTACCAATGCTTTCTGGCTGATGTTTTGGTTACTTTTGAATGTTGGTTGTGCTTTCACACTCGTGGTAGCATGAGACTGACTCTACAACCCACAGAAGTTGCTCAGGTAGTGCAGCTCATCCAAGATGGCACATCAATGCGAGCTGTTGCAAGAAGGTTTGCTGTGTCTGTCAGCATAGTGTCCAGAGGCTGGAGGCGCTATCAGGAAACAGGCCAGTACACTAGCAGACGTGGAGGTGGCCGTGGGAGGGTAACAACCCAGCAACAGGACTGCTACCTCCGCCTTTGTGCAAGGAGGAACAGGAGGAGCACTGCCAGAGCCCTGCAAAATGACCTCCAGCAGGCCACAAATGTGCATGTGTCTGCACAAACAGTTAAAAATTGACTCCATGAGGGTGGTATGAGGCCCGACGTCCACAGATGGGGGTTGTGCTCACAGCCCAACACCGTGCAGGATGCTTGGCATTTGTCACAGAACACCAGGATTGGCAAAGTCGCCACTGGCGCCCTGTGCTCTTCACAGATGAAAGCAGGTTCACACTGAGCACATATGACAGACGTGACAGAGTCTGGAGACGCCGTGGAGAGCGATCTGCTGCCTGCAACATCCTTCAGCATGACCGGTTTGGCAGTGGGTCAGTAATGGTGTTGGGTGGCATTTCTTTGGAGGGCCACACAGCTCTCCATGTGCTCGCCAGAGGTAGCCTGACTGCCATTAGGTATCGAGATGAGATCCATATGCTGGTGAGGTTGGCCCTGGGTTCCCCCTAATGCAGGACAATGCCAGACCTCATGTGGCTGGAGTGTGTCAGCAGTTCCTGCAAGATGAAGGCATTGAAGCTATGGACTGGCCTGCCCGTTCCCCAGACCTGAATCCGATTGACCACATCTGGGACATCATGTCTCGCTCCATCCACCAATGTCACGTTGCATCACAGACTGTCTAGGAGTTGGCGGATGCTTTAGTCCAGGTCTGGGAGGAGATCGCACAGGAGACCATCCGCAACCTCATTAGGAGCATGCCCAGGCATTGTAGGGAGGTCATACAGGCACGTGGAGGCCACACACAATACTGAGCCTCATTTTGACTTGTTTTAAGGACATTACATCAAAGTTGGATCAGCCTGTAGTGTGTTTTTTCCACTTTAATTTTGGGGGTGACTCCAAATCCAGGCCTCCATTGGTTAATAAATTTGATTTCCATTGATGATTTTTGTGTGATTTTGTTGTCTGCACATTCAACCTTGTACAGAACAAAGTATTGAATGAGAATATTTCATTCATTCAGATCTAGGATGGGTTATTTGAGTGTTCCCTTTATTGAGCAGTGTATGTAAACAAGGCAATAATGATTCACAAAAGTAATGAATCGTTATGATTATTCTTACACATAACAGGATTACATGGTTGTCAAAGGTTCAAAAAAATCGCTCCAAAAACAGCAACAGAGCTGTCCACAGATTTTGTGTGGTATTGTGGTAATCAGACACAACCTATGGACGGATGTGGAGCTGTTTGTAGAAAAAAAGCAGCTATATTCTTTAAATCCTATTCAACCTAGTTACGCCGCATTATATTTTCTAGGTGCTTTCATAATTGGACATTTTACAAGGCATCATAGTGGTTGCCACTTGCTTTGAGGACTGTGGACCAAATTAATCATTTGCATTTTATTTTTTTATATCTCTTTTCTTTTTTTATCTTGTTGTTGATGTTTTTTGAGCCACAATGTTCATAAAGGAGCATATGAATTCATGAACTTTGAGCAAAATTGCTTTTTATTTTTGTTCTTAACCTTTTTGCATATGTTTTAGAACAGAATGTTGCAAGTTCCTTTACAATGCCACAAGCAACTCTAACATTTGCGCACAATTTGCTGTACAAAAATATTACTCCAAGGAGACGTGGAGTACATTTGCACAAACATTTTTTTTTTTAAAGTTGCAATTGAGGAATCAGGTGAAAAAATCGAGAAAACAAAAACGATGCCCACAATGGTGATTATTAAAAATAATAAAATTACAAACTTCAAAAAAGGCACAAATTTAAAAAAGTTTTTTTAAATTTGGTGCAAATCAAAAACAGACTTAGGCCACGTGCACACGTTGAGTATTTGGTGAGTTTTTTACCTCAGTATTTGTAAGCCAAAATTAGAAGTGGAACTATCAGAGGAAAGTATAATAGAAACTCGTCACCACTTTTGCATATATCACCCACTCCTGGTTTTGGCTTAAAATACTGACCGAATACTGACCAAATACTGAACGTGTGTACCTGGCCTAAGAGTACTGAAAATTACACAAAATGTTTACGAGTATATACCAGATTATGGGTGAGGTGGATGGGGTTGCACCTAATTTAAAATAATGGATATATTTAGAATTATTTATTTATTAGCGATTATGAAACATTTGCACAAAATAAAATCACCAATAAGAATTAAATGGAAGAAAATATTAAGATTTAATTATTCATACTATCCTGAATTTTGCTTCAAAATAATATAAAAATATAGGAATCCACAAGAAAAAAATTAAATTGAAGTATCTTCATCATATTATACATCTCGTGATGAAAGAATTAAGGTATTACAGTATGTCTACAGTCATCATCACAAAATAAATGGTACAAATTAACAAACGTATACATTAAATAAACAACCATGACATGGATAATTATTCATGCCACACAGACAAATGTTTCACATATGCTTTGTCAGGAGGTATCATTCATATAATAGAAACAATTTTAAATTATTCACATCCTGGAAAATCCTTTTACAATATTCTTTCAATAATTTTTTTTTAATGCTTCACCCTGGCAGAAATAAGTGTCACTCCTATAAGCATTCTAAGCGACATTTGCAGTTTATAAAGCTTCAATTATATTTTACAAATCTGCATTTATAGAAATTTACGCAACGGCTCCATCAATAAGAGAACCATCTAGCAGTTTTTCGTACCACACTAATGGAGAGGAAAGAGGAGTCATCAATTATGATGACATCCAATACTTCTTGCTCTTGCTCCCATAGGGAACAGTCTGAGTTTTCCTCTACTAAACCACCACCAACATGTTATTCAACATGTAAAAAAATCATTACCAAAATATTAAGTTAACCGAGCACTGTGCTCTACTTTCTATAGCAATTTCATTGACAGTGAATGGTGCGGAGATTGAGTATCTATGGTTCATTCGAGATGGGTCTCTGTGGAGACTGGCTCCCAGGTTTCAGGGACACGTTCTCAGGATCACTGGGGGTCCCAACAGTCATTCCGCTAGTGATCAAGAAGCTGTCTCCCATCTTTGCCGTGCCAATGAACAGTCCCGCAGAGTAAAACGTAATCATGCTTAATGTGATGAAAATCATGTGACAGGTGCCCTTCAAATCAAATAGGTTTGTGTAGGCAACACAATTCCAAAATAAGCCAACAATAACCAATGGTAAGTTCAGGTGCAATTTACACAAAATGATTGGTTATGATGTAGGGAGGTAGAGGAAGATGTCGGGTCAAGAAAAGTTAATGTGAACCATAATGAATATGAATGTTTTATGGTTACATGTTTTTATAAAGTTTAGCATTTTATCTTTATGGCCGGTTTGTGTCTTGGTTTTCCTGGAGGTTTTACCTCAAGGCCATCCCCGGGGAATGGGGAGGGTTGTCCACTAGGGGAACCATTATAAATCATAGGGATATAGTTTGCACCACTCAGGGTAGTATATAGTTAACAGCTCGGGATTAGCCCATACACTGGGAGGGGTTAGATCAGATAAGAAGGGGAAGCACTTCCTGCTTCTAGTCAGTCCAGTTCAGAGTCAAGTGCTAGTGGAGTTTAGTCAGAGGAAGTGCTAAACAGTGACAGTGTTCCAAGGCAGTGATACAGCTGCGGCAAAGGGGTCCTGTCAGTGCCAAGTCTCTAAACAGTATGAGGACACATCTGAAGCTTTGTGCGGATCCCGGGGCGGTCTCAGTCCTAGGACCCAGAAGTGATATTGGGTGCCATGTTTCCCCTGTGAGGAAGATGCCGGTCGGGTTGCAGTGACAGGGAAAGAGGGTTGGTTTCATAGAAGCTGTTATACCGGATAGAAGGTCCCTGGTACCAACAGGAGCTGTTGAGGCGGGGGGCAAGTCGGGCAAAACGAAGTCAAGGAATGATAGTACAGTGGACAAAGGGAATATCATCTGGAGGGGATTCTATCTCACTCTGTATTCTGCAACTGCATGCATTCAAATAAATCTGAACCTGTTGAAAGGTCTCCTGTCATGTGTGCAGCTGTATCCGGTCCCAATGACGAGGAGGTTATAAGGACTCCCATACAACAAGTGAGTACAGAAAAAATCTCACAGCACATCACACAAAGTCATTTTCCTGTTTAGAAGAGTGGTTCCAGGGCAAAGAGAACTCAGTTCCGGCCAAGAGCAACAGGCCCTATGCCCCCTTCAAGGGACAAATGTCATAAAAGGGATATATTCTCACATGTCTTTGGTTTATATAGTGCAAATTACAGGGGTTCAGTACTTCTGAAAATACTGACAGTCTTCAACATACATTTGGTCCACATGTGGAACCATGTCTTCTTCAGCATCGGACCCAGTTCTTGCCACAGCAGTGCTTTTTCTCCTCTCCTCTATGAAATTTATTTGATAAATCAGGACTACAGCTAAACAGATAACAACAATCTGAAAAAAAAGTAATACAGATATTATATAGAACTGAACACAGATAATGCAAAAAAATAACATTTACCGTATATTACATATACAGTTATATGAAAAAGTTTGGGCACCCCTATTAATCTTAAGCTTATTGTTTTATAAAAATTGGTGTTTTTGCAACAGCTATTTCAGTTTGATATATGTAATAACTGTTGGACACAGTAATGTTTCTGCCTTGAAATGAGGTTTATTGTACTAACAGAAAATGTGCAATCTGCATTCAAACAAAATTTGACAGGTGCATAAGTATGGGCACCCTTATCATTTTCTTGTTTTAAATACTCCTACCTACTTTTTACTGACTTACTAAAGCACTTTTTTTGGTTTTGTAACCTCATTGAGCTTTGAACTTTATAGCCAGGTGTATGCAATCATGAGAAAAGCTACTTAAAGTGGCCACTTGCAAGTTGTTCTCCTGTTTGAATCTCCTCTGAAGAGTGGCATCATGGGCTGCTCAAAACAACTGTCAAATGATCTGAAAACAAAGATTATTCAACATAGTTGTTCAGGGGAAGGATACAAAAAGCTGTCTCAGAGATTTAGGCTATGTGCCCATGTTGCATTTATGAAGCAGAAAATTTCTGCTGCATAAATGCAAGTCCTCTCCCGGAAAAACGCATGCGGAATTCCGCACGCGTTTATCGCGCATTTTTCGCGCGTTTATCACGCGTTTTCCACATGCGGAATTGCCTTGCGTTTTTTATGCATTGGACAAAGGCAATTCCGCTTGCGGAAACGCAAAATTAAATGACATGCTGTGGATTTTTGAACGCGGCATAAACGCTGCGGAAAAATCCGCAGCATGTGAATAGAACTTGCGGAATCCCATTGGGGACCATGGGGTGCAGATATACATGCGTTTTTCAAGCGTTTACGCTGCGGAAATTCCGCAGCATATACGCTTGAAAAATGCTACGTGGGCACACAGCCTTAACCTGTCAGTTTCCACTGTGAGGAACATAGTAAGGAAATGGAAGAACACAGGGACAGTTCTTGTTAAGGCCAGAAGTGGCAGGCCAAGAAAAACATCAGAAAGGCAGAGAAGAAGAATGGTGAGATCAGTCAAGGACAATCCTCAGACCACCTCCAGAGAGCTGCAGCATCAACTTGCTGCAGATGGTGTCACTGTGCATCGGTCAACTATACAACGCACTTTGCACAAGGAGAAGCTGTATGGGAAAGTGATGCGAAAGAAGCCGTTTCTGCAAGCACACCACAAACAGAGTCGGCTGAGGTATACAAAAGCACATTGGGAGAAGCCAATTTCTTTTTGGAAGAAGGTCCTGTGGACTGATGAAACCAAGATTGAGTTGTTTGGGCATACAAAAAGGCGTTATGCATGGCGGCAAAAAAACACAGCATTCCAAGAAAAACACTTGCTACCCACAGTAAAATTTGGTGGAGGTTCCATCATGCTTTGGGGCTGTGTGGCCAATGCCGGCACCAGGAATCTTGTTAAAGTTGAGGGACGCATGGATTCAACTCAGTATCAGCAGATTCTTGACAATAATGTTCAAGAATCAGTGATAAAGTTGAAGTTACGCAGGGGATGGATCTTTCAGCAAGACAATGATCCAAAACACCGCTCCAAATCTACTCAGGCATTCATGCAGAGGAACAATTACAATGTTCTGGAATGTCCATCTCAGTCCCCAGACCTGAATATCATTGAACATCTGTGGGATCATTTGAAGAGGGCTGTCCATGCTCGGCGACCATCAAACTTAACTGAACTGGAATTGTTTTGTAAAGAGGAATGGTCAAAAATACCTTCATCCAGGATCCAGGAACTCATTAAAAGCTACAGGAAGCGACTAGAGGCTGTTATTTTTGCAAAAGGAGGATCTACTAAATATTAATGTCACTTTTCTGGTGAGGTGCCCATACTTATGCATCTGTCAAATTTTGTTTGAATGCAGATTGCACATTTTCTGTTAGTACAATAAACCTCATTTCAAGGCAGAAACATTACTGTGTCCAACAGTTATTACATATATCAAACTGAAATAGCTGTTGCAAAAACACCAATTTTTATAAAACATTAAGCTTAAGATTAATAAGGGTGCCCAAACTTTTTCATATAACTGTATATATTATATAGGTTACAGCAAGCTACTGGAAATTACTTAATTTCTATACGCCTCCAATTTCATACAACATCCTAGAGAAAAAATTGTGGCACACTCAATCAAATGTCATCTTAAGAAACTATTCTATACACTAGTAACTTGCTTCTGTGGCACCGTACACAGTACATAGAATATTTATACCTCTATAGCATGAGCCTTAGAACTCATTCAGACATCTGTGAATCATGTATGTGTTCTATCCGTGAATCACACTGTAATGTATTGAAGCTGTGCAGTTTGTTTATTTTTTCATAAGTGAAAAATCACTGATAAAACACTGATGGTAAAAACTGCAACACTGAACAGACACTGATAAAAATCAGATCCAAAGCACCGATGAACAACTGATGAACTGATGTCCATCAGGGCTGCCATCAGGGCATTACTACCATTACTGAATTATGGGGCCGTGCTCACCGGGCCCCAGGGTATATCTCGTTGGCGCAGGGAGCTTTTCTGGAGCTCCACGGCCATCAAAACAGAACAGCAGCGCAGCTCCAGGGGAGCTCCCTCTGCCTCTTCTGTGACGTGCTGGTGATGGCACCTACATGATGGTGTCATCGCGCGGGGGCCGTCATGTACTACCAGAAGTGGAGATGCAGGGAATCGTATGAGAGGTAAGTGTGAAAATCTTTTTTTTGTTTATTAAAATTAATTAAATGGTAGTGGG
Source organism: Phyllobates terribilis (assembly GCF_046119375.1). Taxonomy (NCBI): domain Eukaryota; kingdom Metazoa; phylum Chordata; class Amphibia; order Anura; family Dendrobatidae; genus Phyllobates; species Phyllobates terribilis. The sequence continues at coordinate 17,186,115 of NW_027362761.1, read as the reverse complement.
AGGCAGCAAATGATGAAAAGGATAATGTATTGAGGGTGAGGGACGGGGGACAGTCAGTAAATGATGATGTACTGAGGGTTGGGGATGGGGGACAGTCAGCAAATGATGATGAATTGAGGGTGAGGGACAGGGGGACAGTCAGCAAATGATGATGTATTGAGGGTGAGAGACGGGACAGTCACAAAATGATGATGAATTGAGAGTGGGGGACGGGGGGACAGTCAGCAAATGATGAATTAAGGGTGGTGGGCGGGGGACAGTCAGAAAATTATGATGTATTTAAAGTGGGGGGGTAGAGCAAATGATGAATTGAGGGTGGGGGACAAAAATGATGAATTGAAGGAGGGGGGTGGGGAGAGCAAATGATGAATTGAGGGTGGGGGATGGGGACAGTCAGCAAATTATGATGAGTTGAGGGCAGGGGACTGGGGACAGTAAGCAAATGATGAATTGAGCGTGGGAGGTGGGGAGAGCAAATGATGAATTGAGGGTGTGGAGAGCAAATGATGAATTGAGAGTGGGGGACGGGGGACAGCAAATGATGAATTGAGGGTGGGGAGAGCAAATGATGATGAATTGACAGTGTGGGGTGGGGGACAGGCAGCAAATGATAATGAATTGAGGGTGGGGGATAAGGACAGTCAGCAAATTATGATGTATTGAGGGTGGGGGGGGGCAAATGATGAATTGAGGTTGGAGGACAGGGGACAGCAAATGATGAATTGAAGGTGGGGGGTGGGGAGAGAAAATGATGATGAATTGAGGATAGGGGAGAGCAGATAATGATGAATTCATTGTGGGGGAGAGTAAATGATGATGAACTGATGATGAGGGAGAGTAAAGGATTATGTATTGAAGGTGGAGGAGGGAAAATGGCGCTGTATTGAGGGTGGGGGAGAGCAAATGATTATGAATTGAGACTTGGGGGTGGGGAACAGCAAATGATGACTTGAGGGTGATGTGTGAGGGAGAGCAAATAATGATGAATTAGGGGTGCGGGAGAGCAAATTATGATGAATTGTAGGTGGGAAAGAGCAAATTATGAATTGAGGGTGGGGTCCTGTTACTGTGCACTATGTCGCTTTTTTCTTCATCTGACGTAGCGTAGAAGTTGGAAAAAAAAGTGGGGAATGTGCTCTGCTGTGCTCTAGATAACTGTGTATTATTTTCTGCAGAGATGAGTTCTGGCTGGAAGAAGTGATGGTGGTCTGCACTGGATGGAGAAGAAAAGCAAAGATGAAGGACTTCAACTAGACACTGACACTATATACAGAGCTCCTGTGTATAATGTCACTGGTGATCACTGTATTACCTGTACACTTACACTATATACAGAGCTCCTGTGTATAATGTCACTGGTGATCACTGTGTTACCTGTACACTATACACTATATACAAAGCTACTGTGTATAATTTCACTGGTGATCCATGTATTACCTGTACACTGACACTATATACAGAGCTCCTGTGTATAATGACACTTATGATATTAGTATTGTGATTTTTAATTAATAATCTGTATTGTAGTATTCGGTCACTATGTGGTGGTAATATGTGGCCTGGTCATGGTGTGGCGGTATTTGTTCCTTGTATGTGGTATTATATGGTCACTATGTGGTGGTAATATGTAGTCTGGTCATGGTGTGACAGTATTTGTTCCTTGTATGTGGTATTATTTGGTCACTATGTGATGATAATATGTGGTCCGGCCATGGTGTGACGGTAATTGTCCCGTGAATGTGGTATTATTGGTCATTTTAAAAAATGTATGTGACACATTCCCTTAAATGAAAAATATATATATACCTAAAAAGAGTATTGGATATTTTAAGAAATGTTTAATAGGTTAGAGTAGAGTAGGTCCCTGCCAAAACAGTCTACCTTGTCGTGGTGGCGGCTTAAAAAATCTTTCGGCCAAATCAAAAGCTGATGGCTATGTAAGTGATATGGTGTTCAATGGGAACTTTTAATGTGTTATTCGCGAGGATGTGGTGCAGAAGTGGAGTTTTTCCCAAGAGTGGGGGGTGGGACTGTGGAAGGTTCGAGCGGTGAAAGCAGAGCTGGGGTGGAGCCTGGGCAGAGTCTAAAGGGGGCCCGAAAATTTTGCCAAATGGGGCCCTGAAATTCCTGGTGGCAGCCCTGATGTCCATAGTTACATAGTTTATATGATTTAAAAAAAGACAAAAGTCCATCAAGCTCAACTGAGGGATGGGAAAGGATAAGGGAACGGGCACATGCACAACCACAATGCATGATCCAATCCGCCCTCAAAAAGTTAATCTTTACCTCCTGGTTCTATTTGGTGAATATTCAGAAAAGAACTTTACACATTTACATAAGCATTAATGTTATTTTCTCCTCAAAAAGCAGCCAAACCTTTTTTGGAACCATCAATGGTTCCCACTGTAATCAGTGTGGTAGACTATTCTACAGATTATTCGATTTTATGGTAAAGAAGGCCTGTCTCCTCAGGGGATTGAATGTTTCTTTCTCCATACGAAGGGAGTGCACCCTTGTCTTTTTAGGAGGTTTTGCATAAAACAGCTTTTCACCATATTTTTTATATGGACTATTTATATACTTGTATAAGTCAATCATATCTCCCTTTAAATGTCTCTTCTCAAGACTAAACAAATTCAATTATTTTAATCTTACCTTATAACTAAGATCTTCCATACTCCTTATCAATTTTGTAACTCTTCTTTCTAACTTTTCTAACTGCAGGGCATCCTGTCTATTGGCTGGTGCTTAGCACTAAAATGCATTTTCCAGGTGGTTTTCACTAATGCTTCGTTAAGGGGTAGTATTACATCACTGTTCCATGACTTTGTGCCCTGTGTAATACATGTCAATAGCTCGATGGCCTTAGATAGTGCTCATTGACATTGCATGCTCTTATTTATCTTGTGATCTACAAGTACACCCAGATCCTTTGGTACAAGCAACTCTCCTAGTTCAACTTCCCCTAGACAGGCGTGTCAAGCTCATTTTGACCGAGGACCACATCCACATTATGGTTGCCATCAAAGGGCTGTTTGTAATTGTAAGGGTTCATACAGATATTCGTGCAACACAGTACAAGCAGGGACTGCAATGCAAAGACAGCAATGCATGGACTGCTGGGGTGATAAAAGAGCTCTTCCTGGGTAATAGGGCTATAAGAAAGCTGTCCCTGGGTAGTAGGGCTAAGAGAGCTGTCTCTGGTTAGTAGTGCTCAGAGGACTGTCCCTGGGTAGTAGGGCTCAGAGAACTGTCCCTGGGTAGTAGCACTTAGAGAGCTGTCCCTGGGTAGTAGGGCTAAAAAGCTGTTCCTAGGTAGTAGGGCTAAGGGAGCTGTCCCTGGGTAGTAGGGCTCGGGGAGCTGTTACTAGGTAGTAGGACTAAGAGATTAGTCCAGTGTGGTCACTGAGTCATAGGGATAATAGCACTGCCCCTGAGTGGTAGGGCTAAGAGAGTTATGCCAGGCCTCAGATTCCAAGATGGACTGCTCCCTATGCTAAATACCGGCTGTGTCTGCTCTGATTAAAAGATGGAGCCACACAAAAGTGCTGGCTGACTGTATTCACTTTTTGTGCTGGCTGACTGCGTTCACCTTTTGTGCTGGCTGACTGCCTTCATGGCATTCACTGTTTGTGCTGGCTGACTTCGAAAACTGCGTTCACCATTTGTCACTGAATTTACCATTTGTGCTCGCTGACAGAGATCACTGCGTTTACCGCTTGTGCTGGCTGATTGCGATCACTGCATTTACCATTTGTGCAGGCTGAGTGCAATCATTTCGTTCACCGCTTGCGCAGGCTGACTGCAATCATTTTGTTCACGGTTTGTGCTGGCTGACTGCGATCACTGCATTTTACCATTTGTGCTGGCTGACTGCGATCACTGCATTTTACCATTTGTGCTGGCTGACTGCGATCACTGCATTTTACCATTTGTGTTGGCTGACTGCGATCACTGCATTTTGCCATTTGTGCTGGCTGACTGCGATCACTGCATTTTACTGCTTGTGCTGGCTGACTGCGATCACTGCATTCACGGTTTGTGCTGGCTGACTGCAATCATTTTGTTCAACGTTTGTGCTGGCTGACTGCGATAACTGCATTTACCATTTGTGCAGGCTGACTGCGATCACTGCATTTTACCATTTGTGCTGGCTGACTGCGATCACTGCATTTTACTGCTTGTGCTGGCTGACTGCGATCACTGCATTCACGGTTTGTGCTGGCTGACTGCAATCATTTTGTTCACCGTTTGTGCTGGCTGACTGTAATCACTGCATTTACCATTTGTGCTGGCTAACTGCGATCACTGCATTTACCATTTGTGCTGGCTGACTGCGATCACTGCATTTTACCATTTGTGCAGGCTGACTGCAATCATTTTGTTCACGGTTTGTGCTGGCTAACTGTGATCACTGCATTTTACCATTTGTGCTGGCTCACTGCGATCACTGCATTTTACCATTTGTGCTGGCTGACTGCGATCACTGCATTTTACCATTTGTGCTGGCTGACTGCGATCACTGCATTTTACCATTTGTGCTGGCTGACTGCGATCACTGCATTCACGGTTTGTGCTGGCTGACTGCAATCATTCTGTTCAATGTTTGTGCTGGCTGACTGCAATAACTGCATTTACCATTTGTGCAGGTTGACTGCGATCACTGCATTTTACCATTTGTGCTGGCTGACTGCGATCACTGCATTCACGATTTGTGCTGGCTGACTGCAATCAGTTTGTTCACCGTTTGTGCTGGCTGACTGTAATCACTGCATTTACCATTTGTGCTGGCTGACTGCGATCACTGCATTTACCATTTGTGCTGGCTGACTGCGATCACTGCATTTTACCATTTGTGCTGGCTGACTGCAATCACTGCATTTTACCATTTGTGCTGGCTGACTGCGATGACTGCATTTTACCATTTGTGCTGGCTGACTGCAATCACTGCATTTTACCATTTGTGCTGGCTGACTGTAATCACTGCATTTTACCATTTGTGCTGGCTGACTGTAATCTCTGCATTTACCATTTGTGCTGGCTGACTGCGATCACTGCATTTTACCATTTGTGCAGGATGCCTGCGATCACTGCATTCACCGTCTATGCAGGCTGACTGAGATAACTGCGTTCACCATTTGTACAGGCTGACTGTGTTCACAGCGTGCACTGTTCACCCACAAAGATGGCACCTGCTCCATGTGCTGCCATCACCCCCTCTATTGGCTGCATCTGCTGTGACTGTATCTGCTGAGATTCAAAGATTGCATCATCCCCTTGTGCCGGCTCCGCCCTGTCTGCTAAGCACTGGCTGTGTGGATGTAGCAAGCAGCCATTACTTAGTAGAGGGGGTGGCGCCAGCAAAGGGGGCAGCTACCATCTTAGATTTTAAGCTCCGTCGCACGCTTGAACACTGCTCTGACTGGCTCTCTCCTTTTCCTGTACGGAGAGAGCCAGTCAGAGCACTGTTGAAGTGTCTCCTGACCATGCGGGCCACATAGAATGACATGGCAGGCCGGATTCGGCCCCGTGGGCCTTGAGTTTGACACCTATGTCCTACAACATATGCCTGCATATTATTAGTACTCTTTACATTTATCTACAGATGAGAAAAGTCACAGATACAGTACAGACCAAAAGTTTGGACACACCTTCTCATTTAAAGATTTTTCTGTATTTTCATGACTATGAAAATTGTACATTCACACTGAAGGCATCAAAACTATGAATTAACACATGTGGAATTATATACTTAACAAAAAAGTGTGAAACAACTGAAAATATGTCTTATATTCTAGGTTCTAAATCTTTAAATGAGAAGGTATGTCCAAACTTTTGGTCTGTACTGGATATAATTGAGACCTCAGACTGTATCTGCTTTAAACAATCCATTTCACTTTATGATTTTACACTTTAATGCAAGTTCACCCTTTTTGTTGCTTTTTAATGCCAAATATTATATATACAATACCATCTAATATATGGTACTTCTGTTTGTAAAATATCAGTCATTATTTGATTAAACCTTAAGATGGCGTTCACACATTGCAACCGCAATTTTCAAAAACCGCAGCAAGAATACTGTGCCCGTGTGAATGCAGCCTAATCCATGCATCCAATAATTGAAATTGATGGTGTATGTCCATTTGTCCACTTTGAAAACTCCTTTGTCTTGGCAGATATTAGAGGATTAGCTGTTCTGAGGAACAATTTAGAAAATGCTCATTCATCCTACAATAATGCTAATGGGACAATAAAGCATTACAAACAAGCCAATAAACTCAATGGGCACCTAAACTATGTAATGAACACATTGAATTGGTTCTCCACAGAGTAGCCCTCTGTTTTGGCCATTAAATCGAGTTCCTGACCAGGGGAACATCTTTCTAATATGGCAGATGGGAAGGCTCAATGCCCTTTCATCATCGCCGATGCCCTTTGATGCCTGCAAGATATTTTTACAAATATCAAAGACTTACCTTCACTTCCGAACAGAGAACAGGTGTGAACAGGTGCAAACTAAGAGTAGCCATCTCCATATATAACTAAAAAAGTTGCATCCTGTAACATAGCATGCAAACATGAAATATATGAAATTGGAATTGCATTATTGCTCTAAAAAAAGAGGAAAAAACAAAGATACTTAGCGCAAAAATTGGCCAATTCATGTATGCCCAGCAGCCAGGACAAGGCAATCCTCTTTGCTGGAAACCTAAACTAATTTGATTACTCTCCTGGGCTTATAGTTTACATTTATATGGGTAGGTAGGATCCTGCTGTGATTAAAACCGCCATAGGCTGATGGGTGGAGTGCACGGTCAGAGACCCTATTTATAAAAAAAAATCAAAGACTGACCGTCATATCCAAACAGAGAACAGGTGTAAACATGTGCATACTAAGAGTAGCCATCTCCATATATAACTAACATTTAATAATATATATAACTAACATTTAACTAATATTTGTTAAAATAAGATTTGTTAACTAAGATTTGTAAAAATGATTATACCTCAAGTAAGATTAGTCCCAATGCAATATAGCCCAGGAACAAAAGATTTCCCCGACCCCAACTGACAATCTTGTCCAAGCACCCGTCTATATAAATACGTTCCTCTGCATGCCAACTCATGAGGTTTTGCGTCTCATATCCACACATTGTATTAATAACAGTCTGGAAAAAAAAAGAAATGTTAATGACAATTAGTTACAACTAGCAAATGTGCATGAATGGACTTGGGGACTTAAACATATGCAAACAGTGACATTTAGTATCCGCTGTTCCACATTCATCTGTATTATGTTAATGCTAAATAGAGAGAATGCTGTCAATGCAAATTGTGACGAATTTTAAAGACAGCGCCCCTGCCTCTCAACCAGTAGTGTAGCTATCGGGGACGACAGAGGGTGTGGTTGCCCCGTGCCTCGTGCTCAGAGGAGTGCACCTGGAGCTCCCACCAGTATACACTGTATCGGCATATGCAGCGAGCCGATACAGTTAAACTCTGCAGTGGAGCAGGGAGATATGATCCTCCTGCAGTACCGCTCCACGTTCTGTAGACCACAAGTGGATTGAAGCCTGTGGTCTAAAGAAAAGCAGGTAGACGTACAGACTGGACGGGGGGGCAACGTGATGATCCTCAAGATCCATGGTTGGTGAGTATAAGATGTTGTTTTTTTTTATTTCATTTTAATAGTGCTTGTGAGGGGACTACTGGGGGCCACCATACTGTGTGGAGGGACTACTGGGGGCCACCATACAGTGTGGGGGGGCTACTGTGGCCATCCATACAGTGTGGGGGGAACTACTGGGGGCCATCCAGACAGTGTGGGGGGACCACTGGGAGCCATCCATACAGTGTAGGGTAATACTGGGGGCCATTCATACAGTGTGGGGGGGAATACTGAGGGCCATACAGACAATGTGGGGGACTACTGGGGACCATACATACACTGTGGAGGGACTTCTAGAGAAATCCATACAGTGTGAGGGGCTACTGGGGGCCACCCATACAGTGTGAGGGGGACTACTGGGGTCCATCCATACAGTGTCAGGAGACTACTGGAGGCCATCCATACAGTGAGGGGGGACCTCTAGGGGGTCATCCATACAGTGTGGAGGGACTACTGGGAGGTCATCCATACAGTGTTGAGGGAGCTACTGGAGCCATCCATACAGTGTAGGAGGATAACTGTGGCCATTCATACTGTGGGTGGGGATACTGGGGGCCTTCCATACAGTGTGGGGGATACTGGGGTCATCTATACTGTGTGGGGGGAACACTGGAGCCATCCATACAGTGTAGGGGGCCTACTGGAGGCCATCCATACAGTGTGTAAGGATGACTGGGGGCCATCCATACAGTGTGGGGGGCTACTGGGAGCCATCCATACAGTGAGTTGGGAGTACTGAACTATTGGGGGGCATCCATACAGTGTGGGGGGGAATACTGGGGCCATCCATACAGTGTGAAGGGAATACTGGGGCCACCCATACAGTGTAGAAGGACGACTGGGGGAGATCCATACTGTGTGGGGGACTGCTATTTCACTAAAAAATCACTGTGTGCGTGCGTGCATAAGTGTGTAGAACAACACTAAAAAGAATACATTTTACAACCATGTTAATTTTTTTCTTTCTTTTCGGAATTTCTCCAAAATATCCCCAATTACTAAACACATGTCCCCTTCAGAAATTACCTGGCCCTTTTCCTTCATGCAGCAGGAATATGGCACACCACATCTCTCTAAACTTGGATTAGCATCTCTGCAGTGAAAGTAAATGTTTGTAGACCAGTCTTTGTAGCTATTAACTCCACAGCATTCAAACTTGGGTAAATTAGGCAAAAATAACATAAAGATCAGTCAGACAACCATATGCAAAAAAAGTAAATGACAATTTTACATGTTCCCCTCCTATGGAAGACAAATATTATAGGCAGGAATATTTTACTGCAGTAAATTTGCCATATTTATTAACAAACTAGGCTAATACTGAAAAAAATAAATAAAAAATACATCATATTTTTTATGGCATCAATTACATGCCGTCTACCCATCAAGGGCTTCAGCAGATAAGATAAGGTGTACAGCACAGGAAAGTAAACGTTGGAAAGGTGGGCTCTACCAATCGAGTACAGGTTATTTTATATTTTCATGGTATTTTCTCCCTTAGCACAAATATTTCCAATCTTGCAAAACCTCTTTAAAGGGCTTGATCACTAATGTATTACCTCTACCATCATTAGTAAAGCAGATTTGTAATTGTCTTTTATTACAATACATTCGTCTAAGGCCTCATTCAGACATCTTTTTCTTGTATGTGAATAAATCTTAACGATCTCTATCACTGTACTGAATCAGATTTTCATCAGTATATGGTCAGCTTTTAACATCAGTGCTTTATCAATTTTTTCATATTCATCCCCCATCCCCCCGAAAATTAAAGAGAAGGCAGGTCGTTAAAAAAGCAGAGTAATCTGTCATTTAAAGACTGAAGGCAGGCAGAGCGGCCGGGGAATCACAGACAGGGAAGAGAAGACCCAGTGTACAGTCCAGCCCCTGTGCACCGAAACCTATTTAACAGAAAACTTCAAAGGCTCTGTCTTGGCCCCCGTGTTGTTCAACATTTTTATGAATGATCTATATAGGGAAACTGAAGGTAAATTAATCAAATTTGCAGACTATGCAAAGCTAGGAGGGATAGCTAACACTAGAGAAGACAGGAAAATTATTTAAAGGGATGTAGATAAACTTGAATAATGGGCAGCACCAGCGACTAATAGAATGGTTTTTAACAGGGAGAAATGCGAAAAACAAAAATAACATCTACAGAATGGGAGGAAAAGGACTAAGCAACAGCATATGTGAAAAAGACTGGGGTATACTAATAGATAACAGACTGCACATGAGTCAACAGTGTGATACAGCATCAAAAAAGGCAAACACAGTTCTGGGATGTATTAAGAGAAGCATAGAGTCTAGATCACTTGAAGTAATTGTCCCCCTCTACTACTCCTTGGTCAGACCCCATCTGGAATACTGTGTCCAGTTCTGGGCATCACATTTTAAAAAAGACATCGAAAAACTGAAGCAAGTTCAAAGAAGAGCTACCAGGATGGTGAGCAGATGCAAACTATGTCCTACAAGGAACGGTTAAAGGATCTGGGAATGTTTAGCTTGCAAAAAAGAAGGCTAAGAGAAGACTTAATAGCTGTCACAGTGTAGAGGGATCATCCTTATTCTCATTTGCACATGGAAACACGAGAAACAATGGCATGAAACTGAATGGGAGAAGATACAGATTAGATATTACCAAAAACTTTTTGGCAGTGAGGGTGATCAATGAGTGGAACAGGCTGCCACGAGAGGTGGTGAGCTCTCCTTCAATGGAAGTCTTCAAACAGAGGCTGGACAGATATCTGTCTGAGATGGTTTAGTAAATTCTGCATTGAGCAGGAGGTTGGACATGATGACCCTGGAGGTCCCTTCCAACGCTAACATTCTATAATTCTATGTTTCTATGTAATCAGTCTTACACAGTGCCATTACAGCCATGTGTTTACTATACATTACAAAATCGCTTTGACAAATGTAACCAGTATTACAGCACCAGGAAAAAATATAAAACGATCCAGCAGGAACTGCTAAAAAGTTAGTAAAACTTAGCTTTTATTTAGCCTTTAAAACATAATACTCCACCATATGTTGGCATTATTGCACAATAAGAGTTACGACCTACGCGTTTCGACGTTAGTCTTAATCATGGTCTGGACACTAACACCCCACGAATCAGCTAATACCTGCTCAACAGATACTGCAGTTGATCTCCCATGCAAGTGCCGAATGTCGAACAACCCACCGATATTTTATGTATAGGTTATCAATATGTTAGTCCCAAGAAACCCTTTTAATAATGGTAGCTAAAGTGTCCAGAGTCCAGATATTCTTGCAGTTAGGAATAGAAGTAAGCAGACGTCAGAAACAAGCCAAGAAGCCATGACCAGTAGTAATTAGACTGTGATTACTGCAGCCAAGGTGAATTTGTTCCCTATAAGACGAGGTGAGTGGCTGCGGCCAGAAACCGTTAGTGGCACTTTATGCCTTTAAGAATAAAATGATCAAGTAGTTCCACTCCAAATGCCCAATCCTTATTACGCTCGACATCTGCCAATGGAAAGAGTCAGTAGGCCCGCATAGATATTAGATGGTTAGTCACTACCATTGAAATCAGCTGGCTTGGTCAATATACATTGTGTACTGCCAGTTTAAGGCATAAAGCACAATATTCTTGCAAGGATGAAGCATGAATGAGAAGTGAGAAAAGCTACTACCTGGACATAAGAGTATTTGGGTTTGAATCATAATATGAAACATATAAAGTTAACGAATGTCCTAATAGTTGTTAGTATCAGGATTAGTTAATAATAACTTAGTGGCCCACATTTACTAAAACAGGCTAATACTAGGCATCCTGTACAGGTACAGTGGCTTGCGAAAGTATTCACCCCCTTGGCGTTTTTTTTTTACTTGCAATCCCTGCATGTTTTGTGGCTGTGTAACAGCTGTGAAACATGCGGGCACGGGGAAGCGAACATTTTACTCGAGCACCCGCGATCCTGGGTACGTACCCGAGCAGCCGATGCAAACTTGAGTAATGAGCATGCTCGCTCACCACTATTCAGCATTAAATAGTCTAAGTTGGTGAAGTGAGAAAAATACAGGGCATAAATTAAATTTATGGGATCAAATAACTATAACTATTGGCTTGTGCATATGTATTCACCCCTATTGCTATGAAGCTCCTAAAAATTTCTGGTGCAAGCAGTTACCTTAAGTCACATGCTTAGTAAAAGGAAGTCCACTTGTGTGGAATCTAAGTGTTACATGGTCTGTCAGTATATATACATCTTTTCTGAAAGGCCACAGAGGCTGTAACACCATTAAGCAAGAGGCACCACTAACAAAACAACACCATGAAGACCAAGGGAATCTCCAAACAAGTCAGGGGCAAAGTTGTTGAGAAGTACAAGTCAGGGTTTGGTTTTAAAAAGATATCCCAATCTATGATGATCCCCCAGAGCAGCATCAAATCCATTATCATCAAATGGAAAGAACATGGTACCACAACAAACCTGCCAAGAGAGGACCACCCACCAAAACTCTCAGCCTGGGCAAGGAGGGCATTAATTAGACAGCACAGACACCAAAGGTAACCCTAAAGGAGCTGCAGAGTTCCCAAACAGAGATTGGAGTATCTGTCCATATGAACACAACAAGACGTACACTCCATAGAGGTTGCCTTTATGGAAGAGTTGGCAGAAAAAAGGCGTTATTTACACGCAAAAATTGTAAGTCTTGTTTTGAGTTTGCCAAAAAGACATTGTGGGAGACTTCCCAAATGTATGGAGGAAGGTGCTGTGGTAAGATGAGACCAGAATTGAAGTTTTTTGCCACCAAGGTAAATGCTATGTCTGGTGCCAAACCAACACAACTCATCACCCCAAGAACACCATCCCCACAGTGAAACATGGTGGTGGCAGCATCATGCTGTGGGAATGTTTTTTGGTAGCAGGGACAGGGAAAATAGCCCAAGTCAAGGGGGAGATGGATGGTGCAAAATACAGGGATATTCTTGAGCAAAATCAGTTTCAGTCTGTCAGCGATTTGAGACTGGGAATGAGGTTCACCTTCCAACAAGACAATGACCAAAAGGATACAGCTAAATCAACACTCGAGTGGTTTAAGGGAAAACGTGTAAATGTTCTGGAGTGGCCTTGTCAAAGCTCAGACTTTAATCCAATTGAGAATCTGTGGTCAGACTTGAAAATTGCTGTTCACGAGAGTAAACCATCTAACTTGAAGGAGCTGGCACATTTTTGTCTTGAGGAATTGGCAAAAATCCCAGTGGCATGATATGGAAAGCTCATAGAGACTTATCCAAAGCACTTTAGGGGGATGAATAGTTATGCATACTGAAGTTTTCAGTTATTTTGTCCTATTTTTTGTTTGCTTCACAATAAAAAGAAAGCCAAATGTTCACAGTTGTAGGCATGTTCTTTACATAAACTGATGCAAACCCTCAAAAAAAAAACAGTGAAATTCCAGGTTGTGAGGAAGCAAAACATCGAAAATGCCAAAGGGTGAGAAGAGTGGGGTAGGGAGGTGAATACTTTCGCAAGCCACTGTAGTAGCTTATGCAGCGGAACAGAAAATATACACCACAAATTGAAGTGTTTTTCAGCAGTGTGGCTTGAACATGTGATGCAAATCAAAACATTTTAAGAATTTACACCAAAATGTACCAGAAATTGCATTATAAATGTAGGTTTTTATGTAGCGCTGGTGTCCCTCCACACTTCTCCCCTCCCCAGGCTGGGACGCCGACTTACTCACTGCTGCGGCCCGTATCCCGCACTTCCTGCTGCTGCCTGAGGTCTGCGCACTGCTCACAGATCCCTGGGCACTGTTCTTAGGGGGCTCGGGCTCCCTCCTTCTTAAAGGTAAAGCGCACGCCGTCCTAAAGTGTCCCCAGCCAATGGCGGGGAGACACTTATTATTTAAAGCACCTCCACCTGATGGGATGTGCCTGAGCAACGTGTTTAGTCAGCACTCAGCATGCTTGAGAGTTGTCAGGTCCCCAGTACCCGCCAGTCAGTTTACCTGTCGTGTACCTGTCTGTCCGTACTTGCGTTGTGCTCTTCTATTTCAGTCGTGCTCACCAGCACCTGCCTGCCTGCACATCAGCCGTGCCCGCCAGTACCTGTCTGTCTGTATATCAGCCGTGTCTGCCAGCACCTGCCTGCCTATCAGTCGTGCCCGCCAGCATCTGCCTGCCTGTATATCAGCCATGCCCGCCAGCACATGTCTGTCTGCACATCAGTCGTTCCCGCCAGCACCTGTCTGCCTGCATATCAGCCGTGCCCACTAGCACCTGTCTGCCTGCACATCAGCCATGTCTGCCAGCACCTGCCGTTCCAGTCTGTATACCAGCCATTCCTTCCTGCACTAGCCTTGCCAATCTCTATACCAGCCGTACCTACCTGCATTTCCCATGCCAGTCAGTATACCAGCCGTACCTGCATGCACCTGCCGTGCCAGTTGGTATACCAGCTATACCTGCCAGCACATGCCGTGCCAGTCTGTACAGTGGGGTACGGAAAGTATTCAGACCCTTTAAATTTTTCACTCTTTGTTTCATTGCAGTCATTTGGTAAATTCTAAAAAGTTCATTCTTTTTCTCATTAAAGTACACTCTGCACCCCATCTTGACTGAAAAAAACAGAAATGTAAAATTTTTTGCAAATTTATTAAAAAAGAAAAACTGAAATATCACATGGTCATAAGTATTCAGACCCTTTGCTCAGTATTGAGGAGAAGCACCCTTTTGAGCTAGTACAGCCATGAGTCTTCTTGGGAATGAAGCAACAAGTTTTTCACACCTAGATTTGGGGATCCTCTGCCATTCTTCCTTGCAGATCCTCTCCAGTTCCGTCAGGTTGGATGGTGAACGTTGGTGGACAGCCATTTTCAGGTCTCTCCAGAGATGCTCAATTGGGTTTAGGTCAGGGCTCTGGCTGGGCCAGTCAAGAATGGTCACAGAGTTGTTCTGAAGCCACTCCTTTGTTATGTTAGCTGTGTACTTCAGGTCATTGTCTTGTTGGAAGGTGAACCTTCAACCAAGTCTGAGGTCCAGAGCACTCTGGAAGAGGTTTTCATCCAGGATATCTCTGTACTTGTCCGCATTCATGTTTCCTTCAATTGCAACCAGTCGTTCGGTCCCTGCAGCTGAAAAACACCCCCATAGCATGATGCTGCCACCACCATGTTTCACTGTTGGGATTGTATTGGGCAGGTGATGAGCAGTGCCTGGTTTTCTCCACACATACCGCTTAGAATTATCACCAAAAAGTTCTATCTTTGTCTTATCAGACCAAAGAATCTTATTTCTCATAGTCTGGGAGTCCTTCATGTGTTTTTGACCAAACTCTACGCAGGCTTTCATATGTCTTGCACTGAGGAGAGGCTTCCGTCGGGCCACTCTGCCATAAAGGCCCGACTGGTGGAGGGCTGAAGTGATAGTTGACTTTATGGAACTTTCTCCCATCTCCCTACTGCATCTCTGGAGCTCAGCCACTGTGATTTTGGGGTTCTTCTTTACCTTTCTCACCAATGCTCTCTCCCACGATTGCTCAGTTTGGCTGGATGGCCAGGTCTAGGAAGACTTCTGGTGGTCCCAAACTTCTTCCATTTAAGGATTATGGAGGCTACTGTGCTCTTAGGAACCTTGAGTACTGCAGAAATTATTTTGTAACCTTGACCAGATCTGTGCCTTGCTACAATTCTGTCTCTGAGCTCCTTGGGCAGTTCCTTTGAACTCATGATTCTAATTTGGTCTGACATGCACTGTGAGCTGTGAGGTCTTATATAGACAGGTGTGTACCTTTCCAAATCAAGTCCTATCAGTTTAATTAAACACAGCTGGACTCCAATGAAGGAGTAGAACCATCTCAAGGAGGATCATAAGGAAATGGACAGCATGTGACGTAAATATGAGTGTCTGAGCAAAGGGTCTGAATACTTATGACCATGTGATATTTCAGTTTTTCTTTTTGTAATAAATTTGCAAAAATTTCTACATTTCTGTTTTTTTTTTCAGTCAAGATGGGGTGCAGAGTGTACATTAATGAGAAAAAAAATTAACTTTTTAGAATTTACCAAATGGCTGAAAAGAAACAAAGAGTGAAAAATGTAAAGGGGTCTGAATACTTTCCGTACCCACTGTATATAAGCCGTACCCGCCTGCACCTGCCTTGTCTTCCAGTATACCTGCCTGTACTGGCCAAGTCTACTCCTTTCTGGCCGTTCCAGCTTCCTGCCCCTTTGGAGGCCAGCTGTCATGTGTCCAAGGTCTGTCCTGGAGTAGCACCTGGTGTCCATCTGGAGCCAAGTCTAACCCCACCATCAGGGGCTCTAGCGAAAAGTCAGGTG
Source organism: Phyllobates terribilis (assembly GCF_046119375.1). NCBI lineage: Eukaryota > Metazoa > Chordata > Amphibia > Anura > Dendrobatidae > Phyllobates > Phyllobates terribilis. Next base: position 17,170,127 of record NW_027362761.1, on the reverse strand, counting down.
TTTGCCTAGTCACGCCCCTCCAGGCTCTCCTCAGATCATGGCACAGTAGTTCCACCACTCCCGTTACATTTTATTTTATGGATACACTTTTAAAAATTAGTATAACTTTTTAAATAACAAGATCAATGATACCTTTTTCTGTATGTAATCAATGAAGTTTTGCAAATCTAGATCTTCTCGGTAATAAATAATAGCCCTTAACATTACAGAAGAGGCCTTATCCAAAACCTGTAAAGAAAAGAAAGAGTGAGAAATCCTCCTCCTGTGAACCTAACATTAGGGATGGGCGAGCCCGAATGGTAAAGTTCGGGGTCTGTACCGAACACCTAGTGTCCGTGCATGGACTCCGAACACGGATTTCTTCCTGAAGTCCATGTTACTGTTTGGGTTCGACAGCCCGAACATCCCGTGTTTCCCACGCTGTTATCTGTATGACAGCACAAGAAACACTGGCTCTGATAGGCGGTAAGTTCGTTACCACCGGTCAGAGCGCTGCGTTTCCCACGCTATCATACTGATGACAGCGTGTGAGCCAGCAGCTGTGACCGGTGGTAAAAAGGTTACCACTGGTAACAGGCGTCCGCTAATGAGAGTACTCTCATCAGCGTATACCTTGTCTTGTTGATAGCAGCGAGAGCAGGCGAGGCTGATGAGAGTGTTCATAAGCCAGCGCCTGTGCAATAAATACATTTAAAAAATTACGTACAGTTCCCTCTATACTAGCTAACTAGCGCAAATAAAGCTGACAGCTGTGGGCTGTAGTCCCCAGCTGTCAGTTTTATTTTGGCTGGTTATCAAAAATAGAGGTCCCAACCTTTTTTTTTTTATTATTTAAATATCTTAAAAAAACAGCTTGGGGTCTCCCCCATTTTTGACAACCAGCCAAGCTAAGTATTCTCAGACTGGGAAGGGGCCGTGGATATTGGCACTCCCCGACCTAAAAATAGCAGCCCGCAGCCGCCCCAGAAAAGGCGCATGTATTAGATGCGCCAATACTGGCGCTTTGCCTGACTCTTCCCACTTGTCCTGGTGCGGTGGCAAGTGGGGTAATATTTGGAGGGTTGATGTCAGCTTTGTAATGTCAGCTGACATCAAGCCCACAGGTTAGTGATTACAAACCTCGATATCAAATGTAATAAAAACACAGAGTCCTTTATTTGAACGAAACACTTCCCATCCTTTTGCACCTATCTATTAATGTAAAATTAAAAATAATAAAATACCATATTCCTCACCTGTCCGACGATAATACATATGTCCCACAACGTAATCCAACTCTGCTACATCCGGATTTAATGGCTGAGCGGTGGCATGATGCGACCACTCAGCCGTGAATCCAAGAGACACTGAGCTGAGCGTAAGAGCGCAGCTTCAGTGATCTGTGGTGAAGTCATTATGGTTACTGCAGGTCACAAGCTACGGTTCCCACGGGCAGCTCAGTGTGAGCAGGCTGATGAACTGTGGTGACCTCATTGAGATTACCGCTAGCACCGTGACAAATTTTTCACAGTGCTAGCGGTGATCTCATTGAGGTCACCACAGTTCATTGGCCCACTTACACTGAGCAGCCCGTGGAACCGCAGCCTGTGACCTGCGGAAACCTCAATGACGTTACCGCAGATCACTGAAGTTGCATTCTCAGCAGCTCAGTGTCTCTTGGATTCACAGCTGAGCGGTCGCAACATGCCACCACTCAGCCATGAAATCCGGATGAAGCAGAGCTGGACTCATCGTGGGACAAATGGACTGTCGTCAGACAGGTGAGGAATATGGTGTTTTATTATTTTTAATTTTACAGTAATAAATGGGAAAAAGACGATGGGGAGTGTTTCTTTCAAATAAAGCACTTTACTCTGTGTGTTTTTATAACATTTGACTTTGGGGTTAGTATTGGGGGCGTTTTATAGACGTCCCTCCATTACTCCATTACTAACCCCTGGATTTGATGTCAGCTGACATTACAAAGCTGACATCAACGCCACAAATATTACCCCACTTGCCACTGCACCAGGGTAAGTGGGAAGAGCAGAGGCTAAAAAATAATAAAACACCATATTCCTCACCTTTCCACCGATAATCCATTAATGGCCATGTCCCACGACAATCCAGATGTTTTGAAGAGCAGTCACATCAGTGATGCGACCACTCTCTACGCCAGCCGGCTCACACTGAGAAGAGCGTGAGAAGTGCTGCCTGCCTGTGACTGACGGTGATGTCATTAAGGTTACCGCTGGCCACACACAGCGGGTCTCACACTCTGCTCAGTGTGTTCCGGCTGGCATGGAGAGCGGTCGCATCACTGATGTGACTGCTCTCCAAACCATCTGGATCATCATGGGACATGGCCATTAATGGATTATTGATGGAAAGGTGAGGAATATGGTCTTTTAGTATTTTTTATTTTACAGTAATAAATGGATAAAAGAGAGTGGGAAGTTTTATTTCAAATAAAGGACTATATTCTGGCTGTGTCTTCATTACAATATGACTATGTGATTAGTAATGGGGGGGCATCTTATAGACGTCTCTCCATTACTAACCTGTGGGTTTGATGTCAGCTGACATCAACCCCACAAATTTTACCCCACTTGCCACCGCATCAGGGCAAGTGGGAAGAGCCAGGCAAAGTGCCAGAAATGGCGGATCTAATAGATGTGCCTTTTCTGAGGCGAGTGCGGGCTGCTATTTTTAGGCGAACTTATCGCCGATCAGAGCCGATGTTTGTCGCACTGTCACAGAGATCACAGCGTGGGAAACACTGGATGTTGGGGCCCCCCGTTCATTTTAATGGGGTCCGGGTTCAGGTTCGAGTTTGGGTACTGTTCTGGTACCCGAACCAAACTTTTTTTAAATATTCGGCCGAACCAGCCGGACCCAAACATCCATGGATTAGGCCATCACTAGCTAACAATAATTTGTAATATCACTGGGGTTCAACAGGGTATTAGATTATTACAATACTTAGTATTTTCTTTATGAAAGGGGTCAATTGAGTTTAGAATTTCATAGAGAAGCACTTACCATGCCTGAGAATATAAAGCCTAGAACAGCTGCCACAAGCTGAAGAATCAAGACTACAATGAGCAAGCCAGCAAACTGAAGAAAGAAAAGACACTCATCAATGTCATTATAGCTACATTTGTTTCAATTAAATATAAAAATGGAATGCATCATTCCATTCATACACATAGTTAAACTATATGCTTAAGGCTATGTGCCCACGATGCAGAAATGAAGCAGAAAATTTCTGCAGCATTTCTGCATCTCCCTGGCAGAAAAAACGCATGCAGATTGTGCATGCGTTTTTCCTGCAGAATACATGCGGATCCACATGCGGATTCACATGCGTTTCCGCATGCAGATTGACAAGCGCTTTCCAGGCGATAGCATCACTTGGAAAGTGCTTGACAACTAGGTCACACTGTATAAATCCATGCAAACAGCATGGATTTATACAGTGTGAACCGTAAAAATTAAAACAAATAAAGCTATACTCACCCCCGAGGCCCCGGCGTGGCTGCAGCGCTGCTTCCTGGCTGGTTCCCGGCTGCCGGCATATCGCGAGACAGAGCGGTGAAGGGCCTGCGGTCACATGACTGTGACGTCACCGCAGGTCCTCAAGCGATGCCGGCATTCAGAGAGAAACCTTCGGAAAGGTGAGTGTAAACTTTATTTATTATTTTATTCTTTTTTTACAGGTACAATGGTACCCAGGTCTGGATGAGAGTCTCCTCTCCTCCAGAACTGGGTACCATCCGCACATAGAGACGCATAGAAGCCGCTTGTAAAAATGTACAGTCGCGGTTTCTATGCGTCTCAATGCAAGTCAATGGCGGGAGTTCCGCTGCGCTTCCGCAAAATTAAATGACATGCTGCGGATTTTTGTACGCAGCATAAACGCTGCGGAAAGATCCGCAGCATGTGCATAGAACATGCGGAATCCCCTTGGGGACCATGGGGTGCGGATTACCTAGCGTTTAACAAGCGTTTCCGCAGCATAAACGCTTGAAAAACGCTACGTGGGCACCCAGCCTAAAAGAAGGTATCTACATGATGCAGCCTATACAGTTTTCCTTATAAATGGTCAGAAATCAGTAAATCATAAGTCAGAGAAGGCATCTAACTTTGACAATTATGTTTGTTGTACAATAGAAGTTTTATGTTTTTCAAGGTTGTAATTAGTGTTGAGCGAGTATGTTCAGTTAACCCTTTCGGCAAGTATGCTCGGGCGAGTACTGAGTATCTTCAGCGTGCTCGGTGATATGTTTGAATCACTCCCGTGTGCATGATTTGCGACTGTTTGACAGCTTTAATACATGTGAGGAATGCTTAAGAAACACTCGGTAAGAGACTTCTGAGTAAGAACAACACCAGCCACAAAGGAAGAAGCATCCACCTCCAAAAGTAGTTGTTTATTACTGTCAGGTCGATGCAGCACTGGAGCTGAAGAGAAGGTCTGTTTTAAGGAAGAAAAGACACTTTCAGCCTCCGGAGTCCATACCTTAGGGCTGGCACCCTTACGGGTCAGAGCAGAAATTGGGGTGGTCTGAGAGGAGAAATGTGGAATGAACATGCAGTAGTAATTTGCGAATCCCAGAAACCACTGGATGGCTTTCAGGCCATCAGGACGAGGCCACTTCAGAACAGCAGACACTTTCTCGGCATCCATCCTCAGTCCGGTCTCAGAGATGATGTATCCTAGGAAGAGAAGAGAGGTTTGCTCAAAGACGCACTTCTCAAACTTGGTGTACAAACAGTTCTTCCTCAACCTCAGAAAGGCCTGGCAGACATTCCTCCTGTGTCGTCCAGGTAAACCTAGAGTAGAGAAGATCCCAGAAGATATTGTTTACCTGTTCTTGGAAGACTGCTGGGGCATTGCAGAGCCCAAAGGGCATTACACGATACTCATAATGGCCATCCCAGGTGTTAGAGGCAGTATTCCATTTGTCTCCCTGGCGTATTTGGATTAGGTTATGCGCTCCCCGCAGATCAAGTTTAGTAAAGACTCTGGAAAATGTAAGATGATCAAACAACTCTGAGATGAGAGGCAGAGGATACTTATTCTTGATCGTTATCTGCCTGAGACCCCTATAGTCAATACAGTGATGGAATGAACTGTCCTTTTTAACAAAGTAGTATTTTGCTCCAGCCAGGGATGATGACTTCTGGATAAATCCCCTGGCAAGGTTTTGTTTGATATATTCGGACATGGTTCGGGTCTCTGTCTGGGACAGAGGGCAGATACAGCCTGGAGGAGGAGAAGAAACAGGAAGAAAGTCTATAGGGCAGTTGCACGGCCTGTGTGGTGGTAGTGTCTCTGCCTCCTTCTTATCAAAGACTTCCGTGTAGGTCCAATACGCAGGGGGCAGGCCTGGCAAGTTTGATGGAGTAGCTGGAGGTCGAGCTGGACAAATGGTAAAAAGACATTTCTTGAGACAGATCTGACTCCAACACAGTACTTCTTCTGATTTCCAATCCAGTACTGGCTTGTGTGCCCGTAGCCAAGGCAGGTCCAGGAGCAGGGAATGGGACAGTCCTGGTAGCAAATAAAAGTGCATCATCTCCGAGTGCAACATTCCTACCCGAAGTTCTACCGGCTCAGAAACGAATAGAACAGCTTCGGATAGTGGTCTCCCATCCACGGATGATACCACCAAAGGACTCTGTAGACGTCGGATGGGAATCAGGTATTGATCCATCATGGCCTGTTGAATGAAATTTCCTGCGGAGCCAGAGTCCAGAGAGGCCAATTCAATGAAACGGTTGTTTCCACAGGAAACGGACACTGACAGAGTCAGCAGAGGAGAGAAGTAGTTCTCACCCAGGGTAGTGACTCGTCCAGGGGGATATGGGGGACTCGGTACCCGGGCCTTTACCTTCTTGGGATGTCACGGCGGTCGGCTCCCAGGCCCGTACCCTGGGGTCACTCTTTAAAAGGGGTTTGTTACTCGAAGGGATGAATAACAGTTTTGTCTCGTGACGCCACCTGTGGTTCCCGGTAATGGGTACCGGCGCTGCTGCAGACCTCTGGAGCGGATGTTAGGGCAGCTGGGTTGGTGCGGCTCTCCACAGGCAGAGCACAGCTCCAGGGCAGTGTAGGTGCAGATGGTGATGCTGGGCGTTGTAGTGCAGGAGCGATAACGTGGTAGAAATAACTGACAGAAACAGTGGGGTGGAGTCATCCGAGTTTACTCACAGTTATTTAGGTTCTTCAGGTGGCACCATACAGGTGACCGTCTCCTACGTCGCGCTGCGTTTACCCGGCAGGGGGTCAGCACTCCCTCAAGTATCTCAAGAGCACTTAACGGGACCCCTCTCTGTATGTTCCTTTCTTACTCACAGTTATTTAGGTTCTTCAGGAGGCACCATACAGGTGACCATCTCCCACGTCGTGCTGCGTTTACCCGGCAGGGGCTCAGCACTCCCTCAAGTATCTCAAGAGCACTTAACGCAGTGGTTCTCAACTCCAGTCCTCAAGACCCACCAACAGATCATGTTTTCAGGATTTCCTTAGTATTGCACAGGTGATGGAATTATCACCTGTGCAATACTAAGGAAATCCTGAAAACATGATCTGTTGGTGGGTCTTGAGGACTGGAGTTGAGAACTACTGACTTAACGGGACCCCTCTCTGTATGTTCCTTTCTTAGTCGACTTCCCGCACTAGGTCTTTCCCACCTGCCCTGTGCCCCGCCACACAAAGTCCCAATCAGGTACCTTGAGATCCCTCTGGGCAACTTGGAGATCCCGGACCTTGCTTGGTGACCTTTTCGGTGGCTTAGGTGCGGATGTAGCAACTGCACCTTGAAAGTGCAGAAGCCTCCGGTTTTCTAGCTGAGACCTGAAGTAACTCAGCTAGTCCAGGGACCGGTTCCCTTCTTGCGGCCTGATCCCTCTACCGTCTGGCAGATTCGGGCATACGGGTGCCGTCTTGCACTCACCGTACCCCCTGGGATCCCTTCTGTTGCTGGAGCCTTCCTCCCTTGCTCCCACTCCTCTCTCAGTCTTGGGCATGACAGGCCGAGCCTGCCTCCCGAGCAGAGCTCCTGAAGAGCCTCAGCTCCCTTCGTCCTCACTCTCTCTCTCCCTCTGTACGACTCCCTAAAAAGATGGCTTCCCTATATATGTATCTTCTTCAAGTGCTCCCCTAGTCTGCGTCCTCCACCCACACCCACTACATGGTTCCCCCTCTCTTTGGTTCCCCCCACTCCAGCCAGGGATGGGGCAGCAGAAAGCAGTGCATATTGCCCTTCCAGCCAGTCTGGAGTAGTGTAGTGTTGAGTGCAGGTGTTAGGGTCCCGGGCAGTACTCCATCCTTACCTGAGAGAAGGAGATGCCACACCTCTGGGTGAGGTGCAGTACCTCTGTGGCGACTGAACCCTCAGGGGCGCCACATACCCCCTTGGTAAAACACAGCACGTCCACAGGCTGGAACAGAGTAAAAAAAAACACGGTATATTACAGACATGCAATTTTTAGATGCATCACATATAAGATTATAAACAAACGATTTCTTCCCTTTATGGGAGGCACTTTTTCTTAAACGTTACTGGTTACTTGTATCAAAACATTATAAAACTTTCTTCAAATATATAAACCATTTTTCATATAAGACATTCTTCTTAAAGTTACAGTGAGTCCCATAACCAGGCGTCCATCTCACTGGTGAAGGTGCAACATGAGTTGCATGAGGGACCCGTCTGAAAACCCTCAACGTAGGCCCTGGGCATGGCTACAGGGCATAAGTGATCCAGGTGTTGGACCACGTCTTCGGCCACGCCAAACGGGTTTTTGTTCAGTGGTCTTTTAATATAAAACCAGTAGGGGGAACTTTTATAAGTGCAACTATTTACAATGGACAGTTTTTGGCTGCTCACAGTCCTTAGCCTGCAAGTCTTTATACCCTTACGGGTAACTAAAGGCACACATAAATTTCCAGTTCTCACACATAAACAAATTTTTCTACTGTACCCTTACGGGTAACTATTTTACACAGTTCAGTTCCACTTACTCTTGCTTAGTAGTGGTGTCCCCGCCGGGGGGGGTACTCTTGGTTTTTGCCGACTGACCCAGCCGCGTCATCAGCCTCAAGCTGCAGGGGCATGTCCTCTTCCTCCTCGACCACACGATGTACTTGGAGGGCATACCACCCGCGTTCCCCGTGGTGTCTGATGTAAGTGACACGGGGGATACAGGTTTCGATCGGGATGGCCATGTTCAAGGTGGGGCTCGACATCCCGCCGATTAACAAAGATGTCCCATGCAAATTGTGGATCCCGTATAAAGCCCCATCAGGCTTCCAGGTCGAATTTAAAGATGAGCCCTTCCTCCCGGGGACTGGGCTTGACGGACTCAGCCTGGTGGACTTTAGCCTTTGCGGACTTATTCCGGGACTCCATTAGTTCCCAGCGCACCCGCCGGGTGCGCCGTTCTTTCTAACTGCAGGAGTTCTTTCCTGCAGTATTCCTCCCTCTGGAGAGCCTGGGCCTGGGTCTCCTGTGGGAACCCCATGAGGTCCCCCATCCCCCAGTTGTCCCACCTAAATTCTTCTCCTTTCTGGCAGGCAACCGGGGATGCTGAGGTAGGGGCTAGAGGGGGTCCCTGCTGGTCCTCAAATCTGGCGGACCAGTCATAGGAGGGGGTTCCATACACCCACTCGGGTGCGGGGGCTGGCGGTTCCGGAAGGGGGACGAGCAGCAGGTCCGCGGAGTAGGCGCCCGGGGTTGGAGGTTCCGGGCTCAGAAGCGGCTCTAGGGCGTGCGTGCCCGGGGATGGAGGGTTTTGCAGGAGTTCCAGGAGCAGGTCAGTGCTTTCAGCGCCCGGGACAGGGGTACTTCTTCTACCTGCTCCTGTGCTGCACGCTGCCTCCTGGCGCTCATCAGACTCCGCCGGGGCCGGGACGCTGCTGGCGACACGTAGCGCTTGCTGTCGCCGGGCTGAGATTTTCTCTAGCAGCTACTCCTTCCACCTCGCAACCGCTGCCTACTGGGCCTCCTCCACTTTGCGGCTCAGCTCCTGCACCTCTGCTTGGAGGTACTGGGCATCCTCCGGGGACAGCTTGGATATCTCTCCCTCCAGGGTGAGGGGGGTCTCGTGTCGCTGCAGGCCAGGGGCGGAGGCTCTGTCCTGGCTTCCGTCCATGCTAGCTGCCGGGTGCGGTCTGTCTACACTGGTTAAGACCACACCCTGTCTCCACTGCTTCTCTCCTCCCCCTCTCCCCTTTCGGGGGCGGTTCCATGGCAGCCTGTTGTCGCTCACTCCTAGGGGCGGCCCCCCCACTTTGATAGACACATCTACATACATGGTCACTGTTGCTCAGGGCAGGCCTCGCTTTTGGCGCCACTCTGGGACCCGGCCCACGATGGGAGGTGATTCCTTGTTGTCTTTGAGTACGCACATAATGGCGCCCGTTCTTCTGGGGCGGGCGCTACATTCAGTGAAGAAAAACAGTCTCTAGGCGCACAATACCCGGTGATAACGGGCCTGTTCGAATCCTGTTCATGACGCCAGGAAGAGTTGACTCGCCCAGGGGGATATGGGGGACTCGGTACCCGGACCTTTACCTTCTTGGGATGTCACGGCAGTCGGCTCCCGGGCCCGTACCCTGAGGTCACTCTTTAAAAGGGGTTTGTTACTCGAAGGGATGCATAACAGTTTTGTCTCGTGACGCCACCTGTGGTTCCCGGTAATGGGTACCGGCGCTGCTGCAGACCTCTTGAGCAGATGTTAGGGCAGCTGGGTTGGTGCGGATCTCCACAGGCAGAGCACAGCTCCAGGGCAGTGTAGGTGCAGATGGTGATGCTGGGCGTTGTAGTGCAGGAGCGATAACGTGGTAGAAATAACTGAACAAAAACAGTGGGGTTCAGTCATCCGAGTTTACTCACAGTTATTTAGGTTCTTCAGGTGGCACCATACAGGTGACCATCTCCCACGTCGTGATGCGTTTACCCGGCAGGGGCTCAGCACTCCCTCAAGTATCTCAAGAGCACTTAACGCAGTGGTTCTCAACTCCAGTCCTCAAGACCCACCAACAGATCATGTTTTCAGGATTTCCTTAGTATTGCACAGGTGATGGAATTATCACCTGTGCAATACTAAGGAAATCCTGAAAACATGATTTGTTGGTGGGTCTTGAGGACTGGAGTTGAGAACTACTGACTTAACGGGACCCCTCTCTGGATGTTCCTTTCTTAGTCGACTTCCCGCACTAGGTCTTTCCCACCTGCCCTGTGCCCCGCCACACAAAGTCCCAATCAGGTACCTTGAGATCCCTCTGGGCAACTTGGAGATCCCGGACCTTGCTTGGTGACCTTTTCGGTGGCTTAGGTGCGGATGTAGCAACTGCACCTTGAAAGTGCAGAAGCCTCCGGTTTTCTAGCTGAGACCTGAAGTAACTCAGCTAGTCCAGGGACCGGTTCCCTTCTTGCGGCCTGATCCCTCTACCGCCTGGCAGATTTGGGCATACGGGTGCCGTCTTGCACTCACCGTACCCCCTGGGATCCCTTCTGTTGCTGGATCCTTCCTCCCTTGCTCCCACTCCTCTCTCAGTCTTGGGCATGACAGGCCGAGCCAGCCTCCCGAGCAGAGCTCCTGAAGAGCCTCTGCTCCCTTCATCCTCACTCTCTCTCTCCCTCCGTACGACTCCCTAAAAAGAAAAAGATGGCTTCCCTATATATATGTATCTTCTTCAAGTGCTCCCCTAGTCTGCGTCCTCCACCCACACCCACTACATGGTTCCCCCTCACTTTGGTTCCCCCCACTCCAGCCAGGGACGGGGCAGCAGAAAGCAGCGCATATTGCCCTTCCAGCCGGTCGGGAGTAGTGTAGTGTTGAGTGCAGGTGTTAGAGTCCCGGGCAGTACTCCATCCTTACCTGAGAGAAGGAGATGCCACACCTCTGGGTAAGGTGCAGTACCTCTGTGGCGACTGAACCCTCAGGGGTGCCACAGTAGCCTTTCCTACTGGCCCTAGGCTTTGGAGTTTCCTGGCTTCTTGGGACAAGAGCGAATTACATGTTCGGGACTGCCACAGTAGAGGTACCTCCTCTCAGCACTACAGACCTTCTGACGATGCTTGGCCAGTTTCATCCTGTCGACTTGCAGCATGAATTCAGGGGAGAGTGCCGAAGCTGAGGTCAGCAGCTTGATCGGCCTTTGGAAGACAGGAACTAAGCGCATAGGTCTTCTCTCTTGGATCACCTCCTTGGAACGCTCCTGAAACTTAAGGTCGATCTCGGTTGCCAGGGATACCAGATTATCTAGAGAGGTGGGAACATCTCGACCGGCCAGCTCGTCCTTAATTCTCCCTGACAGGCCCCCTCAGAAGGAGGCTACTAACGCCTCATTATTCTAGGCGAGCTCAATGGACAGGGTGTGAAAACGGACAGCATACTGCCCCACAGTGAGGTTTCCCTGGACCAGTCTGAGGAGGAAGGATGCTGCAAAGGAAACATGGCCTGGCTAATCAAAGACCTTGCATAAGGTTTCTGGGAAAGTCTGGAGGTTGGAGACAAGAGGATCCCCACTCTCCCATAGGGGTTTGAGCCACGCCAGAGCTTCGCCAGTAAGATGGGACATGATAAATGCCAATTTGGCATGATCTGAAGCGAACTGATGTGCCAAGAGTTCAAAGTGCAGCGTGCATTGATTGATGAATCAACGGCATAAAGTAGGATCACCGTCATAACGTGGTGGAGCCAGCAGACGGAGTCCGGAACCAGGAACATAGCTGGTAGACTGGAGTGTCACAGCTGAGGTTGCGGCAGCTTGGACCAGAACAGATGCGGCCGCAGATGTCAGCGTGTCCAAGCAGGTGGTTACTGTCCGCAGATAGGAGAAGATTTTGTCCTGCTGGTCTTTCTGGCAGCAGAATTCCTGGTACAGGTCAGAGATAGAGGGAGATTGAGGAGAAGCGGAGTCCATGGCTTGAGCAAACTGTAACGGGAATAGTGGTGGAACCACTGTGCCGTAGACCGAGGAGAGCATGGAGGGGTGTAACTAGGCAAACACCTGACTCTTCGGTAGAGCCCCTGAATGTGTGTTTAGACTTGGCTTCAGATGGACGTCAGGTGCTACTCCAGGACAGACCTTGGACACATGGCAGCTGGCCCCCAAAGGGGCAGGAAGCTGAAACAGCCAGGAAGGGGTAGACATGGTTAGTAGAGGCAGGCACGGCAAGTATACTGGAAGACAAGGCAGGTGCAGGCAAGTAAGGCTGGTATACAGGCTGGCATGGCAGGTGCTGGCAGGTACAGCTGGTATACAGACTGGTATGGCAGGCACAGCTGGTATACAGACTGGCATGGCAGGTATGACTGGTATACAGGCTGGCATGACAGGTGCAGGCAGATACGGCTGGTATACAGACAGACGCGGCAGGTACAGCTGGTATACAGACTGGTACTGGTAGACAGGATGGGTATACTAGAAAGTACAATTGGAACACAGGCAGGCACGGCAACTACGGGTAAACAGGACAGGTATACTGAGATACGAGCACTGGGGACCTGAGAACTAGCAAGTATGCAGACAACTGATTAAATACATTGCTCAGGCACCTCCCAACAGGTGGAGGTGCCTTAAATAATAAGTGTCTCCCAGCCATTGGCTAGGGACACTTTAAGATGGCGCACGCTGTCTCCTTAAGAGACCGTGAGCGTGTGCACGCCCTAAGCACAGTGCCCAGGGATCTGCCAAGAGTACGCAGACCCTGGGAGGAAGCAGCAGGAAGAGGACGCGTGGCCCGAGGGCCGGGCGATGAGTGAGTCGGAGTCCCTGCTGGGGAGAGAAGGAAGGGAAGCATGCAGGGACACCGGCGCTACACAAACCCTCAAAATAAACAGTGAAATTCCAGTTTGTGAGGTAGCAAAACACGAAAAATGCCAAGGGGGTTAATACTTTCACAAGCCACACCCACATGACAGTCTGTCAATGTAGCATGGCTTTAAACAGCTTGTTGGTTACCACCCATTTGCTTATTGCCATGTATGTGTCATGGCTCGGGGGGATTCGATCCGGTGACCTGCTGCTTCGTGGTCATTTCTTCTGCCTGTTGAGCTATGGCTCTTTTCGTCCCCTGGTCAAATGCTGATTCTTCTTTTGTCCTTATTCTTCCTTGGTTTGCACTTTTCCAGGTGTTTTCCATTTTCCCATTTTGGTTTACCCTATAACGTTCTGGGTGATGATTTATATAGTATCCCTACTCTGCATTTCCATGCTGGCCTTATTTCTTGTTTGACGTATATTTAGGAGTTCCAGCTCTTTATCTTAGGCTTTTACCTTGCTGGGTAAACTCCATTTATATTCTTGCAGTAATTTGGTTTGCTTTTCCTTTTATCACTGTTAGGTTCTTGGGAGGTCTTACTTGTTTCTTTTACTTTTACTACTCCTTAACCTTCACTCTTTCACCTTATTTGAATTAGTCGTACTTTCTCACCTTGGGTTCTCGTATCTATCGTCACACTTTACTTTCCTCTTGTTGGTAGTGTATTGCGGCTTCACTTATAGTTGCTCAGGAGGTACGAGAAAATGCTTGAAGGCCTTTTAGGGAGCCGGGTCCGTGGTGGAGGTTTTTTGTTGCGCAGCTAGGGTCTTTCTAGTCTGTATAGGGACAAGTTTTATGTAGGTGTGGCGTTTCCGTGGTGTGAACACGTTCAATATGATGAGGTCACTTGACCATTACTAAGGCTGTGTTTGCATTAAAGCACTTGAAAGGATTCAATACAGTCCTAGGAGACCTCCAAGTTACACGTCTTTTCTGGGCAAATGGAGGCTATGCAGTTTTTTGTAGTCTTGGCTAATCCATTCACCGCAAATCAAAGGTTTGGGAAAAATTTAAGAAAGCTGGCAAATTCGAATTTCAAAAGATTCTCATCTCTAGTTCCTACATTTTGCACTATCTCTAGTATATATCTTGCAAGTAATCACAAAACAAGATTAGCATAATGTTTTATCTGGGCAATTTACATCCTTTTGACTGTTCTTCACCAGCTTGTGGCAGGGTCAGCCCAAGAACCAAAAAGTAGAAATCAAATGTAAATAAGTATACACAATGCATACAATACATCTGCATTTCTTTTATTTTGAAGGAGACTGCTATTTATGCGCAAGCATGCCTAAGCAACTTCAGTTATCAATACTGTAAAGGTTGGTAGCCATGCACTCACGTATTTAAATTGAAGGAAAAATAGCAGATATCTAAGAGATACTGAGAAAGAACAGCATTTTACACTGGTGGTACAAACCTTGATTTAGCGCCATCTATGTACAATCTGGTAAGCTTGGTATAGTATGTTTCTTTACACTTATCCCCAGTTCTTCTTTTGACCACTGCATTTTTCCAGATCTCCCACTTCAATCATTTTGCAGGAGTCTACTGCCCGCTATGACAATATGGCTTATAAAGCTGATCAAAACATATATTATTTACTGCTTTTCATAAAGCAATAAAATCAATATTGAACAAAATTAAGTTCAATCTATTGGTTCAGTCCTTCAAAACACTCCCAGTTTCTAGTGTGACCCATTTTCCTGTGTTTTTTCTTTTCATTGTTACGCCACCAAAAGTCCACAAAGGTTAGAGCACAGTAAAACCGTAACATAAATTTAGCATAATATAGTTTTCAGACTAAACTGTAGGACCATTCTTTCCACATTGAGTAGAGATGATTTTCAACCCATATAGGTGTGGTGCAGTAGCTGTGGGCGAGGTACTAGTCTCTTATGCTCTGGCACGTTATAGTAATGTGGGGGTTCTGGCTGGGTGTGTGGACTTGTGCTGTGTGGGCACTATGCCTGTCCAGGCCGCATGTAACCAATGTTGCTGGTTTGTCAGGACCAGGTGCTTTACAGTGTAATGAGAGAGACCACCATTTAAAAATAAATGTTTTACTGAACGTGAACTTGGTAGGGATTGTATACTGGAGATAGAGGGTATACAATCTTATGAATGTTTCTGTAGCATCGGCGTCTCTGCCTCCTGTCGGGCAGAGACGCCGTTCCCCTCACCGCCGCGGTCCTGGTCCGGCGTCTTCCGGCTCCCCTGCTGCTGTGGCGCGCACTGCGCGCAGCTTCCCGGGCACTGTGCATAGGGCGCGCGCTCCCTCCCTCTTAAAGGGGCCGTGCGCGCCGTCCTAAAGAGTCCCCGGCCAATGGCCGGAGGACTTCTCCTATATAAGGCATCTCCTCCAAAATAGAGGTGCCTGTGCAAGGTTGTTGTGCTGTGTGCTAACACTTGCTTCAGCCCTCAGGTCCCGCTGCCTGTCAGTCCTGCCCGCCAGTCTGTCTAACAGTCCAGCCTGCCAGCCTGTCTACAGTCCAGCCCACCAGTCTGTCTATAGTTCTGCCCGCCAGTCTGCCAGTTACCTGCCGTGCCCGCCAGCCTGTCTACCTGGAGCACCTGTGAGTTACCTGCCGAGCCTACCAGTCTGCCTACCCGGAGCACCTGCCAGTTACCTGTCGTGCCCGCCAACCCACCAACCCGGAGCACCTGCCAAGTAACCTGTCGTGCCCGCCTGCTTGCCTTTCTGGAGCACCTGCCAAGTAACCTGTCTTGTCCACCTGCTTGCCTACCCGGAGCACCCGTCTGGCTATCTGCCGAACCAGCCTGTTTGTCTTCCCGGTCCACCTGTCAGCCTTCCTGCCGTGCTCATCCGCAGTACCAGTCAGCTCCTGTCATCTGACCCGTGGGAGTCGCCTGCTCTCACACAAGGTCGGTCCCAAAGTGGCACCTGGTTCACCTGCCTGGTCCCTTCCTGGTTCACGGAGTCAACTAAGCCACGGTGTGACCTGGGTCGGGCCGAGTAGGCACTTAGTCACGCCCCTCTGGTCCCTCTTTGCACCGAAGCACAGAAGTTCCATCACCCGGACCCGTAACAGTTTCCTTCACAGCCCGGAGCATTTTCAACAATTCCTTCCGCTTTATTCTCTTTACTTGTCCTCTGCATTCACTGTTCCTCACTGCTTCACCACAACCCAGCTCAACATTACAGTTCTGTTTAGCAAGAGTCCTTTACTCAACTCACAGTTCTGCATTTTCTTTCCCCATAGACGAGCTATGGTGCCAGTATGGCTGAGACTTATCTTCTCTAATGCTGGGCACTCTACTCGTCTCACGTACTCTGTCCTGTCCAGGCCCATTACCTTCAGGAGTTCTAAACTCTTCTCCCAGGACACATCTCCGGTAAATCACTCTGTCTCTGTCACTTCTGCTACTGATCTCGCTATCCCTTTTCTCTGGTCTCCACTCACCAAACAATGCGGCACTGCTAACATTGGACCTTAGGTCCTTTTCTAAGCACTCCAGGCCCTATCTGACTCACTACAGGATACTGTCTCTCCCCCTTCAACTTATCTCCTCCCACTCTGGGCTAGTCCCACACTTAACTCTAACTGTCCCTGTTACAAATTTGTTGCTGGGCAGAATACAGCTTTGTCTACAACAACACAAATCATTATACATACAATCATCATTAACGCATATCACTATTTACATTACAAAATATAACATTACACATGTTCTTCAAGGGGGAACGTGGGCAATATATCCATCTTCTTACATAGGTTTAATAAAAAAAAGGACTATTTAACTACTAAAAGTGTATTTTGGCCATTTAATTTTGGATCGGTGTTAGTCTGACATCTGGCACCCCCATCTTCTATTAGCTCCCACGGCGGCTGGATATCAACATTGCACAGAGCTGAACAGCTCTGGTACTTTCAAGTCAAATGCGGCTGCCAGAGGTAATAACAGCTGATTGGTTTGGGAGTCAGGTGTCTGGCCCTCACTGATCCGATATTGATATTCTATTCTAAATAGATGCACCGATGACCTCTTTAAGTGCTGTTGAATAGAGAGTACATGGACACACAGTATAGTACAGTACAGTATAGTATAAACTACATAAGCAAGCGTAATAATTACACTGGCTACATAGCATCTACGGATGTCAATTGCATTTACTTACGATTTTAAGTAGCAAGTGCACATCTCTCAGGGCTCCCATACATCCAAAGAAAGTTATTATAAACATAAGCATTCCTACCACTATTAATAAGATGGCAGGATCCGCAGTAAGGGAATCGACAACACCTAAAAAGTACAGTAATTGTATTTAGTGAGTTGTTTAAAGTTTTTAGTCAGGATCACTTATATGAACATTTCCTCCCTAACAATATGCATGTATATATAGAGCAGCGGCTGTAACCGCACCCCTGGCACCGACTGACAGCCGGCCCTGATGCTGATCCTGCTGTCAGTCAGTGCTGGGGGTGCGGTTACAGCCGCTGCTCTCTATACACAGAAACCGTGCCGGCGCCATCCCTATGACTGGAAGCCGAACGCTGCTGGGAGGCATACAGTTCATTTCCTCCTGGCAGCGGGGCTCTAAGTGCAAGCGCCAGGCAGGCTCAGAATGCTATTAACCTGCAGATTAACTCCGTATCCGCAGGTTAATAGCGTTTTTTCCCTTTAAAACATTCCTTTTCTTATTTAGCAGCTGAGAGGTTACATTTTTGGCCTATTCCTCCAGTAACAATAGCTGTACCCACTATTTAGAAAAGAAACTGTGCATTTACACTAAATGATTGCAAGTGTGCTCATACTGTATCTAGCTCTTGTCTCACCCAAGCGAACACCGCCATCTGCTGGTCAAAGGCAAAAGTGAAAGTAAAGGAAGAATTACCGTTGGAACTTAATACAGCGATTCTATTTTCCGGGAGGAAGAGTTTAAAGGGAACCTGTCATATCACTTCTACAAGCTAAACTGTTCCCAGGTTCTTGTTAGTGATGCAATGTGCATCACTAACATGCTTTTCCCATGCAAATCTGTGCTATTGTCAGTTGCTAAAATCACTTTGTGTACTTATAACTTACTTGCTCGTTCAGTCATAGGGGTGTTCTTTCCTTTATTCAGTCATGCTGGTTGCTGCCCACTCAATTTGAATGTTAATCCCTCGCTTGCACACTTTTAATGTCTTACCCTGCTTTCTGAGGGTGCTTGTCACATTGCGCTAGCGCAGGTAATGTGTCACGGTGATTCGCGCTTGGGCATGGGATCCTGCACATGCGCCATGACGCGCGGCTCCCTGTCAGTGAAGCTGACATTTTTTTTTTACACTTTTTGCATGCTTCAATACAGTGCCGGCGCACCCGGGCAAGTGCCGTGGCCCTGAGCAGGCGGGGGGCCCATTCGCCGTCGGGCACCCCGCCGCGCTATGGCACCCTTGAGCGGAGGAGAGCAGTGCCAGCGCCCGCTTGCTTAGGGCCCCGGCACAATACTTACCTCTCCCCGTGCCTCCGCAGCAGGTCCAGTGTCTTTCGCGGCTGCTGCACTGTGACGTCTCAGGTCAGAGGGTGAGGTGACGTCTTTCTAGTGCGCCCTCTCCTGAGCCGTCACAGCGCAGAGCAGGAAGACGCTGGCGACGCTGGAGTCCAGAGCAACGGCAGCGATGAGAGCAGCGGCAGCAGGTGAGAAGTGAGGTATTTTTTTTTTTCTATGTATGGAGGCATGGGGCATTATAAGGGAGAGGGGAGAGGTGACATCCTGCATGGGGCATTAAAAGGGGGAGGGGGAGATGACATCCTGCATGGGGCATTAAAAGGGGTGTGTGACATCCTGCATGGGGCATTATAAGGGAGGGGGGGTGACATCCTAAGACAATGACCCTAAGCACACAGCTAAAATAACAAAGGAGTGGCTTCAGAACAACTCTGTGACCATTCTTGACTGGCCCAGCCAGAGACCTGACCTAAACCCGATTGAGCATCTCTGGAGACACCTGAAAATGGCTGTCCACCAACGTTCACCATCCAACCTGACAGAACTGGAGAGGATCTGCAAGGAAGAATGGCAGAGTATCCCCAAATCCAGGTGTGAAAAACTTGTTGCATCATTGCCAAGAAGACTCATGGCTGTACTAGCTGAAAGGGTGCTTCCACTCAATACCGAGCAAAGGGTCTGAGTACTTATGACCATGTGATATTTCAGTTTTTCTTTTTTAATAAATTTGCAAAAATTTCTACATTTCTGTTTTTTTCAGTCAAGATGGGGTGCAGAGTGTACTTTAATGAGAAAAAAAAAAATTAACTTTTTAGAATTTACCAAATGGCTGCAATGAAACAAAGAGTGAAAAATTTAAAGGGGTCTGAATACTTTCCGTACCCACTGTATATGGAATATGGTCCCCATATACCGCCCATGCCGCCCCTCCATCCAGTGTATATACCCCTCCATCTTTGGTATATGCCCCCCCCCATCCATCCTGGGTATATGCCCCCCATCCATCCTGGGTATATGCCTTCCCCCCATTCATCCTGGGTATATGACCCCCCATCAATCCTGGGTATATGCCTTCCCCCCATTCATCCTGGGTATATGACCCCCCATCAATCCTGGGTATATACCTCCCCATCCATCCTGGGTATTTGCCCCTCCATTCTTGGTATAAGCCCCTCCATTCTGGGTACATGCCCCTCCATCCTGGGTATATGCCCCTCCATCCTGGGTATATGCACCTCCATCCTGGGTATATGCACCTCCATCCTACCATCCTGGCCTGGGTAGGTATATGCCCCTCCATCCTGGATAGGTATATGGCCCCTCCATCCTGAATAGGTATATGGCCCCTCCATCCTGGGTAGGTATATGGCCCCTCCATCCTGGGTAGGTATATGGCCCCTCCATCCTGGGTAGGTATATGGCCCCTCCATCCTGGGTAGGTATATGGCCCCTCCATCCTGGGTAGGTATATGGCACTTTCCTGGGTAGGTATATGGCACTATCCTGGATAGGTATATGCCCCCATCCTGGGTATATGCTCCCATATATTCAATGCAAAGAAAAAAAAACAATAAACGCTTCTACTCACCTTCCACGCTCCCACGCAGCGCTGTGTCTGTGTGCTCTGAAGATGTCGGCGGTGAGTGGTGATAACAGCTGACAGGCTGAGATCACCGCACCCCGCCACCGCCGCAGCCACCGCAGACACTCACCCGGACCTCCGCTCCCAGGCAGTTCCTCCTCGGCAGCTCCTGTCACGGCATGCACTAGCTGAGCATTGCATGCGATGACAGGAGGAATGTGCAGCTCGCAGCTTAGACTGTTCCACAAAGATGGCCACGATCTCCTCCCACGGCTGCGACCTGGACAGCCCAGGTGGCGTGCCCAGTTCGCAGCTAGAGGCAGAAGGAGCGGCCTCTAATGTTGGAGATAGGGTCAGTGACCGACTCCTGTCTCTTATGGCCAGGACTGCTGTAAGTGAGGTGTGTAAGAGTGCTGCTTAGCTTCTTACACACCCCCAAATAAAAATGGCAGCCCCCAGTGGTCAATGTAAATATGAATAACTAAAAAACAAATAAAGTTGTACATTTAATTTTGTATTAAAAATAATTGATTACATAATCAATAATTATTAATACAAAATTTTACATTGTGGCACCTTTCCTTGATTTTTTGAGTTTTTACCCAGATGCTGAAGAATCTTATAGGAACTAATTAACTTTAATGAGGCTAGTCCATATTTTGGACCACAGGAAAACCCAAATAAATATCCCTATGACAAGAGTAAACAGAGCCTCAGGTCCATGCAGAATTTCAGTCTTATAGGTTGAGGTTACACGACAACTTTGACTGTCACACGCAAATCACGGTAAAAGTCTCTGTGTAGCCCTAGTCTTAATGCCAACAATAAATAAGTAATATCTGGGGGGTAATATTAGTATATTATATTATGTAATATTATGTATGTTATATTATTATGTATATTATGTAATATTAGTAAGCAGTTATATTAGTAAAGTGATATTAGAAAATATTTGAAACACAAATTTCTTTTGAAAGCAAGTAAATAATAATGTAGCATATTGTGCCTATACATAGGTTCAATATTAGACTGGGATGCCAAGGGCCCGTCAATAACATTGACTCTTCATACAAATATTACATTACCCTCATTCACAAATTTACGTATGCTACTATACAGTGATAAACTGGGGAGTTTGTTAAATCAATAATCAGATGCTGCCTTTGTCTGCTTGCAGGTAATCAAGTTTATTGTGCTAACTGCTGTTCATATAAGGGGTGGGTGGTCCACACTTGCAAAGGATTCCACCGGGGGATTCACCTGTTCTGTGGGCTAGTTCGAGCCTGCATTGGTTTACACATTCGCATACCGGAAACTAAAGACACTGACCTGTCTCTTTACATAGTTTAGCATAGAATCCTACTGCAATCAGTAGTCCACTGGCCACCTGGAAGAGAGTTAGATTATGTCAATGCATAAAACCATCTTGTCTGTCATGTTTCACATTCTAAGTTCTTATATTACACTAAGATTTTTACATTTCTAATAAACACTTAAAGCGATCCTCCAGTTTTCCATTAAAATCACATGGGAAATTTCTAGTTAAAGCACTTGATGACCTCCATTTGTAAGCCTTCTGCCATGAGTGTTGATTTCTGGTTTCCTCAGAATTCTGGTTCTAATTGGCACCAACTTCTCAAACTGCCCTATGAGCACTGTTTTTGGTAGTCTGAGATAGACCCCCTGCTCTGGGATTGGCTAGAACTGCTGACAATTTCAGGTGAATCATGAGATGATAGGAATCAGCAAATCTGCAGCACAAGGACTCAAAAAGAGGGCACCAGAAATGTTATTTATATTTTCCTCATGACATGGTAAGTTTATATGAAGAACCAGAGGGTTGCTTGGCTTTGACAATCCATTTATATTAAAATGATCCCATAACAATAGACCATAGGTTGTAATAAGGAACCAGTAGCAAATTAATGTTCTTTGCAGTGCCACCACAGGTGAAATGAAGTATTACACTGTTCCCATTGAAGCCATCAGTATATTGCGTGGGAATTGTACAATAAGGCTATGTGCCCACGATGCAGAAATGCTGCAGATTTTTTACGCTTCTCCCTGGCAGGAAAAACACATGCGGATTTTACATGCGTTTTTCCCGCCAGGTAGAAGCGTTTGTGAAGCGTTCTTCACATGCATTTCTGCATGCGGGTTATCAAGCGCTTTTCCAGGCGATTTTAGCATCACTTGTAAAGTGCTTGACAACTTGTTCACACTATATAAATCCATACAACCGGCATATATAATGTAACCAAGTAATAGTTAAAAAAAAGAATAAGAATGGTAAAAAATAAAGATTATACTTACCTTCCGATGTCCTCCCGGTGTTTTCTCTGCTGCGTCCGGTGTCTTTGGCGGCTCGCGGTGGTGTGAAGGACCTGTGGTGACGTCATTGAGTCATGAGACAGGTCACATGACTCAATGACGTCATGGCCGGTCCTTCACAACACCGCGACCCATACAGCAGACCAGACGGAGCGGAGAAAACACCGGGAGGACATCGGAAGGTAAGTATAATCTTTATTTTTTATTTTAAATTCTTTTTTTTACAGTTTCTATGGTACCAGAGTCTGGATGAGAGTCTCATCTTCTCCAGACCCGGGTACCATCCGCACATAGAAACGCGTAATATCCTTGTGTACAAATGTGCTGACACAGATAATATGCGTTTCAGTGCAAGTCAATGGCGGCAATTCCACTGCGTGTCCGCAAAATTAATGGACATGCGTATTTTTCCGCAATGATAATCCGCAGCAGAAATTTCCGCATCATGTGCACAGAACATGCGGATTATCATTGGGGACCATGGGGCACGTATTACCAAGCGTTTTTTTTACCGTTTTCGCTTCGGAAATGCTTGAAAAACGCATAGTGGGCATGCAGCCTAAGGCTACATTCACACATCCTTCTGATTTTTTTTCTCAGACAGCAAACAGACCCATTGAGTATGTATTATGCTGATCCTCAAAATTGAATAAAAAAATTAACCTCTAAGGGTATGTGCCCACGATGCAGAAATGAAGCAGAAAACTTCTGCAGCATTTCTGCATGTTCTTGGCAGTCAAAAACACTTGCGCATTCTACACGCGTTTTTGACGCGTTTTTACATGCGGATTTGACTTGCGTTTTTCAAGTGCATTGGGACCTCAAATCCGCATGCGGAAACGCACAAATAATGGACATGCTGCGGATTTTTTCGCAAGGAAAATCCGCTGTGGAAAATTCCGCAGCATGTGCACAGAACATGCGGATTATCATTGGGGATCATAGGGCACAGATTACCAAGCGTTTTTAAAGCGTTTCTGCTGCAGAAATTCCGCATCAAAAACGCTTAAAAAACGCATAGTGGGCACACAGCCTAAGTGTCATGGATCTCACACTTGGATTTGTGATTTTCACAGAATAGATCCATGAAACTCAATGTGCTCATGTGCCATCAGTTAAAAAAAAAACGGGCACAACGTGGACATTTCACACAGATGCATGAACGTAGCATAAAGGAGATATAGAACATTCACAAAACGAATAAATATTCCAGTTATCTCTGAGTCAGAGGATCAACACTACACAAATAGCAGCATAGGGCGTAAAGATACAGTACATAGTTCCAGGCATAGCACATTGCGAACAATGGTATGATAAGACAGACAGGAGGAAATAGCAGATATCAATGGAATGAACGCAGGATAACTACAAATTATTCAGTGAAATGTAATGACCCATATAAATTAATGCATATCAAATGCAAATATACCCATGTTGTATACAAAGCAGGTATTGACAGGAGATAGACTATGAAATATATTCCCCAAGGAGATAGGCCCCGTCCAGAGGCGTCTATTAGCAGCAGTTTACCCCAGTCTGTTGGCTGATTCAAGAGTGCATGTTTATAGGGGAGTCGAAAAAGTAGATGAATTCCCAGCATAAGGGTCAGCGTGAAAGGTAGAAACACCTAAATGCTTTGAAATTGTAAGTATTCCACATCTGCAATTAAAGGGGTATTCCCATCTCCAAGATCCCATCCCAATATGTAGTAGATGTAATATTAATAATAATATTAGCAAATACCTCCAATTAGAAATGTAGTATAGTTCGTCTGATTCGCTATGTCACTTACCCCATGTGCGGGGCATTGTAGTAGCTTAGGTATCCATGGTTACAGCCACTCACATTGTGAACATTAATTAAAGGGGTATTCCCATCTCCAAGATCCTATCCCAATATGTAGTAGGTGTAATAATAATATTATTAGCAAATATCTCCAATTAGAAATGTAGTATAGTATTTTTGATTCGCTATGTCTCTTTCCTCGTGTGCAGGTGACGCGCCCCCTGGGCCGTGGGGTACTCGGCAGCCGGGCCTCCGGTTGCTGGGGGATATCACGGTAGCTGGCCCGGTCCGTGACCCAGGGTGGTCAGTAAAAAGGGGGATATCTATAAGGGATTTAAGTGTTCGTGACGCCACCTGTGGAATGCGGCTAAGGGGTGCCGCCGCTGCGAAGCAGTCCTCTGGAGCTGGTGTTACGGCAGCAGGGATGGTGTGGCTCTCCACAGGTAGAGCTAGCTCCAGGGCAGCGTGGGGTGTAATGGATGGTGGTGCAGAAGAGAGACGGCAGGACGGTCCCGGAGGAAAGACGGACACTCACACGGGGGTAAGCTTCAGTACCTTTACTGGTGATGCTGCAGGCACGGTCCAGGGTACTCCAGGCGAAGGGCGCACTTTTGGACTCTCCCCAGTGAGCGGGTATAGGGCCTCCTGATCCATTGCTTTACTCACTAAGCTTCTGGCCTGCCTGGAACTAGGCCTAGCTTGGTTACTGTCTCTCTTTGCACCTGTTGACCTGGTGGTAGGGCCTTCTCATGGAGATCACTCTCCCTGGATGCTGGGACCTCCGTGACTCCTAGCCCTGGTACTGTAATCAGCGTTTGGTGAACCTGGGACCTGTAGTCCTCCAGGGGTTCAGGTGGTTCCTACTAGGTGTAAATATCCCTGTAGGTGCGGACCCGGTGTCCGGTATATATCTCGGGGTGAGCCTGGTATGCTCCTCTGCCCCCTCGCTACTTCTTCCTTCTCCTCTCACCTTCGGCCCACTCAAGGCCCTCACTAGGCCTTCACACGTGCTGTAGGCCTTGGCTCGCCTAAGCACAGCAGCCAGCGCGCTGCCTCTTCGCTGCTCTCTGAGCGTCAGCACGCTCTCAGACCCTCTCTCCGTCTGACTCTAAACTCTACCTGAAACTGACTGGCTCCACCCTCCCTATATATCCCTAACGGGCTCCCTCTGCTGGTCTGAGGTGGTAGGGTGGAGGTGTGTGAATGTGTGAGGGCCTCTTGTGGAGAAGTCCATCCATGCACCCTTCTGGGTTCTGTGGCACCAATGCGCAGCAGGGCGCCACACAGGTATTGCAGGACCTTAGGTATCCATGGTTACGTCCACTGATAAAGTAACAGCTAGCTGCTAGTGGTCATAACCGTGGATAAGGTCCTGTATTGCCTGCACATGAGGTAAGTGGCATAGTGAATCAAAAAAACTATACTACATTTCTAATTGTAGGTATTTGCTAATATTATTATTATTACACCTACTACATATTGGGATAGGATCTTTGAGATGGGAATACCCCTTTAATTGTTAGTGGTTGTAACCATGGATTTCTTAACTATTCCAATGCCCTCAACATGGAGTAAGTGAAATACTAAATCAGAGGAACTATACTACATCTCCAAATGGAGGTATTAGTTAATATTATTATTTCACCTACTACATATTGGGATAGGATCTTGGAGATGGGAATACCCAGTTAAATAGACATTCACATGAATAATGACAACGCTAATGTTATATATTACAACTACTACCAGCACACGTGCTGAAGACCGGATTTACACTTAAATGCATAATAGAGGGTCATGCACACAGAACCTTTAATTTTTAACTCTGGAAAGGAGTAAATAAATGTATGTACTCACCCAAAAAATATAGCAGGAAACAAATAAGGAATACTTCACCACCTGGCTGGTCCTCATTATTTCAGTGGTCAATGATCTCTGATCCTCGGTCTGGTAGCCTTTCGGTAAAACGTAGTGCGGTGGTATACAGAGGCATTGTACTAGTGTGTGAGCAAGGGAGGAGTGAGGAAATCTCCAGGCTTGTATGATCTTGTCACGTATGCAGCATTTATCCCCTCTGCTACATGCTCTGCTTTGCAACTCAATAGTTCCTTGTTTGGTTTACATTCATAAAAATTATGCACGTACATCATTATATAATGCCGCCTTATAAAATATAAAATGTATATTTATAATAACACCAACATGAAGAC
The DNA here is from genome assembly GCF_046119375.1 of Phyllobates terribilis. Taxonomy (NCBI): domain Eukaryota; kingdom Metazoa; phylum Chordata; class Amphibia; order Anura; family Dendrobatidae; genus Phyllobates; species Phyllobates terribilis. The sequence goes on along the minus strand of NW_027362761.1, from coordinate 17,143,943 downwards.
TATTAAGCTATCCCTTCCTGTGTGGGGACGTGGCATGAAACTTTAAGAAGTGTGAAGAGTTTAGCAAAGGTTTGTAGCACATGGGACCCTGAGTTTTTTACAGAGATACCTTTCCGGATAAATATAAGGCTGCTTTCACTAACAGCATTTTGCACTTTTCTGAGCACCCTTACTTATTGCAGACAGACGTTACATGAATTTCTAGAGGAAAAGCATGAAACGCTCTACATACCGAGTACTGTGGATTGTGGCATTGTTGGGTCAATGGCATTTTTTTTAAACACACATTGCTGTGTTGCTGCTTTTTTTTCTTGGCTTTTGCCATATGCTTCTCTACAGGTCGTGAAAAATGCTAAAGGACATTACAAATGTAAAAAAACAACAAGTGCTGCAAAAACACTAGAAATTTCTGATTTAAAAACACTGGAAATAAAGTGTGTGTAAAAAGCCCTTACGATTTTGATGAAAACTGGAAGATAATAAGGGTCTAATCTGGGGGGAAAAAAACGAAAAGTAAAGCAAAGAATATGCTCACCTTCAAGCATAATCGCTGTAATCGATGGAGAAATTGGCTGCTGCAGATCCACAGAAGATACCATGTGCAAAAGGAGAAAGTGGAGATAAATCCGCACTGCCAATAGTGAAAGATGCTGTGAAGGTATCAACGCGTTTCGAAGCACACCTGCTTCTTTATCAGGACAAATCACAGAAGCCTGACAGGTTCATTTTAGTGCTCTGGGTGGGACAAAGCACTTTACGCCTAATTTGTATATTGCGAATATCATGGATTTCTTTTGATTCAAGCAATGGATAGCAGATATAAAGATACCAATGCGTTTATTTTTCAGTGACCTACATGCACAAACAGTTTAGGGTGGCTGACAAATTCTAAACAACTGTTCTGACAAAAACTATTAAACAGCTGTGTTCCTATAACTTATCTAAAATCAACTGAACACCTTATTTATAGAAATGGAAAAAAGAATCCACACCAGCTAGTGAGAAACCTGAAACTAGGAGCAGGTTGTTCTTATCCTATGTGTAACTTAAAGGGGTATTCCCATCTCCAAGATCCTATCCCAATATGTAGTAGGTGTAATAATAATAATATTAGCAAATACCTCCAATTAGAAATGTAGTATAGTTTTTTCTGATTCGCTATGCCACTTACCTCATGTGCAGACAATACAGGATCTTATGTATCCATGGTTATGACCACTAGCAGCTAGCTAACTGTCGCTTTATCAGCGGACGTAACCATGGATACCTAAGGTCCTGCAATGCCCTGCACATGAGGAAAGAGACCTAGCGAATCAAAAATACTATACTACATTTCTAATTGGAGGTATTTGCTAATATTATTATTACACCTACTATATATTGGGATAGGATCTTGGAGATGGGAATACCCCTTTAATGGAAAAAAAATCCGGATTGAAGCCTGAAATCGCCACATTATTAACTAAATGCATGATTCCATGCCCTGGTGTCCTTAGCCTGAAAACACTCTCTGTTTTTACCTGCTGATCATTATTTTTGGATACTTTTCCCTATGCTTAGAACATTTCTGGTAGATAGAAACGTCTTTCCAAACAGCCACAGTCCTATTATAATGATTAGGAGAGATTCTTCTTACATTGCCAAGGGCTATTGCTGTCATACCGATAGCATTAATGTTACAACGTAATGCTTTGTCTTTATCATCAGGAAAGGGAAACACGTCTAAACAAGCCAGGCTTACATTTCAATGTCATCAGTCTATGCAGTATATATTTCCTCATGCATATTGTGTAAAGTAACATAATCTGCATTTATCTGGAATATTGTAAGACATATGAAGTACAGGAAATACTGGCAGAACATGAAGTGATCATTTCAAATCCGAATCCTAGATAAATATGGGTGCCCAGGCAGGAAACCTAGCTTCGTTCAGAGCAAACACCAGCTAACATATTTTTACATGGTATTATTATTTTTATTGCCATCTTTTCAGTGGATTTCATAGGAGGTCTTAATTTTGAATATAAAAAGTTTTCACAGACAAACTAAAACTAATATTTGATATGCTACTCGGTTGAATTGGGTGAGTCCAGGTCCTGAGACATTTCCTGTATCGTTTGGGATGAGATCGGTTCGTTTTACATTGCTATCCTGGAGCAGTTTCTGGTGGCAACCGCTGATGGCTTCAAAATGGTATTTGCAAAGCATGGAACCAGAATAAACAGAAGTGTGGTCGCACATATCCAAGGTGATCCAAAGCTAGTCAGATTAGATTAAAGATAAAAACATGAAAGAACGAATTCCAATTCTGTGCTCCTTTAGATCAGAGGTAATCAGTTTTCTTCCAAGCAACAATTGTTGAGATGTGCTTTTTCCTTTAAGAAGTTGCTCAGAACACATGAACCAATATGAAGAGCCACGCTTCAGTGAGACAAGTAGAGTGGCATTAGCCACACAGATTGTTTCATGGTATAACTACAGTTATGGCCGAAAGTATTTCTCCCAGAAAATTATTGCAAATACACATGTATTGTTATATACATTGTTTATTTCCTTTGTATTTATGTCCTTTGTGTGTATTGGTAAAACACAAAGAACAGAGAAAAAGGCAAATTCGACATCATTTCACACAAAACCCCAAAAATCAGCCAGAAAAAAATGTTGGCACCTTTCCAAAAATGTGGATAAACAACTTTGTTTCAAGCTTGTGATGTTTGTTCAAACTCACCTGTGGCAAGTAACAGGTGTGGGCAATATGAAAATCACACCTGAAACCAGATAAAAAAGGCAGAAATTGACTCAATCTTTGCATTGTGTGTCTGTGTGTGACATACTAAGCATGGAGAACAGAAAACAGGAGAAGAGAACTGTCTGAAAACTTGCCAAAATTGTTGAAGAATATCAACAATCTCAAGGTTAAGAGTCCTTCTCTAGAGATCTTGATGTTCTTTTGTCCACGGTGTGAAACATAATCAAGAAGTTTACAACCCATGGCACTGGACGTGGACTGCAGAGAAAAAAATGATGAAAGGTTGCAACGCAGGATAGTCCGGATGGTGGATAAACAGCCCCAATCAAGTTACAAAGAAATTCAAGCTGTCCTGCAGGCTTAGGGTGCATCAGTGTCAGTGTGAACTGTCCATTGACATTTGAGTGAAATTAAACGCTATGGCAGAACACCCAGGAGGACTCCACTGCTGACACAGATACATAAAAAAGCTAGACTGCAGTTTGCCAATATGTATATGAGTAAGTCAAAATCATTCCTGGAAAGTATCTTGTGGACAAATGAAACAAAGATAGAGCTTTTTGGTAAAGCACATCATTCTACTGTTTACCAAAAACGAAATGGTGCCTAAAAGAAAAGAACACAGTACCTACAGTAAAATATGGTTGAGGTTCAAAGATGTTTGGGGTTGCTTTGCTGCCTCTGGCACTGGGTGCCTTGACTGTGTGCAAGGCACAATGAAATCTGAAGATTACCAATGGATTTTGGGTCTCAATGTAGTGCCCAGTGTCAGAAAGCTGGGGTTGCATCCTAGGTCATGGGTCTTCCAGTAGGACAATGACCCCAAACATACTTCAACAAGCACCCAGAAATGAATGGAAACAAAGTGCTGGAGAGCTCTGAAGTGGCCAGCAATGAGTCTGCATCTAAATCCCATTGAACACCCGTGGAGAGATCTTAAAATTGCTGTTGGGAGAAGGTGCCCTTCAAATATGAGAGACCTGGAACAGTTTGCAAAAGAAGAGTGGTCCAAAATTCCAGCTGAGAGGTGTAAGAAGCTTGGTGATGGTTATGGGGAGCGATTGATTGCAGTTATTTATTCCAAAGGGTGTGCAACCAAATATTAAGTTGAGAGTGCCAACAATTTTGTTCAGCCCATTGTTGGAGTTGTGTGTGAAATTATGTCCAATTTGTCTTTTTTTCTATTTTTTTGCATTGTTCCAATACAAACAAAGTAAATAAACATGAGTATAACAAAACATGTGTAAGTGCAATAATTCTGGGAGAAATACTTCATTTTCTGGAACAATTTCAAAGGGCCAACACTTTCGGCTGTGTGACTGTATGTTATGCAGCACCCCATAAGCTCCTGCAACCCTCTAACCTCCTGCACTGGATGTAACGCCGAGTATATCTGTAGCACCCTGAGGATTCGGCTGCTACAGGGGTATTGCACCTCAAGCCAGAGGTGTGGTATTCCACTCCCGGGTAAGGATGGAGTGTGGAACTGAGCTCAGTAGGCTGCATGCACTACATACATCCCATTTCCGGGGGACAGACCAATGGTACTCCCACCAGAGAAATGTGCAGGTACGACAGCGTCTGTCCCTGGCTGGAGTGGGAGGGGGGTGGAACATCCCAGTAGTGTAGGGGCAGATAGGGGGAGCAGTCTGGGTAATGCTAGGAGCTCATTGGGTGCTGGTCACCTGAGCTCACACATAGAGGGAGTATATAAGGTGGGAACCATCTTAGAACAGGGTCTTTTGTAGAGGTTTGGTCCGACAAGCAGAGCAGCTCAGCCAGCTCCAAGGCCAAGAGAGTGAGAGAGAGGAGAAAAGAAGGACCCAGAGGGGGAGAAGAGGGAACTCCAAGAACCCAAAATTAGACCAGAGGGTGAAGAGTTGGCACAAGGGTACCGGATCCCAAGCTGGTGGAGGGCACTAATCCTTAGCCAGAGACCGGAGGTCGTGGGCAGGATCTGCCACGACCACCCACTAAATCCACCCGGAAGGCAAACCAAGAATAGGGTCAGGGAACCCAGAGACAAGGGTTTTACCAACAAGAGGCCCGAGGGAGCCGGACTTAGGTGGATCCCTGGTGGGGAAGGCCAGAGAGAAGGACAAGTCAGAAAGGGAGCTCAGGAACACGCTCCAGAATCACCTGGGGGTTGGCCGAGTCCAGGACCTGGTGGACGCAGCACGGCTCGGGCGGTCACTCAAGGCCGGAGTGACCAACACAAAAGCAGTAAGTAAAAACCCTGAACTGCACAGCCCGACTCTGAGTTTCATTACCATCCTCACTGCACCTCCACAACCACCATCCTCTGCAACTGACCCCCTGAGGCTATACCCCTCCCGTTGGGGGTTATACTACCTGAGCTGCACACACACCACCAGCCTCAGCGGACCCTGCTGCAGCGGCGGCCGTAGTGACCGCAAATCAACGGGTGGCGTAGTCGACACTAAAGAACATCCAGTAACATCTGTAGGACTGCCACACACTGAGCTTGACACCCTGGGCACGGACCGGGTCACCGCCACTCGGAGACTACAACCCCCATCTGATCCGGCTCCGGGTATCCCCCAAACAACACTGGCCCAGGGGGCGCGTCATATCATTTAGGCCAGAGGCACACTACTGTATAACACGGCCGAGTGCTATGCGATAAAACATCGCATAGAACTCGACCCAGTGTTATTCTATGGGCCAACTCAGATCATCGTTTAATTTCTCATGCGTATTCTGCATGCATGCAAAATCACAGCATGCTGCCATTGTACGCATATATCACGCGAGACTCGCCAATACAAGCCTATGGGTGCGAAGAAGAGTCGGACTGCACTCGCATGTCAGCTCAGTGCTGTCCTATATACGGCGAGTCAGGCCATGGAGGAGATAGAGAAATTACTTTTTCTGTCTCCTCCGCACCTGTGCTGCGATCCTCTCATGCTAGATAATCGCAGCACAGAAGCATGACACTCGGCTCCGGCTCGCAGCAGACCAGGAGCCGAGGGTCAATAGCATATCGCATCCGATGCTCTCGCATTGCATGCCATACGCTGATGTGACGCCGGCCTTACTGACTGGCAGAGTTCTTTTAAGGTATATATATGCAAACTGATGACATAAAACCAAGCTTTTTCAAATGCAATGGGAGAAATGCCAATTGAAATGCACCAGAATTCTGTCTAAAACTAACGTGATAGTCCAATGAAAACAAGTTATCATCACCTATCCAGAGAATCGGTAATAACTTACTGATTGTTGGGTACCACAACGCTTGGACCATTAGATTCGGGAATTTTTATCCTCGACAAGGAACTTTTATCCTCATTACAAAATGGAGTGGCAGATTGGATGCCAAACCACCACTCCATTCATTCTCTGTGGAGCTGCTGGATAAAGCTGAACGTAACACTTGGCAGCATCATAGAAAAGGAATAGAGTGGCGATAGAGCATGTACACTGCCGCTCCATTCTAACGGGGATAAAAGTTCCCCGTTATGCTAATTGGTAGGGGTGCCACCAATCAACAGGTTTTCACCTACCTTCTTTAAGCCCGTAATATGGCATATGACTTTAGAAAGTGTCTAGAAAATGGGGCATAGCTGAGTGTAAAGTACACCAAATTTATTTAAGGTGTGCTCCACTTTTGTCTCAAAAAAGTGCATAAAAACAACTAGCAGCTAGTATAAACTAGAGATTCTAAAAAGTGCACAAAATTTATCATCCAGCACAGAGGATTTGATGCATTTTAGGACTATCTAGTCAACATTTAAGCTATCCGACTTTCACACAAAATGAATAAATTTGCCTTAGTGCTCGTTCAGATGTCCATTTTATTCACGTAAGAGAAAAACGGTTCTAGTTTCGTCAGTGCTTTGGTTCAGAATCTCATCGGATTTTCATCACTGTGTCATCTGAGATTGGTCTGATTTTCATCAGTTTTTTCAGATGTGAAAATAAAGTTTCTCTACCTTCTCCTATCTAGCAGTCCATGGAAAACAAGCAGCACTCGGATGGCATCCCAATGCTGTCCGATTTTTTCACAGACACACAGACTTGTATTGCCAAGTTAAACTGACACTCGGATCAATATCGGACGCCTCCGTGATTTTGTGCAGACTACTTGGTCCATGTGAACAGTTTTATAGACTATATTAGTTATATTAGTTATGAGTTATGACTGCTATCTGTGAAAAACACAGATATAACTTGCAGGCCCGGCGTCAGCACCCGGCGCACCCGGGCAAGTGCCCGGGGCCCTGAGCAGTCGGGGGAGCCCACTCGCTGTCGGCGTCGGGCACCCCAATGCGCTATGGGACCCGTGAGTGGAGGAGAGCGGTGCCAGCGCCCGCGCCCGCCCCCCATCCTCGCTTGCTCAGGGCCTCGGCACAATACTTACCTCTCCCCGTGCCTCCGCAGGAGGTCCTGCATCTTCCGCGGCTGCTGCACTGTGACGTCTCAGGTCAGAGGGCGCGATGACGTCTTTCTATCGCGCCCTCTACTGAGCAGTTATAGCGCAGAGTGGGAAGACGGCGTCGCGGCTGAGGAGTCCGGAGCAGCAGCAGCAGGTGAGGAGAGGTGAGGTGAGTATTTTATTTTTTAATTTTTTTTATGTATGGAGGCTTGGGGCATTATATGGGGCACCTGCATGGGGCATTATATGGGGGCCCAGGAGGCATGGGGCATTATATGGGGGCCGAGCCAGCATGGGGCATTATATGGGGGCCCAGGAGCCATGGGGCATTATATGGGGGCCCAGGAGGCATGGGGCATTATATGGGGGCCCAGCCTGCATGGGGCATTATATGGGGGCCCAGCCTGCATGGGGCATTATATGGGGGCCCAGGAGGCATGGGGCATTATATGGGGGAACAGCCTGCATGGTGCATTATATGGGGGCCAGTATTCTGTATGGAGCATTATATGGCGGCCAGTATTCTGTATGGAGCATTATATGGGGGCCAGTATTCTGTATGGAGCGTTATATGGGGCCAGTATTCTGTATGGAGCGTTATATGGGGACCAGTATCCAGTATGGAGCGTTAGATGGGGGCCAGTATCCTGTATGGAGCATTATAAGGGGGCCAGTATTCTGCATGGAGCATTATATGGGGTCCATTATTCTGTATGGAGCAATATATGGGGCCCATAATACTGTATGGAGGACTTAGTGGTGCCCATAATACTGTATGGAGGACTTAGTGGTGCCCATAATACTGTATGGAGGACTATGTGGTGCCCCATAATACTGTATGGAGGACTTAGTGGTGCCCATAATACTGTAAGGAGGACTATACTGTCCGGTCTGCATTCTGCATTGAGAGAATTCGCCGGTTTCTGAGCTATTGTAGAATTTACAATAGATATCACTCATGTAATGCAAGAAATGAAATCTTTGGCATTGTACTATATATATATATATATATATATATATATATATATATATATTCTCTGCGGTATCCATCCATCATGAATCGTGATATGTGTTAAAGGGAACCACTGAGACTCTTTCGCCCAGGGCCCACAAAAACCTGGAGCCGGCCCTGAAAACTTGTACACGAAAAATGGCGGTCCAAATGAGCCCTTTTGTTATGCACACGCCCGGGCTAAGCGGCGTGTGCGTGTGATTGGTAGTGATTCCACTGGACCGTGCCGGAGAGTGAATGCCTGGAGGGGCGTGACTAAGTATTCACCCGATCCGACCAGGGTCGCACGACGGCATACGACGCCAGTGCACCAAGGAGGAACCGAGCAGAGGGACCAGGTGCTACTCCAGGACAGACCCCGGACACGGCTGTTGACCCACACAGGGGAATACAGGAACAGGCTGGTAGGCTGGCACACAGACTGGAGGGTATAGGCAGGCACGACTGGTATGCAGGCAGGCGGGTATGCAGGCAGGGGGGTAAAGGCAAGCACAGCTAGAGTGCAGACAGGGAGGCACTAGCAGGTAGGAACACAGGCGGGATAGGACCCAGTACACACCGGGACTCAGGAACAATACAGGCAGAGGGTTACAGGCAAGCACAGCTAGAGTGCAGACAAGGCTGAGCAGGGAGGACAGGGCTCTGTTCACACGGAACAGACAGGAAGGGAAAGACAGAGCCAGATACTCACACAGTACTTGCAGAGACAACAAGCAGGAGTTAGGTACGAGTTCAGACTCTGCAGAAAAAGGAAGGGAACGGACATAGAGGCAAAACAGGTAAAGGACAGGAGAGAGTTCAGACTGGAACTGAGTGTACGGAGGAGACCGACACTGCAGAGGGATACAGGAGCGGGTCTGGGAATACGGCCCCCAGAGAGGCGGAACGAACAGGCAAGGAGCGTGTTCAGACAGGACAGACCAGACGCAGGAGCGGGTCTAGGAAATCGGCCACTAGAAGGCGGAACGAACAGGCAAGGAGCGTGTTCAGACAGGACAGACCAGACACAGGAGCGGGTCTAGGAAATCGGCCACTAGAAGGCGAGAGGAACAGGCTAGGAGCGTGTTCAGACAGGACAGACAAGAGAACACAGAAAGGAGTCAGTTCAGACACGGGAGCTGATACCGCAAAGCAGGAGACATACAGGACTCAGTTCAGACACGGGAGCTGATACCGCAAAGCAGGAGACATACAGGACACAGTTCAGACACGGGAGCTGATACCGCAAAGCAGGAGACATACAGGACTCAGTTCAGACACGGGAACTGATACAAAAAGCAGGAGACAAGAGACGGGACCTGGCACCTTCAGAGTGCAAGCACACACTGAAGGAAACACTATGCTCAGGCAGGGATAGAAGGGAGCTGCTGAGCTATATACCAAGTGACAGACAGCAATAGGCTGAGGACGCACAAGGGGTGTGACCCACAGCAGGTACAAAAGGCAGGAAGTGATCGGGCGCCGCCCTTAAGCAGCAGAAACAGACACAAACAGACAGCATGGAGGGAAGCCAGAGAGACATTCTGGACAGGAGATCAAGTGCGCCCTCTTGCACAGTGGGAGATGGACCACCATGCAAGGACGCCGCCAGGTATGTTACACCTTTTAGTGTATTTTTCTTTAAAGTAGTTGTCAGGGACATGTATAGAATTTGGAAGGAACTGAAACATACTAAATCCTATCAGTGACAGCATGGTGGCTGAGTGGTTAGCACTTAGCACTGTTGCTTTGCAGCGCTGAGATAAAATCCCACCAAGGACAACATCTACAAGGAGTTTGTATGTTCTCCCCATGTTTGTGTTGTCTTCTGCCAAGGACTCCTTTTTCCGGCCAAACGCCAAAGACATACTGATAGGGAATTTAGATTGTGAGCCCTAATGGGGACAGTGCCGATAATGTCTGTAAAGCGCTGTGGAATATGATAGTGCTACAGTGCTGGCCAAAAGTATTGGCATCCCTGTAATTCTGTCGGATAATACTCAGTTTCTTCCTGAAAATGATTGCAATCACAAATTCTTTGGTATTATTCTCTTCATTTAATTTGTTTTCAAAGAAAAAACACAAAAAGAATTGTCCTAAAGCCAAATTGGATATAATTCCACACCAAACCTAAAAAAGGGGGTGGACAAAAGTATTGGCACCCTTTGAAAAATCATGTGATGCTTCTCTAATTCGTGTAATTAACAGCATCTGTAACTTACCTGTGGCATCTAACAGGTGTTGGAAATAACTAAATCACACTTGCAGCCAGTCAACATGGATTAAAGTTGACTCAACCTCTGTCCTGTGTCCTTGTGTGTACCACATTGAGCATGGAGAAAAGAAACAAGACCAAAGAACTGTCTGAGGACTTGAGAAACCAAATTGTGAGGAAGCATGAGCAATCTCAAGGCTACAAGTCCATCTCCAAAGACCTAAATGTTCCTGTGTCTTCCGTGCGCAGTGTCATCAAGAAGTTTAAAGCCCATGGCACTGTGGCTAACCTCCCTAGATGTGGACGGAAAAGAAAAATTGACGAGAGATTTCAACGCAAGATTGTGCGGATGGTGGATAAAGAACCTCGACTAACATCCAAACAAGTTCAAGTTGCCCTGCAGTCTGAGGGTACAACAGTGTCAACCCGTACTATCCGTTGGCGTCTGAATGAAAAGGGACTGTATGGTAGGATACCCAGGAAGACCCCACTTCTTACCCCGAGACATAAAAAAGCCAGGCTGGAGTTTGCCAAAACTTACCTGAGAAAGCCTAAAATGTTTTGGAAGAATGTTCTCTGGTCAGATAAGACAAAAGTAGAGCTTTTTGGGAAAAAGCATCAACATAGAGTGTACAGGAAAAAAAAAAGAGGCATTCAAAGAAAAGAACACGGTCCCTACAGTCAAACATGGCGGAGGTTCCCTGATGTTTTGGGGTTGCTTTGCTGCCTCTGGCACTGGACTGCTTGACCGTGTGCATGGCATTATGAAGTCTGAAGACTACCAACAAATTTTGCAGCATAATATAGGGCCCAGTGTGAGAAAGCTGGGTCTCCCTCAGAGGTCATGGGTCTTCCAGCAGGACAATGACCCAAAACACACTTCCAAAAGCACTATAAAATGGTTTGAGAGAAAGCACTGGAGACTTCTAAGGTGGCCAGCAATGAGTTCAGACCTGAATCCCATAGAACACCTGTGGAGAGATCTCAAAATGGCAATTTGGAGAAGGCACCCTTCAAATATCAGGGACCTGGAGCAGTTTGCCAAAGAAGAATGGTCTACAATTCCAGCAGGACATTGTAAGAAACTCATTGATGGTTACCGGAAGCGGTTGTTCACAGTTATTTTGGCTAAAGGTTGTGCAACCAAGTATTAGGCTGAGGGTGCCAATACTTTTGTCTGGCCCATTTTTGGAGTTTTGTGTGAAATGATCAATGATTTGATTTTTGCTTCATTCTCTTTTGTGTTTTTTCCTTGCGAGCAAATTAAATGAAGATAATAATACCAAAGAATTTGTGATTGCAATCATTTTCAGGAAGAAACTGAGTATTATCTGACAGAATTGCAGGGGTGCCAATACTTTTGGCCAGCACTGTATATAAACAAGCATAATAAATAACAGGGTGTAATTTACTCACTGTTAGGATTCCACTCTCCTAGCATTCATCACATGATGAGCACCAGGTCACATGCCGACTGCTTTCTCTTTCTGCTTCTTTCAGATGAACCCTAAGTAGTTATGCACACAAAATTATTACAGCTCTGTTTTGTGAAAGGCTCTAATAGGTTTCCCATACTGGTTCATCAAGTCTCAAATGTAGTTTTGTATCATACATATGGAATCTTAATTAAAAATTGCAGCATGTTCCATCGTATTTTGGGTGTATTTTCCATTGTGTGGTATGTACAAGATAATGGATTATGACTAGTGTTGAGCGAGCACTAAAATGCTCGGGTGCTCGAAGCTCGGACCGAGCTCACCGTGATACTCGGGTGCTCGACCCGAGCAACGAGCCCAATGTTAGTCTATGGGAGACCCGAGCAATTTTGCGGCAGCACCCCCGGCAGTCTGTAGAAAGCCTAAAAAGTGCCCAAAACGATAGTGACAGTGTTCAAATGAAATGGGGACAGCATGGGGATCGCCCCAGGAAGCATTTCTGACCCCCAGGTCACTGCTGTCAACAACGTGGTCAGAGGTATTAAGCCACTTTTACGGGCTCACAATAAAACGTTCAAAAACGAAACTGAAACGGTTTTCCTGTGAAATATGTTAAGGAACATCCTTTCCAGGGTAAAGACTTCTGTATAAGGTAAAATAAATAACCAAAAACAAAAATACTTCTCCACACCTTGGGCTATGTTCACAAGTAGCATTTTTTATGCGTTTTTGCACTTTTGTATTGCTTTCAACCGTGACAAATGCATTCACCGGAAAATGTCATTTTAACATTTTACAACCTTATCTGGCCATGTGCTGTGTGACACATGCATACAGTGCTGAAAAGACATGGGAACAGCATGGGGAAGACCCATCTCTGACACCCAGGTCACTGCCTAAAAGTGTGCCCATCAGAAGTGATCCTTTCCGCATCAGAAGATGCAGACTTGCAACTATCCCCGTGCAAGTCCTTGTCCCAGGGCAGTGTTCAATTGTACCTCCCCCATTCCTTGCAATGCAAGCGCAAGTATGCAGCCTGCCACCCACCCACCCCCAGGCTGCAATACCATACTGCTTGCTTGCTTGCACTTGAATTTTGGCCTTTTAGGCATGTGGAGGCGGACTCTGGCCACCACGTCATGGCTGCGTCGGCGGCCTGGTATCCATACTCAGTCCCCAGCCGCCCGGCGGCCGGGTGTCCACGCTCGGTCCCCAGCCGCCAGGGGGCGGCCGGGTGTCCATACTCGGTCCCCAGCCGCTCCTATTTGAAGGACAGCCTAACCACAAACACGTGGACAAGTGAATGTGGCCAGGGATGGTCCATCTGACTGACGCCTTCACACTGGGTTAATATTGTGGAAGCCGGGACACAGTTGGACACTGGGATGCAACACGTCCTCCAGACATAGAGGATTGCGGGTCCTGGGTCAATCAAGCTTCAGCACAAAGTTCAGAAGGTAGACAGCAGCAGTGGTCGGCCTCCTACACAACGAGTAAATTATTCATGATCATGAGGCCATCCATCTCCTTAGCTTTCTGTTGCTTGGAATGCAAGCGCATGTATGTAGTAGCGGCTAGGCCTGGGGTGGTCAGCGTTTTGGCGCATATCCTACCTCCTCCAAGGATTGTTGGATGTTTTCCTGCTACTATCCCAGTTCTATGACTCCCGTTAAAACAAAGCTTCAGGTGATGAATGATGGATGAGGTGGTGGCAAAGGAGATGTGGTGGACAAGGCTGAGCAGAGCAAAACCGCAGACGCGGTGGACAAGGCTGAGCAGAGCAAAACCGCAGATGCGGTAGACAAGGTTGAACAGAGCGAAACCACAGACGCGGTAGACAAGGCTGAGCAGAGCGAAACCGCAGACGCAGTAGACAAAGCTGAGCAGATCGAAACCGCAGACGCGGTAGACAAGGCTGAGCAGAGCGAAACCGCAGACGCGGTAGACAAGGCTGGGCAGAGCGAAACCGCAGACACGGTAGACAAGGCTGAGCAGAGCAAAACCGCAGGCGCGGTAGACAAGGCTGAGCAGAGCGAAACTGCAGACGCGGTAGACAAAGCTGAGCAGAGCGAAACCGCAGACGCGGTAGACAAAGCTGAGCAGAGCGAAACCGCAGACGCGGTAGACAAGGCTGAGCAGAGCGAAACCGCAGACACGGTAGACAAGGCTGAGCAGAGCGAAACCGCAGACGCGGTAGACAAGGTTGAACAGAGCGAAACCACAGACGCGGTAGACAAGGCTGAGCAGAGCAAAACCGCAGACGCGGTGGACAAGGCCGAGCAGAGCAAAACCGCAGACGCGGTGGACAGGGCTGAGCAGAGCAAAACCGCAGACGCGGTGGACAGGGCTGAGCAGAGCAAAACCGTAGATGGGGTGGACAGGGCTGAGCAGAGCAAAACCGCAAGTGCGGTGGACAAGGCTGAGCGGGCAGGAACCGCCGAAGCGGTAAGTAAGACAGGACAGAGATAAATCGCTGAAGCGGTAAACAAAGACAAAGCAAAGGGGACAGGGCTCTGTTCACATGGAACAGACTGGAAAAGAAAGGCAGAACCAGATACACACAAGGTACTTGCAAAGAAGTAGCGAAAGGACTCCAACTCACAAACGGAAGTACAATGACAACGAGTAGAAGTTAGGTGCAGGTTCAGACTCTACAGAAAAAGGGAGCAAACGGACATAAAGACAAAACAGGTAAGAAGCTAGGAGACAGTTCAGACAAGAACAGTTACTGCAACAAAATGCAGGAACGAGCCTAGGTAAAGCCAAGTGCTGGTTCAGACACTGCAGAAAAAGGGAGCAAACGGACATAAAGACAAAACAGGTAAGAAACTAGGAGACAGTTCAGACAGGAACTGTACTGCAACAAATACAGGAGCGAGTCTGGGTATGCGGCCCCCAGAGGGCGAGACGAACAGGCTAGAAGCGCGTTCAGACAAGCCTGGAAATACAGCCTCCAGGAAGGCAGACAGACAGCTGGCTAGAGTCCACAGACAGGACACAGTTCAGACACGGGAACTGATACCGTAAGGCAGGAAACATAGACAGGACCTGGCACATCAGTGACAAGAAGCCAACTGACAGAACAAGATGCTCAGGCATGGATTCCAAGGAGGAGCTGGTTTAAATACCAGGTGACAGACAGCAATAAGCTGAGGACGCATTAGGGGTGTGTCTGCAGCAGCTACAAGAAACAGGAAGTTCAGCGGGCGTCGCCCTAAGCAGCCAGAGCAGAGCAATGCAGACAGTATGGAAAGAAGCCAGAGTGGCAGTCTGGACTGGAAATCAAGTGCGCGCTCTTGCACAGTGGGAGATGGACCACTATGCAAGGACGCCGCCAGGTATGTTACATGGTGGAGGTCACAGTAGCTTAATAAGATGGTTTTAATGCCCCTTGGAAGAGTGGTGGAGGTCACAGTAGCTTAACAAGATGGTTTTAATGTCCCTTGGAAGAGCTATGGAGTTCAGAGTGGTTTAACAAGACGGTTTTAATGCCCCTTGGAAGAGACTTGGAAGTCACAGTAGCTTAACAAAACGGTTTTAATGCCCCTTGGAAGAGTGGTGGATGTCGCAGTGGAATAAAAAGACAATATCAATGCCCCTTGGAAGAGTGGTGGAGGTCACAGTAGCTTAACAAGACGGTTTTAATGCCCCTTGGAAGAGACGTGGAGGTCACAGCAGCTTAACAAGACAGTTTTAATGCCCCTTGGAAGAGACGTGGAAGTCACAGTAGCTTAACAAGACGGTTTTAATGCCCCTTGGAAGAGACGTGGAGGTCACAGTAGCTTAACAAGACAGTTTTAATGCCCCTTGGAAGAGTGGTGGAGTTCGCAGTGGAATAATAAGACAATATCAATGCCCCTTGGAAGAGTGGTGGAGGTCACAGTAGCTTAGCAAGATGGTTTTAATGCCCCTTGGAAGAGACGTGGAGGTCACAGTAGCTTAACAAGACGGTTTTAATGCCCCTTGGAAGAGTGGTGGAGGTTGCACTGGAATAAAAACACAATATCAGTGCCCCTTGGAAGAGACGTGGAGGTCACAGTAGCTTAACAAGATGGTTTTAATGCCCCTTGGAAGAGAAGTTGAGGTCACAGCAGCTTAACAAGACGGTTTTAATGCCCCTTGGAAGAGACGTGGAGGTCACAGTAGCTTAACAAGACAGTTTTAATGCCCCTTGGAAGAGACGTGGAGGTCACAGTAGCTTAACAAGATGGTTTTAATGATGCACCTTGGAGAAGACGTAGAGGTCACAGTAGCTTAACAAGACAGTTTTAATGCCCCTTGGAAGAGACGTGGAGGTCACAGTAGCTTAACAAGACGGTTTTAATGCCCCTTGGAAGAGTGGTGGAGGTTGCACTGGAATAAAAACACAATATCAGTGCCCCTTGGAAGAGACGTGGAGGTCACAGTAGCTTAACAAGACGGTTTTAATGCCCCTTGTAGAAGACGTAGAGGTCACAGTAGCTTAACAAGACAGTTTTAACGCCCCTTGGAAGAGTGGTGGAGGTCACAGTAGCTTAAGAAGATGGTTTTAATGCCCCTTGGAAGAGAAGTGGAGGTCACAGTAGCTTAACAAGATGGTTTTAATGCCCCTTGGAAGAGTGGTGGAGGTCACAGTAGCTTATCAAGACAGTTTTAATGCCCCTTGGAAGAGTGGTGGAGGTCACAGTAGCTTAGCAAGACGGTTTTAATGCCCCTTGGAAGAGACATGGAGGTCACAGTAGCTTAACAAGACAGTTTTAATGCCCCTTGGAAGAGACGTGGAGGTCACAGTAGCTTAACAGGACAGTTTTAATGCCCCTGGGAAGAGTGGTGGAGGTCACAGTAGCTTAACAAGACAGTTTTAATGCCCCTTGGAAGAGACGTGGAGGTCACAGTAGCTTAACAAGACGGTTTTAATGCCCCTTGGAAGAGACGTGGAGGTCACGGTAGCTTAACAAAACAGTTTCAATGCCCCTTGGAATAGACGTGGAGGTCACAGTAGCTTAACAAGACAGTTTTAATGCACCTTGGAAGAGTGGTGGAGGTCACAGTAGCTTAACAAGACGGTTTTAATGCCCCTTGGAAGAGACGTGGAGGTCACAGTAGCTTAACAAGATGGTTTTAATGCCCCTTGGAAGAGCTGTGGAGTTCAGAGTGGTTTAACAAGACGGTTTTCATGCCCCTTACAAGAGCCATGCAGTACAGCATATTAAAAACATTATTCCCATTATTGGGGAGTAGGTCTCCCATAGTCTTTGCCTATGCCTTCCAAGCAAAAGCTGCCAAAAATTAGGACGGAGGAACTTGCAATGCTGGCAAACAAGAGGCATGCAGTACAGCATATTAAAAACATTATTCCCATTATTGGGGAGTGGGTCTCCCATAGTCATTGCCTATGCCTTCCAAGGAAAAGCTGCCAAAAATTAGGACGGAGGAACTTGCAATGCTGGCAAACAAGAGCCATGCAGTACAGCATATTAAAAACATTATTCCCATTATTGGGGAGTGGGTCTCCCATAGTCTTTGCCTATGCCTTCCAAGCAAAAGCTGCCAAAAATTAGGACAGAGGAACTTGCAATGCTGGCAAACAAGAGCCATGCAGTACAGCATATTAAAAACATTATTCCCATTATTGCGGAGTGGGTCTCCCATAGTCTTTGCCTATGTCTTCCAAGCAAAAGTTGCCAAAAATTAGGACGGAGGAATTTGCAATGCTGGCAACACGGACCACGGTCACCCTGGTGGTATAGTGGTGGTGGAGGCTGTGGATAAGGAGAAGAGCAAAATACAGCCGAAATAAGGAAGCGTATACCCATGTGTGGGTGTGAAGCGGTGCATGGGAATACACCTCCAGAAATAACACAGTGGATTTGACTTTATATTACTCTGCTGTCATTTGGTGGTGATTAGAAGTCTGGCCCAATCCAGCCCTTGTTCATTTTGATAAGGGTCGGCTTGGCAGCATTGTCAGTTGACAGGCGAGTGCGCTTATCAGTTATAATTCCTCCAGCGGCACTAAAAACACGCTCCGATAACACGCTAGCGGCAGAGCAGGCAAGGACCTCCAAGGCGTACAGAGCGAGTTCATTCCAAGAGTCCAGCTTGGATACCCAATAATTAAAAGGCACAGAGGAATCACAGAGGACGCTGGTACGGTCGGCAAGGTACTCCCTCACCATCTTTTGAAACTTTCCACTCCTTGTGAGAGTACCCTGTGCCTCAGGGCCTGTAAGCTGGGCGGGTCTCAGAAAACTGTCCCAGAACGTTGACAGTGTTCCCCTGCCTCTGCTGGATTGGAGTTGCGTCTCTCTCGCCTGTACGCCTTGGTTGGGCAACGAACTGTGACCTCTGCCGCTAGAGTGTTCAGATAGGAATTTTTTTAACAGTTCTGCAGCAAGGGCCTTCTGGTACTGCCCCATTTTTGTAGACCTCTCCACCTCAGCAATAAGAGAGTGAAAGTTCTCCTTGCAGAGGGGGTCTAAAAGTGTCATCAACCAATAATGACTGTCACCCAACATTTTGACAATGCGAGGGTCACGGTTAAGGCAGCGTAACATAAAGTCAGCCATGCGTGCCAGACTGGTAACGGGCAAGAATTCCGTGTCCTCACCAAGATGACAACTGACCATGCTCTCCTCCTCCTCCTCCTCCCCCCTGTCCTCAGGCCACCCATGCTGAACCGATGGTATGACAGTTGTACAGGTACTACCGTCTACAGCGCATGATACCAGCTCCTGTTCTTCCTCCTCCTCCTCCTCTCCCTCATTGTCCCCCAATGCACGTTGGGATGAGATGAGGCTGGGCTGTGTGTAATCGCCCGTTACGGCTTCTTGATCCATCTCATCATACTCTGGCTGCAATGCCTCCTCTTTAATTCTCTGCAGAGAGCGTTGCAAAAGACAGACAAGTGGGATGCTGATGCTAATGATGGCGTCATCGCCACTCACCATCTTGGTGGACTCCTCAAAGTTTGTCAGGATGGTACATATGTCAGACATCCAGGTCCACTCCTGAAGTCTTATATGTGGAGTCTGACCTGAATATCGACGGCCTTGTTGCAGCTGGTACTCCACAACTGCTCTCTTCTGCTCACAAATCCTTTGCAACATGTGGAGGGTAGAGTTCCAATGTGTGGGGACATCACACACCAGTCGGTGTGCCGGAAGCTGCAAACGCTGCTGCAACACAGCAAGGGGGGCGGAAGCTGTAGCCGACTTCCGAAAATGAGCTGACAGGCGGCGTACTTTGACGAGCAGATCTGGCAACTCGGGGTACGATTTAAGAAACCGCTGAACCACGAGGTTAAGCACATGAGCCAGGCATGGTACGTGTGTGATCTCGCTTCGCCTCAGAGCCGCCACCAGGTTACGGCCATTGTCACACACGACCATGCCTGGATGTAGGTTCAGCGGTCTCAGCCACAGATCTGCCTGTTATTTCACAGCTGTCCACAACTCACAAGCAGTGTGAGGTTTATCACCTAAGCTTATGAGTTTCAGCACAGCCTGTTGCCGCTTGGCTGAGGCAGTACTGCAGTGCTTCCAGCTTGTAACTGATGTGGTGATATCTGAGATGGAGGCTGAACATGAGGAGGAGGAGGAGGATGATGCGCAGGAGCTGTACACTGTGGGGGCAACTCTGACTGACATAGGGCCCGCAATCCTCGGTGTGGGGAGGCTGTGTTCCGTCCCAAGGTCCGACTGGGTCCCGGCTTCCACTATGTTTACACAGTGTGCCGTCAGGGAGATGTACCGTCCCTGGCCACAAGCACTTGTCCACGTGTCCGTTGTCAGGTGGACTCTCCCAGTAACTGCGTTGTTGAGGGCACGGCAGATGTTTTGGGACACGTGATTGTGTAGTGCAGGGAAGGCACACCGGGCAAAAGTGTCGGCTGGGGACCGAGTACCGAGGGATGGCCACCGCCATAAGGTTGCGGAAGGATTCCGTCTCCACCAGCCTAAAAGGCAGCATTTCCAACGCAAGCAGTCGTGAAATGTGCGAATTTAGGACTGTGGCCTGTGGGGCGTTGGCTGCAATTTGCGCTTTCGTTCAAAGCTCTGGGATATGGACAATTGAACGCTGCGGTGGGACGTGGACGTGGACGTTGATGCTGTTTCTTGAGAAACTGCCATAACAAGTGAAGACTGAGAGGAGGGGGCATCTTTGCATGCAGTATGGACAGGGGATTGCCTTGCACGCACAACACGCGGTTCTCTTACACACAATAGCGGAAGAAGCAGTGGTGACACCCGCTGACACTGGTCGTGGACCCTGGGGTTCGCCCCACAAAGTCGGGTGCTTTGCTGACATGTGCCTGATCATGCTGGTGGTGGTCAGGCTGGTAGTTTTGTCACACCTGCTGATGCTGGCATGGCAGGTGGTACAAATGGCCTTTTTGGGGTTATCAGCAGAGTCTTTAAAAAAATTCCAGACTCTGGAAGACCTCACGGTTGTACTGGCAACGTCCCTCGTGTTGGTGTTACGGGGAACTGTTGCCCGCCTTCTGTGTGTGGCCACCACACTGCTTCTTCCTGCCTGTTGCGGTACTCTGCCTCCCTCCCCCTGTGTGCTGTTGGCCTCGCTCTGCGTGTCCTCCTGACACGTTGGGTCAGTTACTAGATCATCCACCACCTCCTCCTCTTCCACTATCGCACCACGATCCTCCTCCTCACTTCGTGGCAATTGTGTCTCGTCATCGTCCACCTCTTGTGACAAATTGCCAGCGTCGACTTCCTGTGGCCGTGGCTGTTCAAATATTTGGGCATCGCTACATGGGATCTCCTCTTCCACCACTTCAAGCAGAGCAGGCGAGGGACACAAATATGGAAATGGACCAGTGAACAGCTCTTCAGAGTGTCCAACTGTGGGATCAGTTGCTGTCTGACGACACTCGGCATGGTGGGAGGAAGGAGCATCAGGGTGAGGAGGAGTATGCGGTCGAGACTCACGGCTACTAAAACTTGACCGTGTGGAAGACAGACCGGAGGTGGTAGTGCCCAGGTAACTGGAAGTATTATCTGCTATCCAATTAATAACCTGTTCACACTGATCAGTTCGCAATACTGGTGTTGTAGTGTGCTTCCCTAGTAATTCGGTCAAGAAGTGGGAGCGAGAAGATGTGGCTGTTGGTTGTGGCACATTTTCACCTTGGCCACGGCCCCGTCCTCTACATGCACCATCACTAGAACGTCCAGTTCCACATCCCTTGCCACGCGCCTTGCCCATTGTAAATGAAGTAAAATAGCTTACACTCACACTATCAATGGAAAAAGGGTAATAAAAAGGAGATTAGAACCGTGGAAGAGGAAAACCACAGTTCTATTTCTCTGGCCTACACCAGAATCTTTTAAACAGATATATTTGTGTCTGAACACTGAGCGAGACACTCAATTTTTTTTTAAATATAAAAAAGGCCAAAATCTGGATAATACAGAGATTTGAACCGTGGAAATGCAAAACCACAGTTCTAGTTATGTGGCCTACACCAGAATCTTTTGAACAGATATATTTGTGTCTGAACAGTCAGGGAGACACTATTACTGTTTTTTTTATGGAAAAAGGCCAAAAGCTGGATAATACTGAGATTTGACCCGTGGAACTGCAAAACCACAGTTCTAGTTATCTGGCCTACACCAGAATCTTTTAAACAGATATATTTGTGTCTGAACAGTCAGGTAGATACTATTACTGTTTTTTTTACGGAAAAAAGGCCAAAAGCTGGATAATACAGAGATTTGAACCGTGGAACTGCAAAACCACAGTTCTAGTTATCTGGCCTACACCAGAATCTTTTAAACAGATATATTTGTGTCTGAACAGTCAGGGAGACACTATTACTGTTTTTTTTTTATGGAAAAAAGGCCAAAAGCTGGATAATACTGAGATTTGAACCGTGGAACTGCAAAACCACAGTTATAGTTATGTGGCCTACACCAGAATCTTTCAAACAGATATATTGGTGTCTGAACAGTCACAGACACACTCAATTTTTTTTTTTGGGGGGGGGGAATACCAAAAGGTTAATAAGACGCGTATTTGTACAGTCTGACTGAGGGAAAAAAAAATACAGGATTTAGATGAAAAAAAAAAGGATTTTTCCTGGCCCCTGAGACAGGGGGATAAGTCTAGCAATGACCAGCAGGAGCACACAGGACTGTAATGCACTGTTTGTTGGTATAAACACTGCATCTCCTATACAGCCTGCCTGCCTGCCTGATATCTGGGATGGATATTAGTCCTGAGAAGGACTGTTTGTTTGATTTGGCAGGCTTTAGAGACGCTACACTACCTATTTCGCACTGTAACATCCCTGGCGGCGTGCTTGCATAGTGCACCACCTCCCACCATGCAAGACCGCAATCTTACCCATCAGTCCAGCCTGCAAGCCTTGCTCCAGTTCATGCTGTGTGCATGTCTCTTGTCTGATTGCTTAGGGCGGCGGCCCGGTTACTTCCTGATTCTTATAGCTGCAGTGGGCGCACTCCTAATGCGTCCCCAGCCTATTGCTGTGAGTCACTGGATATTTAAACCCCCTCCACCCAGAAGGAGGTGCCTGAGCAACACTAACTATCAGTGTGTTCTTTGCCTCTGAGTTGCCAGGTCCTGTTCTGCATCTTGTCTGTTTCTGCCACCCTGGGGGCCGCATACCCAGGCCTGTTACCTGTATCTGAGACTTCTAGTCTGTTTCTGCCTACTTGGGGGCTGAGCACCCAGGCTCGTTCCTGTATCTCGTTGCAGTGTCAGTTCCTGTCTGAACTGTCTCCTAGCCTGATACCTGTTTGTCTCTATGTCTGTACCTTCCCTTTTCCTGCAGTGTCTGAACCTGCACCTAACTCCAACTCGTTGTCTCTGTACTTCTGTTTGTGAGTTTAGAGTCCACTCGCTACTTCATTGTAAGTACCTTGTGTGTATCTGGTTCTGCTTGTCCCTTTTCCCTTCCTCCGTATCTACCTCCGGTGTTCTAACCATCTTCCTGTATTTTCCAGTCTGCTCCATGTGAACAGAGCCCTGACCTCTTTGACTGCACCTTCAGCCCTGTTCTGCTCTGCTTTCTCACCGCACCAGCGGTTTCACTCTGCTCTGCCTTGTGCACCGCTCCGGTGGTTCCTCTCTGCTCTGCCTTGTCCACCGCACCTGCGGTTTCGCTCTGCTCTGCTTGCTCACCGCACCAGCGGTTTCGCTCCGCACTGCCTTGTCCACTGCTCCGGCGGTTTTGCTTTACTCTGCTTGTCTACCGCATCTGCAGCTCTGTTCCTGTATCCCAGTCTGTACTGGATCCTATCCAGCCTGCGCTCCAACCTGCTAGTACCTCCCTGTCTGCACGCCAGCTGTACCTGCCAATACCTCCCTGTCTGCACTCCAGCTGTGCTTGCCAGTACCCACCTGTCTGCATACCAGCCATGCTTGCCAGTACCAACCTGTCTGCATACCAGCCGTGCTTGCCAGTACCCACCTGTCTGCGTACCAGCCGTGCTTGCCAGTACCCACCTGTCTGCATACCAGCCGTGCTTGCCAGTACCCACCTGTCTGCATACCAGCCGTGCTTACCAGTACCCACCTGTCTGCATACCAGCCGTGCCTGCCAATACCCACCTGTCTGTATGCCAGCCTAACCTGCCTGTTCCTGCATTCCCCGGTGTGGGTCAACAGCTGTGACCGGGGTCTGACCTGGAGTAGCACCTGGTCCCTCTGCTCGGTTCCTCCTTGCTTCACGGAGTCAACTGAACCGCCGTGCGACCTTGGTCGGATCGGGTTGATACTTAGTTTCGCCCCTCCAGGCACTCCTCGGTTCATGGTACAGTGGGATCACTAATCACGCACACGCCAGTCAGTCCGGGCGTGTGCATAACACGCACTATATATCTCTCCTTAACTCAGCAGCACTGACCCTACACTGTCTGATCCCGGGCGACTGTGTCCAAGATGGCGGCGCCCGGTTTTAAATACTCGAGGTGACGCTGTGCAGCCAGCCAATCACTGTAATGCCCACAAACAACATGGCTGCGGCATTACAGTGACTGGCTGGCAATTCCTGCATGTTCATTGGCTCTGTACAGAGCGCCAAACGTGCAGGGGGGAGACCCGAGTTCCCTCCCGAGTAACCCGGAAATGCTCGGTGCTCGCCGAACATCCCGAGTAGTGAGATGCTCGGGAGAGTACCGAGCAGTGTCGAGCATGCTCGCTCAACACTAATTATGACATACTTGCATGATAAGAATGATGTACTTACATCTTATAGGAAATGGTGCTGATGGTTTCCGTGAGCAGCTATGCAAAAATTTTTACAACTTATCATGTTCAGAAATATTTTCTGCAACACCCCACATTCAATATTCAGGACATGAATATTTATTTGCTGTTTCAGTTCAGGCAATGTCTTGCGATTAGTGTCATAAACCTTACCCTTTGGAGACCTCACCATCATGATCAGTTAACTATGTGGAAAGTGCGCGAGAGCGGTAGTTATGACCGAGCTGCTGTCCGGTTGCGCTCTGGCACTTTACAGACAAGGGGTGTCCCAGTCCCAGTGTGCTGTAGGGTGTGGGGTGCATCACACTCACTTGAAGGCCGCAGGCCTCCACTATCTCCAGGCTTACATCCTCAGGAGCTGCCGCACACAGTTCAGGAGACACCAAGTTCTTTACAACAGGCAAACGTTTACTAGTCAGTTCAAGTTCATCAGGTGGTGACACGTGAGATAAGGAACAGCAATTCACGTTTCTTCCTTTCTTCGTACAGTACCTTGTCAGCCCTGACACCCGTTCGTCCTGGACTACCCCCAAGCCCGCTGACTCCATCAGCCTCAGGGATTCCTTGTCCACTTCGGCAGTGCACCCGGGAGTGGCCACCTGCCTCTCACGTAATTCCATGTCCACCGACCTCTTGATGTCAGAAGACCAGGCCCATTCCTTGGTATCGGGCCGGTGCCCTTGGCTCCAGACATTACAGGAATGTCCATCAGGGAACTCAATACGGCCTCCCACTGCCTCGAACAATTGGCCCATGCTGCCCCTGGTAGTCCACCGCACCTGAACTTGAAACGCCCACTGCACTTCTCTAACCACACACTATCAAGAAGTGCCCCCCTGTTTATCAACACTAGTTCCCACCCACTGGGCTAGTTCTATCATTAGCTATTTCCTATCGTATAGACTAAACCTATTGTTATTATCCTATGTCCTATGCTGTTGCTAAACCACTTACTATATAAGCTGTACTTATGCTATCCTAAGCTAATCCTATGCTTTTCCTGTATTATACACTACCCACATTATACATTAACACTTTGCATGACTTGTATGCCGTACATTACTATAATACATTACATAAGACGTACATCACTATTACATGTAAAACCGCATGACACTATACACATGCAGGAACAGGGTAAGACAGTCCACATCCCTACATATGCATTGATATTCATGTACACGGCTGTATTCTAATTATTATCTGAGAATATTGTACCTACAAATACACTGACTCACGGCTGTGCGACAAGCAATGATTTTTGGATCATCTGTTGGTTCAGCTCATGTGAATATTCTGTGCCAGTAGCCAGAAGTGGGATGCAATTTTTTATTAACGGGTTATCTGTTTGTGTTAGGAAACCGTGACCATTTAGAAAGCCACGCCCATTTTTCAACCACAAAAGACAAGTAACGGTAACTAAAAGTAAAGGTGCTTTACCTTACCCCACTTCATTGCCTCCTGTCCAGCACACATTGTCCTAGTCACAGTCAGTCACTTCTTAGTATGGTGGATTGTTTTAAAGGATTTTCTACAAGTTTTTAAAATTAGTACCAAAGGAACTTTTTTCAAATTTGGAAGGATGACAACCTGTCCATATGTCACCTCGACTGTTTGCTGCAACTAATCTTTGGCCTCAGCAGCAAATATGTGTAAAATAACATCCCACAATGACCAGACTACATCTTGCCTCCACATAGTGACTAAATAATACCACATACAGGGGATTAATACCGCCACACCATGACCAGACCAGATATTACCTCCACATATTGACTGAATAATACCACATACTAGGGACAAATACCACCACACCATGACCGGACCACATATTACCACCACACAGTGACCGAATACTGATCATTAATAAAAAAAGACAATACTAATAACACTATTGTTACCATAGGTGCCATTATATACAGGAGCTCTGTATATCGTATGCATTGTATAGTGTACAGGTAATTCAATGACCCAGCAGTGACATTATACACAAGAGGTCTGTATATAGTGTCAGTGTACAGTTAATACAGGGATCACCAGTGACATTTTACACAGAAGCTCTGTCACGGGTTTACCGCAACAAAGAGGGGCCAGAAGACCACGGTGTCTGATTTTACGAACTCCTGTACTGATTAGAAGCACTTCACTATCATATAAAACAGTGCAGATTTCTGCTAGCAGTGCAGGGGGTAAATCTGTTAAGCTGAGAGCTCCTGGAGCTTTCCTGCCTTGATGGTTTCAGCTGTTCAGTGTTGGCCACTCCTGTCTTCTAAGTATACTGTCCTCTGGCAATCAGGGATTGTCAGTGTTAGTTCATAATGCCTGGTGTTGGAGGTGTTTGTTGTTGGAAGTGGCGTTTGTTAAAAAGACTGTTGCTGGGAGTTTGTCTTCCTCATCCTCTCCTATTTGGTTTCTCGTTTCTTTACTCTCTGGTGTTCCAATCTGTTGTTAGTGAGTGCATTTTTGTATTATTGGTATTTTATTTTCAAAATTTTAATTTTCATGCCCTTAAACCAGAGAGATGTCACACAACATAGTTAATTAATAACATTTACCACATGTCTACTTTACATCAGCACAATTTTGGAACCAAACATTTTTTGGGTTAGAAACTAAATAAAGGTTAAAAGTTGACCAGCGATTTTTCATTTTTACAACAAAATTTACAAAAACATTTTTTAGGGACCACATTACATTTGAAGTAATTTTGAGGGGCCTTTATGACAGAAAATACCCAAAAGGGACACCATTATAAAAACTGCACCCCTCAAGGTGCTCAAAACCACATTCAAAAAGTTTATTAACCCTTCAAGTGTAACAAGAGTTTTGGTTATATAATTCGCGCTACGGTAGTGATTCGGTTGATGAAAGGGTCAATTTTTATTAAGTTAAAATGTAATTCTAAAATGTTGGATAAAACGTTATCATAAACATTATCTTAAAGGTTCTGTTTAAAAGTAATAGTCTTTATACAGGATAATGCTTATGATAACGTTTTATCCAACATTTTAGAATTACATTTTAACTTAATAAAAATTGACCCTTTCATCAACCGAATCGGAGTCCTCCTCACTACCTTAGCGTGAATTATATAACCTAAACTCTTGTTACACCTACCCACTGACACGCAGTGGTTCTGTGTCTATTAATTCGCAGCTGCTGTTAGTGATCAGCCTACCAGCGCCTCCTTTATCTAATATCATATCCTCAACCCTTCAAGTGCTTCACAGGAATTTTTGGAATGTGGAAGAAAAAAATGAACATTTAATTTTTTCACAAAAATGTTACTTTAGACCCCAATTCTTTTTTTCCGCAAGGGTAACAGAAAAAATTGACCCCAAATTTTGTTGTGAAATTTCTCCTGAGTCTTTCCCACACCTGGTGTGACATTATAGCCGGCCGAGCATGTTTTGAAAAGGAAAAAAAACGGATAATTTTTTTTTCTGTGTGTTTTTGGGCGTGTACTTTTTTTTTTCCTTTCCCCTTTGGTATGGGTTCAGTTGCAGAGCTTGCATAGCGGCTGCACAGGCTGTCTCTGGAGGTGAAGGACCTCCGCGGTGAGGTACAGCAGCATCATCAGCGGTTACAGGTTGCCAATGTGGGGGTCTCAGCAGGTAGGCCTGTCCAGCCTGAATCCAAAGGTTGCCCTCCCGGACAGGTTTTCAGGAGGTAGGGACAAGTTTTTTGTATTTAAGGAGGCATGTAAACTGTATTTCAAACTTCGTCCTTACTCCTCTGGTAATGAGGAGCAACGGGTTGGTATTGTGATCTCTCTATTGCAGGGAGATCCTCAGTCATGGGCGTATTCGTTACCGCAGGACTCGTTTTGTCTCCAGTCTGTGGAGAGGTTTTTCGGAGCTCTGGCCCTCATCTATGATGACCCGGACCGAGTCGCCTTGCTGAGTCTAGGC
Source organism: Phyllobates terribilis (assembly GCF_046119375.1). NCBI lineage: Eukaryota > Metazoa > Chordata > Amphibia > Anura > Dendrobatidae > Phyllobates > Phyllobates terribilis. The sequence continues at coordinate 17,116,014 of NW_027362761.1, read as the reverse complement.
TACGTCGTCATCAGCAGGGGAATCGGTCAGTGGAAACGTACAGTTCGGAATTCTGTAGATGGGCGACGGATTCCAAATGGAATGACTCAGCCCTTAGAAGTCAATTTTGTGAAGGGCTTACTGAACAGTTGAAAGATGCCTTGGCTGTATATGATACCCCTCAGTCCTTGGAGGCTGCCATGTCTTTGGCCATACGTCTTGATAGACGCCTTCGGGACAGACGGGTGAGACCACCTTCTATGGGGCCTTCTTGTCGGGGTTGTGTACCTCTGCCAGGGGAGCGGTCTGGGGGTGAACCAGTAGTGGGGGAGGTGGAGGAACCCATGCAGTTAGGGGGTGTCTCTACATCATACATTTCCCCAGAGATTCACAAGAAAATAGGCATATGTTTTTTTGTGGGAAAAAGGGACATTTTGTTGGGACCTGTCCGTCAATTCCTAAACAAAAGGAGACTCGATTAACTCTTGGTCATCTGGAATTGGATAAACAGAGGGTGCATTTGTGGCCCAACTGCCGTTCCCGTTTTGTCCTGACAGCTGAGGTGGTGCTAGAGAGCAAAACCGAGAAAATTTCTGTGTTTGTTGACAGTGGAGCCGGAGTCAGCATGTTGATGCGGAGTTTGTGAAAACTCATGGTCTTGCTTGCTGTGCTTTAGCTGAACCTATTTTCATCTTTGCCATTGACTCGGCGCCACTTGCACAGAAAGCATTTACTCAGATTGTACATAATGTAAAACTGAGGGTGGGGTCAGTTCATTGTGAAATAATTCATTGCTATGTTCTGGACAATCTTCCCACACTGATTGATTGTCTTGGGTATACCTTAGCTTGTTAAACATAATCCGGTGGTGGATTGGCAAACCGGGGAGATTACTGCCATGAGAACTGTTTAGAAATTTCCCTTGCTACTGTCTATACGCAAATTTTAACTGCTTTTCTGTCTGGTTTTGAGGACGTTTTTTCTGAGAGGGGGGTGTCAGGATTTGCCTCCTTATCGTGCTTATGACTGTCCTATTAACCTGACCCCCCCAAAGCTAAACTACCGATGTCCAGACTGTATAATCTTTTTGGCCCTGAGAGACAAGCCATGAAGGATTTCATTGCAGAAAGTCTGGAGAAGGGACATATTAGACCCTCATCTTCGCCCGTGGCGGCAGGGTTCTTTATTTTGAAGAAAAAAGATGGCGGTCTAGGTCCCTGTTTAGATTTCCAGGAATTAAATCAAATTACCATCCGTGATCCATACCCTCTTCCTCTGATTCCAGATTTGTTCAGCCAGGTTGTGGGAGCTAAGGTATTCTCCAAGTTGAATTTAAGGGGAGTCTACAACCTGGATAGAATCAGAGAAGGGGATGAATGGAAAAAGCGTTCAATACCCCGGAAGGACATTTCAAGAGTCGGGTTATGCCTTTTGGTTTGACCAATGCACCTGCGGTATTCCAGCATTTCATAAATTATATTTTCCATCATTTGGTGGGGAGGTTTGTGGTGGTCTATCTGGACAATATTTTGGGTACTCACCTGATTTTGAGACTCATCGGGGCATGTTAAGCAGGTGTTCCAGATATTAAGGGATAAACTTTATGCCAAACTAGAAAAATGTGTTTTCGCTGTTCAAGAGGTGAAGTTTTTGGGGTACTTGATGTCATCTTTCGGTTTTCGGATGGATCCAGAGAAGATCCATGCAGTCTTTGACTGGGAACGTCCCGAGAACCTGAAGGCTCTTCAACGTTTTCTGGGATTTACTAATTTTTATCGAAAATTCATCCAAAATTACTCTTATTGAGAAACCGCTTCCTGACATAACTAAGAAGGGGTCTGATTTTTCTAAATGGTCGGATGCTTCCATCCAGGCTTTTTCTTCCTTAAAGAATCATTTTGCCACTGCACCTATACTCAGTCAACCGATGTTTTTCAACCCTATATTGTGGAGGTTGATGCGTCGGATGTCGGGGTTGGGACTGTGTTGTCTCAGGATTCGTCACCTTGTAAATGACGTCCATGCGCCTTCTTTTCTAAAAAAATTATCTTCGCCTGAGAGAAATTATGACGTGGGTAATAGGGAACTTTTGGCGATCAAATTGGCGTTCGAGGAATGGCGACATTGGTTGGAAGGGGCTGTCCATCCTATTACTGTTATTACTGACCATAAGAACTTGTCATATCTCCAGTCAGCTAAACGTCACAACACTAGGCAAGCCAGATGGTCCCTGTTTTTTACTGGGTTCAATTTTGTTGTCACTTTTCGTCCAGGGGTCAAAAATGTCAAGGCTGATGCTTTGTTCCGGAGCTTCCCTGGTGGTGGTGACCATGAGAACCCTGCCCCGATATTACAGAAAGGGGTAGTCATTTTGGCACTTTATCCTGAACTGGAGGGTGAGGTGTTGAAGGCACAGGGGGACGCCCCTGCCTCCTGCCCTTCAGGAAAGTTATTTGTACCATTTGATCTGCGCCGCAAAGTAATTAAAGAACAACTCTGAGCTTGCTGGGCATCCAGGTGGTAAGGCAACCGCAGACCTCCTCTCAAGTCATTTTTGGGGGCTGGGGTTGCATTGGGATGTGATTGAACACGTAGCTGCTTGTAATATTTGCACGCGTTTGAAGGTTTACCCGTGCGTCTGGTACTCTTCTTCCGCTACCTATCCCTAGTAGGCCATGGACACACTTGTCCATGGGTTTTATTACTGACCTACCAGTTTCTGCAGGCAAAGCGGTGGTTTTGGTGGTAGTAGATAGATTCAGTAAAATGGTTCACATCGTCGCACTGCCTGCACTTCCAAATGCCAAGACACTTGCTCAGATGTTCATAAATGAGATTGTAAAGCTTCACGGGGTTCCCTCCAATGTGGTGTCAGATCAGGGGACCCAGTTTGTTTCCAAGTTCTGGAAGGCATTCTGTACTCGACTGGGGGTGCAGCTGTCCTTTTCCTCTGCCTTTCACCCTCAGTCAAATGGTCAGACCTGTAACATCCCTGGCGGTGTGCTGGTGACTCGCCCAGCGGTATATGGGGGAGACTCGGTACCCGGGCCTTTATCTTCTTTGTAGGATGTCACAGCAGTCGGCTCCTGGGCCCGTCCTCTGGGGTCACTCTTTAAAAGGGGTTTTGTTAACAGTTTCGTGACGCCACCTGTGGTTTCTGGTAATGGCTACCAGCGCTGCTGCAGACCTCCGGGGGGTGATGGGATGGCAGCTGGGATGTTTCTGCTCCCCACAGGCGGAGCGGGCCCCCAGGGCAGGATTGATGAAAGGGATGCAGGTTAGAGGTGGCACGGTCGGGTCAGGGGGAATGACGGACACGCACACAGGGGATTCACTTCAGTACCTTTACTGGAGTAACGGCAGGTAGGGTCCAGGGTACTTGATAGGAAGGGTGCACTTCAGGAGTCTCCCCAGTGAGCGGGTATAAGGCCTCCTGATCCGTTTCTTCCCCTCTCTAAGCTTCTAGCCAGCCTGGAGCTTGGCCTAGCTTCTATGTTGTTTTGCTCTCTCACCTGACTGCTTGGTAGTAGGACTTTTCGCTGGCAACCACTATCCCTGGACGCCGGGGCCTTCGTGGTTCCTAGTCCTGTAATTGATGGTAGCTTCAGGATGACCAGGGGTCTGGAAGCCTCCTGGTATGCCGGTTGTCCTTACTGGGTGTAGAGATCCCTGTAGGCGCGGACCCGGTGTCCGGCTTGTGTCCTGGGGTGAGCTTCAGATGCTCCTCTGCCCCCTTAACTCCTCTCTCCTTGCCTCGGCCACACTCGGGGCCCTCAGTACAGCAGCAGACGTGCTGCTCTCAGACTGCTCTCTGACTGAACAACTGACTAACTACTCACTGACTGACTAACTAACTCCACCCTCCTGTTTATATATCCCTAACAGGGCTCCCTCTGGTGGTCTGAGGTGGAAGGGTGGAGGTGTCTGTTTGTAGTGAGGGCCTCTTGTGGTGAAGTCCATCCATGCACCCTTTTGGGTCCTGTGGTACCTGTAGTAGCAGGGTGCCACACTGGCATGGCTTACCACCTCCCACCATGCAAGACCGCCATCTTACCTATCAGTCCAGGCTGCACACTTTGCTCCAGTACCTGCTGTGTGCATGTCTCTTGTCTGATTGCTTAGGGTGGCGGCGCGGTTACTGCCTGATTCTTATAGTTACTGTGTGCGCACTCCTAATGAGTCCCCAGCCTATTGTTGTGAGTCACTGGATACTTAAACCCCCTCCACCCAGTAGGAGGTGCCTGAGCAACACTTTATTTCAGTGTGTTCTGTGCAACTGAGTTGCCAGATCCTATCCTGTGTCTTGTCTGTTTCCGCCACCCTTGGGGCTGTATAGCCATGCCTGTTACCTGTATCTGTGACTTCTAGTCTGTTCCGCCACCCTGGGGGCTGTATACCCAGGCCCGTTACCTGTACCTGTGACTTGTAGTCTGTTTCCGCCACCCTGGGGGCTGAGTTCCCAGGCTCGTTCCTGTATCTTGTTCCTGGTTCAGTTCCTGTCTGAGCAGTGTCCTAGCCCGTTACTTATTTGTCTCTATGTCCATATCTTCCCTTTTCCTGCAGTGTCTGAACCTGCACCTAACTCCAACTCATTGTCTCTGTACTTCTGTTTGTGAGTTTAGTGTCCACTCGCTACTTCATTGTAAGTACCTTGTGTGTATTTGCTCTGCTCTGCTTGTCTACTGCACTTGCAGGTTTTGCTCTGCTCTGCTTGTCTACCGCACCTGCGGGTTTTGCTCTGCTCGTCTACCGCACCTGCGGGTTTTGCTCTGCTCTGCTTGTCTACCGCACCTGCGGGTTTTGCTCTGCTTGTCTACCGCACCTGCGGGTTTTGCTCTGCTCTGCTTATCTACCGCACCTGCGGGTTTTGCTCTGCTCTGCTTGTCTACCCCACCTGCGGGTTTTGCTCTGCTCTGCTTGTCTACCGCACCTGCGGGTTTTGCTCTGCTCTGCTTGTGTACCGCACCTGCGGGTTTTGCTCTGCTCTGCTTGTCTACCGCACCTGCGGCTCTGTTCCTGTATCCCAGTCTGTGCAGGTCCCTATCATGCCTGCGTTCCTACCTGCCAGTACCCACCTGTCTGCACACCAGCCGTGCCGGCCAGTACTCACCTGTCTGCATACCAGCCATGCCTGCCAGTACCCACCTGTCTGTATGCCAGCCTAACCTGCCTGTTCCTGCATTCCCCGGTGTGGGTCAACAGCTGTGACCGGGGTCTGACCTGGAGTAGCACTTGGTCCCCCTGCTCGGTTCCTCCCTGGTTCACGGAGTCGACTGAGCTGCCGTGCGACCTTGGTCGGACCGAGTTGATACTTAGTCACGCCCCTCCAGGCACTCCTCGGTTCATGGTCCAGTGGGATCACTAACCACGCTCACGCCAGTCAGTCTGGGTGTGTGCGTAACAAGACCGAGCGTGTCAATCAGAACTTGGAGACCTACCTCAGGTGTTTCGTCTCCGAAAATCAGGAGGATTGGGCATCCTACTTACCGCTGGCAGAATTTGCCATTAATGATCATCGGGAAGAATCCACTGGCCGGTCACCTTTCTTCGGTGCATACGGTTATCACCCACAGTTTGGTACCTTTAGTGGAGGAGGAGCTTCGGGAGTTCCTGAGGGGGGAATGGTTTGCTTCGTCGCTCTCCTCGGTATGGCAGGATATTCTGAGTAATTTAAAGATTACGGGAGACAAGTATAAACGTATGGCTGAAACAAAACGCTTGCCAGGTCCAGACCTGAATGTGAATGACTTTGTGTGGTTGTCTACCAGGAATATAAGATTGAAAGTTCCTTCTTGGAAGCTGGGACCTAGGTTTATTGGTCCCGATAAAATAGCCGCCGTCATTAACCCAGCAACGTTTCGTCTTGAACTTCCTCAGGCCCTTAAGGTACACAATGTGGTTCACAGGTCCTTACTCAAAAAGTATGTGGAACCTCTTGAGCCCTCACCTCTACCACCGCCCCCAGTAATGGTTGATGGTAATCTGGAGTTCCAGATTTTGAGGATTGTAGATTCTCGTCTCCAATGTCATTCGCTACAATACTTGGTGCACTGGAAAGGCTATAGTCCAGAGGAGAGGATGTGGGTTTCAGCGTCAGAGGTGAACGCTCCCAGATTAGTTTGCTCATTCCACACCTCTTTTCCTGAGAAACCCGGTCCTGAGTGTCCGGAGGCCACTCGTAGAGGGGGGTACTGTCACGTGTGTATCAGAGGTGACAGACAGTCACCCTGCAGTTGGTTGCAGGAGATCTCTACATTTGGCATTACAGACATCTTCTTAGATGAGAGGCTGTCTCTAGGATCTAGCTGCTACCTCCCTCTGGTAATTAGCTCCGTGGCCTGGGTGCATATATACCTGGTGTGTCTGAGAGGTAGGTGCCGACTATATTCATTTCTACTTATGAAGGCTTAGCAAGTACTTAGCAGTACTTTGTCCTCTCTAGAGCTTGAGGACGTGTGCGCATTTGTCTGGAGTCGTCTAAAGCTAAGCAATTTCCCCCTGTTTGTCCACTCTTGTTGTCTATAGAATTTCGTGGAGATCGACTAGTGTTCATCTCCTCCCATCCCTAGCCTTAGCCATACGCCAGGGAAAGACAGGGTGAGGCACGCGTGCAGCGATTGCTGAAGAGGCAATATAGGTACGGTAGTTGAGACAGGGTGACACTAGACCAGTCTAGGAGGTTTCCACTTCCCCCTTTCCCTAGTGTCTGGGCTCCCTTTCCCTCTTCCCTCTGTGTTGCAGTAAGTCTTTCCCACACCTGGCGTGACACAAGTACCGCGGCAACAGAAAATGGAGAAGATGGAGAAATTAGATTCTCCATCTTCTCCACACCTGCGCTACGATTTTCTCATGCAAGAGAATTGGAACACACTCAGAGGACACTCGGCTCACACTCTGACAGAGTTTGAGCCGAGTGTTATTAGCATAATTGGCCCAATTTTCTCACATGAGAGAATGTACGGCAGTGTGAGCGAACTCTTACACGGTTCTCTGATGATAGAATGATTTTCATTCCTACCTTTAGGTTTTTGTCCTCCCATATAAAGATATATGTATTGCATGGTTTTAATCAGAACTCAATCAATATTCGGTCTTTAAATTTTTTTAATCATTTTGAGTTGGTAAATACTGGACATTTACAAACATTTCTAAAATTAACTTACAAGGCCAAAAGGTATGAAAATGTCTTCACTTGCGAAGACTTCGTTAGAGCTATGAAACTGTGTACAAATTCAGATTTATGAGAACATGTCATGTTAAAAATCCACATTTAAAAATATTCTGACATTAATTCAGTATATTTTAATAATAAATATAGTAAATTCTTTTTTTTTTCTTCACAAAATAGAATTTTTGAAAGCAAAAAATATAAAAAGGATGTGAGAGCGAATACTGAAAGCGTTTCAATGGCTTTTTAAAAAAAATTAGTAAGGATCTGCATATTAAATTTGACGCCATATCTGAATTGTGGATTGATGGGTATTGCTAAACCCTCTGACTACCAACCATTTAGAGGATCCTTTCTGTAGTATTCAGCTTCTCTGATCCCCATACTGTGAGGTGGCTAAACTGATACATAAAGGATTATATGCAAATAAAATGTTCCTTTATGATTCGACCGGTGCATTAAATACAATGTTAATAGATTATTGTAATTTCAGGCAAAAATCCAGTATCCATATTGCAGGATGCCCATTCCCATTACACTAAAAAAAATCCCAAATAAAAGACTTTGTTTTACACCACATGGATTGTTAGTCTTAGAGACCCATTTAAGACCCTTTCTACTTTCATTCGGCCTTTTTCACTTTTCTCTTGCGAGTACCCTCGTTTAGCTCCTCTTTGGATTTTGCACTTGCATGGGACACTTCATGGTCATCATGATGGTGGTGATGGTGGTGATCTTCATGGCCATTATTGTCACCATTTGCAGAGCCAAAAAGGACAGAGCAGATGCAGTTCTCCAGAAGAGCAAAGGGTGATCCATGAGAATGGGTGGCTGTCATGTAGATCTGCATAGGAGGGGGGAGGAGGAAACATACAATGGTACTGAATATATTAAACTAATAATTATAACTGTGTCAGCTGAACCCCTAATATCAATGCATCAAATATTAAAGATCCATAAAATATTACTTATGCTGTAAAAATAACACAAAGCATGAATACATTATTCCATAATTTATAAAAATAAGCAGTTACCAGCATTTATTTTCCCAAAACTACCATGGAAAATATGATACAGATCCATAATGCATATCTGTTAGTCATTGGGTTTCTTACTTGTAAAGCTGTAAAGTGCTGCGGAATATGTTGGCGCTATGTAAATAAAATTATTTTTATTACCACAACTCAGGTAAATTGCGTTCTGTGGCTTGTCCCTCTTAATGAAAGTGAATCATTTGGCAAAAACTGAAAATCTAGTTACTGTCTAAGGCTATGTGCCCACGATGCAGAAATGAAGCAGAAAATTTCTGCAGCATTTCTGCATCTCCCTGCAGAATACATGCAGATCCACATGCGGATTCACATGCGTTTCCGCATGCAGATTGACAAGCGCTTTCCATGTGATAGCATCACTTGGAAAGTGCTTGACAACTAGGTCACACTGTATAAATCCATGCAAATAGCATGGATTTATACAGTGTGAACCGTAAAAATTAAAACAAATAAAGCTATACTCACCCCCGAGGCCCCGGCGTGGCTGCAGCGCTGCTTCCTGGCTGGTTCCCGGCTGCCGGCATATCGCGAGACAGAGCGGTGAAGGGCCTGCAGTCACATGACTGTGACGTCACCGCAGGTCCTCAAGCGATGCCAGCATTCAGAGAGAAGCCGCCGGACAGGTGAATATAAACTTTATTTGTTATTTTATTCTTTTTTTACAGGTACAATGGTACCCAGGTCTGGATGAGAGTCTCCTCTCCTCCAGAACTGGGTACCATCCGCACATAGAGACGCATAGAAGCCGCTTGTAAAAATGTACAGTCGCGGTTTCTATGCGTCTCAATGCAAGTCAATGGCGGGAGTTCCGCTGCGCTTCCGCAAAATTAAATGACATGCTGCGGATTTTTGTACGCAGCATAAACGCTGCGGAAAAATCCGCAGCATGTGCATAGAACATGCGGAATCCCCTTGGGGACCATGGGGTGCGGATTACCTAGCGTTTCACAAGCGTCTATGCTGCGGAAATTCCGCAGCATAAACGCTTGAAAAACGCTACGTGGGCACTCAGCCTTAGTCTGGGTATGTGCACGAAACATCTTTTTCACATAATCCGCCTGAAAAAGCACCAGAAAGGCATCCCATAAAATGAACATAATGCACGTTGTTAGGAGGGCGGTTGCAAACAACTTTAATAAATGGAACGCAACCGACCCCGGGGTCCGCAATGCAGCCAGGTGGACTGCTGCCGAACACTTTCCGGTTGGAAAGGAAAGCGACAAACTTAAATGTTAAACCCTTCCGTGTTTCTGCACACAGGAACGGGTATAGCGGTTCGCTCTATCACCGATAACTGCACGGGAGAAGAGAGTCCGGGATAGCACCTACTTAACTGATAAACCACTCCGTGTTAAAGCACACGGAGCGGATTACAGCGGTTCACACAATCTCCAAGAACCGCAGGGAGACGTGCGACCGAGGGAAAAGCAGTAGCCCTGTCTTCGATACAGGCGCTACGCAGTAGGAGTTGGCGCTAAGATGCGTGTGTAACTTACGCCGACGGGTACGTGCCCTCTGCCGGCGTGCTACCGGACAGAGGAGTATTTCTCCACGTGGTCCACAGGTGTGTACAGGAAGTAGGACGTCTGCAGGCTGCTCAGGGTGTAAGGCGACCCCCTCTGACAGAGCCAGACTGCAAGGCGAAGCTACCTGCCTACTTTCACTAGCCTGCCTACTTTCACTAGACCTGCCTGAGGAAACTACACGTGGAGCACAGTCGTCCACACAACAGCATCATGCTCAATGATCCGAGCGCGCCGCCATGTTTGTGGGCGGGCCTTTTAAACACTAAGCCCTGCCCACCGACGCGCCATTGGTGACGTTACCCGTGGACCAATCAGGCGGTGCCAGGTCACCAGGTCAGGTGGGTGCCAAACCACCAATCACGATCCGCGAGGTCACGGGCATGCTCAGTACCGCGAATCCTGGACTTAAACTCCAAGCACCCTGTCTCCCTCTGCAACCTATGCTTAACCTTGCTAGGTGCCAATACATGGGAGACAATCTGTATGTCTTGTGGACCAGCTAGGCGTTGGGGCTGATGATGATGCTGAGCAGCATCAGCCCTGGCTGGACTGAAATGGGAGACCACAGAAGGTCCTGGACCCATTTATAATCCAGAACCAGACCGACGCCTAACACATGTAATGTCAAAATGATATTGCTGTGTCCATGTTTCATCTTATGTTACTTCTTTTAACCACTTCAGGGCTGAGGCTGGAGAAAAAAATTCTTTGTGTTCAGCTAAGGAGGTTTGTGTGTTTATGATCCTGCTCCTGTCAGTTGAGACATAGGTCTTAAGAGCTGTATTTCTTCAAACTGCAGCACATCCTGACATGTGACTAAGTTGGATTTTTGGAGAACCCCTTTAAGAAGTGCACGCCTCTTAATGAATTTAATGCATATTACTCCAGCACATTCTTCATCAGGAGTGGTATACAGAACACCAGTCTTGACGATTCAGGGCCTTGGTCTGACAAACAAACAGACACATGAACAGCCCCATAGACTAAAACAAACCCTTTGTAGACAGATCAAGGTAATACAACCCTTCTATTTGTACCCCATTTCTTGTTGATCTACTTATTAGGATGTAGTGGAAAGACTGAAAAAAGTATATGACTACATAAACAGACTATCTAGGGATTGTTTGTTGTCTGTGTCCATGAAGACATAGGTATACATAAGAGCTATGAATATAAAAAGGTAGCACAACTCTCATAAGGCCAGGGCTACACAATGACAAGTGTCACGTGACACTGAAATCGTGGTGTAGCACTGTGGCTTCATATATAATGTGTATTTGCCATTGACTACAATGCAAGTAACGTGATTGCGACTTACATTCAAGTTGTCTGCGATTTGGTCATTTTAATAGCAAAATTGCAGCTAGAAAATAATACTGTGACAAAAGTTGCACGCGTATTTTTGGGCATGCAACTTGTTTGACCATTGCTGTCATATGACACATACAGCTGTGAAGCCACAACTTTAAAGGCAACCTGTCAGGAGAAATTTCTACTTAAAGGGAATATAAACTGCCCCCATTGCGTTGTTAGTGATGCAATGTGCTTCACTAACATGCTTTTAATTAAAATTGGCGCTAATATAATGAGTATACAGCACTCTATGTACTTATATCCTACCTGCTCGTTCAGTCATAGGGGTGTGATCATCGCATCAGTCAGGGCTGCTCGTCACAGCGCATGCGCGACTCCCAGCACTGCAAGCTTTGCTGGCTGGCCAGGTCATATCGCGCAAGCGCCCCACACTTACAGCACGTTCCGGGAGCAGAATTCAAATGCGTGGGTGGCGCCAGCACTGGCTGAATGCGAGCACACACTTATAGACTTGTACGGGTGTGTGTGATCTGGTGCACCTGCAGATTGCTGTAATTGTTTTCTCATGCTGAATCGGTGATCAGCACTGCCCCATAGAATAACATAGGGCTGAGTGTTCTACAATAAAACATTGGATAGCACTCGGCCGTGTTATACACTCGTGTGCGTGAGCCCTTAATGGATAGCTGTGATGTACAAATCCACCTTGCTGAGAAAGCTGGCATTGAAGTAATGTGAAAATGAGTTCAAGCGCATTAGGGTATGACAAATCATTTCCAGCTCCTTATTCCTCACCCAGAGTGTTTATCCAGCCTCTGTATTCTGCTGTCCTCACCAAGATCTCCCACAATAACCAGAGTGAGTCGGAAGTCGAGCACCGGGCAGCGAATAAGGAGTGAGGGCCGGAGAGCTGCAAGTGCTTTGTCACCTGTGCACTTGCATCTCTTTTGCACAGAACTTCAATGCTGGATTTCTTAGCAATGACTAGGCTGATTTATACATCACATGTATCCATACTCAGCATGAGAGCACCTATGCAGCCATACCTTTAGTTATAGGCAGACATTATTCCGGACAGGCTCTCTTTAAAGATAACTGATATTTTTGTAATACTACATAGAAGAACCAGAGTCCTAGTGATACTTAGTGTAGCACTAAAGCCCCTGATTCATTAAGACTTTTGTATGTCAGTTGTAATAAAGCAAGCGCTGGCACAAGATGGGGCAAATTTATTAAGAGCCGTGCACCTCTGTAATGAATTTGGTGCATATTTGTGTGGTAAAATAAGCCGTGTTTATAGTGTAAATTATGATGAATTTGCTGGGTGCCCTTAGCCATACCCCATCCAAGCTCCACCCACTTTTTGGCTGGAACAGGTGTAAAAATGCCAAAAGTTGCAAAATGTTTAAGCAACTTCAAGTTGATGAAAATTTTTTAATAACACTACAACATCAATAAAATTATATTTTTACTTGTAACAACTTTAAACAAATTATTCCCCCCAAAAAGACAAGTTATCCTCTATCAATAAGATAAGATACCTTGCCGATCCCCAGTGATCCCAAGTAAGGCATCAGAATCATGAGAACAGGGCTTTGCAGCCTCATGCTCAGTGGAGCAGAGGAGCACATGTGCGGCCTCCTCTCCATTTATTGGGTATGGGAGTAGCTGAGGGTAGTCCCGCAGCCAATAAATGAAGCGGAGCCCACGTATGAGCTCATCTCATACTCAGGGTTCTAAAACTCCCATCTTGGGATTACTTGGGGTCCAACCACTTGGATACATGATACATTGGGAGACTAACCATTTAGAGAAATTGTTTCATCAGGACAATTCTTCCCCAAAAAAAAATAAAATAAGAAAATAAAAAGGCTTCCAGAGTGGGGGAGTCCCCCTATAATATCTATAAGAAAAAGATTATCCCGAGGGAATTCTAAATTAATAACATATAGTGCAATTTTTTGAGTAAACAAATGTTTAAAGGGAATCTGTCAGTAGATTTTTGCTACCTCCTCTCAGAGCAGCATGATGTAGACAAAGACACCATGAATCCAACGATGTATCAATTAGATTACTGGGTGTAGCCGTTCTGACACAAACTGAGTTTTTAAATTTAGCAATGCAGCAGAGCTGAGAAAGCTAGCCCCGCCCACACTATAGACAGTGAGCTGATCACAGAAGGGGGCGGAGTCAGACTACCAGGCACATACTTCTATTTCCCACCATTGATAAGCTCCTGGTGCTAAAACAGTCATTGCAAGTAAACAACAGGATGGAGCTTGATAAGAGAGGCATCACTGAAATCTGTGTTTAACCCCTACAGCATGCTGTCTTGAGATTACATAGCAAAAACCTGCTGACAGACTCCCTTTAAGTAGAAATTATACATTTTATGTTTTCATTTAGAAGCTAGGTTCATACCTTGCAAGTAGCCATAAAGAGAGTAAAGAAAAAGATGAGGTACGCTTTGGAAATGGGTAACCAGTGTGACTGTTGCAGAGTGAACAAGATAGCACCATACAGACTGGCCTTGGTTGGGCTGTAAGGGGCAAAAAAGGTATATTAAAGATCAAGAAAATAGAATAATACAGAAAAATGGCTAAAAATTACTACTGGCTTATGTAAATATATGGAAGATCAGCATTTTCAGATTTTATGTCTGTGACCTATAGATGACTTTGAATGGGTTATCAGGTTGGGGTTAAAAGTTTTAAGACTATGAGGTAAGGCCATGTTCACACGTAGCATAAGTACTGCATTTATTTTCCTCGTTTTTTTTTTAAACGGAAAATATGCTCCTTTTTTTCAGCAAAGTGGATGTGATGTCATAAAAACTCACAGCCACTGTGCTTTTAAAAGTGTTGCAGAGCTGTGCTATTTGTGTTGCCTTTTTTTCTCATAGACTTTTATAGGGAACATGAAAAAATTCATCTAAAAGCGCAAATGCCTTTTTAAGTGCGGAATCAAGTAGAAAAAGGAAACGCATTTAACAAAAACACAACAAAAAATGCAATAAACAGAGCAGAGTGCTAGTGGTACAAGGAGAAACAATGCAGCAGAAGAAGCACAGGGTTTTTGTACTTGGGAACGTGGTCTTACCATGTCCTATTCACTTTTTTATATGCTGAAACCCCATATAGAATTCACTTTTATTTGGTCTAGTTTTGGCAATGTTTTTATATTTGCATATTTATTGTATTTTTAGATTTGTAACCCACAGATAACGTTGCTACTTTAAGGGGTACTCCAGTTAACATAAAGTACTACCTATCCTCTGGATAGGAAATGATTATTAGATTGGTGTGGGTCGCACTGCTGAGACCCCCTCCAATTGCCAGCACAGAACACTTGTGCTTGCACCCTTCATTCTATTCTCAAGTCAATGGCACAGATGAAGATAGGCATACAATTAGAACCATGGGAAGTCAGGGGACACATGTGTGGTGGGACCCACATTGATTTAATAATTATCACCTATAGGCTAACTTCACACGACCATATAAAATATATGGTCTGATTTTCACCCAGAGGCCGAGGTCACACAATCATGCGAGAGAATCGGGATGATTATTTAAATGACATTCTGATCAAACTCTGATCGGCGTTTGCTCAGAGTGTCAGCTTAGTGTGATCCGATTCTTTCAGATGAGAGAACCTTAGCACATTGTGAGGAGAAGCTGGAGAACAAGATTTCTCCATTTTCTCTATTGTGTGAGTCCGTGGAAATCGGACTGGACTCAGATGTCATCCGAGTGCAGTCCTATGTTTTCCACGCACCCATAGACTTGACTGGGTGAGTGGCATTCAATTTCAAAGTGAAATTGCAGCATGATGCGATTTTCTTATCTGACAGATTCTGATGAAAAAAATCGTGCATCAGCACTGCTCCATGGAATAACATTGGTCAGAGTGGTATCCAATAAAAATATATAATATTACTCATCAATGTATACGCTGGTGTGAAAGAGCCCAGAAAAAAAGAATGATGTTTCTTCTGTATTGTAATCCATATGCCATCCATTTGGCATTTTTGTTTTTATACATCCACAGTTAATAAAATTTGCAAGATCAGGCATGGTTTCCTATGTTAAGTATTGCAATGTATCCTCAAAAATTGGATGTTATATAGTTGATTCATATGGAACCTGATTTTTTTGAGCACCCATAGACTTGAGTGGGTGAGTCACATCCGACTAGACTAGAGAAGACTAGTGCATGCTGCGATTTTTTTTTCATGCAGACATTGGGTCCTTGTGAAAAAACTGTCTTCTGAACAGTCCTATTGGATTACATTGGTCCGAGCGCTATACATATGAGGACTCGGACTGAAAATACAGTTGTGTGAACGTAGCCGTATAATGAATAGGTGATCATTTCTGCAAGGTGATAAGTTAGGCAAGTTGCTGGGTTGAATCATATAAGATCTGTCGTGTAATAGGAGGTTCTGTCTCCTACTACCAAGGCCCACCATTTTTTATTTTTTTTTTAGCAAAGTGGACAGAGCAATATAAAAACCTTTTCTTTTTGAGTAAAGTGCAAAACTGTCGCACAGACTACAATAAATTTCCCCAAATGATTATTTAAATGAAAATGTACAACATAGACTGACTGATAGAAGTGGTGAATATTCACACAAATGAGCTCTTAGGTATGTAGAGCCACAAAACGCCAAAAATCAGTGAGCACCCTTCTTTGTTCCACATGGTATGTTGCTTTTGCCAACACGAAAATCTATGCAACTGTATTAAGCTGTGCACTCACAAGGACATGTGCAGAACTTCATTGGTCTCTGGCTTCCAAACACCACGTAAGAGCTGTTCCACATTAGACATCAGTGCTACACCAGAACCTAGGAGAAAACCCACATGTTATCTTCATAACCGACCATGCGTACACATTATGTAATCTACTATAATTAGCCTAATATTAACAAGAATAAAATATGTCCCATTATACATGTGCCAAAAGCTCTGTAGGAAGTGGGTAACAATGTTAACGGAGCACTTGGTTTCCTCAACTTCCCCGAATATGTATCTGAGCTGTATACAACTGAATCTAACACACTTACTACACAGATGCCTTCGGCAGTGTTCACATTGTAGTCATAGTGTCCGGCAGCAGATCCATCACATGCCGCATTATTCAATGTGTCAAAACGCCAGACACCCAAAAGAACTGAACCAAATATGTGGAGTCTATTAGACGTTATTGGTATATGCCGTGTGATGGAGCCAATAGGATGATTTTGTTTCCATTACAAACAGAAGCCAAAACCCAGATGTTAATTGTAGTCTGCATCCTGCTTGATTCACACATTTGGGTCAGTTTGGGTCAGTTTGGGTCAAACTCATGGTAAGCCTGGACTTGGCAGTTCAGACTCAGACCATTAAAATGTGTGAAAATGGTATCTTGTCAGCAGGTAGGATGAGATACAGCAGGTTGAGCTGATTAGATTGATGGACATTTTTGTGGAAAAATTTCAGTAAAATGTTATTTTATGCATTGAAATCCCTGGTGTTTGTATGCGCATGAGTCCAGTGGGCGGTCCTATCCAGTGACTGACAGTCTTCCCTATATGGCTGTGCATGCAGAGATAGCTGTCAGTCACTGAGTAGGTCCGCCCACTGGACTTTTCCAACAAATTACAGTATATAATTCTTCTCAGCTTCTTCTCTTTACTATGACTGCATGTACATTGTTGCAGGTTCCCTTTAAGTACTAATTTCAGGATAAAATATCTAACTATAGTTACATCTAGTGGTAAAAAGGGTATAACAGACATAGCTATATCAGATATAACCTAACAGACAAAAGTAACCACATGTCCTGTATGCATTTTTCTATAACATGTAAAAGATGCATGATCTTTAATAAAACATACATAAAAAAAGTATAATTTCACCTACAATAATAGAATAAACATTTGGTAAATGTAAATAACAATCCATTAATAAATTTAAATTATTGGAAATACTCAAATCTTTTTTTAAAAAAATTTCATTTGATCACCTTTCATTTGCTAAAAAAAGTGAGTTAAACACTTTGTAAAAATCCCTGAGCTCCCCTGATTTTGAAGCTGTTTTTCATTTTATGCTGCGTCACTCCATTACAGACATACAGTGGGTACGGAAAGTATTCAGACCCGTTTAAATTTTTCACTCTGTTTCATTGCCGCCATTTGGTAAATTCTAAAAAGTCCATTTTTTTCTCATTAAAGTACCCTCTGCACCCCATCTTGACTGAAAAACAGAAATGTAGAAATTTTTGCAAATTTATTAAAAAAGAAAAACTGAAATATCACATGGTCATAAGTATTCAGACCCTTGGCTCAGTATTGAGTAGAAGCACCGTTTTGAGCTAGTACAGCCATGAGTCTTCTTGGGAATGATGAAACAAGTTTTTCACACCTGGATTTGGGGATCCTCTGCCATTCTTCCTTGCAGATCCTCTCCAGTTCCGTCAGGTTGGATGGTTGGTGGACAGCCATTTTCAGGTCTCTCCAGAGATGCTCAATTGGGTTTAGGTCAGGGCTCTGGCTGGGCCAGTCAAGAATGGTCACAGAGTTGTTCTGAAGCCACTCCTTTGTTATTTTAGCTGTGTGCTTAGGGTCATTGTCTTATTGGAAGGTGAACCTTCGGCCAAGTCTGAGGTCCAGAGCACTCTGGAAGAGATTTTCATCCAGGATATCTCTGTACTTGGCCACATTCATGTTTCCTTCAATTGCAACCAGTCATCCTGTCCCTGCAGCTGAAAAACACTCCCATAGCATGATGCTGCCACCACCATGTTTCACTGTTGGGATTTTATTGGGCAGGTGATGAGCAGTGCCTGGTTTTCTCCACACATACCGCTTAGAATTATAACCAAAAAGTTCTATCTTCATCTCATCAGACCAGAGAATCTTATTTCTCATAGTCTGGGAGTCCTTCATGTGTTTTTGAGCAAACTCTATGTGGGCTTTGATATGTCTTGCACTGAGGAGAGTCTTTCATCGGGCCACTCTTCCATAAAGGCCCGAATGGTGGAGGGCTGCAGTGATAGTTGACTTTTTGGAATTTTCTCCCATCTCCCTACTGCATCTCTGGAGCTCAGCCACAGTGATCTTGGGTTCTTCTTTACCTCTCTCACCAAGGCTCTTCTCCCACGATTGCTCAGTTTGGCTGGACGGCCAGGTCTAGGAAGACTTCTGGTGGTCCTAAACTTCTTCCATTTAAGGATTATGGAGGCCACTGTGCTCTTGGGAACCTTGAGTAATGCAGAGATTCTTTTATAACCTTGGCCAGATCTGTGCCTTGCCACAATTCTGTCTCTGAGCTCCTTTGGCAGTTCCTTTAAGCTCATGATTCTCATTTGGTCTGACATTTCACTGAGAGCTGTGAGATCTTATATAGACAGGTGTCAAGATGGGGTGCAGAGTGTACTTTAATGAGAAAAAAAATGAACTTTTTAGAATTTACCAAATGGCTGCAATGAAACAAAGAGTGAAAAATTTAAAGGGGTCTGAATACTTTCGGTACCCACTGTATTCAATTCTAGGGGTCTAGCAGTCTCAGACGCTGCTGGGCTGTGATAGTTTCTAGGAGGGAGGGGTGAAACAGCCCCCCCCTTAGAAAAGACTTTGAAGAAATACCCAGTTGAACAACAAGCCGATATTTCACATACTGCGCTGCAAAAAAATCTCTGCAATGTAGCAGAAGAATCCAAATCAGAGGAGTACAGAGATTTTTACAAGGTATTTAACTACATTTTTTTTAGGAAGTGACAGGTCCTCTTTAAGGAAAGATTATACATGTTGTTATCTGATCCTGTTTGTCAGGAAGAACAACAGGGAGATCATGCAGATCTTCCAGCTGGTACCAATTTGTCACAGGAACCAACACTCCGCTGCCTCCAGTTGTCTGGACAGTTATGAAATTGACTGACGAGTGATGGATGAGGCCACGGCTGTTTTCACTACTAGGCCAGTTATTGGGGAACTCACAGTGAACCTATAGTATATACACATCCAATTCCAACACATGGAATATATATATATATATATATATATACCCCAGTATGGTCACTGCAAAACTACCTTATAAGAAAAGGAACTAGCTGACACCACCAATTGTTTATACAGGCTGATTGAACACTCGTTAAAGACAGAGTATGGCTTCAGGGGTGTGGTTTATAGAGCAAGAGGAATGAAGCTATTCAATTTTATATATTTAATCCGAAAAGTAGGCAGTGTTTATAAAAATATACAAAGATGTTACAAAATGGACAAAATAATACAGTATACAGTATACAGTATAAAATAAAAAGGAATAACAGAAGAAAAGTACTAAACCTGTGTCACGGAAATAGTGCAGATCTTTTATGGAGGGAAGCACTCCTTTTAGGGAAACTGTATAGCACCACAGCGAACTGTGTCTTCAAGGACTGACAATGACAAAAACTCAAAATTCGCTTTTATTGGATAATACCACACCCACATATCTCTCTTCGGGGAGCTCATATAGGAGCTGATCATAGGATGTGGCTAGGGTCCCAAAAATTAAGAGATCTCCAACTTTCAGGATATCTTCGCCCATGAGGGAGATATTAATGTTATATTTCCTATTTTGATTTTAGCTTTCTATAGACAGGAAACATGGTACATATATTGTCACAGATCTGTCAGATTGTAATTTGGGACTTGATGTCGTGACCGCCCAGTGATATAAGTCAATGCGTTCACCACTTCGTCACGATGCCAGAAATATGCCTGCAATAACTGTAGGACCTTTGCTGTTTATTGTTTTTTTTAATGTTCATAACTGGGATGGGAACAAAGGGACTCACAGCAGTCATTTTGCAGTTCTGTGACATAGGGATGCAAGGGCCATATATCTGTTGCCTCCCACATTATTCTATAAGTTGTGCCTGAAATTCGGTCTGCGATCCATCAGATAATCCACTGTAATTACCTGTTTACTGCAAGGGCGTCCCAGATGCCTGGGGTCATGGAGAGTATCTTAGACTGCTAGATTTTGTTCCCTTCATTTCATAATGAAGACATGATTCAATGTTCACTATGAAAACTATGAGATGACTTTATAGATTTTACAATTACATCAATAGCAATGTTCTTGACACTAAATACAGTTTAAGGCTTACTCATAAATTTATATAATGGTGGTTTTAAGAAAATGTAATTAAATGTACCTATAACGAGAGAGAAAAACACCTCTTTACTCCTTCTCTGAGCAGGTTTTCATTCAGGATTAGGTAGAAAATGAATGAAGCACTAATTCATTTTGCTTCTGTCCCAAGCACAGCTGAAAGTAGACAATGTCTAATGCTAGGGCTACATGCCAACATGTGTCTTGCAATAGCAAGTCTCAGAGAAGTCATTTGACCAAAAACATTTGTGTAACGTGTCTTCTATTTGCTGTCACGCAAGTATTTTAGAGCTGCGCTTAGGCTGTACAAATTGTAGAACTTGTATACAGTATGCAGGCAAGTCGTGGTTTCAAGGAACTTGCATTGGTGTCTATAGTGGCAAAGTCACATGCGACTTTTGACTTGCGACCAAAAATCCAAAATCTGCTGTGTGGTGGTCGTGCTAGGGTGCAGGAAACAACGTAAACCCACTGACAATCATTGGATGTGATCATAGAATCATATCTATGATGTCACAGTCTAAAGGCTAGACAACACACAGTCTGCAGTTCTTTGTCTAGAAAAAAATGTATTGTGTTCCTACTTTTCTATGAAGATACAGTATATTAAAACACTCTGAGATTCTTATTATCAGTTATTTGAAATTATATATATATATTTACATTTCATTGTATCACACAAAACAGGTAGACTCTCCTGCATTGAAGAAGCAGTGGGGTCCTCCTGGGTCTCCTGCCATAGTGCTTCATTTCATTCAAATGTCAACGGATAGTTTGCGCTGACACTGATGTACCCTGAGCCTGCAAGACAGCTTGAATTTCTTTGGAACTTGATTGGGGCTGCTTATCTACCATCTGGACTATCCTGCGTTGCAACCTTTCATAATTTTTTTTCTCTGCCGTCCACGTTCAGGGAGATTAGCTACAGATTGCAATCTTCTTGATGTTGTTCAGCACCAAGGACAAAGGAACATCAAGATCTCTGGAGATGGAATTGTAACCTTGAGATTATTTATATTTTTCAACAATTTTGTTTCTCAAGACTTCATATAGTTCGTCTCCTCTTTCTGTTCTCCATACTTAAGCCCCCGTCTCACATAGCGAGATCGCTAGCGAGATCGCTGCTGTGTCACGGTTTTGGTGACGCAACAGTGACCTCACCAGCGATGTCGCTATGTGTGACACTTTGCAGCGATCAGGCCCCTGCTGTGAGGTTGCTGATCGCTGCAAAATGTCCTGGACCATTTTTTGGTCTTTGCCCTCCCACTGGTCAGCACAGATCACTGTGTGTGACAAGCGGGATCAGGGATCAGGCTGGTAACCATGATAAACATCGGGTTACTAGGGGCGCACGCGCACTTAGTAACCTGCTGTTTATCACGGTTATGAGCCTGCTAAAGTGAGCGGTAACCTCCAGCTCACCTTAGCAGAGTGGTAACCATGATAAACAGCGGGTTACTAGGTGCGCGTGTGCCCCTAGTAACCCGCTGTTTATCATGGTTACCAGCCTGCTCCTGCTTCGGCAGGCTGGTAACCAGGAGCAGGACATCGTGGAAAGATTCTTTCCACGATGTCGCTGCTCCCCTGATCGCTGGGGAGCCTGCCTGTTTGACAGCTCACCAGCGTCACATAGCGACGCAGCAACGATCCCTGACAGGTCGTATCGTTGTCGGGATCGCTGTAGCGTCGCTAAGTGTGACGGGGCCTTTAGTGTGGCACACACAGATCCACAATGCAAAGATTGAGTCAACTTCTTCCCTATTTATAAGATTTCAGGTGTGTGATTTTGATATTGCCCACACCTGTTAATTACCAAAGGTGAGTTTGAACGAGCATCACATGCTTCAAACAAAGTTGTTTACCTGCAATTTTGGAAAGGTGCCAACATTTTGTCCGGTGTTTTTTGTGTTGTTCCAATACACACAAAGGAAATAAATCATGTGTATAACAAAACGCGTTCTGGTGTTGTGAGATGCGTGAGGATGCGGGACGCCGTGTCTCTCACTGATTTCTCTGGCCAGGGAAGATGGGACGCTGTCTTCCCCAGTTGCCAGGCAACACAGTTCGCTGCTTTGTCTGGTACTAAGCAGTGGTGGGATTTTGTCCAGTCTGCTGTTGAAGCTAGCAGGGAGTGGCTGTCTGGTGATGATTAGGAGATAATCAACACCCGATCATTAGGCGGGCTATATAATCGTGCTCCCTGCTCAGTCCTTTGCTGTTTGCTGCAGTTCCCTATGGGCTTGGTGGTGAGTAGTGATCACATTAGTCTAGCTATCTTTTCAGGCGTTTTCTCATTTCCTCTTCTGGTTTTACTTCCTGTGGTTCTTGCAGAGGTACTCACCTGGTTCTTGACTAGGCACCAGCCGCTTCACCAGATGACAGCTGTCCGTCAACAGTGGCCTGGGAGGGGCTCTGTCATAGTCCCCCTTTCCATTTACTGAGGGCTGGGTGAATAGTATTCCCAGCCCTCAAGAGCTTGACTAGCTGAGCAGCTTGTGCCAAGTGTGTTTGTGGCTGCGCCTTTGCTGGTTTGGTGCTCGTCTTGCTGGGTCCCTCTGTGAAGCGTATAACACTTTCTGATCTATTACTGGAGATACCAGGGGTACTGAGGTAAGAAGAAGTTGCTCACACTGCTGCCCACCCTGTGTTTTTGAGCTTATACTAGAGATACTAGAGGTGCTGAGGTAAGAAGAGGCCACTCACAGTTCTGTCCACCATGTCTTTATGATCTAATACTATAGATACCAGGAGTGGTGAGGTAAGAAGAGGTTGCTCACCCTGTTATTCATCCTGTTTTTCTTATCTAATACTGAATATGGGCTGCTGAGGTAAGAAGAAGCTACTCACATAGCTATCCAGCCTGACTATCTGATCTGATATTGGAGATACCAGGAGTGCTAAGGAAGAAGAGGCTGCTCACACTGCTATCCCCAATGTCTTTCTGATCTAAGGCTATGTGCCCATGATGCAGAAATGCTCAGGATTTTTCCTGAGCGTTTCTGCATCTCCCTGGCACAAAAAAACACATGCGGATTGTACATGCGTTTTCCTGCCAGGGACATGCGGAAATGAAGCGTTCTTCACTTGCATTTCCGCATGTGGGTTGACAAGCGCTTTCCAAGCGATTTTAGCATCACTTGGAAAGTGCTTGTCAACTTGGTCACACTATATAAATCCATGCAAACAGCTTGGATTTATATAGTGTGACCCGAGAGAATGTCAAAAAATAATAAAATAAATGTATACTTACCCTCCGATGGCCCCCGGTGTCCTGCTTCACTCCGTTCTCCCTTGCCGGCAGCGGTAACTGAAGGACCTGCCGACGTCAGCGTCGCGTGACCCGTCACATGACTCTGACGTCAGCGCAGGTCCTTCATTCCATCGCGAAGTGCCGGGAAGCAAGGGGGAGCACAGCGCGGGCCGCCAGAAGGTAAGTATATATTTATTTTATTCTTTTTTTACAGCTTTTTTAATGGTACCTGGGTGTGGAGGAGAGTCTCCTCTCCTCTACACACGGATACCATCCGCACATTAGAACGCGCCACTTACGCAAGTACAGATGCAGTGATGCGTAATCCATGCGTTCTAATGCAAGTCAATGGCTGCGAAAACGCAGCACTTCCGCAAAATAATTGGTAGTGCTGCGTTTTTTTCAGCAATGATAATCCGCAGAGGAAATTTCCGCAGCATGTGCACAGCACATGCGGATTATCATTGGGGAACATGGCAGGCCTTCTACCATGCGTTTTTTAAGCGTTTCTGCAGCTTTTTTGCTGCTGCGGAAACGCTTAAAAAACGCATCGTGGGCACACAGCCTAATACTGGAAATACTAGGGGTGCTGAGATAAGAAGATCCTGATCACACTGCTGTCCAACCTGCCTTTCTTATCTAATACTGGATATACCAGGGCTGGGGGTACTCACAATGAGGCTGCTCAAAATGCAGTCCATCCTGCCTTGTTATCTCAAGGTCACAGCTGCTCAGCTTCTGTCCTATTAACATTCTAGCATAAGTTTCTGTCAGTGTAAAAAGCAGTGGACATTTTAATTTTAAAGTGATAACCACCCTAGTCTAAAAGGTTGTGATTTGCTTATTAAAACTATTTAGGAATGTATTTATAATTACAGTTACTTTAGATATTTAATTTTTTCTAATCCCAGAGATCCCCATTTAGGTCCTAATCAGAGGTTCCTCCGAATAAAGAAATAGGACCTGTCAATTTAACAAGTGGAAAGGCAAACTGATTTTAATTTTTAAAAAAGGATTATCTGGGATTTTGTTTTTTTTTGGCTATGGTGCTAAGATTTTACCGGCAGGTAGTTGCTAACTACCTGCTTGTTCTGCCCTGCAACAATGTGTTCCGGCTCAGGTGGCAATTCCCCAGCTTCATTTGACTTCACATCAACAGAGCAGCTCTTCAGTTCCGGTCTGCTCTGTTAATGGGCTGACACTGCCAACACCATGCTGGCTGTCAATCAGCATAATATTGGCAGTGAAGCCTCGTCGACAGAGTACTGCAGAAGAGAAGAAGCTGCTCTGTCGACATGACATCACTGGAAACAGGAGCTGTCTGTGACCACTCTAAACTGGATCATATCATCGCAGGGCAGAATAGGCAGCTACTTAGCAGATATCTGCTGGTAAGTTCTTAGCCCCATAGCCAAAAAAACTAAAGTCTCGGGTAAAGACACAAATTACAGAATGCTTTACCTGCACCTACAGTTAGTTTCCTTGATGCATTAGGGGTCCCTTAAGAACGGAAACCATTTTTTCGAAGATTTTTAGGTGGTGATTAAATTGGTAATATTTGTCATGTTCTGCCATATTTTTGCCAAGCAGAATAGAGTAAGCTGATATTATGCTGTACCCAATTTTTTTATATTTTTACCATTAATGTTAATGAAAACATGGATCAAATAAAAAGCATCAAAGAGACCAGTCAAAAAAATTATCAGTGCAAGTCCAAGGTGTGAAACTCTACCCCAACAGTTTCACTCACGGTGATGTAACGTTCTCTGTAAGGCCCTTTTTTATAAGGTATTAATATGGGTCCTGAAGCCCAGTCCCCCATTGTCACAATCTTCTCACATTCCTCTATAACATCTAAGGAAGTAGAGATCCATGTAAAAAAAGTGTTATGCCTCTAGCCTTGATTATACTTTTTAACACTTGATCAGGCTTACCTTTTACCCATCCAATAAGTACCATGATAACCCAGCCATGATGGTAGTGGTGATGGGCATGGTGAATTCCAATGGCAATTTTGCGTACACGGACTACTTCTTTCATACCAACAAAGACAAGTTTCACTGGTAAAAAGCTGACACACTTGTAGAAGAGATTCAGGGGGCAGAAAAACAAGAGATACCTATACAAATGAGAAAATAATAGAAAATATGTCATTTTATATCTGTAGAAATCAATATTAAAACACTTCAAGTGTAACAACATAGAAGCATTTAAAGGGGTTCTCCACCACTGGCACTTCTTCCTTCACTGTCTTTAGTGAGTAAACTTGAGTTTCCACTTACAGTGGGTACGGAAAGTATTCAGACCCCTTTAAATTTTTCACTCTGTTTCATTGCAGCCATTTGGTAAATATCTAAAAAGTTCATTTTTTTCTCATTAAATTACACTCTGCACCCCATCTTCACTGAAAAAAAAACAGAAATGTAGAAGTTTTTGCAAATTTATTAAAAAAGAAAAACTGAAATATCACATGGTCATAAGTATTCAGACCCTTTGCCCAGTATTGAGTAGAAGCACCGTTTTGAGCTAGTACAGCCATGAGTCTTCTTGGGAATGATGCAACAAGTTTTTCACACCTGGATTTGGGGATCCTCTGCCATTCTTCCTTGCAGATCCTCTCCAATTCCGTCAGGTTGGATGGAGAACGTTGGTGGACAGCCATTTTCATGTCTCTCCAGAGATGCTCAATTGGGTTTAGGTCAGGGCTCTGGCTGGGCCAGTCAAGAATGGTCACAGAGTTGTTCTTAAGCCACTCCTTTGTTATTTTAGCTGTGTGCTTAGGGTCATTGTCTTGTTGGAAGGTGAACCTTCGGCCAAGTCTGAGGTCCAGAGCACTCTGGAAGAGGTTTTCATCCAGGATATCTCCGTACTTGGCCGCATTCATGTTTCCTTCAATTGCAACCAGTCATCCTGTCCCTGCAGCTGAAAAACACCCCCATAGCATGATGCTGCCACCACCATGTTTCACTTTTGGGATTGTATTGGGCAGGTGATGGGCAGTGCCTGGTTTTCTCCACACATAACGGTTAGAATTATAACCAAAAAGTTCTATCTTCGTCTCATCAGACCAGAGTATCTTATTCCTCATAGTCTGGGAGTCCTTTATGTGTTTATGAGCAAACTCTATGCACGCTTTCATATGTCTTGCACTGAGGAGAGGTTTCCATCGGGCCACTCTGCATAAAGGCCCTACTGGTGGAGGGCTGCAGTGATAGTTGACTTTGTGGAACTTTCTCCTATCTCCTTACTGCATCTCTGGAGCTCAGCCACAGTGATCTTGGGGTTCTTCTTTACCTCTCTCACCAAGGCTCTTCTCCCACGATTGCTCAGTTTGGCTGGACGGTCAGGTCTAGGAAGACTTCTAGTGGTCCCAAACTTCTTCCATTTAAGGATTATGGAGGCCACTGTGCTCTTAGGAACCTTGAGTAATG
Organism: Phyllobates terribilis; assembly: GCF_046119375.1. Lineage (NCBI taxonomy): Eukaryota > Metazoa > Chordata > Amphibia > Anura > Dendrobatidae > Phyllobates > Phyllobates terribilis. Next base: position 17,089,151 of record NW_027362761.1, on the reverse strand, counting down.
CAGAAATTCTTTTGTACCTTGGCCAGATCTGTGCCTTGCCACAATTCTGTCTCTGAGCTCCTTGGGCAGTTCCTTTGAGCTCATGATTCTCATTTGGTCTGACATGCACTGTGAGCTGTGAGGTCTTATATAGACAGGTGTGTGCCTTTCCAAATCAAGTTCTATCAGTTTAATTAAACACAGCTGGACTCCAATGAAGGAGTAGAACCATCTCAAGGAGGAAATGGACAGCATGTGACTTAAATATGAGTGTCTGAGCAAAGGGTCTGAATACTTATGACTATGTGATATTTCAGTTCTTTTTTAATAAATTTGCAAAAATTTCTACATTTCTGTTTTTTTTCAGTCAAGATGGGGTGCAGAGTGTACTTTAATGAGAAAAAAAATGAACTTTTTAGAATTTACCAAATGGCTGCAATGAAACAAAGAGTGAAAAATTTAAAGGGGTCTGAATACTTTCCGTACCCACTGTACTTAAGAAGCCATACTCATGTATATTAATTGAATTTGTTTTCTGTTTCTATCATTTAATATTACTCAGACACAGAAGCATTAGTCTGTAGTACAGAAATACTTACCAGACAGCAGTAGCTAAAAGTATATTGGCATTGTTGCTGAAGTAATCTATAGGAGAATCTCCAAGCAAAACATCTGCAAGAATGTAGCTGCCAAAGCAGTAGAGCATGGCACACAACCAGGAGGCTACTGGACTGCGTCTAGAAAGAGCCACAGCACCTATGTGTGAGAAAGAGGACTTTGATTAATATATAAGTGATATTGAGACATGACACATTTATTCCACATCCATAACATACTCAACTGATTATTTACAGTAAGCAGAAACGTCACTTATTATCATGCCTTTCTTAGAAGAAAAAATAATACAAAAAACAGTGAAGAATTGGCTCATCAAATCAGCTTTACAGTCAGATTATTCTGTACATATTGATACAGTTTTATATGCAGTATCCTTTTAAGAGAAAACTCTAGGATGGGCAGTCATTATGATCTGTTGCAAATTTTCATTGCAGATCCTGCACCGAAGTCCACGACCAAGTACTGTACAGATTACGGGCATGCTGCAGATGATACATTTTAGGATCTAAAAATTAAAAAAAATGGGTGTCACAATACAATTGATGGTTTCCAAACTTAAATAGAACCAGTCAGCACAAGTTTGTAATGTAAAGTAAGGATATGGCAGTAATAGTGCTGTAATACTGATTACATTGATACCTTTGGTGAAAAAATCTGTTTTGTTGCTCTTCTTTAATCACCATTTGAAGCTATCTGCTCGGACTGTACACTTGGTCTTCTCCTCCCTGTCTGTGATTCCCTGCCCCTCCTCCTGCCTCTAGTCTGCAAATGATAGGTCACTACTGAGATATCACAGACAAGGAGAAGAAGACCCCCAGTGTAGAGTCCGGCTCCTGTCCACAAAAATTTAGCAGAAAACTTCAAATGGTGATTAAAAGAGAACCACAAAGCGGATTTCTTCACCAAAGATATCAATGTAATTAGTATTACAGTGCAATTACAGTCATGTCTTTACTTTACATTACAAAACCATGCTGACAGGTTCTCTTTAACAAGCAATCCTCTACTAGGGCTGTGGAACTTGTAACACAAGTCAACCAAGTGTCAGATTATGATCAAAGTGGCTGCCAGCTTTCACCCATCATACAATGTGGCTGTGGATTCTGAGAAGGCTACTCCCTGCTACAGGCTGTCCTGTCCAGGCTTTTCTTGCAGGGCGCACAAACCACATCATAAAGTTGTGTCCAGGGGTCCTCATGACATCTAGGCCAAAAGCCTTCACAAAATTTACTCCCAAATACCATAGCTACAAGCATGCAGATTGCCCAACACTCTGCGCAAAAAAAGTAACTTCCCAGACCACCAAGAGTTCAGAAGAGTCTCATTCCTAGTCCTTGTTAGCAGAAACAGAAGCAATACAATTGTATCAGTACAGCCCAGCACAGCAGAAATAGACAGAATAAACATTATCCTCATACAGGTAGATAGATGTTTCCTGACAGACCAAGTAACTTGCTCCAGATTACCTGTAACTTGCTGTAAATTGTACAATACTTTAGCCGTCCACTTTACAGCAGTGATTCGTTTTTAATCACTTGGCTTATCTTCTAAGAACTCACTGTGCTAACACCCTATCCTCTAGTTTCCACCAGTTCACTAGAGATAGAGGTCTGTAACAAACCGACCACTTTACTGGCCACAGAGCAACCGATCGCTCACTTTTCACAGATACTTTGGATCTCTGGATCTTTATCTCCAACTCTCAACCACCATATTCCTGCTGTTGCTTCAGAGACCCACAGCGCACATTGTACTCAAACTCACAGTCACTTGCTTCAGCTTACAGCCCACTGGCAAACACTTTGAGAACAAGCTCAGGCCAATGACAGGTACCTCAGACACATCATGAGGTCTCACTGAAAACTCCAAAAGGAAATGGGGTCTCCAGAGGAGAAATACTTCTAATCTGCCCTAAAGCTAAATTCCCCTCTGATCCCATGAAGAAAGTTCATAAGTCTTCCTCACTCACTGCAGCCTGCTGTCCTCATGGCGGCTGTCATTATGTGCCAGAAATTTCCTTCTATTCAGGCACACCTCACAGAAGCTGGATTGGGGTCTGTCACAACAATTTTGCAAATAACATGCTGCAGATGCAACACTTAGCAGACTCCTCTGCAGTCCCATCTCTTGCTACTGCTCTATGACTCAGGCCAAGCTCTCTATTTTCTCCTAATTAACCAAGAACCTGTGCCTCATGCCAGGCTTCAGCCACACACTGACTCATTTCCTGCTGCAAGCTCCTGTATATCACTCCTTTCTGATCTCTTTTGGCATGGCAGCACAATCAGTCTAGGGGTTAGCGTGGGATTAGATCCAAACAGTAACAAGGGAAGAAAGTGAAAACAGTCATATACGCAAACGGTATCATTATAAAAAAAAAATGGTAAGGCTATGGTATATGGTGTCAGAGAATCGAGCCTGAAGTATATGTCTAGGGCTTTTCCTCATCTATACATTAATATTCCTATATTCCTCCATTCACCATATAAATGGCACACTTAACTTACATCTGGCCAGTCTCTTTAACTGTATTGGAATGCAGTATACATATTTTACAATGGGTCCCCATAGTTGAAGAATGCCTAGGCATCCATACTGGCTGTGGCCACTGTCAGCCATATACCTACTGAACCCAAAAGTGGAAAGGAAATAAATGCAGTGTGTCCTTAGCCTAAGTGCCGGCTTACACTTTACAATCTGCAGCCGAAACGGCAGCTGATTAGCTATATGTTTGATGATCGGCTGTTGTTTAATAGTCTATTTAGAAAGACCAACCACGCTTACAAAGTGGGCAGTGAGAAATAGATTGTTCTGTGCGCAGGGCCGGCGTCAGCACCCGGCGCACCCGGGCAAGTGCCGGGGCCCTGAGCAGGCAGAGGGGCCCACTGGCGGTCGCGCACCCCGCTGGGCTATGGGCGGAGGAGAGCGGTGTCAGTGCCCGCCCTTCCCCCCGCTTGCTCAGGGCCCCGGCAGCCGGATACTTACCTCTCCCCATGCCTCCGCAGATCCGCTGTCTTCCTGGTGCGCGCTCCCTGTGACGTCTCAGGTCAGAGGGTGCGGTGACGTCTTTACACCGCGCCCTCCCCTGAGCCGTCACAGGGAGCGCTGAGCGGGAAGACGCCGACAACGCTGGAGTCCGGACCCGAGCAGCGGGCAGCAGGTGAGAAGGAGGGAGGTGAGTATTTGATTATTATTTTTTTAATGTATGGAGGCATGGGGCATTATAAAGAGGGGGGGGGTGACATCCTGCATGGGGCATTATAAAGAAGGGGGGGGTGACATCCTGCATGGGGCATTATAAAGGGGGGGTGGCATTCTGCATGGGGCATTATAAAGAGGGGGGGTGACATCCTGCATGGGGCATTATAAAGAGAGGGGGGGTGACATCCTGCATGGGGCATTATAAAGGGGGGGTGGCATCCTGCATGGGGCATTATAAAGATAGGGGGTGACATCCTGCATGGGGCAGTATAAAGAGAAGGGGGGGGTGGCATCCAGCATGGGGCATTATAAAGAGGGGGGGGGGGTGACATCCTGCATGGGGCATTATAAAGGGGGGGTGGCATTCTGCATGGGGCATTATAAAGAGGGGGGGTGTGAAATCCTGCATGGGGCATTATAAAGGGGGGGGGGTGGCATCCTGCATGGGGCATTATAAAGATAGGGGATGACATCTTGCATGGGGCATTATAGAGAGAGGGGGTGACAGCCTGCATGGGGCATTATAAGGGGGGGGGGGGACAGCCTGCATAGTGCATTATGTGGGGGGAACAGCCTGCATGGAGCATTATAAGGGGGGGGGCAGCCTGTATGGAGCATTATGTGGGGGGTAACAGCCTGCATGGAGCATTAAAAGGGGGGGGGGCAGCCTGTATGGGGCATTATGTGGGGGGTAACAGCCTGCATGGAGCATTATAAGGGGGGGACAGCCTGTATGGGGCATTATGTGGGGGGTAACAGCCTGCATGCAGCATTATATGGGGGCCAGTATCCTGTATGGAGCGTTATATGGGGGCCAGTATCCTGTATGGAGTTTTATAAGGGGACCAGTATCCTGTATGGAGCGTTATATGGGGGCCAGTATCCTGTATGGAGCTTTATAAGGGGACCAGTATCCTGTATGGAGCGTTATATGGGGGCCAGTATTCCGTATGGAGCCTTATATGGAGGCCATTATTCCGTATGGAGCCTTATATGGGGGCCAGTATTCCGTATGCAGCCTTATATGGGGGCCAGTATTCCGTATGGAGCCTTATATGGAGGCCAGTGTTCTGTGTGGAGCGATTCACCGGTTTCTGAGCTATTGTGGAATTTACAATAGATATCACTCATGTAATGTAAGAAGTGAAATCTTTGCATTGTACTATATATATATTTCTCCGCCGTATCTCTGCATCATGAATCGTGGTATGTGTTAAAGGGGCCCACTGAGACGCTTTCGCCCAGGGCCCAGAAAAACCTGGAGCCGGCCCTGTCTGTGCGCATAGGCTGTCATTGGTCTCGACAGTACTTGTTCTGTTTAAACAGCTTGCTGTGCTTCCGAGACTGACAATATTTTAGCCAGTCAAATTACAATTTCACCCAATGAACGAGCATTTCACTCATTCATAAGGTGATTAACAGTCTACTCACACAGTGCGATTATCGGAAATGAGCATTGCTTGTTCCCAATAATCATGCAGAGAAAATGCACTCTAAGGTTTATGCCCCCTTACAGACTTATGAGACAGTAACTGATAAAATACCTGCTGCTACACTATCTAGTACTTTGCATACTAGTTACAAATAAAATACATTTCCTGAATTACATTTAGAAAAAACAATCGCTGGTAACAAACTTGTAATTTGTTTCCCACTGAGACCAGAACAACTTCACAATATCTCAAAGAAGTGTTGCACCAGCAGCAGAATTGTTAATGAATAGCCCTCCAAGTGTAATGTCAGTGTGGGGAGGTGATATTGGATGACAGACAGCTGATCTGTGATACAGAACTAAATATAGTCAATAGGTCACCAGAGGAGCAGAGCTGAGGGACACCTGTTAGGGTCCATCGGAGTCATTAATAGAATAAGAGAGTAGAAAGTGCAAACGGGAAACTGAGAACTATGGACTGATAGGTGTATATAGAATGATTATCACTAATGATAATGGCAGTTATTAGCGATAATTAGTGATGAGCGAGTACCGTAATATTCGTAATCGCTATACTCGTAACGAGTACTTTGTAATAACTGCATATTCGTAGCGAGTACAATGTAAGTCAATGGGAAATGCGAGTAATTTTCTGCTGGACCCTACAAAGGGGTCTGCGGGCCTGAGGAAAAGGCTGAAATGGATGGGAAAGTGATGAAACAGAATGGGAAGAGCCTGGAGAATATGCCTCCATACATTTCTGACTCACATATGGTTTCTGGGAATAAGTTTGTCGCAGTATTACGCCACTTTTACAGACACACAAGAACAACTACCAAACCTTACCTAAATTGCATTTAACAGGCCAAAAAGGTTAAGAAACAGTTTTTCCTGCATAATCACTTGTATATAAGGCTAAATAAACCTGAGAAACCAAAAAATATCCCTTTTAGCCTTTGTTCACACATACTGTTGTGGCTTTTTTTTGCCTTTTATAATTGGGAGGGCCCTGACTTATACATTTTGAAGGTCCCTCTCTCATACATCATTTTTAGTTCGCTATTCCCCAGCACTTTACAAGCACAGCTAGAAAGCACCAGTAGGTCTGTTGATCTTTGACCTGAGAGGCCTCAGGTAGCTCTGTAACATGCGTTTTGGAGGGGCAGCTGTTACTTAGACATTTGGGCGGTCCCTCCATCATTGACACTCAGATAGTGGAAAACATACTCCATAGCAGTTTACAATGTGCCCATTGTAGCGTTGGGCTTGACCCTCCTCCTCCTCCACCACCATGTGATACTGTGGCCCTAAATTCAAATGTTCAGAGGGTCTGCAGTAGGCAGGAAAGCTGAGTTTTGTGAGAGCCCTCGTGTGGCCCTGTAACATACATTTTGAAGTGCCCTCCTCTAGAGATTTTGGAGGTCCCTCTTGTGTACAATACATTTGAGAGTGCCCTCACTTATTCATATTGTAGGGCCCTTACTCTATTATTTAACTCATTTAAGGGCAGAGACTACAGGGAAAAAGGCCAAGATACATGGAGAACTAGAAGGTAGCAGTGAGTGTGGCCTGCGGTCCTCAGGTATGGCTGAACTCTGTGAAACATAAAAATAACACTTGTGCAAGTCAATGGACAAAGGATATATGGTGCCCCCCTCCAGGATGGGTTGGAGAAGCTTCTCCAAATGGCTCAGAGATTTTGATTGTCAATATTCCCCAGATTATATAGGAAGAGAAGACTTCTTGATACTGTACTACTTAGTCCAGTGCAGAATGTGCATCGTATTTCCAAAAATTACTCCTGGGGGCTGTGTCATAGGTGCAGGAAGATTCCATGACAAGGGCCTCCCTTGACAAACATTATCTATGATGGAGTACTGTAGTAGTTGTGGCCCTCAATTCAAGTTTTCAGAGGGCCATCAGTCGGTCATCAACAGTCAGTGTAAATTTCTATTGAATATGTATCCCCTATCTCAGTCACAATGTGGCACAAGCCAGGCATGTTTTTTGCCAAATAGGGTTACTGACAGTACATTTCAATTGAATATGTATCCCCTATCTTAGTCACAATGTGGCACAACCTGTGACAAGGGCCTTCAATGACAAATATTAGTTTGGTAAGACCACTGTACATTCCAGATTTGTCCACTGCACAATGTGCATAGAGTTTGTAAAAATTAGCCCTATGGGCTGCGTCATGGTTGACGCAGGAAGCCACCATTCCAAGGACCTCCAATTACAAATAGTAGATAGGCTGGAGTAGGAATACTGTCCTGGTTTGTCCACTGCACAATTTGCATAGGGTTTGTAAAAATTAGCCCTATGGGCTGAGTCATGGTTGACGAAGGAAGGAAACGGGTTTTTATGGGAAGGGGGTGACGTTAACAGCAGTAGCATGAATCTGCATTTTTAGTGAATTTAGGTTGGCTTGCTGTCATCTAGAGGGATTACAAACTGTGGAGATATCCAGTCCTTGTTGAATTTTATCAGAGAAAGTCAGTCTGCATTTTCTGTGTGGGCGGCACGGTGGTGCAGTGGTTAGCACTGCAGCCTTGCAGCGCTGGGGTCCTGGGTTCAAATCCCACCAAGGACAACATCTGCAAGGAGTTTGTATGTTCTCCCCGTGTTTGCGTGGGTTTCCTCCCACACTCCAAAGACATACTGATAGGGAATCTAGATTGTGAGCCCTGATGGGGACAGCAATGATAATGTATGTAAAGCGCTGTGGAATATGTTAGCGCTATATAAAAATAAAGATTATTATTATTCCATGGAGAGGCGTGTGCGCCTATCAGTGATGATTGCCCCAGCGGAACTGAAAACACGCTCTGACATCACACTAGCTCTGACATCACACTAGCAGCCGGGCAGGCCAGCACCTCCAAGGCATATAAGGAGAGGTCGGGCCAAGTGTTCAGCTTAGACACCCAATAATTAAAGGGAACTGAAGAGACAGAAAGGACACACGTATGGTCATTTAAGTAGCCCTTGATCATGTTCTGCAACTTATCCCTCCTTGGCATTGTTACAGGCACAGACAGCCCTTGCTGTTGTGCTGGTTTATTGAAAATTGCCCAATTTGTGCACATTTTCCCCCCACCTTTGTTGGAGCTGGTGTTCGTGTCTTTCTCCATTATCCCTTGGTGTTGAAAAGAGGCGGTACCTCTGCCACCAGCATTGTCTGAGGGTGATGTTTTCAGCAACTGATTTACAATGGTCCTCTTGAACAATTCCATTGTAAAACTCCTTGGTGACTCCAAAAGCAGAGAAGGAAATTTCTCCTTCTACCATGGATCGAGAAAGGTGACCAACCAGTATAGGTTGTTGGATAAAATGTGTATCACGCGAGGGTCTTGCCACAGACACTTACACATGAGCTGTGCCATGTGGGCCAAGCTGTAAAAAGGCAAATGTTTTGTGTCCCCAACAGTAGAAACAGTACCCATCCTCTCCTCACGCTGACTCGTTTCCGCCTCGACCTCCTTCTCTCCATCCCATCCAGGCTGGGTTGGGTTGGGTATTCCCTCTGTAGCATTACGAGTCCCCTCGGTAGCACAAAAAAACAAGTCCTTTCCCTCGTCATCTTCCTCTTCATCACCCAATGTTGCCTCAGAAAATTGGCTGGGTAGTATCACCCATTGGGAAATCTGGCTCCATTCCAACATGATGGGCACTCAAAGCTTCCTCTTTGAGATTATGCAGTGATTGTTTCAAGAGATACAGCAGAGGGATGGTTACGCTGATAATGGCCTGATCAACGCTCACGTGGTTGGTGCAGTACTCAAAGTTCTCAAGAACCTCACAAATGTCAGCGATCCACACCCACTCGACAGTTATGTGTGGTGGCTGACTCCCAGTCTGATGGGCATGTTGAAGCTGGTATTCAGCTACTGCCCTCTGCTGTTCACTAATCCTCGCCAACATATGATATATTGAGTTCCACCGCGTGGGCAGGTCGCAAATGAGTCGGTGACTTGGCAAATTCAACCGCTTTTGCAGCGCTGTAAGAGCAGCAAAAGTGGTAGAGGAATGGCGGAAATGGGCGCTAATACGGCGCACCTTCTAAAGTAGGTACGGCAAGTCACGGTAAGTTTTCAGAAATTTCTGAACAACTAGGTTCAGCACGTGAGCCATGCATGCCACGTGTACCAGCTTGCCGACCTTTAAAGCCACCACCAGGTTATGCCCATTATTGCAGACAACCAGACCGGGTTGGAGGTGCAGCGGGGAGAGCCACTGATCGGTCTGTTTTAAAGCTTGCCACAGCTCTGCTGCAGTGTGTGCTTTCTGACCTAAACAGATAAGCTTCAGCAGAGCCTGTTGCCGCTTTGCCGATGCGCTGCTGAACAGGTCCCAGCTTGGCAGTGATGGGTAGGGTAATTCAGCAAGGGATGAGGAGCAGGAGGAGGGGAGAGAGGAAGTGGAATATGAAGAGGCGGAATCCCTGACAGAATTTGGGCCCGCTATTCTTGGCGTGGGTAGGTTGTGCGATGTTCCAGTTTGCGCCTTTCTCCCACCCTCCACCAGGTTCACCCAGTGTGCCATGACAAATGTATCGTCCCTGTCCACAACAACTTGCCCAAGTGTCTGTTAGGTGGACCTTCCCGGTTACGGCGTTGGTGAGAGTGCGGTTCAGATTGTTTAACACGTGCTTGTGTAACGCAGGAACGGCACACTGGACAAAATAGTGGCGGCTAGGAACATTGTATCGTGGGACAGGCACAGCCAAGAGATCACGGAAAGACTGTTCTCACAAGCCTAAACGGCAACATCTCCACAACTAGTAATTTGGCAATGTGCGAGTTTAGTATTTGTGCCTGTGGGTGCGGGCTGGGTATTTATGCTTTCTTTCCAAGCTCTCAGGCACAGACAATTGGACGCTTTGCTGGGACAAGGAAGTGGATGTGGTTGATGTTTGTTGTGTGTGAGCAACTGCAGCTTGTGGGCAGGAGGTATGAGTGCCTGCTTCCTGAACAGCAGATTCTGAAGGACATAGCCCAGGCGACATGGCATTGGTTTGACCTGCAGACGCAGATTTGGTACCCTGGTGTTCCACCCACCTACTGGAGTGCTTGGCTGCCATGTGGTTTTGCATACTGGTGGTACTCAGGTTGCCTTTGCCCTGGCCTCTGCCCCAATTGATATGTCAGATGCTACTGACTACAATGTTTTTCTCTGAAGGATTTTCAGAAAAAAAATTCCACACAGCAGCTGAATGCCCCCTTGCCCTGACTTGGCGCACAGCGGGGGTGCTCTTGAGAACAGTTGACCCAGTTCTCACTCTGGGCAAACCATGACCCCTTGGTGCCTGTGCTGGTGCTACATATCCATCTTCCTCTGTGTTGCTGTCATGGCTATGCATGCCAATGGTCCAGGTCAGATCAGTGGACTCATCATCGACCACCTCGTCTTCCGTCTCATCCTCCTTCCCAGTTGACATTGTAGGCAACTGTGTCTCATCATCATCAGCCTCAACCTCTGGAGACAGTAAATGTCATTCCTCCAAATGGCTTCCTTCTGGCCATAGGTCCTCAAATACTTGATAATGGCAGGAGGAAGGAGAACCAGCTTCAGGATTGGATGGGCCAGCCTTCTGTGTATCGACAGTAGACTGTGTGGTCATGGAAGATTTCTAACTGCTTGGCAGATGCGTAGAGGCCTTGTCTGCTATCCAAGACAGAATCTGCTCTCGCTCTTCTGCCTTCCACACGCGTTTACGTTCCATACCGTGAAATTTTTCCAGGAACATAGTGGATACATCAAGCTTCTTCTGACCTGACACAGACTGAGTGCCTTCTCGCGCACCACTGACAACACCACGTCCACGTCCCTTAACAACAGGCTTTTTTGCCATTTTGGGTTTTGTTGACAGATTTTCAGATGTTGATGGCACAAGCCAAGCCAGCTGTCACAGTCAAAATAGTGGGTAAAATGGCCTGGTGCGTGCTTGGTAGCAGGCAGTAGGAAATGTTTGGACTACGGCTTAGCATTGGGCACCAACAGCCTTTTTAAATGGACTAATGTGGACAGCAGAAACCAGGCTGTCACCCCAAAAACAGCGGGGAAAATAGACTGATACTTTAAAAAAAAAAGGCAGCACAAAATGCTACTACTCTGTGTGCTGGAAAAATATTGCTTTGCCTCCGACAAGAGCTGTTTTAAGATGGATGCTGGAAGAATACTTCATCCTCTCCCTAGCTAACACAAGCTCTCCCCTGTACTCTGACTTTGTTGTGAGTCAACAGCTCTGAAAAGAGCCATTTTTTGGTGGTATTATGGAGCTAGTGAGAGGCTTCTTTAAACACAGAACTAGTATACACTGCAGGTAGCCCTGAAAAGGGCTTTTGTTTGATCAAGAGGCCTAAACACTCTCCCCAGCAGCTCAACGATCTCTCCCTATGCTTATAGAATGCAGGCTCCAGACGCAATGTGCACAAAATGGCGGCGGCAGGGCTAAAATAGACCCTATGACGATGGTCGGCCAGCCAATCACAGTAATGCCACAACCAAGATGTCTGCGACATTACTGTGATCGGTTAAGAAGCCTAGTATGTTTAGTGATGCAAAGAAGGCGCCAAAACTGCAGGACAGGACATCTGAATATAGCGAGGCGAGTAACACGAATACCATACAATCCGTGCGAATAGCGAATAGTAGCAAATACACTCGCTCATCACTAGTGATAATCATTTTTTCTGTGGTATTGCAGTGTTCAGCCACGGCCCTACTATCAGTATTTGGTCAGTATTTTTTCTCAGGAGTGTGAGACAAAACCAGGAGTGGGTGATAAATGCAGAATTGGTGACTTGTCTCTATTATACCTTTTCTCTGATTGTTCCTCACCTGGTTTTGGCTCCCACTCCTGAAAAAAAAATACTGACCGAATACTGACCAAATACTGATAGGTTGGCCATGGCCTTCAACTGTAAAATGGAGCTCTCTCTTGGTGATGGTCTATTCAGACATGTCTATAGCATGTCAAAAGATTTGAAGAATGGGCTCATTTACTTTAAAATGTAACTCTAAGGGCTCATGCAGATGTCCATGCAAATCAGTCTGAGCACGGACCGCTAATGCACGGACCGGCTGCGGATCTTCTGATGTTTTGGCTGGAAAACGCTATGTAAAATACGCACCTTTTTGTTTCTTACATTAGTTTTTGTTGCAGATTTTTCCTAACTCATTAGTATGGATGAAATCTGCAGTAAAAATGCTGAAAGAATTGACAAGCTGCAGATTTAAATTTACCGCAAATCTGCAAGGAAATAATAAGCAACAATTGTATGAGATTCAAAAATCTCATTGACTTTGCTGGGACTAGGACAAATCTACGCAGAAAGAAACACCACAAAAATGCAACGTGTGCACATACCCTAAGGTCGGTTTCACGCGTTTTTATTCTGTGTGCTATCAATTGTTTTCATGATTAGATCATGAATCTGGATCATGAGAAAAATAACAGATGTGTGACGTCGTCTTTACTTTGATTGTCAAAATTAAGTGTTAAAGGAGTTGTTCATTACTGGACAACCCCTGCTTAGCCACTTCAGGGCCCCATAGAAAATCAAATTAATCTATACTCACCTGCTGCAAAGTCAGTGCTGCTATTCTCAGAAAGTAATGTGACATTGTTATTTCATGTGACAACTGCAGCCAATCAGCAGCCATTGATTGGCAGCAGCTCATCTATATTTCGAAATAGAAAGTCTGCAGACAATCAGTGGTCACTGATTGGCTGCATTGGTCACATGAAATGACAATATCATATGACCCGCTAGGAATAGCATAGTTGGAATGGCGCCGCTGTATAGATTTTTATTTTCTATGGAGCTCTGAAATGACTAAGCAGGAGTTGTCCAATAGTGGAAAACCACTTTTATTACTTTTATGTTATATTGTTATCAGAATAAGGATCCATTATTCTGGTACAAAGTTCTACATTTTTTGTACATAGTCATATAAGTACTGTAAGCCACAGTAATCCACATTTGTCTACTTGCTGCCATCACTAAGGCATATGGTAAATCAATTAATACAGCTCCCATTGAATTTAATAACTTCTACTCAGAGTATAGTGCATTCACCTAAGGCAGCTGTGTATAAAAACTAATGGAAAATTAGCATTGTATGAACCAGATCAGGTGCTTGCTATGCCAGGTTCAGGCATTGTGTCCGGCTAGTGCAGTCTACTATGCTATTGTAGAGGGACAAAAAGCAGAAACCAACTGAAATGTGGTAAGCGGAGTCTAAAGTTACATATTTTGGACCCTGTTTGCCTTATTGAGCTCAATGGCTTCATAAGGGGAAAAGTCTGAATTCTGTTTTTTTCACAGTTGCACTGTTCGTAAAAGCCTGCCAGCTGTTAATAGAGTTTCCACGGAAAGGCTTAGTGAAAGCCTCTCCATTTACCAGATCCCAGGAGTTGCCCTTGCCTTCACCTTTTAACCCCTGTACAGGGATCTGGACTTACTCAGGGGCCCATGGTCTAGGGCCACAGATGCAGCTGCTGATCAAGCAAGCTGAAGACAAGAAGTGTCGCCATCCGGGATCAATGCCATGAGATAAGGTTAGGGACAAAATCAGAAAGCAAGCGGATCGTCAAAATACAAGCACAGGTCAGAAAATGGGAGAAATCAGGAAGACAATACTAAAACAAGGACTAGAGCTACAGGCGAGGTAAGCAGAACTTATTGATTGACAGTTGAAATCAGAGACCCAGGGGTTTAAATAGAAGGCAGCCCCATCCAGGGCTCTCAGAAAGGTGTTATCAAAACCAAACAATCCCATAGCTCCCTGATCTAGCTATGGGATTAATACCATCCCAAAGGCGCGGCACCTCCCAGGGGCTGAAGCAGAAACAGAGGGGGCTGGAACTGACAAAGATGTTACAATTTTATAGGCATTTAGATGAAAGACCCCAAGTCACGAACAAGCAGCATAATGCAGTGGGACATTTCCAGCCAAATTTAAAAAAATAAAAAATAGGTAATTTCAAGTTAAGTGAATATTTCAGCAGGAATTCACCTCCTCCCAAACTATTTATATGTGCATGAAGCAACTTCAGGAAAAGAGCAGTCAGTCAAGCCGGAGGAGGCTGCGCTGGGTGGGGAATAGAGCTGGAGTGGCAGAGGCTTCAGATCTACAGCCTCTTTTGCATATAAATTCAAATGCTGATTTCTCCGTAATGGAGGAACAGACTAGTCATGTGAAGGTATTGCTGAACTTGTCCTTGAAAGAGCTACATGCGCATATAAATGGTTTGGGGTGTGAAATCACACTGACAGATTGCCTTTAAGAATATATAGATATATATGTATATTAAAGAGAATGTCCAGTAACAACTGATGCTTTCAAAAGAATTTATTCCTTAGGGTAGGTGGTTGTCAAATTTTTGCAGCCATATTCCAAATAATATAGATAATACTGAGGCACACTAAATATTAAACCTGAACATTTTTTAAAGATATTGACAATACTGTTTCACAGATTTCACATACTAAGCTATAAGTTAGAAGTTTTGCAAATATCAATATGTGATAATTATATAAAAAAAAAAACACAAATTCATCATGTGTACGTGCAGCACGGTGGCTCAGTGGTTAGCATTGCAGCGCTGGGGTCCTGGGTTCAAATCCCACCAAGGACAACATCTGCAAGGCATTTATGTGTTCTCCCTGTGTTTGTGTGGGTCTCCTCCAGGTTCTCTGGTTTCCTCCCGCACTACAAAGACATACGGATAGAGAATTTAGGGTGTGAGCCCCAATGGGGACAGTGCCGATAATGTCTGTAAATTGTCTGAATTGTAAAGCGCTGCAGAATATGTTGATGCTATATAAATAAAGAGATTATTATTATATTGTCTTTGTGCCTTTTTTTTTTTTTAGCAAAAACGTTTCTCATAGTGACTTATGTTTGCACCTTATTCATTTTGCACCTTTATTTAATTTACCCTTACTTGTTTGTGGCTGCTGTTTGTTTTTATGATAATGTGTCTATGACAATGGCAGAAGTTTTTACAGAAGCTAAATAAAGTATCCAGCAATTTTACTTCTTTTGGATGCTGGCTTTCTGTTGGTTTAGTCTATGCTGCACAGGGTGAGCTGATAACTACCTTTATAATGTGGCAGTGGTTTTCTATATTCACATTTTTAGTCTAATTCATCATTTGCAACTTTTCAAAATGGTGCAAAATTTTGACTCAATTGTACTCCAGCACCCTACTGAAGTTCAAAAGAAGTCTACTTTTATTTTTGTGCACTTGAGTACTAACGTACGGCATCTTAAAAGATTATTCGACTTTTTACTCTAAAAATGTGCAAAACTGCAAAAGACAAGAAAGGATCATCTTTGATTTCACTAACCTGTGTGTGTTATTTTGAAGAATTTAGCATAAAAGCAGCAACGAATACCACAAGGCAAAATGCAAATGAATAATCAGGGACCTACATTTTAGAATATGCAAATAATGGATAATACATCACCCCCCTAATTGGCATAATTGATAGTTTACTTCAAATAAATTGTTAATCTAGATCCAAGACCACACAAATATAAAACAATTAAAATGGTACAGAATAGACCCTTGAAATGATTGCCTAACATTATATATATAATATATATATATATGGAACAATCCAGGAGCATATTCCCAAAATAAAAAAAAGAGCCAAACCAAATAGTGTATGAATCAGCAGACAAGACCAATATGGCATGAAATCTGAATGTAACAAGCACATAAAAGCAACTATTAAAAAAGAATAATGAAGGAGACAGAGGGTAGCTCTAGGGAAGCAGGGGTAACTCATGCATACTGCTGCTCTCTGTGGCCAAAAGTTACCCATTTCTTTTTTAATACAGGGTTCATAAAGTAATACATACTCTTTAACATAAGACGTCATGATTAGTGTTGAGCGAGCACTAAAATGCTCGGGTGCTCGAAGCTCGGGCCGAGCTCACTGTGATACTCGGGTGCTCGACCCGAGCAACGAGCCCAATGTTAGTCTATGGGAGACCCGAACATTTTTGCGGCGGCACCCCCCGCAGTCTGTAGAAAGCCTAAAACGTGCCCAAAACGATAGTGACAGTGCTCAAATGACATGGGGACAGCATGGGGATCGCCCCTGGAAGCATTTCTGACCCCCAGGTCACTGCTGTCAACAACGTGGTCAGAGGTATTAAGCCACTTTTACAGGCTCACAGTAAAACGTTCAAAAACGAAAGTGAAAGTGTTTTCCTGTGAAATATGTTAACCCCTTAACGACCATGGGTCTTTCTGTTTTTGTGTTTTCCTTTTTTGCTCCCCTTCTTCCCAGAGCCAGAACTTTTTTAATTTTCGTTCAATATGGCCGTGTGAGGGCTTATTTTTTGCGGGACGAGTTGTACTTTTAAACACCATCACTGGTTTTACCATATCGTGTGCTGGAAAATGGGAAAAAAATTCCAAGTGCAGTGAAACTGCAAAAAAATGCAATTCCACAGTTGTTTTTTGGGTCCTTTTTTTTACCACGTTCACAGATTGCTAAAACTGACCTGCCCATTATTTTCCAGGTCGTTACGAGTTCATAGACACCAAACATGTATAGGTTCTTTTTTATTTAAGTGGTGAAAAAAAAATCCAAAGCTTGCTAAAAAAACAAAAAAAAATGACGCCATTTTCCGAGACCCTTAGCTTCTCCATTTTTCGGGATCTGGGGCCAGGTGAGGGCTTATTTTTTGCGTGCCGGGCTGACGTTTTTATTGATACCATTTTGGGGTAGATCCGATGTTTTGATCGCCCGTTATTGCATTTTATTGCAAAGTTGTAGCGACCAAAAAAACTTAATTCTGGCGTTTAAATTTTTTTTCTCGTTACGCCGTTTACTGATTGTATTAATTCTTCTTTTATATTGATAGATCGGGCGATTCTGAACGCGGCGATACCAAATATGTGTATGTGTTGTTTTTTTATATATATATATATATATATATATATATATATATATATATATATATATATATATTATTTTGAATGGGGCGAAAGGGGGGTGACTTAAACTTTTATATATTTTTTATTTTTTTAATATTTTTAAAAACTTTTTTTTTTACACTTTCTGCTTGCTTCTATAGTCTCCAGAGGAGACTAGAAGCAGCAGTTGTCTGATTGCTTCTATTGCATACAAGCGATGAGCAGATCGCTTGTATGCAGGAGAAATGCTCACTTGCTATGAGCGCTGACCACTAGGTGGCGCTCATAGCAATTCAGACATGACAACCACAGGCGTCTGCTGCAGACCCTGAGTTGTCATGCCCACCCATTGGTGACCCGCGATCACGTGACGGGGTAACTGATGGGCGGGGCTTAGCACTCCCGGAAGCGCGAGTTAAATGCCACTGTCAGAGATTTAACATGTTAACAGCCGCGGGTGGATTGCGATTCCAATAATCAGCTGACATGTGCTCGCTTCAGT
Source organism: Phyllobates terribilis (assembly GCF_046119375.1). Classification (NCBI taxonomy): domain Eukaryota; kingdom Metazoa; phylum Chordata; class Amphibia; order Anura; family Dendrobatidae; genus Phyllobates; species Phyllobates terribilis. Next base: position 17,071,475 of record NW_027362761.1, on the reverse strand, counting down.
GCGGGCTCACCGCCAGAGCCCCCGCTGAACCGGCCTTCCCGACCTGGTGCGTACTATTACTGACCAGGTCGGAAAGGGGTTAAGGAACATCCTTTCCAGGGTAAAGACTTGTGTATAAGGTAAAATAAATAACCAAAAACAAAAATACTCCTCCACACCTTGGGCTATGTTCACAAGTAGCATTTTTTATGCGTTTTTGCACGTTTGTATTGCTTTCAACCGTGACAAATGCATTCACCGGGAAATGTCATTTTAACATTTTACAACCTTATCTGGCCATGTGCTGTGTGACACATGCATACAGTGCTAAAAAGACATGGGAACAGCATGGGGAAGACCCCTGGAAGCATCTCTGACACCCAGGTCACTGCCTAAAAGTGTGCCCATCAGAAGTGATCCTTGCCGCATCAGAAGATGCAGACTTGCAACTATCCCCGTGCAAGTCCTTGTCCCAGGGCAGTGTTCAATTGTACCTCCCCCATAACTTGCAATACAAGCGCAAGTAATGCAGCCTGCCACCCACCCACCCCCAGGCTGCAATACCATACTGCTAGCTTGCTTGCACTTGAAATTGGGTCTTTTAGGCATGTGGAGGTGGAATCTGGCCACCACGTCATGGCTGCGTCGGTAGCCTGGTATTCATACTCAGTCCCCAGCCGCCAGGCGGCCGGGTGTCCACGCTTGGTCCCCAGCCGCCAGGGGGCGGCCGGGTGTCCATACTCAGTCCCCAGCCACTCCGCGTCCGGGTGTCCACACACAGTCCCCAGCCGCATGGGGGTGGCCGGGTGTCCATAAACGGTCCCCAGCCGCCCCTATTTGTCCCGGTGCGCCTTATACACAAGCGCGCATACCAAAACATTACCTGTGCCCTCCCCAGTGCATTTAGTGGGAAGGACAGCCTAACCACAAACACGTGGACAAGTGAATGTGGCCAGGAATGGTCCATCTCACTGACGCCTTCACACTGGGTTAATATTGTGGAAGCCGGGACACAGTTGGACACTGGGATGCAACACGTCCTCCAGACATAGAGGATTGCGGGTCCTGGGTCAATCAGGCTTCAACACAAAGTTCAGAAGGTAGACAGCAACAGTGGTCGGCCTCCTACACAACGAGTAAATTATTCATGATCATGAGGCCATCCACCTCCTTAGCTTTCTGTTCCTTAGAATGCAAGCGCATGTATGTAGTAGCAGCTAGGCCTGAGGTGGTCAGCGTTTTGGCGCATATTCTACCTCCTTCGAGGATTGCTGGATGTTTTCCTGCTACTATCCCAGTTCAATGACTCCCGTTAAACAAAGCTTCAGGTGATGAATGATGGATGAGGTGGTGGCAAAGGAGAAAGAGCAGGAGGAACAGGGACCATTCACATCAATATCAGGCCAGCCAACTACACATGTCTTGTAGGATATGTTTCTGTACCAAAAGGAGCGGTTCAGCTACACAGTGAATGCAATGCCTACGAAAAATTTCGAGGCACTCCAATGCCCCTTGGAAGTGACATGGAGGTCAGAGGGCCTAAACTAAACCGTTTTTTCCATTTATAGCAACTGGGTCTCCTGTACACTGTTGGCCTAAGCAGGTAATGGAAGGCTTTCCAAAAATTATTAGGCACTGCAATGCCCCTTGAAACAGACGTGGATTACAGCGTATTAAAAACCTTCTACCCATTATTGGGGAGTGGGTCTCCCTTAGTGTTCGTCTATGCATTGAAAAGCAAAAGCTGACAAAAATTAGGAGGAAATGCAATGCCCGTTGCAAGAGTCGTGGAGGTTAGAGGTAATTAAAAACAACATGTCAATGCCCCTTGGAAGAGATGTGGAGGTCGCAGTAGCTTAACAAGATGGTTTTAATGCCCCTTGGAAGAGACGTGGAGTTCAGAGTGGTTTAACAAGACGGTTTTAATGCCCCTTGGAAGAGTAGTGGAGGTTACAGTGGAATAAAAAGACAATATCAATGCCCCGTGGAAGAGACGTGGAGGTCACAGTAGCTTAACAAGACGGTTTTAATGCCCCTTGGAAGAGTGGTGGAGGTCGCAGTGGAATAAAAAGACAATATCAATGCCCCTTGGAAGAGTGGTGGAGGTTACAGTGGAATAAAAAGACAATATCAACGCCCTGTGGAAGAGACGTGGAGGTCACAGTAGCTTAACAAGATGCTTTTAATGCCCATTGGAAGAGTGGTGGAGGTTACAGTGGAATAAAAAGACAATATCAACGCCCTGTGGAAGAGACGTGGAGGTCACAGTAGCTTAACAAGACGATTTTAATGCCCCTTACAAGAGCCATGCAGTACAGCATATTAAAAACATTATTCCCATTATTGGGGAGTGGGTCTCCCATAGTCTTTGCCTATGCCTTCCAAGCAAAAGCTGCCAAAAATTAGGAAGGGGGAACTTGCAATGTCCCTTACAAGAGCCATGCAGTACAGCATATTAAAAACATTATTCCCATTATTGGGGAGTGGGTCTCCCATAGTCTTTGCCTATGCCTTCCAAGCAAAAGCTGCCAAAAATAAGGAGGAACTTGCAATGCTGGCAACATGGACCACGGTCACCCTGGTGGTATAGTGGTCGTGGAGGCTGAGGATAAGGAGAAGAGCAAAAAACAGCCGAAATGAGGAAGCGTATACCCATGTGTGGGTGTGAAGCGATGCATGGGAATACACCTCCCGAAATAACACAGTGGATTTGACTTTATGTTACTCTGCTGTCATTTGGTGGTGATGAGAAGTCTGGCCCAATCCAGCCCTTGTTCATTTTGATAAGGGTCAGCTTGTCAGCATTGTCAGTTGACAGGCGAGTGCGCTTATCAGTTATAATTCCCCCAGCGGCACTAAAAACATGCTCCGATAGCACGCTAGCGGCAGGGCAGGCCAGGACCTCCAAGGCGTACAGAGCGAGTTCATTCCAAGTGTCCAGCTTGGATACCCAATAATTAAAAGGCACAGAGGAATCACGGAGGACGCTGGTACGATCGGCAAGGTACTCCCTCACCATCTTTTGAAACTTTCCACTCCTTGTGAGAGTACCCTGCGCCTCAGGGCCTGTAAGCTGGGCGGGTGTCAGAAAACTGTCCCAGAACGTTGACAGTGTTCCCCTGCCTCTGCTGGATTGGAGTTACATCTCTCTCGCCTGTACGCCTTGGTTGGGCAACGAACTGTGACCTCTGCCGCTAGCGTGTTCAGATGGGAATTTTTTTAAGAGTTCTGCAGCAAGGGCCTTCTGGTATTGCCCCGTTTTTGTAGACCTCTCCACCTCAGGAATAAGAGAGTGAAAGTTCTCCTTGTAGCGGGGGTCTACAAGTGTCACCAACCAGTAATGACTGTCACCCAACATTTTGACAACGCGAGGGTCACGGTTAAGGCAGCGTAACATAAAGTCAGCCATGCGTGCCAGACTGGTAACGGGCAAGATTTCCGTGTCCTCACCAAGATGACGACTGACCATGCTCTCCTCCTCCTCCTCTTCCTCCTCCCCCCTGTCCTCAGGCCACCCACGCTGAACCGACGGTATGACACTTGTACAGGTACTACCGTCTACAACGCATGATAGCAGCTCCTGTTCTTCCTCCTCCTCCTCCTCTCCCTCATTGTCCCTCAATGCACGTTGGGATGAGATGAGGCTGGGCTGTGTGTAATCGCCCGCTACAGCTTCTTGATCCATCTCATCATACTCTTGCTGCAATGCCTCCTCTTTAATTCTCTGCAGAGAGCGTTGCAAAAGACAGACAAGTGGGATGCTGACACTAATGATGGCGTCATCGCCACTCACCATCTTGGTGGCCTCCTCAAAGTTTGTCAGGATGGTACATATGTCAGACATCCAGGTCCACTCCTGAGGTCTTATGTGTGGAGTCTGACCTGAATATCGACGGCCTTGTTGCAGCTGGTACTCCACAACTGCTCTCTTCTGCTCACAAATCCTTTGCAACATGTGGAGTGTAGAGTTCCAACGTGTGGGGACATCACACACCAGTCGGTGTGCCGGAAGCTGCAAACGCTGCTGCAACACAGCAAGGGCGGCGGAAGCTGTAGCCGACTTGCGAAAATGAGCTGACAGGCGGCGTACTTTGACGAGCAGATCTGGCAACTCGGGGTACGATTTAAGAAACCGCTGAACCACGAGGTTAAGCACATGAGCCAGGCATGGTACGTGTGTGATCTTACCTCGCCTCAGAGCCGCCACCAGGTTACGGCCATTGTCACACACGACCATGCCAGGATGTAGGTTCAGCGGTCTCAGCCACAGATCTGCCTGCTCTTTCACAGCTGTCCACAACTCACAAGCAGTGTGAGGTTTATCACCTAAGCTTATGAGTTTCAGCACAGCCTGTTGCCGCTTGGCGCAGGCAGTACTGCAATGCTTCCAGCTTGTAACTGATGTGGTGATATCTGAGATGGAGGCTGAACATGAGGAGGAGGAGGATGTGCAGGAGCTGTACACTGTGGGGGCAACTCTGACTGACATAGGGCCCGCCATCCTCGGTGTGGGGAGGATGTGTTCCGTCCCAAGGTCCGACTGGGTCCCGGCTTGCACTATGTTTACCCAGTGTGCCGTCAGAGAGTTGTACCGTCCCTGGCCACAAGCACTTATCCACGTGTCCGTTGTCAGGTGGACTCTCCCAGTAACTGCGTTGTTGAGGGCACGGCAGATGCTTTGGGACACGTGCTTGTGTAGTGCGGGGATGGCACACCGGGCAAAATAGTGTCGGCTGGGGACCGAGTACCGAGGGACGGCCACCGCCATAAGATTGCGGAAGGATTCCGTCTCCACCAGCCTAAAAGGCAGCATTTCCAATGCAAGCAGTCGTGAAATGTGCGAATTTAGGACTGTGGCCTGTGGGGCGTTAGCTGCAAATTTCCGCTTTCGTTCAAAGGTCTGGGATATGGACAATTGAACGCTGCGGTGGGACGTGGACGTTGATGCTGTTTCTTGAGAAACTGCCATAACAAGTGAAGACTGAGAGGAGGGGGCATCTTTACATGCAGTATGGACAGGGGATTGCCTTGCACACACAACAGGGGGTTCTATTGCACGCACAACAGTGGAAGAAGCAGTGGTGACACCCGCTGACACTGGTCGTGGACCCTGGGTTTTGCCCCACAAAGTCGGGTGCTTTGCTGACATGTGCCTGATCATGCTGGTGGTGGTCAGGCTGGTAGTTTTGTCACCCCTGCTGATGCTGGCATGGCAGGTGGTACAAATGGCCTTTTTGGGGTTATCAGCAGAGTCTTTAAAAAAATTCCAGACTCTGGAAGACCTACCGCTTGTACTGGCAACGTCCCTCGTGTTGGTGTTACGGGGAACGGTTGCCTGCCTTCTGTCTGCGGCCACCACACTGCTTCTTCCTGCCTGTTGGGGTACTCTGCCTCCCTCCCCCTGTGTGCTGCTGGCCTCACTCTGCATGTCCTCCTTCCACGTTGGGTCAGTTACTAGATCATCCACCACCTCCTCCTCTTCCACTTGCGCACCACGATCCTCCTCCTCACTTCCTGGCAATTGTGTCTCGTCATCGTCCACCTCTTGTGACAGATTGCCAACGTCGACTTCCTGTGGCCGTGGCTGTTCAAATATTTGGGCATCGCAACATGGGATCTCCTCTTCCACCACTTCAAGCGTATCAGGCGAGGGGCCCAAATATGGAAATGGACCAGTGAACAGCTCTTCAGAGTGTCCAAGTGTGGGATCACTTGCTGTCTGACGACACTCGGCATGGTGGGAGGAAGGAGCATCAGGGTGAGGAGAAGTATGCGGTCGAGACTCACGGCTACTAAGAGTTGACCGTGTGGAAGACAGACCGGAGGTGGTGGTGCCCAGGTAACTGGAAGTCAAGAAGTGGGAGCGAGAAGATGTGGCTGTTGGTTGTGGCACATTTTCACCTTGGCCACGGCCCCGTCCTCTGCACGAACCATCACCAGAACGTCCACTTCCACGTCCCTTGCCACGCGCCTTGCCCATTGTAAATGAAGTAAAATAGCTTACACTTGCACTATCAATGGAAAAAGGGTAATAAAGAGTAGATTAGAACCGTGGAAGAGGAAAACCACAGTTATTGTTTACTGGGGTATACCACACTTTTTTAAATAGAGATATTTGCGGCTGAACAGTGAGCGACACACTCAAACTGCTCTTTTTTTAGATACCAAAGGCCCAAAACTGGATAGTACAGCGATTTGACCCGTGGAACTGCGAAACCACACTGGGATGTCGGGCCTACACAAGACTATTTTCAACAGATATATTTTTGTGTCACAACAGTCAGGAGACACTACTGTTTTTCTTTACGGAAAAAACTACCAAAACCTGAATAATAGAGATTTTTTACCGTGGAACATCAAAACCACAGTAATAATTTACTGGTGTATACCAGGCTTTTTAAAATATATATATATTTGCGGCTGAACAGTGAGCGACACACTCAAACTGTTTTTTTTAGATACAAATGGCCCAAAAGTGGATAATACAGAGGTTTGTACCGTGGAACTGCAAAACCACACTTGTATTTCTCGGGCCTACACCAGACTATTTTCAACAGATATATTTGTGTCTGAAAAATCAGGGAGACACTAATTTTTTTTTTTTTTTTTTACAGCAAAAAAATGCAAAAAGCAGGATAGAGATTTTTTACCGGGGAACAGCAAAAGCACACTTCTGTCTCTCTGGCCTACACCAGACTATTTTCAACAGATATATTTGTGTCTGAAAAATCAGGGAGACACTATTTTTTTTTTTTTTTTTACAGCAAAAAATGCAAAAAGCAGGATAATAGAGATTTTTTACCGTGGAACAGCAAAAGCACACTTCTGTCTCTCTGGCCTACACCAGACTGATTTTTTAGACACAAATATATCTGTTGAAAATAGAGGCACACTTTTTTTTGGGGGGGTGGGGGGGGGGCACCAAAAGGTTAATAAGATGGGTATTTGTACATTGTGAAGGAGGAAAAAAAAAGAGGATTTAGATAAAAAAAAAGGATTTTTCCTGGCCCCCGGGACCTGGAGCTAAGTCCAGCAATTTCAGCAACAGGAGCAGCACAAAGGACTGTAATGCAGCGTTTGCTGGTATAACCACTGTGTCTCCTATACAGCCTGCCTGCCTGCCTGATATACCTGGGATGGATATTAGTCCTGAGAAGGACTGTTTGTTTGATCTGGCAGCCTTTACAGACCCTACACTAACTATTTTGCAGGATATATCTCTCCCTAAATCAGCAGCGCTGTCCCTACACCGTCTGATCCGGAGCGACTGTGTCCAAGATGGCGGCGCCCGGTTTTAAATACTCGAGGTGACGCTGTGCGGCCAGCCAATCACTGTAATGCCCACAAACAACATGGCTGCGGCATTACAGTGACAGGCTGGCAATCCCTGCATGTTCATTGGCTCTGTAAAGAGCGCCAAACATGCAGGGCGGAGACCTGAGCTCCCGCCCGAGTAACCCGGAAATGCTCGGTGCTCGCCGAACATCCCGAGTAGCGTGATGCTCGGGCGAGTACCGAGCAGTGTCGAGCATGTTCGCTCAACACTAGTCATGATTAGATAAGGTGTTACCAGATTTTGTGTAATAACATATATTTATAATGTCTGACTCTTTAATTGATTATATTTTTTTTTTTTTACAAAAAAATGCAATTTAGTATAAAAACAACTGAAGTTATACAAGATATGCATTTTAACTTTTGCTATCTACCCGGCCACAGACTGAAATGTTTCTGGTCGATAGCATTCTGTAACATAAAGCTATGCACATATTGACATTGTGTATTTACTACCTAGGGTGGAGACACATTGGCTAAATCTTATCAGTTTTACCATGCAAATACACAATGTAGTCAGAAATAAGATAGCTAAAACTTGGCATTAGGGCCAATACTATATCTTAGGCAATTCAGTGCATATCATGGGCAGTTGGTACAAGTGGAAAATGTTGTGCATAGTGAAATAAAAGTATGGTATACTATCCCCCACCCACCAGGGGCAGACAGAGACAGAAGGAGACCCCTGTGCAAGAACAGTATGTGGCCCCTTAGGAGTCCAAGAGTTTATCATTTGGAGGTGGACCCCTTTACTGCTTGGGCCATTCAGCAGCTGCACAGGTTGCACCAATGTAATGTCTGTCCCTGCTGCCCAATCCAACTTCCATATTTGAGAATTTACAGCCCATTATGCAGATTGCTAAATAGAGCTCAATGAGAGGTCAGAGAACTTGTACTGATTTCACCGAAGAAGTAACCATTTGTTCTTGATATTTATGAAAGTCCCAGCAGTTGGACCCCCAATAATGTGACTTGTGTGGTTGACATATCCTTGAAGTCAATTAAAGGAAAAGTGTTTAAAGTCTGTAAAAGTTTACATAAAATGACAAGAAAAAGTTTGTATCTCAGCTTATGTGATTCATAAATGAATACTGGAGGAATTGTATCTATTGATTGCCAATTGCCTTTTATAAATACTTTGCCATAATAGCATGAATAATCAGCATTGTAAATCAGTAATGAAGGCAGAAGAATGTATTGTGTCTTCAGAATCTTCACTGACCTTCTGTCCATAGTGTGAATATTACTTTATGAATGAATGCAAATGACTAAAGGTACATATTTACACACTAACCGGAATGACCTCTGGAGAAGGGAAGTGCTGCCAGGATGTAATGTGCATTCACTTCTCCTTGTGTATAGTAACATCATTCCAATTTAGATTTTTTTCGGTGTATAACTTCAGCCAACTATGTACATTATTGAACAAAAAATGGCACTACAACACACCCCTTTCATTTATGACAAGCTGGTTAACGCATTATTACTAAATGAATGCCCATCAAAGTGCCAATCAGAGATGGCAAACAGAGTGGCCCTGTATCAGTGACTCCAATAGGCAGTGAGTATCAGTGATCTGTATTCCCTACTATGGCTCGGGCACTTTGTACACATCTCACTGCCCAGAGGCATAATTTTATGTATTAAAGTTTAATCATATGGGCGGCACGGTGGCGCAGTGGTTAGTACTGCAGCCTTGCAGCGCTGGGGTCCTGGGTTCAAATCCCACCAAGGACAATATCTACAAGGAGTTTGTATGTTCTCCCTGTGTTTGTGTGGGTTTCCTCTGGGTTCTCTGATTTCTCCCACACCCCAAAGACATACTGATAGGGAATTTAGATTGTGAGCCCCAATGGGGACAGTGCTGATAATGTCTGTGAAGTGCTGTGGAATATGATGGTTCTGTATAAGCAAAGCATAATAATAAATAATCATTGCCCCTGATTTTCACTGTCAAAAAAAAAATCCCTATTCCTACAATTACAATATACTGTAATCATACTTTATAGTTCTATGGCATTTTGTAATTGCAGTCAGTAAGTACTGGAAAGTATTAAAGGGTTTTTTTGAGTGTAGCGGTTTTCACTCCATCAGTCTGTGCTTTGTTAAAGTAGTAAAAACAATTGTGATACACGTTCCCAGAGTCCACTGCTGCTCTGATCCTTGTTTAGAGGCTGCAATGTCATGACTAAAGCGCACATCACCGCTGCAGCCGATCACTGAGCTCAGCAGCTTGTTCCATATGTATTGGCAGAGTCACTGAGCTCAGTGATAGGCCGCATGTGTGCTGTAGTCACAATGTCACCGCTGCAGCTGTAATCCAAGAACCGAGCAGTGGTGAAGACTCGCCAAGCACTGGACCCAGGAACAGATCTTTTCCTTATTTTATCCAAGCACTGACGATGGGATGAACACCACCCTTTAATGGACTGTCCATTGGACTATATGTCTCCATGATGGATCCTCATTCTTACCAATATGCGGTTATTAGATCCACCATAGGCATGCACAGAAGGATGGCAGCTCTCAGCAGCTGCTTAGTCCATCAACTGTGACAACCATATCTGTATTCATTAAACAACTAAGAAGTTGCCACAGGCGTTTCCTTGTTACTAGCATCCCTGAATAGTAATGCAGGTGACATAAAATAACAACCTGTAACGCTATATGTGTGAGTACAGGGCAAGTCCACATTCTTGCAACTACTGCTCAGTTTTCAAACTTTCATGACTGATCCATTAAAATGATCAGTGACTTACAGGAGAGGAAGTGTGCAATGTTTTCTTATATTACTATATTATATTTTACTCAAGCCCAGCTAAAATATAATATTACTTTACATATAATCTTAATGCTTTATTTGTGAAACTTATAATTTTAGGTTTTACACCTAGTTCCTTAAATAGCATGAAAATTAGATAGCTTTTAAGTTCAAGCCTCCATACAAGTTAGACTTATTGTGAACCTGACACCTGATACATGCTGCCCTATCAGAGACAACCATACCAATAAGAGAAATACATACTCTTAATAGCCGCCAGGGACCGAGCCGCGCAGCAGGACAGGCGGGTCCGAGCTGCCGAAGATGTCCAGCTTTGTTCATTACTGCCAGGAGCGGACACAGACAGAAGAGGTCCCTGAACAAGAACAATATGTGGGCACTTTGCAATCCAATAGCTCATCATAATGCGCAATTCCACCTGCTTTGGAAGTGGTAGTGGCCCCCTTACCTATTGGGCCCCGGTGCTGCTGCACAAGTTGCACCAATGGTTTGTCCGTCTCCGATTACAGCCATGTAATGCATTGGTTATGGATGATAAGAGCTATAATGCTATTTGCAGTCTTCCTGTTTTAAGAATTAACAGTGGCTTCTAAAAAGCTCTATAGTATACATGCAGTTTATGACTGCCGGATCGCTCCAGTGTGTGCTGGATGAGCTGGAGGTCACTTATCAATGTAAATCTATGAGAGCCAGAACAAGCCTCTCATAGACTTGCATTAAGATTGTATGGCCATTAGGGCTCGCTCCCACTTGCGATTAAATCGGATGAATGCAATCCGATAAAAAAGTGGATTGCATTCGGTCCAATGTTAATCAATGACTCTGTGCTCATATGCGGTTTTTTTTCAGCTCCCATCGGATTGAGATTGGACTGAACAAAAAAAAATGCAGCGTGCTGCGATTGCATGCAGAATTCGGATTGCACACACCCATATAAGTCTATGGGTGCGTGTAAAACATCACACTGCAATTGGATATCACCCGAGTGCAGGGGGCGATTCCAACCAACAAATTACTTTCTCTGTCTCCTCCGCACCTGTGCTGTTATTCTCTCATGCGAGAGGATCGGAGCACAGAGCACTGACACTTGGCTCACGCTCGCTGCGGAGCTGGAGCAGAGTGTCATTAGCATATTGCATCCGATGCCATACGCTAGTGGGACCCCGGCCTAACCTCCAACTTCCGGTCAGTCAGAAGATGGCGGATCAGGACCAGGAACAGCTGAAGACAGTGGTTGATAAGTATAATACTAGGTGCAGGAAACATACATTAGTGCCACCACTCTAGTACTGAAATTGCTAAAATTAAAAAAAAATAAAACGCAGGAGTGGTGCTTCAAGCATTAACTATATGGTTTTCACTTTACACAGCCACAATTTTGTGAGCCGGTGGAGTAAAAACGCCCCAGATAATATTTGGAGCTTGCCAGACAGGCACAAGAAAAGCCAATGGAGCTCACCATTGAGAGGACAAAGGATAAAAACATCCCTGATCTCCCTCTAGGTCTAGTACCCAATAAAATGCATTAATATCGTACATATGATACATATTACACCTGTCATGTAGATAGGGCCTTATTATTTACACAAATGCTAGCACCCCGTCCATTTAGAAGATCGGACTGCTCAGTTCACTGGTGGTTAAATAGACCAATATAAATGTGCCTATTCCTATACCAAGTCATATAGCAGCAGTAACTGCACCTAGTGTAATATGCAAATGTTGACTCCATTTAAACCATTGTGTATTTGCATCCATTCATATAGAAATGAGATGTAAACACATGAAAATTTGCACTAAAATGGAAGCTGAATATAAGAAAAACAAATAAAAAGGAACACCCAGTACTCTATTCTTCAATTATCATTTTTACATTTTCTTCTCCTTCCAAGTTTCTACTTTTTCATATCTATATATGGATTAATGCTCTTTTGTCAAGTGCTGGTATTTCATGTAGGAGGACTGTGCATAAATATTTAAAGATAAGTGCTAACGTTTTAGCCATAAGTTTTAGCAAAAAACAAAGTTTGATATAACTTAGATATACTAAAAATAACAGAAACTGCAGCCAACATGGTGGAAACATAGTGATGAAGAAAAAAAAACAAACATTCAGTTCATCCCATAAGCCTGCAATGTTGATTGAGAGGAAGGCAAAAATCCTCATCCTGATGAAACAGAAGTCAATTTTCCTTATATTGGGGAAAATGTATACCAATCTCCAAATAAGGCATCAGAATAAATCCCTGGATGAACGAGCCATCTTTGGTGATCTGCTAACCCTAACTTGTAATAGAGTTAATGTTTGAACTATCTTCTCTTATGAGGAGGCAAGTTCTGGACTGGACCAAGGAAATGCAGTGGATGTTGTGTATATGGACTTTTCAAAAGCTTTTGATACGGTTCCACACAAAAGGTTGATACATAAAATGAGAACAATGGGGATAGGGGAAAATATATGTATGTGGGTTAAGAACTGGCTCAGTGATAGGAAACAAAGGGTGGTTATTAATGGAACACACTGGGTCTCAGTTAACAGTGGGGTACCACAGGGGTATTGGGCCCCCTTCTTTTTAACATATTTATTAATGACCTTGAAGGGGGCATACAGAGTAGTATTTCAATATTTGCAGATGACACTAAACTCTGCAGGATAATCAATACAGAGGAGGACAATTTTATATTACAGGAGGATCTATCTAAACTAGAAGCTTGGGCTGATAAATGGCAAATGAGCTTTAATGGGGATAAATATATGGTAATGCACTTGGGCAGAGGAAATAAAATGTATAATTATATGCTTAATTGTAAAACACTGGGCAAAACTGTCACTGAAAAAGACCTGGGTGTATTGGTGGATGACAAGCTCACGTTTGGTGGCCAGTGTCAGGCAGCTGCTGCAAAGGCAAATAAAATAATGGGATGCATTAAAAGAGGCATAGATGCTCATGAGGAGAACATAATTTTACCTCTATACAAGTCATTAGTGCGACCACACTTAGAATACTGTGTACAGTACTGGTCTTCGGTGTATAAGAAAAACATAGTTGAACTAGAGCGGGTGCAGAAAAGAGCAACCAAGGTTATTAGAGGATTGGGGGGTCTGCAATACCAAGACAGGTTATTACACTTGGGGTTGTTTAGTTTGGAAAAACGAAGGCTTAGGGGTGATCTTATTACTATGTACAAGTATATGAGGGGACAGTACAAAGACCTTTCTACTGATCTTTTTACTCTGAGGCCTGAGACGGGGACAAGGGAGCATCTTCTACGTCTGGAGGAAAGAAGGTTTAATCATAATCACAGACGCGGATTCTTTACTGTAAGAGCAGTGAGACTATGGAACTCTCTGCCGCATGATGTTGTAATAAGTGATTCACTACTAAAATTTAAGAAGGGCATGGATGCCTTTCTTGAAAAGCATAATATTCCAGGTTATATGTACTAGATTCCTTGATAGGGCGTTGATCCAGGGAACTAGTCTGATTGCAGTATGTGGAGTCAGGAAGGAATTTTTTTCCCCAATGTGGAGCTTAGTGTTTGCCACATGTTTTTTTTTCCTTCCACTGGATCAACATGTTAGGCTATGGGTTGAACTAGATGGACTTAGTCTTCCTTCAACCTTAAAACTATGTTACTATGTTCTCTGCAGCTTTGGCTTCAGATTTACTAATAAATATACGCCTAATTTCTAATATGTAATACGTGACCAATATTCATTGTGTGAAGTCATTCCCTAATGTAATGCAGTTATCAGAACCGTCCCATACAGGCGCGATGACCAGTATGCTGACCTGTATTCCTTAAGTGGTCTTCTAAAAGTGGCGGTATATTGACAATCCCCTCTTTAAAAAGGTCATTCATAACATCTAGGTCACACATGTCAAACTCTGCCCCGGGGGCCAAATCTGGCCTGCAGGGTGATTATATTTGGCCCACAACGCTGGCACTGCACCCCATTATTCTGTATAGAGGACTATGTTGGGCCATTATTCTGTATGGAGCACTATGTGGGGCCCATTATACTGTATGGAGGACTATGTGGGGCCATTATACTGTATGGAGGACTATGTGGGGCTCATTATACTGTACAGAGACTAGGTGTTTGTCCATTATACTGTATGGAGGACTATGTGGGGCCCATTATACTGTATGGAGGACTACGTGGGGCCCATTATACTGTATGGAGGACTATGTGGGGCCCATTATACTGAATGGAGGACTATGTGGGGCCCATTATACTGTATGGAGGACTATGTGGGGCCATTATTTTGTATGGAGGACTATGTGGGGTCATTGTACTGTATGGAGGACTATGTGGGGCCCATTATACTGTATGGAGGACTATGTGGGGCCATTATTCTGTATGGAGCACTATGTGGGGCCCATTATACTGTATGGAAGACTATGTAGGGCCCATTATACTGTATGAAGGACTATGTGGGGCCATTATTCTGTATGGAGGACTATGTGGGGTCATTGTACTGTATGGAGGACTATGTGGGGCCATTGTACTGTATGGAGGACTATGTTGGTCCCATTATACTGTATGGAGGACTGTATGGGGCCCATTATTCTGTTTGAAGGACTATGTGGGGCCCATTATATTGTATGAAGACTATGTGGGGCTCATTATACTGTATAGAGGACTAGGTATGGCTCATTATACTATATGGAGGACTATGTGGGGCCCATTATACTGTATGGAGGACTATGTGAGGCCCATTATTCTGTATGGAGGACTGTGTGGGTCCCATTATACTGTATGGTGGACTATGTGGGGCCAACTATACTGCATGGAGGACTATGTGGGGCCCATTATACTGTATGGAGGACTATGTGGGGCCATTGTACTGTATGGAGGACTATGTGGGGCCATTGTACTGTATGGAGGACTATGTGAGGCCATTATTCTGTATGGAGGACTATGTGGGTCCCATTATACTGTATGGAGGACTATGTGGGGCCCATTATACTGTATGGACGACTATGTGGGTCCCATTATACTGTATGGAGGACTATGTGGGGCCCATTATTCTGTTTGAAGGACTATGTGGGACCCATTAATCTGTATGAAGGACTATGTGATGCCCATTATTCTATATGGAGGGCTATGTGAGGCCCATTAATCTGTATGGAGGACTGTGTGGGTCCCATTATTCTGTATGGAGGACTATGTGGGGCCCATTATTCTGTATGGAGGACTATGTGGGGCCATTATACTGTATGGAAGACTATGTGGGCCCCATTATACTGCATAGAGACTATGTGGGGCTCGTTATACTGTATAGAGGACTAGGTGTGGCCCATTATACTATATGGAGGACTATGAGGTGCCCATTATACTCTGTGGAGGGCTGTGTGGGGATCACAGTTGGGGCATCATACAGTGTTGAGGTCACCATACTTTGCTGGGGGGTTATAGTAGGGTCATCATACCGTGCGGGTGGAGGTTACGGTGGAGGAATTCTCTGTCGGGGTATTATACTTTGGGAGGCACTTTTGTTGGCATCATACTTTATCATCTATATTTATTAATTTGAGTTTTTTTATCCTTTAAAATTACATATTTAAATTAGGCCATTGGGCCATATGCTTTTACTGCTCTTACATAACATATTATATTATTCCAGTAGGCCCCATTTATGATTATGTGTTTATTTTATTCTAAGATCTATTAATTAAAATGTACTTTGTTCGTGGGACAAATCCTTTAAGTTTGTTTCCATATGAAAAGGTTCATCGTTATATTTGATGACAAGGAAAAACTTCCTCAATTGTAGACATTTTTTTAATAGATATCAAGGTTGGCCCATGACTTTGTCCAAGTTTTTTTTTATTTTGGCCCTCTATGTATTTGAGTTTGACATCCCAGGTCTAGGTGATTATAGACTGTACCATATGTCTATATTAGGGAATTGCTCAATTGTACTACATGCAGGTGCCTCAGCTTTACAACTGACACAATGTAAATGTTGTGTTTTGCAATGTGGATAGATATTACATAACACACGCAAAACCGTGTTTATAAGGCTGAGATAGTAGTTTTTTAAAGATACATTTAGTTATCGTCTTAAAGATACATATACTTATCATCATCTGTTTAGCAGTTACACCAGGGTCTTACAGCAGAACGCTAAGGATATCTCCAGCCCTTTACATGATGCAGAGTGAAGTGCAGAATGCTTATCATGGATTCATGTTTGTTTATTGTGAAATCAGATACGAAAGTATAAAAGTTACAATCAAATGTCATTTTTTGGTGGACATCATGTTGTGTGGCTCATTGCATTCCAATAACGGATGACCAAAGGACTATGTGCATGAATTGATTGTTTGCAACAGATTTTTCTGTCCAAAAAAGAAAACAGTGTTGGCAGGAAAAACGCTGCAGAAAATATGCCCATTTTTAATGTATTTTTATATGCATATTTTCCTATTCATTTTTAATGGGTGAAAAACACAGCAAAAACACTGTAAAAATTGACATGCTGCAGATTTGAAAAACGCTTTGCTGGTTCAAATCCGCAAGGAAAATATAAGCAGCATGTGCATGAGATTTCAGAAAGCTCATTCACTTTTTTGGAACTGTAAAGTGCAGCGTTTTCTACCTTTGAAAAATGCTTCAACAACACAGCGTGTGAACAAGCCCTTAGAGGGATCATGGGCACCATATTAGATTTACTGAATAGGGCCAAAGGGCGTGAGCCCTTTCCTTCTGGAGATCAGTAGTGGTCTGAAACATCACCAATACAGTTCTCTCACATTTGGTTCTGACATATCAAAAGATTATTTAGACTGGATTTCCTCTTTATAATATGTTATGAATCTCATTGTAGGCTTTTGGGTTCTGACTGAAGGCTCAAGTGATGTTGTCCCCATTGCTGATGACTATGGTGGCCAAAACATGGGCTGGGCTGATGGGCACTGTGTGGTTATAACTGGAGTTTTATACACGCCCACCCTAGATAACTTCTCTTCTTTTTCAGGTTGACATTCAGTTTATGTGAATAGAAATCCACTTCCTGCCCGTGCTTTTTAATGTTTTTATACTATTTTATGTTGTTATTATGTTATTATGGCTAATTATGCTACATTTATGCTATGTTTTATTTCATTTGGTGTTTAACTGAAGTACTAAATTACAATTTTGGAACCATCACCATTAACACCATTATTACCTGGCAGATTACGACTGTTTCTAATATACACAAATTTAGGGCTGAGTTCATACAATGCTTTTGTGTCGGGCAGGTCAGTAAGAGTTAGATATTTTTCTGAAGCCTTGTTTTATCCTGCTGGTATGAAACAGCCAACAATCCAGCCATTCATTGTCTTCCTATATTTTCTGTATACCTTAAAAGGCAAATTATAAGTCACAGACTTTAGGCACTTAACTCATTCAATGTTAACTATGTATGAGACATGTGAAGCTAGTAAATACCATCATTTAAGCTGAAATGACCCACCTGGCTCATACTTGAGATATAGGATGGAGATAATATAATAAGCCACATCAAACAGTGGGAAGACAGGTAATTTGGAGAAAGATACAGCCAGGTCCTCCAGGTTGAGAGATGACAGCAGCTCCATGGTGGTGGCTTAGCTTCCCACGCTGTCCTTGTGGATAGTGACAAGCTGCACTGACTGTAGAGGGGATCTATGGGGAGGGGTGGGGGGATGACAGACAGTATGTGTGGGATCCCCTCTCCCACCTTCTCCAATGCTAAAATAAACCAACGTTGTTAGGGATATATTTAGCTGACTGCAAGAAGCCACTCCTCTGTGCTGACTGCATGGGAGGGCGAACACAACCGTAGAGAATTGCAGGACTTCCTTCTCCTCAGTTATAGTTATATTCTCCATATTCATGATCTCTTATGTCTACCCAACCTCCTGCACGTAGTCAAATGAAAATGCAATAATGCCACTTTGTGGGCTGTTTATTTTATGCGATTTATGCTGGAGTTTTTTTTAGTAATATTACATAGTTACAAAGGTTGTAAAAAGACCTAGGTCCATCAAGTTTAACCTTTCTCCACCAATTGTAGATTCTTTGTCACTAAATTATCTATAACCCACAATGCCATTAGTGCTGAGGAAAGCATCCAGCCCTTTTTTTTTCTACCCATGATTATAATAAAAGATTTGCACTTTACCCATAAACACTCATGTCCATGGACTATGTCTGGGATCACAGTTCATCCCCATTAAAGTGGGGCTAATGGGTAAACTTTCTTCTTAAAAAGAACACCAAAATGCAAATAGCCTTTTCACAGAG
Source organism: Phyllobates terribilis (assembly GCF_046119375.1). Classification (NCBI taxonomy): domain Eukaryota; kingdom Metazoa; phylum Chordata; class Amphibia; order Anura; family Dendrobatidae; genus Phyllobates; species Phyllobates terribilis. The sequence continues at coordinate 17,053,098 of NW_027362761.1, read as the reverse complement.
GAAGAGAACAGGGTTCCCAATGTCACCTATTGGAGGTAGCTATCCTAGAAGTCAGTATTGACCCTTTAAAGAGCCTTGTCACATGACCTAGGATAGAAAACCAAACTAGAATCTCCAAAGGAAGACACCTCTAATTCCAGACAGCTGTTTCGGGGTTTTGCCGCTTGTCACTGCAATATAGGAGACTGGTTGGAATAAGCTGCAATATGCTATTGATACAGATGATGAAATAACCACTTAGATTGGGGCATCCTTAAGGCAGATTCAAGATTTTATTCATATCATGTGACCTGTCATCAAGATCCAATTAGGCTAAGGTGACACCACCATATTTTCTGTAATCGAAGAGAATAGGGCCGATTATGTTAATCACACTCAGATTACATACTAATCATACTTTAATCACAGTGTTATCTAATTTCCTCAGATGTGGAGAAGGACAACAATTCTCCATTCTGTCAGTTCATGAAAATTCATGTCAGTTCAGTGATTCTATGGGGCCGTGCACATGTCGGATTCAAAATCAGACATGTTCACTGCCGCATAGAATAACATTGGTCCAAGTGTGATCCGATGCTTTGTCACTTGGACCCAAAATATGGTTGTCTGCCCAAACCCTTGCATGTAGTATTTGAATATTGTTGGTCAATTCCTGGGGCCTCAGCAAACAGAGTCCGTTTCTGGACATAGCAATTTTATATGCTTCATTAAAGGGGATATTTTAAACTTTGTAAAAAAAAAAAAAAAAAAAAAAAGGGGGGGCCTAAGCACTAACAGGCAGGTAGTTGCTAACTACCTGCCTGCTGTACTCGGCCCAGTTCTTCACTTTTCAGCTGCTTCTGCTAACATCAGGTCAACAGAGCAGCTGCTTAATTTCCACACTGCTCTGTTGACAGGGCGGGACTGTTGACATCATACTGATTGACAGCTGACTCCTGACTGCCTAACTGGGGGAGTCGGCGAACAATCAGCATGACATCGGCAGTTACGCCCCATCAACAGAGCAGCCTGGAAGAAGAGCTACTCTGTTGACTGGGAGCAGCTGAATCACTGGCAGGAGCAGTCAATGAGCGCTCTGTGCCAGCGCTGGTACAACAGGCCGGTAGGTGCCTGTGGTAGCACCTCCCTGCCTGTTTTTTTTTTTTTTTTTTTTACTATGTGTCAAAAAGCTAAGTCCCGGACCACCCCTTTAAGTACTAGTAATAGTACCCCTCTCGAAGAACCTGTCATGGAGGCCTTGTGTCTAATGATAGAATTCTGGAGGGGATGAACAATTTCTCATAACCAGATAGTACTGCACCTTCAGAATTCCTTTTTTAAGGTTGCATGGCTGATGGCAAATAACTGATGGATGCTGGTTTACGGTATGTTTCAACCCAAGGTGTCTCTCTATAGTAATGTCAAAGAAGGCGATAGAATCATTATTCATTTCTGTTGTGAATTTCAGTGCTATTTCATCAACTGTCCTGAATGAACCTTTAGCTCCTGACCACAGTACCAAGATATCATCTATATATCGCCCCTCCAGTAATATCTGGGGGTTCCACCATGACAAATCTTCCTCTTGGAAGACAAGCGTGTCCTCACACCAGCCCAGGAGCAGGTTAACATAAATGGAGGTATAGGGGCTTCTCATTGCAGTGCCTGTGAGCTGGTGTTAGAATGAGAAGTAGTTATGTGTTAGTACATAGTCCATTAGAGGATGAAGGCATTGTGTAGTGCAAGACTGACACCTTTTCTTTTTAAAAACGTATTTCACCGCTATCAACTTAAAGTTATGTGGGATACTGCTATTTAAGGGCTTCCAAATGTATAGATGCCAGTTGAATCTCTTCTCCAACCACGTTGCCTTCAAGCTTTAGAAGAAGAATAGATGTGTCTCGTATGAAAGAGCGCAATGATAGCAAAGTGCTGAGACAGTTTGTTGTAAGGTAGATTCTTCAATTCTAGGTCAGGAAATTAATCACAGACACTATCAAAGGTCTTTGTTTATCTTTGGAAGAGCATAAAATGTAGGTGTTCCCAGATATTTTGGGCAGGGCCACTATTAGGGCATTACTGCCCTTACTGGTGTATGTGGCCTGGTGAGTAGAAGCAAAGAGGGGGGGGGGGCTCGGACTCAGCAAATGACGATGAATTAAGGGTGGTGGACGGGAGTGGGTCATAAATGTTGATTTATTGAGGTGGGGGAGTTCAAATAATGATGACTTTAGGGTGTGCGACAACAAATGATGAATTGAAGGTGGGGGTGGGGGAGCAAATGATGAATTGAGGGTGGGGGACAGCAAATGATAATGAATTGAGGGTGAGAGATGTGGGGGAGTGCAAATAATGATGAATTGAGGGTGGGGGAGTAAAGGATTATGTATTGAATGTTGGGGAGATCAAATGATGATGAATTGAGGATGGAGGATGGGGGACAGCAAATGATGATGATTTGGGGGTGGGAGCAGCAAATAATGCTAAATTAAGTGTTGGGGAGAGCAAGTGATGCTGTATTCATGGTGGGGGAGACCAACTGATGATGAATTGAGGGTGGGGGAAAGCAGTTGATAATGAATAGAGGATGGGGGTGGGAGAGAGAGAGGATATGACATAATGAATTGGGGCGGAGGGGGCATGTAAATATAATGAATTGCGAGATCGGGAGGTACAGAGTGGGGGGGCGCTGAGGATGCAGGAGAGTGACTGGTATTGAATTGGGGGAAAGGATACAGGTGCTAATTAATATATATATTCATTGGATGGGGAAGACAGATATTTATAGTTAGGGGGGCACAGTGGTGGATTACAATTTATATTTGGAATGGTAGGTTGCATAATAACTAATTATATATTAATGGTGGGTGCACGTCGGTATTCAGCTGCCTAGTGTAGAAGTTGGGAAAAAAGTGGGGAATGTGCTCTGGATGTGGTGCTCTAGATAACCGTGTTATTTTCTGCAGAGATGAGTCCTGGCTGGAAAAAGTGATAGTGGGCTGCTCTGGATAAAGAAGAAAAGTGACGATGAAGGACTTCAACTATAGATGTCACAATAATGGTGTAACATACCTGGTGGCGGGCTTGCATGGTGCACCATCTCTCACTATGCAAGATCGCAAACTTGATCTTCAGTCCAGTCTGCTAGCCTGGCTTCTATTCATGCTGTCTGTTTGTCTCTGTTCTGACTGCTTAGGGAGGCGGCCCGGTCACTTCCTGTTTCTTGTAGCTGCTGTTGGCGCACCCCTAATGCGTCCTCAGCCTATTGCTGTCTGTCACTGGATATTTAAACCAGCTCCACCTGGAAGCTGGTGCCTGTGCAACTCTATCATTCAGTGTGCACCTTGACTCTGAATGTGCCATGTCCTGTTCTGTTCTTGTCTGTTTCCGCCACTCTGGGGACTGTATTCCCAGACTGGCTCCTGTATCTCTTTCAGTAGCAGTTCCTGTCTGAACTGTACCCTAGCCTGTTCGTCCCGCCTTCTAGGGGCCGCATACCTAGATCTGTTATCTGTGTTTTCTTGCCCGTCTGTCCGCCTTCCTGGAGGCTGTATTTCCAGGCCAGTCTGAACACGCTCCTAGCCTGTTCGTCCCGCCTTCTAGGGGCCACATACCTAGACCCGCTCCTGTATCTCGCTGCAGTGTCAGTTCTTGTCTGAACACTCTCCTAGCCTGTTACCTGTTTTTCTCTATGTCCGTACCTTCCCTTTTCCTGCAGAGTCTGTACCTGCACCTAACTCCTACTCGTTGTCGCTGTACTTCCGTTTGTGAGTTTAGAGTCCACTCGCTACTTCATTGAAAGTATCTTGTGTGTATCTGGTTCTGCCTTTCCCTTCCAGTCTGTTCCTGTATTCCCTGGTGTGGGTCAACAGCCGTGTCCGGGGTCTGGCCTGCAGTAGCACCTGGTCCCTCTGCTCTGTTCCTCCCTGGTGCACGGCGTCGTTAGCCGTCGTGCGACCTTGGTCGGATCGGGTTGACACTTAGTTACGCCCCTCCAGGCACTCTCCGGTTCATGGCACAGTGCAATCACTAAATCACGCACACGCCAGTCAGCCCTGGCGTGTGCATAACAAATGGAATTATCCAAAAGAAGTGTTCAATGTCTATGGTAACTATAACTAGCTTTTTTTAATGTACTTAAAGCGGTCTTACTTGTTCCTCCACAAGGAATGTCCTGCACTTATATTTATATAGGGTTCAGCTTTATACTCCTGCTTATCCTAGGTGTTTAAATGTTTTTAATAGTGTTGAGCGAGCATGCTCGACACTGCTCGTTACTCGCCCGAGCATCATGCTACTCGGGATGTTCGGCGAGCATCATGCTACTCGGGATGCTCAGCGAGCACCGAGCATTTCCGGGTTACTCGAGCGGGAGCTCAGGTCTCCGCCCTGCACGTTTGGCGCTCTTTACAGAGCCAATGAACATGCAGGGATTGCCAGCCAGTCACTGTAATGCCGCAGCCATGTTGTTTGTGGGCATTACAGTGATTGGCTGGCCGCACAGCGTCATCTCGAGTATTTAAAACCGGGCGCCGCCATCTTGGACACAGTCGCTCCGGATCAGACGGTGTAGGGAGAGTGCTGCGGAGTTAGGGAGAGATATATAGTGCGAAATAGGTAGTGTAGGGTCTCTAAAGCCTGCCAAATCAAACAAACAGTCCTTCTCAGGACTAATATCTGTTATGTTCTGCTACCAAAGCTAAGGAAAGAGAGGAGATCTGTCCCTACTATAAGACTCAGCTGAATCCCTACGATGTAACAGGGAACCTGATCCTGCGATCAGACCTGCTAAAGTCCTAATCTAGTCTGTACGGAGACCTATAGATTTGGGGAGGGAATCCCTACAAGTACTAAGGACTGGGAGGAATATGGGACACCTCCTAACAGAAATAGTAGCAGACAGACGAACAAACAAAATAGATAGAACCTAGAGGTCCGTAGACCAAGCAAACTAACAGAGTTAGATACAGAGCACAGGCTAGCTAGAAAGTAGATATACAATGAAGTCCAGCAAAGCCAGAAGGGCGGAGCAGGATTAAATAGGCCAACAAGGTCATGTGACCAGCAAAGGAAAAAAAACCTAACAGCAAGGTTCTAACAATATCCATCCCAGATATCAGGCAGGCAGGCAGGCTGTATAGAAGACACAGTGGTTATACCAGCAAACGCTGCATTAAAGTCCTGTGTGCTCCTGTTGGTCAAATTGCTAGACTTATCACCCCGGTCTCAGGGGCCAGGAAAATTTTTTTTTTTTTTTCATCTAAATGCTGTTTTTTATTTTTTTTCCTCAGTCAGACTGTCCAAATATGCGTCTTATTAACCCTTTGGTCCCCCCCCTCCCAAAAAAAATAAATTGAGTGTGTCTGTGACTGTTGAGACACCAATATATCTGTTTAAAAGAGTCTGGTGTATGCCACATTAACTATAACTGTGGTTTTGCAGTTCCACGGTTCAAATCTCTGTATTATCCTGCTTTTTGCATTTTTTGCCGTAAAAAAAAAAACAGAAATAGTGTCTCCCTGACTGGTCAGACACCAATATATCTGTTTAAGAGAGTCTGGTGTAGGCCAGAAAAATAGAACTGTGGTTTTGCAGTTCCACGGTTCAAATCTCCTTTTTATTACCCTTTTACCATTGATAGTGTGAGTATAAGCTATTTTACTTAATTTACAATGGGCAAGGCGCGTGGCAAGGGACGTGGAACTGGACGTTCTGGTGATGGTGCGTGTAGAGGACGGGGCCGTGGCCAAGGTGAAAATGTGCTACAACCAACAGCCACATCTTCTCGCTCTCACTTCTTGACCAAATTACTTGGGAAGTACACTACAACACCAGTATTCCGAACTGATCAGTGTGAACAGGTTATTAATTGGATAGCAGATAATACTTCCAGTTACCTGGGCACCACCACCTCCGGTCTGTCTTCCACACGGTCAAGTTTTAGTAGCCGTGAGTCTCGACCGCATACTCCTCCTCACCCTGATGCTCCTTCCTACCACCATGCCGAGTGTCGTCAGACAGCAACTGATCCCACAGTTGGACACTCTGAAGAGCTATTCACTGGTCCATTTCCATATTTGTGCCCCTCGCCTGCTACGCTTGAAGTGGTGGAAGAGGAGATCCCATGTAGCGATGCCCAAATATTTGAACAGCCACGGCCAGAGGAAGTCGACGCTGGCAATTTGTCACAAGAAGTGGACGATGACGAGACACAATTGCCAGGAAGTGAGGAGGAGGATCGTGGTGCGCAAGTGGAAGAGGAGGAGGTGGTGGATGATCTAGTAACTGACCCAACGTGGCAGGAGGACACGCAGAGCGAGGCCAGCAGCACACAGGGGGAGGGAGGCAGAGTACCCCAACAGGCAGGAAGAAGCAGTGTGGTGGCCGCACACAGAAGGCGGACAACAGTTCCTCGTAACACCAACACGAGGGGCGTTGCCAGTACAAGCAGTAGGTCTTCCAGAGTCTGGAATTTTTTTAAAGACTCTGCTGATAACCCCAAAAAGGCCATTTGTACCACCTGCCATGCCAGCATCAGCAGGGGTGACAAAACTACCAGCCTGACCACCACCAGCATGATCAGGCACATGTCAGCAAAGCACCCGACTTTGTGGGGCGAACCCCAGGGTCCACGACCAGTGTCAGCGGGTGTCACCACTGCTTCTTCCGCTGTTGTGCGTGTAATAGAACCCCCTGTTGTGCGTGCAAGGCAATTCCCTGTCCATACTGCATGCAAAGATGCCCCCTCCTCTCAGTCTTCACTTGTTATGGCAGTTTCTCAAGAAACAGCATCAACGTCCACATCCACGTGCCACCACAGCGTTCAATTGTCCATATCCCAGAGCTTTGAACGAAAGCGCAAATTCGCAGTCAACGCCCCACAGGCCATAGTCCTAAATTCGCACATTTCATGACTGCTTGCGTTGGAAATGCTGCCTTTTAGGCTGGTGGAGACGGAATCCTTCCGCAACCTTATGGCGGTGGCCGTCCCTCGGTACTCGGTCCCCAGCCGACACTATTTTGCCCGGTGTGCCATCCCCGCACTACACAAGCACATGTCCCAAAACATCTGCCGTGCCCTCAACAACGCAGTTACTGGGAGAGTCCACCTGACAACGGACACGTGGACAAGTGCTTGTGGCGAGGGACGGTACATCTCCCTGACGACACACTGGGTAAACATAGTGGAAGCTGGGACCCAGTCGGACCTTGGGATGGAACACATCCTCCCCACACCAAGTATTGCGGGCCCTATGTCAGTCAGAGTTGCCCCCACAGTGTACAGCTCCTGCGCATCATCCTCCTCCTCCTCATGTTCAGCCTCCATCTCAGATATCACCACATCAGTTACAAGCTGGAAGCACTGCAGTACTGCCTCAGCCAAGCAGCAACAGGCTGTGCTGAAACTCATAAGCTTAGGTGATAAACCTCACACTGCTTGTGAGTTGTGGACAGCTGTGAAAGAGCAGGCAGATCTGTGGCTGAGACCGCTGAACCTACATCCAGGCATGGTCGTGTGTGACAATGGCCGTAACCTGATGGCGGCTCTGAGGCGAGGCGAGGCGAGATCACACACGTACCATGCCTGGCTCATGTGCTTAACCTCGTGGTTCAGCGGTTTCTTAAATCGTACCCCGAGTTGCCAGATCTGCTCGTCAAAGTACGCCGCCTGTCAGCTCATTTTCGCAAGTCGGCTGCAGCTTCCGCCGCCCTTGCTGTGTTGCAGCAGCGTTTGCAGCTTCCGACACACTGACTGGTGTGTGATGTCCCCACACGTTGGAACTCTACCCTCCACATGTTGCAAAGGATTTGTGAGCAGAAGAGAGCAGTTGTGGAGTACTAGCTGCAACAAGGTCGTCGATATTCATGTCAGACACACATAAGACCTCAAGAGTGGACCTGGATGTCTGACATATGTACCATCCTGACAAACTTTGAGGAGTCCACCAAGATGGTGAGTAGCAACGACGCCATCATTAGCGTCAGCATCCCACTTGTCTGTCTTTTGCAACGCTCTCTGCAGAGAATTAAAGAGGAGGCATTGCAGCCAGAGTATGATGAGATGGATCAAGCACCCGTAATGGGTGATTACACACAGCCCAGCCTCATCTCATCCCAACGTGCATTGAGGGACAATGAGGGAGAGGAGGAGGAGGAAGAACAGGAGCTGGTATCATGCGCTGTAGACAGTAGTACCTGTACAACTGTCATACAGTCGGTTCAGCGTGGGTGGCCTGAGGACAGGGGGGAGGAGGAGGAGGAGGAGAGCATGGTCAGTCGTCATCTTGGTGAGGACACGGAAGTCTTGCCCGTTACCAGTCTGGCACGCATGGCTAACTTTATGTTACGCTGCCTTAACCGTGACCCTCGCGTTGCCAAAATGTTGGGTGACAGTCATTACTGGTTGGTGAAACTTTTAGACCCCCGCTACAAGGAGAACTTTCACTCTCTTATTCCTGAGGTGGGATGGAGAGGTCTACAAAAATGGGGCAGTACCAGAAGGCCCTTGCTGCAGAACTGTTAAAAAAATTCCCATCTGAACACGCTAGTGGCAGTGGTCACAGTTCGTTGCCCAACCAAGGCGTACAGGCGAGAGAGACGCAACTCCAATCCAGCAGAGGCAGGGGGAACACTGTCAACATTCTGGGACAGTTTTCTGAGACCCGCCCAGTTTACAGGCCCTGAGGCACAGGGTACTCTCACAAGGAGTGGAAAGTTTCAAAAGATGGTGAGGGAGAACCTTGCCGACCGTACCAGCGTCCTCCGTGATTCCTCTGTGCCTTTTAATTATTGGGTATCCAAGCTGGACACTTGGAATGAACTCGCTCTGTACGCCTTGGAGGTCCTGGCCTGCCCTGCCGCTAGCGTGTTATCGGAGCGTGTTTTTTGTGCCGCTGGGGGAATTATAACTGATAAGCGCACTCGCCTGTCAACTGACAATGCTGACAAGCTGACCCTTATCAAAATGAACAAGGGCTGGATTGGGCCAGACTTCTAATCACCATGAAATGACAGCAGAGTAATATAAAGTCAAATCCACTGTGTTATTTCGGGAGGTGTATTCCCATGCACCGCTTCACACCCACACATGGGTATACGCTTCCTCAATTCGGCTTTTTTTTGCTCTTCTCCTTATCCTCGGTCTCCACCACCACTATACCACCAGGGTGACCGTGGTCCGTGTTGCCAGCATTGCAAGTTCCTCCGTCCTAATTTTTGGCAGCTTTTGCTTGGAAGGCATAGGCAAAGACTATGGGAGACCCACTCCCCAATAATGGGAATAATGTTTTTAATATGCTGTACTGCTTGGCTCTTGTAAGCGGCATTAAAATCGTCTTGTTAAACCACTCTGACCTCCACGTCTCTTCCAAGGGGCATTTAAACCGTCTTGTTAAGCTACTGCAACCTCCACGTCTCTTCCAAGGGGCATTAAAACCATCTTGTTAAGCTACTGCAACCTCCACGTCTCTTCCAAGGGGCATTAAAACCGTCTTGTTAAGCTACTGCGACCTCCACCACTTTTCCAAGGGGCATTAAAACCGTCTTGTTAAGCTACTGCGACCTCCACCACTCTTCCAAGGGGCATTAAAACAGTCTTGTTAAGCTAATGCGACCTCCACCACTTTTCCAAGGGGCATTAAAACCATTTTGTTAAGCTACTGCGACCTCCGCGTCTCTTCCAAGGGGCATTTAAACCGTCTTGTTAAGGTAATCCGACCTCCACCACTTTTCCAAGGGGCATTAAAACCATCTTGTTAAGCTACTGTGACCTCCACTACTTTTCCAAGGGGCATTAAAGCTGTCTTGTTAAGCTACTGTGACCTCCACCACTCTTCCAAGGGGCATTAAAACAGTCTTGTTAAGCTACTGCGACCTCCACCGCTCTTCCAAGGGGCATTAAAACAGTCTTGTTAAGCTACTGCGACCTCCACCACTTTTCCCAGGGGCATTGATATTGTCTTTTTATTCCACTGTGAACTCCACCATTCTTCCAACGGGCATTGCATTTCCTCCTAATTTTAGTCAGCTTTTGCTTTTCAATGCATAGGCGAACACTAAGGGAGACCCACTCCCCAATAATGGGTAGAAGGTTTTTAGTATGCTGTAATCCACGTCTGTTTCAAGGGGCATTGCAGTTCCTCATAATTTTTGGAAAGCCTTCCATTCACTGCTTAGGCCAACAGTGCACAAGAGACCCAGTTGCTATAAATGGAAAAAACGGTTTAGTTATGGCCCTCTGACCTCCATGTCACTTCCAAGGGGCATTGGAGTGCCTCGAAATATTTGGTAGGCATTGCACTCACTGCATGCCCTTTAACTGTGTAGCCGAACCTCTCCTTTTGGTACAGAAACATATCCTACAAGACATGTGTGGTTGACTGGCCTGATATTGATGTGAATGGTCCCTGTTCCTCCTGCGCTTTCTCCTTTGCCACCACCTCATCCATCATTAATCACCTGAAGCTTTGTTTTAACGGGAGTCAGAGAACTGGGATAGTAGCAGGAAAACAATCCTCAGATGAGGTAGGATATGCGCCAAAACGCTGACCACCTCAGGCCTGCCGCTACTACATACATGCGCTTGCATTCCAAGAAAACAAAGCAGATGTTAACTTCTATCATCATCATCATGCTCCTCACATTGGCACTCTCAACTCCCCTGATGGAGAAGCCAGGGCCCACCGGAGGAGTCTGGTTCTCTGGTGGGCTCGTCCAATGCTGCCCTAAAGCAGGCCGGGCTAAGAAAAGAGTGTTGGGGGATGTTCCAAGGAGAAATAGGGGCGGCTGGGGACAGTTTATGGACACCCGGCCGCCCCCAGGTGGCTGGGGACCGTGTCTGGACACCCGGCCCCGGGGCGGCTGGGGACCGAGTATAGACACCCGGCCGCCCCCTGGCGGCTGGGGACCGAGCGTGGACACCCGGCCGCCGGGCGGCTGGGGACTGAGTATGGATGCCAGGCCGCCGACGCAGCCATGACATGGTGGCCGGCGTCTGCATCCACATGCCTAAAAGGCCCAATTTCAAGTGCAAGCAAGCTAGCAGTATGGTATTGCAGCCTGGGGGTGGGTGGGTGGCAGGCTGCATACTTGCGCTTGCATTGCAAGGAATGGGGGAGGTGCAATTGAACACTGCCCTGGGACAAGGACTTGCACGGGGATAGTTGCAAGTCTGCATATTCTGATGCGGAAAGGATCACTTCTGATGGGCACACTTTTAGGCAGTGACCTGGGTGTCAGAGATGCTTCCAGGGGTCTTCCCCATGCTGTTCCCATGTCTTTTCAGCACTGTATGCATGTGTCACACAGCACATGGCCAGATAAGATTGTAAAATGTTAAAATGACATTTCCCGGTGAATGCATTTGTCACGGTTGAAAGCAATACAAAAGTGCAAAAACGCATAAAAAATGCTACTTGTGAACATAGCCCAAGGTGTGGAGGAGTATTTTTGTTTTTGGCTATTTATTTTACCTCATACACAAGTCTTTACCCTGGAAAGGATGTTCCTTAACATATTTCACAGGAAATCACTTTGTTTAGTTTGAATGTTTTATTGTGAGCCCGTAAAAGTGGCTTAATACCTCTGACCACGTTGTTGACAGCAGTGACCTGGGGGTCAGAAATGCTTCCTGGGGCGATGCCCATGTTGTCCCCATGTCTTTTGAGCACTGTCACTATCGTTTTGGGCACTTTTTAGGCTTTCTACAGACTGCCGGGGGTGCCGCCGCAAAAATGCTTGGGTCTCCCATAGACTAACATTGGGCTCATTGCTCGGGTCGAGCACCCAAGTATCACGGCGAGCTCGGCCTGAGCTTCGAGCACCCGAGCATTTTAGTGCTTGCTCAACACTAGTTTTTAATAGTTGTCTATGTACTCAATAAATATTCATGTTTTATCAGTACCTAGGTGTTCTCATCGCTATGTTCTGTCTTTTCTCTTTTGTTCACATTGTATTACCTGTACACTATACACTATATACAGAGCTACTGTGTATAATGTCACTGGTAACCACTGTATTACCTGTACACTGACACTATATACAGAGCTCCTTTGTATAATGTCACTGGAGCTCCTGTGTATAAGGTCACCGGTGATCACTGTATTACCTGTACACTTACACTCTACACTGTATACTATGTATACAGAGCTCCTGTGTATAACGGCACTTATGGTAATATTAGTATTGTGGTGTTTTTTTTATTATTGATCAGTATTGTAGTATTTGGTCACTATATGGTGGTAATATGTGGTTTGGTCATGGTGTGGCAGTATTTGTTTCTTGTATGTGGTATTATTTGGTCACTATGTGGTGCTAATATGTGATCTGGTCATGGTGTGGTAGTACTTATTATACATATTATACACTGCTCAAAAAAATAAAGGGAACACTTAAACAACAGAATATAACTCGAAATAAATCAAACTTCTGTGAAATCAAACTGTCCACTTAGTAAGCAACACTGATTGACAATCAATTTCACATGCTGTTGTGCGAATGGAATAGACAATAGATGGAAATTATTGGCAATTATCAAGACACACTCAATAAAGGAGTGGTTCTGCAGGTGGGGACCACAGACCACATCTCAGTACCAATGCTTTCTGGCTGATGTTTTGGTCACTTTTGAATGTTGGTTGTGCTTTCACACTCATGGTAGCATGAGACGGACTCTACAACCCACAGAAGTTGCTCAGGTAGTGCAGCTCATCCAGGATGGCACATGAATGCGAGCTGTGGCAAGAAGGTTTGCTGTGTCTGTCAGTGTAGTGTCCAGAGGCTGGAGGCGCTACCAGGAGACAGGCCAGTACACCAAGAGACGGGGAGGGGGCCGTAGAAGGGCAACAGCCCAGCAGCAGGACCGCTACCTCCGCCTTTGTGCAAGGAGGAACAGGAGGAGCCCTGCCAGAGCCCTGCAAAAAGACCTCCAGCAGGCCACAAATGTGCATGTGTCTGCACAAACGGTTAGAAACCGACTCCATGAGGGTGGTATGAGGGCCCGACGTTTACAGATGGGGGTTGTGCTCACAGCCCAACACCGTGCAGGACGCTTGACATTTGCCACAGAACACCAGGATTTGCAAAGTCGCCACTGGTGCCCTGTGCTCTTCACAGATGAAAGCAGGTTCACACTGAGCACATGTGACAGACGTGACAGAGTCTGGAGATGCCGTGGAGAGCGATCTGCTGCCTGCAACATCCTTCAGCATGACCGGTTTGCCAGTGGGTCAGTAATGGTGTGGGGTGGCATTTCTTTGGAGGGCCGCACAGCCCTCCATGTGCTCGCCAGAGGTAGCCTGACTGCCATTAGGTACCGAGATGAGATCCTCAGACCCCTTGTGAGACCATATGCTGGTGCGATTGGCCCTGGGTTCCTCCTAATGCAGGACAATGCCAGACCTCATGTGGCTGGAGTGTGTCGGCAATTCCTGCAAGATGAAGGCATTGAAGCTATGGACTGGCCTGCCCATTCCCCAGACCTGAATCCGACTGAGCACATCTGGGACATCATGTCTCTCTCCATCCACCAACGTCACGTTGCACCACAAACTGTCCAGGAGTTGGCGGATGTTTTAGTCCAGGTCTGGGAGGAGATCCCACAGGAGACCATCCACAACCTCATCAGGAGCATACCCAGGCGTTGTAGGGAGGTCATACAGGCACGTGGAGGCCACACACAATTCTGAGCCTCATTTTGACTTGTTTTAAGGACATTACATCAAAGTTGGATCAGCCTGTAGTGTGTTTTTCCACTTTAATTTTGGGGGTGACTGCAAATCCAGACCTCCATTGGTTAATAAATTTGATTTCTATTGATGATTTTTGTGTGATTTTGTTGTCAGCACATTCAACTTTGTACAGAACAAAGTATTCACTGAGAATATTTCATTCATTCAGATCTAGGATGTGTTATTTGAGTGTTCCCTTTATTTTTTTGAGCAGTGTATATGCATTATCTGGAGGACTCACGGCCCCTATCATGGTGCGGTGCTTCGTCTTTGCTTTAACATGCAACTGGCTTTTTTGTTGTTTAGAATTCTGTTAAATATTTCTAGTTGTCAGTGATTTAAGTTGCAGTTTCACAACAGCTGAAGTATGGGAAGACTGATCAATCAGGCACTCAAGCAAGTACCCAAGGACCCACTGTATTTTTTAAATGCAGAGGTGGCATAAAAAACATTAAGTGTTAAATACTGCTAAAAATAATGGAATTATCCAAATCAAGTGTTCAATGTATTCATACAACTATAACTACAGTAGTTTTTTTTTTTTTTAGGTACTTAAAGTTTTTTTTTTGTGCCTTAGTTTTCTCCCTACCAAGAATATGTTTTCTGGCAGAGCAGTCTCGTTCACCATAGGTCCAATCTCACTGGGTTAAGTTACGTATGTCTTCTCATAATCATATGAATGGATGCGCTGTGCCCCCCAAATAAAGGTGGCCCTTTAGATCCAGGTTATCAATGTCTTAGACCGACCAAAGGATGCCAGGGGCAGCAGAACTAAGGGTGCTTTCACACTGCATTTTGGTTCATTGGTCCTGTCGGGGCTTAAGTATGAACCCCCCACAAAACAGGATGTGGGCATATGTGTAGCACCCCTAGGACTCGGCTGCTACAGGGGTATTGCACCTCGAACCAGAGGTGCGGTATTCCACTCCCGGGTAAGGATGGAGTGTGGAACGGGGCTCAGTTAGCTGCATACACTACACTCACCCCATTTCCGGGGGACAGATCAACGGTACTCCCACCAGATAGATGTGCAGGTACGACAGCGTCTGTCCCTGGCTGGAGTGGGGAGGGGGGAGGAATATCCTAGTGGTGTAGGAGCAGAGAGGGGAGGGACTCTGGGCATAGGTAGGAGCCCATTGGGTGCTGGTCACCTGGGCTCATACACAGAGAGGGAGGTATAAAAGGTGGGCACCATCTTAGATCAGAGTCAGTTCAGGCAGGAGGAGAAGAGGAGAGGAGCTCAGCCAGAGAGGGCTGACAGGGAGCTGTGGCTCAGTCTGGGCCCAGCTCCAGAGCCAGGCCTGAAGTGGAAGCCTGAGGCAGAGAAAGAGAGAAGGAAGAAGAAGAAGGAACAGAAAGGAGCAGGAACACAAGGAAAGGCCCAGAGACGCAAGAAAAGAGGGAACCCTGAGATCCCACGAGTTAACGGGTGAAGGGTTGGCAGAACAGTGTACCGGATCCCAAACTGGTGGAGGCCAATTATCCTCAGCCAGGAACCGGAGGTCGTGGTCAAGTCTTGGCGCGACCCCTCACCATATCCACCAGGAAGGCATACCATATAGGGTCAGGGAAACCGGGAAAGGTTTCACCACCAGAAGGCCTGAGGGAGCCGGACAAAGGTGGGTCCCTGGTGGGGACGGCCAGTAGGAAGGAAGAGAGGGGAGCTCTGGACCGCGCTCTGGAATTGCCTGGGAGTTGGCCGAGTCCCTCACCTGGTGGACGCAGCATGACTCGGGTGGTCCTTACTGCGCACAAGTGACCTGATAAAGAACTGTGAGTAAAGCTGTGAAAACTGCAACTGCATGTCTCAGTGATTCCTTGTCGCACCAGCACTATTAGTACGGGGACCACTATAACATCACTACCATCATCCCCGCTTCGTCCGCTGCCCTGAGGCCATACCCCTTCCGTTGGGGGTTATACCATCCACGCTGCACAACCGTACCACCGGCCTCAGCGGTCTGTCCTGCAGCGGCGGTTTCATAACCGCATTCAACAGGTGGCGTAGTCGAACAATATAACATCTTATGCCAAGCACCGCCACTTAGTTTGACACCCTGGGCACGGACCGGGTCACCGCCACGAGGACTACTACCCCTACCAGATCCGGCTCCGGGTATTCCCCGCGTGCGCAACGCTGTACAACATGGCCCAGGGGGCGCGTCAACTTTGGCGTAGTCGGCAGGATCTCGTGCCCGTAACCACCGGGTACTGCGTGCCTGAAGAAAAGTTCACATGTACCTCAAAATGAAGTTTCCCGCCAATTCCAGAGGATTCCCGCCATCGGACGCCATCTCGGGTCGTTTCCCGCCGTTTGCCCGCCATCTGCAGCTTTTACCCGCCATCCGCGGAGCTTCCCACCATCAGGGGACGATTCCCCTGCAGGATCCGCCAGCAGGAGGCGCCACATGCAACAAGGAGCATGTCCACCTCTGAGGATGGTACAGGAAGGACGAAGGCCGGAGACGACGCCGCGGAGGGAGCTGCAAGGATGGAAGCAGGTAATGGGGACGTCATTACCCCGAGCCCAGTAGCCGTAAGCCTGCCCCAGCTCCCCGTCGCAGAGCCCGAAGTCCTACTCACCGCGCCCGTTGCCGCACCGCCACTGCTCCCAACTAGGCCTCAAGCGGCAGGAGCCGCGGTCACGCCCTCTTCCGCGCCACGCCCCTTGACCCTGAGCGCGGCGAAACAGGAAGTGCCACCGGCCTGGTCGCAAGGCCTGGTGGACCAGGGCGCCGCTGCCCCTTCAGCGCCCTCTGCCTCAATGGTGCCATCCGTAGTACAGAATAGAATTCCCCCGGCCTGGTCGCAAGGCCGAGTACCCCCGGGCGCTGCCGCCCCTATGGCGCCCTCTACCTCCACAGTGCCACCCCTGGGCGCAGATCTTTACGCACAACATACCAGCCCGGACGGGCTGCCCTTCGTGTGGCCACCGGAGTACGTCAACCCCCGACTCCGGAAGGAACGGCCCCTGTGTGAGCCTCTGATCCCGGCTCCGGCGCCCGCCAAGATTGCTCCGATCCCGTTAGAGGACGCCCAATTTGAATGGGATCCGACCAGTGAGAACCTCATGGGGTTCACCCAGGAGACCCGGGCGGACGCAGCCCGGCGTGAGGAGTGCTGCCGTCAACAGCTGGAGGTCTTTGGAAGAGAACGGCGAGAGAGGCGGATCCGCGAGGAACAGCTGCAGGCCCGAAGCGCGGAACAGAAGCGCAGGGCCCGACGAAACCCCCGTACGGCCCACGGTCCCCGCGCCAACGGGACCGTAATAAAGTTCCAGCTAGAGAATGGCTGGGGCTTTATCCGGGACCACCGAACTCCCGGCGACGTCTTTGTTACCCGCAGGGATGTCGAGAGCCACCTTCCTGAAGGACACCGTGGACCTGATCTCTACCCGGGTGACGTGGTCACCTTCACCCGGCATGAGTGTGCCAAAGGACCGTACGCCCTTCACGTACACCGGCTAACTGAGGAGGAGTTGCAGTATGAGGAAAGCCAAGAGGACCCGGACGGGTCTGAAGACTACCCTCAGGAGGGAGCACGGAGAGGACATAGCTACTGAAGGGAAGTAGCGTGAACAAAGAATTGTATATAGTTACCCGTCGGGGTACAAGAACCGTCGTGAAATTAGTGATCGTGTGAACTGTTACCTGTGTGCCCTAATCCCTAACCAGGCTGAGGACTGTGAGCAGCCATTCCCCTATTCCCACTGGCCGAGGACTGAGAGCGGCCATACCCTTGTACATAGTTGCGCTTCTTAAAGCGCCCCCTATTGGTTTTATAAGAACTGCCTTTCTACCTTGGGAGTAGTGACTGTTGCACTTTACCTGGTCGCAAGTTGCACAGTGGCCGGAGATCAAGAATATGTTTGAAAAT
Source organism: Phyllobates terribilis (assembly GCF_046119375.1). NCBI lineage: Eukaryota > Metazoa > Chordata > Amphibia > Anura > Dendrobatidae > Phyllobates > Phyllobates terribilis. The sequence goes on along the minus strand of NW_027362761.1, from coordinate 17,035,516 downwards.
GTTTTATTTTGAAAATGTTTTATAATGGAAAGTTAAATATGCTGCTAAAATAATAATGCCAAAAGTTTTATATGGTGTTTTTCAAAAAGAGTTCCGGTGGCATTAGAAAAATGTTTATACCAGTAACGTTTAAAAGGAAAAGAGTACCTCCCATAAAGGGATGAGTTCATAGTTAATGTCTTATATGCGAGTGCACTTTAAAAATTTTGTATGTCTAAATTGTTTTATTCTATTCCAGCCCGTGGACGTGCTGTGATTTACCAGGGGGGAATGTAGCACCCCGAGGACTCGGCTGCTACAGGGGTATTGCACCTCGAACCAGAGGTGCGGTATTCCACTCACGGGTAAGGATGGAGTGTGGAACGGGGCTCAGTTAGCTGCATACACTACACTCACCCCATTTCCGGGGGACAGATCAACGGTACTCCCACCAGATAGATGTGCAGGTACGACAGCGTCTGTCCCTGGCTGGAGTGGGGAGGGGGGAGGAATATCCTAGTGGTGTAGGAGCAGAGAGGGGAGGGACTCTGGGCATAGGTAGGAGCCCATTGGGTGCTGGTCACCTGGGCTCATACACAGAGAGGGAGGTATAAAAGGTGGGCACCATCTTAGATCAGAGTCAGTTCAGGCAGGAGGAGAAGAGGAGAGGAGCTCAGCCAGAGAGGGCTGACAGGGAGCTGTGGCTCAGTCTGGGCCCAGCTCCAGAGCCAGGCCTGAAGTGGAAGCCTGAGGCAGAGAAAGAGAGAAGGAAGAAGAAGAAGGAACAGAAAGGAGCAGGAACACAAGGAAAGGCCCAGAGACGCAAGAAAAGAGGGAACCCTGAGATCCCACGAGTTAACGGGTGAAGGGTTGGCAGAACAGGGTACCGGATCCCAAACTGGTGGAGGCCAATTATCCTCAGCCAGGAACCGGAGGTCGTGGTCAAGTCTTGGCGCGACCCCTCACCATATCCACCAGGAAGGCATACCATATAGGGTCAGGGAAACCGGGAAAGGTTTCACCACCAGAAGGCCCGAGGGAGCCGGACAAAGGTGGGTCCCTGGTGGGGACGGCCAGTAGGAAGGAAGAGAGGGGAGCTCTGGACCACGCTCTGGAATTGCCTGGGAGTTGGCCGAGTCCCTCACCTGGTGGACGCAGCGTGACTCGGGTGGTCCTTACTGCGCACAAGTGACCTGATAAAGAACTGTGAGTAAAGCTGTGAAAACTGCAACTGCACGTCTCAGTGATTCCTTGTCGCACCAGCACTATTAGTACGGGGACCACTATAACATCACTACCATCATCCCCGCTTCGTCCGCTGCCCTGAGGCCATACCCCTCCCGTTGGGGGTTATACCATCCACGCTGCACAACCGTACCACCGGCCTCAGCGGTCTGTCCTGCAGCGGCGGTTTCATAACCGCATTCAACGGGTGGCGTAGTCGAACAATATAACATCTTATGCCAAGCACCGCCCCTTAGTTTGACACCCTGGGCACGGACCGGGTCACCGCCACGAGGACTACTACCCCTACCAGATCCGGCTCCGGGTATTCCCCGCGTGCGCAACGCTGTACAACATGGCCCAGGGGGCGCGTCATATGCGCAGACAGAGCCTTAGACTATCATGGTGCCAACAGAGCGAACGTGCGCTCTGTCGTTCATAATTTTTGGGCGTATACGCCTACTGGAGATGGACACCCAGACACAGTCTGCTATGTCTGAGTGTCTGCCTCCTGTAGGCGTATACACCCAAAAATGATGCATGACAGTGCACGTTTGCTCTCTCAGCACCATTATAGGCTATGGCCCCGTCAGCACATAAGGCTGAATGTTGTTTTGCGTGGGGTTCGGACGCAATCCCCAATGGAGCCGCTGAATAGGTGCCTGAGCTCAGTGTGAAAGCACCCTAAGGATTTTGCTGTTGTGCCAGGGCTCCATGGAAAAACCAGACAAATTGTACAGCTGCTCTACTCCATTCAAATAGCATGGGTGAGAATGGCACGGATTCAGTTACTCTAGTAAAAAGGTCACCGTGCCTCCTCCACTATTGTATCAAAATTGCAAAAACAATAGTCTGGTATTGCACACAAGGGCACCTAAGATTATTGTGTAGTTGCAAATATGTTGGAACATTTTAGAAAATACTTTTTTAATGTTTCGACAATGCTATGTTTTGTATGGTATGTACAATATATTAAATATGTTTTCAAGTTAAACTGAAGCGCTGTCAGGCTATATAGAACATCAGTATAAATTAATGACTCATTAATGCTTTTGAGACCTAAAAGGATGTTCTGGAGAATAAACATTGTCGAGACCTTTCCTGCCAGAGCAAATTTCTGTTTTTGCATTTGTCATAAACTTTATATTTTTAGCTATAAAAGTGAATGTTTTTCTTGGGTAATCAGGTGTACTTTTGAATGATGCCGTTCACGTTACCATATATTGTACTGAAAAATGGGGAAAGATTCTGTTTAGGATAAAATGGTGAAAAAAAAGATAAATTCAACCATTGTTGCTTGAGTTTTGTTGTTTTCATGCACAGTGTGGAAAAAGGGACTGGGTAACTCCAGAATTGAACAGCCAATCACAGCGGTCATAGTTGCGGGAGCGAGGTGGCGACACCCCCCAGGATGACGACACCATCTACCCTGAGGTAAGATGGCACCGGAAATTTTAATGCGATCACCGTGACTTCGGTCGTGGTGCCGCATTAAAGATTTGTCGCAATAAAACATACCTGGTCCATAAGTACCAGGGCACAGGGACGTACTATTACTGACAATGTCAGAAAGGGGTTTAAAAAAAATAAAATAAATAAAAATATATATGGATGTTAAAGTTTGTGGGCTTGTTCTTTTTTTGCGAGCTGTAGCTTTAAATGGTGAATATGACTTTCTCATCACATTTTACTCCTTTTTTTGAGAGGCGAGGTGACCGAAAAACTGCAATTCTGGCTTTTTTATTTATTTATTTATTTTTGTTCAATGTACGAGATAAAAAATATATATATTTGTATTGATTCAACTTCTGTGAACAGAGTGATATAAAATGTTTTTTTTTTTTATTTAAAGAATGAGAAAAACGGTGTAATTTAAATTTTGAGTTTGTTTTTTAAATAATTGTTATTTTTTTAATTATTCTTTACATGTATTTTAGTCTAACAGGGCACTTCAACTGAATGCAGGTTCATCACATGTAAATTGCACTAGCTGAAGTCCTAATTGGGCCCCCTACAAAAAAAATATATATATTCGGCAGGGTCGCAAAAGAGCATGTCTCACAACTTTGTAGCCCTTAAAAAGTAATTTTGCTCCTATTAAAGCCCCTTATTGCTCCCACACACTAAGATACCCCTTTCATGGCCCTCATAAAGTATGACACCAATAAAAGTGAACCCTAAACACAGTGATACCCCCACAATGAATTCCTCCACACGCACAGTATGATGACCCTACAGTACCCCCTTCCCTGTAAAGTGTGATACCACCACAGTGACCACCAACACGGTATCATGCCCCCACAGTTACCCCAACACAGTATGTTTGCTATCACTGTCCCCCACACAGGGACGGATACCAGGAGGGGACTTACCCTTTTATGGCCACTTTATTGGTTAGTTAGACGTTCTATTAGCCATATAAATATACAAATATTCCTTATAGATGGATGGATATTTTATAGGTCCAACAAGGAATTGACCAAAAGAAAACCCGTTTTGCACTATGCACTTGTCCCTTTAATTCAAACAAGACTGAGAAGCAGTGGTTTGAGACAATTATCTACAAAAATAGTATATATTAAATGTACCCTAATTATGTACCCTCGATTTTTTGCATGTCCCTAATTATGTCCGACTGTTACTAAAAGAACATTGGAGCTAGCAGTGTCCTCCCTGTGTAGCACTATGATGCTATAATTATGTAATAAATGTCTAAATAAAGTAATAATTTTTGTTTAAAAAACTCTGGTCACTTGAGCGCTCTAATTTGTGGGGCTCACTTTCCTTTTTGATTTAATAATCAGAGATAGTCACAGTCAGAGGCAGGCATTGACTGCGAAACATACACTGTATTTTGGAGGCCCTAGGTCTGAGATCGCTCCATACAGCTGTACCCAGCCCTGCCATCAGGGCATTACTGCCCTTACTGCTGTATGGGGCCCTGTGAGCAGCAGTACAGAGTGGGGTCCCGGGCCTTATCAGGGCCCCCCCTCTTATGCCTCTGCTCACGGGGCCCCTGGCCCATGCTGTAATAAAGTGTTGAGCGCCAGGGCGTGCGCCGCCTTAGGCAGCTGCAGCAGCTCCTTCTTACTTCTCCTGACTTCTGGTCACATGACAGCATGTACGCGCTATCACCTGACCAGAAGTCAGGAGAACCCGGCAGCGGTGGCATTCATCTCTTCGTCTCAGCAGGAGCGCCAGGATGCTGCAGGGATCGTATGAGGGGTAAGTATGACAACTTTTTTTTTTTTAATAGAATTAATTAAATGGGATTGGGGGGGAGCATGAGCACATTGTGACTTGGGAGTGGGAGGATGAGCTGCACGTGGGGAATTGGGAGTGGGGGGAGGATGAGCTACACATGGGGAATTGGGAGTGGGGGGGGGGGAGTAAGTGATGATGAATTGAGGGTGGGGAGAGCACGGACATGACATAATAAATTGGGGCAGAGGGTACATGTAAATATAATAAATTGGGGGAGCAGGAGGTACAGAGTGGGGGGCGTTGCGGATGCAGGAGTGTGACTGGTAATAAGTTGGGGGAAAGAGTACAGGTTCTAATTAATTTATAGATTTATTAGGTGGGGAAAATGGCTATTTACCGTTAGTGGGCGCAGGGGTGGATTACAATTTATATTTGGAATGGTGGGTTGCATAATGACTAATTATATATTAATGGTGGGTGCACGTCAGTATTCGGCTGTGTAATGCAGAAGTTGGGGAATATGCTCTAGATAACTGTGTGTTATTTTATGCAGAGACGAGACCTGGCTGGAAGAAGTGATGGCGGTCTGTGCTGGATTTAGGAGAAAAGCGAAGATGAAGGACTTCCTCTAGAGACGTCACCGGTGAGTCCGAGTATTACATGTACACTGACACTATGTATAGGTCTCCTGTGTATAATGCCACTGGTGATCACTGTATTACCTGTACACTATATACAGAGCTCCGGTGTATAATGTCACTGGTGATCACTATATTACCTGTACACTGACACTATATACAGAGTTCCTGTGTATAATGTCACTGGTGATCACTATATTACCTGTACACCATGTACAGAGCTCCTGTGTATAATGGCACTTATGGTAATATTAGTATTGTGTTTTTTTTTTTTATTATTAATGATCAGTATTGTAGTATTCGGTGACAATGTGGTGGTAATGTGTGGTCTGGTCACGGTGTGGTGGTTTTTGTCCCTTCTATGTGGTATTATTTGGTCACTATGTGGTGGTAATATGTAGTCTGGTCATGGTGTGGCGGTATTCCTTGTATGTGGTATTATTAGGTCACTATGTGGTGGAAATATGTGGCCTGGTCATGGTGTGGTGGTATTTGATCCTTGTATGTGGTATTATTGGTCATTTTAAAAAATGTATATGACACATCCCCTTAAAGAAAAATAAAGAAAAAATATACCTAAAAAGAGTATTAGATATTTTAAGAAAATTTTAATGGGTTAGCGTACAGTAGGGCCCGGCCAGAAGAGTCTACCTTGTCGTGGTGGCGGCTTTAAAAATCTTTTGGCCAAAACAAAAGCTGCTGGCTATGTGTGTGATGTGGTGTTCACTGGGAGCTGGTAATGAGTGATTGGTGAGGATGGGGTGCAGACGTGTATTTTTTTCCAAGAGTGGGGGGTGGGACTGTAGAAGGTATGAGGGATGGAGGCAGAGCCTGGGCAGAGTCTCAAGGGGGCCCGAAAATTTTGTGAGTATGGGGCCCCGAAATTCCTGGTGGCAGCCCTGGCTGTACCCTACACGTATGTAAGTTGAGAATTGTCTGGAAAGGGACAAAATCTCCAGACCGGTTAAAAATATTGAAAAAAAAAGTTAAACTTACCTGAACTGATCAGCTCAGGGTCTGTTCTGACACTTATCTGGTCCTCGAGAATCAGTGCTTCATGGTCCAATTCTCCACAAAATGTCTGGAAATGCATGCTCAGCTAACAACTGGCTGGGGAAGATCACTGCTGTGATCAGTAACTGGCTGAGCAGCCATTTCCTATGTATTGAAGTTGGGGCCAGAAATCACAGACGAGTGGAGATAAGATAATCACCTAACTTGCACTATGGGAAATCAGTGCTGGTAAATATCAATTCTTTTATTAATCCTAAAAGGGATAGCTGAGATTAATTTATATTTTTCCATAGGTTTGAAAACATAGAAAATAAGCAATTTATCCAGGTCCACTGCTGTCTTTCGGCTTTCTTTTTTGAAAGGGTGCAGAGGTGACATCACAACTACAGTGCATGTGTCACTGGAGGTAATTGCTAGGCTAACTGGTGATGCCAATATACATCGTATGTACAATTGCAACAACTGAAGTGCAGGGGGAACCCTCTAATACACGTGGCATGGGTCAGATAACTTTACTGTTATACGGTCGGTGGTGGAAGTGCCCGATGCATGGCGCTCCAAAGGCACTGAAATAAGGGGCACACGGCTGTGGGTATGCACGGGTTAAACACCGCTGTTTACTGTTCCCTCTAAGTGTGATGGTGATGACGATCCCCATGATGTAGGTGCAAAGGGAGAACAGGAGAGTCAGGAGTCAGGTTAACAGTGGAACAGGTTAACTTTTACTTTCAGCACAGCCAAAAAGATAACAGCCACACATGGTACAATAAAACAGGTGCAGATGACAAAAGTCCCAAAATCACAGGCAGCAGATGGTAGCAGAGACAGAGAACAGGGTGCATATGAGGAGCGCATGACAGCAAGTCCCTCCAGTGTCTAAATCTGGAGTCCAATACTGATGCTATGAAATTATCTTCCACCCTTGCAGGGCTGTGAACCCCTAGATGGCCTCCATGTTCCAGTCTCACGAACCTTCATCATGTGTGAGTCGTGTTAGCAGTACTTCTGGCCAAGTGTTCTTCCGGCATTCTAGGAATGCTTGCAATGGCAGTTAGACCCGAGTGCACGAGAGAATCAGGGCATCACTCCACCCCAGTAGTGGAAGTACAGGCACCTTTTCACACTATCTTCCGACTAGCTGCTCCATAACGGCCTGATGGAAGAGGGGAATAAATTCCCTCACATATTTTCTGAGCTGTCCGACTCTCTAGACTCAATGGACTGACTAGAATTATTCTGGCTATAACTTTTATGTACATAACTCCACCCACCAAACTACTGTATTCTCTTAGCAACCATTAACTGCCAAAGAGTTGAGAAGAATCAAACGTGAAGGCGACCAAGAATCCATTATCCTCCAATACTGTCATATTCCAGAACTGCAGCCTCTCTGGAGTACCCAGAAGTACAAGCTGCTCAGTGATCAGAGACAGGGCCAAGGTAAGGGGGGCTGAAACCCCACCACAACTGAACAAGACACAGAAGGTGGAACGTCAAGACTGGGCCAAGAAATACTGAAGACAGATTTTGCAAGGTTTTATGGATTGATGAGATGAGACTGACTCTTAACGGATCAGATGGATCAGCCCGTGGCTGGATCAGTAACAGGCACACACCATCACTTCATCTCAGACGCCAGCAAGGTGGAGGTGGGGTACTGCTATGGGCTGGTATTATTCAAGAGCAGCTAGTTGGAACTTTTTGGATTGGAGATGGACTCAAATTAAAATTCCCCAACCTACTGCCAGTTTTTAAAAGACAGTTTCTTCAAGCAGTGATACAAGAAAAAGTCTGAATTGTTGGAGAAAATCATGATTTTTATGCAGGACAATGCTCCATCTCATGCAACAAAGTTTTCCACTGCTTGGCTAGCCAGAAAAAAACAGATGAAAGAATAATGATATGGCTGACCTAAACCCTATTGAGAACTTTCTCGGCCCTTCTTAAACGGCAGATTTATGGTGAAGGAAAACAGTACTTCTCTCTGAACAGTCCCTGGGAGGCCATGGTTGATGCTGCACAAAAAGCTGATCGTCAATAAATTAAGAAACTGATATGGATGGAAGACTTATGACTGTTATTGAAGAGAATGGTGGATATAATATATCGGTCCCTGATATTTTTTTAAAATGTCAGAAATATGTTTTTGTACACTTTGAGTTGTTTGGTTACTATTCTCACCTTAACAGCTAAAAATAAACAATTTAAATGTTTCATTTAGTTGCATAATAATTCTGCAGAGTAATAGTTGCCCAATAATTATGCACACAGATATTTTCCTAACAAAGACAAAACCTCACTTTTTTAAACATTCAGTGTCACGGAGGACACTGGGGGGGTCACAAAAATCCCACCAGTTTATCATGGATGACACCGGGGAGATTACGCAGATCCCACTGCTGAAACCAGTTTGTTAGGGGACACAACTACCCCGCCTACAATCGTCAGGACAATTATGCAATTGACTGACTAGTGATGGACGACTCCACGGCTGCTTAGCCTACTAGGCTGCTTATTGGGGGACTTGTAGTGAACATATGCACCTTGGATTCCAAGACGTGGAATATATATATACAGTGCCTACAAGTAGTATTCAACCCCCTGCAGATTTAGCTGGTTTGATAAGATGCAAATAAGTTAGAGCCTTCAAACTGCAAACGAGAGTAGGTTTTATGAACAGAAGCATAAATCTTACAAACCAAAAAGTTATGTTGCTCAGTTGAATTTTATTAAATTTTAAACATAAAAGTGTGGGTCAATTATTATACAACCCCTATGTTTAATATTTTGTGGAATAACCCTTGTTTGCAATTACAGCTAATAATCGTCTTTTATAAGACCTGATCAGGCCGGCACAGGTCTGTGGAGTTATCTTGGCCCACTCCTCCATGCAGATCTTCTCCAAGTTATCTAGGTTCTTTGGGTGTCTCATGTGGACTTTATTCTTGAGCTCCTTCCACAAGTTTTCAATTGGGTTAAGGTCAGGAGACTGACTAGGCCACTCCAACACCTTGACTTTTTCCCTCTTGAACCAGGCCTTGGTTTTCTTGGCTGTGTGCTTTGGGTCGTTGTCTTGTTGGAAGATGAAATTACGACCCATCTTAAGATCCTTGATGGAGGAGCGGAGGTTCTTGGCCAAAATCTCCAGGTAGGCCGTGCTTTCCATCTTCCCATGGATGCGGACCAGATGGCCAGGCCCCTTGGCTGAGAAACAGCCCCACAGCATGATGCTGCCACCACCATGCTCGACTGTAGGGATGGTATTCTTGGGGTCGTATGCAGTGCCATCCAGTCTCCAAACATCACGTATGTGGTTGGCACCAAAGATCTCGATCTTGGTCTCATCAGACCATAGAACCTTGAACCAGTCTGTCTCAGAGTCCTCCAAGTGATCATGAGCAAACTGTAGACGAGCCTTGACATGACGCTTTGAAAGTAAAGGTACCATACAGGCTCGTCTGGAACGGAGACCATTGCGGTGGAATACGTTACTTATGGTATTGACTGAAACCAATGTCCCCACTGCCATGAGATCTTCCCGGAGCTCCTTCCTTGTTGTCCTTGGGTTAGCCTTGACTCTTCGGACAAGCCTGGCCTCGGCACGGGAGGACACTTTCAAAGGCTGTCCAGGCCGTGGAAGGCTAGCAGTAGTTCCATAAGCCTTCCACTTACGGATGATGCTCCCAACAGTGGAGACAGGTAGGCCCAACTCCTTGGAAAGGGTTTTGTACCCCTTGCCAGCCTTGTGACCCTCCACGATCTTGTCTCTGATGGCCTTGGAATGCTCCTTTGTCTTTCCCATGTTGACCATGTCTGAGTGCTGTTCACAAGTTTGGGGAGGGTCTTAAATAGTCAGAAAAGGCTGGCAAAAGAGATCTTTAATCCACACATGTGAAGCTCATTATTCTTGGTGCCTGAACTACTTCTTAATACTTTAGGGGGACCAAACAGAATTCTTGTGGTTTGAGGGGTTGAATAATAAATGACACTCTGAATTAACTTTTAACGTTTTAAAAAAAAAAAAAAAAAATTGCTGCAGTGCATTTCCCACTCTCAGGCTGATCTACAGTACAAATGTCACAATGCCAAGTTAATTTCGCATGTGTCAACCAGCTAAATCTGCAGGGGGTTGAATACTACTTGCAGGCACTGTATACAGTGGGGAAAAGTATTTGACACACTGCCGATTTTGCAAGTTTTCCCACCTTCATAGAATGGAGAGTTCTGTAATTTTTATCGCACTTCATTTGTGAGAGACAGAATCTAAAAAAAAAAATCCAGAAAATCACATTGTATGATTTTTAAATAATTAAATTGCATTTTATTGCATGAAATAAGTATTTGATAATCTACCAACTAGCAAGAATTCTGGCTCTCGCAGACCTGTTGGTTTTTCTTTAAGAAGCCCTCCTACTCTGCACTCATTACCTGTATTCATTTCACCTGTTTGAACTTGTTTCCTGTTTAAAAGACACCTGTCCACACACTCAATCACACTCCAAACTCTCCACGATAGCCAAGACCAAAGAGCTGTCTAAGGACACCAGGGCAACTAAGGAGTAGCTCTGTAAGAAGCATTTCCAGGTCCTGTAGTGGCCTAGCCAGTCTCCAGACCTGAATCTAATAGAAAATCTTTGGAGAGAGCTGAAACTCCATGATGCCCAGCGACAGCCCTGAAACCTGAAGATCTGGAGAAGATCTGTATTTAGGAGTGGGCCAAAATCCCTGCTGCAGTGTGTACAAACTTTGTCAAGAACTACAGGAAACGTCTGACCTCTGTAATTGCAAACAAAGATTTCTGTACCAAATATTAAGTTCTGTTTTTCTATGGTATCAAATACTTATTTCATGCAATAAAATGCAAATTATTTATGTAAAAATCATACAATGTGATTTTCTGGATTTATTCTTAGATTCTGTCTCTCACAGTTGAAGTGTACCTACGATAAAAATTAAATTTTTGTAGGTGGGAAAACTTGAAAAATCGGCAGTGTATCAAATACTTATTTTCCCCACTGTATATACAGTGCCTACAAGTAGTATTCAACCCCCTGCAGATTTAGTTGGTTTGATAAGATGCAAATAAGTTAGAGCCTTCAAACTGCAAACGAGAGTAGGTTTTATGAACAGAAGCATAAATCTTACAAACCAAAAAGTTATGTTGCTCAGTTGAATTTTATTAAATTTTAAACATAAAAGTGTGGGTCAATTATTATTCAACCCCTATGTTTAATATTTTGTGGAATAACCCTTGTTTGCAATTACAGCTAATAATCGTCTTTTATAAGACCTGATCAGGCCGGCACAGGTCTGTGGAGTTATCTTGGCCCACTCCTCCATGCAGATCTTCTCCAAGTTATCTAGGTTCTTTGGGTGTCTCATGTGGACTTTATTCTTGAGCTCCTTCCACAAGTTTTCAATTGGGTTAAGGTCAGAAGACTGACTAGGCCACTCCAACACCTTGACTTTTTCCCTCTTGAACCAGGCCTTGGTTTTCTTGGCTGTGTGCTTTGGGTCGTTGTCTTGTTGGAAGATGAAATTACGACCCATCTTAAGATCCTTGATGGAGGAGCGGAGGTTCTTGGTCAAAATCTCCAGGTAGGCCGTGCTATCCATCTTCCCATGGATGCGGACCAGATGGCCAGGACCCTTGGCTGAGAAACAGCCCCACAGCATGATGCTGCCACCACCATGCTTGACTGTAGGGATGGTATTCTTGGGGTCGTATGCAGTGCCATCCAGTCTCCAAACGTCACGTATGTGGTTGGCACCAAAGATCTCGATCTTGGTCTCATCAGACCATAGAACCTTGAACCAGTCTGTCTCAGAGTCCTCCAAGTGATCATGAGCAAACTGTAGACGAGCCTTGACATGACGCTTTGAAAGTAAAGGTACCTTACGGGCTCGTCTGGAAGGAAGACCATTGCGGTGGAGTACGTTACTTATGGTATTGACTGAAACCAATGTCCCCACTGCCATGAGATCTTCCCGGAGCTCCTTCCTTGTTGTCCTTGGGTTAGCCTTGACTCTTCGGACAAGCCTGGCCTCGGCACGGGAGGACACTTTCAAAGGCTGTCCAGGCCGTGGAAGGCTAACAGTAGTTCCATAAGCCTTCCACTTACGGATGATGCTCCCAACAGTGGAGACAGGTAGGCCCAACTCCTTGGAAAGGGTTTTGTACCCCTTGCCAGCCTTGTGACCCTCCAAGATCTTGTCTCTGATGGCCTTGGATTGCTCCTTTGTCATTCCCATGTTGACCATGTCTGAGTGCTGTTCACAAGTTTGGGGAGGGTCTTAAATAGTCAGAAAAGGCTGGCAAAAAAGATCTTTAATCCACACATGTGAAGCTCAATATTCTTGGTGCCTGAACTACTTCTTAATACTTTAGGGGGACCAAACAGAATTCTTGTGGTTTGAGGGGTTGAATAATAAATGACACTCTGAATTAACTTTTAACGTTTTAAAAAAAAAACAAAAAAAAAAAAACAAAAACAAAATTTGCTGCAGTGCATTTCCCACTTCCAGGCTGATCTACAGTACAAATGTCACAATGCCAAGTTAATTCCGCATGTGTCAACCAGCAAAATCTGCAGGGGGTTGAATACTACTTGTAGGCACTGTATATACCCCGATACGGTCACTGCCAACTCTAAAATAACAAAAAGGAACCACTGGCTGCCACCACCAATCGCTTATACAGGCCAATTAGACAACCGTTACAGGTAGCATATGGCTTCAGGGGTGCGGTTTACAGAGCAAGAGCAACAGAGCTATTAAATTTGATATATTTAATCCGGAAAGGTAGGCAGTATTTATAGAAAATATACAAAGATGATACTAAATGGGAACAAAACAATACGATATATACAATTACATAAAATAAAAAGAAATAGAAGTACTCAACCTGATGTCGCACAGATGGGTCTTATCTTTATGGAGGCAAACGCTCTGATTAGGAAAATGGAACACTCTCACAGCGAACTATGTCTTCCAGAATGAACAATGAGAGACACCTAAACTCTCATTTTTATTAAATCAAGGTTGTACTCACATACCTCCCCTTGGTGAGCTCATATGGGGGCTGGTTGTGGGATGTGCTACGTCTTTTAGCCAATTATAAGATCCCCAACTAACAGGATATCTTTGCCCCTGGAGGTCCCAGGAGGTTAATATTATTGTCATGTTTCCTATTGCGATTTTATCTTTCTATAGAGATGAAAAATGGCATGGATAGCATAATCCATCTGTGTGATATTAAACTGGAGGGGTTAGAATACTCTTATGGTGATGTGAGTGAATGCGTTATGTTCGTCCCTTCGCTAAGACGCTGAAAATATATATCCCATAAATATCGAATCAATGCAAACCCCAATATTCATTACTGACCACTAGCTCCAAAACGTCTGCGACCCCTGCTTTGATCAGAGGAAGCTCATGCCTTGGAAGTGTACTTCTCCGCCGCTAAATAAACTAATCCACGTCCTGGTGGCTGGTTCCAAGAGCCGATTTCCCATGGTAATTACCTGGTCACTGCAGGTGGTCCCTACTTCAATGGAGTTTGAAGTGTCAGCTCTCTTACTTCCCCAGTTATAATTAGTTTCTCACTTCCCCAGTTATAATTAATCCCATATGTTTAATGTTAGGGTGATATTTCCCCTCACTGGAAATATCTTTATGGATTTTAATTTTTCTCTACGACATTCAGATTTCAGGTTTATTTTTGGACTGAACGACAGCACTGTAGTTGTTTAATAATACAATTAATCATCAAAAATACAAATTGCCTAATAATTTTGCACACAGTTTAGACACAACACTACAGAGTGGAACTCCCATCGATCTAGTATTGATGGCCTAGCCCAGGGACGGATAGTTCCAGAGAACTCCTAAAGTAAACTTTTTGGAGGTTTATAATATTTTTCCTTCATTCATTTGGAAAAGAGCAGATTTTTGGACATTAGCAGTAGTTCTGTGCAAACCAATAGAATGTCCCCTCAGTAAGCCCTTGCCCAAAATACTAACGAAAAAATATTGCAGTCTCAGAGTACATCATGTGGTATTTGCATTCACAGCATCACATAAAACGTATTTAGTGTCTTTTTACAGATAATCCTTAAAAAATCTTTTCATCATGCTGCACAAATCCCAGGTGTCAGGTAGCCAGTGTGCTGAAATAATTGGGTTGTGTAGGCTGTCTATGGCAATGGGAGTAGTCTAAATGTCTCATAGCATATACCGCTGGTGAGTTGGTACCAGTGACCCTATGACCGTGGCTATGTACTCAGGTTTTCACTAGTAAAACACACACAATTCTTTACTCTCAAGAAAGAGACAGTAAAGAAGGACTGAGGCTGCAGCTATGAAGCCGTAGTGACCCCTAGTCTTGTTCTTCTGAAGAGACTGCTTTTTTGGTTCATTATTATTGACAAAAACAGGTGTCTGGATTAAAATACACTCGAGCCCGAGTTACATGAACGGCAGAAGCTTAAGTGTTCTGCAGAGCACAGCATTACAGAGGCACAGAAAGCCTGAGCACATGACAGCCTGGGGCATTATGTAATGTCAGTCCAGGCAATTTAAAAAAAGTAGCGACAAACACATTTTCTTTCATTCATCTTTGCATTGTATATGCTATTAGGGTGATTTGAGCTTCATTTGTGAATGTACATGCTCAGCTTTGATCTATACACAACAGGAACTGTCAGACGTTTGTGATCGATCAGTGGTTAAAAACACCATAAATAGTTCTTAAAAAATGATTTAACAGTTTAAGACCAGGACATTTTGAATCCCTATGCTGCTCTCTCACTTTCTCTGGATGTCTAGCTTCACCCATAGAAGAGAAGAGTGAAGCCAGTGCTGATTGGCCAAAGGGATTGTGTGACATAATGTCACGCCAGCCCTGGGGGGGGGGGGGGGGGGGGCAATGTGGACAACACTGGAACGGCTCCTGCACCAGAGGTGAGCATATGTGTTTTTATTTTACTGGGGGAAACATAGGGACTAAGAAGGGGTTGTCTGAGTAGTGGACAAACCCTTTAACCCCTTAACAACCGCTGTAACGCATTTTTACGGCAGTCATTAAGGGTACTTATTCCACGGCGCCGTGACAATCGTGACAGCGGTATTTAATTGCTTACCAGGGGGACTTGCACCCTCTTAGTAACCATCGGACCCCCGTAATGAGAATCGCGGTCCCGATGGTTACCATGGTACCTTGAGATCATGTGATGATCCCAGGGTATGGTGGCCTGTGAGATCCAGCAATAAGCTGGATCTCAAAGGCAGAGTCAGTGAGTCAGACATGACTCACTGACAGGTCTCATACTCTGCAGTACAGAGGTACTGCAGAGTATGAGACCAGCTATCAAAGTGCCAATCACACATGTCCCACAGTGGGACTTGGTGAAAAAGTAAAAAAAAGTTAAATAAAATGTGTAAAAAAGTAAAAAAAAAAAAAAGAACACACAAAAAGCGCACACAAATCATTAAAATCCATTTAGGCACTCAAAACACAGTGTTTGTAATAAAACAAAAATAAACGAAAAAACGTACACATAATTGGTATGACCGCGTCGGAAACGACCTGCTCTATAAAACTGTTGTTTAGTCCGTTTGGCGAATTCCGTAAAAAATAAATAAAAAAGACACAAAAAATGACACTTTTTCATCATACTGACTCACAAAAACATGAATAAAAAGCTATCAAAAAGTCATATGTGAAAAAAAATTATATAAATAAAAACGCCAAACCGTCCCACAAAAAACAAGCCATAATATGGCTCATTCGGCAAAAAAATATAAAAAAGTTACAACTCTCAGAATATGACGATGCAAAATCAAATTCTTTTTTGTAAAATACTGTTTTTAGTGTGTAAAAATAGCACAGCATAGAAAAAACAATATAAATCTGATATCGCTGTAATCGTACCGATCCAGCGGACAAATCCGTCTTATCACTTTTACCGAACGGCGCAAAAAATAAAAATAACTGAATTGCTGGTTTTTGTTCATTCTCTGTCTGAAAAATCTGAATAAAAAGCGATCAAAAATTACTATGTGCCCCGAAATGGTACCAAAAAAAAAATCTGCAACTCGTCCTGCAAAAAATAAGCCATCATACAGCTCTGTTCATCAAAAAAATAAAAAAGTTACAGCTCTCAGAATATGGCAACGAAAAGAACTACTTTTTATAAAAAAAAAAGCATTTTTACTGTGTGATAGCAACAAAACCTAAAAAAAAAACAAACATATAAATCTGGTATCGCTGTAATCACACCAACCCAAAGAATAAATCCACCTTATCACTTATACCGCACGGTGAACCGCGAAAAAATAAAAATAAGAACTATTCTGGTACTGCTGTCTATTTCTTCATTCTGCCTCCAAAAAAATCAGAATAAGGCTCGGCTCACGTCTATCCAGCTCTCTCCGCTGAGCGTTTACGTTTGGGTTTCCGTGTAAATTCACCAAAACCGCAATTCAGACAAAAAACCCAGATGGAGCCACTCACTTATTAGGCTCATGGAGTCCCTTTGGACTGGTCTCTGTTCCAGCGGCGTTCCATCATTTTAGGCTTTTTTTTAGCGCACAAGTGTGGACGACCACAGATCATTGTGCGCCTAAAAAGATGGAGACCACCGGAGCAGACATCAAACGGGCTCCAAAGTGTCTCCATCTGCCTCTTTGTGGTGGGTGGTTCCGTTGGGGGGTTTTGTCTGAATCACATTTTTGTGGGATTTACACGGAAACCCCGTCGTAAGTGCTCAGCGTAGACTGGCGATCCAGTCTTATTCTGGAAGCAATCAAAACTTATGTACCCCAAAATGTTACCAATAAAACCCCTAATTTATCCCACACAAAACCAGCCCCCTCTCAGGTCCGTCATCTGTCACTGGAACTATGGGGGGGTTCCATGTTACTGGTAGAACAAAGACTCTGGAAAAGTGACAGCTCCCGCCCCCTCAAATAAAATCCAGTGAATTCTGCGCTCCCAAATCCAAATGCCCCCTCCTTCTGAGCCCCACTGTGCCTAAACCGCAGTAAGGGGCCACATGTTTGGCATTATTGTAGCTGGGAGAGCGCTTAATTTACGGGGTGTGTGTCACCAGGAAAAATGTATGGGGGCACTACACTTTTTGGGGCACAATGTATGGGCACTAAACTGGCATATTTGGAATTCTCCAGAATAAAGCCTGGTGTGGATATTACAGATAGTTACATACTGGAACAAGGTAATTTGGAGTGATGAGACCAAAACTGAACTTTTTGGCTACAACCATAAACGTTACATTTGGAGAGAGGTCAACAAGGCCTATGATGAAAGGAACACCATTCCTACAGTAAAGCACGGAGGTTAATTGCTGATGTTTTGGGGATGTGTGAGCTACAAAGGCACAGGAAACTTGGTAAAAGTTGAAGGAAAGATGAATGCAGCACGTTATCAGCAAATATTGGAGGCAAATTTGCACTCACCAACCCGGAAGCTGCGCATGGGACGTACCAACATGACAACGATCCAAAACACGAGGCCAAGTCGACCTGTCATTGGCTACAGCAGAACAAAGTGAAGGTTCTGAAGTGGCCATCTCAGTCTCCTGACCTCAATATCATTGAGCCACTCTGGGGAGATCTCAAGCGCGCAGTTCATGCTAGACAGCCCAGGAATTTAGAGGA
Organism: Phyllobates terribilis; assembly: GCF_046119375.1. NCBI lineage: Eukaryota > Metazoa > Chordata > Amphibia > Anura > Dendrobatidae > Phyllobates > Phyllobates terribilis. The sequence goes on along the minus strand of NW_027362761.1, from coordinate 17,017,781 downwards.
ACTGGAGGCTTTTTGCCAAGAAGAATGGGCAGCTTTACCATCTGAGAAATCAAAGAACCTCATCCACAACTACCACACAAGACTTCAAGCTGTGATTGATGTTAGAGGGGGCAATACACGGTATTAAGAACTGGGGTATGTGAACTTTTGATCAGGGTCATTTGGATGTTTTTGGTTGTCATTAAGATTTAAAAAAAGAAAAACACAGTAGTTTGACAGTAAATGGCTTCACCCAACCAATAACCATGAGTGGAGAAAAAGCTTTTTTGTTATCATTCATATTCTCTGAAACAAGGCTAAGAAATGAAAAATTGTGCAAGGGTATGCAAACTTTTGAGTACAACTGTAATAGTCACTGCAGCAGGAGATGAATTCATTGAGATGTGTAATTTCTACTATGAGGTCACTTTTGGGGTTTTTGTGCTGTTCTGGCACCTTAGGGGCTCCGCAAATGTTGGCCACAAACTATTCTACCAAAATCTCCATCATCGCTTTCGGGAGAAATAGCATAACAAATTATGGGGTCCGATTTCTTCTATTATCCATTGCAAAAAATATAAATTTGGGGCTAAAACTACATTTTCGTGAAAAAAATGAAAATTTTCAGTATGACGACCTAATGTTATCAAATTCTGTGTAGTACCTGTGGGTTAAAAATGCTCACTATACCCCTGGATAAAATCCTTGAGGGGTGTAGTTTCCAAAATGGGGTCACTTGGGGGGTTTTCCACTGTTTAGGCACATCAGCTTATGGCTCTTCAAACGCGACAGGGCACCCGCAGACCATTCCATCAAAGTCTGCGTTCCAAACGTCACTCCTTCCTTTTCAAGCCCTGCTGTGCACCCAAGCAATAGCTTTCCCCTACATATAGGGTATGTCCGTACTCAAGAACAATTGCACAACAAATTTTGGGGTCCATTTTCTCCTCTTATCCTTGTGAAAATAAAAAAAAAATTGGGACTAAAAGTACATTTTAGTGGAAAACAATTTGATTTCTAATTTCACAGCTTTACATTATAAACTTCTGTGAAGCACCTGGCAGTTCATGGTACTCACCACACATCTAGATAAGTTCCCTGAGGGTCTAACTTCCAAAATAGGGTCACTTGTGGGGGGTTTCCACTGTTTAGGCACATCAGAAGCTCCCCAAACGCGACATGGCGTCCACTAATTATTCAAGCAAATTTTACGTTCAAAAAGTCAAATGGCGCTCCTTCCCTTCCGAACCCTGCCGTGCGCCCAAACAGTAGTTTTTCCCCACATATGGGGTATCGACATGCTCAGGAGCAATTGCACAACAAATTTTGTGGTCCATTTTCTCTCGTTACCCTTGTGAAAATAAAAAAAATTGGGTCTAAAGTTAACATTTTGTGAAAAAAAGTTAAATGTTCATTTTTTCCTTCCACGTTGCTTCAGTTCCTGTGAAGCACGTGAAGGGTTAATAAACTTCTTGAATGTGGTTTTGAGCACCTTGAGGGGTGCAGTTTTGTGTATTTTCTGTCATATAGATCCCTCAAAGTCACTTCAAATGTGATGTGGTCCCTAAAAAATGGTTTTGTAAATTTTGTTAGAAAAATTAGAAATCGCTGGTCAACTTTTAACCCTTATAACTTCCAAACAAAAACAAATTTTGGTTCTAAAATTGTGCAGATGTAAAGTAGACATGTGGGAAATGTTATTTATTAACTCTTTTGTGTGACATATCTCTCTGATTTGAGGGCATGAAAATTCAAAGTTTGAAAATTGTAAAATTTTAGCCAAATTTCTGTCTTTTTCACAAGTAAACTCAAGTGATATCGAAGAAATGTTACCACAATCATGAAGTACAATATGTCACAAAAAAACAACCTCAGAATCAGTGGGATCCGTTGAAGGGTTCCAGAGCTATTACCACATAAAGTGACACTGGTCAGAATTGTAAAATGTGCCCAGTCATTAAGGACATAATTGGCTCCGTCCTTAATGACTTATTAAAGGGGTTAATAATGTTTTACTAAAACTAGGAAACTCCGTAAACAAAGTTTCCAATAAAAAGTAATTTTATTTAAAACCTGCCTGCAAAAAGATAAAAACTGCAGCAGAAATAGTAAATATTCATGTAAAAAAAACTTATTAAGGTTACGTTCTGACGATGAGCTTTTGATGTTGCAGATTTTCTGTACTTATTTTTGCACTCATTAGGTAAATTAGGTTAAAATTACAGGCAGGCACGATGGGCCTTGTTCTTTACCAGATTTAGTTTTTTTATTTCTTACCTCCCAAGAACGTACGGGCGAATGCTCTCTCTCTGGAGTCTTTGTCCCATCCAGTCTGAGGTCATTGAGCCTGAAGGCATTCTTCCCAAGGGGGTTGTAGTGTCCTCTGTCCAATGCGGCCTGGGAGGTGGTTAAGGCACTGGGGTTGCCTCCATCTTGAACGCCCCATGACAAGTTGTTTGTTCCTGTGCACCTGAGGTTGGGGTTGCTCAAGGAGTGCCATGATGGTCATTGCGAGTCACCTGGGCACGGGTATATGTCATCTTTTAGATAGAGGGTACTGGTGGCCATCCTTGGGAAAGGATGAAGAGGCCTATGCTAAGGCATGTGAAATTTGCCCCAGAAACAAGGTCTATCACACTGCCCTAGCGGGGAAATTCTTACCCATGCCTATTCTTGTACGTCCTTGGTCTCACATCTATAGATTTCATAACTGATCTCCCAAGGTCCAAGGGTGAGACCACTGTTTGGTTAATTGTTGACCGCTTTTCTGAACAATGTAATTTGGTTCCCTTCGCCAAGCTGCCCAATGCTCAGGAGATGGTAGATGCGGTTCTCACTCAGGTGGTATGACTGCATGGTGTTGGTGCTGTGTGAGGACCATTGTTGCTGTGGTTTTGTGCTTGTGGGGCGGCGCGGCCTGGAGTCATGGGGGACTTAGTCTTGCAGCATGGGCGCTGTGAGGCACCAGGTCGCCTGCCCTGCTGGTGCATTGTCGCTGCGACAGTAGTTAGAGCACAACACAGCTCCTTTAAGGCAATAAAAGTTAGGACCCACTGAGAGGTTCGCCGTGACATGGCAGTGGGCTTAATACAGTCTGATCAGAATGTTAAACTTAGAACCTAATGTTCAGTTATACAGTACAGACCAAAAGTTTGTCTTATATTCTAGGTTCTTCAAAGTAGCCACCTTTTGCTTTGATGACTGCTTTGCACGCTCTTGGCATTCCCTTGATGAGCTTCAAGAGGTAGTCACCGGAAATGGTTTTCACTTCACAGGTGTGCCCTGTCAGGTTTAATAAGTGGGATTTCTTGCCTTATAAATGGGGTTGGGACCATCAGTTGTGTTGTGCAGAAGTCTGGTGGATACACAGCTGATAGTCCTACTGAATAGACTGTTTGAATTTGTATTATGGCAAGAAAAAAGCAGCTAAGAAAAATGAGTGGCCATCATTACTTTAAGAAATGAAGGACAGTCAGTCCGAAGAATTGGGCAAACTTTGAAAGTGCAGTTGCAAAAACCATCAAGCGCTACAAAGAAACTGGCTCACATGAGGACCGCCCCAGGAAAGGAAGACCAAGAGTCACCTCTCCTTCTGAGGATAAGTTTATCCGAGTCATCAGCCTCAGAAATCGCAGGTTAACAGCAGCTCAGATTAGAGACCAGGTCAATGCCACACAGAGTTCTAGCAGCAGACACATCTCTTCAACAACTGTTAAGAGGAGACTTTGTGCAGCAGGCCTTCATGGTAAAATAGCTGCTAGGAAACCACTGCTAAGGACAGGCAACAAGCAGAAGAGACTTGTTTGGGCTAAAGAACACAAGGAATGGAGATTAGACCAGTGGAAATCTGTGCTTTGGTCTGATGAGTCCAAATTTGAGATCTTTGGTTCCAACCACCGCGTCTTTGTGCGACGCAGAAAAGGTGAACGGATGGACTCTACATGCCTGGTTCCCACCGTGAAGCATGGAGGAGGTGTGATGGTGTGGGGGTGCTTTGCTGGTGACACTGTTGGGGATTTATTCAAAATTGAAGGCATACTGAACTAGCATGGCTACCACAGCATCTTGCAGAGGCATGCTATTCCATCCGGTTTGCGTTTAGTTGGACCATCATTTATTTTTCAACAGGACAATTACCCCAAACACACCTCCAGGCTGTGTAAGGGCTATTTGACCAAGAAGCAGAGTAATGGGGTGCTACGCCAGATGACCTGGCCTCCACAGTCACCAGACCTGAACCCAATCGAGATGGTTTGGAGTGAGCTGGACCGCAGAGTGCAGGCAAAAGGCCAACAAGTGCTAAGCATCTCTGGGAACTCCTTCAAGATTGTTGGAAGACCATTTCCGGTGACTACCTCTTGAAGCTCATCAAGAGAATGCCAAGAGTGTGCAAAGCAGTCATCAAAGCAAAAAGGTGGCTACTTTGAAGAACCTAGAATATAAGACATATTTTCAGTTGTTTCACACTTTTTTGTTAAGTATATAATTCCACATGTGTTAATTCATAGTTTTGATGCCTTCAGTGTAAATGTACAATTTTCATAGTCAAGAAAATACAGAAAAATCTTTAAATGAGAAGCTGTGTCCAAACTTTTGGTCTGTACTGTATATATTTTTGCCGATCGGGGAAAATAAGTATATGATACACTGCCAATTTTGCAAGTTTCCCACCTACAAAAAATGGAGAGGTCTGTAGTTTTTATTGTAGGTACACTTCAACTGTGAGAGACAGAATCATGAAAAAAAATCCAGTAAAAATCACACATATAATTTTCACAAAATTGATTTGCATTTTATTTCATTAAATAAATATTTGATACAATCGAAAAACAGAACTTAATATTTGGTAGAGAAAACTTTCCTCAGAGAAGTTTTAGTGCAAGTATAGTGCTATATGGAGTGGGAGTGAGGAGAGCTGCTACACATTGCAGGAAAAGAGCTGGGTTCATCACACCATGAGGGGCTCAGTGTACTGAATAAGGCGGGTTTCACACGTCCGCATATCTCCGGTACTGGAAAAAACGGTACCGGAGATATCTGTGTCCCGTGTGTGTCACATGTGTGGCAACCGTATGCCGGATCAGGATCACATGGACGGTGCTTGGGAATCAGTGTACAGTTAGCGCTGTTCCCAAGCGCCGGTACTGAACGCTGCACTCATTGTGGTTCCTGCCGGCACTGCGATCAGCACCAGCAGGGACAGTGATGAGAGTAGTAGTGTCTGCTCCCGCAGTGTCCCCACCTGTAAAAATAAAATCCATGTACTCACCTCTCCTAGGTGTCCACCGCTGTAATCCATGCGATCGCTGCAGCAGAGGAGCCGGGGAGAATGAGCGGCTCCGAAGCTGCGCTCAGTGAGTGACAGGACACCGCTCTTGAGCTGTAACTCCGAAGCAGTTTATTCTCTCTGGCTCCTTGGCAGCAGCAGTCTCATGGATTACAGCGGGGGACACCTAGGAGAGGTGAGTACATGGATTTTATTATTTTATTCTTATTTTTACACAGGTGGACATTGCGGGAGCAGACTACCACTACCCTCATCATTGTCCCTGCTGGTGCTGATGGCAGTGCCAGCAGGGAACCATGATGAGTGCAGCGTTCAGCACCCGGCGCTTGGGAACAGCGCTAACTGTAGAGCTGATTCCCAGGCGCCGATACGTTTCACACGGATATCATCCGTGTGGTATATTTTGCAGACCGTGTATCTGCAAAAAACTGACTTGTCTCCATGTGGAGCACATGGACACACAGTCCGTGAAAACACACTGAGGTGTACACAGACCCATAGATTTGAATGGATCTGTGTGTGTCAGTGTCTCCGGTATGTGTGGAAACTGTCATCACTCATACTGGAGACACTGATGTGTGAAAGATTGAACGAGCCCTAAGGCTGTGTGTCCACTATGCATTTTTTAAGGGTTTCCACAGTGGCAATTGCGCAGCGGAAACGCTTAAAACGCTTGGTAGAAGGTCAGCCATGTTCCCCAATGATAATCCACATGTGCTGTGCACATGCTGCGGAAATTTCCGCTGCGGATTATCATTGCGGAAAAATCCGCAGCACTACCATTTATTTTGCGGAACCGCTGCGTTTTAGCCGCCATTGACTTGCATTGGACTGCATGAAATCCGCATGACTACACATGCACATGTGGATATCATGCGGTTCAATGCACGGATGGTACCTGGGTCTGAAGAAGAGGAGACTCTCCTCCAAACTCGAGTACCATAGAACCTGTAGTTAAAAAAATAATTAAAATAAAAAAAAACCTTATACACACACCTTTCCGGCGCCCCCCGGTCTCCTCTGAGCGGCGCTGCAGTCTCCTTGGCTTCCGGCGGTGGTCTGCAAGGACCTTCCGTGACGTCATTTAGTCATGTGACGGTCACGCGACCGCTGACGTCAGCGGTCAGGTGATGGTCGCGTGACCATCACATGACTAAATGAAGTCATGGAAGGTCCTTTTTAGAGCACCGGGAGCCGCCAAAGATACCGGATGCATCGCTGAGGAGACCGGGGGCCATCTGAAGGGGAGTAATGTTTTTTTTTTTTTACTATTGATGCTGCATTTGCAGCATCGTTGGTTATACTATATATATCCATGCCGGTTGCATGGATTTATATAGTGTGACCAAGTTGTCAAGCACTTTCCAAGTGATGCTAAAATCGCCTGGAAAGCGCTTGTCAACCCGCATGCGGAAATGCATGTGAAGAACGCTTCACATCCACATGTCACTGGCAGGAAAAACGCATGTAAAATCCGCATGTACAATCCGCATGTACAATCCGCATGTACAATCCGCATGTACAATCCACATGTACAATCCGCATGTACAATCCGCATGTACAATCCGCATGTACAATCCGCAGGGAGATGTAGAAACGCTCAGGAAAAATCCGGAGCACTTCTGCATCGTGGGCGATCATCATTATCAACTGCTCCAGTAAAAGCGAGTCTGGACATTGCTTATTGAGAGGGGCTTATCCTGCATCCGTTCCACAACATTCCTCTTTTTATTCTGCTGAGGACGGCCTGCTGACCGGCGAGACCACCATGACAGTTTGCCGCCATTATGTCTCGGCTCAGCAGACACGTGTCTCAAAAAATGGGGACGTAAGACAATTATTTTTTTCCAAAGTTTTACATTTTTTAAACCACTTAAAACATAAAAAACCATAAGATTAGTATTGCTGTAATGATACTGACCTGGAGAGTCACACGGCCAGTCACCACACAATGCCCAACACAGATATGACAGAACTGCAGAGGGCCCCCCCCCCCATTTTTCAGTACATTACATGGTAAAAGGAAGAGTGGCATTGAAAAAACAAGTCTTCATACTGCTAGTGTCATAGAAATGAAAGTGTTATGACTCTTGGAAGGGGAAGGAAAAACGAAAGCAGAAACATTCTAATTGGCTGCTTCATTAGCGCGCCACTCATGTCCCCAGGCTGTGCCTAGTACTGCACTTAAGGTGAATAATCCCGGCCACAGCCCATGGACATTGGACGATAGTGTCTAATAACAACACGTGAGCGGATTCAGCAATCCTCCTGCAACCAATCCGATTCCTCCAGCTACTTTCACGTGCGCATTAAAATAGAAAGCAGTGATGTGATTGGCTGCTGCTCGCACTGGCTTTCATAACTACGGTCTCACTTGTTATCGCTTTACACCACACCGCCCTCTAGTGGCGAAGACTGGAACAGCACACCCAGAATAAAGCAGCGCGGAATTGCCGCCTTCCGATGGATGTTGCCATTTCTGTGGAGGCCGTGACGTCATATGAAGCGGGCTCCAGTGTCACAAACGTAAGGGAGCTCGGGGCTGCACGCTGATTGGCTGTACTTGGCCGCCGGAAGGCGGAAGTGTGTGTGACCGGTGAGCTGGCTGCTGCTGCTGTGGTGGCAGGATGATCGGGGACCTATTGCTGTTCGGGTAAGAGCGGGCACAGGACGGGACCCTGGCTCTGTATGACGTCACGTGTTTACACAGGACGATGGCAGCTCTGATGTAGCACACTGCAGCCGAGGGCTCCTGTGCACTGCACAGACATATCGGGGAGATCCTTAACCCTTCCCACTGTCACCAATTCATGTCTTTATATACAGATTATTTTAATTCTTCCTCTGATAGAGCTGTAACTTTTATTCTTTTGGTAAACAGCGCTGTATGATGGCTTAGTTTTAGGTGGACGGCGCTGTATGATGGCTTAGTTTTGGGTGGACAGCGCTGTATGATGGCTTAGTTTTAGGTGGACGGCGCGGTGTGATGGCTTAGTTTTGGGTGGACGGCGCGGTGTGATGGCTTAGTTTTGGGTGGACGGCGCTGTGTGATGGCTTAGTTTTGGGTGGACGGCGCTGTGTGATGGCTTAGTTTTGGGTGGACGGCGCTGTGTGATGGCTTAGTTTTGGGTGGACGGCGCTGTATGATGGCTTAGTTTTAGGTGGACGGCGCTGTATGATGGCTTAGTTTTGGGTGGACGGCGCTGTATGATGGCTTAGTTTTAGGTGGACGGCGCTGTATGATGGCTTAGTTTTGGGTGGACGGCGCTGTGTGATGGCTTAGTTTTGGGTGGACGGCGCTGTGTGATGGCTTAGTTTTGGGTGGACGGCGCTGTGTGATGGCTTAGTTTTGGGTGGACGGCGCTGTATGATGGCTTAGTTTTAGGTGGACGGCGCTGTATGATGGCTTAGTTTTGGGTGGACGGCGCTGTATGATGGCTTAGTTTTGGGTGGACGGCGCGGTGTGATGGCTTAGTTTTGGGTGGACGGCGCGGTGTGATGGCTTAGTTTTGGGTGGACGGCGCGGTGTGATGGCTTAGTTTTGGGTGGACGGCGCGGTGTGATGGCTTAGTTTTGGGTGGACGGCGCGGTGTGATGGCTTAGTTTTGGGTGGACGGCGCGGTGTGATGGCTTAGTTTTGGGTGGACGGCGCGGTGTGATGGCTTAGTTTTGGGTGGACGGCGCGGTGTGATGGCTTAGTTTTGGGTGGACGGCGCGGTGTGATGGCTTAGTTTTGGGTGGACGGCGCGGTGTGATGGCTTAGTTTTGGGTGGACGGCGCGGTGTGATGGCTTAGTTTTGGGTGGACGGCGCGGTGTGATGGCTTAGTTTTGGGTGGACGGCGCGGTGTGATGGCTTAGTTTTGGGTGGACGGCGCGGTGTGATGGCTTAGTTTTGGGTGGACGGCGCGGTGTGATGGCTTAGTTTTGGGTGGACGGCGCGGTGTGATGGCTTAGTTTTGGGTGGACGGCGCGGTGTGATGGCTTAGTTTTGGGTGGACGGCGCTGTGTGATGGCTTAGTTTTGGGTGGACGGCGCTGTGTGATGGCTTAGTTTTGGGTGGACGGCGCTGTGTGATGGCTTAGTTTTGGGTGGACGGCGCTGTGTGATGGCTTAGTTTTGGGTGGACGGCGCTGTGTGATGGCTTAGTTTTGGGTGGACGGCGCTGTGTGATGGCTTAGTTTTGGGTGGACGGCGCTGTGTGATGGCTTAGTTTTGGGTGGACGGCGCTGTGTGATGGCTTAGTTTTGGGTGGACGAGTTGCCGATTTTTTTTTAGACCATTTTGGGGCACAGAAACCAGCAATTCAATTATTGTTTTTATTTTTTTACGTCGTTCACCGTGCAGTGAAAGTGATGACTGATTTGTCCGCCAGGTCGGTACGATTACAGCGATATCAGATTTCTATTGTTTTTTTATGCTTTGCTATTTTTACAGACTAAAAACAATATTTTACAAAAAAGAATTAGATTTTGCATTGTCGCATTCTGAGAGCTGTAACTTCTATATTTTTTGCAGAATGAGCCATATTCTGGCTTGTTTTTGCGGTACTGTTTGGCGTTTTTATTTCGGTATATCTCTTTACATACGACTTTTTATTCACTTCTTTGTGAGTCAGTATGATGAAAAAGCATCATTTTTTGGAGTGTTTTTTTTATTTCTTACGTTCGCCAAACAGACTAAACGTGGCAGTTTTATAGAGCGGGTCGTTCTGGACGCGGCGATACCAATTGTGTACGTTTTATTTTTTATCACAAACGCTGCATTTTAAGTGGCTACATAGATTTTAGTAAATTGTGTGCACTTTTTTTTATTTTTTTTTTTATGTTTTTTACAATTTTTTTTTTTTTTCCCCACTAAGTCCCACTGTAGGACATGGGTAATTTTCAGTTTGATCACTGATCTCATACACTGCAGTACTCCGGTACTGCAGTGCATGAGATCTGTCAGTGAATCACTGAGTCAGCCTGTGAGACCCACCTTTTTGGTCTCACAGGCATGATCTCAGGGTACCATGGTAACTGTCGGGACCTGCGATTCTCCTCGCAGGGGTCCGATGGTTACTAAGGGGGTCTTGCAACCCCCTTGTAACCACTTAAATAGCGCTGTCACGATTGACATCAGTATTTAAGAGGTTAATCAGCCCTGATCAGCATCGAATCCAGCTAGGGCCATACTGCAGGGTGTCAGCTGTCACAGACAGCTAACACCCATGGGTATTGCCACTACCAGGTGGCACTATTCACTTATTCTAAAGCGCCGTGAAAGAGCGGCGCTGAGGCATAAGTACCCTTAACTGCCGCCCTAAAAATGCGTTATGGCGGTCATTAAGGGGTTAAATACCCCTGAGGTCCCTGATTCTGCCAGTTTTTTTTTAATCTTTTTTTGAGCTGTGTAGCTGCATTGCAGAGATTCAGATTTGTTGCTTTTGCAGCGCAGTATGTGAAATCTCTGCTTGCAGTCCAACTAGGTATTTCTTCAGTCTTTTCTGGGTATGTTTGTCTTCACCCCTCCCAGATGCTGCAATCACAGGTCAGCAGAGTCTTGGAAAGAGAGGTGAAAACGCATGTCTCCAGAGAACAACCTCTGAAGAAACACCCAGTTGTAGTATAAGCAGAGATTTCACATACTACGCTATAAAGCTATGCACCTGAAATCCTCCTAAGGCCACAGCCCCACTATCAGTATTCGGTCAGTATTGTTTCTCAGGAGTGGGTGATAAAACCAGGTGAGAAACAATCAGAGAAAAGGTATAATAGCAACAAGTCACCAATTCTTCATTATCACCCACTCCTGGGAAAAAATACTGACTGGATACTGATAGTGGGGCCGTGGCCTAAAAGTTTCACAAAAATGAACTTGATGCACTGCAATGTAAAGTGGCTGTGTACATCTTTTAACTGCTTCAGGGTTCAGAAACCATGAAGTGATGAAAAGTAACTTGTTCATCGTGGAAAACATTGACAGGTGCGTTGACGTCTTAAAAACCATTTGGGACGATTCATTAAGTCTGGCGTAACGTACACAGTCTTAATGAAGTTCTTGCTGGAGTACAGTCACGCCATGTACGTCGCTTAATGAATTGTGCATGTTTAATACTCAGTGTGCGCTGTCTCCAGGGGCTGGTGCACAACCTCAGGGGTGTAACTTATAGTGAATCTGACAGGCAGGCGTGACCAAGCCCATCCTTCCAATGCACACCCATATTAGCATAGCTGGTCAGGACTGGTGTGTAAACGATAAAAGTTGCAATATTTTTTAGCAATAAGGACATGTGCAAAAATACCGTACTTATTAAGATGTTTACGCAGAACTCTGGTGTGACCATCGCCACGTATATCAGACCAGAGGCTTTGCAGTTGGAAAAATCCCTCTGAAATAAGGTTCTACCTCTATAGGCCCTTGGGAAAGACTTGCATTGCCTCATCCAATTGCATAAGCACCATTCACCACAGAATCTGCAGATTCTCCAGTCCTCATGGGTGCAGTTTTTTTCTTTTTTTTTTTTTTTTTATAGATCCCTAATTGACCGTCCTTTCCTGAAAGTTACAGTAGGGGACGATGCAATTGCATTCTTCAGGTGCGGGTCAGCCAGGAGTATGTCATTGTTGCCTGAGGATACCATAGGTTTGATCACTTGGATTGTCGGAGGTTCCTATGACTCGTATTATCCCATCTTTTCTCGTCCTCTAGGTTTTGTGTGGAGGATTGATTGTCTATCCTGTTTTTCTGCATGTGATTGTGTGGAATCTAGAATATACTGTAGATACCCTTTTCCCCTAATCCTGGTGGTCATGTCCAATGCTTACATGTTAAAGCCCGTGATGTTTGAACAATTCCTCATAAGACACAAAAAATGGCCTTTAGGTATTCCCTCTTTTAGAGGTGTAGGGTGATGGTGCTTGAGGGTTTGCGATAAATCATTGTGCCCCAAGTGCCATCCCGCTCTTTTTTGATTAGTACACCAAGGAAAGGTAATTGACAAAGATTAAATTCTGCTGTGAATTTCATTCATATTTAGCTCACTGACAAACTTGAGAAACTGGTCACTTGTCCCAGACCAAAAAATAAAAATTTCATCAATATACCTATACCATAGTCCAATGAATTGGCACCACCACATATGATCCCTAAAAGCTGTAGTTTCTTCCCACCAGCTCAGGAATAGGTTGGCGTACAAAGGGGTACATGGGATCCCCATCGCAGTACCCCCGGAGCTGGTGGAAGAAGAGGCAGGCAATTATTTAGGACATGCTTTGATAACTACCAGGTCCATTTACCCTCTTATGGCCTTTTGTATCATATATATATATATACACACACACACACACACACATATATTTTTTGCACTGGGCACTTTTTTGCATATATAATTTAATTATTTCTATACTCTCTTATTTTGCACACATATTTCAATAGAATGTGTATAAGTCAAAGTTTGCTAATATTTAAACGTTGTAGGGTTTTACTCACTCAGCTGCATTGGCGGTAGACACAGGAAGCTGTTTCTTTAAAAATGTCGAAGGCAGGTTTATTATACCTTCATAAACCGCACTTTAGTAGTAAACAAAACAACCGCCTCATCTGGCATAAAGTAACAAGACAGAAAATAAACAGTCCATACAGTGCTGCAGGTTCGCCCGTTCAGTCAGTGTCCTTTAGCACAAACACGCTGAAGGTCTCCACACCTCCAGCCACAGACACTGAATGAGACACTTGGTCTCCATTTTATAGTTACAAGAGGCACGCCCCTGGGGGTGGGGATATGTGAGCAGCCATTCCCTCCCATCTCTTATGACTGCTCGTAAAACCCAGCTCTGGCACGCCTATTATCCCTCTCAGCACTACGTGTGCTGGAGCATGCATTTCCGGGTTTACATCACCGAAGCTACCAACCTTGATGATACATATTTCCCCTCTAGGACTTGTCCTGCAGCCATCTTACAACGTGTATAGATATAGAAAAATTATATATGCAAAAAGGTGCACCATGCAAATACACTAATAAAAATATGCTGAAAAAGAGAATGGACAGCACCTCCAAAAACATACATTGATCTATTGCCTCTCGGCAAAAATATATAAAACTGAACATGAGGTTCTTAGTTAAACATTCTGATCAGACTGTATGAAGCCCACTGCGACGTCACTGCGAACCTCTCAGTGGGTCCTGAACTTTTATGTTCAGTTATATATATTTTTGCATGATCGGTCCTTTTCTTTGGATGTGCATTCCTCCCATTTGGCACAGGTGATTTTAATTAGCAGGAGACTGCAAAGAGGGTCCAGATTATTTTTGTCTCATTTGAGAGCTTGAGGAAGGTGAGTCACAATACTCCTTTCATGTGGTGTTGGTGCAGTGTGTCGGCCATTGTTGCTGTGGTTTTGTGCTTGTGGGGCGGCGTGTTCTGGAGTCATGGGGGACTTAGTCTTGCAGCATGGGCGCCATGAGGTACCAGGCCGCCCGCCCTGCTGGTGGATTGCAGCTGCGACGGTGGTTGGCGCACGGTGCTACTCCTTTTTAGGCAGGAAATGTTAGGACCCACTGAGAGGTTCGCCTTGACGTGGCAGTGGGCTTCAGAATGTTAAACTAAGAACCTCATGTTCAGTTATGTATATTTTTGCCGAGAGGCATTAGATAAACGTATGATTTTTTTGGAGGTACTGTCCATGCTCTTTTTTTTTTTTTTTTTTTGTATTGCATGCTAATAAAAATATATCCCACACAAAAATAACAGGTAAAAATAGGTATATCATGACTTACAGAAAGATCACCCACCAAACATATGTTTAACTATTATCGAACTTTAACTTGTACACATTCTATTGAATTAAAAAAATATTTCTTTATACTTTTTTTGTGATGACATATATTATGCCTTATACTGTTGAGATACCCACCAATCTTAAACCATTTTGTGTCTGTATTGCTGGGATTATTTATATCCATTGTATTTAATAAAACGTATTATGTCTTAATAGTTGGAGTTGCCATTTCTGTCCCGGCGCATATAGTTTTTTTGTTTTCTTGATTCATACAGTGCCTTCTGGGACACTTCCACTCACTGGGATTACAAGTTTCGATAGCTTATGTTTCCTACGTAGTAGGAAACATATGTAACCTCCCCCGGCAGGTTAGTGGCCAGTGTACCAGCACAAACAACCTGTCAGTCAGCCGGGAGGGAGTATTGCTCTGTAGGAATATAGTGGAAGCTGAGAAGCTGTAAGTGCACTGTCCCACCCCAATGCACTTTCAGACACATCTTCAAAATGTAATTTCTTGCTGCTGGAGTCATAAAGAAATGGACTGTCTTAAATTATCTTATAAAGGGCTACAAAATCCTATTAATGGTTTAGGGTAGGGAGGGTTGGGGGTTAACATTTTTGACAGGTTCTTTTTAACCGGTTCCCGACCGCCCACTGTACATAAACGTCCGCGCTGCCTGGGCTCTGTGCAGCGCGGACGTTTAAAAACGGTGGGTGGTCTCGCAGCGCTCAGGACCCCCAGGGTCCTGCAAGCGCTGCAATTCCGGTGCAGAGCGATAGCTCTGACAGGGAACATCATCGGGACCTGATTGGATCAGGTCCCAGTGATGTTAACCCTTTGCTGTCTTCTATATGCTGCGATCTATAGTGATCGCGGCATATAGGAGACAGCAGGAGGAGAGGGGGTCGTCTTACTTACCTCCGATTCCTTTCAGGACCTGGGGTTGCTATGGCAGCTGGAGGTCACATGACCGCCTCCAGCTCTGCCATATATGGTGTCCTGTCTGGCTCAGCCTGAAAGCTGAGCCAGACAGGAGACTGCCTGAAACAGGGAAGATCTCATGTAATGTAATACATGTCTATTACATTACATGAGATCAGTGATCAGAAAAATAAAAATTAATGTCCCATACAGGGACTAAGTAAAAATGTAAAAAAAAGTTTTTAAACTGTTAAAAAAAAAAATCACAAAATAAATAAAAATAAATAAATAAAATATTAAACCAATAAATCCGTATATTTTTACAAAACCAAAAAAAGAACACATATTTGGTATCGCCGCGTCCAAAACAACCCGAGCTATAAAACTGTCACACTAATTAACTCCTTCTGTGCACACCGTAATAAAAATAAATAAAAAACGGAGCAAAAAAATATGCTTTTTCATCATATCGCCAAACAAAAAGTGGAAAAAAATGCGATCAAAAAGCAAAATAGAAAAAAAAATGGTACCTCTGAAAACGTCATCTTGTTCCGCAAAAAACAAGCCGCCATACAGCTCCATCAGTCGAAAAATAAAAAAGTTATAGTGCTCAGAATAAAGCAATGCAAAAAAAATATTTTTTTCTATAAATTTGTTTTATTGTGTAAAAGCGCCAAAACATAAAAAAATATACAGTAAGTGTAGTATCGCTGTAAATGTACTGACCCGAAGAATAACGCTGCCTGATCACTTTTACCACACGCAGAAAGGCATAAAAAAAACCTCAAAGAACAATTCCTGAATTGGTTTTTGTTAATTTTACCTCCCAAAAAACGGAATAGAAAGCGATCAAAAAATGTCACGTACCCAAAAATGGTACCAATAAAAATGTCAACTCGTCCCGCAAAAAACAAGCCATCACATGACTGTCGGCCGAAATATGGAAAAATTATAGCTCTCAAAATATGGTGATGCAAAAACTAGATTTTGCAAAAAAAAGCGTCTTTTAGTGTGTGACAGCTGTCAGTCATAAAACCCGATATAAATCAGGTATCTCTGTAATCGCACCGACCCGAAGAATAAAGTAATCTCATCACTTATACCGCACGAGGAGCGGCGTAAAAAATAAATAAAACCAATTCTTCACCTGCTACTGATTTGTTTATTATGTCTCCGAAAGATCGCAGTAAGGCTCTGCTCACATTTATCCTGCGCTCTGTGCTGAGCACTTACACCAGAATTTCCGTGTAAATCTCTGAAATACGTGTTTCAGACAGAACCCATGACGGAAGATTCCCTGTAATGAGGCAGATATAGACCACTGTGGACGCCGTCTAGCCTGGGATCCCACGGTGTCATTTGTTTTAGGCGTGCATAAAAGTGCGGTTGGCCCGTTTTGTGCACTTCTGAAAAAAAGGACACTGCTTAAACAGAGGCCAGACGGAGTCCAGAGTAACTCTGCTGCCTCATTACAGTGAATGGATCCCGCAGGGGTTTCATCTGAATTACATCACTTGGAAATTTAGATGGAAACCCCGATGTAAGTGCTCAGCCTAGAGCACCGGATAAATGTTACATAAAATGTTCCCAATAAAAGCTTCAACTCAGTCCTCAAAAAAAGCTAGTCCCCACTCAGGTCTGTCATCTGTTAAAAATATAAGGGACTTCCAAGTTACTGGTAGCAGAAAGGCTCTGGAAAAGCGAAATGGCCCTTGCCCCCCAAAAGAAATTCAGAAAATTTTGTGCTCCCAAATCCAAATGCCTATTCTACAATAATTTGTTCTCCAATTGTCAAATAGCACTCTGTCCCCCCAGATCTCGCCGTATGGCTGAGCGGTACGATACAGCCACATATGGGGTATTGCCACTTTTAGAAGAAATTGTGTGACATATTTCGGCACCATTTTTACCCATTGCCCTGTGTGAAAATGTAAAATCTGAGGGTAAAACATTTTTTTGTGGTAAAAATATAATTATGCTTTTTTCACTGCCCAATGGTATAAATTAAAAAATTTAAAAAATACTCACTACTTCCCTAGATGAATTCCTTGAGAGGTGTAGTTTACAAAATGTGGTCACTTGTGGGGGTTTCTGCTGTTTCGGCATGTCAGCGACTCTTCAAATGTGACATGGTGTCTGCTGCCTATCCCAGCCAACATAGCTCTCCTTTCTCTTCCGAACCCTGCCGTACACCAAAACAGTGGTTTTCCCCCACATATGGGGTATCGGCGTACTCAGGAGAAATTGCACAACAAATTTCATGGTGCAATTTCTCCTGTTACCCTTATGATAATGCAAAATTAAGGGATGAAAAATGTGAAAATTTTATTTTTACAGCTCAATATTATAAACTTCTGTGAAGCACCTTGGGGTTCAAGGTGCTCACCACACATCTAGATAAGTTCCCTAAGGGGTCTAGTTTCCAAAATGGTGTCACTTGTGGGGGGTTTCCACTGTTTAGACACATCAGAAGCTCTCCAAACGCAACATGGCGTCCGCTAATTATTCAGACAAATTTTATATTCAAAAAGTCTAATGGCGCTCCTTCCCTTCCGAGCCCTGCCGTGCGCCCAAACAGTGGTTTTCCCTCACATATGGGGTATCAGCACGCTCAAGAGAAATTGCACAAAAAAATTTGGGGTCCATTTTTTCCTGTTACCCCTGTGAAAATAGAAAAAATTGGGTCTAAAGTAACATTTTTGTGAAAAAAGTTAAATGTTAATTTTTTTTCTTCCACATTCCAAAAATTCCTGTGAAGCATCTGAAGGGTTAATAAACTTCTTGAATGTGGTTTTGAGCACCTTGAGGGGTGCAGTTTTTAGAATGGTGTCACTTTTTGGTATTTTCTGTCATAAAGACCCCTAAAAGTGACTTCAAATATGATGTGGTCCCTAAAAAAAATGTTTTTGTAAATTTTGTTGGAAAAATGAGAAATCGCTGGTCAACTTTTAACCCTTATAGCTCCCTAACAAAAAAAAGTTTTGGTTCCAAAATTGTGCTGATGTAAAGTAGACATGTGGGAAATGTTATTTATTAACTATTTTGTGTGACATATCTCTCTGATTTAAGGGCATGAAAATTCAAAGTTAGAAAATTGCAAAATTTTCGCCAAATTTACGATTTTTTTTCACAAATAAACGTAAGTTATATCGAAGAAATTTTACCACTATCATGATGTACAATATGTCACGAAAAAACAGTCTCAGAATCAGGGGGATCCGTTGAAGCGTTCCAGAGTAATTACCTCATAAAGTGACAGTGGTCAGAATTGTAAAAATTGGCCTGGTCACGAAGGCAAAAACAGGCTCTGGTGCGAAGTGGTTAAACGATAGGTAATTTTCTGATGTCACAAAATTCCCTTAAGGCAGAAGTCTTGAGCTAAAGAATGCCTTATGTGTTTGAAAACCTTCACTACCTGTATTATAGACTTTATTACTATTATTATAGAAAGTGAAGTGGTCTTGTGTATTACAGTAGTAATCTCTTCTTTTGTCGTTCCTCTATAACAGGACACTATTGGTGAATGCTGGAGCGGTGCTGAACTTCAAATTGTAAGTTCTCCTCATAGATAATCTGCTAGGGGTAATGTGCATGAGTATAATGTATGTCTACCCCCAGCAGAAAAACTGTTCTGGTGCAGGGCCTGCACTAGAATCCTGGGTTGTTTTCTTGCATTAGCCGTTTTGCCCTCAATAGCAGTTGGGGTCTGTGCTGTCTCCATTTGTCCAGTTCCATTCTATTCTCCTGTGCTGGACAACAGTGTGCTGCTATCGGGGGGCTAAAGTTCTAGCAGTGATTGATGAATATGATAGTGCATAACTGGAAATACACTTCAAAGGGAATGTGTCACCCCCTGGGAGATATCAGACCTCTACTATGGGCATACAGGTGATAGAAATGTAAATCTATACATACCTGTATGGCCCATAGTAGAGGTTTGATTGCAGAGAAATCTGGTTATATAAAGTCTGTTTTCCAGATGCTTGGCGTCCAGGGGACGGGAAGAAATCCCCTCCTATCTGCTTACTATTCCATTAAATCGCCACCTCTGTGCTAAGTTACCATATCCCCCCCCCTCCCCTGCACGTCACAGGGCCCTGTGACTGCCCTATGATGTGCTCTGCTCTGCCTCCCCTCCTGCCCCCATGGAGCGCACTTTGTTTCCCTCCGGCCCCGTTTGGCTGTGTACTGCCAGAGGAGCGGAAGTCTCAGTGACTCACCGTCGCTTGCGCAATACAAGGCTGCGGCGCAGTACGCAGCCAAACGGGGCCGGAGGGAAACTGCGCACGCGCTGGGGCCGATCATCGCGGCAGCACGCGACCGTTCAATACACATTGTGCAAGTGTGGGTCACAGCATCAGCGTGACCACAGCAAGCCTATTCATGTGACATTGGCGCACACCGTGGGCGGGACAAGCCGGACTGAATAAGGAAAGGAAAACCCCTATGACTAAACGAGCAAGTAACATAGAAGTACATAAAGCGATTTTTACAAAAGATTACAGCACTGATTTTAATGCAAAAAGTGTGTTAGTGATGCACATTGTTTACACCCTCCAACTGACATGACAGGTTCCCTTTAAAGAAGCACTCCTCCCATCAAAGTTTTTATCTTCTTAATATATTACAGTCATCATATTATATAGCACTGTATACTTACAATTGCTAATTTTGCCTTTCTACCCAGTTAATTCTTCTCTTTTCTCTGCTCTATGTAGAAACAGGAAGTCTCTTGTCCCTGCAAAAATCATTCCCCTCTTCAAAACCTGACTTCTCTCTTCCCCTGCCAGGGACTTTGCAGCGACTTATGAGTCATGCAGGGAAAATTGACCTCCTGTTTCTACATAGAGATAGTCTGATCTATGACATCAAGTGATGAAAAACTGACTAACAGAAAACAGAAGAATTAGCTGGGTAGAAGGGCAAAATGGGCAATTGTAAGTACACAGTGCTATATAATATGATGATTGCAATATATTAAGAGGAGAAAAACTTTGATGGGAGGAGGGCTTCTTTAACTGGCAGACATTTACAACACATACTGTCAATATTTATTTATTTTACTCACTTATATAGCGCCATTAATGCCACAGCGCTTTACAGACATTATGGGCCTTTGAATCCAGGATCCCACCGCTGCAAGGCTGCAGTGTTAACCACTGAGCCACCGTGCTCCCCCGTACTGTCGCTATACCATAAGTGTTTCCAGTGGAAGCACATGACGCAGTCAAACTGCAGTACATGGAGAAATCTTTTAAAACCCAATTAAAATGCTGATCACTTCTACAGCTCACTGTTTTATAAACGCCACTAATAGAATCATGTTATTTCCCAGTGTACAATTTGGGAGAAACAATCCAACAAGTATGGATAGTTTGTGACAGGCACATTGCTGTGAATATGACAATGCAAATTACAATGTGACCATATTAATTTACATTATGCTATGATACAGCATTGACTTAGTGATCTATGGCTGATCATCGTGTGTCTCATAAGTCACTGTGCTGCACCAACCTTAGGCTATGCCCATGATGCAGAAATGCTCCTGATATTTTCCTGAGCGTTTCTGCATCTCCCTGGCAGAAAAAACACATGCGGATTGTACATGCGGATTGTACATGTGTTTTTTCCGCCAGGGACAAGCATTTTCGCATGCGGGTTGTCGAGCGCTTTTTCAAGCGATTTTTAGCATCACTTGGAAAAGTGCTTGAAAGTTGGTCACCCAATATAAGTCCATGCAACCGGCATGGATTTATATAGTGTGACCAACATAATGTCAAAAAAAAGGAAAGAATTAGAACATAAAAAATAACCTTATACTCACCTTTCCGGCGGCCTCGGTCTGCTCCTGGCGTCGCTGCTGGCTCCGTGGCGGGTACCGGTAAGGAAGGACCTTCCATGACATCAGCTTTCAGGTGATGGTGGCGTGACTAAATGACGTCATTGCTGGGAGCCGAGGAGAGTGCATCGTCACCGGGAGGAGACTGGGGGCGCCGGAGAGGTGAGTGAGTAGGATTAATTTTTTTTTCTTTTATTATTTTTAACTTTAGAATTCTTTTTTTTAACTTGCAGGTACGATGCTACCTGGGTTGGATGAGAGTCTCCTCTTCTACAGACCCGGGTACCATCCGCACATTAATCGCATAAGATCCACATGACTACATGTATACATGCGGCTCTTATGTGATCCAATGCAAATCAATGGCAGCGGAATCGCACTAGAATTGGTTATGCTGCGGTTTTTACCGCAATGCTAATCCGCAGCGGAAATTTCCGCATGATGTTCACAGCACATGTGTATTTGCATTGCTGGAGCAGCCATATGACATTTGTTATTAGGCGATGTGCACACGAAGCGGATTTAATTCATTTTTGCGGCGTTTTTTCTCTGCGAAAAAGCATTAAAATCACTTGTAATAGGTCTGCCATAGACCCATTTCAAGCAATTTTAATGCGGTTTTGCAGCGAAAAAAACCCATTAAATCCACATCGTGTGCACATCGCCTAATACTGCTTTCAATAACAAATGTCATATGGCTGGTCCAGCATTGACACACAGCAGCACATCTGAGCGTGAAGGTTGAAGATTTCTGATAAATGATAGGAACTTTTCTTACTTATTCACACAATGTTTTCACCATTTTTAAACACAGAAAGAAGAAAGACTCCCAGGGGTTTGGAGATGATCCCTCAGAAGCCACTACAGGTGAGTACAAGTTCTCAGAATATTCTATACAGTGAATGCTGATGGTAAGGACATTGGTGATGTGAGCCAAAATTGGCCAGCCAGCCTAAAAATGAGTGATGTTAAAAGTGCAGCTACAAAGCCATAAATGCTCCTCAGGGTGTATCACACGTAGTGGGAAGGTCCCCAGATTATCCTAAAATTTAGACTGCTAGGACCCTCTCAAAGCTATGCTGTCCAGCCACCATTAAAGGAATGTGTCATCAGAAGGTAAATGAATTAAGTTGTTTCAGGAGATCTACATGTACATTAGCCACAATGAACAGACTCGGACCCCATCTTTGTATAGCCACTTTTATTCAGCATGTGCAAAGGTCAGAGAGCAGGGTCAGCTGTGACATCACCTATTGTGATTGGTGGATCCTGTGTATAGAGGTGCTAGCTGTCATTGTAATCCTGCCTGTGAAGAGAATGAGACTGCTGAAAAGTCATTGATTCTAAAAATAGCCCCAGTGGTGAATGTGAAAATTTCATGTTTTCAACTTTTTATTCTTTTTTTTTATATATATATTTTTTTGTGTGTGATATGGTAAAAAAAAATCTCCAAAAAAATGTTTAAAAAATACATTTAACACAACCTGATTTAAGCAATAGGTAATAATTAATGATATGTTCCTTTTTAATGTATAAAGAAGATTCCAAGATCCCCTGTAACAGAGATCTCGATTTTGTCACTGTCTGGTTGCTGCAAAACTACATCACTCAGCATGCTCTAACATAGGGATGTCAAACTCTGTCCAAGTTTTTAATTTTGGCCCTCCGTGTATCAGTCGCGGGCCATCCTTGATATGTATTAAAAAAAAAAAAAAAAAAATGTCTACAATTGAGGAAGTTTTTCCTTGTCATCAAATATAACGATGAACCATTTCAAATGGAAACAAACTTAAAGGGGTTGTCCCTTGAACAAAGTATATGCACAGTATGTACCCCCCTAACCCTCCCCAGCAAAGTGTGGTGACTCCAACGCAGTATGATGCCCCAGCTATGATCCTCACACAACCCTCAACACAGTATAGTGGGCTTTACATAGTCCTCCGTGCAGAATAATGGTCCCCACACACAGCCCTCAACACCGGGCCCGGCGCACAGCCCTCCGTGCAGGGTAACAGGCCTGGCGCATTCTTTTCCATAAAGTATAAAATGTTACACTCCCAAAATATTGCGACATCTGGAGAGCCACAGGTTGGAGACCACTACTGTAGAGACAGTGTTCGGCCATTTCTCTGTGAGCCTAGGGAATGGCCACCAAAATTCCCAAGATTTGGGGCCAATTAGACAGCATGAAAATCTTGTGCATCCACTACAATATTGGCACTGAAACACCCAGCAGACACCTCTCATGTCATCTCCTTTTGTTGTTTTTATATAATTGCAGAGGTAATTTCCATTTGTATGATAGACACAAATGATGAATTGTATTCCCAGTGTGTAAATGTTAGTGCAAGAAGTTTTAGGGTAGAGATACAAGGTGACAAATTCCATTTTAATGGGAAAGTGTCATCAGAATATGACATTGTTTAAATCAGGTTTTTATGTTTAATGTGTGTAGATTATCGATGGGTGGATTGATTCGCAGAACTATGGTCCAGGTCAATAGTTTTTGACAGATAGATGGGAGTCCCGCCAATCTCTTACCTTCTGATGTCCCTGTCACAGCATTTGATTTGTCAGAGTTTGTGCAGATCCATCTATGTGTTACGTTGCACAGATGACGTCGCACCAGCCCTGGCTGGGGATGCTGTAAGGTGAGAGATTCACGGCCTCCCGTCCAGCCGCCAGGTACCACTGGCTTGGATGCTTCCCGCAAATCGATCCACTCATCTACAATAAATAGCTATATATAATATATATCTCACAAAACTTTGTGTGTACAGAACCCTCTTCAGCAGTCTTATCAAGGCATACAGGATTCCAATGACAGGTGACTCCTCTACAGACCGCTGGTAACACAGGATCCATCACTCACATAGGGATCTGTCAGCTGGATGGCGAGAAAGCTCTCCTGTGTGACTCAGTCATGCAGCCTCTGTCCAAGTAGACGGTGATATGCCCATAAAGAAAATCCAATATTTGCAAAAAATATATTCAACATAAAAACTCCTTTTCTGATCACACACTCTTTAACCTCCTAAACTTCCTGTACAATACTGATAATCTACAGTTCCAATGTGATTGCCATTTTATCAGTGGGCTTCTATCTAGGTATACTGATCATAAATAAATGCTCTAATATTGAAGAAATGGCAGATTACTTCTCACATCATGGATTCCTGAATTCTCTTTACATTTTTGTGACGGACTAAGAGCTTTCGCACATTATGTATCTGTTGAAAATCCCTTTCATTTGCTGCATTAAGTGGATGTTCACAGATGAGATGTAAGCATGCTTACCATAATCCTATTGGGAAAGCGTCCCCATCCGGCTGGTGAGGGGCGGTAATCGTGTTATTTTCCTGTGCTATATTATTAGGCACATTTGGTCAGTGGTGAAACAGAAGACAATATCTGTGTCCTGCTCTGTATACTGAATATATCGGTATGTACGGTGAGAGGTGGACGCTATACAGCCTTCCTTCATGCCTGGATGTCAACCTGACCATGGGCCTGAAATACCCGAGGTGTGGATTTATTATTTTGACACTGCTTTTGCTGGACTCTGCTCAATGGCTTATGGCAAAATCTTGATTTTGCTTTTTTTTTTTTTTTTGCATTGGTACAGAATTGGTAGGGGATTAGTAAAATGAGTGTTACTCATGGGGTTGGACTACTTTTAAAGGGTTATTCCCATTTTTAGACATTATCTCCTATCAATAGAAACGGGAGCTGCATGGAGCTGGTTCCTGACACGTGTACCAGTGCTCCATTCATTTTCCATGGGACTGCTGGATATGGCGGAGTGCAGCTATTGCTGCCAGTCCTATAGAGAATACACGGAGTGATGGTGCAATCTTGGGGTCCCAGGAGTGACACTAACTTATTTCGGCATGTTCTGTGTATACACCTACAGTAGCCCGTGTATGTGCGCCACTTCAAACTAATAATGTTTTTTTTTTTTTTTTTTTTTCAGGTGACAATATTCGAGAATTTCTCCTCAGTTTACGTTACTTCAGAATTTTTATCGCCATGTGGAACATATTTATGATGTTTTGTATGATTGTGTAAGTAGGATTTATTTTTTTTCAACCTTTACTAAGGTGTTTCTTTTCTGTAACAATAGTTCTAAATTAATTTCTTTATTACAGTTAGACTGGGGTCAGACAGTAACTTTGGCTGCGACACAGATCAGGCGGCCAAAAATCGCTCTATGCTGCTGGTACAACGCAGCATAGCGCAGCTGAATGGGGTCGCATTGCAACCGGCAAAGTACAGCGACCAGCAAGTTGCCCAAAATCCCAACTGGTTGTGTATTTTGCAACGTTCTTGCAGTACCTTCCAAGTGGCAATGCGACCCTATTTACCTGCATTATGCTGCAATGTGGCAGCGGCATAGACCAATATTTGCCGACCAAGCTGTGTCACCATCAGTATTGTGTGCTGTGCTGCTCAACATTACAGCCAAGTGCAATTGTCCAATAGATATCTCACTAAATTAGAATATCATCAAAAAGTTAATTTTTTTCAGTTCTTCAATACAAAGAGTGAAACCCATATTATATAGAGTCATTACAAACAGTGTGATCTATTTCAAGTGTTTATTTCTGTTAATGTTGATGATTATGGCTTACAGCCAATGAAAACACAAAAGTCATTATCTCAGTAAATTAGAATACTTTTATAACAGTTTGAAAAATGTTTTTAAAATCCGAAATGTTGCCCTACTGAAATGTATGTTCAGTAAATGCACTCAATACTTGGTCTTGGCTCCTTTTGCATCAATTACTGCATCAATGCGGCGTGGCATGGAGGTGATCAGCCTGTGGCACTGCTGAGGTGTTATGGAAGCCCAGGTGGCTTTGATAGCAGCCTTCAGCTCGTCTGCATTGTTGGGTCTGGTGTCTCATCTTCCTCTTGACAATACCCCATAGATTCTCTATGGGGTTAAGGTCAGGTGACTTGGCTGGCCAATCAAGCACAGTGATACTGTTTTTAAAGTGAATCTGACACCCCCTGGGACTTTTCAGACTGCTAATATGGGCATACAGGTTATAGAAATGTAAATCTATACTTACACAGGGCCCTGTGACGTGCAGGGGAGGTGGGGGGGGGAGTATGGAAATAGAGCTAGTAGGCGGGGATTTCTTGGCGTCCGGGGGACGCGAAGCTTAGCAGAAATAATTTAATAAAAAAAGCTATTACACAGCCACCAGACCGCTAATATTAGCGGTCTGAAAAGTCCCAGGAGGTGACAGATTCCCTATAAACCAGGTATTGGTACTTTTGGCAGTGTGGACTGGTGCCAAGTCCTGCTGGAGAATGAAATTTCCATCTCCAAAAAGCTTGTCGGCAGAGGGAAGCATGAAGTGCTCTAAAATCTCCTGGTAGACGGCTGCGCTGACTTTGGTCTTGATAAAACAGTGGACCTACACCAGCAGATGACATGGCTCCCCAAACCATCACTGATTGTGGAAACTTCACACTAGACCTCAAGTAGCTTGGATTGTGGCCTCTCCACTCTTCCTTGTGGAGTATGTCAATGACTGCCTCCTGGACATCTGTCAAGTCAGCAGTCTTCCCCCTTGATTGTGGAGCCTACTGAAACAGACTAAGGGACCTTTTTAAACGCTTAGAAAGCCTTTGCAGGTGTTTTGTTAATTATTCTAATTTACTGAGATAATGACTTGTGTTTTCATTGGCTGCAAGCCATAATCATCAACATTAACAGAAATAAACACTTGAAATAGATCACTCTGTAATGACTCTATGAGTTTCACTTTTTGTATTGAACTGAAATAAATTAACTTTTTGATGATATTCTAATTTAGTGAGAAGCACCTGTATATTATTGTTGGGCTAGTAGTTTGTAGCCATCTGTCTCAAGTATGAGTTTAATGTTAGAATTCCCATGAGATCATAATGATTTTTAATGTTGAATTTCTCTTTAGAAGGGCACTAGTGTTGAGCGAGTATGTTCTGTTAACCCTTTCGCCGAGTATGCTCGGGCCGAGCTCCGAGTATTTACGGCTGCTCGGTGATATATTTGAATCACTCCCGTGTGCATGATTTGCGACTGTTTGACAGTTTTACTACATGTGAGGAATGTCTATTTCTTACACATTCCTCACATGTAATCATGCACACGGGAGCGATTCAAACACATCACCGAGCAGCTGTAACTATTCGGTGCTCAGCCCGAGCATACTCGGCGAAAGGGTTAACAGAACATACTCGTTCATCACTAAAGGGCACATGACCAATTTATCTTGGATGAGTGCTATCCGTGGTTTTCACAGATAGAATGTCATAAGGACAAGTGTTATGGAACTGTGCACATGTCCGAACCGAGGGACAAATCAGAGACATGTCCTATTTTTGATCTGAGTGTCTGATCAGAATTGTCAATGCAGGTCTATGGGACCGCAAGATAGACATCAGACCGCACTTAGATGACATCCGAGTTTGGTCCGATTTTCATGGACTGAGAATGGAGAAGTCTGTGTAGTATAAATGAGGGGTGGCTCACTGCTTACAAGAAGGGTGCTCTGAAGAAAAAAATTCAATATATAAAAAGAAAACTTCGGCACTCCAGTTTGAATATTAAATATAAGTTTATTCATATATAGATCCTTGACGGCAAAAAAATTATTGCATGTGCATAACCCATAAACCAAACGTTTTCGACCTACATTGGTCTTTATCAAGGTTTCTCTAAGAGAAAAAAAAAAGTATCAAAATCAAATAAATTCAAAAATACAGGAATATCATACAGAAAGAATATATCCTACACAATTAATCGTATGGGAATATTCAGTTGTTATAGAGAGAG
This sequence comes from Phyllobates terribilis, assembly GCF_046119375.1. Classification (NCBI taxonomy): domain Eukaryota; kingdom Metazoa; phylum Chordata; class Amphibia; order Anura; family Dendrobatidae; genus Phyllobates; species Phyllobates terribilis. Next base: position 16,990,158 of record NW_027362761.1, on the reverse strand, counting down.
GAGACAATAAAAGGCATAGTAATGTTGCATAAACCATAATAGGAATCATATATAATGGGTATGAGACTCACTTGCTAGAAGATTTGGACTCAGTATAGGCAAGTATCAGATGCTAAGAAATTCATTGGGATTCTCTAAAAAGTAAAAGAAAACAGAGCCAAAGAAATGAGAAAGAAAGAACCTCAGTGAAAATCCAGTGATAAATAAATGTAATTAATACACATCCCCATGCACCAGGTATGTGTATTAATTACATTTATTTAACCCCTTAATAACATCTGACGTACTAATACGCGTCTGTGCCCTGGGACTTAAGAGCCAGACCCGTATTAATACGTCATCGCGGGCGCGATCGCCGCCGGGTGTCAGCTGATTGTCACAGCTGACACCCGATACTATGTGCAGGGAGCGGTCCTGCACCGATCCCAGCACATTAACCCCTGCGATGCTGCGATCGAAGTCGATCGCAGCCGATCGCAGCATTGCGGGGGCAAGGGGAGGTGATCGCAGATACTCACCTCCTCTTCCGGCTTCCAGCGCTGTCTGCAAAGGCTTCCCGGGTGTTGCCATGACGACCCGATGTCGTCATGACAACATCCGGGTCACCAGACAGCAGGAAGATTGTTTGGACATGCGCAGTGCATCTCCAAACAATCTTCTCCCTGTCCAGCGCTGATAGCCTGCATGGCACAGGGATGCTGCTGCATTCCTGTGCCATGCAGGCGATCAGAGAAAAAAAAGTGAAAGTCCCATAGTGGGACAAAGTAATAAAGTATAAAAACTGTCAGTAAGTGGGAAAAAAAAAAAAAAATTGCAAAAATATAAAAAATAAAATAAAATAATCCACCAAAAATAAAAATATAATGTACCCATCAATAAATATTATTATAAAAAAAAAAAACAATAAAAGTACACATTTGGTATCGCCGCGTCCGGAACAGAACAACCTGACCTATAAAACTGTCCCACTAGTTAACCCCTTCAGTGAACATTGTAAAAAAAAAAAAAAAAAAACTAAGCAAAACAATGCTTTATCACCATACCGCCAAATAAAAAATGGAATAACACGCGATCAAAAAGACTAATATAAATAAAAATGGTACCGCTGAAAACGTCATCTCGTCCCGCAAAAAACAAGCTGACATACAGCTCCATCAGCCGAAAAATAAAAAAGTTATAGCTCTCAGAATAAAGCTATGCTAAAAAATATTTTTTTCTATAAAATTGCTTTTATTATGTAAAAGTGCAAAACATAGAAAAACGATATAAATGTGGTACCGCTGTAAACGTACTGACCCGAAGAATAAAGCTGCCTTATCAATTTTACCACACGCGGAACAGAATAAAAAAAAAAAAAAAACAAAAAAAAAACAATTCCTGAATTGTTGGTTTTTGTTTATTCTGCCTCCCAAAAATCGGAATAGAAAGCGATCAAAAAATGTCACGTGCCTGAAAATGGCACCAATAACAACGTCAACTCATCCCGCAAAAAACGAGCCGTCACATGACTGTCTGCCAAAATCTGGAAAAATTATAGCTCTCAAAATATGGCGATGCAAAAACTAGATTTTACAAAAAATGTGTCTTTTTGTGTGTGACAGCTGTCAGTCATAAAATCCCCATATGATTCTGGTATTGCTGTAATCACACCGACCCAAAGAATAAAGTCGTCTAATCACTTATACCGCACGAGGAACGGCGTCAAAAATAAACTCTTGGGTTAGGATTGGGTTTGGGGTTAGGGTTGTGCTAGGGTTAGGGTTGTGCTAGGGTTTGGGGTTAGGGTTGTGCTAGGGTTAGGGCTGGGTTTGGGGTTAGGGTTGTGATGGGGTTGTGATTTTTTTCAAAAGTAAGAAAAAAGATGACGATATGGCGACTAGTGTTGAGCGCAAGTGCTCGCTACTTGAGTTTGCATCGGGTGCTCTGGTATGCATTGAGTATCGTGGGTATTTGAGTGACATGCTCGAGTCTCTGCCCCATATGCTTCGCGGCCAAAAAAACTTTACCGCGATTGCCTGCCATGCACGAGCGATCCCCGCATGGTTTTTTTTGGGTGTCTAATAACCGTGAAACATGCGGAGCAGGGACTCGAGCATGTCACTCGAGCACACGCTGTACATGGTGCATACCTGAGTACCCGATGCAAACTCAAGTAGCGAGCACTTGCGCTCAAGACTAATGACAACTTATTCAATATGATGACCTAATGTAAACAAATTCTGTGTCGTACCTCTGGGTTCAAAATGTTCACTATACACCTTAATAAAATCCTTGAGGGGTATAGTTTCCAAAATGGGGTCACTTGTGGGGGAGCTCCACTGTTTAGGCACATCACGGGCTCTCCAAACGCAACATGATGTCTGCTAACAATTTGAGCCGACAATTTGTTAGCGGATACCATGTTGCATTTGGAGAGTCCCTGTGTGCCCAAACATTGGAGCTCCCCCACAAGTGACCCCATTTTGGAAACTAGACCCCCCAAGGCACCTATCTAGATGCATAGTGAGCACTTGGAACCCCCAGGTGTTTCACAAATTGATTCATAAATATGAAAGTGTGTTTTTTTTCACTTTTTCATTTTTACGAATCAATTTGTGAAGCACCTGGGGGTTCCAAGTGCTCACTATGCATCTAGATAGGTGCCTTGGGGGGTCTAGTTTCCAAAATGGGGTCACTTGTGGGGGAGCTCCAATGTTTGGGCACACAGGGGCTCTCCAAACACAACATGGCGTCCGCTAATTATTCAAGCAAATTTTACAATCAAAAAGTCAAATGGCGCTCCTTCCCTTCCGAACCCTGCCGTGCGCCCAAACAGTGCTTTTTCCCCACATATTGGGTATTTGCGTGCCCAGGGGAAATTGCACAACAAATTTTCGGGTCCATTTTTTCTTGTTACCTCTGTGAAAATAAAAAAAATTGGGTCTAAAGTAACATTTTTGTGAAAAAAGTTAAATGTTCATTTTTTTCTTCCACATTCCAAAAATTCCTGTGAAGCACCTGAAGGGTTAATAAAGTTCTTGAATGTGGTTTTGAGCACCTTGAGGGGTGCAGTTTTTAGAATGGTGTCACTTTTGGGTATTTTCTGTCATAAAGACCTCTCAAAGTGACTTCAAATGTGATGTGGTCCCTAAAAAAATGGTTTTGTAAATTTTGTTGGAAAAATGAGAAATCGCTGGTCAACTTTTAACCCTTATAGCTCCCTAACAAAAAAAAATTTTGGTTCCAAAATTGTGCTGATGTAAAGTAGACATGTGGGAAATGTTATTTATTAACTATTTTGTATAAGATATCTCTCTGATTTAAGGGCATAAAAATTCAAATTTTGAAAATTGCAAAATTTTCGCCAAATTTCCGTTTTTTTCACAAATAAACGCAAGTAATACTGAAGAAATTTTACCACAATCATGAAGAACAATATGTCACGAAAAAACAATCTCAGAATCAGGGGGATCCGTTGAAGCGTTCCAGAGTAATTACCTCATAAAGTGACAGTGGTCAGAATTGTAAAAATTGGCCTGGTCATTAAAGTGCAAACCACCCTCGGGACTTAAGGGGTTAAAAGACTTGGACATCTTTGTGTGCAGCTTTTTTTTTAAATTTACTTAAATGAATGTATTTTTGCCATTGTGTTTCATCAACAATTTTCTAGAAACTTTTCACATTCTGTATAGAAATATAGCCTTTGTGTTGCACAGTTTTGCTTGTTACAGAATGAGTTAGCAGAGAATCGGTCAGTGAGCTTGTTCAGATGGGAGAATTTTTAATGGTTAAATTCTGTTTTCTGAGCTCCTCTCAGCTGATTTTTGACCATGAGAAAGTTGAGCTAAACTTTGTAGTCCTTTATCGGCTGAAAAGAGCCTAGGAGAAGAAAGGGAACTGCTACAAACGCTCCCACCAGCAAGCTCACTGACAGATTCTCAGAAAAATCATTCTGCAGTCAGCAATGGACAGTGCAGCACAGTGGCTGTATTTGTGCAATTTTTGCAGCATTTTTAATTTAAACCAGTTGCAAAAAAATGACTTTCAGCCAAAAATGCAGGTATGCAAGTGAAAAAGGATATGGACACCTTCAGGGGCATTTAACACCTAGCTGTACTGATCACTCAATCTAGATGTTTTACTGTAGGATGTAATGAGCAGTATCCACTCTTCAGCCCAGTGTGTCTATACATACTAGGCCTCAAGGACTTGTTGGTGCTTGTGATTCTAATGCACTGTAATGTGTGTATGAGAATAAATTACACATTCATGTATCAATTCTCCTTTTTTTCTTCCTTTTCAGGTTGTTTGGATCATGAATAACATGGACATAGAAATGGTCCTCTACGGCTATGTGGATATTTTTACCCTACAACCTTAAAGAAGCTCCAATAACCAACCTCACTTTCCGTCGATCCCACCAAGGCCTAGCTGATCTGCAGATAAAGGCATTTATCTGTTGTGTGTATATATAATGGACTATTTTGTGACTTTATCACAAAATCCTCTATTGCTAAAGTAGAAAACAAACCTTATTTTAGCATGGGACCTCTTGCAGTTGCTAAATATAATGGCATTTTTAGTTGTTGCAGAAACAATATATAAAAGTAACATGAGAGCATTGTTGAAGCACAGACCTACTTGATCACTCATAAATGTCTTCCTGAAGATGACACTAAATGGTTGTTGTATTATGTTTCTACATTATTACTGCTCACATAGGGCATAAGGTAAAATATACTACATCATTCGTCCCCTTAGGGAACTTTTTTGTTTCTTCTTGAGTAAATGCGTGTATTTTGGCCTAAAAATAATTTTTGCAATTGGATTTCATTAAAAATTTTGCCACTGTCTATTGCTGGCTGTAGAATGACTTGACTAAGAATCTGTCAGTGAGCTCACTTCTTGTCTGACAGAGTTTAACTCTTAGGCCACGGCCCCACTATCAGTATTTTTTTCCCAAGAGCGGATGATAAATGCGGAATTGGTGACTTGTTTCTATTATACCTTTTCTCTGATTGTTCCTCATCTGGTTTTATCACCCACTCCTGAGAAACAATACTGACCGAATACTGATAGTGGGGATGGGGTCTTATGCCAAAACCAGGAGTGGGTGATAAATGCAGAATTGGTGACTTGTGGCTATTATACCTTTTCTCTGATTGTTTCTCACCTGGTTTTATCACCCACTCCTGAGAAATAATACTGACCGAATACTGATAGTGGGGATGGGGTCTTATGCCAAAACCAGGAGTGGGTGATAAATGCAGAATTGGTGACTTGTGGCTATTATACCTTTTCTCTGATTGTTCCTCACCTGGTTTTATCACCCACTCCTGAGAAAAATACTGACCTAATACTCATAGTGGAGCCGTGGCCTTATGCCAAAACCAGGAGTGGGTGATAAATGCAGAATTGGTGACTTGTTTCTATTATACCTTTTCTCTGATTGTGCCTCTGGTTTTGGCTCCCACTCCTGAGAAACAATACTGACCGAATACTGATAGTGGGGCTGTGGCCTTGTTGTTTTTCTCCACTCACAGACCACATCAAAGTTCAGTATAGCGGGAAACAAAAAGCTTGTAAGAGCTGAACCGTGAAAAATATTTAATGTATCACAATTGCAAAATTAATATTTAGATTGAAATGCATGCATTTAAATCAAATAATAAAAATGTAAGAAATTTACCCAAAGCAGACCAAAGTATTTTCACCCTGAAGAGGGCAATGTAGGTTCAGATGCTCTTAAAATAAAATAATCTTTTTATTGGTTTTGAGCTGAGACATAGCTATTGCTTAGACTAGGGTCACGCATGGAATCGATTAGCTTATCATGAAGATTTCCCCTATTCTGATCGTGAAGTCTACGGTGTATACAGTGGTGGCCAAAAGTATTGGCACCCCTGCAATTCTGTCAGATAATACTCAGTTTCTTCCTGAAAATGATTGCAATCACAAATTCTTTGGTCTTATTATCTTCATTTAATTTGTCTTCAATGAAAAAAAACACAAAAAGAATTGTCCTAAAGCCAAATTGGATATAATTCCACACCAAACCTAAAAAAGGGGGTGGACAAAAGTATTGGCACTGTTTGAAAAATCATGTGATGCTTCTCTAATTCGTGTAATTAACAGCACCTGTAACTTACCTGTGGCATCTAACAGGTGTTGGCAATAACTAAATCACACTTGCAGCCAGTTAACATGGATTAAAGTTGACTCAACCTCTGTCCTGTGTCCTTGTGTGTACCACATTGAGCATGGAGAAAAGAAAGAAGACCAAAGACCTGTCTGAGGACTTGAGAAACCAAATTGTGAGGAAGCATGAGCAATCTCAAGGCTACAAGTCCATCTCCAAAGACCTGAATGTTCCTGTGTCTTCCGTGCGCAGTGTCATCAAGAAGCTTAAAGCCCATGGCACTGTGGCTAACCTCCCTAGATGTGGACGGAAAAGAAAAATTGACGAGAGATTTCATCGCAAGATTGTGCGGATGGTGGATAAAGAACCTCGACTAACATCCAAACAAGTTCAAGCTGCCCTGCAGTCCGAGGGTACAACAGTGTCAACCCGTACTATCGGTCGGCGTCTGAATGAAAAGGGACTGTATGGTAGGATACCCAGGAAGACCTCACTTCTTACCCCGAGACATAAAAAAGCCAGGCTGGAGTTTGCCAAAACTTACCTGAGAAAGCCTAAAACGTTTTGGAAGAATGTTCTCTGGTCAGATGAGACAAAAGTAGAGCTTTTTGGGAAAAAGCATCAACATAGAGTGTACAGGGAAAAAAAAGAGGCATTCAAAGAAAAGAACACGGTCCCTACAGTCAAACATGGCGGAGGTTCCCTGATGTTTTGGGGTTGCTTTGCTGCCTCTGGCACTGGACTGCTTGACCGTGTGCATGGCATTATGAAGTCTGAAGACTACCAACAAATTTTGCAGCATAATGTAGGGCCCAGTGTGAGAAAGCTGGGTCTCCCTCAGAGGTCATGGGTCTTCCGGCAGGACAATGACCCAAAACACACTTCCAAAAGCACTATAAAATGGTTTGAGAGAAAGCACTGGAGACTTCTAAGGTGGCCAGCAATGAGTCCAGACCTGAATCCCATAGAACACCTGTGGAGAGATCTCAAAATGGCAGTTTGGAGAAGGCACCCTTCAAATATCAGGGACCTGGAGCAGTTTGCCAAAGAATGGTCTACAATTCCAGCAGAGCATTGTAAGAAACTCATTGATGGTTACCGGAAGCGGTTGTTCGCAGTTCTTTTGGCTAAAGGTTGTGCAACCAAGTATTAGGCTGAGGGTGCCAATACTTTTGTCCGGCCCATTTTTGGAGTTTTGTGTGAAATGATCAATGATTTGATTTTTGCTTCATTCTCTTTTGTGTTTTTTTCCTTGCAAGCAAATTAAATGAAGATAATAAGACCAAAGAATTAGTGATTGCAATCATTTTCAGGAAGAAACTGAGTATTATCTGACAGAATTGCAGGGGTGCCAATACTTTTGGCCACCACTGTATGTGAGGAAGAAGTAAAGTGCAGGATCAGACTGTACACTTTGTTTTCTGTAGTCGTGGAGACACACAGATGTGCAGAGGAGCTGTGGCACTAAACAGTAGGTGTTTTTTTCTGTTGTATGGGTCCTCTTTTCCACGAGATAGAACATCAGTTGTGGAGAGATGCTAAGACCATCTCTCAATGCCAGGCTGCTATTGTGAGTATTACAATAGGACAAAGGACACCTGCCGACATCCCCAATGTCACATCAGAGAGAGTAGTGCTGCACATCAGCTGTTTTCTAACATGAAGGCTTCTGTGTCACATAGAGATGAGATTGTTTGGTCGCAGCTCCAAATTACCACCTCTCCAACATTTATCCCTTATCTGATTTGCATATTATAAAGTGAATTTATCTGTTAACTCCATAATATCTAATCCTAAAAAGTACTTTAAAGGGAATCTGTTAAAAGGTTTTTGCCACCTATTGTGAAGGACACTGTAATGTAGAGACAGAGACCCTGATTCCAGCAATCGCTTACTGGGCTGCTTATTGTAGTGTTGATAATCTGCTAATAAACAGGATTTTATCACTAGAGGACTAGTAAACCTGCTGTCATGGAGTTCTCCATATTCATGAGTTCTCTATAACCGCACTCACACCACTGATTGACAGCTCCCTGTGTACACTGTGCAATAAGTGACACATCGCTGGCATCAGGGTCTCATTATGCTGCAAACACCTGGAAGCAGATTCCCTCTAATGCTACTTTGTGTGGTAAAACCTTGCTAGATTTTGGTTTTGCCTGTATCGCACAAGGTAGAACTAGACACAGTAAAGCTTTTCTCACACACCATTTTTCCCCACTTTCTTTTCTGGCGTGTAAAATGACCATAATTTTTTTTGTAGAAATGTATTTGTTTTTTTAAAAGATGACTATGGGGAAACCATATAAAACACACCTAGAACAAGCTTTATGTGGGGGGGGGGGGGACACCGATAAAGTGCAAAATAAAAAGTTGAAAAAAAATGCTGTTAATGGTGCATTTCTTCTTGTCCTCCGTGTTTTGCTAGGTGTACGATCCCTGCTGTAATACCTGTATCTGATCGATGGTTGTTCAATGGCCTGTTCACACAGGCGGACCAGCATTCTACATTATTACAATCATTCTGCGCCCATAGAAAATGTTATCAGCAGCGCAACCGCTCCTAACACAAGGCGGTGTGCAGCCAATAATCCTGATTCTTCAGCTTGCTAAGAAATGTTTCCCAGGTGCCTGTGGAGTACATGTCTGTGGCTTACCCTGCACACCCATAGCACCAAGATTGTCAATGTCACCTGTACTGTTCCTAAAGAATCTCAGCGTAAGAGAAGCTGCACATTGCTCCCATCACCCAAACACCGCTCATTGTGAGAGTATGCTCACACATGCATGTTATTATGGTTGTCCTTAGCTTAATTAACAAAAAAAAGCATGCTATTAAAGTAAGTAGGATTTTTAACCTGCACAGCATTAGATTATGAGTACACTACCTCTTATTCCAGCGTAACCGCATCATTTTTGTTATAGGGAGACCTTTCAGGAAAACATGGGCAATTGTTTTCCTGATGTGTCCTCTGCTGACTTTTGAATAATTATTTGCAGTAGCTTTTGCTGCTATCTCCTTTATTTATTTAATTTTGATTATCAAATGGTAGCGGCTTCTAAGGAAAAGCCGCCAAAGAATGGACCCATCACTTTTTAGCCCAGGAGTGCAGATTCCAAGGGACCACAGTTCTCAAACTGGGGATCACAGTGCTTGGGCCAACGGCTGGCAAAACACTGGCCCATTAATTGCTCCTAACGCTGCGTGCACACAGCATTCACTATTGAAAGCTGCAGCGTGTGGAATATATGATTACAGCCTACATTAGGACATACTTTGTGGGCATAATCATCGCACTCTGCACTCCAGTCCCACCAACTACAGCTGCAGCCTCAGCCCCTCTTGTGATGTACATGCCTCCAGCATCTCCTGTGTTGTATATACTGCAGTCTGTGTCTCTTGTGTGTTGTGTATACAGCCGGCTCAGTGTCTCCTGTGTGTATACAGCAGTCTCGGTGTCTCTTGTGTGATGTGTGTATACAGCAGTCTCGGTGTCTCTTGTGTGATGTGTGTATACAGCAGTCTCGGTGTCTCTTGTGTGATGTGTGTATACAGCAGTCTCGGTGTCTCTTGTGTGATGTGTGTGTATACAGCCGTCTCGGTGTCTCTTGTGTGATGTGTGTGTATACAGCCGTCTCGGTGTCTCCTGTGTGATGTGTGTGTATACAGCCGTCTCGGTGTCTCCTGTGTGATGTGTGTGTATACAGCAGTCTCGGTGTCTCTTGTGTGATGTGTGTGTATACAGCCGTCTCGGTGTCTCTTGTGTGATGTGTGTGTATACAGCCGTCTCGGTGTCTCCTGTGTGATGTGTGTGTATACAGCCGTCTCGGTGTCTCCTGTGTGATGTGTGTGTATACAGCCGTCTCGGTGTCTCCTGTGTGATGTGTGTACTGCGGGCCTCTCACGGCATCAGTTCTATGTTATGTGAGCAGTGATTTTCCCACTGTGAGGAGACCTGCAGTGTAATAACTTAATGCTGGGAGTTCTTTTCAAAATACATAGTCAATTGTGCTCCAGACTGAAGCAAACCTGGAAAAGCATCACACACCTCCCCAAAGAGAAGCAGTTCCAGCCATCACACTAAGGGTGAGTTAATTAAATGTTTGACCATATATAGGAGGATAAAATGCTAGTTGATGGTATAAATATTTGTATCCAAATGGCCTGTGGCAGAAAAAAAGTTCCCTACCCGTTTTAGCCCCATCACCACTTTCAAAGCGTGATGGTTGAGATAAGTTACAAAAGATACAACATATGCACAGCTAGGTGTTTTGATATTGCAGTGCATATATGCATTCTTTTTAGTGGGGTAGTGCTTTTTCAAGTAGGTACCAGGCAACATATGCAAGAGATGTGATGTACACTCCTCTTTTAGGGTTATGCTGAAGCTTTTTTTTATATTTACAGCACCTTCTATTGTTCCGCCTATTCACATTAACCTCAGTGCTAGCTCAAGCATGACTAGATGCACTTCTAGCGAGATTTTCTAAAATGTCATTTTAAAAACTGTCAGCACAGCATGACTGTTCACACTGCATACGCTCAGTGCACAAGAGTGGCCAATTTATATACACCTTGTTTTCCCTCAGTCTGCACCCCCTCTATTTTGATTGACAGCTGACTTTAGAGGCAGAAAAAAGGCAGGTTTTGCTGCAGATTTGTGACAAAAAAAACCCATGATGTGTGAACACCGCCTTCCAAGGGTTGTGCCCCTCCAGCCAGGGCCTGGTGCAACTATACACTACAGGGATAGGCTCGGATGGCTCTACATGTTCCCCACACGGGGGCAGCGCCTGGCATTCTCAAGCCTGGCCGGAGGACTAGAGAGAGGTGCGCGGAGCGCGGCCGGAGAGCTAGAGGGGGGCGCGCGCAGAAACCGGCCTGCCGGAGGGCTAGAGGGGGGCGCGCGCGGAAACCGGCCTGCCTGAGGGCTAGAGGGGGGCGCGCGCGGAAACCGGCCTGCCTGAGGGCTAGAGGGGGGCGCGCGCGGAAACCGGCCTGCCTGAGGGCTAGAGGGGGGCGCGCGCGCGGAAACCGGCCTGCCTGAGGGCTAGAGGGGGGCGCGCGCGGAAACCGGCCTGCCTGAGGGCTAGAGGGGGGCGCGCGCGGAAACCGGCCTGCCTGAGGGCTAGAGGGGGGCGCGCGCGGAAACCGGCCTGCCGGAGGGCTAGAGGGGGGCGCGCGCGGAAACCGGCCTGCCGGAGGGCTAGAGGGGGGCGCGCGCGGAAACCGGCCTGCCGGAGGGCTAGAGGGGGGCGCGCGCGGAAACCGGCCTGCCGGAGGGCTAGAGGGGGGGGTGCGCGCGGAAACCGGCCTGCCGGAGGGCTAGAGGGGGGGGTGCGCGCGGAAACCGGCCTGCCGGAGGGCTAGAGGGGGGGTGCGCGCGGAAACCGGCCTGCCGGAGGGCTAGAGGGGGGCGCGCGCGGAGACCGGCCAGAGGGGGGGGGGGAGACCGGCCTGCCGGAGGGCTAGAGGGGGGGGGTGGCGTGCGGAGACCGGCCGGCCGGAGGGCTAGAGGGGGGCGCGCGCGGAGACCGGCCGGAGGGCTAGAGGGGGGGGCGCGCGGAGACCGGCCGGAGGGCTAGAGGGGGGCGCGCGCGGAGACCGGCCGGAGGGCTAGAGGGGGGCGCGCGCGGAGACTGGCTGGAGGGCTAGAGGGGGGGGTGGCGTGCGGAGACCGGCCGGCCGGCTAGAGGGGGGCTAGGGGGGGGGGGGGGGGGTGGCGTGCGGAGACCGGCCGGCCTGGGGGCTAGAGGGGGGGGGGGGGGTGGCGTGCGGAGACCGGCCGGCCTGGGGGCTAGAGGGGGGGGTGGGGTGCGGAGACCGGCCGGGGGGCTAGAGGGGGGGTGGGGGGTGGCGTGCGGAGACCGGCCGGCCGGGGGGCTAGAGGGGGGGGGGTGGTGGCGTGCGGAGACCGGCCGGAGGGCTAGAGGGGGGGGGGGGGGCGTGCGGAGACCCGCCGGCCGGGGGGCTAGAGGGGGGGGGGTGGTGGCGTGCGGAGACAGGCCGGCCGGGGTGCTAGAGGGGGGGGGGTGCGTGCGGAGACCGGCCGGCCGGGGGGCTAGGGGGGGGGGGGTGGCGTGCGGAGACAGGCCGGCCGGGGTGCTAGAGGGGGGGGGTGCGTGCGGAGACCGGCCGGCCGGAGGGCTAGAGGTGGGGGGGGGCGTGCGGAGACCGGCCGGCCGGAGGGCTAGAGGTGGGTGGGGGCGTGCGGAGACCGACCGGCCGGCCGGCGGGCTAGAGGGGGGCGCGCGCGGCACACAGCCACAACTGACAGTTACGCGCTGAGCCTGACACTTCCTGTTGGGGGAGGGAGCAATGGACGTCTCTGCGTCCGTACGTGACGTGCGTGCTGCCCAGAGGAATTGTGACGCAGGGACGTCGCTTCAGTGGCGTCACAAAGCGTGCGGCGGCGGATTTCCCGTCGTGCCTCGGGGCTCCCGGTCGCTCGACTCCAGTTGGAGAGACGCGCCTGGGAGTCTCCGGTGCCCAGGCCACTGTGTCCCTCCCTCCCCGGGAACATGCCGCGCCGCCCTCCGCAGTGATCCCCGGACAGAGGCAATGACAGCGGCTCCGGTATCCCCGCGGGAGATCAAGGAGAGGCTGATGCAGGCCATCGATACGCACAGTAATGTGAGTGCCGGGGCTGGGGCTTGGAGGGCTGTGTGTGCTATGAGTAACGGCCTCACCGGGAAGCCAGCCGCAGTCGGTAGATCCCGGGAGGAGGCATACCGGGCAGCGTGTCGTGAGTGAGGCCGGAGGACTTTCCCGGTGCGGAGTGGCACTGACAGCCGGGCCGACAGGAAGTGTCAGACGTGGGGTCCGGGGACATGTGAGGTTCCGTCCTGGACACTTGTTGCTGGGGAACTACTTTATGTCTGGAGGGTCGGAGTCCGGGGTCTCCTGTGCCGAGCGGTACATGGCGAAGAGTGTCCGGTAAGGGCGGGCCGGGGCCGCACACAGGCCTCTCATTCATTACACAGGCCCGACCGACACTACCCGGATCCAACTCTCAGGAAAGACCGAGGCTTAGGCCTACCTGCGGCCAGTCATAGACGGCTGTCCTCGTAGGAGGAGCCGTGCTGCCAGAGCCTGCCACATGTCTGCGGAGGGGGCACCATGTCTTTCCGGTGCTGTATATAGGGGAGGTCACCGCTTCTATAGTGTCTGGGCTGTGCATAGGGCAGGTCACCGCTTCTATAGTGTCTGGGCTGTGCATAGGGCAGGTCACCGCTTCTATAGTGTCTGGGCTGTGCATAGGGCAGGTCACCGCTTCTATAGTGTCTGGGCTGTGCATAGGGCAGGTCACCGCTTCTATAGTGTCTGGGCTGTGCATAGGGCAGGTCACCGCTTCTATAGTGTCTGGGCTGTGCATAGGGCAGGTCACCGCTTCTATAGTGTCTGGGCTGTGCATAGGGCAGGTCACCGCTTCTATAGTGTCTGGGCTGTGCATAGGGCAGGTCACCGCTTCTATAGTGTCTGGGCTGTGCATAGGGCAGGTCACCGCTTCTATAGTGTCTGGGCTGTGCGTGTCGACTGGTATAGGGCAGGTCACTGGTTAGATGGTGTCTGTAAGCAGTGACTTTCCCTATGGGGGCTATATACACAACACATACGTTTTTATTTCTGTTAATGTTGATTATGGCTTACAGCCAATGAAAACACAAGTCAATATCTCCGTAAATTAAAATAATTAACGAAAAACACCTGCAAAGGCTTCGTAAGCGTTTAAAAAGGTTCCTTAGTCTGTTTCAGTAGGCTCCACAATCATGGGGAAGATTGCTGACTCGACAGATGTCCAGAAGGCAGTCATTGACACGCTCCTTAAGGTCCCAGAGTTCCAATTTTCATTTGGAAATCATTGTCCCAGAGTCTGGAGGAAGAGTGGAGAGGCCACAATCCAAGCTACTTGAGGTCTAGCGTGAAGTTTCCACAATCAGTGATGGTTTGGGGAGCCATGTCATCTGCTGGTGTAGGTCCACTGTGTTTTATCAAGACCAAAGTCAGCGCAGCCGTCTACCAGGAAACTTTAGAGCACTTCATGCTTCCCTCTGCCGACAAGCTTTTTGGAGGTGGAAATTTCATTCTCCAGCAGGACTTGGCCCCTGTCCACACTGCCAAAAGTACCAATACCTGGTTTACAAACAACAGTATCAGTGTGCTTGATTGGCAGCAAACTCACCTGACCTTAACCCCATAGAGAATCTATTATAGAGAATCTATGGGGTATTGTCAAGAGGAAGATGAGAGACATCAGACCCAACAATGCAGACGAGCTGAAGACTATCTCAGCAACCTGGGCTTCCATAACACCTCAGCAGTGCCACAGGCTGATCGCCTCCATGCCACGCCGCATTGATACAGTAATTGATGCAAAAGGAGCCCCAACCAAGTATTGAGTGCATTTACTGAACATACATTTCAGTAGGCCAACATTTCGGATTTTAAAAACATTTTTCAAACTGTTATAAAAGTATTCTAATTTACTGAGATAATGACTTTTGTGTTTTCATTGGCTGTAAGCCATAATCATCAACATTAACAGAAATAAACACTTGAAATAGATCACACTGTTTGTAATGACTATATAATATGAGTTTCACTTTTTGTATTGAGGAACTTAAATAAATTAACTTTTTGATATTCTAATTTAGTGAGATGCACCTGTATATAGACTGGTATTGAGAAAGTCACTGGTTGTATATACTGCTCAAAAAAATAAAGGGAACACTTAAACAACAGAATGTAAATCACACTCCTGTGAAATCAAACTGTCCACTTAGGAAGCAACACTGATTGGCAATCAATTTCACATGCTGTTGTGCAAATGGAATAGACAATAGATGGAAATTATTGGCAATTATCAAGACACACTCAATAAAGGAGTGGTTCTGCAGGTGGGGACCACAGACCACATCTCAGTACCAATGCTTTCTGGCTGATGTTTTGGTCACTTTTGAATGTTGGTTGTGCTTTCACACTCGTGGTAGCATGAGACAGACTCTACAACCCACAGAAGTTGCTCAGGTAGTGCAGCTCATCCAGGATGGCACATCAATGTGTGCTGTGGCAAGAAGGTTTGCTGTGTCTGTCAGCGTCGTGTCCAGAGGCTGGAGGCGCTGCCAGGAGACAGGCCAGTACACCAGGAGATGTGGAGGGGGCCGTAGGAGGGAAACAACCCAGCAGCAGGACCGCTACCTCCGCCTTTGTGCAAGAAGGAACAGGAAGAGCACTGCCAGAGCCCTGCAAAATGACCTCCAGCAGGCCACGAATGTGCATGTGTCTGCACAAACGGTTAGAAACCGACTCCAAGAGGGTGGTATGAGGGCCCGACATCCACAGATGGGGGTTGTGATCACAGCCCAACACCGTGCAGGACGCTTGGCATTTGCCACAGAACACCAGGATTGGCAAAGTCGCCGCTGGCGCCCTGTGCTCTTCACAGATGAAAGCAGGTTCACACTGAGTACATGTGACAGAGTCTGGAGACGCCGTGGAGAGTGATCTGCTTCCTGCAACATCCTTCAGCATGACCGGTTTGGCAGTGGGTCAGTAATGGTGTGGGGTGGCATTTCTTTGGAGGGCTGCACAGCCCTCCATGTGCTCGCCAGAGGTAGCCTGACTGCCATTAGGTACCGAGATGAGATCCTCAGACCCCTTGTGAGACCATATGCTGGTGCGATTGGCCCTGGGTTCCTCCTAATGCAGGACAATGCCAGACCTCATGTGGCTGGAGTGTGTCAGCAGTTCCTACAAGATGAAGGCATTGAAGCTATGGACTGGCCCGCCCGTTCCCCAGACCTGAATCCGATTGAGCACATCTGGGACATCATGTCTCGCTCCATCCACCAACGTCACGTTGCACCACAGACTGTCCAGGTCTGGGAGGAGATCCCACAGGAGATCATCCGCAACCTCATCAGGAGCATGCCCAGGCGTTGTAGGGAGGTCATACAGGCACGTGGAGGCCACACACAATACTGAGCCTCATTTTGACTTGTTTTAAGGACATTACATCAAAGTTGGATCAGCCTGTAGTGTGTTTTTCCACTTTCATTTTGGGGGTGACTCCAAATCCAGGCCTCCATTGGTTAATAAATTTGATTGCCATTGATGATTTTTGTGTGATTTTGTTGTCAGCACATTCAACTTTGTACAGAACAAAGTATTCAATGAGAATATTTCATTCATTCAGATCTAGGATGGGTTATTTGAGTGTTCCCTTTATTTTTTGAGCAGTGTAGTTTGTGCTGTATGTATATCGATTGGTATGGGCAGGTCACTGGTTGTATAGTGTCTGTGCTGTGTATATAGACTGGTATATGGGAGTCGCTGGTTATATAGTGTGTATTAACTGTGTATATGGACTGGTATATTGAGTCACTGGTTTTATGTGTGCTGTGTCTATAGACTGTTATCGGGAACTGCTTATACTGGGTGTGTATAGACTGGTATAGGGGAGGTCACCGGTTATATTGTGTGTGCTGTGTATATAGACCCAGTATAGGGGAAGTCACTGGCTATACAGTGTTTGTGCTTTATGTACACTGGTATAGGGGATATCTCAGATTATATAGTGTCTGTGCTGTAGACTGGTATAGGTGGGTAGCTGTGTCTATAGATTGGTATAAATCACGGGTTATATAATGTGTGTGTACATAGACTGATATAGAGAAAGTCACTAGTTATATAGTGTCTGTGCTGTGCATATAGGCTGGTATAGGGGGAAGTGACTGGTTATATAGTGTCTGTGCTGTGTATGTGTAGACTGGAATAGGGGCGTTACTGGCTATATCGTTAATTGCTAATAATGGACCCAAAAAACCCATACTTATCCAAATAATTAACATTTGTCTGTGTCCCCAAAAACTATTAGCCTATTGATAACTCCTCACCAAGGAAATCCTATAATAATACACAAATGAATTGATGCAAAAAAAGCTATATACCTAATTTTAATTAAAATTGATTTTAGACACAAAAATCCATATATTAAATCAAACCTAAAGCCTCCTTTCTTTGCTGTTTGTTTATTGTGATATACAGTTATATGCAAAATTTTGGGCACCCCTATTGATCTTAAGCTTAATGTTTTTTAAAAATTGGTGTTTTTGCAACAGCTATTTCAGTTTGATATATGTAATAACTGTTGGACACAGTAATGTTTCTGCCTTGAAATGAGGTTTATTGTACTAACAGAAAATGTGCAATCTGCATTCAAACAAAATTTGACAGGTGCATAAGTATGGGCACCTCACCAGAAAAGTGACATTAATATTTAGTAGATCCTCCTTTTGCAAAAATAACAGCCTCTAGTCACTTCCTGTAGCTTTTAATGAGATCCTGGATCCTGGATGAAGGTATTTTTGACCATTCCTCTTTACAAAACAACTCCAGTTCAGTTAAGTTTGATGGTCGCCGAGCATGGACAGCCCTCTTCAAATGATCCCACAGATGTTCAATGATATTCAGGTCTGGGGACTGGGATGGCCATTCCAGAACATTGTAATTGTTCCTCTGCAGGAATGCCTGAGTAGATTTGGAGCGGTGTTTTGGATCATTGTCTTGCTGAAAGATCCATCCCCTGCGTAACTTCAACTTTATCACTGATTCTTGAACATTATTGTCAAGAATCTGCTGATACTGAGTGGAATCCATGCGTCCCTCAACTTTAACAAGATTCCTGGTGCCGGCATTGGCCACACAGACCCAAAGCATGATGGAACCTCCACCAAATTTTACTGTGGGTAGCAAGTGTTTTTCTTGGAATGCTGTGTTTTTTTGCCGCCATGCGTAACGCCTTTTTGTATGACCAAACAACTCAATCTTGGTTTCATCAGTCCATAGGACCTTCTTCCAAAAAGAAATTGGCTTCTCCAAATGTGCTTTTGCATACCTCGGATGACTCTGTTTGTGGCGTGCTTGCAGAAACGGCTTCTTTCGCATCACTCTCCCATACAGCTTCTCCTTGTGCAAAGTGCATTGTATAGTTGACCGATGCACAGTGACACCATCTGCAGCAAGTTGATGCTGCAGATCTCTGGAGGTGGTCTGAGGATTGTCCTTGACTGATCTCACCATTCTTCTTCTCTGCCTTTCTGATGTTTTTCTTGGCCTGCCACTTCTGGCCTTAACAAGAACTGTCCCTGTGTTCTTCCATTTCCTTACTATGTTCCTCACAGTGGAAACTGACAGGTTAAATCTGAGACAGCTTTTTGTATCCTTCCCCTGAACAACTATGTTGAATAATCTTTGTTTTCAGATCATTTGACAGTTGTTTTGAGGAGCCCATGATGCCCTCTTCAGAGGAGATTCAAACAGGAGAACAACTTGTAAGTGGCCATTTTAAGTAGCTTTTCTCATGATTGCATACACCTGGCTATGAAGTTCAAAGCTCAATGAGGTTACAAAACCAAAAAAAGTGCTTTAGTAAGTCAGTAAAAAGTAGGTAGGAGTATTTAAAACAAGAAGATAAGGGTGCCCATACTTATGCACCTGTCAAATTTTGTTTGAATGCAGATTGCACATTTTCTGTGCAATAAACCTCATTTCAAGGCAGAAACATTACTGTGTCCAACAGTTATTACATATATCAAACTGAAATAGCTGTTGCAAAAACACCAATTTTTATAAAACATTAAGCTTAAGATTAATAGGGGTGCCCAAACTTTTTCATATAACTGTACCATTGACCACACTGCCTTCTCTTGTTTTGGGGGGTTTTGAAAGGTTTTTTTTTTTTCTTTTCAGGGGGGGTGTCTATAATCAATTGTAATGTATTTAGTTTCTTTGCATTGTTTCACCTGTATTCTAGCATTTGACTGGTTATATCATGTCTGCGCTTTGTATATAGGTCACTATAAGGGAAAGTCACTGGTTAGATAATGTCTGGTGTGTATAAAGAAAGTCATTGGTTATATAGTGTCTATTGACTTCAAGCTGTGATTGATGTTAGAGGGGGCAATACACGGTTAAGAACTGGGGTATGTGAACTTTTGATCAGGGTCATTTGGATGTTTTTGGTTGTTATTAAGATTTAAAAAGAGAAAACACAGTAGTTTGACAAGAAATTGCTTCACCCAACCAATAACCATGAGTGGAGAAAGTTTTTTTTGTTATTCATATTTTCTGAAACAAGGCCAAGAAAGGAAAAATTCTGCCGGGTATGTAAACCTTTGAGCACAACTGTATATAAAGTAGTATACGTAACATCACTGGTTATATTGTGTGTATATACAGACCAGTATAGGGGAAGTCACTGGTTATATAGTGTCTGTGTGTATTGGCAGTAGTTTTAGTGTTGCTGGAGAATCTAATTCTATACTTTTTTACATTCTGGGTATGGTGGCATGTTGTGTGCTTAATGTTTGACTGTGCAGTTTACTCTGCCAAGGTTTGTCAATGTGAATCAGTTGGCCATTATTTGTACTCTTATCATATTCTAAGTAAATGCTATAGCTTCATACTTTACATGTGGATATAGGGGCATTCTGGGACTTGGACACTGATGCCTGTGTCTAGTAGATCGATCATAAGGTGGTTGGGGGTGCTGCAAGTCACACCCCTACTGATCTGGTATTAATGCTCTTTCTTAAGAGACTACCAATGTGCAAGTCCTTGAAAAGCCCTTTTTAAAATTCTTCTGTCCTGCTTTTTGGTGTCTCAATTAGACTGCTTTCACATCAGACAATGCTTGTGGGATACTCTTACTGTAGCCTGGTTGCTGTATGACAGGAGAATTTTACTAGTAGGTTTAGTACAACTTTTTTTTTTTTTTGTAGTTCTATTGGGGTTAAGGGTATTTGGGGATAATGTTGACCTCTCTGACAACCTCTGTAATCCAACATAATCTGTGTTTTGTTTACTAGATGACAGCAGATTGTACAACCTTCAGGCATCCAGCAGTAGTTTTTTTTTTTTTTTTTTAAGTTTACTAAGCTTTCATCTCTCCATATGTGTTGAAGAGGATTTTATAAATATATATATATATTTCTTAGAGCTAATTTTCATGGCCAAAAATGTTGGCACCCTTGAAATTGTTCCAGAAAATGAGGTATTTCTCCCAGAAAATTATTGCTATTATACATTGTGTTATATACATGTTTATTTCCTTTTGTGTGTATTGAAACACAGAAAAAAAGGGCAAATTGGACATACACAACCCCCAAAAGTGGGCCAGACAAAATTGTGGACACCTCTCCAAAATTGTGGGTAAACAACTTTGTTTGAAGCATGTGATGCTCGTTCACACTCTCTTGTGGCAAGTAACAGGTGTGGGCAATATGAAAATCACACACCTAAAACCAGATAAAATGGGGGAGAAGTTGACTCAATCTTTGCATTGTATGTCTGTGTGTACCACACTAAGCATGGAGAACAGAAAGAGAAGTGAACTGTCTGTGGACTTGTAACCTTGATTTTAATATTTTTCAACAATTTTGGATCTCAAGTCCATCTCCAGAGGTCTTAATGTTCTTTTGTCCACAGTGCGCAACATAATCAAGAAGTTTACAACCCATGGCACTGTAGCTAATCTCCCTGGACGTGGACAGTAGAGAAAAAATGATGAAAGGTTGCAATGCAGGATAGTCCAGATGAAAAAGAACACAGTACCTACAATCAAATATGGTGGAGGTTCAAAGATGTTTTGAGGTTGTTTTGCTGCCTTTAGCGCTGGGTGCCTTGACTATGTACAATGCATCATGAAATCTGAAGATTACCAATGGATTTTGGGTCACAATGTAATGCCCAGTGTCAGACAGCTGGGTTTGCGTTCTAGGTCATGGGTCTTCCAGCAGGACAATGACCCCAAACATCAAGAATTACTCAGAAATGGATGGAAACAAAGCGCTGGACAGCTCTGAAGTGGCCAGCAATGAGTCTGGATCTATATTCCATTGAACACCTGTGGAGAGATCTTAAAATTGCTGTTTGAAGATGGCACCCTTCACATATGAGAGACCTGGAACAGTTTGCAAAAGAAGTGTGGTCCAAAATTCCAGTTCAGAGGTGTAAGAAGCTTGGTGATGGTTGTAAAAAGTGATTTATTGCAGTTATTTATTCCAAAGGGTGTGCTACCAAATATTAAGTTGAGGATGCCAACAATTTTGTCTGGCCCATTTTTGGTGTTTAGTGTGAAATTATGTCCAATTTGCCTTTTTTCTGTTTTTTTTTTTTTTTATTTTTTATTTTACTTTTTTTGTGCTGTTCCAATACACACAGGAAATATAAATGTGTATAACAAAACATGTTGTAATAGCAATAATTTTCTGGAAGAAATACCTCATTTTCTGGAACAGTTTCAAGTGTGCCAACACTTTCGGCCATGACTGTATATACGAAGTATAGTGCACTGAAAGCTTCCACATTGGGCAAATGTCATTGGAAACTGATTAACCTATGTATTTTATTTAGGATTTGGAGTAAACTGATTATACCCATATGAATATCTGTAGAGCATATACACTGTGCACTGCTGGTATACAATGCAGGGCTGTGGAGTCAGTAAGCCAAACCACCGACTCCGAAACCACAGCCCGGCCTCACTACTGAGCGTGTACATAAAGTGCAGCACAGATTCATCTCACTGCCTCACTACTGAGCGTGTACATAAAGTGCAGCACAGATTCATCTCACTGCCTCACTACTGAGCGTGTACATAAAGTGCAGCACAGATTCATCTCAACTACAAACCTAGACCCTTAGATCAGGACTAGGACATTTCATAACGTTCCCAAATTCTTATGAAAAAATATTCAGCACATACTGCATTGAACTACTGTACCAACTTATTATATATTGTCAGTCTATTTTATACAGACTCCTGACTCCACAGCCCTGATACAATGACTATGCCCATAAGGATATCTTGAGAGTTTATGCACTGCTGTTATACACTTACTTTACCCATATGGATATCTGAGAACATATATACACTATGCACTGCTGGTATTAACTAGCTATACCATATGAGTTTCGGGAGTGCATATATTGATGGCCTGGTCTGCATTATTGGGTGACCCAGTGTTTATACTGCTTTCAGTGCTATGTGTTATGACTTGTATTTTTATTGATGACCCAATAAAGCTGTAATGACATCCACAGCTAGGTCATCGGTTGCCCCTCACCAGCTACTGAATATAGGTGACCGGTTCTGTGACATGGCCCATTATTTTCTATGGAGAGGGAGGTGGTGAGGAGCAGGGATGGGAAACATGGAATGATCATAGTGAACTTTCTTACAATTTATACCTCACCCCATAAGTGATTCATACCCAAAGAGCTCAGCTCTGCTGTATAATTGCCTGTATTCTGCTGCAGCTTGTATTTGTGTGAATGAAGAGCAGAAATCCCCCTGTGAGATCCCAGCTAGTCTCCTCCCACCAGCTCAGAATGGATTGCAAAGGATAATATTGGTGAAAATGCAGGATACGAGTCATATAATATTATTTCTGGCTATTCTTAAGGTTCATATCCAAGTAACTTATCAGAATAAGGCTGTGTGCCCACGATGCGGATTTAATGCATTTCCGCTGCGGTAACTCATTAAAATCGCTTGGTAAGAGGTCTGGGTTGTATCCCAATGATCCGCATGTGCTGTGCACATGCTGCGGAAATTTCCACTGCGGATTATCATTAGGGAAAAATCCACAGCATAACCAATTTGGGCGCAATTTCGCAGCAAAATCGCGCTCATTGAACTGCATAATATCCGCATGTATACATGTGGATGTTATGCGATTAAGTGCTCGGATAGTACCTGGGTTTGGAGAAGAGGAGACTCTCATCCAGCCCGGGTACCATGGTACCTGCAAGTAAAAAGAGTATTATAAAGTAAAAAATATTCATAGTCGCCTCTCTGGCGGCCCCCGGTCACGTGACCATCAGCTGACTAAATTACGTCACCGCAGATCCTTCTAGTACACCGCGGGACGCCGAGGAGAGTGGACGCTGCCGGGAAGAGAACGGGGGCTGCCGGAGAGTTGAATATAAGGTGGTTTTTTTTTTTTTGTTTTATTTTAGATGCACCATTTGAAGTAGAAATTTGCTCTAAGTTGGTCACACATTATAAATCCCTGCCAGTTGCATGGATTTTTATTGTGTGACCAACTTGTCAAGCACTTTTCCAAGTGATGCTCAAAATCGCATGAAATAAACACATGTAAAATCCGCAAGTGTTTTCTGCCAAGGAGATGCAGAAATGCTCAGGAAATTTCTGCTTCAAATCTTCGTTGTGGGCACATAGCCTTAGTGTTCTTGTCAGTATGTGTGTGTTTTTTTTGTGTAATGGGCTGTCATAGTTCCTCAGCACATGTGCAGCTGGCACCAACTCTGCTGATTTTAGAAGATTATAGATGGAAGGATAATCATACTATAGTTACCTAAATAAGGAGAGCTGAATTGTTTGTTTCATTAGTGATAGCTAGGCATTTGTTTTTCTCACCTGTGCAATACTAATGAGATCCTGAAAACATGACCTGTGGGGGGCCGTGAGGATGGGGTTTGGGGAACACTGGTCTAGACCCTTGGATCAGGAATAGGACAGACATTTATAGGACATTTCATAACTTTCCCAAATTCTTATGAAAAAATATTCTACTACTAATAATATACTACTGTACCAATTTATTATATATTTTAGGAGTTGGAGTCGGTCCATTTTATTCCAACTCCACAGGCCTGTATGTGAGCCACAGGTATTGTTAAATCTCACATCTTCCTCAGCCAATGTTTACATTTTACACATCACTAATTTAATTAACCTCCTAATCCAAACTGCCATCTCAGGTGACAGACAAAATGATGGTAAAATCACAAAAATAAATGAGTTTCACATACTGCTCTACTTTTTTTTTTTTTTCTCACTAAAAACGCAACAAAACCTTATGGCTATGTTTACACTAGGTGTTTTTTCAGCGTTTTTCACCACCCACTACTTTCAACAAGTGAAAAACGCTGAAAGTGACATGCTCTATTGTTCAAAAACCATGCAAAGCACAAAATACTGATGACACAAAAACCAATGTGTGTGCATGAGCTTTCTGAAATCTCAGACGTTACTGGTACTGTAAAAATGGAGCTGAAAATTTGCATTAAACGCTGAAAAAAGCCTAGTGTGAACAAAACCTTACTTTATGTTAAGAAAATCAGCAGCATAATACAGTAGCAGCTATGTAAATGAGATTTCAACAAATCTAATTTACATTTCTGCACCATATTTGACCTAGTGTGGATCTTTAACATTTGCAGCTTGTCCAATCTTTTTGTGGAATTCATTGTGGGCTTCACCATTTGCAATGCATAGGGTGAAATCTGTGGGAATTCTCCATGTATGTTCTACAACATATAAAGCCTGGGCTCACTGGGACTTAGAGCTGCTGATTCATTTTATCTAAGTGGAAGCTGCTTTCCATCCATTTGAAAAAAAACTGTATTGCTTTGCCCTGCAGCTAAATAGTTAAAATCTATCAGGAGCGCTACAAAAAGGGGCAGTGTAGTGCAGGCCTTAGACCCGCGTTGTGCATGCCAGTCACAATAAATACATCGCTGTAGTAAGATGCGCCTGATTCATGGAGGTGCACGCCTCTTAATGACTTGGGCGCGTCTTACAACTGCCCTGCGCCCCTGCCACAAATGTTACTCCAGTCATGGACTGGTGAAAATGCCTTGATGAATTGGGCCCATAGACTGCAGAAAAGCCAGAATAAATCTTCTCTGTGGCCATACCTGTGTTGATTTAGCAGTTATCTAGCCAGGATAATTGAGAATCGCAGGAAACCCCCTTTTGGCCCTTGTTTACACATAAGAAATTTTTTTTTCTTTTCTGCAGGTAGCCTCACCAAAATATGCTTTAGCAATCTGCTTTGATTGTTTTTGATACATTTTCCACTTTTTTTGTGATTTTGTTCTTGGTGCAGATTTGACTTTTTTGTGCTTTTTTTAGTGTAGAATTCTGCACACAAAAACCACAGTGTACCATGCAGACACATGGCCTTAGTGCTCATTCACATTTTGTGGTGTTCTCTTTTTTTTTTTTTTCTTGTATGGATAAATGATCTATGTGAAAAAAATTGTAGCATGTAGTAGTCCTAATAGATTTCATGAACAAGTCTGGACCGCACACGGACCCATTAAATTATATGGATCTGTTCAGACCTCCATTAAAATGATGGATCAAAGAATGAGATCCATGAAACTCTGAGCATGTCTCATCCTGCTCCGATCTTGAAGATTTAGAATAAGGCATACTGAATAGGTCGGAGCACTCTCCAATAACAAATCAGGCGGCACACCCACAAATCATAGTTGTTCTGATACATATTTGTATTTTGTGTGTTATGGCTTGGCATTCAGGAGCCTTCTATACAGTTTTCTATTCATTATCAATTTGCTATGAAGAGATTTTTTTTTTTCTCCCCCTTTTTAGAAATGTAAATTTAAAAGTGATAGCCACTCAGAAATGACCAAATACTTTATTCCAGTGTCGTGGACAGCTGGGATTAACTATGGTAATGCCAGAGCATTCAGGATATATAGCATTAGGCGCTATATGTGGTGGTGTCCACATGTCTGCTGCCTTCTGTACCTCAGTCTCTGACATCCTATGAAGGTTGCCATTTCATCTGTGGACTGTGTGCCAAGACCCACCAATCACTAAACAAAGGGGCAGAACTGCTGAGCTGTGATACTAACAGCGCCGAGTCTGCACATTATAGTGGTCTCCAAGAAGGACCATCTGATCACTGCCACAGGGCACAGTGCTAGACTTTGATCCTACTGGATGTCCACCAATCACCGCATTTGACGTGTCAGAATAAAAAGTACTCTGAATTGCATTGCTCAGGATGCTGACGCACTCGGCTCTTATAGGTAATATGCACACAGAAGTCTATTGAGCCTGTACACCGCTCTCTGGACTCGCACCCAGTCTGCTGCTTATGGCATGAGGTCGTTAGAGATGTAGCGGTAGTCATTATGAAACATGACAGGTACAGAGTGATGACTTGGTTTACTAGTACTGCCTGGTAAGACTGCAGCTTAGTTTTGCTGTTTGGCTCCCTGGAAACCTTTGCTCTGGAATGCAGAACTGGTGGTTGTTGGATCAATTGTCAGGAACACCAAGTTCCTATGCTCCCTGTGTGCAATGTGAAGCCAGTCTGGGCTCTGTTCTACTCATGTTTGACTCCTTATTGTAGGCCACTAAAGAAAAACAAAACTGCTATTCCTGATCTTCTCTAAATCAGAAACCTGGTGTATATTTATTTGGCTTTCCCAGTATCTTTAGGAATATTTTGTTCTTCTTTTAAGTAGACGTGTAATGAAAGTTTGAAATCTGTCGTTGAGCTTCTCTTTTTTTTTTTTTTTTTCCCCTATATTAGCTGCTAGCATATCACTATCATGTTTTCCACCAGGAGACCTCTATACTTTAGGGTTTTATTATCCGTAAGCATTACATTCTGCTGAAAAAATAGCTTAACCCTTTCGCGCCAGAGCCTGTTCTCGCCTTCCTGACCAGGCCAATTTTTACAATTCTGACCACTGTCACTTTGAGGTAGTAACGCTAAAACACTTCAACGTATTCCCCTGATTCTGAGATTTTCTCATGACATTTTGTACTTCATGATAGTGGTAAAATTTATTCGATATAACATGTTACTTTGTGAAAAAAAATTGGAAATTTGGCGCAAAGTTTGCAATTTTTCAAACTTTGAATTTTTATGCCCTTAAATCAGAGAGATTTGTCACACAAAATAGTTAATACATAACATTTCCTACATGTCTACTTTACATCAACACAATTTTGGAACAAAAATTTTTTTTTTGTTAGGAAGTTATAAGGTTTACGCTTTCTCATTTTTCCAACAAAATTTGCAAAACCATTTTTTTAGGGACCACATCACATTTGAAGTAGCTTTGAAGGGTCTTTATGACAAAAAATACCCCAAAGTGACACCATTCTAAAAACTGCACCCCTCAAGGCGCTCAAAACCACATTCAAGAAGTTTATTAACCCTTCAGGTGCTTCACAGGAATTTTTGGAATGTGGAAGAAAACAATGAACCTTCAATTTTTTTCACAAAAATGTTACTTTAGACCCAATTTTATTTTTCGCTAGGGTAACAGGAAAAAACGGACTACAAAATTTGTTGTGCAATTTCAACTGAGTACTCTGATACCCCATATCTGGGGGAAAACCACTGTTCGGGCGCACAGCAGGGCTCGGAAGGGAAGGAGCGCCATTTAACTTTTTGAATGTAAAATTTGCTTGAATAATTAGCGGACCCCATGTTGCGTTTGGAGAGCACCTGATGTGCCTAAATAGTAGAAACTCCCCACAAGTGACACCATTTTGGAAACTAGACCCCCCTCAGTGAACTTATCTAGATATGTGGTGAGCACCCTGAACCCCTAGGTGCTTCACACAAGTTTATAATGTAGAGCCGTGAAAATAAAAAAAATCAAACTTTTTCCATAAAAATTATATTTTAGCCCCAAATTTTTTATTTTCACAAGGGTAAACTGAGAAAATGGACCCCAAAAACTGTTGTGCAATTTCTCCCGAGTGCGCTGATACCCCATATGTGGTGGAAAACTACTGCTTTGGTGTACGACAGTGCTTGGAAGGGAAGGAGCACTGTGTTGGCTGGGATAGGTTGCGAACAACATGTCACATTTGAAGAGTCGCTGACATGCCGAAACAGCATAAACTCCCACAAGTGACCCCATTTTGTAAACTACACATCTCAAGGAATTCATCTAGGGCAGTTTGTTCTCAACTCCAGTCCTCAAGACCCACCAACAGATCATGTTTTCAGGATTTCATTAGTATTACACAGGTAATAATTGCATTACCTGTGTAATACTAAGGAAATCTTGAAAACATGACCTGTTGGTGGGTCTTGAGGACTGGAGTTGAGAACCACTGATCTAGGGGGAGTAGTGAGTATTTTTTAACCCTCAGGTGATACACAAACTTTTATAACATTGGGCTGAGTAAATGAAATATTACTTTTTTTTTTCCCCCACTAAAATGTTGCTTTGACCCCAAGTTAGCAACTTTCAAAAGGGGTAATAAGAGAAAATGTTACACGACTTCTCTTAAGTACATCAATACCCCATAAGTGGTTAAAATCTTTTCAGGCACAATGCAAAGCTCATAAGGGAAGGACTGCCATATTACAGTGCAGATTTTACTGTTGTGTATTGTACCCGCCATAAGTGACCGCAATTTACAAACTACACCTCTCAATGAATTTAACTTTGGAGTGCAGTGATCATATTAACACCACATGTGACTCACAGAAATTTATACCATTGGGCACGAAGAAAAAACATTTTTTACCACAAAAAAAATTAGTTTTAGCCCCAGATTTTACATTTTCACACAGGGCAATGGATAAAAATTGTGCTGAAATGTCACACAATTTCTTCTAAAGTGGCAATACCCCATATGTTCCTGTACAGTACTGCTTAGCCATACGCCAAGACTTGGGAGGGACGGAGCGCTATTTGACTCTTGGAGAACAAATTATTGTAGAATAGTTTGCAGACTCCATATACAAAGCCCCTAAGTGCTAGAAGAGCAGAATCCCCCCCCCCCCCTCAAGTGACCCCATTTTGGAAATTATACCCCTTTGGGAATTTATCTACAGGTGGTGTTATGATTTTGACTCCATGGGTATTTTCCAGACACAAGCAGCAGTGGATGTTGCTGAGTGAAGATTGCAAACTGCCATTGTAGTGACCAGTACATTGTAGTGCCCAACTCGTGCTTCTGGAGACACGCACCCGTAAATTAGACAAGCTCTCATCGCTACAGGAATGCCAAACATGTGGGCCCTAAATGTAGTTTAGGCACACTGTGGGGCTCAGAAGGGAGGGTGGCATTTGGAAGCACCGAAATTTTCTGAATTTCTTTTGGGGGTTAAGGGCCATTTCGCTTTTACAGAGCTTTTGTGCTACCAGTAATGTGGAAGCACCTTATATTTTCGTTAACAGATGGAACTGAGTGGGGACTTGCTTTTTTGTCAACCGAGTTGAAGCTTTTATTGGGAACATTTTACAGAACGTTTATCCTGCGCTCTACGCTGAGCACTTGTATCGGGGTTTCCATCTAAATCTCCAAGTGATGTAATTCAGATGAAACCCCTGCGGGATCCATTCACTTTGAGGCAGCAGAGTTACTCTGGATTCCGTCTGGCCTCTGTTTAGCAGTGTCCTTTTTTTCAGAAGTGCACAAAACTGTGGCCAACCACATTTTTATGCACGCCTAATAAAACTGACACCGTGGGATCATAGGCCAGTTAGCGTCCACAGTGTCTCCATCTGCCTCATTACAGGGAATCTTCCACGGGTGTTCCGTCTGAATCGGCTATTTCTGAGATTTACACGGAAACCCTGGTGTAAGCGCTCAGCGTAGAGCGCAGGATAAATGTGAGCAGAGCCTTACTGCATTGTTTTGGGAAGCAGCGTGAAGAATTGTTTTTATTTTTTTTACGCCTTTCCTCGTGGGGTATAAGTGATTAGACGACTTTATTCTTTAGGTCGGTGCGATTACTGCGATACCAGATTCATATCAGGTTTTTATGATTGACAGCTGTCGCACACTAAACCCTTTTTTTTTCTTTTTTTTTGTTGCAAAGACTAGTTTTTGCATCGCCATATTTTGACAGCTATAATTTTTCCATATTTCGGCCGACAGTCATGTGAGGGCTTGTTTTTTGCAGGACGAGTTGACGTTGAATTGACATTTTTTGATCGCTTTCTATTCTGTTTTTTGGGAGGCAGAATAAATAAAAACAAACCATTCAGGAGCTTTTTTTTTTGCACAGAACGGGTTAGTGTGACAATTTTATAGATTGGGTTGTTTTGGACACGGGATTCCAAATATGTGTGTTTTTTTTGTTTTTTACGTAAATGGAATTATTGGTTTAATTTTTTTTTTTATTAATAGTTTGAAAACTTTTTAGACTTTTTTTATTTTTATTTTTTACTTAGTCCCTGTATGGGACTTAAATTTTTGTTTTTCTGATTACTGGTCTCATGCAATGCAATAGACAAGTATTGCATGAGAGCTGACAGTTTTACACTGTCAGATCTCCTGTTAGACTCAGCTGCTGGCTGAGCCTAGCAGGCCACCATATATAGCAGACCCAGAGGTCGTCATGTGAACTCAGACTGCCATGACATGTTGTCTTGCATGTAGTCCTATTTTAAGGTCTGGTCACAAATTTTCAATGATGTTCAGATCAGGGGACTGTAAGGGCCATTGTTAAACCTTCAGCTTGTGCCTTTTGTGGTAGTCTATTGTGGATTTTGACATGTGTTTAGGATCATTATCCTTTTGTAGAAGCCATCGTCTTTTTAACTTCAGCTTTTTTTACAGATGGTATTATGTTTGCATCAAGAATTTGTTAAAATTTTCATTGAATCCATTCTTCCCTCTACACGTGAAATGTTCCCTGAGCCATTGGCTGCAACACAACCCCAAAGCATGATCGATCCACCCCATGCTGGTGAGATGTTCTTTTCCTTAAATTCTGTGCCCTTTTTCTCCACACATACCTTTTGATCATTGTGGCCTAAGAGTTCTATTTTAAGTTTATTGGTCTACAGCAGAGGTCCCCAACCGCCGGTCCGCGGACCAGGACCGGGCCGTTGGGGTTTTTCAGCCGGTCCGCGGCGCCGCTGACAGTTGTAGAGGATCAGCAGGGAGAAAGCCAGCATGTGATCAGTAGCCTATAAGAAAAGAGGAGGAGGGACTGGCAGTGAATAGATAATTAGCCATGCGGCCCTACTCGCAGAATGTGCTCAGGCAGGAGCAGGGACAAGCAGGTCATGTGTGTCCAGCGCTCCTTCCCCTCCTGCTAGCTGCGAGTTGGAGGGGGAGGGGCTCTGGATGCTAATGGGCAGCTAGATATGATGTCAGGTGTCCCACCCTTATGACTCCTGTAGCTGTGTTCTGGTGTCGTGCGGCCCAGCAGCAGATTTTCTGGTTAAAGTGAAAAAAGCAAATAACAGTGAAAATTCATAGCAGCAGTGGCTGTGTCCAGTAGCAGCAGTAGTGGTCATCATCATCAGATGGGACCTAGATGGGACCGTCTTGTTGCAGGAAAACAAGCCCAGTGCTCCCACTGATCCAGGGAAACAAGCCTGGTGCTCCCACTCATTCTGAACCTATGGTAAGTTGAATCACATTCTCATTATAAATGTCATAATTATATGATAAGTATGCACTAAGCTCCACCCCTCCATAACCTCACCCACATATGACCAAAGCCCCGCCCCCACCCCCCCGGGCCATTGAAAACTGGTCTTGCTTAAAGCCAGTCCCTGGTGCAAAAAAGTTTGCCGACCACTGGTCTACAGGACTTGTTTCCAAAATGCATCAGGCTTGTTTAGATCTTCTTTTGCATACTTCTTGTAAAGCTCAATTTTATGAAGGAGAGATTCTCTTCTGATAACTCTTCTATGAAGGCCACATTTGTGCAGGTGTCTCTGAACGGTAGAACAATGTACCACAACTCCAGAGTCTGCTAAATCTTTTCAAATGTCTTTTGCAGTGAAGCAGGGGTTCTGATTTGCCACTGTTGTAATCCTACGAGCAGCTCTGATTGAAATTTTGCTCGGTCTTCCAGACCTTCAATTGACCTCCACTGTTGCTGTTAACTTCTATTTCTTAATTACATTTCGAACTGTGAAAGTGGCAACTTGAAGACTTTGCTATCTTCTTATAGCCTTCCCTTGCTTTGTGGGCCTTCACCATTTTCGTTTTCAGAGTGCTAGGCTGCTGCTTAGGAAAAAAAACATGGCTTCTGTTTTTTTGGTACAAGGTTAGAGGAGACCGGGTTTTTATAAAGCTGGAAAATCTGCATCACCTGGCCTTTCCTAACAATGATGGTGAAGAAGCCATAACCTTAACAGGCTAAGGTCTGGAAACTTGGTCAAAGTGATCTGAACTGAGCACACACCTCTAAGGGTGCCCAAACTTTTGCATCAGCCCATTTTCGTTTTTGTAATTTTTAAAATGGGGGAAAAAGTGTGTGTGTGTATATGTATATATCTATATCTCACCCACCCACCCACGTTCAAAAGTTTGGGGTTACCCAGACAATTGTTTTCCATGAAAACTCATACTTTTATTTATCAAATGAGTTACAAAATGAATAGAAAATGCAGTCCAGAAATTGACAAGGTTAGAAATAATGATTTTTATTAGAATAATTTTCTCCTTCACACTTTGCTTTCGTCAAAGAATGTTCCCTTTGCAGCAATTCTAGCTTTTAATTTGCTGAGGTAATCTTGAGAAATTTCACCCCATGATTCCTGAAGCCCCTCGCACAAATTGGATTGGCTTTATGGGCACTTTTTGCGTACCATACGGTCAAGCTGCTCCCACAACAGCTCAATGGGGTTGAGCTCTGGTGACTGCGCTGGCCACTCCATTACAGATAGAATACCAGCTGCCTGCTTCTTCCCTAAATAGTTCATGCATAATTTGGAGTTGTGCTTTGGGTCATTGTCCTGTTGTAGGATGAAATTGGCTCCAATCAAGCGTTGTCCGCAGGGTATGGCATGGAGTTACAAAATGGAGTGATAGCCTTCCTTATTCAAAATCCCATTTACCTTGTACAAATCTCCCACTTTACCAGCACCAAAGCAACCCCAGACCATCACATTACCTCCACCATGCTTGACAGATGGTGTCAGGCACTCTTCCAGCATCTTTTCAGTTGTTTTACAAATGTTCTTCTGTGTGATCCAAACACCTCAAACTTTGATTCGTCTGTCCATAAAACTTCTTTCCAATCTTCCTCTGTCCAATGTCTGTATTCTTTTGCCCATATTAATCTTTTCTTTTTATTAGCCAGTCTCAGATATGGCTTTTACTTTGCCCTGAAGGCCAGCATCCCGGAGTCGCCTCTTCACTGTAGACGTTGACACTGGCGTTTTGCGTGTACTATTTAATGAAGCTGCCAGTTGAGGAGCTGTGAGGCGTCGATTTCTCAAACTAGAGACTCTAATGTACTTGTCTTGTTGCTCAGTTGTGCAGCGGGGCCTCCCACTTCTCTTTCTACTCTGGTTAGAGCCTGTTTGTGCTCTCCTCTGAAGGGAGTAGTACACACCATTGTAGGAAATCTTCAGTTTCTTGGCAATTTCTCGCATGGAATAGCCTTCATTTCTAAGAACAAGAATAGTCTGTCGAGCTTCACATGAAAGTTCTCTTTTTCTGGCCATTTTGAGAGTTTCATACAGCAAACAAATGTAATGCTCCAGATTCTCAACTAGCTCAAAGGAAGGTCAATTTATAGCTTCTCAAATCAGCCAAACTGTTTTCAGCTGGGCTAACATACTTGTGCAAGGGTTTTCTAAACATCAATTAGCCTTCTTACACAGTTAGCAAACACAATGTACCATTAAAACACTGGAGTGGTGGTTGTTGGAAATGGGCCTCTATACACCTATGTAGATAATTGCAATAAAAACAAGACGTTTGCAGCTAGAGTAGTCATTTACCACATTAACAATGTATAGTGTATTTATGATTCATTTAATGTTAGCTTAAATGAAAAAAAATGTGCTTTTCTTTCAAAAATAATGAAATTTCTAAATGACCACAAACTTTTCAACAGTAGTGTATGTGTACACACAATATTTATTTTTTTTTTTGCTTAAAATATAAAGATGTGCCATCTTTAACTTTATGCCTTTTAAAGATCATTTCATCTTCCTTAACTGTTCACAATAACAGTAATTTTGACCTGGGGTAATTTCCAGCTGCTGCAGCTTCCTGAGATTGTGTATGAAACATGCCATAGACGATGGAAGCATCCTGCCCTGTTAGAGAAGTGACAAGACACGATGGAATGTGAAATGTTGGCTTATTGTCAACGCGTTTCAGTCACTCTGACTCCTTCTGGACAGCCAAATATGATCATCAAGATTTGTGGTTGTCCTGAAGGAGTCAGAGTGACTCTGAAATGCGTTGACAATAAACTAACATTTCATATTCCATCGTGGCTTGTCATTTCTCCAGCAGGGCAGAATACGTCCATCACCCGTGGCATATTTTTCACCAACCCAAACTAGCAAGTATTTGTGAATGTAAAAGAAATGATACATGGTCTTCTAAATATTTTATTAAGGCTGTGTGCCCACTGTGTGCTTTTTTTTTTAATATTTTCCGCAGCGGCAATTCCGCTACAGAAATGCTTAAATGCTTGGTACAAAGCCTGCCATGTTCCCCAATGATGATCCACATGTGCTCCGCACATGCTGCGGAAATTTCCGCTGCGGATAAATCCGCAGCACTACCAATTATTTTGCGTAATCGCTGCGTTTTCACCGCCATTGACTTGCATTGAATCGCTTAATATCCGCATGACTACATGTGCACATGCAGATATTAAGCGATTCAATGTGCGGATGGTACCTGGCTCTTGATATAGTGATGCGTCCTGGCTCCCCGGCAGCTCGCGATGGTCTCAAAGGACCTGCCATGACGTCATTTAGTCATGTGACTGGTCACGCGACCGCTGACCTGTCTCATGACTAAATGACGTCATGGAAGGTCCTCTTACACAACCTCGAGACATCGGGAAGACCGGATGCATCGGATGAGGAATCTGGAGCCATCGGAAGGTGAGTATGTGTTTTTTTTTTATTTTTTTATTACAACTATCTTGGTCACACTATATAGATTCATGCCGATTGCATGGATTTATATAGTGTGACCAAGTTGTCAAGCACTTTCCAAGTGATGCTAAAATCACTTGGAAAGTACTTGACAACCCGCATGTGGAAATGCATGTGAAGAACGCTTCACATCCACATGTCCCTGGCAGGAAAAACACATGTACAATCCTCATGTACAATCCACATGCGTTTTTTCTGCCAGGGGAGATGCAGAAACGCTCAGGAAAAAATACGGTGCATTTCTGCATCATGGGCACAGCCTAAAAATATAAATCTGAAAATTGTGATGTGCATTTGTATTCAGCCACACACCCTTTCCTTTTGCTGAAGTCAATAATTTATAGGACCACCTCTTGCTGCTACCAGCTTTGCATATCTAGAGGCTGTTTTTTTTTTTTTTCTGTTCTTTGCAGACTAGCTCTAGCTCAGTGAGATTAGATAAAGAGCGTCTGTGAACAGCAATTTTCAAGTCTTGCCACAGATTCTCAATGGGATTTAGGTCTGGACTTTGACTGGGCCATTCAAACAGCTGAATATGCTTTGATCGAAGCAATTTCATTGTAGCTCTGGCAGTATGTTTAGGGTCTTTGTCCTGCCAGAAGGGGAACCTACGCCATAGTCTCAAGTCTTTTGCTGCCTGTAACAGGTTTTCCTCCAGGATTGCCCTGTATTTAGTCTCATCCATCTTCCCATCAACTCTGACTAGTTTCATTGTCCCTGCTGAAAAAAAGCATCCCCACAGCATGATGCTGCCTCCACTATGTTTTCTGGTGGGAATGGTGTTTTCATGGTGATGTGCAGTGTTAGTTTTCCAGAAGACCTAGTTTGTTGCATTTAGTCCAAAAACTTTTACTTTGGTCTCATCTGACCAGATCACCTTCTTCCACATGCTAGCTGTGTTCCCTGCATGCCTCGTTGCAAACAATACTTCTTATGACTTGCTTTCAAATATGGCTTACTTCTTGCCACTCTTCCATAAAGGTCAGATTTGTTGAGTATACGACTAAGGCCAGGGTCACACGATTGTATATTCTCTCTGCAAGAGCATCAAATTGGTAATGTTAATGACACTCTGCACCGAGTTTGAGCAGTGTGTCAGTTTAGTGTAATCCGATTCTCTTGTATGAGAAAATCTGAGCATGTGTGGAGAAGGACAACTAAATTTCTCCATCTTTTCCATTGTCAGTCTGCGGAAATCAGATTGCGCTCAGATGACATCTGAGTGCAGTCCAATATTTTACACAAACCCATAGACTAGTGCGTGTCATCTGATTTGTGGATGCACTCCTTTTTGTTTCCTTTTTTTCCTCATGCAGAATCTGCGTGAGAACAAAAAGCAAGGCTGCAGTGCCCCAAAGTATCACATTGGTCTGAGTGCTATTCAATTAAAACATCAGATTTCACTTGTCTGAGTTATAGGCTCATGTGAGCCCTAATAATCCTAATCTTCCTTGGTTTGCAATTGTGCCATACTCTTTCCAGTTTTGGATGTTGGATTGAACTGTGAGCCGTGAGATGTTCAGAACTTGGGCTATTTTTTTTATAACTTTGCATTACTCTTCAGGACTTTATCACTGACCTGTCTGGTGTGTTCCTTGGTTTTCATGATACTGTTTGATCCCTAATGTTCTCAAACAAGCCTGAGGCCTTCACAAATAGCTGTATTTACACTGAGAATAAATTGCATGCAAGTGGACTGAATTTACGAATTGTGACTGGAGGCAATTGGCCACTCAGGATTTTATTTAGGGGTATCAGACTACAGGGGGCTGAATACAAAAATATAAATCTGTGATGTGCATTTAAAATAAGAAAACTGTATCATTTCCATTATACTTCACAAATACTTTCCACTTTGTGTTGGTAGATAACATAAAATCCGAATATAATGCAGTTAAGTCTGTATGTGGTATGAATAGTTTTTCCAGGCACCATATACTTGTAGATGGAGTAGATCTGTGTATTACAGCTGTGATCTTGCTAGGACAGTGGGCAGTATGAACAAATTACTATGACTACCATACCACTCATGGGCATCTCTGTATTTATAAGCTATATCCGTCATGTGTGGAATGCTAGTCATAGCAATCTTGGTCATACTGCCCATTGTCCCCAGAAGATCACAGCTGGAGACTGATTATACTATACAAATGTGCTCCCTCTAAAGCAGGGCTCCCCAACTCCAGTCTTCAAGACTCACCAACAGGTCATGTTTTCAGGATTTCCTTAGTGTTACACAGTTAATAATTCCATCACCTGCACAGGTAATAATTCTAACTGTGTAACACTAAGGAAATCCTGAAAACATGACCTGTTGGTGAGTCTTGAAGACTGGAGTTGGGGAACCCCGCTCTAAAGCATACTTGGCAAACTCTGTCCCGTGGGCCAAAACTGGCCCTCAGGTGGTTTTATTTGGCCTGTGACACCAGAACCACCACCCCTATGCGGGGCCCGTTAGTCTGTGTGGAGGACTATGCGGGGCCCGTTAGTCTGTGTGGAGGACTATGCGGGGCCCGTTAGTCTGTGTGGAGGACTATGCGGGGCCCGTTAGTCTGTGTGGAGGACTATGCGGGGCCCGTTAGTCTGTATACTGGTTGGCCTGCGACTGACATCTCTGCTCTAAAGTGACCTCCAAACCCAACACTTAAATCCCTTACGAACCGTCCTCAGTAAAACTTGAAGATTATTTCACAAAAATATTAAAACCAGGAATGATGCACATAGCCGACCAGACTACAGAGAGATGAAGCCACGACAGACTAGTTTCGGCATACAGCCTTATAGCGCATCGGTCAGCGGGATTGTGCTTAGTAAACCACATACACTGTCATGTGGGCGACATTACGCTGATTAAAATGATACCTTGGATGATATCTGTCCTGTGGTTCTTTTTTAATCTTTATTTTCAGTTTTGAGATGATTTGCTCGTGCTTCGGGGCGGCCTTTGGGGATGGGCTTTATCTTGTGCTCTGCTTATTTATGCCCATGGCATGCCTTTTGACAGATCACTGTGCCTTCAGTGACCTGCTTCCTATTTTAAATACAGAATGTATAATTGTGGTACAAATCCAGAAGTTTACATGCAGCAAAATGGCCCCATGCATGTGCAGTAGCTAATAGATGCTACTGCGCAAGTGCAGCCGGCGGCGCCATGTTGCTGCAGCCAATTTTTTTTCCTCCAGCAAAATGTCGCGCGCGAAGTAGCCTCTATCGCTTGCCGAACAAATTATTATTTTTGCATCGCTTTGTTCTGAGAGCTATAACTTATTTTTCCTCTGGAGCTGTATGGTGGATTTTTTTTTGCAGGACAAGATGACGTTTACAGTGATAGCATTTTTATTTACATTGGTCTTTTTGATTGTGTTTTATAGCACTTTTTGTTCTGCAGTATTATAAAGCAGTTTTTTTTTGTCTTGTTTGTTTTTTACAGTATTCAGTAGTGGGACAGTTTTTATAGGTCAGGTCGTGCCAGATGTGGCGATACCAAATATGTACTTTTTTTGCTTAAACATATTAATCCAATAAATACATTTTCATTTGTTATTTATTTTGTGAAATTTTTTTTTACAAGTTTTAATTTTTGGGACACTAATTTTCCACTGACTGATCACTGATCTAATCCTCTATGCAGCGCCGTACATATACGGCTCATGTCGGGAAGAGGTTAAACAGAGCAAGTAATATTTTTACTGGTATAGAAAGAAAAAACTTACTAACCACACTTTGCAAATCTAATAGAAAAAACCTTTTGATTCTTCCATCATTTTCTCCATTCAGTCCACAATTTCACATGATCACTGCCATTATTCAAAAATATTAGTTTTTATTAAATTAAAATGCAAAACTCCAGAATTTGAGGGTTTTTCTGTCAGATTTATAGCAAAAAAAAAGCTCCAACATTAGGCTCTTTACTTTCCCTAAATCTTTTTTTCAACAGGTGTAAAAACACACAAAACATGGCTTCC
The DNA here is from genome assembly GCF_046119375.1 of Phyllobates terribilis. Lineage (NCBI taxonomy): Eukaryota > Metazoa > Chordata > Amphibia > Anura > Dendrobatidae > Phyllobates > Phyllobates terribilis. The sequence goes on along the minus strand of NW_027362761.1, from coordinate 16,951,379 downwards.
TTCAAGGGTTTTTTTTTTAAATGTGGTCACATCCATTGTATTTCTTGTAAATCTGCTGAAATGCACTAATTTTCATTCTTGTAGTAATGGCCAGTTTTCCCATTAAGGAGTTTATTAACTGCAACACATGAAAGGTCATTTATCTAATGCAATGTGAGGTGTGCAACATACAATATGTGGGTTGTACCGCAAGCAGCCGTAGGCGTATGTCTGATGCCGCTAATCCACCTGCGGATGATATTTCAGTAGTTTCCAGACACTTTTCCAGTACGCACAAACGCAACACTTCTGCCCTTATAGTTGCTGGCAGTGAAAGAGTGTCTAGACCTATTAAAGGAGGTGATTGGAAAAGGAAAATCCTTAATCGAGAATCTTATTGGATCTTTGTGTTGGAAACCAGAGTTCCTTTAGGATTAAACATCAGACATGATCTGATATTACAATGTAACTGAAAAGCCACATATTCACTTATGCTTCATTAATATAATTTTAACGTGGTTTTTACTTCTCGGATAGGATGCCAGTAATGTGATCGGATATAGAGGGCATATAATGCTGCCGTGCATCCATTTCTCTAAGACCATGGTTAAGGCTGTATGCCGAAACTAGTCTATCATGGCTTCACCTCGCTGTAGTCTGGTCTGCTATGTGCATCATTCCTGGTTTTAATGTTTTTGTGAAATAAACTTCAACTTTTACTTACTCTCTCCAGCGAAACGTCCTCAGGTACTTTTTCTTTCTACTTGCTTCTGCCGCCCTGAGCGCCTCCGTGCGCTGTTCCTCCTCGTGGCACAGGTGGTTTCATCCTTGGTGAGCTGATTTCTCCTGTTTTCTTCTACGTTACATCCCTTACATGCTGTGATCACTAGCAACAGTCTAAGGTGTTTGACAGAGGTAGGCGGCTATCTGTCAGCCAGAGGCATGGCCTAATGGGTTAACACTGAGAGGCAATAATGCTTTGGAATACAGTGTATTCAAATCAAGTGCATCATATAGGCAATCAGACAAATGCTGCTCCAAGTTCCCTAGAGGTACACAAATAGTATCATTAAATTTAATAAAGTTTTATTGAATTAATTGGCGACTTTGCTGTGTTTATTTCCATCTTTGCTCCAACAGTATAAAAATTTGTCAAATTGTGTACCCCCAAATTGGTGCAAAAAAAAAAACAACTTACAACTCATTTGACAAAAAACAAGCCCTTTATGTGGCCACGTTGGTAGGAAAATGGTTATGTATCTCAAGATGCAGCAACCAAAAGTGACTTAACTCCTTCCCCTCTCCATAACCTGTTTTAATGTGCAAAAGTATAAAGAAAAAAAAACCTACTTGGGATGGCGGTAGAGCGTCACAGGGGTCTGCCACTACTGTACAACCCCTTTTAAAGGGAATCTGTCACCCCCTGGGAGATATCAGACCTCTGTTATGGGCATGCAGGTGATAGAAAAGTAAATCTATACAGTTATATGAAAAAGTTTGGGCACCCCTATTAATCTTAAGCTTAATGTTTTATAAAAATTGGTGTTTTTGCAACAGCTATTTCAGTTTGATATATGTAATAACTGTTGGACACAGTAATGTTTCTGCCTTGAAATGAGGTTTATTGTACTAACAGAAAATGTGCAATCTGCATTCCAACAAAATTTGACAGGTGCATAAGTATGGGCACCCTTATCATTTTCTGGTTTTAAATACTCCTACCTACTTTTTACTGACTTACTAAAGCACTTTTTTTGGTTTTGTAACCTCATTGAGCTTTGAACTTCATAGCCAGGTGTATGCAATCATGAGAAAAGCTACTTAAAATGGCCACTTACAAGTTGTTCTCCTGTTTGAATCTCCTCTGAAGAGGGCATCATGGGCTCCTCAAAACAACTGTCAAATTATCTGAAAACAAAGATTCAACATAGTTGTTCAGGGGAAGGATACAAAAAGCTGTCTCAGAGATTTAACCTGTCAGTTTCCACTGTGAGGAACATAGTAAGGAAATAACAAGAACTGTCCCTGTGTTCTTCTAAGGCCAGAAGTGGCAGGCCAAGAAAAACATCAGAAAGGCAGAGAAGAAGAATGGTGAGATCAGTCAAGGACAATCCTCAGACCACCTCCAGAGAGCTGCAGCATCAACTTGCTGCAGATGGTGTCACTGTGCATCGGTCAACTATACAACGCACTTTGCACAAGGAGAAGCTGTATGGGAGAGTGATGCGAAAGAAGCCGTTTCTGCAAGCACGCCACAAACAGTCATCTGAGGTATGCAAAAGCACATTTGGAGAAGCCAATTTCTTTTTGGAAGAAGGTCCTGTGGACTGATGAAACCAAGATTGAGTTGTTTGGTCATACAAAAAGGCGTTCTGCATGGCGGCAAAAAAACACAGCATTCCAAGAAAAACACTTGCTACCCACAGTAAAATTTGGTGGAGGTTCCATCATGCTTTGGGGCTGTGTGGCCAATGCCGGCACCGGGAATCTTGTTAAAGTTGAGGGATGCATGGATTCCACTCAGTATCAGCAGATTCTTGACAATAATGTTCAAGAATCAGTGATAAAGTTGAAGTTACGCAGGGGATGGATCTTTCAGCAAGATAATGATCATCTGCTTATTATTCCATCAATTCCCCACCTATGTCCACGTTTACCATAACCCCCCCCCTCACGTTAGAGGTCACAATAGAGCACTTCGACACTGTGCTCAGCCAAATGGGCTCAGGAGGAAACCTAGTGCGCTCTCTGTGAGCCGAGCTTTGCGCATGCACCGGTAGGTGAGGGGAAAAAAGTGCATGTCACAGGGAGGGGGAAATATGGTAAACATGGACATAGGCGATGAATTAGTGGAAGCAGATGGGCGGGGATAGCTTGGTGGCCGGGAGATAAAACTACATTTCTCTGCATTCAGACCTCTACCATGGGCCATACAGGTAAGTATAGATTTACTTTTCTATACCCTGTATGCCCATAGTAGAGGTCTGATGACTCCAAAGTGGTGACAGATTCCCTTTCACTGCCCTAATGTGCTTTAATGAAATTCATACCCCCTAAATCAGCCCACTCCCAAGCACTGTCCCCCAGTGACCTTGTGGCATTCCATCAGGCTTCTGGTGTACTTGCATTATTTGTTACAAAAAGCTCCTTGTGCATTCCACTAATGCTATATCCTATTCATATGAATGTAACTAGAGGTTGCACCAAATATGTTTCAGCAGGGTAACAATGCAATAGAAGTTTAAATAGTCATTTTGATTGACTACGAGCACACAACTTGCTGTAACTCAAGTTAATAGGCTGAGAAATAATACAACCCCTGTGTGTAAGTGACTTTATTACATAATGTTTGTATTCCTAGTCATTCTGCAGTGAGACTGACCTGCGCTCCCGTTGGCAGGATGATGCTGATCAGTGGCTTCAGTACAGCTCAGCTAGGTCCACATTGGAGCCACTGCTAACTGCTTAATTTGTCGTCTTGCTATGGTCATTGGAGCTCACCACCAACCCCTTGTTTGCCATGTGTTCGTTCTGTTTTGATTTATTTTTTTTTATCCTGTCAAGTTGATAAAAGCTTTGAACCAGCACACTAATGAACAAAAATAAAATGTTGGGCTTTACAGGAGTACCAAGATGGGAGCTGGGTATCTGTTGGGGGGTGTGATTAGTGCGCAAAACGGACTAACACATGGATTGTTTGCTTTAAATGACACTAAGAGATTTAAGGGGTTAAATGGCAGTAATCAGAGCTAGCTCCAATCACTGCTACTAGAGCCAGATGCATGCGGGCTGGTTAACACAGCTGATATTTGCTGTGTGAGGAATGGGTTCATCTTCTAAGCCTACTCTATACACCGGCGCCTGAAGTGTGATGTTTGTCGTCACAGATTGTGAAAGGGGTTAAAAAGCAGACCTTTTCTTTTTCCATCTACTTTCAGACAACCCTAATGTTTTGCAGCATCTAAACAATTCCATTGAATTTGCTATTAAAATGAAGCTCTAGAGAGGACCGGTCTGTTCTCCTGAAGCATCTCATTTTACATTGCTGCGTAATATTGCCTCAATAATACTGTTCCCCTTGTCAAAGGGGTATATCCCTGCACTCTGCACTGATTGGACGCTGTTAGAATATAGGGATACTCCTCCACATGGTAACTCCTAGTCATTATTTTCCCAGACGAGTGGCACAAGGCGTTTTCTCACGCACTGTCTGTCTGCTTAGTTTTCCTGATTCATTGTATTCCTCAATATTTTCATCCTTTTTATTTTGTTCCACACACTACACGCTTGACACAACCTACTTTTAACCACAGAGTTGACCTACTATTTTAGAATATTGTCCAATTAGAGCAGACACGCCAAATAAAGATGACGACAATTCTTTTTTTTCCATTTTCCGCCACCGGAAACTGTTAAACTTGTTGCAACATTTCCAGCTTCTTCATTCTTCGTCAACTGCTTGTGTTACAATCAGGGCTGTAGAGTCGGTAAGCCAAACCTCCGACTCCTCAATTTCCCTGACTGACTCCACAGCCCGGCCTCACTACTGAGCGTGTACATAAAGTGCAGCACAGATTCACCTCAACTAAAAGCCTAGACCCTTAGATCAGGACTAGGACATTTCATAACTTTCCCAAATTCTTATAAAAAATATATTCCCCACAAACTGCATTGAACTACTGTACCCAATTTATTATATATTTTAGGAGTCGGTCCATTTTTTACCGACTCCACCAAAATGGCCTCCGACTCCAACTCCAAAACCCTGGTTAAAATGAAATTATACACTGCAGAGAGAGAGATTTCAAGACAAGCGTAATAAGTGTTTAGCCATGGCAAATGTCAATCAAGCCACAAAATAAATTTAGGCCTTCTTGTCCAACACCTAAACGTCTAAAAGCAAACACAATGTGACAGTTGACTCAAATGCCTTGTCAGTAATTGGCGAGGTTTCGATGTAAACATTACAGCAGCACTTGACGTTAATTTTAAATCCTACACCTCGATGTGGCGTTTGAGAGAATTTTACTTTTTGCTTATTACAAGTGATGCAATTGTCAAACACTAAGAAAAAATTCAGAATGCAGTAACTAAATTCTCTTGAAACGGGCAACTTGGAAAAATATCAAGTTTAGTTTTTTCCAACATTCTCGCAAACTGTGAATCCTGTTCACTCACGTGTTGGTTGCCTCAATATCCGTCTTTTAGAATATGGATGAGCTTTATAATCTCTCGACCCTTTTTTATCCATTTCCACAAATTTTTTTTCAACTTCTAAAATTCACTTTGTTAGCATCCACTCGCCTTGATGTTCAACACACATCACCTATAGTAACCAGAGTGCACCTTTTAGCATTGAAGCTGCTGCAGTAACCTGAAAGCTGAGCTCTGATTGGTCGCAATGGACAGCTAGAATAGTCTGTGAGGCAGTTCCATAATTGAGATCTGAGATCCTTCAGGACACACCCTTGTCTGCTACGGACACAAGGCTGACAGAATGGTCCATTGTGTGCCACGCGGTCCAAGCATGCACCGGAGATGGCTCCCTATAAGGTGCTCTAGCTTTTATAATATTCCAATTAAATTGTCTTGCAGATACCGGTGCATCTCACTAAATTAGAATATCAACCGAAGTTAATCTATTTAAAGTTTTTCAATGCAAAAAGTGAAACTCCTATATTGTAGTCATTACAAACAGTGATCTATTTCACGTGTTTATTTCTGTAATGTTGATGATTATGGCTTAGAGCCAATGAAATCACAAAAGTCATTATCTCAGTAAATTAGAATACTTTTATAACAGTTTGAAAAATGTTTTTAAAATCCGAAATGTTGGCCTACTGAAATGTATGTTCAGTAAATGCACTCAATACTTGGTCGGGGCTCCTTTTGCATCAATTACTGCATCAATGCGGCGTGGCATGGAGGTGATCAGCCTGTGGCACTGCTGTGTTGTTATGGAAGGCCAGGTTGCTTTGATAGCGGCCTTCAGCTTGTCTGCATTGTTGGGTCTGATGTCTCATCTTCCTCTTGACAATACCCCATAGAGAATCTATGGGGTTAAGGTCAGGCGAGTTTGCTGGCCAATCAAGCACAGTGATACTGTTGTTTGTAAACCAGGTATTGGTACTTTTGGCAGTGTGGACTGGTGCCAAGTCCTGCTGGAGAATGAAATTTCCATCTCCAAAAAGCTTGTCGGCAGAGGGAAGCATGAAGTGCTCTAAAATTTCCTGGTAGACGGCTGCGCTAACTTTGGTTTTGATAAAACACAGTGGACCTACACCAGCAGATGACATGGCTCCCCAAACCATCACTGATTGTGGAAACTTCACACTAGACCCCAAGCAGCTTGGATTGTGGCCTCTCCACTCTTCCTCCAGACTCTGGGACCTTGATTTCCAAATGAAAATTGGAATTCTGGGACCTTGTGGAGTGTGTCAATGACTGCCTTCTGGACATCTGTCAAATCAGCAATCTTCCCCATGATTGTGGAGTCTACTGAAACAGACTAAGGGACCTTTTTAAATGCTTAGGAAGCCTTTGCAAGTGGTTTTTGTTAATTTTAATTTACTGAGATAATGACTTTTGTATTTTCATTGGCTGTAAGCCATAATCATCAATATTAACAGAAATAAACACTTGAAATCGATCACTGTTTGTAATAACTCATTAGTTTCACTTTTTGTATTGAATAACTGAAATAAACTTTTTGATATTCTAATTTAGTGAGATGCTCCTGTATATTCTCCACACTAAATGCATGAAAAATATGAAAAAAATATATTCCCCCCCCCCCCCCCCCCCCCCCACCAAATCACTATCCACCAGACTAGAATTACCCCCTTAATAAATGGTTGGCCTTTTGTGAATATGCTTATCTGTGCTGATACAGTGGGTAGCTTTGTGGTGGGAAAGCAGTCGCTAAGTGAACATTTGCAGCTGTTACAGGAGGATTTGCTAGGTGGCATGGTCTGTTTGAATGTCTCGGTACTCTGTGATGAGGGGCACCCCAAAGTTTCAGCTGCACTGTATGCACTGTATCTTTCTAGCTGAGCTGGACATCACAAGCACCACTGCCCTGTGTGCTAATCACTTATAACCTGATCGCTGTCCTGACAAGCGTGCCTATGAATAGCTTTTACCTCCCTATTTATAGAGGACTGGCCCAGGGCATGATGGGATGGCAAGCCTGAACTGTAAACAGACTAAAGGTGCAGTGTCCTGGGGAGGATTAACCCCATCCTTCCCTAAGATTACCCTATGTAGTCTATGGGTAGTACACTGAAGTAGTTCACAATTCATTTAGTCACAAGGCAAGTTTATTTAATTCTTAGGACTCAGTTTGTTACCTATATGTACACAGCATTATTTGTTTTGTTTTTAAATTCATCCCTTACAAATTACCTAAAATTTAAATGGAATCTGTCAGTAGGATCAACCCTTCTAAGTCATCCAGATGTTCTTGTAGGTGATAGGAAGTTGAATAAAATGATACCTTGATATCTGCAGTCTATTGTCTTATTTCAGAGAAATATACGGTTTTGTTCTATGTAAAGGCGCTTTCCAGGCTATGGGGAGGACACTGATGACTCAATTCTCTTTTAATGGAGTCATGCAACCTGTGAGGCAATGCCATTCTTCAAGTTGGTCATAAAGCATTCTAAATCTGTTGGATTTTTGGTTACAAGTTGCACATAAAAATGACTTGACTGTGACCCGTCTGCTTGTGAACAGAACGGTGGTCCATCATGAACACTGCTGCTTCATTCATTTTTGACATGACTGCTGGAGATGGCAAGCGATGCGTTCAGCTGGTCTTCGACACTTTTATATCAGTCCCTTGGATTTGGGTGGGTCCCAGCAGTCAGACCCATAGTGATTGGGGACGTTCTCACCTATACTATGGATAGTGGATAGCTTCCAAACTAAAGAATACCTCTTTATGGATTAACCTATTTTGGGCCTTGAGGACAAAGCATTGTTTTTCATTCAAGCAGAAATTTTATTTTTCATCAGCCATAAGAGCTCTCTTTTGGGAGTACTTATAACTTCTACCACGATTTTCAGTTAGTACAGTTACACTGAATAACAATGTAGTTTTTATTATTTTGAGGTGCATACAAATTTTAGATTGCCTTTTATTACTTTCTGGGAGACCTAATGAACAAAAAAAACAAAGCATAAATCAGTAAGATGTGGTCCTTCATGGCAGATGTATCACTGAGGTGTTTGGCCTTAGTAATGTAAAGTCTGTACCAGTAACACTAGGTTACTGAGAGTGTGGTTTGTTTTTTTTTTTTTTTTTTTTTTAATTTAACTGGATTTTGGGTCTAGCATTTGGGAGTAAAGAGTCTGGGTGGAAAAGGTCGTTACTTAATCCAGCCTGAAGCTGGCTTACAGGCCATAACTGCAGCTGGGTTAGCTCAGCAGAGTGTAGTTTAGGCTGGAGCTGAGCAGAGGTGTTTGTTTTGTGAGCACATTTAAAACTTCATGAGCTGGTACTGCATAAAATACTGAGATTGGTGAGGCTGATACTTTTACTTGGTTTCATTGTGACTGAAGAAAGGACGGTTTGTTCATTTGTAATGAGAAAATCTTTTTTTCATTTCGTAGCTATGAGGTTTGACAAACTTTATAAAAAGCCTGTGCATATCCAGGCAACTACCAGAGAGCTTCAACTCTGAGATACAGAAGAGTCTGTGAGTACAAACTTATGATGACCCTTTACACATTGAGCAGGAATGAATGTGTCTCATGGATTTGTCTTTCTACATCACTTATGGAATGTGCTCCTCAGACCGTTAGGGTGTCTTACAACCCTGGATAAGACCTGAATTAGGGGACAATAAAACTTTCACACTCTTCTATGAACTGCTCCAATATTTACTGTCCCACCTGTTTTCTTCCCTTTCCATACTGACAGCTCCGCTTAACATCATTGTTATATTATGCCTTATGAAGAGACCTGAATAGTCTTGAAAGTTTGCTATATTTACCATCTTTTCAGTTAGCCATTAAAAGGTATCAACCACTGAGGACTCTCAAATTAATATTTTTCTACCAGAGAGCTGAAACCCTACAGTTAGTGTTTAGTGCAGAACAATCTGCAGCAGTTTCAGCAGCAGATGACTCTCGTAACAGAAATTGTCTGGGCCGGAGAGACCGCACCTCCCACAAGCCAAAGTGATGGTATTCGCCGGAGGTCTTGCAGAAAATGACTCTGGATGTTGATGTCAAGGCTTTCATGACGGTCAAGAGGGTGGCAGACAGGGAGAAACTGTCTCCAGAGCAATGGACCGAGGTCCTAGCTCCGTACCTTACTGGAGAACCGTAGAATGAGCCTATCTTTCCCAACAGGATGCCAGTGAGTACAGCAAGCTGAAGGCAGAGTTTACAGCACATTTGGGTGTAACCCTGGCTGTCAGGGCACAACAGGTGCACCTCTGGTGCTACCATATGGATAAGCCTCCCAGGTCCCAGATGGTTGACCTGTTACACCTAGTGCAAAAATGTCTGCAGCCTGAAACCTGCTCTCTGGCACAGATGGTGGAAATAATGGTAGTGGACAGATATATCCATTCACTATGTAAGTCTATGCAAAGGTGGGTGTCCCAAGCAGATCTCCAGAATGCAGATGACCTTGTGAGCCTCGTGGAAAGCTACTTGGCTGTGGAGAACGGAGTCTTCAAGGGAGCCTGGGGCACCTTTCTGGTATACCCAAAAGAAGAGGCCTAAGTCCACGTCTGAGGGACGCCAAACGACCCAGGAGGAGTCACAGTTTAAAGGGGGTACAACTCGTACCTTTTGATGGAGGGGTCAGGTCCTGGGTCATATCACCCCATTGTCTGCTGGTTTCAGAACCAATGGACTGTTCCATAAGCAGACATTCCTCATTTTTTTGCACATCCTGTGTGCAGGTCTGTACCTCACCCTTGTGAGGGACCTTGGATGTGCCAATCCCTGGGAAGCGGGTGGATTAAAGTGAATCCATGAAGATGCCAAGAACTATTCCATGGCCCAAGTCGACATATGCATAGACTGTGGTTTTGTGTTCCACCAAGTAGGAATTGAGGATTTACTACATGCGGTTATCAGACAAGATTTTTCTTTGTTCTTGAACTTATGTGCAAAAGCTGCAGAACCCAGTAGTCCGGTATGCCGCCAGGAGTCTGTTATAGTAACAAGGTCACATGATGTAACCGGTGAATTTCCTTGCACTGTACTGGCTAGAGAGGAGGATGAGTAATCATCCCCCTAAAACCAATATTCTTGACCTTGAGGAGTCCAAGGACAACTTTGGGGCTGCCCAGCTTAGAGCCTTAACGATGAAAGGTGGTCTGGAAAATTTAAGGGTGTTGAATGATGTTCCCCGGGAGTCGATAATTGTTTTCCACATTTGGCCAGACATGATGATTGAGCGTGCTCAGCACTAAATTGGGGTGCTCGATTGAGTAGCAAGCAGTGCCGAGTATCGCGTGGTGCACGAGTGCCCGGTTCCCCGTAAGTTAAGGTAATTATGTGAGCCGGGCACACAAGAAAAATTCTCCGTCCTCCGGATAAATGCTTGTTTGCCATTCACTTTCATTAAACTTGCTGTTAGATTCGAGCAAGTCCGATCTTCTGACTTGCTCGATTCGAATACCGAGCACTCGAGCATTTCAGTGCTTTGTCAACACTAATAATGATCTGTTGTGTTGAGGGACCAGAGTGAGGGGCTAGGTGAAAGAGCATGTCCTCAAGGCACAGACGGTACAATCCAGGGGGGTATAGTGGGTTGGCTCGAGTGAGACAATTTAAGCCTGCAGATCAGGTACTTGTGTTGCCCACAATGGAGAGTAAGTGGCAGGGACCCTATGAGATACGGGAAAAGGTGGGAGAGGCCAACTATAAAATACACCAACCAGGGAAAAGAAAGCCCTTCCTGATTATATCATGGCAACCTACTAAAACCCTGGAAGGATCTGAACCAGCTTAAAACTCCTTGCTTGACCCAGTCAGAAGCCAACATTGCAGGTGTCAAAGTGGCAGAAACGTTGTCGCCTTCCCAAAAACACGGGCGGAAATTGGTACACCAGAATTGGGACAGGTTTTCAAAGATACAAAGTCTCCCTCATGGCATTAGGCATGAGAGGTGCACTGAACCTTATGCTCTATTGGATTCCTGAGGCCCACAGGGAGGTAATCTCAAAAGGTGATACCAAGCTGGCCACGCCCCCTCACTAAAAACTAATTTTGCCATAATAGCAGCACCTGTAACCAATCTCCTAAAGGGTCCAAAATCTGTAATGGTTTTGATCTCCAGAGGCTAAGAGTGCATTTTAAGATCTTTTAAACTGGCTCCCTGTAGGCAACCAGTGTTGGTAGCGCGTCCAATTTCTTCATAATCCAGACACGCATCGGATGTGTGCCTAGAAGCTGTCATGTCTCATGAAATCAGTGGAGAGTATATACCTGGTAAGCTACATGGAAATGCAGATTCTCTGTCAAGGGTACACTGTTTATGGGTTGACTGTGCCCAGCACCCGCTTTGTGCAGAGGGTGGGTATGTATGAAAGCAGAAGGTAAGGTCCTGGATGGCAGATTTGTCACCAAGGTGATTGGCCTTAGTAATGTAAACACTCTGCTAGTAACTCTAGGTTACTGAGAGGGTTTTAATTAGACCTGATTTTTGGGTCTGGGATTTAGTAACAACCAAGAGAGTCTGAGTGGTAAAGGTTGTTCCCATAATCCAGCCTGGATCTTACTTACAGGCCATAATAGCAGCTGGGTTAGCTCAGCAGAGTGAAGTTTGGATTGGAGCTGAGCAGAGGTGTTTGGTGAGCGCGTTTAAAGCACTGCCTGGAATATCGAGATTCGTGAGGTTACTATGTTTACTTTGTTTCATTGGGCCTGAAGAAAGGACTATTTATTGTTCATTTGTACTGGAGAAAAGCGGTTTTGTTTTGATGCTGTAAAGTTTGATGGACAATAGGACAATAAACTTTATGCTGTTTTGATAGGTTAAATTAAAGGGGTTGAACAAAAATGTCCTTGTCATCAGTCTCATTTCAGGGACTCAAAAGTAATTGGACGAATTAACTTTAATCATAAAATGTTAATTTTTAATACTTTGTAGAAAATCCTTCTCCCACTTTCCCCTAAAGAAAACTCCTGGGTTGCTTTCGCAATGTTTTGAGTCATTGGACGGAATGTCACAGTACAGATAGACAATCAACTTTGCTGCATTTGGTTGAAAAATATGGGACTTTCTGCTCAGATTCAGATTATACGATGCACCTATTTTTCTTAAAATTTTGTGAGGAAAAATGGAGGTGCATCTTAAAATCCTAAGTGAGCTTAACAGCAGGCAGTGGGACTGGGTCAAATGAGGCAGGGTCACTTCTTCAGGAGGCCGGCATCAGGAGCGGGGTGATGCTGGTGAGCAGAGTCCATTTTCCCTATTGTAACCCAGCCTGTCACCACCCCCCTTACACCCCAGTATGCTATCGTTAAAATTATGGTGCGTTTTATATTCACATTTATTTCTCACCCCAAAATTTGGAGTGCATCTTATGGTTCAGTGCGCCTTATCCGCAACATACGGTGTATCCCTGTACACTTCAGAATTCATCCGGCTGCTTCTGTATTCATTCACATCATCAATTAACACTAGTGACTCAGTGCCATTGGAAGCCATGACACTGCCTCCACCATGTTTTACAGAATATGTGCGGTTTTAAGCCTTCTCCATATTTTCTTCTTCCCATCATTTTGGTACCGGTTGATCTTGGTTTCATCTGTCCAAAAGTTTAGAATCCGAAACTTCTAATGACTTAAAGGGAATCTGTCATCCCTTTTGAGTTATCAGACCTCTACTATGGGCATACAGGTTATTAAAAAAAAAAAAAAAAAAAAAAAGTAAATCTATACATACCTGTATGGCCCATAGTAGAGGTTTGATTGCAGAGAAGTGTGTTTTAATCACCTGTTTCCCACAGGATTGGCGTCCCCCTGTATGCCAAGAAATCCCCGCCTAACTGTTTATTATTTCCCAAAAAACCCACCTATTTGCTTAGTTACCATATCCCCCCCCCCCCCCCCCCTTCTCCGTGAACTGTGCCACAGGAATCAATTGCACAGGCGCCGGGAAGTGACTGACTCCCAGGCGCCTGCGCAATAGAACCCTGCGGCGCAGTGGACAGAGATTCGGGGCCAGGTGGAAGCAAGGCGCGCTCTGTGAACAGCGCTTTGCGCATGCCCGGGTAGTCAGAAAGCACATCACAGGGCCATCTGATGTGCAGGGGAGGGGTGGGGGGATATGCTAACTAAGCATATAGGCCGGGATTTTGGGGAATAATAAACAGGCAGGGACACCAAGCCTGTGGGAAACAGAGGTTGTTTAAAAACCCTTTTCTCTACAATCAGACCTCTACCATGGGCCATACTGGTAAGTATAGATTTACATTTCTATCACCTGTATGCCCATAGTAGAGGTCTGATATCGCCCAGGGGGTGACACATTCCCTTTAACAAAAACCAGGCTGGGGATTTCTACACTGAAGGTATATATTAAATCATAATAGTTCCTTTATGCCCATACCTTTAATTTAACATGCATGATCCTGATGACAGGTTTTCTTTAAAACTTAAAGGGGTATTCCCATCTCCAAGATCCTATCCCAATATGTAGTAGGTGTAATAATAGTAATATTAGCAAATATCTCCAATTAGAAATGTAGTATAGTTTTTCTGATTCGCTAGGTCTCTTTCCTTATGTGCAGGCATTGCAGGACCTTGGGTATCCATGGTTATGACCACTAGCAGCTAGCTAACTGTTACTTTATCAGTGGATGCAACCATGAAGTCAGTTAGTTAGCTAGCTGCTAGTGGTCATAACCATGGATACCTAAGGTCCTGTATAGTCTGCACATGAGGTAAGAGACATAGCGAATCAGAAAAACTATACTGCATTTCTAATTGAAGATATTTGCTAATATTACTATTACACCTACTACATATTGGAATAGGATCTTGGAGATGGGAATACCCCTTTTAAGCTTTTGATCCTTGTATGCTCCAAAGAATCCATAGCCTTTTCCATTTGGAGAGCGTTTGGTCTTTCACTATCGGAGAGCAATGTGTATTTTAGGGAATCGGCGCCCCCCCCCCCCCCTTCCTTGAGTGGCAGTAGCGTGTCCTGTATCTGGGGTGTGATTGCAGCTCAATTTTCAGCCTATAATGGATGATGAGTGGAAGACTGAGCTGAGATGGATAAACCCCTTCAAGTTGTACCAACATCACATGCTGAGAAGTGTGTATGTGACACTGCAATGCCCTGAGTACTAGAGGTGATCAGAGACTCCTCTAGTGAAAAAATGGGTCCATTACAAGCAGATTAAAAAAAAAAGAAACCAATGTTTCTGAAATAGTTTTTTTTTTTTTTTTTTTTTTTAAACTGAGCAGTTTAGAAATTTTCTTTTGGTTTTTATTTTGAATCCTTTCTGCTTATTTATAACAGATCCATATATTATATCATATAATTTTATATAATATATACATACATACAGTACAGACGAAGTTTGGAGACAACTCATTTAAAGATTTTTCTGTATTTTCATGACTTTGAAAATTGTACATTCACACTGAAGGCATCAAAACTATGAATTAACACATGTGGAATTATATACTTAACAAAAAAGTGTGAAACAACTGGAAATATGTCTTATATTCTAGGTTCTTCAAAGTAGCCACCTTTTGCTTTGAGGACTGCTTTGCACAATCTTGGCATTCTCTTCATGAGCTTCAAGAGGAAGTCACCGGAAATGGTTTTCACTTCACAGGTGTGCCCTGTCAGGTTTAATAAGTGGGATTTCTTGCCTTATAAATGGGTTTGGGACCATCAGTTGTGTTGTGCAGAAGTCGTGTGGATACACAGCTGATAGTCCTACTGAATAGACTGTTAGCTGATTTTTTTCTTGCCATAATACAAATTCTAAGTAAAGAAAAACGAGTGCCCATCTTTACTTTAAGAAATGAAGGTCAGTCAGTGTGAAAAATTGGGCAAACTTTGAAAGTGTCCCCAAGTGCAGTTGCAAAAACCATCAAGCGCTGCAAAGAAACTGGCTCACATGAGGACCGCCCTAGGAAAGGAAGACCAAGAGTCACCTCTGCTTCTGAGGATAAGTTTATCCGAGTCACCAGCCTCAGAAATCGCAGGTTAACAGCAGCTCAGATTAGAGACCAGATCAATGCCACACAGAGTTCTAGCAGCAGACACATCTCTTCAACAACTGTTAAGAGGAGACTTTGTGCAGCAGGCCTTCATGGTAAAATAGCTGCTAGGAAAACACTGCTAAGGACAGGCAACAAGCAGAAGAGACAAGTTTGGGCTAAAGAACACAAGGAATGGACATTAGACCAGTGGAAATCTGTGCTTTGGTCTGATGAGTCCAAATTTGAGATCTTTGGTTCCAACCACTGTGTCTTTGTGCGACGCAGAAAAGGTGAACGGATGGACTCTACATGCCTGGTTCCCACCATGAAGCATGGAGGAGGAGGTGTGATGGTGTGGGGGTGCTTTGCTGGTGACACTGTTGGGGATTTATTCAAAATTGAAGGCATACTGAACCAGCATGGCTACCACAGCATCTTATAGCGGCATGCAATTCCATCCGGTTTGCGTTTAGTTGGACCATCATTTATTTTTCAACAGGACAATGACCCCAAACACACCTCCAGGCTGTGTAAGGGCTATTTGACCAAGAAGGAGAGTGATGCGGTGCTACGCCAGATGACCTGGCCTCCACAGTCACCAGACCTGAACCCAATCGAGATGGTTGGGGGTGAGCTGGAGCGCAGAGTAAAGGCAAAAGGGCCAACAAGTGCTAAGCATCTTTGGGAACTCCTTCAAGATTGTTGGAAGACCATTTCCGGTGACTACCTCTTGAAGCTCATCAAGAGAATGCCAAGAGTATGCAAAGCAGTCATCAAAGCAAAAGGTGGCTACTTTGAAGAACCTAGAATATAAGACATATTTTCAATTGTTTCACACTTTTTTGTTAAGTATATAATTCCACGTGTTAATTCATAGTTTTGAAGCCTTCAGTGTGAATGTACAATTTTCATAGTCATGAAAATACAGAAAAATCTTTAAATGAGATGTGTCCAAACTTTTGGTCTGTACTGTACATATACACACGCGCGCACACACACTGGACCTGATACGAGCAGATGAAAACAGAGCCCAAGCTGATGTATGACCAAACCAAAGTTCAACTTTGTGCAGAGTCTAAATTAGCTTTGTAGATCTGGTGCCAAACTGCCCTTAAAAAGATTGTCCACTACTTGGACAACCCTTTCTTGATCTAAATGTTTGGCCCCAATAAAATAAAAAAGCCTATACTCTCCTCCTGTGCTGGCTCCTTTCCAACGTTGTCAGCACTCGTGGTCCAGGGGCTCTCGTGTGGTTGTTGTGACACGTGACCCTGGACAAATTGAACTTGAAGAGGAAGTCCGGGCTGCAGCTGATCTGACTTCCACTTCATGTTCAATTCGACAGGAGTGACACGGGAGCCTCTGAGATGGTGAGTGCCGACACCAAGGGAACGGCACCAGCACAGGGGGTGGGTAGAAGATGTAAAAATGTGTATTCACACACACACACACACACACACACACACACAGTGGATACGGAAAGTATTCAGACCCCTTTAATTTTTTCACTTTGTTTCATTGCAGCCATTTGGTAAATTCTTAAGTTCATTTTTTTCCATTAATGTACACTCTGTACCCCATCTTGACTGAAAAAAAAAAAACAAATGTAGAAATTTTTGCAAATTTATTAAAGAAACTGAAATATCACATGGTCATAAGTATTCAGACCCTTGTCTCAGTATTGAGTAGAAGCACCCTTTTGAGCTAGTACAGCCATGAGTCGTCTTTGGAATGATGCAACAAGTTTTTCACACCTGAATTTGGGGATCCTCTGCCATTCTTCCTTGCAGATCCTCTCCAGTTCCGTCAGGTTGGATGGTGAATGTTGGTGGACAGACCTTTTCAGGTCTCTCCAGAGATGCTCAATTGGGTTTAGGTCAGGGCTCTGGCTGGGCCAGTCAAGTATGGTCACAGAGTTGTTCTGAAGCCACTCCTTTCTTGTTTTAGCTGTGTGCTTCGGGTCATTGTCTTGTTGGGAAGTGAATCTTGGCCAAGTCTGAGGTCCAGAGCTCTCTGGGAGAGGTTTTCATCCAGGATATCTCTGTACTTGGCCGCATTCATGTTTCCTTCTATAGCAACCAGTCGTCCTGTCCCTGCAGCTGAAAAACACCCCCATAGCATGAAGCTGCCACCACCATGTTTCACTGTTGGGATTGTATTGGACAGGTGATGAGCAGTGCCTGGTTTTCTCCACACATACCGCTTAGAATTATCACCAAAAAGTTCTATCTTCATCTCATCAGACCAGAGAATCTTATTTCTCATAGTCTGGGAGTCCTTCGTGTTTTTGAGCAAACTCTATGTGGGCTTTCATATGTCTTGCACTGAGGAGAGGCTTCCGTCGGGCCACTCTGTCATAAAGGCCTGACTGGTGGAGGGCTGCAGTGATAGTTGACTTTGTGGAACTTTCTCCCATCTCCCTACTGCATCTCTGGAGCTCAGCCACAGTGATCTTGGGGTTCTATTTTACCTCTCTCACCAAGGCTCTTCTCCCACGATTGCTCAGTTTGGCTGGACGGCCAGGTCTTGGAAGATTTCTGGTGTTCCCAAACTTCTTCCATTTAAGGATTATGGAGGCCACTGTGCTCTTAGGAACCTTGAGTGATGCAGAAATTCTTTTGTAACCTTGGCCAGATCTGTGCCTTGCCACAATTCTGTCTCTGAGCTCCTTGGGCAATCCTCTGAGCTCATGATTCTCATTTGGTCTGACATGCACTGTGAGCTGTGAGGTCTTATATAGACAGGTGTGTGCCTTTCCATATCAAGTCCTATCAATTTAATTAAACACAGCTGAACTCCAATGAAGGAGTAGAAGCATCTCAAGGAGGATCACAAGGAAATGGACAGCATGTGACTTAAATATGAGTGTCTGAGCAAAGGGTCTGAATACTTATGACCATGTGATATTTCAGTTTTTCTTTAATAAATTTGCAAAAATTTCTAATTAGTTTTTTTTCAGTTAAGATGGGGTACAGAGTGGGTTTAGAGTTTACCAAATGGCTGCAATGAATCGGTGAAAAATTTAAAGGGGTCTGAATACTTTCCATACCCACTGTGCATACACACACGTCTGTATGTACAGTGTGTGTATATGATATTTTATCGGGGCCAAGCGTGGGGTATGACAAGGAGTTGTCCAAGCAGTGGACAACTTCTTTAAGGTGTCCAAATCCTTTGAGTGGTCAGTTTAGTCACAAAAATGTTGCTTTATTTGTTGCACCCTCTCTCTGGTACATCAGACTCAATTTATCAAATCTGTCTTTGTTGCTCATAGCAATCAGTTATTTTTTCATTTTTTTTATATAAATGACTCAGATCAAATGAAAGCTGCACTGTGGTTACTGTAAGCAACAAAGACAGGCTTTCTACTGGTTTTAATAAATCTAACCTGATTGTTCCGTTTTGTAAATGTCACACATGCTCTAAGCCTGCACAACATACTCCATGGGGTACTTGCATTGTCTTCGTGGTGGTCATTGCAGTGCTTAATGGTCATGAAAGGCTTCAATGTAACGTGGGTACGGAATACTTGGCTTGCTCTGGACTATGGAGAAAGTCAGGTGCAAGTTGCTAGTCACATCTTGCGACTGTTAATAAATCTGTAGAGTCGCGTGATTAAAATCCCAGCTCAAAAGATCTTCTATACTTAAAGGGGGTATTCTATGAACAAAAATGCTGTTTAAGCAATAAATAGAAAATTAAAGGCTAACTATACTTTCAAGTAACTTCAGAGTAAGCTGTCACGTATGTGTATGTTTTGCCCTCTGCATGCTCTGTTAATTTGCAATTGACTTTGAGCTTGTGGGAGGACACAATTTCCTATGATCTCCCATACACAGGGATTTCTTCTCTTCATTCCATTTTTAGCAAACAGAGAAGCAGCAGGGGCATTGAGTAAATAGTGTTTCACTACTGAATTGTCTGGATTTGAATCAAGCTATGAAGTGAGGTAAAAGACTTGTTAGAAAGCTTGGTATGATCTTTGTCTCTCCCTCTGCCTGTTTACTCTTCCTGCTCCTCACTCCTCCCTTCTACTCTATAGAGTATAATGGGCTCTGTCACATGATGCCACGGTGAGTTGGCAAGCGTAGCTAAGCTGTTTTTTTTCAGAGTGGATTATAACCTCATGGGGAGGGTAAGAAGTTGGCTGACAAGTGAGGAAGGAAGCTGACTTTTCTTATAAGATACGTTACCAAGTTTCTTCTATTCACCTGCACTATTGTTTTATGTAAAGTTTGTTAAAACTACTATTGTATTTTAACCTCTTTCTGACATTGTCCCTGGGCCTAACGGACCAAGCACGTACTATTACGCACAATGTGATCGCGCCCTCACAGCTGACAGACGGTACTATGTGCCAGGAGCGGTCCCGCACCATTCCCGGCACATTAACCCCCAAAATGCTGCGATCTAAGTTGATTGCAGCATTTCCAGGACAAGCAGCGGTAAGAGTGCCCCTCTTTCCTTGTATCCGGGGTCCCGCGTTGTGTATGCCGGGTCCCAATCGCGTCATGACGACTTCCAGGTCACCAGGCATCAGCAAGTTGGGTAGATCGTGCACTGAGCATGATCTACCTATCTAACTTGTGTCTGCAGGGGCTGACAGTCTGCATAGCATAAGGATGCTGCTTCATCCCTATGCTTTAGAAACTATCCGCCTGCAAAAAATTAAAGTCCCATAGTGGGACAAAGTATAAAGGTAAAAAGACAGTGTAAGAAATTGGGGGAAAAAAAAATGTAAAAATATTTAAAAAAAAAAATATGAAAAATAATCCCCAAAAAGTTATACTGTACCAATAAATATTATGAAAAAAAAAATCAATAAAAGTACACACATTTGGTATCGCCGCGTCCGGAACAACCTGACCTATAAAACTGTCCCACTAGTTAACCCCTTTAGTGAACATGGTAAAAAAAAAAAATAAAGCTTCGTTTTTTATCCTATGGCCAAGCAAAAAAAATGGAATAAAACACGATCAAAAAGACGAATGTAAATGAAAATGATACCGCTGAAAACATCATCTTGTGCCCAAAAAAATAAGCCACCATACAACTTAATCACCCGAAAAATAAGTTATACCTCTCAGAATAAAGCGATACAAAAACTTTTTTTTTCTAGAAAAGTTTGTGTAAAAGCGGTAAAACATAAAAAAAAAAAATATGGTATCACTGAAAACGTACTGACCCGAAGAATAAAATTCCTGAATTGTTTTTTTTTTTTCTTTTTATTCTGCCTCCCAAAAATCGAAATAGAAAGCGATTAAAAAATGTAATTTACCCGATAATGGTACCAAGAAAAACGGTAACTCGTCCTGCAAAAAAACAAGCCCTTACGTGACTGTCAGCCGAAATATGGAAATATTATTGCAAAAACTAGTCTTTGCAAATAAAAAAGCGTCTTTTAGTATGTGACTGCTGGCCAACATAAAAACCCGATATAAATCTGGTATCGCTGTAATTGCACCTACCCGAAGAATAAATTGTCTAATAAATTATACCACACGAGGAATGGCGTAAAATATAAACGTTAGGGTTGTGCTGGGGTTAAAAAAAAATAAAAAAAATAAAAAAATCCCTAAAGGTAAAGAAAAAAAAATGATGACGATATGGCATCAACTAGTGTTGAGCGCAAGTGCTCGCTACTTGAGTTTGCATTGGGTGCTCAGGTATGCACCATGTATCACGGGTGCTCAAATGACATGGTTTACAGCCAAAAAACCCTCGCGGGGATTGCCTGCCATGCACGAGCGATCCCCGCATGTTTTTTTTGGGTTGTCTAACAACCATGAAACATGCGGGGCGGGGACTCGAGCATGGTGCATACCAGAGTACCTGATGCAAACTCAAGTAGCGAGCACTTGTACTCAAGACTAATGACAACTTATTCAATATGATGACCTAATGTTATCAAATTCGGTGTCGTATATCTGGGTTCAAAATGTTCACTATACCCCTTGATAAAGTCCTTGAGGGGTCTAGTTTCCAAAATGGGGTCACGTGGGGGGTTTCCCTGTTTGTTCCAGCAAATTTTACATTCAAAAAGTCAAATGGCGCTCCTTCCCTTCCGAGCTCTGCCATGCGCCCAAACAGTGATTTTCCCTCACATATGGGGGGGGTATCAGCTTACTCAGGAGGCATTGCACAACACATTTTGGGGTCCTTTTTTTCCTGTTACCCTTGCGAAAAAAAAAAAATTGGGTCTAAAGTAACATTTTAGTGAAAAAAGTTTAAATGTTCATTTTTTTCTTCCACATTCCAAAAATTCCTGTGAAGCATGTGAAGGGTTAATAAACTTCTTGAATGTGGTTTTGAGCACCTTGAGGGGTGCAGTCTTTAGAATGGTGTCACTTTTTATTTTCTGTCATCTAGATCCCTCAGTCACTTCAAATGTGATGTGGTCCCTTAACTTTTTTTTTTTGTAAATTTTGTTGGAAAAATAAGCAAAATATATATTTTTGTACCCTGTTAGCAAGTAGATAGAAAAATATTTATATTTGAGAGTCTTCAGTGGTTGATTTCATCTTTTCAGTTAGCCATTAAAAAGTAATAAGTTGCAAGCTTTCGAGACTACTCAGGCCTCTTCATCAGGCATAGTATAACACAAAATCTGAAGTCCCATATCTATACACAATAGGACACAGAAATAATGCAATAGATGAGACAGGTTACAAAAAGCAGAGCAATTACTATAGGAGATAAACAGTTCTGCTGTAAATATTTTAGCAGTTCATAGATGAGGAGTGTGAAAGTTTTATTGCACTGTAGTCCCCCGCCCCCTTTCCCCAGTTCTGAGGACCATATTCCTTAGTTGATGTAGAATGACATAAATCCATGCCACACATTCATTCCTGCTCCGAAGGTGTCAAAGGTCACCATGAGTTTATATTCCCAAACTTTTCTGTCTCTCGGAGATTTGAAGTTACCTTTTTTAATAACAATAATTTCATGTCTGTGATCAGGGAAACATGCTTGGCCACAGCTAGATCTATTCTTTTTTCTTTTGTGTGGCGATGATTCATGCTTGTCCTACGTTTTTGCCCTGTCTCCCCTACATACAGACCCCCAGATAGACATTTGGTGCATATAATAAACACAGCTGAAAGTAACTGGGATCTTGTAGTCCTGATGTGAATTGGGGATCTTTATCTTGTCTGTGGTCAATATAAACGGACAGGTTTTACATTTTTCTGGTTGTAGGGAAACATACTTGTAACTAGTGGAGATGACAGGGAGCTTCTGACAATGATGCTTCTTAAATTTGGGGGCTGCCTGAAACGTAGAAGTAGGGGGGTCTGTAAATATGGATTGTAATCGGGCATCTTTTTGTAGTAAGGGTTGTAGTTTCCATGCAGCTCTCCTTAGTTCCTCCAGATTTGGATTGTAGGTAACTACTAGAGGCACCCGGTTGCTTTCTTGTTTAGTTTTGTAATGTAGGAGATGATTCCTTGATATTCTGGTGGCTCTTGTAATCTGGTTCTCAATTGTTCTTGGATGGTAGTCCTGATTCAAAAAGATCTTTGAGGCCACCAAGGTGTTTCTCTATCCATAAGGTTGGAACATATCTGATGGCTTGGCTGTAGACAATAGTTTTTTGTGTTTTGGATGGAAACTGTCCCATTTAAGTTATGTTGGACGGTTAATTTGGCTTCTGGTACAAGGATGTCTCTATTTCATTGGCCTGTAGCTTGATAATGGTGTCCAAAAAGTTAATTTCAGTACAGGAGTAGTTGAGTGTTAGGTTGATGGTGGGATGAAATTGATTAAAGTGTTCATGGAACATCTTCAGCTGTTGCTCAGATTCCATCAAGATGATTAAAATATAGTCATTCCCTCTTACTACAAACTCTCTCATCTCTCGGCATCACAGACTTGGCCCTATCTTGCATCTCCGCATACCTAACAAACAGGACATTCAGTGTCTCCCACTCACACCACCTCCTCATCTTGCCCCCTAACTGTCGGTGTCCCCCAATGCTCAGTTCTAGGACCCCTGCTCTTCTCCATCTACACCTTCGGCCTGGGACAGCTCAGTTTCACAGCTTTTAGAATCACCTCTATGCTAACGACACACAGATCTACCTCTCTGGACCTGATATCAACTCCTTATTAACCAGAATCATACAATGTCTATTTAATCTTTCTTCTCTACTAGATTCCTAAAACTTAATATGGATAAAACTGAATTCATCATCTTTCCACCATCTTGCTCAAACCCACCAACCCCCCCCCCCCCCCCCCCATCTGACCTATCTATCAAAGTCAATGGCTGTCCACTCTCCCCTCTCCCGCAAGCTCGCTGCCTCGGTGTAACCCTGGACTCTGATCTCTCCTTCAAACCTCATATCCAAGCCCTTTCCACTTTCTGCCGACTCCAGCTCAAAAATATTTCCCGATTCCGCACATTCCTCAACCATGAATCTGCAAAAACCCTAGTACATGCCCTCATCATCTCTCGCCTCAACTACTGCAACCTCCTGCTCTGTGGCCTCCCTTCTAACACTCTCACCCCCCTGCAATCTATCCTAAACTCTGCTGCCAGAATAATCCACCTGTCCCCCCGCTCTGTCAATCCCTTCACTGGCTCCCCATTGCCCAGGGACTCCAGTTCAAAACCCTAACCATGGCATAAAAAGCCATCCACAACCTGTCTCCTCCATATATCTGTGACCTAGTCTCCTGGTACATACCTGCTTGCAACCTCCGATCCTCACAAGATCTCCTCTCTACTCCCCTCTTACCTCTACTTCCCGCAATCACATACAAGATTTCTCCCGTGCATCCCCCCCCCCCCCACTCTGGAATTCTCTACCCCAACATACTGTATCAGACTCTTGCCTACCGTGGAAACCTTCAAAAGGAACCTGAAGACCTACCTCATCCAATAAGCCTACAACCTGCAGTAACCACCGCTGCACAACCAGCTCTTCCCTCACCTATGGCATCTTCACCCATCCCTTGTAGACTGAGCCCTCGCGGGCAGGGTCCTCTCTCCTCCTGTACCAGTCGCTGACTTGTATTGTTCAAATTATTGTACTTGTTTGTGCTATGTATACCCCTTTTAAACATGTAAAGCGCCATGGAATTAATGGCGCTATAATAAATAATAATAATGTAACGATAGTAGGCCAGAGGCCGTTCGGACATAGGGACAAAAAGTCACTTTCAAGCTTGGCCATGAAAAGATTTGCGTACTGTGGAGCCATTTTACTTCCCATCGCTGTAACAGTCTCCTGTAGATATGTTATCAAATTCAAATTAATTGTGGGTGAGGATGAATTTTGTCAGTTTCACCACGGAATCTGCATCAATTCCTGTATTTTCCATGAAGATTTTGCAGGCCTTTAATCCATCCTGGTGTGGGATATTAGAATACAAAGATTCCACATCCATGGTGCTCGGATGGTTCCTTCTGGTAGAGGATCTATTGCTGCTAGTTTATTCAGTAGGTCCGTTGTGTCCTGAATGTAGCTGGGTGTATTCTTTACCAGGGGTTTAAGAACACCCTCTACGCATCCAGAAACTTGCTCAGTAAGGGTGAAATATTTGGTCTTCCTGGATTTCCAGATTTGTGGATTTTAGGATGTTGGAAAAATAAGAAATCACTGGTTATCTTTTAACCCTTATAACTTACTAACAAAAAAAAAGTTTGTTTCCAAAATTATGCTGATGTAAAGTAGATGTTGTTTGTTAACTATTTTGTATGACATAGCTCTCTGATTTAAGGGCATAACAATTCTAATTTTGAAAATTTCTAAAATGTCACCAAATTTGTTTTCACAAATTAACGCAAGTCATATAGAAATTTTACCACCATCATGAAGTATAATATCACGAAAGAACATTCTCAGAATCAGGGGGATCCGTTGAAGCGTTCCAGAGTAATTACCTCATAAAGTGACACTGGTCAGATGTAAAAAAAAAAAAAATGAGGCCTGGTCATTAACCTACAAAGTGGCTCAGTCCTTAAGGGGTTAAAAGGGTTTTCCCACAAACAAAAAGTTCATTTTAGTCAATGCATCTTGGAATAATAATTTCCACAACTGGATGTGTTTAAATGTTCCTGTGCTGAGATAATCTTATAAATGTGCTGCCCCTGCTGTGTACTGTGTAATGGCTGTGTCTGACCGTGCAGGAACATGGTCTGATCATACCACAGCTCCTGGGCAGAGGAGGAAGGAAGAGAGTATACAGACATTACAGCTCGGGATCACAGCTGATTCTTTCGGTGAATTAAAAGCTTGGCTAGGAAGTGATTTACTTAATAAAAAAATCAGCTGTGATCCCCTGCTGTGCTATCTATATATTCTCTTTTGCGTCCTCTCCTGCCCAGGAGATGTGGTATGATCAGGCCATGTTCCTGCACGGTCAGACACAGCCATTACACAGCACACAACAGGGGCACATTTATAAGATTATCTCAGCACAGGGACATTGTTTTTAAACACATCCAATTGTGGAAGTTATTATTATTCCAAGATCTATTGATTAAAATGAACTTTTGTTCGTGGGAAAAAAAAAATCCAGAATTTGAAGAAGAGACAAAAGTGCAATTTTCAGATACCTGTAACTTCCCAATTTTTCGAGATCTTAGGCTGGTTTCTTATTTTTTGCGCACCGAGCTGATGCTTTCATTGATGCTATTTTGGGGTATGTACAATGTTTTGATAGCCTGTTGCATTTTATTGCAATGTTGCGGCGACCAAAAAAAACCTAATGATATGCTCTGGCTCCGGGGCGGCCTGTGGGGTGGGCTCTATTTGGTGCTCTGCTTACATATCAAGCTACATGTTCTTATGACAGCTCACGGTTCCTTCAGTGACCTACCTTTTATTTTACATAATGCATCTAGTAGTGCGGGTGTCACTGGTGTGTCAGACAGTTGCCCTGCAGTTGGTTGCAGGAGATCTTTGTTTGGCATCAGGGCTGGGGATTAGGAGTCGGTGACATGGAAATTGTGGAATCGGAGGTTTGGCTTACCGACTCCCACAGCCCTGTTTGACATTACAGTCACCTTCTTGGCTCTGTTTCACTCTAGGACCCAGCGGCTACCTCTTGCTATTTAACACCCTGGCCTGTGTGCATAAATACCTTCACTTTGCAATAGGGAGGCGCTGTTGATAATCACATGACCCCTTGTGAAGGCTTGGAGCAAGTGCAGTTCTTACTTCCTCTCTGGTACTAAGAGGACGTGTGTGCAATCCCTGAAGTCGATTCAAGCTAAGCTACTTTCTTCGTGTCTGTCTCACCTTGCTGTCTTTAGTGTTAGTGGGGACTGACTAGCCCCCTCCCCTCCCACCCTTCCTGTTCCCTTGCCAGACCCTAGCTCTAGGGAGAGACAGGGTTTTGGGTTCCTGCTTGGCAATTGGCTAGCAACCAATATAGGGATGGTAGGGACGGACTGGGTGATATCAGATCCGCCTAGGAGGTCTTCACCCCCCTGTCTTTCGTGTCTGGGCTCCCTTCCCCTCATCCCTTAGTGTTGCACTTTGTCTTTCCTTCACTGTGCGTGACAGCGGGGCTAGGTAAAATAGGATGCAGGTCAGTGAACGATCAGTGAGCTGTCATAAGAGCATATAATTCGAAGCAGAGCACCAGATTGAGCCCACCCCACAGGCCACCCCGAAGCATGAGCATATCATTATCTCCAAACTGAAAGTTAAGATTACACGTGAACCACAGGATGGAATTCACCAACCAAGGTATCATTTTAATCCTTGTCGCCCACCTGACAGTGTATGCAGTTTACTGAGCACAATCCTGCTGACAGGTGCGCTTCAAGGATAATGTCCCTATAGATTTCCATGTACATTTTCTTCCAATTTTCAAGTCTTATGCCTCTGTGCTTCAATTCCTGTCCCCTGGCATCAGCTGTGCTATTAGCCATCACATCTCTTCAGAATCCTCTGCCCCATTCTGATTACATTTCCCATCATTCCTTGTGCTGGGCTGCAAGTTAGCCGTGAGCATACCCCATGTAACTCTGCTGAAACCCTCCAACTCTTCCCCCAGCTTCACACACAGCATCACAACACGATCTTCTGTCTTGGACACTTGTTACAGAGAATAGATGTAATACACACAGCACCAGAACACCGGTCGTGGCAATAAAGAATATCCCCTACACCCCCCACACTGACTGGACGGGTAATACAGTGGTGGCCAAAAGTATTGGCACCCCTGCAATTCTGTCAGATAATACTCAGTTTCTTCCTGAAAATGATTGCAATCACTAATTCTTTGGTATTATCTTCATTTAATTTGCTTGCAAGGAAAAAACACAAAAGAGAATGAAGCAAAAATCAAATCATTGATCATTTCACACACAACTCCAAAAATGGGCCAGACAAATGTATTGGCACCCTCAGCCTAATACTTGGTTGCACAACCTTTAGCCAAAATAACTGCGAACAACCGCTTCCGGTAACCATCAATGAGTTTCTTACAATGCTCTGCTGGAATTGTAGACCATTCTTCTTTGGCAAACTGCTCCAGGTCCCTGATATTTGAAGGGTGCCTTCTCCAAACTGCCATTTTGAGATCTCTCCACAGGTGTTCTATGGAGTTCAGGTCTGGACTCATTGCTGGCCACCTTAGAAGTCTCCAGTGCTTTCTCTCAAACCATTTTATAGTGCTTTTGGAAGTGTGTTTTGGGTCATTGTCCTGCTGGAAGACCCATGACCTCTGAGGGAGACCCAGCTTTCTCACACTGGGCCCTACATTATGCTGCAAAATTTGTTGGTAGTCTTCAGACTTCATAATTCCATGCACACGGTCAAGCAGTCCAGTGCCAGAGGCAGCAAAGCAACCCCAAAACATCAGGGAACCTCCGTCATGTTTGACTGTAGGGACCGTGTTCTTTTCTTTGAATGCCTCTTTTTTTTTTTCCTGTACACTCTATGTTGATGCTTTTTCCCAAAAAGCTCTACTTTTGTCTCATCTGACCAGAGAACATTCTTCCAAAATGTTTTAGGCTTTCTCAGGTGAGTTTTGGCAAACTCCAGCCTGGCTTTTTTATGTCTCTGGGTAAGACGTGGGGTCTTACTGGGTATCCTACCATACAGTCCCTTTTCATTCAGACGCCGACGGATAGTACGGGTTGACACTGTTGTACCCTCGGACTGCAGGGCAGCTTGAACTTGTTTGGATATTAGTTGAGGTTCTTTATCCACCATCCGCACAATCTTGCGTTGAAATCTCTCGTCAATTTTTCTTTTCCGTCCACATCTAGGGAGGTTAGCCACAGTGCCATGGGCTTTAAACTTCTTGATGACACTGCGCACGGAAGACACAGGAACATTCAGGTCTTTGGAGATGGACTTGTAGCCTTGAGATTCCTCATGCTTCCTCACAATTTGGTTTCTCAAGTCCTCAGACAGTTCTTTGGTCTTCTTTCTTTTCTCCATGCTCAATGTGGTACACACAAGGACACAGGACAAAGGTTGAGTCAACTTTAATCCATGTTAACTGGCTGCATGTGTGATTTAGTTATTGCCAACACCTGTTAGGTGCCACAGGTAAGTTACAGGAGCTGTTAATTACACGAATTAGAGAAGCATCACATGATTTTTCAAACAGTGCCAATACTTTTGTCCACTCCCTTTTTTAGGTTTGGTGTGGAATTATATCCAATTTGGCTTTAGGACAATTCTTTTTGTGTTTTTTCATTGAAGACAAATTAAATGAAGATAATACCAAAGAATTTGTGATTGCAATCAATTTCAGGAAGAAACTGAGTATTATCTGACAGAATTGCAGGGGTGCCAATACTTTTGGCCACCACTGTATATATACACACTCACCCACAGCCTGCTATATAAATACTGATACAAGGAGGAGTGGTGTCTGCAGCAGCATGCACAGGATCAGTGTGAGCTCTAGCTGAATGAAGCCATGCCCACTCATCAGTTTCCAGAACTTGGGGAGATTTTGATGTGACATCACAGGAAGTCAGGGGATTCCCTGACAAAGATTGTGGCCTGAAGAGCAGCATGGACTACAGAAAAGTTTGGGACAGCAAAGTATTTAGTAAAGAGCGTATGTATATATGGCAGTTTGTTTGCATGAAAGGGACTTGTAGAGTAGTGGCCATCCCCTTTAAGCATTTTTGCAATTGGGTGATGTGCTTATAAAGAATAAAATGCTGTGAAGAAATTGGTCGGGAATAGTTTAACTAAGACAGGGGTGGGGAACGTTATTTCTGCCAAGGGCCATTTGGATATTTAAATCATCCTTCGGTGCTAACTCTGCCCACAAAGTCCATCCTGGCGCTGGCACTGGTGTCAGGACGTAATCTTTCATTGCACGTCCCCACCATTCAGTAGTGAACACTGTGTGTGCCGGCTCACAGAGCAAGAAGAAATTAAAAGGCTGGCAGCCCAAGTACTGAGGTCCCCAGGAATCTTCCTGGGGTCTGGATAAAAGATCATCAAGTGCTGTGAATGGCTTGTGGGCCTGAGGTTCCCCACCCCTGACTGAAGACATTGGCAGAGCTTTCAGTCTGTAGGACATGGTTTACTTTCACACTTTGGTCAGCCCTTGAGTTGATCAGGTATTGTTCAATTTCACACCTTGGCCAATGCTTACTTTGCACACATCACTAATTTAATTAAACTGCACTAATCCTAATTAAATTGTACTAATCGTAAACTGCCATTCTCATTGATAAGACCTAGACATTATGGTTTAAACTTGGGAAAATCACAAAGATAAATGTGTTTCACATACTGCTGCACCTGCTTTTTGTCACTAAAAACGCAGCAAAACCTGATACTTGCGTTTTTGTGTTTTTTGCTGCGTTTTTGCACGTACTCATTGCTTTCTATGGGTGAAAAAAAATGCTGCAAAAACGCTGAAAAGTGACATGCTGCAGTTATCTAAAATGCAGCAATTTTCCAATTCAGAATTCAGTCAGGAAAAAAGATCAACGTGTGTGCATGAGATTTCTGAACTCTCACAGCTTTTGTTGGTACTGTAAAACGCAGCTTAAACTATGCATACATTTTCATAAACGTCTTTAAAAAAGAAAAAACACATCCGCAACGTGTGTACATTGCCTTATACACCTGGGCACCTGTTTAGACCTGCCAAAGAAAACCTAGAGGAATCCTTCATGGACCCCGTGTTTTGGTTTTTTCCTTGCATGTTGTGCTATTTCTCAGTTTGTACCATTGTCGTCAATAGATTGGCAGTGTTTGTTCACAGGATTGTGTAGGAACGGAAATGATTCTTACAAGAGGTCCTAAAAAGAACTTGCACAAGTGAAAGTCCAAAGGTCTGAATTTCCTTATCTGCTCTGCTTGGAACAGACATGGATATCTTCAGAATTGTGGACGGTATAGCTATCAACGCACCGAATGCTGCATTGGGCCTCATTCATATATCCATGTACCTACTATAATCTATGGTGCTATTCACACGGCCGTGTTTTTTCACAGAACGTCTGTCCATGCGAAACACATGGAGACATGTCTGTTTTTTCTGATAACATGGATGACCAGGGCCAATACAAGTCTGTGGGTTTATGAAAAACATGGATGGCATCAGTGTGGAGTCTGTGTGCTGTACATATTTAACATTGCAAAGTATAGGAGAACTTAGTCATTTTTATTCATTTATGAAAAACATGGGTGACCCAATAATGGTGGTAATGGGGACACGGATACAAAACACTGATGGCACTGGAACCATTTATTTCACATATATGGACATGTGAATGAGGCCTTATAGGAAATGAGTCATCTGAAAATAACCCTTTGTTAAATCAGGCTTGTTCATTTACTCGACATTGGGGGACACCTTGTTTTGGATTTATGAATGGGACCGCTGGAGATAGCAGAGCGCTGCACTCGGCTGTTTCCTGCACTCTCATTGAGAGTGAGTGGTGCAGAAGATGCATTGTATTAACCTCTGACATTATCACAGGCCTGTTCTCAGGTTGGTAGGGTCCCAGCTGTCAAACCACCAGCAACCTGGAATTTATCCCCTATCAATAGCGGGTAATTCCTAATCTTGCTAAATGCCTGTTAATTGTAAAATGTTCTTTTCATTCATGAATTGAGCATAGAATGAAGATGTTGCTTATATTTTGCAATTGACATAGCCTGCTGGAATCTTGGTTTCCAACTGGCTGTAATTACTGATTAAGGCATCAGATCTATAGTAATTTTAGCTTCTTATAGGGAAAGGAACTCTTTAGAGGACCACTGTGAAAGGTGCGCTTCTTAATAGCAACAGCACCACCTTTTGACTTGGCGCCACATCTTTCACATGTGTGCAATTCGTATATCTGAAGCAGGTCAGAGTTCATGACCGAAACCTTATTTTGGATTGCTTGCAAAATGGGATATATTACTTCAGTGCCAAGTTACTTTTATCCCTTTTCACAATTGTTTTTTTTGCACTTTAATTTTTTCTACCCTTGTTCCAAGAGCCAGGACTAGAGCAGTATCTGCCTTTTGTATGCCATTCACCTACTTTCAACAAAACATATTGGGCAGGGGTTAAATCGTTTGTTTTGTTGATTCCAATCTCACGGGTGCTATTAATGGAGAGTTGGGGGCACACATGGCTCTTTACAAACACTTTAATGGTTGTTTCAAAAACCATGAATACTCTTGCTGAATGGAGGGAGCTGCATATGCTCAGACATTTCTTCATTAAAAGCGGCTGTGGCACTAGCTAGGACAGGGTCGAGGGCTATTCTTGATATGCCATAAAAATCAAAGCTGCAATTAACCATAGAAGAATGAAAAACAATGCCTTCTTTATGTCTTATAGCAGTCTGTACTAGCAATGATTGATTAGACTATTTCTCCAACACTGAATTTCCACATCACTTGCATTGTATTTCAATCAACTACTGTTTTGTGTTTTCTAAAATCCATGAATTGACTTCAGAATTTCTCTCTGCAGATACTTAACATGGTGGCTGTGTTAGAAGTGATCTCCAGCTTGGAGAAGTATCCTATTACCAAAGAGGCACTGGAGGTAGGTGTGGTATTTTTGGTAACTAACTAGTGGACCACTTGGTTTAAAATGTCCAGGCTGTCCGCATATATCGGTGCCAGGATATTTAAGAATGTCCTTGAAGAGTGAGCAGCTGCAGTAGCTATGAGCCTCTGGCAGAAAGCAGACACAGTTTATTACCATCTCTGCCTTCATGATCACTGTATACATAGCACTGCATGGACAATGTGTATACAAAACTGTATAGCAGTATCAGCCTGCCCTAGTGATCACATGATTAAGTGTCCTGGAGTTCCCAGAGCAAAGCAATCGCTATGCCTAACCACTGTTTACAAATATATTATGAAGTTTACTACCTTCAATTGTGCGGTGACTGTTTTTGGGGGGTTTTTTTGTATTTTTTTTTTTTTTCAAAAAACAAACTGTATGACTGTAAATTTAAACAGCTCCCCTGGTGCTGCTAACTTTAACATCAGGAGAACAGTAAAACTACAAAAATGTCAGGAGTATAGCACCCAGAGTAAAACTGAATAAATCTGAGAAAATTAAAAACAAGTAAAAGGAGAATGTCCAACAGAGGCTGAGTACACACAGGGAGCCATTGACAAGGTAGTAACAGCTGCCATCAAGCACAAAGCAAAAATAAACACACACACACACACACACACACACACACACACACACACACACACACACACACACACACACACACACACGTTCCTATCAGGATGCCTGGAGGAAGTGGGGAGCAAACCTTGTTGCGCACGCTGGAGGTCACTGGAGCTGAAGTCACAGTGACTCCCTGGCGCCTGGGCACTAGACCACTACAGGGAAAAATGGGGCCGGTAGCAAAAAAAAAAAAGCTCGCCGTGTGTTAGAGGCACTTTGCGCATGCGCGGGATGTGACCGAGAAGAGTACACGTCACAGGGCCCTGTGACATGAGGGGGAGGGGAGGAATATGGAAATTGATTAGTTTGGCGGGATTTCTTAGCGTT
Organism: Phyllobates terribilis; assembly: GCF_046119375.1. NCBI lineage: Eukaryota > Metazoa > Chordata > Amphibia > Anura > Dendrobatidae > Phyllobates > Phyllobates terribilis. The sequence continues at coordinate 16,918,247 of NW_027362761.1, read as the reverse complement.
CCCTCGACGGAAACCATGTGAAAACTGAATTGATAAAAAACAATTTCAAAGAAAGCAAACCTCTAATATGGGATATAGAAATGTAAATCTATACATACCTGTATCACCTGTGTGCCCATATTAAAGGTCTAATAAGTCCCAGGTGGTGACAAATTCCCTTTAAGCAAGTTGATAATGAAATGATCTCTAAAAGGTTTAAAATTAAAGAGGACACATTTCCTTTATTTTTTTTGAGCAGTGTATTTTTTGGCTTAAAATGCAAAAGGAACATTTTAAATACCACATCCTAGATATCACTGAATGAAATATTCCAGTTGCAAATCTTAATTCATTACATAGTGTAATGTGTTGAGAACAATAAAACATGATCAATGAAAATCAAAGTTAATATCCCATGGAGGTCTGGATTTGGAATGATACTCAAAATCAAAGTGGAAAATCAAATTACAGGCTCATCCAACTTCAGTGGAAATGCCTCAAGACAAGGAATAATGCTCAGTAGTGTGTGGCCTCCATGTGCCTTTATGACCTCCCTACAATGCCTGGGCATGCTCCTGATAAGGCGGCGCATGTCTCCTGAGGGATCTTCTCCCAGACCTGGATTAACGCATCAGTCAACTCCTTGACCGTCTGGTCTGCATCGTTGGTGGATGGAACCAGATCTCCTCGATTGGATTCAGGTCTGGGGAACAGGCCAGTCCAAACCATCAATGCCTTCATCATGCAGGAACTGCTGACACATTATCATGCATCAGAAGGAACCCAGGGCCCACTGCACCTGCATTTGGTCTCACAATGTATCTTAGAATCTCAACCCGTTACCTAATGGCAGTCAAGGTATCTCTGGCTAGCACATGGAGGGCTTTGCGGCCCTCCAAAGAAATGCCTCCTCACACCATTACTGACCCACTGCCAAACCGGTCATACTGGAGGATGTTGCAGGCATCAGAACGTTTTCCATGGCGTCTCCAGACTGTCACGTCTGTCAAATGTGCTCAGTGTGAACCTGCTCTCATCCGTGAAGAGCACAGGGCCCCAATATGGAATCTGCCAATCGCATTGACTTGTGGACGTCGGGGCTTCATACCACTCTGTCTGTTTCTGACAGTTTGAGCAGACACCTGGATGTTGGTGGCCTGCTGGAGGTCATTTTTCTGGGCTCTGACACTGCTCCTCCTGTTCCATGCTACTGTACCTCTAGGGATGAGAGCAATGACAAAATGCAAAAGTGACCAAAACAACAGCTAAAAAGGATGAGAACAGGGAAATGGTCTGTGGTCACCACCTGCAGAACCACTCCTTTATAGGGGGTATCTTGCTAATTACCTGACATTTCTACCAGTTGTTTGTTCCATTTGCACAACAGCAGGAGAAATTGATTCACAATCAGTGTTTCTTCATAACTGGACTGGTAGATTTTACAGAAATGTGATTGACCTGGCGTTACATTGTGTTGTTTAAGTGTTCCCTTTCATTTTTTTGAGCTGTGTGTGTATGTACCGTATTTTTCGGACTTAAAGCCTCGCCACTGCACAGCCGCTCTGCCTCACAGCTGCACTGCCGCTCTGCTGCATCTTCTCTGCAATCCTGATAAACCACCACCGCAAGTATCCGGTAAGATTCGGACTAAAAGACGCACCCCCCATTTTCCTCCCAAATATGGGGGGGGGGGTGAGTCTTATGGTCCTAAAAATACGGCATATGTGTGTATATTGTCATTTTTTACATTTTAAAAGTTACAAAAAGGAAAATGGGCCCATGCAAAAGTTTGAGCACCCTTGGAGCTTTGTGTGCTCAGATTACTTTGACCAAGGTTTCAGACCTTAATTAGCCTTTTGGGGTTATGGCTTCTTCACTTCCATTGTTAGGAAAGGCCTGGTGATGCAGATTTCCCAACTTTATAAAAACCCAGGATTGCTAGAGAGGCAAATCAGAACCCCTCGCTTAACTGCAAAAGACCTTCAGAAAGATTTAGCAGACTCTGGAGTTGTGGTACATTGTGCAGGTGTCTCTGAACAGTAGAACAAATATGGTCTTCATGGAAGGGTCGTCAGAAGAAAACTTCTCCTGCGTCCTTACCATAAAATTCAGCTGGATAAGTTTGCAAAAGAGCATTTAAACAAGCCTGATGCATTTTGGAAGCAAGTCATGTGGACAGATGAGGTTAAAATAGAACTCTTTGGCCATAATGATCCAAGGTATGTGTGGAGAAAAAGGGCCCAGAATTTCAGTAAAAGAACATCTTACCAACCATTAAGCATGGGGGTGGATCAAACGGAAGAATGAATTCAATGAAAGTTCAACAAATTCTTGATGCAAACATAACACCATCTATAAAAAAAGTTGAAGTTGAAAGGCGGATGAATTCTACAAATGGATAATGATCCTAAACACACGTCAAAATCCACAATAGACTACCTCAAAAAGCTGAAGGTTTTACAATGGCTTTCACAGTCCCCTGATCTGAACATTATTGAAAATCTGTGGCTAGACCTTAAAATAGCAGTGCATGCAAGACGACCCAGGAATCTGACAGAACTGAAAGAATTTTCCAAGGAAGAATGGATAAAAATCCCTCAAACAAGAGTTGAAAGACTCTTGTCTGGCTACAAAAAGCATTTACAAGATGTGATACTTTCAAAAAAGGGTGGTACTAGCTATAATTTTTTTTTTTTTTTTAAACTTTTCACTGGTTTTAATAGTTTACATGGAGACTAGAAGCTGCGATCAACACATCACACATAGCATCCCAGCATTGACAACCACAGGGGTCTCCTGCAGACCCCAGGTTGTCATGCCAACCCATTGGTGACCTGTGGTCTCTGATGGGCCCCCTCATCAGTGCAAAGCAAAAAGTCTGATTTGGCTGAGTGAGAGGCCTCTGATGGAGGTTTAAGTGGGAACATTTCTTGTTGAAAGTGTCAAGCTGATGTAAGGAGATTTATAGACCATGCTCTTCTAGGAATATAATAAATATGAAAATTGTCTCTAAAGCGAGGAAGAGGACATGGCATTTAGTGCCACCTATTGAAAGTGCCTAATCTAACTGTCAGTATTGACCCTTTAACAAATTTTGTCACATGATGCTGACTTTTATGATGGCTGCATCCAATAGGTGACAAGCCTTCAAATACTCTTCAACTTAAGACATTTTTCATATTGAATTTCACAAAGGAGCATTGCATGGCCTTTTAAAGGGAACCCTGTCACCAGTTTTTCCAATTAGAACTTAGTTACCACCTTTTCAGCCCCATGTGACAGCATTCTATAATGCTACACATATGACTCAAATTCGCCCTGCAAGGCAAAAAAAAACAACCTTTCATTATACTCGCCTATGGGGCGGTCCGATGGGCGTTGCTGGTCTTGGTCCAGTGCCTTCTCTCTTTTTTTGATCTTTTGATGCCATCCTCCTTCTGTGCTTCATGTGGATGACGCAATCTACTTCATCCACAAGGTGTTCCCCTTTGCGCTTCTGTGCAGGCACAGTCCTCTCTGCCCTCCCGAGAGTAGAATAAAGTACTGCAGTGCGCATGTGCCAGGAAAGGTCAATAGAGCCAGCGTATATGTGCTGCAGTACGCTGCTCTGCCCCCGGCAGAGTGTACTGGAGAGCTGGGAAAAAATTCCAAGTGCAGTGAAATTGCAAAAAAAAAAAAAGGCCAATTCCACAATTGTTTTTTTGGGCTTTAATTTACAATGTTCACTATATCGGAAAACTGATCTGGCAATGTGATTCCCTCAGTACGGGTATGCAGATACCAAACGTATAGTTTATTTTTTATTTAAGTGGTGAAAAATAACTATGAAATTTATTTTTGCATTTTTGTCGCCAGTTTTTTCGAGACCCATTTTTTGGGGCTGGTTTATGACTTGTTTTTTGCTCAATATTTTGGGCTAGATGAAATGTTTTGATCACCTTATTGCAATGTTGCGTCGGCCAGAAAAAAAACAAATTCTGGTGTTTCGATTTTTTTTTTTTTTTTAATCTTCATACACGGTTTACCGATCGGATCATTTATTTTATGTTTTGATACATCGTACATTTCTGAGCACAGCAATACCAAATGTGTTTCTTTAATTGTTTTACCATTTACAATGGGGCAAAAGGGGCTGATTTGAACTTATTTTTTTCTTCCTATTTTTAAACTCTACACACACACACACACACACACACACACACACACACACACACACACACACACACACACACACACACACACACACACACTTTTTACAGTATTTATTATTCCCATTAGGAGACTTGAAGCTGCAATCATCTGATCACCTGTGCTATACATAGTGATTTCTGCTATATGTAGCAGTACTGAAACCCTGCTATCTCCTATGAACACCGGCCGAGAGCTCCATATCGTATAATAGGCCCCCCACCAAAGTACTCCATATCGTGTAATAGGCCCCAGATGAAAAAAAAAAAAAATTATCGCCTCAGCCCACTCCCGCGCTGCTCCGGTCTCTTCATGGTGTCTTCAGATCCTCTGCATATCTCTGTACAGCGGGCACATTGTAATGACATCATTGTGCCCACTGCGCTGAGACATCGTACGAGCGGGTTAATGACGCTCCTTCTTCCATCATTGCTTTCAACTGTATCTGCATCTAGGATGCCGATATATAGTTGAAAGTGCGATGCCGGGTGGGGGACCGGCCTGGCTGTGCAGTCCAAATATACTCGGGGGACCTGCCTGGCTTTGTGGGCAAAATATTCTCTTGCGGGCCAGAGTTTGACATGTGTGATGTAGAGGGATGTGGTGTGACCTATATCAAATATCCCTCTTGGATGGAAAAGACAAGTCCTATGCATAGCTTGATGAATGGTATATTACTCGAAATGTTGCTAGACTTTACTTTGTGGTGTAATCTTTTTGATATGAGGGATGAAAAATAAAAAGCATTCAAAAACATTACTTTTTGTGCTGGAGTCCTGTATAAGAATGACATTTAAGGTCACATTGAGTATTGTCTAATAATAATGCAACTGTATAAAAGTTTTCGTAGGTCCTCCTACAATTCAAATCCTGAATGTAAATTTAAATTTTCCTTTAGCTAAAAGCAAGAAGTGATTTTTAAAGTGGAGAGTTGGGGAAAGTTGCAAAAGTCCTGTATTTAAAGGGGTATTCACAAGTTATGTCTTGAGCAGCACATAGCTCTGCAGTCTCCTTACTTTCTGGCTGCTGGGCACTTTTATTGACAATTGTGGTCAGTAGCTGTTACTGTTGCACATCTGTCATTGTTCTCAAGTGTGCACTGTTATCACTATATTTACACATAGAGAAAACAGGGCTTTTGAACAAGCACAGGGCTCAGGAAATGGAGAACAGGGATTAGGAGAACTGCTCTAGAAACTGAATTGGGGGTGTGATAGGTGGAGAATGGGGGCTGGTGATTTTACAGGACTGATAACTGGTCAGGAACTGAGAGGTGAGGGAGATGAGCTGCTAATTTTTCTAAAGAGACTGGGATCGTAGGAGTTAAATCCTCAGCCTGGAATGTAACTGCTACATATACTGGCCACCAGGCTCTGGTGGTCAGTCTCCTTGGAAACAAGCTGTACACTATGTAAAATAAAATCTATCCTAACAGGAGAATGAAAGCCAATAGAAAAACAAGTCAATTACAAGCTTGTCTTTTTTTCTTTTCTTCAAGTTGTTTAACTATAGCAATTTAATAACCTTAGAATACCTCTTTTGGATGGACATGAAGTGTACCATTAATCTTAATAGTCATTGGGACTCAACTGAGCTGCCAAGCAAGCATCCTGCACCTGTTCACCTTCAATGTTTGTTTTGGTGTAAGACTTGTATGGGAGAGACACTTTAGAGACTTTTCTGTTTAATGCAAATAAATACGGCAGGAGATTCTAATTTGTATGTATTTTTTTATTACACAGGAAACCAGATTGGGAAAATTAATCAATGATGTTCGAAAAAAGACCAGCAATGAGGATCTTGCTAAACGTGCAAAGAAACTTCTGCGCAGCTGGCAAAAGCTGATAGAGCCCGTGCAACAGAACGAACAATCAGCCAGGGGCACTCCAAATCAAACAGGTTCTGCCAATGGAGGTGGTACCCACAACTGTAAGGGAGAGTTAACTCCTGCCGTACTTCTGAGTGGAAAACCTGTTCAAGACCTTAAAGTCCGTAATGATATCCAGAAGGCACATTCTCCCAAGGCTGAAAAGTTAGCTAATAGAAAGAGAAAGGGGGATCTTAGAGATGGTACCCAGGGGCCTGCTAACAAGGTGGCCAAATCTAGTCATGAACTGTTTCCTAACTCCTCACCTCTACCTACGAATGGCATCGGTGGCAGTCCCCCTGAAATCCTGCTTAGTCCGCTTGATGGCAACACACAGACTAACCGACTAGACACTGAGAATGATAAACATGGTAAAATCCCTGTAAATGCTGTCCGGCCTCATACCAACTCTCCTGGACTTGTAAAACACCCAAGCACTTCCTCTTTGTTAAAAGCGGCTGTCCTGCAGCAACACAGTGCGGCGTTAGAAGATGCCCATTCTCATCAGCCACGTAGTCCCCGCTGTTCCTCTTTCAGCCCTCGTGGTACTAGAGCAGAGCTAGTGCCACGGCAGCACACCACATATGCACCAAAGGGTTCTGCGCCCAGCCCCTCTCAAAGGCTGCCTGGTGTGGACACTGCACATACACCCTCTTATGAATCCCCTGGGCACCCTGCTACACTTCCTGCCATAGCAAAAAGACTTGAGTCTCCCAGAAGAGAAATGGCTATCTCTTCACCTCACGGGTCAGTGGAGCAACCACTCCATGGTGACTGGCACAACCAGCAGTCTCCCAGGATAACACAACAGCACACGCCACGGAGCAGTCAGCCGCATGTGGACCTTCAAACACCGCGCACTGGCTTTTCACCAGAGCCCTCCAAAATCGACAGCGACGATGCTGCTTCAGGCTCAGACAGTCGAAAGAAAAAGAAATCCCGTAATCGGGGTGAACAAGAAGGGTATTCTACAGATAGCAAACAGACACGAGTTAAAAAGGATCGAAAGTTAAAATTTGATTTTATGACTGGGCAAATAAAACCTTTGACACACAAAGATCCAACTCAGAATGAGAGTTCAGCCCCCTCAGAACAGCACAGGACTGAGACAGACAAACAAGACCCCAAATTCGGTCTGCCAAGTCCTTTTGAGCAGACAAACTGGAAGGAATTGTCTCGAAATGAGATCATCCAGTCCTATCTCAACCGGCAGAGCAGCTTGTTGTCTTCCTCTGGTGTACATACGCAGAGTGCACATTATTATATGTCTGAATACTTAAAACAGGAGGAATGCACTAAGCGAGAAGCTAGAAAAACTCATGTTTTAGTGCCACTTGCCCTCCCTAGTGACCTGCCTGGAAAAACCAGGGAAGTAACTAGTGCTGACTTAGAAAGACTACATGAACAACATTGGCCTGGTGTCAATGGCTGTCACGATACACAGGGCAATTGGTATGATTGGACGCAGTGCATCTCCTTGGATCCTCATGGTGATGATGGTAGATTAAACATCTTGCCTTATGTCTGCCTAGACTGATCACCTGTTCCAAATCTGCTTTCTCATATCTGCAGTTTTCACTGCAAACCATGGGTCGTTTGCCGACCACTGCTCTATATGGAAGATTTAAATGAGAGAGGAATTCCCTGTGTCAGGGGATGTGGAGTGTGGAGTTGTAGAGCGCCTGGAAGAGGAGAAGCTTTGTGTCCACTACATCCTGGGAATTGCCTTCCCTGCCAGGGCTCCACCTACGTCTGCTACACCCGTTCTTTTGTGCTAAATGCTGCTACCGGTTTACTAAAAGGATTCAAGAAGGGGGTTCGGAAATGCAATGGAAGGGTGTGCAAGAGGGGCCTAAGTTTGGAGCTTTGAAACTCCTATAGCGAGTCGGCTGTAATAAAAAAAAAAGAGAAAAATATGTGAAAAATTTCAAGTGTTAAGTTCAAATCTACCCTTTCAAATGCAAAAAAATGAATTTTCCGGTACCTAATAAAGGGCTGGAATAAAACAAAAAATATATATATATATGAGACAGGTACCTAAAACTTATGTGAAAGAGGGTTTAATTAAGTTGAGAATAAGTTACTATAACAGAGTATGCGTTTATTTATTTGAACTTTTTTCTTTGTAAATTTTTTTTTCTTCAGATTTTATTTCCATTTAAATGAATTGACAAAGTGTCCCAAGTAGAGGCACAAAATCAAGTGTTCAGTTCCAAGCATCACAACTGGTCCCTTGTGTCTTGGGCAGGGGAAGAGTCTTAAAATCATTCATTCCCCCCTTCCCATTAAGTTTTTTTTATTTTCCTTTTTAAAGATGATTTGTATTAATCTCACAGCCTCCTGTATTTGTGATGAACTGATCCCTAAGCTGCTGCTATTCACTGTTTAAAAGCCCGATACTGACTCAAAATTTGGTATTGACTCTTGTTTTAAAAGCACATTTTATTACTTTATTTTCAGTGTTTTCAAGTCCTTTCCTCTGTCACGTCAGGTTTTTCAAATGACCCTCACCTCCAAATCTTCAAGGTGACGGACGGTGCTAACAGCTTTTAAATTGTCCAGACACAATACAGAGAAGGCTGGTTTGTATGCTAGGAAAACAAAAAACACAAAAAAACCTTAAAACTACTTGCTATCATTCCTTTTAGATGTAATCTGCCTTATGGGATCTCCATTATAAACGTGTTTTTTTTTTTTTTTTTTTTGTTTTGCTTTTTTTTTCCTCCCCTGTTTTTTGGTTTTTTTTTTTCAAAAAATAAAACTAAAAAAAGAAAAAACAAAAGCCTTAGTTGAATGTACAGTAAGACTTCTGTATTTCTGATATGCAGAAGAGGGCAAATTTGCTAACCTTGGTCCTATGAGTGGACAAATTGTGATATAAATGTGGAAACCATAATAAAAAAAAAATACAAATTGTGTATAGTTTGGCCTTATTGAAGAGGGACCTGGAAATAATAAAATGGACGTATAAGTCCCACATGTTGCTTTTTAAGTATAAAAAATAAGTGTGGTTACCAAAAACAGACATACTAAAGAGGATGCCAAATGTAGACAGGTACTTGCAGAATGTTTTATGCTTTTACTATACAAATACATGTTTGTGGTAAGAAAGATTTGATGTGACCGGGCCATAATTGAACAGGTTTGATCCTTTGTAGATGGGTATCATTTTATTTTTTTTTCCATGATCACATGAAAAACATTTATCTTTGAAGGCCAGGTGTTTTAAAATGCTGTTTTCTTCTGACCTCAGAGCCTATTCCTATGAATTTAAAGGGTTGTTCGAAGCTAGCAGCACATTTCTTACTATATATTTTATTTAATCCCTTAGTGGCCACCAATAGGTCTTTTTACTGACCTTAGGTGTAAGAGAATAGTATTCGTCAACGGGTGAAAATGCGGCAGGTGTTGGCACCGACGGTGGTCGTTTAACCCCTTAGATGTTGCTGTCAATAGTGACTACGGCATCTAGATGGTTGCGTGTGGGAGCTCTTTAACCCCAATGGTTGGCATGGTCAAATAATGGCCTTATAGTATGCCAGCTATAGTGACCTGTTTAGACGTTGGCAACATTTAAGTGGTGAAAATTAAATATTTCATTCCTGTTATGCCACTTTGCATTAATTCCTGAAAAGCACCTGAAGGGTTAATAAACTACCTGACAACAGTTTTGGATATGTTGAGCAGTCTTGTTTTTATAATGATAAAACTGGAGAGACACAAAGCGCAACTAGGGTCTTATCTGATAACCAAGTGGTATAAAATATTATAGGTACACTCACCTGATGGGGTTGTGACGGTCACAACTCCTGTAGAAACATGTAAAGGCTGCAGCAGGGCCACCAAGGAGATACGTTGCAATAAATGAGGAATACTGTGTTTCAGAGTCTGCGTTGCCCAAGGTTCAAAGATACGATCACACACGAAGGTGAAGCATGAATGCGGTTTAACGCCTTTTAAGGTTTTCAAACCTCTTCATCAGGACCAAACAAAAACGTTGGAACGCGTTTACATAAACCGCATTCATGCTTCACCTTAGTGTGTGATTGTACCTTTGAGCCTTGGGCAACGCAGACTCTGAAACACAGTATTCCTCATTTATTGCAACTTTTTTTAAATGGTATCACTTTTGGGGGTTTTCCAATATATAGGTCCCCTCAGTCACTTCAAAACTAAATACCATATATACTCGAGTATAAGCCGAATCACCTAATTTTACCACAAAAAAATTGGAAAAGTTATTGACTCGAGTATAAGCCTAGGGTGGGAAATGCAGCAGCTACTGGTAAATTTCCCCATCCTGGTATGCATGGCCCCCTCATCCACCAATCCTGGTATGCATGGCCCCCTCATCCACCAATCCTGGTATGCATGGCCCCCTCATCCACCAATCCTGGTATGCATGGTCCCCTCATCCACCAATCCTGGTATGCATGGTCCCCTCATCCACCAATCCTGGTATGCATGGCCCTCCATCACTGCACACATGAAATAAATAAACCATTATACTCGCCTTCCTTCCCTCTGCTCCAGCGATGCGTCCTTAATATCGCACACTGTCAGTTAGCAATCCTGTGTGCCCGCTGCTAAAGAGAATGAATATTCCTCTCCACGCCCATGGAAGTGGGGAGGAGTGAATATTCATACTCTCTAATAGCAGGCAGCTGAGCTTCTGCAGGAGCCGGCGGCTGCGATTGACAGTGTGCGCTATTAAGGAGAATGAATATTCACTCCCCATTGGTGTGGGGAAGAGTGAATATTCATTCTCTTTAGTAGTGAGCACATGTGATCGCTGCAGCTGCTGGCTACTGCATGTGCCCTGCTCTTCCACAGCTCGAATGTAAATGGGACCCTCACTCCAGTACAAGCCGAGGATGGGGGGCTTTTTCCCCATAAAAAATGTTCTGAAAAAGTCTTATACGCGAGTATATATGGTAGGTCCCTAGGAAAATAAAATAAGTTTTGTAAATTTACTTGAAAAAAAAAAAAGAATTGCTGCTACAGTTTTAAAGCTTCTAACATCTTAACAAAATAAAATAACATTTTACAAATGATGCTGATGTAAAGCAGACATAGGGCAAATGTTAACTATTTTGTGTGGTGTGACTGTCTGGATTTAAGGGATAATCCTTCAAAGTTTGAAAGTTGCTAATTTGAAATTTGCCAAATTTCTGATATTTTGATAAACACAACAGATCAACGTACATTTACAATGTCACAGAAAAGCAATCTCAAAATCACTGGGATATGTTGAAACATGCTAGAGTTATTGCCACAAAGTGACATGTCAGATTTGAAAAATTTGGCCTGGTCACGAAGTGGTTAATTTAACAATCTAACCACTTTTCTGATTAGAGCTTTGAGGAGGCACCACACCTCTTCTGGCCCTGCATCTTCAGTCCACACTAATTCTGTCCCCGCCACCTCATTCACTGAAACTATATGTCATCAGGGGGCGATGACTGACAGCAGTGCTGCCCCCTGATGGCTACCCATTTCAGGGCAATGACAGAATCTGTGGGGCAGCACTGCTGTCAATCACCCTGCTTTTATCACCACTCTCTTACAACGTCTCCTATCTGTGAATGAGGCGGCAGGGACACAAATAATGTGGACTGAAGATGTGGGACAGTGGCAACAGAAGTGTGAAGGCGTGTTAGAAGCTGCACTCCTTTTTCCATCACCGCTTCTGAAGCGGGATGTCCGGGAACGGCTGTGAAAAAAAAAACTGTGGTAAGTGACCACCGCCCCCTGATGAATCTTCGTTTGAGAGCAAAAAAGGAAGCAGAGTGACAGCAGCCACAGCCCCTGGGTGATCTTTTTTAGAATACCCAGTGTATGATGGGAGACTCAAACAAATCATCCTTTGCAGAAAGAAAAAAAAAAACACAGCTAAACACCAAGTTAAAGAAGCCCTCCTCCCATCAAAATTGTTCTCTTAATATATTACGGCCATCATATTATATGGCACTGTGTACTTACAATTGCTCATTTTGCCTTTCTACCCAGTTAATTCTTCTGTTTTCCTTTAGGTCTGTAACATCATGTGATTAAAAACGGACTAGCTGAATCCTTCTATGCTCTATGTAGAAACAGGTCAGTTTTCCCTGTATGAGTCATCAGTCACTGCAAAAGGGGGGAGGAGGAAGGAGCTGGGCTAGGAGCTGAAGAGGGGGATGATAAATACAGGGACAAAAGACTTCCTGTTTTTTCATAGAACAGAGAAAAGAGAATTAGCTGGCTAGAAAGGCAAAATGAGCAATTGTAAGTACACAGTGCTATATAATATGATGGCCGTAATATATTAAAAATTCCATACTGTTCTCCCTCCTTTATTCGAAATATATTAGAAAAGGGGTTAGATTAGTCAATTGAATAGCTATATAGTATGAAATTCACTGTTAGATTCGGACCATCCCTTAACCCCTTAATGAACTTGGATTTTTCTGTTTTTGCGTTTTCATTTTTTGCTCCCCTTCCCAGAGCCAGAACTTTTTTAATTTTCGTTCAATATGGCCGTGTGAGGGCTTATTTTTTGCGGGACGAGTTGTACTTTTGAACGACATCACTGGTTTTACCATATCGTGTGATGGAAAACGGGAAAAAAATTCTAAGTGAGGTGAAATTGCAAAAAAAAATGCAATTCCACAGTTGGTTTTTGGTCCTTTTTTAACACTTTCACCGAATGTAAAACTGACCTGCCATCATTATTCTCCAGGTCATTACGAGTTTGTAGACACCAAACATGTATAGGTTCTTTTAAGTGGTCAAAAAAATATCCAAAGTTTGCTAAAAAAAAGCGCTATATTCCGAGACCTCTAGCGTCTCCATTTTGCGGGATCTGGGGCCGGGTGAGAACTTATTTTTTGCGCGCCGAGCTGACTTTTTTATTGATACCATTTTGGGGTAGATCCGATGTTTTGATTGCCCGTTATTGCATTTTATTGCAAGGTAGTGGTGACCAAAAAAACGTAATTCTGGCGTTTAGAATTTTTTTCTTGTTATGCTGTTTACCGATCGGATTAATTCTTTTTTTATATTGATCGGGCGATTCTGAACGCGGCGATACCAAATGTGTATGTGGTTTTTTAAATTTTTTTTATTTTCAATGGGGCGAAAGGGGGGTGATTTTAAACTTTTTTTTATATATTTTTTTTTATTTTAATATTTTTAAAAGCCTTTTTTTTTTTTTACACTTTCTGCTTGCTTCTATAGTCTCCATAGGAGACTAGAAGCAGCAGTTGTCTGATTGCTTCTACTTCATACAAGCGATGAGCAGATCACTTGTATGCAGCAGAAATGCTCACTTGCTATGAGTGCTGATCACTAGGTGGCGCTCATAGCAATTGAGACATGACAACCCTGGGTTGTCATGCCCACCATTGGTGACCCGCGATCAAGTGACGGGGTCACCGATGGGCGGGGCCTAGGACGTGCTTCCCAGAAGCTCGCGTTAAATGCCGCTGTCAGAGATTGACAGCGGCATTTAACTGGTTAACAGCTGCGGCTTGATCGCGATTCCACCCTCGGCCGTTGCGGGCACATGTCACCTGTAAGAATCAGCTGACATGTGCCTGGTTCAGCGCCGGAGCCCCTGCTGAACCGGCCTTTCCGACCTGGTGCGTACTATTACTGACCAGGTCAGAAAGGGGTTAAAGTTCATTTCCCTCTAAAGGAGACCGTTTCCATATATGAACAAAAATATTAGACTGTTTGGCTTAAGTGAAAAGTGTTCCTGTCAATATTTAACCCCTTTATGACCAGGCGCTTTTCTGTGTTTGTCCTTTTAAGGTTTTTCCTCCCCTTCTTCCAAGAGCATTATTTTTTAAACCCTTCATTAACATAGCCGTATGAGGGCTTGTTTTTTGCTGGAGGAGTTGTAGTTTTGAACTATACTATTAATTTCACTATATAATGCACTGAAAATGGGGGGGGGATCCAGATAAGATGTAATGTGGGGGGAGGCAAATGTTTTTTTGTTTTAACAATGTTCATTTTGCAGATTAAAAGAAAAATTGACAGTTTTCTGAGACTAGTAACTTTTTTTCTGTCGGTGAAGCTGCATCAGGGCTTATTTTTTTTTGCACACCAAGCTGATGTACAGTACAGACCAAAAGCATCAAGAGAATGCCAAGAGTGTGCAAAGCAGTCATCAAAGCAAAAGGTGGCTACTTTGAAGAACCTAGAATATAAGACATATTTTCAGTTGTTTCACACTTTTTTGTTAAGTATATAATTCCACATGTGTTAATTCATAGTTTTGATGCCTTCAGTGTGAATGTACAATTTGCATAGTCATGAAAATACAGAAAAATCTTTAAATGAGAAGGTGTGTCCAAACTTTTGGTCTGTACTGTATGCCCACATTTTATCGCTAAAAAAAAAAAGTTTCAAACCTTATTGCAATTCTGTGAAGAAAGTGTGGCAACCAAAATACTGCAATTAGTTTTTTTTTTTGTTTTTTTACATATGGTTTAAGTACAGTAATTTTTGTATTTTGATAGATGTGAGGATATTAAATGCTTAATTTTCTTTTCTTTACTTTTGAACTGGTTTAAAATTTTTTTTTTTTTAAATGTTTTTTTTTTATATATGCTATCTTCATGTCTGTAAAAGTTCAGACTTAGAGTTTAAATTTTGTAGTTAGTAATCTCTTTTCAGCATTTAGCAAAGTTTTTTTTTTTTTGTGTACACATTTTTTTTTCTTTCATCGTCCCCTTTCCAATGACCTTGTCCATTCTCTCATTTGATCGTTTATTGCAAATTCTGCCATAGTACAACCCCCGTTTGCTCGCCTTTAAAAAGGATCAGCTCATATGACTATAAATGAATGACTCTTGGAAGAATGGGAGTAAAAAAAACAAAACAAAAGGATCTAAATCGTAAAAGAGCAGCAATCGGCGCTAACTGCTGTTAACAGCAGATGCTGGCTGTATAGCAAGGTCCGTACCTGTCTGTTAGGGTGAGGGCTTAGTTCTTGAGCCCACACTGTAAAACCACTCTGCGCCCATATAACAAACGTATGGCACATGGGTAAAGGGATAAATTTTAAGATTAATCAGTAATGGGAGCTGGTCCGATTGACACCTCTGCAGGAGAGATGTTCTAGCACAGATATTCCCTGCTCAGCTAACCTGCATACACAGCAGAACACTAGCTCATTTCTCTGCTGGGCTAGGTATGAGTCTGACTGACATCTTGGAAGGTGTCACCTCACCAGCAAACTACAGTACCAAGCACAACAGGTGTCGGAGGGTGTGTGGATGTGTATTAGTTGGTCAGAGACGAGCCAGCCAAGGACTCTCCCATCCTACATCAGTGCCGGCTGGGCATCCAGGAACCCACAAACTTCCTGGTACTTGGTGCCTGTCTGTATTTTACTGTATATTAGGAAGGAGAAGCATTTTTTCCCCCATGTAAGTGGAAATTTGATGCAAGGATTCCAAAAGCTGACCAACAGTGGCTCCAGCACAGGGTAAAAATAATTAATAATTCTTATACATATAGAAAAAAAACCTGATGTGTGAAACAAGCTTAAACATTGAGTGACATTAGACCCTGGTTTATTTTCAGAACAGAATTGTGGAAGTGGCCAGATGGAACCTGCTGCTACTCCTATGGCACATAAGCTACATCTCTGACATAGTGATAGCTGGAATCATTTGACTTTGTTCTGTCACATGGGATGCAGAATATCTCCTCCATTACATTGGCTTGCTTTCACGTTCCTGGAAATGGTCAAAATGTATTTTGTGGATCATCTACTCCCTTCTCTGAAAGATCTGCATATGTTTTTGATGCAATAAAGTTTATTTACACAAGATGTGAAAGCCTTGATGAGAAATGAAGTGGATATCAGTACAGAGGTATCGTTTGCTGACTAATTTCTTGCATCCAACACCAGAATTCCCAATCCAAACTACATACGCTATTATTAAAGTCTTGTACACTGCGAGACAACCCTGCTTAGTCAATTCAAGACCCCAATTGAAATAAGAACCATGAATACCTACCTCTCCTCGCGGCTCCGTTCATGTAATGCTGCACGGTTATTCCCGACGCCTGATGCAACGTTGTCACGTTTCAGCTACAGTCACTCAGCAGCCGCTTTTTGGCTGCTGCTCATCAATATTCCATCAGGGCGAACATCCGCAATTGGCTGTAACGAATGCTCTGCACCAGTCATGTCACCCATCAGAAATAGCGGTGCCAACGTAACAAGTCGCTGCTATAGAAGGTGAGTATCGTTTGTTTATTTTAATTGGTTTCCTGAAGTGACTAAGCTAGGGTAGTCCAGTAGTGGACGACCCCTTTATCCTGTTAATGAGTAGACCTGAAATGGTCATCAGGCTGTATTCCCATGCTGCACCCATGCTGAAGCTTTAAACTGGGGAAACTGAAGAACATTTTGTGTCCTTTTAAAAAGTTGTAGTGGATGAATTAACTAAAAACACCTGGAACTTCAACCCCTACACACAATGACCAATATTTAAAAAAGAGAAATCACATAGAAAGGTGAAAATGAAAAACGGCTAAAACTATACAAATGGTACAATTGCAATATTGAATTGGGCCCATAGTGGAAAAGGGGAAACAAATGGAGCTAAATTACGAGGTAAGAACCTGTATAAAAACAACAGCCAATAACAAATTACATGAATGTGGGACACAAATTTGCAATGTATGTGGATTGAAGGTGGAGTCCGTATATACTGAAATTGCCTTAGCTGTGGACGTTCTTTTTGCTTACAGCAATGTTCAGAAAGGAAATAGGTCTGTTATTAGCTAATTGGTGAGATTACATACAAATAATCATGTGTACACCACCAGAAGGGATTCTAAACAAATAGGAAAAGGGCATTGTACAAAAGAGATATGTGCTAAAAGTTTTTTTTTTAATTATATTAACCATCTAGAGAAACTTTCTGAAAGGTAAACGCACAATTCAGACGCATGAGAGAATGGACTATTTGAAGACTGTAAGCAGAAGCCATATCATAAATCCCTTATTGTTAGTAAATTTATGGATAATAATCACTTTTAATACCCTATAAGTGCTTATCAAGTTATCAGCAGTATATCTCATTATTATTGTTTTTTATCATCTAAGGCAACGTTCACACGTTAAGTATTTGGTCAGAATTTCACATCAGTATTTGTTTTTCAATAACTTTTATTAATCATTTTTTAGAAAACGAGGGAGGGGAAAGGATAAAAGTGGAATAAAGGAAGAATATATTAAGGGAAGGGGAAAGGTTAGGGGAAAAGAAGCAAAAAGCTAAGGAGAACTCGCTAATTTGTGTAAGTATGACATAAAGTAAAGAGCAAATAAAATATAACATTATAACCTCAACAAAACAAAGCAAACAATTCTATAGTACAGCTATTGTTCACCCAATGATGATTAGAACAGAACACTAATATTGAGCCCAGTTAAAGTTCTTTGGAAACTTTGGAAACCTTAGGGAAAGGCAGCAAACCATATGTCCCATTTTTTTAGGATGTTTAAGGCAATTATTTTTGATATCGAATCTTAGTTTGAAAGCTTTATGGAGAGATTTTTTTCCATAATTTCTAGAAATGTAGTTATGTCAGGCTTTTTCCTGAAGAATGCTATCGCATTTTTAACTACAAGAAAATTATGAATAAGAATGTGTCTTAACAAATGGCTCCATATCTTCCAATCCAATTCAAAGCAGAGCCATCTTTAATTTTCTGTTGAGTAATTTATTTATAATGGTGGAAGTTTTATCCCACAATCTTTTGACTTTCGGGCAAGTCCAGATAATGTGGAGGAGGTCACCTTGAAATCCACAACTCCTCCAACACATTGAAGAATTGTTTGGACTTATGTGAGAAAGTCTGTTTGGAGTATACCACCATCTTGTTTCACATCAGTCTTTGTAAGCCAAAACCAGGAGTGGGACAGTCAGAGGAAAAGTATAATAGTCACTTGCTGCACTTCTACATTTTTCACTCACTTTTGGTTTTCGCTTATAAATACTGACTGTGGACTAACACTGCTAAATTTAAAGGGTTGTTACTGGTTTCAGTAAGTGAGTATCCTCTGCTGCAGGTTACTATAAAGAAACAAAGTGCGCTGTACTCTCCTCTCCTAGGTCTGCCAACATGTCTCTGCTGCTGCTCCCAAAGTCTGGCATTAGCTGCTGATGTCCGTTAACCAGTGAGCTCAACGGTTCTGACAGTGTAGATGGAACATCCCCTTCAGAGTTGTTGAGCATGTCGCTGCTGAGCCGTTGGATGTGACGTCCGCACTGGTGCCAGTGGTGGAAACTCACCTGTGGACCTGGGGATGGTGAGTATAGAACAGTTTGTTTCTTTATAATAACCTGCAGGCAGGGACATTAATTTACTGAAAGGTAACAACCACTTTAAATTGTACAGTAGATTAAGGCTTATTTGTCTATCAATCAGTTTGTATACTATATAAGGTATCAAAACCTTGCCGCGCCGGGTCCTAGAAGATGCCGTTTTCATTGAGCGAAATGCACGTTGGGACTTGGTCCAGGCAAATGAGGTAGAGATATTGGTGGAGAAAGTAGTGGTGACAACACGCAGGAGTGTAATCTACTCCCTGCTATATATCAGCTATGTTAGTATTGTAGAGACTGTGACATCGGAGCTCTCATGGCTCAACAAGCGCTCTATGTTCACTGCTATCACGTTGCTACTTGGCAGTGACTGCTTTTAACAGGGCACATTACTATACATCGGAGTGCGTAAAGGGGTTTTCCCACAAACAAAAGTTAATTTCAATCAATGGTTGTCTGACCGTGTACAGAACATACCACAGCTCCTGGGAAGGGGAGGAAGCAAAAGAGTATACAGACATTACAGTAGGGGATCACAGCTGATTCTTTCTGTAAGATAAAACATTTCACTGCCTGTTTTTAAACCATGTTTTACTTCAAAAGAAAGAATCAGCTGTGATCCCGAGCTGTAATGTCTGTATACTCTCTTCCTTCCTCCCCTGCCCAGGAGATGTGGTATGATCAGACCATGTACCGTACACAGTCAGACACAGCCATTGATTAAAATGAACTTTTGTATGGGAAAACCCCTTTAATGTCTCTCCATAGACAGACTGGGAAGAAATTCTATTATCCCCAGGACTAAACAATTGTGTATCTCTTTTAAATGGTTCTGATTTTGCAACAATTTATAACCATGATATAATCTACTTCTAGAAGAGCTGGCTCCATTCCTATTGCTAATAAAGATGCACTCTTTTCTTGCCACCTATGACAGCACCCACTGAGAGAGGGTATCCACCCTTCGTGAACAGAAAACCTACAGAATAAAAGGGCAGTGCCTCTTCACTGCATTACTTGGTTTTCTGTCCTTGGAATGGTAACCCAAATCCTGGAGTTGTCCAAGGGAATGATTGCAGTGGGAGAAGACTTACCCAGGCCAGGCCGGTTGATTGGGGGCAGCGACTCCATTCCGGCTATGGCCGGTGCAGGGGTCCTGGAAGCGCCGCAGTGGATCCCGGGAGACGTGAATGGCGTGCATCCGTAGGTCTGTGAAAGTGCACCCTGATGCCGATCGTGCATGTAACGTTGGGAGTAATCAGCTGTTGAGTGGACGCTGGACAGCAGCAGCAGCAGCATAGTAAACTGATGTGGGTGCTGGTCGTCGTGTTATATCGGGTATGCGCATGCACAGGGTGTGCAGATCTGTGAAAGCGTGTTCTGATGATGAGCGCGCCGGGGGAGTTGCTGAATTCGTATGGGAGAGCTGTGTTGGTGGGGTATTGACTGATGGATGGAAGCTGCTGTCAGCCTGCTGAAGGAGCTTCTAGGTGATCGCCTGTGAAGATCCTCCGCATCAGCCAAAGGCAGCGTCGGGAAAGTTGGATTGTGCCAGCAGTATGAATGAGTCCCTAGCCCCCAAAGGATGATTCCTCCTAATCCAGTACCTAAACAGCTCCTGAGTGTTGAGTGACCTCTGTGAACGTTTGCCTTGTAATTGGGGTTTCTTGTCAGAGAAAATCTAGAAAATGTGTGACAAAATCAAAGTTCAAGGAGTGTTCACTGCAATGCATAGTTACCAAATTCAGGGGGTCAACGACTATTCTAAACTGAATAGGCTTGCCCTTGTCAGATTGTAACCGTTATCCAGTTAGAAACTGGGTGAGCAGGGCTGGATTGGCCATCCAGCAATTCTGGCAAATGCCAGATGGGCCGGTCCTGTGAATGGGCCACTCAGTCTCCACAGAGAAGCACTCCACAAGTCCCTCCAGTGATTTAGTATTTAAAGCCTTGTGCTGCTGCTGCACCGGGATCAACCCCAGCAATGTGTCCTATCTCCACCCATGCTCCCATGTGACGTCCTTTTCCTCCTGAACTTTGCAGATGTGCTGCTCTCTTGATACTAAACAGCCTATTTTCACAGTTTTGTGGTAATAAAATATAGTTGCTCAATACAGGAGGTTAACCCTTTCATTGCCTCCTTATAGCAGACTGAAAAAAAACAACAACAATGTATTTAGGTAGGTAGTGAAGAGGTTAAACCTTGCAATTTCTATGCACATATACGTTTTCAAAAAATACTGCCATTTCTGGCCTCCATTAAAAATTTGTTTCAGTGTGTCAGTGATGCTATTGACAGTGGTTTGCTGTTAAAAATAGTTACCTACAGGCCAGCTATTTAAAACTGTGGTTTGTCCGTCACACGGATCACATATAAGTTTGCACCAAATTCAGCCATTTGTAGTGCGCGTGGAAGATATTGTCCTCCATTTAAAATGGGCAAGGCACGTGGCAAGGGATGGGGAACTGGACGTGATGGTGATGGTGCATGCAGAGGCCGAGGCTGTGGGCAAGCTGAAATTGTGCCACAACAAACACCCACATCTTCTCGCTAGACCTTCCTGTCCCAATTAATAGGGGACCACAGAAAACCACTATTGAACACAGAGCAGTGTGAAAAGGTTATTGGTTGGATAGCAGATAATGCTTCAAGTCACTTAGCAGCCACCACCACCACCACCCTGTCTTCCACACGGTCAAGTCTCAGTAGTCGTGAGTCTGGACTGCATATTCATCACCATGATCCTCCTTCCTCCCACCAGGCCAAGTGCCCAGAGACAACTGATCCCACACTTGGACACTCCGAAGAGCTGTTCACTTTTCCATTTTTCTCGCCCTGTCCACTTGAAGCGAGGCAAGAGAAGATCCCATGTAGCGATTCCCAAATATTTGAGCAGCCACGGTCACACGAAGGCAACGGTGGGAAAGTGTCACAAGAGGTGGATGATGATGATGAGACACAATTGCCAGAAAGTCAAGAGGCGGACCAGAGTGTGGAAGTGGAAGACGAGGTGGTGGATGATATAGTAACTGACCCAACCTGTCAGGAGGACATGCAGAGCGAGGACAGCAGCACACGAGGGAGGCAGAGCACCCCAACAGGCAGAAAGAAGCAGTGTGGTGGCCGCAGACAGAAGTCAGGCGACCGGTCCCCGTAACACCAACACGAAGGAAGTTGCCAGTACAACTGTTAGGTCTTCCCGAGTCTGGTTGTTTTTTAAAGACTGCCGAAAACGCCAAAAAGGCCATTTGCACCACCTGCTAGGCCAGCATCAGCAGGGGTGGCAAAACTAGCAGCCTGACCACCACCAGCATGATCAGGCACATGGCAGCAAAGCACCCGACTGTGTGGGCCGAATCCCAGGGTCCAGGAACAGTGTCTGCGGGTGGCACCACTGCTTCTTCCGCTGTTGTGCATGCAAGCCAATCCCCTGTCCATGGTGCATGCGAACATGCTTCCTGCCCTGCACCTGTCGTTGCACACTCTCAAGTAGCAGCATCAGGAAGCACGTCCTTGTCCCAGCCCAGCGTTCAGTTGCCCATACCCCAGTCCTTGGAACACAAGCGCAAATACGCAGCCAACGCCCCACAGGCCACACTACTAAATTCCCATATTTCACGACTTGCGCTTGCGCTCAAAATGTTGCCTTTTAGGCTCGTGGAGACGGAAGCATTCCGCAACCTGATGGTGGCGGCCGTCCCTCGGTACTCGGTCCCCAGCCGCCACTATTTCTCTCGGCATTCCTTCCTCGCATTACACAAGCACGTGTCCCAAAACATTAGCCGTGCCCTCAACAACGAAGTTACCGGGAAAGTCCACCTAACCACAGACACGTGGACAAGTGCTTGTGGGCAGGGACGGTATATCTCACTGATGGCACACTGGGTTAACATAGTGGAAGCCGGGACCCAGTCGGACCTTGGGACGGAAGATGTCCTTCTGACGCCAAGGATTGCGGGCCCTAGGTCAATCAGGGTTGTCCCTACAGCTCCTGCACCTCAGCCTCCTCCTCCTCTTCAGCCTCCATCTCCGAAATGACCACATCAGTCTTAAGCTGGAAGCACTGCCTCGACCAAGCGGCAACAGGCTGTGCTGAAGCTAATATGCTTAGGTGACAAATCGCACAATGCTGAAGAGTTGTGGACAGCTCTGAAAGAGCAGGCAGATCTGTGGCTCACACCACTGAACCTACAGCCAGGCATGGTCGTGTGTGACCATGGCCGGAACCTGGTGGCGGCTCTGAGGCGAGGCGAGCTCACACACGTACCATGCCTGGCCCATGTGCTTAACCTCGTGGTTCAGCAGTTTCTCAAATCCTACCTGGAGCTGCCGGATCTGCTTATTTAAGTACGCCGCCTGTGTGGCCATTTTAGAAAGTCACCTACAGCTTCCTCCGCCATTGCCGGGTTTCAGCAACGTTTACAGACTGGTGTGTGATGTCCCCACGTGTTGGAATTCTACACTGCAGATGTTCGGAAGGATTTGTGAGCAGAAGAGGGCAGTTGTTGAGTACTAGCATCAACAAAACCGTCGGTATTCAGTTCAGACTCCACACATAAGACCTCAGGAGTGGACATGGATGTCAGACATATGTTCCATCCTTCAAAACTTTGAGGACTCCACCAAGATGGTGAGAGGCGATGACATCATAATTGGCATCACCATCCTGCTTCTCTGTCTTCTGAAACGCTCTCTGCTCACAATCAAAGAGGATGCATTGCAGGCGGAGCATGATGAGATGGAGCAAGGAACCATACAGGGTGATTCAACACAGCCCAGCCTCATCTCATCCTAACGTGGATTGGGTGACAATGAGGAGGAGGAGGAAGAACAGGAGCTAGTTTCATGCGCTATAGACTGTACTACCTGCACAGCTGTCATACCGTCTGTGGATGGCCTGAGGACAGAGGAAGAGGAGGAGATCATGGTCAGTCGTCCTCTTGGTGTGGACACAGAAGTCTTGCTTGTTGGCAGTCTGGCACGCATGGCTGAGTTTGTTACGCTGCCTTTCCCATGACCCTCGCGTTCTCAAAATTTTGGGTGACAGTCATTACTGGTTGGTGACACTTCTAGACCCACACTACAAGGAGAACTTTATATCTCTTATTCCTGAGGCGGACAGGTCTACAAAAATGGGGCAGTACCAGAAGGCCCTTGTTGCACAACTATTAAAAAAAATTCCCATCTGAAAACGCTGGTGGAAGAGGTCACAGTTCGTTGGACAACCAAGGAGTACAGACTAGAGAGACACAACTCCAATCCAGCAGAGGCAGGGGAACACTGTCAAAGTTCTGGGAGAGTTTTCTCAGCCCCTCCCATCGCACAGGCCCTGAAGCGCGGGGTACTCTCACAAGGAGTGCAAAGTTTGGGAAGATGCTGAGGGATACCTTGCCAACCGTACCAGCGTCCTCCGTGATTCTTCTGTGCCTTATAATTATTGGGTATCCAAGCTGGATACATGGAATGAACTGGCTCTTTACGCCTTGGAGGTCCTGGCCTGCCCTGCCGCTAGCGTTTTATCAGAGAAGGATTTTTAGTGCCGCTTGTGGAATTATAACTGATAAGCGCATCCGCCTGTCAACTGAAAATGCTGACAGGCTGACTCTTATAAAAATGAACAAGGGCTGGATTGGGCCAGACTCCACACCACCGAATGATAGCAGCGTAACATAAACTCAAATCCAGTGTCTTTTTTTGAGAGGTGTATTCCCATGCACCTCTTCACACCCACACATGGGTATACGCTTCCTGATTTTGGCTATTTGCTCTTGTCCTCCTCCTCCTCCTTATCCTCATCCTCCACCACCATATCACCAGGGTGACCGTGGTCCGTGATGCAACACCCACATCATTTTTTTAAAGGGTGTTTATGATGCCCGTAAAAAAATCATACAGTATGTTCATGTATACTCCCCAGGGGTAAATGTTTGTCAGCCCATACATTTAGTGCATGGGCATTACAAGTATAGGAGACCTGCTCCTTTCTAATGGGAACATTTTTTTATGAGGCCCTCCTCCACGTCTCTTCCAAGGGGCATTGGAGTGCTTCCAAATTTTTTGCAACACTGCATTCACTGCATAGGCAAACACAATGGGAAACCCCCTTCCTAATACTGGGAACATTGTTTTCAGGAGGCCCTCTGACCTCCACGTCTCTTCCAAGGGGCATTGGAGTGCCTCAAAATTTTTGGCAACCCTTGCATTCACTGCATAGGCCAACATAATGGGAAACCCCCTTCCTAATAATGGGAACATTGTTTTCAGGAGGCCCTCTGACCTCCACGTCTCTTCCAAGGGGCATTGGAGTGCCTCAAAATTTTTGGCAACCCTTGCATTCACTGCATAGGCCAACATAATGGGAAACCCACTTCCTAATAATGGGAACATTGTTTTCAGGAGGCCCTCCTCTAAGTCTCTTCAAAGGGGAATTGGGGTTCGTCCAAATTTTGGTTAGCCCTGACACTCACTGCTTACGCAATAACAGTATAGGAGACCCGCTCTTTAGTAATTGGAACAGCAAAGCCTAGCTGGCTGATGGCTCTCTAAGAATAGTGAGGGCCGACTGCTGGCCCTTTAAGAATAGTAAAGGCCGCCTGATGGCCCTATAAAAATAGGCTTTGTGACTTTGTGTCCCTCCTTCATAAATGAAACAGGATGTGTCTGATCATGTCTCACACACCACATGGCTAAATAAGGTTGTAAAATGTTAAAATGACATTTCCCGGTGAATGCATTGGTCACGGTTGAAAGCAATGCAAAAGTGCAAAAACTCATCAAAATTGCTACGTGTGAACATAGTCCAAGGTGTGGAGGAGTATTTTTGTTTTTTGTTAGTTATTTTGCTTTATATACAAGTCATTACCCTGGAAAGGATGTTCCTTAACATATTTCCCAGGAAAATACATTTTGGTTTAGTTTTAGTATGTTTTATTGTGAGTCCGTAAAAGTGGCGTAATACTCTGACAACGTTGTTGACCGCAGAGACCTGGGAGTCAGAAATGCTTCCAGGGGTCTTCCCCATGCTGTTCCCATGTCATTTGAGCACTGTTCCCATTGATTTGAACAATTTTTAGGCCCTCTGCAGACCGCCTGGGGGAGCCGCCTGAAAAATGCTCGAGTTTCCCATAGACTTGCATTGGGCTCGTTGCTCGGGTCGAGCACCCGAGTATTCCAATTTGCTCGACCCGAGCATTTTAGTGCTCGCCCATCACTAATACTGTCATCACTGTGTACCGTGTGTGTGTGTGTGTATACCACCCTGGCATCTGTATGTACTACCCTGTCATCTGTGTATACTACCCTGTTATCTGTACTGTATATACCAAAAATTCTTTCTGAATGGTCACCCATTCATGGTCTGGGCAGATATGTGTCAATTTAATTACTGTGTGATTGACATTACTCTCCCCTACATTGTATTGACATATAATTACTGCCATAGTCCAGTATTTTTTTCTAATTACTGGATATACCACCCTGCCATCTGTATATACCACCCTACCTACTGAGGGAGGGGGTAAGTCACAAGAATTGGCACATAAGGGGTTGACTTGCATAAATCCCCTCTGCTGTATGGTATTGTAGAATTTACAATAGATATCACTCATGTAATGTGAGAAGTAAGTGAAATCTCTGGCATTGTATTATACCTATATTTTTCCGCCGTATCTGTGCAGCATGAATCGTATGTGTTAAAGGAGCCCGCTGAGACTCTTAAGCCCGGGGACCACAAAAACCTGGAGCCGGCCCTGTGTGTAGTACCGAATGCAACCTTCAGGTTAATAATAAATCTTGTAGGGATTCACTCTGAAAAGTAGGAAGGCATTAAGTAGCGTTCACACAGCCAATGTGGGGTTGGTCCAAACAAGGGCAGTTCTGTTGGTTTCCATAGGTTGCACAGCACCAGGAAAAAAAGGGGAAAAAAATCATAAACATAAATCCCTAGCCTTGTGCATGCACTAACTGAACAAACAGCTATTGTCCATAGCAACCACTGATACATGTGGTTATCTGCACACGGCCCTGTACAGACTTAGTGGTACAGACAGGCACATGAGAGCCCCAGAATGTGAGTGCCGACATGGCTAGAACAGTACCGGCACGGGAGGTGAGTATGAACTTTTTTTATTTTATCGGCACCAAACCTTTAGATTAGGAGGGGGTTGTCCAGGTATTGGCTCTGGGTGCTTTAACTAACTATGATCTGGCCAATAACTGGTGGATTTCTCGGTCCGTTAAGGCGAGGTTTGGCTCTAGGCCTATTTCCAATCCAAAGATGGCACCCTGGGATTTGAATCTGGATACGGCTGTATCAAAGCCTTCGTTTGAACCCATGGATTTGATGTCTTTTAAGTTCTTTACACTAAAGACTATCATCTTGGTGGCCTTGACTTCGACATGGAGAGTTAGCGTCAAACCCGCAGGGTCCAGATGTTACAGCATAGTTGATGGGATCTCTAGAAATCCCATATCCGCTAGGCGTGCATCTGAGGCTGCGAATCACCTATGGACATTGACATGCAGCGCGTCTTTCAGGACCGCAGCATCAGTTTAATTAAATATCAGTGTCTGAGCAAAGGGTCTGAATACTTATGACCATGTGATATTTCAGTTTTTCTTTTTTAATAAATTTACAAAAATTTCTACTTTTCTGTTTTTTGAGTCAAGATGGGGTGCAGAGTGTACTTTAATGAGAAAAAAATGAACTTTTTAGAATTTACCAAATGGCTGCAATGAAACAAAGAGTGAAAATTTTAAAGGTGTCTGAATACTTTCCGTACCCACTGTATCTCAGCTGCAACAACTTGGTAAAGCTGTCAGTCACTTTTTATTTCCTTTTAGGGTCCTAAAAAAGAAAAGAGGTCTTAAAGCCTCTGAAAGCACACTAGCTAGATGGATTAAAGAGGCTATAGGGTTAGTTTATTTAGCAAAAAGGGCAGTTCCAGGAGACCTGAAAGCTCATTCTACTAGGGCTAGTTCAACCTACTGGGCTGAGAAAGCGGATGTCTCCATCGATCAAATATGTAAAGCTGCTACACGGTCTTCATCTTGCACCTTCTACAGACACTATAGGCTTGATTTGGGATCTTCTGCTGATCTTTCCTTCAGGAAAAGGGTTCGGTTGTGGTCCCACCCGAAGTTTAAAGTTTCTCTGTAAATTTCTCAGGTGGTGCTGCCATGGGTGATAGGAAAAGACTAAATCATTTACTGGTAATGGTATTTTCCAGAACCCATGACACTTATATTCCCTCCTGTTGCTGGTAATTGGTGGTCACTTAGTTTCCTTTGTTGTGTTGGATTCACACAGTGTTTAGAAGACAAAATCGTGTTCTTTAACAGTGTCTATACTATTAAGTGGTGTCCTCTCATGCTCTGTAAACAACTGATGCGGTGGAGAGGTGCCGCCCTTTTATTCTGTAGGTTCCCTGAGAGGCGGATCTCCTCTCTGAGGTGGTGCTTTCATGGGTTCTGGAAAATCCCATTATCGGTAAGTAATTTAGTCTTTTCTTTTCCCAGCAATTTACAACACAATGTATCCCATCACTGTCCGGACTTGTTCACACAACCATATTTTTGAACCAAATGCAATCCTTCAAAACTATGATCAATGTTATTCAATAAAGGAGTGCAGATGAGCGATTTTTTTTTTTTCCATTGACCGAATCTGCTCGTGAAAAAATCTCAGGAGTTAACACAAATCTGACATATGGTGTGAGAGACATAACCTAACAGTACTTTATCACTTTCACACGTTTGGTCATTCAATTGCCCAGTTGCGGTCTCTAGTTCTTGAACAGGTACAGTCATGGCCAAAAGTTTTGAGAATGACACCAAAATTATATTTTCACATGATCTGCTGGCCTCTGATTTTTATTAGTGTTTGTCTGATGTTTATATCACATACAGAAATATAACTGCAATCATATTATGAGTACCAATAGGTTATATTGACAGTTAGAATGAGTTAATGCAGCAAGTCAATATTTGCAGTGTTGCCCCTTCTTCTTCAAGACTTCTGTAATTCTCCCTGGCATGCTCTCAATCAACTTTTGGACCAAATCCTGACTGATAGCAGTCCATTCTTGCATAATCAATGCTTGCATTTTGCCAGAATTTGTTGGTTTTTGTTTGTCCACAAGTTCTCAATGGGATTAAGATCTGGGGAGTTTCCAGGCCATGGACCCAAAATCTCTATGTTTTGTTCCATGAGCCATTTAGTTATCACTTTTGCTTTATGGCAAGGTGCTCCATCATGCTGGAAAAGGCATTGTTGGGCGCCAAACTGCTCTTGGACGGTTGGGAGAAGTTGCTCTTGGAGGACATTCTGGTACCATTCTTTATTCATGGCTGTGTTTTTAGGCAAGACTGTGAGTGAGCCGATTCCCTTGGCTGAGAAGCAACCCTACACATGAATGGTTTCAGGATACTTTACAGTTGCCATGAGACAAGACTGGTGGTAGCGCTCACCTCTTCTTCTCCGAATAAGCTGTTTTTCAGATGTCCCAAACAATCGAAAAGGGGATTCATCAGAGAAAATGACTTTGCCCCAGTCCTCAGAAGTCCACTCCCTGTACCTTTTGCAGAATATCAGTCGGTCCCTGATGTTTTTTCTGGAGAGAAGTGGCTTCTTTGCTGCCCTCCTTGAAACCAGCCCTTGCTCAAAGAGTCTCTGCCTCACAGTGCGTGCAGAAGCACTCACACCAGCCTGCTGCCATTCCTGAGCAAGCTCAGCACTGCTGGTAGTCCGATCCCGCAGCTGAAACAGTTTTAAGATACGGTTCTGGCGCTTGCTGGTCTTTCTTGGGCGCCCTGGAGCCTTTTTGACAACAATGGAAGCTCTCTCCTTGAAGTTCTTGATGATGCGATAGATTGTTGACTGAGGTGCAATCTTTGTAGCTGCGATACTCTTCCCTGTTAGGCCATTTTTGTGCAGTGCAATGATGGCTGCACGTGTTTCTTTAGAGACAACCATGGTTAACTGAAGAGAAACAATGATACCAAGAACCAGCCTCCTTTTAAAGTGTCCAGTGATGTCATTCTTACTTAATCATGACTGATTGATCGCCAGCCCTGTCCTCATCAACACCCACACCTGTGTTAATGGATCAATCACTAAAACGATGTTAGCTGCTCCTTTTAAGGCAGGACTGCAATGATGTTGAAATGTGTTTTGGGGGTTAAAGTTCATTTTCTGGGCAAATATTGACTTTGCAAGTACAGTAATTGCTGTTAAGCTGATCACTCTTTGACATTCAGGAGTATATGCAAATTGCCATTACAAAAAATGAAGCAGTAAACTTTGGAAAAATTACTATTTGTCTCATTCTCAATACTTTTGGCCATGACTGTACATCCCAACAGGAGACGGTGTAACCAGATTAGACGTCTTAAAACCAGAGAAGCCTATTGGATTCACTATTTACAGAGTATGGAACCCACAGGCCTTAACAGAGATTAGGATGTCATGAGCTATCTGTGCATTAATACCATTTTCTTCTTTATTTTGTAGCTCCGATCATGAACTTGTCATGCAAGGGGGTATGGATTAGATTCAATTATGGCTCTTTTTTTCCTTTCTTTTTTTTCTTCATTTTTTACATTTTTTTATTTTTTATTTATTAAATTTCTTTTTGTATTTTCTTTTCTTATTTGTTTTATTTTTATTATATTTATTTGTTGGGAAGTGCTGGTACGTGTGATTCTTATGCAGCACACGGTTGCTACACAAGGACACATGGACATGGATATCTCTGATACTGATTTTTCAAGTACCAGAAAAATGGAACAGGCCTAATTCAGACCCCTGGACTGCAATGTATGGATTGGCAGCGGCAGCACCGACCAAAGCATAATGGCTTCATATATTTCTATGATCCTGTCATACTCTGATCGGGAGAGCCGCGGCCAATCCATGCATTGTGGTCTGTGATCGGAGCGAGATCCACGGAGGTATGCATGAATCCAAAAACATGGTGCAAAAGAGAAAAACCAGCTCACCCAGGCTCTAGGCGTAGTGAAGCACAGATTCCAGAGGACCTATTGGGGAGATAAACAAAGATTTACAGCTGGGTACTAGTGTTGAGCGAGTATGTTCTATTAACCCTTTCGGCGAGTATGCTCGGGCCGAGCTCCGAGTATTTACAGCTGCTCGGTGATATGGTTAAATCGCTCCCGTGTGCATGATTTGCGACTGTTAGACATTTCTCACATGTAATAAAGCTGTCAAACAGTCGCAAATCATGCACACGGGAGCGATTCAACCATATCACCGAGCAGCTATACATACTCGGAGCTCGCCCGAGCATACTCGGACAGAACATACTCGCTCAACCCTACTGGGTACCTTCTTCGTTTAGCCCTAAAACATACATGGCTATAATTGTGTACCCAAGCTCTATTTCATGCTGCCTATGGGTTGGGCTGCCTGAAGCTGGTGACAGGTTCCCTTTAAATGACCTAACCATAGAGCCGTGACTACGTCATGGACAGCTCTTCCTTTATCTGCCAGCAGTAGTTTCTCAGTCCCAGCTTCTATTTAGTTGACAAAGTAACGTGCAATAAAGAGCTAAATTATGGTTCTGTCTTGTTGGGGCTTTATTTGCAAACAGGTAACGTCAAGGCCGGAAGTGACATATGCGAAGAAAGTGACCGTCCCATCGGAAGTGACGTCATTGTGAAAATGCTCTATCACCACCCATTCTCTTGACGTCTGCACTTCCACGTCTCTCTTGTGTGTGTCCCGGTGTTGTGTGCGGCTTCCCCGTGGGGAAGGAGGAGGAGGAGGATCGGGGTCATGGCGGTGGTGTCCGGAGTGGGGGGCGGTGGAGCAGTGGCGCCCGGTAACGTACGAGATGGGGCCCGTGTAGCCGTGCTCTGCCTTCTCTGGTACTCGGTGAGCTCTGGCGGCAACGTGGTGAACAAGATCATCCTGAACGGCTTCCCATACCCGGTGACTGTGTCCCTGTTCCATATCCTGGCTATCTGCTGCTTCCTCCCCCCGATGCTCCGGGCATGGGGGGTCCCGCACACCCAGCTGCCCGCCCGGTACTATCGCTGGTACATTATCCCGCTGGCGTTCGGGAAGTACTTCGCCTCGGTGTCCGCGCACTTCAGCATCTGGAAAGTGCCCGTGTCCTATGCGCACACCGGTGAGTAGCCGCCTGCTGCACATAGTAACGAGCTGGGGGCGGAGAGGCCTCACACCCTCTAGGAATGGATTAGTGCCGCTGACCTATCACATTGCAGCTCTCATTGTTTTCCCTTGCTGGTTAGAAAGTGAGCAGTGATGTGATTGGTTGCTAGGGGCCTGCCTGCATGTGTGTGTGTCTCCGGGGCGCCAGGTCGGGTAGGAGGTGGTGATTTACCTGTATCAGGGATTGACTGATTTATTTTCCAGGACCAATTATAGTTTTATTTTACCATATAACATATTGTAAAACGGGCAAAAAATATTTCTAGTTCATTGAAATTGTGAAAAGAACAGTAGCGCCATTGCTCTTTAGGATGTTCATTTTACAGTAAAAGTGACCTGGCAATATCTTTCTGTAGGCCGGGATAAATGACAACACTAAAGGTATCTATAATAGAAGTTCAGTGGTGAAAGAAAACCCAAATGTGTGTATGTGCACACCCCTGTTAATGGCAGCTTTCTGCTCATGTGAAGAAAAACACATACCAAGAATTAATTCTGAACTTTTTCCACCTTTACAGTCACCCATATTCTGTACTAATCCACGGGGAAACAAACTGAAATAGTTTTGAGGGGAAAATAAAAATAACAAAAGTAAAATAATGTGGTTGCAAAACTGTGAAGACCTTTTAATTGGCTGATTGTGAATACAACATCCCCAATCTCATTTAAACTCCTAATAAATAGTCCGTGCATAGCTGCCATCATTTACAGTGATTCTGATTAACCACATAGAAAGTTTACCTGACCTTTTCTTAGTTGCCTTTTCCAACAAAGTCCATGTCCGTAAACAGCTTACAATACAGCAAAGGGATCTTATTGTTGAAAATGATTAGTCAGGAGAAGGTTACAAAAAAACTTTCAAAGCCATTACCTATACCATGGAACACTGAAGACGTGGCTTAAATTTGACACAACAGTGAGATTACCTAGAACTGGACGTCCCTCAAAAATTGATGAAAAGATTAGAAGAAAATTGGTACGGAAGGCTGCCAAGAGGCCTAAGGCAATATTAAAGAAGCTGTAGAAATTTCTGGCAACTACTGCATGTGACAACAATCTTATATTCTATACATGTCTGGCCTGTAGGGTAAATAGAAGGATTTTCTTGCCAAGAAAAGCATCCAAGCGTGGCAGAGTTTTGCCAAAACTTACATCAATTCTGCCAAAAGCATGTGGGAACACGTGTTCTGGTTTAATGAGACCAAGGTTGAACTTTTTGGTCATAATTCCAAAAGGTAGGTTTGAGACACAGCCAACACTGCACATCGCGAAAAGAACACCATACCCACATTGAAGCATGGTGGAGGCAGCATAATGATGATTTTCTGCAACTAGAACTGGTGTTTATTGAATGTGGAGGAAAATTTGAAGTTCTAAATCAGTCAATTTTTCATCAAAACCTTTAGGCCTCTGCTAAAAAGCTGAAGATGAATTTTACCTTTCAGCTCTGCAACGACCCTAAGCATAATAATATAATCACTTTTTATTTATATAGCGCCAGTATTTTCCGCAGTACTTTACAATTAAGTGGTGACATATACAAACAATACATTCAGTACAAGGTAAGACAGTTTAAACAGTTACATTAGAAGTGAGGGTCCTGCTCGCAAGTTTACTACAAACATAGGTTCAAATCAACAAAAGAATTGGATCGCCAGAAGAAGGTCAAAGTTTTGCAACAGGCCAGTCTTGAATCCAATAGAAAAATCTGTGAGTTGACTGAAGATGGCTGTATACAGGAGATGCCCTCAGTCTGTCAAATTTGGAGCGCTACTGCAAGGGAGAGTGGGTACTTGAACAAAGTATTAGTTTAATGGTGTATATTTATGCAACCACATCATTTTTCTTTTTCTACCCAAAAAGATTTTTTTTTTTTATCCTCGATGGATTTGTACAGACTATGGGTGACATTATAGTGGACAAAGTTCTGAAATTATTATTCTTGGTATGATATATATTTTTTTTGCATGACAAAATCTTGGCTTTTTAACAGGGGTGTGCAGACTTTTTATTGCCTCTGTGTGTATATTACACTGTGTGAAGTCCTTTAGTGACGCTTCAAAAAAGAAGCAGCGAGATAGACACAGCGGCCTTCAGTAGGCTGCCATGACAACACGATCAGCCCCACTTATTAAAGGGAACCTGTCACGTCCTAGTTGCTATGTATACTGCCCCCATAGCGTTGTTAGTGATGCAATGTGCATCACTAACAAGCTGTTTTCATGAAAACTGGTGCAGCTATAATGAATTTATAATGTTTAATATACTTAGATCCTACCTGCGTTTTCAGTCATAGGGGTGTGCTTGTCATAGCGCATGCGCAGTGTAGCTGCAAACTACACAGCTTCACCGCGCATGCGCTATGATGCGCCATGTTCCCCGCACATGCGCAGTGAAGCTGGTAATCACATCCTCACTGCGCAGGAAGCCGGACATCTACAAGTGCGTCTGCGCCCCACAATGTCAGCGCTTGCTGGGAGCAGTATTCAAATACATGGGTGGCGCCAGCAAAGAGTGAATGCTGCGTCCGCTCATGACTGAATATGACAAGCACGCCCCTATGACTGAAAAGGCAGGTAGGATCTAAGTATATTTAGGCTATGTGCCCATGATGCAGAAATGCTCAGGATTTTTTCCTGAGCGTTTCTGCATCTCCCTGGCAGAAAAAACGCATGCGGATTGTACATGCGTTTTTCCTGCCAGGGACATGCGGAAATGGAGCGTTATCACTGACATTTCCGCATGCGGATTGACAAGCGCTTTTCCAAGCGATTTTAGCATCACTTGGAAAGTGGTGGTGACAACTAGGTCACACTATATAAATCCATGCAAACAGCATGGATTTATATTGTGTGACCCGAGAGAGTGGTAAAAATAAATGTATACTTACCCTCCGATGGCCCCCGGTGTCCTGCTTTACACTCCGTTCTCCCGGCTGCCGGCATCGGTGGATTGAAAGACCTGCCGACGTAAGCGTCGTGTGACCCGTCACATGACTCTGACGTCAGCGCAGGTCCTAGTTCAGTCCACTGCAAAGTGCCGGGAAGCACGGAGGAGCGCTGCGCGGGCCGCCAGAAGGTAAATATACATTTATTTTTTATATTATTCTTTTTTTACAGATTTTTTAATGGTACCTGGGTGTGGAGGAGACTCTCCTCTCATCCACACCCGGGTACCATCCGCACATTAGAACGCTTGGATTACGCATCTACATATACAGTGATGCGTAGTCCATGCGGTCTAATGCAAGTCAATGGCGGCGAAGACGCAGCACTTCCGCAGAATAATTGGTAGTGCTGCTTTTTTTTCCCGCAATGATAATCCGCAGCGGAAATTTCTGCAGCATGTGCACAGCACATGCGGATTATCATTGGGGAACATTGCTGTCCTTCTACCGTGCGTTTTTAATGCATTTCTGCAGCGTTTCCGCAGCTGCAGAAACGCATTAAAAACGCATCGTGGGCACACAGCCTAAAGGTTATAAAATCATTATAGCTGCACCAGTTTTCATGAAAACAGCTTGTTAGTGATGCACATTGAATCACTAACAACGCTATGGGGCAGTGTACATAGCAACTAGGACGTGACAGGTTCCCTTTAAAAAGGATGTACAATTTAATCTATGTCAGGAAGGAGTTGAGGTTAGTTTCTTGGAATACCTCTATCTGATCGTTGGGGGTTCAACCACTCGTTTCAGAGCTCGAACATTTCCTGTAGACAATGAATGGAGCAGAGGTTGCTCATATACACCTGTGCTCCATTCAAGAAGGGGCTCTGCCCGATTCTCAGGATCACAGAGTTCCAGGGATCTGAAAGTTATTCTAAGGATAGGGGATGGCTATCCATTCTGAAAATGGACCTTTAACCCCCTTCACGACCTTGGGATTTTCCATTTTCGTTTTTTGCTCCCCTTTTTCCCAGAGCCATAACTATTTTATTTTTCCGTCAATATGGCCATTTGAGGGCTTATTTTTTGCGGGATGAGTTGTACTTTTGAACTACACCATTGATTTTACCATATAGTGTACTGGAAAATGTGGGAAAAAATTCCAAGTGCGGTGAAATTGCAAATAAAGTACAATTCCACAATTTTTATTTATTTATTTATTTTTTTTAACCATGTTTGCTAAATGCTAAAACGGACCTGCTATTATGATTCTCCAAGTCATTATGAGTTCGCAGATACCAAACATGTATAGGTTCTTTTTGTGTTTGAAGGGAACCTGCCATGTGATTTGTCCTATCTACACTGCCCCCATTGCGCTGTTAGTGATGCCATGTGCATCACTAACACGCTTTTTTCATTAAAATCGGCGCTATAATCCTTTGCAAAAACCACTTTATATAGTTATCATACCTGCTCGTTTAGTCATAGGGGTGGCTTCATTGCATTCAGTCAGGGTTGTCGCCGCTCACGCCATTTGAATGATGTTCCGGGGTTTGCGCTGATATCACTGGAATCCACTTTGAAATGTCGCTCTTGTGCTGTGTGTATCGGGGTTTATTGCATCACTAACATGCACTGTGGACAGTTTAGATACTACACAGAACATGACAGGTTCCCTTTAAGGGGGTATTCCCCTCTCCAAGATCCTATCCCAATATGTAGTAGGTGTAATCATAACTGATATAGTGACAGTTAGTTAGCTAGTTGCTAGCGGTCGTAACCATGGATACTTAAGGTCCTGCAATGCCTGCACATGAGGAAAGAGACAGTGTATCAGAAGAAC
This sequence comes from Phyllobates terribilis, assembly GCF_046119375.1. Taxonomy (NCBI): domain Eukaryota; kingdom Metazoa; phylum Chordata; class Amphibia; order Anura; family Dendrobatidae; genus Phyllobates; species Phyllobates terribilis. The sequence goes on along the minus strand of NW_027362761.1, from coordinate 16,881,958 downwards.
TATATTACATTTCTGTTTGTAGGTATTTGTTTGCATTAAAATCGCTTATAATAGGTCTGCCATGTACTGCAATGCAAATCCGCATGTGCTGTGCACATCATTCGGAAATTTCCCCTGCGGATTCACGTTGCGGTAAAAACCGCAGCGTAACCAATTCTAGTGGGATTCCACTGCGAAATCGCCGTCATTGACTTGCATTGGATCACATAAGAGCCGCATGTATACATGTAGTCATGTGGATCTTATGCGATTAATGTGCGGATGGTACCCGGGTCTGGAGAAGAGGAGACTCTCATCCAACCCAGGTAGCATCGTACCTGCAAGTTAAAAAAATAATTTTATAAAGTTGAAAAAAAAAAAAAAAAGAATCCTACTCACTCACCTCTCCGGCGCCCCCGGTTTCCTCCCAGTGACGATGCACTCTCCTCTGCTCCCAGCGGTGATCTGCAAGAACCTTCGGTGACGTCATTTAGTCAGCTGATGGTAACGCGACCATCACCTGACCGCTGACATCATGGAAGGTCCTTTTACATTACCGGTACTCACCACGGAGCCAGCAGTGACGCCGGGAGCAGACCGAGGCCGCCGGAAAAGTGAGTATAAGGTTATTCTTTATTTCTACGCTCTGTTTCCTTTTTTTTTTAACATTATGTTGGTCTCACAATATAAATCCATGCCTGTTGCATGGATTTATATTGTGTAACCAACTTTCAAGCACTTTTCCAAGTGATGCCAAAATCGTTTGGAAAAGCGCTTGACAAAAGCATGCAAAAACGCTTGTCCCTGGCGGAAAACACGCATGTACAATCCGCATGTGTTTTTTCTGTCAGGGAGAGGCAGAAACGCTCAGGAAAAATCCGGAGCATTTCTGCATCGTGGGCACATAGCCTTACACCTTCCCAGAAGCAGCAGCAAAGAGGACATTATACAGCAGCACTGAACAGTGTAGCTGTGAATCCACCTCTGGGTTGGAGTGATTGATAACACTTACTAAAAAGCTGTACCACCAATTGTCGGCTAGGCAGAGTACAAACTGACAGTCTGCCTCCGTTATTGGCACAGTCAGAGGTTCCATCTGAATTCTGTTTTTCTGGGATTTAGATGGAAACCCAGACATACAGTATGAATTTGAATCTCGCCTTAGAAGTATTCTAATTGAGCCTCAGTACAATAGCACACAGTTCCAGTTGGTTGATGTCAGGGGACGCAATTCTGCTGCCTCCAATTGTCAGGACAATTGTGCAATTGATTGACTAGCGATGGACGAGGCCACGCTTGTTTCCCTACTAGGCCAATTATTGGGGAACTCACAGTGGGCATACCTCCAGGCTGTCTAAGGGCTATTTGACCAAGAAGGAGAGTGATGGGGTGCTACGCCAGATGACCTGGCCTCCACAGTCACCAGACCTGAACCCAATCAAGATGGTTTGGAGTGAGCTGGACCGCAGAGTGAAGGCAAAAGGGCCAACAAGTGCTAGGCATCTCTGGGAACTCCTTCAAGATTGTTGGAAGACCATTTCCGGTGACTACCCCTTGAAGCTCATCAAGAGAATGCCAAGAGTGTGCAAAGCAGTCATCAAAGCAAAAGGTGGCTACTTTGAAGAACCTAGAATATGACATATTTTCAGTTGTTTCACCCTTTTTTGTTAAGTATATAATTCCACATGTGTTAATTCATAGTTTTGATGCCTTCAGTGTGAATGTACAATTTTCATAGTCATGAAAATACAGAAAAATCTTTAAATGAGAAGGTGTGTCCAAACTTTTGGTATATATATGTGTGTAATATATATTTATGTAATATATTATATGTTCATCTCACAAAATTAGAATATCATCAAAAAGTTAATTTATTTCAGTTCTTCAATACAAAAAGTGAAACTCCTATTATGTAGAGTCATTACAAACAGAGTGATCTATTTCAAGTGTTTTTCTGTTAATGTTGATGATTATGGCTTAGAGCCAATGAAAACACAAGTCATTATCTCAGTAAATTTAAAATACTTAACAAAAAAACATTTGCAAAGGCTTCCCAAGCGTCTAAAAAGGTTCCTTAGTCTGTTTCAGTAAGCTCCACAATCATGGGGAAGACTGCTGACTTGACAGATGTCCAGAAGGCAGTCATTGACACACTCCACAAGGTCCCAGAGTTCCAATTTTCATTTGGAAATCATGGTCCTAGAGTCTGGAGGAAGAGTGGAGAGGCCACAATCCAAGCTGCTTGAGGTCTAGTGTGAAGTTTCCACAATCAGTGATGGTTTGGGGAGCCATGTCATCTGCTGGTGTAGGTCCACTGTGTTTTATCTAGACCAAAGTCAGCGCAGCCGTCTACCAGGAAATTTTAGAGCACTTCATGCTTCCCTCTGCCGACAAGCTTTTTGGAGATGGAAATTTCATTCTCCAGCAGGACTTGGCACCTGTCCACACTGCCAAAAGTACCAACATCTGGTTTACAAACAACAGTATCACTGTGCTTGATTGGCCAGCAAACTCGCCTGACCTTATCCCCATAGATTCTATGGGGTATTGTCAAGAGGAACTTGAGACACCAGACCCAACAATGCAGACGAGCTGAAGGCCGCTATCAAAGCAACCTGGGCTTCCATGACACCTCAGCAGTGCCACAGGCTGATCGCCTCCATGACACGCCACATTGATGCAGAAGGAGCCCCGACCAAGTATTGAGTGCATTTACTGAACATACATTTTGGATTTTAAAAACATTTTTCAAGCTGTTATAAAGTATTCTAATTTACTGAGATAATGACTTTTGTGATTGCATTGGCTGTAAGCCATAATCATCAACATTAACAGAAATAAACGCTTGAAATACCGTAGATTACTCTGTAATGACTGTATATAATGAGTTTTACTTTTTGTATTGAAGAACTGAAATTAACTTTTTGATGATATTCTAATTTAGTGAGATGCACCTGTATATGTATCATAAAAGGAATTATCTGCCACCAATAGTCGTTTGTACAGGCTGATTGGACACCCTTTGAGATAGCATATTGCTTCAGGGGTGCGGTTTACAGAGCAAGAGGAACAGAGCTATTAAATTTTATATATATACTCTGGAAAAGTAGGCAGTGTTTATAAAAATAAAGTAAAAAAAATACACGTTACCAAATGGGAACAAAAACTGTGTATGCAATCACATAGAATAAAAGGGATAACAAAAGTAGTACTAAACCTCTTTCACAGAAATGTCTTAGAGCTTAGTGGAGGGAGGTACTTTTTAGCATAACGGACAGAACCACAGAGCACCGTGTCATCCAGGACTGACGCATGACAAAATCCCAAACTCTGATTTTTACTAGATGAAGGTTACACCAACATATCTCACCTTAGTAAGCTCATATGGGGTGCTGGTTGTGGGATGTGCTTGATCCCTAGAAGATTGAGATTGACAACTTTGAAGATATCTTTGCTCCTGGACGTCCCAGGCGGAAGATATTTCTCTTATGTTTCCTATCACGATTTTACCTTTCTATAGAGATGAAACGTGGCATGGATAACATCATCCATGTGATCCATATTAAGTTGGAGCTGTTAGACTGGCCTTACAGTGATGGGAGTGAATGCGTTTGTTTGCCACGATGCCGAAAATATATCTCCCCTAAATATCGGATCAGTGCAATCCCCAATATTCATCACTGACCACTGGCTCGAGAGTGTCTGAGATTCATTTGAACAGAGGAAGCCCCTGTCTCAGGAAGTGTACTTCTCCACCTCTGAGTATACGAATCCTTGACTTGGTGGCTGGCTCTCAGCAGATCCCCTGTTGTAATTGCCTGTTCACGGCAGGAGGTCCTACTTAAATGCAGATTGAAGTGTCGGCTCTTTTTCACTTCCCAAGTTATAATGAATCTCATATGTGAGGGTGATATGTCCCCTCTCTGGAGATGTCTTCATGCATTTTTCAATTTTTCTCTACGACAATTCATAATTGTGACCCTCGTGTATCCTTTGCTCTGCTATACCATCCATATTTACTGCATTACCCTATGCACAGGTCCTAATATGAAAGAAACTTACCAGAGCAGTTCTGCAAGTATCAAACTGGTTTGATAATTTCTTCTGCACCTGGAAGTCGGTAGTAAACTTCCCACAAGGTGTTCATTGGAAAATGTAATGTTGGTTTAGTGGATGTACGTTCACAAGCTGACAACAGCCCTAAGACTTTGTTTAGTTAAGGAGGCAAAGTCCTATGAAAATGCCGGCTGTACACACAGGCAGATTTCTCAGTGTGCTAAGAGGGTCCCAAAAAAAGGTGGCAGGTGAAGCTTGCCACATGTATCTAATGCTTACCCCCATCGATTAACATTGCTGGAGCATTCATACATACATGGCGATGAGGCGTTTTCAGTTTGCTGCAGGAGACCTGCAACTGGTCTGGGAATCACGGACTGTGTGTGAATGCGGGCTAAGGCTATGTGCCCACGATGCAGAAATGCTCCAGATTTTTTTCTGAGCATTTCTGCATCTCCCTGGCAGGAAAAACGCATGCGGATTGTACATGCGGATTGTACATGCGTTTATCCTGCCAGGGACATGCGGATGTGAAGCGTTCTTCACATGCATTTCTTCATGCGGGTTGACAAGCGCTTTCCAAGCGATTTTAGCATCACTTGGAAAGTGCTTGACAACTTGGTCACACTATATAAATCCAGGCAACCGGCATGGATTTATATAGTGTGATAGTAAAAGAATGGTAAAAAATAAAAAAATAAATCTATACTTACCTTCCGATGGCCCCCGCAGTCTTGCTTTGCTCCGCCCTGGCTGCCGGCAGATCATGCTACACTGAAGGACTTGCCGACGTCAGCGTCGCGTGACCCGTCACATGACTATAACATCACCGCAGGTCCTTCAGTCCACCGCGATCTGCCGGCTTGAGAGGACGAGCGCACCGGGGGCCACCAGAAGGTAAATATAATATTTATTTTTTATTTTATTCTTTTTTTTACAGGTTCTATGGTACCCGGGTCCGGAGGAGAGTCTCCTCTCCTCCACACCCGGGTACCATCCGCACATTGGAACGCATGGAATGCGCATCTACATGTACAGTGATGCGGAATCCAAGCGTTCCAATGCAAGTCAATGGCGGCGAAAAAGCAGCGCTTCCGCAAAATAATTGGTAGTGCTGCGTTTTTTTCCGCAATGATAATCCGCAGCGGAAATTTCTGCAGCATGTGCACAGCACATGCGGATTATCATTGGGGGACATGGCAGGCCTTCTACCATGCATTTCTGCAGCGTTTTTGCTGCTGCAGAAACGCTTAAAAAACGCATTGTGGGCATACAGCCTAAGGCTGTGTGCCCACTATGCGTTTTTCAAGCGTTTTTGCTGCGGAATTTCCGTAGCGAAAACGCTTCGTAATACGTGCCCCATGTTCCCAAATGATAATCCGCATGTGCTGTGCACATGCTGCGGAAATTTCCTCTGCGGATTATCATTGCGGAAAAATCCGCAGCATGTCCATTAATTTTGCGGACACGCAGCGTAATCGCCGCCATTGACTTGCATTGAAACGCTTGATATCCGCATCACTACATGTGCACATGCATATGACGCGCCCCTGGGCCTGTGTCGCGCTGCGTTGCGCACGCGGGAGCTTACCCGGAGCCGGATCTCTTGAGGGTTGTAGTCTCGTGGCGGTGACCCGGTCCGTGCCCAGGGAGTCAAACTGAGCGGCGATGTAACAGCGGTAGATGCAGGACGACTACGCCACCCGTTGAATGCAGCTATGGAGCTGCCGCTGCAGGACAGTCCGCTGAGGCCGGTGGATGGATGGTGCAGCGCAGATGGTATAACCCCCAACGGGAGGGGTATGGCCTCAGGGCAGCAGATGTGGATGATGGGGGTAGCAGGAACCACTCAGAGACGGTGCGGTGTAACTCAGGGTCTTTACTGGTAACAACGATAGACCCTCCCGGAGTACTTGCTAGTGAACGGGGCCTGGTCAGTCCTTGAGCAGATGGGGTCTCCCCTGGCCAGGCGGAGTTGTAGGCCTCCCAAACTGACTGTACTCTTCTGGCTACCTTGCTAGAAGCGGATATAAGTAGCCCACGTCCCTGAGTGTACCGTGTGGTGCTCACCCGTATGGCCGGTGACTCGGGGCCTTCTAATGGCTTCCGCTCCACGATGGCGGTGCTGGTCCCACGCGTGTGACCGTGCCTTCGGGTTTCTGGGCCTGAGGACCTGAAATCCCCTGCCGGTCGGCTTCTGCTGCTGGGTAAGAGTTAGTCCCCACAGCCGCGGACGCCGGGTCCGGTAAGAAAGCTTCTCAGTCAGGGCGAGCTCTGCAGCTGCCAGCCCCTGACTCGTAGTAATATTGCTCCCACTGAGCTTCTGCTGTTTCTACTCTCCTTGACTGACTAACCCTGCCTCAGCCCAGGGTTTATACAGGGGAAGTTCTTCCCCTCCCAAGACTGGGCAGGAGGTGTGGCATGCACAGGATCCCTGACCAAAGGACCTCCCACCTGCTCTCAGACATAACATTACATTACTGTGGAAAACCAGACCCCTGGGGTGCCACACATATATGAAGCGATTCAATGTGCGGATGGTACCCGGGTGTAGAGGACAGGAGACTCTCCTCCAGACCCGGGTACCATAGAAACTGTAAAAAAAAGAATTTAAAATAAAAAATAAGGATTATACTTAACTTCCGATGGCCCCTGGCCTCCTCAGCGATGCGTGCGGTGTGTTGGGCGGCTCGTGGTGGTGTGAAAGGACCTGACATGACGTCATTGAGTTATGTGACGGGTCACGCGACCACTGACGCCGGCGGTTGCGTGACCGGTCACATGACTCAATGACGTCATCGCAGGTCCTTCACACCACCGCGAGACACTGGGGAGACCGGACGGAGCGGAGGAGGAGACTGGGGGCCATCGGAAGGTAAGTATAATCTTTATTTTTTATTTTTTACCATTCTTATTCTTTTTTTTAACTATCTTGGTCACACTATATAGATTCATGCCGCTTGCATTGATTTATGTAGTGTGACCAAGTTGTCAAGCACTTTTCCAAGTGATGCTAAAATCTCTTGGAAAAGCGCTTGATAACCCAGATGCAAAAATGCATGTGAAGAACGCTTGACAAACGCTTCTACCTGGCGGGAAAAACACATGTACAATCCGCATGCGTTTTTCCTGCCAGGGAGAAGTGGAAAAAATATGCAGCATTTCTGCATCGTGGGCACTTAGCCTTAGGGTATCTTTTCATGTGGCAGATTTGTTGCAGAAAAATGTTTTTTCTTTTTAAATGAACATGCCTTGTAGAAATCCACGTGCCTGCTGCCAACTTCCTTTACATGTGAGGGGGATTTTCAGTCCCAGAAATACCCGTAATTCTTCTTTGTGACTTATGTTTGGGGTCAGAACTACAATTTTAGGAGCCTTTCAGTATATATGTACCTTACTAGGATTACAGGCAGAAGGCATGATGGCTGAAGCTCCAGTCACCCACAACGGGCGACGGCAGAACGATTGTGAAACCAACCCTTGAAACAATTGCCCAAGCCTTACCCTACTTGGGAGGGTTTTATTTTTCACGAAGTACAGCTTTGCTTTCTAATTACTGATAGATTTTACCTGGTGTCATGCCTTTCCATAGCTTTTTGCACCTCTTGCTTCATGCATGCGAATACTTTTTCCTTGTGTCATTTCTCAATATTACACATAATTAATGGACATCTATGGCTTGATTTCTTTGCCTGTGTGGATTGGATGGGTTGTTGCCAACATCTGGAGAATTTCATGTCATTAGCACCTTTAGAAGTATATTTACTTAGAAAATTGGTGACGTGTTCAATACTTATTTCACCCACTGTATGTGTACTTGGCCTTAATAGGACTTTAAGAACCTGATTCCTTAGGGAAAGCCGTAGAGCCGTAGTCTTTCACCATGAGGTCTGCATCCTGGAACTCTAAATTCCACATCCGGCAACCGAATGCTGTTTGAACTTCCAGATAACCCGAAAATGTATAAACTGTAAGGCCATGTCTCAGATTTCTTATTAAGAAGCCTATGCTATTTTTGACATGTTAATGCTGAATGGGACTGTATAATGATACATTAGCTTTAGCTCACTGGCCTGTACAGCTGCTTTCTTACCGATGTTTGCGGTGTTCATCAGGAGAATTTCCTGACATTCTAGTGGATGCCACTGTATCGGCATACTGTGCCGCTTATAGACTCGCATGGTAACAAAACATACAGTATAGACCAAAAGTTTGGACACACCTTCTAATTTAAAGATTTTTTTAGTATTTTCATGACTATGAAAATTGTACATTCACACTGAAGGCATCAAAACTATGAATTAACACATGTGGAATTATATACTTAACAAAAAAGTGTGAAACAACTGGAAATATGTCTTATATTCTAGGTTCTTCAAAGTAGCCACCTTTTGCTTTGATGACTGCTTTGCACACTCTTGGCATTCTCTTGATGAGCTTCAACAGGCAGTCACCGGAAATGGTCTTCCAACAATCTTGAAGGAGTTCCCAGAGATGCTTAGCACTTGTTGGCCCTTTTGCCTTCACTCTGGTCCAGCTCACCCCAAACCATCTCGATTGGGTTCAGGTCTGATGACTGTGGAGGCCAGGTCATCTGGCGTAGCACTCCATCACTCTCCCTCTTGGTCAAATAGCCCTCACACAGCCTGGAGGTGTGTTTGGGGTCATTGTCCTGTTGAAAAATAAATGATGGTCCAACTAAACGCAAACCGGATGGAATAGCATGCTGCTGCAAGATGCTGTGGTAGCCATGCTGGTTCAGTATGCCTTCAATTTTGAATAAATTCCCATCAGCAAAGCACCATCACACCTCCTCCTCCATGCTTCATGGTGGGAACCAGGCATGTAGAGTCCATCCGTTCACCTTTTCTGCATCGCACAAAGACACGGTGGTTGGAACCAAAGATCTCAAATTTGGACTCCTCAGACCAAAGCACAGATTTCCACTGGTCTAATCTCCATTCCTTGTGTTCTTTAGTCCAAACAAGTCTCTTCTGCTTGTTGCCTGTCCTTAGCAGTGTTTTCCTAGCAGCTATTTTACCATGAAGGCCTGCTGCACAAAGTCTCCTCTTAACAGTTGTTGTAGAGATGTGTCTGCTGCTAGAACTCTGTGTGGCATTGACCTGGTCTCTAATCTGAGCTGCTGTTAACCTGCAATTTCTGAGGCTGGTGACTCGGATAAACTTATCCTCAGAAGCAGAGGTGACTCTTGGTCTTCCTTTCCTGGGGCAGTCCTCATGTGAGCCAGTTTCTTTGTAGCACTTAATGGTTTTTACAACTGCACTTGGGGACACTTTCAAAGTTTGCCCAATTTTTCGCACTGACTGACCTTCATTTCTTAAAGTAATGCTGGCCACTCGTTTTTCTTTACTTAGCTGTTTTTTTCTTGCCATAATACAAATTCTAACAGTCTATTCAGTAGGACTATCAGCTGTGTATCCACCTGACTTCTGCACAACACAACTGATGGTCCCAACCCCATTTATAAGGCAAGAAATCCCACTTATTAAACCTGACAGGGCACACCTGTGAAGTGAAAACCATTTCCGGTGACTACCTCTTGAAGCTCATCAAGAGAATGCCAAGAGTGTGCAAAGCAGTCATCAAAGCAAAAGGTGGCTACTTTGAAGAACCTAGAATATAAGACATATTTTCAGTTGTTTCACCCTTTTTTGTGAAGTATATAATTCCACATGTGTTAATTCATAGTTTTGATGCCTTCAGTGTGAATGTACAATTTTCATAGTCATGAAAATACAGAAAAATCTTTAAATGAGAAGGTGTGTCCAAACTTTTGGTCTGTACTGTATACTGTGTAGCATTCAACTTAATTGGATGCTTTACATATTAGTAGCCCAACACTTTTGGCCTTTGTCAAGTGAGTGGCAGTCTATGGATATGATGGACTTGTGCTCCGGGAGCTTTTCTGGGCTATGCAGCAGACTCGGTGTCAATCCATCTTTGTAGTTATCAGTTGCTCAGGAGTCTTGATGATGATTTCTATTTGGTGTTGTTGCAATTGCTCATAAGACACTTATGTTATAAATCTGTTCCAGGAAGAGGACTGTATGAAATAACTGTATTTGTGGATGCAGCATTTGGGATTCCTGTCTAGCCCTTTCCTCGGACAGTTGTATTTTTACAGGTCACGACTACGTCCCCCTGCAGTTGACCTTTTAATGGCTGGGTGCACATTGCAACTGTGCACTTAGCCAACAGCCTTTCCTGCATATACTGTAACTTTCCCACAAGAGCGCTTCAGATACGTATCCTCTTTATTTCCAACCCAACCAGTGAGTTCTGTCGGTCATGATATGCTTACCAATGCAATTTTAAGCAGTCCGACAATGCTAAAGATGATCATAAATGTGTGATACATTTGAAATATATATGTATATGTATGTCATGGAAGGGAAGGACTTCCCGACCAATGGTGAGTGTATTTGTATACACCATGGCAATCGTGTGTTCAGCGACTATCACAGCTGACATCCGGCTCTCACTGCCAGGAGCGGTGCCTGTAAAGAAGAAATTTTATGTTTAAAAAAAAACAAAAACCCTAAACACACATTTGCCGTGTCCGGAACGACCTGACCTATAAAACTGTTAAACTAGTTAACCCCTTCAGTGAACACCGTAAAAAAAAGCAGCAAAAAGCGATGCTTTTTCATCATACCGCTGAAAAAAAGTGGACAAAAAGGCGAATGTAAATGAAAATGGTATCCTTCAAATGTCATCTTGTCTTGCAAAAAACAAGCTGCCATACAGCTTCATCAGTGGAAAAATAAAAAAGCTATAGCTCCCAGAATACAGGGATGCAAAATATATATTTTTTTCTATAAATAAAAAATAGTTTTTCTGTAAACGTGCCAAAACCTAAAACCATATGAATGTAGTATCTTTGTAATCTTATTGACCCAAGGAATAAAGCTGCCGTATCAATTTTACCACGCGCGTAAGGCCCACCCCCTCCCCCCCAAAAAAATAAATTCCTGTATTGCTGGTTTTTGTTCATTCTGCCTCCCAAAAATCGGAATAGAAAGCGATCAATAACCATTGTGACCGAAAATGGCATCAATAAAACTGCGTCCACTCGTCTCGCAAAAAACAAGCCTCTGTCGGCAGACATATGGAATAATTATTCCTCTTAAAGTATGGCAAGGGTGAGTTACCAGTGTGATGTGTAATGGCCGCTCTCTGCTCTCCTGATCTCACTGCAGAGCTGTGTGCGATTATACCTGACACATCTGCAGGTTCCTCTCAGCTTCAGCTTCCATCTCACAGGCAGACAGGGCTGTAATATTGTTGCAATACAGCAGGGCTCAGAGAGCTGCAAAAGATGTGTTAAGATACAAAGTTCAGTTCTTCTGTTCTGTGTTATTTTCATGTCTCACACTGGTAACTCCCCTTCATGTAAAATAATCTCTGGAGGCAGATTCTCCTGCAGATCAGTGTCCGGCCCATAGTCCTGAAAGCTCATTTACATACAAGAAAATGTGGTTTTCTCTGGAATAAAACATCGGATTTCAAATATGAAGGTATCATTTTATTCTGCTTCCTATGACCTGAATGCCCATATTGACTGCTTAGGAGGGTTGACCTTGTATACAGATTCGCTCTGAGCAGTTTTGACCTCCCTTGTCAAATGTTTTTTTGGTTTCTGAAAACCCGTGCCCCAGCTGCAATTTGTTTAATAAAAAAAGAAAAAAAAACAAATTGTGCTGAATCTCCATCACATGTCCATTATCTGCAGCACTGACATCATGTAGACAGCACTGCAGCCAGTTAGTGAGCTCAGCTGCTCTGCTTAACTAGATGGCTCATGCAACTCAGAGCTGCTGAGTTCCCTGATTGGCTGCAGTGCTGTCAACGTGATATCAGAGGTGCAAATAATAATGTACATGGGGAACAGCGATGGAGATTCAGCTCTGGACACAGGGAAAAAAAAACAGAAAACACCTTTTAAAATGTCTACCGATTTTAATTTACTTTCACATGAGACAGATGCGCTACAGAGTTTGTCAGGATATTTTGGGCTGAACATCCACAGCGCTTTTCAGTAGCAGCCATATTGATGCTTTATTTAGACATGCCAACTGCATGCACCCACCGAATTGTTACTTATAAGCCGATCAGTAGTTTCTTAACCCCTTCACGACATAACGTATAAATACGTCCTATGTTCTTTCTTTCCCTTTGATGCGGGCTCTGGTGCTGAGCCTGCATTTTTTCCGGCATATAACAGCTGATTTGATTAGCTGTTATGTTCCCCTAACAGCTGCTGGTGGAATCGCAATCCACTCACTGCTGTTAATTAGTCAATCTCTGACAGCGGCATTTAACTTGTGCAAAACGTACGTGCGTCACTAACTTCGCCCATCGGCACGTCCGTCATATGATCGTGGGCCGCCGACGGATTGGCATGACACCCCAGTAGTTGTCATTGCCGATCTGCTATGAGCGCCGCCACGATGATTGCTGCTTCTAGACTCCCATGTAGACTATTAAAGCAAGTAAAAACAAATTAAATAAATCATTTTTTTAAAATTAACCCCTTCCTGACATGTGCCATATATATACTGCTTTTCGGGAGCTGCGTTCCCACAAAGAGCAGTACATATACGGCGCCGTGAGCTGACACCCCGCAGCAACGCCCACGATCGGTGCCAGCACAGATCGTGGACGTTTAACCCCTGTGACGCTGCTGTCAATAGTGACCGCGGCATCACAGAGGGAGTGAGCTCCCTCTTTGCATCCATCAGCACAATGCGAAAAAATATAAGAAAAAATATGAATCCAATATTTATCTACATTTATATTTATTTACATTTATCTGTGGTTAAAAAAAAATGCACATTTGGTATCACCCAGTCCGGAAACGACCGGACTCCCAATAAGTTAACCCCTTCAGTGAACACTGTAAAAAATAAATAAATGAAAATAAATGAAAAACAAGGCAAAAAACTATGCTTTATCATACAGCCGAACAAAAAGTGTAATAAAACGCGATCAAAAAGACAAATGTAAATAAAAATAGTACCGCTGAAAAAGTAATCTTGTTCCACAAAAAACAAGCCGCCATACAGCTCCATCAGAGGAAAAAAAAACAATTCCTGAATTGCTGTTTTTTGTTCATTTTGCCTCCCACAAATCGCAATAGAAAGAGATCAAAAGATGTAATTTGCCCGAAAATGGTACCAATAAAAGCGTCAACTATCGGCCGAAACATGGGAAAATTATAGCTCTCAAAATAAGGCGATGCAAAAACTTTTTTACAGTAAAAAGCATCTTTTAGTGTGTGACAGCAGCCAAACATAAAAACTCAATATAAATCTGGTATCGCTGTAATCGCACCAGCCGAGGAATAAAGTCACCTAATCATTTAGACCGCATGAAGAACAGCGTAAAAAATAAATAAAACCAATTCTTCACATTTTGTTCATTCTGCCTCCCAAAGATCGCAGTAAGGCTCGGCGCAGTTTTATCCTGCGCTCTACGCTGAGCGTTTACTCCGGGGTTTCCATGTAAATATCTGAAATGCGTGATTCAGACAAAACCCCCAGCGGAAGATTCCCTATAATGAGACAGATGGAGGCACTGTGGACGCCGTCTGACGTGTGATCCTGCGGTGTCCGTCTTTTTAGGCGTGCATAAAAATACAGTTGGCCACAGTTTTTTTGCACCTATGAAAAGAACACCGCTAAACAGAGGCCAGACGGAGTCCAGAGTAACTCTTCTGCCTCATTATAGTGAATGGATCCCTTGGGTGTTTTCATCTGAATCACGTCACTCTGAGATTTATATGGAAACCCTGATGTATGTGCTCAGCGTAGAGCACAGGATAAATGTGATCCCAAATGTTATGTAAAATGTTCCCAATCAACTCCATTCACAAAAAAAAGCAAGTCCCCACTTAGGTCTGTCCTCTGTTAATGGAATTATAGAGGGCTTCCATGTTACTGGTAGCACAAAGGCTCTGGAAAACCAAGATGGCTCCTTCCCTCTCCAAAAGAAATCCAGCGAATTCTGCATTCCAAAATCAAAATACCCCCCCTTCCTCCCTTCTGAGCCCCAGTGTGCCTAAACCGCAGTTAGCGTCCACATGTTTGGCATTTCTGTAGCGATGAGAGCCAGCCTAATTTCCGGGTGCACGTCTCCAGAAGCACGAGTTGGGCACTACAATGTACTGGGCACTACAATGGCAGTTTGCAATCTTCACTCAGCAACATCCACTGCTGCTTGTGTCTGGAAAATACCCATGGAGTCAAAATTGTCACTACACCTGTAGATAAATTCCCAAAGGGGGTATAATTTCCAAAATGGGGTCACTTAAGAAGGGGAGATTCTGCTCTTCTAGCACTTAGGGTCTCTGTATATAGAGTCTGCAAACTATTCTAGGAAAATCTGTGCTCCAGGAGGCAAATTGCGCTCTGTCCCTTCCGAGTCTCGCCCTATGGCTAAGCAGTACGATACAGCCACATATGGGGTATTTCTACATTCAGCAGAAATTGTGTGCCACATTTTGGTACCACTTTTACCCATTTACCAGTGTGAAAATTTAAAATCTGGGGATTAAACAAAATTTTGGTGGTAAAAATGTAATTATTTTTTCTTTACTGCCCAATGGTATAAAATGCTGTGACACACCTGTGGTGTCAATCAGGGCTGTGGAGTCGGTATAAAATGGACCGACTCCTAAAATATGTAATAAATTGGGTACAGTAGTTCAATGCAGTTTGTGGGGAATATTTTTTCATAAGAATTTGGGAAAGTTATGAAATGTCCTATTCCTGATCTATAAGGGTCTAGACTTTTCGCTGAGATGAATCTGTGCTACAGTAAATTTATCACTTACACATGAGCCATGTATGAGGGAGTCGTGGAGTCGGAGGTTTGGCTTATCGACTAAACAGCCCTGGTGTCAATATGATCACTGCACCCCTTGATGAATTCATTGAGAGGTGTAGTTTGTAAAATGGGGTCTCTTATTGGGGGTTGGCTGTCCTTGTACCTCAGTGGCTCTACCCATGTGCCTCGCACCCTCAAACCAGCCCAGCAAAATCTGAACTGTAATATGGTTCTTCTTCCCTCTTGTGCTTTGCACTGTGCCTCAAAAGTAGTTTTCAACCACATATGGGGTCATGGGTGTACCCCCCACCCCTCACTGTCAGCACCCCCCCCCCCCCCCCCGCTTGCTCAGGGCCCCGGCACAATACTTACCCCTCCCCGTGCCTCTGCAGCAGCTCCTGCATCCTCCGCGGCTGCTGCACTGTAACGTCTTAGGTCAGCGGGCGCGGTGACGTCTTTACACCGCGCTCTCTCCTGAGCAGTCACCGCGCAGAGCGGGATGAGGCAGCAGGTGAGACGTGAGGTGAGTATTTGACTTTTTATTTTTTTTTATTTATTTATTTTTTATATATATGGAGACCTGTGGCAGTAGGGAGGGGGGTGAGGTGGGAGTGTGTGACATCCTGCTTGGGGCATTATAAGAGGGGGGTGGCATGGGGCATTATAAGGGAGGCGGGGTGTGTGACATCCTGCATGGGGCATTATAAGGGAAGGGGGGTATGTGACATCCTGCATGGGGCATTATAAGGGAAGGGGGGTATGTGACATCCTGCATGGGGCATTATAAGGTGGGGTGACATCCTACATGGGGCATTATAAGGTGGGCTGACATCCTACATGGGGCATTATGTGGGGGGGGGGGGAACAGCCTGCATGGGGCATTATAAGGTGGGCTGACATCCTACATGGGGCATTATGTGGGGGGGGGGGGACAGCCTGCATGGGGCATTATGTGGGGGGGGACAGCCTGTGTGGGGCATTATGTGGGGGGGAACATCCTGTGTGGGGCATTATGTGGGGGGGAACATCCTGTGTGGGGCATTATGTGGGGGGGAACATCCTGTGTGGGGCATTATGTGGGGGGGGAACAGCCTGTGTGGGGCATTATGTGGGGGGAACATCCTGTGGGGGGGAACATCCTGTGTGGGGCATTATGTGGGGGGGGAACATCCTGTGTGGGGCATTATGTGGGGGGGGAACATCCTGTGTGGGGCATTATGTGGGGGGGGAACATCCTGTGTGGGGCATTATGTGGGGGGGGACATCCTGTGTGGGGCATTATGTGGGGGGAACATCCTGTGTGGGGCATTATGAGGGGGGAACATCCTGTGTGGGGCATTATGAGGGGGGAACATCCTGTGTGGGGCATTATGTGGGGGGAACATCCTGTGTGGGGCATTATGTGGGGGGAACATCCTGTGTGGGGCATTATGTGGGGGGGGACATCCTGTGTGGGGCATTATGTGGGGGGGGACATCCTGTGTGGGGCATTATGTGGGGGGGGACATCCTGTGTGGGGCATTATGTGGGGGGGGACATCCTGTGTGGGGCATTATGTGGGGGGGGACATCCTGTGTGGGGCATTATGTGGGGGGGGACATCCTGTGTGGGGCATTATGTGGGGGGGGACATCCTGTGTGGGGCATTATGTGGGGGGGGACATCCTGTGTGGGGCATTATGTGGGGGGGGACATCCTGTGTGGGGCATTATGTGGGGGGGGGACATCCTGTGTGGGTCATTATGTGGGGGGGGACATCCTGTGTGGGGCATTATGTGGGGGGGGACATCCTGTGTGGGGCATTATGTGGGGGGGAACATCCTGTGTGGGGCATTATGTGGGGGGGGAACAGCCTGTGTGGGGCATTATGTGGGGGGGAACAGCCTGTGTGGGGCATTATGTGGGGGGGAACAGCCTGTGTGGGGCATTATGTGGGGGGGGAACAGCCTGTGTGGGGCATTATGTGGGGGGGGAACAGCCTGTGTGGGGCATTATGTGGGGGGGGAACAGCCTGTGTGGGGCATTATGTGGGGGGGAACAGCCTGTGTGGGGCATTATGTGGGGGGGAACAGCCTGTGTGGGGCATTATGTGGGGGGGAACAGCCTGTGTGGGGCATTATGTGGGGGGGGACAGCCTGTGTGGGGCATTATGTGGGGGGGAACAGCCTGTGTGGGGCATTATGTGGGGGGGGACAGCCTGTGTGGGGCATTATGTGGTTATGTGGGGGGGAACAGCCTGCGTGGGGCATTATGTGGGGGGAACAGCCTGCGTGAGGCATTATGTGTGGGGAACAGCCTGCATGGAGCGTTGTATGGGGGCCAGTATTCTGTATGGAGCGTTGTATGGGGGCCAGTATTCTGTATGGAGCGTTGTATGGGGGCCAGTATTCTGTATGGAGCGTTGTATGGGGGGCCAGTATTTTGTATGGAGCGTTGTATGGGGGCCAGTATTCTGTATGGAGCGTTGTATGGGGGCCAGTATTCTGTATGGAGCGTTGTATGGGGGGCCAGTATTTTGTATGGAGCGTTGTATGGGGGGCCGGTATTTTGTATGGGGGGGGCCGGTATTTTGTATGGGGGGGGCCGGTATTTTGTATGGGGGGGGGCCGGTATTTTGTGGGGGGGGGGCGGTATTTTGTGGGGGGGGCGGGTATTTTGTGTGTGTGGGGGGTATTTTGTGTGGGGGGGCGGGTCTTTTGTGTGGGGGGGCGGGTCTTTTGTGTGGGGGGGGCGGGTCTTTTGTGTGGGGGGGCGGGTCTTTTGTGTGGGGGGGCCAGTCTTTTGTGTGGGGGGGCCAGTCTTTTGTGTGGAGCCTTGTATGGGGGGCCAGTCTTTTGTGTGGAGCCTTGTATGGGGGGCCAGTCTTTTGTGTGGAGCCTTGTATGGGGGGCCAGTCTTTTGTGTGGAGCCTTGTATGGGGGGCCAGTCTTTTGTGTGGAGCCTTGTATGGGGGGCCAGTCTTTTGTATGGAGCCTTGTATGGGGGGCCAGTCTTTTGTATGGAGCCTTGTATGGGGGGCCAGTCTTTTGTATGGAGCCTTGTATGGGGGGCCAGTCTTTTGTATGGAGCCTTGTATGGGGGGGCCAGTCTTTTGTATGGAGCCTTGTATGGGGGGGCCAGTCTTTTGTATGGAGCCTTGTATGGGGGGGCCAGTCTTTTGTATGGAGCCTTGTATGGGGGGGCCAGTCTTTTGTATGGAGCCTTGTATGGGGGGCCAGTCTTTTGTATGGAGCCTTGTATGGGGGGGCCAGTCTTTTGTATGGAGCCTTGTATGGGGGGGCCAGTCTTTTGTATGGAGCCTTGTATGGGGGGCCAGTCTTTTGTATGGAGCCTTGTATGGGGGGCCAGTCTTTTGTATGGAGCCTTGTATGGGGGGCCAGTCTTTTGTATGGAGCCTTGTATGGGGGGCCAGTCTTTTGTATGGAGCCTTGTATGGGGGGCCAGTCTTTTGTATGGAGCCTTGTATGGGGGGCCAGTCTTTTGTATGGAGCCTTGTATGGGGGGCCAGTCTTTTGTATGGAGCCTTGTATGGGGGGCCAGTCTTTTGTATGGAGCCTTGTATGGGGGGCCAGTCTTTTGTATGGAGCCTTGTATGGGGGGCCAGTCTTTTGTATGGAGCCTTGTATGGGGGGCCAGTATTCCGCATGGAGCCTTGTATGGGGGGCCAGTATTCCGCATGCAGCCTTGTATGGGGGGCCAGTATTCCGCATGCAGCCTTGTATGGGGGGCCAGTATTCCGCATGCAGCCTTGTATGGGGGGCCAGTATTCCGCATGCAGCCTTGTATGGGGGGCCAGTATTCCGCATGCAGCCTTGTATGGGGGGCCAGTATTCCGCATGCAGCCTTGTATGGGGGGCCAGTATTCCGCATGGAGCGATTCACCGGTTTCTGAGCTATTGTGGAATTTACAATAGATATCACTCATGTAATGTAAGAAGTGAAATCTTTGCATTGTAATATATATATAATTATAATATTTCTCTTCGGTATCTGTGACCATGGCTTGCCCCCCCTAGTTTTGATCCTGGGTATGCCCATGTATGGGGTATCTGTGTATTCAGGAGAAATTGCACAACAAATTTTGGGGTCCATTTTCTCCTGTTGCCCATGTGAAAATACTAAATTTGGGGCTTATAAACATGTGTGGAGAAAATGTGATCTCCCCCCGCCCATTGTTGTAAAAATGAGAAATCGCTGGTCAACTTTTCACCCTTATGACTCGCCAACAAAAAAAAAAAATTATGTTTTCAAAATTGTGCTGATGTAAAGTAGACGTGGGAAATGTAATTTATTATCTATTTTGTGTTGCATGACTGATTTAAGGGAATAAAAATTAAGTTTGAAAATTTGCAAAAAGATTTTTTCACAAATAAATGCAAGTGATATCGAAGAAATTTTACCACAATCATGAAGTACAATATGTCACAAAAAACAATCTCAGAATCAGGGGGATCCGTTGAAGCGCTCCAGAGTTATTACCTCATAAAGTGACACTGGTCAGAATTGTAAAATGTGCCCAGTCATTAACGTGCAAACAGGCTTCAGGGTGAAAAGGTTAATATAAAAGTTCAAATCACCCCTGTTTTTGCCCCATTCAAAATAAAAACATAAAAAATTAAAAAAATAACTAAAAAATACACATTTGGTATCGCTGCATAACGAGAAAAAAAATCAAAACGCCTGAGTTAAATTATTTGTATTAAAATGCAATAATGGGCGATCAAAACATCATATCCACTCCAAAATGTTATTAATAAAAACGGCAGCGCGGTGTGCAAAAAATAAGCCCTCACCGCAGATCCCGAAAAATGGCCATATTTTTTTTTCTTTCAAACTTTGGATTTTTTTTCCCCACATCTTAAATTAAAAAAAACAAACAAAAAAACCTTTTGTTTTGGTATCTACGAACTCGTAATGACCTGGAGAATCGTAATGACAGGTCAGTTTTAGCCCTTAGTGAACATGGTAAAAACAAAAAAACAATTGTGGAATTGCACTTCTTTTTTTTTTTTTTTTTTTTATTTTTGCAATTTCACTGCACTTGGAATTTTTTCCCGTTTCCAGTACACGATATGGTAAAATCAATCTGGTGTTTCAAACGTTCAACTTGTCCCACGGAAAATAAGCCCTCACATGGCCATATTGACGGAAATTAGATCTGAATGCCTCAACTGAAAACCACATGTATTCCTAACATAATGTGTCTTGAAAACCTTTACCGTAATTTGTCAGCCTTGGGGAAGGCAGGGGGAAACGTGTGCATTTTTTTTTTTTTTTGTACCAGTTTTTCAGGCAAAGCAAGAAGTTACAAGTCACAAAGCCTGTTTGTTGGCCAAACCATTGGTGTGATCTCACTGTATGTACTTTTCTAATGGAGATGTAGTACAAGGATCATTTTGATCTCCTCTCATAGGCATCGGGGGGGGGGGGGGTTATTGACATTTTCTTGGATATTGGAGCAGGACGCAGTTTTATCCTCTGGAAGTAAATAGTAACAGTTCCCATATAAGAGATCCTCAGATGAAAATAGAAAATGCTGAAGCTCTCAATTACGATGTATACTCCCTATTTGCTGAAACTGATTTATTATATATAAATGTATTCATTTATTTTTTTCCCGTAGGGCACTCAATATGCAAATTTTCATGGTCCTTACAAGAGGGCGTTGCTCAGTATTCTCTAGGGCGTGTCTTTAGGCTGCTCTACATAAGTACCCTGTGAGCAATGCCCATTTGTTAAAGCGAACCTGTCACCAGGTTTGACCAATATGAGATACGTCCACCTTTCAGGCCTGATATACAGCATTCTGTAATGCTGTATATATGCCCCCAATCTGAGCTGCAAGACCAGAAAGACCTTTTACTGTGCTCTCCCATAGGGTGGTTGGGTCTGATGGGTGTTGCTTGTCTTGGGTCCAGCGCCTCCTTTCTTCTTTCTATGCCGTCCTTCTTGCTTCGTGTGGCTGACGCGTCCCGTACGTCATCCACACAATGTCCCAGGCATCGCGCTCCTGCACAGGTGTACTTCTCTGCCCTGACCAGGGCACAGTAAAGCACCGCAGTGCCCATGTGCCGGGGCACTTTGACCTTTTCCGCCGCCACTGCAGTACTTTGCTCTGCCCTCAACAGGTCAGAGAAGTACACCTGTGCAGGAGCGCGATGCCGGGAGACTGTGTGTGGATGACATACGGGACGCCTCCTACACACGAGGCAAGAAGGAGGGTGACGTTGCAGGAAGGGAGGTGCTGGACCTAAACAAGCAACACCCTTCCGACCGGACCTCCCCGTAGGTGAGTATAATAAAAGGTCTTTTTCTTGTCTTGCAGGTTGGATCGGGGGCATATACACAGCATTGCAGAATGCTGTGTATGAGGGCTAAAAAGTAGTGGCTGTATCTCATATGGGTCAAACCTGGTGACCAGTTCCCTTTAAATACCATACCAAACAGCAGTAAAGAAAAAGGCCCATATCTCAGTAGATTGACAAAAAAAAATTACTAAAAAAACCCAAAACACGCAGAATACTCTTATGACATTACTGCTGCTCTTAAGAGTAAAAACTGGCCACTTTATCCTGGGGGACTGGTTGTCTTAAGCCATTACAAGGAATGCAGTATTGCAATTACCCATTAATGTTTTCTGTGAGGTCTTGGATTTTTTTTTGTTCTCACTACCAATGTTTTTGCGCTTTTATTACAGTAAAGGCTACTATGCCAATATGGGTGGTACTTCTTTCAAGGATAATAATGAAGGAAAAGCAGACTACTAAGGTGAGACAGATATTACAGTATCCCATTGGTTTACGCGTCATTAGATATCTAATGTTCTGGTCCTATGAACATCCTGCTCCTTTTTCTAGGTGTACGTGTCCCTGATTCCAATCATAGGAGGTGTTCTTCTGGCCACGGTCACGGAGATCTCCTTTGACATGTGGGGTCTGATCAGTGCATTGGCTGCGACACTCTGCTTTTCTCTGCAGAACATTTTCTCCAAGAAGGTTAGTGTTAGTGATTGCTTTACATAGCCAAATACATTCATGTACATATTGAACGTTGGCTTCTTTTATCCCATGTACCAGGATAACATATGGAAGTTATGCCAGTTAATATTTATATTAGCCTGTATTAGCATTAAGTAACCCCATGTTCGTTTTAGGCTGTGTTTACATAAAGCTTTTTTTTTCTGCAGCCAAAACTTGATTTCATGGCAGTAAAAACATGTGTAATTTGTTTACAGTACCTGTTAGTTTTATTAGCTAAAAATGCAGTTACCGGTTTTCTGCGCTTTTTTTTTTTACTTTCTATGAATGAGAAAAGGCTGCAAAAACGCTTAAAGAATTGACATGCTGCAAATTTGAAAAAAAAAGCTGCAGTACTCCTGCAATAATGAGAAAAAATAACCCATGCAATTACTGTATTTTTTGCATCATAAGACTCACCCGTTGCCAAATTTGGGAGGAAAATTGGGGTGCGTTTTATAATCCGAATTTAGCTTACTGAGAGGGGGGTGGCTGCAGTGTGGCAGGGTTGCTGCTGCAGGTAGCTGGCGGCAGCAGGAGTGGGGCAATGCTGCGGACCCCAGGGTGAGAGGAGGGGGTGTTCAACAGTGCCAGGCAAAACAATGGGAAGTGCAGAGACTCTGCTGACGTTTTCTGAAAGCCAGGGGCCAGCTGCAGCTTTGCACGGCTGAACACTCCCTCATCCCAGCCCAGGACCCCAAGCATCGCCCCACTTCCACCGCCAGCTTCCTGCAGCAGCGACTGTCTCCTGTGACCCAGCTCCACCTCTCCTGCCTTCCCGGGTAAGCTATAGTAAAATCTGACTTTAAGAAATGTTTTTCCTATTTTCCTTCCCAAAATTTGGGGTGTATCTTCTAGCTGGTAAAATATGGTACATGAGATTTCTGAAGTCTCATGGTTTTTGCTGTTACTGTAAAACACTGCTTATTTGCATGAAAAAACTGCTGCATGTAAACAGAGCCCAAGTGTTCTGGTAGCACAAAGTAGCAGTCTAGTTGTGAGCTGCTTGGCTGATACATTTGAGTCTGCTATATGGAGACACATCGCCTAATGACCACACAACTTCATTGGTTTTGGGGGTAACACTGAGATCTTCAACTCAATGAAAACAACTACGAACACTACTTTATGGACCTGAGCACCTAGTAGCCACTGTAAAGACTTGCCTCCTCTTCACTGTTTGCTTTCTTTTCCTGCAAAGTGGGGCCTTGCTATGGTTGGAACTGCAGCTTATCCGCATTCAGGTGAAAAGGGGCAAGCTGCGCTTTCCTACGCTGCTGGCCAGAGGAAGCTTTGAAGTGGTTGCTGTGCTAAGCCAGAGCTGTGGCCCTGTTATTCTGTGAATCAGTGACAGGCTAAAAGGTTAGACCCCTCTGATCATAAAGTCATGGCATAACTTTATGAGCTGGGAATAAAAAGATCAAGGATGTGAGGTTGGACCCTTTATACAGGGGTATGAATAGGAAAGGTTGTAAGACAAAACCAAGAATTTTACACCCCACATGAAATACATGTGTTTACCGCACTAATTTATTGTTTTTCCCTTATGTGAAAATGTTGTTAATTTAGGGAGCAGGAATTTTAAAATTCTCAACATTGTAACATCTGGTTGCTGTATTAAAATGAGTAACAAAATGATACATATAAAGCACCTTAAAACTAGTCTGCCAGACTAATAGGTGAGAACATCAGCATTGTGTTTCTGCACCTATTGCCCTGTATAATATAGGTACTTTGATGTGTAAATCAGCTAATCTAAGAATAGGTATAGAACAGTACAGTATATGGAGCAGAGAATGGACATCGGCGTATGCACCAGGACTGTGGAGTCTGTGTACATTTTGGTGGAGTCGATATAAAATGGACTCCTGAAATAATACATTGGGTGCATTAGTACAATGCAGGATGTGCTGTGAGGCTGTGTGCCCACTATGCGTTTTTGATGTGGAATTTTCCACAGCGGATTTTCCTTGCCGAAAAATCTGCAGCATATCCATTATTTGTGCGTTTCCACATGCGGATTTGAGGTCCCAATGCACTTGAAAAACGCAAGTCAAATCCGCATGTAAAAACGCTGCAAAAACCCGTGTAAAATCTGCATGCGTTTTTTACCGCCAAGAACGTGCAGAAACGCTGCAGAAATTTTCTGCTTCAATTCTGCATCGTGGGCACATAGCCTAAATGTTTTCATGTCCTATAAATGTCTGTTCTGTTCCTGATCTAAGGGTCTAGGTTTGTAGTTGAGATGAATCTGTGCTGCACTTTATGTACACGCTCAGTAGTGAGGCAGTGAGATGAATCTGCGCTGCAGTTTATGTACATGCTGAGTAGTGAGGCAGTGAGATGAATCTGCGCTGCAGTTTATGTACACGCTCAGTAGTGAGATGAATCTGTGCTGCACTTTATGTACACGCTCAGTAGTGAGGCAGTGAGATGAATCTGTGCTGCACTTTATGTACACGCTCAGTAGTGAGGCAGTGAGATGAATCTGTGCTGCACTTTATGTACACGCTCAGTAGTGAGGCAGTGAGATGAATCTGTGCTGCACTTTATGTACACGCTCAGTAGTGAGGCAGTGAGATGAATCTGTGCTGCACTTTATGTACACGCTCAGTAGTGAGGCAGTGAGATGAATCTGTGCTGCACTTTATGTACATGCTCAGTAGTGAGATGAATCTGTGCTGCACTTTATGTACACGCTCAGTAGTGAGGCAGTGAGATGAATCTGTGCTGCACTTTATGTACACGCTCAGTAGTGAGGCCGGGCTGTGGAGTCGGAGGTTTGGCTTACTGACTCCACAGCCCTGGACTATGCAAATCAGTAGTGTATGGATCTAGTTGACGTCAAGGTGCCCAACTTATTTATATGGCTATGTATATGCAGAAATGTTGGGTTATTTGCATAGTAATGTCATTACTGCTTACATAAGAAGTCACCTTTAATTCTGCAGGTGCTCCGAGATTCTCGTATTCACCATCTCCGCTTACTCAACCTCCTAGGCTGTCATGCTGTCTTTTTCATGATCCCCACATGGGTGTTATTAGACCTGTCATCCTTTTTAGTGGAGAGTGATCTGGTGAGTTCATTTGCTGCGGATTCTGCTGACTGTTATATAATATTAAAGTGACAAAAATGCTGCAGCTTTTTATAGTCTATTTTCAACTTGTTACATTTTGCTTATATGTATTATCCTGATTATAAAAAAAACAGTAATGTGAACAAATTAATATCCATGAATAGGAACATGAACACGCTGACCCTCCAGTCTCCTCTGTATAAGAATCACCTTTATTTCTTCACATAATGAGTAGTAAGAGAAGCAGAATCCAAGCAATTTGCCTGTGCTTGAATATGTCTATGGGGAAGAACTTGAGGGCATTGACCAATCCCAATCATCATTGCTCATGTGTAATTGTCAAATGACAGGCCACCATCAGGGCAGGGGTGAAATGTGCCGAGGAGCTTTCATTTGGAAGACTTCGTGTTGAGCGAACGTGCTCGGATAAGGAGCACGCTTGGGTGCTAACAGTATCTTTGGTGTGCTCGAAAAATATGTTCACGTGGCCGCGACTGCATGTCTCGTGGCTGTTAGACAGCCGCACCACATGCAGGGATTGTCTAACCGCCACGAGACATGCAGCCGCCGCGACGCAAACATATTTTTCGAGCACAGGCAAATTGCTTGGATTAACTTGCAACAGTCAAGTTTGTGCACCTCTGCTTCACTTGGTCTATGATAATGGTGGAGATAACCCAGCACTGTACTGTCACCCACCACTCCATTCATATGAGGGGCACAGGACTTGTAGTAGAATTTATTTGGACCCTCTCATATAGATGCATAGTGTCCTCTCTACTCTGGTTTAAGTACATCAGCGCATTCCTACATACACCCCTTTCTCTTTACAGTGAACCTTAAAATCCAGGAAGTTAAAATTGTGGCCCATGTAATAATTCTATTCTATTCTATTCTATTCTGTATTTTGGCACTAACTTTCCATTTTCTCCTCTTCAGACTTCGGTTTCCCAGTGGTCATGGACGCTTCTCCTCCTTGTGATCAGTGGGACATGTAACTTTGCCCAGAACCTCATTGCATTCAGCATTCTAAACCTTATCAGTCCACTTAGTTATTCTGTTGCGAATGCCACCAAAAGGATCATGGTTATCACAGTATCTCTGATTATGCTTCGCAACCCTGTGACCTTCACAAATGTTCTAGGAATGTTAACTGCAATTCTTGGGGTATTTCTTTATAACAAGGTGAGCAGAGAACATTAATAACTTTCAGAATATGGGACAGATACTGGTTATACAGTTATTTTATGGTTGGGAGTAAATATGTTCTTGAATTTCTAGTTGCTCCATATCCGAAAAAAACTTTAACATTGAAGGAGTTTTCTGGGAGCTGTGAGATTCATTGCTGATCCTGGTACCACTCTATTAAAGTGAATTAGTCTGAGCTGTGCCTGCTAAACAATCAAGGGGAGCTGTTGCTCCTTCTGTAAGGTGATCAGTGGGGCAGTTTGGATTCAGACGCCTGCTGATCTTCTATTTATGGCCTATCCCAAAGATAGGATGAAGCCTAACTCTTGAGACCATTTCTGTACTTTTCTGACCCTTTCGAATCCAATGCGTCAATTGCAAATATATCAAAACACCGATCAGTTAAGGGTGTAAGGTTTTAAAGGGAATCTTTTTTTTTTTTTTTTTTTTTTTTTTTGCTATAGAAACTGCAAGCAGCTTGATCCAAGGGGCTGTGACTCTGATGTTGGTGATGTCACTAGGCTGCGTGTTGGTGTTTCACTAACAATCCGTGTTTTATCAGCAGATTATCACTACAGGACTAGGGGTCTTGTGCCTCCTAGTCAACTGCTGTGTCATCCAGCCCCCACCACTGAATAGCAGCTTTCTGCCTGTATACAGTATACAACGAAAGCTGCCAGTCAGTGGTGTGGGCAGGGTTATACAGAGCTTAACATTCTGACCACTGGATGATCTGCAGAAGATAAAACAGTGCTTTTTTTAGCAAAATGACAGCATGTAGACCAATAAGTGGCATATCACTGGAATAAGGGACATGGCCCCTACATCATACCTCTCACGCGTTACATAGCAAAACCTGGTGACGATTCCCTTTAATTAACTTTGGTAAGTTGTGCCTATGTTTAGAGAGGAAGAGGACTTGGAACTCTATAGTGCCACCTGTTGGAAGCTGCAATCCTACAAGTCACAATCGACCCTTTAACGAGCCTTGCAATATGATTTGCGTAAGTCATATTGCAATCGACAAAATAAGGAATTTGGAGTTTTAGTTGCTTTGAAAATTGTGACAATCTTTATTAAATATAAATATTAAAAAAAACACACAACAGTACAACAAATGGAAAAGGTGCTGACACCTAAACGGACAAGGATACTGACAATTCAATCCCGTGGTTCAGATATATCATAAATCACACCAAAAAATGGTTACGTATAGTTCTAGGTATGTACTCTCATTAAGATTAACAATTGTATCATAAAATGCAGATAATTACATACGTCACAATTGCCCATATGACACCATGTCTCACTTACACAGATAGTATGTTTTAAACATACCAGGAAGACCCAGGAGGAATAGTGATCACTGGGGCGCCCTTCCTTAGGGCCGACTATTCCTCCCAGGTCTTCCTGGTATGTTTAAACTTCTCTCAGCACATATTATTTTGTTTGCACATTGCATGTCAATGTGGAGACCTGTTCCCTTTTTTTCATATGCACATGGTGAAAGGTAGGCTCCACGACGGATACCTGCTTACACCAATCGGTGCACATTATTCGGTCCACTATTATTCTGTGGAGTTGCTTGAGTGGGGTCATCTGAGGCATGTGCCTGGAGTTGACCCCCTTATCATGCCGACGCTATACTTTGTGGGTTGCGTGTTAACAAGTCATATTGCACGACTCATTAAAGGCTCGATCGTGACGTGTAAGATTGCTGCTTCCAACAGGTGGCGCTATAGAGTTAAAGTCCTCTTCCTCTCTCAAGAGGCAATTTGCATATTAAATTTCCCAGAGGAGCATTGCACGACTAATAAGCCTCCTTACCTTGGCATGCCAGAGGCGGTGTGTCACTCTCCACAAGGAGAAACGTTACCCCTTAGACCTATGTTTAGAAGCATTTTTGTTTTAACTGTTATATTTGCAAGTTTTACACTTTGGAGTACTATGGTCTTGATCCATGTATTCTTATTCCAGGCCAAGTATGACGCTAACCAGGAGGCAAAGAAGCAATTACTTCCTCTTGCAAGTTCAGAAATTCAGGCCCTTGACCACCACCGTGAGCTTCCTGAAAAGCTCCAGAATGGAATGCCCTCCTTTACTCCAGGAAGGGACTATCAGTATGGTCGGACCAGTGTACTGACTGATCACTTTCAGTACAGTCGACAGAGTCACCCCAATAGATATGACGTCTGAAGCATCTTTCCTAATGAGCATTCCCCCTACTCCTTCCTGCCTCACACTGCTCATATTCCGAATGCAACACAGCAAATTGCCTCCCCTGCAGTTTGCCTGCCCACTGATCATTGGCTGGTGCCAAATATGACATGTTTGCTCGTTGAAAGCAGAGGAACTCTTGAATGAGCCATGGTCATATCTTAATGACAACCACGCCATGTTTCCATAATAACTGTTGGACTGCAGATGTTCCAGGATATGCTGACTAAATCACATCCCCAATCAACTATTCCGGTCTTTCCATGTCTTCAGAAGTAATCTCAAAGCTGCTGCATGCAATCCTTTGACCCATTAAGGAGTGGGATAACCTGTTTCCTACTAGGCATTTTTTTTTCTTTTTTTTTTTAACAGCAAATCAAATGTATAAAAGACTTGATGCCAAATAGTGGCTCACTTTTGGATTTTAGAATTGTACACATTGGAGTGTAAAGTAGTTGTGAGTATAGCTACCCATTTCTATTACAGCTTGGATCAGAATTCATAGTTTTAATTATTGCCCTATCAGCCCAATTGAGGGCATTCTCCTCTGTTAAACATGAAGAGGGCATTGATGAAGAGTAAAGAAGTCGCTCTAAACCCACAGATCTATGAATGGAACATATCTTACTGCTAGGAGTTTAAAACACACACCTTGGCCCCATTCATCAAAGTGTATAAGGGCTCGTGCACCCAACCGATTTTCTCATACAAGTGATTTTCACAGATAGCACTCGTACCTATGATATTATATGGGACTGTGGACATGTCCGATATTATATTCCTCCCTCTCTTGTATAGCATGATTGGTGGAAAAAAAAAACCCAGACATGTCTGCTTTTGATCCAAGGGGTTGGATCAAAAGCGGCAATGCAAGTTTATGGGTCTACAAAAGAAATTGGAACGCACTCTGACATACGAGTGCAATCTGATTTTCACAGACTGACAGGACAAGGCAGATTTTTTTTTTCCCCATGTATGAGAAAAACTGATGTCAGTCTGATCAGAATTAGCTGTCCTTTTTTCACATGTGTGGAAAAATCTGTAGTGTGAACCTACCCTAAGCCAGAAATCTGGCATGAAACACTGAAAAATAACACTTAAAGTTGCGTAAATATTTTCCGACTTTTCATGTTTTCACGACCATTTTGGCCAGCTGTGCCAAATGGGCAAGGCATGGCGATGCCTGCTAGTCAGATTCTTTCTAGACGTGGTACACCTAAAGGTGCTTTCACATTGCGTTCATGCACTCATTCGTTGGCCCCATTGGGGCTTGCATCCGAACTCCCCGCAAAATGGGATTCAGGTGTATGCGCCGACAGGGCCGTAGACTATAATGGGTGCCTGAACGCCGTGTGAAAGCACCCTTTCTTTTTTCAGTCCCAAACTGGAATAAGACTTGTGGCAAGGTGCACTCGACATTCAAGATGTCTGATTAAGCCCCTTAATGAATCGGGTGTCTCTGACTCTAGAACACCCAGTCATCAAGACTGGCATGAACAACATTGCTTTTGATGAATCTGGACCATTGTGTTTTGCAGTTTTACACACACACAAAATTTTGCACATAAGAATACAAAACCAGAACAGCACAATGGTTTCTTTAGAATAAATGATTAGCGAATGTAAACCTAGAATGGGCACAACTGTGTTGTGACCTATAGTAATGAATGCAATTTCGGCTTGCATGATTTTACGGCAGTAAGTAGACCATGAAGGCAAGTATCTGATTGCTCAGTGTTAGTGTTCAGATGAGCGTCTGCACCTAAGGTCTGTATGGGGGTGAAAAAAAAATGTCAGCATGCACCGTTTTGATCCAATTTACTGGCCAAAATAGTGTGCTACATTAGGCAGCTCCTGGACACATTCACGATGCCGGCATGGAGCGTTTTCGATTTGCGGACGTGACTGGCCTGGTATTTCACACTGCCGTCTGAATCCGACTTAATGGTGGTCTTTGCACATTATAAAAGCCTTGTCACCAATATCTCTGCTAAATGATTGCAATAACTACTGTGTAGTAAAGCAATAGTACAGCATCATAGCAGTTGTGTGACAAGGACCGCAATGTCTGGGCTGACGGCAGGTCTCCTTCAGATATGAAGCTGTTAGTTATACACTGGGCCTGTCTTAGCTGTAATATCAAATCAGATTATTCCTTTTGCTGCACAGGCTATAGGAATAAGAGGGTGCAGTCTGGTTAGTTACTGTGGCCAAATGCTGTGCTATTGTAAATACATAAGGAATGTTTCCAATTTGTTTTTTTATGTTCCTTTTTAAGAAATATTGTTTAACCTGTTATTTATTATAACTGGCTGTTACTCTAATGAGTAAAAGGAAACTGATGGTGTGGCTAGTCTAAGACAGCATTACTGTCCCCATAAGACCTAGTATTCATGGAAATGTCCTTAATGTAATCTATAAATACTCCATAAATGTAAGATAGAAAACCTACATATACTGTGCATCATGCAGTATATATGTTCATAGTGTGTAAATAAATCTTTGTTTAACCTGGACCTGTCATTGACAAAATCCATCATTAAACAGCTATTGCAAATCCATCTTGGCTTAGGTCTCTATTGTTAAATACACTCTGAAAGCTTTATAATCTGGCATGGAGGTGAAACTCGCTAATATTCAGTTGTTACAAAAAATGGCAAAGGTCCAGTTTAGGACTAAAGCTGTTAATCTTGATATCTTGTGAGAGTAGTGGGTGTTTACTTTTTTCCTGACCCCATCAATGGTATTTAGGATTTGTTGGTGAAAGGTCCACTTTAAACAGAATTGCACTCCTGGCTACGCAATAATATAAGTCCTCGGGGAACAAGAATTATTCTCTACCTACCTTCTATAGCATTTTTTTGGACTTTTGTTAGGTTTACATA
This sequence comes from Phyllobates terribilis, assembly GCF_046119375.1. NCBI lineage: Eukaryota > Metazoa > Chordata > Amphibia > Anura > Dendrobatidae > Phyllobates > Phyllobates terribilis. Next base: position 16,850,693 of record NW_027362761.1, on the reverse strand, counting down.
AGGAGCGCATGCAACTGTTAGTTACCTTTTTAAAGGGAAGCGATCAGAAAATGACTTGTTAAATCAGGTTTTTGTTAATTAAAAAAAACAAAACACTAAACCTTTTATCTGATATCGTATCCACCATCCACAGTAGACATTGTCACGGCTGGCCCTGCTCCCTTGCCTTTCACAATGACCTTTTGCACATGCTTAATACACACTTCTATACAAAAGATAGAATCTAACTATTGTCGCTATGTACATGTGGAGTTTCCTGAAACAAAAGGAAATTGGAGTAAAAAGAAAAAAACCTCCAGCGGCCAGTGTGACTTTTATTTTAAATGCAGATTGTGATCTGTTAAAAAATAAAATAAATTGTCAAACTTTTAGAAAATACACTTAAAGGGAAACGGTCACATGATGAAATGCTATTAACCTGCAGATATGGGGTTAATCTGCATGTTAATAGTGTTCTAAATCTTCCCCTGCTGCCGGTAGGTAATTAACTTTATTCCTCCCAGAAGCGTTTGGGTTCCAGTGATGAAGGTGGCGGGAGTCCCATCGCTGCCGGGAGGAATACATACAAAAATTTGTTTCAAACAGATTAGGTCATTTTCTGATGACTGCTTACCTTTAACTTGCACTTTTCCTTCTACATTATCCTAGTCAGATCTTCACTTACAAATAAATTAGCAGCAAAGCCACTTTATATGTTATGAAGGAACAGTTTAATAATGAGCTATGTAACATACATAGGATAGTATTTTAAAAGGTATTGTTCCACCAGCATAGACCTCTAAATTGCATCTTCTAAATGGGTTATTTAACGATTATCTAATATGTGGTGATGTCAACATATTAGGGTGCCAATTGAGAAGGATACAAACATGGGTAGACCATTCCTGATAAGCTCCTTCCACTAAAACCAGCTCTGTTTTCAAGCAGTTCATGTTATAATTTCTTCTGGTGGGGCTCCAGTCATATTGCTGTGCTGGGAGTTATAATAGATTATTAATAATTGAAAACTGCCCTAATATACAGCATTTCTCCTGATGACAATGGTTGCTTCTATCATTTGGCAAAATACTAAGCTACTGGATAGCCACACAGTTAACTACCTCTAAAATAATTGTACACTGAACCCCCAGCAATGAATAGCTATGGTCTTATTTCTTAGGCACCTATACTACTACTGTAAGGCTCTGCGCGTATTTCCAGTGATAACAAGAATAGAACAGAACAATACTATTCTTACTGTAAATCATCAGAACCATTAAAGAAATTTAGCTACTTTTGTTGTCTATGAGGAACCTTGAGAAGCAGAGACATTAAATGGGCACAAAGTACCCATAGATGCAATCCAAGCTTCAGGTGGTATAAATCATGCCACCTTTTAGGGAAAACTCCGGACAGGGCGCAGAGCCTCATTCTTGGAGTTCCAAAGCCCCAATGTCAAGATTGCTAGTGGTTGTGCTGTCGGATCCCAAGCTATTAACACGTTATCACAAATCACATAGGGAAAAAACCTTTAAAAAAAATAAATAAATCTGATGTTGTGATGGGGCTTAATTCAACCCCTCATTTGCAACAGGTTGTAATATTTCACATCATGGACCACCCCACCCTCCCAAAGCTATCAACATCGTGACAAGTTAATGGTTTTAACAAATGCATGTTTTATGCCATCTGTAATACATGAGCAACCACCAGAAGTAGGGGCATCATATGCGCGCAGAAGGCAGATAGTCTTCTATCTAAACTATGTCATAAAAATGTGTTTGAGACCATTTTCTTCAATAAAATATTGCATGTACTATGCCATCTGAAGCTTGGATTGCCTTCTAATTGGTCTTCTGTGCTCATTTGATGCCCCTGCTTCCACACAGAAAACCAAAGTACTTACTCCACTTGTCTTTGCTTTTGGGCAGGCTTCAGCCACCAAGGACTGGCAGCATTGTACCATTTATGTGCCTACAATACTAGGCCTACTTGAGCAAAATCCCTTAAAATGAGCCTCCATATTGCACTTGTTTTTGCCCACACCTTGATGTGCTAACTATATAAGAGCATTCCTTCATTTCTGCTTTTATGGTCCCCCTGTTAAGATCGCTGTCCAGTATCTCTACGCTGTCGCCTTTAATAAAAATTAGGCAGAGACCATTCTGCTTTGAGCAGTTTTGAAGAGCCACTGTAGTTCTTCTATCGCTTTAAAGTACCATTAAACTAAGGCTAAATCCTTTGATGTTTGGTAAGATGAAGTGGGTATTTACATTATAAACCTCCATTGTTGCAAAATACAATGAAAACACAGCTAATCTCTTAGGCTCTGATCATGTTACAGTTAGAAGCTTCATCTGGATTCTTTGTCTGCAGTCTTGGCAAAGTTAACAGAACCTGCCGGACCCAGTTGGTCTATAATGTGATGGATCACGCAGAACGACTTGGATATGCATCCAGGTAGACTAAAAAGAAGTGCATGTTACAGTTTTGTTAAAGGTTTATACTAATAGGCCAGCAATTATTTTTTTTCACTGTGGATTTCTCTTGCGGAATTGCTATGAAAGTTTCTATAGCAATTCCTTACTCGATTGTTTTACTCACAAGAATATCCAACATATCTTAATTAAAATGTAGTTCTGTATAAAACGTGTAGGGGATACTGGGACCGTGACCGCTGCCAAGAACTGAGCTCTGCAGCTCCATGTTGAATGGAGAGTAGCACAGGTACTACATTCATTGTCAATGGGACTGCTGGAGAAAGCTGAGTGATGTGTACATTACTTTCTCCATGTTATACCACTGACAGTAAATTGAGTATATGCATACCTCTGCTCCATTAAGAATGAGGCTGCAAAGCCCCTTTACTGGGGTTTCAAAGCCCTGATGTCAAGACTGCTGCAGATCCCAGCTGTTGGACCACTGATCAGCAAATTAACACCTGCACATTTTTGGGGCATAACCCTTTAAATGTTCTTAAATACTGTTACGATAGGATTTATTACATCCTGCTGCAAATCAAGGATTGCTTTATTTCCCATCATAGCCACCCCCCCACACACACACACACAATATCTCATGATGCCAATACTGCCAAATTCATAATTACTATTTCCTAGGCAGTGCAAGCTTAGAGTACCTGTCACCAGTCCAGGGCTGCACTTTATTTAAGAAAAGAATGGGCTGCCTCAGACAGGTGTTTCTTAAAATTAAAAAAAAAAAATCTAATGTCCCTCTAAAGCAGGGTTCCCCAACTCCAGTCCTCAAGGCCCACCAACAGGTCATGTTTTCAGGATTTCCTTAGTATTGCACAGGTGATGCAATTATCACCTGTGTAATACTAAGGAAATCCTGAAAACATGACCTGTTGGTGGGCCTTGAGGACTGGAGTTGGGGAACCCTGCTCTAAAGGACCTAACTTCTTGGTTGTGAGATCCTGATATGCAGATCCCACAAGTCTTCGAGGCCCTTCTTGCTGTGAAGGAGCGGGATATCACTGAGCTAACCTAGCGCTGCCTCATTGCTTTACTGAGCAGTTCAGGGATAAAGCAAAGAGCGAGATCTCACTCTTTGCACTTTCACAGGAGTAGGACCTCGAATGATAGTGGGATCCTGCTCTGCATATCAGGATCTTACAACCAAGAATTAGGACCAGACTTGGCTAGAAAGTTGGGTCCTTTAGGGCAGGGTTCCCCAACTCCAGTCCTCAAGGCCCACCAACAGGTCATGTTTTCAGGATTTCCTTAGTATTACACAGGTGATAATTGCATCACCTGCACAGGCAATAATTCCATCACCTGTGTAATACTAAGGAAATCCTGAAAACATGACCTGTTGGTGGGCCTTGAGGACTGGAGTTGGGGAACCCTGCTTTAGGGGGACATTAGATCTTGTGGGACCTGCATGCTGGGATCTCACAACTTTGACGTCGAGACCCAACTTTCACTAGAAAGTCTGGTCCTCTAGTGGGGACATAACTGATAGTTCTGAGTACTTTTTTAATGGATAATATTATAATATTTAGAAAAATCATCAGTCTGAAGCTGCCCACTTTTTTTTTTTTTTTTTTTTTTTTAAAGGAAGTCCCAGACTGATTACTTTTTAAAGCAGTGTTTCCCAAACCCCATCCTCACGGCCTCCCACAGGTCATGTTTTCAGGATCTCCTTAGTATTACACAGGTGATTGAAGTATCATCAAGGCATCAGGAATTCTCTCACCTGTGCAATACTAAGGAGATCCTGAAAACATGACCTGTGGGGGGCCGTGAGGATGGGGTTTGGGAAACACTGCTTTAAAGCCTCCAAACACATTACTGTTGGCTAATCCAGCTGACAGTAATGCATATGGAAATTTAGGGGCAGATTTATTAAAACTAGTGTTGCGCACTCCAGTCTTAATGAAGGGCTCACTGGAGTACGATGTGCCGAATTCATTGAGAGGCCCACACCACTGAGGCCACGTTCACAAGTTCAAGAAGCACGCCCTTCAAAATTTTTATCTTCTTAATATATTGCAGTCATAATATTATATATCACTGTGTAATTACAATTGCTCATTTTGGCTTTCTACCCAGCTAATTCTTCTCTTTTCCATTAGGTCTATGACATCACATGATTAATAACTGACTAGCTGAGTTTTTCTAGGCTCTGTAGAAACAGGAGGTCAATTTTCCCTGCATGAATCATAAGTCACTGCAAAAGTCCCTGGCAAAAGGGAGGGAGCGAAGCAGTTGGGTCAGAAGTTGAAGAGGGGGATGATAAATGCAGGGACAAGAGACTTCCTGTTTCTACATAGAGCAGAAAAAAGAGAAGAATTAGCTGATTAGAAAAGGCAAAATGAGCAATTGTAAGTACACCGCGCTATAGAATATGATGACTGCAATATATTAAGAGAAGAAAAACTTTGATAGGAGTGCTTCTTTCGGTATTTGTTCAGTATTTTACATCAGTATTTGTTACCAAAAACCCGGAGTGGGTGATAAATACAGAAGTGGTGATGTGCTTCTATTGTACTTTTCCTCCGATTGTTCCAGCCCTGATTGTCTTACAGATACTGAGGTAAAATACTGAACGTGGCTTTAATGAATTTGCCACATCTTCAGTTGCCTGCACCTTACCAGAAATGTCGCTCCAGTCAGGAACTGGAGTAGCGCAAATGTTGGGGGGGGTGGAAGCTATGATGAATCTCAGGCTACCTAGACCTAAAATGTGCCAGAGTTATCAGTGGTTCATGATATTTGATAAATCAGACTTCTTTTTAGGCTGTCTAGTCTGTCTGCACCGCCTATTATTTGAATTGCTTTGTGCCTGAAGTGTGTGCCACAATTTTGACATGCGGTGTTGTATATTAGGTCACACCACTAAGCAAAGCATAGCAAGTTCATTCTCCTTTGATGGGCAAAGCTACAAAAATATTTAAAATACATGATAAATATGGTGCAAGTCATGAAAGACAGAATTTTGGTACAATTTGCACCAAATAACTGGCTCCTTTAGCTAGACTAATCTCCCCTACTATTTTAGTAGGGTATTACTGCTTAAGGTTATCAAAGTATAGTTCTTAAGTATATTGTATTACTAATAAGTGTGTTTGCGGTTTAGTATGAGATCTAAAGAGGTGTATAAGAATTTGTCTGCAACTATGGATGAGTAAATGTATAGGCCTAAAAAATTGTGCATGGCTTCAGTCAGGGACTGTACCGTTACTATTCAGGATATGCTAGTGCTTGAAGTGTTCAGCTCAATATACACATGCTTTAAAGATCATTTATTTCAAACATGTAGGCATGTAAAAACTAGGAAGAGCTTTTACCCGGTTAAAGAAAATGGTTGCCTTTTGGTCTTCCTTTTCACTAGGGGCTAAAGCAATTAGTGGAGAGCTCAGCTCCTCAGGGTAATCTGTCCACCCTGACCAGCCTGTTCACATGAGCAGGTATTGTTGTGTGAACATACACGTTACTGGGTCTCTATGGAGCCGTGGTATTTGCATTCACAATAATAGGCTTGTGTGCAGAGCTGCTCGGGGTAGAGACGTCTAATTGCACAGCAGGAACTGCAGTTCTGCCATGAAGCCGTTTCCATCCACTAGGGCCACCTAGCATTGGTTCTACGGCATATTCTCTCTAGCATGGCCTGTATGGAACCTGCCATGGGTTTGGGTTGTTTTTGCAGATTATTATGGAATATTTCTTACAAAAAAAACCCACTTCTGTTTGGCAATGTATTACATTTTTGTGCAATCCATGATATATTTGTGTACATGTGTGGCTTTAGTATTTGATCATATCTGCTTGTCAATGGTTATTCATACAATACTTCTTTTTTTCTCTAGAATTTGCCACAGATGTAAAGATAATTTGGTAGAAGCATACATGTCAATCTCCATTTATTGCAAGCAATTCCATAAATTACTATGGGTTCAAAACAATATTTCAACCTTGTCAAAAAAACATTGGCAATTAGGAGGAACTCTTAAGGTATATTCATCCCTACAAGGCACAAACGCAGATTTTACAGTACAAGTGTTGTGCATATGAGAGTTTTAGAAATGGGCAATATCCGCATTGCAAATTGATTGTCTTGTATCCTATGAATGTTCCAACGTCATTTTCCCAGTTTAAAGTGCAAAGTGAGATCTACTTGTTTTCTATCACCTATACTCCGGTTAGGTGATAACTTTCTGAACGGTGGGTATCCCACCACTGGGAGCTACACTGCTCATCCCAACAAGGAACCTTTATTCCCATTACAAAATGGCACGGCAGGTTCATGGGAATGCCTGACTGCACTGTCTCTTCATTCCAACGGGGATAAGAGTTCCTTTTTCTGCCAAGCGGTCGGACACCCACCGATTAACAAGTTATCAGCTATCCTGCGGCTACCTGGACAACACCTTTAACTACGCCATATAAATATTAACAGCGGAAATGCCCTATGAAAACATACCCTTATTATATAAACCCATACTAATAGTATGGCCTTTTTCACACCAGCAGGTGTCAATGCTAAGGGTTCACTAAACATGGGACGTATGCCCTGCTGAAGATGGATCATTCAGGTTTTAGCATAAATTGACATGCTGTGATGAGAAAGATGCAGCTCTGGTCAATTTGCACTGTGGTTGTATGTGATTTTGTAAAAATCTCATCCACAATGCTTGTATAGTAATATGTTACCTAACTTCTAGCTGTAAAATTCACTGCCTACATGGCCATGTGAACATACCCTAAAAGACATGGTTCAAAGACTAGACTCCAGCCAGTGTTATAAATGTGAATAAATAGTCCTGCTGACAAATAGTACTGGTAAAGCCCCAGGAGAAAATTTCATGTGCATACTGTAAGTCTTAAATGTGCATTTGTCTACCCCAATTCTCTAGTGTGAACCTGGCCTAAGGTGAGAGGAAGACCTCTACTTCACTCATGTGATCCCCCCCCACCCCCAGTGCAGGTCATGCCATTGCAGTGCTAGTTGCAGAACCTTTCCCCGTATCAGGCCACATATTTGTTTTGGACTAATTTACACATGCAATTTTTATTTGTTACATAAGCCAGGAGTTTGGAAAGGTATACGTAGCAGTGATTAAAAAAAGTGTGCAATCTATTCTATGTATTTTTTTCTTAAGGGGAATCTGTCCCAGAAGCCTTCTAAACCATTAAGCTTTAGTCTTATTTATCCTTCTAAATAATGTCCTTAAGGCTACGGTCCCACTATCAGTATCCGGTCAGTATTTTTCCTCAGGAGTGGTTGATAAACAAGTCACCAATTCTGTATTTATCACCCACTCCTCAGAAAAAATACTGACCGGATACTGATAGTGGGGCCGTGGCCTTAAGGGGATTTTTGGACTTCTAATAAGTCTAAAGTATATGTGACTGCAGACTTCTGAATCCTGACAGCGTGTGGTACGCATGCTGTCAGGATTCTCCGGTATTGCCTGTGAGAGTGGTGGTCACGTAACTGTAAATATGACTTTCATACGTCAGGCCACATTCCAACTAGACATGCCTGGCTTCTCTCAACACAAGTGAATTGACTGAGCACATCTAGTCAGTACACGTGACTGCCCGCTCTCACCAGCAGTACTGGTGAATCCTGACCGCTTATGCATCGCAGGCTGTCAGGATCCAGAAGTCTGCAGACTTATCAGAAGACTGGAAAACTCCTTTAATGTCACAGACAAATCTTCACGTGTGGCAAGACCACTGTGGCCTCAGATACTCTAATCATGACCCCATGGGTGATGCTGTTTTTCCCCACATCACCTGTGAAACAGCATCACTGTCTCCATGGGCAAGCACCGTACACTGCACCCAAATTCGCCGTGTATGAAGTATCAAAACAGCTCTGCAGTTATCTTTATTTGGGAAGACCCTGGTTGCCCTATACTTTTCTTTGAAGTATGATTTCTGTATGTGCCATGTTTGTTAGAACTGCGGTGTTTTTTCTCATGATTAGTAAATGAGATATGTCCACTTACACTAAGGTAAAGAATAAAATACATAGACACTAAAGCTATTGGTTTCCTTATTGGATTCCATATGGTTAATAAATTTACCAGCAGTTAATGGGGTGAGTGATGTAACATCCATTTTTTGTACACCCTGAAGACCTGCATGCAATACTCGGGGCCTTCACTACTGTACCTCTTCTGCTCCTCCAGTCTCTCCCTGGATAAAGTAAAACACTGGCTCTGTATGTGGAATGATCCTATTTATTGGCAGTGTGTATATAGAAATGTTACGATTTATGTATATACGTGTCCTACAGAAAAGAATGAAGGCTTCTAGTAAAACGTTCATGTGTGCTGTGATGAGACTGAAAATCTCAAACTGTATAAAAAAACAATGTAGTTTGTCTTCGTGTATTCTGTGTCCTTCATTTTGGGAGAAGTTGACTTTTTGTTGGGGTGGGGGTATTTTTTTGAATTTTTACTGTTTGTTTGATTTGCATCCTGCAAAAGATAATAAAAATACAAACTGATGCACATTTAGTTCTGGAAGCAGGACCTTTTTTTCCCCCTCCTCCCTCTGTCATTGTTTCTTACTTCAGATTGCCTTTATAGTTAACTTATTACAAATTTTATTAAAATTTTATTTGAAATAAAATTTTATTTTTAATTATTTTAGTGTTTGACGACAGAGTGGGCACATCTAGGAGTAAAACTCAATGCAAATTTTGCATCATCTGGTGATCCAGCTGGCGAGGTCCCATCTACAGATATCCGCCGGCTCCTGTGTAAAACCTGCCACGCACGTGGGACGGAAGATATCTGTAGACACGGTCACCGGCCCTGCTCCCCTCCCAATGCCAAAATGGTCAGAGCCAGAATACGTATACTAACACCAAAACAACCGATTAGTACTACCGAATCATATAGTGATCAGACACCAGTTCTACACACAGGTTATCACGCTGCAAACCATACAATCTAATACAGTGCTGATCAAACAGCCAAAAGCACAACACATATCAAAGTGATTGTCACCTTTCCTGGCCTGTCTGTTATAGAAAAACAAGAAAATTTGTATTACCCAAGATTAAAAACAGTTCTGAGTGATGTTTTCTTAAAACTCTGCATTGTATTATTCCTCTTGTTGAAGGGCTTTATAAAGAACCTGACAGCTGGATGTTACCACTGTCCTTTGTTGAAGGGCTCACTTCATATTCAGTAGGTGAAGGCTGTGTTAACCAGCTGACACCAATCTGTAACTCTCACCATTCAAGCTAGTGTCAGTTACAGAGAGGGCTGTGGAGTTGGAGCCCATTTTGGTGAAGTCAGTATAAAATGGACCGACTCCTAAAATATATAATAAATTGGGTACAGTAGTTCAATGCAGTTTGTGGGGAATATTTTTTTCATAATTATTTGGGAAAGTTATGAAATGTCCTATAAACGTCTGTCCTTTTATGGTCTAAGGGTCTAGACTTTTAGCTGAAATGAATCTGTGCTATAGTAAATTTATCACTTAAACACGAGCCATGTATGAGGGAGTCTTGAGTCATGGAAATTGAAGAGTCCCCATGGTAAAGACTAAAGAGAAATAAAACATCACTTCTCTGGAACCATATGGTGGATTTAAAGAAAAAAAAACCCAGAATGATCAGAGTTGCAGCAGGAATAAAACGTGCAAAAATTGGCCACTTTAATTAAAGCTGGCTTAAAAGACAATATACTGCGATACCAATGCCCCAAATCTTTTTTCTATTCAACATCACCTTTTGCAGTCAAAATCTTTACTCTCAACTAACGTCTCACATTCCACCTATAAACCTTAACACAGAACTTTACTTGATTAAGACATAACAGAAAAAAATACTGATTTCTGCAGGAAAGTCCTGACTGGGAATGCCAGACAACAGGGGGTAATACTACTTCCTGCTGTCAACAAAGGTCCATTTGTAGTCCTGAGTTCAAAGGCTAGATACAAGCCCACTGCATTGGTGCTGCAGGAAGGGGCTATGGCACTTGTGCCCAGTCTACCTGCATTGTGTCTACTTAGTAAGGTCCATGCTGGGTTTTAATGTGTCCCACTGAAATAAATGTTGGTTAAGTCTCACATAGGAGAATACGAAAGTCATTGATGCAAACATGTAATCATGATTATGAAGTGTGATTTGGATGTTACTTGCTGTGACTGCTGAAGTACAGTAAGGCTGGGGCCACACACAGCAACTTTGGCTGCGTCCTCTGTCACATGGCCAAAGTCTGTCTCGCTGACACATCGCCAAGTGAAAGGGTTTGCATTGTAATCCCAAGGGATACATAGCCCTACCATGTTTATGTAGAAACTGCCAGATTAAAAGGAAATCTGTCACCACTTTGGAGTTATCAGACCTCTACTATGGGCATACAGGGTATAGAAAAGTAAATATATATACTTACCTGTATGGCCCATGGTAGATGTCTGATTGCAGAGAAAAGGGATTTTATAAACTCTGTTTTGCACAGGCTTGGTGTCCCCTGGATGCCAAGAAATCCCCACCTGTTTATAATTCCCCGCCTATGTGTGTATTTATCATATTCCTCCCCTGCACGTCACAGGGCCCTGTGACACCGCGCTTTGCTTCATCCCGGCCCTGTCTCTCTGTGCACTACACCGCAGGTTTCTATTGTGCAGACCGGGCCAGGAGGAAGCAAAGCGCGCTCTGTGATCGGTACTTTGCACATGCCCGGAAGTCAGGGAGCACAGGGCCCTATGATGTGCAGGGGAGGGGGGAATATGGTAACTAAGCATATAGGCGGGGATTTCTTGGCGTCCCCAGGACACCAAGCCTGTGGAATATGGAGTTTATAAAATCACTTTTCTCTACAATCAGACCTCTAATATGGGCCATACTGGTAAGTATAGATTTACATTTCTATCACCTGTATGCCCATAGAAGAGGTCTGATAACCCCAAGTGGTGACAGATTCCCTTTATAGATCACCCCCTACGATTCCTAGCTATGGTGCACGATGTTGCATCTTATTAGTGATAAGGGATCTAAGAAGTCAAGTGTCTTTGTGGAGAGTGCCAAGTTCTCCTAAGACTTATACACCATGCATGCTTCTCCGGGGACTGAAATATGTAAATTCTCTCTTCAGAGGAAAAAAGGACAGGAACTCTAGAGCCACCTTTTGGAGGTAGCAATCCTAAAAGTCAATATTGACCCCTTAAGGACCCTTGCACATGGCTTAGGAAAAAAAAGCAAAAGCAGAATCTCCTTAATTCCCCACAATGCAGCAGGCTGGAGCACAGCATGTCGGCCTCTGGGCATCGCCTACACTGGAGGCACTTGTCAGCTGAGGGAAGAACTCCATACTGGAGCCAGGCAGTCTAATAGAAAGGTAGGCCGAGGCGCCTTCATCCTGGAGATTGGTGTAGCCTGTCACCCACCATTCCTACTGACAGCCACGACCCCCTCAGAATGCGCCATAGTACTAGTGGATACTCCACGGTAGATCGTGGGACGACGTTATTTTCTGACGTGTACTTGCGCATGCGCGTCACACATTCCTTGCAATTGACTTTCCGGCGCCCTCGGCCACGTCACTAGCCGTATTTCGAGCCGCCGTGGCTGCCATGGTGATGGGTCGTATGGTGAGTACTAGTTTTGCGACGCTTCCGGCTGCTGTGAACGAGTGGCAGTGCTGGGTAGTGAGAAGTGTCGGGTCCAGTGCAGACCGCAGTCCTCGCCATGGAGGTCCCGCTGCCCCCTGAAGGTGAGAGGCAGGAATGAGTGGACCTCTCGGGAGTTAACCCCATAGGTCCCAGTGAGCTGGCAGGCGCTTTGTGTCTGTACACCGCACGTGTGTGTAATAGTGAGACCCCTCTTCCCCGACACTGGCGGTGGTCTCGAAGCCCTCACTCTTTCTCACCGTCAGTTAACCCATTCATGCTACTGGCATTTTTTCTTTTTTTTTTTTCCTCCCCTGCTTTTTTTCCCTCTGACTTAGCCCTATGTGGGCTTGTTTTCTGCAGGACAAGTCGTGGTCTTGAATGTCGCCATTTCTTTTTTTCCATGGTAATGTCCTGGGAAACAAGAAAAAATACATAATTTTGCCATAGATTTTGGGGTTTGTTTTTAACCTGTTAACTGCATGGTGTAAATGACCCGGTAAGGTGATTCTCCCGGCAGGATGACTGCGGCACCACCCTTACTTGTATAACTGCATGGTGTAAATGACCCGGTAAGGTGATTCTCCCGGCAGGATGACTGCGGCACCACCATACTTGTATAACTGCATGGTATAAATGACCCGGTAAGGTGATTCTCCCAGCAGGATGACTGCGGCACCACCCTTACTTGTATGACTGCATGGTGTAAATGACCCGGTAAGGTGATTTTCCCGGCTGGATGACTGCGGCACCACCATCCTTGTATAACTGCATGGTATAAATGACCCGGTAAGGTGATTCTCCCGGCAGGATGACTGCGGCACCACCATACTTGTATAACTGCATGGTATAAATGACCCGGTAAGGTGATTCTCCCGGCAGGATGACTGCGGCACCACCCTTACTTGTATGACTGCATGGTGTAAATGACCCGTTAAGGTGATTCTCCCGGCAGGATGACTGCGGCACCACCCTTACTTGTATGACTGCATGGTGTAAATGACCCGTTAAGGTGATTCTCCCGGCAGGATAACTGCGGCACCACCATACTTGTATAACTGCATGGTGTAAATGACCCGGTAAGGTGATTCTCCCGGCAGGATGACTGCGGCACCACCATACTTGTATGACTGCATGGTGTAAATGACCCGGTAAGGTGATTCTCCCGGCAGGATGACTGCGGCACCACCATACTTGTATAGTTTTACTATTTGTGGTGGATTATAAAAAATGCTGAATTTAAAGGGGGGAAAAAGTTTAGTTTTTTCTGAGACTTTTATAACTATCTTTCAGGAGCTGAGTCTGTATTGGGGCTGTAGTTTTTATTGGGAGCATCTTTATTGCTTTTTATTTCATCTTATGAGGAAGGTGAAAGAACTGAACAACAGTATTTTTTTGCATTTAGACTTTCTAGTTATGATGTTGCTTGATCGGTTAAGCAATTTTATATATTAATATTTTTATGGATGCGGCAGTACTAAGTACACTTTTTTTCTGGTCAAAAGGGAGGTGGTTATAATTTCATAGAGTTCTGTTCACAGGTTTTGGGCAAGTGTGGAAAAAATGTTGCATAGTAAGAATGCTTTAAAAATAGTGTGAATAGTTTTATCGATTAGCAAAATGCAAAGTGAATGAAAAAAAAGAGAAATGTAAATCGCATTAATGTTTAATGTGCCTTCACAACAACACCAATTCTTCTAGGAAGTCTTAGGCTGTGTGCCCACGATGCGTTTTTTTTAAGCGTTTCCGCAGCGGCAATTCCGTTGCAGAAACGCTTAAAAAGCGCTTGGTAGAAGGCCTGCCATGTCCCCAATGATAATCCTCATGTACTGTGCACATGCTGCGGAAATTTCCGCTGCAGATTATCATTGCGGAAAAAAACTCGGCACTACCAATTATTTTGCGGAAGCGCTGCGTTTTCGCCGCCATTGACTTGCATTGAAACACTTGGTTTCCGCATCACTGTATATGTAGATGCGTAATCCATGCGTTTCATTATGCCAAAGAACCTGTAAGAAAAAGAATAAAATAAAAAATAAATATTATACTTACTTTCTGATGGCCCCCGGTGTCCTTGTCTCGGCTTGCAGGCAGATCGCGGTGGACTGAAGGAACTGCCGTAACGTCATTTAGTCTTGTGACTTGTCACGCGACCGCTGACGTCTGCAGGTCCTTTAGTTTACCGCGAGCTGCTGGCAAGCAGAGACGCATCAAATAAAGACTCCGGGGGCCATCGGAAGGTAAGTATGATATTTATTTTTACCATTTTTTCGGTCACACTATATAAATCCATGCTGTTTGTATGGATTTATATAGTGTGATCAAGTTGTCAAGCACTTTCAAAGTGATGCTTAAATTGCTTGGAAAGCGCTTGTCAACCCGCATGCGGAAATACATGTGAAGAACGCTTCACATCCGCATGTCCCTGGCAGGAAAACGCATGTACGATCCTCATGCGGTTTTTCTGCCAGGGAGATGCAGAAACGCTGAGGAAAAATCCTGAGCATTTCTGCATCGTGGGCACATAGCCTTACACACAGTTATTGGAGGAGCTCAGCAGGTGGAAGAACTAACCTCAGATCTTCTGTGGATGTAGGCTTGTGCACATCATTCTGTCTCTTCGAGTGATCCCACACAGACTTTAAGACATTGAGATCGGAGCTCTCTGTAGGCCATGTCATCACTTCCAGGACTCCTTGTTTTTTACACTGAAGTTAATTCTTAATCACATTGGGTGTTTTTTTCTGGTTGATATTCTGGTGCAGAGTAAATTTGAAGTGAACCAGATTCCTCCCTGGTGTTATTGCACTTACAAACTGCATCAACCATGCTTCATTGTTGCATGCAGGCACTCATTATTGTACCGCTCTCCAGCCTTTCGGTGAACAAACTGCTTCTGTTACAGCCAAATCTTATACTTTTTGAATTATCTGTCCAGACCACCTGCTGCCATTTTTCTGCACCCCAGTTCCTATGTTTTCAAGCATAGTTGTGATTTCTCCAAACAGTAGATGGGTGTAGTAGAGTCCCACTGGTTGCTGTCAATTCTGAGTTCATGGCACTGCTGGACATCTTCTCATTTTTGAAGAGAAGTAATCATGATGTGTCATCAGTCTACTGCACTAAGTTTCCTAGGCCAACCTCTGTGTCTATGGACCTCAACATTGCCCAATTCTTGATGTCCTCAGCACTGAGAAATACAGATAATTATCCAGCATACAATACCATCAGGAAGACTTTTGATTAGCTCCAAATTTATTCTGCAGCAGGACAATGACCACAGACACACAGGCAATGTAATTAAGAATTATTTTCAGTGAAAAGAACAAGGATTCTCAAAGTGATGATATGGCCTGCACAGAGCTCTGATCTCAATTTCATCAAGTCTGTCCAGATTACAGGAAGATATACAGGATTTGTGCAGGCATACATCCACAGAAGTTCTGTGGTTAGTTCTCCAAGATGTATGGAAAAACCTATGTACAAATGTAGCTAGAAGAATTCATGCTGTTTAAAAGGCAAAGTGTGGCCAGACCAAACTTTGATTTGGGTTTTTCTTTTGTTCATTCACTTAGCAATTTATTAACTGATAGATAAACCAGAAAACGTTTTTGCTTTGTGATCGTTTTTCAACACCTGCCTACAACTTTTGCACAGCAGTGAGTGTGTTTATAAAATTTATTAATGTTTGATTATACCTTGCTTATATAGCGCCATCATATTCTGTAGAGCTTGCCAGCAAAATATTCAAAATCCAGAAAAGTACAGTTTTGGTCAAAAGTTGAAGCCAACACAAATTTTGATTTTTCACAAAGTTTTGCACATTCATTGTCTTAAGCTCTTTTAGTCTGATAGCCCTTGGGTTGCTGAAGTATAATTATAAGCTTTTCACTTTTATTGACAAATACATCAAGTTTATGTAAAGACTCAGTATTTACAGTATTGACTTTTATTTTTTAGACTTCTCCAATTCGCCCTGACATGCTGAATATCCGCTGGTGGGTTAAATCCTGAGGGCCCATTCACATTGCATTTCTCCCCACGCTCAGTGGGCTTGCGTTCGAACCCTCCCGCAAAACGGGATTCGGGCGTATGTGCCGACCAGGTCATTGACTATAATGGTGTCAACGTTTGCTGTCATGCATCCTTTTTGGGCATATACGCCCCCTGGAGGCGAACACTGAAGCAGCCTACTTCATCTGAGTGTCTGCCTCCAGTAGGCGTATACGCCTGAAAATGATGCACGTTGACTCTGTCAGCACCATTACGCTTACTCCCAAATCACGTTTTGTGGAAGGGTTTGGATGTACACCCCGAAGGGACCACTTGGCGTGGGTAAGAATGCAATGTGAAAGCACCTTGAATGATGGCAACCAATTCTTGTCTAATCAGTGTTTGGCATTTATCATAATTTCAGTGTTTTTGTTTGTCCACCCGCTTTTTTAGAATTGACCACAGGTTTTTAATGGGATAGAGATCTGAAGTGTTTCCTGGGCATGAATTGAAAATTTTAATGTCTTGTTCACTGAGCTACTTATCACTTTTGCATTGTAACATGGTTCTCCATCATGCTGGAAAAAGCATTGTCCATCACCAAATTGCTACTGGATTGGGAGACATTGCTTTTAAAGATGTTTTGATACTATTCTTTATTCATGACCGTGTTATTAGGTAAAATAGTGAGTGAGCCCACTGGCTAGGATGAAAAACAATCCCACACATGAATGGTCTCAGGGTGCTTTATTGTTGGCATGACACAGGAGTCATGGTAGTGCTGATCTTTTTTTTTCTCCTGACAATCATTCTTACAGATGTCGGAAACAGTCTGAACGAGGCTTTTTCATTTTCTATGAACCTGTGGTCCATTTTCAAAACCCTGTGTACTGGTTAGAGAAGAATGGGCTGCTCTCAGCCAGGATTTGGCTCAGAAGATAACCAACATGTCAGGGAAAATTGCAGAGGTCTTGAAAAATAATGCTCAACAATGTAAATATTGAGTCTTTGCTTAAACTTGATGAATTTGTCAAACATGTAAACCCTTATGATATGCTTATAATGGTTGTACTTCAGTAACCATAAGAGCATTGAACTGAAAGATCTAAAAACACTGAAGAAGCAAACTGTGAAAAACAGAATTTGTCAGTTTCAAAACTTTTGGCCATGACAGTATCCTGAAATATGGGGAAAACTGCAACTATCAGTCCATGATGGGCTCTTCTTTTTTTTGCCTACAAACCAAACTTTTACCAGTGATATGCAAACTTCTTTTTTTTTTTGTCTTAAATGTAACCTTTATCTCTTTGCTATACACATTTGTCTTGTTTTTTTTTATTGTTTTAAATAAAATATAGAATTTACAAAAACAAACTTTTTTTTTTCAGTGTCAAAGGTGTCTATAGTTTTTTATAACTTGATACAAGTTGAAAACTGGTTAATTTAAAAAGTACGAAGCATGACTCATAAGTGTATGCTGCTATGGTATCTAATATAAAGATACTGTTTAGTACATGTCTTAAAATATATGATCAGTAAATAGATTGTTTACATATGTGTTTTTTCTTTTTATAATAGATCAAGAACTGCGTAATGTTATCGACAAGCTTGCACAATTTGTGGCTCGAAATGGGCCTGAATTTGAGAAGATGACCATGGAGAAGCAGAAAGACAACCCAAAATTTTCATTCCTGTTTGGGGGAGAGTTCTACAGCTACTATAAGTGTAAACTTGCTATGGAACAACAGCAATGTATGTCTAAAACCTGCCAAATAGCCATCATTATGTATATTATTAGATTTTGTATTTATATATCGCCTGTCTGTCCTCTTCATTGTTTATTGCATGAACTGTAATATTGATGACCTGTTTATAGGATAGGTCATCTATACTAGATTGGTAAGGGTGAACACCCACGTTGCAGCAGGATGTAAACAGTATGTGAGCTGGAACAACACGGCTCTTTACTTACAGGTGCATCTCACTAAATTAGAATATCATCAAAAAGTTTATTTCAGTTCTTCAATACAAAAAGTGAAACTCATATTATATTGAGTCATTAAAAACAGAGTGATAGAGTGATCTATTTCAAGTGTTTATTTCTGTTAATGTTGATGATTATGGCTTACAGCCAATGAAAACACAAAAGTCATTATCTCAGCAAATCAAAATAATTAGCAAAAAAACACCTGCAAAGGCTTCCTAAGCATTTAAAAAGGTTCCTTAGTCTGTTTCAGTAGGCTCCACAATCATGGGGAAGACTGCTGACTTGACAAATGTCCTGAAGGCAGTCATTAACACACTCCACAAGGTCCCAGAGTCTGGAGGAAGAGTGGAGAGGCCACAATCCAAGCTGCTTGAGGTCTAGTGTGAAGTTTCCACAATCAGTGATGGTTTGGGGAGCCATGTCATCTGCTGGTGTAGGTCCACCATGTTTTATCCAGACCAAAGTCAGCGCAGCCGTCTACCAGGAGATTATAGAGCACTTCATGCTTCCCTCTGCCGACAAGCTTTTTGGAGATGGAAATTTCATTATCCAGCAGGACTTGGCACCTGTCCACACTGTCAAAAGTACCAACACCTGGTTTAAAAACAACAGTATCACTGTGCTTGATTGGCCAGCCAAGTCACCTGACCTTAACCCCATAGAGAATCTATGGGGTATTGTCAAGAGGAAGATGAAACACCAGACCCAACAATGCAGACGAGCTGAAGGCTGCTATCAAAGCAACCTGGGCTTCCATAACACCTCAGCAGTGCCACAGGCTGATCACCTCCATGCCACGCCGCATTGATGCAGTAATTGATGCAAAAGGAGTCCTGACCAAGTACTGAGTGCATTTACTGAACATACATTTCGGATTTTAAAAACATTTTTCAAGCTGTTGTTATAAAGTATTCTAATTTAGGCTATGTGCCCACGATGCAGAAGTGCTCCGGATTTTTCCTGAACGTTTCTGCATCTCCCTGGCCGAAAAAACGCATGCGGATTGTACATGCTTTTTTCCTGCCAGGGACATGCATTTCCGCATGCAGGTTGTCAAGTGCTTTCCAAGCGATTTTACCAACACTTGGAAAGTGCTTGACAACTTGGTCACACTATATAAATCCATGCAAACGCCATGGATTTATATAGTGTGACCCCAAAGAATGGTTAAAAATACAAAAAAAATAAATCTATACTTACCTTCCGATGGCCCCTGGAGTCTTGCTTTGCTCCGCCCTGGCTGCCAGCAGATCGCTGTATACTGAAGGACCTGCCGACGTCAGCATCGCGTGACCCGTCACATGACTTTGACGTCAGCGCAGGTCCTTCAGTCCACCGCGATCTGCCGGCAGGGGCCGTCAGAAAGTAAATTATAACATTTATTTTTTATTTTATTCTTTTTTTCACAGGTTCTATGGTACCCGGGTCCGGAGGAGAGTCTCCTGTCCTCCACACCCGGGTACCATCCGCACATTGAAACGCATGGAATGCGCATCTACATATACAGTGATGTGTAATCCAAGCGTTCCAATGCAAGTCAATGGCGGCGAAAACGCAGCACTTCCGCAAAATAATTGGTAGTGCTGCTTTTTTTTCCGCAATGATAATCCGCAGCTGAAAATTCCGCAGCATGTGCACAGCACATGCGGATTATCATTGGGGAACATGGCAGGCCTTCTACCATGTGTTTCTGCAGCATTTTTACCGCTGCGGAAACGCTTAAAAAACGCATCGTGGGCACACAGCCTTACTGAGATAATGACTTTAGTGTTTTCATTGGCTGTAAGCCATAATCATCAACATTAACAGAAATAAACACTTGAAATAGATCACTCTGTTTGTAATGGCTCTATATAATTTATGAGTTTCACTTTTTGTATTGAAGAACTGAAATAAATTTCTTGGTGATATTCTAATTTTGTGAGATGCACCTGTATGTAGTGGCCGGTGTGTGGCACTAGCAGATGATTGGTGACTTGTTGTAATCAATATCACAGTCCTGGACAACCCTTTTATGTGCCTGATTTAGACCCCACTTAGGAAACACAATGGTACAGTGCCGGCAAAAAAAATCTTTACACTTGCGCGGCTAAAAAAAAAACTTTACATGTATTTCACTACTTAGACAGTTTTTGATTATCTCCCCCAATGGGTCGTAAGAAGCTTAAAATGGAAGAGAAATCCCATGCCTTGACTCTGCTAGAGAAGATGGATTCGGGGTTACTGTAGCTAGAGATCTGGACTTGTCGAGATAGGCAATTTATCAGCTGAAGAGGTCGGCGGCGTCATTGCCTCCTAGAATGGTACCGCAGAGGAAGTCAGGCTCAGGCCAACCTAAGGAGACTTCACCAAGGACTGATAAGCTTTTGAAGCGTGAAGTGATGTCAAATCCTACTATAACCGCCATTGAACTCAAAAACAAGTACCCTATGCTCCTCCAGAACATTGCAACTAGGACAATTCGTCACCGCCTGCAGAAGGACCTGGGTCTACTAAGTCGCCATGCTGCAAAGAATCAATGAAGAAGAGAAGGCTTGCCTTTTGTAAGAAATATCAAGCTTGGGCATCTATAAAGTGGAAGAAAGTGATGAGAGTACTTTCAGGTTGGTCAGGGGAGGCTCAAAGATTGTGCGTCGTCCAAGTACCGCGTCACGGTATGACCCAAAATATACGGTTAAGATTGTTAAACATCCTGACCGTGTGATGGTATGGGGGCATTTAGTGGAAGCATGGGCAGGGCAGGGCAAGAATATATGAAAGCAAGCGGTTATATTACTGTAATGTTTTGGAAGAACATTTGCTTATTTTTTGGGTGATTACTTTATGCATGATGGAGCCCCTGCCCACAAACCCAAGGCCGTGACAAAGTTTCTCAATGACCGTAACACTAAGGCTATGTGCCCACGATGCAGAAATGAAGCAGAAAATTTCTGCAGCATTTCTGCATCTCCCTGGCAGAAAAAATGCATGCGGATTGTACATGCGGTTTTCCTGCAGAATACATGCGGATTCACATGTGTTAACGCATGTGTTTCCGCATGTGGACTGACAAGCACTTTCCAGGCGATAGCATCACACTGCAAACAGCATGGATTTATACAGTGTGACCGTAAAAATAAAAAAAATAAAGCTATACTCACCCCCGATGCCCCGGCGTGTACTGCAGCGCTCGTCCTGGCTTCTTCCGGGTTGCCGGCACATCGCGAGACATCCTGCGGTCACATGACCGCGACGTCATCTCAGGTCCTGGAAGGAGAAGCGCTGCCGGCATGCAGAGAGAAGCCACCGGACAGGTGATTATAAACTTTATTTTTTATTTTACTCTTTTTTTTACAGATACAATGGTACCCAGGTCTGGATGAGAGTCTTCTCTCCTCCAGACCTGGGTACCATCCGCACATAGAGACGCATAAAATCCGCTTGTACAAATGTACAGACGCAGATATTATGCGTCTCAATGCAAGTCAATGGCGGCGCTTCCGCGAAATTAATGAACATGCTGCGGATGTATTTGCGCTGCAGAAACGCTGCGGAAAAATCTGCAGCATGTGCATTGACATTGCGGAATGCCATTGGGGACCATGGGGTGTGGATTACCCTGCGTTTTTGATGCGTTTCCGCTGGGGAAATTCCGCAGCATAAACGCATGAAAAACGCATCGTGTGCACGCAGCCTAACATTTTAGAGTGGCCAGGTAATTCCCCTGACCTTAACCCCATAAAAAATGCCTGAAATATAATGAAAAACAAGGTTCAAGAGACACGACCTGGCAACATCAATGATCTAAAGACACTGGGGGGAACCATGGACTCCACGTACTTCACCAACCTCGCTGAATCCATGCCTGAACGACTGCAGATGGTGATAAAAGGGTGACATAACGAAATACTAATTAAAAAGAAATATCTACAATAAAACACTTAAATGTTAACATTTTGTTGAACTTGAAAGATTTTTTTTTGCCGGCACTGTATGTAACTAAGTAAGTGTTAAGAGCTGATCACTGAGACATCTGTCTTTTGATAGTGTTGTTTTCATGAAACAACCTTTTGGCAGTTTATTTATTTTATTTTTTAACAAATTGTGCATCTGAATATCATTTTCGGACTTGTGAATGACAAGCACATGGATTTCTGCAAACCCATTTCAATTCATTGGGATAGCTGCAGAAATCTCTGCAACAAGCCTGCCTCATGTGAATATACTCATAATTGACCTTTTTTTTGACCTGTCCTGTTCACAACCGTCTGTCTCATTTGAAATAACAGCTCTTTCATTAATGGATGATAACTGAGTTTTACTTGAGTTCCTGGAGACTAGAATCAACAAAATGCAATATTTTTTGCACAATGATACAAATGTCTATGGTTTTATTTAACCACTTCTTGCCCTATAATACACTATATGTAAAGGAAAACTGCTTATTCCCCTGACTTGATATTATAGTAAGTGATGTGTAGGGCACAGGAGCTGCGCTTCTTCCCCATTCCCCACACCCATTATTATCATGGTAGCCTTGCTGTAATGGCCTAATTCAAAGATGTATCCGACTTTAAGTGCCCTGTCTAGTGATGCCTACGGCCAGTGGGCGCGTCTGACTATAAGGCGCGGCCTCGCTCAATACAAGTGTATGGAGAGTGAGGCCACGCCCACTGGCCGGGTGTGTATATATAACACATACATACCCTCTGTTACCAGCGAATCTCCGCAGCACACAATGCCTGCACTGGGGGGATTCGTAAGTCTGCAGTCACACAGAGTGACTGCAGGCTTATCAATTTTGAATGGACAACCCTTTAATCTCCTTAAGCCCCCGTCTCACATAGCGAGATCGCTGCTGTGTCACGGTTTTGGTGACGCAACAGCGACCTCACCAGCGATGTCGCTATGTGTGACACTTTGCAGCGATCAGGCCCCTGCTGTGAGGTCGCTGATCGCTGCAAAGTGTCCTGGACCATTTTTTGGTTGTTGCCCTCCCGCTGGTCAGCACACATCGCTGTGTGACCAGCAGGAGCAGCGATCAGGCTGGTAACCATGATAAACATCGGGTTACTAGGGGCACACGCGCACCTAGTAACCCAATGTTTATCATGGTTACGAGCCTGCTAAAGTGAGCGGTAACCTCCCGCTCACCGTAGCAGAGTGGTAACCATGATAAACAGCGGGTTACTAGGTGCGCGTGTGCCCCTAGTAACCCGATGTTTACCATGGTTACCAGCCTGCTCCTGCTTCAGCAGGCTGGTAACCAGGATCAGGACATCGTGGAAAGATTCTTTCCACGATGTCGCTGCTCCCCTGATCGTTGGAGAGCCTGCCTGTTTGACAGCTCACCAGCGACCACATAGCGACGCAGCAACGATCCCTGACAGGTCATACCGTTGTCGGGATCGTTGCGGCGTCGCTAAGTGTGACGGGGCCTTTAGATACCAAGCTCAACAGTGGGCTTTCCCTCTAAATCCCCAAATAGAAATACCGTGCGGTGTAATTCAGGGCCACGGGTAGGTTATTATTATACAGAGTGATTCACTTGCTACTTTACCTGTAAAAATTGCTGTAACCCATAAAAGAGAGGGTTGACCGTTCTGAAACTTGGACTGTGTACATTGGTTCATTAGAAGTGAGAGTGCAATGAGAAACCTCTAAGCGCCGATTTGTCACCCCGCTGGTCGTCTCCACTACGAGTTAGACTTGCTGCACGTCTTTCTGCACGTTGGTAGTTTGTGTGGTGCTTGCATTTCACTCCTGCCAAATTCCTTCTTCATTTGTTGACAATGTATGAATAGTTTGGAGGAGCGTGTTTTCATTGTAAAAACTTATTGGAAAATAGAGTCCTTAAAGAGGTGCCAAAGTGAGTTTCTAAAGAAGTTTGGAGGTCAAATTCCGCCATTCGAACTGTGTATTCTGTCATTAGTGAATAAGCTGGAACATTACTGGGTAGCACCTGCGTTAAAACAGTTTCTCATGAACCAAGGTATGTAGAGAGCAAATTTCAGTACGATAGATTGTCTTTTAGAAGTTACAGCAACTTATCCAGGTAAAGCAGCGAGTGAATCACCCTGTACTTGGGGGCTGAACAATAGTTTCCAAGCTTCTGCTATATTGCTTAATCCTACAGCCATAATACACTGTAATACAAACATTGCATTGTATTATGAGTGATCAGTCTCATACATTTTTAAGTTCTTAAATGAGGCTAAAAAAAAATCTCTATCCTAGCATATTATGTGAAAGTTTATGCTGCAATCTCATATTTCCCACAATGTGTCAACAGTGGGACATGGCGTTGGGGTGCCTGCTGTAGTTCATGCAAATCGCTTCTCATGACCCAGTCCTTCAGCTACTACAGTAATTCTTACCAGCTAAGAGAACCACCTCTTACCTGATGGCATCCACAGCTCTTCTTTTGATTAGACAGCTAGGCACTATGTCACCAATGTGACAGGCCATCTACAGTAAACAAAAAAATGTGTTATGGCTACAGTTAAGTAAAAGGCAGCAATCATGACGCCCATCTTTCGACCACAGATTACTGTCGTGGCCGATAGGCTGGGACATGCAAATCGATTCACACACACTTTAGTACCCGCAGCACTTTAGGAAATTGCTCATGGACTTCAATGTGATATTATGACATACTGAACACCATTTTAATTGAGATTTTTTGTTTTTATTTTTTGGGTGTTGATAGTGATTTGCAAGCAAGCACAGGACCTGGAACCCAAGCCTCCCATCACCACCATTCCCCCACCAGCTCTGCCTTTGCCTCCGCCCCCTACTTTAGCAGCAGCAGCACCACTGCCACCACCACAGGGTGCACCTGCTATAGAGGATCTTATTCAACAAAGCCAGTGGAACTTTCAACAACAAGAACAGCAACTTGTTAATTTGAGACAGGTATCGGTCCATGTTATTTTCGATCAAAGGGGTTTGGATGTTCTGCAGATGTCTTTGGATCTCTGTACAGTCACCGACCGCAAAGCATGGACTATGATGCGGGTCTCTTGACTGGAGCAGGATGACTTCATATATTTTTTTTGAGGCTGTCATGCTCAGGTCGGGAAACCCGCAGCATAGTCCGTACATTGCAGTTCGTGATCGGGCCAAGATCCACGGACGTTTGCATCGAGCCCATAGACTAGACTTTGTCACGGCCACTTTGCGTGGAGTGGCCGAGGGTCTCCTGACCTTAACTCAGTAACCTCATATATACCTATGAAGTTGCTGAGCTTGGGTCGGGAGACCTTCGGCCGCTCAGTGCATCACGGTCTGTGGTCATACCGTGACAAACAGATGTGTCAATCTAGGTTTACACGGATAGCCCATTGCTCTAAAAAGGAACCATACAATACTTCATATTACTGTTGTGCTGTTGGGTAATTAAAGAGCTATAACACTTTCTACCAGGTTCCACTGCATATTACAGCTGATAATGGGCAAGTGGGGAGGTTCTCTTTGGAAATGCAATAAAAACTCATGCTTTTCTTATCTGTGGATTTTCCTCATATCTAATTCAAGTCTGTGGGTAAAATCCACGAATAATGCATATTTAGCGCAAGTTTTTTGATGTGCAGTGAAAATATGCTGCATCAAAAATGCACCTAATACTCATCGTGGGATCTTAGAGTTGGGGACTGTGCACACGTTGCAGATTTGTTACTTTTCTTCAGTGCAGATTTCTCACAAAACCTGAAGGGTTTCCTGATGCCAGCAAAGTGATTGAGAATCCTCAAGTCTCATGAACACGTTGTTTATTTGTGACTTGTAGATTTGGTGCAGATGGAATTCTGTAACATGTCAATTCTTTCAGCGTTTTTGCGGCAGATTTCACTCCTACTAATGAGCGGGGAAAATCTACAACAAAAATGCATGTAAAAAATTTGTTAATGACGCGCTGCATTTTTCCTGCCAGGAGATGCAGAAATTTTTGCAACAAATACTTAGCGTGTGCATATACCCTAACAGTTTAGTTCTAAACATGACCTTACATTAGAAAAGAAGACATTTGAAAAATAGCTAAATTGTCCAAAGGCGCTATTTACTTGACTCTTTCGGAAATGCTTGTAGACTTTAATGAAGAGGGCTGCATAGCATCTCTCTGACTTATATGGGAAAACAGTGCTAACAGAACTGATCTATGGCAAGAAAATCTGTGTGTGAACTCCTCAAGGTTTAACACTTACGATGATGATATTTGCATGTTTTGTTTTTTCCTCAGGAACAAATAACTGCGGCGGTAGAGCATGCGGTTGAACAGCAAATGCAGAAGCTGCGGGAAGAAACTCAGTTGGATATGAATGAGTTTGACAGCTTACTCCAGCCTATCATTGACACTTGTACTAAGGATGCCATATCGGTGAGTAATCTATTTTATGGCTACTGTATTGCTTAGGAAGCTGTATTTTAATTTTCCGATGAGGACAATAAGACTCAGAATAATTGACTTTTATATAATATGGTTGGCCCCATTTGTCGTGGTAAGCTGCAGTTAAATTATTGCAAGGGGCAACAATGTAACGGCATTGTTGCCCCTTGACAGGAGACTGGTAGCTTCCTTCTTCTGTCTAATTTTTCAGATACAGCGATTGATCTTGACGATGACATTTTAGTGATTATTCTCCCAGGATTTACGTTATCTTTGATCCTTCCGCTGCAGTAGACTATCAGCTGTAATTTACAGCTGACACCTCTGTGCATGGCACAGGCTCAGCTCCTTCCCTGCATTTTCTACTCTGCATAAATAATACAGGTCAGAAAGGGGTTACATTTAGAGTACTTGTTATAGGTTCTGTGGTGGGGGCTATTAACTCCTATTCAGTTAGTCATTCACAGGCAACTTGTTGATGCCCCTGGTTTAAAGTCGATATGTCTAATAAATGATTTTATTAACTTTGTTACAAAACAAAAATTACAATTTCAAGCAGCCCTTTGTTTCACTCCCAGTCCTTTGCAGCTATATGAAAGCAAATAAGTATCATTCTCTGGGGTATATTGTTAGAATAGTCTCTTCCTTGTAAACAGAGAACAGTTAGGGTATGTGTCCACGGTCAGAAGCCGCCTCTGGCCTTGACACTGCAGAGTAGCCGTGCGGCTTCTGCCCTCATTTTATGCAAATGAGCAGCGCAATTTTTTTTTATTTTTTATTTATATTCAGACTTTCCTCATAGATGCTAATCTATGGGGAAATTCCACTAGCAGATCTGAAAAGATGCGCCACATGTCAGTTTCTGTGGGTGATCCACAGGTGCACAGAGACGCATAGCGGACATGGGATTTCTACAAATACCATCCACTATGCTGTAACATCTTTCCGCTGTGGGGTTGATGCTGCATAGAGACGCAGCTTCAAACCCGCAGCGGCTCCTGACTGTGAGCACATACCCTTACAACTGGAAAGGACCGCACTGCCACACGAGTCAGGTTTACCGAGAGCACATACCCTTACAACTGGAAAGGACCGCACTGCCACACGAGTCAGGTTTACCGAGAGCACATACCCTTACAACTGGAAAGGACCGCACTGCCACACGAGTCAGGTTTACCGAGAGCACATACCCTTACAACTGGAAAGGACCGCACTGCCACACGAGTCAGGTTTACCGAGAGCACATACCCTTACTACTGGAAAGGACCGCACTGCCACACGAGTCAGGTTTACCGAGAGCACATACCCTTACTACTGGAAAGGACCGCACTGCCACACGAGTCAGGTTTACCGAGAGCACATACCCTTACTACTGGAAAGGACCGCACTGCCACACGAGTCAGGTTTACCGAGAGCACATACCCTTACTACTGGAAAGGACCGCACTGCCACACGAGTCAGGTTTACCGAGAGCACATACCCTTACAACTGGAAAGGACCGCACTGCCACACGAGTCAGGTTTACCGAGAGCACATACCCTTACTACTGGAAAGGACCGCACTGCCACACGAGTCAGGTTTACCGAGAGCACATACCCTTACTACTGGAAAGGACCGCACTGCCACACGAGTCAGGTTTACCGAGAGCACATACCCTTACTACTGGAAAGGACCGCACTGCCACACGAGTCAGGTTTACCGAGAGCACATACCCTTACAACTGGAAAGGACCGCACTGCCACACGAGTCAGGTTTAAGTATAATGTAACTTTGAGTTACATAAATTTATAAAACCAGTAAGTCACTTAGTTAATTAGCGAACTTCAATTTCTGAATCAGCTATTTTAATTATTCAGATTGTCTGACACAACCATGCCTTTAGACAGGGCCCAATTAATTCCTGTAGCTGTGTTAATAGACTTGAATTTTAACAGTTTCTCAAAATATAATATGCCTGGGTGTTATGCCAAGAAAGATTATAGTCTCGGTGTCGTACCAAGAGAAGTTCTTCACATCATTATAAAAGATGACATATTTAGCTGAAAGCATATAAAATGGAGTTTAAAAAAGGTGAGCACTCTAACGATGTCATGGGAAGAAACTGTAAAATATTTTAACAACTACAATTCAAATAATGGACACCTTTTGGGTTGTCATGAGTGAGCTGTCTGTCAGATAAGAGACAGGCTGCGGACAGAGAAGCTGTAATTCAGTGCCCACCTACTGCACTTGAGAGAATCATTACCCCATACAATTTCAACTATGGTTGTCTCTAAAACAGCAAAATTGATTTTTACAATAAAGGTAAGGATTTACTCAGTATTAAAGCACCTTTTATGTACATTCCATTAGTTTGGGATATGAAATCCTGATGTCAAGTTCTCTTAAAGAAGTTGTCAACTACTTGGACAACCCCTTCTAATACCCTCGCTTGGCCACTATAAAATGAAGAACCTACACTTGCCTCCCGTGCCGAGCCGTTACAGCAGTGTCGGCACTCGCAGTCCCGGGGCTTCTGTGCTGTGCTGTGACATGTGAGCCAGGCGCCCAATCAGTGCCTGGCTCACGTGGGGTATGAGAAGGGCTTGTCCTAATAGTGGACAGTCTTTTTAAAAATACATCTTTTTGAGTAAAAAATGGTTTACAATTTGTACCATTTGAAACCTTATTTGCCCTTAATGTTCACACATACTTTTTATGTTTTTACGTTGTGCTATTCCAGGAACCATATAGTTTTAAGGAATAAATTCCTTATGGAGTGAAGCAGTAGATTGCACCATACTCTTACCGCCATAAGGTTACACATTATTTTCCATTAATTCAACTATGAGGTCTTATTTTTTTGCTAAACAAGCTGGGTACATAAGCTTTTTGTTATTCCATTTTTGCTCTGAAAATGTGATGTTTCATGTAGGGCTGTGGAGTCAGTAAGCCAAACCTCCGACTCCTCAGTTTCCATGTCAGCGACTCCATGACTCCCTCATACACGGCTCATGTTTAAGTGATGAATTTACTGTAGCACAGATTCATCTCAGCTAAAAGTCTAGACCCTTAGATCAGGAATAGGACATTTCATAACTTTCCCAAATTCTTATAAAAAAATATTCCCCACAAACTGCATTGAACTACTGTACCCAATTTATTATATATTGTTGGAGTTGGTCCATTTTATACCGACTCCACCAAAATTAACTCTGACTCCACACCCCTGGTTTCAGAGTAAACCTACTTTGAAAAGCCACAGGTGTCTTTTAGTGAGAGGCATGACTAGTCCGATGAAGTCCCTGGCCACCTTCTCCACATCAGTCTTCAGTTGGTTAACAGCTCTTTGACAGGTCTGTTATGTGGGAAAGACCTGCTAATCAACTGGAGCCAGGGAGATGCTGGCCAGGGACTGTGTTGGACTAGTTAGGTCCCTCCCTATAGTCTCTGACCGGCTTTTTCAAAACATGTTTACTCTGAAACGCTGCAACGTTTCTGACTAAAACATACCTGGCTGCAGTCAGGCTCTGATTCATGCAGCTTGTTTTACAGGCAGCCTGAATCTAATGATAAGCTCCTTTAAAATGGATTGTCTGGTGCCACTCACTCCTGTTGTGTGCATTGTCAGCAGTTATCGTGCATGTGACTTATTGTAATGAACTGGTGCACAATGTCTGCCAATCATGGCATTTTCCCACAGGCATGTGCAGAACAAATATCATCAGCACTGCTTGTCTCTCAATGTGGAAGTGACCAAGTACTGGATTACCCCTTTAAGTATGCTTAGTGTTTTTCTTAACTGCGTGAGCAAAATTTAAATTGACAAAAATTTGGGCCTGTGGTATCAAAAAGGAAAATGGATATTAAGTCACTGAAACTTTTATTCTTTAGGCTGGCAAAAATTGGATGTTCAGCAATGCAAAATCCCCTCAGCACTGTGAGCTCATGGCTGGTCACCTTCGCAATCGTATCACGGCTGAAGGTGCACATTTTGAATTGCGCCTGCACCTCATATATCTGACTAATGACGTCCTACATCATTGGTAAGTAATGTGTGTGTATGTATGTGTGTGTATATATATATATTATATTATATTATATGTGTTTTCCTGTTACAAGTTGGGAGAGAACTGAATAGGACTTTGCAGAAAATATAGCACTTTTTTATAATCCAGCTACATTTTACCCTTCTTTCTGTCATAAGTTTAAAACAGGATTATATTAAAAAAAAAAAAAAAAAAGTAGGCACACGTTTTTTTTTTTTTTTGTATATGGTTTCTTTCTCTTTTTTTTTTTTTTTTTCAACCTGTTTGTGTCTTTTTTTTGTATGTTTTACACCCCCATAAGGTCATATGAAGTCATGTTGAGAGATTGTTTAGATATATTTGTGGAAACCATTCTAAACTTTGCATAAGCATGTAACTAATGTGGATTTGTCGTATATTTTTTATTTTGTTCCTTACAGTCAGAGGA
The DNA here is from genome assembly GCF_046119375.1 of Phyllobates terribilis. Classification (NCBI taxonomy): domain Eukaryota; kingdom Metazoa; phylum Chordata; class Amphibia; order Anura; family Dendrobatidae; genus Phyllobates; species Phyllobates terribilis. Next base: position 16,819,816 of record NW_027362761.1, on the reverse strand, counting down.
AGCAAGCCCGGGATCTTCTAGCTGCCCTTCAGAAAGTAGTTGTCCCAATTTACTGTACCAGTTTTTTAGCAGTGGAAGAGGACAAGCAGCAGAAGATTGCACGTGTAAGTACTGCTGGAAGCTTTTCTGAGATATGACAAGCTTATTTCCATGATAGGCAGGTTAAAGATGAATCTGTGGCAGGAATAATAATGCTCACTCACTGATGAGGGGTTGTATGACAACAAAAAAGTTGTTCAGTGGTTTTTACATGTTTATTAGTGAAATGTTGAAAGCTTCACGAATGGTCCAATTTTCCCCTTCTCCCATGACAGCACCACCTGAGAGAGGGTATCCGCCCACCCAGGACAGGAACCTACTGAATAAAAAGGCGGTACCTCTCCTCCGCATCAGTTTTGGTTCCTGTCCCTGATGGGAGCCTCACCAGGTGGTACCTCACGTACCTGGATTATGGACGGTGCGGCCTGGAGGCCGTGGAAGCAGCAGATGGTCCCTGTTCCCAGCCCGTCTGGCTGCTGCCCGGGTCTGCGTGTGGGGAGGAGGTGCTGTTGTTTTTTTTTTTTTTTTTTTGGATTCCTCCCCGCGTGCGCCGGGGCCTGCGGCCGGGTCTGCGCCTCGCAAAGATGAACTGAGCGCGCCGGCCGGCAGGTCTTCCGGGCTGCGCACGTGGGGGTCGCGTCGCACCCTGTGACGGAGCGCGCCGGAAGTCCGGGCTGCGCACGCGCGGGGTGCTGACGCGCCCTATCACGGAGTGCGCCGGAAACCGGGTCTGCGCATGCGCGGGTGGGAAGCTGTCATCCCGCTGCAAGCGCGCCGGGTGCCGCTGGGCTGCGCACGCGCAGAGGCAGGTGGATCTGCGGGTAGTGCGCCAGCTGGCTAAAAAAAAAAAAAAAAAAAAAAAAGAGATTTGAGATGAGCACGCTGCCGGAAGGGGAGGAGCCTAAAGGAGGTGGAGCCCTACTGCTTTTAAGGATGGGGAGCAATCAGGATGGCGGTGTCTGCATCCCCGCCATGATGGATGAGGAACCGCAGTCACCTGGGCAGCAGCTGTCACCGCCACAGGAAGTACAGCAGCAGCCACAGCCATCAAAGCAGCGCAAGCAGCTCAAACAAATGGAACGGGAATCTTCCCGTCGACAAAGTCACAGCAGTGAGGGGCGTACGAGTTCCGGCAAGACTGGTCAGAAAAGACTTCGTCAGTCCACCTCCGCCAGATGGGAGCCCTCATGTGAACGGCAACCACCGCCTCCGGTACCCTAGTCTGAACGGCAGTGTGGTGAGTGATCTTCGTGAAAGTCTCACCTTGAATAATGTGCTCTTCTCTCTCTCTCTTTTCCTCCTTCTTCTCCTTTTATTTCTTGGGGCAGGAGGCGAAGAAGTGTAGTGCTAAAAGTAAAAACAGGGAGTGTGCTTTATGCAAAATCGGTCTTCCCACCTCCTATGCCAAAAACCTATGCTCGGACTGTATTCAGAAAACCATTGCAGAGGAGTCCCCCAGGTTTTCTTTAGAATTAAAGGATCTAATCCAGACAGAGGTCAGAGAGTCTTTAAGAGGCTTAACCTCACTCAAAAAGAAGAAGCGAAAACTAGTTTCTTCAGAATCAGAGGAATCAGTGGAGTCCCGTTTTACGAGAGAACTGCCTTCCTCCTCTAATCACTCCTCATCGTCATCGGAGTCTTCGGATGATGATGGGGGGGGGCAGACCTTGTTTTTCGGTTGATAATACTGAGAGACTAGTTAAAGCCGTCAGAGGGACTATGAGTATTACCGATACCAAAGTGCCCAGAACAGTCCAGGATGTTATGTTCGGGGGCTTAGACCAAAGGAGGAGACGCTCATTCCCGGTCAATGACAGGATTAAATCTCTGATAGAAAGGGAATGGAAGAAACCGGAGAGGAAGGGTCAGCTGCCGTCATCCTCCAAGCGGAGGTACCCCTTTGAGGATGAGGATGCGGCTAAATGGGACAAAACCCCTAAGATTGACGTGGCCATTTCAAAATCTTCAAAAAAATCCACTCTGCCCTTTGAGGATTTAGGAGCCTTAAAAGACCCGCTGGATAAAAAAGCGGAGTCCTTCCTTAAGCAAACCTGGGAGTCGTCAGCAGGGGCCCTTAAACCGGCAGTAGCAGCGACCTGCACTGCTAGATCTATGATGATCTGGCTTCAACAATTGGAAGACCAGATCAGGGGGAATGTGTCCAGGGAGAAAATTCTATCAGACCTTCCTCTTGTGCAGGGAGCGGCTGCATTCCTGGCAGATGCATCGGCAGATTCAGTTAGGCTGGCTACCCGGTCTGCAAACCTCTCTAATGCAGCCCGTAGGGCGCTATGGCTCAAGAGCTGGCCAGGAGATGTGCAGTCAAAGTCTAAACTGTGCTCAATCCCTTGTGAGGGGGACTTCTTGTTCGGCAAAGGTCTAGATGACATCCTAGATAAAGCCGCAGACAAAAAACATGGATTTCCCACGGTGTCTGGTTCCCGATTTAACAGTTCCTTTCGGAAGAGAAAATACAGCCGCAGTAAAGCTCCCAGAGACCAAGGTAGCTGGAAAGACCGAAAGCCGTATAGCAGAGGCTTCATGTTTGGGGGTCCCTCCTCCGAGAATAAGAAAGCCCCTAAGTGACAGTTCCCCCCAGGTGGGAGGAAGATTGTCCCACTTCCTGCCTGCCTGGAAGGAAATTTCATCCAATTCTTGGATCTTAGGGATAATCAGGAGGGGGCTCACATTAGAGTTCAAAAGCAGGCCCAAGAACACTGTCAAAATATCAGCCCCCAGAGGTTTAGCGGAACAGATAGCCTTACAGCAGGAAGTTCTCTCTCTGCTCATGAAAGGAGTTCTGGTGGAAACACCTGCACTCGAGCAAGGAAGAGGATTCTATTCGACTCTCTTCCTAATAAAGAAGCCGGACGGCTCCTTCAGGACCATTGCGAACTTAAAGAGACTGAACGACCATTTAATCTACAGGCCTTTCAAGATGGAAACAATAAAATCGGCCATAAAGATGTTATTTCCGGACTGTTTTATGTGCGTCCTCGATCTGAAGGACGCCTACTACCACGTCCCGATTTTGCCAGATCATCAACAGTTTCTAAGAGTAGCTGTACAATTCGGCAGGCACGTAAGGCATTTTCAGTTCGCAGCTCTTCCCTTTGGCATTTCCATGGCGCCGAGAGTCTTCACAAAAATCATTCTGGAGGTCACAGCGCACTTGAGGGAAAGAGATATTTTGGTCATCCCTTATCTGGACGACTTCTTAGTAGTGGGCAGATCAAGTCAACTCTGTGCTCTACACCTGGCGGACGTCATGGCCAGTCTAAGACGCCTAGGTTGGCTGTTAAATCTGGAGAAGTCAAGGCTGGAACCAAAGAGGGTTCAGTCTTTCCTGGGTCTCATTCTGGACTCAGAAAACCAAACCTGTCTTCTGCCAGAGGAAAAGAAACTGAAGATCAGATCCCTAACATCTCAGGTTGTCAGCAATCCGACCATGACCCTGAGGAGTGCAATGTCTCTGTTGGGTACAATGACGTCTTGCATCCCGGCGGTTCAGTGGGCCCAGCACCATTCCAGATGTCTTCAACAGGAGATTCTGGCAGCGGACAGGCGGCTCAAAGGTCGCCTGAATGGGAAAATATCTCTTCCAGATGTTGTGATCAACTCCCTGGACTGGTGGACATCTCCGGTCAACCTATCTTTGGGGGTTCCTTGGACCTTCCAGGTGTCGGATACAATTACAACAGACGCAAGTGCGGAAGGTTGGGGAGCTCACCTAAGGGATCGTTCTGTACAAGGCCTCTGGTCGGACAGCGAGACAAGTCTCTCTTCCAACATGAAAGAGCTGTTGGCAGCCAGAAACGCGCTAAAAGAATTCAGTTCTGTTCTTCAGGGTCCTCACGTCAGGATAATGTCAGACAACAGATCAACAGTCGCCTACATCAATCATCAGGGGGGTTCCAGGTCTCTCCCTCTGATGTTAATAGCGGATCAGATCTTCAGGTTTGCCGAGAGTCGGCTGGTTACGCTCTCGGCACTGCATATAAAAGGGGAAGAGAACATAAAGGCCGATTTCTTGAGTCGTCACATCTTGAAACAAGGAGAGTGGGAGTTGAATCCAGCCGTTTTTCAGCAGATTGTGGATCGGTGGGGACAGCCCCAGATAGATCTGTTTGCAAACAGACACAATCGGAAGACCGAAACCTTTTGCTCCCTGAATCCAAAAGAGGGGGCGTTTGCGGTGGACGCGCTGCAGATTCAGTGGGATTTCACTCTAGCTTATGCCTTTCCCCCTTTAGTACTGATCCCTACTATCCTGAGGAAGATCCGAGAGGAACGGGCGAGGGTTATATTGATCGCCCCGTTCTGGCCCAAGAGACCATGGTTCACTTGGATGAAGAGAATGTCCCAAGCAGATCCATGGGTTCTTCCGGACATCCCGGATCTCCTCAGGCAGGGCCCAGTCTGTCATCCCCAAAGAGCGGGCCTGCATTTGACGGCTTGGATTTTGAGAGGTCGCTATTGACGCAAAGGGGGTTTTCTCCGGATCTTGTTACTACCCTTCTAGCAAGTAGAAAGCCGATAACTAGAATCTATGGTAGAACCTGGGCTAAGTTCTTGTCTACCTCGGGTCAGTCTGCCAAAGGGAGGATTCCTATTGAGGCCATACTAGAATTCCTCCAGAAGGGGTTAAACATGGGACTAGCCACCAGTACTCTTAAGGTACAGGTATCGGCTCTGGGGGCACTGTATAATTATGACTTGGCAGCAAATGGATGGATCATTAGATTTATTAAAGCCTGTCATAGATCCAGACCTATTCCTGTTCCAAGAATGCCTCCTTGGGACCTTAATTTAGTTCTGGAAGCATTAACCAAACCTCCCTTCGAGCCCTTAGAGAAGGTTTCAGAAAAAATCTTAACTTTAAAGACTGCGCTATTGGTGGCCCTGACATCAGCTCGTAGAGTCAGTGACTTACACGCACTATCCGTTAACCATCCATTCACTCAAGTATGTATGGATAGAGTAATCTTAAGACCAGACCCGGCCTATCTTCCAAAGGTAGCCTCCAAGTTCCATAGGACGCAAGTAATCACTCTCCCTTCCTTCTATCCTAATCCTAGGGATTCTGAGGAACATAAGCTTCACACCTTAGATGTTAAGAGGGTGTTAGTCCAGTATTTGGAAGTGACAAAAGCCTGGAGAAAGAGTGACGCTTTATTTATATCCTTTCAGGGGGCTAGGAAAGGACTTAAGGTTACAAGGGGGACCATAGCTAGATGGGTCAGGGATACTATTACCTTAGCCTACTCTTCTAGCAATCTGCCGGTTCCTGAGAACCTGAAGGCCCATTCCACCAGAGCGGTAGCTGCTTCCTGGGCTGAGAAGGCGGATGTGCCCATCGACATTATATGTAAGGCGGCAACTTGGTCATCCCCTGCTACATTTTACAAACATTACCGTCTTGACCTTTCCTCTTCTACTGATCTGTCCTTTGGTAGAAGGGTGTTGCAAGCGGTGATCCCTCCCTCTGGTATTTGATCTCTATAAATCTCTCAGGTGGTGCTGTCATGGGAGAAGGGGAAAAGATCCTAGTTACTTACCGGTAACGGGATTTTACAGAGCCCATGACAGCACCCTATTAATTCCCTCCCCTTTATCACTGTGGTGTGCACTTTTTTTTTAAGGTGCTTAGTACATATGTTGAGGTGGTGGTTATGTATTAACCTGTCTTCGGAGGCCCTCTCATGCTCTGAAACAAAACTGATGCGGAGGAGAGGTACCGCCTTTTTATTCAGTAGGTTCCTGTCCTTGGTGGGCGGATACCCTCTCTCAGTAGGTGCTGTCATGGGCTCTGTAAAATCCCGTTACCGGTAAGTAACTAGGATCTTTCCCTCCTCAAGGGCTTCCTTTTTTTCTTTTTGTGAGTTGCTGTCTGTCTGGCATAATTCTTTAGGTAAGCTTGTCTACCTCCGTTGTGATGTAGAATAGGGGTTCAGTTAGCTAATAAACTGATCCAGAGATCCAGCTCCTTCACTGGTGCAAGGAGGTGGAGAAGGCTCACTTCCAATGTTGCATCCTATGGAATGTAGATTCTTACAGCAGAAGTTGTGGCACCAGGACAGGTGACAGAGTGAAAGTGGGCTATCTGTAAAGTTTTGGAAGTCTAAAGTATTTAAAATTAAGTGAGATTTGAAGAACTTTTTCTATTGTTAGATGACCTCTAACTTTATGCTATTTTTATGCCCTGAAGAGTGGGTCAGTGCTTGTGGACGCATTGAGTTTGATCAACAAATAATATCTCCCACAGACTTGAACCTTCCACATTTATGGTCGGCAATTCATTTAAATGTATAGCTGACTGCATTCTTCCACATTTATTTTTCTAGGGTTTTGATAAACTGGATCCATGACAATCTGTTTATTGCTGCTGTGGCTTCCATCTAATTAGGGAATTTCCTTCACAAGATACACAAGACAACCCATTTGCTGCAAACTATCAGTGTCTTAGGTTAGTCTATGTAGATAGGTCTAGCTAAGTGGCCCCATACAATGTAGATAGCTGTCAGACGAATGGTTCCGCAAACGACTATCTTTTCTGACTGCTCCATACACAGGAGTGCTGCAGAATTTTCCTGTGTTGTCTGAGCGAGCTGCTCCCAGACTCCGATGGCAGTGGCTTATCTTGCCAAGAACAAAGAATCTGCAGTCCAAAATCTGACATACCTAATCCCTATCTTCTTTGGGAGAATCTGGAGGCCCCCATGCCCATTAAACAGTTGACCAAACCCTGTGATATCGGTGGGTTCTGCTGAAAACAGAAATGTGTATGAGGGTCTTTAACTCCTTAAGCCCCGAGGGTGGTTTGCACGTTAATGACCAGGCCAATTTTTACAATTCTGACCACTGTCACTTTATGAGGTAATTACTCTGGAACGCTTCAACGGATCCCCCTGATTCTGAGATTGTTTTTTCGTGACATATTGTACTTCATGATTGTGGTAAAATTTCTTTGATATCACTTGCGTTTATTTGTGAAAAAAAACGGAAATTTGGTGAAAATTTTGAAAATTTTGCAATTTTCAAAATTTGAATTTTTATGCCCTTAAATCAGAGAGATATGTCACACAAAAGAGTTAATAAATAACATTTCCCACATGTCTACTTTACATCAGCACAATTTTGGAACCAAAATTTTTTTTTGTTAGGGAGCTATAAGGGTTAAAAGTTGACCAGCGATTTCTCATTTTTCCAACAAAATTTACAAAACCATTTTTTTAGGGACCACATCACATTTGAAGTCACTTTTAGAGGTCTTTATGACAGAAAATATCCAAAAGTGACACCATTCTAAAAACTGCACCCCTCAAGGTGCTCAAAACCACATTCAAGAACTTTATTCACTCTTCAGGTGCTTCACAGGAATTTTTGGAATGTGGAAGAAAAAAATGAACATTTAACTTTTTTCACAAAAATGTTACTTTAGACCCAATTTTTTTTATTTTCACAGAGGTAACAAGAAAAAATGGACCCCAAAATTTATTGTGCAATTTCCCCTGGGCACGCAGATACCCAATATGTGGGGAAAAAACACTGGGCGCACGGCAGGGCTCGGAAGGGAAGGAGCGCCATTTGACTTTTTGATTGTAAAATTTGCTTGAATAATTAGCGGACACCATGTTGCGTTTGGAGAGCCCCTGCGTGCCCAAACATTGGAGCTCCCCCACAAGTGACCCCATTTTGGAAACTAGACCCCCAAAGGCACCTATCTAGATGCATAGTGAGCACTTGGAACCCCCAGGTGCTTCACAAATTGATTCTTAAAAATGAAAAAGTGAAAAAAAAAACACTTTTTCATTTTTATGAATCAATTTGTGAAGCACCTGGGGGTTCCAAGTGCTCACTATGCATCTAGATAGGTGCCTTGGGGGGTCTAGTTTCCAAAATGGGGTCACTTGTGGGGGAGCTCCAATGTTTGGGCACGCAGGGGCTCTCCAAACGCAACATGGCGTCCACTAACAATTTGAGCCGATTTTCCATTCAATTTGTTAGCGGACACCATGTCGCGTTTGGAGAGCCCGTGATGTGCCTAAACAGTGGAGCTCCCCCACAAGTGACCCCATTTTGGAAACTATACCCCTCAAGGATTTTATTAAGGTATATAGTGAACATTTTGAACCCAGAGGTACGACACAGAATTTGTTTACATTAGGTCATCATATTGAATAAGTTGTCATTAGTCTTGAGCGCAAGTGCTCGCTACTTGAGTTTGCATCGGGTACTCAGGTATGCACCATGTACAGCGTGTGCTCGAGTGACATGCTCGAGTCCCTGCTCCACATGTTTCACGGTAATTAGACACCCAAAAAAAAACATGCGGGGATCGCTCGTGCATGGCAGGCAATCCCCGTAAAGTTTTTTTGGCCGCGAAGCATATGGGGCAGAGACTCGAGCATGTCACTCAAATACCCACGATACTCAATGCATACCAGAACACCCGATGCAAACTCAAGTAGCGAGCACTTGCGCTCAACACTAGTCGCCATATCGTCATCTTACTTTTGAAAAAAATCCCAACCCCAACCCTAACCGTAGCACAACCCTAGCCCCAGCACAACCCTAGCCCTAACCCTAGCCCAATCCTAACCCAAGAGTTTATTTTTGACCCCGTTCCTCGTGCGGTATAAGTGATTAGACGACTTTATTCTTCGGGTCGGTGTGATTACAGCAATACCAGAATCATATGGGGTTTTTATGACTGACAGCTGTCACACACTAAAAGACGCATTTTTTGTAAAATCTAGTTTTTGCATCGCCATATTTTGAGAGCTATAATTTTTCCAGATTTTGGCAGACAGTCATGTGACGGCTTGTTTTTTGCGGGATGAGTTGACGTTTTTATTGGTGCCATTTTCAGGCACGTGACAGTTTTTGATCGCTTTCTATTCCGATTTTTGGGAGGCAGAATAAACAAAAAACAACAATTCAGGAATTTTTTTGTTTGTTTTTTTTTTTATTCTGTTCCGCGTGTGGTAAAATTGATAAGGCAGCTTTATTCTTCGGGTCAGTACGTTTACAGCGGTACCACATTTATATCGTTTTTCTATGTTTTGCACTTTTACATAATAAAAGCAATTTTATAGAAAAAAATATTTTTTAGCATAGCTTTATTCTGAGAGCTATAACTTTTTTTATTTTTTGGCTGATGGAGCTGTATGGCGGCTTGTTTTTTGCGGCATGAGATGACGTTTTCAGCGGTACCATTTTTATTTATATTTGTCTTTTTGATCGCGTGTTATTCCATTTTTTGTTTGGTGGTATGGTGATAAAGCATTGTTTTTTGCTTCGTTTTTTTTTTTTTTTTCACTTTCTGAAAGTTTATATACTTTATTACTTTGTCCCACTCTGGGACTTTCACTTTTTTTCTCTGATCGCCTGCATGGCACAGGAATGCAGCACCATCCCTGTGTCATGCAGGCTGTCAGCGCTGGACAGGGAGAAGATTGTTTGGAGATGCACTGCGCATGTCCAAACAATCTTCCTGCTGTCTGGTGACCCGGATGTTGTCATGATGACATCGGGTCGTCATGGCAACACTCGGGAAGCCTTTGCAGACAGCGCTGGAAGCCGGAAGAGGAGGTGAGTATCTGCGATCACCTCCCCTTGCCCCCGCAATGCTGCGATCGACTTCGATCGCAGCATCGCGGGGGTTAATGTGCTGGGAACGGTGCAGGACCGCTCCCTGCACATAGTATCGGGTGTCAGCTGTGACAATCAGCTGACACCCGGCGGCGATCGCGCCCGCACAGCCTGTGTGCGCGCGCGCGATCGCCATGATGTACTAATACGGGTCTGGCTCTTAAGTCCCAGGGCACAGACGCGTATTAGTACGTCAAATGTTGTTAAGGGGTTAAGCTACAGAGGGTTTATGATAGAATATTGTGATTAGTCTGTATGCATCAAAGACCTCCCCTTCCCCACCACATGTGTCATACACAGTTGACAGATCTTGCTTAGTAGGAAAAATCAGCAGTTCATGCAGCCGGATTAACTTGTTTAAAGGGTCTCTGTCAGCACAGAATGACTTTTTTTTTTTTTTTTTTAAATCAGATAACTTTTTATTAAACATATTCTGATCATACAATATTTCTCCAAGCATTAAATTGTGAAAGAAAGCATAAAATATACCAACATCCTTTCAAACCATACCCCCCTCCCACCCATTCCGACAGCATTCCCCTCCCCTATGTTATATCTTAAGATACAAAGACACGAAACCTCTTATTAACCAATTATGGTAGAAAACCAGAAGTGCATTACACAAATATTAGTTTATACTATATAATACATGTTTGAAATCAATACTCTCAAATTCCCTTATATTGTATCCAAGGCTCCCATATCTTTCCAAATATATTCTGTTTCCTTCTTTTTTCATATATGCCTCTTTCCATCTGTATAATGTATTCTACTTGTTTAAAATATTCTTCCCTCGAGGGGGGGTCAGCTCCAATCCAATTTCTTGCTTTTACTTTCCTAGCACAGTAAAGTAGTCTAGCAATGGCTATTTTTCTATTTTTGTCAGTTTATATTTCTTCTAGTCAGCACAGAATGACTGTTCAAAACAAGTACAGGTGCTCCATGTGCAGCCAATAATTTATATACATCTTCCCACCTGCTTGTTTTCCCTCTAACTCCTTCCTTCTCTGGCTCTATGAAGCCAGAGCTGTCCGTCAAATAAGGGGGGTATAGAGAGAGAGGGAAAACAAGCAGTTGGGAAGGTGTCTTTAAATGATTAGCTCTGCCATGAAGCACCGAGCAGCAGGACTTAGTTTGAACAGTCATTCGAAGTCCCTTTAACCACAACTAGATAGTCAGATTTTTTTGTGTGCCATTTGTTGCAATCTAACATATTTAAAATATGTTGGATAAAAAAATTATAAACTCTTTAAGAAAGCCATGCACAAAACATAAGACATATAAATTGTCCTGGATAGTTAACTACTTAGAGGTGATCATGCAGATAAGGCAAACACCAGACTGAAAGTCAACTATATCATATGGTGTTTGCTTCCAACGCCCATGTCCCCCTTGCCTGATTGAAGTATGTCATGACATCTGGCGGCCTACTGATGGCATGCCATGTTAGTACACTTATGCAGCCCAGCGAAGACAGGTAATTATGCAATAAACTGCAATTCTACAGTATTTCAGTTTATTGTATAGGCAATCAAGCCTTGAAGCAATGACATAATTGCTGTGTGTGTGTGTAAAAAATAAATAAATAAAATAAAAGGTTGTCTTCAGTTACCATATCCTGAGAGCCATAACTTTATTTTTCAGTCGATAAAGTTTTATGCAGCTTGTTTTTTGTGGGACAAGCTGTAGTTTTTGATTATAGTTTAGGGTTCATACAGTTTTCTGATCTTTTTCAAATTGTTTCCTGTTCTTTAGTAAGTTATATAGTAATGTGAATGGTGTCATTCAAAACTACAACTCATCCCACAACAAAAAATAAGCCCTCATACAGCTATGTTGAAGAAAACATTTAAAACGTTATAGCTCTTGGAAGGTGAGAGAAAAATTGAAAGTCAAAAACTTAAAAATGTTTTCATCTCCAACCAGTTAATATTTCTAAAAATAAAGTCTGGAAATCTGGAAAAATTCATGAGATAAGGAATAGCGCATCAAACAAAAATGGACTTTAAAATATTCCTTTTCGACCTGTAGTTACTTCAGTTGTGGGAGAAGAATGGCTACTTTGATGAGGCTACTATCCAGCAGCTGCAGAGTCCTGCCCTTGGATTGGGACAGCACCAGGTAATGTCTGTCATCAGTCTTTGGTTTGAGAAATCAGAAATTTACTGAATTAACCTAAATCGCGTTGTCTTTAGGCTGCTTTACTGGGCGAATGCTCCAGTGCAGTGCAGCCAGTCCTTGTGGCGTTCCAGCAGCAAATTCAGAACTTAAAGACGCAACATGAGGAATTTGTAGCTGGTCTAAAACAGCAGCAGCAACAACAGCAGCAGCAGCAACAAATTCAGATACCAGTGATGGAGCCTATTCCCGAACCACCCGCTCCTGCCCCAGCGCCTGCTCCAGCTCAAGTACCCCCACCAGGTAATCACTGTTATCTGCCACTCAGCATGTATGCTCATTTAAATGTACATGTTGCCATTATTGCAAACACTTTTCTACCTTGTTCATATTGTCTTTTACCTATTAGAGGATGTGAAACCTGCACTTCCTATCCCACCGGCTGTTGAATTTGAGCCTCCTCCTGGGAGTGTACCAGAACCTGGAAATGCAGGAAACAGAGGTTCCCACGAAACCATGCCTCCTAACAAACCTCCCTGGTTCGACCAGCCACAACCTATGGCACCATGGGGCCAGCAACAGGTATTAGTTGTTTATAAAATTACATTTGCAAAAAATCATGGAACTAATAGTGTCAAACATAAATTCCACCTTAACACATTGTAGGACTACCCCTGCAGACTGCATACAAGTAGAATTATACTCCTTCTAATATGCAAAATACTAAGTGCTTTTCATTTTTATTTTTTTTTGTCCCTACCCCCATATATTTTAGAATTGTTTTATATTACACCTGGTGGCAATTCTAATGTAAGATACTGATATTGTGAGAGCCACAGAATGTATGAATGTATTTTACTTTTTATATTGGTTACCAGCACATCTAAGGTGTCTATGTGTGGGATTTTGAGCACATTTTAACTTTTATGTAAAATGACTATCTTTAAATTCTTGTCATTTTAACTTTATCTATAGCCCTGTGATCAGCCCCCTTTTCCTCATCATCAGGGCCCCCCTCATTGCCCTCCATGGAATAATAGCCACGAAGGCATGTGGAGTGACAGGGATCCTAACTGGAACAATGAACCTGAACCAGCATGGAACAATCAGCGAGAACCTCCATGGAATAACCAGTTTGATGCTCCTTGGAGTAACCAACATGAGCAACCACCATGGGGTGGTGGCGGTGCTCAAAGAGACCCACATTTTCGCATGCAGCATCCTCCACATTTTCGGGGGCCATTTCCGCCTCATCAACAGCACCCTCCACAATTCAATCAGCCACCTCATCCTCATAATTTCAACAGATTTCCACCACGTTTTATGCAGGATGATTTTCCTCCACGCCATCCTTTTGAGAGACCACCCTTCCCTCATCGTTTTGATTATCCTCAAGGAGACTTTCCTGCAGGTAGTATTGATTGTAGTCCATCCTATACTTGTCCCCTTCTGTATTGAATAGTAGATTAAAGAAAATTAGATGCTTTGTAAATTGATTGTTTCCTTATTATGGGAAAAGAGGGACGTTAAACTGTGTTCAGTTATTATAATGCACCTATTAATGATATTACCACTATTTTTTAAACGCTTATATAGTTTGTCAGAAAATATTGCAAAAACTACATAGGCAAGTGGGCAAGGACTCAAAAACTCTACCTGGTTTAATAGACCATTCTTTATTACAGGAGATCTGTCACCTGAGTTGACAATGTAAACTGTATTAATTAATAAATACATCTTAGACCCGATGAGGCTGATGTATTTATTATGAAATTCAAAGCAAGATTGGCTTTGTAATCCTTTAGAAAGTTTACACAATCTTTGCTCATCTATCCTATTTGTCATTTCCTCAGCATCGTCAATATTTTACAGCCATTCTGATATTTTCACAGTAAATAAATCCGTCTCATCCAACCTAAGAATTTAATACATAGTTTTTATTTGTATTGTAAAATCGGCTGACAGATCAGCTTTCTACTACTCCATAGAATAAAATAGCACAAACTAATCTCAGCACATTGCACATTTCAAGATTCTGATTTGGAATCGCTTAAATATTAATGACATGCTATAATGCTGTAAGGTTATATTTAATCATATTACTACTGCTTTAAATTCTTCCAAGTTTTCCATATTTAGTACAAGCTCTTACAGTAAAATAAAAGTTGTGTTTACGTGACGAGATTTATTAGCAGTAAAATGTTGGGGCATTACTTGTATCTTTTCCCACAAAGATACGTGGAAATGAATGACTGTTAGCATTTCAATATAATCAATCACTTAAATCGATCTCCACCTCTTTAGAAATGGGACCTCCACACCATCACCAAGGCCACAGGATGCCACACCCAGGCATGAACGAACATCCTCCATGGGGAGGTCCCCAACACCAAGATTTTGGCCCTCCTCCACATGGTTTTAATGGGCAGCCACCGCACATACGTAGACAAGGACCTCCACATGTAAATCATGATGACCCAAGCCTTGTTCCAAATGTTCCTTATTTTGATCTGCCAGCAGGCCTTATGGCTCCATTGGTTAAGGTAATTACTCTTGTTTGTACAGAAGATGTAATATTTCCTTGATTAACCCCTTTGACATGTGCCGTAATAGTACGAGACACATCAGATCCCCCTGTTTGGTGCGGGCTCTGGCGCTGAGCCCGCACTTTTCCGGGCACATGACAGCTGCTCAATACAGCTGACATGTGCCCCTAACAGCTGCGGGTGGAAACACGATCCACCCGCGGCTTTTAACAAGTTAAATGCCGCTGTCAATATTTAACTCGTGCTTCCTGGAAGTGCGTCACTGGCTCCTCCCATCGGCGACCCCGTCACATGATCGTGGGTTGGCATGACAACCTGGGGTCTGCAGGAGACCCCTGCGGTTGTCGTTGCCAGATTGCTATGAGCGCTGCCCAGTTTAGATCACCCCTCCCCCCCCTTTTCCCCATTCAAAATAAAACCATGCAAGAAAAATCATACATATATTTGGTATCACCGCGTTCAGAATCGCCCATTCTATCAATATAAAAAAAGAATTAATCTGATCGGTTAACGACATAACGAAAAAAAAAAAATTCAAAGACAGAATTGTTTTTTTGGTCACCACTACATTGCAAAAAAAAGCAAAAACGGGCGATTGATAGATCGGATCTACCCCAAAATGGTATCAATAAAAACGTCAGCTTGGCACGCAAAAAAATAAGCCCTCACGCGGCCACGGATCCCGAAAAATGGACACGCTACGGGCCTCAGAAAATGGCGAGAAAAAACCCCCCCAAAAACACGAATTGCACTTTTTTTTTGCATTTTCACCGCACTTGGAATTTTTTTTCTCATTTTCCAGTACACGATACGGTAAAACCAATGGTGTTGTTCAAAAGTACAACTCGTTCCGCCAAAAATAAGCCCTCACATGGCCATATTGATCGAAAAATTAAAATGTTATGGCTCTGGGAAAAAGGGGAGCAGAAAACGGAACATGGCCCAGGCATTAAGGGGTTAATCCAAAATCATAGTGTGAAAAATACAATATATTTACAAAGCACTTTTTATTTTAAGTAAAATCTTCCTGATCTCTTCTACCCTTTTCTTATCGCTTCTCTGCAGTTGGAAGATCATGAGTACAAACCTCTTGACCCCAAGGATATCCGTCTCCCTCCTCCAATGCCTCCTAGTGAAAGACTTTTGGCTGCTGTTGAGGCTTTTTATAGCCCTCCATCACATGATAGACCTCGGAACAGGTTGGTTTTACTTGTATGGTATACCTAATACCTGAGGGATCTTTCAGTTATAATTTAATATTTAAAGGGGTTGTCCTGTAAAAAGTGATGACCACAGTCAGTCCTGGCCAGTGGGCGCAGCCGTGCTCTCCATACACTTGTTTTGAGTGAAGCCGTGCCTTCTAGTCGGACGCGCTCACTGGCCGTCCATGTCACTAGACGGGGGGTGACCTTGCTCCATACACTTGTATGGAGCGAGGCGGCGCCGGCTGCCCAGGGGTATGTAAAACTTATACATATCCTCCGTTACTGAATCTGAAACCGGCGAATTCCCGCAGCGTACAGTGCGTGCACTGCGGGATTCATAAGTCTGCAGTCACACAGAGTAACTACAGACTTGTCACTTTTGACTAGACAACCCCTTTAATGTACTTTGAATGCAAAAAACGAAAAAAAATTCTGGGTAATGTCAGCAAGTATATTTTGGTGGAGTTGAATTTACTGGTGCATGTCTGTTGGTCATAAATAAGCCTGTTTAACATAAAATATAATTAGTCATACTTTGTGTACCCATATGCAGAAGGGTATGATTTTCTCCAAAGGAAAGGAGGAGATTCCAGCTTCAAATATAATCCGAAAATTCTTTTATTGAAAATTAAAATCAGATTCCATAGTCCACTTCCATAAAAACCGAAAGCAACGCGTTTCGACCGCGAGACCTGCGTTCTTTGTCAGAGCTAACCTTGGAATGGCACCCATGTGCTATATATATGGGTCCACCAATAGAATGACGTGCACAAAACATGTGATACAATTAAAACACCGTATCTACAAAATGATTTCACAAGATAAAAATGTGAACAAAGACAAGTAGATGAAAAACATAACATGTAAAAGAGGCAAATCCGATATTGATCAGGTGTAATGAAATAATAATTCACGCCGCATGTTGAAACCATCCGGACAGCATGTATTCAGATGGTACATCCAGAAAGCCTTGCGGTCCAATAGGTGTCTCTGCCCCTTGGATTCACGTGGAGCTGCTCTATACCATATACCTAGAGAGAGGATAGGTCTCTATTATGAGACTTATTATGAGTGTCTAGAAGTACAAGAGATGTTGCGGTTAGTATCATCCGATATGTTCTGCGATGCGTCTCTTAATGTTGCGTATAGTGCAGCCCACAAAGTTTATTGCACATGTTATTATGTAGACCACGTGATTGCTGTTACAATTCATATAACTCTATATCATGTTGCTGTGATTCATCTGTATTAAAAAAATAGTATCTGTAGCCCTATATACAGGCCCACTGACTGATTACAAGATTGTAGACACAACTTGATTTAACATGTCCTTTTTGTCACATTATTTTCAGGTTACCATCATTTCGGTCCAGTCCTATTTCATGAGTTTAATTTTGTTAAAAAATTCTGTGGAAGCAGAAAAGCAATGTCTGACTTTCATTTGATCATTTTCATAGATTTTTAATTTTATTATTACTTTTGTCAGATTCAAGTTATTTCTGTGACCATTGTGGGTTTTTCTTTCATTAACCGGTTCCCGACCGCCCACTGTACATAAACGTCTACGCTGCCTGGGCTCTGTGCAGCGCGGACGTTTAAAAACGGTGGGTGGTCTCGCAGCGCTCAGGACCCCCAGGGTCCTGCAAGCGTTGCGATTCCGGTGCAGAGCGTTAGCTCTGACAGGGAACATCATCGGGACCTGATTGGATCAGGTCCCAGTGATGTTAACCCTTTGCTGTCTTCTATATGCTGCGATCTATAGTGATCGCGGCATATAGGAGACAGCAGGAGGAGAGGGGGTCGTCTTACTTACCTCCGAAGACCTCCGATTCCTTTCAGGACCTGGGGTTGCTATGGCTGCTGGAGGTCACATGACCGCCTCCAGCTCTGCCATATATGGTGTCCTGTCTGGCTCAGCCTGCAAGCTGAGCCAGACAGGAGACTCTGCCTGAAACAGGGAAGATCTCATGTAATGTAATACATGTCTATTACATTACATGAGATCAGTGATCAGAAAAATGAAAATTAATGTCCCATACAGGGACTAAGTAAAAATGTAAAAAAAAAAGTTTTTAAACTGTTAAAAAAAAATCACAAAATAAATAAAAATAAATAAATAAAATATTAAACCAATAAATCCGTATATTTTTACAAAACCAAAAAAAGAACACATATTTGGTATCGCCGTGTCCAAAACAACCCGTGCTATAAAACTGTCACACTAATTAACTCCTTCTGTGCACACCGTAATAAAAATAAATAAAAAACGGAGCAAAAAAATATGCTTTTTCATCATATCGCCAAACAAAAAGTGGAAAAAAATGCGATCAAAAAGCAAAATAGAAAAAAAAATGGTACCACTGAAAACGTCCTCTTGTTCCGCAAAAAACAAGCCGCCATACAGCTCCATCAGTCGAAAAATAAAAAAGTTATAGTGCTCAGAATAAAGCAATGCAAAAAAAATATTTTTTTCTATAAATTTGTTTTATTGTGTAAAAGCGCCAAAACATAAAAAAATATACAGTAAGTGTAGTATCGCTGTAAATGTACTGACCCGAAGAATAACGCTGCCTGATCACTTTTACCACACGCAGAACGGCATAAAAAAAACCTCAAAGAACAATTCCTGAATTGGTTTTTGTTAATTTTACCTCCCAAAAAACGGAATAGAAAGCGATCAAAAAATGTCACGTACCCAAAAATGGTACCAATAAAAATGTCAACTCGTCCCGCAAAAAACAAGCCATCACATGACTGTCGGCCGAAATATGGAAAAATTATAGCTCTCAAAATATGGTGATGCAAAAACTAGATTTTGCAAAAAAAAGCGTCTTTTAGTGTGTGACAGCTGTCAGTCATAAAAACCCGATATAAATCTGGTATCTCTGTAATCGCACCGACCCGAAGAATAAAGTAATCTCATCACTTATACCGCACGAGGAGCGGCGTAAAAAATAAATAAAACCAATTCTTCACCTGCTACTGATTTGTTTATTATGTCTCCGAAAGATCGCAGTAAGGCTCTGCTCACATTTATCCTGCGCTCTGCGCTGAGCACTTACACCAGAGTTTCCGTGTAAATCTCTGAAATACGTGATTCAGCCAGAACCCATGACGGAAGATTCCCTGTAATGAGGCAGATATAGGCCACTGTGGATGCCGTCTGGCCTGGGATCCCACGGTGTCATTTGTTTTAGGCGTGCATAAAAGTGCGGTTGGCCCGTTTTGTGCACTTCTGAAAAAAAGGACACTGCTAAACAGAGGCCAGACGGAGTCCAGAGTAACTCTGCTGCCTCATTACAGTGAATGGATCCCGCAGGGGTTTCATCTGAATTACACCACTTGGAAATTTAGATGGAAACCCCGATGTAAGTGCTCAGCCTAGAGCACCGGATAAATGTTACATAAAATGTTCCCAATAAAAGCTTCAACTCAGTCCTCAAAAAAAGCTAGTCCCCACTCAGGTCTGTCATCTGTTAAAAATATAAGGGACTTCCAAGTTACTGGTAGCAGAAAGGCTCTGGAAAAGCGAAATGGCCCTTGCCCCCCAAAAGAAATTCAGAAAATTTTGTGCTCCCAAATCCAAATGCCTATTCTACAATAATTTGTTCTCCAATTGTCAAATAGCACTCTGTCCCCCCAGATCTCGCCGTATGGCTGAGCGGTACGATACAGCCACATATGGGGTATTGCCACTTTTAGAAGAAATTGTGTGACATATTTCGGCACCATTTTTACCCATTGCCCTGTGTGAAAATGTAAAATCTGAGGGTAAAACATTTTTTTGTGGTAAAAATATAATTATGCTTTTTTCACTGCCCAATGGTATAAATTAAAAAATTTAAAAAATACTCACTACTTCCCTAGATGAATTCCTTGAGAGGTGTAGTTTACAAAATGGGGTCACTTGTGGGGGCTTCTGCTGTTTCGGCATGTCAGCGACTCTTCAAATGTGACATGGTGTCTGCTGCCTATCCCAGCCAACATAGCTCTCCTTTCTCTTCCGAACCCTGCCGTACACCAAAACAGTGGTTTTCCCCCACATATGGGGTATCGGCGTACTCAGGAGAAATTGCACAACAAATTTCATGGTGCAATTTCTCCTGTTACCCTTATGATAATGCAAAATTAAGGGATGAAAAACGGTTTTGTGGGAAAAATGTGAAAATTTTATTTTTACAGCTCAATATTATAAACTTCTGTGAAGCACCTTGGGGTTCAAGGTGCTCACCACACACCTAGATAAGTTCCCTAAGGGGTCTAGTTTCCAAAATGGTGTCACTTGTGGGGGGTTTCCACTGTTTAGGCACTTCAGAAGCTCTCCAAACGCAACATGGTGTCTGCTAATTATTCAGACAAATTTTACATTCAAAAAGTCAAATGGCGCTCCTTCCTTTTCAAACCCTGCCGTGCGCCCAAACAGTGGTTTGCCTCCACATATGGGGGGTATCAGCGTGTTCAGGAGAAATTGCACAACAAATTTCATGGTGCAATTTTTCCTATTACCCTTATGATAATGCAAAATTAAGGGATGAAAAACGTTTTTGTGGGAAAAATGTGAAAATTTTATTTTTACAGCTCAATATTATAAACTTCTGTGAAGCACCTTGGGGTTCAAGGTGCTCACCACACATCTAGATAAGTTCCCTAAGGGGTCTAGTTTCCAAAATGGTGTCACTTGTGGGGGGTTTCCACTGTTTAGGCACATCAGGAGCTCTCCAAACGCAACATGGCGTCTGCTAATTATTCAGACAAATTTTATATTCAAAAAGTCTAATGGCGCTCCTTCCCTTCCAAACCCTGCCGTGCGCCCAAACAGTGGTTTTCCCTCACATATGGGGTATCAGCACGCTCAAGAGAAATTGCACAAAAAAATTTGGGGTCCATTTTTTCCTGTTACCCTTGTGAAAATAAAAAAAATTGGGTCTAAAGTAACATTTTTGTGAAAAAAGTTAAATGTTAATTTTTTTCTTCCACATTCCAAAAATTCCTGTGAAGCACTTGAAGGGTTAATAAAGTTCTTGAATGTGGTTTTGAGCACCTTGAGGGGTGCAATTTTTAGAATGGTGTCACTTTTGGGTATTTTCTGTGATAAAGACCCCTCAAAGTGACTTCAAATATGATGTGGTCCCTAAAAAAATGTTTTTGTAAATTTTGTTGGAAAAATGAGAAATCGCTGGTCAACTTTTAACCCTTATAGCTCCCGAACAAAAAAAAATTTTGGTTCCAAAATTGTGCTGATGTAAAGTAGACATGTGGGAAATGTTATTTATTAACTCTTTTGTGTGACATATCTCTCTGATTTAAGGGCATGAAAATTCAGTTAGAAAATTGCAAAATTTTCAAAATTTTCGCCAAATTTCCGATTTTTTCACAAATAAATGTAAGTGATATCAAAGAAATTTTACCAGTATCATGAAGTACAATATGTCATGAAAAAACATTCTCAGAATCAGGGGAATCCGCTGAAGCGTTCCAGAGTAATTACTTCATAAAGTGACAGTGGTCAGAATTGAAAAAATTGGCCTGGTCACGAAGGCAAAAACAGGCTCTGGTGCGAAGTGGTTAAACGAGGGGTACCAACAATTTCGACCACGTGTGTAAGCATGGCAACATAGGATGGTCGACCACTAAAAAGTCTTTGTTTCTCAGTTATAACCCCTAATACAAAGCCCTCTTGTATGATGGAGTGTGTGACTGCTTTGTATGTAGTCAATGGATTAGATGGTATTCTCTTAATAGTTGTATCATCCGACAATAACTCAAGCAGTTGAGCATTGTATATCTCTGTATCCTTTACAACTACAAGACCTCCTTTATCTGACATCTTGATTATGTCATCCATTTTCCTAAGTTCCTGGAGAACCCTATTCTGTTTTTTTTATTTAAATTGTTTGTGATATATTCTGTATTTACTTCTGCATGGAGAGATTTTGGCTCTCGTTGGATGTCCTGAAATTTATCCATTGCATCAGTTCTGGCTTGTACAGGATGAAAAAAAGGGATTACATACTTTAAGGGAATAAGATTGATTAAGAGAACATTGAGAAGCTGTGTCACCATCCTGTAGTTCTTGTAAATTTACTATTGCCAGTTGTTCCTGAAAATTGAATGTGCGTTATTCATTTGATTTGATGTTCTACTATAGGAGCATCTTTATCTTCTGTATTATCGGTAAAAAAAAATATATATATAGTCCACAATTCCACCAAATTAAACATTATTATTTTGAAGGATCTCCCTATTTTGCATGAAGACAGTACAATGTCCAAAATTGTAAATTCAGGATGTTTGGTAGTCTCAAAACGAGCACAAACACTAGACAATTTACTATCTCCTAGTTTTATTAATCCTACAAAAAGTTACACCTGGCTTAATTATAATGGTTTTTGTAGATGCGGTTTGAATCGCTGCGGTATGTGCCGTTATGTTAAAGTTACAAAACGTTTTTTTTAATATAGATGAATCACAGCAACATGATATACAGAGTTATATGAATTGTAACAGCAATCACGTGGTCTACATAATAACATGTGCAATAAACTTTGTGGGCTGCACTATACGCAACATAAAGAGACGCATCGCAGAACATATCTGATGATACTAACCGCAACATCTCTTGTACTTTATCCATTCTCATAATAGAGACCTATCCTCTCTCCAGGTATATGATATAGAGAAGCTCCCCGTGAATCCAAGGGGCAGTGTCGTCACCACATAATGTAAGACGTTCCAAATTAAATTGTAAATTGAAATACGTGCACAGAAGAACCACGACTGATACATTGAGCATCAGGGTAGGTCTGACTTTGTTACATCATTGGTCAAGGTTTTATAGCCGTTCTATTGGTGGACCCATGTATACAACTCTGGCAAAAATTAAGAGACCACTGCAAAATTTTCATTTTCTCTGATTTTTCTCTTTATAGGTATATATTTGAGTAAAATGTACATTGCTGTTTTACTCTATAAACTACTGACAACATGTCTCCAAAATTCAAAGCTAAAAATGTTGTATTTATTTGCAGCAAATGATAAAGCGTCAAAATAATAAAAAAGAAACAGTGCTTTCAGACCTCAAATAATGCAAAGAAAACAAGTATAGCTGCTAATATGAGTGATGCAACTAATTGATATGGTATGCAGCACAATGTATGCATTCTTGTATACTGCAGCTGTCCAGTGTGAAACCCTGTCCCAGAATCCGTATTCCAAACGAAAACTAGGGGATGAGAACATTAATGTAACACTTATGTTATCCATCAGCAGTATATACCAAGTACTTAAACCTCACCCCAACCCATTTGTAATCTTATCGTTCTCTAGTGAAGGATGGGAGCAGAATGGGCTTTATGAGTTCTTCAGGGCAAAAATGAGAGCTCGTCGCAGGAAAGGCCAAGATAAAAGGAGCAGGTATGTGCAAGCTTTTGGTTATTTATATTTTCAAAAATTAATTCTAATATCCATAATGTGTAGGAACCAAGCCAGTTCACCCTAACAGTGTTGCTTACAAAAACACTAATATTAGAAGTCCATAAGTAAAATCGCATCTGCTAATACTGACGGGACCATTTCCCCCTCCCCCAAAGTTCATTCATCAGATTCTTCAGTTGTAACCTGTTTGTTCCTACTTTGAAGAAGCACTCTAGAAATGTTTTTTCTTTTTTCAACATCCATACTTTTGAATGTTAACTTATTTCATCCCACCTCTGTTACATTATAGGCTTTTAGCTCAAGTGATGTCCAGTCTGACAGCCTGCCTATCATTACAGCATGCATGCTTTTACCTTGTAAAAGAAAAAAGAGAATATATAGTATTTATCTATTTTTATATGTATATATCTAGATAGAAGGATATAGAGATAGATATATATAATGTGTAATTTCCATTTTTTTTTTCCAAGGTAAAAGGATGCATTTGCTCCTGTATTAGATATCCTATGACTAATGAATTTTGAATAGGTGCTCAATGCTGAATGTACGTTACACCATACATAAAATTATAATAATGTTGTAACTTAATATTGGTATTGCTTTAAAGGGAATCTGACACCACATTTCAGCTATCTAAACTATTACTATGGGCATACAGGTTATAGACTGTGGAGGGGAGTGATCCCTGTATGCCTCATATCAGATACCTTGTTGTGTGTAAATCATCTTTTATCACTTTATATAAATGACCTTTTCCAGGCTCCAGAGCTTATTTTACATGAAGGGGAGTTACCAGTGTGATGTGTAATGGCCGCTCTCTGATCTCACTGCAGAGCTGTGTGTGATTATACCTGACACATCTGCAGGTTCCTCTCAGCTCCAGCTTCCATCTTGCATGCAGACAGGGTTGTAATAGTTTTATAATACAACAGAGCTGAAAGAGTAGCAAAAAGTGTGTTTGTAAGAAGGCAAATTTCATTTCTCATGTTTTGTGTTAGTTACTTGTCTCACACTGGTAACTCTCCCTACATGTAAAATAAGCTCTGAAAGCAGAATTATCATCCAGACGTCTTCCCCATAGCCTGGAAGAGGTCATTTATATAAAGTGATAAAAGATGATTTTCTACAATGCATCTGATATGAGGCATACAGGTAGGACTTTTTTTCAGCAGCCTATAGTCTGTATGTCCATATTGATAGTTTAGATAGATCAAATGTGATGACAGATTCTCTTTAAGTGTTTTATCCAGGATTTTTTTCTATTACTATGGGCTTTAAACTAATAGGCAGGAAGTTGCTACCTACCTTCCTGTTGTGCCTGGCTCCTATCTCTGCTGGCTCAGAGCTGTCACAGAGCACTCCTGCAGGCGACAACTCTTCCTCTTCTCTAACTGGGCATGACTGCCCATGTCATGCTGATTGACAGCCAGCTCCCAGCTGCATAACTGGGGAGCCAGCTGTCAAACAGCGTGACGTCTGCATGTACGTCCCGTCAGAGCAGCCCAGAAAAGGAGGAACTTCTCTCTTGACGCTGAGCAGCTGAATCGCTGGTAGGAACAGTCAATGACAGTTTTGTTTGTTTTTTTCAATGTATTTTTTTTAACAAAATATACTATATTTTACTGTTTTAAACAGAAATTAGGTAAAAAATGCCATACTAATTAACTTTCCTTTTTTACTTTTGGTATAAGAAATTGAAGGGGTTAATGTCACTAGTTGGTCTAGTCAGTCAGTAATAATAATATTAAAATGCTATTCTAATAATATAATTCTCAGTGGCCAAGCCAGCAGCTTCCCTGTTAGTAGAGCAGATGTCTAGGTGACGGGATAGTGATATCTATCAAACGTTATTATGGATTGTACTGGTTGTTTATATGGAGGTGACCAATTGTAACAGGGATTACATTAATTACTGGCTATATACTATTATTATATTGTAACCCAGAATGCCTCAGGAGTGAGTTTCTGATGAGGAGCAACAAATAAGATTTACTGTTGGTTCCCAAGAGTGGCTACCAGGAGAATCAAAGATGCTGTGGGCATATGTTTATCTTCCCCATACCTTCCAGAGATTGGTGACCGTAGTTCTGCTGTTTTGAAGCAATGCCCCTTCTACTCTAGGGTTAATCAAAGTATAGATAATGTTCCAGTAGTCAATACTAGGAGGTTACACTGCTCCTTAGGTTATATGCACGCTGTGCGTTTTTGATGCGGTTTCTCTGCTCAGAGATGAATCAAAAGCGTTAAGTAATCTGTCTGCAAGCTAATGCAATAACAATCCTGATGTATTGTGCTCATATTTGACTAGTTAATGGGTCAAATACGCTGCAAAAACACAGTGGTACCCGGGTCGGCTGGGATGACTACTTCTCCCATCATCTGACCACTGCTCCGGCTGATTTTCTCCCCTCATCTACGCCGCTATCGCTGTTGTCTCCTCAGCCGAGCCGGGGCTGTAAGCGGCGAGTGAAAAAAAACACTATCCTGACCTGTCTGGTGTCCTCTCAATGTTCCCCCGGCGTTCTGATCGGCTGACGGTACACTGCCAGGAGCTCACTCGCTCCCGGCTGTGTACATCGCATAACTTTATTTAGCTCCAAAAAGCATTCATTGATGTACAAAAATGCATAAAAAACGTGGCAAAACACGCATTTTTTTTTCGCACTGTTTTTCCTGCCAAGATGATGCAGAAACGCTGTAGAAATGTCTGCTTCAAATCCTGAACGTGCGCACATAGCCTTACTCTCCAGCTAGTAGTGAAGATGGTAATGTCGTCACCACATATTGTTGGACGTTCTGAGACATTGTGCCTGTTCCAAATTATAATGTAAAATTCAAATATGTGCACGTAAGAACTATACTGATACATTGAGAATCAGGGCAGGTCTCTCTTTATTCCCTCATGTGTTCAGGGTTTTATAGGTTAATAGTCATCTTTGGTAACAATTTAATTGGCTCAGCTTATTTCTAAGTAACTGCTGGCATTGGCATACATGCATCTCATTGGCTAAAGGTAATTCTGTCTTCACCCAGCTTTTGTGTCTAGGAATCTCTCTACCTTCTAGTTCCATTTCTTCCTCATCTCTAAGTCTCTAGACAAAGACATTCCTGAAATCATGGGGCCCCATAGCAGAAGCGCTAACTGCCCCCCCCCCCCCCCCCACAAAAAATAAATAAATATTTGTCTGTGTCACAGAAGAGCATATCTCACAACTTTTCAGTCTTAACATAGCAATTTTCCTCCAGCTGAAGACCTAGATTCCTCTTTCATTGCCCCCATAAAGTATGATGCCAATAAAAGTGCCCCCCCCAAACACAGTATGAAACTCCCATGGTGCATTTCTCCACATTAGCCTCCACATGCACAGTATAATGACCCTATTGTATCCCACTTCAACTCCCAAAGCAAAGTATGGTGACCCCAACACCGTATTATCCCCCAACTATGACTCCCTCACAGCCCTCCATAAAGTATAATGGGCCTACATACAGTATAATGGCCCCCACACTGCCATCCAAACAGCATGATGGACCCCACGCAAACCTTCACACTGTATAATTGCTTTCATACAGTATAATGGCCCCCCACATAGCCTTCCATATTGTATAATACGCCACCCATAATCCTCCATATAGTATAATAAACTTCCCATGGTCCTCCATAGAATATAATGCACTCCCCGTAGTCCTCCATACAGTATAATGCACTGCCCATAGTCCTCCATACAGTATAATGCACTTTCCATAGTCCTCCATCCAGTATAATGCACTCCCCGTGGTCCTCCGTGGAATAGAATGCACTCCCCGTGGTCCTCCGTGGAATAGAATGCACTCCCCGTGGAATAGAATGCACTCCCCGTGGTCCTCCGTGGAATAGAATGCACTCCCCGTGGAATAAAATGCACTCCCCGTGGTCCTCCATTATTATGGGCATCACGTACTCACTGATTTTAAAATTCCGTATATTTTAAATAAGCTGACTTGAGTATAAGCAGAGCTAATTTTACCACAAAAAAACTGGGAAAACTTATTGACTCGAGTATAAGCCTAGGTAGGGAAATGCAGCAGCTACTGGTAAATTTCCCCATCCTGGTACACATTGCTCCCTCATCCCCAATCCTGGTACGCATTGCTTCCTCATCCCCCAATCCTGGTACGCATTGCTTCCTCATCCCCCAATCCTGGTACGCATTGCTTCCTCATCCCCCAATCCTGGTACGCATTGCTTCCTCATCCCCCAATCCTGGTACGCATTGCTTCCTCATCCCCCAATCCTGGTACGCATTGCTTCCTCATCCCCCAATCCTGGTACGCATTGCTTCCTCATCCCCCGATCCTGGTACGAGTGCTGTTATGGTCTGACCGGGGGTGCGCGCCAGTCTTTATCAATTGTGGGGGGGGGGGGTTAATAAAATAATAAAAAGGTTTTTGACGCCAGTTGGGATGTTCGGCCTGGTATGGCTGGGCATTGATGAGGGCCCCTGTGAGTTTGGTGGTGATGAGCAGTACCAGATTAACCCTTCCCAACCAGGGCTGGCTTCCAGGGGAGATGGAGCAGGAATGGCACAGCAGTAAATAATCAGCTTGTGACTCCATGCGGTTGCTGAGCTCCCGGGAAAACACTTCACTGCTCGTTGTATGAAGACCGAGCAGGCTCACAGTTTAGCACAGACTCTGTAAGTCTCTGTGCTCTAGGGATTGGACCCTGCCTTGTGCAGCTTAATCATGCAGAGAGAAGACTTCTCTCTCTTGCACAGTGAACTTCATAATGCTGCTTCTTCCTCACACACTACAAACTACAACTAAGCACCTCCTCCCCTCTAAGGGATTGTGCACAAATTCCTGATTTGGCAGAAGTGCAAAATCCTCAAGTAAGGGATCGAGTAACAATATATGTAGGTAATGAAAACAGCAGAGAACTTATCCCTCACCATTTCTGGCAATACATATGAATTATATTACACATGCAGGCATTTTTGTGGCACTATAGACATGGGCACCACACGGGCACGGTCAGCAGGAGCTCCTCTGTGCCCGCTACTAAAGAGAATGAATATTCATTCTTCTCCACGCCCATGGGAGTGGAGAAGAGGGAATATTCATTTCCCTTTAGCAGCAGGCACACGTGGTAGCTGCAGCAGCCGGCTACTGTGTGTGCTCCACTCCTCCACTGCCGCAACCCCCCCACCCCACCCCACTATCCACCAACAGAATTTCCATATGCTCGAGTATATACTCAAGTATAAGCCGAGAGGGGCTTTTTCAGCACAAAAAAATGTGCTGAAAATCTCGGCTTATACACGAGTATATACGGTAAATACAAAACTCACATATCCTCCTTGTTCCCCCGCTTCTTCGGGGCCCCCCCTCGGCTCATGGGCCCCGTAGCAGTTGCGTGGCCTGCCGCCATTGGTGGTTTGCCACTGTCTAAAATCCTCTTATCTGAAAACAAGCATACTGGCTCAAACTACATTTCAGAAAGCAAAAATCAAAATAGAGTCAGGATAGATAAAATAACTCCTTCTCTCACAGTAAGCACCTGTGAGATGCTGGCAGTTGTAGTATGCTCAATTTGCTGCCCAGTATGAAGGCGAAGGACACTGGACAGCACTGGCTCTTTACATGTACCTGTTACAGAAGTAAGAGGCTTCAGGGTGCTGCAGGCTTTGGGAGGGCGAGCGGTGCCATCTGCTCTGCACTCTGTCTGCAAAGTGTCCACACTAGCAAGATTTAGTGCTGTTAAATGAGCCCAAACACCAACCCGTTAAAGTAGTCATTGGAGGCATGAGCAGAGGGAGACGTTTATCAGAGCATAATTTGCACAAACTATTTCCTTCTAGCTTACAATACATTCAGTCATCCTTTCAGTGCTTACATGAGGGCATGGTTTCGCATAGTTAAGTGTACAGAGCAGCCATTCTGTACACTGCAGACTCTTGGAAATTTGAGTGTTTAACCCCTTAATGACCACTGATATGCCTTTTAACAGTGGCAGTTGAGCATACTTATTCCTCAGCGCCGCTTTTTAATGGCTCTGAGAAATAAGGGTATAGTGTCCCCTAGCATTGGAAAATCTCTGGGGTCTCAGCTACCGGGGTTAGCTGAGACCCTGGAGAACATGAGCAGGGCCGACTTTTACAGTCCCCTGTCACGTGATCGCCGTTATTCACCGAATAATAACATCGATCACATAAAATAAAGTCAGATTTTAAATGTAATTTCTCTCTCCTCTGATATGATCGAATATATCAGAGAAGAGAGCAATTGGGTCCCTGAATGCCCCATGGTGCCTTAGGTACCGGATCCGTGATCCTCCAGCCCCCTCCTGCTGATGGAAAATGGCGGGCGCACATGCAGTGCTCCCTCCAAGATCTGCCTTTCTGCACCTGGCTGGGATTTTTCGCATTGTCTGATGGCTTTTGATTATTGTGATCAAAAGCCTCCAATATTAGCCTACCTCCGCATGAGTGGGGCTAAAAATCATTTTTGCAATTGGGTTTCATTAAAAATTTACACCATTTGCCTTCTATAGCCGCTGTATTACACTGCCTATTGCTAGCTATAGAATGAGGTAAGAGGGTCGGCCATATTGTATTTATCAGATGTGTTGGGGACATGATTTAGTGGCATTTACTATTATTCTGGTGTGACATGTTCTCCTCCTGCTCTTGTTAGTGTGTGGGGGTCGTGATGACATTCCACTCGTCCTCCAGTCACTCCAAATTCAAACTATGAGCATGGGTCAACCATTCAAAGAATGAGTCAGACAACAAGCTGGTTCAAGCTCAGAGCATGCTCAGAAGACTACTACAGTCAACCTCCTCAGCATTGTTCTGCGTTTATTTTTACATACACAAATCTAAATACACTACATAATGGGAGGGAAAAGGGGTTGTCCGGGGCGGGTTAAACAATGAAAGTCCAGTGTCTGGCCACTCCTGATTGGTCCACATCTCCTTATCTCAGTCTCTGGGCAGATATTGCAGCCGTCAGCTTATAATCTTGTTTCGTTTCTCTGAAATGTCTTGGCAACACTGGAAATGTCTTAGTTTAAGTTTCGATTTGAGTAATTACGTAGCAAGGAAAGCTTATTGTTATATGACACAAAATGGTGGTTAGTACATTAGCAAAAAAGCGTATAAAAGTTACAAAAATATAAAAGTTACAAATATATATATTCTCTTTTACCCTGACATTCCCCCCTAAACACTAAGCTTTCCTTTGCTTCGGGGCCTTTGAGACTGTCCATGTGTGGGGAGAGGGGAGGTGGATTTCTTCACCCAATCATCTTAGAAGCTGCCCCCTTATGGGACGCCCCCAGACAATTGAGCCCTATCCTGGGTGACACATGGAGTTCTCCCAACTGATCCTAAACTGAATCTCTCAATTGGACTTTGTCATGGGGGGGCTGGTCAGGCTTGTTCAAAGGAGTGTATTTCTCTATATAAGGGGACTATGCAGCACAGGACCACCAGGCCCAATACTAGTAGACCTCCCATTACTAGACAAACTTGTTGGAGGAATCCCTTGAGCCCTCCCAACCAACTTGAGAAAAAGGAGCTATCTACCCCTGTGTGGTAGCTGTCCACCCTGGGACAGACAGTAAGCATATGGAAAGGATATAGAAGAAGGTAGTCATCTTTTATAGACTCGTTCTGTCTCTCTTGCAGTGGGAGCCGTGAATCCAGGTGCTCTTGCCCTCAAGCTTCAGAGCCGTCGGGGTGGTGAGAAGCACAGTGTACGGTCCCTCGAACCGCGGCTGGAGGCAGTCTTTCCGGACAAACTTCTTCACATACACTAGATCGCCTGGGGTGAAATCATGTACTGCATCACCTGTAGATTCTGGGAGAGAAGCAGATACTGGAGAGCGGGTGTTAGTCAATTCTCTAGACAAAACAATCACAAATTTTACCACTCTATCATGTGTTTCAGACAACTCTTGGGGCCTAATCTCTCCTATCTTGGGTGGGGTCCTAAACAAAATTTTATAGGGAGTCAGCCCATGTTTGGCCTGAGGAGTGTGTGTGATATGATACAATACTATGGGGAGTAGGTCGGGCCAGGGGAGGGGATGATCTTAGGTCATTTTCAAGAGCTGGGTCTTGAGTGTGGAATTCATCCTTTCCACTTTGCCTGAACTGGCAGGATGGTATGGAGTGTGGAGGCCCAAATCTGTTCCCAACATGTTCCAGAGTTCTTCGTAGATATTTGCTGTGAAAGCTGGTCCTTGATCCGATTCTATGACTTGGGGAAACTCCAAATCTGCAGGCAATTTCGGTGATCAGTTTCCTGGCTGTGACTTTAGCAGTCATGTTGACGACCGGGTAGGCCTCGGGCCAGGCTGAGAACATATCCACGGCTACCAAAACGTACTCCTATTTTCTTGCTTTAGGCATTTGGATATGGTCGACTTGTATTCTCTGCCAAGGGTAGTCTGGTTTAGCCAGGTGTTGGAGAGGGACCCGTGCCGTACACGTTGGGTTGCAGGTAGCGCAGACAGAGCAGGATTTTGAGTACGAAGTCACAGTGGAAGAGATTCCGGGTGCAAAATACAGTTTCTTGATACATGCCAAGGCTTGATTCTTTCCTCTGTGTGTAGGCCCGTGAGCCCATGCTGCCACAGCTGAGTACATGCATCTAGGCAAGCAAGGCTTCCCATCCACTTGGTAAAGAGTCGAGTTGACCTTTGAATCTTTGCGACCTGCCAGCACGGCTCCTGCCGCTTTCCATTGCTTGACTTCTTCAGTGGGGGTCTCCCTTTGTTCCTCACACAATTTTTCTTCAGGCATCCTGACCCCCCTGGATTCCATTCGTGTCTCCGCTGGACTTGTATGGTCTTCCGCCGGCTGTTCTTTGGCTCTTGCTCTAGTGAGCGCCACAGCTACGGTTTGCAGGGTTTCTCCTATCTCTTCTTCCTTTTCCTGCCACTTTGATGACACATTCTCCACTGCTGCAGTCTTGGCTGCTTGGTCAGCTAGGTGGTTGCCCCTGGCTTCTCTGGATTCTAGTCTTCCATGAGCCTTGACCTTCATAACAGCAACCTGAATGGGTAGTTCCAGGGCCTTCATTAGGGCCTTAATCCATGAGGCATGTTTCACTGGTGTACCTGCAGCTGTGATGAATCCTCTAGACTTCCACAAAAGTCCAAAATCGTTGCAAATTCCATGTCCATACCTGGAATCGGTATATATATATATATATATATATTCGCCTTTGTTCCTGCTGCCAGGTGGCAGGCCTCTGTGAGAGCCACAAGTTCAGCTTCTTGTGCAGACATGTATGGTGGTAGAGCTTCAGCCTTGAGGACTGTTAGGTCTGTTGTGACAGCATATCCCGTGTGGAACTTCCCTTGAGGGTCTGCGAGCGGATGTGCCACCATATTCTCTGGAGCAGAAGTCTCTTCCTGCAAAATTTTTATACAATCATGAGGTTCCACCAATGGACCTTCACCCTCTTCACCTTCCCCCCTAGAAGGTGGAAGCAAAGTGGCAGGATTGATAGTCAGACATCTGGTAAATGTTATATTGGAGGGCAACAATAGGGAACACTGCAGACGCAGGTGTCTTTGGTTGGTGAGATGTTTCGGAAATGTTTGTTGCAGAACAGCTGAGAGATCATGACCGGCCTGTATAACTAGATCATGTCCAAGGACGATATCAGCTGACTTGTCAAGGAGGATGTGAGCAGCGTGGACCGCCTTAAGGCACATGGGGGCAGTTCGGGCGACAGGGTCCAGGCGGGCTGAGTAGTAGCCTAAAGGCCGATACTTATGATCATAGCGTTGTGCTAGAACTCCAGAGGCATGACCTTCCGATTCCGAGGCAAAAAGATGAAATGGCTGAGTATAGTCTAGTAAGCCCAAGGCCGGGGCAGAGACAACAGCCTGTTTAAGGCGGTCAAAACATAGTCTGTGTTGATGAGAAACACGTGGATCTTCAGCATGAAGCCAAACTGAGCCTTCATTCTTGAGACAGTCGTACAGAGGTTGCATGAGCTTTGAGGCATCAGGGATCCATTGCCTGCAGTAAGTGATGAGGCCAAGGAAAGTCTGCATAGCGGAATAGGTGGTTGGGAAGGTGATATCCATGATCGCTTGCTTTCTTTCTTCAGTCAGATGTCTAGCACCTTGTGATATACAATGTCCGAGGAAAATGACCTTGGGCAGACACCATTGGACTTCGCCTTTCGAGACTTTACAGTTAGCTGAGTGAAGAAACCAGAGAAGGGATTCTGACATCTCTGGCAAATTTTCTTCAGTGCCACAGAGTAAAAGATCATCCACATACCGTAGAAGGGTGACCTGAGGGTTATCTTGAACCCATGGCTCCAGAATAGACTTCATAGAATGAGTGAATTGGTTAGGAGAGTTCTGGGCTCCTTGAAAGGTGAAGGCAAAAAGAAACCACGAATCTTCATGTAAGGGTATACTGAAGAAGGCGTTGGCTAGATCTAACACCGTAAACAAGGTGGCCGTTGGAGGCAGCTGAGACAAGAGGGTGTTTGAGTTGGGTACCACTGGAGTTTCTAAAATGGTAGCTGCATTGACGGCTCTGAGATCCTGAACCAACTGGTATCTTGGAGACTCTCCCGGAACGGTTTTCTTTTTTACAGGAAAGAGGGGTGTATTGCATGGAGATACACATCTGACAAGGACTCCTGATTCCAGGAGGGAAACGATTTGGGTACCCAAGCTTTGTTCTTGTGCAGCCTTGAGGGGGTATTGTGGCAACCGTGGATACCTGTGTCCAGGCTTGAGGTGTACTCGGACCGGGGGAACCTGCAGGAGGCCGACGTCCTCTGGCCCACTGGACCACAGAGAGTGAGGGAACTGTGAGGTTGTATGGTCATCATCATGAGAGGGAAGGCTTTAAAAACACAGTGGTCTTCAGTCCCTTGTTCGGAATGAGGGTCCCGCAAAAGAAGCTCCATACCATGGTTTCCGAAGGTAATTGTTGCCTTCATTCGCTCTAAGAGATCGGTTCCCAACAGATTGACAGGACAAGTTTCAGAGACCAAGAATCTTGTGAGTACTCCGGTGAACGGTCCTGCAGACACAGGGACTGTGGGTGGAGAGGAAATATGTTGGCCTTCCACCCCAACACAGGTGAGGGTATCCGGTGATAGGGATACAGAAGGAGGGAGCTGTGCAGAGGAAATGACAGATGTGGCCGCCCCAGTGTCCACCAGGAACTTCAGTGGTTGATGGTCCACCTGTAAAGTGACAGTCTCTGAGGATGTGGTCAAGGCTACCACACTGCCAACATAACAT
This sequence comes from Phyllobates terribilis, assembly GCF_046119375.1. Lineage (NCBI taxonomy): Eukaryota > Metazoa > Chordata > Amphibia > Anura > Dendrobatidae > Phyllobates > Phyllobates terribilis. The sequence goes on along the minus strand of NW_027362761.1, from coordinate 16,785,551 downwards.
TCATCCTTCAGAATCACGAGGTTGTCTTCTGTTTTTAGATGATCCCTTGTCATCTCTTCTGTCTTGTTTTCTATATGTGGGAGGAGTATCATCACCTGTGCCTTTAACCATTACCCACTTGATTCCATGTTGGTTGCCAGGGGTGGGTAGCTTTCTTGAGCTTGATATACCGTGGCAGAAGCGGCTTTCTTCCTTGGCTTAGTATCCTTTTCCATTTTTAGCATGGCTTTTTGGAAAGCTTTGACAATGTTCACTACGTCGTTGAAAGAAGAAGAACGAATCTCGGGCCGTACTCTCAGGACTTCATCTCTGAGAGCGTCTTGTAGGCCATCTACTAGGGCCTGAACCAACAGGGCGGCCTGCGTCTTGACATGAGGACTGTATCCAAGATCCTCAAAATGCATGCTGAGTCTTGCAGCATATCTTTCCACAGATTCATCAGGGTCTTGTTGAACATCTTGTACAGACCCAGCTTGATCTGACAAGCGATCCTGAGCCCAGGCTTTTAACTGTTTCATGTATTCTAGGCCGGATTCATACGTACTAAGGGATCCTGCTTTTGTGGAATTCATGGCCTTTTGAAAGCTCTCCGTTTTCGGCTAAGTGAGCCTGGCATTCTGCAGCCAGAGTAGAACCAGCAGCAAGGGCAATTTTACGAACCAATCCTCCAACATGGCTCATACAGGTGTTTGCAGGGTTGGCTATGGCCCCCACCCGATGTGTAAGGATGTCACCATAGCCTATTGACAGAGTGACAGGGTGTCCTGATGGGTCTACTAGGTTCCGGGAGCGGCAGGGGTCCCAGACTTCTGAGGGGCTGGGGGGTGGTGTTCTGTCAGCAGTTGCTTGGAGCAAGGGCCGGAATATGGGTAATGAATGTGGGGTGGAGGATGCCATAGGAGACGTATGGGGTAAAAAGGGGGGGGGGGGGCTGGAGTATCTTGAGCCCATCCCTCATCTGGCTCCGTATCGTCTTGAGTAACAGTATGTTGGCGGAGGGAGAGCAGTCTGGCCTGAAATTCTGGGGAGTTGAGGAGGATATCCCCAGGGTTGTGGGTGACTCCCATAGGAAACAGGGGAAGCGTCTCAGCATCGTGAACTGGAGCAGAGGGTGTCACATTAGTTTCAGATGGGTACTCTGGGACTACGGGCTTTTCCACCTGTGCTGGTGGCTGGTAATATGCACTGGACGGATCTAGTAGTGGATATAGGCTGGATTGGGGCTTTACGGGCCTCCCACAACAAGTAAGAGGTGTAGCAAGATGGCCGTGGGAGGGAGGAGTTAAAATGGAAGTGGTATTATTCTTGGAGGCAGGAAAAGGTGTAGTAAGATGGCCGTTGGAGGGAGGAGGGGGGAGTGGGGGTGGGATTGTTCTTGGGGGCAGGCTGGGCATCGTGCCATGGGCGGCCCGCCCAGAGTGGGTTTTGCTCTCCACACACCCGACACGTCCACCCCTCCGGTGATTTGTTGTTGGCACCATTATAGGGCGGTGGCTGAAGGCTCGGTGTAGTGACAGGCATCAACGGGGTTACGGCCAATTTAGGGTCACATAACAAATCACATTCTGTAGCTTTCATGTATCCGAACAAAGGCTCGGCATTCTCTGTCCCCCCCCTGCACCATCTACTCTAAGATGTGCTTGCAGAAATCCTCACCCAACTTTCCCAACTTCTGTGTAACACATTCATAAGCTTATCATATTCTACAAATTCCTAACATTCTTCTTGCCTTCTTGCCTTCCCGTAACTCCACTAATTGGCTTAACTCCTACAGCAGCATTCCGCAACTTACGAAATCTTTCAAATTTGAATATACACAACATTTTCTTATAGAATGCAATGATCTGTCGCGACTCAGATCACTGGTGCAGCCGACAGGTCGCCACTCCTCAGTGTAGAGACACCTCGATACACTGTTGAGATAGAGAGACACCTCAATCTAACTCCTTTCCTAGCCTTGAATGGCGACTTTACAGTGCGACTCACCACGGCACCCTGACTACAGGTCACCACCCGTCAGTGTAGAGACACCTCGATACACTGATGAGATAGAGAGACACCTCGATCTATCTCCTTTCCTACCACGGTACCACCCGACAGTGTAGAGACACCTCAATACACTGTTTAGATAGAGAGACACCTCAATCTATCTGCTTTCCTACCACAGCACCACCCGACAGTGTAGAGACACCTCAATACACTGTTTCCTAACCTTGACTTAACAGCAGTCTCTGTATTAGACGAAGAGTACTCCTCAATTCGTCACAGATTCTTTCTCCCTTACACTACAATTCAGGAATGCTTTGTAACCTTGACTATCAGTCACGGGAGGCAGCTATCTAAGAAAAGTACAGTGACCGGGGGAGGAGGAGGTGGTGTGCACACGAGCACGCGCAGGCATGCGACGTCACTCGGTTTAACACTTGCTGGTTCAGGACGTGGTGCGGGACGCCCAAGGTCTCACCACTCGACCGGTCACCCACCCAGATCCAACCTGACAACCCCACAGAAACCGCTGCGGCTGACACACAGGCAAGTGAGACATATAAAATACATCTCAACTTACCGTGTTCGATGGAGGTTGATCAGGCCTCAAATTCAGCCACCGCGGTCACCACCAGGGAAGTCAGCAATATGGGTCCGGGAGGGCGGCGTACCGCTAGCCACGCCCCACGTTGGGCGCCATTTGTGGGGGTCGTGATGACATTCCACTCGTCCTCCAGTCACTCCAAATTCAAACTATGAGCATGGGTCAACCATTCAAAGAATGAGTCAGACAACAAGCTGGTTCAAGCTCAGAGCATGCTCAGAAGACTACTACAGTCAACCTCCTCAGCATTGTTCTGCGTTTATTTTTACATACACAAATCTAAATACACTACATAATGGGAGGGAAAAGGGGTTGTCCGGGGCGGGTTAAACAATGAAAGTCCAGTGTCTGGCCACTCCTGATTGGTCCACATCTCCTTATCTCAGTCTCTGGGCAGATATTGCAGCCGTCAGCTTATAATCTTGTTTCGTTTCTCTGAAATGTCTTGGCAACACTGGAAATGTCTTAGTTTAAGTTTCGATTTGAGTAATTACGTAGCAAGGAAAGCTTATTGTTATATGACACAAAATGGTGGTTAGTACATTAGCAAAAAAGCGTATAAAAGTTACAAAAATATAAAAGTTACAAATATATATATTCTCTTTTACCCTGACAAGTGCAGCTTTCCTCACAGACTGCACTGCTCTACAGTCCATACAATGACAGATGGTGGAGGAACATGTGACCGGTTCTGTCCATCAATCTCCTCCAATAGAAAACCTCCCATGAGAAAACTGCTTTTCTGTTGATTTTTAGCCCAAATTACATACATTGAAGTAAGAAAAAAAATTGTCCACAAAGGTAGACAACCCCTTTAATGCCTGCTCCCTTCCTGAGATGATGGCTCTGTGCCCTGCTTACTCTATATCTGGGCTGATTCCACTGTACTAATACTATGGATACTCTGAGTACTAACAATAATCAAGTCTGTTAATAGTACATTAGAATCAGCCCAGACATGGCGCAGAGAACAAAGCAGCAGGCAGGAGGCCACTATGAAGAGCTTGATTGCAATGATTGGGCTAGCAGTTCTTCAACGTTTTGCCTGATGAATAAACATACGGTAATTGGGTAATTATTTTTTTTTTATCTCGCTAAAATTCACATCTTTTAGAGTGAAAAATGTCATGTATAAACATGGATTTGACCATACAGAACTAACCTTTAAATGGGTTTATTTTTATGGCTCCATAAACAAAGTTACTCTTCTTCTGTTTAGGCCATCAAGATCCAACAGTCGATCAAAAAGTCGTGGTCGATCTTCTTCACGATCCAATTCTCAATCTTCAAAGTCCTCTCGCTCATACTCTAGGTCTCGATCCAGATCTCGATCCAGATCCCGATCTTATTCCCGATCCAGATCAAGGTTAGGCATGCAACTCCCGTCTGGCTATTGGAAATTTTGATTTACTATGCCCATGTTTTGTGTTTCTAGTGCTTTGTCATTTTATTGTGTAATGTGTTCATATAATTGTGACAATTGATCTGTACACATTTTTTTTTAGGAGCCAAAGTCGGTCTAGGTCATCCCAAAGTCGTTCAAGGTCTCGATCTAGATCAAAATCATTTTCACCTGAAAGAAAACGTAGATCTCGGTCTCGCAGTGCGACCCCACCGTAAGTAAAAAAGCGGGCTTACTACTATAGTACTGTGAGACCGTGACACTTTAATTGCCTTTTTTTAGAATGCAAAAGATGTCTTAGATCCAGAAATCGGCCACCTTTGCCACTCCAGCTGCTATGAAACTATAATACACAACATGCAGGGAGTTGTAGTTTCACAACACCTGCAGTGAAAAAGGTGCATGATCCTTGTTAATAGACCTTAACCTAAAGGGTCAACAGGTAAATAAGGAGATTTTGTATACAGTAAAATCTTTCTCGTAGCTCTTGTTTGGGGACACAGGAGCTATGGGTATATGCTGCTGCCACCAGGCGGCGTACCCTAACTATTACATGAGTCGGCTTCTTGCCTGCAGACTACTCACCTGCTGATACTAGACTATACCAAGTAGTGAAAAGCAGTAGGAAAAGCTTATACAACAATGGTGTACAGTACAGGAAGAAGTCATAGACCACCATGAACTCAAACATCCAGACAGGACAATAAGGGTGGGAGCTGCCCCCCCCCAATTAAGGCTACAAGAAAAAGATTTTACCTTGAGTACCCAAGATCTCCTCCTTTACTCAGTCATTTCATTGCGAACACAGGAACCATGGAATGTCCTTTAAACAGTCCTCTTGTGTGGGTAATAAGATGTATTTCTTCAATAAGATGTACAGTGCCTACAAGTAGTATTCAACCCCCTGCAGATTTAGCTGTTTGACACATGCGGAATTAACTTGGCATTGCGACATTTGTACTGTAGATCAGCCTGGAAGTGGGAAATGCACTGCAGCAAATTTTTTTTTTTTTAAAAAAACGTTAAAAGTTAATTCAGAGTGTCATTTATTATTCAACCCCTCAAACCACAAGAATTCTGTTTGGTCCCCCTAAAGTATTAAGAAGTAGTTAAGGCACCAAGAATAATGAGCTTCACATGTGTGGATTAAAGATCTCTTTTGCCAGCCTTTTCTGACTATTTAAGACCCTCCCCAAACTTGTGAACAGCACTCAGACATGGTCAACATGGGAAAGACAAAGGAGCATTCCAAGGCCATCAGAGACAAGATCGTGGAGGGTCACAAGGCTGGCAAGGGGTACAAAACCCTTTCCAAGGAGTTGGGCCTACCTGTCTCCACTGATGCGAGCATCATCCGTAAGTGGAAGGCTTATGGAACTACTGTTAGCCTTCCACGGCCTGGGCAGCCTTTGAAAGTGTCCTCCCGTGCCGAGGCCAGGCTTGTCCGAAGAGTCAAGGCTAACCCAAGGACAACAAGGAAGGAGCTCCGGGAAGATCTCATGGCAGTGGGGACATTGGTTTCAGTCAATACCATAAGTAACGTACTCCACCGCAATGGTCTCCGTTCCAGACGAGCCCGTAAGGTACCTTTACTTTCAAAGCGTCATGTCAAGGCTCGTCTACAGTTTGCTCATGATCACTTGGAGGACTCTGAGACAGACTGGTTCAAGGTTCTATGGTCTGATGAGACCAAGATCGAGATCTTTGGTGCCAACCACACACGTGACGTTTGGAGACTGGATGGCACTGCATACGACCCCAAGAATACCATCCCTACAGTCAAGCATGGTGGTGGCAGCATCATGCTGTGGGGCTGTTTCTCTGCCAAGGGGCCTGGCCATCTGGTCCGCATCCATGGGAAGATGGATAACACGGCCTACCTGGAGATTTTGGCCAAGAACCTCCGCTCCGCCATCAAGGATCTTAAGATGGGTCGTAATTTCATCTTCCAACAAGACAACGACCCAAAGCACACAGCCAAGAAAACCAAGGCCTGGTTCAAGAGGGAAAAAGTCAAGGTGTTGGAGTGGCCTAGTCAGTCTCCTGACCTTAACCCAATTGAAAACTTGTGGAAGGAGCTCAAGAATAAAGTCCACATGAGACACCCAAAGAACTTAGATAACTTGGAGAAGATCTGCATGGAGGAGTGGGCCAAGATAACTCCACAGACCTGTGCCGGCCTGATCAGGTCTTATAAAAGACGATTATTAGCTGTAATTGCAAACAAGGGTTATTCCACAAAATATTAAACATAGGGGTTGTATAATAATTGACCCACACTTTTATGTTTAAAATTTAATAAAATTCAACTGAGCAACATAACTTTTTGGTTTGTAAGATTTATGCTTCTGTTCATAAAACCTACTCTCGTTTGCAGTTTGAAGGCTCTAACTTATTTGCATCTTATCAAACCAGCTAAATCTGCAGGGGGTTGAATACTACTTGTAGGCACTGTATGTGGCAAAAAGAAAAACAGGCCATGAGATAGCAGGCAGAACCACAACTGCCTATAGAGCCTGTATGCTAAGACTCACACCCGTGGATGCAAAAAAAAAAACCCATGCACCATTAAGACTGAGAATGTGTGGTAGGAATACCAAGTAGCGGGGAGAGAGGAGCAAGGGATAGTTAAGGCCCCGTCACACTAAGCGATGCAGCAGCGATCCCGACAACGATACGACCTGTCAGGGATCGTTGCTGCATCGCTAATACATCGCTGGTGAGCTGTCAAACAGGCAGGCTCACCAGCGATCAGGGGAGCAACGATATCGTGGAAAGAATCGTTCCACGATGTCCTGCTCCCGTTACCAACCTGCTGCAAGCAGGAGCAGGCTGGTAACTATGGTAAACATCGGGTTACTAAGTGCGCGTGTGCCCCTAGTAACCCGCTGTTTACCATGGATACCACTCTGCTACCGTGCGCTGGAGCCTCCGCTCACAGTAGCAGAGTGGTATCTATGGTAAACAGCGGGTTACTAAGTGCGCGCGTGCCCCTAGTAACCCGATGTTTACCATGGTTACCAGCCAGATCGTTGGTCCCGCTGGTCACACACAGCGATGTGTGCTGGCCAGCGGGAGGCCAACGACCAAAAAATGGTCCAGGACACTTTGCAACGATCAGCGACCTCACAGCAGGGGCCTGATCGTTGCAAAGTGTCACACATAGCGACATCGCTGGTGAGGTCGCTGGTGAGTCACCAAAACCGTGACACAGCAGCGATCTCGCTAGCGATATCGCTTAGTGTGACGGGGCCTTTAGTCAAACCTCTACATTAAGGGGAGAAAGAAGACCACCTGAGAAAAATGAAAGGCAAACGAACACAAGCCTACTTGTACACAAGAGTGATAAGAGAAGGCTGCTAAGAGACAATCGCCAGTCCAGAAGCCCCTTTGATGTACAGGACCATGATGAGGAAGTTTATATTTTCAGGAGTTGATAGTGTTGACTTTAAGATACCTAGCACCAGGATAAAATAGCAAAGGGGACTAAAAGGAAGTAAATGGCCCCTTAGAGATGAGAAATAACCTGAGAACTGGAGCTTGACTCACCCTGGGAAGTGATCAGAGTGCTATTTGGTCCCCTTGTGCGATACAATGTTTAGAGAGGTCTCTTATCGGTGGGTCTGAATCACTCTGGAAAGTGGTCATTATCTGAATATGCTGGTTCACATGTGGGATTCGTTCAGCTATGAATTTTTTGCTGCGACTCACCCTGGGAAGTAGTCAGAGTACCAGGGGCTGTATAAGTGATTTGGAGATGCTCTGGGACATCTTGATTAGCTTAGCCACAGACATCGAGCTACAGCCCACTCTGGTGGGTGTGCTGTAATCGCAGACTACGCGGTGTGCAAACGGAGGTGGTGACAGGTTGGCCCAAGAAAAATTTATGCTTGCATGAGGTGCTGATGGAGTGTGTGACCAGGGGAGGCTGCACGGGCTCGTGTGCGTGGCTCTCTCTGAAACAGCCGAGTTGGAAGGGAGTGCTACTGGGGGGGCACCCTGTGTTGGTCCATGGGTCAGACAGGCCTACCCAGTCCTAGAGACAGCTGTTGCCTGGATGGTGGTGAGGGTAGACAATATCCACTGGAGCAGAGCAGTAAAGTCTTCCCTAGCAGACATAGGATGAGCTTTAGCAGCATTCTCTTACTGCAGTGTAGGAATAGCGACGTCTTAATAGAAGGAAGGGCTCTTCCTCCTCTACAGCGCAGGAGAAGTAAAATGATGCTGTTCAGGAGAAGAGGGAAGTAGGTGGATCCGGGAAAGCCCGTGAGAATGTGATTGGCTGGATGGTGGTGGGCATATCCTTCCAGGAGCTGGCTAGACCTCAATAGAAATAGGGGACTAAATTTTGTCTTGACCCCTGTGGAGGGCTGGAAGCACCACGTCAACTAGGGCTGTAGATAAAAATTGTCTACTAAAGTAAGGGGGCCAGTGCAGGACAGGAGCTGCAGGAAAGCTGGAGAGCATGGGGACATGCTCATCTATCCTGACAAGGCAACTTCCTGGGCTCCCTGGATCCATCTTTGCTGGGACCCTTAGATCCGTCTTAGCTCCATGCAACGCTGCAGTGGTTGTGCCGGAGACTATGGCAAGGACAGTCCGCCGGGATACCTGATTGTGGACTGTGACCATTATATGGTCCTGCCATCCATATCAGAAAGACTAGTGTGACCCTTTCAGCACTGTGCTCTCCCTCTATAGTGGGGTAGCAAGAGGCCATTCTGCTCTGTTTGCCAACTTAACCCCTTCAGGACCCAGCCTATTTTGACCCTAAAGACCTTGGCATTTTTGTCAATTCTGACCAGTGTCCCTTTACGAAGTTAAAACTCTGGAACACTTCAACGGATCCTAGCGATTCTGAGATTGTTTTTTCGTGACATATTGGGCTTCATGTTAGTATTAAATTTAGGTTGATAATATTTGCGTTTATTTGTGAAAAAATCAAAAATATGGGAAAAAATTTGAAAATTTAGCTATTTTCAAATTTTGAATTTTTATTCTACTAAACCAGAGAGTGATGTGACACAAAATAGTTAATAAATAACATTTCCCACATGTCTACTTTACATCAGCACAATTTTGGAAAAAAAAAAAAATTTTGGTAGGAAGTTTGAAGGGTTCAAAGTTCATCAGCAATTTATCTTTTTTCCAGCAAAATTTACAAAACCATTTTTTTAGTGACCACATCACATTTGAAGTCCCTTTGAGGGGTCTTTATGACAGAAAACACCCAAAAGTGACACCATTCCAAAAACTGCACCCCTCAAGCTACTCAAAACTACATTCAAGAAGATTATTAACCCTTCAGGTGCATCACAGGAACTAAAGCCACATGGAAGAAAAAAATGAACATTTTTATTTTTCTAACAAAAATTTTCTTTTAGCCTAAATTTTTTAATTTTCACATGGGTAATAGGATAAAATGCATCCTAAAATTTGTTGGTCAATTTCTCCTTAGTACACTGATACCTCATATGTGGTCATAAACCACTGTTTGGGCACACGGCAGGGCTCAGAAGGGAAGGAGCGCCATTTTACTTTTTGAATGGAAAATTAGCTCCAAAAGTCAAATTGCGCTCCTTCTCTTCTGAGCCCTGCCATGCGCCCAAACAGTGGTTTATGACCACATATGAGGTATCAGTGTACTCAGGAGAAATTGACCAATACATTTTAGGATGCATTTTATCCTGTTACCCATGTGAAAATTAAAAAATTTAGGCTAAAAGAAAATTTTTGTGAAAAAAAAAGTACTTTTTTGTTTTCACAGATCATTTTGTGAAGCACCTGGGGGTTCCAAGTGCTCACTATGCATCTAGATAGGTGCCTTGGGGGGTCTAGTTTCCAAAATGGGGTCACTTGTGGGGGAGCTCCACTGTTTAGGCACATTAGGGGCTCTCCAAACGCAACATGGTGTCCGCTAACAATTTGAGCCGATTTTCCATTCAATTTGTTAGCGGACACCATGTCGCATTTGGAGAGCCGCTGTGTGGCCAAACATTGGAGCTCCCCCACAAGTGACCCCATTTTGGAAACTAGACTCCCCAAGGCACCTATCTAGATGCATAGTGAGCACTTGGAACCCCCAGGTCCTTCACAAATTAATCCGTAAAAATAAAAGTGGTTTTTTTTTCCACTTTTTCATTTTTATGAATCAATTTGTGAAGCACCTGGGGGTTCCAAGTGCTCACTGTGCATCTAGATAGGTGCCTTGGGGGGTCTAGTTTCCAAAATGGGGTCACTTGTGGGGGAGCTCCAATGTTTGGCCACACAGCGGCTCTCCAAACGCAACATGGTGTCCGCTAACAAATTGAATGGAAAATCGGCTCAAATTGTTAGCGGACACCATGTTGCGTTTGGAGAGCCCCTAATGTGCCTAAACAGTGGAGCTCCCCCACAAGTGACCCCATTTTGGAAACTAGACCCCCCAAGGCACCTATCTAGATGCATAGTGAGCACTTGGAACCCCCAGGTCCTTCACAAATTAATCCGTAAAAATAAGTGTTTTTTTTTCCACTTTTTCATTTTTATGAATCAATTTGTGAAGCACCTGGGGATTTCAAGTGCTCACTATGCATCTACATAGGTGCCTTGGGGGGTCTAGTTTCCAAAATGGGGTCACTTGTTGGGGAGCTCCAATGTTTGGGCACACAGGGACTCTCCAAACGCAACATGGTTCCAATTTGTTAGTGGACACCATTGTGTAGTGTATGTCAGGTTGGTGTGCGGTGTGGTATATTGTAGTGTATACACCACACACACACTACAACACACACACCAACCTGACATAGCCTCCTAAGCTGAGTACGCCCTAGACTGGGATGAGTGGGACGGGCGGGACATTTTGTGTGCTGTGTGCGTGTGTGAAAAAAAAAAAAAAAATCGAAACTTTATTATAGTGTGAGTGTACGTGTGTGTGCTTGGTGTAACCTTCTGCAGTCACGTGTGGGGGCTGTCAGGCGTAGGGGGGGGGGGCTGAAGAGATGGAGGAGCCAGCAGCTGCAGCAAGGGGGGTGATCACTGGGGCAGGAGCCGGCAGCAGCAAGGGGGGTGATCACTGGGGCAGGAGCCGGCAGCAGCAAGGGGGGTGATCACTGGGGCAGGAGCCGGCAGCAGCAAGGGGGGTAGGAGGCCGGCAGCATCAGGGGGGTGATTACTGGGGCAGAAAGCGGAGCAGGAGCCAGCAGCAGGTGGGTGATCACTGGGATGGGGGGGTGCACACTGGAGACAGGTGGGGGTGAACACTGGAGACAGGTGGGGGTGAACACTGGAGACAGGTGGGGGTGAACACTGGGGACAGGTGGGGGTGAACACTGGGGACAGGGGGGGGTGAACACTGGGGACAGGGGGGGGTGAACACTGGGGACAGGGGGGGGTGAACACTGGGGACAGGGGGGGGTGAACACTGGGGACAGGGGGGGGTGAACACTGGGGACAGGGGGGGGGGTGAACACTGGGGACAGGGGGGGGGGTGAACACTGGGGACAGGGGGGGGGTGAACACTGGGGACGGGGGGGGTGAACACTGGGGACGGGGGGGGGGTGAACACTGGGGACGGGGGGGGTGAACACTGGGGACAGGGGGGGTGAACACTGGGGACAGGGGGGGGGTGAACACTGGGGACAGGGGGGGGGTGAACACTGGGGACAGGGGGGGGGGTGAACACTGGGGACAGGGGGGGGGTGAACACTGGGGACGGGGGGGGTGAACACTGGGGACGGGGGGGGGGTGAACACTGGGGACAGGGGGGGGTGAACACTGGGGACAGGGGGGGGTGAACACTGGGGACAGGGGGGGTGAACACTGGGGACAGGGGGGGTGAACACTGGGGACGGGGGGGGTGAACACTGGGGACGGGGGGGGTGAACACTGGGGACAGGGGGGGGTGAACACTGGGGACAGGGGGGGGTGAACACTGGGGACAGGGGGGGGTGAACACTGGGGACAGGGGGGGTGAACACTGGGGGGGTGAACACTGGGGACAGGGGGGGGTGAACACTGGGGACGGGGGGGGTGAACACTGGGGACAGGGGGGGGGGTGAACACTGGGGACAGGGGGGGGGTGAACACTGGGGACGGGGGGGGTGAACACTGGGGACGGGGGGGGGGTGAACACTGGGGACAGGGGGGGGTGAACACTGGGGACGGGGGGGGTGAACACTGGGGACAGGGGGGGTGAACACTGGGGACAGGGGGGGGGGTGAACACTGGGGACAGGGGGGGGGGTGAACACTGGGGACAGGGGGGGGGGTGAACACTGGGGACAGGGGGGGGGTGAACACTGGGGACAGGGGGGGGGTGAACACTGGGGACGGGGGGGGGGTGAACACTGGGGACAGGGGGGGGTGAACACTGGGGACAGGGGGGGGTGAACACTGGGGACAGGGGGGGTGAACACTGGGGACAGGGGGGGTGAACACTGGGGACGGGGGGGGTGAACACTGGGGACGGGGGGGGTGAACACTGGGGACAGGGGGGGGTGAACACTGGGGACAGGGGGGGGTGAACACTGGGGACAGGGGGGGGTGAACACTGGGGACAGGGGGGGTGAACACTGGGGGGGTGAACACTGGGGACAGGGGGGGGTGAACACTGGGGACGGGGGGGGTGAACACTGGGGACAGGGGGGGTGAACACTGGGGACGGGGGGGGTGAACACTGGGGACAGGGGGGGGTGAACACTGGGGACAGGGGGGGGTGAACACTGGGGACAGGGGGGGGTGAACACTGGGGACAGGGGGGGTGAACACTGGGGGGGTGAACACTGGGGACAGGGGGGGGTGAACACTGGGGACGGGGGGGGTGAACACTGGGGACGGGGGGGGGTGAACACTGGGGACGGGGGGGGGTGAACACTGGGGACGGGGGGGGGGTGAACACTGGGGACAGGGGGGGTGGTGAACACTGGGGACAGGGGGGGTGGTGAACACTGGGGACAGGGGGGGTGGTGAACACTGGGGACAGGGGGGGTGGTGAACACTGGGGACGGGGGGGGTGGTGAACACTGGGGACGGGGGGGGTGGTGAACACTGGGGACGGGGGGGGTGGTGAACACTGGGGACGGGGGGGGTGGGGAACACTGGGGACAGGGGGGGGTGAACACTGGGGGGAGGGGTGATTATTGGGAGATGGGGGGTGATATCACTGGGACTGGGGGATGGTGGGCTTGATCACAGGAGCAGGGCATTTACACTGAGCCTGCTGCTGCTGTGATCACAGTCCACCGGCTGTCAGAAGGAGAGCAGCAGCCGGTGGATGAAGACGTGGGAGAGGGAGCAGAGGCGGAGGTCGGGGTGCAGGTATGAAAGTGGAGGGGGGGTCGGGGGTGGAGGGGGGGCAGGGTGGAGTGGAGGGGGGGTCGGGGGGGAGCGGGGGCAATACTACCTGATGTAGATCAGCGGCGGCAGAAGAGATCCACGAGCTCAGCTGCAGAGGGTCCACGGGGGGGCAGCTGCAGAGGGTCCACGGGGGGGCAGCTGCAGAGGGTCCACGGGGGGGGCAGCAGCAGAGGGTCCACAACGGCCGGCATCATTAAAACTCCCTCCACATCTGATTGGGGCTAGTATCCATGTGACGCTAGCCCCCCAATCAGATCTGGGGGGAGGGGGGGGGCAGAGGTGACACTCCCCCCAGCCAATGGCTGATGCTGTAAGCATCAGGCCATGCCCAGATTTAAATATTACACCAATTTTCATTGGTGAAATATTTAATTCATACCGATTGGCAGTTTCATTAAAAGTGAAAATGAAACAGCCAATCGGAGGGGTCCCAGGCACGGGGGGGTTAATCCATCCCCCGGGGGGTCGACTTCAGGATGTCCAGTTGCAGTAGCAACTGTGAAACCTGAGCGACCCCGCTCGCAGGCGCTGCAGGGGCTCTTTCCCTCCATGTCACAGACGCTGTGACATGGGTCGGGAAGGAACTGTTTTCCATGTCACAAACGGTGTGACACGGGTCGGGAAGGGGTTAAAGGCGAAAAAACAACAAAGTGAGAAAACAGTCTGGGCCTCACACTTGTGTCTGTCTATTATGTGACACTAAGCGAAACTTGTTTAGGTGTAGTCTGCAGGGGAGGAGCGGACTCTTGTAATTCTTAGTGTCAGGCTCCTGGTGGCAGCAGCATCCAACCATGGCTCCTGTGTCCCCAATTAAGGGACCGAGAAATTGTGGTTTAGGTTAACTGTACCATATGAAACCTTTTTTCCCAATAATGTAAATACACAGGGTTTGTTAGATAAAATGTAAGTGTTCTTACTGTATTTATTTCATGTGTGATTGTGTTGTGTGGTTTGAAAGTAAAAACCCAACAGTTACTCGCCTTACCCTGATCCAGCAACGCCTCTCTGCCATTTCTTCAGTCTTTGTGGACAGGCTGCAGTGGTTTTGTGGACTGTAATCAACATGTCATCAGCTTGTGCATCTACATATGTGTGTCACCATTGAGACCAGTGATTGACTGCAGCAGCTATATATGCACTGGAGTTTTGAAGGCTCCTCGTCAGACAGGCAGCGCTAGAACAGGGACAAAGATGTCATGGCAAGCGTATTATTGTTAGGATTATATAGATGACTGCCTACCAAAACTGAGAGATAATGTTCATGTTTTTGTAGTTCTTCTTCCGGCTTGGGTTCAGGGCCTGGAGGAAGTGTGCCCAATGTGCGCCTAGGGGAAGAAAATAAGGGACATCAGATGCTGGTGAAAATGGGTGAGACATTTACTACTTTTATTTTGGAATATTTTCATGGGTAGAAGTTATGTACAATGCTGTAACCAATTGTATTGTTCACTTTGTTGCTCGTATGCATCTTAAACCATTATTTCTTACAGATTTGCCCACAGATCCTACTAAATACGTTTGTAAACTTGCTGACCCCCCCCATCGGGAAGATCTAGTATGTCCTCTTAAACTTTGCCCAATATTGTAGCAAACATAGCACACAGACAGCACAAAAATTAAATGGAATCTGTCACTAGGTATTTGCTACACTACAATTAATATAAATATATATAAATATATAATTGTTTTTTTCTTAAATCAGTTTTATCTTCTGCAGACCTAGCAGCTGTCTGAATGTTGAGCTGTGTATCACCCCGCCCACACCACTGATTTAGTATCTTTCTGCCCAATATACACAGAAAGCTGCCAGTCAGTGGATTTATGGGGTCATTCCATGTCACGTAAACCAATGAATTTTTCCTCTTATATTTTTAATTCTTTTGAGATTTTGTTTTCTGGTGGTAATGTGTTGGAGAATGAAAAATGTGAAGAAAAAAAATTATATATATATATTTATTATTATTATTTTTCAAAGTTTGGAAAAAATGTGAATTTCTGTGTTGCAACACCATTCCACTCAGAACTGTACAGGCTTTCACCTGATATGTCATAAGAATATCTTTGTTAATATTTTACCCATGCAGACTCAAATGCAAAATTTTGAAAAGCATTTCTAAAAAAAAAAAAATGATATAAAATTTTAAAAAAATTCTCATGTGCCTCCTATGCTCCTTGCCACATCTGTACCAAAATTCAACTTAAGATCTCAAAGGAATCATACTGCAAAAAATAACTATATGAAGTGTGTCATTTTGAAAATCTCGATTTCAGAGCTGTTCAGCTTGTGGTCTAAAAGTGCAGGCTCTGTTTTCCAAATTAAAAAAAAAAAAGTTTCATGACTTGTCCTGATCTTCAACCAGGCAAAATCATTAGATAAATCTATAGTGAATACAGTGAAAGGTTTTTACAATAGTGATGAAGTGAGCTGAATTATACCTAGCAAGATAGATTGTATATCTATGAAAGTGAACGGCAAGAAAACTCCTATCCATAAGAGGCTGGTTCTTGTCAATTTGAAAGAGACCTATGAAATTATTTTTTTTTAATTCAACTTCTGCCCAATGGGATCTTCAAAATTTGCTGACCTGCGAATTGTGTCCTGGCTGATGGTAGCGGTACACAGTCAGTATGCGTATGTACAGCCCACCAGAACACTAAGCTATGATTGAAGGAGGTAAGCTGAAAGATGTTCAGATTGGTGAGTCCAACCTTGTTAACTACAAAGTGTGTCTCAAATAATGTGTCCAGAAAAGAGTTCAAACTGTTACCTAAATATCTGCAAAAAATGTCCTCCAGTAATGGCTCTCCAAGAAAAAATATGACATAATTTGTAAAGTCTATGTAGATAGTATAACTTTATAAATAGTGTATATCTGGTGACAAATGGACTTTTGACACTTTCTAAAGTGCCGAACACATTGTAGAACGTTTTTGGGACCAACTGATAGTCCTTAAAGGGTTAGTCCGAAACCCAAAACTAAATTTCAATTGATAAATCTTTAAAACCTAATAACTTTTGTAATTCAAGACATGGTAAAATTCTCTACCATTCACTCTGTCCTGCAACTTGGGGTTCTGTTTGTATTACTTACTTCCTATGACGATTTGTTTGGGTATCCCATCATGCTCTGGGGATTCTCCTACAAATAGTCATCTGCTGGCTGAAACTGCTGTCATTCCTTTCTCCACCCTCACACGAAGCGCCATCGAAGGGGAGGGGGCTGGGACATCCCCGACACTCCCGTTGCTTTTTTTTTGCCGCCCTGAAACGAAGTGTCATCAGTGATACTCGTTTAAGGGACTGGGTCCTGCGGTGTCTCTTGTGCAGCGTCTCCCTTTTGCAATGTCTCCCCCAGCGCCCTGTACGCTGATCGCAGCGCCCTGTACGCTGTCTACTTTGCTCAATAGTAATAAGCTGACTCTGCTTACAGTCAAAAATAAAATACAGAAGTGTACATATGATATGAGTACTTCATGATTCAATAGCTGTTCACTTGTCCCAAAAAAAATTTATTTCAGTGATAAAAACTGACATTCTACCAAGTTTGAGCAAGGTCCACTACTCCTCGGATGGTTTTTCAGCACAGTATAAAAATAGGAAAACCTTTATATATGTCTGCCATCACAAGAAAGAGTGAAAGGTGAATGGCACTTTTTCTTGCCACAGCTCATGGCAAAGGTGTATGTGATAGTTTTAGGAGGCACCGTGAAACGCCTTGCAGCTCGGGCTAGCCTCCAGAGGCCATATTCACACCAAATCATGCAACTTTTCAACTGGAGTGCAAAAAATATTCCTAACATTCAGTTCATGTACCAGGACTACGAAGAAGAGGAGAGTTTGTTTAAAACATTGGTTAAAAGAAGCAGAACCCATTAAAGGGACTCTGCATTACCACACTTTCATTCCGTGTAGTGAAAAAGAAATAACAAGGATTTTTTCATTCAGTAATAACAGTGAAGTCCATGAAGTGATTGAAGATTGCACAAGATTGGCAATGGATGACATAACTTATGTGATCTGTGAATATCAGCACTGGTGGCTAATGGGCTCTCCAAAGATTGTGATAATGAAGAAGTGGTGACTTTTCTGCACCTTCTGGTCCATCCCCATCCTTTGTGTATTCAAGAAAACCAGACATTATAAAAGTAAACAATAATCAGATATAACTCCGGTGGACCCAAATCCCATAACAGCCATACGTACTGACACAAAATGAAATGGCCATTAGTAAGAGATTGTGGACAAGATTAGATCTCGCCCACTAGAAGGGACAAATTGATGAAAAAAGGTCAGTCAGTGTAAAGACTTACTGTTAATTAAGACTACCGTAGTTCATATTGTTTTATTTTATAGCTTGATGATTTAATTACTGTATTCTTTTTTAAAACTTGAAAAAGGACATGTCTAGTGACATAAAGTTACATGTATAGTTAAAAAGGTGTTAAAAATATTAATTCTTTTAATTTGGCATTAAACATGTATGATTGGGATAATACTACATTTATAAAATCACGCTTTGAAATATGATCCTACAGAGATCCCAACTTGAATCCTTGAACAAATGTAACCAAGAACACAAGTAACACATGCATGTTTTGAAAAATTTCTAATCTATAGTTTTTCCGAAATTGCCCATTTAAAATTTGACTCCTCAAAAACAAAACAACAAACATATTGTTGTGACATATCAATTTAAAGCATGTACAATACTAAACAAAATGGTGCCTCTCCCATCTCTTTACATTTGTTATCATATCTCGGGCTAGAATTAAGATAGTCATACAACCCCAAAATTCAGTTTTTTTGAAAACTTTAGAAATCTATAAAAAATTAACTAACGAAGATAAAAATTCAAAACATATTATTTTTAATTCACTAAAGTAGCACTTCATGAAAATAAATATCCAAAGATATCAGGTAAAAAAAAATATTCAGATTTGGATCACTTGAAATGCAATGACCCTATACAGAGCTCATGAATATGCTTGACTTTTTGGCATCAGATTTACTAGTCCGCTACTAATGATGATCTGCTGATGAAACAGTGATTATATAAAAGCTACACTAAAGAGCCCAGTGAGTGATACATCACTAGAATCAGGGTCACTGGCTGCTCTCAAGTTGGATTCCCTTTAAGTTGTGAAACTGGTTACAGTAGGCCATATTAAATAACTAAAGAACTTTTTTTTTATGTAGTGCTCTACTTTAGAGCAGGGGTCAGCAACCTTCAGCACTCCACTTTTGTGAAACTACTACTGGGCATGTTGGGACTTTCTGGGAAGACTTTCATATTGGGAAGTTTCTGATCCATTCTCAAGACCAAGGGTTCACAACCTATGGATAGGGGGATCGTGCAGATCCCATCTTAAATCTGCTACTAGGAATTGGTAGCACTGAGGTTTTTATTTTCTATTTAATGCAATTTGTGCCAAAATAAATACTGCTTTATTCCGAACACAGGTCATCACTGAAATTCTCTATTTCAATCCTACTGTCATGTGCTGACCCCTCATGCTGTGCTCTATTTATTACAGATTTTTTTTATTTTATTCACTTTTATATAGCGCCATTAATTCCACAGGGCTTTACAGACATCTTCACTGTCCCCATTGGGGCGCTCAATCTAGATTCCTTATCAGTATGGAGTGTGGGAAGAAACTGAAGTACCCAGAGAAAACCTCCACAAACACTGGGTGACCATACAAACTCTTTGCAGATGTTGTCTTTGGCTGACTTAATACCCAGTATCCCAGTGCTACAAAGCAACAGTGTTGACCGCTGAGCTGTCCATCAGTTTTATCCATTTATTAATAGTTTCTTTAATTGATGAGATATTCCCATTTAAGACCATTATTGTAAATCCACATCTTCAATAAGTTGAGGGTAGCCCCATGCATGTCACTCTTGAATGTAGTATACTGAAAGAGCTGAGCATTTCACAACTCAACACAATGGCCATAGTCATGTACATGTGCGGCCACCTCATCTTAAGAACTGATCCATGGAGGTTCCACTCATGCGAGACTCGCCTTTTTTTAATACATTTCTGCCATTTATTTTCCAGATGGGGATACTCTTCTAAGCTTTATTGTGGCCCTTGGGAGTGGCATCATATGACAGTATGGCATTCAGACCAGAATTTGCTGTGCATCCATGCTCTGGAGGTCCACTATGCAGATATCACCACCTACCCCAGTTCATACTTACCGTATTTTTTGGACTATAAGACATACCTAGGTTTTAGAGGAGGAAAATAGAAAAAAATAATTAAGCAAAAAAATGTAGTCATGATGCCCTGTTAAGGGGGAGGGGGTCTGCTGCTGACACTGTTATAGGGGTAATGTCCCCCAATTCTGTTAATATCCCCATCCTGGTATGCATGGCCTCCCTCATCCCTCTTCCTGATATGTATGGCATCCCTCTTCCTGATATGTATGGCATCCTTCATCCTGGTATGTATGGCCCCCCATCACACCCATCCTGGTATGTATGGCACCTTCATCCCTCTTCCTGGTATGTATGGCACTCTTCATCCCTGTAAGTATGGCCCCCCGATCCCGATATGTATGGCCCCTCACATCCCTCTTCCTGGTATGTATGGCACCCTTCATCCCTGTATGTATGGGCCCCCTCATCCTGGTATGCTTGGCACCCCCTCTTCCCCGTCACGCTGCACAGAAACAAAATAAACAAATATACTCACCTCCTCTCTCCTCCATCGCTGTGTCCCGCTCTGCCTCTGGGCTCTCACTGTGTGAGCCGCGCATGGTGTAACTGCCATGCGCCCTCACACAGCAAGATGCTGTGCCGGAATAGTCACTGCTCCCCACGCCGGGACTGCGTGCGTGAAGAGCAGTGACCATTCATTCTTCCTAATAGGGCACCCTGTAGCCGCAGCGCGGCTCCTGCTGCACTTGGCTGTCAGTGTGCCCACTATTAAAGTCCATGAATATTCACCACACCCATGGGAGTGGTGAATATTCATGGGCTTTAATAGCGGGCACACTGACAGCTGAGCTCAGCAGGAGCCGCGCTGTGGCTACAGCGTGCGCGCTATTGGGGGAGATTTAATGGTCACTGCTCCCCATGCACGCAGTCCCGGCATGGGGAGCAGTGACTATTCCGGCACAAAGCTGGTCACAGCGCTGGAGGAGAGAGGAGGTGAGTATAATTGTGTTTTTTTGTTTTTTTCTTCTGTGCAGCGCGACGGGGATCAGGGGGTGCCAAGCATACTAGGATGAAGGGTGCCATACATACCAGGAAGAGGGATGAGGGGGCCATACATACCGGGATGAGGGATAAGGGGGGCCATACATACAGACGTGAAGGGTGCCATACTTGCAGTGTGCAGGCTATTAAGAAAAATGAATATTCACTGCTGCCCATGGGCGTGGGGAGCAGTGAATATTAATTTTCTTTAGTAGCGGACACAGTGTAGGCTGCTGCCTCCTGTGACCCGCTCATCTGCCGCTGCCGCTCCCCCACCAGCCACAGCCGAACATATGTTTGGACTATAAGACGCACCCCCCACTTTCCTCCAAAATTTTGAAGGAAAAAAAGTGCATCTTATAGTTAGAAAAATACGGTAACTTGTTTTCACTGGATAACCAACTTATCGCCTATCTATGGAATGGATGATAACCTATTGATCAGTGGGTATCTTATTGCTGGGACCTGCACAACCGCACACTCTTATTCATGTTCTAATAAAGGGGCAGTGCGTATGCTCGATCACCGCTCCATCCCTTGGGGGGCTGCCAACCTTCGTGCTTGATTATTTATTTATTTATTTTTTAAAGCAACTCCATAGAGAATGAATGGAGTGGTGGTCCGGCATCTGCTTCAGACAAATGTGGATAAAAGTTCCCCAATTTGGTGGTCGTTGGTGTCCCGGCCATTGGACCCTCACTGAGTTATTGCCTATCCTTTGGATGGCTGATGACTTGTTTTTGCCAGACAGCCCATTCAAGGGTTTGTTGTTGGTAGTTGGTATGTGAGAGCCACAAAACACACATGGTTTCATTTTTTTGTCTGTTCTGCATCCAGGATGGAGTGGAGCGGGAGGATTAGGTGCCAATGAGCAGGGAATTCAAGACCCAATTAAAGGAGGGGATGTACGAGACAAATGGGACCAGTATAAAGGTGTTGGAGTTTCTCTTGATGACCCTTATGAAAATTATCGTAGGAACAAAAGCTATTCCTTCATTGCTCGCATGAAAGCCAGAGATGAAAGTAAGTAATGGAAAGCTGAAGTATTTTTTACTGCCATGCCCTATTAAAAATATGTATTTGAAACTTGCTGAAAGCAGTTAGTGAATACACAACAAAAACATTACATTTCTGGGGAAAAGCTTTTTACAATTGAATATCGTTTGCAATCATTCCTTCTTGTTGAACTATAGATGTTTTACTTTTCTTATTGCCTTAATTTGCATAAGAACAGTAATTTCAAATTATTTGTATGTGCGGTGTATGTTTTATGTGCGACGATTTATACTATGCTAATTATCTTTTTCTTTTTTTTTTTCCTCTCCCTGTATTACAGTAAAGCGTGAAGGCCAAGATCCTCCAGCACAGGAGTAATGTAGCCAACACTAAAACACATCTTTGATTCGGCGGGAACAGTTGTAGTAACCTGGACACTTAATAGTTTTGCTCCCAGTCTAAATTTTTATTTCCATCTGAAATAAAATCCATGATGGTATTTGTGCAGCTCAGAGCTCAAATTCTAGTTGCCATTCCCTTTGCTTGGATACTTTATTCTACTATTTAAATCAACGTTTCACACTAGTAATGATCAAAAAAATGCAAAAGTGGATTGGTGGCTAATAGCTGTGTTTCCAACATACAAATCCTGGTTTCATATAGGAAATAATAGGTTGAGCAAAGAGATTCACAGGACCTTGTTCCCGTGGCCACGGCAGTAGTTTGTTGCTGTCGGACCAGAGCCCTTCCTACAAACCGCTTCCTACTTGCTGGCATCCCCAGCACCTCTTGTGACGGATAGACCCAGCGCGACAAGAGGCAGCCATGGTAGCTGGCAGATAGGAGGGTCACAGGTTTCTTCTCTTTCCATAGCAACTGGACTAGGCTCCTGCAAATTGTTTTGCCCATCTCCAATAGGTTTGCATCATACAAGGTCTGTGGCTAGTTTCACAGAATTCTCACCAGCAGCATCTTCATTTTGTGTAACTTCATAAATTAATTTCTCACTCCAACTCAAATGTAAGCAGCACAATCCAAGACACTTACCTCTGGGGCTTTTCCAGACAAAGTATTACTTACATTCTACTGCTGTGTCTTGCAGGATGTTAACAGAGGGTCTTAAGTCCTCCATGCGCATTAGACTCTCGGACAAACCTAATTGAGATAGATTTGACCGACAGGCTACTGTGTATGAGGGCCCCAAACAATTGATTGTCATGCAAGCTGAGAATCTAGCTTGTCTGTTTTTGGACTGCTGGTCCTTTTGTTTTTCCCTGACATAAACCACATGAAAGCTCGGCTGAACGAACACTCCTGTGTATGGGAGCGATGGCTGCCGAACGAATCGTTTGATCGACAGTAATCTGTTTGGGGGGGGGGGCTTTACTGTGTTTCTTATATTTTGACTTGGCTTTGCAGTGTTTTATTTGTATGTGAACATCTCTTCTTTTCCAATTTATTTTTTAAATAAACTAGCGAGGTGGAGACTATTTGTGTTGGAAAAATTTTTCAAATGTGATGGTGGCCCATACTGAAAGTTTGCAACAAATTATAGGACAATACTTATCAGTAGGTTTAAGTACCCCAATAATGGAGAGCACAAACTGGGAGTGCAAAATGTCGAAGACCATATGTCAATAATCCAGTAGAGGACAAATCCATACATACCGTATTTTTCGGACTATAAGACGCACCTAGGTCTTAGAGGAGGAAAATAGGGGAAAAAAATTAAGCAAAAAATGTGGCCATGATGCCCTGTTATGGGGGAGGGGGTCTGCTGCTGACACTGGTATTGGGGTAATGTTCCACAATTCTGTTAATATCCTCCATCCTGGTATGTATGGCCCCTCCTTCCTGGTATACGTGGCCCCCATCCCATCCTGGTATACCTATCCCTCATCCCCATCCTGGTATGCATGGTACCCCTTGATCCACCATCCTGGTATGCATGGCACCCCTTGGTCCCCCATTCTGGTATGCATGGCACTCATTGATCCCCCTTCCTGGTATGCATGGCACCCCTTGGTCCCCCATCCTGGTATTTATGGCACCCCTTGATCTCCACCATCCTGGTATGCATGGCACCCCTTGATTCCCCCATCCTGGTATGCATGGCACCCCTTGAGCCCCCATCCTGGTATGCATGGCACCCCTTGAGCCCCCATCCTGGTATGCATGGCATGCTCTGAACCTCCATTACGCTGCCCACAAAAAAAAAAAAAAAAAAACCATACCTCCTTTCTCCTCCAGCGCTGTCCTGCTCTGCTGCTGACACTCACTGTGTGAGCCACGCATGGCAGGGCGCGCAAGGTGTCCCTGCCATGCGCCCTCACACAGTGTGAGATGCTGTGCTGGAATAGTCACTGCTCCCCACGCCGGGACTGTGTGCATGGGGAGCAGTGACCATTCAGTCTGTTCAATAGCCGGCACACTGTACCGCAGCGCGGCTCCTGCTGCCGCTCTGCGGTCAGTGTGCCCGCTATTAAAGACCATGGATATTCACTACAACCCATGGGAGTGGGTTGTAGCGAATATTCATGAGCTTTAATAGCGGGCACACAGACCGTAGAGCGCAGCAGGAGCCGTGCTGCGGTACAGTGTGCCGCTATTACGAAAAATGAATATTCATTGCTCTCCACGCCCATGGGCGTTGGGAGCAGGGAATATTCATTTTCTTTAGTAGCGGGCACAGCGCAGGCTGCAGCAGGCGGCTGCTGCCTCCTGTGCCACGCTGATCCCCCGCTGCCACTCCCCCACACCCACCACCACGCACAGCCATGTATATAGTATTCGGACTATAAGACACCCCCCTCACTTTCCTCCAAAATTTTGGACGAAAAAAGTGTGTATTATAGTCCGAAAAATACGGTATATACTGGACCAACGAAGCAAATGCATATGTAGGGAACCAGAGAAAAAAAGATGTAAACTGAATGAAAAATTTTAAACTTTTATTAATTGTTAATAATAACCAGGGAAAAAAGGAATCACAGATGTAGGAAAAAAATAATTTTAAAAACAAGCAAAGGGGCACAAGTAAGGAACATTTAATGTAAAACCCCATAGGGTAATAACCCCCCAAGTAATCAGGCTGCCAAAAGAAATAACCCTAGATTGATCAAAAGGTGTAAGTGCTTAATAAGTAAAAAGGGTATCTGCATTAGGAAATACAAATCATAACGCCATATGTATGTATAAGTGCTATTCAGTAAAGCTGGTATGGCAAATTGCACACCCCATAAAGAATAGTATCCATATCACATTAACACCCAATTAAAGGAGTAAATGGATACGAGCACTGGTGCACACAAAAATAATTGGTCCATAGTAACAGGGAAGAAGCAGCCTGTAAAATCACAAAGTATACCGCATGTCTACTTAAACCAGGAGGGGATGCAGTTCCTTTCTAGTGCTCACCCAGACGCGCGTTTCGGCACAGCTGCTTTCGTCAGTGAGAAATTAGAGAGGTAGGTAGGGTTTATAAAGATCCGTATGGCCAATAACAATAGGGGGTAAGTAGAAGCTCAACCATGGTCGGTGATGGTCTCTGAAAGTCTCTCAGTGGGTGGTGTTGTGGCGATGGGAAAATCCCAGATTACTTACCGGTAATTGTATTTTACGGAGACCACGACAGCACCCACTCACTTTCCCTCCCGTTATTTACTCACTGGTTTCTGCACTTAGAAAAGGTGTTTGTTTGCTTTTTCACACTTATGGTGATAGTGTTCTGATATACTGGTTAGGATGTTCATGTATTCATCCTGTTATGGCGGTTCCTCCTAATTTTCTATAACCAACTGAGGAGGCGAGGGGGACTGCCCCTTTTTATCTGTAGGGTTCCTGTCCCTATGGACGGATCCTCTCAGTGGGTGCTGTCGTGGTCTCCTTAAAATACGATTACCGGTAAGTAATCTCAGATTTCCCTTGTTATTAACAATTAATAAAAGTTTAAATTTTTTTATTCATTTGGACCTTTATTCAAAGTCTTATCAGTAGGTTTGTGTAAAGCCCCCGTCTCACATAATGAGATCGCTAGCGAGATCGCTGCTGTGTCACGGTTTTGGTGACGCAACAGCGACCTCACCAGCGATGTCGCTATGTGTGACACTTTGCAGCGATCAGGCCCCTGCTGTGAGGTCGCTGATCGCTGCAAAGTGTCCTGGACCATTTTTTGGTCGTTGCTCTCCCGCTGGTCAGCACACATCGCTGTGTGAGACCAGCGGGAGCAGCGATCAGGCTGGTAACTATGGTAAACATCGGGTTACTAGGGGCACACGCCCACCTAGTAACCCGTTGTTTATCATGATTACGAGCCTGCTAAAGTGAGCGGTAACCTCCCGCTCACTGTAGCAGAGTGGTAACCATGATAAACAACGGGTTACTAGGAGCGCGTGTGCCCAGGACCCGATTCATTCCCAGGTGGGAGCACATAACCACAATTCCTAACACTGCAGGTAGGGGTTCACTGGTGTGTCTAATGGCCTCCCAGAATTGTACTATCCCACAAACAACCATGAAGCCGACAGAAACGGAACATGAGCAGTGATCATCAAATACTTAAATTGAACAGTTAAGGGAAAAAACTAAAGACATATACAGTACAGACCAAAAGTTTGGACACCCCTCATTTAAAGATTTTTCTGTATTTTCATTACTATGAAAATTGTACATTCACACTGAAGGCATCAAAACTATGAATTAACACATGTGGAATTATATACTTAACAAAAAAGTGTGAAACAACTGAAAATATGTCTTATATTCTAGGTTCTTCAAAGTAGCCACCTTTTGCTTTGATGACTGCTTTGCACACTCTTGGCATTCTCTTGATGAGCTTCAAGAGGTAGTCACCGGAAATGGTCTTCCAACAATCTTGAAGGAGTTGCCAGAGATGCTTAGCACTTGTTGGCCCTTTTGCCTTCACTCTGCGATCCAGCTCACCCCAAACCATCTCGATTGGGTTCAGGTCTGGTGACTGTGGAGGCTAGGTCATCTGGCGTAGCACCCCATCACTCTCCTGCTTGGTCAAATAGCCCTTACACAGCCTGGAGGTGTGTTTGGGGTCATTGTCCTGTTGAAAAATAAATGATGGTCCAACTAAACGCAAACCAGATGGAATAGCATGCCGCTGCGAGATGCTGTGGTAGCCATGCTTGTTCAGTATTCCTTCAATTTTGAATAAATCCCCAACAGTGTCACCAGCAAAGCACCCCCACACTATCACACCTCCTCCTCCTCCATGCTTCACAGTGGGAACCAGGCATGTAGAGTCCATCCGTTCACCTTTTCTGCGTCGCACAAAGACACGGTGGTTGGAACCAAAGATCTCAAATTTGGACTCATTAGACCAAAGCACAGATTTCCACTGGTCTAATGTCCATTCCTTGTGTTCTTTAGCCCAAACAAGTCTCTTCTGCTTGTTGCCTGTCCTTAGCAGTGGTTTCCTAGCAGCTATTTTACCATGAAGGCCTGCTGCACAAAGTCTCCTCTTAACAGTTGTTGAAGAGATGTGTCTGCTGCTAGCACTCTGTGTGGCATTGACCTGGTCTCTAATCTGAGCTGCTGTTAACCTGCGATTTCTGAGGCTGGTGTCTCGGATAAACTTATCCTCAGAAGCAGAGGTGACTCTTGGTCTTCCTTTCCTGGGGAGGTCCTCATGTGAGCCAGTTTCTTTGTAGCACTTGATGGTTTTTGCAACTGCACTTGGGGACACTTTCAAAGTTTTCCCAATTTTTCGGACTGACTGACCTTCATTTCTTAAAGTAATGATGGCCACTCATTTTTCTTTACTTAACTGCTTTTTTCTTGCCATAATACAAATTCTAACAGTCTATTCAGTAGGGCTATCAGCTGTGTATCCACCAGAGTTCTGCACAACACCACTGATGGTCCCAACCCCATTTATAAGGCAAGAAATCCCACTTATTAAACCTGACAGGGCACACCTGTGAAGTGAAA
This sequence comes from Phyllobates terribilis, assembly GCF_046119375.1. NCBI lineage: Eukaryota > Metazoa > Chordata > Amphibia > Anura > Dendrobatidae > Phyllobates > Phyllobates terribilis. Next base: position 16,758,060 of record NW_027362761.1, on the reverse strand, counting down.
ACCATTTCCGGTGACTACCTCTTGAAGCTCATCAAGAGAATGCCAAGAGTGTACATAGCAGTCATCAAAGCAAAAGGTGGCTACTTTGAAGAACCTAGAATATAAGACATATTTTCAGTTGTTTCACACTTTTTTGTTAAGTATATAATTCCACATGTGTTAATTCATAGTTTTGATGCCTTCAGTGTGAATGTACAATTTTCATAGTCATGAAAATACAGAAAAATCTTTAAATGAGAAGGTGTGTCCAAACTTTTGCTCTGTACTGTATACAAGGTGGGGAACTGGTGGTGAATGGAGCCAAGATATTAATCTTCCAAGATTTTTCAGCCATAATTACACAAAAGCACAAGACATTTGCACCAATATGCCAAAAAATTGCTAGATTCCAGCGGCTGTACCCAGCTAATTTCAGAGTCCAAGAGGGTAATAGAATACTACTGTTTGAGGATCCACTAGAGGCTCCTCCTTGGCCTTTCCAGCTTCAGCACTGGATCAAGGTCCAAAGGTTTCCCAGACAGCACAGGTGTAATCAGTTTATCCTATTGGCCCACTGGGATCAGTAGGATTGGCAACCAATGCAAATATTTGGCAGACATATACACCACACCGTTAACATGAGTACCCTAGAAAACATGAACCACAACAACTACAATATTCCTACATCCTTACACTTTTTTTGTTTGACTGTAGCAGGGCTGAACATCAACTTTATAATTAGGAACATTTTAGCTTTTTTTTTGTTTAAGTTTATTGATTTCTAAAAGAAAAAGCTTATTTATTTGTGCAGCATCTGAAACAACGGATACTGGAAGCCTGTGATAGCATTTCTTCTGCGGTGTTGCTATCAGTGTGTCAAGAGTGGGAGAAGAGGGTTGCATTGACGATCCAACACAATGGGCAGCACTTTGAACACATTTTATAAGTGGTCATAAACTTGTAAAAAACTCATGAAAGAATAAAGTTACGTTAAAACCAAGCACACCATTGTTTTTCTTATGAAATTCTCAATAAGTTTGACGTGTCACATGACCCTCTTCCCATTGAAAAAAATAAAGTTGGATCCAAAATGGCCAACTTCAAAATGGCCGCCATGGTCACCACCCATCTGGAAAAGTTTTCCCCCTCCCACAAACTAATGTGCCACAAACAGGAAGTTGATATCACCAACCATTCCCATTTAATTTAAGTGTATCCATATAAATGGCCCACCCTGTAGTACGAGGTCTAAACTTAGGCAAAATGGGAAGCAGTCCCCGAGTGATATCCATCATGAATGCCATATTAAGTTTGAAAGAACGATTAAATTTATGTGACCCATGGAAGATAACTAATGGAGATGCAAGAGAATTTACATGCCACTCATACACACAAATAATTACTTTTTGTTATTGATATAGAAGGGTTAATGTTTTTCCACTCTGCTCTATATTTCCCTACATTCTCTAGATGTCTGTCCTTTCTCTATCTCATACTTTGTTTAGAATTATCCAGTCTGCAGTTTCAGCTCAAGGATCTTATGCTTCTTATCTCATATGCAACATTCTGCTAATTCCTGCTAAAATCATGTTATGGGGACAGGATGAATAAAGTCATCGTGACCTGGACAAAGGGGTGGGCTGCATTGAGTTACATTGCTTGTAAATGGTATAAGAGATACTATTCTTTGTGTGAATAAACAGAAACTGATGTGCTCACAATCCGTATGGTCTTTTCTCCGGGCGCTCGTAATATTGGAGGGCCTAATATCTTAATTCAGCCTCACTGGTGATCCGGCATATCTGACTATTGGGTCAGAATCAAAACAGCTACAATAGTTTTTGGCTTCCTAACTTGAGGCTGTGGTAACCAGCCTATTCGGAAGCCATATGTGGGAGTCTCCAGAGAGATTAAAACTTCAAATTCCAGCTGCAGCATGGTAAGACTCCTTTATTCTTACACTTTTTCTTTGTGCTTTCAATGTCTTGGAACTCTTGCAATATCTCTGGATGAAGGCTGCAAAAACCACAGTCCAAGAACCGACATCACCAGTGATTTTCATGTATGAGAGTTGAATAACAAAGTAATAAGTACTATAAGATGTTTGAGAGTTGAATAATAGTGATAACATTATAAATATCACCTGTACTATTATTTATCTGTCTGCTAGCTGGTTGCGTAGTGCAGAGAGCTGCAGAGTTGGGGCAGTCTGTGTGATTCTATTGCTGTGGTGATCCCGGATTGGTAGTACATTGTTTAAGGCTGTATAGGCTGTTTGTATGTGAGCATCAGTGAGCACTACAATCCTCATAAGTGTGTACTTATTGCTAGGTTCAATAGGCAGGCTGTGAGATTCTAAGTTTGTGTGAATTTTTGTATACATGTTATGAGAACCTCTGAATGACATGTGATGAGTAACGGAAAGGACAGTAAAGTAAGGGACAAACAAATAAGTCGCTGATTGAGAGGTTCTGTTAGGCGTGGTCCACTGTATGTGACGGGGTATTCAACTTAGTTTGAGTTGGAACAGGCGGAGTGATTAAGATAAGGGACTCTATGTGAAAGAAAAAAAAAAAATCGCCATGAAGTAGATCCCTGAATGAGCATGCATGAAAGAATCGTTATTTGTCCTTTTTGTGATTCTGTTATTCTGTGATTCTGGGTATATGTCAGGCTAAGTCCTACAGGAGTTTCATGTGGAATTCTTGGAGTTTCTGTGTTATGCTGAACAAATAAGCCTATCTCATAAATGGTATGACATTTGGAATGGTTCCTGTATATTATGTATGATCAATCTTTTCAATTTATCCTAAGGAGTCATTGATCTGTCCCTATAGTAAACAACCTTGGTATTATTACTAGTGATGGGCGAGCACTAAAATGCTTGGGTACTCGTTGTTCGGGTCGAGCAAATTGGAATGCTCAGGTGCTCGACCCGAGCAACAAGCCCAATGTAAGTCTATGGGAAAATCGAGCATTTTTCAGGCGGCTCCCCTGGTGGTCTGCTGGGGGCCTAAAAATTGCCCAAATTGATGGGAACAGTGCTCAAATGACATGGGAACAGCATGGGGAAGACCCCTGGAAGCATTTCTGATTCCCAGGTCACTGCTGTCAACAACTTTGTCAGAGGTATTACGCCACTTTTACAGACTCACAATAAAACATACAAAAACGAATCCAAAATGGATTTTCCTTGGAAATATGTTAAGGAACATCCTTTCCAGGGTAATGACTTGTATACAAGGCAAAATAAATAACCAAAACCAAAAATACTCCTCCACACCTTGGGCTATGTTCACACGTAGCATTTTTGATGCGTTTTTGCACTTTTGCATTGCTTTCAACCAAGACAAATGCATTCACTGGGAAATGTCACTTTAACATTTTACAACCTTATCTGGCCATGTGGTGTGTGACATATCATCAGACACATGCAAACAGTGCCGAAAAGACATGTGAACAGCATGGGGAAGACCCCTGGAAGCATCTCTGACTCCCAGGTCACTGCCTAAAAGTGTGCCCATAATAAGTGATCCTTGGCGCAAGCGAAGATGCCTCCCGCCATGCACCTGTCGTTGCAGACTTGCAACAATCACCGTCCACGTCCTTGTCCCAGTGCAGCGTTCAGTTGTCCCTACCCCATTCCTTGGAATGCAAGCGCAAGTATGCAGCCAGCCACCCACCCATCCATCCACAGGCTGCAATACTATACTGCCAAATTTTTGACAGCTGCTTGCACTTGAAATGTGGCCTTTTAGGCTCGTGGAGGCGGAAGGTGTCCACAATCTTATGGTGGCGGCGACCGGGTATCCATACTCGGTCCCCAGCCGCCACTATTTGTTCTGGTGTCGTCTCCACCTTCCACAAGAACGGGTCCTACAACATTACCCGTGCCCTCCCCAGAGAACTTACTGGGAAGGACCGCCTACCCACAAACATGTGGTCAAGTGAATGTGGCCAGGGACGGTAAGAAGCAAGTCCACAGCTTTTTTTGCTGAGCGTTGTATTTCACCACAGCCATATTCTTTAGCTTGGTGAAAGGACTTGGGAAACCATATCTACTCCAGCTGTCATTTCTCCCAGGAAGTCCTCTAAAACTGCTTTCACTTGAAATGTGGCCTTTTAGGCTCGTGGAGGCGGAAGCTTTTCACAACCTCATGCCGGCGGCTGGGTGTCCATACTCTGTCCCCAGCCGCCACTATTTCTCCCGGTATTGTCTCCGCCTTCCACAAGCACGGCTCCCACAACATTACCCGTGCCTTCCCCATTGCACTTACTGGGAAGGACCGCCTAACCACAAACACATGGAAAGGTGAATGTGGCCAGGGACGGTACGGAGCCAGTCCACAGCTTTTTTTGCTGAGAGTTGTGTTTCACCACAGCCATATTCTTTAGCTTGGTGAAAGGACTGGCATAGAAGGAAACCGTATCTACTCCGGCTGTCATTTCTCCGTCACCAGGTTCCGCCCATTGTCACACACGACCATGCCTGGCTGTATGTTCAGCGGTGAGAGCCACAGGTCAGGCTGCTGTGTTACAGCTTTCCAGCTGTGCTGGGCAGTTTGTCACCTAAGCATTAAGCATGTTATCTTCAGCACAGCCTTTTGCTGCTTGGCCAAGGCAGTACTGCAGTGCTTTCAGCTTGTGACTGATGTGGTCATTACGGAGATGGAGGAGGAGGTGCAGGAGCCGAACAATGTGATTACATTGAGGTTACATTGGCGACTCTGTTTTTTATACTAAAGAAAGATTCTACTGGGTTTTTTTACATTATTTTTTTTAAGACAAATGCATTCACCGGGAAATGTCATTAACATTTTACAACCTTATCTGGCCATGTGGTGTGTGACACATTATCAGACAAATCTTGTTTCATTTATGATGGAGGGACTCTGAAAGTCACAAAGTTAATTTTTATAGGGCCATCAAGTGGCCCTTACTATTCTTTAAAGGCCAGCAGTCGGCCCCCGCTATTGTTAGAGAGCCATCAGCCCGCTATGCTTTGTTGTTCCCATTATTAACGAGTGGGTCTCCTATACTGTTATTGTGTATGCAGTGACTACAAGGGCTGCCAAAAATTCGGACGCAACCCAATACCCCTTTGAAGAGACAGAGGAGGGTCTCAGTAAAAAAAAATGTTCCCATTATAAAGGAGCGGGTCTCCTATAGTGGTAATGCCCATGCTGTGACTGCAAGGGCTGCCAAAATTTGGGAAAAACCCCACTAACAATTTAAAGACACATAGAGCAGGGCCACAGTAATGATATGTTTCCATTACAAAGAAGCGGGTGTGCTATACAGTTATAGGGTATGCAGCGAGTCCCAACGGCTGACCAATTTTAGGAAAAACCCCACTAAGAATTTAAAGACACATAGAGCAGGGCCACAGTAACGAGTACGACATGTTCCCATTAGAAAGGAGAGAGTCTGCTATACAGTTATAGGGTATGCAGCGAGTCCAACGGCTGACCAATTTTAGGAAAAACCCCACTAAGAATTTAAAGACACATAGAGCAGGGCCACAGTAACAAGTACGAAATGTTCCCATTAGAAAGGAGAGGGTCTGCTATACAGTTATAGGGTATGCAGCGAGTCCAACGGCTGACCAATTTTAGGAAAAACCCCACTAAGAATTTAAAGACACATCACTATTTATTACCCTAACTATGAGAATGAAGGTTTTGAAGACTTATATTAATTATTCCTTTTTAACAAAAATAATAAGCTTGTTAAGAAACTGTCATATTTGCTGCATTCCTCAAGTTCTGTTCTTACTTCATCTCCGTGCGTGCTATGTACTGAAGGGAGGGTCTACTCTGCTCTTGTGTATGAGAGAAAGGGGGTGAAGCTGCTGCAGACGTGCAGCTGCGCGCCTGTCAGTCATTGCAAGAAATTTTTGTGTTTTTAAAGAGACAGTACTGTACTGCCCTCTGAGAGTAAGATTGTAAGTTGCAGTTGGATGCTAAAAGTAAATACTGTGCCTATTTTAAGAAGATTTGAAAGTGATTATTTGGGCATCAGTGTGTGTTTGTACCTGCTTCCAGTTTTGTGCTGTGTGGCTGCTGTACAGCTGATTAAGGATCAGTAGAGGTGGGTAGCCAACTGCACGCCTGATCTAGTAGGTGAGAGGCTGGGCCTTCCTACTTTAGTCAGCAGGTTTTTTCGTGGGTGAGCAGCCGCGTGAACATTTCCACTGTCCATGGAGTTGGTCTGGTAGGTGAGAGGCCTATCACGTCTGGGCCTTCCTATTACCGTCAGCTGGTCTAGCGGGTAAGAGAGCTATCAGAGCCTTCCCGTTACACCATATAGGTTTACCGGGTGAGAGAGATAAGAGAGCCTTCCCGCTACACCTTGCCAGCTCAATCTGACTTGCTAGAATGTGGCCTGTGGACAAGAGTCCAGGCACACAGAGAGGACATTTGCAGTAAGGCAAGCAGTGTGGAGAATAAATTGAAGCCATTGGCAACTTGTTCTGGGTGCAGTCAGGGCCCCCAATGGGATCCAAAACCGCTATACAGACAGAAAAAGACAGACATGGGGAGGAAGCAGTGAAGAGTGTGGGACCAACACTGAAAAAGGCAGACATGATGGCCAGAGAGAGCAACTAGATGCACCAATTACGCTGGAGGAGATGCAGGAAGCTTTAAAAGATTTTCAAAATAACAAGGCCCCTGGTACTGATGGGATCCCCGTGGAAATTTATAAGGAGGCTGGGGGGGTTTTGCTTCCCAGATTACTGGAAGTGTTTAAGGGGGCGAGGGAGGGGGGCCTTTGCCGACTTCAATGAGGGAGGCTAGCATAGTTCTTTTGCCAAAACCTGGAAAGGATGCATTAAACCCTGAATCATATAGTCCAATATCATTACTCTCGGTAGATGTAAAAATTTTAGCTAAGGTCTTGGCTACCAGACTAGTGGCGGTTATCACACATTTGGTTGCAGAAGACCAGACTGGGTTTATACCGGCCAAGTCGACGGCAATTAACTTGCGCCGGCTTTTTCTTAATCTGCAAATACAGTCACAAAATGCGGGTGGTAGGGCAGTGCTATCACTTGACGCCGGTAAGGCTTTTGATAGTGTCGAATGGGAGTATTATGAGCTGTTTTGAGAAAGATGGGGTTTGGTACTGGATTTCGGGCCTGGGTGCGGCTTCTGTATAACAATCCGGTAGCTCGGATTCGAATTAATGGCAATCTTTCTGGTAGCATTGAAATGGGCAGAGGCACGCGTGAGGGCGGCCTGTTGTCTCCCTTACTGTTCGCCCTGGCGATGCAGCTCCAGTAGCGAAATACAGGGGTTCCGCTATACAACACTGGAGGAGCGGGTGGCCCTATATGCCGACGACCTTCTGTTGTTTTTGGGCGACACGGAGCTATCTCTGACGACGGCTATGAATTTAATAAGGGAGTTTGGAGATCATTCTGGCCTACGGATTAATTGGGACAAATCAGTTCTCATGCTGGTGGATAGTTTGTCTCTGAATACTGGGGCAGGGTATACTTGCTTGAAGATTGTGCGAGAATTTAAATATCTCGGAGTTAGAGTGACCACATCTATCGGAGATTACATTCCTTTAAACTTACTTGAACTGCTTACCAGATTTCAACAAAAGGCCAATACTTGGAGCAAACTCCCCCTATCAGTAGTAGGTCGAACTAACTTAATTAAAATGGTGTTAATGCCCCAATTATTATATATCCTTCATAATTCACCGGTCTGGATCCCCATGAGAATATTTTATAAATTTAAAGCACTATTTTGGGAATTGATCTGGAAAAAAGGGGTGGCCAGATTCAGTTTGGATACACTTCAAAGGCCCAAAGATCAGGGGGGACTAGCCGCACCTAATCCATGGATATATTTTCTAGCCTCTCAGACTCAACAACTCTGGTTAATTCAGGGGAACCTAGATAAACTGATACGTCTACTCACACACAATTTGCCAATTACCTCCTTTCTAGAAACGGGAATCTCGGGGTGGGATACTAGGCTTCATCTTCCGACCCTAGCACTTATGGGGAAAACGTGGCAGAAAATCAAACTGTTGTTGGGAATAGAGGGTTTTACCCCGTTTACCCCGTTGTGCCATAATGCGGGCCTTCCAGAGATCCATAAATTGAAAGGATTCGGAATGTGGGAAAAATTGGGAATAACTAATGTGGCGCAAATACTAGAGGGGGAAATATTTAAATCGTTCCAACAGCTGAAAGAAGAATACTGTATTCCACAAACTAGTTTCTACTTTTATCTCCAAATGAGGCATGCATGGTTTGTAAGCCGTGACATATGCAGAGTAAATTTCAACATCATCTACTGTTTAACACATTATTATACCATAGAGGTGGGAAGGGATTGATTTCCAGAATCTACGGGATACTTATGCAGCAATTTCAGTGGGACAGACCCTTAAATGTTAAGAAGAGGTGGGAACGTGACATTGGTACTATAACCTCGGAAGAATGGGAAGATGTGGTGGGGAGCGTTCCGATACTATCTACATGTGAGGCACATAGACTCTCACAGTTGTACTTATTGCATAGGGAATATGGAACAAATTTTTACAGTGCATTGGGGCAAGGAATGACAGTGTGTGTCTAAAATGTGGAGAGGAAGGAGCAGATCTTATGCATATGATGTGGACGTGTAGGAGGGTCGTGGTATTCTGTAATGAGTGTGTGCAGTACATTAATAATGTGTTTGAGTGTAATCTACCCTTATATCCTAAAGTGTGTGTGTTGGGCCATGTAGAATGGTAGACTCCATACTAAATAAGGAAGGAGTCACTGACTGTGGTGGCCCCTCCCTGGGCCGTGGCGATTGGTGACCCCCCTTCACTGCCCCTTACTGACCAGTGATCCTGAAGCCCCCGGAAGGGGCCAATGAAGCGAAAGGGATGGCTGCTACAAGCCGTCCCATGGATACATAAACACCGGGACATCCCACATTACTTCCTTTCTTTGTTGGTCCCGGAGTCGAAAGTCGATATGGACAATCCAGGATCAGGTCAGATTGCTGAGGCCCTCCAGGCTGGGTTTGCACAGGGGGGCGAGCGCTGGTTACAGGACCACTCTGGGCTCAGCGCTCATCCGTCTGGCCCCAGCTTTATATCCCCGGATCACCCTGCCCCAGGCCCTCAACCTCCCATGGGACTAACTTGCTCCCCAGACCCAGTCCCCTCTCCCCTTGGGCCCACTCACCCACTCCAGCAGGAGGAATTAGTTCACCAACTTGGGGCTTCATTGCTGCCGCTGCCCGGCCCTGTCCCCCGTTCTCGCCGGGCCACCTTAGCCACACAGCGGCAGAGATCCCAGGTGGCTGCGCGCCCCGCCGCTGGGGAGCTTGCGGCTGTTTTTAAGCGTCGTGCGGGGGAGCTGGTGTCTGTTTTTAAGAATCGTGCGCGCGCTTGCGCCGGGGATTGGGTGTCCGTGTCGGTCCAGCCGGCGGGGGGGGAGGCGCTCAGCTGCGGCGGTGCGACGGGCGGTGGCCGGCGAGGTGCTGGGGGATTTTGCGCAGTGGTCACGCGCAGGAGCTGGGGAGCGGGCACGCGACTCCTCTGGCCCGGATATGCTTCCTGGGGGAGGCGTGGCCATAGAGCCGGCAGAGAATCACGTGACCCGGCAGGCCACGCCCCCTGGTCCGGGAGGCTGCGGGGCAGAGGAGGAGGCCGCTCCTCATGCAGCGGCGGGCCCTGCGCCTCACTCACAGCGGGCGCAGGTCTCCGCTGCACTACTAACCGAATGTGTGCTGTCTGCAGGGTCGGCGGCGGGCGCAGAGCGGATTCAAGGCTCCTGGCCGCCGTCGGCGCTGGGGACGGCACAGAGCCCATTGTTCCCTACCCCCAAGACCACTCCTGTCCCACATCCCGCCGAGGAGCGCCCTGGAGAGCGGAGGTCCAGCCGGCACTCCCGCCCTCTAGAGCGCTTTAGGCACAGCACTCCGCAGCCACACAGAAGAAGCTGCGGGCCACACATTTATCAGTCACCTCCCCCTCAACACACAGCAGGGGCTGTGGCAGAGCAGAGCTCCGGACAGGAATCCTCTGCCGGGGGCTGTGCTCTGCCTCCCCCCCCAAACACCCCCTCGCAGAAACCTCTCTAATAAACATAACAGAAAAAGTTCCCAAAACAGAACACATGACATTACACAGCCAGGGGACATGGCGGCCCCTGTAATCACTGCAGCCCATCTATCACCCATTCTCGAAATCAATACTCCCCTGATGGACACTACGCGCAGCTTAAACGCTTCAGCGCCCATCCTCGCCTCCTCCATGTACCCCTATAATAGCGCAGCGACGCACGCGCTTGACACAGCTATAGCATCGCAGCGCCCATTTGATCATTTCTCAGTTAATGTTCCCCTGACGCCTTCCAGCTGGCCACAAATAGCACCAACATGTCCCGGCGCGACGCTTGCAAATTACGCAGAACCCCCCCCCCATACACCCTCAGGGACACAGAGACTCCAGGCGTACTCGCTCCAGGCGAACTCGCTGTAGTTCTTCCGACAGATCTACTCCATCGCACACAAGTCATCGGCGAAGGAAACGGTCGTATCAAACAAAGCGGAGATCGGCATCCCACAGGAGGGGTCGCAGGTCAAGGTCCTCAAGGTGGCGCTCACCATCCTCCGCTTCAGAGATGTCGAGCGCATCGTTGAGCCCCAATAGCCGCCTGCACTGATCCTGTCCTCCGGGGGTCAGAAATAGTACAATGGCACCCTCCAGATCTTATAGCCTGCACGATGCATCGATTTCACGCAGGTCTATGAGCAGAGGCACATCGCTCACCCCGCTCGAGTCTGGTGCCGGAGTTCCTCCACACATCGGAGACCCTCCTCCAGCCGCAGGAATGGGTGAGTGCAATATGATGATAACTGAAATGGGAAATAGTAACACCAACTTAATAGCGGCCCTTAAGGCCCTGGTCGAACAACTATCCACGCCATCAGGCGCAATACATAATTCTACGAAAACAACTCCACCATTAGCCAGGGTACACAAGGACGCATTCTTTTGCGAGATTAGCCCACTAGGTTCACACATAGACGAGGAAACAAGAATTAAGATTTGGAATAATGACTGCATCCACATCTGGTCACTAGTAACCGCTGACCAACATACTATAGACAAAGAGAGAAGGATAGCCGACAGACCATTCGACAGAAACAGGCAAAAGGTCGCAAAGACAATGAGTAACTGGTTACAGGCGTTTTCTGTACTAGGTTGTATAATGGGCCAAAAGCATCTGGAACGCTGCTCGGAACTATTCATATACCAGGATACGGTGTATAACTCGTACAAAGCCCATGGCGGTTCAGCATGGTGGCGCTACGATGAAGAGTTCCGGAGGCGGTTGGCCCTGCAACTACAGCTGGGCTGGGGGGTAAAAGCTACAGACGCATGGTTGCGATTAATGCTGTCACAGAAACACCATCCCTTTCCAACAACGGCTACAGGACAACCGGCAACAGCAGGCCAAAATTCAGTGGTCGTACGTAGACCAGGGGCCTGCTGGCAGTACAATGAGGGACACTGTCGTTTCTACGCCTTATGCAGATACAAACATGAATGTTCAGCCTGCGGAGGAGCCCACCCCGCAGCAAGATGTTCTTGTCCCGCAAGCAAATTATCAATTAAACTCCCACAGTCAGAATCCAAGGACCCGATGAGCGTAAACGCGATGGGCCCCTGGCTAGACGCAGCGGGGCAGTTACGGTTTGGTTTCACATACTTTTTTTTCATCCCTTTCAAACTTAATAAATCGCCCACCTTTGCAAATGACCTTAAATCTGCAAAAGAACACCCTGAAATACTTACGCAAAAAATACAAAAAGAAGTAGCTCTAGGCAGAGTTGCGGGCCCTTTCCCAACACCACCATTCAGTAACCTAAGAGTTTCCCCTCTGGGAATAATCCCCAAAAAAGAGCCAGGTTCATTCCGGCTTATCCATCATTTATCTTACCCGAAAGGAGAGTCTGTGAATGACGGTATTTTGTCTGAAGACGCCTCGGTCTCCTATGCGTCGTTCGACAGAGCAGTAATGTTAGTATGCGATGCGGGGCCCGGAGCGCTGCTCGCTAAATCCGACATAGAATCCGCCTTTCGCCTACTACCGGTGCACCCAGACTGCTACCACCAGCTGGGATGCCAAGTGGACAATAAATACTTCTACGACACTTGCCTCCCAATGGGTTGTTCAATATCTTGTTATTACCTCGAACTATTCAGTTACTTCCTAGAATGGGTGTTGAGGTACGAAACCGGCAGTAGGTCCATCACACATTACCTAGATGACTTCCTATTCGTCGGACCCAAAGACTCAAATCACTGCCAATCATTACTTAACGAATTCACAAACATCTCTCGACGGTTCGGAGTCCCATTATGCCCTACAAAAACCATAAGCCCCACAACAAAGCTATCGAAATCGACACCACAACAAGGTTGTTCCGCCTCCCAACGGAAAAAATACAAAAAACATTACACCTGATTGAATGATTTTGCGCGGTACGGAAAGTAACACTACAACAGATGCAAGTGTTACTAGGCCTTCTCGTGTTTGCGAGCCGGGTGATGCCAGTCGGAAGGGTTTTTTCTCGTCGTTTATCCCTTGCAACAAAACGTGCATTAAAACCGAGTCATAGAATCAGAATCAGCAGGCAGCTTCGGGCTAACTTAGAGATGTGGAAAAAGTTTTTACAATTATTCAACGGTCACACGTTATTTATGTCAGAGGCGCAGTCCAACATTGAACTAAGATTATTCACCAGGGCGGCAGAAGCGGGCGGATATGCAGCGATACTAGATAACCAGTGGTGCACAGGCTTATGGCCTCCGTATTGGTCTGAACAAGGGTTAACAAAAAAACAGACACTCCTGGAACTCTTCCCAATAGTGGTAGCCATAGAAATATGGGGCACGTACCTAGCGAACAAAAATATACGCTTCATAACAAAAAACACCAGCCTAGCGCACTGCATTAATAAGATGGCATCATTGTCTCTCCCAGTGCTAGGCCTACTACGCCGGCTAGCATTCCTGTGCCTAAAACACAATGTATGGGTCCGCGCTAGCCACAATGTGGAGGGGGGGTCTAACTCTGTTGTTAACGCTTTATCACAATTCAATTGGCAGGTTGTCAGAGAGCTCCTCCCCAACGCCCACCCGTCGGGCACCAGTTGCCCACCCTCCCTATGGGATCTACACTGTGTTCCAAATTATTATGCAAATAATATTTTCTCAGATTTTCCCAAATTACCTATATGAATTGCAGTCATTGTAATTTTCCAGTCAAATAACAATTAGAGTACAATTGAAAGGTTTTTGTACAAACTGCCTATGATAACAGTATATTTTTAAAAAAATAAAATACTCAAACTGCACTCAATGCATGTTCCAAATTATTATGCACAGCAGAGTTTTCAACCTTTTCATTTTAATAAAGAACACAAAAATGGTTATTTTTGAAATTATAAGCATTAGCAGGTTATTACAAACTGAAATCAAACAGTTTTCAACTCAAAACTTTATTCTAGGTGATGTTACATTTGCACATAGGACCGCTTGTTTGAAAGGAGCTTCTGAACTCTCTCGTCCATTGAATTTGTCAGGTTTTGGATGGTTTCTGCTTCAATTGTTTTGCATGAGGACAGAATACCCTCCCAGAGCTGTTACTTAGATGTGAACTGCCTCCCGCCATCATAGACACTCCTTTTGATGATGCTCCAGAGGTTCTCAATGGGGTTGAGGTCTGGGGAGCATGGGTGCCACACCATAAGTTTGTCCCCTTTTATGCCCATAGCAGCCAGAGATGCAGATGTGCTATGTGCAGCATGAGACGGGGCATTATCATGCATGAAAATGATCTTGCTGCGGAATGCACGGTTCTTCTTCTTGAACCATGGCAGGAAGTGCTGTTTGAGAAACTCAACATACATTATAGAGTTCATCTTTACCCCTTCAGGGATCCTAAAAGGGCCGACAATCTCTCTCCCCATGATTCCAGCCCAAAACATTACTCCACCTCCTCCTTGTTAGCGCCGTAGCCGTGTTTGCATGGGGTGTCCATCAACCAGCCATCCTCCACACCATCCATCTGGACCATCAAGATCATTTCATGCATGATAATGCCCCGTCTCATGCTGCACATAACACATCTGCATCTCTGGCTGCTATGGGCATAAAAGGGGACAAACTTATGGTGTGGCACCCATGCTCCCCTGACCTCAACCCCATTGAGAACCTCTGGAGCATCATCAAAAGGAGTGTCTATGATGGCGGGAAGCAGTTCACATCTAAGCAACAGCTCTGGGAGGGTATTCTGTCCTCATGCAAAACAATTAAAGCAGAAACCATCCAAAACCTGACAAATTCAATGGACGAGAGAGTTCAGAAGCTCCTTTCGAACAAGGGGTCCTATGTGCAAATGTAACATCATCTAGAATAAAGTTTTGAGTTGAAAACTGTTTGATTTCAGTTTGTAATAACCTGCTAATGCTTATAATTTCAAAAATGACCATTTTTTTGTTCTTTATTAAAACGAAAAGGTTGAAAACTCTGCTGTGCATAATAATTTGGAACATGCAGTTTGAGTTTTTTTTTGTTTTTTTTTAAATATACTGTTATCATAGGCAGTTTGTACAAAAACCTTTCAATTGTACTCTAATAGTTATTTGACTGGAAAATTACAATGACTGCAATTCATATAGGTAATTTGGGAAAATTTGAGAAAATATTATTTGCATAATAATTTGGAACACAGTGTAGTGGTGAACGGCTGATGCCATTAATCAGAGCGTCAGTCGCCCCGTCAACGTGGAAAGCATACGGTAAGGCATGGGAAGACTGGACCCGATTAGTGGCAGGTAGACAGGTTGACCAATGTGAACAAGCCAGACTAGATGTAACCATAGAATTTTTCCACCAGCTAATGATGAGGGGCATATCAAGGGCGTCAGCGTAGCGGTGGCTGACCGGAGTAGCATTTCATTTCCAACTACTGAATTGGGGAGATGTTTCAAAGAGATTCATCATCAGACAATCCATAAAAGGGTGGAAAAGAGGTCAGCCAAGTCAGGAGTGCAGACGTCCCGTGTCATTAAACCTGCTCTCAAAAATCATATCCCTAACACCATTAACATGCCACTCACAATTTGAAGCAACACTACTGTCTACTGCATTTGCTATCGCCTTTTTCGGGCGCTACGCATAAGCGAATTAGTCCCTCGATCCAAAATCACCACCAGTGGAGGTTTATTACACCAGGACGTAGTCATAGCCAATAATGTAATACGCCTACGCATACGCAAATCCAAAACGGACCCAGCGGGCAGGGGCACTTGGGTGCTTCTAAAACCCACAAACAGTACACTGTCCGGTAACAATAGTAAAAACATATACAGCCATCAGGCCACAAAGTAATTACTTCCTATCACACATTGACGGAACTCCATTATCAAGATACCAGTTCCAATCTATATTTAATAAATGCCTAACATCAGCAGGGAACCACCCCAAAGATTACGGGACACACGCAGTCACGGAAGCAGCTAGAGCAGGACTGTCAAACGGAAGTTCAGAGGATAGGGAGATGGCGATCCACGTGTTTTGCGAAATACATAAGACCGGACTTGTTATCCTAACGTGGTTTGTTTCTTTTACAGGTGACGATAAGCCAACAGTGTGGGTGATAGGCCACTCGTACATATACTGGGCAGAAAAAAGGGCGACAGTCCGCCCGGGCGGAAGGAATATGGGGTTTCATAACACATATTTCAACTGGAGAGGTATTAGAGGCCTGCGATGGCCACAGGTACTAATGGAGGTGATCGAGATAGGTAGAGAAG
Source organism: Phyllobates terribilis (assembly GCF_046119375.1). Classification (NCBI taxonomy): domain Eukaryota; kingdom Metazoa; phylum Chordata; class Amphibia; order Anura; family Dendrobatidae; genus Phyllobates; species Phyllobates terribilis. The sequence continues at coordinate 16,742,236 of NW_027362761.1, read as the reverse complement.
CGACCAGTCCGGTCATATTAGTGATACACGCTGGGGGAAACGACCTCGGTCATTACAAGAGGGCAGAACTAATGGCAATAATGAAGCTAGACACTGAGCGCTTCAGAGCATTTTTTAGTAAACTAACTATAGTATGGTCAGAGATTGTGCCGAGAGCGGTATGGAGAGGTGTGCGAGACAGCGCGGCCATCGAACGGACAAGGCGGCTAATAAATATTCGGATGGCAAAATTTGTAAAGGAAAGAGGTGGTGTAGTGATACAACACCGAGAACTGGAAGGAGATAAAACAGGCCTCATACGGCCCGATGGTGTTCATTTAACGGATATTGGACTGGACATATTCCTTTTAGGACTCCAGGACGGAGTGGAACAAGCGTTAATGATGATGATGGGTGGGGGTCGGAGTCCTGCCTACGAGTACGCAGGATCCTCCGTGGCCTGAAATAGAAAGGACATGTTGGAAAGTTACTCTTGTTGGCAAACTTGCCGGTGTGGAGACACAGGGCATGCTGCAACAAGCGGAATTATTTTTGGAAATAAAATACCTTTCTAATGGAATGAGTTAAAGAGTTAATAAAGCTGTGACCGATCCTCACCCATCCAGTTGTAAGAGTTACATTATTGTATTGTTAAGGAAGGGCTGGCGGTAGGGGGGCTGAGCGTCTGGGTTTGGTTGGGGGTCCCCACAGTCTGGTAGACTCCATACTAAATAAGGAAGGAGTCACTGACTGTGGTGGCCCCTCCCCGGGCCGTGGCGATTGGTGACCCCCCTTCGCTGCCCCTTACTGACCAGTAATCCTGAAGCCCCCGGAAGGGGCCAATGAAGCGAAAGGGACGGCTGCTACAAGCCGTCCCATGGATACATAAACACCGGGACATCCCACGTTACTTCCTTTCTTTGTTGGCTCCAGAGTCGAACGTCCCACCCACCCTCCCTGATGTGAACACTGCAAGAAGGACAATCATAAACTTTTCAAGTCACAGCGGCCTGAAATAGAAAGGACATGTTGGAAAGTTACTCTTGTTGGAAAACTTGCCGGGGTGGAGACACAGGGCATGCTGCAACAAGCGGAATTATTTTTGGAAATAAAATGCCTTTCTAATGGAATGAGTTAAAGAGTTAATAAAGCTGTGATCCTCACCCATCCAGTTGTAAGAGTTACATTATTGTATTGTTAAGGAAGGTGTGGCGGTAGGGAGGCTGAGCGTCTGGGTTTGGTTGGGGGTCCCCACAGTCATAATAGGATGTGAAGAGGATGAAATAATAGCCAATAAGAGGACTCTATACCAGATCAGAAAGCTTATAGCTGCACATTGGCTGGATCCCTCCCCTCTCAGGTTCCAGGAATTCTTGGATAGAATGCGTCTTTTATTAAGATTAGAAGAGGGAGTGTACAAAAAGCGGAAGGCTATACGGAAATTTGATAAAATCTGGGGTAGATGGAGCATGTTTCATGGTTACCATATTATGTCCATTTTAAATATCAACTGAGTTTGAAATGTTGTGGTCTCTCAGGTTCTACTTAACTAATCACTGTCTATTAGATATTTTGCTCTGCATCCATGGATCAAATTATCAATGCTTTAACAGTTAGATAAGCTATATGATAATATGCGGTCTGTAATTAAATTTGTCTTTGCCATATGGTTTTTGGGCGTGTAATGGGCGGGGGGAAGGGGAACGGGTGGGTTTTGAAGGGCATTGCCAGTTGGGTGATGCCTTAATGTTGTTATGTGTAATGTTAAAAAAGTCTTTTAATAAAAAGTATCTGATTTAAAAAAGAAAAAGGCAGACATGCCATGGTGTGGATGTTTGGATGTACAAAAGAGGCACAGTTTCAGGGACAGGAATAAATGATGTCGGGTGACTGAGGAAACACATCAGTATTGCTGTAAAGAGACTGCAGTGGGGTGTAAGGTGTATTCTGAATATTTTTATGGACAAAAATTGAAGACTATGACTGCTACAGCTCAACCCTTGTATGCCCAGAGACCCAGACAAGACTGATGGACTTGTAAACATTGTGGTCAGAAAAACCCAGACTGGAGAGATTCTTATGTGACATGTGCTACCACCCGACCTAAGCGAGTTGCACTGAATCCTGTTCAGACAAAATCACATGTAGTGACAGAAGACGCTGACACAGAAGTGAGGTCTTTGACTTTTGGGGAGAAAGCTGACAGTAACCCTGAGAGGGAGGAAGGTGTAAAACACCATGTCACCTCTACACAACATCCTGTCACCTCCACCACCAGACAAAAATCCATATCCGGACCGAGAAGGGTGACTAGAGTAAGACAGACGAGTATTATCCCTGGAGCACCTCTGACCACTTAGCTATGCTGAAACAGTTGCCTGATCCTAAGAACCAACCTTTCCCATTTTACAGACAAATACAGAGAATACAACGGACGTATAAGTGCACTTGTGCAGACCTAAAGAGTTTGGTGACTGCAAAGGCAAGTGACGTACTAGGACATATAATTAAGACTCATACAGACGTGACAAAGGATCAAACATGGAGCGTGAGTGATCAATCTGTATGGTCTGGGGAGATGTACTGTGAAGCACAGAGAATGGGCTGCACTGAAACAATCAGAACAGTCTGTACTCCTGACTGACGTGACACAGCAAAAAGGAGAAAGTATAGAGACATACTTTGGATGGTTACAGCTGAAGTGGGCAGACATGGGGTACATTGCCAGGAACACTCTTCATGTTAAAATACTGATATATGCATTAATTGACGGTGTGATGAAAGCCGGCCGGTGGGTGCAGCTCTCTGGCGCCCCCTTACCTCTCAGGTCAGTCAAGGTACTGCACCTAGAGAAAGTAGTGCCAGGAAGCTGCAACCAGCGCAGGGAACACGGTAGTGTGTTATCCCTTCAACGTCACTAAACCGTAACGTCACTACACAGCACAACTCGCTAGCGCCCTCTTAGCCTCAGGTCAGTCAAGGAACTGCACCTAGGATAAGCGGTCGCCAGGGAGACTGTCCTGTAACCTACTGGGTATCGGGGCCCTCTGTAGTGAGGGCGGTATATATATCTTCCTTGGCCGCGCCAGGAATATATATATCTGAACCTCCGACCGTCACTACCAGCCTTCCCCAATCCCCAGTTGGTATGCTGCCACCAGTCCCTATTTTAGATATACGCCCAGTCCGTGAATGGGCCTATATCGGGTCAGGAACCAACCCTGGGTAGCGTTTTTGGCTTGAGCCGAGCTCACACGGACGTGCGTTCGTTATGCAGAATAAAAGGCAGGCCCACAATTACTTGAGGTAATTGATTATAATAATACACTAGATACACGATATACAACTAAATATACACAGGTATAAGGTCAGGCTAAACTATACAACAATGGAATACAACACACAGAATCACCACAGCATATCAGTTACCGGTTTCTTGATTTTCTTGTGACGCAGGGAGAGGATTCTGCGGTCGCAGGCACGGTTCTTTGTTACAGGCTGAGGCCTACCACCGCATGGTCAAACTGCTCCTCCCCTTGGTGGCCTCAGCTGGTGCTCAGATGTTCAGCACACCACTCTTGGGTCAAGACTGACTTGTCTCTTGTCTGTCCTGCTATCTTACCTGCCCTGTCCCGCCCACTGCTGGTGAGGTCAGCTGACTCAGTCTCCACCCTCAGGTCTAACTTCGATCAGAAGCCCAAATTCTAAGGAACCCAATAACTTCTTCTGGGATGGTCTCAGGATACCCACAGGGGTTCCCACGGATTCGGGCCGCCGTAACCGACCTTTTGATATCAATTATGATACCATACGGTCCTCAGGAATGGCTCAGCGCTATATCTTGGCTTCCAGAGCACGTACAAACGTCTACCGCGGAGGCTTGTGTGCGCAATGGCTCCGGGACACCGTGATATTTTTTTATTGGCCCATCCCACGCAACATGCGTGTACTTTTCATGTTTCTATATCTTATGCCTCCATGCTTGTGACAGACAAAGAAACTAGTCCTATGGGACAAATGGTCAGTTACAGATGGACGAAGCACCCCCCCCTGCTGGCTGTGTTTCCTCTCGAAGTCTTTGAAGCTCCTAGCATTCAAGTGTTAAGTAGGCTTCTTATCTTACAGGAGCCTGGATGGGGGGAAACTATCTAGTTGACGTTTTAACAGAAGGTCCCAAGGGTGGGGGCTGCTGAAGTGTGGCCATCCCTGGATATGATTTATCATTACCAAGATGGCGGCTACAGGTTCATCACACCTCCCCCTATACGAGGGCGCGAGGGGGTAGCACATTCCTGTGTTCCCCCGTGCGTCCTTCTGCACCCTCCCCTTGCCGGGATAACCCGTCAGCGTTACCGTGGTCACGGCCTCTTCTGTGGCGAATGGAGAAGTGGTACTGCTGGAGAGCGAGGCTCCAGCGTAGCAACCTGCCATTCGACCCAGAGACCGTGTGTAACCAGCTGAGGGGGTTGTGGTCCGTCTCCACGGTGAAATGGCTCCCGTACAAGTAGGGCTGCAGACGCTGCAGGGCCCATACAATTGCCAGGCATTCTTTTTCCACCGTGGAGTAAGCCACCTCCCGGGGCAGTAGCTTCCTGCTCAGGTACAAGACAGGATGTTCCTGGCCTGTCGTGTTGACCTGACTTAGCACAGCACCGAGGCCAAAGTCACTGGCGTCGGTCTGTACCACAAACGGCCGGTCGAAGTCGGCAGCTTGCAGTACAGGGGAGCTACTTAGGGCGGCCTTGAGTGCCCCGAAAGCTGTCTCGCAGGCGACTGTCCAGTCGACTGCGACGGGCAGCTTCTTCTTGGTGAGGTCCGTCAGGGGCTTGGCCAGGGTGCTATAGTGTGGGACGAACCTCCTATAGTACCCGGCGGTCCCCAAGAAGGACATCACCTGCTTTTTGGTCCTAGGAGTGGGCCAGGATGCGATGGCATCCACTTTCCCCGGTTCTGGCTTCAGAACCCCCCCGCCTACCCGGTGACCCAGGTAGAGGACCTCACTCATGCCCAGCTGGCACTTTTCCGGCTTGATGGTCAAGCCTGCCCGGTGGATCCGACCGAGCACCTGCCGCAGGTGCTCTAGGTGATCCTCCCAAGTGGGACTGAAGACTGCAATATCGTCCAAGTACGCAGCCGCGTACCCTTCAAGTCCCTCAAGCAGCGTATTGACCATCCGCTGAAAAGTGGCAGGGGCATTCTTCATGCCGAATGGCATCACTGTGGACTCGTACAGTCCAAAAGGGGTGATAAAGGCAGAGCGTTCCCTTGCCGCGGGGGTCAGAGGAATCTGCCAGTACCCCCGGCTCAGATCCATGATGGTCAGGTACTTAGCCCCGGCCATCCGATCGAGCAGGTCATCGATGCGTGGTATGGGGAACGCATCGGTGGCCGTTACAGCGTTGAGCCCCCGGTAGTCCACGCAGAACCGTGTAGTTCGGTCCTTCTTTGGTACGAGGACTACAGGCGAGGCCCACGCGCTGCTGGATGCCTGGATCACCCCCAGCTTCAGCATCTCGTCTATCTCTTGGCGCATGTTTCCCTGCACCTCGAAAGAGACCCGATATGCTGAACGCCGGATCGGCGGGTGATCGCCAGTGTCCACGTCGTGGACAGCCATCTCAGTCCTTCCGGGCAGGCTGCTGAACAGCCCCCGGAAGGGGTGCAGGGTGGTCCCCAGCTGGGACCGTTGGTCCTCCGTGAGCTGGTGGCCAACCCCCACATCCTCGATGGACCCACCCGCCTTGGCTTGGGTGAGCAGATCCAGGAGGGTTTCTACCTCTCCTTCCTCGGGAAGGTTGCACACTGGGTGGGCAGTCGCTTCCCGCTCATGATGAGCCTTCATCATGTTCACGTGGAAGGCCTTCCTCCTTCCACGGGCGTGATCCAGGGTGACCAGATAGGTGACGGCATTGAGTTTCTGGTGCACGAAGTAGGGACCTTCCCAGGCTGCCTGAAGCTTGTTCTGTGGTACGGGGACCAGTACCCACACCTTTTGACCCACCTGGTAGGTCCTCTCACAAGCATTCTGGTCGTACCACCGCTTCTGGTCGGCCTGGGCCTGGGCCATATTGTCCTGCACCAGCTTTGCCAAGGCCATCATCCTGTCCCGGTGGCGCACGACATACTCGATGACCGACACCTCGGGGGTGGCCAAATCCCCTTCCCATGCTTCCTTCACCAGAGCCAGGGGGCCCCGTACCCGTCGCCCGTACAGGAGCTCAAAGGGGGAGAACCCCGTTGAGGCCTGCGGAACCTCCCGGTAAGCAAATAGGAGGTGTGGGAGGTAACGCTCCCAGTCTCTCCCGTGGGAGTCGACCAACATCTTAAGCATCTGCTTTAAGGTGCCATTGAACCGCTCACACAGGCCATTAGTCTGTGGGTGATACGGGCTGGCCACCAGATGTTGCACCTGCATTTGCTTACAGAGGGACTCCATCAGCCGCGACATGAACTGGGTCCCTCGGTCGGTGAGCATTTCTTGGGGGAAACCCACTCTGGAGAAGATCTCCAGTAAGGCGGTAGCCACCTTGTCGGCCCGAATGGACGACAAAGCTACCGCTTCCGGGTACCGGGTGGCATAGTCCACTACCGTGAGTATGAAGCATTTCCCGGAGTGGCTGGGAGTGGACAGAGGTCCAATAAGATCCACAGCAACCCTCGAGAAAGGCTCTTCGATGATTGGCAGAGTTACCAGTGGGGCTTTGGGGCGCGGCCCCGCCTTCCCCACCCTCTGACAGGTGTCACACGAACGGCAGTAGGCACCCACCGCGGCTCCCATCCCAGGCCAGTAGAAATGCTGAGCTATCCTGGCCTTGGTTTTAGCGATCCCTAGGTGTCCGGCCATCGGAATCTCGTGTGCGATCCGCAACAATTCCGCCCTGAACGGATAGGGTACCACTAACTGTCGGTCCCTGGGCCACGCCTCCGGTGAACCCTGCTGGACCGTTACCCGGTACAGCCGTCCCTGGTCCCAGACCACCCGCTCGCAGTCTGACTCCATGGGAGGCTGTGCCGCCTGTTCCTTGAGAGCTTTCAGGCTGTCGTCTGCTTCCAACGCAGCCTGAAATTCCTGACTTGATGTGGCCAGAATCGACGAAACTGCCACATCCTCTGTCAGCCCCTCCGGGCATGTCACCTGGCCGCTGTCTGACCCGGCAGACACTTGGTCAGAAGTGGGGAAGCCGTCGGACCTCTGCAAGGCTCCTTGGGCTCCGGCGCTCCCACTCCTGGTGACAGCGGCTATGACCGCTGTGACCGTGGGTAGTGCCTGCTTCCCCTCTGTTTCTGACCAAGCCGCCCGATCAGGCAGGCTTCCTAGGCCTTTGGACATCTCGGATGTGGGGAACTCCTGCCCTGGGGTCTTACCTGGCGGCTCCTCTCTTGGGACACCCCCACCTCCCATGGCCTGTTCCTCCCCCTGCAGTGGGCCTATACTCAGCAGCCTGGATACCCCTGGGAGCCCTACACTGCCGGTAGCTGCCCCCCTCTCCATCCCTGAGCTTCCCTCTACAGAATCCTGCCCGCCCCCTCCCTCACTGGAGGACAAGAGGTCACGGCACGCCGGCTGAGCACCTCTGCGGGCATCCCCACACTCCCCACCTGCTTTCACTAACCCTGTTTGTGTTGTGTCTGTGCAGGTGTTACCCTCAGGTTTCACTCCCTCCTCCTCAGCAGGACACACACTACATACAACATGGTTGGCATTAGCAGCAGACAAATCAATACACTCTTGGGGGGCCGAACTTGGGGGTTCAGAGGGTACATACTGCGATACTAGACGCCCCAAGTCGGTCCCTAATAAAACATTTGCGGGAATATTTGGCGTTACTCCCACCTCCCGCATCCCCCTTCCGGCACCCCAGTCCAAATACACCATGGCAACGGGAAGTGCCGGCTCCACGCCTCCAACCCCGGAGACGGAAAGAGTCTTTCCTGGTACCAAGTCCTGGGGGGACACCACCTCAGGCCGTACCAGTGTTCGTTCAGCGCCCGTGTCCCGCAGTCCCATGACCGCAGAACGGCCTATGGTGACGGGTTGGATGTTGTCCAGGGACCTACCACCACCCCCTCCCACACACAAAACATTGGGCGCTCTCTGGGACTGGGATGGGGTCTTTTGGCGCTGGGGACACTCAGCCCTAAAGTGTCCTGGTTTGTTGCATAGATGACAACGTCTTACGTCTGGTCCTTGCCTGGAGAGGGCAACAGGGGGATACACCCCTTGTGTTCTAGGGGCCGGGGAAACAGGGGCATGACTGGGCTTACCCCCTCTCCAGGTGCTGCTGGCAGACTTCTTCAGCTCAGGCGCCCTGTTATTGGCATACTCGTCTGCCAGGGCGGCTGTAGCAGAAGCCCCTGTTGGTTTTCGGTCACGGAGGAACTGTCGGAGGTCCTCTGGGCAGTTCCACAAAAACTGCTCCGTGACGAACAGTTCCTGGACCTCCTGGCGGGTAGTAAGCGCTAGACCCGAGGTCCAGTGCTCTGCGGCTCTCAACAGCGCCCGCATATGATCGGTCCAGGTGTCCTTGGGGCCACGCAGCAGGCTCCGGAACTTCTGGCGGTACGACTCGGGAGTGAGGTTGTACTGCCGGATCAGGGCCCGCTTGATGCAGTCGTAGTTCTGTACCTCCCCGGCAGGTAAGTCCCCCAAGGCATCCAGGGACTTACCCCTCAAACGGGGGGTCAGGTATCTGGCCCACTGATCCCGGGCCAGATGGTGCTGAAGACAGGTCCGTTCAAATGCCACCAGAAAGGAGTCCAGGTCCCCATCCTTCTCCAGTAGAGGGAAGTCCTCAGCTCGGACTTTGGACGACTTGGTCTCCTGATGGGTTGGTTGCTCTAGCGGAAGCCCCCGCTGGGCCAGGTCCAGTTGGTGCTGGCGCTCCGCAGCTCGCTCTGCACGCTCCGCAGCCTCCCGGCGCTCTGCAGCTTCACGCTCCGCAGCCTCCCGGCGCTCCGCAGCTTCGCGCTCCTCCTCCGCTGCCTTCTCTGATGCTGCCAGGAGGGTTTTGTAGACGGCATCGCCATGAGACTGGAGACTTGCCATAGCCGCTTGTAAAAGGGCTTGTGATCTGGACAGGCTGGGCTGGGTAGGTGGTGGGCAGCCCACTGCGGGACCGTATACTGGGGACTGGCTCCCTGAGGTGCCCGGGCTGGACTCCTCCTCGCCATGAGTAACAATGTCCTCCCCTCCTGCCACACGGACCGTAGCATTAGCCTCCTGCAGGGTCTTGCTCCTGGTGCCGTCTGCCATCTTGGTAACCGACACCGCTGCAACCCTGAGTTTGCACACACCTTGTTATACTTTTAGCCTGACCGTCTAACGTTGGGCTGACCTTAAGACTCCAGCAGTGGAAGTTACCACTGGCAGTCTTTAGTGCCTGGGAGTAGGGGTCCCACAACACTATTATTCTGCAATCCCACCGCTGCCACCAATGTGATGAAAGCCGGCCGGTGGGTGCAGCTCTCTGGCGCCCCCTTACCTCTCAGGTCAGTCAAGGTACTGCACCTAGAGAAAGTAGTGCCAGGAAGCTGCAACCAGCGCAGGGAACACGGTAGTGTGTTATCCCTTCAACGTCACTAAACCGTAACGTCACTACACAGCACAACTCGCTAGCGCCCTCTTAGCCTCAGGTCAGTCAAGGAACTGCACCTAGGATAAGCGGTCGCCAGGGAGACTGTCCTGTAACCTACTGGGTATCGGGGCCCTCTGTAGTGAGGGCGGTATATATATCTTCCTTGGCCGCGCCAGGAATATATATATCTGAACCTCCGACCGTCACTACCAGCCTTCCCCAATCCCCAGTTGGTATGCTGCCACCAGTCCCTATTTTAGATATACGCCCAGTCCGTGAATGGGCCTATATCGGGTCAGGAACCAACCCTGGGTAGCGTTTTTGGCTTGAGCCGAGCTCACACGGACGTGCGTTCGTTATGCAGAATAAAAGGCAGGCCCACAATTACTTGAGGTAATTGATTATAATAATACACTAGATACACGATATACAACTAAATATACACAGGTATAAGGTCAGGCTAAACTATACAACAATGGAATACAACACACAGAATCACCACAGCATATCAGTTACCGGTTTCTTGATTTTCTTGTGACGCAGGGAGAGGATTCTGCGGTCGCAGGCACGGTTCTTTGTTACAGGCTGAGGCCTACCACCGCATGGTCAAACTGCTCCTCCCCTTGGTGGCCTCAGCTGGTGCTCAGATGTTCAGCACACCACTCTTGGGTCAAGACTGACTTGTCTCTTGTCTGTCCTGCTATCTTACCTGCCCTGTCCCGCCCACTGCTGGTGAGGTCAGCTGACTCAGTCTCCACCCTCAGGTCTAACTTCGATCAGAAGCCCAAATTCTAAGGAACCCAATAACTTCTTCTGGGATGGTCTCAGGATACCCACAGGGGTTCCCACGGATTCGGGCCGCCGTAACCGACCTTTTGATATCAATTATGATACCATACGGTCCTCAGGAATGGCTCAGCGCTATATCTTGGCTTCCAGAGCACGTACAAACGTCTACCGCGGAGGCTTGTGTGCGCAATGGCTCCGGGACACCGTGATATTTTTTTATTGGCCCATCCCACGCAACATGCGTGTACTTTTCATGTTTCTATATCTTATGCCTCCATGCTTGTGACAGACAAAGAAACTAGTCCTATGGGACAAATGGTCAGTTACAGATGGACGAAGCACCCCCCCCTGCTGGCTGTGTTTCCTCTCGAAGTCTTTGAAGCTCCTAGCATTCAAGTGTTAAGTAGGCTTCTTATCTTACAGGAGCCTGGATGGGGGGAAACTATCTAGTTGACGTTTTAACAGAAGGTCCCAAGGGTGGGGGCTGCTGAAGTGTGGCCATCCCTGGATATGATTTATCATTACCAAGATGGCGGCTACAGGTTCATACAGACGGTATGAACAAAGGCTTACGTAAGGCAGTACAGACAACAGCCAGACCTGAATGGAGAAATATGGACCCAATATATCTCTTACAAGTCGCTAGAGGAGTTGAACAGGCAAGGACAAAGCGACATTACATCTATGCTAGAGCACAAAGAAAACAGTGGAGACACAGTAGGGAACTAAATGACCTGACAAGAGTGCAGTGCTGGAATTGTGGGGAAGACGGACATTTTTAGGCCACTGTATTGCTGAAGGTACAAGGCAACAAGGCACTTGACTAAAGAGAGGAAACGGGCAGTTCAAAATCTCTCTTTACCCAAGTCGCACTGATAGCTATGTACCTTTTTAGGCTTAGTGTCCTATTGTAGTAGGCCTTGGATAAGGTCTGCTTCCCAAATGATGCAACCACTCTATGACTGTTTAGTATCAAACCCCTTTGATCTCACTTAGGAAGCTATTGATTCATTTCATTCTCTCAAACTGCTCATTGTGCCAGCCCCGGCCTTAGGCATCCCAAATTATCATCAGCCATTTTCTTGTTTTGCACAGAACAGGGAGCTCATGCAGTACTGACACAACAGCATGGTGACAGACAAAGACCAATGGCTTACTACTCAGCACAATTAGACCCAGTGATCAGAGGGTCTCTTTCACGGGTGTGTCAGATGTGACAGTCACCCTGCAGTGGGTTGCAGGAGATCTTTGTTTGGCATTACAGACATCTTCTTAGTTCTGTCTCACTATAGGACCCAGCGGCTACCTTTCTCTTGCTAATTAACACCCTGGGCTGGGTGTATAAATACCTTCACTTTGCAATAGGGAGGTGCCGGTGATATTCACATGACCCCTCCTGAAGGCTTGGAGCAAGTGCAGTTCTTACTTCCTCTCTGGTGCTAAGAGGACGTGTGTGCCATCTCTCTGAAGTTGACTCAAGCTAAGCTACTTCCCCCGTGTGTCTTCCCTTGCTGTCTTTAGTTGTCACTGACAACTAGAGTTGCTTATCCAAATTTTGATAGTCTGGAGTTGGATAAGCAAGGGGTGCATTTGTTGCCAAGTACCAGTTTGTCCTGACAGCTGAGGTGGTGCTAGAGAGCAAAACCGAGAAAATTTCTGTGTTTGTTTACAGTGGAGCCAGAGTCAGCATGGTTGATGCTAAGTTTGCAAAAACTCATGGTTTTGCTTGCTGTACTTTAGCTAAACCTATTTCCATCTTCGCCATCGACTCGGCGCCACTTGCACAGAAAGCATTTACTCAGACTGTACAAATAATCCCTTGCTATGTCCTAAACAGTCTTCCCACCCCGATTGTTTTGGGTCTTCCCTGGCTGGTGAAACATAATCCGTTGGTGGATTGGCAAGCCGGGGAGATTATTGAATGGGGAAATTACTGCCATGAGAACTGTTTAGATATTTCCCGTGCTACTGTCTCTACAGAAATATTACCTGCTTTTCTGTCTGGTTTTGAGGACGTTTTTTCTGAGAAGGGGTGTCGGGAATTGCCTCTTCATCGTGAATATGACTGTCCTATTAACCTGAGCTAAACTATCGAAGTCCAGACTGTATAATCTTTCTAGCCCTGAGAGACAAGCCATGAAAGATTTCATTGCGGAAAGTCTAGAGAAAGGACACATTAGGCTCTCATCTTCACTTGTGGGGGCAGCTTTCTTCTTTGTGAAGAAAAAAGATGGCTGTCTATGTTCCTGTTTAGATTTCCAGGAATTAAATCAAATCACCATCGTAGATCCATACCCTCTTCCTCTGATTCCTGATTTGTTCAGCCAGGTTGTAGGAGCTAAGGTATTCTCCAAGTTGGATTTAAGGGGAGCCTACAATCTGGTTAGAATCAGAGAAGGGGACGAATGGAAAACAGCGTTCAATACCACTGAAGGGCATTTTGAGAGTCTGGTTATGCCTTTTGGTTTGACCAATGCACCAGCGGTATTCCAGCATTTCATAATTTATGTTTTACATCATTTGGTGGGGAGGTTTGTGGTGGTCTATTTGGACAATATTTTGGTTTATTCACCTGATTTTGAGGCACATCGGGGGCATGTTAAACAGGTGCTCCAGATATTAAGGGATAACAAACTCTATACCAGACTGGAAAAATGTGTTTTTGCCGTTCAGGAGGTGAAGTTTTTGGGGTACTTGTTGTCATCTTCAGGTTTTCGGATGGATCTGGAGAAGATCTGTGCAGTCTTTGATTGAGACCTTCCCGAGAACCTGAAGGCTCTGCAACTTTTTCTGGGCTTTACTAACCGAAAATTCATCCAAAATTACTCAGTAATTGTGAAACCCCTTACTGACATGACTAAGGTGTCTGATTTTTCCAAATGGTCGGATGGCTCCCTTTAGGCATTTTATTCCATAAAGAATTATTTTTCCACTGCACCTATACTCAGTCAACCCAATGTTTCCCAGCCCTTTATTGTGGAAGTTGATGTTTTGGATATGGGGGTTGGGGCTGTGTTGTCTCAGGGTTCGTACCCTGGTAAATGGCGTCCATGCGCCTTCTTTTCTAAAAAAAAATTGTCTTCACCTGAGAGAAATTATGACGTGGGTAATGGGGAACTTTTGGCGATCAAATTGGTGTTCGAAGAATGGCGACATTGATTGAGTGGGCTTTCAAACCTATTACTGTTATTACTGACCATAAGAACCTGTCATATCTCCAGTCAGCTAAACGTCTCAACCCTAGGCAAGCCAGATGGTCCCTGTTTTTCACTAGCTTCAATTTTGTTGTCACTTTTCGTCCAGGGGTCAAAAAATGGCAAGGCTGATGCTTTGTCCCGGCGCTTCTCTGGTGGCGGTGACCACGAGAACCCAGCCCCAATACTACAGAAGGGGGTAGTCATTTTGGCATTATATCCTGAACTGCAGGGTGAGGTGTTGGAGGCTCAGGGGGACGCCCCTGCCTCCTGCCCTTCAGGAAGGTTATTTGTACCATCTAATCTGCTCCGCAAAGTAATTGGGGAACATCATAACTCGGTGCTTGCTGGGCATCCAAGTGGTAAGGCAACCGCAGACCTCCTCTCTCGTCGTTTTTGGTGACCGGGGTTCCATTGGGATGTGATTGAACATGTATCTGCTTGTAATATTTGCACGCGTTCTAAGGTTTCGCATTGAAATAGATCACTCTGTTTGTAATGACTATATATGAGTTTCACTTTTTGTATTGAACAACTGAAATAAATTAACTTTTTGATGATATTCTAATTTGGTGAGATGGTGTAAGCCTGGAAAGCGTGGGAGGAGATGCACAGGTGCCTGGAAAGCGTGGGAGGGGATGCACAGGTGCCTGAACGCGCATTTCGCCCAAAAGATGCACCTGTATATGCTGACCATTACTTTTGGCCTGATTTGACTCCATATTGCACCAAACATGTAGGGTGTGTTATGGGCCTATTATAAGATAGCAACTAGCTATTTTTCTGATTGTATTATATCAGACTAATTTATCATGCTCCATTGATTAGTGCAATAGTGGATTGTCACTTCATTATGCCAACTGTATTATGCTTATTTCTTGCACTCTATGCACTTTCTTAATGTCGCTGATTATAGATCGCGATGCGGATATATACATGATCTTTGATGCTCTCTAGTGAACACCAATATGATGTCCTCTTGACTCATTTTTTCATTCTTTTATGTTTCGGGTCTAGTTAAGCATATTTATTGGTCACGTTAATTGCTTAAATAAACTTATTGTACAACATCAGCTCAATGTGTCATGTTTGTTATGAATTCTAAGAATATCCTTATAAGGCTATCACTGCTGGGAGCCTAGATAGGGGAATCTATGTCTCTTATAGGGTTTAAAAACATCTTACCCTGGTTTTAGTTGAGCTTCTCTCCTTTTCCAGTTATTCGTTGTTATAGTATCATGTATTGTAATTTTTTTGAATAAACTGTCAATATTATCATATCCCTAATTTTCCTTGTGTTTTTCTGACTTATTCATTCTTATAGGGGTTTACTAGCATCCCCCTAGTTCAATTAGAAGAACCTTATTTCTTCTTTTTTGGTCATATTGTTCTATACGAATTATCTTCCACATCTTAGTGGTTTTTGGTATAGGTTTTCATACACAGGGGACCTGCCTGATGTTGCGGGTCAAATATACTGACCGTGTGGGCTAGATTTGGCCCACGGGCTAGAGTTTGACATATGTGATTTAGGGGTAACAATAACAATAAACTGACACAACACGCCACAAATAGACATATTTAGAGGTACACAGCATGGATGCCCTTTGTTGCCCCTTCTCTTTAACATTTCAATTGATCCGATACTGTGACATTTCTGAGTGATAGGGGAGGGAGGGAGGGAGGCATTCGCGAATGATAAATTATTAAATTGTAAGGCACCCTAAAAAACACACTCTCCTGGTTGATTGAGGAGATACACACAGTAAGTTCTTTCAGGATATATCCTTAAAAGGATATCTCCTGAAATTTCCTTTCTAATTATATATTTTTACACCTTAACTGGGCAAGTGGGAGCCAGTAAAGGGATCATATAGATTGCTGGACCCAGTCCACAGTAAAAAAGCAGCCATAGTGTGTCCGGGAACCTTCACACAGACTTTTCTTAGCCAGGCCTGCTTCTTGGCAGGGTTGGACGGGCCCACCAGAGAACCGGAGATTCGTCCGGTTGGCCTTGGCTTCTCCTTCAGGAGAGTTCATAGTGCAAACCTTGCAGCTGCTATAGGGCTCTTGAGCGGGGGAGAAAGTTGGTCCCTCAGAATCAAATCCTCTGGTGGGCCCAATGTTTTCAGTCTTACACTGCTTCTGGATGACAGTTGTATTTCAGCTCAGTCATATTCTTTAACTCCGTGAAAGGACTGGTATAGAGGGAAACCGTATCTACTCCGGCTGTCATTTCTCCCAGAAAAGTTCTCTAATGTAGCTTGTTCCATAAGCAATGACAGCCCATCCAACATCAGCTCACATTTCTCGGTGGTGCTTCGACACACAAAGATCTTTCTTTGCGTCTTGAATTTCATGACTACAGAGTTGGCCAATGGCCTGATCTACAATGCGTTTTGAGAAATAACTTGCATAAGCAAAGCCACGGTTTAGGCCACTCAAGGTCATCATTAACCAAAACTCATACAGCTTTCCCACAGACTGAAAGAGAGGTGCCAAGACTTCCCTGTCCTCACCAAGAGAACGACTGTCCATGCTCTCCTCATTATCACCCAATTCGCGTTGAGATGAGATAAGGCTGGGCTGTATAGTTCTTTGCTCCGCCTGCAATGCCTCCTCTTTAATTGTGAGCAGCGAGTGTTTCAGTAGACAGAGAAGCGGGATGGTGACGCTAATTATGGCATCGCCACTCACCATCTTGGTGGAGTCCTCAGTTTTGGAGGACGGCACAGATGTCAGACATCCATGCCCACTCAACAGCTCTTATGTGCAGAGGCTGACCTGAATTCCAATGGGCGCGTTAAAGCTGGTACTCAACTACCCTCTGCTGCTCACAAATCGTTCCCAACATCTTTCTAACATGTGGTGACATCGCACAACAGTCGGTGAGCTGGAATCTGCTGAAGCACTGCCAGGGTGGTGGAAGCTGTAGCTGACTCTCTGAAATGTGTACACAAGCGTTGTCCTTTCACAAGCAGCTCTGGGTAGGTTTTGAGAAACCGCTGAACCACTAAGTTGAGCACATTTAGTGCTCTCTCATTACTAATGGGTACCCCCTGTATGGAGAACAATATCAGCACCAAAGAATTAAAAGATGAAATATAGCCTGCTTTATATACCACAGTACTAAGAAGACCAAATTCGATTATATCATGTGGACCCCGTGACAATAATATCTGCACCGAAGAATTAATTTCACTAGAGTAGAACTAGTATAATGGCGACCGACAACTCTTCCACTACAGCCAACCCAGCAGATGGAGACCCAACCAGGAGTGTTCAGATTTAAAAAAATTAGGGCCTGACACCACTATTTCTGTGGCCAACTAATTGGAGATGGTGGAGTTCAATCTCTTAGCTTTGTCATGTGTAGGAGGAAACAATCTTTTACGTGACCACAACTACGGGACCAAGGGCTGGCTGCATTGCTGAAAGAGGGCGGATTACAGTGAAGTGGACAAACTGCTGGACCATGAGTGAGGTGCAGGCGGAGATGTTACAATGGATTGAGAAACATGTGGTGTCCTCTGTGAAACAAACACAACAGGCATGTCCGCTTCCGTTACAGCTGACAGGCTCTCACTCAGCCTGACTGGAGCGGGTAAAGAACTGAAGGTTCTGCGGTCAGAGACCTGCGCGACAATACTTGGCACGGTAACAGAGGAGAAGGAAGAAGCAGCAGATGCGATTGATGGGGCTGCTGATGGTTGTTGAGATCTGCTGGTCCGCATTTTATCGCAGCAAGATTGCCAGTGTAAAGCATGTTGTTTGCGCATGTGAAGGTTGATGCATGTAATAGTCAAATTATTGCATTTTTTCCCTCTACTGAGTTTTTTCTTGCAAAGTTTGCAGATAACGTGAGTTGGCTCATCCTTTGCGGTCTCAAATAAGGCCCAGGCTAGGCATCCCTTGCCATCCCTGCGAGCTGCAGACCCGCGACCGCTGCTGGCCACAGCCACAGTTGTGGCTAAGGATGGAGTGCTTGTCGCAGTTGCATCGCTCCGTGTGGTCGCCACAGGATGCAACATAACCTCGTCTTCCTCCTCCTCCACCTCCTCAGATGAGCTACTCAGCTGCGTGCATCTGGGTTCAGACCAAGTGGGATCCACAACCTCAAGATCATCCAATGTGTTATCTCATTCCTCGCCCTGACAATGACCCTCCTCCCCTTCTTGCCCTGACAGCACAGTACAGTCCACGTGACCCTCAGGTATGAGTCTCTTCAGGATCACCCCCCCCCACACACACACCCAGGGGTTAATGTCTGGGGATGAGGGTCAGGAAGATGCTCGGACCCAACTTTTTTTTTTTTTTTTCCCCTGTCTGGAGAAAAATCTTTGCCCCAAAAAATGTTAATCTCAGATGTAGTCTGCTTTCTATACTAATTGAGTTTATCATGTCTGTGTACCCCTGTGTGGAGAACAATATCTGCACCAAGGAATTAAAAGATGAAATATAGCTTGTTTTATATTCCACGGTAGAAAGAAAACCAATTTCTACTTTATCATGTATACCCCTGTGAGAACAATATCTACACCAAATAATTATTAACTATTATAATGGGAACCAACACCTATTCCACTACAGACAAACCAGTAGATGGAGACCCAATCAGGATTTTCCACATTTCCAAAAATTAGTGACAGACACCAGCAAAGTGGCATCAATTTCAGTGCAGTAGAAATTGTAGAATTAGGAACGACACCTCTTCCACTACAGCCAACCCAATAGATGGAAACTCAATCAGGAGTGTTCACATTTAAAAAAACCTAGGGCCTAAAACCACCAATATGGCGTCAATTTCACTAGAGTATAAGTAGTATAATGGGAGACCGACACCTCTTCCAGTACAGCTAACCCAGCAAATGGAGACTCAATCAAGAGTGCACTATCCTCTACAGTGGTTCACCACGAGTCACACTTGTACTCTGTTGTGCAGATGCACAAGCTGGTCTAAAAAAAAATGTGTGAAAGGACTCACAGAAATTGCATCTGCCACTTACACTACTGCTGCTGCTAATATTTTGGCATTGACGAATTGACGTGCCAGAGGTTGGAAGTGTAGAGCTGCGATGCACTCCGTGTGCCTCACTGCTGTCTTGGGGAAAACCTATCTTAAAATTGTGTAAAAGCATGTTTCGATACTCCAACATTCGCGGGTCCCTTTCCAGGGCGGGAAGCATTGGGCAAAATTTACTCTTATAACGTGGATGTAACAGAGTGGCAACCCAATAGTAATCATTATTTTGAATCATAACTGTGACAACCCAGCATTTCTTCTTAATTATGCCACACATACTTTCTGATGGCGAAGAGCAATATACCTTTATTTTTATGTTGATTTTTTAACCTGTGTTCTTCTTTGGTTGATTACCACATTATTGTTTGATTAATCCTGAATGTTGAAACTTGAGTTAAGATGTACCTCAACTCATTGTCTGCAAATCTTGCAAGATAGGGTCAGGGAGCATTACTGTTTGATAATATGCTGATTACATGTTATAACAGAATAAATCCTATAATAAGAAGGAAATACCACAATTTTTAGAAAATAAGTCCAGAATACCTCAAACTCAGAATACCACCATATAAAAAAGGCATAAAGGAATAAAACAATACTCAATATTCATCATATATCAATTTTATTAAATTTAGACATAACAAGACAGACCACAAGAAGGTTAAAAACCCTTTAAAAACACAATTCAAATATAGCTCAGGAGAGGTGGATAGGGTAGGGCATACTCAGAATAAATAACAGTGAATATAATAAATTTCCTCTATTTAGACCCCCAAATCAATGAGATTTCCACAAATTTAATTAGCAATGATTGTTCAACTGTTTAAGATATGAGAGATACCAATAGCAGCAATATTTAATAAATAAATATTCCAATATGGTGAAAATACAAAACCTTGAAAATTTAATACAATATAAAGTGCCCGTGCAACAATTTCATATAAATATAAAAAAATATATATTCAAGTGTATTGTATAATATATGAAAATGAATATACCACTATTTTATACTGCTGCCAGAACAAATGGCACCTCCAAAATATTGCAAATTGTCAGGGCTGGTATTTATCATGTAATAACAAGTGAATGCTCACAGCCCTTCTTAAGCAATATAGGGAAATGAAATACAAGCATATATTAGGGGTCCAAAGAGACACATCCCCACATCCCTCCATATATATGCCATATATACACAAATGCAAGAAAGATGCAGCTGTAGATAATAATATAATTACCGGCGTCTTTCTATCGGGCGCCGCAAGTCCCGCGTGAGCCACCACGGATACTTCCGGGCAGCTGACCCGGAGCGCGTCACTGAAGGGCATGTTGCCATTCATGACGCGCCCAGGTCCACAGGCATCCAGAAGACCCGTGGGGCGCACGCGCACTGCGGCGCACAGCGTCGGTAAGAGCCATCTTTAAAAATGCCAATTAGCCATAAATGCAGTCCTTGATAGAACTCAAAATAAGTGGGGATATGGCACATAGCCGTAATTGTAACCATAGATAGAACCTCATACAAAAATGAATGGGAGCATTGGGAAATTAATCACAAAGAAAAACAAAAAATGTAAGGAAAAAAAGAACTGTGATGTTAAAAAAAAAGTATGAAAAATATAAAAAATAATAAAATATGTATGAATGGGGTGCAATAAAAAGTGAATGTGAAAAAGTGTGAGTATAAAATGAAATTGTTGTGAAAAATGAAAAAACCAAATAAACCTTTGTGATGAATATGGAAAAAGGAATAAAGAGATTGCAGAAAGGTGAATAAAAATGTGAAAAAATATAAAAATGTGAAAAATGTGAAGGACAATCTGCACAGTGCAAAGAGCAATATAGAATGAGTGAAAAAAAACAAAACAAATATACATGGATATCTACTAAACCATATACGAATACACATACACATACATACATACATACATACCTACATGTACACATACACGAACAATATAATAATCCTTAACATCCACAAATGTGATACATAAATGCCACAGCACAAATTTTGGCTGCAGACCCATAATACCCAAGCTTCCCACAATACATATACACACACATATAATGCGAAATTCCATCCATGAAACAATGTTCACCGCCATCAATCCCCCACCAAAAGAACGACTGCAAGCATAGAATAACACTGCATGTAAACATAGCACCACTCCCCTGCAAAAGAAAAGAGCCATAAAATATAAGAATACAAAAAAGCACATATAATTAAAAGTCAAAGAACAGTGGTCACAGTGGATATATCAACATCCCTGAACAGGAATAATTCATTTATAGAAAACTTCCAAAACCCCATTGATCATTGAGGCCACTGGGTCTCATACTCTTTAATACGGTAATCCATCTGCATTCCATTTGTAGCAGTCTTTTGGCCAAATCCCCCTTCCTAATGTTGGGGTATAGTCGGTCAATTCCTCTAAATTTCAGCAGATGTTCTTGATGTGGATGACATTCTCGAAAGGGTCTTGCCACCGGTTTCAATTTTGATAGAGTTTCCAAATCTTCTGCTTGTACTTTCATAGCAGATCTGATATCCTTGATATGTTCAAGGATGAAGACTCGCAATTCACATGTCGTCATACCTACATAGTAGAGTCCACAGGGACAGATAGCCAAATATATAACGTATGATGTCTGACAATTGATAAAATGAAGAATCTTGTATTCCCGAGAGCCTGTTGAATCAAAGAATATGTTAGTCCTTTCCAGATGGCTACATGCCTTGCAACTGCCACATTGCCAACAACCCCATTTGGGGCCCTTGGAATCAAATATAAATTTAGAGGGTGATGTTCTATGATGGCTGTGTACCAGTATATCCTTAATTGTTTTTCCACGTTTGGCTGTCAAATTTGGTCTGTCTGAAATAAAAGAGGATAAGGATACATCCTGTTTGAGGATTGGCCAATATTTCGCTACTGACTCTGAAATCTCTTTCCATCTGGAGTTATAATTAGTGATGAGTCTTGTATGACCCTTCACATTTCTCCTTTTGTCCTTGTTTGAGGTCAAGAGGGATTGTCTATTCAATTGTTTAGCACACATATGGGCCTTATTGACATTCAGCCTCTTGTATCCTCATTGGATAAACCTCCTTTCTAAAATCTTAGCCTGTTCTTTTTCCTGACTGCAAATTCTTCTTGCCCTTATGAACTGACCTGTGGGTATTGCTTTAATCACATGTGCCGGATGTGCCGATCTTGCGTGTAGAAATGCATTCACACTTGTGTCCTTTCGATAGATATCCGTAGTGACTGTCCCATTAGTATCAATATTGATGTTGAGATCCAGGAAGTTGATTGATGACGACTGGCTTATTACTGACGATAGTTTAATATTGAGTACATTATTATTCAAATGCACCAAAAAAAGATCCAGAAGTTCACGAGTACCCTGCCAAATAAACAAAATATCGTCTATGAATCGAATCCATAATATGACTGAGCCAGAAAAAATCTCATCATCCTCTTGTATTAGCTCCCTCTCTCACCATCCCAAAAAGAGGTTTGCGTACGATGGGGCACATGCTACCCCCATCGCCACTCCCCTCTTCTGTAAATAATGCCGATCTTTAAATAGAAAATTGTTGTGGGTAAGAACATATTCCATAAGAGTTAGAATAAGATTGGAGAGAGTCTTATCAAGATTTTGGTTTTTCAAGAAAAATTCCAAAGCCCTTAAGCCATATTGACGTTCGATGTTCGTATATAAAGATTCGACATCATATGTTACCAGGAACATATCTGGCTCCATGTGAATGCTGTCTAATCTTTGTAAAACCTCAGTCGAATCCTTTACATAAGAAGGTAGTTCACTCACAATGGGTTTCAAATAGAAGTCCAGAAATTTAGAAATGGGTTCAATTAAACTCCCATTACCTGAGAGAATTGGATGACCCGGTGGATTACTCATATCTTTATGTACTTAAGGTAAAAGGTATAAAAGTTGGAATTTTTAATAGCTAGCAAAAATTAGGCAGACAGCTGGGGGCTGATATTAATAGCCCAGGAAGGGTGCCATGAATATTGGCCCCCTCCCAGGCTAGAAACACCAGCCGTCAGTCTCCCCAGAAATGGCGCATCCATGGGATGCGCCAATTCTGGCACTTAGCCTCGCTCTTCCCACTGCCCTGTAGCGGTGGCAGTGGGGTAATAGGGCTGGGGTTGATGTCAGCTTATAATGCCAGCTGACATCAAGCCCAGGTTAGTAATGGAGAGGCGTCTATAAGACACCCCCATTACTAACCCCATAGTCAAAGTTAAAAAAAAACCCACAAACACCCAGAATAAAGTCCTTTAATTGAAATAAACACACAATTCTTTATTGTTCTAAATTAAACCATACTTACCGTCACGCCCATTCCAGCTGAAGCCAACGATCTCCTGCAATAAAAGTAAAATAATAAAGCAACCTCATCCTTACCTTTCCATGGTTCTCACGACGGCTCCAGCTTTGCTACATTCACATGACATGAAAAGGTAATAATGAGGTTGCTTTATTATATATTAATAAATATTAATTTATTATCATATAGTATATGCTCCTTTCCTAATAACTGTGGATTGGCTGGCATTCCCAGACAGTAGATTTGCTTCCATTGTGTTACAATAGTGTTCAAAATAATAGCAGTGTGTTCAAAAACATGAGTTAAGCACAAAATCTTTATACTAGTTTTTATTTCCATGCATTGGGAACATTGTGCACTGTTTTCTAATTCAAAACATGAAGAGAAATGTATATATTTTAACTACTTTGCAGAAAATAACAAAAAATGAACATTGAGCTGTTCTAAAAAATAGCAGTGTCTGCATTTGTCTTTACAAACTCACTATGTATGTTTTTTGAGGATTTAGCATTCCTGTGAATCATTAACCTAATATTTTAGTTTTATACCCACAGTTTTTTACAACTACTTCACATCCATGTTCCATAGAGTCAACCAACTTCTGGCACCTGTCAAATGTTGTTCCAGCATAGGATGCTTTGACTACATCCCACAATTTTGTTTGCATTTGTTGGCTTTGCCTCAGAAACGGTAATTTTGATCTCACCCCACAAGTGTTCTATCGGATTAAGGTCCGGAGATTGGGTTGGCCACTCCATAACCTCAATTTTGTTGGATTGGAACCAAGATTTTTCTAGTTTACTGGTGTGTTTAGGGTCGTTGTCTTGTTGAAACACTCATTTCAAGTGCATATCCTCTTCAGCGTAAGGCAACATGATCTCTTCAAGTATATCTTCTCAATTTCACTCCCCAAGTTTTCGGTATTTCGATCCTGATTAATATAACTGTAGTCCAGGTGCCCGTAAACTACTTAATCTAGTATAAGTTAAAGGGCGGAAGGAGAAAAATGCAAACATGGTTGCAGAATCATGTGCCCCATGTTCTTGGATAAATTATCATTCCTTCAAAAAAATGTAATGGGCAGAGGCATCATTGTGCAAAATGAAAAAAGTAGAGGCCTTTTTCAAACAAGCAAAAGTTTCATATTGCAATTACTGCAACAAATTCAAACATCAAGGAATATTTTGAGTCACTTTTTGATATCAAGAAACATTGGTAGCCGGAGAGCCCACACTTTGAGGTACTCATCAATTAGGGGTAAATACAAATGTCTGTGCTGGGATCTCCGCAGATTCACCAAAGGCCTCATGGAGAATATAAACAGGTAAATATAGTAACGGTGGCATGGATTAAAGTGGCACGCCATCACCAGAACAGTAAACATGGGGCAAATGAAGGGAAACTATCAAAAATAACAGCCGAGGGGATCAAGCAGATCCCACAGCTGCCACAAATTTGTCAAAGACTACATGCCGCTGCCTCTAACAGTCAGGACAATTACGCAATTGACCGATGAATGATGGACGAGTCTGCGGCTGTCTTAACTACTAGGCCACTCAAAGTGAGCTTACAGTATATACACTTCCAATTATAAGGTATGGGAGATATACAGTCATGGCTGAAAATGCTGGCACTCTAGAAATTGTTCCAGAAAATTAAGTATTTCTCCCATAAAATTTTGCAATTACACATGTTAATTTCCTTTGTGTGTACTTAAACAATACAAAAAAAAGAAAAAAAGGCAAATTGGACATAATTTCACACAAAACCCCAAAAATGGTCTGGACAAAATCGTTGGCACCCTCAATTTAATATTTGTTTGCACCTTTTGGAATAAATAGCTGCAATCAATCGCTTCCTATAACCATCAACAAGCTTCTTACACCTCTCAGCTGGAATTTTGGACCACTCTTCTTTTTCAAACTGCTCCACGTCTCTCATATTTGAAGGGCACCTTCTCCCAACAGCAATTTAAAAAATTTAAAAATCTCTCCACAGGTATTCAATGGGATTTAGATCCAGACCCATTGCTGGCCACTTCAGAGCTCTCCAGCGTTTTTTTTTCCATCCATTTATGGGTGCTTCTTGAAGTATGTTTGGGGTCATTGCTCTGCTGGAAGACCCATGACCTAGGATGCAAACCCAGCTTTCAGACACTGGGCACTACGTTGCGAACCAAAATCCTTTGGTAATCTTCAGAGTTCATGATGCCTTGCACCCAGTCAAGTCACCCAGTGCCAAAGGCAGCAAAACAACCCCAAAACATCTTTGAACCTCCACTATATTTGACTGTAGGTACTGTGTTCTTTTCGAAGGCAGCACACCACCAAGAATTTTTTTTTTTTTTTAAATGAACTTTACTCAGCCCCAATGGCAACCTTTCAGTTCACAGAACCTTTCTCAAGTAAAGTACAAGTGCTACTGATGTGATATACAGCTCTGGCAAAAATTAAGAGACCACTGCAAATTTTTCAGTTTCTCTGATTTATCTCTTTATAGGTATATTTTTGAGTAAAATGTACATTGTTGTTTCAGTCTATAAACTACTGACAACATGTCTCTGAAATTCAAAGCTAAAAATTTTGTATTTATTTGCAGCAAATGATAAAGCTTCAAAATACTAAAAAAGAAACAGTGCTTTCAGACCTCAAATTACTCATGTTTTAACTCAGGAAGAGTTCAGAAATCAATATTTGGTGGAATAACCATGATTTGTAATCACAGTTTTCATGCCTATTGGCATGCTTTCCACCAGTCTTTCCAATAGAAAACTGTTCAGTGGTCTCTTAATTTTTGCCAGAGCTGTATATAATTTCAAAACATGATTCATGTGATTACATCTCATTAAATTCATTCATAATTTTACATACTTTTACAATTATGATACATATATAGATAAGATACCAAACAGTGTAATTATATTATGTGCATTTATATAAAAATATATTTGATATTAGAATGTAAACATTTCTTAGATAAAGTGACTAGTGCATTAAACTAGTAACTTGTAAAATTTTGAATGAATTTAATGAGATGTAATGACATGAATCAGGTTTTGCAACTATATATATCACACCAGTAGCACTTATACTTTGCTTGAGAAAGGTTCTGTGAACCAAAACGTTGCCATTGGGGCTGCATAAAGTCCATTTAAAAAAAAAATAAAAAATTTCTTGGTGGTGTGTGGTTTTCGTTTTTGGATCTATATATGGAACAAATTGGACATTTGGGTGAAGGCTTGGCACCTGTTGTGAGTAACTAAATGATGCTATTCTACTCTTTTTTTGTGAGTGATTTAAGTGTTTAAAGGAAGGTGCACATTTTTTCTGCCATTTCTTTCTTTTTTTTGTTCTAAAATAATTTTTTTGTCTGGTGAATAATGGATAATATAATAATAGACCCTGAAGTTTTTTCATATACTGCTAAGGAGTAGGATAGGTAGGATTCTGGGGGCGTTGGAAGATAATGTAACGTTTTTAAGTACACCATCAGTGACGGATTTGAAACATAAATATGAAAATGACTCCAAAACAATGATAACTTTGCAGTTACATATGACCACATCAGGTCAATATTATAATGCACTAAAAAAATCCAAGGGGCCTGCAGCTCAATATTAGACCGAACCTTTTTATCAATAATGCGATTTTTTGCTCTGGTTTTAGTATGATATCCAATAAATAAGCCATGGATGTTATCCTTCTTAATATTGATTTTTTTTTATTTTTTTTTATCTCCAAGCATTGTGGAAGTGGAAGAAAAATCTAAGTCACAATTGAAAAGTGAGGACTGGGACAATTTTAAGGATTCAATGGCTATTCGGATGCAACGACTCAGTGCAGATCTGGAGGAGGTGAAACGCCAGAAATGGAATCTGGATATGGAAGATTACCAGAATGGTTATATATATATATATTATATATCTGGCAAAAAGATGGGAAAAGCACCTCTTGGAATAGAAAAGGTAATTTCCATAACTATATAAAATATAGGAACAATGATTTCAAACCCCATTCATATGTATGTGATACTGTTATTTTCTCTAGAACCAGACTTGGCACAACAAAGGAAAAACTACGAAAAAGGAGAGGAGGTAAACGACATCGGAGACAACAGAAGAGAAAAACAAGGGAAGAGAAAACCACGTCAAAGACAAATATTGGAGGAGGGACATAAATTAGTGGTAAATCTATCGAATAAGATATTAACAGAACCACAAATGTCACTTCTGAATAAGGGTCTTACATTTAGTCCTACTAAGCATGTAAACTGGTTCCAGCTTGAATTGGATCTTCAGAGATTTTTTAGGAATATTAAATTAAAAAAATGGTTTGCAAATAATACTGTAGCTCCAAAAACATGTGACAGTGAGCTCAGTCTACAGCAGGTGTTAATGGTTAAAAAAGGTACCGTTACACCCCTGGGGAATGTGCCAGTAATTCAGGCATTTATTGAGGTGGTCCAACATGATGTAGAGATGTTAAGGGGACAAACACATACAAAATGAAAAAATCCCAACTTAAAGTCTGAGGAATTAAAAGCATTGCGTGAACTTGTCCATCACATTATTATAAAGCCAGCCAAAAAGGGTGGTGCTGTCGTCATAGACAGGGGATCCTACATAAAAGAGATCAGGAGACAATTGATTGATGGGGAGGCGTACAGGAAGGTGGATAATGATCCCAAATTTGGATTTATGAATATAATGAAAAATATTTTGCTTGAGGCATTACAGAAGAAGATCATTGACAAGGATTTGTTTGATTTTTTTGCGGATGGAACATGCCACCCCGTCCGTACTATATGTGTTGCCCAAAATTCATAAATTCCTTGAGAATCCTCCAGGGCGACCTATAGTGTCGGGTGTGGATTCCTTGACTAGCGAGGTTGGGATATAGCTGGATAAAAGTTTGAATCCTCTAGCCAGGAGCTCATTGTCTTTTGTTTGTGACATTTCTGATTTTATTTCTAAATTGCAAAATGTGGAGATGGTGGGGGAGGTCACGCTAGCTTCTTTTGATGTGATCTCCCTCTATACCTCTATTGATAATGTAAGAGGGATTGAGGCAATAAAACGCAAACTGCTGTCCACTGAGCTTACAAATGAGAGTCAATGTTTTATTGTAAATCTATTGGAGTTTGTACTGTATCATTATTTTTTGTTTGGTATTGATTTTTTTATTCAATTATGTGGTACGGCAATGGGGACAAACATGGCCCAGGCCTATGCAAATATTGTCATGGCAACGCTGGAGGAGTACCTTTGTCTATGTATCCCACTACTTCAGACATGTACTGGTGTGGTGGAGGTAAATAGATGACGTCTTCCTCCTGTGGATGGGTACACAGGCAGGATTGGAAGAGTTTCATGCCTATTTGAATGAGATAGATGACACTATTAAATTGGTCAGCTCTAAAGAAAAAATACAATTCCTGGATGTTCCTTGTTTCACAGGAAAATGGCGAATTAAGAACGTCGTTGTATACTAAACCTACGGATTGTAACAATATGCTTAAATTTGAGAGCCACCATCCTAAACAAATAAGAGCATTGCCATACAGTCAATATCTGACAATTAAAAGAATTGAGAGTAATGCAGACAATTTACAGTCTAGTATGAATATGTTGACAAACAAATTTATGGAGAGGGGTTATCCTCAAAAATTATTGGAAAGTCAGATCAGTAAAACTCAAAAGTTGGATAGGAAAGAGCTCATACAATCTATATAAAAAAAAAAAAAAAAAAAAAAAAAAAGGAGTATGGATAGAGTGCCAATGGTCACAACATATGGAGAGGAGAGTGAACAAGTTGCGAAAATTATTAGAAATCATTGGAAAATGCTGGGAAATTGTTTGACTAAGGTACTTAAGAATCCTCCACTATTTTCCTATAGATGGGCAGAAAATGTTAGGGATAAAATAGTGCATTTGGATATTGGGCCACTGAAAAAAAAAGACACAAACATTACAGGTAGGGGCAAAAAGGGATGTTTCCCATGCCTCTCATGTGTTAATTGTCTACTAATGTTAAAAGGGGAGAAATTTACCCATCCTAAAACTCAGATTGACTATGAAATTAGATACTACCTTACATATGGCTCAGATCATGTGATATATTTATTACAATGTCCTTGTCTACTTTGGTATATTGGAGAAACTACGTATGATTTTAAGACTCGTATAAATCACCATAGGTACACAATAAGAAAAAAAAAGGATGTACCTTCCGGTATCAAAACATTTTATTGAAGCGGGTTACACTGAAAAACAATTAAAATTTAAAATAATAGATATGATCCCTATAACATATGAGGAGGGGATAGAGCTAAATTGTTGAGGAAAAAAAGAATTGGAATGGATCTTTAGATTAAATACTCTCAAACCCAACCCAACACTCAAACCCAATGTGGAATTTAATATAGCAGCGATAATCTAGGGTCCTGACCAAAAACTAAGCATGTTTTTAAGATTTTACTATATAATATATGAGCAACTTTTTTAATTTTATCCTTATTTTTTCTTGTAGATCACCATTTGCACAGGGAAGATTGGAGAGGACGACTCATCCAGTAATGTGTGTGTGTTGGATTTTCTATCAATATATAAATGTACTGCTTTTTGGAGACTTCTTAAAGGAATGGAGTTTGAAATTAATTTTAATCTTAAGATTCCCATAATAAATGTCCAGTGTTATAGTGAGGTTAAGGTGTTAATTTAAAAAAAAAAAAAAAATACAATTACACCTATTGTGTTTCGGTAATGGGACAGGGTCCGAGAGGACTCGGTCTCTGAACTGATCCCCCATTTCTATGGACGTATCCAGTGATGGGGACACCTATGGATCTGTGGTGTGTGTTTTTTTCTGACAAAGAGGAATGAGTAAGAATCCCCCACCTCAAATGCAGAGGGAAGAACTGCCATGGCATTATATTATCTCTAAAAAAAAAAAAAAAAAAAAAAAAAAAAAGACACCAACAGTGTCAAAATGAGATTGAATGTGTGCTGGCATTTGGGAAATAGCTTTCCATACTCCAAGATGGCGACCGCGGCACAAGAGAGTGGAGTGCGCACGTGCGGTCACAATGTCCACATTCCAAGATGGCGACCGCGGCACAAAGGAATGAAGTGCGTAGATGCGGTCATTATGTCAGAAAGGGGAGTCTCCTGATTGGTTCCTGAAGCTGACTGCGTGTGAGTAGACATGCCCAGTGGAACACACAGGACGCCAGGGACAACATGGTGCAGCCATACTGTGTATTATGAATATGTATGTTACTGGGTGAGTCGCCCCTCCAGGATTATAAAATGCACCCGAGTCCAATTATGATTGTTTAATGCACTAGTCACTTTATCTAAGAAATGTTTACATTATATTATCTATAATATAACCGGAGATGTGTCAGACACGCCTGCGCAGTCTGGCTCCAGACAGAATGCATGGAGCAGTTACAGGTAAGAGGAGTGTGTATGGTGCCGGAGATCGCGGTATGTGTAGGCACTGAACGCATACCATGATCTCTGGCGCCATACTTACCTGACCGGGAGGAGTGTTGCCGTGGCGCCTTTCTTCTCGCCGAAGACCAGGGCAGGAGTGAAGGCGTCGGAATCGGGGCATGCGCATAGCGACATTTTACTGGAGACACATTTGCAGTGTGTCTTCAGGAAAATGGCGCCGGACAGTGCGGTATGGGCACACTCGTACTCCGGCGCCGCACTCCTCCCCCGGCCTCCGGCAGAACGGGACACAGCGCTGGAGCACAGGGAAGAAAGGTGAGTATAAGTGTTTATTTTTTTGTATGTGTGCAGCGTGATAGGGATGAGCGTTGCCATACATGCCATGATTGGGGGGTAAGGGGACCAAGCATACATACCAGGATTGGGGGGGGACCATGCATACCAAGATTAGGGCGTGAGGGGGACGACCATGCATACCAGGATTGGGGGGTGAGGGGGGATGACCATTAATTGGGCGGTGAGGGGACCATGCATACCAGGAGAGGAATGAGGGGGTACCATGCATACCAGGATTGGGGGGTGAGGGGTGCCATGCATACCAGGATTAGGGGGGTGAGGGGGGGGACCATGCATACCAGGATTGGTGGGTGAGGGGGGCACCATGCATACCAGGATTGGGGGGGGTGAGGGGACCAAGCATACATACCAGGATTGGGGGGTGAGTGGCCCATGCATACCAGGATTGGGGGGTGAGGGGGGACCATACATACCAGGATTGGGGAGTGAGGGGGGACCATGCATACTAGGATTGGGGAGTGAGGGGGGGACCATGCATACCAGGATTGGTGGTAAGGGGACCATGCATACCAGGATGAGGGGTACCATGCATACTAGGATAAGGCATGGGGTGCCATGCATACCAGGATTGGGGGATGAGGAGTGCCATGCATACCAGGATTGGGGGATGAGGAGTGCCATGCATACCAGGATGAGGGATTGGGTGCCATGCATACCAGGATTGGGGGATGAGGGTGTCATGCATACCAGAATTGGGATGAGGGGTGCCATGTATACCAGGATGAGGGGTACCATACATACCAGAATAGGGATGCGGGGTGCCATGCATATCAGGATGAGGGATGGTGTGCCATGTATACCAGGATGAGGGGTGCCATACATACCAGGATTGGGAATGAGGGGTGCCATGCATACCAGGATTGGGGATGAGGGGTGCCATGCATACCAGGATTGGGGATGAGGGGTGCCATGCATACCAGGATTGGGGATGAGGGGTGCCATGCATACCAGGATTGGGGATGAGGGGTGCCATGCATACCAGGATTGGGGATGAGGGGTGCCATGCATACCAGGATTGGGGATGAGGGGTGCCATGCATACCAGGATTGGGGATGAGGGGTGCCATGCATAACAGGATAGGAATGCGGGGTACCATGCATACCACGATGAGGGGTACTATGCATACCAGGATAGGGATACTACAGTATAAACAATTCCATAAAACAAAAAGGATAAACGAAAACAAATGTATTAAACTTGACCTTGCAGGACTGGCTCTGGCTTTTATGAAGGGGAGCTCTTAGTTTTTGAGGGGCAACGGACAGAACTACAGTAAACTGCATCTCCCACAACTGGGAAAGATTATTATTTGGCAATTGCTATTTATTAACACAAGTTAAGCCCACATACCTTCCCTTCTGGTGACTCTAAACAGGGATGGTGTTCAGAAAACCATAGCATGTGGCTCAGCTTTAGAAAATTATGAGATTCCCAGATTCTACAATATCTTTGCCCCTGGAGGTCCCAGACTGGAGATATTACCATCATATTTCCTACCACGATTTTATCTTTATATAGATAGGAAACATGGCATGGCTAGCATCATCCATTTGTTCGATATTTAATTTGAAAGTGTTATGGTTACCGCCCAGTGACTTAAGACAATGCGCTCCGCTCGCCACATCGTCACAACTATAAATAGGACTTTCATAACTGAAGGATCCTTAGTGTTCATAAAAAACCTCAATATTCATAACTGGAATAGAACAAAGCAGCTTAAGGTAGTTAGCCTCAGGCTTACCAGAAATGGCAGGGAAAGGCCATAAACCTGTCGCCTTCCACATTCCTGTCTTATCTATCAGACCCCAACCTAAATTACCTGTTTGGGGAGGAGGGAGTTAAGATGTTTCTCAGCTGCAGTTAAGGGTCATCTGGGGGCCATAGACATGCTTCAATATTCACTATGAGAACTTATAGATTTGCAATTATATCTAGAACAGAAACTAATAGGAAAAACGAGGAAACACAGAGGTAAGGCCTAATCGGCCAGTAGTTAATTTATGTTCAGACTTAATAGGTAAAAATAGTTGAAAATATAACAACATTTAAGTTGGAGGCAGGGGAGTTGTATGGAAACAATTTGCACTGTGGCAGTTGTTTCTAATGGCTAAAGAGCTAAGAGACAAAAATAACTACATGTACTTTATTCACCCAGCCGTTGAGATAAATGGAAAATGCAAGACAAGGATTTGATTAGTGTACTTTTGTATAACTTGTAATGATGTTCTAAAACATTTTTTTAATAAAAACATACAGATAAAAAAAACAAAACAAACGTCAAATGCTCTGCTGACTCAATTGCAGTTTTCGAAGCCTGCTCTGGCATTAACATCAGCACAAAACTGTATGCTGTGAGCTTCATGACATGGGTTTACATGGCCAAGCAGCGGCATTCAAGCCTAACATCACCAAGCACAATGCCAAGTGTCATCGGACTCTGGAGCAGTGAAGTGACCAATCACACATTTTTTACCTATCATAGACGAAGAGAACAAATGGAGTCCTTGGTTGAACAAATCCGCTTCATCCTGAGGAACTGGCCCTCTGGGACGGCCCGAATGGTAGCAGCTTTATGTGCGGATGAGGCATGGATCAGAGCGATCATAGAGGTCGACTTCCTGAACTCAGTCTGTATTCATGTCTCAGCATCCACCTCAATACTGACGTGCAGGAACTCTAACCTGCTATCCGCCTTATATGTCAACTTGATATTGAAAGGGTTGACATTCAACTGATCCATGAAGTGGTCAAACTGCTCGATCGTTCCCTTCCAAAAATAATAACAGGTCATCAATGTACCTGTACCAGCACTGGATACGGTGCATGGCCTGGCGCCCCCGTCACCAAAAATTGTAATCTCTGTAACCAAAAGGGATCCAATTTAATAATGTGCCTGGCTCTCAATTTTCTACCTATAAGTCCGATGCAGAAGAATGGGTTTGGCAAATGCCATTACAACATTACCTTCTTGACTGCACTGTGTGAACATGATTGCCCCAGTGCATAAAGCAAAGTCCATAAAGTCATGGTTAGATATGTATGGTGCAGAAGAACTGGACATGCCTGGACAAAGTCCTGACTGCAACCTCCTTGAATAACCTTGGACGAAGGATGAATTTAAATGGAGATTGCGAACCAGGCCTTCTCCTTCAACATCAGTGTCTAACCTAACCAACAGTCTTCTTGATGAATAGGCAAAGATTCCCACAGACAAATCCCAGAATTTCTTTCTATTTTTTTTTTTTTAATTGTTTCAATGACAACTGGTAAACGACACATTATGAACAAAGTTGTGACATAGCTTACTTATCTAATCTTGGCTATGTAAACCATATTAAAAGGGGACAAGTTACATAATTCATACTGCCCAAACCACATGCAGCATTAATTGCAGCTAGTTATATGTTTTCTCCGAAACAAAAATATAGTTAGAAGATCCAATCGGGGACCATTTCTAGAGACTAGACTAGTCCGATGCAACCCGCCAGTTGGCAGCGCCAATCCAGGTGATTGTCAGGTATCTCCCATAGTGAGACTTGTCAATTACCTGGACCAGTGTTGGACTAGTCTCATCTATGGCTTTGGTCCCCAGCCAGATCTTCTAAATATACTTTCTCTAAAATGCAGGATGTTTCATAGAAAATGCTGCCAGGAGATTTGGCAGCGTGAATCTTGTGACAGGTTCCCTTTAATGCAGAACAAATACACAAACGGCATACTGTCGTAGAAATGATGGACTTTAAAGGGTCTGTGGACAATTTGCATTTTTTCTGAGTGATTTTGGCACAAAACCTGAAGCATTTCCTAGTAGCAGCATAGTGAATGAGATAATCAGCCCAATTCTCTCGGATGAGATCACCTATGGCAATCTGCATGAGCCCTTAGGGTGCAGTCAGAAGGCCGTATAAATCGGACTGAGATCGAACCGCAATGCTCAGACTGGCCGCTGCATAGAAATATATTGTAGAACTACACTAACATAGTTTTTAAGGTTGAAGGAAGACTAAGTCCATCTAGTTCAACCCATGCCTAACATGTTGATCCAGAGGAAGGCAAAAAAAAACCCATGTGGCAAACACTAAGCTCCACATTGGGGAAAAAAAATTCCTTCCCGACTCCATACGACAATCAGACTAGTTCCCTGGATCAACGCCCTATCAAGGAATCTAGTACATATAACCTGGAATATTATACTTTTCGAGAAAGGCATCCTTGCCCTTCTTAAATTTTAACAGTGAATCACTCATTACAACATCATGCAGCAGAGAGCTCCATAGTCTCACTGCTCTTACAGTAAAGAATCCCCGTCTGTGATTATGATTAAACCTTCTTTCCTCCAGACGTAGAAGAAGCCCCCTTGTTCCCGTCTCAGGCCTCAGAGTAAAAAGATCAGTAGAAAGGTCTTTGTACTGTCCCCTCATATACTTGTACATAGTAATAAGATCACCCCTAAGCCTTCGTTTTTCCACAGTAAATAACCCCAAGTGTAATAACCTGTCTTGGTATTTGAGACCCCCCAGTCCTCTAATAACCTTGGTCACTCTTCTCTGCACCCTCTCTAGTTCAGCTATGTCTTTCTTATACACTGTAGACCAGAACTGAACACAGTATTCTAAGTGTGGTCGAACTAGTGACTTGTATAGAGGTAAAATTATGTTCTCCTCATGAGCATCTATGTCTCTTTTAATGCATCCCATTATTTTATTTGCCTTTGCAGCAGCTGCCTGACACTGGCCACCAAAAATGAGCTTGTCGTCCACCAATACACCCAGGTCTTGTTCAGTGACACTTTTGCCCAGTGTTTTACAATTAAGCATATAATTATACATTTTATTTCCTCTGCCCAAGTGCATTACCTTACATTTATCCCCATTAACCCCTTTCCGAAGTGGTCAGTAATAGTACGCACCACGTCGGAAAAGCAGGTTCAGTGGGGACTCTGGCGCTGAGCCCGCACTGAACTGGGCACCTGTCAGCTGATTATTACAGCTGACATGTGCCCGCAACAGCTGCGGGCGGAATCGCGATCCACCCGCGGCCGTTAACTAGTTAAATGCCGCTGTCAATCTCTGACAGCGGCATTTAACAGCGCCGGAAGCTCGTCACTTACCTCGCCCATCGGTGACCCCGGCACGTGATTGCGGGTCACTGATGGGTGGGCATGACAACCCTGAGTCTGCAGGAGACCCCAGTGGTTGTCATGTAAAGATTGCTATGAGCGCCACCTAGTGGTCAGCGCTCATAGCACAGGAGCATTTCTGCTACATAGAGGTGATCTGCTCATCACCTCTATGTAGCAGAGGCGATCGGACAGTTGCAGCTTCTAGTCTCCTATGGAGATTATAGAAGCAAGCAAAAAGTGTAAAAAAAAATGTTTTTAAAAATATAAAAAAAATAATAATAAAAAAAAAAAAGTTTAAATCCCTCCCCTTTTGCCTCATTCAAAATAAAATAAAAAATAAACCCCACATACACATTTGGTATCGCCGCTTTCAGAATCACCTGATCTATCAATATAAAAAAAGAATTAATCTGTTGGGTAAAAGGCGTAACGAGAAAAAAATTCCAAACAATTGTTTTTTTGGTCGCCGCAACATTGCAATAAAATGCATTAACGGGCGATCAAAACATCGGATCTACCCCAAAATGGTATCAATAAAAAAGTCAGCCTGGCGCGCAAAAAATAAGCCCTCACCCGGCCCCAGATCCCGAAAAATGGAGACGCTATGGGTCTTGGAAAATGGTAAAACTAGTAATGGCGTTTAAAAGTACAACTCGTCCCGCAAAAAATAAGCCCTCACATGGCCATATTGAGTGAAAAATAAAAAGACTATGGCTCTGGGAAGGGAACAAAAAACGAAAACTCAAAATCAGAAAATGCTCCGGTCATGAAGGGGTTAAACATCATTTGCCATTTATCAGCCCAAGCTTCTAGTTTACATAGATCCTCCTGTAATATAAAATTGTCCTCCTCTGTATTGATTACCCTGCCAAGCTTAGTGTCATCTGCAAATATTGAAATACTACTCTGTATGCCCCCTACATTAATAAATGTTAAAAAGTGGGCCTAATACTGACCCCTGTGGTACCCCACTGTTAACGGAGACCCAGTCTGAGTGCTTTCCATTAATAACCACCCTTTGTTTCCTATCACTGAGCCAGTTCTTAACCCACATACATATATTTTCCCCTATCCCCATTGTTCTCATTTTAAGTATCAACCTTTTGTGTGGAACTGTATCAAAAGCTTTTGAAAAGTCCATATACACAACATCCACTGCATTTCCTTGGTCCAGTCCAGAACTTACCTCTTCATAAAAGCTGATCAGATTAGCTTGACAGGAACGGTCCCTTGTAAACCCATGTTGATATTGGGTCATGAGGTTATTCTTCTTCAGATACTCTAGTATAGCATCTCTTAGGAAACCATCTAGGATTTTCCCCACAGTAGAGGTTAAGATTACTGGCCTATAATTTCCAAGTTCGGTTTTTGTCCCCTTTTTAAATATGGGCACCACATTTGCTATACGCCAGTCCTGTGGTACAGACCCTGTTATTATCGAATCTTTAAAGATTAAAAATAATGGCCTATCTAGGACTTTACTTAATTCCTGCAGTACTCGCGGGTGTGTCCCATCCGGGCCCGGGGATTTGTCAACTTTAGTGATTTTTAGACGCCGCAGTACTTCTTGCTGGGTTAAGCAAGAGACATTTAATGGAGAATTTTTGTTATCACTGATCATGTTTTCTGTCATGCGATTTTCTTGTGTAAATACTGTTGAAAAAAAATCATTTTGCATATTGGCTTTTTCCTCATCCTCATCTACCATTTAACCCAGGCTATTTTTAAGGGGGCCAACACTATCATTTTTTTAGTTTCTTACTATTTATGTAGTTAAAGAATATTTTGGGATTATTTTTACTTTCTCTGGCAACAAGTCTCTCTGTCTAAATCTTTGCTGCCTTAATTTGGTTTTTACAGAATTTATTTAATTTTATATATGTATTTAATGCCTCATCACTACCTACTTGCTTTAGTTCTCTAAATGCTTTCCTTTTGTCACTTATTGCACCCCTTACAGCTCTATTTAGCCATAGTGGTTTCCTCCTATTTCTAGCATGTTTATTCCCATAGGGTATATATTGTGCACAGGTCCTATTCAGGATGCTAATAAAGGTCTCCCATTTGCTTTGTGTAGTTTTAGGTCTCAGGATATCGTCCCAGTTTATTGCACTAAGATCATCTCTCAACCGTTGGAAATTTGCCTTCCTGAAGTTTAGTGTCCTTGTAACCCTACATATCTTATTAAAGGATACATGAAAACTTATTATTTTGAGATCACTATTACTCAAGTGACCCCCAACTCGTATATTTGGTATGCGATCTGGCCTTTTGGTTAATATTATGTCTAGTAGTGTCCCCCTTCTTGTTGGGTCCTGAACCAGTTGTGAAAGGTAATTGTCTCTCAGTTGTCAAAAACCTATTACCTTTGCTGGAACTACAAGCTTCTGTTCCCCAATGTATTTCAGGGTAGTTAAAGTCCCATATAATAATGACTTCTCCTTGATTCGCTGCTTCATCCATTTGCTTTACGAGTATATTCTCCGCTGCTTCCATTATTTTTGGAGACTTCTAACAAACCCCTATTAGTAATTTATTATTTTTTCCCCCTCCCCTTATCTCCACCCACAGTGACTCTACATTTTCATTAGATTCACATACAGTACAGACCAAAAGTTTAGACACACCATCTCATTTAAAAAAAATTCTGTATTTTCAGGACTATGAAAATTGTACATTCACACTGAAGGCATCAAAACTATAAATTAACACATGTGGAATTATATACTTAACAAAAAAGTGTGAAACAACTGAAAATATGTCTTATATTCTAGGTTCTTCAAAGTAGCCACCTTTTGCTTTGATGACTGCTTTGCACACTCTTGGCATTCTCTTGATGAGCTTCAAGAGGCAGTCACTGGAAATGGTCTTCCAACAATCTTGAAGGAGTTCCCAGAGACGCTTAGCACTTGTTGGCCCTTTTGCCTTCACTCTGCGGTCCAGCTCACCCCAAACCATCTCGATTGGGTTCAGGTCTGGTGACTGTGGAGGCCAGGTCATCTGGCGTAGCACACCATCACTCTCCTTCTTGGTCAAATAGCCCTTACACAGCCTGGAGGTGTGTTTGGGGTCATTGTCCTGTTGAAAAATAAATGATCGTCCAACTAAACACAAACCGGATGGAATAGCATGCCGCTGCAAGATGCTGTGGTAGCCATGCTGGTTTAGTATGCCTTCAATTTTGAATAAATCCCCAACAGTGTCACCAGCAAAGCGCCCCCACACCATCACACCTCCTCCTCCATGCTTCACAGTGGGAACCAGGCATGTAGAGTCCATCTGTTCACCTTTTCTGCGTCGCACAAAGACACGGTGGTTGGAACCAAAGATCTCAAATTTGGACTCATCAGACCAAAGCACAGATTTCCACTGGTCTAATGTCCATTCCTTGTGTTCTTTAGCCCAAACAAGTCTCTTCTGCTTGTTGCCTGTCCTTAGCAGTGGTTTCCTAGCAACTATTTTACCATGAAGGCCAGCTGCACAAAGTCTCCTCTTAACAGTTGTTGAAGAGATGTGTCTGCTGCTAGAACTCTGCGTGGCATTGACCTGGTCTCTAATCTGAGCTGCTGTTAACCTGCGATTTCTGAGGCTGGTGACTCGGATAAACTTATCCTCAGAAGCAGAAGTGACTCTTGGTCTTACTTTCCAGGGGCGGTCCTCATGTGAGCCAGTTTCTTTGTAGCGCTTGATGGTTTTTGCAACTGCACTTGGGGACACTTTCAAAGTTTGGCCAATTTTTCGGACTGACTGACCTTCATTTCTTAAAGTAATGATGGCCACTCGTTTTTCTTTACTTAGCTGCTTTTTTCTTGCCATAATACAAATTCTAACAGTCTATTCAGTAGGACTATCAGCTGTGTATCCACCAGACTTTTGCACAACACAACTGATGGTCCCAACCCCATTTATAGGGCAAGAAATCCCACTTATTAAACCTGACAGGGCACACCTGTGAAGTGAAAACCATTTCCGGTGACTACTTCTTGAAGCTCATCAAGAGAATGCCAAGAGTGTGCAAAGCAGTCATCAAAGCAAAAAGGTGGCTACTTTGAAGAACCTAGAATATAAGACATATTTTCAGTTGTTTCACACTTTTTTGTTAAGTACAGTCATGGCCAAAAGTATTGAGAATGAGACAAATAGTAATTTTTCCAAAGTTTACTGCTTCATTTTTTGTAATGGCAATTTGCATATACTCCTGAATGTCAAAGAGTGATCAGCTTAACAGCAATTACTGTACTTGCAAAGTCAATATTTGCCCAGAAAATGAACTTTAACCCCCAAAACACATTTCAACATCATAGCAGTCCTGCCTTAAAAGGAGCAGCTAACATCGTTTTAGTGGTTGATCCATTAACACAGGTGTGGGTGTTGATGAGGACAGGGCTGGCGATCAGTCAGTCATGATTAAGTAAGAATGACATCACTGGACACTTTAAAAGGAGGCTGGTTCTTGGTATCATTGTTTCTCTTCAGTTAACCATGGTTATCTCTAAAGAAACACATGCAGCCATCATTGCACTGCACAAAAATGGCCTAACAGGGAAGAGTATCGCAGCTACAAAGATTGCACCTCAGTCAACAATCTATCGCATCATCAAGAACTTCAAGGAGAGAGCTTCCATTGTTGTCAAAAAGGCTCCAGGGCGCCCAAGAAAGACCAGCAAGCGCCAGGACCGTATCTTAAAACTGTTTCAGCTGTGGGATCGGACTACCAGCAGTGCCGAGCTTGTTCAGGAATGGCAGCAGGCTGGTGTGAGTGCTTCTGCACACACTGTGAGGCGGAGACTCTTTGAGCAAGGGCTGGTTTCAAGGAGGGCAGCAAAGAAGCCACTTCTCTCCTGAAAAAACATCAGGGACCGACTGATATTCAGCAAAAGGTACAGGGAGTGGACGGCTGAAGACTGGGGCAAAGTCATTTTCTCTGATGAATCCCCTTTTCGATTGTTTGGGACATCTGGAAAACAGCTTATTCGGAGAAGAAGAGGTGAGCGCTACCACCAGTCTTGTCTCATGCCAACTGTAAAGCATCCTGAAACCATTCATGTGAGGGGTTGCTTCTCAGCCAAGGGAATCGGCTCACTCACAGTCTTGCCTAAAAACACAGCCATGAATAAAGAATGGTACCAGAATGTCCTCCAAGAGCAACTTCTCCCAACCGTCCAAGAGCAGTTTGGCGCCCAAAAATGCCTTTTCCAGCATGATGGAGCACCTTGCCATAAAGCAAAGGTGATAACTAAATGGCTCATGGAACAAAACAGAGATTTTGGGTCCATGGCCTGGAAACTCCCCAGATCTTAATCCCATTGAGAACTTGTGGTCAATCATCAAGAGACGGGTGGACAAACAAAAACCAACAAATTCTGGCAAAATGCAAGCATTGATTATGCAAGAATGGACTGCAATCAGTCAGGATTTGGTCCAAAAGTTGATTGAGAGCATGCCAGGGAGAATTACAGAGGTCTTGAAGAAGAAGGGGCAACACTGCAAATATTGACTTGCTGCATTAACTCATTCTAACTGTCAATATAACCTATTGGTACTCATAATATGATTGCAATTATATTTCTGTATGTGATATAAACATCAGACAAACACTAATAAAAACCAGAGGCCAGTAGATCATGTGAAAATATAATTTTGGTGTCATTCTCAAAACTTTTGGCCATGACTGTATATAATTCCACATGTGTTAATTCATAGTTTTGATGCCTTCAGTGTGAATGTACAATTTTCAAAGTCAAGAAAATACAGAAAAATCTTTAAATGAGAAGGTGTGTCCAAACTTTTGGTCGGTACTGTATATTCTCACGCAAGATGGATTTTAAGGATGAATTTATATATAAACACACACACCACCCCCCTCGCTTGTTTGTACGGTCATTTCTGAACAGACTATAGCCCTGAAAATTAACTGCCCAGTCATGGCTCTCGTCAAGCCATGTCTCAGATATCCCCACCATGTCATAATTATTTTCCAACAAAATTAATTCTAATTCCTCTATTTTGTTGGTGAGGCTTCTGGCATTAGCGTACATGCATTTTATGTATCTCTCTGTACCTCAATTCCTTCTTACTATATTGACTGTTCTAACCCCACCCCCAATTTCTTTATTTGTGCCCAGGTCACTATCTGCACTATCTTCCCCACCTATAAAATGAATACCCTCCCCCCCAATCCCTAGTTTAAACACTCCTCCAACCTTCTAGCCATTTTCTTCCCCAGCACAGCTGCACCCTCCCCATTGAGGTGCAGCTCGTCCCTGACGTAGAACCTGTAGCCAACTGAGAAGTCAGCCCAGTTGTCAGTAACCCAAACCCCTCCTTCCTACACCAATTCCTGAGCCACTTATTTATCTCCCTAATCTCCCGTTGCCTCTTTGGCGTGGCACGTTGTACAGGCAGTATTTCAGAGAATACCACCTTGGAGGTCCTTGCTTTAAGCTTGCAGCCTAATTCCCTGAAATCATCTTTAAGGACCTTCAACCTACCTCTAACTTTGTAATTTGTGCCAATGTGCACCATGACCGCTGGGTCCTCACAAGCCCCTCCCAGCAATCTGTCAACCCTATCAGCGATGTGCCGGACTCGAGCGCCAGGTAGGCAGCACACTGTTCGATGATCCCTGTCTTTGTGACAGATTGCCCTATCTGTTCCCCTAATAATTGAGTCCCCCACTACCAGCACCTGCCTGGCTTGCCCTGCTCTCCTATTACCCCCTTACTGGAGCTGACACTCCTCCGGTTTTCAGAGGACATGCCTTGCTGCAGCAGTGCTACCCCTGGACTGACACCCCCCTCATCTGCCAACTTTGCAAACTTATTGGGGTGTGCCAGGTCAGGACTAGCCTCCCTGGCACTCTTCCCTCTACCCCCCCTTCTGTCACCCAGCTAGCTGCCTCACTGTCCTGCAGCTCCATACTACCACCCTCCCCCACAGCTACCCCAGTGAGCAGCTGCTCAGTGAGCAGCAAACTCC
Source organism: Phyllobates terribilis (assembly GCF_046119375.1). Lineage (NCBI taxonomy): Eukaryota > Metazoa > Chordata > Amphibia > Anura > Dendrobatidae > Phyllobates > Phyllobates terribilis. The sequence continues at coordinate 16,699,406 of NW_027362761.1, read as the reverse complement.
TTTCCATATTGTCTATGGATCTCAGTGTTGCCAGCTGCTCATTTAGATTGAGTACCTGGGCTTCCAAACGCACAACGTGCACACATCTCGCACAGCAGTATGCAAACCCGACCGGCTGTTCAAGGATTGCATACATGTGGGCAAGATGCACACTGGATATCATTGTCAATAATGGAGCTCATTTCCTAATGGGGATTGCACTAGACAGAAATGTTAAGTAAAAAGAAATGTAAAGAATTAATAAAATACAGCCAGCAATTCAATCCAAATTCCTCCCTTCCCAACTCCCTGAATCCAAAGTCACTGAGTCACAAGTTACACACTTACTTACGCTCCAGTCACACTCAGCTCGTTCACAATCGCTAAGGAAGATGATTTAAAGAGATTTTTTTTTTTTGTTTGTTTTTTCCTTTAGCAGCGATCCAACCTACTGCTCAATGCACTTCCAAAGGACTGGAAGCCCCAACCAGCTGCCACTTATAAACCCTTAATTATGACCCCTCACCCTTAATTAACCCCTTGTGAGTATAGCTACACCTCAGGATTTAAGTGCAATGTAGTTAACCCTTAAACACACAGGTAGTAAAATAAGAGACTGTAAAACTGTAGAGAAAATAGGTTTTAAAAAGCCCAATAAAATTAAACCGGTAGAAAAGCACGCAGCAGTTCACAATTCAGCAACTCACAGCTATTCACACACATTTGCTGCAGGATTCACAAATACCTCTTCACTGAATCACAAGTCACACACTTACTTCCGTTTGCACTTACGCTCCAGTCACACTAAGCTCGTTCACACTCGCTAAGGAAGAAGAGCACCAGCGTCTCTGCCTTCTGCCTCCCTCCTCCGGCCGAGTTGCCGACTCACCGCAACAGCCCCCGTCACGCACTTCCTGCTCCGGCTGCTGATGCTTGGGGTGTGTGCACTGCACACAGATCCCCAGGCAATGTGCTTAGGGCACTCGCCTGATGGGAGGTGCTTGTGCAACGTTGTAAGTCTGTTCCTAACACACTTGTCAGTTATCAGATCCCAGTGCTCATATTCCTGTATATCTGCTGGTATATCAGCCGTGTCCACCTGCCTGTCAGTACATCAGTCGTACCCACCAGCACCTGTCAGTCAGTGCATCTGTCACGCCTGCCTGTATAACAGTCGTGCCCAACATTACCAGCCTGCCTGTATATCAGCCGTACCAGTCTGCACCTACCTACCTGGCTACCATTCGTGTCCGCCAGTACCTGCTTGCCTGTGTGTCTGTCATGCCAGTCACTATACTAGCGGTGCCAGCCAGTCTACCATTCCTGGCCGTCTCTGCTTCCTGTCCCTTGGGGGTCAGCTGCCATCCACCCGAGGTCAGTCCCGAAGTAGCACCTGGTCCCGCCTCCCTATCCCTAGTCTCTCCTCGGATCGCGGTATCGTCAGCCGCCGTGCATCCGAGGTTGGACTAGGTGAGGCTCCTAGTCACACCCCTCCGGGCTCTCCTCGGATCATGGCACAGTGGTTCCACCACCCAGTCCGTTACATATATGAAGCTGCATGCTTGGGAGAGCCACCGACCAGTCCGTTAATTATGGTATGATCTCGGTCTGATTTATACAGTGCTGCTCACCATTATTGGCACGCCTTAATTTTTTTCATAGACTGTACAATATCTTCATAAATAAATGGAGATGTACCAAAGTTATATATTCAGGATTTTTTAATTAGTGGTCCAAAGTAATAAAACAATAAAACATTGTTTTTCAAGTTCCATGTTGCAATTTCAAGAAAAAAACAGAATAAACAGCATGTGCAGCAATAAAGGCAACCCTAATTAATACTTGGTTGCACACCTTTTGGCATAGCTGAACGCCTCCAAATGTTTCTTGTAGCCATATATAAAGCTTCTTGCACTTCTCAGCTGGAATTTTCTCCCACTCTTCCTTTGTAGTTTGTTCAAGCTCTTGAATGCTTGCAGGGTTCTTTTTCCCAATGGCAGATGTCAGCTCACCCCAAAGATTTTCAAAGGGATTTAGGTCAGGACTTATTGCTGGCCATTTTAAAACAGTCCATGTTTTCATTTTCAACCATTCCTGTGTACTTTTGATGTGTGCTTTGGGTCATTGTCTTGCTGGAGGACCCATGATCTTCAATTCAAACCGAACTTTTCTTACACTGGGTAGTACATCTCGCTCTACAATCTCTTGATAATTCTCTGATTTTATGATTCCTGTGATATGGTCAAGGCCTCCAGTACCAGACGCAGCAAAGCAACTCCACAGCATTATGGATCCTCCACCATGCTTAACTGTTGGTAAGGTATTCTTTTCCTTATAAGCTTCATTGCACCGCCTGTAAACAAACTGTTTCTTTGCATTGCCAAAAAGATCTATTTTTGTTTCAACTGTCCACAGAACATTTTCCCAGAAGGATTGTGATTTGTCAAGGTTCCTTGGTAAAGATCAGTTGTTCCTTTCTATGTCTTTTCTTCAGCAATGGTTTCTTCCTTTGCCTTCACCCATAAAGCTCTGCTTGGTTTAATATACGACTTATGGTACTTGTTGAAACCATGACCCCAGACTGATCCAGATTGGCCTTCGGGTCTCTGGATGTTTGACGTAGTTTTTTTTCCACCAAACATCGAAGACATCTCTTGTCAATTTTCCTCTTTCCCCCACGTCCAATGAGGTTGTTGACAATTCCATGCTTGGCAAACTTCTTAACAACATTGCGCACTGTTGAAACTGGGATACCAAGGTCTTTGGAGATGGCCTTATACCCTTTGGAAGTCTTGTGTTTGCTAATGGCAGTTCTGATGTCCTCAGGCAGTTCCTCTATCTTACTCATTGTCTCAAAGAAACAGGGCCTACCATGTGACTTTAAAACACTGAAGTCATCATTCATTGGCTAATTCATGTCACATGGGCACCAACAATTACAGGTGAATCTCTTTTGTGATTTACCACAGGCGAGTCAAAATGTGTTTCCATACTAAATTGATGTAAAGGGTGCCAATACCAGTGTCACTGCAAGCTTTAGGTTTTTCTATTTTTCTCTCCCATTGTTTTTTGTTTTAAATTATTGTTTATCATTTGCTCTTTTGTATTTAACAAGAGTGCTCTATACAAAAAAAACTGTTACACTAGATTAATTTTTTTCAGGAGATATTCCACATTATGTACATAAATTCATGGGTGCCAAATAACGATGAGCAGGACTGTATGGTCATCTGACTGCGCCCTAAATCAAACAAATAAAACCTCACTCAAACTCAGTTGCTTGTGTGGAAGAGGAAACGGATTGTCAAATACCGGAGAAGATAACACAAACTGCAATGATTGACCTTATGCTACCCTGGGTGCAATCACAGAGAAGGGATTACTCCATATGTCCCATATGTTTGAGAGGTTTTGCAAGCCGCCTCGATTTTGTAGACATTCTTCTGATAAGCAAATTCAGTTTACCAAGTGAATCCATTCCCATTTTATTGGTGAATGGTCTCCCATCCATTGTAGTGCTATTGTTTTCCTTGCTAAAAAATAAAGTTTCACAGATAAATATTTTGGTGTGATGTTGCTAGGTTGGATTGTCTAGTTGCATGGGAGCACTAGAGAGGTTAGAAAGGATACTATGTCAAACTAAAAGGATTGTATACTAGGGCAAGACCAAATTAAATGCCAAAATTCTCCAGAAACTTGTAGTAAAGAAGCAGCCAGCTCCAGATGAATGGATTTAGAGTGGCATGTCATACACCTGTTAGGTGTAATGTGTAGGTGTCCCAGTAGTTTTGTCCATGTAGTGTCACACTTACTACATGTCATATTGCCTTTTAAGTCCTCTCTTCAGACAGCCTTAGAAACCCCCCTGCATTAATCCATCGCTAACCCTACTACTTTATAAACTAGCACAGATGTAGAAGCTGGTTATGACTACCGTGCACTAGACAGTTTTAGCTAAACAAATATCACTGAGGCATAACCAAGGTCTTCCATGTTTATTTGTCCTTCTAAACTAATTTTTTGATGGACTATACAAATAATACTTTAAATGTGCTCGACTTGACAAGATGGAAAAACACTGCAACAATGCAGCTAAACGTTTTTGTAGCGTTTTATCAGTGTTTTTTTTGTGAAGAAAACTAACTTTATTAAACATGTACTGTAGACAAATCACAGAAGTAATCCGGCTAAAAAAAATAGTGGCAAAAAAACGGCTGTTTTGAATGCAGTGTTTTTACTGCCAAGAGAGCAGGTTTTGGCGGCTGAAAAAAAATGCTGCAAAAACGCAACATGTGAAAATAAACTAACATTTATTTATAGATTATAAATAGCTGTGGACAGGTGCAGAAGTCTCATTGAAAGTTGCAGAAATTATTTGCAGTGATTACCTGATAAGGTTATGCGACAAAATATTACGTTAAAGGAAACCTCATTTTTGTCTGGGCGTAACAGGCCCCCAGAGTTGATGCGCAAGGCCAGATTAGAGGCTTTGTGATGACGGAGCTTGGAGAATCAATAACGCACACACAGATTCCGCTTTAATGAAATGCGGGCAGGGTTTATATACACCCCTGGCAGAAAGGGCTTTATGCCAAGAAGCAAGCAACTGTTTTGTGGGATTTAGAGGTAGATGTGTCTAGGTGTCTGGTTCGAACCAGTTACTCAGGCACTTGGGATATGTAGTGGGGGGTTCTGTGTAAAAGTGCTACATGATAAATTTAGAGCATAAAATGGTGACTGAGAAGACAAAATGGATCCTGATCTCCCACAATAACAGAACATTTATTTTGCTTTACATTCAGCAGTATCACAATCGTCACACGTTATTTGGATGAAATAATCAAGAGTTAACCAGTTTTCCAAACTTACATGTACACTAAGAATTAGGCTAAAAAAAAAGGTAAGGGATACCCCAAAACTAGTCCACAGACCCATACAATGCCTCTGGCTTGAGCCACTTGTCAAACTTTGGCTGACAAAACGCCAAAGGAAATGTTCACACAGGGCATGTTTGCAGCATTGTTCCCAACATGAAAACTACAAGTGTTGTCAGGAAAAATGCTGAGTATATTACAACCCCTGGCAAAAATTATGGAATCACCGAGCTCGGACGATGTTTAAACAACTGAATGATGTTGTTGAAAAAAAGCAGATCACGGACATTGCACAAAACTAAAGTCATTTCAAATGGCAACTTTAGGGCTTTAAGAAACACTAAAAGAAATCAAGATTAAAAATGTGGTACTCAGTAAGGGTATTTTTTTTTTCAGACCAAGTAGAGGGAAAAAAAGTATGGAATCACTCAATTCTGAGGACAAAATTATGGAATCATGAAAAATAAACACACAAAAGAACACTCCAATAACATCACTAGTATTTTGTTGCACCACCTCTGGCTTTAATAACAGCTTGTGTCGCTGAGGCATGGACTTAATGAGTGACAAACAGTACTCTTCATCAATCTGGCTCCAACTTTCTCTGATTGTGGTTGCCAGATCAGCTTTGCAGGTTGGAGCCTTGTCATGGACCATTTTCCTCAACTTCCACCAAAGATTTTCAATTGGATTGAGATCCGGACTATTTGCAGGCCATGACATTGACCTTATGTGTCTTCTTTCAAGGAATGTTTTCACATTATCATCTTGAAAAATGATGTCATCATCCCCAAACATCCTTTCAATTTATGGGATAAGAAAACTGTCCAAAATATCAATGTAAACTTGGGCATTTATTGAAGATGTAATGACAGCCATCTCCCCAGTGCCTTTACCGGACATGCAGCCCCATATCATCAATGACTGTGGAAATTTGCATGCTCTCTTCATTCATCTTTATAAATCTCATTGGAACGGCACCAAACAAAAAAGTTCCAGCATCATCACCTTGCCCAATGCAGATTCGCGATTCATCAGTGAATATGACTTTCATCCAGTCATCCACAGTCCACGATTGCTTTTCCTTAGCCCACTGTAAGCTTGTTTTTTTTCTGTTTAGGTGTTAATGATGGCTTATGTTTAGCTTTTCTGTATGTAAATCCCATTTCCTTTAGGCGGTTTCTTACAGTTCGGTCACAGACATTGACTCCAGTTTCCTCCCATTCGTTCCTCATTTGTTTTGTTGTGCATTTCCTGTTTTGGAGACATATTGCTTTAAGTTTCCAGTCTTGACGCTTTGAGGTCTTCCTTGGTCTACCAGTATGTTTGCCTTCCCATGTTGTTTGTAGTTGGTCCGGATTTTAGACAACTGACTGTGAACAACCAACATCTTTTGCAACATTGCGTGATGATTTACCTTCTTTTAAGAGTTTGATAATCCTCTCCTTTGTTTCAATTGACATCTTTCATGTTGGGGCCATGATTCATGTCAGTCCACTTGGTGCAACAGCTCTCCAAGGTGTGATCACTCCTTTTTAGATGCAGACTAACGAGCAGATCTAATTTGATGCAGGTGTTAGTTTTGGAAATGAAAATTTACAGGGTGATTCCATAATTTTTTCCCTCTGCTTGGTCTGAAAAAAATTACCCTTACTGAGTACCACATTTTTTTTCTTGATTTCTTTTAGTGTTTCTTAAAGCCCTAAAGTTGCTATTTGAAATGACTTTAGTTTTGTGCCATGTCTGTGATCTGCTTTATTTCAACAACATTAAACGACTGAATGAACATCCTCTGAGCCCGGTGATTCCATAATTTCTGCCAGGGGTTGTATGTGGGTTTTTCATGCAGAAAGGCTGCAACTACACAATGTATAAAACATACCCTTAGGCTACGTTTCCACAATGAGCTTTTGGTGAGTTTTTGATATTGAAGATTTTCTGCAAGATTTATGCACCCATTAAGTAAAATAAGTTACTTGCATTTTTTTTTGAAAATAAACGGCATAAAAAAAATTCACAGAAAACTCATTGTGGGAACGTAGCCTAGAAGTCCATTGAGACAAGGTGCTTTCAGACCATAAACAAGCATCAATTAACTATATGCAACTCAATCTGTGCTCATTTATTGGGACAGCTGGAGCCGTTTGCTTATGAGTAGTTGGATAAATAGCTATGGACGCGAGCAGAAGTCTCATTGAGAGTTACAGAAATTATTTGCAGTGATTACCTGAAAAGGTTGTACAACTTATGTAACAAAATATTAAGTTAAGGGAAACATCATGTTTGTCCAGGCAATTTATCTTAGTTTGTATTTTTTATTTTTTCTGCTGAACTACTATTCAATAGTATTGTCTGATTCTCATTAGTTGCAATTTAAATTTACTGAATATCAACTTACTTTTGTCAGTCTCAAAGTGACCATTGTTAGTTTTTCTTACTTTAACATGATGGTACGAAAAATTTTGGCCACATGTGTACGAATCTTCTGTTTGAGACAAAGTGCAGATCAACAACTCTGGTTCCAAAACCAACCCTGCAGAATACTATTAGTATATGAATGGAGAAAAGACAAAATAACTGAAGTCAGTAGAAAAACAATGTCAAAAAAATAGCAGCCAAATTTGTTATCTTATGAGTCACTGTCATTAGAAAAACTTTACATAAAAGGTTATGTTTTGAATTTATCCAAAGATCTCCGGTCCTGGTCTCAATGTAGAGAATGTGATCCACTCAACTCCTCTTTTGGCCTCCCATCCTCTGCTGATGAATGTACTGGAAAAAAAAACAAAAAAAAACATAGAAGAGTGCTGAAGCTTGTTCAGGATCTGCTGCCTAACGCCTTCCCGATGTAGACCATTTTTATTTTTGTGCTCTTTTTTTCATACCCTTCTTCCAAAAGCCAAAACTTCTTAATTGTTTTCGTTCATAACCATATGAAGCCTTAATTTTTTGCAGAATGAGGTGTAGTTTTGAATGGGATCATCTATAATATCCCTCTGTCTGAAGCCTTTATAGACTGCGCAAGCGAGACACGCCTGCGCAGTCCGGCTCCAGACAGCAGAACGCATGGAGCAGTTACAGGTAAGAGGAGTGTGTATGGCGCCGGAAATCGCGGTATGAGTAGGCACTGAATGCATACTGCGATCTCCGGCGCCATACTTATATAGTTACCTGACCGGGAGGAACGTTGCCGCGGCCCCTCTCTTCTCGCCGGAGACCGGGGCAGGAGTGAAGGCGTCGGAATCGGCGCATGCGCATAGCGCTATCCGGCGCCATTTTACTGAAGACACATTTGCAGTGTGTCTTCAGCAAAATGGCGCCGGACAGCACGGTATGGGTAAGCGCGTACTCTGGCGCCACACTCCTCCCCCGGCCTCCAGCAGAACAGGACACAGCAGCGCTGGAGCACAGGGAAGAAAGGCAAGATAAGTGTTTATTTTTTTGTATGCGTGCAGCGTGAAAGGGATGAGGGGGCTGCACACACCAGGATTGGGGGATGAGGGGGCCACGCATACCAGGATTGGAGAATGAGGGGTGCCATGCATACCACAATGAGGGATGGGGTGCCATGCATACCAGGATTGGGGATGAGGGGTGTCATGCATACCAGGATAGGGGGATGAGGGGGCGACACATACCAGGATAGGGGGATGAGGGGGCGACACATACCAGGATAGGGGGGCGACACATACCAGGATAGGGGGATGAGGGGTGCCATGCATACCACAATGAGGGATGGGGTGCCATGCATACCAGGATAAGGATGAGGGGTGCCATGCATACCACAATGAGGGATGAGGGGGCCACACATACCAGGATTGGGGGATGAGGGGGCCACACATACCAGGATTGGGGGATGAGGGGGCCACACATACCAGGATTGGGGGATGAGGGGGCCACACATACCAGGATTGGGGGATGAGGGGGCCACACATACCAGGATTGAGGGGTACCATGCATACCAGGATTGGGGGGTGAGGGGACCATGCATACCAAGATTGGTGGGTGAGGGGGCCATGCATACCAAGATTGGTGGGTGAGGGGGCCATGCATACCAAGATTGATGGGTGAGGGGGCCATGCATACCAAGATTGGGGGATGAGGGGTGCCATGCATACCAGGATAGGGATGAGGGGTGCCATGCATACTAGGATAGGGATGAGGGGTGCCATGCATACCAGAATGAGGGATGAGGGGTGCCATGCATACCAGAATGAGGGATGGGGTGCCATGCATACCAGGATTGGGGATGAGGGGTGCCATGCATACCAGGATTGGGGATGAGGGAGCCATGCATACCAGCATTGGGGATGAGGGAGCCATGCATACCAGCATTGGGGATGAGGGAGCCATGCATACCAGCATTGGGGATGAGGGAGCCATGCATACCAGCATTGGGGATGAGGGAGCCATGCATACCAGCATTGGGGATGAGGGAGCCATGCATACCAGCATTGGGGATGAGGGAGCCATGCATACCAGCATTGGGGATGAGGGGTGCCATGAATACCAGCATTGGGGATGAGGGGTGCCATGCATACCAGGACAGGAATGCAGGGTACCATGCATACCAGGATTGGGGATGAGGGGTGCCATGCATACCAGGATTGGGGATGAGGGTGCCATGCATACCAGGATTGGGGATGAGGGTCCCATGCATACCAGGATTGGGGATGAGGGGTGCCATGCATACCACAATGAGGGATGGGGTGCCATGCATACCAGGATTGGGGATGAGGGGTGCCATGCATACCAGGATTGGGGATCTGGGGGGGCCATGCATACCAGGATTCCGATGAGGGGTACCATGCATACCAGGATTGGGTACCATGCATACCAGGATGAGGTGCGTCATGCATGCCAGGATTGGGATTAGGGGTGCCATGCATACCAGGATTGAGGGTGAGGGGTGCCATGCATACCAGGATTGAGGGTGAGGGGTGCCATGCATACCAGGATTGGGGGTGAGGGGTGCCATGCATACCAGGAATGGGGGTGAGGGGTGCCATGCATGCCAGGATTGAGGGTGAGGGGTGCCATGCATACCAGGATTGGGGGTGAGGGGTGCCATGCATACCAGGATTGGGGGTGAGGGGTGCCATGCATACCAGGATTGAGGGTGAGGGGGTGCCATGCATACCAGGATTGGGGGTGAGGGGGTGCCATGCATACCAGGATTGGGGGTGAGGGCAGCACATATCAGGATGGGGGAACAGGATGGGGACAGCACAAATACCAGGATGGGAGACAATATACCAATAAAAAAGCTTGTCACCTGGGCGTAGAACGGGCTCAATAGCTAGTTTATTTTATAATACAATGTAATGAAAAAGAGGAAAAATTTAAAGTGCAGTGAAATAGTGGAAAAAGTCCAATTCTGACAATGTTTTATTTTTTTTGCAGCGTTCATGTCAGTAGGATTATGGCAATACAAAAAAAAGAAAAAAAAACTATACAGGTTAAGCCTGAGTTCACACGATGCGTTTTTCATGCGTTTCCGCGGCGTTTTTGCAGTTGCGGAAACGCATGAAAAACGCATGGTAGAAGGGCAGCAATGTTCCCCAATTGAAATCCGCATGTGCTGTGCCCATGATGCGGATTTTTCCGCAGCGTAAACGCTGCGCTCAAAAATCCGCAGCATGTCAATTAATTTTGCGGAAACGCTGCTCTTTTACCGCCATTGACTTGCATTAGACCGCATGGAATCCGCATCACTGTATATGTTGATGCGCTTTTCATGCGGTCTAATGTGCGGATGGTACCTGGGTGTGGAGGAGAGGACTCTCATCCAGACCCAGGTACCATTTAAAAAAAAAAGAATAAAATAAAAAAATATATATATGCTCACCTTCTGACGGCCCGCGCAGCGCTCCTGCTTGATTCCCCGCACTTCGCGGTTGAATGAAGAAGGACCTTCGCTGACGTCAGTGTCATGTGACGGGTCACGTGACGCTGACGTCGGAAGGTCCTAAAGTCTTCACTGCCGGCAGCCGGGACCGAGCGAAGCCGGACACCGGGGGCCATCAGAGGGTAAAGTATATATTTATTTTTTATTTTTTGACATTCACACACTATATAAATCCATGCCGGTTGCATGGATTTATATAGTGTGAAGTTGACAAGCACTTTCCAAGTGATGCTAAAATCGCTTGGGAAGCGCTTGTCAACCCGCATGCGGAAATGAAAGTGAAGACCGCTTCATTTCCGCATGTCCCTGGCAGGAAACCGCATGTACAATCCGCATGCGTTTTTTCCTGCCAGAGAGATGCAGAAACGCTCAGGAAAAAATCCTGAGCATTTCTGCATCGTGTGCACATACCCTAACGCTAAACAATGCAGTTGCAATGGAGATTCAATTTAGGGAATGTGCACACGCGGCATACCCGCAAAGCTTCCAAGGAAAATGCCTGTGGTGTTTTTTCACCTCGTTTTTGCAGCGGTTTTGCTGCTGACAGTTTTTGCTTGTAATGTAAACTCTGCCACCCAGAGTATGAACATGCTACGTCTTTTAAATGCTTTCCAAGTCTGAAGCGGTAAAAGAAGTGACAAAAGATGGAACATGTGCACAGCAAGTTGTCTTTACATAACTGTTCAGATGTTCACTCTTTGTAGTAGTTGTTGTTTTGCAGATTTTCTAGGTGGGTTTCAGGTGGAATCTGCCTGAAAAAGACATTGTATGCACATACCCTTATTCTTTCTTTATGGAATTTTGTGTATGGGTTAAATCATTTTGATAAATTGTATTTTTGCACACTTGACAATACAAAATATGATTTTTTTTTCTTTATTTCTATATCGGGAAAAGTCAGGTGATGTTTTCAGTAATTTTTAATGTTTTTAAAAAGATATTTGTTTACTTTTATCTTATTTTTTTCAGTTACCCTAGAACCTTTGATCGTTTGCGATTTTTATTATGTTTTGCAAAACTGAAGTATTGTTGCAGTACATAGTAAAAGCAATCAATCTCCTATTACACCCAGTCATAGACCAGGCTCATAGAAGAACAAACACAATAGCGACACATTGGGAGGGGGGGTGATGGAAGCCGAAACGGATGACCCACTGGCTCTGCGTCACTTAAGAGATTGACAGAGACATTTCAATAGTTAAACAGCAGTGATTTAATTTGGCAGGTATGAAGTGGGGTCAGCGTCTGAGTCCGCTCCATTCACATGCACCCAAAGAGTGACACACATGTAAGTCACATGTCAGGAAGGTATTAAAGTATTTAAAAGGTATAATAATACTATAGCTATTGTCTAAACATACTACAATTGTAAAAGCCCATCAGCTGGAAGTAGTAGTGGGTCTACACAGGGTCAGAGTACCCATCACCAATCTGGGACTGCCTTTTTATTTAATAAAGCAGTGGGCAGCCCAAGATCAGGGGATTTTTCAGATGTAATCCAGTAACAAAACCTTTGAGAAGTAACCCTAATGTCCCATGAAAGAGCCCAACTTTCAAGCAGTCGGACCCAAACATCCGGACTGTGGGATCCCAACATATAGAGCGAACCCACAGCCCTCCACTGCTGCGCTAGCTGTGGAATAGTAAGATCTCGCTCTTTTCAGTAAACCAGCTCTGCCGCAAAACCTTCTTAAGCCGTTACTGAATTGAGAAGTACACACATTAGAGCTGGAGTGGTGGAAAGAGCGAGATATTGCCCTTTCACTGCAAAAGCAGCCGAGGAGGGTAATGAATCCTACTCTGCATGTTGGGATCCCAGAACCTGAATATTCGGGCACGACTTTTCTATAAAGTTGGGAACTTTCGAGGGACATTGGGGTTAGTTCTGAACTGTATTGTTTCTAGATTAGGTTTAGAAAAGTGATAATAAAAAATGCAAGGATGCGCTGCAATGCTACTCATATACAGTACAGACCAAAAGTTTGGACACCTTCTCATTTAAAGATTTTTCTGTATTTTCATGACTATGAAAATTGTACATTCACACTGAAGGCATCAAAACTATGAATTAACACATGTGGAATTATATACTTAACAAAAAAGTGTGAAACAACTGAAAATATGTCTTATATTCTAGGTTCTTCAAAGTAGCCACCTTTTGCTTTGATGACTGCTTTGCACACTCTTGGCATTCTCTTGATGAGCTTCAAGAGGTAGTCACCAGAAATGGTCTTTCAACAATCTTGAAGGAGTTCCCAGAGGCCCTTTTGCCTTCACTCTGCGGTCCAGCTCACCCCAAACCATCTCGATTGGGTTCAGGTCTGGTGACTGTGGAGGCCAGGTCATCTGGCGTAGCACCCTATCACTCTCCTTCTTGGTCAAATAGCCCTTACACAGCCTGGAGGTGTGTTTGGGGTCATTGTTTTGTTGAAAAATAAATGATGGTCCAACTAAACGCAAACCGGATGGAATAGCATGCCGCTGCAAGATGCTGTGGTAGCCATGCTGGTTCAGTAAGCCTTCAATTTTGAATAAATCCTCAACAGTGTCACCAGCAAAGCACCCCCACACCATCACACCTCCTCCTCCATGCTTCACGGTGGGAACCAGGCATGTAGAGTCCATCTGTTCACCTTTTCTGCATCGCACAAAGACACGGTGGTTGGAACCAAAGATCTCAAATTTGGACTCATTAGACCAAAGCACAGATTTCCACTGGTCTAATGTCCATTCCTTGTGTTCTTTAGCCCAAACAAGTCTCTTCTGCTTGTTGCCTGTCCTTAGCAGTGGTTTCCTAGCAGCTATTTTACCATGAAGGCCTGCTGCACAAAGTCTCCTCTTAACAGTTGTTGTAGAGATGTGTCTGCTCTTTGAACTCTGTGTGGCATTGAGCTGGTCTCTAATCTGAGCTGCTGTTAACCTGCGATTTCTGAGGCTGGTGACTCGGATAAACTTATCCTCAGAAGCAGAGGTGACTCTTGGTCTTCCTTTCCTGGGGCGGTCCTCATGTGAGCCAGTTTCTTTGTAGCGCTTGATGGTTTTTGCAACTGCACTTGGGGACACTTTCAAAGTTTTCCCAATTTTTCGGAATGACTGACCTTCATTTCTTAAAGTAATTATGGCCACTCGTTTTTCTTTACTTAGAATTTGTATTATGGCAAGAAAAAAGCAGCTAACAGTCTATTCAGTAGGACTATCAGCTGTGTATCCACCGGACTTCTGCACAACACAACTGATGGTTCCAACCCCATTTATAAGGCAAGAAATCCCACTTATTAAACCTGACAGGGCACACCTGTGAAGTGAAAACCATTTCCGGTGACTACCTCTTGAAGCTCATCAAGAGAATGCCAAGAGTGTACATAGCAGTCATCAAAGCAAAAGGTGGCTACTTTGAAGAACCTAGAATATAAGACATATTTTCAGTTGTTTCACACTTTTTTGTTAAGTATATAATTCCACATGTGTTAATTCATAGTTTTGATGCCTTCAGTGTGAATGTACAATTTTCATAGTCATGAAAATACAGAAAAATCTTTAAATGAGAAGGTGTGTCCAAACTTTTGGTCTGTACTGTATGTGCATTACAGAGTGGGCTGGGGCATGTGGAGAGATCAGGAGCCGAGCCTGCTCCATACATGTTAGGTGGCAACTGTGTTATACAGCTAGCACCTTCTTCCAAGAACAACAATCGAAGCTTGCTGCAATCACTGCTGTTTAAACCTGTTTATGATACTCAGTCACTGACAGAGGCCTTTAAAGGGAATCTGTCACCAGGTTTTTGTTATTCAATCTGAGAGCAGCATAATATTGAGACAGGAGCCCTGAATTCAGCGATGTATCAATTACTGGGCTGCTCGTTGTGTGACTGTATGCCATCTGCCCACTTTGATAAAAATCACAGTTTTATCTACAGGAGATTAACACTAGAGGACTTGTAAACATGTTGCCATGTAGTCCTCCATATTCATGAGCTCTGTATAAACCCGCCTCCACCACTGATAAGCAGCTTTCTGCCTATGCACAGTGTACACAGGGAGCTGCCAATCGGTGGTGTGGGCGAGGTTATACAGAGCTCAGCATTAGAGAACTGGTAGATCAGCAGGTAACAGTGATTTTATCAAAACTGCAACAAGCAGCCCAGTAAGTGACACATCGTTGAAATCAGGGTCTCTGCCTCTACAGTATGCTGCTCTTTGATGGGGTAGCAAAAACCTGGTAACAGATTCCCCTTAAGTCATGACTTCCTGGTGGGAAGTACTTTCCGGCGCCCATTGCCTAGCATAGGTAAAAGGGGTACGTGAAGTGTAAAGACAAAAATAAAGTTTCAAAAATATCTAAAAAAAAAAAAAACAAAGAAAAACATGATTGAAATAGCCCCACTTTTAAAAATAAAGAAATTTTAAAAAATAAGCGCATTTGGTGTTTACGTGTCTGTTAGACCTATGAAAATATAAAATTATTGATTCCAAAAGGTAATTTTATTTATTTTTTTAAGCTACAATCACACCTAGAAAGTCAATGAAAGGCTATAAAAAATAAATACTATTGAAAAACTTCAGCTTGGCATGCAAAAAACAAGCCCTCATAACGCCGTAGACAGAAAAATTAGAACATCATGGATCTTGGAAAACGTTGCCAGAAACCAATTTTTTTTTCTTTAACAAAATTCTTCAGTCTCTAACATAGGAAAAATATGTACAGGTTTGGTATCGCTGTAATCGTAATGACCTGGAGAATGATGCTGCCGGGTCATTTTTCCCACAAAAAGAACACCGTAAAACTGAGACCCAAAAAACAATGTTGGAACCGTGAACGTTTTTCCCCTATTTCACTTCATTTGAAATTATTTTTTACCGTCTTCCAATTCATTGTAAGATAAATGTCTAACCATAATGCTGTCATTCACAACAACTTGTCCCGCAAAAACAAGCCCTCCTACAGCTATGTTGAAGGAGACATAAAAAAGTTACGGTTCTTGGAACGACAGAGAAGGGAAAAAAGAAGAAAGGAGTCAATATCAGAGCAAACACAAAGAAATACATATCTATGATTTTATAGACTGTAAAGCCCGATTACAGTAAATGGCTTTACTGAATAAATAAGTAAAAAGTAAGGTCTATCATTGTTACCTCCTTAGTATTCTCCAGTGTGGTATAGCAATAGGATTCATTCTCTACGGACCTCACAGTGGAGAGATATAGCTGTTCAGCCATGTCTACAAATGACCGTGTGAGGAACAGTTGCTGCTTTAGCATGTCATTCAGCGCCAGGGCCATTGGATTGAATGAGGTCAAAGCTGGTGGATTGCAGAAAAAAAAAAAAGAAATATATTTGTTATGTGATTTAGGTATAATGTCAATAGGCAGAGGATAAGACTAATGAAATTATCCAGTAATCAGGCAAGAACAAAAATAATGGCTGTTTACAGTGACTTAAACACATATTAGCATATATCATAGTAAGGAGATTATATGTATAAATACACCAGATTTGAAAGCATAAATATCTGTGATTAGAAGAATTATGTTGAGAGAATCAAAGTTTATGGGAGCCGCCATCTTGGGATTGGCAGCTCAGTGCCCTGTGTTGTAATGAGACACGCCCCCGGATTCCAGGCTGGTTGTTAGACAGCACCTGAGGCTACAGAGTAAAGCACAGCATGTATTACCCAGATCAGCTTACTCTGTGGTAATCTGTAAACCAGTTTACATGAGAGCAGTCATTTATAAAAGTTCACATTTATAGCAACACAGAAAGTGTATATAAATGGTAAGCTATGTGAAACCTTAAGGATAACACTGTCCAAGTATGATATTTAAATATATATATAGCCATCTTTTGCTTTGATGACTGCTTTGCACACTCTTGGCATTCTCTTGATGAGCTTCAAGAGGTAGTCACCGGAAATGGTCTTCCAACAATCTTGAAGGAGTTCCCAGAGATGCTTAGCACTTGTTGGCCCTTTTGCCTTCACTCTGCGGTCCAGCTCACCCCAAACCATCTCGATTGGGTTCAGGTCTGGTGACTGTGGAGGCCAGGTCATCTGGCGTAGCACCCCATCACTCTCCTTCTTGGTCAGATAGCCCTTACACAGCCTGGAGGTGTGTTTGGGGTCATTGTCCTGTTGAAAAATAAATGATGGTCCAACTAAACACAAACCGGATGGAATAGCATGCCGCTGCAAGATGCTGTAGTAGCCATGCTGGTTCAGTATGCCTTCAATTTTAAATAAATCCCCAACAGTGTCACCAGCAAAGCACCCCCACACCATCACACCTGCTCCTCCATGCTTCACGGTGTGAACCAGGCATGTAGAGTCCATCCGTTCACCTTTTCTGCGTCACACAAAGACACGGTGGTTGGAACCAAAGATCTCAAATTTGGACTCATCAGACCAAAGCACAGATTTCCACTGGTCTAATGTCCATTCTTTTTGTTCTTTAGCCCAAACAAGTCTCTTCTGCTTGTTGCCTGTCCTTAGTAGTAGTTTCCTAGCAGCTATTTTACCATGAAGGCCAGCTGCACAAAGTCTCCTCTTAACAGTTTTTGTAGAGATGTGTCTGCTGCCAGAACTCTGTGTGGCATTGACCTGGTCTCTAATCTGAGCAGCTGTTAAGCTGTGATTTCTGAGGCTGGGACTCAGATAAACTTATCCTCAGAAGGAGAGGTGACTCTTGGTCTTCCTTTCCTGGGGCGGTCCTCATGTGAGCCAGTTACTTTGTAGCGCTTGATTGTTTTTGCAACTGCACTTGGGGACACTATTAAAGTTTTCCCAATTTTTCGGACTGACTGACCTTCATTTCTTAAAGTAATGATGGCCACTCGTTTTTCTTTACTTAGAATTTTTATTATGGCAAGAAAAAAGCAGCTAACAGTCTATTCAGTAGGACTATCAGCTGTGTATCCACCAGACTTCTGCACAACACAACTGATGGTCCCAACCCCATTTATAAGGCAAGAAATCCTACTTATTAACCCTGACAGGGCACACCTGTGAAGTGAAAACCATTTCCGGTGACTACCTCTTGAAGCTCATCAAGAGAATGCCAAGAGTGTGCAAAGCAGTCATCAAAGCAAAAGGTGGCTACTTTGAAGAACCTAGAATATAAGACATATTTTCAGTTGTTTCACACTTTTTTGTTAAGTATATAATTCCACATGTGTTAATTCATAGTTTTGATGCCTTCAGTGTGAATGTACAATTTTCATAGTCCTGAAAATACAGAAAAATCTTTAAATGAGAAGGTGTGTCCAAACTTTTGGTCTGTACTGTGTATATTATATTATATATATTTTATATTAAAAAAAACAAACACGCAGTGTATATATCAAGTACACAAAAGTAGTGCCAATACTGAAGCCCTTTAGTTTTTACCAATAAAGGGCTTATTGCTGGAGACAAAATGTTGCATACTTTGGTACTTTGGCTTGGGATAAATAACTTTTCATTCTATGAAACAAGTGCTCTTTTTTATATTTGACATCCAATGGTCACCAGCATTTTGTAGATTAGTGCTATTTTGCCATTTTTCAGTTTTTATTCTTATACATATACTGTTCACTGAGCAGTTATTTGTAGGGATAGATAGTGTTAGTATCGTCAGCACTATAACTATACTTGATATGCTGAGTAATCACAGTGCCGATCAAGAAGCA
Source organism: Phyllobates terribilis (assembly GCF_046119375.1). NCBI lineage: Eukaryota > Metazoa > Chordata > Amphibia > Anura > Dendrobatidae > Phyllobates > Phyllobates terribilis. The sequence continues at coordinate 16,680,986 of NW_027362761.1, read as the reverse complement.
AACTGACTGCTCAGCGTTGGGCTTGTAGAGGGAATTGGTTGGTCTGCCTCATGGCTGGCAATGTGCTAATGTAGTATATGCTGAGCACTACTGACAGGAATAAATGGTGTCTACTGCACGGAATAAACGGTTCCATTCCATGGGGCTAGAGACACTAAGGCCGGGGTCCCACGAGCGTGTAACACAGCCGAGTGCAATGTGATAAAACATCACATAGCATTCGGACCAATGTTATTCTATGGGGCAGTGTATATCTGTTCTCTCATACCAAATCTGTACGAAAAATAATCAATCGCATCCTCCCTCGATTGGCAGCATGACTCGGTTTCACACAGACCCATACAAGTCCATGGGTGCGTGTGAAATGTCGGACTGCAATCAGATGTCATCCCAGTGCAGCCCGATATACGCTGAGACAGGCAATGGTGGAGATGGAGAAATTACTTTCTCCATCTCCTCCACATCTGTGTTGCAATTCTCTCATGTGAGAGGATCAGAGCACAGTGCACTGACACTCAGCTAACGCTTGCAGCAGAGCTGGAGTGTCATTCCCTGAGGGAATCTCTCTACCAGTCCAGTGCGGAGTGCTTATCATTGATACAGCAGTCAATCTGCACCCTGGTCGGCACTGTGAGAGTGCTAAAACTGTATATGGTGAGTGCTTCTGACAGAAATAAGTGGTATCTCCAAATTAGAAGGGGCGCTGCCTTCTGATGCAAGGAACTGAGGGCTGTGCTGCTTATTCCTCTGATTAGTGCTCAGCAGTCAATACATTAGTCAGTATGTCCCTATTCCTAGGTAGTGGCGCAGCTTACCCAGTGCAGTAAACACCACTTCTCCCTCACTGAACGTCAGAAGCACTCAGCATATACAGTATTACCAATGTCACAGTGCCAGCCGGAGCTCAGACTGACTGACTGCTGCATCGCTGATCAGTATTCAGCACTGGGCTTGTAAAGGGATTTCTCCATGGAAATCAGTCTACAAGTCCAGAGCTGAGCGCTACTCAGAACCACAAGTAGCAATGCTAGAATGTTAGGGATTTGCCAGGTGAGTAATTTTTTTTTTTTAATCATTTTATATTTTTTCCTGCTACTAGTTTTTTTAAACCCCTTCCCAACATATGATGTACAGTTACTTCATATGTCGGGTCGTTGACTGATGTAGGCTTGCAAGCTGAGCCTGCATCTTTCCCTGCAGATGATGGCTTAATTATTCAGCCATCAACTGCCTCTACCAGCGGTCGGTGGAGCAGAGCTCAGACCACTGCTGTTAACATGTTAAATGCTGCTGTCAATCTCTGACAGCAGCATCTAACATGCGCTGGCAGGTGAACACGTCATTCCATGCGTCCATCGGCATGCCTGTGACATGATCGCTGGGTGCTGGTGGGTTGCCATGATGGTTGGGGGGTCTGCTGAATTCCTCCGTGTGTCATGCTAGGTATGGGAAGGACCAAGCTAACAACGATGGGAAAAGGGGGGGGGGGTCCAGAAAATACGAAAAGGAGTGGAGACCCCTAGGTAGATCTAACACCACCCTGACCCCCATCGTCCCTAGATAGGTTCTTCACCCATCGCGGAGCAGGATACCCAAGCCCTGGCTATTCCTAGAACTGGACCCTAGGTAGGGAGGGGGAGGGGTGAGCACTAGTCAGCCCCACTGCAGCTAAAGACAAACAAGGGAAACATACAAGGGGAAACACTTAGGTTTGAGAAGACACCAGAGAGATCACGACTACTATCCTCAAAGGAACTCCAAGACTAATCTAGCAGACTGCTAGTACACCAGACCTGAACAGAGGAATTTTACTTTATCACTGGCAACTCTCTGGAGACACTGAGGGCTTTTAAAGATCAAGCAAGGGTGTGTTAATTAGCAGCAGAAGGTGGAGATCACCACTGGGTCCTAACGAAAGAAGGATGATGAAAGGATCAAGAAGGTGTCTGCAAAGCTAAGCTCAGCGACCCTCTACAGCTGGATCCAGAACTGTCTGTCAAACCTGATACACCCATGACACTGTGCTTATCAGGACGATTCTCCTGTGAAAGCTGGCATTTATAGGAGACTGTGATTTTGCACAACCATATATAGTACATGTGATTGAATGATGGTAGCTTCAAATCCCCCAATGGGGCTAACAAATACTGCAAAAAAGTGTTTTAACCCCTTCCCTGACATGCACCGTACAAATACTGCTCTGCGGGAGCTGCGTTCCGCAAAGAGCAGCATATGTACGGCGCAATGATCGCTGAGCGCCACCGCGATCACATGCGGGTGTCAGCTCTATGTGAGAGATGACACCCCGACGCACCTCCCACAATCGGTGCTAGCAACAATCACTGGTGTTTAACCCCTGTGATGCCGCTGTCAATTGTGACCGAGACATTGCGGGGCATCGCAGAGTGGGCTCCCTCTCTGCTTTCATCAGCGTTGCAAACGCATTGTGCTGATGGTCTCCATGGTGACTCCCGGTCCCAAGATGGCCGTGGGGACCTTCAAGAAGGACACACTGAAGGCATCAAAACTATGAATTAACACATGTGGAATTATATACTTAACAATAAAGTGTGAAACAACTGAAAATATGTCTTATATTCTAGATTCTTCAAAGTAACCACCTTTTGCTTTGATGACTGCTTTGCACACTCTTGGCATTCTCTTGATGAGCTTCAAGAGGTAGTCACCAGAAATGGTTTTCACTTCACAGGTGTGCCCTGTCAGATTTAATAAGTGGGATTTCTTGCCTTATAAATGGGGTTGTGACCTTCAGTTGTGTTGTGCATAAGACTGGCGGATACACAGCTGATAGTCCTACTGAATAGACTGTTAGAATTTGTATTATGGCAAGAAAAAAGCAGCTAAGTAAAGAAAAACGAGTGGCCATCAGCACTTTAAGAAATGAAGGTCAGTCAGTCCGAAAAATTGGGAAAACTTTGAAAGTGTCCCCAAGTGCAGTTGTAAAAACCATCAAGCGCTACAAAGAAACTGGCTCACATGAGGACCGCCCCAGGAAAGGAAGACCAAGAGTCACCTCTGCTTCTGAGGATAGGTTTATCCGAGTCACCAGCCTCAGAAATTGCAGGTTAACAGCAGCTCAGATTAGAGACCAGCTCAATGCCACACAGAGTTCAAGCAGCAGACACATCTCTTCAACAACTGTTAAGAGGAGACTTTGTGCAGCAGGCCTTCATGGTAAAATAGCTGCTAGAAAACCACTGCTAAGGACAGGCAACAAGCAGAAGAGACTTGTTTGGGCTAAAGAACACAAGGAATGGACATTAGACCAATGGAAATCTCTGCTTTGGTTTGATGAGTCCAAATTTGAGATCTTTGGTTCCAACCACCGTGTCTTTGTGCGACGCAGAAAAGGTGAACAGATGGACTCTACATGCCTGGTTCCCACCGTGAAGCATGGAGGAGGAGGTGTGATGGTGTGGGGGTGCTTTGCTGGTGACACTGTTGGGGATTTATTCAAAATTGAAGGCATACTGAACCAGCATGGCTACCACAGCATATTGCAGCGGCATGCTATTCCATCCGGTTTGCGTTTAGTTGGACCATCATTTATTTTTCAAGAGGACAATGACCCCAAACACACCTCCAGGCAGTGTAAGGGCTATTTGACCAAGGAGGAGAGTGATGGGGTGCTAAGCCAGATGACCTGGCCTTCACAGTCACCAGACCTGAACCCAATCGAGATGGTTTGGGGTGAGCTGGACCGCAGAGTGAAGGCAAAAGGGCCAACAAGTGCTAAGCATTTCTAGGAACTCCTTCAAGATTGTTGGTAAGACCATTTCCGGTGACTACCTCTTGAAGCTCATCAAGAGAATGCCAAGAGTGTCCAAAGTAGTCATCAAAGCAAAAGGTGGCTACTTTGAAGAACCTAGAATATAAGGCATATTTTCAGTTGTTTTACACTTTTTTGTTAAGTATATAATTCCACATGTGTTAATTCATAGTTTTGATGCCTTCAGTGTGAATGTACAATTTTCATAGTCATGAAAATACAGAAAAATCTTTAAATGAGAAGGTGTGTCCAAACTTTTGGTCTGTACGGTATCTCTCTGATTTAAGGGCATACAAAATTAAAAGTTTGAATATTGCAAAATTTTCACAATTTTCACCAAATTTCCAATTTTTTCACAAATAAACACAAGTCCTATCAAATAAATTTTACCACTATCATGAAGTACAATATGTCACGAAAAAACAATCTCAGAATCACCGGGATCCGTTGAAGCGCTCCAGAGTTATTACCTCATAAAATGACACTGGTCAGAATTGTAAAAATTGGCCTGGTCAGGAAGGTGAAAACAGACTTCGGGGTGAAATGGTTAAAAATATGACTAAATGGGGTTGGCTTGGACTTCAGCGATGTGAGACGTGGGAGTCCTGAGCTTCCTGGATACAATCTATAAAGCAACAACTACTTATTGAAAACTTTCTGCTTTATTTCCCTGTTGGGAAAACTTGGGGATCCATCAGGTACATTTTAAGACCTTAACTGTCTTTTTACATGCTGGCACTGCGGAGATATTAAGCCTGAAAGCCAACGGGGAAACAACGCTGCAGTCTGAGGAATTCTCATGACTTGTTTGCTGCATTCAGCGCTGTGAGGTAACAGCTGATCGGAGCCTCGTTCATCTCTCCCTGGCCCTGAAGAGGCCGAAGAACCAGTGGATGTGACACCCGGTCATCTGGAGGTGACATAGTGGTGTTACACTAAGTGTCATAGAAGACCGGTCCGGGCAAGGAGTGGCGGCCCACCAGAGCACTGTTTGTTCAAAGTCAAAGTGCACGCAGTGAACTGCTGATAAGAGAACTGTTCGGTTCTCCCTGGTTTAGAGGAGGACATGCCGGAGACCTATCGCGGATGGAAGACTAGGCAACCGTTATTCTCAACACTGACACAGAGGGGACACACTAGTTGTCACTAAAGACAAGTGAATACGGGGAGTGAACATCTGATTGAGGCTTCGTTCAGCTCACCCCAGCTCAGAAGAGGATGCGACATCAGGTACATTTGAAGTTGATAAAGGGGTGACACACTGTGTGCCACTGAAGATAAGCATATGCAAGGAATGAGTGATTAGTTTGACCTCTGTTCAGCTCTCTTTCTACTGGGGGGGGGGGGGGTCTCATTAAGGAGTCTTTACAAGAAGTGACATCTTGAAGGATTGACTAGGACACTTGGAAAGGCTATCAGTGACATTGTGTGTTTTTGAAGTCAGGTGTTACATATGTTTTTGTTGGAAAAACTGATTTTTCTCTATATGTCTGAGTATAAAGACATAGGTAATTGGTTTCCTAACCGATATAATTCCTTTTTATTCATTCATTCTAGTTATCCCAGTTAGTATCTGAAACTTTTAATTATCTTGCATAAAATGGATAAGAGCTGTACTAAATCCAAAACAAGTACCTCCAATACTATCCCTTTATCTGATTGCAATAGGCCTAGACCACAAAGGGAAAAATATACCTCATCTCAGTCCCACTTTTCTCAAACGGCCTCAGGTGTATCAGAAGAAACTCCTAATCTTTTTAGCCCATCAAATTCTACATCCCCCTTAAAGAGAGATGACAGTAAATTAGAAGAAACAAAGTCTAAGGGCAATATTACATACAGTGGAATTGTGAAAGAGTAGCTCTTACAAAAATCCTTCCTCGGGACTATCCTTCGATAACCTTAATAAATCTCCTCAGTTAAATAGTACTTGCTTTAGAGAGTTATCACACTCGGCTAACTCAGATGAGGATATCATTGAATCCTCATCTAATCTAAGCCCAGATAAAAATGAATCCAGGAAAGATCAAGGCTAAGTCTGTACAATTGATCAGGATGCTAGACCAAAGATTTTCTCTAGAACAGATGACTATCCTTCCTTGGAAAGAAAGGTCTTTGAAGATTTTATGAAAAAAACTAACTAAAGACCTTAATGATAGTATTGAACTTGCCTTTGAGAGACAGATAAAACTACTTGAAACAACTATAAGTTCTTTTATTCAAAAATATGAGGCAAACGACAAAAGGATTGAATCAGCAGAAAAAACGACTGAAACTTTAAAGAAAATCAAGAAATGCATGTAGAAATGGTTAAACTACGATCCAAGCTTTTTGCTATGGAAGATCGGAATCATAGAAATAATACAAAAATGAGAGGAATACCTGAAAGCGTTACCCAAAATAAATTAATTAACGAACTACATTAAAACTTTTTTCAAAAAAACTCTTTCATCCCTATCTGAGCCTGAGTCTACTATTGACAGGATCCATCGTCTGCCCCGCCCATCTACCATTTCAGTAGAATTCCAGAGGGATACCATCTTATCTATTCATTTCAATAACACAAAAAATAAAATAAACAATTCCCTGATCCCTATAGTCACATAAAAATTTTTGCAGACCTCTCTAAGGACACTATCTCCACATGAAAAACATTTAGTGATGTTACCACCACTTTACGGCAAATGGGTATCAATTATAGATGGGGTTTCCCGACTAAACTTTTGATATTCTACAAAGGTAAAACTATACCTATGTTTTCACCAGTGGAAAGATTGAACTTCATATCTTCTATATAAAAGAATATAGATCTAAAGAATAAGCGCTGAATACTTCCTTTTATTGGGCTTTACTATTCTTAACATGATATAGATGTAGCCACTTTGGTAGATCACAATCCAACTGACTACGGTCTTTATGTTTTGACGTTTTAGTCAATATTTTGAATAACTATTTGTCAAATGGTCTTTTTCGGAACTGGGATTTTCGAAGAAGTCAGTTTTTGTATTTTTTTTTTTTATTAAACACCATGTTATGTAAACTTTTGGTTTGTTTCTATTATTACATGATACCTTTTGATCTTTTCAGAGCTTGGGACAAATTTGGAGTTTCTTTTTGGTCTAAGTTTTCTTGAACTTACAGGTTGTGTTCAGGGAACTTTACCCAAATAGGAAGACATCCCACCGGGAACATTTGGATTACATTTAGGCCCCTTTTGGAATAATAATTTATTATGGAAATGCAACTCTTTACTACTACAAACTCCTGAATTCAAAAGCAAACTTCAAAATGCGTTAAAAAATTATTTTACTGAAAACTATTTGGAATCAACATGTCCGTTCATCCTTTGGAACGCCCACAAGGCTGTAAATGAGAGTGAACTTGATGCAACTCTCATCAAGATATAAAAGAAAGAAAAAGAAAAAAGTCCAAAAGCTTCACTCTGAAATTAAAATAAGGGAGGACGCTCAATTAAATCTTACTTCTCCTTCACCTTCTCTACATTTAGAAATATTAAAACTAATGCAAAATCTCAAAAATGAGCTTTTTTCTGATTATGACTCTTCTATTAAAACAGGTAAATCAAAGTGCTATTCTTCACTGAACAAACAGACTAAATATATGGCACAACGCCTAAAACAAATTAGAGTGAAGAATAGAGTTAATAACATAAAAAAACTCTATTGGTGAGATTAAAACCCACCCCAAAGACATAGCAAACTCATTTTGCAGAATTTTATCAGAAACCATATAATATAAAATATAATTCTTCATGTTATCAACCATCTAAAGATGATATTAATAGTTTTCTTTCAGAAATAAAACTTCCAGCAACATCACATGAGGATTTAACTCCTTTAAACGCTCCCTTTTCACTAGAAGAAATCTTAGACACAATAAATAAACTCAAACTTAAAAAATCACCGGGCCCAGATGGCTTTACTAGTGAATATTTTAAAACATACATTTTTATCTTATCCCTTTACTTAGTAAAAATTTTTAATACAGCTTCTAGATCTGGCAACTTTCCGGCAGGAATGCTCCAAGCGACTATTATTCTTCTACCAAAAACTAAAGGACAGATTGACCAGATTAAGAATTATAGACCAATTTCTCTCATCAACACTGACCTCAAAATTTATTCAAAGGCCCTGGCAAATAGTTTGAGTAAAATCCTCCCTAAAATAATAGAAAATGATCAAATGGGCTTTATTCAGGGATGACAGACATCTGATGCAACTGGAAGATCTTTAAATATTATAAACATTATCAGTACATCTTGTCTTCCCTCACTTCTCTTGACTCTTGACGCCCAAAAAGCCTTTGATAGGCTTAATTGGGATTACCTTAAATAGACCCTTCTCAAATTTGGCTTTGGTAATCCGGTTTTATCTTCCATTATGGCTCTTTATTCAAATCCCAGTGCTAGAATATATGTAAATAATCACATGTCCTACATTATCAAAATTTCAAATGAAACAAAACAGGGTTGCCCCCTTTCCCCTTTATTATTCGCTCTGGCCATGGGACCCTTAGCTCAAAAAATTAGAGCTGACCCCAAGAGTAAAGGAATTTAAATCCCGTCCCGACACATTAAAATCAGCTTCTTAGCTGATTATGTTCTACTCTCAATAACCGATCCTCTTAACTCTATTAGAGAAGTCCAAATTATTCTTGACAACTTTTCCAGGATTTCCTATTTCAAGGTGAATATATGGAAAACTTAGATCCTCCAACTAGGTCCATTCTGATTCACATTTTCCTAGTGGTAAAAATTACGATTGCATTTTTTCTGGGAAAAAACAATTTCCCCTGATTTTTCAGATATTTTTGATAGAATTGCTACACATAGGTCTTACGAATTTAGATTTGTTATAGCAAGTGACTTAAAAAATTCCAAAGAAAATGGGAACCTTGGGATCTTATTTCTCCTAAGATAGTATAATAAATGCAAACTGTATAAGTACTGTACTATTACTTTTGTTCATAATACCGTGAAATAGCTGATTTCTGACTACTTTATACTTATTATTAAGAGTTTTGTATTCTCCTCTATGTATCACATTCACTACTGTATTATTTACGACTTTAATCTGAGTTCTCCAATTTCCTTTTCCCTATTTTCTTATTCATTCCTAGTTTTTCCCTTCCTAATAAATATTTACCCCGTCCTTCTTTTTCCTTTATTTCCCCCCCTCCTTTCCCTCCTTTTTGAATGATTCTTAAAAATTAAAAAAAAAATTGAAACACAAAAATATGACAAAAATAAAAATATACAAAAGTTCAAATCAGCCCCCTTTTGCCTCATTAAAAATAAAACTAAAACAATTCCACATATTTGGCATTGCGGTGTTCTTAAAAGTTCGATCAAAATCTAAAATAGATTAAGCCAATCAGTAAATGTGTAACGAGAGAAAAAAATCAACACCGGAATTACGTTTTTTTGGCCACCGCAACATTGCAATAAAATGCAATAGGAAGCGATCAAAACATTGTAGCTACCCCAAAATGGTAATCGTAACAACGTCATTTACAAATTTATTTTTAAATACTTAAATAAAAAAAACTATACATGTTTGGTATCTGCGTACTTGTACTGACCTGGACAATCATATTGCCAGGTTAGTTTTACCGTAAAGTGAACATGGTAAATAAAAAACCCAAGAAACAATTGTGGAATTGCACTTTTTTTTTAGCAATTTCAACACACTTGGATTTTTTTCCAGTGCATTACATGAAAAAATGATGATGTCAATTAAAAGTACAATTTGTCCTGCAAAAAATAAGCCCTCATATGGCTATGAACTAAACTCATATGGACGGAAAACTAAAAACGTTATGGCTCATGGAAGAAGGGGAGGAAAAAAAAGAAAAAACAAACAACAAAACAGAAAATAGCCGTGTCATGAAGGGGTTAAATACTGGGCAACCTCTTTATTAAATAGCACAAATAGTGCAGACATAGAACTAAATGTAAAGTGTATGTTTATTTATAGATTGATAGGCTAACTCAGCATTTATTGCGTTTACGTATAGAGAGAAACATGCACATACATATTATATCTATATGTATATGTGTTTATATAATAATGCAGATGTAATCAATAAATATCTATACACATGACTGTGTACAGTATATGCTATTCTAAAAGTGCACGGCTGTTATTTAGTGCAGCACAGAAGAGGTGGTAGCTTCTGTATTGGTCTGCTCCACTCATTGATCGTCTATCTTGCAGGGACTGCCGCACTCTCCTCCATAGAAGTCCTGCTCCTACAAAACACACACGGCACCCATATAACACATCCTCCTCTACTGAAAACACAAAAAAACATACTTGTTTTATTTAAAAGCATCACTCCACTGTTTTTTTTTTTTGTTTCAGTGCTGGAGTGGTGTTACTAATCTAAGTTTCCTGACTGCAACTTCTGATTGACCACAAGTCAGAGGCTTGGGTGCAATTATTGCTATTGTACCCTCTGCACCGCGCCAGTGCGGGAGGACTCATAGACAACAGCAGCTATTTCAGCTGGATGTGCATCCGAGGACGCACATTCAGCTGAAATGTATTGTGATGCAGAGAACTGTCTGGTCCCTGCATTGCTACACAGGTGGGACATAGCAGTGACACGCTGATGTCAGCTGCCGGCCTCTGTGCCGGCTACAGACCAAGACGCCGCACGACGTGGAGAGAGGAAAGATGGGAATAATGTTATGTTGTTTTTTTCATGCGTTAGAGAATAGTGGCAGAAAAGGAACATGCATACAAGGAAGGAACCCAGGATGGGGGGGGGGTAAATACCAGGATGCAGGACATATATACCAAGAAGTGGCACAGGGTGAGGGCATATATACCAAGAAGGGGCCAAGGATGGGGGAGATATATCTAACTATTAGGCAGGGGCCCAGGATGGGGGGCATATACACTGCTCAAAAAAATAAAGGGAACACTCAAATAACACATCCTAGATCTGAATTAATGAAATATTCTCATTGAATACTTGGTTCTGTACAAAGTTGAATGTGCCGACAACAAAATCACACAAAAATCATCAATGGAAATCAAATTTATTAACCAATGGAGGCCTGGATTTGGAGTCACCCCCAAAATTAAAGTGGAAAAACACACTACAGGCTGATCCAACTTTGATGTAATGTCCTTAAAACAAGTCAAAATGAGGCTCAGTATTGTGTGTGGCCTCCACGTGCCTGTATGACCTCCCTACAATGCCTGGGCATGCTCCTTATGAGGTTGCGGATGGTCTCCTGTGGGATCTCCTCCCAGACCTGGACTAAAACATCCGCCAACTCCTGGACAGTCTGTGGTGCAACGTGACGTTGGTGGATGGAGTGAGACATGATGTCCCAGATGTGCTCAATCGGATTCAGGTCTGGGGAACGGGCGGTCCAGTCCATAGCTTCAATGCCTTCATCTTGCAGGAACTGCTGACACACTCCAGCCACATGAGGTCTGGCATTGTCCTGCATTAGGAGGAACCCAGGGCCAACCGCACCAGCATATGCTCTCACAAGGGGTCTGAGGATCTCATCTCGGTATCTAATGGCAGTCAGGCTACCTCTGGCGAGCACATGGAGGGCTGTGCGACCCTCCAAAGAAATGCCACCCCACACCATTACTGACCCACTGCCAAACCGGTCATGCTGAAGGATGCTGCAGGAAGCAGATCGCTCTCCACGGCATCTCCAGACTCTGTCACGTCTGTCACATGTGCTCAGTGTGAACCTGCTTTCATCTGTGAAGAGCACAGGGCGCCAGTGGCGACTTTGCCAATCCTGGTGTTCTGTGGCAAATGCCAAGCGTCCTGTAAGGTGTTGGGCTGTGAGCACAACCCCCATCTGTGGACGTCGGGCCCTCATACCACCTTAATGGAGTCGGTTTTTAACCGTTTGTGCAGACACATGCACATTTGTGGCCTGCTGGAGGTCATTTTGCAAGGCTCTTGCAGTGCTCCTCCTGTTCCTCCTTGCACAAATCCGGAGGTAGCAGTCCTGCTGCTGGGTTGTTGCCCTCCTACGGCCCCCTCCACGTCTCCTGGTGTACTGGCCTGTCTCCTGGTAGCGCCTCCAGCCTCTGGACACTACGCTGACAGACACAGCAAACCTTCTTGCCACAGCTCGCATTGATGTGCCATCCTGGATGAGCTGCACTACCTCAGCAACTTCTGTGGGTTGTAGAGTCCCGTCTCATGCTACCACGAGTGTGAAAGCACAACCAACATTCAAAAGTGACCAAAACATCAGCCAGAAAGCATTGGTACTGAGATGTGGTCTGTGGTCCCTGGTCCCCACCTGCAGAACCACTCCTTTATTGAGGGTGTCTTGATAATTGCCAATAATTTCCATCTATTGTCTATTCCATTTGCACAACAGCATGTGAAATTGATTGTCAATCAGTGTTGCTTCCTAAGTGGACAGTTTGATTTCACAGAAGTTTGATTTACTTGAAGTTATATTCTGTTGTTTAAGTGTTCCCTTTATTTTTTTGAGCAGTGTATATACCTGGAAGGGACTCAGGATGGGGACATATATACAAAGATGGGTGGCATATATACCTGGAGGGGGCCTAGGATAGGGGACATAAATACCTGGAAGGGGCACAGGATGGGGAACATATATACCTGGAAAGGGCACAAGATGGGGGACATATATACCTGGAAAGGGTCAGGGAAGGGAAACATTGCTACAGAATGGGGGAGGTTGGGGGGGCAACACGCATGTCTTTATAAGATTTAGAACGCTACAAGGGCCCATACATCTGACCAACATGCGGGGTGATGCCACTGGTCAGAGGTACCAGTCACAAGCTCTCAATGCAAGTCTATGAGAGCCTTGTTCTTGCTCTGATAGACTTACATTGAGTAGTGACCTCCGGATCGCCCAGCAAACACTGGAGCGATGTGGCAGGTGACAAACTTTAGAAACGATCGGAGCGACGGTGATAACAGATGAATACAGCGGTTAGTAAATGTGACAGTGCCCCCTCCCCCCCAGCCTGTTTTCATGGACCATAATGGACTCGGGCCTATATTGGCATTTTCTGTCCTGCATCTAGTGGGGGCATGTGTGTCTTTGTTCCTCTCTTTCAGTTAGTTGATGCTGTGCCGTGTGAAGGGCTAGGACCTGTGCTGAGGCCAGATCCTAGTGCCATGGTACGGACTATTGGAGATCCATTGGACTATTGGGATTGGAGATCAGTTGCCAAGTGGGATTGTGATGTTTTGCCACCCTGCTGGATTTGAGGACTTAGTTGTTGCATTGTACTTGGCATGGATTACCGAATGGCGCCCCTTGATTTGGCCCTTTCTGTGCTACTGACTCTAAGGAACCACAGCTACATTTGGTGTTATATTCTCCCAGTCTCAATAAAGGTTGTTCGATTGCTCATCGGCCTGCTGTCTGTGCCTGCTCCGTCTCACACTCCATCACAGTAAACATAATAGTAAGGTCAGGGAACATAAATTTGTAGCACCACTCCAGCACTGCAATAAAAAAAAAAAAAAACACTGGAGTGACGCTTTAAAGCAATCCTCCATAAGCCGACATTCAGACCATGTTCCCAAGAGCGAAAATGCAGCTTTTTTTTTTTTTGCTTCATTTTTCCTGCAGGGGTCCACACCAAAATAAGCAATAGCAATCTGCTCAGATTATTACGTATTCCCTTTTTTGAGGTGTTTGTGCAATTGATCTGACATTACGGTTTTTTTAAGCTCCCAGCGTAGCCTATAGGAAAAAAGGGCACCAAATAAATGATAATTACTTACCAGTAATTTGATTTTTCAGAACCAACGGCAGCACCGTAAGTGAGAGGGGGATCTGCCCCCAAGGACAGGAAACCTACAGATTTAAAAGGGCGAAGCCTCTCCTTCTGCTTCAATGGTTTACAGAGCATGAGAGGCTTCCGTTTAGTTAGTAATACACATATATACATATTATACAAATTTTTTTTTTTTTTTTTTTACTGCTTCCCCCAGTGCACAATTTTTGATATTAGAAAAGAACCCAAAACCATAGTAGGGAAGGGAATAAGAAGGGTGCTGTCGTGGGTTCTGGAAAATCAAATTACCGGTAAGTAATTCGGGTTATCGGGTGCGTCATCAGGCCGGCCACATGCACGGTGAAGAACCCGGAACCGGCCTGCACGAGGCGCAGGGCGGCCGATGCCCGCACCCTGCGGATGTATGCAGGGAAATTCTCTCAACCTCGCCCATGCGACCCATGGCAGCACCACCCGAACCATGGGATCGCAGCATCCTTCCATAGAGAAATACGGTACTTTACAGAAGACAAAAAATTAACATTGGGCTGTTCTAAAAAATAGCAGTGTCTGCATTTGTCTTTACAAACTCACAACAGGTTTTTTTTTTTTGTTTTTTTTTTGAGGATTTAGCATTCCTGTAAATCACCAACCTAATATTTAGTTGTATATCCACAGTTTTTTAGAACTGCTTCACATCTATGTTGCACAGAGTCCGCCAACTTCTAGCACCTGTCAACTGTTATTCCAACCCAGGATGCTTTGACTACATTCAACAATTTTTTGGCATTTGTTGGTTTTGCCTCAAACAGCATTATTGATGTCATACCACAAGTGTTCTATCGGATTAAGGTCCGAGGATTGGGCTGGCCACTCCATAACCTCAATTTTGTTGGACTGGAATCAAGATTTTGCTTGTTTATTGGTGTGTTTAGGGTCTTTGGCTTGTTGAAACACCTATTTCAAGGGCATATCCTCTTCAGCGTAAGGCAACATGACCTATTCAAGTATTTTAATATATGCAAACTGGTCCATGATCCCTGGTATGCGGTAAATAGGCCTGGCATCATAGTAAGAGAAACATGCCCATATCAAGCACAACCATGCTTCACTGTCTTCAGACTGTACTGTGGCTTGAATGCAGAGTTTGGGGGTCATCTGACGAACTGTCTGCGGCCCGTGGACCCAAAAAGAACAATTTTACTTTCATCAGTCCACAAAATGTTTCTCCATTTCTCTTTAGGCCAGTTGATGTTTTCTTTGGCAAATTGTATCCGCTTCAGTACATGTATTTTTTTTTTTTAAACAGTGGGACATTGCAGGGACTTCTTGCTAAGAGATTAGCTTCACACAGGCGTCTTCTGACTGTCACAGTACTCACAGGTAACTTGAGACTGTATTTTAACATCCTGGAGCTGATCCATTGGATGAGCCTTTGCCATTCTTCGATCCATTCGAATGTTAGTCTTCCGTTTTCTTCCACGTCTCTCTGGTTTTGCTTTCCATTTTAAAGCATTGAAGATCATTTTAGGTAAACAGTCTATCATTGTCTGTTTACCCTCTCCAATCAACTTTTTAATCAAAGTACGCCATTCTTCTGAACAATGTCAAGAAAGACCCATATTTCTTAGGCTTACAAGGAGAAATGCATGTACAACATGTATTGGCTTCACCCTTAAATAAGGGCATCCTGATTCACACCTGTTTCTTCACAGAATGATTGCCCTCACTAATGAAACTCCACACTGCTATTATTTTGAACACATCCCCTTTCAATTAATTATTCAAATACACAGACTCAAAAACATGCAGATCATGAATGCTGAGTCAGTTGGTTTACTTAGAATCTACTGCACCAACTGGTAACTTGTTTGACATGTGGTAATATAATTTATACCAAAAACAGTGATTAATCTGGTTAGTTATATTGGACTGCTATTATTTTGAACACTATTGTACAGAAAATATAGTCATATTTAATGTTGGGGGTGACGGGTCCCTTTAATATCCCGAAGTGTTCCACATTTATTAAGAGGTGTGCGCCTCTAAATAAATTTGGTGCAACTCACTCTTGAAATTGTTAGTATTAAGGAGTTCTCCATTACCGAATAACCCTAGCTTAAATTAATTCATGACCCAAATTACATAAAAAAAAGTGTATACTCACCTGTCATAGTGGCACATTACAGTGATGTCGGTGTGGCTGTTCCCAGCAGTGACATGACATTGTTGTGCTATGTCTGTGCAAGTTAAAGCCAATGAGCGGCCATTTGTGACTGCAGCTCATCAATATTCCGTTTATTCTGATAAAATAGTAAAGGGTGCAGTAGATGAGCGGCCGCCCATTGGCTACAGCTAGCACATGACAACAATGTCATGTCACCGACAGGAACAGCTGCACTCACATCGCTGACATGGTGCTGCTGCAGGATGTGAGTATACACGGTTTTAATTTTAATTCAGGTCTTGAATTGATTAAGCTGGGGATATCCTGAAGTGGAGAACCCCTTTAAGACTGTTATATGAAATTATACGCTTAGTAATCGCCACCACACACTTTTACTATGAATACTAGTTCTTAGGGTTAGTTATAGTGCAGTGTTCTGTGACATGCCATATATAAAACTCAACAGTAAGAACTTACCTTCTATTAGATCAGGGCTCACAACACGACCGACCATTGATACTGGATCCATAAAAGGTGCAGCAGAACGTTCAGTACTTGCTGGAAACGAAAAAGGAGCATTAAAATAATATCCCAATACCAGCTACTGGATCATAACCTCTGTAATAATGTACTGTCCTGTATTACTCTGATAATAGCGCAATACTCACTTAAGAACCAAAGTGGTTTTACAAAGGTAGTTGACTCCCTCTGTAAGCCCATCAGCACCCCCACAAACCCCTAGAAGGTGCCGGCAGGTCACTATTGCAGCACTAAGTCCTAAAAGGCTGCCTGTCAGTACTGCAGGGTATTATTAAAGCAGTCATAAGGGAACATGATCAAGTCCCATACAGTGTGCAAAAAAAAAAAAAAAAAAAAAAAAAGAAATCCCAAGTATAGATTAATAAAAACAAAAGTAACCATTTAGGCCCAAAAGGCTCTTAATGTCCAGCCATTTTTATTCTTTTTGGGGTTTTTTGCCTTTTTTTTTTTTTTTTTTTTTTTTTTTTAAATCAGCAGCTATTTTTCCCTGATGCGGCTGTATGTTTGTTTTATGCACGGCAAATTATATTATTGCTTTAGGACTGCTTTGAGGTACAAATAAATTACTGCTTGAATTGTAGAATTTATTTTGCTACAGAAACATTGAAAAGAATGACCTGTGCTTTTTTTTTGTTAATATTATTACCATTCAGTTTCACGCCAAATAACACGTTCAATTAATTTTTTTTGCCTACATTTTCAATATATATGTCAAATGCCAGAATAATGAGAAAATGTTTTAAGGCATTTTTATTACTTACTGCAAAGTCAAAAGATTACATACACTAAGATTACTTTGCCTTTAAACAATACTGGACTGCCCATATGATGTCATGTGTTTGGAAGCTTCTGAGTTAATCTGAGTTAGAGACACACCTGTGGATGTATTTTAATGCACACCTGAAACACACTGCTTCTTTGTGTAGAATCATGGGAAAGTGTAAAGAAATCAGTCAAGATATCAGGAAGAGAATTGTGGACTTGCACAAGTCTGGCTCATCCTGGTTGTACAATTTTAAGATACCTGAAGGTGTCTCGTTCATCTGTACAAACAATTATACACACGTACAAACAAGATGGGGATGTCCAGCCATCATATTGCTCAGAAGAAGACGGGTTCTGTATCCCAGAGATGAATGTGCTTTGGTCCGACATGTGCATATCAACCCAAGGACAAAAGCAAAAGGCCTTGTGAAGATGATGGCGGAAGCTGGTAAGATTGTATCAATATCAACAGTGAAAAGAGTACTGTATCACCATGGGCTGAAAGGCCACTCTGCCAGGAAGAAGCCATTACTCCAAAAGAAAAAAAAAAAAGCCAGATTAATGTTTGCAAATGCACACAGGAACAAAGACCTTAATTTTTGGAGACATGTCCTGTGGTCTGATGAAACTAAAATTGAACTTTTTGGGTATAATGATCGTTACGTTTAGAGGAAAAAGGAAGAAGCTTGGAAGCCTAAAAACACCATACCAACTGTGAAACACGGGGGTGGCAGCATCAGGTTGTTGGGTTGTTTTGTTCCAGGAGGAACTGGTGCACTTCACAAAATAGATGGCATCATGAGAAAAGAAGATTATGTGGCAATACTGAAACAACATCTCAAGACATCAGCCAGGAAGTTAAAGGTTGGTCGGAAACGGGTCTTCCAAATGGACAATGACCCGAAGCACACTGCCAAAATGATAACAAAGTGGCCACATGGTACTCGGCACCTCTTTCTTACTGCCGCTGCAAGTCAAAACCCTTGGCCTATTCACGCTAGGCTGGAACCTCTTTGTGTATGTGCGTTATAAGCTTGCGATATCATGACCCTATAATGCACGTCCCACACCTGGTTGCAGCCAGAAATCCCGATCTATCGTGTAGTTGCCTGGGGTTTCAGCCAGTGGTAAGAAGAGGTGCTGAGGAATGTATGGGGGACAGTGATTCAAAAAGTCCGAGGCACCATGAAGCGTTCTTTTAAAAAGCTTCCATCTTTATTCCAATTTTAAAAACAAACAAACAAAAACCTGACTTAAGACAAAGCGAGGCAACGTTTACACCTGTTTAGGATTGAGAAAGGCCAAATTTGGCTGAAACGCTGCCTCTCTGTCTTCTTACGTCTGTTTTTTTTGTTTTTTTCATATTGGAATAAAGATGGAAACTTTTTAAAAGAACACTTCATGGTACCTCAGATCTTTCTGAATCTTTATCTCTATAGCCTTTGGACCTAGTGGGAGACCCTGCCGAGCAATCACAATATTATGAATGGTGCATGCAGTAGCTACCGGGAGGCAGAGGAGGCGGTGGCCCCAGGGTCTGAGGGGCCCACCTGGAGCTACGCTAGTGTAACTGTATCGGCGTGCACAGCATGTGGATACAGTTACATTTTGGGGCAGAGCAGGGAGAATTGATGTCACTGAACTGCCACGAGGCCGCTAAGGGGACCTTGAGCTGGAGCGCGTGGGGGGCTTAATGAGGCAGGGGGCCTCTCTCATGAGAGAGGGAGAGCGAAGCTCCCTCTCCCATCAGTCCCCCTCTGCGTCTGACGTCACTGACGCAGACACTGACCGGGTGCGATGACTCATCACTTGGTGTCCGCTGTCCTGAGATGAGCAGCGCGGGGAAAGAGGAGGAGAGGCAAGTATTGTATTTATTTTAATGGGGAGTGCATTATACTATATATAGTATAATGCAGCCCTATAGGCTTCTATAGTATAATGCACTCCCCATAGGCAGACTCTATATAGTATAATGCAGCCCCATAGACTTCTAGACTCTGCCTATGGGGTGCATTATACTATAGAGGCCTATGGGGCTGCATTATATATAGTCTGCCTATGGAGAATGCATTACACTATATAGAGTCTGCCTATGGGGAGTGCATTATAGCATTATACTATAGAGAGTCTGCCTATGGGGAGTGCATTATACTATATAGAGTCTGCCTAAGGGGGTGCATTATACTATAGAAGCCTATGGGGGAGCATTATACTATATAGAGTCTGCCTACAAGGGTGCATTATACTATAAAGCGTCTGCCTACGGGGGTGCATTATACTATAGTGGCCTATGGAGAGTGCATTATACTATAGGGGCCTATGGGGAGTGCATTATAGTATATTGAGGACTAACTGGTGCATTATACTATATGGAGGCTATTTATGGGGCCATCATACAGTTTTGGATTACAGTGAGGGATATCACACAGTGTGGGAGATAATGTGTGGTCTTTTAACAGTGTGGGGGCCATCATACAGTGTTGGAGCCGTCAGTTTCGGGGCTACTAAGGGGTCAGTATACTGGGTGGGGGGATACTATGCAGTGAGGGGCATTATACTATGCATAAGAGAGCATCATACTGTGTAGAGGGGAGCAGTACATGGGGGGAGACTCAGAACATTATTGAATTTTAAGTGGGCACTTATTGTTATAGGGGAACTCAGGTTATTGTGACTGTCAAAGGAGCACACAGAGGGTATTATTACTTCCTAGGGGGCAAAATGGAGGCACTGTTTTCTAGGGCATTTGCACAGGGCAGTCATATATTCTAAAGGTATGTTTAACCATCTAGAGGGCACAGAGTAAATGCAGTAATAGGGACACATACGGCGGCAGCGGCTGAGTATTGGGGTATCAGCAGGATGAGAATAGATTGGGACGGTGCCTGAAATGTAAGGAGTCAAATGCATCTTTGTTATCTCGGTAGACGAGTCATGGATGGAGAAGTTGTCGTGTTGGTCTGTGCCAGATGGAAAGGATGGAAAATATGAACGATGTCATCTGTAACTGTGCTGTAATCTCTTATATGTTCTGCAGAACCGGTATCTGCCAATATATGGTCACCATATGGCAGTAATGTCAGTGTTGGTATTTTTATAGCGATTATTTTCAGTAACAGTGCGGTCAACTGCTGAGGTTCTCCTACATCCACTATTGTGGTGCGCCACCATAGCTGTAATCAGAGTTACCTGGTTAGGGGCCCACTCAGAAGTTTTGCCCGCCCCCCTAAACCAAAACCCTAGCTACGCCTCTGCATGGGAACAACACATCAGACTGTACGAGGGACAGCGAGCAGAGGGGTTGACCAGAGAAATGGCAGTGAGGTGAGTACTTGTTTTTTTGATTTTTTATTTACACCTTATATTTATTATAGACCGCAAAACAAAGTACATTCAATTTGAGGAAAATAAATTAGCTGCGAACTGATTTTCCCAGTAAAATCCGCAAAATTTGGCAAATTCAAATCTCCTCAGATCCACTTATCTCTAATTTTGTATGCTGCCTGTGCTGATGTAGTAGAAATACTACAATGTATCCTTAAATCGACGCAAGTAGAATTTGGGCTATAAATTTAAAAGAAAAAAAATATGATTTTGGGTCCTCACTGTAACCATGGATGTATGCTGCTGCCACTAGGAGGCTGACACTAGGGAAAAAAATGAACTCCTTTTCAGTAGGATACACCCATCAACTGGAAGCAAGCTAATCAGTTAGTGAGAAAGCAGTAGGAGAAGAAACAAGAAAGGAAAAGAAAAACTTCAAAACTGGCCCAACATAGGCACTAACAAGGGTGGATTCTGTGTCCCCCAATGAAGGCTCTGAGAATGAGATTTTACCCTGAGTACACAAAATCTTTTCTCTATCGTTTTATTGAGGGACACAGGAAACCATGGGGCGTCCTAAATCAGTCCCAAGGGTGGGAAGAAGGAAGAAGCCATACCTAGGTCTGAGCCCAGGCTATTGCCACTTACAGAACCTTCCTGCCTTAGCTCGCACCTGCCGAGGCGTATGTGTACACTCTGTAAAGCTTGGAAAAGGTATCATCAGAGGACCAGGTAGCCGCCTTGCAGAGGGCTGATGACGAACCGCCCAAGAAGCCCCTACTGCACAGGTGGAGTGAACCATGACCCCGGGTGGGGGCGGTCTATTCTTTTTACTTGATACGCTTCCAGGATGGCAGAGCAGATCCAACTGGCGAACGTGGCCTTGCAGGCGGGAAACCCCCAAGGTGACCATCTGGATTCACAAACAATTAATGGGAGAGTCTGGAAGATGCGGTCCTGGAAAGATAGAGACGAAGGGCTCTGACAAGATTTAATTTGTGTACAGACCGCTCCAGAGGATGACAGGGAGACGGACAAAACAAAGGAAGGATGATATCCTCATTGAGGTGGAAAGGGGAAACCACCTTAGGGAGAAAGGCTGGAACGGGTCGCAAGACCACCTTGTCCTGGTGGAGAACAAGGAAGGGAGAATGACAGGGTAGAGCTACAAGCTCTGAGACTCACCTGATGGAGGTGACTGTAGAGGAAGACACCCCTCAATGGTTCAAAAGAGGGACCCTGAAGAACATTTAGTACCAAATTGAGGTCCCAAAGATCTACTGTAGGCCGATAGAGGGGTACTGAATGGGCGACTCCCTGCATGAAGGTCCTGATCTGAGACTGGGAAACAAGATTCCTCTGGAAAAGGATCGAAGGGGAGGAGACCTGACCCTTAAGAGAGCCGAGTGACAAACCAGACTCCAGGCCCAAAGGGAGAGAGCAGAACATGGGGCGATCTGATTAGCTTTGCACCAGCGAAAGAAGGCTTTCCATGTGCAATGATAGATGCGAGAGGAAGAGGCTTCTGTGCCTTGATCATGGTTTGGATAACCTGGTCAGAGAAACCTGCATCCCTTAACATTGCGGCTTCAACAGCCATGCTGTTAAATTGAGAGACTGTGAATTTTGATGAAAGAGAGGACCCAGGGAAAGCAGGTCTGGACGATAAGGAAGCTTTCAGAGGGCGTCCGTGAGAAAGTTGATTACTTTGGCATATCAAGCTCTTCTGGGCCAGTCTGGAGCATCGAGGATGACTGGCACTTCTGCCTTGATCTTCTTGATGAGCCTGGGAATTCGAGGGGTGGAGGGGGTGCAGATAAAGAATGTTGAACTGAGACTAGGAGATCATAGGGTATTGGAGTCAACTGCTAGGAGATCGCAGGACCTGGACACGAACTGAGGAACCTTGTTCATTCTGGATGCCATCAAATCTACATCGGGTGAGCCCCACCTTAGGCAAATCTGTCTGAAGACTGTTGGGTTTAGAGACCACTCGCTCGCAGAAAGGCCCTCACGTCTTGGGAAATCGGCTTCCTAGTTGTCCTCTCCAGGGATGTGCGCTACCGACATCGCCAGAAAGTTCTGTTCGGACCAAGACAGGATGAGAGATACCTCAGATATAACTGGCCTGCTTAGAGTTCCACCCTGCTGATTAATGTATGCCAAGGCTGTGGCATTGTCGCATTTAATGTGGACCGGGCAGCCCGACAGAAGATCCTGCCAATGAAGGAGGGAGAGATTAATGGCTTTGAGTTCTAGAAGCTTGATGGGGAGGGAGGATTCCTGAGCCTTCCAGCAGCCCTGAATCGTGAAATGTTGAAGTACTGCTCCCCAACCAAAGCTGGCTGGCGTCCGTCGTCACAATCTCCCAGTGTAACGGTAGAAATGATCTTCCGTGGCGAATGAGGGGAGAGTGTCGCCACAAGGCCAGAGACTCCTACCTGTGGGGAAACGAAGATGGGTCGGTCCAGAGAAGAATCCATCGTATCCCAATGGGGAGAGCGATTTGCAGACTCTCGCAGAATGCCGGGTAGGATGGGGCTTTGAACAGGAGGTCATATAGACAAGGGATAACTAGAATCTCCCTGTATTGAAAAATGGCCATGTGTCACAAATAATTTGGGGATTTGTGGCAGCTCTAGGTATACTGTAATTTAAATGTAGTTTTTTTCCTTTGGTCCAGCAAGGGTTAATGTTAGTCTCTTGCTGGCAGCCTTCTGAGGACTGTCAGCTGATGTTGGTTGGTGCCACTCCTACCTCCCTTTAAATAGCCACATGATCCATCAGCTGACCGCCGGTTATAGTTCATTCCATGCTGACCTCTTTGAAGGAGCCAGTCTCTGGAGAAGCTGTGTTGTTTGTTGCTGTTGCAGCAGTGAAGTTTCCGGTTGGAGAGCTAAGTGTATTCTAGGTTTTTGTTTCCCCATTGTTTGTGTTACCTTCCTCGTGTTAGGGCCAGTGAGGGCTTAGGCACGTGATCATGCATGGGGAGGTGGGGGGGGAGGGGCATCTAGGGACAATAGGGGAGCTTAGGGACAGACACAGGTTGGTGTCAGGAGGTGTCCCTTCCCTCGTCCCCTACCGTTAGGGCCTTCCTATCACCCCTTTGCATCTGTGAGTTGTGCTGTCTGCCGGACATCACCTCCCCAGAGAAGTAGTCAATTGGGGCAAATTTTGTGAGAACAGTTGCTTGGCTACTACTATCTCTGCTGTCTTGGTGAAACCTACTTCTCCTTCTCCGGTGGAGGTAGCTAAGGGGCTACCGGAGAATAGGGGTGAGACTCTACCCATACCCCAGGTTAACACTAGACCTCAGTGTCCTGTTGGGAGGATTGGTCTAAGGAAGTGGGGGTGGTGCATGTTACCACTGAGTCTCCTAAGTGTAGGAGTTTTGTGACATGGTGGGATACAAGGAGAGTACCATCTGGTTCCAAATGTACAGTGGGTACGGAAAGTATTCAGACCCCTTTAAATTTTTCACTCTTTGCTTCATTGCAGCCATTTGGTAAATTCTAAAAAGTTCATTTTTTTCTCTCATTAAAGTACACTCTGCACCCCATCTTGACTGAAAAACAGAAATGTAGAAATTTTTGCAAATTTATTAAAAAAGAAAAACTGAAATATCACATGGTCATAAGTATTCAGACCCTTAGCTCAGGCACTCATATTTAAGTCACATGCTGTCCATTTCCTTGTGATCCTCCTTGAGATGGTTCTACTCCTTCATTGGAGTCCAGCTGTGTTTAATTAAACGGATAGGACCGGATTTAGAAAGGCACACACCTGTCTATATAAGGCCTCACAGCTCACAGTGCATGTCAGACCAAATGAGAATCATGAGCTCAAAAGGAACTGCCCAAGGAGCTCAGAGACAGGATTGTGGCAAGGCACAGATCTGGCCAAGGTTACAAAAGAATTTCTGCATCACTCAAGATTCCTAAGAGCACAGTGGCCTCCATAATCCTTAAATGGAAGAAGTCTGGGACCATCAGAAGTCTTCCTAGACCTGGCCGTCCAGCCAAACTGAGCAATCGTGGGAGAAGAGCCTTGGTGAGAGGTAAAGAAGAACCCCAAGATCACTGTGGCTGAGCTCCAGAGATGCAGTAGGGAGATGGGAGAAAGTTCCACGAAGTCAACTATCACTGCAGCCCTTCACCAGTCGGGCCTTTATGGCAGAGAGGCCCGACGGAAGGCTCTCCTCAGTGCAAGACATCTAAAAGCCAGCATAGTTTGCTCAAAAACACATGAAGGACTCCCACACTATGAAAAATAAGATTCTCTGGTCTGATGACACACAGATAGAACTTTTTGGTGAAAATTCTAAGCGGTATGTGTAGAGAAAACCAGGCACTGCTCATCACCTGCCCAATACAATCCCAACAGTGAAACATGGTGGTGGCAGCATCATGCTATGGGGGTGTTTTTCAGCTGCAGGGACAGGACGACTGGTTGCAATTGAAGGAAACATGAATGTGGCCAAGTACAGAGATATCCTGGATGAAAACCTCTTCCAGAGTGCTCTGGACCTCAGACTTGGCCGAAGGTTCACCTTCCAACAAGACAATGACCCTAAGCACACAGCTAAAATAACAAAGGAGTGGCTTCAGAACAACTCTGTGACTATTCTTGACTGGGCCAGCCAGAGGCCTGACCTAAACCCAATTGAGCATCTCTGGAGAGACCTGAAAATGGCTGTCCACCAACGTTCACCATCCAACCTGACGGAACTGGAGAGGATCTGCAAGGAAGAATGGCAGAGGATCCCCAAATCCAGGTGTGAAAAACTTGTTGCATCATTCCCAAGAAGACTCATGGCTGTACTAGCTCAAAAGGGTGCTTCTACTCAATACTGAGCAAAGGGTCTGAATACATATGACCATGTGATATTTCAGTTTTTGTTTTTTAATAAATTTACAAAAATTTCTACATTTATGTTTTTCAGTCAAGATGGGGTACAGAGTGTACATTAATGAGAAAAAAAATGAACTTTTTAGAATTTACCAAATGGCTGCAATGAAGCAAAGAGTGAAAAATTTAAAGGGGTCTGAATACTTTCTGTACCCACTGTACGTGTGGTTTATTACCACGTTCAGGTCCGGACCTGTGTGTGAATGAGTATGTGTGGGTGTCCACTAAAAACATCAGGTGGAAGTACGCTTCGGGGACTCTGGGTTCTACGGTGATGGCTTGGTATAGGGTTACGTCAGTCCTCAGCCCTACAACCTTCCAGTTGGAGTTACCCCCAGTGAGGAGTTTCCTTAACGTATTCCACAGGTCGCCGATTAGGCTCCGGAGGCGCTACAAATCTCCTAAGTCATTAACATCACAGTCAGTCTGCGTTGGCTGAAACCTTGAGGACCAAGGGTCTACGGAGGTGAATACGGTTTCGTGGTGTTCCTGCCGTATGTCATTTCCGGACAAGTCCGGTCTTGAGCGTCCTGAGGCCCCTCGTAGAAAAAGGGGTACTGTCACAAATAATTTGGGGATTCGTGGCACCTCTGGGTATGCTGTAATTTAAATGTATTTTTTTCCTTTGTTCCAGCAAGGGTTAATGTTAGTCTCCTGATGGCAGCCTTTGATGACAATCAGCTGATGTTGGTTGGTGCCACTCCCACTTCCCTTTAAATAGCCACATGATCCATCAGCTGACCGCCGGTTATAGTTCATTCTATGCTGACCTCTTTGAAGGAGCCAGTCTCTGGAGAAGCTGTGCTGTTCGTTGCTGTTGCAGCAGTGAAGTTTCCTTTAGGAGAGCGAAGTGTATTCTATGTCTTCTCATTGTTTGACTCCTTCCTTGTGTTGTCTTATTGTAGTGGTGAGACTAGTGTCTCACTGGCCTGCGCACTAGCCAGGTTAAGTCCAGGGCCAGCAAGGGCCATCGTGCATGGGGTGGGTGGGTTTTGGGGAAGAACCTGTCTGGGTAGGATAGGGGAGTTTTGGGACAGACACAGGTTGGTGTCAGGAGGTGTCCCTTTCCTCGTCCCATACCGTTGCATCCGTGAGTTGTGCTGTCCGCCGGACATCCCCTTGTCCGTCCGTGACACCATGACAGCCTCCATGATCTTCGTGAACACCCTGGAAGCGGTGGCTAGGCCAAAGAGAAGAGCCGTCAACTGGAAATGGGAATTTCGGACTACGAAATTAATCTTTGGTGAGATGCACAAATGGGAATGTGGAAGTAGGCATCCTGGATGTCTAAAAAACAAAAAGAAACTCTACAGGCTATATGAAGGCTATCACTGAACGGAGAGACTTGTTCCTGAAGTGGCGAAGACGAAACTGCTTGTTCGCGAGCTTGAGGTTCAGGATGAGACAGTTGGACCCGTTCTTCTTGGGGACTACAAAAAGGTTTGAATAAAAACTTGAGAAGCATTCCTGAAGGGGAATGGGAATGAAGACGCTTGCTTGGCAGAGAACGGAGATAGCCTGGAAAAAAAACCTGGAACAAGGGAGGGTGTCAGGGGGATACCGCAACAAATTAGGGTCAGACGATCGCAGCGTCTGGTGAAACATACACCTGCGGTAGTTAAAATGGCTTGATCATCATATTAGCAGTTCTGGCTTTCTTTGCTCTAGTCCTGTAGGGGTAAAACTGCTTAGTTGGACTCCTGGAGTTCAAGGTTTTGGGTTGTATCAGATGTTCTGGGTTCCTTACTAGTGATGAGCGAGCATGCTCGTTACTCGAGATTTACGAGTATGCTCGGGTGTTTTCAGAGTATCTTCAGTATGCTCGGGTGTTATGTTTCAGTCACGCCATGCGCATGATTTGCGACTGTTTGACAGCTTTAATACATGTGAGGAATGCCTGTTTCTTAGGCATTCCTCACATGTATTAAAGCTGTCAAACAGTCGCAAATCATGAGCACAGCGTAACTAAAACATAACACCCGAGCATACTGAAGATACTCGGCGAGAACCCGAGCATGCTTGCCGAAAGGGTTAACAGAACATGCTTGCTCATCACTATTCCTTACTCCCAGCATGTATAAGAACCCTCCTCCTTGTTTCTGACCTTGCCAGTGATAGTTTGACTTCCTGGTTCGTGGTGAAGGAGAAAGTTCAATGTTTGGCGTTGGCGGTTGGAGAGTTTTTTGGAGATTGTGGCGTGGAGTTGGTTTGCGTGTTTTTCCTTATGCTTTCATATTTGGTTTTCCCTTCCTATACCTCCTCTGTTTCCCACTCTGTTTTGTGAGTGTATTTGCATGATTGTAGATTTCTTTTATCCCTGTCTGTTAACTCTGTCTGGTTAGTGTTAGCCCATACACTTCGGCCTCACACCTCCCTGGTTGGGGAAGGGAACGGATAAGATAGGAGCATAGCAAGGTAAGAGACTCCGGTGCCTTCACCATCAGAAGTAATCCAGCGGACAGGGAAAGCCTAGGGTTCCCCTAGTTTGAGGGATCGGGTAGGTGCTCACAGTCCCTAGTCATTATGTGACAGAGGGGATCCTTTGGCTCAGAAATCGAAGAAGCAATAAGGAAGGAGGGAGAAAAACTATTTATAACCAGAGAAAATTACCTCTCTGACCTAGGAGTCGTCGACTACGGAAAGCCACGTCCCAAAAAAGAAGGAAACGGCCACCCAGAGAGGATTTCCAGGTGGGAGCGACCCATCATGCAGAGGAGAAAATGTTAGATCTAGTTCTGGAAGATCTGCTCAACTGACTACGTGATCACCAGGAAGTAGCTGGTTTAAAGGAAGGCCTTCTCTTCTCTTGTTTAACAGGAGGAGATTTATCCCGTCGTTTGGAGCCAACAGTAGACGAACATTGACAAAAGGAACTTGGGCAGGGGAAGAAAAGCTTTTCTTGTCAGTAGCGTCAGCAGTTATCTGATCCAATTGGAATCTGTACGAAAAGATGCGACCCCTGGAAGGGGAGGCTAGAGAGATTTTTTGGATGCGGAGTCTGCATTCCATGCCTTTAGCCATAGGACCAGAAGTAAGGCTACAATCTTGCTGGACTCCATGGCAGAGCACTTGGTAGCATCAAGGAACGCAGTGAGAAGATATTTTCCTGCGTGGACAATCTGACCTGCCAGGTCCGCTAACACAGAAGGCGCAGCACCAGAGAGGATGCTTTGATGTAGGAATTTCGCCCAGGCAGAGACAGAATTAGAGACCCAGTTAGATGTGAAGGCAGGGCAGAGCTAAATCCGCAGCTTTGAAGGCAGACTTGGCCAAGGACTCGACGTGTCTATCAGTGGGATCCTTGCGAAAGGCTCCATCAGAGAGAGGAAGGATCGTGTCGGTGGATAGCCGGGACAACAGAGGATCCAAATTGGAGGCTCAGCCCATGTCTTGAGGAGGCCAGAGGGGAAGGGGTACAAAATATCTATACATATCCTTGTCTAAAAAACGCTTTTCCGGATGTTGCCAATCCCTAGAAAAAACCCTGCCAAACTCCTTGTCATTGGAGAACACCCGTGGTAGGAGCTTAACTTTTTTAAACAGTCTCCTTGACATGTAAGGTCCGATTAACAGCCAGAATTAGACTATCCATTATGTCACGGAGCTTGGAGACCTGGTCAGAGTTGAGATCAGAGTCCGACTCAGAACGGAGGTTTGATTGCTGTGATGGGAAATGGGGGCTAACCTGGAGGAGGTGGAATTAGGAAACCCAGAAGAGGAGCTGGTACGCGTCCGCTTTTTGGACCTCTTGTGCGATCTGCCATGGTGGAGTGGATTGACGGGTGAGTCTGATTCGCCTTAAGAGACAATCTGAGCACCAGTGATGACTGATGGGATAGGCAGACGCTCTAAGTCTAAGACCAAAGACTGAGATACCTTGGTTAGGTCAGGGAGAGACTATGATAGAGCTGCGGCCTACTCAGGAGGAGGGGGAGGCGTGCTCTCATCGTGGGCAGAAGGGGCTCCAGTGGGTCCGGCGTAATGGGGGCTGCAATCTGAGCAAAGAGCTGTTTGCTGACCAGAGGACAGCCTTTTATTGCAGGAAGAGCAGACAGAATGCAAGACTATTAGGGAGAAGGGTGGGAGAAATTCTCCCTGAGATTATAGGCATGAAAAGGAAAAAGGAATGTTGAAGTAATGGTAGTTGGAGAGCTAGTGTAGCAAGTAGACCGCACGCATCCAAATGGCTGAGCAGAGGCGGGGTGGGCGGAGCCTAGAAGGACAAGTGACGGGAAGGCCTCTAGGACCCGGCACAGGGCGGAAAGGATGCAGAAGACCCTACAAGCCCAACACGTTCGGGAACTTTGACCTAGGAGCCCCCACCACCAAAACCTGGAAGGAGTTGAGAGTACCCGATTCTAAAGAAGTGTCCTGACTTCTTCTTTAAAGTCATCAAAAGGCCTGGGTAGGAGAGTCACTGGGATAAAGGTACGTCTTCCCTCCATGTACGAATCTCCCTAGCGTGCCAGAGTTGGGTGGCGAAGACCGCACGCATGGATACCCCAAATGCTCTTGATGTGTGTTGGGGTCCTGCCGCTTAGACCAGAGAGGATACGATGTAGATCAGACCACACTGCTCTCTCAGTTTCTATGTGGGATGACAGAGTGGCATTTCCACTTTGTTGCCCAAAATCACATGCTGTATCTGAAAGAAAAAGAAAAACAAACCTATAAAAGGTAGAAAAGGGTCTGGAAACGGAACAGTGTCTGCATCCTACGGACAGTGAGCTAAAACTGATTAGCTTGGTATAAGTTAGTGGGTGTATGCTAATGAGAAGGCGTTCACTTTTTTGCCTAGTGTAAGCCTTAGGCCACAGCCCCACTATCACTATTTGGTCAGTATTTTTTCTCAGGAGTGGGAGCCAAAACCAGGTGAGGAACAATCAGAGAAAAGGTATAATAGAAACAAGCCACCAATTCTGCATTTATCACCCACTCCTGGTCTTGGCTCCCACTACGGAGAAAAAATACTGACTAAATACTGATAGTGGGGCCGTGGCCTTAGTTGCAGCATGATACACCCATGGCTTCCTGTGTCTCCCAATGAAGCAATAGAGAAAAAAAGTTTGCAGCTAATCAGAGCTAATATTAATTTAGCCTAATTCACATGAAATAATACTTACAATGTGGCCAATGATAAGTGAATCCAGCATCACTGGTCTGCACAGCAATTTCCTTTACTGTTACTCTCTGTATGTTCTCAGCCATTTTTTTCCACGGTCCTGCTTTGTTGGATGGAGTATAGGAATGATGTGAGAAGACGACAGATTTTTTTGCAGATAAAGATTTAGAGTATAAATATGAATCAGATTTTGAATTATGTTCAGTCTCAGTAAGCACAGAGCCTTCAAAATCCTCTGAATACACAGAATTAACGGTGGATTCATCTGCGGGTTCTGGAATGTAATGCTCAGAAGACCTGGAGTCAACTCTGTGTCGCTGGGTTAAAATTTCAAAATCTTCATTTGTCTCAGATTGTACTTCTGCAACAGATTCCCCTTCTGAGGTAGACAGTCTCGTGAATGACTTTACATCTCTACTAAAGGCATATCCTTTGTCATGAGCAAGTGAGGGATGCATAAAAACCTTTGGCTTTTCCCTAATTATCTGGGGTAGGAAAAAGCTTAGTTATCAAAATGAAAACAAAGGTTGGTTCCATAACACTATTTTGTAATATTCATTTTAGAAAATTGGTTAAGTCAATAAAAATACATATGTTTCAAAATTTTATTGCTTAGAAGTTAACCCCATTCACGACTTTGGACATATACAGTACAGACCAAAAGTTTGGACACACCTTCTCATTTAAAGATTTTTCTGAATTTTAATGACTATGAAAATTGTACATTCACACTGAAGGCATCAAAACTATGAATTAACACAGGTGGAATTATATACTTAACAAAAAAGTGTGAAACAACTGAAAATATGTCTTATATTCTAGGTTCTTCAAAGTAGCCACCTTTTGCTTTGATGACTGCTTTGCACACTCTTGGCATTCTCTTGATGAGCTTCAAGAGGTAGTCACCGGAAATGGTTTTCACTTCACAGGTGTGCCCTGTCAGGTTTAATAAGTGGGATTTATTGCCTTATAAATGGGGTTGGGACCATCAATTGTGTTGTGCAGAAGTCTGGTGGATACACAGCTGATAGTCCTACTGAATAGACTGTTAGAATTTGTATTATGGCAAGAAAAAAGCAGCTAAGTAAAGAAAAGTAAGTGGCCATCATTACTTTAAGAAATGAAGGTCAGTCAGTCTGAAAAATTGGGAAAACTTTGAAAGCGTCCCCAAGTGCAGTTGCAAAAACCATCAAGCGCTACAAAGAAACTGGCTCACATGAGGACCTCCCCAGAAAAGGAAGACCAAGAGTCACCTCTGCTTTTGAGGATAAGTTTATCCAAGTCACCAGCCTCAGAAATCGCAGGTTAACAGCAGCTCAGATTAGAGACCAGGTCAATGCCACACAGAGTTCTAGCAGCAGACACATCTCTTCAACAACTGTTAAGAGGAGACTTTGTGCAGCAGGCCTTCATGGTAAAATAGCTGCTAGGAAACCACTGCTAAGGACAGGCAACAAGCAGAAGAGACTTGTTTGGGCTAAAGAACACAAGGAATGGACATTAGACCAGTGGAAATCTGTGCTTTGGTCTGATGAGTCCAAATTTGAGATCTTTGGTTCCAACCACTGTGTCTTTGTGTGACACAGAAAAGGTGAACGGATGGACTCTACATGCCTGGTTCCCACCGTGAAGCATGGAGGAGGAGGTGTGATGGTGTGGGGGTGCTTTGCTGGTGACACTGTTGCGGATTTATTCAAAATTGATGGCATACTGAACCACTATGGCTACTACAGCTTCTTGCAGCGGCATGCTCTTCCATCCGGTTTGCGTTTAGTTGGACCATCATTTATTTTTCAACAGGACACTGACCCCAAACACACCTCCAGGCTGTGTAAGGGCTATTTGACCAAGAAAGAGTGATGGGGTGCTAAGCCAGATGACTTGGCCTCCACAGTCACCAGACCGGAGCCCAATTGAGATGGTTTGGGGTGAGCTGGACCGCAGAGTGAAGGGAAAAGGGCCAACAAGTGCTAAGCATCTCTGGGAACTCCTATAAGATTGTTGGAAGACCATTTCCGGTGACTACCTCTTGAAGCTCATTAAGAGAATGCCAAGAGTGTGCAAAGCAGTCATCAAAGCAAAAGGTGGCTACTTTGAAGAACCTAGAATATAAGACATATTTTCAGTTGTTTCACACTTTTTTGTTAAGTATATAATTCCACATGTGTTAATTCATAGTTTTGATGCCTTCAGTGTGAATGTACAATTTTCATAGTCATGAAAATACAGAAAAATCTTTAAATGAGAAGGTGTGTCCAAACTTTCGGTCTGTACTGTAGGTACGTCCAAGGTAGTGTCCCTGCATTTGATATTATTATTATTATTTGATGCGGGCTCCGGAGCTGAGCCCACATCTGTCCCTGCATGACAGCTGATCTAATCAGTTGTCATGTGCCTCTAACAGCACCCCTCCACCCGCGGCTGTTAGCCAGTTAAATGCGACTGTCAATCTTTCACAGCGGCATTTAACACACGCCGATGGGTTGTCATGACAGTCGGGAGTCAGAAGAAGACCCCCGTGCCTGTCATTGTAAATCTCCTATGAACGCCGGCCATCATGATTTATGCTACACATAGCAGGGTTTCAGTCCTGCTATGTGTAGCACATGCGGTTGGATGATCGCAGCTTCAAGTCTCCTCAGGGGATTATTGCAGCCAGTAAAAAGTTTTAAAAAATATCTAAAAAAAAAAAGTTCAAATCACCCCCCTTTTGCCCCATTCCAAATAAAAACCATAAAAAATACACATTTGGTATTGCTGGGTTCAGAAATGTCCAATCTATAAAAATATGAAGTAAATTAATCCGATTGTTAAAAAGCGCAATGAGAAACATGGAGATTTTTTTTTTTTTTTTTTTACAAATTTCTGATTTTTTTTCACGACTTATAACCTTTACATGTTTGGAATCTGCGCACTCGTACGGACCTGGAGAATCATAGTGGCAGGTCAGTTTTAGCATTTAGTGAACATTGTAAATACAAACCCCAAAAACAATTGTGGAATTGCACTTTTTTGAAATTGGAAAGGAGGGGGAGGAAAAAAAAACAAAACAAAACAAAAAAAAAAAACAGAAAATCACAAGGTGGTGAAGGGGATAATACTAGTTTATTTTACAAAAATTGAGAAAAAGGAATACCTAACCTTCACTTTTGTCTCCTTTGCGTCTATAGGGAGTGCCAGGTCATCCAAACTTAGAATATTCAGTTTAAAATCTAAAAAGTAAAGTAAAGTAAACGATAAAACTATACAGTAAAAATAGATACTAGTCAGAATATGACAAAATGCAAAGCAATCATATCAATGAAAGATGCCATCTTCTTAAGAATAGGGACTGGTTGCCACCCTCATAACATGTCAAGTATATCAATTTGTAAAAATAAGCAAGAACCCAATTAATGATCACATTTCTGTAAACATATAGGTAGAAGTGTAATAAAAAAAAACAAAGAAAAAAATCCAAACTTTTGGAGAGTCAGGCTGTGTGCCCACTATGAGTTTTTCAAGCTTTTTTGCTGCAGACTTTCCGCAGCGAAAACGCTTAAAAAAAGCTTGGTAATACGTGCCCCATGGTCCCCAATGATAATCCGCATGTGTTGTGCACATGCTGCGGAAATTTCCGCTGCAGATTATCATTGCGGAAAAATACGCGGCATGTCCATTATTTTTGCGGACACACAGCGTAATCGCCACCATTGACTTGCATTGAAACGCTTGATATCTGCGTCACTACATGTGCACATGTGGATATTAAGCGATTCAATGTGCGGATGGTACCTGGGTCTGGAGAAGAGGAGACTCTCCTCCGGACCCGGGTACCATAGAACCTGTTAAAAAAAAGAATTTAAAATAAAAAATAAACATTATATTCACCTTCTGATGGCCCCCGGTCTCCTGTACGGCTCGCGATGGTCTAAAAGGACCTTCCATGACGTCATGACCTGTCACATGACTAAATGACGTAATGAAAGGTCCTTTTAGACCATCGCGAGCCATACAAGAGACCGGGGGCCATCGGAAGGTAAGTACAATGTTTATTTTTAACATTTTTATTCTTTCTTTTAACTATTACTTGGTCACACTATATAGATTCATGCCGGTTGCGTGGATTTATATAGTGTGACCAAGTTGACAAGCACTTTCCAAGTGATGCTAAAATCGCTTGGAAAGCGCTTGTCAACCCGCATGCGGAAATGCATGTGAAGAACGCTTCACAAACGCTTCTACCTGACAGGAAAAACGCATGTAAAATCCGCATGTGTTTTTCCTGCCAGGAAGATGCGGAAAAAATCTGCATCGTGGGCACTTAGCCTTAGGGCACAGTCAAACGGCCGTATAAATCGGACAGAAATGGGAACCCAGTGCATAGACTGGCCGGCGGCTCTCCTGACCCGCGCATAACAGCTTCATGCATTTCTATGCAGCTGTCACTCTCTGCTCAGGAGAGCCGCTGGACAGCCTGTGCACTCTGGTCCGATCTCTGTCCTCCGATTTATACAGCTGTCTGACTGCGCCTTTATAAAGCTACACTGGGAGCACAGGAAAAAAAAACCCACACCAGTTATAGAATCATAGAATGGTAGAGTTGGAAGGGACCTCCTGGGTCATCTGGTCCAACCCCCTGCTCAAAGCAGGATTCACTAAATCATCTCAGACAGATATCTGTCCAGCCTCTGTTTGAAGACGTCCATTGAAGGGGAACTCACCACCTCTCGTGGCAGCCTGTTCCACTCATTAATCACCCTAACTGTCAAAAAGTTTTTTCTAATATCTAATCTGTGTCTCCTCCCATTTAGTTTCATCCCATTGCTTCTAGTCTTTTCTTGTGCAAATGAGAATAAAGATGATCCTTCTACAATGTGACAGCCCTTGACATATTTGTAGACAGCTATTAAGTCTCCTCTCAGTCTTCTTTTTTGCAAGCTAAACATTCCCAAATCCTGTAACCGTTCCTCATAGGACATGGTTTGCAGACCAGTCACCATTCTGGTCGCTCTTCTCTGAACTTGCTCCAGCTTGTCTATGTCTTTTTTAAAATGTGGTGCCCAAAACTGTACACAGTATTCCAGATGAGGTCTGACCAAAGAGGAGTAAAGACCGATAATGACTTCACGTGATCTAGACTGTATGCTTCTGTTAATACATCCCAGAATTGTATTTGCCTTTTTTGCTGCTGCATCACACTGTTGACTCATGTTCAGTCTATGATCTATTAGTATACCTAAGTCTTTTTCACATGTACTGTTGCTTAGCTCTATTCCTCCCATTCTGTATATGCTTTTTTCATTTTTATTGCCCAGATGTAGTACTTTGCATTTTTCCCTGTTAAAAACCATTCTGTTGGTTGCTGCCCACTGCTCCAGTTTATTTAGGTCTTTTTGAATCCTCTCTCTCTCTTCTCTAGTATTAGCTAGAGAAGTTCTCACCTCCCAGACCAGCTACTGATTATATAAAAGCATCGTTGATCTGGGAGTTGAGAGTTGCTCTTGTGCCTTTTGTAATGATCTTCTAAGGTCAGCAGATATAAATTTAGTACATTTTTAACCCCTTAACGACAGCCGATACACCTTTT
The DNA here is from genome assembly GCF_046119375.1 of Phyllobates terribilis. NCBI lineage: Eukaryota > Metazoa > Chordata > Amphibia > Anura > Dendrobatidae > Phyllobates > Phyllobates terribilis. The sequence continues at coordinate 16,645,028 of NW_027362761.1, read as the reverse complement.
CACAGCGGCAGCTAAGGGTACTTACTCCTCAGCGCCGTGAAAATGCGTCGTTGAGGAATAAGGCTGTAGCGCCCCCCAGAGTTGGAAATTATATTATAATTATATATATTATTTACATGTCAGAGGAGAGAAAAATGAAGCCTACCGAGCTCTCCCGGTACCTCCACCGTCCCCACGGATCTCCTGATCCATCCCCTGGCCCTCCGTCATCTGTCTGTAGAAAAATAATGGCGGGCGCATGCTCCCCACCGAGATCTGCTGGCTGGTGCCCGGCAACAATAGGGAATTTTCCCTATTGGTTCCTTTTGATCACTGTGATAAATCCTATCACAGTGATCAAAAGAAAAAAAATAATAAATTAAAGTCCCCTTTGTCCCCCCCTTAGTTAGATAAAAAAGATACAGTAAAAAAAAAAAATATTTATTTTTCCATTCTTTGCAGTTAGGGTTAGGTTAGGGTTAGAGTTGTGTAAGGGTTAGAGTTGTGTTAGGCTTACGGTTAGGATTAGGGTTAGGTTAGGGTCAGGATTAGGGTTAGGGTTGTATTAAGGTAAGGGCTCATACCCATATGTGAGAAAAAAAAACGTCCGATTTCTGGACCGAAAAAAAAGGACGAGTGTCATGCAAGCATCATGCGATTTTCATGAAAGGACAGGGCGATTTTTCACACCTAGCATCAGTATGAAATCCGTATATAATGCATTTTTTTTCTCTGCAACTATTATTCTACAATCATTTACAGGACCATTTACAGTGTTCTATGCTACACAATGGTAAAGTAGCCATAAAAATCGGATGACATACGGATGGTCCGTGTGCCGTCCGTTTTTTTTTTCTAGCACCCATTGACTTGCATTGGCGAGTCTCGTCCGATATACAGTGCTGGCCAAAAGTATTGGCACCCCTGCAATTCTGTCAGATAATACTCAGTTTCTTCCTGAAAATGATTGCAATCACAAATTATTTGGTATTATTCTCTTCATTTAATTTGCTTGCAAGGAAAAAGCACAAAAGAGAATGAAGCAAAAATCAAATCATTGATCATTTCACACAAAACTCCAAAAATGGGCCAGACAAAAGTATTGGCACCTTCAGCCTAATACTTGGTTGCACAACCTTTAGCCAAAATAACTGCGAACAACCGCTTCCGGTAACCATCAATGAGTTTCTTACAATGCTCTGCTGGAATTGTAGACCATTCTTCTTTGGCAAACTGCTCCAGGTCCCTGATATTTGAAGGGTGCCTTCTCCAAACTGCCATTTTGAGATCTCTCCACAGGTGTTCTATGGGATTCAGGTCTGGACTCATTGCTGGCCACCTTAGAAGTCTCCAGTGCTTTCTCTCAAACCATTTTATAGTGCTTTTGGAAGTGTGTTTTGGGTCATTGTCCTGCTGGAAGACCCATGACCTCTGAGGCAGACCCAGCTTTCTCACACTGGGCCCTACATTATGCTGCAAAATTTGTTGGTAGTCTTCAGACTTCATAATGCCATGCACACGGTCAAGCAGTCCAGTGCCAGAGGCAGCAAAGCAACCCCAAAACATCAGGGAACCTCCACCATGTTTGACTGTAGGGACCATGTTCTTTTCTTTGAATGCCTTTTTTTTTCCTGTACACTCTATGTTGATGCTTTTTCCCAAAAAGCTCTACTTTTGTCTCATCTGATCAGAGAACATTCTTCCAAAACGTTTTAGGCTTTCTCAGGTAAGTTTTGGCAAACTCCAGACTGGCTTTTTTTTAAGAAGTGGGGTCTTCCTGGGTATCCTACCATACAGTCCCTTTTCATTCAGACGCCGACAGATAGTACGGGTTGACACTGTTGTACCCTCGGACTGCAGGGCAGCTTGAACTTGTTTGGATGTTAGTCGAGGTTCTTTATCCACCATCCGCACAATCTTGCGTTGAAATCTCTCGTCAATTTTTCTTTTCCGTCCACATCTAGGGAGGTTAGCCACAGTGCCTTGGGCTTTAAACTTCTTGATGACACTGCGCACGGAAGACACAGGAACATTCAGGTCTGTGGAGTTTGACTTGTAGCCTTGAGATTGCTCATGCTTCCTCACAATTTGGTTTCTCAAGTCCTCTGACAGTTCTTTGGTCTTCTTTCTTTTCTCCATGCTCAATGTGGTACACACAAGGACACAGGACAGAGGTTGAGTCAACTTTAATCCATGTTAACTGGCTGCAAGTGTGATTTAGTTATTGCCAACACCTGTTAGGTGCCCTAGGTAAGTTAGAGGTGCTGTTAATTACACGAATTAGAGAAGCATCACATGATTTTTCAAACGGTGCCAATACTTTTGTCCACCCCCTTTTTTAGGCTTGGTGTGGAATTATATCCAATTTGGCTTTAGGACAATTCTTTTTGTGTTTTATTCATTAAAGACAAATTAAATGAAGAGAATAATACCAAAGAATTTGTGATTGCAATAATTTTCAGGAAGAAACTGAGTATTATCTGACAGAATTGCAGGGGTGCCAATACTTTTGGCCAGCACTGTACATGGCAATATGCAGCATGCTGCGATTTTTTTCTCATCCAGATTCCAGCTGAGAAAAAAAATTGTGGATGAACAGGGACTCATAGATTAACATTGGTCAGAGTGCAATCCGATTTTTTATCGGATTGCACTCGTCCGTTTTTCACGCAGATGAGTATGAGCCCTTTAGGGTTAGGATTTTTTCAAAAGTAAAGAAAAAAAAATGATGACGATATGGCGACTAGTGTTGAGTGCAAGTGCTCGCTACTTGAGTTTGTACCGAGTATAGCGGGTGCTCAAGTGACATGCTCGAGTCTCTGCCCCGCATGTTTCGCGGCTGTTATACAGCCAAAAAAAAAACACGTGGGGATTGCCTGCCATACACAAACAATCACCGCATGTTTTTTTGGGTGTCTAACAATCGTGAAACATGCTGGACGGGGACTCGAGCACTCGCGATACTTGGTGCATACCAGAGTTCCCGATACAAACTCAAGTAGCGAGTACTTGTGCTTAAGACTAATGAAAACATATTCAATATGATGACCTAATGTTATCAAATTCTGTGTCGTACCTCTGAGTTCAAAATGTTCACCTTGATAAAATCCTTGAGAGGTGTAGTTTCCAAAATGGGGTCACTTGTGGGGGGTTTCCACTATTTAGACACAACAGAGGCTCTCCAAACGCGACATGGCGTCCGTTCTAGATTCCAGCCAATTTAGCGTTCAAAAAGTCAAACAGTGCTCCTTCCCTTCCGAGCCCTGCCGTGCACCCAAGCAGTGGTTTTCCCTCACATATGGGGCATAGGCGTGCTCAGGAGAAATTGCACGACAAATTGTTTTCCATTTTTTCTTGTTACCCTTGTGAAAATAAAAAAAATTGGGTCTGAAGTAAAATTTTTGTGAAAAAAAGTTAAATGTTCATTTTTTCCTTTCACGTTGCTTCAGTTCCTGTGAAGCACGTGAAGGGTTAATAAACGTCTTCAATGTGGTTTTGAGCACCTTGAGGGGTGAAGTGTTTAGAATGGTGTCAATTTTGGGTATTTTATGTCATATAGACCCCTCAAAGTCACTTCACATGTGATGTGGTCCCTTAAAAAAAAATGGTTTTGTAAATTTTGCTGGGAAAATGAGAAATCGCTGGTCAACTTTTAACCCTTATAACTTCCTAACAAAGAAAAAATGATGCTTCAAGAATTGTGCTGATGTAAAGTAGACATGTGGGAAATGTTATTTATTAACTATTTTGTGTGACATATCTTTCTTTTCAAGGGCATAACAATTCAAAGTTTGAAAATTGCTAAATTTTCGCCAGATTTGCATTTTTTTCACAAATAAATGCAAGTGATATTGAAGAAATTTTACCACTATCATGAAGTACAATATGTCACGAAAAAACAGTCTCAGAATCAGGGGAATACGTTGAAGGGTTCCAGAGTAATTACCTCATAAAGTGACACTGGTCAGAATTGTAAAATTTGGCCTGGTCATTAAGGACCTAATTGGCTCGGTTACTAAGGGGTTAAACATTTTATCTTGGACTGCAACCAATGATGTGGTCCAGGCACTGACAAGTTTTAAATGGTGGTGCAACGGTAACGGGAAAAAAAAAAAAAAGAAGCCAAGATGCATCTTTTCTGGAATGCTCGGTGAGTGTACCTACATTCATTAGGATAAATGTGATTACCTGAATTTAGGCTGTTGTGACAGGTTCTCTTCTGGCAAACTTACATTGTCATTATTGCTATAGTTTACAGTTCCCTTAGTACCACCTAGATGACCAATTCAAATAACCTCAAAGATCCCTCATTCACAATCTCAACAATATTAACATGGGTCTAGAGGAGAGGGTGTTCTGATTGCTGTATCCAAACATCCCCATCAGATGCACATTTATAGAAAATATCCGTATGAAAACTACTGGTAGGACGGGCCTTTCATCTGTGAAATTTTCAACTCGCAACTGTCAAACAATTGTCAAGACAAAGACACGTAGTTTAACAATTTTTCAGAATTTGTTTTAACTTGTGTACCTAAATATCATTACAATGCAACTTATGCCAGTAAGAAAACTGAACCTTACCATTGGAGCTTGCACTGCTATCATCCTCAGGTCTGGAGAAGAGCTCATCGAGGGATTTCATGGTACTCCTTTGGGACACAGGTGTTCGACTTCGTCTCCCCAGCCTTGTCCTTGAAGATGGACTGCTCAATGAGCTTCTTACAGATGGTGACGGAGATCGAGATCTGAACCGAGTTAAGGAATGTGTTCTTCTTGGAAACCTAGGGCTTCCATAGCTAGGGGGTGATGGTGTTCTAGAATTTAAGCGGGAAGGGGAGCGGCGAGGAGAAACAAATGCCATAGTAGAGGGACTATGACGAAGATTTCTGCGAGGGGTTGATTTGCTGGGAGGCGAGGGTGTCCTAGGTGGTTTCTAACGTAAAGGAAATAAAACATTCATACAGAATATTACAAATTGAAATATCCAAAACTATAAGGAATTAAATAGTATAATTTTGATACAATACATCTATAATATAACTGTACATGCATCCCTCTGTCCGAAGCCTCTATAGACTGCGCGTGCGCAGTCTGGCTCCAGACAGAAGACCGCATCCAGCCGGTACAGGTAAGAGGAGTTTATGGCGCCGGAGATCGCGGTATGCGTAGGCACTGAATGCATACTGCGATCTCCGGCGCCATAAGGACATACTTACCCGACCCGGAGGAGTGTTGCTGCGGCGCCTCTGTTCTGGCCGGAAGCTGGGGGCGGACTGCGGCGTCGGAATCGATGCCATTTTACTGAAGACACATTTGCAGTGCGGCTTCAACAAAATATCGCCGGACAGCGCGGTAAGGGCACGCGTGTACTCCGGCGCCACACTCCTCCCCCGGCCTCTGGCAGAACGGGACGCAGCGCTGGAGCACAGAGAAGAAAGGTAAGTAGAAGTGCTTGTTTTTTTTGTGTGTGTGCAGCATGATGGGGAGGAGGAGTACGATACGTACCAGGATTGGGGAATTAGGGGTACCATGCTTACCAGGATACGGATGAGGGTTAACATACATACCAGGATTGGGGGATGAGGGGGGCCATACATACCAGGATTGGAGGATGAGGGGGGCCATACATACCAGGATTGGGGGATGAGGGGTACCATGCATACCAGGATAGGGATGAGGGGGTACCATGCATACCAGGATAGGGATGAGGGGCAATACACATACCAGGATAGGGATGAGGGGCAATACACATACCAGGATAGGGATGAGGGGGGCCATACATATACCAGGATTGAGGATGAGGGGGGCCATACATATACCAGGATTGAGGATGAGGGGGGCCATACATATACCAGGATTGAGGATGAGGGGGGCCATACATATACCAGGACTGAGGATGAGGGGGGCCATACATATGCCAGGATTGAGGATGAGGGGGGCCATACATATGCCAGGATTGAGGATGAGGGGGGCCATACATATGCCAGGATTGAGGATGAGGGGGGCCATACATATGCCAGGATTGAGGATGAGGGGGGCCATACATACCAGGATTGAGGATGAGGGGGGCCATACATACCAGGATTGAGGATGAGGGGGGCCATACATACCAGGAAAAGCGGTGCCATGCATACCAGGATAAGGATGAGGGGTGCCATCCATACCAGGATAAGGATGAGGGGTGCCATGCATACCAGGATAAGGATGAGGGGTGCCATGCATACAGAGATGGAGGGGTGCCATGCATACCGGGTAAGAGAAGTATATGGCGCCGGAGATCATGGTATGCGTAGGCACTGAATGCATACCGCGAGCTCCGGCGCCAGAAGTACATACCTGACCCGAAGGAATGTTGGCGTGGCACCTCTGTTTTGGTCCGAGTCTGGGGAAGGAGTGCGCGGTCGGAATAGGCGCATGTGCATAGCGCGCTATCTGGCGCTATTTTAGTGAAGACACATTGGCGCCGGACAGCGCGGTATGGGCACACTCTGGCGCCACACTCCTCCCCCGGCCTCCGGATGGGGGCTGCACATAACAGGCTGGGGGTGGCACGTAGCAGGCTGGGGGCGCATTATACCAATAAAAATGCTCGCCACCCGGGCAATAGCTAGTGTTATATATATGTTGCAGCCAGAACTTTGAAAGTGAAGATTTTAAGCTCTACTCTTATATTCTAGTTGCAGCGAGAGTTAATAGTATAAGTATAATATCTGTCCTTAGCAAGAATTACAGCTAATTTATATTGGTTGTTCATGTCTTAGGCTCAATTCAAACCATGTTCAGAAGAACTGTATGAAATGGTCCAGCTGAAAGTACAGCAAGACGTATATAAATACAGTTACACACATGTGCCACTACCTGCCTAAATGTGTATTGAAAGGCAAAGTCAACATACCTTTGGCATAGCTTTAGGCATTAAAGGAAATCCGTATGTAAGATCAATCCCCCAAACTGCATATATGGGCATGCAGGTCTCTTAAAGGGAACCAGTTACTTTATGAAAAAAAAAATAAAAAAAATTGCTATTTACCTGCAGACATGCAGTTAATCTGCCAGCCTTAATGCTGAGCCGCTGTCAGTCAGTACCAGGGGCGCGGATACAGCTGCAGGTCTCTATTCACAAAGCGGTGACTGAACCCGTGCCAGCGTTACCCCCATTATGACTGGAACCTGGATGCTGCCCGGGTGGGAATAAAGTTAATTTCCTCCTGGCAGCGTGGGTCCAAATACTGCCACCCGGTAGGTTCACAATGCTATTAACCTGTATATTAACCCTATATCTGCAGGTTGGTAGCATTTTTTTTTTCTTGACTGGTTCTCTGTAAATGCAAATTGATTCACACTTTTAGATTTACTTTTCTGTTGCTGCATTCTTAAGATATTAGCATTTTCATTCATATGCAAATGAGGTGTTAAGTGTTCTGAGCATAACAAAGTATTATGGAGCCACTGCCTCTCTAGGTTGTTTCTCTGTCCAGCACCAGCCTCTTTCAAGTGCCAGGCAAAGAATAAAGACAGTGAGCTTAAGAGGCGGGTACTAGGCGGAGAAACAACCTAGGGAGGCAGAGGATCATTACATGCTGTTACATCCAGAGAACTTAGAGGTTGTCCACTACTTTTTCACTGATGACCCATCATTAGGATGGGTCATTCATATATGATCGGTCAGGGTCCGGCGCCCGGCCGATCATCTGTTCACAATGTCTACGGCCAGAACTGCTCGATTGCGGAACTGCTCAGTCTTCTGATAGTGGCAGTGGCATGGTACTGCACATCCGCCTCAAATTCAAATCAATAGAAGGCGGATATGTAGTAGCCTGCTGCTGCCGCCACTATCAGAAGATTGAAAAAACCTGGGAGTCTGAACCTTTGGTTTTTTTATCAGAAGATTGAGCAGCTCCACAATTGAGCAGTTCAGGCCAGACGCCGCTGATACTGAGAACAGATGATCAGCGGGGGTGCCAGACTCCAACGGATCAGACATTGATAACCTATCCTGAGGATAGGTCATCAATAAAAAAGTAGTGGATAACCTCTTTCAACGTATCATTTGCATAAGAATAAAAACACTAAATTCTCTGGAATGCAGCAACAGATAGCAGTTCTGAACAAGAAGGTAACAATGCATTTACATTTCAAAGACATGCATTCCCATTTAGGCGGTATGGGGGTTGATCTTACTGATACCCATCAGTGCATGACATATGTGGATTAAGCTAGATCCACACTGCCTTTAGTCTGGGTGTTCAAGATCCAGATGGAGTCCCTGACTGTGCCTCATAATATTCTGTGGCTCTAAGATTTCAGTTTTCCAACAAATTTAGCCTCCTTTCTTGTGGTGTCCATTTTTTTTTAGCCAAAAACAAAAGCAATAGGAAAAAGTATTGCAAAAAAAATAAAATAAACAAGAAACCAAACTCACTGGAAGCTTCCACCATCTTTCATCATTTTCTGAAAATTCCACTGAGCTGCCAACAAGATGAAGCATTTCTTCCTCCTCGCTTTCCAAAGGTCCTGGCTTACTATTCACTGGTTTGTTCCTAACACCATGCCTGTTGTTCTGTCTTACAGGCTGTGGCTCCATTATGTTAACTTTCTTTTTCAGAAATTTATTTTCACGACTGCTGAAATCACTACTTGATCTATTAGAGAAAGGTCTTTCTTCAGATGTCCTTATTTCAGAGTCGTTCTCAGAAACGTCAATGTCTAATTTTCTGTAAAAGTAAAGCCATGACATGTCAAAATGCTGCACATAAACCAGATGAAAAGAAAAGCAATAAAATCTCTCAGGTTTTCTATTTCTCTTTTTTATAGCACTCCAAAGGAAAAAGGAAGAGCCAAAAGATAATAGTAAAGCAAAGCAACCTTACCTGAATCGATGTCTGCTCTCAATTTCTGCCAACCTCCTCAGGGCTGCACTGGTTGGCATCTTCGACTGGACAGGCTGGGGATTGGCAGGCTTTTTGGCCTCAATTGTGATAACTGCACTGCTCTTTAGGTCATTTCTAGATGGTGTTTTCTTCTTTAGAAACCTACTCTGGGTCCCTGATACCGGCTGAGGACTAGCAAAAGCTCTGTACTTTTCGCTCTCCTGTTCTTCGGTTGACATGTCGCTCAGGTCAGCATCTGATGGCTGGGAGAGTTTTAAAGCATTGGTCTTCTTGTTAAGTGCAAGCATATATTCCTACAAATGCAAAACAAATAAATTAATTATCTAAACCCTAAGTGAAACCCAAAGTGGAAGTAATTCTTACCTATAGATTACTCTAAGGGCTCACTTACTTGTCAGTTTTTCGCCTATGAGTGCTATCCATGCTCTTCATGGATAATGGATAACACTCACACCTATGATAGTCTACGGGGCTATTCACATGTCTGGGATTTTTTGCTGACAAAGTGGTCCGTGCACAATTGGGAAGATATGTCTGATTTTGATCTGAGTGCTGTCCGAGCGCTGTCCGTTTTTAATGGACTGATAGATTGGAGAACCTTTTTGTCCTTCCTCATCAGAGAAAAACTAATGAAACTCAGGCACTGAGACCGATGTTCTTGTAAGTAGATGTTCACATTCTTATATTGAATTTTGTCATTCTGATTCCTCAAAGCAACAGAAAAATGGAATCCAAGCTGTGACTGATCAGTCATATGAGATCCGTCAGGTTTCATCATCTTACAAGAAAAAAAATAATACTGCATGCTACACTATTTTTTTGTCAAATGTGAAGGAGACTGCAACAAATGCTCCTAAAAACGAAACCATCATTGTGAACACATACTTACTCTCAACTTTTTACCACAGTTCGCATCTATCCCTCATCACCTGGACTAATAAAAAACAAATAAAGCACTTGCAGAACAGAGACCTGTAGTTCATCTGCGGGAGCCTTGGGTTTTACCGGAACTCTCTGACCAGAAAGCTGGGCCTGTGCTCGAGCCAGGGCTGAACTCCTCATTCCACTTTGGGCCATTTTGTCCTGCTGAAGAAGAATAATCCCAAAATATAGATCATTAACAGTTCCTTGACATTTGTACTGTAATAGCGCTGTGTGCAAACCATCTTAAAGGGCCACTTTATCTTTAGTATAACTGATGTGTTGGGGATATATTTACCATATATATTAGTAAGTGGCCAAAATTACACACATTCTCCTCTTGTGCCTGTGTTGCAGTCTTCTTCACACAGTCGTGTCCATAAAATGGTCGATGAAGGAGTTTCATGTGACCAGACCTGGCCATCATTCTCCTCCCATTGAAAAAACAGCTTTATCATGTGCAGTGTTTTCAATGGGAGACTGACAGACAGGACTGGTCACCTGCTCATCCATCAGCTGCCATTTTTAGAAAAGGAGATATGTGCAGTCTACAATTGCATGAGAAGAACCTATAATACATATATATTAGAAAGTGACACACAATCATGTCCCCAACACATCTGTTAACATCATAATAAGGTGTCAACCCCTTTAAATATGGAGCATAGATACCAAATGAATGAGAGCAAACACCTTTGGCTGCACCATATCATGTGAACAGTGAGGAAGTCAAATACACTCCATCATTACAAGCCATACATAGCCATACACCAATATAACTGCACAAAGGAAAAACGGGAAGTTGTGTTTTGACCAAGTCAAGATGCTACCTTCAAGGAAATAAGTTGCCTTATGATACAAGAATGTTAAACCTTTTGCTGCCAGTCTGGTACTGGATATTTTGCATGAAGCTTCTCCAAATGTCTGACTAAAAGGTTGACTCAGACAGTTTATCCACAAAAGAGATTCCAAAAGTTCAAGTTGTATGAAGTTCACACTTTGGCCCTTATTCATCAAAGCAATTGAAAGGAATCTGTCAGTAAAATTAACTCTTTTAAGCCATCTATATTCAGGTCTTATGATGCTGAATAAAATGATATCTTGATATAGGAGATCCAATGTGAACTTTGTCTCATTACAAAACACATTTGCAGGTGTCTTCTCATAGTGCTTCAGCTTCCATCTAACAGGCAGTCAGTGTTTGTGTTTAAGGGGGAGAGGAAGTACAGCAGAAGACAAAACTATGAAAGAACTGAAAATGTGTTTGTAATGAGACAAAGTTCACTTCTGCTGTACTGTGTTATTGTGATCTCACTGCAGATTTTGTGATTTTATGAGAGCAAAGTGTCGGCCATTACATGTCTCACACTCGTAAAGCCCCCTTTCATGTAAAATAAGTCTGGAAGCAGATTCTCATGCACATCAGTGCTGGCCTACAGATAATAACTCATTTAAATATCAGAAAAACATGGATTTCTCTAGAATAAGACATTGGATTGCAGTTACCAAGGTATTCGTTTATTCAGCTTCCTACGACCTGCGTGCCTTTATATAGGGCTTAGGAGGGTTAGTCCTACTCACAGAATCCATTCAAGGGCCTGTGCACACGTTGCAGATTTTCGAGTTTTTGACGCATTTTTTTATTCTGCAAAAAAGGGCAACAGTATTTACCCTCTGTGCTTAGCTCCTCCTCCTGGCCAGGACAGCTTCCCGCTCTCTGTCTGCTCCTGTTTTCAGCCTCTGCAGATTGAAGTCTGTACACACTGTGCTCGGAGCTCCTGCAGCTTCTCACTTAGGGTATGTGCACATGATGCGGTTTTTATGTGTTTCCGCAGCGGAAAAACCGCCGCGGAAACACATTAAAACCGCATGTTAATAGGTCTGCCATGTATAGCAATGGTAATCCACATGTGCTGTGCACATGATGCGGAAATTTCTACTCCGGATTACCATTGCGGCAAAAAACCACAGCAGGACCATTTATTGCGCGATTCCGCCGCAAATTCGCTCCCATTGACTTGCATTGAATCGCAGCAAACCCGCATGTATAATATCTATACATGCGGATTAGCTGAGTTTCAATGAAAATCAATAGCGCAAAATCGTGCCGAAATCGCGCTGCGGGTGGTACCCAGGTCGGGAGAGGAGGCTGCTACTCCTCTCATCTGACCGCTACTCTGGCTGATAACAGCGAGAGCAGCGTGGATAGGAGTTGCTGTTCCCAGTCCGCGTAAAAAAAAAAAGTAAAAATAAAAAAATAAACCTGTATACTCACCTGTCCCAGTGGCCACCGGTGTCCTCCTGGTCCCCGGCGGCGATGTCTTCAGTCCGGCGGCCAGCAGTACACTGCTGGGAGAGGGCTCGCTGCCAGGACCTGCGCTGACGTCACTGATCACCTGATCGGTGACTTCAGCGATCACCTGATGGTCACGCGAACATCAGCTGATTGCCAACCCCAGTGACCTACTGCAGCAATGTACACTGGTGGATGATTTTACACCCGGTCAGTGTACATTGCCGTCTTCTACAGCAGTGACATCAGTGATGGCTGATGTCCCTGCTGTAGAAGTGACCCAGATCGCCATGGGACACTCGTCGGCGGTACGTGAACTGCGTCATTGAAGGCGGACAGGTGAGGGATATGTTTGGTTTTTTACGTTTTTTTCAGGAGATCGAGGGCTTTGCAGAGGCGTGTAATAAAAAAAAATAAATTGTAGAACAGTGTCAGTTTTATTTCATCAAAATAATTTATTCTGGCTGTGTCTTTTATTGAAAAAGCGCCAACTATTTTACTACGCGGTTAGTAATGGGGCGTCTTATAGACGCCCTCCATTACTAACCTGGGCTTCACGTCAGCCGCCAATACAAGGCTAAAGTGAACCCCAACCCCACTGCCACCACTACAGGGCAGGGGGAAGAGAGAGGCTAAGTGCCAGATTTGGCGCATCTTATGGATGCGCAATTTCTGGGACTGCTGAGGGGTGATATTAATTGCCGCGGAGGGGCTAGTATCCATGGTCCTTCCCTGGCTATTAATATCAGCCCGCAGCTGTCTAGTTTAGCCTTTGCTGGTTAGATTTTATAGGGGGAACCCATGTCAATTTTTTTCTGGGGTCCACCTGTAATCTAGCCACTAAAGGCTAAACAAACAGCTGTGGGCTGATATTAATAGCCAGGGAACATTGTTGGCTAATGGCCCCTTCCCCGGCTACTAATATCAGCCCCCAGCGGTCGGCTTTCCCTCTGCTGGTTATAAAAATGACGCAGGAGCCCACGGCATTTTTATTTTCAATTTTAGGCTCTGTGCCTACGATCCGGACATAGCAGCGCTTTGGACGCAATTTTTTCTGCGTCCAAGACATTGCATTCTATTGAAAGCAGGTAAATCCAGATGTGTTCACTGAACCATGCGGATTTACCACATTCAATACTTTCTAGTGGTCAAATTTCTGTTGCGCACACTAGCGACTCCACAAGAGAATTTGACATGCTGTGGTCCTGAAAGACGCGCTGCATATCAGTGTCCACGGGTGATTCGCAGCCTCTGATGCACGCATAGTGGACATGGGATTTCTAGAGATCCCATCCACTATGCTGTAACTGGACGCTGAGGTTTTGACGCTGTATAGACACGCAGCGTCAAACCGGCAGCGGCTCCTGACTGTGGCCACGTACCCAAACTCACCCACAGCATGTCAATTTCTGTAGCGGACACGCTAGTCTCCGCTGCAGATTTTGACCAGTTGAAGTGACATTATATGCAGTGGATTCACATGCACCAACCACAAAAGTGCGGCATTAGAACACGGCATTTTGGACGAAACAAATACATTGTGTCCAAAGCGCTGCTGAGTGGCTAACGAACCAGCTGTGAAGTGTTAATTATGGCCAGGGAAAATGTTTGCCTAATGGCACCTTCCCAGGCTAAAATTAACAGCTCACAGCAGTCGCATAAATTACATGAATAGAAATGCTAATGAAGATTGGGTGAATGGGACTAGCTGACATCTAGCTCTTTTGTTTGGTTATGTCAAGGTGTCAGACCTTTTCATGACCAAACTTAAAGTAAAGAGTTAAATAAACACAGACACATGTAAACACTTTATTTGAATTACAGCAGACGCATTCTTTAATCATTTAAATGAATCAATATACTCACCCCAGTTCTATGGTAATCCAAGGGTTTAAGCAATGTCCCACCAAATAACTTTATTTAGCTTCAAAAAGCATTCATTGATGTACAAAAACGCTTCAAAAAACGCATGTAAAAAACGCATGCGTTTTTTCTGCCAGGGAGAGGCAAAAATGCTCAGGAAATTTCTGCTTCAAATACCCTTAAAGTAAGTGCACAAGGTGCAGATTTGCTGCGGTTTTGACGCTGCGTTTTTATAATGCGTCAAAACTGCAGCGGCCAGATGATACAGCACAGTGAATGGGATTTCTATAAATTCCATGCCCACTATGCATTTTTGTGCACCTGCAGATCACCTGAGGAAACTAACAGGAGGTGCATTTTTCAGATCTACAGCATGTCTATTTCTCTTGCGGAAACTAATGCGGATTTTCCCCATAGACTTGCATTAGATGAGGAAAATCCGCATGCGTAAAAATCGCATGTGTGTTTTGTGTGCGTTTCTGCAGCAGAAACGCACACAAAAATGCTACATGATGATCAATAAAGTTTGTTTAAAAAAAAAAAATATTCTTTAATTTCAATAAGAAGACATGAAAAACGCATGCATAAAAAAAAAAGCATAAAAAAAACACACCAAAAACCGCAAGTAACCTAATTTGCATATTAGGGGCGGAAATGGTACAGAAATTCTGCAGCATCAAAACCGCAGCAAATCCGCACCGTGTGCACATACCCTTAAAAGAGCAGGTGAGCCCTGGTCAGAAATTCTGCTTTACTTCCCACAGCAGCAATAACAGGTAGCGCTGTCAGAGAGCAGTCATTTAATCACTGTGATGTTAGAGCTCCGTGTTGATCGCTGCAGGATCAGGTTTCAGCCACAAACAGCACCGACCACAGTCACTAATCACTGCTTGTAATCTGACAGTGCGACCTCCTGTCACTACTGTCTGGATGACACAAAACAGGCATATTGTCTGCTGACCAGTGTATTCATTATATAGAAATAAATTCCTATGTGAAATAATAAAAGACTATACACATATACTAAAGGTGTATATATACCCTTTTTTGTTTATATACAGGTGCATCTCACTAAATTAGAATATCAAGAAAAAGTTAATTTATTTCAATTCTTCAATACAAAAAGTAAAACTCATATATTATATAGAGTCATTACAAACAGAGTGATCTATTTCAAGTGTTTATTTCTGTTAATGTTGATGATTATGGCTTACAGCCAATGAAAACACAAAAGTCATTACCGTATTATTTGGACTATAAGACGCACTTTTTTCCTCCAAAATTTTGGAGGAAAGTGGGGGATGTGTCCAGGGCCGGCGTCACCAACCGGGCAAGTGCCGGGGCCCTGGACTGCGGAAGGGGGCCCACTCATCTTGATTGGCTGCTATGTGAGCGCTGGCGCTGCGGTGCTACCCGCGGCATCCTGGGTTACCGCTGGCCTGCAGATCCTCTTCTGGACAGTGGGGGGCCCGCACTCACCTTGGTTGCTATGTGAGCGCTCCCGCCGTGTCCTGGGTTATTGCCGGCCGAGCCGCAGATGCATCCTTAGCCACCCGATGCCGCTGAGCGCATGCGCCGGCAGCGCAGACATCCAGTCAGATGATGGCACCATCTATTCTCAACTGTCTACAGCGCATGCGCTGCCTTCAGCCTTGGTCCCTCCTCCAAGCTCAACCTCCTCCGTATTCAAGCGCCAGCCAGCAAGCACCGACCACTGGTAACTGTATCTGACTGTCAGAGACTGCATTTGTAATGTAATGTCTTTCTATACCGTATTTGCTGGACTATAAGACGACTTTTTTTGCCCTGAAAAACATGCCTCCAAGTGGGGGGGTCGTCTTATACGCCAGGTGCACTTCAGTTGGGATGCGCCGGGTAGATGCCGGGGCCCTGAGCAGGCGCGGGGGGGGGGGCCCACTTGCGGTCGGGCACCCCGCCGGGCCATGGGGGGAGGAGAGCGGTGTCAGCGCCCGCCCTTCCCCCCGCTTGGTCAGGGCCCCGGCAGGCGGATACTTACCTCTCCCCGTGCCTCTGCAGATCCGCTGTCTTCCTGCTCTGCGCTCCCTGTGACGTCTCAGGTCAGAGGGTGCGGTGACGTCTTTACACCGCGCCCTCCCCTGAGCCGTCACAGGCAGCACAGAGCGGGATGAGGCCGGCGACGCTGGAGTCCAGACCAGAGTAGAGCAGCGGCAGCAGGTGAGGAGAAGTGAGGTGAGTATTGGATTTTTTTTTTAATGTATGGAGGCATGGGGCATAATATGGGGGGTGACATCCTGCATGGGGTATTATATGGGAGTATATAACAAACTCTATATTTTGAGTGGAAATGTTGGGGGGTCGTCTTATACGCCGGCAAATAAGGTATATAGATACAGTGACAGTCACATGCATCATCATGTACAGTATCTATATATAGATAGACATATATATTATATATAGTCAGCACAGCACTGTCTGCAGTCTGTCTGCAGCATCTTACAGGAAATCCTGGCCTGACCTGTCTGACTGTGTGGAATGGCAGAGAAGGAAGTGGCAGGCTGGCAGGGGCAGGGATGTTGGTGACAGGCTTCTCCGCTATAGGAGGGCTATACTGTAATGGTATGTGACCCTTTCTCCTGGCACTGTCTGACTACCTGGTGCCCATCTCTCCACTATGTGGGGGTCACTGGGTGAGTTACTGCCATGGCTCCTGTCAGGACTGTGTGGGGTCCATTAATCTGTATGGAGGACTATGTGGGGCCATTATACTGTATGGAAGACTATGTGGGGCCATTATACTGTATGGAGGACCTAGTGGTGCCCGTAATACTGTATGGAGGACTGCCCGGTCTGCACCGTGCGCTCTGTGGATTTGCCAGTTTCTGAGAATTTAGATATCACTCATGTAATGTAAGAAGTGAAATCTTTGGCATTGTTATAATATATAAATATATATATATATATATATATATATATATATATATATATATATATATATATATATATATATATATATATATATATATTATATTTTTCTGCCGTATCCGTGCATCATGAATCGTGGTATGTGTCAAAGGGGCCCACTGAGACTCTTTCGCCCGGGGCCCATGAAAACTTGGAGCCGGCCCTGGGTGCGTCTTACAGTCCGCACATATATTAATAATAATAATAATAATAATAATATTTATTTTTACATAGCACTAACATATTCCACAGCGCTTTACATACATTATCGTCGCTGTCCCCATCGGGGCTCACAATCTAGATTCCCTATCAGTATGTCTTTAAAGTGTGGGAGGAAACCGGAGAAGCCGGAGGAAACCCACGCAAACACGGGGAGAACATACAAACTCCTTGCAGATGTTGTCCTTGGTGGGATTTGAACCCAGGACCCCAGCGCTGCAAGGCTGCAGTACTAACCACTGCGCCACAGTGCCGCCCATATGTTCTGTGGGTGGTGGGGGGAGCGGCAGCAAGGGATGAGCGGGGCACAGGAGGCAGCAGACGCCTGCTGCATCCTACGCTGTGCCCGCTGCTAAAGAAAATGAATATTCCCTGCTCCCCACGGCCATGGGCATGGAGAGCAATGAATATTCATTTTCCTTAATAGCGCGCACACTGTACCCGCAGTGCAGCTCCTGCTGCCGCTCTGCGGTCTATGTGCCCGCTATTAAAGTCTATGAAAATTCACTACAACGCACTCCCATGGGTTGTAGTGAATATTCATGGTCTTTAGTAGCGGGCACACTGACCGCCGAGCGCAGCAGGAGCCGCGCTGTGGCTACAGTGTGCGCGCTATTGAAGAGAGTGAATGGTCACTGCTCCCCACGCACACAGTCCCGGCATGGGGAGCAGTGACTATTCCGGCACAGCACTTCACTGTGTGAGGTCGCATGGCAGGGACACCAATGCGCGCCTTGCCATGCGCGGCTCACACAGTGAGTGTCGGCAGCAGAGCGGGATGCAGAACTGGAGGAGAGAGGAGGAGAGTATGATTTTTTATTTTTTTTTGGGCAGCGTGATGGGGGATCATGGGGTGCCATCCCACGTACACCAGGATGGGGGAAGAGGGCCACGTACACCAGGATGGGGGAAGAGGGCCACGTACACCAGGATGGGGGAAGAGGGCCACGTACACCAGGATGGGGGAAGAGGGCCACGTACACCAGGATGGGAATGAGGGCCACGTACACCAGGATGGGAATGAGGGCCACGTACACCAGGATGGGAATGAGGGCCACGTACACCAGGATGGGAATGAGGGCCACATACACCAGGATGGGAATGAGGGCCACGTACACCAGGATGGGAATGAGGGCCACGTACACCAGGATGGGAATGAGGGCCACGTACACCAGGATGGGAATGATGGGCCATACATACCAGGATGGGGGATATTAACAGAATTTGGGGACATTACCCCAATACCAGTGTCAGTAGCAGAACCCCTCCCCTATAGCAGTGCATCATGACCACATTTTTGCTTACATTTTTTTTCTATTTTCCTCCTCTAAAACCTAGGTGCGTCTTCTGGTCCGAAAAATACGGTATCTCAGTAAATTAGAATAATTAACAAAAAACACCTGCAAAGCATTTAAAAAGGTCCATTAGTCTGTTTCAGTAGGCTCCATGGGGAAGACTGCTGACTTGACAGATGTCCAGAAGCCAGTCATTGACAGTAAGTAAATGCAAAGTAAATTTTGCATTTCATTTGGAAATCAAGGTCCCAGAGTCTGGAGGAAGAGTGGAGAGGCCACAATCCAAACTGCTTGAGGTCTAGTGTGAAGTTTCCACAATTAGTGATGGTTTGGGGAGCCATGTCATCTGCTGGTGTAGGTCCACTGTGTTTTATCAAGACCAAAGTCGGCGCAGCAGTCTACCAGGAGATTTTAGAGCACTTCATGCTTCCCTCTGCCGACAAGCTTTATGGAGGTGGAAATTTCATTCTCCAGCAGGACTTGGCACCTGTCCACACTGCCAAAAGTACCAATACCTGGTTTAAAAACTACAGTATCACTGTGCTTGATTGGCCAGAAAACCCGCTTGACCTTAACCCCATAGAGAATCTATGGGGTATTGTCAAGAGAAAGAGGAGAGACACCAGACCCAACAATGCAGACGAGCTGAAAGCTGCTATCAAAGCAACCTGGGCTTCCATAACACCTCAGCAGTGCCACAGGCTGATCGCCTCCATGCCACGCCGCATTGATGCAAAAGGAGCCCCGACCAAGTATTGAGTGCATTTACTGAACATACATTTCAGTAGACCAACATTTCAGATTTTAAAATAATTTTTAAAGCCACAGCCCTGGTAAAAATGATACCGTCGTTACATTGTCTGACAATTTTTATATGGCGGTTTTTCAGAAAAGTTTGGCTCTGTTTTAGAGCTTCACAAACTGCGCTTAATTCCTTGTAATTTGAGGTCTGGGGTTGGATTTCTAGAGACCAGACTCCTTGAAAAAAAATTTCCCTTCTAGATTGGCTCCCCATCCTTTCCTGCTTGGGTTGGTGAGAATTGTGACACAGAGAGACAATATCCATGGAACTCCTAACTGAAGATTCTTGGAAATGGCCCACCTTTCTAGAGATCTTACTGTTAGAGATAAACGCATCTCTCTGTCCAGAGTTACTTGCCGCCTGTCCTAAGAAGATAGAATCGCCCTCGGGAGATCCCTTGTGTGGAACTGACACCATCGGACACACGGATACAGGCTGTTAGGGTGCCTAGAACCTTCAATCGCCATCCTTATTGAACACTGGCTTTTTAGGACCAGGCGGATCTTGTTTTTTAACGTCTTCTGTTTTTCTGTTGGTAAAAATGAGACTCTCAATTTGGAGTCTAGAAGAACGCCCAGAAATATCTTTCTGGTTCCCGGAACTAGGTCTGACTTTTCTGAATTTATGATCCAACCCAGACTCTCTAGTGTTGAGATAGATATCCTCAGATGATCCTGTAATTCCTCTACAGAGTTGTCTATCAACAAAAAATCATTTAGGTAGGGAACTATAATTACGTCCCTTTCCCTTAAGTAGGCTACATTCTCTGCGATTAATTTTGTGAAGACTTGAGGGGCCGATGCCAAGCCGAAAGGAAGACAATGAAATTGGAAGTGGCAGTTCTGTTTTTTGTGTTTTATTCTAAAATGTAGGAACTTTTGACAGCGAGGGTGAATCGGAACGTGGCAATACATGTTTTTTAGATCTATCATGCATACAGTGGGTACGGAAAGTATTTAGACCCCTTTAAATTTTTCACTCTTTGTTTCATTGCAGCCATTTGGTAAATTCTAAAAAGTTCATTTTTTTTTCTCATTAAAGTACACTCTGCACCCCATCTTGGCTGAAAAACAGAAATGTAGAAATTTTAGCAAATTTATTAAAAAAGAAAAACTGAAATATCACATGGTATAAGTATTCAGACCCTTTGCTCGGTATTGAGTAGAAGCACCCTTTTGAGTTAGTACAGTTATGAGTCTTCTTGGGAATGATGCAACAAGTTTTTCACACCTGGATTTGGGGATCCTCTGCCATTCTTCCTTGCAGATCCTCTCCAGTTCCGTCAGGTTGGATGGTGAACGTTGGTGGACAGCCATTTTCAGGTCTCTCCAGAGATGCTCAATTGGGTTTAGGTCAGGCCTCTGGCTGGGCCAGTCAAGAATGGTCACAGAGTTGTTCTGAAGCCACATACCGCTTAGAATTTTCACCAAAAAGTTCTACCTTGGTCTCATCAGACCAGAGAATCTTATTTCTCAGTCTGGGAGTTCTTCATGTGTTTTTGAGCAAACTCTATGCAGGCTTTCAGATGTCTTGAACTGAGGAGAGGCTTCCCTCGGGCCACTCTGCCATAAAGGCCCGACTGGTGGAGGGCTGCTTGACTTTGTGGAACTTTCTCCCATCTCCCTACTGCATCTCTGGAGCTCAGCCACAGTGATCTTGGGGTTCTTCTTTACCTCTCTCACCAAGGCACGATTGCTCAGTTTGGCTGGACAGCCAGGTCTGGGAAGACTTCTGGTGGTCCCAAACTTCTTTCATTTAAGGATTATGCAGGCCATTGTGCTCTTAGGAACCTTGAGTACTGCAGAAATTCTTTTGTAACCTTGGCCAGATCTGTGCCATGCCACAATTCTGTCTCTGAGATCCTTGGGCAGTTCCTTTGAGCTCATGATTCTCATTTGGTCTGACATACACTGTGAGCTGTGAGGCCTTATATAGACAGGTGTGTGCCTTTCCAAATCAAGTCCTATCAGTTTAATTAAACACAGCTGGACTCCAATGAAGGAGTAGAACCATCTCAAGGAGGATCACAAGGAAATGGACAGCATGTGACTTAAATATGAGTGTCTGAAAACTTATGACCATGTGATATTTCAGTTTTTCTTTTTTAATAAATTTGCTAAAATTTGTACATTTCTGTTTTTTTCAGTCAAGATGGGGTGCAGAGTGTACTTTAATGAGAGAAAAAAAATGAACTTTTTAGAATTTACCAAATGGCTGCAAAGAAGCAAAGAGTGAAAAATTTAAAAGGGGTCTGAATACTTTCAGTACCCACTGTACGTTTGGAACCAGATGGTACTCTCCTTGTATCCCACAGTGTCACAACTCTTACACTTAGGAGACTCAGTGGTAACATGCACCCCCCCCCCCCCCTACCAATCCTCCCGAGAGGCCACTGAAGTCTAGTGAGGTTCCTTGTGTGGAACCTTGGGGGGACGTGTTCCGTCCTAAGGTTCGACTGGGTCCCGGCTTCCACTATATTAACCCAGTGTGCCGTCAGCGAGATGTACCGTTCCTGCCCACAAGCACTTGTTCACGTGTCTGTGGTTAGGTGGACTTTCCCAGCAACTGAGCTGTTGAGGGCACGGCTAATGTTGTGAGACACGTGCTCATGTAATGTGGGGACGGCACACCGGGAGAAATAGTGGCGGCTGGGGACCGAGTACCGAGGGACGGCCGCCGCCATCAGGTTGCGGAAAGCTTCCATCTCCACGAGCCTAAAAAGCAACATTTTGAGCGCAAGCAGTCTCGAAATGTGTGAATTTAGTAGTGTGGCGTTGGCTGCGTATTTGCGCTTGCGTTCCAGGGACTGGGGTAGGGACAACTGAACTCTGCGCTGGGACAAGGAAGTGGACGAGCTTGCTGATGGTGCTAGTTGAGAGTGTGCACCGATACGTACAGAGTGGGAGGCATCGTCGCATGCGCCATGGATAGGGGATTGGTGTGCACACACACAACAGCGAAGAAGCAGTGGTATCACCCGCAGACACTGTTTCTGTACCCTGGTGTTCGGCCCACTTAGTCGGGTGCTTTGCTGCCATGTGCCTGATCATGCGGCTAGTTTTACTACCCCTGCTGGTGCTGGCCTGGCAGGTGGTGCAAATGGCCTTTTTGGGGTTATCTGCAGAGTCTTTAAAAAACAACCGGACTTGGGAAGACCTAACAGTTGTACTGGCAACTTCCGTCGTGTTGGCATTACGAGGAACACTTTCCCGCCTTGTGTCTGCGGCCACCACACTGCTTCTTCCTGCCTGTTGTGGTGCTACGCCTCCCTCCCCCTGTACGTCCCCCTGCCAGGTTGGGTCAGTTACTATATCATCCACCACCTCGTCTTCCGCACCCTGGTCCTCCTCCTGACTTTCTGGCAATTGTGTCTCATCATTATCATCCACCTCTTGCGACAGTAATTGCACTTTCCCACCGTTGCCTTTGTGTAACCGTAGCTGCTCGAATATTTGGGCGTCGCTACATGTGTTCTCCTCTTGACTTGCTTGAAGCTGGCTGGGCGCGAGGCCCAAATCTACAAATGGAAAAGTGAACAGCTCTTCTGAGTGTCCAAGTGTGGGATAAGTTGTCTCCGGGCACTCGGCATGGTGGGAGGAAGGATGATCAGGGTGAGGAATATGCGGTCCAGACTCACGGCTACTGAGACTTGACCGCGTGGAAGACAGGGTGGTGGTGGCAGCAGCAAAGTGACTGGAAGCATTATCTGCTATCCAACCAACAACCTTTTGACACTGCTCTTGGTTCAATAGTGGTGTAGTGGTCCCCTAGTAATTGGGACAAGAAGGTCGAGCGACAAGATTTGGGTGTTTGTTGTGGCACAATTTCAGCTTGCCCACGGTCACGTCCTCGGCCTCTGCATGCACCATTATCATCAAATCCACTTTCCCATCCCTTGCCACGCACCTTGCCCATTTAAAATGGAGGACAATATTTTCCACGTTCACGAGAAATGGCTGATTTTGGAATGCAGTTGAATGTGATATGTCTGACAGAGAACCATGGTTTTAAATAGCAGGCCTGTAATTTACTAATAGTATTCTTCACAGGTACCTAGTGTGAATAGCTTGACCGACACACTGCAACAGAATGGAAAAAGAGGCCAATATTTTCCACGTTCAGTTCAAATTTCTGGATTTTTATCGCTGAAATATGGAACAGATCTGGCTTTATTCTGCAGTGAGAACAAGCAAAAAGAGCAGAAAAATGGTGTACTCTGGACTGCTTTTTAAGCAAATAACCAGGATTAAGATAAAGAAAAAAAAAATTTGCCTTGGCCCCTAATATCTGGGGCCATGCCTACAAATATCTGTAATTATTACACCAGCAGAATACAGGACGTTCAATGGACCCTCTTGCGCTATATGCACTGCAGTCTGCCGCATACACTGCCAGCCTGCCTAACTCCTGCTATCACCTTCACCACTGAAAATATGCACCTGGATTAGTCCTCAGAAAAACTGTTAGTTCAGATGGACATATACACTGCTCAAAAAAATAAAGGGAACACTTAAACAACAGAATATAACTCCAAGTAAATCAAACTTCTGTGAAATCAAACTGTCCGCTTAGGAAGCAACACTGACTGACAATCAATTTCACATGCTGTTGTGCAAATGGAATAGACAATAGATGGAAATTATTGGCAATTATCAAGACACCCTCAATAAAGGAGTGGTTCTGCAGGTGGGGACCACAGACCACATCTCAGTACCAATGCTTTCTGGCTGATGTTTTGGTCACTTTTGAATGTTGGTTGTGCTTTCACACTCGTGGTAGCATGAGACGGGACTCTACAACCCACAGAAGTTGCTGAGGTAGTGCAGCTCATCCAGGACGGCACATCAATGCGAGCTGTGGCAAGAAGGTTTGCTGTGTCTGTCAGCGTAGTGTCCAGAGGCTGGAGGCGCTACCAGGAGACAGGCCAGTATACCAGGAGACGTGGAGGGGGCCGTAGGAGGGCAACAACCCAGCAGCAGGACCGCTACCTCCGCCTTTGTGCAAGGAGGATCAGGAGGAACACTGCCAGAGCTGTGCAAATGACCTCCAGCGGGCCACAAATGTGCATGTGTCTGCACAAACGGTTAGAAACCAACTCCATGAGGGTGGTATGAGGGCCCGACGTCCACAGATGGGGGTTGTGCTCATAGCCCAACACCGTGCAAGACGCTTGACATTTGCCACAGAACACCAGGATTTGCAAAGTCGCCACTGGCGTCATGTGCTCTTCACAGATGAAAGCAGGTTCACACTGAGCATATGTGACAGACGTGACAGAGTCTGGAGATGCCGTGGAGAGCGATCTGCTTCCTGCAACATCCTTCAGCATGACCAGTTTGGATGTGGGTCAGTAATGGTGTGGGGTGGCATTTCTTTGGAGGGTCGCACAGCCCTCCATGTGCTCGCTAGAGGTAGACTGACTGCCATTAGGTACAGAGATGAGATCCTCAGACCCCTTGTGCTGGTGCGGTTGGCCCTGGGTTCCTCCTAATGCAGGACAATGCCAGACCTCATGTGGCTGGTGTGTGTCAGAAGTTCCTACAAGATGAAGGCATTGAAGATATGGACTGGCCTGCCCGTTCCCCAGACCTGAATCCGATTGAGCACATCTGGGACATCACGTCTCGCTCCATCCACAGACTGTCAAGAAGTTGGCGAATGCTTTAGTCCCGGTCTGGGAGGAGATCCCACAGGAGACCATCCGCAACCTCATCAGGAGCATGCCCAGGCGTTGTAGGGAGGTCATACAGGCACGTGGAGCCACACACAATACTGAGCCTCATTTTGACTTGTTTAAGGACATTACATCAAAGTTGGATCAGCCTGTAGTGTGTTTTTCCACTTTAATTCTGGGGGAGACTCCAAATCCAGGCCTCCATTGGTTAATAAATTTGATTTCCATTGATGATTTCTGTGTTATTTTGTTGTCAGCACATTCAACTTTGTTCTGTACAAAGTATTCAATGAGAATATTTCATTCATTCAGATCTAGAATGTGTTATTTGAGTGTTCCCTTTATTTTTTTGGAGCAGTATATATATGTTGTGGAATACCTATACTAACTCTAAATAAGCAAATCTCTTCCTACTCTGCCTGATTCCGGGGTAGACTGTGACGAGCATAGCGACGCCAGGTCTTATATAGACCTGATGACGCTGTGCGGCCAGCCAATCACTGTAATGCCCACAACCAATATGGCTACGGCATTACAGTGCGTGGCAAGCAATCCCTGCATGTTCATTGGCTCTCTAAAGAGCGCCAAACATGCAGGGACGTGACCAGAGTTCCCGCCCGAGTAACCCGGAAATACTCGCCGAGCTTGTCGAGCACAGTGATGCTCGGCCGTGTACCGAGCAGTGGCGAGCACGTTCGCTCATCACTACTTACTATTAGGGTTGAGCGAGTATGTTCTGTCCGAGTATGCTCGGGCCGAGATCAGAGTATTTACAGCTGCTCGGTGATCAGGTTAAATCGCTCCCGTGTGCATGATTTGCAACTGTTTGACAGCTTTATTACATGTGAGGAATGTGTAAGAAATAGACATTCCTCACATGTAATAAAGCTGTCAAACAGTTGCAAATCATGCACAATGGAGCGATTTAACCTTATCACCGAGCAGCTGTAAATACTCGGAGCTCGGCCCGAGCATACTCGGTGAAAGGGGTTAATAGAACATACTCGCTCAACACTATTTTCTATACATCATGTTCACTAACCACATCATTATTATTGTTGTTAAATATTGACTATACATATTATATCCACTCTATATCATTTACAGGGCGTAGTTAGAAATCATGGGGCCCCATAGCAGAAGTTCTACTTGGGGGCCCCCCCCCTCCACACCACAAAAAAAAATAAATAATTTTCAGGGTCACAGAAGAGCATATCTCAACTTTCCAGCCTTTACATAGTAATTTTCCTCCTCCTGAAGTCCTAGATTCCTCTTTCATTGCCCAATAAAGTATGATGCCAACAAAAGTGCCCCCCAAACACAGTATGCTACACCCATGGTGAATTCCTCTACATGCACAGTATAATGACCCTACTGTACCCCACCTCAGCTCCCAAGGCAAAGTATGGTGATCCCAACAGTATGATTCCCCAACTGTGACCCCCACACAGCCCTCCATGCAGTATAATGGGCCTACATACAGTATAATTGCCCCACACCTCTCCACACTGTACACACTGTATAATGGCCCGCTCACAGCATGATGGACACCACACAAACTTTCACACTGTATAATAATAATCTTTTTATTTATATAGCGCCAATATATTCCGCAGCACTTTACAATTCAGACACACATCATCAGCACTGTCCCTATTGGGGCTCACAATCTAGATTCCCTATTAGTAGGTCTTTGGAATGTGGGAGGAAACCAGAGAACCCAGAGGAAACCCACGCAAACACGAGGAGAACATACAAACTCCTTGCAGATGTTGTCCTTGGTGGGATTTGAACCCAGGACCCCAGCTCTGCAATGCTAGCCACTGAACCACCATGCTGCCCCTATAATTGCTTGCATAAAATATAATGCCCCCCCCATAGCCCTTAAAACATTATAATGGTCCCATATAGCCTTCCATATAGTATAATGAGCCACATATAATTCAATGCGCTCGCCATGGTCCTCCATACAATATAATGCGCTCGCCATGGTCCTCCATACAATATAATGCGCTCGCCATGGTCCTCCATACAATATAATGCGCTCGCCATGGTCCTCCATACAATATAATGCGCTCGCCATGGTCCTCCATACAATATAATGCGCTCGCCATGGTCCTCCATACAATATAATGCGCTCGCCATGGTCCTCCATACAATATAATGCGCTCGCCATGGTCCTCCATACAATATAATGCGCTCGCCATGGTCCTCCGTACAATATAATGCGCTCGCCATGGTCCTCCATACAATATAATGCGCTCGCCATGGTCCTCCATACAATATAATGCGCTCGCCATGGTCCTCCATACAATATAATGCGCTCGCCATGGTCCTCCATACAATATAATGCGCTCGCCATGGTCCTCCATACAATATAATGCGCTCGCCATGGTCCTCCATACAATAGAATGCGCTCGCCATGGTCCTCCATATAATATAATGCACCCCCCATGGTCCTCCATACAATACAATGCACCCCCACAGTTCTCCATACTCTAATATGGCCACCAGTCACTGATTTAAGAAACAAAATACAATATTTCCACCCGATGCTCTGGTCTGCTGAGCGTGTGGTGTGAGGCGCCGCACATCTCAGAACATCGGGCGCGCTGTAATGATGTCATCTCCGAGGCAGAATGATGGAGGTAGAAGCGTCTGCTGATGCCCCCCCACTCCATCATCATTGCTCGTGCTGACGGGCTGACTGCGGGCGCTGACACCAAGCCCCCCCCGGCTCACGTGCCCCATAGCAGTCGCGGTATACCACTGATCATTTACTATATATTCGCATACTGACTGTACATATATTTAATACACATCATATTTACTATATATTTGCATATTACTATACATACATCCTATTTACGATTCCTATTATAGTCACTCTACATTATCATATTTACTATCCACATTAGATTTATTATATATTCTCATATTGCTATACGTATTATAATCATTGTATATCATATTTACTATCCACATTAGATTTACTATATATTCGCATTATTCCAGTGTCTGTCTGGGGCCGGTGTCTGTCTGTGAGCGGCGTGGCAGAGTGGCGTGCGCTGCTTTCCGGTGGCTGCGGCCATCTTCCTGAAGCTGTGATCTACAGCAAAAAGGCCGCCCGAGCTCCCAATCTGTGCATGCGCCGGAGGCCATTTTCCTGTAGATCACGGCTTCAGGAAGATGGCCGCACCGAAAAGCTGCGCATGCCGCTCTGCCTCACCGCCAACAGCCAGACACTGGCCCCGCAGCATCTCACCTCTTCTTCTGCTGCCGGGTTCCCGAAGGAGGGAGGGAACTTGCGATTCTGCTCCACCATCACCGTAACTACGTTCAGACCACAAGACGCACCCCCCCCATTTTCCTCCCAAATTTGGGGGGAAAAAAGTGCATCTTATGGTCTGAGAAATATGGTATTATGGTCAATGCACATTATCATATTTACTATTCACATTAGATTTACTATATATTCGCATATTACTATTGTTATGGTAAATGTTTATACTTTGCTTTGATTATTATTTAGACCATTAAATATACACATATATCTTTTATAATTTTGTATTTTAATATTAGCTTTAGAAGGGTTTTTCATAAAAGAAAACAACATAAGGTGTATCTAATACAGAGCTGTTTTAGTATTAAAGCCTTCCTTTGTTTCTGAAAGTATAGTAAAACTAGATATAACCAGATCCTAAGGAATGCAGCAGAATACATAATCTACGACTTTGTTTTTCCCAACTTATCTTCCTTTTTAGGTAACATAATGTAAGCCACTCCCACTTTCCTTGTCTTTGTGGTTTGTAATAAAAACTTGTAACCAGGCATCTGAGGGCAGACAAGTCTGGGACACAGACAGAATTGGTTGTGTGTTCGCTTGTCTTTGATCGATCGACTCCCTGATTTGATCAAAACTGGCAAACGTGTGAAACCTCTTGCGTTTCTTCTTAACTTTCCATATAGGCTTCTCCATCATTACATTTTGCCGAAAACCCGGGATTGTCAGAACTGGACCTCTTTTGGACCCGACTGCAAGGATATTTCTCTCGGAACACTTAATGATGTGAGTAACCCATTGTGTTACTAAAAATCCAGTGTTACCTAGAGGGCTCCAAGACGGGTAATTGGTGGTCCGAACAAGACAATCTCTGTTGAACCTTTGCTGGTATTTTAATTTTGTATGTATATTTTGTGGTCTGTCATATGTTTCAATGTGTCTTTAGATGTATAACTGATGATTGAATGACGGTTGAATGAACATTGAATGAAGCGACAAGTAGCCAACCTTGCCCAACGATTCTGCTCAGGCACCTTTGCAATTCTGCCTGTATATTTCAGGAGTCGGAGGATTGTTATATGTTGTCCTCATTGCTTATGTAATTGTAAAGTCTGTAGTAATATTGTTGTAAACTATGAGGATCCTTGAATATGGGACTGAATGATTTTTGAGTGACCAATAAGGGACTACGGTCTCTGATTGATAAGGGATCCCATTAGGAGTGTTCCTTCACATGTGGTGAAGAGAAAAATTGGTCCTTAACAGGATCAGGGAAGTGTGACTGTTCATAACAGAGGAATCCTTCCTGGTAAGGTAGTACTCGGAGGGTATTAATTGTCCCCTGTAAATTGATAAGGGCACTCTCTTGAAATAGGTGCTGAATGCAGCCTTAGCCCGAATATAGCAGGAGGATTTTATACCAGTGATTGTGGAGTGTGGATTGAGTGACTGACATATTGTAAAATTGTGTTGATGAATCATAATTGTTGTCCTTAGTGCCTGTGCAGTTTTATGTGAACTAGTTCTGATGATCATCATCCTTGGTATCCGTGCTGTGTGAACTCAAGAGAGAAAATGTGATAGGAGTAGTAGTCCATCCAGTCAGTATACCCAGAGACGGGAGACCTAACACAGATTTCTTTGTCAAGCTGTGCCCCCTGCAGGATGTTGAAGGGAACGCATTGTTCGGGGTACTTAAAACCTGCCATTATGCTTTGATTTAAGTAACCCATCCTCTTTTGTCCTAGATGTAATCTGTCTGAATCAGAGGAGGTGGACAAAGGTTTTGTAGAAAAAGAACTTATTCTCCCATGACATGTTATTTTGACTAGTGGAAGTAATTGCAATAACTATTGGTAGTATAGTTTTTGGATTGTTATTTGTTTGGTTATGTATCAAAGTTGCATGGGTACATAGAGCTGGTTACCGGATGTTGATATTTCCTAAAATTTTTCTTTTTCGAGAACATTTTAGTTCTGGGAGTTGAATTCCTTCTCTTGCGAGCTAATTGGAAGCTGGGAGAAGAGTAGAGTCTTCTACGGTTAAGACTCTATGGGACCATTCATTTCTTCGGTTAACTGCGGGCATTAAAGATGCGGTCATGAGGACTGGCAACTGAAAGGAAGCAATCTGAGAGGTACCACCTTTGTCCATGTATGTGATATAGTGAAAAGACTAAGAAGGAATGGGAAATTCATAAGTTACTTACCGATAACGGGATTTTTCGGAGACCATGACAGCACCACGAGAGAAGGGATCCGCCCACCAAGGACAGGAAACCTACAGGCTTAAAAGGGGCGGCCCTCTCTCTCGCCTCAGTTTGGATTACAGAGCATTGAGAGGACCACCAGGTTAGTAGACATAGCAAACAACCTTAAACAACATTTTTATATAGCACCAACTAAGTGTGAAATTTCTAATTAATAAACAAGGAGTGCTCCCACAATGTGAAGAGAGGGAATATAAGGGTGCTGTCATGGTCTCTGAAAAATCTCATTACCGGTAAGTAACTTGGGACTTTATCGGTCAACCATGACAGCACCACGAGAGAATTGCAGAGATGAAGAAGTCTAGGGAGGGACCACAGCCTGGAACACCCAGGAAACTCTGCCTCTTTCTGGTTACTCGGATTAGGACAGAAAGAGGGAAGGATTATTTCTTGGAGTCTATGGAAACGGGAAGCTACCTTAGGGAGATAAGTGGGATCAGGTTTAAGAATTATTCTATCATCCAAGATCTGAGTGAAAGGTGAAGCCGAAGACAGTGCCTGGATATCACCGATCCTCCTAGCTGATTGTTAGAGCTATTAGAAGGGCTGTTTTAAGGGAGAGGGACTTAAGGGTTGCTAATTCAATTGGCTCAAAGGGCAAGCTAGTCAGGGCTTTTAGAACTAAATTTAGATCCCAGGGTACTAATTTGCTTTTGATGACGGGCCTGGATCTAAATACGGCTTTGATAAAGCGAGAAACCCAATAATTTCCCGCTAAGTCACAGTTATATAGGGCACCTAAGGCATAGACTTGAACTTTTAGGGTACTTGTTGCCAACCCCAACTCAAGGCCCTTTTGTAAAAACTCAAAAATTTTACCTATTGGTGCCCCCTCACCAATTGTAAAACCGGAACAACACAAAAATTTCTTCCAAGTTCTAGCATAAATTCTAGTAGTGATAGGTTTTCTGCTACGCATTAGTGTAGCTACTAGGTCCCGAGAGAACCCTTTACGTTCTAACAGCGACATTTCAAGTTCCACACCATCAAGTGGAGGCCAGAAGCTTGAGGATGGACTATTGGACCCTGGAAGAGGAGATCCGGAACCTCGGGCAGGACCCAAGAAAAGGAGATGGACACGTTCCTCAGGCATGAGAACCAGGACCTCCTGGGCCAAAAGGGTGTGACCAGAAGAACCCTCGCCTTGTCCTTTCTGATCTTTCTTAAGACCATGGGAAGAAGATTCAATGGGGGAAAGGCATAGGCCAGGCTGAAATCCCAAGGTACTTGGAGGGAGTCCACTGCCAGGAGATTTTCTCTGGGATTTAGGGAACAAAAGAGCCTGGTCTTTCGATTTAGTCTCGAGGCAAAGAGGTCTACCACCGGTGGCCCCCCATCTTCGAATTACTTGGGAGAAAATGTCCTATTTTAGTTCCCATTCTCCCTGCCTCAGAGGATAGCGGCTAAAGTAGTCTGCTTTTATATTTTCTTTTCCTTTGATGTGAAGGGCCGTTAAGGAAAGGAGAGGACATTCTGAAATCTGAAAAAGATGATCTGTCACTCTCATCAGCGATCTTGAACGAGCACGCAAGCTACCGCAATCCTATTATCTGAAAGGATCTTAACGTTTTTATCATGGAGGAAAAACAAGAAATGATTAATCGTTTTATCTACTGATAGCAGTTCTTTAGCGTTGGAAGAAAGACCCTTTTCAGTGTTCGACAAGGACCCCTGGGCTACCATATCTCCCAGATGGGCTCCCCACCCACAGGGACTTGCATCGATGGTAATTATCCTAGTGACTCTAAGTACCCAGGTAACCCCTCGAGATAGGTTCGCCTCGTTGATCCACCGTTGATCCACCACTGCAGGGACTCAACTGACCGGGGTGACAAGGATATTGGTCCTTCTAAGTGTCCATTCAACAAAACTTCATTATGTAGCACGTCCCACTGTAGAACCCTGGAGTGGTATTGTGCCCACAGAACCCCGGGAAAACAAGATGTCAGGGTACCCAACAAGGACATTGCTGCTCTAAGGGACATGACCGGGTTTGATATTGCCTTTTTTACCAGAATTTTAACCTTTTGTTTCCTGGCTTCCGGGAGGTAACATACTTAAAAATCTGAATCCAGCATAATACCTAAAAACTGCTGAATTTTCGAAGGCACTACACTAGATTTTTCCAGATTTAGAATCCAGCCCAGATTCTCTAAAATGGAGGCTACTTGTTTCAGGTGTTTATCACATTGGGAGGCCAAGTCCCCAACTATCAAGAAATCATCCAGATAAGGGATAATTAAAATATCATGTTCCCTGACATGAACCATGACCTCCGCTATAACCTTAGTAAATACCTGGGGTGCTATGGCCAGGCCGAACGGCAGGGCCCTAAACTGGAAATGCTTAATTTCCCCATCCATGATCAAAGCCACCCTAAGGTATTTCTGGTAATCCTTATGGATAGGTACATGGTAATAGGAGTCTTTTAAATCTAACACTACCATGTAACAGCCTGAAAAAAGCAACTTTATTGTTGATTTCACAGATTCCATCTTAAAGGTGGGGACTATCAAAAACTTATTAAGGGCTTTCAAGTTAATGATACACCTAAATGAACCATCAGGCTTAGAAACCAGAAAGAGAGGCTAGTAGAATCCTAGCCCCCTTTCCGATGCCAGGACTTCCACCAGGACTGCGTTACGAACCAAGTCCAGGACTTCCTTTTGTAGAGCCACCTGCTCTAACACTGAGGAACGGACCGGGTCAAGATGAATCTCCCATGAGGAATCGCCTGGAACTCAAACCTCAGACCCGAACCTACCAGATCAAGGATCCAATTACTGGCAGAAATTTTTGTTCAGGCAGGTAAGAAGCCCAACAGCCTCCCCCCTACCAGGGCTACGAGTCACTGACTCGGCTTCCGGGGCCCCCGAGTGGAAGAGGAGACGAATAGGAGCCCTCTACCTTTCGGCCTGCGGTCTTCCCACTTATCCTGACCCTTCTGCGGTCTTTTTCATAGAACTCTTCTTCTATGGAAAGGACTTTTATAATTGGGAACGGATAGGCTAGGGAACCCCTTCTTCTTGTCACTAGCTTTATTCAAGATTTTGTACAGAACAGGCCCAAAAAGATGTTCCCCTTTACACGGTATAGTACAGAGTCTCGTTCTCGCCTGAACATCACCTGGCCAACATTTAAGCCACAAGGCTCTACAGGCTGCGTTAGGTTGGCAGCAAGATCGGCCGCCATGTCCAACTGAATCTGCGGAGGCATCTTCCAGGAAAGCTGTTGCCCCCTGTAAGAGTGAAATATCTGATAATATCTCTTTTCTGGGTGTGTTATTTTTCAGGTGGGATTCAAGCTGGTCCAGCCATATCATTAGGGACCTGGCCGTACAGGTTGCGGCAACCGCCGGTTTTAAAGCCCCAGCAGTCGTTTCCCAGGTCCCTTTGAGAAAGGTGTCAGCTTTCCTGTCCAAAGGGTCCTTAAGGGCCCCCATATCATCAAATGGAAGAGATGATCGCCTAGATGTGTTATAGCTATGGCCACATCTAGCTTTGGGGCCTTCTCCCAGGAGGAAGAGGCAGAGACCTCAAAGGGGTACTTTCTCTTAAAGAAAGGAGGGAGAGAACCCTTTCTCTCCGGTCTTTTCCATTCTCTATATAGCAGATCCTGAAGTTTAATCATTAATTGGAAAACTTCTTTTCCTTTGCCCCAGTCCGCTGAACATTACATCCTGGACGGATTTCTCTGGTCTGGCATCTGTAATGCCCATAGTTGAAAGAACCGCTTTAACCAAACCATCAATCTCGTTAAGAGGGAAACAATGCTGATCCGCACCACTTTCTGAGGATGTGGAAGATGAAGAGGCTGGGTTGTCAGAGTCCACCTCATAAGCCGACGACAGGGAGTCATCAGGGGCTGGGGAGATCTCTGTCTGTATCCACCTTCCTCTTAGCTTTCTTAGAGAGGATTTTACTGATTTCAGATTTAACTAGGGTTTTCAATCCTGAGGCAAAACTAGGGGTCTCATCCGCTAGAGTCTGATTGATACAGGATTGGCACAATTTTTTGGGATACGAGTCTGGAAGGATGGTGTTACACAATGCATATTCAATATGCTTGGACTTGGAGGCACACTTCTTCCCCTATGAAAAATAGAAGAGGAAAAGGGATACTCCATTACTAGATGAACTTTCTCGAAAATCACTCACCCAGGAGGCTAAAGGGCTGGTACTGGTTTGGAGGAAGGACCTTTCTCAGCCGGGTGATCGTCCCAGGAGGCTGCAGATTCATCCATCCTGCTAAAGCTATGATGACTGGACCTGGACGCAGATTCTCGCTTTCCTGAGGACCGGGTATTACCAGTAGCTCGAGGGTGATATGCCTTTTGAAGCTTCCCAAACAGCCGCTGAGATGGTGAAGATGGCGGCTGCTGCTCACTTTCTGTCTCCATGATAGAGAGAAGTGAAGTTGGGAAGTCCGGAACAACGGTCCTTGGGCAGTTAAATAGCAGCACCTGTTCCATCTCCTCCTTTAATTTTAATTACATGTCCCCCCCCCCCCCCTTTTTTTTTCTCTACAGGGACGCCACTGCGGTTAGTACTTCACTACTTCAGCGTCCGGGTGCACGTGACCGGAACTTCCGGGTCCGGTCACGTGACTGCCAAGGGGTGTGCGGTGACGTCATCAAGCCGCAGCCTACACAGGAGAAGGCCGGAAGTGCGAGCCCGCGCGAGCACAGAGAACGCCGAGACGCTCCAGCCACCGCTCCAGGTAGGGGTCTCTTCTCCGGAGGCATGACAAGGCTGCCACCCAGAATCAGGGCGCAGCACCACCGCTGAACCAATGGGGCTGCCACCCCAGACAGGGACGCAGCTCACCTCCAGAACATCTAGGACGCCATCCTCTGCAGGGTGTCGATGGGAATGCCACCCCACGCAGCCCTGCCATCATCTGCGCAGAGTGTTGGTGGGGCTGTAACCCGAGACAGGGGCGCAGTTCCCACTGCGGTCCGGAGCAGCCCAGGGGCAGCTCACCCCAGGTAGGGGCGCAGGACATCCTGACTGTAGCAAGAAATGATAGGGTTGCCACCCCAGATAGGGGCGCAGCTCCCACTGCTATCCGGTGCTAAAAAAGATGCTGGGCATTCCCCAGATAGGGGTGCCCTCGCATAGCCGACACTGGAGCTGCCGATCCCAGATAGGGGCGCTGCTCAACAGTAGTCGTCCAAATCCAGAGCTTCATCCGGAGTTCTTCCACGAGAAAGCCTGCTATAGGTTCCCTCCATCAAGGACAGGAAATCAAACTGAGGCGAGAGAGAGGGCCGCCCCTTTTAAGCCTGTAGGTTTCCTGTCCTTGGTGGGCGGATCCCCTCTCTCGTGGTGCTGTCATGGTCGACCGATAAAAATAGACATAGAACTGGGTATGTAATGCATGATAGTATGAAAACACAGAGATCCCTGTAGTCTCTGTACTTGATGTAAAACTTGCATCCTTTGCGACACCCCTGCCTTATGCAGGAATTGCAGATATTGTGTACAGAATCCCTGTGGGGTTAATTACTGTGTTCTGTATGTACCCATGTCCATGGATGTCCAAGGTGCCTCTGTCCCCATGAGGACCACGAGTCATGTACACTTTCTACCTATTAGGATAGAAAATAAACTGCTGGTACATGATCCACCATAGGTTCAGCCAATAGAATAACAATGGCCCTGGTTCCCCAGTGAAGCATAACGCTCTTTGTACCCAGCTCCTGGACCCCCTAACATTTATAATGCTTCTCCATGGTGTTGAAGAGGTATATTGGGCCACATGGGATGATCTAGTTTCAGTCATTTTAAAGTTATTATTGCTGCAGTGTTCCATGAACGGCCGTAGACCTATAGTCAACACCGCAGTACGCACTAGTCGCCCGGAGTGGCGCAATAGGTTGATCTGAAGAAAATAGCCCAGGGTGCTGAAGTAGAAAGCATGTCAAAGGAAGAGTTAATTACCCTGCAGTAAGAAAGGCAAGAGGGAGGGGGAGAAGGGGAAGAAATCATCTAGAAATAGAGACTGCAGCAAAAGTACATGTTGGTGTTGTGGGAAAGAAAGAAAAAAAAAAAAGGACTTTATGGCCAAATGTCCTACAAGATCACCAGCTACTATCCTGAACCCCTCCCTGTGCCCCGTTGTCACCCCTCAGGAATCCACACTCACTGTCCCCATTTCTCTGGGGAGGGACAAACAATTACTTTCATGATACTGGAGCAGCCAGTACAGTATTAATGCAAGAAGCCATCTCAGAAGCCTTAAGGTCCCCGAATATGTCACTTATGAAGGGGTAGAGGGACGAGCTACTAAATTACAAATGACTCAACCCCTCTGACTGAATTCGCATGATTCAATTTCAATTGTGATCCAGGTTTTAGTTTCCCCTGATGTATCTTTTGATTTATTAGGGACAGACGTGTTGCAGCAAATTGGAGCCTACATAGGCTGCAAATGGCCCCAAGATGACTACCCCCATAGATGAAGGTCCACTGTGTAGTCTCTTGTCCTTGACACTTCCTACAGCCCTGGACAGTACACTCTCTGAACCCCATTCCCTAAATACTTGGTTTGAGAACATACCCAGCCAGCTGTGGGCATGTTACAAACGTGACTTGGGAGAACCAGGGTTGTGGAGTCGGTAAGCCAAACTTCCGACTTCAACTCAGACTCCTCAATTTCCATGACACCGACTCCCTCATACATGGCTCATGTTTGAGTGATAAATTTACTGTAGCACAGATTCATCTCAGCTAAAAGTCTAGACCCTTAGATCAGGAATAGGACATTTCATAACTTTCCCAAATTCTTATGAAAAAAATATTCCCCACAAACTGCATTGAACTACTGTACCCAATTTATCATATATTTTAGGAATTGGAGTCGGTCCATTTTATACCAACTCCACAAAAATGGACACCGACTCCGACTCCACAGCCCTGGGGAGAAATACCAATTCCCCGGTGACAGTAAAAATTAAACCAGGTGTCCATCACTCTGTATAAAGTAGCACCCTGTAAGTACTGTGGAGAATGAGGTGATACATAATAATGCCAGAGAGCTCCAGAGAGGAGGTCCTAT
This sequence comes from Phyllobates terribilis, assembly GCF_046119375.1. Taxonomy (NCBI): domain Eukaryota; kingdom Metazoa; phylum Chordata; class Amphibia; order Anura; family Dendrobatidae; genus Phyllobates; species Phyllobates terribilis. Next base: position 16,607,534 of record NW_027362761.1, on the reverse strand, counting down.
TGTCCCTATAACCTCCCCGTCTACTTTCTCCCCTTATAGCTATCAAACACTGTAATGTTCTAAATCCAGCTACGTTATAACTTATTACCAGTGGATTTAGAAAAGGGAGGAGAATATCAGGGTGGGAAAGAGGGAGGGACTGTGAGCCAAAACCTGCCCCTGTAAACTAGCAGATGATAAAGCTCAGTGTGACACTGACACATGAACATGACTGTCAGGCATTGATGGATGCAGAAACATAGGGCTTGTTATATATCACTGATGTAACCTCACTAATCCCTCTGCTGAGTATTTTGTAGATGGTTCCAGAGCTTGGGACAGTGATCAAGGACGGTTCATCACGGGGTATGCAGTTGTCCACAATTGTAAGGCAGTAATACATGAACCACTCACCTCCAGCTGCTTTGCGCCACAGGCTGAGCTGATGGCGCTCGCGGCAGCATGCAATCTGGGAAAATGTAAAGAGATTTATGTATTTTTGGACTCGAGACATGTTTTAACCCCTTACTGGCCTGGGGCGTATTAGTACGCCCCAGGCCATCACCCCCGGTTCAGTGAGGGCTCCGGCGGTGAGCCCGCACTGATCCAAGCACATGTCAGCTGATTCTTACAGCTGACATGTGCCCGCAACAGCCGCGGGTGGAATCGCGATCCACCCGCGGCTGTTAACATGTTAAATGCCGCTGTCAATCTCTGAAGCGCGGAGCCTAAGGATATGTGCCCACAAAGCAGAAATGCTCCGGATTTTCTCCTGAGCGTTTCTGCATCTCCCTGGCAGAAAAAACGCATGCGGATTGTACATGTGGATTGTACATGCGTTTTTCCTGCCAGGGACAAGCGGATGTGAAGCGTTCTTCACATGCATTTCCGCATGCGGGTTGTCAAGCGCTTTCCAAGTGATTTTAGCATCACTTGGAAAGTGCTTGACAACTTGGTCACACTATATAAATCCATGCAAACGGCATGGATTTATATAGTGTGACCGAAAGAATGTTAAAAAATAAATCTATACTTAACTTCTGATGGCCCCCGGAGTCCTTCTCTGTGCTTGCTGGCAGCTCGTGGTGGATTTAAGGACCTGCCGACGTCAGCGGTCGCGTGACCCGTCACATGACTAAATGATGTCAGCGCAGGTCTTTCAGTCCACCGTGAGCTGCCGGCAAGCACAGACAAGGACTCCAGGGGCCTGAAGGTAAGTATAATGTATGTATCTATGTATGCATGTAATATATATATATATATATATATATATATATATATATATATATATATATATATATATATATATATATATATATATATATATATATATATATTTTTTTTTTTACAGGTTCTATGGTACCTGGGTCTGGAGGAGAGCCTCCTCTTCTCCAGACTCGGGTACCATCCGCACATTGAAACGCATGGACTCCGCATGTACTGATGCAGTGATGCGGAATCCATGCGTTCCAATGCAAGTCAATGGTGGCGAAAAAGCAGCGCTTCCGCAAAATAATTGGTAGTGCAGTGTTTTTTTTCTGCAATGATAATCCGCAGCGGAAGTTTCCGCAGCATGTGCACAGCACATGCGGATTATCATTGGGAGAACATGGCAGACCTTCTACCAAGCGTTTTTTAAGCGTTTCTGCAGCGGAATTGCCGCTGCGGAAACGCTTAAAAAACGCATAGTAGGCACACAGCCTAAGACAGAGTTGTATCTCCCGCAGCAGCTGCCGATCTACTACAGTTCCCTCACTGAATATGTCTTGGAGTTGCACAAACATTTTGACTGTTACTCATAACAGTGTTCTTTCCTCCATCCCAGACCCCGACTGTATAAGCGGCAGACACATTGGTACCAGGAGACTGGGTCGTTGTCAAGAGACATATGAGGAGACCACTGGACCAAGATACAGTGAGCCATTTCTGTCAACCTCCAAGGCAAAGACACATGGATCCACGCCAGCCACTGAAAAAGGTCCGGATCCCCAGCAGCAGCAAAGATGATGGTTTTGCCCCTTTTGGACAATTCTGGGACAACAAACTGATAAGTATCACCAATTCATGCTGCGAGACATAGTTTCTAAAGACATTCCTAAGAACTGCTGGATATGCACCCATAGCCCGATAACACAATAGTCATTAACTCAGTAAATTAGAATTATTAACAAAAGTCACCTGCAAAGGCTTCCTAAGCATTTAAAAAAGGTCCCTTAGTCTGTTTCAGTAGGCTCCACAATCATGGGGAAGACTGCTGACTTGACAGATGCCATGTTATCTGCTGGTGTAGGTCCACTGTGTTTTATCAAGACCAAAGTCAGCGCAGCGTCTACCAGGAAATTATAGAGCACTTCATGCTTCCCTCTGCCGACAAGCTTTTTGGAGATGGAAATTTCATTCTCCAGCAGGACTTGGCACCTGTCCACACTGCCAAAAGTACCAATACCTGGTTTACAAACAACAGTATCAGTGTGCTTGATTGGCAGCAAACTCACCTGACCTTAACCCCATAGAGAATCTATTATAGAGAATCTATGGGGTATTGTCAAGAGAAAGAGGAGAGACACCAGACCCAACAATGCAGACGAGCTGAAGGCTGCTATCTCAGCAACCTGGGCTTCCATAACACCTCAGCAGTGCCACAGGCTGATCGCCTCCATGCCACGCCGCATTGATGCAGTAATTGATGCAAAAGGAGCCCCGACCAAGTATTGAGTGCATTTACTGAACATACATTTCAGTAGGCCAACATTTCAGATTGTAAAAACATTTTTCAAGCTGTTGTTATAGAGTATTCTAATTTACTGAGATAATGACTTTTGTGTTTTTATTGGCTGTAAGCCATAATCATCAACATTAACAGAAATATACACTTGAAATAGATCACTCTGTGTGTAATGACTATATAATATGAGTTTCACTTTCTGTATTGAAGAACTTAAATAAATTTATTTTTTGATGATATTCTAATTTTGTGAGATGCACCTGTATTATCCTATTGACGATACATTTTATAGTCACGCTACATTATCACATTTACTATCCACATTAGATTTCCTATATATTCGCATATTACTATACATATTATCCACGTTATATTATATAATTGTCATATTTACTATCCACATTACATTTCCTATATAGCCGCATACTATTATACAAATATCCTACTTACTATATAACCAGCATTCACCTCAGATAAAATGTAACCTAATGCAGGAATAAATTCCATACCACGTTCGGTGTCTGGAAAGCCCGTAGTCCTGTCCCGAGCAGCGGACACCCGAGGGTTACCTGTGGACCGACATTAGATTCCCGCACGACGCCATGCTACCAGCTGCCATGGAAACCGGCGCAGCCGCAGTCAACCGTCGCTTACTTATTGGACGGAGCTATTGCTTGTGTTTGCAATCCAAGCCTCGTTTTCATAAGGTAGGCGTGGCTTTAACAGCGCCGATAAATTGAGATTGGCAATATGCTGATCTGTGGCGGACAAGTGCTCACGTCCCACGAGGCACAATGACAGTCATTGATGGACTAAGCACATAAAGACGATCACCATGGTAAGAATGGTAGCGTCTAGATTGGAGTGGCTCCTGCGAGGTGACGATATCACCGGAAGAGGCGGGGCCTCCTCAATTTCAGCGCCGACCCGATAGCATGAAGCATCGTTGTGCGGAGATTGACTCTGGATTGGAGTGGCTCCTGTGAGGGCCTCCTTCCAGTAACTCCACTCTAGGCGGCTCACTAGAGGACAAGCATAGTGTGGCTGTAGTGAGGGTCTCACCGTAGCCATCCCAATCTTGACGGTTCAGTATTGATGTGACTAGAATGGAGTTGCTGGAGCAATGTCCTCACCATAGCCACTCCAATCTGGAGTTGATTTTTTGAGGGAATGATGTTACCGGAGTGCAGAGGACTGAGGGGCTGCACAATGGAACTGTGTGCAGATGGAAATGACGACACAACACTCTATGTGAGTGGTTTGATGATGTAGTTTGGGGACAAAGAAGTATGGATAATGTTACTATATGGGGGCTGCATGTTGGAGGGTTGCACAGGGAAATAACTGCTGCTACTTTTATGGGGCTGCTTATTGAGGGGCTTTCTCAGGAAAAGGGTTCATGTTACTTGAGTGGGGCTGCATGGGGAAGGTGATTATGAGGGGCTGTGTGGAGAAGGGAATGATGGGCTGTGGAGAAAGCGGGGACGATGATGAGGGGCTGTGTGCAGAAGGGGGGATGATGATGAGGACTGTGTGGAGAAGGGAATGATGAGGGTCTGTGTGGAGAAGGGGGGATGCTGATGAAGGGCTGTGTGCCAAAGGGGGTGATGATGGGGGCTGTGTGGAGAAGGGGGGTGATGATGGGGGCTGTGTGGAGAAGGGGGGTGATGATGGGGGCTGTGTGGAGAAGGGGGGTGATGATGGGGACTGTGTGGAGAAGGGGGGTGATGATGGGGACTGTGTGGAGAAGGGGGGTGATGATGGGGGACTGTGTGGAGAAGGGGGGTGATGATGGGGGGCTGTGTGGAGAAGGGGGGTGATGATGGGGGGCTGTGTGGAGAAGGGGGGTGATGATGGGGGGCTGTGTGGAGAAGGGGGGTGATGATGGGGGGCTGTGTGGAGAAGGGGGGTGATGATGGGGGGCTGTGTGGAGAAGGGGGGTGATGATGGGGGGCTGTGTGGAGAAGGGGGGTGATGATGGGGGGCTGTGTGGAGAAGGGGGGTGATGATGAGGGGCTGTGTGGAGAAGGGGATGATAATGCTGATGGGCTGTGTGGAGAAGGGGGGATGATAATGATGAGGGGCTGTGTGGAGAAGGGGGGATAATGATGAGGGACTGTGTGGAGAAGGGGGGATAATGAGGGACTGTGGAGAAGGGATAATGAAGAGGGGCTGTGTGGAGAAGGGGGGTGATGAAGAGGGGCTGTGTGGAGAAGGGATGATGAAGAGGGGCTGTGTGGAGAAGGGATGATGATGATGAGGGGTGTGTAACGCTACTCGGACAACGCAGGGTGAGGGTAGAACAGTGCAGCCATATTTTATTGAACCACAAAGCGGACAATAAACATGCAGAACAGTCCCAGCAAATACCCGAGATGGTACAACATTATACAGTCTCACCCTTCGTTCTCCGCCCGCCTGGGGTAGAACAGCTGTGACTTTGGAGACTTCCAGGGCCAACTTCCTCAGTCAGTGGCCTCTTGCTTCTGGCGGGCCCCCACAGAGAGGAGATAGCGGCAAGCTTAAGAAGCTAGCAGTCCATCAAGGTACAAGGCCAGGAGACCCGAGGGTCCCAACCTGGCCTCCAAGAGTTTCCATGGGGCCAGATGACCGGTGGGTCCCAATCTGGCTTCTCCAAATGTCTCCGTGGGTTGCAGGCGACCGGTGGATCCCTCCTGACAACCCCAAACAGCATATCCATAGTCTCTCTGATGGTCAATGGAGCAGATCCGTATCTTTCCAGTCAGGGCCGGTACCCTTAGACTAGAATCATGTAGAATACAAATCTGTGTCCCTTTGAATGCCATGCAATCCATCTACCTTCCTGAACGATGTCTCTCATTCTCCTTGTAAAGTCTTTCTGATTCTCTGTCCCAAGTCTGACTGCTACAAAAAACACATGTCCCTTCTGCTTCTCCACATTTCAAAAAATTTGTGGCAAACACTAGCAATGTCTAATCAATTTCACTACAGTAGAAATTGTGTAAATAAGACCCACACCTCTTTCAGTATAGCCAACCCAGGAGATGGAGACCTAACCAGGAGTGTTCACATTGCCCTACAGGCCAGCTATCTAAAACTGTGTTTTCTCCGTCACACAGATCACATATACGTTTTCAGAAAATTCTGCCATTTCTGACCTCCATTAAAAATTTGTTTCAGTGTGTCAGTGAAGAAATTAACACAAGTTTGCTGTTCAAAATAGTTACCTACAGGCCAGGTATTTAAAACTGCGGTTTGTCAATCACACAGATCACATATAAGTTCGCTCCAAATTCAGTCATTTGTAGTGAGCGTGGAAGATATTGTCCTCCATTTAAAATGGGCAAGGCACGTGGCAAGGGACGGGTAACTGAACGTGTTGGTGCATGCCGAGGCCGTGGGCAAGCTGAAATTGTGCCACAACAAACACCCACATCTTCTCGCTCGACCTTCCTGTCCCAATTAATAGGGGACTGCAGAACACCACTATTGAACACAGAGCAGTGTGAAAAGGTTATTGGTTGGATAGCAGATAATGCTTCCAGTCACTTAGCCACCACCACCACCACCACCACCTTGTCTTCCACACGGTCAAGTCTCAGTAGCTGTGAGTCTGGACCGCATAGTCCTCACCCTGAACCTCCTTCCTCCCACCATGCCGAGTGCCCGGAGACAACTGATCCCACACTTGGACACTCCGAAGAGCTGTTCACTTTTCCATTTATAGATTCGGGCCTCTCGCCCAGTCCACTTGAAGCGGGGCAAGAGGAGATCGCATGTAGCGATGCCCAAATATTTGAGCAACCATGGTCACACGAAGGCGACGGTGGAAAAGTGTCACAAGAGGTGGACGATGATGAGACACAATTGCCAGAAAGTCAGGAGGAGGACCAGAGTGCGGAAGTGGAAGACGAGGTGGTGGATGATATAGTAACTGACCCAACCTGGCAGGAGGACATGCAGAGCGAGGAGAGCAGCATACAGGGGGAGGGAGGCAGAGCATCCCAAGAGGCAGGAAGAAGCAGTGTGGTGGCTGCAGAAAGAAGTCAGGCAACCGTTCCCCGTAACACCAACACGAAGGAAGTTGCCTTTACAACTGTTAGGTCTTCCCGAGTCTGGTTGTTTTTTAAAGACTCTGCTGATAACTCCAAAAAGCCCATTTGCACCACCTGCCAGGCCAGCATCAGCAGGGGTGGCAAAAAGACCAGCCTGACCACCACCAGCATGATCAGGCACATGGCAGCAAAGCACCCGACTTTGTGGGCGAACCGAACCCCAGGGTCCAGGAACAGTGTCTGCGGGTGGCACCACTGCTTCTTCCGCTGTTGTGCATGCAAGCCAATCCCCTGTCCATGGTGCATGCGAAGATGCCTCCTGCCCTGCACCTGTCATTACACACTCTCAGGTAGCAGCATCAGGAAGCACGTCCTTGTCCCAGCGCAGCGTTTATTTGTCCATACCCCAGTTCTTGGAACGCAAGCTCAAGTACGCAGCCGACGCCCCACAGGCCACACTACTAAATTCCCACATTTCGCGACCGCTTGCCCTAGAAATGTTGCCTTTTAGGCTCGTGGAGACGGAAGCATTCCGCAACATGATGGTGGCTGTTCCTTGGTACTCGGTCCCCAGCCGCCACTATTTCTCCCGGTGTGCTGTCCCCACATTACACAAGCACGTGTCCCAAAACATTAGCCGTGCCCTCAACAACGCAGTTACCGGGAAAGTCCACCTAACCACGGACACATGGACAAGTGCTTGTGGACAGGGACGGTACATCTTGCTGACGGCACACTGGATTAACATAGTGGAAGCCGGGACCCAGTCGGACCTTGGGACGGAACACGTCCTCCCGACGTCAAGGTTCACAGGCCCTAGGTCAATCAAGGTTGCCCCCACAGTCTACAGCTCCTGTACCTCAGCCTCCTCCTCCTCTTCAGCCTCCATCTCAGGTATCTGCGTCTCATCGGGATCACCTCTCGCCCCTGCGGTTAATGTCTGGTGCCCATGGTGTAGAATGAGGGAAGATTTCTACAGACTCGCCCATCTGTGGTTCGCTACAGTCAGTTGGCCAGTTGTGACGCGGGGGGAAGCATGGGTAATTGAGGTGCCACCTCTGTGGACTGTGCTGCGTAATGTAGAGGTGTAGGAACAAGAGGAGAGGCTACTGGAAGCAGAACTTGCCATCCAGTGAAGCATCTGCTCTTTCTGGGCCTTATCAACAATGCGTATCGCTGTGCGGCTGCCAAAGGAAGGGAGTTCAGTAGGTCGTCCACTAACATAAGTTGTCTTTGGATAGGACCTGTTTGTGTTGGTTCACTAGTGCTTTCACTAACATCACCACGTACCTCACGTACACCTTGAACACCCTGCCTATTCCCCCTTCCACCACGCCCTCTCTTTTTCCCACTCATGTTGGTCAGATACAGTGGTAGGAGCACGCAATTATCTAAAGAAAAATATGTTTTTTCCTGTGCAATAGCTCAGCACATACCTGAATTTCAGCGACACTAAATGACAAGGTAAGATATGGCCTGCCGTATAACGTTACTAACAGACAAAAGAAATTTGAAACTGAGATGTCCCCTGCTGTATTACTTTAGGAACAGAAGAAATAATTTTTTTTACTGTGGATGAGCCCAGTATGACATAGAATATATGCTCCAAAATATTTCAAACTCAGATCTAGCCAGCTGTATCACTTTACTCAGAGCAAAAAATATTTTTGGGTTACTCTGCATAAGCTCTGCGTACAGCTGACTTTGACCACCACTGACGTAGTAGCTGGCTTATAGCACTGTATGACTTTTGGCACAGGAAAAAATATTTTTTGGACTGGGCCTAGTAAGAGAAAAAATGTATTTTTTACTCTGAAACCACCTGAAGTTCAACTCCACTAAAATAGGATCTGACACTAAAAAACCTTTAGTGCAGACAGCTTTCAATATCACAATAACAACAGAAAACAAAAACAGATTTTGTGCTCTGCAATAAGAAGCTCTGCAGACTTTCCCCCCACTATATGAAAAGGTCACTGCGCTTGATCACATTAGCAAGTGCAAAACAACATTCAAGGTATACTGAGACATAGAGCGGAATACCAGCGGAGCACAGCACTATTGTATGGCATGGGCCCTCTGTGTCTGTCAGAATCTCAGCACTTGCACAAGAACATCAAACATGTGCTGCACCAGCGGCTGCAGAGGTACACAGGCCAGCAAGTATCTACACTATCTGACTACCACACAAGTGCCCATCTATCTAGCTAATATCTCTCATTACACAGGAGAATACTGAGCTGCATCTGTCTCCAGCAGTGACATGGATATAATCGCGCTGAGGTAACATAGCCGCTTTTTATATTGAGAGGACATGTGATTTCTGCAGCCAATTGCAGAAGCCCTTATGTCTGGACAGTGTAGTTACCGCCCACAGTAAAAAAAACAAAAAACAGTGCTCCACTGATCTGACCTGTTCTCAGCTCTGCACAGCCCCCACACTCACCCGGCTCATGTCACCGCTCATCATACACTGGGCCTCTGCACAGCCCCCACACTCACCCGGCTCATGTCACCGCTCATCATACACTGGCCCTCTGCACAGCCCCCACACTCACCCGGCTCATGTCACCGCTCATCATACACTGGCCCTCTGCACAGCCCCCACACTCACCCGGCTCATGTCACCGCTCATCATACACTGGCCCTCTGCACAGCCCCCACACTCACCCGGCTCATGTCACCGCTCATCATACACTGGCCCTCTGCACAGTCCCCACACTCACCCGGCTCATGTCACCGCTCATCATACACTGGCCCTCTGCCCAGTCCCCACACTCACCCGGCTCATGTCACCGCTCATCATACACTGGCCCTCTGCACAGCCCCCACACTCACCCGGCTCATGTCACCGCTCATCATACACTGGCCCTCTGCACAGCCCCCACACTCACCCGGCTCATGTCACCGCTCATCATACACTGGCCCTCTGCACAGCCCCCACACTCACCCAGCTCATGTCACCGCTCATCATACACTGGCCCTCTGCACAGCCCCCACACTCACTCGGCTCATGTCACCGCTCATCATACACTGGCCCTCTGCACAGCCCCCACACTCACCCGGCTCATGTCACCGCTCATCATACACTGGCCCTCTGCACAGCCCCCACACTCACCCGGCTCATGTCACCGCTCATCATACACTGGCCCTCTGCACAGCCCCCACACTCACCCGGCTCATGTCACCGCTCATCATACACTGGCCCTCTGCACAGCCCCCACACTCACCCGGCTCATGTCACCGCTCATCATACACTGGCCCTCTGCACAGTCCCCACACTCACCCGGCTCATGTCACCGCTCATCATACACTGGCCCTCTGCCCAGTCCCCACACTCACCCGGCTCATGTCACCGCTCATCATACACTGGCCCTCTGCACAGCCCCCACACTCACCCGGCTCATGTCACCGCTCATCATACACTGGCCCTCTGCACAGCCCCCACACTCACCCTGCTCATGTCACCGCTCATCATACACTGGCCCTCTGCACAGCCCCCACACTCACCCGACTCATGTCACCGCTCATCATACACTGGCCCTCTGCACAGCCCCCACACTCACTCGGCTCATGTCACCGCTCATCATACACTGGCCCTCTGCACAGCCCCCACACTCACTCGGCTCATGTCACCGCTCATCATACACTGGCCCTCTGCACAGCCCCCACACTCACCCGGCTCATGTCACCGCTCATCATACACTGGCCCTCTGCACAGCCCCCACACTCACCCGGCTCATGTCACCGCTCATCATACACTGGCCCTCTGCACAGCCCCCACACTCACCCGGCTCATGTCACCGCTCATCATACACTGGCCCTCTGCACAGCCCCCACACTCACCCGGCTCATGTCACCGCTCATCATACACTGGCCCTCTGCACAGCCCCCACACTCACCCGGCTCATGTCACCGCTCATCATACACTGGCCCTCTGCACAGCCCCCACACTCACCCGGCTCATGTCACCGCTCATCATACACTGGCCCTCTGCACAGCCCCCACACTCACACGGCTCATGTCACCGCTCATCCTACACTGGCCCTCTGCACAGCCCCCACACTCACCCTGCTCATGTCACCGCTCATCATACACTGGCCCTCTGCACAGCCCCCACACTCACCCGGCTCATGTCACCGCTCATCATACACTGGCCCTCTGCACAGCCCCCACACTCACCCGGCTCATGTCACCGCTCATCATACACTGGCCCTCTGCACAGCCCCCACACTCACCCGGCTCATGTCACCGCTCATCATACACTGGCCCTCTGCACAGCCCCCACACTCACCCGGCTCATGTCACCGCTCATCATACACTGGCCCTCTGCACAGCCCCCACACTCACCCGGCTCATGTCACCGCTCATCATACACTGGCCCTCTGCACAGCCCCCACACTCACCCCGCTCATGTCACCGCTCATCATACACTGGCCCTCTGCACAGCCCCCACACTCACCTGGCACATGTCACCGCTCATCATACACTGGCCCTCTGATAACAAAACTGTTCAAAACACCGTGGTTGCCCTGTATTCGCGATCCCGCGCAAATTCGTCAAACTTTTCCAATTTTAAGAAAATTTGCTCGCCTTTGCAATCACGAATCCAAATGTGCCATATTAGTGCCGAATTTGAAACTTTCGAACATTCACTGAACAAATTTGCGCAAAACTACCTGTAAACAAACCAAAAATAAAAAACCACAGTAACCTTCATCTATAGCCAAGAAAAGGAACTCCCATGCATGATACGAGTAAAAAGGAGAATTTTTATTGAACAAATATACAAGTGATATACATAATAAAATCACGTTAAAAAAGGGAAGTGGCGAAATCAATACAAGAAGCAAGTCACAGGCAGTAGCAAGTATGCTAATTTCTTATGGAAAGTGAAGATAAACTGAATTCATATGGAGAAAGCTGCTGAACACAAATGATTGTATATCACAATAGATGGAGTAATCAGATAAATTATGAAAAAATATCAGTTATAAAAAAGTAGATAACTATATTGCACACAATCCCAAATGTAAACAGTTCAAAATATATTAAATAGTAATTGTGCAAAATAGAATATAATAGAATTAAATAATAATTGTGCAAAAGAGCAATAGTGTAGTATCGGCGTCTCTGCCCCCTGACAGGCATAGACGCCGTCCCCCTTACCGCCGCGCTCCCCGCCCGGCGTCTTCCGGCTCTCCTGCTGCTGCTGCCGGTGTGCAGCTTCCCGGGCACCGTGCTTAGGGCGCGCGCGCGCTTCCTCCCTCTTAAAGGGGCCGCGCGCCGTCCTAAGGAGTCCCCGGCCAATGGCCGGAGGACTTCTCATATAAAAGGCACGTCCTCCAAAATGCAGGTGCCCATGCAAGGTTGTAGCTTTGTGTTCTAAACTCTGCTTCAGCCCTCAGGTCCCGCTGCTAGTCTGACTACTAGTCCAGTCCGCCAGCCTGACTACCTGTCTCCCCCAGCAAGTACACTCTCCAGCCCGACGGTCTGCCTACGGTCCAAACCCACCAGTCTGTCTATGGGCCAGTCTTGCCTGCCTACCCGGAGAACATACCAGTTACCTGCCGTGCCTACCAGCCAGCCTACCTGGAGGCTCCTGCCAGTTACCCGTGGTGTCTGCCAGTCCGTCTTCCCGGATCACCCGTCAGTCTGCCTGCCGTGCTATTCTGCTGTACCAGTCAGTCCCTGCCTTCTGACCCGTGGGAGTCACCTGCTCTCAAACAAGGACTGGCCCAGAGTAGCACCTGGTCCCTCTGCTCGGTCCTTCCCTGGTTCACGGAATCGATTGAGCCGCCGTGCGACCTTGGTCAGTCCGAGTTGATACCTAGTTACGCCCCTCTGGTCCCTCCTTGCACCGCAGCAAAGAGGTTCCACCACCAGGATCCGTAACAAATAGTCACAAATATATATCTGGTTACCCAGAGTGGAGCAGCTGAAGTGCAGAGCAATGTCTCCACCCAGTGGCGTCAGAAAAGAACTACAGTTGGAACAAAGTCCTATTGCAAGATGTGGTGGAAGTAGAAGGTATATCAAATAGAAGGTATATCAAATATACCAAATAAAAATGTATATAATAATATCAGAAAATCAAAATTATTCCAGAAAAAAGATTATAGATGTAAAATAACTAATGCAAACCACATATGCAGTAGGAGTATACAAGCATGTACTATCAGAACAACCAGATGTAAAGTAACACTTCCTAACATAAGAATGTTATAGTTACCCGGACTTGCACCACTCTAACGATTTCGCGTAACCGCTTCTTCAGAGAGGGTGTGGAATAGATATCCATGCAGCTAATGAATCACATGTATACTCAAAAAACTGCTTCGCTATGGCGCTCGTTGGTTTCCCAGCGCCAGCATTCTCCTGGAATACGCATCCCCAGGTAGCAGATTAGTATTTGTTTAATGAAAAAACATCCTATTGGGACCCACAAGAAGAAATATATGACGTAATAAATGTGAACATAAACATACATACATGCGTACAACACCATTCAACTCTCCCTAGCCATGTTTTCAAATAAGTTGCCATCCATACACCTGAATAAAAGAATAAATTAGTAGGTGCAAAAGAAATGTGACACAAAATAACGTGAATAAAGTACATAAAAAGTGTGTGAAAAGAATGTGTGAAAAAATCAGTGAAAAAATTATACACATAAACATGTATACTGTATGTGCACCCACGTAATTGCACATACACATATGCACATATACACATGCGTGCTATATCATCAAAACATACTAAAATGTTGAGCTAACCCCAGCTCAGTTAAATAAAAGAGCTTTTGTCCATAGCAACTGTGACATACAGAAGTAGTGCTGTTGCTTCAAAAGCATCCAGCAACTGTTACAAATAACACAAGCACAGGAGACAGGAAGTGTTGTGCTTCAGAAGCATCCAACAACTAGAGGGGTTAACACAGTCACAGGAGACAGGAAGTGCTTTAGCAGAGCCCAAGAGGGATTGTTGGGAACTTGTTATTGTAGTCTGGCTGAAGCCGAAGAGAAAGGTGGTGTGTTATCTGGATCTGACAGAAGGCAACTGAACAGGATTCAGATCAGGAGAGAAACTAAACAAAAGTCAGATAAACTCCCTGAACTAACAGTGCAGAGTATTGTCGGGCAGGAAGATAAGGACTGGACGGAATTGTGTCACAGGGATCATCTCCCTCATCAAACCCCCCCCTCCTCCATCTCCATGCAGTATAAAGAATGCCTTGTACTATTGTGTCCTTGTGAAGGAAAAACCTGTGGTTGTGTATGCATAGAAGTGTGCTGTGTACCAAAATGTGGATAAGGAAACGTATTGTGTCCAAATGTCCGTGCACCTCTGTGGTCATAAAGGATCCTGTGTCAAGAGTATAGTTAAATAAAATCCATTTATTTGAAGCTAAAATCAAACGCGGTTTGTGGACGTCCCGTACGCTTCATCAGTGCATAGCTTAGATAAGTGCATAGCATAGATAAGCTATGCACTGATGAAGCGGACTGGATGTCCGCGAAGCACGTTTGATTTTAGCTTCAAATAAATTAATTTTATTTAACTGTACTCTGGACACTGGATCCTTTATGACCACGGAGGTGCGTGGACATTTGGACACAATACGTTTCCTTATCCACATTTTGGTATACCGGAGACCCCAGAAGGGTTGGTGTCTTCTGCAGCACTCCATGGGCGGATATCTGAGTTTTGCATTCTCACAGCTCAGTAAGGTGAGCGTCACTGAAATTTTTTATTCTTATCTTATGTAGTAACGGCACTATTTGCGCCTATTTCTTATCTTTTCAGTAGAAGAGTGCTGCTAAGAGATCTAATCTATGCTGAATTATGCTACTGAATAGACTGTAATACTATGCCTTGTGAAGAAACTACTGTATTGTTACTGGAGCCGGTTGCTCAAGAAACTCAGACTGTACTGTAATGAAGATTGTTGCTGTAACAAAGTCACAAACTGAGACAGAGACAGAAATAAACAACACTTTCTTTACTGAAACAGGGGTTAGACCAGGGGTCTCCGGCTGCTTCATGCGGCCCGCAGGTACATAGACCCCTTGATGATCACGGCCCGGTCCAGGAGCCGCCAACATCAGCGCTTTAATGCAGTGTATTGCCGCGCAGAGACCGGCTCTCTTCACAGCAATACCATCAGACGTCACTGCCATGCGCTGGGACGCAGATGTCAGCTGCTGGCCTCTGATAGGCCGGCGGCTGGCACTGATATTGCTGTGCAGAGAGCCGGTCTCTGCTCGGTAATACACTGCATTACAGCGCTGATGTCGGTGGCTGCTGGAGAGAGCCGCGATCGTTATGGGGTCTGTGGCTGCGGGCCACAAATGCAGAAAGGACGCCGAGGGAACGGAGGACAGGTGAGAAGAATCTTTATTTTTTTTTCTTCCTGTCATGCCTATGTGAAATACCTGTGCGCAGTATGGGGGGGGGCACTGTGCGCAGTATTGGGTGGGTGACCTGTGCGCAGTATTGGGTGGGGACCTGTGCGCAGTATTGGGTGGGTGACCTGTGCGCAGTATTATGTGGGTGACCTGTGCGCAGTATTGGGTGGGTGACCTGCGCGCCGTATTGGGTGGGTGACCTGCGCGCAGTATTGGGTGGGTGACCTGCGCGCAGTATTGGGTGGGTGACCTGCGCGCAGTATTGGGTGGGTGACCTGCGCGCAGTATTGGGTGGGTGACCTGTGCGCAGTATTGGGTGGGTGACCTGTGCGCAGTATTGGGTGGGTGACCTGTGCGCAGTATTGGGTGGGTGACCTGTGCGCAGTATTGGGTGGGTGACCTGTGCGCAGTATTGGGTGGGTGGTCTGTGCGCAGTATTGGGTGGGTGGTCTGTGCGCAGTATTGGGGGGCCTGGCCTGTGCGCAGTATTGGAGGGGTGACCTGTGCGCAGTATAGGGGGGGAGGGAACCTGTGCGCAGTATGGGGGGGGGAACCTGTGCGCAGTATGGGGGGGGGACCTGGATGGGGACATATGCGCAGAATAGGGACCAGTTCAAAAGGTGTATAGGAAAAAAAATGGTATCACTAAAAATGTCACTTTGTCCTGCAAATAATGCGGCCCCCCAAATGAAATGTTTTTCCGTGTGCGGCCCATATACCCAGCTGAGTTTGAGACCCCTCGGTTAGACTATGATTCAGTATTGAATGAATCAGTCTCAGGTTCCCCCTAGGACACTATCTCTAATAGTTACACACACTCAGCAAAAGCTGAAATCAATGTGCTAATCCCAAGATTCCCAGGTTATGTGAGTTACACTAAAAATCTAGATCAATTTTACCTAAACACAGTATCAACCTAGTGAGGATGTTCTATGGGAATCCATGAAATGGCACACTGAGTACAAACCTACCAAAATTAACAGTAGCAATACATGACACTACACTAATTGCTCTTATACCCCTAGTACAGGGATACCCGGGTATCTTACAGCTATGGTACCGTTAACCTCAGATGTGGTCTCTCACAGGCCTGTGATTCGCGGTGGCTGCAGCTAGCCCCGAAAAACTTTGGCGCCAAATAAAAACAACTTTTCCTTGTCTTGTCGACAATGCCGAGCCCACACGCTGGGGACTTTAGTCCTGTAGCCTCAGGTTACGGTCCGGGAAGAACTTCACCAGGGCTTGTCAGTATCCTCTCAATGTGAATGGCACTGGACCCCGTCTCTCCTCTTGCGGTCACTCACTGTTTTCCAGGCCACCGACCACGCGCTCCATAACAGAGATGGTATCCTTTGTCTCTTTCTGAACCCTCACCACTTAGCCCGTTCAGCACAAAGTTTCTAGTCCACTCAGCATGGACTTCCACAAAACTCCAAGGAGACACACAGCCTTCCCCAGCTCAGCACTCGTTCTTCAGCAGGGACACAGCTTCCCTAGGGACAGGGGTTAACAACCCCCACAGGAAAGCTTGTGGAGAGAGTTTCACTGAAGTTCAATCCTCACATTTCTCCTCAGACTCAGCTTCCTGCGTATCACATAGCAGTCTGCTTCACAACACACAGGGTCTCCCGGTCTGCCCTTGCTCTCTGCTCAGCCAGGAAAAACCCACTGGGTCCTAATGCTCTCCTGCTGCTATTATAGTTCACACTCTCACATGCTACCCCACTAGAGGTTGGCGTCCTCGACACACTTCCCCACTCAAAGTCGTCCTGTGCATAGCGCTGAGGGGGTATACCCGCTGTAGATCGAGTAGTTCTCCTGAGACACACCCCAACAGACTCGGTTCCCGAGGGGGCAGAAGTTTCTTCAGTGGTGTCATCAGAGGGAGCCAATGAGGCTGCTCCCTCCTGAGGTGTGGCGCCCTGTGCCACATTATCCGGGTCAGGTGACTGACCTGATTCACTGTTCTCTGAAGGACATACCACATTCTCAACACTCTCTACATGGGGACAGATTGATCGTAGGGGGCAAGTAAGCAGGCGCAGAGGGAGACTCATCATCAAATTCAAGAGCATTAGGAACGTCCACCCCTCGAGACACGGCCTGTGGTTCTGTGGGAACAGGGACTGCATTTTCAAGCCAGTACCGTTGTAACATGTTACGATGAAGATTACGGGTTGGCACCCCTGTCCCCACTGGCTCGACCTCGTAGACGAAATCTCAGGGCTCACCCGTTTTTTTTATTAGGTACGGAGTCACCTCTCACCGGTCACTCAGCTTCCCTGATCGTCGTTTGATTCTCACCAACACTCTATCCCCCGGGGAGAAAGGCTTGGCTTGCTCGGGCCATGCGTCCCTATAGATCATCTGACTGAGTCGATCACCCACCACCTGATGCCCCACCCTTAATCGCCGCCGGTGTTCTCGAACCCATTCTGATGCGGTCCGAGGAGGATTGGAGGAGGGACCTGGCATGCTCAAATCCTCAATGTCCCGCCCTGGCCTTCCGAACATCAACATGTGTCGTGAGTAGCCAGTAGTGCTGTGCACTCTATTATTGTAGGCCCACATCAATTCAGGGAGATACTCAGGCCGGCGTACCTGCTGTTTACCCTCTAATGTCCTCAACATCTGCAACAGAGTCCGATTAAAGCGCTCACAAGCTCCGTTACCTTGGGGATGGTAAGGTGTCTTTTTCGACGGTGCGATGCCATACAGCTGGTATAACTCCTTCATCAACGCCCCCTGGAAACATGCCCCTTGATCCGAGTGTATTCTTTGCGGACACCCAATCACCTGGATGAAATGTCGACACACGGCCTCAGCCGCCGACTAAGCCGTCTGATCTCTTGTCGGCACCGCCACAGCATACTTAGTGAAGTGGTCTGTCATTACCAAGCAATAGGAATACCCAGACGTTGAATATCCTATCAAGACATAGTCAATCATGAGCAGCTGTAAGGGAGCGGAAGTCTTAATAGACTGCGTGGGCGCCCGCTGCTCAGGGCTCTTACTGAGCCCACAGGCACCACACTGCCGACACGCTTCTGTCACCATCCCTCCCAACTCAGGACAATAGAGGACTCGCTGTAGCCACTGGAGTGTCTTTTCACTCCCAAAGTGGGCCCCCTTCTCATGCGCCTCGCGAGGGACCACCGGACCCATTCCCATAGGGATTACTAGCTGATACCAGTGCTGCAGCTCAGATGGCAGGTACACCTTACGATACAAGAGGCCTTGTTCCATACACAACTTATCCCACTGTCGCAGTAGTTTCATCCCTTCCGCGGACAGTTGGGCCTTGTCCTCTGCACGCGGCCAGACTCCATTTTGTACCCATGTGCACACTAGTGTAATGTCTGGGCACTCGTTCTGGTCTTTCGCCCAATCCGAGGGTGTTTTTCCCAGAGCATACGGAATCCCTGATGCCACCCCACTTGAATGTACCACACTTCAGAAGATAGGTGCCTGCCTCAAGTCAGGGGTTTCGGTGTCCTCAAGCTGGTCATCAACATTTTCCCCCGAGGACCCAAGGGGCACCCTTGACAGTGCATCCGCATTTCCGTTTTCCCGCCCAGAGCGAAACTTAATTCGATAATTAAACGTAGCAAGGCGAACGACCCACTGCTGCTCCAAAGCTCCCAGTTTTGCGTTTTCTAGGTGAGCCAGAGGTTTATTATCAGTCATGACCAGCACCTCAGCTCCTGTTAAATACTTGGCAAAGCGTTCTGTCATCGCCCACACCAGGGCCAGTAGCTCTAGGCGAAACGAGCTGTAGTTAGCTGGGTTGCGTTCAGTGTCTCTTAAAGACCTGCGGCCATAGGCGATTACTCGCTCCTTACCATCCTGCACTTGTGCTTGTACCGCCCCCAGCCCATGCAGACTGCCATCGGTGTATAACATGAAAGGAGCATCAAACCGGGCATACGCCAACAACGGAGCACTCGTTAGGGCGGCCTTCACCTCCTCAAATGCCTTTTGCTGCTTGGGTCACCATGGGATGGGGCGATTTTGGGGGCCCTGCACCGTCCCTCTTAAAAGCTCATTCAGAGGACTCACTACTCTTGAAAACTTAGGTACAAATCGCCGATAGTACCCCGCTTAACGCAAGAAGGCCCGAACCTCTCGCAAGGTACGGGAGGTTGCCACTCCTGCATGACCATGACCTTACTGGTCGTGGGCAGCACCCCACCCAGACTCACCACGTGGCCTAAATACTCAATCTGATTCCGCAACAGTTGGCACTTCTTTGGTTTTATTTTTAGGCCGCAGCAACTGAGCCGCCGGAGAACTTGACGTAACTTCTCAAGATGGTCTTCAAATGAGGTCCCAAACACCACAATGTCATCTAGCTACAGTACAGACCAAAAGTTTGGACACACCTTCTCATTTAAAGATTTTTCATGACTATGAAAATTGTACATTCACACTGAAGGCATCAAAACTATGAATTATCACATGTGGAATTATATACTTAACAATAAAGTGTGAAACAACTGAAAATATGTCTTATATTCTAGGTTCTTCAAAGTAGCCACCTTTTGCTTTGATGACTGCTTTGCACACTCTTGGCATTCTCTTGATGAGCTTCAAGAGGTAGTCACCGGAAATGGTTTTCACTTCACAGGTGTGCCCTGTCAGGTTTAATAAGTGGGATTTCTTGCCTTATAAATGGGGTTGGGACCATCAGTTGTGTTGTGCTGAAGTCTGGTGGATACACAGCTGATAGTCCTCTTGAATAGACTGTTAGAATTTGTATTATGGCAAGGAAAAAGCAGCTAAGTAAAGAAAAATGAGTGGCCATCATTACTTTAAGAAATGAAGGTCAGTCAGTCTGAAAAATTGGGAAAACTTTGAAAGTTTCCCCAAGTGCAGTTGAAAAGTAGAGTTCTAGCAGCAGACACATCTCTACAACAACTGTTAAGAGGAGACTTTGGGAAGCAGGCCTTCAAGGTAAAATAGCTGCTAGGAAACCACTGCTAAGGACAGGCAACAAGCAGAAGAGACTTATTTGGGCTAAAGAACACAAGGAATGGACATTAGAGCAGTGGAAATCTGTGCTTTGGTCTGATGGGTCCAAATTTGAGATCTTTGGTTCCAACCACCGTGTCTTTGTGCTACACAGAAAAGGTGAACGGACAGACTCTACATGCCTGATTCCCACCGTGAAGCATGAAGGAGGAGGTGTGATGGTGTGGGGGTGCTTTGCTGGTGACACTGTTGGGGATTTATTCAAAATTGAAGGCACACTGAACCAGCATGGCTACCACAGCATCTTGCAGCAGCATGCTATTCCATCCGGTTTGCGTTTAGTTGGACCATCATTTATTTTTCAACAGGACAATGAGTCCAAACACACCTCCAGGCTGTGTAAGGGCTATTCGACCAAGAAGGAGAGTGATGGGGTGCTACGCCAGATGACCTGGCCTCCACAGTCACCAGACCTGAACCCAATCGAGATGGTTTGGGGTGAGGTGGACCGCAGAGTGAAGGCAAAAGGGCCAACAAGTGCTAAGCATCTCTGGGAACTCCTTCAAGATTGTTGGAAGACCATTTCCGGTGACTACCTCTTGAAGCTCATCAAGAGAATGCCAAGAGTGTGCAAAGCAGTCATCAAAGCAAAAGGTGGCTACTTTGAAGAACCTAGAATATAAGACATATTTTCAGTTGTTTCACACTTTTTTGTTAAGTATATAATTCCACATGTGTTAATTCATAGTTTTGATGCCTACAGTGTGAATGTACAATTTTCATAGTCATGAAAATACAGAAAAATCTTTAAATGAAAAGGTGTGTCCAAACTTTTGGTCTGTACTGTATATCAGGACTGATTCAAAATTCAGATCGCCTAAGCAATGTTCCATGAGGCGTTGGAAAGTTCCCGGGGCGTTAGTGAGCCCGAAGGGCATCTGGTTGAATTCATAGAGCCCCATTGGTAGAACAAACGCCGTCTTGGCCCAATCTTTTTCGGCCATTGGTACCTGCCAATAGCCACTTGCTAAATCCAATGTCGAGAAATATTTGGCATGACCCAATTCCGACAGAGACTCTTCTATGCGAGGTAATGGATATGCGTCCCGTACCGTGTGAGCATTCAATTTGCGATAGTTCACACAAAACCGAAGGGTCCCATCCTTCTTCCGCACCAAGACCACAGGGGCTGCCCAGGGGCTCTGTCTCTCTCGGATCACTTGGTTGTCAAGCATACTGGCCACTATGCCCTTCACCTCTTGAAGACTGTTCATCTGGGCGCAGTTCGAACACTGCCTTGTCAGGCACCTTCCCCGCCGGCACGAACAGTTCAGCCAGAATGGTCCCAGCAGGAATTGTAACAGCCTCATCTAAAACGTTAATGCATCTGACCGGCACCCATCCAGTCTTCACAATCGTCAGAGACCGGGCCACGTGCGCCTTGGCGAACGAGGACTTCTCTCTGGCTGGCTCGAGTAGTACTTCAAGCCCATTCAGTCTCTGCGCAGCTCCCACCGGTAGCATCAAGAGTTCTTCTTGCCAGGGCGCTAGCGAGATAGTGGTCTGCGATGGCACTTGGACCAGGCCCGCAGCTCAGCACTAGATGGTGTAACATTCTCTGTGTGGGTCGATGGTGGGTAGCACGAGCCCAGTATTGGGGTCCCTCACTGGCATACATCTGGTGATTTAAATCTCGCCGGACGTTCATTCCGAGTGTCACCTCCATCCCTCTTGTATGAGGGTGGTCCACTAGCACTATCCATTTCTGACCCAGCTCTTGACCAAACATTTTCAGTTGCATCCACATGATCCCCTTCACCGTCAATTGGCCATTGTTAGCGGCAGTAAGTCGTATCACTCGGCCGTCCTCAGGAACCACTAGTTGACTGAAGTGCCTCTCGTACACCTCTAAGGGCATTAAGGTACATTCGGATCCCGTGTCAGCCAAACGTCTCATCTTCCTCACTTCAAACTCTGCTTCCGGCACTGGACTGCATGCGAACAAATCTTGTTCATCCCGTCAAGAGCTTTGTGGGGGGTGGGCTGCTGTTGCTCGCCCTCTTACAGCAGCGGTTGGCAGTTTAACGCCAGCGAAGGATGCTCCGGGGCTGCAGACATCCGGCAGTATCTGGAGATGTGTTCCCGACGCCATGTTACGCCCGTCGTATTTCGGCATGTGCTGGAGTAAAGACCCTACCGGCACATTCCCACCCAAAGTCGCCGCGGCTGCCAGGGGTTCCGCTACCAACTGGGGGGCTGTTGGTGCGGCAGAGTCATTTCTTCCCTCGCCTCCGTCCATGACAAGCACTGGATCCTACCTACTACACCAATAATGTAATGACCGGAGGCCCGAGAGAGATCCAGTGAGTCACAAACTGAGACAGAGACAGAAATAAACAACACTTTCTTTACTGAAACAGGGGTTAGAATACGATTTTGTAT
This sequence comes from Phyllobates terribilis, assembly GCF_046119375.1. Taxonomy (NCBI): domain Eukaryota; kingdom Metazoa; phylum Chordata; class Amphibia; order Anura; family Dendrobatidae; genus Phyllobates; species Phyllobates terribilis. Next base: position 16,584,972 of record NW_027362761.1, on the reverse strand, counting down.
TGAATGAATCAGTCTCAAGTTCCCCCTACGACACTATCTCTAATAGTTACACACACTCAGCAAAAGCTGAAATCAATGTGCCAATCCCAAGGTTCCCAGGTTATGTGAATTACACTAAGGATCTGGAATAATTTTACCTAAACACAGTGTCAATCTAGTGAGGATGTTCTATGGGAATCCCTGAAATGGCACACTGAGTACAAACCTACCAAAATTAACAATAACAATACATGACACTACACCAATTACTGTTATACCTTTAGTATAGGGATACCTGGATATCTTAAAGCTATGGTACCGTTAACCTCCGATATGGTCTCTCACAGGCCTGTGATTCGCGGTGGCTGCAGCTAGTCCCGAAAAACTTTGGCGCCAAATAAAAACAACTTTTCCTTGTCTTGTCGGCCGATGCTGAGCCCACATGCCAGGTAGTTTAGTCCTGTAGCCTCAGGTTACGGTCCGGGAAGAACTCTTAACCAGGGCTTGTCAAAATCCTCTCAATGTGAATGGCACCAGACCACGTCTCTCCTCTCGCAGTCACTCACTGTTTCCCAGGACACCAACCACGTGCTCCATCACAGAGATGGTATCCTTTGTCTCTTTCCGAAACTCGCCACTTAGCCCGTTCAGTACAAAGTCTCTAGTCCACTCCGCATGGTTTTCCACAAAACTCCAGAGCCACACAGCTTTCCCCTGCTCAGCACTCGTTCTTAAGCAGGGACACAGTTCCCCATTGTTTTTCTTATGAAATTCTCAATAAGTTTGATGTGTCACATGACCCTGTTCCCATTGAAAAAAATAAAGTATCCAAAATGGCCGACTTCAAAATGGCCGCCATGGTCACCACCCATCTGGAAAAGTTTTCCCCCTCCCATATACTAATGTGCCACAAACAGGAAGTTGATCTCACCAATCATTCCCATTTTATTTAGGTGTATCCATATAAATGGCCCACCCTGTATATCTGGTTACACAGAGTGGAGCAGTTGAAGTGCAGAGCAATGTCTCCACCAAGTGGTGTCAGAAAAGAACTACAGTTGAAACAAAGTCCTATTGCAAAATGTGGTGGAAGTAGAAGGTATATCAAATATACCAAATAAAAATGTATATAATAATATCAGAAAATCAAAATTATTCCAGAAAAAAGATTATAGGTGTAAAATAACTAATGCAAACCACATGTATACTGTATGTGCACCCACGTAATTGCACATACACATATGCACATATAAACATGCGTGCTATATCATCAAAACATACTAAAATGTTGAGCTAACCCCAACTCAGTCAAATAAAAAAGCTTTTGTCCATAGCAACTGTGACATGCAGAAGTAGTGCTGTTGCTTCAAAAGCATCCAGCAACTGTTACAAATAACACAAGCACAGGAGACAGGAAGTGTTGTGCTCCAGAAGCATCCAGCAACTAGAGGGGTTAATATAAATATGATATACAAGGGGGCGCTGTTAGATTTACATCCAGGGCCTGCTGCGGATAAGGCAGTAAACCAAAAAAGCTGCAAGGAGAATAAAATATAAAAATATATAGTATCTGCGCTAGTCCTGGTATGATTGAGGTACTGACAAAAAGTATTTAAGGAGAGGTAAAGTTTAAAATAAGATATTTTATTGGTTTGATAAAATATTTAAAATGTCCTATAAATGAATTAAAAATGGAAACTCATTTGAGACCCCAAACAATACCTACTTCGCTAAAGATGTCTGATTTGTTCAAAGTAGAGTCACAGCCGGAGAACGCTGGTGGGATCTGAAAAAACAAGGACGCAGTAGCGACCACCAATCAGGGACGATGAACGCAGAAAAGTCCAATTTATGCACCTCAATGTGTCTCAGTTCTGAATCGCTAGCGAGGTCGTTGACAAGGTGTCAAATACAGCGATGCACACTGCCCAGCGGGAGCGCAACGACCCAGGAATGGTCCAGGAAGCTTTGTAACGATCAGCGATCTCACAGCAGGGGCCTGATCGTTGCTACCTGTCAGACATAACGAGATCGCTAGTGAGATCGCTATTGCGTCACCAAAACGTGACTCATCAGCGATCTCGCTAGCGATCTCGTTATGTGTGACGGGGCCTTTAGAGGGAAGTGGCTTTAGTTCAGTCGAGTTCTGTACCTGTGAGGTAGTACTGGTTATACACTCCAACCTAGGGTGAAAGATCTAAGAATTGAGAAAATTAGATATTACATTGCATTTGTTTGGAGATCTAAGTTATTTATTGGGGTAAATTACCTGAAGTTGGAAGGTTGAATATCTGCGGGATACCCAGCTGTGCAGTGGGTGTTGATTTATCCCTACATGTACTCATTTTGAGTACATGAGATTAATTGGCTGCATGGATATATAAAACACCTCAGAACAGTCTATTCCACACCCTCTCTGAAGAAGCAATTATGCAAAATGCGCGTTAGAGTGGTGCAAGTCTGGGTAACTATAACATTCTTATGTTAGGAAGTGTTACTTTACATCTGGTTGTTCTGATAGTACATGCTTGTATACTCCTACTGCATATGTGGTTGGCATTAGTTATTTTACACCTAGAATCTGGAATTTTCTGGAATAATTTTGATTTTCTGATATTATTATACACATTTTTATTTGGTATACCGTACAGACCAAAAGTTTGGACACACCTTCTCATTTAAAGATTTTTCTGTATTTTCATGACTTTGAAAATTGTACATTCACACTGAAGGCATCAAAACTATGAATTAACACATGTGGAATTATATACTTAACAAAAAAGTGTGAAACAACTGAAAATATGTCTTATATTCTAGGTTCTTCAAAGTAGCCACCTTTTGCTTTGATGACTGCTTTGCACACTCTTGGCATTCTCTTGATGAGCTTCAAGAGGTAGTCACCGGAAATGGTTTTCACTTCACAGGTGTGCCCTGTCAGGTTTAACAAGTGGGATTTCTTGCCTTATAAATGGGGTTTGGACCATCAGTTGTGTTGTGCTGAAGTCAGGTGCATACACAGCTGATAGTCCTACTGAATAGACTGTTAGAATTTGTATTATGGCAAGAAAAAAGCAGCTAAGTAAAGAAAAACGAGTGGCCATCATTATTTTAAGAAATGAAGGTCATTCAGTGTGAAAAATTGGGAAAACTTTGAAAGTGTCCCCAAGTGCAGTTGAAAAAACCATCAAGCGCTACAAAGAAACTGGCTCACATGAGGACCACCCCAGGAAAGGAAGACCAAGAGTCACCTCTGCTTCTGAGGATAAGTTTATCCGAGTCACCAGCCTCAGAGATCGCAGGTTAACAGCGGCTCAGATTAGAGACCAGGTCAATGCCACACAGAGTTCTAGCAGCAGACACATCACTACAACAACTGTTAAGAGGAGACTTTGTGCAGCAGGCCTTCATGGTAAAATAGCTGCTAGGAAACCACTGCTAAGGACAGGCAACACGCAGAAGAGACTTGTTTGGGCTAAAGAACACAAGGAATGGACATTAGACCAGTGGAAATCTGTGCTTTGGTCTGATGAGTCCAAATTTGATATCTTTGGTTCCAATCACCGTGTCTTTCTGCGACGCAGAAAAGGTGAACGGATGGACTCTACATGCCTGGTTCCCACCATGAAGCATGGAGGAGGAGGTGTGATGCTGTGAGGGTGCTTTGCTGGTGACACTGTTGGGGATTTATTCAAAATTGAAGGCATACTGAACCAGCATGGCTACCACAGCATCTTGCAGCAGCATGCTATTCCATCTAGTTTGCGTTTAGTTGGACCATCATTTATTTTTCAACAGGACAATGACCCCAAACACACCTCCAGGCTGTGTAAGGGCTATTTGACCAAGAGGGAGAGTGATGGGGTGCTACGCCAGATGACCTGGCCTCCACAGTCACCAGAACTGAACCCAATCGAGATGGTTTGGGGTGAGCTGGACCGCAGAGTGAAGGCAAAAGGGCCAACAAGTGCTAAGCATCTCTGGGAACTCCTTCAAGATTGTTGGAAGACCATTTCTGGTGACTACCTCTTGAAGCTCATCAAGAGAATGCCAAGAGTGTGCAAAGCAGTCATCAAAGCAAAAGGTGGCTACTTTGAAGAACCTAGAATATAAGACATATTTTCAGTTGTTTCACACTTTTTTGTTAAGTATATAATTCCACATGTGTTAATTCATAGTTTTGATGCCTTCAGTGTGAATTTACAATTTTCAAAGTCAAGAAAATACAGAAAAATCTTTAAATGAGAAGGTGTGTCCAAACTTTTGGTCTGTACTGTATTTGATATACCTTCTACTTCCACCACATCTTGCAATAGGACTTTGTTCCAACTGTAGTTCTTTTCTGACGCCACTGGGTGGAGACATTGCTCTGCACTTCAGCTGCTCCACTCTGTGTAACCAGATATATATTTGTGACTATTGCTCTTTTGCACAATTATTATTTAATTCTATTATATTCTATTTTGCACAATTACTATTTAATATATTTTGAACTGTTTACATTTGAGATTGTGTGCAATATAGATAATTTGTCTGATTACTCCATCTATTGTGATATACAATCATTTGTGTTCAGAAGCTTTCTCCATATGAACTCAGTTTATCTTCACTTTCCATAAGAAATTAACAATTGCTATTGCCTGTGACTTGCTTCCTGTAGTGATTTTGCGTCCTCCCTTTTTTTAATGTGATTTTATTATGTATATCTCTTGTATATTTGTTCAATAATAATTCTCCTTTTTACTCGTATCATGCATGGGAGTTCCTTTTCTTAGCTATAGATGAGGGTTACTGTGGTTTTTTATTTTTGGTTTGTTTACAGGTAACACGGGCTTCAGAGAATTGAGTGTAAAGGTGAATATAATGTGTTTTTAATTTTATTAATTGTACACTTGTTGTAGACATCGGGGGCTGAATACAACGCTCAACATTGTCTCTTGCTTTTGCTGATCGCAGTGCAAGCAGAGGACAATGATGAGAGATGCCTCCTGCACCCGGCGCTAGGAAACAGTGCAAACCGTGCCGCTGATTTCCAGGGGGTGGTACGTATCACACTGATGACACACGGATGTGATCCGTGTGTCATCAGTGTGCACGTGTGTGGAACATATTGCGGCCCGAGCGATGTGGAAAAAATGGACATGTCAACGTGCTTTGCCACACTGACATGTGCGCAGACCCATTAATTTGAATTGGTGTACTTGTGTGTCTCCAGTATGTGTGAAAACTGTCACCACATGTACTGCCGACACGCGGTGTCAGAAAGCTCAGGGAAGCCGACCAGACTGGATGTGTCTTGTAAATGAAGAGAGAGACAGGATAGAATCCCACTCTGAGAAGAGTCTGCACAAGTATCAGTTGTTGCTATGGACAAAAGCTCTTTTATTTGACTGAGCTGGGGTTAGCTCAACCGTGTATGAATAGATGGGGTCTGTTCTGTTTAGTTAGCACCTGAATAAGGCTAGGGATTCATGTGTATGTGCAATCTGTGGAAAACAATAAAAACTGCCCCTGTTTGGACCAAAACTGCATTGCTTGTGTGAACACTACCTAAGGCCTAATGCCTAACGTCTACAGAGAGAGTGAGAACCTACAGTATGTATTCTAAAACGTGATTTTATTCTGTTCTCAGAAATTGAGGCAAGGACAGGGACCACTATCCTTTTTAACAAAGAAAAACCCAGCAGCGACAGGGGAGAAAGAAGGACGGATAGGACCTTTCAGTATACTTTCGTTCACATAGTTTTTCATGGCGTTACATTCAGACCCAGACTAATTGTAAAGACGAGCTTTAGGTAAAAAGGCATTAGGGACAAGATTAATAGCACAATCAGGCAGAGTAGGGAGAGGTGCTGCTGCGTCAGGGAGAAATTTGCTTGTTTAGAGTTAGTATAGGTATTCCACAACATATATCTACTAGCTATTGAACCCGTTCTACGCCCGGGTGGCGAGCATTTTTATTGGTATATGGTCTCCCATGCTGGTATGTGCTGCCCCCATCCTGGTATTTGTGCTGCCCCCCTCCTGTCCCCACCATCCTATCCTGGTATGCATGGCACCCCTCATCCCTATCCTGATATGCATGGCACCCCTCATCCCTATCCTGGTATGCATTGCACCCCTCACCCCCAATCCTGGTATGCGTGGCACTCCTCATCCCCAATCCTAGTATGCATGGTATCCCTCATCCTGGTATGTATGGGCCCCTCACCAACATCCTGGTATGCATGGCACCGCTCATCCCTATTCTGGTATGCATGGCCCCTCATCCGAATCCTGGTATGCATGGCACCCCTCATCCCCAATCCCGATATGCATGGCACCCCTCATCCCCAATCCCGGTATGCATGGCACCCCTCATCCCCAATCCCGGTATGCATGGCACCCCTCATCCCCAATCCCAATATGCATGGCACCCCTCATCCCCAATCCCAGTGTGCATAGCACCCCTCATCCCCAATCCTCGTATGCATGGCACCCCTCATCCCCAATCTCGGTATGCATGGCACCCCTCATGCCCAATCTCGGTATGCATGGCACCCCTCATGCCCAATCCCGGTATGCATGGCACCCCTCACCCCCAATCCCGGTATGCATGGCACCCCTCATGCCCAATCCCGGTATGCATGGCACCCCTCATCTCCAATCCCAGTATACATGGCACCCCTCATCCCCAATCCTGGTATGCATGGCACCCCTCATCCCCAATCCCGGTATGCATGGCACCCCTCATCCCCAATTCCGGTATGCATGGCACCCCTCATCCCTATCCTGGTATGCATGGTCCCTCATCCGAATCCTGGAATGCATGGCACCCCTCATCCCCAATCCCGGTATGCATGGCACCCCTCGTCCCCAATCCCGGTATGCATGGCACCCCTCATCCCCAATCGCGGTATGCATGGCACCCCTCATCCCCAATCCTGGTATGCATGGCACCCCTCATCCCCAATCCCGGTATGCATGGCACCCCTCATCCCCAATCCCGGTATGCATGGCACCCCTCATCCCCAATCCCAATATGCATGGCACCCCTCATGCCCAATCCCGGTGTGCATAGCACCCCTCATCCCCAATCCTCGTATGCATGGCACCCCTCATCCCCAATCTCGGTATGCATGGCACCCCTTATCCCCAATCTCGGTATGCATGGCACCCCTCATCCCCAATCCCGGTATGCATGGCACCCCTCATCCCCAATCCCGGTATGTATGGCACCCCTCATCCCCAATCCCGGTATGCATGGCACCCCTCATGCCCAATCCCGGTATGCATGGCACCCCTCATCTCCAATCCCAGTATACATGGCACCCCTCATCCCCAATCCTGGTATGCATGGCACCCCTCATCCCCAATCCCGGTATGCATGGAACCCCTCATCCCCAATCCCGGTATGCATGGCACCCCTCATCCCCAATCCTGGTATGCATGGCACCCCTCATCCCCAATCCCGGTATGCATGGCACTCCTCATCCCCAATCCCAATATGCATGGCACCCCTCATCCCCAATCCCGGTGTGCATAGCACCCCTCATCCCCAATCCTCGTATGCATGGCACCCCTCATCCCCAATCTCGGTATGCATGGCACCCCTCATCCCCAATCTCGGTATGCATGGCACCCCTCATCCTCAATCCCGGTATGCATGGCACCCCTCATCCCCAATCCCGGTATGTATGGCACCCCTCATCCCCAATCCTGGTATGCATGGCACCCCTCATGCCCAATCCCGGTATGCATGGCACCCCTCATTCTCCAATCCCAGTATACATGGCACCCCTCATCCCCAATCCTGGTATGCATGGCACCCCTCATCCCCAATCCCGGTATGCATGGCACCCCTCATCCCCAATCCCGGTATGCATGGCACCCCTCATCTACAATCCTGGTATGCATGGCACCCCTCATCCCCAATCCCGGTATGCATGGCACCCCTCATCCCCAATCCCGGTATGCATGGCACCCCTCATCCCCAATCCCGGTATGCATGGCACCCCTCATCCCCAATCCCGGTATGCATGGCACCCCTCATCCCCAATCCTGGTATGCATGGCACCCCTCATCCCCAATCCCAATATGCATGGCACCCCTCATCCCCAATCCCGGTGTGCATAGCACCCCTCATCCCCAATCCTCGTATGCATGGCACCCCTCATCCCCAATCTCGGTATGCATGGCACCCCTCATTCTCCAATCCCAGTATACATGGCACCCCTCATCCCCAATCCTGGTATGCATGGCACCCCTCATCCCCAATCCCGGTATGCATGGCACCCCTCATCCCCAATCCCGGTATGCATGGCACCCCTCATCTACAATCCTGGTATGCATGGCACCCCTCATCCCCAATCCCGGTATGCATGGCACCCCTCATCCCCAATCCCGGTATGCATGGCACCCCTCATCCCCAATCCCGGTATGCATGGCACCCCTCATCCCCAATCCCGGTATGCATGGCACCCCTCATCCCCAATCCTGGTATGCATGGCACCCCTCATCCCCAATCCCAATATGCATGGCACCCCTCATCCCCAATCCCGGTGTGCATAGCACCCCTCATCCCCAATCCTCGTATGCATGGCACCCCTCATCCCCAATCTCGGTATGCATGGCACCCCTCATCCCCAATCTCGGTATGCATGGCACCCCTCATCCTCAATCCCGGTATGCATGGCACCCCTCATCCCCAATCCCGGTATGCATGGCACCCCTCATCCCCAATCCTGGTATGCATGGCACCCCTCATGCCCAATCCCGGTAGGCATGGCACCCCTCATTCTCCAATCCCAGTATACATGGCACCCCTCATCCCCAATCCTGGTATGCATGGCACCCCTCATCCCCAATCCCGGTATGCATGGCACCCCTCACCCCCAATCCCGGTATGCATGGCACCTCTCATCCCCAATCCCGGTATGCATGGCACCTCTCATCCCCAATCCCGGTATGCATGGCACCCCTCATCCCCAATCCTGGTATGCATGGCACCCCTCATCCCCAATCCCAATATGCATGGCACCCCTCATTCCCAATCCTGGTATGCATGGCACCCCTCATCCCCAATTTCGGTATGCATGGCACCCCTCATCCCCAATCCTGATATGCATGGCACCCCTCATCCACAATCCTGGTATGCATGGCTCCGTCATCCTCAATCCTGGTATCCATGGCTCCCTCACCCCGATCCTGGTATACATGGCACTCCTCATCCCTATCCTGGTATGCATGGTACCCCTCAACCCTATTCTAGTATGTATGGTATCCCTCATCATGAAATGCATGGCACCCAATACCTCATCCTGGTATGCATGGTACCCCGCATTCTTATCCTGGTATGTATGGTCCCCCTCATCCCTATTCTGGTATGCATGGCAGTCCTCATCCCTATCCTGGTATGCATCGGCCCCTCATCCCCATTCCTGGTATACACAGAATTTGATAACATTAGGTCATCATATTGAATAAGTTGTCATTAGTCTTGAGCGCAAGTGCACGCTACTTGAGTTTGCATCTGGTACTCAGGTATGCACCATGTATCACGGGTGCTCAAGTGAAATGCTCGAGTCCCCGCCCGCATGTTTCACGGTTATTAGACACCCCCAAAAAAACATGCGGGGATCGCTCGTGCATGGCAGGCAATCCCCGCGAGGTTTTTTTGGCCGCGAAGAATATGGGGCGGAGACTCGAGCACCCGCGATACTCAGTGCATACCCGAGCACCCGATGCAAACTCAAGTAGCGAGCACTTGCGCTCAACACTAGTCGCCATATCGTCATCTTTTTTTTTTTTTTTTTTACTTTTGAAAAAAAAAACAACCCCAACCCCAGCCCTAGCGTTTATTTTTTACGCCGTTCCTCGTGCGGTATAAATGATGTGATTACTTTATTCTTCGGGTCGGTGCGATTACAGCGATACCAGAATCATATCGGGTTTTTATGATTGACAGCTGTCACACACTAAAAGACACACATTTTGTAAAATCTAGTTTTTGCATCGCCATATTTTGGCCATCAGTCATGTGACGGCTTGTTTTTTGCGGGATGAGTTGATGTTTTTATTGGTGCCATTTTCAGGCACGTGACATTTTTTGATCGCTTTCTATTCCTATTTTTGTGAGGCAGAATAAACAAAAACCAACAATTTTGCATCGCTTTATTCTGAGAGCTGTAACTTTTTGATTTTTCGGATGATGGAGCTGTATGGTAGCTTGTTTTTTGCGGGACGAGATGACGCTTTCAGCGATACCATTTTTATTTATATTCGTCTTTTTGATCGCGTGTTATTCCAATTTTTGTTTGGCGGTACGATGATAAAGCATTGTTTTTTGCTTTTTTTTTTTTTACCGTATTCACTGAAGGGGTTAACTAGTGGAACAGTTTTATAGGACGCGGCGATACCAAATATGTGTACTTTTATTGTTTGTTTGTTTTTTTTCATAATAATATTTATTGATGGGTACATTATATTTTTATTTTTAGTGGATTATTTTTTTTATTTTTTTTTAATATTTTTACAATTTTTTATTTTTATTTTTCTCACTTTTTGGGAGTTTTTTTTACTTTTTTACTTTGTCCCACTATGGGACTTTCACTTTTTTTATTCTGATCGCCTGCACAGCATAGGGATGGAGCACCATCCCTGTGCCATGCAGGCAGTCAGCGCTAGACAGGGAGAAGATAGTTTGGAGATGCACTGCGCATGTCCAAACAATCTTCCTGCTGTCTGGTGACCCGGATGTTGTCATGACGACATCGGGTCGTCATGGCTACACCCGGGAAGCCGTGGCACACAGCGCTGGAGGCCCGAAGAGGAGGTGAGTATTGCGATCACCTCCCCTTGCCTCCGCAATGCTGCGATCGACTTTGATCGCAGCATTGCAGGGGTTAATGTGCTGGGAGCGGTGAGGGACCGCTCCCTGCACATAGTACCGGGTGTCAGCTGTGACAATCAGCTGACACCCGGCGTCGATCGCGCCCGCACAGCCTGTGTGCGCGCGCGATCGCGATGACGTACTAATACGGGTCAGGCTCTTAAAGCCCAGGGCACTGACGCGTATTAGTACGTCATGGGCTTTAAAGGGGTTAAAGGACTTCCTTGCAGAAATGACAGCCGAAGTAGATACGGTTTCCCAAGTCAGTCCTTTCAACGAGCTAAAAAATATGGCTGTGGTGAAATACAACTCTCACAAAAAAGCTGTGGACTGGCTCTGTACCGTCCCTGGCCACATTCACTTGTCCACGTGTTTGTGGTTAGGCGGTCCTTCCCAGTAAGTTCTCTGGGTAGGGCATGGGTAATGTTGTAGGACCCGTGCTTGTGGAAGGCGGAGACAACACCGGGACAAACAGTGGGGGCTGGGGACCGAGTATAGACACCCGGATGCCGCCGCCATAAGGTTGTGGACAGCTTCCGCCTCCACGAGTCTAAAAGGCCTCATTTCAAGTGCAAGCAGCTGTCAAAAATTTGGCAGTATAGTATTGCAGCCTGTGGGTAGGTGGGTGGGTGGCTGCATACTTGCGCTTGCATTCCAAGGAATGGAGTAGGAAAAACTGGATGCTGCACTGGGACAAGGACGTGGATGGTGATTGTGATGCGCCCAGGGGATGGGGACGACTCGGTACCCGGGCCTTTGCCTGGTTTGGGGGTGTCGCGGTGGTCGGCTCCTGGGCCCGTACCCTGGGGTCACTCTTGAAAAAGGGGATTGGAACTTGGATAGAAAATAAAAATAAAGTAAGGATTACCAGCGCTGCTGCAGACCTCCGGGGGTGATGGGATGGCAGCTGGGATGTTTCTGCTCCCCACAGGCGGAGCGGGCCCCCGGGGCAGTGCGGAGTTTGATGGTGGGTGGTGATGCTGGCGCTTGTAGTGCAGGCGGGATGGCGTAGCAGGAGTAACTGACAGAGACAGAGGATTTGCTTCAATACCTTTACTGGTGCGGATGTCAGGTATGGTCCAGGGTACTCAGTAGTATGGGTGCACTTCAGGATTTCTCCCCAGTAAGCGGGTATAAGGCCTCCTGGTCCGTGGCTGCCTCTCTATAAGCTCCTGGCCAGCCTGCAACTGGGCCTAGCTTATGTGTCGTGCTGTTCCTTCACCTGTCGCTCTGTAGTAGGACCTTCTGCTGGCAACCACTATCCCTGGATGCCGGGGCCTTCGTGGTTCCTGGTCCTGTAATGAGTTTAGCTTCAGGTCAGCCAGGGACTTCTAGTCCTCCTGGAATGCGGGTGATCCCTACTGGGTATATAGTACCCTGTAGGCGCGGACCCGGTGTCCGGTTTGTATATCGGGATGAGCCTATGATGCTCCTCTGCCCCCTCAACTCCTCTCTCCTTTTTCCTCTCGCCTTCGGCCACACTTGGGGCCCTCAGAACCCAGCAGCAGACGTGCTGCGTCTTCGCTGCTCTCAGAGTCAGCACGCTCTCAGACTCTCTGACTCTGTCTGAACTGACTTGCCTGGCTCCACCCTCCATATATATATCCCTAACGGGCACCCTCTGGTGGTGTGAGGTGGAAGGGTGGAGGTGTCCGCATGTAGTGAGGGCCTCTTGTGGAGAAGTCCATCCATGCACCCTGGGTCCTGTGGTACCTGTGAACAGCAGGGTGCCACAGGGGGGATACACGGGAGAAATATTGTATGCGCTTGTGGGAAGAGGAGATAAGAGGGGAGTAAAGAAGGAGATCTTGTGAGCATCAGAGGCTGCATGCAGGTAAGTACCGGGAGACTAGGTCACAGATGTATGGAGGGGGGAGGTTATGGATGGCTTTGCATGCCAAGGTTAGAGTTTTGAACTGGAGTCTCTGGGCAATGGGGAGCCAGTGAAGGGATTTTCAGAGAGGAGAGTCCGGGGAATAGTGAGGGGACAGGTGGATTCGTTGGGAAGCAGAGTTTAGGATAGATTGGAGGGGTGCAAGAGTCTTAGAAGGGAGGCCACAGAGCAGGAGGTTGCAGTAGTTGAGGCGGGAGATGATGAGGGCATGCACTAGTGTTCTTGCACATTCTTGTTTGAGGAATGTGCAGATTCGGGAGATTTTTTTTACGTGGAGTCAGCATATTCCTCACCCTGATCCTCCTTCCTTCCACCATGCCGAGTGCCCGGAGACAACTGATCCCACACTTGGACACTCCGAAGAGCTGTTTTGTTCATCTTTCCATTTATAAATTCTGGCCTCTCACTCGGTCGGCTTCAACTGGGGCAACAGGAGATCGCATGTAGCGATGCCAAAACATTTGAGCAGCCATGGCTACACGAAGGCGACAGTGGGAAAGTGCAATTACTGTCGCAAGAGGTGGAAGATGATGAGACACAATTGACAGAAAGTCAGGAGGAGGACCAGGGTACGGAAGTATAAGAAGAGTTGATGGATGATGAAGTCACCGACCCAACCTGGTAAGGTGACATGCATAGCAAGAAGATAATATGCTTAGGTGACAAACCGCACACTGCTGTAGCAGAGCAGGCTGATCTGTGGCTCTCACCGCTGAACTCACAGCCAGACATGGTCGTGTGTGTCAATAGCCAGAACCTGGTGGCGGCTCTGAGGCTTGGCAACATCGCACATGTCTGGCCCATGTGCTCAAATTAGTGGTTCAGCGGCTTCTCAAAACCTAGCCAGAACTGCTTGAACTGCTTGTGAAAGGACGCTGCATGTGTGCACATTTCAGAAAGTAAGCTACAGTTTCCGCCAGCCTGGCACTTCTTCAGCAGCATTTTCAGCTTCCAGCTCACCGACTGGTGTGCAATGTGAGCACACATTGTAAATCAACATTGCAGATGTTGGAGAAGATTTGTGAGCAGCAGAGGGCAATTGTTGAGTACCAGCTTCAACACGCCCATCGGAATTCAGGTCAGCCTCTGCACATAAGAGCTGATGAGTGGGGATTAGTGATGAGCGAGTATGTTCTGTTAACCCTTTCGGCGAGTATGCTCGGGCCGAGCACCGAGTAGTTACAGCTGCTCGGTGTTATGTTTGAATCACTCCCGTGTGCATGATTTGCAACTGTTTGACAGCTTTACTACATGTAAGGAATGTCTATTTCTTACACATTCCTTACATGTACTAAAGTTGTCAAACAGTCGCAAATCATGCACACGGGAGTGATTCAAACATATCACCAAGTAGCTGTAACTACTCGGTGCTCGGCCCGAGCATACTTGCCGAAAGGGTTAACAGAACATACTCGCTCATCACTAGTGGGGATGGATGTCTGACATCTGGGCCGTCCTCCAAAACTTTGATGACTCCACTAAGATGGTGAGCAGCGATGACGCCATAATTAGCGTCACCATCCCTCTTCTCTGTCTGCTGAAACACTCGCTGCTCACAAAGAGGAGACAGTGCAGGCGGAGCACGGTGAGATGGAGCAAGGAACTATACAGGGTGATGCTACACAGCCCAGCCTCATCTTCTCTCAAAGCGGATTCGGTGATAATTAGAAAGAGGAACAGGAGCTGGTTTCTTCCGCTACAGAAGGTACTTTCCACACCACATTCATTTGGTCTGTTCAGCGTCGATGGCCTGAGGAGAGAGAGAATGAGGAGAGAATGGTGTCCTTGAGGTCTGTACTTTAGGGCTCAGGAGGGAGTGGAAGGTTTCAAAGAGTCTTTTAGGATTGTTAGATAGAGATGTGCTGAGGGTGGTAAAGTAGCTTTGTTTAGTCAAATGGAGAGCAGAGTTATACGTTTTGAGCATTAACTTATAGTGGATGAAGTCTTCTACTGAAAGTGAATTTCTCCACAGATGCTCAGCGTACCTTGAGCAGTGCGGGAGAAAATGTGTTTGCATCGTGTGCCAGGGATGCTGTCTAGGCCGGGTCATTCTGCGTGTAGCAGGTGCTGCTTCATCCAGGGCACTCTGCAATGTGTTGTTATAGTTAGTGTTGAGCCACCCCCGTAGTGTTCGAGTTCGGTTCGTCGAACACCCGTGTGTTCGCCGAACTGTTCGTCGAACTGTTCGTCGAACACCTTCGAACACCGTTAAAACCAATGGCAGGCAAACAGAAACACATAGAAACACATAGAAAACACCTCCAAAGGTGTCCAAAAGCTGACAAACTGCTCAGAAGACACAACTAACACATGGAAAAGTGACAAGTACATATAGTCATGCGAAAAGAAAAGAGGTGGAGGAGTAAAAGGAGGGGGAGACACAGATATAGGCATGTCATGCCCCTCTAAAATCCAAAAAGTGAGAAGCCGACACGGCCAGTCTGCTCCTGCCCGTGCCACCTCCGTGTCACCGGGTTTGTGCCAGAGCCGCGGTGAACCCTGACGGCCAGCCCCCCTCTCCCAATACTGGTGCCTGTCCGCTGGTGGGTCGAGCGAGCCCCCCTGTGGTGGAGGCAGCTCTAAGCTTTTTAATTTAAATTGTCTCTCTAATTTGAATGAATACACTTTAAATCCATTTACAAGGATCTATTGGAGGGCAAGTCTCATGCCAGCAGCCGCTTAATTCCAGCTCCAGTAGCGTCCACTAAAGCTGCTGCAGTTAAAAAGCTTTTATAAGGATCGAGCTCGGCTGTCCACCGCAAGGCATCCTACTGCCAGTCCCAGCCCCTATGCCTTGGGGTGCCTCCTGATGCTCTTCACTGAGTATCCCGTGGTCCCGAAGCATTTCCTTTGAAAAAATTAAGTGTCCAAACTACAGGTGGTGTAGCTTGCTTAACAGCCGGGATAATCCGCTGACTAGCAGACACTGCTACTAGGCACAAAGTATTTCCTGGGCTAGATGCAGTTAAAAATTTGTAATTAGGTACTCTCGTTGGATGCTGAGAAAGCATTCCATAGAGTCTCCTGGCACGCCATATATGATTCTCTTAAAAAGCTTGGGGTAGGGGTCTAGGGGACCCTTTTATAGCCAAAATCACGGCCCTGTATCGCAATACGTCACCTAGGCTGAAGATAAATGGAACTGTAGCACCCTGAGGGCTCGGTTGCTACAGAGGTATTGCACCTCACCCAGAGGTGTGATATCTCACTCTCAGGTAAGGATGGAGTGTGGATCAGGACCCAACACCTGCATGCATTACACCACATTGCCGTGGGGCAGGGCGACCAATATGCCCCTGAGATGGGCACGACAGTCCCTGTCCCTGGCTGGAGTGGGGGGAGGGAACACTGAGGAAGGGGAACCCTGTAGTGCAGGAGCAGGGAGGAAGCAGTTCCTGGGTGCATTGAGAAGGGAGTATAAAAGGTGGGCACCATCTTAGTTCAGTGCAGAGAAGTCTGAGGAGAAGTGACAGGGAGCAGGGGCTCTGCATGAGCTCTGCTCCGGAGGCGGGCCTAGTAACAGAGGCCCAGGTCTGGAAGAGGGAGAAGGAAGGAAGAGGAGCGGAGAAGGCTCCAGGAACGAGGAACGAAGGGATCCCAGGGGTGCGGACGGGCGAGTCGCCACCGCACGCCCGAATCCACCTTCGTGGAGGGGTCAGGCCAAAGGGGGAGACCGGTCCCCGAAACTAGTGGAGGCAGGAAACGACCCTCAGCTAGAAACCGGAGGCTGTGACATTTTATGTGGCGCAGCCCCTCGCTACACCCGCTAGGAAGGCACCACATAGGGTCAGGGAAACTGGCGCCAAGTTTACCAAGAGGAGGCCCGAGGCAGCCGGACAGAAGGGTTGGTAAGAAAGGCCAGACAAAGGACACACAAAGGGGGTCCTGTGAAGCGCTCCAAAGTTATCTGGGAGTTGTCTGAGCCCCTCACCTGGTGAGCACAGTACGACGTGGGCAGCCGTTACCTGCAGACGTGGTCTGGATAATAAGAACTGTGAGTAAAGGCCCTGGACTGCATCACTGACTCCGTGTCGTTACTGCTGCTGCCCTGCACCATCACCCCCATCCTCCGCATACACTGCCCTGAGGCTATACTCCTCCCGTGGGGAGTTATGCTACGCTCTGCTGCACCCACAACACCAGCCTCAGCGGTCTGCCCTGCAGCGGCGGTTCACTCTGACCGCAATCCACGGGTGGCGTAGTCGGACATTTAAACATCAAAACCAAATAAATAGTTCCGCCACTGGTTTGACCGCCCTGAGCCACGGAATCGGGTCGCCGCCACAGAGACTACAACCACCAGCATCCACCAAAAAGGGTCCGGCTCCGGGTGTCCCAAGGCCCAGGGGGTGCATCAGAACATTTTCATCACCTTTCACAATCACCAATGGGACAAGGCAGGGATGTCCTCTGTCCGCTCTCTTATACATCCTAGTGACGGAGCACCTGCTCTCATCAATTCGCCATAACCCCAATATTAGGTGGATTGAGGTGGGAGGCACCGAGTACAAGTGCTCTCTATTTGCTGATGATGTCCTATTATATATCACTCAATCACATATATCCATCCATGCTGTTATGGCTGAAATAGATCACTTTGTTACATGGTCAAATTTTAAAATCAATGCAGCGAAGTCTGAGGCCCTCTGTAGCGTCGGCGTCCCTGCCTCCTGCTAGGCAGGGACGCTGTTCCCCTCACCTCTCCACTCCGTGCCCGGCGTCCTCCTCCCGCTCTGCTGGCAGTGCGCGCTGCTTCCCGGCCACGGTGCTTAGGGCGCGCGCGCGCGCTCCCCCTCTCTTAAAGGGGCCGCGCGCGCCGTCCTAAGGAGTCCCCGGCCAATGGCTGGAGGACCTCACCATATATAAGGCACCTCCTCCAAAATGGAGGTGCCCGAGCAATGTTGTTGCAAAGCCTACACTCTGCTTCAGCCCTCAGGTCCCGTTACCAGTTACCTGCCAGTCACCTGTCAGATTCCTGCTTGATACCTGCCTGATATCCGTTTACCTGCTTGCAAGCCTGCGGTCTGACGGTCTGCCTTCCGACACCTGTCAGTCTGTCTATGGACCAGCCTGCCCGCTCACCTGGGAGCGCTCACCTGCTACCTGCCTGCTAGCCTACCTGGAGACTCCGCCGTTACTTGCCGTGACCACCTGCCTGTCCAGAGACTCTTGCCTGCTCACCTGGGAGCGCTCACCTGCTACCTGCCTGCTAGCCTACCTGGAGGCTCCGCCGTCACTTGCCGTGACCACCTGCCTCTCCAGAGACTCTTGCCTGCTCACCTGGGAGCGCTCACCTGCTACCTGCCTGCTAGCCTACCTGGAGGCTCCGCCGTCACTTGCCATGACCACCTGCCTGTCCAGAGACTCTTGCCTGCTCACCTGGGAGCGCTCACCTGCTACCTGCCTGCTAGCCTGCCTGGAGGCTCCGCTGTCACTTGCCGTGACCACCTGCCTGTCCAGAGACTCTTGCCTGCTCACCTGGGAGCACTCACCTGCCACCTGCCTGCTAGCCTACCTGGAGGCTCTGCCGTTACTTGCCGTGACCACCTGCCCATCCAAAGACTTTCGCCCGCTCACCTGGGAGCGCTCACCAGCCACCTGCCTGCTGTCCTTCTACCCAGAGACTGTCCCTGTCACTTGCCGTGAGTACCCGTCCTTCTACCCAGAGACTGTCCCTGTTACTTGCCGTGACTACCTGCCCTTCTACCCAGAGACTGTCCCTGTCACTTGCCGCGACTACCTGCCCTTCTACCCAGAGACTGTCCCTGTCACTTGCCGTGACTACCTGCCCGTCTTCCCTGGGAGCCACCCGCTTCCTTACAAGGACTGCCCCCTTGTATAGTTGCTCAGAGGTTCCGCCTCCCAGACCCGTTACAGTTTGCTCGGGCCATGGAACCCGGTGGCACCCAAGCTCCCTCGCTCTCGGACCTATGTCATGAACTGTCCCGTCAGAGGTCCCAACAGGAGTCCATCCTGAGTCATCTGCGGAATGTCAACTCTCGCCTGGACACTCTGACTGCTCCACCAGCAACCACCGCTAGTGTCATGACTCGCAGCCCGGCAGCGCCGCTGCCCATCAATACCATGGCATCCTGCCCCGGACCCCGGCTTTCTGCACCTCCTCGCTTCGGAGGCGACCCCGCTCAAGCTCGGGGCTTCATGAACCAGTGCACCCTGCACTTTGAATTCCTGTCCCACCAGTTTATCTCCGACCGGGCCAAAGTAGCCTTCATCATGTCCCATCTCACGGGGGAGGCACTGGCTTGGCTAAATCCTCTATGGGAGAGAGGAGACCCCCTGGTGTCCAACCTGCCAGCCTTTCTCACGGCTTTCTGGAAAGTCTTCGACGAACCCGGACGGAAGACCTCATCCGCATCATCTCTGCTACGTCTCCATCAAGGAAATCTCACCGTGGGCCAATATGCCATATGGTTCCGTACCCTTGCTTCGGAGCTGGCCTGGGATAACGACGCCCTGGTGTCTGTCTTTTGGGAGGGTCTGTCCGGCCGTATTAAAGATGAACTCGCCGGTCGGGACATACCTACCACTCTCGACGACTTAATAACTCTTGCCACCCGGATTGACATCCGGTTCCAGGAACGCGCCAAAGAGGTCACCCGTGAGAGGAGGTTTCCACGTCTAGCCCCTACCTTTCAGAAACCTGTCCCTTCTCCTGCTACTCCCCAGGCGCACTCACCCGAGCCTATGCAGGTCGACCAGACCAAGATGGTCAAAACCCGTCAAGAGTTACGCCGTGCCGAGGGGAGCTGCTTCTACTGTGGCAGTAAGGAGCACCGGATCCGTTCCTGCCCGGAGAGGTCGGGAAACGCCTGTGTCTAGGATCGCTCAGAGAGGTCGTCCTAGACAAGAGTAAACCCTCTCCATCTCTGTTGCTGTCGGTCTCTATCATCTGCGGGGAGAACCGTTATTTTGAACTAGCCCAACTTGACTCTGGAGCTGCCGGAAATCTCATTTCTCAGTCTCTGGTAGAGAAATACCGCATTCCCACCAAACCTCTAGCTGTACCCTTATCTGTCGCTGCCGTGGATGGGGGCCTCTTACCACATCCCATCCAACTCATCACCGAATCCATAACCCTGCAGGTGGGAATGCTGCACTCTGAGAGCATCTTTCATGTTCTGCCTGGACTCTCTCACGCCCTATTGCTAGGCCTACCCTGGCTTCAGAAACATGCACCCGTGCTTGATTGGCAGACCGGAGAAGTCCTTCGCTGGGGACAGGACTGCCATAAGACTTGTTTAGTTCCCGTCCATCCTGTCCGTCCTTCTCCTACTCCAGCCAATCTACCTGGTCTTCCGGCTCCTTATTGGTCGTATGCGGACGTCTTTAATAAAAAGGAGGCAGAGACATTACCCCCTCATAGACCATACGACTGCCCAATCGACCTGATGCCCGGCGCTACTCCTCCCCATGGGCGCATTTACCCTTTGTCCGCTGCTGAGACCCGATCCATGTCAGAATATATTGAGGAGAATCTGGCCCGGGGATTCATCCGGAAGTCTACTTCCCCGGTGGGAGCAGGCTTCTTCTTCGTCAAAAAGAAGGATGTCTCACTCCGTCCCTGTATAGACTATAGAGGCCTTAACCAGATCACGGTGAAGAAATAATACCCCCTTCCGCTCATTCCGGAATTATTTGACCGTCTGAGGGGGGCTAGAATCTTCACCAAGCTGGACCTCCGTGGGGCATATAACCTGGTCCGTATCCGTCAGGGGGATGAATGGAAGACGCCATTCAACACCCGGGACAGCCACTATGAATACCTGGTAATGCCCTTCGGTCTCTGTAACGCTCCCGCCGTCTTTCAAGAGTTGGTCAATGACATCTTCCGGGACCTTCTCTACTCCTGCGTAGTGGTGTACCTGGACGACATCTTGGTCTTCTCTCCGGATCTCCCCACACACCGGAGGGATGTTCGTCAGGTTCTGCTCAGGCTCAGGCAGAACCACCTCTACGCTAAATATGAGAAGTGCCTCTTTGAGCAGACCTCGCTTCCGTTTTTGGGCTACATAATTTCTCAGACCGGCCTACGAATGGATCCAGAGAAACTGTCTGCCATCGAGAAGTGGCCTCGACCAGAGGGGTTGAAGGCTATTCAGCGGTTCCTGGGCTTCGCCAACTACTACCGCCTCTTCATACCGCACTTCTCTTCCCGGACTGCCCCAATCTCTGCGTTCACCCGTAAGGGCACTAATCCCAGAGAATGGCCGCCCGAAGCTGAGGAAGCCTTTCTTTCCTTAAAACAGGCTTTCTCTTCCGCCCCGGTGCTGCATCGCCCGGACGGCAACAAGCAATTCTTCCTGGAAGTTGACGCCTCCTCCTCTGGAGCCGGAGCGGTACTTACCCAAAAATCGTCTTCCGGGAGAATGGTAACTTGTGGCTTCTTCTCCAAACTCTTCTCCTCTTCCGAGCGCAACTATTCTATAGGAGACCGAGAATTATTGGCCATTAAGCTGGCATTGGAGGAGTGGCGTTACCTGCTCGAGGGGGCTCTTCACCCGGTAATAATTTACACGGACCACAAGAACTTGGCTTACCTCCAGAGTGCCCAGAGACTTAACCCGCGCCAAGCCCGGTGGTCCTTATTTTTTGCTTGCTTTGATTTTGTTCTTCATTTTCGCCCGGCTGACAAAAACATCAAAGCTGATGCCTTGTCCCGATCCTTCCTGGTGTCTGATCTTGAGGAGGAACCTAAACACATCATCGATCCCGCCAGAGTAATGCAGGTGGCCCCCGTGAGTCTAAATCGTCTCCCTCCCGGTAAGATGTTCGTAACGGTACCTGATCGGGAGAAGATTCTACACTGGGGTCACTCGTCTAAGCTTGCTGGCCATGCCGGTCAGAAAAAGACCCTCCAGCTTATCACCCGGCACTACTGGTGGCCTACCCTGCACAAGGACGTAATAGACTTTGTTTCTGCCTGTGTGTCCTGCGCCCGCAACAAGGTTCCGAGACACCTGCCAGCCGGTCGCCTCCTTCCTCTTCCAGTACCTGCTGCCCCCTGGCAGCATATAGCTATGGACTTCATAACAGATCTCCCTGTCTCTGCCGGTTGTACGGTCATTTGGGTGGTCGCTGACCGCTTTTCCAAAATGGCTCATTTCATTCCCCTGCCAGGCCTCCCGTCTGCACCCGTGCTGGCTAAAGACTTTATCCGCCACATCTTCCGTCTCCATGGCCTGCCCCCCCACATCGTGTCGGATCGTGGGGTTCAGTTCACCTCACGCTTCTGGAGAGCCACATGTAAGCTACTAGACATTACCCTGGACTTCTCCTCCGCATACCACCCACAGTCCAATGGTCAAGTGGAGCGGATCAATCAGATCCTGACCAGTTACCTCAGGCACTTCATTAATGCCCACCATTCAGACTGGGTGGTTCTCCTGCCATGGGCCGAATTCTCTTACAATAATCACGAGAGCGAATCTTCCTCCAGATCCCCGTTTTTTGTAGTCTTCGGTCAGCATCCTCGGATCCCATGTCCCGTCTCCACCTCGGTGGACAATCCGGCTGCGGAATCTCTCGTTAGCAAATTTTCCTCCATTTGGGAGAGTACCCGATCCGCACTCCTTCAGTCATCCGAGTGGATGAAAAAACACGCTGACAAAAATGCCTGGATCCTCCACAATTCCGTCCTGGAGATAAAGTCTGGCTCTCGTCCAAGTATGTCCGGCTCAAGATTCCTTCCTACAAGTTAGGGCCTCGGTTCATCGGCCCACTAGAAGTTATCAAACAAATCAACCCGGTGGCCTATAAATTGAAACTCCCGGCCAACTTGCAGATCCCTAACTCCTTCCATGTATCTCTCCTCAAACCCGTGGTACTTAACTCTTTTTCCAAGTCTACAGGTACGCCTCCTGCTCCGGTTTCCGCTGAAAACGAGTTTGAGGTAGAGAACATTCTGGCCACCAAAAGGGTAAGAGGAAATACCTTTTTTCTGGTAGATTGGAAGGGTTTTGGTCCTGAGGAGAGAACGTGGGAGCCCCGGGAGAACATCCATGCCCCTCTCATCCTTGATAAATTTCTGTCTGGCCTAAAAAAGGGGGGGCCTAAAGGGGGGGGTACTGTAGCGTCGGCGTCCCTGCCTCCTGCTAGGCAGGGACGCTGTTCCCCTCACCTCTCCACTCCGTGCCCGGCGTCCTCCTCCCGCTCTGCTGGCAGCGCTCGCTGCTTCCCGGCCACTGTGCTTAGGGCGCGCGCGCTCCCCCTCTCTTAAAGGGGCCGCGCGCGCCGTCCTAAGGAGTCCCCGGCCAATGGCTGGAGGACCTCACCATATATAAGGCACCTCCTTCAAAATGGAGGTGCCCGAGCAATGTTGTTGCAAAGCCTTCACTCTGCTTCAGCCCTCAGGTCCCGTTACCAGTTACCTGCCAGTCACCTGTCAGATTCCTGCTTGATACCTGCCTGATATCCGTTTACCTGCTTGCAAGCCTGCGGTCCGACGGTCTGCCTTCCGACACCTGTCAGTCTGTCTATGGACCAGCCTGCCCGCTCACCTGGGAGCGCTCACCTGCTACCTGCCTGCTAGCCTACCTGGAGGCTCCGCCGTCACTTGCCGTGACCACCTGCCTGTCCAGAGACTCTTGCCAGCTCACCTGGGAGCGCTCACCTGCTACCTGCCTGCTAGCCTACCTGGAGGCTCCGCCGTCACTTGCCGTGACCACCTGCCTGTCCAGAGACTCTTGCCTGCTCACCTGGGAGCGCTCACCTGCTACCTGCCTGCTAGCCTACCTGGAGGCTCCGCCGTCACTTGCCGTGACCACCTGCCTGTCCAGAGACTCTTGCCTGCTCACCTGGGAGCGCTCACCTGCTACCTGCCTGCTAGCCTACCTCGAGGCTCCGCCGTCACTTGCCGTGACCACCTGCCTGTCCAGAGACTCTTGCCTGATCACCTGGGAGCACTCACCTGCTACCTGCCTGCTAGCCTACCTGGAGGCTCTGCCGTCACTTGCCGTGACCACCTGCCCGTCCAAAGACTTTCGCCCGCTCACCTGGGAGTGCTCACCAGCCACCTGCCTGCTGTCCTTCTACCCAGAGACTGTCCCTGTCACTTGCCGTGAGTACCCGTCCTTCTACCCAGAGACTGCCCTGTCACTTGCCGTGACTACCTGCCCTTCTACCCAGAGACTGTCCCTGTCACTTGCCACGACTACCTGCCCTTCTACCCAGAGACTGTCCCTGTCACTTGCCGTGACTACCTGCCCGTCTTCCCTGGGAGCCACCCGCTTCCTTACAAGGACTGCCCCCTTGTATAGTTGCTCAGAGGTTCCGCCTCCCAGACCCGTTACATCCTCGATGTCTCCCTCCCCAAATCCATACAGGATTCCATCCAGTCCAACTTTCCCTTTGCCTGGCCCTCACAGGGTATCAAATACTTAGGAATTCCTATTCATAGAGACCTCTGCCATCTATGTTATCTTAATTTTGGGCTCTTTATTGAACAACTCCATACAGACCACGGTTGGCAAGTTAGAACTGTAAGATTCACTACGTGAACCACTGGTGTTTTGTGGAAAAGCACATGTACACTGTGTTCCAAATTATTATGCAAAAAGTGTTTAGGAGTGATAAGGGAAGAATTTGTTTGTTTGTCAGTTAAACTCATTGATGGTGATGTGTGTCAGGGCTCTTTATATCACTGTAAGCAATTGCAGACACCTGTGCTAATTAGTTTGGCAGGTGTGTCCAATGAAAGACAAGACTACTTAAGAAGGCTGTCCCACATTATTAAGCAGCCTACATTTTCTGCCAAAATGGGAAAGAAAAAGGATGTGTCGGCTGCTGAGAAGCAACCAATTGTGGAGTGTTTAGGTCAAGGCATGACTACAATCAACATTGTGCGATGATCAGGATGAAGTGTCTTGGCAATCAAGAAGTATGTAGCTGATTCACAGTACACACGTGTGCGTGCTGATAAGGGCAAATTGAGGACTCTTTCCTACAGGCAATTACGTCAGGTTAAAAGAGCAGCGGCAAAAAAGCCTGGTCATAGCAGCAGACAAGTTTTTGAAGCTGCTGGTGCCTCCAACGTCCCCCGAACAACAAGATGCAGGGTCCTTCAGAGGTTTGCAGCTGTGCATACGCCATCCTGTCAACCTCCTCTATCCACTTCACACAAGCAGAAACGGCTCCAGTGGGCCAAACATTACATGAAGACTGATTTCCAAACTGTTTTGTTCACGGATGAGTGCCGTGCAACGCTCGATGGTCCAGATGGATGGAGTGGAGGATGGCTGGTTGATGGACACCCCACGCAAACACGGCTACAGCGCCAACAAGGAGGAGGTGGAGTAATGTTTTGGGCTGGAATCATGGGGAGAGAGATTGTCGGCCCCTTTAGGATCCCTGAAGGGGTAAAGATGAACTCCATAATGTATGTGGAGTTTCTCAAACAGCACTTCCTGCCATGGTTCAAGAAGAAGAACCGTGTATTCCACAGCAAGATCATTTTTATGCATGTTAATGCACCATCTCATGCTGCACATAAAACATCTGCATCTCTGGCTGATATGGGCATAAAAGGGGACAAACTTATGGTGTGACCCCCATGCTCCCCTGACCTCTACCCCATTCAGAACCTCTGGAGCATCATCAAAAGGAGTGTCTATGATGGCGGGAGGCAGTTCACATCTAAGCAACAGCTCTGGGAGGGTATTCTGTCCTCATGTAAAACAATTGAAGCAGAAACCATCCAAAACCTGACAAATTCAATGGACGAGAGAGTTCAGAAGCTCCTTTCGAACAAGGGGTCCTATGTGAAAATGTAACATCACTAGTGTTGAGCCACCCCCGTAGTGTTCGAGTTCGGTTCGGTTCGTCGAACACCCGTGTGTTCGCCGAACTGTTCGTCGAACTGTTCGTCGAACACCTTCGAACACCGTTAAAACCAATGGCAGGCAAACAAAAACACATAGAAACACATAGAAAACACCTTCAAAGGTGTCCAAAAGCTGACAAACTGCTCAGAAGACATAACTAACACATGGAAAAGTGACAAGTACATATAGTCATGCGAAAATAAAAGAGGTGGAGGAGTAAAAGGAGGGGGAGACACAGATATAGGCATGTCATGCCCTTCTAAAATCCAAAAAGTGAGAAGCCGACACGGCCAGTCCGCTCCTGCCCGTGCCACCTCCGTGTCGCCGGGTTTGTGCCAGAGCCGCGGTGAACCCTGACGGCCAGCCCCCCTCTCCCAATACTGGTGCCTGTCCGCTGGTGGGTCGAGCGAGCCCCCCTGTGGTGGAGGCAGCTCTAAGCTTTTTAATTTAAATTGTCTCTCTAATTTGAATGAATACACTTTAAATCCATTTACAAGGATCTATTGGAGGGCAAGTCTCATGCCAGCAGCCGCGGTAATTCCAGCTCCAGTAGCGTCCACTAAAGCTGCTGCAGTTAAAAAGCTTTTATAAGGATCGAGCTCGGCTGTCCACCGCAAGGCATCCTACTGCCAGTCCCAGCCCCTATGCCTTGGGGTGCCTCCTGATGCTCTTCACTAAGTATCCCATGGTCTCGAAGCATTTCCTTTGAAAAAATTAAGTGTCTAAACTACAGGTGGTGCAGCTTGCTTAACAGCCGGGATAATCCGCTCACTAGCAGACACTGCTACTAGGCACAAAGTATTTCCTGGGCTAGATGCAGTTAAAAATTTG
Organism: Phyllobates terribilis; assembly: GCF_046119375.1. Lineage (NCBI taxonomy): Eukaryota > Metazoa > Chordata > Amphibia > Anura > Dendrobatidae > Phyllobates > Phyllobates terribilis. The sequence goes on along the minus strand of NW_027362761.1, from coordinate 16,558,562 downwards.
TAATTAGATACTCTCGTTGGATGCTGAGAAAGCATTCCATAGAGTCTCCTGGCACGCCATATATGATTCTCTTAAAAAGCTTGGGGTAGGGGTCTAGGGGACCCTTTTATAGCCAAAATCACGGCCCTGTATCGCAATACGTCACCTAGGCTGAAGATAAATGGAACTGTAGCACCCTGAGGGCTCGGTTGCTACAGACGTATTGCACCTCACCCAGAGGTGTGATATCTCACTCTCAGGTAAGGATGGAGTGTGGATCAGGACCCGACACCTGCATGCATTACACCACATTGCCATGGGGCAGGGCGACCAATATGCCCCTGAGATGGGCACGACAGTCCCTGTCCCTGGCTGGAGTGGGGGGAGGGAACACTGAGGAAGGGGAACCCTGTAGTGCAGGAGCAGGGAGGAAGCAGTTCCTGGGTGCATTGAGAAGGGAGTATAAAAGGTGGGCACCATCTTAGTTCAGTGCAGAGAAGTCTGAGCAGAAGTGGCAGGGAGCAGGGGCTCTGCATGAGCTCTGCTCCGGAGGCGGGCCTAGTAACAGAGGCCCAGGCCTGGAAGAGGGAGAAGGAAGGAAGAGGAGCGGAGAAGGCTCCAGGAACGAGGAATGAAGGGATCCCAGGGGTGCGGACGGGCGAGTCGCCACCGCACGCCCGAATCCACCTGCGTGGAGGGGTCAGGCCAAAGGGGGAGACCGGTCCCCGAACTAGTGGAGGCAGGAAACGACCCTCAGCTAGAAACTGGAGGCTCTGACATTTTATGTGGCGCAGCCCCTCGCTACACCCGCTAGGAAGGCACCACATAGGGTCAGGGAAACTGGCGCCAAGTTTACCAAGAGGAGGCCCGAGGCAGCCGGACAGAAATGTTGGTAAGAAAGGCCAGACAAAGGACACACAAAGGGGGTCCTGTGAAGTGCTCCAAAGTTATCTGGGAGTTGTCTGAGCCCCTCACCTGGTGAGCACAGTACGACATGGGCAGCCGTTACCTGCAGACGTGGTCTGGATAATAAGAACTGTGAGTAAAGGCCCTGGACTGCATCACTGACTCCGTGTCGTTACTGCTGCTGCCCTGCACCATCACCCCCATCCTCCGCATACACTGCCCTGAGGCTATACTCCTCCCGTGGGGAGTTATGCTACGCTCTGCTGCACCCACAACACCAGCCTCAGCGGTCTGCCCTGTAGCAGCGGTTCACTCTGACCGCAATCCATGGGTGGCGTAGTCGGACATTTAAACATCAAAACCACATAAATAGTTCGGCCACTGGTTTGACCGCCCTGAGCCACGGAACCGGGTCGCCGCCACGAAGACTACAACCACCAGCATCCACCCAAAAGGGTCCGGCTCCGGGTGTCCCAAGGCCCAGGGGGTGCGTCAGAACATTTTCATCACCTTTCACAATCACCAATGGGACAAGGCAGGGATGTCCTCTGTCCCCTCTCTTATACATCCTAGTGACGGAGCACCTGCTCTCATCAATTCGCCATAACCCCAATATTAGGTGGATTGAGGTGGGAGGCACCGAGTACAAGTGCTCTCTATTTGCTGATGATGTCCTAGTATATATCACTCAATCACATATATCCATCCCTGCTGTTATGGCTGAAATAGATCACTTTGTTACATGGTCAAATTTTAAAATCAATGCAGCGAAGTCTGAGGCCCTCGATGTCTCCCTCCCCAAATCCATATAGGATTCCATCCAGTCCAACTTTCCCTTTGCCTGTCCCTCACAGGGTATCAAATACTTAGGAATTCCTATTCATAGAGACCTCTCCCATCTATGTTATCTTAATTTTGGGCCCTTTATTGAACAACTCCATACAGACCACGGTTGGCAAGTTAGAACTGTAAGATTCACTACGTGAACCGCTGGTGTTTTGTGGAAAAGCACATGTACACTGCGTTCCAAATTATTATGCAAAAAGTGTTTAGGAGTGATAAGGGAAGAATTTGTTTGTTTGTCAGTTAAACTCATTGATGGTGATGTGTGTCAGGGCTCTTTATATCACTGTAAGCAATTGCAGACACCTGTGCTAATTAGTTTGGCAGGTGTGTCCAATGAAAGGCAAGACTACTTAAGAAGGCTCTCTCACATTATTAAGCAGCCTACATTTTCTGCCAAAATGGGAAAGAAAAAGGATGTGTCGGCTGCTGAGAAGCAACAAATTGTGGAGTGTTTAGGTCAAGGCATGACTACAATCAACATTGTGCGATGATCAGGATGAAGTGTCTTGGCAATCAAGAAGTATGTAGCTGATTCACAGTACACACGTGTGCGTGCTGATAAGGGCAAATTGAGGACTCTTTCCTACAGGCAATTACGTCAGGTTGAAAGAGCAGCGGCCAAAAAGCCTTGTCATAGCAGCAGACAAGTTTTTGAAGCTGCTTGTGCCTCCAACGTCCCCCGAACAACAAGATGCAGGGTCCTTCAGAGGTTTGCAGCTGTGCATACGCCATCCTGTCGACCTCCTCTATCCACTTCACACAAGCAGAAATGGCTCCAGTGGGCCAAACATTACATGAAGACTGATTTCAAAACAGTTTTGTTCACGGATGAGTGCCGTGCAGCGCTCGATGGTCCAGATGGATGGAGTGGAGGATGGCTGGTTGATGGACACCCCACGCAAACACGGCTACAGCGCCAACAAGGAGGAGGTGGAGTAATGTTTTGGGCTGGAATCATGGGGAGAGAGATTGTCGGCCCCTTTAGGATCCCTGAAGGCGCTAAAGATGAACTCCATAATGTATGTGGATTTTCTCAAACAGCACTTCCTGCCATGGTTCAAGAAGAAGAACCGTGTATTTCACAGCAAGATCATTTTTCTGCATGATAATGCACCATCTCATGCTGCACATAAAACATCTGCATCTCTGGCTGATCTGGGCATAAAAGGGGACAAACTTATGGTGTGACCCCCATGCTCCCCTGACCTCTACCCCATTCAGAACCTTTGGAGCATCATTAAAAGGAGTGTCTATGATGGCGGGAGGCAGGTCACATCTAAGCAACAGCTCTGGGAGGGTATTCTGTCCTCATGCAAAACAATTGAAGCAGAAACCATCCAAAACCTGACAAATTCAATGGACGAGAGAGTTCAGAAGCTCCTTTCGAACAAGGGGTCCTATGTGAAAATGTAACATCACCTAGAATAAAGTTTTGAGTTGAAAACTGTTTGATTTCAGTTTCTAACAACCTGCTAATGCTTATAATTTCAAAAATGACCATTTTTTTGGTCTTTATTAAAATGAAAAGGTTGATCGAAAAGTTTGGGGGATCTAAGAGTGTGGCAACCCAGTAGTCATGATTACTTCGAATTCTGACAATATGAGGGTCATGCTGCAGGTAGTGCAGCAAGAAGGCACTTATGTGTCTTGCGCATCTCGGAGCCCCAAAATTATTTTCCGGGCTAGATGCAGCTAAAAATATTTTTAATTTTAAATCTGGTGAAGCTTTAGTATAGATGGCCTAATAGGATCAGTGCTGCACACTGCTACAAAGCCCAAATTATTTTCCAGTCAAGATACAGATAAACATGATTAGTAATTTGAAAGCTTAAAACGGTTGGTAGGGTGATTTTAACCAATCATCAAGCTTTTACTCTCCCCAGGATGACACAGGGGTAGAAAAGTCGTTTCGGATCCATGATTTGTTCATCTTTATGAACGTGAGTCTGTCTACATTATCAGTGGAGAGCCGCGTGCGCTTATCTGTCAGCACACCACCAGCAGCGCTGAACACACGTTCAGACAGAACGCTGGCTGCGGGGCATGACAAGATCTCCAAGGCGTAAGTGGCTAGCTCCGGCCATTTATCCAGATTGGAAGCCCAAAAAGAGCAAGGGTCCAGTGACACAGTCGTGGCTTCAATGTTTACTTGGAGATACTCCTGTACCATCGTCTCTAGGCGTTGACTATGTGTCAGACTTCTTGTCTCCTGTGGCCTTGCAAAGGATGGGCTAAAAAAGTGGTGAAATGATTCCGCAAAATTGATGTTACCAGCAGATACTGTGGTTCTGTTACGGTTTGAGTGCTGAACACTTGACGGTCCCACGGTTGGCAAGTTGGAACTGTGAGATTCACTACGTGCACCACTGGTATTTTGTGGAAAAGCACATGTAAGATTCTGCAACAGTCTCTGCTGATACTCCTGCATGCGTGCATCCCTTTCTATGGCAGGAATAATTTCTGCAAATTTACTTTTGTACCGGGGATCTAACAGTGTGGCAACCCAGTAGTCAGGATTATTTCTAATTCTCACAATTCGAGGGTCATGTTGCAGGTAGTGCAGCAAGAAGGCACTCATGTGTGTTGCGCATCCAGGAGCACCAAGTCCCTGTTGTGTTGGTGGCGAGGTAACAATCATCCTTCCTTCCTCTGTCCTCTCCCCCCAACCTCGCACAACAGAAATGTGATCAAGGTCTCCCTCATCTGATGAGTCTTCCATCAGTTCGTCCTCCACTTCTTCCTGGGCTCCTGCACCTTCCTCACTAGTTTGGCTGCTACCATGCGCCCTGGTAAAACCATCTCCCCCACCCTCACATGCCTGCCGCCTTGGTGCTGCCGACCGTCTGGACCTTGCAGATGTTAGCCCTTCCGCATACAACTCCTCCTCCTCTACTTCCTCCACCTCCTCTTGTGCCACCACCTGACTCCGAATTCTGTTTAACATGTGCTCCAGCATGTAAATCACCGGAATAGTCATGCTGATAATGGCATCGTCAGCACTAAACATCTTCGTCGCCATTTCAAAACTGTGCAGAAGGGTGCATAGGTCCCTGATCTGAGACCACTCCTCCAGCGTGATTTGCCCCACCTCTGAATCTCGTTGGCCCAGGCTATACGTCAGAACGTATTGCACCAGGGCTTGTCGGTGCTACCACAGTCGCTGCAACATGTGCAGAATTGAATTCCACCGGGTAGGCACATCGCATTTTAGCCGGTGAAGTGGCAGGCCCAACGACTTCTGTAGAGATGTAAGTCGCTGAGCTGCGGGATGCGAACGGCGGAAGTGAGCACACAGCGACCGTGCCCTCTGCAGAAGGCCATCTAGTCTGGGATAGTGGGCTAAAAATTGCTGGACAACCAGGTTCAACACGTGAGCCATACAAGGCACGTGTGTGACATTGCCCCGGCGAAGGGCCGCACCCAGGTTTGCAGCATTGTCGCACACGGCCTTCCCTGGTTTCAGGTCCAGTGGAGACAACCATTCATGAAATTGGTTCTCCAGAGCTGACCACAACTCCTCAGCTGTGTGACTCACATTTCCCAGACATTTCAATGTAAAAACCGCCTGATGACGTTGAGCCCTACTGCCAGCATAGTAAGGAGGTGTGCAGGATCCCTTCTGCGCAGTTAGAAAGCTTGTGGCATGACCAGACAGGCTTTGGGTGCAGGTGGAAGACTGAGAGGAGGTTGAGGAGGCAGAAGCAGTGGAGGAACTTTGACATAAAGAGGATTGACGCACAACTTGTGGGGACGGCAAGACTTGGACAGCAGCCCCTTGTCCTGCTGTCACCATAGTTACCCAGTGCCCAGTCTGCGACATGTAACGCCCCTGTCCATGCCTACTCGTCCAAGTGTCTGTGGTGAAATGCACCCTGTCACACACAGAGTTTCTCAAAGAAGCGGTGATGTTGTGTGCGACATGCTGGTGGAGCGCAGGCACACCTTTCTTTGAGAAGTAGTGCCGACTGGGCATCTGGTACTGGGGCACTGCGACGGACATAAGGTCTCGAAAATCCTCTGTGTCCACCAGGCGGAAAGGCAGCATTTCTGTAGCCAAGAGCTTGCAGATGGTGAAATTCAACCTCTTAGCTTTCTCATGGCTAGGAGGAAATGGTCTTTTACTTGTCCACATCTGAGGGACCGAGGGCTGGCTATTGTGCTTAGACGGGGTTGATAAGGGTGTCCCCGGCAAACTGCCGATCTGTGAGGAAGATGCAGGCGGACATGTTAGGTTGCCTTGATCCAAAGGTGGTGCTATCGATGTCGGACAGCGCTCAACACCAGCTGGTGTTACCACCTCCAAAGAAAATGATGACCTGCCAATCACGCTGGCTGTTGCGGGTAAAGAGGTGGCAGGTCTGCGCCCCAAAACAGGTGTGACTGCTGTCCCCCCAGTCACAGAGGATGAAGAGGCCGCGGATGCACAAGATATGGCAGACGGTGATTGGCCCGGCCGGCTAGGCCGCATTGTAGCACACTGAGCTTCCCACTGCAACTTATGCTTCATGTCCATGTGCCGGTTCATGCATGAAGTACTCAAACTATGTATTTTTTGGCCTCTACTTAGCTTTTGCTGACAAATGTTACAGATAACACGAGTTGGGTCATCTTTATCGATCTGAAAAAATGCCCAGGCTATGCAAGGCTTAGCACCCATGCGACCTGAAGAGCCACCACGACTTGTGGTGAGAGGCAGAGTTGTGTTTGAGGATGCAGTTGTTGACGTGCTTCCAGTACTACGTCTCTGTCCAGGAAGGCGCAACCTGACCTCGTCGTCACTAGCATCTTCCTCCACCTCCTCTGCTGACCTCATCTCTTGGCTGACTGTGGGTTGACAGTAAGTGGGATCTCCGACCTCATCATCATCACCCTGTGCGTTATCACACCCGTCGTCCTCAGAGCCAACCTGTTCCTGCCCTGACAAAAAACTAAAGTTGTCGCTCCAATCAGGTATTTAAGTCTTATCATCGTCTTCCTCATTGTCTCCACCAACAGGAGTTACAGTTTGGGAATGAGGGTCTACATTATGGTCAGAACCTTCTGCGTCTGGTCCTGGATCCGACTCATAAAGATTCTGGGCATCAGTGCAGATCATTTCCTCGTCTGGATTCACAGAAGTGCTGGAGTCGACCTCTGATTCCCAGGCTATAGTATGAGTAAACAGCTCTGCAGACTCAACCATCTGTTCTACCTCATACTCAGACGGGCAGCTGGAGATTTGGGAGCTGTGAGGAAGCAAGTGCGATTTGGGTGACACCTTTGAGGACTGGAGTATTTGTGATGTTGAAGTTGATGTGGAGGAGAGCCCACTTAAAGGAGCACTTGATATCCGTTGAAGCACCTGCTGTTTTTGTGCCTCATCTGGAATTTGTAGCGATTGGCGTGGCCGTAAGAAAGGGATCTTATCACATTGTCCGCTAAAAGAAGTAGACATTTTAGTTTGGCTGGAAGATGGTCTTTCTTCTGCAGATGTTATTGTTGCTTTAACACCTACCCCACGGACACAACCTTTTTTCCCCTTCCCAACACGCCTATTCCCCTTTCCACCAGCAGCAGGCCTTTTTCCACTCATTTTGGTGGTTAACTAATTCACAACTCTGGAGTTGTTTGCACAAAAAAACAATGGATGGTAACCGAGCAGAGCTGAGTGGCCAAACTGTGGTATTAGGCCAAAACTATTGTCTGGGTTAGATGCAGAAAAAAATTATTTTGAATTTGCAACCTGATGGAGGTCAGTATAGATGGACTAATACAAATAGTCCCACACACAGCTAGAAGCCCAAATATTTTTTCAGAGGTACTGTAGATGCAGATAAAAATTAGTTTTAATTTGAAACCTGATGGAGGTCAGTATAGATGGACTAATAGAGAAAGTCCGACACACTACTAGAAGGCCAAATATTTTTTCAGAGGTAGATGCAGAAAAAAATATATTCAGTTTGCAACCTGATGGAGGTCAGTATAGATGGACTAATACAAATAGTCCCACACACAGCTAGAAGCCCAAATATTTTTTCAGAGGTACTGTAGATGCAGATAAAAATTATTTTTAATTTGCAACCTGATGGAGGTCAGTATAGATGGACTAATAGACCAAGTCCCACACACTGCTAGAAGCCCAAATATTTTTTCAGAGCTAGATGCAGAAAAAAATTATTTTTAATTTGCAACCTGATGGAGGTCAGTATAGATGGACTAATAGACCAAGTCCCACACACCGCTAGAAGCCCAACTATTTTTTCAGAGCTAGATGCAGAAAAAAATTATATTCAATTTGCAACCTGCTGGAGGTCAGTATAGAAGGACTAATAGAACAAGTCCCACACACTGCTAGAAGCCCAAATATTTTTTCAGAGCTAAATGAAGAAAAAAATTATTTTTAATTTGCAACCTGATGGAGGTCAGTATAGATGGACTAATAGACCAAGTCCCACACACTGCTAGAAGCCCAAATATTTTTTCAGAGCTAGATGCAGAAAAAAATTATTTTTAATTTGCAACCTGATGGAGGTCAGTATAGATGGACTAATAGACCAAGTCCCACACACCGCTAGAAGCCCAAATATTTTTTCAGAGCTAGATGCAGAAAAAAATTATTTTTAATTTGCAACCTGATGGAGGTCAGTATAGATGGACTAATAGACCAAGTCCCACACACCGCTAGAAGCCCAAATATTTTTTCAGAGCTAGATGCAGAAAAAAATTATTTTTAATTTGCAACCTGATGGAGGTCAGTATAGATGGACTAATAGACCAAGTCCCACACACCGCTAGAAGCCCAAATATTTTTTCAGAGCTAGATGCAGAAAAAAATTATTTTTAATTTGCAACCTGATGGAGGTCAGTATAGATGGACTAATAGACCAAGTCCCACACACCGCTAGAAGCCCAAATATTTTTTCAGAGCTAGATGCAGAAAAAAATTATTTTTAATTTGCAACCTGATGGAGGTCAGTATAGATGGACTAATAGACCAAGTCCCACACACCGCTAGAAGCCCAAATATTTTTTCAGAGCTAGATGCAGAAAAAATTATTTTTAATTTGCAACCTGATGGAGGTCAGTATAGATGGACTAATAGACCAAGTCCCACACACCGCTAGAAGCCCAAATATTTTTTCAGAGCTAGATGCAGAAAAAAATTATTTTTAATTTGCAACCTGATGGAGGTCAGTATAGATGGACTAATAGACCAAGTCCCACACACTGCTAGAAGCCCAAATATTTTTTCAGAGCTAGATGCAGAAAAAAATTATATTCAGTTTGCAACCTGATGGAGGTCAGTATAGATGGACTAATAGAATGATGCTATGCCCAAAAGATTTTACTTCACTAGGTGCAGTAAAAAAATTGGTATTCTATACACAGGTGTTATATCTTGCAACACAGATAGGCTACTCCACTGACTAACACACTCTGCAATAGGCCAAAAAGGATTAGCTTTGCTAGATTCAGCCAAATGCTGTGAAAAAAACTTGCACAGCACTGGCACAGACCTGCCTGGCAAAAACTGATAGGAACTCATGTAACCTAGTCCTGAAAAGGACTCCAATTACAATTAGTCTTTACTCCCACAACCTATCTATTTAAGAGCACAGACCTCCCTGATAAAAGTCGTAGGAAATGCTGTAACCTAGTCCTTAAAAGGACTGCAATCACAACTATTCCCTACTCCCAAGCTATCTGTATATTTGTGTGAAAATTGTCTTGAAATTAACAAGGTATAGCACACACAGCAACAGCGGTGCCGTCTAACACGCAGCTGCAGCAGTGAGAAAATGGTGGCGACGGGGAAAATGGCTTGGTCTTATAGGGCAAGGACATGTGACATACACTGCCAATGACACATGCCCTTGCTTGTGTGAAAAAAAGCACTTCGCTCCGTGTGTGCGCTGCTGATAGGCTGACAGATTGCACCTCCCCACTGCAAATGCGGGAAAGAGAAAAAAAAATGGAGATCTTCATTGTTCCTGCAGAGATCCATCCCCTGCCCCTCTCCCCACCCCGCTGTACACTCAAACTGCGTATTAACATTAATTTTCATCATTACTGAGAAAAAATCCAGTTATGATTTTGGTGCACGAACAGTTATCGAACATAACCTCGAACAGCCGAATTTTTCTCAAATTGTTCGTGTTCGCCGAACGGCTCGAACACCGCCCAAAACAGCTCGAATTTGAGATTGGCGAACAGTTCGAGTAGAACAACGCTCATCTCTAAACATCACCTAGAATAAAGTTTTGAGTTGAAAACTGTTTGATTTCAGTTTCTAATAACCTGCTAATGCTTATAATTTCAAAAATGACCATTTTTTTGGTCTTTATTAAAATGAAAAGGTTGATCGAAAAGTTTGGGGGATCTAAGAGTGTGGCAACCCAGTAGTCAGGATTACTTTGAATTCTGACAATATGAGGGTCATGTTGCAGGTAGTGCAGCAAGAAGGCACTTATGTGTCTTGCGCATCTCGGAGCCCCAAAATTATTTTCCGGGCTAGATGCAGCTAAAAATTATTATTAATTTTAAATCTGGTGGAGCTTAGTATAGATGGCCTAATAGAATCAGTGCTGCACACTGCTACAAAGCCCAAATTATTTTCCAGCAAGGTACAGATAAACATGATTAGTAATTTTAAATCTGGTGGAGCTTAGTATAGATGGCCTAATAGAATCAGTACTGCACACTGCTACAAAGCCCAAATTATTTTCCAGCCGAGATACAGATAAACATGATTAGTAATTTTAAATCTGGTGGAGCTTATTATAGATGGCCTAATAGAATCAGTGCTGCACACTGCTACAAAGCCCAAATTATTTTCCAGCCAAGATACAGATAAACATGATTAGTAATTTGAAAGCTTAAAACGGTTGGTGAGGTGATTTTAACCAATCATCAAGCTTTTACACTACCCAGGATGACACAGGGGTAGAAAAGTCGTTTCGGATCCATGATTTGTTCATCTTTATGAACGTGGGTCTGTCTACATTATCAGTGGAGAGCCGCGTGCGCTTATCTGTCAGCACACCACCAGCAGCGCTGAACACACGTTCAGACAGAACGCTGGCTGCGGGGCGTGACAAGATCTCCAAGGCGTAAGTGGCTAGCTCCGGCCATTTATCCAGATTGGAAGCCCAAAAAGAGCAAGGGTCCAGTGACACAGTCATGGCTTCAATGTTTACTTGGAGATACTCCTGTACCATCGTCTCTAGGCGTTGACTATGTGTCAGACTTCTTGTCTCCTGTGGCCTTGCAAAGGATGGGCTAAAAAAGTGGTGAAATGATTCCGCAAAATTGATGTTACCAGCAGATACTGTGGTTCTGTTACGGTTTGAGTGCTGAACACTCGACGGTCCCACGGTTGGCAAGTTGGAACTGTGAGATTCACTACGTGCACCACTGGTGTTTTGTGGAAAAGCACATGTAAGATTCTGCAACAGTCTCTGCTGATACTCCTGCATGCGTGCATCCCTTTCTATGGCAGGAATAATTTCTGTAAATTTACTTTTGTACCGGGGATCTAACAGTGTGGCAACCCAGTAGTCAGGATTATTTCTAATTCTCACAATTCGAGGGTCATGTTGCAGGTAGTGCAGAAAGAAGGCACTCATGTGTGTTGCGCATCCAGGAGCACCAAGTCCCTGTTGTGTTGGTGGCGAGGTAACAATCATGCTTCCTTCCTCTGTCCTCTCCCCCCAACCTCGCACAACAGAAATGTGATCAAGGTCTCCCTCATCTGATGAGTCTTCCATCAGTTTGTCCTCCACTTCTTCCTGGGCTCCTGCACCTTCCTCACTAGTTTGGCTGCTACCATGCGCCCTGGTAAAACCATCTCCCCCACCCTCACATGCCTGCCGCCTTGGTGCTGTCAACCGTCTAGACCTTGCAGATGTTAGCCCTTCCGCATACAACTCCTCCTCCTCTACTTCCTCCACCTCCTCTTGTGCCACCACCTGACTCCGAATTCTGTTTAACATGTGCTCCAGCATGTAAATCACCGGAATAGTCATGCTGATAATGGCATCGTCAGCACTAAACATCTTCGTCGCCATTTCAAAACTGTGCAGAAGGGTGCATAGGTCCCTGATTTGAGACCACTCCTCCAGCTTGATTTGCCCCACCTCTGAATCTCGTTGGCCCAGGCTATACGTCAGAACGTATTGCACCAGGGCTTGTCGGTGCTGCCACAGTCGCTGCAACATGAGCAGAGTTGAATTCCACCGGGTAGGCACATCGCATTTTAGCCGGTGAAGTGGCAGGCCCAACGACTTCTGTAGAGATGTAAGTCGCTGAGCTGCGGGATGCGAACGGCGGAAGTGAGCACACAGCGACCGTGCCCTCTGCAAAAGGCCATCTAGTCCGGGATAGTGGGCTAAAAATTGCTGGACAACCAGGTTCAACACGTGAGCCATACAAGGCACGTGTGTGACATTGCCCCGGCGAAGGGCCGCACCCAGGTTTGCAGCATTGTCGCACACGGCCTTCCCTGGTTTCAGGTCCAGTGGAGACAACCATTCATGAAATTGGTTCTCCAGAGCTGACCACAACTCCTCAGCTGTGTGACTCACATTTCCCAGACATTTCAAAGTAAAAACCGCCTGATGACGTTGAGCCCTACTGCCAGCATAGTAAGGAGGTGTGCAGGATCCCTTCTGCGCAGTTAGAAAGCTTGTGGCATGACCAGACAGGCTTTGGGTGCAGGTGGAAGACCGAGAGGAGGTTGAGGAGGCAGAAGCAGTGGAGGAACTTTGACATAAAGAGGATTGACGCACAACTCGTGGGGACGGCAAGACTTGGACAGCAGCCCCTTGTCCTGCTGTCACCATAGTTACCCAGTGCCCAGTCAGCGACATGTAACGCCCCTGTCCATGCCTACTAGTCCAAGTGTCTGTGGTGAAATGCACCCTGTCACACACAGAGTTTCTCAAAGAAGCGGTGATGTTGTGTGCGACATGCTGGTGGAGCGCAGGCACACCTTTCTTTGAGAAGTAGTGCCGACTGGGCATCTGGTACTGGGGCACTGCGACGGACATAAGGTCTCGAAAATCCTCTGTGTCCACCAGGCAGAAAGGCAGCATTTCTGTAGCCAAGAGCTTGCAGATGGTGAAATTCAACCTCTTAGCTTTCTCATGGCTAGGAGGAAATGGTCTTTTACTTGTCCACATCTGAGGGACCGAGGGCTGGCTATTGTGCTTAGACGGGGTTGATAAGGGTGTCCCCGGCAAACTGCCGGTCTGTGAGGAAGATGCAGGCGGACATGTTAGGTTGCCTTGATCCAAAGGTGGTGCTATCGATGTCGGACAGCGCTCAACACCAGCTGGTGTTACCACCTCCAAAGAAAATGATGACCTGCCAATCACGCTGGCTGTTGCGGGTAAAGAGGTGGCAGGTCTGCGCCCCAAAACAGGTGTGACTGCTGTCCCCCCAGTCACAGAGGATGAAGAGGCCGCGGATGCACAAGATATGGCAGACGGTGGTTGGCCCGGCCGGCTAGGCCGCATTGTAGCACAGTGAGCTTCCCATTGCAACTTATGCTTCATGTCCATGTGCCGGTTCATGCATGAAGTACTCAAACTATGTATTTTTTGGCCTCTACTTAGCTTTTGCTGACAAATGTTACAGATAACACGAGTTGGGTCATCTTTATCGATCTAAAAAAAGGCCCAGGCTATGCAAGGCTTAGCACCCATGCGACCTGAAGAGCCACCACGACTTGTGGTGAGAGGCAGAGTTGTGTTTGATGATGCAGTTGTTGACGTGCTTCCAGTACTACGTCTCTGTCCAGGAAGGCGCAACCTGACCTCGTCGTCACTGGCATCCTCCTCCACCTCTTCTGCTGACCTCATCTCTTGGCTGACTGTGGGTTGACAGTAAGTGGGATCTCCAACCTCATCATCATCACCCTGTGCGTTATCACACCCGTCGTCCTCAGAGCCAACCTGTTCCTGCCCTGACAAAAAACTAAAGTTGTCGCTCCAATCAGGTATTTGAGTCTCATCATCGTCTTCCTCATTGTCTCCACCAACAGGAGTTACAGTTTGGGAATGAGGGTCTACATTATGGACAGAACCTTCTGCGTCTGGTCCTGGATCCGACTCATAAAGATTCTGGGCATCAGTGCAGATCATTTCCTCGTCTGGGTTCACAGAAGCGCTGGAGTCGACCTCTGATTCCCAGGCTATAGTATGAGTAAACAGCTCTGCAGACTCAACCATCTGTTCTACCTCATACTCAGACGAGCAGCTGGAGATTTGGGAGCTGTGAGGAAGCAAGTGCGATTGGGGTGACACCTTTGAGGACTGGAGTATTTGTGATGTTGAAGTTGATGTGGAGGAGAGCCCACTTAAAGGAACACTTGATATCCATTGAAGCACCTGCTGTTTTTGTGCCTCATCTGGAATTTGTAGCGATTGGCATGGCCGTAAGAAAGGGATCTTATCACATTGTCCGCTAAAAGAAGTAGACATTTTAGTTTGGCTGGAAGATGGTCTTTCTTCTGCAGATGTTACTGTTGCTTTAACACCTACCTGTAACATACCTGGCGGCATCCTTGCATAGTGGTCCATCTCCCACTGTGCAAGAGCGCGCACTTGATCTCCAGTCCAGGGTGTCTCTCTGGCTTCCCTCCATGCTGTCTGTTTGCTTCTGTGTCTGCTGCTTAAGGGCGGCGCCTGATCACTTCCTGCTTTTTGTACCTGCTGCAGGCACACCCCTTGGGCGTCCTCAGCCTATTGCTGTCTGTCACCTGGTATTTAAACCAGCTGCCCCATTAACCCATGCCTGAGCATCTTGCCCTGTCAGTTGGCTTTTGTCTCTGACATGCCAGGTCCTGTCTATGTTACCTGTCTTGCAGTATCTGTTCCCATGTCTGTACAGTCATGGCCAAAAGTATTGAGAATGAGACAAATAGTAATTTTTCCAAAGTTTACTGCTTCATATTTTGTAATGACAATTTGCATATACTCCTGAATGTGAAAGAGTGATCAGCTTAACAGCAATTACTGTACTTGCAAAGTCAATATTTGCCCAGAAAATGAACTTTAACCCCCAAAACACATTTCAACATCATTGCAGTCCTGCCTTAAAAGGAGCAGCTAACATCGTTTTAGTGATTGATCCATTAACACAGGTGTGGGTGTTGATGAGGACAGGGCTGGCGATCAATCAGTCATGATTAAGTAAGAATGACATCACTGGACACTTTAAAAGGAGGCTGGTTCTTGGTATCATTGTTTCTCTTCAGTTAACCATGGTTATCTCTAAAGAAACATGTGCAGCCATCATTTCACTGCACAAAAATGGCCTAACAGGGAAGAGTATCACAGCTACAAAGATTGCACCTCAGTCAACAATCTATCGCATCTTCAAGAACTTCAAGGAGAGAGCTTCCATTGTTGTCAAAAAGGCTCCAGGGCGCCCAAGAAAGACCAGCAAGCACCAGGACCATATCTTAAAACTGTTTCAGCTGCGGGATCGGACTACCAGCAGTGCCGAGCTTGCTCAGGAATGGCAGCAGGCTGGTGTGAGTGCTTCTGCACGCACTGTGAGGCGGAGACTCTTTGAGCAAGGGCTGGTTTCAAGGAGGGCAGCAAAGAAGCCACTTCTCTCCAGAAAAAACATCAGGGACCAACTGATATTCTGCAAAAGGTACAGGGAGTGGACTGCTGAGGACAAGGGCAAAGTCATTTTCTCTGTTGAATCCCCTTTTCGATTGTTTGGGACATCTGGAAAACAGCTTATTCGGAGAAGAAGAGGTGAGCGCTACCACCAGTCTTATCTCATGCCAACTGTAAAGCATCCTGAAACCATTCATGTGTGGGGTTGCTTCTCAGCCAAGGGAATCGGCTCACTCACAGTCTTGCCTAAAAACACAGCCATGAATAAAGAATGGTACCAGAATGTCCTCCAAGAGCAACTTCTCCCAACCGTCCAAGAGCAGTTTGGCGCCCAACAATACATTTTCCAGCATAATGGAGCACCTTGCCATAAAGCAAAGGTGATAACTAAATGGCTCATGGAACAAAACATAGAGATTTTGGGTCCATGGCCTGGAAACTCCCCAGATCTTAATCCCATTGGGACTTGCGGTCAATCATCAAGAGACGGGAGGACAAACAAAAACCAACAAATTCTGGCAAAATGCAAGCATTGATTATGCAAGAATGGACTGCTATCAGTCAGGATTTGGTCCAAAAGTTGATTGAGAGCATGCCAGGGAGAATTACAGAGGTATTGAAGAAGAAGGGGCAACACTGCAAATATTGACTTGCTGCATTAACTCATTCTAACTGTCAATATAACCTATTGGTACTCATAATATGATTGCAATTATATTTCTGTATGTGATATAAACATCAGACAAACACTAATAAAAACCAGAGCCCAGCAGATCATGTGAAAATATAATTTTGGTGTCATTCTCAATACTTTTGGCCATGACTGTACTATGTCCTATCTGTGTACCTTAACCTGCAGTCTGTACTCGTTCCTTGCCTGTTCGTTCCGCCTTCCTGGAGGCTGTATTTCCAGGCCAGTCTGAACACGCTCCTTGCCTGTTCGTCCCGCCTCTCTGGGGGCCGTATTCCCAGACCCGCTCCTGTATCCCGCTGCAGTGTCGGTCTCTCCGTACACTCAGTTCCAGTCTGAACTCTCTCCTACCTTTTACCTGTTTTTTCTCTTTGTCCGTTCCTTTCCTTTTTCTGCAGAGTCTGAACTCGTACCTAACTCCTGCTCGTTGTCACTGTACTTCCGTTTGTGAGTTTGTGGTCCACTCGCTACTTCTCTGCAAGTACCCTGTGGGTATCTGGTTCTGCCTTTCCCTTCTCGTCTGTTCCGTGTGAACAGAGCCCTGTTCCCTCTGCGTCTGCGGTTTTCGCTTTGCTCAGCTCTGTCCGCCGCGTCTGCGGTTTTCGCTTTGCTCAGCTCTGTCCGCCGCGTCTGCGGTTTTCGCTTTGCTCAGCTCTGTCCGCCGCGTCTGCGGTTTTCGCTTTGCTCAGCTCTGTCCGCCGCGTCTGCGGTTTTCGCTTTGCTCAGCTCTGTCCGCCGCGTCTGCGGTTTTCGCTTTGCTCAGCTCTGTCCGCCGCCTCTGCGGTTTTCGCTTTGCTCAGCTCTGTCCGCCGCGTCTGCGGTTTTCGCTTTGCTCAGCTCTGTCCGCCGCGTCTGCGGTTTCGCTTTGCTCGGCCCTGTCCACCGCGTCTGCGGTTTCGAATTTGTCTCCCAGTCTGTACTGGACCCTACCCAGCCTGCGCTCTAGTCTGCCTGTTCCTGTATTCCCCGGTGTGGGTCAACAGCCGTGTCCGGAGTCTGACCTGGAGTAGACCCTGGTTCCTCTGCTCGGTTCCTCCCTGGTGCACTGGCGTCGTATGCCGTCGTGCGACCTTGGTCGGATCGGGCAGATACTTAGTTACGCCCCTCCAGGCACTCTCCGGTTCATGGCACAGTGGAATCACTACATAAACACGCACACGCCAGTCAGTTCGGGCGTGTGCATTACAGCATGCTCAGGCCATGGTTCCCGTTGAGCCCCACGGCCTTCGCTCTCTGAGAAGTTTTCCAGCGAATACATGCATTAAAATAAATAAATAATTTTTTTTTTTTCCCTTTAGCTGAGTTCCAGGCGAATTACGCACCCGTCCAGATGGATCTATCTGCTCTCGTTCCTGCGGATCCGCTACGTTATTATGGGGATCCAAGACAAAGTCGTGCATTTGTGGAGCAATGCATGCTACACTTCAAGTTCTACCCTCTATGTTTTCCCACCGATCGGGTTAAGGTGGCATTCATTATGTCTTACCTGGCGGGTGATGCCTTGGAATGGATCAACCCCCTATATGAAACACAGGATCCGATCCTCCTGGACCTAATGGCCTTCCTGGTGGCCTTTCTAATGGTCTTCGATGATCCTAACCTGGAGGCTCCTGCTGAAGCTTCACTTCCCAATATCCCGGAGCAGCCCCAATGGGTAATGTGTGTGGGTAGCGCAATAGTCCTCCAGCCCAATGAGACTACTGCCCACCCAGAATCCTCACAGGGTGACTACGCTTTCCGGAATACTTCTCCCAACCTCAAGAGGCAGTCCAGACGTGCTAGGCATAGAGGCAAGCCGTCACGCCAGGGTCTGTCCTTCCTGAGATCTCCTGACCCCAACCTTGAAGTCCCTACTGAAGCTTCATCTCCCTGTATCCCGGAGAAGCCCCAACGGGTAATGTGCGTGGGTAGTGCACCAGTTCTCCTGCCCGAAGAGACTTCTGCCCATCCAGACTCCACACAGGAGAACTTCCTGCACCTGGTATCAGATGCTTCACCCACTTTAACCGGTGTGCATGTCCAAGGATGCTCCAAAGCTGTGGTTACCTCAGAGTCTGTGCACCTCTACTACCTGGCGGAGGACCCCCTGTTGCCTCCTGAATCCTCCGGGATACCACTCGATGACAAATGGAGAGAGACTTCTCTACACCCGGTACTCGATACTTTGTCCGCTTCGTCCTGTGAGCCTGACAATGGGTACCCCAAAGTGGTAGTTACCTCCGAGTCTCTACACCCCTCCGACCAGGCGGAGGACCTCCAGTTGTCTCCAGAACCCTTCGGGGTGCTACCTGGTAGCGAAAGGACAGAGACTCTCCTATACTCTGTACCTGATACCTCGCTCGCTTCGTCCAGTGAGTCCAACCTAGTGTACTCCGAAGCAGAGGTTACTCCCGAGTCTCTACACCCATCCGACCAGGCGGAGGACCTCCAGTTGTCTCCAGAACCCTTCGGGGTGCCACCTGGTGGTGAATGGATAGAGACTTTCCTATATCCTGGATCTGATACCTCGCTTGCTTCGTCCAGTGAGTCCGACCTAGTATACTCTGAAGCAGAGGTTACCCCTGAGTCTCTACACCCCTCCGATCAGGCGGAGGATCTCCAGTTGTCTCCTGAACCCTTCCGGGTGCTACCTGGTAGCGAATGGACAGAGACTTTCCTATACTCGGTACCTGATATCTCGGCTGCTTCATCCAGTGAGTCCAACCTAGTGTACTCTGAAGCAGAGGTTACCCATGAGTCTCTTCACCCCTCCGACCTGGCGGAGGACCTCCAGTTGTCTCCTGAGCCCTTTGGGGTGCTACCTGGTAGCGAAAGGACAGAGACTCTCCTATACTCTGTACCTGATACCTTGCTCGCTTCGTCCAGTGAGTCCCACCTAGTGTACTCCGAAGCAGAGGTTACTCCCGAGTCTCTACATCCCTCCGACCAGGCGGAGGACCTCCAGTTGTCTCTAGAACCCTTCGGGGTGCCACCTGGTGGTGAATGGACAGAGACTTTCCTATATCCTGGATCTGATACCTCGCTTGCTTCGTCCAGTGAGTCCGACCTAGTGTACTCTGAAGCAGAGGTTACCCATGAGTCTCTACACCCCTGTGACCAGGCGGAGGACCTCCAGTTGTCTCCAGAACCCTTCGGGGTGCCACCTGGTGGTGAATGGACAGAGACTTTCCAATACTCGGTACCCGATACCTCACCTGCTTCGTCCAGTGAGTCCGACCTAGTGTACTCTGAAGCAGATGTTTTCCCCGAGCCTCTGCACTCTTCTGACCCGGCAGAGGACCTCCAGTTGTTTCCTGACTCCTCCGGGGTACGACCAGATAACAAAGAGACAGTGACTTTTTTTCACCCTGTACCTGATAACCTGTCTATTTCTTCCTGTGAATTTGACAAGATGTACCTCGAAGCAGAGGTTATCCCCGAGTCTCTACACCCCTCCGACCAGGCGGAGGACCTCCAGTTGTCTCCTGAACCCTTCGGGGTGCTACCTGATAACGAATGGACAGGTACTCTTCTATATTCGGTACCTGATACCTCGCCCGCTTCATCCAGCGAGTCCGACCTAGTGTACTCCGAAGCAGAGGTTACCCCCGAGTCTCTGCACTATTCCGACCCGACGGAGGACTCCCAGTTGTTTTCTGAATCCTCCTGGGTACCACCAGATAACAAGGTAACAGGGACTTTTCTACACCTTGTACCTGATACCTCGCCCATTTCATCCTGTGAGTTTGACAAGATGTACCCCGAAGCAGAGGTTACCCCCGAGTCTCTGCACTCCTTCAACCCGGCGGAGGACTTCCAGTTGTCTCCTGAACCCTCTGGGGTGCTACCTGATAATAAGTGGAGAGAGACTTCCCTGTGTGCTGTTCCTGGTACTCCACCTGTTTCGTCTGTTGCTGAGGATGGCTGGATAGGAGGTAGCATCCTAGCTACCCAGATGAGACCAGTTTCTCCAGTGGACAGTGGAAGTGATCTCCTTGAAGTAAAGGATTGGCCCTCGAATTCCCTGCGGAACATTCTGGCAGGCCTGAAGAAGAGGGGGCGTAAGGGGGGGGGTACTGTAACATACCTGGCGGCGTCCTTGCATAGTGGTCCATCTCCCACTGTGCAAGAGCGCGCACTTGATCTCCAGTCCAGGGTGTCTCTCTGGCTTCCCTCCATGCTGTCTGTTTGCTTCTTTGTCTGCTGCTTAAGGGCGGCGCCCGATCACTTCCTGCTTTTGTACCTGCTGCAGGCACACCCCTTGTGCGTCCTCAGCCTATTGCTGTCTGTCACCTGGTATTTAAACCAGCTGCCCCATTAACCCATGCCTGAGCATCTTGCCCTGTCAGTTGGCTTTTGTCTCTGACATGCCAGGTCCTGTCTATGTTACCTGTCTTGCAGTATCTGTTCCCATGTCTGTACTATGTCCTATCTGTGTACCTTAACCTGCAGTCTGTACTCGTTCCTTGCCTGTTCGTTCCGCCTTCCTGGAGGCTGTATTTCCAGGCCAGTCTGAACACGCTCCTTGCCTGTTCGTCCCGCCTCTCTGGGGGCCGTATTCCCAGACCCGCTCCTGTATCCCGCTGCAGTGTCGGTCTCTCCGTACACTCAGTTCCAGTCTGAACTCTCTCCTACCTTTTACCTGTTTTTTCTCTTTGTCCGTTCCTTTCCTTTTTCTGCAGAGTCTGAACTCGTACCTAACTCCTGCTCGTTGTCACTGTACTTCCGTTTGTGAGTTTGTGGTCCACTCGCTACTTCTCTGCAAGTACCCTGTGGGTATCTGGTTCTGCCTTTCCCTTCTCGTCTGTTCCGTGTGAACAGAGCCCTGTTCCCTCTGCGTCTGCGGTTTTCGCTTTGCTCAGCTCTGTCCGCCGCGTCTGCGGTTTTCGCTTTGCTCAGCTCTGTCCACCGCGTCTGCGGTTTTCGCTTTGCTCAGCTCTGTCCGCCGCGTCTGCGGTTTTCGCTTTGCTCAGCTCTGTCCGCCGCGTCTGCGGTTTTCGCTTTGCTCAGCTCTGTCCGCTGCGTCTGCGGTTTTCGCTTTGCTCAGCTCTGTCCGCCGCGTCTGCGGTTTCGCTTTGCTCGGCCCTGTCCACCGCGTCTGCGGTTTCGAATTTGTCTCCCAGTCTGTACTGGACCCTACCCAGCCTGCGCTCTAGTCTGCCTGTTCCTGTATTCCCCGGTGTGGGTCAACAGCCGTGTCCGGAGTCTGACGTGGAGTAGACCCTGGTTCCTCTGCTTGGTTCCTCCCTGGTGCACTGGCGTCGTATGCCGTCGTGCGACCTTGGTCGGATCGGGCAGATACTTAGTTACGCCCCTCCAGGCACTCTCCGGTTCATGGCACAGTGGAATCACTACATAAACACGCACACGCCAATCAGTTCGGGCGTGTGCATTACACTACCCCACGGACACAACCTTTTTTCCCCTTCCCAACACGCCTATTCCCCTTTCCACCAGCAGCAGGCCTTTTTCCACTCATTTTGGTGGTTAACTAATTCACAACTCTGGAGTTGTTTGCACAAAAAAACAATGGATGGGAACCGAGCAGAGCTGAGTGGCCAAACTGTGGTATTAGGCCAAAACTATTGGCTGGGTTAGATGCAGAAAAAAATTTATATTCAATTTGCAACCTGATGGAGGTCAGTATAGATGGACTAATAGAACAAGTCCCACACACAGCTAGAAGCCCAAATATTTTTTCAGAGGTAGATGCAGAAAAAAATTGTATTCAGTTTGCAACCTGATGGAGGTCAGTATAGATGGACTAATAGAACAAGTCCCACACACAGCTAGAAGCCCAAATATTTTTTCAGAGGTAGATGCAGAAAAAAATTATATTCAGTTTGCAACCTGATGGAGGTCAGTATAGATGGACTAATAGAACAAGTCCCACACACTGCTAGAAGGCCAAATATTTTTTCAGAGCTAGATGCAGAAAAAAATTATATTCAGTTTGCAACCTGATGGAGGTCAGTATAGATGGACTAATAGAACAAGTCCCACACACAGCTAGAAGCCCAAATATTTTTTCAGAGGTAGATGCAGAAAAAAAATATATTCAGTTTGCAACCTGATGGAGGTCAGTATAGATGGACTAATAGAGAAAGTCCCACACACTGCTAGAAGGCCAAATATTTTTTCAGAGCTAGATGCAGACAAAAAATTATTTTTAATTTGCAACCTGATGGAGGTCAGTATAGATGGACTAATAGAGAAAGTCCCACACACTGCTAGAAGGCCAAATATTTTTTCAGAGCTAGATGCAGACAAAAATTTATTTTTAATTTGCAACCTGATGGAGGTCAGTATAGATGGACTAATAGAGAAAGTCCCACACACTGCTAGAAGGCCAAATATTTTTTCAGAGCTAGATGCAGATAAAAATTATTTTTAATTTGCAACCTGATGGAGGTCAGTATAGATGGACTAATAGAGAAAGTCCCACACACTGCTAGAAGGCCAAATATTTTTTCAGAGCTAGATGCAGATAAAAATTATTTTTAATTTGCAACCTGATGGAGGTCAGTATAGATGGACTAATAGAGAAAGTCCCACACACTGCTAGAAGGCCAAATATTTTTTCAGAGCTAGATGCAGAAAAAAATTATATTCAGTTTGCAACCTGATGGAGGTCAGTATAGATGGACTAATAGAACAAGTCCCACACACAGCTAGAAGCCCAAATATTTTTTCAGAGGTAGATGCAGATAAAAATTATTTTTAATTTGCAACCTGATGGAGGTCAGTATAGATGGACTAATAGAGAAAGTCCCACACACTGCTAGAAGCCCAAATATTTTTTCAGAGCTAGATGCAGACAAAAAATTATTTTGAATTTGCAACGTGATGGAGGTCAGTATAGATGGACTAATAGAACAAGTCCCACACACTGCTAGAAGGCCAAATATTTTTTCAGAGCTAGATGCAGAAAAAAATTATATTCAGTTTGCAACCTGATGGAGGTCAGTATAGATGGACTAATAGAGAAAGTCCCACACACTGCTAGAAGGCCAAATATTTTTTCAGAGCTAGATGCAGAAAAAAATTATATTCAATTTGCAACCTGGTGGAGGTTAGTATAGATGGACTAATAGAATGATGCTATGCCCAAAAGATTTTACTTCACTAGGTGCAGTAAAAAAATTGGTATTCTATACACAGGTGGTATATCTTGCAACACAGATAGGCTACTCCACTGACTAACACACTCTGCAATAGGCCAAAAAGGATTAGCTTTGCTAGATTCAGCCAAATGCTGTGAAAAAAACTTGCACAGCACTGGCACAGACCTGCCTGGCAAAAACTGATAGGAACTGATGTAACCTAGTCCTGAAAAGGACTGCAATTACAATTAGTCTTTACTCCCACAACCTATCTATTTAAGAGCACAGACCTGCCTGATAAAAGTCGTAGGAAATGCTGTAACGTAGTCCTTAAAAGGACTGCAATCACAACTATTCCCTACTCCCAAGCTATCTGTAGATTTGTGCGAAAATTGGCTTGAAATTAACAAGGTATAGCGCACACAGCAACAGCGGTGCCGTCTAACACGCAGCTGCAGCAGTGAGAAAATGGTGGCGACGGGGAAAATGGCTGGGTCTTATAGGGCAAGGACATGTGACATACACTGCCAATGACACATGCCCTTGCTTGTGTGAAAAAAAGCACTTCGCTCCGTGTGTGCGCTGCTGATAGGCTGACAGATTGCACCTCCCCACTGTAAATGCGGGAAAGAGAAAAAAAAATGGAGATCTTCATTATTCCTGCAGAGATCCATCCCCTGCCCCTCCCCCCGCCCCGCTGTACACTCAAACTGCGTATTAACATTAATTTTCATCATTACTGAGAAAAAATCCAGTTATGATTTTGGTGCACGAACAGTTATCGAACATAACCTCGAACAGCCGAATTTTTCTCAAATTGTTCGTGTTCGCCGAACGGCTCGAACACCGCCCAAAACAGCTCGAATTTGAGATTGGCGAACAGTTCGAGTCGAACAACGCTCATCTCTAGTTATAGTGTGACAATGCTGAGTCTGGACAGGAGATGGAAAGGATGGGTGGTAAAGATGACTGTAGATTGTTCATAAGCTGCTAGGTTTTGATGGCACATACATTTCTGTGTGTGTGGTTCTAGACCGACGCTACAAGGAGAACTTTCTATCTCTCCTGCCCATGGCGGAGAGGTCTAATAAAATGTTGCAGTACCAGAAGGCCCTTGTTAAAGAATTATTTAAAAAATTCCCGTCTGACAACGCTGGCGGCAGAGGTCACAGTTGCTTGGACAACCAAGGAGTACAGGCGAGGGAGAAACAAACCAGATGCGGCAGAGGCAGGGGAACATTGGCAAAGGTCTGGGACAGTTTTCTCAGACCCTCCCAGCACCCAGGCCCTGATACGCAGGATACTCTGACAAGGAGAGAAAAGTTTTGGAAGATGCTGAAGGATTACCTTGGCGACCGTACCAGTGTCTTATGAGATTCCTCTGTACCTTACAACTATTGGGTATCCAAGCTGGACACATGGCAAGAACTTTCTCTCTACGCCACCGGGGGCATTATAATATAACTGATAGGCGCATCTGCCTGTCAACTGAGTATGCTGACAAGCTGACTCTTATCAAAATGAACAAGGGTTGGATTGGGCCAGACTTCTCAACACCACCAGATGATAGCATCGGAACATAAAGTCAAATCCATTTTTTTTTTGGGGGGGGTGGGGTCTATTCCCATGCAACCCTTAACACCTAGACATGGGTATACGCTTCAGGATTTCATCTATATTATGTCACCCTCCTCCTTCCCCTCATCATCATCCACCATATCACCAGGGTGACCATCATGCAACACACACGTAATTTTTTTAAGGTTGTTTATGATTAGAAATGAGCGAATATTTCAATATTCGGATCGGATTACAATTGCCGATTTTGCAATATTCGATGATTTATTTGTGGAATATTCGCCAAACGCCATTGGTTTTGCCCCCCATTGAATCCAAATGCATACACAACACCTTCAAACAGGCCCAAAACCTGCTAAAACACATCAAATTAGGGACAGACACTAGAAGAGTGCCATCAATTGACCCAGAGTACAAGTAGTATAATTGTTATTATTTATCATTATAGCGCCATTTATTCCATGGTTTTACATGTAAAAAGAGGTCACCGACTGGCACAAGAGAGGACCCTGCCCGTGAGGGCCCACAAACAATCTACAAGGGATGGGTGAGGATACAGTAGGTGAGGGTACAGCTGGTCGTGCAGTAGTGGAGCAGGGTTACTACAGATTGTATGCTTGTCAGAAGAAGAAGGTCTTCAGCTTACTTTTCAAGGTTTCCACGGTAGACGAGAGTCTGATGTGTTTGGGTACAGAGTTCCACAGTAGGGGAGATGCATAGGACAAATCTTGTATGCGATTGTGGCAAGAAGAGATAAGAGGGAAGGAGATCTTGGAAGGATGGGAGGTTGCGCGCAGGTAAGTACAGGGAGACTAGGTCACAGATGTATGGAGGAGACAGATTTTGGATGCTTTGTTATGCCAAAGTTAGGCTTTTCAACTGGAGTCTCTGGGCAACCGGGAGCCAGCGCAGCAATTGATAGAGGGGAGAAGCCGGGGAATAGCGGGGTGACAGGTGAATTAGTTGGCCAGCACAGTTTAGGATAGATTGGAGAGATTCTAGAGTGGTAGAAGGAAGGGAGGCCACATAGCAGGAGCTTGCAGTAGTCGAGGCGGGAGATGATGAGGGCATGCACTAGTGTTTTTGCCCATTCATGGTTGAGGAATGTGCGGATCCGGGAGATTTTTTTTTTTACTTGGAGTCAGCATGTTCCTCAGTTGTCCCTCAGCATTCAGTTGTCCCTATCCCAGTCGTAGGAACGCAAGCGCAAATACGCAGCCACCTACAGGCCACAATACTAAACTGACATATTTCACGACTGCTTGCACTAGAAATTTTGCCTTTTAGGCTCGTGGAGGCGGAAACTTTCCGCAACCTCATGTCCCTGGTTACTCAGTCCCCAGCCCCCACTATTTCTCCCGGTGTGCCGTCCCTGCCTTATACAAGCACAGGTCCCAGAACATTACCTGTACCCTCACCAACGCAGTTACTGGGAAAGACCACCTAACCACAGACACGGGGACAAGTACTTGTGGCCAGGGACAGTACATCTCACTGACGGCACTCTGGGTTAATATTTTGGAAGCCCGGAGTCCGTCAGACCCTGGGATGGAACACGTCCTCCCAACACAGAGGATTGCGGGCCCTGGGTCAATCAAGCTTCAGCATAATGTTCACAAGGTAGACAGCAACGGCTGTCGGTCTCCTAGACAACGAGCAAATTCTTCATGATGATAGAGGCCACCATCTCCTTAGCTTGCTGGTACTTTTCTGTGGGAATGAGCTTGTCTCCAACCAGTCTGGAATATTTCCAGTGAATTATGGCACGCCATGGTTTGGTATTAGCACCGAGTACCAGAAGCGAAGCCATCCACAATTTCCGTCTCAGGAATTTTATTTGGTAGACTGAGTGGCTGCCCAAACATTAGTTTCTCACAAAGGAGCTGAAGACACTGAGTGGCAGTAGGTGCAAGTTTCTCCCACATGATATGTTTGTTTGATATCAGAGGGAGAACAGAATTGGGCATTGCCAAGGTGCCAGATTGCATCTTCTTAAGTCTTATAGATTGCTGGAGCCAGTCCGCAGTAAAAAAACAGCCATAAAGTGTCTGGGAACCTTCACACAGACTTTTCTTAGCCAGAGCTGCTTCCCGATGAGAGTTGTATTTCACCACAGTCATATTCTTTAGGTCAGATGAAAGGACAGGTATAGAGGGAAACTGTATTTACTCCGGCTGTCATTTCTCTGCCACCAGGTTCCGGCCATTGTCACACACGACCATGGATGTGTGTTCAGTGGTGAGAGCCACATATCTGCCTGCCGTGTTACCGCTTTCAACAACAGCGGTGTGTGGCTTGTCACCTAAGTATATTATCTTCAGCACAGCCTGTTGCCATTCGGCCGAGGCAGTGCTTCCAGCTTAATTTTTTTTTTAAATCTCATTGTGTGTTGGAGTGCGTCCTAATTTTTGTCAGCCCTTGAATTTGCTGCATATACGCAATAACAGTATAGACGACTCACTCTTTAATAATGGGAAGGACAACTCAAATAGATTCTATATTCTAGAATATTATCTGTCTTATCTGAAATTCGTTTACGGGCGAGCTATCGCATTATGGATAGCGTATTACACCGATCCAGCCAGGTATTATTGCCTAATACTGCATGCTGCTGGTGCTGTAAAA
This sequence comes from Phyllobates terribilis, assembly GCF_046119375.1. Taxonomy (NCBI): domain Eukaryota; kingdom Metazoa; phylum Chordata; class Amphibia; order Anura; family Dendrobatidae; genus Phyllobates; species Phyllobates terribilis. Next base: position 16,531,245 of record NW_027362761.1, on the reverse strand, counting down.
AAAAAAAATCTATTCTATTCCCTATCGATACCGCTGTTAGATGCATTTATCATCAGCTCGAGATGAGTGTTCATTCTGGTCACATAAATCTCTTCCACAGTCCATAACTTTTTTTTTTTTTTATTTCTTTGGCCTTATATACAAGTCATGACCCTACAAAGAATGTTTCTTAACATTTTTTCCAGGAAAATCAATTTTAGCTTTGTTTTTGTATGTTTTATTGTCAGTTCGTAAAAGTGGCGTAATACTCTGACAACAATGTTAACAGATATGCTATTGGTCAGCGACCAACTGTGAATAGGTTTGAACACACAACTGTCATACTTTAAATGGGGTGTAATATTTGACACGCTCCCAAAAATGTCAGGATTATTACGGCAGTAATATGGGATCACGTCTGTTGAACACAGTTTCAGGCAGTGGCCTAATAGTATGGTATTGGTCAGCGACCAAGTGTGAATAAGTTCAACAAAATATAGCTGGCTGACTTTAAATGGAGTGTAATATTTGACACGCTCCCAAAAATTTAAGGATTATTGAGGCACTAATATGGGATCACGTCTGATGAACACAGTTTCAGGCAGTGGCCTAATAGTATGGCATTGGTCAGCGACCAAGTGTGATTAGGTTCAACAGAACACAGTTGGCTGACTTTAAATGGAGTGTAATATTTGGCATGCTCCACAAAATGTCTGTATTATTACTGCAACAATATGCAATCACTTGTGATGATGGAAAAGTTTCTCTGCTTACATAATACAGCAATGTGAATAAAATAAAAAAAATCTGCCTGTATTCTGCTAACAAGCAAATGGAGTAGTTCTTTTTAAGCAAAAAAATCAGGATTAAGAGCAAAAAAAAAACAGCCATAGCCCTAGATATCAGGGCTATCTGTAACAGCAGCAGCAGCAGACAGAATGTGCAATGGACCCTATTGTGCTGTATACACTGTCCACAACCCCTGCCTGCCTAACTCATGCTATCACCCTCACCAGTAATATATGCAACTGGATTAGTCTTTAGAAGGACTGTTAGTTTAGATGAATATATATCTTGCTGTGGATTACCTATACCTTACTATTAAACCGCCAATTCTGTCCCTCACTCAGCAGCACCTCTCCCTACTCTGCCTATTTCCGGGGTAGACTGTGACGAGCATAGGGTCACCAGGTCTTATATACAGTGTGTATGGAAAGTATTTGGACCCCTTTAAATTTTTCACTCTTTGCTTCATTGCAGCCATTTGGTAAATTCTAAAAAGTTCCTTTTTTTTTCATTAAAGTACACTCTGCACCTCATCTTTACTGAAAAAACCCAGAAATGTAGAAATTTTTGCAAATTTATTACAAAATAAAAACTGAAATATCCCATATCATAAGTATTCAGACCCTTTGCTCAGACACTCATATTTAACTCACATGCTGTCCATTTCCTTGTGATCCTCCTTGAGATGGTTCTACATCTTCATTGGAGTCCAGCTGTGTTTAATTAAACTGATAGGACTTGATTTGGAAAGGCACACACCTGTCTATATAAGACCTCACAGATCACAGTGCATGCCAGACCAAATGAGAATCATGAGCTCAAAGAAACTGCCCAAGGAGCTCAGAGACAGAATTGTGGCAAGGCACAGATCTGGCCAATGTTATAAAATAATTTCTGCATTACTCAAGGTTCCTAAAAGTACAGTGGCCTCCATAATCCTTAAATGGAAGAAGTTTGGGACCACCAGAAGTCTTCCTAGACCTGGCTGTCCAGCCAAACTGAGCAATCGTGGGAGAAGAGCCTTGGTGAAAGAGGTAAAGAAGAACCCCAAGATCACTGTGGCTGAGCTCCAGAGATGCAGTAGGGAGATGGGAGAAAGTTCAACAAAGTCAACTATCACTGCAGTCCTCCACCAGTTGGGTCTTTATGGCAGAGTGGCCCAACGGAAGCCCCTCCTCAGTGCAAGACATATGAAAACCTGCATAGAGTTTGCTCAAAACACATGAAGGACTCCCAGACTATGATAATGAGATTCTCTGGTCTGATGAGACGAAGATTGAAATTTTTAGTGATAATTCTAAGCGGTATGTGTGGAGAAAAACAGGCACTGCTCATCACCTGCCCAATACAATCCCAACAGTGAAACATAGTGGTGGCAGCATCATGTTATGGGGGTGTTTTTCAGCTGCAGGGACAGGATGACTGGTTGCAATTGAAGAAAACATGAATGCGGCCAAGTACAGAGATATCCTGGATGAAAACCTCTTCCAGAGTGCTCTGGACCTCAGATTTGGTCGAAGGTTGACCTTCCAACTAGACAATGACTCTAAGCACGCAGCTAAAATAACAAAGGAGTGGTTTCAGAACAACTGTGTGACCATTCTTGACTGGCCCAGCCAGAGCCCTGACCTAAACCCCATTGAGCATCTCTGGAGAGACCTTAAAATGGCTGTCCATCAACGTTCACCATCCAACCTGACGGAACTGGAGAGGATCTGCAAGGAAGAATGGCAGAGGATCCCCAAATCTAGGTGTGAAAAACTTGTTGCATCATTCCCAAGAAGACTCATGGCTGCACTAGCTCAAAGGGGTGCTTCTACTCAATACTGAGAAAAGGGTCTGAATACGTGTGACCATGTGATATTTCAGTTTTCTTTTTTAATAAATTAATTAACATTTCTACATTTCAGTTTTTTTTAGTCAAGATGGGGTGCAGAGTGTACTTTAACCCCTTAATAACATCTGACGTACTAATACGCGTCTGTGCCCTGGGACTTAAGAGCCAGACCCATATTAGTACGTCATGGCAATCGCGCGTGCACACAGGCTGTGCGGGCGCGATCGCCGCCGGGTGTCAGCTGATTGTCACAGCTGACACCCGGTACTATGTGCAGGGAGCGGTCCTGCACCGCTCCCAGCACATTAACCCCTGCGATGCTGCGATCGAAGTCGATCGCAGCCGATGGCAGCATTGCGGGGGCAAGGGGAGGTGATCGCAGATACTCACCTCCTCTTCCGGCTTCCAGCGCTGTCTGCAAAGGCTTCCCGGGTGTTGCCATGACGACCCGATGTCGTCATGACAACATCCGGGTCACCAGACAGCAGGAAGATTGTTTGGACATGCGCAGTGCATCTCCAAACAATCTTCTCACTGTGCAGCGCTGATAGCCTGTATGACACAGGGATGGTGCTGCATTCCTGTGCCATGCAGGCGATCAGAGAAAAAAAAGTGAAAGTCCCATAGTGGGACAAAGTAACAAAGTATAAAAACTGTCAGTAAGTGAAAAAAAAAAAAAAAAAAAAAATTGCAAAAATATGAAAAAAAAAATAAATAAAATAATCCACCAAAAATAAAAATATAATGTACCCATCAATAAATATTATTATAAAAAAAAAACAAAAAAAACAATAAAAGTACACATATTTGGTATCGCCGCGTCCGGAACAACCTGACCTATAAAACTGTCCCACTAGTTAACCCCTTCAGTGAACACGGTAAAAAAAAAAAAAAAACCGAAGCAAAAAACAATGCTTTATCACCATACCGCCAAATAAAAAATGGAATAACACGCGATCAAAAAGACGAATATAAATAAAAATGGTACCGCTGAAAACGTCATCTCGTCCCGCAAAAAACAAGCTGACATACAGCTCCATCAGCTGAAAAATAAAAAAGTTATAGCTCTCAGAATAAAGCTATGCTAAAAAATATTTTTTTCTATAAAATTGCTTTTATTATGTAAAAGTGCAAAACATAGAAAAACGATATAAATGTGGTACCGCTGTAAACGTACTGACCCAAAGAATAAAGCTGCCTTATCACTTTTACCACACGTGGAACAGAATAAAAAAAAAAAAACAATTCCTGAATTGTTGCTTTTTGTTTATTCTGCCTCCCAAAAATCGGAATAGAAAGCGATCAAAAAAGTCACGTGCCTGAAAATGGCACCAATAACAACGTCAACTCATCCCGCAAAAAACGAGCCGTCACATGACTGTCTGCCAAAATCTGGAAAAATTATAGCTCTCAAAATATGGCGATGCAAAAACTAGATTTTACAAAAAATGCGTCTTTTTGTGCGTGACAGCTGTCAGTCATAAAACCCCCATATGATTCTGGTATTGCTGTAATCACACCGACCCGAAGAATAAAGTCGTCTAATCACTTATACCGCACGAGGAACGGTGTCAAAAATAAACTCTTGGGTTAGGATTGGGCTAGGGTTAGGGCTGGGTTTGGGGTTAGGGTTGTGCTAGGGTTAGGGTTGTGCTAGGGTTAGGGTTGTGCTACGGTTAGGGTTGTGCTACAGTTAGGGCTGTGCTACGGTTAGGGCTGGGGTTGGGGTTAGGGTTGGGGTTAGGGTTGTGATGGGGTTGTGATTTTTTTCAAAAGTAAGAAAAAAGATGACGATATGGCGACTAGTGTTGAGCGCAAGTGCTCGCTACTTGAGTTTGCATCAGGTGCTCTGATATGCACTGAGTATCGTGGGTATTTGAGTGACATGCTCGAGTCTCTGCCCCATATGCTTCGCGGCCAAAAAAACTTTACGGTGATTGCCTGCCATGCACGAACGATCCCCGCATGGTTTTTTTTGGGTGTCTAATAACCGTGAAACATGCGGAGCAGGGACTCGAGCATGTCACTCGAGCACACGCTGTACATGGTGCATACCTGAGTACCCGATGCAAACTCAAGTAGCGAGCACTTGCGCTCAAGACTAATGACAACTTATTCAATATGATGACCTAATGTAAACAAATTCTGTGTCGTACCTCTGGGTTCAAAATGTTCACTATACACCTTAATAAAATCCTTGAGGGGTATAGTTTCCAAACTGGGGTCACTTGTGGGGGAGCTCCACTGTTTAGGCACATCACGGGCTCTCCAAACGCGACATGGTGTCCGCTAACAAATTGAATGGAAAATCGGCTCAAATTATTAGCGGACGCCATGTTGCGTTTGGAGAGCTACTGCGTGCACAAACATTGGAGCTCCCCCACAAGTGACCCCATTTTGGAAACTAGACCCCCCAAGGCACCTATCTAGATGCATAGTGAGCAGTTGGAACCCCCAGGTGCTTCACAAATTGATTCGTAAAAATGAAAAAGTGAAAAAAAAACACTTTTTCATATTTATGAATCAATTTGTGAAACACCTGGGGGTTCCAAGTGCTCACTATGCATCTAGATAGGTGCCTTGGGGGGTCTAGTTTCCAAAATGGGGTCACTTGTGGGGGTGCTCCAATGTTTGGGCACACAGGGACTCTCCAAATGCAACATGGTATCCGCTAACAAATTGTCGGCTCAAATTGTTAGCGGACATCATGTTGCGTTTGGAGAGCCCCTGTGTGCCCAAACATTGGAACTCCCCCACAAGTGACCCCATATTGGAAACTAGACCCCCCAAGGCACCTATCTAGCTGCATAGTGAGCACTTGGAACCCCCAGGTGTTTCACAAATTGATTCATAAATATGAAAAAGTGTTTTTTTTTTCACTTTTTCATTTTTACGAATCAATTTGTGAAGCACCTGGGGGTTCCAAGTGCTCACTATGCATCTAGATAGGTGCCTTTGGGGGTCTAGTTTCCAAAATGGGGTCACTTGTGGGGGAGCTCCAAAGTTTGGGCACACAGGGGCTCTCCAAACGCAACTTGGTGTCCGCTAACAATTTGAGCCGATTTTCCATTCAATTTGTTAGCGGATACCATGTTGCATTTGGAGAGTCCCTGTGTGCCCAAACATTGGGGCTCTCCCACAAGTGACCCCATTTTGGAAACTAGACCCCCCAAGGCACCTATCTAGATGCATAGTGAGCACTTGGAACCCCCAGGTGCTTCACAAATTGATTCATAAAAATGAAAAAGTGTTTTTTTTTTCACTTTTTCATTTTTACGAATCAGTTTGTGAAGCACCTGGGGGTTCCAAGTGCTTACTATGCATCTAGATAGGTGCCTTGGGGGGTTCTAGTTTCCAAAATGGGGTCACTTGTGGGGGAGCTCCAATGTTTGGGCACACAGGGGCTCTCCAAACACAACATGGCGTCCGCTAATTATTCAAGCAAATTTTACAATCAAAAAGTCAAATGGCGCTCCTTCCCTTCCGAGCCCTGCCGTGCGCCCAAACAGTGTTTTTTCCCCACATATTGGGTATCTGCGTGCCCAGGGGAAATTGCACAACAAATTTTGGGGTCCATTTTTTCTTGTTACCTCTGTGAAAATAAAAAAAATTGGGTCTAAAGTAACATTTTTGTGAAAAAAGTTAAATGTTCATTTTTTTCTTCCACATTCCAAAAATTCCTGTGAAGCACCTGAAGGGTTAATAAAGTTCTTGAATGTGGTTTTGAGCACCTTGAGGGGTGCAGTTTTTAGAAGGGTGTCACTTTTGGGTATTTTCTGTCATAAAGACCTCTCAAAGTGACTTCAAATGTGATGTGGTCCCTAAAAAAATGGTTTTGTAAATTTTGTTGGAAAAATGAGAAATCGCTGGTCAACTTTTAACCCTTATAGCTCCCTAACAAAAAAATTTTGGTTCCAAAATTGTGCTGATGTAAAGTAGACATGTGGGAAATGTTATTTATTAACTCATTTGTGTGACATATCTCTCTGATTTAAGGGCATAAAAATTCAAATTTTGAAAATTGCAAAATTTTCAAAATTTTTGCCAAATTTCCGTTTTTTTCACAAATAAACGCAAGTGATATCGAAGAAATTTTACCACAATCATGAAGTACAATATGTCACGAAAAAACAATCTCAGAATCAGGGGGATCCGTTGAAGCGTTCCAGAGTAATTACCTCATAAAGTGACAGTGGTCAGAATTGTAAAAATTGGCCTGGTCATTAACGTGCAAACCACCCTCGGGGCTTAAGGGGTTAATGAGAAAAAAATATGAACTTTTACCAAATGCCTGCAATGAAACAAAGAGTGAAAAATTTAGACCCAATGACGCTATGCGGCCAGCTAATCACTGTAATGCCACAACCAACATGGCTATGGCATTGCAGTGCGTAGCAAGCAATCCCTGCATGTCAATTGGCTGTCTAAAGAGTGCCAAATATACAGGACCAGGGCTCCCACTCGAGCATCCTGGAAATACTCGAGGAGCGCCGGGCAAGTACCGAGCAGTGAAGAGCGCACTCGCTTATCACTATATGGGAGCTAGTGTGGAGGCGAATAGACAGTTTGGGGACTTATGTGGGGGCCATCATATAGTGTGAAAGCCCTCATACAGTGTGGGGGTCAATATACAGTTTGGGGACTAAAGTGGAGGCCATATAGTGTGGAGGCCATCATACAGTATGGGAGTTAATGTGGGGAATACTGTGAGGACTACCATAAAATATGGGGACTACAGAGGGGGCCATTATACAATTTGGTGGCCATTATACAGTGTGAGGACTACTTTGGGGGCATTATATTCTGTTTTGGGGGAGCATTGAGGACATCATACTATGTATAGGGGAGCTGTGGGCTTATACTAAGTATAGGGACTAGTGGGCCCATCATACTATGTACAGGGGAGCTGTGAACCCATCATACTGTGTATAGGGGAGCTTTGAGCCTATTGTACTGCGTATAAGTGAGCTGTGGACCCGTTATACTGTGTATAGGTGAGCTATGCGGACATTACACTGCATAAAATGAAGCTGTTGGGGCATTATACTGTGTATAGGGAAGCTATAGGAGCATTATACTGCATATATGGGAGCTCTGGGGGTATTATACTGTGTATAGGGGAGCTGTGGGCCCATCAAATGACCAGCAAAGGTGCACATGCAGCATTATCACATGCTAGGGGCAAAATATGAACACGGTTTTCTAGGACACTTGCACAGGGCATTAATATTTCCTAGAGGGCAATTTTACCATATAGAAATTTATTATCAGTAACGGTGCAATCATTTTCTGAGGTTCCCCTATACACACTATTAGGGTGCACCTCCATAGTTGTAATCATGATTACCTGGTTTGGGGCCCACTCATATGTTTTGCCACCTACCCCCACCCCACTCAAGCTGAACCCCCAGTTATGACTCTGTTGGGGAGCTTTGTGGACTGTCTCTGAACGAATGACAAGTTTGTGGAGCTGGTTAAAGGGATTATCCAGGAATATTTGTTTTAAATATGGTCCTTAATACTAACAGGAAGGAAATGGCTAACTACCTGCCTGTTGTGCCCTGCGCCGATCTCTGTTGGCACAGAGTGGTCACTGACTGCTCCTGCAGTCTCCCGCTGATGTCACATCGACAGAGCAACATCTTCTCTTCTGCTCTGCCTTGTTGACAGGGCGTGACTTCCAATGGCAGGCTGATTGACAGCTGGCTCCCCGCTGCATAACTATGGGATGTTGTCTGTCAATCAGCATGATGCCAACAGTGACGCCCCGACGACAGAGCAGCCCAGAAGAAGAAGAGTGGTCCATGACTGCTCTGCGCCGGGGCCAGGTAGAACAGGCAGGTAGTTAAAAAAAAATAAATTAGTTCCGGAAAATACCTTTAACAGCATGTAGAGGTAATCTGAGAGACCCAGCGTCAGTCTCCTCCCATGAAGCAATAGCTGTCCTTATTAAAAAGGTTGTGCCAAGTTTTTAAGTTATCAGATAAGAGATAACTTCCTCATGGATGGGAGACTGACCACTGGGACCACCACCAATCCTGAGAACGGTGCTGTATAGAGCCCCATATGAATGGAGCAGAGGTGGAGCATGTGCACCTCTGCTCCATTCATTCTCAATGCAAGTGCCAGAGATAGCAAAGCACTTTATCTAAATGATCTTTTTTTTTTAAATTATCTTGGTTTCTGGGTAAATGACCAAATAAAACTATTTCACTGTGCATTATGTACGGATGAAATTGACGCGCCCCCTGGGGCCGTGGGGTACTCAGTACCAGGCCGGTCGGTGCTGGGGATGTCACGGTGGCAGTGACACGGTCCGTGGCCCCGGCCGGTCAAATAATTAAAGGAAAAGTAAAAGGGGAATAAAGCTTTTGGAGATAATGTTCGTGATGCCACCTGTGGTATGCGGCTATATGGGGCCGCCGCTGCGGTGCAAATCCACTGAAGCTGATGGTGACGCAGCAGAGTTGGTTCAGCTCTCCACAGGCAGAGCTAAGCTCCAGGGCAGTATGTGAAGAATTGTGGAGGTAGATGTTGTTGGTGCGGTGTAATGCAGGTAATGGCGCAGTGGGGTGCAGTCTTCAGGTTTTACTCACAGTTCTTAAGTTCTCCAAGTTACAGTTACCGGTGTGCAACCGCCCACGTCGTCCTGTGTCCTCCGGGGTAGGGATCCAGCAAACTCTCAGGTATCTCAAGAGCACTTGGTCAGGACCCCCGTTCTATGTACCTTTCCAGGTCGTCTCACTGAGCTGGCTCTCACCCTCCTGCCCTGCGCCTCACACCCATGTCCCAAGCCAGTGGCCGCGAGCCTTGTTGGGCGACGTCCTCTGAGTCCCCTGGGTCCTCTATGGCCACCTTTTCGGCGATTAGGTGTGGAGTGTGACTGCAGCACCTGAAATGCTGCAGCCTACGGTTTGCTAGCTGAGACTTGAAGTACTCCACTAGGCTGGGGCCGGTCCCCTACTGCGGCCTGATCCCTCCACGTCAGTGTGAATTCGGGCGCACGGGTGGCATCCCACACTCGCCGTGCCCCTAGGATCCCTTCTATCTCTGGAGCCCCTCTCACTGCTCCTCTCTTCTTTCCTCACTTTCCTCTTGGGCCTCTCTGACTGGGCCCGACTCCTCTCTCTTTCCCTGCAGGTTGACCAGGGCATTCTAGACCCCTAGTCAACCTGAAGCTGCAACCATCCAAAGAACTAGGAACCACGAAGGCCCCAGCGTCCAGGGATAGTGGTAGCCAGAGGAAAGTTCTTACCACCAAGCAGACAGGTGAGAGAGTGAGAAAGAGTACAGAAGCTAGGCCTAATTCCAAGCAGGTCAGGAGCTTCAGAGAGAGAGAGGAAGAAACAGACAAGGAGGCCTTATACCCGCTCACTGGGGAGAGTCAAGAAGTGCACCCTTCCTACGAAGTACCCTGAACCGTACCTGCCGTCTACACCAGTAAAGGTACTGAAGCGAATCTCCTGTGTGCGTGTCTGTTATTCTCCCCTGACCCGGCTGGGCAACCTCTCACCTGCATCCCTTCCATCAACCCTGCCCCGGGGACCCGCTCCACCTGTGGGGAGCAGAAACATCTCAGCTGCCATCCCATCACCCACGGAGGTCTGCAGCAGCGCTTGTACCCATTACCAGGAACCATAGGTGGCGTCACGAAACAAAACCATTTATCATCTGTTCAAGCAACAACCCCTTTTAAGAGTGACCTCAGGGTATGGGCCCGGGAGCCGACCGCCATGACATCACAAGAAGGTAAAGGCCCGGGTACCAAGTCCCCCATATCCCCCTGGGCGAGTCATCTCTTCCTGGCGTCACAAACAGGTTTTCGTGCCCATTGACACCGGGTACTGTGTGCCGTGTTTGTACTATGTATTCAGAACTGTGGTGAACATCACTGCCATTACCGCGTCGCCACGTGGGAAGAAGAGGGGCATAACCGCGGGAACCAGAGAGGCGTGACCGTTGGTAGTGTGTGAAGCCCAAGCCCTGCCTCGCGCTCTGATGCAGCACCAGGAAGCGTCAGGTCCTGGAAGGAGACCGCCGTCCCAGGAAGCCCCCGCTCTGACGTCAGCCGTGAGGGAGACGGAATGTCCTGCACTGAAGTTGCTCGACGGGCAATACCTCACTTCCCGTCTACGGGGCTGCGGCCTACCCCATTGAAGGAAAGAAGGTAAGCTACGGTTTACTAGGGGGGCGCAACCATGGCCGACGACCAGCAAAACGCCGGAGCACCGGTTAACGCTCCCGATGCTCAACCCGCACCCGGCGCTGCTCAGGCCGGAGCAGCCGCCCCACCAGCAGGGGCCATGACTCCAATAATAACCATGGCCCTGCCATACGTCCCCGGAGCGAAGTGGCTTCCCCAGTATGACGGCAAACCAGACACCCTGTCTGGATTCAAAAGAAAAATATGCGGTGTATTGGACATGTACTCAATGACTGGTAAACAGAGAGTCACTGTTGTGCTTTCACAATTGACTGGTGCCACCGAGTGGGAAATTGAAACCTGGCCAGCCGCAGACCAGGAATCAGTACCTATTACATTCAAGACACTGCAAACTGTCTTTGAAAACCACACTGAGACAGATCTCCGGATGAGGTTCTACCACTGTCCCCAGAAACCTGAGGACAGTATCCGGGACTATGCCTGGCGCTTACAAGAGGCACTGCGGGCCCTGAAACAGGTTAGTCCAGCCAGCATGCATGATGAGAACAAAATGCTGACAGAACAATTCATCCGGGGGTTGAGGTCCCAGGAGGAGAGCAGAACTGTACGGTGGTGGGCCTTAGATCATCCAAATGCCACCTTTGACGCCCTGAAGGACATGGCTATTAAGGGTCTGCAGCCCCTGGAAACTGTAACATACCTGGTGGCGGGCTTGCATGGTGCACCATCTTTCACTGTGCAAGATCGCAAACTTGATCTTCAGTCCAGTCTGCTAGCCTGGCTTCTATTCATGCTGTCTGTTTGTCTCTGTTCTGACTGCTTAGGGCGGCGGCCCGGTTACTTCCTAGTTTTTGTAGCTGCTGTGAGCACACCCCTAATGCGTCCTCAGCCTATTGCTGTCTGTCACTGGATATTTAAACCAGCTCCACCTTGAAGCTGGTGCCTGAGCAACTATTATCTTCAGAGGGCTTCTTGCCTCTCATGTGCCAGGTCCTGTTCTGTTTTTCTTGCCTGTCCGCCTTCCCGGAGGCTGTATTCCCAGGCCTGTCTGAACACGCTCCTAGCCTGTTCATCCTGCCTTCTGGGGGCCGCATACCCAGACCTGTTGTCTGTGTCTTCTAGCCTGTTTGTCTGCCTTTCTGGGGACCGCATACCCAGACTCACTCCTGTATCTCGCTGCAGTGTCAGTTCCTGTCTTAACACTCAGTTCCTGTCTGAACACTCTCCTAGCCTGTTACCTGTTTTTCTTTATGTCTGTACCTTTCCTTTTCCTGCAGAGTCTGAACCTGCACCTAACTCCTACTCGTTGTCGCTGTACTTCCGTTTGTGAGTTTGGAGTCCACTCGCTACTTCTTTGCAAGTACCCTATCTGGTTCTGCCTTTCCCTTCCAGTCTGTTCTGTGTGAACAGAGCCCTGTCCCCTCTGCTCTGTCTTTGCTTACCGCTTTGGCGGTTTTCCCCTTGCTCTGCCTTACTTACCGCTCTGGCGGTTCCTGCCCGCTCAGCCTTGTCTACCGCATCTGCGGTTTCGCTCTGCTCAGCCTTGTCCACCGCATCTGTGGTTTCGCTCTGCTCAGCTTTGTCCACCGCACCTGCGGTTTCGCTCTGCTCAGCCCTGTCCACCGCACCTGCGGTTTCACTCTGCTCAGCCGTGTCCACCGCACCTGCAGTTTCGCTCTGCTCAGCCCTGTCCATCGCACCTGCGGCTTCGCTCTGTTCTGCCCTGTCCACCGCACCTGCGGTTTCGCTCTGCTCAGCCCTGTCCACCGCACCTGTGGTTTCGCTGTGCTCAGCCCTGTCCACCGCACCTGCGGTTTCGCTCTGCTCAGCTGTGTCCACCGCACCTGCGGTTTCGCTCTGCTCAGCCGTGTCCACCGCACCTGCGGTTTTGCTCTGCTCAGCCGTGTCCACCGCACCTACGGTTTCGCTCTGCTCAGCCGTGTCCACCACACCTGCGGTTTCGCTCTGCTCAGCCGTGTCCACCGCACCTGCGGTTTCGCTCTGCTCAGCCGTGTCCACCGCACCTACGGTTTCGCTCTGCTCAGCCGTGTCCACCGCACCTGCAGTTTCTCTCTGCTCAGCCTTATCCACCGCACCTGCGGTTTCGCTTTACTCTGCTTGATTACCGCATCTGCGGCTCTGAACCCGTCTCCCAGTCTGTAGTGGACCCTACCCAGCCTGTGCTCTAACCTGCCTGATCCTGTATTCCCCGGTGTGGGTCAACAGCCGTGTCCGGGGTCTGACCTGGAGTCGCACCTGGTCCCTCTGCTCAGTTCCTCCCTGGTGCACGGCGTCGTAGCCATCGTGCGACCTGGGTTGGATCGGGTTGATACTTAGTTATGCCCCTCCAGGCACTCTCCGGTTCATGGCACAGTGGGATCACTAATCACGCACACACCAGTCAGTTCAGGCGTGTGCATAACAGAAACATCAGATACTGCTATCCAGTGTTACCGGGGGGGGGGGCCACCCCAGTGCCCGCAGCACCCACTGCTCCTTCATTAGCGGCTGAGGCGAGAGTGCAAACAGCGCCCCCTAGCGAGTTGGACAGTCTGCGCTCTGAAGTGCGTCAGCTAAGTAAAACCCTGACCACCGTCCTAAGCGCCCTGCAGCTACAGATGCGCCCAAGCCGGATGGAAGGATCCTAATCGCCGACAGTCCCGAGGATGTCCCCTGGATGAGGAGAAGAATAAGGACAATGCCACCCCGTGGGAGGACCAATGACCGACGTCGCCCTCCAGGAGAACTCATCTGCTACCGTTGCCACAAGGCAGGGCACCTCACCCGGACCTGTCCTTTAAACGGGCAAACCCTGGGGCCGAGGGCCAACACCCAGGAGTAGACCAACAAGGCCCATCAGGCTGGTACGACCGGTTTGTAGGAGGAAGACCTTTCCTGTCCATCGTGCTGGATGGCATAGCAACACCTGCACTACTGGACACTGGGTCACAGGTAACCATCATACCTGATGTCCTCTACAAAACGTACTGGTCCATAGATGAACTCCGCCCGTCAGACCCAAACCTCACCGTGTATGCCTCCAATGGCCTTCCTCTTAACCTAATCGGAGTTAAGGACGTGACTGTGAAGGTGGGAAGAGTGGAATTAACGGATCAAGGACTGATTGTAGTAGAGTCTAACCCTGGTGATAAAAACCCATATATGATACTTGGTACAAATGTTGTTGGTAACTGTTTGGGAGAAGTGTTGTTTTTACTCCAACAGATTGCTGACACTGCCAGACCAGGGCAGAGGAAGGTGCTCCAGAGAGAGATTCGAGCCGTCCTGTACCAGCAACAGGTAAAACTAACAGGTGGTGAGATTGGTAATGTACGGGGGACAGACCCGATACCCATTGTGATTCCCCCAATGAGTGAAATGCTGATTTGGTGTAGGGCAGCAATAGGTCTCAAGGGACAGGACTACCAGGTGATAGTAGAGCCCATCAGCTCAGAACACAGACCTACACTCCTAACTGCTAGAGCGGTAGTTGATTTACGCCTCCTAAATTGTGGGGAGGAGGAAGTCAAATTGCCATGATACACCACTGTTGCCAGACTGTATACTGTGAATAATAATGCCATACACACAGTGGAACCCTTGACCCTACCAGACACAGTGGAGGACAATGACTCCAAAGCCCAGCTGGAGGAATGGTGTCAACAGCTCCATGTTGGAACTGATGCCACTCCTGTCCATCGAAAACACGGTGTCTACAGAGTGGTTCAGGAATATGAACAAGTGTTTAGTAAACACTCACTTGATTTTGGAAGGGTCAAAGGGATACGACACCACATACCCACAGGTAACCATCCACCCATCAAGGAGCGTTACAGACCCATACCACCAGCACATTACCAAAAATCAAAAGAATGTTGCATGACATGAAAAAGGCAGGGGTAGTAAGGGATAGCTGTACCCCCTGGGCAGCTCCCCTGGTCCTGGTCAGAAAGAAGGATGGTAGCATGAGGATGTGTGTAGACTACAGACAAATTAATTGAATAACACATAAAGATGCATACCCTTTGCCCTGTATAGAGGAATCCCTGGCTGCACTAAAATCTGCCAATTATTTATCCACAATGGATGTCACTAGCGGGTACTGGCAAGTCTCTGTTGCTGAGGATGACTGGGAGAAGACAGCCTTCACCATCCCGATGGGATTATGTGAATTCAACAGCATGCCATTTGGACTCTGCAACGCACCCGGAATGTTTCAGAGGTTGATGGAGTGTTGCTTAGGACACCGGAACTTTGAAACAGTGCTGTTATACCTGGATGACGTTATCGTTATCAAGGACATATGAAGACCATCTAAAACACCTGGCAGAGGTATTTGAGGCATTGTCCCGGTATGGGATGAAACTAAAACCTTCCAAGTGCCACCTGCTCAAACAGAAGGTTCAGTACCTGGGACACGTGGTCAGCTCAGAGGGAGTAGCACCAGACGCGGAGAAGGTCACTGCCATCCAGAAGTGGCCTGAACCAAAGAACATCAAAGAAGTATGTCAATTCCTGGGACTGGTCGGGTACTACAGGAGATTCATTAAGGACTACACCAAAAAGGCAGCACCTTTACAAGATCTCCTAGTAGAACAGTGCAAAAGAGGTAAAAGTCCCCCATTCCAGTGGGGCAAAGAACAGGCTGAGTTCTTTGCGTTAATGAAAGAAGCCCTAACCGGTGAGGAAATCCTGGCTTACCCTGACCACAGCCAACCTTTCCTGTTATACACAGATGCCAGCAATGAGGGACTGGGAGCTGTGTTGTCCCAGAAGCAAAACGGCAGAGAAAAGGTAATTGCCTATGCCAGTAGAAAGCTTCGCCCTACTGAGAGGAACCCAGAGAATTACAGTTCCTTCAAGCTGGAGTTCCTGGCCTTGGTCTGGGCTATCACCGAAAGATTCAAACATTACTTAGCCTCAACTAAATTTACAGCCTTTAACGACAATAACCCCTTGACACACCTGGAGACAGCCAGGTTGGGAGCCATGGAACAGCGTTGGGTGGCCAGATTGTCGAATTACCAGTTCATAATCAAGTACCGGGCAGATCACAAGAACACCAATGCTGATGCCCTGTCAAGAATGCCCCACCAGTCAGACACCGAGGATGAAGTGGATGACCTAGAAGAAATTGAATTACCTGCTTTCCACAGAAATGGAATGGTCCAAGAGCAACACACCTCCAGAAGACGTCATGGGAAGACACTAAACCCTTTACCTCATCACAGCTGGAAGGAGACCCAGGACAGTGACCCTGTTGTCAGCCTCATCAAAGGACTGATAACCCAAGAAGGTTCTCACCTGGAGAAAGATGCTCCTCCACAAGCCAAACACCTGTGGAATGAGAGAAGCCGGCTGTTCATCTACAGAGAAAAGCTGTGCAGAAGGTATGTCAACCCCAGAACCCATGAAATGGTGTGGCAGATTGTAGTACCCAGGAAAGATATCCAGATGGTGCTAGAGGCCTACCATGACCAAGCAGGTCATTTTGGCTGGAAGAAGTTGGAAACCCTGCTGAAGGACCGATTCTATTGGGTTGGAATGTGGAGTTCCATAGAAAGGTGGTACCGGAATTGTGGGCCCTGTAGCCTCAGAAGGAAAGACTACGGAAGTCAGAAAGCACCCTTGCAGCCCATCAAAACAACCCAACCCCTGGAGATTGTCGCTCTGGATCACGTCAAACTGTCACCCAGCAGATCAGGCTATTCCTATGCCCTGACCATGGTGAATCACTATTCCCGGTTTCTGGTGGTAGCCCCTGTCAAGGACCTGACAGCAGAAACTGCAGCAAGAACATTCCAAACCTACTTCTGCAGGCCCCATGGATACCCGGACAAGGTGCTAACAGATCAAGGCCCTGCCTTTGAAGCTGAACTATTCAAAGAATTCTGTCACCTGTATGGATGTAAGAAGATCCGGACTACACCATATCATCCTCAAACCAACGGTATGTGCGAGAAAATGAATAACATCGTCATTAACCTGTTAAAAACCCTACCTTTGGAAGTGAGGAACCAGTGGCCAGACAAACTACCTGACCTAGTGGACCTGTATGACCACATACCTGTGAGTTCTACTAATTGTACCCCAGCGTACCTCATGAGAGCAAGACTCGGAAAATTGCTCATGGACCTGGAACTCAGAGTGGTAGAACCTGCTGCAGATATGTCCACTGAAGACTGGGACACAAATCGGCAAGAGCAGTGCAGGAAAGTACAGGCCTGTGTTGAAGAAAGCCTAAACAAAATAAGAGAAAGACAAGAAGACCAGTATAACAAGCATGCATCAGCAGAACCCTTGGCACCCAGAGAAATAGTGCTAAAGCGGAAAAAAAGAGGTCACAAGCTCGATGACCAGTGGGAAAGAGAGCCCTACACCGTGTTAAATTCCGGATTTGACAACACCAAAACCTGCCTGATCAGCAAGGATGGAGGTAGGACAACCACAACAGTCTCAAGAGACCACTTGAAATTGTGCCCAGGTCTACTGATGACACAGGAGGAAGAAGTACCTCTTATAATACCGGAAAAACCCAAGGAAGATGTAGTTCATACAGTTCTAGGAGACTTCCCCGCGGACTGGCCTCAACTCGATGGAGCAGTTATCATACCAGTGATACACTTCCGTCAGCCACCAGAAGAACCTCCACCACAAGAAGAACCTCTGAGTGCCCTGGAAGAACTTGCTCAGGAACAGGAAGAGTCCCCTGTAAGAGGAGGATCACCAGTTGAAGCAGAGCTTGAGGGTCCAGTAAACAGTGCACTTGCCAGCCCTATAGAGATGTTGAGGCAGTTCTATAACTTACCCGCACGTACACCTGATAGGTTAGCGGATAGTGCATGCACGTCAGAGACAGACACCAGTATCACCCCAGTGCTACGTAGATCCACATGCAGCACACAAGGCCAAATCCCTACCAGGTATAGGGAATAAAGTACAAAAGCCTAAAGTGTAAAAATGTGTCAAACTTGTACACAGTTACCCAGTTCGGGTATTGCCTATTTTTATTTATTGTGTGCCTTTGATATGTGTTTTATTTATAACATGCCTTTATTTATTGCCTGCATTTATTCCAAAAACCAGAGACTCGGAGGTCAACAACTGTGAGTGGCCCAGGACTATCCGATGTAGATAGTTACCCAGTTGGTTTTTGTTACATTTTTTATTTTTTTTCAAAGCTTGAACATATATTATCTATGTGTTATTGTTATTATAATTGTAATTGTTGTTGTTACCTGGTTACAAAAATGCTTCAGTCCAGGAGTACTGAATTGTACTAGGGGGGAATGTGGCAACCTGCTACCCACAGGTACCACAGGACCCAAAAGGGTGCATGGATGGACTTCTCCACAAGAGGCCCTCAGTACACACAGACACCTCCACCCTTCCACCTCATACCACCTGAGGGAGCCCTGTTAGGGATATATATATATTGGAGGGTGGAGTTAGGGAGGCAGAGTGTGCTGACACTTTAGAGCAGCAAAGAAGCAGCACATGTTAACTGCTGTGCTGAGGGCAAGTTAAGGCCTAAAGCACGTGCTGAAGCCTGAGGGCCTATAGCGTGGCCGGAGGCAAGGAGAGGAGAGAGAAGTGTTGGGGGGCAGAGGAGCATCTTTGGCTCATCCCAGAACACAAGCCGGACACCGGGTCCGCGCCTACAGGGTCCTCTACGCCCAGTAGGAATAACCGGTATACCAAGGGGATTCTAGACCCCTGGTCAACCTAAAGCTGCAACCATCCAAAGAACTAGGAACCACGAAGGCCCCAGCATCCAGGGATAGTGGTAGCCAGAGGAAAGTTCTTACCACCAAGCAGACAGGTGAGAGAGTGAGAAAGAGTACAGAAGCTAGGCCTAGTTACAAGCAGGTCAGGAGCTTCAGAGAGAGAGAGGAAGAAACAGACAAGGAGGCCTTATACCCGCTCACTGGGGAGAGTCCAGAAGTGCACCCTTCCTATGAAGTACCCTGGACCGTACCTGCCGTCTACACCAGTAAAGGTACTGAAGCGAATCCCCTGTGTGCGTGTCTGTTATTCTCCCCTGACCCGGCTGGGCCACCTCTCACCTGCATCCCTTCCATCAACCCTGCCCCGGGGGCCCGCTCCACCTGTGGGGAGCAGAAACATCTCAGCTGCCATCCCATCACCCCTGGAGGTCTGCAGCAGCGCTGATACCCATTACCAGGAACCACAGGTGGCGTCACGAAACCGTTTATCATCCCTTCAAGCAACAACCCCTTTTAAGAGTGACCCCAGGGTACAGGCCCGGGAGCCGAATGCCCAAGAAGGTAAAGGCCAGGGTACCAAGTCCCCCATATCCCCCTGGGCGAGTCATATGCACTATGCAGCAAGTTCAAGGGCTGCCAAAAATTAGGACGCGCTCCAATATCAATTTGAAGAGACATAGTGAAGGGCTTCAGTCAAAAACGTTTCCCATTATTAAGGATGGGTCTCCTATACTGTTATTACGTAGTCATCAAGTTCAAGGGTTGCCAAAAATTAGGACGCAGTCAAATACCAATGTGAAGAGACGTAGTGAATAGAGATGAGCGAATGTTTAAATGTTCGGATTCGGTCCAGCTCGGCGAACTTGCCTATGTTTGCTAAATAATTCGCCGATCGTACTGAAGCCCATTAGATTCAATGGTAGGCAATACCAAACGCATACACAACACCTTCAAATGGGCCCAAAAGCTGCCAGAACAAATCACACTAGAGGCAGACACCAGAAAAGTGGCCTCCATTGACCCATAGTACAAATTTTGTAATCGCACAGCAGCAATCAGCCATGGGCCATGCATGAGGTATCAGGGTCTAAGCCAGCATTAACAGCTTTGAATTTAACTTCAAGTTAAGACGAGGTGGGTGAGTGATCGGTGTAGGTCTGTTGTGCTGGGAGCCCTGATAACACATGCAACAGCTCAACCTGGTTTTATGCTCAGCCACACTCGGATGGCAGAAAAAATCAGTTTCATAGATTAGTATTGGTACAAAAATTTTGGGATGGTAACACAGGTAGTTGACTAAAAGTAAGTGGAGACCTGCCAGTCTGGTAGGCCTACTGCTACAGGCAACCAACATAAAGGAGACCCAACCAGGAGTCTCCTCATTTCCAAAAATTAGGGTCTGACATCACCAAAGTGGCATCAATTACAGTAGAGTAGAACTAGTATAATGGGGACTGACATCTCTTCCACTACAGCCAGCACAGCAGATGGAGACCCAACCACGAGTTTTCACATTTCCAAAAATTATTGTTAACATCTGCAGCAGCAGCAGCACCAACAGCAGGCACAGAAGCCATGCTAAATATATCATAAACTGCAATTACGCAAGATCAATGCAGCTCATTAAAAATATTGCCTAGTCTGTGCAGTCTACGATTGGGCTGCAAAAGTCCTTTGAGATCCATGACTTGCTCATCTTGATGAAAGTTAGGTGCTCGACACTTTCAGCGGACAGTGCTTATCCGTCAGAACACCACCAGCAGCGCTGAAGACATGTTCTGAGAGAATGCTGGCTGCCGGGCATGATAAAACCTTCAAGGCATGACAGGTGAGCTCAGGCAATTCTTCCATTTTAGAGACCAAAATGTAAAAGTGTCCAAACCCTCCCTGATGGTGTTGATATTGAGCTCTAGATACTCCTGCACCAACCTCTCCAGTCGTTCACAGCGTGTCAGAATTGAGCTGGTGTAAAAAATGTGTGAAAGGACTCACAGAAATAGCTTCTAACACTTACACTGCTGCTGCTAATGTTTTGGCGTTGACGATTTGACTTTCCGGAGGTTGGAAGTCTAGAGCAGCGATGCACACTGTGTGCCTCACTGCTGTCTTGGGGAAAACCTCTCTTAAGGTTGTGTAAAAGCGTGTTTCGATACTCCAGCATTCAAGGGTCCCTTTCCAGGGCGGGAAGCATCTGTCAAAATTTACTCTTATAATGTGGATCTAAGAGAGTGGCAACCCGGTAGTCAGCACTATTTCGAATCCTAACTATACGGAGATCATGTTGCAGATAGTGCAGCAAGAAGGCACTCGTATGTCGGGCTCTTCCATGAGGTCCAAAGGTCATACTGTGTTGGTGGCTGGGTAACAATGATGCTTGTTTCCTCCGTCCCCTCCCACCAACCACGAATAATAGAAAGGGGATGATTATCCTCTTCATTTCCTGACTGTTGCTCACCCATCACCTCTTCCTCCTCCATTTGTTCCTCGACTTCTGTGTGGTGCCCCTGAGGGTTCGGTCGCCACAGAGGTACTGCATCTCACCCAGAGGTGTGGTGCCTCACTCTCAGGTAAGGAAGGAGTACCGCCCGGGACCCTAACACCTGCATCCAACACTACACTACTCCAGACCAGCTGGAAGGGCAAGATGTGTCGCGCTTCCTGCTGAGCCCTGTCCCTGGCTGGAGTGGGGGGAACCAAAGAAGGGGGAACCATGTAGTGGGTGTGGGTGGAGGAAGTAAATCAGGGGAGCACTTGTTAGGAGTAGTATAAAGAGGGAAGCCATCTTGGGTGTGTAGTGAGTTCAGCCAGTCAGTCAGAGGAGGACAGTGAAGGGAGCAGGAGCTCTGTAGGAGCTCTGCTCAGGAGGAGGGTCTAGAGAGAGGCCCAGGACAGACTGAGGAGGAGAAAAGCAGGCAAGGCTCCAGGAACGTGGAAGGGACCCTAGGGGTACGGGCAGCGCTGGAGGCCACCCGTACGCCCGAATCTGTCAGGCGGTGGAGGGGTCAGGTCGCACAGAGAGGACCGGCCCCTAACTAACAGAGTTCTTCAAGTCTCAACTAGGAAACCGGGGGCTGTAGTATTTCAGCTCCTGCAGCCACAATCCACATCTGTCTCACCAAGAAGGTAGCCATAGAGGACCCAGGGGACAGAGAAGACGTCGCCCGACAAGGTCCGCGGTCACTGGATTGGGACACTAGGTGTGAGGTGCAGGGAGACGACCAGAAGGAATACACAGAAGGTGGTCCCGCTATGTACTCCGGAGGTACCTGAGGGTTGGCTGAGCCCCTCCCTGAGTAAGCACAGGACTACATGGGAAGTTACCCTGGCCCTGGTAACTTGGAGTCTGAAAATCGTGAGTAAAAACCCTGAAGACTGCATCCCACCGTCTCTGTCAGTTATTGCTGCTGTGCCATCACTCCCTGCACTACACTGCACCACGAGTGCTACTTCATACAGCAACATCTACACTGCCCTGGAGCTAAGCTCTACCTGTGGAGAGCTAAACCAACTCTGCTGCATTCAGACCAGGTCCAGAGGACCTGCTCCGCAGCGGCGGCTCCCTTTAGCCGCATACCACAGGTGGCGTCACGAACTGTATATAAAAACTATAAATCCCCTGTAAATATTCCCCTTTTGATTGACCGCCCTGGGTCACGGACCGGGTCACCGCCACTGTGACATTACCCCTAGCAACGACCGGCCCGGCACCGAGTACCCCACGGCCCAGGGGGCACGTCATCTGCACCTCCACTAACAGTTTGTCTGGTATCGCCAGCCCCCTCAATCGCTGTAATCCACCCTCCCTTGGCACCCACCTGTGTGGCGACAGTCTGGAACTTTAAGACATTGTTATCCCTTCCGCATCCTCCTTTGCAAGCAGATGAGCTGAGAGGTGCGAACGGCGGAAGTGAGCACACAGCTTCCGTGCTTTCTGCTGCAGCGCATCCAGGCTGGGATAGTGGCAGAGAAATTGCTGTACCACCAGGTTGAGGACGTGAGCCATGCAAGGCATGTGTGTGACCTTGCCTCGGCATAGGGCCACCACCAGGTTCGCACAGTTATCGCACACGGTCTTCCCAGGTTCAGCGGAGACAGCCACTGCTCAAACTCTGCCTGGATAGCTGTCCACAACTCTTCAGCTGTATGACTGCGATCTCCAAGGCATATTATTTTGAAAACTGCCTGACTGCGGTGAGCCCTGGCTGCGCAGTACGAAGGTGGTGGGGATTCGCTCTGCACTGTTGGAACGCAAGTCTCATTAAGGGCACATACTCATGTGAGAAAAAAAATGTTCCAATATCTAGACCGAAAAAACGGATGAGTGTCATGCAAGTGCCATGCGATTGCTATGCGATTTTATCACCTAGCATCCGTATGACATCCATGTGACATCAGTATGCAATCCGTATGTAATGCAATTTTAACATGGGCTTTTACATAGGGGAATTGTCTAGGGCATTTACACATAGTTTTCTATGGCAATATTCTTCACTACATATATAAATATATATATATATATATATATATATATATATATATACACCCACAGTTTGATAGATACATATACAAATTCAGAAATATATATACCTAGATATAATTATATGAGTGAGATACTGTATTGCTTACTGTACATGTATTTTGTTGGTAAATTAAAGAATTTAAAAAAAAATGGCACTGGGTCCCCCATAATTTTATTGTCTAGCAGAGGTTAAGCAGACTGCTGGGCAGTTCCCGGCAATTCATCAGCCGCGTACAGTAAAAACACAGTGGTACCCGACAATTTAGAATGGAGAGAATAGATCTACACACATAGAATAGATAGAAAGATGTCAGTGACATATATAATTAGTACATTGACTGATTTGGTTACTGTACTTGCCATTTATTGTTAAATTAAAGAATTTATAAAAAAAAATTGCATGGGGTCTCCCATAATTTTATACTCTAGTAGACGTTAAGCGGACAGCTGGGGCACATGTTTGAAGCCGGGAAGGGGGTAATACCCACAGAGCTTCCCAGGCTACTAATATGAGCCCCAGCTGTATACTTAGCCTTTACTGGCTATTAAAATGGGGGACCCCCCAAAAAATGATGTGGGGTCCCCCTATTTTAACAGCTAGCAAAGGCTAGGCAGACAGCTGGGGGCTGACATTAATAGCCTAGGAAGGGGTCATGAATATTGCCCCCCCTCCCAGGCTACAAACACCAGCCCTCAGCCTTCCCAGAAATGGTGCATCCATAGAATGGCCCAATTCTGGCACCTAACCTCGCTCTGCCCATTGCCCTGTGATGGTAGCAAGTGGAGTTATAGGGCTGGGGTTGATGTCAGCTTATAATGCCAGCTAAAATCAAACCCCGGCTAGTAAGGCAGAAGTGTCTATAAGACGCCCCCATTGCTAACCAAATAGTGAAAGTTAAATGTCAAATAAAAACACCCATACCGAGAATAAAATATTTTATTTGAAATAAACACACAGACTCCTTTAATATTCTAAATTAAACCCTACTTACTGTGACATGCAGAAGTAGTGCTGTTGCTTCAAAAGCATCATGCAACTGTTACAAATAGCACAAACACAGGAGACAGAAAGTCTTGTGCTTCAGAAGAATCCAGCAACTAGAGGGGTTAACACAGTCACAGGAGACAGGGAGTGTTTTAGCAGAGCCCCAGGGGGATTATGGGGAACTTGTTACTGTAGTCTGGCTGAAGCCGAAGAGAAAGGTGGTGTGTTATCTGTATCTGACAGAAGGCAACTGAACAGGATTCAGATCAGGAGAGAAACTAAACACAGGTCAGATGAACTCCCTGAACTAACAGTGCAGAGTATTATTGGGTAGGAAGATAAGGACTGGAAGGAATTGTGTCACAGGGATCATCTCCCTCATCAAACCCCCCCACTCCATCTCCATGCAGGATAAAGAATGCTGTGTACTATTGTGTCCTTGTGAAGGCAAATCCTGTAGTTGTGTATGCATAGAAGTGTGCTGCTAAGAGATCTAATCTATGCTGAATTATGCTACTGAAGAGACTGTAATACTATGCCTTGTGAAGAAATTACTGTATTTTTACTGGAGCCGGTTGCTCAAGAAATACTGTAATGAAGATTGTTGCTGTAATATCCCTGAATTGCACTGGCCGTGCTTTAGATTAAATTCCACTGTAAAACTGTTGAAAAAGACTTGTCAGATGTGTCTGGTCAGCAATTGAATCTATCGTGTGCCTGAGAGAAGCTGCAGTCTATGGTGGCCCTGAGTAACGGTTCCCCCAGGATTCCAAAGAATTCATGAAACCCGTCTCACTCTATCTGAACCTAGCGGTGTGCATGTAACATTACCATTACGCCCATTCCTCTGAATCCATTGTCACCAGTAATAAAAATAAAATAATAAACTAACTTCATCCTTATCTTGACGCAACCATCCAGCCTGCCGTCCTGCAGAGATACTGAGGAGCACATGCTTGCGCTCCTCAGTGACTCTCTGTGACGACATCAAGATGAGCTGAGTTCATGTCTGCCTAGCCTTTGCTAGCTGTTAAAATAGGGGGACCCCACATCATCCCTTTTGGGGTCCCCCATTTTAATAGCTATTAAAGGCTAAGTATACAGCTGGGGGGGGGGCTAATATTAGTAGCCTGGGAAGCTCCGTGGGTATTACCCCCTTCCCAGGCTTGAAACATCTGCCCCAGCTGTTCGCTTAACGTCTGCTAGAGTGTAAAATTAGGGGGACCCCATGCCATTTTTTTAAATAAATTCTTTAATTTAACAATAAATGACAAGTACAGTAACTTGGTTGATGGGCACACATAAATTGGCCAAATTATGCGCAAAAAACCTTCATTTTTCAAAGTGAGATTAGTCTAGATACAATATTTCTTATATATTCATGTATGGAGTGCCGAAGTTCTTTTTGCAATTGAGATTACTCTTTTCTTCAGAGCACCCGAATAGACCAGTGAGCGACCCCTCTCTTTTTTCTAAGTACAGTGACCAAGTCAGTCACTGTACTAATTATATATCTGACTGACATCTTTCTATCTAACTGTTCTGTGGGTATAGATCTATTTTCTCAATTCTAAATTGTCGGGTACCGTTGTGTTTTTACTGTACATGGCTGATGAATTGGCGACTTTCAAGGAGATGGGTGCGTGAAAATCGGATGGCACCCGCATGGTCCGAGTGCCGTGCGATTATGTTCACACACCCATTGACTTGCATTGACGAGTCTCGCCCGAGATACACGGCAATACGCAGCATGTTGGGATTTTTGTCCCAGTCCGATTTCAGAAAAAAATTGCAGATGAGATGTCACTCATTGATTAACATTGGTTGAAGTGCAATCCGATATTTTATCGAATTGCATGCATGCATCCATTTTCTTCACATATGAGTATGAGCCCTAAGGCAGAGGTTGAGGGTGTAGATGGAGGCCCTAGAGGAGGTGGAGGCGGCAGAAGCAGTGAAGAAAGTGTGAAATACAGAGGTTTGTCCTGCAAGCCTTGGGGATTCTAAGACTTGTGGAGCAGCCCCTTCCCCACCTGCACCCACAGCCACCAGAGTCACCCAGTGTCCAGTCAGCGCGATGTAACACCCCTGGTCATGCTTACTTGTCCAGGTGTCTGTAGTGAAATGCACCCTGGCAGACATGGAGTTGGTCAAGGAACGGGTGATGTTGTCTGTGACATGCTGGTGTAACGCAGGCACAGCTTTCTTAGAGAAGTAATGGCGACTGGGCAACTGCTACCAGGGGACTGCGATGACCATCAGCTTTCGGAAACCGGCTGTATCTACCAGATGGAAAGGCAGCATTTCCGTGGCCAACAGATTGGAGATGGTGGAGTTCAACCTCTTAGCTTTGTCATGTGTAGGATGAAACAATCTTTTACGTGATCACAACTGCGGGACCGTGGGCTGGCTGCAGTTCTGAGAGAGGACGGAGTAGGGTGAACAGGACAAACTGCTGGTCCGTGAGTGAGGTGCAGGCGGAAATGTCACGGTGGATTGAGAAAGATGTGGTGTGCTCGTTGTCTGAGATCGGTCAAAAACTGCAGGCAAGTCCATTTCCGTTAAAGCTGACGGGCTCTCACTCAGCCTGACTGGAGCGGGTAAACAACTGGAGGTTCTGAGGTCGGAGACCTGCGTGACAACACTTGGCACGGTAACAGAGGAGGAGGAAGAACCAGCAGATAAGGTTGATGGGGCGGCTGATGGTTAGTGAGGTCCGCTGGTCTGCATTTTATTGCAGTGAGAATGCCAGAGTAATGCATGTTGATTGCGCATATGAAGGTTCATGCATGTAATAGTCAAATTATTGCACTTTTTCCTTCTACTGAGTTTTTTCTTTGCAAAGTTGGTAGATAATGTGAGTTGGCTCATCCTTTGCAGGGTCAATGTACAACGTAAACTCCTCGTCTTCCTCCTCCACCTCAGATGACTCACTCAGCTAAGTGCCTCTGGATTCACACCAAGTGGGATCTACAACCTCATCATCATCCTCTCTGTTCTCCCACTCCTCGCCCTGAGTCACCCTCCTCCTCTTCCAGCCCTGACAGCACAGTACAGTCCATGTGAGCCTCAGGTATCTGAGTCTCATCAGGATCACCCGCCCACCAGGGGTTGACGTCTGGTTAAGAGGGTTAGAATGCTGCTTGGACCCTACTTCATCCTTTCCCTGGATCCAAACTAAAAGAATTTTGGGCATTGGTTCAGATGCTTTCCTCATCTTGAGTCTGTGAATCTTTGGAGCAGACTTCTGATGCCTATTGCATAGAATGTGTGAACAGTTCTGCAGAATCACCCATTTGTGGTTCCCTGCAGTCAGTTGGGCAGTTGGAGAGTTGTGACGTGGAGGGGAAACAAGGGTAATAGGGGTGCCAACTCTGAGGACTGTACCGTGTATGCTGTTGAGGTGGAGGAAGAGAGGGAGAGGCCACTTGATGCAGCACATGCCATCCACTGTAGCACTTGTTCCTTCTAGCCCTCATCTACAAGGCGTAATGCTGTGCGGCTGCCAAAGAAAGGGAGTGAAGTAGCCCGTCCAGTAATACAAGTTGTCATTTGTATTTGGATAAAAAGTGATGGTGTTGGTTCAGTAGTGCTTTCAATAACATTACTACCTTCCACATGTATACCTTCCCCACGTATACCTTGAACACCAAGCCTATTTCCCTTCCACCACGACCTCGCTTTTCCCACTTATGTTGCTCAGATAGTGTGGTTAGAACGCGCTATTAGCAGCAAAAAATGTTATTTATTTTTTACTGTGGATGACTCCTGTTTAACATAGAATATATGCTCCAAACAATTTCAAACTGAAATCTCCGCTGCTGTATCATGTTAGTAACAGAAAAAAAGAGATTTTTTTACTCTGCACGAGCTCTGCATACAGCAGTATTTCACTGCCACAAAATGACAAGCTGAGATATGGTGTGCTGTATCACGTTTGTTACAGGCAAAATTAGATTTTTAAAGGTGTACTTGTGCATGGAATACAATAGAAGCAGTGCACAACAGAGTTCTATGACGAAATGTGCCCTGCTGTTTTTGTCTGGACCTCACTAATGGCACAAGAAAAAAATCTGCTGGAAGGTCGATTTCACAGCCACACAGGAAACTAGCTATCTAAACTCTCTGACTTAGAAGTAACCGCCTAGCTAACTAGTTAAAACCTCTCAGTATCCAGGAGCAGACCAGAAGCAGCCTATCTGACTAGTGATGAGTAGTAGTTATGAGCTAGTATGTTTTGTTAACCCTTTCGCCGAGTATGCTCGGCCGAGCACCGAGTATTTATAGCGTGCTCGGGCTTTAAGTTTTCGTCGCTCCGTGAACATGATTTGCGGCTGTTTGACAGATTTAATACATGTAAGGAATGCCTGTTTTTCCAGCATTCCTCACATGTATTAAATGTGTCAAACAGTCGCAAATCATGTTCACGGAGCGACGAAAACTTAAAGCCCGAGCACGCTATAAATACTCGGTGCTCGGCCGAGCATACTCGGCGAAAGGGTTAACAAAACTTACTCGCTCATCACTAGTGATGAGCGAACATGCTCGCCACTACTCGGTACTCGCCCGAGCATCATGGTGCTCGACAAGCTCGGCGAGTATTTCCGGGTTGCTCGGGCGGGAAATCGGGTCCCCTACCTGTATGTTTGGCGCTCTTTAGAGAGCCAATGAACATGCAGGGATTGCCTGCCATGCACTGTAATGCCGTTGCCATATTGGTTGTGGGCATTACAGTGATTGGCTGGCCGCACAGCGTCATCAGGTGTATATCAGCCCTGGTGCCGCCATGCTCGTCACAGTCACTCCGGATCAGACAGTGTAGGGATAGCTGCTGCTGTGTCAGGGAGAGATTTAATCGTGTATTAGGTAGTGTAGGGAGAAAAAGCATACATTACACATATCCATCTTAACAAACAATCCATCTGCAGAGATATCAGGCAGGCAGTGTATATAGGCAGGCAGGCAGTGTATATAGCAGACTGCAGTGCATATAGCATAAGAGGCTCCATTCCAGTTCTGTCTGCTCCTGTTAGATATTTCTAGAAATAGGCCTAGGTCTCAGGGACCAGGAATAATTTTTTTGCATCTTAATCCTCATTATTTGCTTAAAAAGCAATCCAGAGAACACCGTTTTTCTGCGCCATTTGCTTGTTGGCACTGCAGAATACAGCCAGGTCCTTTCCATATTACAGCGCTAAAAATCCATCTATTTAAAACTGTGTTTTCTCCGTCACACGGATCACATATACGTTTTCAGAAAATACTGCCATTTCTGGCCTCCTTTAAATTTTTTTTCAGTGTGTCAGCAAAGTTTTTGACACTGGTTTGCTGTTCGAAGCAGTTACCTACAGGCCAGGTATTTGAAACTGTGTTTTCCCCCTCACACGGATCACATATACGTTTTCAGAAAATACTGCCATTTCTGGCCTCCATTAAAAAAATTTTTCAGTGTGTCAGTGAAGCAATTGACACCAGATTGCTGTTCAAAACAGTTACCAACAGGCCAGGTATGTAAAACTGTGTTTTCTCCGTCACACGGCTCACATATACGTTGTCAGAAAATACTGCCATTTCTGGCTTCCATTAAAAATCTCTTTCCGTGTGTCAGTGAAGCAATTCACAGCAGTTTGCTGGTCAAACTACTTACCTACAGGCCAGGTATTTAAAACTCTGTTTTCTCCGTCACACGGATCACATATAAGTTCGCTCCAAACTCAGTAATTTGTAGTGAGCGTGGAAGATACTGTCCTCCATTTAAAATGGGCAACGCACGTGGTAAGGGATGGGGAACTGGACGTGATGATAATGGTGCATGCAGAGGCCGAGGACAAGGCCGTGGGCAAGCCAAAATTGTGCCACAACAAACACCCACATCTTCTCGCCTGACCTTCCTGTCCCAATTTCTAGGGGACCGCAGCACACCACTATTGAACCCAGAGCAGTGTCAAAAGGTTGTTGGTTGGATAGCGGATAATGCTTCCAGTCACTTAGCCACCACCACCACCCTGTCTTCCACACGGTCAAGTCTCAGTAGCCGTGAATCTGGACCGCATATTCCTCACCCTGATCCTCCTTCCTCCCACCATGCCGAGTACCCAGAGACAACTGATCCCACACTTGGACACTCTGAAGAGCTGTTCATTTTTCCATTTATAGATTCGGGCCTCTCGCCTGGTCCACTTGAAGCGGGGCAAGAGGAGATCGCGTAGAGCGATGCCCAAATATTTGAGCAGCCACGGTCACACGAAGGCGACGGTGGGAAAGTGTCACAAAAGGTGGACGATGATGAGACACAATTGCCAGAAAGTCAGGAGGAGGACCAGGGTGCGGAAGTGGAAGACAAGGTGTTGGATGACATAGTAACTGACCCAACCTGGCAGGAGGACATGCAGAGCGAGGACAGCAGCACACAGGGGGAGGGAGGCAGAGCACCCCAACAGGCAGGAAGAAGAAGTGTGGTGGCAGCAGACAGAAGGCAGGCAACTGTTCCCCGTAACACTAACACGAGGGCGATAACCTCAAAAAGGCCATTTGCAACACCTGCCAGGCCAGCATCAGCAGGGTTGGCAAAACGACCAGCCTGACCACCACCAGCATGATCAGGCACATGGCAGCAAAGCACCCGACTTTGTGGGCCGAACCCCAGGGTCCAGGAACAGTGTCTGCGGGTGGCACCATTGCTTCTTCCGCTGTTGTGCATGCAACCAATCCCCTGTCCATGGTGCATGCAAAGATGCCTCCTGCCCTGCACCTGTCGTTGCACACTCTCAAGTAGCAGCATCAGGAAGCACGTCCATGTCCTTGTCCCAGCACAGTGTTCAGTTGTTCATACCCCAGTCCTTGGAACGCAAGCGCAAATATGCAGCCAACGCCCCACAGGCCACACTACTAAATTTTCACATTTCATGACTGCTTGCGCTCGAAATGTTGCCTTTTAGGCTCATGGAGACGGAGGCATTCCGCAACCTGATGGCGGCGGCCGTCCCTCGGTACTCGGTCCCCAGCCGCCACTATTTCTCCCTGTGTGCCATCCCTGCATTACACAAGCACGTGTCCCAAAACATTAGCCGTGCTCTCAACAACGCAGTTACCGGTAAAGTCCACCTAACCACGGACAAGTGGATAAGTGCTTGTGGGCAGGGACTGTACATCTCGCTGACGGCACACTGGATTAACATAGTGGAAGCCGGGACCCAGTCGGACCTTTGGACGGAACACGTCCTTCAGACGCCAAGGATTGCGGGCCCTAGGTCAATCAGGGTTGCCCCTACGGTGTTCAACTCCTGCACCTCATCCTCCTCAACCTCCTCCTCCTCTTCAGCCTCCATCTCCGAAATGACCACATCAGTCACAAGCTGGAAGCACTGCAGCACTGCCTCGGCCAAGCGGCAACAGGCTGTGCTGAAGCTAATATGCTTAGGGGAAAAAATGCACAATGCTGAAGAGTTGTGGACAGCTCTGAAAGAGCAGGCAGATCTGTGGCTCACACCGCTGAACCTACAGCCAGGCATGGTCGTGTGTGACAATGGCTGGAACCTAGTGGCGGCTCTGAGGCGAGGCGAGCTCACACACGTACCATGCCTGGCCCATGTGCTTAACCTCGTGGTTCAGTGGTTTCTCAAATCCTGCCTGGAACTGCCAGATCTGCTTGCTAAAGTACGCCGCCTGTGTGCCCATTTTATAAAGTCAGCTACAGCTTCCGCCGCCCTTGCAGTGTTTCAGCAGCATTTGCAGCTTCCGCCTCAAAGACTGGTGTGTGATGTCCCCACGCGGTGGAACTCTACACTGCAGATGTTGGGAAAGATTTGTGAGCAGAAGAGGGCAGTTGTTGAGTACCAGCATCAACAAGGCCGTTGGTATTCAGTTTCGACTCCACACATAAGACCTCAGGAGTGGACATGGATGTCAGACATATGTACTATCCTCCAAAACTTTGAGGACTCCACCAAGATGGTGAGCGGCGATGACATCATAATTAGCATCACCATCCCGCTTCTCTGTCTTCTGTAATGCTGTCTGCTCACAATCAAAGAGGATGCATTGCAGGCGGAGCACGATGAGATGGAGCAAGGAACCAAACAGGGTGATTACACACAGCCAAGCCTCATCTCATCCCAACGTGGATTGGGTGACAATGAGGAAGAGGAGGAGGAGGAGGAGGAAGGACAGGAGCTAGTTTCATGCACTATACACGGTACTACCAGCACAGCTGTCATACCGTCTGTTCAGCGTGGATGGCCAGAGAACAGAGAGGAGGAGGAGGAGGAGAGCATGGTCAGTCATCCTCTTGGTGAGGACACGGAAGTCTTGCCTGTTAGTAGTCTGGCACGCATGGCCGAGTTTATGTTATGCTGCCTTTCCCATGACCCTTGCATTCTCAAAATTTTGGGTGACAGTCATTACTGGTTGGGGACACTTCTAGACCCACGCTACAAGGAGAACTTTATATCTCTTATTCCTGAGGCGGACAGGCCTACAAAAATGGGGATGTACCAGAAGGCCCTTGTTGCGGAACTATTAAAAAAATTCCCATCTGAAAACGCTGGTGGCAGAGGGCACACTTCGTTGGACAACCAAGGAGTACAGGCGAGAGAGACACAACTTCAATCCAGCAGAGGCAGGGGAACACTGTCAAAGTTCTGGGAGAGTTTCCTCAGACCCTCCCATCGGACAGGCCCTGAGGCGCGGGGTACTCTCACAAGGAGTGCAAAGTTTGGGAAGATGCTGAGGGAGTACCTTGCTGACCGTACCAACGTCCTCCGTGATTCCGATATGCCTTATAATTATTGGGTATCCAACCTGGATACAAGGAATAAACTGGCTCTCTATGCCTTGGAGGTCCTGGCCTGCCCTGCCGCCAGCGTTTTATCAGAGCGGGTTTTTAGTGCCGCTGGTGGAATTATAACTGATAAGCGCATCCACCTGTCAACTGAAAATGTTGACAGGCTGACTCTTATAAAAATGAACAAGGGCTGTATTGGGCCAGACTTCTCAACTCCACCGAATGATAGCAGCGTAACATAAACTCCAATCCAGTGTCTTTTCTTGGGAGGTGTATTCCCATGCACCTTTTCACACCCACACATGGGTATACGCTTCCTGATGTTGGCTATTTGCTCTTGTCCTCCTCCTTCTCCTTAGTGCATGGGCATTACAAGTATAGGAGGCCAGCTCCTTTCTAATGGGAATATTATTTTATGAGGCCCTCCTCCACGTCTCTTCCAAGGAGCATTGAAGTGCCTCCAAATTTTTGGCAACCCTTGCATTCACTGCATAGGCCAACACTATGGGAGACTCTCTCCTTTCTAATGGGAATTTATCGTTACTGTGGCCATGCTCTGTGTGTCTTTAAATTCTTAGTGGGGTTTTTCCTAAAATTTTCAGCCGCTGGACTCACTGCATACCCTATAACTGTATAGCAGACTCTCTCCTTTCTAATGGGAACATGTCGTACCTTGTTACTGTGGCCCTTCTCTGTGTGTCTTTAAATTCTTAGTGGGGTTTTTCCTAAAATTGTCAGCCGTTGGACTCACTGCATACCCTATAACTGTATAGCAGACCCTCTCCTTTCTAATGGGAACATGTCGTACCTTGTTACTGTGGCCCTGCTCCATGAGTCTTTCAATTCCCTAAACAAGGGATTGAAGCTTGAAGAGGACAATTTGCATATTCCAGGTGTCTTCTGGGAAAAGCGAAGAGTCTCCCTCAGCTAGAAGATCATTGGGTACAGCCGGGACCAGCTGCTTGGAAAGCATCGCCAAACCAGGGATTGAAGCTTGAAGAGGGCAATTTGCATATTCAAGGTCCCTTCTGGGAAAAGCGAAGAGTCTCCCTCAGCTGGAAGATCGTTGGGTACAGCTGGGACCAGCTGCTTGGAAAGCATCGCCAAACCAGGGATTGAAGCTTGAAGAAGACAATTTGCATTTTACAGGTGCCTTCTGGGAAAAGCGAAGAGTCTCCCTCAGCTGGAAGATCGTTGGGTACAGCCGGGACCCGCTGCTTGGAAAGCATTGCCAAGCCAGGGATTGAAGCTTGAAGAGGACAATTTGCATATTCCAGGTGCCTTCTGGGAAAAGCGAAGAGTCTCCCTCAGCTGGAAGATCGTTGGGTACAGCCGGGACCAGCTGCTTGGAAAGCATCGCCAAACCAGGGATTGAAGCTTGAAGAGGACAATTTGCATTTTCCATGTGCCTTCTGGGAAAAGCGAAGAGTTTCCCTCAGCTAGAAGATCGTTGGGTACAGCCGGGACCAGCTGCTTGGAAAGCATCGTCAAACCAGGGATTGAAGCTTGAAGAGGACAATTTGCATATTCCAGGTGCCTTCTGGGAAAAGCGAAGAGTCTCCCTCAGCTGGAAGATCGTTGGGTACAGCCGGGACCCGCTGCTTGGAAAGCATCGCCAAACCAGGGATAGAAGCTTGAAGAGGACAATTTGCATATTCCAGGTGCCTTCTGGGAAAAGAGAAGAGCTTCCCTCAGCTGGAAGATTGTTGGGTACAGCCGGGACCAGCTGCTTGGAAATCATCGCCAAACCAGGGATTGAAGCTTGAAGAGGACAATTTGCATTTTCCAGGTGCCTTCTGGGAAAAGCGAAGAGTCTCCCTCAGCTAGAAGATCGTTGGGTACAGCCGGGACCCGCTGCTTGGAAAGCATCGCCAAACCATGGATTGAAGCTTGAAGAGGACAATTTGCATATTCTAAGTGCCTTCTGGGAAAAGCGAAGAGTCTCCCTCAGCTGGAAGATCGTTGGGTACAGCCGGGACCAGCTGCTTGGAAAGCATCGCCAAACCAGGGATTGAAGCTTGAAGATGACAATTTGCATATTCCAGGTGCCTTCTGGGAAAAGCGAAGAGTCTCCCTCAGCTGGAAGATCGTTGGGTACAGCCGGGACCAGCTGCTTGGAAAGCATCGCCAAACCAGGGATTGAAGCTTGAAGAGGACAATTTGCATATTCCAGGTGCCTTCTAGGAAAAGCGAAGAGTCTCCCTCAGCTAGAAGATCGTTGGGTACAGCCGGGACGAGCTGCTTGGAAAGCATCGCCAAACCGAATTTGTTTATTCTAGGGTATCACAAGAAAGAAGACAGACATCAAGTCAGCAGGGACAAGGAGCAGCATGGCAGATGTGACAACCTACATGGTGAGCTGCAACATGTGCTACATGTTCACAGATAGACCAGAAGATGAAACCAACTTCACCTGCCAGAAGTGTAGACTACTGGCTCTTTTAGTAGAAAAGGTGCAGGGACTGGAAGAAAGAATTGCGACATTAAAACTCATCAAGGAAAATGAAGACTTCCTGGACAGAACAGAAGCGTCACTACTGGTCACGGAAAGTGAAGGAAGCGTCAGAGAACCTCCAGAGGCAGACAAGTGGAGGCAAGTGACCAAAAGAAGCAAGAGGACCATGGAGACACCACCAACCACACAACTGAGAAACAGATTCCAAGTACTTGTGGAGGACGAAGATGGCACACCTAAGGATGAGGCACTACCAGCAAGCAAAGAAGAAAAGAACACCCAGAAGCGACAAGAAAAAGGACAGCCAAGAAGGGAAGAAGAATGGTGGTGGTGGGAGACTCACTACTGAGAGGAACAGAAGCAGCTATCTGCAGACCGGACATAACCGCAAGAGAAGTATGCTGCCTCCCAGGTGCGAAGATCAAGGATGTTACCGATAGGATACCGAAGCTCATCAGTTCCAACGATGTCCACCCATTTCTTCGGATACATGTTGGCACCAATGACACGGCAAGGAAGGACCTACCGACAATCTGCAAGGACTTTGAAGCATTGGGGAAGAAAGTAAAAGAACTGGATGCGCAGGTAGTTTTTTCTTCTATCCTTCCAGTAGACGGGCATGGCGTCAAGAGGTGGAACAGGATCCTTGATGTGAACAACTGGCTGAGACGATGGTGCAGACAACAAGGATTTGGATTCCTGGACTACAGTGTGAATTACCTCTATGACGGACTCCTTGCCAGAGACGGACTACACCTCAACAAACCCGGGAAACACACATTCGCCAGGAGACTCGCAACACTCATCAGGAGGGCGTTAAACTAGAAGAAGAGGGGATGGGAAGAAAAATGCCAGACACGAACATGAAACCAGAGAACATACTAATAAAAGATATGAAGTGCGACAAAGAAGGTCCAAGACAAGATACTTGGAAGGGAGGTAAGAAAATTTCTAATACAATCCACAGGGAGAAGATTGGAACAAAACAAAATCGTGTAAACTGCATGCTAGCAAATGCCAGAAGCCTGACAAACAAGATGGATGAACTGGAAGCAGAAATATCTACAGGTAACTATGACATAGTGGGAATAACCGAGACATGGTTAGATGAACGCTATGACTGGGCAGTTAACTTACAGGGTTACAGTCTGTTTAGAAGGGATCGAAGAAATTGGAAAGGGGGTGGAGTCTGTCTATGTAAAGACGTGTCTAAAGCCTACAATACGGGAGGATGTATGGGAGGGAAATGAGGAGGTCGAGTCCTTATGGGTGGAGATACATGGGGCAAAAAACAATAATAAAATTATCATAGGAGTCTGTTATAAACCACCAAATATAGCAAAAGCCACGGAAAGTCTATTAATGAGACAAATAGACGAAGTAGCAAAAAATAACGAGGTGATTATTATGGGGGACTTCAACTACCCCGATATAGACTGGGAAACCGAAAGCTGTAGATCTCAGAAAGGAAACAGGTTTCTGTCAATTGTCAAAGACAATTATTTGTCACAACTTGTGCAGGAGCCAACTAGAGGGACGGCCCTTTTAGACTTAATATTAACTAACAGGCCAGACAGAATAACTGAGGTGCAGGTTGGGGGGCACCTGGGAAATAGTGACCACAACATTATACAATTCCACATGTGCTTCAGTAGGGTGCCCAGCAAGGGAGTCACAAAAACACTGAACTTCAGGAGGGCAAAGTTTGATCAGCTAAGAGATGCCCTTCACCTTATAGACTGGGATAGTATCTTCAGTAATAGGAGCACGGATAGAAAATGGGAAATTTTCAAAACAGTCCTACATAGTCACTGTAGAAGGTACATACCTTATGGGAATAAAAGGGCTAGGAATAGGAGGAAGCCAATGTGGCTAAATAAGGAAGTCAAGAGGGCAATGAAAAACAAAAAAAGGGCTTTCGGTAAACTTAAACAAGAAGGCAGCGAGGAAGCGCTAATATCTTATAGGGAAAAAAACAAAATCTGTAAGAAACAAATAAGAATAGGAAAAGAGGAGACAGAGAGACTAATTGCCAAGGAAAGTAAAACGAATCCCAAACTGTTCTTTAACTATATAAACAGTAAAAGGATTAAAACTGATGGAGTTGGCCCATTGAAAAATAACCTGGGTAAAATCATAGAGGGCGATGAGGGTAAAGCAAACCTACTCAATAGCTTCTTCTCCACTGTTTTCACAAAAGAAAACAATTTATCGGAGGAAATGCAGAGTGATAAAGTAAACCCTCCGCTAAATATCACCCACCTAACCCAGGAGGAAGTTCAGAAACGCCTAAATAATATCAAAATAGACAAGTCACCAGGCCCAGATGGCATACACCCCCGGGTACTAAAAGAATTAAGTAATGTGATAGACAGACCGCTGTATCTTATATTCAAGCACTCTTTATGGACAGGGACTGTCCCACTAGACTGGCGCCAAGCAAATGTGGTACCAATATTCAAAAAGGGGTCTAAAAGTGACCCTGGGAACTATAGACCAGTAAGCTTAACATCTGTTGTGGATAAATTGTTTGAAGGATTTCTTAAAGATGCTATTGTAGAATATCTTAATGATAATAACTGTCTAACTCCATATCAACATGAATTCATGAGGGATCGCTCCTGCCTAACAAACCTGATCGCCTTCTACGAGGAGGTGAGCTCACAGCTGGACCGGGGAGAGTCAGTGGATGTTGTATACCTTGACTTCTCCAAAGCGTTTGATACCGTGCCACACAAAAGGTTGGTATATAAAATGAGAATGCTTGGTCTGGGGGATAATGTGTGCAAGTGGGTAAATAGCTGGCTGAGTGATAGAAAGCAGAGGGTGGTTATCAATGGAGTAAGCTCAGGGTGTGTCAGGGTTACTAGTGGGGTGCCTCAAGGGTCTGTCTTGGGCCCTATATTATTTAATATATTTATTAATGATCTAGTGGAAGGGTTGCATAGTAAAATAGCAATATTTGCAGATGATACTAAACTTTGTAAAGTAGTTAATACAGATGAGGATAGGGCACAGCTACAGGAGGATTTAGATAAATTGGGGAGTTCGGCCAAAAAATGGCAAATGGGGTTCAATGCCGATAAATGTAAGGTCATGCACATGGGAAAGAAAAACAGCAGTCACCCATACATATTAAATGGGAAACCGTTGGGGAAATCTGACATGGAGAAGGACCTGGGCATCTTGGTTAACAGCAATTTAACTTGGAGTGCCCAGTGTCAGGCAGCAGCTGCAAAGGCAAATAGAGTCATGGCATGCATCAGAAGAGGAATAGGGGCATATGATGAGAACATTGTTCTTCCTCTGTATAAAGCGCTGGTATGGCCGCACTTAGAATATTGTGCACAGTTCTGGGCTCCGGTGCTCAGGAAAGACATATTTGAGCTAGAGAGGGTACAAAGGAGGGCGACTAAGGTAATAAAGGGAATGGAGGGACTAGAATACCCAGAGAGGTTGTCAAAATTAGACCTATTTACGTTGGAAAAGAGAAGGCTTAGAGGAGACCTCATAAACATGTATAAATACATCAGGGGGCAGTACAGAGATCTCTCCCATTACCTGTTTATACCAAGGATGGTGACAAAGACGAGGGGGCACACTATGCGCCTGGAGGAAAGGAGGTTTCTTCACCAGCATAGAAGGGGATTCTTTACGGTCAGAGCCGTGAGACTCTGGAACTCTCTGGGAGAGGAAGTGGTGATGTCCAACTCACTGAATGAGTTCAAGAGAGGCCTGGACGCCTTTCTTGAGAACAATAAAATTACATCTTATGCTTAGTGATAGTTAATTAATCCAGGGATTTAATCTGACTGCCAGATTGGAGTCGGGAAGTGAATTTTTCCTCAATGATGTAAATTGGCCTATACCGCATGGTTTTTTTTTGCCTTCCCCTGGATGAACGCTGCGGAATAGCTGCAGTGCACAAGAAACAGGTTGAACTGGATGGACGCTTGTCTTTTTTCGGCCTTATAAACTATGTAACTAGTGAGGTTTTTCCTACAATTGTCAGCCGTTGGACTCACTGCATACCCTATAACTGTATAGCAGACCCTCTCCTTTCTAATGGGAACATGTCGTACCTTGTTACTGTGGCCCTACTCTATGTGTCTTTAAGTTCTTAGTGGGGTTTTTCCCAAATTTTGGCATCCCTTGCAGTCACTGTATACGCAATAACAGTATAGGAGACCCACTTGTTAATAATGGGAACAACAAAACATAGCCGGCTGATGGCTCTCTAATAATAGCTAGGGCCGACTGCTGGCCTTTTAAGAATAGTAACGGCCGTCTGATGTCCCTATAAAAATAGGCTTTATGACTTTCAGAGTCCCTCCATCATAAATAAAACAGGATGTGTTGTCTGATGTGTCACACACCACATAGCCAGATAAGGTTGTAAAATGTTAAAATGACATTTCCCGGTGAATGCATTTGTCTTAAAAAAAACCTTTAAAAAACAAAACAATAGGATCTTTCTTTAGTATAAAAAACAGCGTCACCAATTTAACAACAATGTAATCACATTGTTCAGCTCATGCACCTCCTCCTCCATCTCCGAAATGACCACATCAGTCACAAGCTGACAGCACTGCAGCACTGCCTTGGCCAAGCGGCAACAGGCTGTGCTGAAGATAACATGCTTAATGCTCAATTGACAAACCGCTCAGCGCTGCAGAGTTGTTGAAAGCTGTAACACAGCAGCCTGATCTGTGGCTCTCACCGCTGAACATACAGCCAGGCATGGTCATGTGTGACAATGGGCGGAACCTGGTGACGGAGAAATGACAGCCGGGGTAGATACGGTTTCCCTCTATGCCAGTCCTTTCACTGAGCTAAAGAATATGGTGTGGTGAAATACAACTCCCACTGAGAAGCTGTTTCAGATTGAAAAACATTGTGCCCACCAGAGCATTTGATTCTGAGGGCTAACCTTTCTCCCCCACTCATGAGCCCCATAGTAGCTGCAAACTTAGCGCTATCATGAACTCTCCTGAGGTAGAAGCCAAGGCACACCAGAGGATTCTCTGGTGGGACCGTCCAACCCTGCCAAGAAGCAGTCCTGGCTAAGAAAAGTGTGTGGAAAGGTTCCCGGACACTCTATGGCTGCTTTTTTTACTGAGGAGGAAACACACGCAAACACGGGGAGAACATACAAAGTCCTTGCAGATGTTGTCCTTGCTGGGATTTGCTCCAAGGATCCCAGCGCTGCAAGTCTTAAGTGCCAACCACTGATCCAATGTACTGCCGTTCACCTTCTAATATCTAACAGGCTGGAGAAACTTGCACCTACTGCCACTCTATCTTCAGCTCCTTTGTGAGAAAATGTATTTGGGCAGCCACTCAGTCTACCAAATAAAATTCCTGAGAAAGAAATTGGGGACAGCTTTGCTACTGGTACTGGGGGAAGTGCTAATACCATGGCGTCGTACCATAGTTTGCTGGAAATATTCCAGGCTGGTAGGAGGCAAGCAAATTTCCACAGAAAAGTACCAGCAGTAATGTTCAGGGACCCGCGCTTGTAGAAGACGGAGACAACACCGGGAGAAATAGTGACTGCTGGGGACCGAGTACGGACATGAGGCATGAGGCATGTGGTTGTGAAAAGCTTCCGCCTCCACGAGCCTAAAAGGTCACATTTGAAATTAAATCAGCTTTACAGGACTTCCTGTGAGAAATGACTTGCAGGGTTGATAGGGTTTCCCTCTATGCCAGTCCTTTCACCGAACTAAATACAACTGTCAGCAAAAAAAGTTGTGGACTGGCTCCGTACCGTCCCTGGCTACATTCACCTGTCCACGTGTTTGTGGTTAGGCGGTCCTTCCCAGTAAGTGCACTGGGGAGGGCACAGGTAATGTTGTGGGACCCGTGCTTGTGGGCGATACCGGGAAATATAGTGGCGGCTGGAGACCGAGTATGGACACCCGGCCGCCGGCGGCATGAGGTTGTGAAAAGCTTACGCCTCCACGAGCTTAAAAGGCTATATTTCAAGTGCAAAAAGCTTCCCAGAAATCTGGCAGTTTAGTGTTGCGGCCTGTGGGAGGCTGGCTTCATACTTGCACTTGCATTCCAAGTAACAGAAAATTAAGCTGATGGTGGCCTCTATCATCATCATGGCCTC
The DNA here is from genome assembly GCF_046119375.1 of Phyllobates terribilis. NCBI lineage: Eukaryota > Metazoa > Chordata > Amphibia > Anura > Dendrobatidae > Phyllobates > Phyllobates terribilis. The sequence goes on along the minus strand of NW_027362761.1, from coordinate 16,489,893 downwards.
ACCTCGGCACTATGAACTCTCCTGAAGTAGAAGCCCGCCGGAGGAGTCTCCGGTTCTCTGGTGGGCCCGTCCAACCCTGCCGAAAAGCAGCCCTGGCTAAGAAAAGTGTGGGGGAAGGTTCCTGGACACTCTATGGCTGCTTTTTTAATATGGATCGGCCATGCTTATGCATGTGTGGCGCCCTGCTGTGCATTGCTGCCACAGATCCTAGAGGGGTGCATGGACGGATTCCTCCACAAGAGGCCCTCGTAGCATTCACACACCTCCACCTTCCACCTCAGACCAGCAGAGGGAGCCCGTTAGGGATATAAATAGGGAAGGTGGAGCTAGGCAGTTCAGTCTGGTCTGAAGTCTAGTCTGGAGTCCACAGAGAGTAAAGTCTGTGAGGAAGTCAGTGCATCCTGGACTCATTGAGCTCAGGTTAGTGAGCCTAAGGCGTGCCGACGGCATAAGAGCAGTGAAGAGTAGCAAGGCCTACTGCCAGTGTGAAGCCTAGTGAGGGCCCCGAGCGCGGCCGAAGGCAAGCGGAGTAAGCGAGCTACATAGGGGGCAGAGGAGCTTAGTCAGCTCACCCCAAGACCATTTACCGGACACCGGGTCCGTGTGTGCAAGGATCTCTAGGACCAGCAGAAACAACCGGAGCCCCTGGCGAACTATATGTCCCAGGAACACCAAAAGCTGACCGTAATCCCAGGGTCAGGAATCACAGAGGCCCAAGAGACCAGGGAGTGTGATCTCCAACAGAAGGTCCTACCACCAGGTCATCAGGTGCAAGACAGAGACCAAGTTAGGCCTAGCTTCAGGCAGGTCACAAACTTATCAGGAAAAGGCAAGAAACAGGAGGCCCCACACCCGCTCACTGGGGAGAGTCCTGAAATGCACCCTTCACCCTACAGTGCCCTGGATCGTGCCTGAAACACCACCAGTAAAGGTACTGAAGTGAACTGTTATGAGTGTGCCTATTCTCCTGACCCGGCTGGGTACCCCTCTGTCCTGCATCCCTTTTCCTACGCTGCCCTGAGGCCCCGCTCCACCTGTGGGGAGCCGCACCATCTAAGCTGCCTGATCATCGGCCCTAGAGGACTGTAGCAGCACTGGTGATCCTCACCAGACACCACGGGTGGCGTCACGAACTTTCCCCTATTCCATACACCTTTTCCCCATTCCTTTGCTTTTAAGAGTGACCCCAGGGTACGGGCCCGGGAGCCGGCCACCGCGACATCCCCCAAAACTAACAGCGAGGCCCGGGCGCCGAGTAGTCTGTCCCCATCCCCTGGGTGCGTCATCTCTTCCTGGCGTCACGAACAGGATTCCGTGCCTGCTGCAACGACGGAGTGTTGTGCCCGTTGCCACCGGGTACTGTGCGCCTTTATTCAGAACTGTGTATTTAACTGTGGCGAAGATTGCAGCCATTGTTGTGCCGCCGAGCGGGAAGAAGGGCGTAACCGCGGGAAACTGAGAGGCGTACCTGCTAAAGCGCGCGAAGCCTCGGACACGCCCCATGCCTCGACGTCAAACCAGGAAGCGCCAGGTCCTGGAAGGAGCCCCGGTGAGCACTCTGACGTAGGACGCAAGCGACGCAAGGTTCTGAAGAAAACCGTCACCTGCGGAGCTGCGGCCTACCGGAAGAAAAGAAGAGAAGGTAAGTCACGATTCGCTAGGGGGGTGCCAGAATGTCCGAAGAACAGCACAACGCCGGAGTACTGGTTAACCGCGCTGATGTTCAAACCGCGCTCGGCGCCGAGCAGGCCGAAGCAGCCGCTCCACCAGCAGGGCCTGTAACCCCTGTCATACCCATGACCCTACCGTACATCCCTGGAGCGAAGTGGCTCCCCCAGTACAGCGGCAAACCGGATACCCTGTCTGGATTTAAAAGGAAAATATGCGGTATACTGGACATGTACTGTATGACAGGCAAGCAAAGTGCCGCTGTTGTATTAGGACAATTGACCGGTGCTGCGGAGCGAGAAGTACAAACCTGGTTGGCCGCAGACCAGGAGTCAGTGTCCGCAATCTTTAAAAAGTTACAGACTGTCTGTTATGATCTGCTACAAGAACTAAGGAAAGAAAGGGAATCTGTTCCTACAATAAGACTAAGCTGATTCCCTACGTTGCAGCGGGCGACCTGTTCCTTGTGAACAGACCCGCCTTCGTCCTCAGCTAGTCTGAACGCAGACCTATAGAATAAAGGAAGGGGTCCCTAAAAGAACTAGGGACTGGGACAAAATTGGACACCTCCTAGCAGATGTTGTAGCGGAGCAAAAAGACAAACAGGCAAAAAGTATTTAGAGGTCCAAAGGACCAAACGAACTAGAGAGATAGGTACAAAAGCACCTGGCTAGATAGAGAGTCAAATAACATTGAAGTCCAGCAAAGCCAGAAGGGTGGAGCTCGAATAAATAGGCAGCAGGTCACGTGACCAAAATAGAAAAAAACTAACAAGAGTTCTAACAGTACCCCGTCTTCTATGAGGATCCTCCGGATCCTCCAGGCCCAGGCCTATCAGGAAACCTCCTGTGGAATGCTCTGACAAGTCTAGGGGCAGAGACATCATCCGCCCCTACCCAGGAGTTATCCTCGGGACCGAAACCTTTCCAAGCGACGAGATACTGCAATCTCCCTCTATGTCTTCTGGAATTCAGGAAACGAGAAATTTCATATTCGCCATCTTCCACCACCGGAGGAACTGTGACAGTAGCATCCCTATCCGATACATCAGCCTTTTTCAAAAAGGAAACATGAAACACAGGATTAATCTTCCAGGAGGTGGGGACCTCCAATCTAACAGCAGACTGATTAACCACCTGAAGCACCTTAAATGGCCCCACAAACTTCGGACCCAATTTTTTAGAGGGAATCCTCAACCGCAGATTCTTTGAAGACAACCAAACCATGTCACCCACCGTAAACAAAACGTCTTTACGTTTCCTGTTAAAATACTTCTTGGACTTTTTGTTAGCCTCTTGAAGGTTACAACGTACGTCAGTCCAAACTCTCTCCAAATCACCGGAAAAATTCTCCTCCTCCGGCACAGCCAACACCAATTTGGAGAACGAACCAAACGACGGATGTCTCCCAGTACAACAAAAAAAAGGAGAACACCCAGGAGAAGAGGATGTATGGTTGTTGAGAGCAAATTCAGCGAGTGGCAGAAACTTAGACCACCCCTCTTGATTGTCTGCCACAAAACAACGCAAAAACGGTTCCACATTCTGGTTCTTTTTTTCTGTCTGTCCATTAGACTCAGGATGATACCCAGATAAAAATGACAAATGGACTCCCAACCAGTCACAAAAAGCACGCCAAAAGCGAGCCACAAACTGAGGTCCCCTATCAGAAACAATGTCGGTGGGAACGCCATGGAGTCTGACAATTTCCTTAACAAACGCCTTAGCGAGTGTCTTAGTGCAGGGTAGTTTAATGAAAGGAACCAAATGACACATCTTGCTAAAACGGTCCACGACCACCCAGATAACAGTGAAATCCTCGGACACAGGAAGGTCAGTAATAAAATCCATTGCCAGATGCGTCCAAGGCGCACTAGGAACCTCCAGAGGGCAAAGCAACCCCGCAGCAGGGGTATGCGAAGCCTTTGACCTAGCACACACCGTTCATTGACGCACCCACTTGATGACCACCCAGGCCACCAAAAACTGCGACTTATAAGTCTCTTAGTCTCAGAAATTCCTGGATGACCTGCCAACCGAGACTCATGATATTCCACAAACAAATCTTTCCTAAAGGTTCTAGGCACAAACAACCTCCCATGGGGAGTGTTAGATGGGGCATCCTCATGGGCTTTCAGAATCCCATCTTCCAAAACGGAGTCCAATGCTGCTACCACAACTCCTTCCTGTAAAATGCTCTCCTCCTCCTCGGTACCAACCATGGGAGAAAAACTGCGAGATAAAGCATCGGCTTTAACATTCTTGGTACCAGGGATGTAAGTAACAGAAAAATTAAACCGAGAAAAAAAAAGTGCCCACCTAGCCTGACGGGCATTCAAGCGCTTGGCAGCATCCAGATAAATCAAATTTTTATGATCAGTGAAAACCTGAACCGGAAATTTAGCACCTTCCAAGAAATGCTGCCAATGTTCAAACGCGAGTTTAATAGCCAGCAATTTCCGATTACCAACATCGTAATTAAGTACGGTTTCTGAAAATTTTTTCGAAAAAAAAGCACAGGGATGTACTCCATCCTTGTTCTCCTGAGACAAAACCTCACCGCCCCCACCGAAGAAGCATCAACCTCGACCAAAAAAGGCTTGGTCTCATCAGGCTGCATAAGGATAGGGGCAGAACTGAACCTCTCCTTGAGATACACAAAAGCTTCAATGGCCTCAGTAGTCCACTGGACAGTATTTGCACCTTTCCTGATGAGATCGGTCAGCGGCTTAACAATTATAGAAATATTCTTAATGAATTTTCTGTAATAATTGGCGAATCCCAAAAATCTCTGTATCGATTTCAAACCAATAGGCCTAGGCCATTCCTGCACAGCCTGAACCTTCACCGGGTCCATCTCAAAGCCCTCGCTGGAGATAATGTAGCCCAAAAAACTAATTCTCTGCACAGCGAACTCACATTTCTCCAGCTTAGCAAAAAGTGAATTGTCACTTAATAACTGCAAAACCTCACGTACGCTCTGCCAATGAGACTCCAGATCTGGCGAATAAATCAAAATGTCATCCAAATACAAAACCACATTCTTACCAATCAAAGGTCTCAGGATGTCATTAATAAGGTTCTGAAAAAACGCGGGTGCATTGGTAAGACCAAAAGGCATCACCAGATTCTCAAAATGACCTACCGGAGTGTTAAAAGCAGTTTTCCATTCATCCCCCTCTTTTATTGGTAACAAATTGTATGCCCCCCGGAGATCAATTTTAGAGAACCACTTTGCCCCCACTAACTGGTTAAACAAGTCAGGAATTAACGGCAATGGGTAGGAATTGCGTACGGTAATTTTATTAATTTCGCGAAAGTCCAGACATGGACGTAAACCGCCGTCCTTTTTTTTTACAAAAAAAAATCCAAAAGCCACAGGTGACTTGGAAGGTGTAATGTCACCAGCAGCCAAGCTCGTCTGTATGTATTCCTCCAAGGCCTTTCTCTCAGGGATAGTCAGATTAAATAAGCGACTCTTGGGAAGAGTAGCTCCAGGAACAAACTCAATGGTGCAATCATAGTCCCTATGAGGAGGTAAAAGTTGCGACTCCTCCTCTGAAAAAACCTTCCAAAAATCCTGAATAGGTACAGGTAATTCCCCTTTTTCCACAGCCGCAATGCGACCGTTACAACACTTATCATAGCACTTAGGACTCCATGACTTAATCTCATTAGTAACCAGTCCAGTAAAGGATTGTGCAGTTTTAACCAAGGCAAACCTAAAACTACTGGAGAAGTTAAATTATTTAATACCACCAAATGCAAATTTTCCTGGTGAATACTATTGATAGTGAGGGGAAATTCAGCAACCTTGTGAGTAATACATTTCAAAGGAGTGTTGTCAATAGCAATCACAGAAATAGGTGATGACAAAGGTTTGGATTCCAATTTAAGTTTTTCCAAAAACCCCTTATCAATCACATTAAGTGTTGAACCACAATCCACAAATACCTCCCTTAGAATTCAAACAAGCAATACGGGCATAACTGACCTTTTTTTTTTTCTTTGCTTAAACGAAGCTCACAGTTCTTAATTAAATGGTCAGATTTCCCACAGTAAAAACACAATCCCTTGGAAAACCTGCGGTCTCTTTCCTGAGAGCGAAGTTACATCGCCCCAACCTCCATTGGTTCTCTGCCGTCCGAGCAGACCCTCTGAGGACTAGGAGCTGCCATTGCAGGAATTTTCTCATCATTTACACTGGCACGCAGTCTCCTGTCCACACGTATAGCTAATTGCATGGCCTCTTGCAATGTCACAGGTGCAGGAAATGCAATCAGCAGATCTTTAACCCTTTCACTTAGACCGGCAAGAAACGAACATTTTAATCATTCCATTTCACTTCTGAAGACCACCTTCTGAAGTGTGTACAATAATTTTCAACATCACCTGACCCCTGCTTCAAACGTCTCAGTTCTGTCTCAGCAGATGAGACTCGATCAGGATCATCATACAATAACCCCATAGCAGAAAAAAATCCTCCACTGATCTAAAACACGGATCATTAGGTTGGAGAGAAAAGGCCCACCCCTGTGGTTCCTTGCGCAAAAGTGACATGATAAACCCAATACGCTGTGATTCATTCCCAGAGGACCTGGGTCTCAAACGAAAATATAATAAACAAGCATTTTTAAAGGAAAAAAATTCTTGTTGTTTACCATCAAAAATATCAGGCAGTCCTACCTTTGGTTCCACAAAATACGCTCCAAGACAGCTACTCACGTGTTGCTGGAGATCAGCCACCTCTAGAGACAATCCCTGCAGGCATTGAGCCAACTCTTGAACAGACACCATACTGATCCCAGGATTTCTTTCCAAGTTTAGTTTTGGCTGGACTTACTGTTATGATCTGCTACAAGAACTAAGGAAAGAAAGGGAATCTGTCCCTACAATAAGACTAAGCTGATTCCCTACGTTGCAGCGGGCGACCTGTTCCTTGTGAACAGACCCGCCTTCGTCCTCAGCTAGTCTGAACGCAGACCTATAGAATAAAGGAAGGGGTCCCTAAAAGAACTAAGGACTGGGACAAAATTGGACACCTCCTAGCAGATGTTGTAGCGGAGCAAAAAGACAAACAGGCAAAAAGTACTTAGAGGTCCAAAGGACCAAACGAACTAGAGAGATGGGTACAAAAGCACCTGGCTAGATAGAGAGTCAAATAACACTGAAGTCCAGCAAAGCCAGAAGGGCGGAGCTGGAATAAATAGGCAGCAGGTCACGTGACCAAAACAGAAAAAAACGAACAGAAGAGTTCTAACACTGTCTTTGAGAATCGTACTGAGACAGACCTCTGGATGAGGTTCTACAACTGCTCTCAGCAACCGGAGGTCAGTGTTCGGGACTATGCCTGGCGTTTACAATGGGCCCTGCGAGCTCTGAAACAGGTTAGTCCAACCAGCATCAATGATGAAAATAAAATGCTGAAGGAACAGTTTATCCGGGGACTGAGGTCCCAAGAGGAGAGCAGGACTGTGCGTTGGTGGACCCTGGATCATCCAGATGCCACCTTTGACACCCTTAAGGACATGGCTATAAAAGGACTGCAGCCCCTGGAAACAACTGCTATCCAATGTTACCAGGGTGGAGCCACCCCAGTGCCTGCAACATCCACCTTTTCCCCGGTGGCTGCTGAAGCCAAGGTTCCAGCAACGTCCCCTAGTGAGCTGGACAGCCTACGCTCTGAAGTGCGTCAGTTGAGCAAAACCCTGACCACTGTACTGAGTGCCCTGCAGCTGCGGACGGAGCCCAAGGAGGAAGGAAGGATCCTGCTAGCCGACAGCCCTGAGGATGTCCCCTGGATGAGAAGGAAGAGGAGGACCAGCGACCAACGCCGCCCGCCGAAAGACCCTGTCTGCCACCGCTGCCACAAGGCAGGTCACACCGTCCAAAGCTGTCCTTTAAATGAGAAAACCCTTGGGCTGAGGGCCGACACCCAGGAGTAGACCCCCCAGGCCCATCAAACTGGTACCGCAGGTTCGTGGCAGGAAGACCTTTCCTGTCCATTGTGCTGGACGGCATCGCGACACCCGCTCTGCTGGACACAGGATCTCAGGTAACCATCATGCCTGATGTCCTCTACAAAAGGTTCTGGTCTATAGACGAACTTCACCCACCAGATCCAAATCTTTCCGTCTATGCCTCAAACGGCCTCCCCCTTAACCTAGTCGGGGTTAAGGATGTGGCAGTAATGGTGGGAAGAGTGGAACTGTAGGACCGGGGACTAATTGTAGTAGAGACTAATCCCGATGATACAAACTTGTATATGGTACTTGGCACTAATATTGTTAGTAACTGTTTGGGAGAAGTGTTGTTCTTGCTCCAACAGATAGTTGACACTGCCAGGCCAGGGCAGAGAAGGGGGGCGCTGCAGAAAGAAATCCGAGCCCTTATGTACCAGCAACAGGTAAAGCTAACAGGCGGTGAAATTGGTAATGTACGGGTGACAGACCCGGTACCCATTGTGATTCCCCCCGATGAGTGAAATGCTGATTTGGTGTAGAGCAGCAATAGGTCTCAAAGGACGGAGCTACCAGGCGGTAGTAGAGCCCCTTAGCTCGGAACATAGGCCTACACTCTTGACTGCCAGAGGGGTAGTGGATGTACGCAATGGAAGGGTGCCCGTACGCCTCCTAAACTATGGGGAGGACGAGGTTAGATTACCACTCTACGCCACTGTTGCCAAACTGTACACAGCAAATAACAACTCCATACACACGGCGGAGTCCTTAACCTCACCAGACGAAGTGGAGGATAATGACCCGGCAACCCAGGTGGAGGATTGGTGTCAACAGCTCCATGTTGGGACAGACACCACTCCTGCCCATCAGAAGCAGGGTGTATACCGGGTGGTTCAGGAATACGAGCAAGTATTCAGTAAGCACCCACTCGAATTTGGGAGGATTAAGGGGGTTCAACACAGGTGACCATCCACCCATCAAAGAACGTTACAGGCCTATACCACCAGCACACTATCAGAAGGCGAAGGAGATGTTGCACGACATGAAGAAGGCAGGGGTAGTAAGGGATAGTTGTAGTCCCTGGGCAGCTCCCCTAGTTCTAGTCAGGAAAAAGGACGGAAGCATGAGAATGTGTGTAGATTACAGACAAGTAAATCGCATTACACATAAAGATGCATACCCTTTACCACGTATAGAGGAAACCCTGGCTGCCTTAAAGTCTGCAAATTACTTCTCCACCCTTGACCTCACTAGTGGGTACTGGCAAGTAGCTGTTGCTGAGGAGGATCGGGAGAAGACGGCCTTCACCACCCCGATGGGACTCTGCGAGTTCAATAATATGCCGTTTGGACTCTGCAATGCCCCTGGAACATTCCAGAGATTGATGGAGTGCTGCCTGGGACACCGCAACTTCGAGACTGTACTACTATACGTGGACAACGTTATAGTGTATAGTGGTGCCCTGCTGTGCATTGGTGCCACAGATCCTAGAGGGGTGTATGGACGGATTCCTCCACAAGAGGCCCTCGTAGCATTCACACACCTCCACCTTCCACCTCAGACCAGCAGAGGGAGCCCGTTAGGGATATAAATAGGGAAGGTGGAGCTAGGCAGTTCAGTCTGGTCTGAAGTCTAGTCTGGAGAGTAAAGAGAGAGTAAAGTCTGTGAGGAAGTCAGTCCAGCCCGGACTTATTGAGCTCAGGTTAGTGAGCCTAAGGCGTTTCGACGCCATAAGAGCGGTGAAGAGTAGCGAGGCCTACAGCCGGTGTGAAGCCTAGTGAGGGCCCCGAGCGCGGCCGAAGGCAAGTGGAGTAAGCGAGCTACATAGGGGGCAGAGGAGCTTAGCCAGCTCACCCCAAGACCATTTACCGGACACCGGGTCCGTGTCTGCAAGGATCTCTAGGACCAGCAGAAACAACCGGAACCCCTGGCGAACTATATGTCCCAGGAACACCAAAAGCTGACCATTATCCCAGGGCAGGAATCACAGAGGCCCAAGAGACCAGGGAGTGTGATCTCCAACAGAAGGCCCTACCACCAGGTCAGCAGGTGCAAGACAGAGACCAAGTTAGGCCTAGCTTCAGGCAGGTCACAAACTTATCAGGAAAAGGCAAGAAACAGGAGGCCCCACACCCGCTCACTGGGGAGAGTCCTAAAATGCACCCTTCACCCTACAGTGCCCTGGATCGTGCCTGAAACACCATCAGTAAAGGTACTGAAGTGAACTGTTGTCAGTGTGCCTATTCTTCTCCTGACCCGGCTGGGTCCCCCTCTGTCCTGCATCCCTTTTCCTACGCTGCCCTGAGGCCCCGCTCCACCTGTAGGGAGCCGCACCAACAAAGCTGCCTGATCACCGGCCTCAGAGGACTGTAGCAGCGCTGGTGATCCTCACCAGACACCACGGGTGGCGTCACGAACTTTCCCCTATCCCATACACCTTTTCCCCATTCCTTTGCTTTTAAGAGTGACCCCAGGGTACGGGCCCGGGAGCTGGCCACCGCGACATCCCCCAAAAGTAACAGCAAGGCCCGGGCGCCGAGTAGTCTGTCCCCATCCCCTGGGCGAGTCACATGTTATTTCTCAAACCGCATTACAGATCAGGCCATTGTCCAACTCTGTATTCAAGAAATTAAATGCGCAAAGAAAGATGTGTGTGTGTCAAAGCACCACCGACAAGGGCGAGTTGATGTTGGACGGGCTGCCATTGCTTCTGCAACAAGATGCATTACAGGACTTCCTGTGAGAAATGACATGCATGGTAGATAGGGTTTCCCTCTATGCCAGTCCTTTCACCGAGCTAAATACAACTCTCAGCAAAAAAGTTGTGGACTGGCTCCGTACCGTCCCTGGCCACATTCACCTGTCCACGTGTTTGTGGTTAGGCGGTCCTTCCCAGTAAGTGCACTGGGGAGGGCACGGGTAATGTTGTGGGACCCGTGCTTGTGGAAGGCGGAGGCGATACCGGGAAATATAGTGGCGGCTGGGGACCGAGTATGGACACCCGGCTGCCGCCGGCATGAGGTTATGAAAAACTTCCGCCTCCACGAGCCTAAAAGGCCACATTTCAAGTACAAGCAGCTGTCAAAAATTTGGCAGTATAGTATTGCAGCCTGAGGGTAGGTGGCTGGCTGGCTGCCTGCATACTTGCGCTTGCATTCCAAGGAATGGGGTAGGGACAACTGAACGCTGCAGTGGGACAAGGACGTGGATGGTGATTGTTGCAAGTCTGCAACGATAGGTTCATGGCGGGAAGCATCTTCGCATGCGCCAAGGATCACTTATGATGGGCACACTTTTTTTTCCCCATGCTGTTCCCATGACTTTTCAGCACTGCATGCATGTGTCTGATGATGTGTCACACACCACATGGCCAGATAAGGTTGTAAAATGTTAAAATGAAATTTCCTGGTGAATGCATTTGTCTTGGTTGAAAGCAATGCAAAAGTGAAAAAACACATCAAAAACGCTATGTGTGAACATAGCCCAAGGTGTGGAGGAGCATTTTTGTTTTTGGTTATTTATTTTGCTTTATATACATTGTACATGTCATGGAAAGGATGTTCCTTAGCATATTTCCAGTTTCGTTTTGATATGTTTTATTGTGAGTCCATAAAAGTTGCATAATACCTCTGACAACGTTGTTGACAGAAGTGACCTGGGAGTCAGAAATGCTTCCAGGAGTCTTCCCCATGCTGTCCCATGTCATTTGAGCACTGTTCCCAGCGATTTGGGCAATTTTTAGGCCCTCTGCAGACCGCCGGGGGGAGCCGCCTGAAAAATGCTAGAGTTTCCCATAGACTTACCTTGGGCTCGTTGCTCGGGTCGAGCACCTGAGTATTCCAATTTGCTCGACCCGAGCAATGAGTACCCGAGCATTTTAGTGCTCTCTCATCACTATCTCTGACCTGTTATACTGACAAAATGGTGCTAAAACAATATGTCCGCTCTTTATATAGAGAGGGACATGTGATTTCAGCAGCCAATGGCACAAGCCTTTGTGTCTGGACATTGTGGATGGTTCCTGCACCCTGATTGGCTAGCCGCAATTTGCACACATAAAGTTAGGAAAAAAAATTAGATTATAAGCACACCGCTCCTCTGACCTCTCCGCCCTCCTTTCCCTCATCAAACACCTCCCCTCCGCTCATCATACAGCACCACTAGTTTAGCCAAAGTTATAAAAATACTATTGTGGAAACACAATCATTTACCGTACTTTTACCGAATTTTGCAGATTTTAAGTAAAAATGCTCATGTGTCCGATCATGAATCCGAATGAACAATGTTCATACCGAATTTGAAATTGGCAAACATTTTTCGCACATGTTCGCTCATCTCTAGCAGTGAAAGACCTCATAAAAATTGTTTTAAAAATTATGTAGGAGTGGGTCTCCCATACTGTTTTTGTGTATGCAGCAAGTTCAAGGGCTGCCCAAAGTTAGGACACACTCCAATACCAATTTGAAAAGACATAGTGGAGGGCCTCGGTAAAAAATGTATTTTCCATTGTTAAGGAGTGGGTCTCCTAGACTGGTAATGCCCATACACTAAGTGCATGGGCTGAAAAACATTTACCCCTGGGGAGTATACATATATATTATATACAATGTTAGAGGTAGGCCTTTAAAAATAGTTCCTAGGGGCATCATAAACACCCTTAAAAAATTATGTGGGAGTTGCATGTTGGTCACCCTGGTGATATGGTGGTGGAGGATGAGGATAAGGATAAGGAGGAAGACGTCATAAAATAGACTAAATCCTGAAGTGTATACCCATGTCTGGGTGAGAAGGGTGCATGGGAATAGACCCTCCAAAAAAAACCACTGGATTTGACTTTATGCTCCGCTGCTTTCATCCGTTTGTGTCGAGAAGTCTGGCCCAATCCAGCCCTTGTTCATTTTGATAAGAGTCAGTCTGTTAGGCGCATCCGCTTTTCAACTGTAATGCTATCAGTTATAATACCCCCGGTGTCACTAAAAACCCTCTCTGACAAAATGCTAGTGGCAGGGCAGACCAGGACCTCCAAGGCATAGAGAGTCAGTTCATGCCACGTGTCCACCTTGGATACCCAATAGTTGGAAGGCACAGAGGAATCACGGAGGACGCTGGTATGGTTGGCAAGGTACTCCTTCAGCATCTTCCAAAACTTTTCACTCCTTATCAGAGTACCCTGCGCATCAGAGCCTGGGCACTGGGAGGGTCTGAGAAAACTGTCCCAGACCTTTGACAGTGTTCTCCTGCCTCTGCTGCATCTGGTTTGTGTCTCCCTTGCCTGTACTCCTTGGTTGTCTAAGGAACTGTGACATTTGCCGCCAGCATTGTCAGCTGGGAATTTTTTTAATAATTCTTCAACAAGGGCCTTCTGGAACTGCAACATTTTATGAGACCTCTCCGCCACGAAAAGGAGAGATAGAAAGTTCTCCTTGTAGAAGTGTGACCAACCAGTAATTACTGTTGCCCAAAATGCATGCAACGCGAGGGTCACAGGAAAGGCAGCGGAAAATAAACTCAGTCATGCGTGCCAGACTGCCAACAGCCAAGATTTCCCTGTCCCACCAAGAGGCAACTGTCCATGTTCTCCTCATCCTCCTCCTGGTCCTCTTCCTCATCCTCCCCCTCTTCAGGCTATACACACTGAACAGACAGTACGAATGTGGTGTGTAGTACCGTCTGTAGCGCAGGAAACCAACTCCTGTTCCTCCTCGTCCTGTTCCTCCTCCTCATTATCACCCAATCTGGGTTGAGATGAGTTGAGGCTGGGCTGATGAGATGAAATGAGATGGGATGTGATGAGGCATCACCCTGTATAGTTCCTTGCTTCATCTCATCGTGCTCCGCCTGCAATGCCTCCTCTTTAATTGTGAGCAGCGAGCGTTTCAGTAGACAGAGAAGCGAGGTGACACTATGGCATCATCGCTGCTCACCATCTTGGTCGAGTCCTCAAAGTTTTGGAGAACGGCACAGATGTCAGACATCCATGCCCATTCATCAGCTCTTATGTGCGGAGGCTGACTTGAATACCGATGGGCGTGTTGAAGCTGGTACTCAACAACTACCCTCTGTTGCTCACAAATCCAGCACCATATATGCAACGTTGAGTTCCAACGCGTGGTGACATCGCACACAAGTCGTGAGCTGGAAGCTGCTGAAGCACTGTCAGGGAGGCGGAAGCTGTAGCTGACTTTTGGAAATGGGCACACATGTGGTGTACCTTCAAAAGCAGCTCAGGCAGATCTGATCAAGTATTGAGAAAACCGCTGAACCGCTAAGTTTAGCACATGGGCCAGGCGTAGTATGTGTGCGAGGTTACAAAACTTCAGAGCCACCACAAGGTTGTGGCCATTGTCACATATGACCATGCTTGGCTGTAGGTTCAGCGGTGAGAGCCACAGATCTGCCTGCTCTGTTACAGCTTTCAACAATTCTGCAGCTGTGTGCGGTTTGTCGCCTAAGCAGATAAGCTTCAGAAGAGCTTGTTGCCGCTTGGCCCATGCAGTGCTTCCAGCTTGCGACTGATGTGGTAATTTCGGAGATGGAGGCTGAAGAGGAGGAGGTGGGCGAGGTTCAGGAGCTGTAGAATGTGAGGGAAACCCTGATTAACCCTCGGCGCCGTGAGGACATGTTCTGTCCCAGAGTCCGACTGAGTCCCGGCTTCCACTATATTATCCATCAGTGAAATGTACCATTCCTGGCCACAAGCACTTGTCCATGTGTCCGTGTTAGGTGGACCTTCCCAGTAACTGCCTTGGTGAGGGCACGGGTAATGTTCTGGTACACGTGCTTGTGTAAGGCAGGGACAGCACAGCGGGAGAAATAGTGGCGGCTGGGAACAGAGTACCGAGGGACAGTCGCCATAGGTTTCTGAAAGCCTGTGTCTCAACAAGCCTAAAAGGCAACATTTCCAGTGCAAGCAGTCGAGAAATGTGGCAGTTTAGTATTGTGGCCTGAAGGTGGGTGACTGCGTATTTGCGCTTGCGTTCCAAGGATTGGGGTAGGGACAAGGATGTTGACTTGGTTGCTGACGGTGATGGTTGCAAGTGTGCAACAACAGGTGCAAGGTGGGAGGCATCTTCGTCTGCATCATGGACAGAGGCTTGGCGTGCATGCACAACACTGGAAGAGGCAGTGGTGTCACCCACAGACACTGTTTCTGGACCCTGGTGTTTTGCCCAACTAGTTAGGGGCTTTGTTGTCATGTGCCTGAGCATGCTGGTGGTGATCAGGCTGATAGTTTTGCTGCTCCTGCTGATGCTGGAATGGCAGATGTTGCAAATGGCCTTTTTCGGGTTAACTGGACAGTCTTTAAAAAAGATCCAGACTCGGTAAGACCTAACAGTTGGACTGCAAATTCCCTCGTATTGGTGTTTTTGGTAACAGTTGCCCACCTTGTGTCTATGGCTACCCCACTGCTTCTTCCTGCCTGTTGTGGTGCTATGCCTCCCTCCCCCTCTGCACTGCTGTCCTCGCTATGCCTGTCATCTTACCAGGTTGGGTCCGTGACTTCATCGTCCACCACCTTGTCTTCCACGTATGCACCCTGGGCCTCCTCCTGACTTGCTGGCAATTGTGTCTCATCATCATCATCCACCTCTTGTGACAGTAATTGCACTTTCCCACCATCGCCTCCGTGTAACCGTGACTGCTCAAATATTTGCGATCTCCTTTTGCCCAGCTTGAAGCGGACTGAGCGAGAGGCCAGAATCTATAAATGGAAATGTGAACAGCTCTTCCGAGTGTCCAAGTGTGGGATCACTTGCCTTCTGGCAC
This sequence comes from Phyllobates terribilis, assembly GCF_046119375.1. Lineage (NCBI taxonomy): Eukaryota > Metazoa > Chordata > Amphibia > Anura > Dendrobatidae > Phyllobates > Phyllobates terribilis. The sequence continues at coordinate 16,474,499 of NW_027362761.1, read as the reverse complement.
TCAGCATGGTGGGAGGAAGGAGGATCAGGGTGAGGAATATGTGGTCCAGACTCATGGTTACTGTGACTGGATTGTGTGGAAGGGTGGTGATGGTAGTGGCATACTGACTGGAAGCATTATCTTCTATCCAACCAACAACCTTTTCACACTGCTCTGGCTACAAGAGTGGTGTTCCGTGGCCCCCTAGAAAGTGGGACAGGAAGCTAGGTTGACATGATGTGGGTGTATGTTGTGCTCCCTCAGCAGGCACAGTTTCATCTTGCCCATGGCTTCTGCCTCTGCGTGCACCATCATCATCACGTCCACTTCCCCGTCCCTTACCATGGTCCTTTCCCTTTTTAAATGGAGTTTAATTGGTCTGATGACCAATTTTTTTTGGCAGTGTCGATATAGTGATGCTATTGGTCAGCGAACAAGTGTGGATATATTTTGGACACACAAGTAGCAGACTTTAAATGGAGTATAATATTTTGTAGCTTGTAAAAAAATGGCAGGATTAATACTCCAGTATTTGATCACGTCTGATGACCAATTTTCTTGCCCAGTGACAGTATACCGATGCTATTGGTCACCGAACAAGTGTGGATATATTTTGGACACACAAGTAGCAGACTTTAAATAGAGTATAATATTTTACAGCTTCCCAAAAAAATCAGGATAAATACTGCAGTAATATTTGACCACCTGAGATGATGGACAAGTTTCTCTGCTTGCACAATACAGCAATGATATTCAAATCAGCCAAATCTGGCTGTGTGCTGCTAACAAGCAAATGGAGTAGTAAAAATGGTGTATTATATTGCTTTTCACCAAAATTAGCAGGATTAAGAGCAAAAAGAATATTATTAGCCCTGAGTAGTGATGAGCGAGCACTAAAATGCTCGGGTACTCGTTGCTTGGGTCGAGCAAATTGGAATACTCGGGTGCTCGACCCGAGCAACGAGCCCAATGTACTGTAAGTCTATGGGAAACTGAAGTATTTTTCAGGCGTTTTTACTTAAAATCTGCAAAATTCGGTAAAAGTACGGTAAATGATTGTGTTTCCACAATAGTAATTTTATAACTTTGGCTAAACTAGTGGTGCTGTATGATGAGCGGAGGGGACGTGTTTGATGAGGGAAAGGAGGGGGGAGAGGTCAGAGGAGCGGTGTGCTTATAATCAAATTTTTTTTCCTAACTTTATGTGTGCAAATTGCGGCTAGCCAATCAGGGCGCAGGAACCATCCACAATGTCCAGACACAAAGGCTTGTGCCATTGGCTGCTGAAATCACATGTCCTTCTCTATATAAAGAGCGGACATATTGTTTTAGCACCATTTTGTCAGTATAACAGGTCAGAGATAGTGATGAGCGAGCACTAAAATGCTCGGGTACTCATTGCTCGGGTCAAGCAAATTGGAATACTCGGGTGCTCGACCCGAGCAACGAGCCCAATGTAAGTCTATGGGAAACTCTAGCATTTTTCAGGCGGCTCCCACTGGCGGTCTGCAGAGGGCCTAAAAATTGCCCAAATCACCGGGAACAGTGCTCAAATGACATGGGAACAGCATGGGGAAGACCCCTGAAAGCATTTCTGACTCCCAGGTCACTGCTGTCAACAACGTTGTCAGAGTATTACACCACTTTTATGGACTCACTATAAAACATACAAAAACTAAACCAAAATGGATTTTCCTGGGAAATATGTTAAGGAACATCCTTTCCAGGGTAATGACTTGTATATAAGGCAAAATAAATAACCAAACCAAAAATACTCCTCCACCCCTTGGGCTATGTTCACACGTAGCGTTTTTGATGCTTTTTTGCACTTTTGCATTGCTTTCAACAAAGACAAATGCATTCACTGGGAAATGTCATTTTAACATTTTACAACCTTATCTGGCCATGTGGTGTGTGAGATATCATCAGACACATGCATACAGTGCTTAAAAGACATGGGAACAGCATGGGGAAGACCTCTGGAAGCATTTCTGACTCCCAGGTCACTGCCTAAAAGTGTGCCCATCATAAGTGATCCTTGGCGCATGCGAAGATGCCTCCTGCCATGCACCTGTCGTTGCAGACTTGAAACAATCACTGTCCATGTCCTTGTCCCAGTGCAGTGTTCAGTTGTCCCTATCCCATTCCTTGGAATGCAAGCGCAAGTATGCAGCCAGCCACCCACCCTCCCACAGGCTGCAATACTATACTGCCAAATTTTTGACAGCTGATTGCACTTGAAATGTGGCCTTTTAGGCTCGTGGAGACGGAAGCTGTTCCCAATCTTATGGCGGCAGCGACCGGGTGTCCATACTCGGTCCCCAGCCGCCACTATTTTTCCCGGTATCGTCTCCGCCTTCCACAAGCACGGGTCCCACAACATTACCCATGTCCTCCCCAGTGCACTTACTGGGAAGGACCGCTTAACCACAAACACGTGGAGAGGTGAATGTGGCCAGGGACGGTACGGAGCCAGTCCACAGCTTTTTTTGCTGAGTTGTATTTAGCTCGGTGAAAGGACTGGCATAGAGGGAAACCGTATCTACTCTGGGTGTCATTTCTTCCAGGAAGTCCTCTAATGCAGCTTGTTGCAGAAGCAATGACAGCCCGTCCAACATCAACTCACACTTGTCGGTGGTGCTTTGACACACAAATCTTTCTTTGCGCATTTAATTTCATGACTACAGAGTTGGGCAATGGCTTGATCTGCAATGCGGTTTGAGAAATAACATACATAAGCACGTCCGATCCACATTAAAAAAGCAGCCATAGAGTGTCCGGGAACCTTCCCCCACACTTTTCTTAGCCAGGTCTGCTTCTCGGCAGGGTTGGACGGTCCCACCAGAGAATCCTCTGGTGTGCCTTGGCTTCTACCTCAGGAGATTTCATGATAGCGCCAACTTTGCAGCTGCTATGGGGCTCTTGAGCAGGGGAGAAAGTTGAGCCCTCAGAATCAAATCCTCTGGTGGGCACAATGTTTTTCAATCTGAAACAGCTTTTCAGTGGGTGTTGTATTTCACCACAGCCATATTCTTTAGCTCGGTGAAAGGACTGGCATAGAGGGAAACCGTATCTACTCCGGCTGTCATTTCTCCATCACCAGGTTCAGCACATTGTCACACACGACCATGCCTGGCTGTATGTTCAGCGTTGAGAGCCACAGATTAGGCTGCTGTGTTACAGCTTTCAACAACTCTGCAGCGCTGAGCGGTTTGTCACCTAAGCATTAAGCATGTTATCTTCAGCACAGCCTGTTGCCGCTTGGCCAAGGCAGTGCTGCAGTGCTGTCAGCTTGTGACTGATGTGGTCATTTCGGAGATGGAGGAGGAGGTGCAGGAGCTGAACAATGTGATTACATTGAGGTTAAATTGGTGATGCTGTTTTTTATACTAAAGAAAGATCCTATTGTTTTGTTTTTTTTACGTCATTTTTTAAGACAGATGGCCCTCGCTGTTGTTAGAGAGCCATCATCCGGCTATGCTTTGTTGTTCCCATTATTAACAAGTGGGTCTCCTATACTGTTATTGCGTATGCAGTGACTGCAAAGGCTGCCAAAAATTTGAACGCAACCCAATACCCCTTTGAAGAGACATAGAGGAGGGTCTCAGTAAAAAAAAATGTTCCCATTATAAAGGCGTGGGTCTCCTATAGTGGTAATGCCCATACTGTGACTGCAAGGGCTGCAAAAATTTGGGAAAAACCCCACTAAGAATTAAAAAACACAGATCAGGGCCACAGTAACGACAAATTCCCTTTAGAAAGGAGAGAGTCTGCTATACAGTTATAGGGTATGCAGTGAGTCCAACGGCTGACTAATTTTAGGAAAAACCCCACTAAGAATTTAAAGACACAGAGCAGGGCCACAGTAACGACAAATTCCCATTAGATAGGAGAGAGTCTGCTAAACAGTTATAGGGTATGCAGTTAGTCCAACGGCTGCCAAAAATTTGAACGTAACCCAATACCCCTTTAAAGAGACATAGAGGAGGGTCTCAGTAAAAAAAAATGTTCCCATTATAAAGGAGCGGGTCTCCTATAGTGGTAATGCCCTTACTGTGACTGCAAGGGCTGCCAAAATTTGGGAAAAAACCCATTAAGAATTTAAAGACACATAGAGCAGAGACACATTAACAAGTACGACATGTTCCCATTAGAAAGGAGAGGGTCTGCTATACAGTTATAGGGTATGCAATGAGTCCAACGGCTGCCAAAATTTAGGAAAAACCTCACTAACAATTTAAAGACATATAGAGCAGGGCCACAGTAACGACAAATTCCCATTAGAAAGCAGAGGGTCTCTCATAGTGTTGGCCTATGCAGTGAATGCAAGGGCAGCCAAAAATTGGGAGGCACTCCAATGCCACTTTGAAGAGACTTAGTGGGCCTCATAAAAAAATGTTCCCATTAAAAAGGAGCGGGTCTCCTATACTTGTAATGCCCGTGCACTAAGTGTATGGGCTGACAAACTTTTACCCTTGGGGGGTATACTTGAACATACTGTATAAAAACATTTTGTTTACGGGCATCATAAACACCCTTTAAAAAAATTATGTGGGTGTTGCATCACGGACCACAGTCACCCTGGTGATATGGTGGTGGAGGATGAGGATGAGGAGAAGGAGGAGGACAAGAGCAAATAGCCAAAATCAGGAAGCGTATACCCATGTGTGGGTGTGAAGAGGTGCATGGGAATACATCTCCCAAAAAAAGACACTGGATTTGAGTTTATGTTACGCTGCTATCATTCGGTGGTGTTGAGAAGTCTGGCCCAATCCAGCCCTTGTTCATTTTTATAAGAGTCAGCCTGTCAGCATTTTCAGTTGACAGCGGATGTGCTTATCAGTTATAATTCCACCAGCTGCTCTAAAAACCCACTCTGATAAAACACTAGCGGCAGGGCAGGCCAGGACCTCCAAGGCATAGAGAGCCAGTTCATTCCACGTATCCAGCTTGGATATCCAATAATTAAAAGGCACACAGGAATCACGGAGGACGTTGGTACGGTCGGCAAGGTAGTACCTCAGCATCTTCCCAAACTTTGCACTCCTTGTGAGAGTACCTCGCACCTCAGGGCCAGTTTGATGTGATGGTCTGAGAAAACTCTCCCAGAACTTTGACAGTGTTCCCCTGCCTCTGCTGGATTGCATTTGTGTTTCTCTCGCCTGTACTCCTTTGTTGTCCAACGAACTGTGACCTCTGCCACCAGCGTTTTCAGATGGGAATTTTTTTAATAGTTCCGCAACAAGGGACTTCTGGTACAGCCCCATTTTTGTAGACCTGTCCACCTCAGGAATAAGAGATATAAAGTTCTCCTTGTAGCGTGGGTCTAGAAGTGTCACCAACCAGTAATGACGGTCACCCAAAATTTTGAGAACGCGAGGGTCATGGGAAAGGCAGTGACGCGCCCCCTGGGCCGTGTGAGTGTGGGGATACCCAGAACCGGACCCGTTGTGGATGCTGGGGGTTGTAGTCCTTGCGTGGCGGGGACCCGGTCCCGTGGCTCAGGGTGGTCAAACTATAGTCTATAAGCTGAATGTCCGACTACGCCACCCGTGGATTGCGGTCAGAGTGTACCGCCGCTGCAGGGCAGACCGCTAAGGCTGGTATTGGGAATGCAGCAGAGGATAGTATAACTCCCCACGGGAGGAGTATAGCCTCAGGGCAGAAAGTAGGGATGTTGGTGGTGATGGTGCGCAGGGGCAGCAGTAACCACACGGAGTCTGTCATGCAAGTCAGGGTCTTTACTGTTGGTAGTATTAAGGGACCCGTCCGGAATACAGGTTAACAATAGAGGCCTGGTCAGTCTGAGAGCAATTGGGAAATCCCGCTGGTCAGGGGGAGTTTGTAGGCCTACCGTGCTGACTTCACTCTTTCTTGGCTATCCTGCTGTAGTGTAGTGGTAGCCCACGTCTCTGAGTGTACTGTGTTGTTCTCACCCGTATGACTGGCGACTCGGGCCTTCCGTGCTTCTCACCCCTCCAGGGCAGTAGTGGTCTCTCTCGTGTGGCTGAGCCTCTGGGCTTCCTTGGGCCAGAGGACTTCAAGTCCCCTGCGTGGTGGTTTTCTGCTGCTGGGCTTATAACCCTCACAGCCTCGGACTCCAGTGTCCGGCTTTCTAAGTCTCTAGTCAGGATGAGCTCTTCTAGCTCCCCTCCTGGCTGTTAGAACCTTGCTCTTAGGTTTTTTTTCCTTTGCTGGTCTCATGACCTTGTTGGCCTATTTAATCCTGCTCCGCCCTTCTGGCTCTGCTGGACTTCATTGTATATCTACTTTCTAGCTAGCCTGTGCTCTGTGTCTTGCTCTGTTAGTTTGCTTGGTCTTCTGACCTCTATGTTCTATATATTTTGTTTGTTCGTCTGTCTGCTACTATTTCTGTTAGGAGGTGTCCCATATTCCTCCCAGTCCTTAGTACTTGTAGGGATTCCTTCCCCACATCTATAGGTCTCCGTACAGACTAGCTTAGGACTTTAGCAGTTCTGATCGCAGGATCAGGTTCCCTGTTACATCGTAGGGATTTAGCTGAGTTCTATCGTAGGGACAGATCTCCTCTCTTTCCTTAGCTCTGGTAGCAGAACATAACAGTAAGTCCAGCCAGCAAATTCTCTAAGGAAAGATTTTTCTGTTCCATCATGGTGTCGGTTCAGGATTTGGTTCATCGCCTGCAGGGACTCTCTCTGGAGGTGGCCGAGCTCCGTCAGCACGTGAGTAACTGTCCTGGAGCACATTTCTTGGAGCCTAAGGTATGTTTGCCGGATTTATTTTTTGGTGAACACCGAGATTTTTTTTCATTCAAAAATGCTTGCTTATTGTATTTTCGTTTGAGACCTAAGTCCTCTGGGGATGAATCCCAGCGCGTAGGGTTCATAATGTCACTTTTGCGCAAAGAGCCTCAGGAGTGGGCCTTTACTTTGCAACCTAGTGATACATGCTTCAGATCAGTGGATAGTTTTTTTTCTGCTTTGGGACTATTATATGATGATCCTGACCGTGTCGCATCAGCTGAGACTGAGTTGAGACGTTTAAAACAAGGATCAGGTAATGTGGAAAAATATTGTACTCATTTCCGTCGTTGGTCTACTCAAACAGGGTGGAACGATTCTGCTCTGAAAAGTCTATTTCTTGCTGGGCTCAGTGAAAGGGTTAAAGACCTGCTAATTGCTTATCCTACACCTGAAGATTTGCAACAGGCTATGCAATTAGCTATACGGGTGGATAGAAGACTGCGTGCAAGGGTTAATGAGAGCAAATCCTCTGCTATGTCAGTTTCTGGTTATGAGAATGTGTGTACTAACAGTGGTGAACCGATGGAGATTGGATCGGTGGCACCTCGCTCTCAAGAAAAAGACCGTCGATTTTTTGAAGGCTTGTGTTTCTATTGCGGAAAATCTGGTCATTTTATTAAAGGCTGTGAGCTTCGTATGAAGAAAGAAAAAAAAATGGTCAGTCATGCCCGTATTGCCTGTTTAAATTCCAAGGGTGTATTTTTAGCTGCTTCCACGATTGCTCAGGAAAAATTAATGGAATTTCGGGTGTTTGTCGATTGTGGGTCTACTCTGAATGTTATTGATGGGGGATTCGTGGAAAGACTCAATTTAAAACCTGAACCTTTATCATCCCCCATTGCTGTGGTTTCTGTGGATGGTTCCCCTTTGAAGAATATTACTCTCAAGGTCTGTGAATTTCCTCTCACTATTAATGGTGTTCACCATGAGAAATTGGATTTGGTAGTGTTGAATAACTTGCCTTCTCCAGTAATATTGGGATTGCCCTGGTTAAAATTTCACAATCCTGTACTGGATTGGTCTACCAGTGAAATTAAATCCTGGAGCCATAAATGTTATGACAAGTGTTGTAATGGGCGTATTGCAGCTTTGGATAGGGGAGAATTGCCTGTTCCTATTCAGGATTTTTGGAGAGTTTTTTCTGAGAAGGAATCGCAGGTTTTGCCTCCTCATAGAGACTATGATTGTTCTATTGAATTTGTCCCTGGAGCGACTCTTCCTAAAAGTCGTTTATTTAACCTTACTATTCCTGAGAGGAAGGCTTTGGAGGAATACATACAGACAAGTTTGGCCGCCGGTCACATTAGGCCCTCTAAGTCTCCTGTGGCGGTTGGATTTTTTTTTGTAAAAAAAAAGGACGGCGGTTTACGTCCTTGTCTGGATTTTCGTGAGATTAACAAAATTACTGTACGCAATCCTTACCCACTGCCATTGATTCCTGATCTGTTTAACCAGTTAATGGGGGCCAAGTGGTTCTCTAAAATTGACCTTAAGGGGGCATACAATCTGTTGCGCATGAAGGAGGGTGACGAATGGAAGACTGCTTTTAACACTCCTGTGGGTCATTTTGAGAATCTGGTTATGCCTTTTGGTCTTACTAATGCTCCTGCATTTTTTCAGAATCTGATTAATGACATCCTTAGACCTTTGATCGGTAAAAATGTGGTTGTGTATTTGGATGACATTTTGATTTATTCGCCGGATCTGGAGTCTCATTGGCGGAGCGTGCGTGAGGTATTACAGTTATTAATGGACAATTCGCTTTTTGCTAAGCTGGAGAAATGTGAGTTCGCTGTACAGAGAATTAGTTTTTTGGGCTACATTATCTCCAGCAAAGGTTTTGAGATGGATCCGGTTAAGGTTCAGGCTGTGCAGGAATGGCCTAGGCCTATTGGTTTGAAATCGATACAGAGGTTTTTGGGTTTCGCCAATTACTATAGAAAATTCATAAAAAATTTTTCTAGTATTGTCAAACCTCTGACTGATCTCACCAGGAAAGGTGCTGATGCGGTTCAGTGGTCTTCTGAGGCCATTGAAGCTTTTGTGTATCTCAAGGAGAGGTTCACCTCTGCTCCCATCCTTATGCAGCCTGATGTTACTAGGCCGTTTTTGGTTGAGGTTGATGCTTCCTCTGTGGGGGTTGGCGCAGTATTGTCTCAGGATAACGGGGATGGATTACATCCCTGTGCCTTTTTTTCAAAAAAATTTTCGGAGACTGAACTGAATTACGATATTGGTAATCGGGAATTATTGGCTATTAAACTCGCATTTGAACACTGGCGCCACTTCTTGGAAGGTGCGGAATTTCCCGTTCAGGTTCTTACGGATCATAAAAATCTGATATATCTTGATGCTGCCAAGCGCCTGAATGCCCGTCAGGCTAGGTGGGCACTGTTTTTCTCGCGGTTTAATTTCTCCGTTACTTACATCCCTGGTACTAAGAATGTTAAGGCGGATGCCTTGTCTCGCAGTTTTTCTCCCATAGTCGGTGCTGAGAAAGAGGAGAACATTTTACAAGAAGGTGTTGTGATAGCTGCTTTGGACTCCGTTTTGGAAAATGAGATTCTTAAAGCACAGGAGAATGCCCCTTCTAACACTCCTCATGGCAGGTTGTTTGTGCCTGGGACCTTTAGGAGAGATTTGTTTGTTGAGTGTCACGAATCTCGGTTGGCAGGTCATCCCGGAATCTCTGAGACCAAGAGACTGGTGGGTCGCAGTTTTTGGTGGCCTGGATGGCAGAAGGAAGTCATTAAGTGGGTGCGTCAATGTACTATATGTGCTAGATCTAAGTCCTCACATACTCCTGCTGCGGGGTTGCTTTGTCCTTTGGAGGTTCCCAGTGCTCCTTGGACACATTTGGCTATGGACTTTATAACTGACCTTCCCCCCTCTGAGGGTTTTACTGTCATCTGGGTGGTCGTGGACCGTTTTAGCAAGATGTGTCACTTGGTTCCTTTCGTCAAACTGCCCTGCGCTAAAACTCTCGCTAAGGCCTTTGTCAAGGAAATTGTCAGACTTCATGGCGTTCCTACTGACATTGTTTCTGATAGGGGTCCTCAGTTCGTGGCTCGTTTTTGGCGTGCCTTTTGTGATAGGTTGGGAGTTCATTTGTCGTTCTCGTCCGGATATCATCCTGAATCTAATGGCCAGACAGAAAGGAAAAACCAGGATGTTGAGCAGTTCTTGCGTTGTTTTGTGGCAGACAATCAAGAGGGGTGGTCTGAGTTTCTGCCACTTGCTGAATTTGCTCTGAACAATCATACATCTTCTTCTGCTGGTTGTTCGCCTTTTTTTTGTTGTTCTGGGAGACATCCGTCGTTTGGGTCGTTCTCCAAGTTGGGATCTGCCGTGCCTGAGGAGGAGAATTTTTCCGGTGATTTGGAGAGAGTTTGGACGGATGTGCGTGGTAATCTTCAGGAGGCCAACAGAAAATCTAAAGACTACTTTGATAGGAAACGACAGGAGGTTTTGTTCGCTGTTGGTGACATGGTTTGGTTGTCCTCTAGGAATCTGCGGTTGAGGATTCCTTCAAAGAAATTGGGTCCCAAGTTTGTAGGGCCCTTTAAGGTGCTTCAGGTTGTCAACCAATCTGCTGTTAGGTTGGAGGTTCCTACCTCCTGGAGAATTAATCCGGTATTTCATGTCTCTCTGTTGAAAAAAGCTGTTGTATCGGATTGTGACGCCTCTGCCTCTGTTCCTCCGGTGGTGGAGGACGGGGAATATGAAATTTCTCACATCCTTAACTCTAGACGGTATAGAGGTAGTTTGCAGTATCTTGTGGCCTGGAAAGGTTTCGGTCCCGAGGATAACTCTTGGGTGAGGTCGGATGATGTTTCCGCGTCCAGACTTATCAGAGCGTTTCACAGGAGATTTCCTGATAAGCCTGGTCCTAGGGGATCCGGAGGATCCTCTTAGAAGGGGGGGTACTGTTAGAACCTTGCTCTTAGGTTTTTTTTCCTTTGCTGGTCTCATGACCTTGTTGGCCTATTTAATCCTGCTCCGCCCTTCTGGCTTTGCTGGACTTCATTGTATATCTACTTTCTAGCTAGCCTGTGCTCTGTGTCTTGCTCTGTTAGTTTGCTTGGTCTTCTGACCTCTATGTTCTATATATTTTGTTTGTTCGTCTGTCTGCTACTATTTCTGTTAGGAGGTGTCCCATATTCCTCCCAGTCCTTAGTACTTGTAGGGATTCCTTCCCCACATCTATAGGTCTCCGTACAGACTAGCTTAGGACTTTAGCAGGTCTGATCGCAGGATCAGGTTCCCTGTTACATCGTAGGGATTTAGCTGAGTTCTATCGTAGGGACAGATCTCCTCTCTTTCCTTAGCTCTGGTAGCAGAACATAACACTGGCCTCGTGTTCCTCCTCTGCCTACAGGGACTCCTCAGCCTGGGGCTGACCTGTCCCTATCTGCTACTTGTCTGGAACTTGTCTCTGGCTGGTCTCCCTAACCCCGCCCCAGATCCAGTTTATAAAGGGCAGGTTTCTCCCCTCCCTGGACTGAGGCAGGAGGTGCTGCATGCTAATTGTCCCCACCAGGGAACCTCCCACCTGCTCTCAGACATGACATTGCTGCCACTGTGGCGACCAGACCTGGTGTGCCACAGCAGCATAACATAAACTCAGCTATGCGTACCAGACTGCTAACAGGCAAGACTTCCGTGACCATGCTCTCCTCCTCCTCCTCTCTGTCCTCTGGCCATGCACGCTGAACAGACTGTATGACAGTTATGCAGTTAGTACCGTCTATAGCGCATGAAACTAGCTCCTGTTCTTCCTCCTCCTCCTCTTCCTCATTGTCACCCAATCCACGTTGGGATGAGATGAGGCTGGGCTGTGTGTAATCACCTAGTATGGTTCCTTGCTCCATCTCATTGTGCTCTGCCTGCAATGCATCCTCTTTGATTGTGAGCAGAGAGCGTTTCAGAAGACAGAGAAGCGGGATGGTGATGTTAATTATGGCGTCATCACCGCTCACCATCTTGGTGGATTCCTCAAATTTTTGGAGGATGGTACATATGTCTGACATCCATGTCTACTCCTGAGGTCATATGTGTGGAGTCTGAACTGAATACCGACGGCCTTGTTGATGCTGGTGCTCAACAACTGCCCTCTTCTGCTCACAAATCCTTCCCAACATCTGCAGTGTAGAGTTCCAATGATGGGGACATCACATACCAGTCTGTGAGCCAGAAGCTGCAAATGCTGCTGAAACACGGCAAGGGCGGCGGAAGCTGTAGGTGACTTTCTAAAATGGGCACAAAGGCGGCGTACTTTAAGAAGCAGATCCGGCAGCTCCGGGTAGGATTTGAGAAACCGCTGAACCACGAGGTTAAGCACATGGGCCAGGCATGGTACGTGTGTGAGCTCGCCTCGCCTCAGAGGTTCTGGCCATTGTCACACACGACCATGCCTTGTGCGGTTTGTCACCTAAGCATACTAGTTTCAGCACAGCCTGTAGCCACTTGGCCGAGGCAGTGCTGCAGTGCTTCCAGCTTGTGACTGATGTGGTCATTTCGGAGATGGAGGCTGAAGAGGAGGAGGAGGCTGAGGAGGATGAGGTGCAGGAACTGTAGACTGTGGGGGCAACCCTGATTGACCTAGGGCCCGCAATCCTCGGCGTCGGGAGGACGTGTTCCGTCCCAAGGTCCGACTGGGTCCCAGCTTCCACTATGTTAACCCAGTGTGCCGTCAGCGAGATGTACAGTCCCTGCCCACAAGCACTTGTCCACGTGTCCGTGGTTTCCCGGTAACTGCATTGTTGAGGGCACGGCTAATGTTTTGGGACATGTGCTTGTGTAATGCGGGGACGGCACACTGGGAGAAATAGTGGTGGCTGGGGACCGAGTACCGAGGGACGGACACCGCCATCAGGTTGCGGAATGCTTCTGTCTCCACAAGCCTGAAAGGCAACATTTCGAGCGCAAGCAGTCGTGAAATGTGGGAATTTAGTACTGTGGCCTGTGGTGCGTTGGCTGCGTATTTGCTCTTGCTTTCCAAGGACTGGGGTATGGACAACTGAACGCTGCGCTGGGACAAGGACGTAGACGTGCTTCCTGATGCTGCTACTTGAGAGTGTGCAACAACAGGTGCAGGGCAGGAGGCATCTTCGCATGCACCATGAACAGGGGATTGGCTTGCATGCACTACAGTGGAAGAAGCAATGGTGCCACCCGCAGACACTGTTCCTGGACCCTGGGGTTCGGCCCACAATGTCGGGTGCTTTGCAGCCATGTGCCTGATCATGCTGGTGGTAGTCCGACTGGTCGTTTTGCCACCCCTGCTGATGCTGGCCTGGCAGGTGGTGCCAATGGCCTTTTTGAGGTTATCAGCAGAGTCTTTAAAAAACAACCAGACTCGGGAAGACCTAACAGTTGTACTGGCAACTTCCTTTGTGTTAGTGTTACGGGGAACGGTTGCCTGCCTTCTGTCTGCGGCCACCACACTGCTTCTTCCTGCCTGTTGGGGTGCTCTGCCTCCATCCCCCTGTGTGCTGCTGTCCTCGCTCTGCATGTCCTCCTGCCAGGTTGGGTCAGTTACTATATCATCCACCACCTCGTCTTCCACTTCCGCACTTTGGTCCTCCTCCTGACTTTCTGGCAATTGTGTCTCATCATCGTCCACCTCTTGGGACACTTTCCCACCGTCGCCTTCGTGTGACCGTGGCTGCTCAAATATTTGGGCATCGCTACATGCGATCTCCTCTTTCCCCGCTTCAAGTGGACCGGGATAGAGGCCCTAATCTATAAATGGGAAAGTGAACAGCTCTTCAGAGTTTCCAAGTGTGGGATCAGTTGTCTCTGGGCACTCGGCATGTTGGGAGGAAGGAGGTTCAGGGTGAGGAATATGCGGTCCAGACTCACAGCTACTGAGACTTGACCATGTGGAAGACATTATCTGCTATCCAACCAATAACCTTTTCACACTACTCTGTGTTCAATAGTGGTGTTCTGCAGTCCCCTATCAATTGGGACAGGAAGGTCGAGCGAGAAGATGCGGGTGTTTGTTGTGGCACAATTTCAGCTTGCCCATGGCCTCAACCTCTGCGTGCACCATTATCACCATCACGTCCAGTTCCCCGTCCCTTGCCACGTGCCTTGCCCATTTTAAATGGAGGACAATATCTTCCATGCTCCCAACAAATGACTGAATTTGGAGCAAACTTATATGTGATCCGTGTGATGGGCAAAACCACAGTTTTAAATACCTGGCCTGTAGCTAACTACAGTTATATGAAAATGTTTGGGCACCCCTATTAATCTTAAGCTTAATGTTTTATAAAAATTGGTGTTTTTGCAACAGCTATTTCAATTTGATATATGTAATAACTGTTGGACACAGTAATGTTTCTGCCTTGAAATGAGGTTTATTGTACTAACAGAAAATGTGCAATCTGCATTCAAACAAAATTTGACAGGTGCATAAGTATGGGCACCCTTATCATTTTCTTGTTTTAAATACTCCTACCTACTTTTTACTGACTTACTAAAGCCCTTTTTTTGGTTTTGTAACCTCATTGAGCTTTGAACTTCATAGCCAGGTGTATGCAATCATGAGAAAAGCTACTTAAAGTGGCCACTTGCAAGTTGTTCTCCTGTTTGAATCTCCTCTGAAGAGGGCATCATGGGCTCCTCAAAACAACTGTCAAATGATCTGAAAACAAAGATTATTCAACATAGTTGTTCAGGGGAAGGATACAAAAAGCTGTCTCAGAGATTTAACCTGTCAGTTTTCACTGTGAGGAACATAGTAAGGAAATAGAAGAACACAGGGACAGTTCTTGTTAAGGCCAGAAGTGGCAGGCCAAGAAAAACATCAGAAAGGCAGAGAAGAAGAATGGTGAGATCAGTCAAGGGCAATCCTCAGACCACCTCCAGAGAGCTGAAGCATCAGCTTGCTGCAGATGGTGTCACTGTGCATCGGTCAACTATACAACGCACTTTGCACAAGGAGAAGCTGTATGGGAGAGTGATGCGAAAGAAGCCTTTTCTGCAAGCACGCCACAAACAGAGTCGGCTGAGGTATGCAAAAGCACATTTGGAGAAGCCAATTTCTTTTTGGAAGAAGGTCCTGTGGACTGATGAAACCAAGATTGAGTTGTTTGGTCATACAAAAAGGCGTTATGAATGGCGGCAAAAAAACACAGCATTCCAAGAAAAACACTTGCTACCCACAGTAAAATTTGGTGGAGGTTCCATCATGCTTTGGGGCTGTGTGGCCAATGCCGGCACCGGGAATCTTGTTAAAGTTGAGGGACACATGGATTCCACTCAGTATCAGCAGATTCTTGACAATAATGTTCAAGAATCAGTGATAAAGTTGAAGTTATGCATGGGATTGATCTTTCAGCAAGACAATGATCCAAAACATCGCTCCAAATCTACTCAGGCATTCATGCAGAGGAACAATTACAATGTTCTGGAATGGCCATCCCAGTCCCCAGACCTGAATATCATTTAACATCTGTGGGATCATTTGAAGACGGCTGTCCATGCTCGGCGACCTTCAAACTTAACTGAACTGGAATTGTTTTGTAAAGAGGAATGGTCAAAAATACCTTCATCCAGGATCCAGGAACTCATTAAAAGCTACAGGAAGCGACTAGAGGCTGTTATTTTTGCAAAAGGAGGATCTACTAAATATTAATGTCACTTTTCTGGTGGGGTGCCCATACTTATGCACCTGTCAAATTTTGTTTGAATGCAGATTGCACATTTTCTGTTAGTACAATAAACCTCATTTCAAGGCAGAAACATTACTGTGTCCAACAGTTATTACATATATCAAACTGAAATAGCTGTTGCAAAAACACCAATTTTTATAAAACATTAAGCTTAAGATTAATAGGGGTGCCCAAACTTTTTCATATAACTGTATTTTGAACAGCAACCTGGTGTCAATTGCTTCACTGACACACTGCAACAAATTTTTAATGAAGGTCCGAAATGGCAGTATTGTCTGAAAATGTATATGTGATCCGTGTGATGGGGAAAACACAGTTTTAAATAGCTGGATTTTTAGCACTGTAATATGTAAAGGACCTGGCTGTTGGACCTCCAGAGCCAACAAGCAAATGGCGCAGAAATCGGTGTTCTCTGGATTGCTTTTTAAGCAAATAATGAGGATTAAGATCCAAAAAAAATTATTCCTGGCCCCTGAGATCTGGGCCTTTGTCTAGAAATATCTAACAGCAGCAGAAGGCAGAACTGGAATGGAGCGTCTTGTGCTATATGCACTGCAGTCTGCTAGATACACTGCCTGCCTGCCTGCCTATATACACTCCCTGCCTGATATCTCTGCAGATGGATTAGTCCTCAGAAGGACTGTTTGTTGAGATGGATATGTGTCTCTAATATAGTTTGGTACACTTACATTAACTAGAAACAAGCAAATCTCTCCCTAGCTCAGCAGCAGCTCTCCCTTCACTGTCTGATTCCGGAGTGACTGTGATGAGCATGGCGGCGCCAGGTCTGATATAGACATGATGACGCTGTGTGGCCAGCCAATCACTGTAATGCCACAACCAACATGGCTACGTCATTACAGTGAGTGGCAGGCAATCCCTGCATGTTTATTGGCTCTCTAAAGAGCGCCAAACATGCAGGGAGGAGATCCGAGCTCCCGCCAAGCAACCCCGGAAATACACGGTGAGCGCCGAGCATGTCGAGCAGTGAGATGCTCGGGCGAGTACCGAGCAGTAGCGAACATGCTCGCTCATCACTAGCCCTGATATCTAGGGCTATTGATAAAAGTTCGAGCAGCAGAAAGAAGGCGCAATGGACCTTATTCTGTACTATGCTAGGTCTCCACAAACTCTGCCTAACTAATGCTATCAGCAGGATTAATATTCATCAGAATGAGCCTTTACAAGGACTGTTACAGTAGATTAATAATAGTGTTGTGGAATCTCTGTTTAAAATAACCGCCAATTCTCTCCCTCGCTCAGCTGCAGCTCTCCCTACTCTGCCTGCTTGACCGGTAGACTGTGACGAGCATAGGGTCCCGGGTCTTATATAGACCTGATGACGCTATGGGCCAGTAAATCACTGTAATGCCACAACAAACATGGCTATGGCATTACAGTGACTGTCACCCAATCCCTGCATGGTAATTGGCTGCCTATCAGACAGACAGAGGGCAAGAGAAAAGGGAAAACAGTTCACAGCCCACAGTCAGCAGTCTAAAACAGCACGGATCAAGGCAAAGGGGCTAGGCAAACAAATAGACAGAGCCAATGTCCGAGGTCAGGTAGCAGAAGGTCAGAACAGCAGAACACTAAAGCACAAGTCAGCCACTCCACAGAACATAGCTACAACTGACAATGGTCTTATCATTGCCAGTCAGCTAAATAGTCATACGATCACACTGAAAGGAAAACACCTGGAGGAAGCTCAGCAGGCCCAGCCTATGATTAGACTGCTGTGCAATTCTAAATTTGCATAGGGACAGCCCAGCATAGCACGCCCCAGCTCCTGAGTGAGCAGCTGAACTATCCCAAATTAGCATGAAGATAGCCACATGCTGCAGTCCCTGATTGGGCGGCTGGGCTGTCACAATCACAATACTGATATCCCAGAATGCCCCTGCCATCTATTGGGCGGCTGAGCTGTCACTCATGGTATCCCTAGGACACAGTGAGCGACGGATTCGTGACAAATTATCTCGCAGTGCTGTCATATTCCAGAACTGCAACCTCCCTGGTGTACCCAGAAGTACAAAGTGTTCAGTGCTCAGCAACATGGCCGAGGTAAGGAAGGCTGAAACTCGACCACCACTGAACAAGACACACAAGTAGAAACGTCAAGACTGAACCAAGAAATATCTGAAGACAGATTTTTCAAAGCTTTTATGGACTGATGAGATGAAAGTGACTCTTGACAGACAAAATGGATGGGTCCGTGACTGAATCAGTCACGGGTTCAGACCTCTACAGATGGGGCCTAACCCTCTAATATTACATACTATAATTAAAAAAAACAAAACAATGAGAAATGCAAAAAAAAGGTCCCCTTCGGCTCCTTTGAGATTGGTTTGGGGTAATGTGTGGGCTATGATGGATGCCCCCCCTCCCCTCTGAACACCCTTCTTTTTCAAACTCTGATTATTATGTGAGCTGACTTGATGTAGGGAACCTGACCTGGATCTGAATAGGAAAAGACCGCACCTCAGACTTTCGATGAGATTGTTCCTTTATCACTATATTTCATATACATTTTCATATGCTTTGACCCTGCGTTTATAGGTGTTATTGGCTAATGAATTTCTAATATATGTATTTTGTGTTGTGTGTTTTACTGAGCATATAGCTCTTTTTAATCATATTAATTAAAGGTTATATTTTATTACACCCCCTACCCTGCTGTATATTATATTGATGGTTAGTAGTCCCTGGTTACATGTATAATTTTGCAATTAATTGCTTTCATTTTTATCACTTCCTTTAGAAAAATGTTGCAAAACTTTTCGGGTTGGGTCACAAATTACACCCATTTTCAGGCGTTGGTTTCAGTGCTGCATATGCATGCAGCAGCAAACTGCCATTGCACATGCCCAAAGAAGGGCGCAATTTACCACTCAAAACATTGTTTTAATATTTATCTGACTGTGTTGATTAGTGATGGGCAAGCACTAAAATGCTGGGGTGCTCTTTACTCGAGTCAAGCAAATCATAGTGCACGGGTGCTTGACCCGAGTAACGAGTATAGTGGAAGTCAATGGGAAACTCGAGCATTTTTCCGGCGGCAACCCCACCTCCTGGAGGTCTGTAGGGGGCCTAAAAATTGGTCAAATTGATGGAAACTGTGCTGAAATAGCATTTGAACAGCATGAGGAAGATCCTTGGAAGCATCTATGAATCCCAGGTTGTTGCTGTGAACAATGTTGTCCTGGAAAAAAAGTTAAGAAACATTCTTTCCAGGATAATGACTTGTATAAAAGGCAAAATAAATAAGAGCAAAAAAATGCTCATCCACACCTTGGGCTATGTTCACATGTAGTGCTTTTGCTGCGTTTTTGCACTTTCGCATTGCTTTCAATGGTGAAAAAGACATTCACCAGGAAATGTAATTTTAACATTTTACTACCTTATCTTGCCAGTGGTGTGTGAGACATGATCAGACACATCCTGTTTAATTTATGGAGGAGTGACTCTGAAAGTCCCATATCTTTTTTTTCAGGGCAATTAGGCGGCCGTCACTATTTGTAGTGAGCCATCAGGCGGCCCTTAATACAGTTATATGAAAAAGTTTGGGCACCCCTATTAATCTTAAGCTTAATGTTTTATAAAAATTGGTGTTTTTGCAACAGCTATTTCAATTTGATATATGTAATAACTGTTGGACACAGTAATGTTTCTGCCTTGAAATGAGGTTTATTGTACTAACAGAAAATGTGCAATCTGCATTCAAACAAAATTTGACAGGTGCATAAGTATGGGCACCCTTATCATTTTCTTGTTTTAAATACTCCTACCTACTTTTTACTGACTTACTAAAGCCCTTTTTTTGGTTTTGTAACCTCATTGAGCTTTGAACTTCATAGCCAGGTGTATGCAATCATGAGAAAAGCTACTTAAAGTGGCCACTTGCAAGTTGTTCTCCTGTTTGAATCTCCTCTGAAGAGGGCATCATGGGCTCCTCAAAACAACTGTCAAATGATCTGAAAACAAAGATTATTCAACATAGTTGTTCAGGGGAAGGATACAAAAAGCTGTCTCAGAGATTTAACCTGTCAGTTTCCACTGTGAGGAACATAGTAAGGAAATGGAAGAACACAGGGACAGTTCTTGTTAAGGCCAGAAGTGGCAGGCCAAGAAAAACATCAGAAAGGCAGAGAAGAAGAATGGTGAGATCAGTCAAGGACAATCCTCAGACCACCTCCAGAGAGCTGCAGCATCAGCTTGCTGCAGATGGTGTCACTGTGCATCGGTCAACTATACAACGCACTTTGCACAAGGAGAAGCTGTATGGGAGAGTGATTTGAAAGAAGCCGTTTCTGCAAGCACGTCACAAACAGAGTCGGCTGAGGTATGCAAAAGCACATTTGGAGAAGCCAATTTCTTTTTGGAAGAAGGTCCTGTGGACTGATGAAACCAAGATTGAGTTGTTTGGTCATACAAAAAGGCGTTATGAATGGCGGCAAAAAAATACAGCATTCCAAGAAAAACACTTGCTACCCACAGTAAAATTTGGTGGAGGTTCCATCATGCTTTGGGGCTGTGTGGCCAATGCCGGCACCGGGAATCTTTCTAAAGTTGAGGGACACATGGATTCCACTCAGTATCAGCAGATTCTTGACAATAATGTTCAAGAATCAGTGATAAAGTTGAAGTTACGCAGGGGATGGATCTTTCAGCAAGACAATGATCCAAAACATCGCTCCAAATCTACTCAGGCATTCATGCAGAGGAACAATTACAATGTTCTGGAATGGCCATCCCAGTCCCCAGACCTGAATATCATTGAACATCTGTGGGATCATTTGAAGACGGCTGTCCATGCTCGGCGACCTTCAAACTTAACTGAACTGGAATTGTTTTGTAAAGAGGAATGGTCAAAAATACCTTCATCCAGGATCCAGGAACTCATTAAAAGCTACAGGAAGCGACTAGAGGCTGTTATTTTTGCAAAAGGAGGATCTACTAAATATTAATGTCACTTTTCTGGTGGGGTGCCCATACTTATGCACCTGTCAAATTTTGTTTGAATGCAGATTGCACATTTTCTGTTAGTACAATAAACCTCATTTCAAGGCAGAAACATTACTGTGTCCAACAGTTATTACATATATCAAACTGAAATAGCTGTTGCAAAAACACCAATTTTTATAAAACATTAAGCTTAAGATTAATAGGGGTGCCCAAACTTTTTCATATAACTGTATTGTTAGAGGGCCAGCAGTCGGCCCTCACTATTGTTAGAGGGCCAGCAGCCGGCCCACACCGGCCCACACTCAACATTTTAGAGGGCCAGCCCTCACTAAGCATTTTTGAAGGGCCAGCAGCCGGCTATGATTTTCTGCTGCCCCTTTAATTTGAAAGGGCCAGCAGCCGGCCCTCACTAAGCATTTTTGGAGGGCCAGCAGATGGCTATGATTGCATAGCCGCATATTGCTACTGCAATATAATTTATCCATCTGAGATGGTCAAATTTTTTGTATTAGTAGTATTAATACTGTAAAGTTAGAAAATTGGAGGGCCAGCAGACGGCCCTCACAATTTATAGCGTGCCGTCAGGTGGCCACCATTATTTTTAGAGGGCCAGCAGGCATCTTGTGGACAGATGAGGCCAAGATAGAGCTCTTTATTAAAGTACATCAGTCAACAGTTTACTGTAAATGAAATGAGGCCTACAAATAAAAGAACACAGGACTTACAGTCAAATATGTTGGAGGTTCAAAGATATTTAGGGGTTGTTTTGCTGCCTCTGGCACAGGGTGCCTTGACTGTGTGCAAAGCATCATGAAATGTGAAGATTCCCAAAGGATTTTGGGTTGCAATGTAATGGCCAGTGTCAGAAAGCTGGGTTTGCATCCTAGGTCATGGGTCTTACAGCAGGACAATGACCTCAGACATACTTCAAGAAGCACCCAGAAATGGATGGAAACAAAGCACCAGAGAGTTCTGAAGTATTAATTCCAGCTCAAGTAGCGTAAAGTCTCCCACCACTACCTCTTACATACAAATGCTACAGAGAAACAGCGAATGGACACATTAAATTTTTTAATTTTGCCTGCTTTGATGAGATGAATTTCTGAGTACAGATCACTGTAAAAATTATGAAGCTGTCAATGAGTGTTTCGAAAAAAGCAACCAAGTTATTGACAGTTGAAGAGATGTATGTAACCACAATGAACACTCATTTCCAGCAGATAATACCTAGCACCTCTCCCTATACTAAATGCATCTAACAGTGTTATTAATATTAGCTATGAGTGATCACTAAAATGCTCGGGTGCTCGTTGCTCGGGTCGAGCCAATTGCAATGCTCGGGTGCTCGACCAGAGCAACAAGCCCAATGTAAGTCAATGGGAAATTCGAGCATTTTTCTGGCGGCACCCTTGGAGGTCTGCAGGGGGCCTAAAAATTGCCCAAATCGATGGGAACAGTGCTCAAATTACATGGGAATAGCATGGGGAAGACTCCTGGAAGCATCTCTGACATCCAGGTCACTACTGTGGACCTTGTTGTCAGAGTATTACGCCACTTTTACGGACTCACAATAAAACATACATAAATGAAACCAAAATGGAATTTCTTGCACTTTTACATTGCTTTCAACCGTGAAAAATACATTCACCAGTAAATGTCATTTTAAAATTTTATACGCTGAAAAAAAGAGAATGGACAGCACCTCCAAAAACATACAATGATCTAATGCCAAAAATATATATAACTGAACATCAGGTTCTTAGTTTAACATTTTGATCAGACTGTATGAAGCTCACTGCCATGTCACGGCAAACCTCTTAATGGGTCCTAATGTTTCCTGCCTTAGAAGGAGCGGCGCCATGCGCCAACCACCATCGCAACTGCAATCCACCAGCAGGGCAGGCGGCCTGGTGCCTCCCAGCACCCATGCTGCAAGACTGAATGTCCATGACTCCAGACCGTGCCGCCCCACAAGCACAAAACCACAGCAACAATGGCCGGCACACTGCACCAACACCACATGAAAGGAGCATTGTAACTCACCTTCCTCAAGCTCTCAAGTGACATACATGGGTGCTGTGAGGCACAGGTGGATTAGTCGGGCAGCAGAGTTTAGGATAGGTTGAAGGGGTGTGAGAGTGTTAGAAGGGACGCCACAGAGCATGAGGTTGTAGTAGTCGAGGCAGGAGATGATGATTAGTGATGGGCGAGCACTAAAATGCTCGGGTGCTCGTTGCTCGGGTCGAGCAAATTGGAATGCTCCGGTGCTCGACCCGAGCAACGATCCCAAATGTAAGTCTATGGGAAACTCAAACATTTTTCAGGCGGCTCCCCCCGGCGGTCTGCAGAAGGCCCAATAATTGCCCAAATCGATGGGAACAGTGCTTAAATGACATGGGATCAGCATGGGGAAGGCCCCTGGAAGCATTTCTGACTCCCAGGCCAGTTCTGTGAACAATGTTGTCAGAGTATTACGCCACTTTTACGGACTCACAATGAAACATACAAAAATGAAACTAAAATGGATTTTCCTGGGAAATATGTTAAGGAACATCCTTTGCAGGGTAATGACTTGTATATAAGGCAAAATAAATTACCAAAAACAAAAATGCTCCTCCACACCTTGGGCTATGTTCACACGTAGCGTTTTTGATGCGTTTTTGCACTTTTGCATTGCTTTCAACCAACACAAATGCATTCACTAGGAAATATAATTTTAACATTTTACAACCTTATCTGGCCATGTGGCGTGTGATACATCATCAGACACATGCATACAGTGCTGAAAGGACATGGGAACAGCATGGGTAGGACCCTTGGAAGCATCTCTGACTCCCAGGTCACTGCCTAAAAGTGTGCCCATCTTAAGTGAACCTTGGCGCATGCGAAGATGCCTCCCGCCATGCACCTGTCGTTGCAGACTTGCAACAATTACTGTCCACATCCTTGTTCCCACACACTTTTCTTAGCCAGGACTGCTTCTCGGCAGGGTTGGACGATCCCACCATAGAATCCTCGGGTGGGCCCTGGCTTCTCCATCAGGAGAGTTCATGATGATAGCGCAAACTTTGCAGCTGCTATGGGGCTCTTGAGCGGCGGAGAAAGGTAGGCCCTCAGAATCAATTCTCTGGTGGGCCTAATGTTTTACAGTCTGAAACTGCTTCTCAGTGGGTGTAGTATTTCACCACAGCCATATTCTTTATCTCGGTGAAAGGACTGGCATAGATGGTAACCGTATCTACTCCTGCTGTCATTTCTCCGTCACCAGGTTCTGCCCATTGTCATACACGACCATGTCTGGCTGTATGTTCAGCGGTGAGAGCCACAGATCAGGCTGCTGTGTTACAGCCTCCAACAACTCTGCAGCAGTGGGCGGTTTGTCACCTAAGCGCAGCATTAAGCATGTTATTTTCAGCACAGCCTGTTGTCGCTTGGCCAAGGCAGTGCTGCAGTGCATCAGCTTGTGACTGATGTGGACATTTCAGAGATTTTTTTTTTTTTACGACAAATGCATTCACCGGGAAATGTAATTTTAATATTTTACAGCCTTATCTGGCCATGTGGTGTGTGACACATCATCAGGCACATCCTGTTTCATTTATGATGGAGGGACTCTGAAAGTCACAAAGCCTATTTTTATAGGGGAAACAGGCGGCCCTTATTATTCTTAAAGGGCCAGCAGTCAGCCCTCGCTATTGTTAGAGAGCCATCAGCCGGCTATGCTTTGTTGTTCCCATTATTAACGAGTGGGTCTCCTACACTGTTATTGCGTATGCAGTGACAGCAAGGGCTGCCAAAAATTTGGACGCACGTAACCCAATACCCTTTTGAAGAGACATAGAGGAGGGTCTTAGTAAAAAAAATGTTCCCATTGTAAAGGAGCGGGTCTCCTATAGTGGTAATGACAATGCTGTGACTGCAAAGCCTGACAAAATTTGAGAAAAACCCCACTACCAATTTAAAGACACATAGAGGTGGGCCACAGTAATGGCTTGTTCCCATTACAAAAGGAACGGTTCTGCTATATAGTTATAGGGTATGCGGTGAGTACAACGGCTGCCAAAAATTTGGAGGCACTCCAATGCCCCTTGGAAGAAACTTAGAGTAGGGCCTCATGAAAAAAATGTTCCCATTATTAGGAAGTGGGTCTCCCATAGTGTTTGCCTATGCAGTGAATGCAAAAGCTGCCAAAAATTTTGAGGCACTCCAATGCCCCTTGCAAGAGATGTAGAGGGCCTCATGAAAAAATGTTCCCATTATTAGGAAGTGGGTCTCCCATAATGTTTGCCTATGCAGTGAAGCAACAGCTGCCGAAAATTTGGAGGAACTCCAATGCCCCTTGCAAGACTCGTAGAGGAGGTGATATAGTAGATATGGTGGTGAATGATATGGTGATGGAGGATGAGGAGAAGGAGGAGGACAAGAGCATATAGACAAAATCAGGAAGCGTATACCCATGTGTGTGTGTGTGAAGAGGTGCATGAGAATAGACCTCCCAAAAAAAGACACTGGATTTGAGTTTATGTTACGCTGCTATTATTCGGTGGTGTTAAGAATTATGGCCTAATGTGTGAATTTAGTAGTGTGGCCTGTGGGGTGTTGGCTGCATATTTGCTCTTGCGTTCCAAGGACTGGGGTATGGACAACTGAATGCTGTGCTGGGACAAGGATGTGGACATGCTTGCTGATGGTGCTAGTTGAGAGTGTGCAATAACAGGTGCAGGGCAGGAGGCATCTTTGCATGCGCCATGGACAGGGGATTGGCTTGCACACACAACAGCGGAAGAAGCAGTGGTGCCACCCGCAGACACTGTTTCTGGACCCTGGCTTTGCTGCCATGTGCTGGTGGTGGTCAGACTGGTAGTTTTGCTACCCCTGCTGATGCTGGCCTGGCAAGTGGTGCAAATGTCCTTTTTGGGGTTATCGGCAGAGTCTTTAAAAAACAACCATACTCGGGAAGACCTAACAGTTATACTGGCAACTTCCGTCATGTTGGTGTTACGGGGAACGGTTGCCCGCCTTTTGTCTGCGGCCACCACACTGCTTCTTCCTACTTGTTGTGGTGCTACGCCTCCCCCCCCCCTGTGTGCTGCTGTCCTCGCTCTGTATGTCCCCCTGCCAGGTTGGGTCAGTTACTATATCATCCACCACCTCATCTTCCACTTCCGTACCCTGGTCCTCCTCCTGGCTTTCTGGCAATTGTGTCTAAGCATCGTCCACCTCTTGAGACAGTTTCCCACCGTCGCCTTGGGTGACTGTGGCTGCTCAAATATTTGGGCATCGCTACATGCGATCTCCTCTTGCCCCTCTTCAAGTGGACCGGGCGAGAGGCCCGAATCTATAAATTATAACATTTATTAATGACCTTGTAAGGGGCATACAGGGTAGTATTTCAATATTTGCAGATGACACTAAACTCTGCAGGGTAATCAATACAGAGGAGGACAATTTTATATTACAGGAGGATCTATGTAAACTAGAAGCTTGGGCTGATAAATGGCAAATGAGCTTTAATGGGGATAAATGTAAGTTAATGCACTTGGGCAGAGGAAATAAAATGCATAATTATATGCTTAATTGTAAAACACTGGGCAAAACTGTAACTGAAAAAGACCTGGGTGTATTGGTGGATGACAAGCTCACGTTTAGTGGCCAGTGTCAGGCAGCTGCTGCAAAGGCAAATAAAATAATGGGATGCATTAAAAGAGGCATAGATGCTCATGAGGAGAACATAATTTTACCTCTATACAAGTCACTAGTGCGACCACACTTAGAATACTGTGTACAGTTCTGGTCTCCGGTGTATAAGAAAGACATAGCTGACATCAGCGGTCGCGTGACCAGTCACATGACTAAATGACGTCATGGCAGATCCTTTTAGACTATCGCGAGCTGACGGCAAGCAAGGACGGATCAGATAAGGACAGCGGGGGCCATCAGAAGGTAAGTATAATATTTATTTTTTATTTTTTACCATTCTTTTACGGTCACACTATACAGTTATATGAAAAAGTTTGGGCACCCCTATTAATCTTAAGCTTAATGTTTTATATAAATTGGTGTTTTTGCAACAGCTATTTCAGTTTGATATATGTAATAACTGCTGGACACAGTATTGTTTCTGCCTTGAAATGAGGTTTATTGTACTAACAGAAAATGTGCAATCTGCATTCAAACAAAATTTGACAGGTGCATATGTATGGGCACCCCACCAGAAAAGTGACATTAATATTTAGTAGATCCTCCTTTTGCAAAAATAACAGCCTCTAGTCACTTCCTGTAGCTTTTAATGAGTTCCTGGATCCTGGATGAAGGTATTTTTGACCATTCCTCTTTACAAAACAATTCCAGTTCAGTTAAGTTGGAAGGTCGCCGAGCATGGACAGCCGTCTTCAAATGATCCCACAGATGTTCAATGATATTCAGGTCTGGGGACTGGGATGGCCATTCCAGAACATTGTAATTGTTCCTCTGCATGAATGCCTGAGTAGATTTGGAGCGATGTTTTGGATCATTGTCTTGCTGAAAGATCCATCCCCTGCGTAACTTCAACTTTATCACTGATTCTTGAACATTATTGTCAAGAATCTGCTGATACTGAGTGGAATCCATGTGTCCCTCAACTTTAACAAGATTCCCGGTGCCGGCATTGGCCACACAGCCCCAAAGCATGATGGAACCTCCACCAAATTTTACTGTGGGTAGCAAGTGTTTTTCTTAGAATGCTGTGTTTTTTTGCCGCCATGCATAACGCCTTTTTGTATGACCAAACAACTCAATCTTGGTTTCATCAGTCCACAGGACCTTCTTCCAAAAAGATATTGGCTTCTCCAAATGTGCTTTTGCATACCTCAGCCGACTCTGTTTGTGGCGTGCTTGCAGAAACGGCTTCTTTCGCATCACTCTCCCATACAGCTTCTCCTTGTGCAAAGTGCGTTGTATAGTTGACCGATGCACAGTGACACCATCTGCAGCAAGCTGATGCTGCAGCTCTCTGGAGGTGGTCTGAGGATTGTCCTTGACTGATCTCACCATTCTTCTTCTCTGCCTTTCTGATGTTTTTCTTGGCCTGCCACTTCTGGCCTTAACAAGAACTGTCCCTGTGTTCTTCCATTTCCTTACTATGTTCCTCACAGTGGAAACTGACAGGTTAAATCTCTGAGACAGCTTTTTGTATCCTTCCCCTGAACAATTATGTTGAATAATCTTTGTTTTCAGATCATTTGACAGTTGTTTTGAGGAGCCCATGATGCCCTCTTCAGAGGAGATTCAAACAGGAGAACAACTTGCAAGTGGCCACTTTAAGTAGCTTTTCTCATGATTGCATACACCTGGCTATGAAGTTCAAAGCTCAATGAAGTTACAAAACCAAAAAAAGGGCTTTAGTAAGTCAGTAAAAAGTAGGTAGGAGTATTTAAAACAAGAAAATGATAAGGGTGCCCATACTTATGCACCTGTCAAATTTTGTTTGAATGCAGATTGCACATTTTCTGTTAGTACAATAAACCTCATTTCAAGGCAGAAACATTACTGTGTCCAATAGTTATTACATATATCAAACTGAAATAGCTGTTGCAAAAACACCAATTTTTATAAAACATTAAGCTTAAGATTAATAGGGGTGTCCAAACTTTTTCATATAACTGTATCAGAGGGAGAACAGAATTGAGATTTGCCAATGTGTCAGATTGCTCTTAAGTCTTATAGATTGCTAGAGCCAGTCCACAGTAAAAAAAAGCAGCCATAGAGTATCTGGGAACCTTCCCCCAGACTTTTCATAGCCAGGGCTGCTTCTCAGCAGGCTTGGACTGGCCCACCAGAGGACCGGAGAATCCTCTGGTGAACCCTGGCTTCTCCTTCAGGAGAGTTCATGCTGCAAACTTTGCAGCTGCTATGAGACTCTTGAGTTTAGGAGAAAGGTGGGCCCTCAAAGTAAAATCCTTTGGTGGGCTCAATGTTCTTCCGTCTGACACTGCTTCTTGGTGAGAGTTGTATTTCACCACAGTCATATTCTTTAGGTCGGTGAAAGGGCGGGCATAGAGGGAAACTGTATCTACTCCAGCTGTCATTTCTCCCAGGAAGTCCTCTAATGCAGCTTGTTCCATAAGCAAAGGCAGCCCATCCAACATCAGCTCACACTTCTCGGTGCTTCGACACACAAAGATCTTTACGCCTTGAATTTCATGACTACAGAGTTGGGCAATGGTCTGATCTGTAATGCATTTTGAGAAATACTGTGCAAAAGCATATCTATGGTTTAGGACACTGAAGGTCATCATTAAGCAAAACTCATACAGCTTTCCCACAGACTGAAAGAGGGGTATCAAGACTTCTAAGACTTCCCTGTCCGCACCAAGAAGATGACTGTCCAGGTTCTCCTCCTCATCCTCCTCCTCATTATCACCCAATCCGCATTGCAATGAGATGAGACTGACCTGTGTAGCATCACCCTGTATATTTCCTTGCCCCACCTGCAATGCTTCCTCTTTAATTGTGAGCAGCGAGGGGTTCAACAGACAGAGAAGCGGGATGGTGATGCTAATTATGGCTTCATCGCTGCTCACCATCTTGGTGGAGTCCTCAAAGTTTTGGAGGACGGCACAGATGTCAGACATCCATGCCCACTTATCAGTTGTTATTTGCGGAGGCTGATCTTGAAATCCAACAGGCATGTTGAAGCTGGTATTCAACAACTGCCCTCTGCTGCTCACAAATCCTTCAAACATCTGCAACATTGATTTCCAATGTGTGGTCACATCGCACACCAGTCGGTGAGCTGGAAACTGCAAACGCTGCTGAAGCACTGTTGGGGTGGTGTAGCTCACTTTCTGAAATGGGCATAAGGTAGACAGCAGCGGTGGTCTGTATCCTACACAACGAGCAAATTCATCATGATGATAGAGGCCACCATCTACTTAGATTGCTCGTACTTTTCTGTGGAATGAGCTTGTCTCCAACCAGCCAGGAATATTTCCAGTGAATTATGGCATGCCCTGGTTTGGTATTAGCACCCAGTACCAGAAGCGAAGCCATCCACAATTTCCATATCTCAGGAATTTTATTTGGGAGACTGGCTGCCCATAAATTACTTTTTCACAAAGGAGCTGAAGACACAGAGGCAGTAGGTTCAAGTTTCTCCAGCATGACCTGTTTGTTAGATATCAGAGGGAGAACAAAATTGGGCTTTGCCAAGGTGCCAGATTGCAGATCATAAGTCTTATAGATTGCTGGAGCCAATCCACAGTAAATAAAAGCAGCCATAGAGTGTCCTGGAACCTTCACACAGACTTTTCTTAGCCAGGGCTGCTTCTCCATGAGAGTTGTATTTCACCACAGCCATATTCTTTAGGTCAGTGAAAGGACAGGCATAGAAAGAAACCATATCTACTCCGGCTGTCATTTGTCCACCACCAAGTTCCATCCATTGTCACACATGACCATGCCTGGCAGTATGTTCAGTGGTGAGAGCCACAGATCTACCTGCTCTGTTACACCTTTCAACAACTCTGCAGCAGTGTGTGGTTTGTCACCTAAGCATATTATCTTCAGTAAAGCCTGTTGCCGCTTGACTGAGGCAATGCTGCAGTGCTTCCAGCTTGCGACTGATGTGGTCATTTCGGAGATGGAGGCCGAAGAGGAGGAGGAGGTGCAGGAGCTGTAGAATGTGATTATATTGAGTTTACATTGGCGAGTCTGGTTTTTATACTAAAGTTCCTGCTGTGTTTTTACATTTTTTTTCTTTACGTCTCTTCAAATGTGTATTGGAGTGCATCCTAATTTTTGGCACCCATTGAAATTGCTGCATATGCAATAACAGTATAGGAGACCAACTCCTTACTAATGAGAAGAACAATTCAAATAGATTCTATATTCTAGAATATTACCTGTCTTATCTGAAATTAATTTACAGATGAGCTCTCGTAGTATGGATAAGCGTATTACACCAATCCAGCCAGGTATTATTGCCTTATACTGCTTGCTGCAGAAAAAAAAATCTATTCTATTCCCTATCCATACCACTGTTAGATGCATTTACAATAGATACAGGTGCTGCTAGGTGGTATCATCAGCTCGATATGAGTGTTCATTCTGGTCGCATAAAT
Organism: Phyllobates terribilis; assembly: GCF_046119375.1. NCBI lineage: Eukaryota > Metazoa > Chordata > Amphibia > Anura > Dendrobatidae > Phyllobates > Phyllobates terribilis. Next base: position 16,443,986 of record NW_027362761.1, on the reverse strand, counting down.
CTCTTCCACAGTCCATAACTTTTTTATTTGCCATTATATGCAAGTCAAAGTGTTTCTTAACATTTCTTCCAGGAAAATCCATTTTAGCTTCGTTTGTGTATGTTTTATTGTCAGTTCGTAAAAGTGGCGTAATACTCTGACAACATTGTTCACAGATATGCTATTGGTAAGCGACCAAGTGTAAATAGGTTGAACAACACAACTGGCAGACTTTAAATGAAGTGTAATACCTGGCACGCTCCCAAAAAAATCTGTATTACTAGCGTAGTAATATCAGATCACGTCTGATGACCACGGTTTTAAGCAATGGCCTATTAGTATGATATTGGTCAGCAACCAAGTGTGAATAGGTTGAACAACACACAACTGGCAGACTTTAACTGGAGTGTAATATTTGGCACACTCCAAAAATTGTGACGATTATTACGGCAGTAATATGGGATCACATCAGCAACCAAGTATAAATAGTTTGGAACAACACACAACTGCCAGACTTTAAATGGAGTATAATATTTGACATGCTCCCAAAAATTTCAGGATTATTACGGCAGTAATATGGGATCACATTTGATGACCACGGTTTTGGGCACTGGCCTTGCAGTTTGGTATTTGTCAGCGACCAAGTGTTAATAGGTTAAACAAAACACAGCTGGCTGACTTTAAATGGAGTGTAATATTTGACATGCTCCCAAAAATCTAAGGATTATTGAGGCAGTAATATGAGATCACATCTGATGACCGCGGTTTTAGGAAGTGGCCTTATAGATGTGGTATTGGTCAGCAAATATGTGTGAATAGGTTCAACAAAACACAGCTGGCTGACTTTAAATGGAGTGTAATATTTGGCACGCTCCACAAAATGTCTGTATTATTACCGCAGTAATATGGGATCACATCTGATGATGGAAAAGTTTCTCTGTTTCCACAATACAACAATGCGAATAAATTCAAAAAATCTGGCTGTATTCTACTAACAAGCAAATGGAGCAGTAAAATGGTGTACTGTATTGCTTTTTAAGCAAATAATCAGGATTAGGAGCAAAAAAAAATAGCCCTGATAAATAGGGCTATGGATATCAATAACCCTGGACCCTATTGTGCTGTATACACTGTCCACAAACCCTGCCTGCCTAATTCCTGCTATCACCAGTAATACACTACTCAAAAAAATAAAGGGAACACTTAAATAACACATCCTAGATCTGAATGAATGAAATATTCTCATTGAATACTTTGTTCGGTACAAAGTTTAATGTGCTGACAACAAAATCACACAAAAATCATCAATGGAAATCAAATTTATTAACCAATGGAGGCCTGGATTTGGAGTCACCCCCAAAATTAAAGTGGAAAAACACACTACAGGCTGATCCAATTTTGATGTAATGTCCTTAAAACAAGTAAAAATGAGGCTCAGTATTGTGTGTGGCCTCCACATGCCTGTATGACCTCCCTACAATGCCTAGGCATGCTCCTGATGAGGTTGCGGATGGTCTCCTGCGGGATCTCCTCCCAGACCTGGACTAAAGCATCCGCCAGCTCCTGGACAGTCTGTGGTGCAACGTGACGTTGGTGGATAGAGCGAGACGTGATGTCTCAGATGTGCTCAATTGGATTCACATTGGATTCAATTGGATTCAGGGAACGGGAAGGCCAGTCCATAGCTTCAATCAGTGAATATGAATAGCGGTACCAGAGCGCCAATAACAGGGCAAAAATATTAAAAGGACTGATTTATTAATACACACAACGCGTTTCGGTGGACACAGCCACCTTCATCAGGTGTGACAAGCAGCAAACAATTGATCCTTATATACAATTGACTAGGTATACAATTACTTAAAAGGGGCGGGGCCAGATACAGAGTAATACCTCTATATTAACCCCTTGAGTTCATATATGCTCAATAGAGTGAAAAGGATTGTCATAAATTAATGCCTAATGAAGCATATAGGGTTGTTATTAAAAGGATTCGCTGTATAAAAACTTGTGAATCCTATAATCATAATACTTAATAGGATATATTGTCATCTACCACCCTATATTTTATATTATGAAAAAAAAAATAATAATTTTTACATACAACATAAAACAATGTATAAAAATAAAGTTATAAAATTACAATCAGTTTCTATCATTATAATTAGGGAAAAGTAGCCGAAGAAAGGAAAGAAAAAAAAAAATTCCCAAAAATTAAAAAAAAAAAAAAAAAAATTCCCCAAAAAAAATTCCAAAAAAAATTCCAAAAAAAAAAAATCTTAAAAAAAAAAATATATTTTTTTTAATTTTTTCTCTTTTCTTTCTCTCCTCCCTCCTCCCCTCCCTCTCTCCTTTCCCCTCTTCCCTCCTTCTCTCTCTCCTCCCCCCTCCTCCTCCATATAAAAGATATATATATATATATATATATATATATATATATATATATATATATATATATATAATAAATTTGCTAAAATATAAAAACAATTATTTAAAAAGTTGTCTTCTCTATATTAAGGTTCAAACCTTCAGGAGACAAGGTTCCCATTTTGAAAATCCAATAATTTTCACGTGTAATGAGACGATTTAGTCTATCGGGGTGTGTATCAACTATATGATCAATGATAGTTAGTTTTAATCAGTAAATGAGCATCAGTCGGTGGCGCTAGTAGGTGGTCCTAAGGGTATGCAGCAAATTTTAGAACAGGAGCCACTACCTGTCCAGAAGGTATCAGAGATAGAAACCTGGATAAAAAACTAGATTAATTTGCGCTGCCCTGTGGGCCAAAGTAATTAGATCTCAGGTGTTAGCAGGTATATAAAAGCGGCTGAATAACAACCTAAATAGATTAGTAAATTAAAATAACAATTTAATGGTAAAGTTTAAAAGGACAATGACAATAGAAATTTAAAAGTACAACGAATATAAAATATTAAAATGGCTAGAGGTAATGACAATGATTGAGATAAATGGTGGGTATCGGCGTGGAATAAAAGGTGCAAGTGAAGTCCTTGTCAGATCCTGGTTAGTCAGCTGGTTAGCAGTTCGTAAGAGTCCGCTTGTATAATAGTAGGAAGCGGGGGCCAAAGTATGGGTGACAGTCCAGTTGCTGGGTCTAGAAAAAACGGAGGAGGGGGAAATTAATATAGGGAAGGTAACTGATGTAATAGCTGATTAGAGATGAATGGTAGTTACCTAAGGTACTAGGTTTGGTGTAAGTACTCAAGTGGCGGGAGGCCTTGTGAAGACACTGTGAAAGGTATAAACAAGATCCTCAAAAAAACTTTTTATTGAGGGGTATAACTTTCATTCTTGAGAACAATGTATTTTCTTTTGAGGGGGTGATGTATTGGCAGCTGAGGGGCTGCGCGATGGGGACGAGGTTTGCCCCCAGTTATGCAAATCTATATATGTAGGCATTCGAGTCTATCCACATCGCGCAATCCCTCGGCGCCGATAAATCCATCGTTATGTACCGCCGCTTTATAGATGATCTGTTTATCATATGGAGGGGAAATACTGTGGAGGCTGCCAAATTTATTGATGAATTAAACTCTAACGACTGGGGTCTTTCCTTTACCTCTACCATATCTGAGAGTAATATTCAATATCTTGACCTTCAGATAAATATAGACAATTCGGGTAAAATATCCACATCTACCCACTTTAAGGAAGTGGATGTAAATAACTATCTTGAATTTGACAGTGGCCATCTACCCAGCTGGATTAGAAATATTCCATACGGTCAATATTGGCGTGTCAGAAAAAATTGTACACATGATTCGGATTTTTTTCTGGAATCTAAGGTTTTACAAAAACGTTTTAGAGCTAAGGGATACCCCCAGAAATTATTAAAGGATGCTTTCTCCAAAACTAGATCCCTATCACAGAACTTGTGTATCAACAAATCCAAGAATACCAGCCAAGAGCCATACAACGATTTCAGTTTAAATCTGATTACTACTTATGGTAAACCTACGCAAGTGTTATCCAGTTTATTAAAAAAATACTGGTTCATTTTAATTAATGATCCAATATTAACTGGTCATTTACCGGAATTTCCTCATGTCATATATCGGAGGAGTAAAAATCTAGGAAACTATATAGCCCCTAGCAATACAACAATTGGTAGAAGACCGAACCATTTAAATTCAGCTCCTATTAGCAATAATGGATGTTATAAATGTAACGTCCCTAAATGCTTATGCTGTCAATCCATTGATAACGGAGCTAAAACATTCGTCTCTGCGGTCACTGGAGAGATATATCCCATTCGCTTTAGACTTACATGTCAGTCCTCATATGTGATATATCTGCTCCAGTGCACCTGCGGCCTGCAATACATTGGCCGCACTATCCAGGAAATGCACTCCAGATTAAATAAACATCGCCAAAATATTGGAAACGGCTTTCCCCTACATAGTGTTTCTAATCATTTCTTAAAAGAACATCAAAAAAATCCTAATAACCTAAAACTATCATTGATCATATAGTTGATACACACCCCTATAGACTAAATCGTCTCATTACACGTGAAAATTATTGGATTTTCAAAATGGGAACCTTGTCTCCTGAAGGTTTGAACCTTAATATAGAGAAGACAACTTTTTAAATAATTGTTTTTATATTTTAGCAAATTTATTATATATATGTATATATCTTTTATATGGAGGAGGAGGGGGGAGGAGAGAGAGAAGGAGGGAAGAGGGGAAAGGAGAGAGGGAGGGGAGGAGGGAGGAGAGAAAGAAAAGAGAAAAAATTAAAAAAAAAAAAATTTTTTTTTTAAGATTTTTTTATTTATTTTTTTTTTGGGGGAATTTTTTTTTTGGAATTTTTTTTGAAAAAAATTTTTGGGAATTTTTTTTTTTTCTTTCCTTTCTTCGTCTACTTTTCCCTAATTATAATGATAGAAACTGATTGTAATTTTATAACTTTATATTTATACATTGTTTTATGTTGTATGTAAAAATTAATATTATTTTTTTTCATAATATAAAATATAGGGTGGTAGATGACAATATATCCTATTAAGTATTATGATTATAGGATTCACAAGTTTTTATACAGCGAATCCTTTTTATAACAACCCTATATGCTTCATTAGGCATTAATTTATAACAATCCTTTTCACTCTCTTGAGCATATATGAACTCAAGGGGTTAATATAGAGGTATTACTCTGTATCTGGCCCCGCCCCTTTTAAGTAATTGTATACCTAGTCAATTGTATATAAGGATCAATTGTTTGCTGCTTGTCACACCTGATGAAGGTGGCTGTGTCCACCGAAACGCGTTGTGTGTATTAATAAATCAGTCCTTTTAATATTTTTGCCCTGTTATTGGCACTCTGGTACCGCTATTCATATTCACTGATTGTCCCTTTCCCCCTGTTGGGGTGCGGTAGAGCTGCCTTTAATCTATTGTTCTTTCACCTGTGGGAGCAATTTAATTAGAATTACTACCCTGGTTTTCCAGTAGATGACAGCCACCAACTGAGCGGAGCTTGTGGAGCTTTACACTGGGGTTGTGCAGAGGTGCACAACTTCACAAGGTTAGTAGCCATCCCCACACCCCTCTAACAATTGCAATACTGAGTCACCCATTGCGCCTTGTTCTCTCCTCTCTTTACATATTGAGTCCATAGCTTCAATGCCTTCATTTTGCAGGAACTGCTGACACACTCCAGCCACATGAGGTCTGGCATTGTCCTGCATTAGGAGGAACCCAAGGCCAACCGCACCAGCATATGGTCTCACAAGGGGTCTGAGGATCTCATCTCGGTATCTAATGGCAGTCAGGCTACCTCTGGCGAGCACATGGAGGTCTGTGTGGCCCTCCAAAGAAATGCCACCCCACACCATTACTTACCCACTGCCAAACTGGTCATGCTGAAGGATGTTGCAGGCAGCAGATCACTCTCCACGGCGTCTCCAGACTCTGTCACGTCTGTCACATGTGCTCAGTGTGAACCTGCTTTCATCTGTGAAGAGTACAGGGCACCAGTGGCGACTTTGCCAATCCTGGTGTTCTGTGGTAAATGCCAAGCATCCTGCACGGTGTTGGGCTGTGAGCACAACCCCCATCTTTGGACATCAGGCCCTCATACCACCCCCATGGAGTTGGTTTCTAACCATTTGTGCAGACATATGCACATTTGTGGCCTGCTGGAGGTAATTTTGCAGGGCTCTGGCAGTGCTCCTCCTGTTCCTCCTTGCACAAAGGCGGAGGTAGCAGTCCGGCTGCTGGGTTGTTGCCTTCCTATGGCCCCCTCCACGTCTCCTGGTGTACTGAACTGTCTCCTGGTAGTGCCTCCAGTCTCTGGACACTATGCTGACAGACACAGTAAACCTTCTTGCCACAGCTTGCATTGATGTGCCATCCTGGATGAGCTGCAATATCTGAGCAACTTCTGTTGGTTGTAGAGTCCGTCTCATGCTACCACGAGTGTGAAAGCACAATTAACATTCAAAAGTGACCAAAACATGAGCCAGAAAGCATTGGTACTGAGATGTGGTCTGTGGTCCCCACCTGCAGAACTACTCCTTTATTGAGTGTGTCTTGATAATTGCCAATAATTTCCATCTATTGTCTATTCCATTTGCACAAAAGCATGTGAAATTGATTGTCAATCAGTGTTGCTTCCTAAGTGGACAGTTTAATTTCACAGAAGTTTGATTTACTTGGAGTTATATTCTGTTGTTTAAGTGTTCCTTTTATTTTGTTAAGCAGTGTATATGCAGCTGAATTAATCCTCAGAAGGACTGTTAGTTCAGATGGATATATACTTTGCTGTGGAATACCTATACCTAACTATTAAACCGCCAATTCTATCCCTCACTCAGCAGCACCTCTCCCTACTCTGCCTGTTTCCGAGGTAGACTGTGACAAATATATAGTCACCAGGTCTTCTATAGATCCGATGACGCTATGCGGCCAGCCAGTCACTATAATGCCGCAACCAACATGTCTATGGCATTACAGTGTGTGCCAGACAACCCTTGCATGTTAATTGGCTGTCTAAAGAGCGCCAAACATGTGAGATGCTCTGGTGAGTACTGAGCAGTGGCGAGCACACTTGCTCATCATTAATTAATAGAGAATAAAATAGAATTTTTTTTTTTAGGCTGCGACATTAAGGACTGTAAGGCAATAATCACTGACTAGATGCCTTTAATATCCCTACTGTGACAGCTCACCCTACACAAATTACAGATAAGAGAGGTATTATTAGAGAATAGAATCTATTTGAATTAGCCCTGAAAAAAAGCTATTAGTTTAATGTAGCAGCACTAAAGACTGTTATTTCATCAACCGGCCTAAGTCTCCCGTCCCGGCTGTGAAATAAATCCTGTATACTGTATTCCCTTTGTGATGACCACTAGTGATGAGTAAGCACTAAAATGCTCGGGTACTCGTTGCTCGGGTCGAGCAAATTGGAATGCTCGAGTGCTCGGTCCGAGTAACGAGCCCAATGTAAGTTTATGGGAAACTCGAGCATTTTTCCGGCGGCCTTCCCCGAGGCCTGCAGAGGGCCTAAAAAGTTACCCGAATCGATGGGAACAGTGCTCAAATGACATGGGAACAGCATGGGGAAGACCCCTGGAAGCATCTCTGACTCCCAGGTCACTGCGGTCAACAATGTTCTCAGAGTATTACACCACTTTTACGGACTCACAATAAAACATACAGAAACAAAACCAAAATGGATTTTCCTGGGAAATATGTTAAGGAACATCCTTTCCAGGGTAATGACTTGTATGTAAGGCAAAATAAATACCCTAAAATGAAAATGCTCCTCCAAACCTTGGGCTATGTTCACACGTAGCGTTTTTGATGCGTTTTTGCACTTTTGCATTGCTTTCAACCAAGGCAAATGCATTCACCGGGAAATGTCATTTTAACATTTTACAACCTTATCTGGCCATGTGGTGTGTGAAACATCATCAGACACATCCTGTTTCATTTATGAAGGAGGGATTGTGAAAGTCACAAACATTATTTTTACAGCCTTACTATTATTAAAGGGCTTTGTTATGCCCATTACTATTATTATGCTTTGTTGTGCCCATTATTTAAGAGTGGGCCTCCTATACTGTTATTGCGTATGCAGTGACTGCAAGAGATGCCAAAAATTTTAAAGCACCCCAATAGCCCTTTGAAGAGACATAGAGGAGGGTCTGAGTAAAAAAAATGCTCTCATTATAAAGGAGTGGGTCTCCTATAGTGGTAATGCACATGCTGTGACTGCAAGGGCTGCCAAAATTTGGGAAAAATCCCACTAACAATTTAAAGACACAGAGCTGGGCCACAGTAACGTCATGTTCCCATTAGAAAGGAGGTAGTCTGCTATCCAATTATAGGGTATGCAGTGAGTCCACCAGCTGCCAAAATTTAGGAAAAACCGCACTAACAAGTTAAACATACATAGAGCTGGGCCACAGTAACGACATGCTCCTATTAGAAAGGAGAGGGTCTGCAGTGAGTCCAATGGCTGCCAAAATTTAGGAAAAACCCTACTAACAATTTAAAGACAATTAAAGCTGGGCTACAGTAACGAGTGTGACATGTTCCGATTAAAAGGAGTGGGTCTCCCATACCATTTGCCTATGCAGTCAATGCAACGGCTGCCAAAAATTTGGAGGAACTCCAATGCCCCTTGCAAGAGATGTAGAGATCGGAGGGCCTCCTGAAAACAATGTTCCCATTATTAGGATGTGGGTCTCCTATACTGTTTGCTTATGCAGTGAATGCAACGGCTACCAAAAATTTCGAGGCACTCCAATGCCCCTTGCAAGAGACGTAGAGGTCGGATGGCCTCCTGAAAACAATGCTGCCATTATTAAGAAGTGGGTCTCCTATACTGTTTGCCTATGCAGTGAATGCAACGGCTGCCAAAAATTTGGAGGAACTCCAATGTCCCTTGCAAGAGACATAGATATGGTGATATGGTAGATACAGTGGTGGCCAAAAGTATTGGCACCCCTGCAATTCTGTCAGATAATACTCAGTTTCTTCCTGAAAATGATTGCAATCACAAATTCTTTGATATTATTATCTTCATTTAATTTGCTTGCAAGGAAAAAACACAAAAGAGAATGAAGCAAAAATCAAATCATTGATCATTTCACACAAAACTCCAAAAATGGGCCAGACAAAAGTATTGGCACCCTCAGCCTAATACTTGGTTGCACTACCTTTAGCCAAAATAACTGCGAACAACCGCTTCCGGTAACCATCAATGAGTTTCTTACAATGCTCTGCTGGAATTGTAGACCATTCTTCTTTGGCAAACTGATCCAGGTCCCTGATATTTGAAGGGTGCCTTCTCCAAACTGCCATTTTGAGATCTCTCCACAGGTGTTCTATGGGATTCAGGTCTGGACTCATTGCTGGCCACCTTAGAAGTCTCCAGTGCTTTCTCTCAAACCATTTTATAGTGCTTTTGGAAGTGTGTTTTGGGTCATTGTCCTGCTGGAAGACCCATGACCTCTGAGGGAGACCCACCTTTCTCACACTGGGCCCTACATTATGCTGCAAAATTTGTTGGTAGTCTTCAGACTTCATAATGCCATGCACATGGTCAAGCAGTCCAGTGCCAGAGGCAGCAAAGCAACCCCAAAACATCAGGGAACCTCCGCCATGTTTGACTGTAGGGACCGTGTTCTTTTCTTTGAATGCCTCTTTTTTTTTCCTGTACACTCTATCTTGATGCTTTTTCCCGAAAAGCTCTACTTTTGTCTCATCTGACCAGAGAACATTCTTCCAAAACATTTTAGGCTTTCTCAGGTAAGTTTTGGCAAACTCTAGCCTGGCTTTTTTATGTCTTGGGGTAAGAAGTGGGGTCTTCCTGGGTATCCTACCATACAGTCCCTTTTCATTCAGACGCCGACGGATAGTACGGGTTGACACTGTTGTACCCTCGGACTGCAGGGCAGCTTGAACTTGTTTGGATGTTAGCCGAGGCTCTTTATCCACCATCCGCACAATCTTGCATTGAAATCTCTCGTCAATTTTTCTTTTCCGTCCACATCTAGGGAGGTTAGCCACAGTGCCATGGGCTTTAAACTTCTTGATGACACCACGCACGGAAGACACAGGAACATTCAGGTCTTTGGAGATGGACTTGTAGCCTTGAGATTGCTCATGCTTCCTCACAATTTGGTTTCTCAAGTCCTCAGACAGTTCTTTGGTCTTCTTTCTTTTCTCCATGCTCAATGTGGTACACACAAGGACACAGGACAGAGGTTGAGTCAACTTTAATCCATGTTAACTGGCTGCAAGTGTGATTTAGTTATTGCCAACACCTGTTAGGTGCCACAGGTAAGTTACAGGTGCTGTTAATTACACGAATTAGAGAAGCATCACATGATTTTTCAAACAGTGCCAATACTTTTTTAGGTTTGGTGTGGAATTATATCCAATTTGGCTTTAGGACAATTGTGACGCCCAGCTGCTCTTGGTATCACAGATCCCGGAAGAGTGCATTGATGGATTCCTCCACAAGAGGTCCCCATAAACATTCACACATCTCCACCTTCCACCTCAGACCATCAGAGGGAGCCCGTTAGGGATAGATAAATAGGGAAGGTGGAGCCAGGCAGCAGTTAGTCTAGACTGGAGTCGACAGAGAGCTAAACCTGTTGAGAGAGTTCCTGCAGTAAAGAAGCCTGAGAGAGGTCAGTCTGCAGTGGAGTACATTCTAGACTCAGTTGTAGCTCAGAGTAGTGAGCTTAGGTGTGCCGGCGCCATAAGATCAGTGAAGCACGGCAAACTGCCGTTAGTGTGAGTAGCCTAGTGAGGGCCCGAGTAGGCCGAAGGCAGGTGGAGAGTTAGTACAAAGGGGGCAGAGGAGCTTAACCAGACTACAGGTCAGAGGATCGCTAAAGTGCTGATACGTAACAGAGCCGGGAGACACATAAGCCCCGTAAGCTGAGGAGCATGTACTCCAAGAAAAGGCCCTACCACAAGGTCAGCCAGCGCAGGACAGAAACAAAGTTAGGCCTAGCTCCAGGCAGGTCAGAAACTTACTACGCAGAGGCAAGTAACAGGAGGCCCTAAACCCGCTCATTGGGGAGGATCCTGACGTGCACTCTTCACCCTACAGTGCTCCGGGACGTGCCTGAATTTCCTTCAGTAAAAGGTACTGAAGTGACTATCGTGTCTGTCCCTGTTCTTGCTCTGACCCGACTGGGTCTCACCTGTCCTGCATTCCCCTTTATACACCGCCCTGAGGCCTAGCTCCACCTGTGGGGAGCTATACCATCGAGCTGCCTTATCATCGGCCTCAGTGGACTGCGCAGTGCTGGTGATTCTCACCAGAAGCCACAGGTGACGTCACGAACTTTTATAAAATTAGTAACTATCAACCCTTTTTTTAAAGAGAGACCCCAGGGTACAGGCCCGGGAGCCGACCACCGCGACATCCCCAAGGCCAGGCTAAAGGCCCGGGTACCGAGTCATCCCCATCCCCTGGGCTAGTCATCTTCTCCTGGCGTCACGAACAGGATCGCGTGCCCGCTGCAATGACGCTGTGTTTTGCCAGTTGCCACCGGGTACTGTGCGCCTTTATTCTGAACTGTGTACGTTAAGGTGTGGTGAAGATTGCCACCATTGTTGGGTCGCTGAGCGAGAAGAAGGGCGTAACAGCGGGAAAATTAGAGGCGTACCTGCAAAAGAGCGCGAAGCCCCGGACACGCCCCACGCCTCGACGTCAAATCGGGAAGCGCCAGGTCCTGTAAGGAGCGTCGCTGAACGCTCTGACGTAGGACGCAAGCGACACAAGGTCCTGAAGATGACCGTCACCTGCAGAGCTGCGGCCTACCGGAAGAAAAACTAGAAGGTAGGCCATGGTTAACTAGGGGGGCGCCAAGATGTCCGACGAACAGCAGAACGCCGACTTGCCGGTAAACGTCCCTGAAGTTCAGCCCGCGCCCGATGATGAGCAGGCCGAAGCCGCCGCTCCACCAGCAGCGCCCGCAACACCTGTCATTCCTATGACTTTACCGTACATTGCTGGAGCAAAGTGGCTCCCCCAGTACAACGGCAAACCAGATACCCTGTCTGGATTCAAACGGAAGATGTGTGGTATCTTAGACATGTACTCTATGACCGGCAAACAAAGAGCCGCCGTTGTATTAGGACAACTGACTGGTGCTGCGGAACGGGAAGTGGAAACATGGTCGGCTGCAGACCAGGAGTCAGTGTCCGCAATATTTCAAAAACTACAGGCTGTCTTTGAGGACCTTACTGAGGCGGACCTCCGGATGAGGTTCTACAGCTGTTCCCAACAGCCGGAGGACAATGTTCGGGACTACGCCTGGCGTCTTCAAGGGGCCCTGCGGGCTCTGAACCAGGTTAGTCCAACCAGCGTTGAGAATGAGAACAAAATGCTGAATCATAGAATCATAGAATGGTAGAGTTGGAAGGGACCTCCTGGGTCATCTGGTCCAACCCCCTGCTCAAAGCAGGATTCACTAGATCATCTCAGACAGATGTCTGTCCAGCCTCTGTTTGAAGACGTCCATTGAAGGGGAACTCACCACCTCTCGTGGCAGCCTGTTCCACTCATTAATCACCCTAACTGTCAAAAAGTTTTTTCTAATATCTAATCTGTGTCTCCTCCCATTTAGTTTCATCCCATTGCTTCTAGTCTTTCCTTGTGCAAATGAGAATAAAGATGATCCTTCTACAATGTGACAGCCCTTGACATATTTGTAGACAGCTATTAAGTCTCCTCTCAGTCTTCTTTTTTGCAAGCTAAACATTCCCAAATCCTGCAACCGTTCCTCATAGGACATGGTTTGCAGACCAGTCAACATTCTGGTCGCTCTTCTCTGAACTTGCTCCAGTTTGTCTATGTCTTTTTTAAAATGTGGTGCCCAAAACTGTACACAGTATTCCAGATGAGGTCTGACCAAAGAGGAGTAAAGACCGATAATGACTTCACGTGATCTAGACTGTATGCTTCTGTTAATACATCCCAGAATTGTATTTGCCTTTTTTGCTGCTGCATCACACTGTTGACTCACGTTCAGTCTATGATCTATTAGTATACCTAAGTCTTTTTCACATGTACTGTTGCTTAGCTCTATTCCTCCCATTCTGTATATGCTTTTTTCATTTTTATTGCCCAGATGTAGTACTTTGCATTTTTCCCTGTTAAAAAACATTCTGTTGGTTGCTGCCCACTGCTCCAGTTTATTTAGGTCTTTTTGAATCCTCTCTCTCTCTTCTCTAGTATTAGCTATCCCTCCTAGCTTTGTGTCATCAGCAAATTTAATCAGTTTACCCTCAATTCCTTCATCTAAATCATTGATAAAGATGTTGAACAATACAGGTCCCAGGACGGAGCCCTGTGGTACCCCACTTGAGACATTCATCCAGCTGGATGTGAAGCCATTTACAACCACCCTTTGAGTCCGATCACTAAGCCAGTTATGAATCCACCTAACAGTTGCCTGGTCCATTGCATACTTGGTCATTTTTTCAATAAGGATGGTGTGAGATACTTTGTCAAATGCTTTGCTGAAGTCAAGATATACTATATCTACAGCATTTCCCTGATCCACCCAGTCAGTGATTCTGTCATAGAAGGAACAGCTTGTCTGGGGACTGAGGTCTCCAGAGGAGAGCAGGGCTGTGCGTTGGTGGTCCCTGGACCATCCAGATGCCACCTTTGACAATCTTAAGGATATGGTTATAAAAGGACTGCAGCCCCTGGAAACAAATGCCATCCAATGTTACCAGGGTGGGGCTACCCCAGTGCCTGCTACACCCAGCTTTTCCCAAGTGGCTGCTGAAGCTAAAGTTCCAGCAACGTCCCCTAAAGAACTGGACAGTCTGCGCTCTGAGGTGCGTCAGTTGAGTAAAACCCTGACCACTGTGCTGAGTGCTCTGCAGCTGCGGACGGAGCCCGAGGAAGGAGGGAAAATCCTGTTAGCCGATAGCCCTGAGGATGTCCCCTGGATGAAAAGGAGGAGGAGGCCAACACCGCCCTCGCCGAGGACCAGTGACCAGCGCCGTCCACAGAAGGACCCTGCCTGCTACCGCTGCCACAAGACCGGACACATCGCCCAGAATTGTCCTTTAAACGAGAAAACCCTGGGTCCGATGGCCGACACCGAGGAGTAAACTCACCAGGCCCATCAGACTGGTACAACAGGTTCGTCGGAGGAAGACCTTTCCTGTCCATCGTGTCGGATGGGATCCCGACGCATGCCCTGCTGGACATAGGATCTCAGGTAACCATCATGCCTGATGTCCTCTACAAGAGGTTCTGGTCCATGGATGACCTACATCCGCCAGCTCCAAATTTGTCTGTATATGCCTCAAAGGGACTCCCCCTTAACCTACTCGGGGTTAAGAATGTGACTGTAAAGGTGGGGAGAGTGGAGCTGAAGGACCAGGGACTAATTGTAGTAGAGACTAATCCTGATGACACCAATCCGTATATGGTACTAGGCACTAACATTGTTGGTAACTGTTTGGGAGAAGTTGTGTTCTTGCTCCAACAGATAGCCGACACTGCCAGGCCGAGACAGAGGAGGGCACTGCAGAGGGAAATCCGAGTCCTGATGTATCAACAGCAAGTAAGGTTAACAGACGGTGAAATCGGTAACGTGCGGGTAACAGACCCCATACCCATTGTCATCCCCCCAATGAGTCAAATGCTCATCTGGTGTAGAGCTGCTATAGGTCTTAGAGGACAGAGCTACCAGGCGGTAGTAGAACCCCTTTGCTCCGAGCATAGACCCACGCTCTTAACCGCCAGGGGAGTGGTAGATGTACGTAATGGGAGGGTGCCCATCCGTCTTCTCAATTTAGGGGAAGATGAGGTCAAACTGCCACGTTATACCACTGTTGCCAAATTACATGCTGTAAATAACAACTGCATTCACGAGGCGGAGTCCTTAACTTCACCAGACGAAGTGGAGGATAATGACCCTGCAACCCAGGTGGAGGATTGGTGTCAACAGCTCCATGTTGGGACAGACACCACTCCTACCCATCAAAAACAGGGTGCACACCGGGTGGTTCAAGAATACTCGCAGGTGTTCAGTAAACATCCACTTGACTTCGGGAGGGTTAAGGGGGTTCAACATCATATCCCCACAGGCAACCATTCCCCAATCAAAGAACGTTATAGGCCTATACCCCCAGCTCACTACCAGAAGGCAAAGGAAATGATGCAGGACATGAGGAAGGCGGGAGTAATAAGGGATAGTTGTAGTCCCTGGGCAGCTCCCCTAGTGCTAGTTAGGAAAAAGGACGGGAGCATGAGAATGTGTGTAGATTACCGTCAAGTAAATCGCATTACACATAAAGATGCATACCCTTTACCACGCATAGAGGAGTCCCTAGCTGCCTTAAAGTCTGCAAATTACTTTTCCACCCTTGACCTCACTAGTGGGTACTGGCAAGTAGCTGTGGCTGAGGAGGATCGGGAGAAGACGGCCTTCACTACCCCGATGGGACTCTGCGAGTTCAACAGTATGCCGTTTGGACTCTGCAATGCCCCCGGAACGTTCCAGAGATTGATTGAGTGCTGCCTGGGACACCGCAACTTCGAGACTGTGTTACTTTACCTGGACGATGTAATAGTGTACTCCAGAACGTACGAGGACCACTTGAAACACCTGGCAGAGGTATTTGAGTCACTGTCCCGGTACGGGATGAAGTTGAATCCCTCAAAGTGCCACCTGCTTAAGAGAAAGGTACAGTACCTGGGGCACATTGTCTGTCCGGAAGGGGTAGCCCCAGACCCGGAGAAAGTCACAGCCATCCAGAAATGGCCGGAGCCAAAGAACTTCAAGGAGGTGTGTCAGTTCTTGGGACTAGTAGGATACTACCGGAGGTTCGTAAAGGACTACACTAAGAAAGCAGCTCTTCTGCTAGACCTCCTGGTAGGGCAGTCCCCCAAAGGCAGAAATCCCCCATTCCACTGGGGTAAGGAGCAAGCCGAGTCATTTCAGGAGATGATGGAGATCCTGACAGGCGATGAGATCCTAGCCTACCCTGACTACAGCCAACCGTTCCTGCTGTATATAGATGCCAGCAACGAAGGGCTGGGCGCTGTTCTAAGTCAGAAGCAGAATGGCCAAGAGAATGTGATCGCATACGCAAGCAGGAAGCTCCGCCCGACTGAGAGGAACCCAGAGAACTATAGCAGCTTTAAGTTGGAGTTCCTGGCCTTGGTCTGGGCCATCACTGAGAGGTTTAAGCACTACCTGGCCTCCAGCAAGTTCACTGCCTTCACTGATAACAACCCCTTGACCCATCTTGAAACAGCTAAGTTGGGGGCACTGGAACAACGATGGATGGTTCGGCTGTCAAATTACCAATTTATAATTAAATACCGGGCGGGCCGCAAGAACGCCAACGCCAATGCCCTGTCTAGGATGCTTCACCAGTCAGACACAGAGGAAGAAGTAGATGACCTGGAAGAGATAGAGCTACCTGCCTTTCGCCGGAGTGGGATGATCCATGAGCAACGAGCCTCCAGGAAGCAGCGTGGAAAGACGTTAAACCCCCTGCCTCACCACAGCTGGAAAGAGACCCAGGACAGTGACCCGGTTGTCAGCCGCATCAAGGAGCTGATAACCCAAGAAGGTGCCTCCCTGGAGAAGGAAGCATCTCTCCAAGCAAAGCAGCTGTGGAACGAGAGGAGCCGGTTGTTTATCTACCATGAGAAGCTGTGCAGGAGGTACAATAATCCAAAAACCCATGAGATGGTATGGCAGATAGTGGTCCCGAAGACAGACATCCAGATGGTATTAGAGGCTTACCACGATCAGGCGGGGCACTTTGGCTGGAAAAAGCTAGAGACCCTGCTGAAGTTTTGATTCTACTGGGTAGGAATGCGCAGCTCCATTGAGAGGTGGTGCCGGGACTGTGGACCCTGTGGCCTAAGAAGAAAAGACTACAGCAGCCAGAAGGCACCCCTGCAACCCATCAATACGACTCAACCCCTGGAGATCGTGGCCCTGGACCATGTTAAGTTGTCCCCCAGCAGGTCAGGGTACTCCTATGCTTTGACCATGGTGGATCACTACTCACGTTTCCTGGTTGTCGCCCCCGTCAAAGACCTGACGGCAGAGACAGCAGCAAAGATGTTCCAAGCGTATTTCTGTAGACCCCATGCTGACGGACCAAGGCCCGGCCTTTGAGGCTGAGTTGTTCAAGGAGTTCTGCCATCTCTACGGGTGTAAGAAGATAAGAACTACACCGTACCACCCACAAACCAACGGTCTCTGCGAAAAGATGAACAACATCATCATCGACCTGCTAAAGACCATACCACTTGAGGAGAGAAGCCAGTGGCCAGACCTACTACCTGACCTAGTGGATCTGTATAATCATATACCAGTAAGTTCCACCAACTGCACTCCGGCATATCTCATGATGGCAAGGCCAGGAAAGCTGCCCATGGATCTGGAGCTTGGTGTTGTTGAGCCTGAAGCTGATATGACCACTGAGGACTGGGACACGACCAGACAAGAGCAGTACAGAAGAGTACAAGTCTGTGTCGAGGACAGTCTCACTCGGGTGAGAGAAAAGCAGGAGGCGCACTACAACAAAAATGCACCCGCAGAACCTTTCACACCTGGTGAAACAGTATTGAAAAGGAAAAGACGCAACCACAAACTTGATGACCAGTGGGAAAAAGAACCCTACACTGTGTTACCGTCAAGATTTGACAACAAAAAGACCTGCATAATCAGTCGAGATGGAGGAAAAACGTCTACAACAGTGTCCAGGGACCACCTAAAGTTGTGTCCAGACTTACTGAAACCCCAAGAAAAAGTGCCTCTCACAATCCAGGAAGAACCTAAAGATGCAGTGATCCACACCGACTTAGGAGACTTCCCAGCAGATTGGCCCCAACTAGGAGGAGCAGTAGTCATCCCTGTAATTACCTTCTACCCACAGCAAGAGGAACCTATAAGTGCTGCAGAAGTGCCTGCTCAAGCAGAATCCCCGGAAGAAGGATCCCCGGTAGGAACAGAGCAAGAAGGCCCAGTCAATGGTATGCTTGCTAGTCCAGTAGTGAGGTCAATACAGTAATGTAGCCCCTCCACACCTAGTACTGACACATTGGGGAGTAGTGCACCTACTAGTACTTCACGTATCCCAGTACTACGCAGATCAGCACGTAGCACGAGAGGTAAAACCCCTGTCAGATACACTGAATAAAATAGTTAAACTTCTGACAAGTGTAGATAGTTACCCCTGGGGTATTGTGTATTTAAATTGAAATGTACTGTAATATTGTGTACTTTCCTGAATGTATGTTTATTAATTTGTGCTCTACCTTATTAATTTCTTTGCTATTTACCTAAGAACTTCGTGGCTGAGGACTGTGTGCAGCCCAAAAACTGCTTTTGTATATAATTGCGCTCCCTGGAGTGCCTTTCTAGGTGACCTCAGAAGGAAAACCTGTCGGGAGTGGCTCTATTGGAGGTCCAACTCGGGATCTTCATGCCCTGCAGCCACCCCAGGGCCTACGTTGAGGGTTTGGGACAGGTCCCTCAAAAACCACCAAGCACTCTACCTTGAGAGATGGACATCCTTGCTGGGAACCTCACCATAGGAGACTTGAATTCTGAGGACACTTTGTACTTGTTATTGTTATGTAACATTTAAGATTGGTGCCTCCCATAAAGGGAAGATTGTTCTTATTGTTATTGCATTGTTCATGTTTCCTATTGTTATTGTTGTTATATAATGTACTTCAGCCTGGGAGTGCTGAGTTTAACTAGGGGGGAATGTGACGCCCAGCTGCGCTTGGTATCACAGATCCTGGAAGAGTGCATTGATGGATTCCTCCACAAGAGGTCCCCATAAACATTCACACATCTCCACCTTCCACCTCAGACCAGCAGAGGGAGCCCGTTAGGGATAGATAAATAGGGAAGGTGGAGCCAGGCAGCAGTTAGTCTAGACTGGAGTCGACAGAGAGCTAAACCTGTTGAGAGAGTTCCTGCAGTAAAGAAGCCTGAGAGAGGTCAGTCTGCAGTGGAGTACATTCTAGACTCAGTTGTAGCTCAGAGTAGTGAGCTTAGGTGTGCCGGCGCCATAAGATCGGTGAAGCACGGCAAGCTGCCGTTAGTGTGAGTAGCCTAGTGAGGGCCCGAGTAGGCCGAAGGCAGGTGGAGAGTTAGTACATAGGGGGCAGAGGAGCTTAACCAGCTCACCCCGAAGAATTTACCGGACACCGGGTCCGAAGTTTACCGGGATCTCTAGAACCCAGTAAGATATAACCGGAATCCCTGGAGGACTACAGGTCCCAGGATCGCTAAAGTGCTGATACGTAACAGAGCCGGGAGACACATAAGCTCCGTAAGCTGAGGAGCGTGTACTCCAAGAAAAGGCCCTACCACAAGGTCAGCCAGCGCAGGACAGAGACAAAGTTAGGCCTAGCTCCAGGCAGGTCAGAAACTTACTACGCAGAGGCAAGTACCAGGAGGCCCTAAACCCGCTCATTGGGGAGGATTCTGACGTGCACTCTTCACTCTACAGTGCTCCGGGACGTGCCTGAATTTCCATCAGTAAAAGGTACTGAAGTGACTATCGTGTCTGTCTCTGTTCTTGCTCTGACCCGACTGGGTCTTGCCTGTCCTGCATTCCCCTTTATACACCGCCCTGAGGCCTAGCTCCACCTGTGGGGAGCTATACCATCGAGCTGCCTTATCATCGGCCTCAGTGGACTGCACAGCGCTGGTGATTCTCACCAGAAGCCACAGGTGGCATCACGAACTTTTATAAAATTAATAACTATCAACCCTTTTTTTAAAGAGAGACTCCAGGGTACAGGCCTGGGAGCCGACCACCGCGACATCCCCAAGGCCAGGCTAAAGGCCCGGGTACCGAGTCATCCCCATCCCCTGGGCTAGTCACAATTCTTTTTGTGTTTTTTCATTGAAGACAAATTAAATGAAGATATTAATACCAAAGAATTTGTGATTGCAATCATTTTCAGGAAGAAACTGAGTATTATCTGACAGAATTGCAGGGGTGCCAATACTTTTGGCCACCACTGTATGGTGGTGATATGGAGGAGGATGTGGAGGATGAGGAGAAGGAGGAGGAGTAGGACAAGAGCAAATAGAAAAAATCAGGACGCGTATACCCATGTCTGGGTGTGAAGACAGAGATGCATGGGAATAGTTAGACATCCCAAAAAAAACCACTGTATTTGAGTTTATGTTACACTGCTATCATTCGGTAGTGTTGAGAGGTCTGGCCCAATCCAGCCCTTGTTCATTTTTATAAGAGTCAGCATGTCAGCATTTTCAGTTGACAGGCGAATGCGCCTATTGGTTATAATTCCACCAGCGGCACTAAAAACCCGCTCTGACAAAACGCTAGCAGCAGGATTGGCCAGGACCTCCTAGGCGTAGAGAGTATAGATGAGCAAACATTTCAAAAGTTCAGTTCGGGAAAGCTCAGCGAACAAATAGCCGTATATATTCCAGAACCCCATAGCAGTCAATGGGGGGACCAAAAGAATGCATATACAGCACCTACAAATGGGCCCAAAAGCTGTCAAAACACATCAAATTAGGTGTAGACACCAGGAAAGTGCCATCAATTGACCCAGAGTACAAGTGCTATAATTATTATTACTATGACAGCCACATTTATTCTGTGGCGCTTTACATATCAAAAGGGGTCACTAACTGGTACAAGATGAGAGAGGACAGATCAGAGTCAAGCTTGTGGGACTGGGGAGAGTGGGCAGCCATTCACTTTGATGGATAGGTCAGTTGGGGGGGATGAATGAGATGGTGGAAAGACTATGCATTCCGTTTTATCCATGTTAAGTTTTACAAATCTAGCAGAGAAGAAAGATGAAATACAGGACACACATTGTGGGATTCTGGTTCGTAAGGAGGTGATATCAGGTCCAGAGAGGTAGATCTGTGTGTTATCAGCATAGAGGTGATACGGAAAGCCGTGAGACCATGAGCTGTCCCAGGCTGAAGGTGTAGATGGAGAAGATCCTGTGTCCCAGAACATTACCCGTGCCCTCCCCAGTGCAGTTACTGGGAAGGACCGCCTAACCACAAACACGTGGACAAGTGAATGTGGCCAGGGACAGTACGGAGCCAGTCCACAGCTTGTCGATGAGAGTTGTATTTCAACACAGATATATTCTTTAGCTCAGTGAAAGGACTTGGGAAACCGTATCTACTCCAGCTGTCATTTCCCCCTGGAAGTCCTCTAATGCATCTTCTTTCATAAGCAATGGCAGCCCTTCCAACATCAGCTCACACTTCTATTTGGTGCTTAGCAACAGACAAAGATCTTTCTTGACGTCTTGAATTTAATCACTACAGAGTTGAACAATGACCTGATCTGCAATGTGTTTTGAGAAATAACGTGCATAAGCAAAGCCACGGTTTAGGCCACTGAAAGTCATTAAGCGAAACTCATTCAGCTTTCCCACAGACTGAAAGAGGGGTATCAAGACTTCCAAGACAGGCATGACTTTCCTGTTCTCCCTAAGAGGATGACTGTCCATGTTCTCTTCCTTATCCTCCTCCTCTTCATTATCACCCAATCCGCATTGAGATGAGATGAGGCTGAGCTGCATAGTTCCTTGCTCCACCTGCAATGCCTCCTCTTTAACTGTGAGCAGCGAGCGTTTCAGTAGACAGAGAAGCGGGATGGTGACGCAAGTTATGGCGTCATCGCTAGTGATGAGCGAGCATACTTGCAAGTACTCGGTACTCGCCCGAACATCTCAGTACTCGAGATGCTCGGAGCTCGCCGAGTACTTGTGAGATGCTCGGGCGGATGCTTGGGTCCCCTCCCTGCATGTTTGGCGCTCTTTACAGAGCCAATGAACATGCAGGCATTGCCTGCCACTCACTGTAATGCAGCAGCCATGTTGGTTGTGGCATTACAGTGATTGACTGGCCGCAAAGCGTCATCAGGTCTATATCAGACCTGGCGCCGCCGTGCTCGTCAGTCTACTCCACAATCAGACAGTGTAGGGAGAGGTGCTGCTGATCTAGGGAGAGATTTGCTTGTTTATTAGGTAGTGTAGGTAGAACAGAAGCATATTACACATATCCATCTCAACAAACAGTCCTTCTGAGGACTAATCCATCTGCAGAGATATCAGGCAGGCAGTGTATATAGGCAGGCAGGCAGTGTATATAGCATACTGCAGTGCACATAGCACAAGAGGCTCCATTCCAGTTCTGTCTGCTGCTGCTGTTAGATATTTCTAGACATAGGCCCAGGTCTCAGGGGCCAGGAATAATTTTTTTGGGATCTTAATCCTCATTATTTGCTTAAAAAGCAATCCAGAGAACACCGTTTTTCTGCGCCATTTGCTTGTTGGCATTGCAGAATACAGCCAGATCCTTTCCATATTACAGCTCTAAAAATCCAGCTATTTAAAACTGTGGTTTCTCGGATCACATATAATTGCGCTGAAAACATTGCCATTTCTGGCCTCCATTTAAATTTTGTTGCAGTGTGTCTGTGAAGTTATTGACACCAGTTTGTTGTTAAAAATAGTTACCTACAGGCCAGGTATTTGACGCGCCCCTGGGCCTGTGTCGCGCTGCGTTGCGCACGCGGGAGCTTATGTGACACCCCAGGGGTCTGGTTGCCACAGTGATAGAGATGTTATGTCTGAGAGCAGGTGGGAGGTCCTTTGGTCAGGGATCCTGTGCATGCCACACCTCCTGCCCAGTCTTGGGAGGGGAAGAACTTCCCCTATATAAACCCGGGGCTGAAGCAGGGTTAGGAGTGAAGGAGAGTAGAGACAAGAGACAGTCATAGGAAGAAACAGCTGGAGCTCAGTGGGAGCAATACTACTACGAGTCAGGGGCTGGCAGCTGCAGAGCTCGCCCTGACTGAGAAGCTTTCTTACCGGACCCGGCGTCCGAGGCTGTGGGGACTAACTCTTACCCAGCAGCAGAAGCCGACCGGCAGGGGATTTCAGGTCCTCAGGCCCAGAAACCCTAAGGCACGGTCACACGTGTGGGACCAGCACCGCCATCGTGGAGCGGAAGCCAATATAAGGCCCCGAGTCACCGGCCATACGGGTGAGCACCACACGGTACACTCAGGGACGTGGGCTACTTATATCCGCTTCTAGCCAGGTAGCCAGAAGAGTACAGTCAGTTTGGGAGGCCTACAACTCCGCCTGGCCAGGGGAGATCCCATCTGCTCAAGGACTGACCAGGCCCCGTTCGCTAGCAAGTACTCCGGGAGGGTCTATCGTTGTTACCAGTAAAGACCCTGAATTACACCGCACCGTCTCTGAGTGGTTCCTGCTACCCCCATCTTCCACGTCGGCTGCCCTGAGGCCATACCCCTCCCGTTGGGGGTTATACTATCACGCTGCACAATTCTACACCGGCCTCAGCGGTCTGCCCTGCAGCGGCAGCTCCATAGCTGCAAATCAACGGGTGGCGTAGTCGACACTCAAATAACATCTATCAAGACTGCCACACACTGAGTCTGACCCCCTGGGCACGGACCGGGTCCCCGCCACTCGGAGACTACAACCCTCATCTGATCCGGTCCCGGGTAAGCCCCCGTGCGCGAGACGCTGCGCAACACAGCAGGCCCAGGGGCGCGTCAACTTTGGCGTAGTCGGCAGGATTTCGTGCCCGCAACCACCGGGTACTGCGTGCCTGAAAAGCAAAGACTGTTCAAACTTACCAGTGGTGAGGTTTCCCGCCATCCGGCGCCATCTTATGCCTTCTTCCCGCCATCCGCGAAGTTTTCCCGCCACCCGGCGCCATCTTCGGCCTTCTTCCCGCCATCCGTGGAGTTTTCCCGCCGTTGGACGCCATCTTGAGGACGCCGCGCGGGAAGAAGAGGGGCGTGGACTTCGAAAGCGCGCGAGAACTGAAGCCCCGCCTCACGTCCGGACGTTGCGTGAGGTCCTGGAAGGAGCCCAGCAGACGCCGACGTCACCGGAGCGCGACGGAAGGTCCTCAACCCTGACGATCTACTGCGGAGCCGCGGCCTACGGAACAGGATCATCGCAAGGTAGGCCACGGTCCACTAGGGGGGAGGAAGATGTCGGATACGGAGGAGAGCTTCACTGCCTCAACCCCCGCCAGCGCCACCGCTGCTGCAGTTATGCCCTTCACCATGCCCTATATCCCGGGAGCAGCTTGGCTACCCCAGTACTCAGGGGAGTCATATACCCTGCATGACTTTAGAGAAAAGCTGGATAGCCTCTTCCAGGTGTACCCCCTCACAGAAGAGCAAAAAGTGAGCATCCTGGTGGCCCAACTAACCGGGGCAGCTAAAAGGGAAGTAAAATCCTGGCCACCTGGGAGGAAGACTGTCGCAGGGATACTAACCCGGCTGAAGGATACCTTTGATACCCGCACCTCAGCCGAGATTAAGCTTAGATTCTACGGGTGCAAGCAGCGAGCGCATGAGAGTATAAGGGACTATGCACTAAACCTACAAGAGGCCCTGAGGGCCATTAAACAGACCGACCCTGATGGAGTGGGAAACGAGGACAGGCTGTTGACTGAACAATTTATAGAGGGACTGTATTGTAATGCCCACCGAACCCAGTTGCGGGCGATGGCCTTACAGGATCCCCATCTGGGCTTTGCACAGTTCAAGGACAGAGCCATCCGGGTGCTCTGAGAACCGGCACCGGGTGGCGTTATGACCCACAGGCGCCCAGCTATTACTTACCACCAGGAGGCGGCGCCCTTGTCGGCAGGGCCTGTGGGAGCTGATGCGCAGGCTTTGGACAATGACCCGGCTCCAGACCTACACCATCAGGTCCAAGAGCTAGCTAAGAGCGTTGCTGCGCTAACCCGAACTGTGCAGTCTTTACAGGTTTCCACCCCAGGGAAGATCCAGCTGGCATCCGGACCGGAGGACATCCCGTGGCGTCGACCAAGGAGGACCCCACCGGCCAGAGGAAGACCCAGTGACCGATACAGCGAGGACGGACGACCCATCTGCCGCCGCTGCAATCAACCCGGACATATGGCAAGGTACTGTTCTTTAAACGGGCACAACCTGGGGTAGAGGGCCAACCCCCAGGAAAAAGATCACCAGGCCCATCGAACTGGCGCGACAGATATGTGGGAGGACGTCCAGTCTTGCCGGTGGTACTGGATGGCATTCCCATGAGTGCCCTACTGGACACCGGGTCGCAGGTCACCACCATCCCGTACGTGCTCTTTAAGCAGTACTGGAATGACTCGGATATTACCCGCTACCCTGACGACGACTTGAGTATCATCGCCAGCAATGGCCAGCCCGTGCCACAGATCGGATTTAAAGAGGTGACCATCAAAATCGGTAGAGTCGAACTGGCAGCACAGGGACTGATCATTGTAGATATTGACAAACATGAGAGTCACCCAAAAATAACTCTAGGAACTAATGTAATTGAAAATTGTCTTGCAGAGGTGATTTTCCTTTTACAGCAGGTTGCCAAGAACGCCAGCTCCGGCGAGCAGCGGGTGCTCCAGAAAGAGATCCGGGCACTGATGCGACGGCAACAGGTGGAACTCTCCGGCGGTGAGATTGGTAGCGTAAGAATGTGTGACCCTTTTCCTATTGCCATGCCCCCAAAAAGTGAAATGATGATTTGGTGCCGGGCAGCTATTGGTCTGAGAGGTAGGGATTACCAGGCAATGGTAGAACCAGTTTACTCAGACAGTAGGCCCACCATTTTGACAGCACGGGGGGTGGTTGATGTACGCCATGGGAGGGTGCCCGTTCGCATAATAAATATCGGGGAGAGGGAAGTGTACCTGCCCCGGTATGCCACGCTAGCCAAATTATATACCATTAACCAAAATTCTATACAATCTGTGGAACCCTTGCCTCCATCTCACCCGGAGGAAGGTAACGGCTCTAAGAAAAACATGGAGGACTGGTGTCAGCAACTACATCTGGGTACTGACTCCACTCCCTCACACCAGAAACAAGGAGTCTATCGGGTGGTTCAGGAGTACGAGAGAGTGTTCAGTAAACACCCGTTAGACTTCGGGCGAGTCAAGGGGGTAGAACACCACATCCCCACGGGAGACCATCCTCCTATAAAAGAGAGGTATCGACCCGTACCCCCTGCCCACTACCAACACGCCAAGGGGATGCTTAGAGACATGAAGGAGGCTGGGGTGATCAGGGATAGCTGTAGCCCCTGGGCAGCTCCACTAGTCTTAGTCAGAAAAAAAGACAACACCATGAGGATGTGTGTAGATTACCGGAAAATCAACCGTATCACACACAAGGATGCGTACCCCTTACCAAGGATAGAGGAGTCATTGGCTGCTTTAAGATCTGCTAACTTCTTCTCTACCTTGGATCTCACTAGCGGGTACTGGCAGGTTCCTGTAGCAGAGGCGGACCGGTAGAAGACCGCATTCACCACCCCGATGGGACTTAGCGAGTTCACCTGCATGCCGTTCGGACTCTGCAACGCACCAGGAACCTTCCAACGACTAATGGAGTGTTGTCTGGGCCACAGAAACTTCGAGACGGTCTTGTTGTACCTGGACGATGTCATCGTATATTCCAAGACGTATGAGGACCACCTGAAACACCTGGCGGAAGTGTTCGAAGCTCTGGCGAGTTACGGCCTAAAGGTGAAACCCTCCAAGTGTCACCTCCTGAAACCAAAGGTGCAGTACCTGGGACACGTGGTGAGCGCTGACGGAGTGGCTCCCGACCCTGATAAGATCACCGCAATTAAGGAATGGCCAAGCCCCTCCAGCGTAAAAGAAGTGCGGCAGTTCCTTGGGTTGGTAGGCTACTACCGAAGGTTTATTCCCGGTTTCACCAAAAAGGCAGCACCTATGCAAGATGGCCCTCACGGGGGACGAAATCCTGGCGTACCCGGATTATAGCCAGCCCTTTATCCTCTACACCGACGCCAGTAACATCGGGCTAGGAGCCGTACTGTCCCAGATCCAGCAGGGCAAGGAACGAGTAATCGCCTACGCCAGCCGAAAACTGCGACCCACCGAAAGGAACCCCGAGAATTACAGCTCATTTAAGCTAGAGTTCCTGGCTGTAGTATGGGCAGTCACCGAGCGCTTTAAGCATTACCTCGCTTCTTCCCGGTTCACCGTGTACACGGATAACAACCCGTTGACACACCTGGACACGGCAAGACTCGGTGCCCTGGAGCAGAGGTGGATGGCCCGTCTGTCCAACTACGAGTTCACAATCAAATACCGGGCCGGACGCTCCAATACCAACGCGGATGCCCTGTCCAGGATGCCCAACCTGCCGGACGAAGGAGAAGATCCGGAGGGACTGGAAGAAGTTGAACTCCCTGCGTTCCACCGTCATGGGACTATCCAGTATTCCCACTGGGTAAGGAGTAAGCAGGCTGCTACGTTGAACCCCTTACCTCACTACAACTGGGCGGAAACGCAAGACAGCGACCCTGCCGTCCGACTGGTGAAGGAGATGCTGACTCGCCCGGAGGCTTGCCTTGAACCAGACGCTCCGGAGGAAGCCAAACAACTATGGGCAGAGAAGAGTCGACTGTTCCTTTACAAGGGGAAGTTGTGCCGCAGAATGGTTAACTCCCGGACGCATGAACTACTCTGGCAAGTAGTGGTGCCACGAAGAGACGCAGCCATGGTGATGGAGGCATACCACGACGGAGCTGGACACTTCGGGTGGAAGAAGCTGGAGTTCCTGCTGCGCGAGCGATTCCACTGGGTAGGCATGAGGGGAACCATTGAGAAGTGGTGCAGAGACTGTGGCCCGTGCAACCTGAGAAGGAAGGACCGTGCCAGCCAGAAGACTCCCCTGCAGTCCATCGTCACCCGGCAACCGTTGGAACTGGTAGCCTTGGATCATGTAAAACTGACCCCAAGCAGAAGTGGCTACGTCTACGCGTTAACCATCGTGGATCATTACTCCCGGTTCTTGGTTGTCGTCCCCGTCAAGGACTTAACGGCTCAAACAGCAGCTAGAGCCTTCCAGCAGCACTTTTGCCGTCCACACGGGTACCCGGACCAAGTGCTGACGGACCAGGGACCTGCCTTTGAAGCGGAGGTCTTCCAGGAATTCTGCAATCTGTATGGCTGCCGGAAGATAAGGACGACACCCTACCATCCGCAAACTAATGGACTTTGTGAGAAAATGAACCAGGTGGTAATGGATCTTTTAAAAACGTTGCCCCTGGAAGAACGCAGTCTGTGGCCTGAGAAGTTGCCCGATCTGGTGGACCTATACAACCACATCCCGGTAGGTTCCACCAACTGTACCCCGGCTTACCTAATGAGGGCAAGACCTGGTAAGTTACCTGTTGACCTGGAAATGGGAGTCCTGACACCCGAGGACACTTCACCAGAAACAGACTGGGACACGGAGAGGCAGCAGCAGTACCGGAGAGTACAGGAGAGCGTGGAGCGAAGTCTCTGTCAGGCTAGGGAAAGACAAGAGAAAACTTACAACCAGTATGCTCCCGCTGTTCCCCTGGTACCCGGAGAGCAGGTCTTGAAGAGGAAGAGACGGCTCCACAAGTTGGACGACCAGTGGGAAAAGGACCCGTACACCGTACTGCCCTCAAGCCACGAGAACCCGAAGGTTTGTACCATCAGTAAAGACGGAGGGGAAACCACAGCTATTGTATCCCGGGACCACCTGAAGAAGTGTCCCGAACAACTGAGGAACCCTGAAGAGGAACAAGAAGACCATCGACCCGTAGAGGAAAGGGAAGATATGGTTAGTACTGTGCTCGGGGACTTCCCTCGGTCTTGAACTCAAGTCAATGGTGCAGTTGTGGTACCCGTACTCACCTTCCTCCAACCAGCATCCCAAGCACCTACGGAGCAACAGGTAGAGCTGGAAGAACAGCCGGTCCAGGAGGCAGAAGACCCCACACCCGCAGACCAGGAGGATCAACCCTCTGCTTGCAGTGAGCCTGCCATATCCCTAGTGAGCCAAAGAGCCGGTAGACAGCTGCCCAGTTTACCCTTGACAGCTCCTACACCCTGTAGTTCAGGGGTAGGCAGTCAGCTCCGTAGGTCCACTAGGGCCACTAGAGGCCAGTTACCCGCACGGTGGAGGATTTGAAGTGTATAAATTGTTTTATTTATGTTTACCTGTGTATTGTTGCTTGTGTATAATTTTGTGCTTCTAGTTATTTGTAGGAGTCCTTGGTGGATTTACCGGGAATCCTTGTACATAGTTGGAGCGTAACCCAGGACGGACTAAAGACTGTTAAGGACTCGGGGTAGGACAAACCCCTACCTGGTTACGTCTCCCTGTTTTGGTGAAATGGACACCTTGCTTTTCTTCAAAGACTGCACCCGGTTACGGACATGCCGTAACCATCTTTATATGTTTTTCTTATTGTATTATTATTGTTTTTATCTTGTTATGTTTTTCTAAAATATGTTTAGTCCCGGAGTACTAAATTTCACTAGGGGGGAATGTGACACCCCAGGGGTCTGGTTGCCACAGTGATAGAGATGTTATGTCTGAGAGCAGGTGGGAGGTCCTTTGGTCAGGGATCCTGTGCATGCCACACCTCCTGCCCAGTCTTGGGAGGGGAAGAACTTCCCCTATATAAACCCGGGGCTGAAGCAGGGTTAGGAGTGAAGGAGAGTAGAGACAAGAGACAGTCATAGGAAGAAACATCTGGAGCTCAGTGGGAGCAATACTACTACGAGTCAGGGGCTGGCAGCTGCAGAGCTCGCCCTGACTGAGAAGCTTTCTTACCGGACCCGGCGTCCGAGGCTGTGGGGACTAACTCTTACCCAGCAGCAGAAGCCGACCGGCAGGGGATTTCAGGTCCTCAGGCCCAGAAACCCGAAGGCACGGTCACACGTGTGGGACCAGCACCGCCATCGTGGAGCGGAAGCCAATAGAAGGCCCCGAGTCACCGGCCATACGGGTGAGCACCACACGGTACACTCAGGGACGTGGGCTACTTATATCCGCTTCTAACCAGGTAGCCAGAAGAGTACAGTCAGTTTGGGAGGCCTACAACTCCGCCTGGCCAGGGGAGATCCCATCTGCTCAAGGACTGACCAGGCCCCGTTCGCTAGCAAGTACTCCGGGAGGGTCTATCGTTGTTACCAGTAAAGACCCTGAATTACACCGCACCGTCTCTGAGTGGTTCCTGCTACCCCCATCTTCCACGTCGGCTGCCCTGAGGCCATACCCCTCCCGTTGGGGGTTATACTATCACGCTGCACAATTCTACACCGGCCTCAGCGGTCTGCCCTGCAGCGGCAGCTCCATAGCTGCAAATCAACGGGTGGCGTAGTCGACACTCAAATAACATCTATCAAGACTGCCACACACTGAGTCTGACCCCCTGGGTACGGACCGGGTCCCCGCCACTCGGAGACTACAACCCTCATCTGATCCGGTCCCGGGTAAGCCCCCGTGCGCGAGACGCTGCGCAACACAGCAGGCCCAGGGGCACGTCACTTACCCGGAGCCGGATCTCTTGAGGGTTGTAGTCTCTTGGCGGTGATCCGGTCCGTGCCCAGGGAGTCAGACTAAGTGGCGCTGTATTAGCGGTAGATGTTGGACGACTACGCCACCCGTTGAGTACAGCTAAGGAGCTGCTGCTGCAGGGCAGACCGCTGAGGCCGGTGGTAGGATTGTGCAGCGTGATAGTATAACCCCCAACGGGAGGGGTATGGCCTCAGGGCAGCCGACGTGGATGATGGGGTAGCAGGAACCACTCGGAGACGGTACGGTGTAGTTCAGGGTCTTTACTGGTGACAAAGATAGACCCTCCCGGAGTACTGGCTAGCGATTGGGGCCTGGTCAGTCCTTGAGCAGATGGGATCTCCCCTGGCCAGGCGGAGTTGTAGGCCTCCCAAACTAACGATACTCTTCCGGCTACCTTGCTAGAGGCGGGTATAAGTAGCCCACGTCCCTGAGTGTACCGTGTGGTGCTCACCCGTATGGCCGGTGACTCGGGGCCTTCTAGTAGCTTCCGCTCCACGACGGCGGTGCTGGTCCCACGCGTGTGACCGTGCCTTCGGGTTTCTGGGCCAGAGGACCTGCAATCCCCTGCCGGTCGGTTTCTGCTGCTGAATAGGAGTTAGTCCCCACAGCCTCGGACTCCGGGTCCGGTGATAACTTCTTAGTCAGGGCGAGCTCTGCAGCTGCCAGCCCCTGACTCCTTGTAGCACTGCTCCACAGAGCTCCTGATGTCCTTTTCCTATATCTGCTTCTCTGTCTCTACTTCTTCTCTACTCACTAACCCTGCCTCAGCCCTAGGTTTATATAGGGGAAGTTCTTCCCCTCCCAGGACTGGGCAGGAGGTGTGGCATGCATAGGATCCCTGACCAAGGGACCTCCCACCTGCTCTCAGACGTAATATCTCTATCACTGTGGCAACCAGACCCCTGGGGTGTCACATTCCCCCCTAGTGAAATTTAGTACTCCGGGACTAAACATATTTTTAGAAAAACATAACAAGGTATAAACAATAATAATACAATAAGAAAAACACATGAAGATGGTTACGGCGTGTCCGCAACCGGGTGCAGTCTTTGAAGAAAACAAAGGTGTCCATTTCACCAAAACAGGGAGACGTAACCAGGTAGGGGTCTGTCCTGCCCCGAGTCCTTAACAGTCTTTTAGTCAATCCTGGGTTACGCTCCAACTAATTGTACAAGGATTCCCGGTAAATCCACCAAGGACTCCTAAAAATAACTAGAAACACATAATTATTTACAAGTAACAGACAGGTGACCACAAATAAAACAATTTAAACACTTCAAATCCTCCAACGTGCGGGTAACTGGCCTCTAGTGGCCCTAGTGGACCTACGGAGCTGACTGTCTGGCCCTGAACTACAGGGTGTAGGAGCTGTCAAGGGTAAACTGGGCAGCTGTCCACAGGCCCTTTGGCTCACTAGAGGCATGGCAGGTTCACTATAAGCAGAGGGTTGATCCTCCTGGTCTGCTGGTGTGGGGTCTTCTGCCTCCTGGACCGGCTGTTCTTCCAGCTCTACCTGTTGCTCCGTAGGTGCTTGGGATGCTGGTTGGAGGAAGGTGAGTACGGGTACCACAACTGCGCCATTGACTTGAGTCCAAGACCGAGGGAAGTCTCCGAGCACAGTACTAACCATATCTTCCCTTTCCTCTACGGGTCGAGGGTCTTCTTGTTCCTCTTCAGGGTTCCGTAGCTGTTCGGGACACTTCTTCAGGTGATCCCGGGATACAATGGTTGTGGTTTCCCCTCCGTCTTTACTGATGGTACAGACCTTCGGGTTGTCGTGGCTTGAGGGCAGTACGATGTACGGGTCCTTCTCCCACTGGTCGTCCAATTTGTGGAGCCGCCTTTTTCTCTTCAAGACCTGCTCTCCGGGTACCAGGGGAACAGCGGGAGCATACTGGTTGTAAGTTTTCTCTTGTCTTTCCCTAGCTTGACAGAGACTTCGCTCCACGCTCTCCTGTACTTTCCGGTACTGCTGCTGCCTCTCTGTGTCCCAGTCTGCTTCTGGTGAAGTGTCCTCGGGTGTCAGGACTCCCATCTCCAGGTCAACAGGTAGCTTACCAGGTCTTGCCCTCATCAGGTAAGCCGGGGTACAGTTGGTGGAACCTACCGGGATGTGGTTGTATAGGTCCAGTAGGTCGGGCAGCCTCTCAGGCCACAGACTGCGTTCTTCCAGGGGCAATGTTTTCAGAAGATCTATCACCACCTGGTTCATTTTCTCACAAAATCCATTAGTTTGCGGATGATAGGGTGTCGTCCTTATCTTCCGGCAGCCATACAGAGTGCAGAATTCTTGGAAGACCTCCGCTTCAAAGGCAGGTCCCTGGTCTGTCAACACTTGGTCCGGGTACCCGTGTGGACGGCAGAAATGCTGCTGGAAGGCTCTAGCTGCTGTTCGAGCTGTTAAGTCCTTGACGGGGACGACAACCAAGAACCGGGAGTAGTGATCCACGATGGTTAGTGCGTAGACGTAGCCACTTCTGCTTGGGGTCAGTTTTACATGATCCAAGGCTACCAGTTCCAACGGCTGCCGGGTGACGATGGACTGCAGGGGAGTCTTCTGGCTGGCACGGTCCTTCCTTCTTAGGTTGCACGGGCCACAGTCTCTGCACCACCTCTCGATGGTTCCCCTCATGCCTACCCAGTGGAACCGCCCGCGCAGCAGGAACTCCAGCTTCTTCCATCCGAAGTGTCCAGCCCCGTCGTGGTATGCCTCCATCACCACGGCTGCGTCTCTTCGTGGCACCACTACTTGCCAGATTAGTTCATGCGTCCGGGAGTTAACCATTCGGCGGCACAACTTCCCCTTATAAAGGAACAGTCGACTCTTCTCAGCCCACAGTTGCTTGGCTTCCTCCGGAGCGTCTGGGTCAAGGCGAGCCTCTGGCCGAGTCAGCATCTCCTTCACCAGTCGGACGGCAGGGTCACTGTCTTGCGTTTCCGCCCAGTTGTAGTGAAGCAAGGGATTAAACGCAGCAGCTTGCTTACTCCTTACCCAGTGGGAATACTGGATAGTCCCATGACGGTGGAACGCGGGGAGTTCGACTTCTTCCAGTCCCTCTGGATCTTCTCCTACGTCCGGTAGGTTTGGCATCCTGGACAGGGCGTCCGCGTTGGTATTGGAGCGTCCTGCCCGGTATTTGATTGTGAACTCGTAGTTGGACAGACGGGCCATCCATCTCTGCTCTAGGGCACCGAGTCTTGCTGTGTCCAGGTGTGTCAACGGGTTGTTATCCGTGTACACGATGAACCGGGAGGAAGCGAGGTAGTGCTTAAAGCGTTCGGTGACTGCCCACACCACTGCCAGGAACTCTAGCTTAAATGAGCTGTAATTCTCAGGGTTTCTCTCGGTGGGTCGCAGTTTTCGGCTGGCGTAAGCGATTACTCGTTCTTTCCCCTGCTGGATCTGGGACAGCACGGCTCCTAGCCCGATGTTACTTGCGTCGGTGTAGAGGATAAAGGGCTGGCTGTAATCAGGTACGCCAGGATTTCATCCCCCGTGAGGGCCATCTTCAGCTGGCGGAAGGACTCTTCTTCTAACTTCTCCCATCTGAAGGGTGGCTTCTGGTTCTTGGCCTTCCGGGACTGGCCTATCAGGAGGTCCTGCATAGGAGCTGCCTTTTTGGTGAAACCGGGGATGAATCTGCGGTAATAGCCTACCAACCCGAGGAACTGCCGCACTTCCTTTACACTGGAGGGACTTGGCCATTCCTTAATTGCGGTGATCTTATCAGGGTCGGGAGCCACTCCGTCAGCGCTCACCACGTGTCCCAGGTACTGCACCTTTGGTTTCAGGAGGTGACACTTGGAGGGTTTCACCTTTAGGCCGTAACTCGCCAGAGCTTCGAACACTTCCGCCAGGTGTTTCAGGTGGTCCTCATACGTCTTGGAATATACGATGACATCGTCCAGGTACAGCAGGACCGTCTCGAAGTTTCTGTGGCCCAGACAGCACTCCATTAATCGTTGGAAGGTTCCTGGTGCGTTGCAGAGTCCGAACGGCATGCAGGTAAACTCGCTAAGTCCCATCGGGGTGGTGAATGCGGTCTTCTCCCGGTCCGCCTCTGCTACAGGAACCTGCCAGTACCCACTAGTGAGATCCAAGGTAGAGAAGAAGTTAGCAGATCTTAAAGCAGCCAAAGACTCCTCTATCCTTGGTAAGGGGTACGCATCCTTGTGTGTGATACGGTTGATTTTCCGGTAATCTACACACATCCTCATGGTGTTGTCTTTCTTTTTGACTAAGACTAGTGGAGCTGCCCAGGGGCTACAGCTATCCCTGATCACCCCAGCCTCCTTCATGTCTCTAAGCATCCCCTTGGCGTGTTGGTAGTGTGCAGGGGGTACGGGTCGATACCTCTCTTTTATGGGAGGATGGTCTCCCGTAGGGATGTGGTGTTCTACCCCCTTGACTCGCCCGAAGTCTAACGGGTGTTTACTAAACACTCTCTCGTACTCTTGAACCACCCGATAGACTCCCTGTTTCTGGTGTGAGGGAGTGGAGTCAGTACCCAAATGTAGTTGCTGACACCAGTCCTCCATTGTTTTCTGAGAGCCGTTACCTTCCTCCGAGGAAGATGGAGGCAAGGGTTCTACGGACTGTATGGAATCTTGATTGATGGTATACAATTTGGCTAGTGTGGCATACCGGGGCAGGTACACTTCCCTCTTCCCGATATTTATTATGCGAACGGGCACCCTCCCATGGCGTACATTGACCACCCCCCGTGCTGTCAAAATGGTGGGCCTACTGTCTGAGTAAACTGGTTCTACCATTGCCTGGTAATCTCTACCTCTCAGACCAATAGCTGCCCGGCACCAAATCATCATTTCACTTTTCGGGGCATGGCAATAGGGAAAGGGTCACACATTCGCACGCTACCAATCTCACCACCGGAGAGTTCTAGCTGTTGCCGTCGCATCAGTGCCCGGATCTCTTTCTGGAGCACTCGCTGCTGGCCGGAGCTGGCGTTCTTGGCAACCTGCTGTAAAAGGAAAATCACCTCTGCAAGACAATTTTCAATTACATTAGTTCCTAGAGTTATCTTTGGGTGACTCTCGTGTTTGTCAATGTCTACAATGATCAGTCCCTGTGCTGCCAGTTCGACTCTACCGATTTTAATGGTCACCTCTTTAAATCCAATCTGTGGCACGGGCTGACCATTGCTGGCGATGATACTCAAATCGTCGTCAGGGTAGCGGGTGATATCCGAGTCATTCCAGTACTGCTTGAAGAGCACGTACGGGATAGTGGTAACCTGTGACCCGGTGTCCAGTAGGGCACTCATAGGGATGCCATCCAGTACCACAGGCAAGACTGGACGTCCTCCCACATATTTGTCGCGCCAGTTCGATGGGCCTGATGATCTTTTTCCTGGGGTTTGGCCCTCTACCCCAGGTTGTGCCAGTTTAAAGGACAGTACCTTGCCATATGTCCGGGTTGATTGCAGCGGCGGCAGATGGGTTGTCCGTCCTCGTTGTATCGGTCGCTGGGTCTTCCTCTGGCCGGTGGGGTCCTCCTTGGTCGACGCCACGGGATGTCCTCCGGTCCGGATGCCAGCTGGATCTTCCCTGGAGTGGAAACCTGTAAAGACTGCACAGTTCGGGTTAGCGCGGCAACGCTTTTAGCTAGCTCTTGGACCTGATGGTGCAGGTCTGGAGCCGGGTCATTGTTCAAAGCCTGCGCATCAGCTCCCACAGGCCCTGCCGACAAGGGTGCCGCCTCCTGGTGGTAAGTGGTAGTGGGGCGTCTGTGGGTCACAACGCCACCTGGTGCCGGTTCTCGGAGCACCCGGATGGCTCTGTCCTTGAACTGTGCAAATCCCAGATGAGGGTCCTGTAAGGCCATTGCCCGCAACTGGGTTCGGTGGGCATTGCAATATAAACCCTCTATAAATTGTTCAGTCAACAGCCTGTCCTCGTCTCCCACGCCGTCAGGGTCGGTCTGCTTAATGGCTCTCAGGGCCTCTTGTAGGTTCAGGGCATAGTCCCTTATACTCTCATGTGCCCGCTGTTTGCACCCGTAGAATCTAAGCTTGATCTCGGCTGAGGTGCGGGTATCAAAGGTGTCCCTCAGCCGGGTTAGTATCCCTGCGACAGTCCTCCCCCCAGGTGGCCAGGACTTTACCTCCCTTTGGGCTGCCCCGGTTAATTGGGCCACCAGGATGCTCACTTTTTGCTCCTCTGTGAGGGGGTACACCTGGAAGAGGCTATCCAGCTTTTCTCTAAAGTCATGCAGGGTATGTGACTCCCCTGAGTACTGGGGTAGCCAGGCTGCCCCCGGGATATAGGGCATGGTGAAAGGCATGACCGCAACAGCGGTGGCGCTGGCGGGGGTTGAAGCGGTGAAGCTCTCCTCCGTATCCGACATCCTTCTCCCCCCTAGTGGACCGTGGCCTACCTTGCGATGATCCTCTTCCGTAGGCCGCGGCTCCGCAGTGGATCGTCAGGGTTGAGGACCTTCCGTCGCGCTCCTGTGACGTCGGCGTCTGCTGGGCTCCTTCCAGGACCTTACGCAACGTCCGGACGTGAGGCGGGGCTTCAGTTCTCGCGCGCTTTCGGAGTCCACGCCCCTCTTCTTCCCGCGCGGCGTCCTCAAGATGGCGTCCAATGGCGGGAAAACTCCACGGATGGCGGGAAGAAGGCCGAAGATGGCGCCGGATGGCGGGAAAACTCCACCGATGGCGGGAAGGAAGCGGAAGATGGCGCCGGATGGCGGGAATCTTCACCACAGGTAAGTTTGAACAGTCTTTTTCAGGCACGCAGTACCCGGTGGTTGCGGGCACGAAATCCTGCCGACTACGCCAAAAGTTGACGCGCCCCTTGGCCTGTGTCGCGCTGCGTTGCGCACGTGGGAGCTTACCCGGAGCCGGATCTCTTGAGGGTTGTAGTCTCGTGGCGGTGATCCGGTCCGTGCCCAGGGAGTCAGACTAAGTGGCGCTGTATTAGCGGTAGATGTTGGACGACTACGCCACCCGTTGAGTACAGCTAAGGAGCTGCTGCTGCAGGGCAGACCGCTGAGGCCGGTGGTAGGATTGTGCAGCGTGATAGTATAACCCCCAACGGGAGGGGTATGGCCTCAGGGCAGCCGACGTGGATGATGGGGGTAGCAGGAACCACTCGGAGACGGTACGGTGTAGTTCAGGGTCTTTACTGGTGACAAAGATAGACCCTCTCGGAGTACTGGCTAGCGATTGGGGCCTGGTCAGTCCTTGAGCAGATGGGATCTCCCCTGGCCAGGCGGAGTTGTAGGCCTCCCAAACTAACGATACTCTTCCGGCTACCTTGCTAGAGGCGGGTATAAGTAGCCCACGTCCCTGAGTGTACCTTGTGGTGCTCACCCGTATGGCCGGTGACTCGGGGCCTTCTAGTAGCTTCCGCTCCACGACGGCGGTGCTGGTCCCACGCGTGTGACCGTGCCTTCGGGTTTCTGGGCCAGAGGACCTGCAATCCCCTGCTGGTCGGTTTCTGCTGCTGAATAGGAGTTAGTCCCCACAGTCTCAGACTCCGGGTCCGGTGATAACTTCTCAGTCAGGGCGAGCTCTGCAGCTGCCAGCCCCTGACTCCTTGTAGCACTGCTCCACAGAGCTCCTGATGTCCTTTTCCTATATCTGCTTCTCTGTCTCTACTTCTTCTCTACTCACTAACCCTGCCTCAGCCCTAGGTTTATATAGGGGAAGTTCTTCCCCTCCCAGGACTGGGCAGGAGGTGTGGCATGCATAGGATCCCTGACCAAGGGACCTCCCACCTGCTCTCAGACGTAATATCTCTATCACTGTGGCAACCAGACCCCTGGGGTGTCACATATTTAAAACTGGTTTCTCCGTCACACAGATCACATATACGTTGTCAGAAAATTCTGCCATTTCTGGGCTCTATTAAAAAAAAATTTCAGTGTGTCAGCGAAGTTTTTGGCACCGGTTTGCTGTTCAAAATAGTTACCTACAGACCAGGTATTTAAAACTGTGGTTTGTCTGTCACACGGACCACATATAACTTCGCTCCAAATTCAGCTATTTGTAGTGAGTGTGGAAGATATTGTCTTCCATTTAAAATGGGCAAGGCGCGTGGCAAGGGACGAGGAACTGGACGTGATGGTGCATGCAGAGGCCGAGGCCGTGGGCAAGTTGAAATTGTGCCACAACAAACATCCACATCTTCTCGCCCGACATTCCTGCCCCAATTCCTAGGGGACCGCAGCACACCACTATTGAACCCACAGCAGTGTCAAAAGGTTGTTGGTTGGATAGCGGATAATGCTTCCAGTCACTTAGCCACCACCACCACCCTGTCTTCCACACGGGCAAGTCTCAGTAGACACGAGTCTGGACTGCATATTCCTCATCCTGATTCGCCTTCCTGCCACCATGCCGAGTGCCCGGAGACAACTGATCCCACATGTGGACACTCCGAAGAGCTGTTCATTTTTCCATTTATAGATTCGGTCCTCTCGCTCGGTCCACTTGAAGCGGGGCAAGAGGAGATCACATGTAGCGATGCCCAAATATTTGAGCAGCCACGGTCACACGAAGGAGACGGTGGGAAAGTGTCCCAAGAGGTGGACGATGATGTGACACAATTGCCAGAAAGTCAGGAGGAGGACCAGGGTGCGGAAGTGGAAGACGAGGTGGTGGATGATATAGTAACTGACCCAACCTGGCAGGAGGACATGCAGAGCAAGGACAGCAGCACACAGGGGGAGGGAGGCAGAGCACCCCAACAGGCAGGAAGAAGCAGTGTGGTGGCCGCAGACAGAAGGCAGGCAACCGCTTCCCGTAACACCAACACAAAGGAAGTTGCCAGTACAACAGTTAGGTTTTCCAGATTCTCATGGTTTTTTAAAGACTCTGCCGATAACCCCAAAAAGGCCATTTGCACCACCAAGGACTACAGGTGAGAGAGACACACAATTCCAATCCAGCAGAGGCAGGGGAACACTGTCAAAGTTCTGGGACAATTTTCTCAGCCCCTCCCATCGCACAGGCCCTGAGGCGCGGGGTACTCTCACAAGGAGTGCAAAGTTTGAGAAGATGCTGAGGGAGTACCTTGCTGCCCGTGATTCCTCTGTGCCTTATAATTATGGGGTATCCAAGCTGAATATGTGGAATGAACTGGCTCTCTACGCCTTGGAGGTCCTGGCCTGCCCTGCCGCTAGCGTTTTATCAAAGTGGGTTTTTAGTGCCGCTGGTGGAATTATAACTGGTATGCGCATCCGCCTGTCAACATAAAATGCTGAAAGGCTGACTCTTATAAAAATGAACAAGGGCTGGATTAGGCCAGACTTCTCAACACCACCAAATGATAGCAGCTTAACAAACTCAAATCCAGTGTCTTTTTTTGGGAGGTGTATTCCCATGCAGTGGGATGGTGACGCTAGTTATGGCGTCATCGCTAGTGATGAGCGAGCATACTTGTAAGTACTCGGTACTCACCCGAGCATCTCAGTACTCGAGATGCTTGGAGCTCGCCGAGTACTTGTGAGATGCTCGGGCGGATGCTTGGGTCCCCTCCCTGCATGTTTGGCGCTCTTTACATATGTGCTCTTTTCCTCCTCCATCTCCTCATCCTCATCTTCCACCACTATATCACCAGGGTGGCCATGGTCCGTGATGCAACAGAGTCCCTCCTTTATAAATGAAACAGGATGTGTCTGATGATGTGTCACACACCACATGGCCAGATAAGGTTGTAAAATGTTAAAATGATATTTCCCGGTGAATGCATTTGTCACAGTTGAAAGCAATACAAAAGTGCAAAAACGCATCAGAAATGCTACGTGTGAACACATCCCAAGATGCGGAGGAGTATTTTTGTTTTTGGTTATTTATTTTGCCTTATGTACAAGTCATTACCCTGGAAAGGATGTTCCTTAACATATTTCCCAGGAACATCCATTTTGATTTTGTTTTTGTATGTTTTATTGTGAGTCCGTAAAAGTGGCGTAATTCCTCTGACAACGTTGTTGACATTAGTGACCTGGGAGTCAGAAATTCTTCCTGGGGTCTTCCCCATGCTGTTCCCATGCCATTTGAGCACTGTTCCCATCGATTTTGGCAATTTTTAGGCCCTCTGCAAATCGCCGGGGGGAGCCGCCTGAAAAAATGTTCGAGTTTCCCATAGACTTACATTGGGCTTGTTGCTTGGGTCGAGCACCCAAGTATTCCAATGTGCTCGACCCGAGCAACGAGCATTTTATTGCTCGCCCATCGCTTGTCATCGCCACTCACCATCTTAGTTCAGTCCTCAAAGTTTTGGAGGATGGCACGGACATCCATGCCCATTCATCAGCTCTTATGTGCGGAGGCTGAATGCCGATGGGAGTGTTGAAGCAGATACTCAACAACTGCCCTCTGCTTCTCACAAATCCTTCCCAACATCTGCAATGTTGATTTTCAACATGTGGTGACATTGCACAACAGTCGGTGAGCTGGAAACTGCAAACGCTGCTAAAGCACGGAAAAGGCAGCGGAAGCTATAGGTGACTTTCTAAAATGATCACACAGGCAGCGTAGTTTGATAAGCAGATCCTGGTAGGTTTTGAGAAACCGTTGAACCACTATGTTAAGCACATGGGCCAGGCATGGCACGTGTGTGAGCTTGCCTCGCCTCAAAGCTGCCACCACGTTCCGGCCATTGTCACACACGACCAAGCCTTGATGTAGGTTCAGTGGTGTCAGCCACAGATCTGCTTGCTCTTTCAGACCTGTCCACAACTCTTCAGCGTTGTGCGTTTTTTCACCTAAGCATATTAGCTTCAGCACAGCCTGTTGCCGCTTGGCCAAGGCAGTGCTGCAGTGCTTCCAGCTTATGACTGATGTGGTCATTTCGGAGAAGGAGGCTGAAGAGGAGGAAGTTCAGGAGCTGTAGAATGTGGGGACAACCCTGATTGACCCAGGGCCCTCAATCCTCGGCGTCGGGAGGATGTGTTCCGTCCCAAGGTCCAACTGGGTCTCGGCTTCAACTATATTAACCCAGTGTGCCATCAGCGAGATGTACCGTCCCTGCCCACAAGCACTTGTCTATGTGTCCGTAGTTAGGTGGACTTTCTCAGTAACTGCGTTGTTGAGGGCACGGCTAATGTTGTGGGACACGTGCTCGTGTAATGCGGGGACGGCACACCAGGAGAAGTAGTGGCGGCTGGGGACCGAATACCGAGTGACGGCCACCGCCATCAGGTTGCAGAAAGCTTCCGTCTCCACGAGCCTAAAAGGCAAAATTTTGAGCGCAATCATTCTCGAAATGTGTGAATTTAGTAATGTGTCCTGTGGGGCGTTGGCTGCGTATTTGCGCTTGCGCTCCAAGGACTGGGGTAGGGACAACTGAAAGCTGCGCTGGGACAAGGACGTGGACATGCTTGCTGATGGTGCTAATTGAGACTGCGCATTGACACTTGCAGGGCGGGAGGCATCTTGGCATGACAGGTGGTACAAATGGCCTTTTTGGGATTATCTGCAGAGTCTTTAAAAAACAACCAGACTCGGGAAGACCTAAGAGTTATACTGGCAACTTCCGTCGTGTTGGTGTTACGGGGAACGGTTGCCCGCCTTGTGTCCGCGGCCATCACACTGCTTCTTCCTGCCTGGTGTGGTGCCACGCCTCCCTTCCTCCGTGTGCTGCTGTCATCGCTCTGTATGTCCCCCTGCCAGGTTGTGTCAGTTACTATATCATCCACCACTTCATCTTTAACTTCCATACCCTTGTCCTCCTTCTGACTTTCCGGCAATTATTTCTCATCATCATCATCCACCTCTTTTGGGCATCGCTACACGCGTTCTCCTCTTGACTCGCTTGAAGCTGGCCGGGCGAGAGGCCCGAATCTACAAATGGAAAAGTGAACAGCTCTTCTGAGTGTCCAAATGTGAGATCAGTTGTCTCTGGGCACTCGGCATGGTAGGAGGAAGAAGGATCAGGGTGAGGAATATGCGGTCCAGACTCACGGCTACTAAGACTAGACCGTGTGGAAGACAGGCTGGTGGTGGTGGCAAAGTGACTGGAAGCATTATCTGCTATCCAACCAACAACCTTTTGACACTGCTCTGGGTTCAATAATGGTGTACTGCGGTCCCCTAGTAATTGGGACAAGAAGGTGGAGTGACAAGATGTGGGTGTTTGTTGTTGGACAATTTCAGCTTGCCCACGTCCACGACTTCGTCCTCGGCCTCTGAATGCACCATCACATCCACTTCCCCGACCCTTGCCACGCACCTTGCCCATTTTAAATGGAGGACAATATTTTCATGAGAAATGGCTGATTTTGGAGCGCAGTTATATTTGATACGTCTGACAAAGAACCACGGTTTTAAATAGCAGGCCTGTAATTTACTAATATTATTCTATGCAGAGACCTAGTGTGAATAACTTGAACGACACACTGCAGCGAAATGGAAGGCAGAAATGCCTGTTTTGGAACACTGTTATAGGTGATATGTCTGATAGAGAACCACGGTTTTAAATAGCAGGCCTATAATTTACTAATATTATTCTCTACAGAGACCTAGTGTGAATAGCTTGACCGACACACTGCAACAGAATGAAAAAGGAGGCCAATATTTTCCACGTTCAGTTCAAATTTCTGGATTTTTATCGCTGAAATATGGAACAGATCTGGCTGTATTCTGCAGTGCTAACAAGCAAATAGAGAAGAAAAATGGTGTACTCTGGATTGCTTTTTAAGCAAATAACCAGGATTAAGATAAAAAATTTGCCCTGACCCCTGATATCTGGGGCTATGTCTACAAATATCTGTAAATATTACAGCAGCAGCAGACAGGACGTTCAATGGACCCTCTTGTGCTTTATGCACTGCAGTCTGCCGCATACACTGCCTGCCTGCCTAACTCCTGCCTAGCACTGATTATATGCAGCTGGATGAGTCTTCAGAAGGACTGTTAGTTCAGATGGATATACAGTGCTGGCCAAAAGTATTGGCACCCCTGCAATTCTGTCAGATAATACTCAGTTTCTTCCTGAAAATGATTGCAATCACAAATTCTTTGGTATTATTATCTTCAATTAATTTGCTTGCAAGGAAAAAACACAAAAGAGAATGAATCAAAAATCAAATCATTGATCATTTCACACAAAACTCCAAAAAAGGGCTGGACAAAAGTATTGGCACCCTCAGCCTAATACTTGGTTGCACAACCTTTAGCCAAAATAACTGCGAACAACCGCTTCCGGTAACCATCAATGAGTTTCTTACAATGCTCTGCTGGAATTGTAGACCATTCTTCTTTGGCAAACTGCTCCAGGTCCCTGATATTTGAAGGGTGTCTTCTCCAAACTGCCATTTTGAGATCTCTTCACAGGTGTTCTATGGGATTCAGGTCAGGGCTCATTGCTGGCCACCTTAGAAGTCTCCAGTGCTTTCTCTAAAACCATTTTATAGTGCTTTTGGAAGTGTGTTTTGGGTCATTGTCCTGCTGGAAGACCCATGACCTCTGAGGGAGACCCAGCTTTCTCACACTGGGCCCTACATTATGCTGCAAAATTTGTTGGTAGTCTTCAGACTTCATAATGCCATGCACACGGTCAAGCAGTCCTGTGCCAGAGGCAGCAAAGCAACCCCAAAACATCAGGGAACCTCCGCCATGTTTGACTGTAGAGACTGTGTTCTTTTCTTTGAATGCCTCTTTTTTTTTCCTGTACACTCTATGTTGATGCTTTTTCCCCCCCAAAAAAAGCTCTACTTTTGTCTCATCTGACCAGAGAACATTCTTCCAAAACGTTTTAGGCTTTCTCAGGTAAGTTTTGGCAAACTCCAGCCTGGCTTTTTTATGTCTCGGGGTAAGAAGTGGGGTCTTC
This sequence comes from Phyllobates terribilis, assembly GCF_046119375.1. NCBI lineage: Eukaryota > Metazoa > Chordata > Amphibia > Anura > Dendrobatidae > Phyllobates > Phyllobates terribilis. Next base: position 16,399,763 of record NW_027362761.1, on the reverse strand, counting down.
CTGGGTATCCTACCATACAGTTCCTTTTCATTCAGACGTCGACGGATAGTACGGGTTGACACTGTTGTACCCTCGGATTGCAGGGCAGCTTGAACTTGTTTGGATGTTAGTCGAGATTCTTTATCCACCATCCGCACAATCTTGCGTTATAATCTCTCGTCAATTTTTCTTTTCCGTCCACATCTAGGGAGGTTAGCCACAGTGCCATGGGCTTTAAACTTCTTGATGACACCACGCACGGAAGACACAGGAACATTCAGGTCTTTGGAGATGGACTTGTAGCCTTGAGATTGCTCATGCTTCCTCACAATTTGGTTTCTCAAGTCCGCAGACAGTTCTTTGGTCTTCTTTCTTTTCTCCATGCTCAATGTGGTACACACAAGGGCACAGGACAGAGGTTGAGTCAACTTTAATCCATGTTAACTGGCTGTAAGTGTGATTTAGTTATTGCCAACACCTGTTAGGTGCCACAGGTAAGTTACAAGTGCTGTTAATTACACGAATTAGAGAAGCATCACATGATTTTTCAAAGGGTGCCAATACTTTTGTCCACCTCCTTTTTTAGGTTTGGTGTGGAATTATATCCAATTTGGCTTTAGGACAATTCTTTTTGTGCTTTTTTCATTGAAGACAAATTAAATGAAGATAATAATACCAAAGAATTTGTGATTGCAATCATTTTCAGGAAGAAACTGAGTATTATCTGACAGAATTGCAGGGGTGCCAATACTTTTGGCCAGCACTGTATACTGTGTATATGTTGTGGAATACCTATACTAACTATAAACAAGCAAATCTCTACCTGACTCAGCAGCACCTCTTTCTACTCTGCCTGTTTCCGGGGTAGACTGTGACGAGCATAACGGCGCCAGGTCTTATATAGACCCGATGGCGCTGTGCGGCCAGCCAATCACTGTAATGCCACAACCAACATGGCTATGGCATTACAGTGTGTGGCAGGCAATCTAAAGAGCACCAAACGTAAATGGAGAAGACCCGAATTCCCGCCCGATCAATCCAGAAATACTCGCCGAGCATGTCGAGCACTGTGATGCTTGAACGAGTACCAAGTAGTGGCGAGCACATTTGCTCATCGCTAATGACCATCTGACAGCCCACAGCAAGGTACTGGATCATATACTAATAGAATGCACCGGCTCTTTTGGTTTACAAAAATGTTCCCTCAACTAGAAGGTGGAGCCTTCGAAAAGCATTTTTTCCCATTACTAAGGAGTGGGTCTTCTAGACTGGTAAAGCGTATGCAGTAAGTGCAAGGGATGCCAAAAATTAGAAGGAGGCACTCCAATACCCCCTTGAAGAGACGTAGTAGAGGGTCTCAGAATTTTTTTTTCCATTGTTAAGGAGTGGGTATCCTAGACTGGTAATGCCCATACACTAAGTGAATGGGCTGAAAAACATTTACCTCTGGGAAGTATATGTAGGGTCCCGGGGGCTCGGTCCCTACAGAGGTATTGCACCTCTGCCAGAGGTGTGATATTCCACTCCCGGGTAAGGATGGAGTATGGACCAGGGCTCGGTAGGCTGCATGCATCACACACACCCCATTTCCGGGGAACAGCTCAACGGTGCTCCCATTAGACAGTAATGCAGGCACGACAGAATCTGTCCCTGGCTGGAGTGGGGAGGGGGGAGGAAAACCCGGTGATGTAGGAGCAGGAGGGGACGGTTCCTGAGCGTAGGTAGGAGCCCATTGGTTGCTGGTCACCTGGGCTCATGTTCTAGAGGGAAGTATAAAAGGTGGGCACCATCTTAGATCATGGTTGGGTTCAGTCAGTTCAGACAGACAGTCTGAGAGAGGAGAAGACAGGGAGCAGAGGCTCTGTAGGAGCTCTGCTCAGAGGCAGGCCTAGAGAAAAGGCCGGGGCCTGAGAGGAGAAGGAACAGAGGAGAAGAGAAGGAACAGGAGAAGGGAAAGAAGTGGCCAAGAAACAGAAGGTCTCAGGAACAAGAAGGTGGAAGGGACCCTAAAGACCAACGTGAATCGGGTGACGGGTCAGGCAAGAAGTGGGTACCGGATCCCAATTTGGTGGAAGCTAATAATCTTCAGCCAAGAACCAGAGGTCGCGACCATCACTTGGTGTGACCCCTTGCTAAACCTTGCTAGGAAGGCATACCATATAGGGTAGCGGGAAACGGGGCCCACGTTTGTCCGCATAGACCCGTGGGAGCTGGACAAAAACTTGGTCACTGGCGGGGCATGAGCCGAAGGAAGGATAGGAAGGACACTGCCCTGGGGCTGCACTCTTCCCGTGGGGAGTTACACTACCTCAGCTGCATACACCATCAGCCCCAGCAGTCTGCCTTGCAGCGGCAGTTCACAATAGCCGCAATCCACGGGTGGCGTAGTCGGACATTACCTACAGCACATCATAGACTACCACTGGTCTGACCACCCTGAACCACGGGACCGGGTCGCCACTACTACTCCCAGCATTGCCCTGAAGTCCGGTCTCGAGTGCACCACGGCCCAGGGGGCGAGTCAGCTTTGGTGTAGTCGGCAGGATTCGAGACCAACCCGCCACAAACGGGTATTGCGCGCCTGAAAAGAGACTGTTTCACTGTACTAAAGATGGCGCCCGCCCCAGAAGAACGAGCGCCATAATGTGCGCGCCAAAAGGCCACAGGAAGCCACCTCCCATCGTGGGCCAGATCCCAGAATGGCGCCAAAGAAGGAGCCCACCCCCAACAGCCATGAGCGCGGCTGTGGAGATGTCCATCAAGGTGGGGGGGCTGCCCCTGAAAGTGAATGTCAGCAGATTGCCCCAAGACCACCCCCAATGGGGGCGGAAAGAGAAGAAAACTGTGGGGCACGACGCGGTCTGGATCAATCTAGACAGACCGCACCCGGGAATGGAGGAAGCGTTCAGCAGCACCAACACCTTGACCCGGAGCCTGCTGCAGGCTGAACCGCCATGCAGCCTGGCGGAGATCCTGGCGCAGCTCCCCAGAGATCCGGAGCGTGCGCAAGCTGCACTGGAAGACCTGGATCGGAGGATGGTCCGGGCGCAGCGGGATGCGCTTGCCGGTTGGAGAGAAGAACTGGCCCGGCAGGCTGGAACCCGCCAGCGGCAGGCATCACCCGCACCCCGGAGTACGCCTGCCTCTGAGGACGGTGAAGGAGGAGTGAGGGCCGGAGACGATGCCGCGGAGGGAGCCACGAGGACTGAGGCAAGTAAAGGGGACGTTACCACCCCAGGCCCAGCAGCTGCAAGCCTGCCCCAGCCTCCCGTCGCAGAGCCCGAAGCCCCACTCACCGTACCTGTTGCCGCGCCGTCATTACTCCCGGCTAGGCCTCAAGCGGCAGGAGCCGCGGTCACGCCCCGCCCTACGCCACGCCCCCCGACCTCAGGCGCGGTGAAGAAGGAGGCGTCACCGGCCGGGTCGCAAGTCCTAGTGAACCCGGGTGCCGTTACTCCACCAGCGCCCCCCTCCTGGACTGGGCCGCCACCGGCCACAACCGGAAGACCCCCGGCCTGGTCGCAAGGCCGAGTGCCCCCGGGCGCTGCTCCCAAACCGGGGCCCTCCGCTATACCACCATTGGGCGCGGACCTGTTTGCCCAGCACACCGGTCCGGATGGACTGCCATTGGTGTGGCCGGCCGAGCTGGTCAGCGGTCGACCATGGAAGACCCAGCACCCGCGCGAGCCCCTGATACCTGCTCCGGAGCCCGTAGAAGTCACCCTGCCCCCACTAGAGGACACCCAATTTGAGTGGGACCCCACTGGCGAAAACCTAATGGGGTTCACTCAGGAGACCCGGGCAGACGCAACCCGTCGTCTGGAGACCTGTCGTCAGCAGCTGGTGACCTTTGAGCGGGAACGGCGAGAGAGGCGCGTTAGGGAGGAGCGGCTTCAGGCCAAGGGTGCCGAGCAGAAACGCAAGGCCCGTCAAGACCCCCGAGCCGCCCGCGGTCCCCGAGCCACGGGACCGTGATAAAGTTCCAGATGGAGAATGGCTGGGGCTTTATAAGGGACTTGGAAACCGCCGGTGACGTCTTTGTGACCCGCAGGGACGTCGAAAGCCATCTGCCAGAGGGACACCGTGGACGTGACCTATACCCTGGTGATGTGGTCACCTATACCCGGCACAAGGGCGCCAAAGGACCGTACGCCCTCCATGTCCACCGGCTTACCGAGGAGGAACTGCGGCACTACGGCTACGAGGAAAGCCAAGAGGACCCGGACGGGTCTGAAGACTATCCTGAGGAAGGTGTGCAAGGAGGACACCGCTACTGAAAAGTGGCAGCGCACAAGTGTAAATAGTTACCCGTCAGGGTAAAGGAACTGTTATGAGACTGTTACCTGTTTGAAAGTTGCCCCTTATCCCCTGTCTGGCTGGGGACTGAGAACAGCCATCCCCCGTCCCCTACCTGGCTGAGGACTGAGAGCAGCCATTCCCCTTTCCAACCGGCCGAGGACTGGGAACGGCCAATCCCTTGTAAATAGTTGCGCTTCCTAAAGTGCCCCCTACTGGTTTTATAACAAGACTGCAACGTCTACCTCGGGACAGAGAGTCCCTCACGTTTAACAGTTTACTGAAGTTTTTGCACTTAAAAGATGATTGAACACCTGGTCACAAGTTGCCCAGCGGCCAGAGTTCAAGAATGTGTTTTGAAAATGTTTTTCTTGCAAATGTTTTAGGTAGAAAAAGTTTTATATGCTGCTAAATAATAATGTGAAAGTTTTCTATAATGTTTATATGACAAAAGAGTTCCGGAGGCATTAGCAAAGTGTTTTACAATAGTGTAACAAGTGAGGAAAGTGTTTCCCATGAAGGGAATTGAACTGTGTCGTCCGTTTTCTAATGTGAAAAGTTTTGAAAAAGTTTTGCATGTCCTGTACTTAATTGTTTTTGCTCTGTTCCAGCCCGAGGACGTGCTGTGCTTTACCGGGGGGGAATGTAGCGCCCCGAGGGCTCGGTCGCTACAGAGGTATTGCACCTCTGCCAGAGGTGTGATATTCCACTACCGGGTAAGGATGGAGTATGGACCAGGGCTCGGTAGGCTGCATGCATCACACACCCCATTTCCGGGGGACAGCTCAATGGTGCTCCCATTAGACAGTAATGCAGGCACGACAGAATCTGTCCCTGGCTGGAGTGGGGAGGGGGGAGGAAAACCCGGTGATGTAGGAGCAGGAGGGGACGGTTCCTGAGCGTAGGTAGGAGCCCATTGGTTGCTGGTCACCTGGGCTCATGTTCTAGAGGGAAGTATAAAAGGTGGGCACCATCTTAGATCATGGTTGGGTTCAGTCAGTTCAGACAGACAGTCTGAGAGAGGAGAAGACAGGGAGCAGAGGCTCTGTAGGAGCTCTGCTCAGAGGCAGGCCTAGAGAAAAGGCCGGGGCCTGAGAAGAGAAGGAACAGAGGAGAAGAGAAGGAACAGGAGAAGGGAAAGAAGTGGCCAAGAAACAGAAGGGCTCAGGAACAAGAAGGTGGAAGGGACCCTAAAGACCAACGTGAATCGGGTGACGGGTCAGGCAAGAAGTGGGTACCGGATCCCAATTTGGTGGAAGCTAATAATCTTCAGCCAAGAACCGGAGGTCGCGACCATCACTTGGTGCGACCCCTTGCTAAACCTTGCTAGGAAGGCATACCATATAGGGTAGCGGGAAACGGGGCCCACGTTTGTCCACATAGACCCGTGGGAGCTGGACAAAAGCTTGGTCACTGGCGGGGCATGAGCCGAAGGAAGGATAGGAAGGAGCTCTGAACCATACTCCTCAAGTGCCTGGGGGTTGACCGAGTCCCTCACCTGGTGGACACCGCACGGCTTGGGTGGTCACTGCTGGCGCTGAAGTGACCCGGAGCATATGAACTGTGAGTAAAAGCCATTGGACTGCAGTACGTTGTCTGTGTACTCCTTGCTCCTCCAGCACTAACGGCACTGGGACTCTCTGCACCATCACCCCCACCATCTTCTACACTGCCCTGGGGCTGCACTCTTCCCGTGGGGAGTTACACTACCTCAGCTGCATACACCATCAGCCCCAGCAGTCTGCCTTGCAGCGGCAGTTCACAATAGCCGCAATCCACGGGTGGCGTAGTCGGACATTACCTACAGCACATCATAGACTACCACTGGTCTGACCACCCTGAACCACGGGACCGGGTCACCACTACTACTCCCAGCATTGCCCTGAAGTCCGGTCTCGAGTGCCCCACGGCCCAGGGGGCGAGTCATATACATATATATTATATAGAATGTTAGATGTAGGCTTCTAAAAATAGTTCCTAGGGACATCATAAACACCCTTAAAAACAATTATGTGAGCATTGTATGATGGTTACCCTGGTGATATGGTGGTGGAGGATGAGGAGAAGAATAATGGGGAAGACGTCATAAAATAGACTAAGTTCTGAAGCATATACCATGTCTGGGTGTGAAGGGTGCATGGGAATAGACCCTCCAAAAAAAAACAAAAAACACTGGATTTGAGTTTATGTTTCACTGCTATCATCTGGTGGTGTCAAGAAGTCTGGCCCAATCCAGCCCTTGTTCATTTTGATGAGAGTCAGCCTGTTGGCATTTTCAGTTGAAAGGCAGATGCGCCTATCAGTTATAATAACCCTGGTGGCATTAAAACCCTCTCTGAAAAAATGCTAGTGGCAGGGCAAGCCAGGACCTCCAAGGCATAGAGAGCCAGTTCATGCCACGTGTCCAGCTTGGATACCCAATAGTTGTAAGGCACAGAGGAATCACGGAGGACGTTTGTACGGTCATCAAGGTACTCTTCCAAAACTTTTCCCTCCATGTCAGAGTACCTTGTGCATCAGGGCCTGGGTGCTGGGAGGGTCTGAGAAAAAACTGTCCCAGACCTTTTACAGTGTTCCCCTACCTCTGCTGCATATGGTTTGTTTCTCCCTCGCCTGTACTCCTTGGTTGTCTAAGGAACTGTGACCTTTGCCGCCAGCATTGTCAGCTGGGATTTTTTTTTAATAATTCTTCAACAAGGGCCTTCTGGTACTGCAACATTTTATTAGACCTCTCCACCATGGGAAGGAGAGATAGAAAGTTCTCCTTGTAGCGTGGGTTTAGATTTGTAACCAACCAGTAATTACTGTTGCCCAAAATGCATACAACACGAGGGTGACGGGAAAGGCAGCGGAACATAAACTCAGTCATGTGTGCCAGACTGCCAACAGCCAAGACTTCCCTGTCCCCTCCAATAGGACAACTGTCCATGTTCTCCTCTTCATCCTCCTCCTGGTCCTCCTCCTCATACTTAACCTTTTCCGGCCACCCACGCTGAACAGATGGTATGAATGTAGTGTGTGTAGTACCGTCTGTAGTGCAGGAAACCAGCTCCTGTTCCTCCTCCTCCTCCTCATTAATCACCCAATCTGGGTTGAGATGAAATGAGGCTGATGAGATGAGACGTGATAAGGCATCACCCTGTATAGTTTCTTGCTCCATCTCTTCATGCTCCATCTGCAAAGCCTCCTCTTTAATTGTGAGCAGCGAGTGTTTCAGTAGACAGAGAAGCGGGATGGTGATGCTAATTATGGCGTCATCGCCGCTCACCATCTTGGTTGAGTCCTCAAAGTTTTGGAGATTGGCACAGATGTCAGACATCCATGTCCACTCATCAGCTCTTATGTGCGGAGGCTGACCTGAATACTAATGGGCGTTTTGATGCTGGTACTCAACTGCCCTCTGCTGCTCACAAATCCATCGCCATATATGCAACGTTGAGTTCCAACGAGTGGTGACATCGCACACCAGTTGTGAGCTGGAAGCTGCAAACACTCTCAGGGTGATGGAAGCTGTAGCTGACTTTTGGAAATGAGCACACATGTGGCGTACCTTCACAAGCAGCTCAGGCAGATCAGGGTAGGTTTTGAGAAACAGCTGAATCGCTAAACATGGGCTGGAAAACATTTACCCCTGTGGGGTATACATATATATCAAAGAATGTTAGAGATAAGCCTCTAAAAATTATTAATGAGGGCATCATAAACACCCTTAAAAAATTAATAGCAAAATTCTGAAGTGTATAGTGTATACCCATGTTTGGGTGGGAAGGGGTGCATGGGAATAGACCAGAAAAAAAATAAAAGTAACACTGGATTTGAGTTTATGTTATGCCGCTGTCATCCGGTTGTGTTGAGAAGTCTGGCCCAATCCAGCCCTTGTTCATTTTGGTAAGAGTCAGCCTGTCAGTATTTTCAGTTGACAGGCAGATGCGCCTATCAGTTGTAATACCCCCAGTGGCACTAAAAACCTGCTCTGATAAAATGCTAGCGGCAGGGCAGGCCAGGACCTCCAAGGCATAGAGAGCCAGTTCATGCCATGTGTCCAGCTTGGATACGCATTAGTTATAAGGTACCGAGGAATCATGGAGGACGCTGGTACTGTGGGCAAGGTACTCCTTCAGCATCTTACAAAACTTTTCCCTCGTTTTCAGAGTACCCTGCGCATCAGACCCTGTGCGGTGAGAGGGTCTGAAAAAATTGTCCCAGACCCAGACGAAAGAGTCTCAGTGGGCCCCTTTAAAACACATACAATGATTCATGATGCACAGATACAGCAGAGAAATATAGGTATAGTACAATGTCAAAGATTTCACTTACTTCTTGCATTATATGAGTGATATCTATTATAAATTCTACAATAGCACAGAAATCGCCGAATCCTCACAGTGCACAACGCGTTTGGGGGACTAAAAAGTTTTTATTTTATATTTCAGTATTATGGGCACTGCATAGTCCTCCATACAGTATTATGGGCTCCATGTAGTGCTCCATACAGTATAATGAGCCCCATATAATGCTCTATATAGTATAATGAGCCCCATATGTTGCTCCATACAGTATAATGAGCACCATATATTGCTTCATACAGAATAATGGATCCCATATAAGGCTCCATACAGAATAATGGACCCCATATAATTGTCCATACAGAATAATGGGTCCCATATAATGCTCCATATAGAATAATGGACCCCATATAATGCTCCATACAGAATAATGGGCCTCATACAATGCCCATATAGTATGGGCCCCAAATAATGCTCCATACAGAATGGACCCTATATAATGCTGCATTCAGTATGGGCCCCATATGAAGATCCATGCAGAATGGGCCCCATATATTGCTCCATAAAGTATGGGCCCCAAAGTCTCCAGACCCGGCTGTGAAATGAATCCTGTATGGGACCCTAAGCAAGTGGGCTTCCCTGATTCATGTGCCCCATAACACACCGGTGTCCCCAACGGCGAGTGGACCCCCCTACTTGCTCAGTGTTCCGGCACTAGCCCGGGTGCTGATGCCAGTGTCTGTAATGGTAGTTCCATTCCCACCACTCCACAGGATCCGTGCTTCCTTGGGTCAACAACCCACCAAGTCACCAGCAAATTCAGAGACTGTCAAGGGTGTGTCAGTAGTGACAGACACTCGCCCTGCAGTTGGTTGCACGAGATCTCTTCGTTTGGCATTACATACACCTTCTTAGAAGCTGTCTCTCTACCTTCCTCTGGATAATTAATACCCTGGCCTAGGTGTATATGACGCGCCCCCTGGGCCTGTGCTGTGCTGCTGTGCAGGGGGAATACCCGGAGCCGGATCGCTGGGGGTTGTAGTCTCCGTGTGGCGGTGACCCGGTCCGTGCCCAGGGTGGTCAAACCAGTGGCAGTCTAAATGTTGTAATAAGTGTCCGACTACGCCACCCGTGGATTGCGGTCAGTGGGGCCCGCCGCTGCGCTGCCGACCGCTGAGGCTGATGTTGGTTGCGCAGCTGAGTATGGGATAACTCCCCACGGGAGGAGTATTGCCTCAGGGCAGCTGATGTGGATGATGGTGGTAGTGATGGTGTGAGTGTCCCAGTACTGATGGTGCTGGTGCGGTGATGAAACACAGAGACTTGTAATTGCAGTTTCCAAAGCTTTACTCACGGTTTTTATTCAGGTCAATGCTGCAGGCGATGACTGCCCAAGCCGTGCTGCGTCCACCAGGTGAGGGACTCGGTCAACTCCCAGGCAATTCCAGAGTGTGGTTCAGAGCTCCCCTCTCTTCCTTTCTACTGGCCGTCCCCACCAGTGACCCACCTTTGTCCAGCTTCCTCGGGCCTTCTGTTGGCGAAACCTCTCCCGGTTTCCCTGACCCTATGCGGTATGCCTTTCTGGTGGATGTAGTGAGGGGTCGCACCAAGATGTGGTCACAACCTCCGGTTTTGGCTGAGGATTAGTTGCCTCCACCAATTTGGGTTCCGGTACCCTATTCTGCCAACCCTTCACCCAGTATCTCCTCTGGGCATATGGGGTTCCTTCTGCCTTCGTGTCTCTGGGCCTTTCTCTGTGTTCCTTGCTTCCTTTCTCCTCTGTTCCAGTTCCTTTCTTATCTTCCTTTCTGTTCCTCCTCCTCTCTCTCTCTGCTGCTTCTGGCCTCCACTCCAGGCCTACCTCTGGAGCTGGGCCCAGACTGAGCCACAGCTCCCTGTCAGCCCTCTCTGGCTGAGCTCCTCTCCTCTTCTCCTGACTGAACTGGCTGAACTCGACCCTGTTCTATAATGGTGCCCACCTTTTATACCTTCTTCTGACACCCGAGCCCAGGTGACTAGCAACCAATGGGCTCCTACCTATGCCCAGAAACCCACCCCTATCTGCTCCTACACCACTGGGTTTTCCACCCCCCTCCCCACTCCAGCCAGGAACAGAAGCTGTCATGCCTGCACTCTGTCTAGTGGGAGCACCGTTGGTCTGTTCCTCGGAAATGGGGTGTGTGTGGTGCATGCAGCTTACTGAGCCCTGGTCCACACTCCATCCTTACCCGGGAGTGGAATATCACACCTCTGGACTGAGGTGCAATACCCCTGTAGCAGCCGAGCCCTCGGGGTGCTACATTCCCCCCTGGTAAATCACAGCACGTCCTCGGGCTGGAAAAGAGCAAAGACAATTTAAACATACAAGTTTTTAGAATGCATTCATATATAAGACAATAACTTTTCACTCATCCCTTTATGGGAGGTATTCTTCTCTTCTTAACGTTACTTGGTACTCCTTTTCATAAAACATCTTGCTAATGCCACTGGAACTCTTTTAGCATATAAAACATCACATAAAACATTTGCATTATTATTCTAGCAGCATATAAAACTTTTCAATATAAAACTTTTTCAAGTAGAACATTCTTGGGCTCTGGCCGCTGTGCAACTTGCGACCAGGAAAAGGTGCAACAGTCCATTTAATCCTGAGGTAGACGTTGCGGTTTTTTTTGTATAAAACCAGTAGGGGGCGCTTTAAGAAGCGCAACTATTTACAAGGGATTGGCCGCTCTCAGTCCTCGGCCAGTGGGGATAAGGGAGTGGCTGCTCACAGTCCTCAGCCTGGTAAAGGATATTGGGGTAACACGCACACAGGAAACTTTTTATCAAGAAACAGTTCCACACTAGTCCCAACGGGGACCACACTTCAATCCGCAACAGTTCTTGTACCCGTACGGGTAACTATATACAGTTCCATTTTACCGTTTACTGGTAACGGTGTCCTTGTCGCTCTTCCGGGTAGTCTTCTGATCCGTCCGGATCCTCAGTGTATTCCGTGTCTGGGCGGTACTGCAGTTCCTCCTCTGTCAGACGGTGGACATGGAGGGCATACAGTCCCTTTGCGCCCTTGTGCCGGGTGTAGGTGACCACGTCGCTGGGGTACAGGTCACGTCCGTGATGTCCCTCTGGCAGGTGGCTTTCAACGTCCCTTCTAGTGACGAAGACGTTGGTGTCAGCCTCCGGGTCTCTGATGAAGCCCCAGCCATGCTCCAGCTGGAACTTGACTACGGTCCCGGTGGCTCTGGGTCCGCGGATGGCGTGGGTGTCTTGTCGGGCCCTCCTCTTTTGCTCCACGCTCCTGGCCTGGAGTCGCTGCTCCCTGATGCGCCTCTGCCGCCGCTCTCTTTCATAGGTGGCTAGCTGCTGATGGCAACACTCCAGGCGCTGGGCTTCTTCTGCCCGGGTCTCCTGGGTGAAGCCCATGAGGTTCTCGCCAGTGGGGTCCCATGCAAACTGGGTATCCTCCGGCAGGGGTGGAGCGATGTTGGCGGTCTCCGGGGCCGGGATCAAAGGCTCACTCAGGGGTCGCTCTTTCCGGAGACGGGGGTTGGCGAACTCCGGCGGCCATTCAAAGGGTAGCCCGTCTGGGCTGGTATATTGGGCATACAGGTCCGCGCCCAAGGGTGGCACTGTGGGCTTCGGACGGGTGGCAGCGCCCGGGGGCACTCGGCCTTGCGACCAGGCCGGTGGTCGCTTGTTGGTCGCGCCCGGGGGTGGCACTGCCAAGGTAGGGGGCGCTGGTGAGGCAGCGGCGCACGGGTGTGCTGGGCCTTGCGTCCTGGCCTGTGACGTCTCATGCTGTACGGCGCCAGGGTTCAGAGGGCACAGCGCGGGGCGGGGCGTGACGACGGTGCTTGCTGCCTGAGGCCTAGCTGGTGGCGGTGGAGGCGTGGTGTCAGGTACGGTCCCCGGGGCTTCGGATCCCGCAACGGAGGGTGAGGGCAGGCTGGTGTTCCCTGGGCTTGGGGTGGTGGCGTCCCCATTACCTGCCTCGGTCTCCGTGGCCTCCTCCGCGGCGTCATCTGCAGCTGCCGGTCCCTCTTCTCCGCGCCCAGTGGTAAGCGCGCTGCCCGGTTCCGGCGGGGTCCTCTGCTGGTCACCTCCGTGCTGCCGGGCCATCTCCTCTCTCCCCCCGGCAAACACATCCCGCTGCGCCCGGACCATTCTTCTATTCAGATCTTCCAGCGCTGCGCGCACACGATCCGGGTCTCTAGGCAGTTGGGCCAGCAGTTCTGTCAGGCTGCAGGGTGGCTCCGCTTGCAGCAGGCTGCGGGCCAGGGTGCTGGTGGAGTTTTCTGCTCCCTCCATCTCCGGGTGCAGCAGGTCCAGACTGATCAAGGCCGCACCCAGCCCCTCAGTTTTCTTTCCTATCCGCCCCCATGGGGGTTGGTCTTGGGGGCATCTGCTGACAATCACCTTCAGGGGCAGCCCCCCCACGTTGATGGACATCTCCATTGCTGCATTCATGGCTGGTGGGGGCGGGCTCCTTCTTTGGCGCCACTCTGGGACCTGGCCCACGATGGAAGGTGGCTTCCTGCTGTCCTTTGGTGCGCACATAATGGCGTCCGCTCTGCCAGAGCGGGAAAAATGGATGAAGATGGCGGGAAACGGTCCAAAATGGCGTCTGATGGCGGGAATCGGCTCCGGATGGCGGGAAACGACTCCGGACAGCGGGAAACTTCTGGAAATGGCGGGAGACTTCTTTTTAAGGTACATGTGCAGTTTTCTTCAGGCACGCAATACCCGCTTGTGGCGGGTTGGTAATGATCCTGCCGACTACTCCAAAGTTGACGCGCCCCCTGGGCCTGTGCTGTGCTGCTGTGCAGGGGGAATACCCGGAGCCGGATCGCTGGGGGTTGTAGTCTCCGTGTGGCGGTGACCCGGTCCGTGCCCAGGGTGGTCAAAACAGTGGCAGTCTAAATGTTGTAATAAGTGTCCGACTACGCCACCCGTGGATTGCGGTCAGTGGGGACCGCCGCTGCGCTGCCGACCGCTGAGGCTGATGTTGGTTGCGCAGCTGAGTATGGGATAACTCCCCACGGGAGGAGTATTGCCTCAGGGCAGCTGATGTGGATGATGGTGGTAGTGATGGTGTGAGTGTCCCAGTACTGATGGTGCTGGTGCGGCGATGAAACACAGAGACTTGTAATTGCAGTTTCCAAAGCTTTACTCACGGTTGTTATTCAGGTCAATGCTGCAGGCGATGACTGCCCAAGCCGTGCTGCGTCCACCAGGTGAGGGACTCGGTCAACTCCCAGGCAATTCCAGAGTGTGGTTCAGAGCTCCCCTCTCTTCCTTTCTACTGGCCGTCCCCACCAGTGACCCACCTTTGTCCAGCTTCCTCGGGCCTTCTGTTGGCGAAACCTCTCCCGGTTTGCCTGAACCTATGCGGTATGCCTTTCTGGTGGATGTAGTGAGGGGTCGCACCAAGATGTGGTCACAACCTCCGGTTTTGGCTGAGGATTAGTCGCCTCCACCAATTTGGGTTCCGGTACCCTATTCTGCCAACCCTTCACCCAGTATCTCCTCTGGGCATATGGGGTTCCTTCTGCCTTCGTGTCTCTGGGCCTTTCTCTGTGTTCCTTGCTTCCTTTCTCCTCTGTTCCAGTTCCTTTCTTATCTTCCTTTCTGTTCCTCCTCCTCTCTCTCTCTGCTGCTTCTGGCCTCCACTCCAGGCCTGCCTCTGGAGCTGGGCCCAGACTGAGCCACAGCTCCCTGTCAGCCCTCTCTGGCTGAGCTCTTCTCCTCTTCTCCTCCTGACTGAACTGGCTGAACTCGACCCTGTTCTATGATGGTGCCCACCTTTTATACCTTCTTCTGACACCCGAGCCCAGGTGACTAGCAACCAATGGGCTCCTACCTATGCCCAGAAACCCACCCCTATCTGCTCCTACACCACTGGGTTTTCCACCCCCCTCCCCACTCCAGCCAGGAACAGAAGCTGTCATGCCTGCACTCTGTCTAGTGGGAGCACCGTTGGTCTGTTCCTCGGAAATGGGGTGTGTGTGGTGCATGCAGCTTACTGAGCCCTGGTCCACACTCCATCCTTACCCGGGAGTGGAATATCACACCTCTGGACTGAGGTGCAATACCCCTGTAGCAGCCGAGCCCTCGGGGTGCTACATATAAATACCTGCTGTCTGTTACAGGGAGGTGCTGGCGATACTCACATTACCCCTTGTGAAGGCTCGGAGCAAGTGCATTACTTCTTCCTCTCTGGAGCTATGAGGACGGGTGTTCATCTCTCTGAAGTTGACTAAAATCTAAGCTATCTTCCCTTGTTTGTTCCCCCTTGTTGTCTGTAATTGTCAGTGGGGATCGCCTAGCACTCATCCCCCTCCCTTCCCTAGCCAGGGCCAAACGCCAGGGAAAGACAGGGTGAGTTTCACGTGCGGCGATTGGTGAAGAACCAATATAGGGAGACAGGGTGATAGTAGATCAGCCTAGGAGGTTTCCACTCCACCCTTTCCCTCTTCCCTTTGTGTTGCACTAAGTCTTTCCCACACCTTGCATGACAATTTGTGTCTTTTGGGCGTGGACTTTTTTTTCCCCCTTTCACCCTTGGTATGGTTTCATCTGTAGAGCAGCTGCGCAGTCTGTTTCTGGAGGTGAATCACTTTGAGGTTCAGAAACAACATCAGCGGCTTCAGGTCGCTAATGTGGTGGTCTCTGCAGATATGCCTGTCCAGCCTGAACCCAAGGTTGCCCTCCTGGACAGGTTTTCAGGAGGTAGGGACAAGTTTTTTGTATTCAAGGAGGCCTGCAAACTATATTTTAAACTTCATCCTCACTCCTCCGGAAATGAGGAGCAACGGGTTGGAATTGTGATATCTTTACTGCAGGGAGATCCTCTGTCGTGGGCGTTTTCTTTACCGCAGGACTCGGTTTGTCTCCAGTCTGTGGAGGGGTTTTTGCGGGCTCTGGCCCTAATCTATGATGACCCTGACCGAGTCGCCTTGGCTGAATCTAGGCTACGTCACCTTCAGCAGGGTCAGTGGAGGCGTACAGTTCTGAATTCCGTAGATGGGCAACGGATTCCAAATAGAATGACTCAGCCCTTAGAAGTCAATTTTGTGAGGGTCTTACTGAAAGGTTGAAAGATGCCTTGGCAGTATATGAAACTCGTCAGTCCTTGGAGGCTGCCATGTGTCTTGATAGGCGCCTTTGGAATAGGCTGGTGAGACCACCTTCTCTGGGGCCTTCTTGTCAGGGTTATGTACCTCTGCCGGGGGAGCAGTCTGGCAGTGAACCAGTACTGGGGGAGGTGGAGGAACCCATGCAGTTAGGGGGGGGGGGTGTCTCTGCATCATACGTTTCCCTGGAGATTCGCAAGAAAAAAGGTGTATGCTTTTTTTTGTGGGAAAAAGGGACATTTTGTTGGGACCTGTCCTTCAATTCCTAAACAAAAGGAGACTTTATTAACTTTTGGTAGTATGAAGTTGAATAAACAAGAAGTGCATTTGTTGCCAATCTGCAGTTCCCGGTTTGTCCTGACAGCAGAGGTGGTGCTAGAGAGCAAAACCAAGAAAATTTCTGTGTTTGTTGACAGTGGAGCCGGAGTCAGCATGGTTTATGCTGAGTTCGTGAAAACTCATGGTCTTGCTTGCTGTACTTTAGCTAAACCTATTTCCATCTTCTCCATCGACTCGGCGCCACTTGCACAGAAAGCATTTACTAAGATTGTGTATAACGTAAAACTGAGGGTGGGGTCAGTTCATTGTGAAATAATCCCTTGCTATGTCCTTGACAGTCTTCCCACACCTGTTGTTTCCTTCGCTTGTTAAACATAATCCGTTGGTGGATTGGCAAACCGGGGAGATTATTGAATGGGAGATTACTGCCATGAGAACTGTTTAGATATTTCCCTTGCTACTGTCTCTATGGAAATATTACCTGTTTTTCTGTCTGGTTTTGAGGATGTTTTTTCTGAGAGGGTTTGTCAGGATTTGCCTCCTCATGGTGCATATGACTGTCCTATTAACCTGACCCCTCAGGAGCTAAATTACAGAAGTCCAGACTGTATAATCTTTCTGGACCTGAGAGACAAGCCAAGCCATGAAGGATTTCATTGCCTGAAGTCTGGAGAAGGGACATATCGGAACTTCATCTTTGCCCGTGGTGGCAGGATTCTTCTTTGTGAAGAAAAATGATGGCGGGCTACATCCCTGTTTAAGTTTCCCTGGAATAAATTCAAATTTCCATCCGTGATCCCTACCCTCTTCCTCTGATTCCTGATTTGCTCAGCCAGGTTGTAGGAGCTAAGGTATTTTCCAAGTTGTATTTAAGGGGAGCCTACAATCTGGTTAGAATCAGAGAAGGAGACGAATGGAAAACAGCGTTCAAAACCCCTGAAGGGCATTTTGAGAGTCTGGTTATGCCTTTCAGTTTTACCAACGCACCTGCGGTATTCCAGCATTTCATAAATGATATTTTCCATCATTTGGTGGGGAGGTTTGTGATGGTCTACCTGGACGATATTTTGGTTTACTCACCTGATTTTGAGACACATCGGGGATATGTTAAGGAGGTGCTCTAAATATTAAAGGATAACAAACTTTATGCCAAACTGGAAAAATGTGTTTTCGCAGTACAGGAGGTGCAGTTTTTGGAGTAATTGTTGTCATCTTCGGGTTTTCGGATGGATCTGGAGTAGTGTTGAGCGAGCACTAAAATGCTCGGGTGCTCGAAGCTCGGGCCAAGCTCACCGTGATACTCGGGTGCTCGACCCGAGCAACGAGCCCAATGTTAGTCTATGGGAGACCCGAGCATTTTTGCAGCGGCACCCCCGGCAGTCTGTAGAAAGCCTAAAAAGTGCCCAAAACGATAGTGACAGTGCTCAAATGACTTGGGGACAGCATGGGGATCGCCCCAGGAAGCATTTCTGACCCCCAGGTCACTGCTGTCAACAACGTGGTCAGAGGTATTAAGTCACTTTTACGGGCTCACAATGAAACGTTCAAAAACGAAAGTGAAACTGTTTTCCTGTGAAATATGTTAAGGAACATCCTTTCCAGGGTAAAGACTTGTGTATAAGGTAAAATAAATAACCAAAAACAAAAATACTCCTCCACACCTTGGGCTACGTTCACAAGGAGAATTTTTTATGCGTTTTTGCACTTTTGTATTGCTTTCAACCGTGACAAATGCATGCACCTTATCTGGCCATGTGCTGTGTGACACATGCATACAGTGCTGAAAAGACATGGGAACAGCATGGGGAAGACCACTGGAAGCATCTGTGACACCCAGGTCACTGCCTAAAAGTGTGCCCATCAGAAGTGATCCTTGCCGCATCAGAAGATGCAGACTTGCAACTATCCCCGTGCAAGTCCTTCTCCCAGGGCAGTGTTCAATTGTACCTCCCACGTTCCTTGCAATGCAAGCGCAAGTATGCAGCCTGCCACCCACCCACCCCCAGGCTGCAATACCATACTGCTTGCTTGCACTTGAAATTGGGCCTTTTAGGCATGTGGAGGCGGAATCTGGCCACCACGTCATGGCTGCGTCAGCGGCCTGGTATCCATACTCAGTCCCCAGCCGCCCAGCGGCCGAGTTTCCACGCTTGGTCCCCAGCCGCCAGGGGGCGGCCGGATGTCCATACTCGGTCCCCAGCCACCCCGCGGCCGGGTGCCCACACACGGTCCCCAGCCACCTGGGGGCGGCCTGGTGTCCATAAATGGTCCCCAGCCGCCCCTATTTGAAGGACAGCCTAACCACAAACACGTGGACAAGTGAATGTGGCCAGGAATGGTCCATCTCACTGACGCCTTTGACTCGCCCCCTGGGCCTGTGCTGTGCAGGGGATACCCGGATCGCTGGGGGTTGTAGTCCTCCGTGGCTGTGACCCGGTCCGTGCCCAGGGTGGTCAATTCAGTGGCAGTCTTAATGTTCTAACAAATGTCCGACTACGCCACCCGTGGATTGCGGTCAGTGGGGACCGCTGCTGCGCTGCAGACCGCTGAGGCTGATGTTGTTTGCGCAGCCGAGTATGGGATAACTCCCCACTGGAGAAGTATTGCCTCAGGGCAGCTAGTGTGGATGATGGGAGTGATGGTGTGAGCGTCCCAGTACTGACGGTGCTGGTGCGGCGATGAAACACAGAGACGTGGGGTTGCAGTTTCCAATGCTTTACTCACAGTTGTTATTCGTGTCAATCCTGCAGGCGATGACAGCCCAAGCCGTGCTGCGTCCACCAGGCAGGGGACTCGACCAACTCCCAGGCAATTCCAGAGCGTGGCACAGGGCTCCCTTCTCTTCCCTTCTCTGGCCGTCCTCACCAGTAACCCACCTTTGTCCAGCTTCCTCGGGCCTTCTGTTGGCGAAACCTATCTCCGGTTTCCCTGACCCTATGTGGTATGCTTTCCTGGTGGAAGTAGTGAGGGGTCGCACCAAGATGTGGTCACAACCTCCGGTCATTGGCTGAGGAATCTGTTGCCTCCACCAATTTGGGTTCCGGTACCCTGCTCTGCCAACCCTTCACCCGCAATCTCCTGGGCCTTTCGGGTTCCTTCTGCCTTCGTGTCTCTGGGCCTTTCTCTGTGTTCCTGTTCCCTTCTTACTTTCCTTTCTGTTCTTGTTCTCTCTCTCTGCTGTTTCTGGCCTCTACTCCAGGCCTGCCTCGTGGAGCTGGGCCCAGACTGAGCCACAGCTCCCTGTCAGCCCTCTCTGGCTGAACTCCTTCTCTCACAGAACTGAACTGACTGACTCTAAGATGGTGCCCACCTTATATACCTCCCTCTATGTGTGAGCCCAGGTGACTAGCAACCAATGGGCTCCTACCTATGCCCAGAGACCCACCCCTATATGCTCCTACACCACTGGGTTTTCCTTCCCCTCCCCACTCCAGACAGGGACAGATGCTGTCGTGCCTGCACTCCTGTCTCGTGGGAGCACCGTTGACCTGTCCCTCGGAAATGGGGTGTGTGTGGTGCATGCAGCTAAACGAGTCCTGGTCCACACTCCATCCTTACCTGGGAGTGGAATATCACACCCCTGGTTCGAGGTGCAATACCCCTCTAGCAGCCGAGCCCTCGGGGTGCTACACCTTCACACTGGGTTAATTGGAATTGTGTAAGCCAGGACACAGTTGGACACTGGGATGCAACACGTCCTCCAGACATAGAGGATTGCGGGTCCTGGGTCAATCAGGCTTCAACACAAAGTTCAGAAGGTAGACAGCAGCAGTGGTCGGCCTCCTACACAATGAGTAAATTATTCATGATCATGAGGCCATCCATCTCTTTAGCTTTCTGTTCCTTGGAATGCAAGCGCATGTATGTAGTAGCGGCTAGGCCTGAGGTTGTCAGTGTTTTGGCGCATATCCTACCTCCTCCGAGGATTGCTGGATGTTTTCCTGCTACTATCCCAGTTCTATGACTCCCGTTAAAGCAAAGCTTCAGGTGAGGAATGATGGATGAGGTGGTGGCAAAGGAGAAAGAGCAGGAGGAACAGGGACCATTCACATCAATATCAGGCCAGTGAACAACACATGTCTTGTAGGATATGTTTCTGTACCAAAAGGAGCGGTTCGGCTACACAGTTATAGGGCATACAGTAAATGCAATGCCTACCAAAAATTTCGAGGCACTCCAATGCCCCTTGGAAGTGACATGGAGGTCAGAGGGCCTTAACTAAACCATTTTTTCCATTTATAGCAACTGGGTCTCCTGTACACTGTTGGCCTAAGCAGTGAATGGAAGGCTTTCCAAAAATTATGAGGAACTGCAATGCCCCTTGAAATAGACATGGATTACAGTGTACTAAAAACCTTCTACCCATTATTGGGGAGTGGGTCTCCCTTAGTGTTCGCCTATGCATTGAAAAGCAAAAGCTGACTAAAATTAGGAGGAAATGCAATGCCCGTTGGAAGAGTCGTGGAGGTTAGAGTTAATTAAAAACAACATTTCAATGCCCCTTGGAAGAGCTGTGGAGCTCAGGGTGGTTTAACAAGATGGTTTTAATGCCCCTTGGAAGAGACGTGGAGGTCAGAGTGGTTTAACAAGATGGTTTTAATGCCCCTTGGAAGAGTGGTGGAGGTTACAGTGGAATAAAAAGACAATATCAATGCCCCTTGGAAGAGTGGTGGAGGTCGCAGCAGCTTAACAAGACGGTTTTAATGCCCCTTGGAAGAGTGGTGGAGGTCGCAGTGGAATAAAAAGACAATATCAATGCCCCGTGGAAGAGATGTGGAGGTCACAGTAGCTTAATAAGACGGTTTTAATGCCCCTTGGAAGAGACATGGAGGTCACAGTAGCTTAACAAGACGGTTTTAATGCCCCTTGGAAGAGACGTGGAGGTCACAGTAGCTTAACAAGATGGTTTTAATGCCCGTTGGAAGAGTGGTGGAGGTTACAGTGGAATAAAAAGACAATATCAATGCCCCTTGGAAGAGTGGTTGAGGTCGCAGTAGCTTAACAAGATGGTTTTAATGCCCCTTGGAAGATACGTGGAGGTCACAGTAGCTTAACAAGACGGTTTTAATGCACTTTGGAAGAGTGGTGGAGGTTACAGTGGAATAAAAAGACAATATCAATGCCCCGTGGAAGAGACGTGGAGGTCACAGTAGCTTAACAAGACGGTTTTAATGCCCCTTGGAAGAGTGGTCGAGGTCGCAGTGGAATAAAAAGAGAATATCAATGCCCCTTGGAAGAGTGGTGGAGGTCGCAGTAGCTTAACAAGATGGTTTAAATGCCCCTTGGAAGATACGTGGAGGTCACAGTAGCTTAACAAGACGGTTTTAATGCCCCTTGGAAGAGTGGTGGAGGTTACAGTGGAATAAAAAGACAATATCAATGCCCCGTGGAAGAGACGTGGAGGTCACAGTAGCTTAACAAGACGGTTTTAATGCCCCCTGGAAGAGTGGTGGAGGTCGCATTGGAATAAAAAAAAAATATCAATGCCCCTTGGAAGAGTGGTTGAGGTCGCAGTGGAATAAAAAAACATTATCAATGCCCCTTGGAAGAGTGGTGAAGGTGGCAGTGGAATAAAAAGACAATATCAATGCCCCTTGGAAGAGTGGCGGAGGTCGCAGGAGCTTAACAAGACGGTTTTAATGCCCCTTGGAAGAGTGGTGGAGGTTACAGTGGAATAAAAAGACAATATCAATGCCCCGTGGAAGAGACGTGGAGGTCACAGTAGCTTAACAAGACGGTTTTAATGCCCCTTGGAAAAGACGTGTAGGTCACAGTAGCTTAACAAGACGGTTTTAATGCCCCTTGGAAGAGACGTGGAGGTCACAGTAGCTTAACAAGACGGTTTTAATGCCCCTTGGTAGAGTGGTGGAGGTCGCAGTAGCTTAACAAGACGCTTTTAATGCCCCTTACAAGAGCCATGCAGTACAGCATATTAAAAACATTATTTCCATTATTGGGAAATAAGTCTCCCATAGTCTTTGCCTATGCCTTCCAAGCAAAAGCTGCCAAAAATTAGGACGGAGGAACTTGCAATGCTGGCAACACGGACCACGGTCACCCTGGTGGTATAGTGGTGGTGGAGGCTGAGGATAAGGAGAAGAGCAAAAAACAGCCGAAATGAGGAAGCGTATACCCATGTGTGGGTGTGAAGCGGTGCATGGGAATACACCTCCCGAAACAACACAGTGGATTTGACTTTATGTTACTCTGCTGTCTTTTGGTGGTGATGAGAAGTCTGGCCCAATCCAGCCCTTGTTCATTTTGATAAGGGTCAGCTTGTCAGCATTGTCAGTTGACAGGCGAGTGCGCTTATCAGTTATAATTCCCCCAGTGGCACTAAAAACACGCGCCGATAACACGCTAGCGGCAGGGCAGGCCAGGACCTCCAAGGCGTACAGAGCGAGTTCGTTCCAAGTGTCCAGCTTGGATACCCAATAATTAAAAGGCACAGATGAATCACGGAGGACGCTGGTACGGTCGGCAAGGTACTCCCTCACCATCTTTTGAAACTTTCCACTCCTTGTGAGAGTACCCCGCGCCTCAGGGCCTGTAAGCTGGGCGGGTCTCAGAAAACTGTCCCAGAATGTTGACAGTGTTCCCCTGCCTCTGCTAGATTGGAGTTGCGTCTCTCTCACCTGTACGCCTTGGTTGCTCAACGAACTGTGACCTCTGCCGCTAGCGTGTTCAGATGGGAATTTTTTTAACAGTTCTGCAGCAAGGGCCTTCTGGTACTGCCCCATTTTTTCAGACCTCTCCACCTCAGGAATAAGAGAGTGAAAGTTCTCCTTGTAGCGGGGTTCTAAAAGTGTCACCAACCAGTAATGACTGTCACCCAACATTTTGACAACGCGAGGGTCATGGTTAAGGCAGCGTAACATAAAGTCATCCATGCGTGCTAGACTGGTAATGGGCAAGACTTCCGTGTCCTCACCAAGATGACGACTGACCATGCTCTCCTTCTCCTCCCCCCTGTCCTCAGGCCACCCACGCTGAACCAACGGTATGACAGTTGTACAGGTACTACCGTCTACAGCGCATGATACCAGCTTCTGTTCTTCCTCCTCCTCTCCCTCATTGTCCCCCAATGCACGTTGGGGTGAGATGAGGCTGGGCTGTGTGTAATCGCCCGCTACGGCTTCTTGATCCATCTCATCATACTCTGGCTGCAATGCCTCCTTTTTAATTCTCTGCAGAGAGCGTTGCAAAAGACAGACAAGTGGGATGCTGATGCTAATGACGGTGTCATTGCCACTCACCATCTTGGTGGACTCCTCAAAGTTTGTCAGGATGGTACATATGTCAGACATCCAGGTCCACTCCTGAGGTCTTATGTGTGGAGTCTGACCTGAATATCGACGGCCTTGTTGCAGCTGGTACTCCACAACTGCTCTCTTCTGCTCACAAATCCTTTGCAACATGTGGAGGGTAGAGTTCCAACGTGTGGGGACATCACACACCAGTCGGTGTGCCGGAAGCTGCAAACGCTGCTGCAACACAGCAAGGGTGGCGGAAGCTGTATCCGACTTCCGAAAATGAGCTGACAGGCGGCGTACTTTGACGAGCAGATCTGGCAACTCGGGGTACGATTTAAGAAACAGCTGAACCATGAGGTTAAGCACATGAGCCAGGCATGGTACGTGTGTGATCTCGCCTCGCCTCAGAGCCGCCACCAGGTTACTGCCATTGCCACACACGACCATGCCTGGATGTAGGTTCAGCGGTCTCAGCCACAGATCTGCCTGCTCTTTCACAGCTGTCCACAACTCACAAGCAGTGTGAGGTTTATCACCTAAGCTTACGAGTTTCAGCACAGCCAGTTTCCGCTTGGCTGAGGCAGTACTGCAGTGCTTCCAGCTTTTAACTGATGTGGTGATATCTGAGATGGAGGCTGAGCATGAGGAGGAGGAGGAGGATGATGCGCAGGAGCTGTACACTGTGGGGGCAACTCTGACTGACATAGGGCCCGCAATCCTCGGTGTGGGGAGGATGTGTTCCGTCCCAAGGTCCGACTGGGTCCTGGTTTCCACTATGTTTACCCAGTGTGCCGTCAGGGAGATGTACCGTCCCTGGCCACAAGCACTTGTCCACGTGTCCGTTGTCAGGTGGACTCTCCCAGTAACTGCGTTGTTGAGGGCACGGCAGATGTTTTGGGACTCATGCTTGTGTAGTGCAGGGATGGCACACCGGGCAAAATAGTGTCGGCTGGGGACCGAGTACCGAGGGACGACCACCGCCATAAGGTTGCGGAAGGATTCCATCTCCACCAGCCTAAAAGGCAGCATTTCTAATGCAAGCAGTCGTGAAATGTGCGAATTTAGGACTGTGGCCTGTGGGGTGTTGGCTGCGAATTTGTGCTTTCGTTCAAAGCTCTGGGATATGGACAATTGAACGCTGCGGTCGGACGTGGACGTGGACGTTGATGCTGTTTCTTGAGAAACTGCCATAACAAGTGAAGACTGAGAGGACGGGGCATCTTTGCATGCAGTATGGACAGGGGATAGCCTTGCACGCACAACAGGGGGTTCTCTTACATGCACAACAGCAGAAGAAACAGTGGTGACACCCGCTGACACTGGTCGTGGACCCTGGGGTTCGCCCCACAAAGTCGGGTGCTTTGCTGACATGTGCCTGATCATGCTGGTGGTGGTCAGGCTGGTAGTTTTGTCACCCCTGCTGATGCTGGCCTGGCAGGTGGTACAAATGGCCTTTTTGGGGTTATCAACAGAGTCTTTAAAAAAATTCCAGACTCTGGAAGACCTACCGGTTGTACTGGCAAGGTCACTCGTGTTGGTGTTACGGGGAACGGTTGCCCACCTTCTGTCTGCGGCCACCACACTACTTCTTCCTGCCTGTTGGGGTACTCTGCCTCCCCCCCACTGTGTGCTGCTGGCTTGGCTCTGCGTGTCCTCCTGCCACGTTGGGTCAGTTACTAGATCATCCACCACCTCCTCCTCTTCCACTACCGCATCATGGTCCTCCTCTTCACTTCGTGGCAATTGTGTCTCGTCATCGTCCACCTCTTGTGACAAGTTGCCAGCGTCGCCTTCCTGTGGCCGTGGCTGTTCAAATATTTGGCCATTGTTACATGGGATCTCCTCTTCCACCACTTCAAGCGGAGCAGGTGAGGGGCACAAATATGGAAATGGACCAGTGAATAGCTCTTCAGAGTGTCCAACTGTGGGATCAGTTGCTGCCTGATGACACTCGGCATGGTGGGAGGAAGGAGCATCAGGGTGAGGAGGAGTATGCAGTCGAGACTCACGGCTACTAAGACTTGACCGTGTGGAAGACAGACCGGAGGTGGTGGTGCCAAGGTGACTGGAAGTATTATCTGCTATCCAATTAATAACCTGTTCACACTGATCAGATCGCAATAGTGGTGCTGTTGTGTGCTTCCCTAGTAATTCGGTCAAGAACTGGGAGCGAGAAGATGTGGCTGTTGGTTGTGGCACATTTTCACCTTGGTCACGGCCCCATCCTCTGCACGCACCATCACCAGAACGTCCAGTTCCACGTCCTTTGCCACGTGCCTTGCCCATTGTAAATAAAGTAAAATAGCTTACACTCGCACTATCAATGGCAAAAGGGTAATAAAAAGGAGATTTGAACCGTGGAAGAGGAAAACCACAGTTCTAGTTATCTGGCCTACACCAGACTCTTTTAAACAGATATATTTGTGTCTGAACAGTCAGCGAGACACTCAAAATGTTGTTTTTCATGCAAAAAAGTGGATAATACAGAGATTTGAACCGTGGAACTGCAAAACCACAGTTATAATTTCCTGGTGTATACCAGACTTATTAAAATAGATATATTTGTGTCTGAACAGTCAGTGACACACTCAAACTGTTTTTTTTATGGAAAAAAGGCAAGCAGGTTGATAACACCCAGATTTGAACCGTGGAAGAGGAAAACCACAGTTCGATTTCTCAGGCCTACACCAGACTCTTTTAAACAGATATATTAGTGTCTGAACAGTCAGCGAGACACTGAAAATGTTTTTTTTTATGCAAAAAAGACAAAAAAGTGGATAATATAGAGATTTGAACCGTGGAACTGCAAAACCACAGTTATAATTTCCTGGTGTATACCAGACTTGTTAAAATAGATATATTTGTGTCTGAACAGTCAGCGACACACTCAAACTGTTTTTTTTTATGGAAAAAAGGCAAGCAGGTTGATAACACCCAGATTTGAACTGTGGAAGAGGAAAACCACAGTTCTAGTTCTCTGGCCTACACCAGACTATTTTAAACAGATATATTGGTGTCTGAACAATCAGCGAGACACTCAATTTTTTTTTTTGGGGCGGAAATACCAAAAGGTTAATAAGATGGGTATTTGTACAGTCTGACTGAGGAAAAGAAAAGGATTTAGATGAAAAAAAAAAGGATTTTTCCTGGCCCCTGAGACCTGGGGATAAGTCTAGCAATTTGACCAGCAGTAGCACACAGGACTGTAATGCAGTGTTTGTTGGTATAACCACTGCGTCTCCTATACTGCCTGCCGGCCTGCCTGATATCTGGGATGGATATTAGTCCTGAGAACGACTGTTTGTTTGATTTGGCAGGCTTTAGAGACCCTACACTAACTATTTCGCAGTATAAATCTCTCCCTAGCTCTGCAGCACTGACCCTACACTGTCTGATCCGGAGCGACTGTGTCTAAGATGGCGGCGCCCGGTTTTAAATACTCGAGGTGACGCTGTGTGGCCAGCCAATCACTGTAATGCCCACAAACAACATGGCTGCGGCATTACAGTGACTGACTGGCAATCCCTGCATGTTCATTGGCTCTGTAAAGAGCGCCAAACGTGCAGGGCGGAGACCCGAGCTCCCGCCCGAGTAACCCGGAAATGCTCGGTGCTCGCCGAACATCCCAAGTAGTGAGATGCTCGGGCGAGTACCGAGCAGTGTCGAGCATGCTCGCTCAACACTAATCCGGAGAAGATCCATGCAGTACTTGATTGTGACCGTTCCGAGAACCTGAAGGCTCTATGTTTTCTGGACTTTACTAATTTTTACTGGAAATTCATCCAAAATTACTCTGTAATTGTGAAACCCCTTACTGACATGACTAAGAAAGGGTCTGATTTTTCCAAATGGTTGGATGCCTCCCTCCAGGCTTTTTCTTCCTTAAAGAATCATTTTGCCACTGCATCTATACTCAGTCAACCCGATGTTTCCCAACCCTTTATTGTGGAGGTTGATGCGTCGGATGTGGGGGTTGGGGCTGTGTTGTCTCAGGGTCCATCCCCTGGTAAATGGCGTTCATGCACCTTCTTTTCTAAAAAATTGTCTTCGGCTGAGAGAAATTATGACGTGGGTAATAGGGAACTTTTGGCAATCAAATTGGCGTTTGAAGAATGGCGACATTGGTTGAAGGGGGCTGTCCATCCTATTACTGTTATTACTGACCATAAGAACCTGTCATATCTCCAGTCAGCTAAATGTCTCAACCCTAGTCAAGCCAGATGGTCCCTGTTTTTTTACTATGTTCAATTTTGTTGTCACTTTTAGTCCAAGGGTCAAAAATGTCAAGGCTGATGCTCTGTCCTGGAGCTTCCCTGGTGGTGGTGACCATGAGAACCCTGTCCCGATATTACAGAAAGGGGTAGTCATTTCGGCACTGTATCCTGAACTGGAGGTTGAGGTGTTGGAGGCTCAGGGAGACGCCCCTGCCTCCTGCCTTTCGGGAAGGTTATTTGTACCATCTAATCTGCGCCGCAAAGTAATTAAGAAACATCATAACTCTGTGCTTGCAGGTCATCCAGGTCGTAAAGCAACTGCGGACCTCCTCTCTCGTCGTTTTTGGTGGCCGGGGTTGCATCGGGATGTGATTGTACATATATCTGCTTGTGGTATTTGCGCGCGTTCTAAGGTTTCGCATAATCATCGTCAAGAATCCACTGGTAGGTTACCGTTCTTTGATGCATATGTGGCACCCCTGAGGGTTCGGTCACCACAGAGGTACTGCATCTCACCCAGATGTGTGGTATCTCCCTCTCAGGTAAGGAAAGAGTACAGCTCGGGACCCTAACACCTGCATCCAGCACATACCCGCAGTGGGGGTAGGGCGAGATTGCTCCTAAGGGAGAGCATAGTCCCGGGTCCCGAGCTGTTGGGAGGGGCTATGTAGTGGGTGTGGGTGGAGGAAGTAGCTAAGGGGAGCACATGGAAGAAAGGTATAAATAGAGAAGCCAGTCAGAGGAAGAGAAGTGGAAGGCGCAGAGGCTCTGCAGGAGCTCTGCTCAGGCAGAGGGCCTGAGGAGAGGCCCAGGACTGAAGAGAGAAGGAGAGGAGCAGGAAGGGCTCCAGGAACGAGGAAGGGACCCCAGGGGTACGGGCAGTGCTAGAGGCCACCCGTACGCCCGAATCCACCAGGAGGTGGAGGGGTCAGGCCACACAAAGGGGTCCGGTCCCTCAACTAGCAGAGGACTTTATGACTCAACTAGAAACCGGAGGCTGCAGTATTTCAAGTCCTGCAGCCAAC
This sequence comes from Phyllobates terribilis, assembly GCF_046119375.1. Classification (NCBI taxonomy): domain Eukaryota; kingdom Metazoa; phylum Chordata; class Amphibia; order Anura; family Dendrobatidae; genus Phyllobates; species Phyllobates terribilis. Next base: position 16,371,295 of record NW_027362761.1, on the reverse strand, counting down.
AGTCCATATCAGTCTCACCAAAAAGGTAGCTATACTGTAGAGGACCCAGAGGACGGAACAGATGTCGCCCGACAAGGCCCGCAGGTACCAGATTGGGACACTTGGTATGAGGTGCAGGGAAACGGCCAGAGAGAGAACACACAGAAGGGGGTCCCGTTAAGTACTCCGGAGATATCTGAGGGTTGCCTGAACCCCTCCCTGTGTAAGCGCAGCACAACGGGGGAAGTTACACTGGTACCTGTAACTTGGACTGCAATAACCGTGAGTAAAGACCCTGAGGACTGCACTCCACTGTCTCTGTGATTATTATCTGCGCCATCACCTCTGCACTACAACGCACAGCACAACTTATAACATCTACACTGCCCTGGAGCTAAGCTCTACCTCTGGAGAGCCACACCAGCTTTGCTGCACTAACATCAGCTCCAGAGGACCTGCTCCGCAGCGGCGGCTCCCTTTAGCCGCATACCACAGGTGGCGTCACAAACTCTATATAAAAACTTTATTAATTCCTCTGTAAATATAACCCCTTTTGATTGACTGCCACTGTGACATATCCCCGAGCAACGACCGGCCTGACACAGAGTACCCCACGGCCCAGGGGGAGCGTCACATACGGTTATCACCCACAGTTTGGTACCTTTAGTTGGGGAGGAAATTCAGGAGTTCCTGAGGAGGAACAGTTTGCTTCGTCACTCTCTTTGGTATGGCAGGGTGTTCTGAGTAATTTAAAGATCATGGGAGACAGGTATAAACAGCTGTCACATGGCAGAAGAAAATAACTGCTTTACATAACTTGAAAAAAGATCCATCCATAATTTGTAAACCAGCAGACAATGAAGGGGCACTGGTAACAATGAATAAAGATAAATACATACAAGAAATAAAGACAGTTTGCAGATACAAGCATGTATAGACCTCTTTCTCATGACCCTAGATCTAAGACTGAAGAGGAGACAAAAACGATAGTTGATGGTGCTTTAGCAGCAAACTTAATACATGAGGATTTGAGTAGATACCTCATACAAAAAAATCCAATCACTCCCGTGCTTTATACAGTCCCAAAGATACATAAGGGACTCCACCAGGTTTACCCATTGTTGCCGGTACTGATTCCATTTTCTCTCCCTTGTCAATCTTTTTGGATAAAATATTACGACCCTATGTTAAGGAGACCAAATCTTATGTACTGGATACTGGTGACTTGCTATCAAAAATCAATTAATTGTCCCGGATACCAGTATGGAGTTATCATTTGATGTGTGCAGTTTGTACACATCAATTGACCATGAAAGTGGCATCAACGCCATTGTATCAGTCTTACAGAAAATAATATACAGTACAGACCAAAAGTTTGGACACACCTTCTCATTTAAAGATTTTTCTGTATTTTCATGACTATAAAAATTGTACATTCACACTGAAGGCATCAAAACTATGAATTAACACATGTGGAATTATATACTTAACAAAAAAAGTGTGAAACAACTGAAAATATGTCTTATATTCTAGGTTCTTCAAAGTAGCCACCTTTTGCTTTGATGACTGCTTTGCACACTCTTGGCATTCTCTTGATGAGCTTCAAGAGGTAGTCACCGGAAATGGTTTTCACTTCACAGGTGTGCCCTGTCAGGTTTAATAAGTGGGATGTCTTGCCTTATAAATGGGGTTGGGACCATCAGTTGTGTTGTGCAGAAGTCTGGTGGATACACAGCTGATAGTCCTATACTTAACACTTTTTTGTTAAGTATATAATTCCACATGTGTTAATTCATAGTTTTGATGCCTTCAGTGTGAATGTACAATTTTCATAGTAATGAAAATACAGAAAAATCTTTAAATGAGAAGGTGTGTCCAACTTTTGGTCTGTACTGTAGATATGGTGATATGGTAGATAGGGTGGTGGAGGGTGAGGATGAGGAGAAGGAGGAGGACAAGAGCAAATAGACAAAATAAGGAAGTGTATACCCATGTCTGGGTGTGAAGACAGAGGTACATGGGAATAGAGTTAGACCTCCCCCAAAAAAGATATTGTATTAGAGTTTGTTATGGTGCTATCATTCGGTGGTGTTGAGAAGTCTGACTCAATCCAGCCCTTGTTCATTTTTATAAGAAGGGTGCATGGGAATAGACCCTCCAAAAAAAAACAAAAAACACTGGATTTGAGTTTATGTTTCACTGCTATCATCTGGTGGTGTCGAGAAGTCTGGCCCAATCCAGCCCTTGTTCATTTTGATGAGAGTCAGCCTGTTGGCATTTTCAGTTGAAAGGCAGATGCACCTATCAGTTATAATAACCCTGGTGGCATTAAAACCCTCTCTGACAAAACGCTAGCGGCAGGGCAGGCCAGGACCTCCAAGGCATAGAGAGCCAGTTCATGCCACGTGTCCATCTTCGATGCTCAATAATTATAAGGCACAGAGGAATCACGGAGGATGTTGGTACGGTTGGCAAGGTACTTCCTCAGCATCTTCGAAACTTTTACCTCCTTGTGAGAGTACCCCGCGCCTCAGGGCCTGTGCAATGGGAGCGTCTGAGAAAACTGTCCCAGCATTTTCAGATGGGAATTTTTTTAATAATTCTGCAACAAGGGCCTTCTCGTACTGCCCCATTTTATTAGGCCTGTCCGGCACGGGAATGAGAGACAGAAAGTTCTCTTTGTAGTGTGGTTCTAGAAGTGTCACCAACCAGTAATGACTGTCACCCAAAATTTGGACAATGTGAAGGTCACTGGAAAGGTAGTGTAACATAAACTCAGCCATGTGTACCAGACTGCTAACAGGCAAGACTTCCGTGTCCTCACCAAGAGGATGACTGACCATGCTCTCCTCCTCATCCTCCTCCCTGTCCTCAGGCCATCCACGCTGAACAGACGGTATGTCAGTTGTGCAGGTAGTACTGTCTATAGCACAAGAAACTAGCTCCTGTTTTTCCTCCTCCTCCTCATCCTCATTGTCACCCAATCCACATTGGGATGAGATGAGCCTGAGCTGTGTCACTGAATCACCCTGTATTGTTCCTTGCTCCAACTCATCGTGCTCCGCCTGCTATGCATCCTCTTTAATTGTGAGCAGAGAGTGTTTCAGAAGACAAAGAAGCGGGATGGTGACACTAATTATGGAGTCAGTGCCACTCACCATCTTGATGGAGTCCTCAAACTTTTGGAGGATGGTACAGATGTCTGACATCCATGTCCACTCCTGAGGTCTTATGTGTGGAGTCTGACCTGAATACCGATGGCCTTGTTGATGCTGGTAGTCAACAACTGCCCTCTTCTGCTCACAAATCCTTCCCAACATCTGCAGTGCAGAGTTCCAACACGTGGGGACATCGCACACCAGTCGGTGAGCTGGAAGCTGCAAACGCTGCTGATGCACGGCAATGGCAGCGGAAGCTGAAGCTGACTTTCTAAAATGGGCACACACGTGGCGTACTTTGACCAGCAGATCCGGTAGGAGTTTGAGAAACCGCTGAACCACAAGGTTGAGCACATGGGCCAGGCATGGTACGTGTGTGAGCTCGTCTTGCCTCAGAGCCATCACCAGGTTCCGGCCATTGTCACACATGACCATGCCTGGCTGTTGGGTCAGTGGTGTCAGACACAGATCTGCCTTCTTTTTCAGAGCTGTCCACAACTCTTCAGCATTGTGCAGTTTGTCACCTAAGAATATTAGCTTCAGTACAGTCTGTTGTCGCTTGGTCGAGGTAGTGCTTTCAGCTTGTGACTGATGTGGTCATTTCGGAGATGGAGGCTGAAGAGGAGGAGGTGCTGGAGCTGTAGAATGTGGGGGCAACCCTGATTGACCCAGGGCCCGCAATCCTCGGCATTGGGAGGACATGTTTCGTCCCAAGTTCCGACTGGGTCCCGACTTCCACTATATTAACCCAGTGTGCCATCAGTGAGATGAACCGTCCCTGCCCACAAGCACTTGTCCACATTTCCGTGGTTAGGTGGACATTCCCAGTAACTGCATTTTTGAGGGCACTGCTAATGTTGTGGGACACGTTCTTGTGTATTGCAGGGACCGCACACCGGGAGAAATAGTGGCGGGTGGGGACCGAGTACCGAGGGACGGCCGCCGCCATCAGGTTGTGGAAAGCTTCGGTCTCCACGAGCCTAAAAGGCAACATTTCGAGCACAAGGATTTGCGAAATGTGTGAATTTAGTAGTGTGGCCTTTAGGGCGTTGGCTGCGTATTTGCGCTTGCGTTCCAAGGACTGGGGTAGGGACAACTGAATGCTGCGCTGGGACAAGGACGTTCACATGCTTGCTGATGGTACTAGTTGAGAGTGTGCAACGACACGTGCAGGGCGGGAGGCATCTTCACATGCACCATGGACATGGGATTGGTGTGCACGCACAACAGCAGAAGAAGCAGTTGTGTCACCCGCAGACACTGTTTCTGGACCTTGGGGTTCGTCCCACTTAGTCGGGTACTTTGCTGCCATGTGCCTGATCATGCTGGTGATGGTCAGGCTACTAGTTTTGCTACCCCTGCCGATGCTGGCCTGGCAGTTGGTGCAAATGACTTTTTTTGGGGTTATCTGCAAAGTCTTTAAAAAACAACAGACTCGGGAATACCTAACTGTTGTACTGGCAACTTCCGTCATGTTGGTGTTACGGGGAACGCTTTACCGCCTTGTGTCGGCGGCCACCTCACTGCTTCTTCCTGTTGGGGTGCTATGCCTGCCTCCCCCTGTGTTCTGCTGTCCTCGCTCTGCATGTCCTCCTGCTAGGTTGGGTCAGTTACTATATCATCCACCACCTGGTCTTCCACTTTCACACCCTGGTTCTCCTCCTGACTTTCTGGCAATTGTGTCTCATCCTCATCGACAGTAATTGCACTTTCCCACCGTTGCTTTCGTGTGACTGTGGCTGCTTAAAATTTTGGGCATCGCTACACACGTTCTCAGTTGGGATCAGTTGTCTCCGGGCACTTGGCATGGTGGAAGGAAGGAGGATCAGGGTGAGGAATATGCGGTCCAGACTCATGGCTACTGAGACTTGACCGTGTGGAAGACAGGATGGTGGTGGTGGTGGCAAAGTGACTGGAAGCATCTGCTATCCAACCAACTACCTTTTGACACTGCTCTGTGTTCAATAGTGGTGTTCTGCGGTCCCCTAGTAATTGGGACAGGAAGGTCGAGCGACAAGATGTGGGTGTTTGTTGTGGCACAATTTCAGCTTGCCCTCGGCCTCTGCATGCACCATCACCATCATATCTACTTCCCCGTCCCTTGCCACGCACCTTGCCCATTTTAAATGGACGGCAATATTTTCCACGTTCAGTACAAATGGCTGGATTTGAAAAGCAGTTATATGTGATACGTCTGACAGAAAACCACGGTTTTAAATAGTGGGCTTATAGGTTTCTATTGTTCACAGCGACCTTTTGTGAATAGCTTCACCGACACACTGCAACAAAATGGAAATGGAGGCCAGAAATGGCTGAATTTGGAACGCAGTTATATGTGATACGTCTGACAGAGAACCACAGTTTTAAATCGCAGGCCTGTAGTTTACTAATACTATTCTTCAAAACAACCTCATGTGAATAGCTTTGCTAACACACTGCAACAAAATGGAAATGGAATCCAGAAATGGCTGAATTTGGAACGCAGTTATGTGTGATACGTTTGACGGAGAACCACGATTTTAAATTGCAGGCCTGTAGTTTACTAATACTATTCTTCACATCGACCTCGTGTGAATAGCTTCACTGACACACTGCAACAAAAAGGAAATGGAAGCCAGAAATGGTTGATTGTGGAATGCAGTTATACAGTGCTGGCCAAAAGTATTGGCACCCCTGCAATTCTGTCAGATAATACTCAGTTTCTTCCTGAAAATTATTGCAATCACAAATTCTTTGGTATTATTATCTTCATTTAATTTGCTTGCAAGGAAAAAACACAAAAGAGAATGAAGCAAAAATCAAATCATTGATCATTTCACACAAAACTCCAAAAAAGGGCCGGACAAAAGTATTGGCACCCTCAGCCTAATACTTGGTTACACAACCTTTAGCCAAAATAACTGTGAACAACTGCTTCCGGTAACCATCAATGAGTTTCTTACAATGCTCTGCTGGAATTGTAGACCATTCTTCTTTGGCAAACTGCTCCAGGTCCCTGATATTTGAAGGGTGCCTTCTCCAAACTGCCATTTTGAGATCTCTCCACAGGTGTTCTATGGAATTCAGGTCTGGACTCCAGTGCTTTCTCTCAAACCATTTTATAGTGCTTTTGGAAGTGTGTTTTGGGTCATTGTCCTGCTGGAAGACCCATGACCTCTGAGGGAGACCCAGCTTTCTCACACTAAGCCCTACATTATGCTGCACAATTTGTTGGTAGTCTTCAGACTTCATAATGCCATGCACACGGTCAAGCAGTCCAGTGCCAGAGGCAGCAAAGCAACCCCAAAACATCAGGGAACCTCCGCCATGTTTTACTGTAGGGACCGTGTTCTTTTCTTTGAATGCCTCTTTTTTTTTCCTGTACACTCTATGTTGATGCTTTTCCCCAAAAAGCTCTACTTTTGTCTCATCTGACCAGAGAACATTCTTCCAAAACGTTTTAGGTTTTCTCAGGTAAGTTTTGGCAAACTCCAGCCTGGCTTTTTTATGTCTCGGGGTAAGAAGTGGGGTCTTCCTGGGTATCCTACCATACAGTCTCTTTTCATTCAGATGCCGACAGATAGTACGGGGTGACACTGTGGTACCCTCGGACTGCAGGGCAGCTTGAACTTGTTTGGATGTTAGTCGAGGTTCTTTATCCACCATCCGCACAATCTTGCGTTTCTTTTCTGTCCACATCTAGGGAGGTTAGCCACAGTGCCATGGGCTTTAAACTTCTTGATGACACTGCGCACGGAAGACACAGGAACATTCAAGTCTTTGGAGATGGACTTGTAGCCTTGAGATTGCACATGCTTCCTCACAATTTGGTTTCTCAAGTCCTCAGACAGTTCTTTGGTCCTCTTTCTTTTCTCCATGCTCAATGTGGTACACACAAGGACGCAGGACAGAGGTTGAGTCAACTTTAATCCATGTTAACTGGCTGCAAGTGTGATTTAGTTATTGCCAACACCTGTTAGGTGCCACAGGTAAGTTACAGGTGCTGGTAATTACACGAATTAGAGAAGCATCACATGATTTTTCAAAGGGTGCCAATACTTTTGTCCACCCCCTTTTTTAGGTTTGGTGTGGAATTATATCCAATTTGGCTTTAGGACAATTCTTTTTGTGTTTTTTTCATTGAAGACAAATTAAATGAAGAGAATAATACAAAAGAATTTGTGATTGCAATCATTTTCAGGAAGAAACTGAGTATTATCTGACAGAATTGCAGGGGTGCCAATACTTTTAGCCAGCACTGTATGTGATACGTCTGACGGAGAAACACGATTTTAAATTGCAGGCCTGTAGTTTACTAATACTATTCTTCACAACAACCTTGTGTGAATAGCTTCACTGACACACTGCAAAAAATGGAAATGGAGGCCAGAAATGGCTGAATTTGGAATGCAGTTATATGTGATACGTCTGACGGAGAACCTTGGTTTTAAATCACAGGCCTGTAGTTTACTAATACTATTCTTCAAAACAACCTCATGTGAATAGCTTCACTGACACACTGCAACAAAATGGAAATGGAGGCCAGAAATGGCTGAATTTGGAACGCAGTTATATGTGATACGTCTGACAGAGAACCACGATTTTAAATAGCGGATCAGTAGTTTACTAACACTCTTCTTCACAGCGACCTCATGTGAATAGCTTTGCTAACACACTGCAACAAAATTGAAATGGAGGCCAGAAATGGCTGAATTTGGAACGCAGTTATATGTGATATGTCTGACGGAGAACCATGGTTTTAAATTGCAGGCCTGTAGTTTACTAATACTATTCTTCAAAACAACCTCATGTGAATAGCTTTGCTAACACACTGCAACAAATGGAAATGGAAGCCAGAAATGGCTGAATTTCGAACGCAGTTATATGTGATACATCTGACGGAGAACCACAGTTTTAAATCGCAGGCCTGTAGTTTACTAATACTATTCTTCACAACAACCTCATGTGAATAGCTTCGCTGACACACTGCAAGAAAAATGGAAATGGAGGCCAGAAATGGCTGAATTTGGAACGCAGTTATATGTGATACGTCTGACGGAGAACCATGGTTTTAAATTGCAGGCCTGTAGTTTACTAATACTATTGTTCACAGTAACCTTGTGTGAATAGCTTCACTGACACACTGCAACAAAAAGGAAATGGAAGCCAGAAATGGTTGATTGTGGAACGCAGTTATATGTGATACGTCTGACGGAGAACCATGGTTTTAAATTGCAGGCCTGTAGTTTACTAATACTATTCTTCACAGCGACCTTGTGTGAATAGCTTGACCGATACACTGCAACAAAAGGGATATGAAGGCCAGAAATGGCTGATTTTGGAACACAGTTATATGTGATACGTCTGATGGAGAACCACGGTTTTAAATTGCACACCTGTAGTTTACTGTAGTTTACTAATACTATTCTTCTCAGCGACCTTGTGTGCATAACTTCGTTGACACACTGCAACAAAATGGAAATGGAGGCCAATATTTTCCACGTTCACTACAAATTTCTGGATTTTCATTGCTGTAATATGGAAAAGATCTGGCTGTATTCTGCAGTGCTAATAAGCAAATGGAGCAGAAAAATTGTGTACTCTGGATTGCTTTTTCAGCAAATAATAAGGATTAAGATAAATAAAAAATTAACCCTGGCCCCTGATACCTGGGGCTATGTGTACAAATATATGTAATAGCAGCAGTCAGAACGTGCTATGGACCCTCTTGTGCTGTATCATGCACTGCAGTCTGTCACATACCCTGCCTGCCTTGCTTTTTAAGCAAATAACCAGGATTAAGATAGAAAAAAAAATTAGCCCTGGCCCCTGATATCTGGGGATATGTCTACAAATATCTGTCACAGCAGTAGCAGACAGAACATGCAATGGACCATCTTGCACCATATGCACTGCAGTCTGCCACATACACTGCCTGCCTAACTCCTGCTATCACCACTGAACATATGCAGCTGGATTAGTCCCCAGAAGGACTGTTATTTCAGATGGATATATATATGTTGTGGAATACCTATACTAATTGTAAACAAGCAAATCTCTCCCTGACTCAGCAGCAGCTCTCCCTACTCTGCCTGTTTCCGAGGTAGACTGTGACGAGCATAGGGCCACCAGGTCTTATATAGATATAGTGTGCCAATCACTGTAATGCCCACAACCAACATGGCAACAGCATTACAGTGTGTGGCAAACAATTCCTGTATGTTCATTGGCTCTCTAAAAAGCGCCAAACATGCAGGTCAGGGAACCGAGCCCGAGCAACCATCCTATCTCTCACGGTAAACCCGTGACACCTTGCAAGCTTTAACACAATGTTCACAAGGTAGACAGCAGCGGTGGCCGGTTTCCTAATGAACGAGCTAACTTCTTTATGATGATAGAGTACAACATCTGCAATTAGTTTGTATGTTCTCCCCGTGTTTGCAGGGGTTTCCTCCAGGTTCTCCGGTTACCTCCTCAGTAAAAAAGCAGCCATACAAGAGTATTCACAGTTCAAAAAATGAGGGCCTGACACCACCATTTACGTGGCCAACAGATTGGAAATGGTGGATTTCCACCTCTTAGCTTTCTCATGTGTGGGAGGAAACAATCTGTTACGTGACCACATATGCGGGACCGAGAGCTGGCTGCAGTTCTGAGAGAGCGCGGACTACAGTGAAACGGACAAACTGCTTGACCCTGAGTGAGGTTCAGGAGGTCATGTTATGGTGGATTGGGAAACACATGGTGTGCTCGGTGAAACAAACACAGCAGGCATGTCCACTTCCATTACAGCGGAGGGGCTCTCACTCAGCCTGACTGGAGCAGGTAGAAAAGCAGAGGTTCTGCGGTGGGAGACCTTAGTGCCAATACATGGCATGGTAACAGAGGAGGAGGAAGAAGCAGCGGATGCAGTTGATGGGGCAGCTGATGGTTGTTGAGGTCCACTGGTCTGCATTTTATCGCAGTGAGATTGCCAGAGTAAAGCTTGTTGATTGCGCATGTAGTAGTCAAATTATTGCACTTTTTCGCTCTACTGAGTTTGCAGATAATGTGAGCTGGGTCATCCTTCATAGTCTCAAACAAGGCCCAGCCTAGGAAACCCTTGTCGCCCCTGCGAGCTGCAGACCCACGACTGCTGCTAGTCACTGCCACGGTTGTGACTAAGGATGCATTGTTCCTCGTGCTTGTGTCTCGCCCAGGGGGATATATAGGACTCGGTACCCGGGCCTTTTACCTTGTTTAGGATGTCACGGCAGTCGGCTCCCGGGCCCGTACTCTGGGGTCTCTCTTGAAAAAGGGGTTTTTGGTTTGTAACAGTTTGTCTCGTGATGCCACCTGTGGTTTCCGGTAATGGTTACCGGCGCTGCTGCAGACCTCCGGAGGTGATGGGATGGCAGCTGGGATGTTTCTGCTCCCCACAGGCGGAGCGAGCGGAACCGCCGGAGTGGTGAACAAGCAGAGCAGAACAGAGCAGAAGGTGAAGGCAGACAGGACAGGGCTCTGTTCACATGGAACAGACTGGAAAATACAGGAAGATGGTTAGAACACAGGAGGTAGATACGGAGGAAGGGAAAGGGGACAAGCAGAACCAGATACACACACGGTACTTACAATGAAGTAGCGAGTGGACACAAAACTCACAAACAGAAGTACAGAGGCAACGAGTTGGAGTTAGGTGCAGATTCAGACACTGCAGGAAAAGGGAAGATTCGGACACAGAGACAAACAGGTAATGGGCTAGGACACTGTTCAGGCAGGAACTGAACCGGGAACAAGATACAGGAATGAGCCTGGGAACTCAGCCCCCAGGGTGGCGGAAACAGACTAGAAGTCAGAGATACAGGTAGCGGCCCTGGGTACTCGGCCCCCAGGGTGGCGGAAACAGACTAGAAGTAACAGGTACAGGTAGAGGCCCTGGGTACTCGGCCCCCAGGGTGGCGGACAGACTAGAGTCAGGACAGGACCTGGCAACTAACAGTTGCACAGAACACAGACTGTAAGAAACTGTTGCTCAGGCACCTCCCACAGGGTGGAGGGGGTTTGAGTATCCAGTGACTCACAGCAATAGGCTGGGGATGCATTAGGACTGTGCACACAGTAGCTATAAGAAACAAGCAGAAAGCCGCACCGATGCCCTAAGCAATCAGACAAGAGACATGGACAGAGCAGGTACTGGAGCAAAGAGTGCAGCATGGACTGACAGGTAAGATTGCAGTCTTGCATGGTGGGAGGTGGTGCACTATGCAAGCCCGCCGCGAGGGATGTTACACTCCCGTCTGCAGAACTCCTTTCTTGCCAGCGCTTGGGCTTAGGTCTCCTGCGGGAACCCCATCAGTTTCCCCCCGGTTGTCCCACCTAAACTCTTCTCCTCCTGGGCAGGCAACCGGGGGCGCTGGTGTCGGGAGTAGTGGGCATTGTTGCTGGTCCTCAAACCTGGCGGACCAGTCGAAAGAGGGCGCTCCGTACACCCACTCGAGTGCCGGGGCTGGCGGTTCCGGGAGGGAGCCGAGAAGCAGGCCCGCGGAGTCAGCGCCCGGGGGTGAAGTTTCCGGGAGGGAGCCGAGCAGCGGGTCCGCGGAGTCAGCGCCCGGGGTGGAAGGTGTCTGGCTCAGGAGATGCTCCAAGGCGTATGTGGCTGGGGATGGTGGGTGCTGCAGGAGGCCCAGGAGCAGGTCGGCGCTTTCAGCGCCCGGGACAGGGGAACTTTTCCTACCTGCTCCTATGCTGCACACGGCCTCCTGACGCTCATCTGTCTCCGTCTGGGCTGGAGTGCCGCTGATGGTACCAGCTCTGGTTGTTGCCGGGCTGCTATCTTCGCCAGCAGCTCCTTCTTCCACCTGGCGACCGCTGCTCGCTTGGCCCACTCCACCTGTTGGCTCAGCTACTGGATCTCATTCTGGAGGAATTCAGCATCCTCCGGGGATTGTTTGACTTCTGTTCCCTCCAGGGTGAGGGGGGTCGCCAGCTCTTGCAGGCCAGAGGCGGAAGTTTGGTCCTGACCTCCTTCTATTCTGGCTGCCGGGTGCGGTCTGTCTACAGTGGTTAAGACCACACCCTGTCTCCATTCCTTCTCTCTTCCTCCCCTCCCTTTTCGGGAGCGGTTCCAGGGCAGCCTGCTGTTGGTCACTCCCAGGGACGTCCTCCCCGCCTTGACGGACACATCTATGCGGACGGTCACAGTTGCAAGGGGCGGGTTGTGCTTTTGGCGCCATTCTGGGACCCGGCCCACGATGGGAGATTCCATATTGTTGTCTTTGATCACGCACATAATGGCGCCCGTTCTTCTGGGGCGGGCGCCACATTCAGTGAAGAAATACAGTTCAATTATGGCACACAGTACCCGGTGATAACGGGCACGAAATCCTGTTTGTGACGCCAGGAAGAGGGTGTCTCGCCCAGGGGGATATAGGGGACTCGGTACCCGGGCCTTTTACCTTGTTTAGGATGTCACGGCAGTCGGTTCCCGGGCCCGTACTCTGGGGTCTCTCTTGAAAAAGGAGTTTTTGGTTGGTAACAGTTTGTCTTGTGACGCCACCTGTGGTTTGGGGGAATGGTTACCGGCGCTGCTGCAGACCTCCGGGGGTGATGGGATGGCAGCTGGGATGTGTAGGTGCAGATGGTGATGCTGGGCGTTGTAGTGCAGAAGAGAGAGATGGCTCAGCGGAAATAACTGACGGAGGCAGGGGAGTGCAGTCATCCGAGTTTACTCACAGTTCTGTTCAAGTTCCTCAGGTACACTGTACAGGTGTCAGCCTCCCACGTTGCACTGTGTCTACCAGACAAGGGGTTCAGCAATTTCTCAAGTATATGAGGAGCGCTTGACGGAACCCCGCTTTCTTTATGTTCCTTACTAGGCCGCCTTCTCGCGCCGGGTCTTCTCCCTCCTGCCCTGCGCTTCCCCACACAAAGTCCCGATCGGGTACTCTGAAGTCCCTCTGGGTAACGTGGAGTTGCCGGACCTATTTGGTGCCCTTCACGGCAGCTAGAGTGAGGTTGTGGCAAGTGCACCATGGAAGTGCAGAAGCCTCCGAGACCTGGAGTAACACGGCTGGTCCAGGGACCGGTTCCCTTCTTGCGGCCTGATCCCTCTGACACTTGGCAGACTCGGGCATACGGGTGGCTTCCTGCTCCTTCCGTACCCCTGGGATCCCTTATGTTACCGGAGCCTTTCTCCTCTGTTCCCCTCCTGGACCTCTCTTACTAGGCCCCAGTCATGGAGCAGAGCTCCTGAAGAGACTCTGCTCCCCTCCTCTCCTTACTACTCACTGACTGAACTAAAACTCTCCTCTAACTAAGATGACTTCCCTATATATACCTCCTCTAATGGTGCTCCCCTATTCTACATCCTCCACCCACACCCACTACTGGTTCCCCCTCTCTTTGGTTCCCCCCACTCCAGCCAGGGACAGGGCAGCAGAAGAAGTGCATAATGCCCTTCCAGCTGGCCTGGAGTAGTGTAGTGTTGAATGTGGGTGTTGGGGTTCTGGGCAGCACTCCTTCCTTACCTGAGAGAAGGAGACACCACACCTCTGGGTGAGGTGCAGTACCTCTGTGGCGACTGAACCCCCGGGGGGCGCCACACTTGCATCACTCTGTGACTGCGCCATAAAACACAACGTAACTTCCTCGTCTTCCTCCTCCACCAACTCAGATGAGCTACTCAGCTATGTGCCTCTGGGTTCACACCAAGTTGGATGTGCAACCTCATCATCATCATCCAATATGTTATCCCATTCCTCGCCCTCAGTCACCCTCCTCCCCTTCTTGCCATGACAGAACAGTACAGTCGAGGGTCAGGAAGCTGCTCGGGCCCAACCATTTTTTTCCCCCTGTGTGGAGGAGAATATCTGCCCCAAACAATTTTAAGCGGAGATTCAGCCTGGTTTATATACCACCGTAGAAAGAAACCAATTTCTAATTTATCATGTGTTCTCTTGTGAGAACAATATCTGCACCAAACAATTAATTTAAATTGAGTATAAGTATTATAATGGGGACAGACACCTCTTCCACTACAGCCAACCCAGCAGATGGAGACACAATCAAGACTGTTCACATTCAAAAAAATTAGAGCCTAACACCACCATTTCCGTGGCCAACAGATTGGAGATAGTGGAGTTCAACCTCTTTGTTTCATCCTACACATGACAAAGCTATCTTTTACGTGACCACAAATGTGGGACCAAGGGCTGGCTGCAGTGCTGAGAGAGGGGGAAGTACAGTGAACCGGACAAACTGCTGATCCGTGAGTGAGGTGCAGGGGGACATGTTGCGGTGGATTGAGAAAGATGTGGTGTGCTCTGTGAAACAAACACAGCATGCATGTCCTCTTTCATTACAGCTGACGGGCTCTCACTCAGCCTGACTGGAGCAGGTAGAGAAGCAGAGGTTCTGCAGTGGGAGACCTGCATGCCAATACTTGGCATGGTAAGAGAGGAGGAGGAAGAAGCAGCGGATACGGTTGATGGGGAAGCTGATGGTTGTTGAGGTCCACTGGTTCGCATTTTATCGCAGTGAGATTGCCAGAGTAACGCATGTTGATTGCGCATGTGAAGGTTCATGCATGTAGTAAAATTATTGCACTTTTTCCCTCTAATGAGTTTTTTATCGCAAAGTTTGCAGATAACGTGAGCTGGCTCATCCTTTGCAGTCTCAAAAAAGGCCCAGTCTAGGCAACCCTTGCCGCCCCTGCGAGCTGCAGACCCGCGGACGCTGCTGGTCACTGTCACGGTTGTGGCTAAGGATGCAGTGCTCCTTGTGCTTGCATCACTCCGTGTCTGCGCCATAGGATGCAACGTAACTAGAGTTGAGCCACCCCCGTAGTGTTCTGGTTCGGTTCGGTTCGTCAAACACCGTTAAAACCAATGGCAGGCAAACAAAAACACACAGAAACACATAGAAAACACCTTCAAAGGTGTCCAAAAGCTGACAAACTGCTCAGAAGACACAACTAACACATGGAAAAGTGACAAGTACATATAGTCATGCGAAAAGAAAAGAGGTGGAGGAGTAAAAGGAGGGGGAGACACAGATATAGGCATGTCATGCCCTTCTAAAATCAAGAAAGGCTGGAGTAAAAATCTAAAATCAGCCTACCAACACCCAGACATCGTGACAAGAAAATTAAAAAAAGAAATATCTTTAGGTAGAATGGCGGTTCCATTCAGAACACTTTCCTTACAAGACGTAGTGGTATCCCCGTTGTGAGTTGTGCCAAAAACGGAACCCAATACATTCGGACTAATCCACCATTTGTCATATCCAAGGGGCCGGTCAGTAAACGACAACATCGACGCAGAACCAAGTACAGTAGTATATACTGTACATCCTTTGACAATGCAATCAGGTGGATCAAGAAGTTGAGAAGGGTCACCCTAATGGCCAAAACAGACATTGATGCGGCGTTCCGGTTACTTACTACCTGTGCCTCCGAATAGTGTCCACCTATTGGGCTGCTTCTGGGAAGGAGCATACTATATAGATCGCTGTTTGCCCATGGGGTGGTCCAGATCCACCTCACTATTTGAGGCGTTTAGTTGCTTCCTCGAATGGGTTGTAATGGACTTTTCTATGCCTGGGCCCAAAAGATTCGCCACAGTGTGAATACACGCGGTAGTCCACCTGTGAGAAGGAGAGAGCTGGAGGGAGAGCGGACACCACAGAGCCGAGGGGTTAGATGGAGAACGGAAGAAGGAAAGAGGGCGAGGGAGGTAAGGGAGTACATTGGAAGGCCGACCTGAGCTCCCCCACTTTCCTGCTGGGCGGGGAACAGCCCTGGGAAGAAAAGCCGCTTGCGCATCCCTTTGAGGTTACGGGCGCGAGCGGGCAGAGGGACTACGCTGGAGTGAGAAGCCGACACGGCCAGTCCGTTCCTGCCCATGCGACCTCCGTGTCTCTGGGTTTGTGCCAGAGCTGCGGTGGACCCTGACGGCCAGCCCCCCTCTCCCAATACTGGTGCCTATCCGCTGGTGGGTCGAGTCCCCCCACGGTGGAGACAGGTCTAAGCTCTGTAATTTAAATTGGCTCTGTAATCTGAATGAGTACACTTTAAATCCTTTTATAAGGATCTATTAGAGGGCAAGTCTGATGCCAGCAGCCGCGGTAACAGGAAGTGGAAGAGGAGGAGCCTACCTGCCGTGTGCTGCTATGTGTGAGCTCCTGGGAAGGGAGGATTTTCACCTGGGACTTTCTGCCTGCCCCCTTCCCAGGAAAGGAGACTTGCGTGGGGACTGGCCTCTGGGGCTGGGCCCCCGGCTCCCACCTCCCGGTCCAAGCTGGATTTCCAGCTCGGCAAGGTCCGGAAGAGCTGGCCAGGCATCTGGCAAAGGACCTGGGATGAGGACTCAGCTGAGTAGGACCCCTGGGGCCATGACTATGGCAGCTCCTTCCCCTGGAGGTGGGTCGAGTACGAGCAGAGGTGCTGCGGAGGGGCCCCCTGGTTGGGGCACCAAGATACCTAAGGACGCAACCGTCAGCTATGTCTCCCGCATACACACGCACCTCTGCAAGTATGAGGATGCCTCTAAAAGGCTAAAATCCCTCTGGGGGCAGTTGACGGTAGCCCAGGAGAGGTCCGAAAGGGCCTCTAGCAGCAAGAAGCCTGGGCTATCTGCCACGGTCCGGAAGATCAAGCGGTCCATTCAAGACCTGGAGGACCGCCGGTGCACCATCTTGTCCAGAGCGGGTCCCTTGAAAGAGAAGCTGGAGAACGAGGACCGGTTCAGAGCCATGACCGGTGGGGCTCACGGAGCCCTGGTCAGGTGGTGGAGGAGGATGACATGGAAGAAGAGGAGTTCGCACCTTGCCCACCGTCTGGTGGCCTGGTAAGTGATCTCCAGGCATCGCATAGCGGGATTGCCCCCGAGCAGATGGCTCTCCCGTCTGATTCTAGCCCTTCAGAGGGCAGCAGGAGCGAGGGGGAGGATGAGGAGGAAGGGAGTAGTAGTAGTGAGGGAGGCTGCCTCATCATGCAGCAGATCCAGCAGATCGAGTCCCCGGTTCGCTTTGGTCAGCTTGCGTTCGGGGGTGAGATCTGCGAGGATGAGGCACCCGGGAGGGGGAAGAAGAGAAAGGCAAAGAAGAAGCAGAAAAAAATATTGGTCGCACACAAGTTTGTGTATGTCCCCCTTCCTGGGGCCCCCCTGTCCCGTTGTGTGGCACCCGCTACCTACCCCGGCTCGGGCCCTGTTGTGGGTCTGCAGCGAAGGAGCGGGGAGAGCATAGGCCATGGCACGCAGAGCGCTGCCTCTGTTGGTAGTAATGGAGGTGGTGGGGTGGATGTGTCTGATATGGTGCATGGCACGGAGGGCGGCCCGACGGTGGTTAACACCAGTGGTGGTGCTCGGGCTGGATCCCCTGTGAAAGGGGGGACTGGCCTGGCGCCTAGTGCGCCTGCTGGCATACAGGGGGCGGCGTGTACATCTGCCGCTGCCCCCTGTGCTGCTGGTGGCGCACCTACAGCCGGGGCCGCATCTCCGGCGTCGTGTGCTGGGGTGTCTGGGTCCCTCACGCACGGATCCGAAAAGAAGTCTGGATCGCATTTGGGGACCCAGGCACCTGCTAGGATTAAGGGTGCGGGGCCTGCGGCTCCGGTGCAGCCGGCTCATAAGATAAAGGTGGCGGGGCCTGCTCTCCTGGCGGGTTCCGCGGCGAGGTCGGGGTCCCCTGCGCAGGGGCCCAGTAATGGGTTGGTGCGGGGGGCTCCGCCACCGGTGGATGATGAGGGGGAGTGGCCTATCCTGGTGCCGGCCATAGGAGCTGCTGAGTCCAGGCTCTTTGTGGCCAAGGGTGTGACGCTGGGGGGTGCTGTGCCCCAGGGAACTGGTGCTACTGGTCCAGGGGCCCCTGTGAGTAGATCCGGTTCCGGATCAGCTTCAGGGGCTCCGACACAGCCGGTTTCAGGGGGTGTACCCAGCGCCAGTGGGCGTGGCCTCAGAGAGACTCATCGCGATGCCGGGTGCGGGGGCGTGGTTTCGCGGGCAGACCCCGCCCCAAGGGTGTGGCAGCGCTAACGGCGCTGGTTCCTGGGAGCAGTGGTGCCACAGCTGCTGCAGAGGTAAATGGTGTGGGTGCCTGCCTATCGGGGTCCCCTGTGTCTGGGGGCTTACCTGGGGCAGGGGCTCCGGCTGTGCGGGCATCCAAGGGTGCTTCAGCGGTGGCTGGGGGTGGTACTGCTCCTGGCCTCCTTCCTGTGAAAGGAAGCACAGTGCATTTTGGGAGTCTGGAGGCAGCACATCTTAAGCCATGCAGAGTGGTCCTTAAAGGGCCAGCGGCGCTTGGCTCCCAGAACCCCCCAGCAGGGAAGTTGCCACCAGAAGGTGGCGGTGGTGAAAAAAATAAAAAATCCCATAATAATAGTGACCCCAGTGTGCATATGAGTGGGGCGAATGTTGATGTGGATGAGGATGGCATGGGTATGGGTGTATCTACGGTTGTTGATAAGAATGTTGATAAGTCTGTGGTGGGGGGGAGAGTGGACTGGCTGGTAGTAGTAGGGGGGGCATGGGGAGGGGGCTGGTCCATCTGCCCCCCTGGCTGCGAGTCCCCGGTCCTAATCCGGGGTAACAGCTGGGGCCTCTGGGGTTTCTCGGGGGGCTTCCTCACCTCTGGACCTCGGGGACGGTGACTTGCGACGCCGTTTCCTGGAGGCCCTCAAAAAGGGAGAACGGACGATCGAGGTAAAGGGAAGAGAGGTGGACCTGGCCTTTTGGCTAGATAGGCATGGCCTGGCCGCCTTCCAAGAGAAAAGGGAGGGGGAGACAGTATGGTCCCTTCCGACAGCCGGGCAGGGGGTGGCCAGGAGGAATGTAGTCCATCTTCGGTGGAGGGGCAGTGAAGCGTGCCCGCCAAGAGCGAGGGTCGTGGAGCTCTTCCTGAAGATGGATTTCAGGGCGATTGACATTTTTTGCCCTGATCCATCCTTTTGGTACCCCCATCTTCGACATCAGTTTTGCTCGGCCGGAGGGCCTAGAGCTTTTCTGGTCGAATTTTGAACTGGTGAAGGGGGAACCCGGCTGGCGAGACTTTGCCGTACAGGCGGTGTTTCGCCAAAATGGAGTTAAGAGAGTGACCGTTCTGACCAACAACGAGTCACTCTCTGGAGTGGATATAATGACGTGGCTGTCCCGTTATGGGGAGGTCACGGACGTCCCAAAAAAGAACAGGGATGAGTTTGGCATTTGGTCAGGGGGCTGGACCTTCATGGTGAAGTTGAAGGTCTCAGGCGGTACTGTCACCCACATCCCCTCCTCAGCATTCCTGGGGAGGGACAGGATCCTGGTCTTCTACCAGGGGCAACCGAAGGTCTGCCACAGTGCGGTGATCCCCGCCACTTCAGCGCGGGCTGCAAGGTGCAGAAATGTGCCTTGTGTGGTGGGGTAGGTCATCTGGCCGTGGCCTGTGGTGACATTAGGTGCCACCTGTGTGGTGATCTAGGTCACCCGTGTAGCCGCTGCCCCCGCTCCTTTTCCAACACCATCTCCAGTCAGGTAGGGGAGGGCCGTTGGGGGGTCCCCAGCGGTGCATCCTCTGCTGGAACTGGAGGTGGGAGCGGGAGAGGAGCTGAGGGGCCAGTGAGGGAAGGTGAGGCCAGGACATCTGCCCACAAGTGGCAACACGTGAGGCGCCGTGGGGGTAGGGGGCAGGATAAGCCTCAGGCAACCGGGGTGATGACTGTCCTCTCCCCAGAAGCGGCAGCCGGAGCCCCTGAGGCCCTGGGGGAGGAAGCGGTGAGTGAAGAGATCAGAAGGATGGAGAGGGAGGAGGTGGCTGCTCCCGATGACTCCTCCCAGTATGAAAGTCTGGATGAGGAGGTGGTGGAGCAGCCTAAAAAATCGGGTGACAGTAAGAGTCGGAGGAGGAAGAACAAAAAAGGGGCAAAAAAATCTAAGACCCCCCCCTGGCTGCTAGGGTGCCCATGGAAGGGATCCCCGACTCCCCTCTGATCCCCCTCTCCAACCGGTTCCAAACTCTTGACGAGTCTGCTGTGTCGGAGGTCGGGGGTGAGGGACCGGTTGTAACATCTGAGACACCTTCAGGGAGTGGCGGGGTCTGTCCTCCGGAGGACTCACATTCCTCTGGGGGGGGGACTGTGCCGGGGTCCAGAGGTGAGGAATCCTTTACTGGGAAGGAGGTGTCGTCGATTGATATGGACACCTCTGTGTCGCTGAAGCGGAGGGGAGGCTCGGGCTCCTCCTCGGACGGCGAGGTTAATAAGAAAACTGGGGGTGCGGTTAAAAAGAAGGCCATCTAACTCAATCACCTATGATGGTGGAATCTACCCCGTTGACTCTGGCGTCGATTAATGTCGCCAGCATTAAGTCAGATGCGGCCAGATTTATGGCCTTTGATTTTTTCACCCGAGTTGAGGCTGACATTTTATTTTTGCAGGAGACCAGACTAACGGACATGGGGGCCATTTATAAAGCAAAAAGAGAGTGGAGGAGTGGGCCCTCATACTGGTCTCTTGCGGCCGAGCCGTATCGCGGGGTAGCGGTCCTTTTTAAGGCCGCTTCGGTGGAATGCAAACGGGTGATTGAGGTAGAAATGGGGAGGTGCTTGGTTCTTGACGTCTTCATGAGGGGACAAGAGCTTCGGCTCATTAATATCTATGGCCCGCAGTCTAAGTGGGACCGTAAATGTCTCTTCCTGAAGGTCAAGCCCTATCTTTTTACGAGCCGGCAGGTGGTCTTCGGTGGGGATTTTAACACTATAACTAGATCCCGTGATAGGGGAGGCCCTGGAGACCGACCGGCTTGCTTATGATAGCGTAGCCTTGAATAGCATAGTGAGTGAAGCTCGCCTGGTGGATGTCCACATCCGGCACACCCCAGGTCACGGGGGTTTCACCTTTCACAGGGGTAGCAGTAGGTCTGGGATAGATATGTTTTTTTTAAAGGAGGAAGCGGTCTCTTCTGCAGTGTCCACTGTTGAGGTGGAATTCTCTGATCACTGTTTTATTTTATTTTCCTTGAATGTTACAGAGACCCCCCCGGATGGGGAGAGGCCTATGAAAGCTGAATTCGTCCCTGTTGGTTTCTTCAGAGCCAGGTACCTCTCTTGGGTCTCTGTAGCACTAAGTCTGAGTGGTGGGAGATCTTAAAAAGAAGGGTCGCAAGGTTCTTCCGTCAGCTTTCGAGCCTCAGGGGCCTGAACAGGTACTGCCTGTGTCGGGACCTGGGGAGGAAACTCGAGCAGCTCGTCTCGACTGGAGGGGACCGTGAGGAAATCTCCAGGGTGAAGGCCTTGCTCAAGAGGTGTCAGTATGATAGGCACACATCCTTGGTTTTTGAGAGGGATTTCGGGAGGTACCGCTCGCCCGACCCTTACAGGAACTGCAGGATGTCAGTGAATTGTAAGGTGGTAACGGGACTGATCGACGGTATGGGATCCCTGAACAGATCCAAATCAGGGATCCTGGAGTTGGTCAGATCCTTCTACTCACACCTCTTGGGGGGGAGGGAACCTGATCGGGATGAGATGTCGGCTTTCCTGGCTGAAACCATCCCTGAGCCAGGGGATGACCCCTCTCTTCATGTTTTGGCAGAGGCAATCAGGGAAGAGGAAGTGAGACGGGCGATTGATGGGCTTCGGCCCAAAAAGTCGCCTGGTCCGGATGGCTTAACATCCGAGTTTTATAAGTGTTAGAACCCTCCTGTTAGTTTTTTCTATCTTGTGTTTTGCGGTCACGTGACCATCTGCCTATATATTCCAGCTCCGCCCTTCTGGCTTTGCTGGACTTCAGTGTTGTTTTGACTGTCTCTCTAGCCAGGTGCTTCGGTGCCTATCTCTTTCAATTCTTGGTCCTCTGGGACCTTTAGTACTTTTTGTCAGTTTGTCCTTTTTGCTCTGCAACAACTTCTGTTTAGGAGGTGTCCCATTTTTGTCCCAGTCCTTAGTTCTTTTAGGGACCCCTCCCTTATTCTATAGGTCTCCGTTCAGACTAGCCGAGGACGAAGGCGGGTCTGTTCACAAGGAACAGGCAGCCCGCTACATCGTAGGGATTCAGCTTAGTCTTACTGTAGGGACAGCTTTCTCCTATCTTTCCTTAGTTTATGTTGCAGATCCTAACAATAAGACTTTTAGGGACTCCTTGGTCCCCCTCTTGACTGAGGTGTTTAATGGGTGTCTCTCCTCGGACTCCCTGCCAGTTCAATGAGGAAGTCAGCCCTGATTATCCTGTCAAAGGGTAAAGACTCATCCCGTATTGAGAATTGGCATCCTATAGCGCTTCTCAATGCGGACCTAAAGGTTCTGGCAAAGGTGCTTTTTAATCGGTTGGTGAAATTTGCACCCCATCTCCTTTCGGGGGCCCAGCATTGCTCTGTTCCAGGCCGCAGTACATTTAGTGCTGTGCTCGGTGTCCGGGAGGCAGTGGAGCAGAGCAGGGCAGGCCACTGGAAGGGGTACTTGCTGTCCTTAGACCAGCCGAAGGCCTTTGACCAGGTTAACCATGAGTACCTCTGATCCGTCCTTCTGAGGTACGGTCTGCCTGGGAGGTTTGTTGAGTTGCTGAGACTGTTATACAATGGGGCAGAGACTTTTCCACTTGTGAACGGTTGGGTCGGACACCCTTTTGAGGTGAAGTCTGGCATCCGCCAGGGCTGTCCTTTGAGCCCACTGTTATACGTGTTCGCGATCGACCCCCTTCTAAGGAGGGTGGAGCGCGGACCGTTGGTGGGAGTCGGGATGGACCGGGCGGAACCAGAGGCTGCCTTGAGGGTAGTGGCGTACGCCGATGACGTTTCCCTTTTTGTATCCTCAAGAGGGGAGGCAGATTGGGTCATGTCTGAGGTGGAGCGCTACTCGGTGGCATCCGGGTCCATGATCAACTGGAATAAGTGTGAAAGTCTCTGGCTGGGAGGGGGAGATCCTAGTTTTGATCTCCCGGACACCCTTCCAGGGTCTCAGGCCACAGCAAAAATATTAGGCATCAGTTTCGGCCCGGGGGACTATCCCCAGCAAAACTGGGAGGGCAGACTTAAGATCGCCGCCCAGAAGGTGGATCAGTGGAAGGGTTGGTACTTGACCCTGAGGGAAAGGGTTAGCCTGGCCAAAGGGTATTTGCTCCCTTTGTTAATATACTTGGGCAGTGTCTGCATCTTGCCAGAGCCTCTTTGGACACGGTTCTACAGACTATTCTTCCAGCTATTGTGGGGGAATAGGCTGAACCTAATGAAGAGGGAGGTCACGTACCGCACGAGGAGACTAGGAGGGTTGGGTATGGTCAACCCAGTGGTGTTCCTAGTAAACACCTTTATTAAGGCAAACATTGCCAATCTCTGGTTAGAGAGAGCTCCTCCGTGGGTATTCTCCTGTAGGGGGTGGTTTCGGCCTCTCTTCCAGGAATGGGAGACAGGAGGGCAGGTGAAGGACCTTCGAACGCCTCATGGGCATCTTCCGGCTTATGCTACCCCGGTTCTGAAGGTGATCCGCCGGTGGGGTCTGGGAGTGTGGGAGATCAGGACCTTGTCAAGGAGGTTACTTGACAATAGGGTCCTGTTGACCCACTTTCAG
Organism: Phyllobates terribilis; assembly: GCF_046119375.1. Classification (NCBI taxonomy): domain Eukaryota; kingdom Metazoa; phylum Chordata; class Amphibia; order Anura; family Dendrobatidae; genus Phyllobates; species Phyllobates terribilis. Next base: position 16,347,665 of record NW_027362761.1, on the reverse strand, counting down.
AAGCCCCTGGCGCTCAAGGATTGCCCAAGCCGGGATCTGGAGGTAGGGCTTAGGTTATTGAACTCTAAACGGATCCCCTTGAAGTTTTGGGACTTGGCTTGGCACTGCTTCCATGGGAGACTGTTTGTGAGGGACAACCTGAAGTACAGGAACTCTGATGACTGGGATTGTCCCCGCGAGGAGTGTGGCGGCATGCTCGAGAGCATGGAGCACTTCCTGCTTCGGTGTCCCTTTAATACAGAGGTCTACAAGAGGGTGGGTGCTTCCATTGGCTGGCCCAGGCTGGCAGGCCTTTCCTATGCGGAATGGGCCTATGGGGCATTCAGGTCCCTTGGTGGCCGAGATCTTAGTTAGCTTAGTGACTAGGTTTTACACGTGGAATGCACGGTGTTTAGTGTCCACCCAGCAGAAAGCCCTACCCCGGGAAGAGGTGGTTAGGAACATCCTGGGTGACCTGGCAAAAGTGCGCTCGCTGGAGTATGAGAGGCTGGGTGCAGGGAGGGCTTCCCTTCTATGGAGGGGGTTCTCATTTAATGAGCCCTAGGGAGAGTTAGGGTGTGTGTGTCTGTGATAGGGTTAGTTTAGTTCCTTTCTATATTTTATATTTATTTGTAGGGTCAGATAGTTGTGTAGGGTCAGGGAGGGACAGACAGGGCAGTCTTCAGGGATAGGTAGTTAGCATTAGGTTGGTAGTTATGGTCAGAGAGGGACAGGTAGGGACAGGTAGGGAAAGATTGGTAGGGCGGTAGGGACAGGTTTATTTTTCTTTAATAGGGAGGGACAGGGTGTTGTGTGTTAGATTAGGGTGAGAGCCTCGGTAGTCTCCAGTTTCCTGGTGGTGGGCTGCTCCCCTCACATTGTAGTTTTTTGTTTTACGGTATTGGAAATCCGAATATAGGGCTTGCAAGCACTGAACTTGGGTCTGACTTTTGGTTGTTGTTATTAAAAAGTATATTGCGCTATTGTTATGTTGTGTTTATTGCTATGGTTATGTTGTGTAGTGTATGTACATGTATAGTTATGTTGTGTATTGTATGTATATGTATATTTGTGCGCGGGGGGGTTTAGTGTAGGTTGGGTGGGGGGTTTCAGGGGGGGAGGGGTTTTGGGAAAATGGACGTCCTACGGGATGCGGGAAAAAGGACCCGTTATGTGAGAATTTAATGGCCACAAACTTTCGTGGGACCTTGCTGTGATAAGGCCACAGACTTTCGTGGGACCTTGGGTGTTTAAAAATGGTGGTGGAAAAAAAAAGGGGTTTTCTGTGATATAGAGTAAGTTTTTGGCCAGGTGGCCTATCTATTATTTTTTATTTTTGGCGATGGGCCAGTTATTTAGTTTTCCTTTTATTAGGGGGTTAGGTATGAATGTGCAGGTATGAATGTTGTGTATGTTAGGGGTCGGGTGCGCTTTAGGGCGCACCCTGGAGGTATGGTAGGGTCTTCCCTTGCTGGGGGGACTCCTAGCGAGTCTCCTAGAGGACGTGGACTTTTGGTGTTAGAATTTGTGTTTATATGTTATTCTTTGGACTCTATATAATTTCAGATTTTGGGTTATGTCTTGCTGGGTTTTTGTTTGTTGTATAATGTTTGTATTTGTGTTTTGTGTTTGTGTTTTGTATATGTGTTTTTGTACTTTTATAATAAAAAAGAGTTCCAGCTCCAGTAGCGTCCACTAAAGCTGCTGCAGTTAAAAAGCTTTTATAAGGATCGAGCTTGGCGGTCCACCGCAAGGCGTGCTACCGCCAGTCCCAGCCCCTTTGCCTTGGGGCGCCTCCCCGATGCTCTTCACTAAGTGTCCCGGGGGCCCGAAGCATTTCCTTTGAAAAAATTAAGTGTCCAAACCACAGGTGGTGTAGCTTGCTTAACAGCTGGGATACTCTGCTGACTAGCAGACACTGCTACTAGGCCCAAAGTATTGCCTGGGCTAGATGCAGTTAAAAATTTGTAATTAGATCTACAGGCGGTGGCTACTCCGCTGACTAGCAGACACTGAAGCTTTGGAGCAGACCTCTGATTTCCAGGCTATAGTATGAGTAAACAGCTCTTCAGACTCAACCATCTGTGTTACCCCAAGCCATAGTCTATGTAGTTTCTTACGGTTAAAAGGAAGGGGGGGGGTGGCGACCCAACCCACCTGGAATTGACGATGCCAACGTCACGTAAAACACAGCAAGGGGACTCCAAAAAGAGTCTCAATTTTTTCCAAAAATTGTGGCACAGACACCACTTAAGTGGCATCAATTGCCCCAGAGTTGCTTAAAACGGTTGGTGAGGTGATTTTACCAAATCGGCAAGTTTTTAGTCTCCCCAGGATGACACAGGGGTAGAAAAGTCCTTGCAGATCCATGATTTGTTCATCTTTATGAACGTGAGTCTGTCTACATTCTCAGTGGACAGCCGCGTGCGCTTATCTGTCAGCACACCACCAGCAGCGCTGAACTCATGTTCAGAGAGAACGCTGGCTGCAGGGCATGACAAGATCTCCAAGGCGTGAGTGGCGAGCTCCGGCCATTTTTCCAGTGACACAGTCATGGCTTCGATGTTCACTTGGAGATACTCCTGTACCATCCTCTCTAGGCGTTGACTATGTGTCAGACTTCTTGTCTCCTGTGGCCTTGCAAAGGATGGTCTAAAAAAGTGGTGAAACGATTCCACAAAACTGCTGTTACCAGCAGATACTGTGTTACTGTTACGGTTTGAGTGATGAAGACTCGACAGTCCCACGGTTGGCAAGTTAGAACTGTGAGATTCACTACGTGCACCACTGGTGTTTTGTGGAAAAGCACATGTAAGATTCTGCAACCGCCTCTGCTGATACTCCTGCATGCGTGAATCCCTTTCTATGGCAGGAATTATTTCGGCAAATTTACTTTTGTATCGGGGATCTAAGAGTGTGGCAACCCAGTAGTCGGGATTACTTCGAATACTGACAATCCGAGGGTCATGTTGCAGGTAGTGCAGCAGGAAGGCACTCATGTGTCTTGCGCATCCAGGAAGACCAAGTCCTTGATGTGATGGTAGCGAGGTAAGAATCATGCTTCCTTCCTCTGCCCTCTCCCCCCAACCTCGCACAACAGAAATGTGATCAAGGTCTCCCTCATCTGATGAGTCTTCCATGCCCATCGCCAGTTCGTCCTCCACTTCTTCCTCGGCTCCTGCACCTTCCTCAACAGTTTGGCTGCTACCATGCGCCCTGGTTAATCCCTCTCCCTCACCCTCCCATGCCTGCCGCCTTGGTGCTGCCGACCGTCTGGACCTTGGAAATATTATCCCTTCCGCATACGACTCCTCCTCTACTTCCTCCACCTCCTCTTGTCCCACCACCTGGCTCCGAATTCTGTTTAACGTGCGCTCCAGCATGTAAATCACCGGAATGGTCATGCTAATAATGGCATCGTCAGCACTAAACATCTTCGTCGCCATTTCAAAACTGTGCAGAAGGGTGCATAGGTCCCTGATCTGAGACCACTCCTGCAGCGTGATTTGCCCCAGCTCTGGATCTCGTTGGCCCAGGCTATACGTCAGAACGTATTGCACCAGGGCTTGTCGTTGCTGCCACAGTCGCTGCAACATGTGCAGAGTTGAATTCCACCGTGTCGGCACATCGCATTTCAGCCGGTGAACTGGCAGGCCCAATGACTTCGGTAGAAATGTAAGTCGTTGAGCTGCGGGATGCGAACAGCGGAAGTGAGCACACAGCGACCGTGCTCTCTGCAGAAGGCCATCTAGTCCGAGATAATGGGCTAAAAATTGCTGGACAACCAGGTTCAACACATGAGCCATACAAGGCACGTGTGTGACATTTCCCCGGCGAAGGGCCGCACCCAGGTTTGCAGCATTGTCGCACACGGCCTTCCGTGGTTGCAGGTCCAGTGGAGACAACCATTCATGAAACTGGGTGTCCAGAGCTGACCACAACTCCTCAGTTGTGTGACTCACATTTCCCAGACATTTCAAAGTAAACACTGCCTGATGCCGTTGAGCCCTGCTGCCAGCATAGTAAGGAGGTGTGCAGGATTCCTTCTGCGCAGTTAGAAAGCGGGTGGCATTACCAGACAGGCTTTGGGTGCAGATGGAGGACCGAGAGGAGGTTGAGGAGGCAGAAGCAGTGGAGGAACTTCTAGATAAAGAGGATTGACGCACAACTCGTGGGGGCGGCAAGACTTGAACAGCAGCCCCTTGTCCTGCTGTCACCGTAGTTACCCAGTGCCCAGTCAGCGACATGTAATGCCCCAGTCCATGCCTACTCATCCAAGTGTCTGTGGTGAAATGCACCCTGTCACACACAGAGTTTCTCAAAGAAGCGGTGATGTTGTGTGCAACATGCTGGTGTAGCACAGGCACACCTTTCTTTGAGAAGTAGTGCCGACTGGGCATCTGGTACTGGGGCACTGCGACGGACATAAGGTCTCGAAAATCCTCTGTGTCCACCAGGCGGAAAGGCAGCATTTCTGTAGCCAACAGCTTGCAGATGGTGAAATTGAACCTCTTAGCTTTGTCATGGCTAGGAGGAAATGGTCTTTTACTTGTCCACATCTGAGGGACCGAGGGCTGGCTGTTGTGCTTAGACGGGGTTGAGTAGGGTGTCCCCGCCAAACTGCCGGTCTGTGAGGAAGATGCAGGTGGAAAAGTTAGGTTGCCTTGATCCAAAGGTGGTGCTCTCGATGTCGGAGAGCGCTCAACACCAGCTGGTGTTTCCACTTCCAAATGAAATGATTACCTGCCAATCACACTGGCTGTTGCGGGTAAAGAGGTGGCAGGTTTGCGTCCAAAAACATGTGTGACTGCTGTCCCCCCAGTCACAGAGGATGAAGAGGCCGCGGATGCACAAGATGGGGCAGACGGTGGTTGGCCCGGCCCGCTAGGCCGCATTGTAGCACAGTGAGCTTCCCAGTGCAACTTATGCTTCATATCCATGTGACGGTTCATGCATGAAGTACTCAAACTATGGATTTTTTGGCCTCTACTTAGCTTTTGGTGACAAATATTACAGATAACACGAGTTGGGTCATCCTTATCGATCTGAAAAAATGCCCAGGCTATGCAAGGCTTAGAGCCCATGCGACCTGAAGAGCCACCACGACTTGTGGTCAGAGGCAGAGTTGTGGTTGAGGATGCAGTTGTTGACCTGCTTCCAGTACTCCGTCTCAGTCCAAGAAGGCGCAACCTAACCTCGTCGTCAATAGCATCCTCCTCCACCTCCTCTGCTGACCTCATCGACTGGCTGACTATGGGTTGACAGTAAGTGGGATCTCCAACCTCGTCATCATCACCCTGTGTGTTCTCACACCCGTCGTCCTCAGAGCCAACCTCTTCCTGCCCTGACCGAAAAGTCAAGTTGTCACTCCAATCAGGTATTTGAGTCTCATCATCGTCTTCATCATTGTCTCCACCAACCGGAGTTACAGTTTGGGAACAAGGGTCTACATTATGCTCAGAACCTTCTTCATCTGGTCCTGGATCCGACTCATAAAGATTCTGGGCATCAGTGCAGATCATTTCCTCGTCTGGATTAACAGAAGCTCTGGAGCAGACCTTTGTTTCCCAGGCTATAGTATGAGTAAACAGCTCTGCAGACTCAACCATCTGTATTACCCCATACTCAGATGGGCAGCTGGAGACTTGGGACCTGTGAGGAAGCAAGTGCAATTGGGGTGACACCTCTGAGGACTGGAGTATTTGTGATGTTGAAGTTGAGGTGGAGGAGAGCCCACTTGAAGGAGCACTTGACATCCGTTGAAGCACCTGCTGTTTTTGTGCCTCATCTGGAGTTTGTAGCGATGGGCGTGTCCGTAAGAAAGGGATAGTATCACATTGTCCACGAAAAGAAGTAGATATCTTAGTTTGGCTGGAAGATGGTCTTTCTTCTGCAGATGTTACTGTTACTTTAACACCTACACCACGGACACAACCTTTTTTTCCCTTTCCAACACGCCTATTCCCCTTTCCACCAGCAGCAGGCCTTTTGCCGCTCATTTTGGTGGTTAACTAATTGACAACTCTGTAGTTGTTTGCACAAAAAACAATGGATGGAAACCGAGCAGAGCTGAGTGGCCAAACTGTGGTACTAGCCCAAAAGGATTGGCTGGGTTAGATGCAGTAAAACAATTTTATTAGATACACAGGTGGTGTAGCTTGGTATCGATGGGCTACTACAATGAGTAGCAGACACTGCTACAGGCCCAAAAGTATTTACTGGGCTAGATGCAGTAAAAAATTGTTATTAAATACAAAGGTGGTGTAGCCTTGTACAGATGGGCTACTCCAACGAGTAACAGACACTGCTACAGGCCCAAAAGTATTTACTGGGCTAGATGCAGTAAAAAATTGTTATCAAATACAAAGGTGGTGTAGCTTGGTACAGATGGGCTACTACAATGAGTAACAGACACTGCTACAGGCCCAAAAGTATTTACTAGGTAGATGCAGTAAAACTTTTTATTAAATAAAAAGGTGGTGTAGCTTGGTACAGATGGGCTACTACAATGAGTAACAGACACTGCTACTATGCCCAAAAGGTTTTACTTGGCTAGGTGCAGTAAAAAATTGTTATTAAATACAAAGGTGGTGTAGCTTGGTACAGATGGGCTACTACAATGAGTAACAGAAACTGCTACAGGCCCAAAAGTATTTACTGGGCTAGATGCAGTAAAAAAATGTTATTAAATACAAAGGTGGTGTAGCTTGGTACAGATGGGCTACTACAATGAGTAACAGACACTGCTACAGGCCCAAAAGGATTTACTGGGCTAGATGCAGTAAAAAATTATTATTAAATACAAAGGTGGTGTAGCTTGGTACAGATGGGCTACTACAATGAGTAACAGACACTGCTACTATGCCCAAAAGTATTTACTGGGCTAGATGCAGTAAAAATTGTTATTAAATACAAAGGTGGTGTAGCTTGGTACAGATGGGCTACTACAATGAGTAACAGACACTCCTACAGGCCCAAAAGTATTTACTGGGATAGATGCAGTAAAAAATTGTTATTAAATACAAAGGTGGTGTAGCTTGGTACAGATGGGCTACTCCAATGAGCAACAGACACTGCTACTATGCCCAAAAGGTTTTACTTGGCTAGGTGCAGTAAAAAATTGTTATTAGATACACATGTGTTATAGCTTGCAACACAGATAGGCTACTCCATTGACTAACACACACTGCTAGAGGCCCAAAAGGATTGGCTTAGCTAGATTTAGCCAAATGCTGTGTAAAACACTTGCACAGCACTGGCACAGACCTGCCTGGCAAAAAGTGCTAGGAACTGCTGTAACCTAGCCCTCAAAAGGGCTGCAATTACAACTAGTCCCTACTCCCTAAACCTATCTATTTATTTAAGAGCAAATTCGCTTGCAATTCACACAGTTACAAAGTATAGCGCCCACAGCAGCAGCGGTGCCGTCTAACACTCAGCTGCAGCAGTGAGAAAATGGTGGCGACGGGGAAAATGGCTGGGTCTTATAGGGCAAGGACATGTGACATACACAGCCAATGACACATGCCCTTGCTTGTGTGTGCGCTGCTGATAGGCTGACAGACTGCACCTCCCCACTGTAAATGTGGGAAAGAAAAAAAAAATGGAGATCGGCATTATTTCTGCAGAGATCCATCCCATGCCCCTCCCCCCACCCACTCTACACTGAAACTGTCTATTAACATTGATTAACAGTATTACTGTGAAAAAATTCAGTTACGATTTTGGTGCACGAACAGTTATCAAACATAACCTCGAACAGCCGGATTTTTTGCAAATCGTTCGGGTTCATCAAACGGCTCGAACACCGCCCAAAACAGCTCGAATTTGAGATTGGCGAACAGTTTGAGTCGAACACCACTCATCTCTATACGTGACCTCCTTGTCTTCCTCCTCCATCTCCTCAGATGGGCTACTCAGCTTCACCAAGTTGGATGTGCAACCTTTTCATCATCCAATATGTTATCCCATTCCTCGCCCTCAGTCACCCTCCTCTTCTTCTTGCCGTGACCGCACAGTACAGTCGAGGGTCAAGAAGTTGCTTGGACCCAACCTTTTTTTCCCCCTGTGTGAAGAAGAATATTTGATCCAAAAAATTATTTTCACTAAAGTATAACTATTGTAAAGGAGACTGCAACCTCTTCCACTGCAGCTGACCCAGCACATGGAGACCCAATCAGGAGTGTTCACATTTTCCTAAATTAGGGCCCAATACCACCGAAGTGGTCAGTACAGTATAAATAGTTTAATTAGGACCGACACTTCTTCCCCTATCCAGTAGATGGAGACCCAATCAGGACCGACACCTCTTCCACTACAGCCAACGCAATAGATGGAGACCCAATCCGGATTCCCCACATTTCCAAAAATTACTGGCAGACACCAACAAAGTGGCATCAATTTCAGTACAGTAGAAATTGTACAATTAGCAACGACACCTCTTGCTCTACAGCCAAAGTGGCATCAATTTCACTAGAGTATAAGTAGTATAATGGGGACCAACATCTCTTATACTACAGCTAACCCAATGGATTGAGAGACAAAATCTGTATTCTCCACATTTCCATCAATTAGGGCCTAATACCTGCAGCCGCATCAAGAGCAGGCACACAAGCCATATCACAGGCTGCAATTCCGCAAGATCAATGAAGCACACTAAAAACTACAACACTCTGTACAGTTTGCAATTGGGGTGCAAAAGTCCTTTGAGATCCATGACTTGTTCATCTTGATGAAAGTTAGGCGGTTAACACTTTCATGGGACAGCTAGGTGCGCTTATCTGTCAGGACACCACTAGCAGCGCTGAACACACGTTATGAGAGAACGCTGGCTGCCGGGCAAGATAAAACCTCCAAGACGTGACAGGCGAGCTCAGGCCATTCATCCATTTTTGAAGACCAAAATTTAAAAGGGTCAAAATCCTCACTTTGGAAGTGCATTGAGCTGTAGTTTGGATTGCTGGTAAAGGGAAAAAAAAAAAAACTCTTTGAATCTTCTTCCTTAGCGAGTGTGAACGAGCTGAGTGTGACTGGAGCGTAAATGCAAACGGAAGTAAGTGTGTGACTTGTTTTTCAGTGACTTTGGATTCAGGGAGTTTGGAAGGGAGGAATTTGGACTGAATTGCTGTCTGTATTTTATTAATTCTTTACATTTCTTTTTACTTAACATTTCTGTCTAGTGCAATCCCCATTAGGAAATGAGCTCCATTATTGACAATGCTATCCAGTGTACATCTTGCCACATGTATGCAATCCTTGAACAGCTGGTCGTGGGTGCATACTGCTAAATGAGCAGCTGGCAACACTGTGATCCTTTGACAATATGGAAAGGAGTCTGCTGCTCACTGAGCAGCTGCTCACTGGGGTGGATGTGGGGGAGTGTGGTAGTAGGGAGTAGAGATGAGCGTTGTTCTACTCGAACTGTTCGCCAATCTCAAATTCGAGCTGTTTTGGGCGGTGTTCGAGCCGGTCGGCGAACACGAACAATTTGAGAAAAATTCGGCTGTTCGAGGTTATGTTCGATAACTGTTCGTGCACCAAAATCATAACTGGATTTTTTCTCAGTAATGATGAAAATTAATGTTAATACGCAGTTTGAGTGTACAGCGGGGCGGGGGGAGGGGCAGGGGATGGATCTCTGCAGGAACAATGAAGATCTCCATTTTTTTTTCTCTTTCCCGCATTTGCAGTGGGGAGGTGCAATCTGTCAGCCTATCAGCAGCGCACACACGGAGCGAAGTGCTTTTTTTCACACAAGCAAGGGCATGTGTGATTGGCAGTGTATGTCACATGTCCTTGCCCTATAAGACCAAGCCATTTTCCCCGTCGCCACCATTTTCTCACTGCTGCAGCTGCGTGTTAGACGGCACCGCTGTTGCTGTGTGCACTATACCTTGTTAATTTCAAGCCAATTTTCGCACAAATATACAGATAGCTTGGGAGTAGGGAATAGTTGTGATTGCAGTCCTTTTAAGGACTAGGTTACAGCATTTCCTACGACTTTTATCAGGCAGGTCTGTGCTCTTAAATAGATAGATTGTGGGAGTAAAGACTAATTGTAATTGGAGTCCTTTTCAGGACTAGGTTACATCAGTTCCTATCAGTTTTTGCCAGGCAGGTCTGTGCCAGTGCTGTGCAAGTTTTTTTCACAGCATTTGGCTGAATCTAGCAAAGCTAATCCTTTTTGGCCTATTGCAGAGTGTGTTAGTCAGTGGAGTAGCCTATCTGTGTTGCAAGATATACCACCTGTGTATAGAATACCAATTTTTTTACTGCACCTAGTGAAGTAAAATCTTTTGGGCATAGCATCATTCTATTAGTCCATCTATACTGACCTCCATCAGGTTGCAAACTGAATATAATTTTTTTCTGCATCTAGCTCTGAAAAAATATTTGGGCTTCTAGCGGTGTGTGGGACTTGGTCTATTAGTCCATCTATACTGACCTCCATCAGGTTGCAAATTAAAAATAATTTTTTTCTGCATCTAGCTCTGAAAAAATATTTGGGCTTCTAGCAGTGTGTGGGACTTGGTCTATTAGTCCATCTATACTGACCTCCATCAGGTTGCAAATTAAAAATAATTTTTTTCTGCATCTAGCTCTGAAAAAATATTTGGGCTTCTAGCAGTGTGTGGGACTTGGTCTATTAGTCCATCTATACTGACCTCCATCAGGTTGCAAATTAAAAATAATTTTTTTCTTCATTTATCTCTGAAAAAATATTTGGGCTTCTAGCAGCGTGTGGGACTTGTTCTATTAGTCCATCTATACTGACCTCCATCAGGTTGCAAATTAAAAATAATTTTTTTCTGCATGTAGCTCTGAAAAAATATTTGGGCTTCTAGCAGTGTGTGGGACTTGGTCTATTAGTCCATCTATACTGACCTCCATCAGGTTGCAAATTAAAAATAATTTTTTTCTGCATCTAGCTCTGAAAAAATATTTGGGCTTCTAGCAGTGTGTGGGACTTGGTCTATTAGTCCATCTATACTGACCTCCATCAGGTTGCAAATTGAATAAAAAAATTTTCTGCATCTAGCTCTGAAAAAATATTTGGGCTTCTAGCAGTGTGTGGGACTTGGTCTATTAGTCCATCTATACTGACCTCCATCAGGTTGCAAATTAAAAATAATTTTTTTCTGCATCTAGCTCTGAAAAAATATTTGGGCTTCTAGCAGTGTGTGGGACTTGGTCTATTAGTCCATCTATACTGACCTCCATCAGGTTGCAAATTAAAAATAATTTTTTTCTTCATTTATCTCTGAAAAAATATTTGGGCTTCTAGCAGCGTGTGGGACTTGTTCTATTAGTCCATCTATACTGACCTCCATCAGGTTGCAAATTAAAAATAATTTTTTTCTGCATCTAGCCCAGCCAATAGTTTTGGCCTAATACCACAGTTTGGCCACTCAGCTCTGCTCGGTTACCATCCATTGTTTTTTTGTGCAAACAACTCCAGAGTTGTGAATTAGTTAACCACCAAAATGAGTGGAAAAAGGCCTGCTGCTGGTGGAAAGGGGAATAGGCGTGTTGGGAAGGGGAAAAAAGGTTGTGTCCGTGGGGTAGGTGCAGAAGAAAGACCATCTTCCAGCCAAACTAAAATGTCTACTTCTTTTAGCGGACAATGTGATAAGATCCCTTTCTTACGGCCACGCCAATCGCTACAAATTCCAGATGAGGCACAAAAACAGCAGGTGCTTCAACGGATATCAAGTGCTCCTTTAAGTGGGCTCTCCTCCACATCAACTTCAACATCACAAATACTCCAGTCCTCAAAGGTGTCACCCAAATCGCACTTGCTTCCTCACAGCTCCCAAATCTCCAGCTGCCCGTCTGAGTATGAGGTAGAACAGATGGTTGAGTCTGCAGAGCTGTTTACTCATACTATAGCCTGGGAATCAGAGGTCGACTCCAGCGCTTCTGTGAATCCAGACGAGGAAATGATCTGCACTGATGCCCAGAATCTTTATGAGTCGGATCCAGGACCAGACGCAGAAGGTTCTGACCATAATGTAGACCCTCATTCCCAAACTGTAACTCCTGTTGGTGGAGACAATGAGGAAGACGATGATAAGACTCAAATACCTGATTGGAGCGACAACTTTAGTTTTTTGTCAGGGCAGGAACAGGTTGGCTCTGAGGACGACGGGTGTGATAACGCACAGGGTGATGATGATGAGGTCGGAGATCCCACTTACTGTCAACCCACAGTCAGCCAAGAGATGAGGTCAGCAGAGGAGGTGGAGGAAGATGCTAGTGACGACGAGGTCAGGTTGCGCCTTCCTGGACAGAGACGTAGTACTGGAAGCACGTCAACAACTGCATCCTTAAACACAACTCTGCCTCTCACCACAAGTCGTGGTGGCTCTTCAGGTCGCATGGGTGCTAAGCCTTGCATAGCCTGGGCATTTTTTCAGATCGATAAAGATGACCCAACTCGTGTTATCTGTAACATTTGTCAGCAAAAGCTAAGTAGAGGCCAAAAAATACATAGTTTGAGTACTTCATGCATGAACCGGCACATGGACATGAAGCATAAGTTGCAGTGGGAAGCTCAGTGTGCTACAATGCGGCCTAGCCGGCCGGGCCAATCACCGTCTGCCATATCTTGTGCATCCGCGGCCTCTTCATCCTCTGTGACTGGGGGGACAGCAGTCACACCTGTTTTGGGGCGCAGACCTGCCACCTCTTTACCCGCAACAGCCAGCGTGATTGGCAGGTCATCATTTTCTTTGGAGGTGGTAACACCAGCTGGTGTTGAGCGCTGTCCGACATCGATAGCACCACCTTTGGATCAAGGCAACCTAACATGTCCGCCTGCATCTTCCTCACAGACCGGCAGTTTGCCGGGGACACCCTTATCAACCCCGTCTAAGCACAATAGCCAGCCCTCGGTCCCTCAGATGTGGACAAGTAAAAGACCATTTCCTCCTAGCCATGAGAAAGCTAAGAGGTTGAATTTCACCATCTGCAAGCTCTTGGCTACAGAAATGCTGCCTTTCCGCCTGGTGGACACAGAGGATTTTCGAGACCTTATGTCCGTCGCAGTGCCCCAGTACCAGATGCCCAGTCGGCACTACTTCTCAAAGAAAGGTGTGCCTGCGCTCCACCAGCATGTCGCACACAACATCACCGCTTCTTTGAGAAACTCTGTGTGTGACAGGGTGCATTTCACCACAGACACTTGGACGAGTAGGCATGGACAGGGGCGTTACATGTCGCTGACTGGGCACTGGGTAACTATGGTGACAGCAGGACAAGGGGCTGCTGTCCAAGTCTTGCCGTCCCCACGAGTTGTGCGTCAATCCTCTTTATGTCAAAGTTCCTCCACTGCTTCTGCCTCCTCAACCTCCTCTCGGTCTTCCACCTGCACCCAAAGCCTGTCTGGTCATGCCACAAGCTTTCTAACTGCGCAGAAGGGATCCTGCACACCTCCTTACTATGCTGGCAGTAGGGCTCAACGTCATCAGGCAGTTTTTACATTGAAATGTCTGGGAAATGTGAGTCACACAGCTGAGGAGTTGTGGTCAGCTCTGGAGAACCAATTTCATGAATGGTTGTCTCCACTGGACCTGAAACCAGGGAAGGCCGTGTGCGACAATGCTGCAAACCTGGGTGCGGCCCTTCGCCGGGGCAATGTCACACACGTGCCTTGTATGGCTCACGTGTTGAACCTGGTTGTCCAGCAATTTTTAGCCCACTATCCCAGACTAGATGGCCTTCTGCAGAGGGCACGGTCGCTGTGTGCTCACTTTCGCCGTTCGCATCCCGCAGCTCAGCGACTTACATCTCTACAGAAGTCGTTGGGCCTGCCACTTCACCGGCTAAAATGCGATGTGCCTACCCGGTGGAATTCAACTCTGCACATGTTGCAGCGACTGTGGCAGCACCGACAAGCCCTGGTGCAATACGTTCTGACGTATAGCCTGGGCCAACGAGATTCAGAGGTGGGGCAAATCACGCTGGAGGAGTGGTCTCAGATCAGGAACCTATGCACCCTTCTGCACAGTTTTGCAATGGCGACGAAGATGTTTAGTGCTGACGATGCCATTATCAGCATGACTATTCCGGTGATTTACATGCTGGAGCACATGTTAAACAGAATTCGGAGTCAGGTGGTGGCACAAGAGGAGGTGGAGGGAGTAGAGGAGGAGGAGTTGTATGCGGAAGGGCTAACATCTGCAAGGTCCAGACGGTCGGCAGCACCAAGGCGGCAGGCATGTGAGGGTGGGGGAGATGGTTTTACCAGGGCGCATGGTAGCAGCCAAACTAGTGAGGAAGGTGCAGGAGCCCAGGAAGAAGTGGAGGACGAACTGATGGAAGACTCATCAGATGAGGGAGACCTTGATCACATTTCTGTTGTGCGAGGTTGGGGGGAGAGGACAGAGGAAGGAAGCATGATTGTTATGTAGCACCCTGAGGATTCGGCTGCTACAGGGGTATTGCACCTCAACCCAGAGGTGTGATATTCCACTCCCGGGTAAGGATGGAGTGTGGAACTGAGCTCAGAAAGCTGCATGCACTACACACATCCCATTTCCGGAGGGCAGACCAACGGTACTCCCACTTAGAAATGTGCAGGTACGACCGAGTCTGTCCTTGGCTGGAGTGGGAGGGGGGTGGTACATCCCAGTAGTGTAGGGGCAGATAGGGGGAGCAGCCTGGGTAAAGTTAGGAGCTCATTGGGTGCTGGTCACCTGAGCTCACACATAGAGGAAGTATAAAAGGTGGGAACCATCTAAGATCAGGGTCAGTCTGTCAGTCTGTGAGAAGTCAGCCTGTTGTAGCGAAGACCTTGCAGAGCAGTGGAAGAGAGCAGAAGAGCAGAGCAACCCCAGCCCAAGAGTGAGAGAGGAGAGCAAGAAAGACCCAGAGGGGGAGAAAGAAGGAACTCTGAGAGCCCAAATACAACCACAGGGTGAAGAGTTGGCAACAGGGTACCGGATCCCAAACTGGTGGGGGCTACAGCATACCTCAGCCAGAGACCGGAGGCCGTGGGCAGCATCTGCCACGGCCACCCACCATATCCACCCAGAAGGCAGACCACGCATAGGGTCAGGGAGCCCAGAGGCAAGGGTTCGCCAACAAGAGGCCCGAGGGAGCCGGACATAGGTGGATCCCTGGTGGGGAAGGCCAGAGACGAGGACAGGACAGAACGGGAGCTCAGAACCACGCTCCAGAACTACTTGGGGGTTGGCCGAGTCCAGGACCTGGTGGACGCAGCACGGCTCGGGTGGTCACTCAAGGCCGGAGTGACCGGAACATCTGCAGTAAGTAAAGAACCCTGAACTGCACAACCCGACTCTGACTCTCATTACCATCATCCCTGCACTTCCATAACCACCATCCTCTGCACCTGACCCCCTGAGGCTATACCCCTCCCGTTGGGGGTTATACTACCTAAGCTGCACAAACACCATCAGCCTCAGCGGACCCTGCTGCAGCGGCGGCCGTAGTGACCGCAATTCAACGGGTGGCGTAGTCGACATAAAAGAACTTTAGTAACATCAGTAAGGACTGCCACACACTGAGCTTGACACCCTGGGCACGGACCGGGTCACAGCCACTCGGAGACTACAACCCCCATCTGATCCGGCTCCGGGTATTCCCCTAAAGAATATGGCCCAGGGGGCGCGTCAACTTTGGCGTAGTCGGCAGGATCACGTGCCCGCAACACCCGGGTACTGCGTGCCTGAAGAAAAGAACAAGTTTACCTCAAAAAGAAGTCTCCTGCCGGTTCCGGAGGGTCCCCGCCATCGGGCCCCATCACAGGTCGATTCCCGCCGGTTGTCCGCCATTAACAGCTTTTTCCCGCCATCTGCAGAGTTTCCCGCCACTGGGAGACGATTCCCGCCATTTCCAAAGGTTTCCCGCCTTGGAAGAGCGGACGCCATTATGGGCGTGCCAGAGGGTGGCAAGAGGCCGCCTCCCATCGTGGGCCAGGACCGAAAATGGCGCCAAAAGTGGAAACCGCCCCCACCAACAGAGACTGTGATGCTAGAGGTGTCTGTCAGCGTGAAAGAACTGCCCCTGGAGCTGACAATCACCAAGTGGCCCCGGGACCGCCCTCGAAGTGGGAGGACTGAGAACAAGAGCGCAAAGATGGGTGTCGCCTGGAGCAGTCTAGAGAGAGCGCACCCGGAGACAAGAAGCCTGGAGCAGAGTCCAGAAAGAGCCTACCCGGAGATGGAGGGAGAGCCAGGCAGCACCGACCCAGTGGTCAGGAGCCTGATGCGGGCCGCCACTCCAGGCAGCACCGACCCAGTGGTCAGGAGCCTGTTGTCGGTCGCCACTCCAGAAGACCTGCTGGAGACAACGGAAGGAGAGCAGAGCAGCACCGACCCGTTGGTCAGGAGCCTGCTAGAAGCAACGACCCCACTAGGCTTAGTGGAGGTCTTGGCACAGCTCCCCCGAGATCGGGAGTGTGCACAGACTGCGCTGGAGGGCCTCGCACGGAGGATGGCCCGGGTGCAGCGAGAGACGTTGGCGGAGTGGAGCCGTGAGATGGCCCAGCAGACAAGAACCAGTCAGCGGAGCACGCCACCCGAGACGAGGAGACAGACCGCCTCTGAGGATGGCGCAGGAGGACTCAAGGCCGGAGACGGCGCCGAGAAGGGAGCCGAACGAAAGGAGGCAGGTAAAGGGGACGTCTCTACCCCAAACCGGGAAACCGCGTACCTGCCCCAGCTCCCCGTCGCAGAGCCCGAAGTACCCCCTGCCGTGCCCGTAACCGCAACGTCACCGCCGCCGACTAGGCCTCAAACGGAAGCCGCGACCCCTGTGACGTCACACGCCTCGACCCCGAGCGTGACCAAGCAGGAAGTACCACCAGCATGGTCGCAAGGCCTAGTACCCCCGGGCGCCGCAATACCAACAGCGCCCCCTACCTCCGCGGAGCCACCGGCCTGGTCGCAGGGCCAAGTAGCCCAGGGCGCCGCCGTCCTTACGGTGCCCTTCACTTTCCAGGTGCCCCAGGCCTGGCCGCAAGGCCTGGGCAACCCGGGCGCCGCCACCACCACCGCGCCCATAAAACCAAGAGTGCCGCATCTTGGAGAAGATCTGTTCGCCCAACATACGTGCCCGGATGGGCAGCCCTTTATATGGCCACCGGAGTTTCACCATCCCCGACTCCGGAAAGAGAGACCCCTAGACGAACCCCTGATTCCGGTTCCAAAGCCCGTAAAAAGGACCTCGCCCCCGCTAGAGGAGGCACAGTTTGAGTGGGACCCCACCGGAGAAGATCTCATGGGGTTCACTCAGGAGACCCGGGCAGCTGCAGCGGAGCGTGCAGAGTGCTGCCGCCAGCAACTCGAGGTCTTCGAGAGGGAGCGGAGAGAGAGGCGGGTCCGGGAACAACAAGCCCAAATAAAGAGCGCGGAGCAGAAGAGCCGGGCCAGGAGGAGTCCCCGTGCAGCTCATGGTCCCCCTTCCACCGGGACTGTGATCAAGTTTAATATGCAGCACGGGTGGGGCTTCATCCGAGATCACCGCACCCCAGGCGACGTCTTCGTGACAAGAAGAGACGTTGAGTCCCACCTACCGGAGGGACACAGAGGTCGTGACCTGTATATAGGGGACGAGGTCACCTTCACCCGGCACAAGTGTGCCAAAGGACCCTACGCCCTCCATGTGCATCGCCTGACGGAGGAGGAGCTGCGGTGTGAGGAGGAGCAAGAGGACCTGGACGGGTCTGAAGCTAAAGTTAATCACAAAGAAAGAGCAGGAGGACGTCGTCGTTGAGTACAGCAGAGTAGAAGCTGTATATAGTTGCCCGTCGGGGCACAGTGAACCGTTGCTGCTAATATAGTCCCCGTTGGGACCAGAGAACTGAACTGAAACCCGTGTGTCCCTTAACCCCACTGACCGAGGACTGAGAGCGGTCATCCCTTTCCTAATACCTGGCCGAGGACTGAGAGCGGCCATACCTTCCCTTTGTATATAGTTGCGCTTCCTAAAGCGCCCCCTACTGGTTTTATAGAAGAACTGATTTTTCTTCAAGAGACTGTCGCACTTTACCCGGTCACAAGTTGCACCGTGACCGGAGGTACCAGAAAACAAGAATGTTTTTATGAAAAGTTTTTATGAAAAGTTTTATATGATGTTGTCACGGGTGTGTTGCCACGAAGATCGTCACGAGTACACAGCCTGACTTCTCGCAGCTGACTTGTTGGTGCTTTGTGTTTTTTCGGCAGTGTAGGAGTTAATTCTCTCTCTCTCTGGGCTAGCTGAGGTCCAGCCTCGCCCAGCTGCAATCAATGCTTCTTTAGTGAGACTCCTTTATATTCCTGCAGGTCTGTTTGGGAGGTGTCGGTGAAAGCTTTTCATTCTGACTTACAGAGCGGATCGTGGTGTTTGGAGTTGCTGAGTTGTGCATTTGGAAGTGTTTTTTCCCTTTCCTCGCTTTATCATTTATCTCCTTTCCCGTTGGTGTTCCCTCTGTTGTAGTTGTGTAGAAGTTGTTTGCAAGGTGGTTTTGGTTTTTCCCTTGTACTGTCTCGTTCGTCTAAATACTGTGTGTGGGCATATTATTTCTGGTTCCCTATTGTTGTGATCGGGGTCCTTCTCAGGACTAGATTACTTAGGTGCAGGGATCCTCAGGAGGTAGGGGTTACGCTGGCGGCCTGGACCTCTGTACCTTTAACAGTACCTCCAGGTTGAGGGGTTAGTCAGGGTCCCAGCTTAGGGTCAGCTTAGGCCCCCTACCTCCAGTATTCTGTGACAGTGTGACAGATGTTTTATTATGTTGTTTATGCAAAAATTGTATGTTTTGGATGTTTTATATCTTACAGCCCGAGGACGTGCTGTGATTTACCAGGGGGGAATGTAGCACCCTGAGGATTCGGCTGCTACAGGGGTATTGCACCTCAACCCAGAGGTGTGATATTCCACTCCCGGGTAAGGATGGAGTGTGGAACTGAGCTCAGAAAGCTGCATGCACTACACACATCCCATTTCCGGAGGGCAGACCAACGGTACTCCCACTTAGAAATGTGCAGGTACGACCGAGTCTGTCCTTGGCTGGAGTGGGAGGGGGGTGGTACATCCCAGTAGTGTAGGGGCAGATAGGGGGAGCAGCCTGGGTAAAGTTAGGAGCTCATTGGGTGCTGGTCACCTGAGCTCACACATAGAGGGAGTATAAAAGGTGGGAACCATCTAAGATCAGGGTCAGTCTGTCAGTCTGTGAGAAGTCAGCCTGTTGTAGCGAAGACCTTGCAGAGCAGTGGAAGAGAGCAGAAGAGCAGAGCAACCCCAGCCCAAGAGTGAGAGAGGAGAGCAAGAAAGACCCAGAGGGGGAGAAAGAAGGAACTCTGAGAGCCCAAATACAACCACAGGGTGAAGAGTTGGCAACAGGGTACCGGATCCCAAACTGGTGGGGGCTACAGCATACCTCAGCCAGAGACCGGAGGCCGTGGGCAGCATCTGCCACGGCCACCCACCATATCCACCCAGAAGGCAGACCACGCATAGGGTCAGGGAGCCCAGAGGCAAGGGTTCGCCAACAAGAGGCCCGAGGGAGCCGGACATAGGTGGATCCCTGGTGGGGAAGGCCAGAGACGAGGACAGGACAGAACGGGAGCTCAGAACCACGCTCCAGAACTACTTGGGGGTTGGCCGAGTCCAGGACCTGGTGGACGCAGCACGGCTCGGGTGGTCACTCAAGGCCGGAGTGACCGGAACATCTGCAGTAAGTAAAGAACCCTGAACTGCACAACCCGACTCTGACTCTCATTACCATCATCCCTGCACTTCCATAACCACCATCCTCTGCACCTGACCCCCTGAGGCTATACCCCTCCCGTTGGGGGTTATACTACCTAAGCTGCACAAACACCATCAGCCTCAGCGGACCCTGCTGCAGCGGCGGCCGTAGTGACCGCAATTCAACGGGTGGCGTAGTCGACATAAAAGAACTTTAGTAACATCAGTAAGGACTGCCACACACTGAGCTTGACACCCTGGGCACGGACCGGGTCACAGCCACTCGGAGACTACAACCCCCATCTGATCCGGCTCCGGGTATTCCCCTAAAGAATATGGCCCAGGGGGCGCGTCAGTTACCTCGCCACCAACACAACAGGGACTTGGTGCTCCTGGATGCGCAACACACATGAGTGCCTTCTTGCTGCACTACCTGCAACATGACCCTCGAATTGTGAGAATTAGAAATAATCCTGACTACTGGGTTGCCACACTGTTAGATCCCCGGTACAAAAGTAAATTTGCAGAAATTATTCCTGCCATAGAAAGGGATGCACGCATACAGGAGTATCAGCAGAGACTGTTGCAGAATCTTACATGTGCTTTTCCACAAAATACCAGTGGTGCACGTAGTGAATCTCACAGTTCCAACTTGCCAACCGTGGGACCGTCAAGTGTTCAGCACTCAAACCGTAACAGAACCACAGTATCTGCTGGTAACATCAATTTTGCGGAATCATTTCACCACTTTTTTAGCCCATCCTTTGCAAGGCCACAGGAGACAAGAAGTCTGACACATAGTCAACGCCTAGAGACGATGGTACAAGAGTATCTCCAAGTAAACATTGAAGCCACGACTGTGTCACTGGACCCTTGCTCTTTTTGGGCTTCCAATCTGGATAAATGGCCGGAGCTAGCCACTTACGCCTTGGAGATCTTGTCATGCCCCGCAGCCAGCGTTCTGTCTGAACGTGTGTTCAGCGCTGCTGGTGGTGTGCTGACAGATAAGCGCACGCGGCTCTCCACTGATAATGTAGACAGACTCACGTTCATAAAGATGAACAAATCATGGATCCGAAACGACTTTTCTACCCCTGTGTCATCCTGGGGAGAGTAAAAGCTTGATGATTGGTTAAAATCACCCTACCAACCGTTTTAAGCTTTCAAATTACTAATCATGTTTATCTGTATCTTGACTGGAAAATAATTTGGGCTTTGTAGCAGTGTGCAGCACTGATCCTATTAGGCCATCTATAATAAGCTTCACCAGATTTAAAATTAAAAATAATTTTTAGCTGCATCTAGCCCGGAAAATAATTTTGGGGCTCCGAGATGCGCAAGACACATAAGTGCCTTCTTGCTGCACTACCTGCAGCATGACCCTCATATTGTCAGAATTCGAAGTAATCATGACTACTGGGTTGCCACACTCTTAGATCCCCCAAACTTTTCGATCAACCTTTTCATTTTAATAAAGACCAAAAAAATGGTCATTTT
Source organism: Phyllobates terribilis (assembly GCF_046119375.1). Classification (NCBI taxonomy): domain Eukaryota; kingdom Metazoa; phylum Chordata; class Amphibia; order Anura; family Dendrobatidae; genus Phyllobates; species Phyllobates terribilis. Next base: position 16,326,491 of record NW_027362761.1, on the reverse strand, counting down.
TGAAATTATAAGCATTAGCAGGTTGTTAGAAACTGAAATCAAACAGTTTTCAACTCAAAACTTTATTCTAGGTGATGTTACATTTTCACATAGGACCCCTTGTTCGAAAGGAGCTTCTGAACTCTCTCGTCCATTGAATTTGTCAGGTTTTGGATGGTTTCTGCTTCAATTGTTTTGCATGAGGACAGAATACCCTCCCAGAGCTGTTGCTTAGATGTGAACTGCCTCCCGCCATCATAGACACTCCTTTTAATGATGCTCCAAAGGTTCTGAATGGGGTAGAGGTCAGGGGAGCATGGGGGTCACACCATAAGTTTGTCCCCTTTTATGCCCATATCAGCCAGAGATGCAGATGTTTTATGTGCAGCATGAGATGGTGCATTATCATGCAGAAAAATGATCTTGCTGTGAAATACACGGTTCTTCTTCTTGAACCATGGCAGGAAGTGCTGTTTGAGAAAATCCACATACATTATGGAGTTCATCTTTAGCGCCTTCAGGGATCCTAAAGGGGCCGACAATCTCTCTCCCCATGATTCCAGCCCAAAACATTACTCCACCTCCTCCTTGTTGGCGCTGTAGCCGTGTTTGCGTGGGGTGTCCATCAACCAGCCATCCTCCACTCCATTCATCTAGACCATCGAGCGCTGCACGGCACTCATCCGTGAACAAAACTGTTTTGAAATCAGTCTTCATGTAATGTTTGGCCCACTGGAGCCGTTTCTGCTTGTGTGAAGTGGATAGAGGAGGTCGACAGGATGGCATATGCACAGCTGCAAACCTCTGAAGGACCCTGCATCTTGTTGTTCGGGGGACGTTGGAGGCACAAGCAGCTTCAAAAACTTGTCTGCTGCTATGACAAGGCTTTTTTGCCGCTGCTGTTTCAACCTGACGTAATTGCCTGTAGGAAAGAGTCCTCAATTTGCCCTTATCAGCACGCACACGTGTGTACTGTGAATCAGCTACATACTTCTTGATTGCCAAGACACTTCATCCTGATCATCGCACAATGTTGATTGTAGTCATGCCTTGACCTAAACACTCCACAATTTGTTGCTTCTCAGCAGCCGACACATCCTTTTTCTTTCCCATTTTGGCAGAAAATGTAGGCTGCTTAATAATGTGAGAGAGCCTTCTTAAGTAGTCTTGCCTTTCATTGGACACACCTGCCAAACTAATTAGCACAGGTGTCTGCAATTGCTTACAGTGATATAAAGAGCCCTGACACCCATCACCATCAATGAGTTTAACTGACAAACAAACAAATTCTTCCCTTATCACTCCTAAACACTTTTTGCATAATAATTTGGAACGCGGTGTACATGTGCTTTTCCACAAAACACCAGTGGTTCACGTAGTGAATCTTACAGTTCTAACTTGCCAACCGTGGTCTGTATGGAATTGTTCAATAAAGGGCCCAAAATTAAGATAACATAGATGGGAGAGGTCTCTATGAATAGGAATTCCTAAGTATTTGATACCCTGTGAGGGCCAGGCAAAGGGAAAGTTGGACTGGATGGAATCCTATATGGATTTAGGGAGGGAGACATCGAGGGCCTCAGACTTCGCTGCATTGATTTTAAAATTTTACCATGTAACAAAGTGATCTATTTCAGCCATAACAGCAGGGATGGATATATGTGATTGAGTGATATATACTAGGACATCATCAGCAAATAAAGAGCACTTGTACTCGGTGCCTCCCACCTCAATCCACCTAATATTGGGGTTATGGCGAATTGATGAGATCAGGTGCTCCGTCACTAGGATGTATAAGAGAGGGGACAGAGGACATCCCTGCCTTGTCCCATTGGTGATTGTGAAAGGTGATGAAAATGTTCTGACGCACCCCCTGGGCCTTGGGACACCCGGAGCCGGACACTTTTTGGTGGATGCTGGTGGTTGTAGTCTTCGTGGCGGCGATCCGGTTCCGTGGCTCAGGGCGGTCAAACCAGTGGCGGAACTATTTATGTGGTTTTGATGTTTAAATGTCCGACTACGCCACCCGTGGATTGCGGTCAGAGTGAACCGCCGCTACAGGGCAGACCGCTAAGGCTGGTGTTGTGGGTGCAGCAGAGCGTAGCATAACTCCCCACGGGAGGAGTATAGCCTCAGGGCAGTGTATGCGGAGGATGGGGGTGATGGTGCAGGGCAGCAGCAGTAACGACACGGAGTCAGTGATGCAGTTCAGGGCCTTTACTCACAGTTCTTATTATCCAGACCACGTCTGCAGGTAACGGCTGCCCACGTCGTACTGTGCTCACCAGGTGAGGGGCTCAGACAACTCCCAGATAACTTTGGAGCGCTTCACAGGACCCCCTTTGTGTGTCCTTTGTCTGGCCTTTCTTACCAACACTTCTGTCCGGCTGCCTCGGGCCTCCTCTTGGTAAACTTGGCGCCAGTTTCCCTGACCCTATGTGGTGCCTTCCTAGCGGGTGGAGCAAGGGGCTGCGCCACATAAAATGTCAGAGCCTCCGGTTTCTAGCTGAGGGTCGTTTCCTGCCTCCACTAGTTCGGGGACCGGTCCCCCCCTTTGGCCTGACCCCTCCACGCAGGTGGATTCGGGCGTGCGGTGGCGACTCGCCCATCCGCACCCCTGGGATCCCTTCATTCCTCGTTCCTGGAGCCTTCTCCGCTCCTCTTCCTTCCTTCTCCCTCTTGCAGGCCTGGGCCTCTGTTACTAGGCCCGCCTCCGGAGCAGAGCTCATGCAGAGCCCCTGCTCCCTGCCACTTCTGCTCAGACTTCTCTGCACTGAACTAAGATGGTGCCCACCTTTTATACTCCCTTCTCAATGCACCCAGGAACTGCTTCTTCCCTGCTCCTGCACTGCAGGGTTCCCCTTCCTCAGTGTTCCCTCCCCCCACTCCAGCCAGGGACAGGGACTGTCGTGCCCATCTCAGGGGCATATTGGTCGCCCTGCCCCACGGCAATGTGGTGTAATGCATGCAGGTGTCGGGTCCTGATCCACACTCCATCCTTATCTGAGAGTGAGATATCACACCTCTGGGTGAGGTGCAATACGTCTGTAGCAACCTAGCCCTCGGTGCTACAGTTCCATTTATCTTCAGCCTAGGTGACGTATTGTGATACAGGGCCGTGATTTTGGCTATAAAAGGGTCCCCTAGACCCCTACCCCAAGCTTTTTAAGAGAATCATATATGGCGTGCCAGGAGACTCTATGGAATGCTTTCTCAGCATCCAACGAGAGTATCTACTTACAAATTTTTAACTGCATCTAGCCCAGGAAATACTTTGTGCCTAGTAGCAGTGTCTGCTAGTCAGCGGATTATCCCGGCTGTTAAGCAAGCTACACCACCTGTAGTTTGGACACTTAATTTTTTCAAAGGAAATGCTTCGGGACCACGGGATACTTAGTGAAGAGCATCAGGAGGCACCCCAAGGCATAGGGGCTGGGACTGGCACTAGGATGCCTTGCGGTGGACAGCCGAGCTCGATCCTTATAAAAGCTTTTTAACTGCAGCAGCTTTAGTGGACGCTACTGGAGCTGGAATTACGCGGCTGCTGGCATGAGACTTGCCCTCCAATAGATCCTTGTAAATGGATTTAAAGTGTATTCATTCAAATTAGAGGGACAATTTAAATTAAAAAGCTTAGAGCTGCCTCCACCACAGGGGGGCTCTCTCGACCCACCAGCGGACAGGCACCAGTATTGGGAGAGGGGGGCTGGCCGTCAGGGTTCACCGCGGCTCTGGCACAAACCCGGCGACACGGAGGTGGCACGGGCAGGAGCGGACTGGCCGTCTCGGCTTCTCACTTTTTGGATTTTAGAAGGGCATGACATGCCTATATCTGTGTCTCCCCCTCCTTTTACTCCTCCACCTCTTTTCTTTTCGCATGACTATATGTACTTGTCACTTTTCCATGTGTTAGTTGTGTCTTCTGAGCAGTTTGTCAGCTTTTGGACACCTTTGAAGGTGTTTTCTATGTGTTTCTATGTGTTTTTGTTTGCCTGCCATTGGTTTTAACGGTGTTCGAAGGTGTTCGACGAACAGTTCGACGAACAGTTCGGCGAACACACGGGTGTTCGACGAACCGAACCGAACTCGAACACTACGGGGGTGGCTCAACACTAGTAGGGAGCTGCAGGACAGTGAGGCATCTAGCTGGGTGACAGTTAGAAGGGGGGGGGGGTAGAGGGAAGAGTGCCAGGGAGGCTAGTCCTGATCTGGCACACCCAATAAGTTTGCAAAGTTGGCAGATGAGGGGACTGTCGGTACAGCGGTAGGCAGGTGCTGGTAGTGGGGGACTCAATTATTAGGGGAACAGATAGGGCAATCTGTCAAAAAGACCCGGATCGTCGAACAGTGTGCTGCCTACCTGGCGCTCGAGTCCGGCACATCGCTGATCGAGTTGACAGATTACTGGGAGGGGCTGGTGAGGACAAAGCGGTCATGGTGCACATTGGCACAAATGACAAAGTTAGAGGTAGGTGGAAGGTCCTTAAAGATGATTTCAGGGAATTAGGCTGCAAGCTTAAAGCAAGGACCTCCAGGGTGGTATTCTCTGAAATACTGCCTGTACCACGTGCAACGCCAGAGAGGCAATGGGAGATTAGGGAGATAAATAAGTGGCTCAGGAATTGGTGTAGGAAGGAGAGGTTTGGGTTCCTGGAGAACTGGGCCGACTTCTCAGTTGGCTACAAGTTCTACGCTAGGGACGGGCTGCACCTCAATGGTGAGGGTGCATCTGTACTGGGGGAGAAAATGGCTAGAAGGTTGGAGGAGTGTTTAAACTAGGTATTAGGGAGGAGGGTATTCATTTTATAGGTGTGGAAGATAGTGCAGATAGTGACCCGGGCACAAATAAAAAAATTGGGGGTAGGGTTAGAACAGTCAATATAGTAAGAAGGAATAGAGGTACAGAGAGATACATAAAATGCATGTACACTAATGCCAGAAGCCTCACCAACAAAACGGAGGAATTAGATTTAATTTTGTTGGAAAATAATTATGACATGGTGGGGATATCTGAGACATGGCTGGACAAGAGCCATGACTGGACAGTTAATTTACAGGGCTATAGTCTGTTCAGAAATGACCATACAAACAAGCGAGGGTGGGGGGTGTATGTGTTTATATGTAAAATCATCCTTAAAACCCATCTTGCTTGAGATTTTATGTGAATCTAATGAAAATGTAGAGTCTCTGTGGGTGGAGATAAGGGGAGGGGGAAAAATAATTAATTACTGATAGGGGTTTGTTATAAGTCTCCAAAAATAATGGAAGCAGCGGGGAATATCCTCATAAAGCAAATAGATGAAGCAGCAACTCAAGGAGAAGTCATTATTATGGGGGATTTCAACTACCCTGAAATACATTGGGGAACAGAAACCTGAAGTTCAAGCAAAGGTAATAGGTTTTTGACAACTATGAGAGACAATTACCTTTCACAACTGGTTCAGGACCCAAAAAGAAGGGGGGCACTGCTAGACCTAATATTAACCAACAGGCCAAACCGCATATCAAATATACGAGTTGGGGGTCACTTGGGTAATAGTGATCACAAAATAATACGTTTTCATGTATCCTTTAATAAGATGTGTAGTAGAGGGGTTACAAGAACACTAAACTTCAGGAAGGCAAATTTCCAACGGTTGAGAGATGATCTTAGTGCAATAAACTGGGACGATATCCTGAGACATAAAACTACACAAAGCAAATGGGAGACATTTATTAGCATCCTGAACAGGACCTGTGCACAATATATACCCTTTGGGAATAAACATGCTAGAAATAGGAGGAAACCACTATGGCTAAATAGAGCTGTAAGGGGCACAATAAGTGACAAAAAGAAAGCATTTAGAGAACTAAAGCAAGTAGGTAGTGATAAGGCATTAAATAAATACAGAAAATTAAATAAATTCTGTAAAAACCAAATCAAGGCAGCAAAGATTGAGACAGAGAGACTCATTGCCAGAGAAAGTAAAAATAATCCCAAAATATTCTTTAACTACATAAATAGTAAAAAACTAAAAAATGATAGTGTTGGCCCCCTTAAAAAGTCTGGGTGAAATGGCGGATAAGGATGTGGAAAAAGCCAATATGCTAAATGATTTTTTTTCAACAGTATTTATACAAGAAAATCGCATGACAGAAAACATGATTAGTGATGACAAAAATTCTCCATTAAATGTCATTTGCTTAACCCAGCAGCGGCGTCTAAAAATCACAAAAGTTGACAAATCCCCGGGCCCGGATGGGATACACCCGCGAATACTGCAGGAATTAAGTAACGTCATAGTAGACCATTATTTTTAATCTTTAAAGATTCCATAATAACAGGGTCTGTACCACAGGACTGGCGTATAGCAAATGTGGTGCCAATATTCAAAAAGGGGACAAAAACCGAGCTTGGAAATTATAGGCCAATAAACTTAACCTCTACTATGCGTAAAATCCTGGAGGGTTTCCTAAGAGATGCTATACTAGAGTATCTGAAGAAGAATAACCTCATGACCCAATATCAACATGGGTTTGCGAGAGACCGTTTCTGTCAAACTAATCTGATCAGCATTTATGAGGAAGCAAGTTCCGGACTGGACCAAGGAAATGCAGTGGATGTTGTGTATATGGACTTTTCAAAAGCTTTTGATACGGTTCCACACAAAAGGTTGATACATAAAATGAGAACAATGGGGATAGGGGAAAATATATATATGTGGGTTAAGAACTGGCTCAGTGGTAGGAAACAATGGGTGGTTATTAATGGAACACACTCAAACTGGGTCTCAGTTAACAGTGGGGTACCACAAGGGTCAGTATTGGGCCCACTTCAGATAAGTATTTCAATATTTGCAGATGACACTAAACTCTGCAGGGTAATCAATACAGAGGAGGACAATTTTATATTACAGGAGGATCTATGTAAACTAGAAGCTTGGGCTGATAAATGGCAAATGAGCTTTAATGGGGATAAATGTAAGAAAATGCACTTGGGCAGAGGAAATAAAATGTATAATTATATGCTTAATTGTAAAACACTGGGCAAAGCTATAACTGAAAAAGACCTGGGTGTATTGGTGGACGACAAGCTCACATTTGGTGGCCAGTGTCAGGCAGCTGCTGCAAAGGCAAATAAAATAATGGGATGCATTAAAAGAGGCATAGATGCTCACGAGGAGAACATAATTTTACCTCTATACAAGTCACTACTGCGACCACACTTAGAATACTGTGTACAGTTCTGGTCTTCGGTGTATAAGAAAGACATAGCTGAACTAGAGCGGATGCAGAGAAGAGCAACCAAGGTTATTAGAGGACTGGGGGGTCTGCAATACCAAGACAGGTTATTACACTTGGGGTTATTTAGTTTGGAAAAACGAAGGCTTAGGGGTGATCTAATTACTATGTGCAAGTATATAAGGGGACAGTACAAAGACCTTTCTACTGATCTTTTTACTCTGAGGCCTGAGACGGGGACAAGGGGGCATCTACTATGCCTGGAGGAAAGAAGGTTTAATCATAATCACACGCGGATTCTTTACTGTAAGAGCAGTGAGACTATGGAATTCTTTGCCGCGTGATGTTGTAATAAGTGATTCACTACTAAAATTTAAGAAGGGCATGGATGCCTTTCTTGAAAAGTATAATATTACAGGTTATATGTACTAGATTCCTTGATAGGGCGTTGATCCAGGGAACTAGTCTGATTGTCGTATGGAGTCAGGAAGGAATTTTTTTCCCCAATGTGGAGCTTAGTGTTTGCCACATGTTTTTTTTTTGCCTTCCTCTGGATCAACATGTTAGGCAATGGGTTGAACTAGATGGACTTAGTCTTCCTTCAACCTTAAAAACTATGTTACTATGTTACTGATGGCATTCGTATTGAGCTCTAGATAGTACTCCACCATCCTCTCCAGTCGTTCTCCACGTGTCAGACTTGTACTCTGTTGTGCAGGTGTACGAGCTGGTCTAAAAATGTGTGAAACGACTCACAGAAATTGCTTCTGCCACTTACTATGCTGCTGCTGCTAATGTTTCAGCATTGATGAACTGATGTGCCTCACTGCAGCTGTGATGCACACTGTGTGCCTCACTCCTATCCTCGGGAAAAGCTCTATTAAGGTTGCTTAAAAGCTTGTTTCGATACTCCAACATTAGCATGTCCCTTTCCAGGGTGGGAAGCATCTGGCAAAATTGACTTTTATAACGTGGATCTAACAGAGTGGCAATCCAGTAGTCAGCAGTATTTCGAATCCTAGCTATATGGGAATCGTGTTCCAGAAAGTGTCACAAGAAGGCACTCATATGATGGGCTCTTCCAGGTGGTCCAAAAATAGACTATTGTTGGCTGTGTAACACTGATGCATGTTTCCTCCGTCCCCTCCTGCCAACCACATTCAAGAGAGAGGGGATGATTATCCTCTTCATCTTCTGACTGTTGCTGGCCCATCACCTCTTCCTCCTCCATTTGTTCCTCAGCTCTTGCACCTTCACTAACAGTATGTCTGGTATCACCAAACCCCCTCGATCGCAGGAAGCCACAGTCACTTGGCATCCGCCTATGTGAGGACAGTCTGGAACTTTGAGACATTCTTATCCCTTCCACTTCCTCCTCTTCTTCTGGTACAATCACCTCCTGCCGCACGCTATTCAAAGTCTTCTCCAGCATGTAGATGACCAGAATAGTGATGATGATGATGACCACATTGTCAGTGCTTACTAGTTTAGTAGCCATTTCAAAACTGTGCAGAAGGGTGCAGAGGTCCTTAATCTGGTCCCAATCCGTAACCGTGATATGGTACCAGACAAACTGTTAGTAAAGGTGTAAGAGCCAAGGAAGAAATGAAGGAGGATGAGGTGGAAGAGGTGATGGGCGCACAACACTTAGGAGATGAAGAGGATAATGATACCCTCTCTGTTGTCTGTGGTTGGTGGGAGGGGACAGAGTAGGCAAGGTTGAGTGTTACCCCTCCACCAACATACTATGGGCTTTGACCTCATGGAAGAGCACACATGAGTGCCTTTTTTCTATCTGCAACATGATTATTGCCCATATTGTTAGAATTGGAAATAGTGCTGACTACTGGGTTTCCACTCTGTTAGATCCACGGTACAAGAGTAAATTTTGCCAGATGCTTCTCCCCTTGGAAAGGGATGCGCACATATTGGAGTATCGAAACATGCTTGAAGACAATCTTAAGAGTGGTTTCCCCAAGACAGTAGTGAAGCGCCCAGTGTGCATCGCAGTTTTAGACTTCCAACTCCGGGAATGTTGAGTCGTCAATAGAGATGAGCGAACGTTTTAATGTTCGGTTCGAAAAAGTTCTCAGAAGAAATAGATGTTCGTGAAACATTCAACGAACATTCCCGAACACCATAGGAGTCAATGGGGGGGACCAAAAAATGCATATACAACACCTTCAAACGGGCCCAAAAGCTGCCAAAACACATCAAATTAGGTGTAGACAGCAGGGAAGTACCATCAATTGACCCAGAGTACAAGTACTATAATTATTATTACTATGACAGCGACATTTAGTCCATAGCACTTTACATGTCAAAAGGGGTCACCGACTGGTACAAGAGGAGAGAGGACCCTGCCTGCGAGGGCGCTCAAACAATCAGCAAGGGATGGGGGAGGATACAGTAGGTCAGGGTACAACTAGTCGTGCAGCGGTATGCTGGAGCGAGGGTTACCGCAGATTGTACGCTTGTCACAAGAAGTCTTCAGCTTCCTTTTCAAGGTTTCCATGGTAGGCGACAGTCTGATGTGTAGGGGTACAGAGTTACACAGTAGCGGAGATGCACCGGACAAATCTTGTATGCGATTGTGACAAGAAGAGATAAGAGGGAAGCAGAGAAGGAGATCTTGGAAGGATGGGAGGTTGTATGCAGGTAACTAGTACAGGGAGACTAGGTGACACATGTATGGAGGAAACAGGTTTTCAATGGCTTGGTATGCCAAAGTTAGGCTTTTCAACTGGAGTGTCTGGGCAACAGGGAGCCCCCGCAGGGATTGACAGAAGGGAGAAGCCTGGAAATAGTGGGGTTACAGGTGGATTAATCAGTCAGCACACTTTAGGATAGATTGGAGGGGTGCGAGAGTGGTAGAAGGGAGGCCACAGAGCAGGAGCTTGTAGTAAAAGAGGCGGGAGATGATGAGGGTATGCATGGTTGAGGAATGTGCTGATCCCCGAGATACTTTGGAGTTGGAGTCAGCAGCAAGTGGAAAGGGCTTGGATCTGATGTTTGAAGGACAAATCAGAGTCAAGCTTGCGGGACTGGGGAGAGTGGGCAGCCATTCACTTTGATGGATAGGTCAGTTGGGGGGTATGAATGAGATAGTGAAAAGACGATGCATTCGGTTTTATCCATGTTAACTTTTACAAATATAGCAGAGAAGAAAGATGAAATACAAGACACACATTGTGGGATTCTGGTTAGTAAGGAGGTGATATCAGGTCCAGAGAGGTAGATCTGTGTGTCATCAACATAGAGGTGATACTGAAAGCCGTGAGACCATGAGCTGTCCCAGGCCGACGGTGTAGATGGAGAAGAACTTGGGTCCCAGAACATTACCCATGCTCTCCCCAGTGCACTTACTGGGAAGGTCCGCCTAACCACAAACATGTGGACAAGTGAATGTGGCCAGGGACGGTACAGAGCCAGTCCACAGCTTGTCTGTAAGAGTTGTATTTCACCACAGCCATATTCTTTAGCTCGGTGAAAGGACTTGGGAAACCGTATCTACTCCAGCTGTCATTTCTCCTAGGAAGTCCTCTAATCCAGCTTCTTGCATAAGCAATGGCAGCTCTTCCAACATCAGCTCACATTTCTCGTTGGTGCTTAGCCACAGACAAAGATCTTTCTTTATGCCTTGAATTTAATCACAACAGAGTTGGACAATGGCCTGATCTGCAATGTGTTTTGAGAAATAACGTGCATAAGCAAAGCCACGGTTTAGGCAACTGAAGGTCATTAAGCGAAACTCATACAGCTTTCCCACAGACTGAAAGAGGGGTATCAAGACTTCCAAGACAAGCAAGACTTCCCTGTCCTCTTCAAGAGGATGACTGTCCATGTGCTCCTCCTCATCCTCCTCCTCCTCATTATCACCCAATCCGCATTGAGATGAGATGAGATGAAGCTGGACTGCATAGTTCCTTGCTCCACCTGCAATGCCTCTAACTCTGAGCACCGAGCGTTTTGGTAGACAGAGAAGCGGGATGGAGATGCTAGTTATGGCGACATCGCCACTCACCATCTTGGTGGAGTTCTCAAAGTTTTGGAGGACGGCACAGATGTCAGCTCTTATGTGCGGAGGCTGACCTGAATGCCGATGTGCATGTTGAAGCTGGTACTCAACAACTGCCCACTGCTGCTCACAAATCCTTCCCAACATCTGCAACGTTGATTTCCAACATGTGGTGACATCGCACAACATTCGGTGAGCTGGAAGCTGCATACGTTGCTGAAGCACTGCCAGGATGGCGGAAGCTATAACTGACTTTCTCAAATGGGCACACACGCGTTGTACTTTCACAAGCAGCTGTGGCAGATCTGGGTAGGTTTTCAGAAATCGCTGAACCACTAAGTTGAGCACATTTAGTGCTCTCTCATTACTAATGTGTAACTCTGTATGAAGAGCAATATCAGCACCGAAAAATTGAAAGATGAAATATAGCCTGCTTTATATACCACAGTACTAAGAAAACCAATTTCGATTCTATCTTGTGTACCCCTGTGACAAAAATATCTGCACCAAAGAATTAATTTCACTCGAGTAGAACTAGTATAATTGTGACCGACAACTCTTCCACTACAGCCAAACCCAATGGAGATCTAATCAGGATACTCCCCATTTACAGAAATTAGTGGCAGACACCATCAAAGTGGCATCAATTTCACTACAGTACAAATAGGACACCTCTTCCACTACAGCCAACCCAGTAGATGGAGACACAATCAAGAATGTTACATTTTAGAAAATTAGGGCTTAAGACCTTTCCGTGGCCTACAGATTGGAGTTGGTGGAGTTAAATCTTTTAGCTTTGTCATGTGTAGGAGTAAACAATCTTTTACGTGACCGCAACTGCAGTACCAAGGGCTGGCTGCAGTGCTGAGAGTGGGCGGAGTATGGTGAAACGGACAAACTGCAAGACTGTGAGTGAGGTGCAGGCAGAGATTTTTCGGTGGATTGAGAAACATGTGGTGTGCTTGACTCGCCCCCTGGGCCGTGGGGCACTCGAGTCCGGACTTCAGGGCAATGCTGGGAGTAGTATTGGCGACCTGGTCCCGTGGCTCAGGGTGGTCAGACCAGTGGTAGTCTATGATGTGCTGTAGGTAATGTCCGACTACGCCACCCGTGGATTGCGGTCAGGGAGGACCGCCGCTGTAAGGCAGACCGCTGAGGCTGGTGTTGGGGATGCAGCAGGGAATAGTATGACTCCCCACAGGAGGAGTGTAACCTCAGGGCAGGTAATAGGATGCTGGGGGTGATGGTGCAGACGCAGCAGTAACCACACAGAGTCCAAGAATGCAGTCCAGGGTCTTTTACTGATCTTATCACAGACCCACCAGGAGTACAGGGTAGGAATGGACCTGGGTGTCTGAGGGCATTCGGGCGACCTCCGCTGGTCAGGGTGAGTGGGTAGGCCTACCGTTCTCTCTCTCTGCCCTTGCTGACTATCTCCCCCTTTAGTGGTATGATAGCCCACGTCCCTGAGCTTGCCGTGTACTACGCCTGTATGGCTTGCGACTCAGGTCTTAGGTACCTGTAGCTTCTCCGTGCTGTACCGGTCCTTCTGTGTGGTGGAGCCTCCAGTCTTCTTGGCCAAGGGACCTGAAATCCCTTGCGGGTTGGTTTTCTGCTGCAGGACCTGCAACCCTGACAGCCTCGGACCCCAGTGTCCGGTATGCAGTTTCCTCTCTGCCAGGACCGGCTCTCGTCGCCTCTGTCCCTGGCTTTCTGCTCCTCCTTTGGCTCCTGGACTCCTCAGCTGCGGCTGACCTGTCCCTCTCTTCTGGGAACCCTTCTGGATGCTTCAGAAGTGGGTCCTGGTCTCCCTAACCCTGCCCTCAGTTCCAGCTTTTATAGGGGCAGCCTGCTCCCCCTACTGGCCTGGGACAGGAGGTGCTGCATGCAAATGGTCCATGACCAGAGAACCTCCCTCCTGCTCGCAGACACAGCCTTACAAGTTTGTAGCATCCAGGCCTGGGGTGACACATTCCCTCCTAGGAAAGCTTAGTACTCTGGGACTAAACAAGAAACACGATACAGGGTAGAAATTATAACATAAACATAACAGAGAAGAAAACAACAAACAACACCACATATTGAGTTCTTTAGGTCACAGTATGGCCTGTGACCGGGTGTCCATATCACCAACAAAAGAAGAGGGTCACAGTATGATCCGTGACCGGGTGTCCATTTCACCAACACAACGGGAGCCTTAACCAGGTGGGGGTCTGTCCTTGTCCCGAGTCCTTGACAGTTTTTATTCTTTCCTTTGGTTAGGCTCCGAACATATTTACAAGGAAGTCCCGGTTACTCAAAGTTCATAACCTTTTAGTCCATTTGTCACTATGAAAAACTGGAAAACAGTATTAATAACCAGGGTACAAACATAACACATTAAATATATACATTATACATTTAGATCTTCCAGCGAGCTGGCATTTGACCCCTTGTGCTCCTGGTTGACCTCCTTAACCCACTGTCTGGTGGTGGACCAACCTGGCTTTCCCCACCATCATTGAGGGTACAGCTACTAGCTGGTTGTACAGGCAGGGCAGGCAGCTGTCTGCGGGTCCTTTGGCTCACCGTAGGCATGGCAGGCTCACTGTCAGCAGAGGGTTGACTCTCCTGGGCTGCTGGCTTGGGTTCTTCCACCTCTGGGGCCACTTGCCCTTCTTGTTCTTCCTGTCCTCCTGTAGGCTCCTGCTGGGTAGGCTGAAGGAAGTGTAGGATGGGTACCACTATTGCGCCATTTATCTGAGTCCAGGTCCGGGGGAACTCTCCGAGAACTGTGCTGATCATCTCTTCCTTGTCCTCTGCGGGTTCAAGGTCATCTTGATCTTCACTTGGACTCTGTAGTTGCTCGGGGCACCATTTTAGGTGGTCTCTGGAGACGGTGCTAGTGGTTTCTCCTCCATCCTTGGTAATCACACATACCTTCGGGTTGTCGTGGTCGGACTGCAGTACTGTGTACGGGTCTCTCTCCCACTGGTCGTGCAGCTTGTGTAACCTTCTCTTCTGCTTCAGGACCTGCACACCAGGTTCCAGGGGACCAACAGGGGCGTGTTGGTTGAAGAGCCTCTCTTGCTTTTCTCTCGCTTGAGCCAGACTCCTCTCCACACTCTCCTGTACCTTCTTGTACTGTAGCCGCCGTTCCGTATCCCAGTCTGCGTCTGGGGAGGTATCCTCAGGTGTCAGGACTCCCATCTCCAGGTCTATCGGCAGTTTACCTTGTCTTGCTCGCATCAGGTAAGCCGGGGTGCAATTTGTAGCATTCACAGGGATATGGTTGTACAAGTCAATCAGGTCTGGCAGCTTCTCCGGCCACGGGCTGCGTTCTTCCAGGGGTAACGTCTTGAGGAGATCAATGATGATATTGTTCATTTTCTCACACAGCCCGTTGGTTTGCGGGTGGTAAGGCGTTGTCCGAATCTTCCTACAGCCGTAGAGGTTGCAGAACTCCTGGAATACTTCAGCCTCAAACGCTGGACCTTGATCTGTCAAGACCTGTTCCGGATACCCATGTGGACGGCAGAAGTGTTGCTGGAAGGCTCTGGCCGCTGTTTGGGCTGTCAGGTCTTTAACAGGAACCACTACCAGGAGCCGGGAGTAATGGTCCACAATTGTCAGGGCATTGACGTAGCCCGACCGACTTGGAGCCAATTTCACATGGTCCAGAGCTACCAGCTCAAGAGGCTGCCTGGTGACGATGGGCCTCAAGGGTGTCTGCTGGCTGGTACGGTCCTTCCTTCTGAGGTGGCATGGGCCGCAGTCCCTGCTCCACTTCTCGATGGCCCTTCTCATGCCGACCCAGTAGAACCGCTCTCTCAGTAGGAACTCCAGTTTCTTCCACCCGAAGTGTCCCGCTCTGTCATGGTAGGCCTCCAGGACCATTGCTGCATCTCGCCTTGGGACCACTATCTGCCAGGTTAGCTCGTGCGTCCGGTGGTTGACAAGCCTTCTGCACAGCTTACCCTCGTAGAGGAATAGCCTGCTTTTCTTCTTCCATATCTGCTTGGCTTCCTCTGGAGCGTCCGGGCCAGGGCTAGCGTCTTCCTGGGTTAACATGTCTTTCACCAGGCGTATTGCAGGGTCGCTATCTTGCGTTTCAGCCCAGCCGTGGTGGGGTAAGGGGTTGAACATGACGGTGGTCAAGTCTTTGTCTCTTACCCGGTGAGAACACTGAGTGGCCCCATACCGGTGGAACGCAGGGAGCTCTATTTCCTCCAACTCTTCCGAGTCGTCTTCTCCTTCAGGTAGGTGGGGCATTCTTGATAGGGCGTCTGCGTTGGCGTTGGTTCTGCCTGCCCGGTATTTGATTGTGAAGTCGTAATTGGATAGCCGGGCCATCCACCGCTGTTCTAGGGCACCTAATCTTGCATTGTCCAGATGTGTCAACGGGTTGTTGTCCGTGTACACGGTGAACTTTGCGGAGGCCAGGTAATGCTTAAACCGTTCTGTGACGGCCCACACCACTGCCAAGAATTCTAGATTGAAGGAGCTGTAGTTCTCTGGGTTTCTTTCAGTGGGCCTCAGCTTCCGGCTGGCATACGCGATCACCCTTTCTCTGCCCTGTTGGTTCTGTGACAGTACGGCTCCCAGCCCCACATTACTGGCATCTGTGTGGAGGATAAAAGGCTGACCATAATCGGGGTAGGCCAGGATCTCATCCCCCGTGAGGGCCATCTTCAACTGGCGGAAGGACTCCTCTTCCAGCTTGTCCCACTTGAAGGGTGGCTTGTGACTTCTGGATTTAGATTGCCCTATCAGGAGGTCCTGCATAGGGGCTGCCATCTTAGTGAACCCGGGGATGAACCTTCGGTAGTAGCCTACCAACCCGAGGAATTGCCTCACTTCCTTGATGTTAGAGGGGCTTGGCCAGCTCTTGATGGCTGTAACTTTGTCGGGGTCGGGTGCTACTCCCTCTGCACTCACCACGTGTCCTAGGTATTGGACCTTTGGTTTTAACAGGTGGCACTTTGAAAGCTTCACTTTCAGGCCATAGCCTGCCAGGGCTTCGAACACCTCGGCAAGGTGCTTTAGATGGTCCTCGTAAGTCTTCGAATAGACGATCACGTCGTCCAGGTAAAGGAGGACCGTCTCGCTGTTTGGGCTGTCAAGTCTTTTACCGGGACCACCACTAGAAAACGGGAATAGTGGTCCACGATTGTCAGGGCATAGATGTATCCTGACCGGCTGGGAGCCAATTTGACATGGTCCAGAGCTACCAGCTCAAGAGGCTGCGTGGTGACGATGGGCCTCAAGGGTGTCTTCTGGCTGCACGGTCCTTCCTCCTTAGGTGACAAGGGCCACAGTCTCTGCACCATTTTTCTACAGCTCCTCTCATGCCGACCCAAAAGAACCTTCCTCTTAGCAGGAACTCCAGTTTCTTCCAACCGAAGTGCCCCGCTCTGTCATGGTAAGCTCCCAGGACCATAGCTGCATCCCGCCTTGGAACCACGACTTGCCAGGTCAGCTCGTGTGTCCGGTGGTTGACAATCCTTCTGCACAACTTGCCTTCGTAGAGGAACAGCTTGCTCTTCTCCTTCCATAGCTGTCTAGCTTCCTCTGGAGCATCCGGATTCATGCAGGCGTCTTCCTGGGTCAGCAGTTCTTTCACCAGACGGATGGCAGGGTCACTATCTTGGGTCTCGGCCCAGCTGTGGTGAGGTAGGGGATTGATCATCACGGTTGTTAGATCCTCCTCTTTCACGAGGTGGGAGTATTGAGCGGCTCCATACCGGTGAAACGCGGGGAGTTCTACCTCCTCCAGCTCTTCTGGGTCTTCGTCACCTTCAGGTAAGTGAGGCATCCTCGACAGGGCGTCTGCGTTGGCATTGGTTTTGCCGGCCCGGTACTTGATCACGAAGTCATAGTTGGAGAGACAGGCCATCCACCGCTGTTCTAGGGCACCCAGTCTTGCATTGTCCAGGTGTGTCAACGGGTTGTTGTCCGTGTACACTGTGAACTTTGCGGAGGCCAGGTAATGCTTGAAGCGTTCCGTCACGGCCCACACCACCGCCAAGAATTCTAGCTTGAAGGAGCTGTAATTCTCCGGGTTCCTCTCGGTGGGCCTCAGCTTCCGGCTGGCGTATGCGATCACCCGTTCTCTGCCCTGTTGGTTTTGGGACAGTACGGCTCCCAGTCCCACATTACTGGCATCTGTGTGGAGAATGAAAGGCTGGCCATAATTAGGGTAGGCCAGGATCTCGTCCCCTGTGAGGGCCATCTTTAGCTGGCGGAAGGACTCCTCTTCCGGTTTATCCCACTTGAAGGGCGGCTTTTGGCTCCTGGACTTAGACTGTCCGATCAGGAGGTCCTGCATAGGAGCTGCCATCTTGGTGAACCCGGGGATGAACCTTCGGTAGTAGCCTACCAACCCGAGAAACTGTCTCACCTCTTTGATGTTCGAGGGGCTTGGCCAGCTCTTGATTGCCGTGACCTTGTCAAGGTCGGGGGCCACTCCTTCCGCGCTTACCACGTGCCCTAGGTACTGGACCTTTGGTTTCAGCAGGTGACACTTCGATGGTTTCACCTTCAGGCCATAGTCTGCCAGGGCTTTGAACACCTCGGCCAGGTGCTTTAGATGGTCCTCGTAGGTTTTCGAATAGACGATCACGTCGTCCAGGTAAAGGAGGACCGTCTCGAAGTTTCGGTGCCCTAGACAGCATTCCATCAGCCGCTGGAAGGTCCCTGGTGCGTTGCAGAGCCCGAAAGGCATACAGTTGAACTCGCTCAGTCCCATCGGGGTGGTGAAGGCGGTCTTCTCCTTGTCAGCCTCTGCCACAGGAACCTGCCAGTACCCGCTAGTAAGGTCCAAAGTAGAGAAGAAATTAGCTGATTTTAGAGCTGCTAAAGACTCCTCTATCCTAGGTAACGGGTACGCATCTTTATGGGTGATACGATTGATTTGCCTATAGTCCACGCACATTCTCATGCTACCGTCTTTCTTTTTTACCAAAACTAAGGGAGCTGCCAAGGGGCTACAGCTACCTCTAATGACCCCAGCTTCTTTAATTTTTCTCAGCATACCTTTGGCGTTCTGATAATGCGCAGGGGGTACAGGCCTGTGTCTCTCTTTTATTGGTGGGTGGCTCCCTGTGGGGATATGGTGTTCTATCCCTTTTACTCTGCCGAAGTCTAGCGGGTGCTTACTAAAAATTCTCTCGTACTCTTGAACCACCCGGTAGACTCCTTGTTTTTGGTGCAGGGGAGTGGAGTCAGCACCCACATGGAGTTTCTGTCACCAGTCCTCCTTTTGTTTCTGGGAGCCATTACCCTCCGCCTGTGGAGATGGAGGCAACGGTTCCACGGCCCTGATAGCATTGTGTTGGACGGCAAACAATTTGGCAAGCGTAGCGTACCTGGGTAAGTGTACCTCCCTCTCCCCAATGTTGAGAATGCAAACGGGCACCCTCCCATGACGGACATCAACCACCCCCCGGGCTGTCAAAATGGTGGGCCTGCTGTCTGAGTACACGGGTTCTACCATGGCTTGGTAGTCTCTGCCTCTCAACCCGATTGCAGTCCGACACCAGATCATCATTTCACTTTTGAGAGGCATGGAAATGGGGAATGGGTCACTCATTCTTACGCTACCGATCTCACCACCAGACAGTTCTACCTGCTGCCGTCTCATCAGGGCTCTTATCTCTTTCTGGAGGACCCTCTGTTGGCTGGAGCTCGCATTCATCGCCACCTGCTGTAAAATCACAATTACTTCTGAAAGACAGTTTTCAATCACATTAGTACCCACAGTTATTTTAGGGTGACTTTCACGACGGTCAATGTCCACAATGATCACTCCCTGTGTCGGCAGTTCCACCTTACCAATCTTGATGGTCATCTCTCTGAACCCCACCTGCGGCACGGGTTGGCCATTGCTGGCAATGATGCTTAAGTCATCATCTGGGTAGCGGGTTATGTCAGAGTCACTCCAGTACCGCTTGAAAAGTACATAGGGGATGGTAGTCACTTGAGACCCGGTGTCCAGCAGTGCACTCATGGGGATACCGTCCAGCACTACGGGTAAGACCGGGCGTCCTCTTACGTACTTATCACGCCAATTAGACGGGCCTGATGACCTTATGCCTGGGGGTTGGCCCTCTGCCCCAGTTCGGACCCATTTAAAGTACAGTACCTTGCTATGTGTCCTGGCTGACTGCAACGGCGGCAAATCGGCTGTCCATCCTCAGCGTAGCGGTCGGCGGGCCTCCCTCTGAACGGCGGGATCCTCCTCTGTCGACGCCACAGGACATCCTCCGGACTGGAAGCCAGCTCGATTGGTCTTGACGGTTCCACCTGCAACGACTGTACGGTCCTGGTTAATGCAGCCACACTCTTTGTTAGCTCCTGGACCTGATGGTGCATGTCTGCAGGCTGGGATGGATTTAGGGCCTGTGCATCAGCCCCCACAAGGTCTGCAGGGTAGGGCGCTGCCCCCTGGTGGTAAGTGATGGCAGGGCGCCGGGAAGCTACAGCGCCACCTGCTGCGGGTTCTCTGAGCACTCGGATGGCCCGATCCTTGAACTGCACAAAAGTCAAATCGGAGTTCTGTAGGGCCATGAGGCGCAGCTGGGTTCTGTGGGAGCTGGACAGCAGACCTTCTATGAACTGGTCAGTCAACAGTTTATCAGAGTCCTGCACGCTACCCGGGTCAGCTTGTTTGATAGCTCTCAGGGCTTCTTGCAGGTTCAAGGCATAGTCTCTGATACTATCCTGGGCCCGCTGCTTACAGCCATAGAACCGCATTTTTATTTCTGCTGAGGTACGGGTATCAAAGGTACTCCGCAGCCGGGTCAGAATGTCCTTTACTGTCTTTTTCTCTTCATCTGACCATGATTTCACTTCCCGCTGGGCTGCACCAGTGAGCTGCCCCGTTAGAATGCTCACTTTCTGTTCTTCCGTCAGGGGATAAACTTTGAACAAACTGTGCAGTCTTTCCCTAAAGTCAGTTAAGGTATGGGATTCCCCTGAGTATTGGGGCAGCCAGGCTGCTCCAGGGATGTAGGGCATAGAGAACGGCATCACCGCTGCTGCAGCCCCGCTGGTTGTAGAAGGCCCCTCCGTGTCCGTCATCTTCCTCCCCCCTAGTTAAGCGTGGCCTACCTTCCGACGATCCTCTTCTGTAGGCCACGGCTCCGCTGGTGCTGCTCCGGACGAGGACCTTGCGTCGCGTCCTGGTGACGTCTGCGTCGCTCTCTCTCCCTTCCAGGACCTTGCGCAGCGTCGGTGCATGGGGCGGAGCTTCGGGTCTCGCGCGGTTTGTACGTCCACGCCCCTCTTCTTCCCGCGCGGCGTCCTGAAGATGGCGTCCGATGGCGGGAAAACGGCTGAAGATGGCGGAAACCGACGGAAGATGGCGGGAGACGGCTGAAAATGGCGGGAAACGGCTCTGGATGGTGGGAAACCTCTTCTTCAGGTACGTGTACAGTCTTTTTCAGGCACGCAATACCCGTTTGTGGCGGGTTGGTCTCAACCTGCCGACTACGCCAAAGCTGACTCGCCCCCTGGGCCGTGGGGCACTCGAGACCAGACTTCAGGGCAATGCTGGGAGTAGTAGTGGCGACCCGGTCCCATGGCTCAGGGTGGTCAGACCAGTGGTAGTCTATGATGTGCTGTAGGTAATGTCCGACTACGCCACCCGTGGATTGCGGTCAGGGAGGACCGCCGCTGCAAGGCAGACCGCTGAGGCTGGTGTTGGGGATGCAGCAGGGAATAGTACGACTCCCCACGGGAGGAGTGTAACCTTAGGGCAGGTAATAGGATGCTGGGGGTGATGATCTTATCACAGACCCACCAGGAGTACAGGGTAGGAATGGACCTGGGGGTCTGAGGGCATTCGGGCGAGCTCCGCTGGTCAGGGTGAGTGGGTAGGCCTACCGTTCTCTCTCTCTGCCCTTGCTGACTATCTCCCCCTTTAGTGGTATGATAGCCCACGTCCCTGAGCTTGCCGTGTACTACGCCTGTATGGCTTGCGACTCGGGCCTTAGGTACCTGTAGCTTCTCCGTGCTGTACCGGTCCTTCTGTGTGGTGGAGCCTCCAGGCTTCTTGGCCAAGGGACCTGAAATCCCTTGCGGGTTGGTTTTCTGCTGCAGGACCTGCAACTATGACAGCCTCGGACCCCAGTCCGGTATGCAGTTTCCTCTCTGCCAGGATCGTCTCTCGTCGCCTCTGTCCCTGGCTTTCTGATCCTCCTTTGCCTTCTGGACTCCTCAACTGCGGCTGACCTGTCCCTCTCTTCTGGGAACCCTTCTGGATGCTTCAGAAGTGGGTCCTGGTCTCCCTAACCCTGCCCTCAGTTCCAGCTTTTATAGGGGCAGCCTACTCCCCCTACTGGCCTGGGACAGGAGGTGCTGCATGCAAATGGTCCATGACCAGAGAACCTTCCTCCTGCTCTCAGACACAGCCTTACAAGTTTGTGGCATCCAGGCCTGGGGTGACACATGCTCAGTGACACAAACACAGCAGGCATGTCCGCTTCTGTTACAGCTGACGGACTCTCACTCAGCCTGACTGGAGCGAGTATGCAACAGTAGCTTCTGTGGTCAGAGACCTGATTGACAATGCTTGGCGCAGTAACAGGGGTGGAGGAGGAAGCAGCAGATGCATTTGATGGGGCGGCTGATGGTTGTCTATTGAAAACCAATTTTGAGTTTATCATGTTTGTGTACCCCTTTGTGGAGAACAATATCTGCACCAATTAATTGATTTCACTACAGTATAACTATACAAATGGGTGGAGACCAAAACCTCTTCCACCAAGACCAACCCAGGAGATGGAGACCTAACCAGGGGTATTCACATTTCCCTAAATTAGGGCCTAACATCAACAAAGTGACATCAATTTCACTACAGTAGAAATTGTGTAATTAGGACCGACACCTCTTCCAGTACAGCCAACCCAGGAGATGGAGACTCAGTCAGGAGTGTTCACATTTCCCTAAATGAGGGCCTAACACCACCAAAGTGGCATCAATTTCACTAGAGTATAACTATTGTAAAGGAGACCGACACCTCTCCGACTTCAGCCAACCCAATGGATGGAGACCCAATCAGGATTCTCCACATTTCCAAAAATTAGTGACAGACGTCAGCAAAGTGTAATCAATTTCACTACAGTAGAAATAGTGTAAATGAGACCCACATCTCTTCCAGTACAGACAACC
The DNA here is from genome assembly GCF_046119375.1 of Phyllobates terribilis. Classification (NCBI taxonomy): domain Eukaryota; kingdom Metazoa; phylum Chordata; class Amphibia; order Anura; family Dendrobatidae; genus Phyllobates; species Phyllobates terribilis. The sequence continues at coordinate 16,304,122 of NW_027362761.1, read as the reverse complement.
CAGGAGATGGAGACCTAACCAGGACTGTATACATTTCCCTAAATTAGGGCCTAACACCACCGAAGTGGCATCAATTTCACTAGAGTATAGGTATTGCAAAGGAGACCAAAATCTCGTCCACTACAGCCAACCCAATAGACGGAGACCCAATCTAGATTCTCCACATTTCCAAAAATTAATGGCAGACGCCAGCAAAGTATAATCAATTTCACTACAGTAGAAATAATGTAAATAAGACCCACACCTCTTCCACTACAACCAATCCAAGAGATGGAGACCTAACAAGGACTGTTCACATTTCCCTAAATGAGGGCCTAACACCACCGAAGTGGCATCAATTTCACTAGAGTATAAGTATTGCAAAGGAGACAAAAACCTCTTCCACTACAGCCAACCCAATAGATGGAGACCCAATCACGGACGGAGCGGAATCGACACCTGTATCTCTCAAACTGCGTTTACCCAGTGGGACCCGGCCTTACACCACGTTCATACCACACACAGTCAGGAGAAGACTCAGTGGAAGAACTTACTAAGGAGAGGAACACACCAGCGGGGTCTCGACAGGTGCTCCTGATCTACCTGGGAAGTGCTGAACCCCCTTCCTGGTGGCCGCAGTACGCCGTGTGTAGCAGAGGGAAGCTTTGCGGCTGAAAGTTCATCTAAAGTGAGTAAAGACCCGGATGACTTCATTCACTGCCTCCGCTTGTTTATTCCTGCGCGGCACTGCACCCACCATACCTCCCCACAGATCTTACTCACTGCCCTGGGGCCTACTCTGCCTGTGGGGAGTAGTACCAACCAAGCTGCCAGAACACCAGCCTCAGAGGACTGTTGCAGCGCTGGTGGCCTTCACCGGAAACCATAGGTGGCGTAGTCGAACAACCACTCATCCAAAAAGCCCATTTTTCATGTGACAGCCCTGGGCACGGAACGGGTCAAGGCCACGACTGCATCCCCGTAACATCTACACTGACCTGGCTCCGAGTAACCCCACCGCTCAGGGAGGGCGAGTCATGTGCCTCTCTGCTATCTTGGGGAAAAGCTCTATTAAGGTTGCTTAAAAGCTTGTTTCTTTACTCCAACATAAGTGGGTCCCTTTCCAGGGAGGGAAGCATCTGGCAAAATTGACTCTTATAACGTGGATCTAACAGAGAGGCAACCCAGTAGTCAGCATTATTTTGAATCCTAACTACAGGTATATGGGGATCATGTTGCAGATAGTACATCAAGAAGGCACTCATATGTCGGGCTCTTCCAGGAGGTCCAAAGTCAGGCTGTATTGTGGGCTACGTAACACTGATGCTTGTTTCCTCCGTCCACGTTCAACCGAGAGGGGATGTTTATCCTCTTCATCCTCTGACAGCTGCTCGCCCATCACCTCTTCCTCCTCCATTACTTCCTCGGCTCTTGCACCTTCACTAACAGTTTTCCTGGTATCACCAAACCCCCTCGATCGCAGGAATCCACTGTCACTTGGCATCCGCCTGTGTGACGAGGGTCTGGAACTTTGAGACATTCTCATCCCTTCCGCATCCTCCTCTTCTTCTGGGACAACAAGGTTATTCAAAGTCTGCTCCAGCATGTAGATGACCGGAATAGTGATGCTGATGACAGCATTGTCAGCGCTAACCAGTTTAGTAGCCATTTCAAAACTGTGTGGAAGGGTGCAGAGGTCCTTAATCTGTTCCCACTCCGTAAGCGTGATATGCCCCATGTCCATACTGCGTTGACCTAGGCTATATGACATCACATACTGCATTAGAGCTCGTTGCTGCTGCCTCAGTTATTGCAACATGTGCAGAGTGAAATTCCACAGCGTTCGCACATCACAAATCAACCTGTTAACTGGCACAGACAAAGTCCTCTGTATCGATACAAGTCGATGACATGAGGGGTGCAAACGGTGGAAGTGAGCACACAGCTTCCTTACTTTGTGAAGCAGCTCATCCAGGCCAGGATAGTGGCAGAGAAATCGCTGTACCACCAGGTTGAAGACGTGAGCCATGCAAGGCACGGTACTAACAGGTTTGTACCATTATCGCACACAGCCTTCCCTGGCTCTAGGTTCAGCCGAGATAGCCAATGCTCAAACTGAGCCTGGAGAGCTGCCCACAACTCTTCACCTTTATGACTGCAATCTCCAAGTCATATTAATTTTAAGACTGCCTGATTGCGGTGAGCCCTGACTGCGCAGTACGGAGGTGGTGTGGATTCACTCTGCACCCTTGGAACGCGTGTCTCGTTAAGGCAGAGGTTGAGTGCGCAGGTGGAGGCCCTAGAGGAGGTGGAGGATGCAGAAGCAGTGGAGGAAGTGGGAAATACAAAGGTTTCTTCTGCAAATCTTGGGGATTCCAAGATTTGTGGAGCAGCCCCTTCCCCGCCTGCCCCCACAGCCACCAAAGTCACCCAGTGCCCAGTCAGCGAGATGTAACGCCCTTGGCCATGCTTATTTTTCCAGGTGTCTGTGGTGAAATGCACCCTGTCAGATATAGATTCAGTCAAGGAATGGGTGATGTTGTCTGCAACATGCTCGTGTAGCGCAGGCACAGCTTTCATAGAGAAGCAATGGCGACTGGGGGACTGCGACGGCCATCAGCTTTCAGAAACCGTCTGTATCTACCAGGCGGAAAGGCAGCATTTCCGTGGCCAACAGATTTGAGATGGTGGAGTTCAACCTCTTAGATTTGTCATGCGTAGGATGAAACAATCTTTTAAGTGACCACAACTGTGGGACTGAGGGCTGGATGCGGTGCTGAGAGAGGGCTGCATATGGTGAACCGGACAAACTACCGGACCATGAGTGAGGTGCAGGTGCAGATGTTATGGTGGGTTGAGAAAAATGCGGTGTGCTCGGTTAAACAAACACAGCAGGCGTGTCTGCTTCAGTTACAGATGACGGGCTGTCACACAGCCTGACTGGAGCGAGTAAAGAACCAGATTTTATGTGATGGGAGACCTGCGTGACAATACTTGGCACGGTACCAGAGGAGGAGGAAGTAGCAGCAGATGCAATGGGGCAGTTGATGGTTGTTGAGGGCCACTGGTCCGCATTTCAGCGCAGTGAGATTCCCAGCATAACGCATGTTGTTTGAGCATGTGAACGTTCATGCATGTAGTAGTCAAATTATTGCAGTTTTTCCCAGTTTTATTGTAAAGTTTGCAGATAACGTGAGTTGGCATATCCTTTGCGGTGACAAAAAGGCCCATGCTAGGCAACTCTTGCCGCCACTGCGAGTTGCATACCCGTGACCGCTGCCAGCCACAGCCACGGGTTGTGGCTAAGGATGCAGTGCTCCTCGTGCTTGTGACGCGCCCCTGGGCCTGCTGTGTCGCGCAGCGTCTCGCGCACGGGGGCTTACCCGGAACCGGATCAGATGAGGGTTGTAGTCTCCGAGTGGCGGGGACCCGGTCCGTGCCCAGGGAGTCAACTCAGTGTGTGGCAGTCTTGATAGATGTTATTTGAGTGTCGACTACGCCACCCGTTGATTTGCAGCTATGGAGCTGCCGCTGCAGGGCAGACCGCTGAGGCCGGTGTAGAATTGTGCAGCGTGATAGTATAACCCCCAACGGGAGGGGTATGGCCTCAGGGCAGCCGACGTGGAAGATGGGGGTAGCAGGAACCACTCAGAGACGGTGCGGTGTAATTCAGGGTCTTTACTGGTAACAACGATAGACCCTCCCGGAGTACTTGCTAGCGAACGGGGCCTGGTCAGTCCTTGAGCAGATGGGATCTCCCCTGGCCAGGCGGAGTTGTAGGCCTCCCAAACTGACTGTACTCTTCTGGCTACCTTGCTAGAAGCGGATATAAGTAGCCCACGTCCCTGAGTGTACCGTGTGGTGCTCACCCGTATGGCCGGTGACTCGGGGCCTTCTAATGGCTTCCGCTCCACGATGGCGGTGCTGGTCCCACGCGTGTGACCGTGCCTTCGGGTGTCTGGGCCTGAGGACCTGAAATCCCCTGCCGGTCGGCTTCTGCTGCTGGGTAAGAGTTAGTCCCCACAGCCTCGGACGCCGGGTCCGGTAAGAAAGCTTCTCAGTCAGGGCGAGCTCTGCAGCTGCCAGCCCCTGACTTGTAGTAGTATTGCTCCCACTGAGCTTCTGCTGTTTCTTCCTGTGACTGTTTCTTGTCTCTACTCTCCTTGACTGACTAACCCTGCTTCAGCCCCGGGTTTATATAGGGGAAGGTCTTCCCCTCCCAAGACTGGGCAGGAGGTGTGGCATGCACAGGATCCCTGGCCAAGAGACCTCCCACCTGCTCTCAGACATAACATTGCTTGTTACTGTGGAAACCAGACCCCTGGGGTGCCACACTTGCATCACTCTGTGTCTGCGCCGTACGGAGAAATGTAACCTCCTCGCCTTCCTCCTCCACCTCCTCAGATGAGCTACTCGGCTGCATGACTCTGGGTTCACACCAAGTAGGATCTTCAACCTCGTCATCATTTAATGCGTTATCCAATTCTTCGCCCTCACAGTGACCCTTCTCCTCTTGTTGCCCTGACAGCACAATACAATCCGCATGAGTCTCAGGTATCTGAGTCTCATCGGATCACCTCCCTCCCCTGCGGTTAACGTCTGGTGATGAGGGTCAGGAACCTGCTTGGAACCTACTTCGTCCTGCCCCGAATCCAAGCTAAAAAAAATTTGGGCATCGATGCAGATGCTTTCCTTCTCTTGATTCTGTGACTGTTTGGCGTACACTTCTGATGCCCATGGTATAGAATGGGTGAACAGTTCTACAGACTCGCCCATCTGTAGTTCGCCACAGTCACTTGGGCAGTTGGACTATTGTGATTTGGGGGAAGCATGGGTAATTGGGGTGCCACCTCTGTGGACTGTACTGTGTGTGATGTTGAGGTGGAGGAAGAAGAGAAGAGTTCACTTGAAGCAGAGCTTGCCATCCACTGGAGCACCTGCTCTTTCTGGCCCTTATCAACAAGGCATATCGCTGTGCTGCTGCCACAGAAAGGGAGTGCAGTAGGCCGTCCAGTAACAGAAGTTGTCAGTTGTCTTTGGATAGGACCTGTTTGTGTTGGTTCTCTAGTGCTTTCGCTAACATTACCACCTACCCCACATATACCTTGAACACCAAGCCTATTCCCCCTTCCACCACGCCCTCTCTTTTTCCCACTCATGTTGCTTAGATACTGTGGTAGGAGCATGCTATTAACTAAACAAAAATTTGTTTTTATCCTCTGCAACAGCTCTACACACCCCTGAATTTCAGCGACACTAAATGACAAGGTAAGATATGGCCTGCCGTATAACGTTACTAATAGACGAAATAAATTTTTTAGTGTGGATGAGGCCGATAAAACATGCGAGATATTCTCCAAACAATTTCAAACCGAGATGTCCCCTGTTCTATCACTTTAGCCACAGAAGAAATTATATTTTCACTGTGGATGAGGCCTGTATATCATAAAAGATATGATACAAACAATGTCAAACTGAGATGTCCCCTGCTGTATAATGTTGGGAACAGAAGAAAGTATTTTTTTACTGTGGATGAGGCCTGTATAACATAGGAAATATTCTCCGAACTATTTCAAACTGAGATGTCCCCTGCTGTATCACATTAGGAACAGAAGAATTTATTTATTTTTTTTACTGTGGATGAGCCCAGTATGACATAGAATATATGCTCCAAAATATTTCAAACTCAGATCTAACCAGCTGTATCACATTACTCAGAGCAAAAAATATTTTTTTGTTACTCTACATAAGCTCTGCGTACAGCTGAATTTGACCGCCACTGACGTAGTAGCTGGCTTATAGCACAGTGTATCACATTTGTCACATGAAAAAATATTTTTTGGACTGTGCCTAGCAAGAGAAAAAAATTATTTTTTTACTCTGAAAACAGCTGAAATTCAATGCCACTAAAATAGTATTTGGCTTTTAGCAGACTGGATCACGTTTGTTATTTATAAGGGATTTGTCGTGACGCCACCTGTGGTATCTGGTGAGGATCACCAGCACTGCTACAGTCCTCTGAGGCAGATGTTAGGGCAGCTTGGGATGGAACGGCTCCCCACAGGTGGAGCAGGCCTCAGGGCAGTGTAGAGAAATGGAGGTGCGCTGGGCGTTGTAGTGCAGGGAGGGAAATGGCGCCGGCGAAAGAAAGGGATGGAGGCAGTACAGTGCTGTCATCCAAGATTTACTTACAGTTCTTAGACAGTCCACAGGTGCACTGTACTGGTGCAAACCTCCCGCGTCGCACTGCGTTCACCGGGCAGGGGTCCAGTCCTTCCTCAGGCAGCTCGGGTGTACCTGGCAGGACCCCACTTTCTTATGTGCCTCTCTAGACCGACTTCACGCTGGGTCTTACTCCCTCCTGCCCTGCGCTTCCCACTGTGAATCCTGTTCGGGTGCTGCGTGGTCCCCCCTGTCCGTCGGAGTTGCACAGACCTGCTTGACCTTACTTGGATTGAAGTGGGGGGGTTTTGGCTTCCGGCTATAGAAGTCAGAAGCCTCCGGTTTTTCCATCCGAGGCCTGAAGCTGCACAACTGGGCCAGGGGCCGGTCCCCTTCTTGCAGCCTAGATCCTCCTGACACTTGGCAGGTTCGGGGTGTATGGGTGCCACCTGCACTCGCCGTACTCCCCTAGGATCCCTTCTGCAGAATGGAGCTTACTCCCTGCTCCCCTCCTGGGCCTCAGTCCTGGGCCCTTGTAGTGGAGCAGAGCTCCTACAGAGACTCTGCTCCCAGACTGTTCCTCTGAACTGTCCCTACTCAACGACCAACAACCTTTAAGATGTCTACCTTTTATATATCTACTGTATGAGTGCTCCCCTAAACTACTTCCTCCACCCACACCCACTACTGGTTCCCCCTACCTTTGGGTTCCCCCCACCCCAGCCAGGGTCAGGGCTCAGCAGAAAACTACATTGCGTCTTGCCCCTCCGACTGGCCTGGGGTAGTGTAGTGTTGGATGTAGGTATTGGGGTCCCGTGCAGCACTCCCTCCTTACCTGACAGAAGGGAGACACCACATCTCTGGGTGAGGTGCAGTACCTCTGTGGCGACCGAACCCTCAGGGGCGCCACAGCAGCATGGTGGCTCAGTGGTTAGCACTGCAGCCTTGCAGTGCTGGAGTCCTGGGTTCAAATCCCACCAAGGACAACATCTGCAAGGAGTTTGTATGTTCTCCCCATGTTTGTGTGGGTTTTCTCCCATACTCCAAAGACATACTGATAAGGAATCTAGATTGTGAGCCCCAATTGGGACAGTGCTGATAATGTCTGTAAAGCGCTGTGGAATTAATGGTGCTATAGAAGTGATTAAAATAAAATAATAAATAACACAGCTTGCACTATCACATTAGCAACAGAAAAACAGTTTTTTTGTGCTCTGCAGACTCTGCATAGAGCAGAATTTCAACCACACAAAATGAATAGGTGGGCTGCGCTTGCTTGCTTGATCACATTAGCAAGTGCAAAAATAGATTGAAGGTATATTCATGCATGGAGCTCAATACAAGCGGTGCACAACACTGTTCTATGGCATGGGCCCTGCTCTTTCTGTCAGAATCCCAGTACTTGCACAAGAAAACAAAAAATGTGCAGCACCATCGATTGCACAGGTACACAGGCTAGGAATTATCTACACTATCTGACTTCCACACGAGCGCCCATCTACAGATGCATCTCACAAAATTAGAATATCATCAAAAAGTTAATTTATTTCAGTTCTTCAATACAAAAAGTGAAATTCATATATTATATAGGGTCATTACAAACAGAGTTATCTATCAAGTGTTTATTTCTCTTAATGTTGATGATTATGGCTTACAGCCAATGAAAACACAAAAGTCATTATCTCAGTAAATTAAAATAATTAACAAAAAACACCTGCAAAGGCTTCTTAAGAGTTTAAAAAGGTCCCTTAGTCTGTTTCAGTAGGCTCAACAATCATGGGGAAGACTGCTGACTTGACAAATGTCCAGAAGGCAGTCATTGACACACTCCACAAGGTTCCAGAGTTCCAACTTTCATTTGGAAATCAAGGTCCCAGAGTCTGGAGGAAGAGTGGAGAGGCACACAATCCAAGCTGCTTGAGGTCTAGTGTGAAGTTTCCACAATCAGTGATGGTTTGGGGAGCCATGTCATCTGCTGGTGTAGTTCCACTGTGTTTTATCAAGACCAAAGTCAGCGCAGCCGTCTACCAGGAAATTTTAGAGCACTTCATGCTTCACTCTGCCGACAAGCTTTTTGGAGATGGAAATTTCATTCTCCAGCAGTACTTGGCACCTGTCCACACTGCCAAAAGTACCAATACCTGATTTAAAAACAACAGTATCACTGTGCTCGATTGACCAGAAAATCCGCCTGACCTTAACACCATAGAGAATCTATGGGGTATTCTCAAGAGGAAGTTAAGACACCAGACCCAACAATGCAGACGAGCTGAAGGCTGCTATCAAAGCAACCTGGGCTTCCATAACACCTTAGCAGTGCCACAGGCTGATCGCTTCCATGCCACGCCACATTGATGCAGTAATTGATGCAAAAGGAGCCGACCAAGTATTGAGTGCATTTACTGAACATACATTTCAGTAGGCCAACATTTAATATTTTAAAAACATTTTTCAAGCTGTTGTTATAAAGTATTCTAATTTACTGAGATAATGACTTTTGTATTTTCATTGGCTGTAAGCCATAATCATCAGCATTAACAGAAATAAACACTTTAAATAGATCAATCTGTTTGTAATGACTCTATATAATATACGAGTTTCACTTTTTGTATTGAAGAACTGAAATAAATAAACTTTTTGATGATATTCTAATTTTGTGAGATGCACCTGTAGCTAGCTAATATCTGTCATTACACAGGAGCACACTGAGCTGCGACTGTCTCCCCAACAGTTACATGGATAGAATGGAGCTGAGGGAACATGGCCGCTTTTTATATAGGGAGGACATGTGATTTCAGCAGCCAATTGCACAAGCCCGTTTGTCTGGACAGTGTGGATGCCTCCTGTGCTCTGATTGGCTAGCCACGCTTTCCTGACTTGACGTTACAGCCTACCGAAAAAAAAAAAAACCTGTTCTGAGCTCTCCACAGCCCCCACACTAATCTACCACGCCTCCCCGCTCTACATACACTTGCACTATGCTAGCAAAACTGTTCAAAACGCTGTGGTTGCCCAGTATTCGCGTTCCCGCGCTTATTCGTCAAACAATTTCCAATTTTAACAAATTTTGCTCGCCTTTCCAACCATGAATCCGAATGTGCCATATTCGTGTTGTGCCTGCTGTTTGCTACTGCTGTCTTTTGAAATATGGAGACACCAAGTTGGGTCTCCATCTGTTGGGTTGCCTGTAGTGGAAGGGGTGTCAGAGTCTCATTATACTATTTCTACTCTGGGGAAATTGATCATGTCAGTAAAAGTCTGTGGAATAAATGGCACTATATAAGTGAGTAAGATCAATAAATAATTTAAAAAAATTGATGCCACTTTAGTGGTGTCTGCCTCTTGACTATGAAGGGGATAGTGAGGTGGCTGACGATATGGACATAACAGAACTAAGCAAATTTATTAAAGCTCTACCAACAAAAAAAGATCTGTAGGAATTTTCTTGCAGATTAGAGAATTCCTACAAAAATGAACTCCACAATCTGAAAACTGAATTCACCTTGCGAGTAGAGGAAGTGGAGAAATCACAGGAGGATATACTACAGGAACTACAAGTTGAATTTGACCGTATCCATAGATTTCTAGGTCTCAAACCATCCTCAGAATCCCGCCCTAGAGACATTATTTGCAGGGTCCATTACTATAAACTTAAAGAGGCTATCATGGTGGCAGCCAGATGAAAAGGCCCTATAAATTACGCTGGATCTCAAATTCTATTACTCCCTGATCTCTCCAGATGCACACTACAGCTAAGAAGAGCATTAAAGCCCCTACTGACAAGTCTGAAAGAAAAATACATCATCTACAAATGGGGTTATCCGTTCCAACTAACAGCCTTCAAGGAAGGGAAATCAGACATTTTCAAAAAAATAGGAGACCTGGCTAACTTCCCAGGAACTTTTGATCTTCCGATGATATCACAGGAGAGGAGCCGGCGAACTCCTCCAGAAGCCTCTTACATTCTGCTCCAAACTCCTGTTGACCTTGGTTTGGAAAATAAACATTAGCAATAACAAGTTTGCGTGTAGTCCAAGATATTCATAAGAATATGTATCTACCCTCAGTGTCAATCAAGGAGTCTAAGATCTCTGGCATGAAAGATTTGTGAAAGGCTATCTAGATGCCTTTATATTTGGAGTTTGAGTTAGAGCTATCTCTTCAACTCGTTCTTTTTTTAAGCGTGACCCGTGAGAAATAAAAACCCCTCTCAAAACACTCTTCAGTGCTTCCCATTTGATTGGGGGTGGTGTGCGATCTTTGGCGTGATCAGCCATGAAATTGTCAATTATTTGATTTACTTCTGACTTACACAAAGGATCCTGTAGTAAGTTTTCATTTAAACGCCATGAGAAGCCTGGTCTCGGACATGGATCTATTAGAATAGAAAAAAATATGAATGCATGATCTGAACACAGCATCGATCCCACATCTGCCTCAATTGGACGGTCTAGTAAACTATGGGAGACGAAAAAGTAATCAATTCTGCTGTAGATGTACCTGTGAGAAAAAGCTAAAAATCTTTGGTATTGGGATGAAGAACCCCCCAAGCATCAATCAGTCTCAAATTATGTAGTTGCTTTTTTATCTGTTGTATAGCAGAGGGAGAATGAGAGGACTTACCAGATGAGACATCCAGTGAGGGTTTCATAGGGATATTGAAATGGCCTCCCAATATCACCAAACTTTCTGAACATGCTTTCCGAGCAGTAGCGAGTATGCTAGCTCATCACTAATAGTGACTGCAAAAATGTATGTGAAGCCCAGAAAACCACTTTACCCCATCATCCAAGCAAATAGAAACTGCATTCGATTTTGTACTTTGCAAATCAATTATTTTATTTTCATCAACACAGTCGGGTAAATATTAAAACAATGTTTTGAGTGGTAAATTGCATCTTTCTTCGGAAATTGGTGTCTGCCTGCATGTGCAATGGCAGTTTGCTGCTACATGCACATGCAGCACTGACACTAAAGCCTGTAAGAGAGTATAATTTACGACCCAACCGTTGTTGCAATATTTTTTTGAACGCAGTGATGAAAATTAAAGTAATTAATTGCAAAGTACAAAAACTTGCACTATCTCGATCGTTTTGTATTATTAGTTCAAGATAAAGGCTACATTGCTACTTTTAGCATGTGAATCCAGATAATGTTTGTTTTAAATTTCTCCTTTTTTAAAATTATAGTATGTAGTATTAGCAGGGGCATACATAGAAATCATGGGACCCCATGGCAAAAGTCTGAATGGGGCCCCCCACCCCCGGCTCCCCAACCCCCTAAAACTGTGCAGCCAGAATATTTATCCTACTGCCACCTGTAATGTGCAGCAACAATATTTACCCTTTCCGCCTCCATATAATGTGCAAACTGTGCAGCCACAATATTTACCCCCTCCCCCATGTAATGTGCAAACTGTGCAGCCAGAAATAATATTTACCCCCTCACCCCCCCGTAATGTGCAAGCTGCAGCCAGCCAGAAATAATATTACCTCCCTCCCCCCTGTAATGTGCAAACTGTGCAGCCGCAATATTTATTCTCTCCCCCTCTGTAATGTGCAAACTGTGCAGCCACAATATTTACCCCTCTCCCCCCTGTAATGTGCAAACTGCAGTCAAAAATAGTAATTACCCGCTAACCCCCCTCTAATGTGCAAACTGTGCAGCCACAATATTCATCCCCTTCCCCTCCTCTAATGTGCAAAAAGCAGCCAGCCAGAAATAATATTTACCCTCCTCCCTCTCCCAAGTAGCTGGATCAGCCTTTTTTGGACCATAAACAAAGCAGAAGTGACAAGGGGACACATTAAAAATTTTTTTATTAAATTTATTACCACGGCCGGGCCATCTTCTCTTCACACAGGCAGTGCTCACATTCCTCACATGTCTTGCAAAATATGACTTCCGGCTTCTGGGCCCTGTATACAGCTGCGCTCTGGCTGGAAAGCTACATCAGCCAGGAGGCGTGGCGTGCTTTTGCAGATGTCAAAATCCATGTCTGTAGAAATTCAGAGACATTTGAGAGCTTTTCTGATAAGTTTGATTTATCCAATGAGGAGAGGAATCAATTATTTAAAATGTGGATTCCAGTCACATTTGCCTGACTTTTAATTTTAATGCCCTGTGAAAATGACTCTCCTAATGGATGGGAAAATGATTCGGACAGATTAAAATATTTGATTTATTGTGCCACAAAGGATTTCCCCGACATAGATGATCTGCAAAAATTAAGGATTGGTAGGAAAGAATGTACATATACATTCATGTCCATATTTGAATGATTGTACAAAGCTCTCATCAAAAATGGAAAATTACAACAAATGATAATCACTTTTGTACAAAAATTTAAATTCTTAAATCCAGTATCTCGAGTTATTCCATCACAAAAGAGTCTTTATTTGAATGTGCGCAGTTGCTTGATTTTGTTGGAAAACATGAAAATCGTAAAAAGAAAATAAATCAAGCTAAATTTGTAAAACCAGAAAAACCAGTCATCCTCGAAATGAAATCTATGAAATACGTAGAAGATTTCATATATGTTATAAGCCATATCAGATGATTCAAAAGTCAATTTCTTCACAGAAAGAGTTAAAAATTCAAAGCTGTGACTTCTCCCTAAAAAGGAAAATGGCTAAAATTGACAGACAGAGACAGGTGAGACCAGCTCACAGTGACATCATTGAATGTAGACTGAAGAACAGGCAATTATCTGAGATTTTGAAGGATAGAAAAATGTCTTTTCTAAACAGAGCTTTTCTGGAGATTTTTGACAGAGACATAAGATTTGGTTTAGGGAGTGGCTAAGGAAAAACTGTAGTTATATGTTGTATAAAAGTTATACAATGTATCATTAGTTATTTATTATTTTATACAGTAAAATTGTGAAGTTATATAGTTTTTGTAGATTTATATATATATATATACACTTGTATACAGTAGAGATTGTGTATAATTGTATTTATATATATTTATAGTAATATAATAAAAAAAAATAATAAATTAGAACCTCATATATAAATTAAAGTAGCAATATTTTGAATTACATTAGAACCAATATATGTATAATATATTTAAATAATTTTGTTTCTGTATGAATTTGATATTTAATCTTATCTTTTATGTTTCCTTAGAATTTTCATTCCAAAGCAGGATTTGATCAAACAACTCTAAAATGGATTTATTTCTTTATTCACACAGGAAGTTGGAAAAAATTGCATGATTTTATGTGTTTTACATTTTAAAATAATAACAATATAACTAGTTGAACTATATTATGTGTAACAATTATTAATTAATTCTTTTGTGCTGCTAATATTTCCTGTGCATGAAATGTTTGTGCCTTGTAACTAAAGTAACTTACAGCATGACGTGTGTGACAGCTGCAGCCTTTGAACTTTGAGCAAATAATATGGATTTCCATTCATCCTTTCTTTAGTTGGTGTAATTTAAACCTGGTAGCCAGTAAAAAAAATAATCTCAGACATTTCTATTTTTTGCAAGTCAAGAGCATTTTTTTTCAAGTGTCCTAAATTTCAGAAAAATCTTATATTACATGTAGTTAGGGAATATTCAAAGAAACATTAAGATATTAAATTTAATAGTTTACAATGCGCATTGATAATTAGGATTCAAAAATTTTGGGTTAAATATATATATATCTATAACTTCATATGTGGAATGTTTGAGTTGAACAAATCTGTGAATGTCAGAGTGAAATAGCAGATGTTCATTTACTTCATCTGCTAAGTGTGATTTGTGTGACAGAGGCCTCATGTATGCTTGAAAAAAAACAAAAGATTTCTTTATGTGAAGGTACAAAAATACATTTAATTCTGAGAAAATTATGATACATAATTAAGTATTATCTATATAATATATATATATTTCTTTAGTAATTATTATTTCTTGATTTAGCTAATAGTGGATAAGGGCAACCACACATCAAAATGGTTTATAAAGCAAATTTACATTTAGAATAATTTTTCCACATGATAATTTCATAGTATTCAAGGATATTATTTTTTTTAATGGTTACCTAAATAGGTACACAACTTTTCAGAAAAATATATGCTACACATTGATATGAAATTTATGCAAAATATTTATAGAAGAATAATTATTTTTAATTTGGTTCTGATATATAAATTATTTTATAAAATAATATTTTTTGGCATTAAGGGGGAAAATGTGTTTTTGACCCTGATTACATAATCACTTTTGATCAATACTTATTTTTTACACATTTTAATGAAGAAGAAATATTAATAAGATACAATGGTATAATTAAGAAGGGTATTACATGCAAAGTTGCATAATTTAATAATTTTTGGTAATACAAGGTTATGACAAATATGATATCATCCAGATAATGGAAATATAAGGGTATTTTTTATGGAGAATATAGTTACTCTGCATTTGTCATTAACATATGAAGGCTTTATTTTTATTATTATTATTTTTAGTCTTAATTTTATTTTTCATTTTTACATTTTATTCTTACTTTCTTCTTATTTTTCCATTTTTCACTTTTAATTCTCATTTTTTCATTTTATTTCAGTTCAATATCTCAACTGAGAAAAACATGAATATTTAATAAAGTAATGTCTAATACAAGAATATTGCTTCATTAAATATAATGATAATGTTCCAATATAAGAAGAAAAATGTTTACATTTTCTGAGTAAACACAAGTCATTCTTGCATTCATTCATTCATATAAACACTTGTTGTTTCAAAACACACTGATACCTATGGGTTGGAAAAGGTAATTACACCCATGACATAAAAATATTCTATCTCATGAAGAACTTGATTAATAATGAATTATTATCTATTATTGTTTTATTATTCCAAACATAATTTATTTTAATATTTTGATAATAATTAGATAGATATTATTGATTGCTATGGTACGCTGTGATATTATAAGTTAGGAAAATTGCCAGATTTGGTATCAGATTAGGGAATGAAGACTTCAATCACAATTATGAATTCTATCTTAACCACTTTGCACCAGAGCCTGTTTTTGCCTTCGTGACCGGGCCAATTTTTTCAATTCTGACCACTGTCACTTTATGAAGTAATTACTCTGGAACGCTTCAACGTATTCCCCTGATTCTGAAATTGTTTTTTCAAGACATATTGTACTTCATGATACTGGTAAAATTTCTTTGATATAACTTACGTTTATTTGTGAAAAAATCGGAAATTTGGTGAAAATTTTGAAAATTTTGCAATTTTCTAACTTTGAATTTTCATGCCCTTAAATTAGAGAGATGTGTCACACAAAATAGTTAATAAATAACATTTCCCACATGTCTACTTTACATCAGCACAATTTTGGAACCAAAATTTTTTTTTGTTAGGGAGCTATAAGGGTTAAAATTTGACCAGTGATTTCTCATTTTTCCAACAAAATTTACAAAAACATTTTTTTAGGGACCACATCATATTTGAAGTCACTTTGAGGGGTCTTTATGACAGAAAATACCAAAAAGTGACACCATTCTAAAAACTGCACCCCTCAAGGTGCTCAAAACCACATTCAAGAACTTTATTAACCCTTCAGGTGCTTCACAGGAAGTTTTGGAATGTGGAAGAAAAAATTAACATTTAACTTTTTTCACAAAAATGTTATTTTAGACCCAATTTTTTCTATTTTCACAGGGGTAACAGGAAAAAATGGACCCCAAATTTTTTTGTGCAATTTCTCTTGATCGTGCTGATACCCCATATGTGAGGGAAAACCACTGTTTGGGCGCACTGCAGGGTTCGGAAGGGAAGGAGAGCCATTAGACTTTTTGAATATAAAATTTGTCTGAATAATTAGCAGACGCCATGTTGCGTTTGGAGAGCTCCTGATGTGCCTAAACAGTGGAAACCCCCCACAAGTGACACCATTTTGGAAACTAGACCCCTTGGGGAACTTATCTAGATGTGTGGTGAGCACCTTGAACCCCAAGGTGCTTCACAGAAGTTTATAATATTGAGCTGTAAAAATAAAATTTTCACATTTTTCCCACAAAACCGTTTTTCATCCCTTAATTTTGCATTATCATAAGGGTAATAGGAAAACTTGCACCATGAAATTTGTTTTGCAATTTCTCCTGAACACGCTGATACCCCATATGTGGAGGCAAACCACTGTTTGGGCGCACGGCAGGGTTTGAAAGGGAAGGAGCGCCATTTGACTTTTTGAATGTAAAATTTGTTTGAATAATTAGCGGACGCCATGTTGCATTTGGGGAGCCCCTGATGTGCCTAAACAGTGGAAACCCCCCACAAGTGACACCATTTTGGAAACTAGACCCCTTAGGGAACTTAACTAGATGTGTGGTGATCACCTTGAACCCCAAGGTGCTTCACAGAAGATTATAATGTTGAGCTGTAAAAATAAAATTTTCTAATTTTTCCCACAAAACCGTTTTTCATCCCTTAATTTTGCATTATCATAAGGGTAATAGGATAAATTGCACCATGAAATTTGTTGTGCAATTTCTCCTGAGTACGCTGATACCCCATATGTGGGGGAAAACCACTGCTTTGGTGTACGGCAGGGTTCGGAAGAGAAAAGAGCACTATGTTGGCTGGGATAGGTGGCAGACACCATGTCACATTTGAAGAGTCGCTGACATGCCGAAACAGCAGAAACCCCCACAAGTGACCCCATTTTGTAAATTACACCTCTCAAGGAATTCATCTAGGGAAGTAGTGAGTATTTTTTAATTTTTAAATTTATACCATTGGGCAGTGAAAAAAGCATAATTATATTTTTACCACAAAAAAATGTTTTACCCTCAGATTTTACATTTTCACACAGGGCAATGGGTAAAAATGGAACCGAAATGTGTCACACAATTTCTTCTAAAAGTGGCAATACCCCATATGTGGCTGTATCGTACCGCTCAGCCATACGGCGAGATCTGGGAGGGACGGAGTGCTATTTGACAATTGGAGAACAAATTATTGTAGAATAGGCATTTGGATTTGGGTGCACAAAATTTTCTGAATTTCTTTTGGGGGGCAAGGGCCATTTCGCTTTTCCAGAGCCTTTCTGCTACCAGTAACTTGGAAGTGCCTTATATTTTTAACAGATGACAGACCTGAGTGGGGACTAGCTTTTTTTGAGGACTGAGTTGAAGCTTTTATTGGGAATATTTTATGTAACATTTATCCGGCGCTCTAGGCTGAGCACTTACATCGGGGTTTCCATCTAAATTTCCAAGTGACATAATTCAGATGAAACCCCTGGGGGATCCATTCACTGTAATGATGCAGCAGAGTTACTCTGGACTCCGTCTGGCCTCTGTTTAGCGGTGTCCTTTTTTTCAGAAGTGCACAAAACTGGCCAACCGCACTTTTATGCACGCCTAAAACAAATGACACCGTGGGATCCCAGGCTAGACGGCGTCCACAGTGGTCTATATCTGCCTTATTACAGGGAATCTTCCGTCATGGGTTCTGGCTGAATCACGTATTTCAGAGATTTACACGGAAACTCTGGTGCAAGTGCTCAGCGCAGAGCGCAGGATAAATGTGAGCAGAGCCTTACTGCGATCTTTACTGCGATCTTTCGGAGACATAATAAACAAATCATTAGCAGGTGAAGAATTGGTTTTATTTATTTTTTACGCCGCTCCTCGTGCGGTATAAGTGATGAGATTACTTTATTCTTCGGGTCGGTGCAATTACAGAGATACCAGATTTATATCGGGTTTTTATGACTGACAGCTGTCACACACTAAAAGACGCTTTTTTTTGCAAAATCTAGTTTTTGCATCACCATATTTTGAGAGCTATAATTTTTCCATATTTCGGCCGACAGTCATGTGATGGCTTGTTTTTTGCGGGACGAGTTGACATTTTTATTGGTACCATTTTTGGGTACGTGACATTTTTTGATCGCTTTCTATTCCGTTTTTTGGGAGGTAAAATTAACAAAAACCAATTCAGGAATTGTTCTTTGAGGTTTTTTTTTATGCCGTTCTGCGTGTGGTAAAAGTGATCAGGCAGCGTTATTCTTCGGGTCAGTACATTTACAGCGATACTACACTTACTGTATTTTTTTATGTTTTGGCGCTTTTACACAATAAAACAAATTTATAGAAAAAAATATTTTTTTTGCATTGCTTTATTCTGAGCACTATAACTTTTTTATTTTTCGACTGATGGAGCTGTATGGTGGCTTGTTTTTTGTGGAACAAGATGACGTTTTCAGCGGTACCATTTTTATTTCTATTTTGCCTTTTGATCACATTTTTTTCCACTTTTTGTTTGGCGATATGATGAAAAAGCATTTTTTTTGCTCCGTTTTTTATTTATTTTTATTACTGTGTGCACAGAAGGAGTTAATTAGTGTGACAGTTTTATAGCTCGGGTTGTTTTGGACGCGGCGATACCAAATATGTGTTCTTTTTTTGGTTTTGTAAAAATATACGGATTTATTGGTTTAATATTTTATTTATTTATTTTTATTTATTTTGTGATTTTTTTTTTAACAGTTTAAAAACTTTTTTTTAAACCTTTTTTTACATTTTTACTTAGTCCCTGTATGGGACATTAACTTTTATTTTTCTGATCACTGATCTCATGTAATAGACATATATTACATTACATTACATGAGATCTTCCCTGTTTCAGTCAGAGTCTCCTGTCTGGCTCAGCTTGCAGGCTGAGCCAGACAGGACACCATATATGGCAGAGCTGGAGGCGGTCATGTGACCTCCAGCTGCCATAGCAACCCCAGGTCCTGGATGGAATCTGAGGTCTTCGGAGGTAAGTAAGACGACCCCCTCTCCTCCTGCTGTCTCCTATATGCCGCGATCACTATAGATCGCAGCATATAGAAGACAGCAAAGGGTTAACATCACTGGGACCTGATCCAATCAGGTCCCGATGATGTTTCCTGTCAGAGCTAACGCTCTGCACCGGAATCGCAGCGCTTGCAGGACCCTGGGGGTCCTGAGCGCTGCGAGACCACCCACCGTTTTTAAACGTCCGCGCTGCACAGAGCCCAGGCAGCGCGGACGTTTATGTACAGTGGGCGGTCGGGAACCCGTTAATAAAGACTTTTCATATTTTATAAATCAAAGAGATTCTCAAAAGTTACAAGAAAAAGCAACTGATGAGAAGAATGAGGAGAACAAGAGCAAATAGACAAAATCAGGACGCATATACCCATGTCTGGGTGTGAAGACAAGGGTGCATGGGAATAGAGTCAGACCTCCCTAAAAAAAGACACCGGATGCGCCTATCAGTTATAATTCCACCAGCGGCACTAAAAACCCGCTCTGACAAAACACTAGCGGCAGGGCAGGCCAGGACCTCCAAGGCGAAGAGAGCCAGTTCATGCCACGTGTCCAGCTTGGACACCCAATAATTATAAGGCACAGAGGAAGCACGGAGGATGTTGGTAAGATCTGCAAGGTACTCCCTCACCATCTTCCGAAACATTCCTTGAGAGAGTATCCCCACATCAGGGCTTGTGCGATGGGTGGGTCTGAGAAAACTGTCCCAGAACTTTGACCGTGTTCTTCTGCCTCTGCTGGGTTGCATTTGTGTCTCTTGCCTGTACTCCTTGGTTGTCCAACAAACTGTGACCTCTGTCGCCGGCATTTTCAGATGGGAATCTTTTTACTAATTCCACAACAAGAGCATTTTGGTAATGCCCCATTTTGTTAGGCATGTCCAGCGTGGGAATAAGAGACAGAACATTTTCCTTGTAGCGTGTGTCTAGAAGTGCCACCAATCAGTAATGACTGTCACCCAGAATTTGGACAACGCGAGGGTCACGGGAAAGGCAGCGTAACATAAACTTAGCCATGTGTGCAAGACTGCAAAGAGGCAAGACTTCCGTGTTCTCACAAAGAGGACGACTGACCATGCTCTCCTCTTCATCCTCCTTCTCCCTGTCCTCAGGCCATCCACGCTGAACAGACGGTATGACAGTTGTGCAGGTAGTACCGTCTATGGCACATGAAACTAGCTCCTGTTCTTCCTCCTCCTCTTCCTCATTGTCATCCAATCCATGTTGGGATGAGAAGAGGCTGGGCTGTGTGAAATCACCCTGTATGGTTCCTTGCTCCATCTCATCGTGCTCCGCCTGCAATGCATCCTCTTTAATTGTGAGCAGAGAGTGTTTCAGAAGACAGAGAAGCGGGATGATGATGCTAATTATGGCATCATCGCCGCTCATCATCTTGGTGGAGTCCTCAAAGTTTTGGAGGATGGAACATATGTCTGACATCCATGTTCATTCCTGAGGTCTTATGTGTGGTGTCTGACCTGAATACTGATAGCCTTGTTGATGCTGGTAGCCAATTATTGCCCTCTTCTGCTCACAAATCCTTCCCAGCATCTGCAATGTAGAGTTCCAACACATGGGGACATCACAGATCAGTCTGTGAGTTAAAAGCTACAAACGCTGCTGAAGCACGGCAAGGGTGGCGGTAGCTATAGCTGACTTTCTAAAATGGGCACACAGGCAGTGTACTTGGACAAGCAGATCCGGGTAGGTTTTGATAAACTGCTGAACCACGAGGTTAAGCACCTGGGCCAGGCATGGTACGTGTGTGAGCTCGCCTTGCCTCAGAGCCGCCACCAGGTTTCGGCCATTGTCACACATGACTATGCCTGGCTGTAGGTTCAGCTGTGTCAGCCACAGATCTGTCTGCTCATTCAGAGCTGTCCACAACTTTTCAGCGTTGTGCGGTTTGTCACCTAAGCATATTAGCTTCAGCACAGCCTGTTGCCGCTTGGCCGAGGCAGTGCTGCAGTGATTCCAGATTACGACTGATGTGGTCATTTCGGAGATGGAGGCTGAAGAGGAGGAGGTGCAGGAGCTGTATAATGTGAGGGCAACCCTGATTGACCCAGGGCCCGCAATCCTCGGCGTCGGGATTACGTGTTCCGTCCCAAGGTCCTACTGGGTCCCTGCTTTCACTATATTAACCCACTGTGCCATCAGCGAGATGTACCATCCCTGCCCACAAGCACTTGTCCATGTGTTCGTGGTTAGGTGGACTTTCCCAGCAACTGCATTGTTGAGGGCACAGCTAATGTTGTGGGACATGTGCTCGTGTAATGTGTGGATGGCACATCAAAACAAATAGTGGCGGCTGGGGACCGAGTACCGAGGGACGGCCACCGCCATCAGGTTGTGGAAAGCTTCCGTCTCCACGAGCCTAAAAGGCAACATTTCAAGCGCAAGCATCCGTGAAATGTGTGAATTTAGTAGTGTGGCCTGTGGGGTGTTGGCTGCGTATTTGCGCTTGTGTTCCAAGGACTGGAATAGGGACAACTCAACGCTGCGCTGGGACAATGACGTGGATGTGCTTGCTGATGGTGCTAGTTGAAAGTTTTCAATGACAGGTCCAGGGTGGGAGGCATTTTGGCATGCGCCATGGTCAGGGGATTGGCGTGCATGCACAAAAGTGGAACAAGCAGTGGTATCACCTGCAGACACTGTTGCTGGACCCTGGGGTTCGGCCCACTTAGTCCACTGCTTTGCTGCCATGTATCTGATCATGCTGGTGGTGGTCAGGCTGCTAGTTTTGTTACCCTGCTGATGCATGCCTGGCAGGTGGTGTATATAGCTTTTTTGGGTTATCTGCAGAGTCTTTAAAAAATAACCAGACTTGGGAAGACCTAACAGTTGTATTGGCAACTTGTGTCTGCGGCCACCACTCTGCTTCTTCCTGCCTGTTGTGGTGCTATGCCTCACTGCCCCTGTGTGCTGCTGTCCTTGCTCTGTAAGTCCCCCTGCCAGGTTGGGTCAGTTACTACATCATCCACCACCTCGTCTTCCATTTTCGCACCCTGGTCCTCTCTGACTTTCTGGCAATTGTGTCTCATCATCATCATCATCCACCTGTTGCGACAGTAATAGCACTTTCCCACCATCACGTTCATGTTACCGTGGCTGCTCCAATATTTGAGCATCGCTAGACGCCTTCTCTTCTTGACTCGCTTGAAGCTGGCCGGGCAAAGGGCCCGAATCTACAAATGGAAAAGTGAACAGCTCTTCTGAGTGTCCAAGTGTGGGATCAGTTGTCTCCGAGCACTCGGCATTGTTGGAGGAAGGAGGATCAGGGTGAGGAATATGCGGTCAAGGCTCGGCTTGACCGTGTGGAAGACAGGGTGGTGGTGGCTAAGTGACTAGAAGTATTATCTGCTATCCAACCAATAACCTTTTGACACTGATCTGTGTTCAATAGTGGTGTACTGTGGTCCCCTATTAATTGGGACAGGAAGGTCGAGCGACAAGATGTGGGTGTTTGTTGTGGCACAGTGTCAGCTTGCCAACGTCCCCGGCCTCTGCATGCACCATCACATCCACTTCCCCATCTTTGCCACGCACCTTGCCCATTTTTAATGGAGGACAATGTTTTCCACACTTACGAGAAATGGCTGATTTTAGATCGCAGTTATAGGTGATATGTCTGACAGAAAACCACGGTTTTAAATAGTAGGCCTGTAATTTACTAATATTATTCTACACAGAGACCTAGTGTGAATAGCTTCACCGACACACTGCAACGGAATGAAACTGGAAGAAATGTCTGATTTTTGAACAGTCTTATAGGTGATATGTCTGACAGAGAACCATGGTTTTAAATAATAGGCCTGTAATTTACTAATATTATTCTACACAGAGACCTCATCCTCCACCACCATATCACCACCATATGTAACATATACACATATCTACATCTCTTGCAAGGGACTTTGGAGTTCCTCCAAATTTTTGATAGCCGTTGCTTCACTGCATAGGCAAACAGTATGGTATTGTTTTCAGGAGGCCCTTCGACCTCTAAGTCTCTTGCAAGGGGTATTGGAGTTCCTTCAAATTTTTGGCAGCCGTTGCTTAGGCAAACAGTATGGGAGACACACTTCCTAATAATGGGAACATTGTTTTCAGGAGGCCCTCCGACCTCTACGTCTCTTGCAAGGGGCATTGGAGTGCCTCCAAATTTTTGACAGCCATTGCAGTCACTGAATAGGCAAACAGTACGGATGACCCTCTCCTTTCTAATGGGAATATGTCATTACTGAGGCCCACCTCTATGTGTTTTTAAATTGTTAGTAGGGTTTTTTCTAAATTTTGTCAGCTGTTGCACTCACTGCATACCCTATAACTGAAAAGCAGACCCTCTCTTTTCTAATGGGAATATGTCATACTTGTTACTGTTGCCCAGCTCTATGTGTCTTTAAATTGTTAGTGGGGTTTTTCCTAAATTTTGGCAGCCATTGCACTCACTGCATACCCTATAACTGTATAGCAGAACCTCTCCTTTCTAATGGGAACATGTCATTACTGTGGCCCAGCTCTATGTGTCTTTAAATTGTTAGTAGGATTTTTCCTAAATTTTGCCGGCCGTTGGACTCACTGCATACCCTATAACTGAATAGCAGACCCTCTCCTTTCTAATGGGGAAATGTCATTACTGTGGCCCAGCTCTATGTGTCTTTAAATTGTTAGTAGGATTTTTCCTAAATTTTGCCGGCCATTGGACTCACTGCATACCCTATAACTGAATAGCAGACCCTCTCCTTTCTAATGGGAAAATGTCATTACTGTGGCCCAGCTCTATGTGTCTTTAAATTGTTAGTAGGATTTTTCCTAAATTTTGCCAGCCGTTGGACTCACTGCATACCCTAAAACTGTATAGCAGACACTCTCCTTTCTAATTTGAACATGTCATTACTGTGGCCCAGCTCTGTGTCTTTAAATTGTTAGTGGGGTTTTTACCAAATTTTGGCAGCCCTTGCAGTCACAGCATGGGTATTACCACTATAGGAGACCCGCTCCTTAATAATGGGAACATTTTTTTTTACTTCTCTATGTCTCTTCAAAGGGGTATTGGGTTGCGTCAAAATTTTTGGCAGCCCTTGCAGCCACTGCATATGCAATAATAGCATTGGAGACCCACTCGTTAATAATGGGAACAACAAAGCATAGCCGGCTGATGGCTCTCTAACAATAGTGAGGGCCGACTGCTGGCCCTTTAAGAATAGTAAGGGTCGCCTGACGGCCCTATAAAAATAGGCTTTGTGACTTTCAGAGTCCCTCCATCATAAATGAAACAGGATGTGTCTGATGTGTCACACACCACATGGCCTGATAAGGTTGTAAAATGTTAAAATGACATTTCCCAGTGTATGCATTTGTCTTAGTTGAAAGCAATACAAAAGTGCAAAAATGCATCAAAAACGCTACGTGTGAGCATAGCCCAATGTGTGGAGGAGCATTTTTGTTTTTGTATATTTATTTTGCCTTATATACAAGTCATTACCCTGGAAAGGATGTTCCTTAACATATTTCCCAGGAAAATCCCTTTTGGTTTTGCTTTTGTATGTTTTATTGTGAGTCCGTAAAAGCGGAGTAATACTCTGACAACATTGTTGACAGCATTGACCTGGGAGTCAGAAATGCTTCCAGGGGTCTTCTCCATGCTGTTCTCATGCCATTTGAGCACTGTTCCCATCGATTTGGGCAAATTTTAGGCCCTCTGCGGACTGCCGGGGGGGCCGCCAGAAAAATACTCGAGTTTCCCATAGACTTACATTGGTCTCGTTACTCGGAGTGGGCACTCGAGTATTCCAATTTGCTCAACTCGAACAACTAGTACCCGAACATTTTAGTGCTCGCTCATCACTAGTTTTTAATTCTTTTGCGCTGATATTCTGCTCCATCCAGGGCTTCACAATTATAAAATCTATTTTTTTTCTGTTACTACTGTGCTACATAAACAAGGCCACATTTGAGCTTGTAATTGTTTTGTGCTGACATTCTGCTGTATCTAGGGCTCCACAGTACAAAATATTTTTTTTTTCTGTTACTACTATGCTACAGAAAGCATGTCACATGTCCACATTTCAAAATCTAAATTCTTTATGCTAATAGTGTGATCCTGACACCATGCCACATTTCATCTTTGAATTTTTTGGCGCTGATATTCTGCTTCAGCCAGGGGTTCACAATATAAAATCTATATATTTTCTGTCACTACTGTGCTACAAAAACAAGGCCACATCTGAGCTTGTAATTGTTTTACACTGAGATTCAGCACAATCCAGGGCTCCACATTATAAAATTACATTTTTTCAGTTAGTACTGTGCTACAGAAAGCATTTGAGCTTTTAATTCTTTTGCGCTGATATTCGGCTCCAGCTAGAAGTCCACATTTCAAAATCTAAATTCTTTATGCTATGCGAAATGAGGCCACATTTCAGCTTTCAATTCTTTTGCGCTGATGTTCTGCTCCAGCCCGGGGTTCACATTATAAAATCTAATTTTTTTCTGTTAGTACCGTGCTACAGAAAGCATGTCACATTTAATAATAATAATCTTTTTTATATAGGGCCAACATATTCCGCAGTGCTTTACATACAGTACAGACCAAAAGTTTGGACACACCTTCTCATTTAAAGATTTTTCTGTATTTTCATGACTATGAAAATTGTACATTCACACTGAAGGCATCAAAACTATGAATTAACACATGTGGAATTACGAGGGTCAGTCAATAAGTAATGCCTCCTATTTTTTTTTCTCCTTAAATAAGGTGGTTATGTTAAATATTCGAATTTGGCACAAATCCTCAAACCTTCTTCTCCAATCCACAGCAATTGCAACTTCCTGCACCAACAGGTGGCAGGACTGTATCCGTTTTCAAAATGGCTGACATCGATGTTCGTATTAGACAATGTTCTGTGATTGAATTCTTGCATGCAGAAGGTGAAACGCCCATTCGAATTCATGAGAGACTGAAACATGTGTACGGTGATGCAACAGTGGATGTCAGTACTGTTAGACGATGGGTTCGTCGCTGTAACACAGCTGAAGGGCCATCACTGTTGGCTGACAAAATGCGGAGTGGCAGGCCAGTAACCGCAGTGACTCCAAGCAACACTCAGCGAGTCGATGACATCATTCGTGGTGACCGCCAGGTGACTGCAGATGAATTGTGTGGCATTATCTGCCTCAGTAAAGGCAGTGTGATGAAAATTATTGGACAACTGGGTTACAGAAAAGTTTGTGCACGGTGGGTCCCAAGAATGCTTTTTACCATGCTGGAATTCATGCCCTTGTTAAACGGTGGACCAAGACTGTGGAAATGGATGGAGATTATATTGAAAAGTGACAAATTAATCGTTAATGTTGTGGTTTTCAACCTATGTAATTGCATTTGAATTTCTTGCCAATTAAAAGGAGAAAAAAATAGGAGGCATTACTTATTGACTGACCCTCGTATATACTTAACAAAAAAGTGTGAAACAACTGAAAATATGTCTTATATTCTACGTTCTTCAAAGTAGCCACCTTTTGCTTTGATGACTGCTTTGCACACTCTTGGCATTCTCTTGATGAGCTTCAAGAGGTAGTCACCGGAAATAGTTTTCACTTCACAGGTGTGCCCTGTCCGGTTTAATAAGTGGGATGTCTTGCCTTATAAATGGGGTTGGGACCATCAGTTGTGTTGTGCAGAAGTCTGGTGGATACACAGCTGATAGTCCTACTGAATAGACTGTTAGAATTTGTATTATGACAAGAAAAAAGCAGCTAAGTAAAAAAAAACGAGTGGCCATCATTACTTTAAGAAATGAAGGTCAGTCAGTGCGAAAAATTGGGAAAACTTTGAAAGTGTCCCCAAGTGCAGTTGCAAAAACCATCAAGCACTACAAAGAAACTGGCTCACATGAGGACCGCCCCAGGAAAGGAAGACCAAGAGTCACCTCTGCTTCTGAGGATAAGTTTATCCGAGTCACCAGCCTCAGAAACCGCAGGTTAACAGCAGCTCAGATTAGAGACCAGGTCAATGCCACACAGAGTTCTAGCAGCATACACATCTCTACTAGTTTTGAGCGAGCACTAAAATGCTCGGGTGCTCGAAGCTCGGGCCGAGCTCACCGTGATACTCGGGTGCTCTACCCGAGCAACGAGACCAATGTTAGTCTATGAGAGATCCGAGCAATTTTGCGGCGGCACCCCCGGCAGTCTGTAGAAAGCCTAAAAAGTGCCCAAAACGATAGTGACAGTGCTCAAATGACATGGGGACAGCATGGGGATTGCCCCAGGAAGCATTTCTGACCCCCAGGTCACTGCTGTCAACAACGTGGTCAGAAGTATTAAGCCACTTTTACGGGCTCACAATAAAACGTTCAAAAACGAAACTGAAACTGCTTTCCTGCGAAACATGTTAAGGAACATCCTTTCCATGGTAAAGACTTCTGTATAAGGTAAAATAAATAACCAAAAACAAAAATACTCCTCCACACCTTGGGCTATGTTCACAAGTAGCATTTTTTTTTTCGTTTTTGCACTTTTGTATTGCTTTCAACCGTGACAAATGCATTCACCAGGAAATGTCATTTTAACATTTTACAACCTTATCTGGCCATGTGCTGTGTGACACATGCATACAGTGCTGAAAAGACATGGGAACAGCTTGGGCAAGACCCCTGGAAGCATCTCTGACACCCAGATCACTGCCTAAAAGTGTGCCCATCAGAAGTGATCCTTGCCGCATCAGAAGATACAGACTTGCAACTATCCCCGTGCAAGTCCTTGTCCCAGGGCAGTGTTCAATTGTACCTTCCCAATTTCTTGCAATGCAAGCGCAAGTATGCAGCCTGCCACCCACCCACCCCCAGGCTGCAATACCATACTTCTTGCTTGCACTTGAAATTTGGCCTTTTAGGCATGTGGAGGCGGAATCTGGCCACCACGTCAAGGCTGTGTCGCCGGCCTGGTATCAATACTCAGTCCCCAACCACCCGGCGGCCGTGTGTCCATGCTTGGTCCCCAGCCACCAGGGGATGGCCGGGTGTCCATACTCGGTCCCCAGCCGCCCCGCGGCCGGGTGCCCACATACGGTCCCCAGCCGCCTGGGGGCAGCCTGGTGTCCATAAACGGTCCCCAGCTGCCCCTATTTGAAGGACAGCCTAACCACAAACACGTGGACAAGTGAATGTGGCCAGGGATGGTCCATCTCACTGACGCCTTCACACTGGGTTAATATTGTGGAAGCCGGGACACAGTTGGACACTGGGATGCAACACGTCCTCCAGACATAGAGGATTGCGGGTCCTGGGTCAATCAGGCTTCAACACAAAGTTCAGAAGGTAGACAGCAGCAGTGGTCGGCCTCCTACACAACGAGTAAATTATTCATGATCATGAGGCCATCCACCTCCTTAGCTTTCTGTTCCTTGGAATGCAAACGCATGTATGTAGTAGCGGCTAGGCCTGAGGTGGTCAGCGTTTTGGCGCATATCCTACCTCCTCCGAGGATTGCTGGATGTTTTCCTGCTACTATCCCAGTTCTATGACTCCCGTTACAACAAAGCTTCAGGTGATGAATGATGGATGAGGTGGTGGCAAAGGAGAAAGAGCAGGAGGAACAGGGACCATTCACATCAATATCAGGCCAGTGAACCACACATGTCTTGTAGGATATGTTTCTGTACCAAAAGGAGCAGTTCAGCTACACAGTCATAGGGCATACAGTGAGTGCAATGCCTACCAAAAATTTCGAGGCACTCCGATGCCCCTTGGAAGTGACATGGAGGTCAGAGGGCCTTAACTAAACCGTTTTTTCCATTTATAGCAACTGGGTCTCCTGTACACTGTTGGCCTAAGCAGTGAATGGAAGACTTTCCAAAAATTATGAGGAACTGCAATGCCCCTTGAAACAGACATGGATTACAGCGTACTAAAAACCTTCTACCCATTATTGGGGAGTGCGTCTCCCTTAGTGTTCGCCTATGCATTGAAAAGAAAAAGCTGACTAAAATTAGGAGGAAATGCAATGCCCCTTGGAAGAGCTGTGGAGTTCAGAGTGGTTTAACAAGACGGTTTTAATGCCCCTTGGAAGAGTGGTGGAGGTCACAGTAGCTTAACAAGACGGTTTTAATGCCCCTTGGAAGAGTGGTGGAGGTCACAGTAGCTTAACAAGACGGTTTTAATGCCCCTTGGAAGAGATGTGGAGGTCACACTAGCTTAACAAGATGGTTTTAATGCCCCTTGGAAGAGATGTGGAGGTCACAGTAGCTTAACAAGACAGTTTTAATGCCCCTTGGAAGAGTGGTGGAGGTCGCAGTGGAATAAAAAGACAATATCAATGCCCCTTGGAAGAGTGGTATAGGTCACAGTAGCCTAACAAGATGGTTTTAATGCCCCTTAGAAGAGTGGTGGAGGTCACAGTAGCTTAACAAGATGGTTTTAATGCCCCTTGGAAGAGACGTGGAGGTCACAGTAGCTTAACAAGACGCTTTTAATGCCCCTTGGAAGAGACGTGGAGGTCACAGTAGCTTAACAAGACAGTTTTAATGCCCCTTGGAAGAGTGGTGGAGGTCGCAGTGGAATAAAAAGACAATATCAATGACCCTTGGAAGAGTGGTAGAGGTCACAGTAGCTTAACAAGACGGTTTTAATGCCCCTTGGAAGAGATGTGGAGGTCACAGTATCTTAACAAGACAGTTTTAATGCCCCTTGGAAGTGTGGTGGAGGTCACAGTAGCTTAGCAAGATGGTTTTAATGCCCCTTGGAAGAGTGGTGGAGGTCACAGTAGCTTAACAAGACAGTTTTAATGCCCCTTGGAAGAGTGGTGGAGGACACAGTAGTTTAACAAGATGGTTTTCATGTCCCTTACAAGAGCCATGCAGTACAGCATATTAAAAGCATTATAACCATTATTGGGGAGTGGATCTCCCATAGTCTTTGCCTATGCCTTCCAAGCAAAAACTGCCAAAAATTAGGACGGAGGAACTTGCAATGCTGGCAAACAAGAGCCATGCAGTACAGCATATTAAAAACATTACTCCCATTATTGGGGAGTGGGTCTCCCATAGTCTTTGCCTATGCCTTCCAAGCAAAAGCTGCCAAAAATTAGGACGGAGGAACTTGCAATGCTGGCAAACAAGAGCCATGCAGTACAGCATATTAAAAACATTATTCCCATTATTGGGGAGTGGGTCTCCCATAGTCTTTGCCTATGCCTTCCAAGCAAAAGCTGCCAAAAATTAGGACGCAGGAACTTGCAATGCTGGCAAACAAGAGCCATGCAGTACAGCATATTAAAAACATTATTCCCATTATTGTGGAGTGGGTCTCCCATAGTCTTTGCCTATGCCTTCCAAGCAAAAGCTGCCAAAAATTAGGACGGAGGAACTTGCAATGCTGGCAACACGGACCACGGTCACCCTGGTGGTATAGTAGTGATGGAGGCTGAGGATAAGGAGAAGAGTAAAATACAGCCAAAATGAGGAAGCGTATACCCATGTGTGGGTGTGAAGCGGTGCATGGGAATACACCTCCCGAAATAACACAGTGGATTTGACTTTATGTTAATCTGCTGTCATTTGGTGGTGATGAGAAGTCTGGCCCAATCCAGCCCTTGTTCATTTTGATAAGGGTCAGCTTGTCAGCATTGTCAGTTGACAGGCGAGTGCGCTTATCAGTTATAATTCCCCCAGCGGCACTAAACACACGCTCCGATAACACGCTAGCGGCCGGGCAGGCCAGGACCTCCAAGGCGTACAGAGCGAGTTAATTCGAAGTGTCCAGCTTGAATACCCAATAATTAAAAGGCACAGATGAATCACGGAGGACGCTGGTAAGGTCGGCAAGGTACTCCCTCACCGTTTTTTGTAACTTTCCACTCCTTGTGAGAGTACCCCGTGCCTCAGGGCCTGTAAGCTGGGTGGGTCTCAGAAAACTGTCCCAGAATGTTGACAGTGTTCACCTGCCTCTGCTGGATTGGAGTTGCGTCTCTTTCACCTGTACGCCTTGGTTGGTCAACGAACTGTGACCTCTGCCGCTAGCTTGTTCAGATGGGAATTTTTTTAACAGTTCTGAAGCAAGGGCCTTCTGGTACTAACACATTTTTGTAGACCTCTCCACCTCAGGAATAAGACAGTGAAAGTTCTCCTTGTAGTGGGGGTCTAAAAGTGTCACCAACCAGTAATGACTGTCACCCAACATTTTGACAACGCGAGGGTCACGGTTAAGGCAGCGTAGCATAAAGTCAGCCATGCGTGCCAGACTGGTAATGGGCAAGACTTCCGTGTCCTCACCAAGATGACAACTGACCATGCTCTCCTCCTCCTCCTCCTCCCCCCTGTCCTCAGGCCACCCACGCTGGACCGACGGTATGACAGTTGTACAGGTACTACCGTTCACAGCGCATGATATCAGCTCCTGTTCTTCCTCCTCCTCCTCCCCCTCATTGTCCCCCAATGCACGTTGGGATGAGATGAGGCTCGGCTGTGTGTAATCGCCCATTACGGCTTCTTGATCCATCTCATCATACTCTGGCTGCAATGCCTCCTCTTTAATTCTCTGCAGAGAGCATTGCAAAAGACAGACAAGTGGGATGCTGACGTTAATGATGGCGTCATCGCCACTCACCATCTTGGTGCACTCCTCAAAGTTTGTCAGACATATGTCAGACATCCAGGTCCACTCCTGAGGACTTATGTGTGGAGTCTGACCTGAATATCGACGGCCTTATTGAAGCTGGTACTCCACAACTGCTCTCTTCTGCTCACAAATCCTTTGCAACATGTGGAGGGTAGAGTTCCAACGTGTGGGGACATCACACACCAGTCGGTGTGCCGGAAGCTGCAAACGCTGCTGCAACACAGCAAGGGTGGCGGAAGCAGTAGCCGACTTCCGAAAATGAGCTGACAGGTGGCGTACTTTGACGAGCAGATCTGGCAAATCGGGGTACGATTTAAGAAACTGCTGAACCACGAGGTTAAGCACATGAGCCAGGCATGGTACGTGTGTGATCTCACCTCACCTCAGAGCCGCCACCAGGCTACGGCCATTGTCACACACGACCATGCCTGGATGTAGGTTCAGCGGTCTCAGCCACAGATCTGCCTGCTCTTTCACAGCTGTCCACAACTCACAAGCAGTGTGAGGTTTATCACCTAAGCTTATGAGTTTCAGCACAGCCTGTTGCCGCTTGGCTGAGGCAGTACTGCAGTGCTTCCAGCTTGTAACTGATGTGGTGATATCTGATATGGAGGCTGAACATGAGGAGGAGGAGGATGATGCGCAGGAGCTGTACACTGTGGGGGCAACTCTGACTGACATAGGGCTCGCAATCCTCGGTGTGGGGAGGATGTCTTCTGTCCAAAGGTCCGACTGGGTCCTGGCTTCCACTATGTTTACCCAGTGTGCCGTCAGGGAGATGTACCATCCCTGGCCACAAGCACTTGTCCACGTGTCCGTTGTCAGGTGGACTCTTCCAGTAACTGCGTTGTTGAGGACATGGCAGATGTTTTGGAACACGTGCTTGTGTAGTGCGGGGATGGCACACCGGGCAAAATAGTGTCGGCTTCGGACAGAGTACCGAGGGACGGTCACCGCCATAAGGTTGCGGAAGGATTCCGTCTCCACCAGCCTAAAAGGCAGCATTTCCAACGCAAGCAGTCGTGAAATGTGCGAATTTAGGACTGTGGCCTGTGGGGCGTTGGCTGCGAATTTGCACTTTTGTTCAAAGCTCTGGGATATGGACAATTGAACGCTGCGGTGGGACGTGGACGTGGACGTTGATGCTGTTTCTTGAGAAGCTGCTATAACAAGTGAAGACAGAGAGGAGGGGGCATCTTTGAATGCAGTATGGACAGGGGATGGCCTTGCATGCACAACAGGGGGTTCTCTTACACGCACAACAGCAGAAGAAGCAGTGGTGACACCCGCTGACACTGGTTGTGGACCCTGGGGTTTGCCCCACAATGTCGGGTGCTTTGGTAGTTTTGTCACCCCTGCTGATGCTGGCATGGCAGGTGGTACAAATGGCCTTTTTGGGGTTATCAGCAGAGTCTTTAAAAAAATTCCAGGCTCTTTAAGACCTACCGGTTGTACTGGCAATGTCCCTCGTGTTGGTGTTACGGGGAACTGTTGCCCGCCTTCTGTGCGCGGCCACCACACTGCTCTTCCTGCCTTTTGGGGTACTCTGCCTCCCTCCCCCTGTGTGCTGCTGGCCTCGCTCTGCGTGTCCTCCTGCCACGTTGGGTCAGTTACCAGATCATCCACCACCTCCTCCTCTTCCACTTGTGCACCACGATCCTCCTCCTCACTTCGTGGCAATTGTGTCTCGTCATCGTCCACCTCTTGTGACAAATTGCCAGCGTTGACTTCCTCTTGCCGTGGCTGTTCAAATATTTGGGCATCGCTACATGGGATCTCCTCTTCCACCACTTCAAGCGGAGCAAGTGAGGGGCACAAATATGGAAATGGACCAGTGAACAGCTCTTCAGAGTGTGCAAGTGTGGGATCAGTTGCTGTCTGACGACACTCGGCATGGTCGGAGGAAGGAGCATCAGGGTGAGGAGGAGTATGCGGTCGAGACTCACGGCTACTAAAACTTGACCGTGTGGAAGACAGACCGGAGGTGGTGGTGCCCAGGTAACTGGAAGTATTATCTGCTATCCAATTAATAACCTGTTCACACTGATCAGTTCGCAATACTGGTGTTGTAGTGTGCTTCCCTAGTAATTCGGTCAAGAAGTGGGAGCGAGAATATGTGGCTGTTGGTTGTGGCACATTTTCACCTTGGCCACGGTCCCGTCCTCTACACACACAATCACCAGAACGTCCAGTTTCACGTCCCTTGCCCATTGTAAATGAAGTAAAATAGCATACACTCGTACTATCAATGGAAAAAGGGTAATAAAAAGGAGATTAGAACCGTGGAAGAGGAAAACCACAGTTCTATTTCTCTGGCCTACACCAGAATCTTTTAAACAGATATATTTGTGTCTGAACACTGAGCGAGACACTATTACAGTTTTTTTTTACGGAAAAAATGCCAAAAAAAGGCAAAAAGGTGGATAATACAGAGATTTGAACTGTGGAACTGCAAAACCAAAGTTCTATTTATCTGGCCTACACCAGACTCTTTTAAACAGATATATTGGTGTCTGAACAGTCAGGGAGACACTTACTGTTTTTTTTACGGAAAAAATGCCAAAAGCAGGATAATACAGAGATTTGAACCGTGGAACTTCAAAACCAAAGTTCTAGTTATCTGGCCTACACCAGACTCTTTTATACAGATATATTGGTGTCTGAACAGTCAGGGAGATACTATTACTGTTTTTTTTTACGGAAAAAATGCCAAAAGCAGGATAATACAGAGATTTGAACCGTGGAACTGTAAAACCAAAGTTCTAGTTATCTGGCCTACACCAGACTCTTTTAAACAGATATATTGGTGTCTGATCAGACAGGGAGACACAATTACTGTTTTTTTTTTTTACGGAAAAAATGCCAAAAGCAGGATAATACAGAGATTTGAACCATGGAACTGCAAAACCAAAGTTCTAGTTATCTGGCCTACACCAGACTCTTTTAAACAGATATATTGGTGTCTGAACAGTCAGGGAGACACAATTACTGTTTTTTTTTGTTACGGAAAAAATGCCAAAAGCAGGATAATACAGAGATTTGAACCGTGGAACTGCAAAACCAAAGTTCTAGTTATCTGCCCTACACCAGACTCTTTTAAACAGATATATTGGTGTCTGAACAGTCAGAGAGACACTATTACTGGTTTTTTTTTACGGAAAAATGGCAAAAGCAGGATAATACAGAGATTTGAACCGTGGAACTGCAAAACCAAAGTTCTAGTTATTTGGCCTACACCAGACTCTTTTAAACAGATATATTTGTGTCTGAACAGTCAGGGAGACACTATTACTGTTTTTTTTTATGGAAAAAATGCCAAAAGCAGGATAATACAGAGATTTGAACCGTGGAACTGCAAAACCAAAGTTCTAGTTATCTGGCCTACACCAGACTCTTTTAAACAGATATATTGGTGTCTGAACAGTCAGGGAGACACAATTACTGTTTTTTTTTTACGGAAAAAATGCCAAAAGCAGGATAATACACAGATTTGAACTGTGGAACTGCAAAATCAAAGTTCTAGTTATCTGGCCTACACCAGACTCTTTTAAACAGATATATTGGTGTCTGAACTGTCAGGGAGACACTAATGCAGTTTTTTTTTTACGGAAAAAATGCCAAAAGCAGGATAATACAGAGATTTGAACCGTGGAACTGTAAAACCTAAGTTCTAGTTATTTGGCCTACACCAGACTCTTTTAAACATATATATTTGTGTCTGAACAGTCAGGGAGACACTATTACTGTTTTTTTTTACGGAAAAAATGCCAAAAACAGGATAATACAGAGATTTGAACCGTGGAACTGCAAAACCAAAGTTCTAGTTATCTGGCCTACACTAGACTCTTTTAAACAGATATATTGGTGTCACACACTTAATTTTTTTTTGGGGGGGGGGGTGGGGAAATACCAAAATGTTAATAAGACGCGTATTTGTACAGTCTGACTGAGGAAAAAAAAAATACAGGATTTAGATGAAAAAAAAAGGATTTTTCCTGGCCCCTGAGACCGGGGGATAAGTCTAGCAATTTGACCAGCAGGAGCACACAGGACTGTAATGCAGTGTTTGTTGGTATAACCACTGCGTCTCCTATACAGCCTGCCTGATATCTGGGATGGATATTAGTCCTGAGAAGGACTGTTTGTTTGATTTGGCAGGGTTTAGAGACCCTACACTAACTATTTTGGAGTATAAATCTCTCCCTAGCTCAGCAGCACTGACCCTACACTGTCTGATCCGGAGCGACTGTGTCCAAGATGGCGGCGCCCGGTTTTAAATACTCGAGGTGACGCTGTGCGACCAGCCAATCACTGTAATGCCCACAAACAACATGGCTGCGGCATTACAGTGACTGGCTGGCAATCCCTGCATGTTCATTGGCTCTGTAAAGAGCGCCAAACGTGCAGGGTGGAGACCCGAGCTCTCGCCCGAGTAACCCGGAAATGCTCGGTGCTCGCCGAACATCCCGAGTAGTGAGATGCTTGGGCGAGTACCGAGCAGTGTCGAGCATGCTCGCTCAACACTAATCTCTACAACCACTGTTAAGAGGAGACTTTGTGCAGCAGGCCTTCATGGTAAAATAGCTGCTAGGAAACCACTGCTAAGGACAGATGTAGCGCCCCGAGGGCTCGGCCGCTACAGGGGTATTGCACCTCTGCCAGAGGTGTGGTATTCCACTCCCGGGTAAGGATGGAGTGTGGACCAGGGCTCAGTTAGCTGCATACAGCACACACACCCCATTTCTGAGGGACAGCTCAACGGTGCTCCCACTAGACAGAAGTGCAGGCACGACCGACTATGTCCCTGCCTGGAGTGGGGAGGTGGGTGGAACACCCAGTGCTGTAGGGGCAGATAGGGGTTGGTTCCTGAGCGTAGGAAGGAGCCCATTGGTTGCTGGTCACCTGGGCTCATGGTCAGAGGGAGGTATAAAAGGTGGGCACCATCTTAGCTCTAGAAGAAGTTTGTTCTGTCCAGAGAGGAGAAGACAGGGAGTAGAGGCTCTGTAGGAGCTCTACTCCAGAAGGGCCTAGTGAGAGGCCGAGGAGGAGGTGAAGGGGAGCTGAGATTTTGGCTCATCTCAGCTCCAAGAGAACGGAACAGAAAGGAACAGGAAGGAACGGAAAGGCAGAAGAAGAGACAGAGAAACAGAAGGGCTCAGGAACAAGAAGGTGGAAGGGACCCTAAGAACCCACGAGAATCCAGGGTGAAGGGTCAGGCAGATTAAGGGTACCGGATCCCAAGTTGGTGTAGGAGAAACTACCCTCAGCCAAAGACCGGTCGTCGTGATCATTTATTGGTGCGACACCTCATCAAACCTGCTAGGAAGGCACCATATAGGACAGCAGAGGACGGGGCCCACGTTTAACCGCACAAGTCCGCGGCAGCTGGACAAAAGTGGGTCACTGGTGAGGCAGGCCAGAGAAAGGATTAAAGGGGGTCCTGTGCCATACTTCTGAACTGCCTGGGAGTTGACCGAGCCCCGCACCTGGTGGACGCAGCACGGCTCGGGCGGTCACTACCTGTACAGAAGTGACCTGGAGTACCTGAACTGTGAGTAAAAGACATTGGACAGCAGTACGTTGTCCGTGTGCTCTTTGGCTCCTCCAGCACTACCGGTACTGGGACTCTCACCACCATCACTCCCACCATCCACTACACTGCCCTGGGGCCGCACTCTTCCCGTGGGGAGCCACACCATCCCAGCTGCACACATCATCAGCCCCAGCGGACTGCCTTGCAGCGGAGGTTCCTAATAACCGCAATCCACGGGTGGCGTAGTCGGACATTATCTAAAGTACAGTAGCAGACCACCATTGGTCTGACCACCCTGAGCTGCGGGACCGGGCCGCCACTACTACCCCCATCGTTCCCCTATCCCCCAGATCCGCATGCCCCACGGCCCAGGGGGCGAGTCACAGACAACAAGCAGAAGAGACTTGTTTGGGCCAAAGAACACAAGGAATGGACATTAGACTAGTGGAAATCTGTGCTTTGGTCTGATGAGTCCAAATTTGAGATCTTTGGTTCCAACCACCGTGTCTTTGTGCGACGCAGAAAAGGTGAACGGATGGACTCTACATGCATGGTTCCCACCGTGAAGCATGGAGGAGGAGGTGTGATGGTGTGGGGGTGCTTTGCTGGTGACACTGTTGGGGATTTATTCAAAATTGAAAGCATACTGAACCAGCATGGATACCACAGCATCTTGCAGCGGCATGCTATTCCATCCTTTTTGCGTTTAGTTGGACCATCATTTATTTTTCAACAGGACAATGACCCCAAACACACCTCCAGGCTGTGTAAGGGCTATTTGACCAAGAGGGAGAGTGATGGGGTGCTACGCCAGATGACCTGGCCTCCACAGTCACCAGGCCTGAACCCAATCGAGATGGTTTGGGGTGAGCTGGACCGCAGAATGAAGGCAAAAGGGCCAACAAGTGCTAAGCATCTCTGGGAACTCCTTCAAGATTGTTGGAAGACCATTTCCGGTGACTACCCATTGAAGCTCATCAAGAGAATGCCAAGAGTGTGCAAAGCAGTCATCAAAGCAAAAGGTGGCTACTTTGAAGAACCTAGAATATAAGACATATTTTCAGTTGTTTCACACTTTCTTGTTAAGTATATTATTCCACATGTGTTAATTCATAGTTTTGATGCCTTCAGTGTGAATGTACAATTTTCATAGTCATGAAAATACAGAAAAATCTTTAAATGAAAAGGTGTGTCTAAACTTTTGGTCTGTACTGTACATCATCATCGCTGTCCCCATTGAGGCTCACAATCTAAATTCTTTATCACTATGTCTTTTGAGCTTTTAGTTCTTTTGAGCTGATACTGGGTTCCAGCCAGAAGTCCACCTTTCAAAATCTAAGTTCTTTGTGCTAATAGCATGATTGTGAAACCAGGTCCCATTTCATTTTTTAACTCTTTTGCGCGGATATTCGGCACCCTCCAAGGGTTCACATTATAGATCAAATTTTTTTCTGTTATTACTGTGCTACATAAACAAGGCCACATCTGAGCTTGTAATTGTTTTGTGCTGAGTTTCAGCTCAATCCAGGGGTTCACATTATAAAATCTAATTTTTTTCTGTTAGTACCGTGCTACAGAAAGCATGCCACATGTGAGCTTTCATTTCTTTTGTGCTGATATTCGGCTCCAGCCAGAAGTCCACATTTCAAAATCTAAATTCTTCATAGTCAGGGGGCAGACACCACTAAAGTGGCATCAATTTTTTTAAATTATTTATTGATCTTACTCACTTATATAGCACTATTTATTCCACAGAGCTTTACAGACATGATCTTGGATCATGTCTGTTGTATGGAAACATGCTTTTAAGCAACTTTATCAGAGCTTTGCACCAAGATAGCAGTGAGGCATACAGTGTGCATCGCAGCTGCAGTCTTTCAACCTCCGGCACATGATTTAGTCAACGCCAAAACATTAGCAGCAGCAGCAAAGTAAGTGGCAGAAGCAATTTCTGTGAGTCCTTTCGCACATTTTTTAGACCAGCTCGTGCACCAGCACAACAGAGTACAAGTCTGACACGTGGAGAATGACTGGAGAGGATGGTGGAGAACTATCTAGAGCTCAATAAGCATACCATCAGTGAGGATTTTGACTCTTTTACATTTTGATCTTCAAAAATGGATGAATGGCCTGAGCTCACCTGTCACGCCTTGGAGGTTTTATCATGCCGGGCAGCCAGCGTTCTCTCAGAACGTGTGTTCAGCGCTTCTGGTGGTGTTCTGACGGATAAGCGCACCTGGCTGTCCTATGAAAGTATTGACTGCCTAACTTTCATCAAGATGAGCAATTCATGGATCTTAGAGGACTTTTGCACCCTAATTGCAAACTGTACAGAGTAGGCAATGTTGTAGTTTTTAGTGTGCTGCATTGATCTTGCGGAATTCCAGTCTGTGATATGGCTTGTGGCTTGTGTGCCTGCTCTTGCTGCGGCTGCAGGTTTTAGGCCCTAATTTTTGAAAATGTGGAGAATACAGATTTGGTCTCTCAATCCATTGGGTTGGCTGTAGTGGAAGTGGTTTTGGTCCCCATTATACTACTTATACTCTAGTGAAGTTGATGCCACTTTGGTGGTTTTAGGCCCTAATGTTTTCAAATGGGAACAGTCCTGATTGGGTCTCTATGTCACCCTGGCCTGGATGCCACAAGTGTAATTAAAGCTGTGTCTGAGAGCAAGGGGGAGGTTCTCTAGTCAGGGGAACATTAGCATGCAATGCCTCCTGTCTCAGGCCAGTAGGGGGAGCTGGCTGCCCCTATAAAAGCTGGTGCTGGGGGCAGGGTTAGAGAGAACTTGATGGCCTGTCTCAGCACTGAGACTTGTCCCGGAGCAGAGCAGGGACAGACAGTTTTGTATTGCACCTAAGACGAAGTGTGGCAGGAGGAGAGCCACAAGCCAGAGACAAGAGGTGAAGCAAGCCTGTCTTGGCAGATAAGAGACTGACTTTACCAGACTTTGGTGTCTGAGGCTGAGAGGATTCTACATCCTCCAGCAGATAACCAGTCCGCAAGGGACTGTATATTCCTTGGCCTAAGAAGCCTGGAGGCCCTGCCACAACCGAAGGGACCAGTAAAGCCGTACAAGGCTGGGAGCTCGAAAGGAACCCACGTCACAGGCCATACAGGCGAGAATACACGGAAAGCTCGGAAACGTGGGCTGTTACCCTATAACGAGGAGATAGCCAGAAGGAGCGCAGAAAGCACGGTAGGCCTACACCCTCACCCTGACCAGGGCCAATTTCCCCGTTGCTCTCAGACATCCAGGTCCCCTCCTAGCCGGGACTGTTTATGGGTCAGTTTACCTGTTTTAGTAAAGACCCTGGACTGCAACTTGTTGTCTGTGTGCTCCTTGCTCCTCCAGCACTATCAGCACCGGGACTCTCACTACCATCACTCCCACCATCCACTACACTGCCCTGGGGCCGCACTCTTCCCGTGGGGAGTCACACCATCCCAGCTGCATATATCATCAGCCCCAGCGGTCTGCCCTGCAGCGGCGGTTCCTAATGACCGCAAATCCACGGGTGGCGTAGTCGGACAAAACCAACAGCACAAAACGGACTACCACTGGTCTGACCACCCTGAGCCACGGAACCGGGTTGCCACTACTACTCCCATCGTTCCCCCTATTGCCCGGATCCGAGTGCCCCACGGCCCAGGGGGCGAGTCAGCTTTGGCGTAGTCGGCAGGATCTCGTGCCCGCAACCACCGGGTACTGCGTGCCTGAAAAAGACTTTTGTAACTTACCTGTGGCGAAGTTTCCCGCCATAAGACGCCATCTTGGACCGTTTCCCGCCGTCTTCTGTCGTCTTCCCGCCATCCGCAGCTGTTTCCCGCCATCGGACGCCATCTTCAGGACGCCGCGCGGGAAGAAGAGGGGCGTGGACGTCAAAACCGCGCGAGATCCGAAGCTCCGCCCCACGCACCGACGCTGCGCAAGGTCCTGGAAGGGAGAGAGAGCGACGCTGACGTCATCAGGATGCGACGCCAGGTCCTCGTCCATAGCAGCAGCAGCAGAGCCGCGGCCTACAGAAGAGGATCGTCGGAAGGTAGGCCAAGCTTAACTAGGGGGGAGGAAGATGTCGGACACAGAGGCGCCCACTACCACCAACGCGGCTGCAGCAGCGGTGATGCTCTTTTCCCTGCCCTACATCCCGGGAGCGGCCTGGCTGCCCAAGTACTCAGGGGAGCCCCATGCCCTAACTGACTTTAAGGAAAGGCTGTACAGTTTGTTCCAAGTCTACCCCCTGACAGAGGAACAGAAGGTCAGCATACTAACAGGGCAGTTAACTGGCGCAGCCCAAAGGGAGGTAAAATCATGGCCCAATGAGGAGAAAAGGACTGTGAAGGGTATTCTGGCCCGGCTGCGGGGTACCTTTGACACCCGTACCTCCGCTGAAATTAAAATGAGGTTCTATGGATGTAAGCAGCGAGCACAGGACAGCATCAGAGACTATGCCCTAAATCTGCAGGAAGCCTTGAGGGCTATTCAACAAACTGAACCTGGCAGTGTGCAGGAAACGGATAAACTGCTAACAGAACAATTCATAGAAGGTCTGCTGTCCAGCGCCCACAGGGCTCAGCTGCGCCTCATGTTCTTTCAGAACCCCGACCTGACCTTTGCCCAGTTTAAGGACAGAGCCATAAGGGTGCTCCGTGAACCTGCAACCAGTGGCGCTATAAACCCCCGGCGCCCTGCTCTCACCTACCACCAGGAGGCGGCGCCCTCCTCTATGGACCCCGTGGGGGCTGATGCACAGGCCCTGAACCAAGCCCCGTCGAAAGACCTGCACCACCAAGTCCAGGAGCTGACCAGGAGCGTCGCGGCGTTGACCAGGACCGTCCAGGCGTTGCAAGTGGACCCGTCAAGACCCATTGAGCTGGCTTCAAGTCCGGAGGATGTCCCGTGGCGTCGACAGAGGAGGATCCCGTCGTTCCGAGGGAGGCCCACAGACCGCTACGCAGAGGATGGACAGCCCATTTGTCGTCGATGCAACCAGCCCGGACACATTTCCAGGTACTGTAATTTAAACGGGTCCAACCTGGGGCAGAGGGCCAACCCCCAGGCATAAGATCACCAGGCCCTTACAATTGGCGTAATAAGTACGTTGGGGGGCGCCCGGTTTTACCCGTGGTGCTGGACGGTATCCCCATGAGCGCCTTGCT
Source organism: Phyllobates terribilis (assembly GCF_046119375.1). Lineage (NCBI taxonomy): Eukaryota > Metazoa > Chordata > Amphibia > Anura > Dendrobatidae > Phyllobates > Phyllobates terribilis. The sequence continues at coordinate 16,261,866 of NW_027362761.1, read as the reverse complement.
GGATACTGGGTCACAAGTAACCACTATCCCTTATGTACTTTTTAAGCAGTATTGGACTGATGCTGATATCACACGGTATCCAGACAGTAACTTGAGCATCATCGCCAGTAATGGCTTACCCGTGCCGCAGATGGGGTTCAAGGAGATGACCATTAAGATTGGTAAAGTTGAACTGCTGGCACAGGGAGTGATTATTGTGTACATTGACCGACGTGAAAGTCACCCTAATATAACTGTGGGTACTAACGTAATTGAAAATTGTCTTTCAGAGGTAATTGTAATCTTACAACAGGTGGCGGTGAATGCTAGTTCCAGCCAACAGAGAGTCCTCAACAAGGAGATAAAAGCTCTGATGAGACGGCAGCAGGTAGAACTGTCTGGTGGTGAGATCGGTAGCGTAAGACTGAGTGACCCATTCCCCATTTCCATGCCTCCCAAAAGTGAAATGATGATCTGGTGTCGGACTGCAATCGGGTTGAGAGGTAGAGATTACCAAGCCATGGTAGAACCCGTGTACTCAGACAGCAGGCCTACCATTTTGACAGCCCGGGGGGTGGTTGATGTCCGTCATGGGAGGGTGCCCGTCCGCATCCTCAACATTGGGGAGAGGGAAGTACACTTACCCAGGTACGCTACACTCGCCAAACTGTTTGTTGTCGAACACAAAGCTATCAGGGCCGTGGAACCCTTGCCTCCATCTCCTCAGGCGGAGGGTAATGGCTCCCAGAAACAAAAGGAGGACTGGTGCCAGAAACTCCATGTGGGTGCTGACTCCACTCCCCTGCACCAAAAACAAGGAGTCTACCGGGTGGTACAGGAGTACGAGAGAGTCTTTAGTAAGCACCCGCTAGACTTCGGCAGAGTAAAAGGGATAGAACACCACATCCCCACAGGGAGCCACCCACCGATAAAAGAAAGACACCGACCTGTACCCCCTGCACATTATCAGAACGCCAAGGGTATGCTAAGAGAGATGAAAGAAGCTGGCGTCATTAGAGACAGCTGTAGCCCCTGGGCAGCCCCCTTGGTTCTGGTCAAAAAGAAAGACGGCACCATGAGAATGTGCGTAGACTATAGACAAATCAACCGTATCACCCACAAAGACGCGTATCCGCTGCCTAGAATAGAGGAGTCTTTAGCCGCACTAAAATCAGCTAACTTCTTTTCTACTTTGGACCTTACTAGCGGGTACTGGCAGGTTCCTGTGGCAGAGGCTGACAAGGAGAAGACCGCCTTCACCACCCCGATGGGACTGAGTGAGTTCAACTGTATGCCTTTCGGGCTCTGCAACGCACCAGGGACCTTCCAGCGGCTGATGGAATGCTGTCTAGGGCACCGAAACTTCGAGACGGTCCTCCTTTACCTGGACGACGTGATCGTCTATTCGAAAACCTACGAGGACCATCTAAAGCACCTGGCCGAGGTGTTAAAAGCCCTGGCAGACTATGGCCTGAAGGTGAAACCATCGAAGTGTCACCTGCTGAAACCAAAGGTCCAGTACCTAGGGCACGTGGTAAGCGCGGAAGGAGTGGCCCCCGACCCTGACAAGGTCACGGCAATCAAGAGCTGGCCAAGCCCCTCGAACATCAAAGAGGTGAGACAGTTTCTCGGGTTGGTAGGCTACTACCGAAGGTTCATCCCCGGGTTCACCAAGATGGCAGCTCCTATGCAGGACCTCCTGATCGGACAGTCTAAGTCCAGGAACCAAAAGCCGCCCTTCAAGTGGGATAAACCGGAAGAGGAGTCCTTCCGCCAGCTAAAGATGGCCCTCACAGGGGACGAGATCCTGGCCTACCCTGATTATGGCCAGCCTTTCATTCTCCACACAGATGCCAGTAATGTGGGACTGGGAGCCGTACTGTCCCAAAACCAACAGGGCAGAGAACGGGTGATCGCATACGCCAGCCGGAAGCTGAGGCCCACCGAGAGGAACCCGGAGAATTACAGCTCCTTCAAGCTAGAATTCTTGGCGGTGGTGTGGGCCATGACGGAACGCTTCAAGCATTACCTGGCCTCCGCAAAATTCACAGTGTACACGGACAACAACCCGTTGACACACCTGGACAATGCAAGACTGGGTGCCCTAGAACAGCGGTGGATGGCCCGTCTCTCCAACTATGACTTCGTGATCAAGTACCGGGCCGGCAAAACCAATGCCAATGCAGACGCCCTGTCGAGGATGCCTCACTTACCTGAAGGTGACGAAGACCCAGAAGAGCTGGAGGAGGTAGAACTGCCCGCGTTTCACCGGTATGGAGCCGCTCAATACTCCCACCGCGTGAAAGAGGAGGATCTAACAACCGTGATGATCAATCCCCTACCTCACCACAGCTGGGCCGAGACCCAAGATAGTGACCCTGCCATCTGTCTGGTGAAAGAACTGCTGACCCAGGAAGACGCCTGCATGAATCCGGATGCTCCAGAGGAAGCTAGACAGCTATGGAAGGAGAAGAGCAAGCTGTTCCTCTACGAAGGCAAGTTGTGCAGAAGGATTGTCAACCACCGGACACACGAGCTGACCTGGCAAGTCGTGGTTCCAAGGCGGGATGCAGCTATGGTCCTGGGAGCTTACCATGACAGAGCGGGGCACTTCGGTTGGAAGAAACTGGAGTTCCTGCTAAGAGGAAGGTTCTTTTGGGTCGGCATGAGAGGAGCTGTAGAAAAATGGTGCAGAGACTGTGGCCCTTGTCACCTAAGGAGGAAGGACCATGCCAGCCAGAAGACACCCTTGAGGCCCATCGTCACCACGCAGCCTCTTGAGCTGGTAGCTCTGGACCATGTCAAATTGGCTCCCAGCCGGTCAGGATACATCTATGCCCTGACAATCGTGGACCACTATTCCCGTTTTCTAGTGGTGGTCCCGGTAAAAGACTTGACAGCCCAAACAGCGGCCAGAGCCTTCCAGCAATATTTCTGCCGTCCACACGGGTATCCGGAACAGGTCCTGACAGACCAGGGTCCAACGTTCGAGGCTGAAATCTTCCAGGAGTTCTGCAACCTCTATGGCTGTAAGAAGATTCGGACAACGCCTTACCATCCACAAACCAACGGGATGTGTGAGAAGATGAACAATATAGTCATTGATCTCCTGAAGACGTTGCCCCTGGAGGAACGCAGCCTGTGGCCAGAAAAACTGCTGGACCTGATAGACCTATACAACAATATCCCGGTGAATGCTACAAACTGCACCCCGGCTTACCTGATGCGAGCTAGACCAGGTAAGCTGCCCGTAGACCTGGAGATGCGAGTCCTAATACCTGAGGACACCTCCCCGGATGCGGACTGGGATACGGAAAGGCAACTGCAGTACAAGAAGGTACAGGAGAGTGTGGAGAAGAGCCTGGCCCAGGTGAGAGAGAGGCAAGAAAAACTCTTCAATCAACACGCCCCTGCTGGTCCCCTAGAACCTGGTGAGCAAGTCCTAAAGCGAAAAAGAAGGCTACATAAGTTGGATGACCAGTGGGAAAAGGGAACCCTACACCGTACTGCAGTCTGACCACGACAACCCAAAGGTGTGCGTAATCACCAAGGATGGAGGAGAAACCACTAGTACCGTCTCCAGAGACCACCTCAAAAGGTGCCCCGAGCAACTCCGTAGTGCAGAAGAAGATCAGAGTGACCTTGAACCCGCAGAGGACAAGGAAGAAATGATCAGCACCGTTCTCGGAGAGTTCCCTCAGTCCTGGACTCGCATAAATGATGCCATAGTGGTACCCGTCCTGCATTTCCTGCAACCGGCACAGCAACAACCAACACCAGAGCCGGAAGGTGAAGAGGAGCAAGCGGTTCCAGAGGCAGAAGAGCCTGTACCAGCAGCCCAGGAGAGTCAACCCTCTGCTGACAGTGAGCCTGCCATGCCTGCGGTAAGCCAAAGGACCCGCAGACAGCTGCCTGCCCTACCTGTACACCGAGCTGGTAGCTGTACCCCTAACGCTAGTGGGGAAAGCCAGGTCAGTCCACCACCAGACAGTGGGCTACGTAGGTCAACCAGGAGCACAAAGGGACAGATACCCGCTCGCTGGAGAATATAGAGTTTACTAAAATTGTAAATAACCCTGTTGCTAAATGTTGAATTGTTTGCCAAGTTACATGCATGTTTGGTAATTCTGTGTTTCAGTTTCTTGCAGCTACCGTAAGGACTCACAGGTTATGGACTTTTTATAACCGGGACCTTGTATGGACTGCGTTCGGAGCCTAACCCAGGAATGAACTAAGACTGTAAAGGACTTGGGGTAGGACAGACCCCCACCTGGTTAAGGCTCCCCATTGTATTGGTGATATGGACACCCGGTCACAGGCCACACTGTGACCTTAAGAACTCAATTTGTGCGTCGTCTGTCTATTAATGTTTTATGGTATGCATATTGTCTTTGTTTGCTGTTTAGTCCCGGAGTACTAAATTTCACTAGGGGGGAATGTGTCACCCTGGCCTGGATGCCACAAGTGTAATTAAAGCTGTGTCTGAGAGCAAGGGGGAGGTTCTCTAGTCAGGGGAACATTAGCATGCAATGCCTCCTGTCTCAAGCCAGTAGGGGGAGCTGGCTGCCCCTATAAAAGCTGGTGCTGGGGGCAGGGTTAGAGAGAACTTGATGGCCTGTCTCAGCACTGAGACTTGTCCCAGAGCAGAGCAGGGACAGACAGTTTTGTATTGCACCTAAGAGGAAGTGTGGCAGGAGGAGAGCCACAAGCCAGAGACAAGAGGCGAAGCAAGCCTGTCTTGGCAGATAAGAGACTGACTTTACCAGACTTTGGTGTCTGAGGCTGAGAGGATTCTACATCCTCCAGCAGATAACCAGTCCGCAAGGGACTGTATATTCCTTGGCCTAAGAAGCCTGGAGGCCCTGCCACAACCGAAGGGACCAGTAAAGCCGTACAAGGCTGGGAGCAGAAAGGAACCCACGTCGCAGGCCATACAGGCGAGAATACACGGAAAGCTCGGAAACGTGGGCTGTTACCCTATAACGAGGAGATAGCCAGAAGGAGCGCAGAAAGCACGGTAGGCCTACACCCTCACCCTGACCAGGGCCAATTTCCCCGTTGCTCTCAGACATCCAGGTCCCCTCCTAGCCGGGACTGTTTATGGGTCAGTTTACCTGTTTTAGTAAAGACCCTGGACTGCAACTTGTTGTCTGTGTGCTCCTTGCTCCTCCAGCACTATCAGCACCGGGACTCTCACTACCATCACTCCCACCATCCACTACACTGCCCCGGGGCCGCACTCTTCCCGTGGGGAGTCACACCATCCCAGCTGCATATATCATCAGCCCTAGCGGTCTGCCCTGCAGCGGCGGTTCCTAATGACCGCAAATCCACGGCACAAAACGGACTACCACTGGCCTGACCACCCTGAGCCACGGAACCGGGTTGCCACTACTACTCCCATCGTTCCCCCTATTGCCCGGATCCGAGTGCCCCACGGCCCAGGGGGCGAGTCATCTCCATCTACTGGTTTGGCTGTAGGGGAAGAGGTGTCACTCCTAATTCTACAATTTGTACTGTACTGAAATTGATGCCACTTTGGTATTTTTAGGCCCAAATGTTTTCAAATGGGAACAGTCCTGATTGGGGTTCCGTCTACTGGTTTGGCTGTAGGGGAAGAAGTGTCCTAATTATACTATTTCTACTGTACTGAAATTGATGTCACTTCGGTGGTATTAGGCCCTAATTTAGGGAAATGTGAACACTCCTGATTGGGTCTCCATGTGCTGGGTTGGCTGCAGTGGAAGAGGTTTTGGTTTCCTCTACAATAGTTATACTCTAGTAAAAATAATTTTTTGGTGCAGTTATTGTTCTCAAAGGAGAACACATGATAAAATAGAAATTGGTTTTCTTTCTACCGTGCTATATAAAGCAGGCTACATCTCCGCTTAAAATTCTTTGGGGCAGATATTCTTCTCCACACAGGGGGGAAAAAAAGGTTGGGTCCGAGCAGCTTCCTGACCCTCGACTGTACTGTGCTGTCACGGCAAGAAGAAGAGGAGGGTGACTCTGAGGGCGAGGAATAGTATAACATATTGGATGATGATGAGGTTGCACATCCTACTTGATGTGAACCCTGAGGCATGCAGCTGAGTAGCTCATCTGAGAAGGTGAAGGAGGAAGACGAGGAGGTTACGCTGCATCTTATGTGCAGACACAGAGTGATGCAAGCACGAGGAGCACTGCATCCTTAGCCACAACCGTGGCAGTGACCAGCAGCAGCCGTTGGTCTGCATTGTTTCCTCCCACACATGACAAAACTAAGAGGTGGAAATCCACCATTTCCAATCTGTGTGCCACAGAAATGGTGGTGTCAGGCCCTAATCTTTTGAACTGTGAACACTCCTGAATGAAAATAGAGGAGAGTAAATTTCAGCTCACCTGATTGCTGTAGGCTTTGGAAGGAAGCACGGGTACGTGTGGCCTCACGTGTTTACATGAAAAAAGGTTGAAGAAACCAGCTTCCAAAGTGCGAATATTTATTGAAACAAATCCACGCAGTTTAAAAATTTACAAATTACATCGGGGAATCTCACATAGGAAAAACGCAACGCGTTTCGAACACAGAGCTGTGTTCTTTGTCAAAGCTGACATGCATATGACACACTATAGTATTATATCCAATAACAACCAATCAGATCAATATACTTGGTCACATGTGAGTGTGAATAAGGTGCATAATTAGTGTGAGCCAATCACATAAAATGGAAAAAGGCAATAAAACCATTATAGAGAAAAAGGACAAGAAAGGAATTAAAATTCATATTAACATAAAGTGTTACATGAAATGGATAAAATAAATTAACAGAAAAATGAAGTAAAATCAATAATGAAACATGATTTCACGGCGTGCATTAAGTCCATCTGGAAAGCGGGATCCAAGGTTTTAAATCCAGAATGCTTCTCTGGTGAGTAAAGATGTCTGGAATCTCCTCCTCGGCATGCAGGTTTAACCCTTTCTATACCAATGACCTGTAGAGAACTGTACGATCTCTGGTGAAATTGAATAAAATGCCTAGAGGCATATGATATATTACGGTTGGTACTAGAAAGAGAAGATATATCAGTTAAATGTTCTGAAATGCGAACTTTAAGATTTCTTGTTGTGCAACCAATATATATGAGATCACAAATTTTGCATAGAATTATATAAACCACATTCGTGCTGTTGCAATTTATGTATCCTTTGATTTTAAAAGTTTCTGTGTGGTTATAATTTAAAAATTCTTTGGTAGCTGATATATATTTGCATGTCCGACATCTACTTTGGCCGCACTTATAGAAACCAGAGTGATTCAACCAAGTATTACTTTTTAAATTATTAGAGGAGAAAAAAGACGGTGAAACGATGTTACTGATAGTGACACCTCTCCTTGCTATTACAGAGCAATTGGATTGTAAAAATTTAGATAAAGTTGCATCCTCATACAAAATGGATATATGTTTGAAAAAAATAGATTTAATTATATTAAACTGAGGGCTATACTGCAATGACAGGACTAGTTTATTAGAATTATTATGAACAATACGTGATCCCAAACTTTGCTGTCTCTTATTCTTAATTGTATGTTTAGCTCTGTTCTAACTTTCTAACATAGTCTGGAGACAAGATTTTACATGGATTGCTTGTGACGTAACGGCATTATATACCTCAATCCCTCTAGAAATTGCAGTGGAAGCACTCTCATATCATTTGAAGAAATACAGTGATTATACGGAAGACCTATGTACATTTAATATACAAGTGGTCAATTTTCTTAGGACCTGTAATTATTTTTCTTTTGATGGTCATTATTATTTACAATCTAGAGGCGTGTCAATGGGTGCTAAACATTCTCCATCATTGGCCAATCTAGTTATGGCCTATTGGGAGGAAGGTTATCTTTACAGTACTGATAATCCTTTTGCCAAACACCTGGTCTGGTATGGCAGGTACATAGACGACCTACTGTTTGTGTGGTCGGGCGATGTGTCTGCCATACCCGACTTTGTGCAATATTTAGATGTCAATCATTGCAATCTGACATTTACGTATAGGTTTGAAATTTCTGCCATTTCATTTCTGGATTTGAATTTGCGGGGTATCCCAGATCGACACATATTGACTAGTACTTACTGTAAACCACAGTCTGGAAATACTATTTTGCATGCAAGTAGTAGTCATCCGCCCCACACTATTAAAGCATTACCTGTGGGTGAATTCACACGTGTTGCAAGGAATTGCAATGATGAAAACACTTTATCTACAGAACTTACATATACATGGTCTAAACTGTCGGAAAGGGGGTATCCTAAATGGACCCTGAATAGAGCTAAACATATAATTAAGAATAAGAGACACCAAAGTTTGGGATCACGTATTGTTCATAATAATTCTAATAAACTAGTCCTGTCATTGCAGCATAGCCCTCAGTTTAATATAATTAAATCTATTTTTTTCAAACACATATCCATTTTGTATGAGGTTGCAACTTTATCTAAAATTTTACAATCCAATTGCTCTGTAATAGCAAGGAGAGGTGTCACTATTGGTAACATCGTTTCACCGTCTTTTTTCTCCTCTAATAATTTAAAAAGTAATACGTGGTTGAATTACTCTGGTTTCTATAAGTGCGGCCAAAATAGATGCCGGACATGCAAATATACATCAGCTACCAAAGAATTTTTTAATTATAACCACACAGAAACTTTTAAAATCAAAGGATACATAAATTGCAACAGCACGAATGTGGTTTATATAATTCTATGCAAAATTTGTGATCTCATATATATTGGTTGCACAACAAGAAATCTTAAAGTTTGCATTTCAGAACATTTAACTGATATATCTTCTCTTTCTAGTACCAACCGTAATATATCATATGCCTCTAGGCATTTTATTCAATTTCACCAGAGATCGTACAGTTCTCTACAGGTCATTGGTATAGAGAGGGTTAAACCTGCACGCCGAGGAGGAGATTCCAGACATCTTTACTCACCAGAGAAGCATTCTGGAATTATAACCTTGGATCCCGCTTCCCAGACGGACTCAATGCACGCCGTGAAATCATGTTTCATTATTGATTTTACTTCATGTTTCTGTTAATTTATTTTATGCATTTCATGTAACACTTTATGTTAATATGAATTTTAATTCCTTTCTTGTCCTTTTTCTCTATAATGGTTTTATTGCCTTTTTCCATTTTATGTGATTGGCTCACACTAATTATTCACCTTATTCACACTCTCATGTGACCAAGTATATTGATCTGATTGGTTGTTATTGGATATAATACTATAGTGTGTCATATGCATGTCAGCTTTGACAAAGAACACAGCTCTGTGCTCGAAACGCGTTGCGTTTTTCCTATGTGAGATTCCCCGATGTAATTTGTAAATTTTTAAACTGCGTGGATTTGTTTCAATAAATATTTGCACTTTGGAAGCTGGTTTCTTCAACCTTTTTTTAACACTCCTGTATGGCTGCATTTTTACTGAGGAGGTAACCGGAGAACCTGGAGGAAACCCCCGCAAACACGGGGAGAACATACAAACTACTTGCAGATGTTGTCCTCTATCATCATAATGAAGTTAGCTCGTTGTCTAGGAGACCAACCACCGCTGCTGTCTACCTTGTGAACATTGTGTTGAAGCTTGCAAGGTGTCACGGGTTTACAGTGACAGAGAGGAGCCAGAAGGCCGCGGAGTCTGATTCCTCCCACTCCTGTAGTCATTAAAAAGAAGCCTTTCGCCTTCATATTAATCTGTGCAAGGGTTAATCTGCTTAGTTTTGAGCTCCTGGAAGCTTAACATGATTTATGCTCTCATCAGATTTGTCCTGTGCATCTCCCCTACTATGATAACACTGTACCCAAACATAGCAGACTGTCGCCTACCATGGAAACCTTGAAAAGGAAGTTGAAGACCCACTTCTTGTGACAAGTGTACAATCTGCGGTAAGCCTCGCTCCAGCATACCGCTGCACGACTAGCTGTACCCTGACCTACTGTGTGCTCACCCATCCCTTGTAGATTGTTTGTGTACCCTCGCGGGCAGGGTCCTCTCTCCTCTTGTACCAATCGATGTAAAGCGCCACGGAATAAATGTCGCTGTAATAGTAATAATAATTATAGTACTTGTACTCTGGGTCAATTGATGGCACTTTCCAGGTGTCTCCCCCTAATTTGATGTGTTTTGGCAGCTTTTGGGCCCATTTGAAGGTGTTGTGTATGACGCGCCCCCTGGGCCATGTTCTGTAGCGTTGCGCACGCGGGGAATACCCGGAGCCGGATCTGTTGGGGGTGGTAGTCCTCGTGGCGGTGACCCGGTCCGTGCCCAGGGTGTCAAACTAAGTGGCGATGTTTTTAGTGGCAGATGTGATATTGTTCGACTACGCCACCCGTTGAATGCGGTTACGAAATCGCCACTGCAGGGCAGACCGCTGAGGCCGGTGGTACAGTTGTGCAGCGTGGGTAGTATAACCCCCAACGGGAGGGGTATGGCCTCAGGGCAGCGGACGTGGATGATGGGGATAGCGGATTTGCACGCAGGCACCAGGAACCACTCAGAGACGGTGCGGTGTAGTTCAGGGTCTTTACTGGTGGCAAAGGTAGACCCTCCTGGGAGTACTGGCTAGCGGTCGGGATCTGGTCAGTCCGTGAGCAGACAGGATCTCCCCTGGCCAGGCGGAGTTGTAGGCCTCCCCAACTAACTGTACTCTTCTTGGCTACCTTGCTAGAAGCGGGTAAAAGTAGCCCACGTCCCTGAGTGTACCGTGTGGTGCTCACCCGTATGGCCGGTGACTCGGGGCCTTCTGGTAGCCTCCGCTCCACGACGGCGGTGCTGGTCCCTTGCGTGTGACCGTGCCTTCGGGTTTCTTGGCCAGAGGACCTGAAATCCCCTGCCGGTCGGTTTCTGCTGCTGGGTATGGAACAGTCCCCACAGCCTCGGACTCCGTGTCCGGTGGGATCTCTTCAGTCCGGACGAGCTCTACAGCTTCCAGTCCCGGACTCCTTTTATCACTGCTCCCACAGAGCTCCTGTTCTCACTTTCCCTGCAACTGCTCCACACCAGACCAGACTGTGTCTCTGTCTCTGTCTGTGTTCTTTTCTACTCACTAACCCTACCTCAGCCCCAGTTTATATAGGGGAAGTTCTTCCCCTCCCAGGACTGGGCAGGAGGTGTGGCATGCTTAGGATTCCTGACCAGGAGACCTCCCACCTGCTCACAGACGTAATAATGCTATTACTGTGGTAACCAGAACCCTGGGGTGCCACATTCCCCCCTAGTAAAATTTAGTACTCCGGGACTAAACATATTTTTGAAAACATAACAGGGTATAAACAGGAACAATACAATAAGGAAAAACACGTTAGGGTGGTCACGGAGTGTCCGCAACCGGGTGCAATTTTTGAAGCAACAGGGTGTCCATTTCACCAAAGAACAGGGAGCCGTAACCAGGTAGGGGTCTGTCCTGCCCCGAGTCTTTAACAGTCTTTAGTCCGTTCCTGGGTTACGCTCCAAACATATATACAATAGAGTTCTAGTAAATCCATAAAAGATACCTATAAAATAACTGGAAAAACATAATTATTTACAAGCAACAGTAAACAGGTAAATATTAATAAAACAGTCTAAACACTTTAGATCCTCCAACGTACGGGCAACTGGCCTCTAGTGGCTCTAGTAGACCTACGGAGCTGACTGACCGGTCCTGAGCTACAGGGTGTAGGAGCTGTTAAAGGTAAGCTGGGCAGCTGTCTACGGACTCTTTGGCTCACTAGGGGCACGGCAGGCTCACTATAAGCAGAGGGTCGATTCTCCTGGTCTGCTTGTGTGGGGTCTTCTGCCTCCTGGACCGGCTGCTCTTCCAGCTCTACCTGTTTTTCCGTAGGCACTTGGGATGCTGGCTGGAGAAAGGTGAGGACGGGTACCACAACAGCGCCATTTACTTGTGTCCAAGACCGAGGGAAGTCTCCGAGTACAGTACTGACCATCTCTTCCCTTTTCTCTGCGGGTCGAGGGTTTTCTTGATCTTCTTCAGGGTTTCGTAGCTGCTCGGGACACTTCTTCAGGTGATCTCGGGAGACAATGGCTGTGGTTTCTCCTCCATCCTTACTGATTGTGCAGACTTTCGGGTTTTCATGGCTTGAGGGCAGTACGGTGAACGGGTCCTTCTCCCACTGGTCGTCCAACTTGTGGAGCCGTCTTTTCCTCTTCAAGACCTGCTCTCCAGGTACCAGGGGAACAGCGGGAGCATACTGGTTGTAAGTCTTCTCCCGTCTTTCTCTTGCTTGACAGAGACTTCGCTCAACGCTCTCCTGTACTTTCCGGTACTGCTGCTGCCTCCCTGTGTCCCAGTCTGCTTCTGGTGAAGTGTCCTCGGGTGTCAGGACTCCCATATCCAGATCAACAGGCAGCTTACCAGGTCTTGCTCTCATTAGGTAAGCCGGGGTACAGTTGGTAGAACCTACAGGGATGTGGTTGTATAGGTCCACCAGATCAGGCAGTTTCTCAGGCCACAGACTGCGTTCTTCCAGGGGCAATGTTTTCAGAAGGTCTATCACCACCTGGTTCATCTTCTCGCAGAGTCCATTGGTTTGCGGATGATAGGGTGTTGTTCTTATCTTCCGGCAGCCATACAGAGTGCAGAACTCCTGGAAGACTTCTGCTTCAAAGGCAGGTCCTTGGTCCGTCAGCACCTGCTCTGGGTATCCGTGTGGACGACAGAAGTGCTGCTGGAAGGCTCTAGCTGCTGTTTGAGCCGTTAAGTCCTTGACGGGGACTACAACCAAGAACCGGGAGTAGTGATCCACGATGGTTAACGCATAGACGTAGCCACTTCTGCTGGGGGTCAGTTTTATATGGTCCAAGGCTACCAGTTCCAACGGCTGCCTGGTGACGATGGACTGCAGGGGGGTCTTCTGGCTGGCACGGTCCTTCCTTCTTAGGTTGCATGGACCACAGTCTCTGCACCACCTCTCGATGGTTCCTCTCATGCCTACCCAGTGGAACCGCCCGCGCAGCAGGAACTCCAGCTTCTTCCATCCGAAGTGCCCAGCTCCGTCGTGGTATGCCTCCAGGACCATAGCCGCGTCTCTTCTTGGCACCACTACTTGCCAGATCAGTTCATGCGTCCGGGAGTTAACCATTCTGCGGCACAACTTCCCCTTGTAAAGGAACAGTCGACTCTTCTCAGCCCACAGTTGCTTGGTCTCCTCCGGAGCGTCTGGGTCAAGGCGGGCATCTGGCTGAGTCAGCATCTCCTTCACTAGTCGGACGGCGGGGTCACTGTCTTGCGTTTCTGCCCAGTTGTAATGAGGTAAGGGGTTGAACGTAGCGGATTGCTTACCCCTTACACGGTGGGAATACTGGGTAGTCCCATGACGGTGAAACGCGGGGGGTTCAACTTCTTCCAGTTCCCCTGGATCTTCCCCTACGTCCGGTAGGTTTGGCATTCTGGACAAGGCATCCGCGTTGGTATTGGAGAGTCCTGCCCGGTATTTGATCGTGAACTCATAGTTGGACAGGCGGGCCATCCATCTCTGCTCCAGGGCACCGAGTCTTGCAGTGTCCAGGTGTGTCAACGGGTTGTTATCCGTGTACACGGTGAACCGGGAAGAGGCGAGGTAGTGCTTAAAGCGTTCGGTGACTGCCCACACCACTGCCAGGAACTCTAGCTTGAATGAGCTGTAATTCTCAGGGTTTCTTTCGGTGGGTCGCAGTTTTCGGCTGGCGTAAGCAATTACCCGTTCTCTCCCCTGCTGGATCTGGGACAGTACGGCTCCTAGCCCGATGTTACTTGCGTCGGTGTAGAGGATAAAGGGCTGGCTGTAATCCGGGTACGCCAGGATTTCATCCCCCGTGAGGGCCATCTTCAGCTGGCGGAAGGACTCTTCTTCCAGCTTCTCCCATCTGAAGGGCGGCTTCTGGTTCTTGGCCTTCCTGGACTGGCCTATCAGGAGGTCCTGCATAGGAGCTGCCTTTTTGGTGAAACCGGGAATGAATCTTCGGTAGTAGCCTACCAACCCGAGGAACTGCCGCACTTCCTTTACGCTGGAGGGTCTTGGCCATTCCTTAATCGCGGTGATCTTATCAGGGTCGGGGGCCACTCCGTCAGCACTCACCACGTGTCCCAGGTACTGCACTTTTGGTTTTAGCAGGTGACACTTCGACGGTTTCACCTTCAGACCGTAGTTTGCCAGGGCTTCAAACATCTCCGCCAGGTGTTTCAGGTGGTCCTCGTAGGTTTTGGAATAAACTATAACATCGTCCAGGTACAGCAGGACCGTCTCAAAGTTCCGGTGTCCCAGACAGCATTCCATCAATCGTTGGAAGGTTCCTGGTGCGTTGCAAAGTCCGAACGGCATGCAGGTAAACTCGCTAAGTCCCATCGGGGTGGTGAATGCGGTCTTCTCCCTGTCCGCCTCTGCTACAGGAACCTGCCAGTACCCGCTAGTGAGATCCAAAGTGGAGAAGAAGTTAGCAGATTTTAAAGCAGCCAAAGACTCCTCTATCCTTGGTAAGGGGTACGCATCTTTGTGTGTGATACGGTTGATTTTCCGGTAATCTACACACATTCTCATAGTGTTGTCTTTCTTTTTAACCAAGACTAGTGGAGCTGCCCAGGGACTACAGCTATCCCTGATTACCCCAGCCTCCTTCATGTCTCTAAGTATCCCCTTGGCGTGTTGGTAATGTGCAGGGGGTACGGGACGATACCTCTCTTTTATGGGAGGATGATCTCCCGTGGGGATGTGATGTTCCACTCCCTTTACTCGCCCGAAGTCCAGCGGGTGTTTACTGAACACTCTCTCGTATTCCTGGATCACCCGGTAGACTCCCTGCTTTTGGTGAGCAGGTGTGGAGTCAGTACCCAAATGCAGTTGCTGACACCAGTCCTCCATTTGTTGCTTAGAGCCGTTACCTTCCTCTGGATGAGATGGAGGCAAGGGTTCCACGGACTGTACAGAATTTTGGTTGATGGTATACAATTTGGCTAGCGTAGCATACCGGGGCAGGTACACTTCCCTCTTCCCGATATTTATTATGCGAACGGGCACCCTCCCATGGCGTACATCAACCACCCCCCGTGCCGTCAAAATGGTGGGCCTACTATCTGAGTAGACTGGTTCTACCATTGCCTGGTAATCTCTACCTCTCAGACCAATAGCTGCCCGGCACCAAATCATCATTTCACTTTTCGGGGGCATGGCAATAGGGAAAGGGTCACACATTCTCACGCTACCAATCTCACCACCGGAGAGTTCCACCTGTTGCCGTCGCATCAGTGCCCGGATCTCTTTTTGGAGCACTCGCTGCTGGCCGGAGCTGGCGTTCTTGGCAACCTGCTGTAAAATGAGAATCACCTCTGCAAGACAATTTTCAATCACATTAGTTCCTAGAGTTATCTTTGGGTGACTCTCGCGCTTGTCAATGTCTACAATGATCAGTCCCTGTGCTGCCAGTTCGACTTTACCGATTTTAATGGTCATCTCTTTAAATCCGATCTGTGGCACGGGCTGACCATTGCTGGCGATGATACTCAAGTCGTCGTCTGGGTAGCGGGTTATATCCGAGTCATTCCAGTACTGCTTGAAGAGCACGTACGGGATGGTGGTGACCTGTGACCCGGTGTCAAGTAGGGCACTCATAGGAATGCCATCCAGTACCACAGGCAAGACAGGACGTCCTCCCACGTATTTGTCACGCCAGTTCGATGGGCCTGGTGATCTTATTCCTAGGGGTTGGCCCTCTACCCCAGGTTGTGCCAGTTTTAAAGGACAGTACCTTGCCATATGTCCGGGTTGATTGCAGCGGCGGCAGATGGGTTGTCCGTCCTCGTTGTATCGGTCGCTGGGTCTTCCTCTGGCCGATGGGGTCCTCCTTGGTCGGCGCCACGGGATATCCTCCGGTCCGGATGCCAGCTGGATCTTCCCTGGAGTAGAAACCTGTAAAGACTGCACAGTTCGGGTTAGCGCGGCAACGCTTTTAGTTAGCTCTTGGACCTGATGGTGCAGGTCTGTAGCCGGGTCATTGTTTAAAGCCTGCGCAAGTGGTAGCAGGGCGTTTGTGGGTCACAGCGCCACCTGGTGCCGGTTCTCGGAGCACCCGGATGGCTCTGTCCTTGAACTGTGCAAAGTCCAGATGAGGGTCCTGTAAGGCCATGGCTCGCAACTGGGTTCGGTGGGCATTACAATGTAGACCCTCTATAAATTGTTCAGTCAACAGCTTGTCTTCGTTTCCCACGCCGTCAGGGTCGACAGGGTCGACCTGCTTAATGGCTCTCAGGGCCTCTTGTAGGTTTAGTGCATAGTCCCTTATATTCTCATGTGCTCGCTGCTTGCACCCGTAGAATCTAAGCTTGATCTCGGCTGAGGTACGTGTATCAAAGGTGTCCTTCAGCCGGGCTAGTATCTCTGCGACAGTCCTCCTCCTTCCAAGTGGCCAGGACTTTACCTCCCTTTGGGCTGCCCCTGTTAATTGAGCCACCAGGATGCTCACTTTTTGCTCTTCTGTGAGGGGGTACACCTGGAAGAGGCTATCCAGCCTTTCTCTGAAGTCATTTAGGGTATGTGACTCCCCTGAGTACTGGGGTAGCCAGGCTGCCCCCGGGATGTAGGGCATGGTGAAAGGCATGACCGCAGCAGCGGTGGTGCTGGCGGTGGCTGTGGCAGTGAAGCTCTCCTCCGTATCCGACATCCTCCTCCCCCCTAGTGGACCGTGGCCTACCTTGCGATGATCCTCTTCCGTAGGCCGCGGCTCCGCAGTGGATCGTAAGAGTTGAGGACCTTCCGTCGCGTTCCTGTGACATCGGCGTCTGCTGGGCTCCTTCCAGGACCTTACGCAACGTCCGGACGTGAGGCGGGGCTTCAGTTCTCGCGCGCTTTCGGAGTCCACGCCCCTCTTCTTCCCGCGCGGCGTCCTCAAGATGGCGTCCAATGGCGGGAAGACTCCACGGATGGCGGGAAGAAGGCAAAAGATGGCATCGGATGGCGGGAAAACTCCACGGATGGCGGGAATCTTCACCACAGGTAAGTTTAACAGTCTTTTTCAGGCGCGCAGTACCCGGTGGTTGCGGGCACGGAATCCTGCCGACTACGCCAAAAGTTGACGCGCCCCCTGGGCCATGTTCTGTAGCGTTGCGCACGCGGGGAATACCCGGAGCCGGATCTGTTGGGGGTGGTAGTCCTCGTGGCGGTGACCCGGTCCGTGCCCAGGGTGTCAAACTAAGTGGCGATGTTTTTAGTGGCAGATGTGATATTGTTCGACTACGCCACCCGTTGAATGCGGTTACGAAACTGCCGCTGCAGGGCAGACCGCTGAGGCCGGTGGTACAGTTGTGCAGCGTGGGTAGTATAACCCCCAACGGGAGGGGTATGGCCTCAGGGCAGCGGACGTGGATGATGGGGATAGCGGATTTGCACG
This sequence comes from Phyllobates terribilis, assembly GCF_046119375.1. NCBI lineage: Eukaryota > Metazoa > Chordata > Amphibia > Anura > Dendrobatidae > Phyllobates > Phyllobates terribilis. The sequence continues at coordinate 16,244,481 of NW_027362761.1, read as the reverse complement.
CAGGCACCAGGAACCACTCAGAGACGGTGCGGTGTAGTTCAGGGTCTTTACTGGTGGCAAAGGTAGACCCTCCCGGGAGTACTGGCTAGCGGTCGGGATCTGGTCAGTCCGTGAGCAGACAGGATCTCCCCTGGCCAGGCGGAGTTGTAGGCCTCCCCAACTAACTGTACTCTTCTTGGCTACCTTGCTAGAAGCGGGTAAAAGTAGCCCACGTCCCTGAGTGTACCGTGTGGTGCTCACCCGTATGGCCGGTGACTCGGGGCCTTCTGGTAGCCTCCGCTCCACGACGGCGGTGCTGGTCCCTTGCGTGTGACCGTGCCTTCGGGTTTCTTGGCCAGAGGACCTGAAATCCCCTGCCGGTCGGTTTCTGCTGCTGGGTATGGAACAGTCCCCACAGCCTCGGACTCCGTGTCCGGTGGGATCTCTTCAGTCCGGACGAGCTCTACAGCTTCCAGTCCCGGACTCCTTTTATCACTGCTCCCACAGAGCTCCTGTTCTCACTTTCCCTGCAACTGCTCCACACCAGACCAGACTGTGTCTCTGTCTCTGTCTGTGTTCTTTTCTACTCACTAACCCTACCTCAGCCCCAGTTTATATAGGGGAAGTTCTTCCCCTCCCAGGACTGGGCAGGAGGTGTGGCATGCTTAGGATTCCTGACCAGGAGACCTCCCACCTGCTCACAGACGTAATAATGCTATTTCTGTGGTAACCAGAACCCTGGGGTGCCACATGTATGCGTTTTTTTGCCCCCTTATTGAATCCTATGGCATTCGGTAACGTTCGACGAACATTCGACCAATAAATCGGCAAATATTGCAAATTCGGCGATCATAATGCAAATCGAATATTGAAACATTCGAACATCTCTATAAATGACAAGGTGAGATATGGCTTGCTGTATCATGTTACCAACTGAAAAACATTTTTTTTAAAATTTGCAACAACTCTGCACAGAACTGAATTTCAGAGGCACTATATGACAAAGTGAGATATGGTGTACTGAATCACGTTAGTAACTGAAACACTTTTTTTTTCACTCGGCATCAGCTCTGCACACAGCTGAATTTTAGCGCCACTATATGATAAAGTGAGATATGGCATGCTGAATCATGTTAGCAACTGAAAAAAATAGTTTTTTTTACTTTGCACAAAGCTGAATTTCAGCGGCACTAAATGACAAGGTGATATACAGTATGGCGAGCTGAATCATGTTAATAAATGAAAAAATAGTTTTTTTTACTCTTCAACACCTCTGCACACAGCTGAATTTTAGCACCACTGTATGACAAGGTGAGATATGGCGTGCTGAATCACGTTAGCAACTGAAAAAAAGTTTTTTTTTATTCTGCATGCAGCTGAATATCAGCATCGCTAAATGACAAGGTGAGATATGGCTTGTTGTATCATGTTAGCAACTGAAAAAACTAAGCTTCTTTACTCTGCACACAGCTGAATTTCAGTGCCACTAAATGACAAGGTGATATACAGTATAGCGTACTGAATCATGTTAGTAAATGAAAAAACATTTTTTTTTACTCTGCAACAGCTCTGCACACAGCTGAATTATAGAGGCACTAAATGACAAGGTAAGATATGGCATGCTGAATCACGTTAGTGACTTGCCCCCTGGGCCGTGGGGCACTCGGATCCGGGCAACAGGGCAATAATGGGGGTAGTAGTGGCAACCCGGTCCGTGGCTCAGGGTGGTCAGACCAGTGGCAGTCTACTATATGTTTTGCAATGTCCGACTACGCCACCCGTGGATTGCGGTCAGGGCTAACCGCCACTGCAGTGCAGACCGCTGGGGCAGATGTAAATGTGCAGCACTGAATAGTACAACTCCCCACGGGAGGAGTATGGCCCCAGGGCAGTATATAGATGAATGATGGAGGGGATGATTCCGGTCGCAATAGCCAGGAGACGGAGGCCTCTTAAACAGTTCAGGGTCTTTATTAGGACAGGTGAGTCGACCCAAAAACAGTCCCGGCTAGGAGGGGGCCTGGATGTCTGAGAACAAGTGGGAAGCTGGCCCTGATCAGGGTGAGGGTGTAGGCCTACCGTGCTCTCTGCGCTCTCTCTGGCTATTTCCCTTCTCGTGGTGTAATAGCCCACGTTGCTGAGCTCACCGTGTCTTCTCGCCCGTATGGCTGGCGACTTGGGTCCCTTTTTACTCTTGGCCTGGTGCGGCTTCACCGGTCCCTTCTGCTGTGGCGGAACCTCCGGGCTTCTTAGGCCAAAGGACATACAGTCCCCTGCGGACTGGTTATTTGCTGTAGGACTTGGAATCCTAACAGCCTCGGACACCAAAGTCCGGTAGATTAGCTTCTCTATCTGCCAGGACAGGCTCGCTTCGCCTCTTGCCCTTGGCTCGTGGCTCTCCTACTGCCACACGGCCTCTTAGGCTGCAACACAACTGTCTGTCCCTGCTCTGGGACACCTCTTTCTTCAGACACAGGTCATCCAGTTCTCCTCTAACCCTGCCCCCAGTTCCAGCTTTTATAGGGGCAGCCTGCTCCCCCTACTTGCCTGGGACAGGAGGTATTGCATGCAAATGGTCCTTGACCAGAGAACCTCCCCCTTGCTCTCAGACACAGCTTTATTATACATTTGTGGCATCCAGGTCAGGGTGACACATTAGCAACTGAAAAAAATATTTTTTTTATTCTGTACACATCTGAATTTCAGCACCACTAAATGAAAAGGTGAGATATCGCTTGCTGTATCACGCTAGCAACTTTACATTAGCTCTGCACACAGCTGAATTATAGCAGTACTAAATGACAAGGTGAGATATGTGCTGAATCATGTAAGCAACTTAAAAAAATTGTTTTTTTCCCTGTGCAACAGCACTGCACACAGCGCCACTATATGAGAAGATGAGATATGGCATGCTCAATCACATTAGCAACTGAAAAAAATAGGATTCTTTACTCTGCACACAGCTGAATTTCAGCGCCACTAAATGAAAAGGTGAGATTTGACTTGCTGTATCACGATAGCAAGTGAAAAAGATTTTTTTTTTACTCTGCAACAGCTGAATTTCAGCGCCACTAAATTGCAAGGTAAGATATAGCGTGCTGAATCACGTTAGCAACTGAAAAAAAATATTTTTTTTTTCACTCTGCAACAGCTCTGCACACAGCTGAATTTTAGCGCTACTATATGACCAGGTGAGATATTGCACGCTGAATCACACTATATGATATGGTGGAATATGGCTTGCTATATCATGTTAGCAACTGAAAAAATAGGCTTCTTTACTCTGCACATAGCTGAATTTCAGCAGTACTAAATGACAAGGTGAGATATGGCTTAATGAATCACTTTAACAATTGAAATTTTTATTTTTTGCTCTGCACACAGCTGAGTTTTAGCGCCACTATATGAAAAGGTAAGATATGGCATGCTGAATCACGTTAGCAACTGAAAAAAAATAAGTTTTTTTACTCTGCACACAGCTGAATTTCAGCGGTACTAAATGACAAAGTGAGATATGGCTTCCTGTATTACGTTAGCAACTGAAAAAAAATAGGCTTCTTTAATCGGTACACAGCTGAATTTCAGCGGTACTAAATGACAAGGTGAAATGTGGCTTGGTGTATCATGTTAGCAACTGAAAATGATTTTTTTTCACTCTGCAACAACTCTGCACAAAGCTGAATTTCAGCACCACCAAATGACAAGGTGAGATATGGCGTGCTGAATCACCTTAGCAACTGAAAAAAATATTTGTTTTTTTTACTATGCACAAAGCTGAATTTCAGCGGCACTAAATGACAAGCTGAGATATGGCGTGCTGAATCACGTTAGCTACTGAAAAAATATTTGTTTTTTACTCTGCAACATCTCTGCACACAGCTGAATTTTAGCGCCACTAAATGACAAGTTGAGATATGGTGTGCTGAATCACATTGGCAACTGAAATAAATAGGCTTCTTTACTTTGCACACAGCTGAATTTCAGCGACACTAAATGACAAGTTGAGATATGGCTTGCTATATCATGTTAGCAACTGAAAAATATTTTTTTTTAGTCTGCACACAGCTGAATTTTAGTGCCACAATATGAGCTGAATATATAAACAGCGCCACTATAAAAGCTGAAATGTGGCGTGCTGAATCACATTAGCAACTGAAAAAATAGTTTTTTTTACTCTGCACACAGCTGAATTTCAGTGTCACTAAATGACATGGTGAGATATGGCTTTCTGTATTATGTTAGCAACTGAAAAAGATTTTTTTTTACTCTGCAACTGCTCTGGACACAGCTGAATTTCAGCGCTACTAAATGACGAGGTGGGATATGGCTTGCTATATCACTTTAGCAAGTGAAAAAAATAGTTTGTTTTAGTAGTGATGAGCGAATATGTTTGAAATCCGATCTCCAAACGTAAGTTCGACACTCATGTTGCACATTCGGATTCGTGATCGGAAAGGCGAGCAAAATTTGTTTAATTCTGGAAAATCGGCAACTAATTTGTGTGGTGACGTGATTGCGGAGCAACTACGGCATTTTTAACAGTTTTGCTAGCATAGTGCTTGTGTATGATGATATGATGAGAGGGGGACATGGTAGATGAGTGTGGGGGCTGGTGATTGCTCAGAACAGGTCAGATGAGCGGCTCGCTGTGTTTTTTCCAGTAGGCGGTAACTTTAAGTCAGGAAAGCATGGCTAGCCAATCAGAGCGCATCAAGCATCCAGCATTCACAGTGTCCCAGACACAAGGGGCTGCTGAAATCACGTCATCTCTATATAAAACGAGGCCATGTTCCCTCAGCGTCATTTTATGCATGTCACTCGTGATAGACGCTGCTCCTGCACCCAGCTCCTGTGTAATAAGAGATATTAGCTAGATAGATGGGCACGTCTGTGGAAGTCAGATAGTGTAGATAAGTTCTGTGCTGTGTACCTGATCAATAGACCTTGCAGCACTTTTTTTTTTGTTTTTGTGCAATTACTGAGATTCTGACAGAAAGAGCAGTGTCTAGGGCATAGAACAGTGTTGTGCACCGGTTGTACTGTCTGTGCTCCATGTAGGAGTACAGGTGCTTCTCACAAAATTAGAATATCATCAAAAAGTTAATTTATTTCAGTTCTTCAATACAAAAAGTGAAACTCATATATTATATAGAGTCATTACAGAGTGATCTATTTCAAGTGTTTATTTCTGTTAATATTGATGATTATGGCTTACAGCCAATGAAAACACAAAAGTCATTATCTCAGTAAATTAGAATACTTTATAACACCAGCTTGAAAAATGTTTTTAAAATCCGAAATGCCTACTGAAATGCATGTTCAGTAAATGCACTCAATACTTGATCGGGGCTCCTTTTGCATCAATTACTGCATCAATGCGGCGTGACATGAAGGCGATCAACCTGTGGCACTGCTGAGGTGTTATGGAAGCCCAGGTTGCTTTGATAGCAGCCTTCAGCTTCTCTGCATTGTTGGGTCTGGTGTCTCTTATCTTCCTCTTGACAATACCCCATAGATTCTCTATGGGGTTAAGGTCAGGCGAGTTTGCTGGCCCATCAAGCACAGTGATACTGTTGTTTTTAAACCAGGTATAGGTACTTTTGGCAGTGTGGACAGGTGCCAAGTCCTGCTGGAGAATGAGATTTCCCTCTCCAAAAAGCTTGTCGGCAGAGGGAAGCATGAAGTGCTCTAAAATTTCCTGGTAGACAGCTGCGCTGACTTTGATCTTGATAAAACACAGTGGACCTGCACCAGCAGATGACATGGCTCCCCAAACCATCACAGATTGTTGAAACTTCACACTAGACCTCAAGCAGCTTGGATTGTGTGCCTCTCCACTCTTCCTCCAGACTCTAGGTGTTAGAACCCTCCTGTTAGTTTTTGCTATCTTGTGTTTTGCGGTCACGTGACCAGCTGCCTATATATTCCAGCTCCGCCCTTCTGGCTTTGCTGGACTTCAGTGTTTTTCTAGACTGTCTTTCTAGCCAGGTGCTTCGGTGCCTATCTTTGTCAGTTTGCTTGGTCCTCTGGGACCTCTAGTACTTTTTGTCAGTTTGTCTTTTTGCTCTGCAACAACTTCTGTTAGGAGGTGTCCCATTTTGTCCCAGTCCTTAGTTCTTTTAGGGACCCCTCCCTTTATTCTATAGGTCTCCGTTCAGACTAGCTGAGGACGAAGGCGGGTCTGTTCACAAGGAACAGCCAGCCCGCTACATCGTAGGGATTCAGCTTAATCTTACTGTAGGGACAGCTTTCCCTATCTTTCCTTAGTTTTTGTTGCAGATCATAACAGTAAGTCCAGCCCTAAAAAATAAAACTGAAAGGAAAGAAATACGGGGATCAGTATGGTTTCCATCCAGGAGTTGGCTCAACGCCTGCAGGGATTGTCTCTGGAGGTGGCCGAGCTTCAGCAACACGTGAGTAGCTGTCCTGGAGCGCATTTTGTGGAACCGAAGGTAGGACTGCCTGATATTTTTTATGGTAAACAGCAGGATTTTTTTTTCCTTTAAAAATGCTTGTTTGTTATATTTTCGTTTGAGACCGAGGTCCTCTGGGAATGAATCACAGCGCATTGGTTTTGTTATGTCACTTTTGCGCAAAGAACCACAGGGGGGGGCCTTTTCTCTCCAACCTAATGATCCGTGTTTAAGGTCTGTTGAAGAGTTTTTTTCTGCTATCGGGCTATTGTATGACGATCCTGATCGAATCTCATCTGCTGAATCAGAGCTTAGACGTTTGAATCAGGGGTCAGATGATGTTGAAATTTATTGCACACACTTCAGGAGATGGGCTTCAGAAGTTATGTGGAATGATTCGGCGCTGAAAAGTTTATTTCTTGCTGGTCTGAGTAAAAGGGTTAAGGATTTGCTAATTGCATTCCCTGCACCTGAGACTCTGCAGGAAGCTATGCAGTTAGCTGTTCGTGTGGACAGGAGAATAAGGTCCAGGGTCAATGATGTAAAAACTCCTGTATCTTCAGGTCCTAGTTTCCAGAAAATCTGCTCTGACAGCGGAGAACCAATGGAGGTTGGGGCGATGTCACTCCGCTCTCAAGAAAGAGATCGGAGATTTGCCGAAGGTTTGTGTCTTTATTGTGGTAAAGCTGATCATTTGATTAAGTATTGTGAGCGTCGTTTAAGTAAAGAAAAAAAAAGGTCAGTTACGCCCGTTTAGCTTGTTTACGCTCTGCAGGAGTGTTCCTTTCTGGGTGTACTACTCTGCAGGGAGATTTGATTGAATTTCAGGTATTTGTGGATTGTGGTTCAACACTTAGTGTGATTGATAAAGGGCTTTTGGAAAAACTTAAATTGAAATCCAAACCTTTGTCATCTCCTATTTCTGTGGTTGCAATTGATAACACTCCTTTGAAATGTATTACTCACAAGACTGCTGCATTTCCTTTCACTATCAATGGTGTTCACCAAGAAGTTTTGGACTTGGTTGTTTTGGATAATCTGCCCTCTCCAGTTGTTCTAGGATTGCCTTGGTTAAAACTGCACAATCCTTTGTTGGACTGGTCTACTAATGTAATTAAGTCTTGGAGTCCGAAGTGCTATGATAAATGTTGTAATGGTAGCATTGCGGCTGTGGAAAAAAGGGAAATTACCTGTACCTATTCAAGATTTTTGGAGGGTTTTTTCGGAGGAGGAGTCGCAAGTTTTACCTCCTCATAGGGATTATGATTGCGCCATTGAGTTCGTTCCGGGTGCTACTCTTCCCAAAAGTCGCTTGTTTAATCTGACTATCCCTGAAAGAAAGGCCTTGGAGGAGTACATAGAGACTAGCCTGGCTGCTGGTCACATTAGACCTTCTAAGTCGCCTGTGGCAGTCGGATTCTTTTTTGTTAAAAAAAAGGACGGCGGTTTACGTCCATGTCTGGATTTTCGGGAAATTAATAAGATTACCATACGCAATTCCTACCCATTGCCATTAATTCCTGACCAGTTAATTCCTTAACCAGTTAGTGGGAGCCAAGTGGTTCTCAAAAATTGATCTCCGAGGGGCATACAATTTGTTACGTGTGAAGGAGGGTGATGAATGGAAAACTGCTTTTAATACTCCGGTAGGTAATTTCAGAATCATGTGATGCCCTTCGGTCTTACCAATGCACCTGCATTTTTTCAGAACCTTATTAATGACATCCTGAGACCTTTGATTGGTAAGAATGTGATTGTGTATTTGGATGACATTTTGATTTATTCACCAGATTTAGAGTCCCATTGGCAGAGTGTACGTGAAGTTTTGCAGTTATTGAGTGATAATTCACTCTTTGCTAAGCTGGAGAAATGTGAGTTCGCTGTGCAGAAAATTAGTTTTTTGGGCTACATTGTCTCCAGCGATGGTTTTGAGATGAACCCTGTGAAGGTTCAGGCTGTGTAGGAATGGCCTAGGCCTATTGGTTTGAAATCTACACAGAGGTTTTTGGGTTTTGCCAATTATTACAGGAAATTCATTAAGAATTTTTCTGTAATTGTTAAACCTCTAACCGATCTCACCAGGAAAGGTGCGAATACGACCCAGTGGACTACTGAAGCCATTGAAGCGTTTGAGTATCTCAAAGAGAGGTTCAGTTCTGCCCCTATCCTTATACAGCCTGATGAGACCAAACCTTTTTTGGTTGAGGTCGATGCTTCATCGGTGGGGGTCGGAGCAGTTTTGTCTCAGGAGAACAAGGGTGGAGTACATCCTTGTGCCTTCTTTTCGAAAAAAATTTCGGAAACCGAACTGAATTATGATGTTGGAAATCGGGAGTTGCTGGCTATTAAACTTGCGTTTGAACACTGCCATAATTTTTTGGAAAGCGCTAGATTTCCTATTCAAGTTTTCACAGATCATAAGAATTTGATCTATCTGGATGCTGCCAAGCGCTTGAATGCCCGTCAAGCTAGGTGGGCACTTTTTTTTTCTCGATTTCATTTTTCTGTTACCTATATCCCTGGTACTAAGAATGTTAAAGCCGATGCTTTATCTCGCAGCTTCTCTCCTACGGTCGGTGCCGAGGAGGAGGAGAGCATTTTGCAGAAAGGAGTTGTGGTGGCGGCATTGGACTCCGATTTGGAGAATGGGATTCTGAGTGCTCAAGATGATGCTCCATCTAACACTCCCCATGGGAGGTTGTTCGTGCCTAGAGCCTTTAGGAGAGATTTGTTTGTGGAGTGTCATGAGTCTCGGTTGGCAGGTCATCCTGGAGTTTCGGAGACTAAGAGACTTATCAGTCGCAGTTTTTGGCGGCCTTGATGACAGAAGGAAGTCATCAAGTTGGTGCCTCAGTGTACTGTGTGTGCTAGGTCTAAGGCTTCACATACTCCTGCTGCGGGGTTGCTTTGCCCTCTGGAGGTTCCTAGTGCGCCTTGGACGCATCTCACTATGGATTTTATTACTGATCTTCCTGTGTCTGAGGGTTTTACTGTCATTTGTGTGGTCGTAGACCGTTTTAGCAAGATGTGTCATTTGGTTCCATTCATTAAGTTGCCCTGCGCCAAGACACTCGCTAAGGTCGTTTGTTAAGGAGATTGTCAAGCTCCATGGCGTTCCCACGGATATTGTTTCTGATAGAGGACCTCAGTTTGTGGCTCGCTTTTGGAGTGCTTTTTGTGACAGGTTGGGAGTTCATTTGTCATTTTCGTCTGGTTATCATCCTGAGTCTAATGGACAGACTGAAAGAAAGAACCAGGATGTTGAACAGTTTTTGCGTTGTTTTGTGGCAGACAATCAAGAGGTGTGGTCTGAGTTTCTGCCTTTCGCAGAATTTGCTCTTAACAATCATACATCCTCCTCTGCTGGGTGTTCTCCTTTTTTTGCTGCACTGGGAGACATCCGTCTTTTGGTTCCTTCTCCAAATTGTGGTCGGCGGTGACAGAGGAGGAGAATTTTTCCGGTGATTTGGAGAGAGTTTGGACTAATGTATGTTGTAACCTGCAAGAGTCTAACAAGAAATCCAAGAAGCATTTTGACAGAAAACGTAAAGAGGTTTTGTTTACTGGAGGTGACATGGTTTGGTTGTCCTCGAAGAACTTGCGGTTGAGGATTCTCTCTAAAAAACTGGGTCCTAAGTTTGTGGGGCCATTTAAGGTGCTTCAGGTTGTTAACCCATCTGCTGTTAGGTTGGATGTCCCTACTTCCTGGAAGATTAATCCTGTGTTTCATGTTTCCTTGTTGAAAAAGGCTGACGTTTCTAATAGGGACGCCACTGTCACAGTTCCTCCTGTGGTGGAAGACGGTGAATGTGAAATTTCTCGTATTTTGAATTCAAGATGGCATAGAGGGAAATTACAGTATCTTGTCTCCTGGAAGGGTTTCGGTCCTGAAGACAACTCCTGGGTAAGGACGGATGATGTCTCTGCTCCTAGGCTTGTTAAAGCTTTCCACAGGAGGTTTCCTGATAGGCCTGGGCCTGGAGGATCTGGAGGATCCTCATAGAAGAGGGGGTACTGTTAGAACCCTCCTGTTAGTTTTTGCTATCTTGTGTTTTGCGGTCACGTGACCAGCTGCCTATATATTCCAGCTCCGCCCTTCTGGCTTTGCTGGACTTCAGTGTTTTTCTAGACTGTCTTTCTAGCTAGGTGCTTCGGTGCCTATCTCTGTCAGTTTGCCTGGTCCTCTGGGACCTCTAGTACTTTTTGTCAGTTTGTCTTTTTGCTCTGCAACAACTTCTGTTAGGAGGTGTCCCATTTTGTCCCAGTCCTTAGTTCTTTTAGGGACCCCTCCCTTTATTCTATAGGTCTCCGTTCAGACTAGCCGAGGACGAAGGCGGGTCTGTTCACAAGGAACAGCCAGCCCGCTACATCGTAGGGATTCAGCTTAGTCTTACTGTAGGGACAGCTTTCCCTATCTTTCCTTAGTTTTTGTTGCAGATCATAACACTAGGACCATGATTTCCAAATGAAATGCAAAATTTACTTTCATCTGAAAACAACTCCTTGGACCACTGAGCAACAGTCCAGGTCTTTTTCTCCTTGGCCCAGGTAAGACGCTTCTGGCGTTGTATATTGGTAATGATGAGCAAGTGTATTCGTAATCATTCGCTATTCGCACGGATTGTATGGTATTCGTGTTACTCGCTATTTTGCGAGTATTCGTGTACTCGCTTTGCTATATTCAGATGTCCTGTCCTGCAGTTTTGGTGCCTCCTTTGCAGCCACTAAACATACTAGGCTTCTTAACCAATTACAGTAATGCCGCAGACATCTTGGTTGTGGCATTACTATGATTGGCTGGCCGCCCAGCGTCATAGGGTCTATTTAAGCCCTGCCGCCGCCATTTTGCATCTGGAGTCTGCGTTCTATAAGCATAGGGAGAGATTGCTGAGCTGCTAGGGAGAGTGTTTAGGCCTCTTGATAAAACAAAAGCCCTTTTAAGGGCTACCTGCAGTGTATACTAGTTCAGTGTTTAAAGGAGCCGCTCACTAGCTCCATAATACCACCAAAAAATAGCTCTTTTCAGAGCTGAAGACTCACAACAAAGTTAGAGTACAGGGAGGGAGAGATTGTGTATTAGGTAGGGAGAGGTTAAAGTGTTCTTCCAGTATCCATGTTAAAACAGCTCTTGTAGAGGCAAAGCAATATTTTTCCAGCACACAGAGTAGTAGCATTTTATGCTGCCTTTTTTTTAAAAGCACCGGTCTATTTTCCCCGCTGTTTTAGGGGTCAGAGCCTGACTTCTGCTGTCCACATTAGTCCACATAAAGAGGCGGTTAGTGTCCAATGAAAAGCAGTAGTCCAATCATTTCCTACTGCCTGCTACCAAGCACGCACCAGTCCATTTCCCCAGCTGTTTTTGGGGTGACAGCCTGCCTTTTTTCCACATTAGTCCATTTAAAAAAGAGTTTAGTGCCCTACACAAAGCAGTAGTCCAAACATTTCCTACTGCCTGCTACCAAGCACGTACCAGGCCATTTTCCGCGCTGTTTTTGGGGAGACAGCCTGCCTTCTGTCCGCAATAGTCCACTTAAAACAGCGTTTAGTGCGCTACACAAAGCAGTAGACCAAACATTTCCTACTGCCTGCTACCAAGCACGCACCAGACCATTTTACCCACTATTTTGACTGTGACAGGTAGCTTGGCTTGTGCCATCAACATCTGAAAATATGTCAACAATGCTAAAAAAGCCTGTTAAGGGATGTGGATGTGGTGTTGTCAGTGGTGCGCGAGAAGGCACTCAGTCTGTGTCAGGTCAGAAGAAGCTTGATGCATCCACTATGTTCCTGGAAAAATTTCCCGGTCTGGAACATAAACGTGTGTGGAAGCCAGAAGAGTGAGAAGCCAGAAGAGTGAGAGCAGATTCTGTCTTGGATAGCGGACAAGGCCTCTACGCATTTGCCAAGCAGCAACAAATCTTCCATGACCACATAGTCTACTGTCGATACACAGAAGGCTGGCCCATCCAATCCTGAAGCTGGTTATCCTTCCTCCCGCCATTATCAGTCACAGGAGACATATGACCCCAAGCTTGGCCACTCCGAGGATCTGTTTGGTACATATCCTTTGGTTGGCTCTGGCCTATCTCCGTGCAGCATTGAAAAACAATGTGTTCGACGTGTTCCAGAAACCAGGCCACATTTCATCATTAGGGTTGAGCGAGTATGTTCTGTCCGAGTATGCTCGGGCCGAGCTCCGAGTATTTACAGCTGCTCAGTGATAAGGTTAAATCGCTCCCGTGTGCATGATTTGCAACTGTTTGACAGCTTTATTACATGTGAGGAATGTGTAAGAAATAGACATTCCTCACATTTTGGCCCGAGCATACTCGGCGAAAGGGTTAATAGAACATACTCGCTCAACACTATTCATCATATAAATATTTTGTGGTAATATTGTGCTATATCAAGGAGTCCAAATTTCAGAATATAAAATGGTTGAGCTAATAGCATTGTCCTGAAACCAGGCCACATTTAAGCATGGGACAGGGCTTGGATCAGCATTTCTTAAACTTTGATCAGTAACAGGTGTAGGCCAGATACTGTGAGAGTGTTATGCATTGGGTGGTTGCTGGACCAGAAATTGGGTCAGAATCATCAGTGGATTCTGTGGTCTCCCATTCTGGACCAGCCAGGGAGGATACTGCTTAGCATCACCCTCAGTCCCAACACCTAGCCAGTGCACGAGATATACAGGCTGTCTCTTAGGTCCTAGTAGTGTTAAGCATAGGTTGCGGAGGGGAACAAGGGTTGCTACAGCCTAAGTCCAGGATGCACAGCACTGAGCATGCCCGTGACATGCGGACCGTGATTGGTGGTTTGGTGGTTTGGTGTCAGCTGATCCGGTGACCAGGCACATGCCTCATTGGCCGCGGGTGACGTCATCAGTAGTGCGACCAATAATGCGACTGTGGGCAGGGCTTAGTCTTTAAATGGCCCGCCCACAAGCATGGCGGTGCGCTCTGATCATTTGAGTTTAGGTTGTGTTCCTGTGTGGAAGCTTAGCTGTTCTCTCCGTGACCTGCCGATGCCAGAGTTCGCTCGGCTGATTAGCACAGGTCGCTTAGGCAGGTTTAGCGGCCCTTAGGCAGGTTTAGTGGGGCTTAGGCAGACTTAGCTGGGGGAGGCAGGTAGTTCCCGTTTGGCAGTCTGGCTCCGGCAAGGAGGTTGCTATACACCTCGAGCAGACTACGGGCTCCGTATCCCTAGCACCGCCTGTTAGCCACGTGGAGAGTTACTCCGTAGTCCGGTCCCACACCGGCTGGAGCACGTACATGCCGGCGTGAGTCACACACACTTCCTAGCGCCTGCTGCGTAGCCTTTGTGCAGTTAACAGGGCTACGGCTACGATTATTTGTAGCACATCTTTCGTGCAGTTAACGGAGATAGTGCTAATCCCTTTTCCCATCCAGGTGTGTTGTAACACTGGAGGGATTTACACTTTAAGTTGGTTGTCTTACACTCTTACCCGGTGGGTGTTCGGCAGCAGTCTTCGTGGCTGCACCGCGGACCCCGGGATTCGGTTGCATATCATTTTAATAAAGTTGTTGCAACTGTCCCCTTAACAGAGAGCCCTGCCAAATTCAGGCAACATAGATGAAGAAGACCCAACTTGAGTCCAAAAATTTCCAAAAATTAGGGGCAGACACCACTAAAGTGGCATTAATTTTTTTTTAATTATTTATTGATCTTACTCGTGAAACCAGGCCATATTTCAGTTTTTAATTCTTTTGCGCTGAGATTCTGCTCCATCCAGGGATTCACATCATAAAATCTAATTTTTTTCTGTTCCTACTATGCTACATAACAAAAGCCACATCTGTGCTTGTAATTCTTTTGCACAGAGATTCAGCTCAATCCAGGGGTTCAGATAATAAAATCTAATTTTTTTCTGTTAGTACCCTGCTATTAGAAAGCATGCCATATTTGAGCTTTTTATTCATTTGTGCTGATATTCTGCTCCAGCCAGAGTTTCAAATTATAAAATCTAAAGTTTTTTCTGTTACTACCCTGCTACATAAACAAGGCCACATCTGAGCTTGTAATTGTTTTGCGCTGAGTTTCAGCTCAATCCAGGGGTTCACATTATAAAATCTATTTTTTTTCTGTTAGTACCGTGCTACAGGAAGCATGCCACATTTGAGCTTTTAATTCTTTTGAGCTGATATTCGTCTTCGACCACAAGTCTACATTTCAAAATCTAAATTCTTAGTGCTAATATCATGGTTCTGAAATCAGGCTGCGTTTGAGCTTTTAATTCTTTTGCACTGAGGTTCTGCTCCATGAGGGGTTCATATTATAAAATCAAATTTTTTTCTGTTACTACCGTAGTACACAATGCATGCCACATTTGAGCTTTTAATTCTTTTGCGCTGATATTCAGCTGCAGCCAGAAGTCCACATTTCAAAGTCTAAATTCTTTATGCTAATAGTGTGGTCCTGAAACCAGGCCACATTTCATCTTTTAATTCTTTGGAGCTGAAATTTTGCTTCAGCCAGGGGTTCACATTATAAAATCTACATTTTTTCTGTTACTACCCTTCTACATAAACATAAATGTAGCATCGGCGTCTCTGCCCCCTGCTAGGCAGAGACGCCGTTCCCCTCACCTCTCTGCTCCGTGCTCGGCGTCCTCCTCCCGCGCTGCTGGCAGCGCGCGCTGCTTCCCAGGCACTGTGCTTAGGGCGCACGCGCGCGCTCCCTCTCTCTTAAAGGGGCCGCGCGCGCCGTCATAAGGAGTCCCCGGCCAATTGCTGGAGGATCTCCCATATGTAAGGCACCTCCTCCAAAATGGAGGTGCCCGAGCAAAGTTGTTTGCACTGTGTCTTCCTGTGCTTCAGCTCTCAGGTCCCGCTGCTAGCCTGACTTCTCGTCCTGCCTGCCAGCCTGTTATCCGCCAGTTACCTGCCTGTCACCTGCCTCGTCTGTCTGACCGCTCACCTGGGAGCGTCCACCAGTTACCTGCCTGTTACCTGCTGTCACTGTCAGCCCGCTCACCTGGGAGCGCCCGCCAGTTACCTGTCAGGTATCCGCCTCGTCTGTCTGCCCGCTCTCCTGGGAGCACCAGCTTGCTTTCTGCCAGCCTGCCTGGAGATCCTGCCGTCATTTGCCATGACCTCCTGCCTGTCTACCCAGAGACTGTCCCCGTCACTTGCCGTGACCACCTGCCTGTCTACCCAGAGACTGTCCCCGTCACTTGCCGTGACCACCTGCCTGTCTACCCAGAGACTGTCCCCGTCACTTGCCGTGACCACCTGCCTGCTTACCCAGAGACTGTCCCCGTCACTTGCTGTGGCTACCTGTTTGCCTTCCCTGGGAGTCACCCGCTTCCTTACAAGGACTTCCCCTTTGTATTGCAGCTCAGAGGTTCCACCTCCCGGCCCCGTTACAATAAACAAGGCTAAATCTGAGCTTGTAACTGTTTTGCGCTGACATTTTGCTGCATCTAGGGCTCCACAATACAATATAAATTTTTTTTCTGTTACTACTGTGCTACAGAAAGCATGCCACATTTGAGCTCGAGATGCTCAGCGCTCGCCGAGTATTTCCGGGGTTGTTCGGTGGGAGTTCGGGTCCCCTCCCTGCATGTTTACCACTCTTTACAGAGCCAATGAACATGCAGGGATTGCCTGCCACTCACTGTAATGCCGCAGCCATGTTGGTTGTGGCATTACAGTGATTGGCTGGCCGCACAGCGTCATCAGGTCTATATCAGACCTGGCGCCGCCATGCTCGTCACAATCACTCCGGAATCAGACAGTGTAAGGAGAGGTGTTGCAGAGCTAGGGAGAGATTTGCTTGTTTCTTAGTTAGTGTAGGTGTACCAAACTATATTAGAGACACATATCCATCTCAACAAACAGTCCTTCTGAGGACTAATCCATCTGCAGAGATATCAGGCAGGCAGTGTATATAGGCAGGCAGGGTATATAGCAGACTGCAGTGCACATAGCACAAGAGGCTCCATTCCAGTTTTGTCTGCTGCTGCTGTTAGATATTTCTAGAAATACGCCCAGGTCTCAGGGGCCAGGAATAATTTTTTTTTTAATCTTAATCCTCATTATTTACTTAAAAAGCAATCCACAGAACACCGTTTTTCTGCGCCATTTGCTTGTTTGCACTGCAGAATACAGCCAGGTCCTTTCCATATTACAGCGCTAAAAATCCAGCTATTTAAAACTGTGGTTTGTCCGTCACACAGATCACATATAATTGCACTGAAAATACTGCCATTTCTGGCCTCCATTACAAATTTGTTTCAGTGTGTCAGTGAAGCAATTGACACCAGTTTTCTGTTTAAAATAGTTAGCTACAGGCCAGGTATTTAAAACTGTGGCTTGTCTGTCACACGGATCACATACGTTTTCAGAAAAGACTGCCATTTCTGACCTCCATTAAAAATTAATTTTTCAGTGTGTCAGTGAAGCTATTGACACCAGTTTGCTGTTCAAAATAGTTACCTTCAGGCCAGGAATTTAAAACTGTGTTTTCTCCGTCATACGGATCACATATATGTTTTCAAAAATACTGCCATTTCTGGCCTCCATTAAATTTTTTTTCAATGTGTCAGTGAAGCAATTGACACCAGTTTGCTGTTCAAAATAGTTACCTACAGGACAGGTATTTAAAACTGTGGTTTGTCCATCACACGGATCACATATAATTGCACTGAAAATACTGCCATTTCTAACCTCCATTAAATATTTTGTTTCAGTGTGTCAGTGAAGCTATTGACACCAGTTTGCTGTTCAAAATAGTTACCTACAGGCCAGGTATTTAAAACTGTGTTTTCTCCGTCACACGGATCAAATATACGTTTTCAGAAAATATTGACTTTTCTAGCATCCATTTAAAAAAAAAATTTCAGTGTATCAGTGAAACAATTGACACTAGTTTGCTGTTCAAAATAGTTACCTACAGGCCAGGTATTTAAAACTGTGATTTGTCCGTCACACGGATCACATATACATTTTCAGAAAATACTGCCATTTCTGGCCTCCATTAAAATTTTGTTTCAGTATGTCAGTGAAGCTATTGACACCAGTTTGCTGGCCTGTAGGTAACTATTTTGAACTGTGGTTTGTCCGTCACATGGATCACATATAAGTTCACTCCAAATTCAGTCATTTATACTGAGCGTGGAAGATATTGTCCTCCATTTAAAATGGGCAAGGCACGTGGCAAGGGACTGGATGTGATGGTGATGGTGCATGCAGAGGCCTAGTCCGTGGGCAAGCTGAAATTGTGCCACAACAAACACCCACATCTTCTCGCTCAACCTTCCTGTCCCAATAAATAAGGGACCGCAGAACACCACTATTGAACACAGAGCAGTGTGAAAAGGTTATTGGTTGGATAGCAGATAATGCTTCCAGTCACTTAGCTACCACCACCACCACCACCTTGTCTTCCACACAGTCAAGTCTCAGTAGCTGTGAGTCTGGACTGCATATTCCTCACCCTGAACCTCCTTCCTCCCACCATGCCGAGTGCCCAGAGACAACTGATCCCACACTTGGAAACTCCGAAGAGCTGTTCACTTTTAAATTGATAGATTCAGGCATCTTGCCCGGTCCACTTGAAGCGGCCCTTGCCGTGTTTCATCAGCGTTTGCAGCTTCCGGCTCACCAACTGGTGTGTGATGTCCCCACGGGTTGGAACTCTACACTGCAGATGTTGGGAAGGATTTGTGAGCAGAAGAGGGCAGTTGTTGAGTACCAGCATCAACAAGGCCATCGGTATTCAGTTCAGACTCCACACATAAGACCTCAGGAGTGGACATGGATGTCAGACATATGTACCATTCTCCAAAACTTTGAGGACTCCACCAAGATGGTGAGCGGCGATGATGCCATAATTACTGTCACCATCCCGCTTCTCTGTCTTCTGAAACGCTCTCTGCTCACAATCAAAGAGGATGAATTGCAGGCGGAGCATGATGAGATGGAGCAAGGAACCATACAGGGTGATTACACACAGCCCAGCCTCATCTCATCCCAACGTGGATTGGGTGACCATGAGGAAGAGGAGGAAGAGGAGGAAGAACAGGAGCTAGTTTCATGTGCTATAGATGGTACTACCTGCACAACTGTCATACGGTCTGTTCAGCATGGATGGCCTGAGGACAGAGAGGAGGAGGAGGAGGAGAAGGAGGAGAGCATGGTCACTCGTCCTCTTGGTGAGGACACGGAAGTCTTGCCTGTTAGCAGTCTGGCACGCATGGCTGAGTATATGTTACGCTGCCTTTCCCATGACCCTCGCTTTCTCAAAATTTTGGGTGACAGTCATTACTGGTTGGTGACACTTCTAGACCCACGCTACAAGGAAAACTTTATATCTCTTATTCCTGAGGTGGACAGGTCTACAAAAATGGGGCAGTACCAGAAGGCCCTTGTTGCGGAACTATTAAAAAAATTCCCATCTGAAAACGCTGGTGGCAGAGGTTATAGTTCGTCAGACAACCAAGGACTACAGGCGAGAGAGACACCACTTCAATCCACCAGAGGCAGGGGAACACTGTCAAAGTTCTGGGAGAATTTTCTCAGCCCCTCCCATCATACAAGCGCTGATGCGCAGGGTACTCTCACAAGGAGTGCAAAGTTTGGAAAGATGCTGAGGGAGTACCTTGCCGACCGTACCAGCGTCCTCCATGATTCCTCTGTTCCTTATAATTATTGGGTATCCAAGGTGGATACGTGGAATGAACTGGCTCTCTACACCTTAGAGGTCCTGGCCTGCCCTGCCGCTAGCGTTTTATCAGAGCGGGTTTTTAGTGCCGCTGGTGGAATTATAACTGATAAGCGCATCTGCCTTTTAGCTGAAAATGCTGACAGGCTGACTCTTATAAAAATGAACAAGGGCTGGATTGGGCCAGACTTCTCAACACCACCGAATGATAGCAGCGTAACATTATCTCAAATCCAGTGTCTTTTTTTGGGAGGTGTATTCCCATGCACCTTTTCACACCCATGCATGGGTATACGCTTCCTGATTTTGGCTATTTGCTCTTGTCCTCCTCCTTATCCTCACCCTGCAGTACCATATCACCAGGGTGACCGTGGTCCGTGATGCAACACCCACATAATTTTTTTAAAGGGTGTTATGATGCCCGTAAAAAAATTTTTTATACAGTATGTTCATGTATACCCCCCAGGGGTAAATGTTTGTCAGCCCATACACTAAGTGCATGGGCATTACAAGTAAAGGAGGTCTGCTCCTTTCTAATGGAAACATTTTTTATGAGGCCCTCTAAGTCTCTTCCAAGGGGCATTGGAGTGCCTCCCAATTTTTTTTCAGCCCTTGCATTCACTGCATAGGCCAACACTATGGAGACCCACTTCCTAATAATGGGAACATTTTCTCATGAGGCCCTCTACGTCTCTTCCAAGGGGCATTGGAGTGCCTCCCAATTTTTGGCAGCCCTTGCATTCATTGCATAGGCCAACACTATGTTAGACCCTCTCCTTTCTAATGGGAATTTGTTGATACTGTGGCCCTGCTCTATGTGTCTTTAAATTCTTAGTGGGGTTTTTCCTAAATTTGGTCAGCCGTTGGACTCACTGCATACCCTATAACTGTATAGCAGACCCTCTCCTTTCTAATGGGAACATGTCGTACTCATTACTGTGGCCTTGCTCTATGTGTCTTTAAATTCTTAGTGGGGTTTTTCCTAAATTTCGTCTGCCGTTGGACTCACTGCATACCCTATAACTGTATAGCAGACCCTCTCCTTTCTAATGGGAACATGTCGTACCCGTTACTGTGGCCCTGCTCTATGTGTCTCTAAATTCTTAGTGGGGCTTTTCCCAATTTTTGGCAGCCCTTGCAGTCACAGCATAGGCAACAACGAAGCATAGCCGGCTGATGGCTCTCTAACAATAGCTAGGGCCAACTGCTGGCCCTTTAAGAATAGTAAGGGCCGCCTGATGGCCCTATAAAAATAGGCTTTGTGACTTTCAGAGTCCCTCCATCATAAATGAAACTGTATTGCGACCTGTGGGTGGGTGGTTGGCTGCATACTTGCTCTTGCATTCCAAGTAGCAGATGGTGGCCTCTATCATGATCATGGCCTCACCGCCGCCGGCATGAGGTTGTGAAAATCTTCCGCCTCCACGAGCCTAAAAGGCCACATTTCAAGTGCAAGCAGCTTTAGAAGACTTCCTGGGAGAAATGACAGCTGGAGTAGATATGGTTTCCCAAGTCCTTTCACCAAGCTAAAGAATATGGCTGTGGTGAAATACAACTCTCAGCAAAAAAAGCTGTGGACTGGCTCCGTACCGTCCCTGGCCACATTCACTTGACCACGTGTTTGTGGGTAGGCGGTCCTTCCCAGTAAGTTCACTGGGGAGGGCACGGGTAATGATGTAGGACCCGTGCTTGTGGAAGGCGGAGACGACACCGGGACAAATAGTGGCGGCTGGTGACCGAGTATGGATACCCGGTCGCCGCCACCATAGGATTGTGGACAGCTTCCGCCTCCACGAGCCTAAAAGGCCACATTTCAGGTGCAAGCAGGTGTCAAAAATTTGACAGTATAGTATTGCAGCCTGTGGGTGGGTGTCTGGCTGCATACTTGCGCTTGCAATCCAAGGAATGGGGTAGGGACAACTGAACGCTGCTCTGGGACAAGGACGTGGACGGTGATTGTTGTAAGTCTGCAACGACAGGTGCGTGGCAGGAGGCATCTTCGTGTCAGAGATGCTTCCAGAGGTCTTCCCCATGCTGTTCCCATGTCTTTTTAGCACTGTATGCATGTGTCTGATGATGTGTCACATACCACATGGCCAGATAAGGTTGTAAAATGTTAAAATGACATTTCCAAGTGAATGCATTTGTCTTGGTTGAAAGCAATGCAAAAGTGCAAAAACGCATCAAAAACACTATGCGTGAACATAGCCCAAGGTGTGGAGGAGTATTTTTGTGTTTCGTTATTTATTTTGCCTTATAGTCAAGTCATTACAGCTGACATGTGCCCGCAACAGAGGCGGGTGGAATCGCGATCCACCCATGGCTGTTAACCAGTTGAATGCTGCCGTCAATCTCTGACAGCGGCATTTAACATCGCCGTGCCAGAAGCGCGGCATTGGCCCTGCCCATCGGTGACCCCGTCACATGATCGCGGATCACCGATGGGTTGGCATGACAACCCAGCGTCTGCAGCAGACCACTGTGGTTGGCATGGCCAGATTGCTATGAGTGCCGCCCACTGGTCGGCGCTCATAGCAATTGAGCAATTCTGCTGCATACAGGTGATCTGCTCATCGCCTGTATGTTGCAGAGCCTATCAGGCAAGTGCTACTTCTAGTCTCCCATGGAGACTATTGAAGCAAGCAAAAAGTGTAAAAAAAAGTTTTTAAAAATATTAAAAAATAAAAATACTAAAAAAAACAACCTCATACACATATTTGGTATCGCCACATTCAGAATCGCCCGATCTATAAATTTAAAAAAATAATTAATCAGCTCAGCGAGCAAAAAATAAGGCATCACCTGGCCCCAGATCTCGGAAAATGGTGGCATTTTTTTTTAGCAAACTTTGGATTTTTTTTCACCACTTAAATAAAAAAAGAACCTATACATGTTTGGTGTCTACACACTCATAATGATCTGGAAAATAATAATGGTAGATCAGTTTTAGCATTCAGTGAACGTGGTAAAAAAAAACAAACATTTTTTTTTGCAATTTCACCACACTTGGAATTTTTTTCCCGTTTTCCAGTACACTATATGGTAAAACCAGTGATTTCTTTCAAAGGTACAACTTGTCCCGCAAAAAATAAGCCTTTACATGGCCATATTAACTGAAAAATATAAAAGTTATGGCTCTGGGAACAAGGTGAGAAAAAAACAAAAATGCAAAATGCTCCGGTCATGAAGGGGTTAATAACTGTTTGGAATACTATTACCGCTGCATCTTAGTCCTGGCAGGAGAGGGACATTGTAGCTCAGTGCATAGACATAGTGCTGGACTAAAATAAAATGGCGCCTGCATCCACCTACAGCTCTGAACAGTGCATGTGTGGCGACCCTGAGGGTTCAGTCGCCACAGGGGTACTGCACCTCAGACCGAGGTGTGGTATCTCCTCTCCCAGGTAAGGATGGAGTACTACATAGTACCCCAACCACACACTCAGCACTACACCAATCCAGTTCTGAAGGGGGCCTAAAGCACCATAGTGCTGCCCCGGGCCTGAATGGAGGAGTTGGGGGGAACCAAAGTTAGGGGGAACCATGTAGTGAGTGAGGGTGGAGGAAGCATTTACTTAAGCACTTAATTAGAATTCTATATAACTGGAGGCCATTTTAATAACAAGGTCTTTGGTCGTGGGTCCTTGGGACGGCAAGTCAGCACAAGGCTGCAACCGGCTGAGGGTCCACGGTTCCCGGTCTCAGTCCTCGAGACGGGGGATCGGGCAGAGTTATAACCGGCTCTGTCCCCTGTCAGGGTCCAAGCAAGAAGGCCCAGGAGGGGAGCAGAGGAGATAGGCTCCACAGGCGAAAGGATGGATCTCATGGGGTGCGGACGGAGTGGAGTCGCCACCTTCATACCTTATTCTGGCCCAGCCAGAGAGACCCTGCCGCAAGAGGGGGTACCGGTCCCCGATTATCTGACTTTGCACTTCACGTCTCTGTCGGAAAAGTCCGGAGGCTTATGTGGATCCCAGGGGGATACGGACGGAGCGGAGTCGCCACCTGTATGCCCTAATCTGAGTTTATCCAGAGGAACCCGGCCTTACGCCACGTTCTCACCACAAGTCACCAATAAGGGCACCCAGTCGGTCCGGGAACTACACATTACCCACAAGGGACATCGCAGTACCCGTACGGGACTCAGTGGGGGACACAAGGCGGGAGAAGTTGATCAAGAGAGGAACACACTAGAGCGGGGGTCCTGACAAGTGCTCCTGAACTACCTGGAGTGTGCTGAACCCCACCCTGGCAGCCGCAGCTTGCCGTGTGACGGCAGAGAGAAGCTCTGAGCTGACTACACACCAAAGTGAGTAAAGACTTGGGTGACTTCAACTACCGTCTCTGTCTGTTCTTTCCTCCGCGGCTCTGCACCCGCCAACGCTCTACTCTGCACCCTCTCTACGCTGCCCTGAGGCCCCGCTCCACCTGTGGGGAGCCGCACCAACTAAGCAGCCTAAACACCGGCCTCAGAGGACTGTCGCAATGCTGGTGATCCTCACCAGACACCACAGGTGGCGTCACGAACATTCCCCTATCCCATATAACTTCCCCCCTTTTTAAGAGTGACCCCAGGGTACGGGCCCGGGGACCGGCCACCGCGACATCCCCCAAGACCAGGCAACTACAAGGCACGGGAACCGAGTCGTCCCCATCCCCTGGGCGCGTCATCTCTTCCTGGCGTCATGAACAGGATTTCGTGCCCGTGGCAACGGCAGAAATCTATACCCATTGCCACCGGGTACTGTGCTCCTTTCCTAAAGACTGTATTTCCACATTCAATGTGGTGCCCGCCCAGGAAGAACGGGCGCCATTATGTGCAGGGAAGACAACAACAATTTAAGACCCCCCATTGTGGGCCAGGTTCTCCAATGGCGCCAAAAACACAGACCGCCCCTTGCAACAGAGACTGTCCGCATAGTTGTGTCCGTCAAGACGGATGGGACGTCCCAAGGAGTGACCGTCTACGAGCAGCCACTGAACCGCCCCTGAAAGAGGAGGAGAAAGAGAGGGAGACATCCATTTAACAGCGGAGGAGGCCGAGTTCCTCCTCGGCGAGACGCAGGACCTGACCCGTCGAGTTGAGGAGGCCCAGCGGAAAGCTGTCACGGAGTGGAGAGAGGACCTGCTGGGGAAGCTTGTGGCCCGACGCCAAGACACGTCGCGCCCCACCAGCCATGCCCCAGCCCAGACGGAAAAGGAGGGAGGCCAGGAGGCCGCGTTCAGCCCAGGAGCGGGTAAGAAAGAAACCCCTGTCCCAGGCGCTGAGTGTGCCGACCTGCTCCTGGACCTCCTACCGTCGCCTCCATCCCCGGGTGCCACCGTTTGGGAGCAGTTACTGGCCCCGGATCCTGAGTCCTGAACCGCCAGCACCTGCCTTCGCCTGGGTGTACTTGTAGCACCCCGAGGACTCGGCTGCTACAGGGGTATTGCACCTCAAACCAGAGGTGTGGTATTCCACTCCCGGGTAAGGATGGAGTGTGGGACCGAGCTCAGTTAGTTGCATGCACTACACTCATCCCATTTCCGGGGGACAGAACAACGGTACTCCCACCAGATAGATGTGCAGGTACGACAGCGTCTGTCCCTGGCTGGAGTGGGAGGGGGGGAGGAACATCCCAGTAGTGTAGGAGCAGTCAGGGGAGGGACTCTGGGCATAGGAAGGAGCCCATTGGGTGCTAGTCACCTGGGCTCGGGTGTCAGAGGGAGTATAAGAGGTGGGCACCATCTTTAGACAGGGTCCTGTTGAGAGGAGAGTCTGTGCAGAGAGGAGCTCAGCCAGAGAGGGCTGACAGGGAGCTGCGGCTCCGTCTGGGCCCAGCTCCAGAGCCAGGCCTGAAGCACAGAGAGAAGGAACAGAAACACCAAGAAAGGCCCAGAGACGTAAGAATAGAGGGAACCCTGAGATCCCACAAGAGAACAAGTTAACGGGTGAAGGGTTGGCAGAAGAGGGTACCGGATCCCAAACTGGTAGAGGCTAAACATCCTTAGCCAGGAACCGGAGGTCGTGGACAAGTTTTGGCGCGACCCCTCACCATATCCACCAGGAAGGCAAACCACGCATAGGGTCAGGGAAGCCGGGAAAGGTTTCGCCACTAAAAGACCCGAGGGAGCCGGACAAAGGTGGGTCCCTGGTGAGGACGGCCCGTAGGAAGGAATAGAGGGGAGCTTGGGACCACGCTCTGGAACTGCCTGGGGGTTGGCCGAGTCCCGCACCTGGTGGACGCAGCACGGCTCGGGTGGTCACTGCTGGCCAAAGTGACCGGAGCAACACCTGTGAGTAAAAGCCTTGAAACTGCACCACACATCTCTGAGCTTCCTTGCTGCACCATCACTACCACTATCATCCACATCTGCTGCCCTGAGGTCATACCCCTCCCGTTGGGGGTTCTACCAGCTACGCTGCACAACCTTACCACCGGCCTCAGCGGTCTGCCCTGCAGCGGCGGCTTCATAGCCGCATTCAACGGGTGGCGTAGTCGAACATTCTAACATCTACTGCTAAAGACTGCCGCTCAGTTTGACTCCCTGGGCACGGACCGGGTCACCGCCACGAGACTACTACCCCCATCTGATCCGGCTCCGGGTAAGCCCCCGTGCGCGCGATGCCGCACGACACAGCAGGCCCAGGGGCGCGTCAACTTTGGCGTAGTCGGCAGGATAATGTGCCCGCAACCGACGGGTACTGCGTGCCTGAAGAAAAGTTCACATTTACCGTAAAAAGGAGTCTCCCGCCAATTCCGGAGGGTCCCCGCCATCGGACGCCATCTCGGATCGTTTCCCGCCGTTTGCCCGCCATCTGCAGCCTTTTCCCGCCATCCACGGAGTTTCCCGCCATAAAGAGACGATTCCCGCCATCTGAGACGATTTCCCGCCCTGGCAGAGCGGACTCCATTATGGGCGTGCCAGAGGGTGGCAAGAGGCCACCTCCCATCGTGGGCCAGGTCCAGGAATGGCGCCAAAAGCGGAAACCGCCCCCACCAGCAGAGACTGCAATGATAGAAATGTCCATCAGCGTGAGAGGGCTGCCCCTGGAACTGACAATCACTAAGTTGCCCCGGGACCACCCTCAATGGGGGCGGATACAGAACAAAACCAAGAAGATGGGTGCGGCCTGGAGGAGTCTGGACAGATCGCACCCGGAGATGGAGGGAGAGTCGATCAGCACCGACCCTGTGGTCCGGAACATGTTACAGGCTGCCACCCCAGAAGGCCTGGTGGAGATCCTGGCACAGCTCCCCAGAAATCGGGAGCGTGCACAGACCGCGCTGGAGGCCTTGGCCCGGAAGATGGCCCGGGTACAGCAAGAAGCGCTGGCCGAGTGGAGGAGAGAGATGGTCCAGCAGGCTGGAACCCGCCAGCAGAGGATGCCACCCGCAACGTGGAGCGTGTCTGCCCCTGAGGATGGTGCAGGAGGAACGGAGGCCGGAGACGACGCCGCGGAGGGAGCCGCAGAGATGGAAGCAGGTAATGGGGACGTCATCACCCCGTGCCCAGTAGCCGCAAGCCTGCCCCAGCTCCCCGTCGCAGAGCCCGAAGTTCCACTTACCGCGCCCATTGCCGCACCGCCGCTGCTTCCAACTAGGCCTCAAGCGGCAGGAGCCGCGGTCGTGCCCTCTGATACGCCACGCCCCTTGACCCTGAGCGCGGCAAAAGAGGAAGTGCCCCCGGCCTGGTCGCAAGGCCGAGTACCCCCGGGCGCCGCCGTCTCCACAGTACCCTTCACCTTCAGAGTGCCACCGGCCTGGTCGCAAGGCCTGGTGAATCCGGGCGCCGCTGCCCCTCCAGTGCCCTCAACTTCCACAATGCTGCCCCTGGGTCAAGATCTATTCGCACAGCACACTTGCCCGGATGGGCAGTCCTTCGTGTGGCCACCGGAGTACGTCAACCCCCGACTCCGGAAGGAGTGGCCCCAGTGTGAGCCTCTGATCCCGGCTCCGGCGCCCGCCAACATTGTCTCGCTCCCATTGGAAGAGGCCCAATTTGCGTGGGACCCCACCGGCGAAGACCTCATGGGGTTCACTCAAGAGACCCGGGCGGCCGCAGCCCAACGTGAGGAGTGTTGCCGACAACAACTGGAAGTCTTTCAGAGGGAACGGCGAGAGAGGCGGGTCCGCGAGGAGCGGCTGCAGGTCCAAAGCGCGGAGCAGAAAAGCCGGACCCGACGAAGCCGCCGTGCGGCCCACGGTCCCCGCGCCACCGGGACTGTAATAAAGTTTCAAATGGAGCACGGCTGGGGCTTTATCCGGGATCACAGAACCCCCGGCGATGTCTTTGTTACCCGCAGGGATGTTGAGAGCCACCTGCCGGAGGGACACCGAGGACGTGACCTCTACCCGGGTGATGAGGTCACCTTCACCCGGCACCAGTGTGCCAAAGGACCATACGCCCTTCACGTGCACCGGTTGACGGAGGAGGAGTTGCAGTATGAGGAAGATCAAGAGGACCCGGACGGGTCTGAAGACTATCCTCAGGAGGAGACAAGGAGAAGACACCGCTACTGAAGGGAAGTAGCCCAAATAAAGTACTGTAAATAGTTACCCGTAAGGGTACTTGACATACTGCTAATCAGAGTATGGTCCCCGTTGGGACTAGTGTGGAACTGTTTAAAAGAACTGTTTCCTGTGTGCTCCTATCCCTTACCAGGCTGAGGACTGTGAGCAGCCATTCCCCTATCCCCACTGGCCGAGGACTGAGAGCGGCCATACCCTGTAAATAGTTGCGCTTCCTAAAGCGCCCCCTTCTGGTTTTATAGGGAACTGTTTTTCTCTAGTGACTGTTGCACTTTACCCGGTCACAAGTTGCACCGTGGCCGGAAGAACAAGAACATTTTATATAAAAGAGTTTTATATAATATAAGAAGTTACCTGTAACGTTATATTTTCTGATAATGTTTTTTATAATGTTTTATATGTTAGTGTGTACTTTAAAAATTTTGTATGTTTTGTTTTATTCTTTTACAGCCCGAGGACGTGCTGTGATTTACCAGGGGGGAATGTAGCACCCCGAGGACTCGGCTGCTACAGGGGTATTGCACCTCAAACCAGAGGTGTGGTATTTCACTCCCGGGTAAGGATGGAGTGTGGGACCGAGCTCAGTTAGTTGCATGCACTACACTCATCCCATTTCCGGGGGACAGAACAACGGTACTCCCACCAGATAGATGTGCAGGTACGACAGCGTCTGTCCCTGGCTGGAGTGGGAGGGGGGAGGAACATCCCAGTAGTGTAGGAGCAGTCAGGGGAGGGACTCTGGGCATAGGAAGGAGCCCATTGGGTGCTAGTCACCTGGGCTCGGGTGTCAGAGGGAGTATAAGAGGTGGGCACCATCTTTAGACAGGGTCCTGTTGAGAGGAGAGTCTGTGCAGAGAGGAGCTCAGCCAGAGAGGGCTGACAGGGAGCTGCGGCTCCGTCTGGGCCCAGCTCCAGAGCCAGGCCTGAAGCACAGAGAGAAGGAACAGAAACACCAAGAAAGGCCCAGAGACGTAAGAATAGAGGGAACCCTGAGATCCCACAAGAGAACAAGTTAACGGGTGAAGGGTTGGCAGAAGAGGGTACCGGATCCCAAACTGGTAGATGCTAAACATCCTTAGCCAGGAACCGGAGGTCGTGGACAAGTTTTGGCGCGACCCCTCACCATATCCACCAGGAAGGCAAACCACGCATAGGGTCAGGGAAGCCGGGAAAGGTTTCGCCACTAAAAGACCCGAGGGAGCCGGACAAAGGTGGGTCCCTGGTGAGGACGGCCCGTAGGAAGGAATAGAGGGGAGCTTGGCACCACGCTCTGGAACTGCCTGGGGGTTGGCCGAGTCCCGCACCTGGTGGACGCAGCACGGCTCGGGTGGTCACTGCTGGCCAAAGTGACCGGAGCAACACCTGTGAGTAAAAGCCTTGAAACTGCACCACACGTCTCTGAGCTTCCTTGCTGCACCATCACTACCACTATCATCCACATCTGCTGCCCTGAGGTCATACCCCTCCCGTTGGGGGTTCTACCAGCTACGCTGCACAACCTTACCACCGGCCTCAGCGGTCTGCCCTGCAGCGGCGGCTTCATAGCCGCATTCAACGGGTGGCGTAGTCAAACATTCTAACATCTACTGCTAAAGACTGCCGCTCAGTTTGACTCCCTGGGCACAGACCGGGTCACCGCCACGAGACTACTACCCCCATCTGATCCGGCTCCGGGTAAGCCCCCGTGCGCGCGATGCCGCACGACACAGCAGGCCCAGGGGCGCGTCATACTCACACCCGAACCCGGACTGGTCCGCGAAGGTGGAGGACCAACAGCGGCCCCCCGTTAACGCCGTTGCCAGCACCCCCGGTTGCTTGCCCAGGAGGGGAGGAGTTTAGATGGGACAACCAGGGGGGGGATCTAATGGGGTTTCCCCTGGAGACCCAAGCTGAGGCTCGACAGCGGGAGGAGTTTTGCAAAAGTGAGCTCCTCCAGCTAGAGAGGGAATGACGTGCCCGGAGGGTCCGCTGCGAACAGCTGGAGGTGCGGTTGACGCGCCCCTGGGCCTGTGTCGCGCTGCATTGCGCACGCGGGAGCTTACCCGGAGCCGGATCTCTTGAGGGTTGTAGTCTCGTGGCGGTGACCCGGTCCGTGCCCAGGGAGTCAAACTGAGCGGCGATGTATCAGCGGTAGATGTTGTACGACTACGCCACCCGTTGAATGCAGCTATGGAGCTGCCGCTGCAGGACAGTCCGCTGAGGCCGGTGGATGGATGGTGCAGCGTAGATGGTATAACCCCCAACGGGAGGGGTATGGCCTCAGGGCAGCAGATGTGGATGATGGGGGTAGCAGGAACCACTCGGAGACGGTACGGTGTAGTTCAGGGTCTTTACTGGTGACAACGATAGACCCTCCCGGAGTACTGGCTAGTGATTGGGGCCTGGTCAGTCCTTGAGCAGATGGGATCTCCCCTGGCCAGGCGGAGTTGTAGGCCTCCCAAACTGACTGTACTCTTCTGGCTACCTTGCTAGAAGCGGGTATAAGTAGCCCACGTCCCTGAGTGTACCGTGTGGTGCTCACCCGTATGGCCGGTGACTCGGGGCCTTCTAATGGCTTCCGCTCCACGATGGCGGTGCTGGTCCCACGCGTATGACCGTGCCTTCGGGCTTCTTGGCCAGAGGACCTGAAATCCCCTGCCTGACGGATTCTGCTGCTGGGTAGGAGTTAGTCCCCACAGCCTCGGACTCCGGGCCCGGTAAGAAATCTTCTCAGTCAGGGCGAGCTCTGCAGCTGCCAGCCCCTGACTCGTAGTAGTATTGCTCCCACTGAGCTTCTGCTGTTTCTTCCTGTGACTGTTTCTTGTCTCTACTCTCCTTGACTGACTAACCCTGCTTCAGCCCCGGGTTTATATAGGGGAAGGTCTTCCCCTCCCAAGACTGGGCAGGAGGTGTGGCATGCACAGGATCCCTGGCCAAGAGACCTCCCACCTGCTCTCAGACATAACATTACATTACTGTGGAAACCAGACCCCTGGGGTGCCACATTCCCCCCTAGTAAAATTTAGTACTCCGGGACTAAACACATTTTAGACAAACATAACAAGATATAACAATAACAATACAATAAGAAACACATAAAGGTGGTCACGGCATGTCCGTAACCGGGTGCAGTCTTTGAAGAAAGCAAGGTGTCCATTTCACCAAAACAGGGAGACGTAACCAGGTAGGGGTCTGTCCTACCCCGAGTCCTTAACAGTCTCTAGTCCATCCTGGGTTACGCTCCAACTATGTACAAGGATTCCCGGTAAATCCACCAAGGATTCCTAAAAATAACTGGAAACACAAAATTATACACAAGCAACAATACACAGATAAACATAAATAAAACAATTTATACACTTCAAATCCTCCAGCGTGCGGGTAACTGGCCTCTAGTGGCCCTAGTGGACCTACGGAGCTGACTGTCTGGCCCTGAACTACAGGGTGTAGGAGCTGTCAAGGGTAAACTGGGCAGCTGTCTACCGGCTCTTTGTCTCACTAGGGGTACGGCAGGCTCACTATAAGCAGAGGGTTGATCCTCCTGTTCTGCTTGTGTGGAGTGTTCTGCCTCCTGGACCGGCTGTTCTTCCAGCTCTACCTGTTGCTCCGTAGGTGCTTGGGATGCTGGTTGGAGGAAGGTGAGTACGGGTACCACAACTGCACCATTGACTTGAGTCCAAGACCGAGGGAAGTCCCCGAGCACAGTACTAACCATATCTTCCCTTTCCTCTACGGGTCGATGGTCTTCTTGTTCCTATTCAGGGTTCCTCAGTTGTTCGGGACACTTCTTCAGGTGGTCCCGGGATACAATGGCTGTGGTTTCCCCTCCGTCTTTACTGATGGTACAAACCTTCGGGTTCTCGTGGCTTGAGGGCAGTACGGTGTACGGGTCCTTCTCCCACTGGTCGTCCAACTTGTGGAGCCGTCTCTTCCTCTTCAAGACCTGCTCTCCGGGTACCAGGGGAACAGCGGGAGCATACTGGTTGTAAGTTTTCTCTTGTCTTTCCCTAGCCTGACAGAGACTTCGCTCCACGCTCTCCTGTACTCTCCGGTACTGCTGCTGCCTCTCTGTGTCCCAGTCTGTTTCTGGTGAAGTGTCCTCGGGTGTCAGGACTCCCATTTCCAGGTCAACAGGTAACTTACCAGGTCTTGCCCTCATTAGGTAAGCCGGGGTACAGTTGGTGGAACCTACCGGGATGTGGTTGTATAGGTCCACCAGATCGGGCAACTTCTCAGGCCACAGACTGCGTTCTTCCAGGGGCAACGTTTTTAGAAGATCCATTACCACCTGGTTCATTTTCTCACAAAGTCCATTAGTTTGCGGATGGTAGGGTGTCGTCCTTATCTTCCGGCAGCCATACAGATTGCAGAATTCCTGGAAGACCTCCGCTTCAAAGGCAGGTCCCTGGTCCGTCAGCACTTGGTCCGGGTACCCGTGTGGACGGCAAAAGTGCTGCTGGAAGGCTCTAGCTGCTGTTTGAGCCATTAAGTCCTTGACGGGGACGACAACCAGAAACCGGGAGTAATGATCCACGATGGTTAACGCGTAGACGTAGCCACTTCTGCTTGGGGTCAGTTTTACATGATCCAAGGCTACCAGTTCCAACGGTTGCCGGGTGACGATGGACTGCAGGGGAGTCTTCTGGCTGGCACGGTCCTTCCTTCTCAGGTTGCACGGGCCACAGTCTCTGCACCACTTCTCGATGGTTCCCCTCATGCCTACCCAGTGGAACCGCTCGCGCAGCAGGAACTCCAGCTTCTTCCACCCGAAGTGTCCAGCTCCGTCGTGGTATGCCTCCATCACCATGGCTGCGTCTCTTCGTGGCACCACTACTTGCCAGAGTAATTCATGCGTCCGGGAGTTAACCATTCTGCGGCACAACTTCCCTTTGTAAAGGAACAGTCGACTCTTCTCTGCCCATAGTTGTTTGGCTTCCTCTGGAGCGTCTGGTTCAAGGCGAGCCTCCGGCCGAGTCAGCATCTCCTTCACCAGTCGGACGGCAGGGTCGCTGTCTTGCGTTTCCGCCCAGTTGTAGTGGGGTAAGGGGTTCAACGTAGCAGTCTGCTTACTCCTTACCTGGTGGGAATACTGAATAGTCCCATGACGGTGGAACGCAGGGAGTTCAACTTCTTCCAGTCCCTCCGGATCTTCTCCTCCGTCCGGCAGGTTGGGCATCCTGGACAGGGCGTCCGCGTTGGTATTGGAGCGTCCTGCCCGGTATTTGATTGTGAACTCGTAGTTGGACAGACGGGCCATCCACCTCTGCTCCAGGGCACCGAGTCTTGCCGTGTCCAGGTGTGTCAGCGGGTTGTTATCCGTGTACACGGTGAACCGGGAAGAAGCGAGGTAATGCTTAAAGCGCTCGGTGACTGCCCATACCACGGCCAGGAACTCTAGCTTAAATGAGCTGTAATTCTCGGGGTTCCTTTCGGTGGGTCGCAGTTTTCGGCTGGCGTAGGCGATTACTCGTTCTTTCCCTTGCTGAATCTGGGACAGTACGGCTCCTAGCCCGATGTTACTGGCGTCGGTGTAGAGGATAAAGGGCTGGCTATAATCCGGGTACGCCAGGATTTCATCCCCCGTGAGGGCCATCTTCAGCTGGCGGAAGGACTCTTCTTCCAGCTCCTCCCATTTGAAGGGCGGCTTCTGGTTCTTGGCCTTCCGGGACTGGCCTATCAGGAGGTCCTGCATAGGTGCTGCCTTTTTGGTGAAACCGGGGATGAATCTGCGGTAATAGCCTACCAACCCGAGGAACTGCCGCACTTCCTTTACACTGGAGGGACTTGGCCATTCCTTAATTGCGGTGATCTTATCAGGGTCGGGAGCCACTCCGTCAGCGCTCACCACGTGTCCCAGGTACTGCACCTTTGGCTTCAGGAGGTGACACTTAGAGGGCTTCACCTTCAGGCCGTAACTTGCCAGGGCTTCGAACACTTCCGCCAGATGTTTCAGGTGGTCCTCATAAGTCTTGGAATATACGATGACATCGTCCAGGTACAACAGGACCGTCTCGAAGTTTTTGTGTCCCAGACAGCACTCCATTAATCGTTGGAAG
This sequence comes from Phyllobates terribilis, assembly GCF_046119375.1. NCBI lineage: Eukaryota > Metazoa > Chordata > Amphibia > Anura > Dendrobatidae > Phyllobates > Phyllobates terribilis. The sequence continues at coordinate 16,210,854 of NW_027362761.1, read as the reverse complement.
GTTCCTGGTGCGTTACAAAGTCCAAACGGCATGCAGGTAAACTCACTAAGTCCCATCGGGGTGGTGAATGCGGTCTTCTCCCGGTCCGCCTCTGCTACAGGAACCTGCCAGTACCCGCTAGTGAGATCCAAGGTGGAGAAGAAGTTAGCAGATCTTAAAGCAGCCAAAGACTCCTCTATCCTTGGTAAAGGGTACGCATCCTTGTGTGTGATACGGTTGATTTTCCGGTAATCTACACACATCCTCATAGTGTTGTCTTTCTTTTTGACTAAAACTAGTGGGGCTGCCCAGGGGCTACAGCTATCTCGGATTACCCCAGCCTCCTTCATGTCTCTAAGCATCCCCTTGGCGTGTTGGTAATGTGCAGGGGGTACGGGTCGATACCTCTCTTTTATGGGAGGATGATCTCCCGTGGGGATGCGGTGTTCTACCCCCTTGACTCGCCCGAAGTCTAACGGGTGTTTACTAAACACTCTCTCATACTCTTGAACCACCCGGTAGACTCCCTGTTTCTGGTGGGAGGGAGTGGAGTCAGTTCCCAAGTGTAGTTGCTGACACCAATCCTCCATTACTTTCTTAGAGCCGTTACCTTCCTCCGGGTGAGATGGAGGCAAGGGTTCCACAGACTGTATAGAGTTTTGGTTGATGGTATATAATTTGGCTAGCGTGGCATACCGGGGCAGGTACACTTCCCTCTCCCCGATATTGATTATGCGAACGGGCACCCTCCCATGGCGTACATTGACCACCCCCCGTGCTGTCAAAATGGTGGGCCTACTGTCTGAGTAAACTGGTTCTACCATTGCCTGGTAATCTCTACCTCTCAGACCAATAGCTGCCTGGCACCAAATCATCATTTCACTTTTTGGGGGCATGGCAATAGGAAAAGGGTCACACATTCTTACGCTACCAATCTCACCGCCGGAGAGTTCCACCTGTTGCCGTCGCATCAGTGCCCGGATCTCTTTCTGGAGCACCCGCTGCTCGCCGGAGCTGGCGTTCTTGGCAACCTGCTGTAAAAGGAAAATCACCTCTGCAAGACAATTTTCAATTACATTAGTTCCTAGAGTTATTTTTGGGTGACTCTCATGTTTGTCAATATCTACAATGATCAGTTCCTGTGCTGCCAGTTCGACTCTACCGATTTTGATGGTCACCTCTTTAAATCCGATCTGTGGCACGGGCTGGCCATTGCTGGCGATGATACTCAAGTCGTCGTCAGGGTAGAGGGTAATATCCGAGTCATTCCAGTACTGCTTAAAGAGCACGTACGGGATGGTGGTGACCTGTGACCCGGTGTCCAGTAGGGCACTCATGGGAATGCCATCCAGTACCACAGGCAAGACTGGACGTCCTCCCACATATCTGTCGCGCCAGTTCGATGGGCCTGGTGATCTTTTTCCTGGGGGTTGGCCCTCTACCCCAGGTTGTGCCCGTTTAAAGAACAGTACCTTGCCATATGTCCAGGTTGATTGCAGCGGTGGCAGATGGGTCGTCCGTCCTCGCTGTATCGGTCACTGGGTCTTCCTCTGGCCGGTGGGGTCCTCCTTGGTCGACGCCACGGGATGTCCTCCGGTCCGGATGCCAGCTGGATCTTCCCTGGGGTGGAAGCCTGTAAAGACTGCACAGTTCGGGTTAGCGCAGCAACGCTCTTAGCTAGCTCTTGGACCTGATGGTGTAGGTCTGGAGCCGGGTCATTGTCCAAAGCCTGCGCATCAGCTCCCACAGGCCCTGCCGACAAGGGCGCCGCCTCCTGGTGGTAAGTGATAGCAGGGCGGTTGTGGGTCACAACGCCACCCGGTGCCGGTTCTCGGAGCACCCGGATGGCTCTGTCCTTGAACTGTGCAAAGCCCAGATGGGGATCCTGTAAGGCCATTGCCCGCAACTGGGTTCGGTGGGTATTACAATACAGTCCCTCTATAAACTGTTCGGTCAACAGCCTGTCCTCGTTTCCCACTCCATCAGGGTCGGTCTGCTTAATGGCCCTCAGGGCCTCTTGTAGGTTTAGTGCATAGTCCCTTATACTCTCATGCGCTCGCTGCTTGCACCCGTAGAATCTAAGCTTAATCTCGGCTGAGGAGCGGGTATCAAAGGTGTCCTTCAGCCGGGTTAGTATCCCTGCGACAGTCTTCCTCCCAGGTGGCCAGGATTTTACTTCCCTTTTGGCTGCCCCGGTTAGCTGGGCCACCAGGATGCTCACTTTTTGCTCTTCTGTGAGGGGGTACACCTGGAAGAGGCTATCCAACTTTTCTCTAAAGTCATGCAGGGTATGTGACTCCCCTGAGTATTGGGGTAGCCAAGCTGCTCCCGGGATATAGGGCATGGTGAAGGGCATAACTGCAGCAGCGGTAGCGCTGGCGGGGGTTGAGGCAGTGAAGCTCTCCTCCGTATCCGACATCTTCCTCCCCCCTAGTGGACCGTGGCCTACCTTGCGATGATCCTCTTCCGTAGACCGCGGCTCCGCAGTGGATCGTCAGGGTTGAGGACCTTCCGTCGCGCTCCTGTGACGTCGGCGTCTGCTGGGCTCCTTCCAGGACCTTACTCAACGTCCGGACGTGAGGCGGGGCTTCAGTTCTCGCGCGCTTTCGGAGTCCACGCCCCTCTTCTTCCCGCGTGGTGTCCTCAAGATGGCGTCCAATGGCGGGAAAACTCCACGGATGGCGGGAAGAAGGCTGAAGATGGCGCCGGATGGCGGGAAAACTCCACCGATGGCGGGAAGGAAGCGGAAGATGGCGCCGGATGGCGGGAATCTTCACCACAGGTAAGTTTGAACAGTCTTTTTCAGGCACGCAGTACCCGGTGGTTGCGGGCACGAGATCCTGCCGACTACGCCAAAAGTTGACGCGCCCCTGGGCCTGTGTCGCGCTGCGTTGCGCACGCGGGAGCTTACCCGGAGCCGGATCTCTTGAGGGTTGTAGTCTCGTGGCGGTGACCCGGTCCGTGCTCAGGGAGTCAAACTGAGCGGTGATGTATCAGCGGTAGATGTTGTACGACTACGCCACCCGTTGAATGCAGCTATGGAGCTGCCGCTGCAGGACAGTCCGCTGAGGCCGGTGGATGGATGGTGCAGCGTAGATGGTATAACCCCCAACGGGAGGGGTATGGCCTCAGGGCAGGAGATGTGGATGATGAGGGTGGCAGGAACCACTCGGAGACGGTACGGTGTAGTTCAGGGTCTTTACTGGTGACAACGATAGACCCTCCCGGAGTACTGGCTAGTGATTGGGGCCTGGTCAGTCCTTGAGCAGATGGGATCTCCCCTGGCCAGGCGGAGTTGTAGGCCTCCCAAACTGACTGTACTCTTCTGGCTACCTTGCTAGAAGCGGGTATAAGTAGCCCACGTCCCTGAGTGTACCGTGTGGTGCTCACCCGTATGGCCGGTGACTCGGGGCCTTCTAATGGCTTCCGCTCCACGATGGCGGTGCTGGTCCCACGCGTGTGACCGTGCCTTCGGGCTTTTTGGCCAGAGGACCTGAAATCCCCTGCCTGACGGATTCTGCTGCTGGGTAGGAGTTAGTCCCCACAGCCTCGGACTCCGGGCCCGGTAAGAAATCTTCTCAGTCAGGGCGAGCTCTGCAGCTGCCAGCCCCTGACTCGTAGTAGTATTGCTCCCACTGAGCTTCTGCTGTTTCTTCCTGTGACTGTTTCTTGTCTCTACTCTCCTTGACTGACTAACCCTGCTTCAGCCCCGGGTTTATATAGGGGAAGGTCTTCCCCTCCCAAGACTGGGCAGGAGGTGTGGCATGCACAGGATCCCTGGCCAAGAGACCTCCCACCTGCTCTCAGACATAACATTACATTACTGTGGAAACCAGACCCCTGGGGTGCCACACGGTCAAAAGCCGCCAAGGCCCAAGCCAGACAGGCGGAGGCCTCCCGTCCCAGCCCCCGGGAGGAAGGACTTATCGTCCGGTTTCACCAGGAAGCGGGATGGGGCTTCATTCGCAGCCCCCAGTTCAAACATGATGTTTTTGTTAACCGGCGAGACGTTGAGCCCTACTTGGAGCAAGGCCACCCCGACCGAAATCGGTACCCTGGAGACTTGACTTGGTCTCATACACCCGCCACCACGGAATACGTGGGTGGTACGCCCTAGAGGTACACCGGGTGTTTAAGGAAGATGCCCCCCTGTGCCCTGCCACGGGTGACCGGTCTGGATCCGTGGGCAAGCACAAGCCATACCCCAGGTGGGGATGCCATCACTAGTGCGGCACCGGAGGCTGAACTTCCTTATTTTCCAGTTCGTTGTATGTTTTATTAAGACATTGTTCCTGCGGACAGTGAGCAGTCAACAAACTTACATGTATATAGTGTAACATACCTGGCGGCGTCCTTGCATGGTGGTCCATCTCCCACTGTGCAAGAGGGCGCACTTGATCTCCTGTCCAGAATGTCTCTCTGGCTTCCCTCCATGCTGTCTGTTTGTGTCTGTTTCTGCTGCTTAAGGGCGGCGCCCGATCACTTCCTGCCTTTTGTACCTGCTGTGGGTCACACCCCTTGTGCGTCCTCAGCCTATTGCTGTCTGTCACTTGGTATATAGCTCAGCAGCTCCCTTCTATCCCTGCCTGAGCATAGTGTTTCCTTCAGTGTGTGCTTGCACTCTGAAGGTGCCAGGTCCCGTCTCTTGTCTCCTGCTTTTTGTATCAGTTCCCGTGTCTGAACTGAGTCCTGTATGTCTCCTGCTTTGCGGTATCAGCTCCCGTGTCTGAACTGAGTCCTGTATGTCTCCTGCTTTGCGGTATCAGCTCCCGTGTCTGAACTGACTCCTTTCTGTGTTCTCTTGTCTGTCCTGTCTGAACACGCTCCTAGCCTGTTCGCTCCGCCTTCTAGTGGCCGATTTCCTAGACCCGCTCCTGTGTCTGGTCTGTCCTGTCTGAACACGCTTCTTGCCTGTTCGTTCCGCCTCTCTGGGGGCCGTATTCCCAGACCCGCTCCTGTATCCCTCTGCAGTGTCGGTCTCCTCCGTACAGTCAGTTCCAGTCTGAACTCTCTCCTGTCCTTTACCTGTTCTGCCTGTATTGTTCCTTAGTCCCGGTGTGTACTGGGTCCTATCCCGCCTGTGTTCCTACCTGCTAGTGCCTCCCTGTCTGCACTCTAGCTGTGCTTGCCTTTACCCCCCTGCCTGCATACCCGCCTGCCTGCATACCAGTTGTGCCTGCCTATACCCACCAGTCTGTGTGCCAGCCTACCAGCCTGTTCCTGTATTCCCCTGTGTGGGTCAACAGCCGTGTCCGGGGTCTGTCCTGGAGTAGCACCTGGTCCCTCTGCTCGGTTCCTCCTTGGTGCACTGGCGTCGTATGCCGTCGTGCGACCCTGGTCGGATCGGGTGAATACCTAGTCACGCCCCTCCAGGCATTCACTCTCCGGCACGGTCCAGTGGAATCACTACCAATCACACGCACACGCCGCTTAGCCCGGGCGTGTGCATAACATATAGTTTGCAGCTATTGAGGTGCCCCCTATTGGTTTTATACTCACAACACCAGACCTCAGAACAAAAACCTGTCTGGTGTGGCACAAGTGGAGGTCCAACCCGGGATCACCATGCCCTGCAGCCACCCAAGGGCCTACATTGAGGGTTTGCTTTGGACAGGTCCCTCATGCTGCTGAACTTGCACTTCTATAAATATTTTCTACTGTTTCTATGTATACTATGTTTTTATATTTATCTTATATAACCTGCAATGATTAAGAAAAGTGCCTCCCATAAAGGGAAGATTGTTATTGTTCAAATTTTGAATGGCTGAAATATACCATGTCTTTGCTCTATTGCAGCCCGCGGACGTGCTGTGTTTCACCAGGGGGGAATGTGGCACCCCTGAGGGTTCAGTCGCCACAGGGGTACTGCACCTCAGACCATAGTTACATAGTTACATAGTTACATAGTTTATAAGGCCGAAAAAAGACAAGCGTCCATCCAGTTCAGCCTATTTCTTGTGCACTGCAGCTATTCTGCAGCGTTGATCCAGGGGAAGGCAAAAAAAAAACATGCAGTATAGGCCAATTTACATCATTGAGGAAAAATTCACTTCCCGACTCCAATCTGGCAGTCAGATTAAATCCCTGGATTAATTAACTATCACTAAGCATAAGATGTAATTTTATTGTTCTCAAGAAAGGCGTCCATGCCTCTCTTGAACTCATTAAGTGAGTTGGACATCACCACTTCCTCTCCCAGAGAGTTCCAGAGTCTCACGGCTCTGACCGTAAAGAATCCCTTTCTATGCTGGTGCAAGAACCTCCTTTCCTCCAGACGCATAGTGTGCCCCCTCGTCTTTGTCACCATCCTTGGTATAAACAGGTCATGGGAGAGATCTCTGTACTGCCCCCTGATGTATTTATACATGTTTATGAGGTCTCCCCTAAGCCTTCTCTTTTCCAACGTAAATAGGCCTAATTTTGACAACCTCTCTGGGTATTCTAGTCCCTCCACTCCCTTTATTACCTTAGTCGCCTTCCTTTGTACCGTCTCTAGCTCCAATATGTCTTTCCTGAGCACCGGAGCCCAGAACTGTGCACAATATTCTAAGTGCGGCCTTACCAACGCTTTATACAGAGGAAGAACAATGTTCTCATCATATGCCCCTATTCCTCTTCTGATGCATGCCATGACTCTATTTGCCTTCGAAGCTGCTGCCTGACACTGGGCACTTCAATTTAATTTGCTATTAACCAAGACGCCCAGGTCCTTCTCCATGTCAGATTTCCCCAACGGTTTCCCATTTAATATGTATGGGTGACTTCTGTTTTTCTTTCCCATGTGCATGACCTTACATTTATCGGCATTGAACCCCATTTGCCATTTTTTGGCCCAACTCCCCAATTTATCTAAATCCTCCTGTAGCTGTGCCCTATCCTCATCTGTATTAACTACTTTACAAAGTTTAGTATCATCTGCAAATATTGCTATTTTACTATGCAACCCTTCTACTAGATCATTAATAAATATATTAAATAATATAGGGCCCAAGACAGACCCTTGAGGCACCCCGCTAGTAACCTTGACACACCCTGAGCTTACTCCATTGATAACCACCCTCTGCTTTCTATCACTCAGCCAGCTATTTACCCACTTGCACACATTATCCCCCAGACCAAGCATTCTCATTTTATATAACAACCTTTTGTGTGGCACGGTATCAAACGCTTTGGAGAAGTCAAGGTATACAACATCCACTGACTCTCCCCGGTCCAGCTGTGAGCTCACCTCCTCGTTGAAGGCGATCAGGTTTGTTTGGCAGGAGCGATCCCTCATGAATCCATGTTGATATGGAGTTAGACAGTTATTATCATTAAGATATTCTACAATAGCATCTCTAAGAAATCCTTCAAACAATTTACCCACAACAGACGTTAAGCTGACTGGTCTATAGTTCCCAGGGTCACTTTTAAACCCCTTTTTGAATATTGGTACCACATTTGCTTGACGCCAGTCTAGTGGGACAGTCCCTGTCCATAAAGAGTGCTTGAATATAAGATACAGCGGTCTGTCAATCACATTACTTAATTCTTTTAGTACCCGGGGGTGTATGCCATCTGGGTCTGGTGACTTGTCTATTTTGATATTATTTAGGCGTTTCTGAACTTCCTCCTGGGTTAGGTGGGTGATATTTAGCGGAGGGTTTACTTTATCACTCTGCATTTCCTCCAATAAATTGTTTTCTTTTGTGAAAACAGTGGAGAAGAAGCTATTGAGTAGGTTTGCTTTACCCTCATCGCCCTCTATGATTTTACCCAGGTTATTTTTCAATGGGCCAACTCCATCAGTTTTAATCCTTTTACTGTTTATATAGTTAAAGAACAGTTTGGGATTCATTTTACTTTCCTTGGCAATTAGTCTCTCTGTCTCCTCTTTTGCTATTCTTATTTGTTTCTTACAGATTTTGTTTTTTTCCCTATAAGATATTAGCGCTTCCTCGCTGCCTTCTTGTTTAAGTTTACCGAAAGCCCTTTTTTTGTTTTTCATTGCCCTCTTGACTTCCTTATTTAGCCACATTGGCTTCCTCCTATTCCTAGCCCTTTTATTCCCATAAGGTATGTACCTTCTACAGTGACTATGTAGGACTGTTTTGAAAATTTCCCATTTTCTATCCGTGCTCCTATTACTGAAGGTACTATCCCAGTCTATAAGGTGAAGGGCATCTCTTAGCTGATCAAACTTTGCCCTCCTGAAGTTCAGTGTTTTTGTGACTCCCTTGCTGGGCTCCCTACTGAAGCACATGTGGAATTGTATAATGTTGTGGTCACTATTTCCCAGGTGCCCCCCGACCTGTACCTCAGTTATTCTGTCTGGCCTGTTAGTTAATATTAAGTCTAAAAGGGCCGTCCCTCTAGTTGGTTCCTGCACAAGTTGTGACAAATAATTGTCTTTGATAATTGACAGAAACCTGTTTCCTTTCTGAGATCTACAGCTTTCGGTTTCCCAGTCTATATCGGGGTAGTTGAAGTCCCCCATAATAATCACCTCGTTATTTTTTGCTACTTCGTCTATTTGTCTCATTAATAGACTTTCCGTGGCTTCTGCTATATTTGGTGGTTTATAACAGACTCCTATGATAATTTTATTATTGTTTTTTGCCCCATGTATCTCCACCCATAAGGACTTGACCTCCTCATTTCCCTCCCATACATCCTCCCGTATTGTAGGCTTTAGACACGTCTTTACATATAGACAGACTCCACCCCCTTTCCGACTTCTTCGATCCCTTCTAAACAGACTGTAACCCTGTAAGTTAACTGCCCAGTCATAGCTTTCATCTAACCATGTCTCGGTTATTCCCACTATGCCATAGTTACCTGTAGATATTTCTGCTTCCAGTTCATCCATCTTGTTTGTCAGGCTCCTGGCATTTGCTAGCATGCAGTTTACACGATTTTGTTTTGTTCCAATCTTCTCCCTGTAGATTGTATTTGAAATTTTCTTACCTCCCTTCCAAGTATCTTGTCTTGGACCTTCTTTGTCGCACTTCATAGCTTTCATTAGTATGTTCTCTGGTTGCATGTTCGTGTCCGGCGTTTTTCTTCCCATCCCCTCTTCTTCTAGTTTAACGCCCTCCTGATGAGTGTTGCGAGTCTCCTGGCGAATGTGTGTTTCCCGGGTTTGTTGAGGTGTAGTCCGTCTCTGGCAAGGAGTCCGTCATAGAGGTATTTCACACCGTGGTCCAGGAATCCAAATCCTTGTTGTCTGCACCATCGTCTCAGCCAGTTGTTCACATCAAGGATCCTGTTCCATCTCCTGACGCCATGCCCGTCTACTGGAAGGATAGAAGAAAAAACTACCTGCGCATCCAGTTCTTTTACTTTCTTCCCCAATGCTTCAAAGTCCTTGCAGATTGTCGGTAGGTCCTTCTTTGCCGTGTCATTGGTGCCAACATGTATCAGAAGAAATGGGTGGACATCGTTGGAACTGATGAGCTTCGGTATCCTATCGGTAACATCCTTGATCTTCGCCCCTGGGAGGCAGCATACTTCTCTTGCGGTTATGTCCGGTCTGCAGATAGCTGCTTCTGTTCCTCTCAGTAGTGAGTCTCCCACCACCACCACTCTTCTTCCCTTCTTGGCTGTCCTTTTTCTTGTCTCTTCTGGGTGTTTCTGGGTACTCTTTTCTTTTTTGCTTGCTGGTAGTTCCTCATCCTTAGGTGTGCCATCTTCGTCCTCCACAAGTCCTTGGAATCTGTTTCTCAGTTGTGTGGTTGGTGGTGTCTCCATGGTCTTCTTGCTTCTTTTGGTCACTTGCCTCCACTTGTCTGCCTCTGGAGGTTCTCTGACGCTTCCTTCACTTTCCGTGACCAGTAGTGACGCTTCTGTTCTGTCCAGGAAGTCTTCATTTTCCTTGATGAGTTTTAATGTCGCAATTCTTTCTTCCAGTCCCCGCACCTTTTCTTCTAAAAGAGCCAGTAGTCTACACTTCTGGCAGGTGAAGTTGGTTTCAGCTTCTGGTCGATCTGTGAACATGTAGCACATGTTGCAGCTCACCATGTAGGTTGTCACATCTGCCATGCTGCTCCTTGTCCCTGCTGACTTGATGTCTGTCTTCTTTCTTGTGATACCCTAGGATAAACAAATTAAACAAATGCGGCCTCCGGTGTGGTATCTCCTCTCCCAGGTAAGAATGGAGTACTACACAGGACCCCAACCACACACTCAACACTACACCACTCCAGTTCTGAAGGGGGCCTAAAGCACCATAGTGCTGCCCCGGGCCTGAATGGAGGAGTTGGGGGGAACCATGTAGTGAGTGAGGGTGGAGGAAGCATTTACTTAAGCACTTAATTAGAATTCTATATAACTGGAGGCCATTTTAATAACAAGGTCTTTGGTCGTGGGTCCTTGGGACGGCAAGTCAGCACAAGGCTGCAACCGGCTGAGGGTCCACGGTTCCCGGTCTCAGTCCTCGAGACGGGGGATCGGGGCAGAGTTATAACCGGCTCTGTCCCCAGTCAGGGTCCAAGCAAGAAGGCCCAGGAGGGGAGCAGAGGAGATAGGCTCCACAGGCGAAAGGATCTCAGGGGGTGCGGACTGTTACGCTCGCACCTGGACTGACTGGCGCGAGCGTGATTAGTGATCCCACTGTACCATGAACCGAGGAGTGCCTGGAGGGGCGTAACTAAGTATCAACCCGATCCGACTAAGGTCGCACGGTGGCTTAGTCGACTCCATGGACCAAAGAGGAACCGAGCAGAGGGACCAGGTGCGACTCCAGGTCAGACCCCGGTCACAGTTGTTGACCCACACCGGGGAATGCAGGAACAGGCAGGTTAGACTGTCATACACCCAGGTGGGTATTGGCAAGTACGGCTGGTATGCAGACAGGTGGGTACTGGAAAGTACGGCTGGTATGCAGACAGGGAGGTACTAGCAGGTGGAAAGCGCAGGCTGGATAGGGTCCAGTGTAGACTGGGAGACAGGTACAGAGCCGCAGATGCGGTAGACAAGCAGAGTAAAGTGAAACCGCCGGAGCAGAGGACAAGGCAGAGCAGAGAGGAACTGCTGGTGCGGTGAGCAAGCAGAGCGGAGCGAAAACCGCAGGTGCGGTGGGCAAGGCAGAGCAGAGCGGAACCGCCGGAGCAATGGGCAAGTCAGAGCCGAGAGAAACCGCTGGTGCGGTAAGCAAGGCAGAGCAGAGAGAAACCGCCGGAGCGGTGGGTAAGGCAGAGCAGAGGGAAGCCGCCGGAGCGGTGGGCAAGTCAGAGCAGAGAGGAGCCGCCGGAGCGGTGGGTAAGGCAGAGCAGAGGGAAGCCACCGGAGCGGTGGGCAAGTCAGAGTAGAGAGAAACCGCCGGAGTGGTTGGTGTGGCAGAGTAGAGGGAAGCCGCCGGAGCGGTGGGCAAGTCAGAGTGGAGAGAAACCGCCGGAGCGGTGGGCAGACAGAGCGGAGCGAAACCGCAGGTGCGGTGGACAAGGCAGAGTGGACAGGGCTCTGTTCACATGGAGCAGACAGGAAAATGCAGGAAGATGGCTAGAACACAGGAGGAAGATACAGAGGAAGGGAAAAGGGACAAGCAGAACCAGATACACACAAGGTACTTCACATGAAGTAGCGAGTGGACACAAAACTCACAAACAGAAGTACAGAGACAATGAGTTGGAGTTAGGTGCAGGTTCAGATACTGCAGGAAAAGGGAAGGTACGGACATAGAGACAAACAGGTAACAGGCTAGGATACAGTTCAGACAGGAACTGCTACTGCAATGAGATACAAGAACGAGCCTGGGTATACAGACCCCAGAGTGGCGGAAACAGACTAGAAGTCACAGGTAACAGGCCTGGGTATACAGCCCCCAGAATGGCGGAAACAGACTAGAAACAGGACAGGACCTGGCAATTCAGTAGCAAAGACTAACTGAGTGAAGGTGTTGCTCAGGCACCTCCTACTGGGTGGAGGGGGTTTAAATATCCAGTGACTCACAGCAATAGGCTGGAGACACATTAGGGATGCGCCCACAGCAGCTATAAGAATCAGGAAGTAACCGGGCTGCCGCCCTAAACAGTCAGTCAAGAGACATGCACGTAGCATGAACTGGAGCAAGGTTTGTAGGCTGGACTGACAGGTAAGATTGCGGTCTTGCATAGTGGGAGGTGGTGCACTATGCAAGCACGCCGCCAGGGATGTTACAGTACCCCCCCCTTTACGCCCCCTCTTCTTCAAGCCTGCAAGGGTCTTCTGCAGAGAATTTGGAGGCCAATCCTTCTCTTCAAGAGGATTACTTCTTCTGTCCATTAGAGGAAATGAAACTGATCTCATCTTGGTGACTAGGATGCTTCCTCCTATCAAGCCATCCTCAGCAACAGATGAAGTGGGTGAAGTACCAGGAACAGCACACAGGAAAGTCTCTCTCCATTTGTTATCAGGTAGCACCCTGGTGGATTTAGGAGACAACTGGAGGTCCTCCGCCTGGTTGGAGGGATGAAGAGACTCGGGGATAACCACCGCCTTGACGTACACTTTGCCAAGCCTACTGGATGAAGTGGGCGGCGTACCAGGTACCGGGTGTAGGAAAGTCTCTCTTCATTTGTTATCAGGTAGCACCCTGGTGGATTCAGGAGACAACTGGAGGTCCTCCGCCTGGTTGGAGGTGAGCAGAGACTCGGGGGTAATCACTGCTTCGATGTACACTTTGCCAAGCTTACTGGATGAAGTGGGCGAAGTACCAGGTACAGGGTGTAGGAAAGTCTCTCTCCCTTTGTTATCAGGTAGCACCCCGGACGATTCAGGAGACAACTGGAGGTCCTCCGCCTGGATGGAGGGGTGCAGAGACTCGGGGGTAAACACCGCCTTGATGGACGTTGGACCAGATTTATTAGAGACGGAGGGTCCTTGCTTTAGGACCATATTCATACTGGTTTCAGAGATGACATGTCTGTAAGGCGGGATGGTACCTGAAGCCAGATCATTGGTACAATTGTCAAGACTGTGTGGGGACATCGCCTCCGCTTCTCTTCCCTCGGAGACTTCAGCGCACAACGAGTCAGCGACTAGCAGATCTGGTGAAGAAGAAGAAACTGCTGACTGTCCTGAAGATGTGGGGACTGGACACCCCTTGTACCTCAGCAGTCCCCCAGGATACACCATGCAGGATCTCCAGACCTGAGCGGGCACTAGATCTCTCGCCTCTGGACGACCTGTGGGTAAGCCAGTCAGCACCTGGAATGTGAACTTCTTCATGTGTAATGCTCCAATCTGGAGCTTAATTTGTACAGACATATTTTGACTGTTTCTTAGTAGGGCTCGTCCTTCTGCTGACAATGCCCAAACCGGCTTCTGGAGTTGTCGGACGGGAATCAGACACTGACTCTTCAAGGTTTTAAGCCCAAAACTTCTGGTTAATCCGAGGCCTTCACTTGCCACGGAGACAGTCATGGTCATCTGTGGAGAGGAAACACTAACGCCAAGGGCAGCCTCTCCTAAAGGCCTAATGTCTTGGGATTCTCCAACCTTCGCTGGACAAAGACCGTCAGGGGGTCCCAAACCACCGCAGTGGGACCGCAATCCCATTTTGTGACTGAGTTCTGACTTCTGCTTTGCCTGATGAACATAGTCATCCTTCATGGATTCTGTGCGGAAAGCTGCCTCTACAGGCTGGGGAACAGGAGGTCTTTGGGAGGACAGAACCTGGCGTGACGGTTTACCTCTACGCCTTGCACGTCTGGACTGCTTCTTGAGGTTGGGAAGAGAAGTATTCTGTGGAGCATAGTCATCCTGTGTGGATTCTGGGTGGGCAGCAGTCTCTTCGGGCTGGAGGACTGGTAGGCTACCTATACACATTACCCATCGGGGCTGCTCCGGGATATTGGGAAGGTAAGCTTTAGCAGAAGCTTCAGGATTAGGGTCATCGAAGACCATTAGAAAGGCCACTAGGAACGCCTGCAGGTCAAAGATGATAGGATCCCATGCTTCCATAGGGGGGTGATCCATTTCAAGGCGTCACCCGCTAGGTAGGACATCATAAATGCCACTTTAACCCTATCGATAGGAAAATAGTGAGCATAGAACTTGAAATGCAGCATGCATTGCTCCACAAATGCACGGCTTCGTTTTGGATCCCCATAGTACCGTGGTGGATCCGCAGGAATGAGTGCTGATAGATCCATTTGGGCTGGTGCGTAAATCGCCTGGGCCATAGCTTGAGAAAAAAATTTTTTCTTGGTGCACGTATTCGCCAGACAAGGATTCAAAATGTCTCTGAGAGCAAAAGGCTGTGGGGCTCAACGGGAACCATGGCCTGAGCAAACTGTTACGCTCGCGCCTGGACTGACTGGCGTGAGCGTGATTAGTGATCCCACTGTACCATGAACCGAGGAGTGCCTGGAGGGGCGTAACTAAGTATCAACCCGATCCGACCAAGGTCGCACGGCTGCTTAGTCGACTCCGTGGACCAAGGAGGAACCGAGCAGAGGGACCAGGTGTGACTCCAGGTCAGACCCCGGTCACAGTTGTTGACCCACACCGGGGAATGCAGGAACAGGCAGGTTAGACTGGCATACAGGCAGGTGGGTATTGGCAAGTACGGCTGGTATGCAGACAGTTGGGTACTGGCAAGTACGGCTGGTATGCAGACAGGTGAGCACTGGCAAGCACGGCTGGTATGGAGGTGGGCACTGGCAAGCACGTCTGGTATGCGGACAGGTGGGCACTGGCAAGCACGGCTGGTATGCAGACAGGTGGGCACTGGCAAGCATGGCTGGTATGCAGACAGGGAGATACTGGCAAGCACGGCTGGAGTGCAGACAGGGAGGTACTAGCAGGTTGGAGCGCAGGCTGGATAGGGTCCAGTACAGACTGGGAGACAGGTACAGAGCCGCAGGTGCGGTAGACAAGCAGAGTAAAGCGAAACCGCCAGAGCGGAGGACAAGGCAGAGCAGAGAGGAACTGCTGGTGCGGTGAGCAAGCAGAGCGGAGCGAAAACCGCAGGTGCGGTGGGCAAGGCAGAGCAGAGCGGAACTGCCGGAGCAGTGGACAAGGCAGAGCAGAGAGAAACCACAGGTGCGGTGGACAAGGCAGAGCAGAGTGGAACCGTCGGAGCGGTGGGCAAGGCAGAGCAGAGAGAAGCCGCCGGAGCGGTGGGCAAGGCAGAGCAGAGAGAAGCCGCCGGAGCGGTGGGCAAGTCAGAGCAGAGAGAAACTGCTGGTGCAGTGAGCAAGGCAGAGCAGAGAGAAACCGCCGGAGCGGTGGGTAAGGCAGAGCAGAGGGAAGCCGCCGGAGCAGTGGGCAACTCAGAGCAGAGAGAAACTGCTGGAGCGGTGGACAAGGAAGAGAGGACAGGGCTCTGTTCACATGGAACAGACAGGAAAATGCAGGAAGATGGCTAGAACACAGGAGGAAGATACAGAGGAAGGGAAAAGGGACAAGCAGAACCAGATACACACAAGGTACTTCACATGAAGTAGCGAGTGGACACAAAACTCACAAACAGAAGTACAGAGACAACGAGTTGGAGTTAGGTGCAGGTTCAGATACTGCAGGAAAAGGGAAGGTACGGACATAGAGACAAACAGGTAACAGGCTAGGATACAGTTCAGACAGGAACTGCTACTGCAATGAGATACAAGAACGAGCCTGGGTATACAGCCCCCAGAGTGGCGGAAACAGACTAGAAGTCACAGGTAACAGGCCTGGGTATACAGCCCCCAGAATGGTGGAAACAGACTAGAAACAGGACAGGACCTGGCAATTCAGTAGCAAAGACTAACTGAGTGAAGGTGTTGCTCAGGCACCTCCTACTGGGGGGAGGGGGTTTAAATATCCAGTGACTCACAGCAATAGGCTGGAGACGCATTAGGGGTGCGCCCACAGCAGCTATAAGAAGCAGTAAGTAACCGGGCCGCCGCCCTAAACAGTCAGTCAAGAGACATGAACATAGCATGAACTGGAGCAAGGTTTGTAGGCTGGACTGACAGGTAAGATTGTGGTCTTGCATAGTGGGAGGTGGTGCACTATGCAAGCACACCGCCAGGGATGTTACACGGACGGAGCAGAGTCGCCACCTGCATACCTTATTCTGGCCCAGCCAGAGAAACCCAGCCGCAAGAGGGGGTACCGGTCCCCGATTATCTGACTTTGCACTTCACGTCTCTGTCGGAAAAGTCCGGAGGCTTATGTGGATCCCAGGGGGATACGGACGGAGCGGAGTCGCCACCTGTATGCCCTAATCTGAGTTTATCCAGAGGGACCGGCCTTACGCCACGTTCTCACCACAAGTCACCAATAAGGGCACCCAGTCGGTCCGGGAACTACACATTACCCACAAGGGACAACGCAGTACCCGTACGGGACTCAGTGGGGGACACAAGGCGGGAGAAGTTGATCAAGAGAGGAACACACTAGAGCGGGGGTCCTGTCAAGTGCTTCTGAACTACCTGGAGTGTGCTGAACCCCACCCTGGTGGCCGCAGCTCGCCATGTGACGGCAGAGAGAAGCTCTGAGCTGACTACACACCAAAGTGAGTAAAGACTTGGATGACTTCAACTACCGTCTCTGTCTGTTCTTTCCTCCGCGGCTCTGCACCCGCCGACGCTCTACTCTGCACCCTCTCTACGCTGCCCTGAGGCCCCGCGCCACCTGTGGGGAGCCGCACCAACTAAGCTGCCTGAACACCGGCCTCAGAGGACTGTCGCAGCGCTGGTGATCCTCACCAGACACCACAGGTGGCATCACAAACATTCCCCTATCCCATATAACTTCCCCCCCTTCTTTTGGGAGTGACCCCAGGGTACGGGCCCGGGAGCCGACCACCGCGACATCCCCCAAGATCAGGCAACAACAAGGCCCGGGCGCCGAGTCGTCCCCATCCCCTGGGCACGCCACATGACTGAGCTGTTCTCTCTATATTTATGTTTCTGAAATAAACTTGAAGATTTTTGTCCACATACGGTGTGCCCGATATCCTTTCACCATTATTGTCTGACAAGCTCAAGTTCCCGTGCATCTGTATGAGGACTATACTGCCAGACTGGTAACTTGGAATTCCCATTGCCTGCATCATTTTCTGGGGATATTATACTGCGCTCCAAATTATTGTGCAAATTGGAATTAAGTGTCATATAGATTTTTTGTTTTTCAAATAAACTCATGGATGGTATTGTGTCTCAGGGCTCTTTGGATCACTGAAATTAAACTCAAACACTTGTAATAATTAGTTTGCCAGATGAGCCCAATTAAAGGAAAACTATTTAAGAAGGATGTTCCACATTATTATGCAGGCCACAGGTTTCAAACAATATGGGAAAGAAAAAGGATCCCTCTGCTGCTGAAAAGCGTCAAATAGTGCAATGCCTTGGACAAAGTATGAAAACATTGGATATTTCATGAAAACTTAAGCATGATCATCGTTCCCTGAAGAGATTGTGGCTGAGACGTGTTCTTGGAGATAAAGGCATAATAAGGACGTTTTCTACATGACAAAGTCATTGGATTAAGAGAGCAGCTGCTAAAATAACATTACAAAGCAGCAAACAGCTATTTGGAGCTGCTCTGGATGCCTCTGGAGTCCCGTAAACCTCAAGATGTAGGATAATAATAATAATATTTTTTTATTTATATAGTGCCAACATATTCCGCAGCATTCTACAATTATGCAGGGACATGTACAGACAATAAATTCAATACAAGGTAAGACAGTTTAAACAGTTACATTAGGAGTGAGGTTCCTGCTCGCAAGCTTATGATGCGCCCCCAGGGCCGTGGGGTACTCGGCAGCAGCCGGGCCTCTGGATGCCGGTTGGCGGGGATTATCACGGTGGCTGGCCCGGTCCGTGACCCCGGGCGGTCAGTGCAAAAGGGGTTATTTTTAGAAAGTTTGTGACGCCACCTGTGGTGTCTGGTGAGGATCACCAGTGCTTCAACAGTCCTCTGAGGCAGATGATAGGGCAGCTTGTGATGGGACGGCTCCCCACAGGTGGAGCAGGCCTCAGGGCAGTGTAGTAGTAGAGAGTGGGTTGCGCTGGGCGTTGTAGTGCAGGGGGAACGATAGCGCCGATGAAGGAATGGACAGAAGCAGTGCAGTGCAGTCATCCAAGATTTTACTCACAGTTCTTGAGACACTTCACAGGTGAACTGTACAAGTAAAAGCCCCCCGCGTCGCACTGCGTTCACCGGGCAGGGGTTCAATCCTTCCTCAGGCTGCTTGGGAATACCTGGCAGAACCCCACTTTCTCGTGTTTCTATTTTGACCGTCTTCACACTGGTCCTTCTCCCTCCTGCTCTGCGCTGCCCACTCTCAGTCCTGTTCGGGTACTCTGAAGTCCCTCCTGTCCATCGGCGTTACACAGACTTGCTTGACCCTCAGGGGACTAGAATGCGGCTGCGATCCCTTTGTCTTCTGACAGATGCGGAGCGTACGGGTGCCGTCCTGCACGCGCCGTACCCCCTGGGATCCTTTCTGTAGAACGGAGTCTACTCCCTGCTCCCCACCGGGGCCTCCTGACTTGGCCATACTTGTGGAGCAGATCTCCTAATGAGACTCTGCTCCTGGACTGTTCTTCTGAACTGTCCCGAGTTGTTCTTCTGAACTGCTCCCTAGAACTGAACTGCCACCCTAAGATGGCTTCCCTATTTATACCTCACTATGATGGTACTTCCTCTAACTTCTTCCTCCACCCACACCCACTATTAGTTCCCCCTACATTTGGGTTCCCCCCACTCCAGCCAGGGTCAGGGCTCAGCAGCTGCGCTCTGCATTTTGCCCCTCCAGCCGGCCTGGAGCAGTGTAGTGTTGGATGCAGGTGTTTTGGGGTTCCGTGCAGCACTCCCTCCTTACCTGAGAGAAGGGAGACACCACATCTCTGGGTGAGGTGCAGTACCTCTGTGGCGACTGAACCCTCAGGGGCGCCACACTTACAATCTCTAAGGAAATGGGATCCTCCAGTGGCTTGCAGTTGTGCATAATCCTACTATTCCGCCACCCCTAAATGGTGCACACAAGCAGAAAAGGTTGCAGAGGCCCAGACTTACATGAAGACTAATTTTAAAACAGTCTTCTTTACTGATTAGTGCTGTGCAACCTTGGATAGTCCAGATGGATGGAGTAGTCAATGCTTGATGTCAAAAAAAGACTGCTACATCAGCAAGGAGGTGGCAGAGTCATGTTTTGGGCCAAAATCATGGAGAAGTATCTGGTAGGCCTCTAGGGGCCCTGAATGTGTGGAAATTACCTCAAAAAGTATATAGAGTTTCTGACTGACCACTTTCTTTAATGCTACAAACAGAATAGTGCCATCTGTAGCAAAATCATCTTCATGCATGACAATGCACAACCTCATGCTGCAAAGAATACCTCTGAGTCATTGAATGCTATGGGCATAGAAGGAGAGAAACTCATGGTGTGGCCACCAGCCTCTACTGACTTCAACCCTATTGACAACTTTTGGAATATCCTCAAGCAAAAGATCTATGAGGGTGGGAGGCAGTTCACATGAAATCAGCAGCTCTGGGAGGCTATTCTAGCATTCTGCAAAGAAATTCAAGCAGAAACTATCCAAAAACTCACAAGTTCAATGGATGCAAGAATTGTGAAGGTGATATCAAGAAGAGTTCCTATGTTAACTTGTAACTTGGCCTAAGATGTTTTTAATTTAAAAAGCTCTTGATTTCAGTAAATGTCAATTCTTAATGCTGCAAATTCAACAAATAACCATTTTCAGTTCTTTACACTCTATAAAATGTTTGGAACCTAGTAATAATTTTGAACATTTGTGACATGCAGTAGTGCTTTTGCAGAGTGTGACATGCAGAAGTAGTGCTGGTGCTTTAAAAGCATCCAGCAACTAGAGGAGTTAACACAGTCACAGGAGAAGGAGAGTGTTTTAGCAGAGCCCAAGGGGGATTGTGAGGAAGTTGTTTACTGTCTAGCTGGAGCCGAAGAGAAAGGTGGTGTGTGTGTTCTGTATCTCACAGAAGCGCCCCTGCAAGTGAAAAGGATTCAAGTCAGGAGTGAAGCTAAGCACAGGTCAGGTAGAGTTCCTGAACTAGCAGTGCAGAGTATTAAGGCATGCATAAAGATAAGGACTGGAAGAAATGGTGTCACAGGGATCATCTCCCTCAGCAAACCCTCCCCCCCTCCTCCATCTCACTGTGCTGTAAAGAATGCTGCGTTCATTAATGTGCCTTTGCATTAGAACTGTGCTGTCCTGTACTACTGGGAAGACTGTGAACTGCTGTGCTGCTAAGGAAACTGTACTGTTTGTCACTGGAGCCTGTTTCTCATAAGACTTAACTTGAACTGGCTGTGCGGCTTCTTATTAAATTCTACTGTTCTACCGTTTATGAGGACTCTTGTCAATTGTGTCTGGTCAGCAAGTGAAACAACCTACGTGTCTGTGCCTGAGGGTCAATACCCCTGTGTGCCTGAGAGAAGCTGCAGCACATGGTCTATGGTCGCCCTGAGTAATGGTTCCCCCAGGATTCCAAAGAATTCATGTAACCTGTCTCGTCCCTATCTGAATCTAGCGGCATGCGTGTAACACATTGCATTCTGAGTTTTGTTCGTTTTGAAAACAATACTGTTATCATTGGGATGTTTGTCCAATAAAATTAGATTTATACTCTAAACGTTGATGATTTGAACATTAAACTGACTCATTTGCATTGACTATATAGGAACATCAGAGAAAAATAGCATTTGTATAATAATTTGGAACGTGGTGTGTAAGTGTTTAGGGTATAACTACAAGTGTTTCTCACTAAATTAGAATATCATCAAAAAGTTAATTTATTTCAATTCTTCAATACAAAAAGTGAAACTCATATTATATAGAGTCATTACAAACAGAGTGATCTATTTCAAGTGTTTATTTCTGTTAATGTTGATGATTATGGCTTACAGCCAATGAAAACATAAAAGTCATTATCTCAGTAAATTAGAATAATTAACAAAAAACACCTGCAAAGGCTTCCTGCGTATTTAAAAAGGTCCCTTAGTCTGTTTCAGTAGGTTACACAATCATGGGGAAGACTGCTGACTTGACTGGTGTCCAGAAGGCAGTCATTGACACACTCCACAAGGAGGGTAAGTCAGAAAAGATCATTGCTAAAGAAGCTGGTTGTTGATAGAGTGCTGTATCCAAGCATATTAATGGAAAGTTGAGTGGAAGGAAAAAGTGTGGTAGAAAAAGGTGCACAAGCAACCGGGGTAACCGCAGCCTTGAAAGGATTGTTAAGAAAATGCCATTCAAAAATTTTGGGGAGATTCACAAGGAGTGGACTGCTGCTGGAGTCATTGCTTCAAGAGCCACCACACACAGAGGTATCCAGCACATGGGCTACAAGTGTCGCATTCCTTATGTCAAGCCAGTCATGAGCAATAGACAACACCAAAAGCGTCTTACCTGGGCCAAGGAGAAAAAGACCTGGACTGATGCTCAGTGGTCCAAGGTGTTGAAGGTGTTGTTTTCAGATGAAAGTAAATTTTGCATTTCATGTGAAAATCAAGGTCCCAGAGTCTGGAGGAAGAGTGGAGAGGCACACAATCCAAGCTGCTTGAGGTCTAGTGTGAAGTTTCCACAATCAGTGACGGTTTGGGGAGCCATGTCATCTGCTGGTGTAGGTCCACTGTGTTTTATCAACTTCCCTCTGCCGACAAGTTTTTTGGAGATGGAAATTTCAGTCTCCAGCAGGACTTGGCACCTGTCCACACTGCCAAAAGTACGAATACCTGGTTTAAGAACAACAGTATCACTGTGATTGATTGACCAGCAAACTCGCCTGACCTTAACCACATAGAGAATCTACGGGGTATTGTCAAGTGGAGGATGAGAGACACCAGACCCAACAATGCAGACGAGCTGAAGGCTGCTATCAAAGCAACCTGGACTTCCATAACACCTCAGCAGTGCCACAGGCTGATCGCCGCCATGCCATGCCACATTGATGCAGTAATGACAAGATGAAACTGTGCCTGCTGAGGGAGCACAGCAAACACCCACATCATGTTGAACTACCTTCCTGTCCCAATTTCTAGGGGGCTGCAGAGCACCACTCTTGAAGCCAGACCAGTGTGAAAAGGTTGTTGGTTGGATAGCAGAAAATGCTTCCAGTCAGTTTGCACCATCACCACCCTGTCTTCCACACGGTCCAGTCTCAGTAGCCATGAGTCTGGATCACATTATTATTATTACTATAGAGCCATTTATTCCATGGCGCTTTACATATGAAAAAGGGGTATACATCGCAAAAACAATTACAATAATCTTGAACAACAATGTGACAGCAATTGGTACATGAGAGGAGAGGACCCTGCCCGCTAGGGCTCACAGTCTACAAGGGATGGGTGAGGATACAGTATGTGAGGATAGAGCTGGTCGCGTAACGGTATGGTGGAGCGAGGGTTACTGCAGGTTGTATGCTTGTCGGAAGAGGTTGGTCTTCAGGTTCCTTTTGAAGGTTTCAACAGTAGGCGAGAGTCTGATATGTTGGGGAACAGAGTTTCAGAGTAGGGGCAATGCATGGGAGAAATCTTGTATGCAAATGTGGGAGGAGGAGATAAGAGGGGAGTAGAGAAGGAGATCTTGTGAGTATCAGAGGTTGCATGCAGGTAAATACGGGGAGACTAGGTCACAGATGTATGGAGGTTGTGGATGGCTTTGCATGCCAAGGTTAGGGTTTTGAACTGGAGTCTTTGGGCAATGGGGAGCCAGTGAAGGGATTGCCAGAGAGAAGAGGCCGGGGAATAGTGGGGGGACAGGTGGATTAGTCGAGCAGCAGAGTTTAGGATAGATTGGAGGGGTGCAAGAGTGTTAGAAGAGAGGCCACAGAGCAGGAGGTTGCTGTAGTCAAGATGATGAGGGCATGCACATTTGTTTTTGCAGATTCTTGTTTGAGGAATGTGCGGATCCAGGAGATTTTTTTATTTGGAGTTGGCATATTCCTCACCCTGATCTTCCTTCCTCCCACCATTCCGAGTGCCCGGAGACAACTGATCCCACTCTTGGACACTCAGAAGAGCTGTTTTGTTCATCTTTCCATTTATAGATTCTGGCCTCTCGCTCGGTCCGCTTCAACCAGGGCAACAGGAGATCGCATGTAGTGATGCCCAAATATTTCAGGAGCCAAGGTCACACGAAGGTGTCGGTGGGAAAGTGCAATTGCTGTCGCAAAAGGTGTATGATGATGAGACACAATAGAAAGAAAGTCAGGAGGAGGACCAGGGTGCGGAAGTGTAAGACAAGGTGGTGGACGATGAAGTCGATGGGCCGAAAGTCAGGGTCCAGAAACAGTGTCTGCGAGTGACACCCCTGCCTCTTCCCCTGTTGTACGTGCACGCCAAGCCTCTGTCCATGATGCAGGCGAAGATGCCTCCCACCTTGCACCTGTTGTTGCACATTTGCAACTATCAGCAACCACGTCCATGTCCTTGTACAAACAAAGCGTTCAGTTGTCTCTACCCCAGGCCACCTTTGAACGCAAATGCAAATATGCAGCCAACTACCCACAGGCCACAATACTAAACTGCCACATTTCTCGACTGCTTGTGCTTGAAATGTTGCCTTTTAGGCTAGTGGAGACGGAATCTTTCCTCAACCTGATGGCGGCGGCCGTCCCTCGGTCCCCAGCCGCCACTATTTCTCCCGGTGTTGTTCCCGCCTTATACAAGCATGGGTCCCAGAACATTACCAATACCCTCACTAGTGCAGTTAGTGGGAAGGACCGAGTAACCACAGACACGTGGACAAGTGCTTATGACCAGGGACGGTACATCTCACTGACGCATCACTGGGTTAATATTGTGAAAGCCGGGACCCAGTCGGACCCTGGGATGGAACACGTCTTCCCGACGCATAGGATTGCGGGCCATGGGTCAATCAAGCTTCAACATAATGTTCACAAGGTAGACAGCAGCAGTGGTCGATCTCCTAGACAACAAGCAAATTATTCATGATAGAGGCCACCATCACCTTAGCTTTCTGGTACTTTTCTGTGGGAATGAGCTTGTCTCCCGCCAGCCAGGAATATTTCCAGTGAATTATGGCACACCATGGTATTAGCAGTGCACCCAGTACCAGAAGCGAAGCCATCCATAATTTCCTTCTCATGAATTGTATTTGGTAGACAGAGTGGCTGCCCAAACGTTAGTTTCTCACAAAGGAGCTGAAGACACTGAGTGGCAATAGGTGCAAATTTCTCCTGCATGACCTGTTTGTTATTGTTAGATATCAGAGGGAGAACAGAATTGGGCTTTACCAAGGTGCCAGATTGCATCTTAAGTCATATAGACCCTGCCCTTGCAGGCTTACATTCTACAGGATGGTGGGGAAAGAGATAGTAGATTGGGGGGTTGCAGTAGCTCCACTGGTGTTGAGGTGGCAGCGAGGTAATGGCAGGCTGTAGGCTGTCTTGAAGAGATGGGTTTTCAGGTTTCGTCTGAAGGATCCAAATGTGGTGGCTAATCGGACGTGTTAAGGCACAGAATTCAAGAGGATGGGGGATATTCGGGAGAAGTCTTTGAGGCGATTGGGTGAGGAACTAATAAGTGTGGAGGAGAGAAGGAAGTCTTGGGAGGATCAGAGATTACGTAAGGGAATATATCGGGAGATTAGTTCAGAGATGTACGGACGAGAAAGGTTATGGATGGCTTTGTAGGTCAGTGTTAGTAGTTCGAACTGCATATGACGTGCCCCCTGGGCCGTGGGGTACCCGGAGCCGGGCCGGTAGACGCTGGGGGTTGTAGTCACTGTGGCGGTGACCCGGTCCGTGACCCAGTGCGGTCAAACCAGGGTAGTCTATGGGTGTCTGTTATATAAAGTCTGACTACGCCACCTGTGGGATGCGGTTATTGGGAACCGCCGCTGCGGAGCAGTCCACTGAAGCTGATGGTGTGTGCAGCAAGGTGATGTTACTCCCCACAGGAAGAGTGGAGCTTCAGGGCAGCGTGTAAGGATGATGGTGGTTATGGTGCAGGTAGTCAGTAATGACACGGAGTCAGATAGTGCAGTCCCAGGTCTTTTACTCACGATTAGAGATGAGCGTTGTTCTACTCGAACTGTTCGCCAATCTCAAATTCGAGCTGTTTTGGGCGGTGTTCGAGCCGGTCGGCGAACACGAACAATTTGAGAAAAATTCGGCTGTTCGAGGTTATGTTCGATAACTGTTCGTGCACCAAAATCATAACTGGATTTTTTCTCAGTAATGATGAAAATTAATGTTAATACGCAGTTTGAGTGTACAGCGGGGCGGGGGGAGGGGCAGGGGATGGATCTCTGCAGGAACAATGAAGATCTCCATTTTTTTTTCTCTTTCCCGCATTTGCAGTGGGGAGGTGCAATCTGTCAGCCTATCAGCAGCGCACACACGGAGCGAAGTGCTTTTATTCACACAAGCAAGGGCATGTGTGATTGGCAGTGTATGTCACATGTCCTTGGCCTATAAGACCAAGCCATTTTCCCCGTCGCCACCATTTTCTCACTGCTGCAGCTGCGTGTTAGACGGCACCGCTGTTGCTGTGTGCGCTATACCTTGTTAATTTCAAGCCAATTTTCGCACAAATATACAGATAGCTTGGGAGTAGGGAATAGTTGTGATTGCAGTCCTTTTAAGGACTAGGTTACAGCATTTCCTACGACTTTTATCAGGCAGGTCTGTGCTCTTAAATAGATAGATTGTGGGAGTAAAGACTAATTGTAATTGGAGTCCTTTTCAGGACTAGGTTACATCAGTTCCTATCAGTTTTTGCCAGGCAGGTCTGTGCCAGTGCTGTGCAAGTTTTTTTCACAGCATTTGGCTGAATCTAGCAAAGCTAATCCTTTTTGGCCTATTGCAGAGTGTGTTAGTCAGTGGAGTAGCCTATCTGTGTTGCAAGATATACCACCTGTGTATAGAATACCAATTTTTTTACTGCACCTAGTGAAGTAAAATCTTTTGGGCATAGCATCATTCTATTAGTCCATCTATACTGACCTCCATCAGGTTGCAAACTGAATATAATTTTTTTCTGCATCTAGCTCTGAAAAAATATTTGGGCTTCTAGCAGTGTGTGGGACTTGGTCTATTAGTCCATCTATACTGACCTCCATCAGGTTGCAAATTAAAAATAATTTTTTTCTTCATTTAGCTCTGAAAAAATATTTGGGCTTCTAGCAGTGTGTGGGACTTGTTCTATTAGTCCTTCTATACTGACCTCCAGCAGGTTGCAAATTGAATATAATTTTTTTCTGCATCTAGCTCTGAAAAAATATTTGGGCTTCTAGCGGTGTGTGGGACTTGGTCTATTAGTCCATCTATACTGACCTCCATCAGGTTGCAAATTAAAAATAATTTTTTTCTGCATCTAGCTCTGAAAAAATATTTGGGCTTCTAGCAGTGTGTGGGACTTGGTCTATTAGTCCATCTATACTGACCTCCATCAGGTTGCAAATTAAAAATAATTTTTTTCTTCATTTATCTCTGAAAAAATATTTGGGCTTCTAGCAGCGTGTGGGACTTGTTCTATTAGTCCATCTATACTGACCTCCATCAGGTTGCAAATTAAAAATAATTTTTTTCTGCATCTAGCTCTGAAAAAATATTTGGGCTTCTAGCAGTGTGTGGGACTTGGTCTATTAGTCCATCTATACTGACCTCCATCAGGTTGCAAATTAAAAATAATTTTTTTCTGCATCTAGCTCTGAAAAAATATTTGGGCTTCTAGCAGTGTGTGGGACTTGGTCTATTAGTCCATCTATACTGACCTCCATCAGGTTGCAAATTAAAAATAATTTTTTTCTGCATCTAGCTCTGAAAAAATATTTGGGCTTCTAGCGGTGTGTGGGACTTGGTCTATTAGTCCATCTATACTGACCTCCATCAGGTTGCAAATTAAAAATAATTTTTTTCTGCATCTAGCTCTGAAAAAATATTTGGGCTTCTAGCAGTGTGTGGGACTTGGTCTATTAGTCCATCTATACTGACCTCCATCAGGTTGCAAATTAAAAATAATTTTTTTCTTCATTTAGCTCTGAAAAAATATTTGGGCTTCTAGCAGTGTGTGGGACTTGTTCTATTAGTCCTTCTATACTGACCTCCAGCAGGTTGCAAATTGAATATAATTTTTTTCTGCATCTAGCTCTGAAAAAATATTTGGGCTTCTAGCAGTGTGTGGGACTTGGTCTATTAGTCCATCTATACTGACCTCCATCAGGTTGCAAATTAAAAATAATTTTTTTCTGCATCTAGCTCTGAAAAAATATTTGGGCTTCTAGCAGTGTGTGGGACTTGGTCTATTAGTCCATCTATACTGACCTCCATCAGGTTGCAAATTGAATAAAAAAATTTTCTGCATCTAGCTCTGAAAAAATATTTGGGCTTCTAGCGGTGTGTGGGACTTGGTCTATTAGTCCATCTATACTGACCTCCATCAGGTTGCAAATTAAAAATATTTTTTTTCTGCATCTAACCCAGCCAATAGTTTTGGCCTAATACCACAGTTTGGCCACTCAGCTCTGCTCGGTTACCATCCATTGTTTTTTTGTGCAAACAACTCCAGAGTTGTGAATTAGTTAACCACCAGAATGAGTGGAAAAAGGCCTGCTGCTGGTGGAAAGTGGAATAGGCGTGTTGGGAAGGGGAAAAAAGGTTGTGTCCGTGGGGTAGGTGCAGAAGAAAGACCATCTTCCAGCCAAACTAAAATGTCTACTTCTTTTAGCGGACAATGTGATAAGATCCCTTTCTTACGGCCACGCCAATCGCTACAAATTCCAGATGAGGCACAAAAACAGCAGGTGCTTCAACGGATATCAAGTGCTCCTTTAAGTGGGCTCTCCTCCACATCAACTTCAACATCACAAATACTCCAGTCCTCAAAGGTGTCACCCAAATCGCACTTGCTTCCTCACAGCTCCCAAATCTCCAGCTGCCCGTCTGAGTATGAGGTAGAACAGATGGTTGAGTCTGCAGAGCTGTTTACTCATACTATAGCCTGGGAATCAGAAGTCGACTCCAGCGCTTCTGTGAATCCAGACGAGGAAATGATCTGCACTGATGCCCAGAATCTTTATGAGTCGGATCCAGGACCAGACGCAGAAGGTTCTGACCATAATGTAGACCCTCATTCCCAAACTGTAACTCCTGTTGGTGGAGACAATGAGGAAGACGATGATAAGACTCAAATACCTGATTGGAGCGACAACTTTAGTTTTTTGTCAGGGCAGGAACAGGTTGGCTCTGAGGACGACGGGTGTGATAACGCACAGGGTGATGATGATGAGGTCGGAGATCCCACTTACTGTCAACCCACAGTCAGCCAAGAGATGAGGTCAGCAGAGGAGGTGGAGGAAGATGCTAGTGACGACGAGGTCAGGTTGCGCCTTCCTGGACAGAGACGTAGTACTGGAAGCACGTCAACAACTGCATCCTCAAACACAACTCTGCCTCTCACCACAAGTCGTGGTGGCTCTTCAGGTCGCATGGGTGCTAAGCCTTGCATAGCCTGGGCATTTTTTCAGATCGATAAAGATGACCCAACTCGTGTTATCTGTAACATTTGTCAGCAAAAGCTAAGTAGAGGCCAAAAAATACATAGTTTGAGTACTTCATGCATGAACCGGCACATGGACATGAAGCATAAGTTGCAGTGGGAAGCTCAGTGTGCTACAATGCGGTCTAGCCAGCCGGGCCAACCACCGTCTGCCATATCTTGTGCATCCGCGGCCTCTTCATCCTCTGTGACTGGGGGGACAGCAGTCACACCTGTTTTGGGGCGCAGACCTGCCACCTCTTTACCCGCAACAGCCAGCGTGATTGGCAGGTCATCATTTTCTTTGGAGGTGGTAACACCAGCTGGTCTTGAGCGCTGTCCGACATCGATAGCACCACCTTTGGATCAAGGCAACCTAACATGTCCGCCTGCATCTTCCTCACAGACCGGCAGTTTGCCGGGGACACCCTTATCAACCCCGTCTAAGCACAATAGCCAGCCCTCGGTCCCTCAGGTGTGGACAAGTAAAAGACCATTTCCTCCTAGCCATGAGAAAGCTAAGAGGTTGAATTTCACCATCTGCAAGCTCTTGGCTACAGAAATGCTGCCTTTCCGCCTGGTGGACACAGAGGATTTTCGAGACCTTATGTCCGTCGCAGTGCCCCAGTACCAGATGCCCAGTCGGCACTACTTCTCAAAGAAAGGTGTGCCTGCGCTCCACCAGCATGTCGCACACAACATCACCGCTTCTTTGAGAAACTCTGTGTGTGACAGGGTGCATTTCACCACAGACACTTGGACGAGTAGGCATGGACAGGGGCGTTACATGTCGCTGACTGGGCACTGGGTAACTATGGTGACAGCAGGACAAGGGGCTGCTGTCCAAGTCTTGCCGTCCCCACGAGTTGTGCGTCAATCCTCTTTATGTCATTTTTCCTCCACTGCTTCTGCCTCCTCAACCTCCTCTCGGTCTTCCACCTGCACCCAAAGCCTGTCTGGTCATGCCACAAGCTTTCTAACTGCGCAGAAGGGATCCTGCACACCTCCTTACTATGCTGGCAGTAGGGCTCAACGTCATCAGGCGGTTTTTACATTGAAATGTCTGGGAAATGTGAGTCACACAGCTGAGGAGTTGTGGTCAGCTCTGGAGAACCAATTCATGAATGGTTGTCTCCACTGGACCTGAAACCAGGGAAGGCCGTGTGCGACAATGCTGCAAACCTGGGTGCGGCCCTTCGCCGGGGCAATGTCACACACGTGCCTTGTATGGCTCACGTGTTGAACCTGGTTGTCCAGCAATTTTTAGCCCACTATCCCAGACTAGATGGCCTTCTGCAGAGGGCACGGTCGCTGTGTGCTCACTTCCGCCGTTCGCATCCCGCAGCTCAGCGACTTACATCTCTACAGAAGTCGTTGGGCCTGCCACTTCACCGGCTAAAATGCGATGTGCCTACCCGGTGGAATTCAACTCTGCACATGTTGCAGCGACTGTGGCAGCACCGACAAGCCCTGGTGCAATACGTTCTGACGTATAGCCTGGGCCAACGAGATTCAGAGGTGGGGCAAATCACGCTGGAGGAGTGGTCTCAGATCAGGGACCTATGCACCCTTCTGCACAGTTTTGAAATGGCGACGAAGATGTTTAGTGCTGACGATGCCATTATCAGCATGACTATTCCGGTGATTTACATGCTGGAGCACATGTTAAACAGAATTCGGAGTCAGGTGGTGGCACAAGAGGAGGTGGAGGAAGTAGAGGAGGAGGAGTTGTATGCAGAAGGGCTAACATCTGCAAGGTATAGACGGTCGGCAGCACCAGGGCGGCAGGCATGTGAGGGTGGGGGAGATGATTTTACCAGGGCGCATGGTAGCAGCCAAACTAGTGAGGAAGGTGCAGGAGCCCAGGAAGAAGTGGAGGACGAACTGATGGAAGACTCATCAGATGAGGGAGACCTTGATCACATTTCTGTTGTGCGAGGTTGGGGGGAGAGGACAGAGGAAGGAAGCATGATTGTTACCTCGCCACCAACACAACAGGGACTTGGTGCTCCTGGATACGCAACACACATGAGTGCCTTCTTGCTGCACTACCTGCAACATGACCCTCGAATTGTGAGAATTAGAAATAATCCTGACTACTGGGTTGCCACACTGTTAGATCCCCGGTACAAAAGTAAATTTGCAGAAATTATTCCTGCCATAGAAAGGGATGCACGCATGCAGGAGTATCAGCAGAGACTGTTGCAGAATCTTACATGTGCTTTTCCCCAAAACACTAGTGGTGCACGTAGTGAATCTCACAGTTCCAACTTGCCAACCGTGGTCTGTATGGAATTGTTCAATAAAGGGCCCAAAATTAAGATAACATAGATGGGAGAGGTCTCTATGAATAGGAATTCCTAAGTATTTGATACCCTGTGAGGGCCAGGCAAAGGGAAAGTTGGACTGGATGGAATCCTATATGGATTTAGGGAGGGAGACATCGAGGGCCTCAGACTTCGCTGCATTGATTTTAAAATTTTACCATGTAACAAAGTGATCTATTTCAGCCATAACAGCAGGGATGGATATATGTGATTGAGTGATATATACTAGGACATCATCAGCAAATAGAGAGCACTTGTACTCGGTGCCTCCCACCTCAATCCACCTAATATTGGGGTTATGGCGAATTGATGAGAGCAGGTGCTCCGTCACTAGGATGTATAAGAGAGGGGACAGAGGACATCCCTGCCTTGTCCCATTGGTGATTGTGAAAGGTGATGAAAATGTTCTGACGCACCCCCTGGGCCTTGGGACACCCGGAGCCGGACCCTTTTTGGTGGATGCTGGTGGTTGTAGTCTTCGTGGCGGCGATCCGGTTCCGTGGCTCAGGGCGGTCAAACCAGTGGCGGAACTATTTATGTGGTTTTGATGTTTAAATGTCCGACTACGCCACCCGTGGATTGCGGTCAGAGTGAACCGCCGCTACAGGGCAGACCGCTAAGGCTGGTGTTGTGGGTGCAGCAGAGCGTAGCATAACTCCCCACGGGAGGAGTATAGCCTCAGGGCAGTGTATGCGGAGGATGGGGGTGATGGTGCAGGGCAGCAGCAGTAACGACACGGAGTCAGTGATGCAGTTCAGGGCCTTTACTCACAGTTCTTATTATCCAGACCACGTCTGCAGGTAACGGCTGCCCACGTCGTACTGTGCTCACCAGGTGAGGGGCTCAGACAACTCCCAGATAACTTTGGAGCGCTTCACAGGACCCCCTTTGTGTGTCCTTTGTCTGGCCTTTCTTACCAACACTTCTGTCCGGCTGCCTCGGGCCTCCTCTTGGTAAACTTGGCGCCAGTTTCCCTGACCCTATGTGGTGCCTTCCTAGCGGGTGGAGCAAGGGGCTGCGCCACATAAAATGTCAGAGCCTCCGGTTTCTAGCTGAGGGTCGTTTCCTGCCTCCACTAGTTCGGGGACCGGTCTCCCCCTTTGGCCTGACCCCTCCACGCAGGTGGATTCGGGCGTGCGGTGGCGACTCGCCCGTCCGCACCCCTGGGATCCCTTCATTCCTCGTTCCTGGAGCCTTCTCCGCTCCTCTTCCTTCCTTCTCCCTCTTGCAGGCCTGGGCCTCTGTTACTAGGCCCGCCTCCGGAGCAGAGCTCATGCAGAGCCCCTGCTCCCTGCCACTTCTGCTCAGACTTCTCTGCACTGAACTAAGATGGTGCCCACCTTTTATACTCCCTTCTCAATGCACCCAGGAACTGCTTCCTCCCTGCTCCAGCACTGCAGGGTTCCCCTTCCTCAGTGTTCCCTCCCCCCACTCCAGCCAGGGACAGGGACTGTCGTGCCCATCTCAGGGGCATATTGGTCGCCCTGCCCCACGGCAATGTGGTGTAATGCATGCAGGTGTCGGGTCCTGATCCACACTCCATCCTTATCTGAGAATGAGATATCACACCTCTGGGTGAGGTGCAATACGTCTGTAGCAACCGAGCCCTCGGTGCTACAGTTCCATTTATCTTCAGCCTAGGTGACGTATTGTGATACAGGGCCGTGATTTTGGCTATAAAAGGGTCCCCTAGACCCCTACCCCAAGCTTTTTAAGAGAATCATATATGGCGTGCCAGGAGACTCTATGGAATGCTTTCTCAGCATCCAACGAGAGTATCTACTTACAAATTTTTAACTGCATCTAGCCCAGGAAATACTTTGTGCCTAGTAGCAGTGTCTGCTAGTCAGCGGATTATCCCGGCTGTTAAGCAAGCTACACCACCTGTAGTTTGGACACTTAATTTTTTCAAAGGAAATGCTTCGGGACCACGGGATACTTAGTGAAGAGCATCAGGAGGCACCCCAAGGCATAGGGGCTGGGACTGGCACTAGGATGCCTTGCGGTGGACAGCCGAGCTCGATCCTTATAAAAGCTTTTTAACTGCAGCAGCTTTAGTGGACGCTACTGGAGCTGGAATTACGCGGCTGCTGGCATGAGACTTGCCCTCCAATAGATCCTTGTAAATGGATTTAAAGTGTATTCATTCAAATTAGAGGGACAATTTAAATTAAAAAGCTTAGAGCTGCCTCCACCACAGGGGGGCTCTCTCGACCCACTAGCGGACAGGCACCAGTATTGGGAGAGGGGGGCTGGCCGTCAGGGTTCACCGCGGCTCTGGCACAAACCCGGCGACACGGAGGTGGCACGGGCAGGAGCGGACTGGCCGTCTCGGCTTCTCACTTTTTGGATTTTAGAAGGGCATGACATGCCTATATCTGTGTCTCCCCCTCCTTTTACTCCTCCACCTCTTTTCTTTTCGCATGACTATATGTACTTGTCACTTTTCCATGTGTTAGTTGTGTCTTCTGAGCAGTTTGTCAGCTTTTGGACACCTTTGAAGGTGTTTTCTATGTGTTTCTATGTGTTTTTGTTTGCCTGCCATTGGTTTTAACGGTGTTCGAAGGTGTTCGACGAACAGTTCGACGAACAGTTCGGCGAACACACGGGTGTTCGACGAACCGAACCGAACTCGAACACTACGGGGGTGGCTCAACACTACTCACGATTATAGCAGTTCCAGATACAGGGCCAGTGTAGGGGCCCACGGCGTCCTGTGTTCACGCAGTGAGGGGCTCGGTCGACCCTCAGGTAGCTCCGGAGCATATTACAGGACCCCCTTCTATGTGTCCTCTCTCTGGCCTGCACCCTGCACCTCACACCCAGCAGCACTTCTATCCGGTGTCCTCGGGCCTTGGCGGGCGACGTACTTTATGTTCCATCCCCTGGGTCCTATGCGGCCACCTTCTTAGTGTACTGGTGTGGACTTGTGGCCTGCAGTACTTGAAATGCTGCAGCCTCCGGTTTCCTAGTTGGGCCTTGTAGCTCTGTGCTAGTTGGGGGACCGGTTCCCCTTTTCTGGCCTGACCCCCTACTCTTCTAGTAGCGGCGGGCGTATGGGTGGCTTGCTGCACGGCCCGTACCCCTAGGGTCCCTTCGGTTCCTGGAGCCTTCCTGCTCCCTCTCCTCTCTTCTCCTTCCAGGCTCAGGCCTCCTGACTAGGCCCGCCTGTTGAGCAGAGCTCATGCAGAGCCTCTGCTTCCTGTCACTTCTGCTCAGCCTAAACTGAACTACTACTCTACTCACTGCACTAAGATGGTTCCTCCCTCTTATACTCCTACTCCAGTGCTCCTAGGAACTATGTCCTCCACCCATCCACTACATAGTTCCCCCTCTCTAGGTGGTTCCTCCCCACTCCAGCCAGGGATCAGGGACTGTGCTCTCCCGTAGGAGCAATCTCGCCCTGTCCCCCAGAAATGTGGTGTAGTGGATGTAGTGTTAGGGTCCTGAGCCATACTCCTTCCTTACCTGAGAGTGAGGTACCACATCTCTGGATGAGATGCAATAACTCTGTGGTGACCGAACCCTCAGGGGCGCCACACATACGCTGAGCAATTGGGATCCAGTGAAGGGATCTTATAGATTGCAATCTTATAGATTGCTGGAGCCAGTCCACAGTAAAGAAAAAGCAGCCATAGAGTGTCCGGGAACCTTCACACTTTTTTAGCAAGGGCTGCTTGTCGGTGAGAGTTGTATTTCGCCACAGCCATAATCTTTAGGTCGGATGAAAGGATTGGCATAGAGGGAAACCATATTTACTCCGGCTGCCATTTCTCCACCACCAGGTTCCGGCCATTGTCACACACGACCATGCCTGGCTGTATGTTCCGTGATGAGAGCCACAGATCTGCCTGCTGTGTTACAGCTTTCAACAACTCTGCAGCAGTGTGCGGTTTGTCACCTAAGCATAAGCATATTATCTTCAGCACAGCCTGTTGCCGCTTGGCCGAGGCAGTGCTGCAGTGCTTCCAGCTTGTGATTGAGGTGTTCATTTCGGAGATGGAGGCCAAATAGGAGAAGGAGTAGTTGCAGGAGCTGTACAATATGATTATATTGAGGTTACATTGGAGAGTCTAGCTTTTATACTAAAGATCCTGCTGTGTTTTTATATATTTTTTTTGTTTGTTGCTTACGTCTCTTCAAATGCGTACTGGAGTGCATCCTAATTTTTGCCAGCCCTTCTATTTGCTGCATATACGGAATAACAGTATAGGAGACCTACTCTTTAATAATGGGAAGGACAATTCAAATAGATTCTATATTCTAGAATATTGCCTGTCTTATCTGAAATTCATTTACGGGTGAGGTATCGCAGTATGGATAGCGTATTACACCAATCCAGCCAGGTATTATTGCCTTATACTGCGTACTGTTGATGCTGCAAAAAAAAAAATGTATTCTATTCCCTATCGATAACACTGTTAGATGCATTTATAATAGGGACAAGTGTTAGGTGGTATCATCAACTCCAGATGAGTGTTCATTCTGGTCACATAAATCTCTTCCACAGTCCATAACTTTTTTTTTTTATTATTTTCTTTATTATTTCTTTATTTCTTTGGCCTTATATACAATTCATTACCCTGGAAAGAATGTTTCTCAACATTTTTTCCAGGAAAATCCATTTTAGCTTGGTTTTTGTATGTTTTATTGATAGTCCGTAAAAGTGGTGCAATACTCTGACAACATTGTTCACAGATATGCTATTTGTCAGCGACCAACTATGAATAGGTTTGAACACACAACTGCCATATTTTAAATGGAGTATAATATCTGACACATTCCCAAAAATTTCTATATTATTACGGCAGTAAAATGGAATCAAGTCTGATGGCCACTGCGTCAGGCAGTCGCCTAATAGTATGGTATTTGTCAGCGACCAATTGTGAATAAGTTTGAACACACAACTGCCATACTTTAAATGCAGTGTAATATCACACACATTCCCCAAAAAATCTGGATTATTATGGCAGTAATATGGGATCACGTCTGATGGCCACGGTTTCAGGCAGTCGCCTAATAATATGGTATTTGTCAGCGTCCAACTGTGAATAAGTTTGAACACACAACTGCCATACTTTAAATACAGTGTAATATCTGACACATTCCCCAAAAATTCTGTATTATTACAAGAGTAATATGGGATCACGTCTGATGGCCACGGTTTCAGGCAGTCGCCTAATAGTATGGTATTTGTCAGCGACCAAGTGTCAATAGTTTGGAACAACATACACCTGGCAGACTTTAAATGCAGTGTAATATCTGACACGTTCCCAAAAATTTTTGTATTATTACGGCAGTAATGTGGGATCACATCTGAAGGCCACGGTTGCAGGCATTCGCCTAATAGTATGGTATTTGTCAGCGACCAAGTGTCAATAGTTTGGAACAACATACACCTGGCAGACTTTAAATGCAGTGTAATATCTGACACGTTCCCAAAAAATTCTGTATTATTATGGCAGTAATATGGGATCACGTCTGATCATGGAAAAGTTTCTCTGCTTTCACAATACAGTAATGCGAATATAATCCAAAAAATCTGTCTGTATTCTGCTAACAAGTAAATGGAGCAGTAAAATTGTGTACTTGGATTGCTTTCTAAGCAAATAATCAGGATTAAGAGCAAAAAAAAATTGCCTGGATATGTAGGGCTATATCGATATCTGTAACAGCAGCAGAAGAAGACAGCATGTGCAATGGACCCTATTGTGCTGTATACATTGCCACAAACCCTGCCTTCCTAACTCCTGCTATCAGGATTAATATATGCAGCTGGATTAGTCCTCAAAAGGACTGTTCGATCAGATGGATATATAGCTTGCTGTGGAATACCTATACTTATCTAATAAACCGCCAATTCTTTCCTTATCTCAGCAGCATCTCTCCCTTCTCTGCCTGTTTCCGGGTTAGACTGTCACGAGCATAGGGCCACCGGGTCTTATATAGACCCGATGACGCTATGCAGCCAGTCAATCACTGTAATGATGAACCAATGAATAACCAACATGGCTACGGCATTATAGTGCGTGGCAAGCAATCCCTACATGTTAATTGGCTGTCTAAAGAGCGCCAAACATGCAGGGCGGGCCCCTAGCCCCCGCCCAAGCATCCTGGAAATACTCGAGGAGCGCCGAGCATGTCGAGCAGTGAGATGCTCAGTCGAGTACCGAGCAGTGATGAGCACGCTCGCTCATCACTAGTAATAGACAATAATTTATGCAGGAAACTACAAGAGACTTTAGAAGGCAGAAACCACTAGATTTTTCACTATCTTCACCCACAATATCTGACCAGGTTTTGTATTTTTTGGGGCAAGTTTGCACCAGTTATGGAAGAACAAGCCACATAATTTGTACATGTAGCAAAAACCTAAATTGACTAAAATTGGGCTTCACGTAGGCACCACCCTAGAACCAACGATGGGAGGAATCATATTTTAACCCCTTAATGACCGTGGGTTTTTCCGTTTTCATTTTTTGCCATATGTGTCCATGTGTTTTTTGGTTTTACCATATTGTGTACTAGAAAACAGGAAAAAAATTCAAAATGCGAAATTGCAAAAAAAGTGCAATTCCACAATTGTTTGTTTTTTTACCATGTTCACTAAATGCTAAAATTGACCTGCCATTATGATTTCACAGGTTATTACAAGTTCATAGATACCAAACATGTATAGGTTTTTTTTAATTTAAGAAGTGCAAAAAAAATAAATGGCGTTATTTTCCGAGACCCGTAGCGTCTCCATTTTTCGGGATCTGGGGCTGGGTGAGGGCTTATTTTTTGTATGCCGAGCTGACGTTTTTATTAATACCATTTTGGGGTAGATACAATCTTTTGATTGCCTGTTATTGCATTTTATTGTAAGGTTGCGGCTACCAAAAATAATTAACTGGCATTTTTATTTTTTTTCTTGTTACGCTGTTTACCCATCCGATTAATTCTTTTTAGATATTGATAGACCGGGCAATTCTGGATGCAGTGATACTAATGATGTGTATATTTGATTTTTTTTAATCGTTTTATTTTCAATACGGCGAAAGGGGGGTGATTTTTAAATATCTTTATTTTTAAAACATTTTTTTTTTACTTTTTACTTGCTTCAATATTCTCGATATGAGACTAGAAGCTGTGATCATCTGATCACCTGTGCAACAGACAGCAGGGCTCCAGCCCTGCTATGTGTTACAGAAATGCTCACTTGCCATGAGCGTTGACCGCTGGGCGGCGCTCATAGCATCTCAGTCATGACAACCGTCTCCTGCAGTCCCCAGGTTGTCATGTCAGCCCATCGGCGACCCAAGGTCATGTGACATGGACGCCGATGGGCGGGACTAGTGACGTCCTTCTGCCGCGGCCATGTTAAATGCCGCTGTCAGAGATTGACAGCAGCATTTAACTGGTCAACAGCCGGAGGTGGATCACGATTTCACCTGCGGCTGTTAGGGGCACATGACAGCTGTACAGAACTGCTGCCATGTACCAGAAAACATGCGGGCTCAGCGCTGGAGCCTGCATGGGGTGTGGGGATCCCACCTTTCTACGTACTCATACGTCCAAGGTGGGAAAGGGGTTAATTGACCGTCACTAAATTATTTCTTTATAAAATGCATATGGTCAAATGAACACAAAACAAACAAACCCTTAAAGAAACAAGCCATTAGTTTGTGAAATATTCACTTACATATTGATAAAAGAAACACCAAAACAACAACGCAACAGAAACCCACAGCTTCATATCATGCATGTTTATATCTCACATGTTTATATCAGTAATGTGTTCACATTGTAATTAGGACAAATGGAAAAAAGTTAAAGGCGATGGTTTCATTGATAGTATCAGGAAAAGAAGACTGCTCTGTTATATCAGCTATTGATAGAACGATCAATGAAGTCT
The DNA here is from genome assembly GCF_046119375.1 of Phyllobates terribilis. Taxonomy (NCBI): domain Eukaryota; kingdom Metazoa; phylum Chordata; class Amphibia; order Anura; family Dendrobatidae; genus Phyllobates; species Phyllobates terribilis. Next base: position 16,172,213 of record NW_027362761.1, on the reverse strand, counting down.
CGGAAAAGAGCAACCCGTGAGAAGAAATCAGGGGCTACACCATTTCCACAACTCTGGATTATGAAAGAAGAAATTCCTTGAATCACCCCATTGCACACGAGAGGTCCTCCAGAGTCTCCCTGGAAAACAAATGTTTTTATTAGGACCTATTTTTATTATATTCTTACAACTTTTATTTCACTCACTCCAAAAAGATATGTTTATTATTTCTGTATGAAGCAAGATTAGAAATTTTAGCAGAGTAACATACTCATAGTGATGCACATTTTTGCTCCTATAACGATACTTTCCAGCAGGGCTTTTCTGTCACTTTAAGACACCAATTGCTATCTCTTCTGGCTGTGTTTTACAATTGGGGACAAATGCGGGAAACTGGACCCCTATTCTGGCAATAGGGGATTTATCACATATTCATTAGATAGGTGATAATTCATTTAAACCAATAACCATTTAGTTACAGTCCTATTTTCTTCACCCCATAGTCCAATGATGTGTCCCCTGCTATCACCAATATCCTGCCTGTTATAAAAAATAAAATCATATATATAGTATCACCCCGTAATTCATGAGACCTGATGGAACCCCTTATAAATTGTTTGGTGTCAGTGATATCACAGCCATTGTCTAACGGGAAGCTCTGCTCCAACCATAGTTATGACCCCGACTTGTCACCACATGTACAAAGCTATGAAATAAATATATATAACGGCCTTCTAAGATTTTGATCACTAATGAGCTCTGACTCATTGATTGATTTTTAGAGAACAGTGAATAGTCTGCATTATACTTATAGAAGTTGCCTTTTGATATTATCCACTTGTCTTGCATTACTTACAAAACATATTCCAGCCTGACGCATGAATACTCCAGTGCATATGTTGTTGGGACGACACAAATCGCTTCCAGTCACTGTGACATTGAGCTCCTGAAGACGATCTGGAATCCTTGCCTGTGTTCCCAATCGTCCCCATCCTGATGTAATACACTGGGTCCCAGCAGGAACTGTCTCATTGACTCGAGGTAATTCAATCAAATTAACTCTTGAGTTCAGAGTTACTCTCCTATCAAGCTGCATCAACAAGACATAAAGAGAAAACAGTTTAGTCAGTTAATGTTTGGGAAAAGTGTTAAGGCCCTCATACACTTTAGATAATTGTTGGCCGAAACCACAGATATCAAAGGGTTACCTACTGATGGTCTGGGAATATGTCGATCAGACATAAGACTCCAGCCGACGTGTCAGTCGGCGGCTTTCTCACAGAGAACATAGAAGTGCTCAGATGAATGAGCACTACTTTGTATGGAAATGTCAGCTGGCATGGCCAACAGCCATATAATGTGTATGGCCAGCCTAAGTCTACTAAATGATGTTTCTTGTGAACATTGCTGTCATCTCACCTGTAAAATAATGATATCATTTTCCAGTGTTTGTGGGTTGAAGCCGTTTTCAAAGACTCTAGCAATTCTATATGTTTGTCTGGAGGCTTCGTTGCTACTTAGAGAATGAGCCCCCAATACCACAGTCACTTCACTTGGGTTTCTGAGTGATAAAAGGGAAAAATACAAAATATATATATGTATTTTTTATAAGTCACATAATCTATAATATAACCAGGGATGTGTCCTTCTGTCCGAAGCCTCTTTAGACTGCGCAAGCGCAATGCGCCTGCGCAGTCTGGCCAGAAACAGAAGAACACATCCCAGACAGGAATGAGGAGTGTGGCACCGGAGATCGCGGTATGCATAGGCACTGAACGAATACCGCGATCTCCAGTGCCATAAGCACATACCTGCTGGGGAGGAGTGTGGCGCCTCTGTTCAGGTCGGAGGCTGGGTGTGGACTGTTCTGTCGGAATTGACACCTGCCCATAGCGCGATATTGGGCGCCATTTTAGTGAAGACACATTTGCCGTGTGTCTTCAGCAAAATGGCGCTGTACAGCGCGGTATGCGCATGCGCGATATCCGGTGCCATTTTATGGAAGACACTCTGCAAATGTGTCTTCACTAAAATTGCGCCGGATATTGCGCTATGCAGGCGGTGATTCCGGCTCTATTTTAGTAAAATAAACAGGTGATGCGCTGCAGTGGAGCGATGGAAAGGTGAGTAGGAGTGTTTTTTTATTTAATTGTTGGATGGATGGGGGAGCACATAGCAGGATGGTGGAACAGGATGGGGGAGCACATAACATGATGGGGAAGCACATAATAGGATGGGGGACCAGGATGGGGGAGCACATAACAGGATGGGGGAGCACATAACAGGATGGGGAACGAGGATGGGGGAGCTGGATTGGGGCAAAAATACCAGGATGGGGGAGCATATAGCAGGATGGGGGACCAGGATAGGGGAGCATATACCAGGATGTGGGAGCATATACCAGGATGGGGGAGTGTGGACCAGGATGGGGGAGCATATACCAGGATGGGAGACCAGGATGGGGGAGCATATTTCAGGATGGAGGACCAGGATGAGGGAGCACATAACCGGATGGGGGACAAGGGTGGGGGAGCTGGATGGGGGCAAAAATACCAGGATGGGGGACTAGGATAGGGAAGCATATACCAGGATGTGGGAGCATATACCAGGATGAGGGAGTGTGGACCAGGATGGGGGAGCATATGCCAGGATGGGGAAGCACATACCAGGATGGGGGACCAGGATAGGGGCGCAAATACCAGGATGGGGGAGCATGGACCAAGATGGAGGCGCAAATACCAGAATGGGGGACCAGGATGGGGGAGCATATACCAGGATGGGGGACCAGGATGGGGGAGCATGGTCCAGAATAGGGGAGCATATACTAGGATGAGGGACCAGGATGGGGGATCATATACCAGAAAAGGGACCAGGATGGGGGAGCATATATCAGGATAGGGGACCAGGATGAGGGAGCACATAACAGGATGGGGGAGCATATACCAGGAAGGGGGATCAGGATGATGGAGCATATACCAGGATGGGGCACCATATACCAGGATGGGGGACCTGGATTGGGAAGCATATACTAGGATGGGGGACCAGGATTGGGGAGCATATGCCAACATTGAGAACCAGGATGGGGGAGCATATACCAGGATGGGGGTGCAAATACCAGTATGGTGGAGCATATACCAGAATGGGGGCGCATATACCAGGATGGGAGACCATATACCAGGATGAGGGACCTGAATGGGGGAGCATATATCAGGTTGGGGGACCAGGATGGGGGGAACAAATACTAGAATGGGGGACCAGGATGGGGTAGCATATACAAGGATGGGGGAGCAGGATGGGGGAGCATATAACAGGATGGAGGAGTATATACCAGGATGGAGGAGCAAGATGGGGGTGCAGATACCAGGATGGTGGAGCATATACCAGGATGGGGGCGCATATACCAGGATGGGGGAGCATATACCAGGATGGGGGACCAGGGTGGGGGCAGAAATACCAGAATGGGGGACCAGAATTGGGGAGCATATAACAGGATTGGGGACCAGGATGGAGGAGCATGATCAGGATGGGGGAGCATATACCAGGATGGGGGTGCAAATACCAGTATGGTGGAGCATATATCAGGATGGGGGCACATATACCAGGATGGGAGACCATATACAAGGATGAGGGACCAGAATGGGGGAGCATATATCAGGATGGGGGACCAGGATGAGGGAACAAATACTAGAATGGGGGACCAGGATGGGGTAGCATATACCAGGATGGGGGAGCATATACCAGGATGGGGGACCAGGATGGGGGCACAAATTCCAGAATGGGGGACCAGGATGGGGGATCATATACCAGGATGGGGGACAAGGGTGGGGGCACAAATACCAGAATGGGGGACCAGGATGGGGGAGCATATACAATGATGGAGGAGTATATACCAGGATGGAGGAGCAGGATGGGGGTACATATACCAGGATGGGGGACCAAGATGGGGGCACAAATACCAGAATGGTGACCAGGATGGGAGAGCATATATCAGTATGGGGGACCAGGGTGGGGGTGCATATACCAGGATGGAGCAGCAGGATGGGGGAGCATATACCAGGATGGGGGAGCATGTACCAGGATGGGGGAGCATGGACCAGGATGGGGGAGCATGGACCAGGATGGGGGAGCACATACTAGGATGTTGGAGCATATATCAGGATGAAGGAGCAGCATGGGGAAGCATATGCCAGGATGGGGGCGCATATACCAGGATGGGAGTGCAGGATGGGGGAGCATATACCAGGATGAGGGAGCATATACCAATAAAAATGCTCACCACCCAGGTGTAGAATATGTTCAATAGTTAGTATTATATACAGCTGAAACATTGAGGATATATAGTTCTGTTCTATTAGTTTTCGTTATGGTGATAATTAGTTATTGTGACTCACACTCATCTATTACTGCCATGCAGTGGGAATTTGAGCTGTGGTGAGAATTAGAGCATGGGAGAAATCAGAGGAAGGAACTGTATGATCATTGGATAGAAAGCTACAGCATTACAAAGGAATACATTTAGTTAATGAGGTCTTTGGTTCTCCAAATTAACTGTTTAAGCCCATAGGTATCTTGCCTGTACTACCCTGATCATAGCCCTTTGCATACATACAGTAATAAGTCCCTTATAGACAAGATACTTACATGTTTGATAGGCAATGTGCAGCTGTCATTAAAAATTGCTGGGCAATGAGGGATCCACCACAGAAATGCTGACGTCTTAACTGAAGAGAGGCAATGTAAGGATGAGAGTTAGGAACAGCCTCTCTGCCCCCAACAATTTCAGTACGGAAAGTTCCTGAAGAAAAAATAAAAATGTATATAATATATTATTGAAATGTAAAAACACTTTTAAAATACACTGTTATAATCAATCCTTGAAAGATAGATAATTCTTAGGTACTAAGGGTACTGAGAAGTGTTAAAAAGTATTAATAATTAACTAACTTGCCTCTATCCTTATACATTATGATGAATTTAATGTGTTGTAGACCCATATCATCATCATGTCATTTCATTCTCTGGTAAGCAGTGGTGTCTAACTTATATATCATATAAAACAATACAAAGAAATACATAGAATCTGATAGACCCCCAAATATGTAAGGTCATTAACTCGTACTATAATTGAACCTGTTTTATGCATCTAGTACTCACCTGCATCTATCTGGCCTACCCAGAGTGCTACTAGAATGATGAGACGATGATCCATGTTACTGATCGGAGTCAAATTCATTATTCTTTCAGGTCTTGCACTTTTATAATTGCCCGATAACGGTTCAGTTTATATAACTAACTGCTATTGCTAAACTACATTGAGAAATCTGTAACTGAACAGGTCGAAGGAAGTTAGGAATTAGGAACATGTGAAAACCAGTCTGATTATGCAAAATTGACAACAGCTTTTTAGCACCTACATTTCTGAAATAAGAAAAATATTATTGTACATCCTAGAGAAAAACTATAAAATATAATATGCAACAATCATATAAATGAATTATTGCTATGCAGCCTAAACACTGAACGTGTTCCTGCTGGCATATTCTACCGTCTGATATTACATCCAGGTATAGAGAGCTAACCTGCACGATGGGCGGTAGATACAATTGCCTAGGGAATTTAAATAGCAAACGGTAATTGATGGATGTCGCCCGATTTCAGTAGTTTTAATCAAGTCTCCGCCGTCTGAAATGTTTTCTTGTTGTACATGAGCATAGCAATTAAATCATCATAGTATCAATTTAGTTCTTCAATCCAAATAATAATATTGGATTACTTTTCTGAAATTAAAAATTAAGGCCATAAATATCCCTAACTACTATTTTCTTTTTACACTTTTTACACAGCCCTCCAAGCTGTATGATGAACCCCACACACCCCTCCAAACAGTATGATGGACCCCACACAAATCTTCCCACTGTATAATTGCTTGCATACTGTATAATGGCCCCCACATAGCCCTCCAAATATTATAATGGTCCCACATAGTCTTCCATGTAGTACAGTGCGCCCCCCATAATCCTCCATATAGTATAATGCACTCCTCATGAACCTCCATATAGTATAATGCACGCCCCATAGTCTTCCATACAATTTAATGCACTCGTCATGGTTCTCCATACAATATAATGCTGTCCCCATGGACCTCCATATCATAAAATTCACTCCCCATGGTCCTCCACATAGTATACTGCTCTCCCCATAGTCCTCCTCGCGGTGGTGTGAAGGACCTGCGGTGACGTCATTGAGCCATGTGATGGGTCACATGACTCAGTGACGTCATGGCAGGTCCTTCACAACAGCGGGAGCATTGCAATAGACCGGACGGAGTAGACAAAACACTGGGAGGACACCGGAAGGTGAGTATAAACTTTATTTTTTATTTTAAATTATTTTTTTACAGTTTCTATGGTACCCAGGTCTGGATGAGAGTCTCCTCTCCTCCAGACTTGGGTACCATCCGCACATAGAAACGCATAATATCCTTGTGTACAAATGTACTGACACGGATATTATGCGTTTCAATGCAAGTCAATGGCGGCGATTACGCTGCGTGTCCGCAAAATTAATGGACATGCTGCGGATTTTTGATCGCTGCATAAATGCTGCGGAAAAATCCGCAGCATGGGCATTGACATTGCGGCTTGTCATTGGGGACCATGGGGGGCGGATTACCACAGCATAAACGCTTGTAAAACGCTACGTGGGCACATACCCTTACCATGTTCACTAAATGCTAAAATTGAAGTGAGAAACGCAGCACAACTGGACCAGGGTGCACGAGCAGGATCCAAGACCATAGAAATTGTAGTAAAACCTCGGCACACCAATAGTAGAATTTTAACTGATTTATTTTTAGCAGTCCACATCAAAAACGTTTCGATCCACACATTGGACCTTCGTCAGTGTACCGCAGGTGAAAAATAAGAGTAGAATGAATATATCAATTTATGTATAGAGAACATTAGACAACAGGTCAAATGTGCCTAGAATTATTATTACATTCAATAGAGATGAAGAATCAACAGTATCAGAAGATGACACAAAATATAGCACAAAATAATCACATAACCACTTGCTAAATAATGGGGAAGAGGGAGTGGGAGTGGGAGGCGCAGTGTCCCTGACAGGGAATCCTGTTGATATAAAGAACATTGATGGTTTCAGTAAGACAGCCATGCTAAGTGCAACCGCTGGTGCTGAAGATACCTGCTCATTCCTTGCGTACCTTAGGCACTCATGGGAAGCATATAGGGACCTCGGACACGCAGTATTCACCGCTGCTAGCCGGTATAGTGGTGAGGAGGGAGCACGCAGTGTATATCCTGAGGGTAGGCGGGTTTGGTGATGTGAAACCGCCAATAGGAATCCAGGAATTCGATTGATATCGTGCGTTTCTGGTGACGTCACAGGAAGTGATGTTCGAGATTCCAGGAAACGATTGCGATTGGTTGGGGTGCGCGCATGCGCTTTTGCGTGCGTGTCACCCAGCAAGATGGTGCGTTCCACGGAGTGGGAGACAATAGCTAAGGCACCTTCCCTTGCCTTCAATGCCACCAGTGTCATAACATTCTCAGAGGGGACAACATTTACCACCCCCGAACCGGCAGAAAGTACACCATAAAAGGTTTCTTCACATGTGACACAAGCTACGTGGTATACCTCATCAAATGCCCCTGTGGCCTAATATATGTAGGCAAAACAACACAACCGATTAAAGACAGGATATCCAAACATAAATCTACCATCAGATGTAAAAATTCATTATTGCCCATTCCTCATCACTTCATCACAGCGGGACATAGTGTCGCACAACTAAGGTTCCAGGTAATTGAACATGTCCAGCAGCCTCGTCACGGTGGTAACCGCATTCAGAAATTGAAACAAAGAGAAGCCTACTGGATTCATGAACTGCAATCCCTGGCCCCCAGAGGACTTAACAGGGACTATGATTTGCTTTCATTTATGTGAATTTTTTTATGTGCATTTTTTTATGTGCATTTTGAGATATTTGCAATAATGTCCCATAGGACACCATGGGAGATCCTATCCTAAGGTCTTTTTCTATCATGACACCCAGGTCCACTGTGTAGGTATGCCTTATTTGTGTACAACTGGTCATATATTAATGTGTACTTCCTTCTATTTCAGATTTTCCTAAGGGCCAGCATCTACTCCCCTCCTGCCTTCTCCCCTCAACCCTGTCGCGTAGTTCACGCCCCCCCCAAAGTGGAACACATTAAACAGCCCATAGCTATTGTCTCCCACTCCGTGGAACGCATCATCTTGCTGGGTGACACGCACGCACAAGCGCATGCGCGCACCCCAACCAATTGCAATCGTTTCCGGGAATCCCGAACGTCACTTCCTGTGACGTCACCGGAAACGCACGATGTCAATCAAATTCCTGGATTCCTATTGGCGGTTTCACATCACCAAACCCGCCTACCCTCAGGATATACACTGCGTGCTCCCTCCTCACCACTATACCGGCTAGCAGCGGTGGATACCGCGTGTCCGAGGTCCCTATACGATTCCCATGAGTGCCTAAGGTACGCAAGGAATGAGCAGGTATCTTCAGCACCAGCGGTTGCACTTAGCATGGCTGTCTTACTGAGACCATCAATGTTCTTTATATCTACAGGATTCCCTGTCAGGGACACTGCGCCTCCCACTCCCACTCCCTCTTCCCCATTATTTAGCAAGTGGTTATGTGATTATTTTGTGCTATATTTTGTGTCATCTTCTGATACTGTTGATTCTTCATCTCTATTGAATGTAATAATAATTCTAGGCACATTTGACCTGTTGTCTAATGTTCTCTATACATAAATTGATATATTCATGTTACTCTTATTTTTCACCTGCGGTACACTGACGAAGGTCCAATGCGTGGACCGAAACGTTTTTGATGTGGACTGCTAAAAATAAATCAGTTAAAATTCTATTATTGGTGTGCCGAGGTTTTACTATAAATGGTAAAATTGACCTGCCATTATGATTTCCCAGGTTATTACAAGTTCATAGATACCAAACATGTATAGGCTTTTTTTAATTTAAGTAGTGCAAAATAAATAAATGGCGTTATTTTCCGAGACCTGTAGCGTCTCCATTTTTCGGGATCTGGGGCCGGGTGAGGGCTTATTTTTTGTATGCCGTGCTGACGTTTTTATTAATACCATTTTGGGGTAGATACAATCTTTTGATTGCCTGTTATTGCATTTTAATGTAAGGTTGCGGCTATCAAAAATAATTAACTCTGGCATTTTTATTTTTTTTCTTGTTATGCTGTTTACCCATCCGATTAATTCTTTTTAGATATTGATAGACCGGGCAATTCTGGATGCAGTGATACTAAAGATGTGTATATTTGATTTTTTTTAATCGTTTTATTTTCAATACGGCGAAAGGGGGGTGATTTTTAAATATCTTTATTTTTAAAAACATTTTTTTTACTTTTTACATGCTTCAATATTCTCGATATGAGACTAGAAGCTGTGATCATCTGATCACCTGTGCAACAGACAGCAGGGCTCCAGCCCTGCTATGTGTTACAGAAATGCTCACTTGCCATGAGCGTTGACCGCTGGGCAGCGCTCATAGCATCTCAGCCATGACAACCGTCTCCTGCAGTCCCCGGTCTGTCATGCCAGCCCATCGGCAACCCATGGTCATGTGACATGGACGCCGATGGGCGGGACTAGTGACGTCCTTCTGCCGCGGCCATGTTAAATGCCGCTGTCAGAGATTGACAGCAGCATTTAACTGGTCAACAGCCGGAGGTGGATCACAATTCCACCTGCGGCTGTTAGGGGCACATGTCAGCTGTACAGATCAGCTGCCATGTACCAGAAAACATGCGGGCTCAGCGCTGGAGCCTGCATGGGGTGTGGGGATCCCACCTTTCTACGTACTCTTACGTCCAAGGTGGGAAAGGGGTTAATTGACTCTCAGTAAATTATTTCTTTATAAAATGCATATGGTTGAATGAACACACAACAAACAAACCCTTAAAGAAACAAGCCATTAGTTTGTGAAATATTCACTTACATATTGATAAAAGAAACACCAAAACGACAACGCAACAGAAACCCACAGCTTCATATCATGCATGTTTATATCTCACATGTTTATATCAGTAATGTGTTCACATTGTAATTAGGACAAATGGAAAAAAGTTAAAGGCGATGGTTTCATTGATAGTATCAGGAAAAGAAGACTGCTCTGTTATATCAGCTATTGATAGAACGATCAATGAAGTCTCGGAAAAGAGCAACCCGTGAGAAGAAATCAGGGGCTACACCATTTCCACAACTCTGGATTATGAAAGAAGAAATTCCTTGAATCACCCCATTGCACACGAGAGGTCCTCCAGAGTCTCCCTGGAAAACAAATGTTTTTATTAGGACCTATTTTTATTATATTCTTACAACTTTTATTTCACTCACTGCAGAAAGATATGTTTATTATTTCTGTATGAAGCAAGATTAGAAATTTTAGCAGAGTAACATACTCATAGTGATACATATTTTTGCTCCTATAACGATACTTTCCAGCAGGGCTTCTCTGTCACTTTAAGACACCAATTGCTATCTCTTCTGGCTGTGTTTTTCAATTGGGGACAAATGCGTGAAACTGGACCCCTATTCTGGCAATAGGGGATTTATCACATATTCAGTAGATAGGTGATAATTCATTTAAACCAATACCCATTTAATTACAGTCCTATTTTCTTCACCCCATAGTCCAATGATGTGTCCCCTGCTATCACCAATATCCTGCCTGTTGTTATAAAAAATAAAATTATATATATAGTATCACCATTTTCTTATGTAATTCATGAGACCTGTTGGAACCCCTTATAAATTGTTTGGTGTCAGTGATATCACAGCCATTGTCTAACGGGAAGCTCTGCTCCAACCATAGTTATGACCCCGACTTGTCACCACATGTACAAAGCTATGAAATAAATATATATAACGGCCTTCTAAGATTTTGATCACTAATGAGCTCTGACTCATTGATTGATTTTTAGAGAACAGTGAATAGTCTGCATTATACTTATAGAAGTTGCCTTTTGATATTATCCACTTGTCTTGCATTACTTACAAAACATATTCCAGCCTGACGCATGAATACTCCAGTGCATATGTTATTGGGACGACACAAATCGCTTCCAGTCACTGTGACACTGAGCTCCTGAAGACGATCTGGAATCCTTGCCTGTGTTCCCAATTGTCCCCATCCTGATGTAATACACTGGGTCCCAGCAGGAACTGTCTCATTGACTCGAGGTAATTGAATCAAATTAACTATTGAGTTCAGAGTTACTCTCCTATCAAGCTGCATCAACAAGACATAAAGAGAAAACAGTTTAGTCAGTTAATGTTTGGGAAAAGTGTTAAGGCCCTCATACACTTTAGATAATTGTTGGCCGAAACCACAGATATCAAAGGGTTACCTACTGATGGTCTGGGAATATGTCGATCATGCATATCCGATTTAGGACTACCGATCATATTGTTCCTCCAGACATAAGACTCCAGCCGACGTGTCAGTCGGCGGCTTTCTCACAGAGAACATAGAAGTGCTCAGCTGAATGAGCACTACTTTGTATGGAAATGTCAGCTGGCATGGCCAACAGCCATATTGTAACATACCTGTCGGCGTACTTACATAGTGCACCATCTCCCACTATGCTCCCACTATGCAAGATCGCAAACTCAATCTTCAGTCCAGTCTGCCAGCCTGGCTTCTGTTCTTGCTGTCTACTTGTCCCTGTCCTGACTGCTTAGGGCGGCGGCCCGGTTACTTCCTGCTTCTTGTAGCTGCTGTGGGCACACCCCTAATGCGTCTCCAGCCTATTGCTGTCTGTCCCTGGATATTTAAACCAGCTCCACCCTGAAGCTGGTGCCTCAGCAACTCTTACCTTCAGAGGGCTCCTTGCCTCTGATGTGCCAGGTCCCGTTCTGTTCTTGCCTGGGGGCTGTATTCCCAGGCCTGTCTGAACTATCTCTTAGCCTGCGTGTCCGCCTCTCTGGGGGCCGTATATCCAGACACGCTCCTGTATCTTGTTGCAGTGTCCGTTTCTGTCTGAACACTCTCCTAGCCTGTTTGTCCGCCTCTCTGGGGGCTGTATACCCAGACTCGCTCCTGTATCTTTTTTCAGTGTCAGTTCCTGTCTGAACACTCTCCTAGCCTGTTTGTCTCTGTGTCCGTACCTTCCCTTTTCCTGCAGTCTCTGAACCTGCACCTAACTCCTACTGGATGTCTCTGTACTTCTGTTGTGAGTTTAGAGTCCACTCGCTACTTCATTGCAAGTACCTTGTGTGTATCTGGTTCTGCTTCTCCCTTCCAGTCTGTTCAGTGTGAACAGAGCCCTGCCCGCTCTGCCTTGCTCACCGCTCCGGCGGTTTCTGCCCGCTCTGCCTTGCTTGCTGCTCCGGCGGTTCCTGCCTGCTCTGCCTTGCTTACCGCATCTGCGGTTCTGTTCCTGAATCCCAGTCTGTACTGGACCCTATCCAGCCTGTGCTCCAACCTGTTAGTACCTCCCCGTCTGCACACCAGCCGTACTTGTCAGTACCCTCCTGTCTGCATACCAGCCATGCCTGCCAGTATCCTCCTGTCTGCACTCCAGCCGTGCCTGCCAGTGCCCACCTGTCTGCATGCCAGCCGTGCCTGCCAATACCCACCTTTCTGTGTGCCAGCCTAACCTGCCTGTTCCTGTATTCCCCGGTGTGGGTCAACAGCCGTGTCCGGGGTCTGGCCTGGAGTAGCACCTGGTCCCTCTGCTCGGTTCCTCCCTGGTGCACGGCGTTGTTAGCCGTTGTGCGACCTTGGTCGGATCGGGTAGATACTTAGTTACGCCCCTCCAGGCACTCTCCGGTTCATGGCACAGTGGAATCACTAAATCACGCACATGCCAGTCAGCCCGGACGTGCGCATAACACATATAATGTGTATGGCCAGCCTAAGTCTACTAAATGATGTTTCTTGTGAACATTGCTGTCATCTCACCTGTAAAATAATATCATTTTCCAGTGTTAGTGGGTTGAAGCCGTTTTCAAAGACTCTAGCAATGCTATGTTTGTCTGGAGGCTTCGTTGCTACTTAGAGAATGAGCCCCCAATACCACAGTCACTTCACTTGGGTATCTGAGTGATAAAAGGGAAAAATACAAAATATATATATGTATTTTTTATAAGTCACATAATCTATAATATAACCAGGGATGTGTCCTTCTGTCCGAAGCCTCTTTAGACTGCGCAAGCGCAATGCGCCTGCGCAGTCTGGCCAGAAACAGAAGAACACATCCCAGACAGGAATGAGGAGTGTGGCACCGGAGATCGCGGTATGCATAGGCACTGAACGAATACCGCGATCTCCAGTGCCATAAGCACATACCTGCTGGGGAGGAGTGTGGTGCCTCTGTTCAGGTTGGAGGCCGGGTGGGGAATGTTTTGTTGGAATTGACGCCTGTGCATAGCGCGATATTGGGTGCCATTTTAGTGAAGACACATTTGCCATGTGTCATCAGCAAAATGGCGCTGTACAGCGCGGTATGCGCATGCGCGATATCCGGTGCCATTTTATGGAAGACACTCTGCAAATGTGTCTTCACTAAAATTGCGCCGGATATTGCGCTATGCAGGCGGTGATTCCGGCTCTATTTTAGTAAAATACACAGGCGATGCGCTGCAGTGGAGCGATGGAAAGGTGAGTAGGAGTGTTTTTTTATTTAATTGTTGGATGGATGGGGGAGCACATAACAGAATGGTGGAACAGGATGGGGGAGCACATAACATGATGGGGGAGCACATAATAGGATGGGGGACCAGGATGGGGGAGCACATAAAAGGATGGGGGAGCACATAACAGGATGGGGAACGAGGATGGGGGAGCTGGATTGGGGCAAAAATACCAGGATGGGGGAGCATATACCAGGATGGGGGACCAGAATAGGGGAGCATATTCCAGGATGTGGGAGCATATGCCAGGATGGGGGAGTGTGGACCAGGATGGGGGAGCATATACCAGGATGGGAGACCAGGATGGGGGAGCATATTTCAGGATGGAGGACCAGGATGGGGGACAAGGGTGGGGGATCTGGATGGGGGCAAAAATACCAGGATGGGGGACCAGGATAGGGAAGCATATACCAGGATGTGGGAGCATATACCAGGATGGGGGAGTGTGGACCAGGATGGGGGAGCATATGCCAGGATGGGAGACCAGGATGGGGAGCATATACCAGGATGGGAGGATGGGGGAGCACATACCAGGATGGAGGAGCACATAACAGGATGGGGGACCAGGATGGGGGAGCACATATCAGGATGGGGGACCAGGATAGGGGTGCAAATACCAGGATAGGGGAGCATGGACCAGGATGGGGGTGCAAATACCAGAATGGGGGACCAGGATGGGGGAGCATATACCAGGATGGGGGAGCATGGTCCAGAATAGGGGAGCATATACTAGAATGGGGGACCAGGATGGGGGAGTATATACCAGGATGGGGGACAAGGGTGGGGGCACAAATACCAGAATGGGGGACCAGGATGGGGGAGCATATACCAGGATGGAGGAGTATATACCAGGATGGAGGAGCAGGATGGGGGTGCATATACCAGGATGGGGGCGCAAATACCAGCATGGTGGAGCATATACCAGGATGGGTGACCAGGATGGGGGAGCATATACCAGGATGGGGGACCAGGATGGGGGCACAAATACCAGAATGGGGGACCAGGATGGGAGAGCATATATCAGGATGGGGGACCAGGGTGGGGGTGCATATACCAGGATGGAGGAGCAGGATGGGGGAGCATGTACCAGGATGGGGGAGCATGGACCAGGATGGGGGAGCATGGACCAGGATGGGGGAGCACATACTAGGATGTTGGAGCATATATCAGGATGAAGGAGCAGCATGGGGAAGCATATGCCAGGATGGGGGCACATATACCAGGATGGGAGTGCAGGATGGGGGAGCATATACCAGGATGAGGGAGCATATACCAATAAAAATGCTCACCACCAAGGTGTAGAATATGTTCAATAGTTAGTATTATATACAGCTGAAACATTGAGGATATATAGTTCTGTTCTATTAGTTTTCGTTATGGTGATAATTAGTTATTGTGACTCACACTCATCTATTACTGCCATGCAGTGGGAATTTGAGCTGTGGTGAGAATTAGAGCATGGAAGAAATCAGAGGAAGGAACTGTATGATCATTGGATAGAAAGCTACAGCATTACAAATGAATACATTTAGTTAATGAGGTCTTTGGTTCTCCAAATTAACTGTTTAAGCCCATAGGTATCTTGTCTGTACTACCCTGATCATAGCCCTTTGCATACATACAGTAATAAGTCCCTTATAGACAAGATACTTACATGTTTGATAGGCAATGTGCAGCTGTCATTAAAAATTGCTGGGCAATGAGGGATCCACCACAGAAATGCTGACGTCTTAACTGAAGAGAGGCAATGTAAGGATGAGAGTTAGGAACAGCCTCTCTGCCCCCAACAATTTCAGTACGGAAAGTTCCTGAAGAAAAAATAAAAATTTATATAATATATTATTGAAATGTAAAAACGCTTTTAAAATACACTGTTATAATCAATCCTTGAAAGATAGATAATTCTTAGGTACTAAGGGTACTGAGAAGTGTTAAAAAGTATTAATAATTAACTATAAAAACCAAAACCAGGGGAGGAGTCCTGAGGAGATAATTTGCATATTTCCACTGCATTTTGGGGTAAGTGAAGAGTCTCCGCGAGCTCAAAGAACACTGGATTTTGGCTGTTGGAGCTGAAAAGAGGACATCGGTAAACCAGGGGAGGAGTCCTGAGGAGATAATTTGCATATTTCCACTGCATTTTGGGGTAAGTGAAGAGTCTCCGCGAGCTCAAAGAACACGGCGCGCGCATTTTGAAGCTTTTTTCACTGTGTTCAGAACATTAACAGTAAGAACATGGAAGAGTCCAGGAGCCATTTGGTGAGCTGCATATCCTGCTACATGTTCACAGACTTGCCAGTGGAAAAGCCAAACTTCACATGCCAGAAATGCAAGCTTGTGTCCCTGTTGGAGGAAAAGTTGCGAAATCTAGAAGAGAGGTTAACTACCTTGAAAATCGTTAAGGAAGGTGAAGAGTTCTTAGACAGAGCAGAATTATCTCTTCATGATTCAGAAAGAGAAGAAATTTGAACTGCACCTGACGAAACAGAGGAATGGAAGCATGTGACCCACAGAAGCAGGAGGATCGAGAGGCAGTCAGCACCCATACTGCTCAGGAACCAGTACCAGGCTCTCACGCAGGAGAACCTTGAAGAAATACAGCAAGATAAGACTTTGCCAGCAATGAATAACCTTGTAAGTCCTCAGAATCCTCCTGGATGGAGAAAGAAGAATGTTGTGAAGAAAAAACGAAGAGTGGTGGTCATGGGGGATTCCCTGTTAAGAGGAACAGAGGCCGCTATCTGCAGACCAGACATAACCTCAAGAGAAATGTGCTGTCTTCCTGGAGCAAAAATTAAAGATGTGTCTGACAGGATATCAAGACTCTTCAGACCTACAGATCACTACCCATTCCTGCTAATACATTTGGGGACAAATGACACCGCAAGAAAGGACCTGGAAACCATCTGCAGTGACTTTGAAGACTTAGGCAAGAAAGTGAAAGAATTGGGAGCGCAGGTGGTCTTCTCATCCATCCTCCCAGTGGATGACCATGGAACAATGAGGTGGAATAAGATTCTACAGGTGAACAACTGGCTACGTCGATGGTGCCGTCAACAAGGATTTGGATTTCTGGATCACGAGATGAATTACCTATACGATGGACTACTTGCTAGAGATGGGGTGCACCTTACGAAGACTGGAAAACATGTATTTGGAAGTCGCCTTGCTACACTCATCAGGAGAGCTTTAAACTAGAACAATGTGGGAAGGGAAGCAAAAGGCCAGAAAAAGCCATACAGCTGACAAATACTATTGAGATCTCTGCTACTGGAAGTGGAAAGAAAGAACAAAGACAAAAAAATCTAAATAAAAATATGGGAGGAAGAGAAACCAATCACAAACTAAAATGTTTTTATACAAATGCACAAAGCATGGGCAACAAACAAGGAGAATTGGAACTACTAATGCAGGAAAAGAAATATGATGTCATTGGAATCACTGAAACTTGGTGGGACGATACACATGATTGGAATAAAAGGCTAAAAGGATACAACTTATTTGCAAGAAACAGAATTGATAAACGAGGAGGAGGTGTCGCATTGTATGTTAGAAAAGCGTATATCTGCACAGAGATTGAAGCTTCAGAGACTGGGAGTTCTGTGGAAACTGTTTGGGTAAGAATACAAGGAGAGAACAACGGAAAGGACACCATTGTAGGCATTTACTACAGGCCACCTGGGCAAGCTGAAGATATGGATGAACTCTTTATGTATCAAATGACCAAGTTCTCCAAAAAATATGACGTAGTGGTCATGGGAGATTTCAACTATCCAGACATTTGTTGGGAATCTCTCTCAAGTAAAACTAACAGGTCAAGCAAATTCTTATCCTCTCTTGCTGACAACTTTATCTTCCAAAAGGTAGGGGAGAAAACAAGGGGATCTGCTACTTTGGATCTAATCCTTATAAACAGGGAGGAAATGGTTGAGGAGGTAAAGGTGGCTGGGACCCTAGGAGGCAGCGATCATGCTATTATAGAATTTTGGATAACTAGAGGAGGAAGACATGTGAAGACTCAAACTTCAAGGTTAGATTTTAGAAAGGCAGATTTTAAGAGACTCAGAAAGAGAATAGGAGGGATCCAATGGCTGGATGTCCTTAAGGACAAAAATGTCCAGGAAGGATGGGAAATTTTTAAAAATGAGATTCTCAAAGCACAATCGTTAACAATCCCGAAAAGTAGGAAGAATGGGAAGCATTTAAGGAAACCAGGATGGATGAACACAGAACTTAAACACATGCTAAAAAGAAAGAAAGAAATGTTTATTAAATGGAAAGAGGGAGGCATATCTAAAGAAGATTATAATGCAGTCTGCAGATCCTGCAGGGCACGTATCAGGTTAGCTAAAGCTGACAATGAATTAAGGCTTGCAAGAGATGTCAAAAGCAATAAAAAAGGATTTTGGGGGTATGTCAAAAGTAAAAGAAAAGTCAAAGATGCTATAGGATTTTTACAGGATGAAAATGGAGAAATGGTAAGAGAGGATGTTGAGAAGGCCGAACTTTTTAATTCCTATTTTGCATCTGTTTTCTCTCAGAAAGAAAATGTAACATCAACTGATTTTCACTGTCCTTTTAAAGGAATAGAAGAATCCAAGTTATCTGTAAACAGAAAGATTGTGAGGGAATATTTAGCTAACATAAATGAGTTCAAGTCTCCAGGTCCAGATGAATTACACCCCAGAGTACTGAAGGAGATCATAGAAGAAATTTTAGAACCACTCTCCATAATCTTTGAAAATTCTTGGAGAACAGGAGAAGTCCCAGAAGACTGGAGAAGAGCAAATGTTGTTCCTATCTTCAAAAAGGGGAAGAAGGTGGACCCAGGGAACTATAGGCCGGTGAGTCTGACTTCTATACCAGGAAAGATCTTTGAACAAATTATTAAACATCATGTATGTAAGTACCTGGATAAGAATGAAGTGATTAACCAGAGTCAGCATGGGTTTGTAACTAACAAGTCATGTCAGACTAACTTAATTTCCTTCTATGACAGAATCACTGACTGGGTGGATCAGGGAAATGCTGTAGATATAGTATATCTTGACTTCAGCAAAGCATTTGACAAAGTATCTCACACCATCCTTATTGAAAAAATGACCAAGTATGCAATGGACCAGGCAACTGTTAGGTGGATTCATAACTGGCTTAGTGATCGGACTCAAAGGGTGGTTGTAAATGGCTTCACATCCAGCTGGATGAATGTCTCAAGTGGGATACCACAGGGCTCTGTCCTGGGACCTGTATTGTTCAACATCTTCATCAATGATTTAGATGAAGGAATTGAGGGTAAACTGATTAAATTTGCTGATGACACAAAGCTAGGAGGGATAGCTAATACTAGAGAAGAGAGAGAGAGGATTCAAAAAGACCTAAATAAACTGGAGCAGTGGGCAGCAACCAACAGAATGGTTTTTAACAGGGAAAAATGCAAAGTACTACATCTGGGCAATAAAAATGAAAAAAGCATATACAGAATGGGAGGAATAGAGCTAAGCAACAGTACATGTGAAAAAGACTTAGGTATACTAATAGATCATAGACTGAACATGAGTCAACAGTGTGATGCAGCAGCAAACAAGGCAAATACAATTCTGGGATGTATTAACAGAAGCATACAGTCTAGATCACGTGAAGTCATTATCGGTCTTTACTCCTCTTTGGTCAGACCTCATCTGGAATACTGTGTACAGTTTTGGGCACCACATTTTAAAAAAGACATAGACAAACTGGAACAAGTTCAGAGAAGAGCGACCAGAATGGTGACTGGTCTGCAATCCATGTCCTATGAGGAACGGTTGCAGGATTTGGGAATGTTTAGCTTGCAAAAAAGAAGACTGAGAGGAGACTTAATAGCTGTCTACAAATATGTCAAGGGCTGTCACATTGTAGAAGGTTCATCTTTATTCTCATTTTCACAGGGAAAGACTAGAAGCAACGGGATGAAACTAAATGGGAGGAGACACAGATTAGATATTAGAAAAAACTTTTTGACAGTTAGGGTGATTAATGAGTGGAACAGGCTGCCACGAGAGGTGGTGAGTTCCCCTTCAATGGACGTCTTCAAACAGAGGCTGGACAGACATCTGTCTGAGATGATTTAGTGAATCCTGCTTTGAGCAGGGGGTTGGACCAGATGACCCAGGAGGTCCCTTCCAACTCTACCATTCTATGATTCTAAGATTCTATGATTCTATGAACTAACTTGCCTCTATCCTTATACATTATGATGAATTTAATGTGTTGTAGACCCAAATCATCATCATGTCATTTCATTCTCTGGTAAGCAGTGGTGTCTAACTTATATATCATATAAAACAATACAAAGAAATACATAGAATCTGATAGACACCCAAATATGTAAGGTCATTAACTCGTACTATAATTGAACCTGTTTTATGCATCTAGTACTCACCTGCATCTATCTGGCCTACCCAGAGTGCTACTAGAATGATGAGACGATGATCCATGTTACTGATCGGAGTCAAATTCATTATTCTTTCAGGTTTTGCACTTTTATAATTGCCCGATAACGGTTCAGTTTATATAACTAACTGCTATTGCTAAACTACATGGAGAAATCTGTAACTGAACAGGTAGAAGGAAGTTAGGAATTAGGAACATGTGAAAACCAGTCTGACTATGCAAAATTGACAACAGCTTTTTAACACCTACATTTCTGAAATAAGAAAAATATTATTGTACATCCTAGAGAAAAACTATAAAATATAATATGCAACAATCATATAAATTAATTATTGCTATGCAGCCTAAACACTGAACGTGTTCATGCTGGCATATTCTACCGTCTGATATTACATCCAGGTATAGAGAGCTAACCTGCACGATGGGCGGTAGATACAATTGCCTAGGGAATTTAAATAGCAAACGGTAATTGATGGATGTCGCCCGATTTCAGTAGTTTTAATCAAGTCTCCGCCGTCTGAAATGTTTTCTTGTTGTACATGAGCATAGCAATTAAATCATCATAGTATCAATTTAGTTCTTCAATCCAAATAATAATATTGGATTACTTTTCTGAAATTAAAAATTAAGGCCATAAATATCCCTAACTACTATTTTCTTTTTACACTTTTTACACAGCCCTCCAAGCTGTATGATGAACCCCACACACCCCTCCAAACAGTATGATGGACCCCACACAAACCTTCCCACTGTATAATTGCTTGCATACTGTATAATGGCCCCCACATAGCCCTCCAAATATTGTAATGGTCCCACATAGTCTTTCATGTAGTACAGTGCGCCCCCCATAATCCTCCATGTACTATAGTACGCTCCCCATAAACCTCCATATAGTATAATGACCTCCATATAGTATAATGCACTCCCCATAGTCTTCCATACAATATAATGCACTCGCCATGGTTCTCCATACAATATAATGCTGTCCCAATGGACCTCCATATAATAAAATTCTCTCCTCATGGTCCTCCACATAGTATAATGCTTTCCCCATAGTCCTCCATATAGTATAATGCACACCCCATAGAGTATAATGCAAACCCCATAGAGTATAATGCACTCCCCATAGAGTATAATGCACACCCAATAGGGTATAATGCATACCCCATAGGCTATAATACAGACCCCATAGGGTAAAATGACGCCCCCATAGGGTAAAATACAGCTACCATATTGTAAAATGCAGCCACTGTAGGGTAAAATGCAGCCCACAGTCCTCCAGTATTATTACCACCACATACTCACTGATTTAAAAAAAAAAATACAATACTCACCTCTCCTCCACCTTCCCCCACTGCTTCGGTCTCTGCAGTGCATCTCAGCAGCTCCACTGTCTGACACAGCGTGGCATGATGAAGTCATAGAATCATAGAATCATAGAATGGTAGAGTTGGAAGGGACCTCCTGGGTCATCTGGTCCAACCCCCTGCTCAAAGCAGGATTCACTAATAGAGATGAGCGTTGTTCTACTCGAACTGTTCGCCAATCTCAAATTCGAGCTGTTTTGGGCGGTGTTCGAGCCGGTCGGCGAACACGAACAATTTGAGAAAAATTCGGCTGTTCGAGGTTATGTTCGATAACTGTTCGTGCACCAAAATCATAACTGGATTTTTTCTCAGTAATGATGAAAATTAATGTTAATACGCAGTTTGAGTGTACAGCGGGGCGGGGGGAGGGGCAGGGGATGGATCTCTGCAGGAACAATGAAGATTTCCATTTTTTTTTCTCTTTCCCGCATTTGCAGTGGGGAGGTGCAATCTGTCAGCCTATCAGCAGCGCACACACGGAGCGAAGTGCTTTTTTTCACACAAGCAAGGGCATGTGTGATTGGCAGTGTATGTCACATGTCCTTGCCCTATAAGACCAAGCCATTTTCCCCGTCGCCACCATTTTCTCACTGCTGCAGCTGCGTGTTAGACGGCACCGCTGTTGCTGTGTGCGATATACCTTGTTAATTTCAAGCCAATTTTCGCACAAATATACAGATAGCTTGGGAGTAGGGAATAGTTGTGATTGCAGTCCTTTTAAGGACTAGGTTACAGCATTTCCTACGACTTTTATCAGGCAGGTCTGTGCTCTTAAATAGATAGATTGTGGGAGTAAAGACTAATTGTAATTGGAGTCCTTTTCAGGACTAGGTTACATCAGTTCCTATCAGTTTTTGCCAGGCAGGTCTGTGCCAGTGCTGTGCAAGTTTTTTTCACAGCATTTGGCTGAATCTAGCAAAGCTAATCCTTTTTGGCCTATTGCAGAGTGTGTTAGTCAGTGGAGTAGCCTATCTGTGTTGCAAGATATACCACCTGTGTATAGAATACCAATTTTTTTACTGCACCTAGTGAAGTAAAATCTTTTGGGCATAGCATCATTCTATTAGTCCATCTATACTGACCTCCATCAGGTTGCAAACTGAATATAATTTTTTTCTGCATCTAGCTCTGAAAAAATATTTGGGCTTCTAGCGGTGTGTGGGACTTGGTCTATTAGTCCATCTATACTGACCTCCATCAGGTTGCAAATTAAAAATAATTTTTTTCTGCATCTAGCTCTGAAAAAATATTTGGGCTTCTAGCAGTGTGTGGGACTTGGTCTATTAGTCCATCTATACTGACCTCCATCAGGTTGCAAATTAAAAATAATTTTTTTCTTCATTTATCTCTGAAAAAATATTTGGGCTTCTAGCAGCGTGTGGGACTTGTTCTATTAGTCCATCTATACTGACCTCCATCAGGTTGCAAATTAAAAATAATTTTTTTCTGCATCTAGCTCTGAAAAAATATTTGGGCTTCTAGCAGTGTGTGGGACTTGGTCTATTAGTCCATCTATACTGACCTCCATCAGGTTGCAAATTAAAAATAATTTTTTTCTGCATCTAGCTCTGAAAAAATATTTGGGCTTCTAGCAGTGTGTGGGACTTGGTCTATTAGTCCATCTATACTGACCTCCATCAGGTTGCAAATTAAAAATAATTTTTTTCTGCATCTAGCTCTGAAAAAATATTTGGGCTTCTAGCAGTGTGTGGGACTTGGTCTATTAGTCCATCTATACTGACCTCCATCAGGTTGCAAATTAAAAATAATTCTTTTCTGCATCTAGCTCTGAAAAAATATTTGGGCTTCTAGCAGTGTGTGGGACTTGGTCTATTAGTCCATCTATACTGACCTCCATCAGGTTGCAAATTAAAAATAATTTTTTTCTGCATCTAGCTCTGAAAAAATATTTGGGCTTCTAGCAGTGTGTGGGACTTGGTCTATTAGTCCATCTATACTGACCTCCATCAGGTTGCAAATTAAAAATAATTTTTTTCTGCATCTAGCTCTGAAAAAATATTTGGGCTTCTAGCAGTGTGTGGGACTTGGTCTATTAGTCCATCTATACTGACCTCCATCAGGTTGCAAATTAAAAATAATTTTTTTCTGCATCTAGCTCTGAAAAAATATTTGGGCTTCTAGCAGTGTGTGGGACTTGGTCTATTAGTCCATCTATACTGACCTCCATCAGGTTGCAAATTAAAAATAATTTTTTTCTGCATCTAGCTCTGAAAAAATATTTGGGCTTCTAGCAGTGTGTGGGACTTGGTCTATTAGTCCATCTATACTGACCTCCATCAGGTTGCAAATTAAAAATAATTTTTTTCTGCATCTAGCTCTGAAAAAATATTTGGGCTTCTAGCAGTGTGTGGGACTTGGTCTATTAGTCCATCTATACTGACCTCCATCAGGTTGCAAATTAAAAATAATTTTTTTCTGCATCTAGCTCTGAAAAAATATTTGGGCTTCTAGCGGTGTGTGGGACTTGGTCTATTAGTCCATCTATACTGACCTCCATCAGGTTGCAAATTAAAAATAATTTTTTTCTGCATCTAGCTCTGAAAAAATATTTGGGCTTCTAGCAGTGTGTGGGACTTGGTCTATTAGTCCATCTATACTGACCTCCATCAGGTTGCAAATTAAAAATAATTTTTTTCTGCATCTAGCTCTGAAAAAATATTTGGGCTTCTAGCAGTGTGTGGGACTTGGTCTATTAGTCCATCTATACTGACCTCCATCAGGTTGCAAATTAAAAATAATTTTTTTCTGCATCTAGCTCTGAAAAAATATTTGGGCTTCTAGCAGTGTGTGGGACTTGGTCTATTAGTCCATCTATACTGACCTCCATCAGGTTGCAAATTAAAAATAATTTTTTTCTGCATCTAGCTCTGAAAAAATATTTGGGCTTCTAGCAGTGTGTGGGACTTGGTCTATTAGTCCATCTATACTGACCTCCATCAGGTTGCAAATTAAAAATAATTTTTTTCTGCATCTAGCTCTGAAAAAATATTTGGGCTTCTAGCAGTGTGTGGGACTTGGTCTATTAGTCCATCTATACTGACCTCCATCAGGTTGCAAATTAAAAATAATTTTTTTCTGCATCTAGCTCTGAAAAAATATTTGGGCTTCTAGCAGTGTGTGGGACTTGGTCTATTAGTCCATCTATACTGACCTCCATCAGGTTGCAAATTGAATAAAAAAATTTTCTGCATCTAGCTCTGAAAAAATATTTGGGCTTCTAGCGGTGTGTGGGACTTGGTCTATTAGTCCATCTATACTGACCTCCATCAGGTTGCAAATTAAAAATAATTTTTTTCTGCATCTAGCTCTGAAAAAATATTTGGGCTTCTAGCGGTGTGTGGGACTTGGTCTATTAGTCCATCTATACTGACCTCCATCAGGTTGCAAATTAAAAATAATTTTTTTCTGCATCTAGCTCTGAAAAAATATTTGGGCTTCTAGCAGTGTGTGGGACTTGGTCTATTAGTCCATCTATACTGACCTCCATCAGGTTGCAAATTCAAAATAATTTTTTTCTGCATCTAGCTCTGAAAAAATATTTGGGCTTCTAGCAGTGTGTGGGACTTGGTCTATTAGTCCATCTATACTGACCTCCATCAGGTTGCAAATTAAAAATAATTTTTTTCTGCATCTAGCTCTGAAAAAATATTTGGGCTTCTAGCAGTGTGTGGGACTTGGTCTATTAGTCCATCTATACTGACCTCCATCAGGTTGCAAATTGAATAAAAAAATTTTCTGCATCTAGCTCTGAAAAAATATTTGGGCTTCTAGCGGTGTGTGGGACTTGGTCTATTAGTCCATCTATACTGACCTCCATCAGGTTGCAAATTAAAAATAATTTTTTTCTGCATCTAGCTCTGAAAAAATATTTGGGCTTCTAGCAGTGTGTGGGACTTGGTCTATTAGTCCATCTATACTGACCTCCATCAGGTTGCAAATTAAAAATAATTTTTTTCTGCATCTAGCTCTGAAAAAATATTTGGGCTTCTAGCAGTGTGTGGGACTTGGTCTATTAGTCCATCTATACTGACCTCCATCAGGTTGCAAATTAAAAATAATTTTTTTCTGCATCTAGCTCTGAAAAAATATTTGGGCTTCTAGCAGTGTGTGGGACTTGGTCTATTAGTCCATCTATACTGACCTCCATCAGGTTGCAAATTAAAAATAATTTTTTTCTGCATCTAGCTCTGAAAAAATATTTGGGCTTCTAGCAGTGTGTGGGACTTGGTCTATTAGTCCATCTATACTGACCTCCATCAGGTTGCAAATTAAAAATAATTTTTTTCTGCATCTAGCTCTGAAAAAATATTTGGGCTTCTAGCAGTGTGTGGGACTTGGTCTATTAGTCCATCTATACTGACCTCCATCAGGTTGCAAATTAAAAATAATTTTTTTCTGCATCTAGCTCTGAAAAAATATTTGGGCTTCTAGCAGTGTGTGGGACTTGGTCTATTAGTCCATCTATACTGACCTCCATCAGGTTGCAAATTGAATAAAAAAATTTTCTGCATCTAGCTCTGAAAAAATATTTGGGCTTCTAGCGGTGTGTGGGACTTGGTCTATTAGTCCATCTATACTGACCTCCATCAGGTTTCAAATTAAAAATAATTTTTTTCTGCATCTAGCTCTGAAAAAATATTTGGGCTTCTAGCGGTGTGTGGGACTTGGTCTATTAGTCCATCTATACTGACCTCCATCAGGTTGCAAATTAAAAATAATTTTTTTCTGCATCTAGCTCTGAAAAAATATTTGGGCTTCTAGCAGTGTGTGGGACTTGGTCTATTAGTCCATCTATACTGACCTCCATCAGGTTGCAAATTAAAAATAATTTTTTTCTGCATCTAGCTCTGAAAAAATATTTGGGCTTCTAGCAGTGTGTGGGACTTGGTCTATTAGTCCATCTATACTGACCTCCATCAGGTTGCAAATTAAAAATATTTTTTTTCTGCATCTAGCTCTGAAAAAATATTTGGGCTTCTAGCAGTGTGTGGGACTTGGTCTATTAGTCCATCTATACTGACCTCCATCAGGTTGCAAATTAAAAATAATTTTTTTCTGCATCTAACCCAGCCAATAGTTTTGGCCTAATACCACAGTTTGGCCACTCAGCTCTGCTTGGTTACCATCCATTGTTTTTTTGTGCAAACAACTCCAGAGTTGTGAATTAGTTAACCACCAAAATGAGTGGAAAAAGGCCTGCTGCTGGTGGAAAGGGGAATAGGCGTGTTGGGAATGGGAAAAAAGGTTGTGTCCGTGGGGTAGGTGCAGAAGAAAGACCATCTTCCAGCCAAACTAAAATGTCTACTTCTTTTAGCGGACAATGTGATAAGATCCCTTTCTTACGGCCACGCCAATCGCTACAAATTCCAGATGAGGCACAAAAACAGCAGGTGCTTCAACGGATATCAAGTGCTCCTTTAAGTGGGCTCTCCTCCACATCAACTTCAACATCACAAATACTCCAGTCCTCAAAGGTGTCACCCAAATCGCACTTGCTTCCTCACAGCTCCCAAATCTCCAGCTGCCCGTCTGAGTATGAGGTAGAACAGATGGTTGAGTCTGCAGAGCTGTTTACTCATACTATAGCCTGGGAATCAGAGGTCGACTCCAGCGCTTCTGTGAATCCAGACGAGGAAATGATCTGCACTGATGCCCAGAATCTTTATGAGTCGGATCCAGGACCAGACGCAGAAGGTTCTGACCATAATGTAGACCCTCATTCCCAAACTGTAACTCCTGTTGGTGGAGACAATGAGGAAGACGATGATAAGACTCAAATACCTGATTGGAGCGACAACTTTAGTTTTTTGTCAGGGCAGGAACAGGTTGGCTCTGAGGACGACGGGTGTGATAACGCACAGGGTGATGATGATGAGGTCGGAGATCCCACTTACTGTCAACCCACAGTCAGCCAAGAGATGAGGTCAGCAGAGGAGGTGGAGGAAGATGCTAGTGACGACGAGGTCAGGTTGCGCCTTCCTGGACAGAGACGTAGTACTGGAAGCACGTCAACAACTGCATCCTCAAACACAACTCTGCCTCTCACCACAAGTCGTGGTGGCTCTTCAGGTCGCATGGGTGCTAAGCCTTGCATAGCCTGGGCATTTTTTCAGATCGATAAAGATGACCCAACTCGTGTTATCTGTAACATTTGTCAGCAAAAGCTAAGTAGAGGCCAAAAAATACATAGTTTGAGTACTTCATGCATGAACTGGCACATGGACATGAAGCATAAGTTGCAGTGGGAAGCTCAGTGTGCTACAATGCGGTCTAGCCGGCCGGGCCAACCACCGTCTGCCATATCTTGTGCATCCGCGGCCTCTTCATCCTCTGTGACTGGGGGGACAGCAGTCACACCTGTTTTGGGGCGCAGACCTGCCACCTCTTTACCCGCAACAGCCAGCGTGATTGGCAGGTCATCATTTTCTTTGGAGGTGGTAACACCAGCTGGTCTTGAGCGCTGTCCGACATCGATAGCACCACCTTTGGATCAAGGCAACCTAACATGTCCGCCTGCATCTTCCTCACAGACCGGCAGTTTGCCGGGGACACCCTTATCAACCCCGTCTAAGCACAATAGCCAGCCCTCGGTCCCTCAGATGTGGACAAGTAAAAGACCATTTCCTCCTAGCCATGAGAAAGCTAAGAGGTTGAATTTCACCATTTGCAAGCTCTTGGCTACAGAAATGCTGCCTTTCCGCCTGGTGGACACAGAGGATTTTCGAGACCTTATGTCTGTCGCAGTGCCCCAGTACCAGATGCCCAGTCGGCACTACTTCTCAAAGAAAGGTGTGCCTGCGCTCCACCAGCATGTCGCACACAACATCACCGCTTCTTTGAGAAACTCTGTGTGTGACAGGGTGCATTTCACCACAGACACTTGGACGAGTAGGCATGGACAGGGGCGTTACATGTCGCTGACTGGGCACTGGGTAACTATGGTGACAGCAGGACAAGGGGCTGCTGTCCAAGTCTTGCCGTCCCCACGAGTTGTGCGTCAATCCTCTTTATGTCATTTTTCCTCCACTGCTTCTGCCTCCTCAACCTCCTCTCGGTCTTCCACCTGCACCCAAAGCCTGTCTGGTCATGCCACAAGCTTTCTAACTGCGCAGAAGGGATCCTGCACACCTCCTTACTATGCTGGCAGTAGGGCTCAACGTCATCAGGCGGTTTTTACATTGAAATGTCTGGGAAATGTGAGTCACACAGCTGAGGAGTTGTGGTCAGCTCTGGAGAACCAATTTCATGAATGGTTGTCTCCACTGGACCTGAAACCAGGGAAGGCCGTGTGCGACAATGCTGCAAACCTGGGTGCGGCCCTTCGCCGGGGCAATGTCACACACGTGCCTTGTATGGCTCACGTGTTGAACCTGGTTGTCCAGCAATTTTTAGCCCACTATCCCAGACTAGATGGCCTTCTGCAGAGGGCACGGTCGCTGTGTGCTCACTTCCGCCGTTCGCATCCCGCAGCTCAGCGACTTACATCTCTACAGAAGTCGTTGGGCCTGCCACTTCACCGGCTAAAATGCGATGTGCCTACCCGGTGGAATTCAACTCTGCACATGTTGCAGCGACTGTGGCAGCACCGACAAGCCCTGGTGCAATACGTTCTGACGTATAGCCTGGGCCAACGAGATTCAGAGGTGGGGCAAATCACGCTGGAGGAGTGGTCTCAGATCAGGGACCTATGCACCCTTCTGCACAGTTTTGAAATGGCGACGAAGATGTTTAGTGCTGACGATGCCATTATCAGCATGACTATTCCGGTGATTTACATGCTGGAGCACATGTTAAACAGAATTCGGAGTCAGGTGGTGGCACAAGAGGAGGTGGAGGAAGTAGAGGAGGAGGAGTTGTATGCGGAAGGGCTAACATCTGCAAGGTCCAGACGGTCGGCAGCACCAAGGCGGCAGGCATGTGAGGGTGGGGGAGATGGTTTAACCAGGGCGCATGGTAGCAGCCAAACTAGTGAGGAAGGTGCAGGAGCCCAGGAAGAAGTGGAGGACGAACTGATGGAAGACTCATCAGATGAGGGAGACCTTGATCACATTTCTGTTGTGCGAGGTTGGGGGGAGAGGACAGAGGAAGGAAGCATGATTGTTACCTCGCCACCAACACAACAGGGACTTGGTGCTCCTGGATGCGCAACACACATGAGTGCCTTCTTGCTGCACTACCTGCAACATGACCCTCGAATTGTGAGAATTAGAAATAATCCTGACTACTGGGTTGCCACACTGTTAGATCCCCGGTACAAAAGTAAATTTGCAGAAATTATTCCTGCCATAGAAAGGGATGCACGCATGCAGGAGTATCAGCAGAGACTGTTGCAGAATCTTACATGTGCTTTTCCACAAAATACCAGTGGTGCACGTAGTGAATCTCACAGTTCCAACTTGCCAACCGTGGGACCGTCAAGTGTTCAGCACTCAAACCGTAACAGAACCACAGTATCTGCTGGTAACATCAATTTTGCGGAATCATTTCACCACTTTTTTAGCCCATCCTTTGCAAGGCCACAGGAGACAAGAAGTCTGACACATAGTCAACGCCTAGAGACGATGGTACAGGAGTATCTCCAAGTAAACATTGAAGCCACGACTGTGTCACTGGACCCTTGCTCTTTTTGGGCTTCCAATCTGGATAAATGGCCGGAGCTAGCCACTTACGCCTTGGAGATCTTGTCATGCCCCGCAGCCAGCGTTCTGTCTGAACGTGTGTTCAGCGCTGCTGGTGGTGTGCTGACAGATAAGCGCACGCGGCTCTCCACTGATAATGTAGACAGACTCACGTTCATAAAGATGAACAAATCATGGATCCGAAATGACTTTTCTACCCCTGTGTCATCCTGGGGAGAGTAAAAGCTTGATGATTGGTTAAAATCACCCTACCAACCGTTTTAAGCTTTCAAATTACTAATCATGTTTATCTGTATCTTGACTGGAAAATAATTTGGGCTTTGTAGCAGTGTGCAGCACTGATCCTATTAGGCCATCTATAATAAGCTTCACCAGATTTAAAATTAAAAATAATTTTTAGCTGCATCTAGCCCGGAAAATAATTTTGGGGCTCCGAGATGCGCAAGACACATAAGTGCCTTCTTGCTGCACTACCTGTAGCATGACCCTCATATTGTCAGAATTCGAAGTAATCATGACTACTGGGTTGCCACACTCTTAGATCCCCCAAACTTTTCGATCAACCTTTTCATTTTAATAAAGACCAAAAAAATGGTCATTTTTGAAATTATAAGCATTAGCAGGTTGTTAGAAACTGAAATCAAACAGTTTTCAACTCAAAACTTTATTCTAGGTGATGTTACATTTTCACATAGGACCCCTTGTTCGAAAGGAGCTTCTGAACTCTCTCGTCCATTGAATTTGTCAGGTTTTGGATGGTTTCTGCTTCAATTGTTTTGCATGAGGACAGAATACCCTCCCAGAGCTGTTGCTTAGATGTGAACTGCCTCCCGCCATCATAGACACTCCTTTTAATGATGCTCCAAAGGTTCTGAATGGGGTAGAGGTCAGGGGAGCATGGGGGTCACACCATAAGTTTGTCCCCTTTTATGCCCATATCAGCCAGAGATGCAGATGTTTTATGTGCAGCATGAGATGGTGCATTATCATGCAGAAAAATGATCTTGCTGTGAAATACACGGTTCTTCTTCTTGAACCATGGCAGGAAGTGCTGTTTGAGAAAATCCACATACATTATGGAGTTCATCTTTAGCGCCTTCAGGGATCCTAAAGGGGCCGACAATCTCTCTCCCCATGATTCCAGCCCAAAACATTACTCCACCTCCTCCTTGTTGGCGCTGTAGCCGTGTTTGCGTGGGGTGTCCATCAACCAGCCATCCTCCACTCCATTCATCTGGACCATCGAGCGCTGCACGGCACTCATCCTTGAACAAAACAGTTTTGAAATCAGTCTTCATGTAATGTTTGGCCCACTGGAGCCGTTTCTGCTTGTGTGAAGTGGATAGAGGAGGTCGACAGGATGGCGTATGCACAGCTGCAAACCTCTGAAGGACCCTGCATCTTGTTGTTCGGGGGACGTTGGAGGCACAAGCAGCTTCAAAAACTTGTCTGCTGCTATGACAAGGCTTTTTTGCCGCTGCTCTTTCAACCTGACGTAATTGCCTGTAGGAAAGAGTCCTCAATTTGCCCTTATCAGCACGCACACGTGTGTACTGTGAATCAGCTACATACTTCTTGATTGCCAAGACACTTCATCCTGATCATCGCACAATGTTGATTGTAGTCATGCCTTGACCTAAACACTCCACAATTTGTTGCTTCTCAGCAGCCGACACATCCTTTTTCTTTCCCATTTTGGCAGAAAATGTAGGCTGCTTAATAATGTGAGAGAGCCTTCTTAAGTAGTCTTGCCTTTCATTGGACACACCTGCCAAACTAATTAGCACAGGTGTCTGCAATTGCTTACAGTGATATAAAGAGCCCTGACACACATCACCATCAATGAGTTTAACTGACAAACAAACAAATTCTTCCCTTATCACTCCTAAACACTTTTTGCATAATAATTTGGAACGCGGTGTACATGTGCTTTTCCACAAAACACCAGTGGTTCACGTAGTGAATCTTACAGTTCTAACTTGCCAACCGTGGTCTGTATGGAATTGTTCAATAAAGGGCCCAAAATTAAGATAACATAGATGGGAGAGGTCTCTATGAATAGGAATTCCTAAGTATTTGATACCCTGTGAGGGCCAGGCAAAGGGAAAGTTGGACTGGATGGAATCCTATATGGATTTAGGGAGGGAGACATCGAGGGCCTCAGACTTCGCTGCATTGATTTTAAAATTTTACCATGTAACAAAGTGATCTATTTCAGCCATAACAGCAGGGATGGATATATGTGATTGAGTGATATATACTAGGACATCATCAGCAAATAGAGAGCACTTGTACTCGGTGCCTCCCACCTCAATCCACCTAATATTGGGGTTATGGCGAATTGATGAGAGCAGGTGCTCCGTCACTAGGATGTATAAGAGAGGGGACAGAGGACATCCCTGCCTTGTCCCATTGGTGATTGTGAAAGGTGATGAAAATGTTCTGACGCACCCCCTGGGCCTTGGGACACCCGGAGCCGGACCCTTTTTGGTGGATGCTGGTGGTTGTAGTCTTCGTGGCGGCGATCCGGTTCCGTGGCTCAGGGCGGTCAAACCAGTGGCGGAACTATTTATGTGGTTTTGATGTTTAAATGTCCGACTACGCCACCCGTGGATTGCGGTCAGAGTGAACCGCCGCTACAGGGCAGACCGCTAAGGCTGGTGTTGTGGGTGCAGCAGAGCGTAGCATAACTCCCCACGGGAGGAGTATAGCCTCAGGGCAGTGTATGCGGAGGATGGGGGTGATGGTGCAGGGCAGCAGCAGTAACGACACGGAGTCAGTGATGCAGTTCAGGGCCTTTACTCACAGTTCTTATTATCCAGACCACGTCTGCAGGTAACGGCTGCCCACGTCGTACTGTGCTCACCAGGTGAGGGGCTCAGACAACTCCCAGATAACTTTGGAGCGCTTCACAGGACCCCCTTTGTGTGTCCTTTGTCTGGCCTTTCTTACCAACACTTCTGTCCGGCTGCCTCGGGCCTCCTCTTGGTAAACTTGGCGCCAGTTTCCCTGACCCTATGTGGTGCCTTCCTAGCGGGTGGAGCAAGGGGCTGCGCCACATAAAATGTCAGAGCCTCCGGTTTCTAGCTGAGGGTCGTTTCCTGCCTCCACTAGTTCGGGGACCGGTCTCCCCCTTTGGCCTGACCCCTCCACGCAGGTGGATTCGGGCGTGCGGTGGCGACTCGCCCGTCCGCACCCCTGGGATCCCTTCATTCCTCGTTCCTGGAGCCTTCTCCGCTCCTCTTCCTTCCTTCTCCCTCTTGCAGGCCTGGGCCTCTGTTACTAGGCCCGCCTCCGGAGCAGAGCTCATGCAGAGCCCCTGCTCCCTGCCACTTCTGCTCAGACTTCTCTGCACTGAACTAAGATGGTGCCCACCTTTTATACTCCCTTCTCAATGCACCCAGGAACTGCTTCCTCCCTGCTCCTGCACTGCAGGGTTCCCCTTCCTCAGTGTTCCCTCCCCCCACTCCAGCCAGGGACAGGGACTGTCGTGCCCATCTCAGGGGCATATTGGTCGCCCTGCCCCACGGCAATGTGGTGTAATGCATGCAGGTGTCGGGTCCTGATCCACACTCCATCCTTATCTGAGAGTGAGATATCACACCTCTGGGTGAGGTGCAATACGTCTGTAGCAACCGAGCCCTCGGTGCTACAGTTCCATTTATCTTCAGCCTAGGTGACGTATTGTGATACAGGGCCGTGATTTTGGCTATAAAAGGGTCCCCTAGACCCCTACCCCAAGCTTTTTAAGAGAATCATATATGGCGTGCCAGGAGACTCTATGGAATGCTTTCTCAGCATCCAACGAGAGTATCTACTTACAAATTTTTAACTGCATCTAGCCCAGGAAATACTTTGTGCCTAGTAGCAGTGTCTGCTAGTCAGCGGATTATCCCGGCTGTTAAGCAAGCTACACCACCTGTAGTTTGGACACTTAATTTTTTCAAAGGAAATGCTTCGGGACCACGGGATACTTAGTGAAGAGCATCAGGAGGCACCCCAAGGCATAGGGGCTGGGACTGGCACTAGGATGCCTTGTGGTGGACAGCCGAGCTCGATCCTTATAAAAGCTTTTTAACTGCAGCAGCTTTAGTGGACGCTACTGGAGCTGGAATTACGCGGCTGCTGGCATGAGACTTGCCCTCCAATAGATCCTTGTAAATGGATTTAAAGTGTATTCATTCAAATTAGAGGGACAATTTAAATTAAAAAGCTTAGAGCTGCCTCCACCACAGGGGGGCTCTCTCGACCCACCAGCGGACAGGCACCAGTATTGGGAGAGGGGGGCTGGCCGTCAGGGTTCACCGCGGCTCTGGCACAAACCCGGCGACACGGAGGTGGCACGGGCAGGAGCGGACTGGCCGTCTCGGCTTCTCACTTTTTGGATTTTAGAAGGGCATGACATGCCTATATCTGTGTCTCCCCCTCCTTTTACTCCTCCACCTCTTTTCTTTTCGCATGACTATATGTACTTGTCACTTTTCCATGTGTTAGTTGTGTCTTCTGAGCAGTTTGTCAGCTTTTGGACACCTTTGAAGGTGTTTTCTATGTGTTTCTATGTGTTTTTGTTTGCCTGCCATTGGTTTTAACGGTGTTCGAAGGTGTTCGACGAACAGTTCGACGAACAGTTCGGCGAACACACGGGTGTTCGACGAACCGAACCGAACTCGAACACTACGGGGGTGGCTCAACACTATTCACTAAATCATCTCAGACAGATGTTTGTCCAGCCTCTGTTTGAAGACGTCCATTGTAGAAGAACTCACGACCTCTCGTGGCAGCCTGTTCCACTCATTGATCACCCTAACTGTCAGAAAGTTTTTTCTAATATCTAATCTGTGTCTCCTCCCATTCAGTTTCATCCCATTGCTTCTAGTCTTTCCTTGTGCAAATGAGAATGAAGATGATCCTTCTACAATGTGACAGCCCTTGAGATATTTGTAGACAGCTATTGTCTCCTCTCAGTCGTCTTTTTTGCAAGCTAAACATTCCCAAATCTTGTAACCGTTCCTCATAGGACATGGTTTGCAGACCGGTCACCATTCTGGTCGGTCTTCTCTGAACTTGCTCCAGTTTGTCAATGTCTTTTTTAAAATGTGGTGCCCAAAACTGGACACAGTATTCCAGATGAGGTCTGACCAAAGAGGAGTAAAGTGCGATAATGACTTCACGTGATCTAAACTGTATGCTTCTGTTAATACATCCCAGAATTGTATTTGCATTTTTTGCTGCTGCATCACACTGTTGACTCATGTTCAGTCTATGATCTATTAGTATACCAAAGTATTTTTCACATGTACTGTTGCTTAGCTCTATTCCTCCCATTCTGTATATGCTTTTTTCATTTTTATTGCCCAGATGTAGTACTTTGCATTTTTCCCTGTTAAAAACCATTCTGTTAATTGCTGCCCACTACTCCAGTTTATTTAGGTCTTTTTGAAGCCTCTCTCTCTCTTCTCTAGTGTTAGCTATCCCTCCTAGCTTTGTGTCATCAGCAAATTTAATCAGTTTACCCTCAATTCCTTCATCTAAATCATTGATAAAGATGTTGAACAATACAGGTGTAATAGTGGGGAAGGGCGTAGCCTTCCCTTGGTACTGAGATAGTTAAAGGAAGTGTCCCTGAGGTCAGACCTCCCTCTCTGTGGTAGACCAAGCTAAGGGGGTTAGCTTTAGTGGTCCAGTTAGTAGAGTAGAGGGGGAACTTAGTGCCCTTATCAAGCCTAGAGAGATATAAAGCTTGTTCCTGGCATAATTCCTTCTGGGCTGTAGTACCTGAAAACAGCCACAAGATGCCACTGTTCTGGGTGCAGATGTCAGGTTGAGTCTGCCAGCAAAGTTATAGACAGTGATGGGTTAAAGTTCTGTGATGACAGCTCACTGAGGGTGGGCATATTAGGAAAGTCTCTGTTTAGTTTCCAGAATCAGGAAGTGATTCTTCAGTACGAGTTGAGACCGCAAGTTGTTCAGACAGCCTGATTATAGTGGCTGCTAGGGTAGATGGGAGCTCCGTACCCTCAGACAGTGGGATCCCAGTGTGCAAGTCTCCCCACACAAGAGCAGTCCTGTCAGCCCGCCGGAGAAACTCATCAAAGCGTAGTGAGGACACGGGGCACTTCTAGTCTACAGGAAGCAGAGGAAGCTAAATAGGACTCCAGGCTAAGACGTGGGGGAGAGATATCGGATCCAGGTCACTGTCAATACAGAGGAGTCTCTTGGGCCAGGGATTATAGCCACAGAGATGCTCCGCTTAAAGAGGGAACCAGGGCTGAAGCAGTTAACAGCGCCTGTGAGAGAGATGATTGCCTGTCGGGCCTTATCCATTATATCTGACTGTAAATATTGTATATATTCCTCTTCCCCAAGTAAAGTCCAAGTTCTGGTTAAGAACCTCGTGTCCTTTGAAATTATTGCTGCCCTGGTCCCAGAAGAAAATTGCCTGGAGACAGCCGCGATCGGATGGCTTGAAGTAAGTGAAGAGCACTACATACACAGCCACACTTCAGAGGGAGGACACGTATTGTCTGTAGGGTGCCATAGCGAGAGGGGGATACAGCTCGCCCACGACTACCTCGCTGGGGCACCTTACATTTGGCGTAGTCGGCAGGATGCAAGCTCCTCGCATGAAGAAAGCGGGGAAGAGCCCGAAGAGGGAGGGGCCCAGCGGTGAAGATGCGACATCCAGAGAGGAAGAGGGCGCGGCGCAGAGTGAAGCCCGGCCCTGTGAGTATCAGCGCGCACAGAGAGGGGGCGCGGCTGAAGGCGGAGCGGCTGAGAGTGACGAGTGATGCGGCGGAGCTGGACGCGCAGGACGCGCGTCACCGGTAAGCGACCGGCGCCATTTTCTGTCCGACACGTCAGGAGAAGGAGATCCGGCAGCGGACGTCTCGCAAGAATGGCAGCCTCAGGGCCTCACGGCGTGCGAGAGACCGGCGGAGAGTTGGAACCCCTGCAGATCGTTACCCCGGGGGCCGCTGCTGGAAGCCGTTCGCCGGCGGGCGCTGCCCGCGAACCGTTGCCTTTTCCCCCAGTGGCTGTTCAGTGGGCCACTAGGCCCGATCTGGAGCTGGGCCTGCTACGGCACGAGCTTCGTGTGTGGTGCTGGAGCCAGATACTGGAGGAGTCGTCCCCCTCGGCTGAGGGAGGAGAACACCCAGGAAGGGCCGGAGCAATCGTTGCAGCGGAGCTAAGACAAGGTGAGCGGTCCATGCCCCAGCGGCCGGTCACCCCTGTAGGACCTGCCCCAGCAGCCTCGGCGACAACAGAAGCCCTCAGGCCCTCAAGAGGCGGAGCAGAAGAGAAGCCTCCTAAAAGAAAGGCCCCGCAAGAGAGCTTCTGGTCATTGACCATGGAGGCCCTACATTCCCCCCCGCAGAGCGGTACACCAAGCCCGGGAGTCCACAGTGAGCCACCCGCGACCCTCCGATGACCTCGCGGGAGCAGCGGAGGTGGACCGACACCTTCCTAAGAGGCTGGCTGGAGGGATCCAACGCGGCGCCGAGGGAGTCAGTGGAGGACTCCCAGACCTGGGGGCGGCTTGTGGAGTTCCGTGTCTGCGAGGGATACGGGTTCCTCGAGGAAGAGTGGACTTGGCACGAGGTACTTATCAGCCGGGAGGCCATTAAACGCGAATACCTGCCCGATCGCCTCCACAACCTGCAGGAAGGGGAAATTGTCCTCTTCGTAAAATGTGAGTGTGCAAGGGGGTGGTATGCGGCTGCGGTCACCCGCCCATACAAGTGGGAAGACGTCCTAGAGAAGGACCGGCAGGTCTTCCGGCGAAGGGCTGAGAGGGAGGCTCGGCAACGTCGGGCTAGGGAAGCCCCTGGAGGATTCTCGTCCCCTCCCAAGGTCGGCACCCCGCAGGAGGAAAAGCCGGGAAGCCAGCAGCGGAGAGATGGTGCCGAAAAAGAGGAGGATGTCCCAGGTCGTAGTAGGGCTGACTCTCCAAGTGAGGCTATGGGCTCAACAACCAAACACCCAGGAGAGGCCGAGGCGGCTAATAGTGGAGTCGCCGAAAGGACTCAGGCGGCTGTTAGTCAGGAGGTCCACAGTTTCACCGTGACCAGCTACGGCCCCACGCAAGTTGGCTGTGGCAGCGCCACCTCCTCGGATGAGGACCCCGGGCGTAGCCGACACCCTGACCAGCCTTGGAGGTGGAGGAAGCCACCTTCCTCTGCAGCATGGGCCGCCTTGATGAAGGAGAAGAAGGACGCCCGGAAGAAGTGAGCTGGCTAAAAGGTCCGCTGACCTTCCACTTTTCTCTGTAGGACCCATCGGTGGTGGTCCTGTCTGTAGTTTGGGACTGTTACCCAGTGGGGGCGGAGTGCCCCATGTTTGCTTAAGTTAAAAGGAAAAAAAAAAAAATGGAAGACTGTTCCCCTACCTCCTAGGCCAGGAAGGCCTTAAGCAGCACCCAAAAGTTGCGCTTATTGCGCCTTTTTGTGCTGGAATTTAAAATGCTGAGGCACACCTTGAGGATGGATATCCTCCAAATCAAAAAGACTTGTGGCCTAGCGGGAAGAACCGGTGACCCCCGCTAGGGCCAAGAAGAAAGAGACTCACAGGGTGTTACCTGTGACTGTGTGCCTCAGAATGTAGCCCCAGGAGGGGATTGGGGGCTATTGAGGTGTTGACCTGACTTAAAACTGTGGACACTTCGTTTCCAGGATCCTTACCAAGAAGGACCGGTGCCTCTGAAAAAGTTGATAATGGACTGTCCTGAATTGCTGTTCCAGGGCCCTTAACCGAGAAGGGCCGGTCTTCCATCCAAGAAGATGACCTCAGGACCAGTCGTTTACTAAAAATGTTTTAGTAAAATTTAGTTATGCAACATAATTTTATAGCTGTTGATTGATGTTTATTGCTTAGTGTGGTCAGGGACGACCAACATTAAAGTGTCGGGGAATGTAATAGTGGGGAAGGGCGTAGCCTTCCCTTGGTACTGAGATAGTTAAAGGAAGTGTCCCTGAGGTCAGACCTCCCTCTCTGTGGTAGACCAAGCTAAGGGGGTTAGCTTTAGTGGTCCAGTTAGTAGAGTAGAGGGGGAACTTAGTGCCCTTATCAAGCCTAGAGAGATATAAAGCTTGTTCCTGGTATAATTCCTTCTGGGCTGTAGTACCTGAATACAGCCACAAGATGCCACTGTTCTGGGTGCA
Source organism: Phyllobates terribilis (assembly GCF_046119375.1). NCBI lineage: Eukaryota > Metazoa > Chordata > Amphibia > Anura > Dendrobatidae > Phyllobates > Phyllobates terribilis. The sequence continues at coordinate 16,132,875 of NW_027362761.1, read as the reverse complement.
GATGTCAGGTTGAGTCTGCCAGCAAAGTTATAGACAGTGATGGGTTAAAGTTCTGTGATGACAGCTCACTGAGGGTGGGCATATTAGGAAAGTCTCTGTTTAGTTTCCAGAATCAGGAAGTGATTCTTCAGTACGAGTTGAGACCGCAAGTTGTTCAGACAGCCTGATTATAATGGCTGCTAGGGTAGACGGGAGCTCCTTACCCTCAGACAGTGGGATCCCAGTGTGCAAGTCTCCCCATACAAGAGCACGAGTCCTGTCAGCCCGCCGGAGAAACTCATCAAAGCGTAGTGAGGACACGGGGCACTTCTAGTCTGCAGGAAGCAGAGGAAGCTAAATAGGACTCCAGGCTAAGACGTGGGGGAGAGATATCCAGGTCACTGTCAATACAGAGGAGTCTCTTGGGCCAGGGATTATAGCCACAGAGATGCTCCGCTTAAAGAGGGAACCAGGGCTGAAGCAGTTAACAGGACCTGAAATCCCCTGCCGGTCGGTTTCTGCTGCTGGGTATGGATCAGTCCCCACAGCCTCGGACTCCGTGTCCGGTGAGATCTCTTCAGTCAGGACGAGCTCTACAGCTTCCAGTCTCTGACCCCTTTTATCACTGCTCCCACAGAGCTCCTGATCTTGCTCTCCCTGTATCTGCTCCACTCCAGACCAGACTGTGTCTCTGTCTGGGACTCCTCTTCTTCCTTTCTAACCCTGCCTCAGCCCCCAGTTTTTTTTATAGGGGAAGTTCTTCCCCTCCCAGGACTGGGCAGGAGGTGTGGCATGCTTAGGGCACCTGACCAGGAGACCTCCCACCTGCTCTCAGACGTAATATTGCTATTACTGTGGTAACCAGACCCCTGGGGTTCCACATTCCCCCCTAGTAAAATTTAGTACTCCGGGACTAAACATATTTTTGAAAACATAACAGGGTATAAACAGGAACAATACAATAAGGAAAAACACGTTAGGGTGGTCACGGCGTGTCCGCAACCGGGTGCAGTTTTTGAAGCAATAGGGGTGTCCATTTCACCAAAGAACAGGGAGCCGTAACCAGGTGGGGGTCTGTCCTACCCCGAGTCTTTAGCAGTCTTAGTCCATTCCTGGGTTACGCTCCAAACATATATACAAAGAATTCCGGTTAATCCACAAAAGACACCTATAAACTAACTGGAAAAACATAATTATTTACAAGCAACAGTAAACAGGTAAATACCAATAAAACAGTCTGAACACTTTAGATCCTCCAACGTACTGGCAACTGGCCTCTAGTGGCCCTAGTAGACCTACGGAGCTTACTGACCGGTCCTAAGCTACAGGGTGTAGGAGCTGTCAAAGGTAAGCTGGGCAGCTGTCTACGGGTTCTTTGGCTCACTAGGGGCACGGCAGGTTCACTATAAGCAGAGGGTCGATTCTCCTGGTCTGCTTGTGTGGGGTCTTCTGCCTCCTGGACCGGCTGCTCTTCCAGCTCTACCTGTTTTTCCGTAGGCACTTGGGATGCTGGCTGGAGGAAGGTGAGGACGGGTACCACAACAGCGCCATTTACTTGTGTCCAAGACCGAGGGAAGTCTCCGAGTACAGTACTGACCATTTCTTCCCTTTCCTCTGCGGGTCGAGGGTTTTCTTGATCTTCTTCAGGGTTTCGTAGCTGCTCGGGACACTTCTTCAGGTGATCTCGGGAGACAATGGCTGTGGTTTCTCCTCCATCCTTACTGATTGTGCAGATTTTTGGGTTTTCATGGCTTGATGGCAGTACGGTGTACGGGTCCTTCTCCCACTGGTCGTCCAACTTGTGGAGCCGTCTCTTCCTTTTCAAGATCTGCTCTCCAGGTACCAGGGGAACAGCGGGAGCATACTGGTTGTAAGTCTTCTCCTGTCTTTCTCTTGCTTGACAGAGACTTCGCTCAACGCTCTCCTGTACTTTCCGGTACTGCTGCTGCCTCTCTGTGTCCCAGTCTGCTTCTGGTGAAGTGTCCTCGGGTGTCAGGACTCCCATATCCAGATCAACAGGCAGCTTACCAGGTCTTGCTCTCATTAGGTAAGCCGGGGTACAGTTGGTGGAACCTACAGGGATGTGATTGTATAGGTCCACCAGATCAGGCAGTTTCTCAGGCCACAGACTGCGTTCTTCCAGGGGCAATGTTTTCAGAAGGTCTATCACCACCTGGTTCATCTTCTCGCAGAGCCCATTGGTTTGCGGATGATAGGGTGTTGTTCTTATCTTCCGGCAGCCATACAGAGTGCAGAACTCCTGGAAGACTTCCGCTTCAAAGGCAGGTCCGTGGTCCGTCAGCACCTGCTCTGGGTATCCGTGTGGACGGCAGAAGTGCTGCTGAAAGGCTCTAGCTGCTGTTTGAGCCGTTAAGTCCTTGACGGGGACTACAACCAAGAACCGGGAGTAGTGATCCACGATCGTTAACGCATAAACGTAGCCACTTCTGCTGGGGGTCAGTTTTACATGATCCAAGGCTACCAGTTCCAACGGCTGCCTGGTGACGATGGACTGCAGGGGAGTCTTCTGACTGGCACGGTCCTTCCTTCTTAGGTTGCATGGGCCACAGTCTCTGCACCACCTCTCGATGGTTCCTCTCATGCCTACCCAGTGGAACCGCCCGCGCAGCAGGAACTCCAGCTTCTTCCATCCGAAGTGCCCAGCTCCGTCGTGGTATGCCTCCAGTACCATAGCCGCGTCTCTTCTTGGCACCACTACTTGCCAGATCAGTTCATGCGTCCGGGAGTTAACCATTCTATGGCACAACTTCCCCTTGTAAAGGAACAGTCGACTCTTCTCAGCCCACAGTTGCTTGGTTTCCTCCGGAGCGTCTGGGTCAAGGCGAGCATCTGACTGAGTCAGCATCTCCTTCACCAGTCGGACGGCGGGGTCACTGTCTTGCGTTTCCGCCCAGTTGTAATGAGGTAAGGGGTTGAACGTAGCGGATTGCTTACCCCTTACACGGTGGGAATACTGGGTAGTCCCATGACGGTGGAACGCGGGGAGTTCAACTTCTTCCAGTTCCTCTGGATCTTCCCCTACGTCCGGTAGGTTTGGCATTCTGGACAAGGCATCCGCGTTGGTATTGGAGCGTCTTGCCCGGTATTTGATCGTGAATTCATAGTTGGACAGGCGGGCCATCCATCTTTGCTCCAGGGCACCGAGTCTTGCAGTGTCCAGGTGTGTCAACGGGTTGTTATCCGTGTACACGGTGAACCGGGAAGAGGCGAGGTAGTGCCTAAAGCGTTCGGTGACTGCCCACACCACTGCCAGGAACTCTAGCTTGAATGAGCTGTAATTCTCAGGGTTTCTTTCGGTGGGTCGCAGTTTTCGGCTGGCGTAAGCAATTACCCGTTCTCTTCCCTGCTGGATCTGGGACAGTACGGCTCCTAGCCTGATGTTACTTGCGTCGGTGTAGAGGATAAAGGGCTGGCTGTAATCAGGGTACGCCAGGATTTCATCCCCCGTGAGGGCCATCTTCAGCTGGCGGAAGGACTCTTCTTCCAGCTTCTCCCATCTGAAGGGCAGCTTCTGGTTCTTGGCCTTCCTGGACTGGCCTATCAGGAGGTCCTGCATAGGAGCTGCCTTTTTGGTGAAACCGGGAATGAATCTTCGGTAGTAGCCTACCAACCCGAGGAACTGCCGTACTTCCCTTACGCTGGAGGGTCTTGGCCATTCCTTAATCGCGGTGATCTTATCAGGGTCGGGAGCCACTCCGTCAGCACTCACCACGTGTCCCAGGTACTGCACTTTTGGTTTTAGCAGGTGACACTTCGATGGTTTCACCTTCAGACCGTAGTTTGCCAGGGCTTCAAACACTTCCGCCAGGTGTTTCAGGTGGTCCTCGTAGGTTTTGGAATAAACTATAACATCGTCCAGGTACAGCAGGACCGTCTCAAAGTTCCGGTGTCCCAGACAGCATTCCATCAATCGTTGGAAGGATCCTGGTGCGTTGCAGAGTCCGAACGGCATGCAGGTAAACTCGCTAAGTCCCATCGGGGTGGTGAATGCGGTCTTCTCCCGGTCCGCCTCTGCTACAGGAACCTGCCAGTACCCGCTAGTGAGATCCAAAGTGGAGAAGAAGTTAGCAGATTTTAAAGCAGCCAAAGACTCCTCTATCCTTGGTAAGGGGTACGCATCTTTGTGTGTGATACGGTTGATTTTCCGGTAGTCTACACACATTCTCATGGTGTTGTCTTTTTTTTTAACCAAGACTAGTGGAGCTGCCCATGGGCTACAGCTATCCCCGATTACCCCAGCCTCCTTCATGTCTCTAAGCATCCCCTTGGCGTGTTGGTAGTGTGCAGGGGGTACGGGACGATACCTCTCCTTTATGGGAGGATGGTCTCCCATGGGGATGTGATGTTCCACTCCCTTTACCCGCCCGAAGTCTAGCGGGTGTTTACTGAACACTCTCTCGAATTCCTGGATCACCCGGTAGACTCCCTGCTTGTGGTGAGCGGGTGTGGAGTCAGTACCCAAATGCAGTTGCTGACACCAGTCCTCCATTTGTTGCTTAGAGCCGTTACCTTCCTCTGGATGAGATGGAGGCAAGGGTTCCACGGACTGTACAGAATTTTGGTTGATGGTATACAATTTGGCTAGCGTAGCATACCGGGGCAGGTACACTTCCCTCTTCCCGATATTTATTATGTGAACGGGCACCCTCCCATGGCGTACATTGACCACCCCCCGTGCCGTCAAAATGGTGGGCCTACTGTCTGAGTAGACTGGTTCTACCATTGCCTGGTAATCTCTACCTCTCAGACCAATAGCTGCCCGGCACCAAATCATCATTTCACTTTTCGGGGGCATGGCAATAGGGAAAGGGTCACACATTCTCACGCTACCAATCTCACCACCGGAGAGTTCCACCTGTTGCCGTCGCATCAGTGCCCGGATCTCTTTTTGGAGCACTCGCTGCTGACCGGAGCTGGCGTTCTTGGCAACCTGCTGTAAAATGAGAATCACCTCTGCAAGACAATTTTCAATCACATTAGTTCCTAGAGTTATCTTTGGGTGACTCTCGCGCTTGTCAATGTCCACAATGATCAGTCCCTGTGCTGCCAGTTCGACTTTACCGATTTTAATGGTCACCTCTTTAAATCCGATCTGTGGCACGGGCTGACCATTGCTGGCCATGATACTCAAGTCGTCGTCAGGGTAGCGAGTTATATCCGAGTCATTCCAGTACTGCTTGAAGAGCACGTACGGGATGGTGGTGACCTGTGACCCGGTGTCCAGTAGGGCACTCATAGGAATGCCATCCAGTACCACAGGCAAGACTGGACGTCCTCCCACATATTTGTCACGCCAGTTCGATGGGCCTGGTGATCTTATTCCTAGGGGTTGGCCCTCTACCCCAGGTTGTGCCAGTTTAAAGGACAGTACCTTGCCATATGTCCGGGTTGATTGCAGCGGCGGCAGATGGGTTGTCCGTCCTCGTTGTATCGGTCGCTGGGTCTTCCTCTGGCCGGTGGGGTCCTCCTTGGTCGTCGCCACGGGATATCCTCCGGTCCGGATGCCAGCTGAATCTTCCCTGGAGTAGAAACCTGTAAAGACTGCACAGTTCGGGTTAGCGCAGCAACGCTTTTAGTTAGCTCTTGGACCTGATGGTGCAGGTCTGTATCTGGGTCATTGTTTAAAGCCTGCGCATCAGCTCCCACAGGCCCTGCCGACAAGGGCGCCGTCTCCTGGTGGTAAGTGGTAGTAGGGCGTCTGTGGGTCACAGCGCCACCTGGTGCCGGTTCTCGGAGCACCCGGATGGCTCTGTCCTTGAACTGTGCAAAGTCCAGATGAGGGTCCTGTAAGGCCATTGCCCGCAACTGGGTTCGGTGGGCATTGCAATGTAGACCCTCTATAAATTGTTCAGTCAACAACTTGTCTTCGTTTCCCAGGCCGTCAGGGTCGGCCTGCTTAATGGCTCTCAGGGCCTCTTGTAGGTTTAGTGCATAGTCCCTTATATTCTCATGTGCTCGCTGCTTGCACCCGTAGAATCTAAGCTTGATCTCGGCTGAGGTACGGGTATCAAAGGTGTCCTTCAGCCGGGCTAGTATCTCTGCGACAGTCCTCCTCCTCCCAAGTGGCCAGGACTTTACCTCCCTTTGGGCTGCCCCTGTTAATTGAGCCACCAGGATGCTCACTTTTTGCTCTTCTGTGAGGGGGTACACCTGGAAGAGGCTATCCAGCTTTTCTCTGAAGTCAGTTAGGGTATGTGACTCCCCTGAGTACTGGGGTAGCCAGGCTGCCCCCGGGATATAGGGCATAGTGAAAGGCATGACCGCAGCAGCGGTGGCGCTAGCGGTGGCTGTGGCAGTGAAGCTCTCCTCTGTATCCGACATCCTCCTCCCCCCTAGTGGACCGTGGCCTACCTTGCGATGATCCTCTTCCGTAGGCCGCGGCTCCGCAGTGGATCGTCAGGGTCGAGGACCTTCCGTCGCGCTCCTGTGACGTCGGCGTCTGCTGGGCTCCTTCCAGGACCTTACGCAACGTCCGGACGTGAGGCGGAGCTTCAGTTCTCGCGCGCTTTCGGAGTCCACGCCCCTCTTCTTCCCGCGCGGCGTCCTCAAGATGGCGTCCAATGGCGGGAAAACTCCACAGATGGCGGGAAGAAGGCAGAAGATGGCGTCGGATGGCGGGAAAACTCCACGGATGGCGGGAAGAAGGCAGAAGATGGCGTCGGATGGCGGGAATCTTTACCACAGGTAAGTTTAACAGTCTTTTTCAGGCACGCAGTACCCGGTGGTTGCGGGCACGAAATCCTGCCGACTACGCCAAAGTTGACGCGCCCCCTGGGCCATGTTGGGCAGCGTTGCGCATGCGGTGAATACCCGGAGCCGGATCTGATAGGGGTAGTAGTCCTCGTGGCGGTGACCCGGTCCGTGCCCAGGGTGTCAAACCAAGTGGCAGAACTTAGAATAAGATGTTATAGAGTTCGACTACGCCACCTGTTGAATGCGGTTATGAAACCGCCGCTGCAGGGCAGACCGCTGAGGCCGGTGGTACGGTTGTGCAGCGTGGATAGTATAACCCCCAACGGGAGGGGTATGGCCTCAGGGCAGCGGACGTGGATGATGGGGATAGCAGAATTGCATGCGGGCACCAGGAACCACTCAGAGACGGTGCGGTGTAGTTCAGGGTCTTTACTGGTGGCAAAGGTAGACCCTCCCGGGAGTACTGGCTAGCGATCGGGGCCTGGTCAGTCTGTGAGCAGATAGGATCTCCCCTGGCCAGGCGGAGTTGTAGGCCTCCCCAACTATTGTACTCTTCCTGGCTACCTTGCTAGAAGCGGGTAGAAGTAGCCCACGTCCCTGAGTGTACCGTGTGGTGCTCACCCGTATGGCCGGTGACTCGGGGCCTTCTGGTAGCCTCCGCTCCACGCCGGCGGTGCTGGTCCCCTTGCGTGTGACCGTGCCTTCGGGTTTCTTGGCCAGAGGACCTGAAATCCCCTGCCGGTCGGTTTCTGCTGCTGGGTATGGATCAGTCCCCACAGCCTCGGACTCCGTGTCCGGTGAGATCTCTTCAGTCAGGACGAGCTCTACAGCTTCCAGTCTCTGACCCCTTTTATCACTGCTCCCACAGAGCTCCTGATCTTGCTCTCCCTGTATCTGCTCCACTCCAGACCAGACTGTGTCTCTGTCTGGGACTCCTCTTCTTCCTTTCTAACCCTGCCTCAGCCCCCAGTTTTTTTTTATAGGGGAAGTTCTTCCCCTCCCAGGACTGGGCAGGAGGTGTGGCATGCTTAGGGCACCTGACCAGGAGACCTCCCACCTGCTCTCAGACGTAATATTGCTATTACTGTGGTAACCAGACCCCTGGGGTTCCACAATAGCCTCAGGGCAGTGTAATAGGATGCTGGGGGTGATGGTGCAGGCGCAGCATGAATAACACAGAGTCCAATGATGCAGTCCAGGGTCTTTACTCACAGTTGTTATCCATGTCACTGCCCAAGCCATGCTGCGTCCACCAGGTGAGGGGCTCGGTCAACCCCCAGGCAATTCAGGAGTATGGCACAGGACCCCCTTCTATCCTTTCTCTGGCCTCTCGTGCCCCACCAGTGACCAACCTTTAATCCTTTCTCTGGCCTGCCTCACCAGTGACCCACTTTTGTCCAGCTGCCGCGGATCTATGCGGGCAAACGTGGGCCTCGTTTCACGCTATTGACGCGCCCCCTGGGCCATATTCTTTAAGGGAATACCCGGAGCCGGATCAGATGGGGGTTGTAGTCTCCGAGTGGCTGTGACCCGGTCCGTGCCCAGGGTGTCAAGCTCAGTGTGATGTGGCAGTCCTACAGATGTTATTAAGAGTTCTTTTGTGTCGACTACGCCACCCGTTGTGATGCGGTCACTGTGGCCGCCGCTGCAGCAGGGTCCGCTGAGGCTGATGGTGGGTGCGCAGCTTGGTGGGATAACCCCCAACGGGAGGGGTATAGCCTCAGGGGGGACAGGTGCAGAGGATGGGGGTTGTGGTGGTGCAGTGCAGACGGCAATGAAGACAGAGTCGGGTTGTGCAGTTAAGGGTGTTTACTTACTGCAGATGTTGTACTGGTCACTCCAGCTTCGAGTGACCACCCGAGCCGTGCTGCGTCCACCAGGTCCTGGATCCAGCCAACCCCCAAACAAGTCCGGAGCGTGGCCCTGAGCTCTCCTTCTGTCCCGTTCTCTGGCCGTCCCCACCAGTGATCCACCTAGGTCCAGCTCCCTCGGGCCTTCTGTTGGGACACCCTTGGCCTTGGGTTCCCTGACCCTTCATGTGGTGTGCCTTCGGGGTGGATGTGATGGGTGACCGTGACAAACGCTGCCCACGGTCTCCGGTCTCTGGCTGGGGTGTGTTTTGCCCCCCACCAGCTTGGGTTCCGGTACCCTGTGCCGACTCTTCACCCGGGGATTTAAGTTGGGATCTTGGAGTCCTTTTCTGCTGTTTCCCCCTCTGGGTCTCTCTCTCTCTTCTCCTCTCTCACTCTGGGTCTTTCTCTTCTCCTCTTCCTCTGCTTGCTGACTTGTTCTCTGCATCTGACCCTGTTCTTTGATGGTGCCCACCTTATATACACCCTCTATGTGTGAGCTCAGGTGACCAGCACCCAATGAGCTCCTATCTTTACCCAGGCTGCTCCCCCTATCTGCCCCTACACTACTTGGGATGTACCACCCCCCTCCCACTCCAGCCAGGAACAGACTCGGTCGTACCTGCACATTTCTAAGTGGGAGTACCGTCGGCCTGTTCCTCGGAAATGGGATGTGTGTAGTGCATGCAGCCTACCGAGCTCAGTTCCATTCTCCATCCTTGCCCGGGAGTGGAATATCACACCTCTGGGTTGAGGTGCAATACCCCTGTAGCAGCCGAATCCTCAGGGTGCTACACTATCCTATATGGTGCCTTCCTAGCAGGTTTGGCAGGGGGTCACACCAATAGATGATCACGACCTCCGGTCTTTGGCTGAGGGATGATTTACCTCGGGATGATTTACCTCCACCAACTTGGGAATCCGGTACCTTTATTCTGCCTGACCCTTCACCCGATATCTCGTGGGTTCTTAGGGTCCCTTCTGCCTTCTTCTATCTGGAGCCTTTCTACTTCTCTGTCTCTTCTCCTTCTTTCCTGTTCCTTCTTCTCCCCCTTCCCTCGGCCTCTTCTCTAGGCCTACTTCTCCTTCCTTCCTCCTCTCTGGCCCCGGCCTTTTCTCTAGGCCTGCCTCTGAGCAGAGCTCCTACAGAGCCTCTGCTCCCTGTCACTTCTCCACTGAACTGAACTGACTTCCCTCCTAAGATGGCCCCCACCTTTTATCTGCTTCTCTGTGTCTGAGCTCAGGTGACCTGCACCCAATGAGCTCCTTCCTATGCTCCAGAAACCGTCCCCTCTGCTCCTACATCACTGGGTTCTCTCCCCCCTCCCCACTCCAGCCAGGGACATGGTCAGTTGTGCCTGCATATATATATAAATGAGAGCACCGTCGAGCTGTCCCCCGGAAATGGGGTGAGTGTGTGTATGCAGCTAACTGAGCCCTGGTCCACACTCCATCCTTACCTGGGAGTGAAATATCACACCTCTGGGAGAGGTGCAATACCCCTTTAGCAACCGAGCCCTCGGGGCGCTACAATAACAGGGAAGTAGAGAAGGCGATCTTGTGAGGATCGGAGGTTGCGTTTAGGTAAGTAGCGCTGTAACAGGCCAGATTAACCCCCCCGCCCAGAATATACCCGGGGTTAAAGTGGCCTAGGCCAGATTATACCCTGGGTATATTCTGGCCTAGGCCAAACTATACCCCGGGGTATAATTTGGCCTAGGCAAGATTATACCCCTCTGGGCCAGAATATACCCCGGGTATATTATGGCCTAGGCCAAACTATATCCCGGGGTATAAATTGGCCTAGGCCAGATTATACCCCTCCGGGTCAGAATATACCCCAGCTGCTGTAGATCAGATTTTTCACACTTTTGAGAACCATTGAGTGTTATACTTAATAACGGGCCCCAGTCGGTGCACAGGGGCCCCAGGCAGAACGCAGGGGCCCCAGGCAGTGCACAGGGGACCCAGGCAGTGCACAGGGGCCCCAGGCAGCGCACAGGGGGGCAGAGACAGCGCGCAAGGGGAGAAGAGACAGAGCACAAGGGGGAAGAGACAGCGCGCAGGGCCCCTGTGAGCTTTCTTTTCCCCCCTGTGCGCTGTCTCTGCCCCCTGTGCGCTGTCTGGGACCCCCTGTGCGATGTCTGGGGCCCCATTCTTGAGTATATCACTCAATCTTGTGCGATGCCTGGGGCCCCTGTGCAGTGTCTGGGGCCCCTGTGCAACGTCTGGGGCTCCGTTCTTGAGTATATCACTCAATGATTCTCATAAACGTGAAAAATCTGATTTATAGCAGCAGGGGTATATTCTGGTCCGGAGGAGTATAATCTGGCCTAGGCCAATTTATACCCCGGGGTATAGTTTGGCCTAGGCTACAATATACCCATGGTCTATACTCCTCTAGGGCAGAATATTAGTGTGTTTTTGTTGCTGTAGTGCTACAGTATATATAGATGCACATACACAAACCATATACCATTTCATGCGGCTTTTGTCAGATTTTGATGCGGTCTGCAGCAGATTTCCCTCTTCCACGTGACACGGACAAATCTGCTGTGATTCTGCACAAAAAATCCAATCGTTGAGATGCGGATTTTGATGCAGATTGGCTGCTGATTTTTCCCTGTGGAAAATCAGCAGCAAATCTAGTGCATGGGAACTGGTGGACTAGATTTACAGCATGTGTTGGAGGCATTACATTGAACTGACAGTAGATGGTGCAGTTCCATCAGTGCATAGTTAATGTTATGTGTTGTAACTTGTTATGTATGTTTCTCCCTGCTCTCTATGATATGCACTTTAAGTTCTCCAGTGTGAGTTCCTATTCTATCCTGATAAGGTATATAAAGTGAACTTGGAACACCTCCAACAAAAAAATAAGCTTTCCAATTTTGACAACAATGGAAGACCAACTGTATGATCAGCTTTTGAGATTCTACACTGCAACAGAACAAAAGTACTCCCAGTGGATCTACCATCTACCTCCAGAGAAACCTTCCAATGCCAAGTCCCAGTTTAGACAAACATCTAAGCCATATCGAGCAGAGAAAGGGATTATTTACTATGGAAAAAAAAGGTTCTCACTAAAAGCCGACTGCCAAATATCCTGAAGGCCTGTCACGACAACCCAACTTCTGGTGGCCATTTTGGCAGAGATAAAACATAAATTTCTGACCGTTATTACTGGAAGAGAATGAAGAACGATGTTCACCAACATGTCAAAGCCTGTCAAACATGTTTAATTACAAGTCCCAAAATCAGCAAAGAAGATGCACCGCTCAACAGTATGCCAGTGCCTGGAAAAGTATGGAGCTTAATTGGGATTGATATGATCGGTCTTCTTCAGGAAACATCAAACGGCAACAAATACACTGCTCAAAAAAATAAAGGGAACACTTAAACAACAGAATATAAGTCCAAGTAAATCAAACTTCTGTGAAATCAAACTATCCACTTATTAAGCAACACTGATTGACAATCAATTTCACATTCTGTTGTGCAAATGGAATAGACAGTAGATGGAAATTATTGGCAATTATCAAGACACACTCAATAAAGGAGTGGTTCTGCAGGTGGGGACCATAGACCACATTTCAGTACTATCTGGCTGATGTTTTGGTCACTTTTGAATGTTGGTTGTGCTTTCACACCACTCGTGGTAGCATGAGACGGACTCTACAACCCATAGAAGTTGCTCAGGTAGTGCAGCTCATCCAGGATGGCACATCAATGCGAGCTGTGGCAAGAAGGTTTGCTGTGTCTGTCAGCGTAGTGTCCAGAGGCTGGAGGTGCTACCAAGAGACAGGCCAGTACGCCAGGAGATGTGGAGGGGCCGTAGGAGAGCAACAACCCAGCTGCAGGACCATTACTTCCACCTTTGTGCAAGGAGGAACAGGAGGAGCACTGCCAGAGCCCTGCAAAATGACCTCCAGCAGACAACAAATGTGCATGTGTCTGCACAAACGGTTAAAAACCGACTCCATGAGGGTGGTATGAGGGCCCGACATCCACAGATGGGGGTTGTGTTGACAGCCCAACACCGTGCAGGACGCTTGGCATTTTCCACAGAACACCAGGATTGGCAAAGTCGCCACTGGCGCCCTGTGCTCTTCACAGATGAAAGCAGGTTCACACTGAGCACATGTGATAGTCGGTGCAGAGTCTGGAGACGCCGTGGAGAGTGATCTGCTGCCTGCAACATCCTTCAGCATGACGGGTTTGGCAGTGGGTCAGTAATGGTGTGGGGTGGCATTTCTTTGGAGGGCCGCACAGCTCTCCATGTGCTCGCCAGAGGTAGCCTGACTGCCATTAGGTATCGAGATGAGATCCTCAGACCCCTTGTGAGACCATATGCTGGTGCGGTTGGCCCTGGGTTCCTCCTAATGCAGGACAATGCCAGACCTCATGTGGCTGGAGTGTGTCAGCAGTTCCTGCAAGATGAAGGCATTGAAGCTATGGACTGGCCTGCGCATTCCCCAGACCTGAATCCGATTGAGCACATCTGGGACATCATGTCTCGCTCCATCCACCAACGTCACGTTGCACCATACACTGTCCAGGAGTTGGCGGATGCTTTAGTCCAGGTCTGGGAGGATATCCCACAGGAGACCATCCGCAACCTCATCAGGAGCATGCCCAGGCATTGTAGGGAGGTCATACAGGCACGTGGAGGCCACACACAATACTAAGCCTCATTTTAACTTGTTTTAAGGACATTACATCAAAGTTGGATCAGCCTGCAGTGTGTTTGTTTTTCCACTTTAATTTTGGGGGTGACTCCAAATCCAGACCTCCATTGGTTAATAAATTTGATTTCCATTGATGATTTTTGTGTGATTTTGTTGTCAGCACATTCAACTTTGTACAGAACAAAGTATTCAATGAGAATATTTCATTCACTCAGATCTAGGATGTGTTATTTGAGTGTTCCCTTTATTTTTTTGAGCAGTTTATATAGTTGCTGTCACTGATCATTTCTCCAAGTGGACTGAAGCAACAGCTGTTCCAGAAAAGAGTGTCATGTCAGTAGCAAAATTTTTGTACACCATTATTTGCCGCTTAGGCTGTATGGACACTTTGATTAGCGACCAGGGAAGAGAGTTTGTGAACTCGATCATCGACAACCTGATGGATCATTTTCAAACAGATCTCTGCATTTCATCTGCCTACCACCCACAAACAAATGGCCAGCGGGAACATGAATATCGAACACTCAAAGAATCTCTTAGCAAGCTTGTCAGTGACCAAGGAACCAACTGGGACCAGTTCATCCCTGGTGTTTTCTTTGCCTATCACACATCTGTGCATGCCTCAACCAAGTGTACTCCATTTGAGGTCATGTATAGCCGAAAATCTAAGCTTCCTATTGACCTCAATCCATCAGCAAATGACACCGTGGATGTCATGTCTCTTTCAGATGATGCCAACCCTCATGTGCTAAATACACTCACAACCGTTCATAAAGGGATCCACTCAACTGTAAGTACCAACATCCATTCTGCTCAGGAATAACAAAAGTGTGCCTTTGATCGCCGACACAACAGCAAAGAAATCACTGCGGCACCATTGTTTATATCAAGAATCAATGTCGTATTCATCGCATGGGTTCAAAGATGGAACCACGCTGGGTTGGACCCTACTTTGTTGTGGAATTCTTAACCAAGGGATGAGTAAAACTTAAGAACAATAACCTTGCCAGCAACCTTAAGATTTAACAGGATGAAGAGACTTTTCTACCACCCCAGTCCCCTGATGACTGTCCCGGTGACTCTGCCACACAGAAACACAAGCAAAGCAAGACTTTCAACCCACTACCAAGTTCAGGAAGGAAGTATCTTACCACCACTCTTGACCTTACGTTTAGTAGGGTTGTGTACTTTGGATGCACAAAAGATCTTGGACAAAAAAGTCTGTGTGTTTAGAGTTTGGAACAATAAAATGTGCAGCATCTGAAACAACGGATACTGGAAGCCTGTGCTAGCATTTATTCTGCGGTGTTGCTATCAGTGTGTCAACAGTGGGAGAAGAAGGTTGCATTGACAATCCAACACAATGGGCAGCACTTTGAACGCATTTTATAAGTGGTCATAAACTTGTAAAAAACTCATGAAAGAATAGAGTTACGTCAAAACCAAGCGCACCATTGTTTTTCTTATGAAATTCTCAAAGTTTCATGTGTCACATGACCCTCTTCCCATTGAAAAAAATAAAGTTGGATCCAAAATGGTCGACTTCAAAATGGCCGCCATGGTCACCATCCATCTGGAAAAATTTCCCCCTCCCATATACTAATGTGCCACAAACAGGAAGTTGATATCACCAACCATTCCCATTTAATTTAGGTGTATCCATATAAATGGCCCACCCTGTACTTTAATATACTTTAATCTTTAATATACTCAAGAACGGGGCCCCAGCCACCGCACAGGGGCCCCAGACATCACACAGGGGCCCCAGACATCACACATCGCACAGGGGCCCCAGACATCACACAGGATTGAGTGATATACTCAAGAACGGGGCCCCAGACATCGCACAGGGGCCCCAGACCTCACACAGGGGCCCCAGACATTACACAGGGGCCCCAGACATCACACATCGCACAAGGGCCCCAGACGTTGCACAGGGACCCAAACATTGCACAGGATTGAGTGAGTATATCACTCAATGGTTCTCAAAAGACTGAAAAATCTGATCTACAGCAGCTGGGGTATATTCTAACCCGGAGGGATATAATCTGGCCTAGGCCAATTTATACCCCGGGGTATAGTTTGGCCTAGGCCAGAATATACCCGGGTGTAATCTGGCCTAGGCCACTTTAACCCCGGATATATTCTGAGCGAGGGGTTAATCTGGCCTGTTACACCGGGACACTAGGTCACGGATGTATGGAGGAGACAGGTTGTGGATGGCTTTGTATGCCAAGGTTAGGGTCTTGAACTGGAGTCTCTGGGCCATGGGGAGCCAGTGAAGTGATTGACAGAGGGGGGAGACCGGGGAGTAGCGGGTGGACAGGTGTATTAGTCGGACAGCAGAGTTTAGGATAGATTGGAGGGGTGAGAGAGTGGTAGAAGTGAGGCCACAGAGCAGGAAGTTGCAGTAATCGAGGCGGGAGAAGATGAGGGTGTGCACTAGTGTTTTTGCAGAATTGTGGTTGAGGAATGTGCGGATCCGGGCTTGGATATGTGGTTTGAAGGAGAGATTAGAGCCCAGGGTTACCCTGAGGCAGCGAGCTTGTGGGACTGGGGAGAGTGGAGAGCCATTCATTTTGATGGATACGTCAGATGGGGGGGTTGAGTGAGATGGGGGAAAGATGATGAACTCAGTTTTATCCATGTAAAGTTTTAGAAATCTATTGATTCTGGCCTCTCTCCCTGCACGTTTCAAGAGGGACATGAGGAGATTGTGTTTAGTGTTGCTCAAATATTTGAGCAGCCACGGTCAGAAGAAGACGACGGTGTGGAACGGCAATTAGTCTCTCAAAAGTTAGATGATTATGAGACAAAGTTGCCAACAAGTGATATTGTTAAGTCAACAAGTCAAGAGGAACAGAGTGTGGAAATGGAAGATGAAGTCACTAATCCAACCTGGGAAAGTGCCATGCATAGCGAGGACAGCAGCGCAGAGGGGGAGGGATCCGCAGCATAATAAAAGGCAGGAAGAGGCAGTGGGATGTCCAGAGGGAGAAGGCGGGCAACTGTTCCCTAGAGCACCCACATGTTCCCAGGCCAAAGGTTAGGTGTTCCCCAGTCTCATGGTTTTTTAAAGAAAGTGCGGACAATTAAACAATGGTCATTTGCAACATGTGCTGTACCAAGATCAGCAGGGGCCTGACAACTACCAGCCTGACCACCACCAGCATGCTCAGGTTCATGTCATCAAAGCACCCAAGAAGGTGGGCCAAATGCATGGATCCACAATCAGTGTCTGCGGGTGATACCACTTCCTCTTCCCCTGTGCTAAGTGCGTGCTAATCCCCTGTCCAGGACACCTCCCACCCTGCACCTATTGTTGCACATTCGCAAGCACTATCAGCAACCACATCCATTTCTTTGTCCTAGCGCAGCATTTACCAGTCCCTACACCAGGCTTTAGAACGCAAACGCAAATACCCAGCCACCCACACACAATCCTAAACACTAAATGGGCACATTTCCATACTCCTTGCCCTGGAAATATTGCCATTTAGGATTTTGGACACTGAGGCTTTTTGCAACTTCATGGCGGCTGCCGTCCATAGGTACTCGGTCTACAGCCATCACTATGTTTCTTGGTATGCCGTCCCAGCCTTACACCAGCACATGTCCCATAAAATCACCCTGACCAATGCAGTTACTTGGAAGGTCCACTTAACAACCAACATGTGGACAAGTGCTTGTGCCCAGGGACACTACATTTCCCTGACGGCACACTGGGTAAAACAAATCGGACCCTTTGACGGCACACATGCTACCAATGCTGAGTGTCACGCAAGGTGTGGAAAATACTAAGTGCAACACGAAGGAAAGAGGGGAAGAAAGCCCAAATACTAGGGAAAAGGGGAGTGGAGACCCCTAGGCAGATCTAATATCACCCTGTCTACCCTACTGTCCCTATATAGGTTCCATACCTATCGCCGAGCAGGAACCTAAGCCCTGGATGTCTCTAGAGCTTGGCCCTAGATAGGGAGGGGGAGGGGTGAGCACTGATCAGGTCTCACTACAAACTAAAGACCACAAGGAAGACAAACAAAGGGGATAAATTTAGCTTGAGCAGACACCAGATGAATAACGCCAACTGTTCTCCAAGGGCACCAGATAAGAAACTAGCGGACTTCTAGTGCGCCAAGCCTGCACAAAAGTACATAGAAGTATCACTGGCGATTCCCTGGAGCAAACTGAGTGTTTTTAACTCCCAGGCAAGGGTGTGTCAATCAGCAGCAGGAGGGAGGTCGCCGCTGGGTCCTAAAGAAAAAAGGATTAAGAAGGCATCCGTAATGCCAAGCACAGTGACCTTCTACAGCCAGATCCAGAGCGACTGTCTATTACACTTGACATACCCATGACATTGAGGTTGCAAGCCCCAGATCCATCAGGGTTTCGTCCACCTCCTACACCAGTTCCTGCACTTCGATGAAGCAGCAACAGGCTATACTAAAACTATTTTTTTTAGGTAACAAACAGCACACCGCTGCAGAGTTGTGAAAAGGTATAACAGACCAAACAGATCTGTGGCTCTCCCCGCTGAACCTACAACCAGCCATGGTCGTGTGTAATAATGGCAGTAACCTGGTGGCAGCTCTGAAGCTTGACAAGTTCACACATGTACCATGCCTGGACCACGTGCTTAACTTGGTGGTTTAGAATTTCTGAAAACCTACCCAGAATTCCCTGAGCTACCTGTGAAGGTACGCAGTGTGTGCGCCCATTTCCGCAAGTCAGCTACAGCAACGCCAGCTCACCAACTGGTGTGCGAAGTGACCACGTGCTGCACATAACAGCTGACGAGTGGGCATGGATGTCTAACATCTGTGAGGTTCTACAAAACTTTGAGGAATCAGCCAAGATGGCAAGCGGTGATTACGCCATAATCAGCGTAACCTTCCTGCTTCTGTGTCTACTCAAAAGCTTGCTGCTCACAATTAAAGAGGAAGCTTTACATGTGAACCAGGAGGAGATGGAGGAAGAAAGTACAGAGGGTGATACCACCCAGCCCAGCATCATCTCATCTTTTCAGCGCGGATTTGGTAATAATGAGGAGGAGGAGGAACAGGAGATGGTTGCCTGTGCTACAGAGGGTAGTCTGACATAGAGGAAAAATTTTTGTAAAATGGTGAAGGAGTACCTAGCCAACTGTACCAGCATCCTCTGTGATTCCTCTGTGCCATACAACTAATAGGTATCCAAGCTGGACATGTGGCATGAACTGTCCCTCAACACCTTGGAGGCGCTAGCCTGCCCTGCCTCTAGCATTTTGTCAGAGCGGGTTATTAGTGCTGCCGGGGGCATAATAACTGATAGGCGCATCCACCTATCCACTGAAAATGCTGACAGGCTGACTTTTATCAAAATGAACAAGGCCGGGATTGGTCCAGACTTCTCGACCCCACCAGATTACAACAGTGGAGCATAAAGAAAATTCAAATGTTCCTTTTTTTTCTGGTGTATTTCCATGCTCTACTTCCCACCCAAAAAAGGACATGGTTTCTTCTTTTTCTTGTCCTCCTCCTCCAATTATATCAACAGGGTCATCATGCAGCCCTCGCTCCAAATTTTTAGAGGGTCATCATTCGGTCCTCGCTTAAAAATTTTAGAGGGTCAGCATGTGGCCCTCCCTCCAAATTTTTAGAACACAAACAAGGCGGCCCTCACTCCAAATTTTTAGAGGGTCATTATGCGGCCCTGACTCCAACTTTTTAGAAGATCATCATGCGACCCTGGCTCAAAATTTTTAGAGTTTAAAAAGGTGGCCCTCGCTGATAATTTTTAAAGGGTAAATAGGAGGCCCTCACTCAAAATTTGAAAGGGTCATCATTAGTGATGAGTGAATATGTTCGAAATTCAATCTCAAATGTTAAATTCAACACGAATATGACACATTCAGATACGTGATCGGAAATGCAAACATTTTTTCTTAAAATCTCCAAAAATCAGTAACATTTGGCGAAAAAGTGCGGGAAAATTATTCAGTGCAACTAAAGTGTTTTTAACACTTTGCCTAGCATACTGCTTGTGTATGATGAGCTGGGGGACGTATTTGATGAGGGGAGGGGCTGGGGGGAGAGCAGACAGAAGCTGAGAGCAGCTCCATGCTTCAATTTTTTTTTTTTTCGTTAACTTTATGTGTGCAAATCGCGGCTAGCCAATCAGAGCGCAGGAAGCATCCACACTGTCCAGACACAAGGGTTTGTGCCACTGGCTGCTGAAATCACATGTCCTCTCTATATAAAGAGTGGCCATGTTCTCTGAGTGCCATTTTATGCATGTAACTGGTCACAGACGCTGCTGCTGGACCCTGCTCCTGAGTACTGAGAGATTTTAGCTAGATAGATAGGCGGTTGCTTATAAGTCAGATAGTTTAAATAACTAGTGTCCTGTGTGTCTGTGAAATTGACCTTCCAGCAGATTTTTTTTTCTTGTGCTATTACTGAGGTCCAGACAAAAACAGCAGGGCCCTTGTCATAGAACTTTGTTGTGCACTGCTTCTATTGTGCTCCATGCACGAGTATCCCTTAAATCTATTTTTCCACTTGCTAATGTCATACAGCAAGCAAGCCCTAGTAGCCCACCTTTTCATTTTGTGTGGTTGAAATTCAGCTGTATGCAGAGCTACTAAGTGCAGAGTGCAAAAATCATTTTTTTTCATTTGCCAACGTGACAGCGCAAGCTATAGTAGCCCACCTTGTTATTTTTTGGGGGTGAAATTCAGCGGTATGCACAGTAAAAAATATATATTTTTTTCTGTTGCTAGCCAGAGTCCAAAAAAAATTTTTTGCTGTCACAAACGTGATACAGTCTGCTATAAGCCACCTAGTCCTTTTGTGGCGGTGAAATTAAGCTGTGTGTAGACTGAGTAAAAAATCTATTTTTTTTCTGTTGCTAACAAGAATACATTTTTTTTTGTGACGATACAATACATAATATGTCACTTAGTCATTTTGTGGCGGTAAAATTAAGCTGTATGCAGAGCTTATGCAGATTAAAAAATATTTTTTTTTCTGTGACTAACGTGATACAAAAGGCTAGAGTTTGAAATAGTTTGAAGCAAATCTCCTATGTTATATAGGCATCGTCCACAGTAAAAAAAAATACTTTCTTCTGTTACTAATGTGATACAGAATGGGACATGTCAGTTTGAAATAGTTTGGAGCATATCTCCTATGTTATACAGGCGTCATCCACACTAAAAAAATACTATCTTCTGTTACTAACATCATACAGTGGGGGAGATCTCAGGGTGCCAAGGGAGGGTGGATCACTGTGATCGACGTGGGTTGGTGATGCCAGACAGCCTGTCAGTGAAGGTGCAAGAGCCGAGGAACAAATGGAGGAGGAAGAGGTGATGGGCGAGCAACAGTCAGAAGATGAAGAGGATAATTATCCCCTCTCTGTGTTTGGCAGGAGGGGACGGAGGCAACAAGCATCAGAGATACAAAGCCACCAACACAGCATGGGCTTGAATCTCATGGAAGAGCCCGACATATGGGTGCCTTCTTGCTGCACTAACTGAAACATGATCCCCGTATAGTTATGATTCGAAATAGTGCTGACTACTGGGTTGCCACTCTGTTAGATCCACGTTATAAAAGTAAATATTGCCAGATGCTTCCTACCCTGGAAAGGGACCCGCAAATGCAAGAATATCGAAACATGCTTTTACACAACCTTAGGATAGGTTTTCCCCAAGACAGCAGTGAGGCACACAGTGTGCATTGCAGCTCTACAATTCCAACCTCCAGCATGTCAATTCGTCAACGCCAAAACATTAGCAGCAGCAGTAGTGTAAGTGGCATATGCAATTTCTGTGAGTCCTTTCACACATTTTTTTAGACCAGCTCATGTAGCAGCACAACAGAGTACAAGTCTGACACGTGGTGAACTGGAGAGGATGGTGCACTCCTGATTAAGTCTCCATTATACTACTTCTACTCTGGTGAAATTAATGCCACTTTGGTGGTGTTAGGCCCTAATTTAGGGAAATGTGAACTGATTGAGTCTCTATCTGCTGGGTTGCCTGAAGTGGAAGGGGTGTCGGTCCTAATTCTACTATTTCTACTGTACTGAAATTGACGCCACTTTGCTGGTGTCTGCCACTAATTTTTGGAAATGTGGAGAATCCTGATTGGGTCTCCATCTGCTGGGTTGCCTGTAGTGGAAGAGGTGTCGGTCCCCATTATACTACTTATACTCTACTGAAATTGATGCCACTTTGGTGGTTTTAGGCCCTAATTTTTTTAAATGTGAACACTCCTGATTGAGTCTCCATCTGCTAGGTTGGCTGTAGTGGAAGATGTGTCGGTCCCCATTATACTACTTCTACTCTGGTGAAATTTATGCCACTTTGGTGGTTTTAGGCCCTAATTTTCTTAAATGTGAACACTCCTGATTGAGTCTCCATCTGCTGGGTTGCCTGTAGTGGAAGAGGTGTCGGTCCTAATTCTACTATTTCTACTGTACTGAAACTGATGCCACTACACTTGTGTCTGCCACTAATTTTTGGAAATGTGGAGAATCCTGATTGGGTCTACATCTGCTGGGTTGCCTGTAGTGGAAGAGGTGTCGGTCCCCATTATACTACTTCTATTCTAGTGAAATTGATGCCACTTTGGTGGTTTTAGGCCCTAATTTTTTTTAAATGTGAACACTCCTGATTGAGTCTCTATCTGCTGTGTTGCCTGTAGTGGAAGAGGTGTCAGTCCTAATTTTACTATTTCTACTGTACTGAAATTGATGCCACTTCGCTGATGTCTGCCACTATTTTTTGGAAACGTGGAGAATCTTGATTGGGCTTCCATCTGCTGGATTGCCTGTAGTGGAAGAGGTGTCGGTCCCCATTATACTACTTCTATTCTAGTGAAATTGATGCCACTTTGGTGGTTTTGGGCCCTATATTTTTTAAATGTGAATACTCCGGATTGAGTCTCCATCTGCTGGGTTGGCTGTAGAGGAAGAGGTGGCCATTCTAACTCTACTATTTCTACTGTACTGAAATTGATGCCACTTCGCTGGTGTCTGCCACTAATTTTTGGAAATGTGGAGAACCCTGATTGGGACCCCATCTTCTGGGTTGCCTGTAGTGGAAGGGGTTTTGGTCTCCATTATAATAGTTATAGTCTAGTAAAATTAATTTTTTGGTGCAGATATTGTTCTCCACACGGGGGTACACAAACATGATGACTTTCTTACTACCGTGGTATATAAAGAAGACTACATCTCTGCTTAAAATTCTTTGGGATAAATATTGTTCTCCATACAGGGGGAAAAAAAGTAGGGTCCGTGCAGCCTCTTGACCCTAGTCACCAGACGTTAACCCCCAGGGGAAGGGAGGTGATCCTGATGAGACTCAGATACCTGAGGGTCCTGTGGATTGTACTGTGCTGTCAGGGCAAGAAGAGGAAGAGGGTGACTCTCAGGGCGAGGAATGGGATAGCACATTGGATGATGATGAGGTTGTGGATTCCACTGTTGTGAACCCAGAGGCACGCAGCTGAGTAACTTATCTGAGGAGATGGAGGAGGAGGAAGACGAAAAGGTTACATTGAGACCTACGGCACAGACACGGAGTGATGCAAGCACGACGAGCACTGCAACCTTAGCCACAACTGTGCCTTTGGCCAGAAGCGGTCGCGGGCCTTCAGCTCGCAGGTGTTGCCTAGCCTGGGCCTTTTTGAGACCGCAAAGGATGAGCCAAGTCACGTTATCTGCAAACTTTGCAAGAAAAAACTCCGTCCTCAACCGGGTGGTACAGCGAATTCTCCGCCACTGTCCCGGCCTGGATGAGCTGCTTTAGAAAGCACAGAAGTTGTGTGCTCACTTACGCCGTTCGCACTGCTCAGGTCATCGACTTGCATCGATTCAGAGGTCTTTGTCCATGACAGTTAAAAGTTTGATATGTAATGTGCCAACATGGTGGAATTCCACTCTGCACATGCTGCAGTGACTGTGGGAGCAGCAACGAGCCATGACACAGTATGTCATGTCGTTTAGCCTGGGCCAACGCAGTACGGACGTGGGGCATATCACGTTTACGGAGTGGGCACAGATTAAGGACCTCTGCACCCTTCTGCACAGTTTTGAAATGGCTACTAAAATGGTTAGCGCTGACGATGCCATCATCAGCATCACTATTCCGGTCATCTACATGCTGGAGCAGACTTTGAATAGCCTGCGGCAGGAGGTGGTGGTCCCAGAAGAAGAGGAGAATGCGGAAGGGATCACAATGTCTCAAAGTTCCAGACTGTCGTCACATAGCCGGATGCAAAGTAGGGGTGGATTACTACAATCAAGCGGGGTTGGTGATACCAGACAAACTGTTAATGAAGGTGCAAGAGCTGAGGAACAAATGGAGGAGGAAGAGGTGATAGACGAGCAACAGTCAGAAGAGGAAAAGGATAATCATCCCCTCTCTGTTGTTCGTGGTTGGTGGGAGGGGATGGAGGGAAGAAACATCAGTGTTACTCAGCCATCAATACAGCATGGCTTTGGACCTCCTGGAAGAGCCCAACATATGAGTGCCTTCTTGACTCACTATCTGCAACATCATCACCGTATAGTTAGGATTCGAAATAATGATGACTACTGGGTTGCCACTCTGTTAGATCCATGTTATAACAGTAAATTTTGCCAGATGCTTCCCGCCCTGGAAAGGGACCCGCTAATGCTGGAGTATTGAAACAAGGTTTTAAGCAACCTTAAAAGATGTTTTCCCCAAGATAGCAGTGAGGCACACAGTGTGCATCGCAGCTGTAGACTTTCATATTCCGGCACATCAATTCATCAACGCCAAAATATTAGCAGCAGCGTGTAGGGATTGTACTCACTCAGGTGCAATGTGAGGCAAACAGGAGGCAGTTCCTTTAAATGTCCAGTACGGTTTATTGGCTTCATAAACCGGCCAGAAAGTAAAATGCAAACAAACAGTCTTTAGTGCAGGGAAAAAGAAAGTAAACAGTCCTTTTAGCAAAAGTCTCTGGTTAGCCAGCGCTGTGGTCAGAAAGGCTGGTGTAGCATTCAGTCATAGCCTAGTCTGGAGACAACCACACAGGAGGCCTTCTCCCTCCAGACACACAGACCATGTGCCAAATAACAGTCTCCATTATATAGGCTGGTAACCACACCCAGAGGTGAGGTATGTGGGTTGCTGGACCCGCCCATTCTCTCCTAGCAACCCGTAACCCATCTCCCAGGTGCACTAATTAGACCTCTTAGTGCATGCGTGCACTAAAGAAATAGTCCGGGTTACATCACAGAGACCAACCATCTCTGTGATACATACCTCCCATTGACTACGCGACCAATAGCCACCTTACAAGCGTAAGTGGCAGAAGCAATTTCTGTGAGTCCTTTCACACATTTTTTACAACAGCTTGTGCACCAGCGCAACAGAGTACAAGTCTGACATGTCGTGAACAAGTGGAAAGGATGGTGCAGGAGTATCTAGAGCTCAATATGAATACCATCAGGGAGGATTTGGATCCTTTTATGTTTTGGTCTTCAAAAATTAATTAACGGCCTGAGCTCGCCTGTCACGCCTTGGAGGTTTTATCATGCCCGGCAGACAGCGTTCTCTCAGAACGTGTCTTCAGCGCTGCTGGTGGTGTCCTGATAGATAAGCACAGCTGGCTGTTGTAGCGTCGGCGTCCCTGCCCTCTGCTAGGCAGGGACGCTGTTCCCCTCACCTCTCCGCTCCGAGCCCGGCGTCCTCCTCCCGCTCTGCTGGCAGCGCGCGCTCCTTCCCAGCCACGGTGCTTAGGGCGCGCTCCCCCCCTCTTAAAGGGGCCACGCGCGCCGTCCTAAGGAGTCCCCGGCCAATGGCCGGAGGACTTCACCATATATAAGGCACCTCCTCCAAAATGGAGGTGCCCGAGCAATGTTGTTGCACTGTTCACTACTCTGCTTCAGCCCTCAGGTCCCGTTTCCAGTTACCTGCCAGTTACCTGCCAGTTTCCTGCCAGTTTGCTGTCTGATTCCTGCCTGTTATCCGCTTACCTGCTTGCTAGCCTGAGGTCCGACGGTCTGCCTTCCGACACCTGTCAGTCTGTCTATGGACCAGCTTGCCCGCTCACCTGGGAGCGCTCACCTGCTACCTGTCTGCTAGCCTACCTGGAGGCTCCGCCGTCACGTGCTGTGACCACCTGCCAGTCCAGAGACTCTTGCCCGCTCACCTGGGAGCGCTCATCTCCTACCTGCCTGTTAGCCTACCTGGAGGCTCCGCCGTCACGTGCTGTGACCACCTGCCAGTCCAGAGACTCTTGCCCGCTCACCTGGGAGCGCTCATCTGTTACCTGCCTGTTAGCCTACCTGGAGGCTCCGCCGTCACATGCTGTGACCACCTGCTTTTCCAGAGACTCTCACCTGCTCACCTGGGAGCACACATCTGCCATCTGCCTGCTAGCCTACCTGGAGGCTCAGCCGTCACAGGTCGTACCTACCCTTTACCCAGAGACTGTCCCGGTCACTTGCCGTGACCTCCTGCCCGTTTACCCAGAGACTGTCCCGGTCACTTGCCGTGACCTCCTGCCCATTCACCCAGAGACTGCCCCGGTCACTTGCTGTGACCTCCTGCCCGTTTACCCAGAGACTGTCCCGGTCACTTGCCGTGACCTCCTGCCCGTTTACCCAGAGACTGTCCCGGTCACCTGCTGTGACTACCTGTCTGTCTTCCCTGGTCGCCACCCGCTTCCTTACAAGGACCGCCCCCTTGTATAAGTAGCTCAGAGGTTCCGCCTCCCAGACCCCTTACAGTTTGCTCGGGCCATGGAACCTGGTGGCACCCAAGCTCCCTCGCTCTCGGACCTTTGTCATGAACTGTCCCGTCAGAGGTCCCAACAGGAGTCCATCCTGAGTCACCTGCGGAATGTCAATTCTCGCCTGGACACTCTGACTGCTCCACCAGCAACCACCGCTAGTGTCATGAATCGCAACCCGGCAGCTCCGCTGCCCACCAATACCATGGTGTCCTGCTCCGGACCCCGGCTTTCTGCACCTCCTCGCTTCGGAGGCGACTCCGCTCAGACTCGGGACTTTATAAACCAGTGCACCCTGCACTTTGAACTCCTGTCCCACCAGTTTAACTCCGACCGGGCCAAAGTAGCCTTCATCATGTCCCATCTCACGGGGGAGGCACTGGCTTGGCTAAATCCTCTATGGGAGAGAGGAGACCCCCTGGTGTCCGACTTGCCTGCCTTTCTCACGGCTTTCCGGAAAGTCTTCGACGAACCCGGACGGAAGACCTCATCCGCATCGTCTCTGCTACGCCTCCGTCAGGGAAGTCTCACCGTGGGCCAATATGCCATACGGTTCCGTACTCTTGCCTCGGAGCTGGCCTGGGATAACAACGCTCTGGTATCTGTCTTCTGGGAGGGTCTGTCCGGCCGTATTAAAGATGAACTCGCCGGTCGGGACATTCCTACCACTCTCGATGACTTAATAACTCTTGCCACCCGGATTGACCTACGGTTCCAGGAGCGTGCCAAAGAGGTCACCCGTGAGAGGAGGTTTCTACGTCTAGCTCCTACTTTCCAAAAACCCGTCACCCCCTCCGTTTCTCCCCAGGTACACTCTCCTGAGCCTATGCAGGTCGACCAGACCAAGATGGTCAAAACCCGTCAGGACTTACGCCGTGCCGAGGGGAGCTGCTTCTACTGTGGCAGCAAGGAGCACCGGATCCGTACCTGCCCGGAGAGGTCGGGAAACGCCTGTGTCTAGGTTCGCTCAGAGAGGTCGACCTAGACAAGAATAAATCCTCTCCATCTCTGCTGCTGTCAGTCTCAATTATCTGCGGGGAGAACCGTTATTTCGAAATAGCCCAACTTGACTCTGGAGCAGCCGGGAATCTTATTTCACAGTCCCTAGTAGAAAAATACCGCATTCCCACCAAACCTCTGGCTGTACCCTTATCTGTCGCTGCCGTGGATGGGGGCCTCTTACCACGTCCCATCCAACTCATCACCGAATCCATTACTCTGCAGGTGGGAATGCTGCATTCTGAGAGCATCTCTTTTCATGTTCTGCCTGGACTCTCTCACGCCCTCTTACTAGGCCTACCTTGGCTCCAGAGACATGCACCCGTGCTTGACTGGCAGACCGGAGAAGTCCTTCGCTGGGGACAGGACTGCCATAAGACTTGTCTGGTTCCCGTTCATCCCGTCCGTCCTTCTCCTACCCCAACTAATCTACCTGAACTTCCGATTCCTTATTGGTCATTTGCTGATGTCTTTAATAAAAAGGAGGCAGAGACATTACCCCCTCATAGACCATACGACTGTCCTATCGATCTGTTACCCAGTACTACGCCTCCCCGTGGGCGTATTTACCCATTGTCCGCTGCTGAGACCCGGTCGATGTCCGAATATATTAAGGAGAATCTGGCCCGGGGATTCATCCGGAAATCTACCTCCCCGGCGGGAGCAGGCTTCTTTTTCGTTAAAAAGAAGGACGGCTCTCTCCGTCCCTGTATAGACTATAGAGGCCTTAACCAGATCACGGTGAAGAATAAGTACCCCCTTCCGCTCATTCCGGAATTATTTGATCGTCTGAGGGGGGCTAGAATCTTCACAAAACTGGACCTCTGTGGGGCGTACAACCTGGTCCGTATCCGTCAGGGGGATGAATGGAAGACTGCATTCAACACCCGGGACGGCCACTATGAATATCTGGTAATGCCCTTTGGTCTTTGTAACGCTCCCGCCGTCTTTCAAGAGTTGGTCAATGACATCTTCCGGGACCTTCTCTACTCCTGCGTAGTGGTGTACCTGGACGACATCTTGGTCTTCTCTCCGGATCTCCAGACTCACCGGAGGGATGTTCGTCAGGTCCTGCTCAGGCTCAGGCAGAATCACCTCTTCGCTAAATATGAGAAGTGCCTCTTTGAGCAGACCTCGCTTCCGTTTTTGGGCTACATTATTTCTCAGACCGGCCTCCGAATGGATCCAGAGAAACTGTCTGCCATCGAGAAATGGCCTCGACCGGAGGAGTTGAAGGCTATCCAGCGGTTCCTGGGCTTCGCCAACTACTACCGCCTCTTCATACCGCACTTCTCTTCCCGGACTGCCCCAATTTCCGCGCTCACCCGTAAGGGCACTAATCCCAGAGAGTGGCCGCCCGAAGCAGAGGAGGCCTTTCTTTCCTTAAAACAGGCCTTCTCTTCCGCCCCGGTGCTGCATCGCCCGGACGGCAACAAGCAGTTCTTCCTGGAAGTTGACGCCTCCTCCTCTGGAGCCGGAGCGGTACTTACCCAAAAATCATCTTCCGGGAGAATGGTAACTTGTGGCTTCTTCTCCAAACTCTTCTCCTCTTCTGAGCGCAACTATTCCATAGGAGACCGAGAGTTATTGCCCATCAAGCTGGCATTGGAGGAGTGGCGTTACCTACTCGAGGGGGATCTTCACCCGGTAATAATTTACACTGACCACAAGAACTTGGCTTACCTCCAGCATGCCCAGAGACTTAACCCGCGCCAAGCCCGGTGGTCCTTGTTTTTTGCTCGCTTTGATTTTGTTCTTCATTTTCGCCCGGCTGACAAAAACATCAAAGCGGACGCCTTGTCCCGATCCTTTCTGGTGTCTGATCTCGAGGAAGAACCTAAACATATCATCGATCCCGCCAGAGTAATGCAGGTGGCTCCCGTGAGTCTGAATCGTCTCCCTCCCGGTAAGACGTTCGTATCGGTACCTGATCGGGAGAAGATCCTACACTGGGGTCATTCGTCTAAACTAGCTGGCCACGCCGGTCAGAAAAAGACCCTCCAGCTTATTACCCGGCACTACTGGTGGCCTACCCTGCACAAGGACGTAATAGACTTTGTTTCTGCCTGTGTGTCCTGCGCCCGCAACAAAGTCCCGAGACACCTGCCAGCCGGTCGCCTCCTTCCGCTTCCTGTACCTGCTGCCCCCTGGCAGCATATAGCTATGGACTTCATAACTGATCTCCCCGTCTCTGCCGGTTGTACGGTCATTTGGGTGGTCGCTGACCGCTTTTCCAAGATGGCTCACTTTATTCCCCTGCCAGGCCTCCCGTCTGCACCCGAGCTGGCTAAAGACTTTATCCGCCACATCTTCCGTCTTCATGGCCTGCCCCTCCACATCGTGTCGGATCGTGGGGTACAGTTCACCTCACGTTTCTGGAGAGCCACTTGTAAATTGCTAGACGTCACCCTGGACTTCTCCTCCGCTTACCACCCACAGTCTAATGGTCAAGTGGAGCGGATCAATCAGATCCTGACCAGTTACCTCCGGCACTTCGCTAATGCCCACCATTCTGACTGGGTGGATCTCCTGCCATGGGCCGAATTCTCTTACAATAATCACGAGAGCGAATCTTCCTCCAAATCCCCGTTTTTTGTAGTCTTCGGTCAGCATCCTCGGATCCCATTTCCCGTCTCCACCTCGGTGGATAATCCGGCTGCGGAATCTCTTGTTAACAAATTTTCCTCCATGTGGGAGAGTACCCGGTCCGCACTCCTTCAGTCGTCCGAGCGTATGAAAAGACATGCTGACAAAAAACGTCTGGATCCTCCTCAATTCCGTCCAGGGGATAAGGTCTGGCTCTCGTCCAAGTATGTCCGGCTCAAGATTCCTTCCTATAAGTTAGGGCCTCGGTTCATCGGTCCTCTGGAGGTCATCAGTCAGATCAACCCGGTGGCCTATAAATTGAAACTCCCGGCCAACTTGCGGATCCCTAACTCCTTCCATGTATCTCTCCTCAAACCCGTGGTACTTAACTCTTTTTCCAAGTCAACAGGTACGCCTCCTGCTCCGGTTTCCGCTGAAAACGAGTTTGAGGTAGAGAACATTCTGGCCACAAAAAGGGTAAGAGGAAAGACCTTTTTTCTAGTAGATTGGAAGGGGTTTGGTCCTGAAGAGAGAACGTGGGAGCCCCGGGAGAACATCCATGCCCCTCTCATCCTTGCTAAATTTCTGTCTGGCCTAAAAAAGGGGGGGCCTAAAGGGGGGGGTACTGTAGCGTCGGCGTCCCTGCCCTCTGCTAGGCAGGGACGCTGTTCCCCTCACCACTCCGCTCCGAGCCCGGCGTCCTCCTCCCGCTCTGCTGGCAGCGCGCGCTCCTTCCCGGCCACGGTGCTTAGGGCGCGCGCGCGCTCCCCCCCTCTTAAAGGGGCCGCGCGCGCCGTCCTAAGGAGTCCCCGGCCAATGGCCGGAGGACTTCACCATATATAAGGCACCTCCTCCAAAATGGAGGTGCCCGAGCAATGTTGTTGCACTGTTCACTACTCTGCTTCAGCCCTCAGGTCCCGTTTCCAGTTACCTGCCAGTTACCTGCCAGTTTCCTGCCAGTTTGCTGTCTGATTCCTGCCTGTCATCCGCTTACCTGCTTGCAAGCCTGAGGTCCGACGGTCTGCCTTCCGACACCTGTCAGTTTGTCTATGGACCAGCTTGCCCGCTCACCTGGGAGCGCTCACCTGCTACCTGTCTGCTAGCCTACCTGGAGGCTCCGCCGTCACGTGCTGTGACCACCTGCCAGTCCAGAGACTCTTGCCCGCTCACCTGGGAGCGCTCATCTCCTACCTGCCTGTTAGCCTACCTGGAGGCTCCGCCGTCACGTGCTGTGACCACCTGCCAGTCCAGAGACTCTTGCCCGCTCACCAGAGACTGTCCCGGTCACCTGCTGTGACTACCTGCCTGTCTTCCCTGGTCACCACCCTCTTCCTTACAAGGACCGCACCCTTGTATAAGTAGCTCAGAGGTTCCGCCTTCCAGACCCGTTACAGCTGTCCCCTGAAAGTGTAGACTGCCTAACTTTCATCAAGATGAACAAGTCATGGATCTCCAAGGACTTTTGCACCCCAATCGTAGACTGTACAGACTAGGCGATGTTGTAGTTTTTAGTGTGCTGCATTGATCTTGCGGAATTGCAGTCTGTGATATGGCTTCTGTGCCTGCTCTTGCTGCTGCTGCAGGTGTTAACACAAATTTTTGGAAATGTGAACACTCCTGGTTAGGTCTCCATCTCCTGGGTTGGCTGTAACGGAAGAGGTGTCGGTCCTAATTATACTACTTCTACTGTAATGAAATTGATGCCACTTTGTTGGTGTCTGCCACTAATTTTTAGAAATGTGAACAGTCCTGATTGGGTCTCCATCTGCTGGGTTGACTGTAGTGGAAGAGGTTTTTGGTCTCCATTATACTACTTTTACTCTAGTGAAATTGATGCCACTTTGGTGATGTAAGGCCCTAATTTTTTTAAATGTGAAGAGTCCTGATTGGGTCTCCATCTGTAGGGTTGGCTATAGTGGAAGAGGTTTTGGTCTCCATTACAATAATTATACTCTATAATTTTTTGGTGCAGATATTGTTCTCTACACAGGGGTACACAAACATGATAAACTTAAAATTGGTTTTCTTACTACCGTGGTATATAAAGCAGGCTACATCTCAGCTTAAAATTCTTTGGGGCAAATATTGTTCTCAATACAGCGAAATAAAAATAAAAGGTTGGGTCCGAGCAGCTTCCTGACCCTTGACTGTACTGTCTTGTCAGGGAAAGAAGAGGAGGATGCTGACTCTCAGGGCGAGGAATGGGATAACACATTGAATGATGATGAGATTGTAGATCCCAACTGGTGTGAACCCAGAGGCACGCAGCCGAGTAGCTCATATGAGGAGGTGGAGGAAGAGGAAGGCAAGGAGGTTACGTTACATCCTAAGGCACTGACATGGAGTGATGCAACCGCGATGAGCACTGCATCCTTAGCCACAACCATGGCAGTGGCCAGCAGCGGTCACGGGTCTGCAGCTCGCAGGGGCGGCAAGGGTTGTCTAGCCTGGGCCTTTTTTGACACTGCAAAAGATGAGCCAACTCACGTTATCTGTCAAATTTTCAAGATAAAACTCAGTAGAGGGAAAAAGTGCAATAATTTGACTACTACATGCATGAACCTTCACTTGCGCAATCAACATGCATTACTCTGGCAATCTCACTACGATAAAATGCGGACCTCAACAACCATCAGCCATCACATCAACCGCATCTGCTGCTGCTTTATCCTCCTCCTCTGTTACCGTGCCAAGAATTGTCACTCAGGTTTCCCACCGCAAAACCTCCAGTTCTTTACCCGCTCCAATCAGGCTGAGTGAGAGCCCATCAGCTGTAACGGAAGCGGACATACCTGTTGTTTTTGACCGATCTCAATGAACGAGCACACCACAACTTTACCAATCCATTGTAACATCTCCGCCTGCATCTCACTCACGGTCCAGCAGTTTGTTCAGTTCACCGTACTCCGCTGTCTCTCAGCACAGCAGCCAGGCTTTGGTCCCGTAGTTGTGGTCACGTAAAAGATTGTTTCCTCCACCACATGCCAAAGCTAAGAGATTGAACTCCACCATCTCCAATCTGTTGGCCACGGAAATGGTGGGGTGAGGCCCTAATTTTTTGAAATGTGAACACACTTGATTGGTTCTCCATCTGCTGAGTTGGCTGTAGTGAAAGAGTTGTCGGTCCCCATTATACTAGTTCTATTCTAGTGAAATTAATTCTTTGGTGCAGATATTATTGTCACAGGGGTACACATGATATAATCAAAATTGTTTTTGTTAGTACCGTGGTATATTAAGCAGGCTACATTTCATCTTTTAATTCTTTGATGATGATATTGTTCTCCATACAGGGGTACACATTAGTGATGAGTGAGCACTAAATGTTCTCAACTTAGTGGTTCAGCAGTTTCTCAAAGCCTACCCAGATCTGCCAGAGCTGCTCATGAAAGTATGCCGTGCATGTGCCCATTTCAGAAAGTCAGCTACAGCTTCCGCCACCCTGGCAGTGCTTCAGCAGCGTTTGCAGCTTCCAGCTCACCGACTGGTGTGCAATGTGACCACACATTGGAAATCAATGTTGCAGATGTTTGGAAGGATTTGTGAGCAGCAGAGGGCAGTTGTTGAGTACCAGCTTCAACACGCCTGTTGGAATTCAGGTCAAACTCCGCACATAACAGGTGATGAGTGGGCATGGATGTCTGACATCTGTGCTGTCCTCCAAAACTTTGAAGACTCCACCAAGATGGTGAGCGGCAATGATGCCATAATTAGCATCACCATCTCGCTTCTCTGTCTACTGAAAAACTGGCTGCTCACAATTAAAGAGGAGACATTGCAGGTGGAGCAAGGAACTATACAGGGTGATGCTACACAGCTCAGCCATATCTCATCTCAACGTGGATTGGGTGATAATGAGGAGGAGGAGAACATGGACAGTCATCCTCTTGGTGAAGACAGGGAAGTCTTGGCTGTCTTGGAAGTCTTGATACCTCTCTTTCAGTCTGAGGGAAAGCTGTATGAGTTTTGATTAATGATGACCTTCAGTAGCCTAAACTGTGGCTTTGCTTATGCACGTTATTTCTCAAAATGCATTGCAGATCAGACCATTGACCAACTCTGTAGTTAAGAAATTCAAGGCGTAAAGTTAGATCTTTGTGTGTGACTAAGCACCACCGAGAAATGTGAGATGATGTTGGATGGGCTGCCATTGCTTATGGAACAAGCTGCATTAGAGGACTTGCTGGGAGAAATGGCAGCATTAGTAGATACGGTTTCCCTCTATGCCAGTCCTTTCATCGAGCTAAAGAATATGTCTGAGGTGAAATTAAACTATCACTGAGAAGCAGTGTCAGACTGAAAAACATTGGGCCCACCAGAGGATTTGATTCTGAGGGCCCACCTTTCACCCCCGCTCAAGAGCCCCATAGCAGTGCTAAGGTTTCGACTATGAACTCTCCTGAAGGAGAAGCCCGTCCAACCCTGCCGAGAAGCAGCCCTGGCTAAGAAAAGTCTGTGTGAAGGTCCCCTGACACTGTATGGCTGCTATTTAACTCAGGAGGAAACCAGAGAACTTGGGGAGAAGGGGGGAGAACATACAAGCTACTTGCAGATGTTGTCCTTGGTGGGATTTGAACCCAGGACCCCAGGGCTGCAAGGCTGCAGTGCTAACCATTAAGCCACCGTGCTGCTCTCTCTATTTGCCTACTGATATCTGACATGCTGGAGAAACTTGCACCTACTGCCACTCAGTGTCTTCAGCTCCTTTGTGAGAAACTAATGTTTGGGCAGCCACTCAGTCTACCAAATAAAATTCATGAAAAATAAATTGTGTATGGCTTCACTTCTAGTACTGGGTGCACTGTTAATACCATGGCGTGCCAAAATTCACTGGAAATATTCCAGGCTGGTTGGAGACAAGCTCATTCCCACAGAAAAGTACCAGCAGCAAGCTAAGGAGATGGTGGCCTCTATCATCATAAAGGAGTTAACTCATTGCCTAGGAGACTGACCACCGCTGCTGTCAACCTTGTAAACATTGTGTTGAAGCTTGTAAGGTGTCATGGGTTTACCATGACAGAGAAGAGCCAGAAGACCGCAGTGTCTGATTCCTCCCACTCCTGCAGTCATTAGAAGCCTTTCGCCTTCATATTGATAGGTGCAGGTTTCTTTTTGCAGTGCAGGGGTTAATCTGCTCAGTTGTTAGCTCCTGGAAGCTTACCTTCATTTAGGCTCTCAGTAGATTTGTCCCATACATCTCCCCTACTCTGTAACTCTGTACCCCAACACATCAGACTGTCGCCTACCGTGGCAACCTTGAAAAGGAAGCTGAAGACCCACTTATTTGGACAAGCGTACAATCTGCAGTAACACTCGCTCCAGCATACTGCTGCACAACCAGCTGTACCCTGACCTACTGTATCCTCACCCATCCCTTGTAGATTGTTTGTGTGCCCTCTTGTACCAGTCGGTGACCCCTTTTCACATGTAAAGCTCCACGGAATAAATGTCGCTATAATAATAAATAATAATTACAGTCCTTGTATTCTGGGTCAATTGATGGCACTTTCCTGGTGTATGCCCCTAATTTTATGTGTTTTGGCAGCTTTTGGGCCTGTTTGAAGGTGTTGTGTATGCGTTTGTTTTTGCCCCCCATTGAATCCAATGGAGTTCGGCAATGTTCGACTAATATTCGAGGAATAAATCAGCGAATATTGCAAATTCGACGATCGGAATCCGAACCGAATATTGAAACATTCGCTCATCTCTAGTTTCCTGACTGTTTTATGGACACTTATTAAACCACCAGTCTATTTCAACCTGCATCCCTGTGTGTGAACCAGCATCTACCACAGAGCCGATCCTTCACAATACATACAGTACAGACCAAAAGTTTGGACACACCTTCTCATTTAAAGATTTTTCTGTATTTTCATGACTATGAAAATTGTACATTCACACTGAAGGCATCAAAACTATGAATTAACATATGTGGAATTATATACTTAACAAAAAAGTGTGAAACAGCTGAAAATATGTCTTATATTCCAGGTTCTTCAAAGTAGCCACCTTTTGCTTTGATGACTGCTTTGCACACTCTTGGCATTCTCTTGATGAGCTTCAAGAGGTAGTCACCGGAAATGGTCTTACAACAATCTTGAAGGAGTTCCCAGAGATGCTTAGCATTTGTTGGCCCTTTTGCCTTCACTCTGCGGTCCACCTCACCCCAAACCATCTCGATTGGGTTCAGGTCTGGTGACTGTGGAGGCCAGGTCATCTGGCGTAGCACCCCATCACTCTCCTTCTTGGTCAAATAGCCCTTACACAGCCTGGAGGTGTGTTTGGGGTCATTGTCCTGTTGAAAAATAAATGATGGTCCAACTAAACGCAAACCGGATGGAATAGCATGCCACTGCAAAATGCTGAGGTAGCCATGCTGGTTCAGTATGCCTTCAATTTTGAATAAATCCCCAACAGTGTCACCAGCAAAGCACCCCCACACCATCACACCTATTCCTCCATGCTTCACGGTGGGAAGCAGGCATGTAGAGTCCATCCCTTCACTTTTTCTGCATCGCACAAAGACACGGTGGTTGGAACCAAAGATCTCAAATTTGGACTCATCAGACCAAAGCACAGATTTCCACTAGTCTAATGTCCATTCCTTGTATTCTTTTGCCCAAACTTGTCTCTTCTGCTTGTTGCCTGTCCTTAGCAGTGGTTTCCTAGCAGCTATTTTACCATGAAGGCCTGCTGCACAAAGTCTCCTCTTACCAGTTGTTGTACAGATGTGTCTGCTGCTAGAACTCTGTGTGGCATTGACCTGGTCTCTAATCTGAGCTGCTGTTAACCTGCGATTTCTGAGGCTGGTGACTCGGATAAACTTATCCTCAGAAGCAGATGTGACTCTTGGTCTTCCTTTTCTGGAGCGGTCCTCATGTGAGCCAGTTTCTTTGTAGCGCTTGATGGTTTTTGCAACTGCACTTGGGGACACTTTCAAAGTTTGCCCAATTTTTCGGACTGACTGACCTACATTTCTTAAAGTAATGATGGCCACTCATTTTTCTTAACTTAGCTGCTTTTTTCTTGCCATAATACAAATTCTAACAGTCTATTCAGTAGGACTATCAGCTGTGTATCCACCTGACTTCTGCACAACTAAACTGATGGTCCCAACCCCATTTATAAGGCAAGAAATCCCACTTATTAAACCTGACAGGGCACACCTGTGAAGTGAAAACCATTTCCGGTGACTACCTCTTGAAGCTCATCAAGAGAATGCCAAGAGTGTGCAAAGCAGTCATCAAAGCAAAAGGTGGCTACTTTGAAGAACCTAGAATATAAGACATATTTTCAGTTGTTTCACACTTTTTTGTTAAGTATATAATTCCACATGTGTTAATTCATAGTTTTGATGCCTTCAGTGTAAATGTACAATTTTCAAAGTCATGAAAATACAGAAAAATCTTTAAATGAGAAGGTGTGTCCAAACTTTTGGTCTGTACTGTATATATTAACCCAAACTATTGTATCCTAATTATCAGTGCGCATTGTAAACTATTAAATTTAATACTTTAATATTTCTTTGAATATTCCCCAAATACACATAACATAAGACTTTTTACTTTACAAACCCAAAACCAGTCTATAGATACAAGGATACATAAGATAAATGGATATGGCCTCCGTGACAATACAGAGTAAAATCTTAATTATGCCAGACATACTTTCTGATGGCAAGAGCAGCGCACCTTTATTTTTATGTTGACTCTTTAATCTGTGTTCTTCTTTAGTTGATTAATACAAACTATTATTTGTATAAGCCTGAATGTTATCTGCTCTTTGATTCTGAAACAATTATGTGTATTTACAAGAGCCCCTGTAATACAAAATATTTAAATAGATTAGCTATAACAATGAATATTTGGTAGATATGTTAAATACCATTGTAGGGTGTTTGCCAGTCAATCTTGGGGGATGAGCTGTGGATACTCAAGCCCTGTGAAATAATATTGTAATGCACGCGCCCAGACTGACTGGCATGTGCGTGATTAGTGATTCCACTGTGCCATGAACCGGAGAGTGCCTGGAGGGGCGTAACTAAGTATCTGCCCGATCTGACCAAGGTCGCACGACGGCATACAACGCCAGTGCACCAGGGAGGAACCGAGTAGAGGGACCAGGTACCACTCCAGGTCAGACCCCGGACACGGCTGTTAACCCACACCGGGGAATACAGGAACAGGCAGGCTAGAGCGCAGGCTGGGTAGGGTCCAGTACAGACTGGGAGACGGGTTCAGAGCCGCAGATGCGGTAATCAATCAGAGCAAAGCGAAACCACAGACGCGGTAGACAAGGCTGAGCAGAGCGAAACCGCAGACGCGGTAGACAAGGCTGAGCAGAGCAAAACCGCAGACGCGGTAGAC
This sequence comes from Phyllobates terribilis, assembly GCF_046119375.1. NCBI lineage: Eukaryota > Metazoa > Chordata > Amphibia > Anura > Dendrobatidae > Phyllobates > Phyllobates terribilis. The sequence continues at coordinate 16,094,938 of NW_027362761.1, read as the reverse complement.
AAGGCTGAGCAGAGCGAAACCGCAGACGCGGTAGACAAGGCTGAGCAGAGCGAAACCGCAGACGCGGTAGACAAGGCTGAGCAGAGCGAAACCGCAGACGCGGTAGACAAGGCTGAGCAGAGCGAAACCGCAGACGCGGTGGACAAGGCTGAGCAGAGCGAAACCGCAGACGCGGTAGACAAGGCTGAGCAGAGCGAAACCGCAAGTGTGGTGGACAAAGCTGAGCGGGCAGGTACCGCCGAAGCGGTAAGTAAGACAGGACAGAGATAAATCGCCGAAGCGGTAAACAAAGACAAAGCAAAGGGGACAGGGCTCTGTTCACACGGAACAGACTGGAAAAGAAAGGCAGAACCAGATACACACAAGATACTTGCAAAGAAGTAGCGAAAGGACTCCAACTCACAAACGGAAGTACAATGACAACGAGTAGAAGTTAGGTGCAGGTTCAGACTCTACAGAAAAAGGAAGCAAATGGACATAAAGACAAAACAGATAAGAAGCTAGGAGACAGTTCAGACAAGAACAGTTACTGAAGCGAGATACAGGAGCGAGTCTGGGTATGCGGCCCCCAGAGGGCGGGACGAACAGGCTAAGAGCGAGTTCACATGGGCCTGGAATTACAGCCTCCAGGAAAGGCAGAAAGACCGCTGGCTAGAGTGCACAGACAGGACACAGTTCAGACATGGGAACTGATACCGCAAGGCAGGAAACATAGACAGGTCCTGGCATATCAGTGACTAGAAGCCAACTGACAGAACAAGATGCTCAGGCAAGGATTCCAAGGAGGAGCTGGTTTAAATACCAGATGACAGGCAGCAATAGGCTGAGGACGCATTAGGGGTGTGTCTGCAGCAGCTACAAGAAACAGGAAATTCTGCGGGCGTCGCCCTTAGCAGCTAGAGCAGAGCAAAGCAGACAGTATGGAAAGAAGCCAGAGTGGCAGTCTGGACTGGAAATCAAGTGCGTGCTCTTGCACAGTGGGAGATGGACCACTATGCAAGGACGCCGCCAGGTATGTTACAAATATCATCCCTAATTCTTAACCTGTCGATGTGTACTTAAAAAGCAGATGTGCTTCTGTAGTGCAGGAGGCAGAATAAGACTTGGGACAGAGTCAGACAGACAGACTTTGGAAGGAGAATGAGAGATATCCTCCAGGACAGCAGATGGATTGCATGGCATTACCAAAAAGACACAGATTTGAATTCTATATTATTCTAGCCTAAGGGTACCGGCCTTGACTGGAAAGATTCGGATCTGCTTCATTAACCATCAGAGAGACATGGATACATTTTGGGGAGTCCAGGAGAAAACAAAGAAGTCACCTGGCCCCATGGATATGTTGTTTTGGGGTTGATAGGAGGGATCCACCGGTTGCCTAGAACCCATGGAGACATTTGGAGTTGCCAGGAGGGACCCACCGGTTGCCTGGCCCCATGGAAACTCTCGGAGAGGCCAGATTTGGACCCTCGGGTCTCCTGGTCTTGTACCTTGATGGACTGCTAGTTTACCTCCTCTCTGTGGGGGCCCGCCAGAAACGAGGGGCCACTGGTTTAGGTAGTCGGCCCTGGAAGTCTCCAAAGTCGCGACTGATCTATCCCAGGCGGGCTGGCGGGAAGGGTGAGACTGTGTAATGTTCTACCATCTTGGGCATTTGCTGGGATGTTCTGTGTGTTTATTGTCCGCTTTGTGGTTCAATAAAGTATTGCCACGCTGGTTTACCCTCACCCTGTGTTGTCTGAATAGCATTACACCCACGAAAGACTGCAGGTCTTCACATATTAGTGGCAGCAGTGGGATACCACTCAGCCTAGAAGAGCTGGTGGAGCTTCAGGGGACTGGTGTTTACACACACTGTTCAAAGGGCTCCACAACCAGGGAGGCATATAGGCAGACCCAGCAGTCCATAGGTGAGGCATACACAGCGGGTTTCGGATGCTACCATGTCCAACCCAACCAGCTCGGCCTTGGGAGGAAGACCGGAGAGGATATACAGCAGCAACAAGAAACGGTAACTACAGGAGCTATGCCAGCTTCAACGGATTGAATACCAGGCTACCGATACTCATCAGATTTAATTCAGGAACCACAGGATGCAGAGGACGGCATGTGTGGACGCAATGGATACCAGTCTGTTTTCTTCAATTACATTTTGAGTTTATTTGCAAGGAAGACATAGAATATGCTCTGAGGAAACCGTATGATGCAAAGTTTGGTTCTAATGAAAGTGAGACCTCTTATATTCATGTCTGTGCCTAAGGACATGCTGATGGACTGTCTCCAATAAGTTGAGAAGGATGACTGGGATCATATCATGTCTGGCTAATTAAGATTGGGGGAACAATGTGAAGATACAGAATAAAATCTTAATAAGCCAGACAATTATATTAGTTAAGCCAAGAGAAGTACACTATTGTGTTTAAATTGACTTGTAAATATATGTGTATCTCTGTGGCTGTGAATAACCCTGAATGCTGAATTCTATTCGTTTGGAAACAATCATGTTTACTATGCTAATGACAAATTGTACTAAGTCAGCTGAAAGTTTATTTAAAGAGCCCACTGTATACCAACTATGTAAATTGATTAATGAGAAAGCAAGCAAAGATGTCTCCAGCAGGACCAGGGTTGTATATATCTTGTTAAAACTTCACTTTTAATTTCAAATTGTAAAAGCCAAGGATGAGTTACAAAATGAGCAATATAGCGGCTCTTAGGTACAGCACATTCCAACGCGTTTCGGCTAAACCTTATTCATGGAATAATGTGAGAACTAAGCCTACTAGCTGAAGTTAAATAAAACACACTTCTTGATGATTGCTTCAGGTGTTGGACCACAGCCCAGAGGAGAATTAACCCATTATTGGCAGCTAAAATTAACTAGTGTATCTCTCACTCATTTTATATTTCCACTAATTTTGTATTTCCATTCTATCTCATGTCCAATTTTATGTAGTTTTTGTGCTTTTTTGCTGTAGTTAATTTTAGCTGCCAATAATGGGTTAATTCTCCTCTGGGCTGTGGTCCAACACCCGAAGCAATCATCAAGAAGTGTGTTTTATTTAACTTCAGCTAGTAGGCTTAGTTCTCACATTATTCCATGAATAAGGTTTAGCCGAAACGCGTTGGAATGTGCTGTACCTAAGAGCCGCTATATTGCTCATTTTGTAACTCATCCTTGGATTTTACAATTTGAAATTAAAAGTGAAGTTTTAACAAGATATATACAACCCTGGTCCTGCTGGAGACATCTTTGCTTGCTTTCTCATTACTTGTACCTTGGTAGCCCATGACCTGGGCGTCTCCGCTGCAAGACTTCGTTGGGACTGGATGAGTCTGGCTATTACATGGTGAGCTGACATACGTTTTCCCTTTCCCCTTGTTTTTTCATATGTAAATTGATTATTTCAAACAATGAGAGCTGGGCTATGTAAGTAATGCCCTCCCTAACCCCGACCAGTGAATGATGACCTTACACAGATGTAAATATAAACAGGGATGTCTATAGTGCTGGAGGCAGAATCAAGCAGAGTCAGTTTTGGGAAAGAGATTCAGAAAGACTTTACAAGGAGAATGAGAAACATAGTAACATAGTTTGCAAACATAGTTTGTAAAGCCGAATAAAGACTTGCGTCCATCAAGTTCGACCTGTTAGTTCTGTAATTGCTAAAGTTGATCCAGAGGAGGGCAAAAACCCCAAATGATTTGGCCAATCTTCACCTGAGGAAAAATTCCCTCCCGACTCTGAAGCCAGCAGTCAGAATAAATCCCTGTATCAACTTACTATTTTATTTTATTTTTAAGTATATGCTGAAATCTGCCTGGTATCTAGAAATGCATCCAGTCCCCGCTTGAACTGGTGTAGTGAATCCGACATTACCTTCTCCTCACTCAGTGAATTCCATATTCTCACTGCTCTTACCGTAAAGAACCCCTTCATATGCTGGTGCTGAAACCTTTTCTCTTCCAGTCTTAGTGAATGCCCTCTTGTTACCGTAATATTCCTCCTTATGAACAAATCCCTGGCAAGGTCTCTATACTGTCCCCTAACATATTTGTACACATTTATTATGTCCCCCCTCAACCTTCTCTTTTCCAGGCTGAATAGTCCTAATTTTGCCAACCTCTCTGGGTATTGCAGTCCCTCCATTCCCTTTATTAATTTTGTTGCCCTTCTTTGTACCTTTTCAAGCTCATTTATATCCTTTCTATATATTGGGGCCCATAACTGAGCACAGTATTCCAAGTGTGGTCTGACCAGTGCTTTGTACAGTGGAAGAACAATGTTCTCATCCTTTGCAGCTATACCTCTTCTGATACATCCCATTACCCTGTTTGCCCTTACAGCAGCGGCCTGACTTTGGGCACTCCAATTTAGTTTGCTATCAATCAAGATGCCCAAGTCCTTTTCCATCTCTGAATTCCCCAATGATTTCCCATTCAGTGAGTACTGGTGACTTCCATTTTTCCTTCCCATATGTATGACCTTACATTTCTCCTCGTTAAACCTCATTTGCCATTTAATGCTCCACATACCCAGCTTATCCAAATCCCTCTGTAGGTCTGCACTGTCCTCTTTTGTATTAATTGTTTTACATAACTTTGTGTCATCTGCAAATATTGATATTTTACTATTTATCCCGTTGACTACGTCGTTAATAAAGATATTAAATAACATTGGGCCTAGTACAGACCCCTGTGGTACCCCACTAGTGACGCTTACCCAATCTGAGTATATTCCATTTATAACCACCCTCTGCCTTCTATCCTTTAGCCAGTTAGCTACCCACTTGCAGACATTTTCCCCCAGCCCCATCATTCTCATTTTGTATACCAACCTATTATGTGGCACGCTATCGAACGCTTTTGAGAAGTCGAGATACACGACATCCACTGGTTCCCCCTGATCTACTCGAGAGCTAACCTCCTCGTAGAAGTCAATCAGGTTTGTTTGGCAGGAGCGATTCCTCATGAATCCATGTTGGTTCGGGATTAAAAGATTATTAGCATCAAGATGCTCCGTAATTGCCTCTTTAATGAAGCTTTCAAAACTTTTGCCCACAACGGACGTCAGACTCACCGGCCGATAGTTTCCGGCGTCACTTTTCGCTCCCTTTTTGAATATTGGCACTACATTCGCCTGTCGCCAATCAAGTGGTACAGACCCAGTCTCAACAGAGTCCTTAAATATAAGATATAACGGTCTGTCTATCACATTACTTAGTTCCCTTAGTACCCGTGGGTGTATGCCATCAGGTCCTGGTGATTTGTTTATTTTAATGTTACTGAGGCGTTTCTGTACCTCAACTTGGGTTAGATTAGTCATACTTAGTGGAGGATTAAGCTTGTCACTTCTCATTTCTCCTGTTAGTTCGATTTCCTTTGTGAAAGTTGTCGAAAAAAAATTATTTAATAGATTAGCTTTATCCTCATCTTTCTCTATGATTTTGCCTTCCTCACTTTTTATCGGTCCAATATTATCCGATTTAATCCTTTTACTATTTATATACGTAAAGAACAGTTTGGGATTTGATCTACTTTCCCTAGCAATACGTCTCTCTGTTTCCTCCTTCGCTATTTTTATTTGTTTTTTACAGGTTCTCGTTTTTTCCTTGTAACACATTAGTGCCTCCTTACTGTTTTCCTGTTTTAATCTCTTGAATGCCTCTTTTTTGCTATTTAACGCCCCTTTTACGTTCTTGTTCAACCATATTGGTTTCCTCTTATTTCTGGCCCTTTTATTCCCATACGGTATATACCTCTCGCACTGAGTATTCAGAATTCTTTTGAAGGTTTCCCATTTACTATTCGTATTCCTTTGATTAAGAACTTTGTCCCAGTCAATAAGTTGAAGGCTTTCTTTCAGCTGATCAAACTTCGCCCTCCTAAAGTTTAATGTTTTTGTTGTTCCCTTATTGATAACCCTACTGAAGGGCATTTTGAAGTCGATAATATTATGATCGCTATTACCTAGGTGCCCCCCTATCTGTACCTCAGTTATTCTATCAGGCCTATTAGTCAATATTAAGTCCAACACGGCCTTCCCTCTCGTTGGTTCCTGCACTAGTTGGGAGAGATAATTATCCTTAATATTTGTCAAGAACCTTTTTCCTTTCTGAGATCTACAGGTTTCTGTTTCCCAGTCAATATCCGGGTAGTTGAAATCCCCCATTACAATCACTTCATTATGTTTTGCTACTTTGTCTATTTGTCCTAATAGCAGATTCTCATTCTCCTCTGTTATATTTGGTGGCTTATAGCAGACCCCCAGTAATATTTTATTATTATTTTTTGCCCCCTCTATCTCTACCCACATGGACTCGACCCCCTCTTCTCCCTCTCCTATATCTTCCCTTAGTCTGGGTTTTAGACATGACTTTACATATAAGCAGACTCCTCCGCCTTTCCCCTGTTTCCGGTCCCTTCTAAATAAACTATAATCTAATAAATTTACCGCCCAGTCGTAGCTATCGTCTAGCCAAGTCTCTGTTATACCTACGATGTCATACCTCTCCTCCGATATAAGCGACCGCAGCTCATCTGCCTTATTGGTCAGGCTTCTTGCGTTGGTCAGCATGCAAGATAAAACTTTGGGGTTATTTAGCATCCTATTCTTCTCTAACGATCTAACTGTACCATCCCCACCCCCCTCATTATATTCACTTCTCCCCTTCCCCCTTGCTTGCCTCACATCCCACCTATTTCCTTGGTCCCCCCCCCCGTCTCTAGTTTAAAAACTCCCCCAACCTATTAGCCATCTTCTCCCCCAGCACCGCTGCACCCTCCCCATTGAGGTGCAGCCCGTCCCTACGGTAGAGCCTGTAGCCGACCGCGAAGTCGGCCCAGTTCTCCATGAACCAAAACCCTTCTGCCTTGCACCAACTCTTTAGCCACTTATTCACCTCTCTAACCTCCTGTTGGCGCTCCTGTGTGGCTCGCGGGATTGGTAGTATTTCTGAGAAAACTACCTTGGAGGTCCTTGCCCTAAGCTTCCTACCTAGGTCCCTGAAATCATTTTTAAGGACCCTCCATCTACCACTCACTTTGTCATTGGTGCCGATGCGGACCATGACCATGTCTTCGCCAGCCCCACCCAGTAACCTGTCAACCCGATCCGCGATGTGCCGGACTCGAGCGCCAGGGAGGCAGCACACCGTTCGGCGATCCCGGTCTTTGTGACAGATTGCCCTGTCTGTCCCCCTAATAATAGAGTCACCCACTACCAGAACCTGGCTTGCCTGCCCTACACTTCCCCCCTCCCCCTCATTACTGGAGCATACACTCCCCCGGCGGTCAGAGGATCTGTCGTGCTCCAATAATGCCGGTTCTGAACCAGCCTTCCTATACTTCTTCCCTCTATCCCTCCTAACTGTTATCCAGCTCCCTGCCTGTTCAGCCTGCACTTCCCCTCTATGCTCCACCCCCAGTATTGACCCATTGAGTGTCTGCTCGGTGAGCAGCAAACTCTGTTCCATGTTGTCGATGCTCCTCAGCACCGCTATCTGAGCACTTAGATCCAGAATTTGGGCTTCCAAGTGCACGATATGCTCACATCTCTCGCAGCAGTATGGATCCTCGAGCGGTTGCTCACGGAATGCATACATTGCGCAAGATGTACACTGCACGGCAATTTCCTGAACATCCTTCAGGAAAGTAGATGGATTGCATGGCATTACCCAAAGAGATACAGATTTGTATTCTACATGATTCTAGTCCAAGGGTATTGGCCCTGACTGGAAAGATTCGGATCTGCTCCATTAACCATCAGAGAGACCATGGATACTTTTGGGGAGTCCAGGAAAGGACCAAGAAGTCACCTGTCCCCATGGATATGTTGTTTTGGGGTTGCTGGGAGGGACCTACCCATCGCCTAGAACCCATGGAGATATTTGGAGTTGCCAGGAGGGACCCACCGGTCGCCTGGCCCCATGGAAACTGCTAGCTTCTTAAGCTTGCTGCTACCTCCTGTATGTGGCTTCCCGCCAGAACCAGGGAACCACTGGTTGAGGTAGTCGGCCCTGGAAGTCTCCAAAGTCCCAGCTGTTCTATCCCAGGTGGGCAGAGAAGGAAGGGTGAGACTGTGTAATGTTCTACCATCTTGGGCATTTGCTAGGACTGTTCTGTGTGTTTATTGTCCGCTTTGTGGTTCAATAAAGTATTGTTACACTGTTGTACCCTCACCCCTGTGTTGTCTGAGTAGCATTATGCCCACAGAAGACCCCGGGTCTTCACAATCTGTAACTATAATTATTTTGGGGTTGCAATTGTATCCGAACCCTGAAACTTGGAAGGCTGACTTGCAAAGGTTGAAGTCTCTTCAAAATGTATTTTTCCTCGGCCTACAAGCTTTAAATTACACAAACTGAAAATAGGGTGTATGGAATCCTTATTATTTACCCAAAGTTCAAATGTCAGATGCTGCAACCGTCACACATGTCATGCTGTAAGATTACCTTACCATGCAAAAAAAACACGTAGCACACAGAAAATATTAGCAGCACACAAAAAAATAATTTATAAATGTTACACATAATATGATTCAATTAGTTATATATTATTTTAAAATGTTAGATACATAAAATCATGCAGTTATTGCAACTTCCTGTGTAAATAAAGAAATAAATCCATTTAAGAGGGTTTTGATCAAATCCTGCTTTGAAATGAAAATTGTAAGGAAACATAAAAGATAAGTTTCTGTACAAATTTCATATTTAACCTTAACAATTTAAATATCTTATATATATATTGGCTCTAATGTTATTCAAAATATTGTTACTTAATTAAACACAATCTCTACTTATACAAAAGTATACTATACAGTGGGTACGGAAAGTATTCAGACCCCTTTAAATTTTTTACTCTTTGTTTCATTGCAGCCATTTTGTAAATTCCAAAAAGTTCATTTTTTTCTCGTTAATGTACACTCTGCACCCCATCTTGACTGGAAAAAAACAGAAATGTAGAATTTTTTGCAAATTTATTAAAAAAGAAAAACATAAATATCACATGGTCATAAGTATTCAGACTCTTTGCTCAGACACTCATATTTAAGACACATGCTGTCCATTTCCCTGTGATCCTCCTTGAGATTGTTCTACTCCTTTATTGGAGTCCAGCTGTGTTTAATTAAACTGATAGGACTTGATTTGGAAAGGCACACACCTGTCTATATAAGACCTTACAGCTCACAGTGTATGTCAGACCAAATGAGAATCATGAGCTCAAAGGAACTGCCCAAGGAGCTCAGAGACAGAATTGTGGCAAGGCACAAATCTGGCCAAGGTTACAAAAGAATTTCTGCAGTACTCAAGGTTCATAAGAGCACAGTGGCCTCCATAATCCTTAAATGAAAGAAGTTTGGGACCAGCCAAACTGAGCAATCGTGGGAGAAGAGCCTTGGTAAGAGACATAAAGAATAACCCCAAGATCACTGTGGCTGAGCTCCAGAGATGCAGTAGGGAGATGGGAGACAGTTCCACAAATCAAATCCCTGGAGAGTTACATCAAACACAGAGTTGTTCCTAACGGTTTAAGGATTGACTTAGTTCCCTCTTTAAGGGCAAGGTCACCCGAGCTGCTTGAGGAATGGGGGAAAGAGTTGAGGATAGTTCAATAAGGTTTATGGAAATATTGTTAAAAGAAGAGAAACTAATTTATGAAGAAACCTCCAGAAGACTGAATGAGGTAATAGAGCAGGTGCTCAGGTTTAAATCTGATCCTGATTTTGGGAGCAAAGTGTCTACACTCCAATACACGATTGAAAAATTTCAGAGTAATATCAAGGATAGAAAGCAGAAACAATTCAATAGGGATTTTGTTGAATCGAAAGGAAAGAGGGAGTTTCCCTCTTCAGTGGATAATCAACGAGGCACATTGGTTGGAAATAGCACAGATATTTCATCATCCGAGCCTGAGACATCGGATTGTGAGACATCACAGGTGTTGCAAGTAGGTCTAAGTGAACGTCTTGAAAGTATCAACAGAGCAAATAGTAGAGGAGGGTTGAGAGGAGATCTGAGATGGCCAAGATCGGGACGAGGAAGGGGAAGGGGAGGCTGGGGATCAGAACCCAGACCCCCGAGACAATACCCCTCCCGGTCAGGTGGTGGTCCGCCATTGCCTAAATCTTTTGTGCCGCCCTCCTTTTTAGAGACCGGGCTGAAAGATCAACAGAAAGGCTACGAGCTGAGTGACCGGATTGGAACTCCTCGCTACAAGTAGCCCCAAGAACCCTGGGAGGTCCTATTATTAATAGGAATTGGGGGGATTCCACCAATCAGAGGGAGGAACAGCGACCGCTACAACCAGGATGGACAGCCCATCTGCCGCTGCTGTCACAAGGCAGGACACTATGCAAGATACTGCAATAATTTAAACGAACAAAACCTGGGGCAGAGGGCCAACCCCCAGGAGTAAGACCACCAGGCCCACAAAGCTGGCGAGATAAGTACGTGGGAGGACGACCGGTCCTACCTATTGTGGTTGTCGGCTTTCCGATGAGCGTGTTGCTGGACACTGGATCCCGGGTGACCACTATGCCATATGTTCTTTATAAATGATACTGGACTGATTCGGACATTACGCGCCGTCCAGATGACTATCTTAGCATCTATGCCAGCAATGGTCAACCCTTACCTCAGGTGGGGTATAAAGAAGTGACCATAAAGATTGGCAGAGTAGAGTTGCCATCACAAGGAATGATAATTGTTGACATTAATCACCGAGAAAGTCACCCCATGATAACCTTAGGCACTAATATCATTGAAAATTGTCTTTCAGAAATTATTGTCTTGTTACAGCAGGTTGCGGAGACCGCCAGTTCCAGTCAGCAGCGGGTTCTGCAGAGAGAAATCAGAGCCCTGATGAGAAGACAACAGGTAGAACTGTCTGGTGGTGAAATTGGCAGTGTCAGGATGAGTGACCCATTCCCCATTGCCATGCCCCCTAGAAGTGAAATGTTGATATGGTGTCGGGCAGCAATCAGTCTCAGGGGTCGAGATTACCAGGCCCTGGTAGATTCCGTATACTTTGACAGTGACAGTAGGCCCACCATCTTGACAGCCCGGGGGTAGTTGATGTCCGCCATGGGAGAGTGCCAGTCCGCATCCTGAATTGTGGGGAGAAAGAGGTTCATTTGCCCCGATATGCTACCCTTGCCAAATTATTCACCATCAGTAACAACTCTATAAAGACAGTGGAACCCTTACCTCCATCCAAACCGGCGGAGGATAATGGCTCCAAGGGACAGATGGAGGACTGGTGTCATAAGCTACACGTGGGCACTGACTCCACCCCTCAGCACCAAAAACATGGAGTATACCGGGTGGTCCAGGAGTATGAGCGGGTCTTTAGCAAAAACCCACTAGACTTCGGGCAGGTAAAAGGGGTACAACTCCATATCCCCACGGGAGATCATCCACCCATTAAAGAGTGGTACCGGCCTGTACCCCCATCTCACTATCAATGTGCCAAAGGGATGTTACGGGAGATGAAGGAGGCTGGGGTGATAAGAGATAGTTGTAGCCCCTGGGCAGCTCCATTAGTCCTCGTCAGGAAAAAGGATGGTACAATGAGAATATGTGTTGACTACAGGCAAATTAACCGCATTACACATAAGGATGCCTACCCGTTACCCAGAATTGAAGAGTCCCTAGCTGCATTAAGACCTGCTAATTATTTCTCTACTTTGGTTCTTACCAGTGGGTATTGGCAGGTTCCTGTAGCAGAGGCAGATAAAGAAAAGACCGCATTTACAACGCCGATGGGCCTCAGCGAGTTCAACTGCATGCCATTCGGGCTCTGCAACGCCCCAGGAACCTTCCAGCGGTTGATGGAGTGCTGTCTAGGACACAAGAACTTCGAGACAGTCCTGCTGTACCTGGATGACGTCATTGTCTACTCCAAGTCCTATGAAGACCACCTGAAGCACCTGGCAGAGGTGTTTGAAGCCCTAGCTGGGTTTGGCCTGAAGGTGAAGCTGTCCAAATGCCACCTGCTGAAGCCCAAGGTACAGTACCTAGGTCATGTGGTAAGCGCCGAAGGTGTAGCACCAGACTCTGAAAAGGTCACCGTAATCAAGGACTGGCCAAGACCCTCAAGGAAGTGCGGCAGTTCCTCGGGTTGGTAGGCTACTACCGAAGGTTTATCAAAGGCTTCACCAAGATAGGGGCACCCATGCAGGACCTCCTAGTAGGCCAGTCCAGGAAGGCCAAAAACCCGAAGCCTCCGTTCAAATGGGATAAGCCAGAAGACGAATCCTTCAGCAGACTGAAGATGGCTCTCACGGGAGACGAAGTCCTGGCCTACCCCGACTATGGCCAACCCTTCATACTCCATACAGACGCGAGCAACGTGGGGTTAGGAGCGGTGCTGTCCAAGATACAGCAGGACAGAGAGAGAGTAATTGCCTATGCCAGCAGGAAGCTCCGGCCCACGGAAAGGAACCCCGATAACTACAGTTCCTTCAAGTTGGAGTTCCTCGCCGTAGTCTGGGCTGTGACAGAGCGCTTCAAGCACTATCTCGCCTCCTCCAAATTTACGGTCTTCACGGACAATAACCCGCTGACGCACCTGGAGACTGCGAAGCTTGGTGCCCTGGAACAACGATGGATGGCCCGACTATCTAACTATGAGTTCACTATCAAGTATCGGGCTGGGCACAAAAATGCAAATGCTGACGCGCTGTCCAGGATGCCCAACTTGCCAGATGGGGGAGAAGACCTGGAAGACCTGGAAGAGCTGGAAGAGATAGAGATCCCCGCTTTCCATCGTCATGGGGTAACCCATTGCTCCCATTGTGTAAAGAACAGGTGCTCCGCCAACAGAGAGGCCATGTTCAATCCATTGCCCCACCATGGATGGGCAGAGACACAGGATAGTGACCCGGCTGTCCGCCTAGTCAAGGATTTGCTGACGCAAGCTGACTCGCACCCTGATCCAGATGCTCCAGAGGAGACCAAACAGTTGTGGAAGGAGAAGGGCAAGCTGTTCATCTACGAAGGGAAGCTGTGTCGAAGAAGTATCAACTACCGGACACATGAACTGGTCTGGCAGGTGGTAGTCCTGAGGAGAGATGCGTCAATGGTCTTAGAAGCGTACCACGATGGAGCAGGACACTTCGGATGGAAGAAGTTGGAAGTCCTGCTACGTGAGCGGTTCTACTGGGCTGGCATGAGGAAAGCAATCGAGAGATGGTGTCGAGAATGCAGACCATGCAACCTGAGACGAAAAGACTGTGACAGCCTGAGGGCTCCCCTGCAGCCCATCATCACCAGTCAGCCACTCGAACTGGTAGCCTTGGACCACATGAAGCTAGCCCCAAGCAGATCAGGCTATGTCTACACTCTCACCATTGTAGACCACTACTCCCGGTTCCTGGTAGTAGTGCCAGTGAAAGACCAGACGGCTCAGATGGCTCAGACGGCAGCCAAGGCATTCCAACAGCACTTCTGTCGCCCGCACGGTTACCCTGACCGTGTGCTTACTGACCAAGGTCCAGCCTTCGAGGCGGAGGTCTTCCAGGAATTCTGCAACCTGTACGGCTGCAAGAAAATCAGGACAATGCCGTATCACCCCCAAACCAACGGGTTGTGTGAGAAGATGAACCAGGTGGTGATAGACCTGTTGAAGACGTTGCCCCTGGAAGAACGCAGCCTGTGTCCAGAGAAGTTGCCGGATCTGGTGGATCTATATAATCACATCCCGGTGAACTCCACCAATTGTGCACCCACTTACCTGATGAGGGCAAGACCTGGTAAGCTGCCCATCGGCTTGGACATGGGAGTCCTAACACCAGAGACAACCTCACCAGATGCGGATTGGGATACCGAGCGGCAGCAACAATACCGCAAAGTGCAAGAGAGTGTAGAAAGAAGTTTGTCCCATGCAAGACAAAAGCAAGAGAAAACTTATAATCAACACGCACCTGCTGTTCCCTTATCACCTGGAGAACAAGTCCTTAAAAGAAAGAGACGACTCCACAAACTAGATGACCAGTGGGAGGTAGAGCCATATACCATCCTACCCTCGAGTTACGATAACACCAAAGTGTGCCTCATCAGCAAAGATGAAGGAGAAACTTCAGCGGCAGTCTCAAGAGACCACTTGAAGATATGTCCTGAGCAGTTGAAACACACTAAAGAAAATCAAGACAACCCTCAGCCTACAGAAGAAGTGGAGGAAGTGGTCCAAACAGTACTCGGAGAACTTCCCCGGTCGTGGACACAGGTAAACAATGCAATTGTAGTACCGGTCATTACCTTTCTCCAAGCGGCCTCACCGGAAGCTGCAGAAGTCCCAGAACAGCTGGAAGACCAGTCGGCCCCAGAGACAGAAGCCTCATCATCAGCAGACCAGGAGAATCTACCCTCTGCTAATAGTGAGCCTGTCGTACCCACGGTGAGCCAAAGAGTTCATAGGAAATTGCCCAACCTACCAGTACTACCTCAGACTACCTGTAGTGCAGTTCACACTGAACCCACCACACCTGGGGTAGACACAAGGGACCAGGGTAGAGTAGTGACAAATAGTGTGCTACGTAGATCCACCAGAAGTACAAAAGGTCAGCTCCCTGCTCGTTGGAGAAACTAAAAATGTAAAGTTTAAAATATAAAGGTATTAAAATGTATGCTGTATATAGTTACCCGTAAGGGTATGCCAGAGACATTGCAAATTTGAAATGTTTAATGTGTGTTTTTCCATTTACCCGAAAAGGGTACAGAGACTTTTAGGTTATGGACGGTGAATAACCAAGGAACTTTCCTTTGTAAATAGTTGCACTTGTTAAAGTGCCCCTTATTGAAAGACCACTGAACAAAAACTCGTTGGAGGTGGCCGAAGACGTGGTCCAGCACTTGGATCATCTATGCCCTGCAGCCACCCCAGGGCCTCCGTGGAGGGTTTTGGACGGGTCCCTCAAATTACATCTTGCACAGTGGAATGGACACCTGGTTGCAGATTATACTGTAACCTATCAAGGACTGTAATGTTTGTAAATATTCTAAAGTGCCTGTTATTTTTAATGCTATTGTTACTTTTGAAAAATATGTTCAGTCCCAGAGTAATGAAATTAACTAGGGGGGAATGTGGCACCCCAAGGGTCTGGTTGCCACAGTGGCATTGCTTCCCTCAAAAGAGGTAATGCCATACCTGGAAGCAAGCAGGAGTTCTTTTAGCCAGGTACACAATACATGCAACACTTCCTGGCTCTAGACCAGAAAGGGGAGGACCCTCCCCTTGGCAACTGGATCTGAGGGCGGGGTTAGCTAGTCTTAGTGTCAGGAGTTGAGTTTAGGACATTGAAGAGAGAGGAGCTAGGGACTGGAGCTGGAGATAGCTCGTCCTAGCTGGAGCACACAAAGAACCGGACACCGGAGTCTGAGGCTGTGGGACCCTTCAGGCCCAGCAGCAGATACTGCAGGTCACCTGGCCCCCATCAGACGCCCAGAGGCTCAGCAGCACAGAGGGACCAGTACCACCACGGAGGAGTGAAGCATCCACAAGGCCCGCGCTACCAGCCATACGGGTGAGCACCGCACGTTACACTCAGGGACGTGGGCTACAACGAAGCTACAAGCAGGGAAGCCAAAGAGTATAGTAAGAACGGCAGGCCTACAACTCCACCTGGCAAGGAGGACTCTATGCTTGCTTCCAGGCTGACCGGACTCTTATCACTAGCCAATACTCCAGTCCAGGCCTGTCTAAAGTGTCATCAGCAAAGACCCTGGGACTGCATCACACTGACTCCGTGTTTATTATTGACTATCTGCACAATAACCACCATCATCCACACATACTGCCCTGAAGCTACACTCTTCCTGTGGGGAGTTATACCACCCTTGCTGCCAAACCATCAGCTTCAGAGGACTGTTCCGCAGCGGCGGCCTCATTAGCCGCACTCCACAGGTGGCATAGTCGGACATTATATCACCTACATATATATACCCTTGCATTGACCGCCCTGGGTCACGGACCGGGTCACTGCCACTGTGACTACAACCCCCAGCATCTACCGGCCCAGCTCCCGGTACCCCACAGCCCAGGGGGCGCGTCAGCACCTCACGTGCTCGGCTTCACAGACCCTGCGTCTCTTCTCCCTCTAGTCGGCTTGACTCCTCCGGTCCACTGCACTCGGATCTTGCTCCCAGTACTGGAGCCAGGAGCCTGGATCCTCTCACACTGCTCTCCTGAGCGGGAGTTTGCTTTCGCTTTCCCACGCAAAAGTCCTCGTCTCTCCCCCTCTCTAGCCACGCCGCCAGTTTTCCGGTCACCTGACCTCCCAGCTCTCACTCTGGACACACCCCCAGCTTCCCAGTCACCTGACTCCTGTGCTGGAAGTCTGTCTTCCCCCTGCAACCAGAGGTACGGCCCCGGCAGTTCCGGATCCCTTTTTCTGAACGTACTTACACCCCGGTCTTCCCCCTTACATTCCCGCTCTCCTTTAAATCGCCATTCCACGGGCGAGAGTTCCTGCACCAAACGTTCACATTCTTGGACTTCCTGGACAATACGGTACCATATGAATTGACCTTGTTCGTAACGGTGAGGAGGCACTCCTGCTGTTGTCCGTTCTGACCGGCGTAACTCAGTTTGACCGGTGGGGGGTGCAGGGTCACTCGGATTCACAATCTCCGCCTGCCCGGTGGCTTCAACCGATGTTGTTCCCTCGCTGCCTGCACTGGGGACTGCAGGTAATCGAGTGCTGGGGCTCGGAGGTAGAATCAACAATTCTTCTTCGTCCACATCGTGGCTTGGAGCAACTGTGACAGGACCCTCTCTAGAAGCAGGTGATTCTTCTCCATCCTCGTCATCTTTAAACAGACAGGGTCGCAGCATACTACGATGAACCACTCTGGTAGGCTCCTTCAGCCCCCTCTGGTTGAACTTCATACACAGGTCCTTCAGCGCCAATCCTGAGCTTCACTCGGTGCGGGGTCCGTTCCCACTGCCTTCTCAATTTGCCCCGGGGCCGCCTGTCCCGAACCAACACCCGCTCCCCGGGCCTCAGAGCTGTCCCTCGAAGAGGCAATGTCTCATGATGTTTGAGCCCCTGAAACTTTTGTTGTACCAACCGTTAGAGGGTCTGCAGTCGATGCCGATGTTCCCGGACCCAGGAAGACACCCCCGTCCGTGGGAAGTCCTCCTTGGGGTCCAGCTCTAACTCGGTAATCTCTCGCCCCTTTCGCCCCAACAGCTAGGTATAAGGAGTGAACCCCGTCGTACTATTCACTCGGTTGTTGTAGACTCACACCAGCTCGTCTACAAACTCAGGCCACCGTACCTTCCGATCTTCCTGCAACATGCGGAGCATTTGGATCAGTGTCCGATTAAAGTGTTCACAGGCCCCATTTCCTTGAGGGTGGTAAGAAGTAGTCCGTGACTTCTCAATCTTGTACAACCAGTGCAGCTCTTCCATCACCCAGCCTTGGAAGCAGGCGCCTTGATCGGAATGAATCCTCTTTGGGCAGCCGTGCAACCGAATGAAGTCTCGGCAGATGGCCTGCGCGGTCTCTGGTCGGTGTCACTACTTCTAACTTTGTGAAGTGGTCTGTCATTACCAGGCAATGTTCATACCTGAGATGCGCCTGTCCAACAGTCAAATAGTCGATCATCAGCACCTCCAAGGGGGCAGAAGTCACAATAGTTCAACAAGTGTCTTCTATTGTTACTTGCAGTCGGGGATGATACACCAGCCTCTGCAACCACTGAAACGTTTTCTCTGGTCCGAAGTGAGCCCCTCGTTCATGAGCTTCCTTAGCCACTACTCCGACCAACTTCTCTGGGATCACCACTTGCCAGGTGGTCCCGAACTCTCGCAGTAGCTGCACCCGTCGGTACAGCAGCCCGTCTCGCAAACACAGTCTCTCCCATTGTCCCAGCATTTGCAGTGCTCCCGGGGACAGGGTGCTCCTCTCTTCTCAACTGGGGACTTGCCGCAAAGCCACCCATTGACGTAATTGAGCAACTTCTCTGTCAGTCTGTTGAAGTCGGATCCAGTCATCTCTTGGCTGCCCTAGCATTTGTTCTTCCGACCGCTCTCCGATCTGTCCCTGCGTCGCGGCCATCGGTCCGGCGAAACTTCGGAAGCTAGGGGTCTCATCCGCCTCCAAATCTTCATCGCGGTAATGATCAGGCCGTTCATATGTCACTCTGGAGAGGGCGTCGGCATGAGTATTCTCTACCTTAGGCCGGTAGGCGATTTTATACCGGTACCTGGCCATGCGGGCCACCCACCGCTACTCTAGGGCCCCCAATTTTGCATTCTCCAGGTGGGCCAGCGGGTTGTTATCTGTTCTCACCAGTACTTCGGACCCGGACAAATACTCTGCAAACTTCTCGATCATTGCCCAAACCAGAGCCAGCAACTCTAATTTGAAAGAGCTACAATTATCTGGGTTCCTCTCGGAGTCGTGAAGGTGTACACAATCAAGCGCTCTTTCCCCTCCTGTACTTGGGATAACACGGCTCCCAGACCATGTAGGCTCCCATCAGTGTGGAGTATGAAGGGTTGGGAGAAATCCGCATAGGCAAGTATTGGGGACTCGGTCAGGGCCATTTTTAGAGCACGGAAGGCCTCTTCCTGGCTGCTTCCCCACTGAATCGCCTGATTCTTGGAGCCCGCCGGCACTCCCTTAAGTAGCTCCAGCAATGGGTTGGCTATGTGGGTGAAGTTCTTCACGAATCTTCGGTAGTACCCGGCAAGTCCCAGGAAGGCCCGAACGTCCTTCACTGTCTTCGGGGTAGGCCACTCCTGTACGGCGGCCACCTTTTCCTGGGTGGGCCTGACTCCTTCACCGGACACAGTATGACCAAGATATTCAATCTGTTTGCGGAACAGGTGGCACTTCTGGGGCTTCACCTTTAGGCCATGACTCTGTAGGCGACTCATTACTTGCTCCAGTCTCTGGAGGTGCTCCTCGAAGGTGGCGGCATAGACAATTATGTCGTCAAGGTAAATCAGTGTTACCTCGAAGTTCAAATCGCCCAGGCACCTCTCCATCAGACGCTGGAATGTCCCGGGGGCGTTAGTCAGGCCGAAGGGCATCCGATTGAACTCAAATAATATCAAATAAGTAATATCAACGCCATCTTCACACGGTCATATTCGGCCACGGGCACCTGCCAGTACCCACTGGCCAGATTCAAGGAGGAGAAGTATCTTGCTTTCCCTAAGGCCGACAGGGACTCTTCAATTCGGGGTAGTGGGTAAGAGTTCTGTACTGTACAGGCATTCATTTGTCTATAGTCCACACAGAACCGCAGGGCCCCATCTTTCTTCCGGACCAGGGCAATAGGGGCTGCCCACGGACTCTGACTCTCCCGTATCACACCATTCTGTAACATATGGGCTAGCATCTCCTTAACCTCTTTATACATCTGGGGAGGTATCTGTCGGTATCTTTCCCGCACTGGGGCAGCGCTCCCCGTGGGAATCTCGTGGGTAATGGCTTCGGTGCGACCAAAATCATCCTCATAGCGAGCAAAGACTCCTGGTACCGCTCCAGCACCTCCTCAACCGGCTGCACCTGTTGAGGTGTAAGTCCCGTCAATTCAGCCCGCATTCATTCTAGGATTCTTCGTCCCCCCTTCGCACTAGCCCGGTGGGATTCTGGCGGCACGGTGACCGCCAGAATCCAGGGGTCTCCTCATACAGCGGACAGCTGTACCACATCAGGTCGCACCAACTTCTCTGGCATTCTTAGAATCTGGGCTATTTCCGCCCTGGGAGGGAGTGTGAGATCATCTTCGCCCAAATTAACACACTGCACTATAACATTGCCACCCTGGACGGTGGCCAGTGTCCGAGCAACCAAGACACTTTTCTGAAAGTACTTACACCCCGGTCTTCCCCCTTACAACGCATCAATGCGACCTGTGGCAGGAAGGTTTGCTGTGTCTATCAGCGTAGTGTCCAGAGGCTGGAGGCGCTACCAGGAGACAGGCCAGTACACCAGGAGATGTGGAGGGGCCGTAGGAGACAAACAACCCAGCAGCAGGACCGCTACCTCCGCCTTTGTGCAAGGAGGAACAAGAGGAGCACTGCCAGAGCCCTGCAAAATGACCTCCAGCAGGCCACAAATGTGCATGTGTCTGCACAAACGGTTAGAAACCAACTCCATGAGGGTGCTATGAGGGCCCGAGGTCCACAGATGGGGGTTGTGCTCACAGCCCAACACCGTGCAGGACGCTTGGCATTTGCTACAGAACAACAGGATTGGCAAAGTCGCCACTGGCGCCCTGTGCTCTTCACAGATGAAGGCAGGTTCACACTGAGCACATGTGACAGACGTGACAGAGTCTGGAGATGCCGTGGAGAGCCATCTGCTGCCTGCAACATCCTTCAGCATGACCGATTTGGCAGTGGGTCAGTAATGGTGTGGGGTGGCATTTCTTTGGAGGGCCACACAGCCCTCCATGTGCTCGCCAGAGGTAGCCTGACTGCCATTCGGTACCGAGATGAGATCCTCAGACTCCTTGTGAGACTATATGCTGGTGCGGTTGGCCATGGGTTCCTCCTAATGCAGGACAATGCCAGACTTCATGCGGCTGGAGTGTGTCAGCAGTTCCTGCAAGATGAAGGCATTGAAGCTATGGACTGGCACGCCCGTTCCCCAGACCTGAATCCGATTGAGCACATCTGGGACATCATGTCTCACTCCATCCAACAACGTCACATTGCACCACAGACTGTCCAGGAGGTGGCGGATGCTTTAGTCCAGGTTTGGGAGGAGTTCCCACAGGAGACCATCCGCAACCTCATCAGGTGCATGCCCAGGCATTGTAGGGAGGTCATACAGGCACGTGGAGGCCACACACAATACTGAGCCTCATTTTGACTTGTTTTAAGGACATTACATAAAAGTTGGATCAGCCTGCAGTGTGTTTGTTTTTCCACTTTAATTTTGGGGGTGACTCCAAATCCAGGCCTCCATTGATTAATAAATTTGATTTCCATTGCTGATTTTTGTGTGATTTTGTTGTCAGCACATTCAACTTTGTACAGAACAAAGTATTCAATGAGAATATTTCATTCACTCAGATCTAGGATGTGTTATTTGAGTGTTCCCTTTATTTTTTTGAGCAGTGTATAAATACTGTATATATATATATATATATATATATATTATATATATATATATATATACTGTGTATATATATATATATATATATATATATATATATATATATGTGTTTTGTTTTTTGTTTTTTACTGTCATGGGCAATATTAGATGAACTACTACCACTGCTCCTCTTCTGTCTACCTAGGTCATGGGGAACACTAGATGAATCTCTAAATAAAAGCTGCAGCAAGAGAGACACTGGAAGAAGACATATGCTGATTTCTCAGTGGAGTAAACAGAAACTGTTATCTGTAATGTGTTATACATAACAATATATTGGCTTGTTAACTTGTGTTGCCCCTGAAGAGCCGCTACAACAGTTGGTGACGAAACGCATCAGGCATTAAGCATTTTTTTGGGCATTAAGCATTTTTCATCTGAATGGATGGTTATATTTGAAATTGGGTACTAGGCATCTTCCTTTGAGTGGATGGTTATAGATATACAGTACAGACCAAAAGTTTGGACACACCTTCTCATTTAAAGATTTTTATGTATTTTCATGACTATGAAAATTGTACATTCACACTGAAAGCATCAAAACTATGAATTAACACGTGGAATTATATACTTAAGAAAAAAGTGTGAAACAACTGAAAAGATGTCTTATATTCTAGGTTATTCAAAGTAGCCACCTTTTGCTTTGATGACTGCTTTGCACACTCTTGGCATTCTCTTGATGAGCTTCAAGAGGTAGTCACCGGAAATGGTTTTCACTTCACAGGTGTGCCCTGTCAGGTTTAATAAGTGGGATTTCTTGCCTTATAAATGGGGTTGGGACCATCAGTTGTGTTGTGCAGAAGTCTGGTGGATACACAGCTGATAGTCCTACTGAATAGACTGTTAGAATTTGTATTATGGCAAGAAAAAAGCAGCTAAGTAAAGAAAAACAAGTGGCCATCATTACTTTAAGAAATGAAGGTCAGTCAGTCCGAAAAATTGGGAAAACTTTGAAAGTATCCCCAAGTGCATTTCTTTGGTTCCAACCACCGTGTCTTTGTGCGAAGCAGAAAAGGTGAACGGATGGACTCTACATGCCTGATTCCCATCGTGAAGCATGGAGGAGGAGGAGTGATGGTGTGGCGGTGCTTTGCTGGTGACACTGTTGGGGATTTATTCAAAATTGAAGGCATATTGAACCAGCATGGCTACCACAGCATCTTGCAGTGGCATGCTATTCCATCCGGTTTGCGTTTAGTTGGACCATCATTTATTTTTCAACAGGACAATGACCCCAAACACACCTCCAGGCTGAGTAAGGGCTATTTGACCAAGAAGGAGAGTGATGGGGTTCTACGCCAGATGACCTGGCCTCCACAGTTACCAGACCTGAACCCAATCGAGATGGTTTGGGGTGAACTGGACCGCAGAGTGAAGGCAAAAGGGCCAACAAGTGCTAAGCATCTCTGGGAACTCCTTCAAGATTGTTGGAAGACCATTTCCAGTGACTACCACTTGAAGCTCGCCAAGAGTGTGCAAAGCAGTCATCAAAGCAAAAGGTGGCTACTTTGAAGAACCTAGAATATAAGACATATTTTCAGTTGTTTCACACTTTTTTGTTAAGTATATAATTCCACATGTGTTAATTCATAGTTTTGATGCCTTCAGTGTGAATGTACAATTTTCATAGTCATGAAATGCAGAAAAATCTTTAAATGAGAAGGTATGTTCAAACTTTTGGTCTGTACTGTATGTCATACTGAAAATCATCTAACCAATATACTACTTGTTTCGGTATACCTGGGAGAGTATAGGCTGACCTTGGACAATATGACTACTAACAGTAGATGGGAGGCTGAACCATGATCATAACCTAGGTTATTGGTTGTTTTATTTTTCTGCTTTATTCGTAATTAGGGTACAACGTTTAGTCTGTTAGTCTGTGGGTCGAGTTGTTGTTTTTTTTGCACAATTGTTTGGTATGTTTTTAACTTTATATCTTAATAAATATATAATTTTAAAATGTCTTCCCTTTAGTTTATATATAGAAAGTTCCACAAAGTCAACTATCGCTCTACCAGTTGAGCCTTTATGGCCGAGTGGCCCGACGGAAGCCTCTCCTCAGTGCAAGACATATGAAAGCCCGCATAGAGTTTGCTCAAAAACACATGAAGGACTCCTAGACTATGAGAAATAAGATTCTCTGGTCTGATGACACGAAGATAGAACTTTTTGGTGAAAATTCTAAGCGGTATGAGTGGAGAAAACCAGGCACTGCTCATCCCCTGCCCAATACAATCCCAACAGCGAAACATGGTGGTGGCAGCATCATGCTATGGGGGTGCTTTTCAGCTGCAGGGACAGGACGACTGGTTGCAATTGAATTAAACATGAATGCGTGCAAGTACAGAGATATCCTGGATGAAAACCTCTTCCAGAGTGCTCTGGACCTCAGATTTGGCTGAAGGTTCACCTTCCAACAAGACAATGACCCTAAGCACACAGCTAAAATAACAAAGGAGTGGCTTCAGAACAACTTTGTAACCATTCTTGACTGGCCCAGCCAGAGCCCTGACTTAAACCCAATTGAGCATCTCAGGAGAGACCTGAAAATGGCTGTCCACCAACGTTCACCATCCAACCTGACGGAACTGGAGAGGATCTGCAAGGAAGAATGGCAGAGGTGTGAAAAACTTGTTGCATCATTCCCAAGAAGACTCATGGCTGTACTAGCTCAAAAGGGTGCTTCTACTCAATACTGAGCCAAGGGTCTGAAGACTTATGATTATGATACATGTGATATTTCAGTTTTTC
This sequence comes from Phyllobates terribilis, assembly GCF_046119375.1. NCBI lineage: Eukaryota > Metazoa > Chordata > Amphibia > Anura > Dendrobatidae > Phyllobates > Phyllobates terribilis. The sequence continues at coordinate 16,071,065 of NW_027362761.1, read as the reverse complement.
CTTTTTAATACATTTGCAAAAATTTCTACATTTCTGTTTTTTTCAGTCAAGATGGGGTGCAGAGTGTACATTAATGAGGAAAAAAATGAACTTTTTAGAATTTACCAAATGGCTGCAATGAAACAAAGAGTGAAAAATTTAAAGGAGTCTGAATACTTTCCGTACCCACTGTTTATACTGTAGGTATATAGATACATAAATTTACAGGAAACTATGTAACTATACAATTATACTGTATATAATTGCTACAAATAACTAAATGATACATTTTATAACATTTTCATACAACATATAATTGCAGTTTTTTCCTTAGCCATTCCCTAAACCAAATCTTATTTCTCTGTCAAAAATGTCCAGAAAAGCTCTATTTAGCATGGCCATTTATACATTGATGGATTCTTTGAAGAGCTCAGATAATTGAGTCTTCAATTTTCATTCCATTACATCACTTTCAGAAATCACCTGCCTCTGTATGTCAATTTCTGTCTTTTAAGGCTATGTGCATGTGGCGCCCCTGAGGGTTCAGTCGCCACAGAGGTACTGCACCTCAACCAGAGGTGTGGTATTTCCTTCTCTCAGGTAAGGAGGGAGTGCTGCCTGGAACCCCAACACCCACATTCAACACTACACTAATCCAGACCGGCATATGCACAGTGCTGAGCCCTGTCCCTGGCTGGAGTGGGGGGAACCCAGAGGTAGGGGGAATCAGTAGTGGGTGTGGGTGGAGGAAGTAGTTTAGAGGAGCACCATTACAGGAGGTATATAAAAAGGGAAGCCATCTTAGGGTGGCAGCTCAGTGAGTGAGGGAAGTCAGTCTGGGTGCAGAGGCTGTTTAGGAGCTCTGCTTCACAAGTAGGGCCCAGTCCTAGAGGCCCAGGAGGGGAGCAGAGGAGTAGGCTCCGATCTACAGAAGGGATCCTAGGGGGTACGGCGAGTGCAGGACGGCACCCGTACTCCCCGAATCTGTCAGAAGACAGAGGGATCGTAGGCCGCAAGAAGGGGACCGGCCCCTGGTCCAGCCGTGTTACTCTAAGTCTCGGCTGGGAAAACCGGAGGCTTCTGGCTTATATAGTCAGTTGCCGAAGCCTCATTCTAATCCCCGTGAGGATCAAGCAGGTCCGGGAACTCCAACAACAAAGGGGGGACTTCAGAGCACCCGAGCGGGATTGAGAGTGGGGAAGCGCAGGGCAGGAGGGAGAAAGACCCAGCGTGAAGACGGTCTAGCTAGGAACACGAGGAAGTGGGGTTCTGTCAGGCGCTTCTAATCTGCCTGAGGAAGAGCTGAACCCCTGCCTGGTGAACGCAGCGCGACGTGGGAGGCTGGCACCCGTAGAGTGCACCAGTGGAACTGTCATAAGAACTGTGAGTAAAAACTCGGATGACTGCACCGTACTGCCTCCGTCCATTCTTTCATCTGCGCCCTCTTGCCTCCCGCCACTACAACGCTCAGCGCAACTTACACTACCTACACTGCCCTGGAGCAAGCTCTACCTGTGGAGAGCCACACCATCCCTGCTGCCGTAACACCAGCTCCAGAGGACTGCTCTGCAGCTGCGGCTCCCTTTAGCCGCATTCCACAGGTGGCATCACGAACACTTCACAAATCCCCTATAAATATTACCCCCCTTTTTGGTGACCGCCCTGGGCCACGGACCGGGCCAGCCACCGTGATATCCTCCACCGGCATCCAGAGGCCCGGCTGCCGAGTACCCCATGGCTCTGGGGGCGCGTCATGCACACTGTGCATTTTTTATGCATTTTCTCCTCGGCGAAATGCACCAAAAATGTAATCCGTGTGTCAGCTAATGCAATGACAATCCTGAAGTGCTGTGCACATGATCAGGAATTTTCCTGTCAGGATTGTCATTGCATTTAAATCTGCAGCATGTCAATTCTTTGTGCATTTCTGCAGCATTTTTCACCCATAGACTTGAATTGAGTCTGTCAAATCCGCAGCAAAAATGCAGGTATAAATATATTTGCGGATTTGCTGCGGATGTTTGCTGCATATTTGACTGACTCAATTCAAGTCAATAAGTCAAAAATGACGCTAAAACGCACAAAGAATGGTACCCAGGCCAGGGAAGACTAACAGCTGGAGCAGGCGCGGCTGAGGGGAGAAGTAGTCTCCTCAGTCGGCGTCTGTGCGCTTAAAAAAAAAAAGTAAAAATCTATATTAAAATAAAAAACATCTTTCATTCTCACCTGTCTGCCGATTTCCCGATGCCCCACAGTGACCCGATCACCCGGCAGCCAGCAATAGACTGACAGGAGCACGATCGCTCCCGGCAGTGTACATCGCTGCCCTGATGCAGCTGAATTCATTTGAGTTCATCAGCTGAAGATCAGCTGACGAGCTCCAGGACCTCATTTACGTCATCAGTGCTGCATGGGAATTTTCCCACGCAACACTGATGCAGTAAATGAGGGCACCGGGGCTTATCAGCTGATTACACTCCTGTCAGTGTATACAGTGCTGTCTTCAACAGCAGTCACATCAGTGGTTGCTGATGTGGCTGCTGTAGAAGTGACCCGGATTGCCTTGGGACACTGGGATTACGTCATGATGGCGTCAGGTGAGGGATATGGTTGTTTTTTATTTTTGGCTTCTTACAGGAGACGAGGGCTTCGAGGACTGGGCGTTAGGTGAGTATACAGTGTTTTTTATTCTTAAATAAATTATTAAAACCGTGTGAAACTTTATTTAAATAAAAGACTTTATTATGGGCATGTCTTTATTTAAAAAGCATCAAAAATCTTACTACGAGGTTAGTAATGGGGGTATCTTATAGACGCCTTCCATTACTAACCTAGGCTTCATGTCAGCCGCCAATACAAAGCTGATATGAACCCCAACCTTATTACCCTACTAGCCACGTAAATTTTTTTCTTGGGTCCCCCTGTAATCTAGCCAGTAAACGCTAAGCAAACAGCTGTGGGCTGTTATTAATAGCCAAGGAACATTTTTAGCTAATGGCCCCTTCCCTGGCTACTAATATCAGCTCCCAGCAGTCGGCTTTCCCTCTACTGGTTATGAAAATGATGTAGGAGCCCACGCCATTTTTTAAAATTTTAGGCTATGTGCCCACGATCCGGACGTAGCAGCGCTTTGGAAGCAGCATATTTTTGCTGTGTTCAAAACGCTGCATTCTATTGAACGCAGGTAAATCCGCATGTGTTCACTGAACCATGCGGATTTACTGCATTCAATACATTCTAGTGGTCAAATTTCTGCTGCGGAGACTAGCGACTCAGCAAGAGAATTTGACATGCTGCGGTCCTGACAGATGCACCGCATGTCAGTGCCCGCGGGTGATCCGCAGGCACAGATGAACACATAGTGGACATGGGATTTCTAGAAATACCATCCACTATGCTGTAACATCTGGATGCTGCGGGTTTCATGCTGCATAAACATGCAGCTTCAAACCTGCAGCGACCCCTGATCGTGTGCACGTACCCAAACTCACCCGCAGCATGTCAATTTCTGTAGCAGATATGCTAGTCTCCGCTGCAGATTTTGACTGATTGAAGTGTCATTACTAGTGATGAGCGAATATGGAAACGACCTGGCTGTATTCTGCAGTGCCAACTCGGGCGAGCACCAAGTTGGCACTGCAGAATACAGCCAGGTCGTTTCCATATTACAGCGCTAGAAATCCAGCTATTTAAAACTGTAAATGAAAAAAAGGGGGTCAATAGATTGTCACTTCCCAAGATACAACATCAAAAAACAACTCAAGCCAGATCAACTCAGTTTTAAGGAAGATATACACTGTGTTCCAAATTATTATGTAAATAATATTTTCTCAGATTTTCCCAAATTACCTATATGAATTGCAGTCATTGTAATTTTCCAGTCAAATAACTATTAGAGTACAATTGAAAGGTTTTTGTACAAACTGCCTATGATAACAGTATATTTTTAAAAAAATAAAAACTCAAACTGCACTCAAAATGCATGTTCCAAATTATTATGCACAGCAGAGTTTTCAACCTTTTCATTTTAATAAATAACAAAAAAATGGTCATTTTTGAAATTATAAGCATTAGCAGGTTATTACAAACTGAAATCAAACAGTTTTCAACTCAAAACCTTATTCTAGGTGATGTTACATTTGCACATAGGACCGCTTGTTCGAAAGGAGCTTCTGAACTCTCTCGTCCATTGAATTTGTCAGGTTTTGGATGGTTTCTGCTTTAATTGTTTTGCATGAGGACAGAATACCCTCCCAGAGCTGTTGCTTAGATGTGAACTGCCTCCCGCCATCATAGACACTCCTTTTGATGATGCTCCAGAGGTTCTCAATGGGGTTGAGGTCAGGGGAGCATGGGTGCCACATCATAAGTTTGTCCCCTTTTATGCCCATAGCAGCCAGAGATGCAGATGTGTTATGTGCAGCATGAGACGGGGCATTATCATGCATGAAATGATCTCGATGGTCCAGATGGATGGAGTGGAGGATGGCTCGTTGATGGACACCCCATGCAAACACGGCTATGGCGCCAACAAGGAGGAGGTGGAGTAATATTTTGGGCTGGAATCATGGGGAGAGAGATTGTCGGCCCTTTTAGGATCCCAGAAGGGGTAAAGATGAACTCCATAATGTATGTTGAGTTTCTCAAACATCACTTCCTTCCATGGTTCAAGAAGTAAAACTGTGTATTCCGCAGCAAGATCATTTTCATGCATGATAATGCCCTGTCTCATGCTGCACATAACACATCTGCATCTCTGGCTGCAATGGGCATAAAAGGGGACAAACTTATGGTGTGGCACCCATGCTCCCCTGACCTCAACCCCATTGAGAACCTCTGGAGCATCATCAAAAGGAGTGTCTATGATGGCGGGAGGCAGTTCACATCTAAGCAACAGCTCTGGGAGGGTATTCTGTCCTCATGCAAGACAATTGAAGCAGAAACCATCCAAAACCTGACAAATTCAATGGACGAGAGAGTTCAGAAGCTCCTTTCGAACAAGCAGTCCTATGTGCAAATGTAACATCACCTAGAATAAAGTTTTGAGTTGAAAACTGTTTGATTTCAGTTTGTAATAACCTGCTAATGCTTATAATTTCAAAAATGACCATTTTTTTGTTCTTTATTAAAATGAAAAGGTTGAAAACTCTGCTGTGCATAATAATTTGGAACATGCATTTTGAGTGCAGTTTGAGTTTTTTATTTTTTTTTAAATATACTCTTATCATAGGCAGTTTGTACAAAAACCTTTCAGTTGTACTCTAATAGTTATTTGACTGGAAAATTACAATGACTGCAATTCATATAGGTAATTTGGGAAAATCTGAGAAAATATTATTTGCATAATAATTTGGAACACAGTGTAAATACAATTATTTAAAATTAATTCATTTTTATTTCCAATAATTTGTTAAAATAGTTTTCATTAAATATATAAAAAACAGGTGCTTTCAAAATCATAAAGTCAAATCCAAATCACAAACTTCTATTAACATAGTACATTGTCTCATTAAATAAATCATGTCAAAAATTCATGTCAAAAAATGCTTCTACTCCATTTCTATTGCACTCATCCCCTAATAACGTGCTGAAGAAATATATATTCCTTTGGTATAAATTAGATCACCTTACTCAAAAAATATTATATAAAGTGCAAATGCAAGAGAGTTTTTTTCTTTTTTCTCCCTATAATGAGAATTTATCTAAATATAAATGTATTGGATATACAAATATATAAATGATTGGTTCTTATTAGTGTTTTCAAACAAGGTGATGTCGGAAAAAAGAAATAAAACTAACAGCAAGTAAGTCATTTCATGATTAAAGTATTTTCCAGACAAAGTAATGTCCAAAACTAACATGGGTAAATAAGACTAGCAGTAATTGTTCATCTCATGGTTAAAGTGCTGTGCTTGTGGAGGTAGAATCAGTTAAAGTTCACATATAAGAGGCATGGTGATTAAATGAGAGTACTTACATAACTCAATGTCTGACTCCCGCGGATGAGACTATGATCTACCCCGACGACGCCGTTTCGCCTAGGGCTTCTTCAATAGGGGGCGTTAGTAGATGTTTATAATGTACGGTTTATATATTATTCTCACCAGCTGTATGTAGTCTGTTCAATCAATCAGAGCGGTTGTGGCGCATGCGTTAGCTACTTAGATGCCCTATGGGCAAAAGGGACTTCTGGAATCACTGCGCCTGAAACGCATGCGGTGGAACGCATGCAGTGTCTGTTGCTCAGGACCGGAAGTCAAACGGGCCCGTTCACGCGTGCATGTGCACTCTCTGTTGGGAATCCCCATATATAGTGGTGGCGGAGTTTAAAGGGAGCGTGCCAATGCACCGGAGTTAGATAAAAGCATCTAAGCTCAAATATTCTCCACAATTACGTGATATATGTATTTGAAATAATTTTAATTGAGGGAAATCTATGAATGATTGCTATAAACTTTTAATTATAAGTGATGATTAATGTGAATTAAAATATGTGTGAATGAATGTGAATAGGTGCAAACAATACACAATGATAAAATAGTGAATGTGTGTGAATGTATGTGCATAATATGATGAATATGTGTGAAGAGCCGCCAAAATAAAAAATGACAACTAAAATGATATATGTTGTATATCGTGAGATAATAGTGGTGTACTGTGTAGAAATATATGTAGAAGTATGTGTAGTGGGATATAGGATGCATCTTATACAAACCAAGTGTCTTGTAGGAGATGTTTTTCTAGTTTACATGGGTACACCCCACATCCCAGAACAAATGGATTATAAATTGTGGGATGCATTTCATATATACCATGTGTCCTAAAGGGATACTTTTCTTTCTATATGAATATACCCCACATCCCAAAGGAAGTAAGTTATAAATTGGAAATGAGAAGGAGCATTACATGCCCTATACTAAAACATCTCAAGTGAAGGGTGTAACATTTTATAAATAGAATGAGTTGGTAGAGGTGAAAATGTTGAGACATAAGCCAACAAAAATATAGTGTGAAATAAATGTGAAAAGCCATAAAAGACATATACCATTGTGTACAGCACTTAACGAGAAGAGGATTATCATTATTCAAAGAGAAAAAAAAAAAGGGGGGGAAAAGGAAAGAGGAGGAGAGGGGGCTCAACGATACTATTATAGTAACCTGGGCTAAAGATGTCCAGGAAGTCCATATTTATCAATCTTCTTATCTCTTTTTCCCTTTTCCTTTTATTGTTAAAGATCCTCAATAGATGTAATTCAGAATTCATGACTGTTATTTCCTGAGGTCTTTCTCCAGTGCGCACATCCCTCCAAATTCAAACAACCGCCCTGGTATCCAGCAGGTACCAACAGGTGAGAACTAGGTATAATAAAATAATAATTAAAATCACAAATAAAAAACGGATTTAAAAGAGGTGCGTCACAGGATGTAAGGCAATAGGCGATGGATATTCACCAAAATTATGTACTTTTTTTTATTAAAACAGGGAAAAAATTTCACCAATAGTAGATATTTTATTCACCCAGGGAAAAGGTTCCAATGAAAGAGGAAGAAGTTGTTAACAAAAGGAAGAATGATGTAGCTCAGAGAGTAGTCAAAAGTATCAAGGGGTGTATTAGAAGCCTCCAACGGACTAATCCCAAGATTTTATAAAAAAGCACCAAACCCAAAGTGTTCAATCAATCCTTGTGGGGACAATGTGCCAAGCCTGAATATCCACTTACTTTCTAATTGCGCTAATGCTAAACTCAAATCACCACCCCTGATGCCCATATCTATTTGATCGATCCCCTTTATTTTCAGCCCCCTAGGATCACTTTTGTGATGAAATTTAAAGTGCCTAGGTAGGGTTCTCAAAGTGGCCACATCATCTACTGAAATCTATTTTTCTATATCAAGTACATGATCCCTTGTTCTCACTCTGAGTTCACGGGTTGTCAGGCATATATGTAGATTTTTTCACACGGACATTGAGCGTATCATATTTATGGCTTTTCACATTTATTTCACACTATATTTTTGTTGGCTTATGTCTCAACATTTTCACCTCTACCAACTCATTCTATTTATAAAATGTTACACCCTTCACTTGAGATGTTTTAGTGTAGGGCATGTGTGGCACCCTGCTGTTCACAGGTACCACAGGATCCAAAAGGGTGCATGGACGGATTTCTCCTCAAGAGGCCCTCATTACATACAAACACCTCCACCCTTCAACCTCTTACCACCAGAGGGAGCCCGTTAGGGATATATATATGGAGGGTGGAGCCAAGCATTTGAACTGTGTTTAAACTGTGGTGAACATCGAAGCCATTACCGCGTCGCCGCGCGGGAAGAAGAGGGGCGTAACCGCGGGAATCGGAGAGGCGTGACTTCTGGAAGCGCGTGAAGCTCAAGCCCCGCCTCACGCTCTGACGCAGCACCTGGAAGCGTCAGGTCCTGGAAGTAGACCGTCGTCTGCGGAGCTGCGGCCTACCCGATTAAAGAAACAGGAGGTAGGCTACGGTTCACTAGGGGGGCGCAACTATGGCCGACGACCAGCGAGACGCCGGAGCACCGGATAACGCTCCTGATGCTCAACTTGCGCCCGGCACTGCTCAGGCCGGAGTGGCCGCCCCGCCAGCAGGGGTCGTGACTCCGTTAATAGCCATGGCCCTGCTGTATATCCCTGGAGCAAAATGGATTCCCCAGTATGATGGCAAACCAGACACCCTGTCTGGATTCAAGAGAAAGATATACGGTGTATTGGACATGTATTCAATGACTGGTAAGCAGAGAGCCGCTGTTGTGCTGGGACAATTGACTGTTGCCGCAGAGCAGGAAGTTAAAACCTGGCCAGCCGCAGACCAGGAATCAGTATCCATTATCTTTAAGAGACTGCAAACTGTGTTTGAAAACCGCACTGAGACAGATCTCCGGGTGAGGTTCTACCACTGTACCCAGAAACCTGACGACAGTATCCGGGACTATGCCTGGCGCTTACAGGAAGCCCTGCGGGCCCTGAAACAGGTTAGTCCACCCAGCATACATGGTGAGGACAAAATGCTGACAGAACAGTTCATCCGGGGTTGAGGTCCCAGGAGGAGAGCAGAACCATACGGTGGTGGGCCTTAGATCATCCAAATGCCACCTTTGACTCCCTGAAGGACATGGCTATTAAGGATCTGCAGCCCCTGGAACCATCAGATACTGCTATCCAGCGTTACCAGGGTGGGGCCACCCCAGTACCCGCAGCACCCACTGCTCCTTCATTAATGGCTGAAACAAAGATGCAAACAGTGCCCCCTAGCGAGCTGGACAGCCTGCGCTCTGTAGTGCGCCAGCTAAGTAAAACCCTGGCCACTGACCTGAGCACCCTGCAGCTACAGACGGAGCCCGAGCCGGAAGGAAGGATCCTACTCGCCGACAGTCCTGAGGATGTCCTCTGGATGAGGAGAAGAAGGAGGACAACGCCACCCCATGGTAGGACCAATGACCAACGTCGCCCTCCAGGAGATTTCATCTGCTACCGTTGCCACAAGGCAGGCCACACCGCGCGGAGCTGTCCTTTAAACGGGCAAACCCTGAGGCCGAGGGCCGACACCCAGGAGTAACTCAACCAGGCCCATCAAGCTGGTATGACCGGTTCGTAGGAGGTAGGCCTTTCCTGTCCATCGTGCTGGACGGCATAGCAACACCTGCGTTACTGGACACCGGCTCACAGGTAACCATCATACCTGATGTCCTCTACAAAAGGTACTGGTCCATAGATGAACTCCACCCGCCAGCCCGGAACCTCTCTGTGTATGCCTCTAATGGCCTTCCTCTTAACCTAGTAGGGGTTAAAGACGTGACGGTGAAGGTGGGGAGAGTGGAACAAAAGGACCAAGGACTGATTGTTATAGAATCTAACCCTTGTGATGCCAATCCGTATATGATACTTGGTACAAATATTGTTGGTAACTGTTTGGGAGAAGTGTTGTTTTTACTCCAACAGATTGCTGACACTGCCAAATCAGGGCAGAGGAAAGTGCTCCAGAGAGAGATTCGAGCCCTCCTGTACCAGCAACAGGTAAAAACTAACAGATGGTGAGATTGGTAATGTACGGGTGACAGACCCGATACCCATTGTGATTCCCCCAATGAGTGAGATGCTGATTTTGTGTAGGGCACCAATAGGTCTCAAGGGACAGAACTACCAGGTGGTAGTGGAGCCCATTAGCTCAGAGCACAGACCTACACTCTTAACTGCTAGAGGGGTAGTTGATGTACGCAATGGGAGGGTACCCATGCGTCTCCTAAATTGTGGGGAGGAGGAAGTTAAATTGCCAAGATACGCCACTGTTTCCAGATTGTAAACTGTGGATAATGATGCTATACACACAGTGGAATACTTGACCCCACCAGATACAGTGGCGGACAATGACTCCGAAGCTCAGCTGGAGGATTGGTGTCAACAGCTCCATGTTGGAACTGACGCCACTCCTGTCCATCAAAAACACAGTGTCTACAGAGTGGTTCAGGAATATGAACAAGTGTTTAGTAAACACCCACTTGATTTTGGAAGGGTTAAAGGGGTACAACACCACATACCCACCGGTAACCATCCACCCATTAACAAGCGTTACAGACCCGTACCACCAGCACATTACCAAAAAGCCAAGGAAATGTTGCATGATATGAAAAAGGCATGGGTAGTAAGGGATAGCTGTAGCCCCTGGGCAGCTCCCCTGGTCCTGGTCAGGAAAAAGGACGGTAGCATGAGGATGTGTGTAGATTATAGACAAATTAATAAAATAACACATAAAGATGCATACCCTTTGCACCGTATAGAGGAATCCCTGGCTGCATTAAAATCTGCCAATTAGTTCTCTACATTGGATCTGACTCGCCCCCTGGGCCGTGGGGCACGCGGATCCGGGCGATAGGGGAACGATGGGGGGAGTAGTAGTGGCGGCCCGGTCCCGCGGCTCAGGGTGGTCAGACCAATGGTAGTCTGCTATGTGATGTTGATAATGTCCGACTACGCCACTCGTGGATTGCGGTTATTAGGAACCGCCGCTGCATGCAGACCGCTGGGGCTGATGAGGTGTGCAGCTAGGGTAGTGTGACTCCCCACGGGAAGAGTGCGGCCCCAGGGCAGTGTAGTGGATGGTGGGAGTGATGATGGTGAAGGTCCCAGTACCGGTAGTGCCGGAGGAGCGAAGGAGCACACGGACAACAAGTTACAGTCCAGGGTCTTTACTCACAGTTCGTTTGTCCTGGGTCACTTCCGTCGGCAGTGACCGCCCGAGCCGTGCTGCGTCCACCAGGTGAGGGGCTCGGTCAACTCCCAGGCAGTTCAGGAGCATGGCACAGGACCCCCTTTAATCCTTTCTCTGGCCTGCCTCACCAGTGACCCACTTTTGTCCAGCTGCCGCGGACTCGTGCGGTTAAACGTGGGCCCCGTCCTCCGCTGTCCTATATGGTGCCTTCCTAGCAGGTTTGATGAGGTGTCGCACCAATAGATGATCACGACGACCGGTCTTTGGCTGAGGGTAGTTTCTCCTCCACCAACTTGGGATCCGGTACCCTTAATCTGCCTGACCCTTCACCCTGGATTCTCGTGGGTTCTTAGGGTCCCTTCCACCTTCTTGTTCCTGAGCCCTTCTGTTTCTCTCTCTCTTTCTTTGCAGTTCCTTTCTGTTTCTGTTCCTTTCTGTTCCTTTCTCTTGGAGCTGAGATGAGCCAAAATCTCAGCTCCCCTTCACCTCCTCCTCGGCCTCTCACTAGGCCCTTCTGGAGTAGAGCTCCTACAGAGCCTCTACTCCCTGTCTTCTCCTCTCTGGACAGAACCTAGATCTAAGATGGTGCCCACCTTTTATATCTCCCTCTGACCATGAGCCCAGGTGACCAGCAACCAATGAGCTCCTTCCTACGCTCAGGAACCAACCCCTATCTGCCCCTACAGCACTGTGTGTTCCACCCCCCCTCCCCACTCCAGGCAGGGACATAGTCGGTCGTGCCTGCACTTATGTCTAGTGGGAGCACCGTTGAGCTGTCCCTCGGAAATGGGGTGTGTGTGCTGTATGCAGCTAACTGAGCCCTGGTCCATACTCCATCCTTACCTGGGAGTGGAATATCACACCTCTGGTCTTAGGTGCAATACCCCTGTAGCGGCCGAACCCTCGGGGCGCTACATTCCCCCCTGGTAAAGCACAGCACGTCCTCGGGCTGGAAAAGAGCAAAAACAGATAATTACAGGACATGCAAAACTTTTTCAATAACTTTTCACATCAGAAAACAGGCAATATGGTTCAATTCCCTTTATGGGAAACACTTTTCTTTTCTTGTCACTATTATAAAACACTTTGCTAATGCCTCTGGAACTCTTTTGTCATATAAAACATCTTGTAAAACATTTGCATTATCACCTAGCAGCATATAAAACTTTCTCATGTAACACATTTTTAAGTAAAGCACATTCTTGGATTCTTGGATCTCGACCAGGTAAAGGTGCAACAGTCCAGTACATCTTGAGGTAGACGTTGCGTTTTTTTTTTATAAAACCAGTAGGGGGCGCTTTAGGAAGCGCAACTATGTACAAGGGATTGGCCGTTCCCAGTCCTCGGCCGGTTTTAGGGAGAGGAATGGCTGCTCACAGTCCTCAGCCTGTTAAGGGATGTAGGGGGAGACTTTCACACAGTTCCATAACAGTTCTATAACAGTCCCAATGGGGACCACACTTCAATCTGAAACAGTCCCAAACAGTTCTCTGTACCCTGACGGGTAACTATTTACATTGGTATGCCACTGTTCACTGGTAGCAATACCCTCCAGCTGCTCCTTGCTCCTCATGATCTTCAGGCCCATCCGGGTCCTCTTGATACTCAGCGTCCGAGTAGTGTTGTTCCTCCTCCTCTACTACTCTGTGGACGTGGAGGGCGTACCATCCCTTCACGCCTTGGTGTCGGGTGTAAGACACCACATCACCCGGAAATAGGTCCCGCCCACGATGGCCTTCCGGCAGGTGACTCTCCACATCTCTCCTTGTCACGAATATATCGCTGATGGTCTCAGGGTCTCGGATGAATCCCCAGCCGCGCTCCATCTGGAACTTCACAACAGTCCCGGTGACTCGGGGACTGCGGGCAGTTCGGGGATCTCGCCGAGCCTTAATTTTCTGCTCCGCGCTCTGGACCTGCAGCTTCTCTTGCTTGACCCACCGCTCTCGCTGCTCTCTCTCAAACATCTCCAGCTGTTGGCGGCAGGCCTCCCGCCGTTCGGCTGCGTCTGCCCGCGTTTCCTTTGTGAACCCCATTAGGTCCTCCCCAGTGGGGTCCCATTCAAACTGAGCGTCCTCCAACGGTAGCTGGGGGGTTTCCTGAGGTGCCGGAGCAGGGATGAGGGGCTCAGATGGTACCCCAACCTCCGCGGGCGGGCTCCTCCGTAGGCGGGGGTTGACATACTCGGGGGGCCAGATGAAAGGAAGCCCATCCGGACTGGTATGTTGGGCGAAAAGATCTGCGCCTAGTGGTGGTACTGCAGAGGCAGGGGGCGCGAGCGGGTTGGCGGCGCCCGGGGGTACGCGGCCTTGCGACCAGGCCCGCTCTGGTCGTTTCCTAGTTGCTCCCAGGGGTGGTACAGCGGGTGCAGGGGGTTCCGTCAGGGCAGCGGCGCCCGGGGGCGCTAGGCCTTGCGGCCGGGCCTGCGGTGGTGGTTTACTGAGCACGCCCGGGGTCAGAGGGCACGGCGTGGGGCGGGGCTCACTGGCAGCGTCGACGGCCTGGGGGCCGGTTGATGGCGGTGGCGGCACGGTGTCGACGGCGAGTCCAGGTGCGTTGGGCTCCGCAACAGGGTGCAGGGGCAGGTCGGCGGCCCCAGGGTTCGGGGTAGGGGCGTCTCCGTTACCTGCCTCTGCTGTCGCGGCCTCCTCCGCGGCATCGTCGTCAGCCTCCGCTCCGTCTTCACTGCCCTCGGTGGCTGGTGTGCTCCTGGACGTCGACGGCGCCTCCTGCTGCAGGGTCACAGCCCGCCGAGCCACTTCTTCTTTCCACCCGGCTATCACGTCCTGCTGCGCCCGGACCATCCTCCGGTCCAGCTCCTCCAACGCCGCCCGCGCATACTCGGGGTCCTCCTTGGGGAGATGGGCTAGCAGCTCTGTGAGGCAGCATGGTGGTGTGGCTTGCAGCAGGCCCCTTGCTAAAGTGCTGGAGCTGGTTCCTTTCTCCATCTCCGGGTGCGGCCTGGCCAGACTGATCCAGACCACCCCCTGCCCCGCAGTTTTCTTCTCTTTCCGCCCCCATGGGGGGTGGTCCTGGGGCGTTCTGCTGACAATCACTCTCAGGGGCAGCCCCCCCACGTTGACGGACATTTCTACCGCCGTGCTCATGGTTGTTGGGGGTGGGCTTCCTCTTTGGCGCCATTCTGGGACCCGGCCCACGATGGGAGGTGGCCTCCTGTGGTCTTTTGGCGCGCACATTATGGCGCTCGTTCTTCTAGGGCGGGCGCCATCTTTAGTACAACGAAACAGTCTCTTTTCAGGCGCGCAGTACCCGTTGTTGGCGGGCACGAAATCCTGCCGACTACGCCAAAGCTGACTCGCCCCCAGGGCCGTGGGGCACGTGGATCCGGGCGATAGGGGAACGATGGGGGGAGTAGTAGTGGCGGCCCGGTCCCGCGGCTCAGGGTGGTCAGACCAATGGTAGTCTGCTACATGATGTTGATAATGTCCGACTACGCCACCCGTGGATTGCGGTTATTAGGAACCGCCACTGCATGCAGACCGCTGGGGCTGATGAGGTGTGCAGCTAGGGTAGTGTGACTCCCCACGGGAAGAGTGCAGCCCCAGGGCAGTGTAGTGGATGGTGGGAGTGATGGTGGTGAAGGTCCCAGTACCGGTAGTGCCGGAGGAGCGAAGGAGCACACGGACAACAAGTTACAGTCCAGGGTCTTTACTCACAGTTCGTTTGTCCTGGGTCACTTCCGTCGGCAGTGACCGCCCGAGCCGTGCTGCGTCCACCAGGTGAGGGGCTCGGTCAACTCCCAGGCAGTTCAGGAGCATGGCACAGGACCCCCTTTAATCCTTTCTCTGGCCTGCCTCACCAGTGACCCACTTTTGTCCAGCTGCCGCGGACTCGTGCGGTTAAACGTGGGCCCCGTCCTCCGCTGTCCTATATGGTGCCTTCCTAGCAGGTTTGATGAGGTGTCGCACCAATAGATGATCACGACGACCGGTCTTTGGCTGAGGGTAGTTTCTCCTCCACCAACTTGGGATCCGGTACCCTTAATCTGCCTGACCCTTCACCCTGGATTCTCGTGGGTTCTTAGGGTCCCTTCCACCTTCTTGTTCCTGAGCCCTTCTGTTTCTCTCTCTCTTTCTTTGCAGTTCCTTTCTGTTTCTGTTCCTTTCTGTTCCTTTCTCTTGGAGCTGAGATGAGCCAAAATCTCAGCTCCCCTTCACCTCCTCCTCGGCCTCTCACTAGGCCCTTCTGGAGTAGAGCTCCTACAGAGCCTCTACTCCCTGTCTTCTCCTCTCTGGACAGAACCTAGATCTAAGATGGTGCCCACCTTTTATATCTCCCTCTGACCATGAGCCCAGGTGACCAGCAACCAATGAGCTCCTTCCTACGCTCAGGAACCAACCCCTATCTGCCCCTACAGCACTGGGTGTTCCACCCCCCCTCCCCACTCCAGGCAGGGACATAGTCGGTCGTGCCTGCACTTATGTCTAGTGGGAGCACCGTTGAGCTGTCCCTCGGAAATGGGGTGTGTGTGCTGTATGCAGCTAACTGAGCCCTGGTCCATACTCCATCCTTACCTGGGAGTGGAATATCACACCTCTGGTCTGAGGTGCAATACCCCTGTAGCGGCCGAACCCTCGGGGCGCTACAGATCTCACTAGCAGGTACTGGCAAGTCTCTGTTGCTGAGGAAGACCGGGAGAAGACAGCCTTCACCACCCCGATGGGATTATGCGAGTTCAACAGTATGGCGTTTGGGCTCTGCAAAGCCCCCGGGACGTTCCAGAGGCTGATGGAGTGTTGCTTAGGACACCGGAACTTTGAGACAGTGCTGCTGTACCTGGATGACGTTATCGTGTACTCGAGGACTTATGAAGACCATCTGAAGCACCTGGCAGAGGTATTTGAAGCATTGTCCCGGTATGGGATGAAACTAAAACCTTCCAAGTGCCACCTGCTCAAACAGAAGGTTCAGTACCTGGGACACATTGTCAGCTCAGAGGGAGTAGCACCAGACCTGGAGAAGGTCACTGCCATCCAGAAGTGGCCTGAACCAAGAAACATCAAAGAAGTACAGCAATTCCTGGGACTGGTCGGGTACTACAGGAGGTTCATAAAGGACTATACCAAAAAGGCAGCACCTCTACAAGATCTCCTGGTAGGACAGTCTAAAAGAGGAAAAAATCCCCATTCCAGTGGGGCAAAGAGCAGGCTGAATTCTTTGCAGTAATGAAGGAAGTCCTAACCGGTGAAGAAATCCTGGCTTACCCTGACTACAGCCAGCCTTTCCTGTTGTACACCGACGCCAGCAACGAGGGACTGGGAGCTGTGTTGTCCCAGAAGCAAAATGGCAGAGAAAAGGTAATTGCGTATGCCAGTAGGAAGCTTCGCCCTACTGAGAGGAACCCGGAGAATTACAGTTCCTTCAATATGGAGTTCCTGGCCTTGGTCTGGGCTAATGTAGCACCCTGAGGATTCGGCTGCTACAGGGGTATTACACCTCAAGCCAGAGGTGTGATATTCCACTCCCGGGTAAGGATGGAGTGTGGAACTGAGCTCAGTTAGCTGCATGCACTACACACATCCCATTTCCGAGGGACAGACCGATGGTACTCCCACTAGAGAAATGTGCAGGTACGACAGTGTCTGTTCCTGGCTGGAGTGGGAGGGGGGTGGAACATCCCAGTAGTGTAGGGGCAGATAGGGGGAGCAGCCTGGGTAAAGCTAGGAGCTCATTGGGTGCTGGTCACCTGAGCTCACACATAGAGGGAGTATATAAGGTGGGCACCATCTTAGGACAGGGTCTTTTGTAGAGTGAGTCAGTCTGTCAGAGTGTAACCTGAGGAGCAGAGCAGAGAAGCTCAGCCAGAAGGGCTGACAGGGAGTTGTGGTTCCGGCTGGGCCCAGCTCCAAGGCCAAGAGAGAGGAGTCAGAAGGACCCAGAGAAAACAAGAGGGAACTCCAAGAACCCAAAATTAGATCAGAGGGTGAAGAGTTGGCACCTAGGGTACCGGATCCCAAGCTGGCAGAGAGAAAAGCACACCTTAGCCAGAGACCGGAGGTCGTGGGCAGGATCTGCCACGACCCTCACCAAATCCACCAGGAAGGCAGACCAAGTATAGGGTCAGCGAACCCAGAGGAGGTGTACCCACCAAGAGACCCGAGGGAGCCGGACATAGGTGGATCCCTGGTGAGAACGGCCAGAAGAGAGGGAAAGTCAGACAGGAGCTCAGGACCACGCTCCAGAACTGCCTGGGGGTTAGCCGAGTCCAGGACCTGGTGGACGCAGCACGGCTCGGGTGGTCGCTTCAGGCCAGAGTGACCATAAGAACACCCGTAAGTAAAAACCCCTGAACTGCACAGCCCGACTCTGAGTCTTCTTGCTGATTCATCCTGCACCTTCACAACCACCATCCTCTACATCTGACCCCCTGAGGCTATACCCCTCCCGTTGGGGGTTATACTACCAAAGCTGCACACATACCAACAGCCTCAGCGGACCCTGCTGCAGCGGCGGCCTTTTGACCGCAAATCAACCGGTGGCGTAGTCGACACAAAGAACTCTAATAACATCTGTAGGACTGCCACACACTGAGCTTGACACCCTGGGCACGGACCGGGTCACCGCCACTCGGAGACTACAACCCCCATCTGATCCGGCTCCGGGTAATCCCCTAACAGCACTGGCCCAGGGGGCGCGTCAACTTTGGCGTAGTCGGCAGGATAACGTGCCCGCAACAACCGGGTACTGCGTGCCTGAAGAAAAGTTCACCGTTACCTCAAAAAGAAGTCTCCCGCCAGTTCCGGAGGGTCCTCGCCAACGGACCCCATCACAGGTCGATTCCCGCCGGTTGTCCGCCATTTGCAGCTTTTTCCCGCCATCCATGGAGTTTCCCGCCACTGGGAGACGATTCCCGCCATTTCCAAAGATTTCCCGCCTTGGAAGAGCGGACGCCATTATGGGCGTGCCAGAGGGTGGCAAGAGGCCATCTCCCATCGTGGGCCAGGTCGAAGAATGGCGCCAAAAGCGGAAACCGCGCCCACCAACAGAGACTGTGATGCTGGAAGTGTCCATCAGCATGAGAGAACTGCCTCTGGAACTGAAGTTGCCCCGGGACCACCCTCAATGTGGGCGGAGACAGAACAAGAGAGCAAAGATGGGTGTCGCCTGGAGCAGTCTGGAGAGAGCGCACCCGGAGACAAGACGTCTGGAGAAGAGTCCAGAGAGAGCCTACCCGGAGATGGAGGGAGAGTCAGGCAGCACCGACCCAGTGGTCAGGAGCCTGTTGCAGGTCGCCACTCCAGAAGGCCTGCTGGAGATCCTAGCACAGCTCCCCCGAGACCGGGAGTGTGCACAGACCGCGTTGGAGGGCCTCGCACGGAGGATGGCCCGGGTGCAGCGGGAGACGTTGGCGGAGTGGAGCCGAGAGATGGCCCAGCAGACCGAAACCCGTCAGCGGAGCACGCCGCCCGAGACAAGGAGACAGACCGCCTCTGAGGATGGCGCAGGAGGAATGAAGGCAGGAGACGGCGCCGAGAAGGGAGCTGAACGGACGGAGGCAGGTAAAGGGGACGTCTCTACCCCGAGCCGGGAAACCGTGTACCTGCCCCAGCTCCCCGTCGCAGAGCCCGAAATTCCCCCTGCCGTGCCCGTCGCTGCATCGTCACCGCCGCAGACTAGGCCTCAACCGGAAACCGCGGCCGCGACCCCTGTGACGTCACGCGCTTCGACCCTGAGCGCGGCAAAGCAGGAAATACCATCGGCCTGGTCGCAAGGCCTAGTACACCCGGGCGCCGCCATTCCAACAGCGCCCCCTACCTCCGCGGAGCCACCAGCCTGGTCGCAGGGCCGAGTAACCACGGGCGCCGCCGTTCTTACGGTGCCCTTTTCCTTTAGCGTGCCCCAAGCCTGGTCGCAAGGCCTGGTCAACCCGGGCGCCGCTACCACCACAGCGCCCATAACACCTAAAGTACCGCACCTGGGTGAAGATCTATTCGCCCAGCATACGTGCCCGGATGGGCAGCCCTTCATATGGCCCCAGGAATACATTCAGCTGGAACTCCAGAGAGCAAGGCCCATGTGCGAGCCCCTGATTCCGGCTCCGAAGCCCGTAAAGAGGACCTCGCCCCCGCTGGAGGAGGCACAGTTCGAGTGGGACCCCACTGGAGAAGACCTCATGGGGTTCACTCAGGAGACTCGGGCGGCCGCAGCGGAGCGTGCAGAGTGCTGCCGCCAGCAGCTCGAGGTCTTCGAGAGGGAACGGAGAGAGAGGCGGGTCCGAGAGCAGCGGCTGCAAGAACAGAGCGCAGGGCAGAAGAGCCGGACCAGGAGGAACCCCCGTGCAGCTCATGGTCCCCGTACCACCGGGACTGTGATTAAATTCAACCTGCAGCATGGGTGGGGCTTCATAAGAGACCATCATACCCCCGGCGACGTCTTTGTAACCCGCAGAGACGTAGAAAGCCATCTGCCGGAGGGACACAGAGGTCGTGACCTGTACGTAGGGGACGAGGTCACGTTCACCCGGCACAAGTGTGCCAAAGGACCCTACGCCCTCCATGTGCATCGCCTGACGGAGGAGGAGCTGCGGTGTGAGGAGGAGCAAGAGGACCCGGACGGGTCTGAAGAATCTAAAGAAGGAGCAGGAGGACGCCGTCGTTGAAGTACGGTAGAGAGAAACTGTACATAGTTACCCGTCAGGTAAGAACTGTTCTAGTTAAAATATAGTCCCCGTTGGGACCAGCAAATTGAACTGAAACCCGTGTGTCCCTATTCCCACTGACCGAGGACTGAGAGCGGTCATTCCTCCCTAATACCTGGCCGAGGACTGAGAGCGGCCATATTCCCCTTGTATATAGTTGCGCTTCCTAAGGCGCCCCCTACCGGTTTTATAGGAAACTGTTTTTACTACAAGAGACTGTCGCACTTTTCCCGGTCACAAGTTGCACCGTGGCCGGAGGAACAAGAATGTTATTTATGAAAAGTTTATGCTGATATATATATTGTTTTATATGTTATTGTTGTTATGAAAAAATTTGTATGTTTTGGATGTTTATTCTTTTACAGCCCGAGGACGTGCTGTGATTTACCAGGGGGGAATGTAGCACCCTGAGGATTCGGCTGCTACAGGGGTATTACACCTCAAGCCAGAGGTGTGATATTCCACTCCCGGGTAAGGATGGAGTGTGGAACTGAGCTCAGTTAGCTGCATGCACTACACACATCCCATTTTCGAGGGACAGACCGATGGTACTCCCACTAGAGAAATGTGCAGGTACGACAGTGTCTGTTCCTGGCTGGAGTGGGAGGGGGGTGGAACATCCCAGTAGTGTAGGGGCAGATAGGGGGAGCAGCCTGGGTAAAGCTAGGAGCTCATTGGGTGCTGGTCACCTGAGCTCACACATAGAGGGAGTATATAAGGTGGGCACCATCTTAGGACAGGGTCTTTTGTAGAGTGAGTCAGTCTGTCAGAGTGTAACCTGAGGAGCAGAGCAGAGAAGCTCAGCCAGAAGGGCTGACAGGGAGTTGTGGTTCCGGCTGGGCCCAGCTCCAAGGCCAAGAGAGAGAGGAGTCAGAAGGACCCAGAGAAAACAAGAGGGAACTCCAAGAACCCAAAATTAGATCAGAGGGTGAAGAGTTGGCACCTAGGGTACCGGATCCCAAGCTGGCAGAGAGAAAAGCACACCTTAGCCAGAGACCGGAGGTCGTGGGCAGGATCTGCCACGACCCTCACCAAATCCACCAGGAAGGCAGACCAA
Organism: Phyllobates terribilis; assembly: GCF_046119375.1. Taxonomy (NCBI): domain Eukaryota; kingdom Metazoa; phylum Chordata; class Amphibia; order Anura; family Dendrobatidae; genus Phyllobates; species Phyllobates terribilis. Next base: position 16,050,130 of record NW_027362761.1, on the reverse strand, counting down.
GTATAGGGTCAGGGAACCCAGAGGAGGTGTACCCACCAAGAGACCCGAGGGAGCCGGACATAGGTGGATCCCTGGTGAGAACGGCCAGAAGAGAGGGAAAGTCAGACAGGAGCTCAGGACCACGCTCCAGAACTGCCTGGGGGTTAGCCGAGTCCAGGACCTGGTGGACGCAGCACGGCTCGGGTGGTCGCTTCAGGCCAGAGTGACCATAAGAACACCCGTAAGTAAAAACCCCTGAACTGCACAGCCCGACTCTGAGTCTTCTTGCTGATTCATCCTGCACCTTCACAACCACCATCCTCTACATCTGACCCCCTGAGGCTATACCCCTCCCGTTGGGGGTTATACTACCAAAGCTGCACACATACCAACAGCCTCAGCGGACCCTGCTGCAGCGGCGGCCTTTTGACCGCAAATCAACGAGTGGCGTAGTCGACACAAAGAACTCTAATAACATCTGTAGGACTGCCACACACTGAGCTTGACACCCTGGGCACGGACCGGGTCACCGCCACTCGGAGACTACAACCCCCATCTGATCCGGCTCCGGGTAATCCCCTAACAGCACTGGCCCAGGGGGCGCGTCACTATCACTGAAAGATTCAAGCATTACCTAGCCTCAACTAAATTCACAGCCTTTACCGACAATAATCCCTTGACACACCTGGAGACAGCCAGGTTGGGAGCCATGGAACAGCGTTGGGTGGCCAGACTGTTGAATTATCAGTTCACAATCAAGTACCGGGCAGGTCAAAAGAATACCAATGCTGATGCCTTGTCAAGGATGCCCCACCAGTCACACACCAAGGATGAAGTGGATGATTTAGAGGAAGTTGAATTACCTGCTTTCCACCGAAGCAGTGTGGTCCACGAGCAACACGCCACCAGAAGACGTCATGGAAGGACGCTGAACCCCCTACCTCATCACAGCTGGAAGGAGACCCAGGACAGTGACCCAGTTGTCAGCCTCATCAAAAGACTGATAACACAAGAAGGTTCTCACCTGGAGAAGGATGCTCCCCCACAAGCTAAACACCTGTGGAATGAAAGAAGCCGGCTGTTCATCTACAGAGAGAAGGTGTGCCAACCCCAAGACTCATGAAATGGTGTGGCAGATTGTTGTACCCAGGACAGATATCCAGATGGTGTTAGAGGCCTAGCACAATCAAACAGGTCACTTTGGCTGGAAGAAGCTGGAAACCCTGCTGAAGGACCGGTTCTATTGGGTTGGAATGCGTAGTTCCATAGAGAGGTGGTGCCGGAATTGTGGGCCCTGAAGCCTCAGAAGGAAAGACTACGGCAGCCAGAAAGCTCCCTTGCAGTCCATCAAAACAACCCAGCCCCTGGAGATTGTCGCTCTGGATCACGTCAAGCTGTCACCCAGCAGGTCAGGCTATTCCTATGCACTGACAATGGTGGATCATTATTCCCGGTTCCTGGTGGTAGCCCCTGTCAAGGATCTGACAGCAGAAACTGCAGCAAGAATGTTCCCAGCATACTTCTGCAGGCCCCATGGATACCCGGACAAAGTGCTGACGGATCAAGGCCCTGCCTTTGAAGCCGAGCTGTTTAAAGAATTCTGTCATCTGTATGAGTGCAAGAAGATCCGGACTACGCCGTATCACCCTCAGACCAATGGTTTGTGTGAGAAAATAAACAACATCGTCATAGACCTGCTGAAAACCTTACCCTTGGAAGAAAGAAACCAGTGGCCAGACAAACTACCTGACCTGGTAGATCTGTACAATCACATACCTGTGAGTTCTACTAATTGTACCCCAGCGTACCTCATGAGAGCAAGACCCGGAAAGTTGCCCATGGACCTGGAACTCGGGGTGGTAGAACCTGCAGCAGATATGTCCACTGAAGACTGGGATACAAATCGGCAAGAGCAGTACAGGAGAGTACAGGCCTGTGTCGAAGACAGTCTAAACAGAGTAAGGGAAAAACAAGAAGAACAGTACAATAAATATGCACCAGCAGAACCCTTGGCACCTGGAGAGATAGTGCTAAAGCGGAAAAGAAGAGGTCACAAGCTCGATGACCAGTGGGAAAGAGAGCCCTACACTGTGCTAAATTCTAGATTTGACAACAGTAAAACCTGCCTGATTAGTAAGGATGGAGGTAAGACAACCGCAACAGTCTCAAGAGACCACTTGAAGGTGTGCCCAGGTCTACTGAAGACAATGGAGGAAGAAGTACCTCCTATAGCACCGGAAGAACCCAAGGAAGAAGTGCTTCACACAGTTCTAGGAGATTTCCCTGCGGACTGGCCTCAACTTGATGGAGTAGTTATTATACCCGTAATACACTTCTATCAGCCACAAGAAGAACCTGTGAGCGCTCTGGAAGAACCTGCTCAGGAACAGGAAGAGTCCCCAGTCAGAGGAGGATCACCCGTTGAAGCAGAGCCTGAAGGCCCAGTGGACAGTGCACTTGCCAGTCCCATAGAGAGATTAAGGCAGTTTTATAATCTACCAGCACATACACCTGCTAGATTAACAGAAAGTGCATGCACAGACACTAGTAACACCCCAGTGCTACGAAGGTCCACACGCAGCACACAAGGACAAATCCCTGCCAGGTTTAGGGAATAGCACAAAGTTCCTACATTATAAATAGTTACCCAGTTGGGTATTGCCTATTGTTTATTGTATGAACTGAAATAATATGTGCATTTAGTTACCCGTAAGGGTATAAAGACTTGTAGGCTGAGGACTGTGAGCAGCCAAAAACCGTCCTTGTAAATAGTTGCACTCATCAAAAGTGCCCCCTTATTTGACCACTGAACAAAAACCCGTTTGGCGTGGCCGAAGACGTGGTCCAGCACCTGAATCACTTATGCCCTGTGGCCACGCCCAGGGCCAACGTTGAGGGTTTTCAGGCGGGTCCCTCATATTACTCGTTTTGCACTTTCATCGGTGAGATGGACACCTGGTTACGGGACTTACTGTAACTTTATTATTATTATTATTGTAATTATTATTATTGTTATTGTTGTTACCTGTTTTGAAAAAAAAAATGCTTCAGTCCAAGAGTACTGAATTGTACTAGGGGGGAATGTGCCACCCTGCTGTTCACAGGTACCACAGGACCCAAAAGGGTGCATGGATGGACTTCTCCACAAGAGGCCCTCATTACATACAAACACATCCACCCTTCCACCTCTTACCACCAGAGGGAGCCCGTTAGGGATATATATATATGGAGGGTGGAGCCAGGCAGTTCAGTCAGTCAGAAAGTCTGAGAGAGAGAGTGTGCTGCCACTGAGAGTAGTGAAGACGCAGCACGTCTGCTGCTGCTGTATTGAGGGCCCCGAGTGTGGCCGGAGGCAAGAAGGAGAGGAGAGAGAAGTTGAGGGGGCAGAGGAGCATCATAGGCTCACCCCGATTATACAAACTGGACACCGGGTCCGCGCCTACAGAGTACCTTTATACCCAGTAGGGATCACCGGCATACCAGGAGGACTAAAAGTCTGTGGCCGACCTGAAGCTAAACCCATTACAGGACCAGGAACCACGAAGGCCCCTGCGCCCAGGGATAGTGGTTGCCAGTGGAAGGTCCTACTACCAAGCGACAGGTGAAGAGAGCAACACGACAGAGAAGCTAGGCCCAGTTGCAGGCTGGCCAGGAGCTTAGAGAGAGGGAGAAATGGACCAGGAGGCCTTATACCAGCTCACTGGGGAGAAGTCCTGAAGTGCACCCTTCCTACCGAGTACCCTGGACCATACCTGACATCCGCACCAGTAAAGGTATTGAAGCGAATCCCCTGTCTCTGTCAGTTACTCCTGCTGCGCCATCCCCCCTGCACTACAAGCCCCAGCATCACCACCCACCGTCAAACTCTACACTGCCCTGAGGCTCGCTCCACCTGTGGGGAGCTGTTCCATCCTAGCTGCCTATCAACTGCCTCAGAGGTCTGCAGCAGCGCTGGTACAAATTACCAGAAACCACAGGTGGCGTCACGATCAAACTACAAATCCCATATAAACTATCCCCTTTTTGTTGACCGCCCTGGGCCACGGACCGGGACAGCCACTGTGACATATTCCCCCTCCCCAGCATCCATAGGCCCGGACACCGAGTACCCCACTGCCCTGGGGGCGCATCACATGTAATGCTCCTTCTCATTTTCAATTTATAACTTACTTCCTTTGGGATGTGGGGTATATTCATATAGAAAGAAAAGTATCCCTTTAGGACACATGGTGTATATGAAATGCATCCCACAATTTATAATCCATTTGTTCTGGGATGTGGGGTGTACCCATGTAAACTAGAAAAACATCTCCTACAAGACACTTGGTTTGTATAAGATGCATCCTATATCCCACTACACATACTTCTACATATATTTCTACACAGTACACCACTATTATCTCACGATATACAACATACAGTATATCATTTTAGTTAAGTCATTTTTTATTTTGGCGGCTCTTCACACATATTCATCATATTATGCACATACATTCACACACATTCACTATTTTATCATTGTGTATTGTTTGCACCTATTCACATTCATTCACACATATTTTAATTCACATTAATCATCACTTATAATTAAAAGTTTATAGCAATCATTCATAGATTTCCCTCAATTAAAATTATTTCAAATACATATATCACGTAATTGTTGAGAATATTTATGAGCTTAGATGCTTTTATCTAACTCCGGTGCATTGGCACGCTCCCTTTAAACTCCGCCACCACTATATATGGGGATTCCCAACAGAGAGTGCACATGCACGCGTGAACGGGCCCGTTTGACTTCCGGTCCTGAGCAACAGACACTGCATGCGTTCCACCGCATGCGTTTCAGGCGCAGTGATTCCAGAAGTCCCTTTTGCCCATAGGGCATCTAAGTAGCTAACGCATGCGCCACAACCGCTCTGATTGATTGAACAGACTACATACAGCTGGTGAGAATAATATATAAACCGTACATTATAAACATCTACTAACGCCCCCTATTGAAGAAGCCCTAGGCGAAACGGCGTCGTCGGGGTAGATCATAGTCTCATCCGCGGGAGTCAGACATTGAGTTATGTAAGTACTCTCATTTAATCACCATGCCTCTTATATGTGAACTTTAACTGATTCTACCTCCACAAGCACAGCACTTTAACCATGAGATGATCAATTACTGCTAGTCTTATTTACCCATGCTAGTTTTGGACATTACTTTGTCTGGAAAATACTTTAATCATGAAATGACTTACTTGCTGTTAATTTTATTTCTTTTTTCCGACATCACCTTGTTTGAAAACACTAATAAGAACCAATCATTTATATATTTGTATATCCAATACATTTATATTTAGATAAATTCTCATTATAGGGAGAAAAAAGAAAAAAACTCTCTTGCATTTGCACTTTATATAATATTTTTTGAGTAAGGTGATCTAATTTATACCAAAGGAATATATATTTCTTCAGCACGTTATTAGGGGATGAGTGCAATAGAAATGGAGTAGAAGCATTTTTTGACATGAATTTTTGACATGATTTATTTAATGAGACGATGTACTATGTTAATAGAAGTTTGCGATTGGGATTTGACTTTATGATTTTGAAAGCACCTGTTTTTTATATATTTAACCCCTTAAGCCCCGAGGGTGGTTTGCACGTTAATGACCAGGCCAATTTTTACAATTCTGACCACTGTCACTTTATGAGGTAATTACTCTGGAACGCTTCAACGGATCCCCCTGATTCTGAGAGTGTTTCTTCGTGACATATTGTACTTCATGATTGTTGTAAAATTTCTTCGATATAACTTGCGTTTATTTGTGAAAAAAAAGGAAATTTGGCGAAAATTTTTCAAAATTTTGCAATTTTCAAAATTTGAATTTTTATGCCCTTAAATCAGAGAGATATGTCACACAAAAGAGTTAATAAATAACATTTCCCACATGTCTACTTTACATCAGCACAATTTTGGAACCAAAATTTTTTTTGTTAGGGAGCTTTAAGGGTTAAAAGTTGACAAGCGATTTCTCATTTTTCCAACAAAATTTACAAGACCATTTTTTTAGGGACCACATCACATTTGAAGTCACTTTGAGAGGTCTTTAAGACAGAAAATACCCAAAAGTGACACCATTCTAAAAACTGCACCCCTCAAGGTGCTCAAAACCACATTCAAGAACTTTATTAACCCTTCAGGTGCTTCGCAGGAATTTTTTGAATGTGGAAGAAAAAAATGAACATTTAACTTTTTTCACAAAAATGTTACTTTAGACCCAATTTTTTTTATTTTCACAGGGGTAACAAGAAAAAATGGACCCCAAAATTTGTTGTGCAATTTCCCCTGGGCACGCAGATACCCAATATTTAGGGAAAAAACACTGTTTGGGCGCACGGCAGGGCTCGGAAGGGAAGGCGCGCCATTTGACTTTTTGATTGTAAAATTTGCTTGAATAATTAGCGGACGCCATGTTGTGTTTGGAGAGCCCCTGTGTGCCCAAACATTGGAGCTCCCCCACAAGTGACCCCATTTTGGAAACTAGACCCCCCAAGGCACCTATCTAGATGCATAGTGAGCACTTGTAACCCCCAGGTGCTTCACAAATTGATTCGTAAAAATGAAAAAGTGTTTTTTTTTTCACTTTTTCATTTTTACGAATCAATTTGTGAAGCACCTAGGGGTTCCAAGTACTCACTATGCATCTAGATAGGTGCCTTGGGGGGTCTAGTTTCCAAAATGGGGTCACTTGTGGGGGAGCTCCAATGTTTGGGCACACAGGGACTCTCCAAATGCAACATGGTATCCGCTAACAAATTGAATGGAAAATCGGCTCAAATTGTTAGCGGACACCATGTTGCGTTTGGAGAGCCCCTGTGTGCCCAAACATTGGAGCTCCCCCACAAGTGACCCCATTTTGGAAACTAGACCCCACAAGGCACCTATCTAGATGCATAGTGAGCACTTGGAACCCCCAGGTGCTTCACAAATTGATTCGTAAAAATGAAAAAGTGGAAAAAAAAACACTTTTTCATTTTTACGAATCAATTTGTGAAGCACCTGGGGGTTCCAAGTGCTCACTATGCATCTAGATAGGTGTCTTGGGGGGTCTAGTTTCCAAAATGGGGTCACTTGTGGGGGAGCTCCAATGTTTGGGCACACAGGGACTCTCCAAATGCAATATGATATCCGCTAACAAATTGTCGGCTCACATTGTTAGCGGACACCATGTTGCGTTTGGAAAGCCCCTGTGTGCCCAAACATTGGAGCTCCCCCACAAGTGACCGCATTTTGGAAACTAGACCCCCCAAGGCACCTATCTAGATGCATAGTGAGCACTTGGAACCCCCTAGGTGCTTCACAAATTGATTCGTAAAAATGAAAAAGTGTTTTTTTTTCATTTTTTCATTTTTACGAATCAATTTGTGAAGCACCTGGGGTTCCAAGTGCTCACTATGCATCTAGATAGGTGCCTTGGGGGGTCTAGTTTCCAAAATGGGGTCACTTGTGGGGGAGCTCCAATGTTTGGGCACACAGGGACTCTCCAAATGCAACATGGTATCCGCTAACAAATTGAATGGAAAATCGGCTCAAATTGTTAGCGGACACCATGTTGCGTTTGGAGAGCCCATGTGTGCCCAAACTTTGGAGCTCCCCCACAAGTGACCCCATTTTGGAAACTATACCCCCCAAGGCACCTATCTAGATGCATAGTGAGCACTTGGAACCCAGAGGTGCTTCACAAATTGATTCGTAAAAATGAAAAACTGAAAAAAAAAACACTTTTTCATTTTTATGAATCAATTTGTGAAGCACCTGGGGTTCCAAGTGCTCACTATGCATCTAGATAGGTGCCTTGGGGGGTCTAGTTTCCAAAATGGGGTCACTTGTGGGGGAGCTCCAATGTTTGGGCACACAGGGACTCTTCAAATGCAACATGGTGTCCGCTAACAAATTGTCGGCTCAAATTGTTAGCGGACACCATGTTGCGTTTGTAGAGCCCCTGTGTGCCCAAACTTTGGAGCTCCCCCACAAGTGACCCAATTTTGGAAACTAGACCCCCCAAGGCACCTATCTAGATGCATAGTGAGCACTTGTAACCCCCAGGTGCTTCACAAATTGATTCATAAAACTGAAAAAGTGAAAAAAAAAACACTTTTTCATTTTTATGAATCAATTTGTGAAGCACCTGGGGGTTCCAAGTGCTCACTATGCATCTAGATAGGTGCCTTGGGGGGTCTAGTTTCCAAAATGGGGTCATTTGTGGGGGAGCTCCAATGTTTGGGCACGCAGGGGCTCTCCAAACGCAACATGGCGACCGCTAACAATTTGAGACAATTTTCCATTCAATTTTGTTAGCGGACACCATGTCACGTTTGGAGAGCCCGTGATGTGCCTAAACAGTGGAGCTCCCCCACAAGTGACGCCATTTTGGAAACTATACCCCTCAAGGATTTTATTAAGGTGTATAGTGAACATTTTGAACCCAGAGGTACGACTCAGAATTTGTTTACATTAGGTCATCATATTGAATAAGTTGTCATTAGTCTTGAGCGCAAGTGCTCGCTACTTGAGTTTGCATCGGGTACTCAGGTATGCACCTTGTACAGCGTGTGCTCGAGTGACATGCTCGAGTCCCTGCTCCGCATGTTTCACGGTTATTAGACACCCAAAAAAAACATGCGGGGATCGCTTGTGCATGGCAGGCAATCCCCGTAAAGTTTTTTTGGCCCCGAAGCATATGGGGCAGAGACTCGAGCATGTCACTCAAATACCCACGATACTCAATGCATACCAGAGCACCCGATGCAAACTCAAGTAGCGAGCACTTGCGCTCAACACTAGTCGCCATATCGTCATCTTTTTTTCTTACTTTTGAAAAAAATCCCAAACCCATCACAACCCTAACCCCAACCCTAACCCCAACCCCAGCCCTAACCCTAGCACAACCCTAACCGTAGCACAACCCTAACCCTAGCACAACCCTAGCCCTAGCACAACCCTAACCCTAGCACAACCCTAGCCCCAAACCCAGCCCTAACCCTAGCCCAATCCTAACCCAAGAGTTTATTTTTGACGCCATTCCTTGTGCGGTATAAGTGATTAGACGACTTTATTCTTCGGGTCGGTGTGATTACAGCAATACCAGAATCATATGGGGTATTTATGACTGACAGCTGTCACACACTAAAAGACGCATTTTTTGTAAAATCTAGTTTTTGCATCGCCATATTTTGAGAGCTATAATTTTTCCAGATTTTGGCAGACAGTCATGTGACGGCTCGTTTTTTGCGGGATGACTTGATGTTGTTATTGGTGCCATTTTCAGGCACGTGACATTTTTTGATCGCTTTCTATTCCGATTTTTGGGAGGCAGAATAAACAAAAACCAACAATTCAGGAATTGTTTTTTTTTTTTTTTTTATTCTGTTCCGCGTGTGGTAAAATTGATAAGGTAGTTTTATTCTTTGGGTCAGTACGTTTACAGTGGTACCACATTTATATCGTTTTTCTATGTTTTGCACTTTTACAAAAGCAATTTTATAGAAAAAAATATTTTTTAGCATCGCTTTATTCTGAGAGCTATAACTTTTATATTTTTCGGATGATGGAGCTGTATAGCGGCTTGTTTTTTGCGGGATGAGATGATGTTTTCAGCGGTAACATTTTTATTTATATTTGTCTATTTGATCGCGTGTTATTCCATTTTATGTTTGGCGGTATGGTGATAAAGCATTGTTTTTTGCGTCGTTTTTTTTTTTTTTTTTACCATGTTCACTGAAGAGGTTAACTAGTGGGACAGTTTTATAGGTCAGGTTGTTCCGGACGCGGCGATACCAAATATGTGTACTTTTATTGTTTTTTTTTTATAATAATATTTATTGATGGGTACATTATATTTTTATTTTTGGTGGATTATTTTTTTTTGTTTTTTTAATATTTTTGCAATTTTTGCAATTTTTTTTTCACTTTCTGGAAGTTTATATAGTTTATTACTTTGTCCCACTCTGGGACTTTCACTTTTTTTTCTCTGATCGCCTGCATGGCACAGGAATGCAGCACCATCCCTGTGCCATGCTTGCTGTCAGCGCCGGACAGGGAGAAGATTGTTTGGAGATGCACTGCGCATGTCCAAACAATCTTCCTGCTGTCTGGTGACTCGGATGTTGTCATGACGACATCGGGTCGTCATGGCAACACCCGGGAAGCCTTTGCAGACAGCGCTGGAAGCCGGAAGAGGAGGTGAGTATCTGCGATCACCTCCCCTTGCCCCCGCAATGCTGCGATCGACTTCGATCGACTTCGATCGCAGCATCGCGGGGGTTAATGTGCTGGGAGCGGTGCAGGAACACTCCCTGCACATAGTATCGGGTGTCAGCTGTGACAATCAGCTGACACCCGGCGGCGATCGCGCCCGCACAGCCTGTGTGCGCGCGCGATCGCCATGACGTACTAATACGGGTCTGGCTCTTAAGTCCCAGGGCACAGACGCGTATTAGTACGTCAGATGTTGTTAAGGGGTTAATGAAAACTATTTTAACAAATTATTGGAAATAAAAATGAATTAATTTTAAATAATTGTATTTATATCTTCCTTAAAACTAAGCTGATCTGGCTTTAGTTTTTTTTTGCTATTCAAAACCGTGTTTTCTCCGTCACACGGATCACATATACGTTGTCAGAAAATACTGCCATTTCTCGCCTCCATTAAAAATTTCCTTTAGTGTGTCATTGAAGCAATTCACCGCAGTTTGCTGTTCAACTACTTACCTACAGGCCAGGTATTGAAAACTCTGTTTTCTCCGTCACACGGATCACATATACGTTGTCAGAAAATACTGCCATTTCTGGCCTCCATTAAAAATTTCCTTTAGTGTGTCAGTGAAGCAATTAACCGCAGTTTGCTGTTCAAACTACTTACCTACAGGCCAGGAATTTAAAACTCAGTTTTCTCAATCACACGGATCACATATAAGTTCGCTCCAAACTCAGTCATTTGTAGTGAGCGTGGAAGATACTGTCCTCCATTTAAAATGGGCAAGGCATGTGGCAAGGGACGGGGAACTGGACGTGATGGTAATGGTGCATGCAGAGGCCGAGGACAAGGCCGTGGGCAAGCCGAAGTTGTGCCACAACAAACACCCACATCTTCTCGCCTGACCTTCCTGTCCCAATTTCTAGGGGACCGCACCACACCACTATTGAACCCAGACCAGTGTCAAAAGGTTGTTGTTTGGATAGCGGATAATGCTTCCAGTCACTTAGCCACCCCCACCACCACCCTGTCTTCCACATGGTCAAGTCTCAGTAGCCGTGAGTCTGGACCGCATATTCCTCACCCTGATCCTCCTTCCTCCCACCAGGCCGAGTACCCAGAGAAAACTGATGCCACACTTGGACACTCTGAAGAGCTGTTCACTTTTCCATTTATACATTCGAGCCTCTCGCCCGGTCCACTTGAAGCAGGGCAAGAGGAGATCGCGTGTAGCGATGCCCAAATATTTGAGCAGCCAGGTCACACGAAGGCGACAGTGGGAAACTGTCACAAGAGGTGGACGATGATGAGACACAATTTCCAGAAAGTCAGGAGGAGAACCAGGGTGTGGAAGTGGAAGATGAAGTGGTGGATGATATAGTAACTGACCCAACCTGGCAGGAGGACATGCAGAGCGAGGTCAGCAGCACACAGGGGGAGGGAAGCAGAGCACCCCAACAGGCAGGAAGAAGCAATGTGGTGGCCACAGACAGAAGGCAGGCAACTGTTCCCCGTAACACCAACATGAAGGAAGTTGCCAGTACAACTGTTAGGTCTTCCCAAGTCTGGTTGTTTTTTAAAGACTCTGTCGATAACCCCAAAAAGGCCATTTACACCACCAGCAGGGGTGGCAAAACTAGCAGCCTGACCACCACCAGCATGATCAGGCACATGGCAGCAAAGCACCTGACTTTGTGGGCCGAACCCCAGGGTTCAGGAACAGTGTCTGCGGGTGGCACCATTGCTTCTTCCGCTGTTGTGCATGCAAGCCAATCCCCTGTCCATGGTGCATGCGAAGATGCCTCCTGCCCTGCACCTATCGTTGCACACTCTCAAGTAGCAGCATCAGGAAGTGACTCGCCCAGGGGGAATATAGGGGACTCGGTGCCCGGGCCTTTACTTCCTTGGGATGTCACGGCAGTCGGCTCCCGGGCCCGTACTCTGGGGTCACTCTTTAAAAGGGGTTTGTTAACAGTTTTGTCTCGTGACGCCACCTGTGGTTCCCGGTAATGGGTACCGGTGCTGCTGCAGACCTCCGGGGGTGATGGGATGGCAGCTTGGATGTTTCTGCTCCCCACAGGCGGAGCGGGCCCCCGGGGCAGGGTTGATGGAAGGGATGCAGGTGAGAGGTGGCCCGGTCGGGCCAGGGGAATGACGGACACGCACACAGGGGATTCGCTTCAGTACCTTTACTGGTATAACGGCAGGTATGGTCCAGGGTACCTAGTAGGAAGGGTGCACTTCTGGACTCTCCCCAGTGAGCGGGTAATAGGCCTCCTGGTCCTTTTCTTCCTCTCTAAAGCTTCTGGCCAGCCTGGAACTAGGCCTAGCTTCTACGCTGTTTCACTCTCTCACCTGTCTGCTTGGTAATAGAACTTTTCTCTAGCAACCACTATCCCTGGACGCTGAGGCCTTCGTGGTTCCTTGTTCTGTAAAATGATGGTAGCTTCAGGTTGAACAGGGATCTGGAATCCTCCTGGTATGCCGGTTGTCCCTACTGGGTGTAGAGGACCCTGTAGGCGCGGACCCGGTGTCTGGCTTGTGTCCTGGGGTGCTCCTCTGCCCCCTTAACTCCTCTCTCCTCTCTCCTTGCCTTGGACACGCTCGGGGCCCTCAACACAGCAGCAGAAGTGCTGCTCCTTCACTGATCTAAAGTGTCAGCACACTCCGATTACCTAACTCCACCCTCCAGTATATATATCCCTAACAGGGCTCCCTCTGGTGTTATGAGGTGGAAGGGTGGAGGTGTCTGTTATGTAATGAGGGCCTCTGGTGGAGAAGTCCATCCATGCACCCTTTTGGGTTCTGTGGTACCTGTGGTAGCACGGTGCCGCAGAAGCACGTCCATGTCCTTGTCCCAGCGCAGCGTTCAGCTGTCCATACCCCAGTCCTTGGAACGCAAGTGCAAATATGCAGCCAACGCCCCACAGGCCACACTACTAAATTCTCACATTTCATGACTGCTTGCGGTCGAAATGTTGCCTTTTAGGCTCGTGGAGACGGAAGCATTCCGCAACCTGATGGCAGCGGCCGTCCCTCGGTACTCGGTCCCCAGCTGCCACTATTTCTCCCGGTGTGCCGTCCCCGCATTTCACAAGCACGTGTCCCAAAACATTAGCCGTGCTCTCAACAACGCAGTTACCGGTAAAGTCCACCTAACCACGGACACGTGGACAAGTGCTTGTGGGCAGGGATGGTACATCTCGCTGACGGCACACTGGGTTAACAAAGTGAAAGCCGGGACCCAGTCAGACCTTGGGACGAAACACGTCCTCCCGACGCCAAGGATTGCGGGCCCTAGGTCAATCAGGTTTGCCCCCAAGGTCTACAGCTCCGGCACCTCATCCTCTTCAGCCTCCGCCTCCTCTTCAGTCTCCATCTCCGAAATGACCACATCAGTCACAAGCTGGAAGCACTGCAGCACTGCCTCGGCCAAGCGGCAACAGGCTGTGCTGAAGCTAATATGCTTAGGTGAAAAAACGCACAATGCTGAAGAGTTGTGGACAGCTCTGAAAGAGCAGGCAGATCTGTGGCTCACACTGCTGAGCCTACAGCCAGGCATGGTCGAGTGTGACAATGGCCGGAACCTGGTGGCGGCTCGGAGGCGAGGCGAGCTCACACACGTACCATGCCTGGCTCATGTGCTTAACCTCGTGGTTCAGCGGTTTCTCAAATCCTACCCGGAGCTGCCGGATCTGCTTTTTAAAGTACGCCACCTGTGTGCTCATTTTAGAAAGTCAGCTACAGCTTCCGCCGCCCTTGCAGTGTTTCAGCAGCATTTGCAGCTTCCGGCTCACCAACTGGTGTGTGATGTCCCCACGTGTTGGAACTCTACACTGCAGATGTTGGGAAGGATTTGTGAGCAGAAGAGGGCAGTTGTTGAGTACCAGCATCAACAAGGCCATCGGTATTCAGTTCAGACTTCACACATAAGACCTCAGGAGTGGACATGGATGTCAGACATATGTACCATCCTCCAAAACTTTGAGGACTCCACCAAGATGGTGAGCAGCGATGATGCCACAATTAGCGTCACCATCCCGCTTTTCTGTCTTCTGAAATGCTCTCTGCTCACAATCAAAGAAGATGCATTGCAGGTGGAGCATGATGAGATGGAGCAAGGAACCATACAGGGTAATTACACACAGCCAAGCCTCATTTCATCCCAATGTGGATTGGGTGACAATGAGGAAGAGAAGGAGGAGGAGGAAGGACAGGAGCTAGTTTCATGCACTATACACAGTACTACCTGCATAGCTGTCATACAGTCTGTTCAGCGTGGATGGCAAGAGGACAGAGAGGAGGAGGAGGATGAGAGCATGGTCAGTCATCCTCTTGGTGAGGACACAGAAGTCTTGCCTGTTAGTAGTCTGGCATGCATGGCTGAATTTATGTTACGGTGCCTTTCCAATGACCCTTGCGTTCTCAAAATTTTGGGTGACAGTCATTACTGGTTGGTGACACTTCTAGACCCACGCTACAAGGAGAACTTTATATTTCTTATTCCTGAGGTGGACAGGTGTACAAAAATGGGGCAGTACCAGAAGGCCCTTGTTGCGGAACTATTAAAAAAATTCCCATCTGAAAACGATGGCGGCAGAGGGCACACTTATTTGGACAATCAAGGAGTACAGGCAAGAGAGACACAACTTCAATCCAGCAGAGGCAGGTGAACACTGTCAAAGTTCTGGGAAAGTTTTCTCAGCCCCTCCCATCGCACAGGCCCTGAGGCGCGGGGTACTCTCACAAGAGGTGCAAAGTTTGGGAAGATGCTGAGGTAGTACCTTGCCGACAGTACCAAAGTCCTCCATGATTCCTCTGTGCCTTATAATTATTGGGTATCCAAGCTGGATTCGTGGAATGACCTGGCTCTCTATGCCTTGGAGGTCCTGGCCTGCCCTGCCGCCAGCGTTTTATCAGAGCGGGTTTTTAGTGCCGCTGGTGGAATTATAACTAATAAGCGCATCCGCCTGTAAACTGAAAATGCTGACAGGCTGACTCTTATAAAAATGAACAAGGGCTGGATTGGGCCAGACTTCTCAATACCACCGAATAATAGCAGCGTAACATAAACTCAAATCCAGTGTCTTTTCTTGGGAGGTGTATTCCCATGCACCTTTTCACACCCACACATGAGTATACGCTTCCTGATTTTGGCTATTTGCTCTTGTCCTCCTCCTTCTCCTCATCCTCCACCACCATATCACCAGGGTGACCGTGGTCCGTGATGCAACAGCCACATAATTTTTTTAAAGGGTGTTTATGATGCCCTTAAAAAAAATTTTTTATACACTATGTCCATGTATACCCCCCAGGGGTAAATATTTGTCAGCCCATACACTTAGTGCATGGGCATTACAAGTATAGGAGGTCCACTCCTTTCTAATGGGAACATTTTCTTATGAGGCCCTCCTCCACATCTCTTCCAAGGGTCATTGAAGTGCCTCCAAATTTTTGGCAGCCCTTGCATTCACTGCATAGGCCAACACTATGGGAGACTCTGTCCTTTCTAATGGGAATTTGTCGTTACTGTGGCCCTGCTCTATGTGTCTTTAAATTCTTAGTGGGGTTTTTCCTAAAATTGGTCAGCCGTTGGACTCACTGCATATCCTATAACTGTATAGCAGACCCTCTCCTTTCTAATGGGAACATGTCATACCTTGTTACTGTGGCCCTGCTCTGTGTGTCTTTAAATTCTTACTGGGATTTTTCCTAAAATTGGTCAGCCGTTGGACTCACTGCATACCCTATAACTGTATAGCAGACCCTCTCCTTTCTAATGGGAACATGTCATACCTTGTTACTGTGGCCCTGCTCTGTGTGTCTTTAAATTCTTTGTGGGGTTTTTCCCAAATTTTGGCAGCCCTTGCAGTCACAGCATGGGCATTACCACTATAGGAGACACTCTCCTTAATAATGGGAACAACAAAGCATAGCCGGCTGATGGCTTTCTAACAATAGCTAGGGCCGACTGCTGGCCTTTTAAGAATAGTAAGGGCCGTCTGATGTCCCTACAAAAATAGGCTTTATGACTTTCAGAGTCCCTCCATCATAAATAAAACATGAATGTCTGATGATGTGTCACACACCACATTGCCAGATAAGGTTGTAAAATGTTAAAATGACATTTCCCGGTGGATGTATTTGTCTTAAAAAATAACGTAAAAAAACCAAAACAATAGGATCTTTCTTTAGTATAAAAAACAGCGTCACCAATTTAACATCAAAGTAATCACATTGTTCAGCTCATGCACCTCCTCCTCCATCTCGGAAATGACCACATCAGTCACAAGCTGACAGCACTGCAGCACTGCCTTGGCCAAGCGGCAACAGGCTGTGCTGAAGATAACATGCTTAATGCTTAATTTACAAACCGCCCAGCACTGCAGAGTTGTTGAAAGCTGTAACACAGCAGCTTGATCTGTGGCTCTCACCGCTGAACATACAGCCAGGCATTGGTAGTGTGCGACAATGGGCGGAACCTGGTGATGGAGAAATGACAGCCGGGGTAGATACGGTTTCCCTCTATGCCAGTCCTTTCACCGAGCTAAAGAATATGGCTGTGGTGAAATACAACTCCCACTGAGATGCTGTTTCAGATTGAAAAACATTGGGCCCACCAGAGGATTTGATTCTGAGGGCTAACCTTTCTCCCCCGCTCAAGAGCCCCATAGCAGCTGCACAGTTAGCGCTATCATGAAGTCTCCTGAGGTAGAAGCCAAGGCACACCAGAGGATTCTCTGGTGGGACCGTCCAACCCTGCCAAGAAGCAGTCCTGGCTAAGAAAAGTGTGTGGAAAGGTTCCCGGACACTCTATGGCTGCTTTTTTTACTGAGGAGGAAACACACGCAAACACAGGGAGAACATACAAAGTCCTTGCAGATGTTTTCCTTGCTGGGATTTGAACCCAGGATCCCAGCGCTGCAAGTCTTCAGTGCTAACCACTGATCCAATGTGCTGCCGTTCACCCTCTAATATCTATCAGGCTGGAGAAACTTACACCTACTGCCACTCTATCTTCAGCTCCTTTGTGAGAAAATGTATTTGGGCAGCCACTCAGTCTACCAAATAAAATTCCTGAGAAGGAAATTGGGGGTGGCTTCACTACTGGTACTGGGGGCAGTGCTAATACCATGGCGTCGTACCATAGTTTGCTGGAAATATTCCAGGCTGGTAGGAGGCAAGCAAATTCCCACAGAAAAGTACCAACAGTAATGTTCAGGCCACATTTCAAGTGCAAGCAGCTTTAGAGGACTTCCTGGGAGAAATGACACGCAGTGTAGATACGGTTTCCCTCTATGCCAGTCCTTTCACCGAGCTAAATACAACTCTCAGCAAAAAAAGTTGTGGACTGGCTCCGTACCGTCCCTGGCCACATTCACCTGTCCACGTGTTTGTGGTTAGGCGGTCCTTCCCAGTAAGTGCACTGGGGAGGGCACGGGTAATGTTGTGGGACTCGTACTTGTGGAAGGCGGAGGCGATATCGGGAAATATAGTGCTGGCTGGGGACCGAGTATGGACACCCGTCCGCCGCCGTCATGAGGTTATGAAAAGCTTCCGCCTCCACGAGCCTGTGGGTGGCTGCTTGCATTCCAAGGAATGGGGTAGGGACAACTGTACGCTGCACTGGGACAAGGACATGGATGGTGATTGTTGCAAGTCTGCAGCGACAGGTGCATGGCGGGAGGCATCTTCGCATGCGCCAAGGATCACTTATGATGGGCACACTTTTAGGCAGTGACCTGGGAGTCAGAGATGCTTCCAGAGGTCTTCCCCATGCTGTTCCCATGTCTTTTCAGCACTGTATGCATGTGTCTGATGATGTGTCACACACCACATGGCCAGATAAGGTTGTAAAATGTTAAAATGACATTTCCTGGTGAATGCATTTGTCTTGGTTGAAAGCAATGCAAAAGTGCAAAAACGCATCAAAAACGCTACGTGTGAACATAGCCCAAGGTGTGGAGGAGTATTTTTGTTTTTGGATATTTATTTTGCCTTATATACATTATTATATACATAATTATGTATATATACATATTATACATATTACTATATTATATACATTATATATATATACATATATTGCCTTAACATACAGTATTTCCCAGTAAAATCCATTTTGGTTTCGTTTTTGTATGTTTTATTGTGAGTCCGTAAAAGTGGTGTAATACTCTGACCACGTTGTTGACAGCAGTGATCTGGGAGTCAGAGATGCTTCCAGGGGTCTTCCCCATGCTGTTCCCATGTCATTTGAGCACTGTTCCCATCGATTTGGTCAATTTTTAGGCCCTCTGCAGACCGCCGGGGGGAGCCGCCTTAAAAATGCTCGAGTTTCCCGTAGACTTACATTGGGCTCGTTGCTCGAGTCGAGCACCCGAGTATTCCAATTTGCTCGACCCGAGAAACGAGTACCCGAGCATTTTAGTGCTCGCTCATCACTAGTTACTATCAATATTTGGGAGAGTGTACCTATTTTGACCCATGTTGTAATTTGAATAGTGTTGAGAGAGCATGCTCGACACTAGTGATGAGCGAGTATGTTCTGTTAACCCTTTCGGCGAGTATGCTCGGGCCGAGCAACGAGTAATTACAGCTGCTCAGTGTTATGTTTGAATCACTCCCATGTGCATGATTTGCGACTGTTTGACAGATTTAGTAGATGTAAGGAATGTGTAAGAAATAGACATTCCTTACATGTACTAAAGCTGTCAAACAGTCGCAAATCATGCACACAGGAGTGATTCAAACATAACACTGAGCAGCTGTAACTACTCGGTGCTCGGCCCGAGCATACTCGCTGAAAGGGTTAACAGAACATACTCGCTCATCACTGCTTGACACTGCTCGGTACTCGCCCGACTATCTCACTACTCGGGATGTTCGGCGAGCACCGAGCATTTTCGGGTTACTCGGGCGGGAGCTCGGGTCTCCCCCCTGCATGTTACAGAGCCAATGAACATGCAGGGATTGCCAGCCAGTCACTGTAATGCCGCAGCCATGTTGGTTGTGGGCATTACAGTGATTGGCTGGCCGCACAGCGTCACCTCGAGTATTTAAAACCGGGCGCCGCCATCTTGGACACAGTCTCTCCAGATAACACAGTGTAGGGAGAGTGCTGCTGAGCTAGGGAGAGATTTATACTGCGAAATAGTTAGTGTAGGGTCTCTAAAGCCTGCAAAATCAAACAAACATTCCTTCTGAGGACTAATATCCATCCCAGATATCAGGCAGGCTGGCAGGCAGGCTGTATAGGAGACGCAGTGGTTATACCAACAAACACTGCATTACAGTCCTGTGTGCTGCTTCTCAAATTGCTAGACTTAGCCCCAGGTCTCAGGGGCCAGGAAAAATCCTTTTTTTTTTTCATCTAAATCCTCTTTTTTTTTTTTCCTCAGTCAGACTGTACAAATACCCGTCTTATTAACCTTTTGGTATCCCCCCCCCCCCACAAAAAAAAATTGAGTGTGTCTGTGAGTGTTCAGACACAAATATATCTGTTTAAAAGAGTCTGGTTTCAGCCAGATAACTAGAACTGTGATTTTGCAGTTCCATGGTCCAAATCTCTGTATTATCCACTTTTTTGCCTTTTTTCCATAAAAAAACAGTTTGAGTGTCTCGCTGACTGTTCAGACACAAATATATCTGTTTAAAAGATTCTGGTGTAGGCCAGAGAAATAGAACTATGGTTTTCCTCTTCCACGGTTCAAATCTGGGTGTAATCCACCTTTTTGCCTTTTTTACATAAAAAAAACAGTTTGAGTGTCTCGCTGACTGTTCAGACACAAATATATCTGTTTAAAAGATTCTGGTGTAGGCCAGAGAAATAAAACTGTGGTTTTCCTCTTCCACGGTTCAAATCTGGGTGTAATCCACCTTTTTGCATAAAAAAAACAGTTTGAGTGTCTCGCTGATGGTTCAGACACAAACATATCTGTTTAAAAGATTCTGGTGTAGGCCAGAGAACTAGAACTGTGGTTTTCCTCTTCCACAGTTCAAATCTGGGTGTAATCCACCTTTTTGCATAAAAAAAGAACAGTTTGAGTGTCTCGCTGACTGTTCAGACACAAATATATCTGTTTAAAAGATTCCGGTGTAGGCTAGAGAACTAGAACTGTGGTTTTCCTCTTCCACGGTTCAAATCTGGGTGTAATCCACCTTTTGCCTTTTTTACATAAAAAAAAACAGTTTGGGTGTCTCACTGACTGTTCAGACACAAATATATCTGTTTAATAGATTCTGGTGTAGGCCAGAGAAATAGAACTGTGGTTTTCCTCTTCCACGGTTCAAATTTCCATTTTGTTACCCTTTTGCCATTGATAGTGGGAGCATAAGCTATTTTACTTCATTTACAATGGGCAAGGCGCGTGGCAAGGGACGTGGAACTGGACGTTCTGGTGATGGTGCGTGCAGAGGACGGGGCCGTGGCCAAGGTGAAAATGTACCACAACCAACAGCCATATCTTGTCGCTTCCAGTTCTTGACCGAATTACTAGGGAAGCACACAACAACACCACTATTGCCAACTGATCAGGGTGAACAGGTAATTAATTGGATAGCAGATAATACTTCCAGTCACCTGGGCACCACCACCTCCGGTCTGTCTTCCACACGGTCAAGTCTTAGTAGCCGTGAGTCTTGACCGCATACTCCTCCTCACCCTGATGCTTCTTCCTCCCACCATGCCGAGTGTCGTCAGACAGCAACTGATCCCACAGTTGGACACTCTGAAGAGCTGTTCACTGGTCCATTTCCATATTTGGGCCCCTCGCCTGCTCCTCTTGAAGTGGTGGAAGAGGAGATCCCATGTAGCGATGGCCAAATGTTTGAACAGCCACAGCCACAGGAAGGCGACGCTGTCAATTTGTCACAAGAGGTGGACGATGACGAGACACAATTGCCACGAAGTGAGGAGGAGGACCGTGGTGCGGAAGTGGAAGAGAAGGAGGTGGTGGATGATCTAGTAACTGACCCAATGTGGCAGGAGGACACGCAGAGCGAGGCCAGCAGCACACAGGGGGAGGGAGGCAGAGTACCCCAACAGGCAGGAAGAAGCAGTGTGGTGGCCGCAGACAGAAGGCGGGCAACCGGTTCCCCGTAACACCAACACGAGGGACGTTGCCAGTACAACCGGTAGGTCTTCCAGAGTCTGGAATTTTTTTAAAGATTCTGCTGATAACCCCAAAAAGGCCATTTGTACCACCTGCCATGCCAGCATCAGCAGGGGTGAGAAAACTACCAGCCTGACCACCACCAGCATGATCAGGCACATGTCAGCAAAGCACCCGACTTTGTGGGGCGAACCCAGGGTCCACGACCAGTGTCAGTGGGTGTCACCACTGCTTCTTCCACTGTTGTGCGTGTAAGAGAACCCCCTGTTGTGCGTGCAAGGCAATCCCCTGTCCATACTGCATGCAAAGATGCCCCATCCTCTCAGTCTTCACTTGTTATGGCAGTTTCTCAAGAAACAGCATCAACGTCCACGTCCACGTCCCAATTGTCCATATCCCAGACCTTTGAATGAAAGCGCAAATTCGCAGCCAACGCCCCACAGGCCACAGTCCTAAATTCGCACATTTCACGACTGCTTGCGTTGGAAATGTTGCCTTTTAGGCTGGTGGAGACGGAATCCTTCCGCAACCTTATGGCGGTGGCCGTCCCTCGGTACTCAGTCCCCAGCCGACACTATTTTGCCTGGTGTGCCATCCCCACACTACACAAGCACGTGTCCCAAAACATCTGCCATGCCCTCAACAACGCAGTTACTGGGAGAGTCCGCCTGACAACGGACACGTGGACAAGTGCTTGTGGCCAGGAACGGTATATCTCCCTGACGGCACATAGGGGTAAACATAGTGGAAGCCGGGACCCAGTCGGACCTTGGGACGGAACACATCCTCCCCACACCAAGGATTGCGGGCCCTATGTCAGTCACAGTTGCCCCCACAGTGTACAGCTCCTGCACATCATCCTCCTCCACCTCCTCATGTTCAGCCTCCATCTCAGATATCACCACATCAGTTACAAGCTTGAAGCACTGCAGTACTGCCTCAGCCAAGCGGCAACAAGCTGTGCTGAAACTCATAAGCTTAGGTGATAAACCTCACACTGCTTGTGAGTTGTGGACAGCTGTGAAAGAGCAGGCAGATCTGTGGCTGAGACCGCTGAACCTACATCCAGGCATGGTCGTGTGTGACAATGGCCGGAACCTGGTGGCGGCTCTGAGGCGAGGCGAGATCACACACGTACCATGCCTGGCTCATGTGCTTAACCTCGTGGTTCAGCGGTTTCTTAAATCGTACCCCGAGTTGCCAGATCTGCTCGTCAAAGTACGCAGCCTGTCAGCTCATTTTCGGAGGTTGGCTACAGCTTCCGCCGCCCTTGCTGTGTGGCAGCAGCATTTGCAGCTTCCGGCACACTGATTGGTGTGTGATGTCCCCACACGTTGGAACTCTACCCTCCATATGTTGCAAAGGATTTGTGAGCAGAAGAGAGCAGTTGTGGAGTACCAGCTGCAACAAGGCCGTCGATATTCAGGTCAGACTCCACACATAAGACCTCAGGAGTGGACCTGGATGTCTGACATATGTACCATCCTGACAAACTTTGAGGAGTCCACCAAGATGGTGAGTGGCGGTGACGCCATCATTAGCGTCAGCATCCCACTTGTCTGTCTTTTGCAACGCTCTCTGCAGAGAATTAAAGAGGAGGCATTGCTGCCAGAGTATGATGAGATGGATCAAGAAGCTGTAGCGGGCGATTACACACAGCCCAGCCTCATCTCATCCCAACGTGCATTGGGGGACAATGAGGGATAGGAGGAGGAGGAGGAGGAAGAACAGGAGCTGGTATCATGCGCTGTAGACGGTAGTACCTGTACAACTGTCATACCGTCGGTTCAGCTTGGGTGGCCTGAGGACAGGGGGGAGGAGGAGGAGGAGGAGGAGGAGAGCATGGTCAGTCGTCATCTTGGTGAGGATACGGAAGTCTTGCCCGTTACCAGTCTGGCACACATGGCTGACTTTATGTTACGCTGCCTTAACCATTACCCTCGCATTGTCAAAATGTTGGGTGACAGTCATTACTGGTTGGTGACACTTTTAGACCCCCGCTACAAGGAGAACTTTCACTCTCTTATTCCTGAGGTGGAGAGGTCTACAAAAATGGGGCAGTACCAGAAGGCCCTTGCTGCAGAACTGTTAAAAAAATTCCCATCTGAACACACTAGCGGCAGAGGTCACAGTTCGTTGCCCAGCCAAGGCGTACAGGCGAGAGAGACGCAACTCCAATCCAGCAGAGGCAGGGGAACACTGTCAACGTTCTGGGACAGTTTTCTGAGACCCGCCTAGCTTACAGGCCCTGAGGCGCGGGGTACTCTCACAAGGAGTGGAAAGTTTAAAAAAACGGTGAGGGAGTACCTTGCCGACCATACCAGCGTCCTCCGTGATTCCTCTGTGCCTTTTAATTATTGTGTATCCAAGCTGGACACTTGGAATGAGCTCGCGCTGTACGCCTTGGAGGTCCTGTCCTGCCCTGCCGCTAGCGTGTTATCGGAGCGTGTTTTTAGTGCCGCTGGGGGAATTATGACTGATAAGTGCACTCGCCTGTCAACTGACAATGCTGACAAGCTGACCCTTATCAAAATGAACAAGGGCTGGATTGGGCCAGACTTCTCATCACCACCAAATGACAGCAGAGTAACATAAAGTCAAATCCACTGTGTTATTTTGGGAGGTGTATTCCCATGCACCGCTTCACACCCACACATGGGTATACGCTTTCTCATTTTGGCTGTTGTTTGCTCTTCTCCTTATCCTCAGCCTCCACCACCACTATACCACCAGGGTGACCGTGGTCCGTGTTGCCAGAATTGCAAGTTCCTGCGTCCTAATTTTTGGCAGCTTTTGCTTGGAAGGCATAGGCAAAGACTATGGGAGACCCACTCCCCAATAATGGGAATAATGTTTTTAATATGCTGTACTGCATGGCTCTTGTAAGGGGCATTGCAAGTTCCTCCATGTAACATCCCTGGCGGCGTGCTTGCATAGTGCACCACCTCCCACCATGCAAGACCGCAATCTTACCTGTCAGTCCATGCTGTACTCTTTGCTCCAGTACCTGCTCTTTCCATGTCTCTTGTCTGATTGCTTAGGGCATCGGCGTGGCTTTCTGCTTGTTTCTTATAGCTACTGTGTGCACAGTCCTAATGCATCCTCCGTAGCCTATTGCTGTGAGTCACTGGATATTTAAACCCCCTCCACCCATTGGGAGGTGCCTGAGCAACACTTACAGTCTATGTTCTGTGCAACTGTTAGTTGCCAGGTCCTGTCCTGACTCTGTTTCCGCCACCCTGGGGGCCGAGTACCCAGGGCCGCTACCTGTATCTCTGACTTCTAGTCTGTTTCCGCCACCCTGGGGGCTGAGCTCCCAGGCTCGTTCCTGTATCTTATTCCCCGTTCAGTTCCTGTCTGAACAGTGTCCTAGCTAGAGTAGAGCCACCCCCGTAGTGTTCGGCTTCGGTTCGGTTCGTCGAACACCGGTGTGTTCGCCAAACTGTTCGTCGAACTGTTCATCGAACACCATCGAACACTGTTAAAACTAATGGCAGGCAAACAAAAACACATAGAAACACATAGAAAACACCTTCAAAGGTGTCCAAAAGCTGACAAACTGCTCAGAAGACACAACTAACACATGGAAAAGTGACAAGTACATATAGTCATGCGAAAAGAAAAGAGGTGGAGGAGTAAAAGGAGGGGGAGACACAGATATAGGCATGTCATGCCCTTCTAAAATCAAGAAAGGCTGGAGTAAAAATCTAAAATCAGCCTACCAACACCCAGACGTCGTGACAAAAAAATTAAAAAAAGAAATATCTTTAGGTAGAATGGCGGTTCCATTCAGAACACTTTCCTTACAAGACATAGTGGTATCCCTGTTGTGAGTTGTGCCAAAAACGGAACCCAATACATTCGGACTAATCCACCATTTGTCACATCCAAGGGGCAGGTCAGTAAACGACAACATCGATGCGGAACCAAGTACTGTAGTATATACTGTACATCCTTTGACAAGGCAATCAGGCGGATCAAGAAGTTGTGAAGGGTCACCCTAATGGCCAAAACAGACACTGATGTGGTGTTCCGGTTACTTACTACCTGTGCCTCCGAATAGTGTCCACCTATTGGGCTGCTTTTGGGAAGGAGCATACTATATAGATCGCTGTTTGCCCATGGGATGGTCCAGATCCTGCTCACTATTTGAGGCGTTTAGTTGCTTCCTCGAATGGGTTGTAATGGACGTTTTTAAGGGGGCACATATTATCCATTACCTCGACAACTTCTTATGCCTGGGCCCAAAAGATTCGCCACAGTGTGAATACACGCGGTAGTCCACTTGTGAGAAGGAGAGAGCTGGAGGGAGAGCAGACACCACAGAACTGAGGGGTTAGATGGAGAATGGAAGAAGGAAAGAGGGCGAGGAAGGTAAGGGAGTACAGTGGAAGGCCGACCTGAGCTCCCTCACATTCCTACTGGGCGACGAACAGCCCTGGGAAGAAAAGCCGCTTGCGCATCCCTTTGAGGTTACGGGCGCGAGCAGGCAGAGGGACTACGCTGGAGTGCGAAGCCGAGACGGCCAGTCCGTTCCTGCCCATGCGACCTCCGTGTCGCCGGGTTTGTGCCAGAGCTGCGGTGGACCCTGACGGCCAGCCCCCCTCTCCCAATACTGGTGCCTGTCCGCTGGTGGGTCGAGCCCCCCCCGCGGTGGAGGCAGGTCTAAGCTCTGTAATTTAAATTGGCTCTGTAATTTGAATGAGTACACTTTAAATCCTTTTACAAGGATCTATTGGAGGGCAAGTCTGATGCCAGCAGCCGCGGTAGCAGGAAGTGGAGGAGGTGTGGCCTGTATTCCTAGCTGAGTGAGAGCTGTGTGGAGGAGCTCCTGGGAAGCTCCAACTAGGACTTTTTTTTTCTAAGCCCGACCCTTGCCTCTTCGTTTTCCCAGGACCGAGGCAGGGATGTCAGGGGGCATCCCCTGGCTCCGGCACTCCCGGTCTGGGCCGGGTGTGGTCGGAGGACTGAATATGGATCCATCGGAGGACTCTGTGAGGAGGTCTGGGAGGCTGTCCCAGCGTGAAGCGGCTATGGTGAGCATGCCGGCTAACAAGGGGACTGGCAAGCCCAAGGGAGGCAAGGGGAGTGCCCCATGAGCCGAGAGGGGCCCAGACGAGTCGGCGGAGGCTTTCTCCCAGCGGGTGGTGGAGATGCTGCGGTGCCACGAGAAGGGGAAGGTGGCACTGGCGAAACTCCTGCTGGAGTTGCGGCAGGCCAAGGCGCTATATAATGCAGCAGCCCAGAGGAAGCGCCCGGCGATCGCCACGCAAATCCAGAGGGTCAAGGATAGGATTGCCGAGGTGGAGCAGAGGCAGGTGGAAATAGAGAGGGCTGCGGGTCCCTTTCTTGAGAAATTCTCTAATGATCGGCGGTTCTCGGGCCAGGAGGGGTTAACCACGCAGCAAGGAAGGGGGGCGTATGAAGGGGGCCTGCCGGCCAGTGAAGGCACGCCCAGAACTATGTATGGCAGCCAGGAGCCTGGAAAGGAACGTTTGTCTGGAGCCCCGCCCCCTGTCCCGCCCACCACAGCGCTGGGTGCTGCCCCAGGGGTTACCCCAGCCATGGAGGAGTAGAAGGTGGGGGGGTGGAGTAAGAGGTGTGCTGTTAGTGAGAGCAGAGGATAGTGTGGGTGCCGGCACAGAGGCCGGGGATCGCGGTCCGGAGCTCTGCCCCTTGCCCCGCCCACCTCAGAGCTCAGCGTGGTGGCTGTGAGAGCTGCAGGAGGAACTGCAGAGCCCAGCGGTCCCCGGTCCGGCGGCCTGCCCCTTGCCCCGCCCACCTCGGCGCTTGGCGTGGCCACCATGAGAGACACACGTGCAACTGCAGAGCCCAGCGGCCCCCGGTCTGCCGGCCCGCCCCTAGCCCCGCCCACCTCGGCGTTCTGTGCGGCCACCATGAGAGGCACACGTGGAACTACCGAGCCCAGCGGCCCCCAGTCTGCCGGCCCGCCCCTTGCCCCGCCCAACTCGGTGCTCGGCGTGGCCACCATGAGAGCCGCGAGTGGAACTGCAGAGCCCAGCGGTTCCCGGTCTGCCGTTCCGCCCCTAGTCCCGCCCACCACAGCTCTCGGCACTGCCTCTGTACAGTCTGTGGGCGGAGGGAAGGAGGGAGGCAGGAGGGACATTAAAGTAAAAGCAGCTAGCAATACTTTTAGTACCACAAGGCTCAGCAAGCCTTGTGCCGGTGCCCCGCCCCTCGTCCTGCCCACCGCAGCACCTGGAGTTGCCTAGAAGAAACCTGCGGCTGGGAGGGAGGCAGCAGGGAAGACAGCAGGAAAGACAGCAGGGAAGACAGAGGCGGATCCAGGAACAGTGTCCCAGGATGTGGCAGTAACCCCGGTCGAGCAGCCTGCCAGCGTTACCGGGGAGCCTCCTAAATCTTCCGGTCTGCGTCCTGAGCAGGTGGCGCTGCCTGCCTCCAGCACATCAGAGGAGGAGGACATGGAGGCGTCTTCGGGGTCCGGTGGGCTCATGGCGGCCATCCGGTTGCTGTAGTCCCCGGTGAACCTCCAGCAATTTTGTTTTGGGGACGAAGATCCGGGACCCGGTAAGGAGAAGAAGGGGTGCAAGAAGAAGGCACAGGAGACGGTGAGTATGTGTTACGTGTTTAATGATGATACTGATGCTGCTGCTGTCTCCTGTGTAACCCCCGCCGGTCAAGGGCGCCCGGATCATGAAGTTGGTCCACGACGCAGGTCCGGTGGGGAGAGTAAAGGCAAATGTAAGGCAAGTGGTGATGGTGTGGCGATCCCTACGGTGGACAGTAGGGATGGCAAAGGGTCATCGCTGGCGGTGGCGCCAGACATATTCAGTGTGGTGGAGTTCCCGTCTCTGTCTCCCATGGCCTCTGGGTCTCGGGCAGAGGGAGGTGGGGGTTGTGGCGGTGGAGCCGGAGCGGCTTTTTCAGAGATCTTGGCTGAGGTCCGGAGGATGGTGGGGGAGGAGAGAGCCACTGCTTCCATATCTGGCCAGAGGGTTGAGGGGCCGCATGCTGGGGACAAGGGTGCCGGGGGTAAACCGGCCGGGGTGTCTGCACCTGTGAGGTTGGTAAAACCCGGCGCCCAAAATCCCGGCCCCTGTGATACCCAGCGCATGAATATTAGAGGGTCCAAGGTGACAGAGGGGGAGAAGGGGAGTAAGGACAATGCTACAGATGTGGTGAGTGTCCTGAAACCCCCCCAGTGATGCCGGGACCTTGGGTAAAGCCGTTAGTACCCCACCTGTTCTGGCTGGCATGGATGGGGTGCATGAGGTGGGGATGAATGGGGTACATGAAGGAGGTGAGGATGTTGGTGAGGATGCAGGTATGGAAGTGGTGAGTGGTACGGCTGGTGGTGATGGTAGTGGTGCAGGGGCGGTAGGTGAGGCTGTGAGGCAGAGTGTGAGTGAGAATGAGGGGCCAAGTGTGAGGCCAAGGAATCTCGGTTCGTTGGCGGCCTCGTTAGAGGGCGGTTCGCATATCCGCACCTTTGCAGTGGCCGCTGCCGCGGGTAGTGGAGGGTCCTTGTCAGGGGATGCTGGGCAGGGTTACTTGCAATGGCATCTCCTGGACGCCGTGAAGAGGGGAGAGCAGTCCATTACAGTGGAGGGTAGGGAGGTAGATTTATCATTCTGGATAGAACGACATGGTCTGTCCGCCTTCCGAGAGTTAGGGGCAGAGAACGTTAGGTGGTCTCTGCCGACAGCAGCGCAGGGTGGCGTCCGTAGGAATGTGGTCCGTCTCCAGTGGGAAGGCAATGAAGCATGCCCCTCTAGGGACAAGGTGGTGGAGCTTTTCCTGGGGATGGGCTTCAGGGCTGATGACATCTATGCCCTGATTCATCCCTATGGTGCCACCTTTTTCGACGTCAGCTTTGTGAGATCGGAGGGCCTAGAGCTCTTCTGGTCTCAGTATGAGCTGGCTCGGATTTGCCCTGAATGGCGAGGGTTTATAGTCCAGGCTATCTCTCGCCAAAACTCACCAGTAACGAGTCACTTTCTGAGATGGACATCATGACCTGGCTGAGCAGGTATGGGGAGGTGGTCCAGATTCCCAAAAAGAATCTGGACAAGCATGGCATCTGGTCAGGGGCCTGGACCTTTATGGTAAATCTAAAGGTCTCGGGTTACTCGGTTACCCACATTCCCACTTCAACATTCTTGGGAAGGGACCGAATCCTGATCTTTTACCAGGGGCAGCCGAAGTTATGCGCGATGTGTGGAAGGGTGGGTCATCTGGCCGCAACCTGTAGGGACATTCGGTATAACCTGTGTGGTGTCTTGGGACACCCGTTTAGTCGCTGTCCACGCTCCT
The DNA here is from genome assembly GCF_046119375.1 of Phyllobates terribilis. Taxonomy (NCBI): domain Eukaryota; kingdom Metazoa; phylum Chordata; class Amphibia; order Anura; family Dendrobatidae; genus Phyllobates; species Phyllobates terribilis. Next base: position 16,020,498 of record NW_027362761.1, on the reverse strand, counting down.
ATGCCAATGTTGGCCTGAATCCGGGAGGTGCTGGTAGGGAGGAGGCAAGGATCAGACCAGCCGGTGAAGGGACTAGCGGCGGCGTAGGAAGTAAGGGACCGGTGAGGAGCAGACCTCCCCCTGAGGCGGGAGGGAAAGAGCAGCGTCTGAGAAGAGTGGTGGAGAGGGACCAGGGGGTTATGTCCCTGCCTCTGGTCCTTAGTTCGGGGGAGCTTGCAGCTGAGGTCCCGGACAGTGAGATAGACGAAGAGGTCAGGAGGATGGTCAGGGAGGATGGGGCCACCGCTCTCTTATCCTCATCCAGCGAAGGTGTGGATGAGGGGGGGAATGAAGAGTGGCAACAGCAAAAGAAGAGGGAGAAGAAAAGGGTGAGGAAGAAGGGTAACTCGAAGGAGAAGGCCACCCGGGGCCAGGTGCCAAAGGAAGGCTCTTCCTCCCTTCCTCCGGTGGAGCTCTCCAACCAGTACCAGGCCCTAAGCGAGTCTCCCTTGTCTTCGGATGGGGGGGAGGAGGGGGGTCTGGTGCTGGGGGTTGCGGACAAGGATGTAGGGGCTAAAGGGGGCGCCAGGCCCTCAACATCGGGGGATCGGGGAAACCGGGCCTCTGGTGGGGGGGGTCGACCCAGGGCCTCCTGACAAGGGCAAGGGTGCGCCTGAAACAGTTGTGCCCGTTAAAGTTGTGTCTGGAACAGCAGGTATGGATGTGTTGGTGTGCCTGAAACATGCTATATCGTCCACTGAGGAAGAAAATGGAACACATGTAAAGGGTAAGGGGGTTGGGAGGAAGGTCGCTGTCCAACCTGATCACTCATGATGGCGGCACTCACCCCGTTGACGCTGGCAACCATTAATGTTGCCAGCATAAAGTCTGATGCGGCTAGGTTCACGGCCTTTCATTTTCTCGGCCAGCTTGACGCCGACATTTTCTTTTTGCAGGAGACCAGGTTGGCCGATCTCATGTCCCTTAAAAAAGCTAAGAGGGAGTGGGTACACAGGTCTACCTATTGGTCTCTTGCGACTGAGCCGTATAGCGGGGTGGCGGTCCTTTTCAAGACCGCAGATGTAGTATGCCAACGGGTTATTGAGTTGGAAATGGGGAGGTGCTTGATCTTGGATGTGTTCATAAGGGGACAAGAGCTTCGGCTCATAAACATCTATGGTTCCCAGACTAAGTGGGACCGCAAGTGTCTCTTTATGAGTATTAAACCCTTTTTGTTTTGTAGCCAACAGGTGGTCTTTGGAGGGGACTTCAACAATGTCTCGAGGCCCCAAGACAGAGGAAGTTCCAGAGACCGGTTGGCCTACGACAGCGTCGCCTTGAATAGCATAGTTAGTGAGGCTCGCCTAGTGGATGTCCACATCCGGAACACCACAGGCCTCGCGGGTTACACTTATTTCAGAGGTAGTCAGAGTAGGTCTAGAATAGACAAGTTTTATTTGAAGGAGGAGGCAGTCTCTTCACCTTTATCGGTGGTAGAGGTTGAATTCTCCGACCACTGTCTGATTATGTTTTCTCTGAATGTTACAGAGACTCCTCGGATGGGAAGAGGTTTTTGGAAGCTGAATTCGTCACTCCTGAAGGAAGCAGCTGTAAGACGGTCCTTTGAGGATTTCATTCAAAGTAAGGTACCGCTGCTGGGCCTTGGTAACACTAAGTCAGAGTGGTGGCGAGATTCTTCCGCCAGCTTTCTAACCTCAGAAGCCTGAACAGGGATCTCCTGTATCGGGGCCTGAGGAGGAAACTCAAGGAACTTGTCTCGACTGGGGGTGGCCGTGAGGACATCACCAGGGTGAAAGCCTTACTCAAGAGATGTCAGTATGATAGGCACACATCTTTGGTTTTTGAGAGGGACTTCGGGAAGTATCGCTCGCTCGACCCTTACAGAAACTGCAAGATGTCAGTGAGTAGTAAGATAGTGTCGGGTCTGAGGGACAGTACAGGATCCCTGACCAGATCCTTTTACTCACATCTCTTGGGGAGGAAGGAGCTGGATCGAGATGAGACGTCGGCTTTCCTGGCTGAGGCCATTCCTGAATCAGGGGTAGGCCCCTCGCTCGATGTCTTGATGCATGAGATCAAAGAAGAGGAAGTTAGACTGGCGATTGACGGGCTCCAGCTCAAAAAATCACCAGGTCCGGACAGCTTAAAGTCAGAGTTCTACAAGACCTTTAAGGACCTATTGGTCCCCTTATTGACTCAGGTTTTTAATGAGTGTCTCTCCTCGGGCACTCTTCCGAGATCAATGAGGAGGTCAGCTTTGATCCTTCTTTCTAAGGGGAAGGATCCGTCGCACATTGAGAACTGGAGGCCCATAGCGCTTCTCAATGTGGACAGGAAGGTTTTGGATAAAGTACTCTTGAACAGGTTGGTGAAGTTTGCGCCACGGCTCCTTTCGAAGTCCCAGCACTGCTGTGTTCCTGGCCGTAGCACTTTTAGTGCTGTTCTCGGTGTCCAGGAGGCTGTGGAGCAGGGTAGGGCTGGCCTCTGGAAGGGGTATCTACTGTCCTTGGATCAGGCCAAAGCCTTTGACCAGGTTGATCATGAGTACCTGTGGTCCGCTCTTCTGAGGTATGATCTGCCAGGGAGGTTCGTGGACTGGCTGAAGACATTGTACAGAGGGGCAGAGAGTTTCCCACTTGTGAACGGTTGGATTGGACAGGCCTTTGCGGTGGGCTCCGGCGTTCGTCAGGGATGTCCTCTCAGTCCCCTGCTGTATGTGTTTGCGATTGATCCCTTCATAAGGAGGGTGGATCGTGGACCAATAGCGGGGGTGAGGATGGACCAGGCGGGTGAACGGGAGGCCCCTCTGAAGGTAGTGGCCTATGCTGATGATGTCTCTGTTTTTGTCTCCTCGGAAGAGGAGCTGCGGGCAGTGATGTCTGAGGTGGAGGGCTACTCCAGGGCCTCTGGTTCCATGGTCAATCGGAGCAAGTGTGGGAGTCTCTGGCTGGGGGGAGGAGATCCCAGGTTTGATCTCCCGGACACCCTTCCAGAGTCCCAAGAGTATGCCAAGATCCTAGGCATTGAATTTGGCCAGGGTGATTACCCAGTGGACCAGTGGAAGGGTTGGTCTTTGACCCTGAGGGAAAGGGTGAGCTTGTGCAAAGGTTTCCTGCTTCCATTGTTAATGTATCTAGGCAGCGTTTGTATTTTGCCAGAGCTTCTCTGGACGCGGGTCTACAGCCTGTTTTTCCAACTGTTATGGGGAAACAGGCTGAACCTAGTCAAGCGGGAGGTTACTTACCGTACGAGGAGACTAGGGGGGTTGAATATGGTCAACCCCGTGGTGTTCTTGGTTTGCACCTTTCTTAAGCTAAATGTATCAAACCTCTGAAAAGAGAGGGCTCCTCTGTGGGTATTCTCCTGTAGGGGATGGTTGCAGTCCTTCTTCCAGGAATGGGAGACAGGAGGGCGTGTGAAGGATCTTCGCACACCGCACGGGCATCTCCCTGCTTATGTTACCCCGGTTTTGAAAGTAATACGCCGGTGGGGTTTGGGAGTGTGGGAGGTGAGGACTCTCACGAGGAAACTTCTCGACGAGAGGATCTTATCGACCCATTTTCAAAAGTCACTGGCCCTCAGGGACTGCCCAAGTCGGGATCTGGAGGTGGGGTTGCGTCTTTTAAATTCAAAACGGATCCTCGTGAAGTATTGGGACTTGACTTGGCGCTGCTTTCAGGGTAAGCTGTATGTGAGGGACAACTTGAAGTACAGGAACTCCAAGGATAGGAATTGTCCTCATGAGAGTTGTGCTGACACGCTTGAGAGCATGGAGCACTTCCTGCTTCAGTGTCCCTTTAATGCAGAGGTATGCAACAGGGTGGGCGCTTCCATTGGCTGGCCTAGGCTGGCGGGCCTCTCCTACGCTGAGTGGGCTTATGGGGCGTTCAGAGAACTTTGTGGACGGGACCAGTGCACTCTTTTTCTAGTTAGCCTAGTGGTTAGGTTTTTCACGTGGAATGCACGGTGTTTAGTGTCGACGGGCAGTAAAATCCTCCCAGTGGGTGAGGTATGTAGTAACATCCTTGGTGACCTGGTGAAGGTGCGCTCCTTGGAGTATGAAAGGCTGGGTGCATCGGGGGCCTCCCGTCTCTGGAGGGGTTTCTCATTCCAGGTGCCTTAGTTCTGGATTACTCCAAGCCTCCTGGTGGTGGGCTAAGTTCTCACCGTAGCTTTTTGTTTTGAGAATGGTATCATGAAAAGGGTTTACAAGCACCGAACCGGTGCGGATGGTATTTTTGTTATTGTTCTTGTTGTTGTTATTATTATTGTTGTCTTATTGTTCTTTTACTTTGGGGGTTAGTTAGATGGGGTGGGGGTTTTGAGGGGGGTTAGGCATGAACTTGGACTGGCCCGGGCCCAAAACTGTCAGGGTTCGCCCTAAGTCCGGAAGGACTTTTTCGGAACTTAGAGGCCGGTTCGGGTTGATGGTATAGTGAGAGTTGGGGTAGTGTATGTGTTATTATGTGTTATTATTAGAGATGAGCGTTGTTCTACTCGAACTGTTCGCCAATCTCAAATTCGAGCTGTTTTGGGCGGTGTTCGAGCCGTTCGGCGAACACGAACAATTTGAGAAAAATTCGGCTGTTCGAGGTTATGTTCGATAACTGTTCGTGCACCAAAATCATAACTGGATTTTTTCTCAGTAATGATGAAAATTAATGTTAATACGCAGTTTGAGTGTACAGCGGGGTGGGGGGAGGGGCAGGGGATGGATCTCTGCAGGAACAATGAAGATCTCCATTTTTTTTTCTCTTTCCCGCATTTACAGTGGGGAGGTGCAATCTGTCAGCCTATCAGCAGCGCACACACGGAACGAAGTGCTTTTTTTCACACAAGCAAGGGCATGTGTCATTGGCAGTGTATGTCACATGTCCTTGCCCTATAAGACCAAGCCATTTTCCCCGTCGCCACCATTTTCTCACTGCTGCAGCTGCGTGTTAGACGGCACCGCTGTTGCTGTGTGCGCTATACCTTGTTAATTTCAAGCCAATTTTCGCACAAATCTACAGATAGCTTGGGAGTAGGGAATAGTTGTGATTGCAGTCCTTTTAAGGACTAGGTTACAGCATTTCCTATGACTTTTATCAGGCAGGTCTGTGCTCTTAAATAGATAGGTTGTGGGAGTAAAGACTAATTGTAATTGGAGTCCTTTTCAGGACTAGGTTACATCAGTTCCTATCAGTTTTTGCCAGGCAGGTCTGTGCCAGTGCTGTGCAAGTTTTTTTCACAGCATTTGGCTGAATCTAGCAAAGCTAATCCTTTTTGGCCTATTGCAGAGTGTGTTAGTCAGTGGAGTAGCCTATCTGTGTTGCAAGATATACCACCTGTGTATAGAATACCAATTTTTTTACTGCACCTAGTGAAGTAAAATCTTTTGGGCATAGCATCATTCTATTAGTCCATCTATACTGACCTCCATCAGGTTGCAAATTGAATATAATTTTTTTCTGCATCTAGCTCTGAAAAAATATTGGGCTTCTAGCTGTGTGTGGGACTTGTTGTATTAGTCCATCTATACAGACCTCCATCAGGTTGCAAACTGAATATATTTTTTTCTGCATCTACCTCTGAAAAAATATTGGGCTTCTAGCTGTGTGTGGGACTTGTTCTATTAATCCATCTATACAGACCTCCATCAGGTTGCAAACTGAATATATTTTTTTCTGCATCTACCTCTGAAAAAATATTGGGCTTCTAGCTGTGTGTGGGACTTGTTGTATTAGTCCATCTATACTGACCTCCATCAGGTTGCAAATTAAAAATAATTTTTATCTGCATCTACAGTACCTCTGAAAAAATATTTGGGCTTCTAGCTGTGTGTGGGACTTGTTCTATTAGTCCATCTATACTGACCTCCATCAGGTTGCAAATTGAATATAATTTTTATCTGCATCTAGCTCTGAAAAAATATTTGGCCTTCTAGCAGTGTGTGGGACTTTCTCTATTAGTCCATCTATACTGACCTCCATCAGGTTGCAAATTAAAAATAATTTTTATCTGCATCTACCTCTGAAAAAATATTTGGGCTTCTAGCTGTGTGTGGGACTTGTTGTATTAATCCATCTATACAGACCTCCATCAGGTTGCAAACTGAATATATTTTTTTCTGCATCTACCTCTGAAAAAATATTGGGCTTCTAGCTCTGTGTGGGACTTGTTGTATTAGTCCATCTATACTGACCTCCATCAGGTTGCAAACTGAATATATTTTTTTCTGCATCTACCTCTGAAAAAATATTGGGCTTCTAGCTGTGTGTGGGACTTGTTCTATTAATCCATCTATACAGACCTCCATCAGGTTGCAAACTGAATATATTTTTTTCTGCATCTACCTCTGAAAAAATATTGGGCTTCTAGCTGTGTGTGGGACTTGTTCTATTAATCCATCTATACAGACCTCCATCAGGTTGCAAACTGAATATATTTTTTTCTGCATCTACCTCTGAAAAAATATTGGGCTTCTAGCTGTGTGTGGGACTTGTTGTATTAGTCCATCTATACTGACCTCCATCAGGTTGCAAACTGAACATATTTTTTTCTGCATCTACCTCTGAAAAAATATTGGGCCTTCTAGCAGTGTGTGGGACTTTCTCTATTAGTCCATCTATACTGACCTCCATCAGGTTGCAAATTCAAAATAATTTTTTGTCTGCATCTAGCTCTGAAAAAATATTGGGCTTCTAGCTGTGTGTGGGACTTGTTGTATTAGTCCATCTATACTGACCTCCATCAGGTTGCAAATTAAAAATAATTTTTATCTGCATCTACAGTACCTCTGAAAAAATATTTGGGCTTCTAGCTGTGTGTGGGACTTGTTCTATTAGTCCATCTATACTGACCTCCATCAGGTTGCAAATTGAATATAATTTTTATCTGCATCTAGCTCTGAAAAAATATTTGGCCTTCTAGCAGTGTGTGGGACTTTCTCTATTAGTCCATCTATACTGACCTCCATCAGGTTGCAAATTGAATATAATTTTTATCTGCATCTAGCTCTGAAAAAATATTTGGCCTTCTAGCAGTGTGTGGGACTTTCTCTATTAGTCCATCCATACTGACCTCCATCAGGTTGCAAATTAAAAATAATTTTTATCTGCATCTACCTCTGAAAAAATATTTGGGCTTCTAGCAGTGTGTGGGACTCATTGTATTAGGCCATCTATACCAAGCTCCACCAGCTTTGAAATTAATAATAATTTTTAGCTGCATCTAGCCCTGAAAATAATTTTTCCCAATAGTGGTAGCAATAGAAATATGGGGCGCGCGCCTGGCTAACAAAAATATACGCTTCATAACACAAAACACCAGCCTAGCGCACTGCATTAATAAGATGGCATCATCGTCTCTCCCAGTGCTAGGCCTACTACGCAGGCTAGTATTCCTGTGCCTAAAACCCAATGTATGGGTCCGCGCTAGCCACTATGCTGAGGGGTATAAAGCTGCTGCTAACGCTTTATAACAATTCAATTGGCAGATTTTCACAGAGCTCTTCCACAACGCCCACCCATCGGGCAACAGTTGCCCACCCTCCCTATGGGATCTAGTGGCGAATAGTTGATGCCATTAATCAGAGCGTCAGTTGCCCCGTCAACGTGGCAAGCATACGGTAAGGCATGGGAAGAGTGGACACGACTAGTAGCAGGCAGACGGGTTGACCAATGTGAACAAGCCAGATCACAAGTCACCATAGAATTTCTCCACCAGCTAATGATGAGGGGCATATCAGGGGCGTCAGCGCAGCGGTGTCTGACCGGAGTAGCATTTCACTTCCAACTACTGAATTGGGGAGATGTGACAAAGATTCATCATCAGACAATCCATAAAAGGGTGGAAAAGGGGTCAGCCATGTCAGGAATGTAGACGTCCCGTCCCGTGTCACTAAAACTGATTTCTCACATCTTATCCCTAACACCATTAACATGACACTCACAATTTGAAGCAACACTAATGTCTACTGCATTTGTGATCTCCTTCTTCGGGGCGCTATGTATAAGCGAATTAGTCCCTCAATCCAAAATTACCACCAGTGGACGCTTATTACACCAGGAAGTAGTCATAGCCAATAATGCAATACGTGTACGCATACACCAATCGAAAACGGTTCCAGCAGGCAGGGGTACTTGGGTACTTCTACAACCCACAAACGGTACACTGAGTCGGGTAACAATAGTAAAAACATATCTAACCATCAGATCACAAAGTAATTTCTTCGTATCACACATTGATGGAATGCCATTATCAAGATACCTGTTCCAAGCTATATTTAATAAATGCATAACATCGGCAGGGAACCACCCCAAAGATTACGGGACACACTCATTCCGCATAGGTGCGGCCACGGAAGCAGCAAGAGCAGGACTGTCAGAAACGGAAGTTCAGAGGATAGGGAGATGGCGATCCACGTGTTTGGCGAGATACATAAGACCGGACTTGTTATCCTAACGTGGTTTGTTTCTTTTACAGGTGACGCTAAGCCAACAGTGTGAGTGATAGGCCACTCGTATATATATTGGGCACAAAAAAGGGCGAAAGTCCACCCAGGCGGGAGGAAATTAGAGTTTCATAACACATATTTCAACTGGAGAGGTATTAGAGGCCTGCTATGGCCACAGGTACTAATGGAGGTAATCAAGGTAGGGAGAGAGGCAAGAGGTCCGGTCATCTTAGTTATACAGGCCGGGGGAAACAACCTAGGTCATCACAAGAGCGCATAACTAATGGCAATAATGAAACTAGACACTGAGCGCTTCAGAGAATTTTTCACAAAATTAGCTATAGTATGGTCAGAGATTGTGCCGATAGCGGTATGGCAAGGTGCGCGAGACATCACGGCCATCGAATGGACAAGGCGGGTAATAAATATTAGGATGGCAAAATTTAGAAGAGACAGAGGCGGTGTAGTGATACGACACCGACAACTGGAAGGAGATAAAGCAGGCCTCATACGGCCCGACGGTGTTCACTTAATAGATATTGGACTGGACATATTCCTGTCAGGACTCCAGGACGGAGTGGAACAAGCGTTAAGAGTGATGGGTGGGGGTCAGAGTCCTGCATACGAGTACGCTGGATCCTCCGTGGCCTGGAAATAGAAAGGACATGTTGGAGAGTTACACTTGTTGGCCAACTTGCCGGAGTGGGGACCCAGGACATGCTGCAACAAGCTGAATTATTTTAGAAATAAAATGCCTTTCTAATGGAATGAGTATAAAGAGTTAATAAAGCTGTGACCGATCCTCACCCATCCAGTTGTAAGAGTTACATTATTGGGTTGTCCATGAAAGGGGGGCGGTAGGGGGGCTGAGCATCTGGGTTTGGTTGGGGGTCCCCACAGTCTGCCTAGGCTAGATTAATTTAAAAATTCTTATTAGATACACAGGCGGTGCAGCTTGCTTCGCAGCTGGGCTACTACGCCCAAAGTATTGCCTAGGCTAGATGCAGTTAAAAATTCTACGCTGACTAGCAGACACTGAAGATTTGGAGCAGACCTCTGAGTAAACAGCTCTTCAGACTCAACCATCTGTGTTACCCCAAGCCATAGTGTATGTAGTTTCTTACAGTTAAAAGGGGGGGGTGCGACCCAACCCACCTGGAATTGACGATGCCAACGTCACGTAAGACACAGCAAGGGGACTCCCAAAATTGTGGCACAGACACCACTTAACCCTAGAACGCATACCTGTGGCCTTGCAGGCCCGCCCAGTTAATTGTTTTCTATTTTCTGCAAGATTGCTTTAGTTAGAATTTTGAAACTCTAGGTATTCTTCATGTATATAGTTGTTTGTCATTTGAGTTTGAGTTATTCCATGTTATTTGCACACGGGCCTAAAGGGCCCCAGGTATGTGAAAGTGTAGATTTTTATGGTCATGCGTTCTAGGGTTAAGTGGCATCAATTGCCCCACTGTTGCTTAAAACGGTTGGTGAGGTGATTTTACCAAATCCCCAAGCTTTTAGTCTCCCAAGGATGACACAGGGGTAGAAATGTCCTTGCGAATCCATGATTTGATCATCTTTATGAACGTGAGTCTGTCTACATTCTCAGTGGACAGCCGCGTGCGCTTATCTGTCAGCACACCACCAGCAGCGCTGAACACACGTTCAGAGAGAACGCTGGCTGCATGGCATGACAAGATCTCCAAGGCGTGAGTGGCGAGCTCCAGCGATTTTTCAAGATTGGAATACCAAAATGAGCAAGGGTCCAGTGACACAGTCATGGCTTCGATGTTCACTTGGAGATTCTCCTGTACCATCCTCTCTAGGCATTGACTATGTGTCAGACTTCTTGTCTCCTGTGGCCTTGCAAAGGATGGTCTAAAAAAGTGGTGAAACGATTCCACAAAAGTGCTGTTACCAGCAGATACTGTGTTACTGTTACTGTTTGAGTGATGAAGACTCGACAGTCCCACCGTTGGCAAGTTAGAACTGTGAGATTCACTACGTGCACCACTGGTGTTTTGTGGAAAAGCACATGTAAGATTCTGCAACAGATACTCCTGCATTCGTCAATACCTTTTTATGGCAGGAATTATTTCGGCAAATATACTTTTGTACCGGGGATCTAAGAGTGTGGCAACCCAGTAGTCGGGATTACTTCGAATTCTGACAATCCGGGGGTCATGTTGCAGGTAGTGCAGCAAGAAGGCACTCATGTGTCTTGCGCATCCAGAAGGACCAAGTCCTTGTTGTGTTGGTAGCGAGGTAAGAATCATGCTTCCTTCCTCTGCCCTCTCCCTCCAACCTCGCACAACAGAAATGTGATCAAGGTCTCCCTCATCTGATGAGTCTTCCATGCCCATTGCCAGTTCGTCCTCCACTTCTTCCTCGGCTCCTGCACCTTCCTCAACAGTTTGGCTGCTACCATGCGCCCTGGTTAATCCCTCTCCCCCACCCTCCCATGCCTGCCGCCTTGGTGCTGCCAACCGTCTGGACCTTGGAGATGTTATCCCTTCCGCATACGACTCCTCCTCTACTTCCTCCACCTCCTCTTGTCCCACCACCTGACTCCAAATTCTGTTTAACATGTGCTCCAGCATGTAAATCACCGTAATAGTCATGCTGATAATGGCATCGTCAGCACTAAACATCTTCGTCGCCATTTCAAGACTGTGCAGAAGGGTGCATAGGTCCCTGATCTGAGACCACTCCTCCAGCGTGATTTGCCCCACCTCTGGATTTCGTTGGCCCAGGCTATACGTCAGAACGTATTGCACCAGGGCTTGTCGGTGCTGCCACAGTCGCTGCAACATGTGCAGAGTTGAATTCCACCGTGTCGGCACATCACATTTCAGCCGGTGAACTGGCAGGCCCAACGACTTCTGTAGAGATGTAAGTCGTTGAACTGCGGGATGCAAACGGCGGAAGTGAGCACACAGCGACCGTGCACTCTGCAGAAGGCCATCTAGTCCGGGATAGTGGGCTAAAAATTGCTGGACAACCAGGTTCAACACGTGAGCCATACAAGGCACGTGTGTGACATTGCCCCGGCGAAGTGCCGCACCCAGGTTTGCAGCATTGTCGCACATGGCCTTCCCTGGTTGCAGGTCCAGTGGAGACAACCTTTCATGAAACTGGGTCTCCAGAGCTGACCAAAACTCCTCAGCTGTGTGACTCACATTTCCCAGACATTTCAAAGTAAACACTGATGCGTTGAGCCCTGCTGCCAGCATAGTAAGGAGTTGTGCAGGATTCCTTCTGCGCAGTTAGAAAGCAGGTGGCATTACCAGACAGGCTTTGGGTGCAGGTGGAGGACCGAGAGGAGGTTGAGGAGGCAGAAGCAGTGGAGGAAGTTCGAGATAAAGAGGATTAACACACAACTCGTGGGGACGGTAAGACTTGGACAGCAGCCCCTTGTCCTGCTGTCACTATAGTTACCCAGTGCCCAGTCAGCGACATGTAACGCCCCTGTCCATGCCTTCTCGTCCAAGTGTCTGTGGTGAAGTGCACCCTGTCACACACAGAGTTTCTCAAAGAAGCGGTGATGTTGTGTGCGACATGCTAGTGGAGCGCAGGCACACCTTTCTTTGAGAAGTAGTGCCGACTGGGCATCTGGTACTGGGGCACTGTGACGGACATAAGGTCTTGAAAATCCTCTGTGTCCTCCAGGTGGAAAGGCAGCATTTCTGTAGCCAACAGCTTGCAGATGGTGAAATTCAACCTCTTAGCTTTCTCATGGCTAGGAGGAAATGGTCTTTTACTTTTCCACATCTGAGGGACCGAGGGCTGGCTATTGTGCTTAGACGGTGTTGAGTAGGGTGTCCCCGGCAACTGCCGGTCTGTGAGGAAGATGCAGGTGGACATGTTAGGTTGCCTTGATCCAAAGGTGGTGCTCTCGATGTCGGAGAGCGCTCAACACTAGCAGGTGTTTCCACTTCCCAATGAACTGACGACCTGCCAATCACACTGGCTGTTGCGGGTAAAGAGGTGGCAGGTCTGCGTCCAAAAACATGTGTGACTGCTGTCCCCCCAGTCACAGAGGATGAAGAGGCTGCGGATGCACAAGATGGGGCAGACGGTGGTTGGCCCAGCCGGCTAGGCCGCATTGTAGCACAGTGAGCTTCCCACTGCAACTTATGCTTCATATCCATGTGACGGTACATGCATGAAGTACTCAAACTATGTATTTTTTGATCTCTACTTAGCTTTTGCTGACAAATATTACAGATAACACGAGTTGGGTCATCCTTATCGATCTGAATAAATGCCCAGGCTATGCAAAGCTTAGAGCCCATGTGACCTGAAGAGCCACTACGACTTGTGGTCAGAGGCAGAGTTGTGGTTGAGGATGCAGTTGTTGACGTGCTTCCAGTACTCCGTCTCTGTTCAGGAAGGCGCAACCTAACCTCGTCGTCAATAGCATCTGTGATGCCCCGCTGCGCTTGGTATCACAGATCCTACAAGAGTGCATTGATGGAATCCTCCACAAGAGGCCCCCATAAACATTCACACATCTCCACCTTCCACCTCAGACCAGCAGAGGGAGCCCGTTAGGGATATAAATAGGGAAAGTGGAGCTAGGCAGTTCAGTTCCTCTGAAGAGTTCCTGCAGTAGAGAAGCCTAAGAGAGGTCAGTCTGCAGTGGAGCTCAGTCTAGTCTAAAGAACGCAGTTAATAGTTCAGCAGTGGAGCACGAGGCTCCTGCTTGCTAGATTCAGGGAGCCCAGATAGAGCTTAAGGTGTGCCGGTGCCGTAAGATCAGTGAAGCGCGGCAAGCTGCCGTTAGTGTGTATAGCCTAGTGAGGGCCCGAGTAGGCCGAAGGTGAGTGGCGAGTTAGTACATAAGGGGCAGAGGAGCTTAACCAGCTCACCCCGAAGCATTTACCGGACACAGGATCCGAGCTTACCGGTATCTCTATGACCCAGTAAGGCATAACCGGAATCCCTGGAGAACTACAAGTCCCAGGATCGCTAAGGTGCTGATATGTAACAGAGCCAGGAGACGCTTAGGCCCCGCATACTGGGAGCGTGAACTCCAAGAGAAGGCCCTACCACAAGGTCAGCCAGCGCAGGACAGAGACAAAGTTAGGCCTAGCTCCAGGCAGGTCAGAAACTTACTACGCAGAGGCAAGAAACAGGAGTCCCTACACCCGCTCATTGGGGAGGATCCTGATATGCACCCTTCACCCTACAGTGCTCCGGGATGTGCCTGAATTTCCACCAGTAAAAGGTACTGAAGTGACTACCGTGTCCGTTCCCGTTCTTGCTCTGACCCAGCTGGGTCTCGCCTGTCCTGCATTCCCCCTTCATACGCTGCCCTGAGACCTAGCTCCACCTGTGGGGAGCTATACCATCGAGCTGCCTTATCACCGGCCTCAGTGGACTGCTGCAGCGCTGGTGCTTGTCACCAGATACCACAGGTGGCGTCATGAACTCTTATAAAATTAACAGTTATCCACCCTTTTAAAGAGAGACCCCAGGGTACGGGCCAGGGAGCCGACCACTGCGACATCCCCAAGGCCAGGCAAATGCCCAGGTACCGAGTCATCCCCATCCCCAGGGCTAGTCACATCCTCCTCCACCTCCTCTGCTGACCTCATCAACTGTCTGACTGTGGGTTGACAGTAAGTGGGATCTCCAACCTCGTCATCATCACCCTGTGTGTTATCACCCCCGTCGCCCTCAGAGCCAACCTCTTCCTGCCCTGACCGAAAAGTCAAGTTGTCGCTCCAATCAGGTATTTGAGTCTCATCATCGTCTTCATCATTGTCTCCACCAACAGGAGTTACAGTTTGGGAACAAGGGTCTACATTATGCTCAGAACCTTCTTCATCTGGTCCTGGATCCAACTTATAAAGATTCTGGGCATCGGATCAGATCATTTCCTCATCTGGATTAACAGAAGCTCTGGAGCAGACCTCCGTTTCCCAGGCTATAGTATGAGTAAACAGCTGGGCAGACTCAGCCATCTGTGTTACCCCATACTCAGACGGGCAGCTGGAGACTTGGGAGCTGTGAGGAAGCAAGTGCGATTGGGGTGACACCTCTGAGGACTGGAGTATTTGTGATGTTGAAATTGAGGTGATGGAGAGCCCACTTGAAGGAGCACTTGATATCCATTGAAGCACCTGCTGTTTTTGTGCCTCATCTAGAATTTGTAGCGATGGGCGTGTCCGTAAGAATGGGATCGTATCACATTGTCCACGAAAAGAAGTCGACATCTTAGTTTGGCTGGAAGATGGTCTTTCTTCTGCAGATGTTACTCCCCCCCCCCACCGTGGGGGGCCTCGACCCACCGGCGGACAGGCACCAGTATTGGGATAGGGGGGCTGGCCGTCAGGGTCCACCGCGGCTCTGGCACAAACCCGGCGACACAGAGGTGGCACAGGCAGGAACGGACTGGCCGTGTCGGCTTCTCACTTTTTGGATTTTAGAAGGGCATGACATGCCTATATCTGTGACTCCCCCTCCTTTTACTCCTCCACCTCTTTTCTTTTCGCATGACTATATGTACTTGTCACTTTTCCATGTGTTAGTTGTGTCTTCTGAGCAGTTTGTCAGCTTTTGGACACTTTTGAAGGTGTTTTCTATGTGTTTCTATGTGTTTTTGTTTGCCTGCCATTGGTTTTAACGGTGTTCGAAGGTGTTCGATGAACAGTTCGACGAACAGTTCGGCGAACACACGGGTGTTCGACGAACCGAACCGAACTCGAACACTACGGGGGTGGCTCAACACTAGTTATTATGTGTTACTCATGATTTAAGTGTTGTGTGTTATTTCATATGGTTTATGTGGTTTATATTTTGTTATATGTATTTTGCTTCTGCATCTCTGGTTTCTGTTACAGCAGAATCAGGTGTAAGCCTGGAGGAAGTTTGAGGTATGTTTGGATAGGCTGTGGTTGTATGGTGGTTGTCAGGCAGGTGGGGTCCCTTGTATATACATTGTTTATGTATTGGTTATATTGCTGGAAATTGTTTTCGTTACTTGTACTAGTTTGTGTTTTTACATTTATAATAAAAAAGAGTTCCAGCTCCAGTAGTGTCTACTAAAGCTGCTGCAGTTAAAAAGCTTTTATAAGGATCGAGCTTGGCGGTCCACCGCAAGGCGTGCTACCGCCAGTCCCAGCCCCCCTGCCTTGGGGCGCCTACTCGATGCTCTTCACTGAGTGTCCCGGGAGCCCGAAGCATTTCCTTTGAAAAAATTAAGTGTCCAAACCACAGGTGGTGTAGCTTGCTTAACAGCTGGGATACTCCGCTGACTAGCAGACACTGCTTCTAGGCCCAAAGTATTGCCTGGGCTAGATGCAGTTAAAAATTTGTAATTAGATCTACAGGCGGTGGCTACTCCGCTGACTAGCAGACACTGAAGCTTTGGAGCAGACCTCTGATTCCCAGGCTATAGTATGAGTAAACAGCTCTTCAGACTCAACCATCTGTGTTACCCCAAGTCATAGTGTATGTAGTTTCTTACGGTTAAAAGGGGGGGGGAGACCCGACCCACCTGGAATTGACGATGCCAACGTCATGTAAAACACAGCAAGGGGACTCCAAAAAGAGTCTCCATTTTTTCCAAAAATTGTGGCACAGACACCACTTAAGTGGCATCAATTGAATGGTTGGTGAGGTGATTTTCCAAAATCCTCAAGCTTTTAGTCTCCCCAGGATGACACAGGTGGGGCAGATGGTGGTTGGCCCGGCCCGCTAGGCCGCATTAAGTACTCAAACTATTGTTTTTTTGGCCTCTACTTAGCTTTTGGTGACAAATGTTACAGATAACATAAGTTGGGTCATCCTTAGCAATCTCAAAAAATGCCCAGGCTATGCAAGGTTTAGAGCCCATGCGACACTGCTACTAGCAATACTAGCAAATGATTGGCTGGGTTAGATGCAGTAAAAAATTGTTATTAGATACACAGGTGGTGCAGCTTGCTTCACAGCTGGGCTACTACACCCAAAGTATTGCCTGGGCTAGATGCAGTTAAAAATTCTTATTAGATACACAGGCGGTGTAGCTTGAATCACAGCTGGGCTACAACGCCCAAAGTATTGGTAGACTCTATGCTAAATAACGAATGAGTCACTGACTGTGGTGGCCCCACCGCGGGCTGTGGCGATTGGTCATCCCCTTTCGCTGCCCCTTACTCAACGAATTCACAAACATCTCCCGTTGGTTTGGAGTCCCGTTATGCCCAACAAAAACCATAGGCCCCACAACAAAGCTTTCGTTCTTAGGCATCGAAATCGACACCACAGCAAGGTTGTTCCGCCTCCCATGGAAAAAAATACCAAAACATTACACCTGATCGAGGGTTTTTGCGCAGTATGGAAAGTAACACTACAGCAGATGCAAGTATTACTAGGTCTCCTAGTGTTTGCGAACCGGGTGATGCCAGTCGGAAGGGTTTTTTCTCGTCATTTATCGCCCGCAACAAAAGGGGCATCAAAACCGAGTAATAGAATCAGAATCATCAGGCAGCTACGGGCGGACTTAGAGGTGTGGAAAACCTTCTTATAATCATTCAACAGTCACACGTTATTTATGTCAGCAGAACAGTCCAACATTGAACTAAGATTATTCACCGGGGCGGCAGAATCAGGCGGATATGCAGCGATACTAAATAACCAATGGTGCACAAGCTTATGGCCTCCGTTTTGGGCAGAACAAGTGCTGACAAAAAAACAGACACTCCTGGAACTCTTCCCAATAGTGGCAACAATAGAAATATGGGGCGCGCACCTGGCTAACAAAAATATACGCTTCATAACAAAAAACACCAGCCTAGCGCACTGCATTAATAAGATGGCATCATTATCTCTCCCAGTGCTAGGCCTACTACACCGGCTAGCATTCCTGTGCCTAAAACACAATGTATGGGTCTGCGCTAGCCACGATACTGAGGGGTCTAACGCTGCTGCTAACGCTTTATCACAATTCAATTGGCAGATTTTCACAGAGCTCCTCCCCAACCTCCACCCATCGGGCAACAGTTGCTACCCTCCCTATGGGATCTAGTGGCGAATAGTTGATGCCATTAATCAAAGCGTCAGTTGCCCCGTCGACGTGGCAAGCATACGGTAAGGCATGGGAAGAGTGGACACGACTAGTAGCAGGCAGACAGGTTGACCAATGTGAACAAGCCAGATTACAAGTCACCATAGAATTTCTCCACCAGCTAATGATGAGGGGCATATCAGGGGCGTCAGCGCAGCGGTGTCTGACCGGAGTAGCATTTCACTTCCAACTACTGAATTGGGGAGATGTGACAAAGAGATTCATCATCAGACAATCCATAAAAGGGTGGAAAAGGGTCAGCCAAGTCAGGAGTGTAGACGTCCCGTCACTAAAACTGATTTATCACATCATATCCCTAACACCATTAACATGACACTCACAATTTGAAGCAACACTACTGTCTATTGCATTTGCGATCGCCTTCTTCGGGGCGCTATGCATAAGCGAATTAGTCCCTCAATCCAAAATTACCACCAGTGGAGGCTTATTACAGCAGGACGTAGTCATAGCCAATAATGCAATACGTCTACGCATACGCAAATCGAAAACGGTTCCAGCGGGCAGGGGCACTTGGGTACTTCTACAACCCACAAAGGTACACTGAGTTGGGTAACAATAGTAAAAACATATATAACCATCAGATCACAAAGTAATTTTTTCCTATCACACATTGATGGAACGCCATTATCAAGATACCAGTTCCAAGCTATATTTAATAAATGCCTAGCATCAGCAGGGAACCACCCCAAAGATTACGGGACACACTCATTCCGCATAGGCGGGCCACGGAAGCAGCAAGAGCAGGACTGTCAGAAACGGAAGTTCAGAGGATAGGGAGATGGCGATCCACGTGTTTGGCGAGATACATAAGACCGGACTTGTTATCCTAACGTGGTTTGTTTCTTTTACAGGTGACGCTAAGCCAACAGTGTGGGTGATAGGTCACTCGTATATATATTGGGCAGAAAAAAGGGCGAATGTCCGCCCAGGCGGGAGGAAATTAGAGTTTCATAACACATATTTCAACTGGAGAGGTATTAGAGGCCTGCAATGGCCACAGGTACTAATGGAGGTAATCAAGGTAGGGAGAGAGGCAAGAGGTCCGGTCATCTTAGTTATACAGGCCGGGGAAAACGACCTAGGTCATCACAAGAGCACATAACTAATGGCAATAATGAAACTAAACACTGAGCGCTTCAGAGAATTTTTCACAAAAGTAACTATACTATGGTCAGAGTTTGTGCCGATAGCGGTATGGCAAGGTGTGCGAGACATCACTGCCATTGAACGGACAAGGCAGGTAATAAATATTCGACTGGCAAAATTTAGAAGAGACGGAGGCGGTGTAGTGATACGACACCGACAACTGGAAGGAGATAAAGCAGGCCTCATACGGCCCGACGGTGTTCACTTAATGGATATTGGACTGGACATATTCCAGTCAGGACTCCAGGACGGAGTGGAACAAGCGTTAAGAGTGATAGATGGGGGTCAGAGTCCTACATACGAGTACGCAGGATCCTCCGTGGCCTGGAAATAGAAAGGACATGTTGGAGAGTTACACTTGTTGGCCAACTTGCCGGTGTGGAGACACAGGGCATGCTGAAACAAGCTGAATTATTTTAGAAATAAAATGCCTTTCTAATGGATGAGTAAAAAGAGTTAATAAAGCTGTAACCGATCCTCACCCATCCAGTGGTAAGAGTTACATTATTGTATTGTCAAGGAAAGGGGGGCGGTAGGGGGGCTGAGCATCTGGGTTTGGTTGGGGGTCCCCACAGTCTGCCTAGCCTATATGCTGTTAAAAATTCTTATTAGATACACAGGCGGTGCAGCTTGCTTCGCAGCTGGGCTACTACGCCCAAAGTATTGCCTGGGCTAAATGCAGTTAAAAATTCTTATTAGATACACAGGCGGTGCAGCTTGCTTCGCAGCTGGGCTACTACGCCCAAAGTATTGCCTGGGCTAAATGCAGTTAAAAATTCTTATTAGATACACAGGCGGTGCAGCTTGCTTCGCAGCTGGGCTACTACGCCCAAAGTATTGCCTAGGCTAAATGCAGTTAAAAATTCTTATTAGATACACAGGCAGTGCAGCTTGCTTCACAGCTGGGCTACTACGCCCAAAGTATTGCCTAGGCTAGATGCAGTTAAAAATTCTTATTAGATACACAGGCGGTGTAGCTTGCTTCAGAGCTGGGCTACTACGCTGACTAGCAGACACTGAAGCTTTGGAGCAGACCTCTGAGTAAACACATCTTCAGACTCAACCATCTGTGTTACCCCAAGCCATAGTGTATGTAGTTTCTTACGGTTAAAAGGGGGGGGTGACCCGACCCACCTGGAATTGACGATGCCAACGTCACGTAAAAAGAGCAAGGGGACTCCAAAAACAGTCTCCATTTTTTCCAAAAATTGTGGCACAGACACCACTTAAGTGGCATTAATTGCCCCAGAGTTGCTTAAAACGGTTGGTGAGGTGATTTTACCAAATCCTCAAGCTTTTAGTCTCCCCAGGATGACACAGCGGTAGAAAAGTCCTTGCGGATCCATGATTTGTTCATCTTTATGAACATGAGTCTGTCTACATTCTCAATGGACAGCCGCGTGCGCTTATCTGTCAGCACACCACCAGCAGCGCTGAACACACGTTCAGAGAGAACGCTGGCTGCAGGGCATGACAAGATCTCCAAGGCGTGAGTGGCGAGCTCCGGCCATTTTTCCAGATTGGAAGCCCAAAATGAGCAAGGGTCCAGTGACACAGTCATGGCTTCGATGTTCACTTGGAGATACTTCTGTACCATCCTCTCTAGGCGTTGACTATTTGTCAGACTTCTTGTCTCCTGTGGCCTTGCAAAGGATGGTCTAACAAAGTGGTGAAACGATTCCACAAAATTGCTGTTACCAGCAGATACTGTGTTACTGTTACGGTTTGAGTGATGAAGACTCGACAGTCCCACGGTTGGCAAGTTAGAACTGTGAGATTCACTACGTGCACCACTGGTGTTTTGTGGAAAAGCACATGTAAGATTCTGCAACAGTCTCTGCTGATACTCCTGCATGCGTGAATCCCTTTCTATGTCAGGAATCATTTCGGCAAATTTACTTTTGTACTGGGGATCTAAGAGTGTGGCAACCCAGTAGTCGGGATTACTTTGAATTCTGACAATCCGAGGGTCATGTTGCAGGTAGTGCAGCAAGAAAGCACTCATGTGTCTTGCGCATCCAGGAGGACAAAGTCCTTGTTGTGTTGGAAGTGAGGTAAGAATCATGCTTCCTTCCTCTGCCCTCTCCCCCCAACCTCGCACAACAGAAATGTGATCAAGGTCTCCCTCATCTGATGAGTCTTCCATGCCCATCGCCAGTTCGTCCTCCACTTCTTCCTCGGCTCCTGCACCTTCCTCAACAGTTTGGCTGCTACCATGCGCCCTGGTTAATCCCTCTTCCCCACCCTCCCATGCCTGCCGCCTTGCTGCTTCCGACCATCTGGACCTTGGAGATGTTATCCCTTACACATACAACTCCTCCTCTACTTCCTCCACCTCCTCTTGTCCCACCACCTGACTCCGAATTCTGTTTAACGTGTGCTCCAGCAAGCAAATCACCGGAATAGTCATGCTGATAATGGAATCGTCAGCACTAAACATCTTTATCACCATTTCAAAACTGTGCAGAAGGGTGCATAGGTCCCTGATCTGAGACCACTCCTGCAGCGTGATTTGCCCCACCTCTGGATCTCGTTGGCCCAGGCTATACGTCAGAACTTATTGCACCAGGGCTTGTCGGTGCTGCTACAGTCGCTGCAACATGTGCAGAGTTGAATTCCACCATGTGGGCACATCGCATTTCAGCCGGTGAACTGGCAGGCCAAACGACTTCTGTAGAGATGTAAGTCGTTGAGCTGCGGGATGCGAACGGCGGAAGTGAGCACACAGTGACCGTGCCCTCTGCAGAAGGCCATCTAGTCCGGGATAGTGGTCTAAAAATTGCTGGACAACCAGGTTCAACACGTGAGCCATACAAGGCACGTGAATGACATTGCCCCGGCGAAGGGCCGCACGCAGGTTTGCAGCATTGTCGCACACGGCCTTCTCTGGTTGCAGGTCCAGTGGAGACAACCATTCATGAAACTGGGTCTCCAGAGCTGACCACAGCTCCTCAGCTGTGTGACTCACATTTCCCAGACATTTCAAAGTAAACACCCCCTGATGCCGTTGAGCCCTGCTGCCAGCATAGTAAGGAGGTGTGCAGGAATCCTTCTGCGCAGTTAGAAAGCGGGTGGCATTACCAGACAGGCTTTGGGTGCAGGTGGAGGACCGAGAGGAGGTTGAGGAGGCAGAAGCAGTGGAGGAACTTCTAGATAAAGAGGATTGACGCACAGCTCGTGGGGACGGCAAGGCTTGGACAGCAGCCCCTTGTCCTGCTGTCACCATAGTTACCCAGTGCCCAGTCAGCGACATGTAACGCCCCTGTCCATGCCTACTCGTCCAAGTGTCTGTGGTGAAATGCACCCTGTCACACACAGAGTTTCTCAAAGAAGCGGTGATGTTGTGTGCGACATGCTGGTGTAGCGCAGGCATACCTTTCTTTGAGAAGTAGTGCCGACTGGGCATCTGGTACTAGGGCACTGCGACGGACATAAGGTCTCGAAAATCCTCTGTGTCCACCAGGCGGAAAGGCAGCATTTCTGTAGCCAACAGCTTGCAGATGGTGAAATTCAACCTCTTAGCTTTGTCATGGCTAGGAGAAAATGGTATTTTACTTGTCCACATCTGAGGGACCGAGGGCTGGCTGTTGTGCTTAGACGGGGTTGAGTAGAGTGTCCCCGGCAAACTGCCGGTCTGTGAGGAAGATGCAGGCGGAAAAGTTAGGTTGCCTTGATCCAAAGGTGGTGCTCTCGATGTCGGAGAGCGCTCAACACCAGCTGGTGTTTTCACTTCCAAATGAAATGATGACCTGCCAATCACACTGGCTGTTGCGGGTAAAGAGGTGCCAGGTCTGCGTCCAAAAACATGTGTGACTGCTGTCCCCCCAGTCACAGAGGATGAAGAGGCCGCGGATGCACAAGATGGGGCAGACGGTGGTTGGCCCGGCCCGCTAGGCCGCATTGTAGCACAGTGAGCTTCCCACTGCAACTTATGCTTCATATCCATGTGACGGTTCATGCATGAAGTACTCAAACTATGGATTTTTTGGCCTCTACTTAGCTTTTGGTGACAAATGTTACAGATAACACGAGTTGGGTCATCCTTATCGATCTGAAAAAATGCCCAGGCTATGCAAGGCTTAGAGCCCATGCGACCTGAAGAGCCACCATGACTTGTGGTCAGAGGCAGAGTTGTGGTTGAGGATGCAGTTGTTGACGTGCTTCCAGTACTCCGTCTCTGTCCAGGAAGGCGCAACCTAACCTCGTCGTCAACAGCATCCTCCTCCACCTCCTCTGCTGACCTCATCGACTGGCTTACTGTGGGTTGACAGTAAATGGGATCTCCAACCTCGTCATCATCACCCTGTGTGTTCTCACACCCGTCGTCCTCAGAGCCAACTGACTAGCCCAGGGGATGGGGATGACTCGGTACCTGAGCCTTTGCCTGGCCTTGGGGATGTCGCGGTGGTCGGCTCCCGGGCCCGTACCCTGGGGTCACTCTTTAAAAAGGGGCTAATAGGTTTCTTAGTTTTACAAAAGTTCGTGACGCCACCTGTGGCTTCTGGTGAGAATCACCAGCGCTGCGCAGTCCACTGAGGCCGATGATAAGGCAGCTCGATGGTATAGCTCCCCACAGGTGGAGCTGGGCCTCAGGGCAGCGTACGGAGAGAGGGATGCAGGACAGGTGAGACCAGCCGGGTCAGAGCAAGAACAGGGACAGACACGATAGTCACTTCAGTACCTTTTACTGGTGGAAATTCAGGCACATCCCGGAGCACTGTAGGGTGAAGGGTGCATATCAGGATCCTCCCCAATGAGCGGGTGTAGGGCCTCCTGTTTCTTGCCTCTGCGTAGTAAGTTTCTGACCTGCCTGGAGCTAGGCCTAACTTTGTCTCTGTCCTGCGCTGGCTGACCTTGTGGTAGGGCCTTTTCTTGGAATACACGCTCCTCAGCTTGCGGGGCCTAAGTGTTTCCTGGCTCTGTTACTTATCAGAACTTTAGCAATCCTGGGACTTTCTAGTTCTCCAGGGATTCCGGTTATGCCTTACTTTGTCATAGAGATCCCGGTAAGTTCGGACCCGGTGTCCGGTAACTTCTTCGGGGTGAGCCGGTTAAGCTCCTCTGCCCCCTATGTACTAACTCTCCACTCACCTTCGGCCTACTTGGGCCCTCACTAGGCTACTCACACTAACGGCAGCTTGCCGCGCTTCACCGATCTTATGGCGCCGGCACACCTAAAGCTCACTATTCTGAGCTACAACCGAGTCTGGACTGTGCTCCACTGCAGCTGACTCCTCTCAGGCTGTACTAGACTGAGCTCAACTCTGTATTCAGGTCTGTACTTGCTGAACTCTCCAGAGGAACTCCTAACTGCCTGGCTCCACCTTCCCTATTTATATCCCTAACGAGCTCCCTCTGCTGGTCTGAGGTGGAAGGTGGAGATGTGTGAATGTTTATGGGGGCCTCTTGTGGAGGAATCCATCAATGCACTCTTCCAGGATCTGTGATACCAAGCGCAGCTGGGCGTCACACAACCTCTTCCTGCCCTGACCGAAAAGTCAAGTTGTCGCTCCAATCAGGTATTTTGTTATGATCTGCTACAGGGACTAAGGAAAGACAGGAGAACTGTCCCTACAATAGAACTAAACTAGATCCCTACGATGTAACGGGGAACCTGATCCTGCGATCAGACCCGCTAAAGTCCTCGGCTAGTCTGAACGAAGACCTATAGATGTGAGGGAGGGATCCCTACAAGAACTAGGGACTGGGATAAGTTGGACACCTCCTAGCAGAAATAGTAGCAGTCAAAGACAAACACACAACAAAAAGCATAGAGGTCAGAAGACCTAGCAAAACTAACAGAGAACGGCAACAGAGCACCAAGCTAGCTCAAGAGTAGTAAATACAATGAAGTCCAGCAAGACCAGGAGGGCGGAGCCGGATTAAATAGGCAAAAATGGTCATGTGACCAGCAAACTAAAAAAAACCTAACAGGAGAGTTCTAACAGTACCCCCTCTTCTAAGAGGATCCTCCGGATCCCCTAGGCCCAGGCTTATCAGGAAACCTCCTGTGAAACGCTCTGACAAGTCTGGAAGCAGAAACATCATCCGCCCTCACCCATGAGTTATCCTCAGGTCCGAAACCCTTACAAGCGACGAGATACTGCAAACTCCCTCTATACTGTCTAGAATTTAGGATGCGGGAAATTTCATATTCCCCGTCCTCCACCACCGGAGGAACAGTGGCAGAGGCGTCACCATCAGACACATCAGCTTTTTTCAACAGAGAAACATGAAACACCGGGTTAATCTTCCAGGACGTAGGAACCTCCAACCTAACAGCAGATTGGTTAACTATCTGAAGCACCTTAAAGGGCCCTACGAACTTGGGACCCAATTTTTTAGAAGGAATCCTCAATCGCAGATTCTTAGAGGACAACCAAACCATGTCACCAACAGCAAACAAAACCTCTTGCCGTTTCCTATCAAAGTACCTCTTAGATTTTTTGTTAGCCTCCTGAAGATTACCACTCACATCCGTCCAAACTCTCTCCAAATCACCGGAAAAACTCTCCTCCTCAGGCACAGCCGAAACCAATTTGGAGAATGACCCAAAAGACGGATGTCTCCCAGAGCAACAAAAAAAAGGCGAACACCCAGCAGAAGAGGATGTATGGTTGTTAAGAGCAAATTCAGCAAGTGGCAGAAACTCAGACCACCCCTCTTGATTGTCTGCCACAAAACAACGCAAGAACTGCTCAACATCCTGGTTCTTCCTTTCTGTCTGGCCATTAGACTCAGGATGATATCCAGATGAAAACGACAAATGAACTCCCAACCTGTCACAAAAGGCACGCCAAAAACGAGCCACGAACTGAGGTCCCCTATCAGAAACAATGTCAGTAGGAACACCATGTAGTCTGACAATTTCCTTGACAAAGGCCTTAGCGAGTGTCTTAGCGCAAGGCAGTTTGATGAAGGGAACCAAGTGACACATCTTGCTAAAACGGTCCACGACCACCGAGATGACCGTGAAACCTTCAGAGGGGGGAAGGTCAGTAATAAAGTCCATAGCCAGATGTATCCAAGGTGCACTAGGAACCTCCAGAGGGCAAAGCAACCCCGCAGCAGGAGCATGCGAAGACTTGGATCTTTCACACACAGTACATTGGCGCACCCACTTAATGACTTCCTTCTGCCATCCAGGCCACCAAAAACTGCGACCCACAAGTCTCTTGGTCTCAGAAATTCCTGGATGACCTGCCAACCGAGACTCATGACACTCAACAAACAAATCTCTCCTAAAGGTCCTAGGCACAAACAACCTCCCATGGGGAGTGTTAGATGGGGCATTCTCCTGAGCTTTAAGAATCTCATCCTCCAAAACGGAGTCCAAAGCAGCAATCACAACACCTTCTTGTAAAATGCTCTCCTCTTCCTCCTCAACACCGACCATGGGAGAAAAGCTGCGAGACAAAGCATCCGCTTTAACATTCTTGGTACCCGGGATGTAAGTAACGGAAAAATTAAACCGCGAGAAAAAAAGTGCCCACCTAGCCTGACGGGCATTCAAGCGCTTGGCAGCATCAAGATAGATCAGATTTTTATGATCAGTGAAAACCTGAATGGGAAATTCAGCACCTTCCAAGAGGTGACGCCAGTGTTCAAATGCGAGTTTAATCGGCAGCAATTCCCGATTACCAATATCGTAATTAAGTTCAGTCTCAGAAAAATTTTTTGAAAAAAAGGCACAGGGATGTACTCCATCCTTGTTTTCCTGAGACAACACCGCACCGACCCCCACCAAAGAAGCATCAACCTCAACCAAAAACGGCTTAGTCACATCAGGCTGCATAAGGATGGGAGCAGAGGTGAACCTCTCCTTTAGAAACACAAAAGCTTCAATGGCCTCAGAAGTCCACTGAACAGCATTAGCACCTTTCCTGGTGAGATCGGTCAGCAGTTTGACAATAATAGAAATTTTTTTTATGAATTTTCTGTAATAATTGGCGAAACCCAAAAACCTCTGTATCGATTTCAAACCAATAGGCCTAGGCCATTCCTGCACAGCTTGAACTTTAACCGGGTCCATCTCAAAACCTTCACTGGAGATAATGTAGCCCAAAAAACTAATTCTCTGTACAGCGAACTCACATTTCTCCAGCTTAGCAAAAAGCGAATTGTCCATTAAGAACTGTAATACCTCACGTACGCTCCGCCAATGAGACTCCAGATCAGGTGAATAGATCAGAATGTCATCCAAATACACAACCACATTTTTGCCGATTAAAGGTCTAAGGATGTCATTAATAAGATTCTGAAAAAATGCTGGAGCATTGGTAAGACCAAAAGGCATAACCAGATTCTCAAAATGACCCACAGGAGTGTTAAAAGCAGTCTTCCATTCATCACCCTCCTTCATGCGCAACAAATTGTATGCCCCCCGGAGATCAATTTTAGAGAACCACTTGGCCCCCATTAACTGGTTAAATAAATCAGGAATCAATGGCAGTGGGTAAGGATTGCGTACAGTAATTTTATTAATCTCACGAAAGTCCAGACAAGGACGTAAACCGCCATCTTTTTTTTTTACAAAAAAAAATCCAACAGCCACAGGAGACTTGGAAGGCCTAATGTGACCGGTGGCCAAGCTTGTCTGTATGTATTCCTCCAAAGCCTTTCTCTCAGGAATAGTAAGATTAAATAAACGACTTTTAGGAAGAGTCGCTCCAGGGACAAATTCAATGGTACAATCATAGTCTCTATGGGGAGGCAAAATTTGTGACTCCTCCTCAGAAAAAACTCTCCAAAAATCCTGAATAGGTACAGGCAATTCCCCTTTATCCACAGCAGCAATACGTCCGTTACAACACTTGTCATAACACTTAGGGCTCCAGGACTTAATTTCATTGGTAGACCAATCCAGTACAGGATTGTGCAATTTTAACCAGGGTAACCCCAATATTACTGGAGAAGGCAAATTATCCAATACCACCAAATCCAAATTTTCTTGGTGAATACCATTAATAGTGAGGGGAAATTCACAGACCTTATGAGTAACACTCTTCAAGGGAGAGCCATCAACAGAAACCACAGCAATAGGGGATGACAAAGTTTTAGGTTCTAATCTAAGTTTTTCCAAGAATCCCCCATCAATCACATTCAGAGTAGAACCACAATCCACAAATACCCGAAATTCAATTAATTCATCCTGAGCAGCAGTAGTGGCAGATAGGAATACTCCCTTAGAATTTAAACAGGCAATACGGGCATAACTGACCATTTTTTTTTCTTTGTTCATACGAAGCACACAGTTCTTAATAAAATGACCAGAATTTCCGCAATAGAAGCACAAGCCTTCAGAAAGCCTGCGATCTTTTTCCTGAGAGCGGGGTGCCATCGCCCCAATCTCCATCAGCTCTCCATTGTCAGCACAGACCCTCTCAAGACTCGGAGCTGACATAGCAGAGGATTTGCTCTCATTAACCCTTGCACGCAGTCTCCTGTCCACCCGTATAGCTAATTGCATTGCCTCCTGCAAGTTTCCAGGTGTGGGATAAGCAATCAGTAAATCCTTAACC
This sequence comes from Phyllobates terribilis, assembly GCF_046119375.1. NCBI lineage: Eukaryota > Metazoa > Chordata > Amphibia > Anura > Dendrobatidae > Phyllobates > Phyllobates terribilis. Next base: position 15,992,318 of record NW_027362761.1, on the reverse strand, counting down.
CTTTCACCTAGCCCTGCAAGAAACAAGCTTTTCAAAGCTGAATCGTTCCACCCCACCTGGGCAGACCACCGACGGAAGTGAGAACAATATTTTTCCACATTACCTGATCCCTGCCTCAAACGTCTCAATTCAGACTCAGCAGATGAGACACGATCAGGCTGTGTGCCCACGTAGCGTTTTTCAAGCGTATATGCTGCGGAATTTCCGCAGCGTAAACGCTTGAAAAACGCATGTATATCCGCACCCCATGGTCCCCAATGGCATTCCGCAATGTCAATGCCCATGCTGCGGATTTTTCCGCAGCGTATATGCTGCGGTCAAAAATCCGCAGCATGTTCATTAATTTTGCGGAAGCGCAGCGGAATCAATGTGCGGATGGTACCCAAGTCTGGATGAGAGGAGACTCTCATCCAGACCTGGGTACCAAAGAACCTGTAAAAAAAAGAATAAAATAAAGTTTATACTTATCTTCTGATGTTTTCCCTCCGTCGCGCTGTTGTCTGAAGGACCTGCCACGTCATTGAGTCATGTGACCCACCACATGACACAATGACGTCACCGCAGGTCCTGCACACAACAGCGTGAGCCGCTCAAGCCTCCGGACGGGGCAGAGAATGCATCAGAAGGTGAGTATAAAGTTTATTTTTTTATTTTTTACCATTCTGAACAAGTTGTCAAGCACTTTTCCAAGTGATGCTTGGAGAAGTGCTTGATAACCCGCATGCGGAAATGCATGCAAAGACGCCTCACAAACGCTTCTACCTGGCGGGAAAACCGCATGTAATATCCACATGCGATTTTCCCGCCAGGGAGAAGCGTAAAAAATATGCTTCAGGTCCGCAAAGTGGGCACATAGCCTCAGGATCATCATACAACAAACCCAAAGCAGAAAAAAAACTATCCACTGATCTAAAGCACGGATCACTAGGTTGGAGAGAGAAGGCCCATCCCTGAGGATCTTTGCGCAAAAGTGACATTATGAACCCTATGCGCTGTGATTCATCACCAGAGGATCCGGGTCTCAAACGAAAATACAATAAACAAGCATTTTTAAAAGAAAAAAAATCTTGTTGTTTGCCAAAAAATAAATCAGGCAGACGTACCTTTGGTTCCACAAAATGTGCTCCAGAACAGCTACTCACGTGTTGTTGGAGCTTGGCCACCTCCAGAGAGAGTCCCTGCAAGCGATGAGCCAAATCTTGAACCGAGACCATGATGGAAAACTGGAGGTCTTTCCTTAGAGAAAATTTTTTTTTTTCCTTTTAGGGCTGGACTTACTGTTATGATCTGCTACAGGGACTAAGGAAAGACAGGAGAACTGTCCCTACAATAGAACTAAACTAGATCCCTACGATGTAACGGGGAACCTGATCCTGCGATCAGACCCGCTAAAGTCCTCGGCTAGTCTGAACGAAGACCTATAGATGTGAGGGAGGGATCCCTACAAGAACTAGGCACTGGGATAAGTTGGACACCTCCTAGCAGAAATAGTAGCAGTCAAAGACAAACACACAACAAAAAGCATAGAGGTCAGAAGACCTAGAAAAACTAACAGAGAACGGCAACAGAGCACCAAGCTAGCTCAAGAGTAGTAAATACAATGAAGTCCAGCAAGACCAGGAGGGCGGAGCCGGATTAAATAGGCAAAAATGGTCATGTGACCAGCAAACTAAAAAAAAACTAACAGGAGAGTTCTAACATATTTGAGTCTCATCATCGTCTTCATCACTGTCTCCACCAACAGGAGTTACAGTTTGGGAACGAGGGTCTACATTATGCTCAGAACCTTCTTCATCTGGTCCTGGATCTGACTCATAAAGATTCTGAGCATCAGTGCAGATCATTTCCTCGTCTGGATTAACAGAAGCTCTGGAGCAGACCTCCGTTTCCCAGGCTATAGTGTGAGTAAACAGCTCTGCAGACTCAACCATCTGTGTTACGCCATACTCAGATGGGCAGCTGGAGACTTGGGAGCTGTGAGGAAGCAAGTGCGATTGGGGTGACACCTCTGAGGACTGGAGTATTTGTGATGTTGAAGTTGAGGTGGAGGAGAGTCCACTTGAAGGAGCACTTGATATCCGTTGAAGCACCTGCTGTTTTTGTGCCTCATCTGGAATTTGTAGCGATGGGCGTGTCCATAAGAAAGGGATCGTATCACATTGTCCACGAAAAGAAGTAGACATCTTAGTTTGGCTGGAAGATGGTCTTTCTTCTGCAGATGTTACTGTTGCTTTAACACCTACCCCACGGACACAACCTTTTTTTCCCTTTCCAACACGCTTATTCCCCTTTCCACCAGCAGCAGGCCTTTTGCCACTCATTTTGGTGGTTAACTAATTGACAACTCTGTTAGTTGTTTCCACAAAAAACAATGGATGGAAACCGAGCAGAGCTGAGTGGCCAAACTGTGGTACTAGCCCAAAAGGATTGGCTGGGTTAGATGCAGTAAAACAATTTTATTAGATACACAGGTGGTGTAGCTTGGTACAGATGGGCTACTACAATGAGTAATAGACACTGCTACAGGCCCAAAGGTATTTACTGGGCTAGATGCAGTAAAAAATTGTTATTAAATACAAAGGTGGTGTAGCTTGGTACAGATGGGCTGCTCCAATGAGTAACAGCCACTGCTACAGGCCCAAAAGGTTTTACTTGGCTAGATGCAGTAAAAAATTGTTATTAAATACAAAGGTGGTGTAGCTTGGTACAAATGGGCTACTACAATGAGTAATAGACACTGCTACAGGCCCAAAAGTATTTACTGGGCTAGATGCAGTAAAAAATTATTATTAAATACAAAGATGGTGTAGCTTGGTACAGATGGGCTGCTCCAATGAGTAACAGACACTGCTACAGGCCCAAAAGGTTTTACTTGGCTAGATGCAGTAAAAAATTGTTATTAAATACAAAGGTGGTGTAGCTTGGTACAGATGGCCTACTACAATGAGTAACAGACACTGCTACAGGCCCAAAAGTATTTACTGGGCTAGATGCAGTAAAAAATTGTTATTAAATACAAAGGTGGTATAGCTTGGTACAGATGGGCTACTCCAATGAGTAACATGCACTGCTACTATGCCCAAAAGGTTTTACTTGGCTAGGTGCAGTAAAAAATTGGCATTAGATACACAGGTGGTGTAGCTTGCAACACAGATAGGCTACTCCACTGACTAACACACACTGCTAGAGGCCCAAAAGGATTGGCTTAGCTAGATTTAGCCAAATGCTGTGAACAACACTTGCACAGCACTGGCACAGACCTGCCTGGCAAAAAGTGCTAGGAACTGCTGTAACCTAGCCCTCAAAAGGGCTGAAATTACAACTAGTCCCTACTCCCTAAACCTATCTGTCTATTTAAGAGCAAATTTGCTTGCAATTCACACAGTTACAAAGTATAGCGCTCACAGCAGCAGCAGTGACATCTAACACTCAGCTGCAGCAGTGAGAAAATGGTGGCGACGGAGAAAATGGCTGGGTCTTATAGGGCAAGGACATGTGACATACACAGCCAATGATACATGCCCTTGCTTGTGTGAAAAAAAAGCACTTCACTGCGTGTGTGCACTGCTGATAGGCTGACAGACAGCACCTCCCCACTGTAAATGCGGGAAAGAAAAAAAAAATGGAGATCAGTATTATTTCTGCAGAGATCCATCCCCTGCCCCTCCCCCCGCCCACTCTACACTGAAACTGTCTATTAACATTGATTAACAGTATTACTGTGAAAAAATCCAGTTACAATTTTGGTGCACGAACAGTTATCGAACATAACCTCGAACAGCCGGATTTTTTGCAAATCGTTCGGGTTCGTCGAATGGCTCGAACACCGCCCAAAACAGCTCGAATTTGAGATTGGCGAACAGTTCGAGTCGAACACCGCTCATCTCTAGTCCTAGCCCGTTACTTGTTTCTCTCTATGTCCGTACCTTCCCTTTGCCTGCAGTGTCTGAACTTGCACCTAACTCCAACTCGTTGTCTCTGTACTTCTGTTTGTGAGTTTTATGTCCACTCGCTACTTCATTGTAAGTACCTTGTGTGTATCTGGTTCTGCTTGTCCCCTTTCCCTGCCTCCGTATCTACCTCCTGTGTTTTAACCATCTTCCTGTTTTTTCCAGTCTGTCCCATGTGAATAGAGCCCTGTCCTGTCTGCCTTCACCTTCTGCTCTGCTTGTTCACCGCTTTGGCGGTTCCGCTCTGCTTCGCTTGTTTGCCGCACCTGCAGTTTTGCTCCGCTCTGCTTTTTCTACTGCATCTGCGGGTTTTGCTCTGCTCTGCTTGTCTACTGCATCTGCGGGTTTTGCTCTGCTCAGCTTGTCTACCGCACCTGTGGGTTTTGCTCTGCTCAGCTTGCTACCGCATCTGCGGGTTTTGCTCTGCTCAGCTTGTCTACCGCACCTGCGGGTTTTGCTCTGCTCAGCTTGTATACCACATCTGCGGGTGTTGCTCTGCTCAGCTTGTCTACCGCATCTGCGGGTTTTGCTCTGCTCAGCTTGTCTATCGCATCTGCGGGTTTTGCTCTGGTCTGCTCGTCTACCGCACCTGCGGCTCCGTTCCTGTGTCCCAGTCTGTACAGGACCCTATCCTGCCTGCGTTTCTACCTGCCAGTACCCGCCTCTCTGCATGTCAGCCGTGCATGCCTGTGCCCACCTGTCTGCACGCCAGCCGTGCCTGCCAGTGCCCACCTATCTGCATACCAGCTGTGCCTGTCAATATCCACCTGTCTGCATACCAGCCGTGTTTGCCAGTACCCACCTGTCTACATGCCAGTCTAACCTGCCTGTTCCTGCATTCCCCGGTGTGGGTCAACAGCTGTGACCGGGGTCTGACCTGGAGTAGCACCTGGTCCCTCTGCTCGGTTCCTTCTTTGTTCATGGAGTCGACTGAGCCGCCGTGCGACCTTGGTCGGATCGGGTTGATACTTAGTTACGCCCCTCCAGGCACTCCTCGGTTCATGGTACAGTGGGATCACTAATCACGCTCACGCCAGTCAGTCCGGGCGCGAACGTAACACCCCATCCTAATTTTTGGAAGCTTTTGCTTGGAAGGCATAGGCAAAGACTATGGGAGACCCACTCCCCAAAAATGGGAATGATGTTTTTAATATGCTGTACTGCATGGCTCTTGTAAGGGGCATTGCAAGTTCCTCTGTCCTAATTTTTGGCAGCTTTTGCTTGGAAGGCACAGGCAAAGACTATGGGAGACCCACTCCCCAAAAATGGGAATGATTTTTTTAATATGCTGTACTGCATGGCTCTTGTAAGGGGCATTAAAATCGTCTTGTTAAGCTACTGTGACCTCCACGTCTCTTCCAAGGGGCATTAAAACAGTCTTGTTAAACCACTCTGAACTCCACGTCTCTTCCAAGGGGCATTAAAATCGTCTTGTTAAGCTACTGTGACCTCCACGTCTATTCCAAGGGTCATTGATATTGTCTTTTTATTCCACTAGGACCTCCACGTCTCTTCCAAGGGGCATGGATATTGTCTTTTTATTCCACTGTGACCTCCACGTCTCTTCCAAGGGGCATTAAAACCATCTAGTTAAACCACTCTGAACTCCACGTCTCTTCCAAGGGGCATTAAAATCATTTTGTTAAGCTACTGTGACCTCCACGTCTCTTCCAAGGGTCATTGATATTGTCTTTTTATTCCACTGTGACCTCCACATCTCTTCCAAGGGGCATTAAACCCATCTTGTTAAACCACTCTGAACTCCACGTCTCTTCCAAGGGGCATTAAAACTGTCTTGTTAAACCACTCCGAACTCCACGTCTCTTTCAAGGGGCATTAAAATCGTCTTGTTAAGCTACTGTGACCTCCACGTCTATTCCAAGGGTCATTGATATTGTCTTTTTATTCCACTAGGACCTCCACATCTCTTCCAAGGGGCATGGATATTGTCTTTTTATTCCACTGTGACCTCCACGTCTCTTCCAAGGGGCATTAAAACCATCTAGTTAAACCACTCTGAACTCCACGTCTCTTCCAAGGGGCATTAAAATCATTTTGTTAAGCTACTGTGACCTCCACGTCTCTTCCAAGGGTCAGTGATATTGTCTTTTTATTCCACTGTGACCTCCACGTCTCTTCCAAGGGGCATTAAAACCCTCTTGTTAAACCACTCTGAACTCCACGTCTCTTCCAAGGGGCATTAAAACCGTCTTGCTAAGCTACTGTGACCTCCACGTCTCTTCCAAGGGTCATTGATATTGTCTTTTTATTCCACTGGGACCTCCACCACTCTTCCAAGGGGCATTGATATTGTCTTTTTATTCCACTGCGACCTCCACCACTCTTCCAAAGGGCAATAATATTGTATTTTTATTCCACTGCGACCTCCACCACTCTTCCAAGGGGCATTAAAATTGTCTTGTTAAGCTACTGTGACCTCCACGTCTCTTCCAAGGGTCATTGATATTGTCTTTTTATTCCACTGGGACCTCCACGTCTCTTCCAAGGGTCATTGATATTGTCTTTTTATTCCACTGGGACCTCAATGTCTCTTCCAAGGGGCATTGATATTGTCTTTTTATTCTACTGTGACCTCCACGTCTCTTCGAAGGAGCATTAAAACCATCTTGTTAAACCACTCTGAACTCCACGTCTCTTCCAAGGGGCATTAAAACCGTCTTGTTAAACCACTCTGAACTCCACGTCTCTTCCAAGGGGCATTAAAATCGTCTTGTTAAGCTAGTGTGACCTCCACGTCTCTTCCAAGGGTCATTGATATTGTCTTTTTATTCCACTGGGACCTCCACGTCTCTTCCAGGGGGCATTGATATTGTCTTTTTATTCCACTGTGACCTCCACATCTCTTCCAAGGGGCATTAAAACCATATTATTAAACCACTCTGAACTCCACGTCTCTTCCAAGGGGCATTAAAACCGTCTTGTTAAACCACTCCGAACTCCACGTCTCTTTCAAGGGGCATTAAAATTGTCTTGTTAAGCTACTGTGACCTCCACGTCTCTTCCAAGGTCATTGATATTGTATTTTTATTCCCCTGGGACCTCCACCACTCTTCCAAGGGGCATTGATATTGTCTTTTTATTCCACTGGGACCTCCACGTCTCTTCCAAGGGGTATTGATATTGTCTTTTTATTCCACTGTGACCTCCACGTCTCTTCCAAGGGGCATTAAAACCGTCTTGTTAAACCACTCTGAACTCCACGTCTCTTCCAAGGGGCATTGAATTCGTCTTGCTAAGCTGCTGTGACCTCCACGTCTCTTCCAAGGGTCATTGATATTGTCTTTTTATTCCACTGGGACCTCCACCACTCTTCCAAGGGGCATTGATATTGTCTTTTTATTCCACTGCGACCTCCACCACTCTTCCAATGGGCATTGATATTGTCTTTTTATTCCACTGCAACCTCTACCACTCTTCCAAGGGGCATTGATATTGTCTTTTTATTCCACTGTGACATCCACATCTCTTCCAAGGGGCAATTTCAAACCGTCTTGTTAAACCACTCTGAACTCCAGGTCTCTTCCAAGGGGCATTAAAACCATCTTGTTAAACCACTCTGAACTCCACGTCTCTTCCAAGGGGCATTAAAATTGTCTTGTTAAGCTACTGTGACCTCCACGTCTCTTCCAAGGTCATTGATATTGTCTTTTTATTCCACTGGGACCTCCACCACTCTTCCAAGGGGCATTGATATTGTCTTTTTATTCCACTGCAACCTCCACCACTCTTCCAAGGGGCATTGATATTGTCTTTTTATTCCACTGGGACCTCCACGTCTCTTCCAAGGGGTATTGATATTGTCTTTTTATTCCACTGTGACCTCCACGTCTCTTACAAGGGGCATTAAAACTGTCTTGGTAAACCACTCTGAACTCCACATCTCTTCCAAGGGGCATTGAAATCGTCTTTTTATTCTACTAGGACCTCCACCACTCTTCCAAGGGTCATTGATATTGTCTTTTTATTCCACTGTGACCTCCACCACTCTTCCAAGGGGCATTGATATTGTCTTTTTATTGCACTGCAACCTCCACCACTCTTCCAAGGGGCATTGATAGTGTCTTTTTATTCCACTGGGACCTCCACGTCTCTTCCAAGGGGCATTGATATTGTCTTTTTATTCCACTGCGACCTCCACCACTTTTCCAAATGGCATTGATATTGTCTTTTTATTCCACTGCGACCTCCACCACTCTTCCAAGGGGCATTGATATTGTCTTTTTATTCCACTGCGACCCCCACGTCTCTTCCAAGGGGCATTAAAACCGTCTTGTTAAGCTACTGTGACCTCCACGTCTCTTCAAAGGGGCATTAAAACCGTCTTGTTAAACCACTCTGAACTCCACAGCTCTTCCAAGGGGCATTGAAATGTTGTTTTTAATTACCTCTAACCTCCATGACTCTTCCAACGGGCATTGCATTTCCTCCTAATTTTAGTCAGCTTTTGTTTTTCAATGCATAGGCGAACACTAAGGGAGACCCACTCCCCAATAATGGGTAGAAGGTTTTTAGTACGCTGTAATCCACGTCTGTTTCAAGGGGCATTGCAGTTCCTCATAATTTTTGGAAAGCCTTCCATTCACTGCTTAGGCCAACAGTGTACAGGAGACCCAGTTGCTATGAATGGAAAAAAAACGGTTTAGTTAAGGCCCTCTGACCTCCATGTCACTTCCAAGGGGCATTGGAGTGCCTCGAAATTTTTGGTAGGCATTGCACTCACTGTATGCCCTATAACTGTGTAGCCGAACCGTTCCTTTTGGTACAGAAACATATCCTACATGACATGTGTAGTTGACTGGCCTGATATTGATGTGAATGGTCCCTGTTCCTCCTGCTCTTTCTCCTTTACCACCACCTCATCCATCATTCATCACCTGAAAATTTGTTTTATCGGGAGTCATAGAACTGGGATAGTAGCAGGAAAACATCCAGCAATCCTCGGAGGAGGTAGGATATGTGCCAAAACGCTGACCACCTCAGGCCTAGCCGCTACTACATACATGCTCTTGCATTCCAAGGAACAGAAAGCTAAGGAGATGGATGGCCTCATGATCATGAATAATTTATTAATTGTGTAGGAGGCCGACCACAGCTGCTGCCTACCTTCTGAACTTTGTGTTGAAGCCTGATTGACCCAGGACCCGCAATCCTCTATGTCTGGAGGACGTGTTGCATCACAGTGTCCAACTGTGTCCCGGCTTCCACAATATTAACCCAGTGTGAAGGCGTCAGTGAGATGGACCATCCCTGGCCACATTCACTTGTCCACGTGTTTGTGGTTAGGCTGTCCTTCCCACTAAATGCACTGGGGAGGGTACAGGTAATGTTTTGGTATGCACGCTTGTGTATAAGGTGCACCGGGACAAATAGGGGCGGCTGGGGACTGAGTATGGATACCAGGCCGCCAACGCAGCCATGACGTGGTGGCCAGATTCCGCCTCCACATGCCTAAAAGGCCCAATTTCAAGTGCAAGCAAGCAGTATGGTATTGCAGCCTGGGGGTGGGTGGGTGGCAGGCTGCATACTTGCGCTTGCATTGCAAGGAATGGGGAAGGTGCAATTGAACACTGCCCTGGGACAAGGACTTGCACGGGGATAGTTGCAAGTCTGCATCTTCTGATGCGGCAAGGATCACTTCTGATGGGCACACTTTTAGGCAGTGACCTGGGTGTCAGAGATGCTTCCAGGGGTCTTCCCCATGCTGTTCCCATGTCTTTTCAGCACTGCATGCATGTGTCACACAGCACATGGCCAGATAAGGTTGTAAAATATTAATATGACATTTCCCGGTGAATGCATTTGTCACGGTTGAAAGCAATACAAAAGTGCAAAAACGCATAAAAAATGCTACTTGTGAACATAGCCCAAGGTGTGGAGGAGTATTTTTGTTTTTGGTTATTTATTTTACCTTATACACAAGTCTTTACCCTGGAAAGGATGTTCCTTAACATATTTCACAGGAAAACAGTTTCAGTTTTGTTTTTGAACTTTTTATTGTGAGCCCGTAAAAGTGGCTTAATACCTCTGACCATGTTGTTGACAACAGTGACCTGGGGGTCAGAAATGCTTCCTGGGGCGATCCCCATGCTGTCCCCATGTCATTTGAGCACTGTCACTATCGTTTTGGGCACTTTTTAGGCTTTCTACAGACTGCCGGAGGTACCGCCGCAAAAATGCTCTGGTCTCCCATAGACTAACATTGGGCTCGTTGCTCGGGTCGAGCATCCAAGTGTCATGGTGAGCTCGGCCCGAGCTTCGAGCACCTGAGCATTTTAGTGCTCGATCAACACTAAATTTTAACTTTTCATGTTACTACTTTGTGATTGTTTGACATGGTCTTTCTCTTTGGTCTCTGTTTTTAAATGTTTTATCTTGTCAGTGTACATTAATAAACTTTACTATTTTTTGATATGATTGGTTCCACTTTGTTTAGGTGTGCATATCCATATTGCATTGTCCCTTTTTCCTTTTTTGTTGTCATTGTTGAAATAGTGGTGGCTGGGGACTGAGTACTGAGGGATGGCCGCTGCCATCAGGTTGCGGAAAGCTTCCTTCTCCACAAGCCTAAAAAGCAACATTTCGAGCTCAAGCAGTCCCAAAATATGTGAATTTAGTAGTGTGGCCTCTGGGGTGTTGGCTGCGTATTTGCGTTTGTGTTCCAAGGACTGGGGTAGGGACAACTGAACGCTGCGCTGGGACAAGGACGTGGACTTGCTTGCTGATGGTGCTAGTTGAGTGTGTGCAATGACAAGTGCAGGGTAGGAGGCATTTTCGCATTCGCCATGGACAGGGGATTGGCTTGCATGCACAACAGCGGAAGAAGCAGTGGTGCCACCCGCAGAACCTGGGGTTCGGCCCGCAAAGTCGGGTGCTTTTCTGCCATGTGCCTGATCATGCTGGTGGTGGTCAGGCTGGTAGTTTTGCTACCCCTGCTGATGCTGGAATGGCAGGTGGTGCAAATGGCCTTTTTGGGGTTATTGGCAGAGTCTTTAAAAAACAACCAGACTCGGGAAGACCTAACAGTTGTACTGGCAACTTCCGTCGTGTTGATGTTACGGGGAACGGTTGCCCGCCTTCTGTCTGCGGCCACCACACTGCTTCTTCCTGCCTGTTGTGATGCTACACCTTCCTCCCCCTGTGTGCTGCTGTTCTCGCTCTGTATGTCCCCCTGCCAGGTTGGGTCAGTTACTATATCATCCACCACCACATCTTCCACTTCTGCACCCTGGTCCTCCTCCTGACTTTCTGGCAATTGTGTCTCATCATCGTCCACCTCTTGTGACAGTTTCCCACCATCGCCTTCATGTGACCGTGGCTGCTCAAATATTTGGGCATCGCTACATGCGATCTCCTCTTGCCCTGCTTCAAGAGGACCGGGCGAGAGGCCCAAATCTATAAATGGAAAAGTGAACAGCTTTCGGAGTGTCCCAAGTGTGGGATCAGTGCCGGGCACTCGGCATGGTGGGAGGAAGGAGGATCAGGGTGAGGAGTATGCAGTCCAGACTCACGGCTACTGAGACTTGACCGTGTGAAAGACAGGGTGGTGGTAGTGGTGGCTAAGTGACTGGAAGCATTATCTGCTATCCAACCAATAACCTTTTTACACTGCTCTGTGTTCAATAGTGGTGTTCTGCGGTCTCCTATTAATTGGAACAGGAAGGTCGAGCGACAAGATGTGGGTGCTTGTTGTGGTACAATTTCAGCTAGCCCACGGCCTCGGCCTTGTCCTCTGCATGCACCATCATCACCATCACGTCCACTTCCCTGTCCCTTGCCACGTGCCTTGCCCATTTTAAATGGATGACAATATTTTCCACGTTCACTTCAAATGGCTGGATTTGAACCGCAGTGATATGTGATATGTGTGACGGAAAACCACAGTTTTAAATAGCTGGCCTGTAGGTAACTATTTTTAACAGCAAACTGGGGTCAATAACTTCGCTAACACACTGCAACAAAATTTAAATGGCGGCCAGAAATGGCAGACTTTTGAGCGCACTTATATGTGATCCGTGTGATGGACAAACCACAGTTTTAAATAGCTGGCCTGTAGGTAACTATTTTTAACAGCGAACTGGTGGCAATTAGTGATGAGCAAGTGACGCGCCCCTGGGCCTTCATTGCGCGGTATCGCGCGCACGGGGGAGGGCTTACCCGGAGCCGGATCCGATGGGAGTAGTAGTCTCGTGGCGGTGACCCGGTCCGTGCCCAGGGAGTCAAACTGAGCGGCACTGTTTTGCAGTAGATGTTAAAATGTTCGACTACGCCACCCGTTGATTGCGGCTATGAGGCCGCCGCTGCAGGGCAGACCGCTGAGGCCGGTGATAGGATTGTGCAGCGTAGATGGTATAACCCCCAACGGGAGGGGTATGGCCTCAGGGCAGCAGATGTAGATGACAGTGGTGGTGATGGTGAAGCAAGGAAGCTCAGAGACGTGTGGTGTAGTTTCAAGGCTTTTACTCACAGGTGTTGCTCCGGTCACTTCGGCCAAGAGTGACCACCCAAGCCGTGCTGCGTCCACCAGGTGCGGGACTCGGCCAACTCCCGGGCAGTTCCAGAGCGTGGTCCTGAGCTCCCCTCTCTTCCTTCCTACTGGCCGTCCTCACCAGGGACCCACCTATGTCCGGCTCCCTCGGGCCTTTTGGTGGCGAAACCTGTCCCGGCTTCCCTGACCCTATTCGTGGTCTGCCTTCCTGGTGGATATGGCGAGGGGTCGCGCCAAAACTTGTCCACGACCTCCGGTTCCTGGCTAAGGATGATTAGCCTCTACCAGCTTGGGATCCGGTACCCTTTTCTGCCAACCCTTCACCCTTCTGGTTTACTTCTGGGATCTCAGGGTTCCCTCTTGTCTTGTGTCTCTGGGCCTCTCTTCCTCCTTCTCTCCACTACAGGCCTGGCCCTGGAGCTGGGCCCAGCCGGAGCCACAGCTCCCTGTCAGCCCTCCTGGCTGAACTCTCTCTGAGAACTCTCCCAGTCTCTAGATGGTGCCCACCATATATACTCCCTCTATGTGTGAGCCCAGGTGACTAGCACCCAATGGGCTCCTACTTCTATGCCCAGAGCCCCTCCCCTATCTGCCCCTACACTACTGGGATGTTCCTCCCCCCCCCCACTCCAGCCAGGGACAGACGCTGTCGTACCTGCACAACTATTTGGTGGGAGTACCGTTGTTCTGTCCCCCGGAAATGGGGTGAGTGTAGTGCATGCAGCTATCTGAGCTCAGTCCCACACTCCATCCTTACCCGGGAGTGGAATACCACACCTCGGGTTTGAGGTGCAATACCCCTGTAGCAGCCGAGTCCTCGGGGTGCTACATTCCCCCCTGGTAAACCACAGCACGTCCTCGGGCTGGAAAAGAGTAAAACATACCAAAACTTACAAACTTTTTTTTTTTTTAAAACATACACTAACAGGTAAAACATTATAAAACATTATCAGCAAATATAACATGACAGGTAACTTCTTATATATTATTCTAGCAGTATAAACTTTTGATATAAAACTTTTCCATAATAAACGTTCTTGATCCCTGGCCACCGTGCAACTTGTGACCAGGTAAAGTGCCACAGTCACTGATAGAAAAACAGTTCTCCTATAAAACCGGTAGGGGGCGCCTTAGGAAGTGCAACTATTTACAGGATATGGCCGCTCTCAGTCCTCGGCCAGTGAGGATAAGGAATGGCTGCTCACAGTCCTCAGCCTGTGGGGATAGGGGCACACGGGGAACAATTCACACTAGTCCCAACGGGGAACACACTTTAATTAGCAGTATGACAAGTACCCCTACGGGTAACTATATACAGCTTCAGTTTATGCTACTTCCCTTCAGCAGCGGTGTCCTCTCCTTGTCTCCTCCTGAGGGTAGTCTTCAGACCCGTCCGGGTCCTCTTGATCTTCCTCATACCGCAGCTCTTCCTCCGTTAACCGGTGCACGTGAAGGGCGTACGGTCCTTTAGCGCACTGATGCCGGGTGAAGGTGACCTCATCACCCAGGTAAAGGTCACGTCCGCGGTGTCCCTCTGGCAGGTGGGACTCAACATCCCTACGGGTGACGAAGACGTCGCCGGGGGTCCTGTGATCCCTGATAAAGCCCCAACCGTGCTCCAGTTGGAACTTGATTACGGTCCCGGTGGCGCGGGGACCGTGGGCTGCACGGGGGTTTCGCCGGGTCCGGCGTTTCTGCTCCGCGCTCTGTACCTGCAGCCGCTCCTCGCGGACCCGCCTCTCTTGCCGTTCTTTGTTGAAGACCTCTAGTTGTTGTCGGCAGCACTCCACACGCTGGGCTGCGGCCGCCCAGGTCTCTTGGGTGAACCCCATGAGGTTTTCACCGGTGGGGTCCCATGCGAACTGAGCCTCCTCCAACGGGAGTGGGGTGATCTTGGCGGGCGCCGGAGCCGGGATCAGGGGCTCACACAGGGGCCATTCCTTCCGGAGTCGGGGATTGACGTACTCTGGTGGCCACACAAAGGACTGCCCATCCGGGCAAGTATGTTGTGCGAACAGGTCTTCACCCAAGGGTAGCACTGTGGAGGTTGAGGTCGCGGTGGTGGTAGCGGCGCCCGGATTCACCAGGCCTTGCGACCAGGCCGGTGGCGCTCTGAAGGTGAAGGGCACTGTGGAAACGGCGGCGCCCGGGGGTACTCGGCCTTGCGACCAGGCCGGTGGCGTTTCCTGCTTGGCCGCGCTCAGGGTTGAGGCGCGTGACGTCACAGGGGGCGTGGCCGCGGCTCCTGCCGCTTGAGGCCTAGTTTGGAGCGGTGGCGGTGCAGCATCGGGCACGGTAAGGGGGATTTTGGGCTCTGCGACGGGGAGCTGGGGCAGGCTCACGGCTACTAGGCCTGGGGTGGTGACGTCCCCTTTACCTGCTTCCATCTCTTCAGCTCCTTCCACGGCGTCGTCTCCGGCCTTCGTCCCTCCTGCACCATCCTCAGAGGCAGACAGACTCCTCGTCCCGGGTGGCGTCCTTTGCTGGCGGGTTCCAGCCTGCAGGGCCATTTCTTTGCTCCACTCGGCCAGCACTTCTTGCTGCACTCGGGCCATCTTCCGAGCCAAGCCCTCCAGCGCGGTCTGTGCATGCTTCCGATCTTTGGGGAGCTGTGCCAGGATCTCCACCAGGCCTTCTGGGGTGGCGGCCTGCAACAGGCTCCTGACCAGAGGGTCGGTGCTGCCTGACTCTCCCTCCATCTCCGGGTGCGATCTTTCCAGACTCCTCCAGGCTGCACCCATCCTCTCTCTTTTGTTCTTGATCCGCCCATACTGAGGGTGGTCCCGGGGCCACTTGGTGATTGTCAGTTCCAGGGGCAGACCCCTCGCTCTGATGGACATCTCTATCATTGCAGTCTCTGCTGGTGGGGGCGGTCTCCGCTTTTGGCGCTCTTCTGGGACCAGGCCCACGATGGGAGGTGGTCTCTTGCCACCCTCTGGCACGCCCATAATGGCGTCCGCTCTGCCAGGGCGGGAAATCGTCTCAGATGGCGGGAATCGTCTCCTAATGGCGTGAAACTCCGTGGATGGCGGGAAAAGGCTGCAGATGGCGGGCAAACGGCGGGAAACGACCCGAGATGGCGTCCGATGGCGGGGACCCTCTGGAATTGGCGGGAGACTTCTTCTTACGGTACATATAAACTTTTCTTCAGGCACGCAGTACCCGGTAGTTGCGGGCACGAAATCCTGCCGACTACGCCAAAGTTGACGCGCCCCTGGGCCTTCATTGCGCGGTATCGCGCGCACGGGGGAGGGCTTACCCGGAGCCGGATCCGATGGGAGTAGTAGTCTCGTGGCGGTGACCCGGTCCGTGCCCAGGGAGTCAAATTGAGCGGCACTGTTTTGCAGTAGATGTTAAAATGTTCGACTACGCCACCCGTTGATTGCGGCTATGAGGCCGCCGCTGCAGGGCAGACCGCTGAGGCCGGTGATAGGATTGTGCAGCGTAGATGGTATAACTCCCAACGGGAGGGGTATGGCCTCAGGGCAGCAGATGTAGATGACAGTGGTGGTGATGGTGAAGCAAGTAAGCTCAGAGACGTGTGGTGTAGTTTCAAGGCTTTTACTCACAGGTGTTGCTCCGGTCACTTCGGCCAAGAGTGACCACCCAAGCCGTGCTGCGTCCACCAGGTGCGGGACTCGGCCAACTCCCGGGCAGTTCCAGAGCGTGGTCCTGAACTCCCCTCTCTTCCTTCCTACTGGCCGTCCTCACCAGGGACCCACCTATGTCCGGCTCCCTCGGGCCTTTTGGTGGCGAAACCTGTCCCGGCTTCCCTGACCCTATTCGTGGTCTGCCTTCCTGGTGGATATGGCGAGGGGTCGCGCCAAAACTTGTCCACGACCTCCGGTTCCTGGCTAAGGATGATTAGCCTCTACCAGCTTGGGATCCGGTACCCTTTTCTGCCAACCCTTCACCCTTCTGGTTTACTTCTGGGATCTCAGGGTTCCCTCTTGTCTTGTGTCTCTGGGCCTCTCTTCCTCCTTCTCTCCACTACAGGCCTGGCCCTGGAGCTGGGACCAGCCGGAGCCACAGCTCCCTGTCAGCCCTCCAGGCTGAACTCTCTCTCAGAACTCTCCCTGTCTCTAGATGGTGCCCACCATATATACTCCCTCTATGTGTGAGCCCAGGTGACTAGCACCCAATAGGCTCCTACCTCTATGCCCAGAGCCCCTCCCCTATCTGCCCTTACACTACTGGGATGTTCCTCCCCCCCCCCCCACTCCAGCCAGGGACAGACGCTGTCGTACCTGCACAACTATTTGGTGGGAGTACCGTTGTTCTGTCCCCCGGAAATGGGGTGAGTGTAGTGCATGCAGCTATCTGAGCTCAGTCCCACACTCCATCCTTACCCGGGAGTGGAATACCACACCTCGGGTTTGAGGTGCAATACCCCTGTAGCAGCCGAGTCCTCGGGGTGCTACACAAGCATGCTCGCTACTGCTCGGTGCTCGCCCGAGCATCTCACTGCTCGAGATGCTCGGCACTCGCCGAGTATTTCCGGGTTGCTTGGGCGGGAACTTGGGTCCCCTCCCTACATGTTTGGCGCTCTTTAGAAAGCCAGTGAACATGCAGGGATTGCCTGCTATGCACTGTAATTACGTAGCCATGTTGGTTGTGGGCATTACAGTGACTGGCTGGCCGCACAGCGTCATCAGGTCTATATCAGACCTGGCACCGCTGTGCTCGTTACAGTCACTCCGGAATCAGACAGTGTAGGGAGAGCTGCGTCAGGGAGAGATTTGCTTGTGTATTAGGTAGTGTAGGGAGAAAAACCGTACATTACACATATCCATCTTAACAAACAGTCCTTCTGAGGACTAATCCATCTGCAGAGATATCAGGCAGGCAGGGTGTATAGGCAGGCAGGCAGTGTATATAGCAGACTGCAGTGCATATAGCGCAAGAGGCTCCATTCCAATTCTGCCTTCTGCTGCTGTTAGATATTTCTATACAAAGGCCCAGGTCTCAGGGGCCAGGAATACTTTTCTTTGGATCTTAATCCTCATTATTTGCTTAAAAAGCAATCCAGAGGACACCGTTTTTCTGTGCCATTTGCTTGTTGGCATTGCAGAATACAGACAGGTCCTTTCCATATTACAGCGCTAGAAATCCAACTATTTAAAACTGTGTCAAACGGATCACATATACTGTACGTTGTCAGAAAATACTGCCATTTCTGGCCTCCATTAAAAATTTCCTTTAGGGTATGTGCCCACGATGCGTTTTTCAAGCGTTTTTGCTGCGGAATTTTCCGCAGCGTAAACGCTTGGGAAACGCATGGTAAGCCTTCTGCCATGGTCCCCTATGCAATTCCGCACTTTCAATGCCCATGCTGCAGATTTTTCCGCAGCGTTTATGCGCTCAAAAATCCGCAGCATGGCCATTAATTTTGCGAAAGCGCTGCGTTTTCGCCGCCATTGACTTGCATTAGAACGCGCCAATTCCTCAAGACTGCATCTGTACTCGCGTAATTGGTGCGTTCTAATGTGTGGATGGTACCCGATTGTGGAGAAGAGAAGACTCTCCTCCAGACCCGGGTACCATAGAAACTGTAAAAAAAAGAATAAAATAAAAAATAAAGATTATATTCACCTTCCGATGGCCCCCAGTCTCCTTCCCTGTGCTTGCGGGCAGGACTGAAAGACCTGCGGTGACGTCACAGTTATGTGACCGCAGGCCCTTCAGTGCAGTGTCCCGCGATCAGCTGGCAGCCAGGAAGGAGCGCAG
Organism: Phyllobates terribilis; assembly: GCF_046119375.1. Taxonomy (NCBI): domain Eukaryota; kingdom Metazoa; phylum Chordata; class Amphibia; order Anura; family Dendrobatidae; genus Phyllobates; species Phyllobates terribilis. The sequence continues at coordinate 15,974,135 of NW_027362761.1, read as the reverse complement.
CAACACACGCCGGGCCATCGGAAGGTAAGTATCAAGGTTTATTTTTTTATTTTTAACCATTCTAAAGGTCACACTATATAAATCCATGCCGGTTGCGTGGATTTATATTGTGTGACCTAGTTGTCAAGCACTTTCCAAGTGATGCTAAAATCGCTTTGAAAGCGCTTGTCAATCCGCATGCGGAAACGCATGTGAATCCGCATGTATTACGCAGGAAAAACGCATGTACAATCCGCATGCGTTTTCTGCCAGGGAGATGCAGAAATGCTGCAGAAATTTTCCGCTTTATTTCTGCATCGTGGGCACATAGCCTTAGTGTGTCAGTGAAGCAATTCACAGCAGTTTGCTGTTCAAACTACTTACCTACAGGCCAAACTCTGTATTCTCCATCACACGGATCACATATACTGTACGTTGTCAGAAAATACTGCCATTTCTGGCCTCCATTAAAATTTCCTTTAGTTTGTGTAAGGCGTCGTTGTTCACACTGTACAGTAACTGAGGCAGTGACCCAAGCAAGTCCAACATAAACAGCTTTACAGTATTCAGCAACTCACGGGTAACAGAACAGTCCTCCGGTTCGCAGCCGGGTTAACATCAGTCCATAAACAACGGTTGTCGGGGGCAACGGCTGCGCCAGGCCACTCAGAACTGGACAGGTGCAAAGCCTTCCCAGGCGTGGGATCGGCCACACTCAATCCTGCTGAGCTTTCCTGCTGTGCTCCTAGCAGGTTCCAACATAGAACAACGCTAATCCTTAATGCAGGGGTTTTAAAGGACCTGTGGCAAGAGCCACTGGAAAACCCGGTTGGAGGGAGGAGGCCGCCCCACTGCCTCCTGTGACCTCCTCCAAGAAATGAAGGCCCTGCCGGGTTTTTGCTAATCTGCCTTGGCCAGATAGCCTGACTAGGTCAATGTTCACCTTCATTCCTGCATTGCAGCCGTAGGTGAGTTTGTGACTGCAATGCACTCCAATGGATTTAATAGGTCTCTGTACACATTCTGGGGGAGATATAACGTCCCTCGTATATGATCCCAGTCACTGCCTCACATGTGTCAGTGAAGCAATTCACAGCAGTTTCCTGTTCAAACTACTTACCTACAGGCCAGGTATTTAAATCTCTGTTTTCTCCGTCACATGGATCACATATACGTTGTCTGAAAATACTGCCATTTCTGGCCTCCATTAAAAATTTCTTTCAGTGTGTCAGTGAAGCAATTCACAGCAGTTTCCTGTTCAAACTACTTACCTACAGGCCAAGTATTTAAAACTCTGTATTCTCCATCACACGGATCACATACAGTGCTGGCCAAAAGTATTGGCACCCCTGCAATTCTGTCAGATAATACTCAGTTTCTTCCTGAAATTGATTGCAGTCACAAATTCTTTGGTTATTATTATCTTCATTTAATTTGTCTTCAATGAAAAAGCACAAAAAGAATTGTCCTAAAGCCAAATTGGATATAATTCCACACCAAACCTAAAAAAGGGGGTGGACAAAAGTATTGGCACTGTTTGAAAAATCATGTGATGCTTCTCTAATTCGTGTAATTAACAGCACCTGTAACTTACCTGTGGCACCTAACAGGTGTTGGCAATAACTAAATCACACTTGCAGCCAGTTAACATGGATTAAAGTTGACTCGACCTCTGTCCTGTGTCCTTGTGTGTACCACATTGAGCATGGAGAAAAGAAAGAAGACCAAAGAACTGTCTGAGGACTTGAGAAACCAAATTGTGAGGAAGCATGAGCAATCTCAAGGCTACAAGTCCATCTCCAAAGACCTGAATGTTCCTGTGTCTTCCGTGCGCAGTGTCATCAAGAAGTTTAAAGCCCATGGCACTGTGGCTAACCTCCCTAGATGTGGACGGAAAAGAAAAATTGACGAGAGATTTCAACGCAAGATTGTGCGGATGGTGGATAAAGAACCTCGACTAACATCCAAACAAGTTCAAGCTGCCCTGCAGTCCGAGGGTACAACAGTGTCAACCCGTACTATCAGTCGGTGTCTGAATGAAAAGGGACTGTATGGTAGGATACCCAGGAAGACCCCACTTCTTACCCCGAGACATAAAAAAGCCAGGCTGGAGTTTGCCAAAACTTACCTGAGAAAGCCTAAAACGTTTTGGAAGAATGTTCTCTGGTCAGATCAGACAAAAGTAGAGCTTTTTGGGAAAAAGCATCAACATAGAGTGTACAGGAAAAAAAAAGAGGCATTCCAAGAAAAGAACACGGTCCCTAAAGTCAAACATGGCGGAGGTTCCCTGATGTTTTGGGGTTGCTTTGCTGCCTCTGGCACTGGACTACTTGACCGTGCGCATGGCATTATGAAGTCTGAAGACTACCAACAAATTTTGCAGCATAATGTAGGGCCCAGTGTGAGAAAGCTGGGTCTCCCTCATAGGTCATGGGTCTTCCAGCGGGACAATGACCCAAAACACACTTCCAAAAGCACTATAAAATGGTTTGAGAGAAAGCACTGGAGACTTCTAAGGTGGCCAGCAATGAGTCCAGACCTGAATCCCATAGAACACCTGTGGAGAGATCTCAAAATGGCAGTTTGGAGAAGGCACCCTTCAAATATCAGGGACCTGGAGCAGTTTGCCAAAGAAGAATGGTCTACAATTCCAGCAGAGCATTGTAAGAAACTCATTGATGGTTACCGGAAGCGGTTGTTCGCAGTTATTTTGGCTAAAGGTTGTGCAACCAAGTATTAGGCTGAGGGTGCCAATACTTTTGTCTGGCCCATTTTTGGAGTTTTGTGTGAAATGATCAATGATTTGATTTTTGCTTCATTCTCTTTTGTGTTTTTTCCTTGCAAGCAAATTAAATGAAGATAATAAGACCAAAGAATTTGTGATTGCAATCATTTTCAGGAAGAAACTGAGTATTATCTCACAGAATTGCAGGGGTGCCAATACTTTTGGCCACCACTGTATAAGTTTGCTCCAAACTCAGTCATTTGTAGTGAGCGTGGAAGATACTGTCCTCCATTTAAAATAGGCAAGGCATGTGGCAAGGGACGGGGAACTGGACGTGATGGTAATGGTGCGTGCAGAGGACAAGCCTGTGGGCAAGCCGAAATTATGCCACAACAAACACCCACATCTTCTCGCCTGACCTTTCTGTCCCAATTTCTAGGGGACCGCAGCACACCACTATTGAACCCAGAGCAGTGTCAAAAGGTTGTTGGTTGGATAGCTGATAATGCTTCCAGTCACTTAGCCACCACCACCACCACCCTGTCTTCCACATGGTCAAGTCTCAGCAGCCGTGAGTCTGGACTGCATATTCCTCACCCTGATCCTCCTTCCTCCCACAATGCCGAGTACCCAGAGACAACTGATCTCACACTTGGACACTCTGAAGAGCTGTTCACTTTTCCAGTTATCGATTCGGGCCTCTCGCCCGGTCCACTTGAAGCGGAGCAAGAGGAGATCACGTGTAGCGATGCCCAAATATTTGAGCAGCCACGGTCACATGAAGGTGACGGTGGGAAAGTGTCACAAGAGGTGGAAGATGATGAGACACAATTGCCAGAAAGTCAGGAGGAGGACCAGGGTGCGGAAGTGGAAGACGAGGTGGTGGATGATATAGTAACTGACCCAACCTGGCAGGAGGACATGCAGAGTGAGGACAGCAGCAAACAGGGGGAGGGAGGCAGAGCACCCCAACAGGCAGGTATAAGCAGTGTGGTGGCCGCAGACAGAAGGCAGGCAACCGTTCCCCATAACACCAACACGAAGGAAGTTGCCAGTACAACTGTTAGGTCTTCCCGTGTCTGGTTGTTTTTAAAGACTTTGCCGATAACCCCAAAAAGGCCATTTGCACCACCTGCCAGGCCAGCATCAGCAGGGGTGGCAAAACGACCAGCCTGACCACTACCAGCATGATCAGGCACACGGCAGCAAAGAACCCGACTTTGTGGGCCAAACCCCAGGGTCCATGAAGAGTGTCGGCGGGTAGCACTATTGTTTCTTCCGCTGTTGTGCATGCAAGCCAATCCCCTGTCTATGGTGCATACTAAGATGCCTCCTGCCCTGCACCTGTCGTTGCACACTCTCAAGTAGCAGCATCAGGAAGCAAATACATGTCCTTGTCCCAGAACAGCGTTCAGTTTTCCATACCCCAGTCTTTGGAAAGCAAGCGCAAATATGCAGCCAACGGCCCACAGGCCACACTACTAAATTCTCACATTTTACCACTGCTTGAGCTCAAAATTTTGCCTTTTAGGCTCGTGGAGATGAAAGCATTCCGAAACCTGATCGCTGCGGCCGTCCCTCGGTACTCGGTCCCCAGCCGCCACTATTTCTTCTGGTGTACCGTCCCCGCATTACACAAGTACGTATCCCAAAATATTAGCCATGCCTACAACAACGCAGTTACCGGTAAAGTCCACCTAACCACGGACACGTGGACAAGTGCTTGTGGGCAGGGACGGTACATCTCGCTGACGGCACACTGGGTTAACATAGTGGATGCCGGGACCCAGTCGGACCTTGGGACGGAACAAGTCCTCCTGACGCCAAGGATTGCGGGCCCTAGGTCAATCAGGGATGCCCCCACGGTCTACAGCTCCTGCACCTCATCCTCCTCAGCCTCCGCCTCCTCTTCAGTCTCCATCTCCGAAATGACCACATCAGTCACAAGCTGGAAGCACTGCAGCACTGCCTCGGCCAAGCGGCAACAGGCTGTGCTGAAGCTAATATGCTTAGGTGAAAAACCGCACAATGCTGAAGAGTTGTGGACAGCTCTGAAAGAGCAGGCAGATCTGTGGCTCACACTGCTGAACCTACAGCCAGGCATGGTTGTGTGTGACAATGGCCGGAACCTGGTGGCGGCTCGGAGGCGAGGCGAGCTCACACACGTACCATGCCTGGCCCAAGTGCTTAACCTCGTGGTTCAGCGGTTTCTCAAATCCTACCTGGAGCTGCCGGATCTGCTTGTTAAAGTACGCCGCCTGTGTGCCCATTTTAGAAAGTCAGCTACAGCTTCCGCCGCCCTTGCCGTGTTTCAGCAGCGTTTGCAGCTTCCGGCTCACAGACTGGTGTGTGATGTCCCCATGCATTGGAACTCTACACTGCAGATGTTGGCAAGGATTTGTGAGCAGAAGAGGGCAGTTGTTGAGTACCAGCATCAACAAGGCCATCGGTATTCAGTTCAGACTCCACACATAAGACCTCAGGAGTGGACATGGATGTCAGACATATGTACCATCCTCCAAAACTTTGAGGACTCCACCAAGATGGTGAGCGCCGATGACGCCATAATTAGCGTCACCATCCCGCTTCTCTGTCAACTGAAACGCTCTCTGCTCACAATCAAAGATAATGCATTGCAGGCGGAGCACGATGAGCTGGTGCAAGGAACCATACAGAGTGATTACACACAGCCAAGCCTCATCTCATCCCAACGTAGATTGAGTGACAATGAGGAAGAGGAGGAGGAAGGATAGGAGCTAGTTTCATGCACTATAGATGGTACTACCTGCACAGCTGTCATCATACCGTCTGTTCAGTGTGGATGGCCAGAGGACAGAGAGGAGGAGGAGGAGAGCATGGTTAGTCATCATCTTGATGAGGACAGGGAAGTCTTGCCTGTTAGTAGTCTGGCATGCATGGCTGAGTTTATGTTACGCTGCGTTTCCCATGACCCTTGCGTTCTCAAAATTTTGGGTGACAGTCATTACTGGTTGGTGACATTTCTAGACCCACGCTCAAGGAGAACTTTCTATCTCTTATTCCTGAGGCGGACAGGTGTACAAAAATGATGCAGTACCAGAAGGCCCTTGCTGTGGAACTATTAAAAAAATTTCCATCTGAAAATGCTGGCGGCAGAGGGCACACTCCGTTGGACAAGCAAGGAGTACAGGCGAGAGAGACACAACTTCAATCCAGCAGAGGCAGGGGAACACTGTCAAAGTTGTGGGAGAGTTTTCTCAGCCCCTCCCATCGCACAGGCCCTGATGCGTGGGGTACTCTCACAAGGAGTGCAAAGTTTGGGAAGATGCTGAGGGAGTACCTTGCCGACCGTACCAACGTCCTCCGTGCTTCCGCTGTGCCTTATAATTATTGGGTATCCAAGCTGGATACGTGGAATGAACTGGCTCTCTATGCCTTGGAGGTCCTGGCCTGCCCTGCCGCCAGCGTTTTATCAGAGCGGGTTTTTAGTGCCACTGGTGGAATTATAACTGATAAGCGCATCCGCCTGTCAACTGAAAATGCTGACAGGCTGACTCTTATAAAAATGAACAAGGGCTGGATTGGGCCAGACTTCTCAACACCAGCGAATGATAGCAGCGTAACATAAACTCAAATCCAGTGTCTTTTCTTGGAAGTTGTTTTCCCATGCACCTTTTCACACCCACACATTGGTATATGCTTCCTAATTTGGGCTATTTGCTCTTGTCCTCATCCTTCTCCTCATCCTCCACCACCATATCACCAGGATGACCATGGTCCGTGATGCAACAGCCACATAATTTTTTTAAAGGGTGTTTATGATGCCCGTAAAAAAAATTTTTTATACAGTATGTTCATGTATACCCCCCAGGGGTAAATGTTTGCCAGCCCTTACACTTAGTGCATGGGCATTACAAGTATATGAGGCCTGCTTCTTTCTAATGGGAACATTTTTTCACGAGGCCCTCCTCCACATCTCTTCCAAGGGGCATTGAAGTGCCTCCAAATTTTGGACAGCCCTTGCATTCACTGCATAGGCCAACACTATGGGAGACTCTCTACTTTCTAATGGGAATTTGTCATTACTGTGGCCCTGCTCTATGTGTCTTTAAATTCTTAGTGGGGTTTTTCCTAAAATTGGTCAGCCGTTGGACTCAATGCATACCCTATAACTGTATAGCAGACTCTCTCTTTTCTAATGGGAACATGTCGTACTTGTTACTTTTGCCCTGCTCTGTGTGTCTTTAAATTCTTAGTGGGGTTTTTCCTAAAATTGGTCAGCCGTTGGACTCATTGCATACCCTATAACTGTATAGCAAACTCTCTCCTTTCTTATGGGAATTTGTCGTTACAGTGGTCCCGCTCTATGTGTCTTTAAATTCTTAGTGGGGTTTTTCCTAAAATTGGTCAGCCTTTGGACTCACTGCATACCCTATAACTGTATAGCAGACTCTCTCCTTTCTAGAGGGAACATGTCGTTCTTGTTACTGTGGCTCTGCTCTGTGTGTCTTTAAATTCTTAGTAGGGTTTTTCCTAAAATTGGTCAGCCATTGGACTCACTGCATTCCCTATAACTGTATAGCAGACTCTCTCATTTTTTATGGGAAGCAGACTCTCTCATTTTTTATGGGAATTTGTCGTTACTGTGGCCCTGCTCTACGTGTCTTTAAATTCTTAGTGGGGTTTTTCCTAAAATTGGTCAGCCGTTGGACTCACTGCATACCCTATAACTGTATAGCAGATGCTCTCCTTTCCAATGGGAACATGTTGCACCTTGTTACTGTGGCCTTGCTCTATGTCTCTTTAAATTCTTAGTGGGGTTTTTCCTAAAATTGTTCAGCCGTTGGACTCACTGCATACCCTACAACTGTATAGCAGACTCTCTCCTTTCTAGAAGGAACATGTCGTACTTGTTACTGTGGCCCTGCTCTATGTGCCTTTAAATTCTTATTGGGCTTTTTCCTAAAATTGGTCAGCCGTTGGACACACTGCATACCCTATAACTGTATAGCAGACTCTCTCCTTTCTTATGGGAATTTGTCATTACTGTGGCCCTGCTCTATGTGTCTTTAAATTCCTAGTGGGGTTTTTCCTAAAATTGGTCAGCCGTTGGACTCACTGTGTGGCACCCCAGGGGTCTGGTTTCCACAGTAACGGCAATGTTATGTCTGAGAGCAGGTGGGAGGTCTGTTGGTCAGGAATCCTATGCATGCCACACCTCCTGCCCAGTCCTGGGAGGGGAAGAACTTCCCCTATATAAACCTGGGGCTGAGGCAGGGTTAGGGAGTTCAGAGGGAGAGTTCAGCCAGGAGGGCTGACAGGGAGCTGTGGCTCCGGCTGGGCCCAGCTCCTGGGCCATGCCAGAAGTAGAGACAGAGAAGAGAAGCAGCTATGGGAAGAAACAACAGGAGCTCTGTGGGAGCAGTGTTACAAGGAGTCAGGGGCTGGCAGCTGCAGAGCTCGCCCTGACTGAGAAGTTATCACCGGACCCGGAGTCCGAGGCTGTGGGGACTAACTCCTATCCAGCAGCAGAAACCGACCGGCAGGGGATTGCAGGTCCTCTGGCCCAGAAACCCGAAGGCACGGTCACACACGTGGGACCAGCACCGCCGTCGTGGAGCGGAAGCTACTAGAAGGCCCCGAGTCACCGGCCATACGGGTGAGCACCACACGGTACACTCAGGGACGTGGGCTACTTATACCCGCTTCTAGCAAGGTAGCCAGAAGAGTATCGTTAGTTTTGGGAGGCCTACAACTCCGCCTGGCCAGGGGAGATCCCATCTGCTCAAGGACTGACCAGGCCCCAATCGCTAGCCAGTACTCCGGGAGGGTCTATCGTTGTCACCAGTAAAGACCCTGAACTACACCGTACCGTCTCTGAGTGGTTCCTGCTACCCCCATCATCCACGTCGGCTGCCCTGAGGCCATACCCCTCCCGTTGGGGGTTATACTATCACGCTGCACAATCCTACCACCGGCCTCAGCGGTCTGCCCTGCAGCAGCAGCTCCTTAGCTGTACTCAACGGGTGGCGTAGTCGTCCAACATCTACCGCTAATACAGCGCCACTTAGTCTGACTCCCTGGGCACGGACCGGATCACCGCCACGAGACTACAACCCTCAAGAGATCCGGCTCCGGGTAAGCTCCCGCATGCGCAACGCAGCGCGACACAGGCCCAGGGGCGCGTCAACTTTTGGCGTAGTCGGCAGGATTCCGTGCTCGCAACCACCGGGTACTGCGTGCCTGGAAAAAAAAAAAAAAGAGACTTTTAAACTTACCATCGGTGAAGATTCCCGCCATCCGGCGCCATCTTCAGCCTTCTTCCCGCCATCGGTGAAGATTCCCGCCATCCGGCGCCATTTTCAGCCTTCTTCCCGCCTTCCGTGGAGTTTTCCCGCCGTTGGACGCCATCTTGAAGACGCCGCGCGGGAAGAAGAGGGGCGTGGACTCCGAAAGCGCGCGAGAATTGAAGCCCCGCCTCACATCCGGACGTTGCTTAAGGTCCTGGAAGGAGCCCAGCAGACGCCGACGTCACAGGAGCGCGACGGAAGGTCCTCAACCCTGACGATCCACTGCGGAGCCGCGGCCTACGGAAGAGGATCATCGCAAGGTAGGCCACGGTCCACTAGGGGGGAGAAGGATGTCGGATACGGAGGAGAGCTTCACCGCTTCAACCCCCGCCAGCGCCACCGCTGTTGCGGTCATGCCTTTCACCATGCCCTATATCCTGGGGGCAGCCTGGCTACCCCAGTACTCAGGGGAGTCACATACCCTGAATGACTTTAGAGAAAAGCTGGATAGCCTCTTCCAGGTGTACCCCCTCACAGAGGAGCAAAAAGTGAGCATCCTGGTGGCCCAATTAACCGGGGCAGCCCAAAGGGAGGTAAAGTCCTGGCCACCTGGGAGGAGGACTGTCGCAGAGATACTAACCCAGCTAACCGAGGAGGAGCTGCAGTACTACCAATACGAGGAAAGCCAAGAGGACCCGGACGGGTCTGAGGACTACCCTCAGGAGGGAGCACAAAGAGGACATAGCTACTGAAGGGAAGTAGCATGAATAAAGAGCTGTAAATAGTTACCCGTAAGGGTACAAGGACTGCTGCTAATTAAAATATGGTCCCCGTTGGGATTAGTGAATTGTTCCCCATGTGCCCCTATCTTAAACCAGGCTGAGGACTGTGAGCAGCCATTCCTTATCCCCACTGGCCGAGGACTGAGAGCGGCCATATCCTGTAAATAATTATGTGTTTCTAGTAATTTATGGGAGTCTTTGGTGGATTTACCGGGAATCCTTTGTACATGGTTGGAGCGTAACCCAGGAATGGACTAAAGACTGTTAAGGACTCGGGGCAGGACAGACCCCTACCTGGTTACGTCTCCCTGTTTTGGTGAAATGGACACCTTGCTTTTCTTCAAAAACTGCACCCGGTTGCGGACACGCCGTGACCATCTTTATGTGTTTTCTTATTGTATTATTATTGTTTATACCTTGTTATGTTTTTCTAAAAATATGTTTAGTCCCGGAGTACTAAATTTCACTAGGGGGGAATGTGGCACCCCAGGGGTCTGGTTTCCACAGTAACGGCAATGTTATGTCTGAGAGCAGGTGGGAGGTCTCTTGGTCAGGAATCCTATGCATGCCACACCTCCTGCCCAGTCCTGGGAGGGGAAGAACTTCCCCTATATAAACCTGGGGCTGAGGCAGGGTTAGGGAGTTCAGAGGGAGAGTTCAGCCAGGAGGGCTGACAGGGAGCTGTGGCTCCGGCTGGGCCCAGCTCCTGGGCCATGCCAGAAGTAGAGACAGAGAAGAGAAGCAGCTATGGGAAGAAACAACAGGAGCTCTGTGGGAGCAGTGTTACAAGGAGTCAGGGGCTGGCAGCTGCAGAGCTCGCCCTGACTGAGAAGTTATCACCGGACCCGGAGTCCGAGGCTGTGGGGACTAACTCCTATCCAGCAGCAGAAACCGACCGGCAGGGGATTGCAGGTCCTCTGGCCCAGAAACCCGAAGGCACGGTCACACGCGTGGGACCAGCACCGCCGTCGTGGAGCGGAAGCTACTAGAAGGCCCCGAGTCACCGGCCATACGGGTGAGCACCACACGGTACACTCAGGGACGTGGGCTACTTATACCCGCTTCTAGCAAGGTAGCCAGAAGAGTATCGTTAGTTTTGGGAGGCCTACAACTCCGCCTGGCCAGGGGAGATCCCATCTGCTCAAGGACTGACCAGGCCCCAATCGCTAGCCAGTACTCCGGGAGGGTCTATCGTTGTCACCAGTAAAGACCCTGAACTACACCGTACCGTCTCTGAGTGGTTCCTGCTACCCCCATCATCCACGTCGGCTGCCCTGAGGCCATACCCCTCCCGTTGGGGGTTATACTATCACGCTGCACAATCCTACCACCGGCCTCAGCGGTCTGCCCTGCAGCAGCAGCTCCTTAGCTGTACTCAACGGGTGGCGTAGTCGTCCAACATCTACCGCTAATACAGCGCCACTTAGTCTGACTCCCTGGGCACGGACCGGATCACCGCCACGAGACTACAACCCTCAAGAGATCCGGCTCCGGGTAAGCTCCCGCATGCGCAACGCAGCGCGACACAGGCCCAGGGGCGCGCCAACTGCATACCCTTTAACTGTATAGCAGACTCTCTCCTTTCTAATGGGAACATGTCGTACTTTTTACTGTGGCCCTGCTCTATGTGTCTTTAAATTCTTATTGGGGTTTTTCCTAAAATTGGTCAGCCGTTGGACTCACTGCATACCCTATAATTGAATAGCAGACTCTCTCCTTTCTAAAGGTAACATGTCGTATTTGTTACTGTGGCCCTGCTCTATGTGTCTTTAAATTCTTATTGGGCTTTTTCCTAAAATTGGTCAGCCGTTGGACTCACTGCATACCCTATAACTGTAGGAGGACACTTGAGTACTGTGGCAATACCATACTGCTAGCTTACTTGCAGTTGAAATGAGGCCTTTTAGGCTTGTGGAGGCAGACGCCGGCCACCATGTCATGGCTGCGTCGGCGGTCTGGTATCCATACTCAATCCCCAGCCGCCCGGCGGCCGGGTGTCCACACTCGGTCCCCAGCCGCCCCGCAGCCGGGTGCCCACACACGGTCCCCAGCCGCCTGGGGGCGGTGGGGTGTCCATAAATGGTCCCCAAGATATAACAATAACCTCAGAACGCCGAAACGTGCGTCGGGGCGCATCCTTACCCGTCGCACTGCTGGGGACTCTCCTGTGGGGTCATGGGCTCCTCCTATATTGCTGGCTTTTGGTGAGTTTATATTAACATGTGCCATAGGGACAATTGGCTTGACCTATACCTTCCTAATCAGTGCTAAGATACTGTTGTATTAGGTTCTGGTCTCTCTGCACTAGGCTCTGATTTCTCTATATATTATATTGCATTAACTTTGCTTTTTACTGGGCATTATTTGCTCCATGTTATATGTACTAATGATGACTCACCGCAGCCTATAGTAATTATATGGATTAATTGACTATTCTATACTGCCCATCCCCCCGAGGTACTCCCCTGCTTTGGGCACCTTGCACCTTACCCCCCTCTGCTATTTTAACTTTTATATATTCTCTATAAGAATTTTGAATGATGTATTTAAATAAAATTGTACTAATTGTTTGCCACAGTTCTCAAGTGTCCTCCTATTTTTCCATGAATCTAATTGAGTAGGCATTACGGACTTGGCGCCTGACATTTGGTCTTGGCACCATGGTCTGTTTAGCATGTAATATTTGGCCTGTTTTTTTCTCATACCCTATAACTGTATAGCAGACTCTCTCCTTTCTTATGGGAATTTGTCGTTACTGTGGCCCTGCTCTATGTGTCTTTAAATTCCTAGTAGGGTTTTTCCTAAAATTGGTCAGCCGTTGGACTCACTGCATACCTTGTAACTGTATAGCAGACTCTCTCCTTTCTAATGGGAACATGTCGTACTTTTTACTGTGGCCCTGCTCTATGTGTCTTTAAATTCTTATTGAGGTTTTTCCTATAATTGGTCAGCCGTTGGACTCACTGCATACCCTATAACTGTATAGCAGACTCTCTCCTTTCTAATGGGAACATGTCGTACTTGTTACTGTGGCCCTGCTCTGTGTGTCTTTAAATTCTTAGTGGGGTTTTTCCTAAAATTGGTCAGCCGTTGGACTCACTGCATACTCTATAACTGTATAGCAGACCCTCTCCTTTCTAATGGGAACATGTCGTACCTTGTTACTGTGGCCCTGCTCTGTGTGTCTTTAAATTCTTAGTGTTTTTTTTTTTATAAAATTGGTCAGCCGTTGAACTCACTGCATACCCTATAACTGTATAGCGGACTCTCTCCTTTCTAATGGGAACATGTCGTACTCGTTACTGTGGCCCTGCTCTATGTGTCTTTAAATTCTTAGTGGGGTTTTTCCTAAAATTGGTCAGCCATTGGACTCACTGCATACCCTATAACTGTATAGCAGACTCTCTCCTTTCTAGAGGGAACATGACGTACTGTAAAGGACATATTGATATTCATGCTATAGTTACTCCACTTTTGTTGCTTGCTTCTAAAATCATGTTATTGTACTCCTTGCATAGCATACATTCTTTTCGCAGAATATTCTGAAGGCTACACTCTGCTAGTGTTCTAACTAGAGATGAGCGTTGTTCTACTCGAACTGTTCGCCAATCTCAAATTCGAGCTGTTTTGGGCGGTGTTCGAGCCGTTCGGCGAACACGAACAATTTGAGAAAAATTCGGCTGTTCGAGGTTATGTTCGATAACTGTTCGTGCACCAAAATCATAACTGGATTTTTTCTCAGTAATGATGAAAATTAATGTTAATACGCAGTTTGAGTGTACAGCGGGGTGGGGGGAGGGGCAGGGGATGGATCTCTGCAGGAATAATGAAGATCTCCATTTTTTTTTCTCTTTCCCGCATTTACAGTGGGGAGGTGCAATCTGTCAGCCTATCAGCAGCGCACACACGGAGCGAAGTGCTTTTTTTCACACAAGCAAGGGCATGTGTCATTGGCAGTGTATGTCACATGTCCTTGCCCTATAAGACCAAGCCATTTTCCCCGTCGCCACCATTTTCTCACTGCTGCAGCTGCGTGTTAGACGGCACCGCTGTTGCTGTGTGCGCTATACCTTGTTAATTTCAAGCCAATTTTCGCACAAATATACAGATAGCTTGGGAGTAGGGAATAGTTGTGATTGCAGTCCTTTTAAGGACTAGGTTACAGCATTTCCTACGACTTTTATCAGGCAGGTCTGTGCTCTTAAATAGATAGGTTGTGGGAGTAAAGACTAATTGTAATTGGAGTCCTTTTCAGGACTAGGTTACATCAGTTCCTATCAGTTTTTGCCAGGCAGGTCTGTGCCAGTGCTGTGCAAGTTTTTTTCACAGCATTTGGCTGAATCTAGCAAAGCTAATCCTTTTTGGCCTATTGCAGAGTGTGTTAGTCAGTGGAGTAGCCTATCTGTGTTGCAAGATATACCACCTGTGTATAGAATACCAATTTTTTTACTGCACCTAGTGAAGTAAAATCTTTTGGGCATAGCATCATTCTATTAGTCCATCTATACTGACCTCCATCAGGTTGCAAACTGAATCTAATTTTTTTCTGCATCTAGCTCTGAAAAAATATTGGGCTTCTAGCTGTGTGTGGGTCTTGTTCTATTAATCCATCTATACTGACCTCCATCAGGTTGCAAACTGAATATAATTTTTTTCTGCATCTAGCTCTGAAAAAATATTGGGCTTCTAGCTGTGTGTGGGTCTTGTTCTATTAATCCATCTATACTGACCTCCATCAGGTTGCAAACTGAATATAATTTTTTTCTGCATCTAGCTCTGAAAAAATATTTGGCCTTCTAGTAGTGTGTCGGACTTTCTCTATTAGTCCATCTATACTGACCTCCATCAGGTTGCAAATTAAAAATAATTTTTATCTGCATCTACAGTACCTCTGAAAAAATATTTGGGCTTCTAGCTGTGTGTGGGACTTGTTGTATTAGTCCATCTATACTGACCTCCATCAGGTTGCAAACTGAATATATTTTTTTCTGCATCTACCTCTGAAAAAATATTGGGCTTCTAGCTGTGTGTGGGACTTGTTGTATTAGTCCATCTATACTGACCTCCATCAGGTTGCAAACTGAATATATTTTTTTCTGCATCTACCTCTGAAAAAATATTGGGCTTCTAGCTGTGTGTGGGTCTTGTTCTATTAATCCATCTATACAGACCTCCATCAGGTTGCAAACTGAATATAATTTTTTTCTGCATCTAGCTCTGAATAAATATTTGGCCTTCTAGTAGTGTGTCGGACTTTCTCTATTAGTCCATCTATACTGACCTCCATCAGGTTGCAAATTAAAAATAATTTTTATCTGCATCTACAGTACCTCTGAAAAAATATTTGGGCTTCTAGCTGTGTGTGGGACTTGTTGTATTAGTCCATCTATACTGACCTCCATCAGGTTGCAAACTGAATATATTTTTTTCTGCATCTACCTCTGAAAAAATATTGGGCTTCTAGCTGTGTGTGGGACTTGTTGTATTAGTCCATCTATACTGACCTCCATCAGGTTGCAAATTGAATATAATTTTTTTCTGCATCTAACCCAGCCAATAGTTTTGGCCTAATACCACAGTTTGGCCACTCAGCTCTGCTCGGTTACCATCCATTGTTTTTTTGTGCAAACAACTCCAGAGTTTTGAATTAGTTAACCACCAAAATGAGTGGAAAAAGGCCTGCTGCTGGTGGAAAGGGGAATAGGCGTGTTGGGAAGGGGAAAAAAGGTTGTGTCCGTGGGGTAGGTGTTAAAGCAACAGTAACATCTGCAGAAGAAAGACCATCTTCCAGCCAAACTAAAATGTCTACTTCTTTTAGCGGACAATGTGCTAAGATCCCTTTCTTACGGCCACGCCAATCGCTACAAATTCCAGATGAGGCACAAAAACAGCAGGTGCTTCAACGGATATCAAGTGCTCCTTTAAGTGGGCTCTCCTCCACATCAACTTCAACATCACAAATACTCCAGTCCTCAAAGGTGTCACCCAAATCGCACTTGCTTCCTCACAGCTCCCAAATCTCCAGCTGCCCGTCTGAGTATGAGGTAGAACAGATGGTTGAGTCTGCAGAGCTGTTTACTCATACTATAGCCTGGGAATCAGAGGTCGACTCCAGCGCTTCTGTGAATCCAGACGAGGAAATGATCTGCACTGATGCCCAGAATCTTTATGAGTCGGATCCAGGACCAGACGCAGAAGGTTCTGACCATAATGTAGACCCTCATTCCCAAACTGTAACTCCTGTTGGTGGAGACAATGAGGAAGACGATGATAAGACTCAAATACCTGATTGGAGCGACAACTTTAGTTTTTTGTCAGGGCAGGAACAGGTTGGCTCTGAGGACGACGGGTGTGATAACACACAGGGTGATGATGATGAGGTTGGAGATCCCACTTACTGTCAACCCACAGTCAGCCAAGAGATGAGGTCAGCAGAGGAGGTGGAGGAAGATGCTAGTGACGACGAGGTCAGGTTGCGCCTTCCTGGACAGAGACGTAGTACTGGAAGCACGTCAACAACTGCATCCTCAAACACAACTCTGCCTCTCACCACAAGTCGTGGTGGCTCTTCAGGTCGCATGGGTGCTAAGCCTTGCATAGCCTGGGCATTTTTTCAGATCGATAAAGATGACCCAACTCGTGTTATCTGTAACATTTGTCAGCAAAAGCTAAGTAGAGGCCAAAAAATACATAGTTTGAGTACTTCATGCATGAACCGGCACATGGACATGAAGCATAAGTTGCAGTGGGAAGCTCAGTGTGCTACAATGCGGCCTAGTCGGCCGGGCGAACCACCGTCTGCCATATCTTGTGCATCCGCGGCCTCTTCATCCTCTGTGACTGGGGGGACAGCAGTCACACCTGTTTTGGGGCGCAGACCTGCCACCTCTTTACCCGCAACAGCCAGCGTGATTGGCAGGTCATCATTTTCTTTGGAGGTGGGAACACCAGCTGGTGTTGAGCGCTGTCCGACATCGATAGCACCACCTTTGGATCAAGGCAACCTAACATGTCCGCCTGCATCTTCCTCACAGACCGGCAGTTTGCCGGGGACACCCTTATCAACCCCGTCTAAGCACAATAGCCAGCCCTCGGTCCCTCAGATGTGGACAAGTAAAAGACCATTTCCTCCTAGCCATGAGAAAGCTAAGAGGTTGAATTTCACCATCTGCAAGCTCTTGGCTACAGAAATGCTGCCTTTCCGCCTGGTGGACACAGAGGATTTTCGAGACCTTATGTCCGTCGCAGTGCCCCAGTACCAGATGCCCAGTCGGCACTACTTCTCAAAGAAAGGTGTGCCTGCGCTCCACCAGCATGTCGCACACAACATCACCGCTTCTTTGAGAAACTCTGTGTGTGACAGGGTGCATTTCACAACAGACACTTGGACGAGTAGGCATGGACAGGGGCGTTACATGTCGCTGACTGGGCACTGGGTAACTATGGTGACAGCAGGACAAGGGGCTGCTGTCCAAGTCTTGCCGTCCCCACGAGTTGTGCGTCAATCCTCTTTATGTCAAAGTTCCTCCACTGCTTCTGCCTCCTCAACCTCCTCTCGGTCTTCCACCTGCACCCAAAGCCTGTCTGGTCATGCCACAAGCTTTCTAACTGCGCAGAAGGGATCCTGCACACCTCCTTACTATGCTGGCAGTAGGGCTCAACGTCATCAGGCGGTTTTTACATTGAAATGTCTGGGAAATGTGAGTCACACAGCTGAGGAGTTGTGGTCAGCTCTGGAGAACCAATTTCATGAATGGTTGTCTCCACTGGACCTGAAACCAGGGAAGGCCGTGTGCGACAATGCTGCAAACCTGGGTGCGGCCCTTCGCCGGGGCAATGTCACACACGTGCCTTGTATGGCTCACGTGTTGAACCTGGTTGTCCAGCAATTTTTAGCCCACTATCCCAGACTAGATGGCCTTCTGCAGAGGGCACGGTCGCTGTGTGCTCACTTCCGCCGTTCGCATCCCGCAGCTCAGCGACTTACATCTCTACAGAAGTCGTTGGGCCTGCCACTTCACCGGCTAAAATGCGATGTGCCTACCTGGTGGAATTCAACTCTGCACATGTTGCAGCGACTGTGGCAGCACCGACAAGCCCTGGTGCAATACGTTCTGACGTATAGCCTGGGCCAACGAGATTCAGAGGTGGGGCAAATCACGCTGGAGGAGTGGTCTCAGATCAGGGACCTATGCACCCTTCTGCACAGTTTTGAAATGGCGACGAAGATGTTTAGTGCTGACGATGCCATTATCAGCATGACTATTCCGGTGATTTACATGCTGGAGCACATGTTAAACAGAATTCGGAGTCAGGTGGTGGCACAAGAGGAGGTGGAGGAAGTAGAGGAGGAGGAGTTGTATGCGGAAGGGCTAACATCTGCAAGGTCCAGACGGTCGGCAGCACCAAGGCGGCAGGCATGTGAGGGTGGGGGAGATGGTTTTACCAGGGCGCATGGTAGCACCCAAACTAGTGAGGAAGGTGCAGGAGCCCAGGAAGAAGTGGAGGACGAACTGATGGAAGACTCATCAGATGAGGGAGACCTTGATCACATTTCTGTTGTGCGAGGTTGGGGGGAGAGGACAGAGGAAGGAAGCATGATTGTTACCTCGCCACCAACACAACAGGGACTTGGTGCTCCTGGATGCGCAACACACATGAGTGCCTTCTTGCTGCACTACCTGCAACATGACCCTCGAATTGTGAGAATTAGAAATAATCCTGACTACTGGGTTGCCACACTGTTAGATCCCCGGTACAAAAGTAAATTTGCAGAAATTATTCCTGCCATAGAAAGGGATGCACGCATGCAGGAGTATCAGCAGAGACTGTTGCAGAATCTTACATGTGCTTTTCCACAAAATACCAGTGGTGCACGTAGTGAATCTCACAGTTCCAACTTGCCAACCGTGGGACCGTCAAGTGTTCAGCACTCAAACCGTAACAGAACCACAGTATCTGCTGGTAACATCAATTTTGCGGAATCATTTCACCACTTTTTTAGCCCATCCTTTGCAAGGCCACAGGAGACAAGAAGTCTGACACATAGTCAACGCCTAGAGACGATGGTACAGGAGTATCTCCAAGTAAACATTGAAGCCACGACTGTGTCACTGGACCCTTGCTCTTTTTGGGCTTCCAATCTGGATAAATGGCCGGAGCTAGCCACTTACGCCTTGGAGATCTTGTCATGCCCCGCAGCCAGCGTTCTGTCTGAACGTGTGTTCAGCGCTGCTGGTGGTGTGCTGACAGATAAGCGCACGCGGCTCTCCACTGATAATGTAGACAGACTCACGTTCATAAAGATGAACAAATCATGGATCCGAAACGACTTTTCTACCCCTGTGTCATCCTGGGGAGAGTAAAAGCTTGATGATTGGTTAAAATCACCCTACCAACCGTTTTAAGCTTTCAAATTACTAATCATGTTTATCTGTATCTTGACTGGAAAATAATTTGGGCTTTGTAGCAGTGTGCAGCACTGATCCTATTAGGCCATCTATACTAAAGCTTCACCAGATTTAAAATTAAAAATAATTTTTAGCTGCATCTAGCCCGGAAAATAATTTTGGGGCTCCGAGATGCGCAAGACACATAAGTGCCTTCTTGCTGCACTACCTGCAGCATGACCCTCATATTGTCAGAATTCGAAGTAATCATGACTACTGGGTTGCCACACTCTTAGATCCCCCAAACTTTTCGATCAACCTTTTCATTTTAATAAAGACCAAAAAAATGGTCATTTTTGAAATTATAAGCATTAGCAGGTTGTTAGAAACTGAAATCAAACAGTTTTCAACTCAAAACTTTATTCTAGGTGATGTTACATTTTCACATAGGACCCCTTGTTCGAAAGGAGCTTCTGAACTCTCTCGTCCATTGAATTTGTCAGGTTTTGGATGGTTTCTGCTTCAATTGTTTTGCATGAGGACAGAATACCCTCCCAGAGCTGTTGCTTAGATGTGAACTGCCTCCCGCCATCATAGACACTCCTTTTAATGATGCTCCAAAGGTTCTGAATGGGGTAGAGGTCAGGGGAGCATGGGGGTCACACCATAAGTTTGTCCCCTTTTATGCCCATATCAGCCAGAAATGCAGATGTTTTATGTGCAGCATGAGATGGTGCATTATCATGCAGAAAAATGATCTTGCTGTGAAATACACGGTTCTTCTTCTTGAACCATGGCAGGAAGTGCTGTTTGAGAAAATCCACATACATTATGGAGTTCATCTTTAGCGCCTTCAGGGATCCTAAAGGGGCCGACAATCTCTCTCCCCATGATTCCAGCCCAAAACATTACTCCACCTCCTCCTTGTTGGCGCTGTAGCCGTGTTTGCGTGGGGTGTCCATCAACCAGCCATCCTCCACTCCATCCATCTGGACCATCGAGCGCTGCACGGCACTCATCCGTGAACAAAACTGTTTTGAAATCAGTCTTCATGTAATGTTTGGCCCACTGGAGCCGTTTCTGCTTGTGTGAAGTGGATAGAGGAGGTCGACAGGATGGCGTATGCACAGCTGTAAACCTCTGAAGGACCCTGCATCTTGTTGTTCGGGGGACGTTGGAGGCACAAGCAGCTTCAAAAACTTGTCTGCTGCTATGACAAGGCTTTTTTGCCGCTGCTCTTTCAACCTGACGTAATTGCCTGTAGGAAAGAGTCCTCAATTTGCCCTTATCAGCACGCACACGTGTGTACTGTGAATCAGCTACATACTTCTTGATTGCCAAGACACTTCATCCTGATCATCGCACAATGTTGATTGTAGTCATGCCTTGACCTAAACACTCCACAATTTGTTGCTTCTCAGCAGCCGACACATCCTTTTTCTTTCCCATTTTGGCAGAAAATGTAGGCTGCTTAATAATGTGAGAGAGCCTTCTTAAGTAGTCTTGCCTTTCATTGGACACACCTGCCAAACTAATTAGCACAGGTGTCTGCAATTGCTTACAGTGATATAAAGAACCCTGACACACATCACCATCAATGAGTTTAACTGACAAACAAACAAATTCTTCCCTTATCACTCCTAAACACTTTTTGCATAATAATTTGGAACGCAGTGTACATGTGCTTTTCCACAAAACACCAGCGGTTCACGTAGTGAATCTTACAGTTCTAACTTGCCAACCGTGGTCTGTATGGAGTTGTTCAATAAAGGGCCCAAAATTAAGATAACATAGATGGGAGAGGTCTCTATGAATAGGAATTCCTAAGTATTTGATACCCTGTGAGGGACAGGCAAAGGGAAAGTTGGACTGGATGGAATCCTATATGGATTTGGGGAGGGAGACATCGAGGGCCTCAGACTTCGCTGCATTGATTTTAAAATTTGACCATGTAACAAAGTGATCTATTTCAGCCATAACAGCAGGGATGGATATATGTGATTGAGTGATATATACTAGGACATCATCAGCAAATAGAGAGCACTTGTACTCGGTGCCTCCCACCTCAATCCACCTAATATTGGGGTTATGGCGAATTGATGAGAGCAGGTGCTCCGTCACTAGGATGTATAAGAGAGGGGACAGAGGACATCCCTGCCTTGTCCCATTGGTGATTGTGAAAGGTGATGAAAATGTTCTGACGCACCCCCTGGGCCTTGGGACACCCGGAG
Source organism: Phyllobates terribilis (assembly GCF_046119375.1). Taxonomy (NCBI): domain Eukaryota; kingdom Metazoa; phylum Chordata; class Amphibia; order Anura; family Dendrobatidae; genus Phyllobates; species Phyllobates terribilis. The sequence goes on along the minus strand of NW_027362761.1, from coordinate 15,952,760 downwards.
CCGGACCCTTTTTGGTGGATGCTGGTGGTTGTAGTCTTCGTGGCGGCGACCCGGTTCCGTGGCTCAGGGCGGTCAAACCAGTGGCGGAACTATTTATGTGGTTTTGATGTTTAAATGTCCGACTACGCCACCCGTGGATTGCGGTCAGAGTGAACAGCTGCTACAGGGCAGACCGCTGAGGCTGGTGTTGTGGGTGCAGCAGAGCGTAGCATAACTCCCCACGGGAGGAGTATAGCCTCAGGGCAGTGTATGCGGAGGATGGGGGTGATGGTGCAGGGCAGCAGCAGTAACGACACGGAGTCAGTGATGCAGTCCAGGGCCTTTACTCACAGTTCTTATTATCCAGACCACGTCTGCAGGTAACGGCTGCCCACGTCGTACTGTGCTCACCAGGTGAGGAGCTCAGACAACTCCCAGATAACTTTGGAGCACTTCACAGGACCCCCTTTGTGTGTCCTTTGTCTGACCTTTCTTACCAACACTTCTGTCCGGCTGCCTCGGGCCTCCTCTTGGTAAACTTGGCGCCAGTTTCCCTGACCCTATGTGGTGCCTTCCTAGCGGGTGTAGCGAGGGGCTGCGCCACATAAAATGTCAGAGCCTCCGGTTTCTAGCTGAGGGTCGTTTCCTGCCTCCACTAGTTCGGGGACCGGTCTCCCCCTTTGGCCTGACCCCTCCACGCAGGTGGATTCGGGCGTGCGGTGGCGACTCGCCCGTCCGCACCCCTGGGATCCCTTCATTCCTCGTTCCTGGAGCCTTCTCCGCTCCTCTTCCTTCCTTCTCCCTCTTCCAGGCCTGGGCCTCTGTTACTAGGCCTGCCTCCGGAGCAGAGCTCATGCAGAGCCCCTGCTCCCTGCCACTTCTGCTCAGACTTCTCTGCACTGAACTAAGATGGTGCCCACCTTTTATACTCCCTTCTCAATGCACCCAGGAACTGCTTCCTCCCTGCTCCTGCACTACAGGGTTCCCCTTCCTCAGTGTTCCCTCCCCCCACTCCAGCCAGGGACAGGGACTGTCGTGCCCATCTCAGGGGCATATTGGTCGCCCTGCCCCACGGCAATGTGGTGTAATGCATGCAGGTGTCGGGTCCTGATCCACACTCCATCCTTACCTGAGAGTGAGATATCACACCTCTGGGTGAGGTGCAATATGTCTGTAGCAACCGAGCCCTCAGGGTGCTACAGTTCCATTTATCTTCAGCCTAGGTGACGTATTGCGATACAGGGCTGTGATTTTGGCTATAAAAGGGTCCCCTAGACCCCTACCCCAAGCTTTTTAAGAGAATCATATATGGCGTACCAGGAGACTCTATGGAATGCTTTTTCAGCATCCAACGAGAGTATCTAATTACAAATTTTTAACTGCATCTAGCCCAGGAAATACTTTGTGCCTAGTAGCAGTGTCTGCTAGTCAGCGGATTATCCCGGCTGTTAAGCAAGCTACACCACCTGTAGTTTAGACACTTAATTTTTTCAAAGGAAATGATTCGGGACCATGGGATACTTAGTGAAGAGCATCAGGAGGCACCCCAAGGCATAGGGGCTGGGACTGGCAGTAGGATGCCTTGCGGTGGACAGCCGAGCTCGATCCTTATAAAAGCTTTTTAACTGCAGCAGCTTTAGTGGACGCTACTGGAGCTGGAATTACGCGGCTGCTGGCATGAGACTTGCCCTCCAATAGATCCTTGTAAATGGATTTAAAGTGTATTCATTCAAATTAGAGAGACAATTTAAATTAAAAAGCTTAGAGCTGCCTCCACCACAGGGGGGCTCGCTCGACCCACCAGCGGACAGGCACCAGTATTGGGAGAGGGGGGCTGGCCGTCAGGGTTCACCGCGGCTCTGGCACAAACCCGGCAACACGGAGGTGGCACGGGCAGGAGCGGACTGGCCGTGTCGGCTTCTCACTTTTTGGATTTTAGAAGGGCATGACATGCCTATATCTGTGTCTCCCCCTCCTTTTACTCCTCCACCTCTTTTATTTTCGCATGACTATATGTACTTGTCACTTTTCCATGTGTTAGTTATGTCTTCTGAGCAGTTTGTCAGCTTTTGGACACCTTTGAAGGTGTTTTCTATGTGTTTCTATGTGTTTTTGTTTGCCTGCCATTGGTTTTAACGGTGTTCGAAGGTGTTCGACGAACAGTTCGACGAACAGTTCGGCGAACACACGGGTGTTCGACGAACCGAACCGAACTCGAACACTACGGGGGTGGCTCAACACTAGTTCTAACTAGTTTAAACCGGGATGTGTAACTTTCCATCACGCGCCGAGCTTATGATAATATGACAGTATGTGTGTTTCCGTAATAATTGTACTAACATTGGCTTAAGCCTGTAGCGTGGCTGTAGGTGATTTGTTATTGATATACTCAAAACAATATATAATGATAAATAGAATAAACGGGGTTAGAGATTCTCCGAATCCTCCCATACAGAGTGTAACATACCTGGCGGCGTCCTTGCATGGTGGTCCATCTCCCACTGTGCAAGAGAGCGCACTTGATCTCCTGTCCAGAGTGTCTCTCTGGCTTCCCTCCATGCTGTCTGTTTGTGTCTGTCTCTGCTGCTTAAGGGCGGCGCCCGATCACTTCCTGCTTTTTGTACCTGCTGTGGGTCACACCCCTTGTGCGTCCTCAGCCTATTGCTGTCTGACACTTGGTATATAGCTCAGCAGCTCCCTTCTATCCCTGCCTGAGCATAAGTGTTTCCTTCAGTGTGTGCTTGCACTCTGAAGGTGCCAGGTCCCGTCCTTTGTTTCCTTGTCTGCCTTTCCTGGAGGCTGTATTTCCAGGCCTGTCTGAACTGTGTCCTGTATGTCTCCTGCTTTGCGGTATTAGTTCCCGTGTCTGAACTGAGTCCTGTATGTCTCCTGCTTTGCGGTATTAGTTCCCGTGTCTGAACTGAGTCCTTTCTGTGTATCTTGTCTGTCCTGTCTGAACACGCTCCTAGCCTGTTCCCCCCGCCTTCTAGGGGCCGATTACCTAGACCCGCTCCTGTCTCTTGTCAGTCCTGTCTGAACACGCTCCTAGCCTGTTCCTCCTGCCTTCTAGGGGCCGATTACCTAGACCCGTTCCTGTATCTTGTCTGACCTGTCTGAACTCGCTCCTAGCCTGTTCCTCTCGCCTTCTAGTGGCCGTTTTCCTAGACCCGCTCCTGTGTCTGGTCTGTCCTGTCTGAACACGCTCCTTGCCTGTTCGTTCCGCCTCTCTGGGGGCCGTATTCCCAGACCCGCTCCTGTATCCCTCTGCAGTGTCGGTCTCCTCCGTACACTCAGTTCCAGTCTGAACTCTCTCCTGTCCTTTACCTGTTTTGCCTCTATGTCCGTTCCCTTCCTTTTTCTGCAGAGTCTGAACTCGTACCTAACTCCTGCTTATTGTCTCTGCAAGTACTGTGTGAGTATCTGGCTCTGTCTTTCCCTTCCTGTCTGTTCCGTGTGAACAGAGCCCTGTCCTCCCTGCTCAGCCTTGTCGGCACTCTAGCTGTGCTTGCCTGTAACCCTCTGCCTGTATTGTTCCTGAGTCCCGGTGTGTACTGGGTCCTATCCCGCCTGTGTTCCTACCTGCTAGTGCCTCCCTGTCTGCACTCTAGCTGTGCTTGCCTGTAACCCTCTGCCTGTATTGTTCCTGAGTCCCGGTGTGTACTGGGTCCTATCCCGCCTGTGTTCCTACCTGCTAGTGCCTCCCTGTCTGCACTCTAGCTGTGCTTGCCTTTACCCCCCTGCCTGCATACCCGCCTGCCTGCATACCAGTCGTGCCTGCCTATACCCTCCAGTCTGTGTGCCAGCCTACCAGCCTGTTCCTGTATTTCCCTGTGTGGGTCAACAGCCGTGTCCGGGGTCTGTCCTGGAGTAGCACCTGGTCCCTCTGCTCGGTTCCTCCTTGGTGCACTGGCGTCGTATGCCGTCGTGCGACCCTGGTCGGATCGGGTGAATACTTAGTCACGCCCCTCCAGGCATTCACTCTCCGGCACGGTCCAGTGGAATCACTACCAATCACACGCACACGCCGCTTAGCCCGGGCGTGTGCATAACAGCATGCTCAGGCCATGGTTCCCGTTGAGCCCCACGGCCTTCGCTCTCTGAGAAGTTTTTCCAGCGAATACATGCATTAAAATAAATAATTTTTTTTTCCCTTAGCTGAGTTCCAGGCGAATTACGCACCGTCCAGATGGATCTATCAGCTCTCGTTCCTGCGGATCCGCCACGTTACTATGGGGATCCAAGACAGTGTCGTGCATTTGTGGAGCAATGCATGTTACACTTTAAGGCCTACCCTCTTTATTTTCCTTCCGATTGGGCTAAAGTGGCCTTTATGATGTCTTACCTGGCGGGTGATGCCTTGGAATGGATCAACCCCCTATATGAAACACAGGATCCGATCCTCCGGGACCTAATGGCCTTCCTGGTGGCCTTTCTAGTGGTCTTCGATGATCCTAACCCGGAGGCTCCTGCTGAAGCTTCACTTCCCAATATCCCGGAGCAGCCCCAATGGGTAATGTGTGTGGGTAGCGCAATAGTCCTCCAGCCCAATGAGACTACTGCCCACCCAGAATCCTCACAGGGTGACTACGCTTTCCGGAATACTTCTCTCAACCTCAAGAGGCAGTCCAGACGTGCTAGACTTAGAGGCAAGCCGTCACGCCAGGGTCTGTCCTCCCTGAGACCTCCTGACCCCAACCTTGAAGTCCCTACTGAAGCTTCATCTCCCTGTATCCCGGAGAAACCCCAATGGGTAATGTGCGTGGGTAGTGCACCAGTTCTCCTGCCCGAAGAGACTTCTGCCCATCCAGACTCCACACAGGAGAACTTCCTGCACCCGGCATCAGATGCTTCTCTCTCTTTAACCGGTGTGCATGTCCAAGGATGCTCCAAAGCTGTGGTTTCCTCTGAGTCTGTGCACCTCTACTACCTGGCGGAGGATCCCCTGTTGCCTCCTGAATCCTCCGGGATACCACTCGATGACAAATGGAGAGAGACTTCTCTACACCCGGTACTCAATACTTTGTCCGCTTCGTCCTGTGAGCCTGACAATGGGTACCCCAAAGTGGTAGTTACCTCCGAGTCTCTACACCCCTCCGACCAGGCGGAGGATCTCCAGTTGTCTCCTGAACCCTTCGGGGTGCTACCTGGTAGCGAAAGGACAGAGACTCTCCTATACTCTGTACCTGATACCTCGCTCGCTTCGTCCAGTGAGTCCAACTTAGTGTACTCCGAAGCAGAGGTTACTCCTGAGTCTCTACACCCCTCTGACCAGGCGGAGGACCGCCAGCTGTCTCCAGAACCCTTCGGGGTGCCACCTGGTGGTGAATGGACAGAGACTTTCCTATACTCGGTACCCGATACCTCGCCTGCTTCCTCCAGTGAGTCCGACCTAGTGTACTCTGAAGCAGAGGTTACCCGTGAGTCTCTACACCCCTCTGACCAGGCGGAGGACCGCCAGCTGTCTCCAGAACCCTTCGGGGTGCCACCTGGTGGTGAATGGACAGAGACTTTCCTATACTCGGTACCCGATACCTCGCCTGCTTCCTCCAGTGAGTCCGACCTAGTGTACTCTGAAGCAGTTGTTTTCTCTGAGCCTCTGCACTCTTCTGACCCGGCGGAGGACCTCCAGTTGTTTCCTGAATCCTCCGGGATACCACCAGATAACAAAGAGACAGTGACTTTTCCTCATTATGTACCTGATAACCCGTCTATTTTTTCCTGTGAGCTTGACAAGATGTACCTCGAAGCAGAGATTACCCTCAAGTCTCTGTCCCCCTCCAACCCAGTGAACGACTGGTCCTCGAATTCCCTGCGGAAGATTCTGGCAGGCCTGAAGAAGAGGGGGCGTAAGGGGGGAGGTACTGTAACATACCTGGCGGCGTCCTTGCATGGTGGTCCATCTCCCACTGTGCAAGAGAGCGCACTTGATCTCCTGTCCAGAGTGTCTCTCTGGCTTCCCTCCATGCTGTCTGTTTGTGTCTGTCTCTGCTGCTTAAGGGCGGCGCCCGATCACTTCCTGCTTTTTGTACCTGCTGTGGGTCACACCCCTTGTGCGTCCTCAGCCTATTGCTGTCTGACACTTGGTATATAGCTCAGCAGCTCCCTTCTATCCCTGCCTGAGCATAAGTGTTTCCTTCAGTGTGTGCTTGCACTCTAACGGTGCCAGGTCCCGTCCTTTGTTTCCTTGTCTGCCTTTCCTGGAGGCTGTATTTCCAGGCCTGTCTGAACTGTGTCCTGTATGTCTCCTGCTTTGCGGTATTAGTTCCCGTGTCTGAACTGAGTCCTGTATGTCTCCTGCTTTGCGGTATTAGTTCCCGTGTCTGAACTGAGTCCTTTCTGTGTATCTTGTCTGTCCTGTCTGAACACGCTCCTAGCCTGTTCCCCCCGCCTTCTAGGGGCCGATTACCTAGACCCGCTCCTGTCTCTTGTCAGTCCTGTCTGAACACGCTCCTAGCCTGTTCCTCCTGCCTTCTAGGGGCCGATTACCTAGACCCGTTCCTGTATCTTGTCTGACCTGTCTGAACTCGCTCCTAGCCTGTTCCTCTCGCCTTCTAGTGGCCGTTTTCCTAGACCCGCTCCTGTGTCTGGTCTGTCCTGTCTGAACACGCTCCTTGCCTGTTCGTTCCGCCTCTCTGGGGGCCGTATTCCCAGACCCGCTCCTGTATCCCTCTGCAGTGTCGGTCTCCTCCGTACACTCAGTTCCAGTCTGAACTCTCTCCTGTCCTTTACCTGTTTTGCCTCTATGTCCGTTCCCTTCCTTTTTCTGCAGAGTCTGAACTCGTACCTAACTCCTGCTTATTGTCTCTGCAAGTACTGTGTGAGTATCTGGCTCTGTCTTTCCCTTCCTGTCTGTTCCGTGTGAACAGAGCCCTGTCCTCCCTGCTCAGCCTTGTCGGCACTCTAGCTGTGCTTGCCTGTAACCCTCTGCCTGTATTGTTCCTGAGTCCCGGTGTGTACTGGGTCCTATCCCGCCTGTGTTCCTACCTGCTAGTGCCTCCCTGTCTGCACTCTAGCTGTGCTTGCCTGTAACCCTCTGCCTGTATTGTTCCTGAGTCCCGGTGTGTACTGGGTCCTATCCCGCCTGTGTTCCTACCTGCTAGTGCCTCCCTGTCTGCACTCTAGCTGTGCTTGCCTTTACCCCCCTGCCTGCATACCCGCCTGCCTGCATACCAGTCGTGCCTGCCTATACCCTCCAGTCTGTGTGCCAGCCTACCAGCCTGTTCCTGTATTTCCCTGTGTGGGTCAACAGCCGTGTCCGGGGTCTGTCCTGGAGTAGCACCTGGTCCCTCTGCTCGGTTCCTCCTTGGTGCACTGGCGTCGTATGCCGTCGTGCGACCCTGGTCGGATCGGGTGAATACTTAGTCACGCCCCTCCAGGCATTCACTCTCCGGCACGGTCCAGTGGAATCACTACCAATCACACGCACACGCCGCTTAGCCCGGGCGTGTGCATAACACAGAGCTCTGTCTCCGTCTGGTTTTCTGTTGGATTGCACAATCAACCTTGTAACATAGAAATTTGACACTCACTTGGTCAACCGTGAAGGGTCGCTGTTGCCCTCCCCTCAACAGCTGGCGCCCGAACAGGGGCCCCTAACCAGGGACGCCCCACCACCTCTGGACGTACACAAATAGAGACTTGTTTTCGGCCTCTCCCACTGGAATTGGGAATGATCATCCCCCACAAAAGCCACGGTAAGTGCACGATGTTATGGATCCGGATGGTGGAACCTCTGTGCTGTGGTGCAAGGAGGGACCAGAGGGGCGTAACTAGGTATCAACTCGGACCGACCAAGGTCGTACAGCGGCTCAATTGACTCCGTGACCAGGGAAGGACCAAGCAGAGGGACCAGGTGCTACTCTGGGACCGACCTTGTATGAAAGCAGGTGACTCCCACGGGTCAGAAGGCAGGGACTGACCGGTACAGCAGATGAGCACGGCAGGCAGGCTGACGGGTGATCCGGGTAGACGGACTGGCAGACACGGCAGGTAACAAGCAGGAGCCTCCAGGTAGGCTGGCTGGTAGGCATGGAAGGTAACAGGCAGGTGCTTCCAGGTAAGCGGGCTGGCAGGCACGGCAGGTAACAGGCAGGTGCTTGCAAGTAAGCAGGCGGGCAGGTAACAAGCAGGAGCCTCCAGGTAGGCTGGCTGGTAGGCACGGTAGGTAACAGGCAGGTGCTTCCAGGTAAGCAGGCGGGCAAGGCCCATAGACAGACTGGCGGACTGGACTGTAGACAGACTGTCGGGCTGGAAGGTAGACAAGCTGGCGGACAGGACTGGTAGTCAGGCTGGCGGACTGGGCTTGTAATACAATATCTAATGAGGGGTCGCTCACTGATATCCAAGGAAATTAGGGTGCTCTGAAGAAAAAAATTCCAATATATAATAAGAGAAGAACTTCGGCACTCCAGTTCAGATATAAGAGAAATAGTTTATTTGTGTAACAAGGAGCCCCTCTGCAGCAAAAATTCATACGTATATTTATATCAAAACTTGGTTAACATAAACCTTTGTGATCATAAACCACTTCGTTATCAGTAACCTTTGTGATCATAAACCGACGTTTCGACCAGTTTTGGTCTTTATCAAGGTTTGTTCTAAAAGAGAAAAACAGGGGCATCACAATCCAAAAGATACAACATCACAACACAAATATAAGGGGATGTCAAAGTAAAAACAGACTTTTAGTGTAATATTGTATATGCGACATAAATGGCTACGTGCAGAATTTCAATTAATTCATATGGAAAAGAAGGCATCTATAGTGGCATTATTGTAACATACAAATTACAGTAAGACAAAAATAAACATAAAGATAGGAAGGATTTATAATAAATGTAAAACTCACTGGATGAAGGTTTGAGTTGAAATGTGGTTACACATCAGATGCTGACAGGGAATAAGACTCTATGTGCATAGGAAAAAAGCCATATAGAGAGGACCCAGATTTCACAAGTTTATATAAATTTATATAAATGATCACTGGTAGTAGCTAGTGTTGAGCGAACATGTTCGACACTGCTCGGTACTCGCCCGAGCATCACGCTACTCGGGATGTTCGGCGAGCACCGAGCATTTCCGGGTTACTCGGGCGGGAGCTCGGGTCTCCGCCCTGCATGTTTGGTGCTCTTTACAGAGCCAATGAACATGCAGGGATTGCCAGCCAGTCACTGTAATGCTGCAGCCATGTTGTTTGTGGGCATTACAGTGATTGGCTGGCCGCACAGCGTCACCTCGAGTATTTAAAACCGGGCGCCGCCTTCTTGGACACAGTCGCTCTGGATTAGACAGTGTAGGGACAGCGCTGCTGATTTAGGGAGAGATATAAACTGCGAAATAGTTAGTGTAGGGTCTGTAAAGGCTGCCAGAACAAACAAACAGTCCTTTTCGGGACTAATATCCATCCCAGATACCAGGCAGGCAGGCTGTATAGGAGACACAGTGGTTATACCAGCAAACGCTGCATTACAGTCCTGTGTGCTCCTGTTGCTGAAATTGCTGGACTTAGCACCAGGTGTCGGGGGCCAGGAAAAATCCTTTTTTTTCATCTAAATCCTCCTTTTTTTTCCTCCTTCACACTGTACAAATACCCGTCTTATTAACCTTTTGGTGTGTCCCCCCCCCCCCCAAAAAAGCGTGTCTCTGATTTTTCAGACACAAATATAACTGTTGAAAATAGTCTGGTGTAGGCTAGAGAAACAGAAGTGTTGTTTTGCACTTCCACGGTTCAAACCTCTGTATTATCCATTTTGGGCCATTTGTATCTAAAAAAAAAAAACAGTTTGAGTGTGTCGCTCACTGTTCAGCCGCAAATATCTCTATTTAAAAAAGTGTGGTATACCCCAGTAAACAATAACTGTGGTTTTGCCATCCCACTGTAAAAAATCTCTATTATTCAGGTTTTGGTATATTTTCCGTAAAGAAAAACAGTAGTGTCTCCTGACTGTTGTGACACAAAAATATATCTGTTGAAAATAGTCTTGTGTAGGCCCGACATCCCAGTGTGGTTTCGCAGTTCCACGGGTCAAATCGCTGAACTATCCAGTTTTGGGCCTTTGGTATCTAAAAAAAAGCAGTTTGAGTGTGTCGCTCACTGTTCAGCCGCAAATATCTCTATTTAAAAAAGTGTGGTATACCCCAGTAAGCAATAACTGTGGTTTTGCCATCCCACTGTAAAAAATCTCTATTATTCAGGTTTTGGTATATTTTCCGTAAAGAAAAACAGTAGTGTCTCCTGACTGTTGTGACACAAAAATATATCTGTTGAAAATAGTCTTGTGTAGGCCCGACATCCCAGTGTGGTTTCGCAGTTCCACGGGTCAAATGGCTGAACTATCCAGTTTTGGGCCTTTGGTATCTAAAAAAAAGCAGTTTGAGTGTGTCGCTCACTGTTCAGCCGCAAATATCTCTATTTAAAAAAGTGTGGTATACCCCAGTAAACAATAACTGTGGTTTTACCATCCCACGGTAAAAAATTCTCTATTATTCAGCTTTTGGTAGTTTTTTTCGTAAAGAAAAACAGTAGTGTCTCCTGACTGTTGTGACACAAAAATATATCTGTTGAAAATAGTCTTGTGTAGGCCCGACATCCCAGTGTGGTTTCGCAGTTCCACGGGTAAAATCGCTGTACTATCCAGTTTTGGGCCTTTGGTATCTAAAAAAAAGCAGTTTGAGTGTGTCGCTCACTGTTCAGCCGCAAACATCTCTATTTAAAAAAGTGTGGTATACCCCAGTAAACAATAACTGTGGTTTTGCCATCCCACGGTAAAAAATCTCTATTATTCAGCTTTTGGTAGTTTTTTCCGTAAAGAAAAACAGTAGTGTCTCCTGACTGTTGTGACACAAAAATATATCTGTTGAAAATAGTCTTGTGTAGGCCCAACATCCCAGTGTGGTTTCGCAGTTCCACGGGTCAAATCGCTGTACTATCCAGTTTTGGGCCTTTGGTATCTAAAAAAAACCCAGTTTGAGTGTGTCGCTCACTGTTCAGCCGCAAATATCTCTATTTAAAAAAGTGTGGTATACCCCAGTAAACAATAACTGTGGTTTTGCCATCCCACGGTAAAAAATCTCTATTATTCAGCTTTTGGTAGTTTTTTCCGTAAAGAAAAACAGTAGTGTCTCCTGACTGTTGTGACACAAAAATATATCTGTTGAAAATAGTCTTGTGTAGGCCCGACATCCCAGTGTGGTTTCGCAGTTCCACGGGTAAAATCGCTGTACTATCCAGTTTTGGGCCTTTGGTATCTAAAAAAAAAGCAGTTTGAGTGTGTCGCTCACTGTTCAGCCGCAAATATCTCTATTTAAAAAAGTGTGGTATAACCCAGTAAACAATAACTGTGGTGTTGCCATCCCACGGTAAAAAATCTCTATTATTCAGCTTTTGGTAGTTTTTTCCGTAAAGAAAAACAGTAGTGTCTCCTGACTGTTGTGACACAAAAATATATCTGTTGAAAATAGTCTTGTGTAGGCCCGACATCCCAGTGTGGTTTCGCAGTTCCACGGGTCAAATCACTGTACTATCCAGTTTTGGGCCTTCGGTATCTAAAAAAAAAGCAGTTTGAGTGTGTCGCTCACTGTTCAGCCGCAAATATCTCTATTTAAAAAAGTGTGGTATACCCCAGTAAACAATAACTGTGGTTTTGCCATCCCACGGTAAAAAATCTCTATTATTCAGCTTTTGGTAGTTTTTTCCGTAAAGAAAAACAGTAGTGTCTCCTGACTGTTGTGACACAAAAATATATCTGTTGAAAATAGTCTTGTGTAGGCCCGACATCCCAGTGTGGTTTCGCAGTTCCACGGGTAAAATCGCTGTACTATTCAGTTTTGGGCCTTTGGTATCTAAAAAAAAAAGCAGTTTGAGTGTGTCGCTCACTGTTCAGCCGCAAATATCTCTATTTAAAAAAGTGTGGTATACCCCAGTAAACAATAACTGTGGTGTTGCCATCCCACGGTAAAAAATCTCTATTATTCAGCTTTTGGTAGTTTTTTCCGTAAAGAAAAACAGTAGTATCTCCTGACTGTTGTGACACAAAAATATATCTGTTGAAAATAGTCTTGTGTAGGCCCGACATCCCAGTGTGGTTTCGCAGTTCCACGGGTCAAATCACTGTACTATCCAGTTTTGGGCCTTCGGTATCTAAAAAAAAAGCAGTTTGAGTGTGTCGCTCACTGTTCAGCCGCAAATATCTCTATTTAAAAAAGTGTGGTATACCCCAGTAAACAATAACTGTGGTTTTCCTCTTCCACGGTTCTAATCTACTCTTTATTGCCCTTTTTCCATTGATAGTGCAAGTGTAAGCTATTTTACTTCATTTACAATGGGCAAGGCGCGTGGCAAGGGACGTGGAAGTGGATGTTCTGGTGATGGTTCGTGCAGAGGACGGAGCCGTGGCCAAGGTGAAAATGTGCCACAACCAACAGCCACATCTTCTCGCTCCCACTTCTTGACCGAATTACTAGGGAAGCACAGAACAACACCAGTATTGAGAACTGATCAGTGTGAACAGGTTATTAATTGGATAGCAGATAATACTTCCAGTTACCTGGGCACCACCACCTCCGGTCTGTCTTCCACACGGTCAACTCTTAGTAGCCGTGAGTCTCGACCGCATACTCCTCCTCACCCTGATGCTCCTTCCTCCCACCATGCCTAGTGTCGTCAGACAGTAAGTGATCCCACACTTGGACACTCTGAAGAGCTGTTCACTGGTCCATTTCCATATTTGGGCCCCTCGCCTGATACGCTTGAAGTGGTGGAAGAGGAGATCCCATGTTGAGATGCCCAAATATTTGAAAAGCCACGGCCACAGGAAGTCGACGTTGGCAATCTGTCACAAGAGGTGGACGATGACGAGACACAATTGCCAGGAAGTGAGGATCGTGGTGCGCAAGTGGAAGAGGAGGAGGTGGTGGATGATCTAGTAACTGACCCAACGTGGAAGGAGGACATGCAGAGTGAGGCCAGCAGTACACAGGGGGAGGGAGGCAGAGTACCCCAACAGGCAGGAAGAAGCAGTGTGGTGGCCGCAGACAGAAAGCAGGCAACCGTTCCCCGTAACACCAACACGAGGGACGTTGCCAGTACAAGACTCTGCTGATAACCCCAAAAAGGCCATATGTTCCACCTGCCATGCCAGCATCAGCAGGGGTGACAAAACTACCAGCCTGACCACCACCAGCATGATCAGGCACATGGCAGCAAAGCACCCGACTTTGTGGGGCGAAACCCAGGGTCCACGACCAGTGTCAGCAGATGTCACCACTGCTTCTTCCACTGTTGTGCGTGCAAGGCAATCCCCTGTCCATGCTGCATGTAAAGATGCCCCCTCCTCTCAGTCTTCACTTGTTATGGCAGTTTCTCAAGAAACAGCATCAACGTCCACGTCCACGTCCCACCGAAGCGTTGAATTGTCCATATCCCAGACCTTTGAACGAAAGCGGAAATTCACAGCTAACGCCCCACAGGCCACAGTCCTAAATTCGCACATTTCACGACTGCTTGCGTTGGAAATGCTGCCTTTTAGGCTGGTGGAGACGGAATCCTTCCGCAATCTTATGGCGGTGGCCGTCCCTCGGTACTCGGTCCCCAGCTGACACTATTTTGCCCGGTGTGCCATCCCCGCACTACACAAGCACGTGTCCCAAAGCATCTGCCGTGCCCTCAACAACGCAGTTACTGGGAGAGTCCACCTGACAACGGACACGTGGACAAGTGCTTGTGGCCAGGGACGGTACATCTCTCTGACGGCACACTGGGTAAACATAGTGGAAGCCGGGACCCAGTCGGACCTTGGGACGGAACACATCCTCCCCACACCGAGGATTGCGGGCCCTATGTCAGTCAGAGTTGCCCCCACAGTGTACAGCTCCTGCACATCATCCTCCTCCACCTCCTCATGATGTTCAGCCTCCATCTCAGATATCACCACATCAGTTACAAGCTGGAAGCATTGCAGTACTGCCTCCGCCAAGCGGCAACAGGCTGTGCTGAAACTCATAAGCTTAGGTGATAAACCTCACACTGCTTGTGAGTTGTGGACAGCTGTGAAAGACCAGGCAGATCTGTGGCTGAGACCGCTGAACCTACATCCCGGCATGGTCGTGTGTGACAATGGCCGTAACCTGGTGGCGGCTCTGAGGCGAGGTGAGATCACACACGTACCATGCCTGGCTCATGTGCTTAACATCGTGGTTCAGCGGTTTCTTAAATCGTACCCCGAGTTGCCAGATCTGCTCGTGAAAGTACGCCGCCTGTCAGCTCATTTTCGCAAGTCGGCTACAGCTTCCGCCGCCCTTGCTGTGTTGCAGCAGCGTTTGCAGCTTCCGGCACACCGACTGGTGTGTGATGTCCCCACAAGTTGGAACTCTACCCTCCACATGTTGCAAAGGATTTGTGAGCAGAAGAGAGCAGTTGTGGAGTACCAGCTGCAACAAGGCCATCGATATTCAGGTCAGACTCCACACATAAGACCTCAGGAGTGGACCTGGATGTCTGACATATGTACCATCCTGAAAAACTTTGAGGAGGCCACCAAGATGGTGAGTGGCGATGACGCCATCATTAGTGTCAGCATCCCACTTGTCTGTCTTTTGCAACGCTCTCTGCAGAGAATTAAAGAGGAGGCATTGCAGCCAGAGTATGATGAGATGGATCAAGAAGCCGTAGCGGGCGATTACACACAGCCCAGCCTCATCTCATCCCAACGTGCATTGGGGGACAATGAGGGAGAGGAGGAGGAGGAGGAGGAAGAACAGGAGCTGCTATCATGCGTTGTAGACGGTAGTACCTGTACAAGTGTCATACCGTCGGTTCAGCGTGGGTGGCCTGAGGACAGGGGGGAGGAGGAAGAGGAGGAGGAGAGCATGGTCAGTCGTCATCTTGGTGAGGATACGGAAATCTTGCCCGTTACCAGTCTGGCACGCATGGCTAACTTTATGTTACGCTGCCTTAACCGTGACCCTCGTGTTGTCAAAATGTTGGGTGACTGTCATTACTGGTTGGTGACACTTGTAGACCCCCGCTACAAGGAGAACTTTCACTCTCTTATTCCTGAGGTAGAGAGGTCTACAAAAATTGGGCAATACCAGAAGGCCCTTGCTGCAGAACTCTTAAAAAAATTCCCATCTGAACACGGTAGCGGCAGAGGTCACAGTTCGCTGCCCAACCAAGGAGTACAGGCGAGAGAGATGCAACTCCAATCCAGCAGAGGCAGGGGAACACTGTCAACGTTCTGGGACAGTTTTCTGACATCCGCCGAGCTTACAGGCCCTGAGGCGCGGGGTACTCTCACAAGGAGTGGAAAGTTTCAAAAGATGGTGAGGGAGTACCTTGCCGACCATACCAGCGTCCTCCGTGATTCCTCTGTGCCTTTTAATTATTGTTTATCCAAGCTGGACACTTGGAATGAGCTCGCGCTGTACGCCTTGGAGGTCCTGGCCTGCCCTGCCGTTAGCGTGTTATCGGAGCGTGTTTTTAGTGCCGCTAGGGGAATTATAACTGATAAGCGCACTCGCCTGTCAACTGACAATGCTGACAAGCTGACCCTTATCAAAATGAACAAGGGCTGGATTGGGCCAGACTTCTCATCACCACCAAATGACAGCAGAGTAACATAAAGTCAAATCCACTGTGTTATTTCGGGAGGTGTATTCACATGCACCGCTTCACACCCACACATGGGTATACGCTTCCTCGTTTCGGCTGTTTAATCTTCTTCTCCTTTTCCTCAGCCTCCACCACCACTATACCACCAGGGTGCCAGCATTGCAAGTTCCTCCGTCCTAATTTTTGGCAGCTTTTGCATAAGCAAATACCATGGGACACCCACTCCCCAATAATGGGACTTATGTTTGTAATATGCTATACTGCATGGCTCTTGTAAGGGGCATTGCAAGTTGCTCTGTCCTAATTTTTGGCAGCTTTTGCTGGGAAAGCATAAGCAAATACTATGGGAGACCCAGTCCCCAATAATGGGACTTATGTTTGTAATATGCTGTACTGCATGGCTTTTGTAAGGGGCATTGCAAGTTGCTCCGTCCTAATTTTTGGCAGCTTTTGCTGGGAAAGCATAAGCAAATACTATGGGACACCCACTCCCCAATAATGGGACTTATGTTTGTAATATGCTGTACTGCATGTGACGCGCCCCCTGGGCCGTGTGTACACGTGTGTGGGATACCCGGGTCTCTGGGGTCTGTAGTCTCCGTGGCGGTGACCCGGTCCCGTGGCTCAGGCTGGTCAAACCAGTGGCAGTCTTTCTTAGGTTTTGAGGTTAATTGTCCGACTGCGCCACCCGTGGATTGCGGTCAGGGAGTACCACCGCTGCGAGGCAGACCGCTGAGGCTGGTGTTGTGTGCGCAGCATAGAATGGGATTACTCCCCTCGGGAGGAGTATAGCCTCAGGGCAGTGAGTGTGGATGATGGGGGTGATGGTGCACGAGCACAGCAGGAACGACTCAGAGTCTTTGCAGTGCAGTTCAGGGTCTTTACTGATGATTATAAGGTAGACCCTCCCAGGAGTACTGGCTAGCATTAGAGGCCTGGTCAGTTTGTGAGCAAGCAGGAGTTCCCCTGGCCAGGTGGAGTTGTAGGCCTCCCCGTCTGTCTGCACTCTTCCTGGTTACCTTGCTGTAAGCGGGTAGAAGTAGCCCACGTCCCTGAGTGTACCGTGTAGTGCTCACCCGTATGGCTGGTGACTTGGGGCCTTCTGTTAGCCTCCGCTCCACGACGGCGGTGCTGGTCCCTTACTTGTGACTGAGCCTCCGGGCTTCTATGGCCAGAGGACCTGAAATCCCCTGCCGGCTGGTTTCTGCTGCTGGATATATAAGTCCTCACAGCTTCGGACTCCTGTGTCCGGTTCCTATTGTCTTCTGCCAGGGCGAGCTCTGCTCAGCTTCCAGCCCCTGGTCTTTAGCTCCTAGCTCCTACAGAGCTCCTTGCTGTTACTTTCCCTTGCTCTCACTCTGACTCTGACTGTTCTCTGACTCACTCAACTCCGCCCCAGATCCAGTTTATAAGGGCAGAATTCTCCCCTCCCAGGACTGGGGCAGGAGGATGTTGCATGTTTAAGGGATCCTGACCAGGAAACCTCCCACTTGCTCTCCGACGTAATATCTCTATTACTGTGGTGACCAGACCCCTGGGGTGCCACACATGGCTCTTGTAAGGGGCATTGCAGTTCCTCATAATTTTTGGAAAGCCTTCCATTCACTGCTTAGGCCAACAGTGCACAGGAGACCCAGTTGCTATAAATCGAAAAAAAGGTTTAGTTAACGCCCTCTGACCTCCATGTCATTTCCAAGGGGCATTGGAGTGGCTCGAAATTTTTGGTAGGCATTGCAATCACTGTGTGCCCTATAACTGTGTAGCCGAACCGCTCCTTTTGTTACAGAAACATATCCTACAAGACATATTTGGTTGACTGGCCTGATATTGATGTGAATGGTCCCTGCTCCTCCTGCTCTTTCTCCTTTGCCACCACCTCATCCATCATTTATCACCTGAAGCTTTGTTTTAACGGGAGTCATAGAACTAGGATAGTAGCAGGAAAACATCCAGCAATTCTCGGAGGAGGTAGGATATGCGCCAAAACGCGGACCACCTCAGGCCTAGCCGCTACTACATACATGCGCTTGCATTCCATGAAAACAAAGCAGATGCTAACTTCTATCATCATCATCATGCTCCTCACCTAGGCACTCTCAACTCCCCTGATGGAGAAGCCAGGGCCCACCGGAGGAGTCTGGTTCTCTGGTGGGCTCGCCCAATGCTGCCCTAAAGCAGGCCAGGCTAAGAAAAGTGTGGGGGAAGTGTGGGGGAAGGTGACAGGAGAAATCAGGGCGGCTGGGGACCGAGTATGGACACCTGGCCGCCACCTGGCGGCTGGGGACCGAGCGTGGACACCCGGCCGCCGGGCGGCTGGGGACAGAGTATGGATACCTCGCTGCCGAAGCGGCCATGAGGTAGTGGCCAGCTTCGGCCTCCTCCATACTAAAAGGCCCCATTTCAAGTGAAAGCTAGCAGTATGGTATTGCAGCCTGCGGGTGGGTGGGTAGTTGGCTGCATATTTTCGCTTGCATTGCAAGGAATGGGGGAGGTACAATTGAACACTGCCCTGAGACAAGGACTTGCACGGGGATAGTTGCAAGTCTGCATCTTCTGATGCGGCAAGGATCACTTCTGATGGGCACACTTTTAGACAGTGACCTGGGGGTCAGAGATGCTTCCAGGGGTCTTCCCCATGTTGATCCCTTGTCTTTTCAGCACTGTATGCATGTGTCACACAGCACATGGCCAGATAAGGTTGTAAAATGTTAAAATGACATTTCCCGGTGAACGCATTTGTCACGGTTGAAAGCAATACAAAAGTGCAAAAACGCATGAAAAATGCTACTTGTGAACACAGCCCAAGGTGTGGAGGAGTATTTTTGTTTTTGGTTATTTATTTTACCTTATACACAAGTTTTTACCCTGGAAAGGAAATTCCTTAACATATTTCACAGGAAATCACTTTGTTTAGTTTGAATGTTTTATTGTGAGCCCGTAAAAGTGGCTTAATACCTCTGACCACGTTGTTGACAGCAGTGACCTGGGGGTCAGAAATGCTTCCAGGGGCGATCCCCATGCTGCCCGCATGTCTTTTGAGCACTGTCACTATCGTTTTGGGCACTTTTTAGGCTTTCTGTTATGCACACGCCCGGGCTGAGCGGCGTGTGCGTGTGATTGTAGTGATTCCACTGGACCATGAACCGGAGAGTGCCTGGAGGGGCGTGACTAAGTATCTGGCCGATCCGACCAAGATGGCACGACGGCATACGACGCCAGTGCACCAGGGAGAAACCGGGCAGAGGGACCAGGTGCTACTCCAGGTCAAACTCCGGACACGGGGGTTGACCCACACAGGGATTACTGGATCAGGCTGGTTAGGCTGGCGCATAGACTGGAGGGTACAGGCAGGCACGACTGGTATGCAGGCAGGCGGGTAAAGGCAAGCGCAGCTAGAGTGCAGACAGGGAGGCACTAGCAGGTAGGAACACAGGCGGGATAGGACCCAGTACACACTGGGACTCAGGAACAATACAGGTAGAGGGGTACAGGCAAGCACAGCTAGAGTGCAGACAGGGAGGCACTAGCAGGTAGGAACACAGGCGGGATAGGACCCAGTACACACTGGGACTCAGGAACAGGCAGGTTAGGCTGGCACAGACTGGTGGATATAAGCAAACACGGCAGGTATGCAGATGGGTGGATACAGGCGAGTATGCAGGCAGGGAGGTACTGGCCGAAAGGACGGGCTGGAGCACAGAAAGGTTAAGACCCAGTACAGACTGGGTCACAGAACCGCAGATGCGGTAGACAACCACAGCAGAGAGGGAACGCCCGAAGCGGTGGGCAAGAACAGAGCAGGACGGGGCTGCAGGAGCAGCGAGCACAAGCAGGGCAGGACAGGACTGCCGGAGCAGCGGGCAGAAGCAGGGCAGGACAGGACTGCCGGAGCAGCGGGCAGAAGCAGGGCAGGACAGGACTGCCGGAGCAGCGGGCAGAAGCAGGGCAGGACAGGACTGCCGGAGCAGCGGGCAGAAGCAGGGCAGGACAGGACTGCCGGAGCAGCGGGCAGAAGCAGGGCAGGACAGGACTGCCGGAGCAGCGGGCAGAACAGGACTGCCGGAGCAGCGGGCAGAAGCAGGGCAGGACAGGACTGCCGGAGCAGCGGGCAAAAGCAGGGCAGGACAGGACTGCCGGAGCAGCGGGCAGAAGCAGGGCAGGACAGGACTGCCGGAGCAGTGGGCAGAAGCAGGGCAGGACAGGACTGCCGGAGCAGTGGGCAGAAGCAGGGCAGGCTAGAACCGCCGGAGCGGTAAGCAAAGGAGTCAGAGCAGACTAGACTGAGTAGGGGGGACAGGGCTCTGTTCACACGGAACAGACAGGAAGGGAAAGGCAGAGCCAGACACCTACAGGGTACTAGCAGAGAAGTAGCGAGTGGACCACAAACTCACAAACGGGAGTACAGAGACAACAAGCAGGAGTTAGGTACGAGTTCAGACTCTGCAGAAAAAGGAAGGGAACGGACATAGAGGCAAAACAGGTAAAGGATAGGAGAGAGTTCAGACTGGAACTGAGTGTACGGAGGAGACCGACACTGCAGCGGAATACAGGAGCGGGTCTGGGAATACGGCCCCCAGAGAGGCAGGACGAACAGGCAAGGTGCGTGTTCAGACAGGACAGACAAGATACAGGAGCAGGTCTAGGTAATCGGCCCCTAGAAGGCAGGAGGAACAGGCTAGGAGCGTGTTCAGACAGGTCAGACAAGATACAGGAACGGGTCTAGGTAATCGGCCCCTAGAAGGCAGGAGGAACAGGCTAGGAGCGTGTTCAGACAGGCCTGGAAATACAGCCTCCAGGATAGGCAGACAAGAGAACACAGAACGGGACCTGGCACCTTCAGAGTGCAAGCACACACTGAATGAAACACTATGCTCAGGCAGGGATAGATGGGAGCAGCTGAGCTATATACCAGGTGACAGACAGCAATAGGCTGAGGACGCACAAGGGGTGTGACCCACAGCAGGTACAAAAAGCAGGAAGTGATCGGGCGCCGCCCTTAAGCAGCAGAAACAGACACAAACAGACAGCATGGAGGGAAGCCAGAGAGACATTCTGGACAGGAGATCAAGTGCGCGCTATTGCACAGTGGGAGATGGACCACTATGCAAGGACGCCGCCAGGTATGTTACAGTACCCCCCCCTTACGCCCCCTCTTCTTCAGGCCTGCCAGAATCTTCCGCAGGGAATTCGAGGGCCAATTCTTCACTTCGAAGAGATCACTTCCCCTGTCCACCGGAAAAACTGGTCTCCTCTGGGTAGCTAGGATGCTACCTCCCATCCAGCCACCCTTAGCAACAGACGAAACGGGTGGAGTACCAGGAACAGCACACAAGGAAGTCTCTCTCCACATATTTTCAGGTGGCACCCCAGAGGGTACAGGAGACAACTGGAAGTCCTCCACCGGGTTGGAGGGGGACAGAGACTTGGGGGTAATCTCTGCTTCGAGGTACATCTTGTCAGGCTCACAGGAAGAAATAGACGGGTTATCAGGTACATAATGAGGAAAAGTCACTGTCTCTTTGTTTTCTGGTGGTACCCCGGAGGATTCAGGAAACAACTGGAGGTCCTCCGCCGGGTCAGAAGAGTGCAGAGGCTCAGAGAAAACATCTGCTTCAGAGTACACTAGGTCGGACTCACTGGACGAAGCAGGCGAGGTATCGGGTACCGAGTATAGGAAAGTCTCTGTCCATTCTCCACCAGGTGGCACCCCGAAGGGTTCTGGAGACAACTGGCGGTCCTCCGCCTGGTCAGAGGGGTGTAGAGACTCACGGGTAACCTCTGCTTCAGAGTACACTAGGTCGGACTCACTGGACGAAGCAAGCGAGGTATCAGATCCAGGATATAGGAAAGTCTCTGTCCATTTACCACCAGGTGGCACCCCGAAGGGTTCTGGAGACAACTGGAGGTCCTCCGCCTGGTCAGAGGAGTGTAGAGACTCGGAAGTAACCACTGCTTCAGAGTACACTAGGTTGGACTCACTGGACGAAGCGAGCGAGGTATCAGGTACAGAGTATAGGAGAGTCTCTGTCCTTTCGCTACCAGGTAGCACCCCGAAGGTTTCAGGAGACAACTGGAGGTCCTCCGCCTGGTCGGAGGGGTGTAGAGACTCGGGGGTAACTACCACTTTGGGGTACCCATTGTCAGGCTCACAGGACGAAGCGGACAAAGTATCGAGTACCGGGTGTAGAGAATTCTCTCTCCATTTGTCATCGAGTGGTATCCCGGAGGATTCAGGAGGCAACAGGGGGTCCTCCGCCAGGTAGTAGAGGTGCACAGACTCTGAGGTAACCACAGCTTTGGAGCATCCTTGGACATGCACACCGGTTAAAGTGGGTGAAGCATCTGATGCCGGGTGCAGGAAGTTCTCCTGTGTGGAGTCTGGATGGGCAGAAGTCTCTTCGGGCAGGAGAACTGGTGCACTACCCACGCACATTACCCGTTGGGGCTTCTCCGGGATACAGGGAGATGAAGCTTCAGTAGGGACTTCAAGGTTGGGGTCAGGAGGTCTCAGGGAGGACAGACCCTGGCGTGACGGCTTGCCTCTAGGTCTAGCACGTCTGGACTGCCTCTTGAGGTTGGGAGAAGTATTCCGGAAAGCGTAGTCACCCTGTGAGGATTCTGGGTGGGCAGTAGTCTCATTGGGCTGGAGGACTATTGCGCTACCCACACACATTACCCATTGGGGCTGCTCCGGGATATTGGGAAGTGAAGCTTCAGCAGGAGCCTCCGGGTTAGGATCATCGAAGACCATTAGAAAGGCCACCAGGAAGGCCATTAGGTCCAGGAGGATCGGATCCTGTGTTTCATATAGGGGGTTGATCCATTCCAAGGCATCACCCGCCAGGTAAGACATAATGAATGCCACCTTAACCCGATCGGTGGGAAAACATAGAGGGTAGAACTTGAAGTGTAGCATGCATTGCTCAACAAATGCACGACTTTGTCTAGGATCCCCATAATAACGTAGCGGATCCGCGGGAACGAGAGCAGATATATCCATCTGGACGGGTGAGTAATTCGCCTGGAACTCAGCTAAAGGAAAAAAAAAATATTTATTTATTTATTTTAATGCATGTATTCGCTGGAAAACTTCTCAGAGAGCGAAGGCCGTGGGGCTCAACGGGAACCATGGCCTGAGCATGCTGTTATGCACACGCCCGGGCTGAGCGGCGTGTGCGTGTGATTGTAGTGATTCCACTGGACCATGAACCGGAGAGTGCCTGGAGGGGCGTGACTAAGTATCTGGCCGATCCGACCAAGATGGCACGACGGCATACGACGCCAGTGCACCAGGGAGAAACCGGGCAGAGGGACCAGGTGCTACTCCAGGTCAAACTCCGGACACGGGGGTTGACCCACACAGGGATTACTGGATCAGGCTGGTTAGGCTGGCGCACAGACTGGAGGCTACAGGCAGGCACGACTGGTATGCAGGCAGGCGGGTAAAGGCAAGCGCAGCTAGAGTGCAGACAGGGAGGCACTAGCAGGTAGGAACACAGGCGGGATAGGACCCAGTACACACTGGGACTCAGGAACAATACAGGTAGAGGGGTACAGGCAAGCACAGCTAGAGTGCAGACAGGGAGGCACTAGCAGGTAGGAACACAGGCGGGATAGGACCCAGTACACACTGGGACTCAGGAACAGGCAGGTTAGGCTGGCACAGACTGGTGGATATAAGCAAACACGGCAGGTATGCAGATGGGTGGATACAGGCGAGTATGCAGGCAGGGAGGTACTGGCCGAAAGGACGGGCTGGAGCACAGAAAGGTTAAGACCCAGTACAGACTGGGTCACAGAACCGCAGATGCGGTAGACAACCACAGCAGAGAGGAAACGCCCGAAGCGGTGGGCAAGAACAGAGCAGGACGGGGCTGCAGGAGCAGCGAGCACAAGCAGGGCAGGACAGGACTGCCGGAGCAGCGGGCAGAAGCAGGGCAGGACAGGACTGCCGGAGCAGCGGGCAGAAGCAGGGCAGGACAGGACTGCCGGAGCAGCGGGCAGAAGCAGGGCAGGACAGGACTGCCGGAGCAGCGGGCAGAAGCAGGGCAGGACAGGACTGCCGGAGCAGCGGGCAGAAGCAGGGCAGGACAGGACTGCCGGAGCAGCGGGCAGATGCAGGGCAGGACAGGACTGCCGGAGCAGCGGGCAGAACAGGACTGCCGGAGCAGCGGGCAGAAGCAGGGCAGGACAGGACTGCCGGAGCAGCGGGCAAAAGCAGGGCAGGACAGGACTGCCGGAGCAGCGGGCAGAAGCAGGGCAGGACAGGACTGCCGGAGCAGTGGGCAGAAGCAGGGCAGGACAGGACTGCCGGAGCAGTGGGCAGAAGCAGGGCAGGCTAGAACCGCCGGAGCGGTAAGCAAAGGAGTCAGAGCAGACTAGACTGAGTAGGGGGGACAGGGCTCTGTTCACACGGAACAGACAGGAAGGGAAAGGCAGAGCCAGACACCCACAGGGTACTAGCAGAGAAGTAGCGAGTGGACCACAAACTCACAAACGGGAGTACAGAGACAACAAGCAGGAGTTAGGTACGAGTTCAGACTCTGCAGAAAAAGGAAGGGAACGGACATAGAGGCAAAACAGGTAAAGGATAGGAGAGAGTTCAGACTGGAACTGAGTGTACGGAGGAGACCGACACTGCAGCGGAATACAGGAGCGGGTCTGGGAATACGGCCCCCAGAGAGGCAGGACGAACAGGCAAGGTGCGTGTTCAGACAGGACAGACAAGATACAGGAGCAGGTCTAGGTAATCGGCCCCTAGAAGGCAGGAGGAACAGGCTAGGAGCGTGTTCAGACAGGTCAGACAAGATACAGGAACGGGTCTAGGTAATCGGCCCCTAGAAGGCAGGAGGAACAGGCTAGGAGCGTGTTCAGACAGGCCTGGAAATACAGCCTCCAGGATAGGCAGACAAGAGAACACAGAACGGGACCTGGCACCTTCAGAGTGCAAGCACACACTGAATGAAACACTATGCTCAGGCAGGGATAGATGGGAGCAGCTGAGCTATATACCAGGTGACAGACAGCAATAGGCTGAGGACGCACAAGGGGTGTGACCCACAGCAGGTACAAAAAGCAGGAAGTGATCGGGCGCCGCCCTTAAGCAGCAGAAACAGACACAAACAGACAGCATGGAGGGAAGCCAGAGAGACATTCTGGACAGGAGATCAAGTGCGCGCTCTTGCACAGTGGGAGATGGACCACTATGCAAGGACGCCGCCAGGTATGTTACACTTTCTACAGACTGCCGGGGGTGCTGCCGCAAAAATGCTCGGGTCTCTCATAGACTAACATTGGGCTCGTTGCTCGGGTCGAGCACCCGAGTATCACGGTAAGCTCGGCCCGAGTTTCGAGCACCCGAGCATTTTAGTGATCGCTCAACACTATCAGTCGTCATCTTGGTGAGGACACGGAAGTCTTGCCCGTTACCAGTCTGGCACCCATGGCTGACTTTATGTTACGCTGCCTTAATCGTGACCCTCGCATTGTCAAAATGTTGGGTGACAGTCATTACTGGTTGATGACACTTTTAGACCCCCTCTACAAGGAGAATTTTCACTCTCTTATTCCTGAGTTGGAGAGGTCTACAAAAATGGGGCAGTACCAGAAGGCCCTTGCTGCAGAACTATTAAAAAAATTCCCATCTGAACACGGTAGCGGCAGAGGTCACAGTTCGCTGCCAAACTAAGGCATACAGGCGAGAGAGACGCAACTCCAATCCAGCAGAGGCAGGGGAACACTGTCAATGTTCTAGGACAGTTTTCTGAGACCTGCCCAGCTTACAGGCCCTGAGGCGCAGGGTACTCTCACAAGGAGTGGAAAGTTTCAAAAGATGGTGAGGGAGTACCAGCGTCCTCCGTGATTCCTCTGTGCCTTTTAATTATTGGGTATCCAAGCTGGACACTTGGAATGAACTCACTCTGTATGCCTTGGAGGTCCTGGCCTGCCCTGCCGCTAGCGTGTTAACGGAGCGTGTTTTTAGTGCCGCTGGGGGAATTATAACTAGAGATGAGCGGTGTTCGACTAGAACTGTTCGCCAATCTCAAATTCGAGCTGTTTTGGGCGGTGTTCGAGTTGTTCGACGAACCCGAACGATTTGCAAAAAATTCGGCTGTTCGAGGTTATGTTCGATAACTGTTCGTGCACCAAAAGCGTGTCCTGCATGTCTGGCGCTATTTAGAGCACCAATCATGCAGGGATTGTCTGCCACTCACTGTAATGCCACAGCCATGGTGGTTGTGGCATTACAGTGATTGCCCAAATCGATGGGAACAGTGCTCACAGTGAAACATGGAAAGCCGGCTATTCAGCAGCGGCATACACCTGTACCCGACAATTTAGAACCGAAAGAATAGAGCTTCACACATAGATTAGATAGATATAAACATGTCAGTCACATATATAATAAGTACAGTGAAAGTGCTGCTTACTGTACTTGTCATTTAGCGTAAAGGATTTATCAAAAAAAATAATAGTGTTTTCATGCACCGTTTCTTTAAAAAAGCCAGCCGGCAATTCAGCAGCGGTACCCGACAATTTATAACAGACAGAATAGAGCTTCACACATAGATTAGATAGATAGAAACATGTCAGTCACATATATATGAAGTACAGTGATAGTGTTGGTTACTGTACTTGTCATTTAGTATTAAAATAAAGGATTTATTATTAAAAAAATTGGTGTGGGGTTCCCCTTAATTTTAGGCTCTAGCGGAGGTTAAGCAGACGGCTGGGGCAGATGTTTGAAGCCTGGGAAGGGGGTAATACCCACGGAGCTTCCCAGGCTACTAATATCAGCCCCCAGCTGAATACATAGCCTTTACTAGCTATTAAAATGGGGACCCCCCCAAAAAAATGACGTGGGGTCCCCCCTAATTTAATAGCTAGCAAAGGCTAGGCAGACAGCTGGGGGCTGATATTAATAGCCCAGGAAGGGAGCCATGAATATTGGCCCCCTCCCAGGCTAGAAACACCAGCCGTCAGCCGCCCCAGAAATGGCGCATTCATAGGATGCGCCAATTCTGGCACTTAGCCTCGCTCTTCCACGCTGCCCTGGTGCGGTGGCAGGGGGTAATAGGGTTGGGGTTGATGTCAGCTTATAATGCCAGCTGACATCAAGCCCAGGTTAGTAATGGAGAGGCGTCTATAAGACACCCCCATTACTAACCCCATAGTCAAAGTTAAAAAAAACACAAACACCCAGAATAAAGTCCTTTAATTGAAATAAAGACACAATCCTTTATTGTTCTAAATTAAACCATACTTACCGTCACGCCCATTCCAGCTGAAGCCAACGATCTCCTGCAATAAAAGAAAAATAATAAAGCAACCTCATCCTTACCTTTCCATGGTTCCCACGACAGCTTCAGCTCTGCTACATCGAGATGACAGGCTGGACCGCAGCAGAACGCTGCCATCCAGCCTCTCATCCCGCAGACACTGAGAAGCGCAGGCTTGCTTGCGCTGCTCAGCGTCTCTCTGTGACGACATCCAGATGAGCCGAGTTCATGTCCAATGAACTCGGCTCACCTCATGCACGTCACTGACAGCGTGGGAGAATTCTCCTGCACTCAGCGTTTCAGCGTGAGAATTCTCCCACGCTGAAGCGCTGAGTGCAGGAGAATTTTCCCACGCTGTCAGTGACGTGCATAAGGTGAGCTCATGTCCAATGAACTCAGCTCACCTCCTGCACGTCACTGACAGCGTGGGAGAATTCTCCTGCACTCAGCGCTTCAGTGTGAGAATTCTCCCACGCTGAAGCGCTGAGTGCAGGAGAATTTTCCCACGCTGTCAGTGACGTGCATGAGGTGAGCCGAGTTCATTGGACATTAACTCGGCTCATCTGGATGCCCTCACAGAGAGACACTGTGGAGCGCAAGCAAGCCTGCGCTTCTCAGTGTCTGCGGGATGACAGGCTGGATGGCAGCGTTCTGCTGCGGTCCAGCCTGTCATCTCGATTTAGCAGAGCTGAAGCTGTCATGGGAACCATGGAAAGGTAAGGATGATGTTGCTTTATTATTTTTCTTTTATTTCAGGAGATCGTTGGCTTCAGCTGGAATGGGCGTGATGGTAAGTATGGTTTAATTTAGAACAATAAAGAATTTTGTGTTTATTTCAATTAAAGGACTTTTTTCTGGGTGTTGTGTTTTTTTTAAATACTTTACTAGAAATTCATGGTTTTCATGTCTAATATTGGCGTGACCCCATGAATTTCGGGCTTAGGGCCAGCTGATAATGCCAAGCTGGCCCTAACCCCTTTATTACCCAGTGAGCCACCGCATCAGGGCCCTGGATGAGTTGGGTACAGCGCCAGAAGATGGCGCTTCTATGAACGCGCCATTTTCCGGGGTGGCTGCGGACTGCAATTTGCAGCGGGGGTGGCCCAGAAAGCTTGGGCCTCCCTGCGCTGCGGATTCCAGCCCCCAGCTGCCTAGTTGTACCTGACTGGACACAAAAACAGGGCGAAGCCCCACGTCAATTTTCTTTAAATTATTTCATGAAATAATTAAGAAAAAAAGGGCTTCCCTATATTGTTGTGTCCGGCCAGGTACAAATAGGCAGCTGGTGGTTGGGGGCAGCCCGTTCCTGCCTGCTGTACCTGGCTGGACACAAATATAGTGCGAAGCCCCACGTCAATTTTTTTTAAATTATTTCATGAATTTCCTGAAATAATTTAAAAAAATTGAAGTGGGGCTTCGCACTATATTTGTGTCCAGCCAGGTACAGCAGGCAGGAACGGGCTGCCCCCATCCACCAGCTGCCTATTTGTACCTGGCCGGACACAACAATATAGGGAAGCCCTTTTTTTCTTAATTATTTCATGAATTTCATGAAATAATTAAAAAAAATTGAAGTGGGGCTTCGCACTATATTTGTGTCCAGCCAGGTACAGCAGGCAGGAACGGGCTGCCCCCATCCACCAGCTGCCTATTTGTACCTGGCCGGACACAACAATATAGGGAAGCCCTTTTTTTCTTAATTATTTCATGAATTTCATGAAATAATTAAAAAAAATTGAAGTGGGGCTTCGCACTATATTTGTGTCCAGCCAGGTACAGCAGGCAGGAACGGGCTGCCCCCAACCACCAGCTGCCTATTTGTACCTGGCCGGACACAACAATATAGGGAAGGCCTTTTTTTCTTAATTATTTCATGAATTTCATGAAATAATTAAAAAAAAAGTACGTGGGGCTTCGCCCTATTTTTGTGTCCAGCCAGGTACAACTAGGCAGCTGGGGGCTGGAATCTGCAGCGCAGGGAGGCCCAAGCTTTCTGGGCCCCCCCCCCGCTACAAATTGCAGTCCGCAGCCACCCCGGAAAATGGCGCGTTCATAGAAGCGCCATCTTCTGGCGCTGTACCCAACTCATCCAGGGCCCTGGTGCGGTGGCTCACTGGGTAATAAAGGGGTTAGGGCCAGCTTGGTATTATCAGCTGGCCCCAAGCCCAAAATTCATGGGGTCACGCCAGTATTAGACATGACCGCCATGAATTTCTAGTAAAGTATTTAAAAAAAACACAACACCCAGAATAAAGTCCTTTAATTGAAATAAAGGCACAATTCTTTATTGTTCTAAATTAAACCATACTTACCATCACACCCATTCCAGCTGAAGCCAACGATCTCCTGCAATAAAAGAAAAATAATAAACCAACCTCATCCTTACCTTTCCATGGTTCCCACGACAGCTTCAGCTCTGCTACATCGAGATGACTGGCTGGACCGCAGCAGAACGCTGCCATCCAGTCTGTCATCCCGCAGACACTGAGAAGCGCAGGCATGCTTGCGCTCCTCACTGTCTCGCTGTGACGGCATCCAGATGAGCCGAGGTCATGTCCAATGAACTCGGCTCACCTCATGCACGTCACTGACAGCGTGGGAAAATTCTCACGCTGAAGTGCTGAGTGCAGGAGAATTCTCCCACGCTGTCAGTGATGTGCATGAGGTGAGCTCATGTCCAATGAACTCAGCTCACCTCCTGCACGTCACTGACAGCGTGGGAAAATTCTCCTGCAATCAGCGCTTCAGCGTGAGAATTTTCCCACGCTGTCAGTGACGTGCATGAGGTGAGCCTGAGTTCATTGGACATGAACTCGGCTCATCTGGATGTCGTCACAGAGAGACGCTGAGCAGCGCAAGCAAGCCTGCGCTTCTCAGTGTCTGCGGGATGACAGGCTGGATGGCAGCGTTCTGCTGCGGTCCAGCCTGTCATCTCGATGTAGCAGAGCTGAAGCTGTCGTGGGAACCATGGAAAGGTAAGGATGAGGTTGCTTTATTATTTTTCTTTTATTGCAGGAGATCGTTGGCTTCAGCTGGAATGGGCGTGATGGTAAGTATGGTTTAATTTAGAACAATAAAGGATTGTGTCTTTATTTCAATTAAAGGACTTTATTCTGGGTGTTTGTGTTTTTTTTAACTTTGACTATGGGGTTAGTAATGGGGGGGTGTCTTATAGACGCCTCTCCATTACTAACCTGGGCTTGATGTCAGCTGGCATTATAAGCTGACATCAACCCCAACCCTATTACCCCCTGCCACCGCACCAGGGCAGCGTGGAAGAGCGAGGCTAAGTGCCAGAATTGGCGCATCCTATGAATGCGCCATTTCTGGGGCGGCTGACGGCTGGTGTTTCTAGCCTGGGAGGGGGCCAATATTCATGGCTCCCTTCCTGGGCTATTAATATCAGCCCCCAGCTGTCTGCCTAGCCTTTGCTAGCTATTAAATTAGGGGGGACCCCACGTCATTTTTTTGGGGGGGTCCCCATTTTAATAGCTAGTAAAGGCTATGTATTCAGCTGGGGGCTGATATTAGTAGCCTGGGAAGCTCCGTGGGTATTACCCCCTTCCCAGGCTTCAAACATCTGCCCCAGCCGTCTGCTTAACCTCCGCTAGAGCCTAAAATTAAGGGGAACCCCACGCCAATTTTTTTAATAATAAATCCTTTATTTTAATACTAAATGACAAGTACAGTAACCAACACTATCACTGTACTTCATATATATGTGACTGACATGTTTCTATCTATCTAATCTATGTGTGATGCTCTATCTTTCTGTTCTAAATTGTCGGGTACCGCTGCTGAATTGCCGGCCGGCTTTTTTAAAGAGACAGTGCATGAAAACACTATTATTTTTTTAAATAAATCCTTTACACTAAATGACAAGTATAGTAAGCAACACTATCACTGTACTTATTATATATGTGACTGACATGTTTCTATCTATCTAATCTATGTGTGAAGCTCTATTCTTTCTGTTCTAAATTGTCGGGTACAGATGCTGAATTGCCGGCCGGCTTTTTTAAAGAGACGGTGCATGAAAACACTAATATTTTTTTTAATAAATCCTTTACACTAAATGACAAGTGCAGTAACCAACACTGTCACTGTGCTTCTTATATGTGTGACTGACATGTTTCTATCTATCTAATCTATGTGTGATGCTCTATTCCTTCTTGTCTAAATTGTCGGGTACCGGTGTATGCCGCTGCTGAATTTGCCGGCCGGCTTTTTTAAAGAGAGTGTCTTCTGAGCAGTTTGTCAGCTTTTGGACACCTTTGCAGGTGTTTTCTATGTGTTTCTATGTGTTTTTGTTTGCCTGCCATTGGTTTTAACGGTGTTCGACGGTGTTCTAAGGTGTTCGACGAACAGTTCCACGAACAGTTCCTCGAACATCCCGGTGTTCGACGAACCGAACCGAACCCGAACACTACGGGGGTGGCTCAACACTAATTATAACTGATAAGCGCACTCGCCTGTCAACTGACAATGCTGACAAGCTGACCCTTATCAAAATGAACAAGGGCTGGATTGGGCCAGACTTCTCATCACCACCAAATGACAGCAGAGTAACATAAAGTCAAATCCACTGTGTTATTTCGGGAGGTGTATTCCCATGCATCGCTTCACACCCACATATGGGTATACGCTTCCTCATTTCGGCTGTTTTTTGCTCTTCTCCTTATCCTCAGCCTCCACGACCACTATACCACCAGGGTGACCGTGGTCCATGTTGCCAGCATTGCAAGTTCCCCCTTCCTAATTTTTGGCAGCTTTTGCTTGGAAGGCATAGGCAAAGACTATGGGAGACCCACTCCCCAATAATGGGAATAATGTTTTTAATATGCTGTACTGCATGGCTCTTGTAAGGGGCATTAAAATCGTCTTGTTAAGCTACTGTGACCTCCACATCTCTTCCAAGGGTCGTTAATATTGTCCTTTTATTCCCCTGCGACCTCCACCACTCTTCGAAGGGGCATTAAAAGCGTCTTGTTAAGCTACTGTGACCTCCTCGTCTCTTCCACAGGGCGTTGATGTTGTCTTTTTATTCCACTGTAACCTCCACCACTCTTCCAAGGGGTATTGATATTGTCTTTTTATTCCACTGCGACCTCCACCACTCTTCCAAGGGGCATTAAAACCGTCTTGTTAAGCTACTGTGAACTCCACGTCTCTTCCACGGGGCATTGATATTGTCTTTTTATTCCACTGTAACCTCCACCACTCTTCCAAGGGGCATTAAAACTGTCTTGTTAAACCACTCTGAACTCCACGTCTCTTCCAAGGGGCATTAAAACCATCTTATTAAGCTACTGTGACCTCCATATCTCTTCCAAGAGGCATTAAAACTGTCTTGTTAAACCACTCTGAACTCCACGTCTCTTCTAAGGGGCATTAAAACCGTCTTGTTAAACCACTCTGAACTCCACAGCTCTTCCAAGGGGCATTGACATGTTGTTTTTAATTACCTCTAACCTCCACGACTCTTGCAACGGGCATTGCATTTCCTCCTAATGTTTGTCAGCTTTTGCTTTTCAATGCATAGGCGAACACTAAGGGAGACCCACTCCCCAGTAATGGGTAGAAGGTTTTTAATATGCTGTAATCCACGTCTGTTTCAAGGGGCATTGCAGTGCCTAATAATTTTTGGAAAGCCTTCCATTCCCTGCTTAGGCCAACAGTGTACAGGAGACCCAGTTGCTATAAATGGAAAAAACGGTTTAGTTAAGGCCCTCTGACCTCCATGTCACTTCCAAGGGGCATTGGAGTGCCTCGAAATTTTTGGTAGGCATTGCATTCACTGTATGCCTTATAACTGTGTAGCTGAACTGCTCCTTTTGGTACAGAAACATATCCTACAAGACATGTGTGGTTGGCTGGCCTGATATTGATGTGAATGGTCCCTGTTCCTCCTGCTCTTTCTCCTTTGCCACCACCTCATCCATCATTCATCACCTGAAGCTTTGTTTTATCGGGAGTCATAGAACTGGGATAGTAGCAGGAAAACATCCAGCAATCCTCGAAGGAGGTAGAATATGCGCCAAAACGCTGACCACCTCAGGCCTAGCTGCTACTACATACATGCGCTTGCATTCCAAGGAACAGAAAGCTAAGGAGGTGGATGGCCTCATGATCATGAATAATTTACTCGTTGTGTAGGAGGCCGACCACTGCTGCTGTCTACCTTCTGAACTTTGTGTTGAAGCCTGATTGACCCAGGACCCGCAATCCTCTATGTCTGGAGGACGTGTTGCATCCCAGTGTCCAACTGTGTCCCGGCTTCCACAATATTAACCCAGTGTGAAGGCGTCAGTGAGATGGACCATTCCTGGCCACATTCACTTGTCCACGTGTTTGTGGTTAGGCTGTCCTTCCCACTAAATGCACTGGGGAGGGCACAGGTAATGTTTTGGTATGCGCGCTTGTGTATAAGGCGCACCGGGACAAATAGGGGCGGCTGGGGACCGTTTATGGACACCCGGCCACCCCCACGCGGCTGGGGACTGTGTGTGGGCACCCGGCCGTGGGGCGGCTGGGGACTGAGTATGGACACCCGGCCGCCCCCTGGCAGCTGGGGACCAAGCGTGGACACCCGGCCGCCGGGTGGCTGGGGACTGAGTATGAATACCAGGCTACCGACGCAGCCATGACGTGGTGGCCAGATTCCACCTCCACATGCCTAAAAGGCCCAATTTCAAGTGCAAGCAAGCTAGCAGTTTGGTATTGCAGCCTGGGGGTGGGTGGGTGGCAGGCTGCATACTTGCGCTTGTATTGCAAGTTATGGGGGAGGTACAATTGAACACTGCCCTGGGACAAGGACTTGCACGGGTATATTTGCAAGTCTGCATCTTCTGATGCGGCAAGGATCACTTCTGATGGGCACACTTTTAGGCAGTGACCTGGGGGTCAGAGATGCTTCCAGGGGTCTTCCCCATGCTGTTCCCATGTCTTTTTAGCACTGTATGCAAGTGTCACACAGCTCATGGCCAGATAAGGTTGTAAAATGTTAAAATGACATTTCCCGGTGAATGCATTTGTCACGGTTGAAAGCAATACAAACGTGCAAAAACGCATAAAAAATGCTACTTGTGAACATAGCCCAAGGTGTGGAGGAGTATTTTTGTTTTTGGTTATTTATTTTACCTTATACACAAGTCTTTACCCTGGAAAGGATGTTCCTTAACCCCTTTCCGACCTGGTCAGTAATAGTACGCACCAGGTCGGGAAGGCCGGTTCAGCGGGGGCTCCGGCGGTGAGCCCGCACTGAAGCGAGCACTTGTCAGCTGATTATTGGAATTGCAATCCACCCGCGGCTGTTAACATGTTAAATCTCTGACAGTGGCATTTAACTCGCGCTTCCGGGAGTCCTAAGCCCCGCCCATCAGTGACCCCGTCACGTGATCGCGGGTCACCAATGGGTGGGCATGACAACTCAGGGTCTGCAGCAGACTCCTGTGGCTGTCATGTCTCAATTGCTATGAGCGCCACCTAGTGGTCAGCGCTCATAGCAAGTGAGCATTTCTCCTGCATACAAGCGATCTGCTCATCGCTTGTATGCAGTAGAAGCAATCAGACAACTGCTGCTTCTAGTCTCCTCTGGAGACTATAGAAGCAAGCAGAAAGTGTAAAAAAAAAGTTTAAAAAAAAAAAATAATAATATATAAAAGTTTGTCACCCCCCTTTCGCCCCATTCAAAATAAAATATATATATATAAAAAAAAAAAAACATACACATATTTGGTATCGCCGCGTTCAGAATCGCCCAATCTATCAATATAAAAGAAGAATTAATACAATCAGTAAACGGCGTAACGAGAAAAAAATTTTAAACGCCAGAATTAAGTTTTTTTGGTCGCTACAACTTTGCAATAAAATGCAATAACGGGCGATCAAAACATCGGATCTACCCCAAAATGGTATCAATAAAAACGTCAGCCCGGCACGCAAAAAATAAGCCCTCACCTGGCCCCAGATCCCGAAAAATTGAGAAGCTAAGGGTCTCGGAAAATGGCGTCATTTTTTTTTGTTTTTTTAGCAAGCTTTGGATTTTTTTTCCACCACTTAAATAAAAAAGAACCTATACATGTTTGGTGTCTATGAACTCGTAACGACCTGGAAAATAATGATGGCAGGTCAGTTTTAGCAATCTGTGAACGTGGTAAAAAAAGGACCCAAAAAACAACTGTGGAATTGCATTTTTTTTGCAGTTTCACTGCACTTGGAATTTTTTTCCCATTTTCCAGCACACGATATGGTAAAACCAGTGATGGTGTTTAAAAGTACAACTCGTCCCGCAAAAAATAAGCCCTCACATGGCCATATTGAACGAAAATTAAAAAAGTTCTGGCTCTGGGAAGAAGGGGAGCAAAAAAGGAAAACACAAAAACAGAAAGACCCATGGTCGTTAAGGGGTTAACATATTTCACAGGAAAGCACTTTCACATTTTCTTTTTTTGAACGTTTTATTGTGAGCCTGTAAAAGTGGCTTAATACCTCTGACCACGTTGTTGACAGCAGTGACCTGGGGGTCAGAAATGCTTCCAGGGGCGATCCCCATGCAGTCCCCATGTCATTTGAGCACTGTCACTATCGTTTTGGGCACTTTTTAGGCTTTCTACAGACTGCCGGGGGAGCCGCCGCAAAAATGTTCGGATCTCCCATAGACTAACATTGGGCTCGTTGCTCGGGTCGAGCACCCGAGTATCACAGTGAGCTCGGCCCGAGCTTCGAGCACCCGAGCATTTTAGTGCTCGCTCAACACTAATAGTATCCCTTAATGAGATATCTTTTACCAGATTGAGGATGTGTAAAAGAGTCACCTCTAGTGATGTTAGAACACTGTAGGCAACCCAAACAGGGAAAAGTACCTCTACGGGGAGTAGCTAGGGTGCGCTGGATTGGTCCAATATGTGTTGAACCCACGTCAGCCTTGACCAAAAAATCTCGGACATTCCGTGCCCTTTTATGGCAAAGTAAAGGTGGAATAGTAAATTCTGATATAGTGGGATAGGAACGTGTCAGTAAGGACCAAGGACGTTGGATACATTTGTAAACCAATTCACTAAAGGGATGATATGTATTGACAAACGCCAATCTTGGGGTTTGATTGGTCTCAAGAATCCGACTCTTTTGCTTTTTCAATATCCCATTGGGGTAACCTCTTGACCGAAACTTCTCATTCATCTTGATATGTCTAGTATTCCTCACTGTGTTGTCGGATACAATCCGATCTACCCTACAGTGTTGGGATTTGGGAAGGGATTTCTTTGTGTCGTGGATGACAACTAGTGTACATAAGGAGACTATTTTTATCCGTTGGTTTAATGTATAGATCACTACCAAGTGTTCCTGTATTGGATATCATGATTATAGTGTCCAAAAAGTGAATAGAGTGTTTATCACAATGTTTGGTGAAGGTAAGGTTGGCTATCCTTGTATTGAGATAATCCGGAGCAACATAAAGCTGAGATGTTTCATTTATAGTACCTACAATTACGCAATCCGAGTAATTTTCAACCCCCACGGTCACATCATCACGTGGAAGCATATATTGATTTAGTCCAGAGGGATATTAATGCATTCTATTAGCCATTAAGAGGGGTCAATTACATAATAAAAATAATCTTACGATAGAAGAAAAAAGGGCTCTTTTTTCTCTAAA
The DNA here is from genome assembly GCF_046119375.1 of Phyllobates terribilis. Classification (NCBI taxonomy): domain Eukaryota; kingdom Metazoa; phylum Chordata; class Amphibia; order Anura; family Dendrobatidae; genus Phyllobates; species Phyllobates terribilis. Next base: position 15,916,237 of record NW_027362761.1, on the reverse strand, counting down.
AAATAGGAAGGACCTGATTATAAAACCTGCCGACAAGGGAGGGGTGGTGGTAGTAATGGATCATTCTTATTATGTTGCTGAAATTCAAACCCAATTAAGGGACAGGGACACATACTTACCGATACCACATAACCCCACCTTTGAGATAGCTGGCCTTATCTCCAAATTGGTCACCAAATACCAACATATGGGAATTATTGACTCAAAACTTGCAGAATTCTTGGTTAAAACTTATCCAACTATACCTGTTTTTACACACTTCCAAAAATACACAAGAAGCTGCAAACTCCACCTGGCAGACCCATTGTCGCCTCAACCGAATTTATTCTATCTCCCCTGGCTATAGTCTTAGAGAAGATTTTGACTCCCCACATCTCTAAGATAACTTTGTTTTTGAAAGACACAAGTCATTTCTTAACTACCATTAGACAATTAGGCCCTATCCCCTCCAACAGTATATTAGTCACTATGGACGTTAATAGTCTTTATACTACTATAGACCATGAGGGTGGTATCCAGGCAACTTCCCATTTTCTTCATACCTATACCGATTTTACACCACAATAGATTTCCTTCTGTGTTGATCTACTCACTCTTATACTGACTAAAAATTTTTTCCTCTTTGAGGATCAATTTTATTTACAAAAAAGGGGGACCGCCATGGGCTCAAATGTTGCTCCCCCATGTGCTAACATTTTTATGGCAGACTTCGAGAACAGTTTCGTCTATCCTTATCCTTCCTATCAACAACATGTATTATATTGGAAAAGATTTATAGACGATATTTTTCTGATCTGGATGGGAACCGAGAGTGAACTTACAATGTTTTTTGATTATCTCAATACAAGGATAGCCAACCTTACCTTCACCAAACATTGTGATAAACACTCTATTCACTTTTTGGACACTATAATCATGATATCCAATACAGGAACACTTTAAACCAACTGATAAAAATAGTCTCCTTATGTACACTAGTTGTCATCCACCCTTAATTGGGTTTGAATTTCAGCAACATAATAAGAATGATCCATTACTACCACCACCCCTCCCTTGTCGGCAGGTTTTATAATCAGGTCCTTCCTATTTTTTAGAGAAAAAAGAGCCCTTTTTTCTTCTATCGTAAGATTATTTTTATTATGTAATTGACCCCTCTTAATCGCTAATAGAATGCATTAATATCCCTCTGGACTAAATCAATATATGCTTCCACGTGATGATGTGACCGTGGGGGTTGAAAATTACTCGGATTGCGTAATTGTAGGTACTATAAATGAAACATCTCAGCTTTATGTTGCTCCGGATTATCTCAATACAAGGATAGCCAACCTTCCTTCACCAAACATTGTGATAAACACTCTATTCACTTTTTGGACACTATAATCATGATATCCAATACAGGAACACTTGGTAGTGATCTATACATTAAACCAACGGATAAAAATAGTCTCCTTATGTACACTAGTTGTCATCCACGACACAAAGAAATCCCTTCCCAAATCCCAACACTGTAGGGTAGATCGGATTGTATCCGACAACACAGTGAGGAATACTAGACATATCGAGATGAACGAGAAGTTTCGGTCAAGAGGTTACCCCAATGGGATATTGAAAAAGCAAAAGAGTCGGATTCTTGAGACCAATCAAACCCCAAGATTGGCGTTTGTCAATACATATCATCCCTTTAGTGAATTGGTTTACAAATGTATCCAACGTCATTGGTCCTTACTGACACGTTCCTATCCCACTATATCAGAATTTACTATTCCACCTTTACTTTGCCATAAAAGGGCACGGAATGTCCGAGATTTTTTGGTGAAGGCTGACGTGGGTTCAACACGTATTGGACCAATCCAGCGCACCCTAGCTACTCCCCGTAGAGGTACTTTTCCCTGTTTGGGTTGCCTACAGTGTTCTAACATCACTAGAGGCGACTCTTTTACACATCCTCAATCTGGTAAAAGATATCCCATTAAGGGATACTATACATGTGATTCTAGTTTTGTTGTGTACTTGATCAAATGTCCGTGCAGTCTCGGATATGTTGGGGAAACTACCCAGCATATCCGAGATCGCATCTCTCAACATAAGTCCACCATTAGGTGCTCTCGGACAATTTTGCCTATCCCAGCACATTTTTTGGCCATGTCCCATTCAGTGTCCCAACTGAGATTCCAGGTGATCAATCACATTCCACCCTACAGAAGAGGGGGTAATCGGATACTGAGACTTAGAGAACGCGAATCCTACTGGATCCATACATTACAAACTCTGACACCAAAGGGACTAAATAGGGAGTATGAACTACAATATTAATTAATGATTGGCCACTTTAATATACAATATATATCATACCATACTAATGGTGTAAATAGTTAGAGAGTTGAATTTGTCCCTATCTTTTACATATTTAATCACCTAGTGGTAGTCTGGTATGATTGGCCTCTCTAATATATATCATATCATACTAATGGTGTAAACAGAGAGTTGAATTTGTCCCTATTTTTACATATTTAATTATCTAGTGATAATCAGGTATACCCGTTTTCAAACAATATTGTGATTATTTGTATACTGAAGTAGACTCTATTATATCCTGATTGTTTTCCTTTTCTATCTTTCATAGGTCACCAATTAATACCTGTGTATGTAATTCCAGTGATTATGTGGGAATACAGGTTTTTTCCTTTTCCCCCCTTGCTCTTTGGGGAGCTTTTCTTGAGTGACTCACTTCAATACCCCCATCTATTTTTATAATTGGGACATACTGGTAGTATACTTTTTTTGTGTGTTTGGACATGTGTAGTATACGTGGGTCCAGAGACCCTATGCGTTCGGATGTACGTCCCAGAGTCGAACGGGTGGTGTGCACCTGGATATCTTATGCAGTCCAGCCATGCGTTCCATTCATTGCGGAAGCCCTTCTGTGCTCAACGCACTGATTTACGTTGTACCAGCACACAGGAAGTACGTACCTGGATGTTAAATGCGGTTCAAACATGCGGTTCAACTATTGCGCATGACCGGAAGTTTCGGGCACACTGATACACGTTTTAGCCGCAAACAGGAAGCGCACGTCCGGATGTCACTAGTCACCCAATCATGAATTTCACGCATTGCGCATGACCGGCGCCCTTTGTCAAACGCAGGCTAAGCAATTAACACACAGGTACCGGCTATATAAACAGGCAGATATGTCCCGTTACCCCACACAAACCCCGATTGCCAGCACCTACCCTGTGGGCACTCTCCCCAATGAGCAGGTATGTATATGAGTCACATAGCTCGCACACTATTGGCTACTACCAGTGATCATTTATATAAATTTATATAAACTTGTGAAATCTGGGTCCTCTCTATATGGCTTTTTTCTTTTGCACATAGAGTCTTATTCCCTGTCAGCATCTGATGTGTAACCACATTTCAACTCAAACCTTCATCCAGTGAGTTTTACATTTATTATAAATCCTTCCTATCTTTGTTTATTTTTGTCTTACTGTAATTTGTACGTTACAATAATGCCACTATAGATGCCTTCTTTTCCATATGAATTAATTGAAATTCTGCACGTAGCCATTTATGTAGCATATACAATATTACACTAAAAGTCTGTTTTTACTTTGACATCCCCTTATATTTGTGTTGTGATGTTGTATCTCTTGGATTGTGATGCCCCTGTTTTTCTCTTTTAGAACAAACCTTGATAAAGACCAAAACTGGTCAAAACGTCGGTTTATGATCACAAAGGTTACTGATAACGAAGTGGTTTATGATCACAAAGGTTTATGTTAACCAAGTTTTGATATACATATATATGTATGAATTTTTGCTGCAGAGGGGCTCCTTGTTGCACAAATAAACTATTTCTCTTATATCTGAACTGGAGTGCCGAAGTTCTTCTCTTATTATATTATGGACTGGGCTTGTAGTCAGGCTGGCGGCCTGGACTAGTAGTCAGGCTGGCGGGCTGGACTGGTAGTCAGGCTGGCAGCGGGACCTGAGGGCTGAAGCAGAGTTATAACACACAAAGCTACAACCTTGCACGGGCACCTCCATTTTGGAGGAGGTGCCTTTTATATGAGAGGTCCTCCGGCCATTGGCCGGGGACTCCTTAGGACGGCGCATGGCCCCTTTAAGAGGGAGGGAGCGCGCGCGCACCCTAAGCACAGTGCCCGGGAAGCTGCGCGTGCCGGCAGCAGAAGCAGGAGCGCCGGAGGACGCCGGGCGGGGAGCGCGGCAGTAAGAGGGACGGCGTCTCTGCCTGTCAGGGGGCCGAGACGCCGATACTACACACGAGTTCTTTACTAGTGATACTAACCGTTTGGCGTGGTTTCCACGTGGTGTGTGGTTGCTTGCAGTATCTCCGGACGTCTTGGTTGGATATAGTCAGAAGGTGAGACTATAGGGGTGTAGTCTCATTAGGGGTCTGATATTGATTACTTTTAAAACAATAGCACCTCGGATTGACAAGTGAATATTGTATGAATCTCCCTTAACTTCTGACAAAGATTCTTAGGAGAGTGTCCGGAGGATTGCAGATGTGGGCCCTCCTCCTTTCACCTAGTACCATGCGTGACTTCTCCAAGGGGGGACAAGTCAGTGGAACAGTTGAGACCGGCCGGACTCATACTGTGCACAAATCAAGGATCTTTGTCAGTCGGAAGGCAGTAGTGATTAATCAATGTTTCCGTGGAGCAGAAAGAAAGTGTCTCCCCCTCAGGAGGGAGAGGATGTGATGACCATCATGGTCGGTCGAGAAGGGAAAAGATCATTTAAGAATGCACCAAAAATATTTAAGTTGTTAAACTTTCCCTTGGAGGGGAGACTTCAACCTACATTGTGGGACGAAGGAATCCGGCAGAAAAGGGGAAGACTAGCTGACTGTGCATTGCTGGATGATGCCAAAAAGTTTAGGAAAGTTGCACATGAGATTTGTGGTGAAGGATATGTTGAAATAGAGGAGGAGACGAAGCCTGGTTATTTTAATTATTTTTATGTCAAGAAGGGAAAATTATCTAGCACTGTAACAAAGACTGGCTGTTTTGTGCTACAAAATGAAGCTGAGGGGGAAAGGGTGAAAGAGGAAGCAGATTCCCCTTCCCAACTTATGTGTCCACAGACTGAATCTGAAGCCCCTAAAGAAACATCCCCTACCCCCACAAAGGTAGCAGTACCCCAGCCGAACCCAGAAACTGAGCAATTTATACCTAAGGAGATTAAATACCCTACACTTCCCACTGATGGCCAGCCACCACCATATAACCCAGATGGCTGGCTTTGTAATGTGTGCTGGGTCACTAATCCGGGATGGCGCGAGACATGTTATAATTGTGGAGCACGCAGACCCGGAGTTGTAGCACCAATCTTCCCATTACTTAACGCTGACGGCGGGTATTATAAACCATTGCCCCCACCATTTCCCGCCATGATTCATATTCCATTCAGAGAGACCCAAGGTCCTCCGAACTCTACCCTATTCACCCTCTTCCAAACTGGGGAAATAGAACACGGACACGAGTACCAGGAAGTGGCGCCTGTTTTACTGAACGGTCCCTCGGAATATTCCACTATATTGAGGATAGGCATAGGAAGTATACCGCAACAGCAAGTTGGGATCATTGTAAACGCAGCAAATGCAAAACTACAGCATGGGGGGGGCTAGCTGCAGAAATATGTCGTATTGGGGGACCTACAATACAAACCGCATCCAATGATCACATCCGTGACCACGGTCCGTTAAGGGAAGGAGAAGTGATGGCTACGAGAGCGGGACAGCTATCATGTCGGTATGTTATACATGCGGTGTGTAACATCCCTGGCGGCGTGCTTGCATAGTGCACCACCTCCCACCATGCAAGACCGCAATCTTACCTGTCAGTCCATGCTGCACTCTTTGCTCCAGTACCTGCTCTGTCCATGTCTCTTGTCTGATTGCTTAGGGCGTCGGCGCGGCATTCTACTTGTTTCTTATAGCTACTGTTTGCACAGTCCTAATGCATCCCCACCCTATTGCTGTGAGTCACTGGATACTTAAACCCCCTCCACCCAGAGGGAGGTGCCTGAGCATCACTTTCTTACAGTCTGTGTTCTGTGCAACTGTTAGTTGCCAGGTCCTGTCCTGACTCTAATCTGTCCGCCACCCTGGGGGCCGAGTACCTAGGGCCGCTACCTGTATCTCTGACTTCTAGTCTGTTTCCGCCACCCTGGGGGCTGAGTTCCCAGGCTCGTTCCTGTTTCTTGTTACGAGTTCAGTTCCTGTCTGAACAGTGTCCTAGCCCATTACCTGTTTGTCTCTATGTCCGAATCTTCCCTTTTCCTGCAGTGTCTGAACCTGCACCTAACTCCAACTCGTTGTCTCTGTACTTCTGTTTGTGAGTTTTGTGTCCACTCGCTACTTCATTGTAAGTACCTTGTGTGCATCTGGTTCTGCTTGTCCCCTTTCCCTTCCTCCGTATCTACCTCCTGTGTTCTAACCATCTTCCTGTATTTTCCAGTCTGTTCCATGTGAACAGAGCCCTGTCCTGTCTGCCTTCATCTTCTGCTCTGTTCTTCTCTGCTTGTTCACCACTCCGGCAGTTCCGCTCTGCTCCGCTTGGTTACCGCACTTGCAGTTCTATTCTGCTCTGCTTGTTCACCGCTCCGGCGGTTTCGCTCTGATCCGCTTATTTACCGCACCTGCGGTTCTGCTCCGCTCTGCTTGTTCACCGCTCTGGCGGTTTTGCTCCTCTCTGCTTGTTCTCCACGTATGCAGTTTTGCTCCATTCTGCTTGTTCACCGCACCTGCGGTTTGGCTCCGCTTTGCTTGTTCACCGCTCCGGCGGTTCCGCTCTGCTCCGCTTGTTTACCGCACCTCTCCTGTCCTCTCCTGTCTGCATACCAGCCATGCCTGCCAATACCCACCTGTCTTCATACCAGCCGTGTCAGCCAGTACCCACCTGTCTGTATACCAGCCTAACCTGCCTGTTCCTGCATCCCCCAGTGTGGGTCAACAGCTGTGACCGGGGTCTGACCTGGAGTAGCACCTGGTCCCTCTTCTCGGTTCCTCCCTGGTTCACGGAGTCGACTGAGCCGCCGTGTGACTTTGGTCGGACCGAGTTGATACTTAGTTACGCCCCTCCAGGCACTCCTCGGTTCATGGTAGAGTGGGATCACTAATCACGCTCACGCCAGTCAGTCCGGGCGTGAGCGTAATAGTTTGCTCAGGCCATGGTTCCCGTTGAGCCCCACGGCCCTTCGCTGTCAGAGACATTTTGAATCCTTGTCTGGTGAATACGTGCACCAAGAAAAACTTTTTTTTTTCTCAAGCTGTGGCCCAGGCGATTTACGCACCAGCCCAAATGGAGCTATCAGCACTCGTTCCTGCGGATCCACCACGGTACTATGGGGATCCAAAACAAAGCCGTGCATTTGTGGAGCAATGCATGCTGCATTTCAAATTCTATGCTTACTATTTTCCTACTGATCGGGTTAAAGTAGCATTCATGATGTCCTACCTAGCGGGTGATGCCTTGAAATGGATCACCCCCCTATGGGAAGCATGGGATCCTATCGTCTCTGACCTGCAGGCCTTCCAGGTGGCCTTTCTAATGGTCTTCGATGACCCTAACCCTGAGTCTTCTGCTAAAGCTTCCCTTCCCAGTATCCCAGAGCAGCCTCGATGGGTAATGTGTGTAGGTAGCCTACCAGTTCTCCAGCCTGAAGAGACTGCTGCCCACACAGAACCCACACAGGATGACAATGCTCCACAGAATACTTTTCTTCCCAACCTCAAGAGGCAGTCCAGACGTGCAAGGCATAGAGGTAAACCGTCACGCCAGGTTCTGTCCTCCCAAAGACCTCCTGTTCCCCAGCCTGTGGAGGCAGCTCTCCGCACAGAATCCATGAAGGATGACTATGTTCGTCAGGCAAAGCAGAGGCCAGAACTCAGTCACAAAATCGGATTGCGGTCCCGCTGCGGTTGTTTGGGACCCCCTGACATTTTTTGTCCAGTGAAGGTTGGAGAATCCCAAGACATTAGGCCTGTAGGAGAGGCTGCCCTTGGCGTTAGTGTTTCCTCTCCACAGATGACCATGACTGTCTCCGTGGCAAGTGAAGGCCTCGGATTAACCGGAAGTTTCAGGCTTAAAGCCTTGAAGAGTCAGTGTCTGATTCCCGTCCGACAACTTCAGAAGCTGGTTTGGGCATTGTCAGCAGAAGGACGAGCCCTACTCAGAAACAGTCAAAATATGTCTGTACAAATTAAGCTCCAGATTGGAGCATTACACATGAACAAGTTCACATTCCAGGTGCTGTCTGGTTTACCCACAGGTCGTCCAGAGCCGAGAGATCTAGTGCCCGCTCAGGTCTGGAGATCCTGTATGGTGTTTCCTGGGGGACTGCTGAGGAGGAAGAGATGTCCAGTCCCCATATCTTCAGGACAGTCAGCAGTTTCTTCTTCTTCTTCACCAGATCTGCTAGTCGCTGACTCGCTGTGCGCTGAAGTCTCCGAATGAAGGGAAGCGGAGGCATTGTTCCCACACAGTCTCAAAGATTGTACCAATGATCTGGCTTTAGGCACCGCCCCGCCTCGCAGACATGTCATCTCAGAAACCAGACTGAAGTTGGTCCCTAATCAAGGATCCTCCATCTCTAACAAATCTGGCAATAAGTTCATAAAGGCGGTGGTTACCTCCAAGTCCCTGCACCCCTCCAACCAGGTGGAGGACCTCCAGTTGCCTCCTGAATCCTCTGGGGTGCTATCGGATAACAAATGGAGAGAGACTTTTCTGCACCCTGTACCTAGTACTTCGCCCACTTCATTCAGTAAGCTGGGCAAAGTGTACGTCTAGGCGGTGGTTACCTCCGAGTCTCTGCACCCCTCAAAGCAGGCGGAGGTCTTCCAGTTGTCTCCTGAATCCCCCGGGGTGCTACCTGATAACAAATGGAGAGAGACTTTTCTTCACCCTGTACCTGGTACTTCTCCCACTTCATCCAGTAAGCTTGGCAAAGTGTACGTCAGAGCGGTGGTTAACCCCGAGTCTCTGCACCCCTCCAACCTGGTGGAGGACCTCCAGTTGTCCCGTGAATCCTTTGGGGTGCTACCCGATATTGATAAGTGGAGAGAGACTTTCCTGTGTCCTGTTCCTGATACCTCGCCCACTTCATCTGTTGCTGAGGATGGCCCGATGGAAAGAAGCATCCTTGTTACCAAGATGATGAGACCAGCTTTGTTCCCTCTAGTGGACAGAAGAGGAAATCTTCTTGAGGAGAAGGATCGGCCTCCAAATTCTCTGCAGAAAATCCTTGCTGGCTGGAGGAAGAGGGGGCGTAAAGGGGGGGTACTGTTACATCCCTGGCGGCGTGCTTGCATAGTGCACCACCTCCCACCATGCAAGACCACAATCTTACCTGTCAGTCCATGCTGCACTCTTTACTCCAGTACCTGCTCTGTCCATGTCTCTTGTCTGATTGCTTAGGGCATCGGCGTGGCTTTCTGCTTGTTTCTTATAGCTACTGTGTGCACAGTCCTAATTCATCCCCAGCCTATTGCTGTGAGCCACTGGATACTTAAACCCCCTCCATCCAGTGGGAGGTGCCTGGGCATCACTTTCTTACAGTCTGTGTTCTGTGCAACTGTTAGTTGCCAGGTCCTGTCCTGACTCTAGCCTGTCCGCCACCCTGGGGGCCGAGTACCCAGGCTCGTTCCTGTATCTTGTTCCCGGTTCAGTTCCTGTCTGAACAGTGTCCTAGCCCATTACCTGTTTGTCTCTATGTCAGAATCTTACCTTTTCCTGCAGTGTCTGAACCTGCACCTAACTCCAACTCGTTGTCTCTGTACTTCTGTTTGTGAGTTTTGTGTCCACTCGCTACTTCATTGTAAGTACCTTGTGTGTATCTGGTTCTGCTTGTCCCCTTTCCCTTCCTCCGTATCTACCTCCTGTTTTCTAACCATCTTCCTGTATTTTCCAGTCTGTTCCATGTGAACAGAGCCCTGTCCTGTCTGCCTTCATCTTCTGCTCTGTTCTGCTCTATTTGTTCACCGCTCCGGCGGTTCCGCTCTGCTCCGCTTGGTTACCGCACCTGTGGTTCTATTCCGCTCTGCTTGTTCACCGCTCCGGCGGTTTTGCTCCTTTCTGCTTGTTCTCCGCGTCTGTGGTTTTGCTCCGCTCTGCTTGTTCACCGCGCCTGCAGTTTTGCTCCGCTTTGCTTGTTCACCGCTCTGGCGGTTCCGCTCTGCTCCGCTTGTTTACCGCACCTGCGGTTCTATTCTGCTCTGCTTGTTCACTGCTCCGGGGGTTCCGCTCTGCTTCACTTGTTTACCGCACCTGCGGTTTTGCTCCGCTCTGCTTGTTCACCGCTCCTGCGATTTTGCTCCGCTCTGCTTGTTCACCGCGCCTGCGGTTTTGCTCCGCTCTGCTTGTTCTCTGCACCTGCGGTTTTGCTACGCTCTGCTTGCTCACCGCACCTGTGGTTTTGCTACGCTCTGCTTGTTCACTGCATCTGCGGTTTCGCCCTGCTCTGTTTGCTCACCGCACCGACGGTTCTGCTCTGCTTGTTCACCGCATCTGCGGTTTCGCTCTGCTGTCCACCGCACCTGCGGCTCCGTTCCTGTGTCCCAGTCTGAACTGGTCCCTATCCAACCTGCGTTCCTACCTGCCAGTACCCGCCAGTCTGCATACCAGCCGTGCCTGACAGTGCCCACCTGTCTGCATGCCAGCCGAGCCTGCCAGTCCTCTCCTGTCTGCATACCAGCCGTGCCTGCCAATACCCACCTGTCTTCATACCAGCCTTGTCAGCCAGTACCCACCTCTCTGTATACCAGCCTAACCTGCCTCTTCCTGCATTCCCCGGTGTGGGTCAACAGCTGTGACCGGGGTCTGACCTGGAGTAGCACCTGGTCCCTCTTCTCGGTTCCTCCCTGGTTCACGGAGTCGACTGAGATGCCGTGTGACCTTGGTCGGACTTAGTTACGCCCCTCCAGGCACTCCTCGGTTCATGGTACAGTGGGATCACTAATCACGCTCACGCCAGTCAGTCCGGGCGTGAGCGTAACACGGTGGGACCAAGATATGACCCCCTGGATGTACCCAGGTCACAACACTTGCTTACAGAAACAATTCAGAACATTATAGCATACTCATCACAGCTTCATGCAGCTCCAACTCTAGCCCTGCCATTTATTTCCACTGGTATCTTTGGATATCCGAAACGGGACGCGGCCAAAATAATAGTTGGGACTATAAAGCAATACATCGCCATGAATCCAACTAAACTAAGAGAGATAAGACTCTTGGCCATCGACAGGGTTCTCGTCGATTATGCCGCTCAACTAATCAAACCCAATATCTGGTCTCCCCCAGTGTTCCCCTACCTCCAAGATCTCCCAAAAATCAGTACTCATGCTGATTTCCCTCCGCCTCCACCTCCACCTCCTCTCCCAGAGATGGAGGAAGTGGACCAGAATACCGGCCCACCCAAGTATACCCCGTTTTCCCCAGCACAGTCGGATACTCTGTGTAACAATCTCCCGGATCCCGAACACTCCCCCATGGCTTTTTATAGGGGCATGGCTGCAAATAGAGAGATATATTCTACAACAAGGCAAGATATTCTACACCTGCTCTGTGTAAAAGCCGGTGAAGGATATTATCCAATGGTAGAGGCTGCGATCCCATATAACAGAGCATTAGACGCCAATACGTACGAGAGTGGGGTTGACTTCTGTCAAGCCCTTAAAATATGAGCTCAGGATAAGTGTAACGGGTCTGGGAGGTGGAACCTCTGAGCAACTATACAAGGGGGCGGTCCTTGTAAGGAAGCGGGTGGCTCCCAGGGAAGACGGGCAGGTAGTCACGGCAAGTGACAGGGATAGTCTCTGGGTAGAAGGGCAGGTAGTCGCGGCAAGTGACAGGGACAGTCTCTGGGTAGAAGGGCAGGTAGTCACGGCAAGTGACAGGGACAGTCTCTGGGTAGAAGGACGGGTACTCACGGCAAGTGACAGGGACAGTCTCTGGGTAGAAGGACAGCAGGCAGGTAGCAGGTGAGTGCTCCCAGGTGATCAGGCAAGAGTCTCTGGACAGGCAGGTGGTCACGGCAAGTGACGGCGGAGCCTCCAGGTAGGCTAGCAGGCAGGTAGCAGGTGAGTGCTCCCAGGTGAGCAGGCAAGAGTCTCTGGACAGGCTGGTGGTCACGGCAGGTGACGGCGGAGCCTCCAGGTAGGCTAGCAGGCAGGTAGCAGGTGAGCGCTCCCAGGTGAGCAGGCAAGAGTCTCTGGACAGGCAGGTGGTCACGGCAAGTGACGGCGGAGCCTCCAGGTAGGCTAGCAGGCAGGTAGCAGGTGAGCGCTCCCAGGTGAGCAGGCAAGAGTCTCTGGACAGGCAGGTGGTCACAGCAAGTGATGGCGGAGCCTCCAGGTAGGCTAGCAGGCAGGTAGCAGATGAGCGCTCCCAGGTGAGCGGGCAGGCTGGTCCATAGACAGACTGACAGGTGTCGGAAGGCAGACCGTCGGACCGCAGGCTTGCAAGCAGGTAAACGGATATCAGGCAGGTATCAAGCAGGAATCTGACAGGTGACTGGCAGGTAACTGGTAACGGGACCTGAGGGCTGAAGCAGAGTGAAGGCTTTGCAACAACATTGCTCGGGCACCTCCATTTTGGAGGAGGTGCCTTATATATGGTGAGGTCCTCCGGCCATTGGCCGGGGACTCCTTAGGACGACGCGCGCGGCCCCTTTAAGAGAGGGGGAGCGCGCGCGTGCGCGCCCTAAGCACAGTGGCCGGGAAGCAGCGCGCGCTGCCAGCAGAGCGGGAGGAGGATGCCGGGCACGGAGTGGAGAGGTGAGGGGAACAGCGTTCCTGCCTAGCAGGAGGCAGGGACGCCGACGCTACAGTACTCCCCCCTTTAGGCCCCCCCTTTTTTAGGCCAGACAGAAATTTATCAAGGATGAGAGGGGCATGGATGTTCTCCCGGGGCTCCCAAGTTCTCTCCTTAGGACCAAACCCCTTCCAATCTACCAGAAAAAAGGTTTTTCCTCTTACCCTTTTGGTGGCCAGAATGTTCTCTACCTCAAACTCGTTTTCAGCGGAAACCGGAGCAGGAGGCGTACCTGTAGACTTGGAAAAAGAGTTAAGTACCACGGGTTTGAGGAGAGATACATGGAAGGAGTTAGGGATCCGCAAGTTGGCCGGGAGTTTCAATTTATAGGCCACTGATTTGATTTGTTTGATAACTTCCAGTGGGCCGATGAACCGAGGCCCTAACTTGTAGGAAGGAATCTTGAGCCGGACATACTTGGACGAGAGCCAGACTTTATCTCCAGGACGGAATTGTGGAGGATCCAGGCGTTTCTTGTCAGCGTGTTTTTTCATCCGCTCGGACGACAGAAGGAGTGCGGATCGGGTACTCTCCCAAATGGAGGAAAATTTGCTAATGAGAGATTCCGCTGCCGGATTGTCCACCGAGGTGGAGACGGGAAATGGGATCCGAGGATGCTGACCGAAGACTACAAAAAACGGGGACTTGGAGGAAGATTCGCTCTCGTGATTATTGTAAGAGAATTCGGCCCATGGCAGGAGATCCACCCAGTCTGAATGGTGGGCATTAACGAAGTGCCGGAGGTAACTGGTCAGGATCTGATTGATCCGCTCCACTTGACCATTGTACTGTGGGTGGTATGCGGAGGAGAAGTCCAGGGTGACGTCTAGCAGCTTGCATGTGGCTCTCCAGAAGCGTGAGGTGAACTGGACCCCACTATCCGACACGATGTGGAGGGGCAGGCCATGGAGACGGAAGATGTGGCGGATAAAGTCTTTAGCCAGCTCGGGTGCAGACGGGAGGCCTGGCAGGGGAATGAAATGAGCCATTTTGGAAAAGCGGTCAGCGAACACCAAAATGACCGTACAACCGGCAGAGACAGGGAGATCTGTTATGAAGTCCATAGCTATATGCTGCCAGGGGGCAGCAGGTACTGGAAGAGGAAGGAGGCGACCGGCTGGCAGGTGTCTCGGAACCTTGTTGCGGGCACAGGACACACAGGCAGAAACAAAGTCTATTACGTCCTTGTGCAGGGTAGGCCACCAGTAGTGCCGGGTGATAAGCTGGAGGGTCTTTTTCTGGCCGGCGTGGCCAGCAAGCTTAGACGAGTGACCCCAGTGTAGGATCTTCTCCCGATCAGGTACCGTTACGAACGTCTTACCGGGAGGGAGGCGATTTAGACTCACGGGGGCCACCTGCATTACTCTGGCGGGATCGATGATGTGTTTAGGTTCCTCCTCAAGATCAGACACCAGGAAGGATCGGGACAAGGCATCATGTAGTGCCGGCGTCCCTGCCCTCTGCTAGGCAGGGACGCTGTTCCCCTCACCGCTCTGCTCCGTGCCCGGCGTCCCTCTCCCGCTCTGCTGGCAGCGCGCGCTCCTTCCCGGCCACTGTGCTTAGGGCGCGCGCGCGCGCCCTCCCTCCCTCTTAAAGGGGCCGCGCGCGCCGTCCTAAGGAGTCCCCGGCCAATGGCCGGAGGACTTTACCATATATAAGGCACCTCCTTCAAAATGGAGGTGCCCGAGCAATGTTGTTGCACAGTTCTACTCTGCTTCAGCCCTCAGGTCCCGTTGCCAGTTACCTGCCAGTTACCTGCCAGATTCCTGCCAGCTTGCTGTCCTAATCCTGCCTGATTTCCTGTTACCTGCCTGCCTGCCTGAGGTCCGACGGTCTGCCTTACAACTCCGGTCAGTCTGTCTAAGGACCAACTTGCCCGCTCACCTGGGAGCGCACATCAGCTACCTGCCTGCTTGCCTGAGGTCCGACGGTCTGCCTTACAACTCCGGTCAGTCTGTCTATGGACCAGCTTGCCCGCTCACCTGGGAGCGCTTCTCCGCTACCTGCCTGCTTGCCTGCCCGGAGGCTCCGCTGTCACGTGCTGTGACCACCAGCTATTCCAGACTCTTGCCCGCTCACCTGGGAGCGCTTCTCCGCTACCTGCCTGCTTGCCTGCCCGGAGGTTCCGCTGTCACGTGCTGGGACCACCAGCTATTCCAGAGACTCTTGCCCGCTCACCTGGGAGCGCTTCTCCGCTACCTGCCTGCTTGCCTACCTGGAGGCTCCGCCGTCACGTGCTGTGACCACCTGCTATTCCAGAGACTCTCGCTTGCTCACCTGGGAGCACACATCCTCCATCTGCCTTGCTAGCCTACCTGGAGGTTCAGTCATCACAGGTCGTACCTACCCTTTACCTAGAGACTGCCCCGGTCACTTGCCGTGACCTCCAGCCCGTTCTTCCAGAGACTGCCCCGGTCACTTGCCGTGACCTCCAGCCCGTTCTTCCAGAGACTGCCCTGATCACTTGCCGTGACCTCCTGCCCGTACACCCAGAGACTGTCCCGGTCACCTGCTGTGACTGCCTGCCTGGTCGCCACCCGCTCCCTTACAAGGACCGCTCCCTTGTATAGTAGCCCAGAGGTTCCGCCTCCCAGACCCGTTACACATCAGTTTTGATGTTTTTGTCATCCGGGCGAAAATGAAGAACAAAATCAAAGCGAGCAAAAAACAAGGACCACCGGGCTTGGCGCGGGTTAAGTCTCTGGGCACTCTGGAGGTAAGCCAAGTTCTTGTGGTCCGTATAAATTATTACCTGGTGAAGAGCCCCCTCGAGCAGGTAACGCCACTCCTCCAATGCCAGCTTAATGGCCAATAACTCTCGGTCTCCTATAGAATAGTTGCGCTCGGAAGAGGAGAAGAGTTTGGAGAAGAAGCCGCAAGTTACCATTCTCCCGGAAGACGATTTTTGGGTAAGTACCGCTCCGGCTACAGAAGAGGAGGCGTCAACTTCCAGGAAGAATTGCTTGTTGCCGTCCGGGCGATGCAGCACCGGGGCGGAAGAGAAAGCCTGTTTTAAGGAAAGAAAGGCTTCCTCTGCTTCGGGCGGCCATTCTCTGGGATTAGTGCCCTTACGGGTGAGCGCAGAGATAGGGGCAGTCCGGGAAGAGAAGTGCGGTATGAAGAGGCGGTAGTAGTTGGCGAAGCCCAGGAACCGCTGAATAGCCTTCAACCCCTCTGGTCGAGGCCACTTCTCGATGGCAGACAGTTTCTCAGGATCCATTCGTAGGCCGGTCTGAGAAATTATGTAGCCCAAAAACGGAAGCGAGGTCTGCTCAAAGAGGCACTTCTCATATTTAGCGTAGAGGTGGTTCTGCCTGAGCCTGAGCAGAACCTGACGAACATCCCTCCGGTGTGTGGGGAGATCCGGAGAGAAGACCAAGATGTCGTCCAGGTACACCACTACGCAGGAGTAGAGAAGGTCCCGGAAGATGTCATTGACCAACTCTTGAAAGACGGCAGGAGCGTTACAGAGACCGAAGGGCATTACCAGGTATTCATAGTGGCCGTCCCGTGTGTTGAATGCCGTCTTCCATTCATCCCCGTGACGGATACGGACCAGGTTATACGCCCCACGGAGGTCCAGTTTGGTGAAGATTCTAGCCCCCCTCAGACGGTCAAATAATTCCGGAATGAGCGGAAGGGGGTATTTATTCTTCACCGTGATCTGGTTAAGGCCTCTATAGTCTATACAGGGACGGAGTGAGCCGTCCTTCTTTTTGACGAAGAAGAAGCCTGCTCCCGCCGGGGAAGTAGATTTCCGGATGAACCCCCGGGCCAGATTCTCCTCAATATATTCTGACATGGATCGGGTCTCAGCAGCGGACAAAGGGTAAATGCGCCCACGGGGAGGAGTAGCGCCGGGCATCAGGTCGATTGGGCAGTCGTATGGTCTATGAGGGGGTAATGTCTCTGCCTCCTTTTTATTAAAGACGTCCGCATACGACCAATAAGGAGCCGGAAGACCAGGTAGATTGGCTGGAGTAGGAGAAGGACGGACAGGATGGACGGGAACTAAACAAGTCTTATGGCAGTCCTGTCCCCAGCGAAGGACTTCTCCGGTCTGCCAATCAAGCATGGGTGCATGTTTCTGAAGCCAAGGTAGGCCTAGTAAGAGGGCGTGAGAGAGTCCAGGCAGAACATGAAAGAAGATGCTCTCAGAGTGCAGCATTCCCACCTGCAGGGTTATGGATTCGGTGATGAGTTGGATGGGATGTGGTAAGAGGCCCCCATCCACGGCAGCGACAGATAAGGGTACAGGTAGAGGTTTGGTGGGAATGCGGTATTTCTCTACCAGAGACTGAGAAATGAGA
Organism: Phyllobates terribilis; assembly: GCF_046119375.1. NCBI lineage: Eukaryota > Metazoa > Chordata > Amphibia > Anura > Dendrobatidae > Phyllobates > Phyllobates terribilis. The sequence continues at coordinate 15,899,076 of NW_027362761.1, read as the reverse complement.
TTTCCGGCAGCTCCAGAGTCAAGTTGGGCTAGTTCAAAATAACGGTTCTCCCCGCAGATGATAGAGACCGACAGCAACAGAGATGGAGAGGGTTTACTCTTGTCTAGGACGACCTCTCTGAGCGATCCTAGACACAGGCGTTTCCCGACCTCTCCGGGCAGGAACGGATCCGGTGCTCCTTACTGCCACAGTAGAAGCAGCTCCCCTCGGCACGGCGTAACTCTTGACGGGTCTTGACCATCTTGGTCTGGTCGACCTGCATAGGCTCAGGTGAGTGCGCCTGGGGAGTAGCGGGAGAAGTGACAGATTTCTGAAAGGTAGGGGCTAGACGTGGAAACCTCCTCTCACGGGTGACCTCTTTGGCGCGTTCCTGAAACCGGATGTCAATCCGGGTGGCAAGAGTTATTAAGTCGTCGAGTGTGGTAGGTATGTCCCGACCGGCGAGTTCATCTTTAATACGGCCGGACAGACCCTCCCAAAAGACAGACACCAGGGCGTCGTTATCCCAGGCCAGCTCCGAAGCAAGGGTACGGAACAGTATGGCATATTGGCCCACGGTGAGATTTCCTTGATGGAGGCGTAGCAGAGATGATGCGGATGAGGTCTTCCGTCCGGGTTCGTCGAAGACTTTCCGGAAAGCCGTGAGAAAGGCTGGCAGGTTGGACACCAGGGGGTCTCCTCTCTCCTCTCTCACATAGAGGATTTAGCCAAGCCAGTGCCTCCCCTGTGAGATGGGACATGATGAAGGCTACTTTGGCCCGGTCGGAGATAAACTGGTGGGACAGGAGTTCAAAGTGCAGGGTACACCGGTTTATGAAGCCCCGAGCTTGAGCGGGGTCGCCTCCGAAGCGAGGAGGTGCAGAAAGCCGGGGTCCGGGGCAGGATGCCATGGTATTGGTGGGCAGCGGCGCTGCCGAGTTGCGAGTCATGACACTAGCGGTGGTTGCTGGTGGAGCAGTCAGAGTGTCCAGGCGAGAGTTGACATTCCGCAGATGACTCAGGATGGACTCCTGTTGGGACCTCATGACATAGGTCCGAGAGCGAGGGAGCTTGGGTGCCACCGGGTTCCATGGCCCGAGCAAACTGTAACGGGTCTGGGAGGCGGAACCTCTGAGCAACTATACAAGGGGGCGGTCCTTGTAAGGAAGCAGGTGGCTCCCAGGGAAGATGGGCAGGTAGTCACGGCAAGTGACAGGGACAGTCTCTGGGTAGAAGGGCAGGTAGTCGCGGCAAGTGACAGGGACAGTCTCTGGGTAGAAGGGCAGGTAGTCACGGCAAGTGACAGGGACAGTCTCTGGGTAGAAGGACGGGTACTCACGGCAAGTGACAGGGACAGTCTCTGGGTAGAAGGACAGCAGGCAGGTGGCTGGTGAGCGCTCCCAGGTGAGCGGGCGAGAATCTTTGGACAGGCAGGTGGTCACGGCAAGTGACAGCAGAGCCTCCAGGTAGGCTAGCGGGCAGGTAGCAGGTGAGTGCTCCCAGGTGAGCAGGCAAGAGTCTCTGGACAGGCAGGTGGTCACGGCAAGTGACGGCGGAGCCTCCAGGTAGGCTAGCAGGCAGGTAGCAGGTGAGTGCTCCCAGGTGAGCAGGCAAGAGTCTCTGGACAGGCAGGTGGTCACGGCAGGTGACGGCGGAGCCTCCAGGTAGGCTAGCAGGCAGGTAGCAGGTGAGCGCTCCCAGGTGAGCAGGCAAGAGTCTCTGGACAGGCAGGTGGTCACGGCAAGTGACGGCGGAGCCTCCAGGTAGGCTAGCAGGCAGGTAGCAGGTGAGCGCTCCCAGGTGAGCAGGCAAGAGTCTCTGGACAGGCAGGTGGTCCCGGCAAGTGACGGCGGAGCCTCCAGGTAAGCTAGCAGGCAGGTAGCAGATGAGTGCTCCCAGGTGAGCAGGCAGGCTGGTCCATAGACAGACTGACAGGTGTCGGAAGGCAGACCGTCGGACCGCAGGCTTGCAAGCAGGTAAACGGATATCAGGCAGGTATCAAGCAGGAATCTGACAGGTGACTGGCAGGTAACTGGTAACGGGACCTGAGGGCTGAAGCAGAGTGAAGGCTTTGCAACAACATTGCTAGGGCACCTCCATTTTGGAGGAGGTGCCTTATATATGGCCATTGGCTGGCCATTGGCCGGGGACTCCTTAGGACGGCGCGCGCAGCCCCTTTAAGAGAGGGGAGCGCGCGCGCCCTAAGCACAGTGGCCGGGAAGCAGCGCGCGCTGCCAGCAGAGCGGGAGGAGGACGCCGGGCACGGAGTGGAGAGGTGAGGGGAACAGCGTCCCTGCCTAGCAGGAGGCAGGGACGCCGACGCTACAATAAGTTGGCTGATCAATCCACTACCCTCACAGACGTCACTCAAGAGAAGGGGTAGTCGGCTGAAAAGTTTTATGGGCGCCTTATGCAGGTCTATAAGGACCTTGGGTTCTCCTTACATACTAAAACTCATTGCCAGCTGTTAGTGTCCGCCTTTATCCAGGGTTTACGTACTGAAATCAATGACGCGATATTGGCTGTAAGACCAGATGCTGAGTCAGCCACCCCAGGAGATGCCCTAAAGGTAGCAAAAAGCTTCCAGTAAAATGTCGCCCGGACCGCTTCTGCAGTTAAGCCTAAATCCAAACCCGCTGCAGTGGCAGTTGCGACACCCGCAGTACCCGTAACACAGTATCCTCCCTTACAGCCCCACTATTATCCCATGGCGGTGCCTAATCAACAAGTAATGTATCACGGGAAAAGACCAGTAGTGAATTCTCGTCTTCAATGTTGGAGATGTGGCCGGACAGGACACTTCCAAAGGGACTGTCACACTCCTGCTAGCCAGTGTACCACCCAAGCCCCCATATCCACAAATAGGACGCCCAGCCCACGAGACTCACGAGAAAATGTCCCCCAAGACCGTCGATTACTGAAATGGAGGCCAACCAGAGTCTGCCCGTAACCACCCCTGTTCACCTGTAGTTCTCCCAGTAGGAGGAAATCCGGTGAAGTTCATAGTAGACACTGAGGCGGCCAACTCCATTTTAAAATCCTCTGAACTGCCCCAGGGTCTCCTGGTCCAATTTTCTAACAACAATCTAATATTAATCGGTGTGGATGGCAGACCTAACAAACATACTCTCACCAAACCTATTCCAATTGGCCCATTCCCGGAAGTAATGGCACAATTTGTCATATCTCCGACCTGCCCGGTGAATCTTTTACGGGCAGACCTCTTGTCTAAATTCCGATCCCGAATTCAAGGACAATGGTCAGATGATCCTTACTATAAAGGATCCAAATTCTGATACACAAGTAGAGGAGGTCTGCATCTTACGAGCACTACCCACGGTTATGGTTAACGTATCAGATACTAATGGAAATCTCCCAAACAATCCCAGGTTAGCCCCATACCTAGGGGAAATTCCTTCTCATCTGTGGTCACAAGGGCCAGACAACATTGGGAGATTGCCGGTAGAACCAATACAGGTGTACCTCAAGCCCAGAGCTCCCTTCCCCAAGGTTCGCCAGTACCCGCTCAAATATGCACAAGGTCTACACCAGCAAATTCAGACCTTGTTAGAAAAAGGGGCACTAATTCCCTGCGTCTCCCCGTGCAATACGCCGTTGTTGCCCGTAAGGAAGAAATCTCAACCGGGGCAGCCGCCCGCTTATCGATTGGTGCAGGATTTGAGGGCAGTAAATGCAGCGACAGTCTTGGAAACTCCTGTGGTGCCCACATACGCTTCTTTCACAAATACCATCTATCGCAGCCTGGTTTACAGTAATTGATTTGGCAAACGCCTTTTACAGTATTCCACTACATAAAGACTGTCAGTTTCTGTTTGCATTTACATATCAAGGCAGGCAATTGACTTGGACGGTAACGCCGCAGGGAGCACAGAATAGCCCCAATCAGTTTACAAAGAACATGTCCAGCTGTCTGCTGCCGTGGCAGCTGGACAACCCTGAGGTAGTGCTATTACAATACGTTGATGATCTTCTTTTGTGCACCCCCACGGAGCAAATGTCCATCAGGACCAGTGTTAGCCTCCTCAAACATCTAGCAAAACTAAATTGTCGTGTCTCAGCCTCGAAACTTCAGCTTTGCCTTGGTCAAGTGGTTTTCTTAGGCCACTGCCTTACTCAGGGTGCCAGGCATCTCACAGAAGAAAGGAAAATGGCCATCTATCTACTACCATTCCCAAAGGATCCCATAGAGCTGCAACGGTTCCTCGGACTATGTACATATTGCAGACAATGGATCCCAGACGCCTCACATCTGATGCAACCCCTATATGATGCATTAAAAGAAGACACGCTGGCTGATGTAAACAACAAGGACCACCAAGAACTGCTGCAACAAGCCTTTGAGCAACTAAAATCAAGGATAATGACAGCCCCTGCACTTGGAAACCCGGATTATGCTCAACCTTTCCATTTGTATGTACTCACGCAGAGACACTGTACAAAGCAGCACCCGGTCGGTTATTACTCAGCGCGTCTGGACCCGGTAGCCAGGGCCTCCCCCAGCTGTCTACGAGCGATTCACGCCACACAACAGTTACTTGAAAAAACGGCGGATATCACCCTTGGACATGAGACTCACATTTATGCTCCACACGATATTGCGGCTGTTTTAGCTTTACAGCAGCCTAAACATCTGTCCACACAGAGACACCTGCGGCTGCAGTGTTCGTTGATTTTACCAGAAAATGTGAAATTAGACCGGTGCACCAGCATCAACCCGGCCACCCTGCTGCCAGCACCTGAAGGAGAGGGGAAAGATGCTCCACCACATGATTGTCTGGAACAAATTACTGCGGAGTCAACTCCACTTGTTTTAGTGGGGGAAGTACCCTTGGACAACCCAGAACTCACGTTATATACGAATGGATCCAGATATGCTGATACCTCTGGCAGGTTTCATACCGGATATGATGTCACAACTGAAGATACATTGGTAGAGGCTGCAGCCTTACCTCCCAGTATGTCAACACAGGAAGCAGAGCTCAAAGCTCTGATTGCTGCTTGTCAACAGGCCAAAGGAAAACGCGTGAATATATTTACCGACTCGAGATACACCTTCGGGATTGCACATGACTTTGGGGAGATCTGGGCAAAGAGGCTTTGTCACGACTGCAGGTTCTCCTGTTAAAAATGCTGAAAGCGTCAGACAATTGATGGAAGCGGTACAATTACCAAGACAGTTGGCTGTTGTAAAGGTAAAAGTTCATATCCGACAAGACGCCCCCGAAGCAAGAGGTAATGCACTTGCTGATCTCCATGGTAAACAAGCAGCTCTTCTCCAGACATCCATGTCCATGACTGTTACGCGACAGCAGACCAAACAGCTAAATTCCGTGCCAACTCAGGATCAACCTGCAGAAAATCATCAACCGGTCCCTCCAATCACAAAACTACGCTCCACACAGCAGAAAGAGGAACGCCAGTCATGGAAGGAAGCAGGTGCTAAATTGAGAGATGGGCTATGGAAAAAGGAACAACTATATTGTTTGCCTCGACTCCTATATCCTGCCTTTGCAGCCTGGGCCCATGGACCGGTGCATCGAGGGAAAAACCAAGCTTTGCTACTGGTACAGAAACTTTATTGGGCCCTAGGAATTTCCACTATGTTGAGCGCACAGAACAAAGGTTGCACAATATGCCAAACCTGCAACCGAGGTAGATTACAGAATGTACCAACAAAACACCTTGCTAATCCAGAGTATCTGTTCCAACGATTACAGGTTGATCATATCACTCTCCTTAAAGCAGAACGATATGAATATTGCTTAGTGATAGTGGATATGTTTTCCAGCTGGCCAGAAGCATTTGCCGCTCCAAATGTGGCGCCCCTGAGGGTTCGGTCGCCACAGAGGTGTTGCATCTCAGCCAGAGATGTGGCATCTCACTCTCAGGTAAGGAAGGAGTACAGCTCAGGACCCTAACACCTGCATCCAACACACACCACTCCAGGCCAGCAGGAGGGGCAAGATGTCTCTGGTGCTTGCTGAGCCCCATTCCTGGCTGGAGTGGGGGGAACCCAGAGAGGGGGAACCATGTAGTGGGTGTGGGTGGAGGAAGTAGCTTAGGGGAGCACATGAGAGGGAGGTATAAATTGGGAAGCCATCTTAGAAAGTGGAGTGTTCAGTCAGAGGAGGAGAAGTGAGAGGAGCAGAGGTTCTGCAGGAGCTCTGCTCCAGAGGCGGGCCTCGCCAGTGAGGCCCAAGTCTGAAGAAAAGGAGAGAATAGAGGAGAGGGAGCAGGAGAAAGGCTCCAGGATTCAAGAAAGGACCCTAGGGGTACGGGTCGTGCAGAAGGCCACCAGTACGCCCGCATCTGCCAGGCGGTTGAGGGGTCAGGCCACCTAAGGGGAACCGGTCCCTCAACTAGCGGAGGACTTTATGCCCAACTAGAAACCGGAGGCTGCAGCACTTTATGTCCTGTAGCCACAAGTCCACGCCAGTCTCAACGAGAAGGTAGCCATATAGGACCTAGGGGACGGAACAGACGTCGCCCGCCAAGGCCCGCGGGTACTGGATTGGAGAAACTAGGTGTGAGATGCAGGGTAAAGGCCAGAGAGAGGACATAGAAGGGGGTCCTGTTAAGTACTCCGGAGTTACCAGGGGTTAGACCGAACCCCTCCCTGAGTAAACACAGGACGACGAGGGCAGTTACATGGATCCCTGTAATCTGGACTGCAACAACTGTGAGTAAAGACCCTGGGACTGCACTTCCTTGTCTCTGTGTTTCTTGCTGCGCCATCAACCCCTGCACTACAACGCCCAGCACAACCTGCAATATCCACACTGCCCTGGAGCTAGCACTTCCTGTGGAGAGCCACACCATCCCTGTTTCAGTAACATCAGCTTCAGAGGACTGCTTCGCAGCGGCGGCTCCCTTTAGCCGAATTCCACAGGTGGCGTCACGAACTCTATAAAAACACTATAAATCCCCTATCCATAGCCCCTTTTATTGACCGCCCTGGGTCACGGACCGGGTCACCACCACTTTGACATCCCCCAGCATCTACCGGCCCGGCACCGGGTACCCCTCGGCCCAGGGGGCGCGTCACAAACATGACTGCCAAGACCACCGCCAAGAAGCTGGTCTCTGAAGTTATTTGCCGGTATGGAGTCCCAGAAGTTATCGAGAGTGATCAGGGACCAGCCTTTTCCTCATGTGTATATCAAGAAATACTTACCATGATCGGATCAACAGTGGCATTACATACTCCTTACCATCCACAGTCAAGAGGCAAGGTGGAGAGATTGAATGGCACACTGAAAAGGTAATTGACCAAAATGATGCAGGAGACTACGGCCCAGTGGCCTGAGCTCCTTCCCATTGCACTATATCACATACGTACCACCCCCATAGGGAAACATAAATTGTCACCTTATGAGAAACTATTTGGGTCACATCCAGCTATAGCTCGATTTACCCCACAACAATTATCAGAAGAAACGGATTATGTTGTACAGTATGTGATTCAGCTTGCCAAAGCACTAACTGACACCCATGCGTTAGTATCATCTTCTATTCCAGATCCAGCTGATGCAGAAGGTTTTCATACCCTCAAGCCTGGAGATTATGTGAAGAGGCATGTTCGGAAACACGGACTAGAACCATTGTATGACGAACCATACCAAGTGCTCCTGACAACCACAACAGCAGTAAAACTTGAAGGGAAGTCAACATGGATCCATGCTTCACACTGCAAACGCCAACCATCCTGAGATGTTTTATGATAATATGTATGGTTAAATCAGTCAATACCTGGAATAGCCTACAACAGAATACTGACCCTTTTAATAACAAGTTCGTTACTCACCACCAGATTTTGGTACAAGAATTTAGTCAATTAGAGAACAACCAAATCAGTGACTGTTGGATATGTACTCACTCACCAGTTTCAGCCGCTAGTATGCCCTTTCTGGCGGTCCCAGTCACTCTAGAAGAAATACTAAACTGGCCCAATTGTAGCGACATCCTTGCTGATAACTAGTGTTGAGCGAGCATGCTCGACACTGCTCGTTACTCACCCGAGCATCTCACTACTCGGGATGTTCGGTGAGCACCGAGCATTTCTGGGTTACTCGGGCGGGAGCTCGGGTCTCCACCCTGCACGTTTGGCGTTCTTTACAGAGCCAATGAACATGCAGGGATTGCCAGCCAGTCACTGCAATGCCGCAGCCATGTTGTTTGTGGGCATTACAGTGATTGGCTGGCCGCACAGCCTCACCTCGAGTATTTAAAACCTGGCGCCGCCATCTTGGACACAGTCGCTCCGGATCAGACAGTGTAGGGAGAGTGCTGCTGAGTTAGGGAGAGATATATAGCACGAAATAGATAGTGTAGGGCAGGGGTCTCAAACACGCGGCCCGCGGGCCGCATGCGGCCCCTGAGGCTGCTTTATGTGGCCCGCAGGCACAAACCCCTTGACGATCCCGACCTGGTCCAGGAGGAGCCGCCGACAGCAGCGCTGCATTGCCGCACACAGAGACTGTCTCCCAGCACAGCATTTCCAATGACAGCCGCTGGCCAATCAGAGGCCAGCAGCTGATATCTGCATGTCGGCGCAGTGAGTATGATGTCATTGCCATATGCAGATGTCAGCTGCTGGCCTCTGATTGGTCAGCGGCTGACATTGGAAATGCTGTGCTGGGAGACAGTCTGTGTGCGGCAATGCAGCGCTGCTGTCAGCGGCTCCTCCTGGACCAGGTCGGGATCGTCAAGGGGTCTGACTCTGTGGTGCCTGCGGGCCACATCTGCAGGAAGGCCGCCGAGGGAACGGAGGACAGGTGAGAATCATCTTTTTTTTTTTTTATGTGTGTGAAGAACAGCACAGGGGGCACATAGCCACAAGAGGGGACCTGGATGGGGCACATAGCCACAAGAGGGGACCTGGATGGGGCACATAGCCACAAGATGGAGACCTGGATGGGGCACAGAGCCACAAGATGGAGACCTGGATGGGGCACATAGCCACAGGATGGGGACCTGGATGGGGCACATAGCCACAGGATGGGTACCTGGATGAGGCACATTAGTACAAGATGGGGGCCAGGATGGGGAACATTGCCACAAGATGGAAACCTGGATGGTCACATAGCCACAAGATGGGGACCTGGATCGGGAACATTGCCACAGGATGGGGACCTGGATCGGGAACATTGCCACAGGATGGGCACCTGGATGGGGCACATAGCCACAGGATGGGGACCTGGATGGGGCACATAGCCACAGGATGGGGACCTGGTTGGGGCACATTAGTACAAGATGGGGACATTACTACAAGATGTTTGCCATTATTACTATATGATGCTAATGGTATGACAATTTTACTGTATGTGGCCAATTGGAGGAAAGAAAATTGTAAAAATCAAAAAAATAAAGCATGAAAAAATATTGGGCACTAAAAATGCTGTTTAATATGTAAACTAAAGTAAACACAAAAAAGTACACGTTTATTATCGCCACATCCATAACGACCCAAGCCATAAAAAAATAAACACGGGAAAAATGTTCAAAAGGTGTATACAAAAAAAAAATGGTATCACTAAAAATGTCACATTGAACAAAAAATGCGGCCCCCCAAATTCTAATTTTTTCCATTTGTGGCCCATATACCCAGCCGAGTTTGAGACCCCTGGTGTAGGGTCTCTAAAGCCTGGCAAATCAAACAAACAGTCCTTCTCAGGACAAATATCCATCCCAGATATCAGGCAGGCTGTATAGGAGACGCAGTGGTTATACCAGCAAACGCTGCATTAAAGTCCTGTGTGCTCCTGTTGGTCAAATTGCTAGACTTATTCCACGGTCTCAGGGGCCAGGAAAAATCCTTTTCTTTTTCATCTAAATCCTTTTTTTTTTTTTTTTCAGTCAGACTGTACAAATACACGTCTTATTAACCTTTTGGTAATCCCCCCCCCCACCAAAAAAAAAAATTGAGTGTGTATGTGTAACATACCTGGCGGCGTCGTTGCATGGTGGTCCATCTCCCACTGTGCAAGAGCGCGCACTTGATCTCCAGTCCAGAATGTCTCTCTGGCTTCCCTCCATGATGTCTATTTGTGTCTGTTTCTGCTGCTTAAGGGCGGCGCCCGATCACTTCCTGCTTTTTGTACCTGCTGTGGGTCACACCCCTTGTGCGTCCTCAGCCTATTGCTGTCTGTCACCTGGTATATAGCTCAGCTGCTCCCATCTATCCCTGCCTGAGCATAGTGTTTCATTCAGTGTGTGCGTGCACTCTGAAGGTGCCAGATCCTGTTCTTTGTCTCCTGTCTTGCGGTATCAGTTCCCGTGTCTGAACTGAGTCCTGTCTATGTCTCATGCCTTGCGGTATCAGTTCCCGTGTCTGAACTGAGTCCTGTCTATGTCTCCTGCCTTGCGGTATCAGTTCCCGTGTCTGAGCTGAGTCCTGTCTTTGTCTCCTGCCTTGCGGTATCAGTTCCCGTGTCTGAACTGAGTCCTGTCTGTGTACTCTTGCCTGCTGCCTTTCCTGGAGGCTGTATTTCCAGGCCTGTCTGAACACGCTCCTAGCCTGTTCCTCCCGCCTTCTAGGGGCCGATTACCTAGATCCGTTCCTGTATCTTGTCTGTCCTGTCTGAACACGCTCCTTGCCTGTTTGTCCTGCCTCTCTGGGGGCCGATTACCCAGACCTGCTCCTGTATCTTGTCTGTCCTGTCTGAACACGCTCCTTGCCTGTTCGTCCCGCCTCTCTGGGGGCCGTATTCCCAGACCCGCTCCTGTGTCGGTCTCCTCCGTACACTCAGTTCCAGTCCGTACTCTCTCCTATGTTTCATCTGTCTTTTCTCTATGTCCGTTCCTTTCATTTTTCTGCAGAGTCTGAACTCATACCTAACTCCTGCCTGTTGTCTCTGTACTCCCGTTTGTGAGTTTGTGGTCCACTCGCTACTTCACTGCAAGTACCCTGTGGGTGTCTGTCTCTGCCTTTCCCTTCCTGTCTGTTCCGTGTGAACAGAGCCCTGTCCCCCCTACTCAGCCTTGCCTGCTCTGACTCCTTTGCTCACTGCTCCGGCGGTTCTAGCCTGCTCTGACTCCTTTGCTCACCGCTCCGGCGGTTCTAGTCTGCTCTGACTCCTTTGCTTACCGCTCCGGCGGTTCTAGCCTGCTCTGACTCCTTTGCTCGCTGCTCGGCAGCCTTGCTCCGCTCTGACCCTTTTGTTCGCTGCTCTGGCAGTCTCGCTCCACTCTTGCTCACCGCTCCAGGCGGCCTCGTCCTGCTTTACTCTTGCTCACTGCTCCAGCAGTCTCGCTCAGCTCTGATCCTTTGTTCGCCGCTCCTGGCGGCCTTGTCCTGCTCTACTCTTGCTCACCGCTCCAGGTGGCCTTGTCCTGCCCTGTTCTCGCTCACCTCTCTGGGCGGCCTCACTCTGCTGTGTTTGTCCGCCACATCTGTGGTTCTGTTCCTGAGTCCCAGTGTGTACTGGGTCCTATCCCGCCAGTGTCCCTACCTGCTAGTGCCTCCCTGTCTGCACTCTAGCTGTGCTTGTCTGTACCCCTCTGCCTGTATTGTTCCTGAGTCCCAGTGTGTACTGGGTCCTATCCCGCCTGTGTTCCTACCTGCTAGTGCCTCCCTGTCTGCAATCTAGCTGTGCTTGCCTGTACCCGCCTGCCTGCATACCCGCCTGCCTGCATACCAGTCGTGCCTGCCTATACCCACCAGTCTGTGTGCCAGCCTACCAGTCTGTTCCTGTATTCCCCTGTGTGGATCAACAGCCGTGTCCGGGGTCTGTCCTGGAGTAGCACCTGGTCCCTCTGCTCGGTTCCTCCTTGGTGCACTGGCATCGTATGCCGTCGTGCGACCCTGGTCGGATCGGGTGAATACCTAGTTAAGCCCCTCCAGGCATTCACTCTCCGGCACGGTCCAGTGGAATCACTACAATCACACGCACACGCCGCTCAGCCCGGGCGTGTGCATAACAGCATGCTCAGGCCATGGTTCCCGTTGAGCCCCACGGCCTTCGCTCTCTGAGAAGTTTTCCAGCGAATACATGCATTAAAATAAATAAATAATTTTTTTTTTTCCTTAGCTGAGTTCCAGGCGAATTACGCACCGTCCAGATGGATCTATCAGCTCTCGTTCCTGCGGATCCGCCACGTTACTATGGGGATCCAAGACAGTGTCGTGCATTTGTGGAGCAATGCATGCTACACTTTAAGGCCTACCCTCTCTATTTTCCTTCCGATTGGGCTAAAGTGGCCTTTATGATTGACTACCTAGCGGGTGATGCCTTGAAATGGTTCACCCCCCTATGGGAAGCATGGGATCCTGTCGTCCTTGACCTGCAGGCCTTCCTGGTGGCCTTTCGTATGGTCTTCGAGGACCCTAACCCTGAAGCCCCTGCTGAAGCTTCACTTCCCAATATCCCGGAGCAGCCCCGACGGGTAATGTGTGTGGGTAGCGCAATAGTCCTCCAGTCCAATGAGACTACTGCCCACCCAGAATCCTCACAGGGTGACTACGCTTTCCGGAATACTTCTCCCAACCTCAAGAGGCAGTCCAGACGTGCTAGACGTAGAGGCAAGCCGTCACGCCAGGGTCTGTCCTCCCTGAGACCTCCTGACCCCAACCTTGAAGTCCCTACTGAAGCTTCATCTCCTTGTATCCCGGAGAAGCCCCAACGGGTAATGTGCGTGGGTAGTGCACCAGTTCTCCTGCCCGAAGAGACTTCTGCCCATCCAGACTCCACACAGGAGAACTTCCTGCACCTGGCATCAGATGCTTCACCCACTTTAACCGGTGTGCATGTCCAAGGATGCTCCAAAGCTGTGGTTACCTCAGAGTCTGTGCACCTCTACTACCTGGTGGAGGACCCCCTGTTGCCTCCTGAATCCTCCGGGATACCACTCGATGACAAATGGAGAGAGACTTCTCTACACCCGGTACTCGATACTTTGTCCGCTTCGTCCTGTGAGCCTGACAATGGGTACCCCAAAGTGGTAGTTACCCCCGAGTCTCTACACCCCTCCGACCAGGCGGAGGACCTCCAGTTGTCTCCTGAACCCTTCGGGGTGCTACCTGGTAGCGAAAGGACAGAGACTCTCCTATACTCTGTACCTGATACCTCGCTCGCTTCGTCCAGTGAGTCCAACCTAGTGTACTCCGAAGCAGAGGTTACTCCCGAGTCTCTACACCCCTCCGACCAGGCGGAGGACCTCCAGTTGTCTCCAGAACCCTTCGGGGTGCTACCTGGTGGTGAATGGACAGAGACTTTCCTATATCCTAGATCTGATACCTCGCTTGCTTCGTCCAGTGAGTCCGACCTAGTGTACTCTGAAGCAGAGGTTACCCGTGAGTCTCTACACCCTTCTGACCAGGCGGAGGACCGCCAGTTGTCTCCAGAACCCTTCGGGGTGCCACCTGGTGGTGAATGGACAGAGACTTTCCTATACTCGGTACCCGATACCTTGCCTGCTTCGTCCAGTGAGTCCGACCTAGTGTACTCTGAAGCAGATGTTTTCTCTGAGCCTCTGCACTCTTCTGACCCGGCGGAGGACCTCCAGTTGTTTCCTGAATCCTCCGGGGTACCACCAGATAACAAAGAGACAGTGACTTTTCCTCATTATGTACCTGATAACCCGTCTATTTCTTCCTGTGAGCTTGACAAGATGTACCTCGAAGCAGAGATTACCCCCAAGTCTCTGTCCCCCTCCAACCCGGTGAAGGACTTCCAGTTGTCTCCTGTACCCTCTGGGGTGCCACCTGAAAATATGTGGAGAGAGACTTCCTTGTGTGCTGTTCCTGGTACTCCACCCATTTCGTCTGTTGCTGAGGATGGCTGGATAGAAGGTAGCATCCTAGCTAACCAGATGAGATCAGTTTTTCCTGTGGACAGTGGAAGTGATCTCCTTGAAGTGAACGACTGGTCCTCGAATTCCCTGCGGAAGATTCTGGCAGGCCTGAAGAAGAGGGGGCGTAAGGGGGGGGTACTGTAACATACCTGGCGGCGTCCTTGCATGGTGGTCCATCTCCCACTGTGCAAGAGCGCGCACTTGATCTCCAGTCCAGAATGTCTCTCTGGCTTCCCTCCATGCTGTCTGTTTGTGTCTGTTTCTGCTGCTTAAGGGCGGCGCCCGATCACTTCCTGCTTTTTGTACCTGCTGTGGGTCACACCCCTTGTGCGTCCTCAGCCTATTGCTGTCTGTCACCTGGTATATAGCTCAGCTGCTCCCATCTATCCCTGCCTGAGCATAGTGTTTCATTCAGTGTGTGCGTGCACTCTGAAGGTGCCAGGTCCTGTTCTTTGTCTCCTGTCTTGCGGTATCAGTTCCCGTGTCTGAACTGAGTCCTGTCTATGTCTCCTGCCTTGCGGTATCAGTTCCCGTGTCTGAACTGAGTCCTGTCTATGTCTCCTGCCTTGCGGTATCAGTTCCCGTGTCTGAGCTGAGTCCTGTCTTTGTCTCCTGCCTTGCGGTATCAGTTCCCGTGTCTGAACTGAGTCCTGTCTGTGTACTCTTGCCTGCTGCCTTTCCTGGAGGCTGTATTTCCATGCCTGTCTGAACACGCTCCTAGCCTGTTCCTCCCGCCTTCTAGGGGCCGATTACCTAGATCCGTTCCTGTATCTTGTCTGTCCTGTCTGAACACGCTCCTTGCCTGTTTGTCCTGCCTCTCTGGGGGCCGATTACCCAGACCTGCTCCTGTATCTTGTCTGTCCTGTCTGAACACGCTCCTTGCCTGTTCGTCCCGCCTCTCTGGGGGCCGTATTCCCAGACCCGCTCCTGTGTCGGTCTCCTCCGTACACTCAGTTCCAGTCCGTACTCTCTCCTATCTTTCATCTGTCTTTTCTCTATGTCCGTTCCTTTCCTTTTTCTGCAGAGTCTGAACTCGTACCTAACTTCTGCCTGTTGTCTCTGTACTCCCGTTTGTGAGTTTGTGGTCCACTCGCTACTTCACTGCAAGTACCCTGTGGGTGTCTGGCTCTGCCTTTCCCTTCCTGTCTGTTCCGTGTGAACAGAGCCCTGTCCCCCCTACTCAGCCTTGCCTGCTCTGACTCCTTTGCTCACTGCTCCGGCGGTTCTAGCCTGCTCTGACTCCTTTGCTCACCGCTCCGGCGGTTCTAGCCTGCTCTGACTCCTTTGCTCACCGCTCCGGCGGTTCTAGTCTGCTCTGACTCCTTTGCTTACCGCTCCGGCGGTTCTAGCCTGCTCTGACTCCTTTGCTCGCTGCTCGGCAGCCTTGCTCCGCTCTGACCCTTTTGCTCGCTGCTCTGGCAGTCTCGTTCCACTCTTGCTCGCCGCTCCAGGCGGCCTCGTCCTGCTTTACTCTTGCTCACTGCTCCAGCAGTCTCGCTCAGCTCTGATCCTTTGTTCACCGCTCCTGGCGGCCTTGTCCTGCTCTACTCTTGCTCACCGCTCCAGGTGGCCTTGTCCTGCCCTGTTCTCGCTCACCTCTCTGGGCGGCCTCACTCTGCTGTGTTTGTCTGCCACATCTGTGGTTCTGTTCCTGAGTCCCAGTGTGTACTGGGTCCTATCCCGCCAGTGTCCCTACCTGCTAGTGCCTCCCTGTCTGCACTCTAGCTGTGCTTGCCTGTACCCCTCTGCCTGTATTGTTCCTGAGTCCCAGTGTGTACTGGGTCCTATCCCGCCTGTGTTCCTACCTGCTAGTGCCTCCCTGTCTTCACTCTAGCTGTGCTTGCCTGTACCCCCCTGCCTGCATACCCGCCTGCCTGCATACCAGTCGTGCCTGCCTATACCCACCAGTCTGTGTGCCAGCCTACCAGTCTGTTCCTGTATTCCCCTGTGTGGGTCAACAGCCGTGTCCGGGGTCTGTCCTGGAGTAGCACCTGGTCCCTCTGCTCGGTTCCTCCTTGGTGCACTGGCGTCGTATGCCGTCGTGCGACCCTGGTCGGATCGGGTGAATACCTAGTTAAGCCCCTCCAGGCATTCACTCTCCGGCACGGTCCAGTGGAATCACTACAATCACACGCACACGCCGCTCAGCCCGGGCGTGTGCATAACAGTATGTGACTGTTCAGACACCAATATATCTGTTTAAAAGAGTCTGGTGTAGGCTAGAGAAATAGAACTGTGGTTTTGCAGTTCCACGGGTCAAATCTCTGTATTATCCTGCTTTGGGCATTTTTTGCCGTAAAAAAAACTATAATAGTATCTCCCTGACTGGTCAGACACCAATATATCTGTTTAAAAGATTCTGGTGTACGACACATAACTATAACTGTGGTTTTGCAGTTCCACGGGTCAAATCTCTGTATTATCCTGCTTTTGGCATTTTTTGCCATAAAAAAAACTGTAATAGTGTCTCCCTGACTGGTCAGACACCAATATATCTGTTTAAAAGATTCTGGTGTACGCCACATAACTATAACTGTGGTTTTGCAGTTCAACGGGTCAAATCTCTGTATTATCCTGCTTTTGGCATTTTTTGGCATAAAAAAAAAACTGTAATAGTGTCTCCCTGACTGGTCAGATACCAATATATCTGTTTAAAAGAGTCTGGTGTAGGCCAGAGAAATAGAACTGTGGTTTTGCAGTTCCACGGGTCAAGTCTCTGTATTATCCTGCTTTTGGCATTTTTTCCCTTAAAACCAAACTGTAATAGTGTCTCCCTGACTGGTCAGACACCAATATATCTGTTTAAAAGATTCTGGTGTACGACACATAACTATAACTGTGGTTTTGCAGTTCCAAGGGTCAAATCTCTGTATCATCCTGCTTTTGGCATTTTTTGCCATAAAAAAAACTGTAATAGTGTCTCCCTGACTGGTCAGACACCAATATATCTGTTTAAAAGATTGTGGTGTACGCAACGTAACTATAACTGTGGTTTTGCAGTTCCACGGGTCAAATCTCTGTATTATCCTGCTTTTGGCATTTTTTGCCATAAAAAAACTGGAATCGTGTCTCCCTGACTGGTCAGACACCAATATTTCTATTTGAAAGAGTCTGGTGTAGACCAGAGAAATAGAACTGTGGTTTTGCAGATCCACGGGTCAAATCTCTGTATTATCCTGCTTTTGGATTTTTTTGCCGTAAAAAAAAAACTGTAATAGTGTCTCCCTGACTGGTCAGACACTAATATATCTGTTTAAAAGATTCTGGTGTGTGCCACATAACTATAACTGTGGTTTTGCAGTTCCAAGGGTCAAATCTCTGTATTATCCTGTTTTTGGCATTTTTTGCCGTAAAAAAAAACTGTAATAGTCTCTCCCTGACTGGTCAGACACCAATATATCTGTTTAAAAGAGTCTGGTGTAGGCCAGAGAAATAGAACTGTGGGTTTGCAGTTCCACGGGTCAAATCTCTGTATTATTCTGCTTTTGGCATTTTTTGCCTTAAAAACAAACTGTAATAGTGTCTCAATGACTGATCAGACACCAATACATCTGTTTAAAAGATTCTGGTGAACGACATAACTATAACTGTTGTTTTGCAGTTCCACGGGTCAAATCTCTGTATTATCCTGCTTTTGGCATTTCTTGCCATAAAAAAACTGTAATAGTGTCTCCCTGACTGGTCAGACACCAATATATCTGTTTAAAAGATTCTGGTGTACGCAACATAACTATAACTGTGGTTTTGCAGTTCCACGGGTCAAATCTCTGTATTCCAAGGGTCAAATCTCTGTATTATCCTGCTTTTGGCATTTTTTGCCATAAAAAATTCTGTGATAGTGTCTCCCTGACTGGTCAGACACCAATATATCTGTTTAAAAGATTCTGGTGTATGCCACATAACTATAACTGTGGTTTTTGCAGTTCCACGTGTCAAATCTCTGTATTATCCTGCTTTTGGCATTTTTTGCCGTAAAAAAAACTGTAATAGTGTCTCCCTGACTGGTCAGACACCAATATATCTGTTTAAAAGAGTCTGGTGTAGGCCAGAGAAAAAGAACTGTGGTTTTGCAGTTCCACGGGTCAAATCTCTGTATTATCCTGCTTTTGGCATTTTTTGGCATAAAAAAACTGTAATAGTGTCTCCCTGACTGGTCAAACACCAATATATCTGTTGAAAAGATTCTGGTGTACGCCACATAACTATAATTGTGGTTTTGCAGTTCCACGGGTCAGATCTCTGTATTATCCTGCTTTTGGCATTTTTTGCCTTAAAAAGAAACTGAAATAGTGTCTCCCTGACTGGTCAGACACCAATATATCTGTTTAAAAGATTCTGGTGTACGACACATAACTATAACTGTGGTTTTGCAGTTCCACGGGTCAAATCTCTGTATTATCCTGCTTTTGGCATTTTTTGCCATAAAAAAAACTGTTATAGTGTCTCCCTGACTGGTCAGACACCAATATATCTGTTTAAAAGAGTCGGGTGTAGGCCAGAGAAATAGAACTGTGGTTTTGCAGTTCCACAGGTCAAATATATTTATTTTCCTGCTTTTGGAATTTTTTGCTGTAAAAAAAAATGGAATAATGTCTCCCTGACTGGTCAGACACCCATATATCTGTTTAAAAGAGTCTGGTGTACGCCACATAATTATAATTGTGGTTTTGCAGTTCCACGGGTCAAATCTCTGCATTATCCTGCATTTAGCATTTTTTGCCGTAAAAAAACCTGTAATAGTGTCTCCCTGACTGGTCAGACACCAATATATCTGTTTAAAAGAGTCTGGTGTATGCCAGAGAAATAGAACTGTGATTTTGCAATTCCACGGGTCAAATCTCTGTATTATCCTGCTTTTGGCATTTTTTGCAATAAAAAAAACTGTAATAGTGTCTCCCTGACTGGTCAGATACCAATATTTCTACTTAAAAGATTCTGGTGTACACCACATAACTATAACTGAGGTTTTGCAGTTCCACAGGTCAAATCTCTGTATTATCTTGCTTTTGGCATTTTTTGCCATAAAAAAAACTACAATAGTGTCTCCCTGACTGGTCAGACACCAATATATCTGTTTAAAAGAGTCTGGTGTAGGCCAGAGAAATAGAACTGTGGTTTTGCAGTTTCACAGGTCAAATCTCTGTATTATCCTGCTTTTGGCATTTTTTTTCCGTAAAAAAAAACTGTAATAGTGTCTTCCTGACTGGTCAAACACCAATATATCTGTTGAAAAGATTCTGGTGTACGCCACATAACTATAACTGTGGTTTTGCAGTTCCACGGGTCAGATCTCTGTATTATCCTGCTTTTGGCATTTTTTGCCTTAAAAACAAACTGAAATAGTGTCTCCCTGACTGGTCAGACACCAATATATCTGTTTAAAAGATTCTGGTGTACGACACATAACTATAACTGTGGTTTTGCAGTTCCACGGGTCAAATCGCTGTATTATCCTGCTTTTGGCATTTTTTGCCTAAAAAAAAAAAACTGTAATAGTGTGTCCCTGACTGGTCAGACACCAATATATCTGTTTAAAAGAGTCTGGTTTAGACCAGAGAAATAGAACTGTGGTTTTGCAGATCCACGGGTCAAATCTCTGTAATATCCTGCTTTTGGCATTTTTTCCGTAAAAAAAAAACTGTTATAGTGTCTCCCTGACTGGTCAGACACTAATATATCTGTTTAAAAGATTCAGGTGTGTGCCACATAACTATAACTGTGGTTTTGCAGTTCCAATGGTCAAATCTCTGTATTATCCTGCTTTTGGCATTTTTTGCCATAAAAAAAACTGTGATAGTGTCTCCCTGACTGGTCAGACACCAATATATCTGTTTAAAAGATTCTGGTGTATGCCACATAACTATAACTGTGGTTTTGCAGTTCCACGGGTCAAATCTCTGTGTTATCCTGCTTTTGGCATTTTTTGGCATAAAAAAAAACCTGTAATACTGTCTCCCTGACTGGTCAGACACCAATATATCTGTTTAAAAGAGTCTGGTGTAGGCAAGAGAAATAGAACTGTGGTTGTGCAGTTCCGCGGGTCAAATCTCTGTATTATCCTTCTTTTGGCATTTTTTGCTGTAAAAAAAAATGTAATAATGACTCCCTGACTGGTCAGACACCAATATATCTGATTAAAAGAGTCTGGTGTATGCCACATAATTATAATTGTGGTTTTGCAGTTCCATGGGTCAAATCTCTGCATTATCCTGCATTTAGCATTCTTTACCGTAGAAAAACCTGTAATAGTGTCTCCCTGACTGGTCAGACACCAATATATCTGTTTAAAAGAGTCTGGTGTATGCCAGAGAAACAGAACTGTGATTTTGCAGTTCCACGGGTCAAATCTCTGTATTATCCTGCTTTTGGCATTTTTTGCCATAAAAAAAACTGTAATAGTGTCTCCCTGACTGGTCAGATACAAATATTTCTACTTAAAAGATTCTGGTGTACACCACATAACTATAACTGTGGTTTTGCAGTTCCACAGGTCAAATCTCTGTATTATCTTGCTTTTGGCATTTTTTGCCATAAAAAAAACTACAATAGTGTCTCCCTGACTGGTCAGACACTAATATATCTGTTTAAAAGATTCTGGTGTACACCACATAACTATAACTGTGGTTTTGCAGTTCCACGGGTCAAATCTCTGTATTATCCTGCTTTTGGCATTTTTTGCCGTACAAAAAACTGTAACAGTGTCTCCCTGACTGGTCAGACAACAATATATCTGTTTAAAAGAGTCTGGTGTAGGCCAGAGAAATAATACTGTGGTTTTGCAGTTCCACAGGTCAAATCTCTATTATCCTGCTTTTGGCATTTTTTGCCGTTAAAAAAACTGTTATAGTGTCTCCCTGAATGGTCAGACACCAATATATCTGTTTAAAAGAGTCTGGTGTAAGCCAGAGAAATAGAACTGTGGGTTTGCAGTTCCACGGGTCAGATCTCTGTATTAACCTGCTTTTGGCATTTTTTGGCGAAAAAAAACTGTAATAGTGTCTCTCTGACTGGTCAGACACCAATATATCTGTTTAAAAGATTCTGGTGCATGCCACATAACTATAACTGTGGTTTTGCAGTTGTACGGGTCAAATCTTTGCATTATCCTGCATTTAGCATTTTTTGCCGTAAAAAAAACCTGTAATAGTGTCTCCCTGACTCGTCAGACACCAATATATCTGTTTAAAAGAGTCTTGTGTAGGCCAGAGAAATAGAACTGTGGGTTTGCAGTTCCAGGGGGCAAATCTCTGTATTATCCTGCTTTTGGCATTTTTTGCCGTAAAAAAAACTGTAATAGTGTCTCCCTGACTGGTCAGATACCAATATTTCTACTTATAAGATTCTGGTGTACACCACATAACTATAACTGTGGTTTTGCAGTTCCACAGGTCAAATCTCTGTATTATCCTGCTTTTGGCATTTTTTGCTGTGCAAAAAACAGTAACAGTGTCTCCCTGACTGGTCAGACAACAATATATCTGTTTAAAAGAGTCTGGTGTAGGCCAGAGAAATAGAACTGTGGTTTTGCAGTTCCACGGGTCAAATCTCTGTATTATCCTGCTTTTGGCATTTTTTGACGTAAAAAAATCTGTAATAGTGTCTCCCTGACTGGTCAGACACCAATATATCTGTTTAAAAGAGTCTGGTGTAGGCCAGAGAAATAGAACTGTGGTTTTGCAGTTCCACGGGTCAAATCTCTGTATTACCCTGCTTTTGGCATTTTTTGCCGTAAAATAAACTGTAATAGTGTCTCTCTGACTGGTCAGACACCAATATATCTGTTTAAAAGATTCTGGTGTACGCCACATAACTATAACTGTGGTTTTGCACTTCCACGGGTCAAATCTCTGTATTATCCTGCTTTTGGCATTTTTGCTGTGAAAAAACAGTAATAGTGTCTCCCTGACTGGTCAGACACCAATATATCTCTTTAAAAGTGTCTAGTGTTGGCTAGAGAAATTGATCTGTGGTTTTGCAGTTCCACGGGTCAAATCTCTGGATTACCCTGCTTTTGGCATTTTTTGTCATAATTAAAACTGTAATAGTGTCTCCCTGACTGGTCAGACACCAATATATCTGTTTAAAAGATTCTGGTGTACGCCATATAACTATAACTGTGGTTTTGCAGTTCCACGGGTCAAATCTCAGTATTATCCTGCTTTTGGCATTTTTTGCCTTAAAAAAAACAGTAATAGTGTCTCCCTGACTGGTCAGACACCAATATATCTGTTTAAAAGATTCTGGTGTACGCAACATAACTATAACTGTGGTTTTGCAGTTCCACGGGTCAAATCTCTGTATTATCCTGCTTTGGGCATTTTTTGGCATAAAAAAAAACTGTAATACTGTCTCCCTGACTGGTCAGACACCAATATATCTGTTTAAAAGAGTCTGGTGTAGGCAAGAGAAATAGAACTGTGATTATGCAGTTCCGCAGGTCAAATCTCTGTATTATCCTGCTTTTGGCATTTTTTCCGTAAAAAAAAACTGTTATAGTGTCTCCCTGACTGGTCAGACACTAATATATCTGTTTAAAAGATTCTGGTGTGGGCCACATAACTATAACTGTGGTTTTGCAGTTCCAAGGGTCAAATCTCTGTATTATCCTGCTTTTGGCATTTTTTGCCATAAAAAATTCTGTGATAGTGTCTCCCTGACTGGTCAGACACCAATATATCTGTTTAAAAGATTCTGGTGTATGCCACATAACTATAACTGTGGTTTTTGCAGTTCCACGTGTCAAATCTCTGTATTATCCTGCTTTTGGCATTTTTTGCCGTAAAAAAAACTGTAATAGTGTCTCCCTGACTGGTCAGACACCAATATATCTGTTTAAAAGAGTCTGGTGTAGGCCAGAGAAAAAGAACTGTGGTTTTGCAGTTCCACGGGTCAAATATCTGTATTATCCTGCTTTTGGCATTTTTTGGCATAAAAAAAACTGTAATAGTGTCTCCCTGACTCGTCAGACACCAATATATCTGTTTAAAAGAGTCGGGTGTAGGCCAGAGAAATAGAACTGTGGTTTTGCAGTTCCAAGGGTCAAATCTCTGTATTATCCTGCTTTTGGCATTTTTTGCCGTAAAAAAAAACTGTAATAGTGTCTCCCTGACTGGTCAAACACCAATATATCTGTTGAAAAGATTCTGGTGTACGCCACATAACTATAACTGTGGTTTTGCAGTTCCACCTGTCAAATCTCTGTATTATCCTGCTTTTGGCATTTTTTGCCATAAAAAAAACTGTAATAGTGTCTCCGTGACTGGTCAGACAAAAATATATCTGTTTAAAAGATTCTGGTGTACGCAACATAACTATAACTGTGGTTTTGCAGTTCCACGGGTCAAATCTCTGTATTATCCTGCTTTTGGCATTTTTTGGCATAAAAAAAAACCTGTAATACTGTCTCCCTGACTGGTCAGACACCAATATATCTGTTTAAAAGAGTCTGGTGTAGGCAAGAGAAATAGAACTGTGGTTATGCAGTTCCACGGGTCAAATCTCTGTATTATCCTGCTTTTGGCATTTTTTCCGTAAAAAAAAACTGTTATAGTGTCTCCCTGACTGGTCAGACACTAATATATCTGTTTAAAAGATTCTGGTGTGTGCCACGTAACTATAACTGTGGTTTTGCAGTTCCATGGGTCAAATCTCTGTATTATCCTGCTTTTGGCATTTTTTGCCATAAAAAATACTGTGATAGTGTCTCCCTGACTGGTCAGACACCAATATATCTGTTTAAAACATTCTGGTGTACGCCACATAACTATAACTGTGGTTTTTGCAGTTCCACGTGTCAAATCTCTGTATTATCCTGCTTTTGGCATTTTTTGCCGTAAAAAAACCTGTAATAGTGTCTCCCTGAGTGGTCAGACACCAATATATCTGTTTAAAAGAGTCTGGTGTAGGCCAGAGAAATAGAACTGTGGTTTTGCAGTTCCACGGGTCAAATCTCTGTATTATCCTGCTTTTGGCATTTTTTGGCATAAAAAAACTGTAATAGTGTCTCCCCGACTGGTCAAACACCAATATATCTGTTGAAAAGATTCTGGTGTACGCCACATAACTATAACTGTGGTTTTGCAGTTCCACGGGTCAGATCTCTGTATTATCCTGCTTTTGGCATTTTTTGCCTTAAAAAGAAACTGAAATAGTGTCTCCCTGACTGGTCAGACACCAATATATCTGTTTAAAAGATTCTGGTGTACGACACATAACTATAACTGTGGTTTTGCAGTTCCACGGGTCAAATCTCTGTATTATCCTGCTTTTGGCATTTTTTGCCATAAAAAAAACTGTTATAGTGTCTCCCTGACTGGTCAGACACCAATATATCTGTTTAAAAGAGTCTGGTGTAGGCCAGAGAAATAGAACTGTGGTTTTGCAGTTCCACAGGTCAAATATCTTTATTTTCCTGCTTTTGGAATTTTTTGCTGTAAAAAAAAATGGAATAATGTCTCCCTGACTGGTCAGACACCCATATATCTGTTTAAAAGAGTCTGGTGTACGCCACATAATTATAATTGTGGTTTTGCAGTTCCACGGGTCAAATCTCTGCATTATCCTGCATTTAGCATTTTTTGCCGTAAAAAAACCTGTAATAGTGTCTCCCTGACTGGTCAGACACCAATATATCTGTTTAAAAGAGTCTGGTGTATGCCAGAGAAATAGAACTGT
Organism: Phyllobates terribilis; assembly: GCF_046119375.1. Lineage (NCBI taxonomy): Eukaryota > Metazoa > Chordata > Amphibia > Anura > Dendrobatidae > Phyllobates > Phyllobates terribilis. Next base: position 15,874,611 of record NW_027362761.1, on the reverse strand, counting down.
GATTTTGCAGTTCCACGGGTCAAATCTCTGTATTATCCTGCTTTTGGCATTTTTTGCCATAAAAAAAACTGTAATAGTGTCTCCCTGACTGGTCAGACACCAATATATCTGTTTAAAAGATTCTGGTGTACGACACATAACTATAACTGTGGTTTTGCAGTTCCACGGGTCAAATCGCTGTATTATCCTGCTTTTGGCATTTTTTGCCTAAAAAAAAAAACTGTAATAGTGTGTCCCTGACTGGTCAGACACCAATATATCTGTTTAAAAGAGTCTGGTTTAGACCAGAGAAATAGAACTGTGGTTTTGCAGATCCACGGGTCAAATCTCTGTAATATCCTGCTTTTGGCATTTTTTCCGTAAAAAAAAAAACTGTTATAGTGTCTCCCTGACTGGTCAGACACTAATATATCTGTTTAAAAGATTCAGGTGTGTGCCACATAACTATAACTGTGGTTTTGCAGTTCCAATGGTCAAATCTCTGTATTATCCTGCTTTTGGCATTTTTTGCCATAAAAAAACTGTTATAGTGTCTCCCTGACTGGTCACACACCAATATATCTGTTTAAAAGAGTCTGGTGTAGGCCAGAGAAATTGAACTGTGGTTTTGCAGTTCCACGGGTCAAATCTCTGTATTTTCCTGCTTTTGGCATTTTTTGCCATAAAAAAAACTGTAATAGTGTCTCCCTGACTGGTCAGATACAAATATTTCTACTTAAAAGATTCTGGTGTACACCACATAACTATAACTGTGGTTTTGCAGTTCCACAGGTCAAATCTCTGTATTATCTTGCTTTTGGCATTTTTTGCCATAAAAAAAACTACAATAGTGTCTCCCTGACTGGTCAGACACTAATATATCTGTTTAAAAGATTCTGGTGTACACCACATAACTATAACTGTGGTTTTGCAGTTCCACGGGTCAAATCTCTGTATTTTCCTGCTTTTGGCATTTTTTGCCGTACAAAAAACTGTAACAGTGTCTCCCTGACTGGTCAGACAACAATATATCTGTTTAAAAGAGTCTGGTGTAGGCCAGAGAAATAATACTGTGGTTTTGCAGTTCCACAAGTCAAATCTCTATTATCCTGCTTTTGGCATTTTTTGCCGTTAAAAAAAACTGTTATAGTGTCTCCCTGAATGGTCAGACACCAATATATCTGTTTAAAAGAGTCTGGTGTAAGCCAGAGAAATAGAACTGTGGGTTTGCAGTTCCACGGGTCAGATCTCTGTATTAACCTGCTTTTGGCATTTTTTGGCGTAAAAAAAACTGTAATAGTGTCTCTCTGACTGGTCAGACACCAATATATCTGTTTAAAAGATTCTGGTGCATGCCACATAACTATAACTGTGGTTTTGCAGTTGTACGGGTCAAATCTTTGCATTATCCTGCATTTAGCATTTTTTGCCGTAAAAAAAACCTGTAATAGTGTCTCCCTGACTGGTCAGACACCAATATATCTGTTTAAAAGAGTCTTGTGTAGGCCAGAGAAATAGAACTGTGGGTTTGCAGTTCCAGGGGGCAAATCTCTGTATTATCCTGTTTGTGGCATTTTTTGCCGTAAAAAAAACTGTAATAGTGTCTCCCTGACTGGTCAGATACCAATATTTCTACTTATAAGATTCTGGTGTACACCACATAACTATAACTGTGGTTTTGCAGTTCCACAGGTCAAATCTCTGTATTATCCTGCTTTTGGCATTTTTTGCCGTGCAAAAAACAGTAACAGTGTCTCCCTGACTGGTCAGACAACAATATATCTGTTTAAAAGAGTCTGGTGTAGGCCAGAGAAATAGAACTGTGGTTTTGCAGTTCCACGGGTCAAATCTCTGTATTTTCCTGCTTTTGGCATTTTTTGCTGTAAAAAAAAATGTAATAATGTCTCCCTGACTGGTCAGACACCAATATATCTGATTAAAAGAGTCTGGTGTATGCCACATAATTATAATTGTGGTTTTGCAGTTCCATGGGTCAAATCTCTGCATTATCCTGCATTTAGCATTCTTTACCGTAGAAAAACCTGTAATAGTGTCTCCCTGACTGGTCAGACACCAATATATCTGTTTAAAAGAGTCTGGTGTATGCCAGAGAAACAGAACTGTGATTTTGCAGTTCCACGGGTCAAATCTCTGTATTATCCTGCTTTTGGCATTTTTTGCCATAAAAAAAACTGTAATAGTGTCTCCCTGACTGGTCAGATACAAATATTTCTACTTAAAAGATTCTGGTGTACACCACATAACTATAACTGTGGTTTTGCAGTTCCACAGGTCAAATCTCTGTATTATCTTGCTTTTGGCATTTTTTGCCATAAAAAAAACTACAATAGTGTCTCCCTGACTGGTCAGACACTAATATATCTGTTTAAAAGATTCTGGTGTACACCACATAACTATAACTGTGGTTTTGCAGTTCCACGGGTCAAATCTCTGTATTATCCTGCTTTTGGCATTTTTTGCCGTACAAAAAACTGTAACAGTGTCTCCCTGACTGGTCAGACAACAATATATCTGTTTAAAAGAGTCTGGTGTAGGCCAGAGAAATAATACTGTGGTTTTGCAGTTCCACAGGTCAAATCTCTATTATCCTGCTTTTGGCATTTTTTGCCGTTAAAAAAAACTGTTATAGTGTCTCCCTGAATGGTCAGACACCAATATATCTGTTTAAAAGAGTCTGGTGTAAGCCAGAGAAATAGAACTGTGGGTTTGCAGTTCCACGGGTCAGATCTCTGTATTAACCTGCTTTTGGCATTTTTTGGCGTAAAAAAAACTGTAATAGTGTCTCTCTGACTGGTCAGACACCAATATATCTGTTTAAAAGATTCTGGTGCATGCCACATAACTATAACTGTGGTTTTGCAGTTGTACGGGTCAAATCTTTGCATTATCCTGCATTTAGCATTTTTTGCCGTAAAAAAAACCTGTAATAGTGTCTCCCTGACTGGTCAGACACCAATATATCTGTTTAAAAGAGTCTTGTGTAGGCCAGAGAAATAGAACTGTGGGTTTGCAGTTCCAGGGGGCAAATCTCTGTATTATCCTGTTTGTGGCATTTTTTGCCGTAAAAAAAACTGTAATAGTGTCTCCCTGACTGGTCAGATACCAATATTTCTACTTATAAGATTCTGGTGTACACCACATAACTATAACTGTGGTTTTGCAGTTCCACAGGTCAAATCTCTGTATTATCCTGCTTTTGGCATTTTTTGCCGTGCAAAAAACAGTAACAGTGTCTCCCTGACTGGTCAGACAACAATATATCTGTTTAAAAGAGTCTGGTGTAGGCCAGAGAAATAGAACTGTGGTTTTGCAGTTCCACGGGTCAAATCTCTGTATTATCCTGCTTTTGGCATTTTTTGACGTAAAAAAATCTGTAATAGTGTCTCCCTGACTGGTCAGACACCAATATATCTGTTTAAAAGAGTCTTGTGTAGGCCATAGAAATAGAACTGTGGTTTTGCAGTTCCACGGGTCAAATCTCTGTATTACCCTGCTTTTGGCATTTTTTGCCGTAAAATAAACTGTAATAGTGTCTCTCTGACTGGTCAGACACCAATATATCTGTTTAAAAGATTCTGGTGTACGCCACATAACTATAACTGTGGTTTTGCACTTCCACGGGTCAAATCTCTGTATTATCCTGCTTTTGGCATTTTTGCTGTGAAAAAACAGTAATAGTGTCTCCCTGACTGGTCAGACACCAATATATCTCTTTAAAAGTGTCTAGTGTTGGCTAGAGAAATTGATCTGTGGTTTTGCAGTTCCACGGGTCAAATCTCTGGATTACCCTGCTTTTGGCATTTTTTGTCATAATTAAAACTGTAATAGTGTCTCCCTGACTGGTCAGACACCAATATATCTGTTTAAAAGATTCTGGTGTACGCCATATAACTATAACTGTGGTTTTGCAGTTCCACGGGTCAAATCTCTGTATTATCCTGCTTTTGGCATTTTTTGCCGTAAAAAAAACAGTAATAGTATCTCCCTGACTGGTCAGACACCGATATGTCTGTTTAAAAGAGTCTGGTGTAGGCCAGAGAAATAATACTGTGGTTTTGCAGTTCCACGGGTCAAATCTCTGTATTATCCTGCTTTTGGCATTTTTTGCCGTCAAAAAAAACTGTTATAGTGTCTCCCTGACTGGTCAGACACCAATATATCTGTTTAAAAGAGTCTGGTGTACCCCAGAGAAATAGAACTGTGGTTTTGAAGTTCCACGGATCAAATGTCTGTATTATCCTGATTTTGGAATTTTTTGCCATAAAAAAACAGTAATAGTGTCTCTCTGACTGGTCAGACACCAATATATCTGTTTAAAAGATACTGGTGTACGCCACATAACTATAACTGTGGTTTTGCAGTTCCACAGGTCAAATCTCTGTATTATCTTGCTTTTGGCCTTTTTTGCCATAAAAAAAACTGTAATAGTGTCTCCCTGACTGGTCAGACACCAATATATCTGTTTAAAAGAGTCTGGTGTAGGCCAGAGAAATAGAACTGTGGTTTTGCAGTTCCACGGGTCAAATCTCTGTATTATCCTGCTTTTGGCATTTTTTTTCCGTAAAAAAAAACTGTAATAGTGTCTTCCTGACTGGTCAAACACCAATATATCTGTTGAAAAGATTCTGGTGTACGCCACATAACTATAACTGTGGTTTTGCAGTTCCACGGGTCAGATCTCTGTATTATCCTGCTTTTGGCATTTTTTGCCTTAAAAACAAACTGAAATAGTGTCTCCCTGACTGGTCAGACACCAATATATCTGTTTAAAAGATTCTGGTGTACGACACATAACTATAACTGTGGTTTTGCAGTTCCACGGGTCAAATCGCTGTATTATCCTGCTTTTGGCATTTTTTGCCTAAAAAAAAAAAACTGTAATAGTGTGTCCCTGACTGGTCAGACACCAATATATCTGTTTAAAAGAGTCTGGTTTAGACCAGAGAAATAGAACTGTGGTTTTGCAGATCCACAGGTCAAATCTCTGTAATATCCTGCTTTTGGCATTTTTTCCGTAAAAAAAAAACTGTTATAGTGTCTCCCTGACTGGTCAGACACTAATATATCTGTTTAAAAGATTCAGGTGTGTGCCACATAACTATAACTGTGGTTTTGCAGTTCCAATGGTCAAATCTCTGTATTATCCTGCTTTTGGCATTTTTTGCCATAAAAAAAACTGTGATAGTGTCTCCCTGACTGGTCAGACACCAATATATCTGTTTAAAAGATTCTGGTGTATGCCACATAACTATAACTGTGGTTTTGCAGTTCCACGGGTCAAATCTCTGTGTTATCCTGCTTTTGGCATTTTTTGGCATAAAAAAAAACCTGTAATACTGTCTCCCTGACTGGTCAGACACCAATATATCTGTTTAAAAGAGTCTGGTGTAGGCAAGAGAAATAGAACTGTGGTTGTGCAGTTCCGCGGGTCAAATCTCTGTATTATCCTTCTTTTGGCATTTTTTGCTGTAAAAAAAAATGTAATAATGACTCCCTGACTGGTCAGACACCAATATATCTGATTAAAAGAGTCTGGTGTATGCCACATAATTATAATTGTGGTTTTGCAGTTCCATGGGTCAAATCTCTGCATTATCCTGCATTTAGCATTCTTTACCGTAGAAAAACCTGTAATAGTGTCTCCCTGACTGGTCAGACACCAATATATCTGTTTAAAAGAGTCTGGTGTATGCCAGAGAAACAGAACTGTGATTTTGCAGTTCCACGGCTCAAATCTCTGTATTATCCTGCTTTTGGCATTTTTTGCCATAAAAAAAACTGTAATAGTGTCTCTCTGACTGGTCAGACACCAATATATCTGTTTAAAAGATTCTGGTGCATGCCACATAACTATAACTGTGGTTTTGCAGTTGTACGGGTCAAATCTTTGCATTATCCTGCATTTAGCATTTTTTGCCGTAAAAAAAACCTATAATAGTGTCTCCCTGACTGGTCAGACACCAATATATCTGTTTAAAAGAGTCTTATGTAGGCCAGAGAAATAGAACTGTGGGTTTGCAGTTCCAGGGGGCAAATCTCTGTATTATCCTGTTTGTGGCATTTTTTGCCGTAAAAAAACTGTAATAGTGTCTCCCTGACTGGTCAGATACCAATATTTCTACTTATAAGATTCTGGTGTACACCACATAACTATAACTGTGGTTTTGCAGTTCCACAGGTCAAATCTCTGTATTATCCTGCTTTTGGCATTTTTTGCCATGCAAAAAACAGTAACAGTGTCTCCCTGACTGGTCAGACAACAATATATCTGTTTAAAAGAGTCTGGTGTAGGCCAGAGAAATAGAACTGTGGTTTTGCAGTTCCACGGGTCAAATCTCTGTATTATCCTGCTTTTGGCATTTTTTGACGTAAAAAAATCTGTAATAGTGTCTCCCTGACTGGTCAGACACCAATATATCTGTTTAAAAGAGTCTTGTGTAGGCCAGAGAAATAGAACTGTGGTTTTGCAGTTCCACGGGTCAAATCTCTGTATTACCCTGCTTTTGGCATTTTTTGCCGTAAAATAAACTGTAATAGTGTCTCTCTGACTGGTCAGACACCAATATATCTGTTTAAAAGATTCTGGTGTACGCCACATAACTATAACTGTGGTTTTGCACTTCCACGGGTCAAATCTCTGTATTATCCTGCTTTTGGCATTTTTGCTGTGAAAAAACAGTAATAGTGTCTCCCTGACTGGTCAGACACAAATATATCTCTTTAAAAGTGTCTAGTGTTGGCTAGAGAAATTGATCTGTGGTTTTGCAGTTCCACGGGTCAAATCTCTGGATTACCCTGCTTTTGGCATTTTTTGTCATAATTAAAACTGTAATAGTGTCTCCCTGACTGGTCAGACACCAATATATCTGTTTAAAAGATTCTGGTGTACGCCATATAACTATAACTGTGGTTTTGCAGTTCCACGGGTCAAATCTCTGTAATATCCTGCTTTTGGCATTTTTTGCCGTAAAAAAAACAGTAATAGTATCTCCCTGACTGGTCAGACACCGATATGTCTGTTTAAAAGAGTCTGGTGTAGGCCAGAGAAATAATACTGTGGTTTTGCAGTTCCACGGGTCAAATCTCTGTATTATCCTGCTTTTGGCATTTTTAGCCGTAAAAAAAAACTGTAATAGTGTCTCCCTGACTGGCCAGACACCAATATATCTGTTTAAAAGATTCTGGTGTACGCCACATAACTATAACTGTGGTTTTTCAGTTCCACGGGTCAAATCTCTGTATTATCCTGCTTTTGGCATTTTTTGCCATAAAAAAAAACTGTTATAGTGTCTCCCTGACTGGTCAGACACCAATATATCTGTTTAAAAGAGTCTGGTGTAGGCCAAAGAAATAGAACTGTGGTTTTGCAGTACCGGGGGGCAAATCTCTGTATTATCCTGCTTTTGGCATTTTTTGCCGTAAAAAAAACTGTAATAGCGTCTCCCTGACTGGTCAGACACCAATATATCTGTTTAAAAGATTCTGGTGTACGCCACATAACTATAACTGTGGTTTTGCAGTTCCACAGGTCAAATCTCTGTATTATCCTGCTTTTGTCATTTTTTGCCGTCAAAAAAAACTGTTATAGTGTCTCCCTGACTGGTCAGACACCAATATATCTGTTTAAAAGAGTCTGGTGTACCCCAGAGAAATAGAACTGTGGTTTTGAAGTTCCACGGATCAAATGTCTGTATTATCCTGATTTTGGAATTTTTTGCCATAAAAAAACAGTAATAGTGTCTCTCTGACTGGTCAGACACCAATATATCTGTTTAAAAGATACTGGTGTACGCCACATAACTATAACTGTGGTTTTGCAGTTCCACAGGTCAAATCTCTGTATTATCTTGCTTTTGGCATTTTTTGCCATAAAAAAAACTACAATAGTGTCTCCCTGACTGGTCAGACACCAATATATCTGTTTAAAAGAGTCTGGTGTAGGCCAGAGAAATAGAACTGTGGTTTTGCAGTTTCACAGGTCAAATCTCTGTATTATCCTGCTTTTGGCCTTTTTTGCCATAAAAAAAACTGTAATAGTGTCTCCCTGACTGGTCAGACACCAATATATCTGTTTAAAAGAGTCTGGTGTAGGCCAGAGAAATAGAACTGTGGTTTTGCAGTTCCACGGGTCAAATCTCTGTATTATCCTGCTTTTGGCATTTTTTTTCCGTAAAAAAATACTGTAATAGTGTCTTCCTGACTGGTCAAACACCAATATATCTGTTGAAAAGATTCTGGTGTACGCCACATAACTATAACTGTGGTTTTGCAGTTCCACGGGTCAGATCTCTGTATTATCCTGCTTTTGGCATTTTTTGCCTTAAAAACAAACTGAAATAGTGTCTCCCTGACTGGTCAGACACCAATATATCTGTTTAAAAGATTCTGGTGTACGACACATAACTATAACTGTGGTTTTGCAGTTCCACGGGTCAAATCGCTGTATTATCCTGCTTTTTGCATTTTTTGCCTAAAAAAAAAAAACTGTAATAGTGTGTCCCTGACTGGTCAGACACCAATATATCTGTTTAAAAGAGTCTGGTTTAGACCAGAGAAATAGAACTGTGGTTTTGCAGATCCACAGGTCAAATCTCTGTAATATCCTGCTTTTGGCATTTTTTCCGTAAAAAAAAAACTGTTATAGTGTCTCCCTGACTGGTCAGACACTAATATATCTGTTTAAAAGATTCAGGTGTGTGCCACATAACTATAACTGTGGTTTTGCAGTTCCAATGGTCAAATCTCTGTATTATCCTGCTTTTGGCATTTTTTGCCATAAAAAAAACTGTGATAGTGTCTCCCTGACTGGTCAGACACCAATATATCTGTTTAAAAGATTCTGGTGTATGCCACATAACTATAACTGTGGTTTTGCAGTTCCACGGGTCAAATCTCTGTGTTATCCTGCTTTTGGCATTTTTTGGCATAAAAAAAAACCTGTAATACTGTCTCCCTGACTGGTCAGACACCAATATATCTGTTTAAAAGAGTCTGGTGTAGGCAAGAGAAATAGAACTGTGGTTGTGCAGTTCCGCGGGTCAAATCTCTGTATTATCCTTCTTTTGGCATTTTTTGCTGTAAAAAAAAATGTAATAATGACTCCCTGACTGGTCAGACACCAATATATCTGATTAAAAGAGTCTGGTGTATGCCACATAATTATAATTGTGGTTTTGCAGTTCCATGGGTCAAATCTCTGCATTATCCTGCATTTAGCATTCTTTACCGTAGAAAAACCTGTAATAGTGTCTCCCTGACTGGTCAGACACCAATATATCTGTTTAAAAGAGTCTGGTGTATGCCAGAGAAACAGAACTGTGATTTTGCAGTTCCACGGGTCAAATCTCTGTATTATCCTGCTTTTGGCATTTTTTGCCATAAAAAAAACTGTAATAGTGTCTCCCTGACTGGTCAGATACAAATATTTCTACTTAAAAGATTCTGGTGTACACCACATAACTATAACTGTGGTTTTGCAGTTCCACAGGTCAAATCTCTGTATTATCTTGCTTTTGGCATTTTTTGCCATAAAAAAAACTACAATAGTGTCTCCCTGACTGGTCAGACACTAATATATCTGTTTAAAAGATTCTGGTGTACACCACATAACTATAACTGTGGTTTTGCAGTTCCACGGGTCAAATCTCTGTATTATCCTGCTTTTGGCATTTTTTGCCGTACAAAAAACTGTAACAGTGTCTCCCTGACTGGTCAGACAACAATATATCTGTTTAAAAGAGTCTGGTGTAGGCCAGAGAAATAATACTGTGGTTTTGCAGTTCCACAGGTCAAATCTCTATTATCCTGCTTTTGGCATTTTTTGCCGTTAAAAAAACTGTTATAGTGTCTCCCTGAATGGTCAGACACCAATATATCTGTTTAAAAGAGTCTGGTGTAAGCCAGAGAAATAGAACTGTGGGTTTGCAGTTCCACGGGTCAGATCTCTGTATTAACCTGCTTTTGGCATTTTTTGGCGTAAAAAAAACTGTAATAGTGTCTCTCTGACTGGTCAGACACCAATATATCTGTTTAAAAGATTCTGGTGCATGCCACATAACTATAACTGTGGTTTTGCAGTTGTACGGGTCAAATCTTTGCATTATCCTGCATTTAGCATTTTTTGCCGTAAAAAAAACCTGTAATAGTGTCTCCCTGACTGGTCAGACACCAATATATCTGTTTAAAAGAGTCTTGTGTAGGCCAGAGAAATAGAACTGTGGGTTTGCAGTTCCAGGGGGCAAATCTCTGTATTATCCTGCTTTTGGCATTTTTTGCCGTAAAAAAAACTGTAATAGTGTCTCCCTGACTGGTCAGATACCAATATTTCTACTTATAAGATTCTGGTGTACACCACATAACTATAACTGTGGTTTTGCAGTTCCACAGGTCAAATCTCTGTATTATCCTGCTTTTGGCATTTTTTGCCGTGCAAAAAACAGTAACAGTGTCTCCCTGACTGGTCAGACAACAATATATCTGTTTAAAAGAGTCTGGTGTAGGCCAGAGAAATAGAACTGTGGTTTTGCAGTTCCACGGGTCAAATCTCTGTATTATCCTGCTTTTGGCATTTTTTGACGTAAAAAAATCTGTAATAGTGTCTCCCTGACTGGTCAGACACCAATATATCTGTTTAAAAGAGTCTGGTGTAGGCCAGAGAAATAGAACTGTGGTTTTGCAGTTCCACGGGTCAAATCTCTGTATTACCCTGCTTTTGGCATTTTTTGCCGTAAAATAAACTGTAATAGTGTCTCTCTGACTGGTCAGACACCAATATATCTGTTTAAAAGATTCTGGTGTACGCCACATAACTATAACTGTGGTTTTGCACTTCCACGGGTCAAATCTCTGTATTATCCTGCTTTTGGCATTTTTGCTGTGAAAAAACAGTAATAGTGTCTCCCTGACTGGTCAGACACCAATATATCTCTTTAAAAGTGTCTAGTGTTGGCTAGAGAAATTGATCTGTGGTTTTGCAGTTCCACGGGTCAAATCTCTGGATTACCCTGCTTTTGGCATTTTTTGTCATAATTAAAACTGTAATAGTGTCTCCCTGACTGGTCAGACACCAATATATCTGTTTAAAAGATTCTGGTGTACGCCATATAACTATAACTGTGGTTTTGCAGTTCCACGGGTCAAATCTCAGTATTATCCTGCTTTTGGCATTTTTTGCCTTAAAAAAAACAGTAATAGTGTCTCCCTGACTGGTCAGACACCAATATATCTGTTTAAAAGATTTCTGGTGTACGCAACATAACTAAAACTGTGGTTTTGCAGTTCCACGGGTCAAATCTCTGTATTATCCTGCTTTGGGCATTTTTTGGCATAAAAAAAAACTGTAATACTGTCTCCCTGACTGGTCAGACACCAATATATCTGTTTAAAAGAGTCTGGTGTAGGCAAGAGAAATAGAACTGTGATTATGCAGTTCCGCAGGTCAAATCTCTGTATTATCCTGCTTTTGGCATTTTTTCCGTAAAAAAAAACTGTTATAGTGTCTCCCTGACTGGTCAGACACTAATATATCTGTTTAAAAGATTCTGGTGTGGGCCACATAACTATAACTGTGGTTTTGCAGTTCCAAGGGTCAAATCTCTGTATTATCCTGCTTTTGGCATTTTTTGCCATAAAAAATTCTGTGATAGTGTCTCCCTGACTGGTCAGACACCAATATATCTGTTTAAAAGATTCTGGTGTATGCCACATAACTATAACTGTGGTTTTTGCAGATCCACGTGTCAAATCTCTGTATTATCCTGCTTTTGGCATTTTTTGCCGTAAAAAAAACTGTAATAGTGTCTCCCTGACTGGTCAGACACCAATATATCTGTTTAAAAGAGTCTGGTGTAGGCCAGAGAAAAAGAACTGTGGTTTTGCAGTTCCACGGGTCAAATATCTGTATTATCCTGCTTTTGGCATTTTTTGGCATAAAAAAAACTGTAATAGTGTCTCCCTGACTCGTCAGACACCAATATATCTGTTTAAAAGAGTCGGGTGTAGGCCAGAGAAATAGAACTGTGGTTTTGCAGTTCCAAGGGTCAAATCTCTGTATTATCCTGCTTTTGGCATTTTTTGCCGTAAAAAAAAACTGTAATAGTGTCTCCCTGACTGGTCAAACACCAATATATCTGTTGAAAAGATTCTGGTGTACGCCACATAACTATAACTGTGTTTTTGCAGTTCCACGGGTCAAATCTCTGTATTATCCTGCTTTTGGCATTTTTTAACTTAAAAAAAAACTGTAATAGTGTCTCCCTGACTGGTCAAACACCAATATATCTGTTGAAAAGAATCTGGTGTACGCCACATAACTATAACTGTGGTTTTGCAGTTCCACCTGTCAAATCTCTGTATTATCCTGCTTTTGGCATTTTTTGCCATAAAAAAAACTGTAATAGTGTCTCCGTGACTGGTCAGACAAAAATATATCTGTTTAAAAGATTCTGGTGTACGCAACATAACTATAACTGTGGTTTTGCAGTTCCACTGGTCAAATCTCTGTATTATCCTGCTTTTGGCATTTTTTGGCATAAAAAAAAACCTGTAATACTGTCTCCCTGACTGGTCAGACACCAATATATCTGTTTAAAAGAGTCTGGTGTATGCAAGAGAAATAGAACTGTGGTTATGCAGTTCCGCGGGTCAAAACTCTGTATTATCCTGCTTTTGGCATTTTTTCCGTAAAAAAAAACTGTTATAGTGTCTCCCTGACTGGTCAGACACTAATATATCTGTTTAAAAGATTCTGGTGTGTGCCACGTAACTATAACTGTGGTTTTGCAGTTCCATAGGTCAAATCTCTGTATTATCCTGCTTTTGGCATTTTTTGCCATAAAAAATACTGTGATAGTGTCTCCCTGACTGGTCAGACACCAATATATCTGTTTAAAAGATTCTGGTGTACGCCACATAACTATAACTGTGGTTTTTGCAGTTCCACGTGTCAAATCTCTGTATTATCCTGCTTTTGGCATTTTTTGCCGTAAAAAAACCTGTAATAGTGTCTCCCTGAGTGGTCAGACACCAATATATCTGTTTAAAAGAGTCTGGTGTAGGCCAGAGAAATAGAACTGTGGTTTTGCAGTTCCACGGGTCAAATCTCTGTATTATCCTGCTTTTGGCATTTTTTGGCATAAAAAAACTGTAATAGTGTCTCCCTGACTGGTCAAACACCAATATATCTGTTGAAAAGATTCTGGTGTACGCCACATAACTATAACTGTGGTTTTGCAGTTCCACGGGTCAGATCTCTGTATTATCCTGCTTTTGGCATTTTTTGCCTTAAAAAGAAACTGAAATAGTGTCTCCCTGACTGGTCAGACACCAATATATCTGTTTAAAAGATTCTGGTGTACGACACATAACTATAACTGTGGTTTTGCAGTTCCACGGGTCAAATCTCTGTATTATCCTGCTTTTGGCATTTTTTGCCATAAAAAAAACTGTTATAGTGTCTCCCTGACTGGTCAGACACCAATATATCTGTTTAAAAGAGTCTGGTGTAGGCCAGAGAAATAGAACTGTGGTTTTGCAGTTCCACAGGTCAAATATCTTTATTTTCCTGCTTTTGGAATTTTTTGCTGTAAAAAAAAATGGAATAATGTCTCCCTGACTGGTCAGACACCCATATATCTGTTTAAAAGAGTCTGGTGTACGCCACATAATTATAATTGTGGTTTTGCAGTTCCACGGGTCAAATCTCTGCATTATCCTGCATTTAGCATTTTTTGCCGTAAAAAAACCTGTAATAGTGTCTCCCTGACTGGTCAGACACCAATATATCTGTTTAAAAGAGTCTGGTGTATGCCAGAGAAATAGAACTGTGATTTTGCAGTTCCACGGGTCAAATCTCTGTATTATCCTGCTTTTGGCATTTTTTGCCATAAAAAAAACTGTAATAGTGTCTCCCTGACTGGTCAGACACCAATATATCTGTTTAAAAGATTCTGGTGTACGACACATAACTATAACTGTGGTTTTGCAGTTCCACGGGTCAAATCGCTGTATTATCCTGCTTTTGGCATTTTTTGCCTAAAAAAAAAAACTGTAATAGTGTGTCCCTGACTGGTCAGACACCAATATATCTGTTTAAAAGAGTCTGGTTTAGACCAGAGAAATAGAACTGTGGTTTTGCAGATCCACGGGTCAAATCTCTGTAATATCCTGCTTTTGGCATTTTTTCCTTAAAAAAAAAAACTGTTATAGTGTCTCCCTGACTGGTCAGACACTAATATATCTGTTTAAAAGATTCAGGTGTGTGCCACATAACTATAACTGTGGTTTTGCAGATCCACGTGTCAAATCTCTGTATTATCCTGCTTTTGGCATTTTTTGCCGTAAAAAAAACTGTAATAGTGTCTCCCTGACTGGTCAGACACCAATATATCTGTTTAAAAGAGTCTGGTGTAGGCCAGAGAAAAAGAACTGTGGTTTTGCAGTTCCACGGGTCAAATATCTGTATTATCCTGCTTTTGGCATTTTTTGGCATAAAAAAAACTGTAATAGTGTCTCCCTGACTCGTCAGACACCAATATATCTGTTTAAAAGAGTCGGGTGTAGGCCAGAGAAATAGAACTGTGGTTTTGCAGTTCCAAGGGTCAAATCTCTGTATTATCCTGCTTTTGGCATTTTTTGCCGTAAAAAAAAACTGTAATAGTGTCTCCCTGACTGGTCAAACACCAATATATCTGTTGAAAAGATTCTGGTGTACGCCACATAACTATAACTGTGTTTTTGCAGTTCCACGGGTCAAATCTCTGTATTATCCTGCTTTTGGCATTTTTTAACTTAAAAAAAAACTGTAATAGTGTCTCCCTGACTGGTCAAACACCAATATATCTGTTGAAAAGAATCTGGTGTACGCCACATAACTATAACTGTGGTTTTGCAGTTCCACCTGTCAAATCTCTGTATTATCCTGCTTTTGGCATTTTTTGCCATAAAAAAAACTGTAATAGTGTCTCCGTGACTGGTCAGACAAAAATATATCTGTTTAAAAGATTCTGGTGTACGCAACATAACTATAACTGTGGTTTTGCAGTTCCACTGGTCAAATCTCTGTATTATCCTGCTTTTGGCATTTTTTGGCATAAAAAAAAACCTGTAATACTGTCTCCCTGACTGGTCAGACACCAATATATCTGTTTAAAAGAGTCTGGTGTATGCAAGAGAAATAGAACTGTGGTTATGCAGTTCCGCGGGTCAAAACTCTGTATTATCCTGCTTTTGGCATTTTTTCCGTAAAAAAAAACTGTTATAGTGTCTCCCTGACTGGTCAGACACTAATATATCTGTTTAAAAGATTCTGGTGTGTGCCACGTAACTATAACTGTGGTTTTGCAGTTCCATAGGTCAAATCTCTGTATTATCCTGCTTTTGGCATTTTTTGCCATAAAAAATACTGTGATAGTGTCTCCCTGACTGGTCAGACACCAATATATCTGTTTAAAAGATTCTGGTGTACGCCACATAACTATAACTGTGGTTTTTGCAGTTCCACGTGTCAAATCTCTGTATTATCCTGCTTTTGGCATTTTTTGCCGTAAAAAAACCTGTAATAGTGTCTCCCTGAGTGGTCAGACACCAATATATCTGTTTAAAAGAGTCTGGTGTAGGCCAGAGAAATAGAACTGTGGTTTTGCAGTTCCACGGGTCAAATCTCTGTATTATCCTGCTTTTGGCATTTTTTGGCATAAAAAAACTGTAATAGTGTCTCCCTGACTGGTCAAACACCAATATATCTGTTGAAAAGATTCTGGTGTACGCCACATAACTATAACTGTGGTTTTGCAGTTCCACGGGTCAGATCTCTGTATTATCCTGCTTTTGGCATTTTTTGCCTTAAAAAGAAACTGAAATAGTGTCTCCCTGACTGGTCAGACACCAATATATCTGTTTAAAAGATTCTGGTGTACGACACATAACTATAACTGTGGTTTTGCAGTTCCACGGGTCAAATCTCTGTATTATCCTGCTTTTGGCATTTTTTGCCATAAAAAAAACTGTTATAGTGTCTCCCTGACTGGTCAGACACCAATATATCTGTTTAAAAGAGTCTGGTGTAGGCCAGAGAAATAGAACTGTGGTTTTGCAGTTCCACAGGTCAAATATCTTTATTTTCCTGCTTTTGGAATTTTTTGCTGTAAAAAAAAATGGAATAATGTCTCCCTGACTGGTCAGACACCCATATATCTGTTTAAAAGAGTCTGGTGTACGCCACATAATTATAATTGTGGTTTTGCAGTTCCACGGGTCAAATCTCTGCATTATCCTGCATTTAGCATTTTTTGCCGTAAAAAAACCTGTAATAGTGTCTCCCTGACTGGTCAGACACCAATATATCTGTTTAAAAGAGTCTGGTGTATGCCAGAGAAATAGAACTGTGATTTTGCAGTTCCACGGGTCAAATCTCTGTATTATCCTGCTTTTGGCATTTTTTGCCATAAAAAAAACTGTAATAGTGTCTCCCTGACTGGTCAGACACCAATATATCTGTTTAAAAGATTCTGGTGTACGACACATAACTATAACTGTGGTTTTGCAGTTCCACGGGTCAAATCGCTGTATTATCCTGCTTTTGGCATTTTTTGCCTAAAAAAAAAAACTGTAATAGTGTGTCCCTGACTGGTCAGACACCAATATATCTGTTTAAAAGAGTCTGGTTTAGACCAGAGAAATAGAACTGTGGTTTTGCAGATCCACGGGTCAAATCTCTGTAATATCCTGCTTTTGGCATTTTTTCCTTAAAAAAAAAAACTGTTATAGTGTCTCCCTGACTGGTCAGACACTAATATATCTGTTTAAAAGATTCAGGTGTGTGCCACATAACTATAACTGTGGTTTTGCAGTTCCAATGGTCAAATCTCTGTATTATCCTGCTTTTGGCATTTTTGCCATAAAAAAAACTGTGATAGTGTCTCCCTGACTGGTCAGACACCAATATATCTGTTTAAAAGATTCGGGTGTATGCCACATAACTATAACTGTGGTTTTGCAGTTCCACGGGTCAAATCTCTGTGTTATCCTGCTTTTGGCATTTTTTGCCATAAAAAAACTGTTATAGTGTCTCCCTGACTGGTCACACACCAATATATCTGTTTAAAAGAGTCTGGTGTAGGCCAGAGAAATTGAACTGTGGTTTTGCAGTTCCACGGGTCAAATCTCTGTATTTTCCTGCTTTTGGCATTTTTTGCTGTAAAAAAAAATGTAATAATGTCTCCCTGACTGGTCAGACACCAATATATCTGATTAAAAGAGTCTGGTGTATGCCACATGATTATAATTGTGGTTTTGCAGTTCCATGGGTCAAATCTCTGCATTATCCTGCATTTAGCATTCTTTACCGTAGAAAAACCTGTAATAGTGTCTCCCTGACTGGTCAGACACCAATATATCTGTTTAAAAGAGTCTGGTGTATGCCAGAGAAACAGAACTGTGATTTTGCAGTTCCACGGGTCAAATCTCTGTATTATCCTGCTTTTGGCATTTTTTGCCATAAAAAAAACTGTAATAGTGTCTCCCTGACTGGTCAGATACAAATATTTCTACTTAAAAGATTCTGGTGTACACCACATAACTATAACTGTGGTTTTGCAGTTCCACAGGTCAAATCTCTGTATTATCTTGCTTTTGGCATTTTTTGCCATAAAAAAAACTACAATAGTGTCTCCCTGACTGGTCAGACACTAATATATCTGTTTAAAAGATTCTGGTGTACACCACATAACTATAACTGTGGTTTTGCAGTTCCACGGGTCAAATCTCTGTATTATCCTGCTTTTGGCATTTTTTGCCGTACAAAAAACTGTAACAGTGTCTCCCTGACTGGTCAGACAACAATATATCTGTTTAAAAGAGTCTGGTGTAGGCCAGAGAAATAATACTGTGGTTTTGCAGTTCCACAGGTCAAATCTCTATTATCCTGCTTTTGGCATTTTTTGCCGTTAAAAAAAACTGTTATAGTGTCTCCCTGAATGGTCAGACACCAATATATCTGTTTAAAAGAGTCTGGTGTAAGCCAGAGAAATAGAACTGTGGGTTTGCAGTTCCACGGGTCAGATCTCTGTATTAACCTGCTTTTGGCATTTTTTGGCGTAAAAAAAACTGTAATAGTGTCTCTCTGACTGGTCAGACACCAATATATCTGTTTAAAAGATTCTGGTGCATGCCACATAACTATAACTGTGGTTTTGCAGTTGTACGGGTCAAATCTTTGCATTATCCTGCATTTAGCATTTTTTGCCGTAAAAAAAACTGTAATAGTGTCTCCCTGACTGGTCAGACACCAATATATCTGTTTAAAAGAGTCTTGTGTAGGCCAGAGAAATAGAACTGTGGGTTTGCAGTTCCAGGGGGCAAATCTCTGTATTATCCTGTTTGTGGCATTTTTTGGCGTAAAAAAAACTGTAATAGTGTCTCCCTGACTGGTCAGATACCAATATTTCTACTTATAAGATTCTGGTGTACACCACATAACTATAACTGTGGTTTTGCAGTTCCACAGGTCAAATCTCTGTATTATCCTGCTTTTGGCATTTTTTGCCGTGCAAAAAACAGTAACAGTGTCTCCCTGACTGGTCAGACAACAATATATCTGTTTAAAAGAGTCTGGTGTAGGCCAGAGAAATAGAACTGTGGTTTTGCAGTTCCACGGGTCAAATCTCTGTATTATCCTGCTTTTGGCATTTTTTGACGTAAAAAAATCTGTAATAGTGTCTCCCTGACTGGTCAGACACCAATATATCTGTTTAAAAGAGTCTTGTGTAGGCCAGAGAAATAGAACTGTGGTTTTGCAGTTCCACGGGTCAAATCTCTGTATTACCCTGCTTTTGGCATTTTTTGCCGTAAAATAAACTGTAATAGTGTCTCTCTGACTGGTCAGACACCAATATATCTGTTTAAAAGATTCTGGTGTACGCCACATAACTATAACTGTGGTTTTGCACTTCCACGGGTCAAATCTCTGTATTATCCTGCTTTTGGCATTTTTGCTGTGAAAAAACAGTAATAGTGTCTCCCTGACTGGTCAGACACCAATATATCTCTTTAAAAGTGTCTAGTGTTGGCTAGAGAAATTGATCTGTGGTTTTGCAGTTCCACGGGTCAAATCTCTGGATTACCCTGCTTTTGGCATTTTTTGTCATAATTAAAACTGTAATAGTGTCTCCCTGACTGGTCAGACACCAATATATCTGTTTAAAAGATTCTGGTGTACGCCATATAACTATAACTGTGGTTTTGCAGTTCCATGGGTCAAATCTCTGTATTATCCTGCTTTTGGCATTTTTTGCCGTAAAAAAAACAGTAATAGTATCTCCCTGACTGGTCAGACACCGATATGTCTGTTTAAAAGAGTCTGGTGTAGGCCAGAGAAATAATACTGTGGTTTTGCAGTTCCACGGGTCAAATCTCTGTATTATCCTGCTTTTGGCATTTTTAGCCGTAAAAAAAAACTGTAATAGTGTCTCCCTGACTGGCCAGACACCAATAAATCTGTTTAAAAGATTCTGGTGTATGCCACATAACTATAACTGTGGTTTTTCAGTTCCACGGGTCAAATCTCTGTATTATCCTGCTTTTGGCATTTTTTGCCATAAAAAAAAACTGTTATAGTGTCTCCCTGACTGGTCAGACACCAATATATCTGTTTAAAAGAGTCTGGTGTAGGCCAAAGAAATAGAACTGTGGTTTTGCAGTACCGGGGGGCAAATCTCTGTATTATCCTGCTTTTGGCATTTTTTGCCGTAAAAAAAACTGTAATAGCGTCTCCCTGACTGGTCAGACACCAATATATCTGTTTAAAAGATTCTGGTGTACGCCACATAACTATAACTGTGGTTTTGCAGTTCCACAGGTCAAATCTCTGTATTATCCTGCTTTTGTCATTTTTTGCCGTCAAAAAAAACTGTTATAGTGTCTCCCTGACTGGTCAGACACCAATATATCTGTTTAAAAGAGTCTGGTGTACCCCAGAGAAATAGAACTGTGGTTTTGCAGTTCCGGGGGGCAAATCTCTGTATTATCCTGCTTTTGGCATTTTTTGCCGTAAAAATACTAATAGTGTCTCCCTGACTGGTCAGATACCAATATTTCTACTTAAAAGATTCTGGTGTGCACCACATAACTATAACTGTGGTTTTGCAGTTCCACGGGTCAAATCTCTGTATTATCCTGCTTTTGGCATTTTTTGCCGTAAAAAAAAACTGTAATAGTGTCTCCCTGAATGGTCAGACACCGATATATCTGTTTAAAAGAGTCTGGTGTAGGCCAGAGAAATAATACTGTGGTTTTGCAGTTCCACGAGTCAAATCTCTGTATTATCCTGCTTTTGGCATTTTTTGCCGTAAAAAAACTGTAATAGTGTCTCCCTGACTGGTCAGACACCAATATATCTGTTTAAAAGAGTCTGGTGTAGGCCAGAGAAATAGAGCTGTGGTTTTGCAGTTACACGGGTCAAATCTCTGTATTATCCTGCTTTTGGCACTTTTTGCCTTAAAAAAACAGTAATAGTGTCTCCCTGACTGGTCAGACACCAATATATCTGTTTAAAAGAGTCTGGTGTAGGCCAGAGACATAGAACTGTGGGTTTGCAGTTCCACGGGTCAAATCTCTGTATTACCCTGCTTTTGGAATTTTTTGCCATAAAAAAAACTGTAATAGTGTCTCTCTGACTTGTCAGACACCAATATATCTGTTTAAAAGAGTCTGGTGTAGGCCAGAGAAATAATACTGTGGTTTTGCAGTTCCACGGGTCAAATCTCTGTATTATCCTGCTTTTGGCATTTTTTGCCGTAAAAAAAACTGTAATAGTGTCTCCCTGACTGGTCAGACACCAATATATCTGTTTAAAAGAGTCTGGTGTAGGCCAGAGAAATAGAGCTGTGGTTTTGCAGTTACACGGGTCAAATCTCTGTATTATCCTGCTTTTGGCATTTTTTGCCTTAAAAAAACAGTAATAGTGTCTCCCTGACTGGTCAGACACCAATATATCTGTTTAAAAGAGTCTGGTGTAGGCCAGAGACATAGAACTGTGGGTTTGCAGTTCCACGGGTCAAATCTCTGTATTACCCTGCTTTTGGCATTTTTTGCCATAAAAAAAAACTGTAATAGTGTCTCTCTGACTTGTCAGACACCAATATATCTGTTTAAAAGATTCTGGTGTACGACAAATAACTATAACTGTGGTTTTGTAGTTCAACGGGACAAATCTCTGTATTATCCTGCTTTTGGCATTTTTTGCCGTAAAAAACTGTAATAATGTCTCCCTGACTGGTCAGACACCAATATATCTGTTTAAAAGATTTTTGTGTGTGCCACATAACTATAACTGTGGTTTTGCAGTTCCTCAGGTCAAATCTCTGTATTATCCTGCTTTTGGCCTGTTTTACGTAAAAAAAACAATAATAGTGTCTCCCTGTCTGTTCAGTCACAAATATATCTGTTTAAAAGATTCTGGTGTAGGCCAGACAAATAGAACTGTGTTTGTCCTCTTCCACGGTTCTAATCTCCTTTTTATTACCCTTTTTCCATTGATAGTGTGAGTGTAAGCTATTTTACTTCATTTACAATGGGCAAAGCGCGGGGCAAGGGACGTGGAACTGGACGTTCTGTTCATGGTGCGTGTAAAGGATGGGGCTGTGGCCAAGGTGAAAATGTGCCACAACCAACAGCCACATCTTCTCGCTCCCACTTCTTGACCGAATTACTAGGGAAGCACACAACAACACCAGTATTGCGAACTGATCAGTGTGAACAGGTTATTAATTGGATAGCAGATAATACTTCCAGTTACCTGGGCACCACCACCTCCAGTCTGTCTTCCACATGGTCAACTCTTAGTAGACGTGAGTCTCGACCGCATACTCCTCCTCACCCTGATGCTTCTTCCTCCCACCATGCCGAGTGTCGTCAGACAGCAACTGATCGCACACTTGGACATTCTGAAGAGCTGTTCACTGGTCCATTTCCATATTTGTGCCCCTCGCCTGCTCCCCTTGAAGTGGTGGAAGAGGAGATCCCATGTAGCGATGCCCAAATATTTGAACAGACACGGCCACAGGAAGTCGACGCTGGCAATTTGTCACAAGAGGTGGACGATGACGAGACACAATTGCCACGAAGTGAGGAGGAGGATCATGGTGCGCAAGTGGAAGAGGAGGAGGAGGTGGTAGATGATCTAGTAACTGACCCAACGTGGCAGGAGGACATGCAGAGCGAGGCCAGCAGCACACAGGGGGAGGGAGGCAGAGTAACCCAACAGGCAGGAAGAAGCAGTGTGGTGGCCGCACACAGAAGGCGGGCAACAGTTCCCTGTAACACCAACACGAGGGACGTTGCCAGTACAACCGGTAGGTCTTCCAGAGTCTGGAATTTTTTTAATGACTCTGCTGATAACCTCAAAAAGGCCATTTGTACCATCTGTCATGCCAGCATCAGCAGGGGTGACAAAACTACCAGCCTGACCACCACCAGCATGATCAAGCACATGTCAGCAAAGCACCCGACTTTGTGGGGCGAACCCAGGGTCCACGACCAGTGTCAGCGGGTGTCACCACTGCTTCTTCCGCTGTTGTGCGTGTAAGAGAACCCCCTGTTGTGCGTGCAAGGCAATCCCTTGTCCATACTGCATGCAAAGATGCCCCCTCCTCTCAGTCTTCACTTGTTATGGTAGTTTCTCAAGAAACAGCAACAACGTCCACGTCCACGTCCCACCGCAGCGTTCAATTGTCCATATCCCAGAGCTTTGAACGAAAGCGGAAATTCGCAGCCAACGCCCCTCAGGCCACAGTCCTAAATTCGCACATTTCATGACTGCTTGCTTTGGAAATGCTGCCTTTTAGGCTGGTGGAGACGGAATCCTTCCGCAACCTTATGACGGTGGTCGTCCCTCGGTACTCGGTCCCCAGCCGACACTAATTTGCCCGGTGTGCCATCCCCGCACTACACAAGCACGTGTCCCAAAACATCTGCCGTGCCCTTAACAATGCAGTTACTGGGAGAGTCCACCTGAGAACGGACACGTGGACAAGTGCTTGTGGCCAGGGATGGTACATCTCCCTGACGGCACACTGAGTAAACATAGTGGAATCCGGGACCCCGTCGGACGTTGGGACGGAACACATCCTCCCCACACCGAGGATTGCGGGCCCTATGTCATTCAGAGTTGCCCCCACAGTGTACAGCTCCTGTGCATCATTCTCCTCCTCCTCCACATGTTCAGCCTCCATCTCAGATATCACCACATCAGTTACAAGCTGGAAGCACTGCAGTACTGCCTCAGCCAAGCGGCAACAGGCTGTGCTGAAACTCATAAGCTTAGGTGATAAACCTCACACTGCTTGTGAGTTGTGTACAGCTGTGAAAGAGCAGGCAGATCTGTGGCTGAGACCGCTGAACCTACATCCAGGCATGGTCGTGTGTGACAATGGCCGTAACCTGGTGGCGGCTCTGAGGCGAGATCACACACGTACCATGCCTGGCTCATGTGCTTAACCTCGTGGTTCAGCGGTTTCTAAATCATACCCCGAGTTTCCAGATCTGCTTGTCAAACTACGCCGCCTGTCAGCTCATTTTCGGAAGTCGGCTACAGCTTCTGCCGCCCTTGCTGTGTTGCAGCAGCGTTTGCAGCTTCCGGCACACCGACTGGTGTCTGATGTCCCCACACGTTGGAACTCTACCCTCCACATGTTGCAAAGGATTTGTCAGTATAAGATTGCAGTTGTGGAGCACCAGCTGCAATAAGGCCGTCGATATTCAGGTCAGACTCCACGCATAAGACCTCAGGAGTGGACCTGGATGTCTGACATATGTACCATCCTGACAAACTTTGAGGAGTCCACCAAGATGGTGAATGGCGATGACGCCATCATTAAGATAAGATAAGATAAGATATACTTTATTTTATCCCGGAGGAAATTGCTGTATCACAGCAGCAGAACACAGATCTCGAACATGACACATGATAACATAACATTTGGAATGCTTTAGACATTGCTTTTCAGACATTTGTTAAACACCCCCATAGCTGTTGGAACAAACGATCTCCTGTATTTTTCCTTTTTACACCTTAGTTGTATTAGGCGATTGCTGAATGTGCTCTTCTGTTTCGCAAACAGTTCATAAAGCGGGTGTGTGTTCTTGCCCATTATAGCTCTGCACTTCTTCTGAATCCTATCCTCTACCACCTCTTCAAAAGTCCCAAGCTGTAGGCCCACCGTCGCGCTAGCCTTCTTTATAAGTTTGTTGAGCTTGTTGGCGTCAGCAACACGCACACTGTTACCCCAGCAAATTATTGCCGCAAAGGTGGCACTAGCCACAATCGATTGGTAGAACACCTCAAGCATTTTGCCACACACATTAAAAGACCTTAACTTCCTTAGGAAGTACAATCTACTCATCCCCTTCTTGTAGACCTTCTCCATGTGGCACTTCCAGTCTAGCTTGCTATCCAGGTAAACCCCCAAATATTTGAAACTGTCCACCATCTCAACATCCTGACCGTCAATGGTAACAGGTAGGCATACCTTCTTGCACCTTCCATAGCTCATCACCAACTCCCTGGTTTTCTTAACATTTAGTTCTAGATGGTTAGCCTGGCACCATACTACAAAGTCCGCAACCCCCCTTCTATATTCCTCTTCATCCTGGTCCTTCCCAATACCGCCAACTATCACAGAGTCATCCGAGTACTTCTGGAGGTGACAACGGTCTGATTTATACTGAAAGTCAGCTGTGTACAATGTAAAGAGGAATGGCGACAGCACTGTTCCCTGCGGGGCTCCGACACTGCTCAGTACACTATCTGATGTAGCCGTCCCCCACCTAACAAACTGTGGCCTATCCGACAGGTAGTCAATTATCCAATTCACAAGTCCCTCATCCACGGCCATTTTAATCAACTTTCCACGCAGTAAGAGTGGCTGTAATGTGTTGAACGCACTAGAGAAATCAAAGAACAAAGCACGCACTGTGGTTCCATCATTGTCCAAAAAGGAATGTACTGTTTGTAGCAGATACGCTACAGCATCGTCCACCCCCAGTCCCTGCCGGTACGCAAACTGAAGAGCAGCAGTATGCGCCATCACCCTCGGACACAAGTGAGCAAGTACTATTCTCTCCAAGGACTTCATCGCATGCGATGTTAAGGCCACCGGTCTATAGTCCCCCGGGGAAGCCGGGAAGTTAGTCTTGGGAACCGGCACCAGGCAGGAAGTCTTCCATAGCACTGGTACTCTCTTTGATTGTAAGCTCTGGTTAAAGAGATGCTGGAAGACAGTACACAACTCATTTGCACACACTCTGAGGACACGTGGACTGAGACCGTCAGGCCCTGCTGCTTTGCCAATGGCCAGCTTACTAAACTGGTCCCACACGTCATTTTTGGAGACCGAGAAATGATCTATTTCACCCCCTGTTAATTCAGCTAGTTGTTCCCCGGCCTCCTCCCTCTTCCCTGCTGCTACCGCACCTTTATTGCTGAATCTATTGAAGAACTCATTCATTTCATTAGCCATTCTAAGTCCACCACCCCCCTGCTCCGACCTTGCCTTAAACCCAGTCACTAGCTTCATTAGCGTCAGCATCCCACTTGTCTGTCTTTTGCAACGCTCTCTGCAGAGAATTAAAGAGGAGGCATTGCAGCCAGAGTATGATGAGATGAATCAAGAACCCGTAATGGGCGATTACACACAGCCCAGCCTCATCTCATCCCAATGTGCATTGGGGGACAATGAGGGAGAGGATGAGAAGGAAGAACAGGAGCTGGTATCATGTGCTGTAGACGGTAGTACCTGTACAACTGTCAAACAGTCGGTTCAGCGTGGGTGGCCTGAGGACAGGGGGGAGGAGGAGGAGAGCATGGTCAGTCGTCATCTTGGTGAGGACACGGAAGTCTTGCCCGTTACCAGTCTGGCATGCATGGCTGACTTTATGTTACGCTGCCTTAACCGTGACCCTCGCGTTGTCAAAATGTTGGGTGACAGTCATTACTGGTTGGTGACACTTTTAGACCCCCACTACAAGGAGAACTTTCACTCTCTTATTCCTGAGGTGGAGAGGTCTACAATAATGTGGCAGTACCAGAAGGCCCTTGCTGCAGAACTGTTAAAAAAAATTCACATCTGAACACGCTAGCGGCAGAGGTCACAGTTCGTTGACCAACCAAGGCGTAGAGGTGAGAGAGACGCAACTCCAATCCAGCAGAGGCAGGGGAACACTGTCAACATTCGGGAACAGTTTTCTGAGACCCGCCCAGCTTACAGGCCCTGAGGCGCGGGGTACTCATACAAGGAGAGGAAAGTTTCAAAAGATGGTGAGGGAGTACCTTGCCGACCGTATCAGCGTCCTCCGTGATTCCTCTGTGCCTTTTAATTATTGAGTATCCAAGCTGGACACTTGGAATGAACTCGCTCTGTACTTCTTGGAGGTCCTGGTCTGCCCTGTTGCTATCGTGTTATCAGAGCGTGTTTTTAGAGCCGCTGGGGGAATTATAACTGATAAGCGCACTCGCCTGTCAACTGACAATGCTGACAAGCTGACCCTTATCAAAATGAACAAGGGCTGGATTGGGCCAGATTTCTCATCACCACCAAATGACAGCAGAGTAACATAAAGTCAAATCAACTGTGTTATTTCGGGAGGTGTATTCCCATGCACCGCTTCACACCCACACATGGGTATATGCTTCCTCATTTCGGCTGTATTTTGCTTTTCTCCTTATCCTCAGCCTCCACCACCACTATACCACCAGGGTGACCGTGGTCCGTGTTGCTAGCATTGCAAGTTCCTCCGTCCTAATTTTTGACAGCTTTTGCTTGGAAGGCATAGGCAAAGACTATGGGAGACCCACTCCCCAATAATAGGAATAATGTTTTGAATATGCTGTACTGCATGGCTATTGTAAGGGGCATGAAAACCGACTTGTTAAGCTACTCTAAACTCCACGTCTCTTCCAAGGGGCATTAAAACCGTCTTGTTAAACCACTCTGACCTCCACGTCTCTTTCAAGGGGCATTAAAACCATCTTGTTAAGCTACTGTGACCTCCACGTCTCTTCCACAGGGCAGTGATATTGTCTTTTTATTCCACTGCGACCTCCACGACTTTTCCCAGGGGCATTAAAACCGTCTTGTTAAGCTACTGCGACCTCCACCACTTTTCCCAGGGGCATTAAAACCATCTTGTTAAGCTACTGCGACCTCCACCACTTTTCCCAGGGGCATGAAAACCTTCTTGTTAAGCTACTGCGACCTCCACCATTCTTCCAAGGGGCATTAAAACCGTCTTGTTAAGCTACTGCGACCTCCACCATTCTTCCAAGGGGCATCAAAACCGTCTTGTTAAGCTACTGCGACCGCCACCATTCTTCCAAGGGGCATTAAAACCATCTTGTTAAGCTACTGCGACCTCCACCATTCTTCCAAGGGGCATTAAAACCGTCTTGTTAAGCTACTGCGACCTCCACCACTTTTCTAAGGGACATTAAAACTGTCTTGTTAAGCTACTGCGACCTCCACCACTTTTCCCAGGGGCATTAAAACCATCTTGCTAAGCTGCTGTGACCTCCACCATTCTTCCAAGGGGCATTAAAGCCGTCTTGTTAAGCTACTGCGACCTCCACCATTCTTCCAAGGGGTATTAAAACCGTCTTGTTAAGCTACTACGACCCCCACCACTTTTCCCAGGGGCATTAAAACCGTCTTGTTAAGCTACTGCGACCTCCACCACTTTTCCCAGGGGCATTAAAACCGTCTTGTTAAGCTACTGCGACATCCACCATTCTTCCAAGGAGCAATAAAACCGTCTTGTTAAGCTACTGCGACCTCCACCACTTTTCCCAGGGGCATTAAAACCGTCTCGTTAAGCTACTGCGACCTCCACCACTTTTCCCAGGGGCATTAAAACCGTCTTGTTAAGCTACTGCGACCTCCACCACTTTTCCAAGGGGCATTAAAACCATCTTGTTAAGCTACTGCGACCTTCACCATTCCTCCAAGGGGCATTAAAACACTCTTGTTAAGCTACTGTGACCGCCTCCATTTTTCCAAGGGGCATTAAAACTGTCTTGTTAAGCTACTGCGACCTCCACCACTTTTACCAGGGGCATTAAAACCGTCTTGTTAAGCTATTGTAACCTTCACCATTCTTCCAAGGGTATTAAAACGGTCTTGTTAAGCTACTGCGACCTCCCCCACTTTTCCAAGGGGCATTAAAACAGTGTTGTTAAGCTACTTCGACCTCCACCATTCTTTCAAGGGGCATTAAAACCATCTTGTTAAGCTACTGCGACCTCCACCACTTTTTCAAGGGGCATTGATATTGTCTTTAAATTCCACTGCGACCTCCACCATTCTTCAAAGGGGCATTAAAACCATTTTGTTAAGCTACTGCGACCTCCACCATTCTTCCAAGGGGCATTAAAACCATCTTGTTAAGCTACTGCGACCTCCACCATTCTTCCAAGGGGCATTAAAACCGTCGTGTTAAGCTACTGCGACCTCCACCACTTTTACCAGGGGCATTAAAACCATCTTATTAAGCTACTGCGACCTCCACCACTTTTCCCAGGGGCATTAAAACCGTCTTGTTAAGCTACTGCGACCTCCACCATTCTTCCAATGGGCATTAAAACCGTCTTGTTAAGCTACTGCGACCTCCACCATTCTTCCAAGGGGCATTAAAACCGTCTTGTTAAGCTACTGTGACCTCCATCACTTTTTCCAGGGGCATTAGAACCGTCTTGTTAAGCTACTGCGACCTCCACCACTTTTCCCAGGGGCATTAAAACCGTCTTGTTAAGCTACTGCGACCTCCATCATTCTTCCAAGGGGCATTAAAACCGTCTTGTTAAACTACTGCGACCTCCAACACTTTTCCAAGGGGCATTAAAACCATCTTGTTAAGCTACTGCGACCTCCACCATTCTTCCAAGGGTGCATTAAAAATGTCTTGTTAAGCTACTGCGACCTCCACCACTTTTTCAAGGGCCATTGATATTGTCTTTTTATTCCACTGCGACCTCCACCATTCTTCCAAGGGGCATTAAAACCGTCTTGTTAAGCTACTGTGACCTCCACCACTTTTCCAAGGGGCATTAAAACCGTCTTTTTAAGCTACTGCGACCTCCACCATTCTTCCAAGGGGCATTAAAACCGTCTTGTTAAGCTACTGCGACCTCCACCACTTTTCCAAGGGACATTAAAACTGTCTTGTTAAGCTACTGCGACCTCCACCACTTTTCCCAGGGGCATTAAAACTGTCTTGCTAAGCTGCTGCGACCTCTACCATTCTTCCAAGGGGCATTAAAGCCGTCTTGTTAAGCTACTGCGACCTCCACCATTCTTCCAAGGGGCATTAAAACCGTCTTGTTAAGCTACTGCGACCCCCACCACTTTTCCCAGGGGCATTAAAACTGTCTTTTTAAGCTAATGCGACCTCCACCACTTTTCCCAGGGGCATTAAAACCGTCTTGTTAAGCTACTGCGACATCCACCATTCTTCCAAGGGGCAATAAAACCGTCTTGTTAAGCTACTGCGACCTCCACCACTTTTCCCAGGGGCATTAAAACCGTCTCGTTAAGCTACTGCGACCTCCACCACTTTTCCCAGGGGCATTAAAACCGTCTTGTTAAGCTACTGCGACCTCCACCATTCTTCCAAGGGGCAATAAAACCGTCAAGTTAAGCTACTGCGACCTCCACCACTTTTCCAAGGGGCATTAAAACCATCTTGTTAAGCTACTGCGACCTTCACCATTCCTCCAAGGGGCATTAAAACCCTCTTGTTAAGCTACTGTGATCTCCTCCATTCTTCCAAGGGGCATTAAAACTGTCTTGTTAAGCTACTGCGACCTCCACCACTTTTACTAGGGGCATTAAAACCGTCTTGTTAAGCTATTGCAACCTCCACCATTCTTCCAAGGGTATTAAAACGGTCTTGTTAAGCTACTGCGACCTCCCCCACTTTTCCAAGGGGCATTAAAACAGTCTTGTTAAGCTACTGCGACCTTCACCATTCTTTCAAGGGGCATTAAAACCATCTTGTTAAGCTACTGCGACCTCCACCACTTTTTCAAGGGGCATTGATATTGTCTTTAAATTCCACTGCGACCTCCACCATTCTTCCAAGGGGCATTAAAACCATTTTGTTAAGATACTGCAACCTGCACCATTCTTCCAAGGGGCATTAAAACCATCTTGTTAAGCTACTGCGACCTCCACCAGTCTTCCAAGGGGCATTAAAAGCGTCTTGTTAAGCTACTGCGACCTCCACCACTTTTCCCAGGGGCATTAAAACCGTCTTATTAAGCTACTGCGACCTCCACCACTTTTCCCAGGGGCATTAAAACCGTCTTGTTAAGCTACTGCGACCTCCACCATTCTTCCAATGGGCATTAAAACCGTCTTGTTAAGCTACTGCGACCTCCACCATTCTTCCAAGGGGCATTAAAACCGTCTTGTTAAGCTACTGTGACCTCCATCACTTTTCCCAGGGGCATTAGAACCGTCTTGTTAAGCTACTGCGACCTCCACCACTTTTCCCAGGGGCATTAAAACCGTCTTGTTAAGCTACTGCGACCTCCATCATTCTTCCAAGGGGCATTAAAACCTTCTTGTTAAACTACTGCGACCTCCAACACTTTTCCAAGGGGCATTAAAACCATCTTGTTAAGCTACTGCGACCTCCACCATTCTTCCAAGGGTGCATTAAAAATGTCTTGTTAAGCTACTGCGACCTCCACCACTTTTTCAAGGGCCATTGATATTGTCTTTTTATTCCACTGCGACCTCCACCATTCTTCCAAGGGGCATTAAAACCGTCTTGTTAAGCTACTGTGACCTTCACCACTTTTCCAAGGGGCATTAAAACCGTCTTGTTAAGCTACTGCGACCTCCACCATTCTTCCAAGGGGCATTAAAACCGTCTTGTTAAGCTACTGCGACCTCCACCACTTTTCCAAGGGACATTAAAACTGTCTTGTTAAGCTACTGCGACCTCCACCACTTTTCCCAGGGGCATTAAAACTGTCTTGCTAAGCTGCTGCGACCTCCACCATTCTTCCAAGGGGCATTAAAGCCGTCTTGTTAAGCTACTGCGACCTCCACCATTCTTCCAAGGGGCATTAAAACCGTCTTGTTAAGCTACTGCGACCCCCACCACTTTTCCCAGGGGCATTAAAACTGTCTTTTTAAGCTAATGCGACCTCCACCACTTTTCCCAGGGGCATTAAAACCGTCTTGTTAAGCTACTGCGACATCCACCATTCTTCCAAGGGGCAATAAAACCGTCTTGTTAAGCTACTGCGACCTCCACCACTTTTCCCAGGGGCATTAAAACCGTCTCGTTAAGCTACTGCGACCTCCACCACTTTTCCCAGGGGCATTAAAACTGTCTTGTTAAGCTACTGCGACCTCCACCATTCTTCCAAGGGGCAATAAAACCGTCAAGTTAAGCTACTGCGACCTCCACCACTTTTCCAAGGGGCATTAAAACCATCTTGTTAAGCTACTGCGACCTTCACCATTCCTCCAAGGGGCATTAAAACCCTCTTGTTAAGCTACTGTGATCTCCTCCATTCTTCCAAGGGGCATTAAAACTGTCTTGTTAAGCTACTGCGACCTCCACCACTTTTACCAGGGGCATTAAAACCGTCTTGTTAAGCTATTGCAACCTCCACCATTCTTCCAAGGGTATTAAAACGGTCTTGTTAAGCTACTGCGACCTCCCCCACTTTTCCAAGGGGCATTAAAACAGTCTTGTTAAGCTACTGCGACCTTCACCATTCTTTCAAGGGGCATTAAAACCATCTTGTTAAGCTACTGCGACCTCCACCACTTTTTCAAGGGGCATTGATATTGTCTTTAAATTCCACTGCGACCTCCACCATTCTTCCAAGGGGCATTAAAACCATTTTGTTAAGATACTGCGACCTGCACCATTCTTCCAAGGGGCATTAAAACCATCTTGTTAAGCTACTGCGACCTCCACCAGTCTTCCAAGGGGCATTAAAAGCGTCTTGTTAAGCTACTGCGACCTCCACCACTTTTCCCAGGGGCATTAAAACCGTCTTATTAAGCTACTGCGACCTCCACCACTTTTCCCAGGGGCATTAAAACCGTCTTGTTAAGCTACTGCGACCTCCACCATTCTTCCAATGGGCATTAAAACCGTCTTGTTAAGCTACTGCGACCTCCACCATTCTTCCAAGGGGCATTAAAACCGTCTTGTTAAGCTACTGTGACCTCCACCACTTTTCCCAGGGGCATTAAAACCGTCTTGTTAAGCTACTGCGACCTCCACCACTTTTCCCAGGGGCATTAAAATCGTCTTATTAAGCTACTGCGACCTCCACCACTTTTCCCAGGGGCATTAAAACCGTCTTGTTAAGCTACTGCGACCTCCACCATTCTTCCAATGGGCATTAAAACCGTCTTGTTAAGCTACTGCGACCTCCACCATTCTTCCAAGGGGCATTAAAACCGTCTTGTTAAGCTACTGTGACCTCCACCACTTTTCCCAGGGGCATTAAAACCGTCTTGTTAAGCTACTGCGACCTCCAACACTTTTCCCAGGGGCATTAAAACCGTCTTGTTAAGCTACTGTGACCTCCACCATTCTTCCAAGTGGCATTAAAACCTTCTTGTTAAGCTACTGCGACCTCCAACACTTTTCCAAGGGGCATTAAAACCATCTTGTTAAGCTACTGCGACCTCCACCATTCTTCCAAGGGTGCATTAAAAATGTCTTGTTAAGCTACTGCGACCTCCACCACTTTTTCAAGGGGCATTGATATTGTCTTTTTATTCCACTGCGACCTCCACCATTCTTCCAAGGGGCATTAAAACCGTCTTGTTAAGCTACTGTGACCTCCACCACTTTTCCAAGGGGCATTAAAACCGTCTTGCTAAGCTACTGCGACCTCCACCATTCTTGCAAGGGGCATTAAAACCGTCTTGTTAAGCTATTGCGATCTCCACCACTTTTCCAAGGGGCATTGATATTGTCTTTTTATTCCACTGCGACCTCCACCATTCTTCCAACGGGCATTGCATTTCCTCCTAATTTTAGTCAGCTTTTGCTTTTCAATGCATTGGCAAACACTAAGGGAGACCCACTCCCCAATAATGGGTAGAAGGTTTTTAGTATGCTGTAATCCACATCTGTTTCAAGTGGCATTGCAGTTCCTCATAATTTTTGGAAAGCCTTCCATTCACTGCTTAGGCCAACAGTGTACAGGAGACCCAGTTGCTATAAATGGAAAAAACGGTTTAGTTAAGGCCCTCTGACCCCCATGTCATTTCCAAGGGGCATTGGAGTGCCTCAAAATTTTTGGTCGGCATTGCACTCACTGTATGCCCTATAACTGTGTAGCCGAACCGCTCCTTTTGGTACAGAAACATATCCTACAAGACATGTGTGGTTGACTGGCTTGATATTGATGTGAATGGTCCCTGTTCCTCCTGCTCTTTCTCCTTTGCCACCACGTCTTCCATAATTCATCACCTGAAGCTTTGTTTTAACGAGAGTCATAGAACTGTGCTAGTAGCAGGAAAACATCCAGCAATTCTCGGAGGAGGTAGGATATGCGCCAAAACGCTGACCACCTCAGGCCTTGCCACTACTACATACATGCGCTTGCATTCCAAGAAAACAAAGCAGATGCTAACTTCTATCATCATCATCATGCTCCTCACCTTGGCACTCTCAACTCCCCTGATGGAGAAGCCAGGGCCCACCGGAGGAGTCTGGTTCTCTGGTGGGCTCGTCCAATGCTGCCCTAAAGCAGGCCTGGCTAAGAAAAGTGTGGGGGAACTTCCAAGGAGAAATAGGGGCGGCTGGGGACCGTTTATGGACACCTCGCTGCCAAAGCAGCCATGAGGTAGTGGCCAGCCTCAGCCTCCTCCAAACTAAAAGGCCCCATTTCAAGTGCAAGCTAGCAGTATGGTATTGCAGCCTGGGGGTGGGTGGGTGGCAGGCTGCATTCTTGCGCTTGCATTGCAAGGAATTGGGGAGGTACAATTGAACACTGCCCTGGGACAAGGACTTGCACGGGGATAGTTGCAAGGCTGCATCTTCTGATGCGGCAAGAATCACTTCTGATGGGCACACTTTTAGGCAGTGACCTGGGTGTCAGAGATGCTTCCAGGGGTCTTCCCCATTCTGTTCTTATGTCTTTTCAGCACTGTATGCATGTGTCCCACAGCATATGGCCAGATAAGGTTGTAAAATGTTAAAATGACATTTCCCGGTGAATGCATTTGTCACGGTTGAAAGTAATACAAAAGTGCAAAAAAGCATAAAAAATGCTACTTGTGAACATAGCCCAAGGTGTGGAGGAGTAATTTTGTTTTTGGTTATTTATTTTACCTTATACACATGTCTTTACCCTGGAAAGGAAGTTCCTTAACATATTTCACAGGAGAACAGTTTCAGTTTCGTTTTTGAACGTTTTATTGTGTGCCCTTAAAAGTGGCTTAATACCTCTGACCACGTTGTTGACAGCAGTGACCTGGGGGTCGGAAATACTTCCTGGGGCGATGCCCATGCTGTCCCCATGTCTTTTGAGTACTGTCACTATCATTTTGGGCACTTTTTAGGCTTTCTACAGACTGCCGGGGGTGCCGTCGCAAAAATGCTTGGGTCTCCCATAGACTAACATTGGGCTCGTTGCTCGGGTCTAGCACCCAAGTATCTCGGTGAGCTCGGCCCGAGCTTCGAGCACCCGAGCATTTTAGTACTCACTCAACACTACTGATAACGCTATTAAGTTTAGTAAATTATGGAACACCACTATAGGTATACCAGTAGTTGGGTGAGTGGATCTCCCCTGGTGGCAAGGAAATCTTACTGCCACCAGTAAAAACCTACAATATCTTGTCCTTAAAGGAAACACATGGGTATCCAGGAACAAGTCTTCCTTGACCAATTTAGGCTTCATACCAACTGAGGGTCTAAAAATTTAATGCTACCTCTAGTACAGCAGATGCTTTTAAACCGTCATTATTGGAAAGATACATTTATAATCACTTATGGATACATGCAAATCTGTTTATAAAAGGCACCAATAACACATGTTATGAAATATCTGGTAACGTCCCTTGCAATGAATCTTCTGAATATAAGCCTCGTGATCCAACATGTGGTAATCCGGATGTTGGATATTGTAGCCCCCTGGGACAAATGCCTTCATGGTGTATGTTGTCAAATATCACTGTTCTTATCGATTTGGTACATAAATTAGTATTACAGCACTCTGCTTTATGGGATCTGCCATCAGCCACATATTGGGTCTGTGGGAATAATGCGTATAAATGGCTCCCAGTCGGAGTAGGGGGGACTTGTACATTGGCCCGGCTAACTCCAGCCACTTATCTTATTCCCCATAGTAAAGGAGATATGAGAGCCATCCCTCTTCATACCATCTATAAAGGTGCCAAGGACAATACCCCACGCCCATCAGGAAACCTCATTTGGTACAAATGGGTATACCCAATAAGATAGTTAGTACTGTTTTCCTCTACCCTATGGTAACACAAATGTGGGACAAATTGGTGGAAGTCACGGACTACTTAGATGACCAAATTTGGAGTATATTGGAAGCAATTAATACTACTGTTGCGGTGCAGAATCAGCTTATTATAGTGACCAATCAACATACCTTAGTGCTGGACTATTTGACAGCATCTCAAGGAGGGATGTGTCAGGTTATAGGTCCAGCCCGTTGTCACTATATTGACCCCGACTCTACCATACGGTTAAAGACTAAAATGGAAGACAGTAGGAAACTCAGGGAAGAATATAGCAAACACAACGAATTGACCAAAGACAGTTGGTGGTCTGATATATTCTCCTTTTTAAATCCTGCTAATTGGTTAAAAGGGATCGGTGGATGGATTGTTGGAATATTGCAAGGAGTGTTGCATATTGCTGTTTGCATTTTGTTAATATATGTCTTACTAAAACTAGTCTTTTATTGCATCCCAATCTGCATGAGGAAAACCTGCCAGTCATCAGAGAGCAAGGAGCACGCTGTCAACCAACATCCAGGGTTATTATACATGGATTTCCCAGATTTAACCAGCATTGAAGGCCTAGACGGCAAGGGATGACCTTTACCCGCTGACATTTCCCAGTGATTGCATTTGTCTTAAAAAATAATGTAAAAAAAGCAAAACAATAGGATATTTCTTTAGTATAAAAAACAGCGTCACCAATTTAACCTCTCAGTAATCACATTGTTCAGCTCATGCACCTCCTCCTGCATCTCGGAAATGACCACATCAGTCACAAGCTGACAGCACTGCCTTGGCCAAGCGGCAACAGGCTGTGCTGAAGATAACATGCTTAATTGACAAACCGCCCAGCGCTGCAGAGTTGTTGAAAGCTGTAACACAGCAGCCTGATCTGTGGCTCTCACTGCTGAACATACAGCCAGGCAAGGTCATGTGTGACAATGAGCGGAACCTGGTGATGGAGAAATGACAGCTGGAGTAGATACGGTTTCCCTTTATGCCAGTACTTTCACCGAGCTAAATACAACTCTCAGCAAAAAAAGTTGTGGACTGGTTCCGTACCGTCCCTGGCCACATTCACCTGTCAGCATGTTTGTGGTTAAGCGGTCCTTCACAGTAAGTGCACTAGGGAGGGCACGGTTAATGTTGTGGGACCCGTACTTGTGGAAGGCGGAGATGATACCAGGAGAAATAGGGGTGGCTGGGTACCGAGTATAGACACCCGGCCGCAGCCGGCATGAGATTGTGAAAAGCTTCTGCCTCCACGAATTTAAAAGGCCATATTTCAAGTGCAAGCAGCTGCCCAGAAATCTGGCAGTTTAGTGTTGCGGCCTGTGGGTGGGTGGGTGGCTGGCTGCATACTTGCACTTGCATTTCAAGTAACAGAAAACTAAGCAGATGGTGGCCTCTATCATCATCATGGCCTCACCTCGGCACTATGAACTCTCCTGAAGGAGAAGCCAGGGCCCGCCGGAGGAGTCTCCAGTTCTCTGGTGGGCCCGTCCAACCTGGCCGAGAAGCAGCCCTGGCTAAGAAAAGTGTGGCGGACGGTTCCCGGACACTCTATGGCTGCTTTTTTAATGTGGATCGGCCATGCTTATGCATGTTATTTCTTAAACCGCATTACAGATCAGGCCATTGTCCAACTCTGTATTCAAGAAATTAAATGTGCAAAGAAAGATGTGTGTGTGTCAAAGCACCACCGACAAGTGCGAGTTGATGTTGGACGGGCTGCCATTGCTTCTGCAACAAGCTGCATTAGAGGACTTCCTGGGAGAAATGACACGCAGGGTATATACGGTTTCCCTCTACGCCAGTCCTTTTACTGAGCTAAATACAACTCTCAGCAAAAAAAGTTGGG
This sequence comes from Phyllobates terribilis, assembly GCF_046119375.1. Lineage (NCBI taxonomy): Eukaryota > Metazoa > Chordata > Amphibia > Anura > Dendrobatidae > Phyllobates > Phyllobates terribilis. The sequence continues at coordinate 15,837,243 of NW_027362761.1, read as the reverse complement.
TGTCATATGCATGTCAGCTTTGACAAAGAACACAGCTCTGTGTTCGAAACGCGTTGCATTTTTTCTATGTGAGATTCCCCGATGTAATTTGGAAATTTTTAAACTGCTTGGATTTGTTTCAATAAATATTTGCACTTTGGAAGCTGGTTTCTTCAACCTTTTTTTCATGCAAACACATAAGGTCACACATACCAGTGCTTCCTTCCAAAGCCTACAGCAATCAGGTGAGATGAATTTACTCTCCTCTATTTTCACTTTGAATGGTCACATTTTCGTGCTCACAATTCCACTATAATATTTTTTTCATATTGAACCTTATCAGGACTATTGAAGATAACAAATATTGTGGAATTATTTGCTTAAGGCTATACATTTAGAATTTTCTGTGCATAAAAATCAGATGGCACACTCTCAATCTGAATGCCTACGTAAGGCGGAGAGTGTTTTTTCTGTGGACTCTATTAATCCCTTAGATGTGAATGACATGAGCGCTTTATTCAAGCAACTGGAAAAACTCATGCTAAATTAAACCAAAATCTGGTGGGATCAGACTACTCTGTCGAATTATATACACAAAAATATGATGCATAGAGGTTTAAGAATCAAAAAAATACCTACAACTATTTACTCTGAGGAATTTGTTGTGAACTGGAATCAGCTACTTTCAGACTGCTCCTTGAATCTGATGAGGCTCATTATCAACCATGAGGAGTCAAAACTCACTGAATTACAAAAAGAGATTGAAGCCACACATAATGAACTGGAACAATATAAAATTAACCCTGATTATCAGACTTATAATGATCGCATACAGCAAGCAGTTTCCAGATTAGAAACCACTATTATGACACGGAAAAAGTCTAAATTCCAAAGGGATCAAATGGATTATTCACAACAACAGGTGTATGATTGGGGTAGGTGGGCACGCACCTCCCAATCACCTAAGTCCATTTTAAAAAAGAAAAATAATCAGTCTAATACGCCATCTGATTTCCACGTCAGTTTTAGTTCCTCTGACCAAGAGTCAATAGACAGTAATGTCACTGACACAGAAACTCGGGAGAATTTCACTTATTATCGCAAGCCCAAACATTATAAGAGCCATAAACAGACAAAAAACGGAAAAGGAGGGGTGGACGTAAACACAGTAAACCCCCCAGGCATGACAACTCGCCGAAAGAAATATTTTTAACATCACATAAATCCAATGTTCTGAATTTGTCAAAACAAGTTTTAACTCAGAAACAAGATGAAGTTCTTTCACTTGGCTTGAATTTTGTACCAGACCGTATTTTCAACCTTTTCTCTACTCTATTGGATCTGAATAGATTCATACGGAATCTTACTCTAAAAAAAAACACTTTATAACAGAGGATAATGAGCAACCTGAACTCCCTCAAATTACTGTCAATGAATACCGAGACTTGAATTTCAAGGAACAGATGTTTCTATTGCATTTGCAGGATCTTCAGAATCCTTTGGAACCTTTTTCTATTCAAACCTCGATGTCTACTTCGTTCAAAACCAGAAATCCTTCTTTTTATCCCTTACAGACAAGGGTGGACTGTATGGATCTCTTCCAGGATACAATGGAAAGAGAGCTCAAATCGCTGGCACAGGATGTCAATCATCATGGTTCCCACCATAACTTATCATCTTTACATTATCAAGCATTGCAGGAATTGAGAAATAAGCCACATATTGTTATACGTATGGCTGACAAGGGGGGCTTAGTAGTTGTGCTGGACACTGACACATACAGATCCCAGATTGCATCTTTATTGGAGGCTTCATCTACATATCGTAAATTAAGGTGTGATCCGATTGCAGATATTAAAAGACAAACCTATGAAATTGTAAATGACGGTTATGTGTTGGGTGTACTATCTAAAAACCAAAGAGATTACCTTTTGGTAGATTTTCCAATCACCCCTATTATGCACGCATTGCCCAAGGTACATAAGGGAGTCAGCCCACCCTCTATGAGGCCCATCATCTCGGGCATAGGATCAGTCACTGAACGATTAAGTGAGTGGGTTGACTCGCTTTTGCAACCATTATCACAACGAACAGCTGGTTTTCTCAAAGACGATGGAGATGAATTGGGACAACTTTCTAACATAGTTTGGAGACAAGATTTTACATGGATTGCTTGTGACGTAACGGCATTATATACCTCAATCCCCCGAGAAATTGCAGTGGAAGCACTCTCATATCATTTGAAAAAATACAGTGATTATACGGAAGACCTATGTACATTTATTATACAAGTGGTCAATTTTCTTATGACATGTAATTATTTTTCTTTTGATGGCCATTATTATTTACAATCTAGAGGCGTGTCAATGGGTGCTAAACACTCTCCATCATTGGCCAATCTAGTTATGGCCTATTGGGAGGAAGGTTATCTTTACAGTACTGATAATCCTTTTGCCGAACACCTGGTCTGGTATGGCAGGTACATAGACGACCTACTGTTTGTGTGGTCGGGCGATGTGTCTGCCATACCCGACTTTGTGCAATATTTAGATGTCAATCATTGCAATCTGACATTTACGTATAGGGTTGAAATTTCTGCCATTTCATTTCTGGATTTGAATTTGCGGGGTATCCCAGATCGACACATATTGACTAGTACTTACTGTAAACCACAGTCTGGAAATACTATTTTGCATGCAAGTAGTAGTCATCCGTCCCACACTATTAAAGCATTACCTGTGGGTGAATTCACACGTGTTGCAAGGAATTGCAATGATGAAAACACTTTATCTACAGAACTTACACATACATGGTCCAAATTGTCAGAAAGGGGGTATCCTAAATGGACCCTGAATAGAGCTAAACATATAATCAAGAATAAGAGACATCGAAATTTGGGATCAGGTATTGTTCATAATAATTCTAATAGACTAGTCCTGTCATTGCAGTACAGCCCTCCGTTTAATATAATCAAATCTATTTTTTTCAAACACATATCCATTTTGTATGAGGATGCAACTTTATCTAAAATTTTACAATCCAATTGCTCTGTAATAGCAAGGAGAGGTATCACTATCGGTAACATCGTTTCACCGTCTTTTTTCTCATCTAATAATTTAAAAAGTAATACTTGGCTAAATTACTCTGGTTTCTATAAGTGCGGCCAAAATAGATGCCGGACATGCAAATATACATCAGCTACCAAAGAATTTTTTAATTATAACCACACAGAAACTTTTAAAATCAAAGGATACATAAATTGCAACAGCACGAATGTGGTTTATATAATTCTATGCAAAATTTGTGATCTCATATATATTGGTTGCACAACAAGAAATCTTAAAGTTCGCATTTCAGAACATTTAACTGATATATCTTCTCTTTCTAGTACCAACCGTAATATTTCACATGCCTCTAGGCATTTTATTCAATTTCACCAGAGATCGTGCAGTTCTCTACAGGTCATTGGTATAGAGAGGGTTAAACCTGCATGCCGAGGAGGAGATTCCAGACATCTTTACTCACCAGAGAAGCATTCTGGATTTAAAACCTTGGATCCCGCTTCCCAGACGGACTCAATGCACGCCGTGAAATCATGTTTCATTATTGATTTTACTTCATGTTTCTGTTAATTTATTTTATCCATTTCATGTAACACTTTATGTTAAAATGAATTTTAATTCCTTTCTTATCCTTTTTTTCTATAATGGTTTTATTGCCTTTTTCCATTTTATGTGATTGGCTCACACTTATTATGCACCTTATTCACACTCTCATGTGACCAAGTATATTGATCTGATTGGTTGTTATTGGATATAATACTATAGTGTGTCATATGCATGTCAGCTTTGACAAAGAACACAGCTCTGTGTTCGAAACGCTTGCGTTTTTTCTATGTGAGATTCCCCGATGTAATTTGGAAATTTTTAAACTGCGTGGATTTGTTTCAATAAATATTTGCACTTTGGAAGCTGGTTTCTTCAACCTTTTTTCATGCAAACACGTGAGGCCACACGTACCCGTGCTTCCTTCCAAAGCCTACAGCAATCAGGTGAGCTGAATTTACTCTCCTCTATTTTCAAAAAAAGTTGTGGACTGGCTCCGTACCATCCCTGGCCACAATCACCTATCCACGTGTTTGTGGTTAGGCGGTCCTTCACAGTAAGTGCACTGGGGAGGGCACGGGTAATGTTGTGGAACCCTTGCTTGTGGAAGGCGGAGGCGACACCGGGAGAAACAGTGGCGGCTGGGGACCGAGTATGGACACCCGGCCGCCGCCGGCATGAGGTTATGAAAAGCTTCCGCCTCCACGAACCTAAAAGGCCACATTCCAAGTGCAAGCAGCTGTCAAAAATTTGGCAGTATAGTATTGCAGCCTGTGGGTGAGTGGGTGGCTGGCTGCATACTTGCGCTTGCATTCCAAAGAATGGGGTAGGGACAACTGAATGGTGCACTGGGACAAGGACATGGACGGTGATTGTTGCAAGTCTGCAACGACAGGTGCATGGTGGGAGGCATCTTCGCATGCGCCAAGGATCACTTATGATAGGCACACTTTTAGGCAGTGACCTGGAAGTCAGAAATGCTTCCAGAGGTCTTCCCCATGCTGTTCCCCTGTCTTTACAGCACTGTATGCATGTGTCTGATGATGTGTCACACACCATATGGCCAGATATGGTTGTAAAATGTTAAAATGACATTTCCCAGTGAATGCATTTGTCTTTGTTGAAAGCAATGCAAAAGTGCAAAAACACATCAAAAACCCTACATGTGAACATAGCCCAAGGTGTGGAGGAGTATTTTTGTTTTTGGTTATTTATTTTGCTTTATATACTGTACATTGTACATGTCATGGAAAGGATGTTCCTTAACATATTTCCCAGGAAAATCCATTTTGGTTTTGTTTTTGTAGGTTTTATTGTGAGTCCGTAAAAGTGACATAATACCTCTGACAACGTTGTTGACAGCAGTGACCTGGGAGTCAGAAATGCTTCCAGGGGTCTTCCCCATGCTTTTCCCATGTCATTTGAGCACTGTTCCCATCGATTTGGGCAATTTTTAGGCCCTCTGCAGACCCCCGGGGGGAGCCGCCTGAAGAATGCTCTGGTTTCCCTTAGACTTACATTGGGCTCGTTGCTCGGGTCGAGCACCCGAGTATTCCAATTTGCTCGACCCGAGCAACGAGTACCCGAGCATTTTAGTGCTCACTCATCACTAGTGTCAATAACTTTGCTAACACACTGCAACAAAATTTAAATGGAATTTACAAAAAACTGCTACGAATCCCTGCTGTATATAAGGTGTCCTAGAGGGCATTATTACCTATAAATACATCCAACGAAGAAAAAATGGCAGGACAAAAATACATCCACATGGTTTAAAAGATGTAAATTTTATTGAATAAAAGACAAAAACAAATATTAAAAGAATCCAACAACAGTTGTAATGATGCAGAGAAAGGTGAGTGAGCAACATAGATAGCCCAATACTATATATACTCTAATTAATTCTGTAGGTATAAAGTGACATAGTGCTCAATAAATCTCTGATCATATAAATAATACATCAAATATATATATATATATATATATCTATATATAGATATATATATGTATACACTGCTCAAAAAAAGGGAACACTTAAACAACAGAACATAACTCCAAGTAAATCAAACTTCTGTGAAATCAAACTGTCCACTTAGGAATGTTGGAGAAAGAAAAAGATAATGTGGACTGTGTAAGATTTATTGCCACTTTTGATAACGGTGCCTTGGAGGCAAAAAAGATTATAGAACAGTATTGGGGGATCCTAACAATGGATGAGGATCTAAAGAGAACAGTAGGCACTACACCACAAGTTACGTTCCGTAAAAGTAGAACAATTGGAGAATGAGTAATCAGGAGTCATTATGTGCCCCCCCCAAAAAAAATAAGTCTTGGCTACCAATAAGACCGAGGGGCTGCTACAAATGCAGTGGCTGTGTAGCCTGCCCAAACTTAAAAAAGACCTTTGTGAGTAATGTCAGTGGAGAATCTTTCGAGATTAGAATTTCTATCAATTGCAGAACTAAGTTTGTAATATATAAGGCAACATGCATCTGAAAAAAAGAATATGTAGGAAGATGTATGAGACGACGCATAGGGGAGCACCTAAATGACATACTAAATAAAAAAGAGACGCCAATCGCGAAACATGTGAACTCGGTACATGGAGGAGATCCTAGAGTAATCTCCTTCATGGGAATTGAATGTATGAAGACCAACATTAGAGGGGGCAACATGGATAAAATCCTGCAGCAGAAAGAAGCAAGATGGATTTTCCGGTTAGGTACTATGGCCCCTAGGGGACTAAACAAACATATTAATTATAGCTGTTTTATATAGATAGTAATCCCCTTGAAATATCCTGAGACGGCAATGTTTTTGTGTGAAGACCCACCTACTGAAACCAGCTATAAGTCAGATTTTTAAAAAGATGGATGCCTTTCATATGAAAAAAAGAAGGCCAAATGTTTACATGCCCTGAACAACAAAGAGGGCGATATATATGTACCTCGGATATGCGATTTTGGGGTAACAACCTTTTGTGCTGGCCAATCTTATAAATAAAAATCATGGGATCATTATTTAAAAAGAATTGGATTCAGTGCTAGGATGGAGATCTAATATTAAAAGTTTCCCAATGCTTTTATAACTAAGGTGTCGCCGATGGATCCCTCCAGATACAATAAAGGAGGGTAACGTAAAGTAACAATTAGTAGGAAAAGGGAGACCGGTGATGAAAAGTTGGTTCTCTATAAAGTGTTCCTTTTTTTTGGAAGGAATCTGTACAAGAATACATCAGATCATCCGCTGAGGCGGAAATGAGGTCAATGACACGCACAGTGAATGCCCAAAAGATGCTTGCGGTCCAGACTCCCGGAAGTGCTGTGAGAAGTGCACCCTCCGGGCTGACGTGGGAACTATGCATTCCATGTGCCCGGAAACAGTTAAGGTCACATGGGGATTTGCGGTCCAGACGCCTGGAAGTGACGCTGGAAGTGACGCGGTAAGCGCATATGCAGGACGCCCGGAAATGACGTAGAGGGCTTGCGTTCCAGGCGTCCGGAAATGGCAGATGCGTTCCAAGCGCTGGAGAGAGAGAGACATACAACGGACGCTATAAATAATTATATGATGACCCCCACATTCTGACACGTGGGAGGCTGGTGACTCCAAGACATGGACACAATAGGAGGGAAAGGATCACATGGGAATTCTTTAGTGATAAATAGGAAGCCACCACAATATTATCTAATAATAGAGAGGGAACTAGATCCTTATGAAAATAAAATTCATTACCTAAGAAAAGCGAAGGGTAATACACTGTGTTCCAAATTATTATGCAAAAAGTGTTTAGGAGTGATAAGGTAAGAATTTTTTTGTTTGTCAGTTAAACTCATTGATGGTGATGTGTGTCAGGGCTCTTTATATCACTGTAAGCAATTGTAGACACCTGTGCTAATTAGTTTGGCAGGTGTGTCCAATGAAAGGCAAGACTACTTAAGAAGGCTGTCCCACATTATTAAGCAGCCTACATTTTCTGCCAAAATGGGAAAGAAAAAGGATGTGTCGGCTGCTGAGAAGCAACAAATTGTGGAGTGTTTAGGTCAAGGCTTGACTACAATCAACATTGCCAAGACACTTCATCGTGATCATCGCACAATCAAGAAGTATGTAGCTGATTCATAGTACACACGTGTGCGTGCTGATAAGGGAAAATTGAGGACTCTTTCCTACAGGCAATTACGTCAGGTTAAAAGAGCAGCAGCAAAAGAGCCTTGTCATAGCAGCAGACACGTTTTTGAAGCTCCTGGTGCCTCCAAGATGCAGGGTCCTTCAGAGGTTTGCAGCTGTGCGTAAGCCATCCTGTCGACCTCCTCTATCCACTGCACACAAGCAGAAATGGCTCCAGTGGGCCAAACAATACATGAAGACTGACTTCAAAACTGTTTTGTTCACCGATGAGTGCCGTGCAACGCTCGATGGTCAAGATGGATGGAGTGGAGGATGGCTGGTTGATGGACACCCCATGCAAACACGGCTATGGCGCCAACAAGGAGGAGGTGGAGTAATGTTTTAGGCTGGAATCATGGGGAGAGAGATTGTCGGCCCCTTTAGGATCCCTGAAGGGGTAAGATGAACTCCATAATGTATGTTGAGTTTCTCAAACAGCACTTCCTGCCATAGTTCAAGAAGAAGAACCGTGCATTCCGCAGCAAGATCATTTCATGCATGATAATGCACCGTCTCATGCTGCATATAACACATCTGCATCTCTGGCTGCTATGGGCATAAAAGGGGACAAACTTATGGTGTGGCCCCCATGCTCCCCTGACCTCAACCCCATTGAGAACCTCTGGAGCATCATCAAAAGGAGTGTCTATGATGGCGGGAGGCAGTTCACATCTAAGCAACAGCTCTGGGAGGGTATTCCGTCCTCATGCAAAACAATTGAAGCAGAAACCATCCAAAACCTGACAAATTCAATGGACGAGAGAGTTCAGAAGCTCCTTTCGAACAAGGGGTCCTATGTGCAGATGTAACATCACCTAGAATAAAGTTTTGAGTTGAAAACTGTTTGATTTCAGTTTGTAATAACCTGCTAATGCTTATAATTTCAAAAATGAACATTTTTTTTGTTCTTTATTAAAATGAAAAGATTGAAAACTCTGCTGTGCATAATAATTTGGAACATGCATTTTGAGTGGAGTTTGAGTGTTTTATTTTTTAAAAAATATAATGTTATCATAGGCAGTTTGTACAAAAACCTTTCAATTGTACTCTAATAGTTATTTGACTGGAAAATTACAATGACTGCAATTCATATAGGTAATTTGGGAAAATCTGAGAAAATATTATTTGCATAATAATTTGGAACACAGTGTATTTTGTAACAAAAAGGTTGTTAATTCATGATAATGATAAAACAAACTAAGCCCCACCCCGGAAGTGACATGGGACGCCCAGAAATGGAGGGAAAAGGAGTATATTTAAACAGAGAAGATAGGTGTGGAGGCCCCCCTTTTCTCTTTGCATATTTGCACTTTTGAAGGTGGTAACAGCACTCTGTACCACAAAAAAATGGACGCTCACCACTGTGAGGTTCATTAGATGATATTTTTAAACCACATAGCACTTTATAGCACTTAGTCACTTTTTTGTAGTGCTCCCCAAGATACGAGTTACATTCCTCTGATGAATCCTTTTTGAGGAGGAAGAAACGCGTCGGGAGGCATTTTGTGGGGTAATAGATACACTTGGGTACTGCCCTTGTTAGGTCGGGAGCAATTACCAGGGGCACGACAGGGTAGATTTATCCTCAATGATGGGAGACAATTGAACTGGAGAGAAATACCCTGGAGGATGCCCATGTACAAGAGAATGGGTGAGATCCACACATATTGTTAAAAGTTTTATCACTATGTTTAAGTTTTATATGGACCAGATGGGATTAATATTAGATATTACTGGTTCCTTCCAATATGCTATTTAAGAGGTTTGCATACTGTCCTGCTTTCATATACTGTATCTGTTACGCTCGCACCCGGACAGACTGGCGTGAGCGTGATTAGTGTTCCCATTGTACCATGAACCGAGGAGTGCCTGGAGGGGCGTAACTAAGTATCAACCCGATCCGACCAAGGTCGCACGGCGGCTCAGTCGACTCCGTGAACCAGGGAGGAACCGAGCAGAGGAACCAGGTGGTACTCCAGGTCATACCCCGGTCACAGCTGTTGACCCACACCGGGAAATGCAGGAAAAGGCAGGTTAGACTGGCATGTAGACAGGTGGGTACTGGCAAACACGGCTGGTTTGCAGACAGGTGGATATTAACAGGCACAGCTGGTATGCAGACAGGTGGGCACTGGCAGGCACGGCTGACATGCAGAGAGGCGGGTACTGGCAGGTAGAAACGCAGGCAGGATAGGGACCAGTACAGACTGGGATACAGGAATGGAGCCGCAGATGCGGTAGACAAGCAGAGCAGAGCAAAACCGCAGATGCGGTGAACAAGCAAAGCAGAGCAAAACCGCAGATGCGGTGAACAAGCAAAGCAGAGCAAAACCGCAGATGCGGTAAACAAGCAAAGCAGAGCAAAACCCGCAGATGCGGTGAACAAGCAAATCAGAGCAAAACCGCCGATGCTGTAAACAAACAAAGCAGAGCAAAACCCGCAGATGCGGTGAACAAGCAAAGCAGAGCAAAACCACAGATGCGGTGAACAAGCAAAGCAGAGCAAAACCCACAGATGCGGTAGACAAGCAAAGCAGAGCAAAACCCGCAGATGCGGTGAGCAAGCAAAGCAGAGCAAAGCCCGCAGATGCGGTAGACAAGGAAAGCAAAGCAAAACCCACAGATGCGGTAGACAGGACAGGGCTCTGTTCACATGAAACAGACTGGAGAACACAAGAAGATAGCTGGAACACAGGAGTTAGATACAGAGGCAGGGAAACAGAATGAGCAGAACCAGATACACACAAATTACTTGCAATGAAGTAGGACACAAAACTCACAAACAGAAGTACAGAGACAACGAGTTGGAGTTAGGTACAGGTTCAGAAACTGCAGGAAAAGGGAAAGGTACAGACAGAGACAAACAGGTAACAGACTAGGACACTGTTCAGACAGGATCTGAACCAGGAACAAGATACAGGAACGAGCCTGGGAACTCAGCCCCCAGGGTGGCGGAAACTGACTAAAGGTACAAGTACAGGTAACAGGCCTGGGTATACAGCCCCCAGGGTGGCAGAAACAGACTAGATACAGAACAAGACCTGGCAACTCAGTTGCAAAGACAAATTGAGTGAAGGTGTTGCTCAGGCACCCCCTACTGGGTGGAGGGGGTTTAAGCATCCAGTGACTCACAGCAATAGGCTGGGGATGCATTAGGACTGTGCACGCGGTAGCTATAAGAAACAAGCAGAAAGCCGCGCCGACGCCCCAAAGCAATCAGATAAGAGACATGGACACAGCAGGAACTGAAACAAAAAGTGCAGCATGGACTGACAGGTAAGATTGCGGTCTTGCATGGTGGGAGGTGGTGCACCATGCAAGCACGCCACCAGGAATGTTACAGTATCCTTAACAAGGTTGGAAGTATATATATATTTTTTTGCTGGCTCTCTCTATTGTATGAGGGGCTTGTTTGTGATGCAATAGGGGTGTATGAGCAGTTTATATTGGACATTGGAGGTATAAAAATTATTTTAAGGATTTAATAAAGGTTAGATTTTAAGAGTTTTCCTCTTGGCTGATCTATATTGTTAAAACTGAGGTTATAAGTCACTGCCGTAAGTTTAAGCAGTTTGTAGCTAAATAATTGTCTACTTAGGAAGCAACACTGATTGACAATCAATTTCACATGCTGTTGTGCAAATGGAATAGACAATAAATGGAAATTATTGGCAATTATCAAGGCACACTCAATAAAGGAGTGTTTCAGCAGGTGTGGACCACAGACCACATCTCAGTACCAATGCTTTCTGGCTGATGTTTGGTCACTTTTGAATGTTGGTTGTGCTTTCACAACGGTGGTAGCATGAGACGAACTCTACAGAAGTTACTCAGGTAGTGCAGCTCATCCAGGATGGCACATCAATGCTAGCTGTGGCAAGAAGGTTTGCTGAGTCTGTCATCGTAGTGTCTAGAGGCTGGAGGCGTTACCAGGAGATAGGCCAGTACACCAGGAGACGTGGAGGGGGCCATAGGAGGGCAACAACCCAGCAGCAGGACCGCTACCTCCACCTTTGTGCAAGGAGGAACAGGAGGAACACTGCCAGAGCCCTGCAAAATGACCACCAGCAGGCCACAAATGTGCATGTGTCTGCACAAACGGTTAGAAACCGACTCCATGAGGGTGCTATGAGGGCCCGACGTCCACAGATGGGGTTTGTGCTCACAGCCCAACACCGTGCAGGACGCTTGGCGTTTGCCACAGAACACCAGGATTGGCAAAGTCGCCACTGGCGCCCTGTGCTCTTCACAGATGAAAGCAGGTTCACACTGAGCACATGTGACAGACGTGACAGAGTCTGGAGACGCCGCGGAGAGTGATCTGCTGCCTGCAACATCCTTCAGCATGACCGGTTTGGCAGTGGGTCAGTAATGGTGTGAGGTAGCATTTCTTTGGAGGGCCGCACAGCCCTCCATGTGCTCGCCAGAGGTAGCCTGACTGCCATTAGGTACCGAGGTGAGATCCTCAGACCCCTTGTGAGACCATATGCTGATGCGGTTGGCCCTGGGTTCCTCCTAATGCAGGACAATGCCAGACCTCATGTGGCTGGAGTGTGTTAAGAGTTCCTACAAGATGAAGGCATTGAAGCTATGGACTGGCCCGCCTGTTCCCCAGACCTGAATCCGATTGAGCACATCTGGGACATCATGTCTTGCTCCATCCACCAACGCCACGTTGCACCACAGACTGTCCAGGAGTTGGCGGATGCTTTAGTCCAGGTCTGGGAGGAGATCCCACAGGAGACCATCCGCAACCTCATCATGAGCATGCCCAGGCGATGTAGGGAGTTCATACAGGCACGTGGAGGCCACAAACAATTCTGAGCCTCATTTTGACTTGTTTTAAGGACATTACATCAAAGTTGGATCAGCCTGTAGTGTATTTTTCCACTTTAATTTTGGAGGTGATTCCAAATTCAGACCTCCATTGGTTAATAAATTTCATTTCCATTGATGATTTTTGTGTGATTTTGTTGTCAGCACATTCAACTTTGTACAGAACAAAGTATTCAATGAGAATATTTCATTCATTCAGATCTTAGGATGCTTTATTTGAGTGTTCCCTATATTTTTTTGAGCAGTGTATATAAAGAAAAGACAATATATGTGTACACTCAAAGTGAGTATATAATAAACATAATCATAAATCAATATATTTGTGGATTAAACCTACATACATAATTGGGTACTATCTCTCAACTTTAAGCATATAAACAATCCATGAATATAGAGTAATATAGTCACTGCTCACTCACCAACAACCCAATGCGCATTTCACAATAGCTTCATCAGGGGTCTTCGCTAACACACTGCAACAAAATTTAAATGGCGGCCAGAAATGGCAGAATTTTGAGCGCACTTATATGTGATCCGTGTGACGGACAAACCACAGTTTAAAATAGCTGGCCTGTAGGTAACTATTTTTAACAGCAAACTGGTGTCAATAACTTCGCTAACACACTGCAACAAAATTTAAATGGAGGCCTGAAATGGCAGAATTTTCAGCGCACTTATATGTGATCTGTGTGACGGACAAACCACAGTTTTAAATAGATGGATTTTTAGCGCTGTAATATGGAAAGGATCTGGCTGTATTCTGCAGTGCCAACAAGCAAATGGAGCAGAAGGACTGTTAGTTGAGATGGATATGTGTATAATATATTGTGGTATACCTACACTAACTAAGAAACAAGCAAATCTCTCCTTGGCTCAGCAGCACCTCTCCCTACACTGCCTGATTCCGGAGTAGACTGATGAGCATGGCGGCGCCAGGTCTGATATAGATGTGATGACGCTGGGCGGTCAGCCAATCACTGTAATGCCACAACCATTATGGCTACGGCGTTACAGTGTGCGGCAGACAATCCCTGCATGTTCATTGGCTCTCTAAAGAGTGCCAAACATGCAGGGAGGTGACCCGAACAACCCCAGAAATACTCGGCGAGCTCCAAGCATCTCAAGCAGTGAGATGCTCAGGCGGGTACCGAGCAGTAGCGAGCATGCTCGCTCATCACTATTCTTTTTGCATCCAGGTTTGGTCTATTGATCCACAGTTGTGCAGCAGCTGGTACATGCTTTTATATAGTTGCAGGTTGCAACTTATTAAGGTGAGCGTAAAATTGCTTTTATTTTACATTTATTTTAACTAGTTTAAGCCCTATTTTGCAATCAATTGTCTTTCCAGTGTTTTTACTCTCTATGCTTATGACACACAGATCTACCTCTTTGGACCTGATATCACCTCCTTACTAACCAGAATCCCATAATGTCTGTCCACTATTTAATCTTTCTTCTCTGCTAGATTTCTAAAAGTTAACATGGATAAAACCGAATTCATCATCTTTCCACCATCTCATTCATCCCCCCCAAATGACCTATCCATCAAGTCAATGGCTGTCCACCCTCCCCAGTCCCGCAAGCTTGACTCTGATCTCTCATTCAAACGTCAGATCCGAGCCCTTTCCACTTTCTGCCAACTCCAACTCCAAAATATCTCCGGGATCCGCACATTCCTCAACCATGAACCTACAAAAACACCAGTGCATGCCTTCATCATCTCCCGCCTCGACTACTACAACCTCAGGCTTTGTGGCCTCCCTTCTACCACTCTCACACCCCTCCAATATATCCTAAACTCTGCTGGATGACTAATCCACCTGTCACCTCGCTATTTCCCGGCTTCTCCCCTCTGTCAATCTCTGCGCTGGCTCCCCGTTGCCGAGAGACTCCAGTTGAAAACCCTAACTTTGGCATACAAAGCCATCCAAAATCTGTCTCCTCCATACATCTGTGACCTAGTCTCCCTGTATTTACCTTCGCGCAAACTTCCATCCTCACAAGATCTCCTTCTCTACTTCCCTCTTATCTCTTCTTGCCACAACCGCATATAAGATTTGACCCATGCATCTCCCCTACTGTGGAACTCTCTACCCCAATACACCAACACATCAGACTCTTGCTTACCATGGAAACCTTCAAAAGGAAGCTGAAGACCCACCTCTTCCAACAAGCGTACAACCTGCAGTAACACTTGCTCCACCATACCACTGCACGACCAGCTGCACCCTCATCTACTGTATCCTCACCCATCCCTTGTAGATTGTTTGTGAGCCCTCGCCGGCGGGGTCCTCTCTCCTCCTGTACCAGTCGGTGACCCCTTTTCACATGTAAAGTGCCATAGAATAAATGGCGCTATAATCATAAATAAGAATAATAATTATTATGCTACTTGTACTTTGGGTCAATTGATGCTTCTTCCCTTGTTTGCTACTAATTTGAGCTGTTTTGGCTGCTTTTGGGCCCCTTTGAAGGTGTTGTCTATGCGTTTGGTTTTGCCTCCCTATAAATCCAATGGGGTTCGTTATGTTCGTTGAACTGTTTGATGAATTATTTGGCGAACATCGGTTCGTCCCATCTCGGCGAACTTCCCAAACATTTAAAGGTTCACTCATTTCTAGTTGTGACCAGTATGTAATGCCCAGATCATGCACCCTTAAATTAGGCAGGCTCTCCTCACTACAGAAATGCCAAACACGTGGACGCTAACTGCGGTTTAGGCACACAGGAGCTCAGAAGGGCATTTGGATTTGGGAGCGCAGATTTCGTTGAATTTCTTCTGGGGGTTAAGTAGCCATAGCGCTTTTCCAGAGCCTTTGTACTACCATTAATGTGGAAGTCCCTATATTTCCGTTAACAGATGATGGACCTAAGTGGGGGCTTTTTTTGTGAATTGAATTTTTGTTGACTTTTTGTTAGGAACATTTTGGATTACATTTATCCTGCATTTTTCCCTGAGCACTTATTACGCGCCCCCTGGGCCTATGCTGTTGCTGCTGTGCAGGGGGAATACCCGGAGCCGGATCGCTGGGGGTTGTAGTCTCCGTGTGGAGGTGACCCGGTCCGTGCCCAGTGTGGTCAAACCAGTGGCAGTCTAAATGTTGTAATAAGTGTCCGACTATGCCACCCGTGGATTGCGGTCAGTGGGGACCGCCGCTGCGCTGCCGACCGCTGAGGCTGATGTTGGTTGCGCAGCTGAGTATGGGATAACTCCCCACGGGAGGAGTATTGCCTCAGGGCAGCTAATGTGTATGATGGTGGTAGTGATGGTGAGAGGGTCCCAGTGCTAATGGTGCAGGTGCGGCAAGGAATCACAGAGACTTGTAATTGCAGTTTCCAAAGCTTTACTCACGGTTGTTATTCAGGTCAATGCTGCAGGCGATGACTGCCCAAGCCGTGCTGCGTTCACCAGGCAAGGGACTCGGTCAACTCCCAGGCAATTCCAGAGTGTGGTTCAGAGCTCCCCTCTCTTCCTTTCTACTGGCCGTCCCCACCAGTGACCCACCTTTGTCCAGCTTCCTCGGGCCTTCTGTTGGCGAAACCTCTCCCGGTTTCCCTGACCCTATACAGTATGCTTTCCTGGTGGATGTAGTGAGGGGTTGCACCAAGATGTGGTCACAACCTCCGGTTTTGGCTGAGGATTAGTCGCCTCCACCAATTCGGGTTCCGGTACCCTGCTCTGCCAACCCTTCACCCTGTATCTCCTCTGGGCATATGGGGTTCCTTCTGCCTTCGTGTCTCTGGGCCTCTCTCTGTGTTCCTTGCTCCCTTTCTCCTCTGTTTCAGTTCCTTTCTTACTTTCCTTTCTGTTCCTTCTCCTCTCTCTTTCTGCTGCTCCTGGCCTCCACTCCAGGCCTGCCTCTGGAGCTGGGCCCAGACTGAGCCACAGCTCCCTGTCAGCCCTCTCTGGCTGAGCTCCTCTCCTCTTCTCCTCCTGACTGAACTGGCTGAACTCGACCCTGTTCTAAGATGGTGCCCACCTTTTATACCTTCTTCTGACACCCGAGCCCAGGTGACTAGCAACCAATGGGCTCCTACCTATGCCCAGAAACCCACCCCTATCTGCTCCTACACCACTGGGTGTACTTTCCCCTCCCCACTCCAGCCAGGAACAGATGCTGTCGTGCCTGCACTTCTGTCTAGTGGGAGCACCGTTGAGCTGTTCCTCGGAAATGGGGTGTGTGTGGTGCATGCAGCCTACCGAGCCCCGGTCCACACTCCATCCTTACCCGGGAGTGGAATACCACACCTCTGGTTCGAGGTGCAATACCCCTGAAGCAGCCGAGTCCTCGGGGTGCTACACTTACATCGGAGTTTACATCTAAATCTCAGAGTGACGTGATTCAGATGAAACCCCCAGGGGATCCACTCATTATAACGAGATAGCAGAGTTACTCTGGACTCTGTCTGGCATCTGTTCAGTGGTGTACTTTTTTTCAGAAGTGCAAAAAATTGTGGTGGACCACACTTTTATTCACGCCTAAAAAGACGGAAACCGCCGGATCAAAGGCCAAATGGCATCCACAGTGCCTCCATCTGTCTTATTTTATGTAATCTTTTGCTGGGGTTTCCGCCTGAATCACGTATTTCAGAGATTTACATGGAAACCCTGGTGTAAGCGCTCAGCGTAGAGCGCATGATAATTGTACATCGAGCCTGTAACGGGTCTGGGAGGCGGAACCTCTGAGCTACTATACAAGGGGGCAGTCCTTGTAAGGGAGCGGGTGGCGACCAGGCAGGCAGTCACAGCAGGTGACCGGGACAGTCTCTGGAAGAACGGGCAGGAGATCACGGCAAGTGACTGGGGCAGTCTCTGGGTGAACGGGCAGGTGGTCACGGCAAGTGACCGGGGCAGTCTCTGGGTAAAGGGTTGGTACGACCTGTGGCGGCTGATGGTAGACTTGAGCTCCCAGGTGAGCAGGCGAGAGTCTCTGGATAAACGGGTGGTCACAGCATGTGACGGCGGAGCCTCCAGGAAGACCAACAGACAGGCGGCAGATGAGCGCTCCCAGGAGAGCGGGCAGAAGTCTCTGGACAGGCGGGTGGTCACAGCACGTGACGGCAGAGCCTCCAGGTAGGCTAGCAGACAGGCAGCAGATGAGCGCTCCCAGGTGAGCGAGCAGGAGTCACTGGACAGGCAGGTGGTCACAGCATGTGACGGCGGAGCCTCCAGGTAGACTAGCAGGCAGGTAGCAGGTGAGCGCTCCCAGGTGAGCAGGCAAGCTGGTCCATAGACAGACTGACGGGAGTAGGAAGGCAGACCGTCGGACCTCAGGCAAGCAGGCAGGTGGCTGGTGTGCGCTCCCAGGTGAGCGGGCAGGCTGGTCCTTAGACAGACTGACAGGAGTAGCAAGGCAGACCGTGGACCTCGGACTAGCAGGCAGGTAGCAGATAATCAGGCAGGAATCTGGCAGGTAACTGGCAGGTAACTGGCAGGTAACTGGCAACGGAACCTGAGGGCTGAAGCAGAGTAGTGAACAGTGCAACAACATTGCTCGGGCACCTCCATTTTGGAGGAGGTGCCTTATATATGGTAAAGTCCTCCGGCCATTGGCCGGGGACTCCTTAGGACGGCGCGCGCGGCCCCTTTAAGAGGGAGGGAGGGCGCGCGCGCGCGCCCTAAGCACAGTGGCCGGGAAGGAGCGCGCACTGCCAGCAGAGCGGGAGAGGGACGCCGGGCACGGAGCAGAGCGGTGAGGGGAACAGCGTCCCTGCCTAGCAGAGGGCAGGGACGCCGGCACTACAGTACCCCCCCCTTTAGGCCCCCCCTTTTTTAGGCCAGATAGAAATTTAGCTAGGATGAGAGGGGCATGGATGTTCTCCCGGGGCTCCCACGTTCTCTCCTCAGGACCAAACCCCTTCCAATCTACCAGAAAAAAGGTCTTTCCTCTTACCCTTTTGGTGGCAAGAATGTTCTCTACCTCAAACTCGTCCTCAGCAGAAACCGGAGCAGGAGGCGTACCTGTAGACTTGGAAAAAGAGTTAAGCACCACGGGTTTGAGGAGAGATACATGGAAGGAGTTAGGGATCCGTAAGTTGGCCGGGAGTTTCAATTTATAGGCCACCGGGTTGATCTGACTGATGACCTCCAGAGGACCGATGAACCGAGGCCCTAACTTGTAAGAAGGTATCTTGAGTCGAACATATTTAGATGAGAGCCAGACTTTATCTCCTGGACGAAATTGTGGAGGATCCAGGCGTTTTTTGTCAGCGTGTCTTTTCATACGCTCGGATGACAGAAGGAGTGCGGACCGGGTACTCTCCCATATGGAGGAAAATTTGCTAACGAGAGATTCCGCAGCCGGGTTGTCCACAGAGGTGGAGACAGGAAAAGGAATCCGAGGATGCTGACCAAAGACTACAAAAAACGGGGATTTGGAGGAGGATTCGCTCTCGTGATTATTATAAGAGAACTCGGCCCATGGTAGGAGATCCACCCAGTCAGAATGGTGGGCATTAACGAAGTGCCGGAGGTAACTGGTCAGGTTCTGATTGATCCGCTCCACTTGACCATTGGACTGTGGGTGGTAAGCGGAAGAGAAGTCCAGGGTGACGTCTAGTAGTTTACAAGTGGCTCTCCAGAAACGTGAGGTGAACTGTACCCCATGATCCGACACGATGTGGAGGGGCAGGCCATGAAGACGGAAGATGTGGCGGATAAAGTCTTTAGCCAGCTCGGGTGCAGACGGAAGGCCTGGCAGGGGAATAAAGTGAGCCATCTTGGAAAAGCGGTCAGCGACCACCCAAATGACCGTACAACCGGTAGAGACGGGAAGATCTGTTATAAAGTCCATTGCTATATGCTGCCAGGGGGCAGCAGGTACAGGAAGCGGAAGGAGGCGTCCGGCTGGCAGATGTCTCGGGACTTTGTTGCGGGCGCAGGACACACAAGCAGAAACAAAGTCTATTATGTCCTTGTGCAGGGTAGGCCACCAATAGTGCCGGGCAATAAGCTGGAGGGTCTTTTTCTGACCGGCGTGGCCAGCTAGTTTAGACGAATGTCCCCAGTGTAGGATCTTCTCCTGATCAGGTACTGAAACAAACGTCTTACCGGGAGGGAGACGATTTAGACTCACGGGAGCCACCTGCATTACTCTGGCGGGATCGATGATATGTTTAGGTTCTTCCTCGAGATCGGACACCAGAAAGGATCGGGACAAGGCGTCTGCTTTGACGTTTTTGTCAGCCGGGCGAAAATGAAGAACAAAATCAAAGCGAGCAAAAAACAAGGACCACCGGGCTTGGCGCGGGTTAAGTCTCTGGGCATGCTGGAGGTAAGCCAAGTTCTTGTGGTCAGTGTAAATTATTACCGGATGAAGAGCCCCCTCGAGTAGGTAACGCCACTCCTCCAACGCCAGCTTGATGGCCAATAACTCTCGGTCTCCTATGGAATAGTTACGCTCAGAAGAGGAGAAGAGTTTGGAGAAGAAGCCACAAGTTACCATTCTCCCGGAAGATGATTTTTGAGTAAGTACCGCTCCGGCTCCAGAGGAGGAGGCGTCAACTTCCAGGAAGAACTGCTTGTTGCCGTCCGGGCGATGCAGCACCGGGGCGGAAGAGAAGGCCTGTTTTAGGGAAAGAAAGGCCTCCTCTGCTTCGGGCGGCCACTCTTTGGGATTAGTACCCTTACGGGTGAGCGCGGAAATTGGGGCAGTCCGGGAAGAGAAGTGCGGGATGAAGAGGCGGTAATAGTTGGCGAAGCCCAGGAACCGTTGAATAGCCTTCAACCCCTCTGGTCGGGGCCATTTCTCGATGGCAGACAGTTTCTCAGGATCCATTTGTAGGCCGGTCTGAGAGATAATGTAGCCCAGAAACGGAAGCGAGGTCTGCTCAAAGAGGCACTTCTCATATTTAGCGTAGAGATGGTTCTGCCTGAGCCTGAGCAGGACCTGACGAACATCCCTCCGGTGAGTCTGGAGATCCGGAGAGAAGACCAAGATGTCGTCCAGGTACACCACTACGCAGGAGTAGAGAAGGTCCCGGAAGATGTCATTGACCAACTCTTGAAAGACGGCAGGAGCGTTACAGAGGCCAAAGGGCATTACCAGATATTCATAGTGGCCGTCCCGGGTGTTGAATGCCGTCTTCCATTCATCCCCCTGACGGATACGAACCAGGTTGTAAGCCCCACGGAGGTCCAGTTTGGTGAAGATTCTAGCCCCTCTCAGACGATCAAATAACTCCGGAATGAGCGGAAGGGGGTACTTATTTTTCACCGTGATCTGGTTAAGGCCTCTATAGTCTATACAGGGACGGAGAGAGCCGTCCTTCTTTTTTACGAAGAAGAAGCCTGCTCCCGCCGGGGAGGTAGACTTCCGGATGAATCCCCTGGCCAGATTCTCCTCAATATATTCGGACATCGACCGGGTCTCAGCAGCGGATAATGGATAAATACGCCCACGGGGAGGAGTAGTACCGGGTAACAAGTCGATAGGGCAGTCGTATGGTCTATGAGGGGGTAGTGTCTCTGCTTCCTTTTTATTAAAGACATCAGCATAAGACCAATAAGGAATCGGAAGTCCAGGTAGATTTGCTGGGGTAGGAGAAGGACGGACGGGATGGACGGGAACCAGACAGGTCTTATGGCAGTCCTGTCCCCAGCGAAGGACTTCTCCGGTCTGCCAGTCAAGCACGGGTGCATGTCTCTGGAGCCAAGGTAGACCTAGCAGGAGGGCGTGAGAGAGTCCAGGCAGAACATGAAAGGAGATACTCTCAGAATGCAGCATTCCCACTTGCAGAGTAATGGATTCGGTGATGAGTTGGATGGGGCGTGGTAAGAGACCCCCATCCACGGCAGCAACAGACAAGGGTACAGCCAGAGGTTTGGTGGGGATGCGGTACTTCTCTACCAGGGACTGTGAAATAAGATTCCCGGCTGCTCCAGAGTCCAGTTGGGCTAGTTCGAAATAACGGTTCTCCCCGCAGACGATTGAAACTGACAGCAGCAGAGATGGAGAGGATTTATTGTTGTCTAGGTCGACCTCTCTGAGCGAACCTAGACACAGGCGTTTCCCAACCTCTCTGGGCAGGCACGGATCCGGTGCTCCTTACTGCCACAGTAGAAGCAGCTCCCCTCGGCACGGCGTAAGTCCTGACGGGTTTTGACCATCTTGGTCTGGTCGACCTGCATAGGCTCAGGAGAGTGTACCTGGGGAGAGACGGAGGGAGTGACGGGTTTCTGAAAAGTAGGAGCTAGACGTGGAAACCTCCTCTCACGGGTGACCTCTTTGGCACGCTCCTGGAACCGTAGGTCAATCCGGGTGGCAAGAGTTATTAGGTCATCGAGAGTGGTAGGAACGTCCCGACCGGCAAGTTCATCTTTAATACGGCCGGACAGACCCTCCCAGAAGACGGATACCAGAGCGTCGTTATCCCAGGCCAGCTCCGAGGCAAGGGTACGGAACCGTATGGCATATTGGCCCACGGTGAGACTTCCCTGACGGAGGCGTAGCAGAGACGATGCGGATGAGGTCTTCCGTCCGGGTTCATCGAAGACTTTCCGGAAAGCCGTGAGGAAGGCAGGCAGGTCGGACACCAGGGGGTCTCCTCTCTCCCATAGAGGATTTAGCCAGGCCAGGGCCTCCCCGGTGAGATGGGACATGATGAAGGCAATTTTGGCCCGGTCGGAGTTAAACTGGTGGGACAATAGTTCAAAGTGCAGGGTGCACTGATTAATGAAGCCCCGAGCCTGGGCGGGGTCGCCTCCGAAGCGAGGAGGTGCAGAAAGCCGGGGTACCATGGTATTGGTGGGCAGCGGAGCTGCCGGGTTGCGAGTCATGGCACTGGCGGTGGTTGCTGGTGGAGCAGTCAGAGTGTCCAAGCGAGAATTGACATTCCGCAGGTGACCAAGGATGGACTCCTGTTGGGACCTCTGACGGGACAGTTCATGACAGAGGTCCGAGAGCGAGGGAGCTTGGGTGCCACCGGGTTCCATGGCCCGAGCAAACTGTAACGGGTCTGGGAGGCGGAACCTCTGAGCTACTATACAAGGGGGCAGTCCTTGTAAGGGAGCGGGTGGCGACCAGGCAGGCAGTCACAGCAGGTGACCGGGACAGTCTCTGGAAGAACGGGCAGGAGATCACGGCAAGTGACTGGGGCAGTCTCTGGGTGAACGGGCAGGTGGTCACGGCAAGTGACCGGGGCAGTCTCTGGGTAAAGGGTTGGTACGACCTGTGGCGGCTGATGGTAGACTTGAGCTCCCAGGTGAGCAGGCGAGAGTCTCTGGATAAACGGGTGGTCACAGCATGTGACGGCGGAGCCTCCAGGAAGACCAACAGACAGGCGGCAGATGAGCGCTCCCAGGAGAGCGGGCAGAAGTCTCTGGACAGGCGGGTGGTCACAGCACGTGACGGCAGAGCCTCCAGGTAGGCTAGCAGACAGGCAGCAGATGAGCGCTCCCAGGTGAGCGAGCAGGAGTCACTGGACAGGCAGGTGGTCACAGCATGTGACGGCGGAGCCTCCAGGTAGACTAGCAGGCAGGTAGCAGGTGAGCGCTCCCAGGTGAGCAGGCAAGCTGGTCCATAGACAGACTGACGGGAGTAGGAAGGCAGACCGTCGGACCTCAGGCAAGCAGGCAGGTGGCTGGTGTGCGCTCCCAGGTGAGCGGGCAGGCTGGTCCTTAGACAGACTGACAGGAGTAGCAAGGCAGACCGTCGGACCTCGGACTAGCAGGCAGGTAGCAGGTAGCAGATAATCAGGCAGGAATCTGGCAGGTAACTGGCAGGTAACTGGCAGGTAACTGGCAACGGGACCTGAGGGCTGAAGCAGAGTAGTGAACAGTGCAACAACATTGCTCGGGCACCTCCATTTTGGAGGAGGTGCCTTATATATGGTAAAGTCCTCCGGCCATTGGCCGGGGACTCCTTACGACGGCGCGCGCGGCCCCTTTAAGAGGGAGGGCGCGCGTGCGCGCCCTAAGCGCAGTGGCCGGGAAGGAGCGCGCGCTGCCAGCAGAGCGGGAGAGGGACGCCGGGCACGGAGCAGAGTGGTGAGGGGAACAGCGTCCCTGCCTAGCAGAGGGCAGGGATGCCGGCACTACAGAGCCTTACTACGATCTTTGGGAGGCAGAATGAACAAATCAATAGCAGGTGAAGTATTGTTTTTATTTATTTTTTACATTGTTCCTCGTGAGCTATAAGTGACTAGACTACGTTATTCTTCGTGTCTTTGCGATTACAGTGATGCCAGATTTATATTGGGTATTTATTAGTGTTGAGCGAACATGTTCGACACTGCTCGGTACTCGCCCGAGCATCACGCTACTCGGGATGTTCGGCGAGCACCGAGCATTTCCGGGTTACTCGGGCGGGAGCTCGGGTCTCTGCCCTGCATGTTTGGCGCTCTTTACAGAGCCAATGAACATGCAGGGATTGCCAGCCAGTCACTGTAATGCTGCAGCCATGTTGGTTGTGGGCATTACAGTGATTGGCTGGCCGCACAGCGTCACCTCGAGTATTTAAAACCGGGCGCCGCCATCTTGGACACAGTCGCTCCAGATTGGACAGTGTAGGGACAGCGCTGCTGATTTAGGGAGAGATATAAACTGTGAAATAGTTAGTGTAGGGTCTGTAAAGGCTGCCAGAACAAACAAACAGTCCTTTTCAGGACTAATATCCATCCCAGATACCAGGCAGGCAGGCTGTATAGGAGACACAGTGGTTATACCAGCAAAAACTGCATTACAGTCCTGTGTGCTCCTGTTGCTGAAATTGCTGGACTTAGCACCAGGTGTCGGGGGCCAGGAAAAATCCTTTTGTTTTCATCTAAATCCTCCTTTTTTTTCGTCCTTCACACTGTACAAATACCCGTTTTATTAACCTTTTGGTGTGTCCCCCCTCCCAAAAAAAAGCGTGTCTCTGATTTTTCAGACACAAATAAAACTGTTGAAAATAGTCTGGTGTAGGCTAGAGAAACAGAAGTGTTGTTTTGCACTTCCACGGTTCAAACCTCTGTATTATCCATTTTGGGCCATTTGTATCTAAAAAAAAAAAAACAGTTTGAGTGTGTCGCTCACTGTTCAGCCGCAAATATCTCTATTTAAAAAAGTGTGGTATACCCCAGTAAACAATAACTGTGGTTTTGCCAACCCACGGTAAAAAATCTCTATTATTCAGGTTTTGGTATATTTTCCGTAAAGAAAAACAGTAGTGTCTCCTGACTGTTGTGACACAAAAATATATCTGTTGAAAATAGTCTTGTGTAGGCCCGACATCCCAGTGTGGTTTCGCAGTTCCATGGGTCAAATCGCTGTACTATCCAGTTTTGGGCCTTTGGTATCTAAAAAAAAAGCAGTTTGAGTGTGTCGCTCACTGTTCAGCCGCAAATATCTCTATTTAAAAAAGTGTGGTATACCCCAGTAAACAATAACTGTGGTATTGCCATCCCACGGTAAAAAATCTCTATTATTCAGGTTTTGGCATATTTTCCGTAAAGAAAAACAGTAGTGTCTCCTGACTGTTGTGACACAAAAATATATCTGTTGAAAATAGTCTTGTGTAGGCCCGACATCCCAGTGTGGTTTCGCAGTTCCACGGGTCAAATCGCTGTACTATCCAGTTTTGGGCCTTTGGTATCTAAAAAAAAGCAGTTTGAGTGAGTCGCTCACTGTTCAGCCGCAAATATCTCTATTTAAAAAAGTGTGGTATACCCCAGTAAACAATAACTGTGGTTTTGCCATCCCACGGTAAAAAATTTCTATTATTCAGCTTTTGGTAGTTTTTCCGTAAAGAAAAACAGTAGTGTCTCCTGACTGTTGTGACACAAAAATATATCTGTTGAAAATAGTCTTGTGTAGGCCCAACATCCCAGTGTGGTTTGCAGTTCCATGGGTCAAATCGCTGTACTATCCAGTTTTGGGCCTTTGGCATCTAAAAAAAAAGCAGTTTGAGTGTGTCGCTCACTGTTCAGCCGCAAATATCTCTATTTAAAAAAGTGTGGTATACCCCAGTAAACAATAACTGTGGTTTTGCCATCCCACGGTAAAAAATTTCTATTATTCAGGTTTTGGTATATTTTCCGTAAAGAAAAACAGTAGTGTCTCCTGACTGTTGTGACACAAAAATATATCTGTTGAAAATAGTCTTGTGTAGGCCCGACATCCCAGTGTGGTTTCGTAGTTCCATGGGTCAAATCGCTGTACTATCCAGTTTTGGGCCTTTGGTATCTAAAATAAAGCAGTTTGAGTGAGTCGCTCACTGTTCAGCCGCAAATATCTCTATTTAAAAAAGTGTGGTATACCCCAGTAAACAATAACTGTGGTTTTGCCATCCCACGGTAAAAAATCTCTATTATTCAGCTTTTGGTAGTTTTTTCCGTAAAGAAAAACAGTAGTGTCTCCTGACTGTTGTGACACAAAAATATATCTGTTGAAAATAGTCTTGTGTAGGCCCGACATCCCAGTGTGGTTTCGCAGTTCCATGGGTCAAATCGCTGTACTATCCAGTTTTGGGCCTTTGGTATCTAAAAAAAAAAGCAGTTTGAGTGTGTCGCTCACTGTTCAGCCGCAAATATCTCTATTTAAAAAAGTGTGGTATACCCCAGTAAACAATAACTGTGGTTTTGCCATCCCACGGTAAAAAAATCTCTATTATTCAGGTTTTGGTATATTTTCCGTAAAGAAAAACAGTAGTGTCTCCTGACTGTTGTGACACAAAAATATATCTGGTGAAAATAGTCTTGTGTAGGCCCGACATCCCAGTGTGGTTTCGCAGTTCCACGGGTCAAATCGCTGTACTATCCAGTTTTGGGCCTTTGGTATCTAAAAAAAAAAGCAGTTTGAGTGTGTCGCTCACTGTTCAGCCGCAAATATCTCTATTTAAAAAAGTGTGGTATACTCCAGCAAACAATAACTGTGGTTTTGCCATCCCACGGTAAAAAATCTCTATTATTCAGCTTTTGGTAGTTTTTTCCGTAAAGAAAAACAGTAGTGTCTCCTGACTGTTGTGACACAAAAATATATCTGTTGAAAATAGTCTTATGTAGGTCCGACATCCCAGTGTGGTTTCGCAGTTCCATGGGTCAAATCGCTGCACTATCCAGTTTTGGGCCTTTGGTATCTAAAAAAAAAGCAGTTTGAGTGTGTCGCTCACTGTTCAGCCGCAAATATCTCTATTTAAAAAGTGTGGTATACCCCAGTAAACAATAACTGTGGTTTTCCTCTTCCACTGTACTAATCTACTCTTTATTACCCTTTTTCCATTGATAGTGCAAGTGTAAGCTATTTTACTTCATTTACAATGGGCAAGGCGTGTGGCAAGGGACGTGGAAGTGGACGTTCTGGTGATGGTTCGTGCAGAGGACGGGGCCGTGGCCAAGGTGAAAATGTGCCACAACCAACAGCCACATCTTCTCGCTCCCACTTCTTGACCAAATTACTAGGGAAGCACAGAACAACACCAGTATTGAGAACTGATCAGTGTGAACAGGTTATTAATTGGATAGCAGATAATACTTCCAGTTACCTGGGCACCACCACCTCCGGTCTGTCTTCCACACGGTCAACTCTTAGTAGCCGTGAGTCTCGACCGCATACTCCTCCTCACCCTGATGCTCCTTCCTCCCACCATGCCGAGTGTCATCAGACAGCAAGTGATCCCACACTTGGACACTCTGAAGAGCTGTTCACTGGTCCATTTCCATATTTGGGCCTCTCGCCTGATACGCTTGAAGTGGTGGAAGAGGAGATCCCATGTTGCGATGCCCAAATATTTCAACAGCCACGGCCACAGGAAGTCGACGTTGGCAATCTGTCACAAGAGGTGGACGATGACGAGACACAATTGCCAGGAAGTGAGGAGGAGGATCGTGGTGTGCAAGTGGAAGAGGAGGAGGTGGTGGATGATCTAGTAACTGACCCAACATGGAAGGAGGACATGCAGAGTGAGGCCAGCAGCACACAGGGGGAGGGAGGCAGAGTACCCCAACAGGCAGGAAGAAGCAGTGTGGTGGCCGCAGACAGAAGGCAGCAACCGTTCCCCGTAACACCAAAACGAGGGACGTTGCCAGTACAAGCGGTAGGTCTTCCAGAGTCTGGAATTTTTTTAAAGACTCTGCTGATAACCCCAAAAAGGCCATACGTTCCACCTGCCATGTCAGCATCAGCAGGGGTGACAAAACTACCAGCCTGACCACCACCAGCATGATCAGGCACATGGCAGCAAAGCACCCGACTTTGTGGGGCGAAACCCAGGGTCCACGACCAGTGTCAGAGGGTGTCACCACTGCTTCTTCCACTGTTGTGCGTGCAATAGAACCCCCTGTTGTGTGTGCAAGGCAATCCCCTGTCCATACTGCATGTAAAGATGCCCCCTTCTCTCAGTCTTCACTTGTTATGGCAGTTTCTCAAGAAACAGCATCAACGTCCACGTCCACGTCCCACTGCAGCGTTCAATTGTCCATATCCCAGACCTTTGAACGAAAGCGGAAATTCGCAGCTAACGCCCCACAGGCCACAGTCCTAAATTCGCACATTTCACGACTGCTTGCGTTGGAAATGCTGCCTTTTAGGCTGGTGGAGACGGAATCCTTCCGCAATCTTATGGCGGTGGCCGTCCCTCGGTACTCGGTCCCCAGCCGACACTATTTTGCCCGGTGTGCCATCCCCGCACTACACAAGCACGTGTCCCAAAGCATCTGCCGTGCCCTCAACAACGCAGTTACTGGGAGAGTCCACCTGACAACGGACACGTGGACAAGTGCTTGTGGCCAGGGACGGTACATCTCTCTGACAGCACACTGGGTAAACATAGTGGAATCCGGGACCCAGTTGGACCTTGGGACGGAACACATCCTCCCCACACCGAGGATTGCGGGCCCTATGTCAGTCAGAGTTGCCCCCACAGTGTACAGCTCCTGCTCATCCTCCTCCTCCTCCTCCTCATGTTCAGCCTCCATCTCAGATATCACCACATCAGTTACAAGCTGGAAGCATTGCAGTACTGCCTCCACCAGGCGGCAACAGGCTGTGCTGAAACTCATAAGCTTAGGTGATAAACCTCACACTGCTTGTGAGTTGTGGACAGCTGTGAAAGAGCAGGCAGATCTGTGGCTGAGACCGCTGAACCTACATCCCGGCATGGTCGTGTGTGACAATGGCCGTAACCTGGTGGCGGCTCTGAGGCGAGGTGAGATCACACACGTACCATGCCTGGCTCATGTGCTTAACCTCGTGGTTCAGCGGTTTCTTAAATCGTACCCCGAGTTGCCAGATCTGCTCGTGAAAGTACGCTGCCTGTCAGCTCATTTTCGCAAGTCGGCTACAGCTTCCGCCGCCCTTGCTGTGTTGCAGCAGCGTTTGCAGCTTCCGGCACACCGACTGGTGTGTGATGTCCCCACACGTTGGAACTCTACCCTCCACATGTTGCAAAGGATTTGTGAGCAGAAGAGAGCAGTTGTGGAGTACCAGCTGCAACAAGGCCGTCGATATTCAGGTCAGACTCCACACATAAGACCTCAGGAGTGGACCTGGATGTCTGACATATGTACCATCCTGACAAACTTTGAGGAGGCCACCAAGATGATGAGTGGCGATGACGCCATCATTAGTGTCAGCATCCCACTTGTCTGTCTTTTGCAACGCTCTCTGCAGAGAATTAAAGAGGAGGCATTACAGCCAGAGTATGATGAGATTGATCAAGAAGCCGTAGAGGGCGATTACACACAGCCCAGCCTCATCTCATCCCAACGTGCATTGGGGGACAATGAGGGAGAGGAGGAGGAGGAGGAAGAACAGGAGCTGCTATCATGCGTTGTAGACGGTAGTACCTGTACAAGTGTCATACCGTCGGTTCAGCGTGGGTGGCCTGAGGACAGGGGGGAGGAGGAAGAGGAGGAGGAGGAGGAGAGCATGGTCAGTCATCATGTTGGTGAGGACACGGAAATTTTGCCCGTTACCAGTCTGGCACGCATGGCTGACTTTATGTTACGCTGCCTTAACCGTGACCCTCGCGTTGTCAAAATGTTGGGTGACAGTCATTACTGGTTGGTGACACTTGTAGACCCCCGCTACAAGGAGCACTTTCACTCTCTTATTCCTGAGGTGGAGAGGTATACAAAAATGGGGCAGTACCAGAAGGCCCTTGCTGCAGAACTCTTAAAAAAATTCCCATCTGAACACGCTAGCGGCAGAGGTCACAGTTCATTGCCCAACCAAGGCGTACAGGCGAGAGAGATGCAACTCCAATCCAGCAGAGGCAGGGGAACACTGTCAACATTCTGGGACAGTTTTCTGACACCCACCCAGCTTACAGGCCCTGAGGCGCGGGGTACTCTCACAAGGAGTGGAAAGTTTCAAAAGATGGTGAGGGAGTACCTTGCCGACCGTACCAGGGTCCTCCGTGATTCCTCTGTGCCTTTTAATTATTGGGTATCCAAGCTGGACACTTAGAATGAACTCGCTCTGTACGCCTTGGAGGTCCTGGCCTGCCCTGCTGCTAGAGTGTTATCGGAGCGTGTTTTTAGTGCCGCTGGGGGAATTATAACTGATAAGTGCACTCGCCTGTCAACTGACAATGCTGACAAGCTGACCCTTATCAAAATGAACAAGGGCTGGATTGGGTCAGACTTCTCATCACTACCAAATGACAGCAGAGTAGCATAAAGTCAAATCCACTGTGTTATTTCGGGAGGTGTATTCACATGCACCGCTTCACACCCACACATGAGTATACGCTTCCTCGTTTCGGCTGTTTTATCTTCTTCTACTTATCCTCAGCCTCCACCACCACTATACCACCAGGGTGCCAGCATTGCAAGTTCCTCCGTCCTTATTTTTGGCAGCTTTTGCTTGCAAGGCATAAGCAAATAGTATGGGACCCCCACTCCCCAATAATGAGACTTATGTTTGTAATATGCTGTACTGCATGGCTCTTGTAAGGGGAATTGCAAGTTGCTTCGTCCTAATTTTTGGCAGCTTTTGATTGGAAAGCATAAGCAAATACTATGGGAGACCCACTCCCCAATAATGGGACTTATGTTTGTAATATGCTGTACTGCATGGCTCTTGTAAGGGGCATTGCAAGTTGCTCCGTCCTAATTTTTGGCAGCTTTTGCTTGCAAGGCATAAGCAAATACTATGGGACACCCACTCCCCAATAATGGGACTTATGTTTGTAATATGCTGTACTGCATGGCTCTTGTAAGGGGCATTGCAAGTTGCTTCGTCCTAATTTTTGGCAGCTTTTGCTTGGAAAGCATAAGCAAATACTATGGGAGACCCACTCCCCAATAATGGGACTTATGTTTGTAATATGCTGTACTGCATGGCTCTTGTAAGGGGCATTGCAAGTTGCTCCGTCCTAATTTTTGGCAGCTTTTGCTTGCAAGGCATAAGCAAATACTATGGGACACCCACTCCCCAATAATGGGACTTATGTTTGTAATATGCTGTACTGCATGGCTCTTGTAAGGGGCATTGCAAGTTGCTCCGTCCTAATTTTTGGCAGCTTTTGCTTGCAA
Organism: Phyllobates terribilis; assembly: GCF_046119375.1. Classification (NCBI taxonomy): domain Eukaryota; kingdom Metazoa; phylum Chordata; class Amphibia; order Anura; family Dendrobatidae; genus Phyllobates; species Phyllobates terribilis. The sequence goes on along the minus strand of NW_027362761.1, from coordinate 15,806,200 downwards.
GGCATAAGCAAATACTATGGGACACCCACTCCCCAATAATGGGACTTATGTTTAATATGCTGTACTGCATGGCTCTTGTAAGGGGCATTGCAAGTTGCTTCGTCCTAATTTTTGGCAGCTTTTGCTTGGAAAGCATAAGCAAATACTATGGGAGACCCACTCCCCAATAATGGGACTTATGTTTGTAATATGCTGTACTGCATGGCTCTTGTAAGGGGCATTGCAAGTTGCTCCGTCCTAATTTTTGGCAGCTTTTGCTTGGAAAGCATAAGCAAATACTATGGGAGACCCACTCCCCAATAATGGGACTTATGTTTGTAATATGCTGTACTGCATGGCTCTTGTAAGGGGCATTGCAAGTTGCTCCGTCCTAATTTTTGGCAGCTTTTGCTTGCAAGGCATAAGCAAATACTATGGGAGACCCACTCCCCTATAATGGGACTTATGTTTGTAATATGCTGTACTGCATGGCTCTTGTAAGGGCATTGCAAGTTGCTCCGTCCTAATTTTTGGCAGCTTTTGCTTGCAAGGCATAAGCAAATACTATGGGAAACCCACTCCCCAATAATGGGACTTATGTTTGTAATATGCTGTACTGCATGGCTCTTGTAAGGGGCATTGCAAGTTGCTCTGTCCTAATTTTTGGCAGCTTTTGCTTGCAAGGCATAAGCAAATACTATGGGAGACCCACTCCCCAATAATGGGACTTATGTTTGTAATATGCTGTACTGCATGGCTCTTGTAAGGGGCAGTGCAAGTTGCTCCGTCCTAATTTTTGGCAGCTTTTGCTAGCAAGGCATAAGCAAATACTATGGGAGACCCACTCCCCAATAATGAGACTTATGTTTGTAACATGCTGTACTGCATGGCTCTTGTAAGGGGCAGTGCAAGTTGCTCCGTCCTAATTTTTGGCAGCTTTTGCTTGCAAGGCATAAGCAAATACTATGGGAGACCCACTCCCCAATAATGGGACTTATGTTTGTAATATGCTGCACTGCATGTGACGCGCCCCCTGGGCCGTGTGTACACGTGTGTGGGATACCCGGTGCCGGGTCTCTGGGGTCTGTAGTCTCCGTGGCGGTGACTCGGTCCCGTGGCTCAGGCTGGTCAAACCAGTGGCAGTCTTTCTTAGGTTTTGAGGTTAATTGTCCGACTGCGCCACCCGTGGATTGCGGTCAGGGAGTACCACAGCTGCGAGGCAGACCGCTGAGGCTGGTGATGTGTGCGCAGCAGAGAATGGGATAACTCCCCACGGGAGGAGTATAGCCTCAGGGCAGTGAGTGTGGATGATGGGGGTGATGGTGCACTAGCGCAGCAGGAACGACTCAGAGTCTTTGCAGTGCAGTTCAGGGTCTTTACTGATGATTATAAGGTAGACCCTCCCGGGAGTACTGGCTAGGATAAGAGGCCTGGTCAGTCTGTGAGCAAGCAGGAGTTCCCCTGGCCAGGTGGAGTTGTAGGCCTCCCCGTCTGTCTGCACTCTTCCTGGCTACCTTGCTGTAAGCGGGTACAAGTAGCCCACGTCCCCGAGTGTACCGTGTAGTGCTCACCCGTATGGCTGGTGACTTGGGGCCTTCTGTTAGCCTCCGCTCCATGACGGCGGTGCTGGTCCCTTACTTGTGACTGAGCCTCCGGGCTTCTATGGCCAGAGGACCTGAAATCCCCTGCCGGCTGGTTTCTGCTGCTGGATATATAAGTCCTCACAGCCTCGGACTCCTGTGTCCGGTTCCTATTGTCTTCTGCCAGGGCGAGCTCTGCTCAGCTTCCAGCCCCTGGTCTTTAGCTCCTAGCTCCTACAGAGCTCCTTGCTGTTACTTTCCCTTGCTCTCACTCTGACTCTGACTGTTTTCTGTTCTCTGACTCACTCAACCCCGCCCCAGATCCAGTTTATAAGGGCAGAATTCTCCCCTCCCAGGACTGGGGCAGGAGGATGTTGCATGTTTAAGGGATCCTGACTAGGAAACCTCCCACTTGCTCTCCGACGTAATATCTCTATTACTGTGGTGACCAGACCCCTGGGGTGCCACACATGGCTCTTGTAAGGGGCATTGCAGTTCCTCATAATTTTTGGAAAGCCTTCCATTCACTGCTTAGGCCAACAGTGTACAGGAGACCCAGTTGCTATAAATGGAAAAAACGGTTTAGTTAAGGCCCTCTGACCTCCATGTCATTTCCAAGGGGCATTGGAGTGCCTCGAAATTTTTGGTAGGCATTGCACTCACTGTATGCCCTATAACTGTGTAGCCGAACCGCTCCTTTTGTTACAGAAACATATCCTACAAGACCTATCTGGTTGACTGGCCTGATATTGATGTGAATGGTCCCTGTTCCTCCTGCTCTTTCTCCTTTGCCACTACCTCATCCATCATTTATCACCTGAAGCTTTGTTTTAACGGGAGTTATAGAACTTGGATAGTAGCAGGAAAACATCCAGCTATCCTGGGAGGAGGTAGGATATGCGCCAAAACGCTGACCACCTCAGGCCTAGCCGCTACTACATACATGCGCTTGCATTACAACAAAACAAAGCAGATGCTAACTTCTATCATCCTCATCATGCTCCTCACCTTGGCACTCTCAACTCCCCTGATGGAGAAGCCAGGGCCCACTGGAGGAGTCTGATAGTCCGGTGGGCTCGGCCAATGCTGCCCTAATGCAGGCCAGGCTAAGAAAAGTGTGGGAAAGGTTACCGGGACAAATAGGGGTGGCTGGGGACCGAGTATGGACACCCGCCCACACCCTGGAGGCTGGGGAGCAAGTGGGGACACCCGGCCACCAGGCGGCTGGGGACTGAGTATGGATACCAGGCCGCCGACACAGCCATGGCGTGGTGGCCAGATTCCGCCTCCACATGCCTAAAAGGCCCAATTTCAAGTGCAAGCAAGCAAGCAGTATGGTATTGCAGCCTGGGGGTGGGTGGGTGGCAGGCTGCACACTTGCGCTTGCATTGCAAGGAATGGGAGAGGTACAATTGAACACTGCCCTGGGACAAGGACTTGAATGGGGATAGTTGCAAGTCTGCAACGACAGGTGCAAGGTGGGAGGCATCTTCGCATGTACCATGAACAGGGGTTTGGCATGCACACACTACAGCGGAATAGGCTCTCCTTCCCACTAAATGCACTGGGGAGGGCACAGGTAATGTTTTGGTATAAGCACTTAATCTTATGTATAAGGCACACCAGGACAAATAGGGGCGGCTGGGGACTGAGTATGGATACCTCGCTGCCGAAGCAGCCATGAGGTAGTGGCCAGCTTCGGCTTCCTCCAAACTAAAAGGCCCCATTTCAAGTGCAAGCTAGCAGTATGGAATTGCAGTCTGGGGGTGGGTGGGTGGCAGGCTGCACACTTACACTTGCATTAAAAGAAAACATAGCAGATGCTAACTTCTGTCATCATCATCATGCTCCTCACCTTGGCACTCTCAACTCCACTGATGGAGAAGTCAGGGCCCACCGGAGGAGTCTGGTTCTCTGGTGGGCTCGTCCAATGCTGCCTAAAGCAGGCCGGGCTAAGAAAAGTGTGTGGGGGGATGTTCCAAGGAGAAATAGGGGCGGCTGGGGACCGTTTATGGACACCCGGCTGCCCCCAGGTGGCTGGGGACCGTGTGTTGACACCCGGCCGCAGGGCGGCTGGGGACCAAGTATGGACACCCGGCCGCCGGGCGGCTGGCGACTGAGTATGGATTCCAGGCCGCCAACACAGCCATGACGTGGTGGCCAGATTCCGCCTCCACATGCCTAAAAGGCCCAATTTCAAGTTCAAGCAAGCAGTATGGTATTGCAGCCTGGGGGTGGGTGGGTGGCAGGCTGCATACTTGCACTTGTATTGCAAGGAATGGGGGAGGTACAATTGAACACTGCCCTGGGACTAGAACTTGCATGGGGATAGTTGCAAGTCTGCATCTTCTGATGCGGCAAGGATCACTTATGATGGGCACACTTTTAGACAGTGACCTGGGAGTCAGAGATGCTTCCAGGCGTCTTCCCCATGCTGTTCCCATGTATTTTCAGCACTTCATGCATGTGTCACAGAGCACATGGCCAGATAAGGTTGTAAAATGTTAAAATGACATTTCCCTGTGAATGCATTTGTCATAGTTGAAAGCAATACAAAAGTGCAAAAACGCATAAAAAATGCTACTTGTGAACATAGCCGAAGGTGTGGAGGAGTATTTTTGTTTTTGGTTATTTATTTTAACTTATACACAAGTCTTTTCCCTGGAAAGGATGTTCCTTAACATATTTCACAAGAAAAAAGTTTCACTTTCGTTTTTAAACGTTTTATTGTGAGCCCGTAAAAGTGGCTTAATACCTCTGACCACGTTGTTGACAGCAGTGACAAGGGGGTCAGAAATGCTTCCTGGGGCGATCCCCATGCTGTCCCCATGTCATTTGAGCACTGTCACTATCGTTTTGGGCACTTGTTAGGCTTTTAAAAGACTGCCGGGGGTGCCACCGCAAAAATGCTCGAGTCTCCCATAGACTAACATTGGGCTCATTGCTCGGGTCGAGCACCCGAGTATCACGGAGAGCTAGGCCCGAGCTTCGAGCACCCGAGCATTTTAGTGCTCGCTCAACACTAGTATTTATGAATAGCAGCTGTCACACACTAAAAAACACTTTTCAAAAAAAAAAAGCTTTTGCATTGCTATATTTTGAGAGCTATAATTTTTCCATATTTCGTCCGACAGAGTCATGTGAGGACTTGTTTTTTGCGAGACGAGTTGACGTTGTTATTGGTACCATTTTCGGCACATGACATTTTTTGATTGCTATTAGTGTTGAGCGAGCATGCTCGACACTGCTCGGTACTTGCCCGAGCATCACGCTACTCGGGATGCTCAGTGAGCACCGAGCATTTCCGGGTTACTCGTGCGGGAGTTCGAGTCTCCGCCCTGCATGTTTGGCGCACTTTACAGAGCCAATGAACATGCAGGGATTGCCAGCCAGTCACTGTAATGCCGCAGCCATGTTGTTTGTGGGCATTACAGTGATTGGCTGGCCGCACAGCGTCACCTCGAGTATTTAAAACCGGGCGCCGCCATCTTGGACCCAGTTGCTCCGGATCAGACAGTGTAGGGACAGCGCTGCTGATTTAGGGAGAGATATATCCTGCGAAATAGTTAGTGTAGGGTCTGTAAAGGCTGCCAAATCAAACAAACAGTCCTTCTCAGGACTAATATCCATCCCAGATAACAGGTAGGCAGGCAGGCTGTATAGGAGACGCAGTGGTTATACCAGCAAACGCTGCATTACAGTCCTGTGTGCTCCTGTTGCTGCAATTGCTAGACTTAGCTCCAGGTCTCAGAGGCCAGGAAAAATCCTTTTTTTCTCATCTAAATCCTTTTTTTTTTTTCCTCCTTCACACTGTACAAATGCCCGTCTTATTAACCTTTTGGTGTCCCCCCCCCCCCCCCCAAAAAAAAGTGTGTCTCTGATTTTTCAGACACAAATATAATTGTTGAAAATAGTCCGGTGTAGGATAGAGAAATAGAAGTGTGGTTTAGCAGTTCCGTGGGCCATTTGTATCTAAAAAAAAACAGTTTGAGTGTGTTGCTCACTGTTCAGCCGCAAATATATATATTTAAAAAAGTCTGATATACACCAGTAAATTATAACTGTGGTTTTGCTGTTCCACGGTAAAAAAATCACTATTATCCTGCTTTTGGCATTTTTTGCCAGAAAAAAAAACTAATAGTGTCTCCCTGATTTTTCAGACACAAATATATCTGTTGAAAATAGTCTGGTGTAGGCCAGAGAAACAGAAGTGTGGTTTTGCAGTTCCACGGTTCAAACCTCTGTATTATCCACTTTTGGGCCGTTTGTATCTAAAAAAAAACAGTTTGAGTGTGTCACTCACTGTTCAGCCGCACATATATATATTTAAAAAAGTCTGGTATACACCAGTAAATTATAGCTGTGGTTTTGCTGTTCCACGGTAAAAAATCTCTATTATCCTGCTTTTGGCATTTTTGCCATAAAAAAAAATAATAGTGTCTCCTGATTGTTCAGACACAAATATATCTATTGAAAATAGTCTGGTATACACCAGTAAATTATAACTGTGGTTTTGCTGTTCCACGGTAAAAAATCTCTATTATCCTGCTTTTGGCATTTTTTGCCGTAAAAAAAAAATAATAGTGTCTACCTGATTTTTCAGACACAAATATATCTGTTGAAAAATGTCTGGTGTAGGCCCGAGAAATAGAACTGTGGTTTTGCAGTTCCACGGGTCAAATCTCTGTATTATCCTGCTTTTTTGCATTTTTTGCTGTAAAGAAAAACAGTAGTGTCTCCTGATTGTTCAGACACAAATATATCTGTTGAAAATAGTCTGGTGTAGGCCCGAGAAATACAAGTGTGGTTTTGCAGTTCCATGGGTCAAATCTCTGTATTATCCTGCTTTTTTGCATTTTTTGCCGTAAAGAAAAACAGTAGTGTCTCCTGATTGTTCAGACACAAATATATCTGTTGAAAGTAGTCTAGTGTAGGCCCGATAAATACAAGTGTGGTTTTGCAGTTCCACGGGTCAAAACTCAGAATTATCCTGCTTTTTTGCATTTTTTGCCGTAAAGAAAAACAGTAGTGTCTACTGATTGTTCAGACACAAATATATCTGTTGAAAATAGTCTGGTGTAGGCCGAGAAATACAAGTGTGGTTTTGCAGTTCCATGGGTCAAATCTCTGTATTATCCTGCTTTTTTGCATTTTTTGCCGTAAAGAAAAACAGTAGTGTCTCCTGATTGCTCAGACTCGAATATATCTGTTGAAAATAGTCTGGTGTAGGCCCGAAAAATACAAGTGTGGTTTTGCAGTTCCATGGGTGAAATCTCTGTATTATCCTGCTTTTTTGCATTTTTTGCTGTAAAGAAAAACAGTAGTGTTTCCTGATTGTTCAGACACAAGTATATCTGTTGAAAATAGTCTGGTGTAGGCCCGAGAAATACAAGTGTGGTTTTGCAGTCCCACGGGTCAAATCTCTGTATTATCCTGCTTTTTTGCATGTTTTGCTGTAAAGAAAAACAGTAGTGTCTCCTGATTGGTCAGACCCAAATATATCTGTTGAAAATAGTTTGATGTAGGCCTGAGAAATACAAGTGTGGTTTTGCAGTTCCAAGGGTCAAATCTCTGTATTATCCTGCTTTTTTTGCATTTTTTGCTGTAAAGAAAACCAGTAGAGTCTCCTGATTGTTCAGACACAAATATATCTGTTGAAAATAGTCTGGTGTAGGCCCGAGAAATGCAAGTGTGGTTTTGCAGTTCCACGGGTCAAATCTCTGTATTATCCTGCTTTTTTGGATTTTTTGCCGTAAAGAAAAACAGTAATGTCTCCTGATTGTTTAGACACAAATATATCTGTTGAAAATAGTCTGGTGTATGCCCGAGAAATACAAGTGTGGTTTTGCAGTTCCACGGGTCAAATCTCTGTATTATCCTGCTTTTTTGCATTTTTTGCTGTAAAGAAAAACAGTAGTGTCTCCTGATTGTTCAGACACAAATATATCTGTTGAAAATAGTCTGGTGTAGGCCCAAGAAATACAAGTGTGGTTTTGCAGTTCCTCGGGTTAAATCTCTGTATTATCCTGCTTTTTTTGCATTTTTTGCTGTAAAGAAAAACAGTAGTGTCTCCTGATTGTTCAGACACAAATATATCTGTTGAAAATAGTCTGGTGTAGGCCAGATTACTAGAACTGTGGTTTTGCAGTTCCACGGGTCAAATCTCTGTATTATCCTGCTTTTTTTGCATTTTTTGCTGTAAAGAAAAGCAGTAGTGTCTCCTGAATGTTCAGACACAAATATATTTGTTGAAAATAGTCTGGTGTAGGCCCGAGAAATACAAGTGTTCTTTTGCAGTTCCACGGGTCAAATCTCTGTATTATCCTGCTTTTTTGCATTTTTTGCCATAAAGAAAAACAGTAGTGTCTCCTGATTGTTCAGACACAAATATATCTGTTGAAAATAGTATGGTGTAGGACCGAGAAATACAAGTGTGGTTTTGCAGTTCCACGGGTCAAATCTCTGTATTATCCTGCTTTTTTGCATTTTCTGCTGTAAAGAAAAACAGTAGTGTCTCCTGATTGTTCAGACACAAATATATCTGTTGAAAATAGTCTGGTGTAGGTTCGAGAAATAAAAGTGTGGTTTTGTAGTTCCACGGGTCAAATCTCTGTATTATCCTGCTTTTTTGCATTTTTTGCTGTAAAGAAAAACAGTAGTGTCTCCTGATTGTTAAGACACAAATATATCTGTTGAAAATAGTCTGGTGTAGGCCCGAGAAATGCAAGTGTGGTTTTGCAGTTCCACGGGTCAAATCTCTGTATTATCCTGCTTTTTTGCTTTTTTTGCCGTAAAGAAAAACAGTAGACTCTCCTGATTGTTCAGACACAAATATATCTGTTGAAAATAGTCTGGTGTAGGCCCAAGAAATACAAGTGTGGTTTTGCAGTTCCACGGGTAAAATCTCTGTATTATCCTGCTTTTTTTGCATTTTTTGCTGTAAGGAAAAACAGTAGTGTCTCCTGATTGTTCAGACACAAATATATCTGTTGAAAATAGTCTGGTGTAGGCCAGATTACTAGAACTGTGGTTTTGCAGTTCCACGGGTCAAATCTCTGTATTATCCTGCTTTTTTTGCTTTTTTTGCTGTAAGGAAAAACAGTAGTGTCTCCTGATTGTTCAGACACAAATATATCTGTTGAAAAAGTCTGGTGTAGGCCAGATTACTAGAACTGTGGTTTTGCAGTTCCACGGGTCAAATCTCTGTATTATCCTGCTTTTTTTGCATTTTTTGCTGTAAGGAAAAACAGTAGTGTCTCCTGATTGTTCAGACACAAATATATCTGTTGAAAATAGTCTGGTGTAGGCCAGATTACTAGAACTGTGGTTTTGCAGTTCCACAGGTCAAATCTCTGTATTATCCTGCTTTTTTTGCATTTTTTGCTGTAAGGAAAAACAGTAGTGTCTCCTGATTGTTCAGACACAAATATATCTGTTGAAAAAGTCTGGTGTAGGCCAGATTACTAGAACTGTGGTTTTGCAGTTCCACGGGTCAAATCTCTGTATTATCCTGCTTTTTTTGCATTTTTTGCTGTAAAGAAAAACAGTAGTGTCTCCTGATTGTTCAGACACAAATATATCTGTTGAAAATAGTCTGGTGTAGGCCCGAGAAATACAAGTGTGGTTTTGCAGTTCCATGGGTGAAATCTCTGTATTATCCTGCTTTTTTGCATTTTTTGCTCTAAAGAAAAACAGTAGTGTTTCCTGATTGTTCAGACACAAATATATCTGTTGAAAATAGTCTGGTGTAGGCCCGAGAAATACAAGTGTGGTTTTGCAGTCCCACGGGTCAAATCTCTGTATTATCCTGCTTTTTTGCATGTTTTGCTGTAAAGAAAAACAGTAGTGTCTCCTGATTGGTCAGACCCAAATATATCTGTTGAAAATAGTTTGGTGTAGGCCCGAAAAATACAAGTGTGGTTTTGCAGTTCCACGGGTCAAATCTCTGTATTATCCTGCTTTTTTGCATTTTTTGCTGTAAAGAAAACCAGTAGAGTCTCCTGATTGTTCAGACACAAATATATCTGTTGAAAATAGTCTGGTGTAGGCTCGAGAAATACAAGTGTGGTTTTGCAGTTCCACGGGTCAAATCTCTGTATTATCCTGCTTTTTTGCATTTTTTGCTGTAAAGAAAAACAGTAGTGTCTCCTGATTGTTAAGACACAAATATATATGTTGAAAATAGTCTGGTGTAGGCCCGAGAAATGCAAGTGTGGGTTTGCAGTTCCACGGGTAAAATCTCTGTATTATCCTGCTTTTTTGCTTTTTTTGCCGTAAAGAAAAACAGTAGAGTCTCCTGATTGTTCAGACACAAATGTATCTGTTGAAAATAGTCTGGTGTAGGCCCAAGAAATACAAGTGTGGTTTTGCAGTTCCACGGGTAAAATCTCTGTATTATCCTGCTTTTTTTGCATTTTTTGCTGTAAGGAAAAACAGTAGTGTCTCCTGATTGTTCAGATACAAATATATCTGTTGAAAATAGTCTGGTGTAGGCCAGATTACTAGAACTGTGGTTTTGCAGTTCCACGGGTCAAATCTCTGTATTATCCTGCTTTTTTTGCATTTTTTGCTGTAAAGAAAAGCAGTAGTGTCTCCTGAATGTTCAGACACAAATATATTTGTTGAAAATAGTCTGGTGTAGGCCCGAGAAATACAAGTGTTCTTTTGCAGTTCCACGGGTCAAATCTCTGTATTATCCTGCTTTTTTGCATTTTTTGCCATAAAGAAAAACAGTAGTGTCTCCTGATTGTTCAGACACAAATATATCTGTTGAAAATAGTATGGTGTAGGACCGAGAAATACAAGTGTGGTTTTGCAGTTCCACGGGTCAAATCTCTGTATTATCCTGCTTTTTTGCATTTTCTGCTGTAAAGAAAAACAGTAGTGTCTCCTGATTGTTCAGACACAAATATATCTGTTGAAAATAGTCTGGTGTAGGTTCGAGAAATACAAGTGTGGTTTTGCAGTTCTACGGGTCAAATCTCTGTATTATCCTGCTTTTTTGCATTTTTTGCTGTAAAGAAAAACAGTAGTGTCTCCTGATTGTTAAGACACAAATATATCTGTTGAAAATAGTCTGGTGTAGGCCCGAGAAATGCAAGTGTGGTTTTGCAGTTCCACGGGTCAAATCTCTGTATTATCCTGCTTTTTTGCTTTTTTTGCCGTAAAGAAAAACAGTAGAGTCTCCTGATTGTTCAGACACAAATATATCTGTTGAAAATAGTCTGGTGTAGGCCCAAGAAATACAAGTGTGGTTTTGCAGTTCCACGGGTAAAATCTCTGTATTATCCTGCTTTTTTTGCATTTTTTGCTGTAAGGAAAAACAGTAGTGTCTCCTGATTGTTCAGACACAAATATATCTGTTGAAAATAGTCTGGTGTAGGCCAGATTACTAGAACTGTGGTTTTGCAGTTCCACGGGTCAAATCTCTGTATTATCCTGCTTTTTTTGCTTTTTTTGCTGTAAGGAAAAACAGTAGTGTCTCCTGATTGTTCAGACACAATTATATCTGTTGAAAAAGTCTGGTGTAGGGCCAGATTACTAGAACTGTGGTTTTGCAGTTCCACGGGTCAAATCTCTGTATTATCCTGCTTTTTTTGCATTTTTTGCTGTAAGGAAAAACAGTAGTGTCTCCTGATTGTTCAGACACAAATATATCTGTTGAAAATAGTCTGGTGTAGGCCAGATTACTAGAACTGTGGTTTTGCAGTTCCACGGGTCAAATCTCTGTATTATCCTGCTTTTTTTGCATTTTTTGCTGTAAGGAAAAACAGTAGTGTCTCCTGATTGTTCAGACACAAATATATCTGTTGAAAAAGTCTGGTGTAGGCCAGATTACTAGAACTGTGGTTTTGCAGTTCCACGGGTCAAATCTCTGTATTATCCTGCTTTTTTTGCATTTTTTGCTGTAAAGAAAAACAGTAGTGTCTCCTGATTGTTCAGACACAAATATATCTGTTGAAAATAGTCTGGTGTAGGCCCGAGAAATACAAGTGTGGTTTTGCAGTTCCATGGGTGAAATCTCTGTATTATCCTGCTTTTTTGCATTTTTTGCTCTAAAGAAAAACAGTAGTGTTTCCTGATTGTTCAGACACAAATATATCTGTTGAAAATAGTCTGGTGTAGGCCCGAGAAATACAAGTGTGGTTTTGCAGTCCCACGGGTCAAATCTCTGTATTATCCTGCTTTTTTGCATGTTTTGCTGTAAAGAAAAACAGTAGTGTCTCCTGATTGGTCAGACCCAAATATATCTGTTGAAAATAGTTTGGTGTAGGCCCGAAAAATACAAGTGTGGTTTTGCAGTTCCACGTGTCAAATCTCTGTATTATCCTGCTTTTTTGCATTTTTTGCTGTAAAGAAAACCAGTAGAGTCTCCTGATTGTTCAGACACAAATATATCTGTTGAAAATAGTCTGGTGTAGGCTCGAGAAATACAAGTGTGGTTTTGCAGTTCCACGGGTCAAATCTCTGTATTATCCTGCTTTTTTGCATTTTTTGCTGTAAAGAAAAACAGTAGTGTCTCCTGATTGTTAAGACACAAATATATATGTTGAAAATAGTCTGGTGTAGGCCCGAGAAATGCAAGTGTGGTTTTGCAGTTCCACGGGTAAAATCTCTGTATTATCCTGCTTTTTTGCTTTTTTTCCCGTAAAGAAAAACAGTAGAGTCTCCTGATTGTTCAGACACAAATGTATCTGTTGAAAATAGTCTGGTGTAGGCCCAAGAAATACAAGTGTGGTTTTGCAGTTACACGGGTAAAATCTCTGTATTATCCTGCTTTTTTTGCATTTTTTGCTGTAAGGAAAAACAGTAGTGTCTCCTGATTGTTCAGACACAAATATATCTGTTGAAAATAGTCTGGTGTAGGCCAGATTACTAGAACTGTGGTTTTGCAGTTCCACGGGTCAAATCTCTGTATTATCCTGCTTTTTTTGCATTTTTTGCTGTAAAGAAAAACAGTAGTGTCTCCTGATTGTTCAGACACAAATATATCTGTTGAAAATAGTCTGGTGTAGGCCCGAGAAATACAAGTGTGGTTTTGCAGTTCCATGGGTGAAATCTCTGTATTATCCTGCTTTTTTGCATTTTTTGCTCTAAAGAAAAACAGTAGTGTTTCCTGATTGTTCAGACACAAATATATCTGTTGAAAATAGTCTGGTGTAGGCCCGAGAAATACAAGTGTGGTTTTGCAGTCCCACGGGTCAAATCTCTGTATTATCCTGCTTTTTTGCATGTTTTGCTGTAAAGAAAAACAGTAGTGTCTCCTGATTGGTCAGACCCAAATATATCTGTTGAAAATAGTTTGGTGTAGGCCCGAAAAATACAAGTGTGGTTTTGCAGTTCCACGTGTCAAATCTCTGTATTATCCTGCTTTTTTGCATTTTTTGCTGTAAAGAAAACCAGTAGAGTCTCCTGATTGTTCAGACACAAATATATCTGTTGAAAATAGTCTGGTGTAGGCTCGAGAAATACAAGTGTGGTTTTGCAGTTCCACGGGTCAAATCTCTGTATTATCCTGCTTTTTTGCATTTTTTGCTGTAAAGAAAAACAGTAGTGTCTCCTGATTGTTAAGACACAAATATATATGTTGAAAATAGTCTGGTGTAGGCCCGAGAAATGCAAGTGTGGTTTTGCAGTTCCACGGGTAAAATCTCTGTATTATCCTGCTTTTTTGCTTTTTTTCCCGTAAAGAAAAACAGTAGAGTCTCCTGATTGTTCAGACACAAATGTATCTGTTGAAAATAGTCTGGTGTAGGCCCACGAAATACAAGTGTGGTTTTGCAGTTACACGGGTAAAATCTCTGTATTATCCTGCTTTTTTTGCATTTTTTGCTGTAAGGAAAAACAGTAGTGTCTCCTGATTGTTCAGACACAAATATATCTGTTGAAAATAGTCTGGTGTAGGCCAGATTACTAGAACTGTGGTTTTGCAGTTCCACGGGTCAAATCTCTGTATTATCCTGCTTTTTTTTGCATTTTTTGCTGTAAGGAAAAACAGTAGTGTCTCCTGATTGTTCAGACACAAATATATCTGTTGAAAATAGTCTGGTGTAGGCCCGAGAAATACAAGTGTGGTTTTGCAGTTCCATGGGTGAAATCTCTGTATTATCCTGCTTTTTTTGCATTTTTTGCTGTAAAGAAAAACAGTAGTGTCTCCTGATTGTTCAGACACAAATATATCTGTTGAAAATAGTCTGGTGTAGGCCCGAGAAATACAAGTGTGGTTTTGCAGTTCCACGGGTCAAATCTCTGTATTATCCTGCTTTTTTGCATTTTCTGCTGTAAAGAAAAACAGTAGTGTCTCCTGATTGTTCAGACACAAATATATCTGTTGAAAATAGTCTGGTGTAGGCTCGAGAAATACAAGTGTGGTTTTGCAGTTCCACGGGTCAAATCTCTGTATTATCCTGCTTTTTTGCTTTTTTTGCCGTAAAGAAAAACAGTAGAGTCTCCTGAATGTTCAGACACAAATATATCTGTTGAAAATAGTCTGGTGTAGGCCCAAGAAATACAAGTGTGGTTTTGCAGTTCCACGGGTAAAATCTCTGTATTATCCTGCTTTTTTTGCATTTTTTGCTGTAAGGAAAAATAGTAGTGTCTCCTGATTGTTCAGACACAAATATATCTGTTGAAAATAGTCTGGTGTAGGCCAGATTACTAGAACTGTGGTTTTGCAGTTCCACGGGTCAAATCTCTGTATTATCCTGCTTTTTTTGCATTTTTTGCTGTATGGAAAAACAGTAGTGTCTCCTGATTGTTCAGACACAAATATATCTGTTGAAAATAGTCTGGTGTAGGCCAGATTACTAGAACTGTGGTTTTGCAGTTCCACGGGTCAAATCTCTGTATTATCCTGCTTTTTTTGCATTTTTTGCTGTAAAGAAAAACAGTAGTGTCTCCTGATTGTTCAGACACAAATATATCTGTTGAAAATAGTCTGGTGTAGGCCCGAGAAATACAAGTGTGGTTTTGCAGTTCCATGGCTGAAATCTCTGTATTATCCTGCTTTTTTGCATTTTTGCTGTAAAGAAAAACAGTAGTGTTTCCTGATTGTTCAGACACAAATATATCTGTTGAAAATAGTCTGGTGTAGGCCCGAGAAATACAAGTGTGCTTTTGCAGTCCCACGGGTCAAATCTCTGTATTATCCTGCTTTTTTGCATGTTTTGCTGTAAAGAAAAACAGTAGTGTCTCCTGATTGGTCAGACCCAAATATATCTGTTGAAAATAGTTTGGTGTAGGCCCGAGAAATACAAGTGTGGTTTTGCAGTTCCACGGGTCAAATCTCTGTATTATCCTGCTTTTTTACATTTTTTGCCATAAAGAAAAACAGTAATGTCTCCTGATTGTTTAGACACAAATATATCTGTTGAAAATAGTCTGGTGTATGCCCGAGAAATACAAGTGTGGTTTTGCAGTTCCACGGTTTAAATCTCTGTATTATCCTGCTTTTTTGCATTTTTTGCTGTAAAGAAAAACAGTAGTGTCTCCTGATTGTTCAGACACAAATATATCTGTTGAAAATAGTCTGGTGTAGGCCCAAGAAATACAAGTGTGGTTTTGCAGTTCCTCGGGTTAAATCTCTGTATTATCCTGCTTTTTTTGCATTTTTTGCTGTAAAGAAAAACAGTAGTGTCTCCTGATTATTCAGACACAAATATATCTGTTGAAAATAGTCTGGTGTAGGCCAGATTACTAGAACTGTGGTTTTGCAGTTCCACGGGTCAAATCTCTGTATTATCCTGCTTTTTTTGCATTTTTTGCTGTAAAGAAAAGCAGTAGTGTCTCCTGAATGTTCAGACACAAATATATTTGTTGAAAATAGTCTGGTGTAGGCCCGAGAAATACAAGTGTGCTTTTGCAGTTCCACGGGTCAAATCTCTGTATTATCCTGCTTTTTTGCATTTTTTGCCATAAAGAAAAACAGTAGTGTCTCCTGATTGTTCAGACACAAATATATCTGTTGAAAATAGTCTGGTGTAGGCCCGAGAAATACAAGTGTGGTTTTGCAGTTCCACAGGTCAAATCTCCGTATTATCCTGCTTTTTTGCATTTTCTGCTGAAAAGAAAAACAGTAGTGTCTCCTGATTGTTCAGACACAAATATATCTGTTGAAAATAGTCTGGTGTAGGCTCGAGAAATACAAGTGTGGTTTTGCAGTTCCACGGGTCAAATCTCTGTATTATCCTGCTTTTTTGCATTTTTTGCTGTAAAGAAAAACAGTAGTGTCTCCTGATTGTTAAGACACAAATATATCTGTTGAAAATAGTCTGGTGTAGGCCAGATTACTAGAACTGTGGTTTTGCAGTTCCACGGGTCAAATCTCTGTATTAGCCTGCTTTTTTGCATTTTTTGCTGTGAAGAAAAACAGTAGTGTCTCCTGATTGTTCAGACACAAATATATCTGTTGAAAATAGTCTGGTGTAGGCCCGAGAAATACAAGTGTGGTTTTGCAGTTCCATGGGTGAAATCTCTGTATTATCCTGCTTTTTTGCATTTTTTGCGGTAAAGAAAAACAGTAGTGTTTCCTGATTGTTCAGACACAAATATATCTGTTGAAAATAGTCTGGTGTAGGCCCGAGAAATACAAGTGTGGTTTTGCAGTCCCACGGGACAAATCTCTGTATTATCCTGCTTTTTTGCATTTTTTGCTGTAAAGAAAACCAGTAGAGTCTCCTGATTGTTCAGACACAAATATATCTGTTGAAAATAGTCTGGTGTAGGCTCGAGAAATACAAGTGTGGTTTTGCAGTTCCACGGGTCAAATCTCTGTATTATCCTGCTTTTTTGCATTTTTTGCTGTAAAGAAAAACAGTAGTGTCTCCTGATTGTTAAGACACAACTATATCTGTTGAAAATAGTCTGGTGTAGGCCCGAGAAATGCAAGTGTGGTTTTGCAGTTCCACGGGTAAAATCTCTGTATTATCCTGCTTTTTTGCTTTTTTTGCCGTAAAGAAAAGCAGTAGAGTCTCCTGAGTGTTCAGACACAAATATATCTGTTGAAAATAGTCTGGTGTAGGCCCAAGAAATACAAGTGTGGTTTTGCAGTTCCACGGGTCAAATCTCTGTATTATCCTGCTTTTTTTGCATTTTTTGCTGTAAGGAAAAACAGTAGTGTCTCCTGATTGTTCAGACACAAATATATCTGTTGAAAATAGTCTGGTGTAGGCCAGATTACTAGAACTGTGGTTTTGCAGTTCCACGGGTCAAATCTCTGTATTATCCTGCTTTTTTTGCATTTTTTGCTGTATGGAAAAACAGTAGTGTCTCCTGATTGTTCAGACACAAATATATCTGTTGAAAATAGTCTGGTGTAGGCCAGATTACTAGAACTGTGGTTTTGCAGTTCCCCGGGTCAAATCTCTGTATTATCCTGCTTTTTTTGCATTTTTTGCTGTAAAGAAAAACAGTAGTGTCTCCTGATTGTTCAGACACAAATATATCTGTTGAAAATAGTCTGGTGTAGGCCCGAGAAATACAAGTGTGGTTTTGCAGTTCCATGGCTGAAATCTCTGTATTATCCTGCTTTTTTGCATTTTTTGCTGTAAAGAAAAACAGTAGTGTTTCCTGATTGTTCAGACACAAATATATCTGTTGAAAATAGTCTGGTGTAGGCCCGAGAAATACAAGTGTGCTCTTGCAGTCCCACGGGTCAAATCTCTGTATTATCCTGCTTTTTTGCATGTTTTGCTGTAAAGAAAAACAGTAGTGTCTCCTGAATGTTCAGACACAAATATATTTGTTGAAAATAGTCTGGTGTAGGCCCGAGAAATACAAGTGTGCTTTTGCAGTTCCACGGGTCAAATCTCTGTATTATCCTGCTTTTTTGCATTTTTTGCCATAAAGAAAAACAGTAGTGTCTCCTGATTGTTCAGACACATATATATCTGTTGAAAATAGTCTGGTGTAGGCCCGAGAAATACAAGTGTGGTTTTGCAGTTTAACGGGTCAAACCTCTGTATTATCCTGCTTTTTTGCATTTTCTGCTGTAAAGTAAAACAGTAGTGTCTCCCGATTGTTCAGACACAAATATATCTGTTGAAAATAGTCTGGTGTAGGCCCGAGAAATACAAGTGTGGTTTTGCAGTTCCACGGGTCAAATCTCTGTATTATCCTGCTTTTTTGCATTTTTTGCTGTAAAGAAAAACAGTAGTGTCTCCTGATTGTTAAGACACAAATATATCTGTTGAAAATAGTCTGGTGTAGGCCCAGAAATGCAAGTGTGGTTTTGCAGTTTAACGGGTCAAATCTCTGTATTATCCTGCTTTTTTGCTTTTTTTGCCGTAAAGAAAAACAGTAGAGTCTCCTGATTGTTCAGACAGAAATATATCTGTTGAAAATAGTCTGGTGTAGGCCCAAGAAATACAAGTGTGGTTTTGCAGTTCCACGGGTAAAATCTCTGTATTATCCTGCTTTTTTTGCATTTTTTGCTGTAAAGAAAAACAGTAGTGTCTCCTGATTGTTCAGACACAAATATATCTGTTGAAAATAGTCTGGTGTAGGCCAGATTACTAGAACTGTGGTTTTGCAGTTCCACGGGTCAAATCTCTGTATTATCCTGCTTTTTTTGCATTTTTTGCTGTAAGGAAAAACAGTAGTGTCTCCTGATTGTTTAGACACAAATATATCTGTTGAAAATAGTCTGGTGTAGGCCAGATTACTAGAACTGTGGTTTTGCAGTTCCACGGGTCAAATCTCTGTATTATCCTGCTTTTTTGCATTTTTTGCCATAAAGAAAAACAGTAGTGTCTCCTGATTGTTCAGACACAAATATATCTGTTGAAAATAGTCTGGTGTAGGCCCGAGAAATACAAGTGTGGTTTTGCAGTTCCACAGGTCAAATCTCCGTATTATCCTGCTTTTTTGCATTTTCTGCTGAAAAGATAAACAGTAGTGTCTCCTGATTGTTCAGACACAAATATATCTGTTGAAAATAGTCTGGTGTAGGCTCGAGAAATACAAGTGTGGTTTTGCAGTTCCACGGGTCAAATCTCTGTATTATCCTGCTTTTTTGCATTTTTTGCTGTAAAGAAAAACAGTAGTGTCTCCTGATTGTTAAGACACAAATATATCTGTTGAAAATAGTCTGGTGTAGGCCCAAGAAATACAAGTGTGGTTTTGCAGTTCCACGGGTAAAATCTCTGTATTATCCTGCTTTTTTGCATTTTTTGCTGTAAGGAAAAACAGTAGTGTCTCCTGATTGTTCAGACACAAATATATCTGTTGAAAATAGTCTGGTGTAGGCCAGATTACTAGAACTCTGGTTTTGCAGTTCCACGGGTCAAATCTCTGTATTATCCTGCTTTTTTTGCATTTTTTGCTGTAAGGAAAAACAGTAGTGTCTCCTGATTGTTCAGACACAAATATATCTGTTGAAAATAGTCTGGTGTAGGCCAGATTACTAGAACTGTGGTTTTGCAGTTCCACGGGTCAAATCTCTGTATTATCCTGCTTTTTTGCATTTTTTGCTGTGAAGAAAAACAGTAGTGTCTCCTGATTGTTCAGACACAAATATATCTGTTGAAAATAGTCTGGTGTAGGCCCGAGAAATACAAGTTTGGTTTTGCAGTTCCATGGGTGAAATCTCTGTATTATCCTGCTTTTTTGCATTTTTTGCTGTAAAGAAAAACAGTAGTGTTTCCTGATTGTTCAGACACAAATATATCTGTTGAAAATAGTCTGGTGTAGGCCCGAGAAATACAAGTGTGGTTTTGCAGTCCCACGGGTCAAATCTCTGTATTATCCTGCTTTTTTGCATTTTTTGCTGTAAAGAAAACCAGTAGAGTCTCCTGATTGTTCAGACACAAATATATCTGTTGAAAATAGTCTGGTGTAGGCTCGAGAAATACAAGTGTGGTTTTGCAGTTCCACGGGTCAAATCTCTGTATTATCCTGCTTTTTTGCATTTTTTGCTGTAAAGAAAAACAGTAGTGTCTCCTGATTGTTAAGACACAAATATATCTGTTGAAAATAGTCTGGTGTAGGCCCGAGAAATGCAAGTGTGGTTTTGCAGTTCCACGGGTAAAATCTCTGTATTATCCTGCTTTTTTGCTTTTTTTGCCGTAAAGAAAAGCAGTAGAGTCTCCTGATTGTTCAGACACAAATATATCTGTTGAAAATAGTCTGGTGTAGGCCCAAGAAATACAAGTGTGGTTTTGCAGTTCCACGGGTAAAATCTCTGTATTATCCTGCTTTTTTTGCATTTTTTGCTGTAAGGAAAAACAGTAGTGTCTCCTGATTGTTCAGACACAAATATATCTGTTGAAAATAGTCTGGTGTAGGCCAGATAACTAGAACTGTGGTTTTGCAGTTCCACGGGTCAAATCTCTGTATTATTCTTATTTTTTTGCATTTTTTGCTGTATGGAAAAACAGTAGTGTCTCCTGATTGTTCAGACACAAATATATCTGTTGAAAATAGTCTGGTGTAGGCCAGATTACTAGAACTGTGGTTTTGCAGTTCCACGGGTCAAATCTCTGTATTATCCTGCTTTTTTTGCATTTTTTGCTGTAAAGAAAAACGGTAGTGTCTCCTGATTGTTCAGACACAAATATATCTGTTGAAAATAGTCTGGTGTAGGCCCAAGAAATACAAGTGTCGTTTTGCAGTTCCACGGGTAAAATCTCTGTATTATCCTGCTTTTTTTGCATTTTTTGCTGTAAGGAAAAACAGTAGTGTCTCCTGATTGTTCAGACACAAATATATCTGTTGAAAATAGTCTGGTGTAGGCCAGATTACTAGAACTGTGGTTTTGCAGTTCCACGGGTCAAATCTCTGTATTATCCTGCTTTTTTTGCTTTTTTTGCTGTAAGGAAAAACAGTAGTGTCTCCTGATTGTTCAGACACAAATATATCTGTTGAAAAAGTCTGGTGTAGGCCAGATTACTAGAACTGTGGTTTTGCAGTTCCACGGGTCAAATCTCTGTATTATCCTGCTTTTTTTGCATTTTTTGCTGTAAGGAAAAACAGTAGTGTCTCCTGATTGTTCAGACACAAATATATCTGTTGAAAATAGTCTGGTGTAGGCCAGATTACTAGAACTGTGGTTTTGCAGTTCCACGGGTCAAATCTCTGTATTATCCTGCTTTTTTTGCATTTTTTGCTGTATGGAAAAACAGTAGTGTCTCCTGATTGTTCAGACACAAATATATCTGTTGAAAATAGTCTGGTGTAGGCCAGATTACTAGAACTGTGGTTTTGCAGTTCCACGGGTCAAATCTCTGTATTATCCTGCTTTTTTTGCATTTTTTGCTGTAAAGAAAAACAGTAGTGTCTCCTGATTGTTCAGACACAAATATATCTGTTGAAAATAGTCTGGTGTAGGCCCGAGAAATACAAGTGTGGTTTTGCAGTTCCATGGCTGAAATCTCTGTATTATCCTGCTTTTTTGCATTTTTTGCTGTAAAGAAAAACAGTAGTGTTTCCTGATTGTTCAGACACAAATATATCTGTTGAAAATAGTCTGGTGTAGGCCCGAGAAATACAAGTGTGCTTTTGCAGTCCCACGGGTCAAATCTCTGTATTATCCTGCTTTTTTGCATTTTTTGCTGTAAAGAAAACCAGTAGAGTCTCCTGATTGTTCAGACACAAATATATCTGTTGAAAATAGTCTGGTGTAGGCTCGAGAAATACAAGTGTGGTTTTGCAGTTCCACGGGTCAAATCTCTGTATTATCCTGCTTTTTTGCATTTTTTGCTGTAAAGAAAAACAGTAGTGTCTCCTGATTGTTAAGACACAAATATATCTGTTGAAAATAGTCTGGTGTAGGCCCGAGAAATGCAAGTGTGGTTTTGCAGTTCCACGGGTAAAATCTCTGTATTATCCTGCTTTTTTGCTTTTTTTGCCGTAAAGAAAAGCAGTAGAGTCTCCTGATTGTTCAGACACAAATATATCTGTTGAAAATAGTCTGGTGTAGGCCCAAGAAATACAAGTGTGGTTTTGCAGTTCCACGGGTAAAATCTCTGTATTATCCTGCTTTTTTTGCATTTTTTGCTGTAAGGAAAAACAGTAGTGTCTCCTGATTGTTCAGACACAAATATATCTGTTGAAAATAGTCTGGTGTAGGCCAGATTACTAGAACTGTGGTTTTGCAGTTCCACGGGTCAAATCTCTGTATTATTCTTATTTTTTTGCATTTTTTGCTGTATGGAAAAACAGTAGTGTCTCCTGATTGTTCAGACACAAATATATCTGTTGAAAATAGTCTGGTGTAGGCCAGATTACTAGAACTGTGGTTTTGCAGTTCCACGGGTCAAATCTCTGTATTATCCTGCTTTTTTTGCATTTTTTGCTGTAAAGAAAAACGGTAGTGTCTCCTGATTGTTCAGACACAAATATATCTGTTGAAAATAGTCTGGTGTAGGCCCAAGAAATACAAGTGTCGTTTTGCAGTTCCACGGGTAAAATCTCTGTATTATCCTGCTTTTTTTGCATTTTTTGCTGTAAGGAAAAACAGTAGTGTCTCCTGATTGTTCAGACACAAATATATCTGTTGAAAATAGTCTGGTGTAGGCCAGATAACTAGAACTGTGGTTTTGCAGTTCCACGGGTCAAATCTCTGTATTATCCTGCTTTTTTTGCTTTTTTTGCTGTAAGGAAAAACAGTAGTGTCTCCTGATTGTTCAGACACAAATATATCTGTTGAAAAAGTCTGGTGTAGGCCAGATTACTAGAACTGTGGTTTTGCAGTTCCACGGGTCAAATCTCTGTATTATCCTGCTTTTTTTGCATTTTTTGCTGTAAGGAAAAACAGTAGTGTCTCCTGATTGTTCAGACACAAATATATCTGTTGAAAATAGTCTGGTGTAGGCCAGATTACTAGAACTGTGGTTTTGCAGTTCCACGGGTCAAATCTCTGTATTATCCTGCTTTTTTTGCATTTTTTGCTGTATGGAAAAACAGTAGTGTCTCCTGATTGTTCAGACACAAATATATCTGTTGAAAATAGTCTGGTGTAGGCCAGATTACTAGAACTGTGGTTTTGCAGTTCCACGGGTCAAATCTCTGTATTATCCTGCTTTTTTTGCATTTTTTGCTGTAAAGAAAAACAGTAGTGTCTCCTGATTGTTCAGACACAAATATATCTGTTGAAAATAGTCTGGTGTAGGCCCGAGAAATACAAGTGTGGTTTTGCAGTTCCATGGCTGAAATCTCTGTATTATCCTGCTTTTTTGCATTTTTTGCTGTAAAGAAAAACAGTAGTGTTTCCTGATTGTTCAGACACAAATATATCTGTTGAAAATAGTCTGGTGTAGGCCCGAGAAATACAAGTGTGCTTTTGCAGTCCCACGGGTCAAATCTCTGTATTATCCTGCTTTTTTGCATGTTTTGCTGTAAAGAAAAACAGTAGTGTCTCCTGATTGGTCAGACCCAAATATATCTGTTGAAAATAGTTTGGTGTAGGCCCGAGAAATACAAGTGTGGTTTTGCAGTTCCACGGGTCAAATCTCTGTATTATCCTGCTTTTTTACATTTTTTGCCATAAAGAAAAACAGTAATGTCTCCTGATTGTTTAGACACAAATATATCTGTTGAAAATAGTCTGGTGTATGCCCGAGAAATACAAGTGTGGTTTTGCAGTTCCACGGGTTAAATCTCTGTATTATCCTGCTTTTTTGCATTTTTTGCTGTAAAGAAAAACAGTAGTGTCTCCTGATTGTTCAGACACAAATATATCTGTTGAAAATAGTCTGGTGTAGGCCCAAGAAATACAAGTGTGGTTTTGCAGTTCCTCGGGTTAAATCTCTGTATTATCCTGCTTTTTTTGCATTTTTTGCTGTAAAGAAAAACAGTAGTGTCTCCTGATTGTTCAGACACAAATATATCTGTTGAAAATAGTCTGGTGTAGGCCAGATTACTAGAACTGTGGTTTTGCAGTTCCACGGGTCAAATCTCTGTATTATCCTGCTTTTTTTGCATTTTTTGCTGTAAAGAAAAGCAGTAGTGTCTCCTGAATGTTCAGACACAAATATATTTGTTGAAAATAGTCTGGTGTAGGCCCGAGAAATACAAGTGTGCTTTTGCAGTTCCACGGGTCAAATCTCTGTATTATCCTGCTTTTTTGCATTTTTTGCCATAAAGAAAAACAGTAGTGTCTCCTGATTGTTCAGACACAAATATATCTGTTGAAAATAGTCTGGTGTAGGCCCGAGAAATACAAGTGTGGTTTTGCAGTTCCACGGGTCAAATCTCTGTATTATCCTGCTTTTTTGCATTTTCTGCTGTAAAGTAAAACAGTAGTGTCTCCTGATTGTTCAGACACAAATATATCTGTTGAAAATAGTCTGGTGTAGGCTCGAGAAATACAAGTGTGGTTTTGCAGTTCCACGGGTCAAATCTCTGTATTATCCTGCTTTTTTGCATTTTTTGCTGTAAAGAAAAACAGTAGTGTCTCCTGATTGTTAAGACACAAATATATCTGTTGAAAATAGTCTGGTGTAGGCCCGAGAAATGCAAGTGTGGTTTTGCAGTTTAACGGATCAAATCTCTGTATTATCCTGCTTTTTTGCTTTTTTTCCCGTAAAGTAAAACAGTAGAGTCTCCTGATTGTTCAGACAGAAATATATCTGTTGAAAATAGTCTGGTGTAGGCCCAAGAAATACAGTTGTGGTTTTGCAGTTCCACGGGTAAAACCTCTGTATTATCCTGCTTTTTTTGCATTTTTTGCTGTAAGGAAAAACAGTAGTGTCTCCTGATTGTTCAGACACAAATATATCTGTTGAAAATAGTCTGGTGTAGGCCAGATTACTAGAACTGTGGTTTTGCAGTTCCACGGGTCAAATCTCTGTATTATCCTGCTTTTTTTGCATTTTTTGCTGTAAGGAAAAACAGTAGTGTCTCCTGATTGTTTAGACACAAATATATCTGTTGAAAATAGTCTGGTGTAGGCCAGATTACTAGAACTGTGGTTTTGCAGTTCCACGGGTCAAATCTCTGTATTATCCTGCTTTTTTGCATTTTTTGCCATAAAGAAAAACAGTAGTGTCTCCTGATTGTTCAGACACAAATATATCTGTTGAAAATAGTCTGGTGTAGGCCCGAGAAATACAAGTGTGGTTTTGCAGTTCCACAGGTCAAATCTCCGTATTATCCTGCTTTTTTGCATTTTCTGCTGAAAAGAAAAACAGTAGTGTCTCCTGATTGTTCAGACACAAATATATCTGTTGAAAATAGTCTGGTGTAGGCTCGAGAAATACAAGTGTGGTTTTGCAGTTCCACGGGTCAAATCTCTGTATTATTCTCCTTTTTTGCATTTTTTGCTGTAAAGAAAAACAGTAGTGTCTCCTGATTGTTAAGACACAAATATATCTGTTGAAAATAGTCTGGTGTAGGCCCGAGAAATGCAAGTGTGGTTTTGCAGTTCCACGGGTCAAATCTCTGTATTATCCTGCTTTTTTGCTTTTTTTGCCGTAAAGAAAAACAGTAGAGTCTCCTGATTGTTCAGACACAAATATATCTGTTGAAAATAGTCTGGTGTAGGCCCAAGAAATACAAGTGTGGTTTTGCAGTTCCACGGGTAAAATCTCTGTATTATCCTGCTTTTTTGCATTTTTTGCTGTAAGGAAAAACAGTAGTGTCTCCTGATTGTTCAGACACAAATATATCTGTTGAAAATAGTCTGGTGTAGGCCAGATTACTAGAACTGTGGTTTTGCAGTTTCACGGGTCAAATCTCTGTATTATCCTGCTTTTTTTGCATTTTTTGCTGTAAGGAAAAACAGTAGTGTCTCCTGATTGCTCAGACACAAATATATCTGTTGAAAATAGTCTGGTGTAGGCCAGATTACTAGAACTGTGGTTTTGCAGTTCCACGGGTCAAATCTCTGTATTATCCTGCTTTTTTGCATTTTTTGCTGTGAAGAAAAACAGTAGTGTCTCCTGATTGTTCAGACACAAATATATCTGTTGAAAATAGTCTGGTGTAGGCCCGAGAAATACAAGTGTGGTTTTGCAGTTCCATGGGTGAAATCTCTGTATTATCCTGCTTTTTTGCATTTTTTGCTGTAAAGAAAAACAGTAGTGTTTCCTGATTGTTCAGACACAAATATATCTGTTGAAAATAGTCTG
Organism: Phyllobates terribilis; assembly: GCF_046119375.1. NCBI lineage: Eukaryota > Metazoa > Chordata > Amphibia > Anura > Dendrobatidae > Phyllobates > Phyllobates terribilis. The sequence continues at coordinate 15,780,576 of NW_027362761.1, read as the reverse complement.
GTGTAGGCCCGAGAAATACAAGTGTGGTTTTGCAGTCCCACGGGTCAAATCTCTGTATTATCCTGCTTTTTTGCATTTTTTGCTGTAAATAAAACCAGTAGAGTCTCCTGATTGTTCAGACACAAATATATCTGTTGAAAATAGTCTGGTGTAGGCTCGAGAAATACAAGTGTGGTTTTGCAGTTCCACGGGTCAAATCTCTGTATTATCCTGCTTTTTTGCATTTTTTGCTGTAAAGAAAAACAGTAGTGTCTCCTGATTGTTAAGACACAAATATATCTGTTGAAAATAGTCTGGTGTAGGCCCGAGAAATGCAAGTGTGGTTTTGCAGTTCCACGGGTAAAATCTCTGTATTATCCTGCTTTTTTGCTTTTTTTGCCGTAAAGAAAAGCAGTAGAGTCTCCTGATTGTTCAGACACAAATATATCTGTTGAAAATAGTCTGGTGTAGGCCCAAGAAATACAAGTGTGGTTTTGCAGTTCCACGGGTAAAATCTCTATATTATCCTGCTTTTTTTGCATTTTTTGCTGTAAGGAAAAACAGTAGTGTCTCCTGATTTTTCAGACACAAATATATCTGTTGAAAATAGTCTGGTGTAGGCCAGATTACTAGAACTGTGGTTTTGCAGTTCCACGGGTCAAATCTCTGTATTATAATGCTTTTTTTGCATTTTTTGCTGTATGGAAAAACAGTAGTGTCTCCTGATTGTTCAGACACAAATATATCTGTTGAAAATAGTCTGGTGTAGGCCAGATTACTAGAACTGTGGTTTTGCAGTTCCACGGGTCAAATCTCTGTATTATCCTGCTTTTTTTTGCTTTTTTGCTGTAAGGAAAAACAGTAGTGTCTCCTGATTGTTCAGACACAAATATATCTGTTGAAAATAGTCTGGTGTAGGCCCGAGAAATACAAGTGTGGTTTTGCAGTTCCATGGGTGAAATCTCTGTATTATCCTGCTTTTTTTGCATTTTTTGCTGTAATGAAAAACAGTAGTGTCTCCTGATTGTTCAGACACAAATATATCTGTTGAAAATAGTCTGGTGTACGCCAGATTACTAGAACTGTGGTTTTGCAGTTCCACGGGTCAAATCTCTGTATTATCCTGCTTTTTTTGCATTTTTTGCTGTAAAGAAAAGCAGTAGTGTCTCCTGAATGTTCAGACACAAATGTATTTGTTGAAAATAGTCTGGTGTAGGCCCGAGAAATACAAGTGTGGTTTTGCAGTTCCACGGGTCAAATCTCTGTATTATCCTGCTTTTTTTGCATTTTTTGCTGTAAGGAAAAATAGTAGCGTCTCCTGATTGTTCAGACACAAATATATCTGTTGAAAATAGTCTGGTGTAGGCCAGATTACTAGAACTGTGGTTTTGCAGTTCCACGGGTCAAATCTCTGTATTATCCTGCTTTTTTTGCTGTAAGGAAAAACAGTAGTGTCTCCTGATTGTTCAGACACAAATATATCTGTTGAAAATAGTCTGGTGTAGGCCATATTACTAGAACTGTGGTTTTGCAGTTCCACGGGTCAAATCTCTGTATTATCCTGCTTTTTTGCATTTTTTGCCATAAAGAAAAACAGTAGTGTCTCCTGATTGTTCAGACACAAATATATCTGTTGAAAATAGTCTGGTGTAGGCCCGAGAAATACAAGTGTGGTTTTGCAGTTCCACGGGTCAAATCTCTGTATTATCCTGCTTTTTTGCATTTTCTGCTGTAAAGAAAAACAGTAGTGTCTCCTGATTGTTCAGACACAAATATATCTGTTGAAAATAGTCTGGTGTAGGCCCGAGAAATACAAGTGTGGTTTTGCAGTTCCATGGGTGAAATCTCTGTATTATCCTGCTTTTTTGCATTTTTTGCTCTAAAGAAAAACAGTAGTGTTTCCTGATTGTTCAGACACAAATATATCTGTTGAAAATAGTCTGGTGTAGGCCCGAGAAATACAAGTGTGGTTTTGCAGTCCCACGGGTCAAATCTCTGTATTATCCTGCTTTTTTGCATGTTTTGCTGTAAAGAAAAACAGTAGTGTCTCCTGATTGGTCAGACCCAAATATATCTGTTGAAAATAGTTTGGTGTAGGCCCGAAAAATACAAGTGTGGTTTTGCAGTTCCACGGGTCAAATCTCTGTATTATCCTGCTTTTTTGCATTTTTTGCTGTAAAGAAAACCAGTAGAGTCTCCTGATTGTTCAGAAACAAATATATCTGTTGAAAATAGTCTGGTGTAGGCTCGAGAAATACAAGTGTGGTTTTGCAGTTCCACGGGTCAAATCTCTTTATTATCCTGCTTTTTTGCATTTTTTGCTGTAAAGAAAAACAGTAGTGTCTCCTGATTGTTAAGACACAAATATATCTGTTGAAAATAGTCTGGTGTAGGCCCGAGAAATGCAAGTGTGGTTTTGCAGTTCCACGGGTAAAATCTCTGTATTATCCTGCTTTTTTGCTTTTTTTGCCGTAAAGAAAAACAGTAGAGTCTCCTGATTGTTCAGACACAAATATATCTGTTGAAAATAGTCTGGTGTAGGCCCAAGAAATACAAGTGTGGTTTTGCAGTTCCACGGGTAAAATCTCTGTATTATCCTGCTTTTTTTGCATTTTTTGCTGTAAGGAAAAACAGTAGTGTCTCCTGATTGTTCAGACACAAATATATCTGTTGAAAATAGTCTGGTGTAGGCCAGATTACTAGAACTGTGGTTTTGCAGTTCCACGCGTCAAATCCCTGTATTATCCTGCTTTTTTTTGCATTTTTTGCTGTAAGGAAAAACAGTAGTGTCTCCTGATTGTTCAGACACAAATATATCTGTTGAAAATAGTCTGGTGTAGGCCCGAGAAATACAAGTGTGGTTTTGCAGTTCCATGGGTGAAATCTCTGTATTATCCTGCTTTTTTTGCATTTTTTGCTGTAAAGAAAAACAGTAGTGTCTCCTGATTGTTCAGACACAAATATATCTGTTGAAAATAGTCTGGTGTACGCCAGATTACTAGAACTGTGGTTTTGCAGTTCCACGGGTCAAATCTCTGTATTATCCTGCTTTTTTTGCATTTTTTGCTGCAAAGAAAAGCAGTAGTGTCTCCTGAATGTTCAGACACAAATGTATTTGTTGAAAATAGTCTGGTGTAGGCCCGAGAAATACAAGTGTGCTTTTGCAGTTCCACGGGTCAAATCTCTGTATTATCCTGCTTTTTTGCATTTTTTGCCATAAAGAAAAACAGTAGTGTCTCCTGATTGTTCAGACACAAATATATCTGTTGAAAATAGTCTGGTGTAGGCCCGAGAAATACAAGTGTGGTTTTGCAGTTCCACGGGTCAAATCTCTGTATTATCTTGCTTTTTTGCATTTTCTGCTGTAAAGAAAAAGAGTAGTGTCTCCTGATTGTTCAGACACAAATATATCTGTTGAAAATAGTCTGGTGTAGGCTCGAGAAATACAAGTGTGGTTTTGCAGTTCCACGGGTCAAATCTCTGTATTATCCTGCTTTTTTGCATTTTTTGCTGTAAAGAAAAACAGTAGTGTCTCCTGATTGTTAAGACACAAATATATCTGTTGAAAATAGTCTGGTGTAGGCCCGAGAAATGCAAGTGTGGTTTTGCAGTTCCAGGGGTGAAATCTCTGTATTATCCTGCTTTTTTGCTTTTTTTGCCGTAAAGAAAAACAGTAGAGTCTCCTGATTGTTCAGACACAAATATATCTGTTGAAAATAGTCTGGTGTAGGCCCAAGAAATAAAAGTGTGGTTTTGCAGTTCCACGGGTAAAATCTCTGTATTATCCTGCTTTTTTTGCATTTTTTGCTGTAAGGAAAAATAGTAGTGTCTCCTGATTGTTCAGACACAAATATATCTGTTGAAAATAGTCTGGTGTAGGCCAGATTACTAGAACTGTGGTTTTGCAGTTCCACGGGTCAAATCTCTGTATTATCCTGCTTTTTTTGCATTTTTTGCTGTAAGGAAAAACAGTAGTGTCTCCTGATTGTTCAGACACAAATATATCTGTTGAAAATAGTCTGGTGTAGGCCATATTACTAGAACTGTGGTTTTGCAGTTCCACGGGTCAATATCTGTATTATCCTGCATTTTTGCATTTTTTGCCATAAAGAAAAACAGTAGTGTCTCCTGATTGTTCAGACACAAATATATCTGTTGAAAATAGTCTGGTGTAGGCTCGAGAAATACAAGTGTGGTTTTGCAGTTCCACGGGTCAAATCTCTGTATTATCCTGCTTTTTTTGCATTTTTTGCTGTAAGGAAAAATAGTAGCGTCTCCTGATTGTTCAGACACAAATATATCTGTTGAAAATAGTCTGGTGTAGGCCAGATTACTAGAACTGTGGTTTTGCAGTTCCACGGGTCAAATCTCTGTATTATCCTGCTTTTTTTGCATTTTTTGCTGTAAGGAAAAACAGTAGTGTCTCCTGATTGTTCAGACACAAATATATCTGTTGAAAATAGTCTGGTGTAGGCCATATTACTAGAACTGTGGTTTTGCAGTTCCACGGGTCAAATCTCTGTATTATCCTGCTTTTTCGCATTTTTTGCCATAAAGAAAAACAGTAGTGTCTCCTGATTGTTCAGACACAAATATATCTGTTGAAAATAGTCTGGTGTAGGCCCGAGAAATACAAGTGTGGTTTTGCAGTTCCACGGGTCAAATCTCTGTATTATCCTGCTTTTTTGCATTTTCTGCTGTAAAGAAAAACAGTAGTGTCTCCTGATTGTTCAGACACAAATATATCTGTTGAAAATAGTCTGGTGTAGGCCCGAGAAATACAAGTGTGGTTTTGCAGTTCCATGGGTGAAATCTCTGTATTATCCTGCTTTTTTGCATTTTTTGCTCTAAAGAAAAACAGTAGTGTTTCCTGATTGTTCAGACACAAATATATCTGTTGAAAATAGTCTGGTGTAGGCCCGAGAAATACAAGTGTGGTTTTGCAGTCCCACGGGTCAAATCTCTGTATTATCCTGCTTTTTTGCATGTTTTGCTGTAAAGAAAAACAGTAGTGTCTCCTGATTGGTCAGACCCAAATATATCTGTTGAAAATAGTTTGGTGTAGGCCCGAAAAATACAAGTGTGGTTTTGCAGTTCCACGGGTCAAATCTCTGTATTATCCTGCTTTTTTGTATTTTTTGCTGTAAAGAAAACCAGTAGAGTCTCCTGATTGTTCAGAAACAAATATATCTGTTGAAAATAGTCTGGTGTAGGCTCGAGAAATACAAGTGTGGTTTTGCAGTTCCACGGGTCAAATCTCTGTATTATCCTGCTTTTTTGCATTTTTTGCTGTAAAGAAAAACAGTAGTGTCTCCTGATTGTTAAGACACAAATATATCTGTTGAAAATAGTCTGGTGTAGGCCCGAGAAATGCAAGTGTGGTTTTGCAGTTCCACGGGTAAAATCTCTGTATTATCCTGCTTTTTTGCTTTTTTTGCCGTAAAGAAAAACAGTAGAGTCTCCTGATTGTTCAGACACAAATATATCTGTTGAAAATAGTCTGGTGTAGGCCCAAGAAATACAAGTGTGGTTTTGCAGTTCCACGGGTCAAATCTCTGTATTATCCTGCTTTTTTTGCATTTTTTGCTGTAAGGAAAAACAGTAGTGTCTCCTGATTGTTCAGACACAAATATATCTGTTGAAAATAGTCTGGTGTAGGCCAGATTACTAGAACTGTGGTTTTGCAGTTCCACGGGTCAAATCCCTGTATTATCCTGCTTTTTTTTGCATTTTTTGCTGTAAGGAAAAACAGTAGTGTCTCCTGATTGTTCAGACACAAATATATCTGTTGAAAATAGTCTGGTGTAGGCCCGAGAAATACAAGTGTGGTTTTGCAGTTCCATGGGTGAAATCTCTGTATTATCCTGCTTTTTTTGCATTTTTTGCTGTAAAGAAAAACAGTAGTGTCTCCTGATTGTTCAGACACAAATATATCTGTTGAAAATAGTCTGGTGTACGCCAGATTACTAGAACTGTGGTTTTGCAGTTCCACGGGTCAAATCTCTGTATTATCCTGCTTTTTTTGCATTTTTTGCTGTAAAGAAAAGCAGTAGTGTCTCCTGAATGTTCAGACACAAATGTATTTGTTGAAAATAGTCTGGTGTAGGCCCAAGAAATACAAGTGTGCTTTTGCAGTTCCACGGGACAAATCTCTGTATTATCCTGCTTTTTTGCATTTTTTGCCATAAAGAAAAACAGTAGTGTCTCCTGATTGTTCAGACACAAATATATCTGTTGAAAATAGTCTGGTGTAGGCCCGAGAAATACAAGTGTGGTTTTGCAGTTCCACGGGTCAAATCTCTGTATTATCCTGCTTTTTTGCATTTTCTGCTGTAAAGAAATACAGTAGTGTCTCCTGATTGTTCAGACACAAATATATCTGTTGAAAATAGTCTGGTGTAGGCTCGAGAAATACAAGTGTGGTTTTGCAGTTCCACGGGTCAAATCTCTGTATTATCCTGCTTTTTTGCATTTTTTGCTGTAAAGAAAAACAGTAGTGTCTCCTGATTGTTAAGACACAAATATATCTGTTGAAAATAGTCTGGTGTAGGCCCGAGAAATGCAAGTGTGGTTTTGCAGTTCCAGGGGTCAAATCTCTGTATTATCCTGCTTTTTTGCTTTTTTTGCCGTAAAGAAAAACAGTAGAGTCTCCTGATTGTTCAGACACAAATATATCTGTTGAAAATAGTCTGGTGTAGGCCCAAGAAATACAAGTGTGGTTTTGCAGTTCCACGGGTAAAATCTCTGTATTATCCTGCTTTTTTTGCATTTTTTGCTGTAAGGAAAAATAGTAGTGTCTCCTGATTGTTCAGACACAAATATATCTGTTGAAAATAGTCTGGTGTAGGCCAGATTACTAGAACTGTGGTTTTGCAGTTCCACGGGTCAAATCTCTGTATTATCCTGCTTTTTTTGCATTTTTTGCTGTAAGGAAAAACAGTAGTGTCTCCTGATTGTTCAGACACAAATATATCTGTTGAAAATAGTCTGGTGTAGGCCATATTACTAGAACTGTGGTTTTGCAGTTCCACGGGTCAAATCTCTGTATTATCCTGCTTTTTTGCATTTTTTGCCATAAAGAAAAACAGTAGTGTCTCCTGATTGTTCAGACACAAATATATCTGTTGAAAATAGTCTGGTGTAGGCCCGAGAAATACAAGTGTGGTTTTGCAGTTCCACGGGTCAAATCTCTGTATTATCCTGCTTTTTTGCATTTTCTGCTGTAAAGAAAAACAGTAGTGTCTCCTGATTGTTCAGACACAAATATATCTGTTGAAAATAGTCTGGTGTAGGCCCGAGAAATGCAAGTGTGGTTTTGCAGTTCCACGGGTCAAATCTCTGTATTATCCTGCTTTTTTGCTTTTTTTGCCGTAAAGAAAAACAGTAGAGTCTCCTGAATGTTCAGACACAAATATATCTGTTGAAAATAGTCTGGTGTAGGCCCAAGAAATACAAGTGTGGTTTTGCAGTTCCACGGGTAAAATCTCTGTATTATCCTGCTTTTTTTGCATTTTTTGCTGTAAGGAAAAACAGTAGTGTCTCCTGATTGTTCAGACACAAATATATCTGTTGAAAATAGTCTGGTGTAGGCCAGATTACTAGAACTGTGGTTTTGCAGTTCCACGGGTCAAATCTCTGTATTATTCTGCTTTTTTTGCATTTTTTGCTGTATGGAAAAACAGTAGTGTCTCCTGATTGTTCAGACACAAATATATCTGTTGAAAATAGTCTGGTGTAGGCCAGATTACTAGAACTGTGGTTTTGCAGTTCCACGGGTCAAATCTCTGTATTATCCTGCTTTTTTTGCATTTTTTGCTGTAAAGAAAAACAGTAGTGTCTCCTGATTGTTCAGACACAAATATATCTGTTGAAAATAGTCTGGTGTAGGCCCGAGAAATACAAGTGTGGTTTTGCAGTTCCATGGCTGAAATCTCTGTATTATCCTGCTTTTTTGCTTTTTTTGCCTTAAAGAAAAACAGTAGAGTCTCGTGATTGTTCAGACAGAAATATATCTTTTGAAAATAGTCTGGTGTAGGCCCGAGAAATACAAGTGTGGTTTTGCAGTTCCATGGCTGAAATCTCTGTATTATCCTGCTTTTTTGCTTTTTTTGCCTTAAAGAAAAACAGTAGAGTCTCGTGATTGTTCAGACAGAAATATATCTGTTGAAAATAGTCTGGTGTAGGCCCGAGAAATACAAGTGTGGTTTTCAGGTTCCATGGCTGAAATCTCTGTATTATCCTGCTTTTTTGCTTTTTTTGCCTTAAAGAAAAACAGTAGAGTCTCGTGATTGTTCAGACAGAAATATATCTGTTGAAAATAGTCTGGTGTAGGCCCAAGAAATACAAGTGTGGTTTTCAGGTTCCATGGCTGAAATCTCTGTATTATCCTGCTTTTTTGCTTTTTTTGCCTTAAAGAAAAACAGTAGAGTCTCGTGATTGTTCAGACAGAAATATATCTGTTGAAAATAGTCTGGTGTAGGCCCAAGAAATACAAGTGTGGTTTTGCAGTTCCACGGGTAAAATCTCTGTATTATCCTGCTTTTTTTGCATTTTTTGCTGTAAGGAAAAACAGTAGTGTCTCCTGATTGTTTAGACACAAATATATCTGTTGAAAATAGTCTGGTGTAGGCCAGATTACTATAACTGTGGTTTTGCAGTTCCACGGGTCAAATCTCTGTATTATCCTGCTTTTTTGCATATTTTGCCATAAAGAAAAACAGTAGTGTCTCCTGATTGTTCAGACACAAATATATCTGTTGAAAATAGTCTGGTGTAGGCCCGAGAAATGCAAGTGTGGTTTTGCAGTTCCACGGGTCAAATCTCTGTATTATCCTGCTTTTTTGCTTTTTTTGCCGTAAAGAAAAACAGTAGAGTCTCCTGATTGTTCAGACACAAATATATCTGTTGAAAATAGTCTGGTGTAGGCCCAAGAAATACAAGTGTGGTTTTGCAGTTCCACGGGTAAAATCTCTGTATTATCCTGCTTTTCTGCATTTTTTGCTGTAAGGAAAAACAGTAGTGTCTCCTGATTGTTCAGACACAAATATATCTGTTGAAAATAGTCTGGTGTAGGCCAGATTACTAGAACTGTGGTTTTGCAGTTCCACGGGTCAAATCTCTGTATTATCCTGCTTTTTTGCATTTTTTGCTGTAAAGAAAAACAGTAGTGTCTCCTGATTGTTCAGACACAAATATATCTGTTGAAAATAGTCTGGTGTAGGCCCGAGAAATACAAGTGTGGTTTTGCAGTTCCATGGGTGAAATCTCTGTATTATCCTGCTTTTTTGCATTTTTTGCTGTAAAGAAAAACAGTAGTGTTTCGTGATTGTTCAGACACAAATATATCTGTTGAAAATAGTCTGGTGTAGGCCCGAGAAATACAAGTGTGGTTTTGCAGTCCCACGGGTCAAATCTCTGTATTATCCTGCTTTTTTGCATTTTTTGCTGTAAAGAAAACCAGTAGAGTCTCCTGATTGTTCAGACACATATATATCTGTTGAAAATAGTCTGGTGTAGGCTCGAGAAATACAAGTGTGGTTTTGCAGTTCCACGGGTCAAATCTCTGTATTATCCTGCTTTTTTGCATTTTTTGCTGTAAAGAAAAACAGTAGTGTATCCTGATTGTTAAGACACAAATATATCTGTTGAAAATAGTCTGGTGTAGGCCCGAGAAATGCAAGTGTGGTTTTGCAGTTCCACGGGTAAAATCTCTGTATTATCCTGCTTTTTTGCTTTTTTTGCCGTAAAGAAAAGCAGTAGAGTCTCCTGATTGTTCAGACACAAATATATCTGTTGAAAATAGTCTGGTGTAGGCCCAAGAAATACAAGTGTGGTTTTGCAGTTCCACGGGTAAAATCTCTGTATTATCCTGCTTTTTTTCCATTTTTTGCTGTAAGGAAAAACAGTAGTGTCTCCTGATTGTTCAGACACAAATATATCTGTTGAAAATAGTCTGGTGTAGGCCAGATTACTAGAACTGTGGTTTTGCAGTTCCACGGGTCAAATCTCTGTATTATCCTGCTTTTTTTTGCATTTTTTGCTGTATGGAAAAACAGTAGTGTCTCCTGATTGTTCAGACACAAATATATCTGTTGAAAATAGTCTGGTGTAGGCCAGATTACTAGAACTGTGGTTTTGCAGTTCCACGGGTCAAATCTCTGTATTATCCTGCTTTTTTTGCATTTTTTGCTGTAAAGAAAAACAGTAGTGTCTCCTGATTGTTCAGACACAAATATATCTGTTGAAAATAGTCTGGTGTAGGCCCGAGAAATACAAGTGTGGTTTTGCAGTTCCATGGGTGAAATCTCTGTGTTATCCTGCTTTTTTGCATTTTTTGCTGTAAAGAAAAACAGTAGTGTTTCCTGATTGTTCAGAAACAAATATATCTGTTGAAAATAGTCTGGTGTAGGCCCGAGAAATACAAGTGTGGTTTTGCAGTCCCACGGGTCAAATCTCTGTATTATCCTGCTTTTTTGCATGTTTTGCTGTAAAGAAAAACAGTAGTGTCTCCTGATTGGTCAGACCCAAATATATCTGTTGAAAATAGTTTGGTGTAGGCCCGAGAAATACAAGTGTGGTTTTGCAGTTCCACGGGTCAAATCTCTGTATTATCCTGCTTTTTTGCATTTTTTGCCATAAAGAAAAACAGTAATGTCTCCTGATTGTTTAGACACAAATATATCTGTTGAAAATAGTCTGGTGTATGCCCGAGAAATACAAGTGTGGTTTTGCAGTTCCACGGGTCAAATCTCTGTATTATCCTGCTTTTTTGCATTTTTTGCAGTAAAGAAAAACAGTAGAGTCTCCTGATTGTTCAGACACAAATATATCTGTTGAAAATAGTCTGGTGTAGGCCCAAGAAATACAAGTGTGGTTTTCAGTTCCTCGGGTTAAATCTCTGTATAATCCTGCTTTTTTTGCATTTTTTGCTGTAAAGAAAAACAGTAGTGTCTCATGATTGTTCAGACACAAATATATCTGTTGAAAATAGTCTGGTGTAGGCCAGATTACTAGAACTGTGGTTTTGCAGTTCCACTGGTCAAATCTCTGTATTATCCTGCTTTTTTTGCATTTTTTGCTGTAAGGAAAAACAGTAGTGTCTCCTGATTGTTTAGACACAAATATATCTGTTGAAAATAGTCTGGTGTAGGCCAGATTACTAGAACTGTGGTTTTGCAGTTCCACGGGTCAAATCTCTGTATTATCCTGCTTTTTTGCATTTTTTGCCATAAAGAAAAACAGTAGTGTCTCCTGATTGTTCAGACACAAATATATCTGTTGAAAATAGTCTGGTGTAGGCCCGAGAAATACAAGTGTGGTTTTGCAGTTCCACAGGTCAAATCTCTGTATTATCCTGCTTTTTTGCATTTTCTGCTGAAAAGAAAAACAGTAGTGTCTCCTGATTGTTCAGACACAAATATATCTGTTGAAAATAGTCTGGTGTAGGCTCGAGAAATACAAGTGTGGTTTTGCAGTTCCACGGGTCAAATCTCTGTATTATCCTGCTATTTTGCATTTTTTGCTGTAAAGAAAAACAGTAGTGTCTCCTGATTGTTAAGACACAAATATATCTGTTGAAAATAGTCTGGTGTAGGCCCGAGAAATGCAAGTGTGGTTTTGCAGTTCCACGGGTCAAATCTCTGTATTATCCTGCTTTTTTGCTTTTTTTGCCGTAAAGAAAAACAGTAGAGTCTCCTGATTGTTCAGACACAAATATATCTGTTGAAAATAGTCTGGTGTAGGCCCAAGAAATACAAGTGTGGTTTTGCAGTTCCACGGGTAAAATCTCTGTATTAACCTGCTTTTCTGCATTTTTTGCTGTAAGGAAAAACAGTAGTGTCTCCTGATTGTTCAGACACAAATATATCTGTTGAAAATAGTCTGGTGTAGGCCAGATTACTAGAACTGTGGTTTTGCAGTTCCACGGGTCAAATCTCTGTATTATCCTGCTTTTTTTGCATTTTTTGCTGTAAGAAAAACAGTAGTGTCTCCTGATTGTTCAGACACAAATATATCTGTTGAAAATAGTCTGGTGTAGGCCAGATTACTAGAACTGTGGTTTTGCAGTTCCACGGGTCAAATCTCTGTATTATCCTGCTTTTTTGCATTTTTTGCTGTAAAGAAAAACAGTAGTGTCTCCTGATTGTTCAGACACAAATATATCTGTTGAAAATAGTCTGGTGTAGGCCCGAGAAATACAAGTGTGGTTTTGCAGTTCCATGGGTGAAATCTCTGTATTATCCTGCTTTTTTGCATTTTTTGCTGTAAAGAAAAACAGTAGTGTTTCGTGATTGTTCAGACACAAATATATCTGTTGAAAATAGTCTGGTGTAGGCCCGAGAAATACAAGTGTGGTTTTGCAGTCCCACGGGTCAAATCTCTGTATTATCCTGCTTTTTTGCATTTTTTGCTGTAAAGAAAACCAGTAGAGTCTCCTGATTGTTCAGACACATATATATCTGTTGAAAATAGTCTGGTGTAGGCTCGAGAAATACAAGTGTGGTTTTGCAGTTCCACGGGTCAAATCTCTGTATTATCCTGCTTTTTTGCATTTTTTGCTGTAAAGAAAAACAGTAGTGTCTCCTGATTGTTAAGACACAAATATATCTGTTGAAAATAGTCTGGTGTAGGCCCGAGAAATGCAAGTGTGGTTTTGCAGTTCCACGGGTAAAATCTCTGTATTATCCTGCTTTTTTGCTTTTTTTGCCGTAAAGAAAAGCAGTAGAGTCTCCTGATTGTTCAGACACAAATATATCTGTTGAAAATAGTCTGGTGTAGGCCCAAGAAATACAAGTGTGGTTTTGCAGTTCCACGGGTAAAATCTCTGTATTATCCTGCTTTTTTTCCATTTTTTGCTGTAAGGAAAAACAGTAGTGTCTCCTGATTGTTCAGACACAAATATATCTGTTGAAAATAGTCTGGTGTAGGCCAGATTACTAGAACTGTGGTTTTGCAGTTCCACGGGTCAAATCTCTGTATTATCCTGCTTTTTTTGCATTTTTTGCTGTATGGAAAAACAGTAGTGTCTCCTGATTGTTCAGACACAAATATATCTGTTGAAAATAGTCTGGTGTAGGCCAGATTACTGGAACTGTGGTTTTGCAGTTCCACGGGTCAAATCTCTGTATTATCCTGCTTTTTTTGCATTTTTTGCTGTAAAGAAAAACAGTAGTGTCTCCTGATTGTTCAGACACAAATATATCTGTTGAAAATAGTCTGGTGTAGGCCCGAGAAATACAAGTGTGGTTTTGCAGTTCCATGGGTGAAATCTCTGTATTATCCTGCTTTTTTGCATTTTTTGCTGTAAAGAAAAACAGTAGTGTTTCCTGATTGTTCAGAAACAAATATATCTGTTGAAAATAGTCTGGTGTAGGCCCGAGAAATACAAGTGTCGTTTTGCAGTCCCACGGGTCAAATCTCTGTATTATCCTGCTTTTTTGCATGTTTTGCTGTAAAGAAAAACAGTAGTGTCTCCTGATTGGTCAGACCCAAATATATCTGTTGAAAATAGTTTGGTGTAGGCCCGAGAAATACAAGTGTGGTTTTGCAGTTCCAAGGGTCAAATCTCTGTATTATCCTGCTTTTTTGCATTTTTTGCCATAAAGAAAAACAGTAATGTCTCCTGATTGTTTAGACACAAATATATCTGTTGAAAATAGTCTGGTGTATGCCCGAGAAATACAAGTGTGGTTTTGCAGTTCCACGGGTCAAATCTCTGTATTATCCTGCTTTTTTGCATTTTTTGCTGTAAAGAAAAACAGTAGAGTCTCCTGATTGTTCAGACACAAATATATCTGTTGAAAATAGTCTGGTGTAGGCCCAAGAAATACAAGTGTGGTTTTGCAGTTCCTCGGGTTAAATCTCTGTATAATCCTGCTTTTTTTGCATTTTTTGCTGTAAAGAAAAACAGTAGTGTCTCCTGATTGTTCAGACACAAATATATCTGTTGAAAATAGTCTGGTGTAGGCCAGATTACTAGAACTGTGGTTTTGCAGTTCCACGGGTCAAATCTCTGTATTATCCTGCTTTTTTTTGCATTTTTTGCTGTAAAGAAAAGCAGTAGTGTCTCCTGAATGTTCAGACACAAATATATTTGTTGAAAATAGTCTGGTGTAGGCCCGAGAAATACAAGTGTGGTTTTGCAGTTCCACGGGTCAAATCTCTGTATTATCCTGCTTTTTTGCATTTTTTGCCATAAAGAAAAACAGTAGTGTCTCCTGATTGTCCAGACACAAATATATCTGTTGAAAATAGTCTGGTGTAGGCCCGAGAAATACAAGTGTGGTTTTGCAGTTCCACGGGTCAAATCTCTGTATTATCCTGCTTTTTTTGCATTTTTTGAAGTAAGGAAAAACAGTAGTGTCTCCTGATTGTTCAGACACAAATATATCTGTTGAAAATAGTCTGGTGTAGGCCAGATTACTAGAACTGTGGTTTTGCAGTTCCATGGGTAAAATCTCTGTATTATCCTGCTTTTTTTGCATTTTTTTCTGTAAAGAAAACCAGTAGAGTCTCCTGATTGTTCAGACACATATATATCTGTTGAAAATAGTCTGGTGTAGGCTCGAGAAATACAAGTGTGGTTTTTCAGTTCCACGGGTCAAATCTCTGTATTATCCTGCTTTTTTGCATTTTTTGCTGTAAAGAAAAACAGTAGTGTCTCCTGATTGTTAAGACACAAATATATCTGTTGAAAATAGTCTGGTGTAGGCCCGAGAAATGCAAGTGTGGTTTTGCAGTTCCACGGGTAAAATCTCTGTATTATCCTGCTTTTTTGCTTTTTTTGCCGTAAAAAAAAGCAGTAGAGTCTCCTGATTGTTCAGACACAAATATATCTGTTGAAAATAGTCTGGTGTAGGCCCAAGAAATACAAGTGTGGTTTTGCAGTTCCACGGGTAAAATCTCTGTATTATCCTGCTTTTTTTCCATTTTTTGCTGTAAGGAAAACAGTAGTGTCTCCTGATTGTTCAGACACAAATATATCTGTTGAAAATAGTCTGGTGTAGGCCAGATTACTAGAACTGTGGTTTTGCAGTTCCACGGGTCAAATCTCTGTATTATCCTGCTTTTTTTGCATTTTTTGCTGTATGGAAAAACAGTAGTGTCTCCTGATTGTTCAGACACAAATATATCTGTTGAAAATAGTCTGGTGTAGGCCAGATTACTGGAACTGTGGTTTTGCAGTTCCACGGGTCAAATCTCTGTATTATCCTGCTTTTTTTGCATTTTTTGCTGTAAAGAAAAACAGTAGTGTCTCCTGATTGTTCAGACACAAATATATCTGTTGAAAATAGTCTGGTGTAGGCCCGAGAAATACAAGTGTGGTTTTGCAGTTCCATGGGTCAAATCTCTGTATTATCCTGCTTTTTTGCATTTTTTGCTGTAAAGAAAAATAGTAGTGTTTCCTGATTGTTCAGAAACAAATATATCTGTTGAAAATAGTCTGGTGTAGGCCCGAGAAATACAAGTGTCGTTTTGCAGTCCCACGGGTCAAATCTCTGTATTATCCTGCTTTTTTGCATGTTTTGCTGTAAAGAAAAACAGTAGTGTCTCCTGATTGGTCAGACCCAAATATATCTGTTGAAAATAGTTTGGTGTAGGCCCGAGAAATACAAGTGTGGTTTTGCAGTTCCACGGGTCAAATCTCTGTATTATCCTGCTTTTTTGCATTTTTTGCCATAAAGAAAAACAGTAATGTCTCCTGATTGTTTAGACACAAATATATCTGTTGAAAATAGTCTGGTGTATGCCCGAGAAATACAAGTGTGGTTTTGCAGTTCCACGGGTCAAATCTCTGTATTATCCTGCTTTTTTGCATTTTTTGCTGTAAAGAAAAACAGTAGAGTCTCCTGATTGTTCAGACACAAATATATCTGTTGAAAATAGTCTGGTGTAGGCCCAAGAAATACAAGTGTGGTTTTGCAGTTCCTCGGGTTAAATCTCTGTATAATCCTGCTTTTTTTGCATTTTTTGCTGTAAAGAAAAACAGTAGTGTCTCCTGATTGTTCAGACACAAATATATCTGTTGAAAATAGTCTGGTGTAGGCCAGATTACTAGAACTGTGGTTTTGCAGTTCCACGGGTCAAATCTCTGTATTATCCTGCTTTTTTTTGCATTTTTTGCTGTAAAGAAAAGCAGTAGTGTCTCCTGAATGTTCAGACACAAATATATTTGTTGAAAATAGTCTGGTGTAGGCCCGAGAAATACAAGTGTGCTTTTGCAGTTCCACGGGTCAAATCTCTGTATTATCCTGCTTTTTTGCATTTTTTGCCATAAAGAAAAACAGTAGTGTCTCCTGATTGTTCAGACACAAATATATCTGTTGAAAATAGTCTGGTGTAGGCCCGAGAAATACAAGTGTGGTTTTGCAGTTCCACGGGTCAAATCTCTGTATTATCCTGCTTTTTTGCATTTTCTGCTGTAAAGAAAAACAGTAGTGTCTCCTGATTGTTCAGACACAAATATATCTGTTGAAAATAGTCTGGTGTAGGCTCGAGAAATACAAGTGTGGTTTTGCAGTTCCACGGGTCAAATCTCTGTATTATCCTGCTTTTTTGCATTTTTTGCTGTAAAGAAAAACAGTAGTGTCTCCTGATTGTTAAGACACAAATATATCTGTTGAAAATAGTCTGGTGTAGGCCCGAGAAATGCAAGTGTGGTTTTGCAGTTCCATGGGTCAAATCTCTGTATTATCCTGCTTTTTTGCTTTTTTTGCCGTAAAGAAAAACAGTAGAGTCTCCTGATTGTTCAGACAGAAATATATCTGTTGAAAATAGTCTGGTGTAGGCCCAAGAAATACAAGTGTGGTTTTGCAGTTCCACGGGTAAAATCTCTGTATTATCCTGCTTTTTTTGCATTTTTTGCTGTAAGGAAAAACAGTAGTGTCTCCTGATTGTTCAGACACAAATATATCTGTTGAAAATAGTCTGGTGTAGGCCAGATTACTAGAACTGTGGTTTTGCAGTTCCACGGGTCAAATCTCTGTATTATCCTGCTTTTTTTGCATTTTTTGCTGTAAGGAAAAACAGTAGTGTCTCCTGAATGTTCAGACACAAATATATCTGTTGAAAATAGTCTGGTGTAGGCCAGATTACTAGAACTGTGGTTTTGCAGTTCCACGGGTCAAATCTCTGTATTATCCTGCTTTTTTTGCATTTTTTGCTGTAAAGAAAAACAGTACTGTCTCCTGATTGTTCAGACACAAATATATCTGTTGAAAATAGTCTGGTGTAGGCCTGAGAAATACAAGTGTGGTTTTGCAGTTCCATGGGTGAAATCTCTGTATTATCCTGCTTTTTTGCATTTTTTGCTGTAAAGAAAAACAGTAGTGTTTCCTGATTGTTCAGACACAAATATATCTGTTGAAAATAGTCTGGTGTAGGCCCGAGAAATACAAGTGTGGTTTTGCAGTCCCACGGGTCAAATCTCTGTATTATCCTGCTTTTTTGCATGTTTTGCTGTAAAGAAAAACAGTAGTGTCTCCTGATTGGTCAGACCCAAATATATCTGTTGAAAATAGTTTGGTGTAGGCCCGAGAAATACAAGTGTGGTTTTGCAGTTCCACGGGTCAAATCTCTGTATTATCCTGCTTTTTTGCATTTTTTGCCATAAAGAAAAACAGTAATGTCTCCTGATTGTTTAGACACAAATATATCTGTTGAAAATAGTCTGGTGTATGCCCGAGAAATACAAGTGTGGTTTTGCAGTTCCACGGGTCAAATCTCTGTGTTATCCTGCTTTTTTGCATTTTTTGCTGTAAAGAAAAACAGTAGAGTCTCCTGATTGTTCAGACACAAATATATCTGTTGAAAATAGTCTGGTGTAGGCCCAAGAAATAAAAGTGTGGTTTTGCAGTTCCTCGGGTTAAATCTCTGTATTATCCTGCTTTTTTTGCATTTTTTGCTGTAAAGAAAAACAGTAGTGTCTCCTGATTGTTCAGACACAAATATATCTGTTGAAAATAGTCTGGTGTAGGCCAAATTACTAGAACTGTGGTTTTGCAGTTCCACGGGTCAAATCTCTGTATTATCCTGCTTTTTTGCATTTTTTCCTGTAAAGAAAAGCAGTAGTGTCTCCTGAATGTTCAGACACAAATATATTTGTTGAAAATAGTCTGGTGTAGGCCCGAGAAATACAAGTGTGCTTTTGCAGTTCCACGGGTCAAATCTCTGTATTATCCTGCTTTTTTGCATTTTTTGCCATAAAGAAAAACAGTAGTGTCTCCTGATTGTTCAGACACAAATATATCTGTTGAAAATAGTCTGGTGTAGGCCCGAGAAATACAAGTGTGGTTTTGCAGTTCCACGGGTCAAATCTCTGTATTATCCTGCTTTTTTGCATTTTCTGCTGTAAAGAAAAACAGTAGTGTCTCCTGATTGTTCAGACACAAATATATCTGTTGAAAATAGTCTGGTGTAGGCTCGAGAAATACAAGTGTGGTTTTGCAGTTCCACGGGTCAAATCTCTGTATTATCCTGCTTTTTTGCATTTTTTGCTGTAAAGAAAAACAGTAGTGTCTCCTGATTGTTAAGACACAAATATATCTGTTGAAAATAGTCTGGTGTAGGCCCGAGAAATGCAAGTGTGGTTTTGCAGTTCCACGGGTCAAATCTCTGTATTATCCTGCTTTTTTGCTTTTTTTGCCGTAAAGAAAAACAGTAGTGTCTCCTGATTGTTCAGACAGAAATATATCTGTTGAAAATAGTCTGGTGTAGGCCCAAGAAATACAAGTGTGGTTTTGCAGTTCCACGGGTAAAATCTCTGTATTATCCTGCTTTTTTTGCATTTTTTACTGTAAGGAAAAACAGTAGTGTCTCCTGATTGTTCAGACACAAATATATCTGTTGAAAATAGTCTGGTGTAGGCCAGATTACTAGAACTGTGGTTTTGCAGTTCCACGGGTCAAATCTCTGTATTATCCTGCTTTTTTTGCATTTTTTGCTGTAAGGAAAAACAGTAGTGTCTCCTGATTGTTCAGACACAAATATATCTGTTGAAAATAGTCTGGTGTAGGCCAGATTACTAGAACTGTGGTTTTGCAGTTCCACGGGTCAAATCTCTGTATTATCCTGCTTTTTTTGCATTTTTTGCTGTAAAGAAAAACAGTAGTGTCTCCTGATTGTTCAGACACAAATATTTCTGTTGAAAATAGTCTGGTGTAGGCCCGAGAAATACAAGTGTGGTTTTGCAGTTCCATGGGTGAAATCTCTGTATTATCCTGCTTTTTTGCATTTTTTGCTGTAAAGAAAAACAGTAGTGTTTCCTGATTGTTCAGACACAAATATATCTGTTGAAAATAGTCTGGTGTAGGCCCGAGAAATACAAGTGTGGTTTTGCAGTCCCACGGGTCAAATCTCTGTATTATCCTGCTTTTTTGCATGTTTTGCTGTAAAGAAAAACAGTAGTGTCTCCTGATTGGTCAGACCCAAATATATCTGTTGAAAATAGTTTGGTGTAGGCCCGAGAAATACAAGTGTGGTTTTGCAGTTCCACGGGTCAAATCTCTGTATTATCCTGCTTTTTTTTGCATTTTTTGCTGCAAAGAAAACCAGTAGAGTCTCCTGATTGTTCAGACACAAATATATCTGTTGAAAATAGTCTGGTGTAGGCTCGAGAAATACAAGTGTGGTTTTGCAGTTCCACGGGTCAAATCTCTGTATTATCCTGCTTTTTTGCATTTTTTGCTGTGAAGAAAAACAGTAGTGTCTCCTCATTGTTAAGACACAAATATATCTGTTGAAAATAGTCTGCTGTAGGCCCGAGAAATGCAAGTGTGGTTTTGCAGTTCCACGGGTCAAATCTCTGTATTATCCTGCTTTTTTGCTTTTTTTGCCGTAAAGAAAAACAGTAGAGTCTCCTGATTGTTCAGACACAAATATATCTGTTGAAAATAGTCTGGTGTAGGCCCAAGAAATACAAGTGTGGTTTTGCAGTTCCACGGGTAAAATCTCTGTATTATCCTGCTTTTTTTGCATTTTTTGCTGTAAGGAAAAACAGTAGTGTCTCCTGATTGTTCAGACACAAATATATCTGTTGAAAATAGTCTGGTGTAGGCCAGATTACTAGAACTGTGGTTTTGCAGTTCCACGGGTCAAATCTCTGTATTATCCTGCTTTTTTTGCATTTTTTGCTGTAAGGAAAAACAGTAGTGTCTCCTGATTGTTCAGACACAAATATATCTGTTGAAAATAGTCTGGTGTAGGCCAGATTACTAGAACTGTGGTTTTGCAGTTCCAAGGGTCAAATCTCTGTATTATCCTGCTTTTTTTGCATTTTTTGCTGTAAAGAAAAACAGTAGTGTCTCCTGATTGTTCAGACACAAATATATCTGTTGAAAATAGTCTGGTGTAGGCCCGAGAAATACAAGTGTGGTTTTGCAGTTCCATGGGTGAAATCTCTGTATTATCCTGCTTTTTTGCATTTTTTGCTGTAAAGAAAAACAGTAGTGTTTCCTGATTGTTCAGACTCAAATATATCTGTTGAAAATAGTCTGGTGTAGGCCCGAGAAATACAAGTGTGGTTTTGCAGTCCCACGAGTCAAATCTCTGTATTATCCTGCTTTTTTGCATGTTTTGCTGTAAAGAAAAACAGTAGTGTCTCCTGATTGGTCAGACCCAAATATATCTGTTGAAAATAGTTTGGTGTAGGCCCGAGAAATACAAGTGTGGTTTTGCAGTTCCACGGGTCAAATCTCTGTATTATCCTGCTTTTTTGCATTTTTTGCCGTAAAGAAAAACAGTAGTGTCTCCTGATTGTTCAGATACAAATATATCTGTTGAAAATAGTCTGGTGTAGGCCCGAGAAATACAACTGTGGTTTTGCAGTTCCACAGGTCAAATCTCTGTATTATCCCGCTTTTTTGTATTTTTTGCTGTAAAGAAAAACAGTAGTGTCTCCTGATTGTTCAGACACAAATATATCTGTTGAAAATAATCTGGTGTAGGCCAGATTACTAGAACTGTGGTTTTGCAGTTCCACGGGTCAAATCTCTGTATTATCCTTCTTTTGGCATTTTTTGCCATATAGAAAAACAGTAGCGTCTCCTGATTGTTCAGACACAAATATATCTGTTGAAAATAGTCTGGTATAGGCCCGAGAAATACAAGTGTGGTTTCGCAGTTCCACAGGTTAAATCTCTGTATTATCCACTTTTGGGCCATTTTTACCTAAAAAAAAACAGTTTGAGTGTGTCGCTCGCTGTTCAGCCGCAAATATATCTATTTAAAATTTTCTGGTATACCCCTGTAAACAATAACTGTGGTTTTGCCATTCCACGGTAAAAATTCTCTATTATTCAGCTTTTGGTATTTTTTCCGTAAAGAAAAACAGTAATAGTTTCTCCCTGATTGTTCAGATTGTTTAAAAGAATCGGGTGTAGGCCAGAGAAATAGAACTGTGGTTTTCCTCTTCCACGGTTTTAATCTACTTTTTATTACCCTTTTTCCTTTCATAGTGCACGTGAAAGCTATTTTACTTCCTTTACAATGGGCAAGGCGCGTGGCAAGGGACGTGGAAGTGGACGTTCTGGTGATGGTGCGTGCAGAGGACGGGGCCGTGGCCAATGTGAAAATGTGCCACAACCAAGAGCCACATCTTCTCGCTCCCACTTCTTGACCAAATTACTAGTGAAGCACAGAACAACACCAGTATTGCGAACTGATCAGTGTGTATTAATTGGATAGCAGATAATACTTCCAGTTACCTGGGCACCACCACCTCCGGTCTGTCTTCCACATGGTCAACTCTTAGTAGCCGTGAGTCTCGACCGCATACTCCTCCTCACCCTAATGCTCCTTCCTCCCACCATGCCGAGTGTCGTCAGACAGCAACTGATCCCAAACTTGGACACTCTGAAGAGCTGTTCACTGGTCCATTTCCAGATTTGTGCCCCTCGCGTGCTCCGCTTGAAGTGGTGGAAGAGGAGATCCCATGTAGCGATGCCCAAATATTTGAACAGCCATGGCCACAGGAAGTCGACGCTGGCAATTTGTCACAAGAGGTGGACGATGGCGAGACACAATTGCTAGGAAGTGAGGAGGAGGATCGTCGTGCGCAAGTGGAAGAGCAGGAGGTGGTGGATGATCTAGTAACTGACCCAACGTGGCAGGAGGACATGCAGAGCGAGGCCAGCAGCACACAGGGTGAGGGAGGCAGAGTACTCCAACAGGCAGGAAGAAGCAGTGTGGTGGCCGCACACAGAAGGCGGGCAACAGTTCCCCGTAACACCAACACGAGGGAGGTTGCCAGTACAACCTGTAGGTCTTCCAGAGTCTGGAATTTTTTTAAAGACTCTGCTGATAACCCCAAAAAGGCCATTTGTACCACCTGCCATGACAGTATCAGCAGGGGTGACAAAACTACCAGCCTGACCACCACCAGCATGATCAGGCACATGGCAGCAAAGCACCCGACTTTGTGGGGCGAACCCCAGGGTCCACGACCAGTGTCAGCGGGTGTCACCACTGCTTCTTCAGCTGTTGTGCGTGCAATAGAACCCCCTGTTGTGTGTGCAAGGCAATCCCCTGTCCATACTGCATGCAAAGATGCCCCCTCCTCTCAGTCTTCACTTGTTATGGCAGTTTCTCAAGAAACAGCATCAAAGTCCACGTCCACGTCCCACCGCAGCGTTCAATTGTCCATATCCCAGACCTTTGAACGAAAGCGGAAATTCGCAGCTAACATCCCACAGGCCACAGTCCTAAATTCGCACATTTCACGACTGCTTGCGTTGGAAATGCTGCCTTTTAGGCTGGTGGAGACAGAATCCTTCCGCAACCTTATGGCGGTGGCCGTCCCTCGGTACTCGGTCCCCAGCCGACACTATTTTGCCCGGTGTGCCATCCCCGCACTACACAAGCACGTGTCCCAAAACATCTGCCGTGCCCTCAACAACGCAGTTACTGGGAGAGTCCACCTGACAACGGACACGTGGACAAGTGCTTGTGGCCAGGGACGGTACATCTCCCTGACGGCACACTGGGTAAACATAGTGGAAGCCGGGACCCAGTCGGACCTTGGGACGGAACACATCCTCCCCACACCGAGGATTGCGGGCCCTATGTCAGTCAGAGTTGCCCCCACAGTGTACAGCTCCTGCGCATCATCCTCCTCCTCCTCCTCATGTTCAGCCTCCATCTCAGATATCACCACATCAGTTACAAGCTTGAAGCACTGCAGTACTGCCTCCGCCAAGCAGCAACAGGCTGTGCTGAAACTCATAAGCTTAGGTGAGAAACCTCACACTGCTTGTGAGTTGTGGACAGCTGTGAAAGAGCAGGCAGATCTGTGGCTGAGACCGCTGAACCTACATCCAGGCATGGTCGTGTGTGACAATGGCCGTAACCTGGTGGTGGCTCTGAGGCGAGGCGAGATCACACACGTACCATGCCTGGCTCATGTGCTTAACCTCGTGGTTCAGCGGTTTCTTAAATCGTACCCCGAGTTGCCAGATTTGCTCGTCAAAGTACGCCACCTGTCAGCTCATTTTCGCAAGTCGGCTACAGCTTCCGCTGCCCTTGCTGTGTTGCAGCAGCGTTTGCAGCTTCCGGCACACCGACTGGTGTGTGATGTCCCCACACGTTGGAACTCTACCCTCCACATGTTGCAAAGGATTTGTGAGCAGAAGAGAGCAGTTGTGGAGTACCAGCTGCAACAAGGCCGTCGATATTCAGGTCAGACTTCACACATAAGACCTCAGGAGTGGACCTGGATGTCTGACATATGCACCATCTTGACAAACTTTGAGGAGTCCACCAAGATTAGTGTCAGCATTCCACTTGTCTGTCTTTTGCAATGCTCTCTGTAGAGAATTAAAGAGGAGGCATTGCAGCCAGAGTATGATGAGATGGATGAAGAAGCCGTAGCGGTCGATTACACACAACCCAGCCTCATCTCATCCCAATGTGCATTGGGGGACAATGAGGGAGAGGAGGAGGAGGAGTAGGGGGAAGAAGAGGAGCTTGTATCATGCGCTGTAGACGGTAGTACCTGTACAACTGTTATAATGTCGGTTCAGTGTGGGTGGCCTGAGGACAGGGGGGAGGAGGAGGAGGAGAGCACGGTCAGTCGTCATCTTGGTGAGGACACGGAAGTCTTGCCCATTACCAGTCTGGCACGCATGGCTGACTTTATGTTACACTGCCTTAACCGTGAACCTCGCGTTGTCAAAATGTTGGGTGACAGTCATTACTGGTTGGTGACACTTGTAGACCCCCGCTACAAGGAGAACTTTCACTCTCTTATTCCTGAGGTGGAGAGGTCTACAAAAATGGGGCAGTACCAGAAGGCCCTTGCTGCAGAACTGTTAAAAAAATCCCCATTTGAACACGCTAGCGGCAGAGGTCACAGTTCGTTGACCAACCAAGGCGTACAAGCGAGAGAGAGGCAACTCCAATCCAGCAGAGGCAGGGGAACACTGTCAACATTCTGGGACAGTTTTCTCAGACCCTCCCTTCGGACAGACCCTGAGGCGCGGGGTACTCTCACAAGGAGTGGAAAGTTTCAAAAGATGGTGAGGGAGTACCTTGCCGACCGTACCAGCGTCCCCCGTGATTTCTCTGTGCCTTTTATTTATTGGGTATCCAAGCTGGACACTTGGAATGAACTTGCTCTGTACGCCTTGGAGGTCCTGGCCTGCCCTGCCGCTAGCGTGTTATCGGAGCGTCTTTTTAGTGCCGCTGGGGGAATTATAACTGATAAGCGCACTCGCCTGTCAACTGACAATGCTGACAAGCTGACCCTTATCAAAATGAACAAGGGCTGGATTGGGCCAGACTTCTCATCAATACCAAATGACAGCAGAGTAACATAAAGTCAAATCCACTGTGTTATTTTGGGAGGTGTATTCACATGCACCGCTTCACACCCACACATGGGTATATGCTTCCTCATTTCGGCTGTTTTATGTTCTTCTCTTTATCCTCAGCCTCCACCACCACTATACCACCAGGGTGACCGTGGTCCGCATTGCCATTATTGAAAGTTCCTCCGTCTTTATTTTTGTCAGCTTTTGCTTGGAAGGCATAAGCAAAGACTGTGGGAGACCCACTCCGCAATAATGGGAATAATATTTTTAAGATGCTGTACTGTATGGCTCTTGGAAGGGGCATTAAAAGCATCTTGTTAAGCTACTGCGACCTCCACCACTTTTCCGCGGGGCATTAAAACCGTCTTGTTAAGCTACTGGGACCTCCACGTCTCTTCCAAGGGGCATTCAAACCATCTTGTTAAGCTACTGCGACCTCCACTACTTTTCCAAGGGGCATTAAAAGCGTCTTGTTAAACCACTCTGAACTCCACAGCTCTTCCAAGGGGCATTGAAATGTTGTTTTTAATTAACTCTAACCTCTATGACTCTTCGAACGGGCATTGCATTTCCTCTTAATTTTTGGCAGCTTTTGCTTGGCAGGCATAAGCAAAGACTATGGGAGACACACTCCCCAATAATGGGAATAATGTTTGTAATATGCTGTACTGCATGGCTCTTGTAAGGGGCATTGCAAGTTCCTCCGTCCTAATTTTTGGCAGCTTTTTCTTGGAAGGCATAAGCAAATACTATGGGAGACCCACTCCCCAATAATGGGAATAATGTTTGTAATATGCTGTACTGCATGGCTCTTGTAAGGGGCATTGCAAGTTCCTCCATCCTAATTTTTGGCAGCTTTTGCTTGGAAGGCATAATCAAAGTCTATGGGAGACACACTCCCCAATAATGGGAATAATGTTTGTAATATGCTGTACTTCATGGCTCTTGTAAGGGGCATTGCAAGTTCCTCTGTCCTAATTTTTGGCAGCTTTTGCTTGGAAGGCATAAGCAAAGTCTATGGGAGACACACTCCCCAATAATGGGAATAATGTTTGTAATATGCTGTACTGCATGGCTCTTGTAAGGGGCATTGCAAGTTCCTCCGTCCTAATTTTTGGCATCTTTTGCTTGGAAGTCATAAGCAAAGACTATGGGAGACACACACCCCAATAATGGGAATAATGTTTTTAAGATGCTGTACTGTATGGCTCTTGTAAGGGGCATTAGAACCTTCTTGTTAAGCTACTGCAACCTCCACCACTTTTCCGAGGGGCATTAAAACCGTCTTCTTAAGCTACTGTGACCTCCATGTCTCTTCCAAGGGGCATTCAAACCATCTTCTTAAGCTACTGCGACCTCCACCACTTTTCCAAGGGGCATTAAAACCATCTTGTTAAGCTACTGGGACCTCCACGTCTCTTCCAAGGGGCATTCAAACCGTCTTGTTAAGCTACTGCGACCTCCACCACTTTTCCGAGGGGCATTAAAACCGTCTTGTTAAGCTGCTGGGACCTCCACGTCTCTTCCAAAGGGCATTCAAACCGTCTTGTTAAGCTACTGCGACCTCCACCACTTTTCCAAGGGGCATTAAAACCGTCTTGTTAAGCTACTGGGACCTCCACGTCTCTTCTGAGGGGCATTAAAAGCATCTTGTTAAGCTACTGTGACCTCCACCACTTTTTCGAGGGGCATTAAAACCGTCTTGTTAAGCTACTGGGACCTCCATGTCTCTTCCAAGGGGCATTCAAACTGTCTTGTTAAGCTACTGCGACCTCCACCACTTTTCCAAGGGTCGTTAAAAGCGTCTTGTTAAACCACTCTGAACTCCACAGCTCTTCCAAGGGGCATTGAAATGTTGTTTTTAATTAACTATAACCTCCACGACTCTTCGAACGGGCATTGCATTTCCTCCTAATTTTTGGCAGCTTTTGCTTGGAAGGCATAAGCAAAGACTATGGGAGACACACTCCCCATTAATGGGAATAGTGTTTGTAATATGCTGTACTGCATGGCTCTTGTAAGGGGCATTGCAAGTTCCTCCGTCCTAATTTTTGGCAGCTTTTGCTTGGAAGGCATAAGCAAATACTATGGGAGACCCACTCCCCAATAATTGGAATAATTTTTGTAATATGCTGTACTGCATGGCTCTTGTAAGGGGCATTGCAAGTTCCTCCGTCCTAATTTTTGGCAGCTTTTGCTTGGAAAGCATAAGCAAAGTCTATGGGAAACACACTCCCCAATAATGGGAATAATGTTTGTAATATGCTGTACTGCATGGCTCTTGTAAGGGGCATTGCAAGTTCCTCCATCCTAATTTTTGGCAGCTTTTGCTTGGAAGGCATAAGCAAAGACTATGGGAGACACACTCCCCAATAATGGGAATAATGTTTGTAATATGCTGTACTGCATGGCTCTTGTAAGGGGCATTGCAAGTTCCTCCGTCCTAATTTTTGGCAGCTTTTGCTTGGAAGGCATAAGCAAATACTATGGGAGACACACTCCCCAATAATGGGAATAATGTTTTTAAGATGCTGTACTGTATGGCTATGGTAAGGGGCATTAAAACCATCTTGTTAAGCTACTGTGACCTCCACGTCTCTTCCAAGGGGCATTCAAACCATCTTGTTAAGCTACTGGGACCTCCACGTCTTTTCCAAGGGGCATTAAAACCATCTTGTTAAGCTACTGTGACCTCCACGTCTCTTCAAAGGGGCATTAAAAGCGTCTTCTTAAGCCACTCTGAACTCCACAGCTCTTCCAAGGGGCATTGAAATTTTGTTTTTAATTACCTCTAACCTCCACGACTCTTCCAACGGGCATTGCATTTCCTCCTAATTTTAGTCAGCTTTTGCTTTTCAATGCAAAGGCGAAAACTAAGGGAGACCCACTCCCCAATAATGGGTAGAAGGTTTTTAGTACGCTGTAATCCACGTCTGTTTCAAGGGGCATTGCAGTTCCTCATAATTTTTGGAAAGCCATCCATTCACTGCTTAGGCCAACAGTGTACAGGAGACCCAGTTGCTATAAATGGAAAAAACGGTTTAGTTAAGGCCCTCTGACCTCCATGTCATTTCCAAGGGGCATTGGAGTGCCTCAAAATTTTTGGTAGGCATTGCACTCACTGTATACCCTATAACTGTGTAGCCGAAACGCTCCTTTTGTTACAGAAACATATCCTGCAAGACATATGTGTTTGACTGGCCTGATATTGATGTGAATGGTCCCTGTTCCTCCTGCTCTTTCTCCTTTGCCACTACCTCATCCATCATTTATCACCTGAAGCTTTGTTTTAACGGGAGTCAAAGAACTGGGATAGTAGCAGGAAAACATCCAGCAATCCTCGGAGGAGGTAGGATATGCGCCAAAACGCTGACCACCTCAGACCTTGCCGCTACTAGATACATGCGCTTGCATTCCAAGAAAACAAAGCAGATGCTAACTTCTATCATCATCATCATGCCCCTCACCTTGGTACTCTCAACTCCCCTGATGGAGAAGTCAGGGCCCACCGGAGGAGTCTGGTTCTCTGGTGGGCTCGTCCAATGCTGCCCTAAAGCAGGCCGGGCTAAGAAAAGTGTGTGGGGGGAAGTTGACAGGAGAAATAGGGGCGGCTGGGGACCGTTTATGGACACCCGGCCGCCCCCAGGCGGCTGGGGACCGTGTGTGGACACCTGGCTGCGGGGCGGCTGGGGACCGAGTATGGACACCCGGCCGCCCCCTGGCGGCTGGGGAGTGAGTGTGGACACCCGGCCGCCGGGCGGCTGGGGACTGAGTATGGATACCAGGCCGCCAACGCAGCCATGATGTGGTGGCCAGATTCCGCCTCCACATGCCTAAAAGGCCCAATTTCAAGTGCAAGCAAGCAGTATGGTATTGCAGCCTGGGGGTGGGTGGGTGGTTGGCTGCATATTAGCTCTTGCATTACAAGGAATGGGGGAGGTACAATTGAACACTGCCCTGGGACAAGGACTTGCACGGGGATAGTTGCAAGTCTGTATCTTCTGATGCGGCAAGGATGACTTCTGATGGGCACACTTTTAGGCAGTGACCTGGGTGTCAGAGATGCTTCCAGGGGTCTTCCCCATGCTGTTCCCATGTCTTTTCAGCACTGTATGCATGTGTCACACAGCACATGGCCAGATAAGGTTATAAAATGTTAAAATGGCATTTCCTGGTGAATGCATTTGTCACGGTTGAAAGCAATACAAAAGTGCAAAAACGCATAAAAAATGCTACTTGTGAACATAGCCCAAGGTGTGGAGGAGTATTTTTTGGGGGGGTTATTTATTTTACCTTATACACAAGTCTTTACCCTGGAAAGGAACTTCCTTAACATATTTTACAGGAAAGCAGTTTCAGTTTAGTTTTTGAACGTTTTATTGTGAGCCCTTAAAAGTGGCTTAATACCTCTGACCACGTTGTTGACAGCAGTGACCTGGGGGTCAGAAATGCTTTCTGGGGAAATCCCCATGCTGTCCCCATGTCATTTGAGCACTGTCACTATCGTTTTGGGCACTTGTTAGGCTTTTAAAAGACTGCCGGAGGTGCTGCCGCAAAAATGCTCGGGTCTCCCATAGACTAACATTGGGCTCGTTGCTCGGGTCGAGCACCCGAGTATCACGGAAAGCTCGGCCCGAGCTTCGAGCACCCGAGCATTTTAGTGCTCGCTCAGCACTAATTGCTATCTATTCAGATTTTTGGTAGGCAGAATGAACAAAAAACAGAAATTTAGGATTTTTTTATGTCGTTCCGCCAGTGGTAAAATTGATAAGGCAGCTTTATTCTTTGGGTCAGTACGATTACAACGATTACCAGATTTATATAATTTTTTTATGTTTTGGCGCTTTTACACAATAAAAACTATTTTATAGAAAGAAGAATTGTTTATGCATCGATTTAACTTTTTTAATTTTTCACTGATGGAGCTTTATGGTGGCTTTTTTTTTTTCGTGGGACCAGATGACGTTTTCAGCTGAACCATTTTTATTTCCATTTGATTTTTTGATCTCGTTTTATTCCACTTTTTGTTGGGCAGTATGATGAAAAAACATAATTTTTACTCCATATTTATTTTTTTTTTTTACGTTGTGTACAGAAGGAGTTAACTAGTGTGATAGCTTTATAGATCAGGTTTTTCCGGATGCAGCAATACCAAATATGTGTACTTTTTAATATAAATAAACATATTTATTGGTTTAATATTTTCTCTTTTTTTTATTTAATTTATGATTTTTTTTATAGTTTTAATTTTTTTTCCTTTTTCTTTTTTACTTTTTTACTTAGTCCCTGTATTGGAGTTCAATTTTTTCATTTTTCTGATCACTGGTCTCATGCAATGCAATACACATATTTTGCACTGCATGAGACCTGTCAGTTATAAACTATCAGATCGCCTGTTAGACTCAGCTACTGGCTGAGCCTAACAGGCCACCCACCGTACATGGCAGACCCGGAGGTGATCATGTGATCTGCGGCTGCCATGACAACGCCAGATCTCATCATGACAGCATCGGAGAGGTGAGTGGACGACCACCTCTCCCTCTCACTATCTTCTAAGTGCCGCGATCACTATAAATCGAGGCATCTAGAAGATAGGAATGGGTTAACATCGTGGAGACCTGATCCAGTCAGGTCCCGATGATGTGACCTGTCAGAGCTGTCTCTCTGCTCAGGAATCACAGTGCTTGCAGAACCCTGGGGGTCCTGAGCACTGCGAGATCACCAGCCGTAGACAAACGTCGGCAATGCACAGAGCCCAACAAGCACCTACATTTATCTATAGTGGGCGGTATGGAAGCGATTAAAGAGGAAGCTTTACATGTGGACCAGGTGGAGATGGAGGAAGAAAGTACTTATTGTACACATTGAGGGGAGACGAGGAAGGAGATAGGTATCAGTCGATCGAGATCCGGTCCAGCCATGATGTTATAGTCACTGAGCAGGCTGTTGATCAGCCTGCAGTAGTCGTGGACGAATTGGACAACTTCTCCCTGTTATGACCAGGCATGTTCTGGCAAGATAGCAGTCTTTGTGATACATATCTCCCCTCAGTTACATTGCCAGTGACCCTGTCACTATGAATATGTTTGCATAATTACTTATTATTAATTAACAAAAACTCGTGACAGGCAGGATATGTAGTAGCACAAGCACTATATTCTTCTCGCTAGTAACATCCTTCTATATCTCCTGACCTTTCTGAGCTGATAAAGTCTGAATATCACAAAAGCCAGTGTATTGTAAATCATTGATAAAGCTACAGTTATGAACTCTTCTCACAAAACTGCACCCCACAAACCACTAACTACTACCATTTCCTTCAAATTTTACAAATGTACAGATCAGCTGTCATGTGCCTGAAAACATGAGGGCTCAGCGCTGGAGCCTGCAAGAAGTGAAGGGATATGGCCTTGGATGTACTCATATGCACAAGGTCGTAAAGGGGTTAATTCTGGGGGCACACTGTTCAGCTGCATGCAAATACACTGTGTTCCAAATTATTATGCAAAAAGTGTTTATGAGTGATAAGGTAAGAATTTTTTTGTTTGTCAGTTAAACTCATTGATGGTGATGTGTGTCAGGGCTCTTTATATCACTGTAAGCAATTGCAGACACCTGTGCTAATTAGTTTGGCAGGTGTGTCCAATGAAAGGCAAGACTACTTAAGAAGGCTGTCCCACATTATTAAGCAGCCTACATTTTCTGCCAAAATGGGAAAGAAAAAGGATGTGTCGGCTGCTGAGAAGCAACAAATTGTGGAGTGTTTAGGTCAAGGCATGACTACAATCAACATTGCCAAGACACTTCATCGTGATCATCGCACAATCAAGAAGTATGTAGCTGATTCATAGTACACACGTGTGCGTGCTGATAAGGGAAAATTGAGGACTCTTTCCTACAGGCAATTACGTCAGGTTAAAAGAGCAGAGGCAAAAAAGCCTTGTCATAGCAGCAGACAAGTTTTTGAAGCTGCTGGTGCCTCCAACGTCCCCCGAACAACAAGATGCAGAGTCCTTCAGAGGTTTGCAGCTGTGCGTAAGCCATCCTGTCGACCTCCTCTATCCACTGTACACAAGCAGAAACGGCTCCAGTGGGCCAAACAATACATGAAGACTGACTTCAAAACTGTTTTGTTCACCGATGAGTGCCGTGCAACGCTCGATGGTCCAGATGGATGGAGTGGAGGATGGCTGGTTGATGGACACCCCATGCAAACACGGCTACGGCGCCAACAAGGAGGAGGTGGAGTAATGTTTTGGGCTGGAATCATGGGGAGAGAGATTGTCGGCCCCTTTAGGATCCCTGAAGGGGTAAAGATGAACTCCATAATGTATGTTGAGTTTCTCAAACAGCACTTCCTGCCATGGTTCAAGAAGAAGAACCGTGCATTCCGGAGCAAGATCATTTTCATGCATGATAATGCACCGTCTCATGCTGCACATAACACATCTGCATCTCTGGCTGCTATGGGCATAAAAGGGGACAAACTTATGGTGTGGCCCCCATGCTCCCCTGACCTCAACCCTATTTAGAACCTCTGGAGCATCATCAAAAGGAGTCTCTATGATGGCGGGAGGCAGTTCACATCTAAGCAACAGCTCTGGGAGGGTATTCTATCCTCATGCAAAACAATTGAAGCAGAAACCATCCAAAACCTGACAAATTCAATGGACGAGAAGTTTTAAGTTGAAAACTGTTTGATTTCAGTTTGTAATAACCTGCTAATGCTTATAATTTCAAAAATGACCATTTTTTTGTTCTTTATTAAAATGAAAAGGTTGAAAACTCTGCTGTGCATAATAATTTGGAACATGCATTTTGAGTGCAGTTTGAGTGTTTTATTTTTTAAAAAATATACTGTTATCATATGCAGTTTGTACACAAACCTTTCAATTGTACTCTAATATTATATTATTTGACTGGAAAATTACAATGACTGCAATTCATATGGGTAATTTGGGAAAATCTGAGAAAATATTATGTGCATAATAATTTGGAACACAGTGTATTACTTTACCCGCCTTCACAAATGTACCTTTCTCCTATGTAATAATACACCGGGCAGTTTGTTAAATGAATGATGAGATGCTGCCATTGTGTGTGTCAGGGGCGTACATACAACTCATGAGGCCCGATAGCCCCCCACCCCCACCCCTCCAAAAAAAGAAAAAGAAAATATCGGGGTCACAGAAGAGCATTAGTGATGAGCGAGCATGCTCGCAAGTACTCGGTACTCGCCCGAACATCTCAGCACTCGAGATGCTCGGAGCTCGCTGAGTACTTCTGAGATACTCGGGCGGATGCTCGGGTCCCCTCACTGCATGTTTTGCACTCTTTAGAGTGCCAATCAAGATGCAGGGATTGTCTGGCACACACTGTAATGCCTCAGCCATGTTGGTTGTGGCATTACAGTGATTGGCTGGCCACACAGCGTCATCAGGTCTATATCAGACCTGGTGCCACCGTGTTCGTCACAGTCTACTCCGCAATTAGGCAGTGTAGGGAGAGGTGCTGCTGAGCTAGGGAGAGATTTGGTTGTGTTTTAGTTAGTGTAGGTATTCCACAAGATTCTCTACATATCCATCTCAACTAACAGTCCTTCTGAGGACTAATTCAGCTGCAGAGATATGAGTGCTAGGCAGGCAGGCAGGGTATATAGCAGACTGCAGTGCATATAGCAAGAGGGTCCATTCCAGGTGTCTGCTGGTGCTTTTACAGATATTTGTAGAAATAGCCCCAGGTATCATTGGCCACGAATATATATATTTTTTTATTATTATTATTATTTTTTATCTTAATCATGATTATTTGCTTAAAAAGCAATCTAGAGAACACAGTTTTTGTGCGCCATTTGCTTGTTGGCACTGCAGAATACAGCCAGGTCCTTTCCATATTACAGCGTTAAAAATCCAGCTATTTAAAACTGTAGTTTATCCATCACACAGATCACATATAATTGCGCTGAAAATTCTGCCATTTCTGGCCTCCATTAAAATTTTGTTTCAGTGTGTCAGCGAAGTTATTGACACTAGTTTGCTATTAAAAATAGTTACCTACAGGCCAGCTATTTAAAACTGTGGTTTGTCCGTCACACGGATCACATATAAGTTCGTTAAAAATTCTGCCATTTCTGGCCTACATTAAAATTTTGTTGCAGTGTGTCAGTGAAGTTATTGACACCAGTTTGCTGTTAAAAATAGTTACCTACAGGCCAGCTATTTAAAACTGTGGTTTGTCCGTCACACAGATCACATATAAGTTCACTCCAAATTCAGCCATTTCTAGTGAGCATGGAAGATATTGTCCTCCATTTAACATGGGCAAGGCGTGTGGCAAGGGACGGGGAACTGGACGTGATGGTGATGTTGCATGCAGAGGCCGAGGCCATGGGCTAGCTGAAATTGTGCTACAACAAACATCCACATCTTCTTGCCCAACCTTCCTGTTCCAATTACTAGGGGATCGCAGCACACCACTATCGAACCCAGAGCAGTGTCAGAAGGTTGTTGGTTGGATAGCGGATAATGCTTCCAGCCACTTTCTCACCACCACCACCAGCCTGTCTTCTTCACGGTCAAGTCTCAGTAGCCGTGAGTCTGGACCGCATATTCCACACCCTGATCCTCCTTCCTCCCACCATGCCGAGTGGCCGGAGACAACTGATCTCACACTTGGACACTCCGAAGAGATGTTCACTTTTCCATTTATAGATTCGGGCCTCTCGACTGGTCCACTTGAAGTGGGGCAAGAGGAGATTGCATGTAGCGATGCCCAAATATTTGAGCAGCCACGGTCATACGAAGGTGACAGTGGGAAAGTGTCAAAAGAGGTGGACGATGATGAGACACAATTGGCAGAAAGTTAGGAGGAGGACCAGGGTGCGGAAGTGGAAGACGAGGTGGTGGATGATATAGTAACTGTCCCAACCTGGCAGGAGGACATGCAGAGTGTGGACAGCAGCACACAGGGGGAGGGAGGCAGAATACCCCAACAGGCAGGAAGAAGCAGTGTGGTGGCCGCAGACAGAAGGCAGGCAACCGTTCCCCGTAACACCAACACGACGGAAGTTGGCAGTACAACTGTTAGGTCTTCCTGAGCCTGGTTGTTTTTTAAAGACTCTGCCAATAACCCCAAAAAGGCCATTTGAACCACCTGCCAGGCCAGCATCAGCAGGGGTTGCAAAACTACCAGCCTGACCACCACCAGCATGATCAGGCACATGGCAGAAAAGCACCCGACTTTGCGGGCCGAACCCCAGGGTCCAGGAACAGTGTCTGCGTGTGACACCACTGCTTCTTCCACTGTTGTGCATGCAAGCCAATCCCCTGTCCATAGTGCATGCGAAGATGCCTTCTGCCCTCCACCTGTTATTGCACACTCTCAACTAGCACCATCAGCAAGCACGTCCTTGTCGCAGCGCTTGAAATGTTGCCTTTTAGGCTCGTAGAGACGGAAGCTTTCCGCAACCTGATGGGAGCGGCCGGCCCTCGGTACTTGGTCCACATCCGCCACTATTTCTCCTGGTGTGCCGTCCACGCATTACACAAGCACGTGTCCCACAACATTAGCCGTGCCGTCAACAATGCAGTTGCTGGGAAAATTCACCTAACCACGGACACATGGACAAGTGCTTGTGGGCAGGGATGGTACATCTCGCTGATGGCACACTGGGTTAACATAGTGGAACCTTCGGACGGAACATATCCTCCCGACGCCGAGGATTGCGGGCCCTAGGTCAATCAGGGTTGCCCCACAGTCTACAGCTCCTGCACCTCCTCCTTCTCATTCTTCTCCTCCTCTTCAGCCTCCATCTCTGAAATGACCACATCAGTCACAAGCTGGAAGCACTGTAGCACTGCGTCAGCCAAGCGGCAACAGGCTGTGCTGAAGCTAATATGCTTAGGTGAAAAACCGCACAATGCTGAAGAGTTGTGGACAGCTCTGAAAGAGCAGGCAGATCTGTGGCTGACACCGCTGAACCTACAACCAGGCATGGTCATGTGTGACAATGGCCGGAACCTGCTGGCGGCTTTGAGGCGAGGCGAGCTCACACATGTACTGGCCCATGTGCTTAACCTCGTGGTCCAGCGGTTTCTCAAAACCTAACCGGAGCTGCCGGAACTGCTTGTCAAAGTACGCCGCTTGTGTTTTAGAAAGTCAGCTACAGCTTCCGCTGCCCTTGCCATGCTTCAGCAACATTAGCAGCTTCCGGCTCACCGACTGGTGTGTGATGTCCCCATGTGTTGGAACTCTACACTGCAGATGTTGGGAAAGATTTGTGAGCAGAAGAGGGCAGTTGTTGACTACCAGCATCAACAAGGCCATCGGTATTCAGTTCAGGCTCCACACATAATACGTCAGGAGTGGACATGGATGTCAGACATCTGTACCATCTTCCAAAACTTTGAGGACTCCACCAAGATGGTGAGTGGTGATGACGCCATAATTAGTGTCACCATCCCGCTTCTCTGTCTTCTGAAACGCTCTCTGTTCACAATCAAAGAGGATGCATTGCAGGTGGAGCATGATGAGATGTAGCAAGGAACCATACAGGGTGATTACACACAGCCAAGCCTAATCTCATCCCAACGTGGATTGGGTGACAATGAGGAAGAGGAGGAGGAGGAAGAACAGGAGCTAGTTTACTGCGCTATAGACGGTACTACCTGCACAACTGTT
Organism: Phyllobates terribilis; assembly: GCF_046119375.1. Taxonomy (NCBI): domain Eukaryota; kingdom Metazoa; phylum Chordata; class Amphibia; order Anura; family Dendrobatidae; genus Phyllobates; species Phyllobates terribilis. Next base: position 15,744,115 of record NW_027362761.1, on the reverse strand, counting down.
ATACCGTCTGTTCAGCGTGGATGGCCTGAGGACAGAGAGGAGGAGGAGGAGAGCATGGTCAGTCGTTCTCTTGGTGAGGACACGGAAGTCTTGCCTGTTAGCAGTCTGGCAAGCATGGCTGAGTTTATGTTACGCTGCCTTTCCTGTGATTCTCTCGTTCTCAAAATTTTTGGTGACTGTCATTACTGGTTGGTGACACTTCTAGACGCACGCTACAAGGAGAACTTTCTATCTCTTATTCCTGAGGCAGACAGGTCTACAAAAATGGGGCAGTACCAGAAGGCCCTTGTTGCAGAACTATTAAAAAAAAATCCTATCTGAAAACGTTGGCGGCAGAGGTGACAGTTCGTTGGACAACCAAGGAGTACAGGCGAGAGAGACACAACTCCAATGTAGCAGAGGCATGGGAACACTGTCAAAGTTCTGGGAGAGTTTTCTCAGTCCCTCCCATCGCACAGGCCCTGAGGCGCGGGGTACTCTCACAAGAAGTGCAAAGTTTGGGAAGATGCTGAGGGAGTACCTTGCCGACCATACTAACATCCTCCATGATTACTCTGTGTCTTATGATTATTGGATATCCAAGCTGGACACATGGCATGAACTGGCTCTCTACGCCTTGGAGGTCCTGGCCTGCCCTGCCTAGCGTTTTTAGTGCCGCTGGTGGAATTATAACTGATAAGCGCATCCGCTTGTCAACTGAAAATGCTGACAGGCTGACTATTATAAAAATGAACAAGGGCTGGATTGGGCCAGACTTCTCAACACCACCGAATGATAGCAGCGTGACATAAACTCAAATCCAGTGTCTTTTTTTGGGAGGTGTATTCCCATACACCTTTTTACACCCACACATGGGTATACACTTCCTGATTTTGTCTATTTGCTCTTGTCCTCCTCCTTCTCCTTATCCTCCACCACCATATCACCAGGGTGACCGTGGTCCGTGATGCAACACCCACATAATTTTTTTAAAGGGTATTTATGATGGCAGTAAAAAAAAATTGTTATACAGTATGTTCATGTATACCCCCCAGGGATAAATGTTTGTCAGCCCATACACTTAGTGCATGGGCATTACAAGTATAGGAGACCCTCTCCTTTCTAATGGGAACATTTTTTATGAGGCCCTCCTTCACGTCTTTTCCAAGGGGCAATGGAGTCCCTCCCAATTTTTGGAAGTCCTTGCATTCACTGTATAGGTCAACACTATGGGAGACCCACTTCCTAATAATGGGAACATTTTTTCATGAGGGCCTCTATGTCTGTTCCAAGGGGCATTAGAGTGCCTCCCAATTTTTGGCAGCCCTTGCATTCACTGCATAGGCAAATACTATGGGAGACCCACTTCCTAATAATGGGAACATTGTTTTTAGGAGGCTCTCCGACCTCTACGTCTCTTGCAAGGGGCATTGGAGTTCCTCCAAATTTTTGGCAGCCGTTGCTTCACTGCATAGGCAAACACTATGGGAGACCCACTTCCTAATAATTGGAAAATTGTTTTTAGGAGGCTCTCTGACCTTTACGTCTCTTGCAAGGGGCATTGGAGTGCCTCAAAATTTTTGGCAGCCCTTGCAGTCACTGCATACGCAATAACAGTATAGGAGACCCACTTGTTAATAATGGGAACAACAAAGCCTAGCCGACTAATGGCTCTCTAACAATAGCAAGGGCTGACTGCTGGCCCTTTAAGAATAGTAAGGGCCGCCTGATGTCCCTATAAAAATAGGCATTGTGACTTTCAGAGTCCCGCCATCATAAATGAAGCAGGATGTGTCTGATGATGTGTCACACACCACATGGCCAGATAAGGTTGTAAAATTTTAAAATTACATTTACCAGTGAATACATTTGTCTTGTTTGAAAGCAATGCAAAAGTGCAAAAACGCATCAAAAACGCTACGTGTGAACATAGCCTAAGGTGTGGAGGAGCATTTTTGTTTTTGTATATTTATTTTGCCTTATATACAAGTTATTACCCTGGAAAAGATGTTCCTTAACATATTTCCCAGGAAAATCCATTTTGGTTTCTTTTTTCTATGTTTTATTGTGAGTCCATAAGAGTGGCTTAATACCTCTGACAACGTTGTTGACAGCAGTGACCTGGGAGTCAGAAATGCTTTCAGGGGTCTTCCCCATGCTCTTCCCATGTCATTTGAGCACTGTTCCCATCGATTTGCGCAATTTTTAGGCCCTTTGCTGAGGGGAGCCGCCTGAAAAATGCTCGAGTTTCCCATAGACTTACATTGGGCTCGTTGCTCGGGTCGAGTACCCGAGTATTCCAATTTGCTCGACCTGAGCATCGATCACCCGAGCATTTTAGTGTTCATCCATCACTAAAGAGCATATCTCACAACTTTCCAGCCGTTACATAGTAATTTTCCTCTTGCTGAAGACCTAGATCCCTCTTTCCTTGCCCCCATAAAGTATGATGCCAACAAAAGTGTCCTGCAAACACAGTATGATACCCCCATGGAGAATTAATCCAAATTAGCCCCCCACATGCACAGTATAATGACCCCCACTTCAACCTCCAAGGTTGGTGACCCTAACACAGTATGATCCACCAACTGTGACTCCCACACAGCTCTCCATGCAGTATAATGGGCCTACATACAGTATAATAGCCCCACACTGTATAATGGCCCGCACTAGCCCTCCAAACAGTATAATGGCCCCCACACAGCCCTCAACACAGCTCACCATGTTCTCACTGATTTAAAAAAATAAATAAATACAATACTTACCACTGTTTGTTCCCCCACTGCTTCAGTCTCTGCAGCGCGTCTCCTCTCTCCTCAACTCAGCAGCGCCACTTTCTGTCTGTCTGACACAGCGTGGAGCGCGATTAAGTGATGTCATCGCACCTGCTGCATCAGATGTAGAGGGGGAATGATGGGAGAGACAGTGTCACGTGATGCTCTCTCCTCCATCATTGATTTCAACTGTATTGGCATCTGCCGATAGAGTTGTATGCGGGGCGATGTGGAGCGGGGTGGGGTAGGCTGACCGGAGGAGAAGCCGGTGTCGGGGGACCCGATGCGGGGGGGGGTCCGATGCGGGCACTGACACCGGGTTCCCCCAAAGCAGTCACAGGGCCTGCCGCCATTGACAGTACATCACTGGTCTATGTATAGTGAATCAAGTGTATTGTGCCAAATACTGCCCATATAAGGATGTGTTAGACTCATTCCTGCATATGGGTCCACTGAGGGATTCACCTATTCCTCTGTAGACCAATCTGAGCTAGGCACTTGGTAAGTTTCTTGCTTGGAACCTTCATTTGAGAGACCTTTGTATGCCACTTCCCCTGCCACCCTGTGATTTCCAATCAGAAATTTTGATACTCCATTGCTCTGATTTTCTGGTTCCTGTTATAATTTAACTAGCTATTGAACCCGTTCTACGCCCAGGTGGCGAGCATTTTTATTGATATATGGTCTCCCATGCTGGTATGTGCTGCCCCCCTCCTGGTATTTGCGCTGCCCCCATCCTGTGCCCACCATCCTATCCTGGTATGCATGGCACCCCTCATCCCCATCCTGGTATGCATGGCACCCCTCACCCCCAATCCTGGTATGCGTGGCACCCCTCACCCCCAATCCTGGATTGCATGGCACCCCTCATCCCCAATCCTGGTATGCATGGCACCCCTCATCCCCAATCCTGGTATGCATGGCACCCCTCACCCACAATCCTGGTATGCGTGGCACCCCTCATCCCCAATGCTGGTATGTGTGGTACTCCTCATCCCTATCCTGGTATGCATGGTATCCCTCATCCTGGTATGCATGGGCCCCTCATCCATATCCTGGTATGCATGGCACCCCTCATCCCCATCCTGGTATGCATGGCCCCTCATCCGAATCCTGGTATGCATGGCACCCCTCATCCCCAATCCCGGTATGTACGGCATCCCTCATCCCCTATCCTGGTATGCATGGCACCCCTCATGCCCAATCCTGGTATGCATGGCACCCCTCATGCCCAATCCTGGTATGCATGGCACCCCTCATGCCCAATCCTGATATGCATGGCACCTTTCATGCCCAATCCTGGTATGCATGGCAACTTTCATGCCCAATCCTGGTATGTGCGGTATTCCTCATCCCTATCCTGGTATGCATGGTACCCCATCCCTCATCCCTATCCAGGTATGTATGGTAACCCTCATCCTTGTATGCATGGGCCCCTCACCCACATCCTGGTATGCATGGCACCCCTCATCCCCATCCTGGTATGCATGACCCCTCATCCGAATCCTGGTATGCATGGCACCCCTCATCCCCAATCCCAGTATGCATGGCACCCCTCATCCCCAATCCTGGTATGTATGGCACCCCTTATCCCCTATCCTTGTATGCATGGCACCCCTCATCGCCAATCCTAGTATGCATGGCACCTATGTCCAATCCTGGTATGCATGGCACCCCTCATACCCAATCCTGGTATGCATGGCACCCCGCATGCCCAATCCTGGTATGCACGGCACCTCTCATGCCCAATCCTGGTATGTATGGCACCCCTCATCCCAAATCTTGGTATGCATAGCACCCCTCATTCACAATCCCGGTATGCATGGCACCCCTCATCCCCAATCCCGGTATGCATGGCACCCCTCATCCCCAATCCTGGAATGCATGGTACCCCTCATCGCTATCCTGGCATACATGGTACCCCTCATCCCTATCCTGGTATGTATGGTACCCCTCATCCTGGAATGCATGGCACCTCTTATCCCTATTCTGATATGTATGGTACCTTTGATTCTGGTATGCATGGCACCCCTCATCCCAATTCTGGTATGTATGGCCTCCTCATCACAGAGACCTGGTATGCATGGCACCCAATCCCTCATCCTAGTATGCATGGCACCCAATCCCTCATCCTTATCCTGGTATGCATGTTACCCCTCATCCCTATTCTGGTATGCATGATACCCCTCATCATGGTATGCATGGCACCCCATCCCTCATCCTGGTATGCATGGTACCCCTCATCCCTATTCTGGTATGCATGGAACCCCTCACCCCCCAAATCCTGGTATGCATGGTCCCCTCACCCCCCAATCCTGGTATGCATGGTCCCCTCACCCCCCAATCCTGGTATGCATGGCACCCCTCATGCCCAATCCTGGTATGCATGGCACCCCTCATGCCCAATCCTGGTATGTATGGTACTCCTCATCCCTATCCTGGTATGCATGGTACCCCATCCCTCATCACTATCCTGGTATGTATGGTATCCCTCATCCTTGTATGCATGGGCCCCTCACCCACATCCTGGTATGCATGGCACCCCTCATCCCCATCCTGGTATGCATGGCACCCCTCATCCCCAATCCCAGTATGTATGGCACCCCTCATCCCCTATCCTGGTATGCATGGCACCACTCATCGCCAATCCTGGTATGCATGGCACCCCTCATCGCCAATTGTGGTATGCATGGCACCCCTCATGCCCAATCCTGGTATGCATGGCACCCCTCATCCCCAATCCTGGTATGCATGGCACCCCTCATGCCCAATCCTGGTATGTATGGCACCCCTTATCCCCTATCCTTGTATGCATGGCACCCCTCATCGCCAATCCTAGTATGCATGGCACCTATGTCCAATCCTGGTATGCATGGCACCCCTCATACCCAATCCTGGTATGCATGGCACCCCGCATGCCCAATCCTGGTATGCACGGCACCTCTCATGCCCAATCCTGGTATGTATGGCACCCCTCATCCCAAATCTTGGTATGCATGGCACCCCTCATCCACAATCCCGGTATGCATGGCACCGCTCATCCCCAATCCCGGTATGCATGGCACCCCTCATCCCCAATCCTGGAATGCATGGTACCCCTCATCGCTATCCTGGCATACATGGTACCCCTCATCCCTATCCTGGTATGTATGGTACCCCTCATCCTGGAATGCATGGCACCTCTTATCCCTATTCTGATATGTATGGTACCTTTGATTCTGGTATGCATGGCACCCCTCATCCCAATTCTGGTATGTATGGCCTCCTCATCACAGAGACCTGGTATGCATGGCACCCAATCCCTCATCCTAGTATGCATGGCACCCAATCCCTCATCCTTATCCTGGTATGCATGTTACCCCTCATCCCTATTCTGGTATGCATGATACCCCTCATCATGGTATGCATGGCACCCCATCCCTCATCCTGGTATGCATGGTACCCCTCATCCCTATTCTGGTATGCATGGAACCCCTCACCCCCCAAATCCTGGTATGCATGGTCCCCTCACCCCCCAATCCTGGTATGCATGGTCCCCTCACCCCCCAATCCTGGTATGCATGGCACCCCTCATGCCCAATCCTGGTATGCATGGCACCCCTCATGCCCAATCCTGGTATGTATGGTACTCCTCATCCCTATCCTGGTATGCATGGTACCCCATCCCTCATCACTATCCTGGTATGTATGGTATCCCTCATCCTTGTATGCATGGGCCCCTCACCCACATCCTGGTATGCATGGCACCCCTCATCCCCATCCTGGTATGCATGGCACCCCTCATCCCCAATCCCAGTATGTATGGCACCCCTCATCCCCTATCCTGGTATGCATGGCACCACTCATCGCCAATCCTGGTATGCATGGCACCCCTCATCGCCAATTCTGGTATGCATGGCACCCCTCATGCCCAATCCTGGTATGCATGGCACCCCTCATCCCCAATCCTGGTATGCATGGCACCCCTCATGCCCAATCCTGGTATGCATGGCACCTCTCATGCCCAATCCTGGTATGCATGGCACCCCTCATGCCCAATCCTACTATGCATGGCACCCCTTATGCCCAATCCTGGTATGCATGGCACCCCCTCATCACCAATCCTGGTATGCATGGCACCCCTCATACCCAATCCCGGTATGCATGGCACCCCTCATCCCCAATCTTGGTATGCATGGCACCCCTCATCCCCAATCCTGGTATGCATGGTATCCCTCATCCCTATCCTGGCATACATGGTACCCCTCATCCCTATTCTGGTATGTATGGTACCCCTCATCCTGGTATGCATGGCACCCCTTATCCCTATTCTGATATGTATGGTACCCCTGATCCTGGTATGCATGGCACCCCTCATCTCAATTCTGGTATGTATGGCCTCCTCATCCCAGAAACCTAGTATGCATGGCACCCAATCCCTCATCCTAGCATGCATAACACCCAATCCCTCATCCTAGTATGCATGGCACCCAATCCCTCATCCTTATCCTGGTATGCATGTTACCCCTCATCCCTATTCTGTTATGCATGATACCCCTCATCCTGGTATGCATGGCACCCCATCCCTCATCCTGGTATGCATGGTGTTAGAACCCTCCTGTTAGTTTTTTCTATCTTGTGGTTTGCGGTCATGTGACCATCTGCCTTTATATTCCAGCTCCGCCCTCCTGGCTGTACTGGACTTCAGTGTTTTACTGTCTCTCTAGCCTAGTGCTTCTGTGCCTTTCTCTGTCAAGTTCGCTTGGTCCTCTGGACCTCCAGTACTTTTTGTCAGTTTGTCTTGTCTTTTTGTGCTCTGCAACAACTTCTGTTTAGGAGGTGTCCCTTTTTTGTCCCAGTCCTTAGTTCTTTTAGGGACCCCTCCCCTTAATTCTATAGGTCTTCGTTCAGACTAGCCGAGGACTAAGGCGGGTCTGTTCACTAGGAACAGGCAGCCCGCTACATCGTAGGGATTCAGCTTAGTCTTACTGTAGGGATAGCTTTCCCCTATCTTTCCTTAGTACATGTTGCAGATCATAACAGTAAGTCCAGCCCGAAAAACTAAAAGGAAAGAAATTCGGGGATCAGTATGGTTTCCGCCATGATTTGGCTCAACGCTTGCAGGGATTGTCTCTGGAGGTGGCCGAGCTCCAGCAACACGTGAGTAGCTGTCCTGGAGTGCATTTTGTCGAACCCAAGGTAGGACTGCCTGATGTTTTTTATGGTAAACAGCAAGATTTTTTTTCCTTTAAAAATGCTTGTTTGTTATATTTTCGTTTGAGACCAAGATCCTCTGGGAATGAATCACAACGCATTGGTTTTATTATGTCACTTTTGCGCAATGAACCACAGGGGTGGGCCTTTTCTCTCCAGCCTAATGATCCGTGTTTGAGGTCTGTTGAAGAATTTTTTTCTGCTATGGGGCTATTATATAACGATCCTGATCGAATCTCATCTGCTGAATCAGAGCTTAGACGTTTGAATCAGGGGTCAGATGATGTTGAAAATTATTGCACGCACTTCAGGAGATGGGCTTCAGAAGTTAAGTGGAATGATCCGGTGCTGAGATGTTTATTTCTTGTTGGTCTGAGTGAAAGGGTTAAGGATTTGCTAATTGCATTCCCTGCACCTGAGACTCTGCAGGAAGCTATGCAGTTAGCTGTTCGTATAGACAGGAGACTGAGGTGCAGGCTCAATGAGGTAAAGACTCCTGTAATGTCAGGTCCTAGTTCCCAGAAAATCTGCTCTGACGGCGGGGAACCGATGGAGGTTGGGGCGATGTCACTCCGCTCTCAGGAAAAAGACCGGAGATTCGCTGAGGGATCGTGTCTTTATTGTGGTAAAGCTGACCATTTGATTAAGTATTGTGAGCGTCGTTTAAGTAAAGAAAAAAAAATCAGTTACACCCGTATAGCTTGTTTACGCTTTGTAGGAGTGTTTCTTTCTGGGAGTACTACTCTGCAGGGAGATTTGATTGAATTTCAGGTATTTGTGGATTGTGGTTCAACACTTAATGTGATTGATAAAGGGTTTTTGGAAAATCTTAAATTGAAATCCAAACCTTTGTCATCACCTATTTCTGTGGTTGCAATTGATAACACTCCTTTGAAATGTATTACTCACAAGACTGCTGCATTTCCCCTCACTATCAATGGAGTTCACCAAGAAATTTTGGACTTGGTTGTTTTGGATAATTTGCCCTCTCCAGTTGTTCTAGGATTGCCTTGGTTAAGACTGCACAATCCTTTATTGGACTGGTCTATGAATGTGATTAAGTCTTGGAGTCCGAATTGCTATGATCAATGTTGTAATGTTCGCATTGCGGCTGTGGAAAAAGGGGAATTACCGGTACCTATTCAAGATTTTTGGAGGGTTTTTTCGGATGAGGAGTTGCAAGTAATGACCCCCACTTCAACCTCCAAGGTTGGTGACCCTAACACAGTATGATCCACCAACTGTGACTCCCACACAGCTCTCCATGCAGTATAATGGGCCTACATACAGTATAATAGCCCCACACTGTATAATGGCCCGCACTAGCCCTCCAAACAGTATAATGGCCCCCACACAGCCCTCAACACAGCTCACCATGTTCTCACTGATTTAAAAAAAATAAATAAATACAATACTTACCACTGTTTGTTCCCCCACTGCTTCAGTCTCTGCAGCGCGTCTCCTCTCTCCTCAACTCAGCAGCGCCACTTTCTGTCTGTCTGACACAGCGTGGAGCGCGATTAAGTGATGTCATCGCACCTGCTGCATCAGATGTAGAGGGGGAATGATGGGAGAGACAGTGTCACGTGATGCTCTCTCCTCCATCATTGATTTCAACTGTATTGGCATCTGCCGATAGAGTTGTATGCGGGGCGATGTGGAGCGGGGTGGGGTAGGCTGACCGGAGGAGAAGCCGGTGTCGGGGGACCCGATGCGGGGGGGGTCCGATGCGGGCACTGACACCGGGTTCCCCCAAAGCAGTCACAGGGCCTGCCGCCATTGACAGTACATCACTGGTCTATGTATAGTGAATCAAGTGTATTGTGCCAAATACTGCCCATATAAGGATGTGTTAGACTCATTCCTGCATATGGGTCCACTGAGGGATTCACCTATTCCTCTGTAGACCAATCTGAGCTAGGCACTTGGTAAGTTTCTTGCTTGGAACCTTCATTTGAGAGACCTTTGTATGCCACTTCCCCTGCCACCCTGTGATTTCCAATCAGAAATTTTGATACTCCATTGCTCTGATTTTCTGGTTCCTGTTATAATTTAACTAGCTATTGAACCCGTTCTACGCCCAGGTGGCGAGCATTTTTATTGATATATGGTCTCCCATGCTGGTATGTGCTGCCCCCCTCCTGGTATTTGCGCTGCCCCCATCCTGTGCCCACCATCCTATCCTGGTATGCATGGCACCCCTCATCCCCATCCTGGTATGCATGGCACCCCTCACCCCCAATCCTGGTATGCGTGGCACCCCTCACCCCCAATCCTGGATTGCATGGCACCCCTCATCCCCAATCCTGGTATGCATGGCACCCCTCATCCCCAATCCTGGTATGCATGGCACCCCTCACCCACAATCCTGGTATGCGTGGCACCCCTCATCCCCAATGCTGGTATGTGTGGTACTCCTCATCCCTATCCTGGTATGCATGGTATCCCTCATCCTGGTATGCATGGGCCCCTCATCCATATCCTGGTATGCATGGCACCCCTCATCCCCATCCTGGTATGCATGGCCCCTCATCCGAATCCTGGTATGCATGGCACCCCTCATCCCCAATCCCGGTATGTACGGCATCCCTCATCCCCTATCCTGGTATGCATGGCACCCCTCATGCCCAATCCTGGTATGCATGGCACCCCTCATGCCCAATCCTGGTATGCATGGCACCCCTCATGCCCAATCCTGATATGCATGGCACCTTTCATGCCCAATCCTGGTATGCATGGCAACTTTCATGCCCAATCCTAGTATGTGCGGTATTCCTGATCCCTATCCTGGTATGCATGGTACCCCATCCCTCATCCCTATCCAGGTATGTATGGTAACCCTCATCCTTGTATGCATGGGCCCCTCACCCACATCCTGGTATGCATGGCACCCCTCATCCCCATCCTGGTATGCATGACCCCTCATCCAAATCCTGGTATGCATGGCACCCCTCATCCCCAATCCCAGTATGCATGGCACCCCTCATCCCCAATCCTGGTATGTATGGCACCCCTTATCCCCTATCCTTGTATGCATGGCACCCCTCATCGCCAATCCTAGTATGCATGGCACCTATGTCCAATCCTGGTATGCATGGCACCCCTCATACCCAATCCTGGTATGCATGGCACCCCGCATGCCCAATCCTGGTATGCACGGCACCTCTCATGCCCAATCCTGGTATGTATGGCACCCCTCATCCCAAATCTTGGTATGCATAGCACCCCTCATCCACAATCCCGGTATGCATGGCACCCCTCATCCCCAATCCCGGTATGCATGGCACCCCTCATCCCCAATCCTGGAATGCATGGTACCCCTCATCGCTATCCTGGCATACATGGTACCCCTCATCCCTATCCTGGTATGTATGGTACCCCTCATCCTGGAATGCATGGCACCTCTTATCCCTATTCTGATATGTATGGTACCTTTGATTCTGGTATGCATGGCACCCCTCATCCCAATTCTGGTATGTATGGCCTCCTCATCACAGAGACCTGGTATGCATGGCACCCAATCCCTCATCCTAGTATGCATGGCACCCAATCCCTCATCCTTATCCTGGTATGCATGTTACCCCTCATCCCTATTCTGGTATGCATGATACCCCTCATCATGGTATGCATGGCACCCCATCCCTCATCCTGGTATGCATGGTACCCCTCATCCCTATTCTGGTATGCATGGAACCCCTCACCCCCCAAATCCTGGTATGCATGGTCCCCTCACCCCCCAATCCTGGTATGCATGGTCCCCTCACCCCCCAATCCTGGTATGCATGGCACCCCTCATGCCCAATCCTGGTATGCATGGCACCCCTCATGCCCAATCCTGGTATGTATGGTACTCCTCATCCCTATCCTGGTATGCATGGTACCCCATCCCTCATCACTATCCTGGTATGTATGGTATCCCTCATCCTTGTATGCATGGGCCCCTCACCCACATCCTGGTATGCATGGCACCCCTCATCCCCATCCTGGTATGCATGGCACCCCTCATCCCCAATCCCAGTATGTATGGCACCCCTCATCCCCTATCCTGGTATGCATGGCACCACTCATCGCCAATCCTGGTATGCATGGCACCCCTCATCGCCAATTGTGGTATGCATGGCACCCCTCATGCCCAATCCTGGTATGCATGGCACCCCTCATCCCCAATCCTGGTATGCATGGCACCCCTCATGCCCAATCCTGGTATGTATGGCACCCCTTATCCCCTATCCTTGTATGCATGGCACCCCTCATCGCCAATCCTAGTATGCATGGCACCTATGTCCAATCCTGGTATGCATGGCACCCCTCATACCCAATCCTGGTATGCATGGCACCCCGCATGCCCAATCCTGGTATGCACGGCACCTCTCATGCCCAATCCTGGTATGTATGGCACCCCTCATCCCAAATCTTGGTATGCATGGCACCCCTCATCCACAATCCCGGTATGCATGGCACCGCTCATCCCCAATCCCGGTATGCATGGCACCCCTCATCCCCAATCCTGGAATGCATGGTACCCCTCATCGCTATCCTGGCATACATGGTACCCCTCATCCCTATCCTGGTATGTATGGTACCCCTCATCCTGGAATGCATGGCACCTCTTATCCCTATTCTGATATGTATGGTACCTTTGATTCTGGTATGCATGGCACCCCTCATCCCAATTCTGGTATGTATGGCCTCCTCATCACAGAGACCTGGTATGCATGGCACCCAATCCCTCATCCTAGTATGCATGGCACCCAATCCCTCATCCTTATCCTGGTATGCATGTTACCCCTCATCCCTATTCTGGTATGCATGATACCCCTCATCATGGTATGCATGGCACCCCATCCCTCATCCTGGTATGCATGGTACCCCTCATCCCTATTCTGGTATGCATGGAACCCCTCACCCCCCAAATCCTGGTATGCATGGTCCCCTCACCCCCCAATCCTGGTATGCATGGTCCCCTCACCCCCCAATCCTGGTATGCATGGCACCCCTCATGCCCAATCCTGGTATGCATGGCACCCCTCATGCCCAATCCTGGTATGTATGGTACTCCTCATCCCTATCCTGGTATGCATGGTACCCCATCCCTCATCACTATCCTGGTATGTATGGTATCCCTCATCCTTGTATGCATGGGCCCCTCACCCACATCCTGGTATGCATGGCACCCCTCATCCCCATCCTGGTATGCATGGCACCCCTCATCCCCAATCCCAGTATGTATGGCACCCCTCATCCCCTATCCTGGTATGCATGGCACCACTCATCGCCAATCCTGGTATGCATGGCACCCCTCATCGCCAATTCTGGTATGCATGGCACCCCTCATGCCCAATCCTGGTATGCATGGCACCCCTCATCCCCAATCCTGGTATGCATGGCACCCCTCATGCCCAATCCTGGTATGCATGGCACCTCTCATGCCCAATCCTGGTATGCATGGCACCCCTCATGCCCAATCCTACTATGCATGGCACCCCTTATGCCCAATCCTGGTATGCATGGCACCCCCTCATCACCAATCCTGGTATGCATGGCACCCCTCATACCCAATCCCGGTATGCATGGCACCCCTCATCCCCAATCTTGGTATGCATGGCACCCCTCATCCCCAATCCTGGTATGCATGGTATCCCTCATCCCTATCCTGGCATACATGGTACCCCTCATCCCTATTCTGGTATGTATGGTACCCCTCATCCTGGTATGCATGGCACCCCTTATCCCTATTCTGATATGTATGGTACCCCTGATCCTGGTATGCATGGCACCCCTCATCTCAATTCTGGTATGTATGGCCTCCTCATCCCAGAAACCTAGTATGCATGGCACCCAATCCCTCATCCTAGCATGCATAACACCCAATCCCTCATCCTAGTATGCATGGCACCCAATCCCTCATCCTTATCCTGGTATGCATGTTACCCCTCATCCCTATTCTGTTATGCATGATACCCCTCATCCTGGTATGCATGGCACCCCATCCCTCATCCTGGTATGCATGGTGTTAGAACCCTCCTGTTAGTTTTTTCTATCTTGTGGTTTGCGGTCATGTGACCATCTGCCTTTATATTCCAGCTCCGCCCTCCTGGCTGTACTGGACTTCAGTGTTTTACTGTCTCTCTAGCCTAGTGCTTCTGTGCCTTTCTCTGTCAAGTTCGCTTGGTCCTCTGGACCTCCAGTACTTTTTGTCAGTTTGTCTTGTCTTTTTGTGCTCTGCAACAACTTCTGTTTAGGAGGTGTCCCTTTTTTGTCCCAGTCCTTAGTTCTTTTAGGGACCCCTCCCCTTAATTCTATAGGTCTTCGTTCAGACTAGCCGAGGACTAAGGCGGGTCTGTTCACTAGGAACAGGCAGCCCGCTACATCGTAGGGATTCAGCTTAGTCTTACTGTAGGGATAGCTTTCCCCTATCTTTCCTTAGTACATGTTGCAGATCATAACAGTAAGTCCAGCCCGAAAAACTAAAAGGAAAGAAATTCGGGGATCAGTATGGTTTCCGCCATGATTTGGCTCAACGCTTGCAGGGATTGTCTCTGGAGGTGGCCGAGCTCCAGCAACACGTGAGTAGCTGTCCTGGAGTGCATTTTGTCGAACCCAAGGTAGGACTGCCTGATGTTTTTTATGGTAAACAGCAAGATTTTTTTTCCTTTAAAAATGCTTGTTTGTTATATTTTCGTTTGAGACCAAGATCCTCTGGGAATGAATCACAACGCATTGGTTTTATTATGTCACTTTTGCGCAATGAACCACAGGGGTGGGCCTTTTCTCTCCAGCCTAATGATCCGTGTTTGAGGTCTGTTGAAGAATTTTTTTCTGCTATGGGGCTATTATATAACGATCCTGATCGAATCTCATCTGCTGAATCAGAGCTTAGACGTTTGAATCAGGGGTCAGATGATGTTGAAAATTATTGCACGCACTTCAGGAGATGGGCTTCAGAAGTTAAGTGGAATGATCCGGTGCTGAGATGTTTATTTCTTGTTGGTCTGAGTGAAAGGGTTAAGGATTTGCTAATTGCATTCCCTGCACCTGAGACTCTGCAGGAAGCTATGCAGTTAGCTGTTCGTATAGACAGGAGACTGAGGTGCAGGCTCAATGAGGTAAAGACTCCTGTAATGTCAGGTCCTAGTTCCCAGAAAATCTGCTCTGACGGCGGGGAACCGATGGAGGTTGGGGCGATGTCACTCCGCTCTCAGGAAAAAGACCGGAGATTCGCTGAGGGATCGTGTCTTTATTGTGGTAAAGCTGACCATTTGATTAAGTATTGTGAGCGTCGTTTAAGTAAAGAAAAAAAAATCAGTTACACCCGTATAGCTTGTTTACGCTTTGTAGGAGTGTTTCTTTCTGGGAGTACTACTCTGCAGGGAGATTTGATTGAATTTCAGGTATTTGTGGATTGTGGTTCAACACTTAATGTGATTGATAAAGGGTTTTTGGAAAATCTTAAATTGAAATCCAAACCTTTGTCATCACCTATTTCTGTGGTTGCAATTGATAACACTCCTTTGAAATGTATTACTCACAAGACTGCTGCATTTCCCCTCACTATCAATGGAGTTCACCAAGAAATTTTGGACTTGGTTGTTTTGGATAATTTGCCCTCTCCAGTTGTTCTAGGATTGCCTTGGTTAAGACTGCACAATCCTTTATTGGACTGGTCTATGAATGTGATTAAGTCTTGGAGTCCGAATTGCTATGATCAATGTTGTAATGTTCGCATTGCGGCTGTGGAAAAAGGGGAATTACCGGTACCTATTCAAGATTTTTGGAGGGTTTTTTCGGATGAGGAGTTGCAAGTAATGACCCCCACTTCAACCTCCAAGGTTGGTGACCCTAACACAGTATGATCCACCAACTGTGACTCCCACACAGCTCTCCATGCAGTATAATGGGCCTACATACAGTATAATAGCCCCACACTGTATAATGGCCCGCACTAGCCCTCCAAACAGTATAATGGCCCCCACACAGCCCTCAACACAGCTCACCATGTTCTCACTGATTTAAAAAAAATAAATAAATACAATACTTACCACTGTTTGTTCCCCCACTGCTTCAGTCTCTGCAGCGCGTCTCCTCTCTCCTCAACTCAGCAGCGCCACTTTCTGTCTGTCTGACACAGCGTGGAGCGCGATTAAGTGATGTCATCGCACCTGCTGCATCAGATGTAGAGGGGGAATGATGGGAGAGACAGTGTCACGTGATGCTCTCTCCTCCATCATTGATTTCAACTGTATTGGCATCTGCCGATAGAGTTGTATGCGGGGCGATGTGGAGCGGGGTGGGGTAGGCTGACCGGAGGAGAAGCCGGTGTCGGGGGACCCGATGCGGGGGGGGGTCCGATGCGGGCACTGACACCGGGTTCCCCCAAAGCAGTCACAGGGCCTGCCGCCATTGACAGTACATCACTGGTCTATGTATAGTGAATCAAGTGTATTGTGCCAAATACTGCCCATATAAGGATGTGTTAGACTCATTCCTGCATATGGGTCCACTGAGGGATTCACCTATTCCTCTGTAGACCAATCTGAGCTAGGCACTTGGTAAGTTTCTTGCTTGGAACCTTCATTTGAGAGACCTTTGTATGCCACTTCCCCTGCCACCCTGTGATTTCCAATCAGAAATTTTGATACTCCATTGCTCTGATTTTCTGGTTCCTGTTATAATTTAACTAGCTATTGAACCCGTTCTACGCCCAGGTGGCGAGCATTTTTATTGATATATGGTCTCCCATGCTGGTATGTGCTGCCCCCCTCCTGGTATTTGCGCTGCCCCCATCCTGTGCCCACCATCCTATCCTGGTATGCATGGCACCCCTCATCCCCATCCTGGTATGCATGGCACCCCTCACCCCCAATCCTGGTATGCGTGGCACCCCTCACCCCCAATCCTGGATTGCATGGCACCCCTCATCCCCAATCCTGGTATGCATGGCACCCCTCATCCCCAATCCTGGTATGCATGGCACCCCTCACCCACAATCCTGGTATGCGTGGCACCCCTCATCCCCAATGCTGGTATGTGTGGTACTCCTCATCCCTATCCTGGTATGCATGGTATCCCTCATCCTGGTATGCATGGGCCCCTCATCCATATCCTGGTATGCATGGCACCCCTCATCCCCATCCTGGTATGCATGGCCCCTCATCCGAATCCTGGTATGCATGGCACCCCTCATCCCCAATCCCGGTATGTACGGCATCCCTCATCCCCTATCCTGGTATGCATGGCACCCCTCATGCCCAATCCTGGTATGCATGGCACCCCTCATGCCCAATCCTGGTATGCATGGCACCCCTCATGCCCAATCCTGATATGCATGGCACCTTTCATGCCCAATCCTGGTATGCATGGCAACTTTCATGCCCAATCCTAGTATGTGCGGTATTCCTGATCCCTATCCTGGTATGCATGGTACCCCATCCCTCATCCCTATCCAGGTATGTATGGTAACCCTCATCCTTGTATGCATGGGCCCCTCACCCACATCCTGGTATGCATGGCACCCCTCATCCCCATCCTGGTATGCATGACCCCTCATCCAAATCCTGGTATGCATGGCACCCCTCATCCCCAATCCCAGTATGCATGGCACCCCTCATCCCCAATCCTGGTATGTATGGCACCCCTTATCCCCTATCCTTGTATGCATGGCACCCCTCATCGCCAATCCTAGTATGCATGGCACCTATGTCCAATCCTGGTATGCATGGCACCCCTCATACCCAATCCTGGTATGCATGGCACCCCGCATGCCCAATCCTGGTATGCACGGCACCTCTCATGCCCAATCCTGGTATGTATGGCACCCCTCATCCCAAATCTTGGTATGCATAGCACCCCTCATCCACAATCCCGGTATGCATGGCACCCCTCATCCCCAATCCCGGTATGCATGGCACCCCTCATCCCCAATCCTGGAATGCATGGTACCCCTCATCGCTATCCTGGCATACATGGTACCCCTCATCCCTATCCTGGTATGTATGGTACCCCTCATCCTGGAATGCATGGCACCTCTTATCCCTATTCTGATATGTATGGTACCTTTGATTCTGGTATGCATGGCACCCCTCATCCCAATTCTGGTATGTATGGCCTCCTCATCACAGAGACCTGGAATGCATGGCACCCAATCCCTCATCCTAGTATGCATGGCACCCAATCCCTCATCCTTATCCTGGTATGCATGTTACCCCTCATCCCTATTCTGGTATGCATGATACCCCTCATCATGGTATGCATGGCACCCCATCCCTCATCCTGGTATGCATGGTACCCCTCATCCCTATTCTGGTATGCATGGAACCCCTCACCCCCCAAATCCTGGTATGCATGGTCCCCTCACCCCCCAATCCTGGTATGCATGGTCCCCTCACCCCCCAATCCTGGTATGCATGGCACCCCTCATGCCCAATCCTGGTATGCATGGCACCCCTCATGCCCAATCCTGGTATGTATGGTACTCCTCATCCCTATCCTGGTATGCATGGTACCCCATCCCTCATCACTATCCTGGTATGTATGGTATCCCTCATCCTTGTATGCATGGGCCCCTCACCCACATCCTGGTATGCATGGCACCCCTCATCCCCATCCTGGTATGCATGGCACCCCTCATCCCCAATCCCAGTATGTATGGCACCCCTCATCCCCTATCCTGGTATGCATGGCACCACTCATCGCCAATCCTGGTATGCATGGCACCCCTCATCGCCAATTCTGGTATGCATGGCACCCCTCATGCCCAATCCTGGTATGCATGGCACCCCTCATCCCCAATCCTGGTATGCATGGCACCCCTCATGCCCAATCCTGGTATGCATGGCACCTCTCATGCCCAATCCTGGTATGCATGGCACCCCTCATGCCCAATCCTACTATGCATGGCACCCCTTATGCCCAATCCTGGTATGCATGGCACCCCCTCATCACCAATCCTGGTATGCATGGCACCCCTCATACCCAATCCCGGTATGCATGGCACCCCTCGTCCCCAATCTTGGTATGCATGGCACCCCTCATCCCCAATCCTGGTATGCATGGTATCCCTCATCCCTATCCTGGCATACATGGTACCCCTCATCCCTATTCTGGTATGTATGGTACCCCTCATCCTGGTATGCATGGCACCCCTTATCCCTATTCTGATATGTATGGTACCCCTGATCCTGGTATGCATGGCACCCCTCATCTCAATTCTGGTATGTATGGCCTCCTCATCCCAGAAACCTAGTATGCATGGCACCCAATCCCTCATCCTAGCATGCATGACACCCAATCCCTCATCCTAGTATGCATGGCACCCAATCCCTCATCCTTATCCTGGTATGCATGTTACCCCTCATCCCTATTCTGTTATGCATGATACCCCTCATCCTGGTATGCATGGCACCCCATCCCTCATCCTGGTATGCATGGTGTTAGAACCCTCCTGTTAGTTTTTTCTATCTTGTGGTTTGCGGTCATGTGACCATCTGCCTTTATATTCCAGCTCCGCCCTCCTGGCTGTACTGGACTTCAGTGTTTTACTGTCTCTCTAGCCTAGTGCTTCTGTGCCTTTCTCTGTCAAGTTCGCTTGGTCCTCTGGACCTCCAGTACTTTTTGTCAGTTTGTCTTGTCTTTTTGTGCTCTGCAACAACTTCTGTTTAGGAGGTGTCCCTTTTTTGTCCCAGTCCTTAGTTCTTTTAGGGACCCCTCCCCTTAATTCTATAGGTCTTCGTTCAGACTAGCCGAGGACTAAGGCGGGTCTGTTCACTAGGAACAGGCAGCCCGCTACATCGTAGGGATTCAGCTTAGTCTTACTGTAGGGATAGCTTTCCCCTATCTTTCCTTAGTACATGTTGCAGATCATAACAGTAAGTCCAGCCCGAAAAACTAAAAGGAAAGAAATTCAGGGATCAGTATGGTTTCCGCCATGATTTGGCTCAACGCTTGCAGGGATTGTCTCTGGAGGTGGCCGAGCTCCAGCAACACGTGAGTAGCTGTCCTGGAGTGCATTTTGTCGAACCCAAGGTAGGACTGCCTGATGTTTTTTATGGTAAACAGCAAGATTTTTTTTCCTTTAAAAATGCTTGTTTGTTATATTTTCGTTTGAGACCAAGATCCTCTGGGAATGAATCACAACGCATTGGTTTTATTATGTCACTTTTGCGCAATGAACCACAGGGGTGGGCCTTTTCTCTCCAGCCTAATGATCCGTGTTTGAGGTCTGTTGAAGAATTTTTTTCTGCTATGGGGCTATTATATAACGATCCTGATCGAATCTCATCTGCTGAATCAGAGCTTAGACGTTTGAATCAGGGGTCAGATGATGTTGAAAATTATTGCACGCACTTCAGGAGATGGGCTTCAGAAGTTAAGTGGAATGATCCGGTGCTGAGATGTTTATTTCTTGTTGGTCTGAGTGAAAGGGTTAAGGATTTGCTAATTGCATTCCCTGCACCTGAGACTCTGCAGGAAGCTATGCAGTTAGCTGTTCGTATAGACAGGAGACTGAGGTGCAGGCTCAATGAGGTAAAGACTCCTGTAATGTCAGGTCCTAGTTCCCAGAAAATCTGCTCTGACGGCGGGGAACCGATGGAGGTTGGGGCGATGTCACTCCGCTCTCAGGAAAAAGACCGGAGATTCGCTGAGGGATCGTGTCTTTATTGTGGTAAAGCTGACCATTTGATTAAGTATTGTGAGCGTCGTTTAAGTAAAGAAAAAAAAAATCAGTTACACCCGTATAGCTTGTTTACGCTTTGTAGGAGTGTTTCTTTCTGGGAGTACTACTCTGCAGGGAGATTTGATTGAATTTCAGGTATTTGTGGATTGTGGTTCAACACTTAATGTGATTGGTAAAGGGTTTTTGGAAAATCTTAAATTGAAATCCAAACCTTTGTCATCACCTATTTCTGTGGTTGCAATTGATAACACTCCTTTGAAATGTATTACTCACAAGACTGCTGCATTTCCCCTCACTATCAATGGAGTTCACCAAGAAATTTTGGACTTGGTTGTTTTGGATAATTTGCCCTCTCCAGTTGTTCTAGGATTGCCTTGGTTAAGACTGCACAATCCTTTATTGGACTGGTCTATGAATGTGATTAAGTCTTGGAGTCCGAATTGCTATGATCAATGTTGTAATGTTCGCATTGCGGCTGTGGAAAAAGGGGAATTACCGGTACCTATTCAAGATTTTTGGAGGGTTTTTTCGGATGAGGAGTTGCAAGTTTTACCTACTCATCGGGATTATGATTGCGCCATTGAATTTGTTCCGGGTGCTACCCTTCCCAAAAGTCACTTGTTTAATCTGACTATCCCTGAATGAAAGGCCTTGGAGGAGTACATACAGACTAGCCTGGCTGCTGGTCACATTAGACCTTCTAAGTCGCCTGTGGCAGTTGGATTCTTCTTTGTTAAAAAAAAGGACGGCGGTTTACGTCCATGTCTGGATTTTTGTGAAATTAATAAGATTACCGTATGCAGTTCCTACCCATTGCCGATAATTCCTGACTTGTTTAACCAGTTAGTGGGAGCCAAGTGGTTCTCCAAAATTGATCTCCGGGGGGCATACAATTTGTTACGTGTGAAGGAGGGTGATGAATGGAAAACTGCTTTTAACACTCCGGTAGGTCATTTTGAGAATCTGGTGATGCCTTTTGGTCTTATCAATGCACCTGCATTTTTTCAGAACCTTATTAATGACATCCTGAGACCTTTGATTGGTAAGAATGTGGTTGTGTATTTGGATGACATTTTGATTTATTCACCAGATCTAGAGTCCCATTGGCAGAGTGTACGTGAAGTTTTGCAGTTATTGAGTGATAATTTACTCTTTGCTAAGCTGGAGAAATGTGAGTTCGCTGTGCAGAAAATTAGTTTTTTGGGCTACATTGTCTCCAGCAAGGGCTTTGAGATGGACCCTGTGAAGATTCAGGCTGTGCAGGAATGGCCTAGGCCTATTGGTTTGAAATCTATACAGATATTTTTGGATTTTGCCAATTATTACAGGAAATTCATTAAGAATTTATCTATAATTGTTAAACCTCTAACCGATCTCACCAGGAAAGGTGCGAATACGGCCCAGTGGACTACTGAGGCCATTGAAGCGTTTGAGTATCTCAAAGAGAGGTTCAGTTCTGCCCCTATCGGTATGTAGCCTGATGAGAACAAGCCTTTTTTGGTCGAGGTCGATGCTTCATCGGTGGGGGTCGAAGCAGTTTTGTCTCAGGAGAACAACGGTGGAGTACATCCGTGTGCCTTCTTTTCGAAAAAAAAATTCCGAAATCAAACTGAATTATGATGTTGGAAATCGGGAGCTGCTCGCTATTAAACTTGCGTTTGAACATTGGCGTCATTTTTTGGAAGGCGCTAGATTTCCTATTCAGGTTTTCACAGATCATAAGAATTTGATCTATCTGGATGCTGCCAAGCGCTTGAATGCCCGTCAAGCCAGGTGGGCACTTTTTTTATCTCGGTTTCATTTTTCTGTTACCTATATCCCTGGTACTAAGAATGTTAAAGCTGATGCTTTATGTCGCAGCTTCTCTCCTACGGTCGGTGCCGAGGAGGCGGAGAGCATTTTACAGAAAGGAGTTGTGGTGGCGGCTTTGGACTCCGTTTTGGAGAATGGGATTCTGAATGCTCAAGATGATGCTCCATCTAACACTCCCCATGGGAGGTTGTTCGTGCCTAGAGCCTTTAGGAGAGATTTGTTTGTGGAGTGTCATGAGTCTCGGTTGGCAGGTTATCCAGGAGTTTCGGAGACTAAGAGACTTATCAGTCGCAGTTTTTGGTGGCCTGGATGGCAGAAGGAAGTTATCAAGTTGGTGCGTCAGTGTACTGTGTGTGCTAGGGCAAAGGCTTCACATACTCCTGCTGCGGGGTTGCTTTGCCCGCTGGAGGTTCCTAGTGCGCCTTGGACGCATCTCACTATGGATTTTATTACTGATCTTCCTGTGTACGAGGGTTTTACTTTCATCTGGGTGGTCGTGGACCGTTTTAGTAAGATGTGTCATTTGGTTCCATTCATTAAGTTGCCCTGCGCCAAGACACTCGCTAAGGCTTTTAAGGAGATTGTCAAGCTCCATGGCGTTCCCACGGATATTGTTTCTGATAGAGGACCTCAGTTTGTGGCTCGCTTTTGACATGCTTTTTGTGACAGGTTGGGAGTCCATTTGTCATTTTCGTCTGGTTATCATCCTGAGTCGAATGGACAGACTGAAAGAAAGAACCAGGTTGTTGAACAGTTTTTGCGTTGTTTTGTGGCAGACAATCAAGAGGTGTGGTCTGAGTTTCTGCCTCTCGCAGAATTTGCTCTTAACAGTTATACATCCTCCTCTGCTGGGTGCTCTCCTTTTTTTTGTTGTACTGGGAGTCATCTGTCTTTTGGTTCGTTCTCCAAATTGGGGTCGGCGGTGCTGGAGGAGGAGAAATTTTCCTGTGATTTGGAGAGAGTTTGAACTAATGTACGTTGTAACCTTCAAGAGGCTAACAAGAAGTCCAAGAAGTATTTTGACAGGAAACGTAAAGAGGTTTTGTTTACTGTGGGTGACATGGTTTGGTTGTCCTCGAAGAACCTGCGGTTGAGGATTCCCTCTAAAAAACTGGGTCCTAAGTTTGTGGGTCCATTTAAAGTGCTTCAGGTTGTTAACCCGTTTGCTGTTAGGTTGGATGTCCCTACTTCCTGTTAGATTAATCCTGTGTTTCATGTTTCCTTGTTGAAAAAGGCTGACGTATCTGATAGGGACGCCACTGTCACAGTTCCTCCTGTGGTAGAAGACAGCGAATATGAAATTTCTCGTATCTTGAATTCTAGATGGCATAGAGGGAGATTACAGTATCTTGTCTCCTGGAAGGGTTTCGGTCCCGAAGACAACTCCTGGGTAAGGACGGATGATGTCTCTGCTCCTAGGCTTGTTAAAGCTTTCCACAGGAGGTTTCCAGATAGGCCTGGGCCTGTTAGAACCCTCCTGTTTGTTTTTTCTATCTTGTGGTTTGCGGTCATGTGACCATCTGCCTTTATATTCCAGCTCCACCCTCCTGGCTGTGCTGGACTTCAGTGTTTTACTGTCTCTCTAGCCTGGTGCTTTTGTGCCTTTCTCTGTCAAATTCGCTTGGTCCTCTGGACCTCTAGTACTTTTTGTCAGTTTGTCTCTTTGTGCTCTGCAACAACTTCTGTTTAGGAGGTGTCCCTTTTTTGTCCCAGTCCTTAGTTCTTTTAGGGACCCCTCCCCTTAATTCTATAGGTCTTCGTTCAGACTAGCCGAGGACTAAGGCAGGTCTGTTCACTAGGAACAGGCAGCTCTCTACATCGTAGGGATTCAGCTTAGTCTTACTGTAGGGACAGCTTTCCCCTATCTTTCCTTAGTACATGTTGCAGATCATAACACATGGTACCCCTCATCCCTATTCTGGTATGCATGGCACCCCTCACCCCCCAATCCTGGTATGCATGGTCCCCTCACCTCCCAATCCTGGTATGCATGGTCCCCTCACCCCCCAATCCTGGTATGCATGGCACCCCTCATGCCCAATCCTGGTATGCATGGCACCCCTCATGCCCATTCCTGGTATGTGTGGTACTCCTCATCCCTATCCTGGTATGAATGGTACCCCATTCCTCATCCCTATCCTGGTATGTATGGTATCTATCATTCTTGTATGCATGGGCCCCTCACCCACATCCTGGTATGCATGGCACACCTCATCCCCATCCAGGTATGCATGGCCCCTCATCTGAATCCTGGTATGCATGGCACCCCTCATCCCCAATCCCGGTATGTATGGCACCCCTCATCCCCTATCCTGGAATGCATGGCACCCCTCATCGAAAATCCTGGTATGCATGTACCCCTCATGCCCAATCCTGGTATGCATGGCACCCCTCATGCCCAATCCTGGTATGCATGGCACCCCTCATGCCCAATCCTGGTATGCATGGCACCCCTCATGCCCAATCCTGGTATGCATGGCACCCCTCATGCCCAATCCTACTATGCATGGCACCCCTCATCCCCAATCCTTGTATGCATGGCACCCTTCATCCCCAATCCTGGTATGCATGGCACCCCTCATGCCCAATCCCGGTATGCATGGCACCCCTCATCCCCAATCCTGGTATGCATGGCACCTCTCATCCCCAATCCTGGTATACATGGTACCCCTCATCCCTATCCTGGCATACATGGTACCCCTCATCCCTATCCTGGTATGTATGGTACCCCTCATCCTGGTATGCATGGCACCCCTTATCCCTATTCTGATATGTATGGCCTTCTCATCCCTGAAACCTAGTATGCATGGCACCCAATCCCTCATCCTGGTATGCATGGCACCCAATCCCTCATCCTAGTATGAATGGCACTCAATCCCTCATCCTGGTATGCATGGTACCCCTCATCCCTATTCTGGTATGCATGGTCCCCTCACTCCCCAGTCCTGGTATGCATGGCACCCCTCATGCCCAATCCTGGTATGCATGGCTCCCCCCCCATGCCCAATCCTGGTATGTGTGGTACTCCTCATCCCTATCCTGGTATGCATGGTACCCCATCCCTCAACCCTATCCTGGTATGTATGGTATCCCTCATCCTTGTATGCATGGGCCCCTCACCCACATCCTGGTATGCATGGCACCCCTCATCCCCATCCTGGTATGCATGGCCCCACATCCGAATCCTGGTATGCATGGCACCCATCATTCCCAATCCCGGTATGTATGGCACCCCTCATCCCCTATCCTGGAATGCATGGCACCCATCATCGCCAATCCTGGTATGCATGTACCCCTCATGCCCAATCCTGGTATGCATGGCACCCCTCATGCCCAATCCTGGTATGCATGGCACCCCTCATGCCCAATCCTGGTATGCATGGCATCCCTCATGCCCAATCCTGGTATGCATGGCACCCCTCATGCCCAATCCTACTATACATTGCACCCCTCATGCCCAATCCTGGTATGCATGGCACCCCTCATCCCCAATCCTGGTATGCATGGCACCCCTCATCCCCAATCCCGGTATGCATGGCACCCCTCATCCCCAATCCTGGTATGCATGGCACCCCTCATCCCCAATCCTGGTATACATGGTACCCCTCATCCCTATCCTGGCATATATGGTACCCCTCATCCCTTTCCTGGTATGTATGGTACCCCTCATTCTGGTATGCATGGCAGCCCTTATCCCTATTCTGATATGTATGGTACCCCTGATCATGGTATGCATGGCACCCCTCATCCCAAATCTGGTATGTATGGCCTCCTCATCCCAGAAACCTAGTATGCATGGCACCCAATCCCTCATCCTAGTATGCATGGCACCCAATCCCTCATCCTAGTATGCATGGCACCCAATCCCTCATCCTGGTATGCATGGTACCCTCATCCCTATTCTGGTATGCATGGTCCCCTCACCCCCCAATCCTGGTATGCATGACACCACTCATGCCCAATCCTGGTATGCATGGCACCGCTCATGCCCAATCCTGGTATGTGTGGTACTCCTCATCCCTATCCTGGTCTGCATGGTATCCCTCATCCTTGTATGCATGGGCCCCTCACCCACATCCTAGTATGCATGGCAGCCCTCATCCCCATCCTGGTTTGCATGGGCCCTCATCCGAATCCTGGTATTCATGGCAGCCCTCATCCCCAATCCCGGTATGTATGGCACCCCTCATCCCCTATCCTGGAATTCATGGCACCCCTCATTGCCAATCCTGGTATGCATGTACCCCTCATACCAATCCTGGTATGCATGGCACCCCTCATGCCCAATCCTGGTATGCATGGAACCCCTCATGCCCAATCCTGGTATGCATGGCACCCCTCATGCCCATTCCTGGTATGTGTGGTACTCCTCATCCCTATCCTGGTATGCATGGTACCCCATTCCTCATCCCTATCCTGGTATGTATGGTATCTATCATCCTTGTATGCATGGGCCCCTCACCCACATCCTGGTATGCATGGCACACCTCATCCCCATCCTGGTATGCATGGGCCCTCATCCGAATCCTGGTATGCATGGCACCCCTCATCCCCAATCCCGGTATGTATGGCACCCCTCATCCCCTATCCTGGAATGCATGGCACCCCTCATCGCCAATCCTGGTATGCATGTACCCCTCATGCCCAATCCTGGTATGCATGGCACCCCTCATGCCCAATCCTGGTATGCATGGCACCCCTCATGCCCAATCCTGGTATGCATGGCACCCCTCATGCCCAATCCTGGTGTGCATGGCACCCCTCATGCCCAATCCTACTATGCATGGCACCCCTCATCCCCAATCCTTGTATGCATGGCACCGTTCATCCCCAATCCTGGTATGCATGGCACCCCTCATCCCCAATCCTGGTATGCATGGCACCCCTCATCCCCAATCCTGGTATACATGGTACCCCTCATCCCTATCCTGGCATACATGGTACCCCTCATCCCTATCCTGGTATGTATGGTACCCCTCATCCTGGTATGCATGGCACCCCTTATCCCTATTCTGATATGTATGGTACCCCTGATGCTGGTATGCATGGCACCCCTCATCCCAATTCTAGTATGTATGGCCTCCTCATCCCAGAAACCTAGTATGCATGGCACCCAATCCCTCATCCTGGTATGCATGGCACCCAATCCCTCATCCTAGTATGAATGGCACTCAATCCCTCATCCTGGTATGCATGGTACCCCTCATCCCTATTCTGGTATGCATGGTCCCCTCACTCCCCAGTCCTGGTATGCATGGCACCCCTCATGCCCAATCCTGGCATGCATGCCCCCCCCCCATGCCCAATCCTGGTATGTGTGGTGCTCCTCATCCCTATCCTGGTATGCATTGTACCCCATCCCTCAACACTATCCTGGTATGTATGGTATCCCTCATCCTTGTATGCATGGGCCCCTCACCCACATCCTGGTATGCATGGCACCCCTCATCCCCATCCTGGTATGCATGGCCCCACATCCGAATCCTGGTATGTATGGCACCCATCATTCCCAATCCCGGTATGTATGGCACCCCTCATCCCCTATCCTGGAATGCATGGCACCCATCATCGCCAATCCTGGTATGCATGTACCCCTCATGCCCAATCCTGGTATGCATGGCACCCCTCATGCCCAATCCTGGTATGCATGGCACCCCTCATGCCCAATCCTGGTATGCATGGCACCCCTCATGCCCAATCCTGGTATGCATGGCACCCCTCATGCCCAATCCTACTATACATTGCACCCCTCATGCCCAATCCTGGTATGCATGGCACCCCTCATCCCCAATCCTGGTATGCATGGCACCCCTCATCCCCAATCCTGGTATACATGGTACCCCTCATCCCTATCCTGGCATATATGGTACCCCTCATCCCTTTCCTGGTATGTATGGTACCCCTCATTCTGGTATGCATGGCACCCCTTATCCCTATTCTGATATGTATGGTACCCCTGATCCTGGTATGCATGGCACCCCTCATCCCAATTCTGGTATGTATGGCCTCCTCATCCCACAAACCTAGTATGCATGGCACCCAATCCCTCATCCTAGTATGCATGGCACCCAATCCCTCATCCTAGTATGCATGGCACCCAATCCCTCATCCTGGTATGCATGGTACCCTCATCCCTATTCTGGTATGCATGGTCCCCTCACCCCCCAATCCTGGTATGCATGACACCACTCATGCCCAATCCTGGTATGCATGGCACCGCTCATGCCCAATCCTGGTATGTGTGGTACTCCTCATCCCTATCCTGGTCTGCATGGTATCCCTCATCCTTGTATGCATGGGCCCCTCACCCACATCCTGGTATGCATGGCACCCCTCATCCCCATCCTGGTTTGCATGGGCCCTCATCCGAATCCTGGTATTCATGGCACCCCTCATCCCCAATCCCGGTATGTATGGCACCCCTCATCCCCTATCCTGGAATGCATGGCACCCCTCATTGCCAATCCTGGTATGCATGTACCCCTCATACCAATCCTGGTATGCATGGCACCCCTCATGCCCAATCCTGGTATGCATGGAACCCCTCATGCCCAATCCTGGTATGCATGGCACCCCTCATGCCCAATCCTGGTATGCATGGCACCCCTCATGCCCAATCCTGGTAGGCATGGCACCCCTCATCCCCAATCCTGGTATGCATGGCACCCCTCATCTCCAATCCCGGTATGCATGGCACCCCTCATCCCCAATCCTGGTATGCATGGCACCCTTCATCCCCAATCCTGGTATACATGGCACCCCTCATCCCTATCCTGGCATACATGGTACCCCTCATCCCTATCCTGGTATGTATGGTACTCCTCATCCTGGTATGCATGGCACCCCTTATCCCTATTCTGATATGTATGGTACCCCTGATCCTGGTATGCATGGCACCGCTCATCCCAATTCTGGTATGTATGGCCTCCTCATCCCAGAAACCTAGTATGCATGGCACCCAATCCCTCATCCTAGTATGCATGGCACCCAATCCCTCATCCTAGTATGCATGGCACCCAATTCCTCATCCTTATCCTGGTATGCATGTTACCCCTCATCCCTATTCTGTCATGCATGATACCCCTCATCCTGGTATGCATGGAACCCCATCCCTCATCCTGGTATGCATGGCACCCCTCACCCCCCCAATCCTGGTATGCATGGTCCCCTCACCCCCCAATCCTGGTTTGCATGGTCCCCTCACCCCCCAATCCTGGTATACATGGCACCCCTCATGCCCAATCCTGGTATGCATGGCAACCCTCATGCCCAATCCTGGTATGTGTGGTATTCCTCATCCCTATCCTGGTATGCATGGTACCCCATCCCTCTTCCCTATCCTGGTATGTATGGTATCCCTCATCCTTGTATGCATGGGCCCCTCACCCACATCCTGGTATGCATGGCACCCCTCATCCCCATCCTGGTACGCATGGCATGGCACCCCTCATCCCCACTACCGGTATGTATGGCACCCCTCATCCCCTATCCTGAAATGCATGGCACCCTTCATCGCCAATCCTGGTATGCATGGCACCCCTCATGCCCAATCCTGGTATGCATGGCACCCCTCATGCCCAATCCTGGTATGCATGGCACCCCTCATGCCCAATCCTACTATGCATGGCACCCCTCATGCCCAATCCTGGTATGCATGGCACCCCTCATGCCCTATCCTCGTATGCATGGCACCCCTCATCCCCAATCCCGGGATGCATGGCACCCCTCATCCCCAATCCTGGTATGCATGGCACCCGTCATCCCCAATCCTGGTATACATGGCACCCCTCATCCCTATCCAGGCATACATGGTACCCCTCATCCCTATCCTGGTATGTATGGTACCCCTCATCCAGGTATGCATGGCACCCCTCATCCCAATTCTGGTATGTATGGCCTCCTCATCCCAGAAACCTAGTATGCATGGCACCCAATCCCTCATCCTAGTATGCATGGCACCCAATCCCTCATCCTAGTATGCATGGCACCCAATCCCTCATCCTTATCCTGGTATGCATGTTACCCCTCATCCCTATTCTGTCATGCATGATACCCCTCATCCTGGTATGCATGGCACCCCATCCCTCATCCTGGTATGCATGGCACCCCTCACCCCACCATTCCTGGTATGTATGGTCCCCTCACCCCCCAATCCTGGTTTGCATGGTCCCCTCACCCCCCAATCCTGGTATGCATGGCACCCGTCATCCCCAATCCTGGTATACATGGCACCCCTCATCCCTATCCAGGCATACATGGTACCCCTCATCCCTATCCTGGTATGTATGGTACCCCTCATCCAGGTATGCATGGCACCCCTCATCCCAATTCTGGTATGTATGGCCTCCTCATCCCAGAAACCTAGTATGCATGGCACCCAATCCCTCATCCTAGTATGCATGGCACCCAATCCCTCATCCTAGTATGCATGGCACCCAATCCCTCATCCTTATCCTGGTATGCATGTCACCCCTCATCCCTATTCTGTCATGCATGATACCCCTCATCCTGGTATGCATGGCACCCCATCCCTCATCCTGGTATGCATGGCACCCCTCACCCCACCATTCCTGGTATGTATGGTCCCCTCACCCCCCAATCCTGGTTTGCATGGTCCCCTCATCCCCCAATCCTGGTATACATGGCACCCCTCATGCCCAATCCTGGTATGCATGGCAACCCTCATGCCCAATCTTAGTATGTGTGGTATTCCTCATCCCTATCCTGGTATGCATGGTACCCCATCCCTCATCCCTATCCTGGTATGTATGGTATCCCTCATCCTTGTATGCATGGGCCCCTCACCCACATCTTGGTATGCATGGCACCCCTCATCCCCATCCTGGTATGCATGGCACCCCTCATCCCCACTCCCGGTATGCATGGCACCCCTCATCCCCTATCCTGGTATGCATGGCACCCCTCATCGCCAATCCTGGTATGCATGGCACCCCTCATGCCCAATCCTGGTATGCATGGCACCCCTCATGCCCAATCCTGGTATGCATGGCACCCCTCATGCCCAATCCTGGTATGCATGGCACCACTCATGCCCAATCCTACTATGCATGGCACCCCTCATGCCCAATCCTGGTATGCAGGGCACCCCTCATCCCCAATCCGGGTATGCATGGCACCCCTCCTCCCCAATCCTGGTATACATGGTACCCCTCATCTCTTTTCTGGCATACATGGTACCCCTCATCCCTATCCTGGTATGTATGGTACCCCTCATCCTGGTATTCTTGGCACCCCTTATCCCTATTCTGGTATGTATGGTACCCCTCATCCTGGTATGCATGGCACCCCTCATCCCAATTCTGGTATGTATGGCCTCCTCATCCCTGAAACCTGGTATGCATGGCACCCAATTCCTCATCCTAGTATGCATGGTACCCCTCATCCTGGTATGCATGTTACCCCTCTTCCCTGTTCTGGTATGCATGATACCCCTCATCCTGGTATGCAATGCACCCCATCCCTCATCCTGGTATGCATTGTACCCCTCATCCCTATTCTGGTATGCATGGCAACCCTCACCCCCCAATCCTGGTATGCATGGGCCCCTCATCCCCCAATAATGTTATGTGTGGTACCCCTCATCTTGGTATGCATGGTCCCCTCACCCCCCAATCCTGGTATGCATGGTTCCCTCACCCACCAATCTTGGTATGCTTGGTACCCCTCACCTCCCAATCCTGGTATGCATGGTCCCCTCACTCACCAATCCTGGTATGTGTGGAACCCCTCACCCCCCAATCCTGGTATGCATGGTCTCCTCACCCACCAATCCTGGTATGCGTGGTACCCCTCACCCCCAATCCTGGAATGCATGGTCCCCTCACCCCCCAATCCTGGTATGCGTGGTCCCCTCATCCCCCAATCCTGGTATGCATGGTCCCCTCACCCCCCAATCCTGGTATGCATGGTCCCCTCACCCCCCATTCCTGGTATGCATGGTCCCGTCACCCCCCAATCCTGGTATGTGTGGTACTCCTCACCCCCCAATCCTAGTATGTGTGGTCCCCTCACCCCCAATCCTGGTATGTGTGGTACCCCTCACCCCCCAATCCTGGTATGTATGGTCCCCTCACCCCGCAATCCTGGTATGCATGGTCCCCTCACCCCCCAAACCTGGTATGTGTGGTACCCCTCATCCTGGTATGCATGATCCCCTCACCCCCCAATCCTGGTATGTGTGGTGCCCCTCATCCTGGTATGCATGGTCCCCTCACCCCACAATCCTGGTATGTGTGGTACCCCTCATCCCCCAATCCTGGTATGCATGGTCCCCTCACCCCCCAATCCTGGTATGCATGGTCCCCTCACCCCCTAATCCTGGTATGCTTGGTCCCCTCACCCCCCAATCCTGGTATGTGTGGTACCCCTCACCCCCCAATCCTGGTATGCGTGGTCCCCTCACCCCCCAATCCTGGTATGTGTGGTACCCCTCACTCCCCAATCCTGATATGCATGGTCCCCTCACCCCCCAATCCTAGTATGTGTGGTACCCCTCATCCTTGTATGCATGATCCCCTCACCCCACAATCCTGGTATGCATGGTCTCCTCTCCCCACAATCCTGATATGTGTGGCCCCCTCACCCTCCAATCCTGGTATGTGTGGCCCCCTCATCCCCCAATCCAGGTATGTGGGGCCCCCTCACCCCCCAATCCTGGTATGTGTGGCCCCCTCATCCCCCAATCCTAGTATGCATGTTACCCCTCATCCCTTTAACACTGTACACACATGCAAACAAAATAAACACTTATACTCAGCTTTCTTCTCTGTGCTCCAGCGCTGGTGCGTCCTGTTCTGCCGGAGGCCGGGGGAGGAGTGCGGCGCCAGAGCACCATGCTTTCCGGTGCCATTTTGCTGAAGGCACACTGCAAATGTGTCTTCAGTAAAATGGCGCCGGATAGCGCTATGCGCATATGCCGATCCGACGCCTCACTCCTGCCCCGGTCTCCGGCGAAGAGAGGCGCCGCGGCAACGCTCCTCCCGGTCAGGTAAGTAAGTATTGCGCCGTTGATCGCGGTATGCGTTCAGTGCCTAGGCATACCGCGATCTCCGGTGCCATACACTCCTCTTACCTGTAACGGCTGGATGCGTGATTCTGCCTGGAGCCAGACTGCGCGGTGCGCATGCGCAGTCTATCGAGGCTTCAGACAGAGACACGCATCCCCAGTTATATTATAGATATGTTTAGGAGGGGGCCTGGATGTCTGAGAGCAAGTGGGAAGCTGGCCCTGGTCAAGGTGAGGGTGTCGGCCTACCGTGCTCTCTGTGCTCCTTCTGGCTATTTCCCTTCTGGTAATGTAACAGCCCACGTTCCTGAGCTCGCCATGTCCTCTCGCCCGTATGGCTTGCAACTTGGGTCCCTTGCTACTCCCGGCCTGGTACGGCTCTGCTGGTCCCTTCTGCTGTGGCGGAGCCTCTGGGCTTCTTAGGCCAAGGAACATACAGTCCCCTGCGGACTGGTTATCTGCTGTAGGATGTGGAATCCTCACAGCCTCAGACACCAAAGTCTGGTGGATTAGTTTCTTTATCTGCCAGGACAGACTCACTTCGCCTTTTGTCCCTGGCTCGTGGCTCTCCTACTGCCACACGTCCTCTTAGGCTGCAACACAACTGTCTGTCCCTGCTCTGGGACACTTCTCTATCCAGAGACAGGTTGTCCAGTTCTCCCTAACCCTGCCCCCAGCTCCAGCTTTTATAGGGGCAGCCTGCTCCCCCTACTGGTCTGGGACAGGAGGTGCTGCGTGCTAATGATCCTTGACCAGAGAACCTCCCCCTTGCTCTCAGACACAGCTTTATTACATTTGAGGCATCCAGGACAGGGTGACACATTCCCCCCTAGTAAAATTTAGTACTCGGGACTAAACAAGAAACACAAATACAGGTTATAAATGCATGACCATAAAACATTATCAGGCAGATTGAGTTCTTAAGGTCACAGTGTGGTGTGTCACCGGGTGTCCATTTCACCAACACAACGGGGAGCCAGGTGGGGGTCTGTCCTAGCCCCAAGTCCTTTACAGTCTTAGTGCATTCCTTGGTTAAGCTCCGAACGCAGTCCATACAAAGTCCCGGTTATTAAAAGTCCATAACCTTTGAGTCCATACGGTAACTGTAAGAAACTGAAACACACAATTACCAATCATGCATGTAACTTTGCAAACATTTCAACACTTGGCAACAGGGTTATTTACAGTTTTAGTGCACCCTATATTCTCCAGCGAGCGGGTATCTGCCCCTTTGTGCTTCTGGTTGACCTGCGTAACCCACTGTCTGGTGGTGGACCGACCTGGTTTTCTTCACTACCATTTAGGGTACAGTCACTGGCTAGACTTACAGGCAGGGCAGGCAGCTGTCTGCGGATCCTCTGGCTTACCGCAGGCATGGCAGGCTCACTGTCAGCAGAGGGTTGATTCTCCTGGGCTGCTTGTACAGGCTCTTCTGCCTCTGGAACTGCTTGCTCTTCTTCACCTTCCGGCTCTGGTGTAGGTTGTTGCTGAACCGGTTGCAGGAAATGCAGGACGGGTACCACTATGGCATCGTTTATTCGAGTCCAGGCCCGAGGGAACTCTCCGAGAACGGTGCTGCTCATTTCTTCCTTGTCCTCTGCGGGTTCAAGGTCACTCTGATCTTCTTCTGCACTACGGAGTTGCTCGGGGCACCTTTTGAGGTGGTCTCTGGAGACGGTACTAGTGCTTTCTCCTCCATCCTTGGTGATCACGCACACCTTCGAGTTGTTGTGATCAGACTGCAGTACGGTGTAGGGTTCCCTTTCCCACTGGTTGTCCAACTTATGTAGCCTTCTCTTTCGCTTCAGGACCTGCTCACCAGGTTCTAGGGGACCAGCAGGGGCGTGTTGGTTGAAGAGTCTTTCTTGCCTTTCTCTCACCTGGGCCAGGCTCTTCTCCACACTCTCCTGTACCTTCTTGTACTGCAGTCGCCTCTCCGTATCCCAGTCTGCATCCGGGGAGGTGTCCTCAGGTGTTAGGATCCCATCTCCAGATCTAGGGGCAGCTTACCTGGTCTGGTTCGCATCAGGTAAGCCGGGGTGCAGTTTGTAGCGTTCGCCGGGATATGGTTGTAGAAGTCTATCAGGTCCAGCAGTTTTTCTGGCCACAGGCTGCGTTCCTCCAGGGGCAACGTCTTCAGGAGATCAATGACTATATTGTTCATTTTCTCACACATCCCGTTGGTTTGTGGGTGGTAAGGCATTGTCCGAATCTTCTTACAGCCATAGAGGTTGCAGAACTCTTGGAAGATTTCGGCCTCGAACGCTGGACCCTGGTCTGTCAGGACTTGTTCCGGATATCCGTGTGGACGGCAGAAGTGTTGCTGGAAGGCTCTGGCCACCATTTGGGCTGTCAAGTCTTTTACCGGGACTACCACTAGAAAACGGGAAGAGTGGTCCACGATTGTCAGGGCGTAGATGTATCCTGACCGGCTTGGAGCCAATTTGACGTGGTCCAGAGCTACCAGCTCAAGAGGCTGCTGGGTGACGATGGGCTTCAAGGGTGTCTTCAGGCTGGTGCGGTCTTTTCTCATTAAGTTACAAGGGCCACAGTCCCTGCACCACTTCTCTACAGCCCCTCTCATGCCGACCCAAAAGAACCGTCCTCTTAGCAGGAACTCCAGTTTCTTCCAACCGAAGTGCCCCGCTCTGTCATGGTAAGCCCCCAGGACCATAGCTGCATCCCGCCTTGGGACCACGACTTGCCAGGTCAGCTCGTGTGTCCGGTGGTTGACAAGTCTTCTGCACAGCTTGCCTTCATAGAGGAACAGCTTGCTCTTCTCTTTCCATAGCTGCTTGGCTTCCTCTGGAGCATCCGGATCTAAGCGGGCGTCTTCCTGGGTCAGCAGATCTTTCACCAGGTGGATTGCAGGGTCACTATCTTGGGTCTCGGCCCAGCTGTGGTGAGGTAGGGGATTGATCATAACGGTTGTTAAATCTTCCTCCTTCACGCGGTGGGAGTATTGAGCGGCCCCATACCGGTGAAACGCGGGGAGTTCTACCTCCTCCAGCTCTTCTGAGTCTTCGTCACCTTCAGGTAAGTGAGACATTCTCGATAGGGCATCAGCGTTGGCATTGGTTTTGCCTGCCCGGTACTTGATCACGAAGTCATATTTGGAGAGACGGGCCATCCACCGCTGTTCCAGGGCACCAAGTCTTGCACTGTCTAGGTGTGTTAACGGGTTGTTGTCCGTGTACACAGTGAACTTTGCGGAGGCCAGGTAATGCTTGAAGCGTTCCGTTACGGCCCACACCACCGCCAAGAATTCTAGCTTGAAGGAGCTGTAATTCTCCGGGTTCCTCTCGGTGGGCCTCAGCTTCCGGCTGGCGTACGCGATCACCCTTTCTCTGCCCTGTTGGTTTTGTGACAGTACAGCTCCCAGTCCCACATTACTGGCGTCTGTGTGGAGAATAAAAGGCTGGCCATAATCAGGGTAGGCCAGGATCTCATCCCCTGTGAGGGCCATCTTCAACTGGCGGAAGGACTCCTCTTCCGGTTTATCCCACTTGAAGGGTTGTTTTTGGCTTCTGGACTTAGACTGTCCTATCAGGAGGTCCTGCATAGGAGCTGCCATCTTAGTGAACCCGGGAATGAACCTTCGGTAGTAGCCTACCAACCCGAGGAACTGCCTCACTTCTTTGATATTCGAGGGGCTTGGCCAGCTCTTGATTGCTGTGACCTTGTCAGGGTCGGGGGCTACTCCTTCCGCACTTACCACGTGCCCTAGGTACTGGACTTTTGGTTTCAACAGGTGACACTTTGATGGTTTCACCTTCATGCCATAGCCTGCCAGGGCTTCGAACACCTCGGCCAGGTGCTTTAGATGGTCCTCGTAAGTCTTCGAATAGACGATCACGTCGTCCAGGTAATGGAGAACTGTCTCAAAGTTTCGGTGCCCTAGACAGCATTCCATCAGCCTCTGGAAGGTCCCTGGTGCGTTGCAGAGCCCGAAGGGCATACAGTTGAACTCGCTCAGTCCCATCGGGGTGGTGAAGGCGGTCTTCTCCTTGTCAGCCTCTGCCACAGGAACCTGCCAGTACCCGCTAGTAAGGTCCAAAGTAGAAAAGAAGTTAGCTGATTTTAGTGCGGCTAAAGACTCCTCTATTCTAGGCAGCGGATATGCGTCTTTGTGGGTGATACGGTTGATTTGTCTATAGTCCACGCACATTCTCATGGTGCCGTCTTTCTTTTTTACCAGAACCAGGGGGGCTGCCCAGGGGCTACAGCTATCTCTAATGACCCCAGCTTCTTTCATTTCCCGCAGCATACCCTTAGCGTTCTGATAATGTGCAGGGGGTACAGGCCTGTGTCTCTCTTTTATTGGTGGGTGACTCCTCGTGGGGATATAGTGTTCTATCCCTTTTACTCTGCCGAAGCCTAGCGGGTGCTTACTAAAAATTCTCTCGTACTCCTGGACCACCCGGTAGACTCCTTGTTTTTGGTGCAGGGGAGTGGAGTCAGCACCCACATGGAGTTTCTGGCACCAGTCCTCCTTTTGTTTCTGGGAGCCATTACCCTCCGCCTGTGGAGATGGAGGCAAAGGCTCCACGGCCCTGATAGCTTTGTGTTCGACAACAAACAGTTTGGCAAGTGTAGCGTACCTGGGTAAGTGTACCTCTCTCTCCCTTCCAGGACCGTGCGCAGCGTCGGTGCGTGGGGCGGAGCTTCGGGTCTCGCGCGGTTTGGACGTCTACGCCCCTCTTCTTCCCGCGCGGCGTCCTGAAGATGGCATCCGATGGCGGGAAAACAGCTGAAGATGGCGGGAACCGACGGAAGATGGCGGGAGACGGCTGGAAATGGCGGGAAACGGCTCCAGATGGCGGGAAACCTCTTCTTCAGGTACGTGTACAGTCTTTTTTAGGCACGCAATACCCGTTTGTGGCGGGTTGGTTACAATCCTGCCGACTACGCCAAAGCTGACTCGCCCCCTGGGCCGTGGGGCACTCGGAGCCGGGCAATAGGGAGACGATGGGGGTAGTAGTGGCAACCCGGTCCGTGGCTCAGGGTGGTCAGACCAGTGGCAGTCCTTTATAAGTTTTTAAGTAATGTCCGACTACGCCACCCGTGGATTGCTATCAGTGCTAACCGCCGCTGCAGTGCAGACCTCTGGGGCAGATGTAAAGGTGCAGCTCCGAATAGTACAACTCCCCACGGGAAGAGTAGGGCCCCAGGGCAGTGTATGATGGATGATGGAGGGGATGATTCCAACCGCGTTAGCCAGGAAATGGAGGCCTCTTAAACAGTTCAGGGTCTTTATTAAAACAGGTAAAACGACCCAGAAACAGGCCCGGCTAGGAGGGGGCCTGGATGTCTGAGAGCAAGTGGGAAACTGGCCCTGGTCAAGGTGAGGGTGTCGGCCTACCGTGCTCTCTGTGCTCCTTCTGGCTATTTCCCTTCTGGTAATGTAACAGCCCACGTTCCTGAGCTCACCGTGTCCTCTCGCCCGTATGGCTTGCAACTTGGGTCCCTTGCTACTCCCGGCCTGGTACGGCTCTGCTGGTCCCTTCTGCTGTGGCGGAGCCTCCGGGCTTCTTAGGCCAAGGAACATACAGTCATCTGCGGACTGGTTATCTGCTGTAGGATGTGGAATCCTCACAGCCTCAGACACCAAAGTCTGGTGGATTATTTTCTTTATCTGCCAGGACAGACTCACTTCGCCTTTTGTCCCTGGCTCGTGGCTCTCCTACTGCCACACGTCCTCTTAGGCTGCAACACAACTGTCTGTCCCTGCTCTGGGACACTTCTCTATCCAGAGACAGGTTGTCCAGTTCTCCCTAACCCTGCCCCCAGCTCCAGCTTTTATAGGGGCAGCCTGCTCCCCCTACTGGTCTGGGACAGGAGGTGCTGCATGCTAATGATCCTTGACCAGAGAACCTCCCCCTTGCTCTCAGACACAGCTTTATTACATTTGTGGCATCCAGGCCAGGGTGACACAACTATGTAAGACTGCTGTCTTTAATGCAGGCAATGAGTTGATTAGGAGCGTCTAACTGGTCTGTAGGAGCCAGAACTCATAATGGTTTGTAGGGGATCAAATACTTATTTCTCACTGCAAAATGCAAAAAAATTATCTAATTTATGTGATTTTCTTGATTTTTTTTGGATATTCTATGTCTCAATGTTAAAATTAACCTACCCTTAAAATTATAGACTGTTCATGTCTTTGTCAGTGGGCAAACTTACAAAAACAGCAAGGGATCAAATAATTATTTCCCCCACTGTAATTCACAGTTTCCAGAAAATTTCACATATTGCAATCATCCTTTGTAATTACTATACCTTTGGGAAGTAAGCGCGGACAGAAAGGCAGGTACACAAGAAGGAGCAAACACGACTTCTTGTTGCTAGGTAACTGACTCAGAAGCTTACCGCACTGCATTTTCCTGGGCATCTATATTTTTTTATAACATGTATGTTGTCATTTTAACCTCTTCTTGGTTCTCATTAACAGCAATAATGTCAGTGGTGAACATGAGTTGCACGAATTGTCTGCAGCAACAAAAGCTTTCTCTTCCATTTTTCTTTTGTTCCTCTGGAGTTCTGGGAATTCTCCATGGTAACCAGTGTAGCAGCTAAACACATGTATGCAGAGTCTATACTCTGAAGGCGACACACTGGATAGGACAAAATCTTCCGAATGTCACACAATACCAATGCATTTCTTCCGCTAGGGAAAACCTGAGAAATATTTACAAAATTTGTAACAAATTATTTTCCCTTTTCTTCATTTTTACACACCAGATACAGATTTGGAACCATTTTTTTCTGCAGATCCCGAACATTTTTCTGACTTATTGGACAAATTTGTGCCTGAAATTTCACTCTGACATTATGATTAGGATGCTAGAATTATTTTCACATCTATGGCTATCTTTAGATGTCATTTGTGTAGAATGATAATAATGAGGTGAATTAAACCTACGCTGCACATCTAGCCTATTATATCTGCTGTGCATTCATGCACACATTTCAGATAAGACTATGTCACGCCTTGGTATATAAATCTTCATTTTTAGTATAATAGTAATACACAGGTAAAATAACACACCCACTAGAGTTTATATATGCAGACTGGTATGTTGGAGTGTACTGACTGCTCGCCACACACTCCATCATCTTGGTGCCTTTTGTGTGAACAGCAGACGCTTCCTCTTCTCCTTTGTCTCCTCCTCTGTCTTCCCCTCTGTCTTCCCCTCCAACACTCCATTCTCTCTACTCCCATCCTCCCCCCAATCACCATTCTCCCTCCTTCCATGCCCTTTGCAGGTGGTCGCAGCCTATGTGTCTACCACACCGGAGTTAGGTCTTTTTGTAGAATATTTGTCCAGAATATTTCTCCTTCCCCACTTAAAGGCTATATGTATACAGGTGAACCAGGAGAACCTAAGCCTAGAGCAAGCTCTTGATTTAGCTCCTGAGGCATACCCACAGAGATTTGCAGACCCTCCCCGTGCAGTCTTTTCATTCATAGCATCCTCAGCTCTTTACTACTCTACCTCCATCCTTGCTCAGCCCTTCTCTTTTCCCCTTTGTTCCTGCTCTTCTCTCTGAGATGCTTTGATGCTTCCCTGTTTATCCTGCATCCTCCTCTTCTAACAGGTAAATGCATTTTGGTTAGATGTAAGGATGAGAAGATTGGGCTATCTAGGCAATTCAGTAATGGACTGTTGTTAAAAATACATTTAATAGCTGCGAGATATAGTAAGCATGTATGCCATGCATAGTGAGAAGGGAATATTTGGCTGGGAAGCAATGTCATTACAGCAATTATCTATCAGCTCTTCCTATGCAGGATATTGTATTGGTTGGTGAATAGCTATTTTCCTGATACAGCATCTTTATGTTGGGTTTAGATTGATGTATGTGCCCTATGTCTATGTACATTTCACCATTGTGATGACAATACGATAGCCAGATGAAGCTTTCTAGTAGTAGTTATTACATGGTGGCAGAGTAACAGCTTACTAATAATGTATAACTGGGTATGACGTTGAATGAAAATATTATAAAACCTTTCAGGAATGTTGACTTCTGTTATAGAACAGTTTGTAAGTATTCTGCATAGTAAGCCTGAAGGAAAACAATGTGACAAGTTCATCTTGTTTTAACCTTTCAAATGAAAGACAAAATGCCTGGTAGTCCAACAAAGGAATGTCAGTATCTACTATTCCTGTTATGTGGCATCAGTTGCAATTAAGGGGTGAATCAGTCAATCTTATAATTAGAGGTTGTAATTGATTCACAACCTTTAATCACTGTTAGAAATGTGCAGATTAGTTCACCTAGTCGGATGTTGAAAGTTGGCATATCCAATCTCAAGCTCAGCAAATACATTTTTGCACTTTTAGTAATTGCTAACATTGTATTCACAGTTTTTAGAGTTTAAAAGAAACAAAAGGACAGGCCAATATTGTATTGTTCATAATGTACAGTAGTTTCTGATTGTTCCATAAAGGAAAGAAATATAATATTGCAATTAAATTTATGAATTCTTTACTTTTCTCTTTCTTACTGAATTACCAATATATTTTTTTTTTAAGAGGACCTGTTTGTGCTCTTGACATGTCTATTTAAGTAAATACTTATATTCTTCATGAGAAACAATTCTTTAAATACATTGACAACTGGGTCTAGCCAATTGGGTTATGTCTGCAAACTCTGACACTGTCCATTCAGTGCTGACAATGTTAGATTGTGTATGAACGCAGCCTTCAATACGGAAAATGTCAATTCCAAAGGTTCAATGTATTCATATACTTCTAAGAAGAATAATAGAAGAATGGCAGACTTTAAAGCGAACCTGATTCATACTGCCTAAATTGCGTACTGCATGAATCAGAGCCTGGCTGCACGATTGCAACCAGGTATAATTTCCTGTCAAAGGCTCCAATATTTCAGAGGTTTACATTGAAGATCAGGCCGAGGACCATAGTCAGAGACCAGACTAGTCTGGCTTTGCCCCCAGCTGGCTCTTCCCAGCGCTGCTAGAGGTGATTGACAGCTCTCTGGGAAGAGCCGGCCGGGGGAGGAACCTGACTAGTTGGATCTTTAAAGTATATTTTTTCCAAAACGCTGAAGTGTATCAAATAAAAACATACATGGCTGCAATTGCGCAACCTGGCTGCGATTCATGCCGTCCACTGTTTAGGTAGTACGATTCACCTGACAGATTCCATCTAAATTGATATTTCACAGTGAATCTATCTTTTTACTACGACAGACACGTCAAGAGAGCTAACAGTCACCATTAATGTGTCACAAACATGTAGCTTCTTTTATTAAAGTATTCCAGGGGACAGAACTTAGGTCTTTTTCTATGCCATTCTGTTCTAAGATCAGCTGGTTAGGAGGCTTGTAAATTGCTACTGTTGGGAAGCAATATGAGTATTAGCGAGAACAAATGTATTCATGACATATATTCTCCTGTGGATCAAATGCCAAATTCCTCGACCAATACTGGCCAGTGAAAAGTCTTCAGACCTTTTGGGCTTAAGTATTTAAATAACCAGTTTTTGTGATATATTGGCTCATTCTTCTAGTGGAGAGGGCTTCCACCTACCAGCTTCCACTATATCAGTGGTCCCCAATCTCAGAGAAGATTCTCATCCAAAAGCCTCCAAAGTAGTGACATCCACCAGAGCCTCCATTATCGGTTTATTGATAGCAAAAGATTCCCCACAGAATTCGTACCGAGGCAGCAGTGGCGTAATTAGAGTCCTTTGGGCCCATGTTAAAAATTTGGACCTGCATTCCCACCAGCATGTTGTTCAGATGTATGGGCCCCTATAGCATTCTAGATTCTATAAAGACATATGCAGGGTTTTGGTTCAGGGGGGGCAAAATTTCTGAGTGTGCCCCTATCCATGTAACCCTGATTTAAACTATGGTGGCGCACCCCGATAGTGGATGTACGAGAACCTCAGCAGATGACCAAGCTTTTACTGAAAATCATCTCTATACAAAGACCAACACTGATATTACTGCCATATGGTGGCCATTTAGTGGTAGATACCAGTCCTGCAGAACATGTAAGAGATTACAGTACGGTTACAGATAGTGACTTACAGATGATGTTCTTTCTGATGAAACCGTTCACTTTTTCCATCTTTTCCATCTGGCCCAGACCGATATGACGACTTCTCCAGCCAG
Source organism: Phyllobates terribilis (assembly GCF_046119375.1). Classification (NCBI taxonomy): domain Eukaryota; kingdom Metazoa; phylum Chordata; class Amphibia; order Anura; family Dendrobatidae; genus Phyllobates; species Phyllobates terribilis. Next base: position 15,700,509 of record NW_027362761.1, on the reverse strand, counting down.
GACTTGTCTGCACAGATTACAACAAAGACACATTTGACTCCTTACATTTCAGGCATGTCCACATCTATTCCCAACCTGCACAAACGCCTCATCCTGCTTATACTCTAATATTGAGCCATATGTGTCCCTATTACTGCACCTACTGTGTGCCCTCTAAATGGTAAAATAAACCTCTAGAATATAGTAAAGCAGTGTGCAAGTGCCCTAGAAAACAGTGCCCACATTTTGCCCCCTAGAAAGTAATAATGTCCTATATTTGCCCCTTTGACAGTCATAATAACCTGACTTCCCCTATAATGATAAGTGCCCATTTAACATTTATTAATGTCCTGAGTTTCCCTCCATGTACAGCTCCCCTCTACACAGTATGATGCTCTCTTATACACATTATAATGCACCCTCACTGTATAGTACCCCCCACACAGTATACTGACCCCTTAGTAGCCTCCAAATTAATGGCTCCAACACTGTATGATGGCCCCCACACTGTGAAAAGACACCACATTATTTCCCACACTGTATGATGGCCCTAACTGTAATCTCCACACTGTATAAACAGCCTACATATAGTTTAATGCACCAGATAGTCCTCAATATAGTATAATGCACTCCCCATAGCCTTTATATAGTATAAAGCACTCCCTATAGGTATCTATAGTATAATGCACTCCCCATAAGCCTCCACGTGGTATAATGCACCCCATAGGCAGACTCTATATCGTATAATGCTCCCCTATAAGCAGACTCTATATAGTATAACGCACCCCCATAGGCAGAGCCTATAGTGTAATGCACCCCATAGGTAGAGTCTATAGTATATTGCACCCCCATAGTCAGAGTCTGTAGTATAATGCACCCCCCATAGGCAGAGTCTATATAGTATAATGCACCCCCATAGGCAGACTCTATATAGTATAATGCACCCTCATAGGCAGACTATATAGTATAATGCACCCCCATAGGCAGAGTCCCTAGTAAAATGCACCCCCATAGTCAGAGTCTATAGTATAATGGACACCCCCATAGGCAGAGTCTATATAGTATAGACTCTGTGTACTATAATTCACCCCCATAGGCAGACGTTATATAGTATAATGCACCCCCATAGGCTTCCATATAGTATAATGCACCCCCATAGGCCTCTATAGTATAATGCACCACCATAGGCAGTCTATATTATAATGCACCCCCATAGGCCTTCATATAGTATAATGCACCCCCATAGGCAGAGTCTATATAGTATAATGCACCCCCATAGGCAGAGTCTATATAGTATAATGCACTCCCATAGGCAGAGTCTATAGCATAATGCACCCCATAGGCAGACTCTATATAGTATAATGCACCCCCATAGGCAGAATCTCTAGTATAATGCACCCCCATAGTCAGAGTCTATAGTATAATGGACACCCCCATAGGCAGAGTCTATATAGTACAGACTCTATGTAGTATAATTCACCCTCATAGGCAGACTCTATGTAGTATAATGCACTCCAATAGGCTTCCATATAGTATAATGCACCCCCATAGGCAGTTTATAGTATAATGCACCCCCATAGACCTTCATATGGTATAATGCACCCCCATAGGCAGAGTCCATATAGTATAATGCACCCCCATAGGCAGAGTCTATATAGTATAATGCACTCCCATAGGCAGAGTCTATAGTATAATGCACCTCCATTGGCAGATTCTATAGTATAATGCACATCCCCATAGGCAGAGTCTATATAGCATAATGCACCCCCATAGGCAGAGTCTATGATGTCCATGATGCATCCCCATAAAAAAAAGAACTAAATACAATACTCACCTCTCCTCCTCATTACCCCACTGATCCCAGTGGGTGCCAAGTGATGACGTCAGTGATGTCTGAGGCAGAGGGGGACAGATGAGAGAGGGAGCATCGCGCTCCCTCTCTCATCATTGAACTTGTGGTGACGGGCGGGGGGCCCGATGATGGCACCGGGGGCGCCCCGTCCTCCTGGTCAAGAGCCCCATAGTGTCCGCGTGGCAGTGCAGGGACATCAAGTCTCCCTGCTCTGCCCAGAGTGTAACTGTATGGGCGTGCTGTGCACGTAGCTCCTCTGACCCCTAGGTAGCTACGTTACTGGACATATATGTTCACTACACACTCCCCCCTTTCACTTTGATAAAAAACAATAAAATATTAAAAAAAATTAGAGAAAACGTAGCAAAACGATAATTTTCTAAGTAATGCTTCTAAATAGTAGTCTTAGAGTTAGCAAATGACCATAGCCACCATATTGTTACTGAATAAGTCCACTATACCAAACCTAATATACCACTAATAAACCACGAAAAGGCGATAAATATCGCCATACAATGACCATAGTGTCTCAGTATAACCACCACCCTGTTACGGTACAAAATCTACTAACCAATATACCAATAATACCACATACAATGGACAAATACCCCCACACCTTGACTTGACCTCGTATTACCACAGCATAGTAACTGAATAATAGCACAATATTCATCATTATTAGTGTTGAGCGAGCATGCTTGACACTGCTCGGTACTCGCCCGAGCATCTCACTACTCGGGATGTTCGACGAGCACCGAGCATTTACGGGTTACTCGGGGGGGAGCTTGGGTCTCCGCCCTGCACGTTTGGCGCTCTTTACAGAGCCAATGAACATGCAGGGATTGCCAGCCAGTCATTGTAATGCCGCAGCCATGTTGTTTGTGGGCATTACAGTGATTGGCTGGCCGCACAGCGTCACCTCGAGTATTTAAAACCGGGCGCCGCCATCTTGTACACAGTCGCTCCGGATCAGACAGTGTAGGGAGAGTGCTGCTGAGTTAGGGAGAGATATATAGTGCGAAATAGGTAGTGTAGGGTCTCTAAAGCCTGCCAAATCAAACAAACAGTCCTTCTCAGGACTAATATCCATCCCAGATATCAGGCAGGCAGGCAGGCAGGCAGGCTGTATAGGAGACGCAGTGGTTATACCAGCAAACGCTGCATTACAGTCCTGTGTGCTGGTTGGGTGTTGGTCAAATTGACTTATCCCCCGGTCTCAGGGGCCAGGAAAAATCCTTTTTTTTTCATCTAAATCCTGTATTTTTTTTTTCCTCGGTCAGACTGTACAAATACACGTCTTATTAACCTTTTGGTATCCCCCCCCCCCCCAAAAAAAAATGAGTGTGTCTGTGACTGTTCAGACACCAATATATCTGTTTAAAAGAGTCTAGTGTAGGCCAGAGAAATAGAACTGTGGTTTTGCAGTTCCACGGGTCAAATCTCTGTATTATCCTGCTTTTGGCATTTTTTGCCGTAAAAAAATACTGTAATAGTTTCTCCCTGACTGTTCAGACACCAATATATCTGTTTAAAAGAGTCTGATGTAGGCCAGAGAAATAGAACTGTGGTTTTGCAGTTCCACAGGTCAAATCTCTGTATTATCCTGCTTTTGGCAATTTTTGCCGTAAAAAAAAAATAGTAACAGTGTCTCCCTGACTGTTCAGATACAAATATATCTGTTTAAAAGAGTCTGGTGTAGGCCAGAGAAATATAACTGTGGTTTTGCAGTTCCACGGGTCAAATCTCTGTATTATCCTGCTTTTGGCATTTTTTCCATAAAAAAAACTGTAATAGAGTCTCCCTGACTGTTCAGACACAAATATATATGTTTAAAAGAGTCTGGTGTAGGCCAGAGAAATAGAACTGTGGTTTTGCAGTTCCACGGGTCAAATCTCTGTATTATCCTGCTTTTGGCATTTTTTGCCGTAAAAAAAAACAGTAATAGTGTCTCCCTGACTGTTCAGACACAAATATATCTGTTTAAAAGAGTCTGGTGTAGGCCAGAGAAATAGAACTGTGGTTTTGCAGTTCCATGGGTCAAATCTCTGTATTATCCTGCTTTTGGCATTTTTTGCCGTAAAAAAAAACTGTAATAGTGTCTCCCTGACTGTTCAGACACCAATATATCTGTTTAAAAAAGTCTGGTGTAGGCCAGAGAAATAGAACTATGGTTTTCCAGTTTCACGGGTCAAATCTCTGTATTATCCTGCTTTTGGCATTTTTTGCCGTAAAAAAATACTGTAATAGTTTCTCCCTGACTGTTCAGACACCAATATATCTGTTTAAAAGAGTCTGATGTAGGCCAGAGAAATAGAACTGTGGTTTTGCAGTTCCACAGGTCAAATCTCTGTATTATCCTGCTTTTGGCATTTTTTGCCGTAAAAAAAAAATAGTAACAGTGTCTCCCTGACTGTTCAGATACAAATATATCTGTTTAAAAGAGTCTGGTGTAGGCCAGAGAAATATAACTGTGGTTTTGCAGTTCCACGGGTCAAATCTCTGTATTATCCTGCTTTTGGCATTTTTTCCATAAAAAAAACTGTAATAGAGTCTCCCTGACTGTTCAGACACAAATATATATGTTTAAAAGAGTCTGGTGTAGGCCAGAGAAATAGAACTGTGGTTTTGCAGTTCCACGGGTCAAATCTCTGTATTATCCTGCTTTTGGTATTTTTTGCCGTAAAAAAAAACAGTAATAGTGTCTCCCTGAGTGTTCAGACACAAATATATCTGTTTAAAAGAGTCTGGTGTAGGCCAGAGAAATAGAACTGTGGTTTTGTAGTTCCACGGGTCAAATCTCTGTATTATCCTGCTTTTGGCTTTTTTTGGCGTAAAAAAAAAACTGTAATAGTGTTTTCCTAACTGGTCAGACACCAATATATCTGTTTAAAAGAGTCTGGTGTAGGCCAGAGAAATAGAATTGTGGTTTTCCTCTTCCACGATTCTAATCTCCTTTTTATTACCCTTTTTCCATTGATAGTGCGAGTGTAAGCTATTTTACTTCATTTACAATGGGCAAGGCGCGTGGCAAGGGACGTGGAACTGGACATTCTGGTGATGGTGCGTGTAGAGGACTGGGCCGTGGCCAAAGTGAAAATGTGCCACAACCAACACCCACATCTTCTCGCTCCCACTTCTTGACCGAATTACTAGGGAAGCACACTACAACACCAGTATTGCAAACTGATCAGTGTGAACGGGTTATTAATTGGATAGCAGATAATGCTTCCAGTTACCTGGGCACCACCACCTCCGGTCTGTCTTCCACACGGTCAAGTTTTAGTAGCCGTGAGCCTCGACCGCATACTCCTCCTCACCCTGATGCTCCTTCCTCCCACCATGCCGAGTGTCATCAGACAGTAACTGATCCCACACTTGGACACTCTGAAGAGCTGTTCACTGGTCCATTTCCATATTTGTGCCCCTCGCCTGCTCCGCTTGAAGTGGTGGAAGAGGAGATCCCATGTAGCGATGCCCAAATATTTGAACAGCCACGGCCACAGGAAGTCGACGCTGGCAATTTGTCACAAGAGGTGGACGATGACGAGACACAATTGCCACGAAGTGAGGAGGAGGATCGTAGTGCGCAAGTGGAAGAGGAGGAGGTGGTGGATGATCTAGCAACTGACCCAACGTGGGAGGATGACACGCAGAGCGAGGCCAGCAGCACAGGGGAGGGAGGCAGAGTACCCAAACAGGCAGGAAGAAGCAGTGTGGTGGCAGCACACAGAAGGCACGCAACTGTTCCCCGTAACACCAACACGAGGGACGTTGCCAGTACAACCGGTAGGTCTTCCAGAGTCTATAATTTTTTTAAAGACTCTGCTGATAACCCCAAAAAGGCCATTTGTATCACCTGCCATGCCAGCATCAGCAGGGGTGGCAAAACTACCAGCCTGACCACCATCACCATGATCAGGCACATGTCAGCAAAGCACCCGACTTTGTGGGGTGAACCCCAGGGTCCAAGACCAGTGTCAGCGGGTGTCACGACTGCTTCTTCCGCTGTTGTACATGTAATAGAACCCCCTGTTGTGCGTGCAAGGCAATCCCCTGTCCATACTGCATGCAAAGATGCCCCCTCCTCTCAGTCTTCACTTGCTATGGCAGCTTCTCAAGAAACAGCATCAACGTCCACGTCCCACCGCAGCGTTCAATTGTCCATATCCCAGAGCTTTGAATGACAGCGCAATTTCGCAGCCAACGCCCCTCAGGCCACAGTCCTAAATTCGCACATTTCATGACTGCTTACGTTGGAAATGCTGCCTTTTAGGCTGGTGGAGACAGAATCCTTCTGCAACCTTATGGCGGTGGCCGTCCCTCGGTACTCGGTCCCCAGCTGACACTATATTGCCCGGTGTGCCATCCCCGCACTACACAAGCACATGTCCAAAAATATCTGCCGTGCCCTCAACAGCGCAGTTACTGGGAGAGTCCACCTGACAACGGACACGTGGAAAAGTGCTTGTGGCTAGGGACTGTACATCTCCCTGACGGCACACTGGGTAAACATAGTGGAAGCCGAGACCCAGTCGGACCTTGGGACGGAGCACATCCTCCCCACACCGAGGATTGCGGGCCCTATGTCAGTCAGAGTTGCCCCCACAGTGTACAGCTCGTGCTCATCATCCTCCTCCTCATGTTCAGCCTCCATCTCAGATATCACCACATCAGTTACAAGCTGGAAGCACTGCAGTACTGCCTCAGCCAATCAGCAGCAGGCTGTGCTGAAACTCATAAGCTTAGGTGATAAACCTCACACTGCTTGTGAGTTGTGGACAGCTGTGAAAGAGCAGGCAGATCTGTGGCTGAGACCGCTGAACCTACATCCAGGCATGGTCGTGTGTGACAATGGCCGTGACCTGGTGGCGGCTCTGAGGCGAGGCGAGATCACACACATACCATGCCTGGCTCATGTGCTTAATATCGTGGTTCAGCGGTTTCTTAAATCGTACCCCGAGTTGCCAGATCTGCTCGTCAAAGTACGCCGCCTGTCAGCTCATTTTCGGAAGTCGGCTACAGCTTCCGCCGCCCTTGCTGTGTTGCAGCAGCGTTTGCAGCTTCCGGCACACCGACTGGTGTGTGATGTCCTCACACATTGGAACTCTACCCTCCACATGTTGCAAAGGATTTGTGAGCAGAAGAGAGCAGTTGTGGAGTACCAGCTGCAACAAGGCCATCGATATTCAGGTCAGACTCCACACATAAGACCTCAGGAGTGGACCTGGATGTCTGACATATGTACCATCCTAACAAACTTTGAGGAGTCCACCAAGATGGTGAGTGGCGATGACGCCATCATTAGCGTCAGCATCCCACTTGTCTGTCTTTTGCAACGCTCTCTGCAGAGAATTAAAGAGGAGGCATTGCAGCCAGAGTATGATGAGATGGATCAAGAAGCCGTAATGGGCGATTACACACAGCCCAGCCTCATCTCATCCCAACGTGCATTGGGGGACAATGAGGGAGAGGAGGAGGAGGAGGAGGAGGAGGAAGAACAGGAGCTGGTATCATGCGCTGTAGACGGTAGTAACTGTTCAGCGTGGGTGACCTGAGGACAGGGGGGAGGAGGAGCAGGAGGAGGAAGAGAGCATGGTCAGTCGTCATCTTGGTGAGGACACGGAAGTCTTGCCTGTTACCAGTCTGGCACGCATGGCTGACTTTATGTTGCGCTGCCTTAACTGTGACCCTCGCGTTGTCAAAATGTTGGGTGAGAGTCATTACTGGTTGGTGACACTTTTAGACCCCCGCTACAAGGAGAACTTTCACTCTCTTATTCCTGAGGTGGAGAGGTCTACTAAAATGTGGCAGTACCAGAAGGCCCTTGCTGCAGAACGGTTAAAAAAATTCCCATCTGAACATGCTAGCGGCAGAGGTCACAGTTCATTGACCAACTAAGGCGTACAGGCGAGAGAAACGCAACTCCAATCCAGCAGAGGCAGGGGAACATTGTCAACATTCTGGGACAGTTTTCTGAGACCCGCCCAGCTTACAGGCCCTGAGGCGTGGGGTACTCTCACAAGGAGTGGAAAGTTTCAAAAGATGGTGAGGGAGTAACTTGCCGACCATACCAGCGTCCTCCGTGATTCCTCTGTGCCTTTTAATTATTTGGTATCCAAGCTGGACATTTGGAATGAACTTGCTCTGTACGCCTTGGAGGTCCTGGCCTGCCCTGCCACTAGCGTGTTATCGGAGCGTCTTTTTAGTGCCGCTGGGGGAATTATAACTGATAAGCGCTCTCGCCTGTCAACTGACAATGCTGACAAGCTGACCCTTATCAAAATGAACCACGGCTGGATTGGGCCAGACTTCTCATCACCACCAAATGACAGCAGAGTAACATAAAGTCAAATCCACTGTTATTTCGGGAGGTGTATTCCCATGCACCGCTTCACACCCACACATGGGTATACGCTTCCTCATTTCGGCTGTATTTTGCTCTTCTCCTTATCCTCAGCCTCCACCACCACTATACCACCAGGGTGACCGTGGTCCGTGTTGCCAGCATTGCAAGATCCTCCGTCCTAATTTTTGGCAGCTTTTGCTTGGAAGGCATAGGCAAAGACTATGGGAGACCCACTCCCCAATAATGGGAATAATGTTTTTAATATGCTGTACTGCATGGCTCTTGTAAGGGGCATGAAAACCATCTTGTTAAGCTACTCTGAACTCCACGTCTCTTCCAAGGGGCATTAAAACTCTCTTGTTCAGCTACTGCGACCTCCACCACTTTTCCAAGGGGCATTGATATTGTCTTTTTATTCCACTGTGACCTCCACCATTCTTCCAAGGGGCATTAAAACCGTCTTGTTAAGCTACTGTGACCTCCACCACTTTTCCAAGGGGCATTGATATTGTCTTTTTATTCCACTGCGACCTCCACCATTCTTCCAAGGGGCATTAAAACCGTCTTGTTAAGCTACTGCGACTTCCACTACTTTTCCAAGGGGCATTGATATTGTCTTTCTATTCCACTGCGACCTCCACCATTCTTCCAAGGGACATTAAAACGGTCTTATTAAGCTACTGCGACCTCCACGTCTCTTCCAAGGGGAATTAAAACCATCTTGTTAAGCTACTGCGACCTCCACCACTTTCCAAGGAGCATTAAAACCATCTTGTTAAGCTACTGCGACCTCCACCACTTTTTCAAGGGGCATTAAAACCATCTTGTTAAGCTACTGCGACCTCCACCACTTTTCCAAGGGGCATTTATATTGTCTTTTTATTCCACTGCGACCTCCATCATTCTTCTAAGGCGCATTAAAACCGTCTTGTTAAGCTACTGCGACCTCCACGTCTCTTCCAAGGCGCATTAAAACCGTTTTGTTAAGCAACTGCGACCTCCACCACATTTCCAAGTTGCATTAAAACCGTCTTGTTAAGCTACTGCGACCTCCAGCACTTTTCCAAGGGGCATTAAAACCGTCTTGTTAAGCTACTGCGACCTCAACGTCTCTTCCAAGGGGCATTAAAACCGTCTTGTTAAGCTACTGCGACCTCCACGTCTCATCCAAGGGGCATTAAAATTGTCTTGTTAAGCTACTGCGACCTCCACCACTTTTCCAAGGGGCATTAAATCCGTCTTGTTAAGCTACTTCGACCTCCACCACTTTTCCAAGGGGCATTGATATTGTTTTTTTATTCCACTGCGACCTCCACCACTTTTCCAAGGAGCGTTAAAACCATCTTGTTAAGCTACTGCGACATCCACCACTTTTCCAAGGGGCATTAAAACCGTCTTGTTAAGCTACTGCGACCTCCACCACTTTTCCAAGGGGCATTGATATTGTCTTTTTATTCCACTGCGACCTCCACCATTCTTCCAAGGGGCATTAAAACCATCTTGTTAAGCTACTGCGACCTCCACGTCCCTTCCAAGGCGCATTAAAACCGTCTTGTTAAGCTACTGCGACCTCCACCACATTTCCAAGGGGCATTAAAACCATCTTTTTAAGCTACTGCGACCTCCACGTCTTTTCAAAGGGGCATTAAAACCGTCTTGTTAAGCTACTGCGACCTCCACCACTTTTCCAAGGGGCATTAAAACCATCTTGTTAAGCTACTGCGACCTCCACCACTTTTCCAAGGGGCATTGATATTGTCTTTTTATTCCACTGCGACCTCCACCATTCTTCCAAGGGGCATTAAAACCGTCTTGTTAAGTTACTGCGACCTCCACCACATTTCCAAGGGGCATTAAAACCGTCTTGTTAAGCTATTGCGACCTCCTCGTCTCTTCCAAGGGGCATTAAAACCGTCTTGTTAAGCTACTGCGACCTCCACGTCTCTTCCAAGGCGCATTAAAACAGTCTTGTTAAGCTACTGCGACCTCCACCATTCTTCCAAGGGGCATTAATACCAATAATGGGTAAAAGATTTTTAGTATGCTGTAATCCACGTCTGTTTCAAGGGGCATTGCAGTTCCTCATAATTTTTGGAAAGCCTTCCATTCACTGCTTAGGCCAACAGTGCACAGGAGACCCAGTTGCTATAAATGGAAAAAAACGGTTTAGTTAAGGCCCTCTGACCTCCATGTCACTTCCAAGGTGCATTGGAGTGCCTCGAAATTTTTGGTAGGCATTGCACTCACTGTATGCCCTATAACTGTGTAGCCAAACCACTCCTTTTGGTAAAGAAACATATCCTACAAGACATGTGTGGTTGACTGGCCTGATATTGATGTGAATGGTCCCTGTTCCTTCTGCTCTTTCTCCTTTGCCACCACCTCATCCATCATTCATCACCTGAAGCTTTGTTTTAACGGGAGTCATAGAACTGGGATAGTAGCAGGAAAACATCCAGCAATCCTCGGAGGAGGTAGGATATGCGCCAAAATGCTGACCAGCTCAGGCCTAGCCGCTACTACATACATGCGCTTGCATTCCAAGAAAACAAAGCAGATGCTAACTTCTATCATCATCATCATGCTCCTCACCTTGGCACTCTCAACTCCCCTGATGGAGAAGCCAGGGCCCACCGGAGGAGTCTGGTTCTCTGGTGGGCTCGTCCAATGCTGCCCTAAAGCAGGCCAGGCTAAGAAAAGTGTGGGAGAAGTTCACAGGTGAAATAGAGGTGGCTGGGGACCGTTTTTGGACACCTGGCCGCCCCCAGGCAGCTGGGGACCGTGTGTGGACACCCGGCCGCGGGGCGGCTGGGGACCGAGTATGGACACCCGGCCGCCCTGCCAAAGCAGCCATGAGGTAGTGGCCAGCTTCGGCCTCCTCCAAACTAAAAGGCCCCATTTCAAGTGCAAGCTAGCAGTATGGTATTGCAGCCTGGGGGTGGGTGGGTAGGAGGCTGCATACTTGCGCTTGCATTGCAAGGAATGGGGAGGTACAGTTGAACACTGCCCTGGGACAAGGACTTGCACAGGGATAGTTGCAAGTCTGCATCTTCTGATGCGGCAAGGATCACTTCTGATGGGCACACTTTTAGGCAGTGACCTGGGTGTCAGAGATGCTTCCAGGGGTCTTCCCCATGCTGTTCCCATGTCTTTTCAGCACTGTATGCATGTGTCACACAGCACATGGCCAGATAAGATTGTAAAATGTTAAAATGACATTTCCCGCTGAATGCATTTGTCACGGTTGAAAGGAATACAAAAGTGCAAAAACGTATAAAAAATGCTATTTGTGAACATAGCCCAAGGTGTGGAGGAGTATTTTTGTTTTTGGTTATTTATTTTACCTTATACACAAGTCTTTACCCTGGAAAGGATGTTCCTTAACATATTTCACAGGAAAACTGTTTCAGTTTCGTTTTTGAATGTTTTATTTTGAGCCAGTAAAACTGGTTTAATACCTCTGACCACGTTGTTGACAGCAGTGACCTGGGGGTCAGAAATGCTTCCTGGGGCGATCCCCATGCTGTCCGCACGTCATTTAAGCACTGTCACTATCGTTTTGGGCACTTTTTAGGCTTTCTACAGACTGCCGGGGGTGCCGCCGCAAAAATGCTCGGGTCTCCCATAGACTAACATTGGGCTCATTGCTCGGGTCGAGCACCCGAGTATCACGGTGAGCTTGGCCCGAGCTTCGAGCACCCGAGCATTTTAGTACTCGCTCAACACTAATCATTATCCAAAACCACAATACTAACACTAATATTGCAACCAATGACATTATACACAGGAGCTATGTAGATAGTATAAGTGTATAAAGTACAGGTAAGTCATTCATTTTCGCTTTTGTTCTTCATTCGGCGCAGATTGCTATGACTTCTTCCAGCCAGAACTCGTCTTTGCAGAAAGTAACACATACATCTGTGACTGATCACTTCTACAGCATCCTCCACACTTTTTCCCAACTTCTGCACCGTGCCAAATGAAAACAAAACGTGCCATAGTGTCGATCTGGTGCCCTGCATAGGATCAATACCTCCCTTTTGTTCCCTGAACAGTAACAGTATCCCCCAAAAAGAAACCAAAGACAAAAGCTAAATACAATAATACCTAAAAGTAAATGGATAAATCGCACAGTGCATAGAAATAATGATAAATAATAAAGGGTATTTAGTGAACATAAATTTTGATCAAAATAATGTAAAAGCCATACCGCAACGTCATCGCAACCCTTATGGGACAGTCCTAACTCTAATATTAAAACCTTACCATTTGTCAAGTGACATACATATGGATAAGGGCAGAAAGACTGAACCCTTAGTAGAAGCATGGACCTGAGAGGCAGAATGAACCTTTCAGCTCAGACAAAGGGCGGCCACACCCTTATATGCACTACTGCACATTAGACTAAAAAGAAAAAACCTGGGAGTCTGAACTGAAACGTAAATTGATGTGCATGCAAAATGTAAATGCATGTTCACATAAGGCCTTATGTGAACATGCATTTACATTTTGCATGCACATCAATTTACGTTTCAGTTCAGACTCCCATGTTTTTTCTTAGTATCCCCAAAAGTAAAATATATTACAGTTATGATGTCTCCCTTTGTGAACCCCTCACAATAGAAATGTCCCCTCTATGTCCCCATATAATATTAATGCATATGCCCCCTTTTGTGGTTCCTGCTCAACAGAAGCATTTCTATTTATGTCCCATAAAGTAGTAATGTCTGTGCTTAAATACAAACAATAAAGTCCCTTGTAGAGTGGCAAAAATCCAGTAGCAACGTACTGTAAACCATTTCTGCCCCATACAGTAATAGAATCCACCTTTTATGCCTCAATTCAGTTGGAATATCCCATATTGTGGCTCCATAAATTAATAATTTACAAGGAATATTATTAATAGACCCATTTTCCCCTATTCTGGTCCCCATATAGTAATATTGCACCCCAATTGGTACCATACAGTAATAATGTCCCTCAATTGGCCTCCTACAGTAATTAAGCCCCCATAGAATAATTATGTTCTTCATCCTGTAATAATGCTCCCTGTCCTGAGGCTACACTTTTAATATTGTCCTCCGTCCAGGCTCCCATCCTGTAATAATGACCCTCATCCTATAATAATGTCCTCCGTCCTGGCCTACATCCTGCAATAATGCCCCCATCCTTTAATATTGTCCCTCGTCCAGGCCCTTTATTGTAATAATGTTCCTTGTCGAGGGCCAGTTGCTTTAATAATGTCCCCTGTCCTGGCCTCTAGCCTATAATAATATTCCCCAATCTGGCCCCTTTCTTTAATAACATTCCCCCGTCCTGGAAAGTTTCTTTAATAATGAACCCTTTTCCTGGCCCCTTTCATTAATAATGTTCCTGTCCCACCGTTTATTTTTCTGACACAAAATAAAATAATGATTCTTCTTACCTGTCCCTGCTCCCTCGAAGCACAACATCCTGTTCCACCCCCATAGTCAGTACATGGCAGTGTTGTCATGCAACGCCTGTGATGAGCCCGCTGTCAGCTATCAGCTTGTGATTGGACAGGAGCTTGTTTGGCTATTATTGTGTAGGAAGTAAGGTTTCAATCATATCAGACTGCATGGATTTTACCTTAAATATGTGTTCACATAATGGGTGAACACTAGTGATGAGCGAGCACTAAAATGCTCGGGTACTCGTTGTTCGAATCAAGCAAATTGGAATGCTTGAGTGCTCGGACCGAGTAACAAGCCCAATGTAAGTCTATGGGAAACGCAAGCATTTTTCCGGCGACTCCCCCCGGGCGGTCTGCAGAGGGTCTAAAAATTGCCCAAATCGATGGGAACAGTGCTCAACTTACATGGGAACAGCATTGGGAAGACCCGTGGAAGCATTTCAGACTCCCAGGTCACTGCTGTCAACAATGTTGTCAGAGCTATTACGCCACGTTTACGGACTCACAATAAACGTACAAAAACTAAACCAAAATGGGAAAGATGTTAAGGAACATCTTTTACAGGGTAATGACTTGTATATAAGGCAAAATAAATAAACAATAACAAAAATGCTCCTCCACACCTTGGGTTATGTTCATGAGGCACCCCAGGGGTCTGGTTGCCACAGTAATAGAAATATTATGTCTGAGAGCAAGTGGGAGGTTTCTCTGGTCAGGAGCCCTAAGCATGCAACACTGCCCGCCCAAACCTGGGAGGGGAGGAATCTGCCCTTATAAACAGGGTCTGGGGCGGGATTAAGAGAGAGAGTCCCAGACAGAGACGCAGTCTGGTCTGGAGGACAGCAGACACAGGGAAAGCAAGAACTAGGAGCTCTGTAGGAGCAGGAGCGAGTGCCAGAGGCTGGAAGCTAGAAAGCTCGCCTTGGCTGAAGACACTAAACCCGGACACGGAGTCCGAGGCTGTGGGGACATCCAGGTCCAGCAGCAGAATCCAACCGGCAGGGGATTCCATGTCCTCTGGCCATAGAAGCCCGGAGGCACGGTCACAACCAAGGGACCAGCACCGCCATCGTGAAGCGGAGGCTAACGGAAGGCCCCAAGTCACCGGCCATACGGGTGAGCACCACACGGTATACTCAGGGACGTGGGCTACTTCTACCCGCATAGAGCAAGGTAGCCAGGAAAGAGTGCAGATAGTCGGGGAGGCCTACAACTCCACCTGGCCAGGGGAGATCCTACTTGCTTACAGACTGACCAGGCCCCTACTGCTAACCAGTACTCCCAGGAGGGTCTGCGTTATTCCATCAGTAAAGACCCTGAACTGCACCACACGTCTCTGTGTTCCATCGCCGCACCAGCACCATCAGTACTGGGACGCTCACACCATCACTCCCATCATCCACACTAGCTGCCCTGAGGCAATACTTCTCCCGTGGGGAGTTATCCCATACTTGGCTGCGCATACAACATCAGCCTCAGCGGTCTGCAGCGCAACGGCGGTCCCCACTGACCGCAATCCACGGGTGGCGTAGTCGGACATTTGTTATCACACTCAGACTGCCACTGGTTTGACCGCCCTGGGCACGGACCGGGTCACAGCCACGGAGGACTACAACCCCCAGCGATCCGGCTCAGGGTATCCCCTGAACAGCACAGGCCCAGGGGGCGCGTCAACTTTGGCGTAGTCGGCAGGATTTCGTGCCCGCAACCACCGGGTACTGCGTGCCTGAAAAAAGACTTTTATACTTACCTGTGGCAAAGTTTCCCGCCGTTCGGAGCCGTTTCCCGCCATCGGACGCCATCTTGGGTCGTTTCCCGCCGTCTATTGCCGTCTTCCCGCCATCCGCAGCTGCTTCCCGCCTTCGGACGCCATCTTCGGGACGCCGCACGGGAAGAAGAGGGGCGTGGACGCCGAAAGCGCGCGAGATCTGAAGCTCCGCCCCACGCACTGACGCTGCGCAAGGTCCTGGAAGGGAGGAAGAGCGACGCTGACGTCATCGGAGCGCGACGCCAGGTCCTCTACCCCGGCGATTGACTGCGGAGCCGCGGCCTACGGAAGAAGAGCATCGCAAGGTAGGCCACGGTCCACTAGGGGGGTAGAAGGATGCCGGATACCGAGGGGAGCTCCACCGCCACACCGACCACCAGTGCAACCCCTGCAGCGGTCATGCCATTCACCATGCCCTATATCCCGGGGGGCAACCTGGCTACCCCAGTATTCAGGGGAGTCACATACCCTGAGTGACTTTAGGGAAAGACTTGATAGCCTCTTCCAGGTATACCCCCTCACAGAAGAGCAAAAAGTGAGCATTCTGGTGGCCCAGTTAATCGGGGCAGCCCAAAGGGAGGTAAAGTCCTGGTCACCTGGGAAGAAGAGGACTGTCAGAGAGATACTAGCCCGGCTGAAAGACACATTTGACACCCGCACCTCAGCCGAGCTAAAACTAAGATTTTACGGGTGCAAACAACGGGCACATGAAAGTATAAGAGACTATGCTCTAAACCTACAAGAGGCCCTGAGAGCCATTAAGCAGGCAGACCCTGACAGCGTGGGAAATGAAGACAAGCTGTTGACCGAACAATTTATTGAGGGTCTACTGTGCAATGCCCACCGAACCCAGTTGCGGGCAATGGCCTTACAGGACCCTGACCTGGACTTTGCACAGTTCAAGGACAGAGCCATCCGGATGCTCCGAGAACCGGCACAAGGTGGCGCTGAGACCCACAAGCGCCCTGCTATCACTTATCACCAGGACGCGGCGCCCTTGTCTGCAGGGCCTGTGGGAGCTGATGCGCAGGCTTTGAACAATGACCCGGCTACAGACCTGCACCATCAGGTCCAAGAGCTGACTAAGAGCGTTGCCGCGCTAACCAGAACTGTGCAGTCTTTACAGGTCTCTTCTCCAGGAAAGATCCAGCTGGCATCCGGACCGGAGGACATCCCGTGGCGCCGACTGAGGAGGACCCCACCGGCCAGAGGAAGACCCAGCGACCGGTACAACGAGGACGGACGACCCATCTGCCGCCGCTGCAATCAACCCGGACATATGGCAAGGTACTGTCATTTAAACGGGCACAACCTGGGGTAGAGGGCCAATCCCCAGGCATAAGATCATCAGGCCCATCGAACTGGCGTGACAAGTACGTAGGGGGACGTCCGGTCTTGCCTGTGGTACTGGATGGCATTCCTATGAGTGCCCTACTAGACACCGGGTCACAGGTGACTACCATCCCGTACGTGCTCTTCAAGCGGTACTGGAATGACTCGGACATAACCCGCTACCCAGATGACGACCTGAACATTATAGCCAGCAATGGTCAGCCCGTGCCCCAGATAGGATTTAAGGAGGTGACCATCAAGGTCGGTAAAGTTGAACTGCCGGCACAAGGACTGATCATTGTGGACATTGACCGTCGCGAGAGTCACCCAAAAATAACCCTAGGTACTAACGTAATTGAAAACTGTCTTGCAGAGGTGATTCTTATTTTGCAACAGGTTGCCAAGAACGCCAGTTCCAACCAGAAGCGTGTCCTCCAAAAAGAGATCCGGGCAGTGATGAAGCGGCAACAAGTGGAATTATCTGGTGGTGAGATAGGTAGCGTGAGAATGTGTGACCCGTTCCCTATTGCCTTGCCCCCAAAAAGTGAGATGATGATTTGGTGCCGGGCAGCTATTGGTCTAAGAGGTAGAGACTACCAAGCAATGGTAGAACCCGTCTATTCAGACAGTAGGTCCACCATTTTGACAGCACGGGGGGTGGTCGATGTATGTCATGGGAGGGTGCCCATCCGCATCATCAATATCGGGGAGAGAAAAGTATACCTGCCCCGGTATGCCACGCTAGCCAAATTGTTCACCATCAACCAGAACTCTGTACAGGCCGTGGAACCCTTGCCTCCATCTCAACCAGAGGAAGGTAACGGCTCTAAGAAACCAATGGAGGACTGGTGTCAGCAACTGCATTTGGATACTGACTCCACTCCCTCACACCAAAAACAGGGAGTCTACCGGGTGGTTCAAGAGTACGAGAGAGTGTTTAGTAAACACCCGCTAGACTTCGGGCGAGTAAAGGGGGTAGAACATCACATCCCCACGGGAGACCATCCTCCCATAAAGGAGAGATACCGACCCGTACCCCCTTCACACTACCAACACGCCAAGGGGATGTTAAAAGACATGAAGGAGGCTGGGGTAATCAGGGACAGCTGTAGCCCCTGGGCAGCTCCACTAGTCTTAGTGAAAAAGAAAGACAACACCATGAGGATGTGTGTAGACTACAGGAAGGTCAACCGTATCACACACAAAGATGCGTACCCATTACCAAGGATAGAAGAGTCCTTAGCTGCATTAAAATCTGCTAACTTCTTCTCTACTTTGGATCTCACTAGCGGGTACTGGCAGGTTCCTGTAGCAGAGGCGGACCGTGAGAAGACCGCATTCACCACCCCGATGGGACTCAGCGAATTTAACTGTATGCCGTTCGGGCTCTGAAACGCACCAGGAACCTTCCAATGGTTGATGGAATGCTGTCTGGGACACCGGAACTTCGAGACGGTCATACTATACCTGGATGACGTCATCGTCTATTCCAAGACCTATGAGGACCATCTGGAACACCTGGCAGAAGTGTTTGAAGCCCTGGCAAACTATGGCCTAAAGGTAAAACCCTCAAAGAGTCATCTACTGAAGCCAAAGGTACAGTACCTGGGACACGTGGTGAGTGCTGACGGAGTAGCCCCCGACCCTGACAAGATCACCGTGATTAAGGACTGGCCAAGACCATCCAGCATAAAGGAAGTGCGGCAGTTCCTCGGGTTGGTAGGCTACTACCGAAGCTTCATTCCCGGTTTTACCAAGAAGGCAGTTCCTATGCAGGACCTCCTGATAGGCCAGTCCAGGAAGGCCAAAAACCAGAAGCCACCCTTCAAATGGGAAAAGCTGGAAGAGGAGTCCTTCCGCCAGCTGAAGATGGCCCTCACGGGGGATGAAATCCTGGCGTACCCTGATTACAGCCAGCCCTTTATCCTCCACACGGACGCAAGCAACGTTGGGCTAGGAGCCGTACTGTCCCAGATCCAGCAGGGGAGAGAATGGGTAATTGCTTACGCCAGCCGAAAACTGCGACCCACGGAAAGAAACCCTGAGAATTACAGCTCGTTGAAGCTAGAGTTCCTGGCAGTGGTGTGGGCAGTAACCGAACGTTTCAAGCATTACCTTGCCTCTTCCAGGTTCACCGTGTACACGGAAAATAACCCGTTGACACACCTGGACACTGCAAGAATGGGTGCCCTGGAGCAGAGATGGATGGCCCGCCTGTCCAATTTTGAGTTCACAATCAAATACCGGGCAGGGCGCTCCAATACCAACGCGGACGCCCTGTCCAGGATGCCAAACCTACCGGACGAAGGGGAGGATCCAGAAGAATTGGAAGAGATCGAACTCCCTGCGTTTCACCGTCATGGGATTACCCAGTATTCCCACCGTGTGAGGGGCCAGCGATCCACTACGTTCAACCCCTTACCCCACTACAACTGGGCGGAGACGCAAGACAGTGACCCCGCAGTCCGTCTGGTGAAGGAGATGCTGACCCAGGCTGACGCCCGCCTGGACCCAGACGCTCCGGAAGAGACCAAGCAACTGTGGACGGAGAAGAGCAGACTGTTCCTCTACAAGGAGAAGTTATGCCGCAGAATGGTCAATTCCCGGACACATGAACTGATCTGGCAGGTTGTGGTACCGAGACGGGACGCAGCTATGGTGCTGGAGGCCTACCACAATGGGGCAGGGCACTTCGGATGGAAGAAGCTGGAGTTCCTGCTGCGTGAACGGTTCTACTGGATAGGCATGAGAGGAGCCATTGAGAGGTGGTGTAGAGACTGTGGCCCGTGCAATCTAAGAAGAAGGGACCGTGCCAGCCAGAGGACTCCCCTGCAGCCCATCATCACCAGGCAGCCGCTGGAACTGGTCGCTCTGGTACATGTTAAACTGGCTCCAAGCAGAAGCGGGTATGTCTACGCCCTAACCATCGTGGATCACTACTCCCGGTTCCTGGTGGTGGTCCCTGTCAAAGACCTGACGGCTCAGACAGAAGCCAGAGCCTTCCAGCTGCACTTCTGCCGCCCACACGGGTACCCGGACCAAGTGCTGACGGACCAAGGACCTGCCTTCGAAGCGGAGGTCTTCCAGGAGTTCTGCAACCTGTATGGCTGCAAGAAGATAAGAACAACGCCCTATCACCCGCAGACCAACGGACTCTGCGAAAAGATGAACCAGGTGGTGATAGATCTGCTAAAAACATTGCCCCTGGAAGAACGCAGTCTGTGGCCTGAGAAACTGCCCGATCTGGTGGACCTGTATAACCACATCCCGGTAGGTTCCACCAACTGTACCCCGGCTTACCTAATGCGAGCAAGACCTGGTAAGCTGCCTGTTGACCTGGATATGGGAGTCCTGACACCTGAGGACACCTCGCCAGAGGCAGACTGGGATACAGAACGGCAGCAGCAGTACCGGAAAGTACAGGAGCGCGTCGAGCGAAGTCTCTGTCAATCAAGAGAAAGGCAGGAGAGGACTTATAACCAACATGCTCCCGCTGTTCCCCTGGTACCTGGAGAGCAGGTCTTGAAAAGAAAAAGGCGGCTCCATAAGTTGGACGACCAGTGGGAAAAGGACCCGTACACCGTACTGCCCTCAAGCCACAATAATCCAAAGGTGAACGTCATCAGCAAGGATGGAGGAGAGACCACAGCCACTGTCTCCAGAGACCACCTGAAAAAGTGCCCCGAGAAGTTGCAAAGCACGGATGAAGATCAGGAAGACCCTCAACCCGTACAGGAAATGGAGGAAATGATCAGCACCGTACTCGGAGACTTTCCCCGGTCCTGGACACAAGTAAACAACGCTATCGTGGTGCCCGTCCTCACCTTTCTCCAGCCAGCCCCTCAAGTGCCTACAGAAGACCAGGTAGAGCTGGAAGAGCAGCCGGCCCAGGAGGCAGAAGAATCCATACCAGCAGACCAGGAGAATCAACCCTCTGCTAGTAGTGAGCCTGCCGTGCCCCTAGTGAGCCAAAGAGTGCGCAGACATCTGCCCAGCTTGCCCATAATACCTCCTACACCCTGTAGTGCAGGACCAGTTAGTGAGCTCCGTAGGTCCACTAGAGTCACTAGAGGTCAAATGCCCGCCCGCTGGAAAATCTAAACTAATGCACTGTAAATTTACCTGTTTAGTGAGAAATGTTGATGGTTTTTGTTGCTGCCTGTTATTAATTATGTTTCTCAGTTACCCTGCAGATTTATTTGGACTAACAGGTTATGGACGCTGGATAACCGGAACAGTTTTGTAGATAGTTGCACATTGTGCCTCTTGCGAAGACGGCCGCGGAAGAGAAAACCTGTCTGGCGTGGCCTCCTTGTGGCCCAAAGTAGCTAGCTTCAGCCTTGCAGCCACGCCCAAGGCCAACGCAAGGGGTTTGCTTTGGACAGGTCCCCTACTTCGCTTAAAGCTTCACCGTGGATGATATGGACACCCGGTTGCGGACACGCCGTGACCTTTAAAGAACTAAAGCTTCTTGTAAATATGTTATTGTATTATCGTTTATACCCTTGTATTTATGTTTCTTTAAAAATGTGTTTAGTCCCGGAGTACTAAAATTTACTAGGGGGGAATGTGGAACCCCAGGGGTCTGGTTGCCACAGTAATAGAAATATTATGTCTGAGAGCAAGTGGGAGGTTTCTCTGGTCAGGAGCCCTAAGCATGCAACACTGCCCGCCCAGACCTGGGAGAAGAGGAATCTGCCCTTATAAACTGGGTCTGGGGCGGGATTAAGAGAGAGAGTCCCAGACAGAGACGCAGTCTGGTCTGGAGGACAGCAGACACAGGGAAAGCAAGAACTAGGAGCTCTGTAGGAGCAGGAGCGAGTGCCAGAGGCTGGAAGCTAGAAAGCTCACCTTGGCTGAAGACACTAAACCCGGACACGGAGTCCGAGGCTGTGGGGACATCCAGGTCCAGCAGCAGAATCCAACCGGCAGGGGATTCCATGTCCTCTGGCCATAGAAGCCCAGAGGCACGGTCACAACCAAGGGACCAGCACCGCCATCGTGAAGCGGAGGCTAACGGAAGGCCCCAAGTCACCGGCCATACGGGTGAGCACCACACGGTATACTCAGGGACGTGGGCTACTTCTACCCGCATAGAGCAAGGTAGCCAGGAAAGAGTGCAGATAGTCGGGGAGGCCTACAACGCCACCTGGCCAGGGGAGATCCTACTTGCTTACAGACTGACCAGGCCCCTACTGCTAACCAGTACTCCCGGGAGGGTCAGCGTTATTCCATCAGTAAAGACCCTGAACTGCACCACACGTCTCTGTGTTCCATCGCCGCACCAGCACCATCAGTACTGGGACGCTCACACCATCACTCCCATCATCCACACTAGCTGCCCTGAGGCAATACTTCTCCCGTGGGGAGTTATCCCATACTTGGCTGCGCATACAACATCAGCCTCAGCGGTCTGCAGCGCAGCGGCGGTCCCCACTGACCGCAATCCACGGGTGGCGTAGTCGGACATTTGTTATCACACTCAGACTGCCACTGGTTTGACCGCCCTGGGCACGGACTGGGTCACAGCCACGGAGGACTACAACCCCCAGCGATCCGGCTCCGGGTATCCCCTGCACAGCACAGGCCCAGGGGGCGCGTCAATCACACGTAGTGTTTTTGATGTGTTTTTGCACTGTTGCATTGCTTTCAACCAAGACAAATGCATTCACTGGGAAATGTCATTTTAACATTTTATAACCTTATCTGACCATGTGGTGTGTGACACATCATCAGACACATGCATACAGTGCTGATAAGACATGGGAACAGCATGGGGAAGACCCCTGGAATCATCTCTGACTCCCAGGTCACTGCCTAAAAGTGTGCCCATCATAAGTGATCCTTGGCACATGTGAAGATGCCTCCCGCCATGCACCTGTCATTGCAGACTTGCAACAATCACCGTCCACATCCTTGTCTCAGCGCAGCGTTCAGTTGTCCCTACCCCATTCCTTGGAATGCAAGCGCAAGTATGCAGCCAGCCACCCACCCACCCACAGGCTGCAATACTATACTGCCAAATTTTTGACAGCTGCTTGCACTTGAAATGTGGCCCTTTAGGCCGTGGATGGGGAATCTGTCCACAACATTATGGCGGCGGTGGCCGGGTGTCCATACTCGGTCCCCAGCCGCCACTATTTCGCCCGGTGTCGTCTCTGCCTTCCACAAACAAGGGACCCTGAACATTACTGCTGGTACTTTTCTGTGGGAATCTGCTTGCCTCCTACTAGCCTGTAATATTTCCAGTGAACTATAGTACGACGCCATCATATTTGCACTGCCCCCAGTGCCAGTAGCAAAGCCATCCCCAATTTCCTTCTCAGGAATTCTATTTGGTAGACTGAGTGGCTGCCCAAATACATTAGTTTCTCACAAAGGAGCTGAAGATAGAGTGGCAGTAGGTGCAAGTTTCTCCAGTCTGTTAGATAATAATAATAATTTTTATTTTTATAGCGCCAACATATTCCGAAGCACTTTACAAATTTTAAGGGATAGTGGTTAGCACTGAAGCCTTGCAGCACTGGGATCCTGGGTTCAAATCCCAGCAAGGATAACATATGCAAGGATTTTGTATTGTCTCCCCGTGTTTGCATGGGTTTCCACCTCAGTAAAAAAGGAGCTATAGAGTGTCCTGGAACCTTCCCACACACTTTTCTTAGCCAGGACTGCTTCTCGGCAGGGTTGGACTGTCCCACCAGAGAATCCTCGGGTGGGCCCTGGCTTCTCCATCAGGAGAGTTCATGATAGCGCAAACTTTGCAGCAGCTATGGGGCTCTTGAGTGGGGGAGAAAGGTGAGCCCTCAGAATCAAATCATATGGTGGGCCCAATGTTTTTCAGTTTGAAACTACTTCTCAGTGGGAGTTTTATTTCACCACAGCAATATTCTTTAGCTCGGTGAAAGGACTGGCATAGAGCGAAACCATATCTACTCCAGTTGTCATTTCTATGTCACCAGGTTCCACTAATAGTCACACACGACCATCCCTGGCTGTATGTTCAGCGGTGAGAGCCACAGATCAGGGTGCTGTGTGGGCGGTTTGTCACCTAAGCATTAAGCATGTTATCTTCAGCACAACCTGTTGCCGCTTAGCCAAGGCAGTGCTGCAGTGCTTTCAGCTTGTGACTGATGTGGTCATTTCGGAGATGGAGGCCAAACTGGAGAAGGAGGTGCAGGAGCTGAACAATGTGATTACACTGAGGTTACATTGGCGACTCTGGTTTTTATACAAGTGTTGGGGTTTTTTTTACGTTATTTTTTAAGACAAATGCATTCATCGGGAAATGTCATTTTAACATTTTACAACCTTATCTGGCCATGTAGTGTGTGACATATAATCAGACACATCCTGTTTCATTTATGATGGAGGGACTCTGAAAGTCACAGAGCCTATTTTTATAGGGCCATCAGGCGGCCCTCACTATTCTTAAAGGGCCATCAGTCGGCCCTCGCTATTGTTAGAGAGCCATCAGCCGGCTAGGCTTTGCTGTTCCCATTATTAACGAGTGGCTCTCCCATATTGTTATTGTGTATGCAGTGACTGTAAGGGCTGCCAAAAATTTGGACGCAACCCAATACCCCTTTGAAGAGACATAGAGGAGGGTCTCAGTAAAAAAAAATGTTCCTATTATAAAGGAGCTGGTCTCCTATAGTGGTAATGCCCATGCTGTGACTGCAAGGGCTGCCAAAATTTGGGGAAAAGCCCACTAACAATTTAAAGACACATAGAGCAGGGCCACAGTAACGAATATGACATGTTCCCATTAGAAAGGAGAGGGTTTGTTATTCAGTTATAGGGTATGCAGTGAGTCCAACGGCTGACAAAATTTAGGAAAAACCCCACTAACAATTTAAAGACACATAGAGCAGGGCCACAGCAACGACATATTCCCATTAGAAAGGAGAGGGTCTCCCATATTGTTTGCCTATGCAGTGACTGTAATGCCTGTCAAAAATTTGGAGGCACTCCAATGCCCCTTGGAAGAGACGTAGAAGTCAGAGAGCCTCCTAAAAACAATGTTCCCATTAGTAGAAAGTAGGTGTCCCATAGTGTTTGCCTATGCAGTGAAGCAACGGCTGCCAAAAATTTGGAGGAACTCCAATGCCCCTTACAAGAGATGTAGAGGTCAGAGAGCCTCCTAAAAACAATGCTCCAATTATTAGGAAGTGGGTCTCCCATACTGTTTGCCTATTCAGTGAAGCAACGGCTGCCAAAAATTTGGAGGAACTGCCCCTTGTAAGAGACGTAGATATGTTGATATGGTACATGTGGTGGTGATATGGTGGTGGAGGATGAGGACGTGGAGAAGGAGGAAGACAAGAGCAAATAGACAAAATCAGGAAGCGTATACCCATGTCTGGATGTGAAGACAGAGATGCATGGGAATAGAGTTAGACCTCCCCAAAAAAAGACACTGTATTTGAGTTTATGTTACGCTGCTGTCATTCGGTGGTGTTGAGAAGTCTGGCCCAATTCAGCCCTTGTTCATTTTTATAAGAGTCAGCCTGTCAGCATTTTCAGTTGACAGGTGGATGCGCTTATCAGTTATAATTCCACCAGCGGCACTAAAAACCCGCTCTGATAAAACGCTAGCGGCAGGGCAGGCCAGGACCTTTAAGGCGTAGAGAGCCAGTTCATGCCACGTGTCCAGCTTGGATACCCAATAATTATAAGGCACAGAGGAATTACGTAGGATGTTGGTACGGTCGGCAAGGTACTCCCTCACCATCTTCAGAAACTTTGCACTCCTTGTGAGAGCACCCTGCGCCTCAGGGCCTGTGCCATGGGAAGGTCTGTGAAAACTGTCCCAGAACTTTGATAGTGTTCCCCTGTCTCTGCTGGATTGCATTTGTGGCTCTCTCGCCTGTACTCCTTGGTTGTCCAACGAACTGTGACCTGTCCCGACAGCGTTTTCAGGGAATTTTTTTAATAATTCCGCAACAAGGGCCATCTCGTACTGCACCATTTTTGTAGACCTGTCCTGCAAGGGAATAAGAGACATAAAGTTCTCCCTGTAGCGTGGGTCTAGAAGCGTCACCAACCAGCAATGACTGTCACCTAAAATTTAGACAACGCGAGGGTCACGGGAAAGGCAGTGTAACATAAACTCAGCCATGTGTGCCAGACTGTAAAGAGGCAAGACTTCCGTGTCCTCACCAAGAGGATGACTGACCATGCTCTCCTCCTCATCCTCCTCCTCCTTCCTGTCCTCAGGCCATCCACACTGAACAGACGGTATGACAGTTGTGCAGGTAGTACCGTCTATAGTGCAGGAAACTAGCTCCTGTTCTTCCTCCTCCTCCTCTTCCTCATTGTCACGTTGGGATAAGATGAGGCTGGGCTGTGTGTAATCACCCTGGGGTTCCTTGCTCCATCTCATCGTGCTCCGCCTGCATTGCATCCTCTTTAATTGAGAGCAGAGAGTGTTTCAGAAGACAGAGAAGCGGGATGGTGATGCTAATTATGGCGTCATCGCCTCTCACCATCTTGGTGGAGTCCTCAAAGTTTTGGAGGATGGTACAGATGTCTGACATCCATCTTCCCTCCTGAGGTTTTATGTGTGGAGTCTGACCTGAATACCGACGGCTTTGTTGGTGCAGGTAGTCAACAACTGCCCTCTTCTGCTCACAAATCCTTCTCAACATCTGCAATGTAGAGTTCCAACGCGTGGGGACATCACACGCCAGTCAGTGAGCCGGAAGCTGCAAATGCTGCTGAAGCACGGCAAGTGCGGCGGAAGCTGTAGCTGACTTTCTAAAATGGGCACACAGGCAGCGTACTTAGACAAGCCGATCCAGGTAGGTTTTGAGAAACCGCTGAACCACGAGGTTAAGCACATGGGCCAGTCATGGTACGTATGTGAGCTCGCCACCAGATTCTGGCCATTGTCACACACGACCATGCCTGGCTGTAGGGTCAGTGGTGTCAGCCACAGATCTGCCTGCTCTTTTAGAGCAGTCCACAACTCTTCAGCGTTGTGTGGTTTGTCACCTAGGTGACGCGCCCCCTGGGCCGTGGGGTACTCGGTAGCTGGGCCAGTACTTTTCTATTGGGGTTGTCACAGTGGCAGTGACCGGGTCCGAGGCCCAGGGCGGTCAATAAAATAAAGTGAAGAGTCAATTGGGGCAATAAAGATTTGGAGATAATGTTCGTGCCGCCACCCGTGGTATGCGGCTATAGGGGGCCGCCGCTGCGGTGCAGATCCACTGGGGTTGATGATGACGCAGCAGAGATAGTGCAGCTCTCCACGGGCAGAGCTAATCCCCAGGGCAGTATATAGGACTTGATGAGGTAGATGTTGTTGGCAGGGACAGTGTAGTGCAGGGCCGGTGAAGCAGCAATAAATCAAGGACTCAGTGGGGTGCAGTCTTCAGGCTTTACTCACAGTTCTTAGGCAGTTCCAGGTTATCACTGCAGCCGGTTATAACCGCCCACGTCGTCCTGTGTTCTCCAAGGAAGGGATCCAGCCAACTCCCAGGCAGTTCAGGTACACTTAGTCGGGATCCCCTTCTTATGTGCCTCTCTGGCACATAAGACCCTTTTATCACATTAAATAACTCTCTTGCAAGTACAAACCAGTTAAATCAAGTTCAGTAGGCTTCAGCGAGATCCCTTTCCGGGTGTCCATCTCACTGGTGTAAGTGCAATGTGGGGAACCCGTCCACAACAAACCCCCAACGTAGGCCCTGGGCGTGGCTGCAGGGCATAGCTGATCCACTCGTTGGACCACGTGTTCGGCCACGCCAAACGGGTTTTTGTTCAGTGGTCGATAAAACCAACAAGAAGCACCTAACTTTTTACAATAAAATTTCTGGCTGTTCACTGTCCACAACACAATAGTGTCCTTTTTCTTAACCGGGTATACACAACATGAACCAAAACTTTTCACACATAGATTATATCAATACCCTTCCGGGTAACTATATAAAGTTTTCTGATTTGTTTCAGTTCAGTTTAGTAGTGGTGCTCCCTCCAGGGAAGCATTTGTCCACCACTAGATGGCCCTGCCGGGTCATCAGCCTCCGATGGCAGGGGTGCGTTCTCCTTCTCCTCCATTCTGCACACATTCAGGGCTTACCACCCACGTTCTCCACGGTGACGGGTATAGGTTACTCTGTCTCCGGGGTACTTAGCTGCTGCCGGAGCAGAAGCTGCTTGTGGACAGCCAGGATCAGCGACACCAGAAGTCAGGGGCATATCCTCCACGCTCGCCTTCCGCACATCAAGCGCGTACCTCCCCCTCTCCCCTGAGTATTGTGGTAACCAGGCAGCTCCTGGAATGTATGGCATAGACAGTGGCATTATCGGGGCTGCGGCCGCACCCGCTGTTGGAGCTTCGCCTAAGTTGAGCTTCTTTCTCCCTTCCTAGTTCACCCTTGCCGGGGTAGGACTCACCGCTCCGGATGCTTATGTTGTCGCTCCTTGTACAACCGGTCACCGAGACTGCTCTGCTGGTCACTGTACAGCCGCACTCTTGCTGCACAACCGCACTCTTGCTGCACAGCTTCTCACACTTGTGTTGTATTCACAGAGCTGCAGCAGCTGGGATCGTCGGATGGGTGTATGGATCACACAGCATAGGGCTGCAGAAGCTGGATGGATGGGATCACACAGCACAGAGCTGCAGCAGCTGGATGTATGGGATCACACAGCGCAGAGATGCAGCAGCTGGGATGGATGGGAACACACAGCCCTCTGCAGGGGGAGGCGACAATCTCCCCCCTCAGTCTGATGCAAAGGGGAAGGTTGGCACCTTTCAGCCTGAGTGACAGACAACTCTGGTACAATCTATGCAAGTGGAAGGGGCCTATTTTGGCGCCGTTTCCGAGGCTCCGCCCATGATGGGACACCCCATATATCATTAACTCCGTAAGTGCTACAGTAATGGCTGTGGTTTATATAGTTATACACAGTCTTTGTGGCACACAGGACCCGTTGCAACGGGTCAGTTCATCCTGTTCGTGACGCCAAGGTTGACGCGCCCCCTGGGCCGTGGGGTACTCAGTAGCCGGGCCAGTCCTTTTCTATTGGGGTTGTCATGGTGGCAGTGACCCGGTCCGAGGCCCAGGGCGGTCAATAAAATAAAGTGAAGAGTCAATTGGGGCAATAAAGATTTGGGGATAATGTTCGTGACGCCACCCGTGGTATGCGGCTATAGGGGGCTGCCGCTGCGGTGCAGATCCACTGGGGCTGATGATGACACAGCAGAGATAGTGCAGCTCTCCACGGGCAGAACTAAGCCCCAGGGCAGTATATAGGACTTGATGAGGTAGATGTTGTTGGCAGGGACAGTGTAGTGCAGGGCCGGTGACGCAGTAATAAATCAAGGACACAGTGGGGTGCAGTCTTCAGGCTTTACTCACAGTTCTTAGGCAGTTCCAGGTTATCACTGCAGCCGGTTATAACCACCCACGTCGTCCTGTGTTCTCCAATGAAGGGATCCAGTCAACTCCCAGGCAGTTCAGGTACACTTGGTCGGGATCCCCTTCTTATGTGCCTCTCTGGCCGTCTCTCTGAGCTGGTTCTCGCCCTCCTGCCCTGCGCCTCACAATCAGTGTCCCAAGCCAGTGGCCTCAGACCTTGTCGGGCGACTTAGTCTCAGTCCCCTGGACGCTATGTGGCCACCTTTTTGGCAATGTAATTGTGGATTTCGGCTGCAACACCTTGAAAATGCTGCAGCCTCCGGTTGGCTAGCTGAGCCTGGTTGTTCTCCACTAGTCTGGGGCCAGTCCCCTTCTGCGCCCTGGTCCCTCCACTCGACGGCGGTCAGGTGGATGCGGGTCCCACGGAGAGCGTCCGCGCTCCCGTGCCCC
Organism: Phyllobates terribilis; assembly: GCF_046119375.1. Classification (NCBI taxonomy): domain Eukaryota; kingdom Metazoa; phylum Chordata; class Amphibia; order Anura; family Dendrobatidae; genus Phyllobates; species Phyllobates terribilis. The sequence continues at coordinate 15,670,983 of NW_027362761.1, read as the reverse complement.
TGAGACCCCCTCTGTCCCTTCTTCGCTTCCTTCTTCTGGGCCCCTTACTCTGGGCCCCCTCCTGTCTGGACCTGTCACAAGCAGGACCTCCCACCCCTTCTAGAAGGTTCCACTTCTTCTTATACCCTCTGCTAGGGTGCTCCTCTTTCTACTTCCTCCACCCACATGCACTACATGGTTCACTCTCCTTTGGTCCCCCCCTCCAGCCAGGGACAGGGCTCAGCCTTGCCCTGTCTGCTGGTCTGGAGTGGTGTAGTGCTTGATACAGGTGTGTGGGTCCCGGGTAGTGTTCCTTCCTTACCTGGAAGTGGGGTACCACACCTCTGGGTGAGGTGCAGTACCTATGTGGCATCTGGACACACAGGGGCGCCACATAAGCATATTAGCTTCAGCACAGGCTGTTGCCGCTTGGCCGAGGCAGTGCTGCAGTGCTTCCAGCTTGCGAAACAACTGAAAATATGTCTTATATTCTAGGTTCTTCAAAGTAGCCACCTTTTGCTTTGTTGACTGCTTTGCACACTCTTGGCATTCTCTTGATGAGCTTCAAGAGGTAGTCAACAGAAATGGTTTTCATTTCACAGGTGTGCCCTGTCAGGTTTAATAAGTGGGATTTCTTGCCTTATAAATGGGGTTGGGACCATCAGTTGTGTTGTGCAGAAGTCTGGTGGATACACAGCTGATAGTCCTACTGAATAGACTGTTAGCTGCTTTTTTCTTGCCATAATACAAATTCTAAGTAAAGGAAAACGAGTGGCCATCATTACTTTAAGAAATGAAGGTCAGTCAGTGTGAAAAATTGGGCAAACTTTGAAAGTGTCCCCAAGTGCGGTTGCAAAAACCATCAAGCGCTACAAAGAAACTGGCTCACATGAGGACCGACCCAGGAAAGGAAGACCAAGAGTCACCTCTGCTTCTGAGGATAAGTTTATCTGAGTCACCAGCCTCAGAAATCACAGGTTAACAGCAGCTTAGATTATAGACCAGGTCAATGCCACACAGAGTTCTAGCAGCAGACACATCTCTACAAGAACTGTTAAGAGGAAACTTTGTGCAGCAGGCCTTCGTGGTAAAATAGCTGCTAGGAAACCACTTGTAAGGACAGGCAACAAGCAGAAGAGACTTGTTTGGGCTAAAGAACACAAGGAATGGACATTCGACCAGTGGAAATCTGTGCTTTGGTCTGATGAGTCCAAATTTGAGATCTTTGGTTCCAACCACTGTGTCTTTGTGCGACTCAGAAAAGGTGAACGGATGGACTCTACATGCCTGGTTCCCACCATGAAGCATGGAGGAGGAGGTGTGATGGTGTGGGGGTGCTTTGCTGGTGACACTGTTGGGGATTTATTCAAAATTGAAGGCATACTGAACCAGCATGGCTACCAGGGCATCTTGCAGCGGCATGCTATTCCATTCGGTTTGCGTTTAGTTGGACCATCATTTATTTTTCAACAGGACAATGACCCCAAACACACCTCCAGGCTGTGTAAGGGCTATTTGACCAAGAACGAAAGTGATGGGATACTACGCCAGATGACCTGGCCTCCACAATCACCAGACCTGAACCCAATCTACATGGTTTGGGGTGTGCTGGACCGTAGAGTGAAGGCAAAAGGGCCAACAAGTGCTAAGCATCTCTGGGAACTCCTTCAAGATTATTGGAAGACCATTTCCGGTGACTACCTCTTGAAGCTCAACAAGAGAATGCCAAGAGTGTGCAAAGCAGTCATCAAAGCAAAAGGTGGCTACTTTGAAGAACCTAGAATATAAGACATATTTTTAGTTGTTTCACACTTTTTTGTTAAGTATATAATCCCACATGTGTTAATTCATAGTTTTGATGCCTTCAGTGTGAATGTACAATTTTCATAGTCATGAAAATACAGAAAAATCTTTAAATGAGAAGGTGTGTCCAAACTTTTGGTCTGTACTGTACATACACGCACATACACACGCACACATCTACAAATACACACAATTCAACATACATAGATATATTCACATATATACACACAAGCATACATTTGCAGATTTATACAACCTCAGCTACATACAAATACATTTTGGATGCTTTTACAGTCCTTGATTGGAGCATCCAGACACATAGCGCTCACCTGCTGGGTGGCTTGCCTCCGGTCCGGTCCAGCCCACATTCCTGGATCCTGTTCTTCAAGTGTCCTGCACTCCGTGATGAGGAGGCTGGCAGACATGACCGCGCACAGCGGGGTGCGTCATGCGGCTGCGTCTGCTATCCCATGATGCCGCCGGCCGGGCACAGCAGCGCACAGAAGTACAGTGCCGGCCGGCGGCTGCTAAGACTGCAGGCCCCTCGGTTGGGGACCGGAGCAGCTCTCCTCTGCTCTGCACAGTTAAGTGCGGAAGTGGCGCACAAAACATTATAGTGAGGGCAATCTGGCCATGGGCCCCCCGGAGTCCCGGGCCCCGGGCGGTAGCCCAGATTGCCCTCATTATAATCCGCCTATGCTTGTGAGTCACATGTGGCTCCCGTGCTACAGGTTGGGAACCCTGCAGCATAGCTATTTTCCTGCTCCAGTGTTCATGTGCAATATAACAAATGATTGACATAATACTTGCAACCAAAATGTTCAAAACTTCTCATTTGAAGCCAGTACTAGAGCTCCCAAGTAACAGGAAGTTAGAAATACGTGAAGTTCTGAGGTAATACTTACATAATACATAAGAAAAGCATGTTGTTTTTTTCAAAACAGGGAAATCAAATATTATATGAGCATGGAAAAGCTTTAGGATGGATTTACACAACATTTTTGGTGTATTTTGAGGCTTTTTTACTTTATTCTTAAAATTGTTTTTATATGGTCTTTTGTTACATTGAAATCTTATGAAATGCACTACACACATAGCATTTTGGGAGGTAATCCTTTCTGTGTTGTGTTTGAGAAGCTTTTGGTTTTTTTTGTTTTTTTTTCTGCAGCAGCATTTGCTCTAGGTATGGTTTTTATGAAGTTTTTATTCCTCCAAAAGCACAATTTTGCAACATTTTGCCCTGCATGTCAACTTTGCTACTTTTCTGTAAAAATCTAGGCTTCTCTTAGGTGAAATGGCAGGGTCAGTAATAGATTTGTTATAACAAATTTCACGCAAAAGTGGGGAAAATTATAGCTAAACTTCTCCTGTAAGCCCAAAGACATGCAGCACAAGTTACTTCAACACTGCTGTATTCCTTCATGAATCAGCCCCAAGTGTTAAAATTTTGAATGTTAAAATGCACTCAGAACGTGTGCTAATGTCATGGTGTAATCAAGGTTCATGTATATTCATCTCATCACATCGAAAACGTTATTTACCTGCAGATATAGGAGTAACAAAAATGTACTTTGATCAGCTCCTCCTACTCTCTAACATCCTGCTTGGAGATCAGATACTATTCTCAACATGACAGGTTCCTTTTAAGATTCAAAATGAAAATGTGGTAACACAGTGGTAAACTTTGTTTTTTTTGTTTTGGACCTGTAATTTTTGAAAATATGGCTACATTTCGAGTTTACTGTATATGTGGCACCCCAGGAGTCCGGATGTCACATTGGCATTGCCTCCCTCACAGGGGGTGATGCCATGCCTGGAAGCAAGGAGGGGTCCCCTTATCAGGTAACACCAGCATCCAACACTTTTTCCGGCTCCAGACCAGAAGGGGGAGCTCTAACCCGGTTTCAGGGGAGCTTCCTCTTTAAATTGGGGCCCGGAGGCGGAGGTTAGGAGAATCAGTTGGAGACGGAGTAGACTCAGTCGGGGATGGAGGAGAGTGAGTGAAAGACGAGGGAGAACCTGGGGAGGGGAGCTGTGACCAAGATCGCCCCAGAGAAAATTGCCAGAAACCGGACACTGGAGTCCGTGGTTGCTCGGGTACTGAAGTCCCGGCAACTAAATCCGGAGGGCAGGAGACTGCAGGTCGCCTCGCCCCACCAAACACCCGGCGGCTCAGCAGCACACTAGAGGCCGGAGCTGCCACGAAGGAGCGACACCTGTAAAAGGCTCGAGCTGCCTGCCATACGGGCTAGGATTTAACGATCACTCAGGAAAGAGGGCCGCAGCATAGCTTTAGGCAGCAGGGCCAAAGAGGGCAGCGCAGAAGGAAGGCCTACAACCCCACCTGGCGAGGTGGATCCCAAATTGCTTCTAAGCTGCCCTGATCTCCATTACCTTCTGTTACCAGTGCCCCGGTCTGCACCATCAAACATCAAGTAAAGGTAGAGGAAACCACCATTCCTGTGTCATCTGGTCATTATCTGCACCCTCAGTCCTGCACCCCAACATCCACAATCCCCTACATAAACCGTACCGGTAGCCCTGGGGCCCCTCTCTACCCGTGGGGAGCAAATCCATCCCAGCTGTGTGACCAATGGCCCCAGTAGTCTCTTTCAGCAGCGGCGGCCACCTATAGCCGCATACCACTGGTGGCGTCACAAAACTTTTCCCCTAAATAAACTGTCCTTTTATTGACCACCCAGGGCCCCAGACCGGGTCACGCCCCCTTGACTATCCCAAGGAACCGACCGACCCGGTAGTGAGTACTCCACGTTCCTAGGGGGTGCGTCATATATAAGGAGCATTATGGCATAGTTCACAGAGGCTTAGAAGATTATAGTAGAATTCATGAATTAATATCATGCCGCCAAGAGAGGGGGTTTGCCAACATGTACATTATTTCTGAGAATTCCTTGTATACAGTAGATCCAGAAATGAAAACTAAGGATGGTAAGAAGTGTGAGGCAGTGACTGGGATTGTATATGAGGGACGTTATATATCCCCCAGAATGTGTACAGAGACCTATGAAACCCGTTGGAGTGCATTGCAGTCACAGACACAGCTGCGGCTGCAATGCAAGAATGAAGGTGAGCATTGACTTGGTCAGGCTATCTGGCTAAGGCAGATTAAGTAAAACCCGGCAGGGCCTTTGTGGCGCCCCTGTCGGTCCAGTAGCCACAGAGGTACTGCATCTAACCCAGAGGTGTGGTACCCCACTCTCAGGTAAAGACGGAGTACTACCCGAGACCCACACACCCACATACAATACACTCCACTTCAGTAGGGAAGGGCGAGATTGCTTCTAAGGGAAAGCACAGTCCCTGGTCCCTAGCTGGAGGGTGGAACTAGGTAAAGGAGGTGGGTGGAGGAAGAAGGTCAGTGGAGCACAGAGCGTAGGAGTATAAAAAGGAGGGTATAAAGTTCTAGAGAGGTTGTTTAGAGTTGAGATTGGAGTCAGTTGGGAGCTGGGAGCTCAGGAGGAGCTCTGCTCAGGAGAGCCAGGAAGGAGAGAGGAGTCGGCCCAGTTAGCGAGGCCCAGGAGAAGGAAAGAGAGGAAAGAATACGGGAGCAGTGTGGAGGGCTCCAGAGAGACAGAGGGGATCCCAGGGGCATGGCGAGTGCAGAGGCCACCCGTGCACCCAAATTCACGCTGACGTAGAGGGATCAGGCCGCAGAAAGGGACCGGCCCCAACCTAGTGGAGTACTTTAGGTCTCATCTAGCAAACCGGAGGCTGCAGCATTTCAGGTGCTGCAGCCACACTCCACACCTAATCGCCGAAAAGGTAGCCATAGAGGACCAAGGAGACTCAGAGGACATCGCCCGACAAGGCCCGTGGGCACTGGCTTGGGACACTGGGTGTGAGGCACAGGGCAGGAGGATGAGAGCCAGCGCAGCGAGACGACCTGGAAAGGTACATAGAATGGGGTCCCGTCCAAGTACTCCTGAGATACCTGAGAGTTTGCTGGATCACTACCTCGGTGGACACAGGACGACGTGGGCGGTTACACACCGGTAACTGTAACTTAAGAACTGTGAGTAAAACCTGAAGACTGCACCCCACTGTGTCCTTGGCTAATTACTGCGTCACCTGCCCTGCACTACACTGCACCGACAACATCTACCTCATAAAATCACCATATACTGCCCTGGAGCTTAGCTCTGCCTGTGGAGAGCTGAACCAACTCTGCTGCGTCACCATCAGCTCCAGAGGATCTGCACTGCAGCGGCGGCCCCATATAGCCGCATACCACAGGTGGCGTCACGAACATTATCTCTAAAAACTTTATTCCCCTTTTTCTTTAATTATTTGACCGCCCGGGGTCACGGACCGAGTCACTGCCACCGTGACATCCCCAGCACCGACCGGCCCGGCTACCGAGTACCCCACAGCCCCAGGGGGCGCATCACCTTCATTTCTTGGAGGAGGCTACAGGAAGGCAGTGGGGCAGCCTCCTCCCTCCAACCCGGGTTTTCCAGTGGCACTTGCCACAGGTCCTTTAAAAAGCCTACATTAAGGGTTAGTGTTGTTCAGTGTTGGAACTTGCTAGGAGCATAGCAGGAAAGCTCTGCGGACCTGTGAGTAGCTGAACCCACGCCTGGGTCCATGTTGGCCGGAGCCGTGCAGTGTACATCTTGCGCAATGTATGCATTCCCTGAGCTACCGCTCAGGGATCCATACTGCTGCGAGAGATGTGAGCATATCGTGCACTTGGAAGCCCAAATCCTGGATCTAAGTGCTCAGATAGCGGTACTGAGGAGCATCGACAACATGGAACGGAGTTTGCTGCTCACCGAGCAGACACTCAATGGGTCAACACTGGGGGTGGAGCTTAGTGGGGAAGCGCAGGCTGAACAGGCAGGGAGCTGGATAACAGTTAGAAGGGATAGAGGGAAGAAGTATAGGAAGGCTGGTTCAGAACCGGCATTATTGGAGCACGACAGATCCTCTGACCGCCGGGGGAGTGTATGCTCCAGTAATGAGGGGGAGGGGGGAAGTGTAGGGCAGGCTAGACAGGTCCTGGTAGTGGGTGACTCTATTATTAGGGGGACAGACAGGGCAATCTGTCACAAAGACCGGGATCGCCGAACGGTGTGCTGCCTCCCTGGCGCTCGAGTCCGGCACATCGCGGATCGGGTTGACAGGTTACTGGGTGGGGCTGGCGAAGACCCAGCGGTCATGGTCCACATTGGCACCAATGACAAAGTGAGTGGTAGATGGAGGGTCCTTAAAAATGATTTCAGGGATCTAGGTAGGAAGCTTAGGGCAAGGACCTCCAAGGTAGTTTTCTCAGAAATACTACCAATCCCGCGAGCCACACAGGAGCGCCAACGGGAGGTTAGGGAGGTGAATAAGTGGCTAAAGAGTTGGTGCAAGGCAGAAGGGTTTGGGTTCATGGAGAACTGGGCCGACTTCGCTGTCGGCTACAGGCTCTACCGTAGGGACGGGCTGCACCTCAATGGGGAGGGTGCAGCGGTGCTGGGGAAGAAGATGGCTAATAGGTTGGAGGAGTTTTTAAACTAGAGACGGGGGGGGGGGGGAAACCAAGGAAATAGGTGGGATGTGAGGCAAGCAAGGGGGAAGGGGAGAAGTGAATATAATGAGGGTGGAGAGGGGGGTGGGGATAGTACAGTTAGATCGTTAGAGAAGAATAGGATGCTAAATAACCCCAAAGTTTTATCTTGCATGCTGACCAACGCAAGAAGCCTGACCAATAAGGCGGATGAGCTGCAGGCGCTTATATCGGAGGAGAGGTATGACATCGTAGGTATAACAGAGACTTGGCTAGACGATAGCTACGACTGGGCGGTAAATTTAACAGATTATAGTTTATTTAGAAGGGACCGGAAACAGGGGAAGGGCGGAGGAGTCTGCTTATATGTAAAGTCACGTCTAAAGCCCAGACTAAGGGAAGATATAGGAGAGGGAGAAGAGGGGGTCGAGTCCATGTGGGTAGAGATAGAGGGGGCAAAAAATAATAATAAAATATTACTGGGGGTCTGCTATAAGCCACCCAATATAACAGAGGAGAATGAGAAACTGCTATTAGGACAAATAGACAAAGTAGCAAAACATAATGAGGTGATTGTAATGGGGGACTTCAACTACCCGGATATTGACTGGGAAACAGAAACCTGTAGATCGCAGAAAGGAAAAAGGTTCTTGACAAATATTAAGGATAATTATCTCTCCCAACTAGTGCAGGAACCAACGAGAGGGAAGGCCGTGTTGGACTTAATATTGACTAATAGGCCTGATAGAATAACTGAGGTACAGATAGGGGGGCACCTAGGTAATAGTGATCATAATATTATCAATTTCAAAATGCCCTTCAGTAGGGTTATCAATAAGGGAACAACTAAAACATTAAACTTTAGGAGGGCGAAGTTTGATCAGCTGATAGAAAACCTTCAACTTATAGACTGGGACAAAGTTCTTAATCAAGGAAATACGAATAGTAAATGGGAAACCTTCAAAAGAATTCTGAATACTCAGTGCGAGAGGTATATACCGTATGGGAATAAAAGGGCCAGAAATAAGAGGAAACCAATATGGTTGAACAAGAACGTAAAAGGGGCGTTAAATAGCAAAAAAGAGGCATTCAAGAGATTAAAACAGGAAAACAGCAAGGAGGCACTAATGTGTTACAAGGAAAAAACGAGAACCTGCAAAAAACAAATAAAAATAGCAAAGGAGGAAACAGAGAGACGTATTGCTAGGGAAAGTAGATCCAATCCCAAACTGTTCTTTACGTATATAAATAGTAAAAGGATTAAATCGAATAATATTGGACCGATAAAAAGTGAGGAAGGCAAAATCATAGAGAAAGATGAGGATAAAGCTAATCTATTAAATAAATTTTTTTCGTCAACTTTCACAAAGGAAAAAGAACTAACAGGCGAAATGAGAAGTGACAAACTTAATCCTCCACTAAGTATGACAAATCTAACCCAAGCTGGGGTACAGAAACGCCTCAGTAACATTAAAATAAACAAATCACCAGGACCTGATGGCATACACCCACGTGACGCGCCCCCTGGGCCAGTGTTGTTTGGGGGATACCCGGAGCCGGATCAGATGGGGGTTGTAGTCTCCGAGTGGCTGTGACCCGGTCCGTGCCCAGGGTGTCAAGCTCAGAGTGTGGCAGTCCTACAGATGTTATTAGTTCTTTGTGTCGACTACGCCACCCGTTGATTTGCGGTCAAAAGGCCGCCGCTGCAGCAGGGTCCGCTGAGGCTGTTGGTATGTGTGCAGCTTTGGTAGTATAACCCCCAACGGGAGGGGTATAGCCTCAGGGGGTCAGTTGCAGAGGATGGGGGTTGTGGTGGTGCAGCGGGGATGGAAATGAGACTCAGAGTCGGGCTGTGCAGTTCAGGGTTTGTTTACTTACTGCAGTTGTTCTGGTCACTCCGGCCTTAAGTGACCACCCGAGCCGTGCTGCGTCCACCAGGTCCTGGACTCAGCCAACCCCCAGGTGATTCTGGAGCGTGGTCTTGAGCTCCCTTTCTGTCCTGTCCTCTTCTCTGGCCTTCCCCACCAGGGATCCACCTATGTCCGGCTCCCTCGGGCCTCTTGGTGGTAAACCCTTGTCTCTGGGTTCCCTGACCCTATTCGTGGTCTGCCTTCCGGGTGGATTTAGTGGGTGATCGTGGCAGATCCTGCCCATGACCTCCGGTTCCTGGCTAAGGTGTGCTGTAGCCTCTGCCAGCTTGGGATCCGGTACCCTGTTGCCAACTCTTCACCCTCTGGTCTAATTTGGGCTCTTGGAGTTCCTTCTTTCTCCCCCTCTGGGTCTTTCTTTCTCCTCTCTCTCTCTGGGCCTTGGAGCTGCTCTTCTCCTCTGCTCTCTTCCTCTGCTCTGCTCTGACAAAAGACTGACAGACTGACCCTGATCTAAGATGGTGCCCACCTTATATACTCCCTCTATGTGTGAGCTCAGGTGACCAGCACCCAATGAGCTCCTAGCACTACCCAGACTGCTCCCCCTATCTGCCCCTACACTACTGGGATGTTCCACCCCCCTCCCACTCCAGCCAGGAACAGACACTGTCGTACCTGCACATTTCTCTAGTGGGAGTACCATCGGTCTGCTCCTCGGAAATGGGATGTGTGTAGTGCATGCAGCTAACTGAGCTCAGTTCCACACTCCATCCTTACCCGGGAGTGGAATATCACACCTCTGGGTTGAGGTGCAATACCCCTGTAGCAGCCGAATCCTCAGGGTGCTACATTCCCCCCTGGTAAATCACAGCACGTCCTCGGGCTGTAAGATATAAACAAAAACATCCAAAACATACAATTTTTTTTTCATAAACATAAACATATAAAACATATAAAACATCATCAGCAGCAATAAACTTTTCATATAAACATTCTTGTTTCTGGTTCCTCCGGTCACGGTGCAACTTGTGACCGGGTAAAGTGCGACAGTCTCTCTTGGAATAAAACAGTTCCCTATAAAACCGGTAGGGGGCGCTTTAGAAAGCGCAACTATATACAAGGGGATATGGCCGCTCTCAGTCCTCGGCCAGGTATTAGGGAGGATTGACCGCTCTCAGTCCTCGGTCAGTGGGAATAGGGACACACGGGGTTAACAGTTCAATTGGCTGGTCCCAACGGGGACTATATTTTAACTAGAACAGTTCTTATACCCTGACGGGTAACTATGTACAGTCTCTTTACCGTACTTCAACGACGGCGTCCTCCTGCTCTTTCTTGTTGGTTGGTTTCAGTTTCAGACCCGTCCGGGTCCTCTTGCTCCTCCTCACACCGCAGCTCCTCCTCCGTCAGGCGATGCACATGGAGGGCGTAGGGTTCTTTGGCACACTTGTGCCGGGTGAAGGTGACCTCGTCCCCTAAATACAGGTCACGACCTCTGTGTCCCTCCGGTAGGTGGGACTCAACGTCTCTCCTGGTCACGAAGACGTCGCCTGGGGTGCGGTGATCCCTGATGAAACCCCACCCATGCTGCAGATTGAACTTTATCACAGTCCCGATGGTACGGGGACCATGCGCTGCACGGGGGTTTCTCCTGGTCCGGCTCTTCTGCTCCGCGCTCCTTATTTGGGCTTGTTGTTCCCGGACCCGCCTCTCTCTCCGCTCCCTCTCAAAGACCTCGAGCTGCTGGCGGCAGCACTCTGCACGCTCCGCTGCGGCTGCCCGAGTCTCCTGAGTGAACCCCATGAGGTCTTCTCCGGTGGGGTCCCACTCAAACTGTGCCTCTTCCAGCGGGGGCGAGGTCCTCTTTACGGGCTTCGGAGCCGGAATCAGGGGTTCATCTAGGGGTCTCTCTTTCCGGAGTCGGGGATGGTGAAACTCCGGTGGCCATATGAAGGGCTGCCCATCCGGGCACGTATGCTGGGCGAACAAGTCCTCACCCAGGTGCGGTACTTTAGGTGTTATGGGCGCCGTGGTGGTAGCGGCGCCCGGGTTAACCAGGCCTTGCGACCAGGCCTGGGGCACCTTGAAAGTAAAGGGCACCGTAAGAACGGCGGCGCCCTGGGTTATTCGGCCCTGCGACCAGGCCGGTGGCTCCGCGGAGGTAGGGGGCGCTGTTGGTATTGCGTCGCCCGGGGGTACTAGGCCTTGCGACCAGGCCGATGGTATTTCCTGCTTGGCCACGCTCGAGGTCGAGGCGTGTGACGTCACAGGGGTCGCGGCTTCCGTTTGAGGTCTAGTCTGCGGCGGTGACGTTGCAGCGACGGGCACGGCAGGGGGTACTTCGGGCTCTGCGACGGGGAGCTGGGGCAGGCGCGCGGTTTCCCGGCTCGGGGTAGTGACGTCCCCTTTACCTGCCTCCATTCGTTCGGCTCCCTTCTCGGCGCCGTCTCCGGCCTTCAGTCCTCCTGCGCCATCCTCAGAGGCGGTCTGTCTCCTCGTCTCGGGTGGCGTGCTCCGCTGACGAGTCTCGGTCTGCTGGGCCATCTCTCGGCTCCACTCCGCCAACGTCTCTCGTTGCACCCGGGCCAACCTCTGTGCGAGGCCCTCCAGCGCAGTCTGTGCACACTCCCGATCTCGGGGGAGCTGTGCTAGGATCTCCAGCAGGCCTTCTGGAGTGGCGACCTGCAACAGGCTCCTGACCACTGGGTCGGTGCTGCCTGACTCTCCCTCCAGACGTCTTGTCTCCGGGTGCGCTCTCTCCAGACTGCTCCAGGCGACACCCATCTTTGTTCTCTTCTTCTGTCTCCGCCCACATCGAGGGTGGTCCCGGGGCAACTTCAGTTCCAGGGGCAGTTCTCTCACGCTGATGGACACTTCCAGCATCACAGTCTCTGTTGGTGGGCGCGGTTTCCGCTTTTGGCGCCATTCTTCGACCTGGCCCACGATGGGAGGTGGCCTTTTGCCACCCTCTGGCACGCCCATAATGGCGTCCGCTCTTCCAAGGCGGGAAATCTTTGGAAATGGCGGGAATCGTCTCCCAGTGGCGGGAAACTCCATGGATGGCGGGAAAAAGCTGCAAATGGCGGACAACCGGCGGGAAACGACCTGTGATGGGGCCCGATGGCGGGGACCCTCCGGAACCGGCAGGAGACTTCTTTTTGAGGTAACGGTGTACTTTTCTTCAGGCACGCAGTACCCGGTTGTTGCGGGCACGTTATCCTGCCGACTACGCCAAAGTTGACGCGCCCCCTGGGCCAGTGTTGTTTGGGGGATACCCGGAGCCGGATCAGATGGGGGTTGTAGTCTCCGAGTGGCTGTGACCCGGTCCGTGCCCAGGGTGTCAAGCTCAGAGTGTGGCAGTCCTACAGATGTTATTAGTTCTTTGTGTCGACTACGCCACCCGTTGATTTGCGGTCAAAAGGCCGCCGCTGCAGCAGGGTCCGCTGAGGCTGTTGGTATGTGTGCAGCTTTGGTAGTATAACCCCCAACGGGAGGGGTATAGCCTCAGGGGGTCAGTTGCAGAGGATGGGGGTTGTGGTGGTGCAGCGGGGATGGAAATGAGACTCAGAGTCGGGCTGTGCAGTTCAGGGTTTGTTTACTTACTGCAGTTGTTCTGGTCACTCCGGCCTTAAGTGACCACCCGAGCCGTGCTGCGTCCACCAGGTCCTGGACTCAGCCAACCCCCAGGTGATTCTGGAGCGTGGTCCTGAGCTCCCTTTCTGTCCTGTCCTCTTCTCTGGCCTTCCCCACCAGGGATCCACCTATGTCCGGCTCCCTCGGGCCTCTTGGTGGTAAACCCTTGTCTCTGGGTTCCCTGACCCTATTCGTGGTCTGCCTTCCGGGTGGATTTAGTGGGTGATCGTGGCAGATCCTGCCCACGACCTCCGGTTCCTGGCTAAGGTGTGCTGTAGCCTCTGCCAGCTTGGGATCCGGTACCCTGTTGCCAACTCTTCACCCTCTGGTCTAATTTGGGCTCTTGGAGTTCCTTCTTTCTCCCCCTCTGGGTCTTTCTTTCTCCTCTCTCTCTCTGGGCCTTGGAGCTGCTCTTCTCCTCTGCTCTCTTCCTCTGCTCTGCTCTGACAAAAGACTGACAGACTGACCCTGATCTAAGATGGTGCCCACCTTATATACTCCCTCTATGTGTGAGCTCAGGTGACCAGCACCCAATGAGCTCCTAGCACTACCCAGACTGCTCCCCCTATCTGCCCCTACACTACTGGGATGTTCCACCCCCCTCCCACTCCAGCCAGGAACAGACACTGTCGTACCTGCACATTTCTCTAGTGGGAGTACCATCGGTCTGTTCCTCGGAAATGGGATGTGTGTAGTGCATGCAGCTAACTGAGCTCAGTTCCACACTCCATCCTTACCCGGGAGTGGAATATCACACCTCTGGGTTGAGGTGCAATACCCCTGTAGCAGCCGAATCCTCAGGGTGCTACACACGGGTACTAAGGGAACTAAGTAATGTGATAGACAGACCCTTATATCTTATATTTAAGGACTCTGTTGAGACTGGGTCTGTACCACTTGATTGGCGACAGGCGAATGTAGTGCCAATATTCAAAAAGGGAGCGAAAAGTGACGCCGGAAACTATCGGCCGGTGAGTCTGACGTCCGTTGTGGGCAAAATTTTTGAAGGCTTTATTAATGAGGCAATCATGGAGCATCTTGTTGCTAATAATCTATTAACCCCGAACCAACATGGATTCATGAGGAATCGCTCCTGCCAAACAAACCTGATTGACTTCTACGAGGAGGTTAGCTCTCGAGTAGATCAGGGGGAACCAGTGGATGTCGTGTATCTCGACTTCTCAAAAGCGTTCGATAGCGTGCCACATAATAGGTTGGTATACAAAATGAGAATGATGGGGCTGGGGGAAAATGTCTGCAAGTGGGTAGCTAACTGGCTAAAGTATAGAAGGCAGAGGGTGGTTATAAATGGAATATACTCAGATTGGGTAAGCGTCACTAGTGGGGTACCACAGGGGTCTGTACTAGGCCCAATGTTATTTAATATCTTTATTAACGACATAGTCAACGGGATAAATAGTAAAATATCAATATTTGCAGATGACACAAAGTTATGTAAAAAAATTAATACAAAAGAGGACAGTGCAGACCTACAGAGGGATTTGGATAAGCTGGGTAGGTGGAGCATTAAATGGCAAATGAGGTTTAACGAGGAGAAATGTAAGGTCATACATATGGGAAGGAAAAATGGAAGTCACCAGTACTCACTGAATGGGAAATCATTGGGGAATTCAGAGATGGAGAAGGACTTGGGCATCTTGATTGATAGCAAACTAAATTGGAGTGCCCAAAGTCAGGCCGCTGCTGTAAGGGCAAACAGGGTAATGGGATGTATCAGAAGAGGTATAGCTGCAAAGGATGAGAACATTGTTCTTCCACTGTACAAAGCACTGGTCAGACCACACTTGGAATACTGTGCTCAGTTATGGGCCCCAATATATAGAAAGGATATAAACGAGCTTGAAAAGGTACAAAGGAGGGCAACAAAATTAATAAGGGGAATGGAGGGACTGCAATACCCAGAGAGGTTGGCAAAACTAGGACTATTCAGCCTGGAAAAGAGAAGGTTGAGGAGGGACATAATAAATGTGTACAAATATGTTAGGGGACAGTATAGAGATCTTGCCCGGGATTTGTTCAAAAGGAGGGATATTACGGTAACAAGAGGGCACTCACTAAGACTGGAAGAGAAAAGGTTTCAGCACCAGCATAGGAAGGGGTTCTTTACGGTAAGAGCAGTGAGAATATGGAATTCACTGAGTGAGGAGACGGTAATGTCGGATTCACTAAACCAGTTCAAGCGGGGACTGGATGCATTTCTAGATACCAGGCAGATTTCTGCATATACTTAAAAATAAAATAAAATAGTAGGTTGATACAGGGATTTATTCTGACTGCTGGTTTCAGAGTCGGGAGGGAATTTTTCCTCAGGTGAAGATTGGCTAAATCATTTGGGGTTTTTGCCCTCCTCTGGATCAACTTTAGCAATTACAGAACTAACAGGTCGAACTTGATGGACGCAAGTCTTTATTCGGCTTTACTAACTATGGACTATGGAAGGCTCTGCACCAGTCAGGCTCTGAGCTGCCGGGCGCGGCCATTGCCCCTGGCAACCGTTGTTTATGGACTTGTGTTAACCCGGCTGCGAACCGGAGGACTTTCTATGTTACCTGTGAGTTTGCTGAATAAAGCAGTTTATGTTGGACTTGCTTGGGTCACTGCCTCAGTTACTGCACGGTGTGAACACTGCCGCCTTACAGAAGACAACATAAAATATTGGCTTTAATTGGTCATACTCTTCTCCACTTTTCTAAATATGTAAAACACTTCATCAACATAAGAAGGAAAATAAAAGTGGCATCTAGAAATGCCTAATAACAATGTCAAGGCCAGGGGGGGATTATATATATTTGCAGGATACTGTATCTATTCCATCTACCTATCCCATTTCTATCTATCTATCTATCTATCTATCTATCTATCTATCTATCTATCTATCTATCTATTATCTATCTAGTATATTTCTAATATCTTTCTATCATCTATCTATATCTTTATAAAAGATTGCTTTCTTTTTTTAGCCAAATAGCTTTAAGTTACATAGAGAATTACTGTATGTAAAAGATGATGTTAAAACGCATTGCATAAGATTACAGACGCATGTCATACGGATACTAGGCGACATCCTTTTTAAATAAATAGACTCACAGGTGATATGTTGTCCAGACCCCCATGATGTCTTGTCCTCTAGGCTGCAGAGCTTCCTGACCAAATATCTATGACCCCTCACTTGTGCAGCCATCGCAAACTTCCATAGCAACACAAGTAAATTCTGACCCCAGACCTCTAAATCCATTCTGTATCTGGCCCGGTCCCTTATCACCAAATCCAAATATACAGACCTCAGACAACACTTCACTTCAGACTCTAGATAAAATTTAGACCCCAGATCAAATGCCTGGGGTTATGTCTGGCAGTCCCATAGACTATGAATGGAGTAGAGGATGAGGATGTGCACCGTTCCAGTTAGGATGGCCCCGTTTTTGGGGTTCCAGAGGATTGTTCTCAGGATCACTGGGATTTACAGCAGTCGAGCCCCCAGCAATCAGCCATTTATCTCCTTTCTTACAGATAGGATACAAATTGTTTTTCTTGGGAATAACCCTCTAAAGGGTCACCAGGCTTTTACCACATAATCTGAGAGCAGCATAATATAGGGGCAGAGACCCAAAATCCAGCGATGTGTCACTTACTGGGCTGCATAGTGTAGTTTTGATAAAATCCCTGTAGTCAAGCATATTCATAAGTACTATACACTGTGTTCCAAATTATTATGCAAATAATATTTTCTCAGATTTTCCCAAATTACCTATATGAATTGCAGTCATTGAAATTTTCCAGTCAAATAACTATTAGAGTACAATTGAAAGGTTTTTGTACAAACTGCCTATGATAACAGTATATTTAAAAAAAAATAAAACACTCAAACTGCACTCAAAATGCATGTTCCAAATTATTATGCACAGCAGAGTTTTCAACCTTTTCATTTTAATAAAGAACAAAAAAATGGTCATTTTTGAAATTATAAGCATTAGCAGGTTATTACAAACTGAAATCAAACAGTTTTCAACTCAAAACTTTATTCTAGATGATGTTACATTTTCACATAGGACCCCTTGTTCGAAAGGAGCTTCTGAACTCTCTCGTCCATTGAATTTGTCAGGTTTTGGATGGTTTCTGCTTTAATTGTTTTGCATGAGGACTGAATACCCTCCCAGAGCTGTTGCTTAGATGTGAACTGCCTCCCGCCATCATAGACACTCCTTTTGATGATGCTCCAGAGGTTCTCAATGGGGTTGAGGTCAGGGGAGCATGGGGGCCACACCATAAGTTTGTCCCCTTTTAGGCCCACAGCAGCTGTGTTATGTGCAGCATGAGATGGTGCATTATCATGCATGAAAATTATCTTGCTGCGGAATGCACGGTTCTTCTTCTTGAACCATGGCAGGAAGTGCAGTTTGAGAAACTCAACATACATTATGGAGTTCATCTTTACCCCTTCAGGGTATAAAAAGGGCCGACAATCTCTCTCCCCATGATTCCAGCCCAAAACATTACTCCACCTCCTCCTTGTTGGCGCCGTAGCCGTGTTTGCATGGGGTGTCCATCAACCAGCCATCCTCCACTCCTCCACTCCATCCATCTGGACCATCGAGATCATTTCATGCATGATAATGCCCCGTCCGGGATGTCCTTTTTTCAGGTGGGATTCCACGTCACGCCGATTGACAAAGAGATTCGTGGCCATTTGCGGCTCCCTGGTGAAGACCCATGCAGCTTCCAGGTTAAATTTGACCACGATCCCCTCTGCACGTGGACTGGGTGTGACTCGCCCCCATGGCCATGGGGTACTCGGTGTCCGGGCCTATGGATGCCGGTGGGGTATATCACGGTGGCTGGCCCGGTCCGTGGCCCAGGGCGGTCACCTAAAAGGGGAATTATTTATAGGGGATTTGTAAAGTGTTTGTGACGCCACCTGTGGAATGCGGCTAAAGGGAGCTGCCGATGCGGAGCTGTCCTCTGAGGCAGATGTTAGGGCAGCTTATGATGGAACGGCTCCCCGCAGGTGGAGCGGGCCTCAGGGCAGCGTGGGGTAATGGATGGTGGTGCAGGGGAGAGACGGCCAGGACGGTTCAGGAAGAAATGACAGACACTCACACGGGGGTTCGCTTCGGTACCTTTACTGGTGTTGATTCAGGTATGGTTCAGGGTACTCGGTAGGCAGGGTGCACTTCTGGACTCTCCCCAGTGAGCGGGTATAGGGCCTCCTGATCCGTGGCTTCCACTTGCTAAGCTTCTGACCTGCCTGAAGCTAGGCCTGGCTTAATTACTGTTTCTCTCTCTTGCACCTGCTGACCTGGTGGTAGGGCTTTCTCTTGGAGATCACTCTCCCTGGACGCTGGGGCCTCCGTGACTCCTAGCCCTGGTACTGTAGTCAGCGTTGGTCGACCTGGGACTTGTAGTCCTCCAGGTGTCTGGTGGTCCCTACTGGGTATAAAGGGACCCGGTAGGCGCGGACCCGGCGTTCGGTGTATATTTCGGGGAGAGCCTGGTACGCTCCTCTGCCCCTTCAACTCTCTCCTTTCCTCTTTGCCTTTGGCCACACTCGGGGCCCTCACTCCTCACTCGTGCTGTAGGCCTTGGCTCGCCTAAGCACAGCAGCCAGCGTGCTGCCTCTTCACTGGTCTAAGTGCCAGCACACTCTCAGACTCTCTCTCAGTCTGACTAACAACTCACTACCCACTGCCTGGCTCCACCCTCACTATATATATGTCCCTAACGGGCTCCCTCTGGTGGTCTGAGGTGGTAGGGTGGAGGTGTGTGAATGTGTGAGGGCCTCTTGTGGAGAAGTCCATCCATGCACCCTACTGCGTTCTGTGGCACCTGTGCGCAGCAGGGCGCCACATTCCCCCCTAGTACAATTCAATACTCCTGGACTGAAGCATTTTTTTTTTTCAAAACAGGTAACAATAATAACAACAATATTATAATAATAACAATAATAAGGTTACAATAAGTCCCGTAACCTGGTGTCCATTTCACCGATGAAGGAACATGAGGAACATGAGGGACCCGCCTGAAAACCCTCAACGTAGGCCCTAGACGTGGCTAAAGGGCATAGGTGATCCAGGTGCTGGACCACGTCTTCGGCCACGCCAAAAGGGTTTTTGTTCTGTGGTCACTTAAGGGGCACTCCAGGGAGTGCAACTATGTACAGGACAGTTTTTGGGCTGCTCACAGTCCTCAGCCTACAAGTCTTTATACCCTTACAGGTAATTAAATGCACATATAAATTTCAGTTTATATAATAAACAATGAAAGTAAGCGATGCACAACTGGGTAACTATTTACACTGCAGGTATTTCTAACTTATTCCTTATACCTGGCAGGGACCTGGCCTTTTGTACTGCGTGTTGACCTACGTAGTACTGGGGTGTTGTTGATGTGCGTATTTGCACTGTCTGCTACCCTGTCAGATCTACGTGTGGGTAAATTGTAGAACT
This sequence comes from Phyllobates terribilis, assembly GCF_046119375.1. Taxonomy (NCBI): domain Eukaryota; kingdom Metazoa; phylum Chordata; class Amphibia; order Anura; family Dendrobatidae; genus Phyllobates; species Phyllobates terribilis. Next base: position 15,651,724 of record NW_027362761.1, on the reverse strand, counting down.
GTCTTAACCTCTCTATGGGACTGGCAAGTACACTGGCTACTGGGCCTTCTGGCTCTGCTTCTACCGGTGATCCTTCTTCCGGGGATTCTTCCTGAGCAGGCTCTTCTGGGGCACTTACAGGTCCTACTTGCAGTGGAGAGTCTTCTGGCTGTTGGTAGAAGTGCATCATAGGTATTATTACAGCTCCATCCAGTTGAGGCCAATCTGCCGGGAAATCTCCTAAGACAGTATGGAGTACATCTTCTTTGGGTTCTTCAGGCACTATAAGAGGTACTTCTTCCTGTGGCTTCAATAGACCTTGGCACAACTTCAAGTGGTCTCTTGAGACTGTTGCAGTGGTCTTACCTCCATCTTTACTGATTAGACAGGTTTTTCTATTGTCGAACCTGGAATCCAACACAGTGTAAGTCTCTCTTTCCCACTGGTCTTCAAGCTTGTGGGTTCTTCTCTTTCTCTTCAACACAACTTCTCCAGGTGTTAAGGGTTCTGCTGGTGCACTCTTGTTGTACTGTGCTTCCTGCTTATCTCTCACCCTATTTAGACTGTCTTCGACACAGGCCTGTACTCTCTTGTACTGCTCCTGTCGGGTCATATCCCAGTCTTCAGTGGACATATCTGCTTCTGGCTCTACCACTCCAAGCTCCAGGTCCATGGGCAACTTTCCGGGTCTTGCTCTCATGAGGTACGCTGGAGTACAATTGGTGGCACTCACAGGTATGTGATTGTACCAATGTACTAGGTCAGGTAGTTTGTCTGGCCACTGATTCCTTTCTTCTTGAGGTAAGGTCTTCAGCAAGTCTATGACGATATTGTTCATCTTTTCACATAGACCATTGGTTTGAGGGTGGTACGGCGTAGTCCGAATTTTCTTACACCCGTACAGATGGCAAAACTCTTTGAACAGCTCGGCTTCAAAGGCAGGGCCTTGATCCATCAGCACCTTATCTGGGTATCCATGGGGCCTGCAGAAGTATGCTTGAAACGTCCTTGCTGCAGTTTCTGCCATCAGATCCTTGACGGGAGCTACCACTATGGTGAGGGCATAGGAGTATCCTGATCTGCTGGGTGACAGCTTGACGTGACCCAGGGCGACGATCTCCAGGGGCTGGGTTGTCTTGATGGACTGCAGCGGTGCCTTCTGGCTGCTGTAGTCTTTTCTTCTGAGGCTACAGGGTCCACACTCCCGGCACCACCTCTCTATGGAACTCCGCATTCCAACCCAATAAAACCGACTCTTCAGGAGGGTTTCCAGTTTCTTCCAGCCAAAGTGCCCTGCTTGATCGTGGTAGGCCTCCAACACCATCTGGATGTCCGTCCTGGGCACTACAATCTGCCATACCATCTCATGGGTCCTAGGGTTGACATACCTTCGGCACAGCTTCTCTCTATAGATGAACAGCCGGCTTCTCTCATTCCACAGTTGCTTGGCTTGTGGAGGAGCGTCATTCTCCAGGGAGGAACCTTCCTGGGTTATCAGTTCTTTGATACGGCTGACAACCGGGTCACAGTCCTGGGTCTCCTTCCAACTGTGATGAGGTAAAGAGTTTAGTGTCTTACCACGATACCTCCTGGAGGTGCGCTGCTCGTGGACCATCCCATTTCTGTGGAAGGCAGGTAGCTCAATCTCCTCCAGGTCATCCACTTCTTCTTCAGTGTCCGACTGGTGAGGCACTCTGGATAGGGCATCGGCGTTGGCGTTCCTTTGACCTGCCCGGTACTTGATGGTGAACTGATAGTTTAACAGTCGGGCCATCCAACGCTGTTCCATGGCTCCCAACTTGGCTGTCTCTAAATGTGTCAAGGGGTTGTAGTCAGTATAAGCCGTGAACTTACTGGAGGCCAGGTAGTGCTTGAATTGTTCAGTGATGGTCCAGACCAAGACCAGGAACTCCAACTTGAAGGAGCTATAGTTTTCTGGATTCCTCTCGGTAGGACGAAGCTTCCTGCTAGCATAGGCAATCACCTTCTCCTTGCCATACTGCTTCTGACTCAACACAGCTCCTAGTCCCTCGTTGCTGGCATCAGTGTACAGCAGGAAAGGTTGGCTGTAGTCAGGGTAGGCTAGGATCTCTTTGCCAGTCAGGATCTCTTTCATCACTGCAAAAGCCTGTTCTTTACCCCACTGGAAGGAGGGGTTTTTGCCTCTGATGGACTGTCCTACCAGGAGATCTTGCAAAGGCGCTGCCTTCTTGGTGTAGTCCTTTACAAATCTCCGGTAATACCCGACCAGTCCCAGGAACTGACGTACCTCCTTGAGATTCTTCGGTTCCTGCCATTTCTGGATGGCAGTGACCTTCTCTGGGTCTGGTGCTACTCCTTCTGGACTGACGATGTGCCCCAGGTACTGAACCTTCTGTTTGAGCAGGTGGCACTTGGAAGGCTTCAACTTCATCCCATACCGGGACAACGACTCAAATACCTCCGCCAGGTGCTTCAAATGGTCCTCATATGTCTTGGAGTACACTATCACGTCATCCAGGTATAGCAGCACGGTCTCGAAGTTACAGTGCCCAAACAGCACTCCATTAATCTCTGGAACGTTCCAGGGGCGTTGCAGAGTCCGAACGGCATACTTTTGAACTCGCAGAGTCCCATCGGAGTAGTGAAGGCCGTTTTCTTCCGGTCCTCCTCAGCAACTGCTACTTGCCAGTACCCACTAGTGAGGTCAAGGGTAGAGAAGTAATTTGCAAACTTTAGTGCAGCCAGGGATTCCTCTATACGGGGCAAAGGGTATGCATCTTTATGTGTTATGCGATTTACCTATCTGTAATCTACACACATCCTCATGCTTCCATCCTTTTTCCTGACCAGGACCAGGGTAGCTGCCCAGGGGCTACAGCTATCTCTTATTACCCCTGCCTTCTTCATGTCATGCAACATTTCCTTCGCTTTCTGGTAGTGTGCTGGTGGTATGAGCCTGTAACGTTCTTTGATGGGTGGATGGTCACCTGTGGGTATATGGTGTTGTACCCCTTTAATCCTCCCAAAATCAAGTGGGTGTTTGCTGAATACCTGTTCGTATTCCTGGACCACCCTGTATACACCTTGTTTTTGACGGACAGGAGTGGCGTCAGTCTCAACATGGAGCTGTTGACACCAATCCCCCACCTGGGTTTCTGAGTCACTACCCTCCATTGTGTCTGATGAGGTTAAGGACTCTACTGTGTGTATGGCGTTGTTATCCACAGTATACAACCTGGCAACAGTGGCGTATCTTGGTAATTTAACTTCATCCTCCCCACAATTTAGGAGACATACGGGTACCCTCCCATTGCGTACATCAACCACCCCTCTGGCAGTTAAGAGTGTAGGTCTGTGCTCTGAGCTAATGGGCTCTACTCTTGCCTGGTAGTTCTGTCCTCTTAGACCTATTGCTGCTCTACACCAAATCAGCATCTCACTCATTGGGGGAATCACAATGGGTATTGGGTCTGTCACACGTACATTACCAATTTCACCACCTGTTAGATTTACCTGTTGCTGGTACAGGAGGGCTCGTATCTCTCTCTGGAGCACCTTCCTCTGCCCTGCTTTGGTAGTGTCAGCAATCTGTTGGAGCAAAAACAACACTTCTCTCAAACAGTTACCAACAATATTTGTACCAAGTATCATATACAAGTCTGTATCACCAGGGTTAGACTCCACTACAATCAGTCCTTGGTCCTTTAGTTCCGCTCTCCCCACCTTCACAGTCACGTCCTTAACCCCTACTAGGTTAAGAGGAAGGCCGTTAGTGGCATACACGGAGAGGTTCGGGGCTGGCGGCTGGAGTTCATCTATGGACCAGTACCTTTTGTAGAGGACATCAGGTATGATGGTTACCTGTGAACCGGTGTCCAGTAATGCAGGTGTTGCTATCCCGTCCAGCACGATGGACAGGAAAGGCCTTCCTCCTACGAACCGGTGATACCAGCTTGATGGGCCTGGTTGATTTACTCCTGGGTGTCGGCCCTCGGCCCCAGGGTTTGCTCGTTTAAAGGACAGTTCCGCGCTGTGTGGCCTTCCTTGTGGCAGCGGTAGCAGATGAAGTCTCCTGTAGGGCGACGTTGGTTGTTGGTCCTCCCACGGGGTGGCGTTGTCCTCCTCCGGGGTGGCATTGTCCTCCTACGGGGTGGCGTTGTCCTCCTTCTTCTCCTCATCCAGGGTACATCCTCAGGGCTGTCGGCCAATAGGATCCTTCCCTCCGGCTCAGGCTCTGTCTGTAGCTGCAGGGTGCTCTGGACAGTGGCCAGGGTTTTACTTAACTGGCGCACTTCAGAGCGCAGGCTGTCCAGCTCGCTAGGAGGCACTGTTTGCATTTTTGTTTCAGCCGTTAATAAAGGAGCAGTGGGTGCTGTGGGCACTGGGGTGGCCTCACCCTGGTAACGCTGGATAGCAGTATCGTATGGTTCCAGGGGCTGCAGACCCTTAATAGCCATGTCCTTCAGGGTGTCAAAGGTGGCATCTGGATGATCTAAGGCCCACCACCGTACAGTTCTGCTCTCCTCCTGGGACCTCAACCCCCGAATGAACTGTTCCGTCAGCATTTTATTTTCATCTTGTATGCTGGCTGGACTAACCTGTTTCAGGGCCTGCAGGGCTTCCTGTAAGCGCCAGGCGTAGTCCCGGATACTGTCCTCAGGTTTCTGCACACAGTGGTAGAACCTCATCCGGAGATCCATCTCAGTGCGGTTTTCAAACACAGTTTGCAGTCTCTTAAAAATGATGGGTACTGATTCCTCATCTGCGGCTGGCCAGGTTTCAACTTCCCGCTCTGCGGCACCAGTCAATTGTCCCAGCACAACAGTGGCTCTCTGCTTACCAGTCATAGAATACATGTCCAGTACACCGCATATTTTTCTCTTGAATCCAGACAGGGTGTCTGGTTTGCCATTATACTGGGGAAGCCATTTCGCTCCAGGGATATACGGCAGGGCCATGGGTATCAACGGGGTCATGACCTCTGCTAGTGGAGCGGCCCCTCCGGCCTGTGCAGCGCCGGGTGCAGGTTGGGCATCAGGAGCGCTAACCGGTGCTCCGGCGGCTTGCTGGTCGTCGGCCATGGTTGCCCCCCCATAGTAAACCATAGCCTACCTTCTTCACTTTTTATCAGGTAGGCTGCAGATCGACGGGCGACGGTCTTCTTCCAGGACCTTGCGTCGCTCACGTCTGACGTCAGAGCGTCCACTGGACTCCTTCCAGGACCTGACGCTTCCTGGTTCGACGTCAGGGGCGGACCATGTCTTAGGCTTCGCACGCTTCCAGGGGTAACGCCTCTCTGATTCCCGCGGTTATGCCCCTCTTCTTCCCGCGCGGCGACAGGAAAATGGCGGACAATGGCGGGAAATCTCGGAAATGGCAGGAAATCTTCACCACAGTAAGTGTTACAGTCTTTTAAGGCGCACAGTACCCGGTGGCAACGGGCACGCAATCCTGTTCGTGACGCCAGAAGGTTGACTCGCCCCCAGGGCCGTGGGGTACTCGGCATCCGGGCCTATGGATGCCGGTGGGGGATATCACGGTGGCTGGCCCGGTCCGTGGCCCAGGGCGGTCACCTAAAAGGGGAATTATTTATATGGGATTTGTAAAGTGTTCGTGACGCCACCTGTGAAATGCATCTAAAGGGAGCCGCCGCTGCGGAGCAGTCCTCTGAGGCAGATGTTAGGGCAGCTTATGATGGAACGGCTCCCCGCAGGTGGAGCGGGCCTCAGGCAGCGTGAGGTAATGGAGGTGGTGCAGGGGAGAGATGGCCAGGACGGTTCAGGAAGAAATGACAGACACTCACACGGGGGTTCGCTTCGGTACCTTTACTGGTGTTGATTCAGGTATGGTCCAGGGTACTCGGTAGGCAGGGTGCACTTCTGGACTCTCCCCAGTGAGCGGGTATAGGGCCTCCTTATCCGTGGCTTCCACTTGCTAAGCTTCTGACCTGCCTGAAGCTAGGCCTGGCTTAATTACTGTTTCTCTCTCTTGCACCTGCTGACCTGGTGGTAGGGCTTTCTCTTGGAGATCACTCTCCCTGGACGCTGGGGCCTCCGTGACTCCTAGCCCTGGTACTGTAGTCAGCGTTGGTCGACCTGGGACTTGTAGTCCTCCAGGTGTCTGGTGGTCCCTACTGGGTATAAAGGGACCCGGTAGGCGCGGACCCGGTGTCCGGTGTATATTTCGGGGTGAGCCTGGTACGCTCCTCTGCCCCCTCAACTCCTCTTTCCTTTCCTCTTTGCCTTTGGCCACACTCGGGGCCCTCACTCCTCACTCGTGCTGTAGGCCTTGGCTCGCCTAAGCACAGCAGCCAGCGTGCTGACTCTTCACTGGTCTAAGTGCCAGCACACTCTCAGACTCTCTCTCAGTCTGACTAACAACTCACTACCCACTGCCTGGCTCCACCCTCCCTATATATATGTCCCTAATGGGCTCCCTCTGGTGGTCTGAAGTGGCAGGGTGGAGGTGTGTGAATGTGTGAGGGCCTCTTGTGGAGAAGTCCATCCATGCACCCTACTGGGTTCTGTGGCACCTGTGCGTTGCAGGGTGCCGCAGGTGCGGCAGGCTTGGTTTTGCGGGCCCGGATTTTAGCTTGCATATTGCTTCCCAGCGCAACCGCCGTTCCCGCCGCTCTGCCTCTTGCTTGAGGAGTTCCCGCCGGCAGTGCTCCTCCCTGCGTAGGGCCTCTGTTTGGGTCTCCCTGAGGAATCCCATCAGGTCACCCGCCTGGTCGTCCCACCTATACTCCTCTCCTTCCTCTTTGCGGGCAACCGGGGGTGCAGGAGTGGGCAGCAACGGGAGACTCTGGTCCTCAATTTTCACGGACCAATCCCATTCTGTGTGTCTGTACACCCATACCGGTGTGGGGGCAGGTGGTTCCTCTACGGGGCCCAGGAGCGTGTCAGCGCTGTCGGCACCCAGGGCAGGGATGCTGTTATTACCTGCTCCTGCGGCGGCTCCAGTACTGCACGTCGCCTCCAGGTCCAGGATAGGCTCCGCCGGGGCTGGGATGCTGACGGTGGAATGCAGCGTGGACTGCTGCCGGGTCATCAGTTTCTCCAGCAGCTCGTCTTTCATTAGCGTGACGACGGCCTGCTGGGCCTCTTCCTTCCGCCGGCCCAGCTCCTGTACCTCTGCGTGGAGGAAACACTATCCTCCAGAGACAGCTTAGTGAGGACACCCTCCAGGTTGATGGAAGATTCAGTTGGCTGCAGGCCACGGGCGGGAGTCTGGTGCTTGTCTCCGTCCATGTTGCCTGCCAGGTGCGTTCTGTCTCCACTGCTTGTGACCCAGCCCTGTTCTTCCTCCTCCTCCTCCTCTCCCTCATTGTCCCCCAATGCACGTTGGGATGAGATGAGGCTGGGCTGTGTGTAATCGACCGCTAAGGCTTCTTGATCCATTTCATCATACTCTGGCTGCAATGCCTCCTCTTAAATTCACTGCAGAGAGCATTGCAAAAGACAGACAAGTGGAATGCTGATGCTAATGATGGCGTCATCGCCACTCACCATCTTGGTGGACTCCTCAAAGTTTGTCAAGATGGTACATATGTCAGACATCCAGATCCACTCCTGAGGTCTTATGTGTGGAGTCTGACTTGAATATCGACGGCCTTGTTGCAGCTGGTACTCCACAACTGCTCTCTTCTGCTCACAAATCCTTTGCAACATGTGGAGGGTAGAGTTCCAACGTGTGGAGACATCACACACTAGTCGGTGTGACAGAAGCTGCAAACGCTACTGCAACACAGCAAGGGCGGCGGAAGCTGTAGCCGACTTGCGAAAATGAGCTGACAGGCGGCATACTTTGACGAGCAGATCTGGCAACTCGGGGTACCATTTAAGAAACCGCTGAACCGTGAAGATAAGCACATGAGCCAGGCATGGTACGTGTGTGATCTCACCTCGCCTCAGAGCTGCCACCAGGTTACGGCCATTGTCACACACGACCATGCCTGTATGTAGGTTCAGCGGTCTCAGCCACAGATCTGCCTGCTCTTTCACAGCTGTCCACAACTTACAAGCAGTGCGGTTTCTCACCTAAGCTTATGAGTTTCAGCATGTTGCCGCTTGGCGGAGGCAGTACTGCAGTGCTTCCAGCTTGTAACTGATGTGGTGATATCTGAGATGGAGGCTGAACATGAGGAGGAGGAGGAGGATGATGCGCAGGAGCTGTACACTGTGGGGGCAACTCTGACTGACATAGGGCCCGCAATCCTCGGTGTGGGGAGGATATGTTCTGTCCCAAGGTCCGACTGGGTCCCGGCGTCCACTATGTTTACCCAGTGTGCCGTCAGGGTGATGTACCATCCCTGGCCGCAAGCACTTGAGGGCACGGCAGATGTTTTGGGACACGTGCTTGTGTAGTGCGGGGATGGCACACCGGGCAAAATAGTGTCGGCTGGGGACCAAGTACCGAGGGATGGCCACCGCCATAAGGTTGCGGAAGGATTCCGTCTCCACTAAAGGCAGCATTTCCAACGCAAGCAGTCGTGAAATGTGCGAATTTAGGACTGTGGCCTGTGGGGCGTTAGCTGCGAATTTCCACTTTCATTCAAAGGTCTGGGATATGGACAATTGAACGCTGCGGTGGGACGTTGACGTGGACGTTGATGCTGTTTCTTGTGAAACTGCCATAACAAGTGAAGACTGAGAGGAGGGGGCATCTTTGCATGCAGTATGGACAGGGGATTGCCTTGCACACACAACAGGGGGTTCTATTGCACGCACAACAGTGGAAGAAGCAGTGGTGACACCCGCTGACACTGGTCGTGGACCCTGGGGTTCGCCCCACAAAGTCTGGTGCTTTGCTGCCATGTGCCTGATCATGCTGGTGGTGGTCAGGCTGGTAGTTTTGTCACCCCTGCTGATGCTGGCATGGCAGGTGGTACAAATGGCCTTTTTGGGGTTATCAGCAGAGTCTTTAAAAAAATTCCAGACTCTGGAAGACCTACAGGTTGTACTGGCAATGTCCCTTGTGTTGGTGTTACGGGGAACTGTTGCCCGCCTTCTGTGTGCGGCCACCACACTGCTTATTCCTGCCTGTTGGAGTACACTGCCTCCCTCACTTTGTATGCTGCTGGCCTCGCTCTGCGTGTCATCCTGCCACGTTGGATCAGTTACTAGATCATCCACCACCTCCTCCTCTTCCACTTGTGCACCACGATCCTCCTCCTCACTTCCGTGCAATTGTGTCTCTTCATCGTCCACCTCTTGTGACAAATTGCCAGCGTCGACTTCCTGTGGCTGTTCAAATATTTGGGCATCGCTACATGGGATCTCCTCTTCCACCACTTCAAGCGGAGCAGGCGAGGAGCACAAATCTGGAAATGGACCAGTGAACAGCTCTTCAGAGTGTCCAAGTGTGGGATCAGTTGCTGTCTGATGACACTCGGCATGGTGGGATGAGGGAGCATCAGGGTGCGGAGGAGTATGCGGTCGAGACTCACGGCTACTAAGAGTTGACCGTGTGGAAGACAGACCGGAGGTGGTGGTGCCCAGGTAACTGGAAGTATTATCTGCTATCCAATTAATAACCTGTTCACACTGATCAGTTCGCAATACTGGTGTTGTTCTGTGCTTCCCTAGTAATTCGGTCAAGAAGTGGGAGCGAGAAGATGTGGCTGTTGGTTGTGGCACATTTTCACCTTGGCCACGGCCCCGTTCTCTGCACGTACCATTACCAGAACGTCCACTTCCACGTCCCTTGCCACGCGCCTTGCCCATTGTAAAGGAAGTAAAATAGCTTACACTCGCACTATCAATGGAAAAAGGGTAATAAAAAGTAGATTAGAACCGTGGAAGAGGAAAACCACAGTTCTATTTCTCTGGCCTACACCCGACTCTTTTAAACAATCTGAACAATCAGGGAGAAACTATTACTGTTTTTCTTTACGGAAAAAATGCCAAAAGCTGAATAATAGAGATTTTTTACCGTGGAATGGCAAAAACACAGTTATTGTTTACTGGGGTATACCAGAAAATTTTAAATAGATATATTTGCGCCTGAACAGTGAGCGACACACTGTTTTTTTTTAGGTAAAAATGGCCCAAAAGTGGATAATACAGAGGTTTGAAACGTGGAACTGCAAAACCACACTTGTATTTCTTGGGCCTACACCAGACTATTTTCAACAGATATATTTGTGTCTGAACAATCAGGAGACACTACTGTTTTTCTTTACGGCAAAAAATGCAAAAAAGCAGGATACTATAGAGATTTGACCCGTGGAACTGCAAAACCACACTTGTATTTCTCGGGCCTGCATCAGACTATTTTCAACAGATATATTTGTGTCTGAACAATCAGGAGACACTACTGTTTTTCTTTAGGGCAAAAAATGCAAAAAAGCAGGATAATACAGAGATTTGACCCGTGGAACTGCAAAACCACACTTGTATTTCTCGGGCCTACACCAGACTATTTTCAACAGATATATTTGTGTCTGAAAAATCAGAAGACACTATTATTATTTTTTTATGGCAAAAAATGCTAAAAGCAGGATAATAGAGATTTTTTACCGTGGAACAGCAAAACCACAGTTATAATTTACTGGTGTATACCAGACTTTTTTAAATATATATATTTGCGGCTGAACAGTGAGCGACACACTCAAACTGTTTTTTTTTAGATAGAAACGGCCCAAAAGTGGATAATACAGAGGTTTGAACCATGGAACTGCAAAACCACACTTCTATTGCTCTAGTCTACACCAGACTATTTTCAACAGATTCAATCAGAGGCACACTTTTTTTGGGGGAGGGGTGGGGGTGGACACCAAAAGGTTAATAAGATGGGTATTTGTACAGTGTGAAGGAGGAAAAAAAAAGAGGATTTAGATGAAAAAAAAGGATTTTTCCTGGCCCCCAAGACCTGGAGCTAAGTCCAGCAATTTCAGCAACAGGAGCACACAGGACTGTAATGCAGCGTTTGCTGGTATAACCACTGCGTCTCCTATACAGCCCGCCTGCCTGCCTGCCTAATATCTGGGATGGATATTAGTCCTGAGAAGGACTGTTTGTTTGATCTGGCAGCCTTTACAGACCCTACACTAACTATTTTGCAGGATATATCTCTCCCTAAATCAGCAGCGCTGTCCCTACACTGTCTGATCCCGAGTGACTGTGTCCAAGATGGCCGCGTCCGGTTTTAGATACTCGAGGTGACGCTGTGCGGCCAGCCAATCACTGTAATGCCCACAAACAACATGGCTGCGGCATTACAATGACTGGCTGGCAATCCCTGCATGTTCATTGGCTCTGTAAAGAGCACCAAACATGCAGGGCAGAGACCCGAGCTCCCGCCCGAGTAACCCGGAAATGCTCGGTGCTCGCCGAACATCCCGAGTAGCGTGATGCTCGGGCGAGTACCGAGCAGTGTCGAGCATGTTCGCTCAACACTAGTCAACACCCCTCCTCATTACAGAGATGCACATCACCAGATTTAATTAATTGGTAGTTGGCTCTCAAGCCTATGCAGCTTGGAGTAGGACAACATGTATAAAAAGTATCATGTGATCAAAATACTCATTTGCCTAATAATTCTGCACGCAGTGTATAAGCGGAGGCAACAGGGAAAATTGGTGCAGTATTTAACATAATTACTGGAGAATTAATTAAATAACTGTAAAACAGTTCAGCTTAAAGTGTTTGGAACAAAGAATATTTCATGTTTCACTAAAAGAGGTTATTTATTATTTTTGCTCATGAAGCTAAGAAGTGTCAGGAGTGGTTGCAACGTACATGAGCGGGCCCCTCATGCTTTTGAGCAGGCTACGGCTCTCTCGCGGGTCACCTGTTGCCCTTCACTGGTCATGGGGTGCGGGGTGTCACCTCCGGGGGACGGAGCTTGCGGGGTGCGCACTCAGTCCGGATATCGCATTCTAGGAGATACACTCCTAGCATTGCTGGGAGACGGGACACCGCCTGCTGGGGCAGTCAGATGATGGGAGGTGTCCTCCAGTCTTTTCTACCCTCCTCTGGTGTCCCTGTGGTCTGGGGGTGGGGATTGGGAATTGCTCCAGCGTAGTCAGGTGACTGCTGGGAGGCAGATTTAAACCCGCCACTTCCTCCTTTTCATTGCTGATTATTTCAGTTCAGGCGGGTGGTTAAGGTCAGCAGTTCTGTGCTTCTGAGGTGGTTCATGATTTGGTGCCTGTGCTTGGCTTATCCCTGTTAATGTGATTGTATAGCATTAAAAGAGTTTTTACAATTATTATATGAAAATACATGAAAACAATTTACCTCCAACCTAAAAGTTCTTATCTGGTCCTGCCACTGACGCTTGCGGCTGATACTTTTTATCTTCTTTCTATGGTTCTGCTCTTACACCATACAGTGTAAAACAGTGAAAAAGACAAAATAAGGAGGCATTTACATTGGCTGACCCACCGCCATTAGATAATCTGCCAATAGCAACATGCAAGTCAATCAGCAGACATATAGCCTCTTTAGACAGGATGACAGCATTTCTATGCTTACAGATCAATCATAATACAATCACTCTGTGTGCACAGAATATCATAGCTCTCGACAGCACATCCTGTTTAAACATGACCAGGTGCTGCAGAGAACATTGATTTTTAAGCAAGCATTTTACTCGTTTGTCGGGTGATTGGCAACTTGGTTAGACAGGTCAATTATCAGGAAAAGAGGGTTCCAGATAATCGGCTAATGTAAATGCACTATATACAGTATGTGTGTTCACACGTTGCGCCCGCATTTGCTGCGGTTTTCAAATATAGCTGCAAAAACTATTCGTTTTTAGAGTTATAGAGGCCATATAATGCACTGCGGCCTCAACCTGTATATGCCGCCTCAGAAAGGACCACTGTCCACGTCGTGAATTTCTATATAAAAACATTTTACTGTTTATATGTTTAGTCTTTTAACCACTTCAGGTTTCCAAAGACGGCGATCAGTCAAAAGAAGTGAGCTGACCATTCTTCATTCATCTTTCACTCTGAAGATGCTCTATACTTTACAAGTCAAGGTGGTTTCAAATACAGGGTTTGTTATTTTAAAAAAAAAACAAACAAAAAAAAAACACTACAGTTTTGGTGCAGTATTTTTTGTGCCTACAGGAGGATCCAACAGGAAGGCTAAGCATAAGCTACTGTATGTACACACTGAATTTTCCCATGGTGGTCAAAAACAATGAGATCTAGTGGAAACCATTTCAGGAAACACTTCTTTATGCTACATGCATATGGCATTTTTTAGACGCCAGCGCAGCCACCAAGTTTTCCCGGGCGAAGCTACTTTAGGAAAGCTCCAGCCGATGTTTTCTTGAAGCGGCTTTGCCAGCGGTCTTTCCATCATTCTTGCGGCGCAAGCAAGTTTTGCTCTATACTGTCAAGTATACACTGTGTTCCAAATTATTATGCAAATAATATTTTCTCAGATTTTCCCAAATTACCTATATGAATTGCAGTTGTTGTAATTTTCCAGTCAAATAACTATTAGAGTACAATTGAAAGGTTTTTGTACAAACTGCCTATGATAACAGTATATTTAAAAAAATAAAAAACTCAAACTGCACTCAAAATGCATGTTCCAAATTATTATGCACAGCAGAGTTTTCAACCTTTTCATTTTAATAAAGAACAAAAAAATGGTCATTTTTGAAATTATAAGCATTAGCAGGTTATTACAAACTGAAATCAAACAGTTTTCAACTCAAAACTTTATTCTAGATGATGTTACATTTGCACATAGGACCCCTTGTTCGAAAGGAGCTTCTGAACTCTCTCGTCCATTGAATTTGTCAGGTTTTGGATGGTTTCTGCTTTAATTGTTTTGCATGAGGACAGAATACCCTCCCAGAGCTGTTGCTTAGATGTGAACTGCCTCCCGCCATCATAGACACTCCTTTTGATGATGCTCCAGAGGTTCTCAATGGGGTTGAGGTCAGGGGAGCATGGGTGCCACACCATAAGTTTGTCCCCTTTTATGCCCATAGCAACCAGAGATGCAGATGTGTTATGTGCAGCATGAGACGGGCATTATCATGCATGAAAATGATCTTGCTGCGGAATGCACGGTTCTTGAAAGTTCTTGAAGGAGATTTTTTTTTGTTTCCTGAAGCAATTTAGATGACTTTTCAGCCATTTTGGAAGAGTTTTTATCCTGAAGGGGTTTTTTTGCAGCGTTTTGATTGGATTGTATCAGGATCCACTTTGAAGAAGTGACATGCAATTTTAAAAACCTGTAAGCGCTAAAAAAAAAGCTCAAAAGACTGAATATATGAACAGAAATTTGGTTATAAAATAGAAATGAATAGGAAAGTCTTTCAAGCATTTTTTGAGCAAATGTTCAGGCTTTTTTTTGAGTGGACACGCTCCAAAAGTCTCTTGAGTGTACACATACCCCCATTTCTTGTCAGTCCTTTGGTTCAAAAATACTGCATAAAAAACTGCCACAAAAACTGTATCGCTTTTCTTAAAAATGCTGTCTGTAAAACCTCCCCTACATGGTAAAACTGGGTTAAAATGGTAATTTAAAAGGTAAAAATGTAAGAAATTGTATTAAAGTCTTTTTACTTTTTAAATCCACAGGCGTCCTACGGACCCTTCTGTCTTACCAGTCACCCCACTGGGTGCGATGATATCCCCTAAAGAGAAAAGCAAAGTTCGCCCCCCCAAGGACAGTATGACTCTGTTGCCTTGCTTCTACTTTGTGGAGGTGAGTAAAGACAACGAAATGATTAATCACTCAATCCTAAATAGTTATTTCCAAACGATTGCAGTCATGCAAAGAAAAAACAAACTCTGATAGTAATCATCCTCCCCAGGTCTAGTGTAGGCTGATCCTGTCTCTCTGTTGAGGTTGCAGAGGTGACGTCACGTTGACACCACACATCACTGCTGCAGCAATCACTTTGCACAGTAGTGTATGACCTCTGCATGAGCAGAGCTGCTGAGCTTGGTGATTGGCTGCAGTGGTGATGTGAAGTCACCACTGCAGCCAAAACACAAAGCCATAAGCAGCAGTGGAGAGTCAGCACTGGATACAGGGAAGATACATACCATATTATTTTTCATTTTTTCAAGGGTTACCAAGATACAGTGGATTTTCTGCTGTATATTTTCTTGTGGAAATTCTGATGTGTTTTAAGTGCCAACATAATAGCATAGTGTGTACAAAAGTTGTGAATGTCACTATGATTTTCACCATTTGCAAAGTAAATGGTGAAAGGTGTGTGGCTTGCCCATAGCTTCTTCGCAATGACATTGCTGCAAAGTACCACTTTGGATTTCAATCTGTCACCCTCGCTGGAGGATAAAAACTACAGCAATTTTTTGTTATAGATTTTGTTGCTGAAAATGTACATTTAACTTGAATTGAAAATGAAAACCGCAGTGCCTATCAATTTACTCTGCAAAATTTCATCTGTGATTTTTGAATAAGATTTCATGAACTCTCATTCACAACGCTGCTACTGTAAGACGCAAATCCACTGCATATTCAGCACATGGGAACATACGTACTGCTCGACAACTTATGCTGTATAACAGAATGCGAAATATTTACTGCAAATCAGAGGTGCAGCTTACATTCTAGCACAGCATCAGCTTATCTGACTCATATATGTGTAGTGTCCAAAGCTATGAACCCAGATTGTACCCCAATCACCATTCTAAGGCCATGGCCCCACTATCAGTATTCGGTCAGTATTGTTTCTCAGGAGTGGGTGATAAAACCAGATGAGGAACAATCAGAGAAAAGGTATAATAGCAACAAGTCACCAATTCTACATTTATCACCCACTCCTGGTTTTGGCTCCCACTCCTGAGAAAAAACACAGACCGAATACTGATAGTGGGGCCATGGCCTAATACTGATGTTAACATCCTAATGTTAATCTCTATGTGTATTAGGTGTATTAGTCTTTTCCTCCTACCAGCATAGTAATGAGACGGCTCCTGTGTCAGACTGTGATGAATGCTGTAAAGGAATTGTTCACATCCAATCGTAAAATAACCCCACCTTGATGTGCAACAGTTCACAATTAGCAAGCTAAGTAGATTAGTTAGATTTCTGCCAAATCGGATCTTGAGCTCATGTTTAAGAAAATTGGCACAGAAATGTATTAAATACAGATGCTTCAAAATCATGCTCCAATCCCATTTATTAAGTAAAATGATTTACTAAATATTGATATTAATTTTACACAATTAATAGCATGGAAAATCCGGACAAGAACACGGAGTATTGCAGACTCAAATAAAACCATTATTTATTAGAAAATATTACAAATACAGATAACAGACTGTGCAATAAAGACATAACACAAACAGTAAAGATACGCATAGCTCCAGGTATCCACAGTTAGTACATCAGGAGGTCCCAAATGGGCCCATACTAAACAACATATACAGTCATGGCCAAAAGTATTGAGAATGAGACAAATAGTAATTTTTCCAAAGTTTACTGCTTCATTTTTTGTAATGGCAATTTGCATATACTCCTGAATGTCAAAGAGTGATCAGCTTAACAGTAGTGTTGAGCCACCCCCGTAGTGTTCGAGTTCGGTTCGGTTCGTCGAACACCCGTGTGTTCGCCGAACTGTTCGTCGAACTGTTCGTCGAACACCTTCGAACACCGTTAAAACCAATGGCAGGCAAACAAAAACACATAGAAACACATAGAAAACACCTTCAAAGGTGTCCAAAAGCTGACAAACTGCTCAGAAGACATAACTAACACATGGAAAAGTGACAAGTACATATAGTCATGCGAAAATAAAAGAGGTGGAGGAGTAAAAGGAGGGGGAGACACAGATATAGGCATGTCATGCCCTTCTAAAATCCAAAAAGTGAGAAGCCGACACGGCCAGTCCGCTCCTGCCCGTGCCACCTCCGTGTCGCCGGGTTTGTGCCAGAGCCGCGGTGAACCCTGACGGCCAGCCCCCCTCTCCCAATACTGGTGCCTGTCCGCTGGTGGGTCGAGCGAGCCCCCCTGTGGTGGAGGCAGCTCTAAGCTTTTTAATTTAAATTGTCTCTCTAATTTGAATGAATACACTTTAAATCCATTTACAAGGATCTATTGGAGGGCAAGTCTCATGCCAGCAGCCGCGGTAATTCCAGCTCCAGTAGCGTCCACTAAAGCTGCTGCAGTTAAAAAGCTTTTATAAGGATCGAGCTCGGCTGTCCACCGCAAGGCATCCTACTGCCAGTCCCAGCCCCTATGCCTTGGGGTGCCTCCTGATGCTCTTCACTAAGTATCCCATGGTCCCGAAGCATTTCCTTTGAAAAAATTAAGTGTCTAAACTACAGGTGGTGCAGCTTGCTTAACAGCCGGGATAATCCGCTCACTAGCAGACACTGCTACTAGGCACAAAGTATTTCCTGGGCTAGATGCAGTTAAAAATTTGTAATTAGATACTCTCGTTGGATGCTGAGAAAGCATTCCATAGAGTCTCCTGGCACGCCATATATGATTCTCTTAAAAAGCTTGGGGTAGGGGTCTAGGGGACCCTTTTATAGCCAAAATCACGGCCCTGTATCGCAATACGTCACCTAGGCTGAAGATAAATGGAACTGTAGCACCCTGAGTGCTCGGTTGCTACAGACGTATTGCACCTCACCCAGAGGTGTGATATCTCACTCTCAGGTAAGGATGGAGTGTGGATCAGGACCCGACACCTGCATGCATTACACCACATTGCCGTGGGGCAGGGCGACCAATATGCCCCTGAGATGGGCACGACAGTCCCTGTCCCTGGCTGGAGTGGGGGGAGGGAACACTGAGGAAGGGGAACCCTGTAGTGCAGGAGCAGGGAGGAAGCAGTTCCTGGGTGCATTGAGAAGGGAGTATAAAAGGTGGGCACCATCTTAGTTCAGTGCAGAGAAGTCTGAGCAGAAGTGGCAGGGAGCAGGGGCTCTGCATGAGCTCTGCTCCGGAGGCGGGCCTAGTAACAGAGGCCCAGGCCTGGAAGAGGGAGAAGGAAGGAAGAGGAGCGGAGAAGGCTCCAGGAACGAGGAATGAAGGGATCCCAGGGGTGCGGACGGGCGAGTCGCCACCGCACGCCCGAATCCACCTGCGTGGAGGGGTCAGGCCAAAGGGGGAGACCGGTCCCCGAACTAGTGGAGGCAGGAAACGACCCTCAGCTAGAAACCGGAGGCTCTGACATTTTATGTGGCGCAGCCCCTCGCTACACCCGCTAGGAAGGCACCACATAGGGTCAGGGAAACTGGCGCCAAGTTTACCAAGAGGAGGCCCGAGGCAGCCGGACAGAAGTGTTGGTAAGAAAGGCCAGACAAAGGACACACAAAGGGGGTCCTGTGAAGTGCTCCAAAGTTATCTGGGAGTTGTCTGAGCCCCTCACCTGGTGAGCACAGTACGACGTGGGCAGCCGTTACCTGCAGACGTGGTCTGGATAATAAGAACTGTGAGTAAAGGCCCTGGACTGCATCACTGACTCCGTGTCGTTACTGCTGCTGCCCTGCACCATCACCCCCATCCTCCGCATACACTGCCCTGAGGCTATACTCCTCCCGTGGGGAGTTATGCTACGCTCTGCTGCACCCACAACACCAGCCTCAGCGGTCTGCCCTGTAGCAGCGGTTCACTCTGACCGCAATCCACGGGTGGCGTAGTCGGACATTTAAACATCAAAACCACATAAATAGTTCCGCCACTGGTTTGACCGCCCTGAGCCACGGAACCGGGTCGCCGCCACGAAGACTACAACCACCAGCATCCACCAAAAAGGGTCCGGCTCCAGGTGTCCCAAGGCCCAGGGGGTGCGTCAGAACATTTTCATCACCTTTCACAATCACCAATGGGACAAGGCAGGGATGTCCTCTGTCCCCTCTCTTATACATCCTAGTGACGGAGCACCTGCTCTCATCAATTCGCCATAACCCCAATATTAGGTGGATTGAGGTGGGAGGCACCGAGTACAAGTGCTCTCTATTTGCTGATGATGTCCTAGTATATATCACTCAATCACATATATCCATCCCTGCTGTTATGGCTGAAATAGATCACTTTGTTACATGGTCAAATTTTAAAATCAATGCAGCGAAGTCTGAGGCCCTCGATGTCTCCCTCCCCAAATCCATATAGGATTCCATCCAGTCCAACTTTCCCTTTGCCTGTCCCTCACAGGGTATCAAATACTTAGGAATTCCTATTCATAGAGACCTCTCCCATCTATGTTATCTTAATTTTGGGCCCTTTATTGAACAACTCCATACAGACCACGGTTGGCAAGTTAGAACTGTAAGATTCACTACGTGAACCGCTGGTGTTTTGTGGAAAAGCACATGTACACTGCGTTCCAAATTATTATGCAAAAAGTGTTTAGGAGTGATAAGGGAAGAATTTGTTTGTTTGTCAGTTAAACTCATTGATGGTGATGTGTGTCAGGGCTCTTTATATCACTGTAAGCAATTGCAGACACCTGTGCTAATTAGTTTGGCAGGTGTGTCCAATGAAAGGCAAGACTACTTAAGAAGGCTCTCTCACATTATTAAGCAGCCTACATTTTCTGCCAAAATGGGAAAGAAAAAGGATGTGTCGGCTGCTGAGAAGCAACAAATTGTGGAGTGTTTAGGTCAAGGCATGACTACAATCAACATTGTGCGATGATCAGGATGAAGTGTCTTGGCAATCAAGAAGTATGTAGCTGATTCACAGTACACACGTGTGCGTGCTGATAAGGGCAAATTGAGGACTCTTTCCTACAGGCAATTACGTCAGGTTGAAAGAGCAGCGGCCAAAAAGCCTTGTCATAGCAGCAGACAAGTTTTTGAAGCTGCTTGTGCCTCCAACGTCCCCCGAACAACAAGATGCAGGGTCCTTCAGAGGTTTGCAGCTGTGCATACGCCATCCTGTCGACCTCCTCTATCCACTTCACACAAGCAGAAATGGCTCCAGTGGGCCAAACATTACATGAAGACTGATTTCAAAACAGTTTTGTTCACGGATGAGTGCCGTGCAGCACTCGATGGTCCAGATGGATGGAGTGGAGGATGGCTGGTTGATGGACACCCCACGCAAACACGGCTACAGCGCCAACAAGGAGGAGGTGGAGTAATGTTTTGGGCTGGAATCATGGGGAGAGAGATTGTCGGCCCCTTTAGGATCCCTGAAGGCGCTAAAGATGAACTCCATAATGTATGTGGATTTTCTCAAACAGCACTTCCTGCCATGGTTCAAGAAGAAGAACCGTGTATTTCACAGCAAGATCATTTTTCTGCATGATAATGCACCATCTCATGCTGCACATAAAACATCTGCATCTCTGGCTGATATGGGCATAAAAGGGGACAAACTTATGGTGTGACCCCCATGCTCCCCTGACCTCTACCCCATTCAGAAACTTTGGAGCATCATTAAAAGGAGTGTCTATGATGGCGGGAGGCAGGTCACATCTAAGCAACAGCTCTGGGAGGGTATTCTGTCCTCATGCAAAACAATTGAAGCAGAAACCATCCAAAACCTGACAAATTCAATGGACGAGAGAGTTCAGAAGCTCCTTTCGAACAAGGGGTCCTATGTGAAAATGTAACATCACCTAGAATAAAGTTTTGAGTTGAAAACTGTTTGATTTCAGTTTCTAACAACCTGCTAATGCTTATAATTTCAAAAATGACCATTTTTTTGGTCTTTATTAAAATGAAAAGGTTGATCGAAAAGTTTGGGGGATCTAAGAGTGTGGCAACCCAGTAGTCATGATTACTTCGAATTCTGACAATATGAGGGTCATGCTGCAGGTAGTGCAGCAAGAAGGCACTTATGTGTCTTGCGCATCTCGGAGCCCCAAAATTATTTTCCGGGCTAGATGCAGCTAAAAATTATTTTTAATTTTAAATCTGGTGAAGCTTTAGTATAGATGGCCTAATAGGATCAGTGCTGCACACTGCTACAAAGCCCAAATTATTTTCCAGTCAAGATACAGATAAACATGATTAGTAATTTGAAAGCTTAAAACGGTTGGTAGGGTGATTTTAACCAATCATCAAGCTTTTACTCTCCCCAGGATGACACAGGGGTAGAAAAGTCGTTTCGGATCCATGATTTGTTCATCTTTATGAACGTGAGTCTGTCTACATTATCAGTGGAGAGCCGCGTGCGCTTATCTGTCAGCACACCACCAGCAGCGCTGAACACACGTTCAGACAGAACGCTGGCTGCGGGGCATGACAAGATCTCCAAGGCGTAAGTGGCTAGCTCCGGCCATTTATCCAGATTGGAAGCCCAAAAAGAGCAAGGGTCCAGTGACACAGTCGTGGCTTCAATGTTTACTTGGAGATACTCCTGTACCATCGTCTCTAGGCGTTGACTATGTGTCAGACTTCTTGTCTCCTGTGGCCTTGCAAAGGATGGGCTAAAAAAGTGGTGAAATGATTTCGCAAAATTGATGTTACCAGCAGATACTGTGGTTCTGTTACGGTTTGAGTGCTGAACACTTGACGGTCCCACGGTTGGCAAGTTGGAACTGTGAGATTCACTACGTGCACCACTGGTATTTTGTGGAAAAGCACATGTAAGATTCTGCAACAGTCTCTGCTGATACTCCTGCATGCGTGCATCCCTTTCTATGGCAGGAATAATTTCTGCAAATTTACTTTTGTACCGGGGATCTAACAGTGTAGCAACCCAGTAGTCAGGATTATTTCTAATTCTCACAATTCGAGGGTCATGTTGCAGGTAGTGCAGCAAGAAGGCACTCATGTGTGTTGCGCATCCAGGAGCACCAAGTCCCTGTTGTGTTGGTGGCGAGGTAACAATCATGCTTCCTTCCTCTGTCCTCTCCCCCCAACCTCGCACAACAGAAATGTGATCAAGGTCTCCCTCATCTGATGAGTCTTCCATCAGTTCGTCCTCCACTTCTTCCTGGGCTCCTGCACCTTCCTCACTAGTTTGGCTGCTACCATGCGCCCTGGTAAAACCATCTCCCCCACCCTCACATGCCTGCCGCCTTGGTGCTGCCGACCGTCTGGACCTTGCAGATGTTAGCCCTTCCGCATACAACTCCTCCTCCTCTACTTCCTCCACCTCCTCTTGTGCCACCACCTGACTCCGAATTCTGTTTAACATGTGCTCCAGCATGTAAATCACCGGAATAGTCATGCTGATAATGGCATCGTCAGCACTAAACATCTTCGTCGCCATTTCAAAACTGTGCAGAAGGGTGCATAGGTCCCTGATCTGAGACCACTCCTCCAGCGTGATTTGCCCCACCTCTGAATCTCGTTGGCCCAGGCTATACGTCAGAACGTATTGCACCAGGGCTTGTCGGTGCTACCACAGTCGCTGTAACATGTGCAGAGTTGAATTCCACCGGGTAGGCACATCGCATTTTAGCCGGTGAAGTGGCAGGCCCAACGACTTCTGTAGAGATGTAAGTCGCTGAGCTGCGGGATGCGAACGGCGGAAGTGAGCACACAGCGACCGTGCCCTCTGCAGAAGGCCATCTAGTCTGGGATAGTGGGCTAAAAATTGCTGGACAACCAGGTTCAACACGTGAGCCATACAAGGCACGTGTGTGACATTGCCCCGGCGAAGGGCCGCACCCAGGTTTGCAGCATTGTCGCACACGGCCTTCCCTGGTTTCAGGTCCAGTGGAGACAACCATTCATGAAATTGGTTCTCCAGAGCTGACCACAACTCCTCAGCTGTGTGACTCACATTTCCCAGACATTTCAATGTAAAAACCGCCTGATGACGCTGAGCCCTACTGCCAGCATAGTAAGGAGGTGTGCAGGATCCCTTCTGCGCAGTTAGAAAGCTTGTGGCATGACCAGACAGGCTTTGGGTGCAGGTGGAAGACCGAGAGGAGGTTGAGGAGGCAGAAGCAGTGGAGGAACTTTGACATAAAGAGGATTGACGCACAACTCGTGGGGACGGCAAGACTTGGACAGCAGCCCCTTGTCCTGCTGTCACCATAGTTACCCAGTGCCCAGTCAGCGACATGTAACGCCCCTGTCCATGCCTACTCGTCCAAGTGTCTGTGGTGAAATGCACCCTGTCACACACAGAGTTTCTCAAAGAAGCGGTGATGTTGTGTGCGACATGCTGGTGGAGCGCAGGCACACCTTTCTTTGAGAAGTAGTGCCGACTGGGCATCTGGTACTGGGGCACTGCGACGGACATAAGGTCTCGAAAATCCTCTGTGTCCACCAGGCGGAAAGGCAGCATTTCTGTAGCCAAGAGCTTGCAGATGGTGAAATTCAACCTCTTAGCTTTCTCATGGCTAGGAGGAAATGGTCTTTTACTTGTCCACATCTGAGGGACCGAGGGCTGGCTATTGTGCTTAGACGGGGTTGATAAGGGTGTCCCCGGCAAACTGCCGGTCTGTGAGGAAGATGCAGGCGGACATGTTAGGTTGCCTTGATCCAAAGGTGGTGCTATCGATGTCGGACAGCGCTCAACACCAGCTGGTGTTACCACCTCCAAAGAAAATGATGACCTGCCAATCACGCTGGCTGTTGCGGGTAAAGAGGTGGCAGGTCTGCGCCCCAAAACAGGTGTGACTGCTGTCCCCCCAGTCACAGAGGATGAAGAGGCCGCGGATGCACAAGATATGGCAGACGGTGATTGGCCCGGCCGGCTAGGCCGCATTGTAGCACACTGAGCTTCCCACTGCAACTTATGCTTCATGTCCATGTGCCGGTTCATGCATGAAGTACTCAAACTATGTATTTTTTGGCCTCTACTTAGCTTTTGCTGACAAATGTTACAGATAACACGAGTTGGGTCATCTTTATCGATCTGAAAAAATGCCCAGGCTATGCAAGGCTTAGCACCCATGCGACCTGAAGAGCCACCACGACTTGTGGTGAGAGGCAGAGTTGTGTTTGAGGATGCAGTTGTTGACGTGCTTCCAGTACTACGTCTCTGTCCAGGAAGGCGCAACCTGACCTCGTCGTCACTAGCATCTTCCTCCACCTCCTCTGCTGACCTCATCTCTTGGCTGACTGTGGGTTGACAGTAAGTGGGATCTCCGACCTCATCATCATCACCCTGTGCGTTATCACACCCGTCGTCCTCAGAGCCAACCTGTTCCTGCCCTGACAAAAAACTAAAGTTGTCGCTCCAATCAGGTATTTGAGTCTTATCATCGTCTTCCTCATTGTCTCCACCAACAGGAGTTACAGTTTGGGAATGAGGGTCTACATTATGGTCAGAACCTTCTGCGTCTGGTCCTGGATCCGACTCATAAAGATTCTGGGCATCAGTGCAGATCATTTCCTCGTCTGGATTCACAGAAGCGCTGGAGTCGACCTCTGATTCCCAGGCTATAGTATGAGTAAACAGCTCTGCAGACTCAACCATCTGTTCTACCTCATACTCAGACGGGCAGCTGGAGATTTGGGAGCTGTGAGGAAGCAAGTGCGATTTGGGTGACACCTTTGAGGACTGGAGTATTTGTGATGTTGAAGTTGATGTGGAGGAGAGCCCACTTAAAGGAGCACTTGATATCCGTTGAAGCACCTGCTGTTTTTGTGCCTCATCTGGAATTTGTAGCGATTGGCGTGGCCGTAAGAAAGGGATCTTATCACATTGTCCGCTAAAAGAAGTAGACATTTTAGTTTGGCTGGAAGATGGTCTTTCTTCTGCAGATGTTACTGTTGCTTTAACACCTACCCCACGGACACAACCTTTTTTCCCCTTCCCAACACGCCTATTCCCCTTTCCACCAGCAGCAGGCCTTTTTCCACTCATTTTGGTGGTTAACTAATTCACAACTCTGGAGTTGTTTGCACAAAAAAACAATGGATGGTAACCGAGCAGAGCTGAGTGGCCAAACTGTGGTATTAGGCCAAAACTATTGGCTGGGTTAGATGCAGAAAAAAATTATTTTGAATTTGCAACCTGATGGAGGTCAGTATAGATGGACTAATACAAATAGTCCCACACACAGCTAGAAGCCCAAATATTTTTTCAGAGGTACTGTAGATGCAGATAAAAATTAGTTTTAATTTGCAACCTGATGGAGGTCAGTATAGATGGACTAATAGAGAAAGTCCGACACACTACTAGAAGGCCAAATATTTTTTCAGAGGTAGATGCAGAAAAAAATATATTCAGTTTGCAACCTGATGGAGGTCAGTATAGATGGACTAATACAAATAGTCCCACACACAGCTAGAAGCCCAAATATTTTTTCAGAGGTACTGTAGATGCAGATAAAAATTATTTTTAATTTGCAACCTGATGGAGGTCAGTATAGATGGACTAATAGACCAAGTCCCACACACTGCTAGAAGCCCAAATATTTTTTCAGAGCTAGATGCAGAAAAAAATTATTTTTAATTTGCAACCTGATGGAGGTCAGTATAGATGGACTAATAGACCAAGTCCCACACACCGCTAGAAGCCCAACTATTTTTTCAGAGCTAGATGCAGAAAAAAATTATATTCAATTTGCAACCTGCTGGAGGTCAGTATAGAAGGACTAATAGAACAAGTCCCACACACTGCTAGAAGCCCAAATATTTTTTCAGAGCTAAATGAAGAAAAAAATTATTTTTAATTTGCAACCTGATGGAGGTCAGTATAGATGGACTAATAGACCAAGTCCCACACACTGCTAGAAGCCCAAATATTTTTTCAGAGCTAGATGCAGAAAAAAAATATTTTTAATTTGCAACCTGATGGAGGTCAGTATAGATGGACTAATAGACCAAGTCCCACACACCGCTAGAAGCCCAAATATTTTTTCAGAGCTAGATGCAGAAAAAAATTATTTTTAATTTGCAACCTGATGGAGGTCAGTATAGATGGACTAATAGACCAAGTCCCACACACTGCTAGAAGCCCAAATATTTTTTCAGAGCTAGATGCAGAAAAAAATTATTTTTAATTTGCAACCTGATGGAGGTCAGTATAGATGGACTAATAGACCAAGTCCCACACACCGCTAGAAGCCCAAATATTTTTTCAGAGCTAGATGCAGAAAAAAATTATTTTTAATTTGCAACCTGATGGAGGTCAGTATAGATGGACTAATAGACCAAGTCCCACACACTGCTAGAAGCCCAAATATTTTTTCAGAGCTAGATGCAGAAAAAAATTATTTTTAATTTGCAACCTGATGGAGGTCAGTATAGATGGACTAATAGACCAAGTCCCACACACCGCTAGAAGCCCAACTATTTTTTCAGAGCTAGATGCAGAAAAAAATTATATTCAATTTGCAACCTGCTGGAGGTCAGTATAGAAGGACTAATAGAACAAGTCCCACACACTGCTAGAAGCCCAAATATTTTTTCAGAGCTAAATGAAGAAAAAAATTATTTTTAATTTGCAACCTGATGGAGGTCAGTATAGATGGACTAATAGACCAAGTCCCACACACTGCTAGAAGCCCAAATATTTTTTCAGAGCTAGATGCAGAAAAAAATTATATTCAGTTTGCAACCTGATGGAGGTCAGTATAGATGGACTAATAGAATGATGCTATGCCCAAAAGATTTTACTTCACTAGGTGCAGTAAAAAAATTGGTATTCTATACACAGGTGTTATATCTTGCAACACAGATAGGCTACTCCACTGACTAACACACTCTGCAATAGGCCAAAAAGGATTAGCTTTGCTAGATTCAGCCAAATGCTGTGAAAAAAACTTGCACAGCACTGGCACAGACCTGCCTGGCAAAAACTGATAGGAACTCATGTAACCTAGTCCTGAAAAGGACTCCAATTACAATTAGTCTTTACTCCCACAACCTATCTATTTAAGAGCACAGACCTCCCTGATAAAAGTCGTAGGAAATGCTGTAACCTAGTCCTTAAAAGGACTGCAATCACAACTATTCCCTACTCCCAAGCTATCTGTATATTTGTGCGAAAATTGGCTTGAAATTAACAAGGTATAGCGCACACAGCAACAGCGGTGCCGTCTAACACGCAGCTGCAGCAGTGAGAAAATGGTGGCGACGGGGAAAATGGCTTGGTCTTATAGGGCAAGGACATGTGACATACACTGCCAATGACACATGCCCTTGCTTGTGTGAAAAAAAGCACTTCGCTCCGTGTGTGCGCTGCTGATAGGCTGACAGATTGCACCTCCCCACTGCAAATGCGGGAAAGAGAAAAAAAAATGGAGATCTTCATTGTTCCTGCAGAGATCCATCCCCTGCCCCTCCCCCCACCCCGCTGTACACTCAAACTGCGTATTAACATTAATTTTCATCATTACTGAGAAAAAATCCAGTTATGATTTTGGTGCACGAACAGTTATCGAACATAACCTCGAACAGCCGAATTTTTCTCAAATTGTTCGTGTTCGCCGAACGGCTCGAACACCGCCCAAAACAGCTTGAATTTGAGATTGGCGAACAGTTCGAGTAGAACAACGCTCATCTCTACTTAACAGCAATTACTGTACTTGCAAAGTCAATATTTGCCCAGAAAATGAACTTTAACCCCCAAAACACATTTCAACATCATTGCAGTCCTGCCTTAAAAGGAGCAGCTAACATCGTTTTAGTGATTGATCCATTAACACAGGTGTGGGTGTTGATGAGGACAGGGCTGGCGATCAATCAGACATGATTAAGTAAGAATGACATCACTGGACACTTTAAAAGGAGGCTGGTTCTTGGTATCATTGTTTCTCTTCAGTTAACCATGGTTATCTCTAAAGAAACACGTGCAGCCATCATTGCACTGCACAAAAATGGCCTAACAGGGAAGAGTATCGCAGCTACAAAGATTGCACCTCAGTCAACAATCTATCGCATCATCAAGAGCTTCAAGGAGAGAGCTTCCATTGTTGTCAAAAAGGCTCCAGGGCGTCCAAGAAAGACCAGCAAGCGACAGGACCGTATCTTAAAACTGTTTCAGCTGCGGGATCGGACTACCAGCAGTGCCGAGCTTGCTCAGGAATGGCAGCAGGCTGGTGTGAGTGCTTCTGCACGCACTGTGAGGCGGAGACTCTTTGAGCAAGGACTGGTTTCAAGGAGGGCAGCAAAGAAGCCACTTCTCTCCAGAAAAAACATCAGGGACCAACTGATATTCTGCAAAAGGTACAGGGAGTGGACTGCTGAGGACTGGGGCAAAGTCATTTTCTCTGATGAATCCCCTTTTCGATTGTTTGGGACATCTGGAAAACAGCTTATTCGGAGAAGAAGAGGTGAGCGCTACCACCAGTCTTGTCTCATGCCAACTGGAAAGCATCCTGAAACCATTCATGTGTGGGGTTGCTTCTCAGCCAAGGGAATCGGCTCACTCACAGTCTTGCCTAAAAACACAGCCATGAATAAAGAATGCTACCAGAATGTCCTCCAAGAGCAACTTCTCCCAACCGTCCAAGAGCAGTTTGGCGCCCAACAATGCCTTTTCCAGCATGATGGAGCACCTTGCCATAAAGCAAAGGTGATAACTAAATGGCTCATGGAACAAAACATAGAGATTTTGGGTCCATGGCCTGGAAACTCCCCAGATCTTAATCCCATTGAGAACTTGTGGTCAATCATCAAGAGACGGGTGGACAAACAAAAACCAACAAATTCTGGCAAAATGCAAGCATTGATTATGCAAGAATGGACTGCTATCAGTCAGGATTTGGTCCAAAAGTTGATTGAAAGCAGGCCAGGGAGAATTACAGAGGTCTTGAAGAAGAAGGGGCAACACTGCAAATATTGACTTGCTGCATTAACTCATTCTCACTGTCAATATAACCTATTGGTACTCATAATATGATTGCAATTATATTTCTGTATGTGATATAAACATCAAACACTAATAAAAACCAGAGGCCAGCAGATCATGTGAAAATATAATTTTGGTGTCATTCTCAAAACTTTTGGCCATGACTGTATACAGAGTACATGGCACAAGCTGCCTTGTGATGGGAGCGTGCAAAACTCTATGCCAATAGAGTGGAGCGATGGAGGTTACTGACCATGCGAACCTGGTTGTTAAAGAGCTACGCTGTGTATTTACTGTATACTAACCTCACTCACCCTTCTCTGACATATACAATTAACATTTTTTTCTGAAAGCAAAGTAAATTCTGAAGTCTGTATAAGGCTTTGTGCCCACGATGCGTTTTTTAAGCGTTTCCGCGGCGGCAAAAACGCTGCAGAAACGCTTAAAAAAACGCATGGTAGAAGGTCTGCAATATTCCCCAATGATAATCCGCATGTGCTGTGCACATGCTGCGGAAGTTTCCGCTACAGATTATCATTGCGGAAAAAAACGCAGCACTACCAATTATTTTGCGGAAGCGCTGCGTTTTCGCCGCCATTGACTTGCATTGGAACGCATAGATTCCGCATCACTGCATATGTAGATGCGCATTCCATGCGTTCTAATGTGCGGATGGTACCCGGGTGTGGAGGAGAGGAGACTCTCCTCCGGACCCGGGTACCATAGAACCTGTAAGAAAAAGACGGATTTTGGTAAGACCTTACCTGTAAAATCCTTTTCAGCGAAGGAAGGAAGGGAGACACAGATCCATTACTAGTGGGTAGGCGGAGCCCCACAGGATAGTTCACCTCAGATTTATAAAAAGTGACGACCGGCCCCTCCAGCTTAGGCTCCTCCTACTCCCATGTTCCTCAGTCCGTATGACGCGCCCCCTGGGCCTGTGCTGCTGCTGCTGTGCAGGGGGAATACCCGGAGCCGGATCGCTGGGGGTTGTAGTTCTCCGTGGCGGTGACCCGGTCCGTGCCCAGGGTGGTCAAACCAGTGGCAGTCTAAATGTTGTAATAAGTGTCCGACTACGCCACCCGTGGATTGCGGTCAGTGGGGACCGCCGCTGCGCTGCCGACCGCTGAGGCTGATGTTGGTTGCGCAGCCGAGTATGGGATAACTCCCTACGGGAGGAGTATTGCCTCAGGGCAGCTAATGTGAGAGATGATGGGAGTGATGGTGTGAGGGTCCCAGTGCTAATGGTGCTGGTGCGGCAAGGAATCACAGAGACGTGAGGTGCAGTTCAGGGTCTTTACTGATGGTACAAGGCAGACCCTCCCGGGAGTACTGGCTAGTATAAGGGGCCTGGTCAGTCTGCGAGCAAGCAGGAGTTCCCCTGGCCAGGTGGAGTTGTAGGCCTCCCCGTTTATCTGCACTCTTCCTGGCTACCTTGCTGTCAGCGGTTACAAGTAGCCCACGTCAATGAGTATACCGTGTGGTGCTCACCCGTATGGCTGGTGACTTGGGGCCTTCTGTTAGCCTCCGCTCCTGGATGGCGGCGCTGGTCCCTTCTTTGTGACTGAGCCTCCGGGCTTCTATGGCCAGAGGACCTGGAATCCCCTGCCGGCTGGTTTCTGCTGCTGGGTTTATATCAGTCCCCACAGCCTCGGACTCCTGTGTCCAGTTTTAGTGTCTTCGTCCAGGGCGAGCTCTGCTCAGCTCCAAACCCTGGACTTCAGCTACTGCTCCTCCAGAGCTCCTGATCTCACTTTCCCTCTCCAGACTCTGACTCTGTCTGCAGCTTCACTCTCTAATCCCGCCCCAGACCCAGTTTATAAGGGCAGATTCCTCCCCTCCCAGGTCTGGGTGGGCCGTGTTGCATGTTTAGGGCCCCTGACCAGAGAAACCTACCACTTGCTCTCAGACATAATATCTCTATTACTGTGGCAACCAGACCCCTGGGGTGTCACACGTACACAAGCTAAGGAAGAGCAGACAACACCAGCAGAACAACACAACACCTTCTGATAATTCAGAAATGCGAGAGAACAGGTTATGCATATAACAGAAAGAACACACAGTCCCAGGCACTACTCACTGGACCTGACAACTGCGATGAGCTGGCAATGCTGGAACAGAGCCCTAGCGCGCCGACCCCAGTCCCGATGACCGCCATCAGAGAGGAGTCGCGCTGCATCTGGAAAACAATAATACACTTCTGCCCTGGGAGGGTGCTGTGTCTCCCTTCCTTCCTTCGCTGAAAAGGATTTTACAGGTAAGGTCTTACCAAAATCCGTCTTTCAGCAGCAGAAAGGAAGGAAGGGAGACACAGATCCATTACTAGTGGGACGTCCCAAAGCAGTCCAGAACTCAAGGGTGGGAAACAGTGGCAGAATCGCCAACACCCCAACAACTTAGTCAAGCGCGCAACAAGCGCCAAAACTAGATAAAGAGATAACCTAAACCACCGCCGCCTGCAGGACCCTGCGTCCCAAGGCCGCATCGGCGGAAGCACTCACGTCCACTTTATAAAATTTAGTAAAAGTGTGGACGGAACGCCATGTAGCCTCCCGGCAGAGCTGCGCTGCCAAGGCCCCCTGACGAACAGCCCACGACGAACCAACTGCTCTCGTGGAATGAGCTCGAACCTTAA
This sequence comes from Phyllobates terribilis, assembly GCF_046119375.1. NCBI lineage: Eukaryota > Metazoa > Chordata > Amphibia > Anura > Dendrobatidae > Phyllobates > Phyllobates terribilis. The sequence goes on along the minus strand of NW_027362761.1, from coordinate 15,620,515 downwards.
CCGGACAAGGCTCGCCCTTGAGCCGGTACGCCTCCAGGATAGCCGAACGTATCCACCGAGCTATAGTTTCCTTGGAAGCCCGCTGACCATGCCGACGACAAGCAGGAATCACAAAAAGAGAGTCCGACTTCCGAAACCCTTGCGTGATGGTAAGATAGAACTTCAAAGCCCGCACCAAATCCAATGAGTGCAAGGCCCATTCCTTTGGATTCCTTGGTTTCGGACAGAGGGAGGGCAACACAATGTCCTGATTGACGTGGAAACGTGACACCACTTTGGGCAGAAAATCGCAACGGGTACGAAGCACCACGCGATCCGAGTGGAACTCCAGAAAAGGGGGCGAGCAAGAGAGTGCCGCCAACTCAGAAACCCTTCTCAAAGAGGTAACCGCCACCAGGAAGGCCACCTTCCAAGAAAGCAAGTAAAGCGTAGCTGAATCCATAGGCTCAAACGGCCCGTGCTGAAGAGCCTCCAAGACCAGATTGAGCCGCCAAGGAGTCACAAACGCCCTCCGGGGCGGGAACTGACGTGCAATCCCGCGAAAAAACGAACGCACATCCCTGCGCGAGGCAATAGCTTTCCGAAAAAGCACGGATAGTGCAGATACCTGACCCCGCAAGGTACCAACCGCCGGACCCTTGGCCAAACCACATTGCAGAAAAGCCAAGAAGTTGGGAATGGAAAAAACCCTCGGGTTCCTTTACGATCCAGAACACCATGAATAGAAGGCCTTCCAAGTTCTGTGATAAATCCTGGTCATAGCCGGACCTCTGGCCGCCCGCAAGGTGGCAATGACTTCGGCCGAAAACCCACGACGGGTCAAGATCTCGGTCTCAAGAACCACGCCGTCAAACGAAGCGACTTCAGGTCCGGATGGCGAATGGGCCCTTGGGTTAGCAGGTCCGGGCAAAGAGGCAGTGGAAACGGAGGCGCCGCCAGAAGAGACACCAGCGTTGAATACCACGCCCTCCGTGGCCAATCCGGCGCCACCAAAATCGTCGGAATACGCTCTAGTTTGATCTGCCGGATCACCAGTGGAAGTAAGGATACCGGCGGAAACACGTAGATCAGCTCGAACTGGTCCCACGGGGCCACTAGAGCATCTACCGCCACAGCTTCCGGGTCCCTGTATCTGGACATGAACGTCAGAATCCTGGCGTTCAGCCTGGATGCCATCAAGTCCACTTGGGGAGTCCCCCAACGGGAGCACAGCAGTGCAAAAGCTTCCGGATGAAGACCCCATTCCCCGGGATCCACCTGCTCGCGACTGAGGAAGTCCGCCGTGATATTCAGCACTCCTGGGATGTGAATCGCGGATATGGCTGGAACCCTGGATTCGGCCCAAACCAGGATCCGAGAGACCTCCATCATGAGTCTGGAATCCTCGTCCCGCCCTGATGGTTGATATATGCGACCGCTGTCGCATTGTCTGTCTGAATCCGGACCGTCCAATGTCGGAGGCAGAGAAATATCGCTCTCAACTCCAAGATGTTGATCGGCAGAGACGACTCCTCTGACGACCAGACCCCCTGAACCCAGAGATTGTTCCAAACCCCCCCCCAGCCAGTCAGGCTGGCATCGGTGGTAATGACCGACCACCGTGGGAGGAGGAAGGATTTCCCCAGGGATAAAGTCTCCGGACGTAACCACCATCCAAGAGACTCTAGCACCTTGCGGGAGATACCGACACAGCGATCCAGCGAAGCCGGCGATCGGTCCCAACGGGTCAGAATAAGATCTTGAAGACCTCGGGAATGAAATTGTGCAAACGGTACCGCTTCCATTGCCGCCACCATCAGACCCAGAAGGCGCATACACCTCCGAAGAGACATCGTCATCGCCGACCTCATAGCCTGGACATGGTGATGAAGGTTCGCTTGTTTGTCCGGAGGCAGGGACACCACTGCCCATACAGTGTCGAAATGCATCCCCAAGAACAGGATTGACTGCGATGGCTCCAATGACGACTTCTTCCAATTGACCAGCCACCCGAAGTCCTCCAGGTGCTGAAGGGAGAGATCGCGAGCTGTCACCGCCTCCTCAGCTGTGGGTGACACAATTAACAGGTCGTCCAGGTAGGGGAGAATCGTAACTCCTTGCTTTCGAAGGAGCGCCATGAGCGGCGCCAGAATCTTTGTAAAAACCCTGGGCGCCGAGGCCAACCCGAACGGTAGGGCCACAAACTGGTAATGGGCCTGACCTATGGCGAACCGCAGGAAGCGCTGGTGAGCCCTGCCAATAGGGACAAGCAAATAGGCATCACGGATGTCGATCGACACCAAAAAATCGTGCTGCGACAGATCCGCCACGACGGAGCGAAGAGACTCCATACGGAATTTCCGGGTCCGGACATGCAAATTCAATTCTTTGAGGTCCAGAATGGGGCGTAACTTGTCCTCCTTTTTGGGAACCACAAAAAGGTTGGAGTAAAACCCCCTTCCCTGGTCCTCCGGCGGAACCGGAATCACCACACCCTGCTGCAGAAGAGAGTCGACCTTCCGCAGCAGTGCGGCAGCTAGCCTGGGCTCGGACGGGATGCGCGACTGACGAAACCTGTCCGGGGGTCGAGAATGAAACTCTATGAAATAACCTTCCGACATAACCCGCGTCACCCAGGCCGCCTTAGCGGGCTTTTTGTCAACCTCCCGCTTGTCCTGACGGAAATGTTGTCTCCAGGGAGTACGGGATTTCTGGGAGGTCTTTTTTCCGGAAGACGAGGGACGATCCGATCTCCAAGAAGGCTGACCGAACCGACCCCTTGGCCGAAAGGACCGACGACCACTACCGGCACTTGACTTGCCGGACGTAGAAACCGCTGCCTTTCGCTGCAGCAAAGCCGTATCTTTGGCCTTGGCCTTAGCAATCAGCTGACCGCCCTTGTACGCCAGACTCAGCAAACCTTGTTTGGATACTGCGTCTCCGGTCCACTATTTAAGCCACAGTGCTCTCCTGACTGTGATGGCCGAGGATTGAGCCCTGGACATCACCGAAGTAGTATCCAGCACTGCGTCCCTGCCATATCGGGCCGCCTCCTCCAAGAGCTGGAAGAGCCTTTCCACTTCAGACAGCGGAGTTCCATCTTGCCATGCCATCCGCAGCTGATCCAACCACCGCAGCGAAGCCTCACCAGCCCACATGGCCCCCAAGGCCGCTCGGAATCCGTGACCCGCGGCCTTGTAGATGGACTTTGCCGCTAACTCCGTCCTTCTGTCCAGTGGGTCCAGAAGACTCGCCTTCCCTTTAACAGGAAGCAAAGAGGATTTGCTCAGCTGAGACAATGGCACATCCACTTCAGGAGAGGGGACCCAATTAGTGATCGTTTCCGTGGAACAGGGATACAGGGCATCAAAAAACCGCAACCCTTGGAAACGTTTATCCAGACACAGGCGTTCTTTCTCCACCGCCTTGTTAAGTTCCTCGTGCATCGGCAGCGTCGAGCAGCCGCTGAAACCACTCAATAAGAGCACTTACCCAGCTGAGCGCCACAGGGACCCCCAGGGATGTGTGGCGCCGTGGCCCTTGCTCCCCCCCACGGCGGAGCGCGCAGGGACCCCACACGAGCGGTGTGCGTCTCCGCCAGGGAGCGCCCTGTATCCCCCGGGGCCAGCAGGGTTCTGCGGGGACCTCCTTAGGGGGTACGCAGATCTGCCAGGGGAGGGTCAGGGGTCCCAGCAGCGCTGAGACCCCCTGAGACCTCTAGACCACGGGGGGTCCAGGTCTCCGGAATAAAAATAAGAAAATCTTCTGAGGAGCTGCGAAGGCAGCGACTATCCTCTGCGACCTCAAATTTCAGACTGAGGAACATGTGAGTAGGAGGAGCCTAAGCTGGAAGGGCCGGTCGTCACTTTTTATAAATCTGAGGTGAACTATCCTGTGGGGCTTCGCCTACCCACTAGTAATGGATCTGTGTCTCCCTTCCTTCCCTTCTGCTGCTGAAAGAATAAAATAAAAAATAGATAGTATATTTACTTTCTGACGGCCCCCGCTGCGCTCATCCTCTCATGCCGGCAACTCGCGGTGGACTGAAGGACCTGCGCTGACGTCATAGTCATGTGACGGCAGGTCCTTCAGTGTACCGCGAGCTGCCGGCAAGCCAGGACTGAGCGAAGCAAGACTCCGGGGGCCATCAGAAGGTAAGTATAGATTTATTTTTTTATTTTTAACCATTCTTTATGGTCACACGGTATGGATTTATATAGTGTGACCAAGTTGTCAAGCACTTTCCAAGTGATGCTAAAATCGCTTGGAAAGCGCTTGAAAACCCGCATGCAGAAATGCATGCAAAAACGCTTCACATCCGCATGTCCCTGGCAGGAAAAACGCATGTACAATTCGCATGCGTTTTTTTATGCCAGGGAGATGCAGAAATGCTCAGAAAAAAATCCGGAGCATTTCTGCATCGTGGGCAAATAGCCTAATAGTTAAACCTTTGGGAGAGCACAAAAGCTGGTATAGCACATTCTGAGCATATATTCTGAGGGAAAACTGTGATATTATAGCTCAAAACCAACAAGTTCAAGCCATGTTTTACTAAACCTCCACAATCCAAAAAATACATGAATAAATGTTTGGAAACAGAATTATCCACAAGATATCTCTATAAGGTCATCTGATTTTCATCTGATTTTCATTCACGAACCATCTGTGTATCCGTTTTTTACGTCTGTGTGAGATCCGTTTTCATACATCCTCTTTAAAAAATGTACATGATCAAATACAGTTTTCTAGATTAATAATGGCAATGGATCCATAAAAATTGGATGCCACTCAGATGTTCTGTATGGGATCCAATTTTCTTTTTTACACACCCTTAGGCCGGTTTCACATGTCCGCATATCTCCAGTACCGGAAAAAACAGTACCGAAGATATCCGTGTCCCGTGTGTCCGAGTGTGTCACACGTGTGGCAACCGCATGCCGCCCGTGTGCCGCATCAGGATCACACAGACGGTGCCTGGGAATCAGCTCTACAAGTAGCGCTGTTCCCAAGCGCCTGTGCTGAACACTGCCCCCATCGTGGTTCCTGCCGGCGCCGCCATGAGCACCAGCAGGGACAATGATGAGGATAGTAGTAGTCTGCTCCCGCAGTGTCCACCTGTGTAAAAATAAGACTAAAATAATAATATCCATGTACTCACCTCTCCTAGGTGTTCCCCCTTTGTAATCCATGTGACCGTTGCTGCCGAGGAGCTGGGGAGAATGAGCCGCTCATTCTCCCCGGCTCATCGGCAGCACGGTCGTATGGATTAAAGAGGGGGACACCTAGGAGAGGTGAGATCATGGATTTTATAATTTTATTCTTATTTTTACACAGGTGGACACTGTGGGAGCAGACTACTACTATGCTCATCATTGTCCCTGCTGGTGCTGATCGCAGCGCCGGCAGGGAACCATGATGAGGGCAGGGTTCAGCACCCGGCGCTTGGTAACAGAGTTAACTTTAGCGCTGATTCCCAGGCGCCAGTACGTGTCACATGGATGACACACGGATGTCATCCATGTGGTATATTTTGCAGACCGCGTATCTGCAAAAAAAAGGACTTGTCTCCGTGTGGAGCACACGGAAACACGGTCAGTGAAAACACACTGAGATGTGCACAGACCCATTCATTTGAATGGGTCTATGTGTGTCAGTGTCTCCGGTACGTGTGGAAACTGTCACCACTCATACTGGAGACACTGACGTGTGAAAGAGCCCTTAGAGTGAGTCTCATCAGAGAATCGGACGAAAGTAGTGCATGCTATTATTTTTTTCTCACGTGTAGGTGCACCGACACAGAGATCGTTCATATGAACAGCCCTATTGAATAACATGGGTCAGAGTGCCGTCCGTGTGCTATCAGATGAAAACTTGGAAAGCACAAGTCCAATTTATATGCTCGTTTACCTGAGCCCTAAAGCTGAAAAAGTTGTAACTTGTGTTGTATAGCTGAGCCAACTTTTTGTTTGGTTTGTAATGCAGAATGCCATTCCCATTGTACCTAATTATCCCAATTTCACATTTTTCTTTAGCTTCCAATTGTGGCCTCCTCCATAGTTTCTTTGTATTTTCTGGAGCTGACAGACATATTCCGGCCAGCTCAGGGTGGATTTCAGTGTCATGACCGGTCACTTTCCATGCCCTATATTGAAACTAATGAAGAGCTGATTCCTCTTCTCATGTTGCTAAGTCTTGCATTTGCAGCCCCTGCAGCCTCTGTAAGTAAATTATATATGATAATTGAATACAAAATATAAAATTGAATAAATTATAAAAATGGTAACACTCAATGCTTTTATTTGTATCAGATAATGGTTGGAGAGGGAGTCCTATATTGTATACAGTCCAAATTGAAAGGCAATGGAAGCTCTGAAGGAAGCATTAATGCAGGTGGTTGCAACTTCAACTCCTTCCTACGTAGGACAGTGCGCTTTGTAGGTAAGTAGAAGTTAATGGGAACCTGCCAGCAAAAAAACGTTTTTTACCTGGAGCTACAATGGGAGTCTGCAGGTAAATACCATATTTAATATACAGTATGTGGCTGTATAATTGGAAGTGTGCCTGCAGGGAGAAAATGAAGTTATAGAGCAGAATGTCAGTCAATGAGCTAGTTGTGTGATTACAGTAGGCTCACTGTTCACTGCCTCGGCACCGCCCCAGTGACTGGAGATGCAAGGAGAATATATCATATTTTTTTCCCTGCAGCCACACTACCAATGTGGTATTTACCTGCTCATTTCCACTATGAATGCAGGTAAAAAAAAACATTTTCTCTTTAATTGGTTCCAAAATGAAGCATTGGATTCAAAAAATTAAGGTGTGAATGTGTAAGAGTGTGAGCAGTGCTCAAGAAGACGCCGTGGCAAGTGGGTTGAATTTGATAAAAAGTGTTTTTTTTTGTTTGCGTATGTTATTTATATATAAAAGTTTATTTTAACCGTAACGCCAGTTTGTGTTCAGTTTCCTGGAGGTTTAACCTCAAAGCCATTCACAGGGAGTGGGGAGGGCTGCCCAATAAGGGAACCAATGGAATTTTGTAGGGATATAGTGAGTACATACTGAGTAAGATACAGTTAAATGTTTGAGAATAGCCCACATACTGGAAGGGGTTATAGCAAACAAAAATGGGAAGCACTTCCTGAATAGGAGAGTCTCAGACAGTGTTAGTGCAAGGTTTAAGTTCACGTACAAGCTGCGGTGGGCCCTAACAGTACCAAGCTTCCAAATAGCAGGAGGGCGCACTGGGAGTCTAGCGCAGATGCCTGGACGGTCTGGCACCTATTGCCTGGAGTAGGCATTGGAGTCCATGTCTCATTCTCCACTAAGAGGAAGAGGCCGGTCGGGAAAGAGCAAGAGAGAATGGTGGTGGGCCTTAAGAAAGCTGGATTGCCGGACGGGGAGTCTTTAGTGCCAACAGTAACCGTTGAGATGGGAACAGTTCGGGCAGACCGGAGGCCAGATCTTGAAGTGTACTGTTTTGTGGGAACGCTGTGCCCCATACTATATTCCGCAGCCGAATGTATCTGAACTGTATAGTAAAACCGAACCTGTTGAACCATACCCAAGGACTCCTGGTGTGTGTGTTAATAATCCTGGTCCCGAGGATAGAGATGTAGCAAAGGCTTCCAGCCTACAAGTAAGAGCAGAACAAATACTGCAACACAGCACACAGGAGGAAGGTTGCTGTTTACAAGAGGAGTTTCAGGGTGAAGAGAAGTCAGCACCGGCCCCGAGGACCCCTTTAAATGGTACAGTTAGGTACATTTTTCTAACTCTAAAGCCCTCAATACATTTTGGATAGCTGTTCAGCCTATAGTTATCTCTCTCGACTCCTGACTGAGCACTCCTGAGTTCTCTATGAGAGAGCCACTTCCAGACACCTCTTGCGGTGGTTTATCTTAGAGAAGAAAAGTATCGTCAGTCCAAAATCGGACGTACCAGAATCTTCTGTATCCTGACATCATCAGGTTACAGTTGTGAGGCCCTAATAAGCATCAGACCATCGGTCGACCCATCAAAATCAGCAGTTTCAGCTGACATTACTCTAATATGTATGAGAGACTTACAGAGGACCTCTTTCCACTTTTGGCATGATAAATTGGCCACATTAGTGGCTGCGCAGCTGAATAAAACTTTGCTGTTTTTTTTTTTAATTTCTCATCTCACCTACCACCTCATGCAGAAATATTAGATTGCTAAATTTATATGCTAATTTCCACTATAACCTAAGTGGCATTAACAGAGATTTTATAGACTAACTTTTTTCCCTGCATGACATTGACCAATCATAATTCAGGCAGCATCATGCAGAAAAGAAAAAAACACCCCCAGAGAAGTTTAGAACTGGCTCTATCTGTGCGATATGTGTGATATCTCTATTAAAGCCCACTTGGTTATAGTGCAAATTAGCATATAAACGTTACACTTCTTTCTCTTCACATAATCCCACAGAGACACACTTGATAATGTTGTGATCAGGGCTCTGTGAGGGCCATATCCTTACTTCCAGAATTCCTTGTTCTTCTTTACACTGAAAATAATGTTTAATTATATTGGGTGTATGTTTGGATTGTTGTCCTGCTGCAGAATAAATTTGGAGCCAGTAAGACACCTCCCTGATGGAGAAGTATCTGCCTGTATTTCTCAGCATTGATTACACCAATAAATGAGCAACATCGAGGACTGTAGTTTCAGTGGTCGGCCAAGGAAAGTTAGTGCAGCAGATAAAGACACATTTTGCTTACTTCCCTTTGAAATTGGAAGATGCCCAGTAGTGCCATCAGCTCAAAACTAAGTAAAAAAATATGCAAAGCACAATAGGATCTTATCCAAGTAAATTGGTGAGGATAAAACAGGTATAAACTCACCTGACAAGGCTGTGTAAGACACAACCACTGATGATGCGAAAAATGGTAGCTGCGGCAATATCTACAAGCGTTTTCAGAGAGATACCAGGGTAGAGTGGATTTATGATATGTGCTGCTGATTTAAACACGATACAAGGAATATCATGAAAAAGTGGTTTAATGTCAACGCGTTTCCATCTGACTCCTTCCTCAGGGCAGCCACAAATTTGTGGTTCTTTAAGATGTTTGGAGCAATCTCCCTGCTGAGTTCCTTCAAAAGCTGTGTGTCAGTGTACCTAGAGGAAATGAATGATGCTTTGATGCTGTTTTGAAAATTTCTCTTTTGCTTACTCATTCTGCATTTTGCTACATGATAAAAATAAATTAGCAACACTTCTACTTTGGAAAGCATGCTAATGACTCACCCAGGGGAATGGGGATAACTCGGTACCCGGGCTTTTAGCCTTAGGGATGTCGCGGTGGTCGGCTCCCGGGCCCGTACCCTGGGGTCTCTCCTTAAAAAGGGTGGACAATTTGTTAAGTTTATTAAAGAGTTCGTGACGCCACCTGTGGCTTCTGGTGAGGATCACCAGCGCTGAGCAGTCCACTGAGGCCGATGATAAGGCAGCTCGATGGTATAGCTCCCCACAGGTGGAGCTAGGCCTCAGGGCAGTGTATGACGGGGAATGCAGGACAGACAAGACCCAGCTGGATCTGAGCAAGAACAGGGACAGACACGATAGTCACTTCAGTACCTTTTACTGATGGAAATTCAGGCATGTCCCGGAGCACTGTAGGGTGAAGGGTGCATATCAGGATCCTCCCCAATGAGCGGGTTTCTGGCCTCCTGTCTCTTGCCTCTGCGTAGTAAGTTTCTGACCTGCCTGGAGCTAGGCCTAACTTTGTCTCTGTCCTGCGCTGGCTGACCTTGTGGTAGGGCCTTTTCTTGGAGTGCACGCTCCTTATCTGTGGGCCTATGTCTCTCCTGGCTCTGTTACGTATCAGCACTTTAGCGATCCTGGGACTTGTAGTTCTCCAGGGATTCCGGTTTATCTTACTGGGTTGTTGAGATCCCGATAAGCTTCGGACCCGGTGTCCGGTAACTGCTTCGGGGTGAGCCAGTTAAGCTCCTCTGCCCCCTATGTACTAACTCTCCACTTGCCTTCGGCCTACTCGGGCCCTCACTAGGCTACTCACACTAACGGCAGCTTGCCGCGCTTCACCGATCTTATGGCGCCGGCACACCTAAAGCTCACCTCTCTGAGCTACCCGGAGTCTTGATCTGGATAAGCTCTACTGCAGGATAGCAATTGCAGGAGCTGGAACAGGCTTTTGTCCTCTGAGGTAACTCTTCTCAGACTGCACTGGACTCACTGCTAAACCAGAATAGACTGACAACTCGACTCACAACTCACTCTGACTCCAACTAACTGCTGCCTGGCTCCACCTTCCCTATTTATCTATCCCTAATGGGCTCCCTCTGGTGGTCTGAGGTGGAAGGTGGAGATGTGTGAATGGTTATGGGGGCCTCTTGTGGAGGAATCCATCAATACACCTTTCTAGGATCTGTGATACCAAGCACAGCTGGGCGTCACATTCCCCCCTAGTTAAACTCAGCACTCCCGGGCTGAAGTACATCTTTATAAAACAATAACAATAATAACATGAACAATGCATTAACAATCTTCCCTTTATGGGAGGCACCAATCTTAAACGTTGCATAACAATAACAAAGCAGAGTGTCCTCAGAATTCAAGTCTCCTATGGTGAGGTTCCCATACAGGATGTCCATCTCACCGGGTAGAGTACTTTGTGGATTTGAGGGACCTGTCCTAAACCCTCTACGTAGGCCCTGGGGTGGCTGCAGGGCATGAAGATCCCGTGTTGGACCTCCAAAAGAGCCACTCCAGACAGGTTTTTCTTCTGAGGTCACCTAAAAGGGCACTCCAGGGAGCGCAATTATATACAAAAGCAGTTTTTGGGCTGCACACAGTCCTCAGCCACGTAGTTCTTAGGTGAATAAGAAAGTAATTAATGAGGTAAAGCACAAATTGATAAACATGCATGAAAATACACAATTAATTCAATACATTTCAATTTATTACACAATACCCCAGGGGTAACTATCTACATTCTCAGAAATTTTGACCATCTACTGCGTGTACCTAGCAGTGGGTTTACCTCTCGTGCTACGTGTTGATCTGCGTAGTGCGGTGGTCTGTGGGGTATCAGTGTCTGCATTCTCAGTTACTCTACCAGCTCTACGTGTGACCATGTTGTAAAACTACCTTAACCTCTCTCTTGGGCTGGCAAGTCTACCATTGGCTGGGCCCTCTTGCTCTGCTCCTACCGGGGATCCTTCATCCGGGGATACTTCTTGAGCTGGCTCTTCTGCAGCACTTACAGGTTCAACTTGCTGTGGAGGGTTTTCTGGCTGTTCATAGAATTGGAGTACTGGGATTATTACTGCTCCTCCTATCTGAGGCCAATCTGCTGAGAAGTCTCCTAGGTCAGTGTGGATCACTGTTTCTTCAGGTTCTTCCGGGATTGTGAGAGGCACTTCTTTCTGGGGTTTCAGTAAATCTGGACACAATTTTAGGTGGTCCCTGGACACTGTTGTATATGTTTTTCCTCCATCTCGACTGATTATGCATGTCTTTTTATTGTCAAACCTTGACGGCAGCACAGTGTAGGGGTCTTTTTCCCACTGGTCATCAAGTTTGTGGTTACGTCTTTTCCTTTTCAGGACTGTTTCACCAGGTTTGAAAGGTTCTGCGGGTGCGTTTTTGTTGTATTGACTTTCCTGCTTTTCTCTCACCCGAGTAAGACTGTCCTCGACACAGGCTTGTACTCTTCTGTACTGCTCTTGTCTGGTCTTGTCCCAGTCTTCAGTGGTCATATCAGCTTCAGGCTCAACAACACCAAGCTCCAGATCCATAGGCAGCTTTCCTGGCCTTGCCCGCATGAGATATGCCGGAGTGCAATTGGTGGAACTCACTGGTATATGATTATACAAATCCACTAGGTCTGGTAGTAGGTCTGGCCACTGGTTCCTCTCCTCAAGTGGTATGGTCTTTAGCAGGTCGATGATGATGTTGTTCATCTTCTCGCAGAGACCGTTTGTTTGTGGGTGGTAAGGTGTAGTTCTTATCTTCTTACAACCATACAAATGGCAGAACTCCTTGAACAACTCAGCCTCAAAGGCCGGGCCTTGGTCCGTCAGCACCTGCTTGGGGTAACCGTGGGGTCTGCAGAAGTACGCTTGGAATGTCTTTGCTGCTGTCTCTGCCGTCAGGTCTTTGACGGGGGCGACCACCAGGAAACGTGAGTAGTGATCCACCATGGTCAGAGCATAGGAGTACCCTGACTTGCTGGGTGACAGCTTGACATGGTCCAGGGCCACGATCTCCAGGGGCTGAGTCGTCTTGATGGGTTGCAGGGGTGCTTTCTGGCTGTTGAAGTCTTTTCTTCTTAGACACAGGGTCCACAGTCCCGGCACCAGCTCTCAATGGAGCTGCGCATTTCTACCCAGTAGAATCGACACTTCAGTAGAGTCTCTAGCTTTTTCCAGCCAAAGTGCCCCGCCTGATCATGGTAAGCTTCTAATACCATCTGGATGTCTGTCTTCGGGACCACTATCTGCCATACCATCTCATGGGTTTTCGGATTGACGTACCTCCGGCACAGCTTCTCACGGTAGATAAACAGCCGGCTTCTCTCGTTCCACAGCTGCTTTGCTTGGAGAGACGCATCCTTCTCCAGGGAGGCACCTTCTTGGGTTATCAGCTCCTTGATGCGGCTGACAACCGGGTCGCTGTCCTGGGTCTCCTTCCAGCTGTGGTGAGGCAGGGGGTTTAAAGTCTTTCCACGCTGTTTCCTGGAGGCTCGTTGCTCATGGATCATCCCACTCCGGTGAAAGGCAGGTAGTTCAATCTCTTCCAGGTCATCCACTTCTTCTTCTGTTTCTGACTGGTGAGGCATCCTAGACAGGGCATCGGCGTTGGCGTTCTTGCGGCCCGCCCGGTATTTAATTGTAAATTGGTAGTTTGACAGCCGAGCCATCCATCGTTGTTCCAGTGCCCCCAACTTAGCTGTTTCAAGGTGGGTCAAGGGGTTGTTATCAGTGAAGGCAGGAAACTTGCTGGAGGCCAGGTAGTGCTTGAACCTTTCAGTGATGGCCCAGACCAAGGCCAGGAACTCCAACTTAAAACTGCTATAGTTCTCTGGGTTCCTCTCAGTCGGGCGGAGCTTCCTGCTTGCGTATGCGATCACTTTCTCTTGGCCATTCCGCTTCTGACTCAAGACAGCTCCCAGACCTTCGTTGCTGGCATCGGCGTATAGCAGGAACGGTTGGCTGTAGTCAGGGTAGGCTAGGATCTCATCACCTGTCAGGATCTCCTTCATCTCCTGAAATGACTCTGCTTGCTCCTTACCCCAGTGGAATGGGGGATTTCTGCCTTTGGGGGACTGCCCTACCTGGAGGTCTTGCAGAGGAGCTGCTTTCTTAGTATAGTCCTTTACAAACCTCCGGTAGTATCCTACTAGTCCCAAGAACTGACGCACCTCCTTGAGGTTCATAGAATCATAGAATCATAGAATCATAGAATGGTAGAGTTGGAAGGGACCTCCTGGGTCATCTGGTCCAACCCCCTGCTTAAAGCAGGATTCACTAAATCATCTCAGACAGATGTCTGTCCAGCCTCTGTTTGAAGACGTCCATTGAAGGGGAACTCACCACCTCTCGTGGCAGCCTGTTCCACTCATTAATCACCCTAACTGTCAAAAAGTTTTTTCTAATATCTAATCTGTGTCTCCTCCCATTTAGTTTCATCCCGTTGCTTCTAGTCTTTCCCTGTGCAAATGAGAATAAAGATGATCCTTCTACAATGTGACAGCCCTTGACATATTTGTAGACAGCTATTAAGTCTCCTCTCAGTCTTCTTTTTTGCAAGCTAAACATTCCCAAATCCTGCAACCGTTCCTCATAGGACATGGTTTGCAGACCAGTCACCATTCTGGTCGCTCTTCTCTGAACTTGTTCCAGTTTGTCTATGTCTTTTTTAAAATGTGGTGCCCAAAACTGTACACAGTATTCCAGATGAGGTCTGACCAAAGAGGAGTAAAGACCGATAATGACTTCACGTGATCTAGACTGTATGCTTCTGTTAATACATCCCAGAATTGTATTTGCCTTTTTTGCTGCTGCATCACACTGTTGACTCATGTTCAGTCTATGATCTATTAGTATACCTAAGTCTTTTTCACATGTACTGTTGCTTAGCTCTATTCCTCCCATTCTGTATATGCTTTTTTCATTTTTATTGCCCAGATGTAGTACTTTGCATTTTTCCCTGTTAAAAACCATTCTGTTGGTTGCTGCCCACTGCTCCAGTTTATTTAGGTCTTTTTGAATCCTCTCTCTCTCTTCTCTAGTATTAGCTATCCCTCCTAGCTTTGTGTCATCAGCAAATTTAATCAGTTTACCCTCAATTTCTTCATCTAAATCATTGATGAAGATGTTGAACAATACAGGTCCCAGGACAGAGCCCTGTGGTATCCCACTTGATACATTCATCCAGCTGGATGTGAAGCCATTTACAACCACCCTTTGAGTCCGATCACTAAGCCAGTTATGAATCCACCTAACAGTTGCCTGGTCCATTGCATACTTGGTCATTTTTTCAATAAGGATGGTGTGAGATACTTTGTCAAATGCTTTGCTGAAGTCAAGATATACTATATCTACAGCATTTCCCTGATCCACCCAGTCAGTGATTCTGTCATAGAAGGAAATTAAGTTAGTCTGACATGACTTGTTAGTTACAAACCCATGCTGACTCTGGTTAATCACTTCATTCTTATCCAGGTACTTACATACATGATGTTTAATAATTTGTTCAAAGATCTTTCCTGGTATAGAAGTCAGACTCACCGGCCTATAGTTCCCTGGGTCCACCTTCTTCCCCTTTTTGAAGATAGGAACAACATTTGCTCTTCTCCAGTCTTCTGGGACTTCTCCTGTTCTCCAAGAATTTTCAAAGATTATGGAGAGTGGTTCTAAAATTTCTTCTACGATCTCCTTCAGTACTCTGGGGTGTAATTCATCTGGACCTGGAGACTTGAACTCATTTATGTTAGCTAAATATTCCCTCACAATCTTTCTGTTTACAGATAACTTGGATTCTTCTATTCCTTTAAAAGGACAGTGAAAATCAGTTGATGTTACATTTTCTTTCTGAGAGAAAACAGATGCAAAATAGGAATTAAAAAGTTCGGCCTTCTCAACATCCTCTCTTACCATTTCTCCATTTTCATCCTGTAAAAATCCTATAGCATCTTTGACTTTTCTTTTACTTTTGACATACCCCCAAAATCCTTTTTTATTGCTTTTGACATCTCTTGCAAGCCTTAATTCATTGTCAGCTTTAGCTAACCTGATACGTGCCCTGCAGGATCTGCAGACTGCATTCGGCTCCGGCCACTTCTGGATGGCTGTGACTTTTCCCGGGTCTGGTGCTACCCCTTCCGGACTGACAATGTGCCCCAGGGACTGTACCTTTTTCTTGAGCAGGTGGCACTTTGAGGGTTTCAACTTCATACCGTACCGGGACAGTGACTCAAATACCTCTGCCAGGTGTTTCAAGTGATCCTCGTGCATTCTGGAGTACACTAGTACGTCATCCAGGTAAAGTAACAGAGTCTCGAAGTTGCGGTGTCCCAGGCAGCACTCCATCAATCTTTGGAACGTTCCGGGGGCATTGCAGAGTCCAAACGGGATACTGTTGAACTCGCAGAGTCCCATCGGGGTGGTGAAGGCCGTCTTCTCCCGATCCTCCTCAGCCACAGCTAATTGCCAGTACCCACTAGTGAGGTCAAGGGTGGAAAAGTAATTTGCAGACTTTAAGGCAGCTAGGGACTCCTCTATGCGTGGTAAAGGGTATGCATCCTTATGTGTAATGCGATTTACTTGACGGTAATCTACACACATTCTCATGCTCCCTTCCTTTTTCCTCACTAGCACTAGGGGAGCTGCCCAGGGACTACAACTATCCCTTATTACTCCCGCCTTCCTCATGTCATGCTGCATTTCTTTTGCCTTCTGGTAGTGGGCTGGGGGTATAGGCCTATAACGTTCTTTGATTGGGGAATGGTTGCCTGTGGAGATATGATGTTGAACCCCCTTAACCCTCCCGAAGTCAAGTGGATGTTTACTGAACACCTGCGAGTATTCTTGTACCACCCGGTGTACACTCTGTTTTTGATGGGCAGGAGTGGTGTCTGTCCCAACATGGAGCTGTTGACACCAATCGTCCACCTGGGTTGCAGGGTCCTCATCCTCTTCTTCCTCTGGTGAGGTTAAGGACTCCGCCTCGTGAATGCAGTTGTTATTGACAGCATGTAATTTGGCAACAGTGGCATAACGTGGCAGTCTGACCTCATCTTCCCCTAAGTTGAGAAGACCGACGGGCACCCTCCCATTACGTACATCTACCACTCCCCTGGCGGTTAAGAGCGTGGGTCTGTGCTCGGAGCAAAGGGGTTCTACTACCGCCTGGTAGCTCTGTCCTCTAAGACCTATAGCAGTTCTGCACCAGATGAACATTTCACTCATTGAGGGGATGACAATGGGTATGGGGTCTGTTACCCGCATGTTACCGATTTCACCATCTGTTAACCTTACTTGCTGTTGATACATCAGGACTCGGATTTCCCTCTGCAGTGCCCTCCTCTGTCTTGGCCTGGCAGTGTCGGCTATCTGTTGGAGCAAGAACACAACTTCTCCCAAACAATTACCAACAATATTACACTGTGTTCCAAATTATTATGCAAATAACATTTTCTCAGATTTTACCAAATTACCTATATGAATTGCAGTCATTGTAATTTTCCAGTCAAATAAGTATTAGAGTACAATTGAAAGGTTTTTGTACAAACTGCCTATGATAACAGTATATTTTTAAAAAAATAAAAAATTCAAACTGCACTCAAAATGCATGTTCCAAATTATTATGCACAGCAGAGTTTTCAACCTTTTCATTTTAGTAAAGAACAAAAAAATGGTCATTTTTGAAATTATAAGCATTAGCAGGTTATTACAAACTGAAATCAAACAGTTTTCAACTCAAAACTTTATTCTAGGTGATGTTACATTTGCACATAGGACCGCTTGTTCGAAAGAAGCTTCTGAACTCTCTCGTCCATTGAATTTGTCAGGTTTTGGATGGTTTCTGCTTCAATTGTTTTGCATGAGGACAGAATACCCTCCCAGAGCTGTTGCTTAGATGTGAACTGCCTCCCGCCATCATAGACACTCCTTTTGATGATGCTCCAGAGGTTCTCAATGGGGTTGAGGTCAGGGGAGCATGGGTGCCACACCATAAGTTTGTCCCCTTTTATGCCCATAGCAGCCAGAGATGCAGATGTGTTATGTGCAGCATGAGACGGGGCATTATCATGCATGAAATGATCTCGATGGTCCAGATGGATGGAGTGGAGGATGGCTGGTTGATGGACATCCCATGCAAACACGGCTACGGTGCTAACAAGGAGGAGGTGGAGTAATGTTTTGGGCTAGAATCATGACGAGAGAGATTGTCGGCCCTTTTAGGATCCCTGAAGGGGTAAAGATGAACTCCATAATGTATGTTGAGTTTCTCAAACAGCACTTCCTTCCATGGTTCAAGAAGAAGAACCGTGCATTCCGCAGCAAGATCATTTTCATGCATGATAATGCCCCGTCTCATGCTGCACATAACACATCTGCATCTCTGGCTGCTATGGGCATAAAAGGGGACAAACTTATGGTGTGGCACCCATGCTCCCCTGACCTCAACCCCATTGAGAACCATTGCGGACACTGACTCCTGGTCTGCAGCCGACCATGTTTCCACTTCCCGCTCCGCAGCACCGGTCAGTTGTCCTAATACAATGGCGGACCTTTGTTTGCCGGTCATAGAGTACATGTCCAAGATGCCACATATCTTCCGTTTGAATCCAGACAGGGTATCTGGTTTTCCGTTGTACTGTGGGAGCCACTTTGCTCCAGGGATGTACGGTAAAGTCATAGGAATAACAGGTGTTATAGGCGCTGCTGGTGGAGCGACAGCTTCGGCCTGCTCATCATCGGGCGCGGGTTGAGCTTCAGGGACGTTGACCGGCAGGTCGGCGTTCTGCTGCTCGTCGGACATCTTAGCTCCCCCCTAGTTAACCGTGGCCTACCTTCCAGTTTTTCTTCCGGTAGGCCGCAGCTCCGCAGGTGACGATCGTCTTCAGGACCTTGCGTCGCTTGCGTCCTACGTCAGAGCGTTCCGCGACGCTCCTTACAGGACCTGGCGCTCCCTGGTTTGACGTTGAGGCGTGGGGCGTGTCCGGGGCTTCGCGCTCTTTTTGCAGGTATGCCCCTAATTTTCCCGCAGTTACGCCATTCTTCTCGCTCAGCGGCCCAACAATGGCGGCTACCTTCACCACAACTTTACGTACACAGTTCAGAATAAAGGCGCACAGTACCCGGTGGCAATGGGCAAAACACGGCGTCGTTGCAGCAGGCACGTGATCCTGTTCGTGACGCCAATTGGAGATGACTCGCCCAGGGGAATGGGGATAACTCGGTACCCAGGCCTTTAGCCTTAGGGATGTTGTGGTGGTCGGCTCCCGGGCCCGTACCCTGGGGTCTCTCCTTAAAAAGGGTGGACAATTTGTTAAGTTTATAAAAGAATTCGTGACGCCACCTGTGGCTTCTGGTGAGGATCACCAGCGCTGCGTAGTCTCTGTCCTGCGCTGGCTGACCTTGTGGTAGGGCCTTTTCTTGGAGTGCACGCTCCTTATCTGTGGGCCTATGTGTCTCCTGGCTCTGTTACGTATCAGCACTTTAGCGATCCTGGAACTTGTAGTTCTCCAGGGATTCCGGTTTATCTTACTGGGTCGTGGAGATCCCAGTAAGCTTCGGACCCGGTGTCCGGTAACTGCTTCGGGGTGAGCCAGTTAAGCTCCTCTGCCCCCTATGTACTAACTCTCCACTTGCCTTCGGCCTACTCGGGCCCTCACAAGGCTACCCACACTAACGGCAGCTTGCCGCGCTTCACCGATCTTATGGCGCCGGCACACCTAAAGCTCACCTCTCTGAGCTACCCGGAGTCTTGATCTGGATAAGCTCTACTGCAGGATAGCAATTGCAGGAGCTGGAACAGGCTTTTGTCCTCTGAGGTAACTCTTCTCAGACTGCACTGGACTCACTGCTAAACCAGAATAGACTGATAACTCGACTCACAACTCACTCTGACTCCAACTAACTGCTGCCTGGCTCCACCTTCCCTATTTATCTATCCCTAACGGGCTCCCTCTGGTGGTCTGAGGTGGAAGGTTGAGATGTGTAAATGGTTATGGGGGCCTCTTGTGGAGAATCCATCAATACACCCTTCTAGGATCTGTGATACCAAGCACAGCTGGGCGTCACACTAACCTTGCATACTGTACATAAATATATTTAGTCTATATTATAAATATGTATATTTTTTATAGACTGTTTATAGTGTATTGATTATGACTGGTTTCTCGTCATACTTTAAAGAGCTTTGTCCTTATACATAGGTGTCCATGTTTTTGGATTGTGCGCCACTGCATTGGTCACTGATGTCATTCAGCTTGCAACAGGTTACCATGCTCCTTTCTTCCTCACTGTCTGTAAGCCTAACTATACCCGCCTTGGTACTTCCTGTGCTACAAATCCTTATATCACTCAAGACATCTGCATGGGTAATGACCATCATGCCATTTTGTCCGCAAGGTAAGTAATGTCAAACTGTACAAAACAATCAAAAGTTTTATGTTAATGCAATGTCAATGTTACTATTATTATCCAAGATGATAAATTCACTCCTCAACAATTAAATTGCAACACCAAGAAGGAAAATTTGTGTAACTATGGAAAGCACAGGATCAATGGACATACTAATGGGAACAAAATTTTCAAAACATCTCAATTTATTCAGAAAGTGAGTGCCATGCACAAAATATTCGCACTTTTACATGCTTTGGCTGCTATCCATCAGATTATTAATGGTTGTCTGAGGAATAATCTGCCACGCTTAATGCACTTGAGCACTCAAAGAATCGAGGTCCACTGCTGGCAGCTCCCTTTGCAATTGTCCACCAATGGCATGGTAGAGCAATTTCTCTAATGTGTCCAAGGAGCTGTTATTCAACACGACAATGTCAGGCCACATGTTGTTCGTCCTATGAGCATCCTACATGGCCTAAACATGCTACTATGGCCTGCAGTGTCTCCAGACTTTGTTCCCATCGAGCAGAGCACATCTGGACATAATTAGTTGGCAAATGCAGAAGGAGCTGCCAGCTATGAATCTTGATTATTTGTGTGCCCAAGTGCATTTAGAGTAGCAGAACATTCCTCAGGCAACCACTAATAATCTCACGGATAGCATGCCAAGGCGTGTAAGTGTGGGGATTTCGGCATGTGGCACTCATATTAGATACTGAATAAGTAGAGATATTTGAAAATTTTGCATATCATTGTCATGTCTATCAATACGGTGATTTCCATAATTCCACAATGTTTCCTTCTTGTTATTGCAATTTCACTGTTGGTGAGTGTATCATATTATATTGTATCCAGGAGAAAAAAAATTCATATGTACCACAGTATTCACAAGGTAGATATATGTCAACAGTTACCAAGCAACCATGCTTGTATCCTAGCAACCAAAAATCCACAATTTACACTAAGGCTAAGTGCCCACAATGCAGAAATGCTTGATGAATGATTTTTCCTGAGCGTTTCTGCATCTCCCTGGCAGAAAAAATGCATGCCGATTTTACATGCGTTTTTTCCTGCCAGGTAGAAGCGTTTTTAACATGCGATTTTAGCATCACTTGGAAAGTGCTTGACAACTTGGTCACACTATATAAATCCATGCAAACGGCATGGATTTATGTTGTGTGACCAAGTTACGATGCATCAATAGTAAAAAAAAGAACAAAAATGTTGAAAAATAAAAACAAACATTACCCTCACATTCCGATGGCCCCCGGTCTCCTTTATGGTGCGTCCGGTGTCTTCGGCGGCTCGCGGTGCTCTAAAAAGGACCTTCCATTACATCATTTAGTCATGACGTCAGCTGTCACGTTACCTGTCACATGACTAAATGACGTCATGAAAGGTCCTATTACACCACCGCGAGCAGCCGTAGAGCCAACAGCGCCGCCGGGAGCAGAGCGGGGGCCATCAGAAAGCAAGTATATATTTTTTTTAATTTTAATTCTTTTTTAACTACAGGCACAGGGGTGGATTAAGAGTAGCAAGGGCTCCGTGCAATTTAGAAGGCGTGGGCCCCCCCCCACACACACACACACACACCTGATGTATCACGTGACATGTCACATGATCCCCTATGATAGATCATGTGATAGTTCACGTGAAATTAATTTGCCACAATATTAATATATTAATTATAATAATTTTTTTACATTAATTGTATGACTTAATATTGAGCACAATTAAGTATGCTGACATCCCCCTATATACAGTATGAGTCCCTACATACAATATGAGCTGCCACATAATCCTCCTATACACAGCAGGAGGCCGCATGTAGCCATCTATACGCAACGGGAGGCTGCATGTAGCCATCTATACACAGCGGGAGGCCACACGTAGCCATCTATACACAGCGGGAGGCTGCGCGTAGCCATCTATACACAGCGGGAGGCCACGCGTAGCCATCTATACACAGCGGGAGGCCGCACGTAGCCATCTACACACAGCGGGAGGCCGCACGTAGCCATCTATACACAGCGGGAGGCCGCACGTAGCCATCTATACACAGCAGGAGGCCGCATGTAGCCCTCTATACACAGCGGGAGGCCGCACGTAGCCATATATACACAGCAGGGAGCCACACTTAGCCATCTATACACAGCAGGGGGCCGCACGTAGCCATATATATACAGCAGGGAGCCGCACGTAGACATCTATACACAGCGGGAGGCCGCAAGTAGCCATCTAGATACAGCAAGAGGCTGCTGGAAAAAGAATAAAAATGTTGAAAAATAAAAACAAACATTACCCTCACCTTCCGATGCTCCCCGGTCTCCTCTACGGTGCGTCCGGTGTCTTCGGCGGCTCGCGGTGCTCTAAAAAGGACCTTTCATGACATAATTTAGTCATGTGACAGGTCACGCGACCGCAGACGTCAGCGGTCGCTTGACCCGTCACATGACTAAATGACGTCATGGAAGGTCCTATTACACCACCGCGAGCAGCCGTAGAGCCAACAGTGCCGCCGGGAGCAGAGCGGGGGCCATCAGAAAGCAAGTATATATTTTTTTTCATTTTAATTCTTTTTTAACTACAGGCACTATCAGGTTTGGATTAAGAGTAGCAAGGGCTCCGTGCAGTTTAGAAGACGTAGCCCCCCACACACACACACACACACCTGATGTATCACGTGACATGTCACATGATCCCCTTTGATAGATCATGTGATAGTTCACGTGAAATTAATTTGCCACAATATCAATATATTAATTCTAATAATTTTTTTACATTAATTGTATGACTTAATATTGAGCACAATTAAGTATGCTAACATCCCCCTATATACAGTATGAGTCCCTACAAACAATATGAGCTGCCACATAATCCTTCTATACACAGCAGGAGGCCGCATGTAGCCATCTATACACAGCGGGAGGCCGCATGTAGCCATCTATACACAGCGGTAGGCCACACGTAGCCATCTATACACAGCAGGAGGCCGCACGTAGCCATCTATACACAGCAGGAGGCCGCATGTAGCCATCTATACACATCGGGAGGCCGCACGCAGCCATATATACACAGCAGGGAGCCGCACTTAGCCATCTATACACATCAGGGGGGCGCACGTAGCCATATATATACAGCAGGGAGCCGCAAGTAGCCATCTATATACAGCATGAGGCCGCACTTAGCCATCTATATACAGCAAGAGGCTGCTGGAAAAAGAATAAAAATGTTGAAAAATAAAAACAAACATTACCCTCACCTTCCGTTGGTCCCCGGTCTCCTCTACAGTGCGTCCAGTGTCTTCGGCGGCTCGCGGTGCTCTAAAAAGGAACTTCCATGACATAATTTAGTCATGTGACAGGTCACGCGACCGCAGACGTCAGCGGTCGCGTGACCTGTCACATGACTAAATGACGTCATGGAAGGTCCTATTACACCACCGCGAGCAGCCGTAGAGCCGCACTTAGCCATCTATACACAGCAGGGGACCGCACGTAGCTATATATATACAGCAGGGAGCCGCACGTAGTCATCTATACACAGAAGGAAGCCGCATGTAGCCATGTATATACAGCGGGAGGCCACACGTAGCCATCTATACACAGCGGGAGGCCGCACGTAGCCATCTATACACAGCAGGAAGCCACACAGCGCCATCTATACACAGCAGGGGGCCGCATGTAGCCATATATATACAGCAGGGAGCCTCACGGAGTCATCTATACACAGAAGGAAGCCGCACGTAGTCCTCTATACACAGAAGGAAGCCGCCCATAGCCATCTATACACAGCAGGAGGCCTCACATAGCCATCTGTAAACAGCAGGGAGCCGCATGGCACCATCTATACACAGCAGAAGGCCGCACGGCGCCATCTATACACAGCAGGAAGCTGCACTTAGCCATCTATACACAGCAGGGGGCCGCACATAGCCATCTATACAAGCAGGGAGCCGCACGTAGACATCTATACACAGCAGGAGGCCGCACGTAGACATCTATACACAGCAGGAGGCCGCACGTAGCCATCTATATACAGCAGGGAGCCGCACGTAGACATCTATATACAGCAGGAGGCCGCACGTAGCCATCTATACACAGCAGGAGGCCGCATGTAGCCATCTATATACAGCAGGGGGCCGCACTTAGCCATCTATATACAGCAGGAGGCCGCACATAGCCATCTATACACAGCAGGGAGCCGCACGGCGCCATCTATACACAGCAGGAGACCGCATGGCGCCCCCCAGATACAGCGGGAGGCCGCACGTAGCCATCTATACACAGCAGGAGGCCGCACGTAGCCATCTATACACAGCAGGGGGCCGGACGTAGCAATCTATACACAGCAGAGAGCTGCACGGCGCCATCTATAGACAGCGAGTGGCAGCACCGCACCATCTATACACAGTGGGAGGCCGCACTTAGCCATCTATACACAGCGGGAGGCCGCACGTAGCCATCTATACACAGAAGGGGACCGCACGTAGCCATCTATACACAGCAGCGAGCCGCACGTAGACATCTATACACAGCAGGAGGCCACACGTAGCCATCTATATACAGCAGGGAGCCGCAAGTAGACATCTATACTCAGCAGGAGGCCGCAAGTAGCCATCTATATACAGCATGAGGCCGCACGTAGCCATCTATATACAGCAGGAGGCTGCACTTAGCCATCTATACACAAAGGGGGCCGCACGTAGCCATCTATATACAGCATGAGGCCGCACTTAGCCATCTATACACAGCGGGAGGCCGCACTTAGCCATCTATGCACAGCGGGAGGCCGCACTTAGCCATATATACACAGCAGGAGGCAGCACTTAGCCATCTATACACATCGGGAGGCCGCACTTAGCCATCTATACACAGCAGGAGGCCGCACGTAGCCATCTATACACATCAAGAGGCCACACGGTGCCCCCGAGATACAGCGGGAGGCCGCATGGCACCCCCTAGATACAGCGGGAGGCTGCACAGCGCCCCCCAGATACAGCGGGAGGCTGCACACAGTCGCGCACACACACAAACATATACAGACATATACATACACGCATAAACATATTTGAAACACAAAAATACTTATAAACAGACATCACACAATGATATCTGCACACACAGACACACTGTGACACACACACACGTCACTCACCATCGGCTCGGCTCCAGTCGTACAGCTCCTCTCTGGTGGTAAGTAGCAGTGCAGGGCACACACTGCGTGACGTCGTGCTAGCAGACACGGCCGCACACAGGGCTGTATCTCCTAGCTGTGACTCGGCCTGGCCAGCACACAGGAAAGTTAACAGGTGCAGTGCTGGCTCAGCTGAATAAGAAGCAGGGGACCTGCGCAGCTGCTGGGGGAGCGGTCCGGGGGCCCCCCTGCCTCTGCCTGCCAGTGTGTGCCGCACATTATAATGAGAGCAATCTGTCCATGGGCCCCCCCGGAGCCACAGGCCCCGGGCGGTAGCCCAGATTGCCCTCATTATAATCCGCCTATTGGTTCTATGGTACCCGGGTCTAGAGGAGAGTCTCCTCTTCTCCAGACCCGGGTACCATCCGCACATTGAATCACATAATATCTGCATGTGTACGTGTAGTCATGCGGATGTTATGCGGTCCAATGCAAGTCAATGGCGGCGATTTTACCGTGATTCGGCAAAATGAATGGTTGTGTTGCGGATTTTTCCGCAATGATAATCCGAGTGGAAATTTCCGCAGCATGTGCACAGCACATGCGGATTATCATTGGGAAACATGGCAGATAACTTAACAAGCGTTTTTAATGCATTTTAGCAGCGGAAATGGCGCCGCAAAACCGCATTAAATCCGCATCATGGGCACGCAGCCTATCAGGGAAAACTGAGAAATATCTTTTTTCCAATTATTAATTGTCCAATTATACAGACTTTCTCACCATCAGACAATATCCAGGGTCATCAAAGACTGGACTGAATATTTTCATGGAGTGACTGCAAAGGTTCAAAAAATACAAGATAGTTTTGTAATCAAGGAATAAAAACTATCTGCTAATCAAAAAAAATGTTATTCCAGTCACAACCCAATCATAATGCTATTTTATCACAAATTTTGTACTAGCAAGTTATGACAGTCAGGCCCGTATTTGCTATTAGAAATCAGAGGTCCGATGCCTAGGGTGGCGAGTTGCAGGGGGCGGTGCCCGGGTCAAAAAAAAAATGTATACAGTGGTGTGAAAAAGTGTTTGCCTCCTTCCTGATTTCTTATTATTTTGTATGTTTGTCACACTTAAATGTTTCAGATCACAAAATAAATGTAAATATTAGACAAAGATATCACAAGTAAACACAAAATGCAGTTTTTAAATGAAGGTCTTTATTATTAAAGGAAAAGGAAGTCCAAACCTATATGGCCCTTTGTGAAATAAATATGTATATATTTTTTTAAAATCATCCTCCCTCCTCCATGCTCTTTAAGAAAACTGGCGTCTTTCTGGAGGAGGTATTTGCATCTTTAAGATGTGATTACACATGAAACCTCCAAGCACGCTGGCACTTCTGAGCTACAATGAGCTCCCTGACCATACATGCGGCAGCGTGTGTACGCTGCTGATGTCACGGCATTGCGATGAAGAGACCTCATCACGCTGCCGACATCAATGCAGAGTGCCACGGAGGACAAACCAGAGCTTGGAGCAGGTAAGCACTCACAGAGCTGAAGATATGGGGAGGGGGCGATGTACGGAGATTATGATGGGGTGGAACTCTGGAGAACATGGAGGATTGAAACTCTGGAGAACTTGGGCCGGGGCTCTGTGTGGAGAACATGGGCTGGGGGCTCTGTGTTACACGCACACCGCTA
The DNA here is from genome assembly GCF_046119375.1 of Phyllobates terribilis. NCBI lineage: Eukaryota > Metazoa > Chordata > Amphibia > Anura > Dendrobatidae > Phyllobates > Phyllobates terribilis. The sequence goes on along the minus strand of NW_027362761.1, from coordinate 15,594,068 downwards.
GGTTCAGATAGGGGTGAGACAGGTTACATGAATTCTTTGGAATCCTGGGGGAACCGTTACTCAGGGCAGCGATAGACCATGTACTGCAGCTTCTCTCAGGCACACAGGGGTATTGACCCTCAGGCACAGACATGTAGATTGTTTCACTTGCTGACCAGAAACACTTGACAAGAGTCCTCATAAACGGTAAAACAGTAGCATTTAATTAGAAGACGCACAGCCAGTGCAAGTTAAGTCTTATGAGCAACAGGCTCCAGTGACAAAGAGTACAGTTTCCTTAGCAGCACAGCAGTTCACAGTCTTCCCAGTAGTACAGGACAGCACAGTTCTAATGCAAAGGCACATTAATGAACACAGCATTCTTTACAGCACAGTGAGATGGAGGGGGGGGGGTTTGCTGAGGGAGATGATCCCTGTGACACCATTTCTTACAGTCCTTATCTTTCTGCTTGACAATACTCTGCACTGCTAGTTCAGGAACTCTACCTGACCTGTGCTTAGCTTCATTCCTGACTTGAATCCTTTTCATTTGCAGGGGCACTTCTGTCAGATGCACAACACATACACCACCTTTCTCTTCGGCTCCAGTCAGACGGTAAACAACTTCCTCACAATCCCCCTGGGGCTCTGCTAAAACACTCCCCTTCTCCTGTGACTATGTTAACCCCTCTAGTTGCTGGATGCTTCTGGAGTACAACACTTCCTGTCTCATGTGCTTGTGTTACTTCTAATAGTTGCTGAATGCTTTTAAAGCAACAGCACTACTTCTGCATGTCACACTCTGCAACACACTACTTCTGCATGTCACACTCTTCCCTCCTTTTTGAATGTCATCCTCGACATTCGTCTTAATTAGTCAATCTGACCAATTTTGAGACAGTGGTGAAAGTTGGATAGCTTTATATTCAAATTGGCATTGTGAAATTGGTATAATATTCATAAACATTGATAACCTAATCTTACAACCTTTTTCTTGTAGGATGCCTGTAAGAAATAAACAATTAAAGGGGTATTCCCATCTCCAAGATCTTATCCCAATATGTAGTAGGTGTAATAATAATAATATCAGCAAATATCTCCAATTAGAAATGTAGTATATTATTTTCAATTCGCTATCTCTCTTTCCTCATGTGCAGGCATCGCAGGACCTTGGGTATCCATGGTTACGACCACTAGCTGCTAGCTAACTAACTGTGACTTTATCAGTGGATGTAACTATGGATACCTAAGGTCCTGCAATGCCTGCACATGAGGAAAGAGACATAGCGAATCAGAAAAAATATACCACATTTCTAATTGGAGATATTTGCTAATATTACTATTATTACACCTACTACACATTGGGATAGGATCTTGGAGATGGGAATACCCCTTTAACACAATTAAAACAATCAACATCTCTTCAGCTGGAGCTTTTCATACGTCTTCAACCAGCTCTCTCTATCTATGCTTTAACAATTCTTTGTTTCTACAAAGTCTTTTAAGAAAAATCAAAGCATGAAAACAAGTCTTTCCATACTGCCTCTCGGTGGTGAATACCACTCAAGTGGGCTTACCTGGTCCGCAGGCAGAGATACCTGCTTCCAGTCGACAGTCCTCGGCACTTGACTCGGTTCACCAAGTGTCTCATACGTCAGCATCATGGGCCTCCTCACTTCTCGAGTCGACATCCTCCTGGTGGGTTGTTCCTCAGAGACCACGGGTTCTTCGGTCACAGAAGTTTCTTCCGCCGCACTCATTTCCCGTGCTTCCTCAGAAGCTCTTGGAGCTGCCTCTGTAAGTTCATGTACTTCTCCTGAGTCACCTGTTTCCGCACGGTCTGGTAATTCCGTTCCTCCTGAGTGTCAATCGGTCTCTTCCTGGTGTTCGATCATCAGATCTGAATTGGACTTCATCTGTACTCCTTGGTACGAACTCTGGAGCCTCGGGACTTAGTTCACTCTCCTGAGGATGGTACATCCCTCTCTTTGCCGGTCCGAGAAATACAACGGTGTGTTCTTCTCCATCGGAACTTTCAAGGTCACTATCCACCTCCGGAGCTTCAGTCTGTGGTGGTCCTTTAGTTGATCTCGGACGATGTCGGTCTACTTCTGGGAAGTCTTATAGTGGTGGGAAATACAGGGTAGTAGTTAATTCCGATGGACTATTCTGGTTTTCTTGTCTCCTGTTTCCAATCGGATTTCATACACTGGGCTGTCATAAGCTTTCCTCCTTACGACCACATACACCTTGTCACTATCTAATATCTGCCTCAACTCCCCGACGGTAGAGGGACGCTTGTCTTTTAAGGCCAGTACTGGAGCGATTTCTGCTGGGTCCATGGTATATCCTTCTCCGGACACAATTTTCCCTATAAATCAGACTTACCTTTTGAACAGTTCACACTTCTTTGGGGTCAACTTAACTCCATGTAGTTGATACTGTTGTAATACGGTCCTCACGTGTTCAACATGCTCCCGGAAGGTTTTGCTGTGTACTACATTGTCATCCTAGTATGGCTGGCAGATCTCGTCCCTCAATCCTTCTAAACATGTCTCCATGCTCCTCTGGAATTCTGCTGGAGCTGAACTGAGCACAAACAGTATGCGGATCCACTCATATAATCCCCACGGTGTGATGAATGCTGTCCAGGGTCTACTGAACTCTTCAACAAACCCTTGGTGGTATGCCTTACCCTGATTGAGGACAGAGAACCAGGTACTTCCTGATAGGCTATCCAGCATATCTTGGATCTTTGGTATTGGGTGCTGATCAGGTACTGACTTTCGGTTTAGTTCCCGGTAATCACAGCAGAGTCTCAATGTGCCGTCCTTCTTCCTAACAGAAACAATAGGAGATGAATAAGACGACTTCGACTTTTGGACCCAACCTCTGTTGATTAGGTCTTGTAAAAACTCTTTCACTTCACGGTGTAATGGTTTCGGCACAGACATGTAACTTCTGGTTACTGGGGTCGGGTCTTTCAAATTGATTTTCAACTGCAACGTTGGGATACAGACTATATCAGAGTCATCTTTGGAGAATGCATGACACTCTTCTCTCAGCATCTGTTTTGCTACTGCTCGATCTTCAGCACACAAGTGTTCCAGGGGTACTGGGGGATCCCAGGACTCCGAGGTGGGTCGTGCAATTTTTTCCCCTGTGCAACTCCAGTTCCTTGGTGGGGAGACTGAATTCATTGTAGACCCCTGGGCAGGTCTCACACTGCCTGGATATACCATTTTAACAGTTTCAATGTGACCTATCACAGTCTTTGGATCCAGTCTAATTTCATGACTCGTAGTATTCATCATCAGTACTGTCACCCGAACAAACTCACCAGTAGGAATCGTAAGCACTTTTGGCACGAAAAGTCTTTCTAGACCTTTCTTCCCGGTTCTACCCAGACTCCACACCTCACCCCCACCATTTGGTTAGCAAGGATGATGGCTGGGCGCCAGCCTACCTTGACTTCTTTTAGGTCCATTGTATTCTGTGCTTTCTTTACTCTATGAATCCCATTTTCCGCCACGGCGTTGGGTATGGCAAGTGATGTGGCAATTGCATCCACCACCAGCGTCCCTGCCTTATGTTTCGTGATGACCTCATTGATTGCATTATAACCCAGGATAGGATCCTCTGCCACGTTCTGATCACTGGTCACAAGAAAAGGTACCAAAAGCTCAAAGGTGTTGCTGCTCTTTGTGGCCCTCAGTTGCAAAGTCACTTCCACCCAGCCTATGAAAGGGATTTCGGTCTGGTTGTGTCACACTGTCACAGAATACTGGAGGTAGGGGGCCTAAGCTGACCCTAAGCTGGGGCCCTGACTAATCCCTCATCCTGGAGGTACTGTTAAAGGTACAGAGGTCCAGGCCGCCAGCGTAACCCCTACCTTCTGAGGATCCCTGCACCTAAGTAATCTAGTCCTGAGAAGGACCCCGATCACAACAATAGGGAACCAGAAATAATATGCCCACACACAGTATTTAGACGAACGAGACAGTACAAGGGAAAAACCAAAACCACCTTGCATACAACTTCTAAACAACTACAACAGAGGGAACACCAACGGGAAAGGAGATAAATGATAAAGCGAGGAAAGGGAAAACACACTTCCAAATACACTTATCTCAGCAACTCCAAACACCACGATCCGCTCTGTAAGTCTGAATGAAAAGCTTTCACCGACACCTCCCAAACAGACCTGCAGGAATATAAAGGAGTCTCACTAAAGAAGCATTGATTGCAGCTGGGCGAGGCTGGACCTCAGCTAGCCCAGAGAGAGAGAGAATTAACTCCTACACTGCCGAGAAAACACAAAGCACCAACAAGTCAGCTGCGAGAAGTCAGGCTGTGTACTCGTGACGATCTTCGTGGCAACACACCCGTGACAGTACCCCCCCTTCTACGAGGGGCCTCTGGACCCTCAGGGCCAGGTTTATCCGGGTGAGTCGTGTGGAAGGCCCGAACTAATCGGTCTGCGTTAATATCCGACGCAGGAACCCACATCCTCTCCTCAGGACCATACCCCTTCCAATGAACCAAGTACTGAAGGGACCGGCGATTAAAGCGTGAATCAATGACCCTCGATACCTGGAACTCCAAGTTACCATTGACAACCACAGGAGGGGGAGGTAAAGGTGACGGTACCACCGGCGCCACATACCTCTTAAGCAATGATCTGTGAAACACGTTGTGAATTTTAAACGTAGGGGGGAGGTCAAGACGGAATGCCACCGGATTAATAACAGAACTGATTCTGTACGGCCCGATGAACCTGGGACCCAGTTTCCAGGAGGGAACCTTAAGTTTAATATTCCTGGTAGACAACCATACCTGATCGTTCACACTTAGGTCCGGACCAGACACTCTCCTCCTATCAGCCATACGTTTGTATCGGTTCCCCATAGTATTCAGATTCTTCAGCACCCCTCTCCATACTGAAGCGAGAGATGAGGAAAATCGTTCCTCCTCCGGAACCCCCGAAGAGCCCCCCCTACTGAAAGTACAAAACTGGGGGTGAAAACCATATGCCCCAAAAAACGGGGACTTACCAGTGGACTCGCTCCGCCTATTATTGAGAGCAAACTCTGCCAGAGGTAGGAAAGAAGCCCAGTCCTCCTGGTTCTCTGACACAAAACACCGAAGATATGTCTCCAAGCTCTGGTTCATACGTTCCGTCTGACCATTGGTCTGAGGATGAAAAGCCGACGAGAATGACAAATGCATCCCCCGCCGTGCACAAAACGCCTTCCAGAACTTGGACACAAACTGAGACCCCCGATCAGACACCACCTCGGAGGGTACCCCGTGAAGCCTCACAATCTCCCCAATGAACACCTGCGCAAGAGTTTTAGCATTAGGGAGAGCCGGAAGAGCGATAAAATGTGCCATCTTGCTGAACCTGTCCACTACAACGAGTATGACCGTTTTACCCGAAGACGGAGGGAGGTCAGTAATAAAGTCCATAGACAGATGAGTCCAAGGACGCTCCGGGATCTTCAAAGGTAAGAGGGCCCCAGACGGACGGGTATGTGAGGTCTTAGAGCGCGCACAAACCCCACAGGACGCGACAAAAGTTACCACCTCTTTATGTAAGTTAGGCCACCAAAACCGACGCGAGAGGAGATCCACAGTTGCTTTACTCCCCGGGTGTCCTGCAAAAACTGAGTTATGGTGTGCCTCGATCACCTTTTGTCGCAACTGATCTGGAACGAACAGTCTCCCCGGAGGTCCAACAGGGGCGTCTCCCTGAGCCTCCAATATCTCCTCCTCCAGCTCAGAGCATACTGCCGAAACCACCACCCCCTCCTGAAGAATAGGAATCGGGTCGTCCGTATTCCCGGCCCCAGGGAAACTACGAGATAAGGCATCCGCCTTTACATTTTTAGACCCAGGACGATATGTAACGACGAAATTAAACCTGGTAAAAAACAATGACCACCTAGCTTGTCTGGGATTCAGACGTTTAGCGGACTCCAAATATAGCAGGTTCTTGTGATCGGTGATGACGGTGACCGGATGAACTGCCCCCTCCAAAAAATGGCGCCACTCCTCAAAAGCTAACTTAATGGCCAAGAGTTCCCTATTGCCGACATCGTAATTCCTCTCAGCGGACGACAATTTTTTAGAGAAAAAGGCGCACGGATGCCACTTACCAGGGGACGAACCCTGTGACAATACTGCTCCCACCCCTACCTCGGAAGCGTCTACCTCTACAAAGAATGGCTGAGACGCATCAGGTTGAATGAGTATGGGTGCCGAGGCAAAACATTTTTTCAAGGAGGAGAATGCTTGACAAGCCTTGTCAGACCACCTAGAAAAATCCGTCCCCTTTTTAGTCATGTCTGTGAGAGGCTTAACCATGGACGAGAAATTACGAATGAACTTCCGGTAATAGTTAGCAAACCCCAGGAAACGTTGTAGTGCCTTAAGATTCTCCGGCCGATCCCACTCAAGAACTGCCCGCACTTTCCCAGGGTCCATACGAAAACCGGACGCTGAAACCAGGAAGCCTAAAAACTGGAGTTCCTGTACGGCGAACACACACTTTTCCCACTTGGCATACAGTTTATTATCCCGCAAGATCTGTAACACCTGTCTAACGTGCTCCTGATGAGACACCAGATCCGGCGAGTAAATTAAGATATCATCCAGATATATGACAACAAACTGTCCCACCAGGTGGCGAAAAATATCATTAACAAAGTGTTGAAACACCGCCGGGGCATTAGTCAGACCGAATGGCATGACAAGGTTCTCATAATGCCCCTCCGGAGTGTTAAAAGCCGTCTTCCACTCATCCCCCTCCTTCATCCTAATCAGATTGTACGCCCCCCTGAGATCCAACTTAGAGAACCATTTGGCGCCCACGATCTGATTAAAGAGATCGGGAATAAGTGGGAGCGGATACGGATCTCGGACCGTAATCCGATTAAGTTCACGGAAATCCAGGCAAGGGCGTAGGCCTCCATCTTTCTTCTTAACAAAGAAGAACCCCGCGGCCACCGGAGAAGATGAAGGTCTAATATGCCCCTTAGCCAGACTTTCAGAAATATAATCCTTCATGGCCTGCCTCTCAGGACCAGAAAGGTTATACAACCTAGCTTTAGGTAACTTGGCCTCAGGGAGCAGTTTTACAGAACAGTCATACACGCGATGAGGAGGTAGTTCCTGACACCCATTCTCCGAGAATACATCCTCAAAGTCTGCCAGAAATGGAGGTAAGACCCAAGGAGTAACCGCACCGATGACCGTGTTCATGCAGTTTTTATTACAGAATTTACTCCATTGGCTTATCTCTCTGGTTTGCCAATTAATAACCGGGTTATGCTTAGCTAACCAAGGAAGGCCCAACACTATAGGAGTGGGAAGACCCTCCAACACGTAGCAAGACAACAGTTCTTTATGTATTGCCCCCACTTGAAGTTTTACGCCATGCACAGCTTGCAAAAAACTTCCCTGACCGAGAGGTCTGGCATCGATCGAGAATATGGGGATTGGTTTAGCCAACTCACTCAATCGCATACCTTGAACCCGGGCAAACCGAGCATCAACCAGATTAGCCCCGGCCCCACTATCCAGAAGAACAGATATCCTCTCAGTTCTCGTACCCACCACCACCTCCGCCGGTACGAGAAACTGAGACGAACCTAGGGACGAAATACCTACTCCCAGATTGCCGTCCACCACACAACCTGGGATCAACAGTTTTTTCGACGACTCTTTACTCTGCAAGGGACGGGATGGACACCCCCCAATAAAATGTCCCTTTTTCCCGCAGAGAAAACACCTTCCTGTCTTATGGCGCACCACCGGTCCCCTTCCCCGAAATGATGTCCCTCCTAATTGCATAGGCTCCTCCGGACTGACCAGGGGAACCACCATATGAGGGGACCTTGTAGGAGGTGGAGACATTACAGGGGGTAGAGTTATCCCGCACCTCTCCCGAAGCCGTCTGTCAACGCGAATAGCAAGGGCCATAGCGGCTTCCAGTGACGCGGGAGAGTCATACTGTGCCAACACATCCTGTAATTTGTCGGATAAACCATGACAAAACTGGCTCCTAAGAGCCGGGTCATTCCACTGGGTGTCCGTGGCCCACCTACGGAACTCCGAACAGAATTCCTCCGCCGGACGATCTCCCTGCTGAATCCTACGTAACTTAGACTCAGCAAGGGAGATCCGATCTGGGTCATCATATACGAGTCCCAGAGCAGCGAAAAACCTATCCACTGACTGGAGAACCGGGGAGCTTGGGGGAAGAGAGAACGCCCAAGATTGTGGGTCCCCTTGTAGGAGCGAGATGACAATTCCCACCCTTTGTTCTTCACTGCCCGATGACCGAGGCCGCAGCCGAAAGTACAATTTGCATGCCTCCCGGAAAACAAAAAACTTGTCCCGCCCCCCAGTGAACCTGTCAGGGAGAGCTACTTTAGGTTCTGGTCCGGCTTGCTCCAGAGGATGCAAAACCTTGGACCTAACGTCCGCCAGCCCCATGGACAAACTCTGCAACTGCCGAGCTAGACCGGCTACTGGATCCATGGTAGCTGGAGAAAAACTAAGAGGGTCGGTGAAAATGTCACACTGTCACAGAATACTGGAGGTAGGGGGCCTAAGCTGACCCTAAGCTGGGGCCCTGACTAATCCCTCATCCTGGAGGTACTGTTAAAGGTACAGAGGTCCAGGCCGCCAGCGTAACCCCTACCTTCTGAGGATCCCTGCACCTAAGTAATCTAGTCCTGAGAAGGACCCCGATCACAACAATAGGGAACCAGAAATAATATGCCCACACACAGTATTTAGACGAACGAGACAGTACAAGGGAAAAACCAAAACCACCTTGCATACAACTTCTAAACAACTACAACAGAGGGAACACCAACGGGAAAGGAGAAAACACACTTCCAAATACACTTATCTCAGCAACTCCAAACACCACGATCCGCTCTGTAAGTCTGAATGAAAAGCTTTCACCGACACCTCCCAAACAGACCTGCAGGAATATAAAGGAGTCTCACTAAAGAAGCATTGATTGCAGCTGGGCGAGGCTGGACCTCAGCTAGCCCAGAGAGAGAGAGAATTAACTCCTACACTGCCGAGAAAACACAAAGCACCAACAAGTCAGCTGCGAGAAGTCAGGCTGTGTACTCGTGACGATCTTCGTGGCAACACACCCGTGACAGGTTGACAGCTTTACTGTGGAGTTCCACTGGTCCTAAGAGTTCTTTTAGTGACTGAAGGCAGGTATGTGGCAGGTAGTGCCTTCTCCATTCTTCATTTAAAAGGCTCGCTTGGGCTCCTGTGTCCCACGGTGCTTTTACCAGGAGCCCATCTAGCTGGCACTGTATAAAGCACCTTTCACCGATTAGGCTGATGAGGCCATCTTTACTGACCGAGGAATCCTCCTACCAGGAGTACATTGTTTGACCTCTGCACTGGACATTAAGTAACTGATGCCCCTGTCTCTTTTGCAGCTGATGTAGATGGGAACACACTTGGGGATAGTACTGACACAGCTGTTTTACCTCATGGGCCATTCTGGGGTTTGGTGAGATTTGGATTTGCTTCTGGGGCCTCCTCCGTGTCGCGGTTACCTGTTGCCCTGCACTGGTAACCTCCTGTTTTTTAACCTAAACGACCGTGACCATTGGCATGCCTTGGCATAATGTCCTTCCTCACCACATCTTAGACAGTGGACACACACCGTACTCTGATTTGATGAACGGCATGCTTCACAAGCCAGATATCTTCTGTTTTGGAACCCACTCCTGGGTCTGAGGGATACAGGTTCTGGCCTGGAACTAATCAACTTTTTCACCTCAATCAACTTGGCTCGCAGTTCTCCTATTACTTCCTCCCAGTCAGCGCTGGCGATTCTCTCTTTTGCTGGTGATTTAAGGTTCCCTCTCGGAGGCGGCACTGGAGGGTCTCCATGATGATCTTCAGACTGGCCACTTGGGGTCTCCAACTTTAGCTGACTCATTTTGGTGATTTTAGGAGCAGAGCCTTTCTTTAACTTCTGTTGGCTCTCTGACTCCAAACTAGCTGCCTCAGTCATTTTATTTCAATTAGGACTTCGTCCAGAATGCCCGGATCTTCTAGGTACTTTTTCAGCTGCAACTTGATTAACCCCATTCCCAATGATCTCAAGAACTTCTTCTGGACTAGTCCAGCATCAAACTTCTCCTCCGCTTCTACATCTCTGGATGCAAACAACAGTCTTTCCTTCAGTTCAGTTGCTCTGAACAAGAAACTTTGGGGTGATTCATTATTTTTCTGTGAGAGGTTAATGAGTCGGTGGAACAATTCTGAAGTACTCTCTTCTTTATAGTGCCCTTTTAAAATCATCTTCAGCTGTTGCAAGGTCAGTTGACTCTTCATTTCTAGCATACTACAGAGGTTCAGTCCTGGGCTGATCGCTTTCACCACCCCCTCAATGATCTCATCTGGCTGGCAGCCTTTCTGTAAGGCGGAATCGATCTGGTGCAACAAGTTCATATAAGACAGTCTCTCCTTCTGTTCACACTCTCCAATCTGTCTCAGGATCTTGAATTCTTTCCTTATGGTGATTTGTGGTGTTAGAGAGGACTGTCTCCCTGATTTATCTAACCCAAGAAGGTCAAGGGACCCCTCTGAGTCTGTCACCCGTTCAGAGGTTTTGGTCGATTCCTGCTGGGCTGTTGCTAGGGCTTTGAATTGGTCTTTCAATTCCTGTACTTCAGTTTGTGGACAGAGATTCCCGCTTTTGGTAATTGGTGCCGCCCCTCCATCCTCCAACTTCAACCTGGTTAGAAACTGTGTTAGTTCCTGGATGAATGTCCCCATGACGTCTTCAGCTTCTTTCATTTTTGCATTAATGGCAGCTAACAGTTGCCTGCGGTTGTGTGCTTTAGAAATCTGTTCTTCTGACATCTTTATATGTTCTGTTACTGTTCTCAATTCTTCACAGGTTAACTGAAGATGCAGCTCACTAATTCTGTCCATTTGTATTTCCACATCCATTGCTGCTAGTGAGTTTTCTTTAGGGCTGGTCCACTTTAACTGGTGTAGCAGAGTTGAGTTGAAGTGCTATGCTGCTGTGTTTTTCCAGACACTTTTCCTCCTCTCCCTCTACACGCTAATTCCTGCTCAGGACTCCCCGTACGGGCCACCAATGCTACACACACGCCGCTAGGTTCAGATAGGGTTACATGAATTCTTTGGAATCCTGGGGAACCATTACTCAGGGCAACCATAGAACATGTGCTGCAGCTTCTCTTAGGCACACAGGGGTATTGACTCTCAGGCACAGACACGTAGATTGTTTAACTTGCTGACCAGACACACTTGACAAGAGTCCTCATAAATGGTAGAACAGTAGCATTTAATAAGTAGCCACACAGCCAGTGCAAGTTAAGTCTTATGAGCAGCAGGCTTCAGTGACAAACAGTACAATTCCTTAGCATCACAGCAGTTCACAGTCTTCCCAGTAGTACAGGACAGCACAGTTCTAATGCAAAGGCACATTAATGAACACAGCATTCTTTACAGCACAGTGAGATGGAGGGGGGGGGGTTTGCTGAGGGAAATGATCCCTGTAACACCATTTCTTACAGTCCTTATCTTTCTGCTTGACAATAATCTGCACTGCTAGTTCAGGAACTCTAGTTGACCTGTGCTTAGCTTCATTCCTGACTTGAATCCTTTTCATTTGCAGGGGCACTTCTGTCAGATGCAGAACACACACACCACCTTTCTCTTTGGCTCCAGCCAGACAGTAAACAACTTCCCCACAATCCCCCTGGGGCTCTGCTAAAACACTCCCCTTTTCCTGTGACTGTGTTAACCCCTCTAGTTGCTGGATGCTTCTGGAGCACAACACTTCCTGTCTCATGTGCTTGTGTTACTTCTAATAGTTGCTGAATGCTTTTAAAGCAACAGCACTACTTCTGCATGTCACACTCTGCAACAGCACTACTTCTGCATGTCACACTCTGCAACAGCACTACTTCTGCATGTCACATCTGTATGGAGAACCTGGGGAGGGACTCTGGAGAAAAAGGGGGGAAACTCTGGAGAATATGGAAGGGGGGCTCTGTGTTGAGAACATGGGCGGGGGCTCAGTGTGGAGAACATGGATGGAGACTCTGTGTGGAGAATATGGTGGGACTCTGTATGGAGAATAAAAAGGACTGTGTGGTGGTTTTCGTTTATGAGGGGCTTGTGTCACTGTCATATTTCACTAGGGCAGACAGTATGATGGGAATATTTTATAGGAGAGAATAGTGTGGAGACCGTGTACCATAAGTGAGACATTGTAGGATCATTTTTTTGCATAGGGAGCACAATGTGGAGTAATTATTTATTCAGGGGCACAGCATAGGGCTCATTTAGAGCACAGCATGTGTGGTTATTTTTATTCAGGAACATTATAATGACGCTGTTAATTTTAAGGGCACTGTTTCGGGATGTGTTGCAGAAGACTGGAGAAGATGGAAGCCTGCAGAGACGAGCTGTGGATGTGAGAAGTAATGGAGTCAGGTACTTAAATCTAAGGTGAATTTACATTGGTCAGTTGCAGCCTTTATTTGACCGCTGACCTGCTATATGAAGTCGATCGACAGTTGCTTAATAGCTTGTTTAGACACGATATGGCCTCACTTTCATGTGCATAGAACAATCTCTAACATGATCGTCCTGTGCATATAGAAAAGCATTATTCTTAGCAGCACATGTGTACACAGAACTATGTATTGCTGAGAATGATATATAAAAGGAGTCTTTCACCCCCAATTATTCTGTATACACATTTAAATAGGGGACATAGCCCAGGCATATACAGTTTTAACTTAACTTAATATTTAATTTTTTTATATGCAAATGGATGCACTTCTGTGCACCCTTGGCGTGGTCTATGCCTTGGTGCTCCGTTACACTCTCCTATTTGCATATTAAAGCCATTCCCTAGTTATAATTGATAGAGGTCCTTTGATAAGAGTAAGTGCTGTCTAAAATAACTGTGCATTTCTGTTCTTATGCCCTCACACTAGAGGTGCACAGTACCGCTCCTCCGAGTGTCAGTGTGAACACACACACCATGAGACTGCAGGCACGTTCTGACGCCTGCTTCCTGCCTGCTTTTGGCTGCAGACTCAAAGTGCACTGAAGTGAGCAGACACCACATCACCACGCCTTGTCCCCCTCCTCACTGAAGGTGCTCGCTCAATACTTCCAGGTGCACCGAGTGGCAGACACAGACAGACAAAATCCATGCATCACAACGCGGTCACTGCCGTATTGTGTGCACACTCGCACTGACACTTGGAGTGTGCTGCTGTGCTCCTCCAATGTGGGTGCGCAAGCGCAGACAGGTGAACTGATGTTAGATTGTGCTAGGTCTTACTAACGGATCACTATCAAGACAAGGGACTGGCTTTAAAGGGAACCTGTCACCCAGTATTCTCCTTATAAAGTGCAGCCAGCACCCATAAGCCCCCTGTTACAGCATTCTGAAAGCTGTCTGTATGTCCCCAATCTCTTATGCAAGGCATAAAAAATAGCTTTTATTATACCCACATACAGTGCGATCCGGTCCGATGGGCATCTCTGGTGTTGATCCGCCACTTCCTCTCTTCTTAAATCACCCTCTTACTTCCCTGGTTCGTATAAATGACGCATCCTATGCCATCCACATGGTGTCCCCCATTGCACTCCTGCGCAGTCACATTTCTCTCTGCCCTGCCGAGGGCAGAGCAAATTTCGGTGAATGCCTGGAGGGGCGTAACTAAGTATCCACCCGATCCGACCAGGGTCGCACGACGGCATACGACACCAGTGCACCCAGGAGGAACCGAGCAGAGGGACCAAGTGCTACTCCAGGACAGACCCCGGGCACGGCTGTTGACCCACACAGGGGAATACAGGAACAGGCAGGTTAGGCTGGCACACAGTTGTAGTTAATTTTAGCTGCCAATAATGGGTTAACTCTCCTCTGGGCTGTGGTCCAACACCTGAAGCAATCACCAAGAAGTGTGTTTTATTTAACTTCAGCTAGTAGGCTTAGTTCTCACATTATTCCATGAATAAGGTTTAGCCGAAACGCGTTGGAATGTGCTGTACCTAAGAGCCACTATATTGCTCATTTTGTAACTCATCCTTGGCTTTTATAATTTGAAATTAAAAGTGAAGTTTTAACAAGATATATACAACCCTGGTCCTGCTGGAGACATCTTTGCTTGCTTTCTCATTACTTGAACGCTGTTAAAAATAGTTACCTACAGGCCAGCTATTTAAAACTGTGGTTTGTCCGTCACACGGATCACATATCACTGCTGTTCAAATCCAGCCATTTGTACTGAACGTGGAAAATATTGTCCTCTATTTAAAATGGGCAAGGCGCATGGCAAGGGACAGGGAAGTGGACGTGATGGTGATGATGGTGCATGCAGAGGACAAGGCCGAGGCCGTGGACTAGCTGAAATTGTGCCACAACAAACATCCACATCTTCTCGCTCAACCTTCCTGTCCCAATTAATAGGGGACCGCAGAACACCACTATTGAACACAGAGCAGAGTGAAAAGGTTATTGGTTGGATAGTAGATAATGCTTCCAGTCACTTAGCCACCACCACCACCACCACCCTGTCTTCCACACGGTCAAGTCTCAGTAGTCATGAGTCTGGACCGCATATTCCTCACCCTGATCCTCCTTCCTCCCACCGTGCTGAGTGCCCAGAGACATCTGATCCCACACTTGGACACTCCGAAGAGCTGTTCACTTTTCCATTTATGGATTCGGGCCTCTCGCCCGGTCGACTGGATACGGGGCAAGAGGAGATTGCATGTAGCGATGCCCAAATATTTGAGCAACCACGGTCACACGAAGGCGACGATGGGAAACTGTTACAAGAGGTGGATGATGATGAGACACAATTGCCAGAAAGTCAGGAGGAGGACCAGGATGCAAAAGTGGAAGACGAGGTGGTGAATGATATAGTAACTGACGCAACCTGGCAGGGGGACATACAGAGCGAAAACAGCAGCACACAGGGGGAGGGAGGTACAGCACCACAACAGGCAGGAAGAAGAAGTGTGGTGGCCACAGACAGAAAGCGGGCAACCGTTCCCCGTAACATCAACACGACGAAAGTTGCCAGTACAACTGTTAGGTCTTCCCGAGTTTGGTTGTTTTTTAAAGACTCTGCCGATAACCCCAAAAAGGCCATTTGCACCACCTGCCAGGCCAGCATCAGCAGGAGTAGCAAAACTACCAGCCTGACCACCACCAGCATGATCAGGCACATGGCAGCAAAGCACCCGACTAAGTGGGCTGAACCCCAGGGTCCAGGAACAGTGTCTGCGGGTGGCACCACTGCTTTTTCTGCTGTTGTGCGTGCAAGCCAATCCTCTGTCCATGGCGCATGCGAAGGTGCCTCCTGCCCTGCACCTGTCGTTGCACACTCTCAAGTAGCACCTTCAGCAAGCACGTCCACGTCCCTGTCCCAGCGCAGCGTTCAGTTGTTCCTACCCCAGTCCTTGGAACGCAAGCGCAAATACGCAGCCAACGCCCCACAGGCCTCACTACTAAATTCACACTTTTCCTGACTGCTTCCTCTCGAAATGTTGCCTTTTAGCCTCGTGGAGACGGAAGCTATCCGCAACCTGATGGCGGCGGCCATCCCTTGGTACTCAGACCCCAGCCATCACTATTTCTCCCGGTGTGGCGTCCCCGCATTACACGAGCACGTGTCCTACAATATTAGCCGTGCCCTCAACAACGTAGTTACTGGGAAAGCCCACCTAACCACGGACAAGTGCTTGTGGGCAGGGACGGTATATCTCGCTGTTGGCACACTGGGTTAATGTAGTGGAAGCCGGGACCCAGTCTGACCTTGGGACGGAACACATCCTCCCGACGCCGAGGATTGCGGGCCCTGGGTCAATCAGGGTTCCCCCCACATTCTACTGCTCCTGCACCTCCTCCTTCTTTTCAGCATCCATCTCCGAAATGACCACATCAGTCGCAAGCTGGCAGCACTGCAGCACTGCCTCAGCCAAGCAGCAACAGGCTGTTCTGAAGCTAATATGCTGTGTGTGTCCGTGACTGCGTGCGGCTTCCCGCTGTATCTGGGGGGCGCCGTGCGGCCTCCTTCTGTATCTAGGGGGCACCGAGTGGCCTCCCGCTGTATTTGTGGGGCGCCTTGCGGCCTCCCGCTGCATCTGGGGGGCGCCGTGCGGCCTCCCGCTGTATCTGGGGGGCGCAGTGCGGCCAACTGCTGTATCTGGGGGGTGCTGAGCGGCCTTTCTCTGTATCTGGGGGGTGCCGTGCGGCCTCCTGCTGTATCTGGGGGGCGCTGTGCCACCTCCTGCTGTATCTGGGGGGCGCCGTGCTGCCTCCTGCTGTGTATAGATGGCGTCGTGTGGCCCCCTGTTGCATCTAGGGGGAACCGTGTGGCCTCCTGCTGTATTTGTGGGGCGCCTTGCGGCCTCCCTGTGCATCTGGGGGGCGCTGTGCGGCCTCCCACTGTATCTGGGGGGCTCCGTGCGGCCTACCACTGTATCTGGGGGTGTGGAGCGGCCTTTCTCTGTATCTGGGGGCGCTGTGCGGCCTCCCACTGTATCTGGGGGGCGCTGTGCGGCCTCCTGCTGTATCTGGGGGGTGCAGTGCTGCCTCCTGCTGTGTATAGATGGCGCCCTGTGGCCCCCTGCTGTGTATAGATGGTGCCATGCGGCCCCCTGCTGTGTAAAGATGGCGGTGCCATGCGGCCCCCTGCTGTGTATAAAGGGCGCCATGCGGCCCCCTTCTGTATCTGGGGGGCGACGTGCGGCCTCCCGCTGTATCTGTGGGGCGCCGTGCGGCCTCCCGCTGTATCTGGGGGCGGCATGTGACCTCCCGCTGTATCTGGGGGGCGCCAAGCGGCCTCCCGCTGTATCTGGGGGGCGCCATGCGGCCTCCCGCTGTATCTGGAGGGCGCTGTGTGGCCTCTCGCTGTATTTGGGGGGTGCCCTGCTGCCTCCTGCTGTGTATAGATGGCGCCGTGCGGCCCCCTGCTGTGTATAGATGGCACCATGCGGCCCCCTGCTGTGTAAAGATGGCGCCATGCGGCCCCCTGCTGTGTATAGATGGCTACGTGAGGCCCCTTGCTCTGTATAGATAGCTACATGCAGCCTTCTGCTGTGTATAGATGGTTACGTGCGGCCTCCTGCTGTGTATAGATGGCTACGTGCGGCCTCCTGCTGTGTATAGATGGCTACATGCGGCCTCCCACTGTGTATAGATGGCTACATGCGGCCTCCTGCTGTGTATAGAAGTGGTGAGCTGATGTTGAATGGTCTGCAATAGCATTGCAAATGCTCGAGTTTCCCATAGACTTACATTGGGCTCGTTGCTAGGGTTGAGCACCCGAGTATTCTAATGTGCTCGACCCGAGCAACGAGCACCCGAGCATTTTAGTGCTCGCCCATCACTATAAATTATGCTACTAAAGAGACTGTAATACTGTGCCTTGTGAAGAAACTACTGTAATGTTACTGGAGCCGGTTGCTCAAGAAACTCAGACTGTACTGTAATGAAGATTGTTGCTGTAATATCCCTGAATTGCACTGGCCGTGCTTCAGATTAAATTCCACTGTTAGACTGTTGAAAAAGACTTTTGTCAGATGTGTCTGGTCAGCAATTGAATCTATTGTGTGCCTGAGAGAAGCTGCAGCCTATGGTCGCCCTGAGTAACGGTTCCAGCAGGACTCCAAAGAATTAATGAAACCCGTCTTGCCCTATCTGAACCTAGCAGCGTGCGTGTAACAATAGACATTCTGAATGCTGTAACAGAGAGCTTATAGGTGCTAGCTGTGGTGTTGTTATGCAGACGAAAGGAACTCCAGAAGGCCACACAGAGATGCTGGATGGTAGGTTTAAACAGCCATACTTTTATTCTCCTGCTTCCGTTCCCCTCTCCTCCCTTGTCCCCCCCTCCCCATTACATCATCGTTACTAGGCAGAAACTGAAACAAGGATAACAGCCAACCAATCACAGATGTAGTAACAACATCACATCTCTCCTCTTCTCACAAAACAAAACAACAATAGAACTGGATAACGGTTCAAAAATTCACATTAGTACAAAGGGTTTTTTTTTTTTTTTCTTTTTTTTCTTTTTACTGCAGAACATAGTCCAAGAGGTGGGCTGGCGGTCTTCGATTTGCCCTCGCTGGATAGCGGTGAGACATCTCAGTCCCAGATGAACTTTCCGAGTCCTCTGAGGTATCCTCCCTTGGAACTGCTGAGCTCTGGGGACCCGTCAGGACGTCATCGCCATCTGCCTCGTCTGTTTCTGGGATATAGTCACAAAGTTTTTTAAAATGTGACACGTTCCTTGTGACCTGGCGACCGTGATCTTGAGCAGTGACCATGGTGCCTTTGACTTGTGTGACCTGAAAGGGTTCAGGATAGTATCGTGATGCAAACTTGTCACTAGGTCTTAGTATTTTTACAAGGACCAAAACTCCAACCAAAACTTCCGGCGGCTTGCAACGATGACTGCTCTTATCTGCATACCTCTTCATCTTCTGTTTGGATATGGCATCCTTAGTAGCAATTGGTGTTTGAACAGGACTCAGCGGAACGCTCGGGAGTTTGACACGCATAGGCCTGTTGAACAGCGCAGTGGCGGGTGGTACCCCGGTAGTAGAATGGGGTGTAGCTCTGTACTGTCTAAGAAATCTGTGTAGCTCTTGCTGTAAATCCTTGTGCTCCATGGTAGCGATCCTCAAAGTTTTGTTGATTGATTGCATGAACCGTTCCACTTCACCATTGGCCTGAGGCCAGTAAGGAGTTATTTTCCTGTGAGTGAAACCCAGATAGGTTGCGAATGATAGAAAGTCTGTGCTATTAAAAGGTGGTCCATTGTCGGATTTCACTGTTTCCGGTATGCCATATGCCGAGAAGATCTTGTCTAATTTTGGTATAACAGCCCTGGCAGAGGTTGTCGAAACATGTTCAATGACTGGGAACCTCGAATAGTCATCCATGACAACCAGCAGATAGGAGTGATCCGGTAAAACACAGAAGTCAACACTAACAGCAGTCCACGGGCCCTCTGGCAGGGGTGTCATTTGTAAGGGTGCGCTTCTATGGTCAATTGTAGTTGCTTGGCAAGGTATGCAAGTTTCAATAAGTGCCTCTACTTTTTTGTCTAGTCCTGGAAACCAGACTTTCTCTCTCAGTAATTGCTTTGTTTTCACCACCCCTTGATGAGCCTCGTGGGCCAGATCCAGTACTCTGCTTTGAAGCTTCTGGGGTATCACCAGCCGATTGTTACGCAACAGTAGATTTGAATCAGACACGGAGAGAGCATGTCGTGCATTAAAGAAAGCTGTCAAGTAGGTTGTTTGATCTGGTGTTTGGAGGCGGGCTTCAGCAAGAAAATTGCTCCAATTTTTAGATCGAACAGTCTCTATAACTAACTGAAGTTGGTGATCGGAATCCACCGTTTGTTGTATTTCCTCCATAGTCATGGCTTTTGGCACAGAATGTGCAACAATAAAATTGATATGTTCCTCTGCAAGGATAGTTGCTGGGATGTCGTCCTTGGTAGTTTGTGGTGTTGGGTGTCTCGAGAAGTAGTCTGCCGGATTACCAGCTCCTGCCTCGTATCTCAACCGAAACTGGTAGTTCTGTAGGCGGAGCAACCAGCGTTCAAGTCGTGGGGGAGGCTTTGAAGAATGTTTGTTGAAAAGCGGAATGAGCGGTTTGTGGTCACTTATCACTGTGAATTTATGTCCCATAAGGTACAGATGAAAATGAAGGCATCCCCATACAACCGCAAGAGCTTCCCTTTCAGTTTGTGAATAGCGTTGTTCTGTCTCTGTTAAGGCTTTGCTTGCATAGGAAATGGTAGAGACGTTGCCTGCTTTGGACACTTGTGTGAGAATTGCACCCAGGCCCACCGGACTTGCGTCCACGATCAGCTCGGTGGACTTTAGAGGGTCAAAATAGGCCATGACGGTGTCGCCAGTTAGACTGGACTTCATGGAGTCGAATGCTGCTTGGTGTTCAGTAGTCCATGTCCAAGGAGTGTCTTTTTTCGTGAGTAGTCGCAGGGGTTCGGAGACCGTGGCCAGATCAGGTATAAATCGTCCACAGTACGTGACTAGTCCTAGAAAACTGCGAACCTCTGACACATTTTGAGGTTGGCTAGCTGACTTTATGGCAGAAATTTTCTGAGGATCTACTGAAACTCCTTGCTCAGAAAAGATATATCCAAAGAAGCTTAATGACTTTTGGTTAAACTCACATTTTGACGGATTGACAGTTAGATTGCAGGCTTGCAGTCTCTGAAACACTTGCTCTAAGTGACTGTCATGCTCCTCTTGGGTTGTACCATATATAAGAATGTCATCACTGACGTTTAGGACTCCTGCTATTCCAGATAGAACCTGACTGATAACGTTCTGAAATATTTCTGCCGCAGATGAGATACCAAAGTTCAACCTCTTGAATCGTCGTAAACCCACGTGGGTACTAAAAGTTGTAATGTATCTGGAATCTGGATGCAACTCAAGTTGATGATAACCTGATTTTAAATCAATTTTAGAGAATACTTTTGCACCATTCAGGTCTGCGAGAATGTCATCAATAGTGGGCGTGATGTGCCTTTCTCTTTGAATAGCCAGATTGGCATGCCGCATATCCACACATAGCCGGATTTTACCAGGCTGCTTTGGTTTTGGTGCAACAACAATAGGCGATACCCAAGGGGTCGGGCCTTCAACTCGTTCAACAACATCAGACGCTTCCAGATCTTGCAGTTCTTGCTCCACAAGTTTGCGGACATGAAATGGGATGCGCCTGTGAGGTTGAACAGACGGCTGTATTGACTGGTCAATATGCAATTTTATCTGAACGTCTTTTAGCTTACCGAGACCTTTAAAGAGATTGGGGTACCTCTGCATGATGTGTTGGGCCGAAGGACCCGTGACGCTATTGACCAGGTTGACCAGACCCAGAGATATAGCAGTACTGCAGCTGAGAAGCGTGTCTGCGGAGCACTCTACTACATATACAGTGTCGGTGATGGACTTGCCGCACAGGGGTAGTGCCGATGCTGAACCATAAGGAAAAATCTTTAGGCTAGTGCTTTGTAGAGCAGGTCTGTTCGGGAGTCGGCTATAGACTGCACGGCTGATGACGTTTACTGATGCCCCCGTGTCTACTAGGGCTTCCACCGGACTGCCATTTATCAGGATAAGTCGCCTTGGACTGGTAAGTGCGTGCAGTGTTTGAGATCCCTCTGCAGTTACTGAGAATAGATAAGTACTGTGAAGCTCGTCAGTAAGCTGCAGCGTTTGGACTTTTTGTGACCTGGGTTGTACTGTGGGATGAGGGGATTGTGGTTTGGATCTACACACTTTTGCAAAATGGTTTTGTTTTCCACAATTATGGCAGGTCCCCCCTTTTGCTGGGCAGATATTCTGGTGAGGATACGACCCTCCGCAGTTGTAGCAAGTTTCCCCCTGCGTACGAGGCACAGGCGGTCTCTGTGTTAGCTTTGCTATACAAGATGGTGCTTCCGCCTCGCACTCAATGTTCTCTATGAGTTTAGCTTGTTTTTCGGCGGTATCATTTACACGTGCTGTTTCAAGCAATTTTGCTAAAGTCATGGTGGGATCTCTGAGTGCTTGTCTCCGTAATTTAGAGGAGATGCAGCCTTGTAAAATCTGCATTTGGATCTCTTTGTCGACATCTGCAAATTCACAGTAAGCTGCAAGGTGCCGTAGTCGGACATGATATTCATCAATATTTTCTGTTGCTGACTGCTTTAATTGTCTAAACTTGAAGATTTCAAATGCCGCATTTCTGTGTGGGGAGAAGTATTTGCTTAATGCTGCCTTGCTGAGCTCATAGTCTTTGTCTTCTCCAGTATTAGGCAGAGTAGTGAAGATATCATAGACTTGTTCCCCTGCATAATGTAATAGCATGGCTTTCTTCCTGGTATCATCTGATATGTTCATGGCTTGTAGGAATATATCAAAACGCTTCAGCCATTTCTCCCAACATGCTGCTAGGTTAGCTGGGGACTGATGTACATCAAAAGCAGGGAAGCCAGGTAAACAGGCCATTGTTGTAGAGCTGAAATACCTTTAGTTGATGATGAACGCTTCCTCGTCGCCAGTTGTGGTGTTGTTATGCAGACGAAAGGAACTCCAGAAGGCCACACAGAGATGCTGGATGGTAGGTTTAAACAGCCATACTTTTATTCTCCTGCTTCCGTTCCCCTCTCCTCCCTTGTCCCCCCCTCCCCATTACATCATCGTTACTAGGCAGAAACTGAAACAAGGATAACAGCCAACCAATCACAGATGTAGTAACAACATCACATCTCTCCTCTTCTCACAAAACAAAACAACAATAGAACTGGATAACGGTTCAAAAATTCACATTAGTACAAAGGGTTTTTTTTTTTTTTTTCTTTTTTTTCTTTTTACTGCAGAACATAGTCCAAGAGGTGGGCTGGCGGTCTTCGATTTGCCCTCACTGGATAGCGGTGAGACATCTCAGTCCCAGATGAACTTTCCGAGTCCTCTGAGGTATCCTCCCTTGGAACTGCTGAGCTCTGGGGACCCGGCAGGACGTCATCGCCATCTGCCTCGTCTGTTTCTGGGATATAGTCACAAAGTTTTTTAAAATGTGACACGTTCCTTGTGACCTGGCGACCGTGATCTTGAGCAGTGACCATGGTGCCTTTGACTTGTGTGACCTGAAAGGGTTCAGGATAGTATCGTGATGCAAACTTGTCACTAGGTCTTAGTCTTTTTACAAGGACCCAATCTCCCACCAAAACTTCCGGCGGCTTGCAACGATGACTGCTCTTATCTGCATACCTCTTCATCTTCTGTTTGGATATGGCATCCTTAGTAGCAATTGGTGTTTGAACAGGACTCAGCGGAACGCTCGGGAGTTTGACACGCATAGGCCTGTTGAACAGCGCAGTGGCGGGTGGTACCCCGGTAGTAGAATGGGGTGTAGCTCTGTACTGTCTAAGAAATCTGTGTAGCTCTTGCTGTAAATCCTTGTGCTCCATGGTAGCGATCCTCAAAGTTTTGTTGATTGATTGCATGAACCGTTCCACTTCACCATTGGCCTGAGGCCAGTAAGGAGTTATTTTCCTGTGAGTGAAACCCAGATAGGTTGCGAATGATAGAAAGTCTGTGCTATTAAAAGGTGGTCCATTGTCGGATTTCACTGTTTCCGGTATGCCATATGCCGAGAAGATCTTGTCTAATTTTGGTATAACAGCCCTGGCAGAGGTTGTCGAAACATGTTCAATGACTGGGAACCTCGAATAGTCATCCATGACAACCAGCAGATAGGAGTGATCCGGTAAAACACAGAAGTCAACACTAACAGCAGTCCACGGGCCCTCTGGCAGGGGTGTCATTTGTAAGGGTGCGCGTCTATGGTCAATTGTAGTTGCTTGGCAAGGTATGCAAGTTTCAATAAGTGCCTCTACTTTTTTGTCTAGTCCTGGAAACCAGACTTTCTCTCTCAGTAATTGCTTTGTTTTCACCACCCCTTGATGAGCCTCGTGGGCCAGATCCAGTACTCTGCTTTGAAGCTTCTGGGGTATCACCAGCCGATTGTTACGCAACAGTAGATTTGAATCAGACACGGAGAGAGCATGTCGTGCATTAAAGAAAGCTGTCAAGTAGGTTGTTTGATCTGGTGTTTGGAGGCGGGCTTCAGCAAGAAAATTGCTCCAATTTTTAGATCGAACAGTCTCTATAACTAACTGAAGTTGGTGATCGGAATCCACCGTTTGTTGTATTTCCTCCATAGTCATGGCTTTTGGCACAGAATGTGCAACAATAAAATTGATATGTTCCTCTGCAAGGATAGTTGCTGGGATGTCGTCCTTGGTAGTTTGTGGTGTTGGGTGTCTCGAGAAGTAGTCTGCCGGATTACCAGCTCCTGCCTCGTATCTCAACCGAAACTGGTAGTTCTGTAGGCGGAGCAACCAGCGTTCAAGTCGTGGGGGAGGCTTTGAAGAATGTTTGTTGAAAAGCGGAATGAGCGGTTTGTGGTCACTTATCACTGTGAATTTATGTCCCATAAGGTACAGATGAAAATGAAGGCATCCCCATACAACCGCAAGAGCTTCCCTTTCAGTTTGTGAATAGCGTTGTTCTGTCTCTGTTAAGGCTTTGCTTGCATAGGAAATGGTAGAGACGTTGCCTGCTTTGGACACTTGTGTGAGAATTGCACCCAGGCCCACCGGACTTGCGTCCACGATCAGCTCGGTGGACTTTAGAGGGTCAAAATAGGCCATGACGGTGTCGCCAGTTAGACTGGACTTCATGGAGTCGAATGCTGCTTGGTGTTCAGTAGTCCATGTCCAAGGAGTGTCTTTTTTCGTGAGTAGTCGCAGGGGTTCGGAGACCGTGGCCAGATCAGGTATAAATCGTCCACAGTACGTGACTAGTCCTAGAAAACTGCGAACCTCTGACACATTTTGAGGTTGGCTAGCTGACTTTATGGCAGAAATTTTCTGAGGATCTACTGAAACTCCTTGCTCAGAAAAGATATATCCAAAGAAGCTTAATGACTTTTGGTTAAACTCACATTTTGACGGATTGACAGATTGCAGGCTTGCAGTCTCTGAAACACTTGCTCTAAGTGACTGTCATGCTCCTCTTGGGTTGTACCATATATAAGAATGTCATCACTGACGTTTAGGACTCCTGCTATTCCAGATAGAACCTGACTGATAACGTTCTGAAATATTTCTGCCGCAGATGAGATACCAAAGTTCAACCTCTTGAATCGTCGTAAACCCACGTGGGTACTAAAAGTTGTAATGTATCTGGAATCTGGATGCAACTCAAGTTGATGATAACCTGATTTTAAATCAATTTTAGAGAATACTTTTGCACCATTCAGGTCTGCGAGAATGTCATCAATAGTGGGCGTGATGTGCCTTTCTCTTTGAATAGCCAGATTGGCATGCCGCATATCCACACATAGCCGGATTTTACCAGGCTGCTTTGGTTTTGGTGCAACAACAATAGGCGATACCCAAGGGGTCGGGCCTTCAACTCGTTCAACAACATCAGACGCTTCCAGATCATGCAGTTCTTGCTCCACAAGTTTGCGGACATGAAATGGGATGCGCCTGTGAGGTTGAACAGACGGCTGTATTGACTGGTCAATATGCAATTTTATCTGAACGTCTTTTAGCTTACCGAGACCTTTAAAGAGATTGGGGTACCTCTGCATGATGTGTTGGGCCGAAGAACCCGTGACGCTATTGACCAGGTTGACCAGACCCAGACATATAGCAGTACTGCAGCTGAGAAGCGTGTCTGCGGAGCACTCTACTACATATACAGTGTCGGTGATGGACTTGCCGCACAGGGGTAGTGCCGATGCTGAACCATAAGGAAAAATCTTTAGGCTAGTGCTTTGTAGAGCAGGTCTGTTCGGGAGTCGGCTATAGACTGCACGGCTGATGACGTTTACTGACGCCCCCGTGTCTACTAGGGCTTCCACCGGACTGCCATTTATCAGGATAAGTCGCCTTGGACTGGTAAGTGCCTGCAGTGTTTGAGATCCCTCTGCAGTTACTGAGAATAGATAAGTACTGTGAGGCTCGTCAGTAAGCTGCAGCGTTTGGACTTTTTGTGACCTGGGTTGTACTGTGGGATGAGGGGATTGTGGTTTGGATCTACACACTTTTGCAAAATGGTTTTGTTTTCCACAATTATGGCAGGTCCCCCCTTTTGCTGGGCAGATATTCTGGTGAGGATACGACCCTCCGCAGTTGTAGCAAGTTTCCCCCTGCGTACGAGGCACAGGCGGTCTCTGTGTTAGCTTTGCTATACAAGATGGTGCTTCCGCCTCGCACTCAATGTTCTCTATGAGTTTAGCTTGTTTTTCGGCGGTATCATTTACACGTGCTGTTTCAAGCAATTTTGCTAAAGTCATGGTGGGATCTCTGAGTGCTTGCCTCCGTAATTTAGAGGAGATGCAGCCTTGTAAAATCTGCATTTGGATCTCTTTGTCGACATCTGCAAATTCACAGTAAGCTGCAAGGTGCCGTAGTCGGACATGATATTCATCAATATTTTCTGTTGCTGACTGCTTTAATTGTCTAAACTTGAAGATTTCAAATGCCGCATTTCTGTGTGGGGAGAAGTATTTGCTTAATGCTGCCTTGCTGAGCTCATAGTCTTTGTCTTCTCCAGTATTAGGCAGAGTAGTGAAGATATCATAAACTTGTTCCCCTGCATAATGTAATAGCATGGCTTTCTTCCTGGTATCATCTGATATGTTCATGGCTTGTAGGAATATATCAAAACGCTTCAGCCATTTCTCCCAACATGCTGCTAGGTTAGCTGGGGACTGATGTACATCAAAAGCAGGGAAGGCAGGTAAACAGGCCATTGTTGTAGAGCTGAAATACCTTTAGTTGATGATGAACGCTTCCTCGTCGCCAGTTGTGGTGTTGTTATGCAGACGAAAGGAACTCCAGAAGGTCACACAGAGATGCTGGATGGTAGGTTTAAACAGCCATACTTTTATTCTCCTGCTTCCGTTCCCCTCTCCTCCCTTGTCCCCACCTCCCCATTACATCATCGTTACTAGGCAGAAACTGAAACAAGGATAACAGCCAACCAATCACAGATGTAGTAACAACATCACACTAGCCATACTTTATATGGGAAAAACCTAGTGAGAGGTTCCCTTTAATTTTCAAATGTTAGGTCATAATGGTGCACAAAGGCTTAGATCACGCCAACAGTGCATAGAAGTGTCTTCATGGCCATATTAAATGACTGTCACTTTTTCTGCAAATATTACGCTAAACTTCATATGCCTGGTATTATTTTAGTAGGGGCTACATCCCCTATAAAAAAAAACTTTATGCAGTCTAATTGTCATCTTGGGGTTTCAGACTCCCTTTCAGTAAGCTTAAAATTAATTTCACTTCACGGATGAATGTATTGCTTGTGCTTCGGGTGATTGACAGCTTGTTTAGATAGATTGATAATCAGTTTCCCATTATCAGCTGCAGCGTTAACCCCTTTGTCTCGTCTAAAACTACAAATCGGCAGTCACTCTATGTGAGTATTGTCCAGTGTCAGCATTGGGAGAGGCAGTCATGTGACTGCAAGTATGTCATTTGCATACTTCCAGCCACAATCCGACTATGCAAGTAAATTGAGCGCGGACGTGCCCATCTATTTGGATTGTGGCTGGGAGTATGCATATCGCATACTTGTGGTCGCATGACCACCATTCCCGGCACTTACGCTGGAAAATCCTCACAGCAAGCAGTGCGTGCACTGAGAGGATTCACAACTCTGCATTCACATGGTGCATGGTTTTAGACCAGACAACCCCTTTAATGCTCCTAAAAGGGGTTATTTAAAGCTGGAAAGTTATCCACTATCCACAAGTGGTTGGACATCCAGTGTTTCCAAAAACTGGAGCAGAGGTCGATCATCCGCACTACCGCTCCATTCATTGTTAATGGGAGTGACGAAGATTACTGAGCGCTGTGCTCTACTGATCTTTGGCATTCCCATTAGAATGAATCGAGCAGTAGTGCGGATGCCTCTGCTCCATTCAACTGGGGCTCTTCAGATTCCCGGTTCTCAGGATCAGTGGGAAGCACGGTGGTTGGACCCCCAGTGATCGGAAAATAATTCAAACTTGAGATATCCACTTTAAAGAATATCTTTTGGGATATTTTTTATGTTATACACCTATTCTGAACAGATCTGTGGGTTACCCAGTTCTGTGGCCCTCACCAGTCGCTGAATAAAAACCTTCTAGAAGACCTCCAGGAGATAGGAGAGCATGCACACAGCGCAGAGTGGATCCAGTAAGTAGAAAGTCCTGTCTCCTGAGCTGTGCACTTCTAAGAGGTCTTTAGAGCAATCGGTGGGGAGCTCAGGTCCCACCTCATCATGATGCCTCTTCTCCATACTGAGCCAACTTCAGACACACCAATCTGCTGAGAATTAATGGACCTAAAACATAAGATATCCTCCATAAGTTACTCTTTAAATATTTAATAAAGCTCCTGCCTAGGACCAAGCAGTACTGTGATTCCTATTTGGTCCACAGTCTGATGATGACTGGTAACAACAACTTCAAGCATCTCCTTACCATTGTTAAGGACATACTGGAAGTTGTAGGTTAATGCTATACAGTTGTATTTGGAGCAAACCTGACACTACAATTGATTGCTGTACTAAGTTTGGCAATGTATTCATGTACTGATGGAAGTTCTAGTGATGTATTGACGGTGGTTCTGTTGATGTTTTACTGCACTGACGGTGGTTCTGGTGATGTACTACTGCACTGACGGAGGTTCTGGTGATGTTTTACAGCACTGACGGTGGTTCTGGTGATGTATTACTGTATTGACGGTGGTTCTGATGATGTATTACTGCACTGATGATGGTTCTGGTGAAGTATTACTGCACTGATGGAGGTTCTGGCAATGTTTTACTGTACTGACTGTGGTTCTGGTGATGTATTACTGTATTCACGGTGGTTCTAGTGATGTATTACTGCAGGGGCGGCTCCAGGTTTTTGTGGGCCCTGTGTGAAAGAGTCTCAGTGGGCCCCTTTAACACATACCACGATTCATGATGCACAGATACCGCAGAGAAATATATATATATAGTACAATGCCAAAGATTTCACTTCTTACATTACATGACCGATGTTACGGGTCTTAGTGGTGGAACCTCTGTGCCGTGGTGCAAGGAGGGACCCAGAGGGGCGTGACTAAGTATCAACTCAGACTGACCCTGGTCGAACGGTGGCTAACGACTCCGTGACCAGGGAGGGACCGAGCAGAGGGACCAGGTGCTACTCTGGGGACGACCTTGTGAGAGAGCAGGTGGCTCCCACGGGTCAGATGACTGGGACTGACCGGTATAGCGGATGGGCACAGCAAACAGGCAGAAGTCTCTGGGTCAGCAGACGGGTGGTCACGGCAAGTGACGGCAGGAGCCTCCAGGTAGGCTATCAGGTGGTCACGGCAAGTGACGGCAGGAGCCTCCGGGAAGGCTAGTCTCTGGGTCAGCAGACGGGTGGTCACGGCAAGTGACGGCAGGAGCCTCCAGGTAGGCTATCAGGTGGTCACGGCAAGTGACGGCAGGAGCCTCCGGGAAGGCTATCAGGTGGTCACGGCAAGTGACGCCCAAGCAGGCTGAAGTCTCTTGGTTAGCAGGCAGGTGGTCACGGCAAGTGACAGCAGAGCCTCCAGGTAGGCTAGCAGGTAACAGGCAGGTAACAGGCGAGTGCTCCCAGGTGAGCAGGCTAACAGGCACAGCAGGTAGCAGGCAGGTAACTGGCAGGTGCTGCC
The DNA here is from genome assembly GCF_046119375.1 of Phyllobates terribilis. Classification (NCBI taxonomy): domain Eukaryota; kingdom Metazoa; phylum Chordata; class Amphibia; order Anura; family Dendrobatidae; genus Phyllobates; species Phyllobates terribilis. The sequence continues at coordinate 15,564,729 of NW_027362761.1, read as the reverse complement.
TGGTAAGCAGGCGGGCTTGCCCATAGACAGACTGGAGGGATGAACGGAAGACTGTCGGGCAGGAGAGTAGTCAGGCTGGCGGACTGGAACAGTAGTCAGGCTGGCAACTGGACCTGAGGGCTGAAGCAGAGGTAAGTATACAACAACTATTGCTCGGGCACCTCCATTTTGGAGGAGGTGCCTTATATATGGGAGGTCCTCCAGCAATTGGCCGGGGACTCTTTACGACGGCGCGTGCGGCCCCTTTAAGAGAGAGGGAGCGCGCGCGCGCCCTAAGCACAGTGCCCGGGAAGCTGAGCGCACCAGCAGCAGCAAGAAGAGGAGCGCGGGATGACGCCGCGCGGGGAGCGGGGAGGTGAGAGGGACGACGTCTCTGCCTGGCAGGGGGCAGAGACGCCGATGCTACAACCGATATCTATTGTAAATTCCACAAGCTCAGAAACCGGCGAATCGCTCCATACAGAATACTGGCCCCCATATAACACTCCATACAGGATACTGGCCCCCATATAACGCTCCATACAGGATACTGGCCCCCATATAACGCTCCATACAGAATACGGGCCCCCATATAATGCTCCATGCAAGCTGTGCCCCCACATAATGCTCCATGCAGGCTGTTTCCCCCACATAATGCCTCATGCAGGCTGTTCCCCCCACATAATGCCCCACGCAGGCTGTTCCCCCCTTATAATGCCCCATGCAGGCTGTTCCCCCCATATAGTGTCCCATGCAGGATGTCACCCCCCTCATAATGCCCCATTCATTATGTCACCCTCTTATAATGCCCCATGCAGGATGTCACCCCCCCTTATAATGTCCCATGCAGGATTTCACCACCCTTATAATGCCCCATGCATTATATCACCCCCCTTACAATGCCCCATGCAGCATTTCACCCCCCTTATAATGCCCCATGCAGGATGTCACCCCCCTTATAAAGCCCCATGCAGGATGTCACACCCCCCTCCCTTATAATTCCCCATGCAGGATGTCACTTCCCCCATATAATTCTCCATGCAGGATGTCACTTCCCCCTCTTTTAAATGCCCCATGCAGGATGTCACACTCACCCCTCCCTTATAATGCCCCATACAGGATGTCACTCCCCCCTTATAATGCCCCATGCAGGATGTCACTCCCCCCTTTTAATGCCCCATGCAGGATATCACTGCCCCCTTTTAATGCCCCATGCAGGATGTCACTCCCCCCTTTTAATGCCCCATGCAGGATGTCACTCCCCCTCTCTTTATTAATGCCCCATGCAGGATGTCACACACACCCTTTTAATGCACCAAGCAGGATGTAACACACACCCCTTTTAATGCCCCATGTAGGATGTCACCCCCCTCCCTTATAATGCCCCATGCCTCCATACATTAAAAAAAAAAATCAAATACTCACCTCACTTCACCTCACCTACATGTCACCTCACCTATACATGTCTGAAGAGAGAGAAATGAAGCCCCTCTTGCCCTCCTGGTACCTCCGCCATCCCCCAGATCTCTTGATCAGTCCCCCGGCCTTCCATCATCTTTCTATAAAAAGAAAAATGGGGGCACACGCACAGTACGCCCGCAGAGATCTGAGAGCCCGTACCAGGCAACAATAAAGAATTTTCCCTATTGGTTCCTTTTGATCGCTATGATAAACCCTATCACAGTGATCAAAAGAAGAAAAATATTAAATCACATCCCCCTTTGTCACCCCCTTAGTTAGAAAAAAAATTATAAAAAAAATGTTTTTCCATTCTTTGCAGTTAGGGGTTAGGATTAAGGGTAGGATTAGGGTTGTGTTGGGTTTAGGATTAGCATTGTGTTAGGGTTGGGGTTAGGGTTGTGTTGGGGTTAGGATAAGGGTTATGCTGGGGTTAGGATTAGGGTTGTGCTGGGGTTAGGATTAGGGTTGTGCTGGGGTTGTGTTGGGGTTGTGTTAGGGTTGTGTTAGGGTTAGGGCTGTGTTGGGGCTGTGTTAGGGTTTGGGTTAGGGTTGTGTTTAGGATTAGGGTTGTGCTGGGGTTAGGATTAGGGTTGTGCTGGGGTTAGGATTAGGGTTTGCATTAGGATTAGGGTTGTGTTAGGATTAGGGTTGTGTTTGGGTTGGAGTTAGGGTTGTGTTGGGGTTGGGATGTTTTCAAAAGTAAAGAAAAAAAAATGATGACAATATGACGATTAGTGTTGAGTGCAAGTGTTCGCTACTTGAGTTTGCATCGGGTGCTCGAGTGACATGCTAGAGTCCTTTGCCCCACATGTTTCACAGCTGTTATACGGCAAAAAAAAACACACACAGGGATTGCCTGTCATATACAGGCAATCCCCGCGTGTTTTTTTTGGGTGTCTAACAACCGTGAAACATGTGGGACAGGGACTTGAGCATGTCACTCGAGCACCCGTGATACTCGGTGCATACACAAGCAACCAATGCAAACTCAAGTAGCGAGCACTTTTGCTCAACACTAATGACAAGATATTCAATATGACGACCTAATGTTATCAAATTCTGTGTCGTACCTCTGGGTTAAAAATGCTCACTATACCCCTTGATAAAAATCCTTGAGGGGTGTAGTTTCCAAAATGGTGTCACTTGTGGGGGGTTCCCATTGTTTAGGCACATTAGCGGCTCTCCAAACGCAACATGGCATCCGCTAATTAGGCCAGCCAATTTTACATTCAAAAAGTCAAACAGCGCTCCTTCCCTTCCGAGCCCTGCCATGCGCCCTAACAGTGATTTTCCCCCATATATGGGGTGTCAGCTTACTCAAGAGAAATTGTACAACAATTCTCGGGGTCCATTTTCTCCTTTTACCCTTGTGAAAATAAAAAATTTGGGGCTAAAAGATTATTTTTGTGGAAAAAGTTTTATTTTTTATTTTATTTTTTATTTATTTATTTTTAATAAAAAAAATTCTACATTATAAACTTCTGTGAAGCACCTGGGGGTTCAAGGTGCTCACCACACATCTAGATAAGTTTCTTGAGGGGTCTTATTTCCAAAATGGTGTCACTTGTGGGGGGCTTCCACTGTTTAGGCACATGAAGGGCTCCACAAGTGCGACATGGCGTCTGCTGTAGATTTCAGACAATTTTGCGTTCAAAAAGTCAAATGGTGTTCTTTCCCTTCCGAGCCCTGCCGTGCGTACAAACAGTGTTTTTTCCCTACATATGGGATATTGTCGTACTCAGGAGAAATTGCACAACAAATTTTGTGGTCTATTTTCTCTTGTTACCTTTCCAAAAATAAAAAAATTTGGGTCTGAATAAAAATTTGTGTGAAAAAAGTTAAATGTTAATTTTTTTTCCACGCTGCTTCAGTTCTTGTACAGCACATGAAGGGTTAATAAACTTCTTGAATGTGATTTTGAGGACTTTGAGGCGTTCAGTTTTTAGAACGGTGTCACTTTGGGGGATTTTCTATCATATAGACACCTAAAAGTCACTTCAAATGTGATGTGGTCCCTAAAAAATGGTTTTGTAAATGTTGTTGGAAAAATGAGAAATCGCTGGTCAACTTTTAACCCTTATAACTTCCTAAACAAGAAAATTTGTTGCAAAAATTGTGCTGATGTAAAGTAGATATGTGGGAAATGTTATTTATTAACTACTTTGTGTGACATATTTCCCTGATTTAAGGACATAAAAATTAAAGGTTTGAAAATTGAAAAATTTTCAACATTTTCGCCAAATTTCTGTTTTTTTCACAAATAAACGCAAGTCGTATTGAATAAATTTTACCACTATCATGAAGTACAATATGTCACACAAAAAAAACATTCTCAGAATCAGTGGGATCTGTTGAAGCGTTCCAGAGTTATTACCTAATAAAGTGACAATGGTCAGAATTGTAAAATTTGGCCTGGTCTTTAAGGACATAATTGGCTCCGTCACTAAGGGATTAAAAGACTGCCATTATAAAACACAACCATTTTGGGTTGCTAGAACAGGAAAGAGAGCTGAGTCTCTGTACCACACAGTGCATGTGAAGAGTATGATTGGTTCATAAGTTGGTTCATACTGATATGATACGTTTGAACATTGGCATTCCACTATCTTTCCCTGTTGGGACCTTGAAAGGTAAACATTGTACAATATCTCAAATTAGAATTAGGGTGCATTTACACTGGCCGATTATCGGCAACAAGAGTTCTTAGGAAAGCTCACTTTCCAATAATTGCCCAGTGTAAACAAGCTGTCAGTCAATATTATTTGCCTGCTTAAAGAGTAGCCGTCATTTTAATTTTATTTTCATAAATCACCAGAACACCTGAAAATAAGAAACTTTGTTATATATCTTATCAAGAGAAATGTTTGTTTTCTCCTCATGGACTGATAATTCACACTGTAAACCCTGAAATAACAGTTGCTTCTCATGAGATTCTTTGGAGAGGGAAGGTGGGAGGAGGAATGAGACACCCCTTAGGGCACATTTACACAGTCTGATTAGGGTTGAGCGTTCCTAGGAACAATTGTTTCCCGTATGATTTTTAAGTTTGCTTAAAAATCATCGTTCTCAGCAGCACATGTCCCTTGTATACAGCACATGTCCCGTGTATACACAGTGTATACAGTATTGTTTTGTGCACAAAACAATACTGTACAGTAATAGTACATTGGGAAGAGTGGTCTGCGTGTCTAAACAGGCTACTGAACAACTGCCAATCGACTTCTGTGTAGTCACCTTTGACTAACAGGAGGTTGAAGACTAGAGGACCGACATATCATTTAAAGTAAATTCCTTTTCAGAAACAACTGTGCAGGTGAATACATATGTTTCGCCATGTCAGTCATGTTGGCACACTTAAAAATGTTTCAGAAAATGAAGTATTTCTCCTAGAAAATGATTTCAATTACACGTTGTTATGCACATGTTTATTTCCTTTGTGTGTATTAGAACAACACAAAAAAATAAGAAAAAAAGGCAAATTGGGCCTAATTTCACACAAAACCCCAAAAATGGGCTGGACAAAATTGACGGCACCCTATTTGGTTGCACACCCTTTAGAATAAATAACTGACAAACCCCCTGGTGAAGCTGCATGCGAAACGTGGTACTGCGCAGTGTTGTCTTTATACATCATGGCATATGGAGGGTATAAGCTTCAGTTTAGTTTCAGTTGATATTCCATATTATATGACCGTTAATGTATGGTGTCTCTTAGCTCTTCAAATTGATATTTCCCACTGATATGATTGTTTATTTGTAGCATCAATGCCCTATAATGTGGTGTTATATAAATTCCATGTTTCTGTAATCTGTGAGGACTATTATCCTATGCCCCTATTACTTTGTTAAACTACCTGATTTTTAGTGTAATTTCATGCTATTTGTAAATCGGACCACACTGCTCATTTTCCTTTTTTTGGGTTTTATGGTATTTTTTTAAATGTTTTTGTCTTTTGTAGTTGTTAATAATTGTCTATTAATAAAGTTTAAACATATTTTGATAAAAATTCTGTACTTTATTTTATTTGATTTGGTGGTAATTATTAGATTATATATTGTTTTTTTAGTACCCTCAAAATTTAATTAAATTAGATTATTTTGAATATGAGTTTCAATTTTCCAGTTTTGGCTACTAATTTATTTATAAGTTGCCACCCAGAATTCAGATTTGTGTGTGTTAAATATTAATATATTGAAATGTGTTTTCAGGAAGACATTTCCTTCACAACATGCTACTCTTTCAGCATTTGCAGCTGTCTACGTGTCTGTGAGTATATATCTATAAATTTTTTTATGGTATCCATTTATCATTGTCTAAAAAACATACGGGGAGATGTAAAGAGGGAGTGTATATATACACATGCTTTGCTCTATACCCCATGTGATATGTATATATACACCCTGCTGTATTCCCTCTATTATATACATACATTCATACCGCTCTCTCTCCCAGTCCATTCGATAACAATATAACATGATTAGTCAGTGAGGGGGGGTAGGAGATACACTTTATTTCCAGGGCTGAGTGTCCGGTGCTTTGCGTTACACCTAAATACTGTATCAATGACTAGTGTTGAGCCACCCCCGTAGTGTTCGAGTTCGGTTTGGTTCATCGAACACCCGTATGTTCGCCGAACTGTTCGTCGAACACCGTCGAACACCGTTAAAACCAATGGCAGGCAAACAAAAACACATAGAAACACATAGAAAACACCTTCAAAGGTGTCCAAAAGCTGACAAACTGCTCAGAAGACACAACTAACACATGGAAAAGTGACAAGTACATATAGTCATGCGAAAAGAAAAGAGGTGGAGGAGTAAAAGGAGGGGGAGACACAGATATAGGCATGTCACGCCCTTCTAAAACCAAAAAAGTGCGAAGCCGACACGGCCAGTCAGTTCCTGCCCGTGCAACCTCCGTGTCGCCGGGTTTGTGCCAGAGCCGCGGTGGACCCTGACGGCCAGCCCCCCTCTCCCAATACTGGTGCCTGTCCGCTGGTGGGTCGAGCGAGCAGGTCTAAATCTTTTTAATTTAAATTGTCTCTCTAATTTGAATGAGTACACTTTAAATCATTTTACAAGTATCTATTGGAGGGGAAGTCTCATGCCAGCAGCCGCGTAATTCCAGCTCCAGTAGCGTCCACTAAAGCTGCTGCTGTTAAAAAGCTTTTATAAGGATCGAGCTCGGCGGTCCACCACAAGGCGTCCTACCGCCAGTCCCATCCCCTGTGCCTTGGGGTGCCTCCCCGATGCTCTTCACTGAGTGTCCCGGGGGCCCGAACCATTTCCTTTGAAAAAATTAAGTGTCCAAACTACAGGTGGTGTAGCTTGCTTAACAGATGGGATAATCCGCTGACTAGCAGACACTGCTACTAGGCACAAAGTATTTCTTGGGCTAGATGCAGTTAAAAATTTGTAATTAGATACTCTAGTTGGATGCTGAGAAAGCATTCCATAGAGTCTACTGGCACGCCATATATTATTCTCTTAAAAAGCTTGGGGTAGGGGTCTAGGGGACCCTTTTATAGGCAAAATCACGGCCCTGTATCGCAATACGTCACCTAGGCTGAAGATAAATGGAACATTTTCATCACCTTTCATAATCACCAATGGGACAAGGCAGGGATGTCCTCTGTCCCCTCTCTTATACATCCTAGAGACAGAGCACCTGCTCTCATCAATTCCCCATAACCCCAATATTAGGTGGATTGAGGTGGGAGGCACCAAGTACAAGTGCTCTGCATTTGCTGATGATGTCCTAGTATATATCACTCAATCACATATATCCATCCCTGCTGTTATGGCTGAAATAGATCACTTTGTTACATGGTCAAATTTTAAATCAATGCAGCGAAGTCTGAGGCCCTCGATGTCTCCCTCCCCAAATCCATACAGGATTCCATCCAGTCCAACTTTCCCTTTGCCTGGCCCTCACAGGGTATCAAATACTTAGGAATTCGTATTCATAGAGACCTCTCCCGTCTATTTTATCTTAATTTTGGGCCCTTTATTGAACAACTCCATACAGACCACAGTTGGCAAGTTAGAACTGTAAGATTCACTACGTGAACCACTGGTGTTTTGTGGAAAAGCACATGTACACTGTGTTCCAAATTATTATGCAAAAAGTGTTTAGGAGTGATAAGGTAAGAATTTTTTTGTTTGTCAGTTAAACTCATTGATGGTGATGTGTGTCAGGGCTCTTTATATCACTGTAAGCAATTGCAGACACCTGTGCTAATTAGTTTGGCAGGTGTGTCCAATGAAAGGCAAGACTACTTAAGAAGGCTGTCCCACATTATTAAGCAGCCTACATTTTCTGCCAAAATGGGAAGAAAAAGGATGTGACGGCTGCTGAGAAGCAACAAATTGTGGAGTGTTTAGGTCAAGGCATGACTACAATCAACATTGTATAGACACTTCATCCTGATCATCGCACAATCAAGAAGTATGTAGCTGATTCACAGTACACACGTGTGCATGCTGATAAGGGAAAATTGAGGACTCTTTCCTACAGGCAATTACGTCAGGTTAAAAGAGCAGCGGCAAAAAAGCCTTGTCATAGCAGCAGACAAGTTTTTGAAGCTGCTGGTGCCTCCAACGTCCCCCGAACAACAAGATGCAGAGTCCTTCAGAGGTTTGCAGCTGTGCGTAAGCCATCCTGTCGACCTCCTCTATCCACTGTACACAAGCAGAAACAGCTCCAGTGGGCCAAACAATACATGAAGACTGACTTCAAAACTGTTTTGTTCACCGATGAGTGCCGTTCAACGCTCGATGGTCCAGATGGATGGAGTGGAGGATGGCTGGTTGATGGACATCCCATGCAAACACGGCTACGGCGCCAACAAGGAGGAGGTGGAGTAATGTTTTGGGCTGGAATCATGGGGAGAGAGATTGTCGGCCCCTTTAGGATCCCTGAAGGGGTAAAGATGAACTCCATAATGTATGTGGAGTTTCTCAAACAGCACTTCCTGCCATGGTTCAAGAAGAAGAACCGTGTATTCCGCAGCAAGATCATTTTCATGCATGATAATGCACCGTCTCATGCTGCACATAACACATCTGCATCTCTGGCTGATATGGGCATAAAAGGGGACAAACTTATGGTGTGACCCCCATGCTCCCCTGACCTCAACCCCATTGAGAACCTCTGGAGCATCATCAAAAGGAGTGTCTATGATGGCGGGAGGCAGTTCACATCTAAGCAACAGCTCTGGGAGGGTATTCTGTCCTCATGCAAAACAATTGAAGCAGAAACCATCCAAAACCTGACAAATTCAATGGACAAGAGAGTTCAGAAGCTCCTTTCGAACAAGGGGTCCTATGTGCAAATGTATCATCACCTAGAATAAAGTTTTGAGTTGAAAACTGTTTGATTTCAGTTTCTAATAACCTGCTAATGCTTATAATTTCAAAAATGACCATTTTTTTGTTCTTTATTAAAATGAAAAGGTTGATCGAAGAGTGTGGGGGATCTAAGAGTGTGGCAACCCAGTAGTCAGGATTATTTCGAATTCTGACAATCGGAGGGTCATGTTGCAGGTAGTGCAGCAAGAAGGCACTCATGTGTCTTGCGCATCTAGGAGCCCCAAAATTATTTTCCGGGCTAGATGCAGCTAAAAATTATTATTAATTTGAAAGCTGGTGGAGCTTAGTATAGATGGCCTAATAGAATCAGTACTGCAAACTGCTACAAGGCCCAAATTATTTTCCAGCCAAGATACAGATAAACATGATTAGTAATTTTAAATCTGGTAGAGTTTAGTATAGATGGCCTAATAGAATCAGTGCTGCACACTGCTACAAGGCCCAAATTATTTTCCAGCCAAGATACAGATAAACATGATTAGTAATTTTAAATCTGGTGGAGTTTAGTATAGATGGCCTAATAGAATCAGTACTGCACACTGCTACAAGGTCCAAATTATTTTCCAGTCAAGATACAGATAAACATGATTAGTAATTTGAAAGCTTAAAATGGTTGGTGAGGTGATTTTAACAAATCATCAAGCTTTTACTCTCCCCAGGATGACACAGGGGTAGAAAAGTCATTTCGGATCCATGATTTGTTCATCTTTATGAACGTGAGTCTGTCTACATTATCAGTGGAGAGCCGCGTGCGCTTATCTCTCAGCACACCACCAGCAACGCTGAACACACGTTCAGACAGAACGCTGGCTGCGGGGCATGACAAGATCTCCAAGGTGTAAGTGGCGAGCTCCGGCCATTTATCCAGATTGGAAGCCCAAAAAGAGCAAGGGTCCAGTGACCCAGTCATGGCTTCAATGTTTACTTGGAGATACTCCTGTACCATCGTCTCTAGGCATTGACTATGTGTCAGACTTCTTGTCTCCTGTGGCCTTGCAAAGGATGGGCTAAAAAAGTGGTGAAATGATTCCGAAAATTTAAGGTACCAGCAGATACTGTGTTTCTGTTACGTTTTGAGGGCTGAACACTCGACGGTCCCACGGTTGGCAAGTTGGAACTGTGAGATTCACTACGTGCACCACTAGTGTTTTGGGGAAAAGCACATGTAAGATTCTGCAACAGTCTCTGCTGATACTCCTGCATGCGTGCATCTCTTTCTATGGCAGGAATAATTTCTGCAAATTTACTTTTGTACCGGGGATCTAACAGTGTGGCAACCCAGTAGTCAGGATTATTTCTAATTCTCACAATTCGAGGGTCATGTTGCAGGTAGAGCAGCAATAAGGCACTCATGTGTCTTGCACATCCAGGAGCACCAAGTCCCTGTTGTGTTGGTGGCGATGTGATCAAGGTCTCCCTCATCTGATGAGTCTTCCATCAGTTCGTCCTCCACTTCTTCCTGGGCTCCTGCACCTTCCTCACTAGTTTGGCTGCTACCATGCACCCTGGTAAAACCATCTCGCCCGCCCTCACATGCCTGCCGCCTTGGTGCTGCCGACCGTCTGGACCTTGCAGATGTTAGCCCTTCCGCATACAACTCCTCCTCCTCTACTTCCTCCACCTCCTCTTGTGCCACCACCTGACTCCGAATTCTGTTTAACATGTGCTCCAGCATGTAAATCACCGGAATAGTCATGCTGATAATGGCATCGTCAGCACTAAACATCTTCGTCGCCATTTCAAAACTGTGCAGAAGGGTGCATAGGTCCCTGATCTGAGACCACTCCTCCAGCGTGATATGCCCCACCTCTGGATCTTGCTGCCCCAGGCTATACGTCAGAACGTATTGCACCAGGGATTGTCGGTGCTGCCACAGTCGCTGCAACATGTGCAGAGTTGAATTCCACCGGGTAGGCACATCGCATTTTAGCCGGTGAAGTGGCAGGCCCAACGACTTCTGTAGAGATGTAAGTCACTGAGCTGCGGGATGCGAACGGCGGAAGTGAGCACACAGCAACCGTGCCCTCTGCAGAAGGCCATCTAGTCCGAGATAGTGGGCTAAAAATTGCTGGACAACCAGGTTCAACACGTGAGCCAAACAAGGCACGTGTGTAACATTGCCCCGGTGAAGGGCCGCACCCAAGTTTGCAGCATTGTCGCACACGGCCTTCCCTGGTTTCAGGTCCAGTGGAGACAACCATTCATGAAACTGGTTCTCCAGAGCTGACCACAACTCCTCAGCTGTGTGACTCACATTTCCCAGACATTTCAAAGTAAAAACCGCCTGATGACGTTGAGCCCTGCTGCCAGCATAGTAAGGAGGTGTGCAGGATCCCTTCTGCGCAGTTAGAAAGCTTGTGACATGACCAGACAGGCTTTGGGTGCAGGTGGAGGACCGAGAGGAGGTTGAGGAGGCAGAAGCAGTGGAGGAACTTCGAGATAAAGAGGATTGACGCACAACTCGTGGGGACGGCAAGACTTGGACAGCAGCCCCTTGTCCTGCTGTCACCATAGTTACCCAGTGCCCAGTCAGCGACATGTAACGCCCCTGTCCATGCCTACTCGTCCAAGTGTCTGTGGTGAAATGCACCCTGTCACACACAGAGTTTCTCAAAGAAGCGGTGATGTTGTGTGTGACATGATGGTGGAGCGCAGGCCCACCTTTCTTTGAGAAGTATTGCCGACTGGGCATCTGGTACTGGGGCACTGCGACAGACATAAGGTCTCAAAAATCCTCTGTGTCCACCAGGCGGAAAGGCAGCATTTCTGTAGCCAAGAGCTTGCAGATGGTGAAATTCAACCTCTTAGCTTTCTCATGGCTAGGAGGAAATGGTCTTTTACTTGTCCACATCTGAGGGGACCGAGGGCTGGCTGTTGTGCTTAGACAGGGTTGAGAAGGGTGTCCCCGGCAAACTGCCGGTCTGTGAGGAAGATGCAGGCGGACATGTTAGGTTGCCTTGATCCAAAGGTGGTGCTATCGATGCCGGACAGCGCTGAATACCAGCTGGTGTTTCCACCTCCAAAGAAAATGATGACCTGCCAATCACGCTGGCTGTTGCGGGTAAAGAGGTGGCAGGTCTGCGTCCCAAAACAAGTGTGACTGCTGTCCCCCCAGTCACAGAGGATGAAGAGGCCGCGGATGCACAAGATGTGGCAGACGGTGGTTGGCCCGGCCGGCTAGGCCGCATTGTAGCACAGTGAGCTTCATATCCATGTGCCGGTTCATGCATGAAGTACTCAAACTATGTATTTTTTGGCCTCTACTTAGCTTTTGCTGACAAATGCTACAGATAACACGAGTTTTGTCATTCTTATCGATCTGAAAAAATGCCCAGGCTATGCAAGGCTTAGCACCCATGCAACCTGAAGAGCCACCACGACTTGTGGTCAGAGGCAGAGTTGTGTTTGAGGATGCAGTTGTTGTGCTTCCAGTACTACGTCTCTGTCCAGGAAGGCGCAACCTGACCTCGTCGTCACTAGCATCCTCCTCCACGTCCTCTGCTGACCTCATCTCTTGGCTGACTGTGGGTTGACAATAAGTGGGATCTCCAACCTCATCATCATCACCCTGTGCGTTATCACACCCGTCGTCCTCAGAGCCAACCTGTTCCTGCCCTGACAAAAAACTAAAGTTGTCGCTCCAATCAGGTATTTGAGTCTCATCATCGTCTTCCTCATTGTCTCCACCAACAGGAGTTACAGTTTGGGAATGAGGGTCTACATTATGGTCAGAACCTTCTGCGTCTGGTCCTGGATCCGACTCATAAAGATTCTGGGCATCAGTGCAGATCATTTCCTCGTCTGGATTCACAGAAGCTCTGGAGCCGACCTCTGATTCCCAGGCTATAGTATGAGTATACAGCTCTGCAGACTCAACCATCTGTTATACCCCATACTCAGACGGGCAGCTGGAGACTTGGGAGCTGTGAGGAAGCAAGTGCGATTGGGGTGACACCTCAGAGGACTGGAGTATTTGTGATGTTGAAGTTGAGGTGGAGGAGAGCCCACTTAAAGGAGCACTTGATATCCGTTGAAGCACCTGCTGTTTTTGTGCCTCATCTGGAAAGTCACACACACTGCTACAAGCCGAAATATTTTTTCAGAGCTAGATGCAGATAAAAATTATATTGAATTTGCAACCTGGTGGAGGTTAGTATAGATGGACTAATAGAACAAGTCCCACACACTGCTACAAGCCGAAATATTTTTTCAGAGCTAGATGCAGAAAAAAATTATATTGAATTTGCAACCTGGTGGAGGTTAGTATAGATGGACTAATAGAACAAGTCTCACACACTGCTACAAGCCGAAATATTTTTTCAGAGCTAGATGCAGAAAAAAATTATATTGAATTTGCAACCTGGTGGAGGTTAGTATAGATGGACTAATAGAACAAGTCCCACACACTGCTACAAGCCGAAATATTTTTTCAGAGCTAGATGCAGAAAAAAATTATATTGAATTTGCAACCTGGTGGAGGTTAGTATAGATGGACTAATAGAACAAGTCCCACACACTGCTACAAGCCGAAATATTTTTTCAGAGCTAGATGCAGATAAAAATTATATTGAATTTGCAACCTGGTGGAGGTTAGAATAGATGGACTAATAGAACAAGTCCCACACACTGCTACAAGCCAAAATATTTTTTTCAGAGCTAGATGCAGATGAAAATTATATTGAATTTGCAACCTGGTGGAGTTTAGTATAGATGGACTAATAGAACAAATCACACACACTGCTACAAGCTGAAATATTTTTTCAGAGCTAGATGCAGAAAAAAATTATATTGAATTTGCAACCTGGTGGAGGTTAGTATAGATGGACTAATAGAACAAGTCCCACACACTGCTACAAGCCAAAATATTTTTTCAGAGCTAGATGCAGAAAAAAATTATATTGAATTTGCAACCTGGTGGAGGTTAGTATAGATGGACTAATAGAACAAGTCCCACACACTGCTACAAGCCGAAAGTTTTTTTCAGAGCTAGATGCAGAAAAAATTATATTGAATTTGCAACCTGGTGGAGGTTAGTATAGATGGACTAATAGAACAAGTCCCACACACTGCTACAAGCCGAAATATTTTTTCAGAGCTAGATGCAGAAAAAAATTATATTGAATTTGCAACTTGGTGGAGGTTAGTATAGATGGACTAATAGAACAAGTCCCACACACTGCTACAAGCCGAAATATTTTTTCAGAGCTAGATGCAGAAAAAAATTATATTGAATTTGCAACCTGGTGGAGGTTAGTATAGATGGACTAATAGAACAAGTCCCACACACTGCTACAAGCCAAAATATTTTTTCAGAGCTAGATGCAGATAAAAATTATATTGAATTTTCAACCTGGTGGAGGTTAGTATAGATGGACTAATAGAACCAGTCCCACACACTGCTACAAGCCGAAATATTTTTTCAGAGCTAGATGCAGATGAAAATTATATTGAATTTGCAACCTGGTGGAGGTTAGTATAGATGGACTAATAGAACAAGTCCCACACACTGCTACAAGCCGAAATATTTTTTCAGAGCTAGATGCAGAAAAAAATTATATTGAATTTGCAACCTGGTGGAGGTTAGTATAGATGGACTAATAGATCAAGTCCCACACACTGCTACAAGCCGAAATATTTTGTCAGAGCTAGATGCAGAAAAAAATTATATTGAATTTGCAACCTGGTGGAAGTTAGTATAGATGGACTAATAGAACAAGTCACACACAGTGCTACAAGCCAAAATATTTTTTCAGAGCTAGATGCAGAAAAAAATTATACTGAATTTGCAACCTGGTGGAGGTTAGTATAGATGGACTAATAGAACAAGTCCCACACACTGCTACAAGCCAAAATATTTTTTCAGAGCTAGATGCAGCAAAAAATTATATTGAATTTGCAACCTGGTGGTGGTTAGTATAGATGGACTAATAGAACAAGTCCCACACACTGCTACAAGCCGAAATATTTTTTTCAGAGCTAGATGCAGCAAAAAATGATATTGAATTTGCAACCTGGTGGAGGTTAGTATAGATGGACTAATAGAACAAGTCCCACACACTGCTACAAGCCGAAATATTTTTTCAGAGCTAGATGCAGATAAAAATTATATTGAATTTGCAACCTGGTGGAGGTTAGTATAGATGGACTAATAGAATGATGCTATGCCCAAAAGGTTTTACTTCACTAGGTGCAGTAAAAAAAATTTGTATTCTATACACAGGTGGTGTAGCTTGCAACACAGATAGGCTACTCCACTGACTAACACACACTGCAAGAGGCCAAAAAGGATTTGCTTTGATAGATTTAGCCAAATGCTGTGAAAAAAACTTGCACAGCACTGGCACAGACCTGCCTGGCAAAAAGTGATAGGAACTGATGTAACCTAGCCCTCAAAAGGACTGCAATTACAATTAGTCTTTACTCCCAACCTATCTATTTAAGAGCACAGACCTGCCTGATAAAAGTCGTAGGAAATGATGTAACCTAGTCCTCAAAAGGACTGCAATCACAACTATTCCCTACTCCCAAGCTATCTGTAGATTTGTGCGAAAATTGGCTTGAAATTAACAAAGTATAGCGCACACAGCAACAGCGGTGCCGTCTAACACGCAGCTGCAGCAGTGAGAAAATGGTGGTGACGGGGAAAATGGCTGGGTCTTATAGGGCAAGGACATGTGACATACACTGCCAATGACACATGCCCTTGCTTGTGTGAAAAAAAGCAGTTCGCTCCGTGTGTGCGCTGCTGATAGGCTGACAGATTGCACCTCCCCACTGTAAATGCGGGAAAGAGAAAAAAAAATGGAGATCTTCATTGTTCCTGCAGAGATCCATCCCCTGCCCCTCCCCCCGCCCCGATGTACACTCAAACTGCGTATTAACATTAATTTTCAGCATTACTGAGAAAAAATCTATCTAGTTATGATTTTGGTGCACGAACAGTTATCGAGCATAACCTCGAACAGCCGAATTTTTTTTCAAATTGTTCGTGTTCGCTGAACGGCTCGAACACCGCCCAAAACAGCTCGAATTTGATATTGGCGAACAGTTCGAGTCGAACACCGCTCATCTCTATCAATGACATGCCTGCAATAGTGACTTGACCAGGATGTTATGTTGAGGCTGTGTGTTACAGGTCTGTACCCTTCTGGCGTATAGCCCAGCACAAGTGATGATGGGAAATGTAGTCAGTAGGGAGCAGAGGATCCTGAAGAGGAAGTGATGGCTGTGACAACAGAGCTGTTGCCAGGGCACAGGAAGTGAACCAGAAAGGCATAAAACAACATGAAAATTGGCTGAAAAGGTATATGGTGTTCTTTAGAGTCATATCCTTAGATATTTATGGCAAAACCAGTAACTGAGTAAATTTAGTGGACAACGCCTTTAACCCCTTCACGACCTTGGACGTATCCATATGTCTTGGCTGGGAAGGGGTTCCCGACCTAGGACGTATGGATCACCGCCAGGTATTCAGCTAACATGTCAAGAGTGGTGCCCGCCCCGCCCCCAGCTGTTTAACCCCCTAAATGCTGCTTTCAATATCGATTGCAGCATTTAGAAGGCAGGGACAGGAAGGTGGCTTCCTCTCCCCTCTGATCGGCGCCTCCGCAACGTCATTGTGAGGGTTCAATCATCGCTTTGGTGACCCGAGGTCATCATGATGACATTTGAGTCACCAGGCTACGGAAAGCCTATTAGACCATGCTCAGAGCATAGTCTAGGCAGCTTCTCACAGTGCAGCACTGACAGGTAAAAAGCATTGCAATGCTGGTGCAGTGGTCCCATAGAGTGACTAAGTAAAAAAGTAAAAAAAGAATTGTAAAATATTTTAAAAAAATAAATAAATAGAAAAAAAAAATATATATATATATATAT
The DNA here is from genome assembly GCF_046119375.1 of Phyllobates terribilis. Lineage (NCBI taxonomy): Eukaryota > Metazoa > Chordata > Amphibia > Anura > Dendrobatidae > Phyllobates > Phyllobates terribilis. The sequence goes on along the minus strand of NW_027362761.1, from coordinate 15,548,043 downwards.
ATATATATATATATATATATATATGTAAATATATTATACCCAGAAATACGTATTTTTATGTTAAAAAGAAAAATTAACAAAAAAAGTACACGTTTGGAATTGCTGCATCCGGAACGACCCGACCTATAAAACTATCACACAAGTTAACTCCGTCCGTGAGCACCGTAAACAAAATAAATAAAAACGAGGCTAAAAACTATGCTTTTTCATCATACTGCCGAACAAAAACTGAAATGAAACGTGATCAAAAAGCCGTATGTAAATAAAAATGGTATTGCTGAAAACACCATCTAGTTCCACAAAAAACAATCCACCATACAGCTTCAAAGGAAAAATAAAAAAGTTATAGCTCTCAGAATAAAGCAATGAAAAAATAATTATTTTTCTATAAAATAGTTTTTGTGTAGTAGCGCCAAAACATAAAAAAAGTATAAGTATAAGTATTGTCCTGTTGAAAAAGTATTTTTCAACAGGACAATGTCCCCAAACACACCTCCAGGCTGTGTAAGGGCTATTTGACCAAGAAGGAGAGTGATAGGGTGCTACTCCAGATGACCTGGCCTCCACAGTCACCAGACCTGAACCCAATCGAGATGGTTTGGGGTGAGCTGGACCACAGAGTGAAGGCAAAAGGGCCAAGTAGTGCTAAGCATCTCTAGGAACTCCTTCAAGATTGTTGGAAGACCATTTCCGGTGACTATCTCTTGAAGCTCATCAAGAGAATGCCAAGAGTGTGCAAAGCAGTCATCAAAGGAAAAGGTTGCTACTTTGAAAAACCTAGAATATAAGACATATTTTCAGTTGTTTCACACTTTTTTGTTAAGTATATAATTCCACATGTGTTAATTCATAGTTTTGATGCCTTCAGTGTGAATGTACAATTTTCATAGTCATGAAAATACAGAAAAATCTTTAAATGAGAAGGTGTGTCCAAACTTTTGGTCTGTACTGTGTACTGCATGTGAGACGGTGTAAAAACATAAATAAAACCAATTCTTCACCTGCTGTTGATTTGTTCATTCTGCCTCCCAAAGATCCAATAAGGCTCGGCTCACATTTATCCTGCGCTCTATGCTGAGCGTCTACAATGGGGTTTCAGTGTAAATCACTGAAATACGTGATTCAGATGGAACCCCCGGTGGAAGATTCCCTATAATAAGGTAGATGGAGGCACTGTGGACGCCGTCTGACCTGTGATCCAGCAGTGTCGGTCTTTTTAAGCGTGCATTAAAGTCAACGACAATTTTGTGCAGTTCTGAAAAGAAGGACAATACTGAACAGAATCCAGATGAGGCCAAGAGTAACTCTGATGCCTCATTATAGTGAAAGGATCACTCAAGGGTATCATCTGAATTAACGTCATTCATAGATTTAGATGGAAACCCCAATGTAAGTGCTCAGCATAGAGCGCAGGAAAAATGTGATCCCAAAATGTTATGTAAAATGTTCAGGACAAACGCTTCCAATCAATCCCCCCTCACGTCGGTCATCTGTTAATGGAAATATAGTGAGCTTCAAAGTTACTGGTATTACAAAGGCTCTGGAAAAGATAAATGTCTCCTCCCCTACAATGTCAATAGCAGATTTGCTATTTTCACTCAGTAACATCCACTGCTGCTTGCTTCTGGAAAATACCCATGGCGTAAAATCATCATTACACCTGTATATAAATTCCCAAAGGGGTATGATTTCCAAAATGGGGTCAAGCATTGTAGCTAAGCAGTACTGTACAGCCACATATGGGGTTTTTCTAGGTTCAGTGGAAATTGTGTGAGAAATTTTGGTGCCTTACCCATTTACCCATGGAAAAATTTTAAATCTGAGGCTAAAACAAAGTATTTGTGGTAAAAATTTAATAATTTTTTTCTTCACTGCTTAATTGTATAAAATTCTGTGACACACCTGTGGTGTCAATATGATCACTGCACCCTTAGGTGAATTAATTGAGAAGTGTAGTATGTACAATGGGGTCACTTATAGGGGATTCTGCTGTTCTAGCACCTCAGGGGCTCTTCCAGTGGGTCATGGCACCCACAGACCATAACAGTAAAATCTGCGCTATAATACGGCGCTCCTTCCCTTCTGAGGTTTGCACTGTGCCTGAAAAGTTTTTCCCGATTACATGTAGTGTATCGGCGCACTCGGGAGAAATTTCACAACTAACTGAGGGGTCAGTTTTTTCCTATTAGCCCTTATAAAAATTAAAAACTTGGGACTGAAACAACATTTTAGTGGCAACAATGTAATTATTCCTTCTTCACCGCCCAATAGTATAACATTTTGTGAGGAACATGTGGTGTCAACAAGCTCACTGTAATATGAGATCACTTATGGGGGTTTTCTGCTGTTCTTGCACCTCAGGGGCTCTGCCAATATGCCCAAACAGCAGTTTTCCCCCACATATGGGGTGTCGACGTACTCAGGAAAAATTGTGCAACAAATTTTAGGGTCCATTTTCTCCTGTTATCCTTGTGAAAATAAAAAAAAATTGGGGCTAAAATAACATTTTTGTGAAAAAAAGTGATATACAAAGTTATATTGCGGTACTGTGTTAGCCAGAAAAATCAATGTAAATACTTTTATGCCCAAAAATGACAAAAGTATTCTCGGAGTGATACCTTTATTGGCTAACCAGAAAAAAAATATATATATATGCAAGCTTTCAGAGCACAGAGGCTCCTTTTTCAGGCAATATATTAGGAGCACACACCTTAAAAGGTTCTTAAAAGGATAAAATTGCAAAGTGCTCTGAAAAAAACAACTTTGCAATTTACCTCTTTTATTAAAAATCTTCCACGTTCTCAAGAACAGAGGATTTGTAATTCTATAGCTTACAATTCATTGCCTAGGTTACCTTATGCTTAGAGCCTGCAACTGGCACTTTGAAACTGCTCAGTTCCTGTCCCTGTCCCCCCCCCCCCCCGTGCTTCTCCAATGCTGCCGAGGCAAAGAAGCCTGCACTGTTGGTCTGAACTGCTCCTGAGAGCAGAGTTAGAACACTCCTTTAATTAGTTTGGCACATACTTGGCTATACTTGCCTAGAGGTTTCAGTTTTAATAAATCCACACTTAGCATAACCCACTTGCCTTGACATTTTTTAAGAGTTTCTAGAAGGGAAAAAAGTCACTAATTTTGGCAAGCATCATATTTGCACAAACAGATTCATAATAAGTCTCCTCTGTAGTATTACAATGAAGAAATTCAATTAAAAAGTGAACTAGCCAGTATGTCAAAGAATGTATCAAAACTAATATCAAACAAGCAAACTGTATATGGTATACAGTGTCGAATTAGGGTTCCTTAAGCACAGAAGTGGAAAAGAACCTGAAAGCCAAACCCACATCTATAAAAAAACATGTTTTGGTTACAATCATTTTAACTGCTTGCAATCTTTGTTGCTAACATTGTGCATAATGGGTATATTGGTAGTTTCATAGGTTATTTAAAATATTTGGATTTGAGAGTCCTCAGTGGTTGATACCTTTTAATGGCTAACTGAAAAGATAGTAACAAATTGCAAGCTTTCGAGACTACTCGGGTCTCTTCATCAGGCATGGTATAACATGAAATCTGAAGAGTCACATATTTATACACAATAGGGCACAGAAAAAATGCAATAGATGAGACAATTGACCCAAAGCAGAACTTTGAGTATAGGAGAGGGGACAAGATAAATATTCCCAAATTCACATCAGGATTACAAGATCCCAGGTACTTTAAGCTGCATCGCATCTAATGTAGTGTATTTAATTATATGTACCAAATGTACAGCTGGGGGTCTGTATGTAGGGGAGACAGGGCAAAAACTTAGGACAAGGATGAATCATCATCGCCATACAATAAAAGAAGAAAAAATAGATCTACCTGTGGCCAAGCATTTTTATCTCCCTGATCACAACATCACGGACATGAAATTACTGGTATTAAAAGGTAATTTCAAATCTCAGAGAAACAGAAAAGTCTGGGAATATAAACTTATTACATCCTTAAACACACTCAATTCTGGCATGAATGTATCGCATGGATTTATGTCATTCTACATCAACTAAGGAATGTGCACTCCAGACCTGTGGGGTCATCACAAAACTCACCAGACCTCAATCACCGAACAATAAAACTTTCACAGTCCTTATCTATCAACTGCTCCAATATTTACGGCCACAGCTGTTTATCCCCTCTCCTATACGCAAAGTTCCGCTTCGTGTCAATTGTCTCATCTATTGTTTTTTTTCTGTGTCCTATTGTGTATAAATATGTGACTCTTCAGATTTCATGTTATACTATGCCTGATGAAGAGGCCTGAGTAGTCTTGAAAGCTTGCAATTTGTTACTATCTTTTCAATTAGCCATTAAATGGTATCAACCACTGAGGACTCTCAAATCTAAATATTTTTCTATCTACTGGCTAACACGATACAAAAATATATAGGTTATTTATGAATCATCTTAGAAGAAATAGACCCAAGTGAAAGTGGTTGGTTTGAAAGTGAACTTCAAATGGGGTTTGTCTTCAGCTTGATCATTGGGGTCCATTATTGTGATAGGGCCAGGGACTCAAACCACATAGGGATCTCCTGATGCACTGATGGGCCAGGCCAGCCCTAATGGTGTAGAAATCATTGCATCTTGTGTAATGAGATTAAGGCATAAACATTTCTGTATTGTTGATCTTGCAGATGTACTTTAACTCCATCATATCGGACAGTACAAAGCTTCTGAAGCCACTGCTGGTTTTCTCCTTTTCCATTGCTGCTGGAGTATGTGGCTTAACTCAGATCACCCAGTATCGTAGTCATCCAGTGGATGTCTATGCAGGGTTTCTTATTGGAGCAGGAATAGCTGCCTATTTGGTGAGTACATTCCTAATACTTGTTATATCATTGTATAGGCAAATCAGACACAATCATGCAGAGTTTAAGAGAAAGTGGCACATGTAGTAATATTAGTAAATGTGCCCAATGTGTATTACAGTGTATGCACATTTTCTGAATAGATACTGTTTGCATATTCAGTTTATTTTTCTAACCCTATCAATAAAAACAAGTTCACAATATTACACTGAAGACAAGAATAGTTAAAACATGGCACTTTTTTATTGTAGACATTTCGATTTTTTTTCTATGTTATGTATGTGTGCTTCATGACAGCTGTAACAAATAGGAGTTAATGGACAGAAAAATGTACTTTAGGTGTGCTCACACAGCCGTAGATTCTCTCATGCGAGAGAATCAGGCGGATTATGCTAGTGACACTCGGATCAAACTCTGCTAGAGTTCGATCTAAGTGTCAGCTTAGTGTTATCCGAGAATCGGAGCACAAGTGCAGGGAAGATGGAGCGCTTAATTTCTCCATTTTCTCCATTCTACGAGTCCTTAGAAATCGGACTGCACTCAGATGTCATCAGAGTATAGTCAGATGATTTCCACGAACCCATAGACTATTATAGTATGCGGCGATTTTATTCTCATGCCCAATTGGCATAAGTAAAACAGCGCTCGTCGGCACTGCTCCAGAGTATAATATTGGGCTAAGCGCTATCCGACAAAATATCGGATATCACTCGGCCATGTTATACGCTTGTGTGAGCGAGCCCTAACTGTCATTCACATTAAAATAAAAGTCAGCCAAATCATTGGTTTTCTGTGAGACCGGTCAGCTGTCGTGTGTTTGGGGGCTTTGATTTTCAATCTCCAATCTTGTTGTTTCCAGGGAAGGTAAGACTCGACGATTGGTATCTGGAAGCAGATTACTCCTCTCTTCCCAACCTGAGCATGCATTTATATCATGTATATGGGAAGTTTGTCAGGAACAGCTGTTCAGCCAGCTACTGCTGAAATATGGGCACCTTAAAGCTATTCATACCATAGGACACAAGTGGAGAAAAATGGCTGATTTTGACCATTTCAGGTAGATGAGATAGAGTACAACCACTGCCTATAGAGATCAAGAAATAACATTGGGGGGGGGGGGGGGCGAACAGAGTTCTGATTATGCTCATAGTGTGTTTTTATTATCTAGGCCACCAGCAGGACAATAGAGATGACTCCATCCCAAGGGAAGGCTAAAAAAATTGCAAAAAAAACATTTAAGAATATTTTTATGTAAACTGTTTTTTTAAATCACAAGCTAAATTTAGAAAGGATCCCTTTAATTGAGTTGGGCATTTTTCAGTGTTTCTTTTCACTTCTTTTAATAGAAGGGATGGTGCACTGCGACTCAACATGGACCTTGCTGTTGTTACACAGCAAGAAATGTCTGCAACAAAAACAAGATCTTTTGTTAATCCCTATTCTGAGGATTTTTGCTTTGTAAATATCTTCCACTGTCATACCCTATACTAATGTCATTGCCAGAACTACTATATATAGCATGTGAATGCTGTATTAACCTTTGTAGAAGCAGCAGACAGCAATGCCCTGCATGTGCAACATGCTGTGTACACTGTTGGTGCACACTGTCTACTGACAATATACACTGCTCAAAAAAATAAAGGGAACACTCAAATAACACATCCTAGATCTGAATGAATGAAATATTCTCATTGAATACTTTGTTCTGTACAAAGGTGAATGTGCTGACAACAAAATCCCACAAAAATCATCAATGGAAATCAAATTTATTAACCAATGGAGGCCTGAATTTTGAGTCACCCCCAAAATTAAAGTGGAAAAACACACTACAGGGTGATCCAACTTTGATGTAATGTCCTTAAAACAAGTCAAAATGAGGCTCAGTATTGTGTGTGGCCTCCACGAGCCTGTATGACCTCCCTACAATGCCTGGGCATGCTCCGGATGAGGTTGCGGATGGTCTCCTGTGGAATCTCCTTCCAGACCTGGACTAAAGCATCCGCCAACTCCTGGACAGTCTGTGGTGGATGGAGCGAGACATGATGTCCCAGATGTGCTCAATCAGATTCAAGTCTGGGGAACGGGCGGGCCAGTCCATAGCTTCAATGACTTAATCTTGCAGGAACTGCTGATGACGCGCCCCCTGGGACGTGGGGTACTCGGTAGCCGGGCCGGTCGATGCTGGGGGAATGTCACAGTGGCGGTGACCCGGTCCGTGACCCAGGGTGGTCAATAAAAGGGAAGGGTAGAAGGGGAATTAAAGTTTTATATATATAACATTTGTGACACCACCTGTGGTATGCGGCTATATGGGGCCACCGCTGCGGTGCAGATCAGCCTGTAGTGTGTTTTTCCACTTTAATTTTGGGGGTGACTCCAAATCCAGGCCTCCATTGGTTAATAAATTTGATTTCCATTGATGATTTTTGTGTGATTTTGTTGTCATCACATTCAACTTTGTACAGAACAAAGTATTCAATGAGAATATTTCATTCATTCAGATCTAGGATGTGTTATTTGAGTGTTCCCTTTATTTTTTTGAGCAGTGTATATTACTGATTATGCAGGCATGACGTAAAAAGTGCTACACTCTTTACTTGACCATGACACTGGTATTGTCGATCTACTGGTAGAATAACCGCCTAATCCGCCCTTTGTCACCTACCCCAAAACCTCCCCCAAGTATGACTTCCCAATAAAAACATGACACTGAAATTTGGATAATTTTAGCCACAGCAGATAATAAAATTACATTTTAATATTATAATGGTAAGGTCCTTGAAGTTCCCAAAATCTGGTGATTACCAAAAAGCAGAAACCATAAACCATAATTTCTCCCAGCCGTTACCCCACTGGCTTGCGGAGCACCATAACCCAAAGGGTTCTATTGTACATTTACACTTCCAGGGACCCGACATTCCATTGCCATAAGTCCCACCCAAAATCACCAGATCAAAAACCATCTTTTCCAAAATTGAGGAATCCATATCCTAACGGCTCCCCCAGACCTATTAAGAACCAACTTCAAGGACCCCCCAACCGCCAAGCGCCACTATGACCTGAAAATGTCCCAGATTACCACAACCCAAACATTAAAACCTAAGGGAGGGCGGGCTGAACTGTTACGAACCCCTGCAAGTGGGAATAATGCAGGATCCCTCCCTTCATCTCTCTATAAATCCCCTAAATTCAGGGCCCACCCCTCACTAACTAATAACATCCCCACCCCTCCAATCCATCATCATGTTGACCTCTGCGCACGCCATGGAGGGTTTTGGCTGTGCTCCAGCCTCTCCTTTTAAACAGTTTCCCACAGATTCATACACATCACACAAGATCTTGTATGTAGGTTTTCAGGTTTCACTGATCTGTAACTAGTGTTTATTTTAAAGACCATATCCAATAAAGTTAAGTTTCTTTTCAACAACAAAAAAGCTAACTGAAATGAAAACCAATCATCTTTATTTCTTATGTTGTACTGTAGCTATTAATGGTATGATATATCTTGTAGGCTTATCATGCTGTGGGTAATTTTCGGGCATCCTCAGAGGACACTTCTCCAAAGGCCGCCAGCAAGGATCCTCTACGTGCTTTAACTCATCGCGGACATGAGTCTGTGTACCAAAATAAATCTTCAAGCAATGATGAACTCACTTCTCATCCTCGAACCCAGGCAACTCAGCGTCAGGTTTGTGAAATACACCTATACACCTCATTGTTAGCTAGGTGTAAACTACATTTACATTTTTAATACTCAAAAAAAGTGTGGAGTGCGTAGTGTGTAACTAATTGACAAAAAGATCACCCTATAATTTTAACTTTGGTTGGAATTCTCTCCTGGCACCTGAAGGTCTTCAATTTTCACAAGAACTCTATTTATTTGTAATTGTCATATCCCATCTATCTTGGCATAATCTATTGATATTCTATAAAACTCTTGAATGGGAAAACCCCATGAAGATGCACAGACTTTAACCCCTTTCTGACATGAGACGTATCTTTACGTCCCTGTGGCTTGGTACTTTTTGACCAGGGACGTATAGATATGTCTAGGCGATTTTGGGTGCACAGAGGCTGTGCATGCGCGATCACGGCCGAGTGTCAGCTGATTCTGACAGCTGACACCCGGAACTCAGCGCAGGGAGCGGTGTGCCGTCTCCAACTTCCACAAGCACGTGTCCCAGAACATTACCCGTGCCCTCACGCAGTTATTGGGAAGGCCCACCTAACCACGGACACGTGGACAAGTGCTTGTACATTTCACTGACGGCACACTGGGTTAATATTGTTGAAGCCAGGACCCAGTCGAACCCTGGGACGGAACACATGCTCCCGACGCCGAGGTTTGCAGGCCTGGGTCAATCAGGGTTGCCCCCACATTCTACTGCTCCTGCACCTCCTCCTCATCCTCCTCTTCAGCCTCCATCTCCGAAATGACCACATCAGTCGCAAGCTGGAAGCAGAGCAGCACTGCCTCCTCGGCCAACCGGCAACAGGCTCTGCTGAAGCTTATATACTTAGGCGACAGACCGTACACCGCTGCAGAGTTGTTGAAAACTATAACAGAGCAGGCTAATCTGTGGCTCTCACCGCTGAATCTACAGCCAGGCATGGTCGTGTGTGACAATGGCCGGAACCTGGTGGCGGCTCTGAGGCTGGACAACCTCGCACATGTAACATACCTGGCCCATGTTCTCAACTTAGTTTTTCAGCAGTTTCTCAAAGCCTACCCAGATCTGCATGAGCTGCTTGTGAAAGTACGCCGCGTATGTGCCCATTTCCAAAAGTCACCTACAGCTTCTGCCGCCCTGGTAGTGCTTCAGCTGCATTTGCAGCTTCCAGCTCACTGACTAATGTGCGATGTCACCACATGTTGGAACTCAACATTTCATATGTTGGAAATGATTTGTGAGCAGCTAAGGGCAGTTGTTAAGTACCAGCTTCAACACGCCCGTCGGTATTAAGGTCTGCCTCCGCACATAAGGGCTGATGAGTGGGCATGGATTTCTGACATCTGTGCCATTCTCCAAAACTTTGAGGACTCGACCAAGATGGTGAGCGGCAAGGACACCATAAATAGCATCACCATCCCGCTTCTCTGTCTACCGAAATGCTCGCTGCTCACAATTAAAGAGGAGGCATTGCAGGCAGACCACGATGAGTTGGAGCAAGGAACTATACAGGGTGATGCTACACAGCCCAGCCTCATCTCATCTCAATGTGGATGGGTGATAATGAGGAGGAGCAGGAGGAACAGGAGCTGGTTTCCTGCACTACAGATGGTACCACCCACACCACATGCATACTATCTGTTCAGCGTAGATGGCCTGAAGAAGAGGAGGAAGAGGAGGAGGACCAGGAGGAGGATGAGGAGGAGAACATGTCCTCTTGGTGGCGACAGGGAAGTCTTGACTGTTGTCAGTCTGGCACACATGGCTGAGTTTATGTTCTGCTGCCTTTTCCATGACCCTCGCATTGTAAGCATTTTGGGCAACAGTAATTACTGGTTGGTCACACTTCTAGACCCGCACTACAAAGAGAACTTTGTATCTCTCCTTCCCGTGGCGGACAGGTCTAATAAAATGTTGCACTACCAGAAGGCACTTGTTGAAGAATTATTTAAAAAATTCCCAGCTGACAACACTGGCGGCAGAGGTCACAGTTCCTTGGACAATCAAGGAGTACAGGAGAGGGAGAAACAAACCGGATGCAGCAGAGGCAGGGGAACACTGTCAAAGGTCTGGGACAGTTTTTTCAGACCCTCCCAGTGCCCAGGCCCTGATGTGCGGGGTAGTCTGACAACGAGTAAAAAGTTTTGGAAGATGCTGAAGGAATACCTTGCTGACCTTACCAGCGTCCTCCGTGATTCCTCAGTGCCTTATAACTATTGGGTATCCAAGCTGAACACATGGCATGAACTGTCTCTCTACGCTTTGGAGGTCCCGGCCTGCCCTGCCACTAGCATTTTGTCAGAGCGGGTTTTTAGTGCCGCCGGTGGGTATTATAACCGATAGGAGCATCCCCTGTCAACTTAAAATGCTGACAGGCTAACTCTTATCAAAATGAAGGGCTGGATTGGGCCAGATTTCTCGACACCACAGGTTGATAGTAACGGAACATAAACTCAAATCCAGTGTTTTTTTTTTTGAGGGTCTATTCCCATGCACTCCTTCACACCCAGACATGGGTATACGCTTCAGGATTTTGTATATTTTATGTCGTCTTCCTCCTTATCTTTCTACTCATCCTCCACCACCATATCACCAGAGTGAACATTCATGCAACACCCACATCATTTTTTTAAGGGTGCTTATGATACCTGTAGGAACTTTTTTTTAGAGGCCTACCTCTAACATTCTATATAATATATATATATATACCCCCCAGGGGTAAATGTTTTGCAGCCCACTTAGTACATGGGCATTACCAGTCAGGGAGACCCACTTCTTCATAATGGAAAATATTTTTTTTACTGAGGTCCTCCACTACGTCTCTTCAAAATGGTATTGGAGTGCGTCCTAATTTTTGGCAGCCCTTGAACTTGCTGCATGTGCAATAACAGTAGAGAAGACCCACTCCTTAAAAAGCGGGGGGGGGGGAGGGAAGTACTGAGGCCCTTCACTACATCTATTCAAAGTGGTATTGGAGTGCGTCCTAATTTTGAGCAGCCCATGAACTTGCTGCATATGCAATAACAGTATATTAGACCCACTCCTATGTTGTATGTTACAGTACTAGATGGCCCATGTTGAAGAATTATTTAAAAAAATCCCATCTGACAACGCTGGTGGCAGAGGTCCGAGTTTCTTGGACAACCAAGGTGTACAGGTGAGGGAGAAACAAAGCAGATGCAGCAGAGGCAGGGGAACATTGTCAAAGGTCTGGGACAGTTTTCTCAGACCCTCCCAGTACCCAGGCCCTGATGCATAGGGTGCTCTAACAAGGAGAGAAAAGTTTTGGAAGATGCTGAAGAAGTACCTTGCTGACCATACCAGCGTCCTCCGTGATTCCTCTGTGCCTTATAACTATTGGGTATCCAAGCTGGACATGTAGCATAACCTGGCTTTCTATGCCTTGGAGGACCTGGCCGCTAGCATTTTGTCAGAGATGGTTTTTAGTGGCACCAGGGGTATTATAACATATATGCAATAACAGTATAGGAGACCCACTCCTTAATAATTGCAAGCTTAATTCAAATCGATTCTATATTCTACAATATTACCTCTCTTATCTGAAATTCGTTTGTGGGTGAGCTATCGCAGTAAGGATAGCGTGTTACACCAATCCAGTCATGTATTACTGCCTTATACTGCGTACTGCTGCAAAAAAAAAAAGTTAAATCTATTCTATTCCCTATTGATACCGCTGTTAGCTGCATTTACAATAGGGTTCAAGGTATCATCAGCTGGAGATGAGTGTTGTTCTTTGTTGTCGAATACATCGCTTCCACAGTGCATTACTTGATTGATATTTTCCATGCACTCGTTGACCTATTCATATTTTTTAACGGTGATATTTACTCACAAAATCATGAAACAGGCAGGGTTGCTTGCGTCCCTTCACAGTTTGTTGCTGCCATGTCCAAAAAAACCTTCTTGGGCCAGTTAAAATCTATTTTTTATTGTACAGTCATGGCCAAAAGTTTTGAGAATGACACCAAAATTATATTTTCACATGATCTGCTGGCCTCTGGTTTTTATTAGTGTTTGTCTGATGTTTATATCACATACAGAAATATAATTGCAATCATATTATGAGTACCAATAGGTTATATTAACAGTTAGAATGAGTTAATGCAGCAAGTCAATATTTGCAGTGTTGCCCCTTCTTCTTCAAGACCTCTGTAATTCTCCCTGGCATGCTCTAAATCAACTTTTGGACCAAATCCTGACTGATAGCAGTCCATTCTTGCATAATCAATGCTTGCATTTTGCCAGAATTTGTTGGTTTTTGTTTGTCCACCCGTCTCTTGATGATTGACCACAAGTTCTCAATGGGATTAAGATCTGGGGAGTTTCCAGGCCATGGACCCAAAATCTCTATGTTTTGTTCCATGAGCCATTTTGTTATCACCTTTGCTTTATGGCAAGGTGCTCCATCATGCTGGAAAAGGCATTTTTGGGCGCCAAACTGCTCTTGGACGGTTGGGAGAAGTTGCTCTTGGAGGACATTCTGGTACCATTCTTTATTCATGGCTGTGTTTTTAGGCAAGACTGTGAGTGAGCCGATTCCCTTGGCTGAGAAGCAACCCCACACATGAATGGTTTCAGGATGCTTTACAGTTGGCATGAGACAAGACTGGTGGTAGCGCTCACCTCTTCTTCTCCGAATAAGCTGTTTTCCAGATGTCCCAAACAATCGAAAAGGGGATTCATCAGAGAAAATGACTTTGCCCCAGTCCTCAGCAGTCCACTCCCTGTACCTTTTGCAGAATATCAGTCAGTCCCTGATGTTTTTTCTGGAGAGAAGTGGCTTCTTTGCTGCCCTCCTTGAAACCAGCCCTTGCTCAAAGAGTCTCCGCCTCACAGTGCGTGCAGAAGCACTCACACCAGCCTGCTGCCATTCCTGAGCAAGCTCGGCACTGCTGGTAGTCCGATCCCGCAGCTGAAACAGTTTTAAGATACGGTCCTGGCGCTTGCTGGTCTTTCTTGGGCGCCCTGGAGCCTTTTTGACAACAATGGAAGCTCTCTCCTTGAAGTTCTTGATGATGTGATAGATTGTTGACTGAGGTGCAATCTTTGTAGCTGCAATACTCTTCCCTGTTAGGCCATTTTTGTGCAGTGCAATGATGACTGCACGTGTTTCTTTAGAGATAACCATGGTTAACTGAAGAGAAACAATGATACCAAGAACCAGCCTCCTTTTAAAGTGTCCAGTGATGTCATTCTTACTTAATCATGACTGATTGATCGCCAGCCCTGTCCTCATCAACACCCACACCTGTGTTAATGGATCAATCACTAAAACGATGTTAGCTGCTCCTTTTAAGGCAGGACTGCAATGATGTTGAAATGTGTTTTGGGGGTTAAAGTTCATTTTCTGGGCAAATATTGACTTTGCAAGTACAGTAATTGCTGTTAAGCTGATCACTCTTTGACATTCAGGAGTATATGCAAATTGCCATTACAAAAAATGAAGCAGTAAACTTTGGAAAAATTACTATTTGTCTCATTCTCAATACTTTTGGCCGTGACTGTACAATATTACCTCTCTTATCTGAGATTCGTGTACGGGTGACCTATAGCAGTATGGATAGCGTCTTACAGGCATGTAGTCAGGGATTATTGTATTATACTCCATGCTGAAAAAAATAATCTATTCCCTATTGATAACGCTGTTAGCAGCTTTTAAAATAGACACAGGTGCTAGATGGTATTATCAACTGGAAATGAGTGTTCATTCTGGTCGCATACATCCCTCCAACAATCCATAACTTGATTAATTTTTTCCATGTGTTCGTTGACCGATTCATAATTTTTAACGGTGATCCGTAATTAGAAATTGATGAAAGCAGACAGGTTGCTTGCGTCTTCACAGTTTGGTGGTGCAACGTACCAAAAAAAACCTCTTCGGAGCCGGTTAAATTCTATTTTCTATTGTACTATATTACATCTCTTATCTGAGATTCTTGTACAGGTAACCTTTAGCAGTGGGGAAGCGAGGGATTATTGTATTGTACTCCATTCGGGAAAAAAAAATCTATTCCCTCTTGATAACGCTTTTAAAAAAGGGACAGGTGCTAGATGGTATTATCAGCTGGAAATTAGTGTTCATTCTGGATGGGTCTGATCATGTCTCACACACCACATGGGCAGATAAGGTAGTAAAATGTTAACATTACATTTACTGGTGAATGTATTTTTCACCGTTTAAAGAAATGCAATAATGCATCAAAAACAGTACGTGCAAACATAGCCCAAGGTGTGGAGGAGCATTTTTGTTTTTGGTTATTTATTTTGCCTTGTATATAAATCATTACCCTGGAAAGAATGTTTCTTAACATTATTTCCAGGAAAATCCTTTTTTGCTTCGTTTTTGTATGTTTTATTGTCAATTCGTAAAAGTGGCGTAATACTCTGACAACATTGTTTACAGCAGTGACCTGGGAGTCAGAGATGATTCCAGAGATCTTACCCATGCTGTTTCCATGTCATTTTAGCACTGTTTCCATTGATTTGACTAATTTTTAGGCCCCCTCTAGACCTCCGGGGGGGAGTCAATGTTTTGGAGTGGCCTTCACAAAGCCCTGATCTCAATCCTATTGAAAATTTATGGGCAAAGCTGAAAAGGTAGGTGCGAGCAAGGCAACCTATAAACCTGGATCAGTTACACCAGTATTGTCAGGAGGTATGGGCCCAAATTCCGACCATCTATTGTGAGAAGCTTGTGGAAGGATATCCCAAACGTTTGACCCAAGTCATTCAGTTGAAGGGCAATGGTGCCAAATACCAATGAAATGTATGTAAACTTTTGACTTTGCAGTAAGTAATAAAAATGCCTTAAAATATTCTCTCTCATTATCCTGGCATTTGGCAAATATTAAAAATTATGGCACCGGTAGCGGTGATCTCAATGAGTTCACCGCAGTTCATTCATTTATTTCAGGAGACATGGGCATCGGGGATAAGGTGTTAAGGTGAGTATAATGTGTTTTTTGGGTATTTTTATTTTTTTTTATTAATTTTAGCATTTTTTTTTATCTGTCAGCACAGGTGCTGCTGACGAGAGACTACTGCTCCCATCCAGCAGCACCTGTGCTCGCTATTTCCAATGACAGCAGGCGCCGGCTTATTGGGGTAGTAGTCCCATCAGCTGGCGCTTTTTAACGTGGGTCACTGTCACAGCTGAGGGATCATGCTGACACCTGACAGCATGATCCCACAGCCCTCTGACCGCGGCAGCAATGTTACCGCCAATCAGAGCCTATGTTTACTGCACTATCACGCAGATGACAGTGCGGGAAACACCCGAACCTGAAAAATAACACAGACTTCCTGAGGAAGTCCAAGTTCGGGGTCCGTTCTCCCATCACTAATCACTAGTGATCTTTACTCATAAATTCATGAAAGCAGGCAGGGTTGCTTGCGTTCCTTCACAGCTTGATGTTGCTACGTACAAAAAGAACCTCATCGGCGCTGGTTAAATTCTATTTTTTATTGTACAATATTACCTCTCTTATCTGAGATTCATGTGCAGGTGTGCTATAGCAGTTGGGATAGTGTTTTATAGGCATCTAGTCAGGAATTATTGAATTATACTTCGTGACGAAAAAAATAAAAAATTATATTCCCTATTAGTGATGGTGCTCGACGCTCTGGTCGAGCAAATTGGAATGCTCGGGTGCTCGACCCGAGCAACGAGCCCAATGTAAGTCTATGGGAAACTCGAGCATTTTTCCGGCGGTCTGCAGAGGCCTAAAAATTGCCCAAATCGATGGGAACAGTGCTCAAATGACATGGGAACAGCGTGGGGAAGACCCCTGGAAGCATTCCTGACTCCCAGGTCACTGCTGTCAACAACGTTGTCAGAGGTATTACGCTACTTTTACGGACTCACAATAACACATACAAAAACGAAACCAAAATGGATTTTCCTGGGAAATATGTAAAGGAACATCCTTTGCAGGGTAATGACTTGTATATAAGACAAAATAACTAACAAAAAACAAAAATACTCGTCCACACCTTGGGCTATGTTCACACATAGCGTTTTTGATGCGTTTTTGCACTTTTGCATTGCTTTCAACCATGACAAATGCATTCACCGGGAGATTTCATTTTAACATTTTACAACCTTATCTGGCCATGTGGTGTGTGAGACATGATCAGACACATCCAGTTACATTTATGAAAGAGGGACTCTGAAAGTCACAAAGCCTATTTTTATAGGGCCATCAGGCTGCCTTTACTATTCTTAAAGGGCCAGCAGTCGGCCCTCACTATTGTTAGAGAGCCATCAGCCAGCTATGCTTTGTTGTTCCCATTACTAAAGAGTGGGTCTCCTATACTGTTATTGCATATGCAGTGAGTGGCAGTGCTGCCCAATATTTGGACGCACCCTAATACCCATTTGAAGAGAGTTAGAGGAGGGCCTCCTGAAAACAATATTCCCATTATTAGGAAGTGGGTCTCCCATACTGTTTGCCTATGCAGTGAATGCAAGGGCTGTCAAAAATTTGGACCTACTCCAATGCCCCTTGGAAGAGACGTGGAATCAAAGGGCCTCCTGAAAACAATGTTCCCATTATTAGGAATTGGGTCTCCCATTGTGTTTGCCTATGCAGTGAATGCAAGGGTTGCCAAAAATTTGGAGGCACTCCAATGCCCCTTGGAAGAGATGTGGAGGTCAGAGGGCCTCCTGAAAACAATGTTCCCATTATTAGGAAGTGGGTCTCCCATTGTGTTTGCCTATGCAGTGAATGCAATGGTTGCCAAAAATTGGGAGGCTCTCCAATGCCCCTTGGAAGAGACATAGAGGGCCTCATGAAAATTTTTTCCCATTATTAGGAAGTGGGTCTCCCATAGTGTTGGCCTATGCAGTGAATGCAAGGGCTGCCAAAAATTGGGAGGCACTCCAATGCACCTTGGAAAAGACGTGGAGGAGGGCCTCATAAAAAAATGTTCCCATTAGAAAGGAGCGGGTCTCCTATACTTGTAATGCCCATGCACTAAGTGTATGGGCTGACAAACGTTTACCCCTGTATAAAAAATTTTTTTACGGGCATCTTAAACACCCTTTAAAAAAAATTATGTGGGTGTTGCATCACGGACCACGGTCACCCTAGTGATATGGTGGTGGAGGATGAGGAGAAGGAGGAGGACAAGAGCAAATAGCCAAAATCAGGAAACGTATACCCATGCGTGGGTGTGAAAAGGTGCATGGGAATACACCTCCCAAAAAAAGACACTGGATTGGAGTTTATGTTACGCTGCTATCATTCGGTGGTGTTGCGAAGTCTGGCCCAATCCAGCCCTTGTTCATTTTTATAATAGTCAGCCTGTCAGCATTTTCAGTTGACAGGCTGATGCGCTTATCAGTTATAATTCCACCAGCGGCACTAAAAACCCGCTCTGATAAAACGCTGGCGGCAGGGCAGGCCAGGACCTCCAAGGCATAGAGAGTCAGTTCATTCCACATGTCCAGCTTGGATACCCAATAATTATAAGGCATAGAGGAATCACGGAGGACGTTGGTACGGTCGGCAAGGTAATCCCTCAGCATCTTCCCAAACTATGCACTCCTTGTGAGAGTACCCCGCACCTCAGGGCCTGTGCGATGGGAGGGGCTGACAAGACTCTCTCAGAACTATGACAGTGTTTCCCTGCCTCTGCTGGATTGTAGTTGTGTCTCTCTTGGCTGTACTCCTTGGTTGTCCAACGAACTGTCACCTGTGCCACCAGCGTTTTCAGATGGGAATTTTTTTAATAGTTCTGCAACAAGGGCCTTCTGTTACTGCCCCATTTTTGTAGACCTGTCCGCCTCAGGAATAAGAGATATAAAGTTCTCCTTGTAGCGTGGGTCTAGAAGTGTCACCAACCAGTAATGACTGTCACCCAAAATTTTGAGAACGGGAGGGTCACAGGAAAGGCAGCGTAACATAAACTCAGCCATGCTTGCCAGACTGCTAACAGGCAAGACTTCCGTGTCCTCACCAAGAGAACGACTGACCATGCTCTCCTCCTCCTTATCCTCAGGCCATCCATGCTGAACAGACGGTATGACAGTTGTGCATGTAGTACCGTCTATAGCGCATTAAACTAGCTCCTGTTCTTCCTCCTCCTCCTCTTCCTCATTGTCACCCAATCCACGTTGGGATGAGATAGGGCTGGGCTGTGTGTAATCACCCTGTATGGTTCCTTGCTCCATCTCATCGTGCTCCGCCTGCAATGTATCCTCTTTGATTGTGAGCAGAGAGCGTTTCAGAAGACAGAGAAGCGGGATGGTGACGCTAATTATGGCGTCATCGCCGCTCACTATCTTGGTGGAGTCATCAAAGTTTTGGAAGATGGTACAGATGTCTGACATACATGTCCACTCCTGAGGTCTTATGTGTGGAGTCTGAACTGAATACCGACGGCCTTGTTGATGCTGGTAGTCAACAACTGCCCTCTTCTGCTCACAAATCTTTCCCAACATCTGCAGTGTAGAGTTCCAACATGTGGGGACATCACACACCAGTCGGTGAACCGGAAGCTGCAAATGCTGCTGAAGCATGGCAAGGGTGGTGAAAGCTGTAGCTGACTTTATAAAATGGGCATACAGGTGGCGTACTTTGACAAGCAGATCCGGCAGCTTCGGGTAGGTTTTGAGAAACCGCCTCCGATCCGCCACCAGGTTCCGGCCATTGTCACACACGACCATGTTTGGCTGTAGGTTCAGCGGTGTCAGCCACAGATCTGCCTGCTCTTTCAGAGCCATCCACAGCTCTTCAGCATTGTGCGGTTTGTCACCTAAGCATATTAGATTCAGCACAGCCTGTTGCTGCTTGGCTGAGGCAGTGCTGCAGTGCTTCCAGCTTGTGACTGATGTGGTCATTTCGGAGATTGAGGCTGAGGAGGATGAGGTGCAGGAGCTGTAGAATGTGGGGGCAACCTTGATTGACCCAGGGCCCGCAATCTTCTGCGTCAGGAGGACGTGTTCCGTCCCAGGGTCCGACTGGGTCCCGGCTTCCACTATGTTAACCCAGTTTGCCGTGAGCGAGATGTACCGTCTCTGCCCACAAGCACTTGTCCACGTGTCCGTGGTTAGGTATACTTTCCCTCTAACTGCATTGTTGAGGACACGGCTAATGTTGTGGGACACGTGCTTGTGTAATGCGGGGATGGCACACCGGGAGAAATAGTGGCGGCTGGGGACTGAGTACCGAGGGACGGCCGCCACCATCAGGTAGCGGAAAGCTTCGGTCTCCACAAGCCTAAAAGGCAACATTTCGAGCGCAATGTGGGAATTTAGTAGTGTGGCCTGTGGGGCGTTGGCTGCGTATTTGCGCTTGCTTTCCAAGGACTGGGTTATGGACAACTGAACGCTGCACTCGGACAAGGATGTGCTTGCTGATGGTGCTAGTTGAGAGTGTGCAACGACAGGTGCAGGGCAGGAGGCATCTTCGCATGCACTATGGACAGGGGATTGGCTTGCATGCACAACAGCGGAAGAAGCAGTGGTGTGACCTGCAGACACTGTTCCTGGACCCTGGGGTTCGGCCCACAAAGTCGGGTGCTTTGCTGCCATGTGCCTGATCATGCTGGTGGTGGTCAGGCTAATAGTTTTGCTACCCCTGCTGATGCTGGCCTGGCAGGTGGTGCAAATGGCCTTTTTGGGGTTATCAGCAGAGTCTTTAAAAACAGCCAGACTCGGGAAGACCTAACAGTTGTACTGGCAACTTCCGTTGTGTTGGGGTTATGGGGAACGGTTGCCCGCTTTCTGTCTGCAGCCACCACACTTCTTCTTCCTGCCTGTGTTGGTGCTGTGCCTCCCTCCCCCTGTGTGCTGCTGTCCTCGCTCTGTATGTCCTCCTGCCAGGTTGGGTCAGTTACTATATCATCCACCTCCTCGTCTTCCACTTCTGCACCCTGGTCCTCCTCCTGACTTTCTGGCAATTGTGTCTCCTCATCTTCCACCTCTTGTGACACTTTCCCACCGTCGCCTTCGTATGACCGTGGCTGCTCAAATATTTGGGCATCGCTGCATGTGATCTCCTCTTGCCCTGCTTAAAGTGGACCAGGCGAGAGGCCCAAATCTATAAATAGAAAAGTGAACAGCTCTTCGGAGTGTCCAAGTGTGGGATCAGTTGTCTCTGGGCATTCGGCATGGTGGGAGGAAGGGGGATCAGGGTGAGGAATATGCGTTCCATACTCACGGCTACTGAGACTTGACCGTGTGGAAGACAGGGTGGTGGTGGTGGTGGCTAAGTGACTGGAAGCATTATCTGCTATCCAACCAATAACCTTTTCACACTGCTCTGTGTTCAATAGTGGTGTTCTGCGGTCCCCTATTAATTGGGACAGGAAAGTCGAGCGAGAAGATGTAGGTGTTTGTTGTGGCACAATTTCAGCTTGCCCACGGCCTCGGCCTCTGCATGCACCATCACCATCATGTCCAGTTCCCCGTCCCTTGCCACGCGCCTTGCCCATTGTAAATGGAGGACAATATCTTCCACTCTCACTACAAATGTCTGAATTTGGAGTGAACTTATATGTGATCCAGTTTTAAATAGCTGGCCTGTAATTAACTATTTTGAACAGCAAACTGGTGTCAATTTCCTTGTCAACTTCACTGACACACTGAAACAAAATTTAAATGGAGGCCAGAAATGGCAGAATTTTCAGCTCAATTATGGAGGGATTATCTGGGGGGGCTTTCAGACCTCTGGGGGGGGGTTGCAGGAAAAATGCTCGGGTTTTCTATTGACTTACATTGTACTCGTTGCTCAGGTCGAGCACCCCAGCATTACAATTTCCTCAACCCGGGTATCGAGTACCCGAGCATTTTAGTGCTCGCTCATCACTAATTGTACCCATAAATAAATATTTTTATGAAGAAAATAAATAAATAAAAAAAGTACAGATATTTGGTATCGCCACGACCCGAATGACCTGACCTATGATACTGTCCCACTAGTTAACCCCTTCAATGGACACCGTAAACAAAATAAAATAAAAGACAAGGCAAAAAACGATGCTTTATCTTGAAGATAAGATAAAAAATGATAGATAAAATGCAATCAAAATAACGAATGTAAATAAATATGGTATGTCTGAAAACATCATCTTGTCCCTCAGAAAACAAGCCACAAAAAAGCTCCATCAACGGAAAAATTAAAAAGTTATAACTCTCAGAATAAAGCGATGCAAAAATAATTATTTTTTCCATAATAGTTTTTATTGTGTAAAAGCACCAAAACATAAAAAATCGCTATAAATATGGTACCGCTGTAATTGTACTGACCTGAAGAATGAAGCTGCCTTATCAATTTTACCACACGCGGAACGACATAAAAAAAACAATTCCTGAATTGCTGGTTTTTGTTCATTCTGCCTCGATCAAAAAATGTCACATGCCCGAAAATGGTACCAATCAAAATGTAAAGTCCCACAAAAAACAAGCCCTCATATGACTCTGTAGGCCGAAATATAGAAAATTCATAGCTCTCAAAATATGGTGATGCAAAAACTAGTTTTTGCAATATAAAGCATCTTTTAGTGTGTGACAGCAGCCAAACATAAAAACCCGCTATAAATCTGGTATTGCTGTAATCGCACCGACCTAAAGAATAATAATGCCTAATCAATTATACCGCATGAGGAACGACATAAAAAATAAATTAAACCAATTCTTCATCTGCTGTTGATTTGTTCATTCTACCTCCCAAAGATCACAGTAAGGCTCGGTTCATATTTACTCTGCGCTGAACGCTTACACCAGGGTTTCCGTGTAAATTTCTGAAATACGTGATTCAGACAAATTCCCCGGCAGAAGATTCCTTATAATGAGGCAGATGGTGGCACTGTGGACGCCGTCTAGCCTATGATCTGTCGGTGTTCGTCTTTTTATTATGCATGCATAAAAGTGCCGTCGCCCACAGTTTTGTGCAATTCTGAAAAGGACAACGCTGAACAGAGACCAGATGGAGTCCAGCATAACTCTGCTGCCTCATTATAGTGAATGGATCCCTCGGGGGTTCATCTGAATCATGTAACTCGGATATTTAGATGGAAACCCCGATATAAGTGCTCAGCATAAAGCGCAGGACAAAATGTAATCCAAAATGTTATGTAAAATGTTCTCCAAAAAAAATCTCCAAGTCAATCCACAAAAAAAGCAAGTCCCCACTCAGGTCCGTCATCTGGAAGCACAAAGGGTCTGGAAAAGCGCCATGGCTCATCTCCCCAAAAAGGAAATTAAGTAAATTCTGCACTCCCAAATCAGAATGCCCACCTCCCGCTGAGCTCCACTGTGCCTAAACCGCAGTTAGCGTCCACGTGTTTGGCATTTCTGTAGCGATGAGAGCCTGCCTAATTTACAGGTGTCTGTCTGCAGAAGCATGGAGCTGGGCACAACGTACTGGTCACTTCAACGGCAGTTTGCAATTTTCACTTAGCAACATCCGCTGCTGCTGGTTTCTGGAAAAGACCCATGGAGTCAAAATCGTCACTACACCTGTAGATAAATTCCCAAAGGGGTATAATTTCCAAAATGGGGTCATTTGAGGGGGGATTGTGCTATTCAGGGGCTCAGTATATAAAGTCCACATACTATTCTAGAAAAATCTGTATTCCAGGAGGCAAATAGCGCTCTGTCCCTCCCGAGTCTCGCCGTATGGCTAAGCAGTACTGTACAGCCACACATGGGGTATTTCTACATTCAGCAGAAATTGTGAGATAAAATGTGGTGCCATTGTTACCCATTTCCCAGTGCGAAAATATAAAACCTGGGGCTAAAACAACATTTTGGTGGTAAAAATGTAATTATTTTTTTCTTCTCTGCACAATGGTATAAAATTCTGTGATCCACCTGTGGTGTCAATATGCTCACTTTATCCCTAGATTAATTCATTGAGTGGTCTAGTTTCCAAAATGGGGTCACTACTGTTTAGGTACATCGGGGCTCTCCAAATGCGATATGACACCCACAGACCATTCCATCAAATTCTGCATTCCAAAATGTCACTCCTTTCTTTCTGAGCCCTGCCGTGCACCCAAACAATAGTTTTCCCCCACATATGGGGTATCTGCGTGCTCAGGAGAAATTGCACAACAAATTTTGGGGTCCATTTTTTCCTGTTACCCCTCTGAAAATAAAAAATTTGGGACAAAAAAACATTTTTGTGGGAAAAATTGGATTTTTTTTATTTTCATGGCTCCACGTTATAAACTTCTGTGAAGCACCTGGGGGTTGAAGGTAATCACCACACATCTATATAAGTTTTCTGATGGGTCTAGTTTCCAAAATGGTGTCACTTGTGGGGAGTTTACACTGTTTAGGCAGATCAGGGGATGGACATGGAGTCCACTAATTATTATTCATGCAAATTTTACATTCAAAAAGTCAAATGGCACTCCTTCCCTTTTGAGCCCTACTGTGCACCCAAACAGTGGTTTTCCCCCACATATGGGGTATCGTCGTGCTCAGGAGAAATTGCACAACTAATTTTGGGGTTTATTTTTTTCCTGTTACCCTTGCAAAAATAAAAAAAAGTTTGGGTCTAAAGTTAAATTTTTGTGAAAAAAGTTAAATGTTCATTGTTTTCTTCCACATTCCAAAAATTCCTCTGAAGCACCTGAAGGGATTCTAAACTTCTTGAATGTGGTTTTGAGAACCTTGAGGGGTGCAGTTTTTAGAATGGTGTCACTTTTGGGTATTTTCTGTCATAATGGCCCCTCAAAGTCACTTCAAATGTGACGTGGTCCCTAAAAAATGGTTTTGTAAATTTTGTTGGAAAAAGTAGAAATCGCTGGTCAACTTTTAACGCTTATAACTTCCTAACAATCAAAAATGTTTCTAAAATTGTGCTGATGTAAAGTAGACATGTGGGAGATGTTATTTGTTAACTATTTTGTGTGACATATTTCTCTGATTTAAGGGCATGAAAAATCAATTTTAAAATTGTGAAATTTTCAAAATTTTAGCCAAATTTCCGATTATTTCACAAATAAACGCCAATCATATCAAATAAATTTTACCACTATCATGAAGTTCAATATGTCTTGAAAAGACACTCTCAGAATCACTGGGATCTGTTGAAGCGTTCCAGAGTTATTACCTCATAATAAACTGACACTGGTCAGAATTGTAAAAATTGACCTGGTCATTAACATGCAAACAGCCTTTGGGTGTAAAGGGGTTAAAGTTACTGTGGAAATGAAGATATTAATGTTAACTGTATTTATTAATCTCTTCTTTATTTTATTTCCCTGGAAGGTTCAACGTGAGAAAAATTCTCTGGGTAGTCTGAAACGTGCCAGTGTCGATGTTGATTTACTAGCCCCCAGAAGTCCAATGGGAAAAGAAAATATGGTAACTTTTAGTAATACTCTCCCTCGAGTTAGCACTCCATCCATGGAGGACACTTCTCGTCGCCACATGACCATACATGTGCCTGCTGAAGGATCGCGTCCACCACGAGCCCCAGGAGCTGAATGGAAGCCAAAGCCTATGGAAGGACGCAGCCTTACACTTGGGGAGGAAGTGGCATTAGCACAGGCTCATCGGCGGGCAGCATCTGAAACTTCTGGTATTGTTCTTGATGAACCAGATCCTGACAGAGCGCCACCATCCCTTTATCCCACAGTGCAGGCTAGGACAGCAGGACCACGGGTTCTAATCCAACCAAGGCCTGCAGCCCCACCGCTTCTGCACATACCTGAAGAAAACCAAACTGGTTCACCCAAGGGCAGTTCTGCCATTAGAGCAAAGTGGATGATGATGGCAGAGAAAGGAGGAGCACCTCGAGCTGCAACAAACGCCCCGAGGCTTATGCAGGTTATTGCAATGTCCAAGCAACAACAGCAAGCAACATCATTGGTGTCTAGCACATCTAAACACTCTGAAACCTCTTCATCCTCTACAACTAGTAGCTCTGATTCATCACAATACCGCTCACCCTCAGAGAGAGATAGTTCAAGTATTGTCACAATTGATGCGCACGCACCTCATCACCCAGTAGTTCATCTCTCTTCAGGGAATGGCCCGTGGGAATGGAAGGCTGCCCAGAAGACTGGTGAAACCCATGAAACCGGTACATATGATATGAGTAAAGACTATCGTGGCTACCGGACACCTAAGGGTGCAGGTGTGTCTCCAGGTTCCTCAATTAGTGACCTAGAACCTGATTCAGAACCACGATGTGGGCCAACTGTCAATGTTGCCGGAGGCGTGCCAACTCCCCTAGTTGCTGAGACTGTTGGCATTCCTTCAAGCCGAGAAGCTAGCCTCAGGAGAAAACCCCAAGCAGCAGAAAGGGAGGGAAGGGAAGAAGCTGAGGAACCTTTTTATAAGAAGCTACAGAACCAGAGGTTCAAGGAATGATAAATCACAAGGCTGTGAATTAATAAAGTTGTAAATATATTGGCATGTTTAACACAGAAGTGACAAGAATGAAAACTGCAGCATATCACTGCCCAAAAGCATGAAAAATAATTCAGTATAAAAGTCCTGAAAAATCACAGAAAGCATTTTTTTTATATTGGAAGTGACTTCATATAAAATAATCCTACAGCAGTGATTTATTTATTTGCCTTTCTAATTTGTACAGATCGGTAAAATGACTGGAAACAAGCGGGATTTTTATTTAACAGGATAATAAAAATAATGTATGAAATAGTCTTAAAGCATTCACATAAACACTCTATAATTGTTTCCACACTTTGACAATACTGTCTCTAGCTCCTTGGGAAATACTCTTTTCTTCTGCTAGAAACTGCTCAGGAAGTGAGAGTGCAATGGAAAATTTCATGCTCTGTTTGTTTTTCAAAATGAACTTTCATATGCAAGTGATGGGCGTTTTACTACGAAAGCTTTCAACAAAGGAAATATTTTGGAAGAAAGATTTCAGCATACAGAAAGCATAGACTAAAACTGAGCAATGGTGTAACAATTGTATAATATGTGGCCACTGTGAGGAAACTGTGCTATGAGAAGTAAGACGAAATAAGTATAGCAAAAAATGTAACACAGCACTCAAATATATGAAACCTGGTCTGTTTTTTGAGGTCCAATTTGCCTTACATGGTAATAAATACTAAAAATACAAAATGTAAACAATACATTAAAGAGAATCCGATAGCAGGATCTCGGTAAGCTCACAGCAGCATGATGTAGGGACAAAGCACTCTATTCAAGTGATGTATCACTTAGTTTACTGGGTGCTGCAGTTGTGATAGAATCACAGTTTTCTCTGCTGCAGATCTAGCAGAGCTCAGAATGTTGAATCCTGTGTAACCCCGCTCATACCACTGATCATCAGTTTCCTGTGTACATTGTATTTTGACAGAAAGCTGATAATTAGTGGTGTCAGCAGGCGCTTGGACTAGGAAGCACATGTGCTGCTTATTCTGTAGTGATAAGTTCATGCTTGTAAACCACTGATTGTATTCAGCAAAACACTGAGACATTGCTGGACTCAGGGCCTCTTCCCCTACACATGTTGTTCTCAGATTAAATAGCAAAAACCTGCTGACAGATTCCCTTTAAAGAAATTGTCCAATACTTACATACTGATAACCCATCCTCAGGATATTGACATCAATCTCAGATCGGTAAAGGACCGACACGCCCCACCGATCACCTGTTTGCAGTCAGTTGTAAACAGTGAACAGAGCAGAGCTGTGTAGTGACCCTTGCTGAGAAGGGCACCTCAACTTCTATTCACTTAAGTTGAAGCTAAGCTGTAGTTCTCTGCACTGCACAGTGAGCTGAGCTGTTCCAGTGTGGTTCACTGGTTAAATATGGCCACTGCTGTAGCTGGAAACAGCAGATTGCGGAGGTGCTGGGTTTCAGAACCCCATCAATCTGATATTGATGACTTTTCTTAAGGACAGTTCATTAATGTCAAAAGCCTGGACAAACCCTTTAACATATTAGAAATTAAAGAAGTTGTCCACTACTTTTGAACATGCCCCCCATCGATGTAAATGGTGGCAATAAGACTTTTATCAATACCTTTCACTGTCAATATTGCCTGTGAGCGGCGCTATCGCTGGCCACTCACAGGCATCCCGTGACCCTGGCTGCAGCCTTCTCTGGCATCCGCTGAAGTCACGTCAAGTCGGGCGTGACCCAGCGATGCGCTCCCTGCTGATTGGAGGGCTGTGGGTGGGGTTTTCCACGCGCGTCACAGCCCAGCATCCACTACGCACTTTCCCAATGAATGCAGGAGAGGAAAAGCACGCAATGGATGCTGGGTTGTGACGTGCGGGGAAAACCCCACCCACAGCTCACCAATCAGGGGGTGCGCATCACTGGGTCACGCCCGACTTGCCGTGACATCAGCGGATGCCAGAGCAGCCGGGGGTCACGGGATGCCTGTGAGTGGTCAGTGATAGCGCTGCTCACAGGCAATATTGACAGTGCAAGGTATTTGCACTATTTACATCGATGGGGGGCATGTTCAAAAGTAGTGGACAACTTCTTTAAGACGCCACTTAAAAGGTATTGCAGGCATGTTCTTCTAGAATGTATGGTATACCCGCTATAAAGAGAAAAGTATTAAAGTCTATTGAGTTATATAGCATGCACACATATGATGCTTGAGGTATTCCGCTAGTTTGGAGGTATTCACACTAATGTTTTAAGGATTTACAATATCTTCTCTTGACTTACTAGCAGAGAGAAATTAAATTCCATGCAATTGCTCCTGGAGTTATTCAGAAATTACAGTTTGCTTTCTACAGTAGTGTTTCACAAAACCACAGGCCACAGTCATGGAGAACTAAGGTTCCCTGTTGAGATGAAAAACAGTGTAGCAATCCTGCTAGTAAGAGTTTGTATATTACCAGAGGTATACTTTAACTCTGGCTTATATATAGTTACACATATTTTAAAAAGCCATACATACTGCTTCAATATAGCACAATTTTCTACAGGAGGACTAATTTATTGTAGCATGGATTTTGGATATCTTGAAAGATATCATTTCCCAAAATATACAATTTTCCTACTATCTAGTATATCTTTGATGTTACATGTGCTAGTGTTTATTGGGTGTTATGATCTGCTAGCTTACTTATCATTTAATAACTGTACAAGCACTTTCCTTTTTATGAAAAAGATTGCTCATACAAGATGTTGTCAACATTTAATCCAAGGGTGCATAACATGTGGATGCCATGCCATTTTGTGCAGTCCCCAACAATTTGGTTTCAGAAATGCTTGTCTGTGTGTGGCTTTTTGAATGAAATTTCCATATCAGAGAAAAGCAGGGTGGCACACAGTCATCTCTGTGTCCTCCAAAAACTTTAGGAGAATGGGCTGTCTGTACCCCTATTGTTACTCCAGAAAGATGTATATTAGCTACAGGTTGCAACCTATGCTTGTGGCTCTCAACACTGTAATATATGGCATTTACGTTTTCAATGGGAAGAGACAGATTCAAGCATGGCCTTCCCCTCTCCTAAGTGCTAACTGTGGGTAGATGGGACCCCTATTATTCCTATAGGCGCAGGTTCCTCTTTCTGCTATATCATAAATTTACGGCATATCATTTTGATATACCGGAAATGTCTTAGATGCTAACACCCCTCTAAGTTTTATTGTGGCCCTTGGGTGTGATACAACATGACAATGTGGCTATCGGACCCAAAAAGATTGTGCAACCCTGGTCTAAACCCTATGAATCATAGTGCTGGATCTGTAGCTACAGTGCTGGCCAAAAGTATTGGCACCTTTGCAATTCTGTCAGATAATACTCAGTTTCTTCCTGAAAATGATTGCAATCACAAATTCTTTGGTATTATTCTCTTCATTTAATTTGTCTTCAATGAAAAAACACAAAAAGAATTGTCCTAAAGCCAAATTGGATACAATTCCACACCAAACCTAAAAAAGGGGGTGGACAAAAGTATTGGCACTGTTTGAAAAATCATGTGATGCTTCTCTAATTCGTGTAATTAACAACACCTGTAACTTACCTGTGGCACCTAACAGGTGTTGGCAATAACTAAATCACACTTGCAGCCAGTTAACATGGATTAAAGTTGACTCATCCTCTGTCCTGTGTCCTTGTGTGTACCACATTGAGCATGGAGAAAAGAAAGAAGACCAAAGAACTGTCTGAGGACTTGAGAAACCAAATTGTAAGGAAGCATGAGCAATCTCAAGGCTACAAGTCCATCTCCAAAGACCTGAATGTTCCTGTGTCTTCCGTGCGCAGTGTCATCAAGAAGTTTAAAGCCCATGGCACTGTGGCTAACCTCCCTAGATGTGGACGGAAAAGAAAAATTGACGAGAGATTTCAACGCAAGATTGTGCGGATGGTGGATAAAGAACCTCAACTAACATCCAAACAAGTTCAAGCTGCCCTGCAGTCCGAGGGTACAACAGTGTCAACCCGTACTATCCGTCGGCGTCTGAATGAAAAGGGACTGTATGGTAGGATAACCAGGAAGACCCCACTTCTTACCCCGAGACATAAAAAAGCCAGGCTGGAGTTTGCCAAAACTTACCTGAGAAAGCCTAAAACGTTTTGGAAGAATGTTCTCTGGTCAGATGAGACAAAAGTAGAGCTTTTTGGGAAAAAGCATCAACATAGAGTGTACAGGGAAAAAAAAGAGCCATTCAAAGAAAAGAACACTGTCCCTACAGTCAAACATGGCGGAGGTTCCCTGATGTTCTGGGGTTGCTTTGCTGCCTCTGGCACTGGACTGCTTGACCGTGTGCATGGCATAATGAAGTCTGAAGACTACCAACAAATTTTGCAGCATAATGTAGGGCCCAGTGTGAGAAAGCTGGGTCTCCCTCAGAGGTCATGGGTCTTCCAGCAGGACAATGACCCAAAACACTTCCAAAAGCACTATAAAATGGTTTGAGAGAAAGCACTGGAGACTTCTAAGGTGGCCAGCAATGAGTCCAGACTTGAATCCCATAGAACACCTGTGGAGAGATCTCAAAATGGCAGTTTGGAGAAGGCACCCTTCAAATATCAGGGACCTGGAGCAGTTTGCCAAAGAAGAATGGTCTACAATTCCAGCAGAGCATTGTAAGAAACTCATTGATGGTTACCGGAAGCGGTTGATCGCAGTTATTTTGGCTAAAGGTTGTGCAACCAAGTATTAGGCTGAGGGTGCCAATACTTTTGTCTGGCCAATTCTTGGAGTTTAGTGTGAAATGATCAATGATTAGATTTTTGCTTCACTCTCTTTTTGTGTTTTTTCCTTGCAAGCAAATTAAATGAAGATAATAATACCAAACAATTTGTGATTGCAATCATTTTCAGGAAGAAACTGAGTATTATCTGACAGAATTGCAGGGGTGCCAATACTTTTGGCCAGCACTGTAAATCATATTAGAGATTCTCCTGACCTGTAACATCATGCTATGCAAGTGTTTATTCAAAATTGGATTTGGTGTAAAATGGAAACTCACTGCTTAAAGCATTTTAGACTTTTGTTATTGAAGACAATAATATCATGGTAATATCATTGTTTCAAACAGCTAATATTGAAGTAATGTCTTCTGACCTTTATTCTCTTTATTTCTGGTGGATTTTTAGTCTTTGGTGCATCTAATGTGGCTAATTGGCACACAATTAACGGCTCAATGAGCCAGAGTTGAGTAATTGTAACTTCCACAACTGTCCAACAGCCTGAAATTATCAGAAACACACCGACAATTCCTAAATGTTCCCCTATGTGTTAATATTACTAGCCTTATTAATTACTCAAATCAGCAAATATTGGAAAAAATATATATATGCCCATAGAGCTCTAGGAGCTGTGATAAAGTATCCCCACCTTCGCAAATTCAGAAGATGAACAAAATGGCCTAGGACAAGTGAATAATATAGATACCCAGGGCTATTAAGCTGTAGCCAGATAATTACTTAAGTAAAGTAATTATTAACAACTTTGTAAACTGTTCTGATCGTACAATGGCTATTAGGACTATTGCTTTTATTGTAGTATTCACTAATACCCTTTTTTTTCGTTATGATCTATGTTCTACAGGTCTTTATTGTTTACATGGATGGAAGTTATAACAAACTACTGTTCTTGGTGTCTACAAATTAAGGCTTTCCATTGGTTGAACTTGTTCTAAAAAGTTTTCTAATAAGTGCATGTTATGTAAGGGCTTATTCAGTCCTCAGTTTTTCTTGCGCATACTATTATAGTCTATGGGACTGTTCACTTGTTCGTGTATTCTTGTGGACTGAGCACATAATCACGGAGACAGGACTGATTTTGAACCATCTCATATCAAACTTGTCAATGCAAGTCAAAAGGTCCATGAAAAACGAAACAATGCTCAGGCAACATTCACATGCTGTCTGTTTTTCACAGACTGTTTATTATGAGATTGAGAACAGTTTTTTTTTTCATCTGAGAAAAACTGATGAAACTGACCAAACTTTGATGGTAAAAGCACTAATGAAACTTTGTTTTTTTTTATTGAGTGTGAGAAAAATCACTGATGTCTGAATGAGGCTTTATGAGCTCTGTAAATGTACTTTTATAAGCCACTGCCCTACAGAGCAGTGGATTGATGTTCAGTAAAGAAAAAGAAATCTAGGCATAGTGGTTAGCCACTTTATGTTTATTGTTACAGAGGTGTTGGGATGATTTTGTGGCACATACTAACTTATAAGTGTTACAATTTCTCCTTTGACACTTGTTAGTTCAGCCTTCCTCAAAGACTGCACAGTACTGTCCACAAAATGGCTACTGATGTAGGAGCATGTGACCAGTCATGTCCTATCTATTTAATGTCATAATCTAATCTCTTTTCTAATATACTTTAATTAAAAAGTCCCTACTGTTCCCTCACTACTCAATCTAGCTGCTTAATTGATTTATTTTTTTACTACATCCTCCTTGATGACCCTTTTTTGAGAATCCCATTGCTTGCTGGGATAGTCAAACAAGTCTTCATTGGGGGACAGAGGCTGGGCTAGTCTCTGCCCTGCTGAGCATGCGTTGGTTATCAATTCCAATTCCTCAGTAGATTGTTGTCACTGTTCAATATACACAGTGACAGTTCACTCCCTTGTCAGCTCTGATCAGAAGTAACGAGCCAGCAAGAGAGCTTATTGTCAGTGCTTGTTGTAAGAAGAATACATAGCTTGCAAGGTGGTTGCTGGTCTATGCTTTTTCTGCATGCCAGGTATTCTTCTTCCAATGACAGAGTGCGCTCGTTAATTCTGATCAGAGCTCATGAGTGCACTGTCTCTGTGCATATTGCACAGTGACAAGAACCCACTGAGCATACATCATACATTGAAAACTGATGCATGCTCAGTATAGCAGGGACTAGCCACAGTGCCATAACTATAAACTTCGGGGCCCCGGGGCAAAACTTCATAGTGGGACCCCTCAACATTTCAATCACTAGAGGTTGTGCGGAACGTGGTGAAGCCTGCTACGCATTGTTGTATACAACACACAGGCTTCACCACGTTCCGCAAGACCTTTAATAGATTTTGTTGTTTATGATGCAAGTTTTAGAAGTTAAATATTCAGTGAATATGTTTGGAAAATTAATAAGGTGAATAATTCCAAATATTGCACAATTTTCAAATAACTATATGTTTATTAAATAGCAGGGCTTCTCACAGTTTGTCACAGAGATATTTGTGTCTGCTGAGACTGTCTCCTCTCAATGATGATGAGAGTTTGTTACAGTCAGTGTGCACTGTGCCTGCCTTGCCAACTCTCTGTGATCTCCAGACTAACATATTGTTACAAATCTTGTGCTATGAGACTCTCCAGGCCAGTGCAGGTTTCCATTCATTGACAGCTGGCAGAGCTCCTGGAAATTATTGAAATGATTGTCTCTCCTGTCTTCCGGGTGACATTGTCTGACAGGAATATAGGAGCTGGGTATTTTATGAGAAATTAAAGTATTAAAATACAAAAAATACAATTTTTTACCATCAGTTTGGGGCCCCTTGGGTGGTTGGGGCCCCGGGGCAGTGCCCCGGCTGCCCCGGTTGTAGTTACAACCCTGACTGGCCAAGCTCCTAAAATGGACTTCCCTGATGATGCTTCATTTTAGAGAGGGGGCAGAAGTTGCGGCAGTGACCGCATCCTCTTCCCCCTGATGAGACTTTGTTTGACTATCCTATTCTCAAACTAAGCATCATCAAAGAGGAAGTAGTAAAAAATAAATAAAGCAGTTAAATAGTGTAGTGAAGGAACAATAGGGACTGTTTAATTACACTATCGTATTTTTCGGACTATAAGAAGCACCGGACCAGAAGACACACCCCAAATTTTGGGGTGGAAAATAGGAAAAAAAATATTTTTATAGGATAGGGGTGCGTCTTATAGTCGGAATATGTATCTTACCTGGGGGGGCGGTGGAGCAGGTGTCACAGGAGGCAGGGTACTTCAGGTAGCCGGCGGAAGTGGAGGAATGCTGCGGACCCTGGATGCGAGAAGCCGGTGCTCCAGCAGCGGCAATTTGCATGGTGGTGAAGCAGGATCGCAGGGCCCTCCGTTCCCTCCCTCAGGACCCCGGCGGCTGTGCAAGAAGAGGTGAGATGCTGCGGGGCCGGTGCCTGGCCGGGGGTACGAGTCTGGCTTTTCGCTGGGGCCTGGCTGGGGGCCTGGTGCCTGGGGGCCTGGGGCTGGACTCTGGTACCTGGGGCTGGGGGCCTGGTGCCTGAGCCGGTGTCTTGCTGTGAGCGGCGTGGCAGAGCGGCGTGAGCGGCTTCCGGTGCCCGCGGCCATCTTCCTGAAGCTGTGATCTAAAGGAATATGGCCGCCGGCGTGGCAGAGCGCATGCGCCGGTTCCAGCATCCATTTTCCTGTAGATCACAGCTTCAGGAAGATGGCCGCAGCCACCGAAAGCCGTTCACGCAGCTCTGTCTCACAACCAGACACCGGCCCCAATACCCGGCCTATCCCCGGCCCCCAGCCAGATACCGGCCCACCTCACCTCTTCTTCTGCTGCAGCCTTCCTGATGGAGGGAGGGAACAGCGGGCCCTGCGATCCCGCGCCACCACCACCGGTAAGTTATGTTTCCTCCCAAATTTGGGGGGAAAAAGTGCATCTTGTGGTCCGAAAAATACGGTATATTAGAAAAAAGATTATATTATGACTAGTGTTGAGTGAGTATGTTCTATTAACCCTTTCGGCGAGTATGCTCGGGCCGAGCTCCGAGTAATTACAGTTGCTCGGTGATATGGTTGAATCGCTCCCGTGTGCATGATTTGCGACTGTTTGACAGCTTTATTACATGTGAGGAATGTGTAAGAAATAGACATTCCTCTCATGTAATAAACCTGTCAAACAGTTGCAAATCACGCACACGGGAGCGATTCAACCATATCACCGAGCAGCTGTAAATACTTGGAGCTCGGCCCGAGCATACTCGGAACAGAACATACTCGTTCAACACTAATTATGACACTAAATAGGCATACATTTAGGATTAAAATACATTTTAGTTTTAGGACCACCCCTTTATTACTTATATATTAGTAAGTCCCATAACACCTTTGGTAAAGTAAACATAAACTAGACAACGCCTTTAAGCCTAAAAAATTCAGAGGTCTGTTACAGAATTATACAACAAAGTTTGTAGCCTACAATTGTGTTCTAAACGATCGAATGCACAAAATCTAGCACTTGTGTATATTGCCATCTAGTGTTACGTTGACCCATTCCATAAATTGTAGAAGAAAAAGCTGCACGGAATAACAGTGCACACCCAAACAAAATCATTCAATAGAAAAAATGGCTTTATTAAGTATGCAAAAACACTTAATCATGTTAAAACATTTAAAAACACATAGACGAAAAAAAACAAAAGAGCTGGACAAAAGGGGTGACATTGTATAATCACAGTAAAGGCAAAGAAATGAGGACATGTATGGTTAAAGGCACGAGTGCAAATATTCAATGAAAACCTGTGTAACATAGGAAATGTACCGTGATTGGATCATAAAATGACACACTACAGAAAGATAATAATATATCTCATTCAAAATATATACAATGATCATGCATATAGGTATAATACCATGTGCTTAATAAATGAATGATAAAAGTCCCATAGTCCTAAAAACTCACCATCATTGCTGTGCACAAGTCCATGGATGGAACATATACATGAGTAAATAGATATACAGACCATACACCCATTGTGGAGTTCAAGCCCAATGCGTATCGCTAACAATTTGGCTTTGTCAGAGGTATTATACCTATATCAATGATCCTTCCAGTAACCATCCTTGCTATTATTTAATCACCTAAATGATATTCTTCTTGGCTCATGGGGTACATTTCAATGCAGACAATATCTTTGTACATATATATTGAATGAGATATATTATTATCTTTCTGTACTGTGTCATTTTATGATCCAATTACTTTTCCTGTATTACACAGGTTTTCGTTGAATATTTATACTTGTCTCTTCAACCGTACATATCCCCAATTCAAGGTTATGAATTTAATATTCTTAAAATATTTTGCAAAGATTTCTTTGCCTTTACTGTGATTCGATCATGTCACCCCTTTTGTCCAGCTCTTTTTTTGTTTTTTTCGTTTGTGTTTTTAAATGTTCTTAACATGATTTTTAATATCTTTTTTTGCATGGGTATTGTAGCACCCCTAGTCATTACCTTTGTATTTATCTTTTGTGGTGCCCACTAAATAATTCTTTGGTGACCCAAGAATTCCAAAAGGGGGAATTCCTGTTCAGTATTGATGATACAAAATGACTTTATCCTTTACAGAGCAAGTTATTGTGCTGTTGACATGTAAGTTGGTAGCAGCTGGGACACATACCTGTATAAGAGAGTGCAGCTCCTGAAGAACCTCTTTTTTAAAATCAGTAATTAGAATGACATGTCAATGTCAGTGGTTGACAAAAGAGAAGAAACATCCTACTTTTACTACTTCTGCAGGAAGAAAAAAGCAGTGCCTTTACTTAACTCATTCCTGTATATCTGTATACTCACCAGGTTCTGACATCAGAATATGAGATTTACAAATATTTATACACATTTGAGTGAAAAATTTCCATTGATATGTATTATGGAAGAATTAGCCTTCAGGTCTTTGTATGGAGAATAGATCTTCAGTTCCCTATCAGCACTGAAATATTTTGAAGGTTTATTATCAGTTCTATATAGCAAATATGAAATGAAATAAAAATACACATGGGCATTTTATAGGAAAAAAAGATACCCCAACCAGTAAAGTTTATACCCAAATACTGTCATACGATGCCTACAAACACAGCCATTTAGTGGCCAAATCAGAATGCTATACTTAAAGGGTCTGTCCACTACTTGGACAACCTGTTGTCAATTACAATATTCCCCCACGTAGACTATAAACACCTTATGCTCACCTCCAGTGCTGGCGCCATTCCCGGGGCTTGTGTTTATGTCATATGAGCCCTGCAGCCAATCAGCGGCCAATAATGCTTCACTCTGACTTCCTTCGAACCAAACTGACAACTGGAAGAAGTGAGAGCTGCTACTGCTGTTGCTCTCTGACTTCTTCCGGATGTCAGTTTTGTCCAAAGCAAGTGTCAGTGAAGCGGTTGCATATTGGCTGCAGGGTTCATGTGACATAACAACATTACTCGAAACCCAGGAGACCCATTGCCAACGTCGCTGGATTGGCACCAGAGGTGTGTAGTACAGTCATGGCCAAAAGTATTGAGAATGAGACAAATAGTAATTTTTCCAAAGTTTACTGCTTCATTTTTTGTAATGGCAATTTGCATATACTCCTGAATGTCAAAGAGTGATCAGCTTAACAGCAATTACTGTACTTGCAAATTCAATATTTGCCCAGAAAATGAATTTTAACCCCCAAAACACATTTCGACATCATTGCAGTCCTGCCTTAAAAGGAGCAGCTAACATCGTTTTAGTGATTGATCCATTAACACAGGTGTGGGTGTTGATGAGGACAGGGCTGGCGATCAATCAGTCATGATTAAGTAAGAATGACATCACTGGACACTTTAAAAGGAGGCTGGTTCTTGGTATCATTGTTTCTCTTCAGTTAACCATGGTTATCTCTAAAGAAACACGTGCAGCCATCATTGCACTGCACAAAAATGGCCTAACAGGGAAGAGTATCGCAGCTACAAAGATTGCACCTCAGTCAACAATCTATCGCATCATCAAGAACTTCAAGGAGAGAGCTTCCATTGTTGTCAAAAAGGCTCCAGGGCGCCCAAGAAAGACCAGCAAGCGCCAAGACCGTATCTTTAAACTGTTTCAGCTGCGGGATTGGACTACCAGCAGTGCCGAGCTTGCGCAGGAATGGCAGCAGGCTGGTGTGAGTGCTTCTGCACGCACTGTGAGGCGGAGACTCTTTGAGCAAGGGCTGGTTTCAAGGAGGGCAGCAAAGAAGCCACTTCTCTCCAGAAAAAACATCAGGGACCGACTGATATTCTGCAAAAGGTACAGGGAGTGGACTGCTGAGGACTGGGGCAAAGTCATTTTCTCTGATGAATCCCCTTTTCGATTGTTTGGGACATCTGGAAAACAGCTTATTCGGAGAAGAAGAGGTGAGCGCTACCACCAGTCTTGTCTCATGCCAACTGTAAAGCATCCTGAAACCATTCATGTGTGGGG
This sequence comes from Phyllobates terribilis, assembly GCF_046119375.1. Classification (NCBI taxonomy): domain Eukaryota; kingdom Metazoa; phylum Chordata; class Amphibia; order Anura; family Dendrobatidae; genus Phyllobates; species Phyllobates terribilis. The sequence continues at coordinate 15,509,939 of NW_027362761.1, read as the reverse complement.
TTGCTTCTCAGCCAAGGGAATGGGCTCACTCACAGTCTTGCCTAAAAACACAGCCATGAATAAAGAATGGTACCAGAATGTCCTCCAAGAGCAACTTCTCCCAACCGTCCAAGAGCAGTTTGGCGCCCAACAATGCCTTTTCCAGCATGATGGAGCACCTTGCCATAAAGCAAAGGTGATAACTAAATGGCTCATGGAACAAAACATAGAGATTTTGGGTCCATGGCCTGGAAACTCCCCAGATCTTAATCCCATTGCGAACTTGTGGTCAATCATCAAGAGACGGGTGGACAAACAAAAACCAACAAATTCTGGCAAAATGCAAGCATTGATTATGCAAGAATGGACTGCTATCAGTCAGGATTTGGTCCAAAAGTTGATTGATAGCATACCAGGGAGAATTACAGAGGTCTTGAAGAAGAAAGGGCAACACTGCAAATATTGACTTGCTGCATTAACTCATTCTAACTGTCAATATAACCTATTGGTACTCATAATATGATTGCAATTATATTTCTGTATGTGATATAAACATCAGACAAACACAGATAAAAACCAGAGGCCAGCAGATCATGTGAAAATATAATTTTGGTGTCATTCTCAAAACTTTTGGCCATGACTGTAGTGTGTGTAGTTGTTTTTACTCTACCTGAGGGGATATTGGAATTGACAAGGGGTGGTCCAAGTAGTGGACAACCCCTTTTAAATGGATCTGTCGCCATGTTTTTTTATGTTAGAGCTGACGGGGCTGGTGTATTTACATTAAAATGGGTGTATAATTCTTTTAATCACCTTGACTCATAAAATGTTAATTTTGGTTTAAGGATTAAAGAGTCATTCAGACATGAATTTTTAAAGTTAGTATATGCGATCTAAGAGATCTGTTTTATAATGTATGCAGTTGTTGTTTGAAATCTGGTGACAGATCTGCTTTAAATACCCCACTAACACACGGAGACCAAATAATATGGGGTATCTTCATTTTAGTCCCATAATACTGTCAAATAGAAAAACTGCATTTCAGTTCCTAGATAAATCCACCAGATGGCACTAAATAGTGCTGGTTGGGTTTAGTTTTCACTGTCAGACGAAGCATAAAGTCTACATAGGTGCCTTCCCTACTAGTGAAACGAATGGTAAAAAGATCTAGTCCTCAAGTCCCTAGGAAATGGTGACCTAGGTCAGTTTTCCTGCGTGCCACCCTCTAGAGCCAGCCTTGCCACTAGAGGAGGCAGAGGTCCCTAAGTTTTGTAGAGGAGCAGAGGATCCATGTTCCATGTGACAATCGCAGAGCACCAAAGTCTAATGACACGTACTCTTACTTTTATTAGTCAGTGTGTTACTTTTTTGAGATTATTAAAGTGCTTTCATATCTCTTGGATCCCTGTTTATGATAAATGACAAACTCTAACTCCATGTATTATTCATTCTGCTAACAATTATTGATTTGTAATTGAATTTTTAATAAATATACAATTGTGTGGCCTTCCTTTCTTCTTTTCTATATTTACAAATAGAGATAGCATGTAGAAATAACCAATATTTAAATGTTGTAAGCAAGGAAAAATATTTGCCCAACATGGTGTGTCTTACTTATTCCCATTCAGTATGTCTTTGGAGTGTAGTAGAAACCCACAAACTCAAGGAGAACATACTAATTCATTGCCGATGTTGTCCTTAGTGGGATCTGAACCCAAGAACCCAGTGCTGCAAAGTAACAGTTGCTAACCACTGAGCCACCGTGCTAGTAGTGCAGCATGTGACTACAGTACATCAGCATTAAATTGCCCATGACAAAATGATGTGATTTTATTTTTGTAATTTTAATATGTAAAATAGCCACTTCGGAAAGGAAGACTTGAACTCTAGCACCACCTATTGGATCCTAAAAGTCAATATCAACCCTATGAAGACTTACCACATGGCTTGGGATAATAAGCCAAACCAGACAGTTTGCAGACAGGTGTTTCGAAGCGTTTGCCCGTCATCAGTGCAAATCAGGAGGTTGTGAGGGGCCTCTGACACGGGGTCTAAGAGTTTCTCCTTTGTGGAGTCTATAACTTTTGCTTATGGTTTTCTTTTCAAAGGCAGGATTCATACTCCAATACCTGGTTTCCCATTTAAAGCTGTATAGTTTAGTTGATAATCCTAGAAATAAGAAAAAAAAAGAGGAAAAAACCGAGATAGTGATCACAGATGCAAGAATATATTTTTATTTAATCAAGGTATCTCACAATGAAACTACAACTAGCAAAAAAGGGGACACATACAGTATATAGTAGGGACATTAAAAATGGATATAACTATTATATTACTATTAATATAAAAATAAATACAAAAATATATTTCTCAAGAAGTTCTCAAAGGACCTGCTGTAAGTATAATAATAATACCCCTGTATATATATATATATATAATGTTAAATAAGGTTATAATATAAATGAATCTCTCATTACAAGAAAAGATTTTTTTCAAAAAGTTTCACTGCATAAAGTACCCATACATAAAAAAAATATACAAAATATAAAGTACCACTGTGCAAATACATATATACATATACAGTATATGGCAACATTCAAAATCGATATACTGCATAAATTCTGATCTAGTACTATGTATCGAATCACAGTATCACAGTATATATATACGTTTCATTGTGATCATAAGGGTATGTGCGCACGGTCAGTAAACGCTGCTGATTGGACTCAGCGCACTTGCGCTACGTGCAAACTGCAGGTTTCTACATTACAAGCAAAGTGCATGGGATTTCAAGAAATCCCATGCACACTATGTGTCTCAGTGCACCTGCGGTTCACCCACGGACATGTGGCGCATCTTTCCAGACTGCAGCATGGTTCAATGAGCACATGCGTATTCACCTGCGTGCAGCGCTTTGGACGCAGCATAAAGTATACTGTGCTCAAAGCGCTGACAGTACAGATCGTGTGCACATAGCCTTAGGCTATGTGCCCACGATGCAGAAATGCTCCGGATTTTTCCTGAGCGTTTCTGCATCTCCCTGGCAGAAAAAACGCATGCGGATTGTACATGTGGATTGTACATGCATTTTTCCGCCAGGGACAGGCAAATTTCCCGCGCTTTTCACATGCGATTTCGCATGCGGGTTGTCAAGCGCTTTTCCAAGCGATTTTAACATCACTTGGAAAGTGCTTGACAACTTGGTCACACTACCGGCATGGATTTATATAGTGTGACCAAGTTAATAGGTAAAAAGAATGGTAAAAAATAAAAAATAAACATTATACTTACCTTCTGATGGCCCCCGGTCTCCTTCTCCGGTGCTTCCGGTGTGTTGGGCGGCTCGCGGTGGTCTAATAGGACCTTCCATGACGTCATTTAGTCATGTGACAGGTCATGCGACCGCCGATGTAAGCGGTCGCGTGACCTGTCACATGACTAAATGACGTCATGGAAGGTCCTTTTTGACCATCGCGAGCCGCTGGGGAGCCAGGATGCACAGGAGAGAAGACCGCGGGCCATCAGAAGGTAAGTATAATGAATATTTTTTATTTTAAATTCTTTTTTTTACAGGTACTATGGTACCCGGGACTGGAGGAGAGTCTCCTCTTCTCCAGACCCAGGTACCATCCGCACATTGAAACGCTTAATATCCGCATGTGCACATGTAGTGATGCGGATATTATGCAATTTAATGCAAGTCAATGGCGGCGAAAACGTCGTGATTACGCAAAATTAATGGTAGTGCTGCGGATTTTTCCGCAATGATAATCCGCAGCGGAAATTTCCGCAGCATGTGCACAGCACATGAGGATTATCATTGGGGACATGGCAGACCTTCTACCAAGCGTTTTTTAAGCGTCTCCGCAGTGGAATTGCCACTGTGGAAACGCTTAAAAAATACATCGTGTACATACAGCCTAAGAGTCCATATAAAATGCAATATAATGCAAATGACCCAATTAAAAAATGTCAGACTATATAAAAAATGTATGGGTGCAATAAGGACTTTGTCAATCAAAGACTAATACAAAGATTTAAGGATACAGGTAAGAAATAACAAACAGCATAAATATGCAACAAAATAACGAGAGATGTATCCTTAAGGGATATAGACAGCAGGTTCTCCGGTATGTGTCCACCCTGACACACATTTTGTCGTACCTTTGTTAGGGGGTGGAGTCACCTAGGAGAAACTGGATTAAATATATTATGCTGACCAATGAGAAATCTGTAATGTGCACGATCAGCCAATGAGAGTTGGTTATCTATAGTCCGACACTTACACATACAGTGGTGGCCAAAAGTATTGGCACCCCTGCAATTCTGTCAGATAATACTCAGTTTCTTCCTGAAAATGATTGCAATCACAAATTCTTTGGTCTTATTATCTTCATTTAATTTGCTTGCAAGGAAAAAACACAAAAGAGAATGAAGTAAAAATCAAATCATTGATCATTTCACACAAAACTCCAAAAATGGGCCAGACAAAAGTATTGGCACCCTCAGCCTAATACTTGGTTGCACAACCTTTAGCCAAAATAACTGCGAACAACCGCTTCCGGTAACCATCAATGAGTTTCTTACAATGCTCTGCTGGAATTGTAGACCATTCTTCTTTGGCAAACTGCTCCAGGTCCCTGATATTTGAAGGGTGCCTTCTCCAAACTGCCATTTTGAGATCTCTCCACAGGTGTTCTATGGGATTCTGGTCTGGACTCATTGCTGGCCACCTGTGCTTTCTCTCAAACTATTTTATAGTGCTTTTGGAAGTGTGTTTTGGGTCATTGTCCTGCTGGAAGACCCATGACCTCTAAGGGAGACCCAGCTTTCTCACACTGGGCCCTACATTATACTGCAAAATTTGTTGGTAGTCTTCAGACTTCATAATGCCATGCACACGGTCAAGCAGTCCAGTGCCAGAGGCAGCAAAGCAACCCCAAAACATCAGGGAACCTCCGCCATGTTTGACTGTAGGGACCGTGTTCTTTTCTTTGAATGCCTCTTTTTTTTTCCTGTACACTCTATGTTGATGCTTTTTCCCAAAAAGCTCTACTTTTGTCTCATCTGACCAGAGAACATTCTTCCAAAACGTTTTAGGCTTTCTCAGGTAAGTTTTGGCAAACTCCAGCCTGGCTTTTTTATGTCTCGGGGTAAGAAGTGGGGTCTTCCTAGGTATCCTACCATACAGTCCCTTTTCATTCAGACGCCGATGGATAGTACGGGTTCACACTGTTGTACCCTCGGACTGCAGGGCAGCTTGAAATTGTTTGGATGTTAGTCGAGGTTCTTTATCCACCATCCGCACAATCTTGCGTTGAAATCTCTCGTCAATTTTTCTTTTCCGTCCACATCTAGGGAGGTTAGCCACAGTGCCATGGGCTTTAAACTTCTTGATGACACTGTGCACGGAAGACACAGGAACATTCAGGTCTTTGGAGATGGACTTGTAGCCTTGAGATTGCTAATGCTTCCTCACAATTTGGTTTCTCAAGTCCTCAGACAGTTCTTTGGTCTTCTTTCTTTTCTCCATGCTCAATGTGGTACACACAAGGACACAGGACAGAGGTTGAGTCAACTTTAATCCATGTTAACTGGCTGCAAGTGTGATTTAGTTATTGCCAACACCTGTTAGGTGCCACAGGTAAGTTACAGGTGCTGTTAATTACACGAATTAGAGAAGCATCACATGATTTTTCAAACAGTGCCTATACTTTTGTCCACCCCCTTTTTTAGGTTTGGTGTGGAATTGTATCCAATTTGGCTTTAGGACAATTCTTTTTGTGTTTTTTCATTGAAGACAAATTAAATGAAGATAATAATACCAAAGAATTTGTGATTGCAATCATTTTCAGGTAGAAACTGAGTATTATCTGACAGAATTGCAGGGGTGCCAATACTTTTGGCCACCACTGTATATGTAGTATCTTTTTTTCAGTACTACATAACCCATACCCCTATTGAGATACATGTGAATATTATATGTATTATTATTTAATATTTATTATTTATTCTTTATTATTCACATATGTGTATGAAAGTCTTGTCTCTTTTTCCTTCTTTTTATTCCTAGATATAGAGTAGAGGTAATCATTCTACTGCACTTCACTACAAATTGGCACAGAAAATGTTTCTCAGGATGGTATGTGCATACCTAAAAGCAAAGTAACCGCTTAACGGGATTCTCAGGGATTGGAAGCTTTAGGGCATAACTACACTGCTCAAAAAAATAAAGGGAGCACTTAAACAACAGAATATAACTCCAAGTAAATCAAACTTCTGTGAAATCAAACTGTCCACTTAGGAAGCAACACTGAGTGACAATCAATTTCACATGCTGTTGTGCAAATGGAATAGACAATAGATGGAAATTATTGGCAATTATCAAGACACCCTCAATAAAGGAGTGGTTCTGCAGGTGGGGACCACAGACCACATCTCGGTACCAATGCTTTCTGGCTGATGTTTTGTCAATTTTGAATGTTGGTTGTGCTTTCACTCGTAGTAGCATGAGACGGACTCTACAACCCACAGAAGTTGCTCAGGTAGTGCAGCTCATCCAGGATGGTACATCAATGCGAGCTGTGGCAATAAGGTTTGCTGTGTCTGTCAGCATAGTGTCCAGAGGCTGGAGGCGCTACCAGGAGACAGGCCAGTACACCAGGAGATGTGGAGGGGGCCGTAGGAGGGCAACAACCCAGCAGCAGGACCACTACTTCTGCCTGTGTGCAAGGAGGAACAGGAAGAGCACTGCCAGAGTCCTGCAAAATGACCTCCAGCAGGCCACAACTGTGCATGTGTCTGCACAAGCGGTTAGAAACTGACTCCATGAGGGTGGTATGAGGGCCCGACATCCACAGATGCGGGTTGTGCTCACAGCCCAACACCGAGCAAGACACTTGGCATTTACCACAGAACACCAGGATTAGCAAAGTCGCCACTGGCGTTCTGTGCTCTTCACAGATGGAAGCAGGTTTACACTGAGCACATGTGACAGACGTGACAGAGTCTGGAGACACCGTGGAGAGCGATCTGCTGCCTGCAACATCCTTCAGCATGACCGGTTTGGCAGTGGGTCAGTAATGGTGTGGGGTGGCATTTCTTTGGAGGGCTGCACAGCCCTCCATGTGCTCGCCAGACGTAGCCTGACTGCCATTACATACCGAGATGAGATCCTCAGACCCCTTGTGAGACCATATGCTGATGCGGTTGGCCCTGGGTTCCTCCTAATGCAGGACAATGCCAGACCTCATGTGGCTCGAGTGTGACAGCAGTTCCTTCAAGATGAAGGCATTGAAGCTATGGACTGGCCCGCCCGTTCCCCAAACCTGAATCCAATTGAGCACATCTGGGACATCATGCCTCGCTCCATCCACCAACGTCATGTTGCACCACAGACTGTCGAGGAGTTGGCGGATGCTTTAGTCCTGATCTGGGAGGAGATCCCACAGGAGACCATCTGCAACCTCATCAGGAGCATGCCCAGGCGTTGTAGGGAGGTCATACAGGCACGTGGAGGCCACACACAATACTGAGCCTCATTTTGACTTGTTTTAAAGACATTACATCAAAGTTGGATCAGCCTGTAGTGTGTTTTTCCACTTTAATTTTGGGGGTGACTCCAAATCCAGGCCTCCATTGGTTAATAAATTTGATTTCCATTGATGATTTTTGTGTGATTTTGTTGTCAGCACATTCAACTTTGTACAGAACAAAGTATTCAATGAGAATATTTCATTCATTCACATCTAGGATGTGTTATTTGAGTGTTCCCTTTATTTTTTTGAGCAGTGTATAATAATAACTAAAGATGCATGTTTGTAGAGATCCTTGATTTTGCATTGGGTCGCACAAGCTTTAAGATATGCCACTGGCTGCCTTCTTCTAAAAGCACCACCCCTGTTCAAAAGTTGTGTCTAGTATTGCAGCTCTGCTCTATTGAACTGAATGGAGCTGAGCTGCACAAACAACCTGGAGACTGGGATGGGACTTTTTCTGGAAGAAGACAACCATGTTTCTTAACCCCTTTACCCCCGAGGGTGGTTTGCACGTTAATGACCAGGCCAATTTTTACAATTCTGACCGCTGTCACTTTATGAAGTAATTACTCTGGAACGCTTCAACGGATTCCCCTGATTCTGAGAATGTATTTTCGTGACATATTGTACTTCATGATTGTGGTAAAATTTCTTCGATATCACTTGCGTTTATTTGTGAAAAAAATGGAAATTTGGCGAAAATTTTGAAAATTTGAATTTTTATGCCCTTAAATCAGAGAGATATGTCACACAAAATAGTTAATAAATAACATTTCCCACATCTTTACTTTACATCAGCACAATTTTGGAACCAAATTTTTTTTTTGTTAGGGAGCTATAAGGGGTAAAAGTTGACCAGTGATTTCTCATTTTTCCAACAAAATTTACCAAACCATTTTTTTAGGGACCATATCACATTTGAAGTCACCTTGAGAGGTCTTTATGACAGAAAATACCCAAAAGTGACACCATTCTAAAAACTGCACCCCTCAAGGTGCTCAAAACCACATTCAAGAACTTTATTAACCCTTCAGGTGCTTCACAGGAATTTTTGGAATGTGGAAGAAAAAAATGAACATTTAACTTTTTTCACAAAAATGTTACTTTAGACCCAATTTTTTTTATTTTTGCAGGGGTAACAAGAAAAAATGGACCCCAAAATTTGTTGTGCAATTTCCCATGGGCACGCAGATACCCCATATGTGGGGAAAAACCACTGTTTGGGCGCACGGCAGGGCTCGGAAGGGAAGGAGCGCCATTTGACTTTTTGATTGTAAAATTTACTTGAATAATTAGCGGACGCCATGTTGCGTTTGGAGAGCCCCTGTGTGCCTAAACATTGGAGCTCCCCCACAAGTGACCCCATTTTAGAAACTAGACCCCCCAAGGCACCTATCTAGATGCATAGTGAGCACTTGGAACTCCCAGGTGCTTCACAAATTGATTCGTAAAAATGAAAAAGTGGAAAAAAAAACACTTTTTTATTTTTATGGATTAATTTGTGAAGCACCTGGGGGTTCCAAGTGCTCACTATGCATCTAGAGAGGTGCCTTGGGGGGTCTAGTTTCCAAAATGGGGTCACTTGGGGGGAGCTCCAATGTTTAGGCACACAGGGGCTCTCCAAACGCGACATGGTGTCTGCTAACAAATTGAATGGAAAATCGGCTCAAATTGTTAGCGGACACCATGTTGCGTTTGGAGAGCCCCTGTGTGCCTAAACATTGGAGCTCCCCCACAAGTGACCCCATTTTGGAAACTATACCCCCCAAGGCACCTATCTAGATGCATAGTGAGCACTGGGAACCCCAAGTGCTTCACAAATTAATCCGTAAAAATAAAAAAGTGTTTTTTTTCCACTTTTTCATTTTTACGAATCAATTTGTGAATCACCTGGGGGTTCCAAGTGCTCACTATGCATCTAGATAGGTGCCTTGGGGGGTCTAGTTTCCAAAATGGGGTCACTTGTGGGGGAGCTCCAATGTTTAGGCACACAGGGGCTCTCTAAACGCAACATGGTTCCAATTTGTTAGCGGACACCATGTTGCTTTTGGAGAGCCCCTGTGTGCCTAAACATTGGAGCTCCCCCACAAGTGACCCCATTTTGGAAACTAGACCCCTCAGGGATAGTGTTGAGCCACCCCCGTAGTGTTCGGGTTCGGTTCGGTTCGTCGAACACCAGAATGTTCGAGGAACTGTTCGTTGAACTGTTCGTCGAACACCTTAGAACACCGTCGAACACCGTTAAAACCAATGGCAGGCAAACAAAAACACATAGAAACACATAGAAAACACCTGCAAAGGTGTCCAAAAGCTGACAAACTGCTCAGAAGACACTCTCTTTAAAAAAGCCGGCCGGCAAATTCAGCAGCGGCATACACCGGTACCCGACAATTTAGACAAGAAGGAATAGAGCATCACACATAGATTAGATAGATAGAAACATGTCAGTCACACATATAAGAAGCACAGTGACAGTGTTGGTTACTGCACTTGTCATTTAGTGTAAAGGATTTATTAAAAAAAATATTAGTGTTTTCATGCACTGTCTCTTTAAAAAAGCCGGCCGGCAATTCAGCATCTGTACCCGACAATTTAGAACAGAAAGAATAGAGCTTCACACATAGATTAGATAGATAGAAACATGTCAGTCACATATATAATAAGTACAGTGATAGTGCTGCTTACTGTACTTGTCATTTAGTGTAAAGGATTTATTTAAAAAAATAATAGTGTTTTCATGCACTGTCTCTTTAAAAAAGCCGGCCGGCAATTCAGCAGCGGTACCCGACAATTTAGAACAGAAAGATAGAGCATCACACATAGATTAGATAGATAGAAACATGTCAGTCACATATATATGAAGTACAGTGATAGTGTTGGTTACTGTACTTGTCATTTAGTATTAAAATAAAGGATTTATTATTAAAAAAATTGGCGTGGGGTTCCCCTTAATTTTAGGCTCTAGCGGAGGTTAAGCAGACGGCTGGGGCAGATGTTTGAAGCCTGGGAAGGGGGTAATACCCACGGAGCTTCCCAGGCTACTAATATCAGCCCCCAGCTGAATACATAGCCTTTACTAGCTATTAAAATGGGGGACCCCCCAAAAAAAATGACGTGGGGTCCCCCCTAATTTAATAGCTAGCAAAGGCTAGGCAGACAGCTGGGGGCTGATATTAATAGCCCAGGAAGGGAGCCATGAATATTGGCCCCCTCCCAGGCTAGAAACACCAGCCGTCAGCCGCCCCAGAAATGGCGCATTCATAGGATGCGCCAATTCTGGCACTTAGCCTCGCTCTTCCACGCTGCCCTGGTGCGGTGGCAGGGGGTAATAGGGTTGGGGTTGATGTCAGCTTATAATGCCAGCTGACATCAAGCCCAGGTTAGTAATGGAGAGGCGTCTATAAGACACCCCCATTACTAACCCCATAGTCAAAGTTAAAAAAAACACAAACACCCAGAATAAAGTCCTTTAATTGAAATAAAGACACAATCCTTTATTGTTCTAAATTAAACCATACTTACCATCACGCCCATTCCAGCTGAAGCCAACGATCTCCTGCAATAAAAGAAAAATAATAAAGCAACCTCATCCTTACCTTTCCATGGTTCCCACGACAGCTTCAGCTCTGCTACATCGAGATGACAGGCTGGACCGCAGCAGAACGCTGCCATCCAGTCTGTCATCCCGCAGACACTGAGAAGCGCAGGCTTGCTTGCGCTGCTCAGCGTCTCTCTGTGACGACATCCAGAGGAGCCGAGTTCATGTCCAATGAACTCGGCTCACCTCATGCACGTCACTGACAGCGTGGGAAAATTCTCACGCTGAAGCGCTGATTGCAGGAGAATTTTCCCACGCTGTCAGTGACGTGCAGGAGGTGAGCTGAGTTCATTGGACATGAGCTCACCTCATGCACATCACTGACAGCGTGGGAGAATTCTCCTGCACTCAGCACTTCAGCGTGAGAATTTTCCCACGCTGTCAGTGACGTGCATGAGGTGAGCCGAGTTCATTGGACATGACCTCGGCTCATCTGGATGCCGTCACAGCGAGACAGTGAGGAGCGCAAGCATGCCTGCGCTTCTCAGTGTCTGCGGGATGACAGACTGGATGGCAGCGTTCTGCTGCGGTCCAGCCAGTCATCTCGATGTAGCAGAGCTGAAGCTGTCGTGGGAACCATGGAAAGGTAAGGATGAGGTTGGTTTATTATTTTTCTTTTATTGCAGGAGATCGTTGGCTTCAGCTGGAATGGGTGTGATGGTAAGTATGGTTTAATTTAGAACAATAAAGAATTGTGTCTTTATTTCAATTAAAGGACTTTATTCTGGGTGTTGTGTTTTTTTTAAATACTTTACTAGAAATTCATGGCGGTCATGTCTAATACTGGCGTGACCCCATGAATTTTGGGCTTGGGGCCAGCTGATAATACCAAGCTGGCCCTAACCCCTTTATTACCCAGTGAGCCACCGCACCAGGGCCCTGGATGAGTTGGGTACAGCGCCAGAAGATGGCGCTTCTATGAACGCGCCATTTTCCGGGGTGGCTGCGGACTGCAATTTGTAGCGGGGGGGGGCCCAGAAAGCTTGGGCCTCCCTGCGCTGCAGATTCCAGCCCCCAGCTGCCTAGTTGTACCTGGCTGGACACAAAAATAGGGCGAAGCCCCACGTACTTTTTTTTTAATTATTTCATGAAATTCATGAAATAATTAAGAAAAAAAGGCCTTCCCTATATTGTTGTGTCCGGCCAGGTACAAATAGGCAGCTGGTGGTTGGGGGCAGCCCGTTCCTGCCTGCTGTACCTGGCTGGACACAAATATAGTGCGAACCCCCACTTCAATTTTTTTTAATTATTTCATGAAATTCATGAAATAATTAAGAAAAAAAGGGCTTCCCTATATTGTTGTGTCCGGCCAGGTACAAATAGGCAGCTGGTGGATGGGGGCAGCCCGTTCCTGCCTGCTGTACCTGGCTGGACACAAATATAGTGCGAAGCCCCACTTCAATTTTTTTAAATTATTTCAGGAAATTCATGAAATAATTTTAAAAAAATTGACGTGGGGCTTCGCACTATATTTGTGTCCAGCCAGGTACAGCAGGCAGGAACGGGCTGCCCCCAACCACCAGCTGCCTATTTGTACCTGGCCGGACACAACAATATAGGGAAGCCCTTTTTTTCTTAATTATTTCATTAAATAATTTAAAGAAAATTGACGTGGGGCTTCGCCCTGTTTTTGTGTCCAGCCAGGTACAACTAGGCAGCTGGGGGCTGGAATCCGCAGCGCAGGGAGGCCCAAGCTTTCTGGGCCACCCCCGCTGCAAATTGCAGTCCGCAGCCACCCCGGAAAATGGCGCGTTCATAGAAGCGCCATCTTCTGGCGCTGTACCCAACTCATCCAGGGCCCTGATGCGGTGGCTCACTGGGTAATAAAGGGGTTAGGGCCAGCTTGGCATTATCAGCTGGCCCTAAGCCCGAAATTCATGGGGTCACGCCAATATTAGACATGACCACCATGAATTTCTAGTAAAGTATTTAAAAAAAACACAACACCCAGAAAAAAGTCCTTTAATTGAAATAAACACACAATTCTTTATTGTTCTAAATTAAACCATACTTACCATCACGCCCATTCCAGCTGAAGCCAACGATCTCCTGAAATAAAAGAAAAATAATAAAGCAACATCATCCTTACCTTTCCATGGTTCCCATGACAGCTTCAGCTCTGCTACATCGAGATGACAGGCTGGACCGCAGCAGAACGCTGCCATCCAGCCTGTCATCCCGCAGACACTGAGAAGCGCAGGCTTGCTTGCGCTCCACAGTGTCTCTCTGTGAGGGCATCCAGATGAGCCGAGTTAATGTCCAATGAACTCGGCTCACCTCATGCACGTCACTGACAGCGTGGGAAAATTCTCCTGCACTCAGCGCTTCAGCGTGGGAGAATTCTCACACTGAAGCGCTGAGTGCAGGAGAATTCTCCCACGCTGTCAGTGACGTGCAGGAGGTGAGCTGAGTTCATTGGACATGAGCTCACCTTATGCACGTCACTGACAGCGTGGGAAAATTCTCCTGCACTCAGCGCTTCAGCGTGGGAGAATTCTCACACTGAAGCGCTGAGTGCAGGAGAATTCTCCCACGCTGTCAGTGACGTGCAGGAGGTGAGCTGAGTTCATTGGACATGAGCTCACCTTATGCACGTCACTGACAGCGTGGGAAAATTCTCCTGCACTCAGCGCTTCAGCGTGGGAGAATTCTCACGCTGAAGCGCTGAGTGCAGGAGAATTCTCCCACGCTGTCAGTGGCGTGCAGGAGGTGAGCTGAGTTCATTGGACATGAGCTCACCTTATGCACGTCACTGACAGCGTGGGAGAATTCTCCTGCACTCACCGCTTCAGCGTGAGAATTTTCCCACGCTGTCAGTGACGTGCATGAGGTGAGCCGAGTTCATTGGACATGAACTCGGCTCATCTGGATGTCGTCACAGAGAGACGCTGAGCAGCGCAAGCAAGCCTGCGCTTCTCAGTGTCTGCCGGATGAGAGGCTGGATGGCAGCGTTCTGCTGCGGTCCAGCCTGTCATCTCGATGTAGCAGAGCTGAAGCTGTCGTGGGAACCATGGAAAGGTAAGGATGAGGTTGCTTTATTATTTTTCTTTTATTGCAGGAGATCGTTGGCTTCAGCTGGAATGGGCGTGACGGTAAGTATGGTTTAATTTAGAACAATAAAGGATTGTGTCTTTATTTCAATTAAAGGACTTTATTCTGGGTGTTTGTGTTTTTTTTAACTTTGACTATGGGGTTAGTAATGGGGGTGTCTTATAGACGCCTCTCCATTACTAACCTGGGCTTGATGTCAGCTGGCATTATAAGCTGACATCAACCCCAACCCTATTACCCCCTGCCACCGCACCAGGGCAGCGTGGAAGAGCGAGGCTAAGTGCCAGAATTGGCGCATCCTATGAATGCGCCATTTCTGGGGCGGCTGACGGCTGGTGTTTCTAGCCTGGGAGGGGGCCAATATTCATGGCTCCCTTCCTGGGCTATTAATATCAGCCCCCAGCTGTCTGCCTAGCCTTTGCTAGCTATTAAATTAGGGGGGACCCCACGTCATTTTTTTGGGGGGGTCCCCCATTTTAATAGCTAGTAAAGGCTATGTATTCAGCTGGGGGCTGATATTAGTAGCCTGGGAAGCTCCGTGGGTATTACCCCCTTCCCAGGCTTCAAACATCTGCCCCAGCCATCTGCTTAACCTCCGCTAGAGCCTAAAATTAAGGGGAACCCCACGCCAATTTTTTTAATAATAAATCCTTTATTTTAATACTAAATGACAAGTACAGTAACCAACACTATCACTGTACTTCATATATATGTGACTGACATGTTTCTATCTATCTAATCTATGTGTGAAGCTCTATTCTGTCTGTTATAAATTGTCGGGTACAGATGCTGAATTGCCGGCCGGCTTTTTTAAAGAGACGGTGCATGAAAACACTATTATTTTTTTTGATAAATCCTTTACGCTAAATGACAAGTACAGTAAGCAGCACTTTCACTGTACTTCGTATATATGTGGCTGACATGTTTATATCTATCTAATCTATGTGTGAAGCTCTATTCTTTCGGTTCTAAATTGTCGGGTACAGGTGTATGCCGCTGCTGAATTGCCGGCTTTTCATGTTTCACTGTTGGCACTGTTTCCATCGATTTGGGCAATCACTGTAATGCCACAACCACCATGGCTGTGGCATTACAGTGAGTGGCAGACAATCCCTGCATGATTGGTGCTCTAAACAGCGCCAGACATGCAGGACACGCTTTTGGTGCACGAACAGTTATCGAACATAACCTCGAACAGCCGAATTTTTTGCAAATCGTTCGGGTTCGTCGAACAACTCGAACACCGCCCAAAACAGCTCGAATTTGAGATTGGCGAACAGTTCTAGTCGAACACCGCTCATCTCTACTCAGGGATCTTATCTATATGTGTGGTGAGCACTTTGAACCCTCAAGTGTTTTGCAAAGGTTTATGACGTAGAGCCGTGAAAAAAAAAATCATTTTTTTTCCACAAAAACGCTCTTTCAGCCACAATATTTTTATTTTCACGAGGGTACTAGGAGAAATTGGACTCAAAAAGTTGTTGTGCAATTTCTCCTGAGTACGCTGATACCCCATGTGTTGGAGAAAACTACTGTTTGGGCGCATGTCAGGTCTCGGAAGGGAAGGAGTGACGCTTTGGAATGCAGACATTGATGGAATGGTCTGCGGGCGTCATGTCACGTTCTCAGAGCCCCTGATGTGTCTAAACAGTGGAAATGCCCAACAAGTGCCCCCTTTTTTGAATGGATACCTGATTTGTCAATTTTATAATGTAGTGTTATACGCCAGTTGTGTAGGACAACCTGACAAACACTACACAACAGAAGTATGACAACCTGACGAACACTACGTCAGCTGTGTAGTGTTCGTCAGGTTGTCATACGTCAGAAATTAATTCAATAGTCCATGGAAGTATGGTACCTTTTGAAGCAGTCTTTCATGCAGAGGCCAGGTTTGTCGGGGCAGGTGTCACATTGGTAAATGGTGTCCTTGCGTATTCCCCTTCTGTAATACACTCGGCACTTCTTTTGTGACTTACCTTTTTTTCCGCTGTGAGGGATCTGCCCCGGGAAATGCTGTCCCTGTACAATTCGAGGTCCTTCAGTTCCTGAAGTAGTGGGGCCCGCTCCGCCACCACTGCCAAATATCAGGGCCTTGATAACTGTCTCCTGGAAGTGAAGGTACGACGCAGAAGTCTGGCCTGCTGCACATTTTGACAGAAGGAAAGCGTTATGCATTGCCATCTGAACAATGTGCACGACCAGCTTCTTATACCATACTTTGGCCCTTCTCAAAGCACTGTACGGCTGGAGGACTTGATCGGAGAGATCAACTCCCCCCATGTACTTGTTGTACTCCACTACGCAATCTGGTTTGGCGACCTGTGTAGTGGAACCTCTTACAGTGCTGAGGGTGCTGCCATCACCATGTATGGTGGTCAAGAGAAGGACATCCCTCTTGTCCTTGTACTTGACCACCAACAGGTGGTCGCTACATTAGGCTCTGCTCTCACCCCTTCTGAGCAGCTGCCCAATTAGCGTCTTTGGGAGGCCTTTCTGATTTTTGCGTACAGTACCGCAAGCTGCGGTATGTCGCGCAGAGAGGGACTTGAAGAGCGGGATACTTGTATAAAAGTTATCCACGTACAGGTGATAACCTTTATCCAGCAGTGGGTGCACCAAGTTCCACACAATTTTCCCACTCACTCCCAGAACAGGGGGGCATTCAGGGGGTTCAATCCGGGAGTCCTTCCCTTCATAAACTGTAAACTTGTGAGTGTACCCTGAGGTACTCTCACAAAGTTTATACAGCTTGATCCCGTACCTGGACCTTTTACTGGGCAGGTACTGCCAGAATCCAAGCCGCCCCTTAAAAGAAATTAAGGACTCATCCACGCAGATGTCCCTTTGGGGCACGTACACTTCACCAAACTTGTTGTTGAAGTGCTCGATGACCGGCCGAACTTTGAAAAGACGATCAAAGTTCGGGTCATCGCGTGCAGGATACCTTGCATTATCTTGGTAATGCAAGAACTTGCGGATGGGTTCAAAACGTGTCCGGATCATGACCATTCGGAACACTGGAGTGTTATACAAAACGTCAAACCTCGGTTTTTTTCAGGATCCCCATATGAAGGACCAGGCCCCAAAACTTCATCATTTCTTCTGCGTCTACAGGAGACCAGTTAAAAAATGATGAAGAGGGGTTTTGTTCCAAAAATTGATGAGCATACAAATTAGTTTGGCCCACCATGAGGTTTATAAAATCCTCAGAGAAAAAGACTTTGAAAAAGTCTATTTCTGTGAGGCCGGTGGTGTCAAACTTGATTCCTGATTCCGCCACAAAATCAGGAATCAGTGGCTCAAAATTTTCAGGGGGCGAGGTCGATATGGGGTCAGTAGTGGGGGGCACTGGAACATCTTCTCTCCTGCGACGACTGCGGGGCGGTCCAGCAGCACCAGAGGAGGAAGAGGAGGAAGAAGAGGAGGAAGAGGAGGACAATGAGGCGTCGGAAAAGTAAAGAAATGTGGGATCTTCGCCCTCGCTGTCAGTCTCTGTGTCGGAGGCAACAATAGCGTATGCCTCCTCCAGTGAATAGCGAGTTTGGGATGAGCCGGACATTTTTTTTTTCTCGTGTATGTGGTGCGTGTGTGTCAGTACTTTATTTAGAGTGTGTGTGTGTCAGTGTGCTTGGTGTGAACTTTTTTTTTTCTGAAAAAAAAGAGAAAAAAAAGGAACTACAGTAGGTGGTGCAAACAGCGAGCACGAGTGCGGATCGGTGAACTATGTCACCAATCAACTCTCGGCAGCTGCTGGGTGTGTGCGCGGATGTGGTGCAAAGGTGTGGGGGGGGGGATTGACAGGGACAAGAAAAAGTCCTGAAAAGCAGCGAGCACGGACGTTGATCAGTGACGTAGACACTGCTCAGCGCTCGGCCGCTGCAGGACGCACGGAAAAAAAACTGGGGGGGAGGAGGATTGGGGGTAAAAGGAGGGGGGGGGGTTTATGAGGGGAGAACAGAGATGGACTTACCAAAGTCTTCTCTGTTCTTCTTTCAGCAGGATCAGCAGCAGGTTCTGGAAGAGGCTCTGGAGCAGGATCCGCAGCAGCAGGATAAGGAGCTGGAGACCCAGCAACCTGGAGACAGCAGCAGGACGCCGGAGCAGGAGATCCAGGACCCTGGAGACCGCATCAGGACGCCGGAGCAGGAGATCCAGGACCCTGGAGACCGCAGCAGGATGCCAGAGCAGCAGCAGCCACTGGAGCAGGTAGGAGAAAGGTCTTGTAGTGTAACAGAAGATTCTGTGGCACTACAAGGCCCAGCACAGCGCATATCAGAAATGACCGCTCTGTAGAAATCCTCACCAAGTGTGAGGATCTGCAGGGCGGTCACAGGGGGGGTGACAGGGTGGTGACAGGCAGGTCACAGGCCGGTCACCACCCGGTCACCTCCCGGTCAGGTACTCTGATTGGCGCGATCGATGATGACAGCAGAAATGCACCAGCTCCCTGCACTGCAATAGCTATAGTGGCCCCTGGCCTATCATAGACCGGCAGCTGACGTCGGCGTGCCAGACATGGGTGGTGCATGATGTCACCTGTTATTACAGGACAGGGGATGTTATTGCAGGACGGGGGACCTTATTGCAGGACAGGGGATATTATTGCAGGACGGTGGATGTTATTGCAGGACGGGGGACTTTATTACAGGACATGGGATGTTATTGCTGGACGGGAATGTTATTGCAGGACGGGGGATGTTATTGCAGGACGGGGGACGTAATTACAGGATGGGGGACGTTATTGCAGTACGGGATTGCAGGGTGGGAGACGTTATTGCAGGACGGGGGACGTTATTGCAGGACAGGGGGATGTTGTTACAGGGGCCCATATATCTGACCAACATACTGGTGGGGACCTCGGTCCAAATTTTGCAGTGGGGCCTGAGCCACAGACAGAGCGACTGCGAATAGTGCCATGAATATTGTTCTGTCACCTCCTGCCTCGGCCCCATGCTGACCTCCATCTTGTTCCCCAGCTCTTCTCCATCTCCAGCCTCCAGCAAGAAGAAATTGAAGCAGCCTGGCGCTGTTTAGGTGAGTTCAGCACACAAACACTGCTCACAGTGTGGGCATGTCTGCAATGCTGGGATGCTGGCCAGGCCTTGCACACATTCTGTATGTACAGTGTCAGCACCCAGCTTCTACAGCATCAGGCAGCCAGCGGCCAGAAACTGCTGCTGGAGGACCGGCCTGGGGGGCATCTGCCCTCCTGCCCCCGGCCCAGCCCGCCCCTACATATGGATAAGCTTAGGACAGCATAGGATATAGAAAAGGTTAGCATGTAGATAGGAAATGATTAAGGTTAGGATTAGCCCAGTGTGATGGCACTAGTGCTGATAAGAAGGGGGGCACTTCCTGGTTATAGGGGGTGTTCAGTGTCAGTCAGTGAAGTGTGGAGGAGGGTTCAAGTTCAGGTGGGGTGGTAGGTTGTTAGGGGCAGCACGGGCCAAAGGTTCAGGGCAGTGGGCGGCTAAATCGAGATCCCTGATGAACATTCTAACAGAGTCTGGAGCCTAGGGCTCAGGCCAGGTACCATGGAGCAGGCCTGGCCTTCCGACATCACAAGGTTGGTGGATATGGAGTTACATGAGAGGCAGGGGCCCGGACCCGGGTGCACTGCCTGAGTGGACAACGAATCCCTGGGGCTGATGGAGTCAGCGAACTTGGGGAAGTCAGAATGAATGTGTGGTAGAACAGAAGTGGAGTTGTGCTAAGGACTAAGGAAGTTTCATTCCTCAGGCTCAGTTGTGGTCATTGCATCAGAGAAGAGCTACTCCGAAGGAACTATTCAGCATACCTGAGGACGTAAAGTGTGCTGCAGTAGCGTAGCTACCCAGGGGTCAGAGGGGGGCGGCGGCCTCTGGCCCCGCGCTCTCAGGGGACCACCTGGAGCTATGCCAGTGTAACAGTATGTGCATGTGCAGCACTCTCATACAGTTACACTCTGGGGCAGAGCAAGGAAACTTGATGTCCCTGCACTGCCACGTGGCCTCTATGGGGCCCTTAACCAGTGCCAGCATCGGGCCCCCCTACCATCACCGCAAGTTCAATGATAAGAGAGGGAGTGTGACGCTCCCTTTCCCATCAGTCCCCCACTGACGTCATTACTTGGCGCCCGCTGTTCTGAGATGGTGCTCGGAGCAGCGGGGGAATGAGGAGTTCAAGTTGGTGAGGCCAGGGTCATACGGACCCATGAAGGAACTGGACTATGCCTGAGGACTGTCAGACAACTGTTAATGTGTGGGCCTAGGGGCCATTGTTTTCTGGAACATGGACTTGGATGGACATTGGTCCTGTGGTTCTGACTGAGAGGACCACCTGCTTAAGTTTCATGCAGGAGAAGGATATGATATGCGACCAAGGACTGTTGGGCAGTTGTTCAGTTGGCCTACGGGCTCAGGAACTTGTGCTCTTTGATTTTGGGGTCAGTGCACTCACTGGCAATGGACACTCTATACCCCAGAAGAGAGGAGACAGTTTAAATGTTTTATGTGATTGTTGCATGCTGACAGTTGTCTTCCAGGTCCCAGAATGGTCAAGGATGACCATGTTAAAAGAGGGGATGTAGGGATGTGGACTGTCTTACCCTGTTCCTGCTCCTGAAGACAACAGACGCACAGTGTGAATACTGTCGTGCGGTTTTATGTGTGAAAGTAACATGTGTCTAATGTAATGTGCTATAATGTATTGTGATGATGTACAGTATATAAGGTGTTAAAGCATAATGTGAATATAGCATAAGGATAAGCTTAGGATAGCACAGGATATAGAACAGGTTAGCATGTAGATAGGAAATGGTTAAGGTTAGGATTAGCCCAGTAGGATGGCAGTAGTGCTGATAAGAAGGGGGCACTTTCTGGTTAGAGGGAGTTCAGTGTCAGCCAGTGAAGTGTGGAGGAGAGTTTAAGTTCAGGTGGGGTGGTGGAGTGCTAAGGGCAGCATGGGCCAAACATTTAGGGCAGTGGGTGGCCAAATCGAGATTCCTGATGGATATTCCTACAGAGTCTGGAGCCTAGGCCTTGGACCAGGTACAATAGAGCGGGCCTGGTCTTCCGACATCATGAGGTCGGTGGACATGGAGTTACATGAGGGGCAGGTGGCCGCCGGACCTGGGTGCACTGCCGGAGTGGACAACGAATCCCTAGGGATGATGGAGTCAGCGGGCTTGGGAGTAGTCCAGGATGAACGTGTGGTAGAACAGAAGAGGAGTTGTGCTAAGGAGGAACGAAGTCTGCATTGCTATGCCCTGTCCCACCTGTATCCACCTGATGAACTTGGACTGTTTATTAAAAGTTTAACTGTTAAAACAAACTTGGTGTTCCATGCATTGTGTGCGGCGGATCCTGAGGACTGAGGCCTGCAGGCAGCGGAGACCTGCAGCCTACAAGTGAATGTGATGCACCCCACACCCTACAGCACACTATGACTGGGACACCCTTTGTCTGTAAAGTACCAGAGCGCAACCGGACAGCAGCTCGGTCATGACTACCACTCTGCAGCACTTTACATGTGCACATATTTTATATCCAGTGTAGTGTGCATAATTTATGAATCAGACTGCTGTCCATCCTCATCAATTGAGACACCAGCTTTTAACATGCAATTAAAAAACAATATAGTTATGTACATCACCACAAATCAATAAACATAGTTTGAGTCTCACTTAAAGGGGTTTTCCACTTTCAGAAAATCCTTTTGTCTAGGTGCAGTTTGTGTTCAATTAAACAAACTGTCTTTTACTCACACTCCCTGGGTCCAGCAGAGTTCCTGATGTCTTTTATTGTCTGTAACTAGTGATGAGCGAGCACTAAAATGCTCGGGTCAAGGAAATCATAATGCTCGGGTGCTCGAGTAACGAGTACAATGTAAGTCAACGGGAAACCCAAGCACTTTTCATGCGCCCCCACCTTCCTGGAGGGGGCCTAAAAATTGGTCAAATCGAAACAGTGCTGAAATGACAGGGGAACAACATGGGGAAGACCCCTGGAAACATCTCTGAATCCCAGGTCACTGCTGTGAACAATGTTGTCAGAGTATTAGGCCACTTTTATGGACTGACAATAAAAGATACAAAAATGAAGCTAAAATGGATTTTCCTGGAAAAAAAAATAATAAACATTCTTTCCAGGATAATGACTTGTATATAAGGCAAAATAAATAACCAAAAACAAAAATGCTCCTCCGCACCTTGGGCTATGTTCACATGTAGTGTTTTGATGCGTTTTTTCCACTTTTGCATTGTTTTTGAAAGTGAAAAATACATTCACCAGTAAATGTAATTTTAACATTTTACTACCTTATCTGGCCATGTGGTGTGTGAGACATGATCAGACACATCCTGTTTCATTTATGAAAGAGGGACACTGAAAGTCACAAAGTCTATTTTTACAGGGCCATCAGCCGGCCCTCACTATTGTTAAAGGGCCAGCAGTCGGTCGTCACTATTGTTAGAGGGCCATCAGCCGGCTATGCTTTGCATAGACGTATATTGCTACTGCAATTTAACGTATCCATCTGAGGTGATCAAATTTTCTTTTTCATATATATTCTGTAAAGTTGTAAATTTGGATGTTCATTAGGTGGCCCTCACAATTTATGGATGTGCAGCAGGCGGCCTCCACTATTTTAGAGTGCCAGGCATCTTGGGGACAAGATAGAGCTTTTTGGTAACGCATATCATTCAACTGTTTACTGTAAATGGAATGAGGCCTACAAATAAAAGAACACAGTGCTTCTAGTCAAATATGGTGGAGGTTCAAAGATATTTAGGGGTTGTTTTGCTGCCTCTGGCACTGAGTGCCTTGACTGTGTGCAAGCCATCATGAAATGTGAAGATTCCCAAAGGATTTTGGGTCGCATTGTATTGCCCAGTGTCATAAAGCTGGGTTTGTATCCTCGGTCATGGGCAGGCCCGGCGTCAGCACCCATCGCCCCTGGGCAAGTGCCGGGGCCCTGAGGAGGTGGGGGGCCCACTCACTGTCGGGCAACCCGGCGTGCTATGGGACCAGTGAGCGGTGCCAGTGCGGTGCCAGAGCCCGCCACCCACCCCCCCTGCTTGCTCAGGGCCCCGGCACAATACTTACCTCTTCCCATGCCTCCACAGCAGCTCCGGTCTCTTCCGCGGCTGCTGCACTGTGACGTTCAGGTCAGAGGACGCGGTGACGTCTCTCCACCGCGCTCTCTCCTGAGCAGTCACAGCGCAGAGCGGGAAGACGCCAGCGACACAGCTGAGGAGTCCGGAGTAGCGGCAGCAGGTGAGGAGAAGTGAGGTGAGTATTTGATATTTTTTTTTATCTATATGGAGGCATGGGGTATTATATGGGGGGGGTGACATCCTGAATGGGGCATTTTATGGGGGGGAGTAACATCCTGCATGGGGCATTATATGGGGGGAGAGGTGACATCCTGCATGGGGAATTATATGAGGGGTAAAGGTGACATCCTGCATGGGACATTATATGGGGGGGAGAGGTGACATCTTGCATGGGGCATTAGATGGGGGGAGAGGTGACATCCTGCATGGGGCATTATATGGTGGGAGAGGTGACATTCTACATGGGGCATTATATGGGGGGTGACATCCTGCATGGGGCATTATATGGGGGAGGAGAGGTGACATCCTGCATGGGGCATTACACTGTGTTCCACATTATTATGCAAATAATATTTTATCAGATTTTCCCAAATTACCTATATGAATTGCAGTCATTGTAATTTTCCAGTTAAATAACTATTAGAGTACAATTGAAAGGTTTTTGTACAAACTGCCTATGATAACAGTATATTTTAAAAAAAATAAAAAACTCAAACTGCACTCAAAATGCATGTTCCAAATTATTATGCACAGCAGAGTTTTCAACCTTTTCATTTTAATAAAGAACAAAAAAATGGTCATTTTTGAAATTATAAGCATTAGCAGGTTATTACAAACTGAAATCAAACAGTTTTCAACTCAAAACTTTATTCTAGATGATGTTACATTTGCACATAGGACCCCTTGTTCGAAAGGAGCTTCTGAACTCTCTCGTCCATTGAATTTGTCAGGTTTTGGATGGTTTCTGCTTTAATTGTTTTGCATGAGGACAGAATACCCTCTCAGAGCTGTTGCTTAGATGTGAACTGCCTCCCGCCATCATAGACACTCCTTTTGATGATGCTCTAGAGGTTCTCAATGGGGTTGAGGTCAGGGGAGCATGGGTGCCACACCATAAGTTTGTCCCCTTTTATGCCCATAGCAGCCAGAGATGCAGATGTGTTATGTGCAGCATGAGACGGGGCATTATCATGCATGAAATGATCTCGATGGTCCAGATGGATGGAGTGGAGGATGGCTGGTTGATGGACACCCCATGCAAACACGGCTACGGCGCTAATGTGGCACCCCAGGGGCCTGGTTGCCACAGTAATAGAAATATTATGTCTGAGAGCAAGTGGGAGGTTTCTCTGGTCAGGAGCCCTAAGCATGCAACACGGCCCACCCAGACCTGGGAGGGGAGAAATCTGCCCTTATAAACTGGGTCTGGGGCGGGATTAGACAGAGACAGAGCCTGCAGAACAAGCAGAGCAGTCAGAGCCTGGAGAGGGAAAGTGACAACAGGAGCTCTGAAGGAGCAGGAGCGAGTGCCAGAGGCTGGAAGCTAGAAAGCTCGCCTTGGCTGAAGACACTAAACCCGGACATGGAGTCCGAGGCTGTGGGGACATCCAGGTCCAGCAGCAGAATCCAACCGGCAGGGGATTCCATGTCCTCTGGCCTTAGAAGCCCGGAGGCACGGTCACAAGCAAGGGACCAGCACCGCCATCGTGAAGCGGAGGCTAACGGAAGGCCCCAAGTCACCGGCCATACGGGTGAGCACCACACGGTATACTCAGGGACGTGGGCTACTTCTACCCGCATAGAGCAAGGTAGCCAGGAAAGAGTGCAGATAGTCGGGGAGGCCTACAACTCCACCTGGCCAGGGGAGATCCTACTTGCTTACAGACTGACCAGGCCCTTACTGCTAACCAGTACTCCCGGGAGGGTCTGCGTTATTCCATCAGTAAAGACCCTGAACTGCACCACACGTCTCTGTGTTTCATCGCCGCACCAGCACCATCAGTACTGGGACGCTCACACCATCACTCCCATCATCCCACACTAGCTGCCCTGAGGCAATACTTCTCCCATGGGGAGTTATTCCATACTCGGCTGCGCAAACTACATCAGCCTCAGCGGTCTGCAGCGCAGCGGCGGTCCCCACTGACCGCAATCCACGGGTGGCGTAGTCGGACATTTGTTATTACCTAAGACTGCCACTGGTTTGACCGCCCTGGGCACGGACCGGGTCACCGCCACACTGAGACTACAACCCCCAGCGATCCGGCTCCGGGTATCCCCTGCACAACACAGGCCCAGGGGGCACGTCACTAACAAGGAGGAGGTGGAGCAATGTTTTGGGCTGGAATCACGGGGAGAGAGATTGTCGGCCCTTTTAGGATCCCTGAATGGGTAAAGATGAACTCCATAATGTATGTTGAGTTTCTCAAACAGCACTTCCTTCCATGGTTCAAGAAGAAGAACCGTGCATTCCGCAGAAAGATCATTTTCATCACCCATGCTCCCCTGACCTCAACCCCATTGAGAACCTCTGGAGCATCATCAAAAGGAGTGTCTATGATGGCGGAAGGCAGTTCACATCTAAGCAACAGCTCTGGGAGGGTATTCTGTCCTCATGCAAAACAATTAAAGCAGAAACCATCCAAAACCTGACAAATTCAATGGACGAGAGAGTTCAGAAGCTCCTTTCGAACAAGGGGTCCTATGTGCAAATGTAACATCACCTAGAATAAAGTTTTGAGTTGAAAACTGTTTGATTTCAGTTTGTAATAACCTGCTAATGCTTATAATTTCAAAAATGACCATTTTTTTGTTCTTTATTAAAACGAAAAGGTTGAAAACTCTGCTGTGCATAATAATTTGGAACATGCAGTTATTTGACTGGAAAATTACAATGACTGCAATTCATATAGGTAATTTGGGAAAATCTGAGAAAATATTATTTGCATAATAATTTGGAACACAGTGTATATGGGGGGAGAGGTGACATCCTGCATGGGGCATTATATGGTGGGAGAGGTGACATCCTGCATGGGGCATTATATGGGGGGTGACATCCTGCATGGGGCATTTTATGGGGGGGAGAGGTGACATCCTGCATGGGGCATTATATGTGGGGGAGAGGTGACATCCAGCATGGGGCATTATATGGTGGGAGAGGTGACATCCTGCATGGGGCATTATATGGGGGGTGACATCCTGCATGGGGCATTATATGGGGGGGTGGTAACATCCTGCATGGGGCATTATGTGGGGGTCAGTATTCTGTATGGAGCGTTATATGGGGGACAGTATTCTGTATGTAGCGTTATATGGGGGCCAGTATTCTGTATGGAGTGTTATATGAGGGCCAGTGTCCTCTATGGAGCTTTATAAGGGGGCCAGTATCCTCTATGGAGCGTTATATGGGGGCCAGTATCCTCTATGGAGTGTTATATGGGGGCTAGTATCCTGTATGGAGCATTATATGGGGATCAGTATCCTGTATGGAGCGTTATATGGGGTCCATTATTCTGTGTGGAGCAATATATGGGGCCCATAATACTGTATGGAGGACTATGTGGTGCCCATTATACTGTACGGAGGACTATGTGGGGTCATTATTCTGTATGGAGCAATATATGGGGCCCATAATACTGTATGGAGGACTATGTGGGGCCATTATACTGTATGGAGAACTACTGTATGTGGGCCCATTATACTGTATGGAGGACTATACTGTCCGGTCTGCAATGTGCGCTGCGAAGATTCGCCGGTTTCTGAGCTTTTGTAAAATTTACAATACATATCGTTTATGTAATGTAAGAAGTGAAATCTTTGGCACTGTACTATATATATACACTGCTCAAAAAAAAAAAACACTTAAACAACAGAATACAACTCCAAGTAAATCAAACTTCTGTGAAATCAAACTGTCCACTTAGGAAGCAACACTGATTAACAATCAATTTCACATGCTGTTGAGCAAATGGAATAGTCAATAGATGGAAATTATTGGCAATTATCAAGACACCCTCAATAAAGGAGTGGTTCTGCAGGTGGGGACCACAGACCACATCTCAGTACCAATGCTTTCTGGCTGATGTTTTGGTCACTTTTGAATGTTGGTTGTGCTTTCACACTCGTAGTAGCATGAGACGAACTCTACAATCCACAGAAGTTGCTCAAGTAGTGCAGCTCTTCCAGGATGGCACATCAATGTGAGCTGTGGCAAGAAGGTTTGCTGTGTCTGTCAGCGTAGTGTCCAGAGGCTGGAGGCTCTACCAGGAGACAGGCCAGTACACCAGGAGACGTGGAGGGGGCCGTAGGAGGGCAACAGCCCAGCAGCAGGACCGCTTCCTCCGCCTTTGTGCAAGGAGGAACAGGAGGAGCACTGCCAGAGCCCTGAAAAATGAACTCCAGCAGGCAACAAATGTGCATGTGTCTGCACAAACGGTTAGAAACCGACTCCATGAGGGTGGTATGAGGGTCCAACGTCCACAGATGGGGTTTGTGCTCACAGCCCAACACTGTGCAGGACGCTTGGCATTTGCCACAGAACACCAGGATTGGCAAAGTCACCACTGGTGCCCTGTGCTCTCCACAGATGAAAGCAGGTTCACACTGAGCACATGTGACAGACGTGACAGAGTCTGGAGACACCGTGGAGAGCGATCTGCTGCCTGCAACATCCTTCATCATGACCGGTTTGGCAGTGGGTCAGTAATGGTGTGGGGTGGCATTTCTTTGGAGGGCTGCACAGCCCTCCATGTGCTCGCCAGAGGTAGCCTGACTGCCATTAGGTACCAAGATGAGATCCTCAGACCCCTTGTGAGACCATATGCTGGTGCGGTTGGCCCTGGGTTCCTCCTAATGCTGGACAATGCCAGACCTCATGTGGTTGGAGTGTGTCAACAGTTCCTGCAAGATGAAGGCATTGAAGCTATGGACTGGCCCGCCCGTTCCCCAGACCTGAATCCAATTGAGCACATCTGGAACATCATGTCTCGCTCCATCCACCAACATCACGTTGCACCACAGACTGTCCAGGAGTTGGCGGATGCTTTAGTCCAGGTCTGGGAAGAGATCCCACAGGAGACCATCCGCAACCTCATCAGGAGCATACCCAGGCGTTGTAGGGAGGTCATACAGGCACGTGGAGGCCACACACGATACTGAGCCTCATTTTGACTTGTTTCAAGGACATTACATCAAAGTTGGATCAGCCTGTAGTGTGTTTTTCCAATTTAATTTTGGGGGTGACTCCAAATCCAGGCCTCTATTGGTTAATAAATTTGATTTCCATTGATGATTTATGTGTGATTTTGTTGTCAGCACATTCAGCTTTGTACATAAAGTATTCAATGAAAATATTTCATTCGTTCAGATCTAGGATGTGTTATTTAAGTGTTCCCTTTATTTTTTTGAGCAGTGTATATATATATATATATATATATATATATATATATATATATATATACAGTACAGACCAAAAGTTTTGACACACCTTCTCATTTAAAGATTTTTCTGTATTTTCATGACTATGAAAACTGTACATTCACACTGAATGCATCAAAACTATGAATTAACACATGTGGAATTATATACTTAACAAAAAAGTGTGAAACAACTGAAAATATGTCTTATATTTAGGTTCTTCAAAGTAGCCACCTTTTGCTTTGATGACTGCTTTGCACACTCTTGGCATTCTCTTGATGAGCTTCAAGAGGTAGTCACCGGAAATGGTTTTCACTTCACAGGTGTGCCCTGTCAGGTTTAATAAGTGGGATTTCTTGCCTTATAAATAGGGTTGGGACCATCAGTTGTGTTGTGCCGAAGTCAGGTGGATACACAGCTGATAGTCCTACTGAATAGACTTTTAGAATTTGTATTATGGCAAGAAAAAAGCAGCTAAGTAAAGAAAAACGAGTGGCCATCATTACTTTAAGAAATGAAGGTCAGTCAGTCTGAAAAATTGGGCAAACTTTGAAAGTGTCCCCAAGTGCAGTTGCAAAACCCATCAAGCGCTACAAAGAAACTGGCTCACATGAGGACCGCCCCAGGAAAGGAACACCAAGAGTCACCTCTGCTTCTGAGGATAAGTTTATCCGAGTCACCAGCCTCGGAAATCGCAGGTTAACAGCAGCTCAGATTAGAGACCAGGTCAATGCCACACAGAGTTCTAGCAGCAGACACATCTCTTCAACAACTGTTAAGAGGAGACTTTGAGCAGCAGGCCTTCATGGTAAAATAGCTGCTAGGAAACCACTGCTAAGGACAGGCAACAAGCAGAAGAGACTTGTTTGGGCTAAAGAACACAAGGAATGGACATTAGACAAGTGGAAATCTGTGCTTTGGTCTGATGAGTCCAAATTTGGTTCCAACCACTGTGTCTTTGTGCGACGCAGAAAAGGTTGAACGGATGGACTCTACATGCCTGGTTCCCACCGTGAAGCATGGAGGAGGAGGTGTGATGGTGTGGGGGTGCTTTGCTGGTGACACTGTTGGGGATTTATTCAAAATTTAAGGCATACTGAACCAGCATGGCTACCACAGCATTTTGCAGCGGCATGCTATTCCATCCGGTTTGCGTTTAGTTGGATCATCATTTATTTTTCAACAGGACAATGACCCCAAACACACCCCCAGGCTGTGTAAGGGCTATTTGACCAAGAAGGAGAGTGATGGGGTGCTATGCCAGATGACCTGGCCTCCACAGTCACCAGACCTGAACCCAATCGAGATGGTTTGGGGTGAGCTGGACCGCAGAGTGAAGGCAAAAGGGCCAACAAGTGCTACGCATCTCTGGGAACTCCTTCCAGATTGTTGGAAGACCATTTCCGGTGACTACCCATAGTTTTGATGCCTTCAGTGTGAATGTACAATTTTCAAAGTCATGAAAATACAGAAAAATCTTTAAATGAGAAGGTGTGTCCAAACTTTTGGTCTGTACTGTATATATACTGGTGACTCGGATAAATTTATCCTCAGAAGCAGAGGTGACTCTTGATCTTCCTTTCCTGGGGCGGTCCTCATGTTAGCCAGTTTCTTTGTAGCGCTTGATGGTTTTTGCAACTGCACTTGGGGACACTTTCAAATTTTTCTGAATTTTTCACACTGACTGAACTTCATTTCTTAAAGTAATGATGGGCACTCGTTTTTCTTTACTTAGCTGCTTTTTTCTTGCCATAATACAAATTCTAACAGTCTATTCAGTAGGACTATCAGCTGTGTATCCACCAGACTTCTGCACAACACAACTGATGGTCCCAACCCCATTTATAAGGCAAGAAATCCCACTTATTAAACCTGACAGGGCACACCTGTGAAGTGAAAACCATTTCCGGTGACTACCTCTTGAAGCTCATCAAGAGAATGCCAAGAGTGTGCAAAGCAGCCATCAAAGCAAAAGGTGGCTACTTTGAAGAACCTAGAATATAAGACATATTTTGAGTTGTTTCACACTTTTTTGTTAAGTATATAATTCCACATGTGTTAATTCATAGGTTTGATGCCTTCAGTGTGAATGTACAATTTTCATAGTCATAAAAATACAGAAAAATCTTTAAATGAGAAGGTGTGTCCAAGCTTTTGGTCTGTACTGTATTTCTCTGTGGTATCTGTGCATCATGAATCGTGGTATGTGTTAAAGGGGCCCACTGAGACTCTTTCGCCCAAGGCCCACAAAAACCTAGAGCCGACCCTGATCATGGGTCCCAGAAATGGATGGAAACAAAGCACTGGAGAGTTCTGAAGTGGTAATTCCAGCTCCTGAAGCGTCAAGTCTTCCACCACTACCTCCTACATACCAAAGCTACAGAGAAACTGCGAATGGACACATTAAATCAGTACATTTTGTAAACTTTTTATTAATTTCTGAGTACAGATCACCATAAAAATTATGAATCGGTTAATGAGTGCATGAAAAACATCAATCTAGTTAAGCACTGTGGAAGATATGTATGTGACCAGAATATGAATACTAGTTTCCAGCTGATGATACCTAGCACCTATTCCTATTCTAAAAGAAGCTAACAGTGGTAGCAATAGGGAATAGATTTTTTTTTCAGCACGGAGTATAATAGAATAATCCCTAACTAGATGCCTATAAGACGCTATCCCTACTGCTATAGGTCACCCGTACACAAATCTCATAAAATAGAGGTAATATTGTGCAATAAAAAAGAGAATTTAACCGGCTCCGATGAGGTTTTTTTGGTACGTTGAAGCACCAAAATGTGGAGGAATGCTAGCAACCCTGCCTGCTCTGATGAATTTCTGAGTGCAGACTATATTAAAAAATATGAATCTGTCAATGATTTTTTGAAAAAAGAAATCAAGTTATGGATTGTTTTAGGGATGTATGCGATCATTATGAACACTCATTTCCAGCTGATGATACCACCTATCACCTGTCCCTATTCTAAAAGCAGCTAACAGCGGTATCAATAGGGTATAGAATTTTTTTTTTCAGCATGGAGTATAATTCAATAATCCCTGACTAGATGCCTGTAAGACGCTATCCCAACTTCTATTGGTCACCCATACACGAATTTCAGATAAGAGAGGTAATATTGTACAATAAAAAATAGATTTTAACCGGCTCCAAAGAGGTTTTTTTGGCTGTTGCAGCACCAAACTGCAGGAACGCAAGCAACCCTGTCTGCTTTGATGAATTTCTGAGTGTAGATTGTATTAAAAAAAATGAATCTGTCAGTGATTTTTGGAAAAAAGCTATAAAGTTATTAGACAGTGTAAAAAATGTATGCAACTAGAATGAACACTCATTTACAGCTGATGATAGCTGCATTTAGAATAGGGAAAGGTGCTAGGTAACAGCGGTATCAAGAGAGAACATATTTATTTTGTTTGCTTGCAGCAGCAAGAGTATAAGGTAATAAGCCCTGTCTGGATGTGTGTAATATGCTATCCATACTGCGATAGCTCACCCGTACACGCATTTCAGATAAGAGATAATATTGTAGAATATAGAATTGATTAGAATTTTTCTTCCCATTATTTAGGAGTAGGTCTCCTATACTGTTGCGTATGCAGTAAGTGCAAGGGCTGCCAAAAATTAGAACTCACTCCAATACCAATTTGAAGAAACGTAGTGAGGGGCCTCAGAAAAATTGTTTTACAAATTATAAAGGAGTGGGCCTCCTTTACTGTTATTTTGTATGCAGTAAGAGCAAGGGCTGCAAAAAATTGGGACGCACTCCAATACCAATTTGAAGAGACGTAGTGGAGGGTCTCAGTAAAAAATGTATTTTCCATTATTAAGGAGTGGGTCTTCTAGACTGTTATGGCGTATGCATCAAGTCCAAGGGCTGCCAAAAATTAGGACGCACACCAATACCAATTTGAAGAGACATAGTGGAGGGCCTCAGTAAAAAAATTATTTTCCATTATTAAGGATTGGGTCTCCTAGACTGGTAAAACATTTACCCCTGGGGGGGTATATGCATATGTTGTATAGAATGTTAGAGGTAGGCCTCTAAAAATACTTCCAACGGGCGTCATAAATACCCTTAAAATAAATGACGTGGGCCCTGCATGATGGTCACCTTGGTGATATGGTGGTGGAGGATGAGGATATGGATAAGGAGGAAGATGACATAAAATAGATGAAACCCTGAAACGTATACCCATGTCTGGGTGTGAAGAGTTTCATGGGAATAGACCCTCCAAAAATACCCACTGGATTTGAGTTTATGTTCTGCTGCTATCATCCGGTGGTGTTGAGAAGTCTGGCCCAATCCAGCCCTTGTTCATTTTGATAAGAGTCAGCCTGTCAGCATTTTCAGTTGACAGGCAGAAGTTTTAATCCCCCCGGCGGCACGAAAAACCCTCTCTGACAAAAGGCTAGCAGCAGGGCAGGCCAGAACCTCCAAGGTGTAGATAGACAGTTCATGCCACGTGTTCAGCTTGGATACCCAATAGTTGTAAGGCACAAAGGAATCACGGAGGATGCTGGTACGGTCAGCAAAGTACTCCTTCAGCATCTTCCAAAACTTTTCCCTCCTTGTCAGAGTACCCCGTGCATCAAGGCCTGGGCTGTCCCAGACCTTTGACAGTGTTCCTCTGCATCTGTTGCATCTGGTTTGTGCTCCCTCGCCTGTGCCCTTTGGTTGTCCAAGGAACTGTAACCTCTGCCGCCAGCGTTGTCAGATGGGAATTTTTTTTAAGAATTCTTCAACAAGGGTCTTCTGGTACGGCAACATTTTATTAGACCTGTCCACCACCGGAAGGAGAGATAGAAAGTTCTCCTTGTAGCGCTGGTCTAGAAGTGTGACTGTGAAGACCCAGGGTCTTCCATGGGCGTAACACTACTCAGACAACACAGGGTGAGGGTAAAACAGTGTGGCAATACTTTAGTGAACCACAAAATGGACAATAAACACATAGAACAGTCCCAGCAAATACCCAGGATGGTACAACATTACACAGTCTCACCTTTCCGCTCCGCCCGCCTGGGATAGAACAGGTGCGCTTTGGGACTTCCAGGGCCAACTACCTCAAAAAGTGGCCCCCGCTTCTGGCAAACCCCCACAGAGATAAGGTAGTGGCAAGCTTAGGAAGCTAGCAGTCCATCGAGGTACAAGGCCAGCAGACCCGAGGATCCCACCCTGGCCTCTCAGAGAGTTTCCATGAGGCCAGATGACCGGTGGGTCTGGCACAGACACAAATGAAAGGGGTCTCACCTTCATGAGAACAAATCTTTGCATTATCCAGTTTCCTCAGAGCATATTCCATGTCTTCCTTGGAAATAAACTCCAAAAGTAATTGAAGGAAACAGACTGGTATTCATTGCATCTACACATGCCGTCCTCAGCATCCTGTGGTTCCTGGATTAAATCTGATGAATGTCAGTGGTCTGGTATTCAATCCGTTGAAGCTGGCAGAGCTGCTGTAGTTGCCGTTTCTTGTTGCTGCTGTATATCCTCTCCAGGCCTCCTCCCAAGGCCGGGCTGGTGGGGTTGGACATGGTACCATCTGAAACCCGCTGTGTATGCCTCACCTATGGACTGCTGGGTCTGTCTATATGCCTCGCTGGTTGAAGAGCCCTTTGGACGGCGTGTGCAAACACCAGTTACCTTGCCGCTCCCCCAGATCCACTGGGCTGAGTAGTATCCCAGTGTTGCCACCAAAATGGGAAGACCAGAGGTCTTCCGTGGGCGTAACACTACTCAAACAAGACAGTGGGTAAAACAGCGTGGCAATACTTTATTGAACCACAAAACGGACAATAAACACATAGAACAGTCCCAGCAAATAACCAAGATAGTAGAACATTACACAGTCTCACCTTTCCACTCCGCCTGCCTGGGATAGAACAGCTGCGACTTTGGGACTTCTAGGGCCAACTACCTCAACCAGTGGCCCCCCGCTTCTGGTGGTCCCCCACAGAGAGAAGGTAGCAGCAAGCTTAGGAAGCTAGCAGTCCATCAAGGTACAAGGCCAGGAGACCCGAGGGTCCCACCCTGGCCTATGAGAGAGTTTCCACGGGGCCAGATGACCAGCGGGCCCCAATCTGGCTTCTCCGAATGTCTCCATGAGTTTTAGGTGACCGGTAGTTCCCTCCTGGCAACAACAAACAAAATATCCATGGGGCTAGGTGACTTCATTGTCCCAACCTGGTCTCCCCAAATGTATCCATGGTCTCTCTGATGGTTAATGGAGCAGATCCATATCTTTCCAGTCAGAGCCGATACCCTTAGACCGGAATCATGTAGAATCCAAATCTGTGTCTCTTTGGATGGATCCGCCATGCAATCCATTTACTGTCCTGAAGTATGTCTCTCATTTTCTTTGTAAAGTCTTTTCGATGCTCCTTGATTCTGCTTGCAGCACTACAGACATCCCTGTTTATATTTACATCTGTGTAAGGTCATCACTCACAGGTTGGGGGAAGGGGCATCACTCACAGGACTCAGGTCTCATTGTTTTAGCTAATCAATTTGCATAGTTGGTATGACAGGGAACTATTGTAAATAAACATTGATCTGACTTAGTATAATATGCAATTAATATAGTAACAGACAACATTGTTCACCAAACCAAGAGGAGACAGCAATCAGGGTTATACAAATAACCTTTAGAAATACATACATATTTACAAGTGAACACAAACATAATAGTGTATTTCTTTTAGATTTATAAATCTAATCGTCTGGCTAATAAAGATTTTAAGCTGTATCGTCACAGTGACCAACCAGTAAATACTGTTGCCTAAAATGCGTAAAACTTGAGGGTCACAGGAAAGGCAGCGGAACATAAACTCAGCCATGTGTACCAGCTTACCAACAACCAAGACTTCCCTGTCCCCACCAAGAGTACAACTGTCCATGTTCTCCTCCTTATCCTCCTCCTAATCCTTCTCCTCATCCTCGCCCTCTTCAGGCCATCCACCCTGAACAGACAGTATGAATGTGGTGTGGGTAGTACCGTCTGTAGCGCAGGAAACTAGCTCCTATTCCTCCTCCTTCTGCTCCTCCTCCTCATTATCACCCAATCTGCATTGAGATGAGATGAGGCTGGGCTGTGTAACCTTACCCTGTATAGTTCCTTGCTCCATCTCATCGTGCTCTGCCTGCAATGCTTCCTCTTTAATTGTGAGCAGCGAGCGTTTCAGTAGACAGAGAAGCGGGATGGTGACGCTAATTATGGCGTCATCGCCGCTCACCATCTTAGTCGAGTCCTCATTGTTTTGGAGAACAGCACAGATGTCAGACATCCATGCCCACTCATCAGCTCTTATGTGCGGAGGCTGACTGAAATTCCAACGGGCGTTTGAAGTTGGTACTCAACAACTGCCCTCTGCTGCTCACAAATCCTTTCCAACATATGCGACCAGGTTGGGTCAGTGACTTCATCGTCCACCACCTCGTCTTCCACGTACACACCCTGGGCCACCTCATGACTTGCTGGCAATTGTGTCTCATCATCATTCACCTCTTGCGATAGTAATTGCACTTTCACACCATTGCCTTCGTGTGACCGTGGCTGCTTAAATATTTGGACATTGCTATATGCGATCTCCTCTTGTCCCGTTGAAGCGGACTGAGCAAGAGGCCAGAATCTATAAATGGAAATGTCAGACAGTAATATTTGATCACATCTGATGACCAATTTTTTTTAGGCAGTGCCGGTATAGCGATGCTATTGGTCAGCAACCATGTGTGGATATGTTTTGAACACACAACTTGCTGACTTTAAATGGAGTATAATATTTTGCAGCTTGTACAAAATGTCATAGCTATTACTGCAGTAATATTTGATCACGTCTGATGACCAATTTTTTTAAGCAGTTCCGGTATAGCAATGCTATTGGTCAGCGACTAAGTGTGGATATGTTTTGAATGCACAACTGCCACACTTTAAATGGAGTATAATATTTGTCAGCTTCCAAAAAAATTCAGGATTAATACTGCAGTAATATTTGACCACCTGAGATGATGGACAAGTTTCTCTGCTTACACAATACAGCAATGCTATTCAAATCAACCAAATCTGGCAGTATGCTGCTAACAAGCAAATGGAGCAGTACGAATTATGTATTATATTGCTTTTCACCAAAATTAGCAGGAATAAGAGCAAAAAGACTATTATTAGCCCTGATATCTAGGGCTATTGATAGGAGTTCTAGCAGCAGAAAGCACGTGCAATTGACCCTATTCTGTACTATACTAGGTCACCACAAAGCCTGCCTAACTAGTGCTATCAGCAGGATTAATATTCATCAGAATGAGCCTTTACAAGGACTGTTACAGTAGATTAATAATAGTGTTGTGGAATCTCTGTTTAAAATAACCGCCAATTCTCTCCCTCGCTCAGCTGCAGCTCTCCCTACTCTGCCTGTTTGACCAGTAGACTGTGACGAGCATAGGGTCCCAGGCAGGGTCAGACTGGGGTATCTGGGGCCCACAAGGGGGAATTGACCCTAAGGGCCCACCCTACAGCTGTATGCAAATATCTGTTAGCTGTTATCCCTGTTATAGTGGAGCGTCAATCGTAAAACATAGGCGGCTCCTGCACATCTACTGTGCGCCATCATAACTGGGATGTACAATTACGGTAGTTTACATTAAAGGGGTTCTTTGATGCAAACAAGTTATCACCGATCCACAGGTTAGGTAGGTGATAAACTTATTGATCAGTGGAATCCGTGCATTGGAAACTGCACCGATCGGAAGAATGGGGAACTTTTATCTCTGACAGGGCACTTATCTCCATTTTAAAATGAAGTGGCAGGTGGGATGTTTGACCGCAGCTCCATTCATCCTCTTTGGGGCTACCAGAAAAAAACAAGAGCAGCCACTTAGGGAATGAATGGATCAGTGTTCAAGTGGCACATGCTGCTCCAAGTCAAAGGCCACAGCCCCACTATCAGTATTTGGTCAGTATTCGGTCAGTATTTTTTCTCAGGAATGGGAGCCAAAACCAGGTGAGAAACAATCAGAGAAAAGGTATAATAGCCACAAGTCACCAATTCTGCATTTATCACCCACTCCTGGTTTTGGCTCCCACTCCTAAAAAAATACTGATCGAATACTGACCAAATATTGATAGTGGGGCCGTAGCCTAAGGATTAAAGCTCCACATTCTGCCGATTGGCCGGGCTAGTATTTTACATCACTTATTTGTAAGCCAAAGTCAGGAGTGGAACAATCAGAGGAAAAGTATAATAGAAACTCGTCACCACTTCGGCATTTATCACCCACTCCTGGTTTTGGCTTACAAATACTGAGGTAAAATACTGACTAATTACTGAACATGTGAACATGGCCTTAGGATAGGCAATTACTTGTTTTCTCCGGAGAATCTCTCTAAGTGCTTATTATCTACTGTGTAATAGACACAGGACAAGGAGGGGTTAAATGTCTAAGTAATTAATCTCTATTGGAAATAAAGAATCTTCCCCTTATTTATATCAGAGAGAACAAGTGAATCCTCCATAAACAACACAATCCACTATACCAAGACCAACAATACCACATACAAGGAACAAACACCGTCACACCATGACCAGATCACATATTACCACCACAGTGACCGAATAATACCACATACAAGGAACAAATGCCGCCACACCATGACCAGATCACATATTATCATTACAGTGACCGAATAACACTACATGTAAGGAACAAATACAGCACACCATGACCAAATCACATATCACCATCACATAGTGACCAAATAATACCTCATACAAGAAACAAATACTGCCACACCATGACCAGATGACATATTACCACCACAGTGACTGAATAATACCACATGCAAGGAACAAATACCGCCATACCATGACCAGATCACATATTACCACCACATACAACTGACAATTACCACCAGACCACACGTTACCATTACATAGTAGCCAAATAATACTACAATAAGGATCATGAATAAAAACCACAATACTAATAACACAAATATTACCATTGGTGACATTATACACAGGAACTCTGTATATAGTGTCAGTGTACAGGAAATGCAGTGATCACCAGTGACATTATACACAGGAGCTCTGTATATAGTGTATATTGTACAGGTAATACAGTGATCACCAGAGACATTATACACAGGAGCTCTGTATATAGTGTCAGTGTACAGGTAATACAGTGATCACCAGTGACATTATACACAGGAGCTCTGTATATAGTGTATAGTGTACAGGTAATATAGGGATCACCAGTGACATTATACACAGGAGCTCTGTATATAGTGTATAGTGTACAGGTAATAGAGTGATCACCAGTGACATTATACACAGGAGCTCTGTATATAGTGTATAGTGTACAGGTAATACAGTGATCACCAGTGACATTATACACAGGAGCTCTGTATATAGTGTCAGTGTACAGGTAATACAGTGATCACCAGTGACATTATACACAGGAGCTCTGTATATAGTATATAGTGTACAGGTAATATAGGGATCACCAGTGACATTATACACAGGAGCTCTGTATATAGTGTACAGGTAATAGAGTGATCACCAGTGACATTATACACAGGTGCTCTGTATATAGACAGTCTATATACAGAGCACCTGTGTATAATGTCACTGGTGATCACTCTATTACCTGTACACTATACACTATATACAGAGCTCCTGTGTATAATGTCACTGACTATATAATATAGTAACATAGACTATATAATATAGTCTATAGTGTACAGGTAATATAGTGATTACCAGGCAGTGACCTTATACACAGGAGCCCTGTTTATAGTGTACAGGTAATACAGTGATCACCAGTGACATTATACACAGGAACTCTGTATATAGTGTCAGTGTACAGGAAATGCAGTGATCACCAGTGACATTATACACAGGAGCTCTGTATATAGTGTATATTGTACAGGTAATACAGTGATCACCAGAGACATTATACACAGGAGCTCTGTATATAGTGTCAGTGTACAGGTAATACAGTGATCACCAGTGACATTATACACAGGAGCTCTGTATATAGTGTATAGTGTACAGGTAATATAGGGATCACCAGTGACATTATACACAGGAGCTCTGTATATAGTGTATAGTGTACAGGTAATAGAGTGATCACCAGTGACATTATACACAGGAGCTCTGTATATAGTGTATAGTGTACAGGTAATACAGTGATCACCAGTGACATTATACACAGGAGCTCTGTATATAGTGTCAGTGTACAGGTAATACAGTGATCACCAGTGACATTATACACAGGAGCTCTGTATATAGTATATAGTGTACAGGTAATATAGGGATCACCAGTGACATTATACACAGGAGCTCTGTATATAGTGTACAGGTAATAGAGTGATCACCAGTGACATTATACACAGGTGCTCTGTATATAGACAGTGTTATGCACACGCCCGGGCTAAGCGGCGTGTGCGTGTGATTGGTAGTGATTCCACTGGACCGTGCCGGAGAGTGAATGCCTGGAGGGGCGTGACTAAGTATTCACCCGATCCGACCAGGGTCGCACGACGGCATACGACGCCAGTGCACCAAGGAGGAACCGAGCAGAGGGACCAGGTGCTACTCCAGGACAGACCCCGGACACGGCTGTTGACCCACACAGGGGAATACAGGAACAGGCTGGTAGGCTGGCACACAGACTGGAGGGTATAGGCAGGCACGACTGGTATGCAGGCAGGCGGGTATGCAGGCAGGGGGGTAAAGGCAAGCACAGCTAGAGTGCAGACAGGGAGGCACTAGCAGGTAGGAACACAGGCGGGATAGGACCCAGTACACACCGGGACTCAGGAACAATACAGGCAGAGGGTTACAGGCAAGCACAGCTAGAGTGCAGACAAGGCTGAGCAGGGAGGACAGGGCTCTGTTCACACGGAACAGACAGGAAGGGAAAGACAGAGCCAGATACTCACACAGTACTTGCAGAGACAACAAGCAGGAGTTAGGTACGAGTTCAGACTCTGCAGAAAAAGGAAGGGAACGGACATAGAGGCAAAACAGGTAAAGGACAGGAGAGAGTTCAGACTGGAACTGAGTGTACGGAGGAGACCGACACTGCAGAGGGATACAGGAGCGGGTCTGGGAATACGGCCCCCAGAGAGGCGGGACGAACAGGCAAGGAGCGTGTTCAGACAGGACAGACCAGACGCAGGAGCGGGTCTAGGAAATCGGCCACTAGAAGGCGGAACGAACAGGCAAGGAGCGTGTTCAGACAGGACAGACCAGAGAACACAAAAAGGACACAGTTCAGACACGGGAGCTGATACCGCAAAGCAGGAGACATACAGGACTCAGTTCAGACACGGGAGCTGAAACCGCAAAGCAGGAGACATACAGGACTCAGTTCAGACACGGGAGCTGATACCGCAAAGCAGGAGACATACAGGACACAGTTCAGACACGGGAGCTGATACCGCAAAGCAGGAGACATACAGGACTCAGTTCAGACACGGGAACTGATACAAAAAGCAGGAGACAAGAGACGGGACCTGGCACCTTCAGAGTGCAAGCACACACTGAAGGAAACACTATGCTCAGGCAGGGATAGAAGGGAGCTGCTGAGCTATATACCAAGTGACAGACAGCAATAGGCTGAGGACGCACAAGGGGTGTGACCCACAGCAGGTACAAAAGGCAGGAAGTGATCGGGCGCCGCCCTTAAGCAGCAGAAACAGACACAAACAGACAGCATGGAGGGAAGCCAGAGAGACATTCTGGACAGGAGATCAAGTGCGCCCTCTTGCACAGTGGGAGATGGACCACCATGCAAGGACGCCGCCAGGTATGTTACAGTACCTCCCCCCTTACGCCCCCTCTTCTTCAGGCCTGCCAGAATCTTCCCCAGGGAATTCGAGGACCAGTCGTTCACTGGGTTGGAGGGGGACAGAGACTTAAGGGTAATCTCTGCTTCGAGGTACATCTTGTCAAGCTCACAGGAAGAAATAGACGGGTTATCAGGTACATAATGAGGAAAAGTCACTGTCTCTTTGTTATCTGGTGGTATCCCGGAGGATTCAGGAAACAACTGGAGGTCCTCCGCCGGGTCAGAAGAGTGCAGAGGCTCAGAGAAAACAACTGCTTCAGAGTACACTAGGTCGGACTCACTGGAGGAAGCAGGCGAGGTATCGGGTACCGAGTATAGGAAAGTCTCTGTCCATTCACCACCAGGTGGCACCCCGAAGGGTTCTGGAGACAGCTGGCGGACCTCCGCCTGGTCAGAGGGGTGTAGAGACTCACGGGTAACCTCTGCTTTAGAGTACACTAGGTCGGACTCACTGGAGGAAGCAGGCGAGGTATCGGGTACCGAGTATAGGAAAGTCTCTGTCCATTCACCACCAGGTGGCACCCCGAAGGGTTCTGGAGACAGCTGGCGGTCCTCCGCCTGGTCAGAGGGGTGTAGAGACTCACGGGTAACCTCTGCTTCAGAGTACACTAGGTCGGACTCACTGGACGAAGCAAGCGAGGTATCAGATCCAGGATATAGGAAAGTCTCTGTCCATTCACCACCAGGTGGCACCCCGAAGGATTCTGAACACAACTGGAGGTCCTCCGCCTGGTCGGAGGGGTGTAGAGACTCAGGAGTAACCTCTGCTTCGGAGTACACTAAGTTGGACTCACTGGACGAAGCGAGCGAGGTATCAGGTACAGAGTATAGGAGAGTCTCTGTCCTTTCGCTACCAGGTAGCACCCCGAAGGGTTCAGGAGACAACTGGAGATCCTCCGCCTGGTCGGAGGGGTGTAGAGACTCGGAGGTAACTACCACTTTGGGGTACCCATTGTCAGGCTCACAGGACGAAGCGGACAAAGTATTGAGTACCGGGTGTAGAGAAGTCTCTCTCCATTTGTCATCGAGTGGTATCCCGGAGGGTTCAGGAGGCAACAGGGGATCCTCCGCCAGGTAGTAGAGGTGCACAGACTCTGAGGTAACCACAGCTTTGGAGCATCCTTGGACATGCACACCGGTTAAAGAGAAAGAAGCATCTGATGCCGGGTGCAGGAAGTTCTCCTGTGTGGAGTCTGGATGGGCAGAAGTCTCTTCGGCCAGGAGAACTGGTGCACTACCCACGCACATTACCCATTGGGGTTTCTCCGGGATACAGGGAGATGAAGCTTCAGTAGGGACTTCAAGGTTGGGGTCAGGAGGTCTCAGGGAGGACAGACCCTGGCGTGACGGCTTGCCTCTAAGTCTAGCACGTCTGGACTGCCTCTTGAGGTTGAGAGAAGTATTCCGGAAAGCGTAGTCACCCTGTGAGGATTCTGGGTGGGCAGTAGTCTCATTGGGCTGGAGGACTATTGCGCTACCCACACACATTACCCGTCGGGGCTGCTCCGGGATATTGGGAAGTGAAGCTTCAGCAGGGGCTTCAGAGCTAGGGTCCTCGAAGACCATACGAAAGGCCACCAGGAAGGCCTGCAGGTCAAGGATGACAGGATCCCATGCTTCCCATAGGGGGGTGACCCATTTCAAGGCATCACCCGCTAGGTAGTCAATCATAAAGGCCACTTTAGCCCAATCGGAAGGAAAATAGAGAGGGTAGGCCTTAAAGTGTAGCATGCATTGCTCCACAAATGCACGACACTGTCTTGGATCCCCATAGTAACGTGGCGGATCCGCAGGAACGAGAGCTGATAGATCCATCTGGACGGGTGCGTAATTCGCCTGGAACTCAGCTAAAGGGGGGAAAAAATTTATTTATTTATTTTAATGCATGTATTCGCTGGAAAAACTTCTCAAAGAGCGAAGGCCGTGGGGCTCAACGGGAACCATGGCCTGAGCATGCTGTTATGCACACGCCCGGGCTAAGCGGCGTGTGCGTGTGATTGGTAGTGATTCCACTGGACCGTGCCGGAGAGTGAATGCCTGGAGGGGCGTGACTAAGTATTCACCCGATCCGACCAGGGTCGCACGACGGCATACGACGCCAGTGCACCAAGGAGGAACCGAGCAGAGGGACCAGGTGCTACTCCAGGACAGACCCCGGACACGGCTGTTGACCCACACAGGGGAATACAGGAACAGGCTGGTAGGCTGGCACACAGACTGGAGGGTATAGGCAGGCACGACTGGTATGCAGGCAGGCGGGTATGCAGGCAGGGGGGTAAAGGCAAGCACAGCTAGAGTGCAGACAGGGAGGCACTAGCAGGTAGGAACACAGGCGGGATAGGACCCAGTACACACCGGGACTCAGGAACAATACAGGCAGAGGGTTACAGGCAAGCACAGCTAGAGTGCAGACAAGGCTGAGCAGGGAGGACAGGGCTCTGTTCACACGGAACAGACAGGAAGGGAAAGACAGAGCCAGATACTCACACAGTACTTGCAGAGACAACAAGCAGGAGTTAGGTACGAGTTCAGACTCTGCAGAAAAAGGAAGGGAACGGACATAGAGGCAAAACAGGTAAAGGACAGGAGAGAGTTCAGACTGGAACTGAGTGTACGGAGGAGACCGACACTGCAGAGGGATACAGGAGCGGGTCTGGGAATACGGCCCCCAGAGAGGCGGGACGAACAGGCAAGGAGCGTGTTCAGACAGGACAGACCAGACGCAGGAGCGGGTCTAGGAAATCGGCCACTAGAAGGCGGAACGAACAGGCAAG
The DNA here is from genome assembly GCF_046119375.1 of Phyllobates terribilis. Taxonomy (NCBI): domain Eukaryota; kingdom Metazoa; phylum Chordata; class Amphibia; order Anura; family Dendrobatidae; genus Phyllobates; species Phyllobates terribilis. The sequence continues at coordinate 15,465,624 of NW_027362761.1, read as the reverse complement.
GAGCGTGTTCAGACAGGACAGACCAGAGAACACAAAAAGGACACAGTTCAGACACGGGAGCTGATACCGCAAAGCAGGAGACATACAGGACTCAGTTCAGACACGGGAGCTGAAACCGCAAAGCAGGAGACATACAGGACTCAGTTCAGACACGGGAGCTGATACCGCAAAGCAGGAGACATACAGGACACAGTTCAGACACGGGAGCTGATACCGCAAAGCAGGAGACATACAGGACTCAGTTCAGACACGGGAACTGATACAAAAAGCAGGAGACAAGAGACGGGACCTGGCACCTTCAGAGTCCAAGCACACACTGAAGGAAACACTATGCTCAGGCAGGGATAGAAGGGAGCTGCTGAGCTATATACCAAGTGACAGACAGCAATAGGCTGAGGACGCACAAGGGGTGTGACCCACAGCAGGTACAAAAGGCAGGAAGTGATCGGGCGCCGCCCTTAAGCAGCAGAAACAGACACAAACAGACAGCATGGAGGGAAGCCAGAGAGACATTCTGGACAGGAGATCAAGTGCGCCCTCTTGCACAGTGGGAGATGGACCACCATGCAAGGACGCCGCCAGGTATGTTACAGACAGTCTATATACAGAGCACCTGTGTATAATGTCACTGGTGATCACTCTATTACTTGTACACTATACACTATATACAGAGCTCCTGTGTATAATGTCACTGACTATATAATATAGTAACATAGACTATATAATATAGTCTATAGTGTACAGGTAATATAGTGATTACCAGGCAGTGACCTTATACACAGGAGCCCTGTTTATAGTGTACAGGTAATACAGTGATCACCAGTGACATTATACACAGGAGCTCTGTATATAGTGTCAGTGTACAGGTAATACAGTGATCACCGGTAACATTATACACAGGAGCTCTGCATATAGTATATAGTATACAGTATAGTGTGCGTGTACATGTAATACACTGACTCACCAGGAACATCTCTAGTTGAAGTCCTTCATCTTCGCTTTTCTTTTTCATCCGGCACAGACCGACATCACTTCTTCCATCCTGGTCTCGTCACTGCAGAAAATAACACACAGTTATCAATAGCTGATCTCTTCTAGAGCACATTCCCACTTATTCCCCGATTTCTACACTACGCCAGATGAAGAAAAAAAAAGCGACATAGTGCTGCCCTGCACAGTAACAGGACCCCCCTTTTGTTCCTCCCCCATGGAAGACAGTATCCTCAAAAGTAAATTATATTACAGTAGCAATGTCCCCTACAGTAATTATGTCCCCATTTGCCACCATAAACTAATAATACCTCATTTTGGCCCCATACTGTAATTGTCACCCATCCTGGCCCCCTTTATTTAATATCCCCCATCCTAGGCCCCCATGTATTACACCCCATATCCTGGACCCCTATGCATTCCCACTCATCCTGGGCCCCTATGTATCATCCCCCCCATCCTGGGCCTCTTTGTATCCCCATCCATCCTGGGCCCCTATGCATCACCCTCCTCACCATCCTGGGCTCCTATGTATTCCCCACACCCTTGCTGGGCCCCTATGTATCCCTCGCACTCATTCTGGGCTCCTATGTATCACCCCCTTCATCCTGAGCCCCTGTCACAGTTGTGTCAAAGGTGACAGACAGTCGCCCTGCAGTTGGTTGCAGGAGATCTCTATATTTGGCATTACAGAAATCTTCTTAGAGGCTGTCTCTAGGACCCAGCGGCTACTTCCCTCTGGCTAATTAACTGCCTGGCCTGGGTGTATAAATACCTGGTGTGTGCTAGAGGGAGGTGTCGGCAATACTCAATATTCCTTGTGAAGGCTTAGCAAGAGCAGTACCTTTTCCTCTCTGGAGTTTGAGAACGTGTTTGTGCATTTGTCTGGAGTCATCTAAAGCTAAGCACTTTTCCCCTATTTGTCCTTCCTTGTTATCTATAGTGTTTAGTGGAGCTCAACTTGTGCTCATCTCCTCCCTTCCCTAGCATGAGCCAAACGCCAGGGAAAGACAGGGCGAGGTACATGTGCGGCGATAGGTTAAGAGCCAATACAGGGATGTTAGGGGAGACAGGGTGATGCTAGATCAACCTAGGAGGTCTCCACTTTCCCTCCTTTCCCTAGAGTCTTGGCTCCCTTTCCCTCTTCCGTTTGTGTTGCACTAAGTCTTTCCCACATCTTGCGTGACAGCCCCTATGTATCACCCTCCCTCATCATGGGCCCCTATGTATCACCCCTTTTTATCATGGGCCCTATGTATCACCCCTCTTCATCCTGGGCCCCTATATATCACCCCCCTTCATCCTGGGCCCCTATGTATGACACCCTTCATCATGGGCCCCTATGTATCACCCCTCCTTCATCATGGGCCCCTATGTATCACCCCCTTTCATCATGTGCCCCTATGTATCAGCCCCCTTCATCATGGGCCCCTATGTATCACCCCCCCTTCATCATGGGCCCCTATGTATCACCCCCCCATCAAGGGCCCTTATGTATCACCCCCTTCATCATGGGCCCCTATGTATCACCCCCCCATCATGGGCCCCTATGAATCATCCCCCCTCTGAGCTTTTATGCTGCCCCATCCCAGTTCCCTAGGTCCACTCACTACCCTGCTCATTCACATAGAAAAAAAAATCTTCTCACCTTCCTGCACTCCCCTGGCGGCATCCTCTGCAGATTCATGTCGGTGTGGTCTTCAACAGGGCCGCCGACCCATCAGATGCCGCTCACTGACATCAGCACCCAGCGCATAGCACTGATGTTAAAGACCACTGACGTCAGCACCCGGCGCATAGCAGTGACGTTCAATGCCCGCTGGACTATCAGAGGCTGTTGATTGACCAGTGGCCTTTAAACGTCACTGCTATGCGCCGCATGATGTCTGAGTGCGGCGCATAGCAGAGACAGTGATAGGCGGGCCCGTGGTTAGAAAGACCACGGTTACCGGCGGGCCCCTACTATATCTGGCATGGGGGCCAGTCCAACGATGAGATTGTCCGGTGGGCCAGTCCGACGCTGGTCCCAGGTCGTATATAGACCCGATGACGCTATGTGGCCAGCCAATCACTGTAATGCCACAACCAACATGTCTACAGCATTAAAGTGACTGTCAGGCAATCCTTGCATGGTAATTTGATGCCTAATATGCGCCAAACATGCGGGGACTCCAGCTCCCACCCGAACATTTAAAAAATACTCGCCAAGTAACGAGCATCGCGACCACTGTGATGCTCGGGCGAGTTACGAGGAGTGACGACTATGCTTGCTCATCACTATCTGTAACACTAAAGTCACGTCGACAGTGTCAAGGCCAGTCATTGAACTCAGCGATTCTGAGTAGCTTGAGCCATCTACTTGGGCAGAGCTGTTAAGCTCACTAAGTGGCTGTAGCACTGTCACCATGACACTGGGATAAGGGGAGCGTGATAAAAAATAGCTTGTTCTTGTTTTTTTTAAACAAACTGCACCTGGGGATGTTTTTTCTGAAAACGTGAAATTCTTTTAAATGGGTAAACTTGCAACATGCTTGTAAAAAAAAAAGCAACTCGATCTTTTAGTGGCCAGTTACCTAGGCAAGGAGCATGTGCCAAAAGCAGGGTCTAGTTTAGTTCACGCCACTCTGAAGCTGATTGGAACGCTGGGTGAGGCTGGCTTCATTCCCCCTGTGTTTTTTCATGCTGCAGAGGCAAAACTGCTTTTGCTAGCAGCCCAGGAGAATGCACAGTGAAGGCCAGCAGTGCAAGCATTCCCAAAAATGTCTGAAAAAGATGCAGTGTGAATATTCCCTAATTCAACATACAGTATAACCAAACATCAACATATAACCAAGCAAGTGACTTTCCCAGGACTTACAATTTTAGCGGATTATTATTTTTTTGTTTATATTCATCCACCAATTTATTCTTTGCTTTCAGCATCCAATTTCTAACATTAAACAACACTGCATAACTGTGTTTCTGTCACTTTAGCCTCACACCACAAGACGTTTTAGGAGGATATGCCTGCCTTCTTTAAAGCGGACTGAGCAGATGGAAAATAAGCAGCACTGTGTAAAGTAATGTTGTAGAAATATGTGTCATAGAAAATCTTAACAATCTTTGAAGTCACTCACCTCCTCCCTCTTTTTTCCCCTCTGTCATTTGCGAAGAAAGCTGATAATCTTAGTTAACTGGGTTAATTAATATGCAAGAGCTCTTTTAGGGCAAAAAGCTGTACAATTGGCAGGTAATTGTGGAGACATGTGTTGACCCATAGACACAGTTTAACAATGGGCCAGGGACTGAATGAGGAAGTGGATTGCGTAGAGATAGAGAGTACAAAACTTGAATAGATAGGAAACTTCTTGTTAAGGATCAAAGGGAATATATCACACTTTTTAGAATAGCATGGTCCTTCACATTTGCACATTCCTTTCATCCCCAGGCATCTGCTGGACACAGAATAGTGGAATTTCTAAAATTCAATTGGGATGAGACATATATTTTTAGTGGCAGGGCTAATTTGGAACAATATGCATATTTTTTAATATCTGGGAGCCCTGCACATGAGCTGTAAATCAACAGTGCAAAAATAACTGACGGCAGCTGGGTCATGTTTGGTCTTTAAGGAAAGATAAAATCCCAATAAAAAATATGGCATCAATCTTCAACTTCAGCCCACCAACCAGCCCATGTGAGGTCATCTCTTGGGAGTGTGTGGGTGGGACTCAATTTGGCATAAAAGATCAAGCCGAATGATGATCTGTGTTCGTGCTGAGAGATACATTTTTAGTGTAAGCAGGGGCCACGTTCACGTAACGGCCTATTGAAGTGCTCTTCTTCGGCTAAACTGAATTGTCTCTGTGATCGGTATAGTAAGTTCTTTTGTTAATCCCTTTTATTTTCTGTGACTGTACATGCTGTATTGTTTTGTCCCCTTTGTAAAATCTTTTGTATATTTTTCATAAACACTGCCTCCCTTTGGGTTAAATATAAAATTTAATAGATCTGTTTCTTTTGTTCTGTAATCGTGCCTCCCCCGAAGCCATATACGCTACCAGAAAGCAGGTATCCAATCGTATTTTAATAAAACAAAAAGTGATTGGTCGTGGCAGCTAATAATCTTTCTTGGGTTATCGTGGAGTTAGCAGTGATCGTACGGGCGTATATACACATATTCCATGCTTTGGAATTCGGAGGTGTGTATGCTATACGCTCACTGTTAGCTTTCCCATCACTAATAAGTGAGAGCAGCCTGCGGTCCCCTCGGTTAAACATTGGCCAATCGTGTAATTGTCCAGATGATAGGGGGCAGCAGAGAGCTGTTTTCTCCAAAGATCACAGTGGGTGGTCTCTGTGATTATTAGGGATCCTAAATCCCTGACAAATTGGTAGCAGCACCGGGATTCGGCATGATCTTGCTGGTGTTGTCCTGACAAATTGGTGGCAAGCGGTGGGATATTACAGAACATCAGTGGCTGGATTGAGCAATCATTCCTGTCAATGAAAACTTGCACGATTCTGTGCAAAATTTTAAGGAATCAGACTGAGTGTTTTTATATTTTTTTATCTTACGTGTAGCAGTTGCAGTTTTTCTCTTGTTTTTCTGTCTTATCTTTTGTTTGGCAAGGATGGCTACGGGTGGAGAGCCCTGGTATAACCAGCAGTCCAAGGACACTCTTATTGCCCTATGTGAGCTGAGACAGATTGACCCCTGGGCAAAACCAGGCACCAAATGATTGCTGAACTGTTGCAAGGTGCTGCAGAGCCAGTCTGTCACCAAAACCCTGAAGATTTGAAGATCCGCCAAGGCACATATTCCATGAGTTGGAGTCCGGAGGTGTGTATGCCATAAGCTCACTGTTAGCTTTCCGATAACTAATTAGTGAGAGCAGCCTGCGGTCCCCTCGGTTAACTGTCGGCCAATCGTGTAATTGTCCAGACGATAGGGGGCAGCAGAGAGCTGTTTGCGCCAAAGATGGGTGGTCTCTGTGATTATTAGGGATTCTAAATCCCTGACAAATTGGTGGTAGCGGCGGGATTTTGCATGATCTCACCTTTGTCGTCCTGACACTTTCACTTCAGCCTCACACCACCAGACGTTTCAGGAGGATATGCCTGCCTTTTTTAAAGCAGACTCAGCAGATGTAAAATAAGCAGCACTGTGTAAAGTAAGTTACTTCAATGGTGCATGCCACCAGAAGGTTGTCAATCTAAGCTTACTAAGCATTCAAAAATTGATGGGAGGCATATGGATGGAAGATCTTCTTCTATTCATCTATTGTTGCTACATTTCAACAACTGAAGTCAAAATATCACAACAATGGGTGAATTAAAGAACACTTATTGCTTGGAATGCTACTTCTCCTCCAATCAAAGCTCTAGTCCAAAAACAATAAACAAACTTTGTTTTTATAAAAAATGCTGTGGTTATTCTCCTATGTATGAACTGAGATCATCATCCCTATCACTGAAACATCCGATACAAGCCAGAAGTGCCTAACAAGTTTGATCTCTGCTTGTAATCATAATTGATTTTCCTTTGTCCATGGTGTGCAACATAATCAAGAAGTTTACAACCCATGGCACTGTAGCTAATCTCCCTGGACGTGGACAGCAGAGAAAAATTGATGGAAGGTTGCAATGCAGGATACTCCGGATGAAGCAGCCTCAATCAAGTTTTAAAGAAATTCAAGCTGTACTGCAGGCTCAGGGTGCATCAGTGTCAGCGCAAACTATCTATCGACATTTGGATGAAATGAAACGCAATGGCAGGAGACCCAGGAGGAACCCTTTGCTGACACAATGATATAAAAAAGCTAGACTGCATTTTGCCAAAATGTATGTGAGCAAACCAAAATCCTTCTGGGAAAGCATCCTGTGGACAGATAGAGCTTTGTGGTAAAGCACATTATTCTACTGTTTATCGAAAACAGAATGAGGCCTACAAAGAAAAGAACACAGTACCTACAGTGGAGATTCAAAGATGTTTTGGGATTGTTTTGCTGCCTCTGGAACTGGGTGCCTTGACTGTTTGCAAGGGATCATGAAATCTGAAGATTATCCAAGGATTTTAAGTCGCAATGTAGTGCCCAGTGTCAGAAAGCTGGGGTTGCATCCTAGGTCATGGGTCTTCCAGCAGGATAATGACTCGAAACATACTTCAAGAAGCACCCAGAAATGTATGGAAACAAAGCGCTGGAGAGTTCTGAAGTGGCCAGCAATGAGTCCGGACCTAAATCCCATTGAACACCAGTGGAGAAATCTTAAAATTGCTGTTGGAAGATGGCACATTTCAAATTTGAGAGACCTGGATCAGTTTGCAAAAGAAGTGTGGTCCAAAATTCCATTTGAGAGGTGAAAAAATCTTGTCAATGGTTATAAGAAGTGATTGATTGCAGTTATTTATTCCAAAGGGTGTGCAACCAAATATTAAGTTGAGGGTGCCATCAATTTTGTAAGATCCATTTTTTGGGGTTTTGTGTGAAATGATGTCCAATTTGACTTTTTTCTAATTTTTTTGTGCTGTTCCAGTACACACAAAGGAAATAAATGTGTATAACAAAACATGTGTAAGTGCAATAATTTTCTGGGAGAAATACTTCATTTTCTGGAACAATTTCAAGGGTGCCAACACTTTCGGTCATGACTGCAATGGTATTTTTGCTATATAAAGTGGTTTTGTCCTTTATAAAAAAGTGTTTACTTGAATTGGTTAACTATTACTTTATATAGCCACTCTGTAATCAATATTAACAATTACTCAGTGATGCTGCATACAAATGCTTATACTCCTTCATGCAAATATTGGGAGATGACGGTAAGCAGAATGGCAGTAATCCAGACTTTGGGTTTTGTCGGAAATCCTAACCCTAACAGCATTCCCTATTCTCACCAAATGAGCCTTGTGAAGCCTACTCATTAAATTGATTAATGCTTTGCACTCCGTTGCCTTTATTATTTTCTGTATGTCTCCTTGGCAACAGGCAGAATTGTCCTTTTCTTTTATCCTCCTTTGCCTCAATGTTATAAGGAAGGCAGGCCATTTGTGTGTAATAGAGCCATATATTTATACAGGATGTGACAGATGCAGTCATGTGTGTACTGGTCAGGGATACGTAAGGAGCAGGAGTGCATTTGGGATGTTGTGTGCCAGCCGTTAGCTACATTCATGTAGTTTTACTTTTTTTTTCTTATCCCTAAAAACCTACAATATGAGGATATACTGTACAGTGGTGGCCAAAAGTATTGGCACCCCTGCAATTCTGTCAGATAATACTCAGTTTCTTCCTGAAAATGATTGCAATCACAAATTCTTTGGTATTATTATCTTCATTTAATTTGCTTGCAAGGAAAAAACACAAAAGAGAATGAAGCAAAAATCAAATCATTGATCATTTCACACAAAACTCCAAAAATGGGCCAGACAAAAGTATTGGCACCCTCAGCCTAATACGTGGTTGCACAACCTTTAGCCAAAATAACTGCGAACAACCGCTTCCGGTAACCATCAATGAGTTTCTTACAATGCTCTGCTGGAATTGTAGACCATTCTTCTTTGGCAAACTGCTCCAGGTCCCTGATATTTGAAGGGTGCCTTCTCCAAACTGCCATTTTGAGATCTCTCCACATGTGTTCTATGGGATTCAGGTCTGGACTCATTGCTGGCCACCTTAGAAGTCTCCAGTGCTTTCTCTCAAACCATTTTATAGTGCTTTTGGAAGTGTGCTTTGGGTCACAGAGCCGGCACTCTATTTGACAAGCTTCTAGTCTCGTTACACTCCCCCTCGTTCCCATTGGCTCTCACCACACACAAAAAGGCTGCTACCTCTCCTATATTTCCACGCCCCCTGAGGAAGTCATTATGATGAAACGTGCGTAGGGGAATGAGGGAGACCGCAGTATCCTGGTGCCTACAACATAACTGCTTTGTGGTACGTCTATCTAATTATTATATCATGTCTTGCATTTTGCACTGTTAGGGTACTCTTTACTCACAGTCTGCACTATAGCACTTTCATGGATATATAGTATTATATGTACAACATATATATCTCTAATTAGGCACATATATGCGGCTAGTGATCCCTCACAGTATGGAGGTACTTTTTATCTTCTTTCTTATTTATGTGTATGTATTTTACTAATAAAGATTGAATATTTGCTGAATCTATTTTGGTTTCTGACTAATTTATCAGACTGTGGACCAAATAATATGATATCTAGGTTTAGGCTGGTTCAGCAATTACATATGTTATCATAGGACAATTTCTTTGCTCTTCTGATTATAATTATACTCCTTCTCTGTTTAATACAGATAGTCCTAAATACAGCGCCTTATGGATTTAAAAACCAGAGAACTCTCATGGCTTACTAAGGCCTCTGACCTTTTCAAGACAAGTACCTCTACTGTTTTTAATGAAACCACAACTAGTCATAAGGAACTTATACGTAAATATAGAAATGCATTACAAAAAAAGACCAAGATATGGTGGACAAGAGCTACTTTGGAGAACTATATTAAATGTAATATTGTCCCCAGAGGTCTCAGGATCCAACTGTTTCCTACATTTGACCTTGACAATGAGGAATTACTCAAAAGATGGATGGAGGCGGCTACCCGCTGCTCCATCACATTTATGGAAATTATCATTGAAAAAAATACCTCGTCTTTAAAATCTATTGATAATGAGATTGAACAATTTCAAAAAACTATGAAGCAAGAACTATCTATAGAGGCACTTGACAAACACTCTAAAGAGTTTGAAAAAGATCTTGAGAGATGGGAGCAGGAGATCAGCTCTGGTAAAATGGAAAAGTTCACCAGGGACGTTACCGATTATGATAATCACATGATATTTCGATGGCAATATCGAGATTCTATCAATAAACGCAAAAAATCAGTATCCCGTAGTAGTTCCTTGCTGTCCTTACCATCTGTTTCTGACATTTCCAATGAGGAACCCACGAACTCAACTAAGGAGGGCCCCCGTACCAGATATGCTACTAAACGTGGGCCCCACACCTCCCCGATAGGATCTCATAGGAGCAAGGAACAGAGGAGAGAACGGAACAAGGTAATCAATCTATCTACACATACTCTTAGTTCCGCACAACTACAAGTGCTAGAGAAAGGTCTCTCATTTTCACCGTCTCGATCTCTTGACCCTTTCATAGCTATAAAAGATGTCCATCTCTTTGCCCGAAAAATGATATTGAAAAAGTTACACTCGGCTTCATCTTATGAGGATCACTTCACTACTAGGGAAGAACTGGAGGCGTTGGCCATTCTAGAATCCTTATCTGAGGAAAACTCTACCTCTAACACGGTGAGTAACTTTCCTCTTCACCTATATGGTAAATCCAAAAGATTTCCACCTATCAGTATATGTCCAGCTGTGGATGTCTTTACAAAATTGGTATCAACTGACATAGAGAATTTGGTCTCTACATCTAGTAAGACATACAAAAATCTTAACAAAATTGAACAATCAGCATTGAAGGAGTTACAGCAGTGGCAGGATGTCATCTATAAACCAGCCGATAAAGGTGGCAATACTGTTATCTGGCCTAAGGAAGCGTACGAAAAACAGGCCTATAGACTGCTTAATGATACACTTTGTTACCGCAGATTATCGAACAACCCTACAGCCCACTTTCAATCGGAACTGGTCCAAATATTGGAAAAAAGTTTTGAGCAAGGCATTATTCCAAAGAAAATGTTAGATGCCATTAGAGATCTACATCCTCGTATCTCCACCTTTTATATTATCCCTAAAATACACAAAAATCTGACTGACCCACCTGGAAGACCCATTGTCGCGAGTATTGGCAGTCTATGTGAACTAATATGTGTGACCATTGATTTCTATTTGAAACCTATAGTTACCACACTGCCATCCCACATTAGAGATACTACTGCGGCACTACATCGTATAGATGGTATACAGCTGACTTCTAATATGACCATGGTAGTGGCAGACATCGAATCCCTGTACACCTCAATTAAGCATGAGGACGGTCTAAGGGCGGTCTCTTTCTTTCTGAAATCTAGTGACATTGAACCCGAACTGGTGGAACTATTGCTGATTTTATTAGAATTTGCCCTTACTCATAATTACTTTATCTTCAACAAACAGATCTACTTACAAACTCAAGGCACAGCTATGGGTGCGGCCTGTGCACCCAGCTATGCAAATTTGTTTCTTGGAGCATGGGAAAGGGATATCTTCATGATAGACTTAATACCAGGCATTGAAAATGTTCAACAGTGGATGAGATACATAGACGATGTATGGTTCATCTGGGAGGGCACTAATGCGGAATTGGAGTCATTTATGTCCAAACTAAACTGTAATGATTTGAATATCAAACTATCACACAAAGCAGGAAGACACGTGGAATTTCTGGACATCAGTATCTCGGCTCTACCATGTGGTAGCCTGCATACAGATGTCTATAGAAAGCCGACTTCCACAAATACACTCCTCCATGCAAGCTCCTCTCATCCAGCGTCCACAATCAGAGCCATTCCAGTAGGTCAATTTCTGAGACTGAGGCGAATTTGCTCTGATAATCATTCCTTTGAAAGACAGTCAGTAGATTTGAAAAAACGCTTTAAGGAAAGAGGATACAACCACCATCAGATACAGAAAGGATACTTTAGGGCCAAACATACCCCACGAAATGATATCTTATATAAATCTAAACTCAATGAATCCTCTAACAATGAGTCTATTCGATTGATCACAACATACAATGATCAATGGAATGATCTCAAAAAAATCGTACATAAACATTGGAATGTATTGCGAGTTGACCCTGTCCTTAAAAAGTACCTACCGGAACATCCGTCTATTGTAGCACGTAGGTCAAAAAACCTCAAAGATATTCTAGTTCAAAGTCATTATGAAGGTAGACGTCAAAGTGCCAACACCTGGCTAGATTCAATTGGTTTCTATCCATGTAACCACTGTAAAGCATGTGCCAACATGCTTAAGGCGATGGACTTCAGAAACTCAACCGGGACAAGAACATATACAATTAGACATCATCTTACGTGTTCTTCTAAAGGTGTTATATATTTTGCTGAATGTCCCTGCAAAAAAATCTATATAGGATTGACCACCAGAGAACTGAGGATTCGTATACGTGAACACGTACGGGACATCGAAAAGAGTCTAACAACAGAAGATGCAACCTCACTGAAAACACTACCAAAGCATTTCTATCTTTACCATCAGAGCAATGCAAAACTGCTCAAAGTTAGGGCAATCGACCAGGTAACCATGGGGTCCAGAGGTGGAAATCTTGGCAAATTGCTTGCTCAAACTGAAAGCAAATGGATATATAGGCTCAAGACTGTATCACCCCATGGTCTCAATGAAAATTTTGGGTTTAATGCTTTTCTCTAACAAAAAAAATTTCCTCTTTTTTGTTATTTATTTACTATCCCTTTATATGGCTTTGGCTGTGGTTTCCATGGGTGGGAATAGGTTTTTTATGTGTTTTTATTGATTTTACATTTTCTTCACTTCTTTTTACTTCTATAGATTACAGTCTCCATGTGTGGTGATGATTTGCTGGATGTGAACTTTGATACATGCCCTATGTGGACTCAACAAAAAATATACTTACCTGGAGCCGTTGCGGATGTGGATGCTGTCCAGGGGGGGCCTGTCTTGAGACGTGGGGCTGTGTCTCTGTTGGGTGGTCCGGGCTCACTGGGATTCTGGAAAACAACGTCATCATGAATATCGCATGTTTTCTTGAAGGAGGACTATATGAGATATGTATATGTATGTCTTTGTATTAACTGCTGTATATATGTGCAATCTAAATGTATGCGGCACCTTTTTTAACTGGCAATACACAATTTGTCATATTTCACTAATATAAATAACTATGCTTTTACATGCACACAGCACTTTATCTATTTATTTATTTGTATAATATACACTCCATAATATACTATATTGCATCTATAAGTATAATAGAAGTTAACTTATGGCTCCAATATACATCAATGTTACACATTTTAGTCTTTTTAAATTTATTTACGCACACATGTCACTAGTCCTCACGAGCTCGGGATCTTAATACCTACATACATGCACGTCACTTCTTTCCCTATGTATTCATTTATCTTTTTTTAGTATACAGTCATATTTAGCGTACATATTTTTCTGCACACTGTAATATGGTTCTCTTATAAAAAGCTCACTACTATATCACTACACTTCCTTACTTCTTTCACAACATATACATTATTCTTTCATATTGCACTATGCTTTAGTGAGATTACACAATGTCTGGTATAATCATTCCCAGTACCACTCTGTCCTTCATTCTTCAGCTGCTGTCACCCACTAGTGCGCTTGCGCCTTCACGTTCAGCGCTTCAGACTTCTGAGTATCCGGCCACAGTGGGAGCGCATTCGCGGTAAACCTCGTAAATCACCATGGTGACTGAGGTGGCGTGCGCTCCACAGACCGGAACCCGGAAGTCACAACTAATAGGAAGCGCTGCGGGAGGTTCTAAGCACGCGCCATACATGGTCGGTGACTATCAGACCCTATTGGCTTCCAGCTTTATGACGCTTTCCCCTCACAGAGCCGGCACTCTATTTGACAAGCTTCTAGTCTCGTTACACTCCCCCTCGTTCCCATTGGCTCTCACCACACACAAAAAGGCTGCTACCTCTCCTATATTTCCACGCCCCCTGAGGAAGTCATTATGATGAAACGTGCGTAGGGGAATGAGGGAGACCGCAGTATCCTGGTGCCTACAACATAACTGCTTTGTGGTACGTCTATCTAATTATTATATCATGTCTTGCATTTTGCACTGTTAGGGTACTCTTTACTCACAGTCTGCACTATAGCACTTTCATGGATATATAGTATTACATGTACAACATATATATCTCTAATTAGGCACATATATGCGGCTAGTGATCCCTCACAGTATGGAGGTACTTTTTATCTTCTTTCTTATTTATGTGTATGTATTTTACTAATAAAGATTGAATATTTGCTGAATCTATTTTGGTTTCTGACTAATTTATCAGACTGTGGACCAAATAATATGATATCTAAAATTTGTTGGTAGTCTTCAGACCTCATAATGCCATGCACACGGTCAAGCAGTCCAGTGCCAGAGGCAGCAAAGCAACCCCAAAACATCAGGTAACCTCTGCCATGTTTGACTGTAGGGACCGTGTTCTTTTCTTTGAATGTCTCTTTTTTTTTTCCTGTACACTCTATGTTGATGCTTTTTCCCAAAAAGCTCTACTTTTGTCTCATCTGACCAGAGAACATTCTTCCAAAACGTTTTAGGCTTTCTCAGGTAAGTTTTGGCAAACTCCAGCCTGGCTTTTTTATGTCTCGGGGTAAGAAGTGGGGTCTTCCTGGTTATCCTACCATACAGTCCCTTTTCATTCAGACGCCAACGGATAGTAAGGGTTGATACTGTTATACCCTCGGACTGCAGGGCAGCTTGAACTTGTTTGGATGTTAGTCGAGGTTCTTTATCCACCATCCGCACAATCTTGCGTTGAAATCTCTCGTCAATTTTTCTTTTCCGTCCACATCTAGGGAGGTTAGCCACAGTGCCATGGGCTTTAAACTTCTTGATGACACTGCTCACGGAAGACACAGGAACATTCAGGTCTTTGGAGATGGACTTGTAGCCTTGAGATTCCTCATGCTTCCTCACAATTTGACTTCTCAAGTCCTCAGACAGTTCTTTGGTCTTCTTTCTTTTCTCCATGCTCAATGTGGTACACACAAGGACACAGGACAGAGGTCGAGTCAACTTTAATCCATGTTAACTGGCTGCAAGTGTGATTTAGTTATTGCCAACACCTGTTAGGTGCCACAGGTAAGTTACAGGAGCTGTTAATTACACGAATTAGAGAAGCATCACATGATTTTTCAAACAGTGCCAATACTTCTGTCCACCCCCTTTTTTAGGTTTGGTGTGGAATTATATCCAATTTGCCTTTAGGACAATTCTTTTTGTGTTTTTTCATTGAAGACAAATTAAATGAAGATAATAATACCAAAGAATTTGTGATTGCAATCATTTTCAGGAAGAAACTGAGTATTATCTGACAGAATTGCAGGGGTGCCAATACTTTTGGCCACCACTGTATATCTTCTGTTTCCAGGCTTCTGGTAATGTCCGCACAGGGAAAATACAACTAGTTGTTCTTCACCTCATGTGGAACCCTCTCTTTATCCAATTTATGAAAACCTACAGATGTATAAACCTGAAGATTGAAAACGGCTTGAAAGTAATTACAACATTACTATGGCTTTTTTAACAGCACATTTTAGCTGAAGTGTGTGCCAAACATAAGGCTTTGATATATGGTATAGAGTTGCATACACTATCCATAAGCCACCACTGTAAAAACAAAGCTATACTCTGCAAAGCCAACTGCAAAGGAAAAACTGAGCAGGCTGAGCCTAGTAAAAATGGATTACTGTCTGTTGCTATCAAAAGGAAAATGTTTTGGCAATCAAAACCACTGACAAGTGAACACCATTAATTATTATTTGACATCAGCATTTGGGTCTGGTAATAATGAAGTAAAGGAGGCCACAGGATGTGCATATGGCTACATTCACACATCTAGGTGACACGCCAGAGTGTCGTCCTTTTTTGTTTTTTTAAACAGACAGCACTCAAACCCATAGAGTAGGATGGATATATTCCCACATCTGTTAAAATCACGGATCTGTGAGTGAGGTTTGTGTTATTCAAAGCATGTCTCATACAATTTTGTGGATGGATCATCAATATAAAAGTAGTAGATAACCCCTTTGAATGTACACATAAAGGCTCATACTCATCTGCATGAAAAACAGACTAGTGCTCAGATCAGACTAAGAAAATAATCGCACCATGCTGCGATTTGCTGCATATATCAGACGAGACTCGCCAATGCAAGTCAATGGGTGCAATTAAAAATCGGAGGGCACTTGGACCATGCGAGTGTCGTTATAACATGAGTTTTTTTTTTTTTAATCAAATAATTTTTATTGAAAACTCCAAATACAAATTTTCCATCTTTCAAATAACATAAATGACATAGTAATTCCAAAGTATAAAACATAACCAAAGTATCTCAACTTCAATTCCCTACCCCACCCTAAACCCAATTTCCAACTTTTCAGAGAGGACCATTTTCATTTTCAGAGCAGTTATAGAATAACAGTAAAAAACTCGTAGAAGGGAGAAGAAGATAAAAAAAAAGTGACCAACAACTAAAGGGATAGCATCATAATTATTCTATCTCTAATTAGAAGATTTGTGGGCAGCCCTGAAGTTTATGTGTGTAACGGGGGGGGGCAGGGTAGTAGCCATTGTCGAGTGGCACTTATGTTACTAATTCTTCACCCTGACCCGCTACAGAAATAGGGGACTCTGTGAATCCCTGGGTGTGTGTGTTGCAGTGCTCCATACCTCCATACTCACTTCTGACCTGCCATCCTGGGTGCCGACTCTTTTAGTATTCAGAAGGAGGAAACCAGACTAGCTTAAAAACTTAAAAGCTTCTTTACTTACAGCAACAGTGAAATACAGGGAGTAGCAAGTGATACAGTCTCCTTTTGTTCTTTTCACATACAGCGGCACTTTTCCAGTAATGATCGACACAAATACAGATTCTGTGATGATGAAGAATAAGGCAGAATGTGTCAGCCCTAGGGGCAGGGACGGACTGAGACTGAAATTCAGCCCTGGCATTTCAAATCACACAAGCCCATGCTGTCCCCGTCCCCAAGCACCAGATGGGGATAAAGACCAATATTTCTAATAATGCCATTAATACCGCTATATAAGATTAAATAATTAGAATATCAAAATAATAACATTGCAATATTACAGGCAAATAACAACAAACCATAACCAAATATTGGCAGCATATACAGTATTGATAATACCACCATACTGATTGTTAAAAGGGTTGAGGTGAAAGTCAATGTAACTTCAGATTACTGAATCCTCATAGCGCACACTTTGAGGATTCTCTAGTGCCGGCATTGGGAGCGGCCATCATGTGACTGCAAGTATGCGATTTTAAAATTTCACTTGTATTGAGTGAGGCCGTGCACGTCTAGTTAGCACTTGTCTGCATATATGCAAATCGCATACTTGCGGTCACATGATCATGGGTGTAACTACAGTAGGTGCGAGGGTTGCAATCGCACCTAGGCCCTGGAGCCTAGGGGGCCCCAAAATCACTTTGGCGTATATGAAAAGACCAATGCTACTAAAGACTTGCAATAAAACTCCCAGGGCAAAAACCGGAGAATCCTCACAGCGTGCGAGTTCTGTGAGGATTCAGAAGTCCGCAATTACATAGTCACTGCAGACTTTAACTTCAAGCTTGGACAACTACATTTAACCAAAAACACTGTACTGAGACTGATATTACCACCATACAGAGACTATACACTGCGTGCAGAATTATTAGGCAAGTGCGTATTTTGATCACTTTGATACTTTTTATACATGTTGTCCTCCTCCAAGCTGCATAGGCTTGAGAGCCAACTACCAATTAAGTAAATCTGGTGATGTGCATCTCTGTAATGAGGAGGGGTGTTGACTAATGACATCAACACCCTATATAAGGTGTGCTTAATTATTAGGCAGCTTCCTTTCCTTTGGCAAAATGGGTCAGAAGAGAGATTTGACGGGCTCTGAAAAGTCCAAAATTGTGAGATGTCTTGCAGAGGGATGTAGCAGTCTTGAAATTTCCAAACTTTTAAAGCGTGATCACCGAACAATCAAGCGTTTTATGGCAAATAGCCAACAGGGTCGTAAGAAGCGTGTTGGCCAAAAAAGGCGCAAAATAACTGCCCATGAATTGAGGAAAATCAAGCATGAAGCTGCCAAGTTGCCATTCGCCACCAGTTTTGCCATATTTCAGAGCTGCAACGTTACTGGAGTATCAAAAAGCACAAGGTGTGCGATACTCAGGGACATGGCCAAGGTAAGGAAGGCTAAAAACGACCACCTTTGAACAAGAAACATAAGATAAAACGTCAAGAATCGGTCAAGAAATATCTTAAGACTGATTTTTCAAAGGTTTTATGGACTGATGAAATGAGAGGGACTCTTAATGGGCCAGATGGATGGGCTAGAGGCTGGATCAATAAAGGGCAGAGAGCTCCACTCTGACTCAGAGGCCATCAAGGTGGAGGTGGGGTACTGGTATGGGCTGGTATCATCAAAGATGAACTTGTGGGACCTTTTCGGGTTGAGGATGGAGTGAAGCTCAACTCCTAGACCTACTGCCAGTTTCTGGAAGACAACTTCTTCAAGCAGTGGTACAAGAAGAAGTCGGTATCGTTCAAGAAAAACATGATTTTCATGCAGGACAATGCTCCATCACATGCATCCAACTACTCCACAGTGTGGCTGGCCAGTAAAGGTCTAAAAGAAGAAAAAATAATGACATGGCTCCCTTGTTCACCTGATCTGAACCCCATAGAGAACCTGTGGTCCATCATAAAATGTGAGATCTACAGGGAGGGAAAACAGTACACCTCTCGGAACAGTGTCTGGGAGGCTGTGTTGGCTGCTGCATGCAATGTTGATCGAAAACAAATCAAGCAACTGACAGACTCTATGGATGGAAGGCTGTTGAGTGTCATCATAAAGAAAGGTGGCTATATTGATCACTAATTTTTTTTGTTTTTGTTTTTGCATGTCAGAAATGTTTATTTCTAAATTTTGTGCACTGATATTGGTTTACCTGGTGAAAATAAACAAGTGAGATGGGATTATATTTGGTTTTTATTAAGTTGCCTAATAATTCTGCACAGTAATAGTTACCTGCACAAACAGATATCCTCCTAAGATAGCCAAATCTAAAAAAAAAAAAACACTCCAGCTTCCAAAAATAGTAAGGTTGGATATTTATGAGTCTTTTGGGTTGATTGAGAACATAGTTGTTAATCAATAATAAAAATAATCCTCTAAAATACAACTTGCCTAATAATTCTGCACACAGTGTATAATGGTAATATCAGTTTTACACTAGTGCTCTACAGTGGTATATTGTGCAAGTTCTCACCAGTGACGTTCTCGCTGATTGTTGTAATTTATTTTCCCTTTTCCATTGCATTCTGTCCAGACCACCCTGACCTCTACATCCATCCATGACTCATCCCTACAAAATGTAACACACAGACATCTTCACTTTACTGATTTTCCAGGATCCTCCTCACATTCTACCACATCTAAAAAACCACAACTTGTAACACCTTATAAGAATTCTCCTGTGCCTCCTTTAATAATGCTCCTCCTTGACTTCATATAATAATGACCCTGTACCTCCGTATAATAATAAAAATTTCCCCTGTGCTTTCTTATATTAATAATAATGACTCCTAGCTTCCCCTAAAATGGTGACAATCCCCCACCCCCCATTGTGCCTCCTTATAATAATGACCCTCAGTGGCCCTTTTTTGTAATAATGCTCCTGAGAAAGGGGCGTACATAGAAATAACAGGCGCCCCATAGAAAAAGTCCAATCACGTCACAGTCAAAGAAGAACATATGTGTCACCCCAGGCCTGGATGCCACAAACAATAATCTGTGTCTGAGAGCAGGAGGGAGGTTCCCTGGTTAGGGACCATTAGCATGCAGCACCTCCTGTCCCAGGCCAGTAGGGGGAGCTAGCTGCCCTATAAAAAGCTGGAACTGGGGCAGGGTTAGAGAGACCAGAACCCACTTCTGAAGTGTCCAGAAGGGCTTCTTAGAGGAAGGGACAGGTCAGCAGCAGCTGAGGAGTCCGTGAGGCAGAGGAGGAACTACAAGCCAGGGACAGAGGCGATGATAGCCGGTCCTGGCAGAGAACCAATCTAACCGGACATTGGGGTCCGAGGCTGCCCGGGTTATCAAGCCCAGCAGCAGAGAACCAACCCGAGAGGGATTTCAGGTCCCTTTACCTAAGAAGCCTGGAGGCTCCGCCACACAGAGGGACCAGTACAGCGAGGAGAAAGCAAAAGGTACCCAAGGCCCGAGTCGCAAGCCATACAGGCGAGAAGTACACGGCCAGCTCAGGGACGTGGGCTATTACATCATAAAGAGGGGGATAGTCAGAAAGAGCATAGAGAGAACGGTAGGCCTACACACTCACCCTGACCAGTGGGGCTCGCCCGAATGCTCTCAGATACCCAGGCCCATTCCTAACCGGTACTACTGTTGGGTCATTAATAACATCTACAATAAAGACCCAGAACTGTTTGAAGCGGACTCTGAACTCTTACTATTGCGGCCTGCACTATCACCCCCAACATCCACCTAAACTACCCTGGGGCTACACTCCTCCCGTGGGGAGTTATCCTACCTCTGTGCTGCACACCAACACCAGCCCCAGTGGCCTGCCCTGCAGCGGCGGTTATCCCTGACCGCAATCCACGGTTGGCGTAGTCGGACATTTAAAGCACTGATTGATAGACTGCCACAATTTGGTCTGACCACCCTGAGCCACGGGACCGGGTTGCCACCACTACTACCCCCAGCATCGTACAGAAGCCCGGTTCTGGGTACCCCACGGCCCAGGGGGCAAGTCAGCTTTGGCGTAGTCGGCAGGATTGTGACCAACCCGCCACAAACGGGTATTGCGTGCCTGAAAAAGACTTTATACATACCTGAGTGAAGTTTCCCGCCATTCGGGGCCATTTCCCGCCAATCTGAGCCGTTTCCCGCCATCGGGCGCCATCTTCGGGACGCCGCGCGGGAAGAAGAGGGGCGTGGACGTTAAAAAACGCGCGAGACCTGAAGCTCTGCCCTACGCTGAGACGCTGCGCAAGGTCCTGGAAGGAGATCCAGCGGACGCCGACGTCATCACCGAGCGACACAAGGTCCTCGCCCAGAGCATCGCGAGCGGAGCCGCGGCCTACAAAAGAGGATGGCCGGAAGGTAGGCCACGGTTAACTAGTGGGGAGGAAGATGTCGGACGCGGAGGGACACTCTACCACCAGCGTTGCCGCTGCAGCTGTGATGCCGTTTTCCATGCCCTATATCCCCGGAGCGGCCTGGCTGCCACAGTATGCTGGCGAGTCGCATACCTTGGGCGACTTTAAAGAAAGGCTGTATAGCCTGTTCAAAGTTTATCCCCTGACAGAAGAACAGAAAGTAAGCATACTGATAGGGCAGTTAACTGGTGCGGCCCAGCGGGAGGTAAAGTCTTGAACAGCTGAGGAGAAAAGGACTGTAAGGGGAGTTCTGACCCGTCTACGGGACACCTTTGATACCCGTACCTCAGCAGAAATCAAAATGCGGTTCTATGGATGTAAGCAGCGAGCTCAAGATAGCATCAGAGATTATGCCCTAAATTTACAGGATGCCTTGGGAGCAATCAAGCAAGCTGACCCTGGCAGCGTGCAGGATACAGATAAACTATTGACTGACCAGTTCATAGAAGGTCTGCTGTCCAGCGCCCACAGAACCCAGCTGCGCCTCATGGCCCTACAGAACCCCGATTTGACTTTTGCACAGTTCAAAGATAGGGCCATCCGGGTGCTCCGAGAACCCGCACCGGGTGGCGCTGTAGCTTCCCGGCGCCATGCCATCACTTACCACCAGGGGGCGGCGCCCTACCCCGCAGACCTTGTGGGGGCTGATGCGCAGGCCCTAAACCCATCCCCGCCTGCAAACCTGCACCATCAGGTCCAAGAACTAACAAAGAGTGTTGCTGCATTGACCAGGACCGTACAGTCATTACAGATGGACCCGTCAGGACCAATCAAGCTGGCTTCCAGTCCGGAGGATGTCCCGTGGAGTCGACAGAGGAGGATCCCGTCATTCAGAGGGAGGCCCACCGACCGTTACACTGAGGATGGACAGCCAATTTGCCGCCGTTGCAGCCAGCCGGGACACGTAGCTAGGTACTGTACTTTAAATGGGCCCGACCTGGGGCAGAGGGCCAACCCCCAGGCATAAGGTCATCAGGCCCGTCTAATTGGCGTGATAAGTACGTGGGGGATGCCCAGTTTTACCCATAGTGCTGGACGGTATCCCCATGAGTGCACTGCTGGACACCGGGTCCCAAGTGACTACCATCCCCTATGTACTTTTTAAGCAGTATTGGAGTGACACTGACGTAACCCGCTATCCAGACAATGACTTGAGCATCATTGCCAGCAATGGCCAGCCCGTGCCGCAGGTGGGGTTCAGAGAGATGACCATTAAGATTGGTAAAGTTGAACTGCCGGCACAGGGAGTGATCATTGTGGACATTGACCGTCGAGAAAGTCACCCTAAAATAACCTTGGGTACTAACGTGATTGAAAATTGTCTTTCAGAAGTAATTGTAATTTTGCAGCAGGTGGCGATGAATGCGAGCTCCAGCCAACAGAGGGTCCTCCAGAAAGAGATAAGAGCCCTGATGAGACGGCAACAGGTAGAACTGTCTGGTGGTGAGATCGGTAGCGTGAGGATGAGCGACCCGTTCCCCATTGCCATGCCTCCCAAAAGTGAAATGATGATCTGGTGTCGGACTGCAATCGGGTTAAGAGGGAGAGACTACCAAGCCATGGTAGAACCCGTGTACTCAGACAGCAGGCCCACCATTTTGACAGCCCGGGGGGTGGTTGATGTCCGCCATGGAAGGGTGCCCGTCCGGATCTTAAACATTGGGGAAAGGGAAGTACACTTGCCCCGGTACGCTACGCTAGCCAAATTGTATACTGTTGAACACAATGCTGTCAGGGCCGTGGAACCCTTGCCTCCATCTCCCCAGGCGGAGGTTTGTTCAGGAGTACGAGAGAATCTTTAGTAAGCACCCGTTAGACTTCGACAGGGTGAAAGGGGTAGAACACCACATCCCCACGGGGAGCCACCCATCAATAAAAGAGAGATACAGACTTGTACCCCCCGCACACTATCAGAACGCAAAAGGCATGCTGAGAGAAATGAAAGAAGCCGGGGTCATTAGAGACAGCTGTAGCCCCTGGGCAGCCCCCTTGGTTCTGGTAAAAAAAGAAAGACGGTACTATGAGAATGTGCGTGGACTATAGACAAGTCAATCGTATCACCCATAAAGACGCATACCCGTTGCCTAGAATAGAGGAGTCTTTGGCCGCACTAAAATCAGCTAATTTCTTCTCTACTTTGGACCTTACTAGCGGGTACTGGCAGGTTCCTGTGGCAGAGGCTGACAAGGAGACGACCGCCTTCACCACCCCGATGGGATTAAGTGAATTCAACTGTATGCCATTCGGGCTCTGCAACGCACCCGGGACCTTCCAGAGGCTGATGGAATGCTGTCTAGGGTACCGAAACTTTAAGACGGTCCTACTTTACCTGGACGACGTGATTGTATATTCAAAGACCTACGAGGACCATCTGAAACACCTGGCAGAGGTGTTCGAAGCCCTGGCAGGCTTTGGCCTGAAGTTGAAGTCCTCAAAGTGTCACCTGTTGAAACCGAAGTTACAGTACCTAGGACACGTGGTGAGTGCCGAGGGAGTAGCCCCCGACTCCGACAAGGTTACAGCCATCAAAAGCTGGCCAAGCCCCTCTAGCATCAAAGAAGTGAGGCAATTCCTCGGGTTGGTAGGCTACTACCGAAGGTTCATCCCCGGGTTCACAAAGATGGCAGCTCCAATGCAGGACCTCCTGATAGGTCAGTCTAAATCCAGAAGTCACAAGCCACCCTTTAAGTGGGACAAGCCAGAAGAGGAGTCCTTCCGCCGGCTGAAGATGGCCCTCACGGGGGATGAGATCCTGGCCTACCCCGATTATGGCCAGCCTTTTATCCTCCACACAGACGCCAGTAATGTGGGGCTGGGAGCCGTACTGTCACAGAACCAACAGGGCAGAGAAAGGGTGATCGCGTATGCCAGTCGGAAGCTGAGGCCCACTGAAAGAAACCCGGAGAATTACTGCTCCTTCAAGCTAGAATTCTTGGCAGTGGTGTGGGCCGTAACAGAACGGTTTAAACATTACCTGGCCTCTGCAAAGTTCACGGTGTACACGGACAACAACCCGTTGACACATCTGGACAATGCTAGACTTGGTGCCCTAGAGCAGCAGTGGATGGCCCGGCTGTCAAACTATGACTTCACGATCAAATACCGAGCGGGCCGAACCAATGCCAATGCAGACGCCCTATCCAGAATTCCTCACTTATCCGAAGGAGAAGAGGACTCAGAAGAGCTGGAGGAAGTAGAGCTCCCTGCGTTCCACCGGTATGGGGCTACTCATTATTCTCACCGGGTAAGAGACAAAGACCTAACCACCGTCATGTTCAACCCCTTACCTCACCATGGCTGGGCTGAAACGCAAGATAGTGACCCTGCAATACGCCTGGTGAAAGACATGTTAACCCAGGCAGACGCTAGCCCTGGCCCGGACGCTCCAGAGGAAGCCAAGCAGTTATGGCAGGAGAAAAGCAGGCTATTCCTCTACGAAGGTAAGCTGTGCAGAAGGCTTGTCAACCACCGGATGCACGAGCTGACCTGGAAGGTAGTGGTCCCAAGACGAGATGCAGCAATGGTCCTAGAGGCCTACCATGACAGAGCGGGACACTTCGGGTGGAAGAAACTGGAGTTCCTACTGAGAGAGCGGTTCTTCTGGGTCGGTATGAGAGGGGCCATAGAGAAGTGGTGCAGGGACTGCGGCCCATGTAACCTCAGAAGGAAGGACCGTACCAGCCAGAAGACACCCTTGAGGCCCATCGTCACCAGGCAGCCGCTTGAGCTGGTAGCTCTGGACCATGTGAAATTGGCTCCAAGCCGGTCGGGCTATGTCTATGCCCTGACAATAGTGGACCACTATTCCCGGTTCCTGGTGGTGGTTCCCGTTAAAGACTTGACAGCCCAAACAGCGGCCAGAGCCTTCCAACAACACTTCTGCCGTCCACATGGGTATCCGGAACAGGTCTTGACAGATCAAGGTTCAGCGTTCGAGGCGGAAATCTTTCAGGAGTTCTGCAACCTATACGGCTGTAAGAAGATTGGGACAACGCTTTACCACCCGCAAACCAACGGGCTGTGTGAGAAAATGAATAATATCGTCATTGATCTCCTCAAAACGTTGCCCCTGGAGGAACGCAGCCTGTGGCCGGAAAAACAGCCGGACCTGATAGACTTATACAACCATATCCCGGTGAATGCTACAAATTGCACCCCGGCTTACCTGATGCGAGCAAGACCAGGTAAGCTGCCGATAGACCTGGAGATGGGAGTCCTGACACCCGAGGACACCTCCCTAGATGCGGACTGGGATACGGAATGGCGGCTACAGTACAAGAAGGTACAAGAGAGCGTGGAGAGGAGCCTGGCTCAAGCAAGAGAAAAGCAAGAGAGACTCTTCAACCAACACGCCCCTGCTGGTCCCCTGGAACCTGGCGAGCAGGTCCTGAAGCGGAAGAGAAAGCTTCACAAGCTAGATGACCAGTGGGAGAGAGACCTGTACACAGTACTGCCGTCCAACCACGACAACTCGAAGGTATGTGTAATTACCAAGGATGGAGGAGAAACCACTAGCACCATCTCCAGAGACCACCTAAAAAGGTGCCCCGAGCAACTACAGAGTACAGGAGAAGATCAAGATGACCTTGAACCCGCAGAGGACAAGGAAGAAATGATCAGCACAGTTCTTGGGGAGTTTCCCCGGTCCTGGACTCGGATAAACGACGCAATAGTGGTACCCGTCCTACACTTCCTTCAACCTACCCAGCAGGAGCCTACAGAAGAGCAGGAAGAACAAGAGGAACAAGCAGCCCCAGAGGCAGAAGAACCCATGCCAGCAGCCCAGGAGAGTCAACCCTCTGCTGACAGTGAGCCTGCCATGCCTGCGGTAAACCAAAGGACCCGCAGACAGCTGCCTGCACTGCCTGTAAACCCAGCTAGTAGCTGTACCCTAAATGCTAGTGGGGAAAGTCAGGTTAGACCACCACCAGACAGTGGGTTACGCAGGTCAACCCAGAGCACTAGGGGTCAAATACGAGCTCGCTGGAAGATCTAAATGCAAAGTATATATTTACCTGTATATTGCAAATGTTTTATGTTTGTTACCTGGTTATTAATAATGTTTTTCCAGTTTTCCTAGTACGATGGACAGACAGGTCATGGACACTGAATGGCCGGAACTGTCTTGTAGATAGTTGCACTTGGTGCCCTCTTGCGAAGATTGCCACAGAAGAAAAACCTGTCCGGCATGGCCCTCTTGTGGCCCAAAGTAGGTAGCTCAGCCTTGTCGCCACGCCCAAGGCCAGGAACTTGGGGTTTATGGAGACAGGTCCCCGCACCGTTCAGACCTAGTTGGGTGACATGGACACCCGGTCGCGGAAGCGCCGTGACCTTAAGGACAAAATGTACTTGTACATATGTTATGTTATTGTTTATACCCTGTATTTGTGTTTCCTAAAAAAATTGTGTTTAGTCCGGAGTACTAAATTTTACTAGGGGGGAATGTGTCAACCCAGGCCTGGATGCCACAAACAATAATCTGTGTCTGAGAGCAGGAGGGAGGTTCCCTGGTTAGGGACCATTAGCATGCAGCACCTCTTGTCCCAGGCCAGTAGGGGGAGCTAGCTGCCCTATAAAAAGCTGGAACTGGGGCAGGGTTAGAGAGACCAGAACCCACTTCTGAAGTGTCCAGAAGGGTTTCTTAGAGGAAGGGACAGGTCAGCAGCAGCTGAGGAGTCCGTGAGGCAGAGGAGGAACTGCAAGCCAGGGACAGAGGCGACGAGAGCCGGTCCTGGCAGAGAACCAATCTAACCGGACATTGGGGTCCGAGGCTGCCCGGGCTATCAAGCCCAGCAGCAGAGAACCAACCCGCGAGGGATTTCAGGTCCCTTGGCCTAAGAAGCCTGGAGGCTCCGCCACACAGAGGGACCAGTACAGCGAGGAGAAAGCAAAAGGTACCCAAGGCCCGAGTCGCAAGCCATACAGGCGAGAAGTACACGGCCAGCTCAGGGACGTGGGCTATTACACCGCGAAGAGGGGGATAGTCAGAAAGAGCATAGAGAGAACGGTAGGCCTACACACTCACCCTGACCAGTGGGGCTCGCCCGAATGCTCTCAGATACCCAGGCCCATTCCTAACCGGTACTACTGTTGGGTCATTAATAACATCTACAATAAAGACCCAGAACTGTTTCAAGCGGACTCTGAACTCTTACTATTGCGGCCTGCACTATCACCCCCAACATCCACCTAAACTACCCTGGGGCTACACTCCTCCCGTGGGGAGTTATCCTACCTCTGTGCTGCACACCAACACCAGCCCCAGTGGCCTGCCCTGCAGTGGCGGTTATCCCTGAAAGCAATCCACGGGTGGCGTAGTCGGACATTTAAAGCACTGATTGATAGACTGCCACAATTTGATCTGACCACCCTGAGCCACGGGACCGGGTTGCCACCACTACTACCCCCAGCATCGTACCGAACCCCGGTTCCGGGTACCCCACGGCCCAGGGGGCGAGTCACATATCTCCCAACATTTTAAGAAACGGAGAAAGAAATGTATTGTAAAACTTAGACAGTTATTTTGGCCTTACTGAAGCCCCTAAGTGGTCTCACTCACTATGAGATCCCTTTCATGACCCCCGTAGAGTATTATGCCCCCACACAGCATGATTGCCCCACAAACCTTACACAAAGTATGATGTCCCACAGCACCCTGCACAGTAAGATTGTCACCGCAGCCTCCCATACAGTATGACATCCACCACAGCCCCCAATATACTGTTAGAACCTTGCTCTTAGGTTTTTTTTCCTTTGCTGGTCACATGACCTTGTTGGCCTATTTAATCCTGCTCCGCCCTTCTGGCTTTGCTGGACTTCATTGTATATCTACTTTCTAGCTAGCCTGTGCCCTGTGTCTTGCTCTGTTAGTTTGCTTGGTCTACTGACCTCTATGTTCTATATATTTTGTTTGTTCGTCTGTCTGCTACTATTTCTGTTAGGAGGTGTCCCATATTCTCCCAGTCCTTAGTACTTGTAGGGATTCCTTCCCCACATCTATAGGTCTCCGTACAGACTAGCTTAGGACTTTAGCAGGTCTGATCGCAGGATCAGGTTCCCTGTTACATCGCAGGGATTAAGCTGAGTTCTATCGTAGGGACAGATCTCCTCTCTTTCCTTAGCTATGGTAGCAGAACATAACAGTAAGTCCAGCCAGCAAATTCTCTAAGGAAAGATTTTTCTGTTCCATCATGGTGTCGGTTCAGGATTTGGTTCATCGCCTGCAGGGACTCTCTCTGGAGGTGGCCGAGCTCCGTCAGCACGTGAGTAACTGTCCTGGAGCACATTTCTTGGAGCCTAAGGTATGTTTGCCGGATTTATTTTTTGGTGAACACCGAGAATTTTTTTCATTCAAAAATGCTTGCTTATTGTATTTTCGTTTGAGACCTAAGTCCTCTGGGGATGAATCCCAGCGCGTAGGGTTCATAATGTCACTTTTGCGCAAAGAGCCTCAGGAGTGGGCCTTTTCTTTGCAACCTAGTGATACATGCTTCAGA
This sequence comes from Phyllobates terribilis, assembly GCF_046119375.1. Taxonomy (NCBI): domain Eukaryota; kingdom Metazoa; phylum Chordata; class Amphibia; order Anura; family Dendrobatidae; genus Phyllobates; species Phyllobates terribilis. The sequence continues at coordinate 15,437,159 of NW_027362761.1, read as the reverse complement.
TCAGTGGATAGTTTTTTTTCTGCTTTGGGACTATTATATGATGATCCTGACCGTGTCGCATCAGCTGAGACTGAGTTGAGACGTTTAAAACAAGGATCAGGTAATGTGGAAAAATATTGTACTCATTTCCGTCGTTGGTCTACTCAAACAGGGTGGAACGATTCTGCTCTGAAAAGTCTATTTCTTGCTGGGCTCAGTGAAAGGGTTAAAGACCTGCTAATTGCTTATCCTACACCTGAAGATTTGCAACAGGCTATGCAATTAGCTATACGGGTGGATAGAAGACTGCGTGCAAGGGTTAATGAGAGCAAATCCTCTGCTATGTCAGTTTCTGGTTATGAGAATGTGTGTACTAACAGTGGTGAACCGATGGAGATTGGATCGGTGGCACCTCGCTCTCAAGAAAAAGACCGTCGATTTTTTGAAGGCTTGTGTTTCTATTGCGGAAAATCTGGTCATTTGATTAAAGGCTGTGAGCTTCGTATGAAGAAAGAAAAAAAAATGGTCAGTCATGCCCGTATTGCCTGTTTAAATTCCAAGGGTGTATTTTTAGCTGCTTCCACGATTGCTCAGGAAAAATTAATGGAATTTCGGATGTTTGTCGATTGTGGGTCTACTCTGAATGTTATTGATGGGGGATTCGTGGAAAGACTCAATTTAAAACCTGAACCTTTATCATCCCCCATTGCTGTGGTTTCTGTGGATGGTTCCCCTTTGAAGAATATTACTCTCAAGGTCTGTGAATTTCCTCTCACTATTAATGGTGTTCACCATGAGAAATTGGATTTGGTAGTGTTGAATAACTTGCCTTCTCCAGTAATATTGGGATTGCCCTGGTTAAAATTTCACAATCCTGTACTGGATTGGTCTACCAGTGAAATTAAATCCTGGAGCCATAAATGTTATGACAAGTGTTGTAATGGGCGTATTGCAGCTTTGGATAGGGGAGAATTGCCTGTTCCTATTCAGGATTTTTGGAGAGTTTTGGAAAATGAGATTCTTAAAGCACAGGAGAATGCCCCTTCTAACACTCCTCATGGGAGGTTGTTTGTGCCTGGGACCTTTAGGAGAGATTTGTTTGTTGAGTGTCACGAATCTCGGTTGGCAGGTCATCCCGGAATCTCTGAGACCAAGAGACTGGTGGGTCGCAGTTTTTGGTGGCCTGGATGGCAGAAGGAAGTCATTAAGTGGGTGCGTCAATGTACTATATGTGCTAGATCTAAGTCCTCACATACTCCTGCTGCGGGGTTGCTTTGTCCTTTGGAGGTTCCCAGTGCTCCTTGGACACATTTGGCTATGGACTTTATAACTGACCTTCCCCCCTCTGAGGGTTTTACTATCATCTGGGTGGTCGTGGACCGTTTTAGCAAGATGTGTCACTTGGTTCCTTTCGTCAAACTGCCCTGCGCTAAAACTCTCGCTAAGGCCTTTGTCAAGGAAATTGTCAGACTTCATGGCGTTCCTACTGACATTGTTTCTGATAGGGGTCCTCAGTTCGTGGCTCGTTTTTGGCGTGCCTTTTGTGATAGGTTGGGAGTTCATTTGTCGTTCTCGTCCGGATATCATCCTGAATCTAATGGCCAGACAGAAAGGAAAAACCAGGATGTTGAGCAGTTCTTGCGTTGTTTTGTGGCAGACAATCAAGAGGGGTGGTCTGAGTTTCTGCCACTTGCTGAATTTGCTCTGAACAATCATACAACTTCTTCTGCTCGTTGTTCGCCTTTTTTTTGTTGTTCTGGGAGACATCCGTCGTTTGGGTCGTTCTCCAAGTTGGGATCTGCCGTGCCTGAGGAGGAGAATTTTTCCGGTGATTTGGAGAGAGTTTGGACGGATGTGCGTGGTAATCTTCAGGAGGCCAACAGAAAATCTAAAGACTACTTTGATAGGAAACGACAGGAGGTTTTGTTCGCTGTTGGTGACATGGTTTGGTTGTCCTCTAGGAATCTGCGGTTGAGGATTCCTTCAAAGAAATTGGGTCCCAAGTTTGTAGGGCCCTTTAATGTGCTTCAGGTTGTCAACCAATCTGCTGTTAGGTTGGAGGTTCCTACCTCCTGGAGAATTAATCCGGTATTTCATGTCTCTCTGTTGAAAAAAGCTGTTGTATCGGATTGTGACGCCTCTGCCTCTGTTCCTCCGGTGGTGGAGGACGGGGAATATGAAATTTCTCGCATCCTTAACTCTAGACGGTATAGAGGTAGTTTGCAGTATCTTGTGGCCTGGAAAGGTTTCGGTCCCGAGGATAACTCTTGGGTGAGGTCGGATGATGTTTCCGCGTCCAGACTTATCAGAGCGTTTCACAGGAGATTTCCTGATAAGCCTGGCCCTAGGGGATCCGGAGGATCCTCTTAGAAGGGGGGGTACTGTTAGAACCTTGCTCTTAGGTTTTTTTTCCTTTGCTGGTCACATGACCTTGTTGGCCTATTTAATCCTGCTCCGCCCTTCTGGCTTTGCTGGACTTCATTGTATATCTACTTTCTAGCTAGCCTGTGCTCTGTGTCTTGCTCTGTTAGTTTGCTTGGTCTACTGACCTCTATGTTCTATATATTTTGTTTGTTCGTCTGTCTGCTACTATTTCTGTTAGGAGGTGTCCCATATTCCTCCCAGTCCTTAGTACTTGTAGGGATTCCTTCCCCACATCTATAGGTCTCCGTACAGACTAGCTTAGGACTTTAGCAGGTCTGATCGCAGGATCAGGTTCCCTGTTACATCGTAGGGATTAAGCTGAGTTCTATCGTAGGGACAGATCTCCTCTCTTTCCTTAGCTCTGGTAGCAGAACATAACATATACAATGTGAGAAGCACGACAGACCCCACACAGTATTATGTTCACCACAGGCCCCTATATAAAGTGTGATGTCCACCAAAGCCCCCCATACAATATGAAGACCCCACAGCCCCAATATAGTTTGATGTCCCCCATAACATACATATAGTATGATGGTCACCACAGCCGCCAACATAGTATAATGTACCCCATAGACCTCCTCACAGTATAATGTCCACCACAGACATCCCACACAGTATGATGTCCACCACAACCACCCTAAGTAGTAAGATGATCACCCTCACAGAAACCCCACACAGTATGATAGATCCCCCATATACTATGAAGATCCCCATAGCCCCAATACTGTATGACAGTCCCTCCACAGTCTCTATATGATGGGCCACATCACAGCCCCCCATATAGTATGATAGTCCCTCCAACAGCCCCCTATATAGTATGATGATCCCCTCAACACCCCCTATATAGAATGATGGTACACTTCACAGCTCCTTATATATTTTGATGGTACACCTCACAGCCCCTATATAGTATGATGGAACCCACAACAGCCTCCCATATATTATGTTTCACCTCATTGCCCCCTATATAGTATGATGGTCCACCCAACACTTGCTCCATATCGTATGATGGTAAACCCCACAGCTCCTTATATATTATCAAGGTACCCCACACAGCCCCTATATATTATGATAGTACCCCCAACAGCCCCCCTATGTAGTAAGATGGTCCCTCGAACAGTACACTATATAGTATGGTGGTCCACCTCACAGCCCCGTATATACTATGATGGTGCAACTCACAGCACCAAATATAGTGGGATGGTCATCCACAGTCCCCCGAAAATAAATATATACTCACCTAATCCAGACACCTCATCCTCCGCAGTGTCTGTCTCGTCTTCAATCCATTCTCGCAGTGGATGCTGGTGGCGCGATGCAGTGACGTCATTGCACCGCCGACGTCCCCTGCTTGGTGCTGGCCTATGACAGGTCGCAGACAGAAGGGACACCCGCGGCCTGCTAGGGTAAGTCACGGAACCAGCAACTCTGTGCTCCTTCACAACTGTTAACAGTATTAGCGTCTTGAGGATGCAGATTCTGTATGTAGCATACAAGGCGGCCCACAACCAGACAGGTCCTTCTGGCATTTGCCAGATGGCCAGTCCAGCCCACTTTCTTAATAAGGCTGTCCTGTCTCAGCACGTAATGTGAAGCTTCCAAATTGGCCTCTTCAGGTAAATCTGTTCTTGTTGTCCCCGCTGTTTCTATCTTCTAGAATTTGACACACACACCCTTCTATTATTCTCTTGCTCCCGTGCTCCTCACACGTCTCTCTTTACTGACTGTCATATACTAACTGACTAACTCTAAGATGGCCTCGCCAAACCCCCAGAGATCCTTCACTCTCTGTCACTGAGGCTGGGCCAAATTGGTTAACTCTTTCTTGCTCTAACTGGACATCACAAGCACGAACATATTAACTGCTACTGCCATCTAATGGCCATGTTACGAACAACACATTATATGACCCCCATAATAAACAAATAATCAGCCCCTCACATCTTCCCACTCTTAAAACATTGCCGTCCCCGGCAATACGGCCCTATAATAGAATGGAGAGTTAATACAATTTTAAAACATTTAAAACTGTTAATGACTATCTTGACCAAGACGTCTTCTCCTCACTGACGCCGGCCCTTCTCGGTCAAGGGCCCTGGAACTGCAACAACAGTCCATTTGTTTTCAGCAGGTCACATAGTGCTTTTTAAGACAAAGCTGGAGGCGGTCCTCCTTAGTGAGGATCCTGGCAACAAGTGTCCAAACAGTTCTTAGTTGGGGCACCTGCGCCTCTGGATTCCAGCAGAAAAAGGCGCAACAGGCGTAACAAAAATAAGAAAAATAAAAGTAAAGCCTATTCGGCTGTATCGGACTTTCTTCCTGGCCCCGATGGTACATCTTCCTCTTTTTTCTGCAACAGGCCATCTGGCCTTGGGGGTCTTGGGAAACTGACCCCCCACCTTCCCTTCACAAAAAGGAAAAAACAGCAGGCCGCCAGACCATGAGACAGCCCTTTGACTTAGACAAACAGGAACGTATTTTAACTAGGGCTTGCTTCAGCAATCTGCAGAATAAAACTCAGGAACTACTTCTCCTTTAAATTCTCATAGAACAGCTTCCAGGAATTAGGTGAGGACGGCCTTCTCCACCGCCAGGGTTGGTCCAAGTAGCGGATCATCATGGGATCACAGGGATCCTGTGGGGGTTGAACAACATTTACAGTTCCTATACCGGACAGCTGTATATTTTGCTGAACTAGACTTCTCTGTGCAGGACTCCTGTCCTTAACAACGGCACCTGCAGGTGGAATAAGATCATCAGTGCCAACCCCCACATATACCCGGGGCGGATGCTCAGTTTTCTCTCTGGTTCTGTTCTATCCTTTGTACCTGTAACTGGCGTTCTCCTGGGCTATGTACCTTTCCTTTCCCCTTTTGTCTATCTCTCGAGCCCAATCTCCCACATCAGCGGCCGTAGCAGGTCTTGTCAATCCCACTGCATACCACCCCAAGTGGCAGTTCATTTTCAAGAATTGGACCACTTTGCCGACTTTTAGGCTGTGGAGACGTGGGGGGAGGTACTTTCTGCTCACGGCGCTCCTGTTTATGTATACCTCGTCCCCGGTGCCAATTTCTTGCAGGAAAATCCATAGCCCCGCTCTCAGTCAAAAAAAGTCACAGTTCCTTCTAAACACTGTTCCTCAAGCTCAAACTTCTGTGGCCCCGACAGCCATTTTCTAGCCAAATCATCACCCCTTTTTCGGTCTTCTATCACCTGATCCTCCCAATACTGTGCTAGATCAAGCAGCCATATGTTTCGGGAGGTAACAGAGGCCAGGTCATCTTATATAGATCAACTTCTTCCGGCAAGGGCGGCACTTTCCCTTCAGTTGCCTCTGGCTGCTCGGCCTCTGGGGGGCTTGTTCTAGGACTGACGTCCCTTACTGGCTCCGGGTCGGGTGACTCCATTGGACCATCATCTGTTCGGATGCGCCTGGTGCCTGTTCACTTTGCCGGGGACCTTCTTCCGCGGCCCGCACTTTGGGAGTGACAATTTCCAGGAGATTCTCCATTTCCCCGTCATCCTGGACCATGTGTGAAGCTGTCGGCAACTCAGTCAGGAGAAATCCCAGACTCCAGAAGACACAGAGGTGAGGCCCCTTTCATATTCTGTAAAATAAGAGCATCCGACTTGCCCATGTCATCTCTACTTCCCCATCCATGGAGGTGTTGTAATTAGGATGCAATAATATAAAGTCATGGATGAGTCCACCCTCATAATTATTACTTTGGAGAGTTTGTAGTTTTATTCGAGCATGCTGTTTACGCCATATTAATTCCCTGAACGTGGTTTGTACTTTACGAAATATGGGGGGAGGAAGCCAACAGGAAGTATTATTTAGCAATATAACAATTGTGGCATAAGGATCATCTTGATAATATTTCCTCTACCTACAACTAATAGGGGGAGTTTGGACCACGCATTCACCTTAGTTCTAAATTTATCTAACAAAGGGTCTACGTTTAATGTTACATATTCTTTAGGCTTGGTACTGACAGTTATTTCCAAGTAGTTAAACTTGTCTACAATTTGTAACTGAGATTGCTCCACAATTGGAGAATGGGGCAGAGGATTTACTGGAATCAGGACAGATTTATTCCAAATAATTGATAAACCTGACAACCCTCCGAAGTCTGTTATGACTGACATTATTGGACTAATTGAGGATGTTATGTTATCTATAAAAAGCAGCATATCATCTGCATGGAGACTCACTCACTCCTCTATTTCTCCATATTTAAACCCAGTAAAATCTCTTGACTCTCTTAATTGGCACACCATGGGTTCAATGGCCAGGGCAAAGAGAAAGGGCAAATATGGGCATCCCTGTCTAGTTCCCTTCTGCAATTTAAAAGTCTCAAAGAGTTGGCTATTCACTAGAATTTTAGCAACTGGGGAGTGTTACAACAGCCAGGTTAAAGCAATGTAGTAAGACCAAAGCCCATCTTTTTCAAAACTGCCCACAGATAACTCCATTCTACACTGTCAAATGCTTTGGCAGCGTCCAAGAACATAACCAACCTTGTGCCATCTCCCTTTGAGCTCATTTAAAGGTTGAGGAATAGACGTCTCAGATTTATAGCGGTAGATGCATTTGGCATAAATCCAGATTGATCCTCAAGTACTACTTCTCTGATAGCTAGAAGTTTAGCCCCTTTTTGACGTGAGGCTTAATAATACGTCTCTGCGCCCTGAGCCTTAATGACCAGATACGTATTACTACCCTTCATGATTAATGCGGCACCGCGACCGGAGTCGCGGTGATCGCATTAAAATTCCGGCGCCATCTTACCTCAGGGTAGATGGCGTCATCATCCTGGGGGGTGTCGCCGCCCCCCAACTACGATCGTTGTGATTGGCTGTTCAATTCTGATTGCCTGAAACACTGATGTCCAGCCTAGGATCGGTGCTTTAAGAGCACCGATCACAAGCTGGTGTCTGGCAACGCCAGGCCTGGCCCAGCCCACTCTGATTGGTGCGATGGATGATGACATCGATCGCACCAATCAGAGTGCGAGACCGCGCAGTGACCGCAGTCTGACCTAGTTGTGACCTACCTGTGACCGCCCTACAAGTCCTCATAGTAGTTGAGGATTTGTACAGGGCGGTCACGCTGCTGATCTGCGATGTGCTGGGCCTTGTGGTGCTACAGAAGCCTGTGACACCACAATCCCTGCTGCTGCAAGAAGAGAGAAGAAAGAAGAGAGAAGAGACATCTGTAGATCTCTCCTCATCCACCCCAATCCCCCCCCCCCTCTTTTTACCCTCCCACCCACAACCCATTTCTGCCACAAGCGCTGATCAGTACTTGATCGTTCGATTTTTGGCAGTTTTTTATTTGTGCGTCTTGCCGAGCACTGGTCAGTGATGCAAATCACTGATCAACGTCCGTACTCGGTTTTCCAGGGCTTTTTTTTGTCTCTGTCCATCCCCCCCCCCCCCCCCCCAGACTTTGCACCACCTCAGTGCGTGCATCAGCAGCCGCCGAACATTGATCGGTGATGCAAATCACGCTGTTTTACACTTTTTTTTCCAATGAATTTTTTCTTTTGTACAGGACAGTCACGCTGTCTCATCTTGCGCCGTGTTGCGCCTTATTGTTCCCCAGAAGCCTGTGACACCACAATCGCTGCTCCTGCTGCTATAGAAGAAAGAAGACATCAGTAAGAAGATCCCTGCCTGATCTCTCCTCATCCACCCCAATCCCCTTATCCCCCCCTCTTTTTACCCCCCTCCCCACACCCCCTTTCTGCCACTGAGTGCTGATCAGTACCTGATCGCTCAATATTTGGCAGGTTTTCTTTTTCGTGCATCCTGCAGCGGCAGAGCAAATCACTGATCAACGTCTGTGCTCGTTGTTTTCCAGGACTTTTTTTTGTCCCTGTCCATTTTTTCTCCCCTCCACTTTGCACCATCTCCGTGCAGTCATCCAGCAGCCGCCGAGTGTTGATCGGTGACACAAATCACTGATCAGCACTTGTGCTTGCTGTTTTACACTTTTTTTTTCACTGACTTTTTTTTGTACAGGGCAGTCACACTGTCAGATCGTGCGCCGTGCTGGGCCTTGCGGTGCCACAGAAGCCTGTGATGCCACAATCACTGCTCCTGCTGAGACAGACATCAGACAGAATAAAGAAGACAGAAGACAACTGTAAGTGCTGATCAGTACTTGATCGCTTGACTTTTGGCAGTTGTTTTTTTTTCGTGCTTTCTGCAGCAGCCTAGCACTGATCAGTGACCGCAGATCACTGATCCACACTCGTGCTTGCTGTTTTATACTTCCCCCCCACTTTTTACCACCTCCATGTGCACATCCAGCAGCCGCCAAGCATTGATCAGTGACGTAGTTCACTGATCCGCACTCGTGCTTGCTGTTTTACACCCCCCCTTTTCCCCACCTCCGTGTGCACATCCAGCAGCCGCCAAGCATTGATCAGTGACGTAGTTCACTGATCCGCACTCGTGCTCGCTGTTAGCACCTCTGGTTGTTCCTTTTTTTTCATCTTTTTCTTTCAGAGAAAAAAAACAGTTTGCACCTAGCACACTGACACACACACAACTGAATAAAATACTGACACACACACACCACATACATAAAAAAACATGTCCCGTTCGTCCCAAACCCGCTATTCAGTGGAAGAGGCATACCTTACCTCCGACACTGACAGAGAGGATTCCACATTTCTTTATTTTTCTGACTCTTCGTCATCGTCCTCCTCCTCCTCAGGTGATGCTGAACCGCCATGAAGATGCCCCAGGACAGAAGATGAACCAGTGCCCCCCATTACTGACCCCATATGGACCTCGCCCCCCAAAAATTATGAGCCACTGATTCCTGATTTTGTGGCACAATCAGGAATCAATTTGACACCACCGGCCTCACAGAAATAGACTTTTTCAAAGTCTTTTTCTCTGAGGATTTTGTAAATCTCATGGTGGGCCAAACTAATTTGTATGTTTAACAATCTTTGGCAGAAAACTGCTCTTCATCATTTTCTAACTGGACTCCTGTACACGCAGTAGAAATGATGACATTTTGGGGCCTGGTCCTTCACATGGGGATCCTGAAGAAGCCAGAAGCTCGGCAATACTGGAGTGTTGACGTTTTGTATAATATTCCATTGTTCCGAATGGTCATGACCCGGACACGTTTTGAGGCCATCCACAAGTTCTTGCATTACAACGATAATGCATGGTGTCCTGCACGAGATGACCCCAACTTTGATCGTCTTTTCAAAGTTCGGCAGGTCATCGAGCACTTCAACAACAAGTTTGCTGAAGTGTAGTGCCCCAAAGGGACATCTGTGTGGATGAGTCCCTAATTCATTTTAAGGGGAGGTTTAGATTCCGGCAGTACCTGCCCAGTAAGAGGGCTAGGTACGGAATTAAGCTGTAAAAACTTTGCGAGAGTACCTCAGGGTACACCCATAAGTTTAAGGTTTATGAAGGGAAGGACTCCTGGATTGAATCCCCTGAAAGCCCCCCTGTCCTGGGAGAGAGTGGGAAAATTGTGTGGGATTTGGTGCACCCACTGCTGGATCAAGGTTATCACCTCTACGTGGATAACTTTTATACCAGCATCCCACTCTTCAAGTCCCTCTCTCTGCGAGGTACTGCAGCCTGCGGTTCTGTCCACAAAAATCAGAGAGGCCTCCTGAAGACGCTAGTTGGGCAGATGCTCAGAAGGGGTCAGAGCATAGTCCAATGTAGCGACCACCTGCTGGTGGTCAAGTACAAGAGGTATGTCCTTCTCTTGACCACCATACATTGTGATGGCAGCACCCCTAGCACTGTACGAGGTTCCTCTACACAGGTCCTCACCAGCCAAGGTTTCAAGAAAAAATGCACACCAGGACACGGCCGGCCCCCTTTTGTTAGAAGGAGGTAACACAGGTGCAGAATGCTAATGAACAATCGCCCTCACTCACTCTCACTGGAGGGGCGACTACCCAGCACTAAAACTGCACACAGATGAAACTTGCAGTAGGGTGCAATTCACACACTCGCGGCACTGTGCCTAGCCAGCATCCTATTGCACGCCCCTACTATTCGACTAGGCGGGATGCCCGGCACCCTATCCGTGCATCGCAGAGTTGTGAAGCCCCCACTCACAAGGTTTTTAATATTAGAGTAGGAACTCGCAAAACCGTGAGGACCCTTGACGATGGGTTGCGAGCTTACGTATTTTGGCCAAAATATCAACTAATACCTCATTTGATATTTTTTGCACTTTTTTTATCTGCCAGGGCACGGCCAGGCCCAGTAATGGTGACCTTGTGAGTGGGGGCTTCACAACTCTGTGATGCACGGATAGGGTGCCGGGCATCCCGCCTAGTCGAATAGTAGGGGCGTGCAATAGGATGCTGGCTAGGCACAGTGCCGCGAGTGTGTGAATTGCACCCTACTGCAAGTTTCATCTGTGTGCAGTTTTAGTGCTGGGTAGTCGCTCCTCCAGTGAGAGTGAGTGAGGGCAATTGTTCATTAGCATTCTGCACCTGTGTTACCTCCTTCTAACAAAAGGGGGCTGGCCGTGTCCTGGTGTGCATTTTTTCTTGAAACCTTGGCTGGTGAGTACCATTGCCTTTTGCTATTTTCTAAAAATTCTGTCTATTGTTCTGGCTATGCTGTCTGTTTTTCCTCTACACAGGTCATCAAACCAGACTGTGTAGTGGGGTACAACAAGTTCATGGGGGGAGTTGATCTCGCTGATCAAGTCCTCCAGCCATACAGTGCTTTGAGAAAGACCAGGGTGTGGTACAAGAAGCTGGCCATGGACATCGTACAGATGGCAATGCACAACGCTTTCCTGCTATCACGATGTGCAGGCCAGACTTCGACGTCATACCTTCAGTTCCAGGAGGTAGTGATTAAGGCCCTGATATTTGGCAGTGGTGGAGGAGCCAGCATTTCCCAGGGGAGATCCCTCAAAGCAGAAAAAAATGTAAGTCACAAAAGAGGTGCCGAGTGTGTTACAAAAGGGGAATATGCAAGGACACCATTTATCAATGTGACAACTGCCCCCAACAAACCTGACCTGTGCATGAAAGAATGCTTCAGACTGTACCACACATCCATGGACTACTAAATTCAGTTCTGACTTACACAACTGACGTATGACAACCTTACGAACACTACACAACTGACGCATGACAACCTGACGAACGCTACACAACTGACGTACGACACTACATTACAAAATACACATACACACGTGGTCAAAATTGTTGGTACCCCTCGTTTAATGAAAGAAAAACCCACAATGGTCACAGAAATAACTTGAATCTGACAAAAGTAATAATAAATTAAAAATCTATGAAAATGAAAGTCAGTCATTGCTTTTCAACTTTGCTTCCACAGAATTAAAAAAAAAATTAAACTCATGAAATAGGCCTGGACGGAAATTATGGTACTCTTAACTTAACATTTTGTTGAACAACCTTTTGAGGCAATCACTGCAATCAAACGATTCCTGTAGCTATCAATGAGACTTCTGCAGATAGTTTTTGTGAAAAAAAGTGATTTTTTTCACTGCTCTACTTTATATACTTTTGCAAAACACTTGGGGGTTCAAAGTGCTCATCACACATCTAAATAAGTTCCTTATGGTGTCTAGGTGCCAACATTTTTTCACAAAAATGTTACTTTAGACCCAATTTTTTTTATTTTCGCAGGGGTAACAGAAAAAAATGGGCCCCAAAATTTGTTGTGCAATTTCCCCTGAGCACGCAGATACCCCATATGTGGGGGAAAACCACTGTTTGGGCGCACGCCAGGGTTCGGAAGGGAAGGAGCGCCATTTAACTTTTGGATTGTAAAATTCGCTTGAATAATTAGCGGACGCCATGTTGCATTTGGGGAGCCACTGATGTGCATAAACAGTGGAAACCCCCCACAAGTGACACCAGTTTGGAGACTAGACCCCTTAGGGAACTTTTTTAGATGTGTGGTGAGCACCTTGAACCCCCAGGTGCTTCACAGAAGTTTATAACATTAAGCCGTAAAAATAAAATTTTCCCATTTTTCCCACAAAAATGTTTTTCAGCCCCCAATTTTGCATTTTCATAAGGATAACAGGAGAAATTACGCCATGAAGTTTGTTGTGAAATTTCTCCTGAGTAAGCAGATACCCCATATGTGGGGGAAAACCACTGCTTGGGCATATGGCAGGGTTCGGAAGGGAAAGAGCACCATTTGACTTTTTGAATGTAAAATTTGCTTGAATAATTAACGGCTGTGCCCCTGATGTGTCTAAACAGTGGAAACCCCCCACAAGTGACATCATTTTGGAAACTAGACCCCTCAGGGAACTTATCTAGATGTGTGGTGAGCACCCTGAACCCCCAAGTGCTTTAAAGAAGTTTATAACATGGAGCCGTGAAAATAAAAAAATCAAACTTTTTCCACAAAAATGATGTTTTAGCCCCAAATTTTTTTATCTTCACAAGGATAAGAGGAGAAAATGGACCCCAAAAACTTTTGTGCAATTTCTCCTGAGTACGCCAGGACCCCATATGTGGGGAAAATACAGTGTTTGGGCTCACGGCAGAGTTCAGAAGGGAAGGAGCACTGTGTGACTTTTTGAACGCAAAATTGTATGGAATCGAGAGCGGACACCATGTCGTGTTTGGAGAGCCCCTGATGTGCCTAAATAGTAGAAACCCCCCACAAGTGACCCCATTTTGGAAACTACACCCCTCAAGGATTTTATCAAGGGGTATAGTCAACCCAGAGGTACGACACAAAATTTGATAACATTAGGTCATCATATTGAATAAATTGTCATTAGTCTTGAGCGCAAGTGCTCGCCACTTGAGTTTGCATCGGGTACTCAGGTATGCACCATGTATCGCAGGTGCTCGAGTGACATGCTCGAGTCCCCGCCCACATGTTTCATGGTTATTAGACACCCAAAAAAAACATGCGGGGATCGCTCGTGCATGGCAGGCAATCCCCGCAAGGTTTTTTTTGGCCGCGAAGAATATGGGGTGGAGACTCGAGCATGTCACTTGAGCACCCGCAATACTCAGTGCATACCCGAGCACCCGATGCAAACTCAAGTAGCGAGCACTTGCGCTCAACACTAGTCGCCATATCGTCATCTTTTTTTTTTCACTTTTGAAAAAAATCCCAACCCTAACCCTAGTCCAACCCTAACCCTAACCCCAACCCTAGAGCTTATTTTTTACGCCGTTCCTCGTGTGGTGTAAGTGATTAGACGACTTTATTCTTCGGGACGGTGCGATTACAGCGATACCAGAATCATATCGGGTTTTTATGATTGACAGCTGTCACACACAAAAAGACACATTTTTTTGTAAAATCTAGTTTTTGCATCGCCATATTTTGAAAGCTATAATTTTTCCATATTTTGGCCGACAGTCATGTGACGGCTTGTTTTTTTGCGGGATGAGTTGACGTTTTTATTGGTGCCATTTTCAGGCACGTGACATTTTTTGATCGCTTTCTATTCTGATTTTTGGGAGGCAGAATAAACAAAAAACAACAATTCAGGAATTGTTTTTTTTTTTAATTTTTTTATGCTGTTCCGCATGTGGTAAAATTGATAAGGTAGCTTTATTCTTCGGGTCAGTACGTTTACAGCGGTACCACATTTACATTGTTTTTATATGTTTTGGTGCTTTTACACAATAAAAGCTATTTTATAGAAAAAAATATTTTTTTGCATCGCTTTATTTTGAGAGCTATAACTTTTTAATTTTTTGGCTTATGGAGCTGCTACATGATGATGAAATTGCTAAAAAATAATAATGAAAAACACTTGATAATGAAAAAAAATTGTCATTTTTAATGTGTTTTATAAACAATGATGAACATCACAAATCAGCAAATAATATGGACATATTTGGTGTTCCTGTAATCGTAACGACCCACACAACACAGCGATCAGATTATTTACGGGGATCGGTAAATGACGTTAAAAAAATGGCATGATTGAACCAATAAAAAATGTACTAAAATGGTAATGCTAAGGCCGTGTTCACACATAGCGTAAATGCTGCGTTCTTTCTGCTGCTTTTTTCTACAGTTGTCCGCACCACACGGTGCAATAACAATCGTCGCTGATTGTGTGTTTGCTGCGATTTTCGGGCAGATATGAAGCAGAGTTTTTAATGCTTTTTTAACAGTACAGAAAAGCTTTGATTCTGCACTTAAAAATGCAGCGGCGTTTTTTTCAGAAGCCTATAGAGAGAAAATGTACCAAAACTGCAGAGTTCAGTAGCGTCTTCAGACCACAGGGGGCAGAGATTTCATGGAATCATATCTATTTTGCTTCAAAATTTAGACTGTGTTCACATGTAGTGTAAATGCTGCATGTTTTATGCTGCTTTTTTTGCACAAAAATTCTGCTGTCTAATTGTTGAAACCAAGTGGATGTGATTTCATGAGAATTGCGCCCGCTATTAGAATTGAACAAACAGCATTTTACTTTAGAAGTTAGTATTTATCTACAGTACAGACCAAAAGTTTGGACACACCTTCTCATTTATAGATTTTTCTGTATTTTCATGACTATGAAAATTGTACATTCACATTGAAGGCATCAAAACTATGAATTAACACATGTGGAATTATATAGTTAACAAAAAAGTGTGAAACAACTGAAAATATGTCTTATATTCTAGGTTCTTCAAAGTAGCCACCTTTTGCTTTGATGACTGCTTTGCACACTCTTGGCATTCTCTTGATGAGCTTCAACAGATAGTCACCGGAAATGGTCTTCCAACAATCTTGAAGGAGTTCCCAGAGATGCTTAGCACTTGTTTGCCCTTTGCCTTCACTCTGCGGTCCAGCTCACCCCAAACCATCTCGATTGGGTTCAGGTCCGTTGACTGTGGAGGCCAGGTCATCCGGCGTAGCACCCCATCACTCTCCTTCTTGGTCAAATAGCCCTTACACAGCCTGGAGGTGTGTTTGGGGTCATTGTCCTGTTGAAAAATAAATGATGGTCCAACTAAACGCAAACCGGATGGAATAGCATGCCACTGAAAGATGCTGTGGTAGCCATGCTGGTTCAGTATGCCTTCAATTTTGAATAAATCCACAACAGTGTCACCAGCAAAGCACCCCCACACCATCACACCTCCTCTTCCATGCTTCACGGTGGGAACCAGGCATGTAGAGTGCATCCGTTGTCGTTTTCTGCGTCACACAAAAACACGGTGGTTGGAACCAAAGATCTGAAATTTGGACTCATCAGACCAAAGCACAGATTTCCACTGATCTAATGTCCATTCCTTGTGTTCTTTAGCCAAAACAAGTCTCTTCTGCTTGTTGCCTGACCTTAGCAGTGGTTTCCTAGCAGCTATTTTACCATGAAGGCCTGCTGCACAAAGTCTCCTCTTAACAGTTGTTGAAGAGATGTGTCTGCTGCTAGAACTCTGTGTGGCATTGACCAGGTCTCTAATCTGAGCTGCTGTTAACCTGCAATTTCTGAGGCTGGTGACTCGGATAAACTTATCCTCAGAAGCAGAGGTGACTTTTGGTCTTCCTTTCCTGGGGCGGACCTTATGTGAGCCAGTTTCTTTGTAGCGCTTGATGGTTTTTGCAACTGCACTTGGGGACACTTTCAAAGTTTTCCCAATTTTTCGGACTGACTGACTTTCATTTCTTAAAGTAATGATGGCCACTCATTTTTCTTTACTTAGCTGCTTTTTTCTTGCCATAATACAAATTCTAACACTCTATTCAGTAGGACTATAAGCTGTGTATCCACCAGACTTCTGCACAACACAGCTGATGGTCCCAACTCCATTTATAAGGCAAGAAATCCCACTTATTGAACCTGATAGGGCATACCTGTGAAGTGAAAACCATTTCCGGTGACTACCTCTTGAAGCTCATCAAAAGAATGCCAAGAGTGTGCAAAGCAGTCATCAAAGCAAAAGGTGGCTACTTTGAAGAACCTAGAATATAAGACATATTTTCAGTTGTTTCACACTTTTTTGTTAAGTATATAATTCCACATATGTTAATTCATAGTTTTGATGCCTTCAGTGTGAATGTACAATTTTCATAGTCATGAAAATACAGAAAAATCTATAAATAAGAAGGTGTGTCCAAACTTTTGGTCTGTACTGTATACGCTTGTCTCTCCAGCTGTTTTTACAAGTGTTCTTCCTTTCCCTTTTTTTCCCCTCCTACCTCTTAAATGTTTTATATATGAGGTATCTTGTAATGTAACCCCTTTCCCTTGCCTATCCTGTACATACCAATCTTTTTCATTTTCCTACTATCCCTTTAATTTTTTGTTTTTCCTTTTTTTCCCATTTTCCATAATAAACCTTAATAAACCATATTTTTCCTTCCCCCTTCTCATCCTTAACCCTTCCCACCCTTTATTTTGTCTATATCTTTCATCCCTTTAAATTTAGCTTTTATTTTGTTTGCTTCTATATTACTGTGCATGTATAATATGCCCTCCCCCTTTTTCTTTACCCCATTTATGTAAAAAAAATCCTTAATAAAAACTACTTTAATAAAAACTACTTTAACAAAAAAGGCGCCCGCTTTTATATTTTTTTTACTGTGGATGAGCTCTGGATACAGCAGAATATATGCGCCCAAAAATTACAAGCTGAGATGGAGCCTGCTGTATGTATCACGTTAATAACAGAAAAAAAATATTTTTTACTGTGGATGAGCTCTAGATACAGTTGAATTTCACCACCAAAAAATTACAAGCTGAGATGTGGCCTGCTGTATGGATCACGGTAGTAACAGAAGAAATTAGATTTTTTACTGTGGACAAGGCCTGTATACAGCAGAATATATGCAACAAATAATTACAAGCTGAGATGTGGCCTGCTGTATGTATCATGTTAGTAACAGAAGAAATTAGATTTATTTATTTATTTTTTTTTACTGTGGACGAGTTCTGGATGCAGCTGAATTTCACCGCCAAAAAATTACAAGCTGAGATGTGGCCTGCTGTATGTATCACAGTAGTAAGAGAAGAAATTAGAGTTTCAAATTTGTACTCTTGCATGGAGCACAATCTCAGCAGTACACAACAGAGATCTATGCTGAAATGTGGCCTGCTGACTCTGTCTGGACCAGACTATTATCAAAAACGAATGTTCTGCTGGAAGGTCGATTTCCCAGCCACGCAGGATCTTATCTATCTAAACTATCTGATTTAGAAGCAATTGTCTAGCTATCGCAAATCTCTGTTTCCAGGACCAGCAGAAGCAGCCTCTCAGCACTATTACCCTGACAAAATGGCGCTAAAACAACAGGTCTGCTCTTTATATGAGACTGGCATGTGACTTCAGCAGCCAATCACAGAGCCCTTGTGTCTGGACATTGTGGATGGTTTCTGCACCCTGATTGGCTTGCCAGAATTTGCACACATTAAGTTAAGAAAAAAAAAAATAAGATTAACAGCCCGCCGCTACTCTGACCTCTCCCTACCACCTCCTGCTCATTATACAGCACCACTATCCTAGCCAAAGTCATAAAAAATACAGTAATGGAAATGCGATCATTTCCCGCATTTTTGCCGAATATCAGTAAAAAAAAGCTCGGGTGTCTTGATCACGAATCCGAATCTGCAAGGTTCCTGCTGAACATGAAAAAAAACAAACGTTTTCCAAACATGTTTGCTCATCTCTAATAAACATCCATAAAAAAAATCATAGCAAGGTTAGCATGATCTCCCTGTTGATGTGATGGAGGAGTACACAAAAAGACAAAATCCTGAAGCATTTACCCATGTTGAGGTGGGAAGGGGTGCATGGGAATAGAACAGGAAAAAAAACAAAACACCGGATTTGAGTTTGTTTCTCTGCTGTCATATGGTGTTGTTGAGAAATCTGGGCCAATCCAGCCCTTATTCATTTTGATAAGAGTCAGCCTGTCAGCATTTTAAGTTAGACCCCCAAACATCTCATCTTGAACAGTGTTTTTGGTACCAGCCTCCTCCACATTCATGGAGGTTATCACCGTCGTAGGAAGTTCCTCCATGTCTTCTGAGTAGTATTTTTTGCTCCCTTGGGTCTGCTCAACCCCGAAGGTTGATTCGACTTCCTCCCACCACTCATTAGAGAAGGCTCTCTGATCTTCCTGAGTCAGACTGCTTCTCCGAACAGTTTCAATTTTGCGGTCACTGAAAAGGACTGGGAAAATGAGGCTAGGGATGTTAGGACGCTCTGGCAGTCCATTCCCCTTAGCGCTTCTATTAAGGAGGGCGGTTTTTCAATAATTTTACCTGTGCAACTCTGACAGGCATTTGTGGGAAGATTGTATTTTTTTTTAACCCCTTTACGACCTCATCAGTAATAGTACGTAGCTGCGCCCTGGGCCTATAGAGCCAACTACGTACTATTACGCGAGCGACGATCGCACCCGCACACAAGCGGTGCGGGGCGATAGTTGCAACAATCAGCTGACACCCGGCGGCGGACACCTGGTGCTATGTGCCAGGAGTGGTCCCGCACCGCTCCCGGCACATTAACCCCCGCAATGCTATGTGCAGCATTGCAGAGGTAAGCGCAATACTCACCTCCTCCACTGGCGTCTCGCGGCTTCTGAGTCAGATCCCGAGTGTTGTCATGACGACCCGATTTAGTCATGACAACATCCGGGTCACCAGGAGGCAGGAAGTTACTTTGGTCATGCGTAAGTGCATAACCAAAGTAACTTCTCCCTGTGCAGCGCTGACAGGCTGTAGCATAGCATAGGGATGGTGCTGCATTCCTGTGCTATACAGGTGATCATAAAGTTAAAAGTGAAAGTCCCATAGTGGGATATAGTGTAAAAGTTAAAAAAAGAATCAGAAAGTGAAAAAAAAAAAAAAAAAAATTGTAAAAATATTGAAAAAAAAAAATGAAAAAAATAAACCCCCAAAATAAAAATGTAACGTACCCATCAATAAATATTATGAAAAAAAAAAACAAAATAATAAAAGTACACATATTTGGACACATATTTGGTATCGCCACGTCCGGAACGACCTGAGCTATAAAACGGTCCCACTAGTTAACCCCTTTAGTGAACACAGTAAAAAAGAATAATAAAAAACGAAGCAAAAAACGATTTATCATACCGCCAAGCAAAAAATGGAAGAAAATGAAATCAAAATAACGAATGTAAACAAAAATGGTACAGCTGAAAACGTCATCTTGTCCTGCAAAAAAAAGCCACAAAGCTCCATGAGCCGAAAAATAAAAGTTATAGCTCTCAGAATAAAGCGATGCAAAAAAAAAAATTCTTTTTTCTAGAAGTTTTTGTGTAAAAGCGCCAAAACATAAAAAAAAGATATATATGTGCTACCGCTGTAAAAGCACTGACCCGAAGAATCATTATCAATTTTACCACATGCGGAACAGCATATAAAAAAAAAAAAAAATTGTTGGTTTTTGTTTATTCTGCCTCCCAAAAATCAGAATAGAAAGCAATCAAAAAATGTCACGTGCCCGAAAATGGTACCAATAAAAACGTCAACTTGTCCCGCAAAAAAACAAGCCATCACATGACTGTCGGCCGAAATATGGAAAAATTATAGCTCTCAAAATATGGCGATGCAAAAAAATGCGTCTTTTAGTGTGTGACAGCCGTCAATCATAAAAACCTGATATGAATCTGGTATCGCTGTAATCGCTCAGACCCGAAGAATAGTCGTCTAATCACTTATACCGCACGAGGAACGGCGTAAAAAATAAACTCTAGGGTTAGGGCTAGGGTTATGGTTGGGGTTGTGCTAGGTTTAGGAATTTTTCAAAAGAAAAAAATAAATAAAAATGATGATATGGCGACTAGTGTTGAGCGCAAGTGCTCGCTACTTGAGTTTGCATCGGGTGCTCGGGTATGCACCCAGTATCGCGGGTGCTCGAGTGACATGCTTGAGTCTCCGCCCCATATGCTTTGAAGACCAAAAAAACTCACAGGGATTGCCTGCCCTGCATGAGCGATCCCCGCATGTTTTTTTTTTGGGTGTCTAATAACCATGAAACATGTGGGGCGGGGACTCGAGCACCCGCGATACTTGGTGCATACCTGAGTACCTGATGCAAACTCAAATAGCGAGCACTTGAGCTCAAGACTAATGACAACTTATTCAATATGATGACCTAAGGTTATCAATTTCTGTGTCATACCCCTTGATAAAATCCTTGAGGGGTGTAATTTCCAAAATGTCACTTGTGGGGGGTTTCCACTATTTAGGCAAATCAGGGACTCTCCAAACGCGACATGGCGTCCGCTCCTCAATTCCAGCCAATTTTGCGTTCAAAAAGTCACACAGTGCTCATTACTTTCTGAACCCTGCTTTGTGCCCAAACACTGTATTTTCCCCACATATGGGGTATCGGCGTACTCAGGAGAAATTGCACAAAAGTCTTTGGGGTCCATTTTCTCCTCTTACCCTTGTGAAAATAAAAAAATTTGGGGCTAAAACATAATTTTTGTGGAAAGTTTTTATTTTTTTTATCTTCATGGCTCCATGTTATAAACTTCTGTGAAGCACCTGGAGGTTCAATGTGCTCACCACACATCTAGATAAGTTCCCTGAGGGGTCTAGTTTCCAAAATGGTATCAATTGTGGGGGGTTTCCACTGTTTAGGCACATCAGGGGCTCTCCAAATGCAGCATGGCATCCACTAATTAATTATTCAAGCAAATTTTTTGTGAAAAAAGTTAAAATGTTCATTTTTTTCTTCCACAGTCCAAAAATTCCTTTGAAGCACTTGAAAGATTAATAAACTTCTTGAATGTGGTTTTGAGCACCTTGAGGGGTGCAGTTTAGGATGGTGTCACTTTTGGGTATTTTCTGTCATAAAGGCCCCGCAAAGTCACTTCACATGTGATGTGGTCCCTAAAAAATGGTTTTGTAAATTTTGTTGGAAAAATGAGAAATCGCTGATCAACTTTTAACCCTTATAGCTCACTAATAAAAAAAAAAAAAAGTTGGTTCCAAAATTGTGCTGATGTAAAGTAGACATGTGGGAAATGTTATTTATTAACTATCTTGTGTAATATCTCTGATTAAAGGGCATAAAAATTCAAATTTTGAAATTTACCAAATTTCCGATTTTTTCGCAAATAAACAAGTCATATCGAAGACATTTTACCACAATCATTAAGTACAATATGTCACGAAAAAAATCTCAGAATCCGTTGAAGCATTTCAGAGTAATTACCTCAAAGTGAGTATGGTCAGAATTGTAAAAATTGGCCCGGTCATTAACCTGCAAACCACCCTGGGGGGGGGGGGTAAAGGGGTTAAACAGATGGCACATTTACAGGACACTTTTCTGGAGCAGGATCCTGGTTTTAAAAAAGAGAAGGGGCTGGTAACTATCATATTTTTCAGACTATAAGACACCTTTTCCCTCCAAAATGTTTGAATATATTCCAGCTCTGGCTGGTGGGGTGTGGGGGGGGGGAGAGGCACACGGCAGAAGAGCAGGGAACAGGCAGTAGCTGGCTGCAGCAGCGATCACATGTGACTGCTACTAAAGAGAATGAATATTTACTCCTCTTCACGCCCATGGGGGTGGAGAAGAGTGAATATTCATTCTCCTTAATAGGGCGCACAGTTGCCGGCTCCTGCAGCGGCTCAGCGAGCCCGCTATTAGTGTATATGAATATTCACTCCTCCACGCCCATAGTTCCAGCGTGGAGAGCAATAAATATCCCGGCAGCTGATCGTGTGGGGGCGCATGGCAATAACCTCAACGTATGAGCAGTGCATGACATCTGCAGTGGAGGGAAGGAGAGTAGAATGGTTTATTTTTCCTTCATGTGTGCCTTGGTGGGGAATGTGGAGAGGAGGGGTCATGCATACCAGGAATGGGGGATATTAGTACAGAATTGGGGGACATTACCTGTATAGTAGTCAGCAGCAGACTCCCTCCCTGTGCGTCATGACCACATTGTTTTTGCTTACATCCACCCCTCCCCCATTTTCCCTCTAAAATCTAGGTGGGTCTTCTAATCCAAAAAAACCACTATATATCCCTTTAAGAATATCCTGCTCTGTAGAGACCTACCAAAAGCCAAGTACTTACTGGGTTTGGGTTAGTGCTGGGTTCAGCAGGAAGAACAACCCCCACCCCTCCATCTTAGAAAGGTCGTATCTTGTGGTGACTTCCATCTTAGCTCCTTTCATCCAGGTACCGAGGGCCCCAGCATAGCTTCCTATTGAATGTTTTATTCTCTCCTCTCTGGTTTCAGCCAGTGCAAGCAGGGTCTGCAAGCGCTCCTTAGGGATGGACTCCATTTTTGGCGATGCCCACTGTATTTTTAGCAGTGCGTGGCACGCAACCGGAAGTGACCCTGAAGGACCTGAAACCGTGGCAGATGACACTTCTGGTTTCTGCATGCCAGTACATAGTGAGAGGAGATGAGCCAGGGAGGTCCCTGGATCACACAGCTATTCTTTACGAAGAGGCACAGGAAGAGCAGAGAAGTAAGATAAGAAAAAAAACACTAGGAGACAGGAAGGGCCAAAGTAGCCTTTGAAGGGGAGAATTATACCATGCTATTGCCCTCAGCCTCACAGCAATTTGCTCTGTCACTCAAAAGCAGCGTTAGGACAGGTTGTATGAACAAATGCATGCTTAGTATTGCATTGCTGCTTGAAGTGTGAAGGATGTCATTTTGGAAAATTTCTTAGAGCCCCTTTAAGCAAAGATCTTTAGAGGAAAAAAGATCCTAGTTACTTACCGGTAACGGGATTTTACAGAGCCCATGACAGCACCACCTGAGAGAGGGTATCCGCCCACCAAGGACAGGAACCTACTGAATAAAAAGGCGGTACCTCTCCTCCGCATCAGTTTTGTTTCAGAGCATGAGAGGGCCTCCGAAGACAGGTTAATACATAACCACCACCTCAACATATGTACTAAACACCTTAAAAAAAGTGCACAAAACAGTGATAAAGGGGAGGGAATTAATAGGGTGCTGTCATGGGCTCTGTAAAATCCCGTTACCGGTAAGTAACTAGGATCTTTTCCCCTTCTCCCATGACAGCACCACCTGAGAGATTTATAGAGATCAAATACCAGAGGGAGGGATCACCGCTTGCAACACCCTTCTACCAAAGGACAGATCAGTAGAAGAGGAAAGGTCAAGACGGTAATGTTTGTAAAATGTAGCAGGGGATGACAAGTTGCCACCTTACATATAATGTCGATGGGCACATCCGCCTTCTCAGCCCAGGAAGCAGCTACCGCTCTGGTGGAATGGGCCTTCAGGTTCTCAGGAACCGGCAGATTGCTTAGAAGAGTAGGCTAAGGTAATAGTATCCCTGACCCATCTAGCTATGGTCCCCCTTGTAACCTTAAGTCCTTTCCTAGCCCCCTGAAAGGATATAAATAAAGCGTCACTCTTTCTCCAGGCTTTTGTCACTTCCAAATACTGGACTAACACCCTCTTAACATCTAAGGTGTGAAGCTTATGTTCCTCAGAATCCCTAGGATTAGGATAGAAGGAAGGGAGAGTGATTACTTGCGTCCTATGGAACTTGGAGGCTACCTTTGGAAGATAGGCCGGGTCTGGTCTTAAGATTACTCTATCCATACATACTTGAGTGAATGGATGGTTAACGGATAGTGCGTGTAAGGCACTGACTCTACGAGCTGATGTCAGGACCACCAATAGCGCAGTCTTTAAAGTTAAGATTTTTTCTGAAACCTTCTCTAAGGGCTCGAAGGGAGGTTTGGTTAATGCTTCCAGAACTAAATTAAGGTCCCAAGGAGGCATTCTTGGAACAGGAATAGGTCTGGATCTATGACAGGCTTTAATAAATCTAATGATCCATCTATTTGCTGCCAAGTCATAATTATACAGTGCCCCCCTTTGCGTCAATAGCGACCTCTCAAAATCCAAGCCGTCAAATGCAGGCCCGCTCTTTGGGGATGACAGACTGGGCCCTGCCTGAGGAGATCCGGGATGTCCGGAAGAACCCATGGATCTGCTTGGGACATTCTCTTCATCCAAGTGAACCATGGTCTCTTGGGCCAGAACGGGGCGATCAATATAACCCTCGCCCGTTCCTCTCGGATCTTCCTCAGGATAGTAGGGATCAGTACTAAAGGGGGAAAGGCATAAGCTAGAGTGAAATCCCACTGAATCTGCAGCGCGTCCACCGCAAACGCCCCCTCTTTTGGATTCAGGGAGCAAAAGGTTTCGGTCTTCCGATTGTGTCTGTTTGCAAACAGATCTATCTGGGGCTGTCCCCACCGATCCACAATCTGCTGAAAAACGGCTGGATTCAACTCCCACTCTCCTTGTTTCAAGATGTGACGACTCAAGAAATCGGCCTTTATGTTCTCTTCCCCTTTTATATGCAGTGCCGAGAGCGTAACCTGCCGACTCTCGGCAAACCTGAAGATCTGATCCGCTATTAACATCAGAGGGAGAGATCTGGTACCCCCCTGATGATTGATGTAGGCGACTGTTGATCTGTTGTCTGACATTATCCTGACGTGAGGACCCTGAAGAACAGAACTGAATTCTTTTAGCGCGTTTCTGGCTGCCAACAGCTCTTTCATGTTGGAAGAGAGACTTGTCTCGCTGTCCGACCAGAGGCCTTGTACAGAACGATCCCTTAGGTGAGCTCCCCAACCTTCCGCACTTGCGTCTGTTGTAATTGTATCCGACACCTGGAAGGTCCAAGGAACCCCCAAAGATAGGTTGACCGGAGATGTCCACCAGTCCAGGGAGTTGATCACAACATCTGGAAGAGATATTTTCCCATTCAGGCGACCTTTGAGCCGCCTGTCCGCTGCCAGAATCTCCTGTTGAAGACATCTGGAATGGTGCTGGGCCCACTGAACTGCCGGGATGCAAGACGTCATTGTACCCAACAGAGACATTGCACTCCTCAGGGTCATGGTCGGATTGCTGACAACCTGAGATGTTAGGGATCTGATCTTCAGTTTCTTTTCCTCTGGCAGAAGACAGGTTTGGTTTTCTGAGTCCAGAATGAGACCCAGGAAAGACTGAACCCTCTTTGGTTCCAGCCTTGACTTCTCCAGATTTAACAGCCAACCTAGGCGTCTTAGACTGGCCATGACGTCCGCCAGGGCTAGAGCACAGAGTTGACTTGATCTGCCCACTACTAAGAAGTCGTCCAGATAAAGGATGACCAAAATGTCTCTTTCCCTCAAGTGCGCTGTGACCTCCAGAATGATTTTTGTGAAGACTCTCGGCGCCATGGAAATGCCAAAGGGAAGAGCTGCGAACTGAAAATGCCTTACGTGCCTGCCGAATTGTACAGCTACTCTTAGAAACTGTTGATGATCTGGCAAAATCGGGACGTGGTAGTAGGCGTCCTTCAGATCGAGGACGCACATAAAACAGTCCGGAAATAACATCTTTATGGCTGATTTTATTGTTTCCATCTTGAAAGGCCTGTAGATTAAATGGTCGTTCAGTCTCTTTAAGTTCGCAATGGTCCTGAAGGAGCCGTCCGGCTTCTTTATTAGGAAGAGAGTCGAATAGAATCCTCTTCCTTGCTCGGGTGCAGGTGTTTCCACCAGAACTCCTTTCATGAGCAGAGAGAACTTCCTGCTGTAAGGCTATCTGTTCCGCTAAACCTCTGGGGCTGATATTTTGACAGTGTTCTTGGGCCTGCTTTTGAACTCTGTGAGCCCCCTCCTGATTATCCCTAAGATCCAAGAATTGGATGAAATTTCCTTCCAGGCAGGCAGGAAGTGGGACAATCTTCCTCCCACCCGGGGGGAACTGTCACTTAGGGGCTTTGTTATTCTCGGAGGGACCCCCAAACATGAAGCCTCTGCTATACGGCTTTCGGTCTTTCCAGCTACCTTGGTCTCTGGGAGCTTTACTGCGGCTGTATTTTCTCTTCCGAAAGAAACTGTTAAATCGGGAACCAGACACCGTGGGAAATCCATGTTTTTTGCCTGCGGCTTTAACTAGGATGTCATCTAGACCTTTGCCGAACAAGAAGTCCCCCTCACAAGGGATTGAGCACAGTTTAGACTTTGACTGCACATCTTCTGGCCAGCTCTTGAGCCATAGCACCCTACGGGCTGCATTAGAGAGGTTTGCAGACCGGGCAGCCAGCCTAACTGAATCTGCCGATGCATCTGCCAGGAATGCAGCCGCTCCCTGCACAAGAGGAAGGTCTGATAGAATTTTCTCCCTGGACACATTCCCCCTGATCTGGTCTTCCAATTGTTGAAGCCAGATCATCATAGATCTAGCAGTGCAGGTCGCTGCTACTGCCGGTTTAAGGGCCTCTGCTGACGACTCCCAGGTTTGCTTAAGGAAGGACTCCGCTTTTTTATCCAGCGGGTCTTTTAAGGCTCCTAAATCCTCAAAGGGCAGAGTGGATTTTTTTGAAGATTTTGAAATGGCCACGTCAATCTTCGGGGTTTTGTCCCATTTAGCCGCATCCTCATCCTCAAAGGGGTACCTCCGCTTGGAGGATGACGGCAGCTGACCCTTCCTCTCCGGTTCCTTCCATTCCCTTTCTATCAGAGATTTAATCCTGTCATTGACCGGGAATGAGCGTCTCCTCCTTTGGTCTAAGCCCCTGAACATAACATCCTGGACTGTTCTGGGCACTTTGGTATCGGTAATACCCATAGTCCCTCTGACGGCTTTAACTAGTCTCTCAGTATTCTCAACCAAAAAACAAGGTCTGCCCCCCCCATCATCATCCGAAGACTCCGA
This sequence comes from Phyllobates terribilis, assembly GCF_046119375.1. NCBI lineage: Eukaryota > Metazoa > Chordata > Amphibia > Anura > Dendrobatidae > Phyllobates > Phyllobates terribilis. The sequence goes on along the minus strand of NW_027362761.1, from coordinate 15,410,090 downwards.
TGACAATGAGGAGTGATTAGAGGAGGAAGGCAGTTCTCTCGTAAAACGGGACTCCACTGATTCCTCCGATTCTGAAGAAACTAGTTTTCGCTTCTTTTTGAGTGAGGTTAAGCCTCTTAAGGACTCTGACCTCTGTCTGGATTAGATCCTTTAATTCTAAAGAAAACCTGGGGGACTCCTCTGCAATGGTTTTCTGAATACAGTCCGAGCATAGGTTTTTGGCATAGGAGGTGGGAAGACCGATTTTGCATAAAGCACACTCCCTGTTTTTACTTTTAGCACTACACTTCTTCGCCTCCTGCCCCAAGAAATAAAAGGAGAAGAAGGAGGAAAAGAGAGAGAGAAGAGCACATTATTCAAGGTGAGACTTTCACGAAGATCACTCACCACACTGCCGTTCAGACTAGGGTACCAGAGGCGGTGGTTGCCGTTCACATGAGGGCTCCCATCTGGCGGAGGTGGACTGACGAAGTCTTTTCTGACCAGTCTTGTCGGAACTCGTACGCCCCTCACTGCTGTGACTTTGTCGATGGGAAGATTCCCGTTCCATTTGTTTGAGCTGCTTGCGCTGCTTTGATGGCTGTGGCTGCTGCTGTACTTCCTGTGGCGGTGACAGCTGCTGCCCAGGTGACTGCGGTTCCTCATCCATCATGGCGGGGATGCAGACACCGCCATCCTGATTGCTCCCCATCCTTAAAAGCAGTAGGGCTCCACCTCCTTTAGGCTCCTCCCTTTCCGGCAGTGTGCTCATCTTTTTTTTTTTTTTTTTTTTTTAAATTTTAGCCAGCTGGCGCGCTACCCGCAGATCCACCTGCCTCTGCGCGTGCGCAGCCCAGCGGCACCCGGCGTGCTTGCAGCGGGATGACAGCTTCCCACCCGCGCATGCGCAGACCCGGTTTCCGGCGCACTCCGTGATAGGGCGCGTCAGCACCCCGCGCGTGCGCAGCCCGGAAGACCTGCCGGCCGGCGCGCTCAGTTCATCTTTGCGAGGCGCAGGCCCCGGCGCACGCGGGGAGGAATCCAGAAACAGCACCTCCTCCCCACACGCAGACCCGGGCAGCAGCCAGACGGGCTGGGAACAGGGACCATCTGCTGCTTCCACGGCCTCCAGGCTGCACCGTCCATAATCCAGGTACGTGAGGTACCACCTGGTGAGGCTCCCATCAGGGACAGGAACCAAAACTGATGCGGAGGAGAGGTACCGCCTTTTTATTCAGTAGGTTCCTGTCCTTGGTGGGTGGATACCCTCTCTCAGGTGGTGCTGTCATGGGAGAAGGGGAAAAAATTAAATATTTATTCCTAGGAAAAAAAAAAAAAAAAAGTACAAAATGGTACTAAAAGCAGTGGAGGATAGAAGTACATGCCAGTATCTGTGAGTTGCACTGCTTAATCCATGCCAAATCCAATATTGAAAAGGGAAAGTTTGATGTACCAGTGTAACACACAAGAAATTAAAGTAGGAGACTTTAGCTAATACAAGCCAGAAGAAATAACTCAGATAGGAAATAACAGAAGAATAAAGTTTATTATAAGCCCATACACTGACATAACTGAAAGCTAAAGTTGAGTAAACACCTACCTGAAAAGTATAAATGTTTCTTATAAAATAGTTTTAATTTGTCTTTCGTACAAACATAATTAGGAGGTAATGGATTTCAGAAGTTGCCATCTGAGCACCCCACAATACTGAAATCTTTCTGAAAAGATCAAAATATACAATTTACCACTAAAAAAATTGAATATATTGTTTTACAGCTTTTGCACTTAAGTATATAAAATGCTAAATATTTACATTATGTTGATAGAGTATAATGCACAGTATACTAGGTGGGTCATCAGAATCAATGTCTACATCACACAGGCAGCTCTCAGTATTTTATGTCTCCACATACAAAAGTGGGAAGGAGAGCTGCATGAATAACGTTGGAGCACACCACCCTATTAACTGGTGTAATGCTGATCTTTCTGCATTTCCTGATTTGTTTATACAGAATGCTGACCAATTCATGCCTCGCTCTGCCGAGACAAAGTACATCAAGTCATAGATGTACAGTCAAACTATCCTGCAATTCAAGATAAGAGAATCAGGGCTTGAATATCATCAACGGATGAGCTGCAAAATATTTGGGCTAAACACTAAATATCCAGTTTCCACTGAAACTGCACTTTGCCAACCTATATGGCCTAGACATGACATGCCATAAATAGTGAGTGCAGTGATAAGGCACTGGTGTAGTTAAAACTTTGCAACTCAGACACCATGACATCCCTAGTACAAAGCACTTTTAGTAGTAAGGTGTAATATCATTGGTGCCAAGTGGAATAAAAGGCACTTTCTAGAAAAGGAAAGTTGTGAATGCCAAATATCCAAGCATAAAACCTCAGTGAGATGTTACAATGCACTCTAGCCATCACAGAAAAGTGTAAGTGTCTAATCCAGAACATAATTGAGCTTACAATATTGAAGATACTGGTTAATTATTCACTGATTACAATGAACGATTGTCGTCATCATCAGTGCAGCCAGATGTTGTTATCAGCCTTGGCCCATTTTTAGAGATCCCAGTCAGAACTCTTAAGCATGTTAAAGGCACATCAGAGAAGTAAGATGGTGCAGTTTTGAGGCCTAAAAATCTTAGGCCAATTCCTAAATGTTTAAACTAACATTAATGTTTGTGGCACTGCAACACTATACCACTTAAAGGATAAGGCATGTACATTCCACCTTTATGGGTAGATTTTGGTCCTAGGTTTTTGAGCCATACATATATCTCTACCAGGAAAGGGGAGAGACTGAATTACACTTTAAACAAGTTAATCAATTTAAAAGAGTGAACAGACTGGGTACAACAATGGTTTCAACCAACACAGACAATAGACAGGGCTTTCTGAATACAGCCCAATATTGGGAATGTATGGAGGTGTAAGGGTCTCTGAGAATGAAAACTTTTGGTCTGACATTGCACAGGAATGATTAGAGGTGTGCTCACCCTGTAAAACACATTGTATGCATTTGATTAACAGTGAATAACTGATACAGGTCAATATTAAGGCAAAAAATAAAGCCAGCATGCATGTGACATTAGATAAACATTCACTGCCATTAGCAGTAGTAGAATAAAAAAACAAACAAACACGTGTTGGGCAGGTATGCATTCAAAAATGGTCCTCAAGACACCTGTGCAAAGAGCTTGGTGTGTTTGTGACAAATCTAGTAACTAGATTCACTGCTGGCCTCAAACTTTCTAATTTGGTCCTCATGTATGAAACTGCCATACAAGCTGAACATTAAGTAATATGTTCATATAACGGTATAGGGAATTCTCCAGTCATCACCACCCTATACATAGCCATCATTGCAGTCTTTAAGAAAAAAAAAATGCTTAAGTAAAATATGGAATGCAAGGGCACTTGAGTGCTGCATTTCTATTCTGTAAAGTGGCTTTTATTTGGAATGATGGAAGTGAGCCCTTTGAGACATTAGGTCACCCTGCAAAGAGCTGAAAGTCTTTCGTCCACAAGTTAAATGGTGGACTTTGAAAATGAGACTCGCAGATGATGATTTTCTCCCATGTCATGGTTGTGAAGCTCTATTACTGACTCTATTGCTTCTTCAACAGAGCCCATCTGAATGAGAGCCATCTTTCGATCTTTCCTAAGGAGATAAAGAAAAAAATCTGTGAGCGCTTTTGGCAAAAAAAAATAAAAAAATTTAGGCCATGCAATAGTAAAACTTACTGGAAAAATTTGAAGCCTTTGACTGTGCATCCATCATGTGAGAACAGACCCTTAATATCTTCTTCACTTATAGATGGTCTAAAGAGAAATTAGATTTAGATTGACAACGTACAGCATATATACAGGGCAATCTTACAATCTGTATGACACAGAAGCAAGTTTCCAAAAATATTTATTTAAAACTCTTACGGTATGTTGGAGAGGTGTAGTGTAGCAGAAGGAGGGAATATATTTTGGAAGTTCTTGGACCCTGGTTTCTTAAAACGATGGAGAGGAGAGTTAGTGTAGTCCTTTGTTAAACCCTGGTCTTCCTGTCCTTCTTTGGGCAACTGTACAGTCTGATGTTTGGATAAAGTAATCCGAAGAGGCTTCCCATGCAGTCTCTGTCCATTTAAATGGCTCATTGCTGTAGGGTGGGGAAGAGAATATGCATACCCAACTTTTATTCCCTTTGGGGACTGTTCTAACAATAAGGGGGTGGGGGAACAGGAGTTTACCTAGTTGAGCTTGATTTCCATCAGCCATCTGAATTAGTGCATTCTCCTTCTTGTTGAAGAGAATTTTCACTCTGTGTACATCCCCATATACACCTTGGAAGAAGAAGAACAAGCAATTTAACAAACTACTGAAGCAGCATCTGCATAATAAATGCAAGTCTTCCCACAAAACTGCTTATGCAATGGGCATGCTTAAATTAGTTTTCCTGATCAAAATCACTAAACACAGGATTTTAACAGAAGAGAGATCAGATTTTTTTTTTTTTTTTTTTTTTTTACATATACTTTACTGCTGGGGCAGTGCCACTAATCTAAGTGCTCAGCACCTATATACTTGCCAGCTGCCATCTTCATCTGTTCTTAGCACCACTCTGATAATCTGCTATTTTGCTTTAGTGTTTACTGGAGGAGCCACAAGTCACAGCTTAATGCAAGTATACGAGAGCCTGAACAAGGCTCTCAGACTTAAATTGAGAGCTTGTGACAGTTAACCTCCAATCAGTCAGAAGTTGAGGTCACAAGATAGTGGATAGGGACCAGAGAGGTGCCAGGAACATTGGCTGCAAGTATACTACAGGTCAGGGAACTTGCGTTAGTAACACCACTCCTGCACTGGGAGAAAAAAAAAACAACGGTGGTTTATATGCACCATGTGTTCCATCTTTTTCTTAAGCTAACACTTATCACTCGCCCACCTATAAAAACCCTTTAAAAAAGGGGCATAAACAAACTCTGCATGCCACTGAAAGTTACAGTTCCACAACAGGTGTTAGACATGCCAATGCACACCAAAATATTCTACACAGGTAAACTGTAAAAACTACACCTTTAATGTAAAATACCCACCCAGCACAACCAGAATAAAAATGCATGCAGGACCCACCCAAACAAATGGAAAAAACTTAAATAGTAATAAAGTGCGAAACATACCGAAAAGAATAAATAGGCATTGGGGTGTAACTCTCTTTAGAGAACAGCAGAGCAAGGCAGCGGAGGGACAGGGGTAGAGAAAAGGAGCCGAGGGAAGAGCACAGCTTGCAGAAATGGTCCACGAGGAAGGTGTCATCGGAGGAGTGGTAGGAGCAGTTGACGGATGATATTCAAGGTGGTTAATATTTGAAGGATAGGTTGGATCCAGACAGCAGGGTGTTTGGGATTTTTTTGGAAGGGATAGTTTAAATGTTTTTGTTTCAAGCACAACAGGAAGCAGAAGATGCCGTGCAGTCAGTTGGCAAAGAAATTCCGGATCAAGGTATAAAAACAAGAAGGGGGATGGGAGGAAAAGAAAAAAAAAGTAGCAAAAACAGGTCAGTAAATATATAAGAAACAAGTACACAAGTTTTAAGTCTTCTAGATTAAATGTTTTAAAGACAGTTACTAAATAGGTTTATTGAGAAAAGTGATACATTGAGAGGAAAAATCTATAGTCTGAGACAATATCCACACATTGTGTAACCAGAACATTGCTCCACCAACATTGTTCAATGCTTGCCACAAAACTGGGCAATATACTTGGCAGCTGTGTTAATATAATCTAGACACTCACCTAACCAAAACCCCCCAAAAAGGAGAGCTATAATAAAAACATTTGCAACTTGTATTCTGGGCTGACATTTTTAAATTAGCATTACACAAAACCTGGGCTCTAGAATATTGTCTCCACATATATTAAGAGATGAGTATCTATGAAGTAAATATAGGAGAGTCTTGTTAGTAAAGGTAGAACTGAAGGTTGTATCTTTTTGCATTACCCCATGCTATTTACTCAGAGGTAAAAAGTTAGATTGATAACTCACTTCGGCAAGTCAGTGTAAAATTCTGACATGTCACAGGACATGCGAGAAGAGATTATGGAGGGCGGGTGTAACATCAGATTACCAATACTTTCTGTATAGAGTTGACTGGTCCACTGGACGTCTGACTGAATTGCATTACTAATCTGTTCCCATTGATCATAAAATATGTACACTCTTACATGTCACAAGTTAGCATAGAATTACCCCCAAATGCAAGCATTTTTCAGTTAAGTAGCTATGACTTAGGCTAAGTGCCCACAATGCAGAAATGCTGCATATTTTTTCCGCTTCTCCCTGGCAGGAAAAACACATGCGGATTGTACATGTGTTTTTCCCGCCAGGTAGAAGCGTTTTTGCATGCAGGTTGACAAGCGCTTTTCCAAGCAATTTTAGCATCACTTGGAAAGTGCTTGACAACTTGGTCACACTATATAAATCCATGCAAACGGCATGGATTTATATCATGCAACAGGTCACGCGACCAGACGTCAGCGGTTGCGTGGCCTGTCACATGACTAAATGACATCATGGCAGGTCCTTCACACCACCACGAGCCGTACAAGAGACCGAACGCATCGCTGAGGAGGCTGGGGGACATTGGAAGGAAAGTATAATCTTTATTTTTTTTATTTTTAATTTTTACAGGTACTAGGTGGTACCTGGGTCTGGATGAGAGTCTTCTCCAGACCTGGGTACCATTCGCACATTAAACAGTGTAATATCCACATGTGCAGATGCAGTCCAATTCAAGTCAATGGCGGCGATTACGCTGCGTATCCGCAAAATTGACATGCTGCGTATTTTTCCACAATGATAATCTGCAGCATGTGCACAGCACATGTGGATCATTGGGGACCATGGGGCACGTATTACCAAGCGTTTCCGCTGCAGAAACTCCGCAGCAAAAAAGCGTGAAAAACGCATAGTGGCACGCAGCCTTAATGTTACATGCTTATTTTCCTGGCTCAAGCATGTGAAGTTCAAACCCAAACGCATGCCAAGTGGACAGGAAGTGGGTCATTAAAAGCAAGGCTATACCAGTGCCTTTACAGCAGCTTGTAATACAACTGATGTGTGTTGGTAGGTATGGTCAGCTCTTGTAACTGAAAAAGTGATGCTCCATGGTAGGGGCATCCCTCAAAACAATAAGAAACAGGGGACTCATTTAGATTGTGTCAAGATTTATTAATAAGGCATTGTGTATACAGAAAGGACAGCCCATGTTAAAAGGGGTTGTTATCAAAACCAATAAATCTGCAGTCACTGACTGCAAACTTATGAACCCACCAGCATACACTGTGCATTGCAGGGATTTGCTGGTTTCAGACCCAGGATATATCGAGTTGTACATACCCCAGCCAGTGGGTGAAGCCTTACTTTATACACTTGTATTGAGCAGAGGCTGTGCCTGACCAGTGATGTGGATGGCCACTGGGTGTGTTAGACTAGAGGGTATAGCCTTGACCATACAAGTAAATGTAGTGAGGCCATGACCACTGGCCAGGGGTATGTATAACTCCTACATACCCTCCAATCCCAGGTCAGAAAACAGGTGAATTCCCACAGCACGCACACTGGGGGAATTCATAAGTCTGCAGTCCGTGACTGCAGACTTCTTGGTTTTGACCGGGCAACCCCTTTAAAGTCTATCCCAGACCTTACTCAGCCTCAGCTAGGCTACTTGCTGTCTATTTTGCATAACATGTAACACATGTTGATTCTGCTTGATGCCTTCTCATACCCAGGTGTTGCATGCTTTATTTTTTCAATATTGGTGGCTCACTTTTTTTTTTTTTTAAATACCATGTCTTTAGGAAACCTCTTACATTACTCAAGTTAATAGGTATTCCTCATTTCTTCATGTAACAATTCTCCATGTGCTTACATTGTGACAGGACTAATTGTATGCTTATTTTTCCTCATTTGTACATGTATTGACTGCATATTTTATTCAAGGCTATGTTTAAGGTCTGGGATAGTCAAATTTTATTTCCTTAGGTCAACTTATCAATAAAACAAATCTTGCATATTTACATGAGGACAGTGTTATATCATACTACTAGACAAAGCCTTTGCAATTTTTAACATGCCAAGCCAGTTTTTTTTTAGATGCAACTTTCTTTAACAAGAGAACTGATCATTGTACAACTTCTCCTCAGGAAATTATAATTGTACATATGTAAAACCATAGGACAATAGAAATGCAACTAACCTCTGGGCTAAGGTTGCTAACCAGCAGGACAGAGTTTCCAGGAATCCCTAGACCAGGAATGCCAAGCCTGCTAGCAGCTGCCGCTGCAGCTGCTGTTGGAAGTGCAAGGGGTGTAAGTGTTCCATGGACACCTAGCAGATGGATGGGTGGGGGAGAGAAGAAAGCTTGTAAAAAGTCTAATCAATTCAATGTGATGGAATGAAGATACCTCTACAAATACACAATCTTAACTCCATGGCAAAGTTTACAGTATCACAAGGGAGACACTTGCAAGTTTAAAAGAACTCTTAAAGGTTGACCATACATTCCTCAAAAAGAAACCAGTATATAGCTGTCCATAGGCTGCTTAACATAGCTTTGTCTTTCAGTTTTTGATTGGGTTTCCAGTAGTTGGATCTCCATAGACAGAAATATGTAGGTTTAGATCATTGATCTATAAGTGTGGAATCCCTTGCAATACATTTACCCTGTGTATTCAGAAAGGCTTAAAACCAAATAGAAACTTCTTAATAGAACAGTGCAAGATTGAAGCAGTGACTTCAGATTGCTTGATTGCTAGAGAGACCATTTTTATCATGCTCTAACAAATCCAGTACTTCCCCAATCATAATGAAGGTGGAACCAGTAAACAAATATGCTGATTCCTAAGATTTCTACAAGAAAAGAATCATGCACTTGCTACATCAATATTACAAGTCGTAATCAAACTGCACCCAAGTCAGGGAACGTTACATGGCCATGTCCAATATGAAATTGGGAGGAATTGGGGGGAGGGACAGACACCTTACCTTGTGGGATAGCAAAGGCAGGAGGAAAACCAGCAGTAGCATATGGGTTGGCAGAAATCAGTCCAGGCGCTCCTGAAAGTCAAGAAAGTTTAAGCATTCTTTAGAATCCAAGCTTCTATATGCCATAAACACTTGGGTCTGAACTTATTTTGTAAACATTTAAGCTTTGGAGTAACTGTGCGTTAAATATTAAAATAATTTAAGTTTTTACAAGCTGCACTGTAAACAGCATCATGCACACTCACCAAAGGCAGCAATGGTTTGATCCAATGAAGGTTGTCCATCACCAGATGGTAGATCAGGGCGCGTGTAATCTCTACTTTTGTCATTGTTGTATTTAACATTAAGGCTTGTGAGTTTTGAAAAGTCAATTCTGAGTGTGCAGCAAGCATTATAGATGTTCTGGCCGTCAAGGGACTAGATTGAGGGTAAAAAATAAAAAAATAAAAAATGAAACACTGGTTTCTGCATGAGGTGCACTAGCAAATATTGTGCTTAGACTGAGGTGTAAAGTAAGAAATTAATGCAGCTTACCAGTTTAGCATGCTGGGCACTTATAGGATCAGAATACTGCAGAAGGGCCTGAAACTGATTGTTCTTTGTAAAGGTTATTATTTTAAGTACAGTTCCAAATTTAGAAAATATCTGGAAAAAAAAAAGTTAGAATTATAGCCATTTCAAATTACAATTTGTGTGCAGTCTTCCCAGGTAGAGAAAATATACTGTGGGCGGCTAAGTTAACTTTTTAAAAAAATTTTTAATCTGTGTGCTGCCTCCATTATGGTCTTTTAGAGGATTGATACATAAACAAAGATCTACTTTGTTAGAAGGGGTTTTCCCACAACCACCCAATTATAGGTCATCGGCTGCATTTACTGGGTTTTAGGAGAACCAGTCAGATCTATGAAGCTGCATTTCCATTTTAAGGGCTCTTGCAGACTGCCATAGATTTTTCTCAAAAGGGAATGGAGCTAATTGTGCAGAGTTTGATCATTGTCAGCATGATGTGATCCAATTTGCTCAGGTGAGAATCTGAGCACACTGAGAAGATGAAGAAAATTTCTCCATAGTGTCAGTGCTTAGATTGGACTCATGTCATCCAAGAGCAGTCAGCTTTCCACACACTCATTGACTTATGGCAGAGTGATCAGAACATCAGATCAAACTGACATGCAGCCATTTTTTCCTCAGAAAGTGAACACACACACACACACTTGACTAACATTGGTCCAGGTGCGATCAGATGTTTTGGCGCATCACACTGATAAGGTCATCTGCACCTGCCACTACTAGAACCAATATGGCAGTCTCAGTTACAGGAGGAAAAAATAAATTAAATTTGTTTAAAAACCCAAACCTACCTGATGCAAGACATCAAGAGTAACTGGATAAAACAGATTTTCCACAATTATTCTTAGAACTGGACTCTGTCCAGATACAGCCATGCTTGCATCCAATGTGGTAGCTGTAGTTCCAAGAGCAACACTAGAAGACTGTACAGAATTCACAGCTTGTAGAGCTGCCTGGGCCCTCTAAAAAAAGAAAATTATAAATAAATATATATAAAAATCCAATCCTTCAGCACTGGGGTGTTAGGAGAGGTGAGTAATTTGTTTTTTGATCTGTGTGGGTGTGCGAGCACCAAATATATATATATATGGGTTTGGTGGGAGTGATCAAAACTGTGTGGGAGGGCCATTTATCAAGGCACAAGAGCTGGGCAACAAGAGCATAGGATTTATAAACAGCAATAAATTATATGGTTTTGATTTGCTGCTACAACACATGTTACAATAAGCCCCATCAAAACATGCATTAGCAATAGGAGATTGCAGTTGCTGCTGATCAGATTCTATTAAGACGAGGGTAGGGTAGGAAGAGTGAGGAGCTCCACCTCTACATAAAACTTTGAACAGCAACTAGTATACATTAACTAGGAAACGTAAAAATGTTTCTTCAATGAATATGATTATTCCTTCCAAAGACGAGGGGGCACTCATTACAGGTGGAAGAAAGGAGATTCTGGCAGCTTGATAGGAAAGTGTTCTTTACAGTTAGAGCAGTCAGACTGGAATGCTGACCACAAGAGGTAGTAATGGCAGACACTAACCGCTTTTTAAAAAAGGGCTGGATGATTTCTTCAATACACACTTCATTGTGTTATAGTTAATTTAGTGACAAAATGTATAGTTAGTGAAGAAAGGTTGAACTTTATGGACCTAGGTCTTTTTTTCCCAACCTATAGCTATCTAAGGTACAGCCAGACAGCATTCCTTAAACAGTTTGATTTTATTGTTCATTGTGGTTTCACTTACATAATTAGGTAAAAACAAACAAAAACAGTAATTATGTTCAAAAGCAACCATACAGTTCCTTGATTTCTACAGGTAGGCTTACCGCTTGGTTTGGAGAATTGTCAGTCTTTAGTTCTTTGTGGTTGGAGAACTGAATGTAGATTGGTTGGCTCCTGAGTATTGGTGTAACTGTGGCAAAGTAGTTTACCATTGTATTAGCAGCTTCTTCTGAATTCATCTCTATGAAAGCCTTAAATAGGAAAATGAAAATACAAGTTTTCAATTTTATCAGATAGTTACATTCTCTGCCCACATTCACATGTTAAGTATTTGGTCAGTAATGTCATCAGTTTTTGCAAGCCAAAACTAAGAGTGAGTGATAAATACAGAAGTGGTGATGTGTTTCTATTATACTTTTCCTCTGATTGTTCCACTCCTGGTTTCAGCTTACAAATACTGATCAAATGCTGAATGTGTGATCCTGGCCATGCACAACAGCCTGAACCACCAATTCTGTTTATGGCAAGTTCCCAAAACCTGACCAATAGTAGATTTAGGCTAGTTTGTTGGATCACATATTGCTTAATTCTTTGTTTCTGCAGGAGATAACATGCAAACTCAAGCCCCAGTCTCGCATACAGCGATAGCTAGCGAGATCGCTGCAGAGTCACGGTTTTGGCGACACAACAGCGACCTCACCAGCGATGTCGCCATGTGTGACACTTTGCAACGATCAGGCCCCTGCTGTGAGGTCGCTGATCGCTGCAAAATGTCCTGGACCATTTTTTGGTCGTTGCTCTCCCGCTGGTCAGCACACATCACTGTGTGACCAGCAGGAGCAGCGATCAGGCTGGTAACCATGATAAACACTGGGTTACTAGGGGCACACGCACCTAGTAACCCATTGTTTATCATGGTTACGAGCCTGCTAAAGTGAGCGGTAACCTCCCGCTCACTGTAGCAGAGTGGTAACCATGATCAACGGGTTACTAGGTGCGCGTGTGACCCTAGTAACCCGATGTTTACCATGGTTACCAGCCTGCTCCTGCTTCAGCAGGCTCGTAACCAGGAGCAGGACATCGTGGAAAGATTCTTTCCAAGATGTCACTGCTCCCCTGATCGTTGGTGAGCCTGCCTGTTTGACAGCTCACCAGCGACCACATAGCGATGCAGCAACGATCCCTGACAGGTCGTATCGTTGTCGGGATCGTTGCAGCGTCGCTAAGTGTGACGGGGCCTTTAGCTAAACATGCATTTTAATGGGGGATTTGAGAAAAATAAGTTGACTGTACAAAGTTGTTAACCAAGTCATGTATGTAGGTGCACATTAACAATCATACTAGGTCCCAACCCCCCCAAGTTTTCATGAGCACCTTTACCTGGTTTTTGCCTTTTAACATCAATATATTAGTCACTTTTCCAAATGGAAGGCCAAGAGCTATAACTTCAGCCTCTGTAACGTCCCCTGGAAGCTTTCTGACATGAATCACTTTGGAACCTACTCCTACAGATCTGTTGTCTCCTTTAAATTTTTTGCTGTCATTTCCATTTGCTGTATATAAAAAAAATATATATATTAATTTGCATACACTTCAAGATGCAGCCCTTTATACAGCAAGCAAAGGCAACACGACTGCATCAACAGTTCAAAGCAATAATTAACTGCAGGTACAGTACAGAAAACCTAAATCAATGGCTGGATACACATTGTGCTGGTATGAACAGTTTTACCACCTTAAACTTTAAAAAAGTGGCAACACTTAAATTTTGTAAATCCCAATGAAAGAATCTGTCAGATTACCATGGCTGACCAAGGGAATTACATGGCCCACTTTTAGGGCTCATGCTTCATGTAGTTTAGACATGCTGGCAATTGCAATATGGGTAAAAACACAGCTTCATTTTTCAGTAATCTACAAAGGTTTTGCACATTGTAGCAAAACATACCATGTGTACAGGAAGCCTGAGGCATGCTTGTACAAAAGCTGGCTATTTTACCTAGTTTTCAACTAGCGATCATAGTACAATATGCATGTGTAAACAAGGTTGTACAATAGTTTTAAATTGTACAAGTATTTGGACATAATGTAAAAGATTGCTGTGTAAACTCACTAAGCCAATACAAGATGGGAGTTTCATTGAAGAAAAATCAGCTTAAGGCTGTGTGCCCACGTAGCGTTTTTTCAAGCGTATATGCTGCGGAATTTCCGCAGCGTAAACGCTTGAAAAACGCATGTATATCCGCACCCCATGGTCCCCAATGGCATTCCGCAATGTCAATGCCCATGCTGCAGATTTTTCCGCAGCGTATATGCTGCAGTCAAAAATCCACAGCATGTTCATTAATTTTGCGGAAGCGCAGCGGAATCAATGTGCGGATGGTACCCAAGTCTGGATGAGAGGAGACTCATCCAGACCTGGGTACCAAAGAACCTGTAAAAAAAAGAATAAAATAAAGTTTATACTTATCTTCTGATGTTTTCCCTCCGTCGCGCTGTTGTCTGAAGGACCTGCCACGTCATTGAGTCATGTGACCCACCACATGACTCAATGACGTCACCGCAGGTCCTGCACACAACAGTGTGAGCCGCTCAAGACTCCGGACGGGGCAGAGAATGCATCAGAAGGTGAGTATAAAAGTTTATTTTTTTATTTTTTACCATTCTGAACAAGTTGTCAAGCACTTTTCCAAGTCATGCTTGGAGAAGTGCTTGATAACCTGCATGTGGAAATGCATGCAAAGACGCCTCACAAACGCTTCTACCTGGCGGGAAAACCGCATGTAATATCCGCATGCGATTTTCCCGCCAGGGAGAAGCGTAAAAGATATGCTTCAGGTCCGCAACGTGGGCACATAGCCTTAAATTCTTATGGCAGCTCTGGTTGGCTTATACATTATATTTTAAAGAATTAAACGTTTATTTCAGAATAAGGCCCCCCTTCAAATATCATGAAGACTGGGAAAAATCTTGATATCCATTTACTCTCAAGTAATAAATTGCAAGGTAGTGTCTTGGCAAATGGTTCGGTCTGCAGCTACTGACAGGTCATTGCAAAACCCCTTTTGGATAGATGAATTGGAAATGGGTAAAATAGCCAGGAAACCACACCGAAGAAGAAACTTTACCTGGAGAAGCAGAGCTGCTCATGATAAAAGGTCCGTTAGTAACACAAGAGAAAAGTTCGTCAGATCCCCGCTGGAAGAGAATAAAAGAAAAGTAAGATGACAGCACAGAATAGAATGATAAAGAAAACATTCTGTGGAGAACTGATTATTTTGAAATGGTAAACTTGCAAAAGTGCAATCTCTATTATTCTACACAAAGTAGAAAAAAAAAGTTACAATGAATGTAAAGGTGAGATTTACAATGGGCAACAGAACAATTAAATACTAGGAAGGAAAAATCTGACATTAAAGCTAGTTACACTGGTTTGTTCACCCTCATCCCATCAGCTGATTCAAACAACCAAATAATTTCTAATTCTAAAAGTTTGAGAATAGGCAAGAAGTCAAGAAAAACTTCTATGAGTGGGCAATACTCTGCTGTATATAAAGTGATGGCAGATTCTAGCAACATTCAATCACTTTAGATCTGTTGCGTCAAACTGTAGCAGAGAATGAAGGAAAGGCTTTCTGGTTTATAATGACATCACTTCACTGGAAATTCCCAGACACTCACTACAAGGCAGGCTTCAGTTCCCTGTATGGCTAGAAAAATTAAACTAGAGTTGCATTGCTTTTGTGGGATCCATGGATTCAGACTTGCATGTACCTCCTCCCTGAACAGCAATGATTGAGCTGAAAGTATTGCAGTTTAGAAATTCAGTCATTTAAAATCTGCCTTTTAAAAACAAAAATTTACTTTAAACCACAAAACAAAGGAGACCCCTTAAAAGCACCCACTCCTTTTTACTAGTTTGGTTCAAGTTACTAGGTGATGACATTGATACTATACCATAACTTCTGTCACAAAGGCTTGCAAGCATCAGTTAATGCACAATTCTAAAGCTGTCCATCCAAAAGAGTGTTGGTTTAATACTTAAAGCATACCATAATATTATGGAATATATACATTATCGCCCGTACCAGTGCACAGAACGAAAACCTGATGCACCAGTAGAGGGTGCTGATTAAAAGGGAGATTCCATTCAGATTTAACTTTTTAGTTCTAGCCATATCTGGTAGAGAATATATTTTTTAATTAAGCCATCCATTATTAAAAAGGGCTGTATAAAACAGGCAGGCATTGAAACAAATACCTAGTGAGGTCAAAACTAATCCCAATAGGTGCTAGGTGAAAGACTGAGGCAGTACACTTTATACCATTATTCCATCTGTAAATCAACACAAGACTACAATGACTACACCTAGAAAAGAAAAATCCCTTTGATAAATGGAGGGTGTGGCAGCATTCCAAAGCTTGAATATGACTGCAGTTAAGACAGACACTCCCAAACACTGCTTTAAGCAAAAGCACTGCAACACAGTGAAGGGAACAGAAACCTAAAAGAATTACAAACATACAATTATGGGAGTAAAGTACATAAAGGGAATAGATGTTAATCTGCTTAAAGAGAACAAGTCATGTGAAACGCCACTGATAACCTGCAAATATAGAGTTAATCTACAGGTTAGGAAAGTTCTGAACCAGCCCAGCGCCAGCACTTAAACCCCCCACTGCCGGGAAGAAATTAACTTATTCCTCCCAGCAGCGTTTGGGTTCCAGTCACTGCTCTGTGTAGAGCAGCAGCTGTAAGACAAAGAAAGATTTGTTTTCAACGGGACTCTGGTTGAAGTTCGTGTACTGTTCTGGCACCTGAAACACTCTGGACTAAAGCCTGGGTTGGGTACCAGTACTTGAACTTCCAATTGTCTGCTCATCCCAATTCAGAACACCATTAACCCCATATATGCAGGTTAAAAACCTGTTTTGAGGAAAAAAGTGCTTTTTAAAAGGTGTTCTCCAGTGAACAGCATTAATTGGAGGGGGTCCGACCTCAGGTACTCACATCGATCAGCAGAATGGGGTACTTATTAGAAAAGAGCCAGAAAAAGCCAAGAGCAGTTCTCAGCAGACCCATAGAGAATGAATAGAGTGGCAGTCGAGGATACATACTGCCCCTCCATTTTATTGGGGATAGAAGTGTCCAATCTGCCAACTGGTGCACTGGTCCCAGTGGTTGGATCCACACAGATCAATAAATTAGTTATCACCCATTTGGTGGATTTAAAATTTACGATGTAATCACTCTCACCAGAGGTCAACTTTTCTTGGCACACTGACCTTTAGTCCACTCAAGATGTAGAAATCAGAGTCAGAACAGTTACGTGTTAGAGGTCCAAATCTGAGCAGATAATTTATGAATAATGCACACTGTAAAACATTTGATGAAAACAAGCTGTCTGCTCTGTTTTTGATTCATGCCATACTAAGTGACCACTAAGACTCTCCAAATCCTACAGCTTCTTATGAGGAGCTAAGCTCAGTCTGAGGAGAGTCCCAAAAATGATTAAAGCTGACCTCTGGTCAGAGTGGTTAAATTTTAGTATAAGACCAAAGACATCCAATCATGAATAATGCACAGTTTAGCAACCATTAAATCCCAAACCCCACATTGTTGCTACATTCTAGAAAGATGCCAGTAATTTGTTGTGGGACTCTAAAAGACATACTGATAGGGAATCTAGATTGTGAGCCCCAGTGGGGACACAATAATAATGCCTGTAAAGTGCTGTGGAATTAATGGCACTATACGAGTAAAATAAATAAGTGTTAAGCAGCAAATACACCACATTTGACAAAAGCAGGGAGAATACATGATCTACAGGCAGTAATTTTGGCAATATCCAAAATTCAATACAGTTAGCTGATGTGTTAAGGTATGGCAACTGGAAGGACCACATGTTGCATTCAATAACCACATAAGACAGGCATTTCAGAGCACATTCTTGGCAGGCAACTAAGGGTGATAATTACTAATGCCATGGCAACTGGGCAGCCATCCTGGCTCATGCCAACCTCACTCCAGCAAGTAGAAGACAGTTTTGGGGCATAAAGTCAGGGCTAAAATGTAACACTACTATACATTCTACATTACAACTACATTTTACAGGACATGACCTACCTTAGTGCCAACTGTAATGTCTTGAACAATGCTGTAAGAAGAGAAGACCATAAATTAGGTGAGACATGCAAACTGTGAGGGAGGGGATAAGGCACATATTCTGGCAATCAGTGGGAGACCCATTTGTCAGACTCCCCAAACTAAGGGCTTGTTGACCTGTTGCTGCAGGAAAAGATGCAGCATTTTAACAGTACCAGCGGAGTGAAAGATTTCTGAAATCTCATGCTGCTTATCTTTTTATTGTGCATTTGAATAAGCAAAAATTCTTCAAATCAGCAGCATGTCATTGCTTTCAGCATTTTTCACTCATTCCAATGAATGAGTGAGGGGAAAAAAAAAAAAAGCTACATCAAAGGATGCTTATTTTACAAAGTGTTTTCCCTGCCAAACTTACATTGCAGCTTCAACCCCAAATTGGCCCTGGAGAATAAGAACTCAACCGCAAAGGTCAGCATGATTTAAACAGGATTTTTAGTTGGACTTTTTTTATCCAAGGAAAAACACTCTCCCCATATAAACTAAATCCAACAACATAAGTCAGCTTTACTAGCACTCCAGCAAGCCAACTTCTAACAGTCACTCCCGTCATACTAATCGGCACGGTACAATGGTTGTTGCTGGTCTGTGCTCCGCAGCTCCTATGTCCCTACAAGACGCCATCTTATTGTAGCCCAGGGGTGTGCTCTGAGCTACTATTTCCCGTCTCTACTCAATGTTCAGTGGAGACAGGAGGTCACGGTGAGCAGAGGTTGGCAGCCTGGTACTGTACTAATGCTGTTCACTGCCACAGCACAGCTCCAAGCAGCACGCTGAGGAAGTGGTGGTGGATTTAGTTTATATAGAGAGAACCTGGTCAGGTTCATACTAAGCTCATGACTAAGACTGGTGCAGTCGAAACACATCGATCTTAAATTAGACACTTGATGGTTTCCATATTTAGGCTGTGCGCCCACAATGCTGAATAGATGCAGATTTTGCCTGAGTGTTTCTGCATCTCCCTAGCAGAAAAAACTAATGCAGATTTTACATGCATTTTTTCTGCCAGGGAGAAGTGTTTAAGCTTTCACATGCATTTTCGCATGTGTTTTTTCAAGAGCTTTTCCAAACGATTTTATCATCACTTGGAAAGTGCTTGACAACTTGGTCACACAATATAAATCCATGTAACCAGCATGGATTTATAGTGTGTGACCAACTTATGCTGCTTTAAATGCAGCATCAATATGGAAAAAAACAACAAAAAAAAAAAAAAAAAAAAAAAACACATTATGCTTATCTCTCCGGTGGCATCCTCGGCATCCCGTGGTGGTCAGAAAGGACCTGCGGTGACGTTTAGTCAGCTGACAGGTCACACGACCGCTGTCAGTGGTCGTGTGACCATCACATGACTAAATGACATCACAAGTCCTTTCAGAACACCGCAGGACGCCACCGGAGAGGAGACGTGTTAATTTTTTTTTTCTTCACTAATGGTATCCAGATCGGATGAGAGTCCTCTTCTCCAGACCCAGGTACCATCCGCACATTGAACTGCATACATACATGTATACATGCGGTTTTTATGCTGTTCAATACAAGTCAATGGCGGCAATTACATGCAGTTAATGGTTGTGCTGTGGATTTTTCTGCAATGATAATCCGCAGCAGAAATTTCCACATGTGCACAGCAGATACGGATCATTGGGAAACATGGCAGACAACTTAACAAGAGTTTTTAATGCGTTTCGTGGCAGAAATGCCGCTGAGGAAACGCATTAAACCCGCATTGTGGGCACACAGCCTTATGGTTTTATACAAATAAAGATTGTGGACATATTCCCCGATCACTGGAGAATTCTTTCTATTCTTGCATCGTATTCCCACCTGGACCAGGGTGGCTCCGTGTGATGGCTCTTCAGAAGCAAAAAGATAAAGATGCATAAAGATTGAGGAGCTGACTTTTCCCTGCCCCTATCCCCATGTTAGGGTATGTGCACACGATGCAGAAATGCTCAGGTTTTTTTCCTGAGCATTTCTGCATCTCCCTGGCAGGAAAAAACGCATGCGGATTGTACATGCGGTTTCCTGCCAGGGACATGCGGAAATAAAGCGGTCTTCACTTTCATTTCCGCATGCGGGTTGACAAGCGCTTCCCAAGAGATTTTAGCATCACTTGGAAAGTGCTTGTCAACTTCACACTATATAAATCCATGCAACCGGCATGGATTTATATAGTGTGTGAATGTCAAAAAATAAATATATACTTTACCCTCTGATGGCCCCCGGTGTCCTGCTTCGCTCGGTCCCGGCAGTGAAGACTGAAAGACCTGCCGAAGTCAGCGTCAAGTGACCCGTCACATGACTGACGTCAGCGAAGGTCCTTCATTCAACCGCGAAGTGCCGGGAACCAAGCAGGAGCGCAGCGCGGGCCGTCAGAAGGTGTGTGTGTGTGTATGTGTGTATATATGTATGTATATGTATGTGTGTGTGTATATATGTATGTATATGTATGTGTGTGTGTATATATGTATGTATATGTATGTGTGTGTGTATATATATGTATATGTATATGTGTATGTGTATGTGTGTGTGTGTGTGTGTGTGTGTGTGTGTGTGTGTGTGTGTGTGTATGTATGTATGTATGTGTTTTTTTAATTTTATTTTTTTTTAATGGTACCTGGGTCTGGATTAGAGTCCTCTCATCCACACCCGGGTACCATCCGCACATTAGACCGCATGGAATGCGCATCAACATATACAGTGATGCGGATTCCATGCAGTCTAATGCAAGTCAATGGCGGCAAAAAAGCAGCGTTTCCGCAAAATTAATTGACATGCTGCGGATTTTTGAGCGCAGCGTTTACGCTGCGCAAAAATCCGCATCATGGGCACAGCACATGCGGATTTCAATTGGGGAACATTGCTGCCCTTCTACCATGCGTTTTTCATGCAACTGCAAAAACGCCACGGAAACGCATGAAAAACGCATCGTGTGAACTCAGCCTTACAATCGCATTTGGTCAGGGGTTCATACAATCTTCCAATTGGCGCTGCTCCATCGCTCCATTTGAAAGCCATGACCCCCGGGTAGAATGGTGAAAGATTTCCCTTCAACTAAGCATATACCATACAGCTCTGACCTTAGACATGTGTTGATTGGCCATCAGAAGCAAACCGCAAATTCCATGGTATTTAATGGTTTGAAGAGGAAACCTGTATAAGAGTCACAGGAGGAAGGGACAGACTGGCACAAAGTAACAAAAATGCAATTCGACTCAGTGGATGAGTGCTCAGTTTAACTTCTAAACCCCCAGTGTGACCTGCAGGCGTACTATAAGTGGTGGGCTCATGTTAGGAAGGGTCACAGTAAAGGTGGCCAGGCAGTTGAGCATGGAGTCACGCCTCCCCCACCTGGAGCCCACGATCGCACCTACAGGAAACGCTTTGTTGGTTGCCAGTCAGACTGGTTCTGCGCTCAGGATACACAAGACAAAGGCTGAGGCGCCTAAAAAAGCGGCAGGAATGCAGGAGTTGCACAACCTACTCGGGCAGGCATGGTAACAGGATATGAGTAAGCACTTCTAGGCAAGAAAGGCCTGGCCACCGTGTATACATTTACTGGCGGCCAAAGGTGAAGCACACAGCCCCACCCCAGGTCTGCGCCCTGCCTGGGGGAAGGTAGTCACTAGTGGAGCTCGGCGGGAGAGCAGGCAAGGGCCGCTGGAAGCCTCAGTCCACATAGCGAGCCATTCCACCCGCCGGAGCGTGGGCAGACAATGGGCGGAGGACGCAGCACAGGGCCAGGCACCTCCACAGCAGAGGTGGGACAGGGCTCCACGTAGGCAAGATGGAAACCAGCACCCCACGCCACATCAGCTCCACACACGACGTGCACCTCCTCCACTCACAAGTTTCCCGAAGTTCCAGGAAGCTGCCCGCACCGCAGCCACATTCCCCCCACCGTGCCCGCGAACACCGCCCGCACACAACGTGCCCCTTCCACTGCCTGAGACTAGGTGAGCGCCCCAGAACTCACCCTTCCATGACACACACGAGAACCACCCGGGCTGGAGAGGAGTCGCCGTAATAACGAAGGCACTCTCAGCGACCGCCTCATATAGAGTCTTAAAATGGCGACCGGACTGATGACGCAGGGGCAGCCGCTTACTATTGGGCGCTGGAGGTGCAGGGCTAAGGCGAGAGGCGGGGCTATGAGAGCAGGCGCCGCCCCCGGCGTTCCCGCCAAGCCTAGGTGCGTCACTCGGCGTTATCGCCACGGGAAGTAGTGGAGTTTGTCCGGGCGGCTGCTCTGTGGCCGTTGCGCGCTCTGTTGTGGGAGCAGCTTGGCTGGAAGCTGCTTACTAGTTTCCTTGGTTATGTCCAGGTGGAGGAGGAGGAGGAGGAGGAGGAAAGTTTTCTCATGTCTTGTATGAAGCTGGTAGAGGAGACTGATAGAGAGTAGTGACTACTAGTGGGCTTAACTATAAAGGGGCTGTCTTCTCAGACGATGATTGTATGGTTTAGGGGCCTTCGGCTCGATCTTCAGCCATGGCAACTTGCATGAATTATCTGTAGGAGATCGATCGTCTGTAAGCCTAAAGAGGTCCACCAGAGACGTCGACGCTGTTATCTTGGTAGTATCAAGCCATCGGGCTGCTGGACTTACTCCCTTCCTTGTTCCTTCCATTGGTCTGACCATGCTGTCCTCCAGTGATTGCTCTCTTCGTATGATGTGTCCAAAGTAGGCAAGTTATAGCTTGGTGATCCTTGCTTCCAGTGACATGTCTGGCTTCATTTGTTCCAAAACCGTTGGTTGTTCTTTAATTTTGGCATAAATCAGGCAAGATTGGCCACTCAGGAAAGTGGGTCCTACTCGGAAAGATACATGAAATAGGCTCAGCAGGTAGTCGCCCTCCCTGATCCAGCGCCCGTCCCAGTTACAGTGGTGACATCACATCAACTGCGTGCGTTGCAGCTCTAGTCAGTCACTGAGCACCATGCACATACGCTTATGGCACGTGACACTGACCTCCGTGACTGAGGAGAACTATTGAAGCAGCCTCACCACTATAGGACAGACACAACAGTAGAAAGCCTGCGCTGGATCCAGGAAGGTATGTATTTTACAGTTTGGGGCCTGTTTTGAGTTGGGATGGGACCACCCCTTTACGACCTTGGACGTATAATAATCTTTTTATTTATATAGCGCCAACATATTCCGCAACGCTTCACAATTCAGACAATTTACAGACATTATCGGCACTGTCCCCATAGGGAATGTAGATTGTGCGCCCCAATCAGTATGTCTTTGGAGTGTGGGAGGTGATTTTGCGTGCACAGATGCTCCATCAATGAAAAAATAAGTTATAGCTCAGAATAAAGCGATGCAAAGATACCGTATTTTACGGATTATAAGATGCACCGGACCATAAATACGCACCCCAAATTTTGGGGTGGAAAATCTGAAAAAAAAAAAGTTTTATAAGATGGGGGTCTGTCTTATAGTCTGAATAGGTATCTTACCTGGTTGGGCGGTGGCGTAGGGGGTCACAGGAGGCAGGGTCACTCATAAAGACGGCGGAAGTGGAGGAATGCTGCAGACCCAGGGTGCTCCAGCAGCGGGGAGTTTCAGGGATGGTGAAGCAGGATCGTAGGAAGCAAGGCCCTCCGTTCCCTCCCTTAGGAACCCGGCAGCAGAAGAGGTGAGGCAGAGCAGCGTGCACTGCTTTTCCGGTGGCCGCGGCCATCTTCCTGAAGCCGCGGGCCTCAGAGATATGGCTTCACAGCTCCCAGTCTGCGCATGCGCCGATTCGGGCAGCCATTTTCCTGTAGGTCACTGCTTCAGGAAGATGGCCGTAGCCACCGGAAAAGCAGCGTACACCACTCTGCCTACAGCCAGACACCGGCCCCGCAGCATCTCACTTCTGCTGTCGCCGCCAGGTTCCTGAGGGAGGGAACGGAGGGCCCTGCTTACTATTATCCTGCTGCATCACCATCGCAACTCCCCGGTACGATCGCACCATAAGACGCACCCCCCATTTTCCTCCCAAATTTTGGGGAAAAGTGCGTAGTATGATCCAAAAAAAATACGGTAATTTTTTTCTAAAATAATGTTTTGTTGCTTTTACACAAAAAGTAAAAAAACAATATACTGTAAATGTGGTATTGCTGTAATCGTACTGACCCAAAGTAAAAAGCTGCCTTATTAATTTTACCACACGCAGAATGGCATAAAAAAAACAATTCCTGAATTGATGGTTTTTGTTCATTCTGTCTCCCAAAAAACTGAATAGATATCGATCAAAAAACGTTGTGATCGAAAATTGCATCAATAAAAATGTCAACTCTTCCCGCAAAAAACAAGCCCTCACATGCCTCTGTCGGCCGAAATATGGAAAAATTATAGCTCTCAAATATGGTGATGCAAAAAAAGCGTCTAATCACTTATACCGCACGAGGAACGGCGTAAAAATTAAGTAAAATTCTTCACCTGCTGTTGATTTGTTCCTTCTGCCTCCTAAAGATCGCAGTAAGACTCAGCTCACACTTAGGGCTCTTTCACACGTCTGTGTTTCCAGTACATGTGACAGTTTCCACATGTATTGGAGACACTGACACACTCTGACCCATTCAAATCTATGAGTCTGCACACGTCAGTGTTCTCCACATGTTGACATGTCCGTTTGCTTATGAGCAGTCCGCAAAATGTCTCATTCTGAACACACACGGATGACATCTGTGTGTCATCCATGTGACACCGGCACTTGGGAATCAGTGTACAGTTAGCGCTGTTCCCAAGCGCCGGGTTCTGAACACTGCCCTGAACATGGTTCCCGCCTGTGCTGTGATCAGCACCAGCAGGGATAATGATTAGCGTAGTAGTAGTCTTCTCCCGTAGTGTCTCTCTGCAAAAATAAGATTAAAAAAATCCATATACTCACCCTAAGTGTTCCCCGCTCTAATCCATACGACCGATCAGCAGAGGAGCTGGGGAGAATGAGCCACTGCAGAGATCAGGGCCCGGAGTTGAGCTCAGGAGTGGAGCCCTGTCACTGAGCACAGCTCCGGAGCCGCTCATGCTCCTCTGCTCATCGGTCGCATGGATTACAGCGGGGGACATCTCCGGACAGGTGAGTATATGGATTTTATTATTTTAATCTTATTTTTACAAAGGGACACTGCGGGAGCAGACACTGCTACCCTTATCTTTGTCCCTGCTGGTGCTGATCTCAGCGCCAGCAGGGAACCATGATGAGGAGGGCAGTGTTCCGCAACCGGCGCTGCCCTCCTCATCATGATTCCTAGGCGCAGGTCCGTGTAATCCTGATGCGACACACGGTTGCCACACACGGATATCTCTGTTACCGGTTTTCCAGTAACGAAAATATACGGATGTGTGAAACCGGCCTTATCCTGTGCTTTACGCTGAGCACTTACACCGGGATTTCTGTGCATATCTCTGAAATATGAGATCCAGACGGAACCACCAGCAGAAGATTCCCTACAATAAGGCAGATGGAGACACTGTGGACGCTGTCTGAACTGTGATCTGGCGGTGTCTGTCACTTTAGGCGTGCATGAAAGTGTGGTCAGTCACAGTTTTGTGCATTTCTGAAAAGAAGCACAACGCTGAACAGAGGCCAGGCGAAGTCCACAATAACTGCTGCCTCATTATAGCAAACGCATCCCTCGGGGGTTCATCTGAATCACGTCACTCAGAGATTTAGATGGAAACCCTGATATAAGTGCTCAGCGTAGAGTGCAGGATACGTATGATCCAAAATGTTATGTAAAATGTTCCCAATAAAAGCTTCAACTCAATCCACGAAAAAAGCAAGTCCCCACTCAGGTCCATCTTCTGTCAATGGAAATATAGGGGCTTCCACGTTACTGGTAGTGCAAAGGCTCTGGAAAAAAACTGCCCCCCCCCCCCCCCAAAAAAAAAAAATCCAGCGAATTCTGCGCTTGCAAATACCCCCCTCCCTTCTGTGCCCTACAGTGTGCTTAAACCACATTTAGCGTCCACATGTTTAACATTTCTGTAGAGATGAGATTTAAGGGTGCGTGGCTCCAGAAGCATTAGCAGGGCACTACAAAATACAGGTCACTACAACAGCAGTTTGCAATTTTCTTTCAGCAAATCCACAGCTGTTTGTTTCTGGAAAACACCCATGTAGTCAAAATAGTCGCTACACCTGTAGATAGATTCCCAAAGGGGTATCATTTCCAAAATGGGGTCACTTGAGGGGGGATTCTGCTCTTTTAGCACTTAGGGGCTTTGTATATGGAGTCCGCAAATGATTCTAGAAAATTTTGTGCTCCAGGAGGCAAATAGCACTCCGTCCCTCCCGAGTCTTGCCGTGTGGCTAAGCAGTACTGTACAACCACATATGGGGTATTGCCACGTTCAGCAGAAATTGTGGGACAAATGTTCGTGCCATTTTTATCCATTTCCCGTGTGAAAATGTAATATCTGGAGCTAAAACAAAATTTTGGTGGTGAAAATGTAATTATTTTTTTCTTCACTGCCCAATGGTATAAAATTCTGTGCCATACCTGTGGTGTCAATATGATCACTACACCCCTAGATTAATTCATTGAGAGGTGTAGTTTGTAAAATGAGATACTTATGGGGGAATTCTGCTGTTCTGGCACCTCAGGGGCTCTCCCAGTGGGTCATGGCACCCGCAAACCAGAACAGTAAAAGCTGCACTATAGTATGGCGCTCCTTCCCTTCTGAGGTTTGCAGTGTGCCTAAAAAGTATTTCCTGATTACATGTAGTGTATTGGCGCACTCGGGGAAAAAATGGACCTCAGTTCGTTGTAAAAATTTCTTCTACTAGCCTTAGAAAAATTAAAAACTTTGGGCTAAAACAACCTTTTAGTGGTAAAAATGTAATTCTTTCTTCACCGCCCAATTCTGTGAGGCACATGTGGTGTCAATATGATCACTGCACCCTTAGATGAATTCATTTTGGGGTGTCGTTTTTGAAATAAGGTCACATATGAGGGGTTTCTGCTGTTCTGACAGCTCAGGGGCTCTGCCAATGTGACATGGCACCCTCAAACCATTTCATCAAAATCTGAACGTCAATATGGCGCTTCTTCCCTTCTGAGCTTTGCACTGTGCCTCAAAAGTAGTTTTCAACCACATACGGGGTATCTGTGTACTCAGGAGAAATTGTACAACAAATTTTGGGGTCCATTTTCTCCTGCATCCTTGTGAAAATGAAAAAAATTGGGACTAAAACAACATTTTTGTTGGGGGGGGGGGGGGTGATTCTTTCATTTTCACAGATCAACGTTGTAAAATTCTGTGAAGCACCTGGGGTTTCAAGGTGTTCACCACACATCTAGATAAATTCCTTGAGGGGTTTAGTTTCCAAAATGGGGTCAATTGAGGGGGGGTTCCACTGTTTAGGCACATCAAGGGCTCTCCAAACACGACATGACACACGTTGACCGTTCCATCAAAATCTACGTTCCAAAATGTCACTCGTTCCTTTCTGAGGAGCAATCAGTCTGCTCTACTCTTATATCTACTTACTTATATACATCATAGAGCTGTGCCCACCCAATTTCTTTTGTATGTAACAATCAGTCTGCTCTCACACAAACTTGTGAGATCATGCTCAGTGCATAATCTAACAAGTTTGTAGAGCCATGACGACATCGGGTCACCATGGCATTGATCAGGCCACCAAGTACCTACCGACCTGGATGTATAGATATGTCTAAGGTCTCCCATTCATCTGGGTGAAAATTGCTGCAAAAACGCTGACAGAATTTACAAGAAGCAGATGTGAAACTGCTTAAAATCTGCAAAGAAAAAATAAGCCGCATGAGATTTCTGAATTCTCATTAGTTTTGCTTTGTTTGTTTTTGGCAAAGCGCCTTCAGAGGGTAGTGGTCAGATCTGTGCGGCGTCGCTGTAATTACTGTCTATGGCAAGCTTGACAATCTGAAGTTACTCTTTAGGCAAACATGTCTCAAAATGAAAATCTGACATGCTGGATCCCTAACTCCCTAGACAATCAGTTGTACACATTACACTGTCAGCTGAACAGGTTGATATTGTCAGGTTCTTCTGACATTAGGCTACTGTTTATGAGAGGCTTAAAGGGAATCTGTCACCACATTTCAGCTATCTATACTATTAATATGGGCATACAGGTTATAGACTGCTGAGGAGAGTGATCCCTTTATGTCTTATATCAGATGCCTTGTTGTGTGTAAATCATCATTTAACACTTTATGTAAATTACCTCTTCCAGGCTATGGGGAGGACGCTGCCGGGAAGATAACTCTGCCTCCACAGCTTATTTTACATGAAAGGGAAGAAACCAGTGTGAGACAAATAACTAACACAGAACAGGAGAACTGAACTTTGTCTTCTTGCAAACATATTTTTTGCTTCTCTCTGCTGTATTACAATTACAATATTACAACCCTGCCTGTCTGATGAAAGCTGAAGCTGAGAGGAACCTGCAGATGTGTCAGGTATAATCACACACAGCTCTGCAGTGTGATCAGGAGAGCAGAGAGCGGCCATTACATATCACACTGGTAACTCACCCTTCATGTATAATAAGCTCTGGATGTCGGGTTGTCTTCTGGGCAACTTCTGCCCCACAGTCTGAAAGAGGACATTTATATAAAGTGATAGATGATTTATCCACAACAAGGTCTCTGATATGAGGCTTGTACAGGTAGGACTCTCCTCAGCAGTCTATAGCATGTATGCCCATATTAATAGTATAGATAGGTCAAATGTGGTGATAGATTCCCTTTAGGCAGCATGCCCACTATGCGTTTTTCAAGCGTTTTTGCCGCGGAAATTCTGCAGCGAAAACGCTTGGTAATACGTGCCCCATGGTCCCCAATGATAATCCGCGTGTGCTGTGCACATGCTGCGGAAATTTCCACTGCGGATTATCATTGCGGAAAAATACGCAACATGTCCATTAATTTTGCGGACACGCAGCGTAATTGCCGCCATTGACTTGCATTGAATCGCTTAATATCCGCATGACTACATGTGCACATGCATATATGAAGCGATTCTATGTGTGGCTGGTACCCGGGTTTGGAGAAGAGGAGACTCTACTCCAGACCCGGGTGCCATGGTACCTGTTAAAAAAAGAATTTAAAATAAAAAAAATAAACATATACTCACCTTCCGATGTTCCCCAGTCTCCTGTATGATGTGTCCTGGCTCCCCGACGACTTGCGATGGTCTGAAAGGACCTTCCAAGACGTCATTTAGTCATGTGACAGGTCACGTAACCGCTGACGTCGGCGGTCGCGTGACCTGTCACATGACTAAATGACGTCATGAAAGGTCCTTTCACACCACCGCGAGCCGTATAAGAGACCAGACACAGTGGAGAAAAGACCGCGGGCCAACAGAAGGTAAGTATAATGGTTTTTATTTTATTTTTTACCATTTTTAATCTTTTAACTATTAACTTGGTCACACTATATAAATCCATGCCGGTTGCATGGATTTATATAGTGTGAACAAGTTGTCAAGCACTTTTCCAAGTGATGCTAAAATCGCTTGGAAAAGCGCTTGATAACCCGCATGCAGAAATGCATGTGAAAACGCTTCACAAACGCTTCTACCTGGCGGGAAAAACGCATGTACAATCCACGAGTTTTTCCTGCCAGGGAGAAGCGGAAAAAATCTGCAGCATTTCTGCATTGTGGGCACTTAGCCTTAAAGAATAACTTTTTTTTAATTTTTATTTCGGAAATTAATAGTACGCATAAAAATAAGCAACTTTGTAATTTCTCTTCTAGGAGAAATCTGTTACTTCAGTGAATACGGACTTAACTCATTATGGAAATAGAAGATGGCTTGGGTCCTTTTATATTCTTATAGCCTATCCCTTATTTCTCCAAACATAAGTCTCCACCGAACCCAAAAGCACTACAGATACTGGCTGGTGATAAGCTCATGCAGCCTTTATCTATCCCTCATCCCCTCAAGATGGCTGGACCATCCTTGTAAATAAGCCCCTGCACTTTGTGTCACCCCCACCTCATTGTAGATTGTAAGCTCTTACGAGCAGGGTTGTTATTTTTGCTGTAATTATTGTATTATCTTTAGCTATGTTACTTATGACTGTTGTATATGAACCTGTGAATTGTTAAGCGCTGCGGAATATGTTGGCGCTTTATAAATAAAGACTATTATTATTATTATGGGGTGAGGAAGAGGGAGACAGACATTCTGTAGCAAATTCTTCTTAAAGGACAGTTAGGCAAAGTTCACATGTCGCAGATTTGTAGTGCAGATTCCACTCCGCAAAATACAATACGAGTAAATGGGTTTTTTTAAATACCAGTCACATGTTGTGGAAAAAAATCTGCAAGAAAATGAAAGCATGGCTCAGATTTCAGATCTCCAGCATGCTATTATTATGTGAATTTTCTTTGCGGTTTTCACCTTATTCAATGTTTAATAAATGGAGTAGGGTGAAATCCACATGTGTATCTGTCTGTGGATTCATTGTGGACTTGTAACCTAATCTGCAGCAGACATTTTCTACAACTTGTGAATGTGGCCTTACACTTTAAGGTTTGGTGGAGGATGTACGGTATATTCTTTTATGATTAAGCCATTCTTCATAGCCATTTTGAGATGTTTAGATTTAATGCACTGTTATACTACTCTTATACTACTCTATACTTTGCAAAGACTTTTTAATACTCATACTCTTTCTTAGACCTGTTCTATTTCATTATGTAAAATGTAAGTCTCCTCTTATTGTGATCTTAATGTGTTCTTTTGTAAACTTAATAAAAACACATTTTTCTAAAGGGTTTGGTGGAGAAGGGATAGTGCTGTGGGTTTGTTTTTCACAGTTGTCATCACTGTGATAAGCCTATCATAGGTGTCACAGCACAACTAATAGTAAAAAGCCCACTGTGATCTTCCACAGGTCTCTGCTTCTATTTTATCTTGTAATTTTATGAGAGGAGAGATAGTGACCTGCTGGGAGAGCAATGCAAAGTTAAAAATGTTCCCTAAAAATATACACAGATCATAGCTAGGTTTATTGCTATGGTAAGGCTATGTGCCCACGTTGCATTTATGAAGCAGAAAATTTCTGCTGCATAAATGCAAGTCCTCTCCCGGGAAAACGCATGCGGAATTCCGCACGCGTTTATCGCGCGTTTTTCGCGCGTTTATCACGCGTTTTCCACATGCGGAATTGCCTTGCGTTTTTTATGCATTGAACAAAGGCAATTCTGCTTGCGGAAACGCAAAATTAAATGACATGCTGCGGATTTTTGAACGCAGCATAAACGCTGCGGAAAAATCCGCAGCATGTGCATAGAACTTGCGGAATCCCATTGGGGACCATGGGGTGCGTGTTACCAAGCGTTTTTCAAGCGTTTACGCTGCGGAAATTCCGCATCAAAAACGCTTGAAAAATGCTACGTGGGCACACAGCTTAATAGTAACATTTAAAATGTCATTCTATAATTTATAATATAAGGTAACATGTACAACACAGGGCATGCTATTTTGTGCTCTGTTTCAGGCAATGACAGAGAAACCACTACTGAGTGAGGAATTTTATGGAGCAATGCCACGAGAACAGAAGTACCATCATGTAATAGTGACAAGTATTCAATTTACGGCAACTCTGAAAAGTAACATTGACTTTGCCCCATACAATTTCTTTCAAAAAAACTTTTTGCACAAGCTCTTACAAATAATTGTGCAGCGGGAAAACCTCTGTGAATTAGGTTTTTGACACAGTACAGTCATGGCCAAAAGTATTGAGAATAAGACAAATAGTAATTTTTCCAAAGTTTACTGCTTCATTTTTTGTAATGGCAATTTGCATATACTCCTGAATGTCAAAGAGTGATCAGCTTAACAGCAATTACTGTACTTGCAAAGTCAATATTTGCCCAGAAAATGAACTTTAACCCCCAAAACACATTTCAACATCATTGCAGTCCTGCCTTAAAAGGAGCAGCTAACATCGTTTTAGTGATTGATCCATTAACACAGGTGTGGGTGTTGATGAGGACAGGGCTGGCGATCAATCAGTCATGATTAAGTAAGAATGACATCACTGGACACTTTAAAAGGAGGCTTGTTCGTGGTATCATTGTTTCTCTTCAGTTAACCATGGTTATCTCTAAAGAAACACGTGCAGCCATCATTGCACTGCACAAAAATGGCCTAGCAGGGAAGAGTATCGCAGCTACAAAGATTGCACCTCAGTCAACAATCTATCGCATCATCAAGAACTTCAAGGAGAGAGCTTCCATTGTTGTCAAAAAGGCTCCAGGGCGCCCAAGAAAGACCAGCAAGCGCCAGGACCGTATCTTAAAACTGTTTCAGCTGCGGGATCGGACTACCAACAGTGCCAAGCTTGCTCAGGAATGGCAGCAGGTTGGTGTGAGTGCTTCTGCACGCACTGTGAGGCGGAGACTCTTTGAGCAAGGGCTGGTTTCAAGGAGGGCAGCAAAGAAGCCACTTCTCTCCAGAAAAAACATCAGGGACCTACTGATATTCTGCAAAAGGTACAGGGAGTGGACTGCTGAGGACTGGGGCAAAGTCATTTTCTCTGATGAATCCCCTTTTCGATTGTTTGGGACATCTGGAAAACAGCTTATTTGGAGAAGAAGAGGTGAGCGCTTCCACCAGTCTTGTCTCATGCCAACTGTAAAGCATCCTGAAACCATTCATGTGTGGGGTTGCTTCTCAGCCAAGGGAATCGGCTCACTCACAGTCTTGCCTAAAAACACAGCCATGAATAAAGAATGGTACCAGAATGTCCTCCAAGAGCAACTTCTCCCAACCGTCCAAGAGCAGTTTGGTGCCCAACAATGCCTTTTCCAGCATGATGGAGCACCTTGCCATAAAGCAAAGGTGATAACTGAATGGCTCATGGAACAAAACATAGAGATTTTGGGTCCATGGCCTGGAAACTCCCCAGATCTTAATCCCATTGAGAACTTGTGGTCAATCATCAAGAGACGGGTGGACAAACAAAAACCAACAAATTCTGGCAAAATGCAAGCATTGATTATGCAAGAATGGACTGCTATCAGTCAGGATTTGGTCCAAAAATTGATTGAGAGCATGCCAGGGAGAATTACAGAGGTCTTGAAGAAGAAGGGGCAACACTGCAAATATTGACTTGCTGCATTAACTCATTCTGTCAATATAACCTATTGGTACTCATAATATGATTGCAATTATATTTCAGACAAACACTAATAAAAACCAGAGGCCAGCAGATCATGTGAAAATATAATTTTGGTGTCATTCTCAAAACTTTTGGCCATGACTGTACTCTGTTATGCAAGGGTCTGGATTCCCATAAATGCCTGTGAACTTTAAAAAAATAAATAAAAAATGATATATATACCGTATTTTTCGGACTATAAGAAGCACCTAGGTTTTAGAGGAGGAAAATAGAAAAAAAATGTAAGCAAAAAATGTGGTCATGATGCACTGTTTTGGGGGAGGTGGTCTGCTGCTGATACTGGTATTGGGGTAATGTCCCCCAATTCTGTTAATATCCTTCGTGCTGGTATATATGGCCCTTCCTTCCTGTTATATGTGGCCCATATCCCCATCCTGGTATGCATGACACCCCTCACCACCATTCTGATATTCATGGCACCCCTCACCACCATTCTGATATGCATGGCACTCCAATCCACCATCCTGGTATGCATGGCACCCCCTGATCCTGGTATGCATGGCACCCCTTAGCCAAGTATGCATGGCACCCCTTATCCAAGTATGCATGGCCCCCCTCATCCTGGTATGCATGGCCCCCCTCATCCTGGTAAGCATGGCACCCCTCATCCTGGTATGCATGGCACCCCTCATCCCTCTACGTGGTATGCATGGCACCCCTCATCCTGGTATGTATGGCATCCCTTATCCCTCTTCCTGGTGTGCATGGCACCTCCCTTCCCATGCTGCACACAAAAAAATAAACACTAGTTCTACTCACTTTTCTTTCCTGTGTTCCAGCGCCGTGTCCTCCTCTGCAGCCAGCACTGATCTCAGTGTGAGCCGTGCATGGCGATGAGGCCATGCGTCCTCACACTTTGAGATGCTGTTCCGGAAGAGTCACTGCTCCCCACTCCCGGACTGTGTGCGTGGGGAGCAGTGACCATTGATTCTCTCTAACAGCGCTCACACTGTACCGCAGCGCGGCTCCTGCAGCAGCCGGCTGTTTGTGTGCCCACTATTAAAGTCCATGAATATTCTCTATAACCCACTCCCATGGGTTGTAGTGAATAGTCATAGGAGTGGGTTGTAGAGCATATTCATATACTTTAATAGCGGGAACACTGACCGGTGGCTGCTGCAGGAGCAGCGCTGTGGTACTGTGTGAGCGCTATTAGAGAGAATGAATATTCAGTGCTCCACACTCTCATAGGCGTGGGGAGCAGTGAATATTCATATTCTTTAGTAGCGGGCACAGTGTGGCCTGCAGCAGGCGGCTCCTGCCTCCTGTGCCGGCTCCACCACACCAGGTGATGAAAACAGCACTCCTTTTAGAAAAAATGTGATTTATTAGCTTAGTAGTTTGACAATAAATGGCTTCACCCAACCACTAACCATGAGTGGAGAAAAAGGATTTTTTGTTATCATTCATATTCTCTGAAACAAGGCCAAGAAAGGAAAAATTCTGCTGGGGTATGTAAACTTTTGAGCACAACTGTACCTAGATGACGGGCACCCTGTTTTTATCGGTCGTCCATGACAGCACCCAAAGAGGGAGGGATCCACCCTCCAAGGACAGGGAACCATCAGGCTTTAAAAGGGGCGGTTCCTCTCGCCATGTCAGTTGGTTCTCTGTCCTTGAACAGGGAGCCTCAGGAACGGCGGTTCAAGAAGATTGTTGTTTTTTTTTGTTTTTTCCCCTTTGAATGTACCTGCTGGGTGCGGGCGCGGGGTAAGCCGGATCGGGCCCCGCGGCTCCAGGCACCAGGGTTGCAGCTCCTGGTCCGGAGGAGGCTGCCGGTCCCTCTGGGTGAAGTTACCCGGCGGTGCCATGCTGTGGTGGGCGTCCGCCGGGTGTCCGGGACTGCGCACGCACCTGGCCGGCCGGAAGAGGCGAGTCTGGTGACAAGTGCACCGGACTTCCGAGGGCGGATCTATGACGTCACTCGCAGCAGCGCCCCTGATTGGTGGCCGCCGTGTGCCTGGCATGCGCACGTCAGGGGGCGTCCCCGATGAGTGCTCTGGTCTTGTGACTCACCCGGACTTCCGGGTTCAAGCTGGGAGGTGGGCTGCAGGGAGCACTTCCATCCCCACTTCCTGCCTTTTATCAGGAGCGGTGCCTTAGTGCTCCATCCAACTGCTGCTGTGTTATTGCTCCAGACAACAGCACTCCTTTTCAGCAGCCATGAGCGGCACGGAGGCTCCAGGAGAGACGGGTTCCCAGAAGAAGACGCACCGCAGCGGCAGTCATTCTTCCCGCGAGACCTCCAGAGGAGATTTGTCACAGGACAAGGGTCCTCCTCCAGCTTCGGTACTTCTTCACATCTGATGGGTGAGAGAACTCTGAGAATGTCATTTTATTAATTAATTTTCCCTGTTTTTTTCTTTTTGGTCCTTAGACTAAGAAAAAAACTGGGAAATCAATGGCTAAATCTAAACACTTGCAGTGTAGGCTCTGTGAGTCTGAGCTCCCTGTCACCTGGGCTAAGAAATTATGCAGAGCCTTTAGAGAACAGACCATTACGGAGGAGTCGCCAAGTTTTGCTTCCAACCTGCAATCCCTAATTAGGTCTGAAGTTAAGAATACTTTTAAGACACTTTTTCAGGAAAAACAGCTGTTGTCTTCTTCTTATAAAGTGCCCCCCGCCCCAGCCCTTAGAGGATTCAGATAGATCAGAAGAAGAGTGTGGGTCCTCGGGGTCATCTTCGGCATCCGCTTCAGACGAAGACTCCAGTAGATGCCACTGTTTTCCAGTTGAGGAAGTGGGTAATCTTATCAAAGGCATCCGTTTCACAATGGGGATTGAAGAAGAGAAGGCACAACCATCTAAGTTGGATTTAATGTTCAGGGGTTGGGGCAGAAAAAAGGACGCCCTTTCCCCTTCGATGAAAGAATCCAGGCTCTCATAACCAGAGAGTGGAAGAAGCCAGATAGGAAAGGCACTCCAACGGCCTTTATGAAACGCAAATATCCCTTTGAGGAAGCTTCTTGCTCCTCTTGGGATAAAGCTCCGAAATTAGATGTAGCAGTTGCAAAAACCTCAAAGAGATATGCTCTACCATTTGAAGATATGGGTACGCTGAAGGATCCCTTAGACAAAAAAGCTGATCAGTTCCTCAAAAATACCTGGGAGTCATCAGCAGGAGGACTGAGACCAAGGTATTGCGGCCATCTGTACAACCAGATCCCTGATGGTTTGGCTAGACCAGCTTGTTAACCAGCTAAAAAACAGGGTTCCTAGGGAGGAGATCTTGGCCTCAGTCCCTGTCATACAAGGCTGCAGCGTTTCTGGCGGACGCCGCCGCAGATTCCACCATTTTACAGCAAGATCTGCAGCCTCTTCCAATGCTGCCAGGAGGGCGTTGTGGTTAAAAAAATGGCCAGGGGACCTGCAAACAAAGAATAAGTTGAACCTCCTCCCCTGCGAAGGGGAATATTTATTTGGAGCAACCCTCGACGATATCCTGGAGAAGGCGGGGGATAGGAAGAAAAAATTCTCTGATTTTTCTATTCCTCCTTCAGGAAGCCCTTGTGGACCAGAAGGTACTCAAGGAAATATTCCCGAAGAAAGACCAGTCTAGTTGGTCTGACCAGAGAAAGGGAGGAAGAGGGTTCATGTTTAAGGGGTCTTCCCATGACACCAAGAAGGCCTCCAAGTGACACTTTTTTCCCCAGGTGGGAGGTCTGCTCTCTCACTTCTTCCCAGCCTGGGTACAGATTTCCTCAAGCGACTGGATTCTAGACCTCATAAAGGCAGGGCTGAAGCTGTGGTTTCCAAATCTTCCACCTGCCAGATTTATCTTCACTCCCCCCAGAGTATCGCAAGACGAGCAGCAGAAATCTGAAGTCTCCTAGATAAGGCTGTACTAGTTCAGGTTCCGACCCGGGATCCCCTCTTCCTGGTAAGGAAACCAGATGGTTCTTTTAGAACTATCCTAAACCTAAAGGACCTGAACAATTATCTGGAGGTTACTACTTTCAAAATGGAGTCAATTGGGTCTGCAATAAATTGCTGTTTCCAGGCTGCCACATGGCAGTCCTGGACTTGAAAGACGCAAACTACCATATTCCCATATGTGTCCAGTCCCAACAGTTCCTCCGGGTAACGGTTCAGGTGTGTTCAAAAGTCAGCCATTTTCAGTATCCGGCCCTTCCGTTTGGCATAGCGATCGCCCCTCGAATCTTCACCAAGGTAATCTCTGAGGTATCAGCTCATCTTTCGGAGAAGAAAGTTCTGATTATGCCATATCTGGACGATTTTCTGATAGAAGGTCAGCTCAGCATTGTTCAGAGCAGGTTCAACAGGTCCTTGAAATGTTGCAAAATCTGGGATGGCTTATCAACATGGACAAATCAAGATTAACTCCATCGACGTCTCAAGTTTTTCTAGGTCTTACACTGGACTCGAACATTCAAGAGTGTCACCTTCCACCAGACAAAGTGGAGAGAATCCAGACGTTAGTATTAAAGGCCATAGACTCTCAGACTATGACCCTAAGGCGGGCCATGTCTCTCCTAGGGTCTCTCACGGCGTGCATATCAGGACTCTACAGTGGGACATTCTAGAGAATCAGGAATTCCTATGCCAAAATCTAGAAAGCAAACTGACTCTGCAACCAGCTACGCTGGAGTCTCTCCGCTGGTGGTTGGACGGTTCAGTACTGTCTACGGGAGTCCCCTGGTGGTCCCCAGCTACAAAAATAGTCACAACCGATGCCAGTCCTTCAGGATGGGGAGCCCACTTAGATCAGCACATACATCAGGGAGGTTGGTCAGGTTCTTTAAAAACCAGTTCCTCCAATGTGAAGGAGTTGGTAGCCGTAGAGAAAGCTATAGAGGGGTTTCTGCCAGCATTACAGGGCCAACACGTCAAGATTCTGTCCGACAACCAAGTATCGGTAGCATATATAAACAACCAGGGAGGTACCCGGTCCAGGACACTGATGAGGGTAGCAGAACGTATCCTTCTTCTGGCAGAGACACATTTAGCCTCTATCTCGGCAGTACATATAAGGGGGGAAGACAACAACAAAGCAGATTTCCTCAGCCGAGTACACCTTCACCAGGGTGAATGGGTCTTGAATCAAGCAGTGTTCTACCAAATTACGCTCATGTGGGGAGTCCCCTCCATAGACCTTTTTACAACCAGATCCAACCGGAAGGTGGATCGCTTTTGCTCCCTGAATCCCAGAGATCGTCCATTTGCTATAGATTCCCTTCTGATCAACTGGAAATTCAGACTGGGTTACGCCTTTCCCCCTCTAATTCTGATACCGACAGTCCTTCTCAAAATTCGAGAAGACAGGGCTCGGGTAATCTTGATAGCCCCATTCTGGCTGAGAAGACCGTGTTTTGTTTTTTTTTTAGCTCCAGCAGATGTCAGTCTCCGATCCCTGGGTTCTCCTGGTTCTTCCAGACCTCCTCTCCCAGGGACCAGTCCATCATTCGCAGGCAGGCAGGTTGCATCTGACTTCCTGGAATTTGAAAGGGAGCTGCTGAGGAGTAGGGGGTTCTCGGCTGAGGTACAGTATCTTCTACTCTCCTTAAATCCAGAAAGCTTGTAATTTCCCGGATTTAGCTTAGGACTTGGAAAAAATTCCTGTCGGTATCCGGGGCAGGACTGAAGAGGGAAGTCCCGATTAATTTAGTTTTGGAGTTTCTACAGAAGGGGGTGGATATGGGGCTCTCAGCACTCTCAAAGTCCAGATATCGGCCCTTGGCGCTATCTTTAACTTTAGCCTAGCAGGGGACCCTTGGGTTTCACGGTTCATAAAAGCATGCGCCAGATCCAAACCTGTTCGGTCCATTAGCTCAGCCCCTTGGGATCTTAACCTAGTACTCTCGGCATTAACAGAACCCCCCTTTGAACACTTGTAGGATGTTCCCATCAAAATCCTTTCCCTTAAGACGGTTCTCTTGGTAGCCTTGACCTCCGCCCGGCGGATAGGAGACATTCAGGCCCTCTCACCTGACCCTCCTTTTATCCTGTTTCGAGATGATAGGGTGATCTTGAGACCTGATCCGGCATACCTCCCAAAAGTAGTCTCTACTTTTCACCGATCACAGGAGATTGTCCTACCCACTTTCTGTAGCAGCCCCACTAAAGATAAAGAACAAAAATTACATTCCTTAGATGTCAAACGCTGTCTAGAGAGGTATCTAGAATCCACTAATTCCTGGAGGAAGGATAGGAACCTTTTTGTCTGCTTTCAGGGACAGATGAAGGGATATAGAGCTTCTAAAGCCACGCTGGCCTGGTGGGTTAGGGAGGCTATTAGTATGGCCTATTCCACAAGCGGCAAAGAAGTGAAGAAGGATCTCAGAGCTCATTTCACAAGGGCCGTGGCGACTACCTGGGCAGAAAGGTCAGGTGTATCTATCGACCAAATCTGTAGAGCAGCAACGTGGTCTTCACCTACTACTTTTTCTAAGCACTATAGATTGGATCTTTCCGGTGCAGATATCACCTTTGGAAGTAGGGTTCTGCAGGCTGTGGTCCCTCCCTAATTCTACGCTTCTCTGTAATTCTCTCGTTGGGTGCTGTTATGGACGACCGATAAACACGTAATTACAGTCCATAACAGCCCCCTCATGTTTAGGGTTCGTCAATTCTTTCTTCTTCTTCTCCTCTTGGTGTTTTACATGTGGTGTTCAGGGTTGTGTCAAGAGGTCCAGTTTTTCAGACTCTGTGACCATCTGACATGGGGAGAGGAACCACCCCTTTTTAAAGCCTGATGGTTCCCTGTCCTTGGAGGGCGGATCCCTCTCTCGTTGGGTGCTGTCATGGACTCTGAAAAAACACATTACCGGTAAGTAATTACGTGTTTCACATTATGATTGCAAGTTTTGCTTGAATTTTCTTTACATACACTGCTCAAAAAAATAAAGGGAACACTCAAATAACACATCCTAGAACTGAATAAATGAAATATTCTCATTGAATACTTTGTTCTGTACAAAGTTGAATGTGCTGAGAACAAAATCACACAAAAATCATCAATGGAAATCAAATTTATTAACCAATGGAGGCCTGGATTTGGAGTCACCCCCAAAATTAAAGTGGAAAAACACACTACAGGCTGATCCAACTTTGATGCAATGTCCTTAAAACAAGTCAAAATGAGGCTCAGTATTGTATGTGGCCTCCACGTGCCTGTATGACCTCCCTACATTGACTGGGTATGCTCCTGATGACGTTGCGGATGGTCTCCTGTGGGATCTCCTCCCAGACCTGGACTAAAGCATCCGCCAACTCCTGGACAGTCTGTGGTGCAACGTGACGTTGGTGGATGGAGCGAGACATGATGTCCCAGATGTGCTCAATCGGATTCAGGTTTGGGGAACGGGAGGGCCAGTCCATAGCTTCAATGCCTTCATCTTGCAGGAACTGCTGACACACTCCAGCCACATGAGTTCTGGTATTGTCCTGCATTAGGAGGAATCCAGGGCCAACCGCAACAGCATATGGTCTCACAAGGGGTCTGAGGATCTCATCTCGGTACCTAATGGCAGTCAGGCTACCTCTGGCGAGCACATGGAGGGCTGTGCGGCCCTCCAAAGAAATGCCACCCCACACCATTACTGACCCACTGCCAAACCGGTCATGCTGAAGGATTTTGCAGGCAGCAGACTGCTCTCCACGGCGTCTCCAGACTCTGTCACGTCTTTCACATGTGCTCAGTGTGAACCTGCTTTCATCTGTGAAGAGCACAGGGCGCCAGTGGTGACTTTGCCAATCCTTGTGTTCTGTGGCAAATGCCAAGCATCCTGCACGGTGTTGGGCTGTGAGCACAACCCCCATCTGTGGACGTCGGGCCCTCATACCACCTTCATGGAGTCGGTTTCTAACTGTTTGTGCAGACACATGCACATTTGTGGCCTGCTGGAGGTCATTTTGCAGGGCTCTGGCAGTGCTCCTCCTGTTCCTCCTTGCACAAAGGTGGAGGTAACGGTCCTGCTACTGGGTTGTTGCCCTCCTACGGCCCCCTCCACATCTCCTGGTGTACTGGCCTGTCTCCTGGTAGCGCCTCCAGCCTCTGGACAATACACTGACAGACACAGCAAACCTTTTTGCCACAGCTCGCATTGATGTGCCTTCCTGGATGAGCTTCACTACCTGAGCAACTTCTGTGGGTTGTAGCATGAGACGGACTCTACAACCCACAGAAGTTGCTCAGGTAGTGCAGCTCATCCAGGATGACACATCAATGCTTTCTTCTTGCCACTCTTCCATAAAGGCCAGATTTGTGCAGTGTACGACTGATTGTTGTCCTATGGACAGACTCTCTCACCTCAGCTGTAGATCTCTGCAGTTCATCCACAGTGATCATGGGCCATTTGGCAGCATCTCTGATCAGTCTTCTCCTTGTTCGAGATGAAAGTTTAGAGGGACGGCCGGGTCTTGGTAGATTTTCAGTGGTCTGATACTCCTTCCATTTCAATATGATCGCTTGCACAGTGCTCCTTGAGATGTTTAAAACTTGGGAAATCTTTTTGTATCCAAATCCGGCTTTAAACTTCGCCACAACAGTATCTCGGACCTGCCTGGTGTGTTCCTTGGTCTTCATGATGCTCTCTGCACTTGAAACAGAACCCTGAGACTATCACAGAGCAGGTGCATTTATACGGAGACTTGATTACACACAGGTGGATTCTATTTATCATTACCAGTCATTTAGGACAACATTGGATCATTCAGAGATCCTCACTGAACTTCTGGAGTGAGTTTGCTGCACTGAAAGTAAAGGGGCCGAATAATATTGCACGCCACACTTTTCAGTTCTTAATTTGTTAAAAAGGTTTAAAATATCCAATAAATTTCGTTCCACTTCACGATTGTGTCCCACTTGTTGATTCTTCCCCAAAAAAATAGAATTTTATATCTTTATGTTTGAAGCCAGAAATGTGGCAAAAGGTAGAAAAGTTCAACGGGACCAAATACTTTCACAATGCACTGTGTGTGTGTATATGT
This sequence comes from Phyllobates terribilis, assembly GCF_046119375.1. Lineage (NCBI taxonomy): Eukaryota > Metazoa > Chordata > Amphibia > Anura > Dendrobatidae > Phyllobates > Phyllobates terribilis. The sequence goes on along the minus strand of NW_027362761.1, from coordinate 15,368,471 downwards.
ATATGTGTGTGTGTATATATATATATATATATATATATATATATATATATATATATATATATATATATATATATATATATATACAGTGCCTACAAGTAGTATTCAACCCCCTGCAGATTTAGCTGGTTTGATAAGATGCAAATAAGTTAGAGCCTTCAAACTGCAAACGAGAGTAGGTTTTATGAACAGAAGCATAAATCTTACAAACCAAAAAGTTATGTTGCTCAGTTGAATTTTATTAAATTTTAAACATAAAAGTGTGGGTCAATTATTATACAACCCCTATGTTTAATATTTTGTGGAATAACCCTTGTTTGCAATTACAGCTAATAATCGTCTTTTATAAGACCTGATCAGGCCGGCACAGGTCTGTGGAGTTATCTTGGCCCACTCCTCCATGCAGATCTTCTCCAAGTTATCTAGGTTCTTTGGGTGTCTCATGTGGACTTTATTCTTGAGCTCCTTCCACAAGTTTTCAATTGGGTTAAGGTCAGGAGACTGACTAGGCCACTCCAACACCTTGACTTTTTCCCTCTTGAACCAGGCCTTCGTTTTCTTGGCTGTGTGCTTTGGGTCGTTGTCTTGTTGGAAGATGAAATTACGACCCATCTTAAGATCCTTGATGGAGGAGCGGAGGTTCTTGGCCAAAATCTCCAGGTAGGCCGTGCTATCCATCTTCCCATGGATGCGGACCAGATGGCCAGGCCCCTTGGCTGAGAAACAGCCCCACAGCATGATGCTGCCACCACCATGCTTGACTGTAGGGATGGTATTCTTGGGGTCGTATGCAGTGCCATCCAGTCTCCAAACGTCACGTGTGTGGTTGGCACCAAAGATCTCGATCTTGGTCTCATCAGACCATAGAACCTTGAACCAGTCTGTCTCAGAGTCCTCCAAGTGATCATGAGCAAACTGTAGACGAGCCTTGACATGACGCTTTGAAAGTAAAGGTACCATACAGGCTCGTCTGGAACGGAGACCATTGCGGTGGAGTACGTTACTTATGGTATTGACTGAAACCAATGTCCCCACTGCCATGAGATCTTCCCGGAGCTCCTTCCTTGTTGTCCTTGGGTTAGCCTTGACTCTTCGGACAAGCCTGGCCTCGGCACGGGAGGACACTTTCAAAGGCTGTCCAGGCCGTGGAAGGCTAACAGTAGTTCCATAAGCCTTCCACTTACGGATGATGCTCCCAACAGTGGAGACAGGTAGGCCCAACTCCTTGGAAAGGGTTTTGTACCCCTTGCCAGCCTTGTGACCCTCCACGATCTTGTCTCTGATGGCCTTGGAATGCTCCTTTGTCTTTCCCATGTTGACCATGTCTGAGTGCTGTTCACAAGTTTGGGGAGGGTCTTAAATAGTCAGAAAAGGCTGGCAAAAGAGATCTTTAATCCACACATGTGAAGCTCATTATTCTTGGTTCCTGAACTACTTCTTAATACTTTAGGGGGACCAAACAGAATTCTTGTGGTTTGAGGGGTTGAATAATAAATGACACTCTGAATTAACTTTTAACGTTTTGAAAAAAAAAAAAAAATTTGCTGCAGTGCATTTCCCACTTCCAGGCTGATCTACAGTACAAATGTCACAATGCCAAGTTAATTCCGCATGTGTCAACCAGCTAAATCTGCAGGGGGTTGAATACTACTTGTAGGCACTGTGTATATATATATATATATATATATATGTATATATATTACAGTACAGACCAAACGTTTGGACACACCTTCTCATTTAAAGATTTTTCTGTATTTTCATGACTATGAAAATTGTACATTCACACTGAAGGCATCAAAACTATGAATTAACACATGTGGAATTATATACTTAACAAAAAAGTGTGAAACAGCTGTAAATATGTCTTATATTCTAGGTTCTTCAAAGTAGCCACCTTTTGCTTTGATGACTGCTTTGCACACTCTTGGCATTCTCTTGATGAGCTTCAAGATGTAGTTGGTCTTCCAACAATCTTGAAGGAGTTCCCAGAGATACTTAGCACTTGTTGGCCCTTTTGCCTTCACTCTGCGGTCCAGCTCACCCCAAACAATCTCGATTGGGTTCAGGTCTGGTGACTGTGGAGGCCAGGTCATCTGGCGTAGCACCCCATCACTCTCCTTGTTGGTCAAATAGCCCTTACACAGCCTGGAGGTGTGTTTGGGGTCATTGTCCTGTTGAAAAATAAATGATGGTCCAACTAAACGCAAACCGGATGGAATAGCATGCCGCTGCAAGATGCTGTGGTAGCCATGCTGGTTCAGTATGCCTTCAATTTTGAATAAATCCCCAACAGTGTCACCAGTAAAGCACCCCCACACCATCACACCTCCTCCTCCATGCTTCACGGTGGGAACCAGGCATGTAGAATCCATCCGTTCACCTTTTCTGCGTCGCACAAAGACACGATGGTTGGAATCAAAGATCTCAAGTTTGGACTCATCAGACCAAAGTACAGATTTCCACTGGTCTAATGTCCATTCCTTGTGTTCTTTAGCCCAAACAAGTCTCTTCTGCTTGTTGCCTGTCCTTAGCAGTGGTTTCCTAGCAGCTATTTTACCATGAAGGCCTGCTGCACAAAGTCTCCTCTTAACAGTTGTTGAAGAGATGTGTCTGCTGCTAGAACTCTTTGTGGCATTGACCTGGTCTCTAATCTGAGCTGCTGTTAACCTGCGATTTCTGAGGCTGGTGACTCGTATAAACTTATCCTCAGAAGCAGAGGTGACTCTTGGTCTTCCTTTCCTGGGGCGGTCCTCATGTGAGCCAGTTTCTTTGTAGCGCTTGATGGTTTTTGCAACTGCACTTGGGGACACTTTCAAAGTTTGCCCAATTTTTCGGACTGACTGACCTTCATTTCTTAAAGTAATGATGGCCACTCGTTTTTCTTTACTTAGCTGCTTTTTTCTTGCCATAATACAAATTCTAACAGTCTATTCAGTAGGACTAGCAGCTGTATATCCACCAGACTTCTGTACAACACAGCTGATGGTCCAAACGCCATTTATAAGGCAAGAAATCCCACTTATTAAACCTGACAGGGCACACCTGTGAAGTGAAAACCATTTCCGGTGACTACCTCTTGAAGCTCATCAAGAGAATGCCAAGAGTGTGCAAAGCAGTCATCAAAGCAAAAGGTGGTTACTTTGAAGAACCTAGAATATAAGACATATTTTCAGTTGTTTTACACTTTTTTTGTTAAGTATTTAATTCCACATGTGTTAATTCATAGTTTTGATGCCTTCAGTGTGAATGTACAATTTTCATAGTCATGAAAAAACAGAAAAATCTTTAAATGAGAAGGTGTGTACAAACTTTTGGTCTGTACTGTATATATGTGTGTGTGTGTGTGTGTGTGTGTATATATATATGTGTATATATATATATATATATATATATACACACACGTGTGTGTGTGTATATGTATATATGTGTATATACACGTGTGTGTGTATATACATATATAGATATATAGTGCTCGTGATGAGCCTTGTTTACAAAAAAAAACACACACCATCCACCTGTGTTAAGTCTCATCATTGAACTCTTCTTAACCCAAAGAAGGCAAATGTTCTTCCTGATATCATATAAGGCAGTTAGAATAAATCCCTGGATCAACAAATCATCTCCAGAAATCAAGCACTTGGAAAAAACACCTATTTGCCAATGATATATCAACCCTTACATTAAACGAATACAATTTGGAGGCTTTTATAGTGTTGCTTTTAAAGGGAATCTGGCAGTAGGATCAACCCTCTTAAGCTGTCAATATGGGCATGTAGATCATAGAAAGCTGAATAAAATGATACCTTTATATCTGCGATTTGATATCTTATTCCAGAAATATCTATGGGTTTTTTTGTGTACATGAGCTGCTCATAACTATACGCCGGACACTGATCTGCAGGAGAATCTGCCCCCAGAGATTATTATAGATTATTATAAATGAAAGGGGAAGGTACCAGTGTGATATATAATGGCCGCTCTCTGCTCTCCAGATCTCACTGCAGAGCTGCAGGTTCCTCTCCTACCATCTAGGATTGGTATTCTCATCAAGGGAGAGTGTTGCCTCTGTCAATCCATCGACGACCCTGCATTGCGATTGATGGGTTGCTGTGTCACCCGGATGTCTAATATTTTTCTCTGGGATTTCCATGTTTTTCTGCCTATCAGATCACGCTGGAGGCATGGTATTATAGGATACCTGTCAGTATACGGCTTGGGTTCACAACACATTTTAGCCATACTTCAGTAGCTCTGTCGCCTGGAAAATGGGGTTTCAGGTGTATCTGATGATGGTGTCATTGACTTTAATGATAGTAGAAAAATTGTGGGGGAACATAAGTGCACAAGACCATCGGGTGATACCCTTTTAGCTGCAAAGGAAAGTAAAAGGAGGGTGCTCACCTGAGCAGGTTGTGTGTGTAGGCACAACTACTATGAACATCTAAAGATATCAGCTGCTGCTGCCTTGTGGCTGGGGGATAATCTCCTCCAGGATAGCTGACCAATTTGGACGTTAACACGATAAATGTCACCCTAGGTAAGGGAAGGACCAAGTGTATGACAATGGAAAAAGGGGGGAAGAACTACAAATAGGGAAAGAGAGTGGAGATCTCTAGGCAGATCTTACAACACCCAGACTCCCCTACCATCCCTAAATAGTTTCCGCACCTATCGCCAAGCAGGATACCTAATCCCTTACTGACCATAGAGCTAGGTAGGGAGGGGAAGGGGTGAGCACTAGTCAGCCCTCACTGCGACTAAAGACAAACAAGGAAAACAGACAAGGGGATAATCTTTGCTTGAGAAGACACCAGAGAGAAGATGATAACAATCCACCAAGAAACTCCAAGAAGAAACTAGCCAACTGCTAGTACTCCAGGCCTGAGCCGGAGAAAATAGTTCTATCACCGGCGACTCTCTGCAGACACTGAGAGTTTTTAAATATCAAGCAAGGGTGTGTCAATTAGCAGCAGAACGTTGAGATCACTGCTGGGTCCTAGCGAGAGAAGGATACCAATACACTACAGAGATAAAAGGATCACAAAGGTGTCTGCAAAGCCAAGCGCAGCGACCTTCTACAGCCGGATCCAGAACGACTGTCTGTCAAACCTAATACACCCGTGACAATATCAAGCTGCGCTGTTGTAATAAAGAATGCTTAGGACCAAGATGAGTTGAATGGTTTTTATTTCCACAACGTGTTTCAACGCTGGACTAGAGTTTTTTTCAAGTAAAAAAACAAAATGCATCATGCAGTTGTTTTTTTTCACTTGAAAAAGACGCTAGTCCATAAGTGGTGTAGGGTTTTTTCTCACTTGGGTGTGACGGGAGGCAAACAGGAAGCATGTTCCTTTAAAAGTCCATGTCGGTTTATTACTTCATAAACCAAAAAGCAAAAAAGAATACAAACAGCCTTTAGTTCAGGCAAACAAAGTAAAGTGTCCTTTAGGCAAGTCTCTGCTTATCCAGTCCTGTGGGCACACAGGCTAGGTAGCGTCCAGTATCCTGGCTTGGTCTGGAGACAACAACACATAGGAGGCCTTCTCTCCCCAAACACACAGCCATGTGCCAAACAACGGCTTCCATTTTATAGGTTGTTAACCATACTCAGAAGTGAGGTATATGGGTAGCTTGACCCGCCCAACTCTCCAAACTACCCGTAACCCGGTCCCAGGTGCACCAATCAGTCCTCTTAGTTCTTACGTACACTAGAGCAACACTCTAGGTTAAATCACAGAGGAAAGCCATCTCTGTGATATATACCTCCCATCGACTATGTGACTGTTAGCCACCTTACAGTGGATACACTAGAATATAATTTTTCAGGGTAGCCTCAATGAAGCCACTGACAGTTGGTTAAAACATGGTGTGAACCCTGCCTTAGGACTCTTTCATGCGTCCAGATATTTCCGGTACTGGAAATCCATCCTGACTGTGGCAACTCTTGGGCGCATACCTCCAACACACGGAGTTGTGCCTAAATTTTGCAATTTTTTGCTTCTTCATCATTATCTCTCCCAGCTCTCAAAAAATGGGCGGACCTGAGGTGAGATGGGTACACGGAGGGACCGCGACGCCACAGCCCCTGTAAGTCATAACAAGCTGTATTGTTTCTTAAGCTAAAACACTCATTCCAGTTCCTGACCGGGGTGAGATTTCTGGCGCAGCGCACCTCTTCATGCATCAGGAATATCTGACTCCAGCAGTCCCTCTTATCAAAACCAGTGTGTACAACACCTTTCTTGATGAATTTGGCCATTTGAATAAGATCTAGTCAAGTAAATTTTTGCCTAGATTAGTGTGAAGACACGGGGGTCAGTGGGTGCTCTTGTCCGCTGGCCCGGTTTTCTTTAGAAAGACCGCATGGACTAGGGCTCATACCACTGAATGCCCGCTCTCTTTTACCGTGGGCAGAACACTACTCAGGCAACACATGGTGATGGTAAACAGTGTTGCAATAATTTATTGAACCACCGGCAATCAATGACATATAGAACAGTCCCAGAAAAACACAAGATGGTAAAAATTACAGAATCTCACTCTTCCGCTGGCCCGCCGGGTTTAGGGCCGTGAGATATGTGGCCAGGTGACCTGATTGTCCCAACCTTTATTTTTCAAATCGTCTCTGAGAGTTCAGCAATGGTCAATGGAGCAGTTCTGTATTTTTCCAGCCAGGGCTGTGGTCCCTTAGGCTGTCATCCTGTAGTGAACAGACGCAGAGACCCCATTTTTATAGTTCACATTTGTCCTTTCAATCCGTCATCCACAGGTCAAGGGTCAGGAATCATGATATTAAAGGAGTTGTCCAGTACTTTTTTCAATTGCCCCAATGTATTTAGCATGTGCCCATAAGTGTTTTTGTAATTACCTTTAGTTGTATGTATTGCCTGTGAGCGGCGCTATAGTTGACCGCTCACAGGCATCACGTGACCCCCGGCTGCAGCCGGCTCTGACATCCGCTGATTTAATTCACAATGCTTGAGTATCCACAGTTCATCCCCTAATGTTGTTTGTCAAACACCCTACAATGGTATTTAACTTCTCTAGCAAACATCCATTGTTGTCGCTGTATTGCAAAACTAGCAGACAATGCGTTGTAGATAACAGCCATTCATCAATTACCAAATATCAACTCAAGTGATCAACATTACGGATTATTCAAACAATAGTCTGTGTGGACCAACCAAAGAAGAACACAAGTTCAAAAGTCAACATAAAAATAAAGGTATATTGCTCCAGGCCTACGCAATGTATGTCTGGCATAATTAAGAAGAAAAGCTGTGTCATCACAATGAGATATGAGGATCTTAACCTAAAGGTGAATTGTTATAGAAGTTTTGACTATATTGGTCTTCACAAGTGGTTACTTAGCTGCATAGAAAAAAAAACAATATGTAGCATCGGCCTCTCTGCCCCGTACTAGGCAGAGACGCCATCCCTCTCACCTCCCCGCTCCTGGCGCGGCGTCCTCCAGCGCTTCTCTCCCCGCTGCTTCCGGCACGCGCTCCTTCCCCGGCAGTGTGCTTAGGGCGCGCGCGCATTCCCCCTCTCTTAAAGGGACTGCGCGCGCCGTCCTAAAGAGTCCCCGGCCAATTGCCGGAGGACCTCCCATATATAAGGCACCTCCTCCAAAATGGAGGTGCCCGAGCAATGTTGTTGCAAAGCCTTCACTCTGCTTCAGCCCTCAGGTCCCGTTGCCAGTTACCTGCCAGTCACCTGCCAGATTCCTGCTTGTTACCTGCCAGTCACCTGCCTGATTCCTGCCTGTTACCTGCCAGTCATCTGCCAGATTCCTGCTTGATACCTGCCTGATATCCGCTTACCAGCTTGCAAGCCTGCTGTCCGACGGTCTGCTCTCCGACACCTGTCAGTCTGTCTATGGACCAGCCTGCCCGCTCACCTGGGAGCGCTCACCTGTTACTTGCCTGCTAGCCTACCTGGAGGCTCTGCTGTCACTTGCCGTGACCACCTGCCTGTCCAGAGACTCTTGCCCGCTCACCTGGGAGCGCTCACCTGCTACCTGCCTGCTAGCCTACCTGGAGGCTCTGCCGTCACTTGCCGTGACCACCTGCCTGTCCAGAGACTCTTGCCCGCTCACCTGGGAGCGTCCACCCGCTACCTGTCTGCTAGTCTACCTGGAGGTTCTGCCGTCACTTTCCGTGACCACCTGCCTGTCCAGAGACTCTCGCCCGCTCACCTGGGAGCGCTCACCAGCCACCAGCCCACTGCCCTTCTACCCAGAGACTGTCCCTGTCACTTGCCGTGACTACCTGCCCCTCTACCCAGAGACTGTCCCTGTCACTTGCCGTGACTACCTGCCCGTCTTCCCTGGGAGCCACCCGCTTCCTTACAAGGACTGCCCCCTTGTATAGTTGCACAGAGGTTCCACCTCCCAGACCCGTTACAGTTTGCTCGGGCCATGGAACCCGGTGGCCCCCAGATCTCCGATCTGCACCAGGAAGTCTTACGTCAGAAAACTCAGCAGGAGGTGGTACTGTCCTATCTACGGTCCGTTATCTCTTTTCTAGGCGCATTGTGTGACTCGTCTATGTCTACCTCTGGTCCAGCCGTGCCCATTCCTGCGGTACCGCAATCTAGTCCCTTCATGGTACCTGACTATGGACCTCGGCTTCTGGCACCTCCACGCTTTGCCGGCGAACCTACTTTAGCTCGGGGTTTCATAAACCAGTGCACCCTGCACTTTGAGCTATTGGCATACCAGTTCATCTCCGACCGGGCCAAGGTGGCCTTCATCATGTCCCATCTCACTGGGGAGGCACTGGCATGGCTAAATCCCCTGTGGGAGAGAGGGGATCCCCTGGTGTCCGACCTGCCGTCTTTCCTCGCTGCTTTCCGGAAAGTCTTCGATGAACCTGGACGGAAAACCTCTTCTGCCTCCTCTCTGCTACGTCTCCGCCAAGGGAGTCTCACCGTGGGCCAATATGCCATACGGTTCCGCACCCTCGCTTCTGAGCTTGCCTGGGAAAATGAGGTTCTGGTGTCCGTCTTCTGGGAGGGTCTTTCCGGTCGGATTAAGGACGAGTTAGCTGGTCGGGACATTCCTACCACTCTGGATGACCTGGTGTCACTAGCTACCCGGATTGGCATCCGGTTCCAAGAACGTGCCAAAGAGACTACCTGGGAGAAAGACTTTTCTTGCTCTGCTCCTACTTCCCTGAGACCTGCCTCTCAACCAGTCACTCCGCGGGCGCTCTCGCCTGAACCTATGCAGATCGACCAGACCAAGATGGTCAGATCTCGCCAAGAATCTCGCCGAGCCGAGGGAAGCTGTTTCTATTGTGGCAGTATGGAGCACTTCATCCGTTCCTGCCCGGAAAAGCCGGGAAACGCCAGTGTCTAGGACCGCTCGGAGAGGTCGTCCTAGACAAAAGTAAGCCCTCTCCGTCTCTGACTTTACCGGTCTCTATTGCTTGGGGAGAAAACCGTCACTTTGAACTCGCCCACCTGGATTCTGGAGCTGCTGGAAACCTCATCTCCCAGTCTCTGGTAGAGAGATACCGTATTCCCACCAAGTCCCTGGCTGAACCATTATTAGTCGCCTCCGTGGATGGAAGACTTCTCTCGGAGACCATCCTGCTCGTCACTGAACCCATAACCCTGCAGGTGGGAATGCTGCACTCTGAGGAAATCTCATTCCATGTGCTGTCCGGACTTTCTCACTCCCTGTTGCTAGGTCTACCTTGGCTCCAGACACACAAACCCGTATTGAACTGGCGATCCGGTGAAGTACTCCGATGGGGTCCAGACTGCCATAGGACCTGCCTGGTTCCGGTCCGCCCAGCTCGCCCTCCGCCAACTCCAGCTAATTTACCTGGTCTCCCGGCTCCTTACTGGCCCTATGCGGACGTCTTCGGTAAGAAGGAAGCAGAGACGTTGCCACCCCATAGGCCATATGACTGCCCGATCGACCTGGTACCTGGCACCACTCCTCCCCGTGGGCGTATCTACCCGTTGTCTGCAGCTGAGACCTGGGCCATGTCTGAGTACATTGAAGAGAATCTGGCTAGGGGATTTATCCGAAAATCTATCTCCCCGGCTGGAGCCGGATTCTTCTTTGTCAAAAAGAAAGACGGCTCGCTACGTCCCTGTATTGACTACAGAGGACTCAATCTCATCACAGTAAAAAACAAATACCCCCTGCCGCTCATCTCCGAATTGTTTGACCGTCTCAAGGGCGCCAGGATCTTCTCCAAGCTGGATCTACGAGGAGCATATAACCTGGTCCGTATCCGTCAAGGAGACGAGTGGAAGATGGCATTCAATACCCGGGACAGTCACTATGAGTACCTTGTGATGCCCTTCGGTCTCTGTAATGCTCCCGCTGTCTTTCAAGAACTAGTCAACGACATCTTCCGCGACCTCCTGTACTCCGGCGTAGTGGTATACCTGGACGATATCTTGGTCTTCTCTCCGGATCTCCCCACACACCGAAGGGATGTTCGTCAGGTCCTGCTTAGGCTTCGGCAGAACCAACTCTATGCCAAATACGAGAAGTGCCTCTTCGACCAGACCTCCCTACCGTTCTTGGGCTATGTCATCTCCCAGACAGGTCTGTAAATGGATCCCGAGAAGCTCTCTTCCGTTCTAAAATGGCCTCGTCCTCAAGGTTTGAAGGCGATACAGCGATTCCTGGGCTTCGCTAATTACTATCGTCTTTTCATCCCACACTTCTCGTCTCGGACTGCTCCCATATCTGCACTTACCCGTAAGGGGGCTAATCCCAGGACATGGTCGCCTGAAGCCGAGGAGGCCTTCCTTTCCTTAAAGAAAGCCTTCGCCTCTGCTCCCGTCCTGCACCATCCGGACTGTAATAAACAATTCTACCTGGAGGTTGATGCCTCCGGAGCCGGAGCGGTACTCACCCAAACCGGGAGAATGGTAACCTGCGGCTTCTTCTCCAAAATCCTCTCCTCGTCTGAGCGCAACTACTCCATAGGAGACCGTGAATTGTTAGCCATCAAATTGGCACTGGGGGAGTGGCGCTATCTGCTTGAAGGGGCTCTCTACCCGGTAATTATCTACACGGATCACAAAAACCTGGCATATCTCCAAAATGCCCAGAGACTCAATCCTCGCCAGGCCCGGTGGTCGTTGTTTTTTGCCCGCTTCGACTTCATTCTTCATTTCCGTCCGGCGGACAAGAACGTCAAAGCTGATGCCTTGTCCCGGTCCTTCCTGTCCTCCGATCAAGAGGAGGAGCCTACGCACATCATCGACTCCTCCAAGGTGATGAAAGTGGCCCCCTTGGATCTGACTCGTCTCCCACCCGGTAAGACGTTTGTAGCTGTACCAGATCGGGAGAGGGTTCTTCGCTGGGGACATTCTTCTAAGCTAGCTGGCCATGCTGGCCAAAAGAAGACCTTCCAACTCATTACCCGGCATTACTGGTGGCCTACCCTCCGTAAGGACGTGGTAGACTTCGTCGCGACCTGCTCATCCTGTGCCCGTAACAAAGTTCCCAGACATCTACCAGCCGGCCATCTCCTGCCCCTTCCCGTACCTGCTGCTCCTTGGCAGCACATTGCTATGGACTTTATCACCGATCTTCCTATTTCTGCCGGTTGTACAGTCATTTGGGTTGTCGCTGACCGCTTTTCTAAGATGGCCCACTTCATTCCCCTGCCTGGTCTCCCATCTGCACCCGAGCTGGCTAAAGACTTTATCCGCCACATCTTCTGTCTCCATGGCCTGCCCCTCCACATCGTGTCGGATCGTGGGGTTCAGTTCACCTCACGCTTCTGGAGAGCCACATGTAAGCTGCTAGACATCACCCTGGACTTCTCCTCCGCTTACCACCCACAGTCCAATGGTCAAGTGGAGCGGATCAATCAGATCCTGACCAGTTACCTCCGGCACTTCGTTAATGCACACCATTCGGACTGGGTGGATCTCCTACCATGGGCCGAGTTCTCTTACAATAACCATGAGAGCGAATCCTCTTCCAAATCCCCGTTCTTTATAGTCGGTGGCCAACATCCCCGGATTCCACTTCCTGTCTCCGTTTCTGTGGACAACCCTGCTGCGGAGTCTCTTGTCAGCAAATTTTCTACTATTTGGGAGAGTACCAGGTCCGCTCTTCTTCTGTCCTCTGAGCGGATGAAGAGATATGCTGATAAGAGACGTCTGGATCCGCCTCAATTCCGTCCGGGAGACAAGGTTTGGCTCTCGTCCAAACATGTGCGGCTCAAAGTACCCTCCTTCAAGTTGGGCCCTCGATTCATCGGTCCCTTCGAAGTCCTCAGGCAAATTAACCCTGTGGCCTACAAATTAAAACTCCCGGCCACCCTACGGATTCCCAACTCCTTCCACGTATCTCTCCTCAAACCCGTTGTCTTTAACTCTTTTTCCAATAATCCAGGTGCCCCTCCTGCTCCGGTTTCCGCTGATGACGTCTTTGAGGTAGAGAGTATTCTGGCCTCCAAGAGGGTAAGAGGAAAGACCTTTTTTCTGGTAGATTGGAAGGGGTTTGGTCCTGAGGAGAGAACTTGGGAACCCAGGGAGAACATCAACGCCCCGCTTCTCCTTGAAAAATTTCTTTCTGGCCAAAAAAAGAGGGGGCCTAAAGGGGGGGGGTACTGTAACATCGGCGTCTCTGCCCCGTACTAGGCAGAGACGCCGTCCCTCCCACCTCCCCGCTCCTGGCCCGGCGTCCTCCAGCTCTTCTCTCCCCGCTGCTTTCGGCACGCGCTCCTTCCCCGGCAGTGTGCTTAGGGCGCGCGCGCGCTCCCCCTCTCTTAAAGGGACCGCGCGCGCCGTCCTAAAGAGTCCCCGGCCAATTGCCGGAGGACCTCCCATATATAAGGCACCTCCTCCAAAATGGAGGTGCCCGAGCAATGTTGTTGCAAAGCCTTCACTCTGCTTCAGCCCTCAGGTCCCGTTGCCAGTTACCTGCCAGTCACCTGCCAGATTCCTGCTTGTTACCTGCCAGTCACCTGCCTGATTCCTGCCTGTTACCTGCCAGTCATCTACCAGATTCCTGCTTGATACCTGCCTGATATCCGCTTACCAGCTTGCAAGCCTGCGGTCCGACGGTCTGCTCTCCGACACCTGTCAGTCTGTCTATGGACCAGCCTGCCCGCTCACCTGGGAGCGCTCACCTGTTACTTGCCTGCTAGCCTACCTGGAGGCTCTGCCGTCACTTGCCGTAACCACCTGCCTGTCCAGAGACTCTTGCCCGCTCACCTGGGAGCGCTCACCTGCTACCTGCCTGCGAGCCTACCTGGAGGCTCTGCCGTCACTTGCCGTGACCACCTGCCTGTCCAGAGACTCTTGCCCGCTCACCTGGGAGCGTCCACCTGCTACCCGTCTGCTAGTCTACCTGGAGGTTCTGCCGTCACTTGCCGTGACCACCTGCCTGTCCAGAGACTCTCGCCCGCTCACCTGGGAGCGCTCACCAGCCACCAGCCCGCTGCCCTTCTACCCAGAGACTGTCCCTGTCACTTGCCGTGACTACCTGCCCCTCTACCCAGAGACTGTCCCTGTCACTTGCCGTGACTACCTGCCCGTCTTCCCTGGGAGCCACCCGCTTCCTTACAAGGACTGCCCCCTTGTATAGTTGCACAGAGGTTCCACCTCCCAGACCCGTTACACAATACATGTTTATTAATTTTAGCAAATTTTACAACAATACAATTGGCGAGTATTTGCCAAGAATTGCACTTAATTTATTAAAAGGCATATTCCTTTTAATGCATTCAGTGCATTTAATATTGTCTCACTAAATACGTCTTTTACTCTTGCTATCACCAGCTCTACAGTGCTGCTCACCATTATTGGCACCCCTTCATTTTTCCATAGACTATACAATATCTTCAGAAATAAATGGAAATGTACCAAAGTTATATGCTCAGGATTTGTTAATTAGTGGACCAAAGAAATACAACAATAAAACATTGTTTTTCAACTTCCATGTTACAACTTCAAAGAAGAAACAGAATAAACACCATGTGCAGCAATAAAGGTACCCCTAATTAATACTTGGTTGCAAAACCCTATGACAGCCTTCAAAAGTTTCTTGTAGCCATCTATAAGCTTCTTGCACTTCTCAGCTACAATTTTCTCCCACTCTTCCGTTGCAGTTTGTTCAAGCTCTTGTATGTTTGCAGTGTTTTTTTTCCCAATGGCAGATTTCAGCTCACCCCAAATATTTTCAATGGGATTGAGATCTGGACTCATTGCTGGCCATTTTAAAACAGTCCATTTTTTCTTTTTCAACTATTCCTGTGTACTTTTGGATGTGTGCTTTGGGTCATTGTCTTGCTGGAGGACCCATGATCTGCGACTCAAACCAAGTTTTCTTACACTGGGTAGGACATTTCTCTCTAAAATCTCTTGATAATTCTCATGATTCCTGTGATACGGTCAAGGCCTCCAGTGCTGGATACAGCAAAGCAATCCCACAGTATTATGGATCCTCCACCATGCTTAACTGTTGGTAAGGTGTTATTTTCCTTATAAGCTTAATTGCGCCGTCTGTAAACAAACTGTTGCTTTGCCAAAAAACTTTTGTTTCATCTGTCCACAGAACATTTTCCCAGAAGGATTGTGGTTTGTGGCGCTGCAGACAATTGAGCTCAACAGCTCTGCCTATGAAGATGGCACAGGCAGGTCAGAGCCACTGATCTGCTGTGACAGTGCATCGCCAAATTCATGGAGTCTTTATAACTCCTGAGTACACTGCAAAGGATCTGTCAGTCTCTGTATGTACAGATGTACTCTCACCCAGAGGCCACTTTCACATGTTCAGTGTTTGGTCAGCATTTCACATCAGTATTTGTAAGCCAAAACCTGGAGTGGGTGAAAAATACAGAAGTGGTGACATGTTTCTATTATACTTTTCCTCTGACTGTTCCCCTCCTGATTTTGGCTTTCAAATACTGATGTAAAGTACTGAATATGTGAACATTGCCAAAGTCACTTGTCCAAGCAAGACGCACTGCTTGCAGCAGCTCTCTATTCTGGCAAGTAGAGGGGGGATCCACAATAGGAGACACTTCGCTTTGTTATCTATATGCCTAGTATAGCATGTGGACATAGTCATATACCACTTAAACACAATGCCAGTTCTATTTCATGGATTTCATTACCAAAATATTTACTGACTACAAATAATTCTTAAAGGGGTTGTCCACCACTTTTACATTGATGGCCTAGCCGTAGGATAAGTCATCAATGTCAGATCAGCTGGGGTATGACACCTGGCACCTCCGCCGATCAGCTG
The DNA here is from genome assembly GCF_046119375.1 of Phyllobates terribilis. Taxonomy (NCBI): domain Eukaryota; kingdom Metazoa; phylum Chordata; class Amphibia; order Anura; family Dendrobatidae; genus Phyllobates; species Phyllobates terribilis. The sequence continues at coordinate 15,353,233 of NW_027362761.1, read as the reverse complement.
CTCTCGGTGGTGGCGGCTGCCACAGGCCGGAGGTGTACTTACTTGTGGAGCTAGCCAACTACTTGTAGTGGCCACTGCAGGGTACTGCATATCCACCTCCTATTGATTAGAATAGGAGGCGAATGTGCAGTACTAAACTTCGGTCACTACAATGGATTGCCAGCTCTGCAAGTAAGTGCTTCCGTCCGCCGCCACCGATAGCAGCTGATCGGCGGAGGTTCCAGGTGTCATACCCCAGCTGATCTGACATTGATGACTTATCCTACGGCTAGGCCATCAATGTAAAAGTAGTTGACAACCTATTTAATGAACATACGGCCCACAGTCCATACTCAGTCCAAAATGTGACACAGACATACTGTATTTGTCATCCATACCATACTTAGGTCCCTTCTGAGATACATTGCACTTCTGAGATGTATATTTACAAATGATAAAATATGATTATATGATTTTACATCACTAGTAATGAAAGACTAATTGTACAAGTAGCTGAAGCTTGTTACATTATTTACTACTACGGGAGAGCTTTGAACATTTTATGAGTGTCTAGTAACTCGACTTTGTCTAGGTACGAGGCTCTGAGTTTCTGAAATGTCTGCTGCGTTCCTTTCTGGCTGCGGGGAAGTTAATCACTCCCCTCAGTTGCTCCTGGGCCTGGTTGTAATTAAGTTCTCATATTATGAGACACAAACTCCAGTGTATTTTTGTGATGTGAGCTTGAGCTAAAAACTGCATGAGAAAATATGCAAGTGACCTTCCACCCGCACCCAATAGAGACTACAGCCATCTAATTGCTCCTCCTCTTCTTTCTTCTTTGGCTGTCTCCCCCTTCCTCTGGCCTCTGTCTCACAAAGTGGTTTGTCTCCAAATCCTGCAGAATAGTTTGCATTCTCTGGCTTGCAGTGAACATTAATTTATACAAATAAACCCTCTTCCTCTTGATTTGTACATATCATGTAAAGTTCCCCTATCACCTCCGGCTGTGCAGTCCTCTAGGTTGGATTCTTAAGAACAATAAAAAGGGTTATGTGTGTGACAGCTCTATAAACAGGTCTGTATGAGTTTTAGGGTGTAACCTTCATACTTGGCTTCACATTCTTTACTGTCACTTGAAATAACTGCAGGTATATGAGGAAGTGAACATTTCTGTAAATATGCCACTCTGAAAAGTTATATTTATCAACATCTCCTTTAGGCCATGTTCACCTCACATTTTAGGCATATGTATATATTAAACGTATGCTTTAGGCCGGGTTCACACAAACATATGAAAAATTGTACGTTTTATGTTCAGAAAAAATTGACGCGTGCAATCTGTATGTCCATTTTTTTACTTCCATGTGCAAGCAGTGTCTCCATTTTGGCTATCCATACGACACCCGTTTTTTTTACATGACCAATGTAATAAATAAGAAAGGTCAAATACAGTTTCCGATCTTATAATTTCAATGTACAGTGGGGAAAAAAAGTATTTAGTCCGCCACCAATTGTGCAAGTTCTCCCACTTAAAAAGATGAGAGAGAGTCCTGTAATTGACATCATAGGTAGACCTCAACTATGAGAGACAAAATGAGAAAACAATTTGGAAAGAATTTTTTTTCAAATTTTGGTGGAAAATAAGTATTTGGTCAATTACAAACAAGCAAGATTTCTGGTTCTCACAGACCTGTAACTTCTTCTTTAAGGCTGAGTTCACACGATGCGTTTTTAATGCGTTTCCGCGGCGTTTTTGCAGCTGCGGAAACGCATTAAAAACGCATGGTAGAAGGGCAGCAATGTTCCCCAATTGAAATCCGCATGTGCTGTGCCCATGATGCGGATTTTTCCGCAGCGTAAACGCTGCGCTCAAAAATCCGCAGCATGTCCATTAATTTTGCGGAAGCGCTGCGTTTTCGCCGACATTGACTTGTATTAGAACGCGCCAATTCCGCAAGACTGCATCTGTACTTGCGTAATTGGCGCGTTCTAATGTGCGGATGGTACTCGGGTGGAGAGGAGAGTCTCCTCCACACCCAGGTACCATTAAAAAATCTGTAAAAAAAGAATAAAATAAAAAATAAATGTATACTTACCTTCTGTCGGCCCGCGCACCGCTCCTGCTTGGTTCCCGGCACTTTGCAGTGAGTTGAAGGACCTGCTCTGACGTCAGAGTCATGTAACGGGTCACGTGACGCTGACGTCGGCAGGTCTTTCAATTCAAAGTTGCCGGCGAGGGAGAACGGAGTGTAAAGCAGGACAGCGCGGGCCATCGGAGGGTAAAGTATACATTTATTTTTTATTTTTACCACTCTCTCGGGTCACACTATATAAATCCATACCGGTTGCATGGATTTATATAGTGTGACCTAGTTGTCAAGCACTTTCCAGGTGATGCTAAAATCACCTGGAAAGCGCTTGTCAATCCACATGCGGAAACGCATGTGAATCCGCATGTATTCCGCAGGAAAAACGCATGCACAATCTGCATGCGTTTTTTTCTGCCAGGAAGATGCAGAAATGATGCAGAAATTTTCTGCTTCATTTCTGCATCGTGTGCACATACCCTAAGAGGCTCCTCTGTCCTCCACTCATTACCTGTAGTACTGGCACCTGTTTGAACTTGTTATCAGTATAAAAGACACCTGTCCGCAACCTCAAACAGTCACACTCCAAATTACACCATGGTGAAGACCAAAGAGCTGTCGAAGGACACCAGAAACAAAATTGTAGCCCTGCACCAGGCTGGGAAGACTGAATCTGCAATAGGCAAGCAGCTTGGTGTTAATTATTCTAATTTACTGAGATAATAACTTTTGTGTTTTCATTGGCTGTAAGCCATAATCATCAACATTAACAGAAATAAACACTTGAAATAGATCCCTCTGTTTGTAATGACTCTATATAATATGAGTTTCACTTTTTGTATTGAAGAACTGAAATAAATTAACTTTTTGATGATATTCTAATTTTGTGAGAAGCACCTGTATTTCATCCCTTCATCACCAGCATCTTTAGTACTTAGTATAGCATCCTGTGGCTGTTAGACTTTGTTGCAAACGTGATGCATTGCCATAACCAGCTTCTGGCAGTGTGCCTGAGGAATCAGAGCCTATTCCTCATGGGTAATGAACTCCAGTTCACTAGTATTCATGGGTTTGTGTAGCATCGGCGTCTCTGCCCCGTTCTAGGCAGAGACGCCGTCCCTCTCACCTCCCCGCTCCTGGCGCGGCGTCCTCCAGCGCTGCTCTCCCCGCTGCTTCCGGCACGCGCTCCTTCCCCGGCAGTATGCTTAGGGCGCGCGCGCGCTCCCCCTCTCTTAAAGGGACCGCGCGCGCCGTCCTAAGGAGTCCCCGGCCAATTGCCGGAGGACCTCCCATATAAAAGGCACCTCCTCCAAAATGGAGGTGCCCGAGCAATGTTGTAGCACTGTTCACTACTCTGCTTCAGCCCTCAGGTCCCGTTGCCAGTTACCTGCCAGATTCCTGCCAGTCTGCTGTCTAATTCCTGCCTGATATCCTGCTACCTGCCTGCTAGCCTGAGGTCCGACGGTCTGCCTTACTACTCCTGTCAGTCTGTCTAAGGACCAGCTTGCCCGCTCACCTGGGAGCGCACATCAACTACCTGCCTGCTTGCCTGAGGTCCGACGGTCTGCCTTCCAACTCTTGTCAGTCTGTCTATGGACCAGCTTGCCCGCTCACCTGGGAGCGCACATCTGCTACCTGCCTGCTAGCCTACCTGGAGGCTCCGCCGTCACGTGCTGTGACCACCTGCCTGTCCAGTGACTCCTGCCCGCTCACCTGGGAGCGCTCATCTGCTGCCTGTCTGCTAGCCTACCTGGAGGCTCCGCCGTCACATGCTGTGACCACCCGCCTGTCCAGAGACTTCTGCCCGCTCACCTGGGAGCTCACGTCTACCATCAGCCGCCACAGGTCGTACCAACCCTTTACCCAGAGACTGCCCCGGTCACTTCCCTTGACCATCTGCCCGTTCACCCAGAGACTGCCCCGGTCACTTGCCGTGACCATCTGCCCGTTCACCCAGAGACTGCCCCGGTCACTTGCCGTGACCATCTGCCCGTTCATCCAGAGACTGCCCCGGTCACTTGCCGTGATCTCCTGCCCGTTCTTCTAGAGACTGTCCCGGTCACCTGCTGTGACTGCCTGCCTGGTCGCCACCCGCTCCCTTACAAGGACCGCCCCCTTGTATAGTAGCTCAGAGGTTCCGCCTCCCAGACCCGTTACAGTTTGCTCGGGCCATGGAACCCGGTGGCACCCAAGCTCCCTCGCTCTCTGACCTATACCATGAACTCTCCCGTCAGAGATCCCAGCAGGAGTCCATCCTGAACCACCTGCGGAATGTCAACTCCCGCCTGGACTCACTGTCTGCTCCACCAGCAACCACCGCTAGTGTCACGACTCGCGCCCCGGCAGCACCGTTGCCCACCAATACCATGGCATCCTGTCTCGGACCCCGGCTGTCTGCACCTCCTCGCTTCGGAGGGGACCCCGCTCAAGCTCGGTGCTTCATAAACCAGTGCACCCTGCACTTTGAACTCTTGACTCACCAGTTTATCTCCGACCGGGCCAAAGTGGCATTCATCATGTCCCATCTCACTGGGGAGGCACTGACATGGCTTAACCCCCTGTGGGAGAGAGGGGATCCCCTGGTGTCCGACCTGTCGTCTTTCCTCATTGCTTTCCGGAGAGTCTTCGATGAACCGGGACGAAAGACCTCATCTGCCTCCTCTTTGCTACGTCTCTGTCAAGGGAGTCTCACCGTGGGCCAATATGCCATACGGTTCCGCACCCTCGCTTCTGAGCTTGCCTGGGATAATGAGGCCCTGGTGTCCGTCTTCTGGGAGGGCCTTTCCGGTAGGATTAAAGATGAGCTCGCCAGTCGGGATATTCCTACCACCCTGGATGACCTGGTGTCGTTGGCTACCCGGATTGACATCCGGTTTCAAGAACGCACCAAAGAGACCACCCGAGAGAGAAGGTTTCCCCGCCTAGCTCCTACTTTCCAGAAACCTGTCTCCTCTTCTGTCACTCCCCGGGCACACTCACCCGAGCCCATGCAGGTCGACCAGACCAAGATGGTCAAATCTCGCCAGGAGTCTCGCCGAGCCGAGGGGAGCTGCTTCTATTGTGGCAGTAAGGAGCACTTGATTCGTTCCTGCCCGGAGAGGCCGGGAAACTCCAGTGTCTAGGACCGCTCGGAGAGGTCGCCCTAGACAAAAATAAATCCTCTCCAACCCTGACTTTGTCTGTATCTATCTCCTGGGGAGAGACCCGTCACTTTGAACTCGCCCACCTGGATTCTGGATCCGCTGGAAACCTCATCTCCCAGTCCCTGGTTGAGAAATACCGTATTCCCACCAAGTCTCTGGCTGAACCCTTGTCGGTCGCCTCAGTGGATGGAAGACTCCTTCCGGTGACCATCCTGCTCGCCACGGAACCCATAACCCTGCAGGTGGGAATGCTGCACTCTGAGGTAATCTCCTTCCATGTGTTGCCCGGACTCTCCCACTCCCTATTGCTAGGTCTACCTTGGCTCCAAACACACGAACCCGTGTTGAACTGGCATTCCGGTGAAGTACTCCGGTGAGGGCCGGACTGCCATAAGACCTGCCTGGTTCCGGTTCGTCCGGTTCGTCCTCCACCTACCCCAGCTAACTTACCCGGTCTTCCGGCTCCTTACTGGACCTATGCTGACGTCTTTGGTAAGAAGGAAGCAGAGACATTGCCACCTCATAGGCCATATGATTGCCCGATTGACCTGGTTCCTGGCGCCACTCCACCCCGTGGGCGTATTTATCCGTTGTCTGCGGCCGAAACCCGGGCCATGTCTGAGTACATAGAGGAGAATCTGGCCAGGGGATTCATCCGGAAGTCTACTTCCCCGGCTGGAGCCGGATTCTTCTTTGTCAAAAAAAAAGATGGCTCGCTACGCCCCTGTATTGACTATAGAGGACTCAATCAGATCACGGTTAAAAATAAATACCCCCTTCCGCTCATCTCCGAGTTATTTGATCGCCTTAAAGGCGCCAGGATCTTTTCCAAGCTGGATCTACGTGGAGCGTATAACCTGGTCCGTATCCGTCAGGGAGACGAGTGGAAAACGGCATTTAATACCCGTGACGGACACTATGAGTACCGTGTGATGCCCTTCGGTCTCTGCAATGCTCCCGCCGTCTTCCAAGAACTGGTCAACGACATCTTCCGTGACCTTCTTTACTCCTGCGTGGTGGTATACCTGGACGATATCTTGGTCTTCTCTCCGGATCTTCCCTCACACCGGAGGGATGTTCGTCAGGTCCTGCTGAGGCTCAGGCAGAACCACCTCTATGCTAAATACGAGAAGTGCCTTTTTGAGCAGACCTCTCTTCCATTTCTGGGCTACGTTATCTCCCAGACGGGTTTGCGAATGGATCCCGAGAAGCTCTCTGCTGTCCTAAAGTGGCCCCGGCCGGAGGGCTTGAAGGCGATACAGCGATTCCTGGGCTTCGCTAATTACTATCGTCTCTTCATTCCTCACTTCTCGTCTCGGACTGCGCCCATATCTGCGCTCACCCGTAAGGGAGCAAATCCCAAGGTATGGCCACCCGAAGCTGAGGAGGCCTTCCTTTCCCTGAAGCAAGCCTTCTCCTCTGCCCCTGTGCTGCACCGTCCGGACTGCAACAAACAGTTCTACCTGGAGGTTGATGCTTCCTCCTCTGGAGCCGGAGCGGTGCTCACCCAAAAGTCTTCTTCCGGGAGAATGGTAACCTGCGGCTTCTTCTCTAAAATCTTCTCCTCCTCTGAGCGCAATTACTCCATTGGAGACCGAGAACTGTTAGCTGTTAAATTGGCGCTGGAGGAGTGGCGTTACCTGCTTGAAGGGGCTCTATACCCGGTGATCATCTACACGGATCACAAAAACCTGGCATATCTCCAAAATGCCCAGAGACTTAATCCACGTCAGGCCCGGTGGTCTTTGTTTTTTGCCCGCTTCGATTTCATCCTTCATTTCCGCCCGGCGGACAAGAATGTCAAAGCTGATGCCTTGTCCCGATCCTTCCTGTCCTCCGACCAAGAGGAGGAGCCTATGCACATTATCGACCCCTCCAAGGTGATGAATGTGGCCCCCCTGGATTTGACTCGTCTTCCACCCGGCAAGACGTTCGTGGCGCCTCCTGACCGTGAGAAGGTTCTTCACTGGGGTCATTCTTCTAAACTTGCTGGCCATGCCGGCCAAAAAAAGACCTTCCTACTCATTTCCCGGCATTACTGGTGGTCTACCCTGCGTAAGGATGTGATAGACTTCGTCTCTGCATGTTCATCTTGTGGCCGCAACAAGGTTCCCAGACACTTACCAGCTGGTCATCTCCTGCCGCTTCCCATACCTGTTGCCCCGTGGCAACACATCGCTATGGACTTCATTACCGATCTTCCTGTCTCTGCCGGGTGTACTGTCATTTTGGTGGTCGCTGACCGCTTTTCTAAAATGGCCCACTTCATTCCCCTGCCTGGTCTTCCATCTGCACCTGAGCTGGCTAAGGACTTTATCCGCCATATCTTCCGTCTTCATGGCCTACCCCTCCACATCGTGTCGGATCGAGGAGTTCAGTTCACCTCGCGCTTCTGGAGAGCCACATGTAAACTGCTGGACGTCACCCTGGACTTCTCCTCCGCTTACCACCCTCAGTCCAATGGTCAAGTGGAGCGGATCAATCAGATCCTTACCAGCTATCTCCGGCACTTTGTTAATGCCCACCATTCTGATTGGGTGGACCTCCTCCCTTGGGCCGAGTTCTCTTACAATAACCACGAGAGCGAGTCCTCTTCCAAATCCCCGTTCTTTGTTGTCTTTGGCCAGCACCCCCGGATTCCGTTTCCCGTCTCCGCCTCTGTGGACAACCCTGCCGCGCAGTCTCTTGTCAGCGAGTTTTCTACCATTTGGGAGAGTACTAGATCCGCACTTCTTCTGTCCTCCGAGCGGATGAAGAGATATGCTGATAAGAGACGTCTGGATCCGCCTCAATTCCGTCCGGGAGACAAGGTTTGGCTCTCCTCCAAACATGTGCGGCTCAAGATACCCTCCTACAAGTTAGGTCCTCGCTTCATCGGCCCATTCGAAATCCTCAGGCAAATAAATCCGGTGGCCTACAAACTAAAACTCCCGGCCACCTTACGGATTCCTAACTCCTTCCATGTGTCTCTCCTCAAACCCGTTGTCTTTAACTCTTTTTCCAATAATCCAGGTGCCCCTCCTGCTCCGGTTTCCGCTGATGACGTCTTTGAGGTAGAGAGTATTCTGGCCTCCAAGAGGGTAAGAGGAAAGACCTTTTTTCTGGTAGATTGGAGGGGGTTTGGTCCTGAGGAGAGAACTTGGGAACCCAGGGAGAACATCAACGCCCCGCTTCTCCTTGAGAAATTTCTTTCTGGCCAAAAAAAGAGGGGGCCTAAAAGGGGGGGGTACTGTAGCATCGGCGTCTCTGCCCCGTTCTAGGCAGAGACGCCGTCCCTCTCACCTCCCCGCTCCTGGCGCGGCGTCCTCCAGCGCTGCTCTCCCCGCTGCTTCCGGCACGCGCTCCTTCCCCGGCAGTGTGCTTAGGGCGCGCGCGCGTGCGCTCCCCCTCTCTTAAAGGGACCGCGCGCGCCGTCCTAAGGAGTCCCCGGCCAATTGCCGGAGGACCTCCCATATAAAAGGCACCTCCTCCAAAATGGAGGTGCCCGAGCAATGTTGTAGCACTGTTCACTACTCTGCTTCAGCCCTCAGGTCCCGTTGCCAGTTACCTGCCAGATTCCTGCCAGTCTGCTGTCTAATTCCTGCCTGATATCCTGCTACCTGCCTGCTAGCCTGAGGTCCGACGGTCTGCCTTACTACTCCTGTCAGTCTGTCTAAGGACCAGCTTGCCCGCTCACCTGGGAGCGCACATCAACTACCTGCCTGCTTGCCTGAGGTCCGACGGTCTGCCTTCCAACTCTTGTCAGTCTGTCTATGGACCAGCTTGCCCGCTCACCTGGGAGCGCACATCTGCTACCTGCCTGCTAGCCTACCTGGAGGCTCCGCCGTCACGTGCTGTGACCACCTGCCTGTCCAGTGACTCCTGCCCGCTTACCTGGGAGCGCTCATCTGCTGCCTGTCTGCTAGCCTACCTGGAGGCTCCGCCGTCACATGCTGTGACCACCCGCCTGTCCAGAGACTTCTGCCCGCTCACCTGGGAGCTCACGTCTACCATCAGCCGCCACAGGTCGTACCAACCCTTTACCCAGAGACTGCCCCGGTCACTTCCCGTGACCATCTGCCCGTTCACCCAGAGACTGCCCCGGTCACTTGCCGTGACCATCTGCCCGTTCACCCAGAGACTGCCCCGGTCACTTGCCGTGACCATCTGCCCGTTCATCCAGAGACTGCCCCGGTCACTTGCCGTGATCTCCTGCCCGTTCTTCTAGAGACTGTCCCGGTCACCTGCTGTGACTGCCTGCCTGGTCGCCACCCGCTCCCTTACAAGGACCGCCCCCTTGTATAGTAGCTCAGAGGTTCCGCCTCCCAGACCCGTTACAGTTTGTGTGCTGTAACAGCCTTCTTCAAATCCCTACAAAGATTTTCTTTGGGGTTCAAGTCAAGTGACTGTGACGGCAACTCCAGGATCTTCCAGGACTTCTTCTGAAACTAATTTTTGATGTACAGTACAGACCAAAAGTTTGGACACACCTTCTCATTTAAAGATTTTTCTGCATTTTCATGACTATGAAAATTGTACATTCACACTGAAGGCATCAAAACTATGAATTAACACATGTGGAATTATATACTTAACAAAAAAGTGTGAAACAACTGTAAATATGTTTTATATTCTAGGTTCTTCAAAGTAGCCACCTTTTGCTTTGATGACTGCTTTGCACACTCTTGGCATTCTCTTGATGAGCTTCAAGAGGTAGTCACTGGAAATGGTCTTCCATCAATCTTGAAGGAGTTCCCAGAGATGCTTAGCACTTGTTGGCCCTTTTGCCTTCACTCTGCGGTCCAGCTCACCCCAAACCATCTCGATTGGGTTCAGGTCTGGTGACTGTGGAGGCCAGGTCATCTGGCGTAGCACCCCATCTCTCTCCTTCTTGGTCAAATAGCCCTTACACAGCCTGGAGGTGTGTTTGGGGTCATTGTCCTGTTGAAAAATAAATGATGGTCCAACTAAACGCAAACCAGATGGAATAGCATGCCGCAGCAAGATGCTGTGGTAGCCATGCTGGTTCAGTATGCCTTCAATTTTGAATAAATCCCCAACAGTGTCACCAGCAAAGCACCCCCGCACCAACACACCTCCTCCTCCATGCTTCACGGTTGGAACCAGGCATGCAGAGTCCATCCGTTCACCTTTTCTGCGTCGCACAAAGACACGGTGGTTGGAACCAAAGATCTCAAATTTGGACTCATCAGACCAAATCACAGATTTCCATTGGTCTAATGTCCATTCCTTGTGTTCTTTAGCCCAAATAAGTCTCTTCTGCTTGTTGCCTGTCCTTAGCAGTGGTTTCCTAGCAGCTATTTTACCATGAAGGCCTGCTGCACAAAGTCTCCTCTTAACAGTTGTTGAAAAGATGTGTCTGCTGCTAGACCTCTGTGTGGCATTGACCTAGTCTCTAATCTGACCTGCTGTTAACCTGCGATTTCTGAGGCTGGTGACTCGGATAAACTTATCCTCAGAAGCAGAGGTGACTCTTGGTCTTCCTTTCCTGGGGCAGTCCTCATGTGAGCCAGTTTCTTTGTAGCGCTTGATGGTTTTTGCAACTGCACTTGGGGACACTTTCAAAGTTTTCCCAATTTTTCGGACTGAATGACCTTCATTTCTTAAAGTAATTATGGCCACTCGTTTTTCTTTACTTAGCTGCTTTTTTCTTGCCATAATACAAATTCTAACAGTCTATTCAGTAGGACTATCAGCTGTGTATCCACCTGACTTCTGCACAACACAGCTGATGGTCCCAACCCCATTTATAAGGCAAGAAATCCCACTTATTAACCCCTTTACAACCCAAGGTGGTTTGCACGTTAATCACCAGGCCAATTTTTACAATTCTGACCACTGTCACTTTATGAGGTAATTACTCTGGAACGCTTCAACGCATCCCCCTGATTCTGAGATTATTTTTTGTGACATATTGTACTTCATGATTGTGGTAAAATTTCTTCGATATCACTTGCGTTTATTTGTGAAAAAAATGGAAATTTGGCGAAAATTTAGAAAATTTTGCAATTTTCAAAATTTTAATTTTTATGCCCTTAAATCAGAGAGATATGTCACACAAAATAATTAATAAATAACATTTCCCACATGTCTACTTTACATCAGCACAATTTTGTAACCAAAATTTTTTTTTATTGGGGAGCTATAAGGGTTAAAAGTTGACCAGCGATTTCTCATTTTTCCAACAAAATTTACAAAACCATTTTTTTAGGGACCACATCATATTTAAAGTCACTTTGAGGGGTCTTTATGACAGAAAATACCCAAAAGTGACACCATTCTAAAAACAAAACTGCACCCCTCAAGGTGCTCAAAACCACATTCAAGAATTTTATTAACCCTTCTGGTGCTTCACAGGAATTTTTGGAACGTGGAAGAAAAAAATTAATATTTACCTTTTTTGACAAAAATGTTACTTTAGACCCAATTTTTTTTTATTTTCGCAGGGGTAGCAGGAATAATGGACCCCAAAATTTGTTGTGCAATTTCCCCTGGGAACGCAGATATCCCATATGTGGGGAAAAAACACTGTTTGGGCGCACGGCAGGGTTCGGAAGGGAAGGAGCGCCATTTGACTTTTTGAATGTAAAATTTGCTTGAATAATTAGCGGACGCCATGGGAGCTTATCTAGATGTGTGGTGAGCACCTTGAACCCCCAGGTGCTTCACAGAAGTTTATAACATTGAGCCGTAAAAATAAAATTTTCACATTTTTTCCAAAAATGTTTTTCAGCCCCCACTTTTGCATTTTCATAAGGGTAACAGGAGAAATTGCACCATGCAGTTTGTTGTGCAATTTCTCCTAAGTAAGCAGATACCCCATATGTGGGGGAAAACCACTGTTTGGGCGCACGGCAGGGTTCGGAAGGGAAGGAGCGCCATTTGACTTTTTGAATGTAAAATTTGCTTGAATAATTAGCAGATGTGCCCCTGATGTGCCTAAACAGTGGAAAAACCCCACAAGTGACACCATTTTGGAAACTAGACCCCTCAGGGGACTTATCTAGATGTGTGGTGAGCACCTTGAACCCCCAAGTCCTTTACAGAAGTTTACAACATGGATACGTGAAAATAAAAAAATCAAACTTTTTCCACAAAAATGATGTTTTAGCCCCAATTTTTTTATTTTCACAAGGGTAAGAGGAGAAAATGGACCCCAAAAACTTTTGAGCAATTTCTCCTGAGTACGCCAATACCCCATATGTGGGGAAAATACAGTGTTTGGGCGCACGGCAGAGTTCAGAAGGGAAGGAGCACTGTGTGACTTTTTGAACGCAAAATCGTCTGGAATCGAGAGCGGACGCCATGTCGCTTTTGGAGAGCCCCTGATGTGTCTAAATAGGCAAGTGACTCCATTTTGGGAAACTACACCCCTCAAGGATTTTATCAAGGGGTATAGTGAACATTTTGAACCCAGAGGTACGACATAGAATTTGATGACATTAGGTCATCATATTGAATAAGTTGTCATTAGTCTTGAGCGCAAGTGCTCGCTACTTGAGTTTGCATCGGGTACTCAGGTATGCACCATGTATCACGGATGCTCAAGTGAAATGCTCGAGTCCCCGCCCGCATGTTTCACGGTTATTAGACACCCCAAAGAAAACATGCGGGGATCGCTCGTGCATGGCAGGCAATCCCCGCGAGGTTTTTTTGACCACAAAGGATATGGGGCGGAGACTCGAGCACCCGCGATACTCAGTGCATACCCGAGCACCCGGTGCAAACTCAAGTAGCGAGCACTTGCGTTCCACACTAGTTGCCATATCGTCATCTTTTTTTTTTTTTTTTTACTTTTGAAAAAAAAAACAACCCTAACCCCAAACCCTAACATTAGCACAACCCTAACCCCAACCCCAGCCCTAGCGTTTATTTTTTACGCCGTTCCTAGTGCGGTATAAGTGATTAGACGACCTTATTCTTCGGGTCGGTGCGACTACAGAGATACCAGAATCATATCGGGTTTTTATGACTGACAGCTGTCACACACTAAAAGACACATATTTTGTAAAATCTAGTTTTTGCATCGCCATATTTTGAGAGCTATAATTTTTCCATATTTTGGCCGACAAATTCATGTGACGGCATGTTTTTTGCGGGATGAGTTGACGTTTTTATTGGTGCCATTTTCAGGCACGTGACATTTTTTGATCGCTTTCTATTCCAGCTTTTGGGAGGCAGAATAAACAAAAACCAACAATTCAGGAATTGTTTATTTTTTTTATTTTTATTCTACTCCGCGTGTGGTAAAATTGATAAGGTAGCTTTATTCTTCGGGTCAGTACTTTTACAGTGGTACCACATTTATATCGTTTTTCTATGTTTTGGCGCTTTTACACAATAAAAGCTATTTTATAGAAAAAATTATTATTTTGCATCACTTTATTCTGAGAGCTATAACTTTTTGATTTTTCGGATGATGGAGCTGTTTGGCGGCTTGTTTTTTGCGGGACAAGATGACATTTTCAGCTGTACCATTTTTATTTATATTCGTCTTTTTGATCGTGTGTTATTCCATTTTTTGTTTGGCGGTATGATGATAAAGCATTATTTTTTGCTTCTTTTTTTTTTTTCTTACTGTGTTCACTGAAGGGGTTAACTAGTGGGACAATTTTATAGGTCAGGTCGTTCCGGACACGGCGATACCAAAAATGTGTACTTTTATTGTTTTATTGTTTGTTTTTTTTTTTTTTTCATAATAATATTTATTGATGGGTACATTATATTTTTATTTTTGGTGGATTATTTTATTTATTTTTTTTTATATTTTTATTTTTTTTTCACTTTCTGAGAGTTTTTTTTATTTTTTTACTTTGTCCCACTATGGGACTTTCACTTTTTTATTCTGATCGCCTGCATAGCATAGGGATGGAGCACCATCCCTGTGCCATGCAGGCAGTCAGCGCTGCACAGTGAGAAGATTGTTTGGTCACGCACTGCGCATGACCAAAAAATCTTCCTGCTGTCTGGTGACCCGGATGTTGTCATGACGACATCGGGTCGTCATGGCATCACCCAGGAAGCCGCGGCAGATAGCGCTGGAGGCCGGAAGAGGAGGTGAGTATTGCGATCACCTCCCCTTAGCCACCGCAATGCTGCGATCGACTTCAATCGCAGCATTGCGGGGGTTAATATGCGGGAGCGGTGCGGGACCACTCCCTGCACATAGCACCGGGTGTCAGCTGTGACAATCAGCTGACACCCGGCGGCGATCGCGCCCACACAGCCTGTGTGCACGCGCGATCGCCATGACGTACTAATACGGGTCAGACTCTTAAGTCCCAGGGCACAGACGCGTATTAGTACGTCATGGGCTTTAAAGGGGTTAAACCTGACAGGGCACACCTGTGAAGTGAAAACCATTTCCGGTGACTACCTCTTGAAGCTCATCAAGAGTGTGCAAAGCAGTCATCAAAGCAAAAGGTGGCTACTTTGAAGAACCTAAAATATAAGACATATTTTCAGTTTTTTTGTTAACTATATAATTCCACATGTGTTAATTCATAGTTTTGATGCCTTCAGTGTGAATGAACAATATTCAAAGTCATGAAAATACAGAAAAATCTTTAAATGAGAAGGTGTGTCCAAACTTTTGGTCTGTACTGTATGCTTGGGATCATTGTTGTATTGGAAGGTTTAATGACCCCCAGCCTTCAGCTTCCTTACAGAAGTTATGATTTTTTTTCCAATGATTTCCTGATGCTAGAATGAATCCATCTTGCATATCAAGCCACCATCATGCTTCACTGTAAGCAGGTTGTTTGATAGGCTCACTTTGTGAAGTGAACACACTAAGCCCAGGTCTAGGTGAGTACACAGTCCCCAGATGGCACGTGGAGAGTGAGGACGAGGTGAGCTCAGGAATCTAAGGAGCAACTGGACAAATACAGTGAAGTCAGCAAGTCTGGAAACAAAACACAATCCAAAGACACAGAGGGGTGTGTGTATGTCAATGGGCCTTAAATAGGTCTAGGGGGGTGATGTCATAGATCCATGCTAGTCAACGTGCAAAACCTGATGTGGACCACAAGAGAGGGCAGTGGACCAAGGTGAAGTGAGTAGAGACCAGGATACTCAGGACAGGTGTGTAACAGTGTTCTTTTCAGCGTATGCTTCATTCTTCCTCCAGAAATATTGCTGATTAATAGGCCCTAAAATTTCCAGTTTTGTTTAATCACTACTGTCACGGGGTCCTTCTCCAGTATCATTCAATCAACAGAGCGAGAGATAAAATAGTCCAGAAGCCTGAATGCAGTTCAGTAATGGGATAAATGTCCCAGGAGATGAGAGTCCAACAATCCAGCAGGCAGAGGATAAAATAGTCCATATACTAATATTTCCAAGGTAATCCAGGTTTCTTCCATTCTCTCTGATGTGCTGTCCTCACATCATCTGTCCCACACAGAATCTGACTTACTTCCCCGATGTCCTCCTCAGACCCCCTCCTTATGTCCAGGGGCAGGCAGACAGGTCAGATGGCTTCCAGGCCCCCAAGACCTGAGAAAGGTGCCTCAGAGATCAAGGCACTACAGGGGGTGATTTGCCTCATTTGGGTAGCAGAGGGGGCATGAATGGACAGTCAGGAAATGTCAGCAGAGGTTCCTCAAGAGGCATAGATACATTCAGGTTGTAGATGCTGAGCTATTTCAATTATCAGACCTTATGTAAGGTCATTAAGACTCTACACACAGAATTATACAGAGCAACAAGACAACACTCCGAAAATCCGTAAAAATATGAACATAAACAGAATGATATCCCACACACCATATCACACCATCACAACCTCTTCCCCCTCTTAATAAGTGAGCACGCCATGAGGTCTGCACAGACCTCTGGCCTGCTCACTTTAGTCTACATGGCTCAATTGTTATAAGTTCCTTGTACAGTGGCAGGGGTAGTTTGGCCTGAGGGAATCTATGGTTCTTCTTGACGGGATAGTCCATCAGTGTCCTGGTGTTGGCTTCCCCGTTTGTACTGCATGGGGAAGCTGTAGCGTTGTAAGGACAAGCTCTACTGCAGCCGTCGTCCATTGTCTTAGAACAAGGTCAGCTCCTGATCCACTTTTTAAGCATGGACACGAATGTAAGAGATTTCACCTTCATGGGAACGAAACTGTGTATCATCCAGTTTCCTCAAAGCATATTCCATGTCGTCCTTGCGAATATACTCCACAGTCCCCATTCCACCCTGGTGTACATCAGCATAGTGGACATCTCCAGCTTCTCTCATATGATCTTTCAGATCCTGCCAACTTGCCGATGGCGGAAGCCTTGAGACGAGGACTCTGTATTTATTTTGCTGGGACAGGGGTCTGTATCTCCCTTGGGGTCCCCCATATCCTCCCCCTGATCCCAGATTTGTCTTGGAAAACTCCACACATACCCGACGAGAATTTAATATGCGTCCATTGTGTCCAATCCCAGTGTGTTGACCCCCAGGTAGGGGGATGGTCACTTGGCGACCTGGTAAATAGTGTTCTGGGGGGACAATATCTGGGCTGACCAGTGTGATGGTAGAACCAGTGTCCCGAAGTCCCGGGGCCTCCTCCCTGATGTCATTGATGCCAGTTCACATTCCTTCTTAGTAACAGCCATTGCATTTTGTGCATTACTCACCACTGGCGGAGGATTAGTCGTCATGTTGAGAATGCTGTGTTTTCTCTCAGCTGACGCAGTGTGCACTGGTCCTTGGCTTCGGGTTATGACATTGGCCCAGTGGCACACCAACCCTGCTCTTAGGTTGTTTCCCAGCAACACATCTACTGGTAGGTGCCGCACTACTCCTACATCTACTATTCCACAACTGTGACCCCAGTCCAAATGTAGTCAGGCCCTCCGAATGTTCAAAGATTCTCCTCCGGCTATGTTCACTAACATACGGCTGATAGGAACAATACATTGGTCGGGTACTAAATGTTCTTTAATCAAAGTGACTGAGGCTACGGAGTCACGGAGCCCTGCAGCCTCCACGCCCTCTACCCAGACCAGCTGCAGATGCTGGTTCATGGTCGCTGAGGGGTTCCATCTAGTCTGGGACACTTGTCCTTGTACCACATATACCTCTTCCTCTTCTGGTCGGTGTTGTCGGATCCTCTCTCCTCCTGCATTCCAACAGCATTGCAGCAAAGTGTTTGCCGGTTGTGAACGCAGATGATGTGGGCTACAACATTCCCGGCATTCCCTAGAAAAATGTCCCATGCGTCTACAGTTAAGGCAGCTTAATCCGAGGGCCGTACTTTTGGGGCTTGGGGACAAAGGCCGGAGGCTGTACACTCCAGCAGGAGCATCTATGGTGCCGGGGTCAGTGGTCCACTCCGGCGGGGGTGGTGATAACTCTTCCTCAGGTGGGATGGAGTGCACAAGATGCATCGGACGAGGTGGGGGTCCGTGGGGCTCCCTCTGAATCCTTGAGGGACAGCTGGATTGCAAATACCCAGGTAGCTTGCACCCATAACATCTCCTCTCCGTGATTCCCCCAGGTCATGATCGGAACTGTTGGGGGCTGGGATTGTGAGGAGTGGTTGTCATCGGCCTGCGACCGGGGACCCCACATCTGTTTTTTTCATTTGTTAGAGTAAACACCCTTTAGTGCCACATAAACTTGCACCCTTTAGTGCCTTTTATTATATATAGTATGTATTATTGTGAAATTCTATATCTACTGGACGTTTATTCTATTACACACCTGCTCCCTTAGAAGTGGATGGCGCAACGTTGGTATAATGGTATAATGTGTGACCCCACTCGGTCCACTTCTATGGGAGTAGTAATATGGTGGATGGAGCGTGGGCCACACATTACACCACTTTTCCCATAGAAGTGGACGAAGTGGTGTCACCGAAAGCGTAGCTAGGGTTTTGATTTGGGATGGTGAAACTCCTGAGTGGGCCCCTAACCAGGTAACCGTGATTACAACTACAGTGGTGCACCCTAATAGTACATGTAGGAGAACCTCAGCAGATGACCGCGCTGTTACTAAAAATATAAAATACTCCATATAGTATAATGCCCTCTCGATCGGACTCCAAATAGTATAATGCACACCCCATCGGCCACCATATAGTATAATGCACACCCTATAGGCCTCTATATGGTATAATGCACTCCTCATCTTTTCCATATAGTAGAATGCACTCCTCATCGGCCTCCATACAGTGGAATGTACTCCCCTTCAGACTCCATACAGTAGAATGCACTCCCCATCGGACTCCATACAGTAGAATGCACTCCCCATCGGACTCCATACAGTAGAATGCACTCCCCATCGGACTCCATACAGTAGAATGCACTTCCTATCGGACTCCATACAGTAGAATGCACTCCCCATCGGCCTCCATACAGTATATTGCACTCCCCATAGGCCTCTATATAGTATATTTCAGTCCCCATCGGCTTCCATATAGTATATTTCAGTTCCCATCGACCTCCATATAGTATATTTCAGTTCCCATTGGTCTCCATATAGTATATTGCACTCCCCATCCGCCTCCATATAGTATAATGCACTCCCCATCGGCCTCCATATAGTATAATGCACGTCCCATCGGTCTCCATATAATATAATGCACTCCCCATCGACCTCCATATAGTATAATGCATTTTAAATATTTCTCCCCTCCCCTGCACATCACAGTGCCCTGTGACGTGCAGTTCCCATGTCCGGATCCCACGCCTGCGCACTTCACCTTCTTTTGCAAGGCACATTTCCCTGCCGTCTGTGTATCCTTGTAGAGCAGGGAACTTGTGCGCAGGCGCCTGCGAGTCACTCTGACTTCCCGGTGCCTGTGTGGCGCCCCTGAGGGTTAGGTCGCCACAGAGGTACTGCATCTCACCCAGAGGTGTGGTACCTCACTCTCAGGTAAGGAAGGAGTACAGCCCGGGACCCTAACACCTGCATCCAACAGTACACTACTCCAGACCAGCTGGAGGGACAAGATGCGTCGCTTCCCTGCTGAGACCTGTCCCTGGTTGGAGTGGGGGGAGCCAAAAGTAGGGGGAACCATGTAGTGGGTGTGGGTGGAGGAAGTAGATCTGGGGAGCACTTGTTAGGAGTAGTATAAAGAGAGAAGCAATCTTGGGTGTGCAGTCAGGAGCTAGGCCGGAGGATGGAGAGGGCCCAGCAGGATGCCATCGCCGGCTGGAAGAAGGAGCTGCTGGGGAAGCTTGTAACCCGGCAGCAGCCCGCGCTGTAGTCCACCAGCAGCGCCCCAGCCCCGTAGGAGCCTGAACAGAGCCAAGAGGCAGAGAACAGCACAGGCGCGGCCGCGGGAGCAGGTAAGAGGAGACTCCCTGTCCTGGGCGCTGTAAGTGCTGACCTGCTCCTGGGCTCCCTGGCAGAGCCTCCGATCCCGGGCACCTGCTCCGCCGACCTGCTTCTAGGCCCCCTTCCAGAGCAACCTGCCCCCGCACCCGAGTGGGTGTACGGAATCCCCGGCTATGACTGGTCTGCCAAATTCGAAGACCAGCAGGGACTCCCCCTGACGCCCACACCTGCACCCCCGGTTACCTGCCCAGGAGGAGAGGAGTTTCGGTGGGACAACCGGGAGGGGGACCTCATGGAGTTCCCATGGGAGACCCAGACCCAGGCCCTCCGGAGGGAGGAGTACTGCAGACGGGAGCTCCTGCAGCTGGAGAAGGAGCGTCATGACTGGCAGGTGCGGTGGGAGCAAATGGAGGCCCGGAACATGGCGGCCAAAACCCGGGCCCGCAAAGTAACAGCTGCCACCCCTAGTCCCCGTCTGGAGGGGATAGTGGTGAAGTTCGACCTGGACGCCGGGTGGGGCTTTGTCAGAGAGCCGCAGACGGATCGTGACGTCTTTGTCAATCGGCGGGACGTCGAGCCCCATCTCCAACAGGGGCATCCCGGCCGAGACCTCTACCCCGGTGACCGTGTCACCTTTACCCGCCTCAAGGGAGAGCGCGGGTGGTATGCCCTCCAGGTATACAGAGTGGCGAAAGACAGGAGGGACATGCCCCCGCAGTACGAGGCTGATGACCCGGCTGGGTCAGCCTGCAGAAACCAGGAGTTCCCCAGGAGGGAGCCCCACTGTTAAACTGTCTTAGTTAATTGAACTGTATATAGTTACCCGGAAGGGTACAGCAGAGACACTGCAAGTTTGTTTGTGTGTGTGTTTACATAGTTACCCGGTGAGGGTACCAGAACTTGTAGGCTGAGGACTGTGAGCAGCCAAAAACTTTCCTTGAAAATAGTTGCACTTCTTAAAGTGCCCCTTATTGGTTTTATACAAGACTGACCTCAGAACAAAAACCCGTTTGGCGTGGCCGAAGACGTGGTCCAACACCTGGATCACCTATGCCCTGCAGCCACGCCCAGGGCCTACGTTGAGGGGTTTCGGACGGGTCTCTCATGTTGCACAGATTGCACCTTCTTTGGTGGAGTGGACACCCGGTTACATATCGCACTATAACTTGTTAAAAATGTTTTATGTGGAAAATGTTTTATATGTGTGATGAAGAAAAATGTGTTCTTTAAAAAAAAAAATTATATAGTAACCTGCAACCTTTAAGTAATGTGCCTCCCATAAAGGGAAGAAAAGTTTTGTTTATTATCTTCTATGTGAATGCATTCTAAAAAAATTGTATGTTTAAAATGTGTTTTTACTCTGTTCCAGCCCGCGGACGTGCTGTGTTTTACCAGGGGGGTATGTGGCGCCCCTGAGGGTTCGGTCACCACAGAGGTACTGCATCTCACCCAGATGTGTGGTACCTCACTCTCAGGTAAGGAAGGAGTACAGCCCGGGACCCTAACACCTGCATCCAACACTACACTACTCCAGACCAGCTGGAGGGTCAAGATGCGTCGCTTCCCTGCTGAGCCCTGTCCCTGGTTGGAGTGGGGGGAACCAAAAGTAGGGGGAACCATGTAGTGGGTGTGGGTGGAGGAAGTAGATCAGGGGAGCACTTGTTAGGAGTAGTATAAAGAGAGAAGACATCTTGGGTGTGCAGCCAGTCAGTCAGAGGAGGACAGTGAGAGGAGCAGGAGCTCTGTAGGAGCTCTGCTCAGGAGGAGGGCCTAGAGAGAGGCCCAGGACAGACTGGGGAGGAGAGGAGCAGGAGAAAGGCTCCAGGAACGTAGAAGGGACCCCAAGGGTACGGGCAGTGCTGGAGGCCACCCGTACGCCCGAATCTGCCAGGCGGTGGAGGGGTCAGGTCGCACAGAGGGGACCGGTCCCTAAACTAGCAGAGTTCTTTAAGCCTCAACTAGGAAACCGGAGGCTGCAGTATTTCAGGTACTGCAGCCACAATCCACATCTGTCTCAAGAAGGTGGCCATAGAGGACCCAGAGGACAGAGAAGACGTCACCCGACATGGTCCACGGTCACTGGTTTGGGACACTAGGTGTGAGGTGCAGGGAGACGACCAGAAGGAACACACAGAAGGGGATCCTGCTTTGTACTCTGGAGGTACCTGAGGGTTGGCTGAACCCCTCCCTGAGTAAGCACAGGACGACGTGGGAGGTTACCCTGGCCCTGGTAACTTGGAGTCTGAAAATCGTGAGTAAAACCCTGAAGACTGCACCCCATCGTCTCTGTCAGTTATTGCTGCTGCGCCATCACTCCTTGCACTACAGAGGACCTGCTCCGCAGCGGCGGCTCCATATAGCTGCATACCACAGGTGGCGTCACAAACTGTATATAAAAACTTTAATTCCCCTGTAAATATCCCCTTTTGATTGACCGCCCTGGGTCACGGACCGGGTCACCGCCACTGTGACATCTCCCCTAGCAACGACCGGCCCGGCACCGAGTACCCCACGGCCCAGGGGGTGCGTCACCTGCGCACTAGATCCCTGCTCTACATTTGTACACAGATGGGCAGGGAAATGCGCCTTGCGAAAGAAGGTGAAGTGTGCAGGCGCGGGATCCGGCCAAGGCAATATAATTTCATGAGTTTCATTTTTTTTTAAATTCTGTGGAAGCAGGGTTGAAAAGCAATGTCTGACTTTCATTTGTTCATTTTCATAGATTTTTAATTTATTATTACTTTTATCAGATTCAAGTTATTTCTGTGACCATTGTGGGCTTTTCTTTCATTAAACGAGGGGTACCAACAATTTTGACCACATGTGTAATAATGGGACAGTGCTGAACATAACAGGACGCTATATAATAAGAGATGACACAATACATAACTAAAGAGGATGCTGCAACCTCATAAGGGATGGTGTTACACTATTTATTATGCTTCGCTTATATAGCGCCATCATATTCTGCAGCGCTTTACAGATTATTATCACATCACAATCTACATTTCCTATCAGTATGTCTTTGGAGAGTGGGAGGAAACCGGAGAACCAAGAGGAAACCCACGTAAACACAGGGGGAACATACAAACTCCTTGCAGATGTTGTCCTTTGGTGGGATTTGAATCCAGTACAAAAAAGTACACTATATACTAAGGGACTTTGCTTTATATAATAAGACTACATTCACACTTTCAGTATTTGGTGACTTTTTTACCTCAGTATTTGTAAAACAAAACCAGGAGTGGAACAATCAGAGGAAACGTAGAATAGAAACACGTCACCACTTCTGTATTTTTGGCCCACTCCTGGTTTGGCTTACAAATGCTGATGTGAAATACTGATAGTGTGAAAGTAGCCTAAGGCTACATTCCTGTATTCCTGTGAAGTGTCAGACCCATTGAGTATGTCCTATTCTGTGACTCAAAATTGGATCAGAACAGGACATGGTCTTAGTCTCAAAGATCTCATTCTTGGATCCGTGATTTTCACAGATATGTGAATGGATCTATGAAACTCTGACTCAGTGTGCCGTCCAATAAAAAAATCTGACAGCACACGGACATTTCACACAAATGTGAGAATACAGCCTAAGGGAGGTCATTTTACAAATAACAGAACTCCGAGTCAGTACAGACAGTGTAACAGTTACATACAGTGACTTATCGGAGACGTCTCTTCTGTTAAGAGTCATTTTCTGTTGTTTCTCCTCCATTTGGTCAGACCTTCATGTCGACATCTTCCATCCGCGATGATCACTACAACCCTGAAAATAATAAGGTCATATATATTATATATATATACACTGCTCAATAAAATAAAGGGAACACTTAAACAACAGAATATAACTCCAAGTGAATCAAACTTCTGTGAAATCAAACTGTCCACTTAGGAAGCAACACTGATTGACAATCAATTTCACATGCTGTTGTGCAAATGGAATAGACAATAGATGGAAATTATTGGCAATTATCAAGACATCCTCAATAAAGGAGTGGTTCTGCAGGTGGGGACCACAGACCACATCTCAGTACCAATGCTTTCTGGCTGATGTTTTGGTCACTTTTGAATGTTGGTTGTGCTTTCACACTCAAGGTAGCATGAGACGGACTCTACAACCCACAGAAGTTGCTCAGGTAGTGCAGCTCATCCAGAATGGCACATGAATGCGAGCTGTGGCAAG
The DNA here is from genome assembly GCF_046119375.1 of Phyllobates terribilis. Lineage (NCBI taxonomy): Eukaryota > Metazoa > Chordata > Amphibia > Anura > Dendrobatidae > Phyllobates > Phyllobates terribilis. The sequence goes on along the minus strand of NW_027362761.1, from coordinate 15,329,576 downwards.
AAGGTTTGCTGTGTCTGTCAGCGTAGTGTCCAGAGGCTGAAGGAACTACCAGGAGACTGGCCAGTACACCAGGAGATGTGGAGGGGGCCATAGGAGGGCAACAACCCAGCAGCAGGACTGCTACCTCCGCCTTTGTGCAAGGAGGAACAGGAGGAGCACTGCCAGAGCCCTGCAAAATGACCTCCAGCAGGCCACAAATGTGCATGTGTCTGCACAAATGCTTAGAAACTGACTCCATGAGGGTGGTATGAGGGCCCGACGTCCACAGATGGGGGTTGTGCTCACAGCCCAACACTGTGCAGGACACTTGGCATTTGCCACAGAACACCAGGATTGGCAAAGTCGCCACTGGCGACCTGTGCTCTTCACAGATGAAAGCAGGTTCACACTGAGCACATGTGACAGACGTGACAGAGTCTGGAGACGCCATGGAGAGCGATCTGCTGCCTGCAACATCCTTCAGCATGACCGGTTTGGCAGTGGGTCAGTAATGGTGTGGGGTGGCATTTCTTCGGAGAGCCGGACAGCCCTCCATGTGCTCGCCAGAGGTAGCCTGACTGCCATTAGGTACCGAGATGAGATCCTCAGACCCCTTGTGAGACCATATGCTGGTGCAGTTGGCCCTGGGTTCCTCCTTATACAGGACAATGCCAGACCTCATGTGGCTGGAGTGTGTTAGCAGTTCCTGCAAGATGAAGGCATTGAAGCTATGGACTGGCCCGCCCGTTCCCCAGACCGGAATCCTATTGAGCACATCTGGGACATCATGTCTCGCTTCATCCACCAACGTCACGTTGCACCACAGACTGTCCAGGAGTTGGCGGATGCTTTAGTCCAGGTCTGGGAGGAGATCCCACAGGAGAACATCCGCAACCTCATCAGGAGCATGCCCAGGCATTGTAGGAAGGTCATACAGGCACGTGGAGGCCACACACAATACTGAGCCTCATTTTGACTTGTTTTATGGACATTACATCAAAGTTGGATCAGCCTGTAGTGTGTTTTTCCACTTTAATTTTTTGGGTGACTCCAAATCCAGGCCTCCATTGGTTAATAAATTTGATTTCCATTGATGATTTTTGTGTGATTTTGTTGTCAGCCCATTCAACTTTGTACAGAACAAAGTATTCAATGAGAATATTTCATTCATTCAGATCTAGGATGTGTTATATGAGTGTTCCCTATATTTTTTTGAGCAGTGTATATCAGAGTACATCTGTCTCCTGAATAATACATCCCCCACGCTGCACCCCCTGAATACAGATATGTACTCCACCATTAATATATTAATCGCTGCGCACCATTCAAAATATAAAGTGATAAGCCCGTACTTTACCCGACATTAACTATAATCTCTGCCGCACAATAAATATAAAGTTACCAGTCTCTGTGATTCTCCCCCCAACTCATTTGAAGACTATGTGTCATGGGGATATCGCAACAAAGAGGAGCCCGAAGATCGCGGCGTCTGGTTTAACAAACTACTGCACTAGTTAGAAGTACTTCACCATCTTATTAAACATTTTTTCCTTGCTTGCAGTGCAAGGGTTAATCTGTTAAGTTGAAGCTCCTGGAGTTATCTTACCTGGATTGTCTCAGCTGTTTAGTGTTGGCCACTCTCCTCTGCTATATATGCTTGCCTCTGGTACCTAGGAATTGCCAGTGTTTGTTCTTACTGCCTGGTTTGCAGTTGGAGGTGTAGCAGTGGTTGAAGGTGGCGTTTTGGAGATTGTTCAGAAGATTGTTGCTTGGAGTTTTGTTTGCATGCACATCCTCATTCTCAGCTATTTGGTTTCTCCTTCCTTTAAACTCCCCTGTGTTCCACTCTGTTGTTTGATAAGCGTATTTTGTATGATAGTTGTTTTCATTTATCCCTGTCCATCTTCCCTTGTTTGTCTGGTTAGTGTATACCTATACACTTTGGCTTTCCACCTTCCTGGGTGCGGGAGGGGACAGATAAGGGTTGATATAGGAGCATAGCAAGCCACGTGAATTCTGCATCTACACCTTCAGGAGTAATCCGGGGGACAGGGATAGACTAGGGCGTACCTAGTTTTAGGGACCTGGTTAGCACCCACAGTCCCAAGGTGCTGCGTGACACTATGTGCACACTTTGCGTTTTTGCTGCTTTCTTTCCCACACGGATTTGTTGCATAAAACGTTTTACAGCACGAGCAATGTCAATGAGATTTATGACATCTCATGCACACATTAATAATTTTTTCCTTGCTGATTTGCAGATTAACCCCTTTCCGACCCAAGGCATACTAATACGTATCTGTGCCCTGGGACTTATGGACCTGATACGTATTAGTACGCCCTGGCGATTTCGCCCGCACACAGGCTGTGCGGGCGCGATCGCCTCCGGGTGTCAGCTGATTGTCACAGCTGACACCCGGTACTATGTGCAGGGAGCGGTCACGCACCGCTCCCAGCACATTAACCCCCGCGATGCTGCGATCGAAGTCGATCGCAGTCGATCGCAGCATTGCGGTGGCAAGGGGAGGTGATCGCCGATACTCCCTTCCTCTTCCGGCCTCCAGCGATGTCTGCCGGGGCTTACAGGATGTTGCCATGACGACCCGATGTCGTCATGACAACATCCGGGTCACCAGACAGCAGGAAGATTTTTTGGACATGCGCAGTCCATCTCCAAACAATCTTCTCCCTGTCCAGCGCTGACAGCCTGCATGGCACAGGGATGGTGCTGCATTCCTGTGCTATGCAGGCGATCAGAGAAAAAAAAGTGAAAGTCCCAGAATGGGACAAAGTAAAAAAGTATAAAAACTATCAGAAAGTGAAAAAAAAATAAAAAAAATGTAAAAATATTTTTTAAAAAATAAAAAAAATAATCCACCAAAAATAAAAATATAATGTACCCATTAATAAATAGTATTTAAAAAAAAAAAAAAAAAAAAACAATAAAAGTACACATATTTGGTATCGCCGCGTCCGGAACAACCTGACCTATAAAACTGTCCCACTAGTTAACCCCTTCAGTGAACACGGTAAAAAATAAAAAACAAAGCAAAAAACAATGCTTTATCATCATAACGCCAAACAAAAAATGGAATAACACGCGATCAAAAAGACAAATATAAATAAAAATGATACTGCTGAAAACGTCATCTCGTCCCGCAAAAAACAAGCCACCATACTGCTCCATCAGCCAAAAAATAAAAAAGTTATAGCTCTCAGAATAAAGCTATGCTAAAAAAGAATTTTTTATATAAAATTGCTTTTATTATGTAAAAGTGCAAAACATAGAAATACGATATAAATGTGGTACCGCTGTAAACGTACTGACCCGAAGAATAATGCTGCCTTATCAATTTTACCACACGCGGAACAGAATAAAAAAAGCAAAAAAAACAATTCCTGAATTGTTGGTTTTTGTTTATTCTGCCTCCCAAAAATCGGAATAGAAAGCGATCAAAAAATGTCACGTGCCTGAAAATGGCACCAATAACAACGTCAACTCATCCCGCAAAAAACAAGCCGTCACATGACTGTCTGCCAAAATCTGGAAAAATTATAGCTCTCAAAATATGGCGATGCAAAAACTAGATTTTACAAAAAATGCGTCTTTTAGTGTGTGACAGCTGTCAGTCATAAAAACCCCATATGATTCTGGTATCGCTGTAATCGCACCAACCCGAAGAATAAAGTAATCTCATCACTTATACCGCACGAGGAACGGCATAAAAAATAAACTCTCAGGTTAGGGTTGTGCTACGGTTAGGGTTGTGTTAGGGTTGTGTTAGGGTTAGGGCTGGGGTTGGGGTTAGGGTTGTGATGGGGTTGGGATTTTTTTCAAAAGTAAGAAAAAAAGATGACGATATGGCGCTACTTGAGTTTGCATCGGGTGTTCTGGTATGCATTGAGTATCGTGGGTATTTGAGTGACATGCTCGAGTCTCCGCCCCATATGCTTCACGGCCCAAAAAACTTTGCGGGGATTGCCTGCCATGCACGAGCGATCCCCGCATGTTTTTTTTTGGGTGTCTAATAACCGTGAAACATCCGGGCGGGGACTCGAGCATGTCACTCGAGCACACGCAGTACATGGTGCATACCTGAGTACCCGATGCAAACTCAAGTAGCGAGCACTTGCGCTCAAGACTAATGACAACTTATTCAATATGATGACCTAATGTTATCAAATTCTGTGTCGTACCTCTGGGTTCAAAATGTTCACTATACACCTTAATAAAATCCTTGAGGGGTATAGTTTCCAAAATGGGGTCACTTGTCTAGTGACCTATCTAGATGCATAGTGAGCATTTGGAACCCTTAGGTGCTTCACAAATTGATTCGTAAAAATGGAAAAGTATTTTTTTTCCACTTTTTCATTTTTACGAATCAATTTGTGAAGCACCTGGGGGTTCCAAGTGCTCACTATGCATCTAGATAGGTGCCTTGGGGTGTCTAGTTTTTCAAAATGGGGTCACTTGTGGGGGCACTCCAATGTTTGGGCACACAGGGTCTCTCCAAACACAACATGGTGTCCGCTAACAATTTGAGCCGATTTTCCATTCAATTTGTTAGCAGACACCATGTTGCATTTGGAGAGTCCCTGTGTGCCCAAACATTGGAGCTCCCCCACAAGTGACCCCATTTTGGAAGCTAGACCCCCCCAAGGCACCTATCTAGATGCATAGTGAGCACTTGGAACCCCTAGGTGCTTCACAAATTGATTCGTAAAAATGAAAAACTGAAAAAAAAAACACTTTTTAATTTTTACGAATCAATTTGTGAAGCACCTGGGGGTTCCAAGTACTCACTATGCATCGAGATAGATGCCTTGGGTGGTCTAGTTTCCAAAATGGGGTCACTTGTGGGGGAGCTCCAATGTTTGGGCACACGGGGGCTCTCCAAATGCAACATGGCGTCCGCTAGTTATTCAAGCAAATTTTACAATCTAAAAGTCAAATGGCGCTCCTTCCCTTCCGAGCCCTGCTGTGCGCCCAAACAGTGTTTTTTCCCCACATATGGGGTATCTGCGTGCCCAGGGGAAATTGCACAACAAATTTTGGGGTCCATTTTTTCCTGTTACCCCTGCGAAAATAAAAAAAATTGGGTCTAAAGTAACATTTTTGTGATAAAAGTTAAATGTTAATTTTTTTCTTACACATTCCAAAAATTCCCGTGAAGCACCTGAAGGGTTAATAAAGTTCTTGAATGTGGTTTTGAGCACCTTGAGGGGTGCAGTTTTTAGAATGGTGTCACTTTTGGGTATTTTCTGTCATAAAGACCCCTCAAAGTGACTTCAAATGTGATGTGGTCCCTAAAAAAATGGTTTTGTAAATTTTGTTGGAAAAATGAGAAATCGCTGGTCAACTTTTAACCCTTATAGCTCCCTAACAAAAGAAAATTTTGGCTCCAAAAATTGTGCTGATGTAAAGTAGACATGTAGGAAATGTTATTTATTAACTCTTTTGTGTGACATATCTCTCTAATTTAAGGGCATAAAAATTCAAATTTTGAAAATTGCAAAATTTTCGAAATTTTCGGCAAATTTCCGTTTTTTTCACAAATAAACGCAAGTGATATCGAAGAAATTTTACCACAATCATGAAGTACAATATGTCACGAAAAAACAATCTCAGAATCAGGGGGATCCGTTGAAGCGTTCCAGAGTAATTACCTCATAAAATGACAGTGGTCAGAATTGTAAAAATTGGCCTGGTCATTAATGTGCAAACCATCCTCGGGGGTAAAGGGGTTAAAGTCTGTAGCATCTCGGTTCTTGAAGCATTGTTGCAGTTTCACCCATACTAATGAGTGGGAAAACTACACAACAAAAACACATTTTTTGCTCCATATTTTTCCTGCCAACACATCAGGATTTGCAGCAGAACGTGTGCATATAGCTTTAGTCCCTGTCCTGTAAACACCCCTCCCACACACACACATCCATTATAAGTCCCTAATAGCATTATTAGGGATTGGGAGAAGACATTATCATGACCTGGGCCCCCACCTGCATGTTTGTCAGATGTATGGGCCCTTGTGGAGTTCTAAAGCTTATAAAGACATATGTGTTTGGTCCCTTCTTGGTACTCCATAATGTCTCCCATCCTGTGCCCTTCCTGGGATGATGCACCCCATCCCGGTGCCCTTCCTGGGATGATGCGCCCCATCCCAGTGCCCTTCCTGGGATGTTGAGCCCCTTCCCGGTGCCCTTGCTGGGATGATGCGCCCCATCCCGGTCCCCTTCCTGGGTTGATGCGCCCCATCCCGGTCCCCTTCCTGGGTTGATGCGCCCCATCCCGGTCCCATTCCTGGAATGATCCCCATCCCTTTCCTGGGATAATGTGCCCTGTTCTTCTCCAACATAGAAAACAAAAAATTCTTCTTACCTTCATCCATTCCCATGCATCCTCTTCTATAGTCTGTGCAGGAGCTGGCAGCTGACTTCGATGTGCAAGTGACATCACTGCCATACTCCACCAGTCTTGGGCACGCTGACATTAGCTTCTGGCCTCTGATTGGCCGGTGGCGCATATTGCAGTGGAGGAAGCCAGTGGGTCCCCTACACTGCAATACATTTAAATTGAATGTGCGTCCTCTGATGCAGAAATAGTCGCTGGTGTCGGCAGGTGCCCTCTACCTCTGGGCCCCCATGCGCCTGCATTGGCAGTATATCCACACCTGTAACATACAGTGTTTGTCACATAAGGTGTGTGTATGTAGCTTCCATATTTATAAACACCGGCAGCGCAGACGAGAGTTTATAGGTGTAAATGGCATAATGAGAAAAAATTGAAGCACCAGAATTACATTTTTGGGCTGCCGCAACATTTTGATAAAAAGCAATGAGGTGATCAAAACATCGTATCTACGTAATCTTACAGACTTTGAGAATTATATTGCCAGGTAAGTTTTACCGCATAATGAACAGGGTAAATAAAAAACTTTAAAAACAATTATGAAATTGCACTTTTTTTTGCAATGTCAACGCACTTAGAATTGTTTTCCTGGTTTCCAGTACATCACATGATAAAATCAATGGTGTCATTCAAAAGTACAACTTGTTTCGCAAAAAAACAAGCTCTTATATGGCTATATTGATGGAAAAATAAAAATAGTTATGGCTCTTGGAATAATGTTAGGAAAAAAACAAAAATGGAAAATGGCCAGGGGGTAAAGGGGTTAATAAAGTTAGGTTTATTCACCGAAAAAGCAACAACAATGCTACAAAAACTCAGCAAAACCTGTTTGCTGCTTTTTTGCACTTTCTCATTGCTTTCTAGAGGTAGGGGGGAACGCTGAAAAAAATGCTGAGAGAGTTAAATTCTACAGATTTTAAAAATGCTGCAGTGCTCAAATTCAGTCAGGAAGGAACTGACATCACTGTTACTTTCCTGCCTTGTTATTATTGTAATTACTTTTTGCACAGCCCTTTAGTGCATTATATAACATGATCATTATATGGTTTTGCCCACGCTTTTGCTCTGCTTTGATATTTAACCCCTTCACACTTAAGCCTGATTTCACCTTCCTGAGCAGGTAAAGTTTTTCCAATTCTGACTGGTCACTTTAGCAACACTGGACTTTATTTCCCTGTTGTGAACCGGAGGTGAGCACTTTCCTGTGTGCAGTATTTTGGACAATAAAGGACGTTCTATTTAAACTTATCTGAGTCAATGTCTTACTAATTCACTGGTGGAAACACCGCAGCCGTACACCTCCAATAAGTGACCCCATTTTGCTAACTACATCCCTCTGTGAATATATCTAGGGGTGCAGTGATAATATTGACACCACGGATGTCACAGAATTGTATTCCATTGGGCAGTGAAGAAAAAAAATTACATTTTTACCACTAAAATATTGTTTTAGCCCCAGATAGTACATTTTCACACGGGGCAATAGGTAAAACTGGTCTCAAAGTTTGTCACATAATTTCTCCTGAATGTGGCAATACCCCATTTGTGGCTGTACAGTACAGTTTGGCCATATGACGGCTCAGGAGGGAAGGAGTGGTATTTGACTTTTGGAGTGTAAATTTTCCTAGAATTGTTTGAAGAGTACATTTGCAGAGCCCCCAAACAGCAGAAGTGACCCCATTTTGGAAATTACACCCCTCTGGGAATTCATCTACAGATGTAGTGATGATTTTGACTTCATGGGTGTTTTCCAGAAACAAGCAGCAGTGGACAGAGTGAAAATTGCAAACTGCCACTGTAATACCCGTACATTGTAGTGCCTGTGCATTGTGCCCAGCTCGTAGTTCTGGAGACACACACCATAAATTGTTAAGTGGGCTCTCCTTGCTACAGTAAATTCAAACATGTAGACCCTAACTGCAGTTTAGGCAGACTGTGAGGCTCAGAGGGCGAGGGGAATTAGGATTTGAGGGTGCAGATGTCACTCGATTTCTTTTTGGGGAGAGTCATGTCCAGACCCTCTGTGTTACCAGTAATATGGTAACCCCCTATATTTCTGTTAAAAGATGACGGACCTGAGTGGGAACTTGTTTTTTGTGGGTTGAGTTGAACCTTTTATTGGTAGCATTTTGGGGTACATAACATTTTGAAACAGTTCATTTATCCTCCTTCTCTATACTGAGCACTTACTTCGGGGATTCCATCTAAGGCCACGGCCCCACTATCAGTATTTGGTCAGTACTCGGTCAGTATTGTTTCTCAGGAGTGGGAGTCAAAGCCAGATGAGGAACAATCAGAGAAAAGGTATAAGATGACGATCTCTGTGTACCTACATGGTCAGATGCAGCCATTACACAGTACATAGCAGGAGCAGATACAGCTATGGCCGAAAGTGTTGGCACCAAAGATTGCCCTCATTATAATATTTTTGCGCCAACATCGGCGGCACTTAGCACCAGCAGGGAGCGCTCCGCTGCTGGCAATAGAGATGGAGCGTAGCTGCAGCCGTCGCATTCTCTATGACTCAGCCGGAGCGATGATGTCATCGCGCAGCTGCGTCATTTATAAGGCTGCGTTCACACATTGCGTATTTTCGCGCGCTTTTTCAAAATGCGCAATGTGCCTTGTGTCTGCCAGCAAAGTGAATGGTAAATTCACTTTGCCGTTCAGACACTGTGTGATTTTACGCAGCGCGAAAGCGCAGCTGTGTAAAGAATTGACATGTCAATTCTTTACGCAGCTGCGTCCTGCGCTTTCTCCTATTGTGCCCATTATAAGCGATGGAATTACGCAGTGGTGTACACACACTGCGTAATTCCAGCGCTTTTCTATGGAGGCGCAGGAGAAACTATGGATACTCACCTATCCGATGGATGGGAGAGGCGTCCGGTCCGGTCCCACGCTTCCAGCATCTGCCGGTGAAGCGATCAGCTGTAAGCTAACCGGCTTGTAACCGGCTTCCGGTCAGCTGATTTACAAGCCGGTCACGTGACAGTCAGCTGATCGCTTCACGGCAGATGCTGGAAGCCGCGGGACTGGACCGGACGCCTCTCCCATCCATCGGATAGGTGAGTATCCATAGTTTATTTCTTTTAAAGCAGTGTACGTACTGCAGCCAGAAGCTGTCTGTACATACACTGCTAGGGGGACACTCACACACACGACACATAGACGCACAGGACACACAAACACATACATTACATTACACATACAGACACATACATTACATTACATACAGGTGTCCATGCTCCTCACACTTCATTTTCTCCTGCACCTCCGTAAAAAAACGCAGGAAAAAACGCAGTGTGTGAATGGAGGTGCTTTTTTTTACCTGCGTAAAAAACACAGGTAAAAAAAGCAGGAAAATATGCGCGCGTAAAAAAACGCAGGGAAATACGCAATGTGTGAACGCAGCCTAAGCCGGCAAGGAGAGGAAGTAGAGCTGCAGGGAATCGCCAGGAAAGGTAAGTTGTTTTTTTTTCTTTACAGTGAATGAATTGGGCTGGGAAGATGGGTGAGAGCACAGCACAGTATGGTATAATGAATTGGGTTGGGAAGATGGGTGAGAGCACTGCACAGTATGTTATAATGAATTGGGGTGGGAGGATGGGTGAGCGTACTTCACAGTATGTTGTAATTAATTGGGGTGGGAGGATGGGTGAGAGCACTGCACAATATGTGATAATGAATTGGGGTGGGGGATGGGTGAGAGCACAGTATGTTATAATGAATTGGGAGGTATGTGACTATACTGAATTGGGGTATAATAAATAATAATCTTTATTTTTATATAGCGCTAACATATTCCACAGCGCTTTACATACATTATCGTCGCTGTTCCCATCGGGGCTCACAATCTAGATTCCCTATCAGTATGTCTTTGGAGCGTGGGAGGAAACCGGAGAACCCGGAGGAAACCCACGCAAACACGGGGAGAACATACAAACTCCTTGCAGATGTTGTCCTTGGTGGGATTTGAACCCAGGACCCCAGCACTGCAATGCTAACCACTGCGCCACCGTTTGTCCTTTATTTCTCTGTGCTTATTGAAGTATGTTTGGGGTCATTGTCCTGCTGGAAGACCCATGACCTAGGATGCAAACACAGCTTTCTTACACTGTCACTACATTGCAACCCAAAATCCAATGGTAATCTTCAGATTTCATGATGCCTTACCGACAGTCAAGGCACCTAGTAACAGAAGTAGCCAAACATCCCCAAAACATTTTTAAACCTCCACCATATTTGACTGTAGGTACTGTGTTCTTTTCTTTTGTAGGCCTCATTCCATTTTCGGTAAACAGTGAAATTATATGCTTTACGAAAAAGCTCTATCTTGGTTTCATCTGTCCACAAGACACTTTCCCAGAAGGATTTTGGCTTACGTACATTTTGGCAAACTGCAGTCTAGCTTTTTTATGTCTCTGTGTCATCAGTGGGGTCCTCCTGGGTCTCCTGCCATAGCGTTTCATTTCATTCAAATGTTGACTGATAGTTTGCACTGACACTGATGCACCCTGAGCCTGCAGGACAGCTTGACTTTCCTTTGAACTTGATTGGGGCTGTGTATCCACCATCCAGACTATCCTGCGTTGTAACCTTTTATCAATTTATCTCTGCCATCCACGTCCAGGGAGATTAGCTACAGTGCCATGGATTGTAAACGTCTTGATGATGTTGCTCACCGTGGACAAAGGAACATCGATATCTCTGGAGATGGACTTGTAATCTTTTTCAACAATTTTGGTTCTCAAGTCCTCAGACAGTTCTCTTCTCCTCTTTCTGTTCTCCATGCTTAGTGTGGCACACACAGACACACAATGCAAAGATTGAGTCAACTTGTCCCTTTTTTTGTCTGGTTTCAGGTGTGATTTTCATATTTCCCACACCTGTTACTTGCCACAGGTGAGTTTGAACGAGCATCTCATGCTTGAAACAAAGTTGTTTACCCACAATTTTGGAAAGGTGCCAACAATTTTGCCTGGGAAAATAAACATGTGTATAACAAAACAGGCGTAATTGCAATAATTTTCTGGGAGAAAAATTTCATTTTCTGAAACAATTTCAAGGGTGCCAACACTTTCAGCCATGACTGTATATAAGATTATCTCAGCACAGGTACCTTTTTTTAAACACATCCAATTTGTGGAACTTATTTTTATTTCTAGATCTATTGATTAAAATGTACTTTATTCATGGGAAAATCCATTTAATATATCGTAAAACTAAAAATCTATCATAGGAAATCTGGTCAGGATAAAGGCTGGTTTTCTCAAAGAGGTGGTAGCTTGGAGAGGTTTCTCTGTACTTAACCGTGCTTCTTTTTGATTGACAAAATACAGTGTGCAGCCATATGTCTTGTATTTATCTCTTGCCTTGCTTTCAGTTTTAAATACTTTAGAAACAATCATACAAACTTCCTTAAGACATGTGACCCTTGATAGAAGCTGTGATTTGTAGATGCCATTTATCAAACTGATATTACATTTCTAAATATTTATAGCTGTATGTGCTCTTTAGCTATAACACCCCCTCACCTCCCGCCTCAAGAATTCCTCAGTATCTGTTTATAGAATTCCTTAGGGTCGGTTTATATGTTTAGATTCTTCCTCCAATAAGAAAGACTTCTAGATAATTAATTATATGGACATTGAACTGAAAAATGCAAGTATATTTCAAGGAAATGACCACGAAAACAATGTTCTTTGGCAAGTAAAATATAGCCCTGGCTATCTAGGTGTCAATGAAATGGCCCTGGTGTCAGATATACTTTAATCATGCTGTACAGGATGTAACTTTGTTGTAGTATTTTTTTAGTGGAATAAATGTTCCTCTTTTGACTAGAGGATTTTTAGGACCCAGTCAGTAAATGAAGCTAGATGCATCCTCTTGTAGTTCTTTTGACTTCTTTATTGTATTGTAATGTGTTATTTATGTTCTAATTCTTTGTGGAAATGTGTTGTGTGTGGTATTTGTTTCCAGAATACAGGGGTTGTATGGTTCATCATTCTATCTCAAACAAGACATAAGTTTACCAATATATTAGGTAGATAAGCAAAAAAACATGCATATGAGGGAAGGAGCGATATTTACACTTTAATAGCTTAAGGTTAAGTGCCCACGATGCAGAAATGCTCCGGATTTTTCCTGAGCGTTTCTGCATCTCCCTGGCAGAAAAAACGTATGCGGATTTTACATGCGGATTGTACATGCGGATTGTACATGAGGATTGTACATGCGGATTGTACATGGGTTTTTCCTGCCAGGGACATGCGGATGTGAAGCGTTCTTCACATGCATTTCTTCATGCGGGTTGACAAGCGCTTTCCAAGCGATTTTAGCATCACTTGGAAAGTGCTTGACAACTTGGTCACACTATATAAATCCATGCAACCGGCATGGATTTATATAGTGTGACCGAAAGAATGGTAAAAAATAAATATTAAACTTTCCTTCTGATGGCCCCCGGTGTCCTTATCCGATGCGTCCGGTCTTCCCGGTGTCTCGCGGTTGTGTAAAAGGACCTGCCACGACGTCATTTAGTCATGTGACAGGTCACGTGACCGCCGACGTCAGAGGTGACCCGTCACATGACTAAATGACGTCATGGCAGGTCCTTTTAGACCATCACGAGCTACCGGGAAGCCAGGACGCATCGCTGAGGAGACCGGGGGCCATCAGAAGGTAAGTATAATGTATTTTTTTTATTTTAATTCTTTTTTTTTTACAGGTACCATGGTACCCGGGTCTGGAGGAGAGTCTCCTCTTCTCCAAACCCAGGTACCATCCGCACATTGAATCACTTAATATCCGCATGTGCACATGTAGTGATGCGGATATTATGCGATTCAATGCAAGTCAATGGCGACGAAAACGCCGCGATTCCGCAAAATAATTGGTAGTGCTGTGGATTTTTCCTCAATGATAATCCGCAGCGGATTTTTCCGCAATGATAATCCGCAGTGGATTTTTCCGCAATGATAATCCGCAGCGGATATTTCCGCAGCATGTGCACAGCACATGCGGATTATCATTGGGAGAACATGGCTGACCTTCTACCAAGCGTTTTTTAAGCGTTTCTGCAGCGGAATTGCCGCTGCGGAAGTGCTTAAAAAACGCATAGTGGGCACACAGCCTAACACTTGAATTATACAGTTGTTATTGTGACTTCACATACTCGGCACCAGTTTTGCCATATTTCAGAGCTGCAACGTTACTGGAGTATCAAAAAGCACAAGGTGTGCGATACTCAGGGACATGGCCAAGGTAAGGAAGGCTGAAAAATGACCACCTTTGAACAAGAAACATAAGATAAAACGTCAAGAATGGGCCAAGAAATATCTTAAGGCTATGTGCACACGATGCAGAAATGCTCAGGATTTTTTCCTGAGCGTTTCTGCATCTCCCTGGCAGAAAAAAACGCATGCGGAGTGTACATGCGTTTTCCTGCCAGGGACATGCGGAAATGGAGCGGTTACCCACTGACATTTCCGCATGCGGATTGACAAGCGCTTTCCAAGCGATTAGCATCACTTGGAAAGTGCTTGTGACAACTAGGTCACACTATATAAATCCATGCAAACAGCATGGATTTATATAGTGTGACCCGAGAGAGTGGTAAAAATAAAAGAATAAATGTATACTTACCCTCCGATTGCCCCCGGTGTCCCGCTCACTCCATTCTCCCTTGCCGGCAACATTTAATTGAAAGACCTGCCGACGTCAGCGTCACGTGACCCGTCACATGACTCTGACGTCAGCGCAGGTCCTTCAACTCACTGCAAAGTGCCGGGAACCAAGCAGGAGCGGTGCGCGGGCCGACAGAGGGTAAGTATACATTTATTTTTTATTTTATTCTTTTTTTACAGATTTTTTAATGGTACCTGGGTGTGGATGAGACTCTGCTCTCCTCCACACCCGGGTACCATCTGCACATTAGAACGCGTGGATTACGCATCTACATATACAGTGATGCGTAATCCATGCGGTCTAATGCAAGTCAATGGCGGCGAAAACGCCGCATTTCCGCAAAATGAATGGACATGCTGCGGATTTTTGAGCGCAGCATAAACGCTGCGGAAAAATCCGCAGCATGGGCACAGCACATGCGGATTATCATTGGGGAACATTGCTGCCCTTCTACCATGCATTTTTAATGCGTTTCCGCAGCTGCAAAAACGCTGCGGAAACACATTAAAAATGCATTGTGTGCACACAGCCTGAGATGGGATTATATTTGTTTTTTATTAAGTTGCCTAATAATTCTGCACAGTAATAGTTACCTGCACAAACATATATCCTCCTAAGATAGCCAAATCTAAAAAAAACTCACTCCAACTTCCAAAAATATTAAGCTTGGATATTTATGAGTCTTTTGGGTTGATTGCCTAATAATTCTGCACACAGTGTATGTAGCATCCCCTGCCTAGCAGTGCAGATCAGCTCCAGCAGAAAGTAGGAGCTCTTCTGTTGCAATTAACCGCTTCCAGACCGCCCACTGTACATAAACGTCGGCGCTGCCTGGGCTCTGTGCAGCGCCGACGTTTATGTACGGTCGGTGGTCCCGCAGCCCTCAGGACCCCCAGGGTCCTGCAAGCTCTGCGGGTGCGGTGCAGAGCGACAGCTCTGACAGGGGACATCATCGGGACCTGATTGGATCAGGTCCCAATGATGTTAACCCTTTGCTATCTTCTATATATCTATAGTGATCGCGGCATTTAGAAGATGGTGAGAGGAGAGGGGGTCGTCCACTTACCTCTCCGGCGGCCCCCTGATGTCTTACAGGACCTGCCGTTGTCATGGCAGCCGGAGGTCACATGATCGCCTCCGGATCTGCCATGTATGGTGTCCTGCTAGACTCAGCCTGCAGCTGAAGTCTAGCAGGAGACAGACAGTGTGAAACTGTCAGCAAAGCTCTCATGCAATGCAATACATGTCTATTGCATTTCATGAGAACAGTGATTAGAAAAAATGTAAAAAAAAGTCTAAAAAATGTTTTCAAACTGTTAAAAAAAATCACAAAATAAATAAAAATAAATAAATAAAATATTAAACCAATAAATCCGTATATTTATGCAAAAACAAAAAAAGTACACATATTTGGTATCGCCGCATCTGAAACAACCCGATCTATAAAACTGTCTCACTAATTAACTCCTTCTGTGCACACCGTAATAAAAATAAATAAAAAATGGAGCAAAAAACTATGCTTTTTCATCATATCGCCAAACAAAAAATGGAAAAAAATGCGATCAAAAAGCTAAATGGAAATAAAAATGGTACCACTGAAAATGTCATCTTGTTCCACAAAAAAAAAGCCGCCATACAGCTCCATCAGCCGAAAAATAAAAAAGTTATAGCTCTCAGACTAAAGCGATGCAAAAAATATATTTTTTCTATAAAATTGTTTTATTGTGTAAAAGCGCCAAAACATAAAAAAAATATACAGTAAGTGTAGTATCGCTCTAAACGTACTGACCCGAAGAATAATGCTGTCTTATCACTTTTACCACACGCAGAACAGCATAAAAAAAACCTCAAAAAACAATTCCTGAATTGTTGGTTTTTGTTAATTTTACCTCCCAAAAAACAGAATAGAAAGCGATCAAAAATTGTCACGTACCCAAAAATGGTACCAATAAAAATGTCAACTCGTCCCGCAAAAAACAAGCCATCACATGACTCTGTCGGCCGAAATATGGAAAAATTATAGCTCTCAAAATATGGCAATGCAAAAACTAGATTTTGCAAAAAAAGCGTCTTTTAGTGTGTGACAGCTGTCAGTCATAAAAACCCGATATAAATCTGGTATCTCTGTAATCGCACCGACCCGAAGAATAAAGTAATCTCATAATGTATACTGCACGAGGAACGGCGTAAAAATTAAATAAAACCAATTCTTCACCTGCTACTGATTTGTTTATTATGTCTCCCAAAGATCGCAGTAAGGCTCTGCTCACATTTATCCTGCGCTCTGCGCTGAGCACTTACACCAGAGTTTCCGTGTAAATCTCTGAAATACGTGTTTCAGACGGAACCCATGATCGAAGATTCCCTGTAATGAGGCAGATATAGGCCACTGTGGATGCCGTCTGGCCTGTGATCCCACGGTATCAGTTATTTTAGGCGTGCATAAAAGTGCGGTTGGCCACTGTTTTGTGCACTTCTGAAAAAAAGGACACCGCTAAACAGAGGCCAGACGGAGTCCAGAGTAACTCTGCTGCCTCATTACAGTGAATGGATCCCGCAGGGGTTTCATCTGAATTACATCACTTGGAAATTTAGATGGAAACCTCAATGTAAGTGCTCAGCCTAGAGCGCCGGATAAATGTTACGTAAAATGTTCCCAATAGAAGCTTCAACTCAGTCCTCAAAAAAAGCTAGTCCCCACTGAGGTCCGTCATCTGTTAAAAATATAAGGGACTTCCAAGTTACTGGTATCAGAAAGGCTCTGGAAAAGCGAAATGGCCCTTGCCCCCCAAAAGCAATTCAGAAAATTTTGTGCTCCCAAATCCAAATGCCTATTCTACAATAATTTGTTCTCCAATTGTCAAATAGCACTCCGTCCCACCCAGATCTCGCCGTATGGCTAAGCGGTACAATACAGCCACATATGGGGTATTGCCACTTTTAGAAGAAATTGTGTGACACATTTCGGCACCATTTTTACCCATTGCCCTGTGTGAAAATGTAAAATCTGAGGGTAAAACATTTTTTGTGGTAAAAATATAATTATGTTTTCTTCACTGCCCAATGGTATAAATTTAAAAATTAAAAAATACTCACTACTTCCCTAGATGAATTCTTTGAGAGGTGTAGTTTACAAAATGGGGTCACTTGTGGGGGCTTCTGCTGTTTCGGCATGTCAGCGACTCTTCAAATGTGACATGGTGTCTGCAACCTATCCCAGCCAACATAGCGCTCCTTTCTCTTCCAAACCCAGCCGTACACCAAAGCAGTGGTTTTCCCCCACATATGGGGTATCGGCGTACTCAGGAGAAATTGCACAACAAATTTCATGGTGCAATTTCTCCTATTACCCTTATGATAATGCAAAATTAAGGGATGAAAAACGTTTTTGTGGGAAAAATGTGAAAATTTTATTTTTACAGCTCAATATTATAAAGTTCTGTGAAGCACCTGGGGGTGCAAGGTGCTCACCACACATCTAGATAAGTTCCCTAAGGGGTCTTGTTTCCAAAATGGTGTCACTTGTGGGGGTTTCCACTGTTTAGGCACATCAGGAGCTCTCCAAACGCAACATGGCGTCTGCTAATTATTCAGACAAATTTTACATTCAAAAAGTCTAATGGCGCTCCTTCCCTTCCAAACCCTGCAGTGCGCCCAAACAGTGGTTTTCCCACACATATGGGGTATCAGCGCGCTCATGAGAAATTGCACTACAAATTGTGTAGTCCATTTTTTCCTGGTACCCTTGTGAAAATAAAAAAATTGGGTCTAAATTAAGATTTTTGTGAAAAAAAGTTAAATGTTCATTGTTTTCTTCCACATTCCAAAAATTCCCGTGAAACACCTGAAGGGTTAATAAACTTCTTGAATGTGGTTTTGAGCACCTTGAGGGGTGCAGTTTTTAGAATGGTGTCACTTTTGGGTATTTTCTGTCATAAAGGCCCCTCAAAGTCACTTCAAATAAGATGTGGTCCCTAAAAAAATGTTTTTGTAAATTTTGTTGTAAAAATGAGAAATCGCTGGTCAACTTTTAACCCTTATAGCTCCCTAACAAAAAAAAATTTTGGTTCCAAAATTGTGCTGATGTAAAGTAGACATGTGGGAAATGTTATTTATTAACTATTTTGTGTGACATACACTACCGTTCAAAAGTTTGGGGTCACCCAGACAATTTTGTGTTTTCCATGAAAACTCATACTTTTATTTATCAAATGAGTTGTAAAATGATTAGAAAATATAGTGCAGACACTGACAAGGTTAGAAATAATGATTTTTATTAGAAAGAATAATTTTCACCTTCAAACTTTGCTTTCGTCAAAGAATGCTCCCTTTGCAGCAATTACAGCATTGCAGACCTTTGGCATTCTAGCTGTTAATTTGCTGAGGTCATCTTGAGACATTTCCCCCCATGCTTCCTGAAGCCTCTCCCACAAGCTGGATTGGCTTGATGAGCACTTTTTGCGTACCATACGGTGAAGCTGCTCCCACAACAGCTCAATGGGGTTGAGATCTGGTGACTGCGCTGGCCACTCCATTACAGATAGAATACCAGTTGCCTGCTTCTTCCCTCAATAGTTCATGCATAATTTGGAGGTTTTCTTTTGATCATTGTCCTGTTGTAGGATGAAATTGTCTCCAATCATGCGCTGTCCACAGGGTATGGCATGGTGTTGCAAAATGGAGTGATAGCCTTCCTTATTCAAAATCCCATTTACCTTGTACAAATCTCCCACTTTACCAACACCAAAGCAACCCCAAACCATCACATTACCTCCACCATGCTTGACAGATGGCGTCGGGTACTCTTCCAGCATCTTGTCAGTTGTTCTGCGTCTCACAAATGTTCTTCTGTGTGATCCAAACACCTCAAACTTTGATTCGTCTGTCCATAAAACTTTTTTCCAATCTTCCTCTGTCCAATGTCTGTGTTCTTTTGCCCATATTAATCTTTTCCTTTTATTAGCCAGTCTCAGATATAGCTTTTTCTTTGCCACTTTGTCCTGAAGGCCAGCATCCCGGAGTCGCCTCTTCACTGTAGACGTTGACACTGGCATTTTAAGTGTACTATTTAACGAAGCTGCCAGTTGAGGAGCTGTGAGGTGTCGATTTCTCAAACTAGAGACTCTAATGTACTTGTCTTGTTGCTCAGTTGTGCAGCGGGGCCTCCCACTTCTCTTTCTGCTCTGATTAGAGCATGTTTGTGCTCTCCTCTGAAGGGAGTAGTACACACTGTTGTAGGAAATCTTCAGTTTCTTGGCAATTTCTTGCATGGAATAGCATTCATTTCTAAGAACAAGAATAGACTGTCGAATTTCACATGAAAGTTCTCTTTTTCTGGCCATTTTGAGAGTTTCAGAGAACAAACAAATCTAATGCTCCTGATTCTCAACTAGCTCAAAGGAAGGTCAATTTTATAGCTTCTCAAATCAGCCAAACCGTTTTCAGCTGGGCTAACATACTTGTGCAAGGGTTTTCTAGGGTTTTCTAAACATCCATTAGCCTTCTTACACAGTTAGCAAACACAATGTACCATTAAAACACTGGAGTGGTGGTTGTTGGCAATCTATACACCTATGTAGATATTGCAATAAAAACAAGACGTTTGCAGCTAGAATTAGTCATTTAACACATTAACAATGTATAGAGTGTATTTCTGATTCATTTAGTTTTTGTTTCATTGGAAAAAAAAAAGTGCTTTTCTTTCAAAAATAATGAAATTTCTAAATGACTCGAAACTTTTGAACGGTAGTGTATCTCTCTGATTTAAGGGCATGAAAATTCAAAGTTTCAAAATTGCAAAATTTTCAAAATTTTCGGCTAATTTACAATTTTTTCATAAATAAATGCAACTGATATCGAAGAAATTTTACAACTATCATGAAGTACAATATATCCATTGAAGCGTTCCAGAGTAATTACTTCAGAAAGTGACAGTGGTCAGAATTGAAAAAATTGGCCTGGTCACAAAGGCAAAAACAGGCTCTGGCGCGAAGTGGTTAACAGCGGTCTCTACACATTGAAGAGTTCAGCTCCATTCAACATTTACATTTGGCCTCCACCAGAGCTAATATCTTATCGGTGGAAGTGCTGGTGCCACAGATTAGATATTGATGACCTACCACTCGGATAGGCTTTTTTCTTTTTATTAAAGACCGGAAGAGACATATGCTTGTGATCAGGACTGTTGTAAAGTTGAATTATAGTATATACTTGATATCCATTCTTTTTTCACCATTTTATTCTCAAGGGTAATTATATGAATATACAACATTCTTGACTTTGAGAGAACAGAAACTAAGTTGCACACAACATTACATTCACTAATATCATGGTTAAGCACCCTGACAAAAACTTTCCGTCCACTGGCTTCTTCAAAGTTTTATTCCCTATAAAAAGGATGTGAATACATTGCTGAACGGAATTTGAACTTCATTCAAAGTGAATGTACACTGTTTCAATTGCTTATTGCTCCAATGCCGCTAAAATAACAAGTTGCCTTTTCAAATACCTACCTAAAATTTTGTGTCAAGAGCTCCATGTCTGACCTATGTGTCTCCATAGAAATAGACTAGAAACGCTTTGTAATCTGATCCTGAAATCACAGTTCAATCCATCTATTTATTACAAATGTACTTTCAGCATAGTCAGTAGAGTGAAACTACTGTTATATGGCCACCCAAAATGTCATTGAAATGTAATCTCCTAGGAAATGGTCTCACAGTAGATGGCCAGAATACATAATATGTGCTGAAACTGAGAAATTGACTCTGAAAGCCTGGTCTGGTGAAAGGAATGGTCTTATCAAATTGGTATTTTTTTTTTTTTTTAAAGTTTTACTGTCTGTGTTCTCCCTATTATCAATGCAGGGGTGTCCTTCATGGCTAAACTTTCATAATTGATATAGTGCAGCTGTCCCCAGCCTTTCTGAGAGCAGAATGGTGTGGGGGTAGAGATCCTGATTCCAGCAATGTAGCACTCAATTTATTGATTGCGTTCCTCTACAGTGTTCCGCCTTCTATGGGCATAGGATTCACATTCCTACAGCACAGTTGCGAGCGAGTCAGGGTACTTCCGCTCCCACTGTTCTCCGGCTCACAGAAACTTTGCACTACACAAGTACCAATGACTCGCCGGCACCTGCGCAGAAGGACCGTAACTCTTAAGCCCATAGGAAGGTGGAACACTGAAGAGGACCGCCGGGAGATGGAATGCGCAGGCGCGAGATATCCGGACGAGCACCCAATGTCACATGGATAAAGTGACGCTGTGGCAGGCCATACATAGGATAATGAAATGCGGAGGCAGCATCCTCCCCATATCCTGAAAGATGCTATTTACAATCGGATAAAGGCGGATTTCTCAACAGGTATCTGATATGAGGCATACAAGTAGGACTTTTTTTTAACAGTGTATAACCTGTATGCCCATATAAATAGGTTAAAGAGTTCAAATGTGGTGACAGATTCCCTTTAAAATGTGAATTTTTTTGCCATGTAAAAAATATAAACTCACAAAGAATTATTTCCAAACTTATTTCATCCTAATATCACCAAAAATCTATACATTTCCTTTGAGAAACTAACTGAAATTTTTTCGGGTCAAAAGAGAAAAATAACAAAACCAATATAACTTTGTGGCATAAGTATGAACACCTTCTTTTAATTGGGGATGTGGTTGTGTTCAGAATCAGCCAATCACATTTAAACTCATGTTAAATAGTAATCAGTACACAGCTGCCATCATTTAAAGTGATTCTGATATAACCATATAGTTTGGCTGTTCTAGTAGGATTTTTCTCACATTTTCTTAGTTGTATATTACAGCAAAAGCCATGGCCATAAATGGCTTACAACACTTACAAAGAAGGCTAGAAAAACATTTTTAATATGTTAAATTGAACATGCAACACTATGTAAGACAGTCATCAAGAAGTGGCCTACAGCAAAATTAAAGGAACTGCAGGAATTTCTGTCAAGTACAGGTTGTGTACAGCATGTGACAACAATCTCCAGTATTATTTATATCTGGCCTGCGGAGTGGCATGGCAGGGCAGAAGCCTTTTACAAAGAAAAACATCCCAGCCCAGCTAGGTTTTGCCAAAAACCTTCTTCAAGTCTGCCAAAACCATGTTGGAAAATAAAATGTGTTATGGTCTGATGAGAACTTTTTTGGCAATAATTCCAAAAGGTATTTTTGGCCCAAAGCCAAAAGAACACCATACCCACAGTGAATCATGATAAATGCAGCACTAAATGGGCTGTCCATTACTAGGACAACCCCTTATTGAACTAACCACATGTCATTCCACTGCATCGGAGCCCCGGGATCCCGAATGCCAACACTGCTGGAGCTGCGTCAGCACGGGAGGTGTGTAAAGGTTTTTTTTATTTTATCTGGGCCAAACATTTAGTTCAAGAAGGGGGTTGTCATAGTAGTGGACAACCCCTTCAAGCTTTGAGGCTGTTTTTTGGAAGCTGGAACCGGGTCTTTAGTCAAGGTGGAGGGAATTATGAACAGTTTCAAATATCAGGCAATTTCGTATAAAAACCTTCAGGCCTTTGCTTTCCGCATAATGACCCTAAGAATGCCTCCAAATCAACAAAAGTATGGCTCACCAAAAGATCAGTTTTGGAATGACCCAGACAGAGCCCAGACCCAAATCCAATTGAAAATCTGCGGGTGACCTGAAGAGGACTTAACACAGGAGATGTCCTCACAATCTGACAGATTTGAAAGCTACCGGAAGGAAAAGTGGGAAAGATTTCCAATTCTACAAGTGCCATCCTGATAGACTCATACCCAAAAAGACTGAATGCTGTGATAAATTCAAAAGATATTTCAACCACATATTAGTTTAAGGGTGTTCATATTTATGCAACCACATTACTTTAGTTCTTTATTTTTCTTCTCAAAAAGATTTCAGTTTATATTTCAATTGAATTGTACAGATTATGGGTAACATTAATGGTGCAAAAAGTTAAAAGTGTAAAAAAGTATTCTTTTTGGTATGATTTTTTTT
The DNA here is from genome assembly GCF_046119375.1 of Phyllobates terribilis. Lineage (NCBI taxonomy): Eukaryota > Metazoa > Chordata > Amphibia > Anura > Dendrobatidae > Phyllobates > Phyllobates terribilis. Next base: position 15,306,477 of record NW_027362761.1, on the reverse strand, counting down.
TTACATGACAAAAACCTGGCATTTCAACAGGGGTGTGTAGACTTTTTACATCCGCTATGTATTGTTGACAACCATTTTAGAAAACAAATTTCAATGTCTTAATCTATGTAACCCAGAGTTTAACTGAACAAATATTTTCTTGAATTATTGAAAAGTGTTGCGTGCCAACCCTTTCACTTGCATCTTAGGCCCAGGCACACACCTAAAACCTGAAGTATTACAAGCAAGTTCTAGCCTGTCATTACTACATTTACATTGAGCCTCGCATAGTGTAAGGTGAATAATATTACTAGACAACTCCTAAGGACAGGTCTGCTCCAGTAGCAAAGTATCATATAGCAAAGGACCTACACTACACTGTAGCAACTTGTGTTTTCTTATAGTTTTAAGGTTGGGATTAGCATATCTTCACACCGCGTCCTATTTCTTTCTAGTTTCCTTTATCAAAGTTAAATTAGTCTGTTTCACACTGGGAAGTGGGTGTCAGCACATAATTCCCTGAGGCCTTTTTGCTACACCAATGTAAACCTATTCTAGCTGCAATTAGAGCACTTTACTAAGTGCACCAAAATTATGGAGAGGATTTCATGAAACCTCATTGATTACAATGTAAATCTGCTGATAGCTGGTGTAGAAAAGAATTCAAACCCACATTTCATATCCATCAGATTAATAAGGAGCTGAGGACCTTTTAATAAATTGGGTTACATTTTGTCAACTACCCTCTCCAATTTCAAAAGTATCTGCCAAAGAGATACAATTGTTTCCTTACAGATAGTTTCATTTCTACAGTTTATGACATTAGTATTATTCTTTGTTCAGTCAGTTGCTGTATATTCCTACTTTAGTGGAGTCAGGTCTCTTGCAGTTTTGTGAGTTATTTTAGTTCACAAAATTGCACTAAAATACAATAGTTACTGACTTATGTGATGAACAGGAACCTTCAATTATGAATCATAGCTTTTCCAGCTGGACTGAGGCAGAAGAGGGCAAAGTCTGCAGATTTTCTTACAGTCTGAATGTCACGCACAGTGTAGAAAAGAGGAACTGCGACACGAAGGGATGAGGGGAAGGGAGCCCAGACACTAGGGAAAGGGGGAATTGGAGACCTCCTAGGCTGATGTGCAATCACCCTGTCTACCCCTACCGTCCCTATATTGGTTCCTCACCAATCGCCGCACAGGGACCTATCCCTGTATTTCCTTAGCGCTTGGCCCTAGATAGGGAAGGGGGGAAGAGCGCTACTCGATCCCCACTGACAACTAAAGACAGCACACATGTCCTCTTAGCACCAGAGAGGAAGTTAGAACTGCACTTGCTCCAAGCCTTCACAAGGGGTCATGTGAATATCACCAACACCTCCCTCTAGCAACAGCCAGTATTTAAACACCCAGCCTAGGTGTCAATTAGCCGGAGGGAGGTAGCCGCTGGTCCTAGAGTGAGACAGCTAAGAAGGTGTCTGTAATGCCAAATGAAGAGATCTTCTGCAACCAACTGCAGGGCGACTGTCACTTCTGACATACTTGTGACACTGAAGCAGGGTCGATCTGGGGTGTCTGGGGCCCTCAGGGGGAATTGACCCTAGGTGCCCCCCCTATAGCTATATGCAAATATCTGTTAGCCGTTATCCCTGTTATAGCGGACCGTCGACTGTAAAACACAGGCTGCTCCTGTACATCTACTGTGAGACTCATAACTGGGATGTACAATTACGGTAGTTTGCATAAAGGGTTGTTTGATGAAAACAAGTTATCACCGATTCACAGGTTATGGAAGGTAGGTGGTAGGTGATATATTATTGATCGGTGGATTCTGACCATTGGAAACTACACCGATCGGAAGAATGGGAAACTTTTATCCCTGACAGGGCACTTTTATTCCCATTTTAAAATAGTTGGGAGTTCAGTATGTTACATCAGTATTTGTAAGTTAAAACCAGAAGTGGAACAATGAGAGGAAAAGTATAATAGAAACACATGTTAATTGTTAAACTAAGAACCTCATGTTCAGTTACATATATTTTTGTCGAGAGGCAATAGATCAATGTATACTTTTGGAGGTGCTTGTCCGTTCTCTTTTTTCAGCGTATTGCATGATCTGTCCTTTTTTTGTATGTGCATTCCTCCCATTTGGCACAGGTGATTTTAATTAGCAGGAGACTGCAAAGAGGGTCTAGCCTATCTTTGCTCTCATTTGAGAGCTTGTGGAAGGTGAGTCACAATACTCCTTTCATGTGGTGTTGGTGCTGTGTGGCGGCCATTGTTGCTGTGGTTTTGTGCTTGTGGGGCGGTGCGGTCTGCAGTCATGGGGACTCAGTCTTGCAGCATGGGCGCCATGAGGTACCAGGCCGCCCGCCCTGCTGGTGGATTGCAGCTGCGACGGTGGTTAGCACACGACACTTCCTTTAAGGCAGAAAACTTTTGGACCCACTAAGAGGTATGCCATGACATGTCAGTGGGCTTCATACAGTCTGATCAGAATGTTAAACTAAGAACCTCATGTTCAGTTTTATATATGTTTTCCGAGAGGCATTAGATCAATGTATGTTTTTGGAGGTGCTGTCCATTCTCTTTTTTCAGCATATAATAGAAACATGTCACCACGTCTGCATTTATCACCCACTACTGGTTTTGGCTTACAAATACTGAGGCAAAATCCTGACCAAACACTGAATGTGTGAATATGGACTTATGATAGGTGATTACTTTTTTTCACCGTAGAACACCTGTAAGTGCATATTTGCTATTGTGTAATAGTGTCACGGGTGTGTCAGGTTTGACAGACAGTCATACGGGATCCGGCTTTAGAAGGTCGATGCGTTTGGCCTTGCACATATCTTCCTAATCCTTTCATTATCCCTTTCTCTCTGGGACCCAGTGGTGATCTTCACCTTGCTTGAGGATTACAGTGCCTACAAGCAGTATTCAACCCCCTGCAGATTTAGCTGGTTTGATAAGATGCAAATAAGTTAGAGCCTTCAAACTGCAAACGAGAGTAGGTTTTATGAACAGAAGCATAAATCTTACAAACCAAAAAGTTATGTTGCTCAGTTGAATTTTATTACATTTTAAACATAAAAGTGTGGGTCAATTATTATACAACCCCTATGTTTAATATTTTGTGGAATAACCCTTGTTTGCAATTACAGCTAATAATCGTCTTTTATAAGACCTGATCAGGCCGGCACAGGTCTGTGGAGTTATCTTGGCCCACTCCTCCATGCAGATCTTCTCCAAGTTATCTAGGTTCTTTGGGTGTCTCATGTGGACTTTATTCTTGAGCTCCTTCCACAAGTTTTCAATTGGGTTAAGGTCAGGAGACTGACTAGGCCACTCCAACACCTTGACTTTTTCCCTCTTGAACCAGGCCTTGGTTTTCTTGGCTGTGTGCTTTGGGTCGTTGTCTTGTTGGAAGATGAAATTACGACCCATCTTAAGATCCTTGATGGAGGAGCGGAGGTTCTTGGCCAAAATCTCCAGGTAGGCCGTGCTATCCATCTTCCCATGGATGTGAACCAGATGGCCAGGCCCCTTGGCTGAGAAACAGATCCACAGCATGATGCTGCCACCACCATGCTTGACTGTAGGGATGGTATTCTTGGGGTCGTATGCAGTGCCATCCAGTCTCCAAACGTCACGTGTGTGGTTGGCACCAAAGATCTCGATCTTGGTCTCATCAGACCATAGAACCTTGAACCAGTCTGTCTCAGAGTCCTCCAAGTGATCATGAGCAAACTGTAGACGAGCCTTGACATGACGCTTTGAAAGTAAAGGTACCATACAGGCTCGTCTGGAACGGAGACCATTGCGGTGGAGTACGTTACTTATGGTATTGACTGAAACCAATGTCCCCACTGCCATGAGATCTTCCCGGAGCTCCTTCCTTGTTGTCCTTGGGTTAGGCTTGACTCTTCGGACAAGCCTGGCCTCGGCACGGGAGGACACTTTCAAAGGCTGTCCAGGCCGTGGAAGGCTAACAGTAGTTCCATAAGCCTTCCACTTATGGATGATGCTCCCAACAGTGGAGACAGGTAGGCCCAACTCCTTGGAAAGGGTTTTGTACCCCTTGCCAGCCTTGTGACCCTCCACGATCTTGTCTCTGATGGCCTAGGAATGCTCCTTTGTCTTTCCCATGTTGACCATGTCTGAGTGCTGTTCACAAGTTTGGGGAGGGTCTTAAATAGTCAGAAAAGGCTGGCAAAAGAGATCTTTAATCCACACATGTGAAGCTCATTATTCTTGGTGCCTGAACTACTTCTTAATACTTTAGGGGGACCAAACAGAATTCTTGTGGTTTGAGGGGTTGAATAATAAATGACACTCTGAATTAACTTTTAACGTTTAAAAAAAAAAAAAAAAAATTTGCTGCAGTGCATTTCCCACTTCCAGGCTGATCTACAGTACAAATGTCACAATGCCAAGTTAATTCCGCATGTGTCAACCAGCTAAATCTGCAGAGGGTTGAATACTACTTGTAGGCACTGTATACCTTTAGGACCTAGCGGTGATGCTCACCTTCTGCTGCTAATTACCACACCCTTGCTGGATCCTTAAATGCTCTCAGTTTCTCCAGAGAGTTGCTGGTGCTAGAGTTTCCTCTTCTATTCAGGCTTGGAATTCTAGTAGTTGGCTAGAATTTCCTTGGAGTTCCTTTTGTGGATTGTAGCCGTGTTCTCTCTGGTGTCATCTTAAATCCAAGTGTATTCCCTTGTTTGTTTCCCTGGTTTGTACTTTAGCTTACAGTGGGGCTGACTAGTGCTCACCCCTTCCCCTCTCTACCTAGAGCCTAGCTCTAGAGTCAGCTAGGGCTAAGGTATCCTGCTCAGCGATAGGTGCGGAACCTATTTAGGTTCAATAGGCGGGTCAGGGTGTCGTTAGATCTGCTTAGGGGTCTCCACTCTCCCTTTCCCTAGCTGTAGGGCTCCCTCCCCTGCTCCCATCATTATACGCTGGGTTCTCCCCATACCTAGCATGACAACTAGTCACAGGACAGGAAGAGGTTAAACATCCAAGTATTTAATCTCTATTGGAAATCAAAAATCTTCCCCTTATTGATATCAGAGAGAACAAGTGACCTCCATACACAACATTATTCACTATACCAAAACCAATAATACCACATACAGGAACAAATACCGCCATACAGTAACCAGACTACATATTATCACTAGTGATGGGCAACCATTAAAATGCTCGGGTGCTCGATGCTTGGGTCGATCACATTGGAATACTCGGGTGGTCGACCCGAGCAACGAACCCAATGTAAGTCTATTGGAAACTCGAGCATTTTCAGGTGGCTCCCCCCGGCGGTCTGCAGAGGGCCTAAAAATTTCCCAAATCGATGGGAACAGTGTTCAAATGACATGGGAACAGCATGGGGAAGACCCAGGGAAGCATATCTGACTCCCAGGTCACTGCTGTCAACAACGTTGTCAGATGTATTATGACACTTTTGCGGACTCACAATAAAACATACAAAAAACGAAACCAAAATGGATTTTCCTGGGAAATATGTTAAGAAACATCCTTTCCAGTGTCATGACTTGTATATAAGGCAAAATAAATAACCAAAACCAAAAATACTCCTCCACACCTTGGGCTATGTTCACACGTAGCGTTTTTTTTGCACTTTTACATTGCTTTCAACCAAGACAAATGCATTCACTGGGAAATGTCATTTTAACATTTTACAACCTTATCTGGCCATGTGGTGTGTGACACATCATCAGACACATGCATACAGTGCCGAAAAGACATAGTAACAGCATGGGGAAGACCCATGGAAGCATCTCTGACTCCCAGGTCACTGCCTAAAAGTGTGCCCATCAAAAGTGATCCTTGGCGCAAGCGAAGATGCCTCCCGCCATTCACCTGTCATTGCAGACTAGCAACAATCACCGTCCTTGTCCCAGTGCAGCGTTCAGTTGTCCCTACCCCATTCCTTGGAATGCAAGCGCAAGTATGCAGCCAGCCACCCACTCACCCACAGGCTGCAATACTGTACTGCCAAATTTTTGACAGCTGCTTGCACTTGAAATGTGGCCTTTTAGGCTCGTGGAGGCGGAAGCTGTCCACAACCTTATGGAGGCGGCGACCGGGTATCCATACTCGGTCATTTCTCCCAGGAAGACCTCTGAAGCTGCTTTCACTTGAAATGTGGCCTTTTAGGCTCGTGGAGGAGGAAGCTTTTCACAGCCTCATTCCGGCGGCGGCCGGGTGTCCATACTCGGTCCCCAGCCGCCACTATTGCTCCCGGTATCGTCTCCGCCTTCCACAAGCACGGGTCCCACAACATTACCCGTGACCTCCTTAGTGCACTTACTGGGAAGGACCGCCTAACCACAAATACGTGGACAGGTGAATGTGGCCAGCGATGGTACGGAGCCAGTCCACAGCTTTTTTTTGCTGAGAGTTGTATTTCACCACAGCCATATTCTTTAGCTTGGTGAAAGGACTTGTGAAACCATATCTACTCCAGCTGTCATTTCTCCCAGGAAGTCCTCTAAAGCTGCTTGCACTTGAAATGTGGCCTTTTAGGCTCGTGGAGACGGAAGCTTTTCACAACCTCATGCCGGCGGCGGCCGGGTGTCCATACTTGGTCCCCAGCCCCACTATTTCTCCCGGTATCGTCTCCGCCTTCCATAGGCACGGGTCCCAAAACATTACCCACGCCCTCCCCAGTGCACTTACTGGGAAGGACTGCCTAACCACAAATACGTGGACATGTGAATGTGGCCAGCGATGGTACGGAGCCAGTCCACTTTAAAAATGCAGCCATAGAGTGTCCGGAAACCTTCCCACACACTTTTCTTATCCAGGGCTGCTTCTCAGCAAGGTTGGACGGGCCCACCAGAGAATCCTTCGGGTGGGCCCTGGCTTCTCCATCAGGAGAGTTCATGATAGGTGCAAACTTTGTAGCTGCTATGGGGCTCTTGAGCGGGGGAGAAAGGTGGGCCCTTAGAATCAAATCCTCTGGTGGGCCCAATGTTTTTCAGTCTGACACTGCTTCTCAGTGAGAGTTGTATTTCACCACAGCCATATTCTTTAGCTCGGTGAAAGTGTGGAGGTTTCACCAATTTAAGATACACCAGGTAACTGCTCTCCTGCAAATTAAAGATGTCAAAGTGCATGCAGAGAAGCTAATTAACCAAATCTGCTAATCTGGTTGAAAAACTTCACTCAGAGACTGAACCACGCAAAATGGCATACTTTATTACGTAGACATGGGGTTATATAGTATTCTACTTCTAGGTGGGATTAGTAAAATTCATTGCTTTTTCTGATAACTTGGCACACTGCAATTTGCTCATCCATGTATCTCTGGACACTACGCTGACAGACACAGCAAACCTTCTTGCCACAGCTCACATTGATGTGCCATCCTGGATGAGCTGCACTACCTGAGCAACTTCTGTGGGTTGTAGAGTCCGTCTCATGCTACCACGAGTGTGAAAGCACAAGCAACATTCAAAAGTGACCAAAACATCAGCCAGAAAGCATTGGTACTAAGATGTGGTCTGTGGTACCCACCTGCAGAACCACTCCTTTATTGAAGGTGTCTTGATAATTGCCAATAATTTCCATCTATTGTCTATTCCATTTGCACAACAGCATGTGAAATTGATTGTCAACCAGTGTTGCTTCCTAAGTGGACAGTTTGATTTCACAGAAGTTTGATTTACTTAGAGTTATATTCTGTTGTTTAAGTGCTCCCTTTTTATATACACTGCTCAAAAAAATAAAGGGAACACTCAAATAATGAGAATATTTCATTCATTCAGATCTAGGATGTGTTAGTTGAGTCTTCCCTTTATTTTTTTGAGCAGTGTATTTTACCTTGACAGACCCCCCTAAAATAAATTATTTGCTTTTAATATCCATATGCTAAAAATCAGAGGGGGAGAAAGAATTGACCCTATGTTAAGACTATTTTAGAACCCTACGATGTGACGGGCACCCCATCCCTTTTAGACGGACCCACCGACGTTATTAAATCTAACTCAAACGAAGACCTACAGGAAAGGGATGGAGACCCTAAAAGATCCAGTGACTGGGTAATCGAGGGCCACCCCTAACACAGAAATATGGATATTAACTTTACAAACTCATTTACTTCCGGTAATCTCTCTCGTACAACACCTTTGTTCTAAGGGGAACTGTTTGTTCATAGATTTAGAGAGCCTTAGTAACTTTCACTGTGGGGCCGGTATTGTCTGGGATTTAAGTACAACAATGCTCACCTATCATTTTGCATACCCCTCCCTTTTCTGCAAGTAACATATCCAGAGCTATTCTGTTTTGGAAGGCCATGGGAGATGTGGGTGCTAGTTGGTCAGCTATCCCTTGTAAGGCATCTTTGGTGTAATTGACAAATCTTTGTTGGTTATAATATATGTAATTTATCCAATCTACGTTCTTGTTGACGGTTATTATGGGTATTATGGACTCAAATCCCGCCTTCACTTGGTCTCGGGCCTTGAATTCGTCTGGCACCCTGTAAAGGGAAGTGTACTAGGTTGTACATGCATATATGTATCTACATACTAGCCATGCTTGCAGATAAGTATACATGTATATATTGGCCCCCATCTCCTTATGTGTTTCAGTCTGCTTGCTGCTGTTGGGGGCAGGATCAACAAAATGTCCAGCCATGTACTAAAACAGGTTTTGCGAGTATGGTTGGACATATATATATATATATATACATATATATATATATAGGGAAAGTTAGTATAGTTGGGTGGGCTGATATTGCATGAGTGATTAGGAAACGTGGGTGGAAAATATATTAGGTAATTGGGAATTGTATATTATTATTGTGTACTGTGTTAGTGGGATAAATAGTAGTATATTAACTGTAGACTTTTGTGTAATAAATACCTTTTATTAGCACACGGTTTTGTCTCAGTTGGTGTATAGTATAAGGCACAGATAACGTTATTAATAATCAAGTTTGATGTTAATAGTTAATATCGGACCTCAATAGAGGAGTAGGAGAGTTCACCCATTAATTACTGATATTTTTTGGGGAAAATCTCGTCCTTTAACACACCCCCCTAAGCACTCCGAGAACATCAATATATATATGTGGGTCAAAACTGCCTTTGGGGTTAACTTCTCTCTTGGCCCTGTATGTACCTGCAAATGCAGCCTTTATTTCCTCTTTGGATTCCTGGGACTCAGATATAAGGTAAACAGACATTATTGCTTTAGTTAAGACACATTCCCCAATCCATTTGCCCTCCAGTCTAATCTTAATCTTCATGTCACCACATTCAAGGAAGTGTTGTACCAGAAAACTGGAATATCATTCTCTTTAGTAATAATTGCTTGGAATGCACGTGTTACCGTAACAAAGGCTTCCCCCCCAGCTACTGTCATCAGAAAAAGGAACATCAGGGTTGTGGGTCTGAGACCGCCTTCTTGCAATGGGATGCGTGGACCCATGATGTTCGGCCTTTGACCTTCACAGCTATAGGTGACGTAAGCAGCACTTGGTAGAGCCCTTCAAATCTGGCATCCAGTGTGCCTCGCACGTGATTCTTTATCCAGACAAAATCTCCAGGCTGGATGCTGTGAGTACCTGGTTCAAGATCTGAGTCTGGAATAGAAGAGTACACTGTAGCATGTGTTAGTTTTAACTCTTTAGCAAGTCCGACAACAAAATTCACAAGCTTATTATTCCCTGAACTAAGCTGGCTGTGGGTAATATCGACCCATTCTAGGTGGCCCCCCCAAACAAGATCGCATATGGTGTGAGCCCTGTGGGTTGTCTTGGGGTATTTCAGACTGAGTATAGGGCAATAGGCAGAACCTCTGGCCATGGAAGTGACAATTCTTTACTGGCTTTAAGAATTTTGTTTTTCAAAGTGCCATTCATCCTTTCAACTTTGAGGATGATAAGGAGTATGCAGGCCCAAATCCGCCCCAATCATCTCCCAGATTGATTTGGTAACTTCTGCAGTGAAGGCGGGTCCTTGATCACTTTCAATCACTTCTGAAATCCCGAATCTGCAGATAAATTCTGCCAGAAACCTTTTCACTGTAGTTCTAGCAGTCATGTTGGCCACTGGGTATGCTTCTGTCCAGCCGGAAAACATATCCACCACCACCAGAACATATTCATATCTTCCACTCTTGGGTAATTGCATATGATCAATTTTGATTCTCTGGAAAGGATACTGTGATTTAGCTAGTTTCTTCTTCGGCACATGTTCTGTTCTTCCGGGATTACAAGTGTTACAAATCTCACAGCTCCTAGTATAGTTTGTAGCAAGAGCTGAGATCTCGAGTCCAATATAGAGTTTATTGATAGCTGAAATCATCTGATTCTTCCCTCTATGTACCTTTCCATGAGCCCACTGAACCACTGCAGGATACAGTGCTCTTGGCAGACATAGTCTTCTTCCCACTCTCCAGATTCCATCATTACAAAACGTTCCTCCCCGTCCGATCCTTCTTTGTTTTTCTTCTTCTGTTACCGCATTCTGCCGGTCCACTAAATTCCTGTGTGCCGGATTCTCTTTCAGTCTTTTCTCCTCTTCATCTTCCTCCTCTTCTGCTCCAACCCCAAATTTCTCATTCTCGTTTCTTCCTTATCCCCTCGTTGTCTCTGACTTCTGGTGAGCACAAACACCTCCGTACCCCCCGACACCTCTGCTTCCTCTGGAAATATTGGTTCCATAGCTGCTGCTTTTGCTGTAATGTCAGCCAGATGATTCCCCTTGGCTTCCTCCGAATTCAGTTTCCCATGAGCCTTAATTTTGATCACAGCCACCTGCCTAGGTAACTTCAGAGCTTCTAGCAGACTTCTCACTGCCGTTGCATTCCGGATTGGAGCTCCACTGACTGTCTAGTAGCCCCTCAGGGCCCATATCAGGCCAAGGTCGTGGGCAATCCCGAATCCGTACCTCGAGTCTGTGTAGATATTGGCCACTCGACTCTCTGGGCACTTGCAGACTACGTTCAGAGCATTCAGTTCGGCCTCTTGAGCTGACATATAAGATGGCAGTGGTCCAGCAGAAACAACCGTTAGTGGGGACACCACCGCATATCCGGTATGGTACGTTCCATATTCATCTGCGTATCTGGACCCGTCAGTATACAGTATCAGATCCGCCTCAGGCAGTGGCTGCTCAGAGACAGTAGGTAGGTGAGAGGTTTCTGCCTTCATGGCAATCATGGTCACTCGAATCAGGGTATTCATGGTCTTCTGAGGACCCCCCTAAGTCTTCAGAGCAGCCCCCCCTTGATAGAGGAAGCAGAGTGGACGGGTTCAAGACAGTACATCGCCGAAGAGCTATATTTTCTGGTAAAAGGAACTCACATTGGATTCTGACACCACGTTGCATAGATACATGGTTGTGCTGGGTTTGTGCAAGGATAGCTTTTTAATCATGAGGGGCCAGTATAGTTGTAGGATGGCCAAGTACAACATCTGCTGTTCTGCGGAGGAGTTCTGTAGCTGCCAGCACTGCTTTGAGGCATGTTGGAGCTGTTTGCTCCCCAGGTTCCAATTTACTGGAATAATATCTGATGGGTCTCATGTGGCCTCCATGTTTTTGTGCCAGAACTCCTGAGGCATTGGCACATGCTTCAGAGACAAATAGAAAGAATGGAAATTCATAGTTGGGAATCCCCAGTGCAGGGGCTGAAATGATGAGTTCTTTCAACTGGTCCATTGCATCCTCAGCTTCTTGGTCAAAATGCAGGTCAAGCTCAGAAGAGTGGATCCGATCATATTGTTCTCATACTGTTGCATGAGAGAGAACTGACGCGTTAGGCATCCACTGCCTGCAGTATGTGACCATTCCCAGGAAAGCTTGGAGTTGTCTGACAGTTCTCGGGTACGGGATGCCACGGGTGGCAGTTTTCGCTCTTCAGTGAGATGCTTGGTACCTTGGGATAAGCAATGAACCAAAAACACAACTTTGGTACAACACCATTGTAGCTTTTTCAGAGTAACTTTACATCCGATGGTGGCCAGAAATCGGAGCAAAGAATAGCTGAACCTGTGGCAAGTTTGCTCATCGGGACAACAGAGGAGTAGATCATCGACATATTGTATCAATGTGACTTCAGGGTCCTCACTCTTCCAGGGTTGGAGACAGGTAGTTAAGGCCAGTGTGAAGTGATGAGGAGAGTTCTAAGCTCCTTGAGGCATGACGGTCCAGGTGTACTGTACTCCTATGTGTGTAAAAGCAAAAAGATACCGACAGTCTGGATGCAGAGGCACACTGAAGAAGGCGTTTGCCAAGTCGATTACTGTAAAATGCGTTGCCTCAGGGGGAATTTCACTGAGTAATGTATGTGGATTTGGCACCACTGGGGTCTCCAGGATTGTAACTGCATTCACAGCTCTCGGATCTTGCACCATCCTAAATTTATCCGGTTCTCCTCTTGCAGTTTTTTTCTTCACTGGAAACAATGGAGCATTAGCAGGAGAAACAAGGGAATTAATGCTCCTTTCTTGAGTAATTCTTGGATCTGGGCATCTAATGACGCTTCTTGGGCTGATTTCAGTGGGTACGGTGGGAGTCTGGGAATCCGTGCACCTTCTTTCAGGAAAACTTGGACTGGCGGGAAAGGCAGCCGGTCTATATCATCAGGACCTTGAGACCAGAGTTCAGGTGGTATGCAATCAAGATAATGCTGTGGTATGGCGGTTGTTGCAAATTGGATGACACACAGTGGGAGGGCATGTAGCTTTATTTGTTCCTCTAATGATAACGGAGTAGAGACATCTAGATGCATTCCATTCTCATCATATGATATTTGAGCATTTAACTTCTGGAGTAGATCTGTAAGCGGACTGGTGTCTGAAACGAGCAATCTGGCCAGCAGTTTCTGTTCTTTCCCAATAGGCAATGGAAATGTTAGTCGGGATGAGTGTGGTTTTCCATCCACTCCCACACATGAAAGGAAATCATCAGATATAAGCGATTCATAGGGTAAATCTCTTGACCGTATTACTGATCTGGCTGCACCCGTGTCTACTAGAAAAGGTAAAGTTCTGTCCCCTACATCTATTTTGATAGTAGAAATCAGTCCAGATTTAGTGGGGACGTTTTCAACTGAGGTCAAGGTGAGCACGGGTTTGCCACTGTCCTATGCAGGGTAATTCTGGTCTTCCCCCACAAACCGGCGTGGTGGGTCCCTGTTGTTGTTCTGAGGATATGGGTCGTCACGATATTGTGGATCCCTGTTATTTTGGTACATCTGTTGCAGTGGCTGGTCTCTGTAATTCTGCACAGGTTCTCTTGGCATTGTCTCATAATCTCTCTGTGGTGGCTGCCGTGATGGCTGTCTATACTCTTGGCGGGAGTACCGTGGATTCCCTTGGTAGCGTGGAAAATCTCTTCTTTCAAATTGTGGGTTGTAGGAGAGTGGCATCGAGCCATAGAAAGGATCCCCTCTATTCTCTGGACATTCTCTTCTGAAATGACCTGGTTGGTTACAACTGTAACAGATTGGTTCCCTTAGTCTTAAACTCTGTCCTCTGTACATTTGTTGAGGACCCATCCATCGTGGGGGTGAGCGGTATAGTTGTTGTGGGTATCCTGGGAATATGGCAACTGTTCTTGTTGATTATCTGAAGGTTGATAGACTGCTAGAGCAGCTGGAGCAGGAGCAGGAACAGGAGTTGGTGTAGGTACTGGAGTAGGCTCTGGAGCAGGCCTTGGTACAGCATTCAATTGTTTCTCTATAGTTTTATCAATGAGGAGTACCTTTCGCAGGGACATGTCCACATATTCTGGTCTGGAGTCTGTAAGCTTCGCTGAGATTTCCTCTCTGAGTCCCCTAACAAATGAAGTGACTAGCAGATTCTGTTGGATCCTCTGACCTTCATCGAACCCTTGATACTTGAACAGAGTATAGATTCTGGTGTAAAATTTTTTGACATTCTCCCCTGATTCTTGAGTACAGTCCGATACACTGGTAGATGAGTCTGTGAGCCGCTCCTTGGCCCATTGCTGAAGTTGTTGACAAAAAGCTCCTCCTAATTGGTAAGTCTCCTTGTCTGTCACTTGGGTGTCATTCAGAGCTACTTGAATTATTGGCCAAAAGACATCTCCCGCTTTAATGCTAGTGATTTCATGCAGATCTTTCCAAGTGGCTGAATAAGTTTGTTGAATTTGTCTGATTCTTCTGTAGAACGCCATAGGGTGTCTGTCTGTGTCAGGTAGTAGTCTAATCACTCGATAAACTTGCGAAGGTGTGAATGCCACATATCTATTATGGTGATCTAGCACTGGAGATTCTGACTGAGAAGATGTTGAGGGAGATACCGGCAACACAGCAACAGAAGGTGGGCTTGTTTGTCTAGGAAATAGTTCATTTGGGTTATCTTCTGAAGTCATCTGGCGGCTGAGTGTGTCTGATCTAGCTGTGCACTTTCCACAGCTCGGGTGAGAATTTGAGATTTATGATAGTCATTGCTGATTAGTCTTATCTCCTCCAACATAGTTAGACCTCTATACTCCTGTATAGCTGGACTATCGCTTGGGCACAGGCTTGCGTAGGAAATCCATACATTCCAGAACTTATAGCAGGAAGAGCAATAGAAGTAAGGTTCCTTGTTCCAGCATAGTTCAGAATATTGTTGATTATAGCTCTAATTTGTGACACACACTGATCATGATGATCTTCATCATACACTGGACCTACTGCATGAATGATAAGCCTGCATGGTAATCTCCCTGGTCTGGTGGCTACCAGGTCTGTTGCCTTGACCGGTCCTGAAGAATGTACAATGCTGTTGCAGTCTTCCTGAATAGCATTACCTCCCTCTTGCACAATAGTCTTAGCCACTCCTCCCCTATGTTGTAATTTAGGTTTTGCTGCATTAACTATTGCATCCACCCGCTGTGTTATCAGATCCCCCAAACCTGCTGTTAGTACCATTGATGACTTCCAAATCATTCTTTCTGTCCATAGTTTCCACACCTGTAGGTATTCTTCATCTGAAAGGGTGGCACAGGAATCCTCCCGATCTGGAGGGAATTCTGATACTGGTGTACGAAATGTCACACGAGTCGGTTTACCTTCTGGATCGCTTATTGGTGTGGATGCTGCTGGTGGTGGTGCCGCCGCCTCTTCATCCCATGGTTCCTCCGGTTCAATAGTATTTCTCCTTCGGTTAAGGGCCTGCTGGAACTCTGGACTATTAAATAGAGTTTTGGCACTAGGCAAATGAGGATAGAGAGGGACATAGTCTTTTGGGGCATAGTACCCACCATCCGGAGTGACAACCGGACACACCGGTATAGGAGTAAATGTTGCGGTTGATGTTCCGGGTGTAGTGTGTATTGCGGTCTGTATTCTGGGTGCGCCAAGATGGCCGCCACGGGAAGGAAGCACACTACAGGAAGGGTGCGCCAAGATGGCTACCACCGGAAGGAAGCACACTACTGGAAGGGTGCGTGCCACTGGGAAGGAGCACACCCACTGACATCTGGTCAGAGGCCAGAGGTGATGCAATGGGTGTAGTAACATGGCCGCTGCAGGATGAGGATGGGGCACTAGGAGTGGCTTGGGTAGTAGCGAGGGGTGGGCCTCCTGGACGGGGCACGTGACATGCAACACAATAATCTGCTGACAATGGATTCTGCTGGCCACAATTAGAACACACCCAACAATTCATTGCGCCACCATTATAGGGCGGTGGCGGAGGCATCTCTCTAACATAGAAATAACCAGTTATGTTTCCTCTGTTATCCCTATCCTCAATCTCCACAAACCCTTCTTTCGCAACCTTTTTCCACATGTATGCACTTTGCAACAACCCATTATCTTCCAGTTTTCCCCTGTTTTCACCAATTGGTGCATTCAACATCTCGTACTGTAATCTACCCCCCGGGTACAGCCCACACAATGACATTACTTCCTTTTTTATGGTTTTCTCTACATATTTCCTTCCTTCTCTTCTAGCAACTATATCTTAGGGGTCCTGTTGCTCCTGATCGAGCGACCCCTGCGACACAAACAATGTCTTTAGTTTCCCCATGATTTTGGCTCCAGGCGTTCCGTCCCCTTAGACTTACGATCAGACCAGGCAGCTGATACACAAGTAGAATTGTAACAGGTCCCTACACTCCCTACCAAGCACTTAATTGATTCTTTTACAACTTAATGAAGCACTGAACACCCCGTGCACCAGCATCCTAGTGACGTTTTAATATACGGCTTAACGATGCAGTTGGCTCCCCTCGTATCCCACGGCTTAATAGAGGATTGGTTAACCCCGCGTGCCCGTGCCCTAATGGCGTTCTAATGCACGACTTATAAGTAACTTCCCTCCCTGCGTGTCCCATGACTTAATACACGACTTAATAGAGGCCCCGCATGCCCGCGCCCTAATGCCGTCTTAATACACAACTTATCAGCAACATCAACAAAGAAATTTTCCTAAATCCTCAAGTGTATACTTGTACCCCTCTGCGTACAAAGATCGTTCTAATGGGACGGAATACCTCAGAAACCACAGATCAGAAGATAGCCAGGAGCGACAACACACCAGAGTTCTTGGGATCACACTGCGGGGACCCGCCCAGTCGCACGGGGCTGTCCCTAAGGGCCAATCTAGACACCACAAGCTCACCAGAGACTGCTCAAAATACGAATCAGCACTACGGATTCATTAAATCTGCAGACTTACCATATTTAGTGATGAGAGTTGATCAGGCTCTCGCTTTGAGCAGTCCCGGCTCGTCCGTAGGTGGTCCGGTGATGGGCACCCCAAGACCTAGAGTCCCCTCGACTGTGATCCGAGTCACGGCACCATTTGTGGAGGTTTCACCAATTTAAGATCCACCAGGTAACTGCTCTCCTCCAAATTAAAGATGTCCGAGTGCATGCAGAGAAGCTAATTAACCAAATCTGCTAATCTGGTTGAAAAACTTCACTCAGAGACTGAACCATCTCTCCCTCCATCCTCCCCATTCATCTCACCTCCTCCTCCGAATTATTCCTCAACATTCAATCCTGGATCTCCAAACACAGACAGCCACCCCATGCTCTCTCTTGCTCCCACCTGCTAACACTTTCTCTGCTCCTCCTCACTGCTGGAGATATCTCTCCAAATCCTGGTCCTCCTCACCATATCCCCACAGTTACTTCTTCCTCCTATCCACGACCTTCCACAAACTGTCGCAACCCTTCTAACCTCATACCCATCCAACTAATCCCACTTCCTTAGTTGCTCTAACAGGAGCTCTATGGAACGCTCGCTCCGTCTGCAACAAACTTTCCTTCATCCTCGATCTTTTCATTACAATCAAACTTTCCTTCCTCGCCATCACTGAAACCTGGCTCACCCCCTCTGACTCAGCCTCCCCAGCTGCACTTTCATATGGCGGATTCCACCTTTCCCACACCCCCCGCCCCAACGGCAAACATGGCAGAGGCGTAGGTTTGCTCCTATCAGAACACTGCGCTTTCACCCAAATCCCACTGCCACCCTCCGTTACACTCCCCTCTTTTGAGGTGCACTGTGTGCGCATCTATTCCCCCCTCCATCCTCCAACTGGCCGTCGTTTAAGTCTCTAAGTTCCTATCTCTCACTTCCTCCCTCGGACTCACTCAATGGTCTTCCACACCCACACACAAAGATGGCCACACACTGGACCTCATCTTCACCCGCCTCTGTTCCCTATCTAACCTCTCTAACTCACCACTCCCTCTCTCTGACCATAACCTCCTCACATTCTCTACCCTCTCCTCTCCAGGTGCACAATCCTCACTCCACAAACTTACACACCCTCGCAGAAATCTCAAACACCTTGACCTACACTCACTCTCTGAATCCCTCCTCCCTCTTACAGACATAAATTCCTTACACGATGCAGACGTTGCTGCTGCCTCATATAACACCACAATAGCTGCAGCTCTAGACTCGATCGCCCCTCTCACACACACCACATCTCGCACATTCAACAGGCAACCCTGGCACACTAAACTTACTAAAGAACTGAGCCGGGCCTCCAGGGTTGCGGAGCGGAGATGGAAAAGGTCTCACTCCATCGAGCACTTCATCGCATTCAAGCAATCCCTCACTAATTTCAAGGCCGCACTCACTACAGCAAAACTAACCTACTTCTCATCTCTCATATCCTCCCTATCTCACAACCCTAAACAGCTATTTAACACTTTCAACTCTCTCCTTCGTCCCCCAGCACCTCCTCCCTCTTCTCTCATCTCAGCCGACGACTTTGCCTCATTCTTCAAACAGAAGATTGACACCATCAGACAAAACTTTTGCCTAAAGTCCACACAACCCCTCCTCATATCTACTCAACCCTCCTCCTCCAAACCCCACTTCTCCACCATTACAGAAGGTAAAGTCTCCTCTTTACTCTCCAAATCACACCTCACCACCTGCGAACTTGACCCAATCCCATCCCACCTCATCACTAACCTTACCACAGTCTTCATCCCAACCCTAACCCACCTCTTCAATCTGTCACTAACAACCAGTGTCTTCCCCTGTTTCAAGCATGCCGCAATCACACCCATCCTCAAAAAGCCCTCCCTTGACCCTTCCTCTCTGACTAGCTACTGCCCCATATCACTCCTCCCCTTTGCCTCAAAACTACTAGAACAACATGTCCACCTTGAACTGTCCTCCCACCTCTCCTCCTGCTCCCTCTTCGACCGCCTGCAATCTGGCTTCCGACCGCATCACTTGACTGAAACTGCCCTGACCAAAGTCACCAACGACCTACTAAATGCCAAATCCAAGCGACACTACTCCATCCTCCTCCTTCTCCTTCTGGACCTCTCATCTGCCTTTGACACAGTGGACCATTCCCTCTTACTCCAGATTCTCTCATCTCTTGGCACCACGGACTTGGCTCTATCTTGGATCTCCTCATACTTAATAGACAGGACATTCAGCGTCTCCCACTCACGCACCACCTCCTCATCTCGCCCCCTATCTGTCGGTGTTCCCCAAGGTTCAGTTCTCGGACCTCTACTCTTCTCCATCTACACCTTTGGCCTGGGACAGCTCATAGAGTCTCACTGTTTTCAATATCACCTCTATGCTGACGACACACAGATCTACCTCTCTGGACCTGATATCTCCTCCCTACTAACCAAAATCCCACAATGTCTGACCACCATCTCATCCTTCTTCTCTGACAGATTTCTAAAACTCAACATGGATAAAACGGAGTTCATCATCTTTCCGCCATCTCATTCAACCCTCCCAACTGACCTAGCTATCAACGTCAATGGCTGTCCACTCTCCCCAGTCCCACAAGCTCGCTGCCTTGGAGTAACCCTGGACTCTGATCTCTCCTTCAAGCCACATATCCAAGCCCTTTCCACTTCCTGCCGACTCCAACTCAAAAAATCTCCCGGATCCGTGCATTCCTCAGCAAAGACTCTGCAAAAACACTAGTGCATGCCCTCATCATATCCCGCCTCGACTACTGCAACCTTCTGCTCCGTGGCCTCCCTTCCAACACTCTTGCACCTCTCCAATCTATCCTAAACTCTGCTGCTCGACTAATCCACCTGTCCCCCCGCTATTCCCCGGCCTCTCCTCTCTGTCAATCTCTTCACTGGCTCCCCATTGCCCAGAGAATTCAGTTCAAAACTCTAACCATGGCATACAAAGCCATCCACAACCTGTCTCCCCCATACATCTGTGACCTAGTCTCCCGGTACTTACCTGCACGCAAACTCCGATCCTCACAAGATCTCCTCCTCTACTCCCCTCTTATCTCCTCCTCCCACAATCGTATACAAGATTTCTCCCGTGCATCCCCCCTACTCTGGAACTCTCTACCCCAACACATCAGACTCTCGCCGACCGTGGAAACCTTCAAAAGAAACCTGAAGACCTACCTCTTCCGACAAGCCTACAACCTGCAGTAACCACCGCTGCACGACCAGCTCTACCCTCAGCTAACGTATCCTCACCCATCCCTTCTAGAATGTGAGCCCTCGCGGGCAGGGTCCTCGCTCCTCCTGTACCAGTCGCTGACTCGTTTTGTTAAGATTATGTAAATGCTTTTGTTATGTATATCCCTATGATATGTAAAGCGCCATGGAATAAATGGCGCTATAATAATAAATAATAATAATAACCACACAAAATGGCATACTTTATTACGTAGGCATGGGGTTATATAGTATTCTACTACTAGGTGGGATTAGTAAAATTCATTGCATTTTCTGATAACTTGGCAAACTGCAATTTGCTCATCCACGTATCTCTTAGTCTCAGTAACGCCTTAGGAATTCTGATGGGAGGGGTGAGTTAGTCTCTCAGCGCCATCTTTGCCAACTCGACATGAATCTCTCTGTTATCAGCCATGCATATGCATACGTCATTCTCAGGAAATCATTTAGTTCTTCATGTCTACAATAAAAATAGGAACTGTTAGTTATATATTCATTAACTATTAACATAATCCATGTGCATATACACATTTGCATACATACACACACATAGATTATTCCATCATCTCTATATTAATTCACTGATTAGGTAATCTATTAAAATAAACTAATTGATTTTCTATAATATATATATTTTACCTTGACAAAAGGACTGGCATAGAGGGAAACTGTATCTACTCTGGGTGTCATTTCTCCCAGGAAGTCCTCTAATACAGCTTGTTGCAGAAGCAATGGCAGCCCATCCAACATCAGCTCGCACTTGTCGGTGGTGCTTCAACACAGAAACATCTTTCTTTGTGCCTTTAATTTCATGACTACAGAGTTGGGCAAAGGCCTGATCTGCAATGCGGTTTGAGAAATAACATGCATAAGTACTAGTGTTGAGCCACCCCCGTAGTGTTCGAGTTCGGTTCGGTTCGTCGAACACCCGTGTGTTCGCCGAACTGTTCGTCGAACTGTTCGTCGAACACCTTCGAACACCGTTAAAACCAATGGCAGGCAAACAAAAACACATAGAAACACATAGAAAACACCTTCAAAGGTGTCCAAAAGCTGACAAACTGCTCAGAAGACACAACTAACACATGGAAAAGTGACAAGTACATATAGTCATGCGAAAAGAAAAGAGGTGGAGGAGTAAAAGGAGGGGGAGACACAGATATAGGCATGTCATGCCCTTCTAAAATCCAAAAAGTGAGAAGCCGAGACGGCCAGTCCGCTCCTGCCCGTGCCACCTCCGTGTCGCCGGGTTTGTGCCAGAGCCGCGGTGAACCCTGACGGCCAGCCCCCCTCTCCCAATACTGGTGCCTGTCCGCTGGTGGGTCGAGAGAGCCCCCCTGTGGTGGAGGCAGCTCTAAGCTTTTTAATTTAAATTGTCCGTCTAATTTGAATGAATACACTTTAAATCCATTTACAAGGATCTATTGGAGGGCAAGTCTCATGCCAGCAGCCGCGTAATTCCAGCTCCAGTAGCGTCCACTAAAGCTGCTGCAGTTAAAAAGCTTTTATAAGGATCGAGCTCGGCTGTCCACCGCAAGGCATCCTAGTGCCAGTCCCAGCCCCTATGCCTTGGGGTGCCTCCTGATGCTCTTCACTAAGTATCCCGTGGTCCCGAAGCATTTCCTTTGAAAAAATTAAGTGTCCAAACTACAGGTGGTGTAGCTTGCTTAACAGCCGGGATAATCCGCTGACTAGCAGACACTGCTACTAGGCACAAAGTATTTCCTGGGCTAGATGCAGTTAAAAATTTGTAAGTAGATACTCTCGTTGGATGCTGAGAAAGCATTCCATAGAGTCTCCTGGCACGCCATATATGATTCTCTTAAAAAGCTTGGGGTAGGGGTCTAGGGGACCCTTTTATAGCCAAAATCACGGCCCTGTATCACAATACGTCACCTAGGCTGAAGATAAATGGAACTGTAGCACCGAGGGCTCGGTTGCTGCAGACGTATTGCACCTCACCCAGAGGTGTGATATCTCACTCTCAGATAAGGATGGAGTGTGGATCAGGACCCGACACCTGCATACATTACACCACATTGCCGTGGGGCAGGGCGACCAATATGCCCCTGAGATGGGCACGACAGTCCCTGTCCCTGGCTGGAGTGGGGGGAGGGAACACTGAGGAAGGGGAACCCTGCAGTGCAGGAGCAGGGAGGAAGCAGTTCCTGGGTGCATTGAGAAGGGAGTATAAAAGGTGGGCACCATCTTAGTTCAGTGCAGAGAAGTCTGAGCAGAAGTGGCAGGGAGCAGGGGCTCTGCATGAGCTCTGCTCCGGAGGCGGGCCTAGTAACAGAGGCCCAGGCCTGCAAGAGGGAGAAGGAAGGAAGAGGAGCGGAGAAGGCTCCAGGAACGAGGAATGAAGGGATCCCAGGGGTGCGGACGGGCGAGTCGCCACCGCACGCCCGAATCCACCTGCGTGGAGGGGTCAGGCCAAAGGGGGAGACCGGTCCCCGAACTAGTGGAGGCAGGAAACGACCCTCAGCTAGAAACCGGAGGCTCTGACATTTTATGTGGCGCAGCCCCTTGCTCCACCCGCTAGGAAGGCACCACATAGGGTCAGGGAAACTGGCGCCAAGTTTACCAAGAGGAGGCCCGAGGCAGCCGGACAGAAGTGTTGGTAAGAAAGGCCAGACAAAGGACACACAAAGGGGGTCCTGTGAAGCGCTCCAAAGTTATCTGGGAGTTGTCTGAGCCCCTCACCTGGTGAGCACAGTACGACGTGGGCAGCCGTTACCTGCAGACGTGGTCTGGATAATAAGAACTGTGAGTAAAGGCCCTGAACTGCATCACTGACTCCGTGTCGTTACTGCTGCTGCCCTGCACCATCACCCCCATCCTCCGCATACACTGCCCTGAGGCTATACTCCTCCCGTGGGGAGTTATGCTACGCTCTGCTGCACCCACAACACCAGCCTTAGCGGTCTGCCCTGTAGCGGCGGTTCACTCTGACCGCAATCCACGGGTGGCGTAGTCGGACATTTAAACATCAAAACCACATAAATAGTTCCGCCACTGGTTTGACCGCCCTGAGCCACGGAACCGGATCGCCGCCACGAAGACTACAACCACCAGCATCCACCAAAAAGTGTCCGGCTCCGGGTGTCCCAAGGCCCAGGGGGTGCGTCAGAACATTTTCATCACCTTTCACAATCACCAATGGGACAAGGCAGGGATGTCCTCTGTCCCCTCTCTTATACATCCTAGTGACGGAGCACCTGCTCTCATCAATTCGCCATAACCCCAATATTAGGTGGATTGAGGTGGGAGGCACCGAGTACAAGTGCTCTCTATTTGCTGATGATGTCCTAGTATATATCACTCAATCACATATATCCATCCCTGCTGTTATGGCTGAAATAGATCACTTTGTTACATGGTAAAATTTTAAAATCAATGCAGCGAAGTCTGAGGCCCTCGATGTCTCCCTCCCTAAATCCATATAGGATTCCATCCAGTCCAACTTTCCCTTTGCCTGGCCCTCACAGGGTATCAAATACTTAGGAATTCCTATTCATAGAGTCCTCTCCCATCTATGTTATCTTAATTTTGGGCCCTTTATTGAACAATTCCATACAGACCACGGTTGGCAAGTTAGAACTGTAAGATTCACTACGTGAACCACTGGTGTTTTGTGGAAAAGCACATGTACACCGCGTTCCAAATTATTATGCAAAAAGTGTTTAGGAGTGATAAGGGAAGAATTTGTTTGTTTGTCAGTTAAACTCATTGATGGTGATGTGTGTCAGGGCTCTTTATATCACTGTAAGCAATTGCAGACACCTGTGCTAATTAGTTTGGCAGGTGTGTCCAATGAAAGGCAAGACTACTTAAGAAGGCTCTCTCACATTATTAAGCAGCCTACATTTTCTGCCAAAATGGGAAAGAAAAAGGATGTGTCGGCTGCTGAGAAGCAACAAATTGTGGAGTGTTTAGGTCAAGGCATGACTACAATCAACATTGTGCGATGATCAGGATGAAGTGTCTTGGCAATCAAGAAGTATGTAGCTGATTCACAGTACACACGTGTGCGTGCTGATAAGGGCAAATTGAGGACTCTTTCCTACAGGCAATTACGTCAGGTTGAAAGAGCAGCGGCAAAAAAGCCTTGTCATAGCAGCAGACAAGTTTTTGAAGCTGCTTGTGCCTCCAACGTCCCCCGAACAACAAGATGCAGGGTCCTTCAGAGGTTTGCAGCTGTGCATATGCCATCCTGTCGACCTCCTCTATCCACTTCACACAAGCAGAAACGGCTCCAGTGGGCCAAACATTACATGAAGACTGATTTCAAAACTGTTTTGTTCACGGATGAGTGCCGTGCAGCGCTCGATGGTCCAGATGAATGGAGTGGAGGATGGCTGGTTGATGGACACCCCACGCAAACACGGCTACAGCGCCAACAAGGAGGAGGTGGAGTAATGTTTTGGGCTGGAATCATGGGGAGAGAGATTGTCGGCCCCTTTAGGATCCCTGAAGGCGCTAAAGATGAACTCCATAATGTATGTGGATTTTCTCAAACAGCACTTCCTGCCATGGTTCAAGAAGAAGAACCGTGTATTTCACAGCAAGATCATTTTTCTGCATGATAATGCACCATCTCATGCTGCACATAAAACATCTGCATCTCTGGCTGATATGGGCATAAAAGGGGACAAACTTATGGTGTGACCCCCATGCTCCCCTGACCTCTACCCCATTCAGAACCTTTGGAGCATCATTAAAAGGAGTGTCTATGATGGCGGGAGGCAGTTCACATCTAAGCAACAGCTCTGGGAGGGTATTCTGTCCTCATGCAAAACAATTGAAGCAGAAACCATCCAAAACCTGACAAATTCAATGGACGAGAGAGTTCAGAAGCTCCTTTCGAACAAGGGGTCCTATGTGAAAATGTAACATCACCTAGAATAAAGTTTTGAGTTGAAAACTGTTTGATTTCAGTTTCTAACAACCTGCTAATGCTTATAATTTCAAAAATGACCATTTTTTTGGTCTTTATTAAAATGAAAAGGTTGATCGAAAAGTTTGGGGGATCTAAGAGTGTGGCAACCCAGTAGTCATGATTACTTCGAATTCTGACAATATGAGGGTCATGCTGCAGGTAGTGCAGCAAGAAGGCACTTATGTGTCTTGCGCATCTCGGAGCCCCAAAATTATTTTCCGGGCTAGATGCAGCTAAAAATTATTTTTAATTTTAAATCTGGTGAAGCTTATTATAGATGGCCTAATAGGATCAGTGCTGCACACTGCTACAAAGCCCAAATTATTTTCCAGTCAAGATACAGATAAACATGATTAGTAATTTGAAAGCTTAAAACGGTTGGTAGGGTGATTTTAACCAATCATCAAGCTTTTACTCTCCCCAGGATGACACAGGGGTAGAAAAGTCGTTTCGGATCCATGATTTGTTCATCTTTATGAACGTGAGTCTGTCTACATTATCAGTGGAGAGCCGCGTGCGCTTATCTGTCAGCACACCACCAGCAGCGCTGAACACACGTTCAGACAGAACGCTGGCTGCGGGGCATGACAAGATCTCCAAGGCGTAAGTGGCTAGCTCCGGCCATTTATCCAGATTGGAAGCCCAAAAAGAGCAAGGGTCCAGTGACACAGTCGTGGCTTCAATGTTTACTTGGAGATACTCCTGTACCATCGTCTCTAGGCGTTGACTATGTGTCAGACTTCTTGTCTCCTGTGGCCTTGCAAAGGATGGGCTAAAAAAGTGGTGAAATGATTCCGCAAAATTGATGTTACCAGCAGATACTGTGGTTCTGTTACGGTTTGAGTGCTGAACACTTGACGGTCCCACGGTTGGCAAGTTGGAACTGTGAGATTCACTACGTGCACCACTGGTATTTTGTGGAAAAGCACATGTAAGATTCTGCAACAGTCTCTGCTGATACTCCTGCATGCGTGCATCCCTTTCTATGGCAGGAATAATTTCTGCAAATTTACTTTTGTACCGGGGATCTAACAGTGTGGCAACCCAGTAGTCAGGATTATTTCTAATTCTCACAATTCGAGGGTCATGTTGCAGGTAGTGCAGCAAGAAGGCACTCATGTGTGTTGCGCATCCAGGAGCACCAAGTCCCTGTTGTGTTGGTGGCGAGGTAACAATCATGCTTCCTTCCTCTGTCCTCTCCCCCCAACCTCGCACAACAGAAATGTGATCAAGGTCTCCCTCATCTGATGAGTCTTCCATCAGTTCGTCCTCCACTTCTTCCTGGGCTCCTGCACCTTCCTCACTAGTTTGGCTGCTACCATGCGCCCTGGTAAAACCATCTCCCCCACCCTCACATGCCTGCCGCCTTGGTGCTGCCGACCGTCTGGACCTTGCAGATGTTAGCCCTTCCGCATACAACTCCTCCTCCTCTACTTCCTCCACCTCCTCTTGTGCCACCACCTGACTCCGAATTCTGTTTAACATGTGCTCCAGCATGTAAATCACCGGAATAGTCATGCTGATAATGGCATCGTCAGCACTAAACATCTTCGTCGCCATTTCAAAACTGTGCAGAAGGGTGCATAGGTTCCTGATCTGAGACCACTCCTCCAGCGTGATTTGCCCCACCTCTGAATCTCGTTGGCCCAGGCTATACGTCAGAACGTATTGCACCAGGGCTTGTCGGTGCTGCCACAGTCGCTGCAACATGTGCAGAGTTGAATTCCACCGGGTAGGCACATCGCATTTTAGCCGGTGAAGTGGCAGGCCCAACGACTTCTGTAGAGATGTAAGTCGCTGAGCTGCGGGATGCGAACGGCGGAAGTGAGCACACAGCGACCGTGCCCTCTGCAGAAGGCCATCTAGTCTGGGATAGTGGGCTAAAAATTGCTGGACAACCAGGTTCAACACGTGAGCCATACAAGGCACGTGTGTGACATTGCCCCGGCGAAGGGCCGCACCCAGGTTTGCAGCATTGTCGCACACGGCCTTCCCTGGTTTCAGGTCCAGTGGAGACAACCATTCATGAAATTGGTTCTCCAGAGCTGACCACAACTCCTCAGCTGTGTGACTCACATTTCCCAGACATTTCAATGTAAAAACCGCCTGATGACGTTGAGCCCTACTGCCAGCATAGTAAGGAGGTGTGCAGGATCCCTTCTGCGCAGTTAGAAAGCTTGTGGCATGACCAGACAGGCTTTGGGTGCAGGTGGAAGACTGAGAGGAGGTTGAGGAGGCAGAAGCAGTGGAGGAACTTTGACATAAAGAGGATTGACGCACAACTCGTGGGGACGGCAAGACTTGGACAGCAGCCCCTTGTCCTGCTGTCACCATAGTCACCCAGTGCCCAGTCAGCGACATGTAACGCCCCTGTCCATGCCTACTCGTCCAAGTGTCTGTGGTGAAATGCACCCTGTCACACACAGAGTTTCTCAAAGAAGCGGTGATGTTGTGTGCGACATGCTGGTGGAGCGCAGGCACACCTTTCTTTGAGAAGTAGTGCCGACTGGGCATCTGGTACTGGGGCACTGCGACGGACATAAGGTCTCGAAAATCCTCTGTGTCCACCAGGCGGAAAGGCAGCATTTCTGTAGCCAAGAGCTTGCAGATGGTGAAATTCAACCTCTTAGCTTTCTCATGGCTAGGAGGAAATGGTCTTTTACTTGTCCACATCTGAGGGACCGAGGGCTGGCTATTGTGCTTAGACGGGGTTGATAAGGGTGTCCCCGGCAAACTGCCGGTCTGTGAGGAAGATGCAGGCGGACATGTTAGGTTGCCTTGATCCAAAGGTGGTGCTATCGATGTCGGACAGCGCTCAACACCAGCTGGTGTTACCACCTCCAAAGAAAATGATGACCTGCCAATCACGCTAGCTGTTGCGGGTAAAGAGGTGGCAGGTCTGCGCCCCAAAACAGGTGTGACTGCTGTCCCCCCAGTCACAGAGGATGAAGAGGCCGCGGATGCACAAGATATGGCAGACGGTGATTGGCCCGGCCGGCTAGGCCGCATTGTAGCACACTGAGCTTCCCACTGCAACTTATGCTTCATGTCCATGTGCCGGTTCATGCATGAAGTACTCAAACTATGTATTTTTTGGCCTCTACTTAGCTTTTGCTGACAAATGTTACAGATAACACGAGTTGGGTCATCTTTATCGATCTGAAAAAATGCCCAGGCTATGCAAGGCTTAGCACCCATGCGACCTGAAGAGCCACCACGACTTGTGGTGAGAGGCAGAGTTGTGTTTGAGGATGCAGTTGTTGACGTGCTTCCAGTACTACGTCTCTGTCCAGGAAGGCGCAACCTGACCTCGTCGTCACTAGCATCTTCCTCCACCTCCTCTGCTGACCTCATCTCTTGGCTGACTGTGGGTTGACAGTAAGTGGGATCTCCGACCTCATCATCATCACCCTGTGCGTTATCACACCCGTCGTCCTCAGAGCCAACCTGTTCCTGCCCTGACAAAAAACTAAAGTTGTCGCTCCAATCAGGTATTTGAGTCTTATCATCGTCTTCCTCATTGTCTCCACCAACAGGAGTTACAGTTTGGGAATGAGGGTCTACATTATGGTCAGAACCTTCTGCGTCTGGTCCTGGATCCGACTCATAAAGATTCTGGGCATCAGTGCAGATCATTTCCTCGTCTGGATTCACAGAAGCGCTGGAGTCGACCTCTGATTCCCAGGCTATAGTATGAGTAAACAGCTCTGCAGACTCAACCATCTGTTCTACCTCATACTCAGACGGGCAGCTGGAGATTTGGGAGCTGTGAGGAAGCAAGTGCGATTTGGGTGACACCTTTGAGGACTGGAGTATTTGTGATGTTGAAGTTGATGTGGAGGAGAGCCCACTTAAAGGAGCACTTGATATCCGTTGAAGCACCTGCTGTTTTTGTGCCTCATCTGGAATTTGTAGCGATTGGCGTGGCCGTAAGAAAGGGATCTTATCACATTGTCCGCTAAAAGAAGTAGACATTTTAGTTTGGCTGGAAGATGGTCTTTCTTCTGGACCTACCCCACGGACACAACCTTTTTTCCCCTTCCCAACACGCCTATTCCCCTTTCCACCAGCAGCAGGCCTTTTTCCACTCATTTTGGTGGTTAACTAATTCACAACTCTGGAGTTGTTTGCACAAAAAGACAATGGATGGTAACCGAGCAGAGCTGAGTGGCCAAACTGTGGTATTAGGCCAAAACTATTGGCTGGGCTAGATGCAGAAAAAAATTATTTTTAATTTGCAACCTGATGGAGGTCAGTATAGATGGACTAATAGACCAAGTCCCACACACTGCTAGAAGCCCAAATATTTTTTCAGAGCTAGATGCAGAAAAAAATTATTTTTAATTTGCAACCTGATGGAGGTCAGTATAGATGGACTAATAGACCAAGTCCCACACACTGCTAGAAGCCCAAATATTTTTTCAGAGCTAGATGCAGAAAATTTTTTTATTCAATTTGCAACCTGATGGAGGTCAGTATAGATGGACTAATAGACCAAGTCCCACACACTGCTAGAAGCCCAAATATTTTTTCAGAGCTAGATGCAGAAAAAAATTATTTTTAATTTGCAACCTGATGGAGGTCAGTATAGATGGACTAATAGACCAAGTCCCACACACTGCTAGAAGCCCAAATATTTTTTCAGAGCTAGATGCAGAAAAAAATTATTTTTAATTTGCAACCTGATGGAGGTCAGTATAGATGGACTAATAGAACAAGTCCCACACGCTGCTAGAAGCCCAAATATTTTTTCAGAGATAAATGAAGAAAAAAATTATTTTTAATTTGCAACCTGATGGAGGTCAGTATAGATGGACTAATAGACCAAGTCCCACACACTGCTAGAAGCCCAAATATTTTTTCAGAGCTAGATGCAGAAAAAAATTATTTTTAATTTGCAACCTGATGGAGGTCAGTATAGATGGACTAATAGACCAAGTCCCACACACTGCTAGAAGCCCAAATATTTTTTCAGAGCTAGATGCAGAAAAAAATTATTTTTAATTTGCAACCTGATGGAGGTCAGTATAGATGGACTAATAGACCAAGTCCCACACACCGCTAGAAGCCCAAATATTTTTTCAGAGCAAGATGCAGAAAAAAATTATATTCAGTTTGCAACCTGATGGAGGTCAGTATAGATGGACTAATAGAATGATGCTATGCCCAAAAGATTTTACTTCACTAGGTGCAGTAAAAAAATTGGTATTCTATACACAGGTGGTATATCTTGCAACACAGATAGGCTACTCCACTGACTAACACACTCTGCAATAGGCCAAAAAGGATTAGCTTTGCTAGAGTCAGCCAAATGCTGTGAAAAAAACTTGCACAGCACTGGCACAGACCTGCCTGGCAAAAACTGATAGGAACTGATGTAACCTAGTCCTGAAAAGGACTCCAATTACAATTAGTCTTTACTCCCACAATCTATCTATTTAAGAGCACAGACCTGCCTGATAAAAGTCGTAGGAAATGCTGTAACCTAGTCCTTAAAAGGACTGCAATCACAACTATTCCCTACTCCCAAGCTATCTGTATATTTGTGCGAAAATTGGCTTGAAATTAACAAGGTATAGCGCACACAGCAACAGCGGTGCCGTCTAACACGCAGCTGCAGCAGTGAGAAAATGGTGGCGACGGGGAAAATGGCTTGGTCTTATAGGGCAAGGACATGTGACATACACTGCCAATCACACATGCCCTTGCTTGTGTGAAAAAAAGCACTTCGCTCCGTGTGTGCGCTGCTGATAGGCTGACAGATTGCACCTCCCCACTGCAAATGCGGGAAAGAGAAAAAAAAATGGAGATCTTCATTGTTCCTGCAGAGATCCATCCCCTGCCCCTCCCCCCGCCCCGCTGTACACTCAAACTGCGTATTAACATTAATTTTCATCATTACTGAGAAAAAATCCAGTTATGATTTTGGTGCACGAACAGTTATCGAACATAACCTCGAACAGCCGAATTTTTCTCAAATTGTTCGTGTTCGCCGACCGGCTCGAACACCGCCCAAAACAGCTCGAATTTGAGATTGGCGAACAGTTCGAGTAGAACAACGCTCATCTCTAATAAGTACATCCAATCCACATTAAAAAAGCAGCCATAGAGTGTCCAGGAACCTTCTCACACACTTTTCCCACCAGAGAGCCGGAGACTCCTCCGGTGGGCCCTGGCTTCTCCTTCAGGAGAGTTTATAGTGCCAAGGTGAGGCCATGATGATGATAGAGGCCACCATCTCCTTAGTTTTCTGTTACCTGGAATGCAAGCGCAAGTATGCAGCCAGACACCCACCCACAGGCCGCAAAACTAAACTGCCAGATTTCTGGGCAGCTGCTAGCACTTGAAATGTGGCCTGTTAGGCTCATGGAGGTGGAAGCTGTCCACAACCTCATGGCGGCAGCTGGGTGTCCATTCTCGGTCCCCAGCCGCCACTATTTCTCCCAGTATTGTCTCCGCCTTCTTCAAGCGCGGGTCCCTGAACATTACTGCTGGTACTTTTCTGTGGGAATCTGCTTGCCCCCTACCAGCCTGGAATATTTCCAGTAAACTATGGTACGACGCCATAGGGTGGCGACCGGTCCCCAGCCGCCACTATTTCTCCCGGTATTGTCTCTGCTTTCTACAAGCGTGGGTCCCTGAACATTACTGCTGGTACTTTTCAGTGGGAATCTGCTTGCCTCCTACCAGCCTGGAATATTTCCAGTAAACTATGGTACAGCGCCATGGTATTAGCACTGCCCCCAGTACCAGTAGCGAAGACATCCCCAATTTCCTTCTCAGGAATTTTATTTGGTAGTGGTTGCCCAAATACATTAGTTTCTCACAAAGGAGCTGAAGATAGAGTGGCAGTAGGTGCAAGTTTCTCCAGCCTGTTAGATATCAGAGGGTGAACGGCAGCACATTGGATCAGTGGTTAGCACTGAAGCCTTGCAGCGCTGGGATCCTGGGTTCAAATCCCAGCAAGGACAACATCTGGATTTACTGAGGTTTCCCCCTCAGTAAAAAAGCAGCCATAGAGTGTCCGGGAACCTTCCCCCACACTTTTCTTAGCCAGGACTGCTTCTCGGCAGGGTTGGACTGTCCCACCAGAGAATCCTCTGGTGTGCCCTGGCTTCTACATCAGGAGAGTTCATGATAGCGCTAACTTTGCAGCAGCTGGGGCTCTTGAGCGGGGGAGAAAGGTGAGAATCAAATCCTCTGGTGGGCCCAATGTTTTTCAATCTGAAACAGCTTCTCAGTGGGAATTGTATTTCACCACAGCCATATTCTTTAGCTCCGTGAAAGGACTGGCATTGAAGGAAACCGTATCTACTCCCGCTGTCATTTCTCCTTCACCAGGTTCCGCCCATTGTCACACACGACCAATGCCTGGCTGTATGTTCAGCGGTGAGAGCCACAGATCAGGCTGCTGTGTTACAGCAGCGCTGGGCAGTTTGTCAACTAAGCATTAAGCATGTTATCTTCAGAACAGCCTGTTGCCGCTTGGCCAAGGCAGTGCTACAGTGCTTTCAGCTTGTGATTGATGTGGTCATTTTGGAGATGAAGGAGGAGGTGCAGGAGCTGAACAATGTGATTACATTGAGGTTACATTGGCGACTCTGTTTTTTATACTAAAGAAAGATCCTACTGTTTTTTTTTTACGTTATTTTTTAAGACAAATGCATTCACCGGGAAATGTAATTTTAACATTTTACAACCTTATCTGGCCATGTGGTGTGTGACACATCATCAGACACATCCTGTTTCATTTATGATGGAGGGACTCTGAAAGTCACAAAGCCTATTTTTATAGGGCCATCAGACGGCCCTTACTATTCTTAAAAGGACAGCAATCGGCCCTCGCTATTATTAGAGAGCCATCAGCCGGCTATGCTTTGTTGTTCCCATTATTAACAAGTGGGTCTCCTATACTGTTATTGCGTATGCAGTGACTGCAAGGGCTGCCAAAACTTCGCACGCAACCCAATACCCCTTTGAAGAGACATAGAGGAGGGTCTCAGTAAAAAAATGTTCCCATTATAAAGGAGCGGGTCTCCTATAGTGGTAATACCCATGCTGTGACTACAAGGGCTGCCAAATTTTGGGAAAAACCCCACTAACAATTTAAAGACACATAGAGCAGAGCCACAGTAATGACATGTTCCATTACAAAGGAGCGGGTGTGCTATACAGTTAAAGGGTATGCAGTGAGTCCAACGTCTGACAAAATTTAGGAAAAACCCCACTAACAATTTAAAGACACATAGAGCAGGGCCACAGTAATGACATGTTTCCATTACAAAGGAGCGGGTGTGCTATACAGTTATAGGGTATGCAGTGAGTCCAATGGCTGACAAAATTTTGGAAAAACCCCACTAACAATTTAAAGACACATAAAGCAGGGCCACAGTAATGACATGTTTCCATTACATAGGAGCGGGGGTGCTATACAGTTATAGGGTATGCAGTGAGTCCAATGGCTGACAAAATTTAGGAAAAACCCCACTAACAATTTAAAGACACATAGAGCAGGGCCACAGTAATGACATGACATGTTTCCATTACAAAGGAGCAGGTGTGCTATACAGTTATAGGGTATGCAGCGAGTCCAACGGCTGACAATATTTAGGAAAAACCGCACTAACAATTTAAAGACACATAGAGCAGGGCCACAGTAACGACAAATTCCCATTAGAAAGGAGCGGGTCTCCCATACTGTTTGCCTATGCAGTGAAGCAACGGCTGCCAAAAATTTGGAAGAACTCCAATGCCCCTTGCAAGAGACGTAGAGGTTGGAGAGCCTCCTATAAACAATGTTCCCATTATTGGGAAGTGGGTCTCCCATAGTGTTGGCCTATGAAGTGAATGCAAGGGCTGCCAAAAATTGTGAGGCACTCCAATGTCCCTTGGAAGAGACGTGGAGGAGGGCCTCATAACAAAATGTTCCCATTAGAAAGGAGCGGGTCTCCTATACTTGTAATGCCCATGCACTAAATGTATGGGCTGACAAACATTTACCCCTGGTGGGTATACATAAACATACTGTATAAAAAAAAGTTTTTTTATGGGCATCATAAAGACCCTTTAAAAAAATGATGTAGGTGTTGCATCACGGACCACGGTCACCCTGGTGATATGGTGGTGGAAGATGAGTATGAGGAGAAGGAGGAAGACAAAAGCAAATAGCCAAAATCAGGAAGCGTATACCCATGTGTGGGTGTGAAAAAGTGCATGGGAATACACCTCCCAAAAAAAAGACATTGGATTTGAGTTTATGTTACGCTGCTATCATTCGTTGGTGTTGAGAAGTCTGGCCCAATCCATCCTTTGTTCATTTTTATAAGAGGCAGCCTGTCAGTATTTTCAGTTGACAGACGGCTGCGCTTATCAGTTATTATTCCACCAGCGGCACTAAAAACCCGCTCTGATAAAACGCTAGCAGCAGGGCAGGCCAGGACCTTGAAGGCGTAGAGAGCCAGTTCATTCCACGTATCCAGCTTGGATACCCAATAATTATGATGCACAGAGGAATCACGGAGGATGTTGATATGGTCGGCAAAGCACTCCCTCAGCATCTTCCCAAACTTTGCACTCCTTGTGAGAGTACCCTGCGCCTCAGGGCCTGTGCGATGGGAGGGGCTGAGAAAATTCTCCCAGATTTTTGACAGTGTTCCCCTGCCTCTACTGGATTGGAGTTGTGTCTCTCTCGCCTGTAGTCCTTGGTTGTCCAACGAACTATGACTTCTGCCGCCAGCGTTTTCAGATGGGAATTTTTTTAATAGTTCCGCAACAAGGGCCTTCTGGTACTGCCCCATTTTTGTAGACCTGTCCGCCTCAGGAATAAGAGATATAAAGTTCTCCTTGTAGCGAGGGTGTAGAAGTGTCACCAACCAGTAATGACTGTCACCCAAAATTTTGAGAACGCGAGGGTCATGGGAAAGGCAGCGCAACATAAACTCAACTATGTGTGCCAGACTGCAACAGGCAAGACTTCCGTGTCCTCACCAAGAGGACGAAATGAGGCTGGGCTGTGTGTAATCACCCTTTATGGTTCCTTGCTCCATCTCATTGTGCTCCGCCTGCAGTGCATTCTCATTGATTGTGAGCAGAGAGCGTTTCAGAAGACAGAGAAGCGGGATGGTGACACTAATTATGGCGTCATCGTCGCTCACCATCTTGGTGGAGTCCTCAAAGTTTTGGAGGATGGTACATATATCTGACATCCATGTCCACTCCTGAGGTCTTATGTGTGGAGTCTGAACTGAATACCAATGGCCTTGTTGATGCTGTTACTCAACAACTGCCCTCTTCTGCTCACAAATCCTTCCCAACATCTGCAGTGTAGAGTTCCAATGCGTGGGGACATCACACACCAGTCTGTGAGCAGGAAGCTGCAAATGCTGCTGAAACACGGCAAGGGCGGCAGAAGCTGTAGGTGACTTTCTAAAATGGGTACACAGGCGGCGTACTTTAACAAGCAGATCCAGCAGCTCCTGGTAGGATTTGAGAAGTCGGGTGCTTTGCTGCCATGTGCCTGATCATGCTGGTGGTGGTCAGGCTGATCGTTTTGCCACCCCTGCTGATGCTGGTCTGGCTGGTGGTGCAAATGGCCTTTTTGGAGTTATCTGCAGAGTCTTTAAAAAACAACCAGACTCGGGAAGACCTAACAATTGTACTGGCAACTTCCGTCGTGTTGGTTTTACGGGGAACGGTTGCCTGCCTTCTGTCTCTGGCCACCACACTGCTTCTTCCAGCCTGTTGGGGTGCTCTGCCTCCCTCCCCCTGTGTGCTGCTGTCCTCACTCTGCATGTCCTCCTGCCAGATTGTGTCAGTTACTATATCATCCACTGAGGTGTCTTCCACTTCCGCACCCTGGTCCTCCTCCTGACTTTCTGGCAATTGTGTCTCATCATCGTCCACCTCTTGTGACACTTTCCCACCGTCGCCTTCGTGTGACCGTAGCTGCTCAAATATTTGGGCATCGCTACATGTGATCTCCTCTTGCCCCGCGTCAAGTGGACCGGGCGAGAGGCCCAAATCTATAAATAGAAAAGTGAACAGCTCTTCGGAGTGTCCAAGTGTGGGATCAGTTGTCTCCAAGCACTCGGCATGGTGGGAAGAAGGAGGTTCAGGGTGAGGAATATGCGGTCCAGACTCACATTTACTGAGACTTGACCGTGTAGAAGACAAGGTGGTGGTGGTGGTGGAAGCATTATCTGCTATCCAACTAATAACCTTTTCACACTGCTCTGTGTTCAATAGTGGTGTTATGCGGTCCCCTATTAATTGGGACAGGAAGGTCAAGCGAGAAGATGTGGGTGTTTGTTGTGGCACAATTTCTGCTGCCCATGGCCTCGACCTCTGGATGCACCATCACCATCACGTCCAGTTCCCCGTCCCTTGCCACGTTCTTTGCCCATTTGAAATGGAGGACAATATCTTCCACTCTCACTACAAATGGCTGAATTTGGAGCGAACTTACATGTGATCCATGTGACGGACAAACCACAGTTTTAAATACCTGGCCTGTAGGTAACTATTTTGAACAGCAAACTGGTGTCAATAGCTTCACTGACACACTGAAACAAATGTGTAATGGAGGCCAGAAATGGCAGTATTTTCTGAAAACAAATATGTGATCCGTGTGACGGAGAAAACACAGTTTTAAATAGCTGGCCTGTAGGTAACTATTTTGAACAGCAAACTGGTGTCAATAGCTTCACTGACACACTGAAACAAATTTTTAATGATGGCCAGAAATGGCAGTATTTTCAACGCAATTATATGTGATCCGTGTGGAGGACAAACCAGAGTTTTAAATAGCTGGATTTTTAGCGCTGTAATATGGAAAGGACCTGGCTGTATTTTGCAGTGCCAACAAGAAAATGGCACAGAAAAACGGTGTTCTCTGGATTGCTTTTTAAGTAAATAATGAGGATTAAGATCCCAAGAAAAATTATTCCTGGCCCCTGAGACCTGGGCCTATTTCTAGAAATATCTAAGAGCAGCAGCAGACAAAACTGGAATGGAGCCTCTTGTGCTATATGCACTGCAGTCTGCTATATGCCATGCCTGCCTGCCTATATACACTGCCTGCCTGATACCTCTGCAGATGGATTAGTCCTCAGAAGGACTGTTTGTTGAGATGGATATGTGTCGCTAATATAGTTTGGTACATCTACACTAACTAGAAACAAGCAAATCTCTCCCTAACTCAGCAGCACCCCTCCCTACACTGTCTGATTCCGGAGTGACTGTGATGAGCATGGCGGCGCCAGGTCTGATATAGACCTGATGACGCTGTGCGGCCAGCCAATCACTGTAATGCCACAACCAAAATGGCTGCGGCATTACATTGAGTGGCAGACAATCCCTGCATGTTCATTGGCTCTGTAAAGAGCGTCAAACATGCAGGGAGGGGACCCGAGCTCCCGTCGAGCAACCCTCGAGCAGTGAGATGCTCGGGCGAGCACCGAGATGTAGTGAGCATGCTCGCTCATCACTAATTAATCGCTACATTATACACAGGAGCTCTGTATATAGTGTACAGGTAATACAGTGATCACCCGTGATATTATACACAGGAGCTCTGTATATAGTGTACAGGTAATACAGTGACCACCGGTGACATTATACGCAGAAGCTCTATATATAGTATACAGTGTATATTGTCAGTGTACAGGTAACACATGGACTCACCAGTGACGTCTGTAGATGAAGTCCTTCATCTTCGCTTTTTTTCTTCATCCAGTGCAGACCAACATCACTTCTTCCATCCAGGACTCGTCTCTGCAGTTATCTATAGCTGATCTCTTCTAGAACACGTTCCCCACTTTTTTTTTCCAACTTCTATACTACATCAGATGAAGAAAAAAAGCGACATAGTGCCGCCCTGCACAGTAACAGGACCTCCTGTTTGTTACCCCCCATGGAAGACAGTGTCTTCAAAAGTAAATTAAATTACAGCAGTAACAATGTCCCCCAATTGGCCCCTCCAGTAATTATGTCCACACTTGCCACCATAAACCAATAATGCATGTTCCTCATCCTGACCCCCATACAGTAATTCATTATGTCACCCCTTTAGTTAATAAGTTCCCAGATCCTGGGCCCCTTTATTTAGTGTCCCCATCCTAGGCAACTAGGTTGCCCCCATCTATGTCCACATTAATAAGGTCCCTATCCTGGGCCCCTTTATTTAATAATGTACCCATCCTGCGCCCCTTCCAGTAATAATGTCCCCATCCTGGGACCCTTCCAGTAATAATGTCCCCATTCTAGGCCCCTATGTCAGCCCATATGTCCACTACCCTGCCCAATTACTGAGAGGGGGGAAAAAAGATTCTTCTCACCTTCCTGCACTCCCCCTGTGACCTCTTGTGGCTTCATATTCAGCGTGGTCTTTAAAATGGCCGTCGACTGCAGCAGTGACAGGGCGCTCTGCTATGTGACAGGCTGCATGCTGATGCCACATAGCAGTTCGATTGAAAGGCCACCGGCCTATCATAGGCTGCAGGCATCAGCGTGCGGCCTCTGATAGGTCGTCGGTCATTTAACGTAACTGCTGTGTGAAGTCAGCGTGCGGCTTGTTACAGAGCAAAGCGCCCTGCCACAGCTGCAGCCAGCATTCATCTGCAGGTTTTGTGGGCCCTGGGCGAAAGAGTCTCAGTGGGCCCCTTTAACACATACCACGATTCATGATGCACAGATACGGCAGAGAAATATTGGTATAGTACAAGGACAAAGATTTCACTTCTTATATTACATGAGTGAAAGCTATTGTAAAGTCTACAATAGCTCAGAAACCGACGAATCCTCGCAGTGCACAGTGCGTGCCCTGGGGGGATTCAAAAGTCTGCGGTCACCCAGAGTGACACACAGAGGGACTGAAGACTTATCATTTTAGACCGGATGGTATAGTCATCTGAATTATGGGCCCCATATATTGCTCCATACAGTACTATGGGCCCCATATATTGCGACATACATTATAATGGGCCCCATATATTACTCCCTTCAGTATAATGGCCCCACACAGTGCTCCATACAGCATAATGGCCCCACACAGTGCTCCATACAGTATAATGGCCTCACACAGTGCCCCATATGGAATAATGGGCCTCACATATTGCTCCATACAGTATAATGGCCCCATATATTGCTCCATACAGTATATACTGGGCCCCATAAATTGCTCCATACAGTATAATGGTCCCATATAGTATATAATGGGAACCATATATTGCTCCATACAGTATATACTGGGCCCCATATATTGCTCAATACAGCATAATGGCCCCATATGGTATATAATGGGACCCCATATATAGTTTCATACAGTATATACTGGACCCCATAAATTTATCCATACAGTATAATGGTCCCATATAGTATATAATGGGCCCCATATATTGCTCCATACAGTATATACTGGGCCCCATAAATTTTCTCCATACAGCATAATGGCCCCATACACACGTGGTCAAAATTGTTGGTGCCCCTTGTTTAATGAAAGAAAAACCCACAATGGTCACAGAAAATACTTGAATCTGACAAAAGAAATAATAAATTAAAAATCTATGAAAATGAGCAACTAAAAGTCAGACGCGCGCCCTAAGTACAGGGACAGGGGATCTACGCGCGGTGCGCGCACCCCGGACGGATGCTGCGATGAGGCCAGGGGGAGGAGCGGGGAACACCAGACCGGAGCCGCGGTGGTGAGTAGATCGGCGTTTCGGTCAGGCAGGAGGCAGAGACGCCGAGGCTACAGTACCCCCCCTTTATGCCCCATCCTCTTCAAGCCCGCAAGAAACTTTTCAAGAAGAAGAGGAGAATTTAGATTCTCCCAGGGCTCCCACGAGCTCTCCTCAGGACCAAACCCCTTCCAATCCACAAGAAAAAAGGTTCTTCCTCTTACCCTCTTGGTAGCCAGAATGTTCTCTACCTCAAAAACGTCCTCAGCGCTGACTGGAACTGGAGCGGTACCCGGATCATCAGAGAAAGGATTGAGGACAACAGTCTTGAGGAGTGATACATGGAAGGAGTTGGGGATCCGTAATGAGGCAAGAAGTTTCAACTTGTACGCCACCGGATTAATTTGGCTCAGAATCTCGAACGGAGCAATCAATCGAGGACCCAACTTGTAAGAAGGCATCTTGAGGCGAACATACTTAGAGGAAAGCCAGACCTTGTCTCCCGGACGGAAAAGAGGCGGATCCAGACGTCTCTTCTCTGTCTCTTCATCCGCTCAGAGGACTATAGAAGCGCAGATCTAGTGTCTTCCCAAATCACCAAAAAGTCACTGACGAGAGACTCTGCGGCAGGATTGTCCACTGAAGAAGAGACGGGAAACGGAATTCGGGGGTGTTGACCGTAAACCACAAAAAACGGAGACTTAGCAGAGGACTCACTCATATGGTTGTTATTAGAAAACTCAGCCCAAGGCAGAAGTTCTACCCAACCGCTATGGTGAGCATTGACAAAGTGCCGAAGAAAACTGGTGAGGATCTGATTAATACGTTCCACCTGACCATTGGACTGAGGATGATAGGCCGAAGAAAAGTCCAAAGTGACATCCAACAGCTTGCACATTGCTCTCCAGAAGCGAGAAGTGAACTGAACTCCTCTGTTCGAGACAATATAGAGGGGTAAGCCATGGAGACGAAAGATGTGACGGATGAAGTCCTTAGTAGAGATGAGCGGTGTTCGACTAGAACTGTTCGCCAATCTCAAATTCGAGCTGTTTTGGGCGGTGTTCGAGTTGTTCGACGAACCCGAACGATTTGCAAAAAATTCGGCTGTTCGAGGTTATGTTCGATAACTGTTCGTGCACCAAAAGCTTGTCCTGCATGTCTGGCGCTATTTAGAGCACCAATCATGCAGGGATTGTCTGTCACTCACTGTAATGCCACAGCCATGGTGGTTGTGGCATTACAGTGATTGCCCAAATCGATGGGAACAGTGCCAACAGTGAAACATGAAAAGCCGGCAATTCAGCAGCGGCATACACCTGTACCCGACAATTTAGAACCGAAAGAATAGAGCTTCACACATAGATTAGATAGATATAAACATGTCAGCCACATATATACGAAGTACAGTGAAAGTGCTGCTTACTGTACTTGTCATTTAGCGTAAAGGATTTATCAAAAAAAATAATAGTGTTTTCATGCACCGTCTCTTTAAAAAAGCCGGCCGGCAATTCAGCAGCGGTACCCGACAATTTATAACAGACAGAATAGAGCTTCACACATAGATTAGATAGATAGAAACATGTCAGTCACATATATATGAAGTACAGTGATAGTGTTGGTTACTGTACTTGTCATTTAGTATTAAAATAAAGGATTTATTATTAAAAAAATTGGCGTGGGGTTCCCCTTAATTTTAGGCTCTAGCGGAGGTTAAGCAGACGGCTGGGGCAGATGTTTGAAGCCTGGGAAGGGGGTAATACCCACGGAGCTTCCCAGGCTACTAATATCAGCCCCCAGCTGAATACATAGCCTTTACTAGCTATTAAAATGGGGGACCCCCCAAAAAAAATGACGTGGGGTCCCCCCTAATTTAATAGCTAGCAAAGGCTAGGCAGACAGCTGGGGGCTGATATTAATAGCCCAGGAAGGGAGCCATGAATATTGGCCCCCTCCCAGGCTAGAAACACCAGCCGTCAGCCGCCCCAGAAATGGCGCATTCATAGGATGCGCCAATTCTGGCACTTAGCCTCGCTCTTCCACGCTGCCCTGGTGCGGTGGCAGGGGGTAATAGGGTTGGGGTTGATGTCAGCTTATAATGCCAGCTGACATCAAGCCCAGGTTAGTAATGGAGAGGCGTCTATAAGACACCCCCATTACTAACCCCATAGTCAAAGTTAAAAAAAACACAAACACCCAGAATAAAGTCCTTTAATTGAAATAAAGACACAATCCTTTATTGTTCTAAATTAAACCATACTTACCGTCACGCCCATTCCAGCTGAAGCCAACGATCTCCTGCAATAAAAGAAAAATAATAAAGCAACCTCATCCTTACCTTTCCATGGTTCCCACGACAGCTTCAGCTCTGCTACATCGAGATGACAGGCTGGACCGCAGCAGAACGCCGCCATCCAGCCTCTCATCCCGCAGACACTGAGAAGCGCAGGCTTACTTGCGCTGCTCAGCGTCTCTCTGTGACGACATCCAGATGAGCCGAGTTCATGTCCAATGAACTCGGCTCACCTCATGCACGTCACTGACAGCGTGGGAAAATTCTCACGCTGAAGCGGTGAGTGCAGGAGAATTCTCCCACGCTGTCAGTGACGTGCATAAGGTGAGCTCATGTCCAATGAACTCAGCTCACCTCCTGCACGTCACTGACAGCGTGGGAGAATTCTCCTGCACTCAGCGCTTCAGCGTGAGAATTCTCCCGCTGAAGCGCTGAGTGCAGGAGAATTTTCCCACGCTGTCAGTGACGTGCATAAGGTGAGCTCATGTCCAATGAACTCAGCTCACCTCCTGCACGTCACTGACAGCGTGGGAGAATTCTCCTGCACTCAGCGCTTCAGTGTGAGAATTCTCCCACGCTGAAGCGGTGAGTGCAGGAGAATTTTCCCACGCTGTCAGTGACGTGCATGAGGTGAGCCGAGTTCATTGGACATTAACTCGGCTCATCTGGATGCCCTCACAGAGAGACACTGTGGAGCGCAAGCAAGCCTGCGCTTCTCAGTGTCTGCGGGATGACAGGCAGGATGGCAGCGTTCTGCTGCGGTCCAGCCTGTCATCTCGATGTAGCAGAGCTGAAGCTGTCATGGGAACCATGGAAAGGTAAGGATGATGTTGCTTTATTATTTTTCTTTTATTTCAGGAGATCGTTGGCTTCAGCTGGAATGGGCGTGATGGTAAGTATGGTTTAATTTAGAACAATAAAGAATTGTGTGTTTATTTCAATTAAAGGACTTTTTTCTGGGTGTTGTGTTTTTTTTAAATACTTTACTAGAAATTCATGGTGGTCATGTCTATTATTGGCGTGACCCCATGAATTTCGGGCTTAGGGCCAGCTGATAATGCCAAGCTGGCCCTAACCCCTTTATTACCCAGTGAGCCACCGCATCAGGGCCCTGGATGAGTTGGGTACAGCGCCAGAAGATGGCGCTTCTATGAACGCGCCATTTTCCGGGGTGGCTGCGGACTGCAATTTGCAGCG
Organism: Phyllobates terribilis; assembly: GCF_046119375.1. NCBI lineage: Eukaryota > Metazoa > Chordata > Amphibia > Anura > Dendrobatidae > Phyllobates > Phyllobates terribilis. The sequence goes on along the minus strand of NW_027362761.1, from coordinate 15,263,469 downwards.
GGGGTGGCCCAGAAAGCTTGGGCCTCCCTGCGCTGCGGATTCCAGCCCCCAGCTGCCTAGTTGTACCTGGCTGGACACAAAAACAGGGCGAAGCCCCACGTCAATTTTCTTTAAATTATTTCATGAAATAATTAAGAAAAAAAGGGCTTCCCTATATTGTTGTGTCCGGCCAGGTACAAATAGGCAGCTGGTGGTTGGGGGCAGCCCGTTCCTGCCTGCTGTACCTGGCTGGACACAAATATAGTGCGAAGCCCCACGTCAATTTTCTTTAAATTATTTCATGAAATAATTAAGAAAAAAAGGGCTTCCCTATATTGTTGTGTCCGGCCAGGTACAAATAGGCAGCTGGTGGTTGGGGGCAGCCCGTTCCTGCCTGCTGTACCTGGCTGGACACAAATATAGTGCGAAGCCCCACGTCAATTTTTTTTAAATTATTTCATGAATTTCCTGAAATAATTTAAAAAAATTGAAGTGGGGCTTCGCACTATATTTGTGTCCAGCCAGGTACAGCAGGCAGGAACGGGCTGCCCCCATCCACCAGCTGCCTATTTGTACCTGGCCGGACACAACAATATAGGGAAGCCCTTTTTTTCTTAATTATTTCATGAATTTCATGAAATAATTAAAAAAAATTGAAGTGGGGCTTCGCACTATATTTGTGTCCAGCCAGGTACAGCAGGCAGGAAGGGGCTGCCCCCATCCACCAGCTGCCTATTTGCACCTGGCCGGACACAACAATATAGGGAAGCCCTTTTTTTCTTAATTATTTCATGAATTTCATGAAATAATTAAAAAAAATTGAAGTGGGGCTTCGCACTATATTTGTGTCCAGCCAGGTACAGCAGGCAGGAACGGGCTGCCCCCAACCACCAGCTGCCTATTTGTACCTGGCCGGACACAACAATATAGGGAAGGCCTTTTTTTCTTAATTATTTCATGAATTTCATGAAATAATTAAAAAAAAAGTACGTGGGGCTTCGCCCTATTTTTGTGTCCAGCCAGGTACAACTAGGCAGCTGGGGGCTGGAATCTGCAGCGCAGGGAGGCCCAAGCTTTCTGGGCCCCCCCCCGCTACAAATTGCAGTCCGCAGCCACCCCGGAAAATGGCGCGTTCATAGAAGCGCCATCTTCTGGCGCTGTACCCAACTCATCCAGGGCCCTGGTGCGGTGGCTCACTGGGTAATAAAGGGGTTAGGGCCAGCTTGGTATTATCAGCTGGCCCCAAGCCCAAAATTCATGGGGTCACGCCAGTATTAGACATGACCGCCATGAATTTCTAGTAAAGTATTTAAAAAAAACACAACACCCAGAATAAAGTCCTTTAATTGAAATAAAGACACAATTCTTTATTGTTCTAAATTAAACCATACTTACCATCACACCCATTCCAGCTGAAGCCAACGATCTCCTGCAATAAAAGAAAAATAATAAACCAACCTCATCCTTACCTTTCCATGGTTCCCACGACAGCTTCAGCTCTGCTACATCGAGATGACTGGCTGGACCGCAGCAGAACGCTGCCATCCAGTCTGTCATCCCGCAGACACTGAGAAGCGCAGGCATGCTTGCGCTCCTCACTGTCTCGCTGTGACGGCATCCAGATGAGCCGAGGTCATGTCCAATGAACTCGGCTCACCTCATGCACGTCACTGACAGCGTGGGAAAATTCTCACGCTGAAGTGCTGAGTGCAGGAGAATACTCCCACGCTGTCAGTGATGTGCATGAGGTGAGCTCATGTCCAATGAACTCAGCTCACCTCCTGCACGTCACTGACAGCGTGGGAAAATTCTCCTGCAATCAGCGCTTCAGCGTGAGAATTTTCCCACGCTGTCAGTGACGTGCATGAGGTGAGCCGAGTTCATTGGACATGAACTCGGCTCATCTGGATGTCGTCACAGAGAGACGCTGAGCAGCGCAAGCAAGCCTGCGCTTCTCAGTGTCTGCGGGATGACAGGCTGGATGGCAGCGTTCTGCTGCGGTCCAGCCTGTCATCTCGATGTAGCAGAGCTGAAGCTGTCGTGGGAACCATGGAAAGGTAAGGATGAGGTTGCTTTATTATTTTTCTTTTATTGCAGGAGATCGTTGGCTTCAGCTGGAATGGGCGTGACGGTAAGTATGGTTTAATTTAGAACAATAAAGGATTGTGTCTTTATTTCAATTAAAGGACTTTATTCTGGGTGTTTGTGTTTTTTTTAACTTTGACTATGGGGTTAGTAATGGGGGTGTCTTATAGACGCCTCTCCATTACTAACCTGGGCTTGATGTCAGCTGGCATTATAAGCTGACATCAACCCCAACCCTATTACCCCCTGCCACCGCACCAGGGCAGCGTGGAAGAGCGAGGCTAAGTGCCAGAATTGGCGCATCCTATGAATGTGCCATTTCTGGGGCGGCTGACGGCTGGTGTTTCTAGCCTGGGAGGGGGCCAATATTCATGGCTCCCTTCCTGGGCTATTAATATCAGCCCCCAGCTGTCTGCCTAGCCTTTGCTAGCTATTAAATTAGGGGGGACCCCACGTCATTTTTTTTGGGGGGTCCCCCATTTTAATAGCTAGTAAAGGCTATGTATTCAGCTGGAGGCTGATATTAGTAGCCTGGGAAGCTCCGTGGGTATTACCCCCTTCCCAGGCTTCAAACATCTGCCCCAGCCGTCTGCTTAACCTCCGCTAGAGCCTAAAATTAAGGGGAACCCCACGCCAATTTTTTTAATAATAAATCCTTTATTTTAATACTAAATGACAAGTACAGTAACCAACACTATCACTGTACTTCATATATATGTGACTGACATGTTTCTATCTATCTAATCTATGTGTGATGCTCTATCTTTCTGTTCTAAATTGTCGGGTACCGCTGCTGAATTGCCGGCCGGCTTTTTTAAAGAGACAGTGCATGAAAACACTATTATTTTTTTAAATAAATCCTTTACACTAAATGACAAGTACAGTAAGCAACACTATCACTGTACTTATTATATATGTGACTGACATGTTTCTATCTATCTAATCTATGTGTGAAGCTCTATTCTTTCTGTTCTAAATTGTCGGGTACAGATGCTGAATTGCCGGCCGGCTTTTTTAAAGAGACGGTGCATGAAAACACTAATATTTTTTTTAATAAATCCTTTACACTAAATGACAAGTGCAGTAACCAACACTGTCACTGTGCTTCTTATATGTGTGACTGACATGTTTCTATCTATCTAATCTATGTGTGATGCTCTATTCCTTCTTGTCTAAATTGTCGGGTACCGGTGTATGCCGCTGCTGAATTTGCCGGCCGGCTTTTTTAAAGAGACTGTCTTCTGAGCAGTTTGTCAGCTTTTGGACACCTTTGCAGGTGTTTTCTATGTGTTTCTATGTGTTTTTGTTTGCCTGCCATTGGTTTTAACGGTGTTCGACGGTGTTCTAAGGTGTTCGACGAACAGTTCTACGAACAGTTCCTCGAACATCCCGGTGTTCGACGAACCGAACCGAACCCGAACACTACGGGGGTGGCTCAACACTAGTCCTTAGCCATCACAGGTGCGGACGGAAGACCAGGCAAAGGAATGAAGTGAGCCATCTTGGAGAAGCGGTCAGCGACCACCCATATGACGGCAAGACCTGCAGATACCAGAAGATCAGTGATGAAGTCCATAGCAATGTGTTGCCAAGGAGCAGAAGGCACGGGGAGAGGAAGAAGACGACCAGCTGGGAGGTGCCTAGGTATCTTATTATGGGCACAGGAGGAACAAGCCACGACAAAATCCGCAACATCCTTGCGCAGGGTAGGCCACCAATAATGTCGGGCAATAAGCAGAAGCGTCTTCCTCTGGGCGGCATGACTAGCCAGTTTGGACGAATGACCCCAGAGTAAGACCCTCTTCCGATCCTGAGCCCGCACAAAGGTCTTATCAGGAGGAAGATGAGACAGGTCAAATGGAGCAACAGACATTATTCTGGTGGGGTCAATGATGTGTAGAGGCTCCTCCTCTTGGTCAGTAGACAGGAAAGAGGGGGATAGAGCATCAGCTTTAATATTCTTGTCTGCCGGGCGGTAATGGAGGATAAAGCTGAGGATAAAGAACAGAGACCATCTGGCCTGACGCGGATTTAGTCTTTGGGCGGTCTGCAAGTAAGCGAGGTTTTTATGGTCAGTGTAGATGACCACCAAATGCAGGACCCCTTCAAGCAAGTAGCGCCACTCCTCCAGCGCTAATTTGATGGCCAGCAGTTCTCAATCCCCTATGGAGTAATTGCGCTCGGACGGAGAAAAGAGTTTGGAGAAGAAGCCACAGGTCACCATTCGCCCGGATGAGGATTTCTGAGTGAGCACTGCTCCGGCCCCTGAGGAAGAGGCATCAACCTCCAAGAACTGTTTATTGTAATCAGGACGATGTAGCACTGGAGCGGAGGAGAAGGCTTGCTTAAGAGACACAAAGGCACTTTCCGCCTCGGAAGTCCATTCCCTGGAATTTGCCCCTTTACGCGTGTGAGAGCAGAGATGGGAGCAGTCTGGGAGGAGAAATGAGGAATGAAGAGGCGGTAATAGTTAGCGAATCCCAGAAACCGCTGAATAGCCTTCAACCCCACTTTAAGACGGCAGACACCTTCTCGGGATCCATCTGCAGTCCGGTCTCAGAGATGATATACCCCAAAAATGGTAGGGAGGTCTGCTCAAAAATGCATTTCTCGTACTTAGCATACAGGCGATTCTTTCGGAGCCTCAGCAATACCTGACGAACATCCCTCCGATGAGAGGGCAGATCAGGAAAGAACACCAAGATATCGTCCAGGTACACCACCACGCAGGAATACAGAAGATCTCTGAAGATGTCGTTCACTAACTCCTGGAAGACGGCTGGAGCATTACAAAGACCGAAGGGCATCACGCGGTATTCATAGTGACCACCCCGAGTGTTGAATGCTGTCTTCCACTCGTCTCCCTGGCAAATCTGGACAAGATTGTACGCCCCACGAAGATTGAGCTTAGTGAAGATCTTCACTTCTTTTAGGCGGTCAAACAGCTCCGAGATCAGAGGTAGGGGGTACTTATTTTTGATGGTAATCTGGTTTAGGCCCCTATAGTCGATACATGGACGAAGAGAGCAGTGTTTCTTTTTGACGAAGAAGAATCCTGCTCCAGCCGGAGAGGTGGATTTCTGGATAAATCCCCAAGCAAGATTCTCTTCTATGTATTCAGACATAGCACGGGTCTCGGCCAGCGACAAGGGGTAGATTCACCCGCGAGGAGGTGAAGCACCAGGTATTAGGTCGATGGGGCAATTATACGTGCCCGGACTGACTGGCGTGAGCTTGATTAGTGATCCCACTGTACCATGAACCGAGGAGTGCCTAGAGGGGCGTAACTAAGTATCAACCCGATCCGACCAAGGTCGCACGGCGGCTCAGTCGACTCCGTGAACCAGGGAGGAACCGAGCAGAGGGACCAGGTGCTACTCCAGGTCAGACCCCAGTCACAGCTGTTGACCCACACTGGGGAATGCAGGAACAGGCAGGTTAAACTGGCATATTGACTGGTGGGTACTGGCAGGCATGGCTGGCATGCAGACAGGTGGGCACAGGCAGGCACAGCTGACATGCAGACAGGCGGGTACTGGCAAGTAGGAACGTAGGCAGGATAGGGACCAGTACAGACTGGGATACAGGAACAGAGCCGCAGGTGCGGTAGACAAGCAGAGCAGAGCAAAACCTGCAGATGCGGTGAACAAGCAAAGCAGAGCAAAACCCGCAGATGCGGTGAACAAGCAAAGCAGAGCAAAACCGCAGATGTGCTGAACAAGCAAAGCAGAGCAAAACTGCAGATGCGGTGAACAAGCAAAGCAGAGCAAAACCCGCAGATGCGGTGAACAAGCAAAGCAGAGCAAAACCGCAGATGCAGTGAACCAGCAAAGCAGAGCAAAACCCACAGATGCGGTGAACAAGCAAAGCAGAGCAAAACCACATATGCAGCGAACAAGCAAAGCAGAGCAAAACCCGCAGATGCGGTGAACAAGCAAAGCAGAGCAAAACCCGCAGATGCGGTGAACAAGCAAAGCAGAGCAAAACCGCAGATGCGGTGAACTAGCAAAGCAGAGCAAAACCCGCAGATGCGGTGAACAAGCAAAGCAGAGCAAAACCGCAGGTGCGGTGAGCAAGCAGAGCAAAGCAAAACCCGCAGATGCGGTAGACAGGACAGGGCTCTGTTCACATGGAACAGACTGGAAAACACAAGAAGATAGCTGGAACACAGGAGTTAAATACAGAGGCAGGGAAACAGAACGAGCAGAACCAGATACACACAAGGTACTTGCAATGAAGTAGCGAGTGGACACAAAACTCACAAACAGAAGTACAGAGACAACAAGTTGGAGTTATGTGCAGGTTCAGATACTGCAGGAAAAAGGGAAGATACAGACATAGAGACAAACAAGTAACGGACTAGGACACTGTTCAGACAGGGCCTGAACCAGGAACAAGATACAGGAACGAGCCTGGGAACTCAGCCCCCATGATGGCAGAAACTGACTAGAAGTCACAGGTACAGGTAGCGGCCCTGGGTACTCAGCCCTCAGGGTGGCGGAAAACAGACTAGAGTCAGGACAGGACCTGGCAACTCACAGTTGCACAGAGCACACTGTAAGAAAGTGTTTCTCAGGCCCCTCCTACTGGGTGGAGGGGGTTTAAGTATCCAGTGACTCACAGCAATAGGCTGGGGATGCATTAGGACTGCGCACACTGTAGCTTTAAGCAGGGGTGGACACAGATTGTAATGGGCCCCTGTGCAAGAAATTTTTGGGGCCCCCCCCTGCCCTTCATAAGGCAACAAAGTTATGTAAACATAACCCCCCATGTGCATCTCTCACCCCCCCATGTGCAGCTCTCATCCCCCCCATGTGCAGCTCTCATCCCCCCATGTGCAGCTCACCCCCCCGTGCATCTCACCCCCCCGTGCATCTCTCATCCCCCCCGTGCATCTCTCATCCCCCCCGTGCATCTCTCATCCCCCCCGTGAATCTCTCATCCCCCCCATGTGCATCTCTCATCCCCCCATGTGCATCTCTCATCCCCCCATGTGCATCTGTGGCACCCCAGGGGTCTGGTTACCACAGTAATAGAGATATTATGTCTGAGAGCAAGTGGGAGGTTTCTCTGGTCAGGAGCCCTAAGCATGCAAAACTGCCCGCCCAGACCTGGGAGGGGAAGAATTTGCCCTTATAAACTGGGTCTGGGGCGGGATTAGGACAGTTCAGTTCCAGACACAGGGAAAGTTACAACAGGAGCTCTGTAGGAGCAGGAGCGAGTGCCAGAGGCTGGAAGCTAGAAAGCTCGCCTTGGCTGAAGACACTAACCCGGACACGGAGTCCGAGGCTGTGGGGACATCCAGGTCCAGCAGCAGAATCCAACCGGCAAGGGATTCCATGTCCTCTGGCCTTAGAAACCCGAAGGCACGGTCACAAGCAAGGGACCAGTACCGCCATTGGTATACTCAGGGACGTGGGCTACTCCTACCCGCATAGAGCAAGGTAGCCAGGAAAGAGTGCAGATAGTCGGGGAGGCCTACAACTCCACCTGGCCAGGGGAGATCCTGCTTGCTCACAGACTGACCAGGCCCCTACTGCTAACCAGTACTCTCGGGAGGGTCTGCTTTATACCATCAGTAAAGACCCTGAACTGCACCACACGTCTCTGTGATTCCTTGCCGCACCAGCACCATTACTACTGGGACGCTCACACCATCACTCCCATCATCCACATTAGCTGCCCTGAGGCAATACTTCTCCCGTGGGGAGTTATCCCATACTCAGCTGCGCAAACAACAACAGCCTCAGCGGTCGGCAGCGCAGCGGCGGTCCCCACTGACCGCAATCCACGGGTGGCGTAGTCGGACATTGTTATTACTTAAAACCGCCACTGGTTTGACCGCCCTGGGCACGGACCGGGTCACCGCCACGGAGAACTACAACCCCCAGCGATCCGGCTCCGGGTATCCCCCTGCACAGCACAGGCCCAGGGGGCGCGTCAACTTTGGCGTAGTCGGCAGGATTTCGTGCCCGCAACCACCGGGTACTGCGTGCCTGAAAAAGACTTTTGAACTTACCTGTGGTGAAGTTTCCCGCCGTCCGGAGTCGTTTCCCGCCATCCGGAGCCGATTCCCGCCATCAGACGCCATCTTGGAACGTTTCCCGCCGTCTTCTGCCTTCTTCCCGCCATCCGCAGCTGCTTCCCGCCTTCGGACGCCATCTTCGGGACTCCGCACAGGAAGAAGAGGGGCGTGGACGCCGAAAGCGCGCGAGATCCGAAGCTCCGCCCCACGCTCCGCCCCACGCTCCGACGCTGCGTAAGGTCCTGGAAGGGAGGAAGAGCGACGCTGACATCATCGGAGCACGACGCCAGGTCCTCAACCCCGACGATTGACTGCGGAGCCGCGGCCTACGGAAGAAGAGCATCGCAAGGTAGGCCACGGTCCACTAGGGGGGAAGGAGGATGTCGGACACCGAGGGGAGCTCCACTGCCACAGCCACCGCCAGCGCAACCGCTGCAGCAGTCATGCCATTCACTATGCCCTATATCCCGGGGGCAACCTGGCTACCCCAGTACTCAGGAGAGTCACATACCCTGAGTGACTTTAGGGAAAGACTTGATAGCCTCTTCCAGGTATACCCCCTCATAGAAGAGCAAAAAGTGAGCATCCTGGTGGCCCAGTTAATCGGGGCAGCCCAAAGGGAGGTAAAGTCCTGGTCACCTGGGAAGAAGAGGACTGTCAGAGAAATACTAGCCCGGCTGAAAGACACATTTGATACCCGAACCTCAGCCGAGATAAAACTAAGATTTTATGGGTGCAAACAACGGGCACATGAAAGTATAAGAGACTATGCTCTAAACCTACAAGAGGCCCTGACATCCATTAAGCAGGCAGACCCTGACAGCGTGGGAAATGAAGACAAGCTGTTGACCGAACAATTTATAGAGGGCCTACTGTGCAATGCCCACCGAACCCAGTTGCGGGCAATGGCCTTACAGGACCCTGACTTGGACTTTGCACAGTTCAAGGACAGAGCCATCCGGGTGCTCCGAGAACCGGCACCAGGTGGCGCTGTGACCCACAGGCACCCCGCTATCACTTATCACCAGGAGATGGAGCCCTTGTCTGCAGGGCCTGTGGGAGCTGATGCGCAGGCTTTGAACAATGACCCGGCAACAGACCTGCACCACCAGGTCCAAGAGCTGACTAAGAGCGTTGCCGCGCTAACCAGAACTGTGCAGTCTTTACAGGTCTCTTCTCCAGGAAAGATCCAGCTGGCATCCGGACCGGAGGACGTCCCGTGGCGCCGACTGAGGAGGACCCCACCGGCCAGAGGAAGACCCAGCGACAGATACAACGAGGACGGACGACCCATCTGCCGCCGCTGCAATCAACCCGGACATATGGCAAGGTACTGTCATTTAAACGGGCACAACCTGGGGTAGAGGGCCAACCCCCAGGCATAAGATCATCAGGCCCATCGAACTGGCGTGACAAATACGTAGGGGGACGTCCGGTCTTGCCTGTGGTACTGGATGGCATTCCTATGAGTGCCCTACTAGACACCGGGTCACAGGTCACCACCATCCCGTACGTGCTCTTTAAGCAGTACTGGAATGACTCGGACATAACCCGCTACCCAGATGACGACCTGAGCATTATCGCCAGCAATGGTCAGCCCGTGCCACAGATAGGATTTAAGGAAATGACCATCAAGGTCGGTAAAGTTGAACTGCCGGCACAAGGACTTATTATTGTGGACATTGACCGTCGCGAGAGTCACCCAAAAATCACCCTAGGTACTAACATAATTGAAAACTGTCTTGCAGAGGTGATTCTTATTTTGCAACAGGTTGCCAAGAACGCCAGTTCCAGCCAGCAGCGTGTGCTCCAGAAAGAGATCCGGGCACTGATGAAGCGGCAACAAGTGGAACTATCTGGTGGTGAGATAGGTAGCGTGAGAATGTGTGACCCGTTCCCTATTGCCATGCCCCCGAAAAGTGAGATGATGATTTGGTGCCGGGCAGCTATTGGTCTAAGAGGTAGAGACTACCAAGCAATGGTAGAACCCGTCTACTCAGACAGTAGGCCCACCATTTTGACAGCACGGGGGGTGGTCGATGTACGCCATGGGAGGGTGCCCGTCCGCATCATCAATATCGGGGAGAGAGAAGTATACCTGCCCCAGTATTCCACGCTAGCCAAATTGTTCACCATAAACCAGAATTCTGTACGGGCCGTGGAACCCTTGCCTCCATCTCAACCAGAGGAAGGTAACGGCTCTAAGAAACCACTGGAGGACTGGTGTCAGCAACTGCATTTGGGTACTGACTCCACTCCCTCACACCAAAAACAAGGAGTCTATCGGGTGGTTCAAGAGTATGAGAGAGTGTTTAGCAAACACCCGCTAGACTTTGGGCAAGTAAAGGGGGTAGAACATCACATCCCAACGGGAGACCATCCTCCCATAAAGGAGAGATACCGACCCGTACCCCCTGCACACTATCAACACGCCAAGGGATGCTAAAAGACATGAAGGAGGCTGGGGTAATTAGGGACAGCTGTAGCCCCTGGGCAGCTCCACTAGTCTTAGTGAAAAAGAAAGACAACACCATGAGAATGTGTGTAGACTACAGGAAGGTCAACCGTATCACACACAAAGATGCGTACCCGTTACCAAGGATAGAAGAGTCCTTAGCTGCATTAAAATCTGCTAACTTCTTCTCTACTTTGGATCTCACTAGCGGGTACTGGCAGGTTCCTGTAGCAGAGGCGGACCGGGAGAAGACCGCATTCACCACCCCGATGGGACTCAGCGAATTTAACTGTATGCCGTTCGGGCTCTGCAATGCACCAGGAACCTTCCAACGGTTGATGGAATGCTGTCTGGGACACCGGAACTTCGAGACGGTCCTACTATACCTGGACGATGTGATCGTCTATTCCAAGACCTATGAGGACCATCTGGAACACCTGGCAGAAGTGTTTGAAGCCCTGGCAAACTATGGCCTAAAGGTAAAATTTGGGCTTCTGATCGAAGTTAGACCTGAGGGTGGAGACTGAGCCAGCTGACCTCACCAGCAGTGGGCGGGACGGGGCAGGTAAGATAGCAGGACAGACAAGAGACAAGTCAGTCTTGACCCAAGAGTGGTGTGCTGAACATCTGAGCACCAGCTGAGGCCACCAAGGGGAGGAGCAGTTTGACCATGCGGTGGTAGGCCTCAGCCTGTAACAAAGAACCGTGCCTGCGATCGCAGAATCCTCTCCCTGCGTCACAAGAAAATCAAGAAACCGGTAACTGATATGCTGTGGTGATTCTGTGTGTTGTATTCCATTGTTGTATAGTTTAGCCTGACCTTATACCTGTGTATATTTAGTTGTATATCGTGTATCTAGTGTATTATTATAATCAATTACCTCAAGTAATTGTGGGCCTGCCTTTTATTCTGCATAACGAACGCACGTCCGTGTGAGCTCGGCTCAAGCCAAAAACGCTACCCAGGGTTGGTTCCTGACCCGATATAGGCCCATTCACGGACTGGGCGTATATCTAAAATAGGGACTGGTGGCAGCATACCAACTGGGGATTGGGGAAGGCTAGTAGTGACGGTCGGAGGTTCAGATATATATATTCCTGGCGCGGCCAAGGAAGATATATATACCGCCCTCACTACAGAGGGCCCCGATACCCAGTAGGTTACAGGACAGTCTCTCTGGCGACCGCTTATCCTAGGTGCAGTTCCTTGACTGACCTGAGGCTAAGAGGGCGCTAGCGAGTTGTGCTGTGTAGTGACGTTGAAGGGATAACACACTACCGTGTTCCCTGCGCTGGTTGCAGCTACCTGGCACTACTTTCTCTAGGTGCAGTACCTTGACTGACCTGAGAGGTAAGGGGGCGCCAGAGAGCTGCACCCACCGGCCGGCTTTCATCACATTGCGGGCGGCACGGTGGCTCAGTGGTTAGCACTGCAGCCTTGCAGCGCTGGGGTCCTGGGTTCAAATCCCACCAAGGACAACATCTGCAAGGAGTTTGTATGTTCTCCCTGTGTTTGCGTGGGTTTCCTCCGGGTTCTCTGGTTTCCTCCCACACTCCAAAGACATACTGATAGGGAATTTAGATTGTGAGCCCCGATGGGGACAGCGACGATAATGTATGTAAAGCGCTGCGGAATATGTTAGCGCTATATAAAAATAAAGATTATTATTATTATTATTATTATGGCCTAAAAGTAAAACCCTCAAAGTGTCACCTACTGAAGCCAAAGGTACAGTACCTGGGAAACGTGGTGAGTGCTGACGGAGTAACCCCCGACCCTGACAAGATCACCGTGATCAAGGACTGGCCAAGACCATCCAGTATAAAGGAAGTGCGGCAGTTCCTCGGGTTGGTAGGCTACTACCGAAGATTCATTCCCGGTTTTACCAAGAAGGCAGCTCCTATGCAGGACCTCCTGATAGGCCAGTCCAGGAAGGCCAAGAACCAGAAGCCACCCTTCAAATGGGAAAAGCTGGAAGAGGAGTCGTTCCGCCAGCTGAAGATGGCCCTCACGGGGGATGAAATCCTGGCGTACCCTGATTACAGCCAGCCCTTTATCCTTTACACGGACTCAAGCAACATCGGGCTAGGAGCCGTACTGTCCCAGATCCAGCAGGGGAGAGAACGGGTAATTGCTTACTAGAGATGAGCGTTGTTCTACTCGAACTGTTCGCCAATCTCAAATTCGAGCTGTTTTGGGCGGTGTTCGAGCCGGTCGGCGAACACGAACAATTTGAGAAAAATTCGGCTGTTCGAGGTTATGTTCGATAACTGTTCGTGCACCAAAATCATAACTGGATTTTTTCTCAGTAATGATGAAAATTAATGTTAATACGCAGTTTGAGTGTACAGCGGGGCGGGGGGACGGGCAGGGGATGGATCTCTGCAGGAACAATGAAGATCTCCATTTTTTTTTCTCTTTCCCGCATTTGCAGTGGGGAGGTGCAATCTGTCAGCCTATCAGCAGCGCACACACGGAGCGAAGTGCTTTTTTTCACACAAGCAAGGGCATGTGTGATTGGCAGTGTATGTCACATGTCCTTGCCCTATAAGACCAAGCCATTTTCCCCGTCGCCACCATTTTCTCACTGCTGCAGCTGCGTGTTAGACGGCACCGCTGTTGCTGTGTGCGCTATACCTTGTTAATTTCAAGCCAATTTTCGCACAAATATACAGATAGCTTGGGAGTAGGGAATAGTTGTGATTGCAGTCCTTTTAAGGACTAGGTTACAGCATTTCCTACGACTTTTATCAGGCAGGTCTGTGCTCTTAAATAGATAGATTGTGGGAGTAAAGACTAATTGTAATTGGAGTCCTTTTCAGGACTAGGTTACATCAGTTCCTATCAGTTTTTGCCAGGCAGGTCTGTGCCAGTGCTCTGCAAGTTTTTTTCACAGCATTTGGCTGAATCTAGCAAAGCTAATCCTTTTTGGCCTATTGCAGAGTGTGTTAGTCAGTGGAGTAGCCTATCTGTGTTGCAAGATATACCACCTGTGTATAGAATACCAATTTTTTTACTGCACCTAGTGAAGTAAAATATTTTGGGCATAGCATCATTCTATTAGTCCATCTATACTGACCTCCATCAGGTTGCAAACTGAATATAATTTTTTTCTGCATCTAGCTCTGAAAAAATATTTGGGCTTCTAGCAGTGTGTGGGACTTGGTCTATTAGTCCTTCTATACTGACCTCCAGCAGGTTGCAAATTGAATATAATTTTTTTCTGCATCTAGCTCTGAAAAAATATTTGGGCTTCTAGCGGTGTGTGGGACTTGGTCTATTAGTCCATCTATACTGACCTCCATCAGGTTGCAAATTAAAAATAATTTTTTTCTTCATTTAGCTCTGAAAAAATATTTGGGCTTCTAGCAGTGTGTGGGACTTGTTCTATTAGTCCTTCTATACTGACCTCCAGCAGGTTGCAAATTGAATATAATTTTTTTCTGCATCTAGCTCTGAAAAAATATTTGGGCTTCTAGCGGTGTGTGGGACTTAGTCTATTAGTCCATCTATACTGACCTCCATCAGGTTGCAAATTAAAAATAATTTTTTTCTGCATCTAGCTCTGAAAAAATATTTGGGCTTCTAGCAGTGTGTGGGACTTGGTCTATTAGTCCATCTATACTGACCTCCATCAGGTTGCAAATTAAAAATAATTTTTTTCTTCATTTATCTCTAAAAAAATATTTGGGCTTCTAGCAGCGTGTGGGACTTGTTCTATTAGTCCATCTATACTGACCTCCATCAGGTTGCAAATTAAAAATAATTTTTTTCTGCATTTATCTCTGAAAAAATATTTGGGCTTCTAGCAGCGTGTGGGACTTGTTCTATTAGTCCATCTATACTGACCTCCATCAGGTTGCAAATTAAAAATAATTTTTTTCTGCATCTAGCTCTGAAAAAATATTTGGGCTTCTAGCAGTGTGTGGGACTTGGTCTATTAGTCCATCTATACTGACCTCCATCAGGTTGCAAATTAAAAATAATTTTTTTCTGCATCTAGCTCTGAAAAAATATTTGGGCTTCTAGCAGTGTGTGGGACTTGGTCTATTAGTCCATCTATACTGACCTCCATCAGGTTGCAAATTGAATAAAAAAATTTTCTGCATCTAGCTCTGAAAAAATATTTGGGCTTCTAGCAGTGTGTGGGACTTGGTCTATTAGTCCATCTATACTGACCTCCATCAGGTTGCAAATTAAAAATAATTTTTTTCTTCATTTAGCTCTGAAAAAATATTTGGGCTTCTAGCAGTGTGTGGGACTTGTTCTATTAGTCCTTCTATACTGACGTCCAGCAGGTTGCAAATTGAATATAATTTTTTTAGCATCTAGCTCTGAAAAAATATTTGGGCTTCTAGCGGTGTGTGGGACTTGGTCTATTAGTCCATCTATACTGACCTCCATCAGGTTGCAAATTAAAAATAATTTTTTTCTGCATTTAGCTCTGAAAAAATATTTGGGCTTCTAGCAGTGTGTGGGACTTGGTCTATTAGTCCATCTATACTGACCTCCATCAGGTTGCAAATTAAAAATAATTTTTTTCTGCATCTAACCCAGCCAATAGTTTTGGCCTAATACCACAGTTTGGCCACTCAGCTCTGCTCGGTTACCATCCATTGTTTTTTTGTGCAAACAACTCCAGAGTTGTGAATTAGTTAACCACCAAAATGAGTGGAAAAAGGCCTGCTGCTGGTGGAAAGGGGAATAGGCGTGTTGGGAAGGGGAAAAAAGGTTGTGTCCGTGGGGTAGGTGCAGAAGAAAGACCATCTTCCAGCCAAACTAAAATGTCTACTTCTTTTAGCGGACAATGTGATAAGATCCCTTTCTTACGGCCACGCCAATCGCTACAAATTCCAGATGAGGCACAAAAACAGCAGGTGCTTCAACGGATATCAAGTGCTCCTTTAAGTGGGCTCTCCTCCACATCAACTTCAACATCACAAATACTCCAGTCCTCAAAGGTGTCACCCAAATCGCACTTGCTTCCTCACAGCTCCCAAATCTCCAGCTGCCCGTCTGAGTATGAGGTAGAACAGATGGTTGAGTCTGCAGAGCTGTTTACTCATACTATAGCCTGGGAATCAGAGGTCGACTCCAGCGCTTCTGTGAATCCAGACGAGGAAATGATCTGCACTGATGCCCAGAATCTTTATGAGTCGGATCCAGGACCAGACGCAGAAGGTTCTGACCATAATGTAGACCCTCATTCCCAAACTGTAACTCCTGTTGGTGGAGACAATGAGGAAGACGATGATAAGACTCAAATAACCTGATTGGAGCGACAACTTTAGTTTTTTGTCAGGGCAGAAACAGGTTGGCTCTGAGGACGACGGGTGTGATAATGCACAGGGTGATGATGATGAGGTCGGAGATCCCACTTACTGTCAACCCACAGTCAGCCAAGAGATGAGGTCAGCAGAGGAGGTGGAGGAAGATGCTAGTGACGACGAGGTCAGGTTGCGCCTTCCTGGACAGAGACGTAGTACTGGAAGCACGTCAACAACTGCATCCTCAAACACAACTCTGCCTCTCACCACAAGTCGTGGTGGCTCTTCAGGTCGCATGGGTGCTAAGCCTTGGATAGCCTGGGCATTTTTTCAGATCGATAAAGATGACCCAACTCGTGTTATCTGTAACATTTGTCAGCAAAAGCTAAGTAGAGGCCAAAAAATACATAGTTTGAGTACTTCATGCATGAACCGGCACATGGACATGAAGCATAAGTTGCAGTGGGAAGCTCAGTGTGCTACAATGCGGTCTAGCCGGCCGGGCCAACCACCGTCTGCCATATCTTGTGCATCCGCGGCCTCTTCATCCTCTGTGACTGGGGGGACAGCAGTCACACCTGTTTTGGGGCGCAGACCTGCCACCTCTTTACCCGCAACAGCCAGCGTGATTGGCAGGTCATCATTTTCTTTGGAGGTGGTAACACCAGCTGGTCTTGAGCGCTGTCCGACATCGATAGCACCACCTTTGGATCAAGGCAACCTAACATGTCCGCCTGCATCTTCCTCACAGACCGGCAGTTTGCCGGGGACACCCTTAACAACCCCGTCTAAGCACAATAGCCAGCCCTCGGTCCCTCAGATGTGGACAAGTAAAAGACCATTTCCTCCTAGCCATGAGAAAGCTAAGAGGTTGAATTTCACCATCTGCAAGCTCTTGGCTACAGAAATGCTGCCTTTCCGCCTGGTGGACACAGAGGATTTTCGAGACCTTATGTCCGTCGCAGTGCCCCAGTACCAGATGCCCAGTCGGCACTACTTCTCAAAGAAAGGTGTGCCTGCGCTCCACCAGCATGTCGCACACAACATCACCGCTTCTTTGAGAAACTCTGTGTGTGACAGGGTGCATTTCACCACAGACACTTGGACGAGTAGGCATGGACAGGGGCGTTACATGTCGCTGACTGGGCACTGGGTAACTATGGTGACAGCAGGACAAGGGGCTGCTGTCCAAGTCTTGCCGTCCCCACGAGTTGTGCGTCAATCCTCTTTATGTCAAAGTTCCTCCACTGCTTCTGCCTCCTCAACCTCCTCTCGGTCTTCCACCTGCACCCAAAGCCTGTCTGGTCATGCCACAAGCTTTCTAACTGCGCAGAAGGGATCCTGCACACCTCCTTACTATGCTGGCAGTAGGGCTCAACGTCATCAGGCGGTTTTTACATTGAAATGTCTGGGAAATGTGAGTCACACAGCTGAGGAGTTGTGGTCAGCTCTGGAGAACCAATTTCATGAATGGTTGTCTCCACTGGACCTGAAACCAGGGAAGGCCGTGTGCGACAATGCTGCAAACCTGGGTGCGGCCCTTCGCCGGGGCAATGTCACACACGTGCCTTGTATGGCTCACGTGTTGAACCTGGTTGTCCAGCAATTTTTAGCCCACTATCCCAGACTAGATGGCCTTCTGCAGAGGGCACGGTCGCTGTGTGCTCACTTCCGCCGTTCGCATCCCGCAGCTCAGCGACTTACATCTCTACAGAAGTCGTTGGGCCTGCCACTTCACCGGCTAAAATGCGATGTGCCTACCCGGTGGAATTCAACTCTGCACATGTTGCAGCGACTGTGGCAGCACCGACAAGCCCTGGTGCAATACGTTCTGACGTATAGCCTGGGCCAACGAGATTCAGAGGTGGGGCAAATCACGCTGGAGGAGTGGTCTCAGATCAGGGACCTATGCACCCTTCTGCACAGTTTTGAAATGGCGACGAAGATGTTTAGTGCTGACGATGCCATTATCAGCATGACTATTCCGGTGATTTACATGCTGGAGCACATGTTAAACAGAATTCGGAGTCAGGTGGTGGCACAAGAGGAGGTGGAGGAAGTAGAGGAGGAGGAGTTGTATGCGGAAGGGCTAACATCTGCAAGGTCCAGACGGTCGGCAGCACCAAGACGGCAGGCATGTGAGGGTGGGGGAGATGATTTTACCAGGGCGCATGGTAGCAGCCAAACTAGTGAGGAAGGTGCAGGAGCCCAGGAAGAAGTGGAGGACGAACTGATGGAAGACTCATCAGATGAGGGAGACCTTGATCACATTTCTGTTGTGCGAGGTTGGGGGGAGAGGACAGAGGAAGGAAGCATGATTGTTACCTCGCCACCAACACAACAGGGACTTGGTGCTCCTGGATGCGCAACACACATGAGTGCCTTCTTGCTGCACTACCTGCAACATGACCCTCGAATTGTGAGAATTAGAAATAATCCTGACTACTGGGTTGCCACACTGTTAGATCCCCGGTACAAAAGTAAATTTGCAGAAATTATTCCTGCCATAGAAAGGGATGCACGCATGCAGGAGTATCAGCAGAGACTGTTGCAGAATCTTACATGTGCTTTTCCACAAAATACCAGTGGTGCACGTAGTGAATCTCACAGTTCCAACTTGCCAACCGTGGGACCGTCAAGTGTTCAGCACTCAAACCGTAACAGAACCACAGTATCTGCTGGTAACATCAATTTTGCGGAATCATTTCACCACTTTTTTAGCCCATCCTTTGCAAGGCCACAGGAGACAAGAAGTCTGACACATAGTCAACGCCTAGAGACGATGGTACAGGAGTATCTCCAAGTAAACATTGAAGCCACGACTGTGTCACTGGACCCTTGCTCTTTTTGGGCTTCCAATCTGGATAAATGGCCGGAGCTAGCCACTTACGCCTTGGAGATCTTGTCATGCCCCGCAGCCAGCGTTCTGTCTGAACGTGTGTTCAGCGCTGCTGGTGGTGTGCTGACAGATAAGCGCACGCGGCTCTCCACTGATAATGTAGACAGACTCACGTTCATAAAGATGAACAAATCATGGATCCGAAACGACTTTTCTACCCCTGTGTCATCCTGGGGAGAGTAAAAGCTTGATGATTGGTTAAAATCACCCTACCAACCGTTTTAAGCTTTCAAATTACTAATCATGTTTATCTGTATCTTGACTGGAAAATAATTTGGGCTTTGTAGCAGTGTGCAGCACTGATCCTATTAGGCCATCTATAATAAGCTTCACCAGATTTAAAATTAAAAATAATTTTTAGCTGCATCTAGCCCGGAAAATAATTTTGGGGCTCCGAGATGCGCAAGACACATAAGTGCCTTCTTGCTGCACTACCTGCAGCATGACCCTCATATTGTCAGAATTCGAAGTAATCATGACTACTGGGTTGCCACACTCTTAGATCCCCCAAACTTTTCGATCAACCTTTTCATTTTAATAAAGACCAAAAAAATGGTCATTTTTGAAATTATAAGCATTAGCAGGTTGTTAGAAACTGAAATCAAACAGTTTTCAACTCAAAACTTTATTCTAGGTGATGTTACATTTTCACATAGGACCCCTTGTTCGAAAGGAGCTTCTGAACTCTCTCGTCCATTGAATTTGTCAGGTTTTGGATGGTTTCTGCTTCAATTGTTTTGCATGAGGACAGAATACCCTCCCAGAGCTGTTGCTTAGATGTGAACTGCCTCCCGCCATCATAGACACTCCTTTTAATGATGCTCCAAAGGTTCTGAATGGGGTAGAGGTCAGGGGAGCATGGGGGTCACACCATAAGTTTGTCCCCTTTTATGCCCATATCAGCCAGAGATGCAGATGTTTTATGTGCAGCATGAGATGGTGCATTATCATGCAGAAAAATGATCTTGCTGTGAAATACACGGTTCTTCTTCTTGAACCATGGCAGGAAGTGCTGTTTGAGAAAATCCACATACATTATGGAGTTCATCTTTAGCGCCTTCAGGGATCCTAAAGGGGCCGACAATCTCTCTCCCCATGATTCCAGCCCAAAACATTACTCCACCTCCTCCTTGTTGGCGCTGTAGCCGTGTTTGCGTGGGGTGTCCATCAACCAGCCATCCTCCACTCCATTCATCTGGACCATCGAGCGCTGCACGGCACTCATCCGTGAACAAAACAGTTTTGAAATCAGTCTTCATGTAATGTTTGGCCCACTGGAGCCGTTTCTGCTTGTGTGAAGTGGATAGAGGAGGTCGACAGGATGGCATATGCACAGCTGCAAACCTCTGAAGGACCCTGCATCTTGTTGTTCGGGGGACGTTGGAGGCACAAGCAGCTTCAAAAACTTGTCTGCTGCTATGACAAGGCTTTTTTGCCGCTGCTCTTTCAACCTGACGTAATTGCCTGTAGGAAAGAGTCCTCAATTTGCCCTTATCAGCACGCACACGTGTGTACTGTGAATCAGCTACATACTTCTTGATTGCCAAGACACTTCATCCTGATCATCGCACAATGTTGATTGTAGTCATGCCTTGACCTAAACACTCCACAATTTGTTGCTTCTCAGCAGCCGACACATCCTTTTTCTTTCCCATTTTGGCAGAAAATGTAGGCTGCTTAATAATGTGAGAGAGCCTTCTTAAGTAGTCTTGCCTTTCATTGGACACACCTGCCAAACTAATTAGCACAGGTGTCTGCAATTGCTTACAGTGATATAAAGAGCCCTGACACACATCACCATCAATGAGTTTAACTGACAAACAAACAAATTCTTCCCTTATCACTCCTAAACACTTTTTGCATAATAATTTGGAACGCGGTGTACATGTGCTTTTCCACAAAACACCAGTGGTTCACGTAGTGAATCTTACAGTTCTAACTTGCCAACCGTGGTCTGTATGGAATTGTTCAATAAAGGGCCCAAAATTAAGATAACATAGATGGGAGAGGTCTCTATGAATAGGAATTCCTAAGTATTTGATACCCTGTGAGGGCCAGGCAAAGGGAAAGTTGGACTGGATGGAATCCTATATGGATTTAGGGAGGGAGACATCGAGGGCCTCAGACTTCGCTGCATTGATTTTAAAATTTTACCATGTAACAAAGTGATCTATTTCAGCCATAACAGCAGATGTGATTGAGTGATATATACTAGGACATCATCAGCAAATAGAGAGCACTTGTACTCGGTGCCTCCCACCTCAATCCACCTAATATTGGGGTTATGGCGAATTGATGAGAGCAGGTGCTCCGTCACTAGGATGTATAAGAGAGGGGACAGAGGACATCCCTGCCTTGTCCCATTGGTGATTGTGAAAGGTGATGAAAATGTTCTGACGCACCCCCTGGGCCTTGGGACACCCGGAGCCGGACCCTTTTTGGTGGATGCTGGTGGTTGTAGTCTTCGTGGCGGCGATCCGGTTCCGTGGCTCAGGGCGGTCAAACCAGTGGCGGAACTATTTATGTGGTTTTGATGTTTAAATGTCCGACTACGCCACCCGTGGATTGCGGTCAGAGTGAACCGCCGCTACAGGGCAGACCGCTAAGGCTGGTGTTGTGGGTGCAGCAGAGCGTAGCATAACTCCCCACGGGAGGAGTATAGCCTCAGGGCAGTGTATGCGGAGGATGGGGGTGATGGTGCAGGGCAGCAGCAGTAACGACACGGAGTCAGTGATGCAGTTCAGGGCCTTTACTCACAGTTCTTATTATCCAGACCACGTCTGCAGGTAACGGCTGCCCACGTCGTACTGTGCTCACCAGGTGAGGGGCTCAGACAACTCCCAGATAACTTTGGAGCGCTTCACAGGACCCCCTTTGTGTGTCCTTTGTCTGGCCTTTCTTACCAACACTTCTGTCCGGCTGCCTCGGGCCTCCTCTTGGTAAACTTGGCGCCAGTTTCCCTGACCCTATGTGGTGCCTTCCTAGCGGGTGGAGCAAGGGGCTGCGCCACATAAAATGTCAGAGCCTCCGGTTTCTAGCTGAGGGTCGTTTCCTGCCTCCACTAGTTCGGGGACCGGTCTCCCCCTTTGGCCTGACCCCTCCACGCAGGTGGATTCGGGCGTGCGGTGGCGACTCGCCCGTCCGCACCCCTGGGATCCCTTCATTCCTCGTTCCTGGAGCCTTCTCCGCTCCTCTTCCTTCCTTCTCCCTCTTGCAGGCCTGGGCCTCTGTTACTAGGCCCGCCTCCGGAGCAGAGCTCATGCAGAGCCCCTGCTCCCTGCCACTTCTGCTCAGACTTCTCTGCACTGAACTAAGATGGTGCCCACCTTTTATACTCCCTTCTCAATGCACCCAGGAACTGCTTCCTCCCTGCTCCTGCACTGCAGGGCTCCCCTTCCTCAGTGTTCCCTCCCCCCACTCCAGCCAGGGACAGGGACTGTCGTGCCCATCTCAGGGGCATATTGGTCGCCCTGCCCCACGGCAATGTGGTGTAATGCATGCAGGTGTCGGGTCCTGATCCACACTCCATCCTTATCTGAGAGTGAGATATCACACCTCTGGGTGAGGTGCAATACGTCTGTAGCAACCGAGCCCTCGGTGCTACAGTTCCATTTATCTTCAGCCTAGGTGACGTATTGTGATACAGGGCCGTGATTTTGGCTATAAAAGGGTCCCCTAGACCCCTACCCCAAGCTTTTTAAGAGAATCATATGGCGTGCCAGGAGACTCTATGGAATGCTTTCTCAGCATCCAACGAGAGTATCTACTTACAAATTTTTAACTGCATCTAGCCCAGGAAATACTTTGTGCCTAGTAGCAGTGTCTGCTAGTCAGCGGATTATCCCGGCTGTTAAGCAAGCTACACCACCTGTAGTTTGGACACTTAATTTTTTCAAAGGAAATGCTTCGGGACCACGGGATACTTAGTGAAGAGCATCAGGAGGCACCCCAAGGCATAGGGGCTGGGACTGGCACTAGGATGCCTTGCGGTGGACAGCCGAGCTCGATCCTTATAAAAGCTTTTTAACTGCAGCAGCTTTAGTGGACGCTACTGGAGCTGGAATTACGCGGCTGCTGGCATGAGACTTGCCCTCCAATAGATCCTTGTAAATGGATTTAAAGTGTATTCATTCAAATTAGAGGGACAATTTAAATTAAAAAGCTTAGAGCTGCCTCCACCACAGGGGGGCTCTCTCGACCCACCAGCGGACAGGCACCAGTATTGGGAGAGGGGGGCTGGCCGTCAGGGTTCACCGCGGCTCTGGCACAAACCCGGCGACACGGAGGTGGCACGGGCAGGAGCGGACTGGCCGTCTCGGCTTCTCACTTTTTGGATTTTAGAAGGGCATGACATGCCTATATCTGTGTCTCCCCCTCCTTTTACTCCTCCACCTCTTTTCTTTTCGCATGACTATATGTACTTGTCACTTTTCCATGTGTTAGTTATGTCTTCTGAGCAGTTTGTCAGCTTTTGGACACCTTTGAAGGTGTTTTCTATGTGTTTCTATGTGTTTTTGTTTGCCTGCCATTGGTTTTAACGGAGTTCGAAGGTGTTCGACGAACAGTTCGACGAACAGTTCGGCGAACACACGGGTGTTCGACGAACCGAACCGAACTCGAACACTACGGGGGTGGCTCAACACTATTGCTTACGCCAGCCGAAAACTGCGACCCACGGAAAGAAACCCGGAGAATTACAGCTCGTTGAAGCTAGAGTTCCTGGCAGTGGTGTGGGCAGTAACCGAACGTTTTAAGCATTACCTTGCCTCTTCCAGGTTCACCGTGTACACGGACAACAACCCATTGACACACCTGGACACTGCAAGACTGGGTGCCCTGAAGCAGAGATGGATGGCCCGCCTGTCCAATTTTGAGTTCACGATCAAATACCGGGCAGGACGTTCCAATACCAACGCGGACGCCCTGTCCAGGATGCCAAACCTACCGGAAGGAAGGTGAGGATCCAGAAGAATTGGAAGAGATCGAACTCCCTGCGTTTCACCGTCATGGGATTACCCAGTATTCCCACCGTGTGAGGGGCCAGCGATCTGCTACGTTCAACCCCTTACCCCACTACAACTGGGCGGAGACGCAAGACAGTGACCCCGCAGTCCGTCTGGTGAAGGAAATGCTGACCCAGGCTGACGCCCGCCTAGACCCAGACGCTCCGGAAGAGACCAAGCAACTGTGGACGGAGAAGAGCAGACTGTTCCTCTACAAGGAGAAGTTGTGCCGCAGAATGGTCAATTCCCGGACACATGAGCTGATCTGGCAGGTGGTGGTACCGAGACGGGACGCAGCTATGGTGCTGGAGGCCTACCACAATGGGGCAGGGCACTTCGGATGGAAGAAGCTGGAGTTCCTGCTGCGTGAACGGTTCTACTGGATAGGCATGAGAGGAGCCATTGAGAGGTGGTGTAGAGACTGTGGCCCGTGCAATCTAAGAAGTGTTAGAACACTTCTGTTAGGTTTTTTCTAGTTTGCTGGTCACATGACCATTTTTGCCTATTTTATCCGGCTCCGCCCTCCTGGCCTTGCTGGACTTCATTGTATTTACTACTCTTGAGCTAGCTTGGTGCTCTGTTACCGTTCTCTGTTAGTTGTGCTAGGTCTTCGGACCTCTATGTTCTTTGTTGTGTGTTTGTCTTTGACTGCTACAATTTCTGCTAGGAGGTGTCCAACTTTATCCCAGTCCCTAGTTCTTGTAGGGATCCCTCCCTTGCATCTATAGGTCTTCGTACAGACTAGCCGAGGACTTTAGCGGGTCTGATCGCAGGATCAGGTTCCCTGTTACATCGTAGGGATCCAGTTTAGTTCTATTGTAGGGACAGATCTCCTGTCTTTCCGTAGTGCTTGTAGCAGATCATAACAGTAAGTCCAGCCCAAAAAATTTCTCTAAGGAAAGACCTCCAGTTTTCATCATGGTTTCGGTTCAAGATTTGGCTCAATGCTTGCAGGGACTCTCTCTGGAGGTGGCCGAGCTCCAACAACACGTGAGTAGCTGTTCTGGAGCACATTTGGTAGAGCCAAAGGTACGTCTGCCTGATCTATTTTTTGGTGAACAACAAGATTTTTTTTCTTTTAAAAATGCTTGTTTATTGTATTTTCGTTTAAGACCCGGATCCTCTGGTGATGAATCACAGCGCATAGGGTTCATAATGTCACTTTTGCGCAAGGATCCTCAGGGATGGGCTTTTTCTCTCCAACCTAGTGATCCGTGCTTTAGATCAATGGATAGTTTTTTTTCTGCTTTGGGTTTGTTGTACGATGATCCTGATCGTGTCTCATCTGCTGAGTCTGAATTGAGACGTTTGAGGCAGGGATCAGGTAATGTGGAAAAGTATTGTTCTCACTTCCGTCGGTGGTCTGCCCAGGTGGGGTGGAACGATTCTGCTTTGAAAAGTTTGTTTCTTGCGGGGCTAGGTGAAAGGGTTAAAGATTTGCTGATTGCTTATCCCACACCTGGAAACTTGCAGGAGGCTATACAATTAGCTATACGGGTGGACAGGAGACTGCGTGCAAGGGTTAATGAGAGCAAATCCTCTGCTATGTCAGCTCCGAGTCTTGAGAGGGTCTGTGCTGACTAAGGAGAGCCGATGGAGATTGGGGCGATGACACCCCGCTCTCAGGAAAAAGACCGCAGGCTTTCTGAAGGTTTGTGCTTCTATTGCGGAAATTCTGGTCATTTTATTAAGAACTGTGTGCTTCGTATGAACAAAGAAAAAAAAATGGTCGGTTATGCACGTATAGCCTGTTTAAATACAAAGGGAGTATTCCTATCTGCTACTACCGCTGCTCAGGAAGAATTAATTGAATTTCGGGTATTTGTGGATTGCGGTTCTACTCTGAATGTGATTGATGGGGGATTCTTGGAAAAACTTACATTAAAACCTAAACCTTTGTCATCCCCTATTGCTGTGGTTTCTGTTGATGGCTCTCCCTTGAAGAGTGTTACTCACAAGGTCTGTGAGTTTCCCCTCACTATTAATGGTGTTCATCAAGAGAATTTGGATTTGGTAGTATTGAATAATTTGCCTTCTCCAGTAATATTGGGGTTGCCCTGGTTAAAATTGCATAATCCTGTACTGGATTGGTCTACCAATGAAATTAAGTCCTGGAGCCCTAAATGTTATGACAAGTGTTGTAATGGACGTATTGCTGCGGTGGAAAAAGGGGAATTACCTGTACCTATTCAGGATTTTTGGAGAGTTTTTTCTGAGGAGGAGTCACAAATTTTGCCTCCCCATAGAGACTATGATTGTACCATTGAATTTGTCCCTGGAGCGACTCTTCCTAAAAGTCGTTTATTTAATCTTACTATTCCTGAGAGAAAGGCTTTGGAGGAATACATACAGACAAGCTTGGCCGCCGGTCACATTAGGCCTTCCAAGTCTCCTGTGGCTGTTGGATTTTTTTTTGTTAAAAAAAAAGATGGCGGTTTACGTCCTTGTCTGGACTTTCGTGAGATTAATAAAATTACTATACGCAATCCTTACCCACTGCCATTGATTCCTGATTTGTTTAACCAGTTAGTGGGGGCCAAGTGGTTCTCTAAAATTGATCTCCGGGGGGCATACAATTTGTTGCGCATGAAGGAGGGTGATGAATGGAAGACTGCTTTTAACACTCCTGTGGGTCATTTTGAGAATCTGGTTATGCCTTTTGGTCTTACCAATGCTCCAGCATTTTTTCAGAATCTTATTAATGACATCCTTAGACCTTTGATCGGCAAAAATGTGGTTGTGTATTTGGATGACATTCTGATTTATTCACCGGATCTGGAGTCTCATTGGCGGAGCGTACGTGAGGTTTTACAGTTATTAATGGACAATTCGCTTTTTGCTAAGCTAGAGGAATGTGAGTTTGCTGTACAGAGAATTTGTTTTTTGGGTTACATTATCTCCAGTGAAGGTTTTGAGATGGACCCGGTTAAAGTTCAAGCTGTGCAGGAATGGCCTAGGCCTATTGGTTTGAAATCGATACAGAGGTTTTTGGGTTTCGCCAATTATTACAGAAAATTCATAAAAAAATTTTCTATTATTGTCAAACCGCTGACCGATCTCACTAGGAAAGGTGCTAATGCGGTTCAGTGGACTTCTGAGGCCATTGAAGCTTTTGTGTTTCTAAAGGAGAGGTTCACCTCTGCTCCCATCCTTATGCAGCCTGATGTGACTAAGCCGTTTTTGGTTGAGGTTGATGCTTCTTCTGTGGGGGTCGGTGCGGTGTTGTCTCAGGAAAGCAAGGATGGAGTACATCCCTGTGCTTTTTTTTCCAAAAAATTTTCTGAGACTGAACTTAATTACGATATTGGTAATCGGGAATTGCTGGCTATTAAACTCGCATTTGAACACTGGCGTCATCTCTTGGAAGGTGCTGAATTTCCCATTCAGGTTTTCACTGATCATAAAAATCTGATCTATCTTGATGCTGCCAAGTGCTTGAATGCCCGTCAGGCTAGGTGGGCACTTTTTTTCTCACGGTTTAATTTTTCCGTTACTTACATCCCGGGTACCAAGAATGTTAAAGCGGATGCTTTGTCTCGCAGCTTTTCTCCCATGGTCAGTGCTGAGGAGGAGGAGGAGAGCATTTTACAAGAAGGTGTTGTGATTGCTGCTTTGGACTCCGTTTTGGAGGATGAGATGCTTAAAGCTCAGGAGGATGCCCCATCTGACACTCCCCATGGGAGGTTGTTTGTGCCTAGGACCTTTAGGAGAGATTTGTTTGTTGAGTGTCATGAGTCTCGGTTGGCAGGTCATCCAGGAATTTCTGAGACCAAAAGACTTGTGGGTCGCAGTTTTTGGTGGCCTGGATGGCAGAAGGAAGTCATTAAGTGGGTGCGTCAATGTACTGTGTGTGCTAGATCTAAGTCTTCGCATGCTCCTGCTGCGGGGTTGCTTTGCCGTCTGGAGGCTCCTAGTGCACCTTGGACACATCTGGCTATGAACTTTATTACTGACCTTCCCCCCTCTGAAGGTTTCACGGTCATCTGGGTGGTCGTGGACCGTTTTAGCAAGATGTGTCACTTGGTTCCCTTCATCAAACTGCCTTGCGCTAAGACACTCGCTAAGGCCTTTGTCAAGGAAATTGTCAGACTACATGGCGTTCCTACTGACATTGTTTCTGATAGGGGACCTCAGTTCGTGGCTCGTTTTTGGCTTGCCTTTTCTGACAGGTTGGGAGTTCATTTGTCATTTTCATCCGGATATCATCCTGAGTCTAATGGCCAGACAGAAAGAAAGAACCAGGATGTTGAGCAGTTCTTGCGTTGCTTTGTGGCAGACAATCAAGAGGGGTGGTCTGAGTTTCTGCCACTTGCTGAATTTGCTCTTAACAACCATACATCCTCTTCTGCTGGGTGTTCGCCTTTTTTTTGTTGTACTGGGAGACATCCGTCTTTTGGGTCATTCTCCAAATTGGTATCGGCTGTGCAGGAGGAGGAGAGTTTTTCCGGTGATTTGGAGAGAGTTTGGACGGATGTGCGTGATAATCTTCAGGAGGCTAACAAAAAATCTAAGAGGTACTTTGATAGGAAACGGCAAGAAGTTTCGTTTGCTATTGGTGACATGGTTTGGTTGTCCTCTAAGAATCTGCGATTGAGGATTCCTTCGAAAAAATTGAGTCCCAAGTTTGTAGGGCCCTTTAAGGTGCTTCAGATAGTTAACCAATCTGCTGTTAGGTTGGAGGTTCCTACCTCCTGGAAGATTAATCCGGTGTTTCATGTTTCTCTGTTGAAAAAAGCTGATGTGTCGGTTGGTGACGCCTCTGCCACTGTTCCTCCGGTGGTGGAGGACGGGGAATATGAAATTTCCCGCATCCTAAATTCTAGACGGTATAGAGGGAGTTTGCAGTATCTCGTTGCTTGGAAGGGTTTCGGACCCGAGGATAACTCATGGGTGAGGGCGGATGATGTTTCTGCTTCCAGACTTGTCAGAGCGTTTCACAGGAGGTTTCCTGATAAGCCCGGGCCTAGGGGATCCGGAGGATCCTCTTAGAAGAGGGGGTACTGTTAGAACACTTCTGTTTTTTCTAGTTTGCTGGTCACATGACCATTTTTGCCTATTTTATCCGGCTCCGCCCTCCTGGCCTTGCTGGACTTCATTGTATTTACTACTCTTGAGCTAGCTTGGTGCTCTGTTACCGTTCTCTGTTAGTTGTGCTAGGTCTTCGGACCTCTATGTTCTTTGTTGTGTGTTTGTCTTTGACTGCTACAATTTCTGCTAGGAGGTGTCCAACTTTATCCCAGTCCCTAGTTCTTGTAGGGATCCCTCCCTTGCATCTATAGGTCTTCGTACAGACTAGCCGAGGACTTTAGCGGGTCTGATCGCAGGATCAGGTTCCCCGTTACATCGTAGGGATCCAGTTTAGTTCTATTGTAGGGACAGATCTCCTGTCTTTCCTTAGTGCTTGTAGCAGATCATAACAAGAAGAAGGGACCGTGCCAGCCAGAGGACTCCCCTGCAGCCCATCATCACCAGGCAGCCGCTGGAACTGGTCGCTCTGGACCATGTTAAACTGGCTCCAAGCAGAAGCGAGTATGTCTACGCCCTAACCATCGTGGATCACTACTCCCGATTCTTAGTGGTGGTCCCCGTCAAAGACTTAACAGCACAAACAGCAGCTAGAGCCTTCCAGCTGCACTTCTGCCGCCCACACGGGTACCCGGACCAAGTGCTGACGGACCAAGGACCAGCCTTCGAAGCGGAGGTCTTCCAGGAGTTCTGCAACCTGTATGGCTGCAAGAAGATAAGAACAACGCCCTATCACCCCCAAACCAATGGACTCTGCGAGAAGATGAACCAGGTGGTGATAGATCTGCTAAAAACATTGCCCCTGGAAGAATGCAGTCTGTGGCCTGAGAAACTGCCCGATCTGATGGACCTGTATAACCACATCCCGGTAGGTTCCACCAACTGTACCCCGGCTTACCTAATGCGAGCAAGACCTGGTAAGCTGCCTGTTGACCTGGATATGGGAGTCCTGATACCCGAGGACACCACACCAGAGACAGACTGGGATACAGAACGGCAGCAGCAGTACCGGAAAGTACAAGAGAGCGTCGAGCGAAGTCTCTGTCAATCAAGAGAAAGGCAGGAGAGGACTTATAACCAACATGCTCCCGCTGTTCCCCTGGTACCTGGAGAGCAGGTCTTGAAAAGAAAAAGGCGGCTCCTTAAGTTGGACGACCAGTGGGAAAAGGACCCGTACACCGTACTGCCCTCAAGCCACAATAATCCAAAGGTGTACGTCATCAGCAAGGATGGAGGAGAGACCACAGCCACTGTGTCTAGAGACCACCTGAAAAAGTGCCCCTAGAAGTTGCAAAGCACGGATGAAGATCAGGAAGACCCTCAACCCGTAGGGGAAAAGGAGGAAATGATCACCACCGTACTCGGAGACTTTCCCCGGTCCTGGACACAAGTAAACAACGCTATCGTGGTGCCCGTCCTCACCTTTCTCCAGCCAGCCCCTCAAGTGCCTACAGAAGACCAGGTAGAGCTGGAAGTGCAGCCGGCCCAGGAGGCAGAAGAATCCATACCAGCAGCCCAGGAGAATCAACCCTCTGCTAGTAGTGAGCCTGCCGTGCCCCTAGTGAGCCAAAGAGTGCGCAGACAGCTGCCCAGCTTACCCATAACACCTCCTACACCCTGTAGTGCAGGACCAGTTAGTGAGCTCCGTAGGTCCACTAGAGTCACTAGAGGTCAGATGCCCGCTCGCTGGAGAATATAACTAATGCACTGTGAATTTATCTGTTTAACTGTTTATGGTTTATGTTTGTTGCCTGTTATTAATTATGTTTCTCAGTTACCCTGCAGATTTATTTGGACTAACAGGTTATGGACACTGGATAACCGGAACAATGCTTGTAGATAGTTGCACCTTGGTGCCTCTTGCGAAGACGGCGGCGGAAGAGAAAACCTGTCTGGCGTGGCCTACTTGCGGCCCAAAGTAGCTAGCTCCAGCCTTGCAGCCACGCCCAAGGCCAACGCAAGGGGTTTGCTTTGGACAGGTCCCCTACTTCGCTTAAAACTTCACCTTGGGTGATATGGACACCCGGTTGGGGACACGCCGTGACCTTTAAAGAACTAAAGCTTCTTGTAAATATGTTATTGTATTATTGTTATACCCTGTATTTATGTTTCTTTAAAAAAAATGTGTTTAGTCCCGGAGTACTAAAATTTACTAGGGGGGAATGTGGCACCCCAGGGGTCTGGTTACCACAGTAATAGAGATATTATGTCTGAGAGCAAGTGGGAGGTTTCTCTGGTCAGGAGCCCTAAGCATGCAACACTGCCCGCCCAGACCTGGGAGGGGAAGAATTTGCCCTTATAAACTGGGTCTGGGGCGGGATTAGGACAGTTCAGTTCCAAACACAGGGAAAGTTACAACAGGAGCTCTGTAGGAGCAGGAGCGAGTGCCAGAGGCTGGAAGCTAGAAAGCTCGCCTTGGCTGAAGACACTAACCCGGACACGGAGTCCGAGGCTGTGGGGACATCCAGGTCCAGCAGCAGAATCCAACCGGCAGGGGATTCCATGTCCTCTGGCCTTAGAAACCCGAAGGCACGGTCACAAGCAAGGGACCAGTACCGCCATCGTGAAGCGAAGGCTGACGGAAGGCCCCAAGTCACCGGCCATACGGGTGAGCACCACACGGTATACTCAGGGACGTGGACTACTTCTACCCGCATAGAGCAAGGTAGCCAGGAAAGAGTGCAGATAGTCGGGGAGGCCTACAACTCCACCTGGCCAGGGGAGATCCTGCTTGCTCACAGACTGACCAGGCCCCTACTGCTAACCAGTACTCCCGGGAGGGTCTGCTTTATACCATCAGTAAAGACCCTGAACTGCACCACACGTCTCTGTGATTCCTTGCCGCACCAGCACCATTACTACTGGGACGCTCACACCATCACTCCCATCATCCACATTAGCTGCCCTGAGGCAATACTTCTCCCGTGGGGAGTTATCCCATACTCAGCTGCGCAAACAACAACAGCCTCAGCGGTCGGCAACGCAGCGGCGGTCCCCACTGACCGCAATCCACGGGTGGCGTAGTCGGACATTGTTATTACTTAAGACCGCCACTGGTTTGACCGCCCTGGGCACGGACCGGGTCACCGCCACGGAGAACTACAACCCCCAGCGATCCGGCTCCGGGTATCCCCCTGCACAGCACAGACCCAGGGGGCGCGTCACATCTCTCATCCCCCCATGTGCATCTCTCATCCCCCCCATGTGCATCTCTCATCCCCCCATGTGCATCTCTCATCCCCCCATGTGCATCTCTCATCCCCCCCATGTGCATCTCTCACCCCCCCCATGTGCATCTCTCATCCCCCTGTGCATCTCTCATCCCCCTGTGCATCTCTCATCCCCCCCGTGCATCTCTGATTCCCCCCACTCCTAGTTAATTAATTGTATTTAAAAAAAATAAAACTTGTTATACTTACCCCCACCCATGCGATCCCTGCAGAATCCTGGCGCTCGTCCACGTCGCTGCCACCAGGTTCTCCTGACGTTCGGCCATGTGACGGCGCCACATACATAGCCAGCAGCTTTTGTTTTGGCCAAAAGATTTTTAAAGCCGCCACCACGATAAGGTAGACTCTTCTGGCCGGGCCCTACTCTAACCTATTAAAATTTTCTTAAAATATCCAATACTCTTTTTAGATATATTTTTACTTAGTTTTCTTTAAGGAAATGTGTCATATACATTTTTTTTTAAAATGACCAATAATACCACATACAGAGAATACCGCCACACCATGACCAGACCACATATTACCACAACATAGCGACCGAATAATACCACACAGAAGGGAGAAAAACTGCCACACCATGACCAGACCACATATTACCACCACATTACTAATATTACCATCACATTACTAATATTACCATAAGTGTCATTATACACGGGAGCTCTATACATGGTATGTATAATGTAAGTGTCCAGGTAATCTAGTGATCACCAGTGACATTATACACAGGAGCTCTGTATATAGTGTCAGTGTACAGGTAATACAGTGATCACCAGTGACATTATACACAGGAGCTCTGTATATAGTGTACAGGTAATACAGTGATCACCAGTGACATTATACACAGGAGCCCGGTACATAGTATATAGTGTAAGTGTACATGTAATACACTGACTCACTGGTGACGTCTCTAGGTGAAGTCCTTCAGCTACGCTTTTCTCCTTCATCTAGCACAGACCGCCATCAGGTCTTCCAGCCAGGACTCGTCTCTGCATAAAATAACACAGTTATCTAGAGCACATTCCCCAACTTCTACATTACACAGCTGAATACAGACATGCATCTGACGCGCCCCCTGGGCCAGTGCTGTAGTGCGGCGCACGTGTGCGCGGGGGAATACCCGGAGCCGGATCCGATGGGGGTAGTAGTCTCCGAGTGGCGGGGACCCGGTCCGTGCCCAGGGTGGTCAAACTAAGTGTGTGGCAGTCTTTGTAGATGTTGTTTAAGTGTCGACTATGCCACCCGTTGATTTGCGGTCGCAAGGCCGCCGCTGCAGAACAGTCCGCTGAGGCCGGTGGTATGTGTGCAGCAATGGTGGTATAACCCCCAACGGGAGAGGTATGGCCTCAGGGCAGCTGGTGCGGGTGAAGGGAGTGATAGAAAGGGCGTCCCGGTACCTTTAGTGCTGGTAGTGCGATGGAACACAGAGACTGATTGCAGTTTTCAATGCTTTATTCACAGATGTTATCAGTGTCAGTCCTGCAGGTGATGACGACCCGAGCCGTGCTGCGTCCACCAGGTACGGGGCTCGACCAACCCCCAGGCAGTTCCAGAGTGTGACCTTGAACTCCTTTCTCCGTTCCTTTCTCTGGCCGTCCCCACTAGGGACCCACCCATGTCCAGCTTCCTCGGGCCTTCTGGTGGCGAAACCTATCTCCGGTTTCCCTGACCCTATGTGGCGTGCCTTCGTGGTGAGTGTAGTGAGTGGTCGCGCCAAGACGTGGCCACGACCTCCGGTTCCTGGCTGAGGATAAGTGGCCTCCACCAGTTCGGGATCCGGTACCCTGATCTGCCAACCCTTCACCCGCTGACTCCTAGCGTGTTCGGGTTCCCTCTTCCTTCATGTCTCTGGGCCTTTCTCCAGGTTCCATTCCTTCCTTGTTCCTTGTTCCTTTCCTCTTGTCTTTCTCTCTCTTGCTCCCTTCAGGAGCAGCACCCAGACAGGGCTGCTGCTCCCTGTCACTTCTCTTCTCCTCTTCTTCTGTCTGACTGAACTCCTAAGATGGTGCCCACCTTTTATACTCCCTCTGACACCCGAGCCCAGGTGACTAGCCACCAATGGGCTCCTTCCTATGCCCAGAGTCCCTCCCCTCTCTGCTCCTGCACCACTGGGATATTCCTCCCCCCCTCCCACTCCAGCCAGGGACAGACGCTGTCGTACCTGCACATCTATCTGGTGGGAGTACCGTTGATCTGTCCCCCGGAAATGGGATGTATGTGGTGCATGCAGCTAACTGAGTTCTAGTCCACACTCCATCCTTACCCGGGAGTGGAATACCACACCTCTGGTTCGAGGTGCAATACCCCTGTAGCAGCCGAGCCCTCGGGGTGCTACATTCCCCCCTGGTAAACCACAGCACGTCCTCGGGCTGAAATAGAGTAAAAACAATTTTTAAAGTGTACGTACACATAAAACACATCAACTTTCATCCATCCCTTTATGGGAGGTTTTCTCAACAGCTGGCTAATGCCACCGGAACTCTTTTACAAAAACACTATGTAAAACTTTGGCATCATATCAAATTTCACATTAAGGCATTCTCAAATAAAACATTCTTGAATTCTCGGGTTCTTGGGATCTTGGGATCTGGCCGCTCTCAGTCTTCGGCCAGGTAGAGGGAAGGGATGACCGCTCTCAGTCCCAGGTCAGGTTAGGGATTAGGGCAAAAATAGGCAACAGTTCTCTTTCTGTCCCAACGGGGACCACACTCTTAGTGGAAACAGTCCCACAACAGTCCTTATACCCGGTCGGGTAACTATTTACATCTCCTTTTTTACCGTTTACGATTAACGGTGTGCTCCACACGCTCCTTTCTCTTCCTCAGGTTCAGACCCGTCCGGGCCCTCTTTCTCCTCCTCCTCCTGGTACGATTGCTCCTCTTCTTCCTTGACCCGGTGGACATGAAGGGCGTACCACCCCTTCACTCCCTTATGCCTGGTATAGGTGACGGTATCTCCAGGCACCAGGTCCCGTCCACTGTGCCCCTCCGGTAGGTGGGACTCTACGTCGCTCCTGTTTACAAACACCTGGCTTATGGTCTTCGGGTCTTGGATGATGCCCCAGCCACATGCCATGTGAAACTTAACAACAGTCCCGGTGACTCGGGGACCGTGAGCTGTACGGGGGGGATCCTGGCGGGTCCTTGTCTTCTGCTCCACGTTTTTAATGTGGAGCCACTCCTCCTTCACTTTCCTCTCTCTCCGCTCCCGCTCAAACGTTGCCAGTTGTTGGCGGCAGGTCTCATAGCGCCGGGCGGCGCCCGCCCGGGTCTCCTGAGTGAACCCCATCAGGTCTTCTCCAGTGGGGTCCCCCTCGAATTGGGCGTCCTCCAGCGGGGTGAAGAGAGGTCCACGGGCTCCGGAGCTGGGATTAGCGGTTCATCTGGGGCCCTTGCTCCTACGGGATGACTCTTCCTGGAGCGGGGGTTGGTGTACTCAGGCGGCCAGACGAATGGTGTCCCATCCGGGCAGGTGTGCTGCTCATACAGGTCTTTCCCCAATGATGGCACGACTGGGGGCCCCGGCTGGGGTGCAGCGCCCGCGGGCACTCGGCCTTTTAACCAGGCCGGTGACTTTCTGATCGTGCCCGGTGTTGGGGAGCACGGTTCAGGGCGAGGCTCCGCTGCAGAGCTTGCTGCTGGAGGGCTGACTACTGGTGGTGGAGGTACGGTGGGCGGTGCGGCACCCAGAGCTTCGGGTCCCGCGGCGGGAGGTAGGGGCAGGTCCGCGGCCTCAGGGCCCGGAGTAACGGCGTTCCCCTTACTTGTCGTTGCGGCCTCCCCCGCGGCGTCGTCCCCGGCCTCCGGTCCGCTTCTGCTGCCTCTCGGGATCGACGCGGTGCTGGATGGTGGCTGCACCTCCGGTTGGCAGGTCAGCGTGCGCCGGGTCAACTCCTCCTTCCACCCGGCGAGCATGTCTCGTTGCGCCCAGATCATCCTCCTGTTCAGCTCTTCCAGCGCGGCCTGCGCGTACTCCGGTTCTTCCTTCTGGAGCACCGCTAGCAGCTCTGCAATCTGGTATGGCGGCTGTGGCGGTGAAGCTCTCCTCCGTATCCGACATCCTCCTCCCCCCTAGTGGACCGTGGCCTACCTTGCGATGATCCTCTTCCGTAGGCCGCGGCTCCGCAGTGGATCGTCAGGGTTGAGGACCTTCCGTCGCGCTCCTGTGACGTCGGCGTCACTGGGCTCCTTCCAGGACCTTACGCAACGTTCGGACGTGAGGCGGGGCTTCAGTTCTCGCGGGCTTTCGGAGTCCACACCCCTCTTCTTCCCGCGCGGCGTCCTCAAGATGGCGCCCAATGGCGGGAAAACTCCACGGATGGCGGGAAGAAGGCAGAAGATGGCGTCGGATGGCGGGAATCGGCTCCGGATGGCGGGAATCGGCTCCGGATGGCGGGAAAATTCACCACAGGTAAGTAAAAAGTCTCTTTTTCAGGCACGCAGTACCCGGTGGTTGCGGGCACGAGATCCTGCCGACTACGCCAAAAGTTGACGCGCCCCCTGGGCCAGTGCTGTAGTGCGGCGCACGTGTGCGCGGGGGAATACCCGGAGCCGGATCCGATGGGGGTAGTAGTCTCCGAGTGGCGGGGACCCGGTCCGTGCCCAGGGTGGTCAAACTAAGTGTGTGGCAGTCTTTGTAGATGTTGTTTAAGTGTCGACTACGCCACCCGTTGATTTGCGGTCGCAAGGCCGCCGCTGCAGAACAGTCCGCTGAGGCCGGTGGTATGTGTGCAGCAATGGTGGTATAACCCCCAACGGGAGAGGTATGGCCTCAGGGCAGCTGGTGCGGGTGAAGGGAGTGATAGAAAGGGCGTCCCGGTACCTTTAGTGCTGGTAGTGCGATGGAACACAGAGACTGATTGCAGTTTTCAATGCTTTACTCACAGATGTTATCAGTGTCAGTCCTGCAGGTGATGACGACCCGAGTCATGCTGCGTCCACCAGGTACGGGGCTCGACCAACCCCCAGGCAGTTCCAGAGTGTGACCTTGAACTCCTTTCTCCGTTCCTTTCTCTGGCCGTCCCCACTAGGGACCCACCCATGTCCAGCTTCCTCGGGCCTTCTGGTGGCGAAACCTATCTCCGGTTTCCCTGACCCTATGTGGCGTGCCTTCGTGGTGAGTGTAGTGAGTTGTCGCGCCAAGACGTGGCCACGACCTCCGGTTCCTGGCTGAGGATAAGTGGCCTCCACCAGTTCGGGATCCGGTACCCTGATCTGCCAACCCTTCACCCGCTGACTCCTAGCGTGTTCGGGTTCCCTCTTCCTTCATGTCTCTGGGCCTTTCTCCAGGTTCCATTCCTTCCTTGTTCCTTGTTCCTTTCCTCTTGTCTTTCTCTCTCTTGCTCCCTTCAGGAGCAGCACCCAGACAGGGCTGCTGCTCCCTGTCACTTCTCTTCTCCTCTTCTTCTGTCTGACTGAACTCCTAAGATGGTGCCCACCTTTTATACTCCCTCTGACACCCGAGCCCAGGTGACTAGCCACCAATGGGCTCCTTCCTATGCCCAGAGTCCCTCCCCTCTCTGCTCCTGCACCACTGGGATATTCCTCCCCCCCTCCCACTCCAGCCAGGGACAGACGCTGTCGTACCTGCACATCTATCTGGTGGGAGTACCGTTGATCTGTCCCCCGGAAATGGGATGTATGTGGTGCATGCAGCTAACTGAGTTCTAGTCCACACTCCATCCTTACCCGGGAGTGGAATACCACACCTCTGGTTCGAGGTGCAATACCCCTGTAGCAGCCGAGCCCTCGGGGTGCTACACATCCACCATCAATATATGCTTAGTTATTATGCAACCTACCATTCCAAATATAAATTGTAATCCACCACGATGCCCCCATTAACTGTAAATAGGCACTTAATATATAATTTAATTAGAACCTCTACTCTTTCCGCCAATTTGTTACCAGTTACTCTCCTGCATCCGCAACGCCCCCTACTCTATACTTCCTGCTCCCCGCATTCATTATTTACATGCACCCCCTGCCCCAATTCATTATATCATGTCCGTGCTCTCCCCACCCCATCATCATTTATCATTTACTCTCCCCCACCCCACATTCATTATGTGCAGCTCATTATCCCCCTACTCCCAATTCCCCCATGTGCAGCTCATTTTCTCCCAATTCCCCCATGTGCAGCTCTCATCCCCCCCATGTGCAGCTTTCACCCCATGTGCAGCTCTCAAACCCCCCCATGTGCAGCTCTCAAACCCCCCCATGTGCAGCTCTCAAACCCCCCCATGTGCAGCTCTCACCCCCCCATGTGCAGCTCTCATCTCCTCCCATGTGCACATCTCTCACCCCCCCCCATGTGCACATCTCTCATCCCCCCATGTGCACATCTCTCACCCCCCCATGTGCACATCTCTCATCCCCCCATGTGCACATCTCTCATCCCCCTCCCCCACATGTTCCCTTCTCTCATCCCCCCAATGTGCATCTCTCATCCCCCTACATGTGCAGCTCTCACCACCCCCCCATGTGCACCTCTCTCATCCCCCCCATGTGCACCTCTCTCATCCCCCCATGTGCACATCTCTCATCCCCCCCATGTGCACATCTCTCACCCCCCCCCACATGTGCACATCTCTCACCCCCCCCACATGTGCACATCTCTCATCCCCCTCCCCCACATGTGCACCTCTCTCATCCCCCTCCCCCACATGTGCACCTCTCTCATCCCCCTCCCCCACATGTGCACCTCTCTCATCCCCCTCCCCCACATGTGCACCTCTCTCATCCCCCTCCACCACATGTGCACCTCTCTCACCCCCCTCCACCACATGTGCACCTCTCTCATCCCCCCCACATGTGCATCTCTTATCTCCCCCCCACATGTGCATCTCTCACCCCCCCGCATGTGCATCTCTCATCCCCCCCACATTTGCATCTCTCACCCCCCCCACATGTGCATCTCTCACCCCCCCCCACATGTGCATCTCTCATCTCCCCCCCACATGTGCATCTCTCATCTCCCCCCCACATGTGCATCTCTCTTCTCCCCCCCAACATGTGCATCTCTCATCTCCCCCCTCACATGTGCATCTCTCATCTCCCAGCCCACATGTGCATCTCTCATCTCCCCTCCACATGTGCATCTCTCATCTCCCCCCCCACATGTGTATCTCTCATTCCCCCCCACACATGTGCATCTCCCATTCCCCCCACTCCTAGTTAATTGTATTTAAAAAAAAATAAAACTTGTTATACTTACCCCCATGCGATCCCTGCAGAAACCTGGCGCTCGTCCAAATCGCTGACACCAGGTTCTCCTGACTTCCGGCCATGTGACGGCGCCGTCACATGACCGGAAGTCAGGGGAATCATGAAGGCGCTGCCGCAGCAGCGCAGCGCAGTGCTGAGATGTCCCGGACCCGGCGCTTAGCATGGGGCCGGGGGCCCCATGAGGAGAGAGACGCACAAGAGGGGGGCCCCCAATGGGGCTCCGAGCGGGCCCCTACCGGAGGGCCCCATACTGGAGTCAGGGCAGTCATGCCCTGATGGCGGCCCTGCTGGAGGCTGGAGGGGCCCCCTCTCCCTCAGGGCCCCAGCCCCAGAATCAGAAAGCAACAGCGCCGACGCCCTAAGTCAGCAGACAAGAGACACAAACAGCAGGCACTGGAGCAAAGAGTGCAGCCTGGCCTGAAAGGTAAGATTGCGGTCTTGCATGGTGGGAGATGGTAAGCCATGCAAGTACGCCGCCAGGGATGTTACATATACGGCCTATGAGGTGGTAGTGTCTCTGCCTCCTTTTTATCAAAGATGTCCGCATATGACCAGTAGGGTGCTGGCAGGCCAGGTAGGTTAGCTGGAGTAGACGGAGGTCGAGCAGGATGAACAGGAACCAGACAGGACTTATGACATTCCTGACCCCAGCGGAGCACCTCACCCGAGCTCCAATTCAGGATGGGCTCGTGTCTGTAACCAAGGTAGGCCAAGCAAGAGGGGATGAGAGAGACCGGACCGCACGTAGAAGGAGATCTTCTCCAAATGTAGCATTCCCACCTGAAGAGTTACAGGCTCAGTGACAAACAAGATGGTCTCAGAGAAAAGCTTTCCATCCACGGAGGAAACCGCTAAAGGATCAGCCAGACATATGGTAGGATTCTGATATCGCTCCACAACGACCTGTTAAATGAGGTTCCCAGCGACTCCGGAATCCAAATAGACAGTCTCGAAGAAGCGGGTCTTATCACTGGTAAGCAAAATGGGACAGAGTCAAGGGCGGAGAGGAAGAACTTTTGCCTAGGACGACCTCTCCGAGCGGTCCTAGACACTGGAGTTTCCCGGTCTCACCGGACAGAAGCGGATTAGATGCTCTATACTGCCACAGTAGAAGCAACTCCTCTCGGCGCGGCGGGCCTCCTGGCGAGACTTGACCATCTTAACTTGATCTATTTGCATAGACTCTGGAGAACAAACCGGAGAGGATGTTGGTTGCAATACTGGCCTTTGGAAAGTTGGTGCGAGGCGCAGGGATCTTCTCTCACGAGTCGCCTCCTGAAAACGGATGTCGATTCGTGTAGCTAATGACACCAGGTCGTCCAGAGAAGGAGGTATGTCACGATCAGCTAGCTCATCCTTGATCCGTCCGGAAAGGCCCTCCCAGAAGGTGGACATCAGAGCCTCATTGTTCCAGGCAAGTTCAGATGCAAGGGTACGGAAACGCACGGCATACTGACCCACAGAGAGACTCCTTTGGCGGAGTCGGAGAAGAGAGGAGGCAGTCGAAGATTTTCGCCCGGACTCATCGAACACCTTCTGGAAAGCCGCGAGGAAAGCCTGGAGGTCAGACACCAGAGGATCCCCTCTCTCCCACAGAGGGTTAAGCCACGCCAACGCCTCTCCGGTGAGATGAGACATGATGAATGCCACCTTGGCCCTGTCGGAGGCGAACTGGTGCGCCAGGAGCTCAAAGTGCAGCGTGCACTGATTAATGAAGCCCCGACATAGGGCAGGATCACGACCAAAACGTGGAGGAGCAGATTACCGGCGTCCTAAGCCGGGTGCCACAGCGCCACTGGGTTGAGGTGCCACCGGA
The DNA here is from genome assembly GCF_046119375.1 of Phyllobates terribilis. Taxonomy (NCBI): domain Eukaryota; kingdom Metazoa; phylum Chordata; class Amphibia; order Anura; family Dendrobatidae; genus Phyllobates; species Phyllobates terribilis. The sequence goes on along the minus strand of NW_027362761.1, from coordinate 15,222,458 downwards.
GCGAGTGCCGCTTGGTTAGAGGCACACACAATCGGGGTGGACAGTGCATCCAAGCGGGAGTTGACTGTCCGCAGATAGGACAGGATAGTATCCTGTTGGGATCTCTGGTGAGAGACCTCTTGGTACAGGTCTGAGAGCGAAGGAGCCTGGGAGCCACCGGATTCCATGGCCTGTGCAAATTGTTACGGAACCGGGTGGTGGAACCTCTGTGCTGTGATAGAAGGAGGGACCAGAGGGGCGTAACTAAGTGCCTACCCGGACCGACCCTGTCCACATGGCGGCTTAGTCAACTCCGTGAAACAAAAAGGAGGGACCGGGAAGGTGAACCAGGTGCCACTCTGGGACCGACCTAGTGTGAGAGCAGGCGACTCCCACGGGACTGATGGCCGAAGCTGACAGGCACAGCTGATGAGCACAGCTGGTAGACAGGCAGGCGGGGACGGCAGATAGACACGCAGGCGGGCACGGCAGATAGACAGGCTAGCGGGCATGGCTGATAGACAGACAGGCGGGTATGGCTGATAGACAGGCAGGTGGGCACCGCTGACAGACAGGCAGGTGGGCACGACTGAAAGACAGGCAGGCGGGGACGGCTGATAGACAGGCTGGTGGGCACAGCTGATAGGCCGGCGGGCACGGCTGATAGACAGGCTGGTGGGCACTGGAAACTGAGGGCTGGAGAGAGTGTTAGCACACAAACAACAACTTTGTACAGGCACCTCCATTATGGAGGGAGGATGTGCCTTAAGTAGGGGCAGTCCTCCGGCCATTGGCCGGGGACTTTTAGGATGGCACGTGTCCCCTTTAAGAGGAAGGGAGCGCAGCATGCCCTAAGTACAGAGACCGGGGATCTACGAGCGGTGCGTTCACCCCGGACAGACGCTGCGATGAGGCCAGGGGAAGGAGCGGGGAATGCCGGACCGGAGCCGCGGTGGTGAGTAGATCGGCTTCTCAGTCGGGCAGGAGGCAGAGACGCCGACGCTACACCAATGTTTTCCTTTTAGCCATTCTTGGGTGTTTTTAGCTGTGTTTTGGGTCATTATCCTGTTGCAAGACCCATGACCTGCGACTGAGACCAAGCTTTCTGACACTGGGCTGCTCATTTCTCTCTAGAATCCCTTGATAGTCTTGAGATTTCACTGTACCTTGCACAGATTCAAGACAAATTGTGCCAGATGCAGGAAAGCAGCCTCAGAACATAACAGAGACTCCTCCATGTTTCACAGTAGGGACAGTGTTCTTTTCTTGATATGCTTCATTTTTCCATCTGTGAACATAGAGCTAATGTGCCTTGCCAAAAACTTCCATTTTTGTCTCATCTGTCCATTCTCCCAGAAGCTTTATGGCTTGTTAACATGTAGTTTGGCAAATTCCAGTATGACTTTTTTATGATTTTTTTTCAACAATGGTGTTCTACTTGGTCGTCTCCCATGAATTCCACGTTGGATCAAACAATGGCAGATTGTGCGATATGACACTGATGTTCTTTGAGCTTGAAGTTTACCTTTAATCTATTTAGAAGTTTTCCTGGACTCTTTTGTTACCATTCGTATTATCCGTCTCTTTGATTTGTCATCAATTTTCCTCTTGCGGCCATGTACAGGGAGGTTGGCTACAGTCCCATGGATCTTAAATTTCTGAATAATATGTGCAACTGTAGGCCCGGGACCATCAAGCTGCTTGGAAATGGTCTTATAACCTTTACCTTTAACATGCTTGTCTAGAATTTTCTTTCTAATCTCCTGAGACAACTTTTTCCTTTGCTTCCTCTGGTCCATGTTGAGTGTGGTACACACCATGTCACCAAACAGCACAGTGAGTATCTGTAGCCCTATATACAGGCCCACTGACTGATTAAAAGATTGTAGACACCTGTGATGCTGTGGTAGCCATGCTGGTTCAATATGCCTTCAATTTTGAACAAATCCCCAACAGTGTCACCAGCAAAGCACCCCCACACCATCACACCTCCTCCTCCATGCTTTACGGTGGGAACCAGGCATGTAGAGTCCATCCGTTCACCTTTTCTGCATCGCACAAAGACACGGTGGTTGGAACCAAAGATCTCAAATTTGGACTCATCAGACCAAAGCACATATTTCCACTGGTCTAATGTCCATTCCTTGTGTTCTTTAGCCCAAACAAGTCTCTTCTGCTTGTTGCCTGTCCTTAGTAGTGGTTTCCTAGCAGCTATTTTACCATGAAGGCCTGCTGCACAAAGTCTCCTCTTAACAGATGTTGCAGAGATGTGTCTGCTGCTAGAACTCAGTGTGGCATTGACCTGGTCTCTAATCTGAGCTGCTGTTAACCTGCGATTTCTGAGGCTGGTCACTCGGATAAACTTATCCTCAGAAGCAGAGGTGACTCTTGGTCTTCCTTTCCTGGGGCGGTCCTCATGTGAGCCAGTTTCTTTGTAGCTCTTGATGGTTTTGGCAACTGCACTTGGGGACACTTTCAAAGTTTGCCCAATTTTTCGGACTGACTGACCTTCATTTCTTAAAGTAATGATGGCCACTCGTTTTTCTTTACTTAGCTGCTTTTTCCTTGCCATAATACAAATTCTAACAGTCTATTCAGTAGGACTATCAGCTGTGTATCCACCAGACTTCTGCACAACACAATTGATGGTCCCAACCCCATTTATAGGGCAAGAAATCCCACTTATTAAACCTGACAGGGCACACCTGTGAAGTGAAAACCATTTCAGGTGACTACCTCTTTAAGTTCATCAAGAGAATGCCAAGAGTGTGCAAAGCAGTCATCAAAGCAAAAGGTGGCTACTTTGAAGAACCTAGAATATAAGACATATTTTCAGTAGTTTCACACTTTTTTGTTAAGTATATAATTCCACATGTGTTAATTCATAATCTTGATGCCTTCAGTGCGAATGTAAAATTTTCAGTCATGAAAATACAGAAAAATCTTTCCTGTATACATATATATATGTTCTTTATGTATGGTCTAAAGACTTGGCCATTCTGCACCAAATTTGGCACATAGGTAAAATGGCTACTTTGGAAAATTTTAGACTGGGTTTGAGCTCTACAGGACCTATTGTGTTTCATAAATTCACAAAATAAGCAAAGCAAATGTTTATTGAAATTTCTTTGGAACACCTTCTAGAGATAATGTCACTGGCAAACAAACTTTTTACTGCACACAAACAGCAAACAGTTAAATAAAATAGATCCTTGCAAATCTAGGTAATTCTATTAGTATGTTTGTGTAGAGCACTTCTAGAGAGGAAATTAAATGTTGGCGATTTCCTCGACTTTTAACATCAGCAGAATCAACTATTGTTTGTGTTAAGGAATTATACACAGAAATCCCACATAATTACATTTCCTTCCCCCACAGTTGTTTTAGAATTCATGTGACTGAAAAATATTTAGTTAATTAGCCCTAAGCTCTGACAGGACCACCAAGGTTAGTGAAGTATTTTGCAAACCACTGCCAGTTTGCAAACGTTTGTTTGTATGCATATCTTGCAGAAAGTTTGCATAAGAAAAGTAAGAATAGATATGTTGTTTGTAAACTTTTAAAACATTTGTGTTATATTTTGTATTTTTTTCTTTAGAAAGAAGAGGAATTAATTCACGTGGAATGACAATTCCATGACAATGTTAGAGGGGATTTGTAAAAGTCTACATGTAGCAACAATGGTCTTCAGGTGAATTGTGGGATGCCATTGTGACTTCTGACTACCTCTTTAATCGTTATGTGGGGGAATGGAATCGTTAGTCTAAAGGCTCATTTACGCTGCAAGATGATTGTGAACAAGCATTCACGATAATTTTGCAGTGTGAAAAGATCACCCGCTAAACAAGCAAAAAGGTCGCGTGAAATAATTTTTAAGCAGGAAAATGATTGTTAAGCTTACTTAAACGTTATCTTTTTCGGCAACGCATCGTCCTATGTACACAGGACTGAGGTGCCGAAAACAATAGCAGCCTATGTTCACTGAACGATCTATTACAGATTGTTCAGTGCTCATCATTGTAGATCAGTCTGCATGTGTAAACAGGCTTTTTTTTATAATTATTTAAAGAAAAGATTCAGATATGAAAAATTACAATATGATACAAGTAGTCAAATGGATGGGCATCAACAGTAAAATAACATTAATGTTACAGTGAGAATCAACTGTATAACAAGTATTAAGGATCAAGCAAAATGTAGCAACTGTTGCTCTGAATTCCTCTTATTTTTCAAATATATAGAGAAAGAGAAGAAGAGGGGGAAGAAAACCAGGAAAAGAACCGCAGTCAACAGTACAGTAGACTGACGAGGGGAAGAAGGGGGGAGAGGCAAAGAGAAAAAAGGGAGTGGGGTGAACCCACCAGCGGAAATGCTAGACAATTAAACAGAATATTTATTGTCATATACTAATCGACACAGAACAGGTGAGCCGAGAGCACATGATCAGTAACCCCAACTCACAGTAAATCAAGATGCTCAGGAGTCTGTTCAATGACCAGCCATTGAAACCATGTAGTACGGAGTGTAAGAGTCATGGATGGAGGAAGTCGAATCTTCCAAATGTAAAATCTCATTTACTTTTGCTACCCACAGGGACATGGGGGGGGCAGGAAGATCTCTTCCAGAGAAGAGGGTTACAAGCTGTAGCCGCCATAACCAAAAATCTTAACGAGGAGCATTTATATGTAGCCAATGGAGTCTCGCAGTGATGCAAGAGGAAGAGGGCAGGACCCAGCTCTCCAGCAAAACCAGTAACTTTACGAATGACCACAGATACTTTAGACCAAAATGGCAGGAGTATATTGCATTCCCAGAAGATATGTAAGAATGAGCTCTCTGCCCCATCACACCTCCAGCAATCTGGATCAGAAGAAGGCAAAAGGACATGGAGACTGTCAGGAACTCTGTACCATCTGGAGAGGATCTTATATCCGGCTTCCTGAAATCTGGAACTGATAGAGGATTTATGAGTGAGGGTGAAGATATGAGATCTTTGTTCAGAGGAGATTTTAATATTGAGATCATTTTCCCATTTTAGGATGAATGGAGGAGGAGGTTGGTCCAGGGGGAAGTTCAACATGGAGTAGACCCTAGACAAAGTATGTCTGACTTGACCCGAACCAAAACATAATAGCTCAAATTGTGTTTTAGATTGCAGAAAATTTGATTTAGGAGGTAGTTTGTCAAAAAAGTGTTTTAATTGTACACATCTCCAAAAGCCCAGAGGGACCAGCTCGACTCGACTCATGAGAACCTCGAAGGGAGGCCATTAATTATTGCCACTAAAGGATTCCACCCGATCTCTCCCTGCCTCGATCCATGCCCTGAAGGTGGGATCGGAGTGTCCAGGAGCAAAATCTGGATGACTCAATATTGGGAAAAGTACTGAGTAATTGGGAATAGCAACATTGCTGACCAGGTTAATACAACAGTCCAGTGTAGGGTCTATTGTGGGGTGGGACTTCAAATAGTTAGGGATAGATTTGGCAGACCATGGGAGTGCACGTAATGGAATGGGACAAAAACTTTGTTCCATATGGACCCAAGCCTTACTTTGCCCATTTCTGAACCAGTTAACTATTCTTGTTAAGTGGCCGGCTAAGTAATATAGCTTAATATCAGGGAGGCCAATCCCACCTCTATCCTTGGCCTTGCAAAGAATTGTACGATTAATTCTGGGAGTTTTCTTAGCCCAAATGAAAGCACTCTGTATGGATGAGATTGTCTTAAAGAATACTAAAAATAAAATGTTCATTTTGAAAATCTGGCATCTACCAAATCATGTAAAAGTGGATTTAGACCACCTGTCACAATCTCCTAGGATAGAGTTGATCAGAACCGGAAAGTTATCCTGATATAGCGATTGGAGCTTGGCAGAGAGGCATATACCTAGATAATTCAGATGTCACTGGGCCCATCTAAAACTAAAAGCGTCTCTAAGGTCATTTAAGCAAGTCCCTGGAAGATTGATGTTTAAGGCTTCAAATTTTGTAAAATTAATATTGAAATTAGATAGCTGTGAATATAATTGAAATTCTCGCAATAGGTTGGGGAGGGTTATTTTAGGCTTGGTGATAAAAAAGAGAAGGTCATCTGCATAAGCAGCAATTTTATGTGAGTTTTGGTGGATTTTTATACCTTTAATGTCATCATTAGCTCTTATATGTCTGGGAAAAGGCTCAAGTGTTCGAATGAAGATTATTGGGGAGAGGGAGCAGCTCTGCCGTGTACCATTGTAAATATTGAAAGAGTCTGAAAGAATTCTGTTCACCCTAACCCTGGCTAAAGGAGACGTGTACAATGACAAGATCCATTGAAGCATCTGATTTCCAAGACCCAAGTACCTTAGAGTCTCCTCAAGAAACACCCAGTTAACCCTATCGAAAGCTTTCTCAGCGTCCGTGGATAGGAGCATCATGGGAGTATTTGACGATTTAGCCTTATAAATGAGGTTGATACTATTGGTAGTATTATCTCGTGCTTCACGACCCATCATAAAGCCAGCATGGTCTGGGTGGACGGATCTTTGCAAATAGTTTTATGTCTACATTTAAGAGGGAGATGGGTCTATAACATTGTGAGGGATCTTTCCCATTTTTATGGATTCCTGAAATGTGCGCTCTAAGGGAGTCAGCGGGGGAGGATGTGTTCTGGACATGGAGTTAAAAGCAACATCTAGTGTGGGATCAGATGTTCACTGAGTTTTTTATAATAGAGTAAGGGAAAGCCATCTGGGCCTGGAGCTTTCCCGTGTTTGGAAGAGGAAATTGCATAAGTGATTTCCTGAGCTGATATTGGTTCATCAAGAGTCTTAATATCATCGGATTTGAGCTTAGGGAGTTTAACAGATTTGATGTAGTTTTTAATTCGGGCATTAAACTCCGGAGAGATGATTAGGGGATTTTTACCTTCTATATTATAGAGGGAAGCATAGTATTTTTGAAAGGCAGATGCAATTTCTGTTGAGGACTGAAGGCGGAAGGTAGAGTGAGCAGAAGCGATTTCTGATACATATGCCAAACTCGTAAAAAATGGTGTCTACATCTGGCAAAAAGCCTTTCGCTTTTTTGCTGAGAAGGGACCGAAATTCCTCACGCACTTTAAGGACTGATATTCTAAAAGCATCTGTGCGCATGGGCGTACCCACCGTGGGGCAGGGGGGTGGCAGCTCCCCCCCCCCTAGAAGCAGGGACCAACGCCGCACACCAGGGCCGGCGTCAGCACTCGGGCAAATGCCGGGGCACCCCGCTCGCTATGGGACCCGTGAGCGGAGGAGAGCAGTATCAGCGCCCGCTCCCCCCGCTTGCTGAGGGCCCCGGCAGCCGGCACAATACTTACCCCTCCCCGTGCCTTCGCAGCAGCTCCTGCATCCTCCGCGGCTGCTGCACTGTGACGTCTCAGGTCAAAGGGCACGGTGACGTCTTTACACCACGCTCTCTCCTGAGCAGTCACAGCGCAGAGCGGGATGAGGCCGGCGACCCTGCAGTCCGGAGCAGCGGCAGCAGGTGAGACGTGAGGTATTTTATTTCTTTTTTTTTTTATTGTATGGAGGCCTGTGGCAGTATAAAGGAGGGGGTGAGGTGGGGGTGTGTGACATCCTGCATGGGGCATTATAAGGGGGGGGGTGTGTGACATCTTGCATGGGGCATTATATGGGAGGGGAGGTGTGTGACATCCTGCATGGGGCATTATATGGGAGGGGAGGTGTGTGACATCCTGCATGGGGCATTATATGGGAGGGGAGATGTGTGACATCCTGCATGGGGCAGTATAAGGGAGGGGGGTGTGTGACATCCTGCATGGGGCATTATATGGGGTAGTTGTGTGACATCCCGCATGGGGCATTATATGGGGGGTGACATCCTGCATGGGGCATTATAACGAGGGGGTGACATCCTGCATGGGGCATTATAAGGGGGGTGACATCCTGCATGGAGCATTATAACGGGAGGGTGACATCCTGCATGGGGCATTATAAGGGGGGGTGACATCCTGCATGGGGCATTATAAGGGGGGGGGGTGTGTGACATCTTGCATGGGGCATTATATGGGAGGGGAGGTGTGTGACATCCTGCATGGGGCATGATATGGGAGGGGAGGTGTGTGACATCCTGCATGGGGCATTATATGGGAGGGGAGGTGTGTGACATCCTGCATGGGGCATTATATGGGAGGGGAGGTGTGTGACATCCTGCATGGGGCATTATAAAGAAGGGGGGGTTTGTGTCATCCTGCATGGGGCATTATAAGGGGGGTGACATCCTACATGGGGCATTATATGGGGGGGAACAGCCTGCATGAGGCATTATGTGTGGGGAACAGCTTGCATGGGGCGTTATATGGGGGCCAGTATTCTGTATGGAGCGTTATATGGGGGCCAGTATCCTGCATGGAGCGTTATATGGGGGCCAGTATCTGCTAGAACCCTCCTGTTAGTTTTTGCTATCTTGTGTTTTGCGGTCACGTGACCAGCTTCCTATATATTCCAGCTCCGCCCTTCTGGCTTTGCTGGACTTCAGTGTTGTTTTGACTGTCTCTCTAGCCAGGTGCTTCGGTGCCTATCTTTGTCAGTTCTTGGTCCTCTGGGACCTTTAGTACTTTTTGTCAGTTTGTCCTTTTTGTTCTGCAACAACTTCTGTTTAGGAGGTGTCCCATTTTTGTCACAGTCCTTAGTTCTTTTAGGGACCCCTCCCTTTATTCTATAGGTCTCCGTTCAGACTAGCCGAGGACGAAGGCGGGTCTGTTCACAAGGAACAGGCAGCCCGTTACATCGTAGGGATTCAGCTTAGTCTTACTGTAGAGACAGCTTTCCCTTATCTTTCCTTAGTTTATGTTTCAGATCATAACAGTATCCTGCATGGAGCGTTATATGGGGGCCAGTATTCTGTATGGAGCGTTATATGGGGGCCAGTATTCTGTATGGAGCATTATATGGGGGCCAGCATTCCGTATGGAGCGTTATATGGGGGCCAGTATCCTGTATGGAGTGTTATATGGGGGCCAGTATTCCGTATGGAGCGTTATATGGGGGCCAGTATTCTGTATGGAGCATTTTATGGGGGCCAGTATTCTGTATGGAGCATTATATGGGGACCAGTATCCTGTATGGAGCGTTATATGGGGGCCAGTATTCTGTATGGAGCATTATATGGGGGCCAGTATTCTGTATGGAGCATTATATGGGGGCCAGTATCCTGTATGGAGCGTTATATGGGGGCCAGTATTCTGTATGGAGCGTTATATGGGGGCCAGTATACTGTATGGAGCGTTATATGGGGGCCAGTATCCTGTATGGAGCGTTATATGGGGACCAGTATCCTGTATGGAGCGTTATATGGGGACCAGTATCCTGTATGGAGCATTTTATGGGTGCCAGTATACTGTGTGGAGCGATTCGCTGGTTTCTGAGCTATTGTGGAATTTACAATAGATATCACTCATGTAATGTAAGAAGTGAAATCTTTGCATTGCACTATATATATATTTCTTTTCGGTATCTGTGCATCATGAATCGTGGTATGTGTTAAAGGGGCCCACTGAGACTCTTTCGTCCAGGGCCTACAAAAACCTGGAGCCAGCCCTGCCGCACACACACTTAGATCACCTGTGGTCGCGGCCAGCGAAAGTTCCCTCTGCGGCCGGCCGCAGGTGATCGCTCTGCTCTGCACCCAGCGGCCGGAACTGCGCAGTGTTACTGCATGGGGTCCGGCCGGGATTACCTTTAACGCACGCTGAGTGACACAGCACGCCGCATGTCACCTGATCAGGGTCCTGACTCCTGAGGCATGCTGACGTAGCACGCTGCCTGCCTCCCCTGTTTCCTGTCTCTGAGAATCCTGCCGGAGCGGAGCGCTTGTCCTGTTACTGTGGGCCGGCTGCCAGTGACTGTGGCAGCCAGCCAGTGTAAATTACACAATACACTCACTCACTGTGTAATTATTGAAATTTGGAAGGGCCTGGGCCTTGGGAGTAGGAACCGGTCCGGACCTGGAGAAAGGACAGGTGGTTAAAGACATTAAAGTGGCTGCACTTTTTGAGGAGGCTAATATTTTTTTCCCTGCAACAAGGCACACACTCTTCATTTTAAGTGCTTTCCCGTCCACCACAGCTATTGTTGAACAATCTTTCAGTACCCTTCGAAGGGTAAAGTCCTGGCTCAGAAGTACAATGGGAGAGGACAGACTGACTGGATTGTGTTTGATGAGCGTCCATCAGAAATTCTTCAAGGAAAATCAGGACTGCATTGAAACTAAAGTTTTGAACAAGTTTTCTTCAAACCCAAGAAAAATGATATTAGTATAAGACATGTAATTAGAATAAAAATCAAAATTTTTTGCAAGCAAATAATTGTAATAACTAATAAAGCACTTCTATAATTACATATAATTTTCTTAAAATTTTCATTTCATTCACCTTTTTCGTTTTAAAATGTTACAACCTGAACCACCATGGCTTGCCCCCCCCCCAGTTTTGATCCTGGGTACGGCCATGTCTGTGCGTAGTCGTTTATGGCGGGTTTCAAGATCTTTCAGCTGCAAGAGAGCAGATGAGATGTCCATCTCTCTCTCCCTCTTCAATCTGGCTCCATGTTTTATAAGAATACCCCTAATCACACATTTATGTGCCTCCCAAACAGTGTTTGGTGAGGAATCACCCGTGGTGTTTAAAGCAAAATATTCAGATAGGAATTGAAGGATCTCCTGAAAGATTACAGGGTCATCTAGAAGAGATGTGTTTAATTTCCATTGCCATTGATGAGGGATTGGAGAAGGGAGAGAGATGGACATTGTAATCAGAGAAGGCTATGGTATCTATTTCCGCATATCGCAGGCGTGCATAATGCTTCAGAAAAAAATAGTCTAATCTGGAGTAAGAATTATGGACTGAGGAGTAAAAAGAGAAATCTTTGTCACTCCGGTGTAGTAATCTTCAGGAGTCAATTAACTGGCGGTCATGTAATAGCTGGCTAAATTTACGTAAGGCAAAGGAGGAAAGTGCAGACATATCAGTAGAGGTGTCAAGAGTCTGGTCCAACGCCATGTTAAAATCACCTCCCAACACCAAAGTGCCCTCAGAGAACTCCTCAACCAGCTCCAAGCAGTCTGTTAAAGTAGATATCTGACCTACATTTGGGAGGTAAAGTGAGGCAAAGGTAAACACATGTGAGGCAATTTTGCCTTTAACCAGCAACATTCTACCCTCCCCATCACCGCGAGACTCCAAAAACTCCCATGGTAATGTATGAGAAACCAAAAGACTAGTCCCACGAGATTTGGTATCTGGCGCATAGCTATGGTATGCATGTGGAAACCAATGGTTTGAGAGTTTAAATGGTTTCTTGGTGCACAAATGAGTCTCCTGACAGAAGGCCAGGAGGATGTGCCTTCCTCAAAAGATTTGTCAAGATGGATCTTTTCCCCTAACTGTGTAGACCTTTCACATTTATCGAACCAAGCTTTAGATCTGTTTGTATTACTTGAGCCATAGTTCAAACTTGCAAGTAAGATATACAGTGGGTAAAGGGGGGGTTTCAGAAGGATGAGAAAAAGGATAGGAGATAACGAGGGATCAGTCCAGGAAGGGAAAAAAAAGAGGAAAGCGAGAGAGAAGGAAGGGACAGATATACAACACACAGGAATAGGAAGAGGAAAGAAGAGAAAAAATAAGAGAGGAGGGGGTTTACAGAGCAATCCAATCTGCTAGATCGGGGCTAAAGTCCGGAAAGGGAAAATACCCTAAAAGGTAAGGTATAAAGGGAAAACGCAGAAAACCATGGGGAGGGGTCATACATATCTCCATGCCTGGGTATGTATGGAATTAAAGTTATAGTCTAACCAAGGTAAGCTAAACTAATCATCCCCATCCCCCCTCTAAAAGAAGGAAGGAGGCACCAAACTTAGTAACATGGGAACTGGGAAGTTTCAGGATCCAGTATACAGGCCAAGTGAATAATAGGAGGGCTAAATCCAGACTGAGCTTGTCTAAGTTGACATACGACAGTGAAGAGGTAAGGGCTTAGTTATAAGAAAACAGTGGGTAACTGCACAATGGTAAGATATCTTTTATTTAGGCATTCTCAACAATGATACTGTTAGATAACTTATAAAGATAATATAAGCAACAATAATATGAAAAATGAATTTTCACTAAGAGGTAGTAAGCCTTGAGATAGCTTGGGTAGTACCAATAACATTCATCAGGTAGACCCAAAGATCCAATCACCCTGGATTTAAATAGGGTATATGACTAGAGTCGCCTTTTAAAGGGGTGAGAAGACTTATCCCCCAAGGATGGTAAAATATCTGAAACCAACAGTAGAGGGCAGCCCAACAGTAGGGCCTATGCCCACAACACAGCTATCTAATTTTAAGGGAATTAATTATGGCCAAACAGTCCTGTAAGAGAAGAAACAGATCAATAGTTCACCAATAGCCCCACCTTGGGTTGTAACTAGCAGTAGGGGGACACATCTCTCGAGGAGTCTTCTTCCAATCTTTGGATATCTGAAGTAGGCGTGGAATTCTGAAGATTTTTCATCTTCCTCCTTTGGGAAAGTTTAGGGTATCTGTCTGTGATAAGCCAAGTGGGGACAGTAAAAGGAGAGATTCCCAGGAATTTAAATCGCCAACCAAGGTCCTCCATTTTTTTCAAGAAGTAAAGAGAGCCATTTTTCTTTACAATAAGGTGAAAGGGATGCCCCCAGCAATATGTGGCCCCACTGTCTTTAATCTTAAGAAAGAGGGGTTGGATTTGTCTCCTCATATATAGAGTGCAGCTAGAAATGTCAGGAAATAAACGAATTTCAGCTCCCTACATACAAATTCTCCCATAAGACCAAGCATGTACGGTCTACTTATCAGTAAAATAATGCAATCTGCGCAAGACATCACAAGGGTTAACGGGGTCCAGAGAGCCCTGACAGGAGACCCGATGTATTCTATCTATTGTAAATGTAGCCTCAAGGGGTCTCTGGGTGTTTTGGTTGAAAATAGAAGTTACAGGGTGGGCGTGGCCTGGGCTCAACGGATGTAGGAGGTTGGTGAGCCGAGCTCCGTGCTGGCAGCCTATATACTGCGACTTAACAGCGTCATAAAAAGAGTGTCTCTGGCCGTATCATATATACATCGATTGGGGATAGTCCCAGGATTATTTTAAAACCATCCACGTTAAAATCTGATAATTTTTGGAGGAGAAAGCAGTGTATGACATCAGCGGTGCTGCGTTACTGCGGCAGTTAGTGTCCCTACTGAGCCTCTCTGAGGGGACGAAGAAGAGGAAAGGGGTAGGCAAGTGTCTACCCCTACCTCCCCCGTAGCACCCTTAAACACTTACGTGAAATCCCCACGAGGCCAGCTCCTTACAATCCGGTGTGCGGTGTGGAGAAGCGGAGGGTGACATCTCGCTGTGAAGCCAGCTGGTAACAGAGCGTCTCCTAGCAACAGTGTTCGCTCCCTCCTTCATAGAGAGTTTTACCTCATACCTGACACCAATTATCATGGTCATCTTCACATACATTACCTCACGGTTCGTGGGAGAGGTATCGGAGGCTCTGATCACAGGGGTAGATGAGCAGAGGCAACACTGACAACGCGATTTAAGACACACAGAAGTCTCTACAGGTGCAGCTCTGGAATAAGTAGCTTGTGATCCTGCGGTGCTGTGGCGCTACAGCTGAAGCGTCCCTATTGTGCCTCTCTGAGGTGACATAGAAAAAAGAAGAGGGGACTTAGTGATCAGTGCCATTGCACACTGTGTTAACCCATAATATCTCCAGCTCACACGGTGGGTGTGAGACTAACCAGGATCAAGTCACAAGATTTTGGGAGCCTGGCGTTACCTCAGGACCACCGCCAGAAATAGTGGTGGCTGAGATAATAGAGAGACGCAAGCTACTCTGAAAACCCCACAGGCAAGTGTCTGCCTCTTCCCTCCCCTGTCTCATCCTCAAGCACTTACTGTGAAAGCATCACAAAGTTAGCTCCCCTCGATCCAGGTGAGTGGTGTGGTGAATCGGAGAGTGACGTCAAGCAGAGGTGCCGGTAGGTAAAAGAGCGTCCTTCCACCATCAGTTTCAGCTCCCATCTTCAGAACGAGGTCGGAATCGATTTCAACAAAGGCCATAGTGGTCCCTTCCACTTGCTACGGAAGTGTTCACTTCGCGATTCGTGAGTGTGACAACGGGAGACCTGCACTGTATAAAGTCTGTAGAGGAAACTCAGCGGAATCGGAGTTGGCAGCACAGTTCAAGAATCCAAGAAGTCTCTGCAAGCAAGTGCTAATATCCCCCTGTCCTGTCTTTTGCCATCCTTCTGGTGGTCCTTGAGTAGTCGCCTCTTCCCTGGCACCAGGACCCAATTGGTTGTGTGGGAGTAGTGGAGGAGTGGATTATACAGAGGAGTTGGTCAGCAGCAGAGTTCCCTTAAATACTCTGTGCCTGCTCCAGTCATAAAGCCCATTTCCCGCATATTGACACAGCTCCAACTAAAGAAGGAACTTAGCATCACTGCTCTTTTATAGTAAAACAACGAACAGTCTCTATTTGCCCATCTTGTGTCTTCTATAGTGCCCTTAGGTCATCTACTTAAAATAGAAGTTTTATTGAATATTGAAAATTTTAGCTTTGGGACTAGGCTAATAGCCTCATAGCAACACAGCAGATTTACCCTTTCTTCCAAACTTGCTGTGAGATCCAACATCGCTTACTCAGCTCTCTGATACTGTTGATTTCAAACTTTACCTCCGCTATTAAACAAAGTCAAGTGTACATTCTACCTGTGGATCATTTATATTTCATCGTCCAACGGGGGGTATATATATCTATAGCTGTGCTAGCATATATTTGTACATTTTTGTGGTATCGTTTTCTCCTATTAGGTAGAATATCTATTAAATAAACTATTTAATCCACCAAAGTCAAATAAAATATTGTTTGAGGGTAGGAGCTCAAGTATTTGTCCAGCTTCAGCCTGATTAAGTCTGGTCAAACATGGGTACCACCAAAAAAAATGGAAGTAAACCTCCCAATTTTGCAAATAAAGTTAATTATCCAAAAGAAAAAAATCTCCAATTTCATGTACATTGTAATCCCCCAGAGGATTCCCTAAACTTAATCAGCCCTTTTAAATCCAGATCTCCCCTTAAAAGAGAGGACAATTTAGATTTGAAGAAAAATCTTCAAAAAGTGGTCCTCAAAATCCTCCTCAAAATACATCCTTTTCTTGCTCATCTTCACTTTCAGATTTAAACAGAGATTACTCCCCAACAACCAACTCTAATAATCTGAAAAGTGAGGACATGGATACTTCCTCCACTCATAAAAGACCAAAACTGGAAAACTGGGGACATAAGAGCACAATTTCACAGGGACTTCCTGTTTCTGAATCAGATTCTGAATGTGCTGATTATTCCCCAAATTTAAGTCCCGAAAAAAGCAAGCAAAAAAGGGATCATGTCCTTAAGGCCCCTGATAAAATTGTCCACAATACATACAACCTTAAAGAGCTCCCCTCTCCCTCAAATATGAATGCTGAAATTGACATGTTGGAGTTAGCAAAAGTAATTAACGACAACATGAAAATAAGTTTAGACAAGCAAACAGAACTAACAAACTCTAATTTCCAAATATTTAATAAAAGATTTGAGGAAAACGAGGAAAGGCTTGCTTCATTCAAAGTTAAAACTGAAAAATTGACAAATGACCAGATCAACACGCAATTAGAAATTAGTAAACTTAAAGCAAAATTGGCAGACTTGGACCGCAACCGCAGAAATAATCTTAAAATACGTGGTATACCGGAGACTGTTCCTGCTCATGGCCTCACTGACTATGTCAAATCTTTTTTCAAACAAATACTTCCCTCACTATCCAATCAGGAGTTAATCATTGATAGGATCCATAGATTACCTCGCCCTAACTCAATCTCACCAGATTTACCTAGAGACACATTATTGCGGATCCACTTTTTTCACACAAAGCAAAGAATACAAAATTTTATCAGAGTAGAAAAAACTTTCCCAGAGCCCTATAATAACAGAAAAATATTCACAGACTTGTCTAAAGAGACAATTGAGGCAAGGAAATTATTTAGAGACACCACTACTTACTTAAGAGAAGTGGGCTTAACTTACAGATGGGGTTTTCCTTTAAAACTGCTGGTCTTTCACAAGGAAAGAACCGTAATCCTCTTTTCACCAGAGGAAGGACGCAATTTTGTTATATCCTTGAAAGATGACCCTTCATTTAAAACTCCTCCTCTCCCTCAGAGAAATAAGCGTTGATCTTCCGCCATTTGAAAATTCTAATTCCATTTTAGAAGATTTTACTACATAAAGCTTCGTTAATAAAAATTGTAGGTTTTTCTCTTACTTATGAATGACTGATTGTAAGTTATGTTTGTATAATAGTTTCATTGTAAAAAATACAATACCTTTTAAATTTGAAGAGGGGCTTCTCGATTCACATGGTAGATTTCACATTCTCGTCTGTAAAATTAATAATCAAATATGTACAATTGTCAATCTCTATGTCCCTAATAGAAGACAAATTAGTTTTCTTAATAAAGTTCTGAAAAAAATCTCCAAGGTAAGAAAAGGGGAATTAATTATTATAGGAGATTTCAATATTGTCCCTGATTGTCATTTGGACTCTTCTTCCCCTAAAAGATGTTTATCTGCCTCCCTGAATACTTGGCTCGCAAAGAATGAATTGTTTGACATCTTTAGATGTATTAACACCACATCCAAAGAATTTACATTTTTCTCAGATGCTCACCAATCAGCATCTAGAATTGACTTATTATTAACACATGTCTTCTCCATTTCCAAATTCGATAACATTTTAATCCTCCCAAAAACTATTTCGGATCATTCTCCTCTACTTGGAGAATTCAGTTTAGGCCCATACTTCAAAAACAACTTTCTTTGGAAGTGTAACCCCACCCTTCTCTTCTCACCAGAATATAAAGCCATAATAGAAGAGAACTTAAAGGGAAGGTGCCATCAAAAAAAATTTTTTTTTCAACAATTGCGAAAACGTAAAGTATTATTGTTTTGATTCGTTTTTCCAATATTATCATATTTTTTTAATAGAGTAAAATATGAAAAATAATTTAAAGTTTTTGATATGTTCCACTTTGAAACACTAGGGGGAGCAGCTACTGAAATTTGGCATGAAAACCTTGTGTAGAGCTGGCATGCATTACGACTGCTGAAAATCTGGGCTGGATTTGCTCCATGTCTGATGTCTCCTCCTCCCCCCTCCCTTTTTGGGTGTTTACAAATGGATAAGAGACAATGAAGTTTAGGAATTAGGATCTCTCACAGTGAGGAGCCATTTTGTTGTAGACACAGTGATACCAGCACACAACTACATGCAGATCCTTATGCAGCAAGGTCTGATATTAGAGCGTCAGCTCTGCGGCCCAGGCCTGGATATACAGGAGTATATAGTACAGAGTGGTCACTGAGGTCTGATATTAGAGCGTCAGCTCTGCGGCCCAGGCCTGGACTGAATATTGTCCTTGTGTTCTTACTATTTATTTTGTATATAATGTATTTAAATGTTTCAGTTTTATTTAGTAATTTGTATTTTCATTATAAATGCAAATATAAAGGGTCGCCAGTCATGTGACCTCTCATGTTATGGATTAGGTACCAGTGACAAGTAACAGTAGAATAGTGACTGCAGCTCTGGAGGTGACTGGAGGATAAGACTTGCTGTCTTATTCTTTAGTCACCTCCAGAGCAGAATTCACTATTCTGTTACATGATGACACAGAATAGTGAGCGCAGCTCTGGAGGTGACTGGAGGATAAGACCAGATGTAACAGCAGAATAGGGAGTGCAGCTCTGGAGGTGACTGGACATCATGTCTTATCCTCCAGAGCTGCACTCACTATTCTGCTGTTAGATTGTGTCTTATCCTCTAGTCACCTCCAGAGCTGCGGTCACTATTCTGTGTCATCATGTAACAGAATAGTGAGTGCAGCTTTGGAGGTGACTGGAGAATAAGACGTGCTGAGGGTATTAGATACACCAGTCTGGGGAGTATCGCACATGATGACAGGATTAGATACACCGGTCAAAGGCATAATACACCAGTCTGGGGAGTATCGCACATTATGACAGGATTAGATACACCAGTCTTGGTTAGTATAGCACATTATAATGGGATTAGATACACCAGTCTTGGGAGTATCGCACATGATGACAGGATTAGGTACACCGGTCTAAGGCATAATACACCAGTCTGGGGAGTATCTCACATGATGATGTGATTAGATACACCAGTCTGGGGAGTATCACACATGATGATGGGATTAGATACACTAGTCTGGGCAGGATCGCACATGATGATGGGATTAGATGCAGCAGTCGAATGCATAATACACCAGTCTGGGGAGTATCACACATGATGACAGGATTAGATACACCAGTCTGGAGAGTATCGCACATGATGATGGGATTAGATACACTGGCCTAAGGCGTAACACATTAGTTTGGGGAGTATCGCACATGATGATGGGATTAGATACACCAGTCTGGGGAGTATCTCACATGATGACAGGATTAGATACACCAGTCTGGGGAGTATCACACAGGCTTGGATTAGATACACTGGGCTGGGGAGTATCGAACATGCTGGGATTAGATGTCTTTTCACTTTATACTGTATTTCTTACTTGAAGCTGCGATCATCCGATCTCTGCTATACATTGCAAAATACACATGCTCTTACACAAAGGAAAATAAAACATTCACACACACAGGAAAATACACACATACACAGAAAAATGCACATACACGCTCACACACACAGAAAAATACACATGCACACCCGTACTTGCAGAAAAATACACACGTGGTGTAATACATGACCCCGCTCCATCCAGTTCTATAGGTGCAATGGTGTAATAAGATAGGCCGTAGCAGCAGCCACTCCGGGGCCCGCTGCACTCCACGAGACTCAGCGGCTGTGATGAGCAGTGACGTCAGTAACTACACCGCTCATCAGAGTCACCGAGCCCTCTGTATAATGGTCCCATATAGTGCCCCACAGTATAATGGCCGCATATAGATCTCCATACAGTATAGTAGCCCCATATAGTCCTACATACAGTATATTGGCCCCTTATAGTCCTCCATGCAGTATAATGGCCCCATATAGTCCTCCATACAGTATAATGGCCTCATATAGTCCTCCATACATTATAATGGCCCCATATAGTCATAGTCCTCCATACAGTTTAATGGCCCCATACTAACCCACTAATGGAAAAAAAACCTGAAAAATAAATGTTATTGGAATAAAGACTCCCCAACATTTTCCCAGGTTCACCAATTTATTTTTGAAAAAAAAAGCCAAGCAGGTCCAATGTAGTCTATGAAATCCCACGACGATCCCCAAATCCGACGTCCAAAGGCTATGGAGCCTCGTTCAAAGAATGACGCTCCATAGGCCATAGCAGCAGCCACTCCGGGACCCACTGTGCTCCACTAGACCCAGCTGCTGTGATGGGCAGTGACATCAGTAACAACACTGCTTTTCAGAGTTGCCGAGCCCTCTGTATAATGGCCCCATATAGTGACCCACAGTATAATGAACCCTTAAAGTGCCCCACAGTCTAATGGCCCCATATAGTCCTCCATACAGTCTAATGGCCCCATATAGTGCCCCGCAGTATAATAGCCCCATATAGTGCCCCACAGTCTAATGGCCTCATATAGTGCCCCACAGTATAATGGCGTCATATAGTGCCCTGCAGTATAATGTGCCCCATATAGTGCATCCTGGTATATATGACCCCATCATCCTCCTGGTATACGGCCCAATCATCCTCCTCCTTGTATATATGGCCCCCATCCTCCTCCTCCTCATATATACGTATATATGGCCCCCATCATCCTCCTTGTATGTATGGCCCCATCATCCTCTTGGTATATATGGCCCCATCATCCTCCTCCTCCTCGTATATATGGCCTCATCATCCTCCTCCTCATATATATAGCCCCATCACCCTCCTCCTCATATATATGGCCCCATAATCTTCCTCCTCATATATATAGCCCCATCACCCTGCTCCTCATATATATGGCCCCATAATCCTCCTCCTCATATATATGGTCCCATCATCTTCCTCATATATATAGCCCCATCATCCTCCTAGTATATATGGCCCCATCATCCTCCTCCTCATATATATGGCCCCATCATCCCACTAGTATATATGGCCCCATCCTCCTCCTAGTAAATATGGCCCCTCATCCTCCTCCTCGTATATATGGTCCCATAATCCTCCTCCTCATATATATGACCCCATCATCTTCCTCCTCATATATATAGCCCCATCCTCCTCCTAGTATATATGGCCCCATCATCCTCCTCCTCATATACACTGTGTGCCGAATTATTAGGCAAATGAGTATTTTGATCACATGATATTTTTTATACATGTTGTCCTACTCCAAGCTGCATAGGCTTGAGAGCCAACTACCAATTAAGTAAATCTGGTGATGTGCATCTCTGTAATGAGGAGGGGTGTTGACTAATGACATCAACACCCTATATAAGGTGTGCTTAATTATTAGGCAACTTCCTTTCCTTTGGCAAAATGGGTCAGAAGAGAGATTTGACAGGCTCTGAAAAGTCCAAAATTGTGAGATGTCTTGCAGAGGGATGCAGCAGTCTGGAAATTTCCAAACTTTTGAAGCATGGTCACCGAACAATCAAGAGTTTCATGGCAAATAGCCAACAGGGTCGCAAGAAGCGTGTTGGCCAAAAAAGGCGCAAAATAACTGCCCATGAATTGAGGAAAATCAAGCGTGAAGCGGCCAAGATGCCATTCGCCACCAGTTTTGCCATATTTCAGAGCTGCAACGTTACTGGAGTAACAAAAAGCACAAGGTGTGCGATACTCAGGGACATGGCCACGGTAAGGAAGGCTGAAAAACGACCACTTTTGAACAAGAAACATAAGATAAAATGTCAAGAATGGGCCAAGAAATATCTTAAGACTGATCTTTCAAAGGTTTTATGGACTGATGAAATGAGAGTGACTCTTGATGGGCCAGATCGATGGGCCAGAGGCTGGATCAGTAAAGCGCAGAGAGTTCCACTCCGACTCAGAGGCCAGCAAGGTGGAGGTGGGGTACTGGTATGGGCTGGTATCATCAAAGATGAACTTGTGGGACCTTTTCGGGTTGAGGATGGAGTGAAGCTCAACTCCCAGACCTACTGCCAGTTTCTGGAAGACAACTTCTTCAAGCAGTGGTACAGGAAGAAGTCGGTATCGTTCAAGAAAAACATTATTTTCATGCAGGACAATGCTCCATCACATGCATCCAACTACTCCATGGTGTGGCTGGCCAGTAAAGGTCTAAAAGAAGAAAAAATAATGACATGGCCCCCTTGTTCACCTGATCTGAACCCCATAGAGAACCTGTGGTCCATCATAAAATGTGAGATCTACAGGGAGGGAAAACAGTACACCTCTCGGAACAGTGTCTGGGAGGCTGTGGTGGCTGCTGCATGCAATGTTGATCGAAAACAGATCAAGCAACTGACAAAATCTATGGATGGAAGGCTGTTGAGTGTCATCATAAAGAAAGGTGGCTATATTGATCACTAATTTTTTTGGTTTTTGTTTTTGCATGTCAGAAATGTTTATTTCTAAATTTTGTGCACTGATATTGGTTTTCCTGGTGAAAATAAACAAGTGAGGTGGGATTATATTTGGTTTTTATTAAGTTGCCTAATAATTCTGCACAGTAATAGTTACCTGCACAAACAGATATCCTCCTAAGATAGCCAAATCTAAAAAAAAAAACACTCCAACTTACAAAAATATCAAGCTTGGATATTTATGAGTCTTTTGGGTTGATTGAGAACATAGTTGTTGATCAATAATAAAAATAATCCTCTAAAATAGAACTTGCCTAATAATTCGGTACACAGTGTATATGGCCCCATCATCCCACTAGTATATATGGCCCCATTCTCCTCCTAGTATATATGCCCCCATCATCCTCCTCCTCATATATATGGCCTCATCACCCTCCTCCTCATATATATGGCCTCATCACCCTCCTCCTCATATATATGGCCCCATAATCCTCCTCCTCATATATATGGCCCCATCATCTTCCTCCTCATATATATATCCCCATCCTCCTCCTAGTATATATGGCCCCATCATCCTCCTCCTCATATATATGGCCCCATCATCCCACTAGTATATATGGCCCCATTCTCCTCCTAGTATATATGGCCCCTCATCATCATCCTCCTCTTATATATGGGGCCCCATATATTCACTAAATAAAAAACAGTGTGTTCAGCGCACAGCAGATGGATGATCTCCCTGCTGTGCCCTGAACAGGGCAGCAGTGATCTGTATCCTGTTAACACGGACAAGCTGAGATTACTGCTGGCCATAGCCGCTGCAGCCGCACGCCACATTCAGTACATACTTACCACGGGGCCTCCACTCCCTGGCACTTCCGTCGCCCAGCACCTCCGCTCCCTGGGTCCTTCACTACTCTTGAGTGTCATCGCACGCACTGCGCGCGATGACAGGGGGACAATGAGGCCCGCACTAACAGTGCGGGCTACAATAAAATGGCCGCAATCTCCTCCCACAGCTGCAACCTGGACAAGCGCAGGGGGCATGCCCAGGTCGCAGCTAGTGGCAGGAGGTGCGGCCTCTAATGCAAGAGATAGGGTCGATATCCGACCGCAGTCTCTTATGGCCAGGGCTGCCATAAGTGAGGTGTGTAAGATGCTGCTTAGCTTCTTACACACCTCCCAAATAAAAATGGCAGCCCCCAGTGGCTGATGTAAAAATTAATAAACTAAATACTATTAAAGTGGTACATTTCATTTTGTATTAAAAATTATTGATTATATAATCAAAATTTTTTAATACAAAATTAAAAATCGTGGCACCTTCCCTTTGAAAAACTATTTTAAAGAAAATGAAGATGAAACTATTAGCCCCTTTACTTATTGGAATGCTCATAAAGCTGTTCTTAGAGGGGAAATGTTGAAGTTATCTTCTTCCATTAAAAAGAAAAATAGGGCTAAAATCACTGAGATACAATCTCAAATTAGATCCAAAGAAGAGATACAAGCCAATTCACATTCGCCTTCGCCAAGGATTAGACAAGAAATCAATATTCTGAGACTAGAACTCAAAAAAGAAATCTTCGCCTCCTTTGATTCTTTAGTCAAAAATTCCAAATTCAAACTCTACGCTTCTCTGAACAAACCAACAAACTTTATGATGCGCCGTATCAAAAAGAAAAGACTGCATAACAGAATCGACAAAATTTTATCGGAAGACGGCACATATAAATACCATCCGAAAGAAATAGTCGCCACTTTTGCCAAATACTACACAAATTATACAACATTAATATGGATGATTCCGTCCCGAAACCCAACAATGATTCAATTAACGCATTTCTTTCTTCTATCAATCTTCCCCATATCAGCTAATAGGTATTGGATTCTTTAACGTCCCCCTTTACAGAAAAAGAGGTGATTGATACCATTAGACAATTAAAATCACATAAATCCCCAGGCCCCGACGGATTCACTAATGAATATTTTATAATATTTGATCATATTCTAGCCCCACACTTAACTCAAATCTTCAATCAGGCATTTTCGCACGGATCCTTCCCACTTGAAATGTTAGAAGCTACAATAATTCTTATCCCTAAATCCAAAGGAGACCTGGAAGATGTAAAAAATTATAGACCCATCTCTCTTATTAACACAGATGTTAAAGTATACTCTAAAGCGTTAGCAAATAGACTCAAATCTATGTTACCCACCATAATAAATAATGACCAAATTGGTTTTGTTGAGAGAAGACAGCCTACGGACGGTACAAGGCATTTAATTAACATTATTAAATTGTTAAACTCATCCAAACTTCCCTCAATTCTCCTTACATTAGACGCAGAAAAGGCGTTCGACTGACTGAATTGGCTCTATTTAGAACACGTCCTTACAAAATTTGGCTTCGATAAAAAATGTATTACATTTTAGCATTATACTCCAATCCCACAGCCAAAATATATGCCAATAACCATCTTTCAAGTTCATTCAAGATCACCAATGGAACGAGACAGGGCTGCCCTCTTTCACCTTTACTATTCGTCATCGCAATTGAACCCCTTGCGCAGAAAATAAGGGAGAATCAAATTATTAAAGGAATCCAAGCTGGTCCCCGGCAATTTAAAATCAATTTGTTTGCTGATGACATTCTACTCACTCTACTAGACCCTCTTAGTTTCATCAAAGAGGTTGCACATATCCTTGAAGAATTTTCGGATATTTCGTATTTTAAAATTAATAACAACAAATCAATAATAATCCAAATCAATTTAAGCGACGATACAATAAACAAAATCAAAATAGACTTCGAATACGGTTGGGAGGAGGAAGAATTTACATACCTGGGAATTATTATATCAAAAAATATAAATTCAGTCATTAATAAAAATATGGAATCAATTATAGAGGTAATAAACAAAGATACATTATACTATGGTGACAAAGACCTCTCGTGGTTGGGTAAGTCGTTAATTATAAAAACATTTGTCCTACCCAAAATCCTGCATGTTCTAAGAAATCTTCCTCTGATTATTCCCAATTTTTACATAACCAGAATGCAAAATCTTGTTAACTCCTTTATTTGGAGCGGTAAAAAGGCCAGAACTCCGACTGTTTTATTATACAAAAGCAAGGCTAACGGCGGTATAGGACTCATTAACATTAATGCTTAAGGCCCCGTCACACATAACGAGATCGCTAGCGAGATCGTTAGTGCGTCACTGTTTTGGGATCGCTAGAGAGTCGTTTCGTGATCGCTGGGGAGCTGTCAAACATGCAGAACTCATAGCGTTTCATCACACCCAATTTTCCAAGCAGCTTTGTTCGCTTGGAAAAAGCTTTCTAACCTTAAAAAAAAAAAAAGAATTTTAACAATTCTGCAAATTTCTCTCTCTCGTTTATTGCAACCATATTCAAACACCCGTTCCCCCCACACTGGTCAACCCTCGGCATAAACAAAATTAAAGATGTTTTTGACGGCACTAATTTTATCTCCTTCATAGAACTTAAATCTAAATTTAAATTAGCATCAAGTGACTTTCTTTACTACTCAATGACAAAAGATCTCATTTTGCTATTTCTCTCAAATAAAAGATCATTATCAGAAGTTTCAACGAATCTACTATGCAACATAGACCATAAATTTTTATGGAGTTTGAAGTACATTTATAGCTGTTTTAATAAAGATAATTTGTTAACTAAGACAACTTTTATGAAAAGATGGGAAACAGAACTCAGCTTATCTTTTACAATAGAAATGTGGGAGAATGCCCTATGCTCCTGATATGCCTCAAATATTTGCAAGTCGCTGCATGAGGGATATTATAAAATTTTATCAAGATGGTATTACACCCCCTCAAGACTTTCACATATCGACCTTAACAACTCTCCTCTGTGCTGGAGGAACTGAGGACAGCATGGAAATTTGCTGCATATATTTTGGGAATGTCCAAAAATTAGGAAAGTTTGGGCGCAAACTTCAAAATTAATCGACAGTTTAACAAGTCAAACAATTACGCTTACCCCCCAAAAAGCCCTTCTATCCCTTGAATTGGAATCTCTCACTTCACAAACTAGATTTCTTATTATTCATATTTGTTTGGTAATTAAAAACGCCATCGCTTTTAGTTGGAAAAAAAAAGACCCTCTTCGTTTCTTTGAAATTATAGATAGGATTTCACTTCACAAATCTTACGAGTTAAGATACGTATTTAGCAATATGGGTTCAACCAAAAATTAAAAAAAATGGTCTCTATGCTCTAAAAAATTCTCAGATTAAGAGAATGCCATGGAAATCGTGTCTTTTCTCATACTTAAATTTATGGGTTGACTCTTTTCTAGAGTAAATGTTTTGATTTTGATATTGACAGTACGGATTGATGTACATTTTTCTTTTGTGTCATTGTAAGATACTATCTTCTTTTAATTAGTTTTGTCTCAGAAAATTGTGCTTAATCATTTGAGCATCCTTCTTTCTTCCTCCTGTTCCCCCTCCCCCATCCCCTTCCCTCTTAGTGTAATTTGTTTGTTTTATCATAAATTCCAATAAAATCATTGGAAAAGAAAATAGAAGTTACATATAGCAGAAGATTTTCAGAGTTTGTGCTTTCATGGATCCCTTTAAGACGGATGTTGTTTCGTCTCCCTCTGTTCTTCTGGTCATCTAACAACATTGTAAGAGACTGTATGTGGGATTGAGACAGAGAAATGTCTTTTTTAAGGGCTAAGACCCTCCCTGATAATGAGGGGTGGTCTCTTCAATAAACACAGTTCTTGTAGATAAGGATTCTAGGTCACTTCTGATAATTGTAAGTGCCCAATCGTGTGAAGCTTCCTCTCCAGAGATCAAATCATCTAGGTCTTGTCTAGTAGGTAGAGTTTTAATCAGAACATGGAGACTTTGTAAGTCCGTCAAAGTTATAGCTCCAGTGATATTGGGGGAAGCTGCATGTCGGACTCACCCCTCTCCAAATCAGGCTAAGATACCGAGGCTAGTGGAACAGAGGCTCCAAGACCACAGGGGAGCCTGGTTCCCATGCGGGAAAGTCATCTCCACTTCTCTCCTCACCTTCAGTAAGTAGGGCGCCAGCATGTGGTGTTCTCCGCTCTGGAGGGTCCGACGCTATTGCTGCGCGATGCAGCGAGGACACGCCTGGCTTGATCTGAAACATGCGGGCCAGCGATGAATTACCAGCATTTCTTCTGGGTCCAGCAGTGGATTCACAGGACTTGTATCTCTTTTTTTCTGGACATCTTGAAAGGAATAATCAAAGGTTAGATCAGATTTAGTCGCCTGGGAATGCAGAGCTCCGGCAGGAAGCTTCCTCACACCACCATAGCTAAGCCACACCCCGTAAACAGGCTTTTAAACGACCACCAGTCGATAAATATTTTTAGTGCCACTGGTCGGTTTGTCTAAACAGACCCTAAGAGTTTGTCAATGGAGACTAGTGATGGCACCCATCACTGTCTGTTTGCCACTCTATGTTATGTCATCAGGAAAAGTGATGCAGAGATTTAATAAGTATTGTTGTTTTTATAAATATAATATATATATATATATATATATATATATATATATATATATATATATATATATATACAGTTATATGAAAAAGTTTGGGCACCCCTATTAATCTTAAGCTTAATGTTTTATAAAAATTGGTGTTTTTGCAACAGCTATTTCAGTTTGATATATGTAATAACTGTTGGACACAGTAATGTTTCTGCCTTGAAATGATGTTTATTGTACTAGCAGAAAATGATATTTGATATTTAAAGGGTGCCTTCTCCAAACTGCCATTTTGAGATCTCTCCACAGGTGTTCTATGGGATTTAGGTCTGGACTCATTGCTGGCTGTAATGCACATGCCCGGGCTGAGTGGCGTGTGCGTGTATATGTAGTGATTCCACTGGACCGTGCCGGAGAGTAAATGCCTGGAGGGGCGTAACTAAGTATCCACCCGATCCGACCAGGGTCGCACGACGGCATACGACGCCAGTGCACCAAGGAGGAACCGAGCAGAGGGACCAGGTGCTACTCCAGGACAGACCCCGGACACGGCTGTTGACCCACACAGGGGAATACAGGAACAGGCAGGTTAGGCTGGCACACAGATTGCTGGGTATAGGCAGACACGGCTGGTATGCAGACCGGCGGATGCTGGTAAGCACGACTGGTATGCAGGCAGGGAGGTACTGGCAGGTACGACAGGTTGGAGCACCGAGTGGATAGGACCCAGTACAGACTGGGACTCAGGAACAGAACCGCAGATGCGGTGGACAAACACAGCAGAGTAAGGCCGCCCAGGGTGGCGAGCAAGAGCAGAACAAGACGAGACCGCCTGGAGCGCTGAGCGAGAGAAGAGCAGGACAAGGCCGCCTGGAGCGGTGAGCGAGAGAGGAGCAGGACGAGACTGCCGAAGCAGCGAGCAAAGGGTCAGAGCAGAGCAAGACTGCCGGAGCAGCGAGCAAAGGGTCAGAGCAGAGCGAGACTGCCGGAGCAGCGAGCAAAGGGTCAGAGCAGAGCGAGACTGCCAGAGCAGCGAGCAAAGGGTCAGAGCGAAGTGGAAACCGCAGGAGTGGTGAGCAAGGCGGAGCAGAGCGGTGAGCAAGGCAGAGCAGAGCGGAAACCACAGGAGCGGTGAGCAAGGCAGGGCAGAGCGGAAACCGCAGGAGCGGTGAGCAAGGCAGAGCGGAGTGGAAGCCGCAGGAGTGGAGAGCAAGGCAGAGCAGAGCGGAAACCGCAGGAGCGGTGAGCAAGGCAGAGCAGAGCGGAAACCGCAGGAGCGGTGAGCAAGGCAGAGCAGAGCGGAAACCGCAGGAGCGGTGAGCAAGGCAGAGCAGGCAAGAACCGCCGGAGCGGTGAGCAAGGCAGAGCAGAGGGGACAGGGCTCTGTTCACACGGAACAGAAAGGAAGGGAAAGGCAGAACCAGGTACACACAACATACTTGCAATGAAGTAGCGAGTGGACTCTAAACTCACAAACGGGAGTACAAGGACAACGAGTAGGAGTTAGGTACGGGATCAGATTCTGCAGGAAAAGGGAAGGTACGGACATAGAGAAAAACAGGTAACAGGCTAGGAGAGTATTCAGACAAGAACAGACACAGCAGCAAGATACAGGAGCGGGTCTAGGTATGCGGCCCCTAGAAGGCGGAACGAACAGGCTAGGAGCGTGTTCAGACAGGAACAGGCAAGATACAGGAAGGGGTCTGGGTATGCGGCCCCTAGAAGGCGGAAAGAACAGGCTAGGAGCATGTTCACACTGGCCTGGAAATACAGCCTCCAGGATAGGCAGAAGACAACAGGCTAGAAGATAGTTCAGACAGGACACAGTTCAGACACGGGAACTGATACCGCAAGGCAGGAAACATAGACAGGACCTGGCACATCAGTGACAAGAAGCCAACTGACAGAACACAATGCTCAGGCAAGGATTCCAGGAAAGAGCTGGGTTAAATACCAGGTGACAGACAGGAATAGGCTGAGGACGCACAAGGGGTGTGCCCGCAGCAGCTACAAGAAGCAGGAAGTGATCGGGCGCCGCCCTTAAGCAGAAGAAACAGAGGCAAGCAGACAGCATGGAGGAAAGCCAGAGTGATAGTCTGGACTGGAAATCAAGTGCGCGCTCTTGCACAGTGGGAGATGGACCACTATGCAAGGACGCCGCCAGGTATGATACAGTACCCCCCCCTTTACGCCCCCTCTTCTTCAGGCCTGCCAGAATCTTCCGCAGGGAATTCGAGGGCCAATCCTTTACTTCAAGGAGATCACTCCCACTGTCCACAGGAAAAACTGGTCTCATCTGGGTAGCTAGAATGCTACCTCCTATCCAGCCATCCTCAGCAACAGACGAAACGGGTGGAGTACCAGGAACAGGACACAAGGAAGTCTCTCTCCACATATTTTCAGGTGGCACCCCAGAGGGTATAGGAGACAACTGGAAGTCCTCCGTCGGGTTGGAGGGGGGCAGAGACTCGGTGGTAACCTCTGCTTCGGGGTAAATCTTGTCAAGCTCACAGGAAGAAATGGGCGGGGTATCAGGTACAAGATGAAGAATAGTCACTGTCCCTTTGTTATCTGGTGGTACCCCGGAGGATTCAGGAAACAACTGGAGGTCCTCCGCCGGGTCGGAAGAGTGCAGAGACTCGAGGGTAACCTCTGCTTTGGAGTAAACTAGGTCGGACTCACTGGACGAAGCGGGCGAGGTATCAGGTACCCAGTATAGGAAAGTCTCTGTCCATTCACTACCAGGTAGTACCCCGAAGGGTTCTGGAGACAACTGGAGGTCCTCCGGCTGGTCGGAGGGGTGTAGAGACTCGGGGGTAACTTCTGCTTCGGAGTACACTAGGTCGGACTCACTGGATGAAGCAGCCAAGGTATCAGGTACAGAGTGTAGGAAAGTCTCTGTCCATTCACTACCAGGTAGCACCCCGAAGGGTTCTGGAGACGACTGAAGGTCCTCCGCCTGGTCGGAGGGGTGTAGAGACTCGGGGGTAACCTCTGCTTCGGAGTACACTAGGTCGGACTCACTGGAAGAAGCGGGCGAGGTATCAGGTACCAAGTATAGGAGAGTCTCTGTCCATTTGCTATCAGGTAGCACCCCGAAGGGTTCAGGAGACAACTGGAGGTCCTCCGCCTGGTCGGAGGGGTGTAGAGACTCAGGGATAACCTCTGCTTCGGAGTACACTTGGACAGGCTCACCGGTTAAAGTGGGTGAAGCATCAGATACCGGGTGCAGGAAGTCCTCCTGTGTGGATTCTAGGTGGGCAGAAGTCTCTTCGGGCAGGAGAACTGGTGCGCTACCCACGCACATTACCCGTTGGGGCTGCTCCGGGATACAGGGAAATGAAGCTTCAGCAGGGACATCAAGGTTGGGATCAGGAGGTCTTTGAGAGGACAGACCCTGGCGTGACGGCTTGCCTCTACGCCCAGCACGTCTGGACTGCCTCTTGAGGTTGGGAGAAGTATTCCGGAGAGCATAGTCATCCTGTGTGGATTCTGGATGGGCAGTAGTCTAGTGCACTACCCACACACATTACCCATCGGGGCTGCTCCGGGATATTGGGAAGTGAAGCTTCAGCAGGAGCCTCCGGGTTAGGGTCATCGAAGACCATTAGAAAGGCCACCAGGAAGGCCTGCAAGTCCAGGACGATAAGATCCTGTGCGTCCCATAGGGGGGTGATCCATTTCAAGGCATCACCCGCTAGGTAAGACATCATGAATCCCACCTTAACCCGATTGGTGGGAAAACAAAGAGGGTAGAACTTGAAGTGTAGCAAGCATTGCTCCACAAATGCACGACTCTGTCTTGGATCCCCATAGTACCGTGGCGGATCAGCAGGAACGAGTGCAGAAAGTTCCATCTGGACGGGTGCGTAATTCGCCTGGAACTCAGCTAAAGAAATTTTTTTTTTAAATTTATTTATTTATTTTTAATGCACGTATGGAAAACGTCTCAGAGAGCGAAGGCCGTGGGGCTCAACGGGAACCATGGCCTGAGCATGCTGTAATGCACACGCCCGGGCTGAGTGGCGTGTGCGTGTATATGTAGTGATTCCACTGGACCGTGCCGGAGAGTGAATGCCTGGAGGGGCGTAACTAAGTATCCACCCGATCCGACCAGGGTCGCACGACGGCATACGACGCCAGTGCACCAAGGAGGAACCGAGCATAAGGACCAGGAGCTACTCCAGGACAGACCCCGGACACGGCTGTTGACCCACACAGGGGAATACAGGAACAGGCAGGTTAGGCTGGCACACAGACTGCTGGGTATAGGCAGACACGGCTGGTATGCAGACCGGCGGATGCTGGTAAGCACGACTGGTATGCAGGCAGGGAGGTACTGGCAGGTACGACAGGTTGGAGCACCGAGTGGATAGGACCCAGTACAGACTGGGACTCAGGAACAGAACCGCAGATGCGGTGGACAAACACAGCAGAGTGAGGCCGCCCAGGGTGGCGAGCAAGAGCAGAACAAGACGAGACCGCCTGGAGCGCTGAGCGAGAGAAGAGCAGGACAAGGCCGCCTGGAGCGGTGAGCGAGAGAGGAGCAGGACGAGACTGCAGAAGCAGCGAGCAAAGGGTCAGAGCAGAGCAAGACTGCCGGAGCAGCGAGCAAAGGGTCAGAGCAGAGCGAGACTGCCGGAGCAGCGACCAAAGGGTCAGAGCAGAGCGAGACTGCCAGAGCAGCGAGCAAAGGGTCAGAGCAGAGCGAGACTGCCGGAGCAGCGAGCAAAGGGTCAGAGCAGAGCGAGACTGCCAGAGCAGCGAGCAAAGGGTCAGAGCAGAGCGGAAACCGCAGGAGTGGTGAGCAAGGCGGAGCAGAGCGGTGAGCAAGGCAGAGCAGAGTGGAAACCACAGGAGCGGTGAGCAAGGCAGGGCAGAGCGGAAACCGCAGGAGCGGTGAGCAAGGCAGAGCAGAGTGGAAGCCGCAGGAGTGGAGAGCAAGGCAGAGCAGAGCGGAAACCGCAGGAGCGGTGAGCAAGGCAGAGCAGAGCGGAAACAGCAGGAGCGGTGAGCAAGGCAGAGCAGAGCGGAAACCGCAGGAGCGGTGAGCAAAGTAGAGCAGGCAAGAACCGCTGGAGCGGTGAGCAAGGCAGAGCAGAGGGGACAGGGCTCTGTTCACACGGAACAGACAGGAAGGGAAAGGCAGAACCAGGTACACACAAGATACTTGCAATGAAGTAGCGAGTGGACTCTAAACTCACAAACGGGAGTACAAGGACAACGAGTAGGAGTTAGGTACGGGATCAGATTCTGCAGGAAAAGGGAAGGTACGGACATAGAGAAAAACAGGTAACAGGCTAGGAGAGTATTCAGACAAGAACAGACACAGCAGCAAGATACAGGAGCGGGTCTAGGTATGCGGCCCCTAGAAGGCGGAACGAACAGGCTAGGAGCGTGTTCAGACAGGAACAGGCAAGATACAGGAAGGGGTCTAGGTATGCGGCCCCTAGAAGGCGGAAAGAACAGGCTAGGAGCATGTTCACACTGGCCTGGAAATACAGCCTCCAGGATAGGCAGAAGACAACAGGCTAGAAGATAGTTCAGACAGGACACAGTTCAGACACGGGAACTGATACCGCAAGGCAGGAAACATAGACAGGACCTGGCACATCAGTGACAAGAAGCCAACTGACAGAACACAATGCTCAGGCAAGGATTCCAGGAAAGAGCTCGGTTAAATACCAGGTGACAGACAGCAATAGGCTGAGGACGCACAAGGGGTGTGCCCGCAGCAGCTACAAGAAGCAGGAAGTGATCGGGCGCCGCCCTTAAGCAGAAGAAACAGAGGCAAGCAGACAGCATGGAGGAAAGCCAGAGTGATAGTCTAGACTGGAAATCAAGTGCGTGCTCTTGCACAGTGGGAGATGGACCACTATGCAAGGACGCCGCCAGGTATGTTACACTGGCCACCTTAGAAGTCTCCAGTGCTTTCTCTAAAACCATTTTATAGTGCTTTTGGAAGTGTGTTTTGGGTCATTGTCCTGCTGGAAGACCCATGACCTCTGAGGGAGATCCAGCTTTCTCACACTGGGCCCTACATTATGCTGCAAAATTTGTTGGTAGTCTTCAGACTTCATAATGCCATGCACACGGTCAAGCAGTCCAGTGCCAAAGGCCGCAAAGCAACCCCAAAACATCAGGGAACCTCCGCCATGTTTGACTGTAGGGACCGTGTTCTTTTCTTTGAATGCCTCTTTTTTTTCCTGAACACTCTATGTTGATACTTTTTCCCAAAAAAGCTCTACTTTTGTCTCATTTGACCAGAGAACATTCTTCCAAAACGTTTTAGGCTTTCTCAGGTAAGTTTTGGCAAACTCCAGCCTGGCTTTTTTATGTCTCGGGGTAAGAAGTGGGGTCTTCCTGGGTATCCTACCATACAGTCCCTTTTCATTCAGAATCCGACGGATAGTACGGGTTGACACTGTTGTACCCTCGGACTGCAGGGCAGCTTGAACTTGTTTGGATGTTAGTCGAGGTTCTTTATCCACCATCCGCACAATCTTGCGTTGAAATCTCTCGTCAATTTTTCTTTTCCATCCACATCTAGGGAGGTTAGCCATAGTGCCATGGGCTTTAAACTTCTTGATGACACTGCGCACGGAAGACACAGGAACATTCAGGTCTTTGGAGATGGACTTGTAGCCTTGAGATTGCTCATGCTTCCTCACAATTTGGTTTCTCAAGTCCTCAGACAGTTCTTTGGTCTTCTTTCTTTTCTCCATGCTCAATGTGGTACACACAAGGACACAGGACAAGAGGTTGAGTCAACTTTAATCCATGTTAACTGGCTGCAAGTGTGATTTAGTTATTGCCAACACCTGTTAGGTGCCACAGGTAAGTTACAGGTGCTGTTAATTACACGAATTAGAGAAGCATCACATGATTTTTCAAACAGTGCCAATACTTTTGTCCACCCCCTTTTTTAGGTTTGGTGTGGAATTATATCCAATTTGGCTTTAGGACAATTCTTTTTGTGTTTTTTTCATTGAAGACAAATTAAATGAAGAGAATAATACCAAAGAATTTGTGATTGCAATCAATTTCAGGAAGAAACTGAGTATTATCTGACAGAATTGCAGGGGTGCCAATACTTTTGGCCAGCACTGTATATATATATATATATATATATATATATATATATATATACAAAAAATGGAGGCAGCACTCAATCATAGAGTCAGAAATAATTGCTTTAATAGCCCATATGGCTGTGGCAATGTTTCGGTATCAAAATGGAGACCTTTCTCAAGCCTACTTTCCTCTACTTTTATCTATATATATATATATGTGTGTGTGTGTGACACCCTGCAAAGTAAGCCATCACAGATGTCTGTGAACTCTGGTGCTCTGGTGTGAGGAGCCAGCTCTTCAGCCATTTTCACACACAGATGTAATTAATGTAAGGGCTATTGTGAAGTCTGGTGGGTAGCAGCCCTGACAGGAGAACTACTAAGCCCAGGAGAAGCAACCCTGCACCCCTGGGATTGGGAGGTGCTGGAGATTAAGAAGGCCGGCCAGTGCCTTGTGGTTGCTGTCGGGACTATAGCAAAATCTGTGCAGCCGCATGGGACATAGTGTCCTGCGCTGTTCAAGAAGTGCCCAACTGCCAGACGTCAGTTAGGGATCAGAAGAGGGATGTCTAGATATGATCCTTAGTTATCAGCAGTGGTTAGAGAGCTGAGGTTCTTTCCTCAGAGAAGTTTTAGTGCACGTATAGTGCTATATGCAGTGGGAGTGAGCAGAGCTGCTACACATTGCCAGAAAGAGCTGGGTTCATCACACCATGAGGGGCTCAGTGTACTGAATAACTGTGGAGAGCTGTAATCATCATCATCAACTGCTCCAGTAAAAGCAAGTCTGGACATTGCTTATTGAGAGGGGCTTATCCTGCATCCGTTCCACAACATTCCTCTTTTTATTCTGCTGAGGACGGCCTGCTGATCGGCGAGACCACCATGACAGTTTGCCGCCATTATATATATATGGGCAGCACGGTGGTGCAGTGGTTAGCACTGCAGCCTTGCAGCACTGGGGTCCTGGGTTCAAATCCCACCAAGGACAAAATCTGCAAGGAGCTTGTATGTTCTCCCTGTGTTTGCTGTGGGTTTCCTCTTGGTTCTCTGGTTTCCTCCCACACTCCAAAGACATACTGTTAGAGAATCTAGATTGTGAGCCCCAATGGGGACAGCAACAATAATGTATGTAAAGCACTGCAGAGTATGTTAGCGCTATATAAAAATAAAGATTATTATTATTATATATACTGTATTTCTACAGATCCTTTATTTTCAACTTGAAAGTCTTAGTTGGAAGATGTAGCAGAGAGATGTAGTGAACGGTTGCCAAAATAATTTCTTGTCATGCTGCTTTGAGGGACTTACAGCTTTGTTGAATTATCTTTTACAGATATTTCTCCCACCATGAAGACTCTGTCCAAAAAATTGGAGTTACAGAAGAGAATTGGTAGAGTATTGTGTAAAGTCTCAGCAGTGTTCTTCCTTACAATCGAATCTGCTCAATTTGACCCAAATATTCACTGCTTTTGTATCCATATAACCAAATTGCTATGATATCAAGTCAAAGTCAAGCATCGCCAAATGGATTCGGCGGCCTTTCAGTCAAAATGTTTTCAATTTGTAACTCATTAATTCTGAAATGGTAGAACATTGTAGACATCTCTCCTAAGATTGTTGTTTATGTGTACTCCTTATGTATGCCATGTTAGATACTTTACAGTCAAGAGTTTGCTATTTTGGAAACACAACCATGTAAAGATACAGCAAACAGAAAATGTAAAGCCGCAATGTTCTCTCCATGCTTTGGAAAGAGCCTTCATCCATTGCAACATTCAAGGAAGGATGTGGCACTGCAATATAATCTGTGGTAACAGTGGTTATAAGACACAAGGTCGGGTTGGAACAATAGCATGTAATTTCCATGACAGAACTCCTTCCTCCAGACTGGGGACCTTCATTGTCAAGCACAAGGCAGCTGACAAGCAGCAGGTGTGCGGTGCTGACAGCAGCTAAGTGGAGCAGTCATACATTATTGCTGAGCTCTCAATATCCCCTCACCTGTCAGGTTACAGGTATCTCTTCATGAAACATGAGCTTGTAAACTTCCTTTGTTCCCGATCTTGTGTCTCTGACCTGGATAGTCTTTGTTGGTTATCACAAAGTGGGCTCTAGTTACACCATTACATATTGTTTTCTTCCTTTCTGAAAATACTTCTAAAAATGCTACTTTGTTAAAATGAAGGAAAAAAAATAATCCAATAACAGCAGGTAATATTATTTTCTTGCAGCTAGCAACTTATGTAAGACAGGCACTGAGAGACATGAGCCTGGTATATTTGATGGATACTGCACTTTAGGCTTTGACACAGACAATTCCAGGAGTCAGCTCAGAATGTTAGGAGCTTGGAATAATATGGCGTTCGAATGATAGTCATGGCAGTGTGTATGGCCTCCCTAATAATAGTAAGAACCTGGTTGACCGGATAAGCTTTCTAGTCCAGACCTTTGGCTGTTTTGGTGCAGCCCGCAGACTGGAACAGTCAAAGGACTTTATACAATGTACCACACCAGGCAGTCGCCTCCTGTCTGACATCTCACTTTCACCAGTATCTGCATCCTTGGGATGCAGTGGGGGGCTGTGTGGGGACTTCATTCTTAGTGGGGCGTGGTGTGGGGACATAGTACTGTGTAAGTGGGTTATGTGGACACATAATACTGTGTAAAGGTGCTGTGGGGGCTGTCTGGGGAAAAAATACTGTGCAAGCGGGTTGTGTGGATGCACAATACTGTGTAAAGGTGCTGTATGGGAACATCATCCTGAATGGCAGGCTGTGTGGAGACATACAGTGGTGTGAAAAAGTGTTTGCCCCCTTCCTGATTTCTTATTCTTTTGCATGTTTGCCACACTTCAATGTTTCAGATCACAAAACTAATTTAAATATTAGACAAAGAGAACACAAGTAAGCACAAAATGCAGTTTTTAAATGAAGGTCTTTATTATTAAGGTAAAAAAACAAACAAACCTACAGCGCCCTGTGTGAAAAAGTGATTCCTCCCTAAACGTAGTAACTGGTTGGGCCAACCTTAGCAGCAACAACTGCAATCAAGAGTTTGCGATAACTGGTAGTGAGTCTTTTACAATGCTCTGGAGGAATTTTGGCCAACTTATCTTTGCAAAATTGTTGTAATTCAGTCACATTGGAGGGTTTCCGAGCATTATCCGCATTTTTAAGGTCATGCCACAGTATCTCAATCGGATTAAGGTCAGGACTTTGACTAGGCCACTCCAAAGTCTTAATTTTGTTTTTCTTAAGCTATTCAGAGGTGAACTTGCTTGTGTGATTTGGATCATTGTCCTGCTGCATAACCCTTGTGTGCTTCAGCTTGAGGTCCCGAACAGATGGCCGGATATTCTCCTTCAGGATTTTTTGGTAGACAGCAGAATTCATATTGACCACAGCAAGTCTTCCAGGTCCTGAAGCAGCAAAACAGCCCCAAACCATCACACTACCACCACCACATTTTACTGCTGGTGTGATGTTCCTTTTCTGAAATGCTGACGTAATGGGACATATGTTGCGCCCCGAGGGTTCGGCCGCTACAGGGGTATTGCACCTCAACCAGAGGTGTGGTATTCCACTCCCGGGTAAGGATGGAGTATGGACCAGGGCTCAGTTAGCTGCACACATATACACTCCTCATTTCCGGGGGACAGCTCTACGGTGCTCCCATTAGTATGCAGTCACGACTGACTATGTCCCTGGCTGGAGTGGGGAGGGGGGGGAACCCCAGTGATGTGGGAGCAGATAGGGGCTGGTTCCTGGGCATAGGAAGGAGCTCATTGGTTGCAGGTCACCTGGGCTCAGACACAGAGGAGGAGGTATAAAAGGTGGGCACCATCTTAGTTCTGGGGAGAAGTTTAGTTTGTGAGGAGAAAGTGAGAGTGGAGGAGGAGGGGAGCAGAGGCTCCGCTGGAGTTCTGCTCCAGAGCCAGGCCTAGGACACGGGCAGGGCGAGAGGGAGAGAAAGAAAAGGAACAGAACAGAAAGAGAAAGGAACCGAAGAGAAAGGCCCAGGAACACGAAGGAAGAA
This sequence comes from Phyllobates terribilis, assembly GCF_046119375.1. NCBI lineage: Eukaryota > Metazoa > Chordata > Amphibia > Anura > Dendrobatidae > Phyllobates > Phyllobates terribilis. The sequence continues at coordinate 15,184,237 of NW_027362761.1, read as the reverse complement.
GGGACCCTAAGGACCCAGGAAATTACGGGTGACGGGTCAGGCAAGGAAAGGGTACCGGATCCCAAGTTGGTGGAGGCAAATAATCCTCAGCCAAGAACCGGAGGTCGTGATCATATATTGGTGCGACCCCTCGCTAAACCTGCTAGGAAGGCACCATATAGGATAGCGGGAAACGGGGCCCACGTTTGCCCGCATAAATCCGCGGCAGCTGGACAGAAGTTTGGTCACTGGTGGGGCACGAGCCAGAGAGAGGACAGAAGGGGGTCCTGTGCCATGCTCCTGAATTGCCTGGGAGTTGACTGAGCCCCTCACCTGGTGGATGCAGCACGGCATGGGCAGTCACTACCTGTACAGAAGTGGCTTGGAGTATACGAACTGTGAGTAAAAGACCCTGGACTGCAACACGTTGTCTTTGTGCTTCTTACTTCGCCAGCACTAACGGTACTGGGACTCCCTGCACCATCACCCCCACCATCTACTCCTCGCTGCCCTGAGGCTACACTCCTCCCGTGGGGAGTCGTACTATTCCCTGCTGCACCCACAACACTAGCCTCAGCGGTCTGCACTGCAGCGGCGGTTAGCCCTGACCGCAATCCACGGGTGGCGTAGTCGGACACTGCAAAACATAGTAGACTACCACTGGTCTGACCACCCTGAGCCACGGACCGGGTTGCCACTACTACCCCCATCATCACACTGAAGCCCGGTTCCTAGTGCCCCACGGCTCAGGGGGCGAGTCACATACACCTTCCAAAAAGTAAAACTTTTGTCTCGTTAGTCCACAGAGTATTCTCCCAAAAATCTTGGCAGGCATCAAGTGTTTTCTGGAAAAACTGAGATGAGCCTTTATGTTCTTTTTGCTCAGCAGGGATTTTCGTCCTTGAACTCTGCCATTGCCATGCATGCCATTTTTGCCCAGTCTTTGTTATGGTGGAGTCATGAACACTGACCTTAACTGAGGCAAGTGAGACGTGCAGTTCTTTGGATGTTGTTGTGGGTTCTTTTGTGACTTCTTGGATGAGTTGTTGCTGCTCTCTTGGGGTAATTTTGGTTGGCTGGCCACTAGTGTTGAGCGAGCATGCTAGACACTGCTCGTTACTCGCCGGAGCATCTCACTACTCGGGATGTTCGGTGAGCACCGAGCATTTCTGGGTTACTCGGGCGGGAACTCGGGTCTCCGCCTTGCACGTTTGGCACTCTTTACAAAGCCAATGAACATGCAGGGATTGCCAGCCAGTCACTGTAATGCCGCAGCCATGTTGTTTGTGGGCATTACAGTGATTGGCTGGCCGCACAGCGTCACCTCGAGTATTTAAAACCGTGCGCCGCCATCTTGGACACAGTCGCTCCGGATCAGACAGTGTAGGGTCAGTGCTGCAGAGCTAGGGAGAGATTTATACTGTGAAATAGTTAGTGTAGGGTCTCTAAAGCCTGCCAAATCAAACAAACAGTCCTTCTCAGGATTAATATCCATCCCAGATATCAGGCAGGCAGGCTGTATAGGAGACGCAGTGGTTATACCAACAAACACTGCATTACAGTCCTGTGTGCTGCTCCTGCTGGTCAAATTGCTAGACTTATCTCCAGGTCTCAGGGGCCAGGAAAAATCCTTTTTTTTCATCTAAATCCTGTTTTGTTTTTGTTTTTCCTCAGTCAGACTGTACAAATACCTGTCTTATTAACCTTTTGGTATTCCCCCCCCAAAAAAAAAAAAAATTGAGTGTGTCTGTGAGTGTTCAGACACAAATATATCTGTTTAAAAGATTCTGGTGTTGGCCAGAGAACTAGAGCTGTGTTTTTCCTCTTCAACGGTTCAAATCTGGGTTTTATCAACCTGCTGGCCTTTTTTCCATAAAAAAAAAACAGTTTGAGTTTGTCGCTGACTGTTCAGACACAAATATATCTATTTTAACAAGTCTGGTATACACCAGGAAATTATAACTGTGGTTTTGCAGTTCCACGGTTCAAATCTCTGTATTATCCATTTTTTTGTCTTTTTTCCATATAAAAAAACATTTTCAGTGTCTCGCTGACTGTTCAGACACCAATATATCTGTTTAAAAGAGTCTGGTGTAGGCCAGAGAACTAGAACTGTGGTTTTCCTCTTCCACGGTTCTAATCTCCTTTTTATTACCCTTTTGCCATTGATAGTGTGAGTGTAAGCTATTTTACTTCATTTACAATGGGCAAGGTGCGTGGCAAGGGATGTGGAACTGGACGTTCTGGTGATGGTGTGTGCAGAGGACGGGGCCGTTGCCAAGGTGAAAATGTGCCACAACCAACAGCCACATCTTCTTGCTCCCAGTTCTTGACCGAATTACTAGGGAAGCGCACAACACCAAGACCACTATTGCGAACTGATGAGTGTGAATAGGTTATTAATTGGATAGCAGATAATACTTCCAGTCACCTGGGCACCACCACCTCCGGTCTGTCTTCCACACGGTCAAGTGTTAGTAGCCGTGAGTCTCGACCGCATACTCCTCCTCACCCTGATGCTCCTCCCTCCCACCATGCCGAGTGTCGTCAGACAGCAACTGATCCCACACTTGGACACTCTGAAGAGCTGTTCACTGGCCCATTTCCATATTTGGGCCCCTCGCCTGCTCCGCTTGAAGTGGTGGAAGAGGAGATCCCATGTAGCGATGCCCAAATATTTGAACAGCCACGTCGACAGGAAGGCGACGCTGGCAATTTGTCACAAGAGGTGGACGATGACGAGACACAATTGCCACGAAGTGAGGAGGAGGACCGTGGTGCAGAAGTGGAAGAGGAGGAGGTGGTGGATGATCTAGTAACTGACCCAACGTGGCAGGAGGACACGCAGAGCGAGGCCAGCAGCACACAGGGGAAGGGAGGCAGAGTACCCCAACAGGCAGGAAGAAGCAGTGTGGTGGCAGCACACAGAAGGCGGGCAACCGTTCCCCGTAACACCAACACGAGGGACGTTGCCAGTACAACCAGTAGGTCTTCCAGAGTCTGGAATTTTTTTAAACACTCTGCTAATAACCCCAAAAAGGCCATTTGTACCACCTGCCCGGCCAGCATCAGCAGGGGTGACAAAACTACCAGCCTGACCACCACCAGCATGATCAGGCACATGTCAGCAAAGCACCCGACTTTGTGGGGTGAACCCCAGGGTCCACGACCAGTGTCAGCGGGTGTCACCACTGCTTCTTCCACTGTTGTGCGTGTAAGAGAACCCCCTGTTGTGCGTGCAAGGCAATCCCCTGTCCATACTGCATGCAAAGATGCCCACTCCTCTGTCTTCACTTGTCATGGCAGTTCCTCAAGAAACAGCATCAACGTCCATGTCCACGTCCCACCGCAGCGTTCAATTGTCCATATCCCAGACCTTTGAACGAAAGCGCAAATTTGCAGCCAATGCCCCACAGGCCACAGTCCTAAATTCGTACATTTCATGACTGCTTGCGTTGGAAATGCTGCCTTTTAGGCTGGTGGAGACGGAATCCTTCCGCAACCTTATGGCGGTGGCCGTCCCTCGGTACTCGGTCCCCAGCCGACACTATTGTGGCCAGGGACGGTACATCTCCCTGACGGCACACTGGGTAAACATAGTGGAAGCCGGGACCCAGTCGGACCTTGGGACGGAACACATCCTCCCCACACCGAGGATTGCGGGCCCTATGTCAGTCAGAGTTGCCCCCACAGTGTACAGCTTCTGCGCATCATCCTCCTCCTCATGTTCAGCCTCCATCTCAGATATCACCACATCAGTTACAAGCTGGAAGCACTGCAGTACTGCCAAGCGGCAACAGGCTGTGCTGAAACTCATAAGCTTAGGTGAGAAACCTCACACTGCTTGTGAGTTGTGGACAACTGTGAAAGAGCAGGCAGATCTGTGGCTGAGACCGCTGAACCTACATCCAGGCATGGTCGTGTGTGACAATGGCCGTAACCTAGTGGCGGCTCTGAGGCGAGGCGAGATCACACACGTACCATGCCTGGCTCATGTGCTTAACCTCGTGGTTCAGCGGTTTCTTAAATCGTACCCCGAGTTGCCAGATCTGCTCGTCAAAGTATGCCGCCTGTCAGCTCATTTTCGGAAGTCGGCTACAGCTTCCGCCGCCCTTGCTGTGTTGCAGCAGCGTTTGCAGCTTCCGGCACACCGACTGGTGTGTGATGTCCCCACATGTTGGAACTCTACCCTCCACATGTTGCAAAGGATTTGTGAGCAGAAGAGAGCAGTTGTGGAGTACCAGCTGCAACAAGGCCGTCGATATTCAGGTCAGACTCCACACATAAGACCTCAGGAGTGGACCTGGATGTCTGACATATGTACCATCCTGGCAAACTTTGAGGAGTCCACCAAGATGGTGAGTGGCGATGATGCCGTCATTAGCGTCAGCATCCCACTTGTCTGTCTTTTGCAATGCTCTGTGCAAAGAATTAAAGAGGAGGCATTGCAGCCAGAGTATGATGAGATGGATCAAGAAGCCGTAGCGGGAGATTACACACAGCCCAGCCTCATCTCATCCCAACGTGCATTGGGGGACAGGAGGAGGAAGAACAGGAGCTGGTATCATGCGCTGTAGACGGTAGTACCTGTACAACTGTCATACCGTCAGTTCAGCGTGGGTGGCCTGAGGACAGGGGGGAGGAGGAGGAGGAGGAGAGCATGGTCAGTCGTCATCTTGGTGAGGACATGGAAGTCTTGCCCGTTACCAGTCTTGCACGCATGGCTGACTTTATGTTACGCTGCATTAACCGTGACCCTCGCGTTGTCAAAATGTTGGGTGACAGTCATTACTGGTTGGTGACACTTTTAGACCCCCGCTACAAGGAGAACTTTCACTCTCTTATTCCTGAGGTGGAGAGGTCTACAAAAATGGGGCAGTACCAGAAGGCCCTTGCTGCAGAACTGTTAAAAAAATTCCTATCTGAACACGCTAGCGGCAGAGGTCACAGTTCGTTGACCAACCAAGGCGTACAGGCGAGAGAGACGCAACTCCAATCTAGCAGAGGTAGGGGAACACTGTCAATGTTCTGGGACAGTTTTCTGAGACCCGCCCAGCTTACAGGCCCTGAGGCGTGGGGTACTCTCACAAGGAGTGAAAAGTTTCAAAAGATGGTGAACTCGCTCTGTACGCCTTGGTGGTCCTGGCCTTTCCTGCTGCTTGCGTGTTATTGGAGCGTGTTTTTAGTGCCGCTGGGGGAATTATAACTGATAAGCGCACTCGCCTGTCAACTGACAATGCTGACAAGCTGACCCTTATCAAAATGAACAAGGGCTGGATTGGGCCAGACTTCTCATCACCACCAAATGACAGCAGAGTAACATAAAGTCAAATCCACTGTGTTGTTTCGGGAGGTGTATTCCCATGCACCGCTTCACACCCACACATGGCTATACGCTTCCTCATTTCGGCTGTTTTTTGCTCTTCTCCTTATCCTCAGCCTCCATCATCACTATACCACCAGGGTGACTGTGGTCCAGCATTGCAAGTTCCTCCGTCCTAATTTTTGGCAGCTTTTGCTTGGAAGGCATAGGCAAAGACTATGGGAGACCCACTCCCCAATAATGGAAATAATGTTTTTAATATGCTGTACTGCATGGCTCTTGCAAGGGGCATTAAAACCGTCTTGTTAAGCTACTGTGACCTCCACATCTCTTCCAAGGGGCATTGATATTGTCTTTTTATTCCACTGCGACCTCCGCCACTCTTCCATGGGGCATTGGTATTGTCTTTTTATTCCACTGCAACCTCCACCACTCTTCCAAGGGGCATTAAAACCATCTTGTTAAGCTGCTGTGACCTCCACGTCTCTTCCAAGGGGCATTGATATTGTCTTTTTATTCCACTGGGACCTCCACCACTTTTTCAAGGGGCATTGATATTATCTTTTTATTCCACTGGGACCTCCACGTCTCTTCCAAGGGGCATTAAAACCATCTTGTTAAGCTACTGTGACCTCCACGTCTCTTCCACGGGGCATTGATATTGTCTTTTTATTCCACTGCGACCTCCACCACTCTTCCAATGGGCATTGATATTATCTTTTTATTCCACTGCGACCTCCACGTCTCTTTCAAGGGGCATTGATATTATCTTTTTATTCCACTGGGACCTCCACGTCTCTTCCAAGGGGCATTAAAACCGTCTTGTTAAGCTACTGTGATCTCCACATCTCCTCCACGGGGCATTGATATTGTCTTTTTATTCCACTGCGACCTCCACCACTCTTCCAAGGGGCATTGATATTGTCTTTTTATTCCACTGCAACCTCCGCCACTCTTCCAAGGGGCATTGATGTTGTCTTTTTATTCCACTGTGACCTCCACCACTCTTCCAAGGGGCATTGATATTATTTTTTTATTCCACTGGGTTCAGTCGCCACAGAGGTACTGCCCCTCACCCAGAGGTGTGGCATCTCCTTCTCTCAGGTAAGGATGGAGTGCTGCCTGGGACCCGAACACCCGCACTCAACACTACACTACTCCAGACCGGCTGGAAGGGCACTATGCACTGCTTTCTGCTGGCCCGGTCCCTGGCTGGAGTGGGGGGAACCAAAGTGAGGGAGAACCATGTAGTGGGTGTGGGTGAAGGACGCAGCCCAGGGGAGCACTTGAAGAAGATACATATATATATGGGGAAGCCATCTTTTTAGGAGTCAGAGGAGAGAGAGAGAGAGTGAGAGGACGTGGGGAGCGGAGGCTCTTCAGGAGCTCTGCTCGGGAGGCAGGCTTGGCCTGTCATGCCCAAGACTGAGAGAGGAGTGGGAGCAGGTGGAAGGCTCCAGGAACTGAAGGGATCCCAGGGGGTACGGCGAGTGCAGGACGGCACCCGTACGCCCGAATCTGCCAGGCGGTAGAGGGATCAGGCCACAAGAAGGGAACCGGTTCCTGGACTAGCTGAGTTACTTCAGGTCTCGGCTAGAAAACCGGAGGCTTCTGCACTTTCAAGGTGCAGTCGCCACATCCGCACCTAAGCCGCCGAAAAGGTCACCATGTAAGGTCCGGGAACTCCAAGTTGCCCAGAGGGATCCCAAGGTACCTGATCGGGACTTTGTGTGGCGGGGCACAGGGCTGGAGGGAAAGACCCAGCGCGTGAAGTCGGCTAAGAAAGGAACATACAGAAAGGGGTCCCGTTAAGTGCTCTGGAGATACTTGAGGGAGTGCTGAACCCCTGCTTGGTAAACGCAGCCCGACGTGGGAGGCTGTCACCTGTACAGGCAACTTGAGGAATTTAACAAACTGTGAGTAAACTCGGACGACTGCACCCCACTGTCTCTGTCAGTTATTGCTGCTACTTTATCATTCCCTCACTACTACGCCCAGCATCACCATCTGCATCAACCCTGCCCCGGGGGGCCCGCTCCGCCTGTGGGGAGCAGAAACATCTCAGCTGCCATCCCATCACCCCCGGAGGTCTGCAGCAGCGCTGGTACCCATTACCAGGGACCACAGGTGGCGTCACGAGACAAAACCATTTATCATCCCTTCAAGCAAAAACCCCTTTTTAAAGAGTGACCCCAGGGTACGGGCCCGGGAGCCGACTGCCGTGACATCCCACAGAAGGTCAAGGCCCGGGTACCGAGTCCCCCATATCCCCCTGGGTGAGTCATACTCTTCCTGGCGTCACGAACAGGATTTCGTGCCCATTGCCACCGGGTACTGTGTGCCGTATTTGAACTGTGTTTGAACTGTGGTGAACATCGCCGCCATTACCGCGTCGCCGCGCGGGAAGAAGAGGGGCGTAACCGCGGGAACCAGATAGGCGTGACCGTTGGTAGCGCGCGACGCCCAAGCCCCGCCTCACGCTCTGACGCCGCACCAGGAAGCGTCAGGTCATGGAAGGAGACCGTGATCTGCGGAGCTGCGGCCTACCCGATAAAAGCAAAGAAGGTAGGCTACGGTTTACTGGGGGGGTGCAACCATGGCCAACGACCAGCAAAACGCCGGAACACCGGTTAACGCTCCCGATGCTCAACTCGCGCCCGGCGCTGCTCAGGCCGGAGCGGCCGCCCCACCAGCAGGGGTCATGACTCCAGTGATACCCATGGCCATCCCGACAGAAACCTTTATCCCGGTGACCATGTCACTTACACCAGACACCATGGGGAACGCGGGTGGTATGCCCTCCAAGTACATCGTGTGGTCGAGGAGGAAGAGGACATACCCCTGCGGCCTATGGCTGATGACCCGGCTGGGTCAGTCAGCAAAAAACAGTAATACCCCCCCGGCGGGGACACCACTACTGAGCAAAAGTAAGTGGAACTGAACAGTGTAAATAGTTACCCGTAAGGGTACAGAAGAAAATTTGTGTGTGAACTGGAAAATAATGTGTGCATTTAGTTACCCGTAAGGGTATAAAGACTTGCAGGCTGAGGACTGTGAGCAGCCAAAAACTGTCCATTGTAAATAGTTGCACTTATTAAAGTGCCCCCAATTGGTTTTATATTAAAAGACCACTGAACAAAAACCCGTTTGACGTGGCCGAAGACGTGGTCCAACACCTGGATCACTTATGCCCTATAGCCATGCCCAGGGCCTACGTTGAAGGTTTTCAGACGGGTCCCTCATGCTACTCATGTTGCACCTTCACCAGTGAGATGGACACCTGGTTATGGGACTCACTGTAACTTTAAGAAGAATGTTTTATATGAAAAATGTTTTCTATACTTGATGAAAGTTTTATAATGTTTTGATAAAACTAACCAGTAACGTTTAAGAAAAAGTGCCTCCCATAAAGGGAAGAAAGCGTTTGTTTATAATCTTATATGTGATGCATCTAAAAATTGCATGTCTGTAATATACCCTGTTTTACTCTGTTCCAGCCCGCGGATGTGCTGTGTTTTACCAAGGAAGTATGTGGCGCCCCTGAGGGTTCAGTCGCCAAAGAGGTACTGCACCTCACCCAGAGGTGTGGCATCTCCTTCTCTCAGGTAAGGATGGAGTGCTGCCCGGAACCCTAACACCCGCACTCAACACTACACTACTCCAGACCGGCTGGAAGGGCACTATGCACTGCTTTCTGCTGGCCCCGTCCCTGGCTGGAGTGGGGGGAACCAAAGTGAGGGGGAACTATGTAGTGGGTGTGGGTGGAGGACGCAGCCCAGGGGAGCACTTGAAGAAGATACATATATATATGGGGAAGCCATCTTTTTAGGAGTCGGAGGAGAGAGAGAGAGAGTGAGAGGACGTGGGGAGCGGAGGCTCTTCAGGAGCTCTGCTCAGGAGGCAGGCTTAACATGTCATGCCCAAGACTGAGAGAGGAGTGGGAGCAGGTGGAAGGCTCCAGTAGCTGAAGGGATCCCAGGGGGTACGGCGAGTGCAGGACGGCACCCGTACGCCCGAATCTGCCAGGCGGTAGAGGGATCAGGCCACAAGAAGGGAACCGGTCCCTGGACTAGCTGAGTTACTTCAGGTCTCGGCTAGAAAACCGGAGGCTTCTGCACTTTCAAGGTGCCGTCGCCACATCCGCACCTAAGCCGCCGAAAAGGGCACCTAGTAAGGTCCGGGAACTCCAAGTTGCCCAGAGGGATCCCAAGGTACCTGATCGGGACTTTGTGTGGCGGGGCACAGGGCAGGAGGGAAAGACCCAGCGCGGGAAGTCGGCTAAGAAAGTAACATACAGAAAGGGGTCCCGTTAAGTGCTCTGGAGATACTTGAGGGAGTGCTGAACCCCTGCTTGGTAAACGCAGCGCGACGTGGGAGGCTGTCACCTGTACAGGCAACCTGAGAAACTTAACAAACTGTGAGTAAATTCGGACGACTGCACCCCACTGTCTCTATCAGTTATTTCTGCTACTTTATCGCTCCTGCACTACAACGCCCAGCATCACCATCTGCATCAACCCTGCCCCGGGGGGCCCGCTCCGCCTGTGGAGAGCAGAAACATCTCAGCGGCCATCCCATCACCCCCGGAGGTCTGCAGCAGCGCTGCTACCCATTACCAGGGACCACAGGTGGCGTCACGAGACAAAACCGTTTATCATCCCTTCAAGCAAAAACCCCTTTTTAAAGAGTGACCCCAGGGTACGGGCCCGGGAGCCAACTGCCGTGACATCACACAGAAGGTCAAGGCCCGGGTACCGAGTCCCCCATATCCCCCTGGGCGAGTCATTTTTATTCCACTGCGACCTCCACCACTCTTCCAAGGGGCATTGATATTATCTTTTTATTCCACTGCGACCTCCACCACTCTTCCAAGGGGCATTGATATTGTCTTTTTATTCCACTGCGACCTCCACCACTCTTCCAAGGGGCATTGATATTGTCTTTTTATTCCACTGCGACTTCCACCACTCTTCCAAGGGGTATTGATATTGTCTTTTTATTCCACTGCGACCTCCACCACTCTTCCAAGGGGCATTGATATTGTCTTTTTATTCCACTGGGACCTCCACCACTCTTCCAAGGGGCATTGATATTGTCTTTTTATTCCACAGGCACCTCCACGTCTCTTCCAAGGGGCAGTAAAACCGTCTTGTTAAACCACTCTGAACTCCACGTCTCTTCCAAGGGGCATTAAAACCATCTTGTTAAGCTACTGTGAACTCCACGTCTCTTCCAAGGGGCATTGATATTGTCTTTTTACTCCACTGCGACCTCCGCCACTCTTCCAAGGGGCATTGATATTGTCTTTTTATTCCACTGGGACCTCTACCACTCTTCCAAGGGGCATTGATATTGTCTTTTTATTCCACTGAGACCTCCACGTCTCTTCCAAGGGGCGTTTAAACCGTCTTGTTAAACCACTCTGAACTCCACGTCTCTTCCAAGGGGCATTATAACCGTCTTGTTAAGCTACTGGGACCTCCACTTCTCTTCCAAGGGGCATTAAAACCGTCTTGTTAAACCACTCTGAACTCCACAGCTCTTCCAAGGGGCATTGAAATGTTGTTTTTAATTACCTCTAACCTCCACGACTCTTCCAACGGGCATTGCATTTCCTCCTAATTTTAGTCAGCTTTTTCTTTTCAATGCATAGGCGAACACTAAGGGAGACCCACTCCCCAATAATGGGTAGAAAGTTTTTAGTACGCTGTAATCCACGTCTGTTTCAAGGGGCATTGCAGTTCCTCATAATTTTTGGAAAGCCTTCCATTCACTGGCCAACAGTGTACAGGAGACCCAGTTGCTATAAATTGAAAAAACAGTTTAGTTAAGGCCCTCTGACCTCCATGTCGCTTCCAAGGGGCATTGGAGTGCTTCGAAATTTTTGGTAGGCATTGCACTTACTGTATGCCCTATAACTGTGTAGCCGAACCGCTCCTTTTGGTACAGAAACGTATCCTACAAGACATGTGTGGTTGACTGGCCTGATATTGATGTGAATGGTCCCTGTTCCTCCTGCTCTTTCTCTTTTGCCACCCCCTCATCCATCATTCATCACCTGAAGCTTTGTTTTAATGGGAGTCATAGAACTGGGAAAGTAGCAGGAAAACATCCAGCAATCCTCGGAGGAGGTAGGATATGCGCCAAAACGCTAACCACCTCAGGCTTAGCCGCTACTACATACATGCGCTTGCATTCCAAGGAACAGAAAGCTAAGGAGATGGATGGCCTCATGATCATGAATAATTTACTCGTTGTGTAGGAGGCCAACCACTGCTGCTGTCTACCTTTTGAACTTTGTGTGGAAGCATGATTGACCCAGGACCCGCAATCCTCTATGTCTGGAGGACGTGTTGCATCCCAGTGTCCAACTGTATCCCGGCTTCCACAATATTAACCCAGTGTGAAGGCGTCAGTGAGATGGACCATCCCTGGCCACATTCACTTGTCCACGTGTTTGTGGTTAGGCTGTCCTTCCCACTAAATGCACTGGGGAGGGCACAGGTAATGTTTTCGTTTGCGCAGTTGTGTATAAGGTGCATCGGGACACCCAGGCGGCTGGGGACCGTGTGTGGGCACCCGGCCGCGGGGCTGCTGGGGGCCGAGTATGGACACCCGGCCGCCAACGCAGCCATGACATGGTGGCCGGCGTCTGCCTCCACAAGCCTAAAAGGCCTCATTTCAAGTGCAAGCAAGCTAGCAGTATGATATTGCAGCCTGGGGGTGGGTGGGTGGGTGGCAGGCTGCACACTTACGCTTGTATTCCAAGAAAACAAAGCAGATGTTAACTTCTATCATCATCATCATGCTCCTCACCTTGGCACTCTCAACTCCCCTGATGGAGAAGCCAGGGCCCACCGAAGGAGTCTGGTTGTCTGGTGGACTCGACCAATGCTGCCCTAAAGCAGGCCAGGCTAATTAAAGTGTGGGGAAGGTTATCAGGACAAATAGGGGCGGCTGGGGACCGTTTATGGACACCCGGCCGCCCCCAGGAGGCTGGGGACCGTGTGTGGGCATCCGGCCGCGGGGCGGCTAGGGACCGAGTATGGGCACCCGGCCGCCGGACGGCTGGGGACTGAGCATGGACACCCGGCCGCCCCCTGACGGCTGGGGACCGAGTGTGGACACCCGGCCGCGGGGCGGCTGGGGACCGAGTGTAGACACCCGGCCGCGGGGCGGCTGGGGACCGAGTATGGACACCCGGCCGCCCCCTGGCGGCTGGGGACCGAGTGTGGACACCCGGCCGCCGGCCGGCTGGGGACTGAGTATGGATACCAGGCCGCCGACGCAGCCATGACATGGTGGCCGGCATCTGCCTACACAAGCCTAAAAGGCCTCATTTGAAGTGCAAGCAAGCTAGCAGTATGGTATTGCAGCCTGGGGGTGGGTGGGTGGCAGGCTGCACGCTTACGCTTGCATTCCAAGAAAACAAAGCAGATGCTAACTTCTATCATCATCATCATGCTCCTCACCTTGGCACTCTCAACTCCCCTGATGGATAAGGCAGGGCCCACCGGAGGAGTCTGGTTGTCTGGTGGGCTCGGCCAATGCTGCCCTAAAGCAGGCCAGGCTAAGAAAAGTGTGGGGAAGGTTACCGGGACAAATAGGGGCAGCTGGGGACCAAGCGTGGACACCCGGCCGCCGGGCGGCTGGGGACTGAGTATGGATACCAGGATGCCAACACAGCCATGACATGGTGGCCGGTGTCTGCCTCTACAAGCCTAAAAGGCCTCATTTCAAGTGCAAGCAAGCAAGCAGTATGGTATTGCAGCCTGGGGGTGGGTGGGTGGCAGGCTACATACTTGCGCTAGCATTGCAAGGAATGGGGGAGGTACAATTGAACACTGCCCTGGGACAAGGACTTGCACGGGGATAGTTGCAAGTCTGCATCTTCTGATGCGGCAAGGATCACTTCTGATGGGCACACTTTTAGGCAGTGACCTGGGTGTCAGAGATGCTTCCAGGGGTCTTCCCCATGCTGTTCCCATGTCTTTTCAACACTGTATGCATGTGTCACACAGCACATGGCCAGATAAGGTTGTAAAATGTTAAAATGACATTTCCCGGTGAATGCATTTGTCACAGTTGAAAGCAATACAAAAGTGCAAAAACGCATAAAAAATGCTACTTGTGAACATAGCCCAAGGTGTGGAGGAGTATTTTTGTTTTTAGTTATTTATTTTACCTTATACACAAGTCTTTACCCTGGAAAGGATGTTCCTTAACATATTTCACAGGAAAGCAGTTTCACTTTCGTTTTTGAACGTTTTATTGTGAGCCCGTAAAAGTGGCTTAATACCTCTGACCACGTTGTTGACAGCAGTGACCTGGGGGTCAGAAATGCTTCCTGGGGCGATCCCCATGCTGTCCCCATGTCATTTGAGCACTGTCACTATCGTTTTGGGCACTTTTTAGACTTTCTACAGACTGCCGGGGATGCCACCGCAAAAATGCTCGGGTCTCCCATAGACTAAATTTGGGCTCGTTGCTCGGGTTGAGCACCCGAGTATCACGGTGAGCTCGGCCCGAGCTTCGAGCACCCGAGCATTTTAGTGCTTGCTCAACACTACTGGCCACTCCTGGGAAGGTTCACCACTGTTCCATGTTTTTTCCATTTGTAGATAATTGCTCCCACTGTGGTTCGCTGTAGTCCCAAAGCTTTAGAAATGGCTTTATAACCCTTTTTTCAGACTGATAGCTCTCAATTACTTTGTTTCTCATTTGTTTCTGAATTTCTTTGGATCGCAGCGTGAGCTTTTGAGGATCTTTTGGTCTACTTCACTTTGTCAGGCAGGTCCTAATAAAGTGATTTCTTGATTGATAACAGGTGAGGCCTGTGTGTGGCTAGGGAAATAACACTCCGCTTCCCAAAGATGTGATAAACCACAGTTAATTTCTGTTTTAAGGTGGGGGGAGGCGCAATCACTTTTTCACACAGGACCTAGTAGGTTTGGATTCTTTTTTCCTTTAATGATAAAGACCTTCATTTAAAAACTGAATTTTGTGTCTTTGTCTAATATTTAAATTTGTTTTGTGATCAGAAACATTTAAGTGTGACAAACATGCAAGAGAATAAGAAATTAGGAAAGGGGCAACCACTTTTTCACACTGCTGTTATACTGTGTAAGGGTGCGGTGTGAGGACATCATTCTCAGTGGGGGCTGTATGGGTACATCATTCTGAGTGGAGAGATGTGTGGGGATTAGTGTTGAGCCACCCCCGTAGTGTTCGAGTTCGGTTCGGTTCGTCGAACACCCGTGTGTTCGCCGAACTGTTCGTCGAACTGTTCGTCGAACACCTTCGAACACCGTTAAAACCAATGGCAGGCAAACAAAAACACATAGAAACACATAGAAAACACCTTCAAAGGTGTCCAAAAGCTGACAAACTGCTCAGAAGACACAACTAACACATGGAAAAGTGACAAGTACATATAGTCATGCGAAAAGAAAAGAGGTGGAGGAGTAAAAGGAGGGGGAGACACAGATATAGGCATGTCATGCCCTTCTAAAATCCAAAAAGTGAGAAGCCGACACGGCCAGTCCGCTCCTGCCCGTGCCACCTCCGTGTCGCCGGGTTTGTGCCAGAGCCGCGGTGAGCCCTGACGGCCTCTCCCAATACTGGTGCCTGACCGCTGGTGGGTCGAGCGAGCCCCCCTGTGGTGGAGGCAGCTCTAAGCTTTTTAATTTAAATTGTCTCTCTAATTTGAATGAATACACTTTAAATCCATTTACAAGGATCTATTGGAGGGCAAGTCTCATGCCAGCAGCCGCGTAATTCCAGCTCCAGTAGCGTCCACTAAAGCTGCTGCAGTTAAAAAGCTTTTATAAGGATCGAGCTCGGCTGTCCACCGCAAGGCATCCTACTGCCAGTCCCAGCCCCTATGCCTTGGGGTGCCTCCTGATGCTCTTCACTGAGTATCCCGTGGTCCCGAAGCATTTCCTTTGAAAAAATTAAGTGTCCAAACTACAGGTGGTGTAGCTTGCTTAACAGCCGGGATAATCCGCTGACTAGCAGACACTGCTACTAGGCACAAAGTATTTCCTGGGCTAGATGCAGTTAAAAATTTGTAATTAGATACTCTCGTTGGATGCTGAGAAAGCATTCCATAGAGTCTCCTGGCACGCCATATATGATTCTCTTAAAAAGCTTGGGGTAGGGGTCTAGGAGACCCTTTTATAGCCAAAATCACGGCCCTGTATCGCAATACGTCACCTAGGCTGAAGATAAATGGAACTGTAGCACCCTGAGGGCTCGGTTGCTACAGAGGTATTGCACCTCACCCAGAGGTGTGATATCTCACTCTCAGGTAAGGATGGAGTGTGGATCAGGACCCGACACCTGCATGCATTACACCACATTGCCATGGGGCAGGGCGACCAATATGCCCCTGAGATGGGCACGACAGTCCCTGTCCCTGGCTGGAGTGGGGGGAGGGAACACTGAGGAAGGGGAACCCTGTAGTGCAGGAGCAGGGAGGAAGCAGTTCCTGGGTGCATTGAGAAGGGAGTACAAAAGGTGGGCACCATCTTAGTTCAGTGCAGAGAAGTCTGAGCAGAAGTGACAGGGAGCAGGGGCTCTGCATGAGCTCTGCTCCGGAGGCGGGCCTAGTAACAGAGGCCCAGGCCTGGAAGAGGGAGAAGGAAGGAAGAGGAGCGGAGAAGGCTCCAGGAACGAGGAACGAAGGGATCCCAGGGGTGCGGACGGGCAAGTCGCCACCGCACGCCCGAATCCACCTGCGTGGAGGGGTCAGGCCAAAGGGGGAGACCGGTCCCCGAAACTAGTGGAGGCAGGAAACGACCCTCAGCTAGAAACCGGAGGCTGTGACATTTTATGTGGCGCAGCCCCTCGCTACACCCGCTAGGAAGGCACCACATAGGGTCAGGGAAACTGGCGCCAAGTTTACCAAGAGGAGGCCCGAGGC
The DNA here is from genome assembly GCF_046119375.1 of Phyllobates terribilis. NCBI lineage: Eukaryota > Metazoa > Chordata > Amphibia > Anura > Dendrobatidae > Phyllobates > Phyllobates terribilis. The sequence continues at coordinate 15,168,011 of NW_027362761.1, read as the reverse complement.
AGCCGGACAGAAGGGTTGGTAAGAAAGGCCAGACAAAGGACACACAAATGGGGTCCTGTGAAGCGCTCCAAAGTTATCTGGGAGTTGTCTGAGCCCCTCACCTGGTGAGCACAGTACGACGTGGGCAGCCGTTACCTGCAGACGTGGTCTGGATAATAAGAACTGTGAGTAAAGGCCCTGGACTGCATCACTGACTCCGTGTCGTTACTGCTGCTGCCCTGCACCATCACCCCCATCCTCCGCATACACTGCCCTGAGGCTATACTCCTCCCGTGGGGAGTTATGCTACGCTCTGCTGCACCCACAACACCAGCCTCAGCGGTCTGCCCTGCAGCGGCGGTTCACTCTGACCTCTATCCACAGGTGGCGTAGTCGGACATTTAAACATCAAAACCACATAAATAGTTCCGCCACTGGTTTGACCGCCCTGAGCCATGGAACCGGGTCGCCGCCACGGAGACTACAACCACCAGCATCCACCAAAAAGAGTCCGGCTCCGGGTGTCCCAAGGCCCAGGGGGTGCATCAGAACATTTTCATCACCTTTCACAATCACCAATGGGACAAGGCAGGGATGTCCTCTGTCCCCTCTCTTATACATCCTAGTGACGGAGCACCTGCTCTCATCAATTCGCCATAACCCCAATATTAGGTGGATTGAGGTGGGAGGCACCGAGTACAAGTGCTCTCTATTTGCTGATGATGTCCTAGTATATATCACTCAATCACATATATCCATCCATCCTGTTATGGCTGAAATAGATCACTTTGTTACATGGTCAAATTTTAAAATCAATGCAGCGAAGTCTGAGGCCCTCGATGTCTCCCTCCCTAAATCCATATAGGATTCCATCCAGTCCAACTTTCCCTTTGCCTGGCCCTCACAGGGTATCAAATACTTAGGAATTCCTATTCATAGAGACCTCTCCCATCTATGTTATCTTAATTTTGGGCCCTTTATTGAACAACTCCATACAGACCACGGTTGGCAAGTTAGAACTGTAAGATTCACTACGTGAACCACTGGTGTTTTGTGGAAAAGCACATGTACACTGTGTTCCAAATTATTATGCAAAAAGTGTTTAGGAGTGATAAGGGAAGAATTTGTTTGTTTGTCAGTTAAACTCATTGATGGTGATGTGTGTCAGGGCTCTTTATATCACTGTAAGCAATTGCAGACACCTGTGCTAATTAGTTTGGCAGGTGTGTCCAATGAAAGGCAAGACTACTTAAGAAGGCTGTCCCGCATTATTAAGCAGCCTACATTTTCTGCCAAAAAGGGAAAGAAAAAGGATGTGTCGGCTGCTGAGAAGCAACAAATTGTGGAGTGTTTAGGTCAAGGCATGACTACAATCAACATTGTGCGATGATCAGGATGAAGTGTCTTGGCAATCAAGAAGTATGTAGCTGATTCACAGTACACACGTGTGCGTGCAGATAAGGGCAAATTGAGGACTCTTTCCTACAGGCAATTACGTCAGGTTAAAAGAGCAGCGGCAAAAAAGCCTTGTCATAGCAGCAGACAAGTTTTTGAAGCTGCTGGTGCCTCCAACGTCCCCCGAACAACAAGATGCAGGGTCCTTCAGAGGTTTGCAGCTGTGCATACGCCATCCTGTCGACCTCCTCTTTCCACTTCACACAAACAGAAACGGCTCCAGTGGGCCAAACATTACATGAAGACTGATTTCAAAACTGTTTTGTTCACGGATGAGTGCCGTGCAACGCTCGATGGTCCAGATGGATGGAGTGGAGGATGGCTGGTTGATGGACACCCCACGCAAACACGGCTACAGCGCCAACAAGGAGGAGGTGGAGTAATGTTTTGGGCTGGAATCATGGGGAGAGAGATTGTCGGCCCCTTTAGGATCCCTGAAGGGGTAAAGATGCACTCCATAATGTATGTGGAGTTTCTCAAACAGCACTTCCTGCCATGGTTCAAGAAGAAGAACCGTGTATTCCACAGCAAGATCATTTTTATGCATGATAATGCAGCATCTCATGCTGCACATAAAACATCTGCATCTCTGGCTGATATGGGCATAAAAGGGGACAAACTTATGGTGTGACCCCATGCTTCCCTGACCTCTACCCCATTCAGAACCTCTGGAGCATCATCAAAAGGAGTGTCTATGATGGCGGGAGGCAGTTCACATCTAAGCAACAGCTCTGTGAGGGTATTCTGTCCTCATGCAAAACAATTGAAGCAGAAACCATCCAAGACCTGACAAATTCAATGGACGAGAGAGTTCAGAAGCTCCTTTCGAACAAGGGGTCCTATGTGAAAATGTAACATCACCTAGAATAAAGTTTTGAGTTGAAAACTGTTTGATTTCAGTTTCTAATAACCTGTTAATGCTTATAATTTCAAAAATGACCATTTTTTTGGTCTTTATTAAAATGAAAAAGTTGATCGAAAAGTTTGGGGGATCTAAGAGTGTGGCAACCCAGTAGTCAGGATTACTTCGAATTCTGACAATATGAGGGTCATGTTACAGGTAGTGCAGCAAGAAGGCACTTATGTGTCTTGCGCATCTCGGAGCCCCAAAATTAATTTCCGGGCTAGATGCAGCTAAAAATTATTATTAATTTTAAATCTGGTGGAGCTTAGTATAGGTGGCCTAATAGAATCAGTGCTGCACACTGCTACAAAGCCCAAATTATTTTCCAGCCAAGGTACAGATAAACATGATTAGTAATTTTAAATCTGGTGGAGCTTAGTATAGATGGCCTAATAGAATCAGTACTGCACACTGCTACAAAGCCCAAATTATTTTCCAGCCAAGATACAGATAAACATGATTAGTAATTTTAAATCTGGTGGAGCTTATTATAGATGGCCTAATAGAATCAGTGCTGCACACTGCTACAAAGCCCAAATTATTTTCCAGCCAAGATACAGATAAGCATGATTAGTAATTTGAAAGCTTAAAACGGTTGGTGAGGTGATTTTAACCAATCATCAAGCTTTTACTCTCCCCAGGATGACACAGGGGTAGAAAAGTCGTTTCGGATCCATGATTTGTTCATCTTTATGAACGTGAGTCTGTCTACATTATCAGTGGAGAGCCGCGTGCGCTTATCTGTCAGCACACCACCAGCAGCGCTGAACACACGTTCAGACAGAAAGATGGCTGCGGGGCATGACAAGATCTCCAAGGCGTAAGTGGCTAGCTCCGGCCATTTATCCAGATTGGAAGCCCAAAAAGAGCAAGGGTCCAGTGACACAGTCATGGCTTCAATGTTTACTTGGAGATACTCCTGTACCATCGTCTCTAGGCGTTGACTATGTGTCAGACTTCTTGTCTCCTGTGGCCTTACAAAGGATGGGCTAAAAAAGTGGTGAAATGATTCCGCAAAATTGATGTTACCAGCAGATACTGTGGTTCTGTTACGGTTTGAGTGCTGAACACTCGACGGTCCCACGGTTGGCAAGTTGGAACTGTGAGATTCACTACGTGCACCACTGGTGTTTTGTGGAAAAGCACATGTAAGATTCTGCAACAGTCTCTGCTGATACTCCTGCATGCGTGCATCCCTTTCTATGGCAGGAATAATTTCTGCAAATTTAATTTTGTACCGGGGATCTAACAGTGTGGCAACCCAGTAGTCAGGATTATTTCTAATTCTCACAATTCGAGGGTCATGTTGCAGGTAGTGCAGCAAGAAGGCACTCGTGTGTTGCGCATCCAGGAGCACCAAGTCCCTGTTGTGCTGGTGGCGAGGTAACAATCATGCTTCCTTCCTCTGTCCTCTCCCCCCAACCTCGCACAACAGAAATGTGATCAAGGTCTCCCTCATCTGATGAGTCTTCCATCAGTTCGTCCTCCACTTCTTCCTTGGCTCCTGCACCTTCCTCACTAGTTTGGCTGCTACCATGCGCCCTGGTAAAACCATCTCCCCCACCCTCACATGCCTGCCGCCTTGGTGCTGCCGACCGTCTGGACCTTGCAGATTTTAGCCCTTCCGCATACAACTCCTCCTCCTCTACTTCCTCCACCTCCTCTTGTGCCACCACCTGACTCCGAATTCTGTTTAACATGTGCTCCAGCATGTAAATCACCGGAATAGTCATGCTGATAATGACATCGTCAGCACTAAACATCTTCGTCGCCATTTCAAAACTGTGCAGAAGGGTGCATAGGTCCCTGATCTGAGACCACTCCTCCAGCGTGATTTGCTCCACCTCTGGATCTCGTTGGCCCAGGCTATACGTCAGAATGTATTGCACCAGGGCTTGTCGGTGCTGCCACAGTCGCTGCAACATGTGCAGAGTTGAATTCCACCAGGTAGGCACATCGCATTTTAGCCGGTGAAGTGGCAGGCCCAACGACTTCTGTAGAGATGTAAGTCGCTGAGCTGCGGGATGCGAACGGCGGAAGTGAGCACACAGCGACCGTGCCCTCTGCAGAAGGCCATCTAGTCCGGGATAGTGGGCTAAAAATTGCTGGACAACCAGGTTCAACACGTGAGCCATACAAGGCACGTGTGTGACATTGCCCCGGCGAAGGGCCGCACCCAGGTTTGCAGCATTGTCGCACACGGCCTTCCTTGGTTTCAGGTCCAGTGGAGACAACCATTCATGAAATTGGTTCTCCAGAGCTGACCACAACTCCTCAGCTGTGTGACTCACATTTCCCAGACATTTCAAAGTAAAAACCGCCTGATGACGTTGAGCCCTACTGCCAGCATAGTAAGGAGGTGTGCAGGATCCCTTCTGCGCAGTTAGAAAGCTTGTGGCATGACCAGACAGGCTTTGGGTGCAGGTGGAGGACCGAGAGGAGGTTGAGGAGGCAGAAGCAGTGGAGGAACTTTGAGATAAAGAGGATTGACGCACAACTCGTGGGGACGGCAAGACTTGGACAGCAGCCCCTTGTCCTGCTGTCACCATAGTTACCCAGTGCCCAGTCAGCGACATGTAACGCCCCTGTCCATGCCTACTCGTCCAAGTGTCTGTGGTGAAATGCACCCTGTCACACACAGAGTTTCTCAAAGAAGCGGTGATGTTGTGTGCGACATGCTGGTGGAGCGCAGGCACACCTTTCTTTGAGAAGTAGTGCCGACTGGGCATCTGGTACTGGGGCACTGCGACGGACATAAGGTCTCGAAAATCCTCTGTGTCCACCAGGCGGAAAGGCAGCATTTCTGTAGCCAAGAGCTTGCAGATGGTGAAATTCAACCTCTTAGCTTTCTCATGGCTAGGAGGAAATGGTCTTTTACTTGTCCACATCTGAGGGACCGAGGGCTGGCTATTGTGCTTAGACGGGGTTGATAAGGGTGTCCCCGGCAAACTGCCGGTCTGTGAGGAAGATGCAGGCGGACATGTTAGGTTGCCTTGATCCAAAGGTGGTGCTATCGATGTCGGACAGCGCTCAACACCAGCTGGTGTTACCACCTCCAAAGAAAATGATGACCTGCCAATCACGCTGGCTGTTGCGGGTAAAGAGGTGGCAGGTCTGCGCCCCAAAACAGGTGTGACTGCTGTCCCCCCAGTCACAGAGGATGAAGAGGCCGCGGATGCACAAGATATGGCAGACGGTGGTTGGCCCGGCCGGCTAGGCCGCATTGTAGCACAGTGAGCTTCCCACTGCAACTTATGCTTCATGTCCATGTGCCGGTTCATGCATGAAGTACTCAAACTATGTATTTTTCGGCCTCTACTTAGCTTTTGCTGACAAATGTTACAGATAACACGAGTTGGGTCATCTTTATCGATCTGAAAAAATGCCCAGGCTATGCAAGGCTTAGCACCCATGCGACCTGAAGAGCCACCACGACTTGTGGTGAGAGGCAGAGTTGTGTTTGAGGATGCATTTGTTGACGTGCTTCCAGTACTACGTCTCTGTCCAGGAAGGCGCAACCTGACCTCGTCGTCACTAGCATCTTCCTCCACCTCCTCTGCTGACCTCATCTCTTGGCTGTCTGTGTGTTGACAATAAGTGGGATCTCCAACCTCATCATCATCACCCTGTGCGTTATCACACCCATCGTCCTCAGAGCCAACCTGTTCCTGCCCTGACAAAAAACTCAAGTTGTCGCTCCAATCAGGTATTTGAGTCTCATCATCGTCTTCCTCATTGTCTCCACCAACAGGAGTTACAGTTTGGGAATGAGGGTCTACATTATGGTCAGAACCTTCTGCGTCTGGTCCTGGATCCGACTCATAAAGATTCTGGGCATCAATGCAGATCATTTCCTCGTCTGGATTCACAGAAGCGCTGGAGTCGACCTCTGATTCCCAGGCTATAGTATGAGTAAACAGCTCTGCAGACTCAACCATCTGTTCTACCTCATACTCAGACGGGCAGCTGGAGATTTGGGAGCTGTGAGGAAGCAAGTGCGATTGGGGTGACACCTTTGAGGACTGGAGTATTTGTGATGTTGAAGTTGATGTGGAGGAGAGCCCACTTAAAGGAGCACTTGATATCCGTTGAAGCACCTGCTGTTTTTGTGCCTCATCTGGAATTTGTAGCGATTGGCGTGGCCGTAAGAAAGGGCTCTTATCACATTGTCTGCTAAAAGAAGTAGACATTTTAGTTTGGCTGGAAGATGGTCTTTCTTCTGCAGATGTTACTGTTGCTTTAACACCTACCCCACGGACACAACCTTTTTTCCCCTTCCCAACACGCCTATTCCCCTTTCCACCAGCAGCAGGCCTTTTTCCACTCATTTTGGTGGTTAACTAATTCACAACTCTGGAGTTGTTTGCACAAAAAAACAATGGATGGGAACCGAGCAGAGCTGAGTGGCCAAACTGTGGTATTAGGCCAAAACTATTGGCTGGGTTAGATGCAGAAAAAAATTATATTCAATTTGCAACCTGATGGAGGTCAGTATAGATGGTCTAATAGAACAAGTCCCACACACAGCTAGAAGCCCAAATATTTTTTCAGAGGTAGACACAGAAAAAAATTGTATTCAGTTTGCAACCTGATGGAGGTCAGTATAGATGGACTAATAGAACAAGTCCCACACACTGCTAGAAGGCCAAATATTTTTTCAGAGCTAGATGCAGAAAAAAATTATATTCAGCTTGCAACCTGATGGAGGTCAGTATAGATGGACTAATAGAACAAGTCCCACACACTGCTAGAAGGCCAAATATTTTTTCAGAGCTAGATGCAGAAAAAAATTATATTCAGTTTGCAACCTGATGGAGGTCAGTATAGATGGACTAATAGAACAAGTCCCACACACAGCTAGAAGCCCAAATATTTTTTCAGAGCTAGATGCAGACAAAAAATTATTTTTAATTTGCAACCTGATGGAGGTCAGTATAGATGGACTAATAGAGAAAGTCCCACACACTGCTAGAAGGCCAAATATTTTTTCAGAGGTAGATGCAGAAAAAAATTGTATTCAGTTTGCAACCTGATGGAGGTCAGTATAGATGGACTAATAGAACAAGTCCCACACACAGCTAGAAGCCCAAATATTTTTTCAGAGGTAAATGCAGAAAAAAATTATATTCAGTTTGCAACCTAATGGAGGTCAGTATAGATGGACTAATAGAACAAGTCCCACACACAGCTAGAAGCCCAAATATTTTTTCAGAGGTAGATGCATAAAAAAAATATATTCAGTTTGCAACCTGATGGAGGTCAGTATAGATGGACTAATAGAGAAAGTCCCACACACTGCTAGAAGGCCAAATATTTTTTCAGAGCTAGATGCAGGCAAAAAATTATTTTTAATTTGCAACCTGATGGAGGTCAGTATAGATGGACTAATAGAGAAAGTCCCACACACTGCTAGAAGGCCAAATATTTTTTCAGAGCTAGATGCAGATAAAAAATATTTTTAATTTGCAACCTGATGGAGGTCAGTATAGATGGACTAATAGAGAAAGTCCCACACACTGCTAGAAGGCCAAATATTTTTTCAGAGCTAGATGCAGATAAAAATTATTTTTAATTTGCAACCTGATGGAGGTCAGTATAGATGGACTAATAGAACAAGTCCCACACGCTGCTAGAAGGCCAAATATTTTTTCAGAGCTAGATGCAGAAAAAAATTATATTCAGTTTGCAACCTGATGGAGGTCAGTATAGATGGACTAATAAAACAAGTCCCACACACAGCTAGAAGCCCAAATATTTTTTTCAGAGGTAGATGCAGATAAAAATTATTTTTAATTTGCAACCTGATGGAGGTCAGTATAGATGGACTAATAGAGAAAGTCCCACACACTGCTAGAAGGCCAAATATTTTTTCAGAGCTAGATGCAGACAAAAAATTATTTTGAATTTGCAACCTGATGGAGGTCAGTATAGATGGACTAATAGAACAAGTCCCACACACAGCTAGAAGCCCAAATATTTTTTCAGAGGTAGATGCAGAAAAAAATTATATTCAGTTTGCAACCTGATGGAGGTCAGTATAGATGGACTAATAGAACAAGTCCCACACACTGCTAGAAGGCCAAATATTTTTTCAGAGCTAGATGCAGAAAAAAATTATATTCAATTTGCAACCTGATGGAGGTCAGTATAGATGGACTAATAGAACAAGTCCCACACACAGCTAGAAGCCCAAATATTTTTTCAGAGCTAGATGCAGAGAAAAAATTATTTTTAACTTGCAACCTGATGGAGGTCAGTATAGATGGACTAATAGAGAAAGTCCCACACACTGCTAGAAGGCCAAATATTTTTTCAGAGGTAGATGCAGAAAAAAATTGTATTCAGTTTGCAACCTGATGGAGGTCAGTATAGATGGACTAATAGAACAAGTCCCACACACAGCTAGAAGCCCAAATATTTTTTCAGAGGTAAATGCAGAAAAAAATTATATTCAGTTTGCAACCTAATGGAGGTCAGTATAGATGGACTAATAGAGAAAGTCCCACACACTGCTAGAAGGCCAAATATTTTTTCAGAGCTAGATGCAGATAAAAATTATTTTTAATTTGCAACCTGATGGAGGTCAGTATAGATGGACTAATAGAACAAGTCCCACACGCTGCTAGAAGGCCAAATATTTTTTCAGAGCTAGATGCAGAAAAAAATTATATTCAGTTTGCAACCTGATGGAGGTCAGTATAGATGGACTAATAGAACAAGTCCCACACACAGCTAGAAGCCCAAATATTTTTTTCAGAGGTAGATGCAGATAAAAATTATTTTTAATTTGCAACCTGATGGAGGTCAGTATAGATGGACTAATAGAGAAAGTCCCACACACTGCTAGAAGGCCAAATATTTTTTCAGAGCTAGATGCAGACAAAAAATTATTTTGAATTTGCAACCTGATGGAGGTCAGTATAGATGGACTAATAGAACAAGTCCCACACACTGCTAGAAGGCCAAATATTTTTTCAGAGCTAGATGTAGAAAAAAATTATATTCAGTTTGCAACCTGATAGAGGTCAGTATAGATGGACTAATAGAACAAGTCCCACACACTGCTAGAAGCCCAAATATTTTTTCAGAGCTAGATGCAGAAAAAAATTATATTCAATTTGCAACCTGATGGAGGTCAGTATAGATGGACTAATAGAATGATGCTATGCCCAAAAGATTTTACTTCACTAAGTGCAGTAAAAAAATTGGTATTCTATACACAGGTGGTATATCTTGCGACACAGATAGGTTACTCCACTGACTAACACACTCTGCAATAGGCCAAAAAGGATTAGCTTTGCTAGATTCAGTCAAATGCTGTGAAAAAAACTTGCACAGCACTGGCACAGACCTGCCTGGCAAAAACTGATAGGAACTGATGTAACCTAGTCCTGAAAAGGACTGCAATTACAATTAGTCTTTACTCCCACAACCTATCCATTTAAGAGCACAGACCTTCCTGATAAAAGTTGTAGGAAATGCTGTAACCTAGTCCTTAAAAGGACTGCAATCACAACTATTCCCTACTCCCAAGCTATCTGTAGATTTGTGCGAAAATTGGCTTGAAATTAACAAGGTATAGCGCACACAGCAACAGCGGTGCCGTCTAACACGCAGCTGCAGCAGTGAGAAAATGGTGGCGACGGGGAAAATGGCTTGGTCTTATAGGGCAAGGACATGTGACATACACTGCCAATGACACATGCCCTTGCTTGTGTGAGAAAAAGCACTTCGCTCCGTGTGTGCGCTGCTGATAGGCTGACAGATTGCACCTCCCCACTGTAAATGCAGGAAAGAGAAAAAAAAATGGAGATCTTCATTATTCCTGCAGAGATCCATCCCCTGCCCCTCCCCCCCCCCCCCGCTGTACACTCAAACTGCGTATTAACATTAATTTTTATCATTACTGAGAAAAAATCGTTATGATTTTGGTGCACGAACAGTTATCGAACATAACCTCGAACAGCCGAATTTTTCTCAAATCGTTCGTGTTCGCCGAATGGCTCGAACACCGCCCAAAACAGCTCGAATTTGAGATTGGCGAACAGTTCGACTCGAACAACGCTCATCTCTAGTGGGGATATCATTCTGAGTGGGGGACTGTGTGGGGACATAATACGATATAAGTGGGTTGTGTGGACACAAAGTACTATGTAAGGGTGCTATGTGGGTACATCATACTGAGTAAAAGGCAGTCTGGGGACATCATTCTGAGGGGGCTGTTTGTGACATAATACTGTGTGTAGGTTTTTGGACACAATACTGTGTAAGGGTGCTGTGTGGGGTCATCATTCTCAATATGCGACTGTGTGGGGACATTATTCTGAGTGGGGGGCTGCGTAGGGACATAATACTGTGTAATGGGGCTATGTGGGGACATCATTCTGAGTGGGGGACAGTGTGGAGACATAATACTGTGTAAGGAGGCTGTGTGGGGATATTCTGAATGGGGGGCTGTGTGAGAACATAGTGCTGTGTGATGACATAATATTGTGTAAGGATGCTGTGTGGGGACATTATTCTGAGAAGGGATCTGTGTGGGGACATAATACTGTAAGGGGGCTGTGTGGAGACAATACTGTGTAAGGGTGCTGTGTGAGGACAAAATTCTGAGTGGGGGCTCTGTGGGGACATAATACTGTGTAATGGGAATGTGTGAGGACATAATTTTGAGTGGGGGGCCATGTGGAAACATAATACTGTGTAACGGGGCTGTGTGAGGATATAATTCTGAATGGTGTGCTGTGTGAGGACATCATTCTTAGTGGGGCGCTGTGGGGGGACAAAGTACTGTGTAAGGAGACTATGTGGGTTTAGATTCATTCTGAGTGGAGGGCTGTGTGGGGACATAATACTGTGTAAGTGGGTTGTGTGGACACAATACTGTGTAAGAGTGTTGTGGGGGCTGTCTGGGGTCATAATACCATGTAAATGGGTTGTGTGGACGCATAATACCGTAAGGGTGCTGAGTGGGGATATCATTCCAAGTAGAGGGCTGTGTGGGACCTCATTCTGAGTGGAAATTATGTGGGGACAAAATACTGTGTAAGTTAGCTGTGTGAGGATATCATTCTGAATGGGAAGCTGTGTGGGGACATAATAATGTGTAGTGAGGCTGTGTATGGACATCATATTGTGTAGGGAGGTTATGTGCGGATATTATACTGCTTGAAGGGCTTTGTGGGGACATAATACTCTGTGGGGGGGTTTGTGGTGACATATTTTGTGAGGGAACATCATACTCTTTGAGAGGCTTTGTGCGGACATCATACTCTGTGTGAGGACTATGGGCCATCATATTTTATTGGAAACTTGATCAAGGTACAATAGCTGAACAACAGGAACAGTATGATATACTGCTTTCTATAAACTTTATAAAAAGCAGTAACTTATATAATTTTGATTTGCTGCTACTGGTGAGAATATTTTCCTGAAGACTGCCAGGAGATCAATGTGCGCCAACGCTGCCTAGGACAGCACTTGCATGAAATTTAAACCAGGATTACGATGTAGGCAATTGGAGCAGCGGAGGGGCCTAGGCAGAGCCGAAGACCCTACCCACAGTCCCTCCCCAATGCATGAAGCTATGATTATAAGAAAACTTCAAACCCTGATTACACAAAATCCACAAAATGGATTTCTTCACCACAGGTATCATTTTAAACAGTGTCACAGTGCTAATATATAAGTATTTGGAGCTCCTTTCCTTTATTTTTTCCCATTATTGAAACATATATCACAGTATCATTTAACATACTCTGTAGGAAATTTTGTTAATTTTTGCCACACACTACAAGAATAACAATTATGACCACTTCCAAAGGAACAATATTAGGAATAGATAGATTTAAAGAATTTGACCAAGTTTGAGAAACAGCTTATTAGAGATTACTGGCATGAGCCCTCATCATTGACTGAATCATATGTGTAAGTGCAGAGCTTAAAATGTACCTTCCACTTTAAGAAATTCTTACATATTTATGCAGCATAACAAGGCAGCTGCAGAGAATTCAAATTGTTAGATCCCATAAGCAAACTGTATATTTAGGTTTACAGCAGTTTATGATTTGCCTATGAGATGCAGGCACATGCAGAATCCCTGGTTTTTGTGTCAATACAATATCTTTTGTTTTCTTTGTAGTAGTTGAGTTGTAATATTTCTCGGGCGTGAACTAATCTCTATCAAACACTTGTTCTAACAGGCAGTTCAGAAATTGTATAGGCACGTAAAAACAAAGGGGTCTGCAGCAAAAAGAGGCCTTGCTCCAAACTATATGAGGAGCTTTTCTTTTGAGAACGTTTACCTTACATACTTTTCAGTTTTTAGCAAACTTGATGAATCCGACTTGTCGAATTCAGCACAAGATGTGTTAAATAAAGCATATGCGTAATATATAAATAAAGCATAAATGTAAATAAAGCATACATTACTATTCTAATGCTACATTTAAACCTGCATTTATCCACATCCAATGTTGCTCATATCTGAAGTATCTGTACCCTTTATTCCTTTAATGCCAATGACATGTGGACATAAAAAAATCTAAACACTTCTGCTAAAATGCCAGGTTTTTGTAATAAATACAGTTGTGCTCAAAAGTTTACATACCCCGGCAGAATTTTTCCTTTCTTGGCTTTATTTCAGAGAATATGAATGATAACAAAAAGCTTTTTCTCCTCTCATGGTTATTGGTTGGGTGAAGCCATTTACTGTCAAACTACTGTGTTTTTCTTTTTATATCTTAATGACAACCAAAAACATCCAAATGACCCTGATCAAAAGTTCACATACCCCAGTTCTTAACCGTGTATTGCCCCCTCTAACATCAATGACAACTTGAAGTCTTTTGTGGTAGTTGTGGATGAGGTTCTTTAATTTCTCAGATGGTAAAGCTGCCAATTCTTCTTGGCAAAAAAACTCCAGTTCCTGTAAATTCCTGGGCTGTCTTTAATGAACTGAGCGCTTGAGATCTCCCCAGAGTGGCTTAATGATATTGAGATCAGGAGACTGAGATGGCCACTTCAGAACCTTCACTTTTCTCTGCTGTAGCCAATGACAGGTCGACTTGGCCTTGTGGTTTGGATCGTTGTCATGTGGGAACATCCAAGAACGTCCCATGCGCAGCTTCCGGGCTGATGAGTGCAAATTTGCCTCCAGTATTTGCTGATAACGTGCTGCATTCATCTTTCCTTCAAATTTTACCAATTTTCCTGTGCCTTTGTAGCTCACACATCCCCAAAACATCAGCGATCCACCTCTGTGCTTTACTGTAGGAATGGTGTTCCTTTCATCATAGGCCTTGTTGACCTCTCTCCAAATGTAGCGTTTATGTTTGTGGCCAAAAAGTTAAATTTTGGTCTCATCACTCCAAATTACCTTGTACCAGAAGTTTTGAGGCTTGTCTCTGTGCTGTTTGGCGTATTGTAGGAGAGATACTTTGTGGCATTTGCGCAGTAATGGCTTTCTTCTGGCGACTCGACCATGCAGCCCACTTTTCTTCAAGAGCCTCCTTATTGTGCATCTTGAAACAGCCTCACCGCTAGTTTTCAGAGAGTCCTGAATTTCAGCTGATGCTATTTGTGGGTTTTTCTTTGCATCCCCAACAATTTTCCTGGCAGTTGTGACCAAAATTTTTGTTGGTCTACCTGACCATGGTTTGGTTTTTACAGAGCCCCTGATTTTCCATAATCACAGTTTGAACGCTGCTGACTGGCATTATCAATTCTTTGGATATTTTTTTTGTATCCCTTTCCTGTGTTATAGAGTTCAACTACCTTTTCCCATAGATCCGTTGACAATTATTTTGCTTTCCCCATGACTCACAATCCAGAAACATCAGTGGCTGGATGAAGGATGCAAGAGTCTGTCTGGATCCCAGAAACTCACTCAGCTTTTATGCACACACACTTACAAGCAAACAGGCCACAGGTGATAATGTTACCTTTAGTAGCCATTGAAACCCATTTGTGTCAAATTCTGTGCATGTTATCAGGCCAAAATCACCAGGGTATGTGAACTTTTGAACAGGGTCATTTGGATGTTTTTGGTTGTCATTAAGATTTAAAAAGAGAAAACAGAGTAGTTTGACAATAAATGGCTTAACCCAACCAATAACCATGAGTGGAGAAAAAGTGTTTTTGTTATCATTCATATTCTCTGAAACAAGGCCAAGAAAGGAAAAATTCTGCCAGGGTATGTAAACTTTTGAGCACAACTGTATATACACTGCTCAAAAAAAATAAAGGGAACACTTAAACAACAGGATATAACTCCAAGTAAATCAAACTTCTGTGAAATCAAACTGTCCACTTAGGAAGCAACACTGATTGACAATCAATTTCACATGCTGTTGTGCAAATGGAATAGACAATAGATGGAAATTATTGCCAATTATCAAGACGCACTCAATAAAGGAGTGGTTCTGCATGTGGGGACCACAGACCACATCTCAGTACCAATGCTTTCTGGCTGATGTTTTGGTCACTTTTGAATGTTGGTTGTGCTTTCACACTCGTGGTAGCATGAGACGGACTCTACAACCCACAGAAGTTGCTCAGGTAGTGCAGCTCATGGCACATCAATGCGAGCTGTGGCAAGAAGGTTTGCTGTGTCTGTCAGCGTAGTGTCCAGAGGCTGGAGGCGCTACCAGAAGACAGGCCAGTACACCAGGAGACGTGGAGGGGGCCGTGGGAGGGCAACAACCCAGCAGCAGGACTGCTACCTCCGCCTTTGTGCAAGGAGGAACAGGAGGAGCACTGCCAGAGCCCTGCAAAATGACCTCCAGCAGGCCACAAATGTGCATGTGTCTGCACAAACGCTTAGAAACCAACTCCATGAGGGTGGTATGAGGGCCCGACGTCCACAGATGGGGGTTGTGCATTTGCCACAGAACACCAGGATTGGCAAAGTCCCCACTGGCGCCCTGTGCTCTTCACAGATGAAAGCAGGTTCACACTGAGCACATGTGACAGACGTGACAGTCTGGAGATGCCTTGGAGAGTGATCTGCTGCCGGCAACATCATTCAGCATGACCGGTTTGCAGTGGGTCAGTAATGGTGTGACGTGGCATTTCTTTGGAGGGCTGCACAGCTCTCCATGTGCTCGCCAGAGGTAGCCTGACTGCCATTAGGTACCGAGATGAGATCCTCAGACCCCTTGTGAGACCATGCGCTGGTGCGGTTGGCCCTGGGTTCCTCCTAATGCAGGACAATGCCAAACCTCATGTGGCTGGAGTGTATCAGCAGTTCCTGCAAGATGAAGGCATTGACGCTATGGACTGGCCCGCCCATTCCCCAGACCTGAATCCGATTGAGCACATCTGGGACATCATGTCTCACTCCATCCACCAACGTTGCACCACCGACTGTCCAGAAGTTGGCGGATGCTTTAGTCCAGGTCTGGGAGGAGATCCCACAGGAGACCATCCGCAACCTCATCAGGAGCTTGCCCAGGCATTGTACGGAGGTCATACAGGCACGTGGAGGCCACACACAATACTGAGCCTCATTTTGACTTGTTTTAAGGACATTACATCAAAGTTGGATCAGCCTGTAGTGTGTTTTTCCACTTTAATTTTGGGGGGTGACTCCAAATCCAGGCCTCCATTGGTTAATAAATTTGATTTCCGTTGTTAATTTTTGTGTGATTTTGTTGTCAGCACATTCAACTTTGTACAGAACAAAGTATTCAATGAGAATATTTCATTCATTCAGATCTAGGATGTGTTATTTGAGTGTTTTTTTGAGCTGTGTATAAGTGTATATATATATCCTAGTAAGAAGAAGAATTTCAGAACTTTTTCCTCCTTTCATGTCACCAATAATCTGTACAATCAAATTTCTGACAGTATTAAGTCTTTTTTGGGTAGGAATCTATCAACATGGCTCATCTAAATTAGACAATCTTTGCCCACTCTTCCTTGCAGTGCAATGCAGTAGATTGTGAGGACATCTCCTGTGTACAGCCCTCTTCTGGTCACCCACAGATTCAATTAGATTAAATTCTGGCCACTGGATGGGCCATTCCAAAACTTTGATCTTCTTCAAGCAAAGCCATTCTTTTTTTTATTTGGAGAAATACTTAGGGACCGTTGTCTTTTTAAAAGGTAGGATATTCATCTTCAGCTTTTTTGCAGATGTCTGAAGTTTTTGTTGCAAAATTGACTGATATTTGGAACTGTTCATAACTCCCACCACCTTGACTAAAGCCCCAGTTCCAGCTGCCAAAAAACAACCCCAAAGTATAATGCTTCACTGTGAGTATGGTGTTCTTTTGGTGGCGCGCAGTGTTGGCTTTGCACCAAATAGACCTTATCGAATTGTGATCCGAGATCTACCCGCGGCTGCTAACAAG
Organism: Phyllobates terribilis; assembly: GCF_046119375.1. Taxonomy (NCBI): domain Eukaryota; kingdom Metazoa; phylum Chordata; class Amphibia; order Anura; family Dendrobatidae; genus Phyllobates; species Phyllobates terribilis. Next base: position 15,151,319 of record NW_027362761.1, on the reverse strand, counting down.
TTAAATGCTGCTGTCAATCTTTGACAGTGGCATTTAGCATACATTGGGCGGAAGCGTGTCACAAGACACACCCATCAGCACCCCTGTCACATTATTGCGGAGCGCCAATGGGTAGTCATGACAGCTGGTGGTCTGCAGAAGATCCCCATGATGTCATTCAAAAGTACAACTCGTCCCGCAAAAATCAAGCCCTCTTAAGGCTATATTAAGGCTAAAGATTAGATATGGGTATCACATTAAGGCCACATTTACAGTTCAGTATTTGGTCAGTATTTTACCTCAGTATTTATAAGCCGCTCGCAGTGTGCAAACTTACTGCTCAGCATGAGAACCGGCAGTAAGTTCTCACACTGCGAAGGTTACCACAGTTCTGCAACTGTGGACTGCAGTAACCTTAGAGGTCACCACTTGTCACAGCAGCCAGATCCTTCCGTTGCTGAGTGTTAAAAATTGACACTGGCTGCTGCTCCAGTCTATGGACCTTTGCTCTCTGAATGCGGATCCATACACTCCCTGACAGAAGTTATGTCGCTTATCCATGTTATGTAAATAAAAGCTTATAACCTGACGTTAAATTCATCCATTGGTTTTATAAATTACTCTTTTGAAAGCTGAAACCCTCCCAAATTTGGTTTAGGTTAAGAATATAAATTGGCATCAATGCTGAAATATTGATCATTTAATGAACACAGAATGGTCAGATTTTGGCAAGACAAAAGTTTTGTCGCCTGGTGATATAATGCACCCAATTCCTAGTTTACATCCTCACCAGTGCTCAGTAAATGATCGGTTAATTAGTGGGTGTGTATAAAAAGAAACCCAGCACCCCAGACCTTCACTTTAACTGCAACTTGAGCTCTGACAACATGCCAAAAATCCACCCTGCGACCAAAGCCTTGATTATCAAGAGGCTGAAGACCAGATCTACTGCAGAGGTTGCTGGCACCTTTAATGTGTCTTAGCTTCAAGTACAAAGAATTAAAAAATGATTTGAAGAGCCCGGAGATGTGTTTGACAAGCCCAGGTCCAATAGACCCGGCAAGACAACTGCTCAGGAGGAATGTTTGTTGGTTAGAAAATCTAAAGCAAGCCCCTCTTCCACTGCAGCAGAGCTCCAACAGGCCTGGTCACCTCAAGTCCCTGTGTCAACTAGAATAGTTTGTAGGATTCTGTCTCGAAATGGCCTCCATGGTCGAATCAGTGCCCAGAAGCCAACACTAAACAAAAGGCAAATAAAAAGCATTTGCAAAGTCCCACAGCCTGCTAAACAGATGGACCCTGGAAAAGTGGCAGAAGGTGGATTTCTCAGATGAATCTTCAGTAGAACTACACCACAGCCATCGCAAATACTGCAGGAGACCTACTGGAGCCTGTATAGATCCAAAATACACCCAGAAAACAGTTACATTTGGTGGTGGAAAGATCATGGTCTGGGGTTACATTCAGTATGGGGGTGTGCGAAACATTTGCAAGGTGGAAGGCAATATCAATAGCCTAAAATATCAAGAAGTATTAGCTACCTCTTACATTCCAAATCATAAAAGGGGTCAAATTCTGCAGCAGGATGGTGCTCCATCTCATACATCCATCTCTACAACAAAGTTCCTCCAGGCAAAAAAGATCAAGGTGCTCAAGGACTGGCCAGCCCAGTCACCAGACATGAACATCATTGAGCATGTTTGGGGTAGGATGAAAGAGGAAGCTTGGAAGACAAAACCAAAGAATCTAGATGAACTCTGGGAGGCATGTAAGACGGCATTCTTTGCTATTCCTGATGACTTCATTAATAAATTGTATGAATCATTGTTGAACCGCATGGATGCAGTCCTTCAAGCTCGTGGAAGTCACATAAAATATTAAATATGACTCTAATAACAGCACAACTTCATTCACCAATGTTATGCAACATATATTTGTATTTTAAGATAATTATTTGTTTGAATATCACATTACTTTCTGTGGGCGACAAAACTTTTGTCTTGCCAAAATCTGACCATTCTGTGTTCATGAAATGATCAATATTTCAGCACTGATGCCAATTTATTTTCTTAACCCAAACCAAATTTGGGAGGGTTTCAGCTTTCAAAAGAGTAATTTATAAAACCAATGGATACATTTAACGTCAGGTTATCAGCTTTTATTTACATAACATGGATAAGCGACATAACTTCTGTCAGGGACTGTACACTGGTCAAAGAAGATGGGGATTGTTGTGGGATCTTCATATGGATTTCAGCTGACCACTGTGATTTTTTTGGGGGGGCAGACGCCTCTCCATTACTAACCCCTGGACTTGATGTCAGCGGATATTACATAGCTGACATCAACACCCAAACCATTACCCCGATTGCCAACGCACCAGGGCAATCGGGAAGAGCCGAGGCTAAGCGGCAGAATTGGTACTTCTAATGGATGCGCCATTTCTGTGGCGGCTGAGGGCAGGTGCTATTAGACCTGAAAGGGGCCAATATCCATGGACATTCCCAGCCTATTAATATCAGCTCCCAGCTGTCTGCTTAGCCTTTGGTGTTTATTAAAAATAGGGGGACCCCACGTAATTTTTTTGGGGGGGTCCCCCATTTTTAATCACCAGTATAATAAGACCAGCCCAGTCTGCTTTCCCTTAGCTGGTTATTAAAAACAGTGGGGACCCCACTCCATTTTTGTCAATTATTTCTTTTTTGGCTACATACATGTGCAGTAAAATACACATGCAAGGACAACTTATATATCTCACATACATCTAGCTATCATCTATTCTCTCTCTTTGCACATCAAACACCTAAACATCTGTCTATTTCTATTATGCATTCTATTCCAGTACGTGTCACACTGATGCTGCACTGACTCCACACATATGGTAAATACAGACACACGGATAGCAGACGGATGGCACACAGATTGTACACATGGATAGCACACCTCCTATTTCATCTTGTTACCAAGACAGAATAAAATGATCCTGCATCATTTTTATCGGGTTGCATCCTGTTTTCAGGGGGTGGGTTTTGGAGGAGGGTATGTCTTCAATCAAATGTTTATTGACATCTGGATCATATAAACCTTTTAACTTTTAATTGGAGTCTGTCACCAAGTTTATGCTTAATAATCTCAGGTCATTATTTCATCTGATTCCAGCATTGTGTCACTTACTGGGCTCATTGCTGTAGTTAACATAAACTCACAGTTTTATCTGCTAGGGTTATCAGAGATGAGCTCTGTCTAACCATTGATTTGCAGCACTCTGCCTATATTGGGCAAAAGCAAAAAGCTGCCAATCAGTTTAAAACAGTGTCTTATCTAAACTGCAGCGAAAGATCCCAGTAATCAGCATCAAAATCAGGATTTATTACTTATAAAAGAATGTGAAAATCATGGTGAATTAACCACAGGATAATTGAGTAAAACCAATTTGTTAAAGAAAGCTATTTGGACAGTCAAAAATGGTTGTAATGTGATTGCTATCTCATGAGCTGGACTCTGTTGGTTTTGAAGAAGCCATGAGTTTGCAAAAAACATTGACACTATATCCTCAAAAGTCATTACACATGACATCATCTTTGAAGAAGTGTCTCATGATAGACAATCATGCAGCTAGATATCATATCTTCAAGTTCTACTAGTGTTCTGTCACACAAGGGATGGGCGGACCTGTGGATGTTCGGGTCTGTCGGGTTCGGCCGAACTTTATAAAAAAGTTTGGTTTGGGCACCAGAATGATACCTGAACTTGATCCTGAACCCGGAGTTCCCCAAGTGAATGGGATCCTTGAACATCTGGCGGTTTTCACGCTGTCATCTGTGTGACAGCAAAGGAAACATCGTCTCTGACCAGCGGTAAGCTTACTGAAGTGAACCAGTGGCTGTGACCGGCGATGAAAAGGTTACCGCCGGTCAGACATTGGCTGATGACTACTACTGTAATCAGCATCACCTGGTCTCGCTGATAGCAATGAGAGCAGGCGACGCTGATGAGATTATTCACCAGCCAGCGCCTGTGAATAGTAAGAGATATGTCAGTGAGATATATAATTAGTGCAGTGCGTGTGTAGCATACTGTACATGTATTTAGCTAGTAAACAAATAAAAGAAAAAAATAGTCTCCCTTATTTTTAATAACCAGCTGAGGGAAAGCAGACAGCTGGGGGAGGGTGTTATTATTCTGGGAAGGGGGGAATAAGCATGGAGCTTCCCAGGCTATTAATTTCAGCTCACAGCTGTCTGCGTAGCCTTTGCTTGTTATTGAAAAGGGGGACCCTCTAAAAAAATTGTGGAGCCCCCCTATTTTGAATAACCAGCAAAAGCTAAGCAGACAGCTGCGGGCTGATATTAATAGGCTGGGAAGGGGCCATGGATATTGGCCCCCTCTCAGACTTCTAACAGCTGCCCTCAGCCACCTCAGAAATGGCGCATGCATAAGATGTGCCAATTCTGGCGCATAGCCTTGGCTCTTCCCGCTTGCCCTGGTGCGTTGGCAAATGGGGTAATGGATTTGGGACTGATGTCAGCTATTTAATGTCCGCTGACATCAAACCCAGGTGTTGGTAATGGAGTTGAATCTATCAGACATTCCCATTGCTAACCCCTTAGTCAAAAGTAATAAACACACACACATAGAAAAGTCCTTTAATTGTACAAAATACTCCCTGACCCTCTTTTACCTATTCATTACCTTTAAACATTACATCCAGATGCAGTGCTGAGCGGTGACATCAGTAATACGACTGCTCAGCATGACAGCCAGAACATACTGCTGCGATGAACTCTGACGCCAGTAAAGTTATTGCAGTTCGTAGCTGATGAACTGTGATAACCTTACTGACGTCACCACTCGCAGCGTAAGAAATTTCTCCCACTGTGAGTGGGTGATGTCAGTAAGGTTGCCGCAGTTCAACAGATATCAACTGCGATAACCTTACTGACTTCAGCGATCGCAGCCTTTAAACAAGCTTCGATCGGGATGCTGAATCCGAACAGTAACACGGATTTCCGGGAGAAGTCCTTGTTCAAGGTCCGTGCACAGACACTAGGTGTCCGGTATGGACCTCGAACTTTACCGTTCGGGTTCACCCATCCCTATGTCTCACACCACCACAGCAGGTGAGTACCAATTTACTCACCACCACTGTTTTCTGGATAACACCTCTTTGCGCTGGTTTGTCCCCACAGCCTTTTCTCATGATAGACAATGGCATATCCACAGAATATGCCATACACGTCTAATAGATAAGAGAGTATTGGTATCTCTAGATGCACATAAAGCCTTTGACAGTGTGGAATGGAACTACCTGCGGTCGGTGCTGAGTAGCTTTGGGTTCGGGCCATTGTTTACCTCATGGGTAAAATTGCTGTACTCCTCTCCAACAGCCAGAATTAAAGTGAATAACAAACTGCTGGAAACCTTCCCTCTGTTTAGAGGTACGAGACAGGGGTGTCCGTTGTCCCCGCTGCTATTTGCCCTAGCTGTGGAGCCATTAGCTGCCAAAATAAGAAGATTGCAGGAGGTGAAGGGGTTTGTGTTAGAACCTTGCTGTTAGGTTTTTTTTCCTTTGCTGGTCACATGACCTTGTTGGCCTATTTAATCCTGCTCCGCCCTTTTGGCTTTGCTGGACTTCATTGTATATCTACTTTCTAGCCAACCTGTGCTCTGTATCTAACTCTGTTAGTTTGCTTGGTCTACGGACCTCTATGTTCTATCTATTTTGTTTGTTCGTCTGTCTGCTACTATTTCTGTTAGGAGGTGTCCCATATTCCTCCCAGTCCTTAGTACTTGTAGGGATTCCCTCCCCACATCTATAGGTCTTCGTACAGACTAGATTAGGACTTTAGCAGGTCTGATCGCAGGATCAGGTTCCCTGTTACATCGTAGGGATTCAGCTGAGTCTCATAGTAGGGACAGATCTCCTCTCTTTCCTTAGCTTTGGTAGCAGAACATAACAGTAAGTCCAGCCAGCAAATTCTCTAAGGAAAGATTTTTCTGTTCCATCATGGTGTCGGTTCAGGATTTGGCTCATCGCCTGCAGGGACTCTCTCTGGAGGTGGCCGAGCTCCGTCAGCACGTGAGTAACTGTCCTGGAGCACATTTCTTGGAGCCTAAGGTATGTTTGCCGGATTTGTTTTTTGGTGAACACCGAGAATTTTTTTTCATTTAAAAATGCTTGCTTATTGTATTTTCGTTTGAGACCTAAGTCCTCTGGGGATGAATCCCAGCGCGTAGGGTTCATAATGTCACTTTTGCGCAAAGAGCCTCAGGAGTGGGCCTTTTCTTTGCAACCTAGTGATTCATGCTTCAGATCAGTGGATAGTTTTTTTTCTGCTTTGGGACTATTATATGATGATCCTGACCGTGTCGAATCAGCTGAGACTGAGTTGAGACGTCTAAAACAAGGATCGGGTAATGTGGAAAAATATTGTACACATTTTCGTCGTTGGTCCACTCAAACAGGGTGGAACGATTCTGCTCTGAAAAGTCTATTTCTTGCTGGGCTCAGTGAAAGGGTTAAAGACCTGCTAATTGCTTATCCTACACCTGAAGATTTGCAACAGGCTATGCAATTAGCTATACGGGTGGATAGAAGACTGCGTGCTAGGGTTAATGAGAGCAAATCCTCTGCTATGTCAGTTTCTGGTTATGATAATGTGTGTACTAACAGTGGTGAACCGATGGAGATTGGATCGGTGGCACCTCGCTCTCAAGAAAAAGACCGTCGTTTTTCGCAAGGCTTGTGTTTCTACTGCGGAAAATCTGGTCATTTGATTAAAGGCTGTGAGCTTCGTATGAAGAAAGAAAAAAAAAATGGTCAGTCACGCCCGTATTGCCTGTTTAAATTCCAAGGGTATATTTTTAGCTGCTTCCACGATTGCTCAGAAAAAATTAATGGAATTTCGGGTGTTTGTTGATTGCGGGTCTACACTGAATGTAATTGATGGGGGATTCGTGGAAAAACTCAATTTAAAACCTGAACCTTTGTCATCCCCCATTGCTGTGGTTTCTGTGGATGGCTCCCCTTTGAAGAATATTACTCTCAAGGTCAGTGAATTTCCTCTCACTATTAATGGTGTTCACCATGAGAAATTGGATTTGGTAGTGTTGAATAACTTGCCTTCTCCAGTAATATTGGGTTTGCCCTGGTTAAAATTTCACAATCCTGTACTGGATTGGTCTACCAGTGAAATTAAATCCTGGAGCCATAAATGTTATGACAAGTGTTGTAACGGGCGTATTGCAGCTTTGGATAGGGGAGAATTGCCTGTTCCTATTCAGGATTTTTGGAGAGTTTTTTCTGAGAAGGAATCGCAGGTTTTGCCTCCCCATAGAGACTATGATTGTTCTATTGAATTTGTCCCTGGAGCGACTCTTCCTAAGAGTCGTTTATTTAACCTTACTATTCCTGAGAGGAAGGCTTTGGAGGAATACATACAGACAAGCTTGGCCGCCGGTCACATTAGGCCCTCTAAGTCTCCTGTGGCGGTTGGATTTTTTTTTGTAAAAAAAAAGGACGGCGGTTTACGTCCTTGTCTGGATTTTCGTGAGATTAACAAAATTACGGTACGCAATCCTTACCCACTGCCATTGATTCCTGATCTGTTTAACCAGTTATTGGGGGCCAAGTGGTTCTCTAAAATTGACCTTAAGGGGGCATACAATCTGTTGCGCATGAAGGAGGGTGATGAATGGAAGACTGCTTTTAACACTCCTGTGGGTCATTTTGAGAATCTGGTTATGCCTTTTGGTCTCACTAATGCTCCTGCATTTTTTCAGAATCTGATTAATGACATCCTTAGACCTTTGATCGGTAAAAATGTGGTTGTGTATTTGGATGACATTTTGATTTATTCGCCAGATCTGGAGTCTCATTGGCGGAGCGTGCGTGAGGTATTACAGTTATTAATGGACAATTCGCTTTTTGCTAAGCTGGAGAAATGTGAGTTCGCTGTACAGAGAATTAGTTTTTTGGGCTACATTATCTCCAGCAAAGGTTTTGAGATGGATCCGGTTAAGGTTCAGGCTGTGCAGGAATGGCCTAGGCCTATTGGTTTGAAATCTATACAGAGGTTTTTGGGTTTCGCCAATTACTATAGAAAGTTCATAAAAAATTTTTCTAGTATTGTCAAACCTCTGACTGATCTCACCAGGAAAGGTGCTGATGCGGTTCAGTGGTCTTCTGAGGCCATTGAAGCTTTTGTGTATCTCAAGGAGAGGTTCACCTCTGCTCCCATCCTTATGCAGCCTGATGTTACTAGGCCGTTTTTGGTTGAGGTTGATGCTTCCTCTGTGGGGGTTGGCGCAGTATTGTCTCAGGATAACGGGGATGGATTACATCCCTGTGCTTTTTTTTCAAAAAAATTTTCGGAGACTGAATTGAATTACGATATTGGTAATCGGGAATTATTGGCTATTAAACTCGCATTTGAACACTGGCGCCACTTCTTGGAAGGTGCGGAATTTCCCGTTCAGGTTCTTACGGATCATAAAAATCTGATATATCTTGATGCTGCCAAGCGCCTGAATGCCCGTCAGGCTAGGTGGGCACTGTTTTTCTCGCGGTTTAATTTCTCCGTTACTTACATCCCTGGTACTAAGAATGTTAAGGCGGATGCCTTGTCTCGCAGTTTTTCTCCCATAGTCGGTGCTGAGAAAGAGGAAAACATTTTACAAGAAGGTGTTGTGATAGCTGCTTTAGACTCCGTTTTGGAAGATGAGATTCTTAAAGCTCAGGAGAATGCCCCATCTAACACTCCTCATGGGAGGTTGTTTGTGCCTGAGATCTTTAGGAGAGATTTGTTTGTTGAGTGTCACGAATCTCGGTTGGCAGGTCATCCCGGAATCTCTGAGACCAAGAGACTGGTGGGTCGCAGTTTTTGGTGGCCTGGATGGCAGAAGGAAGTCATTAAGTGGGTGCGCCAATGTACTATATGTGCTAGATCTAAGTCCTCACATACTCCTGCTGCGGGGTTGCTTTGTCCTTTGGAGGTCCCCAGTGCTCCTTGGACACATTTGGCTATGGACTTTATAACTGACCTTCCCCCCTCTGAGGGTTTTACTGTCATCTGGGTGGTCGTGGACCGCTTTAGCAAGATGTGTCACTTGGTTCCCTTCGTCAAACTGCCCTGCGCTAAAACTCTCGCTAAGGCCTTTGTCAAGGAAATTGTCAGACTTCATGGCGTTCCTACTGACATTGTTTCTGATAGGGGTCCTCAGTTCGTGGCTCGTTTTTGGCGTGCCTTTTGTGACAGGTTGGGAATTCATTTGTCGTTTTCGTCCGGATATCATCCTGAATCTAATGGCCAGACAGAAAGGAAAAACCAGGATGTTGAGCAGTTCTTGCGTTGTTTTGTGGCAGACAATCAAGAGGGGTGGTCTGAGTTTCTGCCACTTGCCGAATTTGCTCTGAACAATCATACATCTTCTTCTGCTGGTTGTTCGCCTTTTTTTTGTTGTTCTGGGAGACATCCGTCGTTTGGGTCGTTCTCCAAGTTGGGATCTGCCATGCCTGAGGAGGAGAATTTTTCCGGTGATTTGGAAAGAGTTTGGACGGATGTGCGTGGTAATCTTCAGGAGGCCAACAGAAAATCTAAAGACTACTTTGATAGGAAACGACAGGAGGTTTTGTTCGCTGTTGGTGACATGGTTTGGTTGTCCTCTAGGAATCTGCGGTTGAGGATTCCTTCTAAGAAATTGGGTCCCAAGTTTGTAGGGCCCTTTAAGGTGCTTCAGGTTGTCAACCAATCTGCTGTTAGGTTGGAGGTTCCTACCTCCTGGAGAATTAATCCGGTCTTTCATGTCTCTCTGTTAAAAAAAGCTGTTGTGTCGGATGGTGACGCCTCTGCCTCTGTTCCTCCGGTGGTGGAGGACGGGGAATATGAAATTTCTCGCATCCTTGACTCTAGACGGTATAGAGGTAGTTTGCAGTATCTTGTGGCCTGGAAAGGTTTCGGACCCGAGGATAACTCTTGGGTGAGGTCAGATGATGTTTCCGCGTCCAGACTTATCAGAGCGTTTCACAGGAGATTTCCTGATAAGCCTGGTCCTAGGGGATCCGGAGGATCCTCTTAGAAGGGGGGGTACTGTTAGAACCTTGCTGTTAGGTTTTTTTTCCTTTGCTGGTCACATGACCTTGTTGGCCTATTTAATCCTGCTCCGCCCTTTTGGCTTTGCTGGACTTCATTGTATATCTACTTTCTAGCTAGCCTGTGCTCTGTATCTAACTCTGTTAGTTTGCTTGGTCTACGGACCTCTATGTTCTATCTATTTTGTTTGTTCGTCTGTCTGCTACTATTTCTGTTAGGAGGTGTCCCATATTCCTCCCAGTCCTTAGTACTTGTAGGGATTCCCTCCCCACATCTATAGGTCTTCGTACAGACTAGATTAGGACTTTAGCAGGTCTGATCGCAGGCTCAGGTTCCCTGTTACATCGTAGGGATTCAGCTGAGTCTCATAGTAGGGACAGATCTCCTCTCTTTCCTTAGCTTTGGTAGCAGAACATAACAGTTTGTATATGGGAAAACAGAGGAGAAGATAGCTTTATATGCTGACGATATTCTACTATTTTTGGAAAATCCTGGGGAAGCCTTGAGAAATGTAGTGACACTAATTGAGGGATTTGGACAGATATTGGGACTACTCATTAACTGGGATAAGTCATGTGTTCTGCCGATAGATGGAAATGGTGACTGCACAGGGGAGGTGGAACTATTCACCAAATTAAAGGTGGTCCAACAATTTAAGTACTTAGGGATTCATATAGCTCTTCCATTGATGACATTTGAGGAGCTTAATATATGCCCTTTATTACAAAGACTGCGCACTAAAATCATAGCGTGGAATAAGTTACTTTTATCGGTGGTGGGCAGAGTGAACCTCCTCAAAATGATTGTGATGCTGCAACTGTTATAGGTGCTGCATCATTCCCCCATCTGGATCCCAATGAGTAGGTTCCGCAGGATAAAATCACTATTTGGAGAATTAGTGTGGGGTAAGAAGAGTCCCAGACTTAAACAGGAAACACAGCAGAGACCGAAAGAGGAGGGAGGCCTAGCGCTCCCTAATCCCTGGTTATACTTTCTTTCTGCACAAAACCAACACCTCAAGGACTGGGGGGAGACTATGGGAAAGGGACAGGTACCTGTCAGTTTGGAGCACTTAATTAAGATTTCTCCATTAAGTATGGGACTGGAGGCGGGAATCTTCAAGAAATGGGGATCGCATTACCATACCATAATCCGAATACATAAAATGTGGCAGAAAATCAAGCAGATTAGGGGGGTAACTCACTTCACTAAGTTTTCACCTATCTGGGATAACATCTATTTTCAGGAGTTCAGTAATATGAAGGTTTGGTGAGTGGAAAGAAATTGGTATTGGCCTGATCTATCAGTTGATTTACAGAGGGAAGCTTAAATCATATGAAATGTTGCAGGAAGAATTTCAATTCCCAAGGCTAAACCTCTTTCAATATAGACAGGTTCAGCATGCATTTCAGACCCAAAGCCGAACAGGGCCTATTGGAATGCAAATAGATCTGATGTTAGATTTTATACTTAAAAACAGAGGAACGAAAGGGGCAATATCTGAAGTGTATAGAAACCTGCTGCACCCCTTTCTTGGAAGACCCCCTATCAAAGCTAGAAAGAAGTGGGAGACAAACTTGGGAGAGATAAACGGCGATAGGTGGGAGTCTATTCTAGAATATATACCCAAGTTATCCATGAGTGAGCCTGGGAGAATGTTACAGCTGTATGTGATCCACAGGGCATATAGAGTCCCTGATATCTATAATATAACCGGGGATGCGTGTTTCTGTCCGAAGCCTCGATAGACTGTGCATGCGTGACGCGCAGTCTGGCTCCAGAGAGAAGCACGCATCCAGCCGTTACAGGTAAGAGGAGGTGTATGGCGCCGGAGATCGCGCGGTATGCGTAGACACTGAATGCATACTGCGATCTCCGGTGCCATACTTACATACTTACCTGACCGGGAGGAGAGTTGCCGCGGCGCCTCTCTTCGCTGGAGACCGGGGGCAGAGTGAAGGCGTCGGACCGGCGCGTGCGCATTGCACTATCTGGCGCCATTTTACTGAAGACACATTTACTCCTCCCCCGGCCTCCGGCAGAAGAGGACACAGCTGCGCTGGAGCACAGAGAAGAAAGGTGAGTATAACTGTTTATTTTTTTCGTATGTGTGTACAGTGTGAAAGGGGTGAGGGGACCATGCATATATCAGGATTGGGGGGTGAGGGGTACCACACATACCAGGATTGGGGGGTGAGGGGTACCATACATACCAGGATTGGGGGTGAGGGGTACCACACATACCAGTATTGGGGGTGAGGGGTACCACGCATACCAGGATTGGGGCTGAGGGGTACCACGCATACCAGGATTGGGGGGTGAGTGGTACCACACATATCAGGATTGGGGGGTGAGGGGTGCCACGCACACCGGGATTGGGGGGTGAGGGGTGCCAGGCATACTGGGATTGGGGATGAGGGATTCCATGCATACCGGGATTGGGGATGAGGAGTGCCACGCATACCGGGATTGGGAATGAGGGATGGGGTGCCATGCATACCAGGATGAGGGATACCATACACACCAGGATAGGGATGGGGTACCATGCATATCAGGATGAGGGATACCATACACACCAGGATAAGGATGAGGGGTGCCACGCATACCGGGATTGGGGATGAGGGGAGCCACGCATACTGGGATGAGGGGTGCCACGCATACCGGGATTGGGGGTGATGGGTGCCACGCATACCGGGATTGGGAGTGAGGGATAGGGTGCCATGCATACCAGGATGAGGGATACCATACACACCAGGATAGGGATGATGGGTGCCGAGTATACCAGGATTGGGGGTGAGGGGTGCCATGCATACCGGGATTGGGGATGAGGAGTGCCACGCATACCGGGATTGGGAATGAGGGATGGGGTGCCATGCATACCAGGATGAGGGATACCATACACACCAGGATAGGGATGGGGTACCATGCATATCAGGATGAGGGATACCATACACACCAGGATAAGGATGAGGGGTGCCACGCATACCGGGATTGGGGATGAGGGGAGCCACGCATACCGGGATGAGGGGTGCCACGCATACCGGGATTGGGGGTGATGGGTGCCACGCATACCGGGATTGGGAGTGAGGGATAGGGTGCCATGCATACCAGGATGAGGGATACCATACACACCAGGATAGGGATGATGGGTGCCATGTATACCAGGATTGGGGGTGAGGGGTGCCACGCATACCAGGATTGGGGGTGAGGGGTGCCACTCATACCAGGATTGGGGGGTGAGGGGTGCCATGCATACCAGGATTGGGGGGGTGAGGGGTGCCACGCATACCGGGATTGGGGGTGAGGGGTGCCACGCATACCGGGATTGGGAGTGAGGGATAGGGTGCCATGCATACCAGGATGAGGGATACCATACACACCAGGATAGGGATGAGGGGTGCCACGTATAACAGGATTGGGGGTGAGGGGTGCCACGCATACCAGGATTGGGGGGTGAGGGGTGCCACGCATACCAGGATTGGTGGGTGAGGGGTGCCACGCATACCAGGATTGGGGGGTGAGGAGTGCCACGCATACCGGGATTGGGGGTGAGGGGTGCCATGCATACCAGGATTGGGAGTGAGGGATAGGGTGCCAAGCATACCAGGATGAGGGATACCATACACACCAGGATAGGGATGAGGGTTGCCACGTATACCAGGATTGGGGGTGAGGGGTGCCACGCATACCAGGATTGGGAGGTGAGGGGTGCCACTCATACCAGGCTGGGGGGTGAGGAGTGCCATGCATACCAGGATTGGGGGGTGAGGGGTACCACGCATACCAGGATTTGGGGGTGAGGGGTGCCACGCATACCAGGATTGGGGGTGAGGGGTGCCAAGCATACTGGGATTGGGAATGAGGGGTGCCATGCATACCGGGATTGGGGGTGAGGGGTGCCACGCATACCGGGATTGGAAATGAAGGATGGAGTGCCATGCATACCAGGATGAGGGATACCATACACACCAGGAAAGGGATGATGGGTGCCACGTATACCAGGATTGGGGGTGAGGGGTGCCACGCATACCATGATTGGGGGTGAGGGGTGCCACGCATACCAGGATTGGGGGTGAGGGGTGCCATGCATACCGGGATTGGGGTGAGGGGTGCCACGCATACCGGGATTGTGAGTGAGGGATAGGGTGCCATGTATACCAGGATGAGGGATACCATACACACCAGGATAGGGATGAGGGGTGCCACGTATACCAGGATTGGGGGTGAGGGGTGCCACGCATACCAGGATTGGGGGGTGAGGGGTGCCACACATACCAGGATTGGGGGGTGAGGGGTGCCACGCATACCAGGATTGGGGGGTGAGGGGTGCCACGCTTACCGGGATTGGGGTGAGGGGTGCCACACATACCGGGATTGGGAGTGAGGGATAGGGTGCAATGCATACCAGGATGAGGGATACCATACACTCCAGGATAGGGATGAGGGGTGCCACGTATACCAGGATTGGAGGTGAGGGGTGCCACGAATACCAGGATTGGGGGGTGAGGGGTGCCACGCATACCAGGATTGGGGGGTGAGGGGTGCCACGCATACCAGGATGGGGGGGTGAGGGGTACCACGTATACCAGGATTGGGGGGTGAGGGGTGCCACGCATACCGGGATTGGTGGTGAGGGGTGCCAGGCATACTGGGATTGGGGATGAGACGTGCCATGCATACCGGGATTGGGGGTGAGGGGTGCCAGGCATACTGGGATTGGGGATGAGAAGTGCCATGCGTACCGGGATTGGGGGTGAGGGGTGCCACGCATACCGGGATTGGGAAAGAGGGATGGGGTGCCATGCATACCAGGATGAGGGATACCATACACACTAGGATAGGGATGAGGGGTGCCACGTATACCAGGATTGGGGGTGAGGGGTGCCACGCATACCAGGATTGGGGGGTGAGGGGTGCCACGCAAACCAGGATTGGGGGGGTGAGGGGTGCCACGCATACCAGGATTGGGGGGTGAGGGGTACCACGCATACCAGGATTGGGGGTGAGGGGTGCCACTCATACCGGGATTGGGGGTGAGGGGTGCCAGGCATACTGGGATTGGGGATGAGGGGTGCCATGCATATCGGGATTGGGGGTGAGGGATGCCACGCATACCAGGATTGGGAATGAGGGATGGGGTGCCATGCATACCATGATGAGGGATACCATACACACCAGGATAGGGATGGGGTACCATGCATACCAGGATGAGGGATACCATACACACCAGGATAAGGATGAGGGGTGCCACGCATACCGGGATTGGGGGTGAGGGGTGCCACGCATACCGGGATTGGGAGTGAGGGATAGGGTGCCATGCATACCAGGATGAGGGATACCATACACACCAGGATAGGGGTGAGGGGTCCCACATATACCAGGATTGGGGGTGAGGGGGGCCACGCATACCAGGATTGGGGGGTGAGGGGTGCCACACATACCAGGATTGGGGGGGTGAGGGGTGCCACGCATACCAGGATTGGGGGGTGAGGGGTACCACGCATACCAGGATTGGGGGGTGAGGGGTGCCACGCATACCGGGATTGGGGGTGAGGGGTGCCAGGCATACTGGGATTGGGGATGAGGGGTGCCATGCATTCCGGGATTGGGGGTGAGGGGTGCCACACATACCGGAATTGGGAATGAGGGATGGGGTGCCATGCATACCAGGATGAGGGATACCATACACACCAGGATAGGGATGATGGGTGCCACGTATACCAGGATTGGGGGTGAGGGGTTCCACACATACCAGGATTGGGGGGTGAGGGGTGCCACGCATACCAGGATTGGTGGGTGAGGGGTGCCACGCATACCGGGATTGGGGGTGAGGGGTGCCATGCATACCGGGATTGGGAGTGAGGGATAGGGTGCCATGCATACCAGGATGAGGGATACCATACACACCAGGATAGGGATGAGGGGTGCCACGTATACCAGGATTGGGGGTGAGGGGTGCCACGCATACCAGGATTGGGGGGTGAGGGGTGCCACGCATACCGGGATTGGGGGTGAGGGGTGCCACGCATACCAGGATTGGGGGTGAGGGGTGCCACACATACCGGGATTGGGAGTGAGGGATAGGGTGCCATGCATACCAGGATGAGGGATACCATACACACTAGGATAGGGATGAGGGGTGCCACGTATACCAGGATTAGGGGTTGAGGGGTGCCACGCATACCAGGATTGGGGGGGTGAGGGGTGCCACGCATACCAGGATTTTGGTGTGAGGGGTACCACGCATACCAGGATTGGGGGGTGAGGGGTGCCACTCATACCGGAATTGGGGGTGAGGGGTGCCAGGCATACTGGGATTGGGGATGAGGGGTGCCATGCATATCGGGATTGGGGGTGAGGGATGCCACGAATACCGGGATTGGGAATGAGGGATGGGGTGCCATGCATACCATGATGAGGGATACCATACACACCAGGATAGGGATGGGGTACCATGCATACCAGGATGAGGGATACCATACACACCAGGATAAGGATGAGGGGTGCCACGCATACCGGGATTGGGGGTGAGGGGTGCTACGCATACCGGGATTGGGAGGGAGGGATAGGGTGCCATGCATACCAGGATGAGGGATACCACACACACCAGGATAGGGGTGAGGGGTCCCACGTATACCAGGATTGGGGGTGATGGGTGCCACGCATACTAGGATTGGGGGGTGAGGGGTGCCACACATACCAGGATTGGGGGGGTGAGGGGTGCCATGCATACCAGGATTGGGGGGTGAGGGGTACCACGCATACCAGGATTGGGGGGTGAGGGGTGCCACTCATACCGGGATTGGGGGTGAGGGGTGCCAGGCATACTGGGATTGGGGATGAGGGGTGCCATGCATACTGGGATTGGGGGTGAGGGATGCCACGCATACCGGGATTGGGAATGAGGGATGGGGTTCCATGCATACCAGGATGAGGGATACCATACACACCAGGATAGGGATGGGGTACCATGCATACCAGGATGAGGGATACCATACACACCAGGATAAGGATGAGGGGTGCCACGCATACCGGGATTGGGGGTGAGGGGAGCCACACATACCGGGATGAGGGGTGCCACGCATACCGGGATTGGGGGTGAGGGGTGCCATGCATACCGGGATTGGGAGTGAGGGATAGGGTGCCATGCATACCAGGATGAGGGATACCATACACACCAGGATAGGGGTGAGGGGTGCCACGCATACCAGGATTGGCGGTGAGGGTTGCCACGCATACCAGGATTGGAGGTGAGGGATACCACACATACCAGTATTGGGGGTGAGGGGTACCATGCATACCAGGATTGGGGTTGAGGGGTACCACGCATACCAGGATTGGGGGGTGAGGGGTACCACGCATACCAGGATTGGGGGGTGAGGGGTGCCACGCATACCAGATTGGGGGTGAAGGGTGCCAGGCATACTGGGATTGGGGATGAGGGGTGCCATGCATACCGGGATTGGGGATGAGGGGTTCCACGCATACCGGGATTGGGAATGAGGGATGTGGTGCCATGCATACCAGGATGAGGGATACCATACACACCAGGATAGGGATGGGGTACCATGCATACCAGGATGAGGGATACCATACACACCAGGATAAGGATGAGGGGTGCCACGCATACCGGGATTGGGGGTGAGGGGTGCCACGCATACCAGGATTGGGAGGGAGGGATAGGGTGCCATGCATACCAGGATGAGGGATACCACACACACCAGGATAGGAGTGAGGGGTCCCACGTATACCAGGATTGGGGGTGATGGGTGCCACGCATACTAGGATTGGGGGGTGAGGGGTGCCACACATATCAGGATTGGGGGGGTGAGGGGTGCCACGCATACCAGGATTGGGGGGTGAGGGGTACCACGCATACCAGGATTGGGGGGTGAGGGGTGCCACTCATACCGGGATTGGGGGTGAGGGGTGCCAGGCATACTGGGATTGGGGATGAGGGGTGCCATGCATACTGGGATTGGGGGTGAGGGATGCCACGCATACCGGGATTGGGAATGAGGGATGGGGTGCCATGCATACCAGGATGAGGGATACCATACACACCAGGATAGGGATGGGGTACCATGCATACCAGGATGAGGGATACCATACACACCAGGATAAGGATGAGGGGTGCCACGCATACCGGGATTGGGGGTGAGGGGAGCCACACATACCGGGATGAGGGGTGCCACGCATACCGGGATTGGGGGTGAGGGGTGCCATGCATACCGGGATTGGGAGTGAGGGATAGGGTGCCATGCATACCAGGATGAGGGATACCATACACACCAGGATAGGGGTGAGGGGTGCCACGCATACCAGGATTGGCGGTGAGGGTTGCCACGCATACCAGGATTGGGGGTGAGGGATACCACACATACCAGTATTGGGGGTGAGGGGTACCATGCATACCAGGATTGGGGTTGAGGGGTACCACGCATACCAGGATTCGGGGGTGAGGGGTACCACGCATACCAGGATTGGGGGGTGAGGGGTGCCACGCATACCAGATTGGGGGTGAAGGGTGCCAGGCATACTGGGATTGGGGATGAGGGGTGCCATGCATACCGGGATTGGGGATGAGGGGTTCCACGCATACCGGGATTGGGAATGAGGGATGGGGTGCCATGCATACCAGGATGAGGGATACCATACACACCAGGATAGGGATGGGGTACCATGCATACCGGGATGAGGGATACCATACACACCAGGATAAGGATGAGGGGTGCCACGCATACCGGGATTGGGGGTGAGGGGTGCCACGCATACCGGGATTGGGGGTGAGGGGAGCCACGCATACTGGGGTGAGGGGTGCCAGGCATACCGGGATTGGGAGTGAGGGATAGGGTGCCATGCATACCAGGATGAGGGATACCATACACACCAGGATAGGGGTGAGGGGTCCCACATATACCAGGATTGGGGGTGAGGGGGGCCACGCATACCAGGATTGGGGGGTGAGGGGTGCCACACATACCAGGATTGGGGTGGTGAGGGGTGCCACGCATACCAGGATTGGGGGGTGAGGGGTACCACGCATACCAGGATTGGGGGGTGAGGGGTGCCATGCATACCGGGATTGGGGGTGAGGGGTGCCAGGCATACTGGGATTGGGGATGAGGGGTGCCATGCATACCGGGATTGGGGATGAGGGGTGCCACACATACCGGAATTGGGAATGAGGGATGGGGTGCCATGCATACAAGGATGAGGGATACCATACATACCAGGATAGGGATGATGGGTGCCACGTATACCAGGATTGGGGGTGAGGGGTTCCACGCATACCAGGATTGGGGGGTGAGGGGTGCCACGCATACCAGGATTGGTGGGTGAGGGGTGCCACGCATACCGGGATTGGGGGTGAGGGGTGCCACGCATACCGGGATTGGGAGTGAGGGATAGGGTGCCATGCATACCAGGATGAGGGATACCATACACACCAGGATAGGGATGAGGGGTGCCACGTATACCAGGATTGGGGGTGAGGGGTGCCACGCATACCAGGATTGGGGGGTGAGGGGTGCCACGCATACCGGGATTGGGGGGTGAGGGGTGCCACGCATTCCAGGATTGGGGGTGAGGGGTGCCACGCATACCGGGATTGGGGGTGAGGGGTGCCACACATACCGGGATTGGGAGTGAGGGATAGGGTGCCATGCATACCAGGATGAGGGATACCATACACACTAGGATAGGGATGAGGGGTGCCACGTATACCAGGATTGGGGGTGAGGGGTGCCACGCATACCAGGATTGGGGGGTGAGGGGTGCCACGCATACCAGGATTGGGGGGGTGAGGGGTGCCACGCATACCAGGATTGGGGGGTGAGGGGTACCACGCATACCAGGATTGGGGGGTGAGGGGTGCCACTCATACCGGGATTGGGGGTGAGGGGTGCCAGGCATACTGGGATTGGGGATGAGGGGTGCCATGCATATCGGGATTGGGGGTGAGGGATGCCACGAATACCGGGATTGGGAATGAGGGATGGGGTGCCATGCATGCCATGATGAGGGATACCATACACACCAGGATAGGGATGGGGTACCATGCATACCAGGATGAGGGATACCATACACACCAGGATAAGGATGAGGGGTGTCACGCATACCGGGATTGGGGGTGAGTGGTGTCACGCATACCGGGATTGGGAGTGAGGGATAGGGTGCCATGCATACCAGGATGAGAGATACCACAAACACCAGGATAGGGGTGAGGGGTCCCACGTATACCAGGATTGGGGGTGAGGGGTGCCACGCATACCAGGATTGGGGGGTGAGGGGTGCCACGCATACCGGGATTGGGAGGTGAGGGGTGCCACGCATACCAGGATTGGGGGTGAGGGGTGCCACGCATACCGGGATTGGGGGTGAGGGGTGCCACACATACCGGGATTGGGAGTGAGGGATAGGGTGCCATGCATACCAGGATGAGGGATACCATACACACTAGGATAGGGATGAGGGGTGCCACGTATACCAGGATTGGGTGTGAGGGGTGCCACGCATACCAGGATTGGGGGGTGAGGGGTGCCACGCATACCAGGATTGGGGGGGTGAGGGGTGCCACGCATACCAGGATTGGGGGGTGAGGGGTACCACGCATACCAGGATTGGGGGGTGAGGGGTGCCACTCATACCGGGATTGGGGGTGAGGGGTGCCAGGCATACTGGGATTGGGGATGAGGGGTGCCATGCATATCGGGATTGGGGATGAGGGATGCCACGAATACCGGGATTGGGAATGAGGGATGGGGTGCCATGCATGCCATGATGAGGGATACCATACACACCAGGATAGGGATGGGGTACCATGCATACCAGGATGAGGGATACCATACACACCAGGATAAGGATGAGGGGTGCCACGCATACCGGGATTGGGTGTGAGTGGTGCCACGCATACCGGGATTGGGAGTGAGGGATAGGGTGCCATGCATACCAGGATGAGAGATACCACACACACCAGGATAGGGGTGAGGGGTCCCACGTATACCAGGATTGGGGGTGATGGGTGCCACGCATACGAGGATTGGGGGGTGAGGGGTGCCACACATACCAGGATTGGGGGGTGAGGGGTGCCACGCATACCAGGATTGGGGGGTGAGGAGTACCACGCATTCCAGGATTGGGGGGTGAGGGGTGCCACTCATACCGGGATTGGGGATGAGGGTTGCCAGGCATACTAGGATTGGGGATGAGGGGTGCCACGCATACCGGGATTGGGGGTAAAGAGTGCCACACATACCGGGATTGGGGGTGAGGGGTACCACGCATACCGGGATTGGGAGTGAGGGATAGGGTGCCATGCATACCAGGATGAGGGATACCATACACACCAGGATAGGGATGAGGGGTGCCACATATACCAGGATTGGGGATGAGGGGTGCCACGTATACCAGGATTGGGGGTGAGGGGTGCCACGCATACAAGGATTGGGGGGTGAGGGGTGCCATGCATACCATGATTGGGGGGTGAGGGGTACCACGCATACCAGGATTGGGGGGTGAGGGATGCCACGCATACCGGGATTGGGGGTGAGGGGTGCCAGGCATACTGTGATTGGGGATGAGGGGTGCCATGCATACCGGGATTGGGGATGAGGGGTGCCACGCATACTGGGATTGGGGATGAGGGGTGCCATGCATACCGGGATTGGGGATGAGGGATGCCACGCATACCGGGATTGGGAATGAGGGATGGGGTGCCATGCATACCAGGATGAGGGATACCATACACACCAGGATAGGGATGGGGTACCATGCATACCCGGATGAGGGATACCATACACACCAGGATAAGGATGAGGGGTGCCACGCATACCAGCATTGGGTGTGAGGGGTGCCACGCATAACGGGATTGGGGGTGAGGGGAGCCACATATACCGGGATGAGGGGTGCCACGCATACCAGGATTGGGGGGTGAGGGGTGCCACGCATACCAGGATTGGGGGTGAAGGGTGCCACACATACCGGGATTGGGGGTGAGGGTTACCGCGCATACCGGGATTGGGAGTGAGGGATAGGGTGCCATGCATACCAGGATGAGGGATACCATACACACCAGGATAGGGATGAGGGGTGCCACATATACCAGGATTGGGGATGAGGGGTGCCACGTATACCAGGATTGGGGGTGAGGGGTGCCACGCATACCAGGATTGGGGGGTGAGGGGTGCCATGCATACCATGATTGGGGGGTGAGGGGTACCACGCATACCAGGATTGGGGGGTGAGGGGTGCCACACATTCCGGGATTGGGGGTGAGGGGTGCCAGGCATACTGGGATTGGGTATGAGGGGTGCCATGCATACCTGGATTGGGGATGAGGGATGCCACGCATACCGGGATTGGGAATGAGGGATGGGGTGCCATGCATACCAGGATGAGTGATACCATACACACCAGGATAGGGATGGGGTACCATGCATACCAGGATTAGGGATACCATACACACCAGGATAAGGATGAGGGGTGCCACGCATATCAGCATTGGGTGTGAGGGG
This sequence comes from Phyllobates terribilis, assembly GCF_046119375.1. Lineage (NCBI taxonomy): Eukaryota > Metazoa > Chordata > Amphibia > Anura > Dendrobatidae > Phyllobates > Phyllobates terribilis. The sequence continues at coordinate 15,128,734 of NW_027362761.1, read as the reverse complement.
TGCCACGCATAACGGGATTGGGGGTGAGGGGAGCCACATATACCGGGATGAGGGGTGCCACGCATACCGGGATTGGGGGTGAGGGGTGCCACGCATACCGGGATTGGGGGTAAAGGGTGCCACACATACCGGGATTGGGGGTGAGGGGTACCACGCATACCGGGATTGGGAGTGAGGGATAGGGTGCCATGCATACCAGGATGAGGGATACCATACACACCAGGATAGTGATGAGGGGTGCCACATATACCAGGATTGGGGATGAGGGGTGCCACGTATACCAGGATTGGGGGTGAGGGGTGCCACGCATACCAGGATTGGGGGGTGAGGGGTGCCATGCATACCATGATTGGGGGGTGAGGGGTACCACGCATACCAGGATTGGGGGGTGAGGGGTGCCACGCATACCGGGATTGGGGGTGAGGGGTGCCAGGCATACTGGGATTGGGGATGAGGGGTGCCATGCATACCGGGATTGGGGATGAGGGGTGCCACGCATACTGGGATTGGGGATGAGGGGTGCCATGCATACCGGGATTGGGGATGAGGGATGCCACGCATTCCGGGATTGGGAATGAGGGATAAGGTGCCATGCATACCAGGATGAGGGATACCATACACACCAGGATAGGGATGAGGGGTGCCACATATACCAGGATTGGGGATGAGGGGTGCCACGTATACCAGGATTGGGGGTGAGGGGTGCCACGCATACCAGGATTGGGGGGTGAGGGGTGCCATGCATACCATGATTGGGGGGTGAGGGGTACCACGCATACCAGGATTGGGGGGTGAGGGGTGCCACGCATACCAGGATTGGGGGGTGAGGAGTACCACGCATACCAGGATTGGGGGGTGAGGGGTGCCACTCATACCGGGATTGGGGGTGAGGGGTGCCAGGCATACTAGGATTGGGGATGAGGGGTGCCATGCATACCGGGATTGGGGGTGGGGAATGCCTCGCATACCGGGATTGGGAATGAGGGATGGGGTGCCATGCATACCAGGATGAGGGATACCATACACACCAGGATAGGGATGGGGTACCATGCATACCATGATGAGGGATACCATACACACCAGGATGGGGGTGAGGGGAGCCACACATACCGGGATGAGGGGTGCCACGCATACCGGGATTGGGGGTGAGGGGTGCCATGCATACCGGGATTGGGAGTGAGGGATAGGGTGCCATGCATACCAGGATGAGGGATACCATACACACCAGGATAGGGGTGAGGGGTGCCACGCATACCAGGATTGGCGGTGAGGGTTGCCATGCATACCAGGATTGGGGGTGAGGGATACCACGCATACCAGGATTGGGGGGTGAGGGGTACCACGCATACCAGGATTGGGGGGTGAGGGGTGCCACGCATACCAGATTGGGGGTGAAGGGTGCCAGGCATACTGGGATTGGGGATGAGGGGTGCCATGCATACCGGGACTGGGGATGAGGGGTTCCACGCATACCGGGATTGGGAATGAGGGATGGGGTGCCATGCATACCAGGATGAGGGATACCATACACACCAGGATAGGGATGGGGTACCATGCATACCGGGATGAGGGATACCATACACACCAGGATAAGGATGAGGGGTGCCACGCATACCGGGATTGGGGGTGAAGGGTGCCACGCATACCGGGATTGGGGGTGAGGGGAGCCACGCATACTGGGGTGAGGGGTGCCACGCATACCGGGATTGGGAGTGAGAGATAGGGTGCCATGCATACCAGGATGAGGGATACTATACACACCAGGATAGGGATGAGGGGTGCCACGCATACCAGGATTGGGGGTGAGGGGTGCCACGCATACCAGGATTGGGGGGTGAGGGGTGCCACGCATACCAGGATTGGGGGTGAAGGGTGCCACACATACCGGGATTGGGGGTGAGGGTTACCGCGCATACCGGGATTGGGAGTGAGGGATAGGGTGGCATGCATACCAGGATGAGGGATACCATACACACCAGGATAGGGATGAGGGGTGCCACATATACCAGGATTGGGGATGAGGTGTGCCACGTATACCAGGATTGGGGGTGAGGGGTGCCACGCATACCAGGATTGGGGGGTGAGGGGTGCCATGCATACCATGATTGGGGGGTGAGGGGTACCACGCATACCAGGATTGGGGGGTGAGGGGTGCCACACATACCGGGATTGGGGGTGAGGGGTGCCAGGCATACTGGGATTGGGTATGAGGGGTGCCATGCATACCTGGATTGGGGATGAGGGATGCCACGCATACCGGGATTGGGAATGAGGGATGGGGTGCCATGCATACCAGGATGAGGGATACCATACACACCAGGATAGGGATGGGGTACCATGCATACCAGGATTAGGGATACCATACACACCAGGATAAGGATGAGGGGTGCCACGCATATCAGCATTGGGTGTGAGGGGTGCCACGCATAACGGGATTGGGGGTGAGGGGAGCCACATATACCGGGATGAGGGGTGCCACGCATACCGGGATTGGGGGTGAGGGGTGCCACGCATACCGGGATTGGGGGTAAAGGGTGCCACACATACTGGGATTGGGGGTGAGGGGTACCACGCATACCGGGATTGGGAGTGAGGGATAGGGTGCCATGCATACCAGGATGAGGGATACCATACACACCAGGATAGGGATGAGGGGTGCCACATATACCAGGATTGGGGATGAGGGGTGCCACGTATACCAGGATTGGGGGTGAGGGGTGCCACGCATACCAGGATTGGGGGGTGAGGGGTGCCATGCATACCATGATTGGGGGGTGAGGGGTACCACGCATACCCGGATTGGGGGGTGAGGGGTGCCACGCATACCGGGATTGGGGGTGAGGGGTGCCAGGCATACTGGGATTGGGGATGAGGGGTGCCATGCATACCGGGATTGGGGATGAGGGGTGCCACGCATACTGGGATTGGGGATGAGGGGTGCCATGCATACCGGGATTGGGGATGAGGGATGCCACGCATACCGGGATTGGGAATGAGGGATAGGGTGCCATGCATACCAGGATGAGGGATACCATACACACCAGGATAGGGATGGGGTACCATGCATACCCGGATGAGGGACACCATACACACCAGGATAAGGATGAGGGGTGCCACGCATACCAGCATTGGGTGTGAGGGGTGCCACGCATAACGGGATTGGGGGTGAGGGGAGCCACATATACCGGGATGAGGGGTGCCACGCATACCGGGATTGGGGGTGAGGGGTGCCATGCATACCGGGATTGGGGGTGAAGGGTGTCACACATACCGGGATTGGGGGTGAGGGGTACCACACATACCGGGATTGGGAGTGAGGGATAGGGTGCCATGCATACCAGGATGAGGGATACCATACACACCAGGATAGGGATGAGGGGTGCCACATATACCAGGATTGGGGATGATGGGTGCCACATATACCAGGATTGGGGGTGAGGGGTGCCACGCATACCAGGATTGGGGGGTGAGGGGTGCCATGCATACCATGATTGGGGGGTGAGGGGTACCACGCATACCAGGATTGGGGGGTGAGGGGTGCCACGCATACCGGGATTGGGGGTGAGGGGTGCCAGGCATACTGGAATTGGGGATGAGGGGTGCCATGCATACCGGGATTGGGGATGAGGGGTGCCTCGCATACCGGGATTGGTAATGAGAGATGGGGTGCCATGCATACCAGGATGAGGGATACCATACACACCAGGATAGGGATGGGGTACCATGCATACCAGGATGAGGGATACCATACACACCAGGATAAGGATGAGGGGTGCCACGCATACCAGCATTGGGTGTGAGGGGTGCCACGCATAACGGGATTGGGGGTGAGGGGAGCCACATATACCGGGATGAGGGGTGCCACGCATACCGGGATTGGGGGTGAGGGGTGCCACGCATACCGGGATTGGGAGTGAGGGATAGGGTGCCATGCATACCAGGATGAGGGATACCATACACACCAGGATTGGGGTGAGGGGTGCCACGCATACCAGGATTGGGGGTGAGGGGTGCCACGCATACCAGGATTGGGGGTGAGGGGTGCCACGCATACCAGGATTGGGTGTGAGGGGTGCCACGCATACCGGGATTGGGGTTGAGGGGTGCCACGCATACCAGGATTGGATGGTGGGGACAGGATGGGGGCAGCACAAATACAAGGAGAGGGGCAGCACATACCAGCATGGGAGACCATATACCAATAAAAATGCTCGCCACCCGGGCGCAGAACGGGTTCAATAGCTAGTGTTATTTAAAGCACGGTTGAAGTCAAACTCCGACTGCCCAAGATGCTCGCAATCTCAGGCAGACATACTGCATATGCTTTGGCATTGTCCTAGATTGTCCTCCTTTTGGATTGTAGTGTTGAAAAGTATTGGAATGGTGTATAGGTGTATTGTCCCTAGGAACCCACTGACATGTATATTAGGGTACGTTGAGGAAATAAAAACAGACAACATGACCAAAATAGCAATTGCGAGATTATTGTTTATTGCCAGAAAATTGATTGCAAAATATTGGATTAGAGTGGAGCCCCGGTCCAGACGGAAATACATTGCCCAAACGAACTATATAATTCAACTTGAAAAAAGTATTTACACCAAGAGGAATAAGCAGGAATACTTCCATAAATTATGGCAGCCATGGTTGGATAGGATTAATTAGAGTGCACCTATATATACTACTGTAGAGTAAAACTCTGGTAAACTGCATGGCGGAGTGGAGAGGGAAGAAGGAAAGAAGAAAAGGGGAAGAGAAGCAAAGGGAGTAGGGGAAGGAAAGAAAAGGAGTAGAGTAGGGAAGAAAAGGAAAGGAAAGAAGTGGGTGGGGGAATAAAATAAAAAAAGAAAGAGAAAGAAAGGTCTCCATGGTGGGGGGTGTAAGGGAAGGGGGGGAACTTACTGTAATATTGTAAAACGAGTATTGTCATGTAATATATGTTCCAAGTTTTGTTATGTTTAATAAAAATTTATCTAAAAAAATATATGTCTAATAGATGCAGATTCTTCCAGAACCGGAATTCTTTGATGTCCTATTCCAACTGGTATCCCTACTACAATAACAGGAGAGTCTGTACATCCGTGCAAACTCCAGACCAAGAATTTGACATCTACACTACAACTCTGTCTGCGACACAGGTTGCATGGCCAAAGATTTCTACAGTATGTGTCACAAAACAAGTGAATAGGGTTGCATTGTGACCCCTAGGGTACTGCAACATACAAGTCACAAGAAATTAATTTGGGTCCGATTTTTTTGTGAATTGCTTGTTGCTGTTTCGGTGCCCTAGGTGTTGCCGTGCCACCCCATTCACTTCTATTGCACTGCAATGTAACAGTGACACATAAAAATCTTTTGAGGCGTAACTAGTGTTGAGCGATACCTTCCGATATCGGGAAATATCGGATCGGATTGGATCGGACCGATACCGAAAAAGTATCGGATATCGCCGATTCCGATACCGGAAACCAATGCAAGTCAATGGGACATAAATATCGGAATTAAAATAAACCCTTTCTTTCCTTGTAGGTTATTTCTACATGAAGGAAAACAACTAAGAATAATGTAGAATGTATTGGGGGAGGTGGGGGAGACAATAAAGGCATAGAGGTTTAGCCCAGTCAAATGGAATAGCAGGAATTAATATTTTTTTATTATGTTCTGAGTTACGGAAATATTAACTATGTTAAGTATTTTTATATTTTGTCAGATATTTATGTTTCACTACTTCCATGCTCTTCACCTTCTTTTTTACTTCTCCCACACTTTCTCCTTCATCATCCTCAGCATCTTTTTCATCCACTTCTTCTTCACCTTCTTCTTCTTCACCTTCTTCGTATTATTCTTTTTTTTACATTCTTCATATTCTACTTCTTCATCTTCTTCATATTCTTCTTCTTCATCATATTCTTATTTGTGACAGGCATTCCTGTAGTTGTTATCTATAAAAGGTTGGACATTACACCTTTCGTTCTGCCCGTCACAAAAGATTTACAACAGGATTTGTCCGCGTTCAGTTTGGCCTGCAGCAGCAGGTCTTTTCCAGGGGCACCACGAGGAGGAACGGACTCACCCCCATACACTGCTTAGTCATCTTCTGCTTATAATTTAGATATTATCTTTTGCTCTGATTTTTAGTCTTATGCTTAATGTTCTTCCGCTTTTTGTTCTGCAGCTTCTTGTATTTCTGCTTCTTGGTTTTCTGTCTCTTGTTTTTCTGTATCTTGGTGCTTGTCTTCTCTTCTTTGTCTTCTTGGTCAACTTCTTCAGGGTCATCTTCTTGGTCTTCTTCGGGGTGGTCTTCAGGGTCGTCGTCTTCGGGGGTCCTCGTCTTCGGGGTCCTCGTCTTCTTCGGGTTGGTCTTCTGGGTCCTCGTCTTCGGGGTCCTCGTCTTCTTCGGGGTGGTCTTCAGGGTCCTCGTCTTCTTCGGGGTGGTCTTCAGGGTCCTCGTCTTCTTCGGGGTGGTCTTCAGGGTCCTCGTCTTCAGGGTCATTGTCTTCGGGGTCCTCGTCTTCTTAGGGTTGGTCTTCAGGGTCCTCGTCTTCAGGGTCCTCGTCAGGGAGATCCAGAGTGATTACCAAGAACCATTTCAAAAAGCTTGAACTTGGAAATGTAGCAGAAGGTACAAGAAAGCTGAGGAACTACCGAGGACCAGCTGACGGTACTGGAACCCGGATGGATAGCAGAAGGTACAAGAGCCAATGGAACTACCGAGGACCAGCTGATGTTACTGGAACTCGGTTACTAAGCAGGAGGTACCTGTGCCAGAAAGCACTACCAAGGACCAGCAGACGTTGGTGGAACTTGGATACCGAGAAGGAGGCACCTAATCCAAAGGCACTGCCGAGAACCAGCTGACGGTACTGGAACCCGGATGGGTAGCAGAAGGTACAAGAGCCAATGGAACTACCGAGGACCAGCTGATGTTACTGGAACCCGGATGGGTAGCAGAAGGTACAAGAGCCAATGGAACTACCGAGGACCAGCTGATGTTACTGGAACTCGGTTACTAAGCAGGAGGTACCTGTGCCAGAAAGCACTACCAAGGACCAGCAGACGTTGGTGGAACTTGGATACCGAGAAGGAGGCACCTAATCCAAAGGCACTGCCGAGAACCAGCTGATGGTACTGGAACCCGGATGGGTAGCAGAAGGTACCCATGTAAAAAAAAAGTTCAAGGCCGCGAGCCGGCCGCAGTTACCAAAACCCACAGTCCTACAGAGGGTGCTTGTCCTATTGGCACTATGGAACCAGCCTTCATTGCCAGATCCCGCAGCCCACATAGGAGTCACCTAAACTGCAGGCACCATAGAGTCGGCTAACCCGACCGCAACACGACAGGACAACGCATTGGAGGCAAAGTGACGTTGACACTACCCGGAAACAGCTGGCGTGCTGGAACCAGGCTGGGCAGGAGGGAGTACCCGTGCCAAAGACACTGCCGAGAACCAGCTGACGGTACTGGAACCCGGATGGGTAGCAGAAGGTACAAGAGCCAATGGAACTGCCGAGAACCAGCTGGCGGTGCTGGAGCCCAGGGTAAATACTAAAAACAGAAGAGCCAGAGGTGTATTTGGAGGAGGTTTTAAATCCGTACTACAGTGGATGTGGACAAAGCAGGAGAATTTGCCGGACACACAGCTGGGGATCAGCTGACGTTACTGAATCCCAATAACACTGGAGCAAGCGTTGACTGTGCAGACGGCACTTCTGAGCAGCAACTAGCGGTATTGGAGCCCAGGGTAAATACTAAAAACGGAGGAGCCAGAGGTGTAATTGGAGCAAGTTTTAAATAAGTAGCACAGTGAATATGGACAGAGCAGGAGAAATTGCCGTGAACACAGCAGGGGAACAGCTGACGTTACCGAACCCCAATAACACCGCAGCAAGTGTTGACTGTGCAGACGGCACTTCCGAGCGCCAACTGGCGGTGCTGGAGCCCAGGGATAAGAATGAAAACAGAGGAGCCAGAGGTGTAATTGGAGCAACTTTAAAATCTGTAGTAGTGAGAATGTGGACAGAGCAGGAGAAATTGCCGTCCGCACAGCAGGGGAACAGCTGACGTTACTGAACCCCAATAACATGGTAGCAAGTGTTGACTGTGCAGACAGCACTTCCGAGCGCCAACTGGCGGTGCTGGAGCCCAGGGATAAGAATGAAAACAGAGGAGCCAGAGGTGTAATTCGAGCAACTTTAAAATCTGTAGTAGTGAGAATGTGGACAGAGCAGGAGAAATTGCCGTCCGCACAGCAGGGGAACAGCTGACGTTACTGAACCCCAATAACACGGCAGCAAGTGTTGACTGTGCAGACAGCACTTCCGAGCGCCAACTGGCGGTGTTGGAGCCCAGGGTAAATACTAAAAACGGAGGAGCCAGAGGTGTAATTGGAGCAAGTTTTAAATAAGTAGCACAGTGAATATGGACAGAGCAGGAGAAATTGCCGCGAACACAGCAGGGGAACAGCTGACGTTACTGAACCCCAATAACATGGTAGCAAGTGTTGACTGTGCAGACGGCACTTCCGAGCGCCAACTGGCGGTGCTGGAGCCCAGGGATAAGAATGAAAACAGAGGAGCCAGAGGTGTAATTCGAGCAACTTTAAAATGTGTAGTACAGTGGATGTGGACAAAGCAGGAGAAATTGCCGTCCGCACAGCAGGAGAACAGCTGACGTTACTGAACCCCAATAACACGGCAGCAAGTGTTGACTGTGCAGACGGCACTTCCGAGCGCCAACTGGCGGTGCTGGAGCCCAGGGATAAGAATGAAAACAGAGGAGCCAGAGGTGTAATTGGAGCAACTTTAAAATCTGTAGTAGTGAGAATGTGGACAGAGCAGGAGAAATTGCCGTCCGCACAGCAGGGGAACAGCTGACGTTACTGAACCCCAATAACATGGTAGCAAGTGTTGACTGTGCAGACAGCACTTCCGAGCGCCAACTGGCGGTGCTGGAGCCCAGGGATAAGAATGAAAACAGAGGAGCCAGAGGTGTAATTGGAGCAACTTTAAAATCTGTAGTAGTGAGAATGTGGACAGAGCAGGAGAAATTGCCGTCCGCACAGCAGGGGAACAGCTGACGTTACTGAACCCCAATAACATGGTAGCAAGTGTTGACTGTGCAGACAGCACTTCCGAGCGCCAACTGGCGGTGCTGGAGCCCAGGGATAAGAATGAAAACAGAGGAGCCAGAGGTGTAATTGGAGCAACTTTAAAATCTGTAGTAGTGAGAATGTGGACAGAGCAGGAGAAATTGCCGTCCGCACAGCAGGGGAACAGCTGACGTTACTGAACCCCAATAACACGGCAGCAAGTGTTGACTGTGCAGACGGCACTTCCGAGCGCCAACTGGCGGTGCTGGAGCCCAGGGATAAGAATGAAAACAGAGGAGCCAGAGGTGTAATTCGAGCAACTTTAAAATGTGTAGTACAGTGGATTTGGACAAAGCAGGAGAAATTGCCGTCCGCACAGCAGGAGAACAGCTGACGTTACTGAACCCCAATAACACGGCAGCAAGTGTTGACTGTGCAGACGGCACTTCCGTGCGCCAACTGGCGGTGTTGGAGCTCAGGGATAATACTGAAAACAGAGGAGCCAGAGGTGTAATTGGAGCAACTTTAAAATCTGTAGTAGTGAGAATGTGGACAGAGCAGGAGAAATTGCCGTCCGCACAGCAGGGGAACAGCTGACGTTACTGAACCCCAATAACATGGTAGCAAGTGTTGACTGTGCAGACAGCACTTCCGAGCGCCAACTGGCGGTGCTGGAGCCCAGGGATAAGAATGAAAACAGAGGAGCCAGAGGTGTAATTCGAGCAACTTTAAAATGTGTAGTACAGTGGATGTGGACAAAGCAGGAGAAATTGCCGTCCGCACAGCAGGAGAACAGCTGACGTTACTGAACCCCAATAACACGGCAGCAAGTGTTGACTGTGCAGACGGCACTTCCGAGCGCCAACTGGCGGTGCTGGAGCCCAGGGATAAGAATGAAAACAGAGGAGCCAGAGGTGTAATTCGAGCAACTTTAAAATGTGTAGTACAGTGGATTTGGACAAAGCAGGAGAAATTGCCGTCCGCACAGCAGGAGAACAGCTGACGTTACTGAACCCCAATAACACGGCAGCAAGTGTTGACTGTGCAGACGGCACTTCCGAGCGCCAACTGGCGGTGCTGGAGCCCAGGGATAAGAATGAAAACAGAGGAGCCAGAGGAGTAATTGGAGCAACTTTAAAATGTGTAGTACAGTGGATGTGGACAAATCAGGAGAAATTGCCGTCCGCACAGCAGGAGAACAGCTGACGTTACTGAACCCCAATAACACGGCAGCAAGTGTTGACTGTGCAGACGGCACTTCCGAGCGCCAACTGGCGGTGTTGGAGCTCAGGGATTACAGTTCAGGTGGTAGAAACATGAACAGAACAGGAGACCTGGATACTGTTGCCAACCAATTATTTATTCTGGAAGAGGACTGGCAAATTCATGAGAGATCCAGGCCTTGTTCATTTTGAGAAAAGTAAGCCGGTCAACGTTATCGGAGGATAGTCGCATGCGACGGTCTGTTAGTACACCACCTGCGGCACTAAAGACGCGTTCCGATAATACACTAGCAGCAGGGCAAGCTAGCACCTCCAGTGCATACTGACTAAGCTCTGGCCATGTATCCAGCTTACAGACCCAAAACTTGAAGGGAGAAGAGCCGTCTGGGAGTACACTAAGAGGGCAAGACATGTAGTCTGTCACCATCTGACGGAAACGTTGCCTCCTGCTGACTGGAGCTGTCTGTGATGGTGTAGACATTTGTGGCGGCGGGGACACAAAACTTTGCCACATTTCGGCCATACTGGTCTTGCCTTGTGCTGAGGCGCTGCTTCTGCTCCCTCTTTGTGCAGAGCTTCCTCCACTGCCTCGACGCACTGAGCTGCTTTGTAAAGCACTAGCAGCACTGCTCTCGGTTGGAATGGAGAACATGATGGAATGCACCAGTGCGTCTTGGTACTCCCGCATTTTACGCTCCCGGTTCAATGGTGTTATGAGGCTTTGTAAGTTGTCCCGGTAGCGAGGATCTAGGAGGGTGGACACCCAATAATCAGCCGTGTTGAGAATGTGGGCGATGCGGCGGTCGTTTCTGAGGCACTGCAGCATGAAATCAACCATGTGCTGCAGACTGCCAACTGGCCAAGAAACGCTGTCCCCTGCTTGAGGCGTGATCTCTGCCTGCTCTGCATCACCCCACCCTCGCTCTAGATACTGACTACTAGAGCATTGTGTACCTCCCTCCTCTGGACAGATGTCTTCCTCATCCATTGACTCCTCCTCATCCTCCTCACAAAGTGTCCCCTGCCTAGGCCTTTGTGAGGAACCACATTGCGCAGACTGTAGAGAAGCAGATGGCATTTGTGACTCCTCATCCTCCACCTCTTCCAAAACCTCGTCCCTTAGTGCTTGCAGTGTTTTTTCAAGCAGGCAGATAAGGGGGATAGTCATGCTGACTAGTGCATCATCTGCACTCGCCATCCGCGTGGAATAATCGAAGGCACGCAAAACGTGGCAAATGTCCTTCATAGAGGCCCACTCAGTGGTGGTGAAGTGTGAACGGCGCGCACTGCGACTTGTTTGCGCCTGCTGCAGCTGGTACTCCATTACTGCTGCCTGCTGCTCACACAACCTCTCCAACATATGTAACGTTGAATTCCACCTGGTGGGTAGGTCACATATGATGCGATGTTCCGGAAGACATAATCGGCGCTGCAGAGCTGCAATGCGTGATCTTGCATTGCTGGAACGCCGCAAGTGAGCGCACTCTATGCGGACCTTGTGAAGCAGTGCATCAAGATCCGGATAGTCCCTCAAAAAACTCTGCACGACCAAGTTGAGCACATGTGCCAGACATGGGATGTGAGTGAGGTTGCCTAGGCCCAGAGCTGCCACCAGATTTCGGCCATTGTCACACACTACCATGCCTGGCTGGAGATTCGCTGGCACAAACCACACGTCACTCTGCTGCTTGATGGCATTCCAGAGCTCCTGCGCTGTGTGGCTTCGATTCCCCAAAGAAATTAATTTTAATACGGCCTGTTGACGTTTGGCCACGGCTGTGCTCATATCGGTCATCATAACAGGTAACCGTTCACGGGTCGATGTGGAGGTAGACCGTGACGGCTCCTGCAGCGCTGATTCAGAGGAACTGGAGTATGAGGAGGAGTCAATGTGTACAGACTGGATTCCTGCAATCCTTGGAGTTGGCAGAACACGTACAGCGCCACTCTCAAGATCTGTACCCGGCTCCACAACATTTACCCAATGGGCAGTGAGGGAAAGGTATCGTCCCTGTCCATGCTTACTGGTCCACGCATCAGTGGTCAGGTGGACCTTGCTACTGACGGCGTTTTGTAGCGCATGTTTAATTTTTCCCTCCACATGATGTTGCAGGGCAGGGACGGCTTGCCTGCTGAAATAAAAGCGGCTGGGCACGTTGTATTGTGGGACTGCCAATGCCATAAAGTTACGGAATGTGTCAGTCTCCACCAGCCTGAATGATAGCATTTCAAGGGCCAGTAGTTTAGCAATGCCAGCATTCAGAGCCTGTGCTCGGGGGTGGTTTGCCGAGTATGGGCGCCTTTTCTCCCATGCCTGTGCTAACGATGGCTGTAGACTGGCCTGGGAGTGTGAGGATGACTGGGAAAGTGGTGCTGTGGGTGGAATTACACTGTGTCTCTGTACAACAGTGCCAGAGATTCTTCCATGGCGATCCTGTGAGGAAGCCGAACCAGCTGTGTGTGAGCTGGAGGAAGAGGCTACAACACGAGCTGAAGAGGTGGTAGGTGGCGCTGTAGGTTGGCCTAGGTCTTCAGTGTGTTTGTGTAACTCCACCACGTGCTTGGTCCGCACATGTTTCCACATATTTGTGGTATTGAGGTTGCTGACACTTTTCCCTCTTTTCACCTTCTGATTACACAGCTTGCATTTGACAAAGCAAATGTCATCTGCAACTGTGTCAAAAAAGGACCAGGCACTGCAAGTCTTGGGAGCGCCCGCTTTGGATTTTGGAAGAGCCATGCTCCTAATGGGTGCCGAAGTGGAGGCTACAGGCAACCAAGTCTGCCCCCTCCCTCTCCCTCCTTTTTGGGCCGTTCGGGGAATCTCTTCCTCAGAGCTGCTCCCACCACCTTCCTGTCCCTCACGCCATGATGGGTCAAGGACCTCATCATCTACACCACCCTCTTCAAACAACTGCTTCTCCTGGGTAGTCTCGACAGCACAGTACGCACCAGAAAGTGGCACCTGAGTCTCATCATCAGATGCGTACTGAGGTGTGCTGCTGACCATAGGCACTGGCCCACCCGCCTCTTCAGATTCAGAGAGACAAAACGGTTGCGCATCACTGCATACTACCTCTTCTTCAAATTCTCGAATTCTGCTTGGCTGGCCCCCTCTTTCCAAGCCAAGAGATTCAGAGAACAGAAGTAGAGATGGCTCCTGTCCAGGGCTCTCTGACTGCCTGGGCAATTTGGCAGGTGGTGAAGAGACAGATGGGTGCTCTTCAGTGCTCAGGACCTGAGAGGATCTGGAACTAATTGAAGTCGATGCGTTAGCTGCCATCCATCCGACAACGGCTTCAATTTGGTCCTCGCGCAGCAGTGGGGTACGGCTAGCTCCTACAAAGCTGCGCATAAAGGACTGTTCCCTGGTAAAACTGGGGGATGCTGAGTCACTGGTGCCCGCAGCAGGCACAGAATCCCCACGTCCTCTCCCTGCAGGCACAGAATCCTCACGTCCTCTCCCTGCAGAAACTCCACGCCCACGCCCACGACCACGACCACATGCCTTACTCCCTGCCTTCTTCATCTTGGTAGACTGATAAAGATAGGCAGAAAAGTACTAAGGGCTTAGTGTGCTTATTCCTGAACAGCTGCTAACAGGTATAAGAAACACTAATTTTATAAAGTGTGGACTAGACTTTAATATGAGCTAATGTGGCCTACACAACTGTAAAGTGGAGTGTTTGGTGAACTTTATTTAGGTTTTTTTTGTCACAAAAAGACACTGGATGTGCCTAAAGATGTAATAACGATAGTATCACAAACTTTTTGTAGCTATTACAATGTAGGAAGGTAACCTACAATGCAATAGATGAGGCTGCAAAAAATAGGCTAATACTAATCTGGCTGGGGCTGCAGGGCCCAATGCTGCAGAAAGGCTCCTCTATCTACTCCTATATAGTGTGTTTGGAATCAATTTAGCTGAATATGGATGGAACCACCACACTAATAGGAGATATCAGGAAAAATTATGAATTGGCAATAAAGGACAATGTATGAGGCAGTGACACACACTGAGTGCACTACAACCAGACGGGGTTGAAGCACACACTACAGGGTGAGCTGCACTCACACACCAGACCTTGCAGACAGCGGTGAACAGTACAGATGCAGAGCACTGTGCACTAGTGCTGCAAGACGGAAAAAAAATTCTCTATCTACTCCTATATAGTGTGTTTGGAACCAATTTAGCTGAATACAGATGGAACCACCACACTAATAGGAGATATCAGGAAAAATTATGAATTGGCAATAAAGGACAATGTATGAGGCAGTGACACACACTGAGTGCACTACAACCAGACGGGGTTGAAGCACACACTACAGGGTGAGCTGCACTCACACACCAGACCTTGCAGACAGCGGTGAACAGTACAGATGCAGAGCACTGTGCACTAGTGCTGCAAGACGGAAAAAAATTTCTCTATCTACTCCTATATAGTGTGTTTGGAACCAATTTAGCTGAATACAGATGGAACCACCACACTAATAGGAGATATCAGGAAAAATTATGAATTGGCAAAAAAGGACAATGTATGAGGCAGTGACACACACTGAGTGCACTACAACCAGACTTGGCTGAAGCACACACTACAGGGTGAGCTGCACTCACACACACAGACCTTGCAGATAGCGGTGAACAGCACAGGGAACTGTGCACTAGCACTGCAAGGCACAGTGATTTAGAAAGTAGCTTGGGTAAAGCAGTATAGAGCAAATAGGTAGCTAAAACTGTCCCTCAGAACAACAGCGTCCTATCCCTAACTGAATTCACAGCAGAGTGAGCTCAAAATGGCGGCGGTGGCTTTTATAGTGCATCATGACATCATTTCAGCAGCCAATCACAGCCATGCCATTAGTTAAGATGCCTACATGCCTAACAGGATGTGCCCACACTTCTTAGGATCCTCATTGGCTGAATAAAATGAAAATGTCTCATTGCATTATGGGAACTTCCGATTCCGGTATACGATATTGCAATAGTATCGGAATTAAGTATCGGAATTCCGATACCGCGAATATCGGCCGATACCCGATATTTCAGTATCGGAATGCTCAACACTAGGCGTAACTTATGATGAATTTCACCAGTGGGCATGAACACACCTTGCCTCACCCATACCCCACCCACATCACACCCATATAGGCGTAGCTGGCCAGGAATGTCATGTATTTTTGAGCAACTGCTAAGTTGTGCAAAAATATTGTGACTCATAAAGGTGTTCATGCCAGATTTCTGGCATAAGTACCTTAATGAATCGCCCCCAAAATCTTTAACCCTTTCACCCCGAAGCCTGTTTTCACCTTCCTGACCAGGCCAATTTTTTTTATTCTGACCAGTGTCAATTTATGAGGTAATAACTCTGGAACGCTTCAACGGATCCCACTGATTCTGAGAATGTTTTTTCGTGACGTATTGTACTTCATGATAGTGGTAAAAATTCTTTGATATGACTTACGTTTATTTGAGAAAAAATCAAAAATTTGGCAAAAATGTTTTAAATTTTGCAATTTTAAAACTTTTACATTTTTATGCCTTTAAATCAGAGAGATATGGCACACAAAATAGTTAAATAACATTTCCCACATGTCTATTTTACATCAGCACAATTTTCGAAACATAATTTGCTTTGTTAGGAAGTTAGAAGGGTTAAAAGTTGACCATCGATTTCTCATTTTTACAACAAAATTTACAAAACCATTTTTTAGGGAACCTTGAACCCCCAGGTGCTTCACAGAAGTTTATAATGTTGAGCCATGAAAAAAAAAATCAAATTTTTCCACAAAAATGTTTTTTTTAGCCCCAAATTTTGCATTTTCACTAGGGTAACAGGAGAAATTTGTTGTGCAGTTTCTCCTGAGTAAGCCGATACCCCATATGTGGTCGAAAACTACTTTTGGAAAGCTCAGAAGGGAAGAAGTCCCATATTGAAGTTCAGATTTTGCTCGACTGGTTTGAGGGTACCATGTCACACTGGCAAAGCCCCTGAAGTGCCAGAACAGCCGAACACCTCATAAGTGACCTCATTTTGCAAACTACATGTCTCAATGAATTCATCTAGGGGTGCAGTGAGCATATTGATACCACAGGTGTGTCACAGCATTTTATATCATTGGGCAGTGAAGAAAAAAAAATTACGGTACATTTTTACCACCAAAAATTTGTTTTAGTCCCAGATTTTACATTTTCACACTGGGGAATTGGTAAAAATGGCACCAAAATTTGTCCCCAAATTTCTGCGGAGTGTAGGAATGCCCCATATGTGGCTGTACAGTATTGCTTAGCCACACGCCGACACTCGGGAGGGACGGAGCGCTATTTGTCTCCTGGAGCACAGTTTTTCCTAGAATAGTTTGCTGACTTCATATAGACTTCATATACAGAGCCCCTAAATGCTGGAAGAGCAGTATTCCCTTTCAAGTGACGCCTTTTTGGAAATTATACCCCTTTGGAAATTTATCTACAGGTGTAGTGACGATTTTTACTCCATGGGTGTTTTCCAGAAACAAGCAGCAGTGGATGTTGCTGAGTGAAAATTCCTGTACATTATGCCCAGCTCGTTCTTCTGGATACATGCACCCGTAAATTAGGCAGGCTCTCATCGCTACAGAAATGCCAAACATGTGGACGCTAAATGTGGTTTAAACACACTGGGGCTCAGAAGGGAGGGGGGCATTTGAATTTGGGAGCGCAGAATTTGCTGAATTTCTTTTGGGGGTGAGGAGCCATGTTCTTTTCCAGAGCCTTTGTACTACCAGTAACGTGGAAGCCCCTATATGACGGACCTGAGTGAGGACTTGCTTATTTTGTGGATTGAGTTGAAGTTTTTATTGTGAACATTTTACATAACATTTGGGATCACATTTATCCAGCACTCTACGCTGAGCACTTACTTTGGGGTTACCATCTAAATCTCCGAGTGACGTGACCAGGGGTGGATTAAGAGTAGCCAGGGCCCCAGGCAGTATAGAAGGCGGGGCCCCCAATTGGTACCTGATGTATCACGTGACATGTCACATGATCCCCTTTGATAAATCGTGTGGTAGGTCATGTGCTTTGGTGCATATCTGTAGACTGAAAAAGATAGAAAGCGGCGCGCTATGCGTGGCGTGCAAATTTTTCCCTTGTGTGCATAACATAGCACTAAACAAAATAGAGCAGGAGTGGGAGATCAATTTTCCCAAGGGGCCACATGAGAGACCATGACTGTTGTGGAAGCTGCACTAATAGGCTGAAATTAATTCTGCACAATATTAATATTAACATATAAATTATAAATTAATTGTATGCCTTAATATTGACCACAATTAAGTATGCTGACATCCCACTATATACAGTATGAGCCCCCTAGGTACAATATGAGCCCCCACATAACCCCCCTATATACAGTATAAACCCCACATAGCTTCCTATATACAGTACGAGTCCCCATATAGCTCCCTAGATATGGTACGAAGCCCCCAATAGCTCCCTAGATACGGTCCCAAGCCCCACATAGCTCCCCAGTTACGGTACGAAGCCCCACATAGCTCCCTAGATACGGTACAAAGCCCCACATAGCTCCCTAGATACGGTACGAAGCCCCACATAGCTCCCTAGATACACTACAAAGTCCCACATAGCCCCCCACATAGATACCGGGCTACAGTATGGGGCAGCATGGAGCTCCCGGGCTACAGTACAGGGCAGCACGGAGCTCCCGGACTACAGTACGGGGCGGCGGGGAGCTCCCGGGCTACAGTACGGGGCGGCGCGGAGCTCCCGGGCTACAGTACGGGGCGTCGCGGAGCTCCCGGGCTACAGTACGGGGCGACGCAGAGCTCTCGGGCTACAGTACAGGGCAGCGCGGAGCTCCCGGGCTACAGTACGGGGCGGCGCGGAGCTCCCGGGCTACAGTACGGGGCGACGCAGAGCTCTCGGGCTACAGTACGGGGCAGTGCGGAGCTCCCGGGCTACAGTACGCTCTCGGGCTACAGTACAGGGCAGCGCGGAGCTCCCGGGCTACAGTACGGGGCGGCGCGGAGCTCCCGGGCTACAGTACGGGGCGACGCAGAGCTCTCGGGCTACAGTACGGGGCAGTGCGGAGCTCCCGGGCTACAGTACGCTCCCGGGCTACAGTACAGGGCAGCGCGGAGCTCCTGGGCTGCAGTACGGGGTGGCTCGGAGCTCCCGGGCTACAGTACGGGGCGGCACGAAGCTCCCGGGCTACAGTACGGGGCGGCGCGGAGCTGCCGGTCTACAGCACGGGGCTGGCTACAGTACGGGTACGCACGGAGCTCCCGGGTTACAGTACAGGGCTACAGTACGGGAACACACATAGCTCCCGGGGTACAGTATGGGGCCGCACATAGTTGCTGGGGTACAATACACACACGCAGTCACACATGCAGTCAGACACAAGCAGGCACGTGCACACAAAATCATGCACATGCAGTCAAACACGTAGTCATGTATATACAAGCAGACTTGCACATATACTGGTTGCAGAAATGTACACACACACAGACACATATACAGACATATACAAAGACACATACAAGCCTAAACATATTTGAAGACATGCAGAAAAATACATATAAACAACCATATCACACATACATAAACACAATCATACATGCACACAGACACACAGGGGGTACATTGGGAAGCAGGCACTCACCATCCCCAGCTTGTCTCCAGTCCCCATCCCCTGATATGTCTCCGGTCCAGGTCCTCTCCAGTAGTAAGCACACATCAGTGCAGGTCAGGCACACACTGCGCGACGTCATTTCAGCAGACACGGCCGCGCACAGGGCCGTGTCTGCTATCTGCTGGGGGAGCGGCCAAGAGCTCCCCGGGTTGGGGGAGCGGCCAAGGAGCTGCTGGGTGAGCGGCCAAGGAGCTGCTGGGGGAGCTGCCAAGGGCTTCCCCGGCCCAGTCTGCTGCCCCTGCATGAAGTTGCCGGGGTATGTGTGCCGCATCAGTGGCATGGCAGCAGCTCATAAAACATTGTAATGAGGGCAATCTGGTCATGGGCCCCCCGGAGCCTCGGGCCCCAGGCGGTAGCCCAGATTGCCCTCATTATAATCCGCCCATGAACGTGACAGATGAAACCCCCGACAGATCCATTCACTATAATGAGGCAGCAGAGTTACTCTGGACACTGTCTGACCTCTGTTCAGTGTTGTTCTTCTTTTCAAAGGTGCACAAAACTGTGGCCTACTGGACTTTTATGCACGCCTAAAAAGACGGACACCGCCGGATCACAGGGCACAGTACGTCCACAGTGAAACCATCTGCCTCATTAATGGGAATCTTCCGCCGGGGGTTCCGTCTGAATCATGTATTTCAGAGACTTACACGGAAACCCTGGTGTAAGCGCTCAGCGCAGGATAAATGTGAGCCGAGCCTTACTGCGATCTTTAGGAGGCAGAATGAACAAATCAACATCAGGTGAAGAATTGGTTTTATTTATTTTTTCCTTGTGTGGTATAAGTGATTAGACGACTTTATTCTTCAGGTCAGTGCGATTACAGCGATACCAGATTTATATTGAGTTTTTATTGAGTTTTTATGTTTGGCTGCTGTCATACACTAAAAGATGCTTTTTATTGCAAAAACAAGTCATGTGAGGGATTTTTCTTTGTGGGACAAGTTTGACTTTTTATTGGTAACATTTTCGGGTACCCGACATTTTTTGATCACTTTCTATTCCAAGTTTTGGGAGTGATAATGAACAAACACCAGCAATTCAGGAATTGTATTTTGTTTTTGTTTTTTTTCTGCTGGTCCACTTGTGGTAAAATTGATAAGGCAGCTTTACTCTTCAGGTCAGTACGATTACAATGATACCACATTTATATTGTTTTTTTTATATTTTGGGGCTTTTACACAACAAACAGAGTATTTAGAGAAAAAAATATTATTTTTGCATCGCTTATTAGCTATAACTTTTTTATTTTTCCTCTGACTGAGATGTATAGCAGATTGTTTTTTTGCGGGACAAGATGACGTTTTCAGCGGTACCATTTTTATTTACATTCATCTTTTTGATCGCATTTTATTTAATTTTTTGTTTGGCAGTGTGATGATACAGCATAGTTTTTGCCTTGTTTTTTATTTATTTATTTAGCGGTGTTCACTGAATGGGTTAACTAGTGATACAGTTTTATAGGTCGGGTCGTTCCGGATGCGGCGATACCAAATATACGTATTGTGTTGTTTATTTTTGTTTTTACATAAATAAATGTATTTATTGGATTAATATATATATTTTTTTTGTTCTTTTTTTTTTTAAATATTTTTACAATTTTTTTTTTTTTTACTTTTTCACATTGTCCAAGGATGTAACATCGTCTTTACACTGTCAGATCGCTGATCTGATACTCTACAATGCTTCTGCGCTGCACAGCCTCAGATCAGCGTCTGACGTGCAGGGAGGAGCACTCAGGGCACGAGCTGACAGGCCACCGACCCTGGATGACCCCGCAGCGATCTTGGGATTCGGGGTCACCATGGAGACCATCAGCACAACGTGATCGCATCGCATTGTGCTGATGTGAGCACAGAGGGAGCTCACACCATTTGCGATGCTCCATGATGTCACTGTCGCTAGTGATGAGTGAGCGTGCTCACAACTGCTCGGTACTCGCCCTAGCATCTGTTCGAGATTCTTGGCGTTGGGCGAATACTTCCGCGATGCTCAGACGGGAGCTCGGGTCCCCGCTCCAAATGTTTGCCGCTCTTTAGACCTTTAGATTGCCTGCCACCCACTGTAATGCCATAGCCATGTTGGTTGTGGCATTACAGTGATTGGCTGGCTGCATAGAGTGATCGGGTCTATATCAGACCAGGCGCCGCCATGCTCGTCATAGTCTACCCTGGAAACAGGCAGAGTAGGGAGAGGTGCTGCTGAATGAGGAAGAGAATTGTTGGTTTATTAGTTAAGTATAGGTATTCCACAGCAAGATATATATCCATCTGAACTGACAGTCCTTCTTAGGACTTATCCAGCTGCACATTTTAATCCTGGTGATAGCAGGAGTTAGGCAGGCAGAGTTTGTGGACAGTGTATACAGCAGAATAGGGTCCATTGCACGTTATGACTGCTGCTGTTACAGATATCCATAGCCCTAGATATCAGGGCTAATATTATTTTTGCTCTTAATCCTGATTATTTGCTTAAAAAACAATATAATACACACCATTTTAACTGCTCCATTTGCTTGTTAGCAGCATACACCCAGATTTGGTTGATTTTATTCGCATTGCTGTATTGTGAAAGCAGAGAAACTTGTCCATCATCAGATGTGATACGATAATACTGCAGTAATAATACAGACATTTTGTGGAGCGTGCCAAATAGTTATACTCCATTTAAAGTCTGCCAGCTGTGTGTTGTTCAACCTATTCACACTTGGTAGCTGACCAATAGGATATTACAAGGCCACTGCCTTAGGGCTCTTTCACAGGTCAGTATCTCCTGTAGGAGTGGTGACAGTTTCCACACGTACCAGAGACACTGATACACGCAGAAGCATTCAAATGAATGGGTCTGTGCACATCTCATTGTGTTTTCACGGACCGTGTGTCCGTGTGATCCACATGCTGACATGTCCGTTTTATTGGTGATGCATGGTCCGCAAAAGTGCCTCACGCTGAACACACACGGATGAAATCCATTTGTCATGAGTGTAACATGGACCGATGCCTAGGAATCAGCGCTACATTTAGCGCTGCTCCCAAGCACCGGGTGCTGAACGCTGCCCTCATCATTGTTCCTGCCGGCGCTGCGATCAGCGCCAGCAGTGACAATGATGAGGGTAGTAGTGTCTGCTCCTGCAGTGTCCCCACCTGTAAAAATAAGAATAAAATAATAAAATTCATGTACTCACCTCTCCTAGGTGTCCCCCGCTGTAATCCATGTGACCGCTGCTTCCGAACAGCCGGGGAGAATGAGCCGCTCCATAGCTGCAGCTCAGGAGCGGTGTCCTGTCACTCACTGAGTGCAGCTTCGGAGCCGCTCATTCTCCCCGGCTCCTCGGCAGCAGCGGTCAGAGAATTACAGCGGGGGACACCTAGGAGAGATGAGTATGTGAGTATATGGATTTTATTATGTTATTCTTATTTTTACAGGTGGGGACTCTGCGGGAGCAGACTACCACTATCCTCATCATTGTCCCTGCTAGTGCTGATGGTAGCGCCAGCAGGAAACCATGATGAGGGCAGTGTTCAGCACCGGCGCTTGGGAACAGCGCTAACTGTAGCGCTGATTCCCAGGTGCTGGTCCGTTTGCTCCTGATGCGGCATACAGGCAGCACACGGTTGCCACACGTGTGACACACTCGGACACATGGGATATGGATATCTCCGGTACCGTTTTTTCCGGTACCGGAAATATCCGGACGTGTGAAACCGGCCTAAAACTGTGGTCATCAGACGTGATCCCATATTACTGCAGTAATAATCCTGACATTTTTGGGAGCATGTCAAATATTATACTCCATTTAAAGCCTGGTAGTTGGGTGTTGTTCCAAACTATTCACACTTGGTCACTGACCAATACCATACCATACTACAAGGCCAGTGCTTAAAACCGTGGTCGTAAGACGTATCAGATATTTCTGCGGTACTAATCCAGAAATTTTTAGGGGATGAGTCAGATATTATACTCCATTTAAAGTATGTCAGCTGTGTGTTGTTGAACCTATTCACACCTGGTCGCTGACCAATACTAAGTGTACTACAAGGCCAGTGCCTAAAACTGTGGTCGTCAGACGTATCAGATATTACTACGGTACTAATCCAGAAATTTTTAGGGAACATGTCAGATATTATACTCCATTTAAAGTCTGCTAGTTATGTGTGGTTGAACCTATTCACACTTAGTCGCTGACCAATACCATATCTCTAACGCCACTGCCTAAAATCGTGGTCATCTGATGTGATCCAATATTACTGCGGTAGTAATCGTCACCTTTTTTGGAGCGTGCCAAATATTACATTACACTTAAAGTCTGCCAGTTGTATGCTGTTCAACCTATTCACACTTGGTCGCTGACCAATACCATACAACAAGGCCACTGCCTAAAACCGTGGTCATCAGACAGAATCAGATATTACTGCGTTAATAATCCAGAATTTTTTGGGAGTGTGCCAGATATTACACTCCATTTAAAGTCTGCCAGTTGTATGTTGTTCAAATTTATCCACGCTTGGTTGCTGATATGGCCAATATCATACTATTAGGCCACTGCCTAAAACCGTGTTCATCAGATATTATCCGATATTACTGCCGTAATAATCATGACATTTTGGGGAGCGTGCCAGATATTACACCCCATTTAAAGTCTGCCAGTTGTGTGGTGTTCGCTGACCAATATCATATCTGTGAACAATGTTGTCAGAGTATTACGCCATTTTTGGGAGCGTGCCAGATATTACACCCCATTTAAAGTCTGCCAGTTGTGTGGTGTTCGCTGACCAATAGCATATCTGTGAACAATGTTGTCAGAGTATTACGCCATTTTTACGAACTGACAATAAAACATACAAAAACTAAGCTAAAATGGATTTTCCTGGAAGAAATGTTATCGACTGTAGTACAGATTTATGCAACCAAAATGAACACTCATCTCGAGCTGATGATACCACCTTGCAGTACCTGTCCCTATTGTAAATGCATCTAACAATCTAACAGTAGTATCAATAGGGAATAGAATAGATTTATATATTTTTTCTGCAGCACCACCAGCAATAAGGCAATAATACCTGGCTGGATCGGTGTAATACGCTATCCATACTGCGATAGCTCACACATAAACAAATTTCAGATAAGACAGGTAATATTCTAGAATATAGAATCTATTTACATTGTCCTTCCCATTAAGAGTGGGTCTCCTATACTGTTATTGCGTATGCAGCAATTTCAAGGGCTGCCAAAAATTATGACGCACTCCAATACAGATTTGAAGAGACTAAAAAAAAAACATAAAAACCAGACTCGCCAATGTAACCTCAATGTGTTCATATTCTTCAGCTCCTGCGCCTCCTTCACCTCTTTGGCCTCCATCTCCAAAATAACCACATCAGTCGCAAGCTGGAAGCACTGCAGCACTGCCTCGGCTAAGCGGCAACAGGCTGTGCTGAAGATAATATGCTTAGGTGACAAACCGCACACCGCTACAGAGTTGTTGAAAGCTGTAACAGAGCAGGCAGATCTGTGGCTCTCACCGCTGAACATACAGCCAGGCATGGTCGTGTGTGACAATGGCTGGAACCTGGTGGCGGCTCTGAGGCTTGGCAACCTTGCACACGTACAATGGCTGGCCCATATAAGCAGCCAGTGCAACCTGCGAACTTCAGATATGGCTCAACTCTGTGAACAGGAAAAATAAAGCTGGACTCATCGAGTGGATGAGGTGCTCTAATGTATCAGTGGTGCAAGAGAACGGACAAAGGAAATATGGTGGCCCCCCCTCCAGGTTGGGTTGGAGAAGCTCCTCCACATAGTTCAGAAATTTTTATTGCCAATATTCCTCAGGAGATATATGAAGATGCATTGATACTCCTCTTTCAGTCTGTGGGAAAGCTGTACAAGTTTCGATTAATGATGACCTTCAGTGGCCTAAACCGTGACTTTGTTTATGCACGTTATTTCTCAAAACACATTGCAGATCAGGCCATAGCCCAACTCTGTAGTCATGAACTTCAAGGCGTAAAGAAAGATCTTTGTGTGTCGAAGCACTGAGAAGTGTGAGCTGATGTTGGATGGGCTGCCACTGCTTATGGAACAAGCTGCATTAGAGGACTTCATGGGAGAAATGATAGCTGGAGTAGATACGGTTTCCCTCTATGCCAGTCCTTTCACCGACCTAAAGAATATGGCTGAGATGAAATACAACTCTCACTGAGAAGCAGCCCTGGCTAAAAAAAGTCTGTGTGAAGGCTCCCGGACACCCTATGGCTGCTTTTTTTTACTGTGGACTGGCTCCAGCAATCTATAAGACTTAAGATGCAATCTGGCACCTTGGCAAAGCCCAATTCTGTTCTCCCTCTGATATCTAACAAACAGGTCATGCTGGAGAAATTTGCATCTACTGCCACTCAGTGTCTTCAGCTCCTTTATGAGAAACTAATGTTTGGGCAGCCAGTCTACCAAATAAAATTCCTGAGATATGGAAATTGTGGATGGCTTCACTTCTGGTACTGGGTGCTAATACCAAACCATGGAGTGCTATTCACTGGATATTCCTGGCTGGTTGCAGACAAGCTCATTCCCACAGAAAAGTACCAGTGTCACAGAACGACAAAGGAATGTCCGGCAGACGGCACAACACACGGATGCAATGGGAGATAGAGGGGGAAGGAGGGCCCTAGCGGTAGGGAACCTCCTGACATCAACCTGTGTCTGTCCCTAAGCTCCCCTATCGTCCCTAATTGGGTTCTTTTCCCCCATGCACGATCACGTGCCTAAGCCCTCGCTGGCCCTGGACTTAACCTGGCAAGTGCGCAGGCCAGCTAGACGCTAGTCTCACCACTACAATAGGACAACACAAGGAAGGTAAGACAAACAGTGGGAAGATAACAACATAGGATACACTTATCTCTCCAACAGAAACCGTCACCGCTGCAATAAACACATACCACAGCTTCTCCAGAGATTGGCTCCTTCAAAGAGGTCAGCATAGAATGAACTATAACCGGCGGTCAGCGGATGGATCATGTGGCTATTTAAATGGAGGTGGATGTGGCACAAACCAACATCAGCTGACCATTAACAAAAGGCTGCCAGCAAGAGACTAACATTAATGTCACGGGTGTATCAGAAGTGACAGACAGTCGCCCTGCATTTGGTTGCAGGAGATCTCTACATTTGGCATTTCAGACATCTTCTTAGAGGCTGTCTCTAATACCCAGCGGCTACCTTCCTCTGGCTAATTAACACCCTGCCTGGGTGTATAAATACCTGCTGTGTTTCAGAGGGAGGTACCGGCGATATTCATTACTACTTGTGAAGGCTTTAGCAAGAGAAGTACTTCGTCCTCTCTGGAGCTTGAGGACGTATGAGCATTTGTCTGGAGTTCATCTAAAGCTAAGCAATTTCCCCCTGTTTGTCCACCCCTGTTTAGTGGAGATCAATTAGTGCTCATCTCCTCCCTTCCCTAGCTTTAGCCATACGCCAGGGAAACACAGGGCAAGGCACGCGTGCGGCGATTGTTGAAGAGCCAATACAGGGACGTTAGGGGAGACAGGGTGACGGTAGAGCAGCCAAGGAGGTCTCCACTTTCCCCCTTTCCCTAGAGACTGGGCTCCCTTTCCCTCTTCCCTTTGTGTTGCACTAAATCTTTCCCACACCTTGCATGACAATTAACCCTTGCTGGACCAAAAGGAAAAAACTACATTTAAGTTACAGCATAACCAAAGCTGCGACAAATCTCCAAATTATTCATAACAACCAGCAAGCTAAGGAGATGGTGGCCTCTATCATCATGAAGGTGTTTGATGGTTGTCTAGCAGACCGACCACTGCTGTTGTCTACCTTGTGAACATTGTGTTGAAGCTTGATTGACCCAGGGCCCACAATCTTCTGCATCAAGAGAACGTGTTCCGTCCCAAGGTCTGACTGGGTCCCGGCTTTCACAATATTAACCCAGTGTGCTGTCAGTGAGATGTACCGTCCATGGCCACAAGCACTTGTCCACGTGTCTGTGGTTAGGTGGTCCTTCCCAGTAACTGCGTTGGTGAGGGTACGGGTAAGGTTCTGGGACCCGTGTTTGTATAAGGCGGGGACGGCACACCGGGAAAAATAGTGGTGACTTGCGACCAAGTACCGAGGGACAGCCCTGCCATGAGGTTGCGGAAAGCTACTGGCTCCACGAGACTAAAATGCAAAATTTTTAGTGCAAGCAGTAGAGAAATGTGGCAGTTTCGTATTTTGGCCTGTGAGTGGCTGCATATTTGTGCTTGCATTACAAGGACTAAGGCAGGGACAACTGAACGCTGTGCTGGGACTGACTGTGATGGTTGCAAGTATGCAACGACAGGTGCAGGGGGGAAGCATCTTCACCTGCATCATGAATGGAGGCTTGTCGTGCACGTACAACAGGGGAAGAGGCAGTGGTGTCACCCGCTGACACTGTTTCTGGACCCTGGCGTTCGTCCAAACTAGTCGGGTGCTTTTCTGTGTGCCTGAGCATGCTGGTGCCACGGGTGTGTCAGGTGTAAAAGACAGTCGCACTGGATCTGACTGTAGAAGATCACAGTGCTTGGCATTACAGACGCCTTCTTAATCCTTATTCATTTAGGACCCAGCGGCAACCTACCTCCTGCTGCTGATTTACACACCCTTGCCTGGGAGTTAAAATCCCTCAGTTTGCTCCAGGGAATCCCCGGTGATACTTCTATGTACCTTTGTGCAGGCTTGGAACACTATCAGTCGGCTAGCTTCTTCTCTGGTGCCCTTGGAGGACAGTTGGCGTTACTCCTTTTGCGTCTGCTCAAGCTAAGTTTATTCCCTTTGACAACTTTGTTGTTTTTAGTTTGTAGTGGGGACTGATCAGTGCTCACCCCTCCCCCTCCCTATCTAGGGCCAAGCTCTAGGGACATCCAGGGCTTAGGGTCCTGCTCGGCGATAGGTGTGGAACCTATATAGGGACGGTAGGGTAGGGCGGATGATATTAGATCTGCCAAGGGGTATCTACTCCCCCTTTCCCTCTTTGGGCTTCCTCCCCCTCTTCCCTGCGTGTTGCACTTAGTCTTTCCCACACCTTGCGTGACATCTGGTGGTGGTCAAGCTGGTAGTTTTGGTGCTCCTGCTGATGCTGGCATGGCAGATGTTGCAAATGGCCTTTTTGGGGTTAACTGGACAGATTTTAAAAAAGAGCCAGACTCGGGAAGACATAGCAGTTGGACTGGCAACTTCCCTGGTATTGGTGTTTTGGGGAACAGTTGCCCGCCTTGTGTCTGTGGCCACCCCACTGCTTCTTCCTGCCTGTTGTGGTGCTATGCCTCCCTCCCCCTCTGCACTGCTGTCCTCGCTATGCATGTCACCTTACCAGGTTGGGTCAGTGGCTTCATCGTCCACCACCTTTTCTTACACTTCCGCACCCTGGTCCATCTCCTGACTTTCTGTCCATTGTGTCTCATCATCATCCACCTTTTGCGACAGTAATTGCACTTTCCTACAGTCACCTTCGCGTGATCATGGCTGCTGAAATATTTGGGCATCGCTACATGCGATCTCCTGTTACCTCGGACCAAGTGGACCAAGCAAGAGGTCCAAATCTATAGATGGAAAGATGAACAGCTCTTCGGAGTGTCCAAGTGTGGGATCAGTTGTCTCCGGGCACTCGGCATGGTGGGAGGAAGGAGGATCAGGGTGAGGAATATGCTGACTGCAAGTAAAAAAAAATCTCCCGGATCCACACATTAATCAAACAAAAATCTGCAAAACCAATTGTGCATGCCCTCATCATCTCCCGCCTCGATTACTGCAACCTCCTGCTCTGTGGCCTCCCTTCTAACACTCTCGCACCCCTCCAATCTATCCTAAACTCTGCTGCAAGACTATTCCACCTGTCCCCCCGCTATTCCCCGACCTCTCCTCTCCGTCAATCCCTTCACTGGCTCCCAATTGCCTAGAGACTCCAGTTCAAAACCCTAACCTTGGCATGCAACGCCATCCACAACTTGTCTCTTCCATACATCTGTGACCTAGTCTCCCAGTAATTACCTGCACGCACAAGATCTCCTTTTCTACTCCCCTCTTATCTCCTCTTCCCACAATCACATACAAGATTTCTCCCGTGCATCCCCCCTACTCTGGAACTCTCTACCTCAACATATGAGGCTCTCGCCTACCGTGGAAACCTTCAAAAGGAACCTGTAGACCTACCTCTTCTGACAAGCCTACAACCTGCAGTAACCACTGTTCCACCATACCGCTGCACGACGAGCTCTGCCCTCACCTACTGCATCCTCACTCATCCCTTGTAGACTGTGAGCTCTCGCGGTCAGGGTTCTCGCTCCTCCTGTACTAGTCGCCGTCACATTTTTGTTCAAGATTATTGTAATTGTTTTTTCTATGTATACACCTTTTTCACATGTAAAGCGCCATGGAATAAATGGCGCTTTAATAATAATGTGGTCACTCACGGCTACTGAGACTGGACCGTGCGGAAGACAGGATGGTGGTTGCAAACTGACTGGAAGCATTATCTATTTATCTGCTATCCAACCAACAACCTTTTCACACTGGTCTGGCTTCAAGAGTGGTATTCCGCGGCCCCCGAGAAACTGGGGCAGGAAGCTAGGTCGACATGATGTGGGTGCTTGTTGTGCTCCCTCAGCAGGCACAGTTTCATCTTGCTCACAGCCTCGGCCTCTGCGTGCACCATCACCATTACGTCCACTTCCACGTCCCTTACCAAGCGCCTTGCCCATTTTAAATGGAGTTTAATATTAGTCACGCTGCCAAAAATGTCTGTATTTTTACTGCAGTAATATAGGATCATGTCTGATGACCACTGTTTTAGGCAGTGACCTGGGATGCAGAGATGCTTCCAGGGGTCTTCCCATGCTGTTCCCATGTCATTTCAGCACTGTATGGATGTGTCTAACCATGTCTCACACACCACATGGCTAGATAAGGTAGTAAAATGTTAAAATTAAATTTATCAGTGAATGTATTTTTCACCATTGAAAGCAATGCAAAATTGCAAAAATGCATCAAAAACGCTATGTATGAACATAGCCCAAGGTGTGGAGGAGCATTTTTGTTTTTGGTTATTTATTTTGCCTTATATACAAGTCAGTACCCTCGAAATAATGTTCCTTAACATTTTTTCCAGGAAAATCCATTTTGGCGTCGTTTTTGTATGTTTTATTGTGAGTCCGTAAAAGTGGCGTAATACTCTGACAACGTTGTTGACAGCAGTGTTCTGGGAGTCAGAAATGCTTCCAGGGGTCTTCCCCATGCTGCTCCCATGCCATTTGAGCACTGATCCCATTGATTTGGCCAATTTTTAGGCCCTCTCCAGACCTCTGGGAGGGGGGGGGGCCGTCGGAAAAATGCTCAAGTTTCCCATTGACTTATATTGGACTCGTTGCTTGGTCTGAGGACCCGAGCATTACGATTTGCTCGACCCGAACAACGAGCACCTGAGCATTTTAGTGCTCGCTCATCACTAGCTGTCACTATTGACAGCGGCATCACAGGGGTTAAATGCCAGCGATCGGTGCAAGCACCAATCGTGGGTGTTGCTGTAGGGTGTCAGCTCTCACATAGAGGCCGTGTGATCACTGCGTCGTACATATACTTTGCGGGAACGCAGCTCCAGCAGCGGCATATGTTGCCATATACTGTTGTTGCTGTGTAATTTTAAGGATGGAATATAAGTTACGTTTTTCCATGAAGTATTCTGGTGCTTTGGATTTTCTGTGATACAATTAGTCTCCTGGCCCAGTGGAAGGTCACACAGAGGAATCACGAAAGTCTGCTAATGGTGCATGAGATTTTTCAACTGACTTTGAAAAAAGCCCCCCCCCCCCTTCCTGTTATATGTCAGTTTGCTACAAATTGAAGAGGTAACTGATCTGAAGATTTTTATAAAGCTGCTCTTGTATCATGCAGAATATGCTGCAGATCAGTGTTTCCCAAACTCCAGTCCTCACTGCCCCAACAGGTCAGGATTTCAAGATTTCCATAGTATTGCACAGGTGAGAAAATTCCTGATGCCTTTATGATACTTCCATCACCTGTGTAATACTAAAGAAATCCTGAAATCATGACATGGGGGCCGTTAGAACTGACGTTTGGCTGTAGACTAATAGCCCATTTACACTAGCCAACTTAAATTGTATTCAAAAGGTTAAAGTGATGCGATCAGTTACGGTCAGGTACCGGCTATGTAGCACAGCCAATACTCGAACTGCACGGAGTGGGCTTCGATCCTACACCATGACTGCCATACACGTACAGCGTTTGTCACTAAATGGTTAAAGTATCACCCTCATCTGTCAGTTTAGTCTTGCTTAGTCCGGCATGTTGCTGGTCAGATTACTAGTACGAATGATCCAATGTACAATTAATCAGACACATTTTGTCTAATACGTACAGTACAGACCAAAAGTTTGGACACACCTTCTCATTTAAAGATTTTTCTGTATTTTCATGACTATGAAAATTGTACATTCACACTGAAGGCATCAAAACTATGAATTAACACATGTGGAATTATATACTTAACAAAAAAGTGTGAAGCAACTGAAAATATGTCTTATATTCTAGGTTCTTCAAAGTAGCCAACTTTTACTTTGATGACTGCTTTGCTCACTCTTGGCATTCTCTTGATGAGCTTCAAGAGGTAGTCACCGGAAATGGTTTTCACTTCACAGGTGTGCCCTGTCAGGTGTAATAAGTGGGATTTCTTGCCTTATAAATGGGGTTGGGACCATCAGTTGTGTTGTGCAGAAATCTGGTGGATACACAGCTGATAGTCCTACTGAATAGACTGTTAGAAATTGTATTATGGCAAGAAAAAAGCAGCTAAGTAAAGAAAAATGAGGGGCCATCATTACTTTAAGAAATGAAGGTCAGTCAGTGCGAAAAATTGGGCAAACTTTGAAAGTGTCCCCAAGTGCAGTTGCAAAAACCATCAAGCGCTACAAAGAAACTGGCTCACATGAGGACCGCCCCAGGAAAGGAAGACCAAGAGTCACCTCTGCTTCTGAGGATAAGTTTATCCGAGTGACCATCCTCAGAAATCTCAGGTTAACAGCAGCTCAGATTAGAGACCAGGTCAATGCCACACAGAGTTCTAGCAGCAGACATATCTCTTCAACAACTGTTAAGAGGAGACTTTGTGCAGCAGGCCTTCATGGTAAAATAGCTGCTAGGAAACCACTGCTAAGGACAGGCAACAAGCAGAAGAGACTTGTTTGGACTAAAAAACACAAGCAATGGACATTAGACCAGTGGAAATCTGTGCTTTGGTCTGATGAGTCCAAATTTGAGATCTTTAATTCCAAACAACGTGTCTTTGTGCGACGCAGAGAAGGTGAACGGATGGACTCTACATGCCTGGTTCCCACCGTGAAGCATGGAGGAGGAGGTGTGATGGTGTGGGGGTGCTTTGCTGGTGACACTGTTGGGGATTTATTCAAAATTGAAGGCATACTGAACCAGCATGGCTACCACAGCATCTTGCAGCGGCATGCTATTCCATCCGGTTTGCGTTTAGTTGGACCATCATTTATTTTTCAACAGGGCAATGACCCCAAGCACACCTCCAGGCTGTATAAGGGCTATTTGACCAAGATGGAGAGTGATGGGGTGCTACGCCAGATGACCTGGCCTCCATAGTCACCAGACCTGAACCCAATCGAGATGGTTTGGGGTGAGCTGGACCGAAGTGAAGGCAAAGGGGCCAACAAGTGCTTAGCATCTGTAGCGTCGGCGTCCCTGCCCCCTGCTAGGCAGGGACGTCGTTCCCCTCACCGCTCCGTGCCCGGCGGCTTCCTCCCGCTCTGCTGGCAGCACGTCCTGCTTCCCGGCCTCTGTGCTTAGGGCGCGCGCGCGCGCTCCCCCTCTCTTAAAGGGGCCGCGTGCGCCGTCCTAAGGAGTCCCCGGCCAATGGCCGGAGGACCTCTCCATATATAAGGCACTTCCTCCAAAATGGAGGTGCCCGAGCAATGTTGTTGCAAAGCCTTCACTCTGCTTCAGCCCTCAGGTCCCGTTACCAGTTACCTGCCAGTCACCTGCCAGATTCCTGCCTGTTACCTGCCAGTTTCCTGCTTGATACCTGCCTGATATCCGCTTACCTACTTGCAAGCCTGCGGTCCGACGGTCTGCCTTCCTACACCTGTCAGTCTGTCTATGGACCAGCCTGCCCGCTCATCTGGGAGCGCTCACCTGCTACCTGCCTGCTAGCTTACCTGGAGGCTCTGCCGTCACTTGCCGTGACCACCTGCCTGTCCAGAGACTCTTGCCCGCTCACCTGGGAGCGTTCACCTGCTACCTGCCTGCTAGCCTACCTGGAGGCTCTGCCGTCACTAGCCGTGACCACCTGCCTGTCTAGAGACTCTTGCCCGCTCACCTGGGAGCGTCCACCTGCTACCTGTCTGCTAGTCTACCTGGAGGCTCTGCCGTCACTTGCCGTGACCACCTGCCTGTCCAGAGACTCTTGCCCGCTCACCTGGGAGCGTCCACCTGCTGCCTGTCTGCTAGTCTACCTGGAGGTTCTGCCGTCACTTGCTGTGACCACCTGCCTGTCCAGAGACTCTCGCCTGCTCACCTGGGAGCGCTCACCAGCCACCTGTCTGCTGCCCTTCTACCCAGAGACTGTCCCTGTCACTTGCCATGACTACCTGCCCTTCTACCCAGAGACTGTCCCTGTCACTTGCCGTGACTACCTGCCCTTCTACCCAGAGACTGTCCCTGTCACTTGCCGTGAGTACCTGCCCGTCTTCCCTGGGAGCCACCCGCTTCCTTACAAGGACTGCCCCCTTGTATAGTTGCTCAGAGGTTCCACCTCCCAGACCCGTTACAGCATCTCTGGGAACTCCTACAAGATTGTTGGAAGACCATTTCCGGTGACTACCTCTTGAAGCTCATCAAGAGAATGCCAAGAGTGTGCAAAGCAGTCATCAAAGCCAAAGGTGGCTACTTTAAAGAACCTAGAATATAAGACATATTTTCAGTTGTTTCACACTTTTTTCTTAAGTATATAATTCCACATGTGTTAATTCATAGTTTTGATGCCTTCAGTGTGAATGTACAATTTTCATAGTCATGAAAATACAGAAAAATCTTTAAGTGAGAAGGTGTGTCCAAACTTTTGGTCTGTACTGTAGGTGTTTGGCCAGTTGTATACAGTTAGGTCCATATATATTTGGACAGAGACAACATTTTTCTAATTTTGGTTCTAGACATTACCACAATGAATTTTAAACAAAACAATTCAGATGCAGTTGAAGTTCAGACTTTCAGCTTTCATTTGAGTGTATCCACATTAAAATTGTATGAAGGGTTTAGGAGTTTCAGCTCCTTAACATGTGCCACCCTGTTTTTAAAGAGACAAAAAGTAATTGGACAGATTAAATAATTGTAAAATAAAATGTTCATTTCTAGTACTTGGTTGAAAACCCTTTGTTGGCAATGACTGCCTGAAGTCTTGAACTCATGGACATCACTAGACGCTGTGTTTCCTCCTTTTTGATGCTCTGCAAGGCCTTCACTGCGATGGTTTTCAGTTGCTGTTTGTTTGTGGGCCTTTCTGTCTGAAGTTTAGTCTTTAACAAGTGAAATGCATGCTCAGTTGGGTTGAGATCAGGTGACTGACTTGGCCATTCAAGAATATTCTACTTCTTTGCTTTAATAAACTCATGGGTTGCTTTGGTTTATGTTTTGGGTCATTGTCCATCTGTAGTATGAAACGACGACCAATCAGTCTGGCTGCATTTGGCTGGATCTGAGCACACAGTATGGCTCTGAATACTTCAGAAATTCATTTGGCTGCTTCTGTCCTGTGTCACATCATCAATAAACACTAGTGACCCAGTGCCACTGGCAGCCATGCATGCCCAAGCCATCACACTGCCTCCACCGTGTTTTACAGATGATGTGGTATGCTTTGGATCATGAGCTGTACCACGCCTTCGCCATACTTTTCTCTTTCTATCATTCTGGTAGAGGTTGATCTTGGTTTCATCTGTCCAAAGAATATTCTTCCAGAACTGTGCTGGCTTTTTTAGATGTTTTTTAGCAAAGTCCAGTCTAGCCTTTTTATTCTTGTTGCTTATGAGTGGCTTGCACCGTGCAGTGAACCCTCTGTATTTACTTTCATGCAGTCTTCTCTTTATGGTAGATTTGGATATTGATACGCCTACCTCCTGGAGAGTGTTATCCACTTGGTTGGCTGTTGTGAAGGAGTTTCTCTTCACCATGGAGATTATTCTGCGATCATCCACCACTGTTGTCTTCCGTGGGCGCCCAGGTCTTTTTGCATTGATGAGTTCACCAGTGCTTTCTTTCTTTCTCAGGATGTACCAAACTATAGATTTTGCCACTCCTAATATTGTAGCAATTTCTCAGATGGGCTTTTTCTGTTTTTGCAGCTTAAGGATGGCTTGTTTCACCTGCATGGAGAGCTCCTTTGAAAGCATGTTTATGACGCGCCCCCTGGGACATATTCCTTTTTGAGGGGAATACCCGGCACCGGATCAGATGGGGGGTTGTAGTCTCCGAGCGGCTGTGACCCGGTCCCGTGCCCAGGGCGTCAAGCTCAGTGTGATGTGGCAGTTCTACAGATGTTACTAAAGTTCTTTTGTGTCGACTACGCCACCCGTTGTGATGCGGTCACTGTGGCCGCCGCTGCAGCAGGGTCCGCTGAGGCTGATGGTGGGTGCGCAGCTTGGTGAGATAACCCCCAACGGGAGGGGTATAGCCTCAGAGGGGACAGGCGCAGAGGATGGGGGTTGTGGTGGTGTAGTGCAGACGGCAGTGAAGACAGAGTCGGGTTGTGCAGTTAAGGGTGTTTACTTACTGCAGATGTTGTACTGGTCACTCCAGCTGCGAGTGACCACCCGAGCCGTGCTGCGTCCACCAGGTCCTGGATCCAGCCAACCCCCAAACAAGTCCGGAGCGTGGCCCTGAGCTCTCCCTCTGTCCTTTCTTCAGCCGTCCCCACCAGTGATCCACCTAGGTCCAGCTCCCTCGGGCCTTCTGTTGGGACACCCTTGGCCCTGGGTTCCCTGACCCTTCATGTGGTGTGCCTTCGGGGTGAATGTGGTGGGTGACCGTGACAGACACTGCCCACGGTCTCCGGTCTCTGGCTGGGGATTGTTTTTACCCCCACCAGCTTGGGTTCCGGTACCCTGATGCTGACTCCTCACCCGGTGCTCTGATTTGGGTTCTTGGGTCCCTTCTCTTCTGTGCTCTGGGTCTTTCTCTTTTCTCCTCTCTCACTCTGGGTCTTGGTCTTTCTTCTCTCCTCTGCTCCTGACTTGTTCTCTGGAACTGACTCTCTGCGTCTGACCCTGATTCTAGTTGGTGCCCACCTTATATATCCCTCTATGTGTGAGCTCAGGTGACCAGCACCCAATGAGCTCCTAACTTTACCCAGGCTGCTCCCCCTATCTGCCCCTACACTACATGGGATGTACCACCCCCCTCCCACTCCAGCCAGGAACAGACTCGGTCGTACCTGCACATTTCTAAGTGGGAGTACCGTCGGCCTGTTCCTCGGAAATGGGATGTGTGTAGTGCATGCAGCCTACCGAGCTCAGTTCCACACTCCATCCTTACCCGGGAGTGGAATATCACACCTCTGGGTTGAGGTGCAATACCCCTGTAGCAGCCGAATCCTCAGGGTGCTACATTTACTTCACAGCAAAACCTTCCAAATGCAAGCACCACACCTCAAATCAACTCCAGGCCTTTTATCTGCTTAATTGAGAATGACATAACGAAGGGATTGCCCACACCTGTTCATGAAATAGCCTTGGAGTCAATTGTCCAATTACTTTTGGTCCCTTTAAAAACAGGGTGGCACATGTTAAGGAGCTGAAACTCCTAAACCCTTCATCCAATTTTAATGTGGATACCCTCAAATAAAAGCTGAAAGTCTGAACTTCAACTGCATCTGAATTGTTTTGTTTAAAATTCATTGTGGTAATGTCTAGAACCAAAATTAGAAAAATGTTGTCTCTGTCCAAATGTATATGGACCTAACTATATGGATTCACAATCTTTTTATTTTTTGGGAAACCATGACTATTTTTCCTCCCACTTAGGATCCACTACTCACTTTTCTGCCGACAAATTAGTATGGGGGAGGGTAACACCGTCTAGAATTCTATTTTTTGATGATGTGATTTGTTAAAGGGGTATTCCCATCTCCAAGATCCTATCTCAATATGTAGTAGGTGTAATAATAATAATATTAGCAAATACCTCCAATTAGAAATGTAGTATAGTTCTTCTGATTCGCTATGCCACATACCTCATGTGTAGGGCATTGCAGTAGCTTAAGTATCCATGGTTTACTTGCCACAACGTCTTGCATCTCGAGCAGCATAAAAAGGATGCCATCCCTAATATTTATGGAACAGCTCTTGCAGTGCTTGGCTTCTGAAGAACTTATCACTGGGTTCCAAGAACCCTAGAGCTCTGGAGAAAAAAAAACCCTGTCTGGAAAGAACATGCAATAGTGTTGTATGCATTCCATAGATTAAATTGGAAACATATGGAGGTGCAGTATAGGCCCATAGCAGATTACAGATCCATACAACATGGAAATGGCATGTGCCTTCATAAGACATGCAAGTTCTGGCAACATATATTTGTAAATTTGTCTAGACAAGTTCCAAGTATGATTGTTCATTTGACAATCAAAGTCAGCAAGTAAACCAGTTTAACCAGTTACACTATAAAGCCATACATATGTCACTCCTCTACACACCCTTTTTGAAAGACAATTCTCACATGGTGTGTTAGCAGCGTTTCTTTCTGCCCTCGAAAAAATTCCCTCTTGGCAGGAAAAACTCTGCTTACAAAATACAGAAATTAGTTGCATTTTATTGTGTTTTTCTGTGTTTTTTGAGCACTTTACAGGTGGATTTCATTTGCGCTTTTGTCTACAGTATATATTAATAAAGTTGGTTAAAAAAAAGTTATGCAAGTGTTTACAGCAAAAACGCTACAAATATGCTTAAAAAATGCTGTTTTTGGAGTTTGTCATTGCTTTTATTGGGCATATAAAAGTTGCAAATGCGACACCCTCCCTGGGCGATGGGGGATACTTGGAGCAGGGTCTCTGTGAGGTGGTGGTGGGGAT
This sequence comes from Phyllobates terribilis, assembly GCF_046119375.1. Taxonomy (NCBI): domain Eukaryota; kingdom Metazoa; phylum Chordata; class Amphibia; order Anura; family Dendrobatidae; genus Phyllobates; species Phyllobates terribilis. Next base: position 15,090,603 of record NW_027362761.1, on the reverse strand, counting down.
GCAGTCGTGGCCTAGACCCGTTCCGTGCCCAGGGCTGTCGCATAAAAATTGTGGACTTTTGGATGGATATGCTCGAGTGGACAAATGACTACGCCACCTGTGGTGTCTGGTGATTGCCACCAGCGCTGCAGCAGTCCTCTGAGGTGGCTGTCGTGGCAGCTTAGCTGGTACTACTCCCCACAGGCGGAGCAGATCCTCAGGGCAGTGAGAGAGAGTAGGGTTCTGGAGATTTATGGCGTGTGCAGTGCCGCGCAGGAAGGAATGATTGAGACAGGGGTGAAGTCTTCCAAGCTTTACTCACGGTCGTGTGGTAGCAGGCACAGAGCTTCCCTCTGCTTCTCACAGCGCGCTGCGGCCACCAGGAAGGGGTTCAGCACACTCCGGGTAGTTCGGGTGCACTCGACAGGACCCCTGCACCAGAGTGTTCCTCTCTCTAGCTGTACTTGAACCACCTTATGTTCCCCACTGAGTCCCGTACGGGTACTGCGATGTCCTATAAGGGTAGCTTGTAGGTCCCGGACTGACTGGGTCCCTTATTGGTGACTGTGGTGTGAACGTGGCGCTAGGCCGGGTCCCTCTGGATAAACGCAGATTAAGGGATACAGGTGGCGACTCCGCTCCGTCCTTATCCCCCTGGGATCCACTTCAGCCTCCGGACTTCTCTGACAGGGACGTGAAGTGCAAAGTCAGATAATCGGGGACCGGTACCCCCTCTTGCGGCAGTAGTCCCTCTGGCGGAGCCAGAATAAGGGTAGCAGGTGGCGACTCCGCTCCATCCGCACCCCCTGACATCCTTTCGCCTGTGGAGCTTTTCTCCTCTGCTCCCCTCCTGGGCCTTCTGGTATGGACTAAGATTTAGAACAGAGCTGGCTGTAACTCAACTCTGCCCCAATCCCCAGTCTCGAGGCCCGAGACCGGGAATCGCAGCCTCCTAAAGCAGCTGCAGCTTGTACTGGCTCACCACTCCAGGGAACTGCGACCAAAGACCCGGTTATTAAAATGGCCTCTGTACAGTATATATATGAATCTGTTAGTGCTCAGTAAAGTGCTTCCTCCTCCCTCACTCACCACTAGGTTCCCCCTATCTTTTGGTTCCCCCCCTTACTCCTCCATTCAGGACCGGGGCTGCACATTGTGCTCTAAACCCCCTTCAGAACGGGAGTAGTGTGGTGTTGAGTGTGTAGTGGGGTCCTGTGTAGCGCTCCATCCATACCTTGGAGAGGAGATACCACACCTCATTTATGAGGTGCAGTACCCCTGTGGCGACTGAACCCTCAGGGGCGCCACACAAAAACCCTGCAACAAATGAAATGCTGTATTTTAGCAAACACGCAGCAAGACTCCAAATACACTACTCAAAAAAATAAAGGGAACACTTAAACAACAGAATATAACTCCAACTACATCAAACTTCTGTGAAATCAAACTGTCCACTTAGGAAGCAACACTCATTGACAATCATTTTCACATGCTGTTGTGCAAATGGAATAGACAATAGATGGAAATTATTGGCAATTATGAAGACACACTCAATAAAGGAGTGGTTCTGCAGGTGGGGACCACAGACCACTTCTCAGTACCCATGCTTTCTGGCTGATGTTTTGGTCACTTTTGAATTTTGGTTGTGCTTTCACACTCATGGTAGCATAAGACAGACTCTACAACCCACAGAAGTTGCTCAGGTAGTGCAGCTCATCCAGGATGGCACATCAATGCGAGCTGTGGCAAGAAGGTTTGCTGTGTCTGTCAGCGTAGTGTCCAGAGGCTGGAGGCGCTACCAGGAGACAGACCAGTACACCAGAAGATGTGGAGGGGGGCGTAGGAGGGCAACAATCCAGCAGCAAGACCGCTACCTCCGCCTTTGTGCAAGGAGGAACAGGAGGAGCACTGCCAGAGACCTGCAAAATGACCTCCAGCAGGCCACAAATGTGCATGTGTCTGCACAAAAGGTTAGAAACCGACTCCATGAGGGTGGTATGAGGGCCCGACGTCCACAGATGGGGGTTGTGCTCACAGCCCAACACCGTGCCGGACGCTTGGCATTTGCCACAGAACACTAGGTTTGGCAAAGTCGCCACTAGCGCCTTGTGCACTTCACAGATGAAAGCAGGTTCACACTGAGCACATGTGACAGACGTGACAGAGTCTGGAGACGCCGTGGAGAGCGATCTGCTGCCTGCAACATCCTTCAGCATGACCGGTTTGGCAGTGGGTCAGTAATGGTGTGGGGTGGCATTTCTTTGGAGGGCCGCACAGCCCTCCATGTGCTCGCCAGAGGTAACCTGACTGCCATTAGGTACCGAGATGAGATCCCCAGACCCCTTGTGAGACCATATGCTGGTGCGGTTGGCCCTGGGTTCTTCCTAATGCAGGACAATGCCAGACCTCATGTGGCTGGAGTGTGTCAGCAGTTCCTGCAAGATGAAGGCATTGAAGCTATGGACTGGCCCGCCCATTCCCCAGACCTGAATCTGATTGAGCACATCTGGGACATCATGTCTCGCTCCATCCACCAATGTCATATTGCACCACAGACTGTCGAGGAGTTGGCGGATGCTTTAGTCCAGGTCTGGGAGTAGATCCCACAGGAGACCATCCACAACCTCATCAGGAGCATGCCCAGGCGTTGTAGGGAGGTCATACAGGCACGTGGAGGCCACACACAATACTGAGCCTCATTTTGACTTGTTTTAAGGACATTACATCAAAGTTGGATCACCCTGTAGTGTGTTTTTCCACTTTAATTTTGGGGGTGACTCCAAATCCAGGCCTTCATTGGTTAATAAATTTGATTTCCATTGATGATTTTTGTGTGATTTTGTTGTCAGCTCATTCAACTTTGTACAGAACAAAGTATTCAATAAGAATATTTCATTCATTCAGATCTAGGATCTGTTATTTGAGTGTTCCCTTTATTTTTTTTGAGCAGTGTTTATGCAGAAAAAAGCAGCGTGTGCACGAGAATTCAGAAATATCATTGATTTTGCTGCTACTGTAAAATTGTGTATTTTACTCACCAAATACACTGCATAAAGTACACTGGAAAACACTGGAGTTAAGCCACACGTGAATGTGTCACCCCAGGCCTGGATGCCACAAATATTAAAGGCTGTGTCTGAGAGCAGTAGGGAGGTTCCCTGGTCAGGGACAATTAGCATACAGCACCTCCTGTCCCAGGCCAGTAGGGGGAGCTGGCTGCCCCTATAAAAGCTGGTACTGGGGGCAGGGTTAAGGAGAACTGGACGACCTAGCTCAGGACTGAGACTAGTCCCAGAGAAGGAGGGACAGTTCAGCTGTAGCCGAGGAGTCCGTGAGGCAGAGGAGAAGCTGCGAGCCAGGGACAGAGGCGACGAGAGCCGGTCCTGGCTGAGAGAACTACACTACCGGACATTGGGGTCCGAGGCTGTCAGGGTTGCAAGCCCAGCAGCAGAGAACCAACCCGCGAGGGATTTCAGGTCCCTCAGCCTCAGAAGCCTGGAGGCTCCGCCACACAGAGGGACCGGTACAGCACGGAAAAGCAAAAGGTACCTAAGGCCCGAGTCGCAAGCCATACAGGCGAAGTACACGGCCAGCTCAGGGACGTGGGCTATCACACCACGAAAAGGGGGATAGTCAGCAAGGGCAGAGAGAAAACGGTAGGCTTTCACACTCACCCTGACCAGTGGGGCTCGCCCGAATGCTCTCAGACACCCAGGCCCATTCCTACCCGGTACTCCTGTTGGGTCAGTAGTAATACCTACAATAAAGACCCTGGACTGTTTGAAGCGGACACCCCAGCATTCACATACGCTGCCCTGAGGCTACACTCTTCCCGTGGGGAGTTATCCTACCCCTGTGCTGCACACCAACATCAGCCTCAGCGGTCTGCCTAGCAGCGGCAGTCATCCCTGACCGCAATCCACGGGTGGCGTAGTCGGACATTCATAACTCTACAAATAGACTGCCACAGCATTTGGTCTGACCACCGTGAGCCACGGGATCGGGTTGCCACTTCTACCCCGATCATCGCACTGAAGCCTGGTTCCGGGTACCTCACGGCCCAGGGGGCAAGTCATGAAAATACCCTTGGAAATCTATATCGCCTAACCACTTACCACCCTCCCCCAACTCTTGAAATACACATGCACCTTGGTTGGCTTGTCACCCAGGCTGGTAACAAAATGGTCACATTTGGCTGATATATATATATATATATATATATATATATATATATAATGTGTTTTACCAACTTCAGGCTAGGTAATTCATCACATTTCATTGCAAAATATGGTTGCAACTGTTTGCCAGTGAAATATTTTTCTTAAATTGATGTACATTTGGCATCTGTTCCTATGTAAAGGAAAATGGAAAAAAAAATTGTGTTGTTTATTTTTTCAGTTATGCGTGTCTGCCATTAAAAAGAAAATGCAGAACTTATCTTGTTCTTTGTGGCATACAGTTATTTTAAAAAGTTATACAGCCCATGTATTTCTATACCGTCAAATAAAGGTATCCAGACATAAACTTGCCAGAGGCAGGCCGAAAAAAACACTTTAAGGCCACATTCACACGATCATTATTTAACAGCAGTATATGTAACCCAAAACAAGGAGTGGGTGATAAATACAGAAGTGGTGACGTGTTTCTATTATACTTTTCCTCTGATTCTTCCACTCCTGGTTTCATCTTGCAAATACTGATGTAAAATACTGATCAAGTACTGAACATGTGAATATGGCCTTAACATATGTATGGCGATACATCTGCAGTGATTGTTAAATGGGTGTTCTCAAGGTTAAAACTTATCACCTGTTCACGGGATAGGAGATAACTTTCTGATTGCTGGGGTGTACCACCATTGCCCCCACCGATCCCGAGAACTGTGGCTCTTCACTTCTGAATGGAGCAGAGGTTAATCATGTGCATTACCACTTCATTCATTTTTATTGGAAGTGCTGGAGATTGTTGAGTGCAGTGCTCAGGTGACCTTCAGAGCTCCAATCAGAAAGAATGAAGAGGCATGATCGACCTCCGCTCAGGGGCGTACATAGGAATCATGGGGCCCCATAGCAGAAGTTCTAATTGGGCCACCCTTCCCCCCAAATTTGTAAATAATTGTTGGGGTCACAGAAGAGCATATCTCACAACTTTCCAGCCTTTACATAGTAATTTTCCTCCTGCTGAAGTCCTAGATTCCTCTTTCATTGCCCCCATAAAGTATGATGCCAATAAAAGTGCCCCCAAAATACAGTATGATCCCCCCATGGTGAATCCCTCCACATGCGCAGTATAATGACCCTTCTATACCCCACCTCAACTCCCAAGTCAAAGGATGGTGACCCCAACACAGTATAATCCTCCAACTGTGACCCCCACACAGCCCCCCATGCACTATAATGGCCCCACACTTCTCCACGCTCCAGAACATAATGCACTCGCCATGGTCCTCCACACAGTATAATGCACTCGCCATGGTCCTCCACACAGTATAATGCACTCGCCATGGTCCTCCACACAGTATAATATGCTCCCCATGGTCCTCCATGCAGTATAAGACACTCGCCATGGTCCTCCACCCAGTATAAGACACTCGCCATGGTCCTCCACACAGTATAAGACTCTCCCCATGGTCCTCCACACAGTATAAGACACTCGCCATGGTCCTCCACGCAGTATAAGACACTCACCATGGTCCTCCACACAGTATAAGACACTCGCCATGGTCCTCAACACAGTATAAGACACTCGCCATGGTCCTCCACGCAGTATAAGACACTCCCCATGGTCCTCCACACAGTATAAGACACTCCCCATGGTCCTCCACACAGTATAAGACACTCGCCATGGTCCTCCACACAGTATAAGACACTCACCATGGTCCTCAACACAGTATAAGACACTCGCCATGGTCCTCCACGCAGTAAAAGACACTCACCATGGTCCTCCACACAGTATAAGACACTCCCCATGGTCCTCCACACAGTATAAGACACTCGCCATGGTCCTCCACGCAGTATAAGACACTCACCATGGTCCTCCACACAGTATAAGACACTCGCCATGGTCCTCCACCCAGTATAAGACACTCCCCATGGTCCTCCATGCAGTATAAGACACTCGCCATGGTCCTCAACACAGTATAAGACACTCGCCATGGTCCTCCACGCAGTATAAGACACTCGCCATGGTCCTCCACGCAGTATAATGCACTTGCCATGGTCCTCCACGAAGTATAATCCACTCGCCATTTTCCTCCATGCAGTATAATGCACTATACATGGTCCTCCACGCAGTATAATGCACTCGCCATGGTCCTCCACAGAGTACAAGACACTCCCCATGGTCCACCACACAGTATAAGACACTCCCCATCGTCCTCCACGCAGTATAAGACACTCCCCATGGTCCTCCACGCAGTGTAAGACACTCCCCATGGTCCTCCACGCAGTATAAGACACTCCCCATGGTCCTCCACACAGTATAAGACACTCGCCATGGTCCTCCACGCAGTATAATGCACTCGCCATGGTCCTCCACGAAGTATAATCCACTCGCCATTTTCCTCCATGCAGTATAATGCACTATACATGGTCCTCCACGCAGTATAATGCACTCGCCATGGTCCTCCACAGAGTACAAGACACTCCCCATGGTCCACCACACAGTATAAGACACTCCCCATCGTCCTCCACGCAGTATAAGACACTCCCCATGGTCCTCCACGCAGTGTAAGACACTCCCCATGGTCCTCCACGCAGTATAAGACACTCGCCATGGTCCTCCACACGGTCCTCCACACAGTATAAGACACTCGTCATGGTCCTCCACCCAGTATAAGATACTCGCCATGGTCCTCCACACAGCATAATGCACTCGCCATGGTCCTCCACACAGTATAAGACACTCGCCATTGTCCTCCACACAGTATGAGACACTCCTCATGGTCCTCCACGCAGTGTAAGACACTCCCCATGGTCCTCCACGCAGTGTAAGACACTCCCCATGGTCCTCCACGCAGTATAAGACACTCGCCATGGTCCTCCACACGGTCCTCCACACAGTATAAGACAGTCGTCATCGTCCTCCACACAGTATAAGACACTCGCCATGGTCCTCCACACAGTATAAGACACTCGCCATAGTCCTCCACACAGTATAACACACTCCCCATGGTCCTCCACACAGTATAAGAAACTCCCCATGGTCCTCCACACAGTATAATGCACTCTCCATGGTCCTGTACGCAGTATAATGCAGCCCCCCCCATAGGGTAAAATGCGACCCCCCACCATAGGGTAAAATGCAGCCCCAGTCCTCCAGTATTATCAGTACTCACTGATTTAAAAATAAATAAATACATACTTACCGCTCCTCGTTCTCCGCTGCTTCAGTCTCTGCAGTGCATCTCTGTCATTGTGTCGCTCGCAGCCCTGCCCTGGGAAGATGGTGGGGGTACTCGGAACCAGGTCAGATGTTTGGGGGATGCAGTCGTGGACCGGACCCGTCCCGTGCCCCGGGCCGTCACATTAAAAATGATGTTAGGGCATTCAGGCTTGAGTGGTATTATCGACTATGCCACCTGTGGTGTCTGGTGATGCGCCACCAGCGCTGCTAGCAGTCCTCTGAGGCCAGGATGCAGTGGCAGCAGGCGATGTTATAACTCCCCACAGGCGGAGCTGTGCCTCAGGGTAGATGGGACAGGAGGATGGGGAGAGTGGTCCTGGTCACCTAGGCGGAGTGTGGTACAGTGTGTAATAAAGAGTCCGGAGGCCATAGGGATAGTCTTCCAGGATTTTTACTCACAGTTCTTTTAAGCAGCGGCAAGGCTTCTCCCTGCTCCTCACGGATCACTGCGGCCACCAGGGATGAGGGCTCAGCGCACCCAGGTGCTTCAGGTGCCTGGATCAGGACCCTCAGAGTGTTCCTAACTGTCCCTTTTGAACCTCTCCTGTCCGTGTGCGTGCAAAGGCTGGGTCTCCCTCTGGACTATGCACAGATATAGGGTAAGGCGGCAATTCCGTTCCGCCTGTCACCCGACGGGATCCACTGTAGCCTACCGGGCTTCTCTGACAGAGACGTGAAGTGGCAAAGTCAGATGTCGGGGGCCGGTACCCCTCTTGCAGCAGGAGTCCCTCTGGCAGGGCCAGAATGGAGAGTACAGGTGGCGTACGCCGCTCCGTCCGTGCTCCCTGGGATCCTTTTGCTTGTGGAGCTGTCACTATAGCTCCCGACCTTCTTAAGCAAGGGAACTTGACCGGGTAGAGACACTGTTAACTCATACCCGCTCCTCGTGTCAAGGTCAGAGCACGAGGACCGTGCATCTTCAACATGCTGCAGGCTCCAACACATGGCCACTGCCAGCTGTCAAGATCACACTCCAAGAACTAAGAATCAAGAACTAGGAATCAAGAACTTTGTGCTTAAGATGGCTGGCTATTATATATGAAACTATGTGTGTAAACTAAAAGTGTGTTCTACCCTTCACCCACTACATGGTTCCCCTAACTTTTGGTTCCCCCACTCGTGATCCTGCTGAGGCAGCACTATGGTGCATACTTGCCTCCCATAGGTCAGGAGTGTGTAGTGTTGAATGCAGATTCAGGGTCCTGACCAGTGCACCTTCCTTACCTGGGTGAGGAGACACTACACCTGCTGACATGCTGCAGTATCCCCCCTTGTGGCGACCGAACCCTTAGGGGCGCCACATCATCACCTCAGCAGCTGCCAGCTCCACTGTCTGACACAGCGTGGCACATCATCATATGGCTGCGTCAGGCGCAGAGGAGGAATGAAGGGAGACGGAGTGTCCTCCATCATTGCTTTCAACGAGGGCTGGCTCCAGGTTTTCGTGGGCACCGGGCGAAAGAGTCTCAGTGGCCCCTTTGTAACGGGTCTGGGAGGCGGAACCTCTGGGCTACTATACAAGGGAGCGGTCCTTGTAAGGGAGCGGGTGGCGACCAGGCAGGCAGTCACAGCAGGTGACCGGGACAGTCTCTGGGTGTACGGGCAGGAGGTCACGGCAAGTGATCAGGGCAGTCTCTGGAAGAACGGGCTGGAGGTCACGGCAAGTGACCGGGGCAGTCTCTGGAAGAACGGGCTGGAGGTCACGGCAAGTGACCGGGGCAGTCTCTAGGTAAGGGGTAGGTACGACCTGTGATGGCTGAACCTCCAGGTAGGCTAGCAAGGCAGATGGAGGATGTGTGCTCCCAGGTGAGCAAGCGAGAGTCTCTGGAATAGCAGGTGGTCACAGCACGTGACGGTGGAGCCTCCAGGTAGGCAAGCAGGCAGGTAGCGGAGAAGCGCTCCCAGGTGAGCGGGCAAGAGTCTGGAATAGCTGGTGGTCACAGCACGTGACAGCGGAGCCTCCGGGCAGGCAAGCAGGCAGGTAGCGGAGAAGCGCTCCCAGGTGAGCGGGCAAGCTGGTCCATAGACAGACTGACCGGAGTTGTAAGGCAGACCGTCGGACCTCAGGCAAGCAGGCAGGTAGCTGATGTGCGCTCCCAGGTGAGCGGGCAAGTTGGTCCTTAGACAGACTGACCGGAGTTGTAAGGCAGACCGTCGGACCACAGGCAGGCAGGCAGGTAACAGGAAATCAGGCAGGATTAGGACAGCAAGCTGGCAGGAATCTGGCAGGTAACTGGCAGGTAACTGGCAACGGGACCTGAGGGCTGAAGCAGAGTAGAACGGTGCAACAACATTGCTCGGGCACCTCCATTTTGGAGGAGGTGCCTTATATATGGTAAAGTCCTCCGGCCATTGGCCGGGGACTCCTTAGGACGGCGCGCGCGGCCCCTTTAAGAGGGAGGGAGGGCGCACGCGCGCGCCCTAAGCACAGTGGCCGGGAAGGAGCGCGCGCTGCCAGCAGAGCGGGAGAGGGACGCCGGGCACGGAGCAGAGCGGTGAGGGGAACAGCGTCCCTGCCTAGCAGAGGGCAGGGACGCCGGCACTACAGTACCCCCCCCTTTAGGCCCCCCCTTTTTTAGGCCAGATAGAAATTTAGCTAGGATGAGAGGGGCATGGATGTTCTCCCGGGGCTCCCACGTTCTCTCCTCAGGACCAAACCCCTTCCAATCTACCAGAAAAAAGGTCTTTCCTCTTACCCTTTTGGTGGCAAGAATGTTCTCTACCTCAAACTCGTCCTCAGCAGAAACCGGAGCAGGAGGCGTACCTGTAGACTTGGAAAAAGAGTTAAGCACCACGGGTTTGAGGAGAGATACATGGAAGGAGTTAGGGATCCGTAAGTTGGCCGGGAGTTTCAATTTATAGGCCACCGGGTTGATCTGACTGATGACCTCCAGAGGACCGATGAACCGAGGCCCTAACTTGTAAGAAGGTATCTTGAGTCGAACATATTTAGATGAGAGCCAGACTTTATCTCCTGGACGAAATTGTGGAGGATCCAGGCGTTTTTTATCAGCGTGTCTTTTCATACGCTCGGATGACAGAAGGAGTGCGGACCGGGTACTCTCCCATATGGAGGAAAATTTGCTAACGAGAGATTCCGCAGCCGGGTTGTCCACAGAGGTGGAGACAGGAAAAGGAATCCGAGGATGCTGACCAAAGACTACAAAAAACGGGGATTTGGAGGAGGATTCGCTCTCGTGATTATTATAAGAGAACTCGGCCCATGGTAGGAGATCCACCCAGTCAGAATGGTGGGCATTAACGAAGTGCCGGAGGTAACTGGTCAGGTTCTGATTGATCCGCTCCACTTGACCATTGGACTGTGGGTGGTAAGCGGAAGAGAAGTCCAGGGTGACGTCTAGTAGTTTACAAGTGGCTCTCCAGAAACGTGAGGTGAACTGTACCCCACGATCCGACACGATGTGGAGGGGCAGGCCATGAAGACGGAAGATGTGGCGGATAAAGTCTTTAGCCAGCTCGGGTGCAGACGGAAGGCCTGGCAGGGGAATAAAGTGAGCCATCTTGGAAAAGCGGTCAGCGACCACCCAAATGACCGTACAACCGGCAGAGACGGGGAGATCAGTTATAAAGTCCATTGCTATATGCTGCCAGGGGGCAGCAGGTACAGGAAGCGGAAGGAGGCGTCCGGCTGGCAGATGTCTCGGGACTTTGTTGCGGGCGCAGGACACACAGGCAGAAACAAAGTCTATTATGTCCTTGTGCAGGGTAGGCCACCAATAGTGCCGGGCAATAAGCTGGAGGGTCTTTTTCTGACCGGCGTGGCCAGCTAGTTTAGACGAATGGCCCCAGTGTAGGATCTTCTCCCGATCAGGTACTGAAACAAACGTCTTACCGGGAGGGAGACGATTTAGACTCACGGGAGCCACCTGCATTACTCTGGCGGGATCGATGATATGTTTAGGTTCTTCCTCGAGATCGGACACCAGAAAGGATCGGGACAAGGCGTCTGCTTTGACGTTTTTGTCAGCCGGGCGAAAATGAAGAACAAAATCAAAGCGAGCAAAAAACAAGGACCACCGGGCTTGGCGCGGGTTAAGTCTCTGGGCATGCTGGAGGTAAGCCAAGTTCTTGTGGTCAGTGTAAATTATTACCGGATGAAGAGCCCCCTCGAGTAGGTAACGCCACTCCTCCAACGCCAGCTTGATGGCCAATAACTCTCGGTCTCCTATGGAATAGTTGCGCTCAGAAGAGGAGAAGAGTTTGGAGAAGAAGCCACAAGTTACCATTCTCCCGGAAGATGATTTTTGAGTAAGTACCGCTCCGGCTCCAGAGGAGGAGGCGTCAACTTCCAGGAAGAACTGCTTGTTGCCGTCCGGGCGATGCAGCACCGGGGCGGAAGAGAAGGCCTGTTTTAGGGAAAGAAAGGCCTCCTCTGCTTCGGGCGGCCACTCTTTGGGATTAGTACCCTTACGGGTGAGCGCGGAAATTGGGGCAGTCCGGGAAGAGAAGTGCGGGATGAAGAGGTGGTAATAGTTGGCGAAGCCCAGGAACCGTTGAATAGCCTTCAACCCCTCTGGTCGGGGCCATTTCTCGATGGCAGACAGTTTCTCAGGATCCATTTGTAGGCCGGTCTGAGAGATAATGTAGCCCAGAAACGGAAGCGAGGTCTGCTCAAAGAGGCACTTCTCATATTTAGCGTAGAGATGGTTCTGCCTGAGCCTGAGCAGGACCTGACGAACATCCCTCCGGTGAGTCTGGAGATCCGGAGAGAAGACCAAGATGTCGTCCAGGTACACCACTACGCAGGAGTAGAGAAGGTCCCGGAAGATGTCATTGACCAACTCTTGAAAGACGGCAGGAGCGTTACAGAGGCCAAAGGGCATTACCAGATATTCATAGTGGCCGTCCCGGGTGTTGAATGCCGTCTTCCATTCATCCCCCTGACGGATACGAACCAGGTTGTACGCCCCACGGAGGTCCAGTTTGGTGAAGATTCTAGCCCCCCTCAGACGATCAAATAACTCCGGAATGAGCGGAAGGGGGTACTTATTCTTCACCGTGATCTGGTTAAGGCCTCTATAGTCTATACAGGGACGGAGAGAGCCGTCCTTCTTTTTGACGAAAAAGAAGCCTGCTCCCGCCGGGGAGGTAGATTTCCGGATGAATCCCCTGGCCAGATTCTCCTCAATATATTCGGACATCGACCGGGTCTCAGCAGCGGATAATGGATAAATACGCCCACGGGGAGGAGAAGTACCAGGTAACAGGTCGATAGGGCAGTCGTATGGTCTATGAGGGGGTAGTGTCTCTGCCTCCTTTTTATTAAAGACATCAGCATAAGACCAATAAGGAATCGGAAGTCCAGGTAGATTAGCTGGGGTAGGAGAAGGACGGACGGGATGAACGGGAACCAGACAGGTCTTATGGCAGCCCTGTCCCCAGCGAAGGACTTCTCCGGTCTGCCAGTCAAGAACGGGTGCATGTTTCTGGAGCCAAGGTAGGCCTAGCAAGAGGGCGTGAGAGAGTCCAGGCAGAACATGGAAGGAGATACTTTCAGAATGCAGCATTCCCACCTGCAGATTAATGGATTCGGTGATGAGTTGGATGGGGCGTGGTAAGAGCCCCCCATCCACGGCAGCAACAGACAAGGGTACAGCCAGAGGTTTGGTGGGGATGCGGTATTTCTCTACCAGGGACTGTGAAATAAGATTCCCGGCTGCTCCAGAGTCCAGTTGGGCTAGTTCGAAATAATGGTTCTCCCCGTAGACAATTGAAACTGACAACAGCAGGGATGGAGAGGATTTATTCTTGTCTAGGTGGACCTCTCTGAGCGAACCTAGACACAGGCGTTTCCCGACCTCTCCGGGCAGGCACGGATCCGGTGCTCCTTACTGCCACAGTAGAAGCAGGTCCCCTCGGCACGGCGTAAGTCCTGACGGGTCTTGACCATCTTGGTCTGGTCGACCTGCATAGGCTCAGGAGGGTGTACCTGGTTAGAGACAGAAGGAGTGACGGGTTTCTGAAAAGTAGGAGCTAGACGTGGTAACCTCCTCTCACGGGTGACCTCTCTGGCACACTCCTGGAACCGTAGGTCAATCCGGGTGGCAAGAGTTATTAAGTCATCGAGAGTGGTAGGAATGTCCCGACCGGCAAGTTCATCTTTAATACGGCCGGACAGACCCTCCCAGAAGACGGAAACCAGAGCGTCGTTATCCCAGGCCAGCTCCGAGGCAAGGGTACGGAACCGTATGGCATATTGGCCCACGGTGAGACTTTCCTGACGGAGGCGTAGCAACGATGATGCGGATGAGGTCTTCCGTCCGGGTTCGTCGAAGACTTTCCGGAAAGCCGTGAGAAAAGCAGGCAAGTTGGACACCAGGGGGTCTCCTCTCTCCCATAGAGGATTTAGCCAGGCCAGGGCCTCCCCGGTGAGATGGGACATGATGAATGCAATTTTGGCTCGGTCGGAGTTAAACTGGTGGGACAATAGTTCAAAGTGCAGGGTGCACTGATTTATGAAGCCCCGAGCCTGGGCTGAGTCGCCTCCGAAGCGAGGAGGTGCAGAAAGCCGAGGTCCGGGGTAGGATATCATGGTGTTAGTGGACAGCGGAGCTGCCGGATTGCGAGACATGGCACTGGCGGAGGTTGTTGGTGGAACAGTCAGAGTGTCCAGGCGAGTATTGACATTCCGCAGGTGACCCAGGATGGACTCCTGTTGGGACCTTTGACGGGACATTTCATGACACAGGTCCGAGAGCGAGGGAGCTTGGGTGCCACCGGGTTCCATGGCCCGAGCAAACTGTAACGGGTCTGGGAGGCGGAACCTCTGGGCTACTATACAAGGGAGCGGTCCTTGTAAGGGAGCGGGTGGCGACCAGGCAGGCAGTCACAGCAGGTGACCGGGACAGTCTCTGGGTGTACGGGCAGGAGGTCACGGCAAGTGATCAGGGCAGTCTCTGGAAGAACGGGCTGGAGGTCACGGCAAGTGACCGGGGCAGTCTCTGGAAGAACGGGCTGGAGGTCACGGCAAGTGACCGGGGCAGTCTCTAGGTAAGGGGTAGGTACGACCTGTGATGGCTGAACCTCCAGGTAGGCTAGCAAGGCAGATGGAGGATGTGTGCTCCCAGGTGAGCAAGCGAGAGTCTCTGGAATAGCAGGTGGTCACAGCACGTGACGGCGGAGCCTCCAGGTAGGCAAGCAGGCAGGTAGCGGAGAAGCGCTCCCAGGTGAGCGGGCAAGAGTCTGGAATAGCTGGTGGTCACAGCACGTGACAGCGGAGCCTCCGGGCAGGCAAGCAGGCAGGTAGCGGAGAAGCGCTCCCAGGTGAGCGGGCAAGCTGGTCCATAGACAGACTGACCGGAGTTGTAAGGCAGACCGTCGGACCTCAGGCAAGCAGGCAGGTAGCTGATGTGCGCTCCCAGGTGAGCAGGCAAGTTGGTCCTTAGACAGACTGACCGGAGTTGTAAGGCAGACCGTCGGACCACAGGCAGGCAGGCAGGTAACAGGAAATCAGGCAGGATTAGGACAGCAAGCTGGCAGGAATCTGGCAGGTAACTGGCAGGTAACTGGCAACGGGACCTGAGGGCTGAAGCAGAGTAGAACGGTGCAACAACATTGCTCGGGCACCTCCATTTTGGAGGAAGTGCCTTATATATGGTAAAGTCCTCCGGCCATTGGCCGGGGACTCCTTAGGACGGCGCGCGCGGCCCCTTTAAGAGGGAGGGAGGGCGCGCGCGCGCGCCCTAAGCACAGTGGCCGGGAAGGAGCGCGCGCTGCCAGCAGAGCGGGAGAGGGACGCCGGGCACGGAGCAGAGCGGTGAGGGGAACAGCGTCCCTGCCTAGCAGAGGGCAGGGACGCCGGCACTACACCCTTTAACACATACCGCGATTCATGATGCACAGATACGGCAGAGAAATATATATATAGAGTACACAGGGCCCAGGCTGCCCCCTCATCCTTCACATATGCGCACACACACACAGTACGCAGACATACACACACACACAGTACGCACACATGCACATACACACAGTACGCAGATACGCACACACACAGTACGCAGATACGCATACACACACACAGTACGCAGACATGCGCACACACAGTACGCAGACAAGCACACACATACAATATGCAGACATGCACACACACACAGTACGCAGACATGCACACACACAGTACGCAGACATACACATACACACAATACGCAAACATGCACACACACAGTACGCAGACATGCACATGCACACACACAGTATGCAGACATACACACACGCACAGTACGCAGACATGCACACGCACATTACGCAGACATACAGACGCACAGTACGGAGACATGCATATGCACAGTACACAAACATGCACACGCACACAGTATTCAGACATGCACACGCACACAGTAAGCAGACATGTATGCAGACACACATGTACGCACACAGTACGCAGACACGCACACACACAGTACACAGACATGCGTGCACACACAGTATGCAGACATGCACATGACGCGCCCCCTGGGCCTGTGCTGTGCAGGGGGATACCCGGAGCCGGATCGCTGGGGGTTGTAGTCCTCCGTGGCGGTGACCCGGTCCGTGCCCAGGGCGGTCAAACCAGTGGCAGTCTGAGTGTGATAACAAATGTCCGACTACGCCACCCGTGGATTGCGGTCAGTGGGGACCGCCGCTGCGCTGCAGACCGCTGAGGCTGATGTTGTATGCGCAGCCAAGTATAGGATAACTCCCCACGGGAGAAGTATTGCCTCAGGGCAGCTAGTGTGGATGATGGGAGTGATGGTGTGAGCGTCCCAGTACTAATGGTGCTGGCGCGGCGATGAAACACAGAGACGTGTGGTGCAGTTCAGGGTCTTTACTGATGGTATAAAGCAGACCCTCCCAGGAGTACTGGTTAGCAGTAGGGGCCTGGTCAGTCTGTGAGCAAGCAGGAGCTCCCCCTGGCCAGGTGGAGTTGTAGGCCTCCCCGTCTATCTGCACTCTTTCCTGGCTACCTTGCTCTATGCGGGTAGAAGTAGCCCACGTCCCTGAGTATACCGTGTGGAGCTCACCCGTATGGCCGGTGACTTGGGGCCTTCTGTTAGCCTCCGCTTCACAATGGCGTTGCTGGTCCCTTGCCTGTGACCATGCCTCCGGGCTTCTATGGCCAGAGGACATGGAATCCCCTGCCGGTTGGATTCTGCTGCTGGACCTGGATGTCCCCACAGCCTCGGACTTCATGTCCGGTATTAGTGTCTTCAACCAGGGCGAACTCTGCTCAGCTCCAGCCCCTGGTATTCAGCTACTGTTCCTACGGAGCTCCTAGTTCTTACTTTCCCTGTGTCTGCTGTCCTCCAGACCAGACTGCGTCTCTGTCTGGGACTTCACTTTCTAATCCCGCCCCAGACCCAGTTTATATAGGGCAAATTCTTCCCCTCCCAGGTCTGGGCGGGCGGTGTTGCATGCTTAGGGCTCCTGACCAGAGAAACCTCCCACTTGCTCTCAGACATAATATTTCTATTACTGTGGCAACCAGACCCCTGGGGTGCCACACACACACAGTACGCAGACATGCACACACACAGCACACAGACATGCACACACACAGTACGAAGACATGCACACACACAGTACGAAGACATGCACATGCACACACACACGCAGACATGCACACACACACACAGCACGCAGACATGCAGACATAGTACACAGACATGCACACACACAGTACGCAGACATACACACACACAATACGCAGGCATGCACACGCACACACACAGTACACAGACATGCGTGCACACACAGTACGCAGACATGCACACACACACAGTTCGCAGACATGTGCACACACAATACGCAGACACACACATACACAAACATACACAGATACGTACACTTACAGGCATACATACATATTTGAACACATTCTTAAAAACACGCAAAACAGACATAAATATGTACAGTACAGACCAAAAGTTTGGACACAACTTCTCATTTAAAGATTTTTCTGTATTTTCATGACTATAAAAATTGTAGGCATCAAAACTATGAATTAACACATGTGGAATTATATACTTAACAAAAAAGTGTGAAACAACTGAAAATATGTCTTATATTCTAGGTTCTTCAAAGTAGCCACCTTTTGCTTTGACGACTGCTTTGCACACTCTTGGCATTCTCTTGATGAGCTTCAAGAGGTAGTCACCGGAAATGGTTTTCACTTCACAGGTGTTCCCTGTCAGGTTTAATAAGTGGGATTTCTTGCCTTATAAATGGGGTTGGAACCATCAGTTATGTTGTGCAGAAGTCTGGTGGATACACAGCTGATAGTCCTACTGAATAGACTGTTAGAATTTGTATTATGGCAAGAAAAAAGCAGCTAAGTAAAGAAAAACGAGTGGCCATCATTACTTTAAGAAATGAAGGTCAGTCAGTCCGAAAAATTGGGCAAACTTTGAAAGTGTCCCCAAGTGCAGTTGCAAAAACCATCAAGCGCTACAAAGAAACTGGCTCACACGAGGACCGCACCAGGAAAGGAAGACAAAGAGTCACCTCTGCTTCTGAGAATGTTTATCCGAGTCACCAGCCTCAGAAATCGCAGGTTAACAGCAGCTCAGATTAGAGACCAGGTCAATGCCATACAGAGTTCTAGCAGCAGACACATCTCTACAACAACTGTTAAGAGGAGACTTTGTGCAGCAGGCCTTCTTGGTAAAATAGCTGCTAGGAAACCACTGCTAAGGACAGGCAACTAGCAAAAGAGACGTGTTTGGGCTAAAGAACACAAGCAATGGACATTAGACCAGTGGAAATCTGTGCTTTGGTCTGATGAGTCCAAATTTGAGATCTTTGGTTCCAACCACCATGTCTTTGTGCGACGCAGAAAAGGTGAACGGATGGACTCTACATGCCTGGTTCCCACCGTGAAGCATAGAGGAGGAGGTGTGATGGTGTGGGGGTGCTTTGCTGGTGACACTGTTGGGGATTTATTCAAAATTGAAGGCATACTGAACCAGCATGGCTACCACAGCATCTTGCAGCGGCATGCTATTCCATCCAGTTTGCGTTTAGTTGGACCATCATTTATTTTTCAACAGGACAATGATCCCAAACACACCTCCAGGCTGTGTAAGGGCTATTTGACCAAGAAGGAGAGTGATGGGGTGCTACGCCAGATGACCTGGCCTCCACAGTCACCAGACCTGAACCCAATCGAGATGGTTTGGGGTGAACTGGACCGCAGAGTGAAGGCAAAAGGACCAACAAGTGCTAAGCATCTCTGGGAACTCCTTCAAGATTGTCGGAAGACCATTTCCGGTGACTACCTCTTGAAGCTCATCAAGAGAATGCCAAGAGTGTGCAAAGCAGACATCAAAGCAAAAGGTGGCTACTTTGAAGAACCTAGAATATAAGACATATTTTCAGTTGTTTCACACTTTTTTGTTAAGTATATAATTCCACATGTGTTAATTCATAGTTTTGATGCCTTCAGTGTGAATGTACAATTTTCATAGTCATGAAAATACAGAAAAATCTTTAAATGAGAAGTTGTGTCCAAACTTTTGGTCTGTACTGTATACACAGTCAGACACATTAGAAATATATGTAATATGGGGATTGGGGAATCTGGCGACAAGCCTCACTTATCTGCCCCTGACCTGTGTCCTATCCAGCAAATCAGGCATGTGACTGTGCAGGGCCACCGGCATGTCTTTGGCCATCAGACACATGGCCCTGGATCATCGGGGGGCCCACTCGCCGTCTGGGCCTGGACCCCTTTGGGGCAGCAGTCGGTATCGGGGCAGCAGTCGGTATCGGGGCAGCATTCGGTATCGGGGCATCAGTGAGTATAGGGGCAACAGTCAGTATGGGGCAGCAGTCAGTATTGGGGCAGCAGTCAGTATTGGGACAGCAGTGAGTAGCATCTCCGCAGGGCACAGGACCTCTGGTGTTAGAATCCCAGCACTTCATCGGAGGCCCCCTCCTACTGCGCCACCTCTTCATCCGGGCACCCCTCCTGCTGCGCCACATCTGCATCGGGGCCCCCCTCCTGCTCCGCTGGCGGTGCTTGAATGCCGGCACTTCCCCAGACATAGCCTCGCGCAGTGCGCAGTAATGACGCAGCAGGGGCGACACTCAAGGACAATTAAAGGTGCAGTGTCACCCCTGCCGTGTCATTATCTTTACTACCAGACATGGCCGCGTAGCGGACTGCGCGCGGCCATGTCTGGGGAAGTGCCGGCATTCAAGCACTGCCGGCGGAGCAGGAGGGGGGCCCCGATGCAGAGCTGGCGCAGCAGAAGGGGGGCCCCGATGAAGAGGCGGCGCAGCAGGAGGGGGGCCCCGATAAAGAGGCGGCACAGCAGGAGGGGGGCCCCGATAAAGAGGCGGTGCAGCAGGAGGGGGCCCCCGATGCAGGAGCGGGGGGTACACGGTGCAGACAACTGCTATGGGGCCCACCGGTGACTGCTATGGGGCCCCCTTCACTCCATTCAGCCAAGTCTCTTCAGATCCCCGGGCCTCTGGATCGGTGGCGGCCACACTGGTCAGACCCCCAGCAATTGTAAAGTTATCTCCTTTCCTATGGATATAGGATCATTTTCAAACTTGAGAACACCCCTTTAAGTGTTTGGATGCTTTTCTTATAGATCTAGGCATATACAGCACATGGTATGGCACAATGTGATAGAGCTTTAGATGTTATCTGCTGTGTCTGCTGTATGACACACCCCTTGTGATTGACTGCCAGGGTCAGATGAGACAAGATGTCATCATAAGATCCTGGGCTATAATTCCGCTTTTTTTTTACATTTATAAAATATTGAATTGGGGCAGTATTTCAGAAACAAGAGTTTCTTTTCATGAATGGTTCTGATCATAGAAACATTGATGACATATATAGCTTATCTGTCAACTTAAAAGGGCTACGACAGACAAACTTGTGGCAAGCCAACACATGTAGCTAGTCTCCAAGAGCACTCCGGTTTTTACCTAATAAGCCCTAAATCGGGATCTGATCTTCATTGCAGAGGCTCCCAGATTGTGAACATAGAGTAGCTACTGGCCAGCAGAACGAATTGAGGGTAGTCAGCTGGCTGGGTCTTTACCAGAGAGAAAAGTGACAATGAAAGTATTATATACCAGAAAAAGGAAAATTGCACACAGCACACTCAAACAACTGTTAAGAGCTCACCTGGTAAAGTGAATTCTGTAAGCTGAAGGTCAGTCAGTCAGGTGCGCAACACGGATCAGAGGTGATTGTTCAGTAAACAGGTTTTGACATACAGCACTTGGATAAGCAAGGACCAGGAAAGCAGGGTATGCAGGATGGCAGTCTGACAAGTAGAGCAGGAACAACTCATGAAGCAGAGCCAATAACTGTGGATATGTAGATAATCCGGAACTTGTAGGGGGTTATGGTTAATAGCAGTCAGGAATTTGTAGCAAGGAAATGGTTAATCACAGTAAAGCAGTGACGTACTGGCAAACTTGCTTGCAGAAATGCCATTCACAAATAAATAGAAAAAAGAGATGGGTCGCTCACTGGTCTATTCGGGTGCTCTGAAGAAAAGAGTAATCTCAATTGCAAAAAGAACTTCGGCACTCCATACATGAAAATATAAGAAATATTGTATCTAGACTAATGTCACTTTGAAAAATGAAGTTTTTTTGCGCATAATTTGGCCAATTTATGTGTGCCCATCAACCACGACAAGGTCACCTTCGTATGATGGGAAACTACGCTACGCTACCACTGGATATGCCACTCTTGGGCTGTAAGCCTGTATGGACAATATGTCTCTGCTTTTAACCTACAATGTATGGGCTGGTAGAGCTAGTTAAAACCACCTGTGACTGAATGGGAGGGACACATGGTCAGAAAAAAGGCTGTCAAACTTCTAATAGTGTGAACACGTACCTGCTGCAATGCTCCAGGAGCGGGATCCCAAAAATGATTAATAGAAAAAAGAGAGGGGTCGCTCACTGGTCTATTCGGGTGCTCTGAAGAAAAGAGTAATCTCAATTGCAAAAAGGTACGCCGCTCCTGGAGCATTGCAGCAGGTACGTGTTCACACTATTAGAAGTTTGACAGCCTTTTTTCTGACTTCATGTATGGAGTGCCGAAGTTCTTTTTGCAATTTTGCAATTCCTGACAAAAAAAGAGAAAACTAAGAACCATGATGGTGATGTTGTGTAAACCATGCTGACAGTAGATGGTGATGTTGTGTAAAGTTTCCTTGTTTACTGTATTGTAAAAGAAAAAAGTCTCTCTTGTACTTTTTGTTTTGTTCTTACTTCCTGGTGCAGTACTGTGTGACTGTGCGTTTTTTCCTTTACCTCATGTTCTGAGAAGTAAAAGCTTGTTATCCCATGTAATCTGCTCTGTGAAGTTTTCTACTGCAACTGTGGGTATCCAGAAGCTGTGCAACATGTTATGGGCCCAGGCACCGAGGACCCCAGACACCCAGGACACCGGAACTCTCAGCAAGACCCTGGTGAATGCAGAAGAATTCTTCACTACAATTCTCTCCAAACAAGTAAGACAAGTTAAAGATGACAAGTAGCACAGAGCTAAAACTCACAGTAGCTAAGCTAAATAATGAGAATTATCAGTTATGGAAGTTCCAAGTAGAAATTTTATTGTCTAAAGATGATTTATGGGAAGTAATCACTACAGATAGACCTGATGAGGATAATCAGACATGGGATGAGAAAAATAGACAAGCAAGAGCTACCATCAGCCTATTAGTGGATGATGCTCAATTAATCCACATAAGGAATGAGGATACAGCAAAGGGAATGTGGGAAGCACTAAGAAAGCTACATGAAAGACCCAGCTTAAATCACAAGTTATTTCTGCAAAGAAAGCTTTACAGTATGGGACTAAGTGTAGACAATGACATGAATAAGCATATTTTCTCTATTATGGAAGTGATATTACAGCTGAGATCAATTGGTGAAAATATTAAGGAAAGCCATGTAGCAGCAATATTATTGTGCAGTTTACCGGATTCATATACTGCTTTGATAAATGCACTAGAGACAAGACCTGAAACAGACATTACATTAGAGTTTGTGAAGGCCAGACTCATAGATGAATATCAAAGAAGGAAAGAACAAACAAATGATTCTTCTACTGAAAAAGATAATGGAAATGCTCTTAAAGCTACAGAATCAAAAATACCCTATAATAAAGAGACAAGAGAATGTTTCAGATGTAAGAAAAAGGACATTTAAAGAAAGACTGCACTATATGGAAAGCAGAAATTACATCATAAAGAGAATACACAGAAGGTGAAAAACACAATTTCTGATTCATGTGAAAATAATTGGAATGGCACATTTAAAGTGACTGATAAGAAATCATCAGGAGCAACAAGTCACATGACAAGTAATAAAAATGTCTTTACTGAACTTAATTTAAATAAGAAGGAAGCCATTTATCTTGCAGATGGAAGCAAAATAACTGTAGAAGGTGTTGGACATGGAATTCTAAACTGTTCTAACAAGTTTGGGCATGATTCAAAAATACTTGTACAGGATGTGTTATATGTTCCAGGATTAGAAGGAGGATTGTTATCTGTAAAACGTCTAACAGCTAAAGAATTGACAAAGGATCTATTGATATCTGATTGCTCAATTACCGTAAGATGTGAATGTTGTATAAAATCCAAAGCCACAAGGATATCTATTCCTAAAGAAAATGAAACGAAAAGCCTAAGACCACTTGATTTGGTGCATACTGATGTATGTGGACCCATGAAAGTGACTACATCCGGAGGCAATAGATATATGGTGACTTTTATAGATGACTACTCAAGATACACAGTCACATACTTGATCAAGAACAAAAGCAAAGTTTTCAATAAACTAGTAGACTACGTGACAAAGTCGAATAACAAGTTTCAGAGGAAGCCAATTGTCATTAGAAGTGATAATGCAGGTGAATTCACAGGACACCAAATAGAAAACTACTTAAGAAAAAATGCTATAGAGCATCAAAAGACTGTTCCATACACACCTGAACAAAATGGAGTAGCAGAAAGGAAAAACAGAACTCTGACTGAAATGATAAGGTGTATGCTGACAGATTCCAAACTATCAGAGAAATATTGGGGTGAAGCAGCAATGACAGCTACATATCTACAGAACCGACTTTTTTCTAGAAAACGGAAAAAAAAAACATATGAACTGTGGTAAGGTATGAAACCAAGTGTAAATCATTTAAGAGTTTTTGGTTGTAAAGTTTTTGTATTCATTCCAACAGAAAAACGTTCCAAACTTCAAAATAGGTCCATGGAAGGAATATTTGTTGGATATAGTGAAAATTGCAAAGGATATAGAATCCTAGTTCCCAAAACAGACAGAGTTATGGTGAGTAACAATGTGACATTAATTGAGGATCTAAATAAAGACACTATGATTTCGCTGGAAACAAAAAATGAGAAAAACAGCAATGATATAGCTGAAGGAATATCTGATGAAAAAGAAGTTAAAATTAATAAAAAACAGAATACTGAAAGTGAAGAGATACAACTACAAACAGACACAGAAAACCAAGACGTTCAATAAGAGAAAACAAAGGAAAACCACCAATACGCCTTTCATACAAGGCAAGTACAAGTAAAATTTATGAGCCTACCTCTTGGGAAGAAATATCTCGACTTCCTAAAGAAGAAGCCAATAAATGGATAGAGGCAACAGAAATAGAAATAAAATCCATGCATGACTCAAAAACATGGACACTAACAGAATTACCAGAAGGAAGAAAAGCTATAGGATGTAAATGGGTTTTTAAAGTAAAGTACCGAACAGATGGCACAGCTGAACGATACCGAGCAAAACTCATAGCTAAAGGCCCCGTCACACTTAGCGACGCTACAGCGATCCTGACAACGATACGACCTGTCAGGGATCGTTGCTGCGTCGCTATGTGATCGCTGGTGAGCTGTCAAACAGGCAGGCTCACCAGCGATCAGGGGAGCAGCGACATCGTGGAAAGAATCTTTCCACGATGTCCTGCTCCTTGTTACCAGCCTGCTGAAGCAGGAGCAGAGTGGTAACCATGATAAACAGCGGGTTACTAAGTGCGCGTGTGCCCCTAGTAACCCGCTGTTTATCATGGTTACCAGCCTGATCGCTGGTCCCGCTGGTCACACACAGCGATGTGTGCTGACCAGCGGGAGGTCAAAGACCAAAAAATGGTCCAGGACATTCTGCAGCGATCAGCGACCTCACAGCAGGGGCCTGATCGCTGCAAAGTGTCACACATAGCGACATCGCTGGTGAGGTCGCTGTTGCGTCACCAAAACCTTGACTCAGCAGCGATCTCGCTAGCGATCTCGCTATGTGACACGGTGGCTTAAATGTTATTCTCAAAACTATGGAGAAGACTATGATGAAACATTTGCTCCAGTTGTCAAACATACTACACTGTGTGCAGAATTATTAGGCAAGTTGTATTTTAGAGGATTATTTTTATTATTGATCAACAACTATGTTCTCAATCAACCGAAAAGACTCATAAATATCCAAGCTTAATATTTTTGAAAGTTGGAGTGAGTTTTTTTTAGATTTGGCTATCTTAGGAGGATATCTGTTTGTGCAGGTAACTATTACTGTGCAGAATTATTAGACAAATTAATAAAAACCAAATATAATCCCACCTCACTTGTTTACTTTCATCAGGTAAACCAATATCAGTGCACAAAATTTAGAAATAAACATTTCTGACATGCAAAAACAAAAACCCAAAAAATTAGTGATCAATATAGCCACCTTTCTTTATGATGACACTCAACAGCCTTCCATCCATAGATTTTGTCAGTTTCTTGATCTGTTTTCGATCAACATTGCGTGCAGCAGCCACCACAGCCTCCCAGACACTGTTCTGAGAGGTGTACTGTTTTCCCTCCCTGTAGATCTCACATTTTATGATAGACCACAGATTCTCTATGGGGTTCAGATCAGGTGAACAAGGGGGCCATGTCATTATTTTTTCTTCTTTTAGAACTTTACTGGCCAGCCACTCTGTGGAGTAGTTGGATGCATGTGATGGAGCATTGTCCTGCATGAAAATCATGTTTTTCTTGAACGATTCCGACTTCTTCCGGTACCACTACTTGAAGAAGCTGTCTTCCAGAAACTGGCAGTAGGTATGAGAGTTGAGCTTCACTCCATCCTCAACCCGAAAAGGTCCCACAAGTTCATCTTTGATGATACCAGCCCATATCAGTACCCCACCTCCACCTTGCTGGCGTCTGAGTCGGAGTGGAGCTCTCTGCCCTTTATTGATCCAGCCTCTGGCCCATCCATCTGGCCCACCAAGAGTCACGCTCATTTCATCAGTCCATAAAACCTTTGAAAAATCAGTCTTAAGATATTTCTTGACCCATTCTTAACATTTATCTTATGTTTCTTGTTCAAAGGTGGTCGTTTTTCAGCCTTCCTTACCTTGGCCATGTCCCTGAGTATTGCATACCTTGTGCTTTTTGATACTCCAGTAATGTTGCAGCTCTGAAATATGGCAAAACTGGTGGCGAATGGCATCTTGGCAGCTTCACACTTGATTTTCCTCGATTCATGAACAGTTATTTTGCGCCTTTTTTGGCCAACACGCTTCTTGCGACCCTGTTGGCTATTTGCCATGAAACGTTTGATTGTTCGGTGATCACGCTTCAAAAGTTTGGAAATTTCAAGACTGCTGCATCCCTCTGCAAGACATCTCACAATTTTGGACTTTTCAGAGCTCGTCAAATCTCACTTCTGACCCATTTTGCCAAAGGAAAGGAAGTTGCTTAATAATTAAGCACACCTTATATAGGGTGTTGATGTCATTAGTCAACACCCTTCCTCATTACAGAGATGCACATCACCAGATTTACTTAATTGGTAGTTGGCTCTCAAGCCTATGCAGCTTGGAGTAGGATAACATGTATAAAAAGTATCAAAGTGATCAAAATATGCATTTGCCTAATAATTCTGCACGCGGTGTACAATAAGAACTTTGTTTGCAGTTGCAGCAATGAAACAAATGGAACTGAAACATTTGGATGTAAAGACAGCATTTTTTGAATGGGAGTTTAACAGAAGATATTTACATGGAATAACCTCCAGGATTCAAAGATGAAAGTAACCCAAACATGGTTTGCAAATTACAGAAAAGTATATACTGTTTAAAACAAGCTGCTAAAGCGTGGAATGAAAAAAAAACACGGAGGTGCTCACAAATGAAAAATTTAAAAGAAGCAAAGTACAGATTAAAAGTTTGGACACACCTTTTCATTTAAAGAATTTTCTGTATTTTCATGACTATGAAAATTGTACATTCACACTGAAGGCATCAAAACTATGAATTAACACATGTGGAATTATACACTTAACAAAAAAGTGTGAAACAACTGAAAATATGTCTTATATTCTAGGTTCTTCAAAGTAGCCACCTTTTGCTTTGATGACTGCTTTGCACACTCTTGGCATTCTCTTGATGAGCTTCAAGAGGTAGTCACCGGAAATGGTTTTCACTTCACATGTGTGCCCTGTCAGGTTTAATAAGTGGGATTTCTTGCCTTATAAATGGGGTTGGGACCATCAGTTATGTTGTGCAGAAGTCTGGTGGATACACAGCTGATAGTCCTACTGAATAGACTGTTAGAATTTGTATTATGGCAAGAAAAAAGCAGCTAAGTAAAGAAAAACGAGTGGCCATCATTACTTTAAGAAATGAAGGTCAGTCAGTGCGAAAAATTGGGAAAACTTTGAAAGTGTCCCCAAGTGCAGTTGCAAAAACCATTAAGCGCTACAAAGAAACAGGCTCACATGAGGACCGCCCCAGGAAAGGAAGACCAAGAGTCACATCTGCTTCTGAGGATAAGTTTATCCGAGTCACCAGCCTCAGAAATCGCAGGTTAACAGCAGCTCAGATTAGAGACCAGGTCAATGCCACACAGAGTTCTAGCAGCAGACACATCTCTTCAACAACTGTTAAGAGGAGTCTTTGTGCAGCAGGCCTTCATGGTAAAATAGCTGCTAGGAAACCACTGCTAAGGACAGGCAACAAACAGAAGAGACTTGTTTGGGCTAAAGAACACAAGGAATGGACATTAGACCAGTGGAAATCTGTGCTTTGGTCTGATGAGTCCAAATTTGAGATCTTTGGTTCCAACCACCATGTCTTTGTGCGACGCAGAAAAGGTGAACGGATGGACTCTACATGCCTGGTTCCCACCGTGAAGCATGGAGGAGGAGGTGTGATGGTGTGGGGGTGCTTTGCTGGTGACACTGTTGGGGATTTATTCAAAATTGAAGGCATACTGAACCAGCATGGCTACCACAGCATCTTGCAGAAGCATGCTATTCCATCCGGTTTGCGTTTAGTCGGACCATCATTTATAGTTCAACAGGACAATGACCCCAAACACACCTCCAGGCTGTATAAGGGCTATTTGACCAAGAAGGAGAGTGATAAGGTGCTACGCCAGATGACCTGGCCTCCACAGTCACCAGACCTGAACCCAATCGAGATGGTTTGTGGTGAGCTGGACCGCAGAGTGAAGGCAAAAGGGCCAACAAGTGCTAACTCCTTCAAGATTGTTGGAAGACCATTTCCGGTGACTACCTCTTGAAGCTCATCAAGAGAATGCCAAGAGTGTGCAAAGCAGTCATCAAAGCAAAGGTGGTTACTTTGAAGAACCTAGAATATAAGACATATTTTCAGTTGTTTCACACTTTTTTGTTAAGTATATAATTCCTCATGTGTTAATTCATAGTTTTGATGCCTTCAGTGTGAATGTACAATTTTCATAGTTATGAAAATACAGAAAAATCTTTAAATGAGAAGTTGTGTCCAAACTTTTGGTCTGTACTGTATGTTGATGACATTTTAGTTTGTTTTGAAAAAGAAAGGGATAAAGAGGACATACTAAAAATCCTGAATCAACATTTCGAGATCAAAGACTTGGGAAATGTGAAACAGTACTTACGAATACAGATAGAAAGAGAAGAAGATGGAAGGTTCCTACTTAATCAAAATCACATGATTCAAGACATAACCGAAACATTTGGATTGAAGGATGCAAAACCAGCAAAGTCTCCAATGGAAACTAATTATCTTAAAGAGATGAGTAGTGAAAAAAATGTGTTACCAAATAATGAAGAGTACAGAATGGCGATAGGAAAATTACTGTATCTAGGGACTGTTACAAGGCCAGACATTGCAGCAGCAGTAGGAATTCTGAGTAGAAAAGTGTCCAAGCCAAATAAAGTGGATTGGAATGCTGTGAAGAGAATAATACGTTATTTGAAAGGAACCAGCAATGTTAAACTGAAACTGCCTACAAGTGATAAATACATTTTAACTGGATATGTTGATGCAGATTGGGCTGGAGATCCAACTGACAGAAAATCTACCAGTGGCTATCTTTTCTTTCTCTCAGGTGGACCAACAATCAATAGTAACGCTGTCGTCAACAGAAGCAGAATATGTTGCAGCAGCACATGCGAGTCAAGAAGTTCTATGGTTAAGACAATTGCTAACAGACCTAGGACAAGCACAGTTGGAACCAACAAAAATAAGGACAATCGGGGATGTCTTGTTCTTGCTCAGATGGAAAGAGTTAACCCAAGAACCAAGCACATTGATGTGAAGTATCATTTCTTGAGGGACCATCAGGAACAAGGAATCCTGAAATTAGAATATTGTCCAACTGAAGATATGACAGCAGACATTTTCACAAAGGCATTGAATGCTGAAAAACATCAGAGACTAATGAAGAAATTAGGTTTGACTGAATAAGTCCTTACTGTTGAGAAAGGGTGTTGGTATATGCAACAATTGTGGACTTCTTTGTTTGTGTGGAGGAGGTAGGACTTTATGCTGATATGAAAGAAAATGGCGATGTTGTGTAAAGTTTCCTTGTTTACTGTATTATAAAAGAAAAAAGTCTCTCTTGTACTTTCTGTTTTGTTCTTACTTCCTGGTGCACTACTGTGTGACTGTGCGTTTTTTCCTTTATCTAATGTTCTGAGAAGTAAAAGCTTGTTATCCCATGAAATCTGCTCTGTGAAGTTTTCTACTGCAACTGTGGGTATCCAGAAGCTGTGCAACAGTACTCATATAAAAAACTCACCAAACACTGAACATGTGAACGTGGCCTATAATGGTCACTGTTGTTTCAACTCTTAACCTTATTAGTTTATTTAATTAGGTGCCATACTTCCTGCTGGATGAGGAAGGTGACATTCAGTGGAGAATTTATGGTTTCCTTGGTTATGTCATCTGTGCTGGAATTTTCTTGTGTAATTACTGTAGAGAAAAAGGTGTTTCGCAGATTGGCTTTTCCCTCATCCTCTTCCACCATTTCACCCAGATTATTTTTGAGCTTCTAACTGTTGAAGAATATTTTTTGGATTATTTTTACTTTCTTTGGAAATGAGCCTTTCTGTCTCAATCTTTACTGCCTAATTAGTCTTTTGTTTTTTTTTTACACAATTTATTTTTTCATAATTATTTAATGTCTCATCACTTACACTCTTTCTTTAATTCCCTGAAAGCTTTCTTTTTGTCATTTATTGTGCCCCTTACAGCTCTATTTAGCCGTAGTGGTTTCTTCCTATTTTTAGCTTGTTTATTCAACAAGTGCAGTGTTGGCGAACCTTTTACAGACCGAGTGCCCAAAATGCAACCCAAAATCCACGTATTTATCGCCAAGTGCCAACACGGCAAATTAACCTGAATACTGAGGTTTTAGTTTAAAAAAAAAACAACTCATACAGAAAACAGTGAGGGCAGCATAGAGCAGCCACAGAAAAGAGCAGGGGTATGAGACTGCAGAAATAAAGAATGTGCTCACCCCCATCTTGGTATATGCCCCAATCCATGTATATATGCTGCCCTCCCTCAATCTTTGTATATATTCTGCCCTCCCCCCATCCTTGTATATATGCTGCCCTCCCACAATCCATGTATATACAGTATGATGCCCTCCCCCAATCCTTGTATATATGCTGCCCTCCCACAATCCTTGTATATATGCTCCCCTCCCCCAATCCATGTATATATGCTGCCCTCCCTCAATCCATGTATATATGCTGCTCTCTCCAATCTTTGTATGCTGCCCTCCCCAAATCCATGTAAATATGCTTCCCTCCCCCAATCTTTATATATATGCTGCCCTCTCCCCATCCTTGTTTATATGCTTCCCTTCCCCAATCCATGTATATATACTGCCCTCCCCCAATCCATGTATATACAGTATGCTGCCTTCACACACCCCCATCCATGAATTTATGCTGCCTCCACATCCCCCATCCCCGTATATATGCTGCTTCTACACATCCCCCATCCATGCATAAATGCTGCCTCCACACCCCCCCATCCATGTATATATACTGCCTCCACACACCCCCCATCCATGTATATATGCTGCCTCCACACCCCCATCCATGTATATGTGCTGTCTCCACACACACCCCCATCCATATCTATATACTGCCTCCACATCCCCCATCCCCGTATATATGCTGCTTCCACACATCCCCCATCCATGTATATATGCTGCCTCCACACCCCCCCATCCATGTATATATACTGCCTCAACACCCCCATCCATGTATATATGCTGCCTCCACACCCCCATCCATGTATATGTGCTGTCTCCACACACACCCCCATCCATGTATATATGCTGCCTCCACACCCCCATCCATGTCTATATGCTGCCCTCCCCCAATCCATGTCTATATGCTGCCCTCCCCCAATCCATGTATATATGCTGCCTTCACACACACCCATCCATGTATATATGCTGCCTCCACATCCCCATCCATGTATATATGCTGCCTCCACATCCCCCATCCATATATATATGCTGCCTCCACACACCTCATCCATCTATATATGCTGCCTCCACACCCCCATCCATGTATATATGCTGCCTCCACACACGACATCCATGTATATATGCTGCCTCCACACCCCCATCCATGTATATATGCTGCCTCCACACCCCCCCATCCATGTATATATGCTGCCTCCACACACGACATCCATGTATATATGCTGCCTCCACACCCCCATCCATGTATATATGCTGCCTCCACACCCCCCCATCCATCTATATATGCTGCCTCCACACCCCCATCCATGTATATATGCTGCCTCCTCACCCCCCATCCATATATATATGCTGCCTCCACACACCTCATCCATGTATATATGCTGCCTTCACACACCCCCATCCATGTATATATGCTGCCTCCACACCCCCGTCCATGTATATATGCTGCCTCCACACCCTAATCCATGTCTATATGCTGCCTCCACATCCCCCATCCATGTATATATGCTGCCTCCACACCCCCCCATCCATCTATATATGCTGCCTCCACACCCCCATCCATGTATATATGCTGCCTCCTCACCCCCCATCCATATATATATGCTGCCTCCACACACCTCATCCATGTATATATGCTGCCTTCACACACCCCCATCCATGTATATATGCTGCCTCCACACCCCCGTCCATGTATATATGCTGCCTCCACACCCTAATCCATGTCTATATGCTGCCTCCACATCCCCCATCCATGTATATATGCTGCCTCCACACACGACATCCATGTATATATGCTGCCTCCACACCCCCATCCATGTATATATGCTGCCTTCACACACCCCCATCCATGTATATATACTGCCTCCACATCCCCCATCCATGTATATATGCTGCCTCCACACACCCCCATCCATGTATATATGCTGCCTCCACACCCCCATCCATGTATATATGCTGCTTCCACACATCCCCCATCCATGTATATATGCTGCCTCCACACCCCCCCATCCATGTATATATACTGCCTCCACACACCCCTCATCCATGTATATATGCTGCCTCCACACCCCCATCCATATCTATATGCTGCCCTCCCCCAATCCATGTCTATATGCTGCCCTTCCCCAATCCATGTATATATGCTGCCTTCACACACCCCCATCCATGTATATATGCTGTGTCCACACACCCCCATCCATGTCTATATGCTGCCTCCACACATCCCCCATCCATGTATATATGCTGCCTCCACACATCCCCCATCCATGTATATATGCTGTGTCCACACACCCCCATCCATGTCTATATGCTGCCTCCACACATCCCCCATCCATGTATATATGCTGCCTCCACACATCCCCCATCCATGTGTAGCACCCTGAGGGCTCGGCTGCTACAGGGGTATTGCACCTCAAACCAGAGGTGTGGTATTCCACTCCCGGGTAAGGATGGAGTGTGGGACTGAGCTCAGCTAGCTGCATGCACTACACTCACCCCATTTCCGGGGGACAGAACAACGGTACTCCCACCAAATAGATGTGCAGGTACGATAGCGTCTGTCCCTGGCTGGAGTGGGGGGGGGGAGGAACATCCCAGTAGTGTAGGGACAGATAGGGGAGGGACTCTGGGCATAGAAGTAGGAGCCCATTGGGTGCTAGTCACCTGGGCTCACACATAGAGGGAGTATATAAGGTGGGCACCATCTTAGGACAGGGGAGAGTCCAGGTCTGTTCAGAGAGGAGCTCAGCCAGAGAGGGCTGACAGGTAGCTGTGGCTCCGGCTGGGCCCAGCTCCAGGGCCAGGCCTGTAGTGGAGAGGAGGAGGAAGAAAGGCCCAGAGACGCAGGACAAGAGGGAACCCTGAGATCCCACAAGTTAACGGGTGAAGGGTTGGCAGAAAAGGGTACCGGATCCCAAACTGGCAGAGGCAAGATATCCTTAACCAGGAACCGGAGGTCGTGGTCAAGCTTTGGCACGACCCTCACCACACCCACCAGGAAGGCACACCACGAATAGGGTCAGGAAAGCCAGAGAAGGTTTTACCACCAAGAGGCCCGAGGGAGCCGGACAAAGGTGGGTCCCTGGTGGGAACGGCCAGTAGGAAGGAAGAGAGGGGAGCTCAGGACCACGCTCTGGAGCTGCCTGGGAGTTGGCCGAGTCCAACACCTGGTGGACGCAGCACGACTCGGGTGGTCACTCAAGGCCGGAGTGACCGGGGCAACACCTGTGAGTAAAAACCCTGAATCTGCATCACATGTCTCTGAACTTTCTTGCTGCACCATCGCTACCACCATCATCTACACTTGCTGCCCTGAGGCCGTACCCATCCCGTTGGGGGTTATACCATCTACGCTGCACAACCAAATCACCGGCCTCAGCGGACTGTCCTGCAGCAGCAGCCCTAAAGCTGCATTCAACGGGTGGCGTAGTCGTACAACACCCTACTATTCAAGACACTGCCGCTTAGCTTGACTCCCTGGGCACGGACCGGGTCACCGCCACGAGACTACTACCCCCATCTGATCCGGATCCGGGTAAGCTCCCCCGTGCGCGCGATGCCGCGCGACGCAGCAGGCCCAGGGGCGTTTGGGATCCGGTACCCTTTTCTGCCAACCCTTCACCCGTTAACTTGTCGGATCTCAGGGTTCCCTCTTGTCCTGCGTCTCTGGGCCTTTCTTCCTCCTCCTCTCCACTACAGGCCTGGCCCTGGAGCTGGGCCCAGCCGGAGCCACAGCTCCCTGTCAGCCCTCTCTGGCTGAGCTCCTCTCTGAACAGACCTGGACTCTCCCCTGTCCTAAGATGGTGCCCACCTTATATACTCCCTCTATGTGTGAGCCCAGGTGACTAGCACCCAATGGGCTCCTACTTCTATGCCCAGAGTCCCTCCCCTATCTGTCCCTACACTACTGGGATGTTCCTCCCCCCCTCCCACTCCAGCCAGGGACAGACGCTATCGTACCTGCACATCTATTTGGTGGGAGTACCGTTGTTCTGTCCCCCGGAAATGGGGTGAGTGTAGTGCATGCAGCTAGCTGAGCTCAGTCCCACACTCCATCCTTACCCGGGAGTGGAATACCACACCTCTGGTTTGAGGTGCAATACCCCTGTAGCAGCCGAGCCCTCAGGGTGCTACACATGTATATATGCTGTGTCCACACACCCCCATCCATGTCTATATGCTGCCTCCACACATCCCCCATCCATGTATATATGCTGCCTCCACACATCCCATCCATGTATATATGCTGCCTCCACACACCCCCATCCATGTATATATGCTGCCTCCACACACCCCCATCCATGTATATATGCTGCCTCCACACATCCCATCCATGTATATATGCTGCCTCCACACATCCCCCATTCATGTATATATGCTGCCTCCATACATCCCATCCATGTATATATGCTGCCTCCACACATCCCCCATTCATGTATATATGCTGCCTCCACACACCCCATCCATGTATATATGCTGCCTCTATACATCCCCCATCCATGTATATATGCTGCCTCCACACACCCCCCATCCATGTATATATGCTGCCTTCACACACCCCCATCCATGTATATATGCAGCCTCCACACATCCCCCATTCATGTATATATGCTGCCTCCACACACCCCATCCATGTATATATGCTGCCTCTATACATCCCCCATCCATGTATATATGCTGCCTCCACACCCCGCATCCATGTATATATACTGCCTCCACACACCCCATCCATGTATATATGCTGTGTCCACATACCCCCCATCCATGTATATATGCTGCCTCCTCACCCCCATCCATGGATATATGCTGTGTCCACACCCCCCCCATCCATGTATATATGCTGCCTCCACAACCCCATCCATATCTATATGCTGCCCTCCCCCAATCCATGTCTATATGCTGCCCTCCCCCAATCCATGTATATATGCTGCCCTCCCCCAATCCATGTATATATGCAGCCTCCACACCCCCATCCAAATCTATATGCTTCCCTCCCCCAATCCATGTATATATGCTGCCCTCCCCCCATTCATGTATATATGCTGCCCTCCACACACCCCATCCATGTATATATGCTGCCTCCATACCCCCATCCATGTATATATGCTGCCTCCACACACCCCCATCCATGTATATATGCTGCCTCCACACCCCCCATCCATGTATATATGCTGCCTCCACACACCCCCATCCATGTATTTATGCTGCCTCCACATATCCCCCATCCATGTATATATGCTGCCTCCACACATCCCCCATCCATGTATATATGCTGCCTCCACACATTCAACATCCATGTATATATGCTGCCTCCACACATCCCCCATCCATGTATATATGCTGCCTCCACACATCCCCCATCCATGTATATATGCTGCCTCCACACATCCAACATCCATGTATATATGCTGCCTCCACACACCCCCATCCATGTATATATGCTGCC
Source organism: Phyllobates terribilis (assembly GCF_046119375.1). Classification (NCBI taxonomy): domain Eukaryota; kingdom Metazoa; phylum Chordata; class Amphibia; order Anura; family Dendrobatidae; genus Phyllobates; species Phyllobates terribilis. The sequence continues at coordinate 15,054,987 of NW_027362761.1, read as the reverse complement.
TCCACACCCCCCATCCATGTATATATGCTGCTTCCACACACCCCCATCCATGTATATATGCTGCCTCCACACACCCCATTCATGTATATATGCTGCCTCCACACACCCCCATCCATGTATATATGCTGCCTCCACACACCCCATCCATGTATATATGCTGCCTCCATACCCCCATCCATGTATATATGCTGCCTCCACACACCCCCATCCATGTATATATGCTGCCTCCACACACCCCATCCATGTATATATGCTGCCTCCACACACCCCATCCATGTATATATGCTGCCTCCACACCCCCCATCCATGTAAATATGCTGCCTCCACGCCCCCCATCCATGTATATATGCTGCCTCCACACACCCCCATCCATGTATTTATGCTGCCTCCACATATCCCCCATCCATGTATATATGCTGCCTCCACACATCCCCCATCCATGTATATATGCTGCCTCCACACATCCAACATCCATGTATATATGCTGCCTCCACACATCCCCCATCCATGTATATATGCTGCCTCCACACATCCCCCATCCATGTATATATGCTGCCTCCACACATCCAACATCCATGTATATATGCTGCCTCCACATATCCCCCATTCATGTATATATGCTGCCTCCACACACCCCATCCATTTATATATGCTGCCTCCACACCCCCATCCATGTATATATGCTGCCTCCACACATCCCCATTCATGTATATATGCTGCCTCCACACACCCCCATCCATGTATATATGCTGCCTCCACACCCCCATCCATGTATATATGCTGCCTCCACACACCCCATCCATGTATATATGCTGCCTCCATACCCCCATCCATGTATATATGCTGCCTCCACACACCCCCATCCATGTATATATGCTGCCTCCACACACCCCATGCATGTATATATGCTGCCTCCACACACCCCATCCATGTATATATGCTGCCTCCACACACCCCATCCATGTATATATGCTGCCTCCACACCCCCATCCATGTATATATGCTGCCTCCACGCCCCCCATCCATGTATATATGCTGCCTCCACACCCCCATCCATGTATATATGCTGCCTCCACGCCCCCATCCATGTATATATGCTGCCTCCACACCCCCATTCATGTATATATGCTGCCTCCACACACCACATCCATTTATATATGCTGCCTCCACACCCCCATCCATGTATATATGCTGCCTCCACACATCCCCATTCATGTATATATGCTGCCTCCACACACCCCCATCCATGTATATATGCTGCCTCCACACCCCCATCCATGTATATATGCTGCCTCCACACACCCCCATCCATGTATATATGCTGCCTCCACACACCCCCATTCATGTATATATGCTGCCTCTACACCCCCCATCCATGTATATATGCTGCCTCCACCCCCCATCCATGTATATATGCCGCCTCCACCCCCCATCCATGTATATATGCTGCTTCCACACATCCCCCATCCATGTATATATGCTGCCTCCACACCCACCATCCATGTATATATGCAGCCTCCACCCCCCATCCATGTATATATGCTGTGTCCACACACCCCCCATCCATGTATATATGCTGCCTCCACACCCCCATCCATGTATATATGCTGTGTCCACACCCCCCCATCCATGTATATATGCTGCCTCCACACCCCCATCCATATCTATATGCTGCCCTCCCCCAATCCATGTATATATGCTGCCCTCCCCCAATCCATGTATACATGCTGCCTCCACACCCCCATCCATATCTATATGCTGCCCTCCCCCAATCCATGTATATATGCTGCCCTCCCCCCATCCATGTATATATGCTGCCTCCACACCCCCATTCATGTATATATGCTGCCCTCCACACACCCCATCCATGTATATATGCTGCCTCCACACCCCCATCCATGTATATATGCTGTGTCCACACACCCCCCATCCATGTATATATGCTGCCTCCACACCCCCATCCATGTATATATGCTGCCTCCACACCCCCATCCATATCTATATGCTGCCCTCCCCCAATCCATGTATATATGCTGCCCTCCCCCAATCCATGTATACATGCTGCCTCCACACCCCCATCCATATCTATATGCTGCCCTCCCCCAATCCATGTATATATGCTGCCCTCCCCCCATCCATGTATATATGCTGCCTCCACACCCCCATTCATGTATATATGCTGCCCTCCACACACCCCATCCATGTATATATGCTGCCTCCATACCCCCATCCATGTATATATGCTGCCTCCACACACCCCCATCCATGTATATATGCTGCCTCCACACACCCCCATCCATGTATATATGCTGCCTCCACGCCCCCCATCCATGTATATATGCTGCCTCCACACCCCCATTCATGTATATATGCTGCCTCCACACACCCCCATCCATGTATATATGCTGCCTCCACACACCCCCATCCATGTATATATGCTGCCTCCACACACCCCCATCCATGTATATTTGCTGCCTCCACCCCCCATCCATGTATATATGCCTCCTCCACACATACCCCCATCCATGTATATATGCTGCTTCCACACATCCCCCATCCATGTATATATGCTGCCTCCACACCCCCCATCCATGTATATATTCTGCCTCCACACATCCCCCATCCATGTATATATGCTGTGTCCACACACCCCCCATCCATGTATATATGCTGCCTCCACACCTCCATCCCTGTATATATGCTGCCTCCACACCCCCATCCATATCTATATGCTGCCCTCCCCCCATCCATGTATATATGCTGCCTCCACACCCCCATTCATGTATATATGCTGCCCTCCACACACCCCATCCATGTATATATGCTGCATCCATACCCCCATCCATGTATATATGCTGCCCTCCACATCCCCCATCCATGTATATATGCTGCGTCCACACCCCCATCCATGTATATATGCTGCCTCCACACACCCCCATCCATGTATATATGCGGCCTCCACGCCCCCATTCATGTATATATATGCTGCCTCCACACACCCCATCCATGTATATATGCTGCCTTCACACACCCCCATCCATGTATACACTGTGTGCAGAATTATTAGGCAAGTTGTATTTTAGAGGATTATTTTTATTATTGATCAACAACTATGTTCTCCATCAACCCAAAAGACTCATAAATATCCAAACTTAATATTTTTGGAATTTGGAGTGGGATTTTTTTAGATTTGGCTATTTTGGGAGGATATCTGTTTGTGCAGTTAACTATTACTGTGCAGAATTATTAGGCAACTTAATAAAAAACAAATATAATCCCATCTCACTTGTTCATTTTCACCATGTAAACCAATATCAGTGCACAAAATTTAGAAATAAACATTTCTGACATGCAAAAACAAAACCAAAAAAATTAGTGATCAGTATAGCCACCTTTCTTTATGATGACACTCAACAGCCTTCCATCCATAGATTCTGTCAGTTGCTTGATCTGTTTTCGATCAACATTGCGTGCAGCAGCCACCACAGCCTCCCAGACACTGTTCCGAGAGGTGTACTGTTTTCCCTCCCTGTAGATCTCACATTTTATGATGGACCACAGGTTCTCTATGGGGTTCAGATCAGGTGAACAAGGGGGCCATGTCATTATTTTTTATTCTTTTAGACCTTTACTGGCCAGTCACGCTGTGGAGTAGTTGGATGCATGTGATGGAGCATTGTCCTGCATGAAAATCATCTTTTTCTTGAACGATACCGACTTCTTCCTTTACCACTGCTTGAAATTGTCGTCTTCCAGAAACTGGCAGTAGGTCTGGGAGTTGAGCTACACTCCATCCTCAACCCGAAAAGGTCCCACAAGTTCATCTTTGATGATACCAGCCCATGCCAGTACCCCACCTCAACCTTGCTGGCGTCTGAGTCGGAATGGAGCCCTCTGCCCTTTATTGATCCAGCCTCTGGCCCATCCATCTGGCCCATCAAGAGTCACTCTCATTTCATCAGTCCATAAAACCTTTGAAAAATCAGTCTTAAGATATTTCTTGACCCATTCTTGATATTTTATCTTATGTTTCTTGTTCAAAGGTGGTCGTTTTTCAGCCTTCCTTACCTTGGTCATGTCCCTGAGTATCGCACACTTTGTGCTTTTTGATACTCCAGTAACGTTGCAGCTCTGAAATATGGCAAAAATAGTGACGAATGGCATCTTGGCAGCTTCACGCTTGATTTTCCTCAATTCATGGGCAGTTATTTTGCGCCTTTTTTGGCCAACACGCTTCTTGAGACCCTGTTGGCTATTTGCCATGTAACGCTTGATTGTTCGGTGATCACGCTTCAAAAGTTTGGAAATTTCAAGACTGCTGCATCCCTCTGCAAGACATATCACAATTTTGGACTTTTCAGAGCCCGTCAAATCTCTCTTCTGACCCATTTTGCCAAAGGAAAGGAAGTTGCCTAATAATTAAGCACACTTTATATAGGGTGTTAATGTCATTAGACAACACCCCTCCTCATTACAGAGATGCACATCACCTGATTTACTTAATTGGTAGTTGGCTCTCAAGCCTATGCACCTTGGAGTAGGACAACATGTATAAAAAGTATCGAAGTGATCAAAATATGCATTTGCCTAATAATTCTGCACGCGGTGTACATGCTGCCTCCACACCCCCCCATCTATGTATATATGCTGCCTCCACGCCCCCATCCATGTATATATGCTGCCTCCACACCCCCCATCCATGTATATATGCTGCCTCCACACACCCCCATCCATGTATATATGCTGCCTCCACACACCCCCCATCCATGTATATATTCCGCCTCCACACACCCCCCCCATTCATGTATATATGCTGCTTCTGTGTCGCCCAGGGGGATTTAGGGGACTCGGTACCTGGGCCTTTTACCTTGCTTAGGATGTCACGGCAGTCGGCTCCCAGGCCCGTACTCTGGGGTCTCTCTTGAAAAAGTGGTTTTTAGTGTACAGTTTGTTTCGTGACGCCACCTGTGGTTTCGGGTAAAGGTTACCGGCGCTGCTGCAGACCTCCGGGGCTGATGAGATGGCAGCTGGGATGTTTCTGCTCCCCACAGGCGGAGCAGACCCCCGGGGCAGAGTTGATGGAAGGGATTCATGTGAGAGATGGCCAGGTCAGGGGGAATGACGGACATGCACACAGGGGATTCGCTTCAGTACCTTTACTGGTGTAACGACAGGTATGGTCCAGGGTACTTGGTAGGAAGGGTGCACTTCAGGACTTCTCCCCAGTGAGCGGGTATAAGGCCTCCTGATCCATGTCTCCCTCTCTCTAAGCTTCTATCTAGCCTGGAACTTGGCCTAGCTTCTGTGTTGTGTTGCTTTCGCACCTGACCGCTTGGTAGTAGGACCTTTCTTTGGCAACCACTATCCCTGGATGCCGGGGCCTTTGTGGTTTCTAGTCCTGTTATTGCTGGTAGCTTCAGGATGACCAGGGGTCTGGAAGCCTCCTGGTATGCCGGTAGTCCCTGCTGGGTATAGAGGACCCTGTAGGCGTGGACCCGGTGTCCGGTTTGTGTCTTGGGGTGAGCCTATGATGCTCCTCTGCCCCCTCAATTCCTTTCTCTTCTCCTCTTTGCCTCCGGCCACACTCGGGGCCCTCAATACAGCAGCAGATGTGCTGTGTCTTCACTGCTCTCAGTGGCAGCACACTCTCTCACTAAAACTAAGACTGACTACCTAACTCCACCCTCCAGTATAAACATCCCTAACAGGGCTCCCTCTGGTGGTATGAGGTGGAAGGGTGTAGGTGTTTGTTTGTAATGAGGGCCTCTTGTGGAGAAGTCCGTCCATGCACCCTTTTCGGTCCTGTGGTACCTGTTGTAGCAGGGTGCCACATTCCCCCCTAGTACAATTCAGTACTCCTGGACTGAAGTATTTTAAAACAGGTAACAACAATTAACAATAATAAAGTTACAGTAAGCCCCGTAACCAGGTGTCCATTTCATCGATGAAAGTGTAAAATAAGTAACATGAGGGACCAGCCTGAAAACCCTTAACGTAGGCCCTGGGCGTGGCTACAGGGCATTAGTGATCCAGGAGTTGGACCACGTCTTCGGCCACGACAAACGGGTTTTTGTTCAGGGGTCAAATAAGGGGGCACTTTTGATGAGTGCAACTATTTACAAGGACAGTTTTTGGCTGCTCACAGTCCTCAGCCTACAAGTCTTTATACCCTTACAGGTAACTAAATGCACACATTATTTTCAGTTTACACAATATACAATAGGCAATACCCAACTGAGTAACTATTTATACTTTAGGCATTTTGTATTTTAATCCCTAAACCTGGCAGGGACTTGGCTTTTTGTGTGCTGCGCGTGGACCTTCGTAGCACTGGGGTGTTAATGGTGTCTGTGCATGCACACTCTGTTAACCTATCAGGTGTACGTGCTGGTAGATTACAGAACTGCCTCAATCTCTCTATGGGACTGGCAAGTACACTGTTTACTGGGCCTTCAGGCTCTGCCTCAACTGGTGATCCTCCTCTTACTGGGGACTCTTCCTGTTCCTGAGCAGGTTCTTCTAGGGCGCTCACAGGTTCTTCTTGTGGTTGATAGAAGTGTATTACTGGTATAATAACTGCTCCATCAAGATGAGGCCAGTCTGCAGGGAAGTCTCCTAGAACTGTATGAAGTACATCTTCCTTGGGTTTCTCCGGTATTACAAGAGGTGCTTCTTCCTCCGGTGTCTTCAGTAGACCTGGGCACAATTTCAAGTGGTCTCTTGAGACTGTTGCGGTTGTTTTACCTCCATCCTTGCTGATCAGGCAGGTTTTACTGTTGTCAAATCTGGAGTTTAACACGGTGTATGGCTCTCTCTCCCACTGGTCATCGAGCTTGTGACCTCTTCTTTTCCGCTTTAGCACTATTTCTCCAGGTGCCAAGGGTTCTGCTGGTGCATGCTTATTGTACTGTTCTTCTTACCTCACCTTGTTTAGACTGTCTTCGACATAGGCCTGTACCTTCCTGTACTGCTCTTGCCGACTTGTGTCCCAATGTTCAGTGGACGTATCTGCAGCAGGTTCTACCACTCCGAGCTCCAGGTCCATGGGCAACTTTCCAGGTCTTGCTCTCATAAGGTACGCTGGGGTACAATTTGTAGAACTCACTGGTATGTGGTTGGTTATACAGGTCCACTAGGTCAGGTAGCTTTTCTGGCCACTGGTTCCTTTCTTCCAAAGGTAGGGTTTTAAGCAGGTCTATAACGATGTTATTCATTTTCTCGCACATACCGTTGGTTTGCGGGTGATATGGCGTAGTCCAGATCTTTTTGCATCCATACAGGTGACAGAATTCCTTAAATAGCTCAGCTTCAAAAGCAGGGCCTTGATCTGTTAGCACCTTGTCCGGATAACCATGGGGTCTGCAGAAGTAGGCTTGGAACATTCTTGCTGCAGTTTCTGCTGTCAGATCCTTGATCAGGAACTGGGAATAGTGATCCACCATGGTCAGGGCATAGGAGTAGCCTGATCTGCTGGGTGACAGTTTGACGTGATCCAGGGCGACAATCTCCAGGGGTTGGGTTGTTTTGATGGACTGCAAGGGTGCTTTCTGGCTGCCATAGTCTTTTCTTCTGAGGCTACAGGGCCCACAATTCTGGCACCACCTTTCTATGGAACTCCGCATTCCAACCCAATAGAATTGGTCCTTCAGCAGGGTTTCCAGCTTCTTCCAGCCAAAGTGACCTGCTTGGTCGTGGTAGGCCTCTAACACCATCTGGATATCTGTCCTAGGTACAACAATCTGTCACACCATTTCATGGGTCTTGGAGTTGACATACCTTCTGCACAGCTTCTCTCTGTAGATGAACAGCCGGCTTCTCTCATTCCACAGGTGTTTGGCTTGTAGGGGAGCATTCTTGTCCAGGTGAGAACCTTCTTGGGTTATCAGTCTTTTGATGAGGCTGACAACCGGGTCACTGTCCTGGGTCTCCTTCCAGCTGTGATGAGGTAGAGGGTTCGGCGTCCTACCATGACATCTTCTGGAGGCGTGCTGCTCGTGGACCATTCCATTTCTATGGAAAGCAGGTAGTTCAATTTCTTCGAGATCATCCACTTCATCCTCAGTGTCTGACTGGTGGGGCGTTCTTGACAAGGCTTCAGCATTGGTATTCTTGTGACCTGCCCGGTACTTGATTGTGAACTGATAATTCGACAGTCTGGCCACCCAACGCTGTTCCATGGCTCCCAACCTGGCTGTCTCCAGGTGTGTCAAGGGATTATTGTCGGTAAAGGCTGTGAATTTAGTTGAGGCTAGGTAATGCTTGAATCTTTCAGTGATAGCCCAGACCAAGGCCAGGAACTCCAGATTGAAGGAACTGTAATTCTCCGGGTTCCTCTCAGTAGGGCGAAGCTTCCTACTGGCATAGGCAATTACCTTCTCTCTGCCGTTTTGCTTCTGGGACAACACAGCTCCCAGTCCCTCGTTGCTGGCGTCGGTGTACAACAGGAAAGGCTGGCTGTAGTCAGGGTAAGCCAGGATTTCTTCACCAGTCAGGATTTCCTTCATTACTGCAAAGGATTCAGCCTGTTCCTTACCCCACTGGAATGGGGGACTTTTCCCTCTCTTGGACTGTCCTACCAGGAGATCTTGTAAAGGTGCTGCCTTTTTGGTGTAATCCTTTATGAACCTCCTGTAGTACCCGACCAGTCCCAGAAACTGACGTACTTCCTTGATGTTTCTCGGTTCAGGCCACTTCTGGATGGCAGTGACCTTCTCCGGGTCTGGTGCTACTCCCTCTGAGCTGACTACGTGTCCCAGGTACTGAATCTTCTGCTTGAGCAAGTGGCATTTAGAAGGTTTTAGTTTCATCCCATACCGGGACAATGCTTCAAATGCCTCCGCCAGGTGCTTCAGATGGTCTTCATACGTCATCCAGGTACAGCAGCACTGTCTCAAAGTTCCGGTGTCCTAAGCAACACTCCATCAGCCTCTGGAACGTTCCGGGGGCGTTGCAGAGCCCAAACGGCATACTGTTGAACTCGCATAGTCCCATCGGGGTGGTGAAGGCTGTCTTCTCCCCGTCTTCCTCAGCAACAGAGGCTTGCCAGTACCCGCTAGTGAGATCCAATGTGGAGAAGTAATTGGCATATTTTAGTGCAGCCAGGGATTCCTCTATACGGGGCAAAGGGTATGCATCTTTATGTGTTATTCGATTAATTTGTCTATAATCTACACACATCCTCATGCTACCGTCCTTCTTTCTGACCAGGACCAGGGGAGCTGCCCAGGGGCTACAGCTATCCCTTACTACCCCTGCCTTTTTCATGTCATGTAACATTTCCTTGGCTTTTTGGTAATGTGCTGGTGGTACGGGTCTGTAACGCTCCTTAATGGGTGGATGGTTACCGGTGGGTATGTGGTGTTGTACCCCTTTAAACCTTCCAAAATCAAGTGGGTGTTTACTAAACACTTGTTCATATTCCTGAACCACTCTGTAGACACCGTGTTTTTGATGGACAGGAGTGGCGTCAGTCCCAACATGGAGCTGTTGACGCCATTCCTCCAGCTGAGCTTCGGAGTCATTGTCCTCCACTGTGTCTGGTGGGGTCAAGGATTCCACTGTGTGTATGGCATCATCATTCACAGTATACAGTCGGGCAACAGTGGCGTATCGTGGCAATTTAACTTCCTCCTCCCCACAATTTAGGAGACGTACAGGTACCCTTCCATTGCATACATCAACTACCCCTCTAGCAGTTAGGAGTGTAGGTCTGTGCTCTGAACTGATGGGCTCCACTACCGCCTGGTAGTTCTGTCCCTTGAGACCTATTGCTACCCTACACCAAATCAGCATTTCACTCATTGGGGGAATCACAATGGGTATCGGGTCTGTCACCCGTACATTACCAATCTCACCACCTGTTAGTTTTACCTGTTGCTGGTACAATAGGGCGCGAATTTCCTTCTGGACCACCTTCCTCTGCCCCGGTTTGGCAGTGTCAGCAATCTGTTGGAGTAAAAACAACACTTCTCCCAAACAATTACCAACAATATTTGTACCAAGTATCATATACGGATTGGTATCACCAGGGTTAGATTCTATGACAATTAGTTCTTTGTCTTTTAGTTCCACTCTCCCCACCTTCACTGTCACGTCCTTAACCCCTACTAGGTTAAGAGGAAGGCCGTTAGAGGCATACACAGAGAGGTTCGGGGCTGGCGGGTGGAGTTCATCTATGGACCAGTATCTTTTGTAGAGAACATCAGGTATGATGGTTACCTGTGAGCCGGTGTCCAGTAATGCAGGTGTTGCTATGCCGTCCAGCACGATGGACAGGAAAGGCCTTCCTCCTACAAACCGGTCGTACCAGCTTGATGGGCCTGGTTGATCTACTCCTGGGTGTTGGCCCTTGGCCCCAGGGTTTGCCCGTTTAAGGGACAGTTCCGCGCGGTGTGGCCTACCTTGTGGCAACAGTAGCAGATTAAGTCTCCTGGAGGGCGACGTTGGTCGTTGGTCCTCCCACGGCGTGGCGTTGTCCTCCTACGGGGTGGCATTGTCCTCCTTCTTCTCCTCATCCAGGGGACATCCTCAGGACTGTCGGCGAGTAGGATCCTTCCTTCCGGCTTGGGCTCCGTCTGTAGCTGCAGGGTGCTCAGGACAGTGGCCAGGGTTTTACTTAGCTGACGCACTTCAGAGCGCAGGCTGTTCAGCTTGCTAGGGGGCACTGTTTGCATCTTTGTTTCATCCGTTAATGAAGGAGCAGTGGGTGCTGCGGGCACTGGGGTGGCCCTACCCTGGTAACGCTGGATAGCAGTATCTGATGGTTCCAGGGGCTGCAGACCCTTAATAGCCATGACCTTCAGGGCATCAAAGGTGGCATTTGGATGATCTAAGACCCACCACCGTACGGTTCTGCTCTCCTCCTGGGACCTCAACCCCCGGATGAACTGTTCTGTCAGCATTTTGTCCTCACCCTGTATGCTGGCTGGACTAACCTGTTTCAGGGCCCGCAGGGCTTCCTGTAAACGCCAGGCATAGTCCCGGATACTGTCCTCAGGTTTCTGGGTACAGTGGTAGAACCTCATCCGGAGATCTGTCTCAGTGCGGTTTTCAAAGACAGTTTGCAGTCTCTTAAAGATAATGGATACTGATTCCTGGTCTGCGGCTTGCCAGGTTTCAAACTCCCGGTCTGCGGCACCAGTCAATTGTCCCAGCACAACAGCGGCTCTCTGTTTACCAGTCATTGAGTACATATCCAGTACACCGCATATTTTCCTTTTGAATCCAGACAGGGTGTCTGGTTTGCCGTCATACTGGGGAAGCCATTTCGCTCCAGGGCCATGGGTATCATTGGAGTCACGACCCCTGCTGGTGGGTCAGCCGCTCCGGCCTGAGCAGCGCCGGGCGCAAGTTGAGCATCGAGAGCGTTATCCGGTGCTCCGGCGTCTTGCTTGTTGTCAGCCATGGCTGTGCCCCCCTAGTAAACCGTAGCCTACCTTTTTTTCCTTTTCGGGTAGGCCGCAGCTCCGCAGACGACAGTCTCCTTCCAGGACCTGACGTTTCCTGGTGCTGCGTCAGAGCGCGAGGCGGGGCTTGAGCTTCGCGCGCTACCAACGGTCACGCCTCTCTGGTTCCCGCGGCTATGCCCCTCTTTTTCCCGCGCGGCGGCGCGGTAATGACGGCGATGTTCACAACAGTTTAAACACAGTTCCGTTACGGAACACAGTACCTGGTGGCAATGGGCACGAAATCCTGTTCGTGACACCAGGAAGAGAGAATGTGTCGCCCAGGGGGATATAGGGGACTCGGTACCCGGGCCTTTTACCTTGCTTAGGATGTCACGGCAGTCGGCTCCCGGGCCCGTACTCTGGGGTCTCTCTTGAAAAAGGGTTTTTTAGTGTACAGTCTGTTTCCTGACGCCACCTGTGGTTTCCGGTAATGGTTACCGGCGCTGCTGCAGACCTCCGGGGGTGATGAGATGGGAGCTGGGATGTTTCTGCTCCCCACAGGCGGAGCGGACCCCCGGGGCAGAGTTGATGGAAGGGATGCAGGTGAGAGATGGCCAGGTCAGGGGGAATGACGGACACACACACAGGAGATTCGCTTCAGTACCTTTACTGGTGTAACGGCAGGTATGGTCCAGGGTACTTGCTAGGAAGGGTGCACTTCAGGACTTCTACCCAGTGAGTGGGCATAAGGCCTCCTGATCCATGTCTCCCTATCTCTAAGCTTCTAGCTAGCCTGGAACTTGGCCTAGCTTCTGTGTTGTGTTGCTTTCTCACCTGACCGCTTGGTAGTAGGACCTTTCTTTGGCAACCACTATCCCTGGACGCTGGGGCCTTCGTGGTTCCTAGTCCTGTTATTGCTGGTAGCTTCAGGATGACCAGGGGTCTGGAAGCCTCCTGGTATGCCGGTAGTCCCTACTGGGTATAGAGGACCCTGTAGGCGCGGACCAGGTGTCCGGTTTGTGTCTTGGGGTGAGCCTATGATGCTCCTCTGCCCCCTCAATTCCTTTCTCTTCTCCTCTTTGCCTCCGGTCACACTCGGGGCCCTCAATACAGCAGCAGACGTGCTGTGTCTTCACTGCTCTTAGTGGCAGCACACTCTCTCACTAAAACTAAGACTGACTACCTGACTCCACCCTCCAGTATATATATCCCTAACAGGGCTCCCTCTGGTGGTATGAGGTGGAAGGGTGTAGGTGTTTGTTTGTAATGAGGGCCTCTTGTGGAGAAGTCTGTCCATGCACCCTTTTGGGTCCTGTGGTACCTGTTGTAGCAGGGTGCCACACTTCCACACATCCCCCATCAATGTATATATGCTGCTTCCACACACCCCCCATCCATGTATATAAGCTGCTTCCACACATCCCCCATCCATGTATATATGCTGCCTCCACACACCCCCATCCATGTATATTTGCTGCTTCCACACACACCCCCATCCATGTATATATGCTGCCTCCACACCCCCATCCATGTATATATGCTGCCTCCACACACCCCCATCCATGTATATATGTTTCTTCCACACACCCCCATCCATGTATATATGCTGCCTCTGACGCGCCCCCTGGGCCTGTGCTGTGCAGGGGGATACCCGGAGCCGGATCGCTGGGGGTTGTAGTCCTCTGTGGCGGTGACCCAGTCCGTGCCCAGGGCGGTCAAACCAGTGGCAGTCTGAGTGTGATAACAAATGTCCGACTACGCCACCTGTGGATTGCAGTCAGTGGGGACCGCCGCTGCGCTGCAGACCGCTGAGGCTGATGTTGTTTGCGCAGCCGAGTATGGGATAACTCCCCACGGGAGAAGTATTGCCTCAGGGCAGCTAATGTGGATGATGGGAGTGATGGTGTGAGCGTCCCAGTACTAATGGTGCTGGTGCGGCGATGAAACACAGAGACGTGTGGTGCAGTTCAGGGTCTTTACTGATGGTATAAAGCAGACCCTCCCGGGAGTACTGGTTAGCAGTAGGGGCCTGGTCAGTCTGTGAGCAAGCAGGATCTCCCCCTGGCCAGGTGGAGTTGTAGGCCTCCCCGTCTATCTGTACTCTTTCCTGGCTACCTTGCTTTATGCGGGTAGAAGTAGCCCACGTCCCTGAGTATACCATGTGGTGCTCATCCGTATGGGCGGTGACTTGGGGCCTTCTGTTAGCCTCCGCTTCACAATGGCGTTGCTGGTCCCTTGCTTGTGACCGTGCCTCCGGGCTTCTATGGCCAGAGGACATGGAATCCCCTGCCGGTTGGATTCTGCTGCTGGACCTGGATGTCCCCACAGCCTCGGACTCCGTGTCCGGTATCCAGTATTAGTGTCTTCAACCAGGGCGAACTCTGCTCAGCACCAGCCCCTGGTATTCAGCTACTGTTCCTACAGAGCTCCTGGTTCTTACTTTCCCTCTCCAGGCTCTGACTGCTCTGCTTGTTCTGCAGGCTCTGTCTCTCCTAATCCCGCCCCAGACCCAGTTTATAACGGCAGATTCCTCCCCTCCCAGGTCTGGGTGGGCCGTGTTGCATGCTTAGGGCTCCTGACCAGAGAAACCTCCCACTTGTTCTCAGACATAATATTTCTATTACTGTGGCAACCAGACCCCTGGGGTGCCACACCTCCACCCCCCCATCCATGTATATATGCTGCCTCCACACATACCCCCATCCATGTATATATGCTGCCTCCACACACCCCCATCCATGTATATTTGCTGCCCCCACACACACCCCCATACATGTATATATGCTGCCTCCACACCCCCATCCATGTATATATGCTGCCTCCACACACCCCCATCCATGTATATATGTTGCCTTCACACACCCCCATCCATGTATATATGTTGCCTCCACACACCCCCATCCATATATATATGCTGCCTCCACCCCCCATCCATGTATATATGCCGCCTCCACACATCCCCCATCCATGTATATATGCTGCTTCCACACATCCCCCATCCATGTATATGTGCTGCTTCCACACATTCCCCATCCATGTATATATGCTGCCTCCACACCCCCATCCATGTATACTGTATATGCTGCCTCCACACCCCCATCCATGTATATATGCTGCTTCCACACATCCCCCATCCATGTATATATGCTGGCTCCACACACCCCATCCATGTATATATGCTGCCTCCACACATCCCCCATCCATGTATATATGCTGCTTCCACACACCCCATCCATGTATATATGCTGCCTCCACACACCCCATCCATGTATATATGCTGCCTCCACACATTCCCCATCCATGTATATATGCTGCCTCCACACATCCCCCATCCATGTATATATGCTGCCTCCACACGCCCCATGCATGTATATATGCTGCTTCCACACATCCCCCATCCATGTATATATGCTGCCTCCACACATCCCCCATCCATGTATATATGCTGCTTCCACACACCCCATTCATGTATATATGCTGCCTCCACACATCCCCCATCCATGCATATATGCTGCCTCCACACACCCCATTCATGTATATATGCTGCCTCCACACATCCCCCATCCATGTATACTGTATATGCTGCCTCCACACCCCCCATCCATGTGTATATGCTGCTTCCACACATCCCCCATCCATGTATATATGCTGCCTCCACACATCCCCCATCCATGTATATATGCTGCCTCCACACGCCCCATCCATGTATATATGCTGCCTCCACACACCCCCATCCATGCATATATGCTGCTTCCACACACCCCATTCATGTATATATGCTGCTTCCACACACCCCATTCATGTATATATGCTGCCTCCACACATCCCCCATCCATGCATATATGCTGCCTCCACACACCCCATTCATGTATATATGCTGCCTCCACGCCCCCCATCCATGTATATATGCTGCCTCCACACATCCCCCATCCATGTATATATGCTGCCTCCACACATCCCCCATCCATGTATATATGCTGCCTCCACACACCCCATCCATGTATATATGCTGCCTCCACACACCCCCCATCCATGTATATTTGCTGCCTCCACACACCCCATTCATGTATATATGCTGCCTCCACACCCCAATCCATGTATATATGCTGCCTTCACACACCCCCATCCATGTATATATACTGCCTCCACACCCCCATCCATGTATATTTGCTGCCTCCACACACCCCATTCATGTATATATGCTGCCTCCACACCCCAATCCATGTATATATGCTGCCTCCACACACCCCCATCCATGTATATATGCGGCCTCCACACACCTCATCCATGTATATATGCTGCCTTCACACACCCCCATCCATGTATATATGCTGCCTCCACATCCCCCATCCATGTATATATGCTGCCTCCACACACCCCCATCCATGTATATATGCTGCCTCCACACCCCCCATCCATGTATATATGCTGCCTCCACACCCCCATCCATGTATATATGCTGCCTTCACACACCGCATTCATGTATATATGCTGCCTCCACACCCCCCATCCATGTATATATGCTGCCTTCACACCCCATCCATGTATATATGCTGACTCCACACCCCCCATCCATGTATATATGCTGCCTCCACACACCGCATTCATGTATATATGCTGCCTCCACACCCCCCATCCATGTATATATGCTGCCTTCACACCCCATCCATGTATATATGCTGACTCCACACCCCCCATCCATGTATATATGCTGCCTCCACACCCCTCCATTCATGTATATATGCTGCCTCCACAAACCCCCATCCATGTATATATGCTGCCTCCACACCCCCATCCATGTATATATGCTGCCTCCACACACCCCCATCCATGTATATATGTTTCTTCCACACACCCCCATCCATGTATAAATGCTGCCTCTGACGCGCCCCCTGGGCCTGTGCTGTGCAGGGGGATACCCGGAGCCGGATCGCTGGGGGTTGTAGTCCTCCGTGGCGGTGACCCAGTCCGTGCCCAGGGCGGTCAAACCAGTGGCAGTCTGAGTGTGATAACAAATGTCCGACTACGCCACCTGTGGATTGCAGTCAGTGGGGACCGCCGCTGCGCTGCAGACCGCTGAGGCTGATGTTGTTTGCGCAGCCGAGTATGGGATAACTCCCCACGGGAGAAGTATTGCCTCAGGGCAGCTAATGTGGATGATGGGAGTGATGGTGTGAGTGTCCCAGTACTAATGGTGCTGGTGCGGCGATGAAACACAGAGACGTGTGGTGCAGTTCAGGGTCTTTACTGATGGTATAAAGCAGACCCTCCCGGGAGTACTGGTTAGCAGTAGGGGCCTGGTCAGTCTGTGAGCAAGCAGGATCTCCCCCTGGCCAGGTGGAGTTGTAGACCTCCCCGTCTATCTGTACTCTTTCCTGGCTACCTTGCTCTATGCGGGTAGAAGTAGCCCACGTCCCTGAGTATACCGTGTGGTGCTCACCGGTATGGGCGGTGACTTGGGGCCTTCTGTTAGCCTACGCTTCACAATGGCGTTGCTGGTCCCTTGCTTGTGACCGTGCCTCCGGGCTTCTATGGCCAGAGGACATGGAATCCCCTGCCGGTTGGATTCTGCTGCTGGACCTGGATGTCCCCACAGCCTCGGACTCCGTGTCCGGTATCCAGTATTAGTGTCTTCAACCAGGGCGAACTCTGCTGAGCACCAGCCCCTGGTATTCAGCTACTGTTCCTACAGAGCTCCTGGTTCTTACTTTCCCTCTCCAGGCTCTGACTGCTCTGCTTGTTCTGCAGGCTCTCTCTCTCCTAATCCCGCCCCAGACCCAGTTTATAAGGGCAGATTCCTCCCCTCCCAGGTCTGGGTGGGCCGTGTTGCATGCTTAGGGCTCCTGACCAGAGAAACCTCCCACTTGTTCTCAGACATAATATTTCTATTACTGTGGCAACCAGACCCCTGGGGTGCCACACCTCCACCCCCCCATCCATGTATATATGCTGCCTCCACACATACCCCCATCCATGTATATATGCTGCTTCCACACATCCCCCATCCATGTATATATGCTGCCTCCACACATACCCCCATCCATGTATATATGCTGCCTCCACACACCCCCATCCATGTATATTTGCTGCCCCCACACACACCCCCCATCCATGTATATATGCTGCCTCCACACCCCCATCCATGTATATATGCTGCCTCCACACACCCCCATCCATGTATATATGTTGCCTTCACACACCCCCATCCATGTATATAAGTTGCCTCCACACACCCCCATCCATATATATATGCTGCCTCCATCCCCCATCCATGTATATATGCCGCCTCCACACATCCCCCATCCATGTATATATGCTGCTTCCACACATCCCCCATCCATGTATATATGCTGCTTCCACACATCCCCCATCCATGTATATATGCTGCCTCCACACCCCCATCCATGTATACTGTATATGCTGCCTCCACACCCCCATCCATGTATATATGCTGCTTCCACACATCCCCCATCCATGTATATATGCTGCCTCCACACATCCCCCATCCATGTATATATGCTGCTTCCACACACCCCATCCATGTATATATGCTGCCACCACACACCCCATCCATGTATATATGCTGCCTCCACACGCCCCATCCATGTATATATGCTGCTTCCACACATCCCCCATCCATGTATATATGCTCCCAAGAGTGAGCACAACTGCCCCTGTCCCTGGCTGGAGCGGGGGGAGGGAACACCTAGAAAGGGGGAACCCGGTAGTGTGTGGGTGGGGAGAGTAGATCCAGGGTGCACTGAAGTAGGAGTATATAAGGTGGGCACCATCTTAGGAGTGTGTTCAGTCAGAGAGAGAAGAAGATAGGGAGCGGGGGCTCTGTACGAGCTCTGCTCCGCAGGCAGGCCAAGTCCCAAGGCCTGGGCCTGGAGGAGAAGGAAGGAGAGGAGAGGAACGGAGGAGGCTCCAGGAGTGGAGTGAAGGGACCCCAGGGGTACGGACCGGCCAGTCGCCACCGTACGCCCGCCGCTACCAGAGTAGGGGGGTCAGGCCAAGAAAGGGAACCGGATCCCTCATCTAGTGGAGGAGAGCAACTACTCTCAGCTAGTAACCGGAGGCTGTGGCATTGCACGTGTCACGGCCCCTCACTACACCCGTTTGGAAGGCACCATATAGGGCCCAGGGAAACGGAACATACGTTTGCCCGCCAAGGCCTGAGGCAGCTGGACAGAAACGTGGTCAATTGTGGGGTACGACAGGCCAGAGAAAGGACACACGAAGGGGGTCCTGAAAAGCATTCCTAAGGTACCTGGGAGTTGGCCGAGCCCCTCACCTGGTGAGCGCAGTACGACGTGGGCAGCCATTACCTGCAGAAGTGGCTTTGAGTGTAAAACTGTGAGTAAAGACCCTGGACTGCATCACTGGACTCTGAGCCATTACTGTTGCTCCCGCGCACCATCACCCCCACCATGTGCACTCACTGCCCTGAGGCTATACTCCTCCCATGGGGAGTTATACCACCCTCTGCTGCGCACACAACATCAGCCTCAGCAGTCTTCCCCGCAGCGGCGGTTCTCAGTGACCGCAATCCACGGGTGGCGTAGTCGGACATTTAAACATTAAAAACCAAATAAACAGATCCGCCACTGGTTTGACCACCCTGAGCCACGGGACCGGGTCGCTGCCACGAAGACTACAAACCCCCAGCATTACACAGAGACCCGGCTCCAGGTATTTCCCCCACACATGGCCCAGGGGGCGCGTGATATATATGGTGCTACCACACCCCCATTCATGTATATATGCTGCCTCCACACACCCCATCCATGTATATATGCTGCCTCCACACATCCCCCATCCATGTATATATGCTGCCTCCACACCCCCATCCATGTATATATGCTGCCTCCACACACCCCCATCAATGTATTTATGTTGCCTCCACACACCCCCATCCATGTATATATGTTGCCTCCACATCCCCCATCCATGTATATATGCTGCCTCCACACCCCCATCCATGTATATATGCTGCCTCCACCACCCCATCCATGTATATATGCCGCCTCCACACATCCCCCATCCATGTATATATGCTGCCTCCACACCCCTCCATTCATGTATATATGCTGCCTCCACACCCCATCCATGTATATATGCTGCCTCCACACCCCCCATCCATGTATATATGCTGCCTCCACACCCCCCATCCATGTATATATGCTGCCTCCACACCCCATCCATGTATATATGCTGCCTCCACACCCCCATCCATGTATATATGCTGCCTCCACACACCCCCATCCATGTATATTTGCTGCCTCCACACACCCCATTCATATATATATGCTGCCTCCACGCCCCCATCCATGTATATTTGCTGCCTCCACACACCCCATTCATGTATATATGCTGCCTCCACACCCTCATCCATGTATATATGCTGCCTCCACACCCCCCATCCATGTATATATGCTGCCTCCACACCCCCCATTCATGTATATATGCTGCCTCCATACCCTCCATCCATGTATATATGCTGCCTCCACACCCCCCATTCATGAAAATATATTGCTGCCTCCACACATCCTCCATCCATGTATATATGCTGCCTCCACACATCCCCATCCATGTATATATGCTGCCTCCGCACCCCCCATTCATGTATATATGCTGCCTCCATACCCTCCATCCATGTATATATGCTGCCTCCACACCCCCATCCATGTATATATGCTGCCTCCACACCCCCTATCCATGTATATATGCTGCCTCCACACCCCATCTGTGTATATATGCTGCCTCCACACCCCCCATCCATGTATATATGCTGCCTCCACACCCCCCATTCATGTATATATGCTGCCTCCACACCCCCCCATCCATGTATATATGCTGCCTCCACACATCCCCCATCCATGTATATATGCTGCCTTCACACACCCCCATCCATGTATATATGCTGCCTTGACACACCCCCATCCATGCATATATGCTGCCTCCACACCCCCTATCCATGTATATATGCTGCCTCCACACCCCCTATCCATGTATATATGCTGCCTCCACACCCCCATCCATGTATATATGCTGCCTCCACACCCCCCATTCATGTATATATGCTGCCTCCATACCCTCCATCCATGTATATATGCTGCCTCCACACCCCCATTCATGTATATATGCTGCCTCCACACATCCCCCATCCATGTATATATGCTGCCTCCACACATCCCCCATCCATGTATATGACGCGCCCAGGGGATGGGGATGACTCGGTACCCGGGCCTTTGCATGGTTTGGGGATGTTGCGGTGGTCGGCTCCCGGGCCCGTACCCTGGGATCACTCTTGAAAAAGGGGATTGGAACTTGGATGGAAATAAAAATAAAGTAAATAGTTTGTGACGCCACCTGTGGTACCTGGTAAGGATTACCAGCGCTGCTGCAGACCTCCGGGGGTGATGGGATGGCAGCTGGGATGTTTCTGCTCCCCACAGGCGGAGCGGGCCCCCGGGGCAGTGTAGGTGCAGATGGTAGTGATGCTGGGCATTGTAGTGCAGGGAGAGAGATGGCGCACCTGAAATAATTGACGGAGGCAGTGCAGTGTAGTCATCCGAGTTTTACTCACAGTTCTTGTTTAAGTTCTCAGGTACACTGTACGGGTGTCCGCCTCCGCGTCGCACTGCGTCTATCAGAACAGGGCTTCAGCTCTTCCTCAGATATGTCAGGAGCACTTGACGGAACCCCGCTTTCCTTGTGTTCCTTGCTAGACTGACTTCTCCCGCTGGGTCTTCTCCCTCCTGCCCTGCGCTTCCCCACACTCTGGGCAACCTGGAGTTCCCGGACCTTCTTGACCCTCACGGTGACTAGGATGAGGCTGTGGCAACTGCACTATAAAAGTCAGAAGACTCCGGTTTTTCCAGCCTAGACCTGGAGTAACATGGCTGGTCCAGGGGCCGGTCCCCTTCTTGAGGCCTGATCCCTCTGACGCCTGGCAGATTCGGGGCGTACGGGTGCCGTCCTGCACTCACCGTACCCCCTGGGATCCTTCGGTAGAACAGATCCTTTCTCCTCTGCTCCCCTCCTGGGCCTCTATCACTAGGTCCCACTTGTGGAGCAGAGCTCCTAAAGAGACTCTGCTCCCCCGACTGTCTTCACTCTCTCCTCTTACTGACTGACCTGCCACCTTAAGATGGCTTCCCTTTATATACCTCCTATGATGGTGCTCCCCTACTCTACTTCCTCCACCCACACCCACTACTGGTTTCCCCTACCTTTGGTTCCCCCTACTCCAGCCAGGGACAGGGCTCAGCAGGAACACAATGCATCTTGCCCTTCCAGCCGGCCTGGAGTAGTGTAGTGTTGAATGCGGGTGTTGGGACCCTCAGGGGCGCCACATATATATGCTGCCTCCACACCCCCCATTCATGTATATATGCTGCCTCCATACACTCCATCCAAGTATATATGCTGCCTCCACACATCCCCCATCCATGTATATATGCTGCCTCCACACATCCCCCATCCATGTATATATGCTGCCTCCACACCCCCAATCCATGTATATATGCTGCCTCCACATCCCCCATCCATGTATATATGCTGCCTCCACACCCCCCATTCATGTATATATGCTGCCTCCACACACCCCCATCCATGTATATATGCTGCCTCCACACCCCCATCCATGTATATGTGCTGCCTCCACACACCCCCCATCCATGTATATATGCTGCCTCCACACCCCATCCATGTATATATGCTGCCTCCACACCCCCATCCATGTATATATGCTGCCTCCACACACCCCCATCCATGTATATATGCTGCCTCCACACCCCCATCCATGTATATGTGCTGCCTCCACACATCCCCCATCCATGTATATATGCTGCTTCCACACATCCCCCATCCATGTATATATGCTGCCTCCACACATCCCCCATCCATGTATATATGCTGCCTCCACACATCCCCCATCCATGTATATATGCTGCCTCCACACACCCCATCCATGTATTTATGCTGCCTCCACATATCCCCCATCCATGACTGAAGCTCGATGGATTCTAAAATTAAATACCAGATACCCAGCAGGACTAAATCTAAAACATGAATTGATGTATCTATATTTAAAAAATTTGGGACAAATTGAGGCATTTATTAAATAAAAATAATTTATTTTTTTTTGGGGGGGGGGGCTAAGTATGCCCTTGAAATCAAATGTTAGAACAATAATTTTTAGAAAATAGGTAATGATATCTTTAGAAGCTCTTTGTTATATATATATTTAAATAGTGCATCAATTGTTTTTTCAATGAATTCACATATATAAAAAACTTGGGTAAAAAGTGATCAAATTATTAGTGCATCACTAAGTGACAGTTCACATTGTAATATGTTTGTAGAGGATGGATGTAGTATAGGGTTATACTAGTGTTTAGATCACTGCTAGCCTTGAATTAGTGAGCTAATATCACAACTGATTTTGGTGGGTGTTACCCTTGGCAGCTTCCCTTGACTGTTTTCCTTGAAAAGTGCAACATTTTTTCAGTACGTTATGGTATGACTAAGGGTCAAATATGATCCAAAACGCGTAAGCCTATACATGCTTTTATCTCTGTTGGAATTGTATTTTTTAATGATGGATTAAATAAAGGCTTTTTCTAATTTTTCTACATCGTGTGCTGGAAAACTATTTTTTACTTTCACTGAGGATTTTTCTCCCAGATGGTGATGGACTAATTCCGAGCACCGAGATCATGGAAAGGAGGACTGGGTAGGCTGGGCCAGGTGAGCTGAAGATCTTTTTCTTACTTGCTTAATAGTGTTACTGTCTGAGCTTTTTTCGTGCTCCCTAGTTTATCAACGCTGGAGGAGACTTTATCCTTCATAAATATAGCGTAATAGCTGCCCATAGGAGTTATAAGTGTTTGTCACACTCTCCTAATTCCCCTTTCGTTTGGATATATATTTTTCTGAGAGAATGGAAGTCACTTTCAAGGATACTTTATTTCTGAGCCTAGACGATAAGTCCAAACTGGAAAGAGTGGCATCTATAGTCTCCAAAAATAAGGGAAATCCTAATAATGACGGTCAGGCAGATTTAAGACACAATATGCAACAATTGGAGAAACTCCTGTCTACATGCCTGAGAACCTGGTGGGATCACATCATGTTTAAAAAATATGTAGAAAATTTGATGATTCCCAGAGGACTAAGAATAAAAAAACAGTCTACCGTTCAATTTGATGAAGTTTTCCAAAAAGAATGGAATGACATTTTGATGGGATGTTCCCTTAATCTTATGGAGCTCCTTATAGATTATGAACAAAAAAAAGTGAAAGAGCTGGATCTAAAAATCAAAGAAATAGAAAATTCTTTGACAGAATTTTTAGATAATGCCACATATAAGAAGCTGAGGTCTGACATTATGGACAGATTGGAAAAATTAGAGGATACTATTGTTGAGAATAAACAAAAAAAATATGAAAGAGATGTTAAAGATTATGAGACCGGACATGTGTATGACTGGCGACCCCCGCAAAGACCCTATAGAAATCCTAGATCTCCAAAGAAACCAAAATCAAATTTAAAAGGTCAAAGTGGCAATAAGATCTTAGGAGGTGGAGGGACACCACGAGTCACTTTTAGCTCCTCTGAACTTGAAGCGACAGATGGGGAAACGGAAGAAGATGAAAATGATTGTTATGGTTTCGGAGAAGGATCTAGTGGGGCAAAAAACGGTGTAGCTCCAAACACAGATCCAAATCAAAATCCTGCAGGAGAGTGGGACGTAAGCACAGATCTAAAACACAGGAAACACAACTACAGGACGAGATACCGCAAATAAATCAGTTTACGGTCCTAAATCAATCTGCATGTATCCTTACGAACAATGAATTGAAAATATTGCGCAAAGGGCTTAACTTTGTGCCAAAGGACAATGGTGACTTTTTTTCTACAATCTTGGATGTCAACAAATTTGTGAGAAGATTGACTATCAGGAAACATTTTTTTGACCAGGATCAATCAGCTGCTGAAACTAATCCTTATTTTTTGCAAGTTAATGAGTATGCAGGACTTTCCTTTAAAGAACAAGTTACCCTGACAGAACTTAATTCCTTATCTGATTTTTCACAAAGGGACAATCTTGTTGGTGATAACAGTGTTGTTTCTAAAGTGCCAAACATAGATTTTTATCCCTTACAATCAAGAGCCCCCATTATGGATGAGTTTCAGCTTTCTGTGGAACGGGAATTAAAATCTGTATTTTCTAATTGTAATAAGGGGGATAATCTATCTAAGGGAGAAAGACAAGCACTAAAAAGTATACAAAACAACCCAAACATTGTAGTGAAGAATGCTGATAAGGGGGATCAGTGGTAATATTGGATAAGACTCTATATGTAAGAGAGGTTAATAATATTCTAAATGACAGCCACTCATACAGAAAAATTGATGGGGATCCAACCCGAACTATAGAGGAAAAATTGGGGAAAATTCTACAAGAGGGGGTAGATTTAGTTATTCTTAATTTAAAACAAAAATAATTCATATTACCAGAAAATCCCAAAATTCCTATTCTTCATGCCCTACCAAAAACTCATAAAGGGCTTTTTCCTCCTCCATTTAGGCCTATAGTGTCGGGTGTGGATTCACTATTGGAAAGACTAGGTTCCTGGCTAGATGAGAGACTGCAACCATTGGTAGTTATGTCACCCAGCTATTTGAAAGACAGCAAACATGTACTATCAGTAATGCTAAATCAGAACTGGGACGAAAATCTCATGTGGATTACCTGTGATGTAAAAACACTATATTCTTGCATTCCACATGGTTTAGCTATGCAAGCATTGACAGATCAACTAAACACATACTCCAATTATTCTGATGTAATGAAAGAATTTATTCTGGATGTCACTCTATTTTTGCTTCAGAATAATTACTTTAAATTCTCCCAGCAGTTCTATGTCCAGTGTCAGGGATGTTCCATGGGAGCTAAATTCTCCCTGTCCCTGGCTAATCTGTACATGAACTGGTGGGAGTCCAAATTCATCTATACTGAATCTAACCCTTATTCAGACTGCATAGAACAATACCTGCGTTTTATAGATGACATCTTGATAGTGTGGAAAGGATCAGATGATTTAGTCCCTGGTTTTAATGATTACATTAATGATAATGATTTAAATCTGTCTTTTACAGTAGATACCAATAGGGATACGATTTCCTTTCTGGATATACAGCTGAGTGGAGATAGTTTGATCTCCGGAAATTCTATTTTGCATGCCTCCAGTCAACACCCACAACATGTAATCAGGAATATCCCCACCGGGGAATTTATCAGAGCTCGAAGGTGTTGTACTGGTGACAGAAAATATAAGGAAAAATGTGACAACATTAAGAAGAGACTACAGCATAGGGGCTATAATCATAAAACCATTGAAAAAGCTGAAATAAAAGCTAATGAAAAAAGCAGAGATCAGTATCTACTCCAGTCAAAAAAATCAGACTGGAAAGATTTCTCTACAGAAATGATCTTCTCCACCACATATCATAGCAATTATTATAAAGTAATTAATGTTGTTCGAAAACATCTACCATTGTTAACCACTGACAGTAAACTTAGAGAAATTCTAAAAAATGGTTGTAAATTTGTTCCAAAAAAGTCCCTGACAATAGGAAATGTAATCTCCCCGAGTGAATTCAGAGAAAATACAGGTAAGATAGGTCGTACATGGTTGTCCACTAAGGGCTCATTCAGATGCGGGCAGAAGTCATGTGGTTTATGCAAATTCATGATAAATAATAACAAGTCTGTCATAAGTAATGAGGGTCAAGTATTTAATCTGAAGACTTTCATGAATTGTGCTACTGACCACTGGGTTTATATCATTTTTTACACGATATGCAGAAAACAATATGTGGGATCTACAAGCCGCAGTGTAAGAAAAAGACTGTCGGAGCACATTTATGACATTAACAATGTCACTACCCGCAGTCTTTCGGGGGCTTCCAAACATTTTTTGTATGTACATAAGGGGGATTTAAGGAGCCTGCGAGTAAGTGCTTTGGAATTTGTTTCTGCTCCCCGGCGAGGTGGTGATAGGGTTAAACTACTCCAGATGACTGAAGCTCGATGGATTCTAAAACTAAATACCAGACACCCAGCAGGACTAAATCTAAGACATGAATTGATGTATCTATATTAAAAAATTTGGGACAAATTGAGGCATTTATTAAACAAAAATAATATATATATTTTTATTTTGGGGGGGATAAGTATGCCCTGGAAATCAAATGTTAGAACAATAATTTTTAGAAAATAGGTAATGATATCTTTAGAAGCTCTTTGTTATATATATATTTAAATAGTGCATCAATTGTTTTTTCAATGAATTCACATATATAAAAAACTTGGGTAAAAATTGATCAAATTATTAGTGCATCACTAAGTGACAGTTCACATTGTAATATGTTTCTAGAGGATGGATGTACTATAGGGTTATACTAGTGTTTAGATCACTGCTAGCCTTGAATTAGTGATGCTGATATCACAGCTGATTTTGGTGGGTGTTACCCTTGGCAGCTTCCCTTGACTGTTTTCCTTGAAAAGTGCAACATTTTTCAGTACTTTATGCTATGACTAAGGGTCAAATATGATCCAAAACGCGTAAGCCTATACATGCTTTTATCTCTGTTGGAATTGTATTTTTTAACGATGGATTAAATAAAGGCTTTTTCTAATTTTTCTACATCGTGTGCTGGAAAACTATTTTTAACTTTCACTGAGGATTTTTCTCCCAGATGGTGATGGACTAATTCCGAGCACCGAGATCATGGAAAGGAGGACTGGGTAGGCTGGGCCAGGTGAGCTGAAGATCTTTTTCTTACTTACACCCCATCCATATATATATGCTGCCTCCACACCCCCCATCCATGTATATATGCTGCCTCCACACACCCCCATCCATGTATATATGCTGCCTCCACACACCCCCATCCATGTATATATGCTGCCTCCACACACCCCCATCCATGTATATATGCTGCCTCCACACCCCCCATCCATGTATATATGCTGCCTCCACACACCCCCATCCATGTATATATGCTGCCTCCACACACCCCCATCCATGTATATATGCTGCCTCCACACTCCCCCCATCCATGTATATATGCTGCCTCCACAAACCCCCATCCATGTATATATGCTGCCTTCACACACCCCCATCCATGTATATATGCTGCCTCCACACACCCCCATCCATGTATATATGCTGCCTCCACACACCCCCCATCCATGTATATATGCTGCCTCCACACCCCCCATTCATGTATATATGCTGCCTCCACACCCCCCATCCATGTATATATACTGCCTCCACACACCCCCATCCATGTATATATGCTGCCTCCGCACCCCCCATCCATGTATATATGCTGCCTCCGCACCCCCCATCCATGTATATATGCTGCCTCCACACCCCCCATCCATGTATATATGCTGCCTCCACACCCCCCATCCATGTATATATGCTGCCTCCATACCCCCCCATCCATGTATATATGCTGCCTCCACCCCCCCATCCATGTATATATGATGCCTCCACACACCCCCCATCCATGTATATATGCTGCCTCCACAACCCCCATCCATGTATATATGCTGCCCCCACACCCCCCATCCATGTATATATGCTGCCTCCACACCCCCCATCCATGTATATATGCTGCCTCCACACGCCCCCATCCATGTATATATGCTGCCTCCACACGCCCCCCATCCTTGTATATATGCTGCCTCCACACACCCCCATCCATGTATATATGCTGCCTCCACACACCCCCATCCATGTATATATGCTGCCTCCACACACCCCCATCCGTGTATATATGCTGCCTCCACATCCCCCATCCATGTATATATGCTGCCTCCACACACCCATCCATGTATATGTGCTGTCTCCACACCCCCAATCCATGTATATATGCTGCTTCCACACCCCATCCATGTATATATGCTGCCTCCACACCCCCCATCCATGTATATATGCTGCCTCCACACACCCCATCCATGTATATATGCTGCCTCCACACATCCCCCATCCATGTATATATGCTGCCTCCACACACCCCCATCAATGTATTTATGTTGCCTCCACACACCCCCATCCATGTATATATGTTGCCTCCACATCCCCCATCCATGTATATATGCTGCCTCCACACCCCCATCCATGTATATATGCTGCCTCCACCACCCCATCCATGTATATATGCCGCCTCCACACATCCCCCATCCATGTATATATGCTGCCTCCACACCCCTCCATTCATGTATATATGCTGCCTCCACACCCCTCCATTCATGTATATATGCTGCCTCCACACCCCATCCATGTATATATGCTGCCTCCACACCCCCCATCCATGTATATATGCTGCCTCCACACCCCCCATCCATGTATATATGCTGCCTCCACACCCCCATCCATGTATATATGCTGCCTCCACACCCCCATCCATGTATATATGCTGCCTCCACACACCCCCATTCATGTATATTTGCTGCCTCCACACACCCCATTCATATATATATGCTGCCTCCACGCCCCCATCCATGTATATTTGCTGCCTCCACACACCCCATTCATGTATATATGCTGCCTCCACACCCCCATCCATGTATATATGCTGCCTCCACACCCCCCATCCATGTATATATGCTGCCTCCACACCCCCCATTCATGTATATATGCTGCCTCCACACCCCCCATCCATGTATATATGCTGCCTCCACACCCCCCATTCATGTATATATGCTGCCTCCACACCCCCCATCCATGTATATATACTGCCTCCACACACCCCCATCCATGTATATATGCTGCCTCCGCACCCCCCATCCATGTATATATGCTGCCTCCGCACCCCCCATCCATGTATATATGCTGCCTCCACACCCCCCATCCATGTATATATGCTGCCTCCACACCCCCCATCCATGTATATATGCTGCCTCCATACCCCCCCATCCATGTATATATGCTGCCTCCACCCCCCCATCCATGTATATATGATGCCTCCACACACCCCCCATCCATGTATATATGCTGCCTCCACACCCCCCATTCATGTATATATGCTGCCTCCACACCCCCCATCCATGTATATATACTGCCTCCACACACCCCCATCCATGTATATATGCTGCCTCCGCACCCCCCATCCATGTATATATGCTGCCTCCACACCCCCATCCATGTATATATGCTGCCTCCACACCCCCCATCCATGTATATATGCTGCCTCCATACCCCCCCATCCATGTATATATGCTGCCTCCACCCCCCCATCCATGTATATATGATGCCTCCACACATCCCCCATCCATGTATACATGCTGCCTCCACACATCCCCCATCCATGTATATATGCTGCCTCCACACATCCCCCATCCATGTATATATGCTGCCTCCACACATCCCCCATCCATCCATGTATATATGCTGCCTCCACACATCCCCCATCCATCCATGTATATATACTGCCTCCACACCCCCCATCCATGTATATATGCTGCCACCACACCCCCATTCATGTATATATGCTGCCTCCACACCCCCCATCCATGTATATATGCTGCCTCCACAACCCCCATCCATGTATATATGCTGCCTCCACAACCCCCATCCATGTATATATGCTGCCCCCACACCCCCCATCCATGTATATATGCTGCCTCCACACCCCCCATCCATGTATATATGCTGCCTCCACACGCCCCCATCCATGTATATATGCTGCCTCCACACGCCCCCCATCCTTGTATATATGCTGCCTCCACACACCCCCATCCATGTATATATGCTGCCTCCACACACCCCCATCCATGTATATATGCTGCCTCCACACACCCCCATCCGTGTATATATGCTGCCTCCACATCCCCCATCCATGTATATATGCTGCCTCCACACACCCATCCATGTATATGTGCTGTCTCCACACCCCCAATCCATGTATATATGCTGCTTCCACACCCCATCCATGTATATATGCTGCCTCCACACCCCCCATCCATGTATATATGCTGCCTCCACACACCCTCATCCATGTATATATGCTGCCTCCACACCCCCATCCATGTATATGTGCTGTCTCCACACCCCCAATCCATGTATATATGCTGCTTCCACACCCCATCCATGTATATATGCTGCCTCCACACCCCCCATCCATGTATATATACTGCCTCCACACACCCCCATCCATGTATATATGCTGCCTCCACACCCCCATCCATGTATATGTGCTGTCTCCACACCCCCAATCCATGTATATATGCTGCTTCCACACCCCATCCATGTATATATGCTGCCTCCACACCCCCCATCCATATATATATGCTGCCTCCACACACCCCCATCCATGTATATATGCTGCCTCCACACCCCCATCCATGTATATGTGCTGTCTCCACACCCCAAATCCATGTATATATGCTGCTCCACACCCCATCCATGTATATATGCTGCCTCCACACACCCCCATCCATGTATATATGCTGCCTCCACACATCCCCCATCCATATATATATGCTGCCTCCACACATCCCCCATCCATGTATATATGCTGCCTCCACACATCCCCCATCCATGTATATATGCTGCCTCCGCACCCCCCATCCATGTATATATGCTGCTCCACACCCCATCCATGTATATATGCTGCCTCCACACATCCCCCATCCATGTATATATGCTGCCTCCACACATCCCCCATCCATGTATATATGCTGCCTCCACACATCCCCCATTCATGTATATATGCTGCCTCCACACACCCCCCATCCATGTATACACCGCGTGCAGAATTATTAGGCAAATGCATATTTTGATCACGTTGATACTTTTTATACATGTTGTCCTACTCCAAGCTGCATAGGCTTGAGAGCCAACTACCAATTAAGTAAATCTGGTGATGTGCATCTCTGTAATGAGGAGGGGTGTTGACTAATGACTTCAACACCCTATATAAGGTGTGTCTTAATTATTAGGCAACTTCCTTTCCTTTGGCAAAATGGGTCAGAAGAGAGATTTGACGGGCTCTGAAAAGTCCAAAATTGTGAGATGTCTTGCAGAAGGATGCAGCAGTCTTGGAATTTCCAAACTTTTGAAGCGTGATCACTGAACAATCAAGCGTTTCATGGCAAATAGCCAACAGGGTCGCTAGAAGCGTGTTGGCCAAAAAAGCCGCAAAATAACTGTCCATGAATTGAGGAAAATCAAGCATGACGCTGCTAAGATGCCATTCGCCACCAGTTTTGCCATATATCAGAGCTGCAACGTTACTGGAATATCAAAAAGCACAAGTTGTGCGATACTCAGGGATATGGCCAAGGTAAGGAAGGCTGAAAAACGACCACATTTGAACAAGAAACAAAAGATAAAACATCAAGAATGGGCCAAGAAATATCTTAAGACTGATTTTTCAAAGGTTTTATGGACTGATAAAATGAGAGTGGCTCTTGATGGGCCAGATAGATGGGCCAGAGGCTGGATCAATAAAGGGCAGAGAGCTCCACTCCGACTCAGACGCCAGAAAGGTGGAGGTGGGGTACTGGTATGGGCTGGTATCATCAAAGATGAACTTGTGGGACCTTTTCAGGTTGAGGATGGAGTGAAGCTCAACTCCCAGACCTACTGCCAGTTTCTGGAAGACAACTTCTTCAAGCAGTGGTACAGGAAGAAGTCGGTATCGTTCAAGAAAAACATGATTTTCATGCAGGACAATGCTCCCTCACATGCATCCTACTACTCCACAGCGCGGCTGGCCAGTAAAGGTCTAAAAGAAGAAAAAATAATGACATGGCCCCCTTGTTCACCTGATCTGAACCCCATAGAGAACCTGTGGTCCATCATAAAATGTGATATCTACAGGGATGGAAAACAGTACACCTCTGAGAACAGTGTCTGGGAGGCTGTGGTGGCTGCTGCACACAATGCTGATCGAAAACAGATCAAGCAACTGACAGAATCTATGGATGGAAGGCTGTTGAGTGTCATCATAAAGAAAGGTGGCTATACTGATCACTAATTTTTTTGGTTTTTGTTTTTGTATGTCAGAAATGTTTATTTCTAAATTTTGTGAACTGATATTGGTTTACCTGGTGAAAATAAACAAGTGAGATGGGATTATATTTGGTTTTTATTAAGTTGCCTAATAATTCTGCACAGTAATAGTTACCTGCACAAACAGATATCCTCCTAAGATAGCCAAATCTAAAAAAAACCCACTCCAGCTTCCAAAAATATTAAGCTTGGATATTTATGAGTCTTTTGGGTTGATTGAGAACAAAGTTGTTGATCAATAATAAAAATAATCCTCTAAAATACAACTTGCCTAATAATTCTGCACACAGTGTATATGCTGCTCTACATCCCCCATCCATGTATATATGCTGCCTCCACACATCCCCATCCATGTATATATGCTGCCTCCATACCCTCCATTTATATATATATATATATATATGCGGCCTCCACACATCCCCCATCCATGTATATATGCTGCTTCCACACATCCCCCATCCATGTATATATGCTGCCTCCACACACCTCCATCCATGTATATATGCTGCCTCCACACCCCCTATCCATGTATATATGCTGCCTCCACACCCCCTATCCATGTATATATGCTGCCTCCACACCCCCTATCCATAAATATATGCTGCCTCCACACCCCCATCCATGTATATATGCTGCCTCCACACCCCCCATCCATGTATATATGCTGCCTCCACATCCCCCATCCATGTATATATGCTGCCTCCACATCCCCCATCCATGTATATATGCTGCCTCCACATCCCCCATCCATGTATATATGCTGCCTCCACACCCCCCATCCATGTATATATGCTGCCACCACACCCCCATCCATGTATATATGCTGCCTCCACACATCCCCCATCCATGTATATATGCTGCTTCCACACATCCCCCATCCATGTACAGTATATATGCTGCTTCCACACACCCCCATCCATGTATATATGCTGCCTCCACATCCCCCATCCATGTATATATGCTGCCTCCACATCCCCCATCCATGTATATATGCTGCTTCCACACATCCCCCATTCATGTATATATGCTGCCTCCACACATCCCCCATCCATGTATATATGCTACCACCACATCCCTCATCCATGTATATATGCTGCCTCCACAACCCCATCCATGTATATATGATGCCTCCACACCCCCATCCACGTATATATGCCGCCTCCACACCCCCCATTCATGTATATATGCTGCTTCCACACATCCCCCATCCATGTATATATGCTGCTTCCACACACCCCCCATCCATGTATATATGCTGCTTCCACACACCCCCCATCCATGTATATATGCTGCTTCCACACACCCCCCATCCATGTATATATGATGCCTCCACACATCCCCCATCCATGTATATATGCTGCCTCCACATCCCCCATCCCTGTATATATGCTGCCTCCACACATTCCCCATCCATGTATATATGCTGCCTCTGTGTGACGCACTAGCCCTCCCTGGGAATTGGGGTACTCGGAGCCGGGCCTTGCTGATGTTGAGGGGGATGCAGTCGTGGCCTAGACCCGTTCCGTGCCCAGTGCTGTCACATTAAAAATAATGGGCTTCTTTTAGGATGAGTGGTATTTCGACTACGCCACCTGTGGTGTCTGGTGAGGGCCACCAACGCTGCAACCGTCCACTGAGGCTGGTGTTATGGGTAGCTAAGATGGGACGGCTCCCCACAGGCGGAGCAGGCCTCAGGGCAGTGTGAGAAGGAATGGTGGGTGCAGTGCCGCGCAGGAAATAATAGGCTGAGGTGGTGTGTGAAGTCATCCAGGTCTTTACTCACTTTCAGATGAACTTTCAGCCGCAAAGCTTCTCTCTGCTACTCACGGCGTACTGCGGCCACTGGGAAGGGGGTCCAGAACTTCCCAGGTAGATCAGGAGCACATGTCGAGACCCCGCTTGTGTGTGTGTTCCTCTCCTTGGTAAGTTCTCCCACTGAGTCTTCTCCTGACTGTGTGTGGTAAGGCCGGGTCCCAATGGATAAACGCAGTTTGAGAGATACAGGTGGCGACTCCGCTCCGTCCATATCCCCCTGGGATCCACTAAGCCTCTGGGCTTTTCTGACTGAGACGTGAAGTAACAAGTCAGGTATCGGGGGCCGGTCACCCCTCTTGCAGCAGGAATCCCTCTGACTAGGCCAGAGTGAGGTATACAGGTGGCGACTCCGCTCCGTCCGTATCCCCTGGGATCATTTTGCCTGTGGAGCCTATCTCCTCTGCTCCCCTCCAAGGCCTTCTTAGGTCAGGACCTTGACCGGGTAGAGACACGGGTTAACTCTGACCCGCTCCTCGTCTCAAGGCCAGAGAACGAGGACCGTGTATCTTCAGTCAGCTGCAGGCACTTACTGGACCCTGGCAGAAGACCACAATCAAAGACCTTGAACTAAAGATGGCTGTGGATTAAATATGAATCAATAAGTGCTTCCTAAAAGTGTGTCCTCCACCCTCACCCACTACATGGTTCCCCTATCTTTGGTTCCCCCCATCTCCTCTATCCCTGGCTGGGGCAGCACCCTGGTGCATTTAGGCCCCCTATAGGACAGGAGTGGTGTAGTGTTGAGTGTGAAGTGGAGTCCTGAGTGATGCTCCATCCTTACCTGGAAGAGGAAATACCACACCTCAATCTCCATCCATGTATATATGCTGCCTCCACACATCCCCCATCCATGTATATACAGTATGCTGCCTCCACACATCCCCCATCCATGTATATATGCTGCCTCCAGACATACCCCCGCAGCTACTGTTCTTGTTCATCGCATATAAAAAACAAACAAAAAAAACCATAATAAACACTTCTACTCACCTTCCTTCCTCTGCCGCGCCGCGTCCTCTCCTGTAGCCGGCAGCTGATTTCAGCGTCCTAGCGATGTGGCGCAAGACGTCACTACCATGCGCCCAGTCGCGTGTACACTGATGTCAGATGCTGGCCTCTGATTGGCCAGCAGTGTGTATTGCGGCGCACGGGCTTGGCAACTCGTGCACTGCAATACCCTTCAGCTGGATGTGTGTCAGAGAACGCACATCTAGCTCTGCGTGCCCACTCTGTCACTCATGCCATAGGTTCGCCAGCACTGCCCTAGTGCATATACAGTGGTGGCCAAAAGTATTAGCACCACTGCAATTCTGTCAGATAATACTCAGTTTCTTCCTGAAAATGATTGCAATCACAAATTCTTTGGTATTATTATCTTCATTTAATTTGTCTTCAATGAAAAAACACAAAAAGAATTGTCCTAAAGCCAAATTGGATATAATTCCACACCAAACCTAAAAAAGGGGGTGGACAAAAGTATTGGCACTGTTTGAAAAATCATGTGATGCTTCTCTAATTCGTGTAATTAACAGCACCTGTAATTTACCTGTGGCACCTAACAGGTGTTGGCCATAACTTAATCACACTTGCAGCCAGTTAACATGGATTAAAGTTGACTCAACCTTTGTCCTGTGTCCTTTTGTGTACCACATTGACCATGGAGAAAAGAAAGAAGACCAAAGAACTGTCTGAGGACTTGAGAAACCAAATTGTGAGGAAGCATGAGCAATCTCAAGGCTACAAGTCCATCTCCAAAGACCTGAATGTTCCTGTGTCTTCCGTGCGTAGTGTCATCAAGAAGATTAAAGCCCATGGCACTGTGGCTAACCTCCCTAGATGTGGATGGAAAAGAAAAATTGACGAGAGATTTCAATGCAAGATTGTGCGGAGGGTGGATAAAGAACCTCGGCTAACATCCAAACAAGTTCAAGCTGCCCTGCAGTCCGAGGGTACAACAGTGTCAACCCGTTCTATCCGTTGGCGTCTGAATGAAAAGGGACTGTATGGTAGGATACCCAGGAAGACCCCACTTCTTACCCCAAGACATAAAAAAGCCAGGCTGGAGTTTGCCAAAACTTACCTGAGAAAGCCTAAAACGTTTTGGAAGAATGTTCTCTGGTCAGATGAGACAAAAGTAGAGCTTTTTGAGAAAAAGCATCAACATAGAGTGTACAGGAAAAAAAGAGGCATTCAAAGAACAGAACATGGTCCCTACAGTCAAACATGGCGGAGGTTCCCTGATGTTTTGGGGTTGCTTTGCTGCCTCTGGCACTGGACTGCTTGACCGTGTGCATGGCATTATGAAGTCTGAAGACTACCAACAAATTTTGCAGCAAAATGTAGGGCCCAGTGTGAGAAAGCTGGGTCTCCCTCAGAGGTCATGGGTCTTCCAGCAGGACAATGACCCAAAACACACTTCCAAAAGCACTATAAAATGGTTTGAGAGAAAGCACTGGAGACTTCTAAGGTGGCCAGCAATGAGTCCAGACCTGAATCCCATAGAACACCTGTGGGGAGATCTCAAAATGGCAGTTTGGAGAAGGCACCCTTCAAATATCAGGGACCTGGAGCAGTTTGCCAAAGAAGAATGGTCTACAATTCCAGCAGAGCATTGTAAGAAACTCATTGTTACCTGAAGCGGTTGTTCGCAGTTATTTTGGCTAAAGGTTGTGCAACCAAGTTTTAGGCTGAGGGTGCCAATACTTTTGTCTGGCCCATTTTTGGAGTTTTGTGTGAAATGATCAATGATTTGATTTTTGCTTCATTCTCTTTTGTGTTTTTTCATTGCAAACAAATTAAATGAAGATAATAAGACCAAAGAATTTGTGATTGCAATCATTTTCAGGAAGAAACTGAGTATTATCTGACAGAATTACAGGGGTGCCAATACTTTTGGCCACCACTGTAGTGTGCACAGTTCCTATTCAGGATGCTTATAAAAGTCTCATATTTGCCTTGTGTAGTTTTATTTTCAAGGACGTTTTCCCTGTTTATGGCACTAACATTATCTCTTATCCATTGGAAATTCGCCTGCCTGAAGTTTAGTGTCCTTATAACCCCTCTACTGTATCTAATATATAAAGCTGAATGTGTGTGTGTATGTACAGCCACAAAATTTTGCACAGTCACACATCTGGACCCCGAGAGCGTCATAGGCTATGTTGTGAGGCGAAATTTTAACCCCGCGCGTTCCAATTCACCAAACAATTTTGCCCCTATCTACATAATGGGGGAAAAAGTGAAAGGAAAAGTGTTAGAGGCAAATTGACAGCTGCCAGATGTGAACAAGGGAGAATTAAAGAATGAGAGCGATGGCGCCAAAGAGTATATACCGTACAGTTGCTAAGGTGGGGTCCTGACATGGGATACTCATACTCACCACACACGGGGTGCGATGGCGCCAAAGAGTATATACCGTACAGTTGCTAAGGTGGGGTCCTGACATGGGATACTCATACTCACCACACACGGGATGCGATGGCGCCAAAGAGTATATACTGTACAGTTGCTAAGGTGGGGCCCTGACATGGGATACTCATACTCACCACACACGGGGTGCGATGGCGCCAAAGAGTATATACCGTACAGTTGCTAAGGTGGGGCCCTGACATGGGATACTCATACTCACCACACACGGGGTGCAATGGCGCCAAAGAGTATATACCGTACAGTTGCTAAGGTGGGGTCCTGACATGGGATACTCATACTCACCACACACGGGGTGCGATGGCGCCAAAGAGTATATACCGTACAGTTGCTAAGGTGGGGCCCCGACATGGGATACTCATACTCAACACACACGGGGATATGAACACACACACAAAATGCGCCACACACTACCACGTGCTTGAACACCTATACCACCCTCAGCACACACAAAACTCATCTCGCAAAGATTTATCAGGCTGCCAATAGCAACCAATCACCGCTCAGCTTCTATTTTGCTACTGTTAATTCATCTGAGCTGTGATTGGTTTATATAGGCAACAAAGGACATCTATAATATACCGGGGGATGCGTCCCTCTGTCTGAAGCCTCTATAGACTGCGCATGCGTGACGCACAGTCTGGCTCCAGACAGAAGAACGCATGGAGCCGTTATAGGTAAGAGGAGTGTATGGCGCCGGAGATCGCGGTATGCGTAGACACTGAATGCATACCGCGATCTCCGGCGCCATACTTACTTACCTGACTGGGAGGAGCGTTGCCGCGGCGCCTCTCTTCGCCGGAGACCGGGGCAGGAGTTAGGCGTCGGATCGGCGCAA
This sequence comes from Phyllobates terribilis, assembly GCF_046119375.1. NCBI lineage: Eukaryota > Metazoa > Chordata > Amphibia > Anura > Dendrobatidae > Phyllobates > Phyllobates terribilis. The sequence continues at coordinate 15,016,420 of NW_027362761.1, read as the reverse complement.
TGCGCATAGCGCTATATGGCGCCATTTTACTGAAGACACATTTGCAGAACATATGGCAGAACAGGACCCAGCAGCACTGGAGTACAGAGAAGAAAGGTGAGTATAAGTGTTTATTTTTTTTGGATGTGTGTACAGCGTGAAAGGGATGCGGGGGCTACACATACCAGGATTGGGGGGATGAGGGGTGCCACGCATACCGGGATTGGGGGGATGAGGGGTGCCACGCATTCCGGGATTGGGGGGATGAGGGGTGCCACGTATACCGGGATTGGGGGGATGAGGGGTGCCACGCATACCGGGATTGGGGGGATGAGGGGTGCCACGCATACCGGGATTGGGGGGATGAGGGGTGCCACGCATACCGGGATTGGGGGGATGAGGGGAGCCATGCATACCGGGATTGGGGGGATGAGGGGTGCCACGCATCCCAGGATAGGGATGAGGGGTGCCACGCATACCAGGATTGGGGGTGAGGGGTGCCACGCATACCAGGATTGGGGGTGAGGGGTGCCACGCATACTAGGATGAAGGGTGCCATTCATACCAGGATTGGGGGTGAGGGGTGCCATGTATACCAGAATGAGGATGAGGGGTGCCATGCATACCAGTATAGGATGGTGGGGACAGGATGGGGGAAGCACAAATACCAGAAGAGGGGCAGCACATACCAGCATGGGAGACCATATACTAATAAAAATGCTCGCCACCCGGGCGTAGAACGGGTTGAATAGCTAGTTCTCAGTATAACAAAGCTTGTGTATGGTAATAAGATGTCAGTTAGGGTGTGTTGGTGGAAAGGCTGATGTCAGTCACATTACTTCTATGTGAGAGGATATAGAAACTGCCAGTTACAGACTATTTTTACCACAATAATGCCTCATAAGAAAAGGAATTTCATGGCACGAATGTCAGCTGATGCAAAAAGAAAAGCAGCATTACGGGCCAATGAAAAATGTGAGGACCGAGAAACAAGGCTGACACACATGAGAACAGCAGCTGCTTCCTCAAGAGCCAATGAACTTTCTGAGCAGAGGGAAGCGAGGCTTGCAGACAAGAGAACAAGAACTGCTTCCTCAAGGGCCAATGAACTTTCTGAGGAGAGGGAAGCGAGGCTTGCAAACATGAAAACAAGAGCTGCTTCCTCAAGGTCCAATGAGTCATTTCAGCAGAGAGAAGGCCGACTTGCCACTAAGAGAATTGCTATTTCTTCCACCACAGGAAATGGTTGGAGATTTGAAACATGCTGCCTTTTGTTACCAGTCAGACATAAAGTTTCCACATGTAATTGAGGCAACCATTTTGACAGGATGTGCCACAGGAGAAGATGTTTTCATTCCAACAATTCCTCTCATTCCATCTGATTTGCCTTTTGATTTTAAACGCCTCCAGTTTCCTGTTCGACTGGAATTTGCTATGTCCATCAAGAAGGCTCAGGGACAGTCCTTGAAAGTAGTTGGAATCGATTTACAATCTCCATGCTTTTCTCATGGTCAACTTTATGTGGCCTGTTCAAGAGTTGGAACAGCCAAAAATATGTTCGTGTTTGCACCTGAAGGAAGAACTAAGAATGTCGTTTATCAAAAGGCTCTCGAATAAGGAGTAGAAGATTACTTCAAATTACTTTGCCAATTTAGTTAAATCTGTGTGGAATATCTCTGGTGTTGAAATATATCTTGTGAAATGCTTCTATTAGCTTAGTTTTTGCCTTTTAATAATTACATTTCTATCTATTTGTTTTGTGGTTTTTGTGTGGAGAATATTTTTTTGTTAACACATTCTATTTTGCTAACAGCAGTTATTAACCCGGGCGAAGCCGGGTAGTACAGCTAGTATCTTAATAAAGGATACATGAAAACTTATTATTTTGTGATCACTATTACTCAAGTGACTCCCAATCCGTAGATTTGATATGCAGTCCAGTCTATTGGTCAATTAGGTCTAGCACTGCCCCCCTTCTTTTTGGGTCCTGAACCACTTGTGAAAGGTAATGGTCTTTCATTGTTGTCAAAAACCTGTTTCCTTTGCTGGACCTGCAAGTTTCTGCTCCCCAATCATCAATCAATCAATCAATATCAGGGCAGTTGAAGTCCCCCATAATAATGACTTCTCCTTGAGTCGCTGCTTCATCTATTTGCTTTATGAGGATATTTTTTGCTGCTTCTATTATATTTGTAGACTTATAACAAACCCCTATCAGTCAAATATATTATCACATGCAATGGGTTTTAGGGTTGATTTTACATATAAACAAACCCCTCCACCTCACTTATTTGTACAGTCATTTCTAAACAGACTAAAGCCCAGTCATAGCTCGTCCAGCTATAGCTCTCGTCCAGCCATGTCACCGTTATCCCCACCATATCATAATTTTGTTTCAACAATATTAATCTTTATTTATCAAACCCTCCAAACAGAATAATGCCCCCCCCCACATAGCCCTCCAAATAGTTTAATCGCCCCCCACAAAGCTTTTCAAGCAGTATAATAGCCCCCCATATAGCCCTCAAAACAGTTTGATGGCACTGCAAAAAAACTGGCATGGGGACTCGGCCTTGCAGCATGGGTGCTGTGAGGCACCAGGCCGCCCGCCCTGCTGGTGCATTGTTGCTGCGGTGGTGGTTGGCGCACGGCTCCGCTCACGTTCAGGCAGGAAATGTTAGGACCCACTACGAGGTTTGCCATGACGTGGCAGTGGGCTTCATACAGTCTGATCAGAATGTTAAACTAAGAACCTCATGTTCAGTTTTATATATTTTTGCCGAGAGGCATTAGATCAACGTATGTTTTTGGAGGTGTTGTCCATTCTCTTTTTAAGCTTAAAGTTTGATGGCACTACATAACCTGCCAAACAGTATAATGGCCCCAACATGGCCCTTTAAACAGTATTATAATGGTCTCCAACACAGCCCCCCTAATAGTAAAATGGCCCACATATAGTCTTCCAAACAATATAATGGCTTTCACATAGCCCTCCAATCTGTATAATTGTCCCCCACATAGCCCTCCAAACAGTATAATTAACCCCCACATAGCCCTCCAAACAGTATAATGGGCTATCATGTAGCCCTCCAAATAGAATAATGGTCCCCACATAGCAATCAAAATAGTATAACGGCCCCCAACATAGCTCTCCAAATAGCATAATGGCCCCTACATAGCCCTCCAAGCAGTATAATGACCCCTGCAAGGTACCGATTGATTAAAAAAAAAAACCTTTCCCTGTTTCCCCGCTGCGCGGGTCTATGCAGCATGTATTCTGAAACTCTGCACAGCAGGCACATTGTAATGACTTCATTGCCCTCGCTGCCCTGAGACGTTAGAGCTTAGACAAACAGAGTATGATATAGGAGAGATCTAATGGATCCCTGTTCCATCATTGGTTTCAACTGTATCTGCTTCAAGAATTCAGATACATTTGAAAGTGTGATGCCAAGCGGGCGGGGGGTCTGCCGCTATTAATGCTGTGCCACTGTGTGGGGGCTCATACTATATGTAGGCCGGGCTGTGTGGATGGCTCATGCTGCCTATAGGTAGCTGTGTGGGTTCATACTATATATGTGGGGCTCATATTGTGTATAGGGGGCCTGTGAAGGCTATCTTATCTTCTATGGTGGACTTTGAGATTCATCATACTGTGTGGGGAGCTGTGAAGCCATCATACTGTGTGGGGGGGCCATCATACTATATTGAGGAGCTGTGGGGCATGATACTGTTTGGGGGGCTTTGGGACATCATACTACGTGGAGGGCTATGGGGACATCATACTGTGTGAGGGACTGTGGGACATCATACTGTGGGGGGAGTTGTGAGAACATCACATTGTGTGCAGGAGCTGTTGATCAAGGTACAAGGGCTGAAAACAGGAGCATATGATTTATAAACTTTATAAAAAGCAGTAAACTTTATGCTTTTGACTAGCTGATAGGGCTTATTGTAGCATGTATTGTTACCACTATTGTAACATGTACTGTATTAGAGTTAGGCTGCGTGCACACGATGCGTTTTTCATGCGTTTCCGCTGCGGAATTTTCGCAGCGGAAACGCATCAAAAACGCATGGTAATCCGCACCCCATGGTCCCCAATGGCATTCCGCAATGTCAATGCACATGCTGCGGATTTTTCCGCAGCGTTTCTGCAGCGCTCATAAATCCGCAGCATGTTCATTAATTTTGCGGAAGCGCCGCCATTGACTTGCATTGAGACGCATAGAATCCGTGTCTTACATTTGTACAAGCGGATAATATGCGTTTCAATGTGCGGATGGTACCCAGTTCTGGAGGAGAGGAGACTCTCATCCAGACCTGGGTACCATTGTACCTGTAAAAAAAGAATAAAATAAAAAATAAAGTTTATATTCACCTGTCCGGCGGCCCCTGCAGCACTTATCTTCCAGGACCTGAGATGACATCACGGTCATGTGACCGCAGCCTGTCTCGCGAGATGCCGGCAAGCCAGGAAGGAACCAGAGAGGAGGGCGACAGCTCACGCGGCGGCATCGGAGGTAAGTATAGCTTTATTTTTTTTATTTTTACGGTCACACTGTATAAATCCATGCCGTTTGCATGGATTTATACAGTGTGACCTAGTTGTCAAGCACTTTCCAAGTGATGCTATCGCCTGGAAAGTGCTTGTCAGAACGCATGCGGAAACACATGCGTTAATGTAGCACCCTGAGGATTCGGCTGCTACAGGGGTATTGCACCTCAACCCAGAGGTGTGATATTCCACTCCCGGGTAAGGATGGAGTGTGGAACTGAGCTCAGTTAGCTGCATGCACTACACACATCCCATTTCCGAGGAACAGACCGATGGTACTCCCACTAGAGAAATGTGCAGGTACAACACTGTCTGTTCCTGGCTGGAGTGGGAGGGGGGTGGAACATCCCAGTAGTGTAGGGGCAGATAGGGGGAGCAGCCTGGGTAAAGTTAGGAGCTCATTGGGTGCTGGTCACCTGAGCTCACACATAGAGGGAGTATATAAGGTGGGCACCATCTTAGATCAGGGTCTTTGCAGAGGAGTCTTTTGCAGAAGGCTGGTCAGTCTGTCAGTCTTTTGCAGAGCAGTGGAGGAAAGCAGAGGAGCAGAGCAGCCCCAAGGCCAAGAGTGAGAGAGGAGAAAGAAAGACCCAGAGGGGGAGAAAGAAGGAACTCCAAGAGCCCAAATTAGACCAGAGGGTGAAGAGTTGGCAACAGGGTACCGGATCCCAAGCTGGCAGAGGCTACAGCACACCTTAGCCAGGAACCGGAGGTCGTGGGCAGGATCTGCCACGATCACCCACTAAATCCACCCAGAAGGCAGACCAGGAATAGGGTCAGGGAACCCAGAGACAAGGGTTTACCACCAAGAGGCCCGAGGGAGCCGGACATAGGTGGATCCCTGGTGGGGAAGGCCAGAGAAGAGGACAGGACAGAAAGGGAGCTCAGGACCACGCTCCAGAATCACCTGGGGGTTGGCCGAGTCCAGGACCTGGTGGACGCAGCACGGCTCGGGTGGTCACTCAAGGCCGGAGTGACCAGAACAACTGCAGTAAGTAAACAAACCCTGAACTGCACAGCCCGACTCTGAGTCTCATTTCCATCCTCGCTGCACCACCACAACCCCCATCCTCTGCAACTGACCCCCTGAGGCTATACCCCTCCCGTTGGGGGTTATACTACCTGAGCTGCACATACATCACCAGCCTCAGCGGACCCTGCTGCAGCGGCGGCCGTACTGACCGCAATTCAACGGGTGGCGTAGTCGACACAAAAGAACATCTAGTAACATCATAAGGACTGCCACACACTGAGCTTGACACCCTGGGCACGGACCGGGTCACAGCCACTCGGAGACTACAACCCCCATCTGATCCGGCTCCGGGTATCCCTAACAGCACTGGCCCAGGGGGCGCGTCAACTTTGGCGTAGTCGGCAGGATAACGTGCCCGCAACAACCGGGTACTGCGTGCCTGAAGAGAAGTTCACCGTTACCTTAAAAAGAAGTCTCCTGCCGGTTCCGGAGGGTCCCCGCCATCGGGCCCCATCACAGGTCGTTTCCCGCCGGTTGTCCGCCATTTGCAGCTTTTTCCCGTCATCCGTGGAGTTTCCCGCCACTGGGAGACGATTCCCGCCATTTCCAAAGATTTCCCGCCTTGGAAGAGCGGACGCCATTATGGGCGTGCCAGAGGGTGGCAAGAGGCCACCTCCCATCGTGGGCCAGGTCGAAGAATGGCGCCAAAAGCGGAAACCGCGCCCACCAACAGAGACTGTGATGCTGGAAGTGTCTATCAGCGTGAGAGAACTGCCCCTGGAACTGAAGTTGCCCCGGGACCACCCTCGATGTGGGCGGAGACAGAAGAAGAGAACAAAGATGGGTGTCGCCTGGAGCAGTCTGGAGAGAGCGCACCCGGAGACAAGACGTCTGGAAGAGAGTCCAGAGAGAGCCTACCCGGAGATGGAGGGAGAGCCAGGCAGCACCGACCCAGAGGTCAGGAGCCTGATGCGGGCCGCCACTCCAGGCAGCACCGACCCAGTGGTCAGGAGCCTGTTGCAGGTCGCCACTCCAGAAGGCCTGCTGGAGATCCTAACACAGCTCCCCCGAGATCGGGAGTGTGCACAGACTGCGCTGGAGGGCCTCGCACAGAGGTTGGCCCGGGTGCAACGAGAGACGTTGGCGGAGTGGAGCCGAGAGATGGCCCAGCAGACCGAGACTCGTCAGCGGAGCACGCCACCCGAGACGAGGAGACAGACCGCCTCTGAGGATGGCGCAGGAGGACTGAAGGCCGGAGACGGCGCCGAGAAGGGAGCCGAACGAATGGAGGCAGGTAAAGGGGACGTCACTACCCCGAGCCGGGAAACCGCGTGCCTGCCCCAGCTCCCCGTCGCAGAGCCCGAAGTACCCCCTGCCGTGCCCGTCGCTGCAACGTCACCGCCGCAGACTAGGCCTCAAACGGAAGCCGCGACCCCTGTGATGTCACACGCCTCGACCTCGAGCGTGGCCAAGCAGGAAATACCACCGGTCTGGTCGCAAGGCCTAGTACCCCCGGGCGACGCAATACCAACAGCGCCCCCTACCTCCGCGGAGCCCCCGGCCTGGTCGCAGGGCCAAGTAACACAGGGCGCCGCCGTTCTTACGGTGCCCTTTACTTTCAAGGTGCCCCAGGCCTGGTCGCAAGGCCTGGTTAACCCGGGTGCCGCTACCACCACGGCGCCCATAACACCTAAAGTACCGCACCTGGGTGAGGACCTGTTCGCCCAGCATACGTGCCCGGATGGGCAGCCCTTCGTATGGCCCCAGGAATACATCCAGCTGGAGCTGCAAAAAGCAAGGGCCATGTGCGAACCCCTGATCCCGGCTCCAAAGCCCATGAAGAGGATCTCGCCCCCGCTAGAAGAGACCCAGTTTGAGTGGGATCCCACCGGAGAAGACCTCATGGGGTTCACTCAGGAGACTCGGGCAGCCGCAGCGGAGCGTGCAGAGTGCTGCCGCCAGCAGCCCGAGGTCTTTGAGAGGGAGCGGAGAGAGAGGCGGGTCCGGGAACAACAAGCCCAAATAAGGAGCGCGGAGCAGAAGAGCCGGACCAGGAGAAACCCCCGTGCAGCGCATGGTCCCCGTACCATCGGGACTGTGATAAAGTTCAATCTGCAGCATGGGTGGGGTTTCATCAGGGATCACCGCACCCCAGGCGACGTCTTCGTGACCAGGAGAGATGTTGAGTCCCACCTACCGGAGGGACACAGAGGTCGTGACCTGTATGTAGGGGACGAGGTCACCTTCACCCGGCACAAGTGTGCCAAAGGACCCTACGCCCTCCATGTGCATCGCCTGACGGAGGAGGAGCTGCGGTGTGAGGAGGAGCAAGAGGACCCGGACGGGTCTGAAACTGAAACTGTCCACAAAGAAAGAGCAGGAGGACGCCGTCGTTGAAGTACGGTAGAAAGAGACTGTATAAAGTTACCCGTCAGGGTATAAGAACTGTTCTAGTTAAAATATAGTCCCCGTTGGGACCAGTCAAGAGTGAACTGTTAACCCCGTGTGTCCCTATTCCCACTGACCGAGGACTGAGAGCGGTCAATCCTCCCTAATACCTGGCCGAGGACTGAGAGCGGCCATATCCCCTTGTATATAGTTGCGCTTCCTAAAGCGCCCCCTACCGGTTTTATAGGAAACCGTGTTTCTTCAAGAGACTGTCGCACTTTACCCGGTCACAAGTTGCACCGTGACCGGAGGAACCAGAAACAAGAATGTTTATATGAAAAGTTTATTGCTGATATATCTATATGATGTTTTCTATGTTTATGTTATGAAAAAATTTGTATGTTTGTGGATGTTTATATCCTACAGCCCGAGGACGTGCTGTGATTTACCAGGGGGGAATGTAGCACCCTGAGGATTCGGCTGCTACAGGGGTATTGCACCTCAACCCAGAGGTGTGATATTCCACTCCCGGGTAAGGATGGAGTGTGGAACTGAGCTCAGTTAGCTGCATGCACTACACACATCCCATTTCCGAGGAACAGACCGATGGTACTCCCACTAGAGAAATGTGCAGGTACAACAGTGTCTGTTCCTGGCTGGAGTGGGAGGGGGGTGGAACATCCCAGTAGTGTAGGGGCAGATAGGGGGAGCAGCCTGGGTAAAGTTAGGAGCTCATTGGGTGCTGGTCACCTGAGCTCACACATAGAGGGAGTATATAAGGTGGGCACCATCTTAGATCAGGGTCTTTGCAGAGGAGTCTTTTGCAGAAGGCTGGTCAGTCTGTCAGTCTTTTGCAGAGCAGTGGAGGAAAGCAGAGGAGCAGAGCAGCCCCAAGGCCAAGAGTGAGAGAGGAGAAAGAAAGACCCAGAGGGGGAGAAAGAAGGAACTCCAAGAGCCCAAATTAGACCAGAGGGTGAAGAGTTGGCAACAGGGTACCGGATCCCAAGCTGGCAGAGGCTACAGCACACCTTAGCCAGGAACCGGAGGTCGTGGGCAGGATCTGCCACGATCACCCACTAAATCCACCCAGAAGGCAGACCAGGAATAGGGTCAGGGAACCCAGAGACAAGGGTTTACCACCAAGAGGCCCGAGGGAGCCGGACATAGGTGGATCCCTGGTGGGGAAGGCCAGAGAAGAGGACAGGACAGAAAGGGAGCTCAGGACCACGCTCCAGAATCACCTGGGGGTTGGCCGAGTCCAGGACCTGGTGGACGCAGCACGGCTCGGGTGGTCACTCAAGGCCGGAGTGACCAGAACAACTGCAGTAAGTAAACAAACCCTGAACTGCACAGCCCGACTCTGAGTCTCATTTCCATCCTCGCTGCACCACCACAACCCCCATCCTCTGCAACTGACCCCCTGAGGCTATACCCCTCCCGTTGGGGGTTATACTACCTGAGCTGCACATACATCACCAGCCTCAGCGGACCCTGCTGCAGCGGCGGCCGTACTGACCGCAATTCAACGGGTGGCGTAGTCGACACAAAAGAACATCTAGTAACATCATAAGGACTGCCACACACTGAGCTTGACACCCTGGGCACGGACCGGGTCACAGCCACTCGGAGACTACAACCCCCATCTGATCCGGCTCCGGGTATCCCTAACAGCACTGGCCCAGGGGGCGCGTCATTAACGCATGTGAATCCGCATGTGAATCCGCATGTATTCTGCAGGAAAAACGCATGCACAATCTGCATGCGTTTTTTCTGCCAGGGAGATGCAGAAATGCTGCAGAAATTTTCTGCTTCATTTCTGCATCGTGGGCACATAGCCTAAGAAGACTTAATTCTGCTCAATAGTAAGTGATACAATTAATGTTAATAAAAAATTATAATATCATTAATATGTTATTCATATTTATTAATATTGAGCAGAATTATTTTCAGCCTATTGGTTGAAAACAATCACGGTCTCTAATGTAGCCCCTTGGGAAAATGTAATTACCCACTCCTGGTATAGAATATTATTTATTTAACATCATAGCCTTGTCTGTTGGAAATTCTCCCTTTTCTGACAGCTGACTCCCTGGTTGTCATGCCAGTGACTCGCACGGGTGGTAAGTGCCGTCCTACTCAATGCCACCAATCTGCTCTTCTCAATCACGGGCTGTCTCGCTGAGCTGCTTTTTGTAACATTTCCAACACTGCTGCATCCTCGTGCTGCTTGTAAGTCTCCACCTGGCTATATTGAGGCGCGGCCACTTTCTGCAGGCATTTAACCCTATATTTAACCCGGGTCCCACGCTCTGAGGGTCCCACCCGAAGGTACGCTACTTTTAACTGTATCAGCGTGCGCCGATACAGTTAAACTCTACGGCAGAGCAGGGAGACATGATCTCCCTACACTGCCGCAGGGGCCCATGCCGCTATGGGGCCCATGATCTGGGGGCCTCCCCACAGTTCAACTGTATCGGCATCTGCTGATACAGCTGAAAGCAATGGAGGAGGGAGCGTCAGCTGATGTTTCCTCCCTCCATCATTCATCCTCGGCGTCTGACGTCTCAACACGATGACGTCAAAACGTGACACCCTCTACGCTGAGATGTGCGACACTAAGGACACAAACTGCAGCGACCAGATTAGCGGGGAGCGAGGACATGTGAGTATTGTATTTTATTATTTTTTTAGAACATTGTGGGGACCATTAAGCTGTATTGAGGACTACGGGGCTGAATTATACTATATGGGGGTGCATAATACTATATGGGGGTGCATAATACTAAATGGGGTGCATTATACTATATGTGGGTGCATTATACTGAATGTGCTATGGGGTGCATTATACTATATGAGGGTGCATTGTACTGAATGGGGCGCATTATACTATATGTGGTGCATTATACTATATGAGGGTGCATTATACTGAATGGGGTGCATTATACTATATGAGGGTGCATGATACTGAATGGGGTGCATTATACTATATGGGGATGCATTATGCTGAATGTGATGCATTATGCTGAATCTGGTGCATTATACTATATGGGGTGCTTTATACTATATGAGGGTGCATTATACTGAATGGGCTATGGGGTGTATTATACTATATGGGGGTGCATTATACTGAATGGGCTATGGGGTGCATTATACTATATGGGGGAGTGTTGCGACACAGCTTCTAATATTAATCAGCCATACGTCTAGATTTGTTAGTCCAACAGAAATACACTATTATGTTTGTATGAACTTTAGATTGTGTGTGTTTCTTTGGCTGGTCAAGAAGGACAGACTAGTATTTACATAACCTTGAATGTTCACCTCTATTGGTCTGTGAACAATGATGTTCGTTACTATGCTAATTGCATATTGTACTAAGTCAGCTAGTTGTTGATTTACAAGAGCAGGGGGATACCAACTATGCAAATTGATTAAATGCTCAAACAATGATACCTGTGCCCTGCACTCCCCCCCCGACCTGTGAATGATAACCTTACACAGATATAAATATAAAAAGGGTATTCTATCCTGCTCCAAGGAGAATCAAAAAGAATCGAAGATCTGAGAGACTCTACAGGACAGTAGTTTGGTAGCATGGCTCCATCCAGAGAGTCACAGATTTGGATTCTACAGGATTCCAGCCTAAGGGTACACAGCACTGACCTGACTGAAAGGATACAGATTTGCTCATCAGAGAACCCATGGATACATTTGGGGAAACCAGGTTGGGACAATGAGTTCACCTGGCCCCATGAATATGTTGTTTGGGGTTGCCAGGTGGGACCCTCCAGTCGCCTGGAACCCATGGAGATGATCGGAGAAGCTAGATTGGGACAAGCCGGTCATCTGGCCCCATAAAAGTGCTCAAAGAAAAGAAGCCAGGGTGGGACCCTCGGGTCTCCTGGCCTTGTAGCTCGATGGACTGTCAGCTTCGGAGGCTTGCTACTACTTCTTCTCTGTGGGGGCCCACCAAAAGAGGGGGACCACTGGTTGAGGTAGCTGGCCCTGTTCTATTCCCAGCGGGCCAGCGGAAGGGTGAGACTGTATAATTTTGCACCATCTTAGGTGTTTGCTGGGACTGTTCTATATGTTTATTGTCTGTTTGGTATTGGCACACTGTTTTACCCTCACCCTGTGTTGTCTGAGTAGTATTATGCCCACGGAAGACCCCGGGTCGTCACAGGGTGCATTATACTGAATGGGCTATGGTGTGCATTATACTATATGGGGGTGCATTATACTGAATGGGCTATGGGGTGCATTATACTATATGGAGATGCATTATGCTGAATGGGCTATAGGGTGCATTATACTATATGGGGGTGCATTATACTGTATGGGCTATGGGGTGCATTATACTATATGGAGATGCATTATACTGAATGGGCTATGGGGGGTAAATTATACTATATGGGGGTGCATTATATCGTATGGGCTGTGGGGGTGCTTGAATAAGAGCCTTGCTGTACAATTTCAGTCAGAAATGTTTGCAGAGTTAGCATGGTTCCCAGCTGGCTTCTTCTTTCTCCACTTCAGTTGATTGGCAGGTATTTCCTACAAATTTTCAGACTGTTTTCTCTGAAATGCTTCAGTCGGGCTGGTGTAACACTGAAACTTTGCCCACAACACAGGTCGCATGCCCTTAGATTGATAAGTGTTGCTGCTACATTGCAGTACAGTAAGTGAATGAGGTCGCATTGTAACCCATAGTGTACCATGACTAGTAAGTCACAAAAATTGCATCAAGTTGGATTTTTACAACTTCCTTGTCATGGTCTTGGTACCCTGTTGGACACAGTGCGACACCATTTACTTGTTTTGAGCTGCAATGTAGCAATCATACACAGGGCCGCAACAAGGGGTAGACACCTTCCTAGGGTGCTACGTCCTGCCTACCCGAGGGGGCGCACTTTAAAAAGAAAAAAATTGCTAAATGTTTGTGGCCACCCATGATCTTCTTTCGGCCGCAGACATTCAGCACAGTGACAGCCAGGGCGCTGGCACGGAGAAGTGAATACAATTGCTGTGTGCGCTGCCCGGCACAGGAGCAGAGGGGCTGTAATCTGCTCCTTGCTCTGCTGAGATCTCCAGCAAGACGCAGGCCACTTCCAGATTGCCCTTGGGCGCACGCAGGGGGACGTTGAATGGCACGATACGGTGACATCAATGTGCCGTTCACTGTTGCATTTCACAGAAGAGGAGACGGGGGACGGAAGCCTGGATTAGGTGATGTAACACGCTAGGGGCATTGTAGGGCGGCATGGAGTGACAGAGACGGAAACAGTCCATATAAAGGAAACGTGGTGCTTTCATTTTCAGCCACAATGTGGCAAACAATAAAGCAACCAAAAAACAATAAAGACTTGACCGGCTAGGTTCTAACTAATACATCATACCTCTGACTCATGCTATACCACGCATGTGTGCGGGGCTCGGATCTCCAGCAACTATGCGTTTAGCAAATATAACCGCTGTGCATATCCTTCTCAGAAATACACCATATCAGTCCGGACGCTGTGTCTCTCTTTCTGAGGCTTTTCTTCTTTATGTGTTTGTAATGAGGCGAGCACCCTCAGCTGATCTGCCAAAGCCTCCAGTACCACCCGCACTGGAGCGGCAGTGGGAGTGATGAGTCCTACTACCAAATCCTACTCATCACTCCAATAAAACCGGCCCCGAACTACCATGAATAAAACGGCTCAGCACCTAAGCTGCTGCACCAACCAGTACTACTCAGCTTTAAATATCTTGCTCAGCTTAACTTTCTGGGAGAGATATACACTCCGTCCAGTATCCTCCCTGTCGGCTGCCTACATATAAGCTTCTTTTTTTTATTTTTCATTCTTATATTACTGTGCAGTGGGGCATAAAATGAGGATAGGGGAAGTGCGGGGGGGGGGGTAAAATGAGGGGCTGTGCAGAGCAGGGGATTAAATTGAGGGGCTGTGTTGTTGAGGGTAAAATGAGGGGCTGTGCTGATGGGGAGGAAAAAATAAGGGGCTATGCTGATGGGGGAATAAACTGAGGGGCTGTGCAGATAGGGGAAATAAAATGAGGGACTGTGCAAAAGGGGGAGAAATTAGGGGATGTGCAGATAGGGGGAATACAATGAGTGGCTGTGCAGAGGGGGGAATAAAATGAGGGGCTGTGCAAATGAGGGGGGAAAATGATGGACTGTGCAGATGGGAGGAAAAAACTGTATGGCTATGCAGAGGGGGGATAAAATGAGGGCTGTGCAGATGGGGGGAATAAACTGAGGGGCTGTGCAGATGGGCAAATAAGCTGAGGGGCTGTGCAGGGGTGAATAAAATGAGGGTCTGTGCAGATGGGAGAATAAAATGAGGGGCTATTCAGGGGGGTATGAAATGAGAGGTAGTGCAGGGGGGGCTATGAAATGAGGGGCTGTGCTAAGGCCATGAAATGAGGGGCTGTGAAGGGGGACAGCAAAGTATATCAGGAGCTGTGGTGACCATGCTGTATATTGGGCTATGGAGGTCATTAAACTGGGGGCTGTGGTGACCATGCTGTATATGGGGCTGTGGAGGTCAGTATACTGGGGGCTGTGGTGATCATATTAGATATGTGGCTGTGTTGAATATCATACTGTTTGAGGTGCTGTTTGTGGTCCATAATACTGTATGGGGTACTGTGAGGGCCATCATAGTATACATGGGGGTCTGTGGGGGCCATCATAGTATACATGGGGGGCAGTGGTGGTAGCCATACTATATATTGGCGGCTTGTTGTGGATATCATACCGTATGGGAAGCTGTGGTGACCATCATACTGTGTAGGGGGACAGTGCAGGGAGTTGTTACAGTTTGAAGAAGGCAGAGTGGTGGGCAGTATGAGGGCATAATGTGAAGAGGGGGCACAGAATAGATATGGAGAGGGGACACTGTGAAATGGAGGCACAATATAGAGAGGGGTTAGCATGGTGAGGGGACAGTAAGGAGACATAGAAAGTGTAATGGAAAATTAGAGAGGGCACAGCCATTGTATAGGCAGTGGTTCATTAGGGCGGATGGTGTGGCGGTTATAGCTGATAATGGTAGACAGTGTGGAGGTTATAAACCATAGGAGGCTTATTTAGGTCATAATATGAACAGATATTTTTATGCAAAGGGCATTTTAATAACACTCTTATTTTTAAGAGCACTGTGTTGGGATGTGCTGCAAAAGACTGGAGAAAAGGGAGGTCTGCAGAGACCAGCTGTGGATGTGAAAAGTCATCATGGCATCTAGAGAAGATGGAGATGAAAAGAAAGAGGTGACTCCAGAGAAGATGTAATCTATAAGGTACCTGGATGTAAATGTTTATTTGTGATACTGACTAATTCTCCTCAGTACTGTGGTTCCTGTATGGTCCACAGTTTGATGATGACTGTTAATAACAACTCCCAGTACCTCCTTACCATTGTTAAGGACATACTGGGAGTTGTAGGGTTGTAGATTTATGCAATACAATTGTTTATGGGGCTGACTTGATATTACAGTTGATTGTTGTACTAAGCTTGGTTCTTGTATTCAAGTGCTCTTGGTTCCGGTCATGTATTCATGTACTTATGGTGGTTCTGGTGACATGTACTGATGGAGGTTTTGGTGACGTATTAATTTACTGATTGTGGTACTGGTGACATAGTCATGTACTGATAATGGGTCTGTTGATGTATTCATGTACTGATGGTGGATCTAGTGATGCATTCATGTACTAATGGTGTGCTGGTGACGTATCCATGTACTCATGGTGGTTCTGGTGATGTATTCATTTACCGATGTTGGTTCTGCTGACATATTCATGTACTGATGATGGTACTGGTGACATATTTATTTACTGATGATGTTTCTGGTGCCATATTCGTGTACTATTGATGGCTCTGTTGCTTTAATTACCTAATGATTATGTTTTTAGCTTCGCATTCATGTGCTGATAATGGTTATGGTGATGAATATATCACCAGAATCATCATCACTATATGAATATAGCACCAGAACAGCCATCACTACATAAATGTCACCAGCACCGGAATACGTCACCAGAACCACCATCAGTTTTGTGCAAGCTGTATTTGTTGCCTGACGAACGCAAAAACCATCAGACATATCCCTTTATTTATAATGGGGGTCTGTTTATTTTCCATTAGGGTACCTGTCACATGCTGGACACCTTAATTGAAACCAAATGGCCCTAATTAGAGTTACTCTTTATTAATTTCCATAACTCACCTTGGGTTCTACATTTAAAATATAGGACGTCAGGGATGACTATCGCTATTTTTTTCCCTGTATTGTGTAAATGGTCCACAAAAAATTATAGATTCTCTATCTAGCTTTGAAATTGTACTCCTGTTAAATCACATCCCTAAAGTACACCAATTTTTTTTTTTACTTTTGATTACATTTTTTTTGTGAAAAAGGTAACAATTCTAGTGGAAGTGGTCATCAAAGTTTGCTACCTAACCCATCGGAGGGGAAGGTGGGAGGTGCATTAGGGGTCCTGTTACCTTAGACTCTGAGGCATTCCTTTGCTTTGAGGTGTTGGGGGTGTGCCATTGGCTTCATCTGCTTAGGGCACCAAAATACTTTGTCCCGCCCCTGGTCAGAAACAGGGGCGGCTCCAGGTTTTTGTGGGCCCTGGGCTAAAGAGTCTCAGTGGGCCCCTTTAACACATACCACAATTCATGATACACAGATACCGCAGAGAAATATATATATAGTACAATGCCAAAGATTTCACTTCTTACATTACATGAGCGATATCTATTGTAAATTCTACAATAGCTCAGAAACCGGCAAATTCTCTCAACGCACAGTGCAGACCGAACAGTATAGTCCTCCATACAGTATTATGGGCCCCATATAATGCTCCATACAGGATACTGGTCCCCATATAACGCTCCATACAGGACACTGGTTCCCATATAACTCTCCATATAGGATACTGGTCCCCATATAACGCTCCATAGAGGATACTGGCCCCCATATAACGTTCCATAAAGGATACTGGCCCCCATATAACGCTCCACAGAGGATATTGGCCCCCTTATAATGCTCCATACAGAATACTGGCCCTCACATAATGCCCCATGCAGGATGTCACCCCCCCTTATAATGCCCCATGCAGGATGTCACCTCCCCCCCATATAATGCCCCATGCAGGATGTCACCCCCCCATATAATGCTCCATGCAGGATGTCACCTCTCCCCCCCCATATAATGCCCCATGCAGGATGTCACCTCTCCCCCCCCTCAATATAATGCCCCATGCAGGATGTCACCTCTCCCCCCATATAATGGCCCATGCAGGATGTCACCCCCCCCATATAATGCCCCATGCAGGATGTCACCTCTCCCCCCCCCCATAATGCCCCATGCCTCCATATATATATTAAAAAAAAAAAATCAAATACCTCACTTCTCACCTGCTGCCTCTGCTATGGACCCCTCACCTGCGCCGGCGTCTTCCCGCTCTGCGCTGCCTGTGATGGCTCAGGAGAGAGCACGGCGTACAGACGTCACCGCACCCTCTGACCTGAGACGTCACAGTGCAGCAGCCACGGAAGAGACCGGAGCTGCTGCGGAGGCACGGGGAGAGGTAAGTATTGTGCTGGGGCCCTGAGCAAGCGGCGGGGAGCGGGTGCTGACGCCGCTTCCGCACCGCTCACGGGTCCCATAGCGCGCCGGAGTGCCCGACGGTGAGTGGGCCCCCCCGCCTGCTCAGGACCTTGGCACTTGCCCGGGTGCGCTGGGTGCTGACGCTGGCCCTGGTCAGAAATATCGATATTTGGCAGCATGACCTGTGTCATGGCCAAAGTCACCATGTAGCCCTATTCTGAAACTTGCCTGGTGGCATTTGCACAGCCATGGTTCAGGCAGCATAAATCTATTGACAGGCTCCAATTAACCCATCCTTGAAGCTAAACAAGTCTGTGACCTGTCAGACCTGTTCTTGTTTAATCACTGCCTCTTATGGCAGTGCTGATACTAAAGCAGTTTTTCTTGACCTTATCTAAAACTCTTTCAGAAGACATCATTACAAGATTAACAATCTTATGCTCTCCACTTTCAGATCTCTGAGTTGTCATCAGTAGAGCTTCTCTTTGAGAGAGCCAGTGCAAGACATGTCTAGTGGCAGCTTATCTCCCATAGAAGAAAGCCATTGAAATCTGGCTCTGCCATGACTTCTTCTGTCAGGATAGAATCAAGATGGCCAAATACACAATACACTGTTGGCCGATCCTGACAATATCGGTGGGTTCGGTCGACATTATTCTAATGTGTATCTTGGGCCCTAATGGGAACATTACAGCTGATACATGTTAAGTGACAAGTCTCTCCCTGCATGGGTGTATAGGGAGAAACTTGTCACTCCAGGGGAACGGGTGACGAGAAGTTACTGGGGACCCAACTAGTCTCCAGTCCGGCTTGGCCCCCGATGGCGTTTAAAGTTTTTCTCTGAAATGCTGTAGTAAGTCCACTATACCTGGCTGAAATCATGCAGCCAGTGTCTGATACATGCTGCTCGTGAATCGAGCAGCATGTATCAGCTGTCAGGTTTCCTATAAAGGGGTTTTCTAATACAGAATATTTTTTCAGGCATCTATGTGCACCTAAAGGGGTATTCAAATATCCAAGATCCTATCCCAATATGTAGTAGGTGTAATAATATTAGCAAATGCTTCTGTGGCGCCCCTGAGGGTTCAGTCGCCACAGAGGTACTGCACCTCACTCAGAGGTGTGGTGTCTCCTTCTCTCAGGTAAGGAGGGAGTACTGCCCGGAACCCCAATACCTGCATCCAACACTACACTGCTCCAGGCCGGCTGGAAGGGCAAGATGCAATGTGTTTCCTGCTGAGCCCTGACCCTGGCTGGAGTGGGGGGAACCCAAAGGTAGGGGGAACCAGTAGTGGGTGTGGGTGGAGGAAGCAGTTTAGTGGAGCACCATGGTAGTAGGTATATAAAGGGAAGCCATCTTAGGGTGGCAGTTCAGTAGGTTTGTTCAGAAGAACAGTGCAGCAAGTCTCATTAGGAGCTCTGCTCCACAAGTCGGGCCCAGTCCAAGAGGCCCAGGTGGGGAGCAGAGGAGTAGGCTCCGATCTAAAGAAGGGATCCCAGGGGGTACGGCGAGTGCATGACGGCACCCGTACTCCCCGAATCTGTCAGAAGACAGAGGGATCGTAGGCCGCAAGAAGGGGACCGGCCCCTGGACCGGTCGTGTAACTCCAAGTCTCGGCTGGGAAAACCGGAGGCTTCTGGCTTATATAGTCAGTTGCCGAAGTCTCATTCTAATCTCCGGGAAGGTCAAGCAGGTCTGGGAACTCCAGCAAGTCAGGAGGGACCTCAGAGCAGCCGAGCGGGATTGAGAGTGGGAAAGCGCAGGGCAGGAGGGAGAAAGACCCAGCGTGAAGACGGTCTAGCTAGGAACACAAGAAAGTGGGGTTCCGTCAGGTGCTCCTGATCTGCCTGAGGAAGAGCTGAACCCCTGCCTGGTGAATGCAGCGCGACGTGGGAGGCTGACACCTGTACAGTGCACCAGTGGAACTGTCATAAGGACTGTGAGTAAAGACTCGGATGACTGCACCGCACTGCCTCCGTCCCTTCTTTCATCGGCGCCATCTCTCCCTCCCGGCACTACAACGCCCAGCGCAACTCACACTACCTACACTGCCCTGGAGCTAGCTTTACCTGTGGAGAGCCACACCATCTCTGCTGCCGTAACACCAGCTCCAGAGGACTGCTCCGCAGCGGCGGCACCCTTTAGCCGCAATCCACAGGTGGCGTCACGAACACTTTAAAAATCCTCTATAATTATTCCCCTTTTTGTTGACCACCCTGGGCCACAGACCGGGCCAGCCACCGTGATATCCCCCCCACCAGCATCCACAGGCCCGGCTGCCGAGTACCCCACGGCCCTGGGGGCGCGTCACTTCCAATTAGAAATGTAGTATAGTTCTGATTCGCTATTTTGCTTAACCCATTTGCAGGGCATTGCAGTAACTTAGGAATCTATGGAGTGGATATTCCCCATTGTGGTCCATGTATAGCGCCCCAAGGGTTCGGCCGCTACAGGGGTATTGCACCTCAGACCAGAGGTGTGGTATTCCACTCCCGGGTAAGGATGGAGTATGGACCAGGGCTCAGTTAGCTGCATACAGCACACACACCCCATTTCCGAGGGACAGCTCAACGGTGCTCCCACTAGACAGAAGTGCAGGCACGACCGACTATGTCCCTGTCTGGAGTGGGGAGGGGGGGGGGGCGGAACACCCAGTGCTGTAGGGGCAGATAGGGGTTGGTTCCTGAGCGTAGGTAGGAGCCCATTGGTTGCTGGTCACCTGGGCTCACGGTCAGAGGGAGGTATAAAAGGTGGGCACCATCTTAGATCTAGGTTCTGTCCAGAGAGGAGAAGACAGGGAGTAGAGGCTCTGTAGGAGCTCTACTCCAGAAGGGCCTAGTGAGAGGCCGAAGAGGAGGTGAAGAGGAGCTGAGATTTTGGCTCATCTCAGCTCCAAGAGAACGGAACAGAAAGGAACAGGAAGGAACGGAAAAGGAGAAGAAGAGACAGAGAAACAGAAGGGCTCAGGAACAAGAAGGTGGAAGGGACCCTAAGAACCCACGAGAATCCAGGGTGAAGGGTCAGGCAGATTAAGGGTACCGGATCCCAAGTTGGTGGAGGAGAAACAACCCTCAGCCAAAGACCGGAGGCTGTGACCATTTATTGGTGCAGCACCTCATCAAACCTGCTAGGAAGGCACCATAAAGGACAGCGGGGAACGGGGCCCACGTTTACCTACGCAGGTCCGCGGCGACCGGACAAAAGTGGGTCACTGGTGAGGCAGGCCAGAGAAAGGATTAAAGGGGGTCCTGTGCCATGCTCCTGAACTGCCTGGGAGTTGACCGAGCCCCTCGCCTGGTGGACGCAGCAAGGCTCGGGCGGTCACTGCTGACAGAAGTGACCCGGAACAAATGAACTGTGAGTAAAGACCCTGGACTGTAACGTGTTGTCCGTGTGCTCCTTCGCGCCTCCAGCACTATCAGTACTGAGACTCTCACTACCATCACTCCCACCATCCACTACACTGCCCTGGGGCCGCACTCTTCCCGTGGGGAGTCACACCATCCCAGCTGCACACATCATCAGCCCCAGTGGACTGCCTTGCAGCGGCGTTTCCTAATAACCGCAATCCACGGGTGGCGTAGTCGGACATTATCATCAATAGAGCATAGCAGACTACCATTGGTCTGACCACCCTGAGCCGCGGGACCGGGCCGCCACTACTACTCCCAGCGTCTCCCTATCGCCCGGTTCCGCGTGCCCCACGGCCCAGGGGGCGAGTCACATGCAGTATTAGTTAATAATTTATGACGCCAATTATGGGATGTTTCAACTTTACCGAGGTATAAAAGGTGAACGTGCTTACTGTATGGGGACAGAAATGCTGTATGTTACTGTAACAGCGTGTCCCTCCCCCGGCCTGTGTTCATGGACTGCAATGTAATCAGGCCAGGGTCAACATCTAGTGGGGGATTCTGTCTTTGTTCTTTTCAGCATAGGACTCATCCAAAATAAGCCTGTAGCTTCTGGAAATTTCTCAAGGTAGCCACATGTTCAAAATACGTGGGACCCCTCCCCCATCGATGGGCTGATCCCAGGACACAGAACAATAGACACATGATTTTGGCAAGTTAGTTGTGTGCTGCCGTGAAAAGGGCTAGGATCTTATGCTGAGGCGAGATCCTGCTGCCCGTGTGTGGATGGTTAGAAGCTGCCACGTGGGATTGTGTTGTGTCCCTCATCTGTTGGATCCATCAAACTCATCCCAGGATTATTTCTACCTTTTCCCTGGCGTCGGATTGCCGAGTGGCGCCCCCGAAACTATTCACTTTTGGCGTGGACTCATTGTGGACTCTAAGGAACAATCTTGATATTTGATGTTCTATTTTCCGTGCCTAAATAAATCTTGTTGGATTGATCGTCGGCCTGGTGTCCCTTCATGCTGTGTCGTACACCCTGTCACAGTTACTAAGTACGAGGGCCATAAAAGGGGACATATACATGAATATTGTTTGGGGGCCTCAGATGGGACATTTCTACTGTAGGGGGGGTAACAAAGGGAGACACTGCATTATATTTTATTTTTGGGGAGACCCTTACAGTCCAGCTCCAGGTTTTTGTGGGCCCCGGGCGAAAGAGACTCAGTGGGCCCCTTTAACAAATACCACGATTCATGATGCACAGATACGGCGGGGAAATATAGGTATACAACACAGGGCCCAGCCTGCCCCCTCATCCTTCACATATGCAGACATGCACACACACCACACGCAGCCATGCACAAATACAGTATGCAGACATGCACACACGTACACATACAATACACACACATGTACAAATACAATATGCAGCCATATACACACACGTATGCAGACATGCACACATATAATAAGCAGACATGTACACATACAATACGCAGACATGCACACATGGTATGCAGAAAAGCACACACATATGCTTGCACACGGAAAGCAGATATACACACATACAATACGCAGATATGCACACATACAATACACAGACATGCACACGCAGACAGGAACATACACAAACATATACACAGATACGTACACATACAGGCATGTGTACATATTTGAAGAGTTTGAAAAACTTTGAAAAGTTTCAAAAATACATATAAACAGACAAATATATACACAGTGTGACAAAATCACTGGCAAAGTACTGGAGGGGAGATACGTAGCACTGACATTGTTAGCTCCAGTACTATAAACATAGGAAAAATGTTCCAGCACCCGAAGTGATGAGGGGTTAATCAGCCATGTTTAGTGCTAGGGAGATTAACCATATTGACCTGAGGAATAAGGCTTCCTTATCAATTTTACCACACGGTGAACAGCATAAAAAAAATCTAAAAAAACAATTCCTGAATTGCTGGTTTTTGTTCATTCTGCCTCTGAAAAACTGGAATAGAAAGCGAACAAAAAATGATATGTGTCCGAAAATGGTATCAATAAAAACATCAATTTATTCCGCAAAAAACAAGAGTTGGTCGGCAGAAATATAGAGAGATTATAGCTCTTAATATATGGTAATGCAAAAACATTTTTTGCAGTAAAAAGCGTCTTTTAGTGTGTGACAGCTGGCAAACATAAAAATTGCACGACCCTTAGAATAAAGTCGTCTAATCACTTATACTGCACGAGGAATGGCGTAAAAAATAAAAACCAATTCATGAACTTCTGTTGATTTGTTCATTCTGTAAGGCTCGTCTCACTTTTATTCTGTGTTTCCATGTAAATCTCTGAAATACTGTATGTGATTCAGACAGAACCCCCAACAGAAAAATTCCCTATAATAATGCAGATAGACACACACTGTGGATTCCATCTGTCCTATGCTTTGGTGGTGTCAGTCTTTTTAAGCATGCATAAAAGCGCAGTCGGCCACAATTTTGTGCATCTCTGTAAAGGACACCCCTGAATAGAGGCCAGACGGAGTCCAGAGTAACTCTGCTGCTTCATTATAGTGAATGTGCCCCTCAGGGTTACATCTGAATCACGTTATTTGGAAATTTAGATGGAAACTCTGATGTAAGTCCTCAGCGTAGAGCGCAGGATAAACTTGATCCAAAATGTTATGTAAAATGTTCGCAACAAAAGCTTCAACTCAATCCACAAAAAAAGCAATTCCCCACTCAGGTCCTTCAATTGTGAACAGAAATATAGGGGGCTTTCGTGTTACTGGTAGTACAAAGGCTGTGGAAAAGCGCTATGTCTCTTCACCCCCCAAAAGAAATCCAGCAAATTTTGCACTCCCAAGTCCAAATGCATTTGCATTTTGCATCCACATATTTGGCAATTCTGTAGTGATGACAGCCCACATAATTTACTGGGTCCATATCTACAGAAGCACGAGCTGGACATAATGTACGGGCACTACAATGACAGATTTGCAATTTTTACTCAGCAACATCCGCTGCTGCTGGTTTCTGGAAAACACATATGGGGTCAAAATCGTCACTACACCTGTAGATAAATTCCCAGAGGGGTGTAATTTTCAACATGGGGTCACTTGAGTGGGGATTCTGGTTTTCTGGCACTCAGGTTCTCTGTGTATGGAGTCCGCAAACTATTCTACGATAATTTGTTCTCCAAGAGTCAAATAGCGCTCCGTCCATCCCGAGTATCGCCATATGGCTAAGCATTACTGTACAGCCAAATATGAGGTATTGCCATGTGCAGCAGAAATAGTGGGACACATTTTATTTATAATTTTAACCATTTCCCTGTGTAAAAATGTAAAATCTGGGGCTAAAGCAAAATTTTTATGGTAACAATTTAATCATTTTTTTTTCACTGCCCAATGGTATAAAATTCTGTGACACACCTGTGGTGTCACGGGTTTACCACGACTAAGAGGAGCCATAAGACCACAGCGTCTGATTCCTCCCACTCCTGCACTCACTAGAAGCCTTTCACCTTCATATTAAATGGGGCATGTTTCTTTCAGCAGTGCAGGGGTTAATCTGCTCGGCTGTGAGCTCCTGGAAGCTTACTTGCATTAAGGCTCTCAGCTGTCCAGTGTTAGCCACTCACTGCTACTATATTTTCTGGGCTTTGGCTTGGAGTCATTGCCAGAGTTAGCTTATGCTGCATAGTACTTGGAGTATGGTGGAGAGTTATTTGTTTGAGAAGGCGTTTAGAGGATTTCAGCTAAGACTGTTGTGTGGTTTAGGTTGTGTGTAATCCTCTTCTTCTCCTATTTTGTTTTTTCCTCATCCTCAACCTCTGTTTTTTGTGTGCATATATTTGTATGATGGGAATTTTCCTTTACCACTGTTTGTATTACCTTGTTAGTCTGGTTGGTGTACTTCCATACACTACTGTGACATTCACAGCCCTCACCCTGGGAAGTGGGGTTACTCGGAGCCGGGTCAGATGTTGGGGGTTGCAGTCGTGGCCCGGACCCGGTCCG
The DNA here is from genome assembly GCF_046119375.1 of Phyllobates terribilis. Taxonomy (NCBI): domain Eukaryota; kingdom Metazoa; phylum Chordata; class Amphibia; order Anura; family Dendrobatidae; genus Phyllobates; species Phyllobates terribilis. Next base: position 14,991,532 of record NW_027362761.1, on the reverse strand, counting down.
TGCCCAGGGCGGTCACAATAAAAGATGTAATGGGCTTTCAGGGTTGAGTGGTAATTTTCCGACTACGCCACCTACGGTTCCCGGTGATGGACACCAGCACTGCTTCAGTCCACTGAGGCCGGTGTTACGGACAACTAAGATGGGACGGCTCCCCGCAGGCGGAGCAGGCCTCAGGGCGGTGTGATGAGGAATGGTGGGTGCAGTGCCGCGCAGGAAATAACAGGCTGAAGCGTGGTGTGAAGTCATCCAGGGTTATTTTATCCACATTCAGATGTACTTTAGCCGCAAAGCTTCCCTCTGCTCCTCGCGGCGTGCTGCGGCCACCAGGAAGGGGGGGTCCAGCACTTTCCAGATAGATCAGGAGCACCTGTCGAGACCCCTCTGGTGTGTGTTCCTCTCCTTGGTGAGTTCTCCCACTAAGTCTTCACTTGACTGTATGTGTGGTTAGAACTAGGTGTAAGGCCGGGTCCCACTGGGTAAACGCAGGTAGAGAGCTACAGGTGGCGTATGCCGCTCCGTCCGTATCCCTCCTGGGATACACTAAGCCTCCAGGCTTTTCTGACAGAGACGTGAAGTAACAGAGTCAGATATCAGGGGCCGGTACCCCTCTTGCAGCAGGAGTCCCTCTGACTAGGCCAGAGTAAGAAATACAGGTGGCATGTGCCGCTCTGTCCGTGTCCCCCAGGTATCCTTTTGCCTGTGGAGCTTGTCTCCTCTACTCCCCTCCAGGCCTTCTTAGGTAGGGACCTTGACCGGGTAGAGACAGCCGTTAACTCTAGCCCGCTCCTCGCCTCAAGGCCAGAGGACGAGGACCGTGTATCTTCAATAGGTTGCAGGTTCTATCAGAAAGCCACATTCAGCGATGAAGATCACAATCAAAGACCTTGAACATAAGATGGCTGAAGTTTAAATATGAATGAATAAGTGTAACCTAAAAGTGTGTCCTCCACCCTCACCCACTACATGGTTCCCCCTATCTTTTAGTCCCCCCCCATCTCCTATATCCCGGGCCGGGGCAGCACCCTGGTGCATCTAGGCCCCCCTACAGGACAGGAGTGGTGTAGTGTTGAATGGTGAAGTAGGGTCCTGGGAAGTGCTCCATCCTTATCCGGAAGAGGAGATACCACACCTCGGGCTGATGTGCAGTACCAGTGTGGCGACTGAACCATCAGGGGCGCCACACTACTACTCTCCTCTTCCCTGGGTGGGGGAAGGTAATAGACTGAGGGCGGATTGAGGAGCTCGGACGGGGTACGTGGCCCAGCGTCTTCACCTTCAGAAGTAATACAGGGAACAGGGCCAGCTAGGGTGCTCCTAGCGTTAGGGACAGGGAAGGAGCCCTGGCCCCGTAACATTAGCTCTGGCCGAAACCGTTTTCTGATCCATCATGGATCCTATCTCAGCTCTTACAAGGCAATTGCAGCAACTCAGCCTGGAGTGGCAGACTTATGCACTGTAGTTTTGCAGAACCCTAACACATCAGGTTTGGGAACGATTACTCCTAAGCAACCCCAAGTAGAGCCCAAGATCGCTTTGATCTCTGGGGGGGGGCATGACATGTTTGTTGTCTTAAGGGAGGCCTGTAAGCTGTACTTCCAGTTACATCCTACCTCCTCAGGAACCGAGGAGCAACGGGTGGGGATAGTAATCTCGCTCCTTCAAGGTGATCCCCAAGCATGGGCATTTTCTCTCTGACGGACTCCCAGTCGCTCCGGATGGTGAAGGAATTTTTTCTAGTGCTGGGTTATATATACGACGATCCTGACCGCGTCTTCCTCGAGTCCACGCTTCATTAGCTTCAGCAGGATGACCGGTCAGCAGAGGAGTATTGTTCCGAGTTTCGGAGGTGGTCCATTGACACTTAGTGGAATGACCCTGCACTCCGTAGCCTGTTTTGTCAAGGGCTATATGCTAGGGTGAAGGATGCCCTTACATTGTATGAGACTCCTGTTTCTCTTGAAGCGGCCATGTCTCTGGTGATCCGGGTGGATCGCCATCTTCGCCAGAAACATAAAGAGACACTTCAATATGCGGGAGGTCCAGGTCCAAGAGAAACCTGGTCTGAGTCATCTGAGGAGCCCATGCGGTTGGGTGGGGCAACTCGTTCTGGGAATCAAACTGGAGTTTGGCATAAAGGGGAAGTATGTTTTTACTGTGGGAGGAAGGGTCGTTACGTGGGTGCTTGTCCTTCCTTACCTCACCGTAAACAGCAACCAGAAACCTAAGGAGCCCGGGTTGCGGGGAGGTTAGCAACTCGGGTGTACATATCTCCTCCCTGGGTAGGAAACAATTTTTCCTACCGGCTGAAATCCAGCTGCGCAAAAATAAGGTGACCATTTCTGCATTTCTGAACAGTGGGCCGGGTTTAATTTGATTGATGCCAGGTTCGTCCAGGGCCTCAAACCACAAACACTGTCCAGACACATACCCATAATTACGATCGACTCCGCACCATTGAGCCAGAGGTATTTTACTCAAGTCGTCCGTGGGTTACATCTACAGGTAGGGGCAATACACTCAGAATGTATTGACTGTTATGTTCTAGAGGGTTTGCCCTCTCCTGTGGTTCTGGGACTACCTTGGCTCACGCTGCTCAACCCTGTGGTAGATTGGCAGTTGCGGGAGGTGGCTAAATGGAGCGAGTATTGTCAAGGACACTGTTTGACCACTGGGCTGGCTAGAGTGGATAGTCTGTGCCTAAATACCTGTCTGACTTTGGGGATGTGTTCTTGGAGCAGGGGTGTCAAGAACTCCCTCCCCATCGTCCTTATGACTGCGCTGTTAATCTTGTTCCTGGGGCCAAGCTGCCTAAGAGCAGATTTTATAATATCTCTGGTCCGGAGAGGCAGGCTATGAAGGACTATATCTCGGAAAGTTTAGCAAAGGGTCATATCAGACCATCCTCATCCCCTGTTGCTGCGGGGTTTTTCTTCGTAAAGAAGAAAGACAGGGGGTTACGCCCCTGCCTAGATTTCCGCAAGCTCAATCAGATCACGGTCCGGGATCCATATCCGCTCTAATCCGGACCTATTTAATCAGATTGTGGGAGCAAAATGTTTTTCTAAACTGGATATCAGGGGGACATATAATCTTATTCGTATTAAAGAGGGGGGTGAGAGGAAAACAGCCTTATGAGAACTTTGTGATGCCATTTGGGTTGACTAATGCTCCTGCTGTTTTCAGCATTGTGTAAATGACATCTTTTTTTTAAAATCAGATACTTTTTATTAAAAGACTTTTTTAACATTACACATAAACAACATTGAAGCATCACCCAACTGGCAATGCCCTTCAAAACCCACCCGTTCCCCCTCACCCCACCCATTACACCCCCCAAAACCATATGGCAAAGACAAATTTAATTACAAACCGCATATTATCATATAGCTTATCTAACTGTTAAAGCATTGATAATTTGATCCATGGATGCAGAGCAAAATATCTAATAGACAGTGATTAGTTAAGTAGAACCTGAGAGACCACAACATTTCAAACTCAGTTGATATTTAAAATGGACATAATATGGTAACCATGAAACATGCTCCATCTACCCCAGATTTTATCAAATTTCCGTATAGCCTTCCGCTTTTTGTACACTCCCTCTTCTAATCTTAATAAAAGAACCATTCTATCCAAGAATTCCTGGAACCTGACAGGGGAGGGATCCAGCCAATGTGCAGCTATAAGCTTTCTGATCTGGTATAGAGTCCTCTTAACGGCTATTTCATCCTCTTCACATCCTATTATTTCTCCATGGCCCAACACACACAGTTTAGGATATAAGGGTAGATTACACTCAAACACATTATTAATGTACTGCACACACTCATTCCAGAATACAGTGACCCTCCTACACGTCCACATCATATGCATAAGATCTGCTCCTTCCTCTCCACATTTTGGACACACACTGTCATTCCTTGCCCCAATGCGCTGTAGAAATTTGGGAGTTCTATATACCCTATGCAATAAGTACAACTGTGAGAGTCTATGTGCCTCACATGTAGATAGTATCGGAACGCTCCCCACCACATCTTCCCATTCTTCTGAGGTTATAGTACCAATGTCACGTTCCCACCTCTCCTTAACATTTAAGGGTCTGTCCCACTGAAATTGCTGCATAAGTATCCCGTAGAATCTGGAAACCAATCCCTTCCCACCTCTATGGCATAATAATGTGTTAAACAGTAGATGATGTTGGATTTTACTCTGCATATGTCAGGGCTTACAAACCATGCATGCCTCATTTGGATATAAAAGTAGAAACTAGTTTGTGGAATACAGTATTCTTCTTTCAGCTGTTGGAACGATTTAAATATTTCCCCCTCTAATATTTGCGCCACATTAGTTATTTCCAAATTTTCCCATATTCCGAATCCTTTCAATTTATGGATCTCTGGAAGGCCCGCATTATGCCACAACGGGGTAAACGGGGTAAAACCCTCTATTCCCAACAACAGTTTGATTTTCTGCCACGTTTTCCCCATAAGTGCTAGGGTCGGAAGATGCCGCCTAGCATCCCACCCCGAGATTCCCGTTTCTAGAAAAGAGGTAATTGGCAAATTGTGTGTGAGTAGACGTATCAGTTTATCTAGGTTCCCCTGAATTAACCAGAGTTGTTGAGTCTGAGAGGCTAGAAAATATATCCATGGATTAGGTGCGGCTAGTCCCCCCTGATCTTTGGGCCTTTGAAGTGTATCCAAGCTGAATCTGGCCACCCCTTTTTTTCCAGATCAATTCCCGAAATAGTGCTTGAAATTTATAAAATATTCTCATGGGGATCCAGACCGGTGAATTCTGAAGGATATATAATAATTGGGGCATTAACACCATTTTAATTAAGTTAGTTCGACCTACTACTGATAGGGGGAGTTTGCTCCAAGTATTGGCCTTTTGTTGAAATTTGGTAAGCAGTTCAAGTAAGTTTAAAGGAGATATTTAAATTCTCGCACAAGTATATGATTTCTATAGTCACCTGGCAGGAAGATTTGTGGTGATCTATCTGGATGACATATTTATTTATTTGCCTGACCTTGAGTCACATCAGGTATATGTCAGGCAGGTCTTACAGATACTCAGAGACAATAAATTATTTGTCAAACCAGAGAAGTGCATGTTTTCGGTTGAGGATATACCTTTTCTGGGCTCTATTTTATCGTCCACCGGTTTTCTCATGGATCCAGTGATAGTCCGGGCGGTACTGGATTGGGATCGTCCTGAGGATTTAACGGCGTTACGAAGGTTTCCCCAACTACTACCACAAGTTCATCAAAAACTTTTCGATAGTGGCCAAACGTCTTACAGATTTGACCAGGAAAGGGACTGAATTTTCCAAATGGTCCAGTCCGGCCAGGGAGGCATTTAATACCTTGAAGGAGTGTTCTGCATCTTCGCCGATTCTCATACAGCCTGACGTCACTCAGCCATTCATTGTAGAAGTTGACGTGTCTGAAGCGGAGGCTGTTTTGCCTCAGGGTGCGTCTCCTGGAAAATGGCATATCGACCTAAATTTACCACTAATATGAAGTACAACATGTCATGAAAAAACAAGCTCAGAATCACTGGGATATGTTGAAGCGTTTCAGAGTTATTTCCACATAAAATGACACTGGTCAGAATTGAAAATATTGGTCTGGTCAGTAGCGTGAAAAAAGGCTGAGGTGTTAGGCTATGTGCCCACGATGCAGAAATGCTCCGGATTTTTTCCTGAGCGTTTCCGCATCTCCCTGGCAGAAAAAACGCATGTGGATTGTAAATGCCGATTGTACATGCATTTTTCCTGCCAGGGACAAGCGGATGTGAAGTGTTCTTCACATGCATTTCCGCATGCTCGTTCTCAAGCGCTTTCCAAGCGATTTTAGCATCACTTGGAAAGTGCTTGACAACTTGGTCACACTATATAAATCCATGCAGCCGGCATGGATTTATATACTGTGACCGAAAGAATGTTAAAAAATAAAAAATAAATCTATACTTACCTTCTGATGGCTCCCGGAGTCTTTATCCGATGCGTCTCTGCTTGCCGGCAGCTCGCGGTACATTGAAAGGACCTGCCGACGTCAGCGGTCGCGTGACCCGTCACATGACTAAATGACGTCATCGCAGGTCCTTGAGTCCACCCCGATCTGCTGGCAAGCCAGGACAAAGACACCGGGGGCCATCAGAAGGTAAGTATAATGTTTATTTTTTATTTTATTCTTTTTTTTACAGGTTCTATGGTACCCAGGCCCAGAGGAGAGTACCATCGACACATTGAAACGCATGTGTGGCACCCCTGAGGGTTCGGTCGCCACAGAGGTATTGCATCTCATCCAGAGGTGTGGTACCTCACTCTCAGGTAAGGAAGGAGTACAGCTCAGGACCCTAACACCAGCATTCACTACACCACATTTCCGGGGGACAGGGCGAGATTGCTCCTACGGGAGAGCACAGTCCCTGATCCCTGGCTGGAGTGGGGGGAACCACCTAGAGAGGGGGAACCATGTAGTGGATGGGGTGGAGGAAGTGTAGCACCCTGAGGATTCGGCTGCTACAGGGGTATTGCACCTCAACCCAGAGGTGTGATATTCCACTCCCGGGTAAGGATGGAGTGTGGAACTGAGCTCGGTAGGCTGCATGCACTACACACATCCCATTTCCGAGGAGCAGACCGACGGTACTCCCACTTAGAAATGTGCAGGTACGACCGAGTCTGTTCCTGGCTGGAGTGGGAGGGGGGGTGGTACATCCCATGTAGTGTAGGGGCAGATAGGGGGAGCAGCCTGGGTAAAGATAGGAGCTCATTGGGTGCTGGTCACCTGAGCTCACACATAGAGGGTGTATATAAGGTGGGTACCAACTAAGAACAGGGTCAGATGCAGAAAACAAGTCAGATGCAGAGAACAAGTCAGTTGGAGACAGCAAGACAGCTGCAGAGGAGCAGACAGCAAGCAGAGAGGAAGTCAGCCTGCAGCAAGAGAGAGACCCTGAGTGAGAGAGGAGCAAAGAAGGAGTACCCAGAGGGGAAAACAGAGAGGACCCAAGAACCCAAATTAAAGCACCGGGTGAGGAGTCGGCACAGGGTACCGGAACCCAAGCTGGTGGGGGCAGAAAACACACCCTAGCCAGAGACCGGAGGCCACGGCCACCCATCACATCCACCCCGAAGGCACACCACATGAAGGGTCAGGGAACCCAGGGCCAAGGGTGTCCCAACAGAAGGCCCGAGGGAGCTGGACCTAGGTGGATTACTGGTGGGGACGGCCAGAGAACGGGACAGAAAGAGAGCTCAGGGCCACGCTCCGGACTTGTTTGGGGGTTGGCTGGATCCAGGACCTGGTGGACGCAGCACGGCTCGGGTGGTCACTAGCAGCTGGAGTGACCAGTACAACATCTGCAGTAAGTAAACACCCTTAACTGCACAACCCGACTCTGTCTTCACTGCCGTCTGCACTACACCACCACAACCCCCATCCTCTGCGCCTGTCCCCTCTGAGGCTATACCCCTCCCGTTGGGGGTTATCCCACCAAGCTGCGCACCCACCATCAGCCTCAGCGGACCCTGCTGCAGCGGCGGCCACAGTGACCGCATCACAACGGGTGGCGTAGTCGACACAAAAGAACTCTTAATAACATCTGTAGGACTGCCACATAACACTGAGCTTGACGCCCTGGGCACGGGGCCGGGTCACAGCCGCTCGGAGACTACAACCCCCCATCTGATCCGGTGCCGGGTATTCCCCTCAAAAAGGAATATGTCCCAGGGGGCGCGTCAACTTTGGCGTAGTCGGCAGGATTACGTGCCCGCAACACCCGGGTACTGCGTGCCTGAAGAAAAGTGCAAGTTTACCTCAGAAAGAAGTCTCCCGCCGGTTCCGGAGGGTCCACGCCATCGGACCCCATCACAAGTCGTTTCCCGCCGATTGTCCGCCATTTCCAACTTGTTCCCGCCATCTGCAGAGTTTCCCGCCACTGGGCGACGCTTCCCGCCAAAACCGCAGATTTCCCGCCTTGGAAGAGCAGCGGACGCCATTATGGGCGTGCCAAAGGAGGGCAAGAGGCCACCTCCCATCGTGGGCCGGGACAGAAAATGGCGCCAAAAGTGGAAACCGCCCCCACCAACAGAGACTGTGATGCTGGAGGTGTCTGTCAGCGTGAAAGAACTACCCCTGGAGCTGACAGTCACCGAGTTGCCCCGGGACCGCCCTCGAAGTGGGAGGAGACGAAAGGAGAGAACAAAGATGGGTGCCGCCTGGAGCAGTCTGGAGCGAGCGCACCCGGAGGCAGGAAGCCTGGAGAGGAGCAGCAGAAAAGCTCACCCGGAGATGTCCAGAGAGCAGAGCAGCACCGGCCCGCTGGCCAGGAGCCTGCTGGAAGAAGAGCAGAGCAGCACCGACCCGTTGGTCAGGAGCCTGCTGGACACCACGACCCCACTAGGCCTAGTGGAGGTCCTTGCACAGCTCCCCCGAGACCGGGAGTGTGCGCAGACTGCCCTGGAGGGCCTCGCACGGAGGATGGCCCGGGTACAGCGCGAGATATTGGCGGAATGGAGCCGGGAGATGGCCCAGCAAGCTGAAACCAAGACGCAAGCTGAAACCAAGACCCGGAGCACGCCAGCCGAGATGAGGAAGGAGACCGCCTCTGAGGATGGCGCGGGAGGACCCAAGGCCGGAGACGGCGCCGAGAAGGGAGCCGAACGCATGGAGGCAGGTAAAGGGGACGCCTATACCCCAAGCCGTGACACCGCTTACCTGCCCCAGCTCCCCGTCGCAGAGCCCGAAAGTCCCCCTGCTGTGCCCGAAAACGCCATGTCACCGACGCAGACTAGGCCCCAACCGGAAGCCGCCGCCGCGACCCCTGTGACGTCACGCGCCTCGACCCGGGGCGTGACAAAGCAGGAAATACCACCAGCCTGGTCGCAAGGCCTAGTACCCCCGGGCGCCGAATCACCAACAGCGCCCCCTACCTCCGCGGAGCCTCCGGCCTGGCCGCAAGGCCAGGTAGCCCAGGGCGCCGCCGTCCTAACGGTGCCCTTCACCTTCCAGGTGCCCCAGGCCTGGCCGCAAGGCCTGGGCAACCCGGGCGCCACCACCACCGCGCCCGCACCCGTAAAACCAAGGGTGCCGCGTCTGGGAGAGGACTTGTTTGCCCAGCACACGTGGCCGGACGGGCAGCCTTTCGTCTGGCCCCAGAAGTATTACGAACTGGAGCACCAGAGGAGGGTTGGGGCCATGTGTGCACCCCTGATTCCGGCTCCGAAGCCCGTAATAAGGATCTCGCCCCCGCTAGCGGAAGCACAGTTTGAGTGGGACCCCACCGGAGAAGATCTAATGGGGTTCACTCAGGAAACTAGGGCAGCTGCAGCAGAGCGTGCGGAGTGCTGCCGCCAACAGCTCGAGGAGTTTGCGAGGGAGCGGAGAGAGAGGCGGGTCCGGGAACAACAGGCCCAAATAAGGAGCGCCGAGCAAAAGAGCCGGACCAGGAGGGACCCCCGTGCAGCGCACAGTCCCCGTACCACCGGGACTGTAATCAAGTTCAACCAGCAGCATGGGTGGGGCTTCATTCGAGACAACAACACCCCCGGCGACGTCTTTGTCACGCGCAGAGACGTGGAGTCCCATCTGCCGGAGGGGCACAGAGGTCGTGACCTCTACATCGGAGACGAGGTCACCTTTACCCGGCACAAGTGTGCCAAAGGACCTTACGCCCTCCATGTGCATCGCCTGACAGAGGAGGAGCTGCGATGTGAGGAGGAAGAGCAAGAGGATCCGGACGGGTCTGAAGCTGAGATCCCCAAAGAAGGAGCAGGAGGAAGACGTTGTTGAGTACAGCGGAGTAGGTGCTGTAAATAGTTACCCGATCGGGGTATAAAGAAACTGTTGCTGCTAAAATAGTCCCCGTTGGGACCAGTGAACTGTTTACCCGTTAACCCCTTCATCCTACAGGCTGAGGACTGTGAGCAGCCATTCCCTTCCCTCTACCTGGCCGAGGACTGAGAGCAGCCAACTTCCCCTGTAAATAGTTGCGCGTCCTAAAGCGCCCCCTACCGGTTTTATAGAAAACCAGTGTTTCTAAGAGACTGTCGCACTTTTCCCGGACACACGTTGCACAGTGTCCGGAGGAGGAACCTGAAACAAGAGACGACGAGAAAGTTTTATCTGCTAAGATATGTTATTTATATAATGTTTTATATGTTTTCTATGTTTATAAAAAAAAAAAAATTTGTATGTTTTTGGTGTTATGTCTTACAGCCCGAGGACGTGCTGTGATTTACCAGGGGGGAATGTAGCACCCTGAGGATTCGGCTGCTACAGGGGTATTGCACCTCAACCCAGAGGTGTGATATTCCACTCCCGGGTAAGGATGGAGTGTGGAACTGAGCTCGGTAGGCTGCATGCACTACACACATCCCATTTCCGAGGAGCAGACCGACGGTACTCCCACTTAGAAATGTGCAGGTACGACCGAGTCTGTTCCTGGCTGGAGTGGGAGGGGGGGTGGTACATCCCATGTAGTGTAGGGGCAGATAGGGGGAGCAGCCTGGGTAAAGATAGGAGCTCATTGGGTGCTGGTCACCTGAGCTCACACATAGAGGGTGTATATAAGGTGGGTACCAACTAAGAACAGGGTCAGATGCAGAAAACAAGTCAGATGCAGAGAACAAGTCAGTTGGAGACAGCAAGACAGCTGCAGAGGAGCAGACAGCAAGCAGAGAGGAAGTCAGCCTGCAGCAAGAGAGAGACCCTGAGTGAGAGAGGAGCAAAGAAGGAGTACCCAGAGGGGAAAACAGAGAGGACCCAAGAACCCAAATTAAAGCACCGGGTGAGGAGTCGGCACAGGGTACCGGAACCCAAGCTGGTGGGGGCAGAAAACACACCCTAGCCAGAGACCGGAGGCCGTGGGCAGCATCTGCCACGGCCACCCATCACATCCACCCCGAAGGCACACCACATGAAGGGTCAGGGAACCCAGGGCCAAGGGTGTCCCAACAGAAGGCCCGAGGGAGCTGGACCTAGGTGGATTACTGGTGGGGACGGCCAGAGAACGGGACAGAAAGAGAGCTCAGGGCCACGCTCCGGACTTGTTTGGGGGTTGGCTGGATCCAGGACCTGGTGGACGCAGCACGGCTCGGGTGGTCACTAGCAGCTGGAGTGACCAGTACAACATCTGCAGTAAGTAAACACCCTTAACTGCACAACCCGACTCTGTCTTCACTGCCGTCTGCACTACACCACCACAACCCCCATCCTCTGCGCCTGTCCCCTCTGAGGCTATACCCCTCCCGTTGGGGGTTATCCCACCAAGCTGCGCACCCACCATCAGCCTCAGCGGACCCTGCTGCAGCGGCGGCCACAGTGACCGCATCACAACGGGTGGCGTAGTCGACACAAAAGAACTCTTAATAACATCTGTAGGACTGCCACATAACACTGAGCTTGACGCCCTGGGCACGGGGCCGGGTCACAGCCGCTCGGAGACTACAACCCCCCATCTGATCCGGTGCCGGGTATTCCCCTCAAAAAGGAATATGTCCCAGGGGGCGCGTCAGAAGTAGATCCTGGGAGCACTTGAAAGGAAGCTGTATAAAATAGGGAACTATCTTAGATCAGTGTTCAGTCAGAGGAGGAAAGTGTCAGGAGCAGAGGCTCTGTATGAGATCTGCTCCAGAGGCGGGCCTGGATAGAGAGGCCCAGGTCTGGGAAGAGAAGAGAGGAGAGAGAGCAGGAAAGGCTCCAGGAGAAGAAGAGAGGGGATCCTAGGGGTACGGGCAGTGCTGGAGGCCACCCGTACGCCCAAGACAGTGGAAGGATCAAGCCGCAGAGGGGACCGGCCCCTTAACTAGCATGGATACTTCAAGTCCATCTAGCAACCAGAGGTGGCTGTACTTTCAGGGTGCAGTTGCCCACTACCACAGTTAACAATCGCCGAAAAGGTGGCCACATAGGGCCCAGGGGACTGCAGGTCGCCCGCCAAGACACGAGGCCACCGGCTTGGAACACTGACTGTGAGGCGCAGGGCAGGAGGGTGAGAGCCAGCGCAGGAAGACGACTGAGGAAGGCACATAGAAAGGGGTCCTGTAAGCGCAGCACGCCGAGGGAAGTTGCACTGGTACCTGTAACTTGAACTGCAATAACCATGAGTAAAGACCCTGGGACTGCACTATCTTGTCTCTGTGTTCCTTGCTGCGCCATCCCTCACTGCACTACAACGCCCAGCACAACCTGCGCAACCACCATCATCCACACACTGCCCTGAAGCTAACTCTTCCTGTGGGGAGTTATACCATCATTGCTGCAAAACCACCAGCTTCAGAGGACTGTTCCGCAGCGGCGGCCCCCCCTTTAGCCGCACTCCACAGGTGGCGTAGTCGGACTCTTTAATAAAACCCATATACAATTTCCCTTGGATTGACTGCCCTGGGTCACGGACCGGGTCATCGCCACTGTAACTACAACCCCCAGCATCTACTGGCCCGGCACCGGGTACCCCACGGCCCAGGGGGCGCGTCACATGTAATCCGCATGTACAGATCCAGTGATGCGGATTACATGCGTTCCAATGCAAGTCAATGGCGGCGAAAACGCAGCGCTTCCGCAAAATAATTGGTAGTGCTGCGTTTTTTTCCGCAATGATAATCCGCAGCGGAAATTTCCGCAGCATGTGCACAGCACATGCGGATTATCATCAGGGAACATGACAGACCTTCTACCAAGCGTTTTTTAAGCGTTTCTGCAGCGGAATTGCCGCTGCAAAAACGCTTAAAAAACGCATCGTGGGCACACAGCCTTAAGCGGTTAATGGGGGTGGGATAGTGTAACACATATGTCTTTATAGGATGTAAAATGCTACGTGGGCAAGTAAATCTGACGTACATGCTGGGGCGAACCAAGGTCCAAATTTTACACCAGGCCCATAACTCTAGTAATGCCTCTACCTGAGACATCATCGGGACAGCAGGAGAGCAAGCTGAAGGAGGAGCATGCCAGCGATGCTTAAAGGGGCTGTCCCATGAACAAACTACACTTTAATCAATAGATCTATGAATAATAATAAATTCCACAATTGGATGTGTTAAAAAAATGCTCCTGTGCTGAGATAATGTTATAAATGTGCCCCTGCTATGTACTGTGTAATGGTTGTGTCTGCCCATACCACAGCTCCTGGGCAGGGGAGGAAGCAAAAGAGTATACAGACAGGACAACCAGGGATCACAGCTGCTTTCTGTAAGGAAAAACATTTCTTTGCCTGTTTAAAAACTTGTTTTACCTCACAGGACAGTACAGGATCGCAGCTGATTATTTCTGTCTGTTTACTCTCTTTTGCTTTCTCCCCTGCCCAGAAGCCCTGGTATACTTGACCACGTTCCTGCATGGACACATCCATTACACAGCACATAGCAGGGGCACATTTATAAGATTATCTCTGGACAGGAACTTTTTTTTAACACATCTAATTGTGGAACTTATTTTTATTCTAAGATCTATTAATTAAAATGTACTTTGCTCATGGTACAACCCCTTTAATAACATCAGACTGGAGCACAGTGTGTCAGAACGCGCTGTATTTGGAATGGAGGCATCTCTTTCCCAAGCTGGGGTATCACTGGTGTTAGGTGAATATGTATAAGAGTGGTGGACTGTATAAACGCTTTCCTACCCCTGAAGTCACCAATTGTGTCATGAAAATAGTGTTATGCATCTTTTTCATATCTTGATAATGTATAATGCATGAGTAATGTAGAGGTAACACATAAGTGTAACATGTATATTGTGAATAGACTGTGATATGGTAGTGTACAGCATAGGGTAAGATATAGATTAGGATCTAGGTCATACAGTAAGATAAAGGCAATAGGCTTAGTACATACTGGTATAAGATATAAACTATAGTTAGCTGTGGACATGATATAAGGTATGGTTAATGTTTGGGACTAGCCCACAATGGAATGGGGAAATGCTAATATAAAGCAAACTACTTCCTAATAGTTAGTCAGATAGAGAAGTGCAGTAACCAATGTCAAGTTCTAGTGTAGTGGGCTGCTAGCGGAAGCAAGGAATTATCGTTCATGGCAGTGGGAGACCTTACTAGAATCCCTTGCAGACATTCCTGCAACTTCCGGAGCTCAGGGCTCGGTAGACGTACTAGGAGGAGTGCCTCATCCTCTTGCCTACAAGGTACGATGGATGCGGAACAGTGAGAAAGGAAGGTAACAGATCCCGGGTGCACTGTAGGACTGGAAATCCCTGTGGCAGATAGAAATAGCCAACGTAGGGCTCGTCAAATAGGACTGGATAGTAATGTTGGAAACGGGACTGTGTTAAGGAAACTGGTGGGCACTGGGATCTGAGGACTGAGGAGAGTGTTAGTGACGCGCCCCTGGGCCTGTGTCGCGCTGCGTTGCGCACGCGGGAGCTTACCCGGAGCCGGATCTGTTGAGGGTTGTAGTCTCGTGGCGGTGATCCGGTCCGTGCCCAGGGAGTCAGACTAAGTGGCGCTGTTTTAGCGGTAGATGTTGGACGACTACGCCACCCGTTGAGTGCAGTCAGGGAGCTGCTGCTGCAGGGCAGACCGCTGAGACCGGTGGTAGGATTGTGCAGCGTGATAGTATAACCCCCAACGGGAGGGGTATGGCCTCAGGGCAGCCGACGTGGATGATGGGGGTAGCAGGAACTACTCGGAGACGGTACTGTGTAGTTCAGGGTCTTTACTGGTCACAAAGATAGACCCTCCCGGAGTACTGGCTAGCGATTGGGGCCTGGTCAGTCCTTGAGCAGATGGGATCTCCCCTGGCCAGGCGGAGTTGTAGGCCTCCCAAACTAACGATACTCTTCTGGCTACCTTGCTAGAGACGGGTATAAGTAGCCCACGTCCCTGAGTGTACCGTGTGGTGCTCACCCGTATGGCCGGTGACTCGGGGCCTTCGGGTTTCTGGGCCAGAGGACCTGCAATCCCCTGCCGGTCGGTTTCTGCTGCTGGATAGGAGTTAGTCCCCACAGCCTCGGACTCCGGGTCCGGTGATAACTTCTCAGTCAGGGCGAGCTCTGCAGCTGCCAGCCCCTGACTCCTTGTAACACTGCTCCCACAGAGCTCCTGTTGTTTCTTCCTATATTTGCTTCTTTTCTCTGCTTCTTCTCTACTCACTCACCCTGCCTCAGCCCTAGGTTTATATAGGGGAAGTTCTTCCCCTCCCAGGACTGGGCAGGAGGTGTGGCATGCATAGGATCCCTGACCAAGAGACCTCCCACCTGCTCTCAGACATAACATTGCTGTTACTGTGGAAAACCAGACCCCTGGGGTGCCACATTCCCCCCTAGTGAAATTTAGTACTCCGGGACTAAACATATTTTAGAAAAACATAACAAGATATAACAATAACAATAAAGAAACACATAAAGGTGGTCACGGCATGTCCGTAACCGGGTGCAGTCTTTGAAGAAAGCAAGGTGTCCATTTCACCAAAACAGAGAGACGTAACCAGGTAGGGGTCTGTCCTGCCCCGAGTCCTTAACAGTCTTTAGTCCGTCCTGGGTTACGCTCCAACTATGTACAAAGGATTCCCGGTAAATCCACCAAGGACTCCTAAAAATAACTAGAAACACATAATTATACACAAGCAACAATAAACAGGTAACCACAAATAAAACAATTTATACACTTCAAATCCTCCAACGTGCGGGTAACTGGCCCCTAGTGGCCCTAGTGGACCTACGGAGCTGACTGTCTGGCCCTGAACTACAGGGTGTAGGAGCTGTTAAGGGTAAACTGGGCAGCGGTCTACGGGCCCTTTGGCTCACTAGGGATATGGCAGGCTCACTGCAAGCAGAGGGTTGATCCTCCTGGTCTGCTGGTGTGTGGTCTTCTGCCTCCTGGACCGGCTGTTCTTCCAGCTCTACCTGTTGCTCCGTAGGTGCTTGGGATGCTGGTTGGAGGAAGGTGAGTACGGGTACCACAACTGCACCATTGACTTGAGTCCAAGACCGAGGGAAGTCTCCGAGCACAGTATTAACCATGTCTTCCCTTTCCTCTACGGGTCGAGGGTCTTCTTGTTCCTCTTCAGGGTTCCGTAGCTGTTCGGGACACTTCTTCAGGTGATCCCGGGATACAATGGTTGTGGTTTCCCCTCCATCTTTACTGATGGTACAGACCTTTGGGTTGTCGTGGCTTGAGGGCAGTACGGTGTACGGGTCCTTCTCCCACTGGTCGTCCAACTTGTGGAGCCGTCTTTTTCTCTTCAAGACCTGCTCTCTGGGTACCAGGGGAACAGCGGGAGCATACTGGTTGTAAGTTTTCTCTTGTCTTTCCCTAGCCTGACAGAGACTTCGCTCCACACTCTCCTGTACTCTCCGGTACTGCTGCTGCCTCTCTGTGTCCCAGTCTGCTTCTGGTGAAGTGTCCTCAGGTGTCAGGACTCCCATTTCCAGGTCAACAGGTAACTTACCAGGTCTCGCCCTCATTAGGTAAGCCGGGGTACAGTTGGTGGAACCTACCGGGATGTGGTTGTATAGGTCCACCAGATCGGGCAGCTTCTCAGGCCACAGACTGCGTTCTTCCAGGGGCAACGTTTTCAGAAGATCCATTGCCACCTGGTTCATTTTCTCACAAAGTCCATTAGTTTGCGGATGATAGGGTGTCGTCCTTATCTTCCGGCAGCCATACAGAGTGCAGAATTCTTGGAAGACCTCCACTTCAAAGGCAGGTCCCTGGTCTGTCAACACTTGGTCCGGGTACCCGTGTGGACGGCAGAAATGCTGCTGGAAGGCTCTCGCTGCTGTTCGAGCTGTTAAGTCCTTGACGGGGACGACAACCAAGAACCGGGAGTAGTGATCCACGATGGTTAGTGCGTAGACGTAGCCACTTCTGCTTGGGGTCAGTTTTACATGATCCAAGGCTACCAGTTCCAACGGCTGCCGGGTGACGATGGACTGCAGGGGAGTCTTCTGGCTGGCACGGTCCTTCCTTCTTAGGTTGCACGGGCCACAGTCTCTGCACCACCTCTCGATGGTTCCCCTCATGCCTACCCAGTGGAACCGCTCGCGCAGCAGGAACTCCAGCTTCTTCCATCCGAAGTGTCCAGCCCCGTCGTGGTATGCCTCCATCACCATGGCTGCGTCTCTTCGTGGCACCACTACTTGCCAGATTAGTTCATGCGTCCGGGAGTTAACCATTCTGCGGCACAACTTCCCCTTATAAAGGAACAGTCGACTCTTCTCAGCCCACAGTTGCTTGGCTTCCTCCGGAGCGTCTGGGTCAAGGCGAGCCTCTGGCCGAGTCAGCATCTCCTTCACCAGTCGGACGGCAGGGTCACTGTCTTGCGTTTCCTCCCAGTTGTAGTGAGGCAAGGGGTTAAACGTAGCGGCTTGCTTACTCCTTACCCGGTGGGAATACTGGATAGTCCCATGCCGGTGGAACGCAGGGAGTTCGACTTCTTCCAGTCCCTCTGGATCTTCTCCTACGTCCGGTAGGTTTGGCATCCTGGACAGGGCGTCCGCGTTGGCATTGGAGCGTCCTGCCCGGTATTTGATTGTGAACTCGTAGTTGGACAGACGGGCCATCCATCTCTGCTCTAGGGCACCGAGTCTTGCTGTGTCCAGGTGTGTCAACGGGTTGTTATCCGTGTACACGACGAACCGGGAAGAAGCGAGGTAGTGCTTAAAGCGTTCGGTGACTGCCCACACCACTGCCAGGAACTCTAGCTTAAATGAGCTGTAATTCTCAGGGTTTCTCTCGGTGGGTCGCAGTTTTCGGCTGGCGTAAGCGATTACTCGTTCTTTCCCCTGCTGGATCTGGGACAGCACGGCTCCTAGCCCGATGTTACTTGCGTCGGTGTAGAGGATAAAGGGCTGGCTGTAATCCGGGTACGCCAGGATTTCATCCCCCGTGAGGGCCATCTTCAGCTGGCGGAAGGACTCCTCTTCCAACTTCTCCCATCTGAAGGGCGGCTTCTGGTTCTTGGCCTTCCGGGACTGGCCTATCAGGAGGTCCTGCATAGGAGCTGCCTTTTTGGTGAAACCGGGGATGAACCTGCGGTAGTAGCCTACCAACCCGAGGAACTGCCGCACTTCCTTTACACTGGAGGGACTTGGCCATTCCTTAATTGCGGTGATCTTATCAGGGTCGGGAGCCACTCCGTCAGCGCTCACCACGTGTCCCAGGTACTGCACCTTTGGTTTCAGGAGGTGACACTTGGAGGGTTTCACCTTTAGGCCGTAGCTTGCCAGAGCTTCGAACACTTCCGCCAGGTGTTTCAGGTGGTCCTCATAAGTCTTAGAATATACGATGACATCGTCCAGGTACAACAGGACCGTCTCGAAGTTTCTATGGCCCCGACAGCACTCCATTAATCGTTGGAAGGTTCCTGGTGCGTTGCAGAGTCCGAACGGCATGCAGGTAAACTCGCTAAGTCCCATCGGGGTGGTGAATGTGGTCTTCTCCCGGTCCGCCTCTGCTACAGGAACCTGCCAGTACCCACTAGTGAGATCCAAGGTAGAGAAGAAGTTAGCAGATCTTAAAGCAGCCAAAGACTCCTCTATCCTTGGTAAGGGGTACGCATCCTTGTGTGTGATACGGTTGATTTTCCGGTAATCTACACACATCCTCATGGTGTTGTCTTTCTTTTTGACTAAGACTAGTGGAGCTGCCCAGGGGCTACAGCTATCCCTGATCACCCCAGCCTCCTTCATGTCTCTAAGCATCCCCTTGGCGTGTTGGTAGTGTGCAGGGGGTACGGGTCGATACCTCTCTTTTATGGGAGGATGGTCTCCCGTGGGGATGTGGTGTTCTACCCCCTTGACTCGCCCGAAGTCTAACGGGTGTTTACTAAACACTCTCTCGTACTCTTGAACCACCCGATAGACTCCCTGTTTCTGATGTGAGGGAGTGGAGTCAGTACCCAAATGTAGTTGCTGACACCAGTCCTCCATTGTTTTCTTAGAGCCGTTACCTTCCTCCGGGTGAGATGGAGGCAAGGGTTCCACAGATTGTATAGCATTTTGGTTAATGGTATATAATTTGGCTAGCGTGGCATACCGGGGCAGGTACACTTCCCTCTTCCCGATATTGATTATGCGAACGGGCACCCTCCCATGGCGTACATTAACCACCCCCCGTGCTGTCAAGATGGTGGGCCTACTGTCTGAGTAAACTGGTTCTACCATTGCCTGGTAATCTCTACCTCTCAGACCAATAGCTGCCCGGCACCAAATCATCATTTCACTTTTTGGGGGCATGGCAATAGGGAAAGGGTCACACATTCTCACGCTACCAATCTCACCGCCGGAGAGTTCCACCTGTTGCCGTCGCATCAGTGCCCGGATCTCTTTTTGGAGCACTCGCTGCTCGCCGGAGCTGGCGTTCTTGGCAACCTGCTGTAAAAGGAAAATCACCTCTGCAAGACAATTTTCAATTACATTAGTTCCTAGAGTTATCTTTGGGTGACTCTCGTGTTTGTCAATGTCTACAATGATCAGTCCCTGTGCTGCCAGTTCAACTCTACCAATTTTAATGGTCACCTCTTTAAATCCGATCTGTGGCACGGGCTGACCATTGCTGGCGATGATAATCAAGTCGTCGTCAGGGTAGCGGGTAATATCCGAGTCATTCCAGTATTGCTTGAAGAGCACGTACGGGATGGTGGTGACCTGTGACCCGGTGTCCAGTAGGGCACTCATAGGAATGCCATCCAGTACCACAGGCAAGACTGGACGTCCTCCCACATATTTGTCGCGCCAGTTTGATGGGCCTGATGATCTTTTTCCTAGGGGTTGGCCCTCTACCCTAGGTTGTGCCAGTTTAAAGGACAGTACCTTGCCATATGTCCGGGTTGATTACAGCGGCGGCAGATGGGTCGTCCGTCCTCGTTGTATCGGTCGCTGGGTCTTCCTCTGGCCGGTGGGGTCCTCCTTGGTCGACGCCACGGGATGTCCTCCGGTCCGGATGCCAGCTGGATCTTCCCTGGAGTGGAAACCTGTAAAGACTGCACAGTTCGGGTTAGCGCAGCAACGCTTTTAGCTAGCTCTTGGACCTGATGGTGCAGGTCTGGAGCCGAGTCATTGTTCAAAGCCTGCGCATCAGTTCCCACAGGCCCTGCCGACAAGGGCGCCGCCTCCTGGTGGTAGGTGGTAGTGGGGCGTCTGTGGGTCACAACGCCACCTGGTGCCGGTTCTCGGAGCACCCGGATGGCTCTGTCCTTGAACTGTGCAAATCCCAGATGAGGGTCCTGTAAGGCCATTGCCCGCAACTGGGTTCGGTGGGCATTGCAATATAAACCCTCTATAAATTGTTCAGTTAACAGCCTGTCCTCATCTCCCACGCCGTCAGGGTCGGTCTGCTTAATGGCTCTCAGGGCCTCTTGTAGGTTCAGGGCATAGTCCCTTATACTCTCATGTGCCCGCTGTTTGCACCCGTAGAATCTAAGCTTGATCTCGGCTGAGGTGCGGGTATCAAAGGTGTCCCTCAGCCGGGTTAGTATCCCTGCGACAGTCCTCCCCCCAGGTGGCCAGGACTTTACCTCCCTTTGGGCTGCCCCGGTTAATTGAGCCACCAGGATGCTTACTTTTTGCTCTTCTGTGAGGGGGTACACCTGGAAGAGGCTATCCAGTTTTTCTCTAAAGTCCTGCAGGGTATGTGACTCCCCTGAGTACTGGGGTAGCCAGGCTGCCCCCGGGATATAGGGCATGGTGAAAGGCATGACCACAACAGCGGTGGCGCTGGCGGGGGTTGGAGCGGTGAAGCTCTCCTACGTATCCGACATCCTTCTCCCCCCTAGTGGACCGTGGCCTACCTTGCGATGATCCTCTTCCGTAGGCCGCGGCTCCGCAGTGGATCGTCAGGGTTGAGGACCTTCCGTCGCGCTCCTGTGATGTCGGCGTCTGCTGGGCTCCTTCCAGGACCTTACGCAACGTCCGGACGTGAGGCGGGGCTTCAGTTCTCGCGCGTTTTCGGAGTCCACGCCCCTCTTCTTCCCGCGCGGCGTCCTCAAGATGGCGTCCAATGGCGGGAAAACTCCACGGATGGCGGGAAGAAGGCCGAAGATGGCGCCGGATGGCGGGAATCTTCACCGATGGCGGGAAAACTTCACGGATGGTAAGTTTTAAAAGTCTCTTTTTCAGGCACGCAGTACCCGGTGGTTGCGGGCACGAGATCCTGCCGACTACGCCAAAAGTTGACGCGCCCCTGGGCCTGTGTCGCGCTGCGTTGCGCACGCGGGAGCTTACCCGGAGCCGGATCTGTTGAGGGTTGTAGTCTCGTGGCGGTGATCCGGTCCGTGCCCAGGGATTCAGACTAAGTGGCGCTGTTTTAGCGGTAGATGTTGGACGACTACGCCACCCGTTGAGTGCAGCCAGGGAGCTGCTGCTGCAGGGCAGACCGCTGAGGCCGGTGGTAGGATTGTGCAGCGTGATAGTATAACCCCCAACGGGAGGGGTATGGCCTCAGGGCAGCCGACGTGGATGATGGGGGTAGCAGGAACCACTCGGAGACGGTACTGTGTAGTTCAGGGTCTTTACTGGTCACAAAGATAGACCCTCCCGGAGTACTGGCTAGCGATTGGGGCCTGGTCAGTCCTTGAGCAGATGGGATCTCCCCTGGCCAGGCGGAGTTGTAGGCCTCCCAAACTAACGATACTCTTCTGGCTACCTTGCTAGAGACGGGTATAAGTAGCCCACGTCCCTGAGTGTACCGTGTGGTGCTCACCCGTATGGCCGGTGACTCGGGGCCTTCGGGTTTCTGGGCCAGAGGACCTGCAATCCCCTGCCGGTCGGATTCTGCTGCTGGATAGGAGTTAGTCCCCACAGCCTCGGACTCCGGGTCCGGTGATAACTTCTCAGTCAGGGCGAGCTCTGCAGCTGCCAGCCCCTGACTCCTTGTAACACTGCTCCCACAGAGCTCCTGTTGTTTCTTCCTATATTTGCTTCTTTTCTCTGCTTCTTCTCTACTCACTCACCCTGCCTCAGCCCTAGGTTTATATAGGGGAAGTTCTTCCCCTCCCAGGACTGGGCAGGAGGTGTGGCATGCATAGGATCCCTGATCAAGAGACCTCCCACCTGCTCTCAGACATAACATTGCTGTTACTGTGGAAAACCAGACCCCTGGGGTGCCACATTAGCACACAAACAACAATCTTGCACAGGCACCTCCATTTTGGAGGAGGTGCTTAATATGGGAGCAGTCCTCCGGCCATTGGCGGGGGACTCTTCAGCACGCGTGGCCCCTTTAAGAGGGAGGAAGCACACCCCAGGCGGAAGCAGCAGGGGATCTGGAGGACGTCGCACCAGGACTGCGGCGGTGAGGGGAGCAGTGTCTCTCCCCGTCAGGAGGCAGAGGGGCCGAAGCTACAGTACCCCCCCTTTACATCCCCTCTTCTTTAGGCCCACAAGAAATTTTTCTAGAAGACGAGGGGCATGAATGTTCTCCCTGGACTCCCAAGACCTCTCCTCAGGACCAAACCCCTTCCAATCCACAAGAAAGAAAGTCTTTCCTCTTATCCTCTTGATGGCCAAAATGTTTTCTACCTCAAAGACGTCCTCAGCGGAGACTGGAGCTGGAGTGGTACCTGGATGGTCAGAGAAAGAATTAAGGACAATCGGTTTGAGGAAAGACACGTGAAAGGAATTGGGAATCCATAAGGAGGCCGAGAGTTTCAGCTTGTATGCCACTGGATTCATTTGGTTCAAAATCTCGGGCCCAACTTTTAAGATGGTATCTTAAGACGGATATACTTGGAGGCAAGCCAGACCTTGTCTCCCGGACAAAATAGAGGCGGATCCAGACGTCTTTTATCAGCATGCTTCTTCATCCACTCGGAGGACTGAAGAAGCGCATATCTAGTGTCTTCCCAAATCCCTGAAAATTCACTGACGAGAGACTCCGCGGCAGGATTGTCCACTGAAGAGGAGACGGGAAACGGAATCCAGGGGTGACGACCGAAAACCACAAAAAACGGAGACTTAGCAGAGGACTCCCATGATTATTATGTCATTGGAATCACTGAAACTTGGTGGGACGATACACATGATTGGAATAAAAGGCTAAAAGGATACAACTTATTTGCAAGAAACAGACTTGATAAACGAGGAGGAGGTGTCGCATTGTATGTTAGAAAAGCGTATATCTGCACAGAGATTGAAGCTTCAGAGACTGGGAGTTCTGTGGAAACTGTTTGGGTAAGAATACAAGGAGAGAACAACGGAAAGGACACCATTGTAGGCATTTACTACAGGCCACCTGGGCAAGCTGAAGATATGGATGAACTCTTTATGTATCAAATGACCAAGTTCTCCAAAAAATATGACGTAGTGGTCATGGGAGATTTCAACTATCCAGACATTTGTTGGGAATCTCTCTCAAGTAAAACTAACAGGTCAAGCAAATTCTTATCCTCTCTTGCTGACAACTTTATCTTCCAAAAGGTAGGGGAGAAAACAAGGGGATCTGCTACTTTGGATCTAATCCTTATAAACAGGGAGGAAATGGTTGAGGAGGTAAAGGTGGCTGGGACCCTAGGAGGCAGCGATCATGCTATTATAGAATTTTGGATAACTAGAGGAGGAAGACATGTGAAGACTCAAACTTCAAGGTTAGATTTTAGAAAGGCAGATTTTAAGAGACTCAGAAAGAGAATAGGAGGGATCCAATGGCTGGATGTCCTTAAGGACAAAAATGTCCAGGAAGGATGGGAAATTTTTAAAAATGAGATTCTCAAAGCACAATCGTTAACAATCCCGAAAAGTAGGAAGAATGGGAAGCATTTAAGGAAACCAGGATGGATGAACACAGAACTTAAACACATGCTAAAAAGAAAGAAAGAAATGTTTATTAAATGGAAAGAGGGAGGCATATCTAAAGAAGATTATAATGCAGTCTGCAGATCCTGCAGGTCACGTATCAGGTTAGCTAAAGCTGACAATGAATTAAGGCTTGCAAGAGATGTCTAAAGCAATAAAAAAGAATTTTGGGGGTATGTCAAAAGTAAAAGAAAAGTCAAAGATGCTATAGGATTTTTACAGGATGAAAATGGAGAAATGGTAAGAGAGGATGTTGAGAAGGCCGAACTTTTTAATTCCTATTTTGCATCTGTTTTCTCTCAGAAAGGAAATGTAACATCAACTGATCTTCACTGTCCTTTCAAAGGAATAGAAGAATCCAAGTTATCTGTAAACAGAAAGATTGTGAGGGAATATTTAGCTAACATAAATGAGTTCAAGTCTCCAGGTCCAGATGAATTACACCCCAGAGTACTGAAGGAGATCGTAGAAGAAATTTTAGAACCACTCTCCATAATCTTTGAAAATTCTTGGAGAACAGGAGAAGTCCCAGATGATTGGAGAAGAGCAAATGTTGTTCCTATCTTCAAAAAGGGGAAGAAGGTGGACCCAGGGAACTATAGGCCGGTGAGTCTGACTTCTATACCAGGAAAGATCTTTGAACAAATTATTAAACAACATGTACGTAAGTACATGGATAAGAATGAAGTGATTAACCAGAGTCAGCATGGGTTTGTAACTAACAAGTCATGTCAGACTAACTTAATTTCCTTCTATGACAGAATCACTGACTGGGTGGATCAGGGAAATGCTGTAGATATAGTATATCTTGACTTCAGCAAAGCATTTGACAAAGTATCTCACACCATCCTTATTGAAAAAATGACCAAGTATGCAATGGACCAGGCAACTGTTAGGTGGATTCATAACTGGCTTAGTGATCGGACTCAAAGGGTGGTTGTAAATGGCTTCACATCCAGCTGGATGAATGTCTCAAGTGGGGTACCACAGGGCTCCGTCCTGGGACCTGTATTGTTCAACATCTTTATCAATGATTTAGATGAAGGAATTGAGGGTAAACTGATTAAATTTGCTGATGACACAAAGCTAGGAGGGATAGCTAATACTAGAGAAGAGAGAGAGAGGATTCAAAAAGACCTAAATAAACTGGAGCAGTGGGCAGCAAACAACAGAATGGTTTTTAACAGGGAAAAATGCAAAGTACTACATCTGGGCAATAAAAATGAAAAAAGCATATACAGAATGGGAGGTATAGAGCTAAGCAACAGTACATGTGAAAAAGACTTAGGTATACTAATAGATCATAGACTGAACATGAGTCAACAGTGTGATGCAGCAGCAAAAAAGGCAAATACAATTCTGGGATGTATTAACAGAAGCATACAGTCTAGATCACGTGAAGTCATTATCGGTCTTTACTCCTCTTTGGTCAGACCTCATCTGGAATACTGTGTACAGTTTTGGGCACCACATTTTAAAAAAGACATAGACGAACTGGAGCAAGTTCAGAGAAGAGCGACCAGAATGGTGACTGGTCGGCAAACTATGTCCTATGAGGAACGGTTGCAGGATTTGGGAATGTTTAGCTTGCAAAAAAGAAGACTGAGAGGAGACTTAATAGCTGTCTACAAATATGTCAAGGGCTGCCACATTGTAGAAGGATCATCTTTATTCTCATTTACCCAAGGAAAGACTAGAAGCAATGGGATGAAACTAAATGGGAGGAGACACAGATTAGATATTAGAAAAAACTTTTTGACAGTTAGGGTGATTAATGAGTGGAACAGGCTGCCACGAGAGGTGGTGAGTTCCCCTTCAATGGACGTCTTCAAACAGAGGCTGGACAGACAAATGTCTGAGATGATTTAGTGAATCCTGCTTTGAGCAGGGGGTTGGACCAGATGACCCAGGAAGTCCCTTCCAACTCTACCATTCTATGATTCTATGATTCTATGAAACTGGGCCCAAGGCAGGAGTTCTACCCAATCGCTATGGTGAGCGTTGACAAAGTGCCGAGGAAAACTGGTAAGGATCTGATTGATACGTTTCACTTGACCATTGCACTGAGGGTGATAGGTCGAGGAAAATTCCAAAGAGACATCCAGCAGCTTGCACGTGGCACTCCAGAAGCGAGAAGTGAACTGAACTCCTCGGTCCGAGACAATGTGGAGGGGTAAGCCGTGGAGCCGAAAGATGTGATGAAGTCCTTAGCCAGCACAGGTGCGGATGGAAAACCCGGCAGAGGGATGAAGTGAGCCATCTTGGAGAAGCGGTCGGCAACCACCCAAATGACAGTACAACCGGCCAATACAGGAAGATCCATGATGAAATCCATTGCAATATGTTGCCACGGAGCGGAAGGCACGGGAAGAGGAAGAAGATGACCGGCTGGGAGGTGCCTAGGTATCTTGTTACGGGCACAAGAGGAACAAGCCGCGACAAAATCCGCAACATCCTTGCGTAGGGTGGGCCACCAATAATGTTGGGCAATGAGCAGAAGCATCTTCCTCTGGCCAGCATGACCAGCCAGTTTGGACGAATGGCCCCAGAGTAAGACCCTCTTCCGATCCTTAGCCACTACAAAGGTCTTACCAGGAGGTAGATGAGTGTCACGGGTGTGTCGCCACGAAGATCGTCACGATTACACAGCCTGACTTCTCGCAGCTGACTTTTTGGTGCTTTGTGTTTTTCGGCAGTGAGGGAGTTAATTCTCTCTCTCTCTGTGCTAGACGAGGTCCAGCCTCGCCCAGCTGCAATCAATGCTGCTGTAGTGAGACTCCTTCAAATGCCTGCTGGTCTGTTAGGGAAGTGTCGGTGAAAGCATTTCATGCAGACTAACAGAGCGGATCGTGGTATTTGGAGTTTCAGAGATAAGTGTATTTGGAGCGTTTTTTCCCTTCCTCGCTTTATCATTTATCTCCTTTCCCGTTGGTGTTCCCACTGTTGTAGTTGTGTAGTTTTTGTATGCAAGGTGGTTTTGGTTTTTCCCTTGTACAGTCTCGTTCGTCTAAGTACTGTGTGTGGGCATATTATTACTTGTCCCCTTTTGTTGTGATCGGGGTCCTTCTCAGGACTAGATTACTTAGGTGCAGGGATCCTCAGGAGGTAGGGGTTACGCTGGCGGCCTGGACCTCTGTACCTTTAACAGTACCTCCAGGTTGAGGGATTAGTCAGGGCCCCAGCTTAGGGTCAGCTTAGGCCCCCTACCTCCAGTATACAGAGACAGCGTGACAATGAGACAGGTCAAATGGAGCCACAGTCATTATTCTGGAGGGGTCAATGATGTATAGAGGCTCCTCCTCTTGGTCAGTAGACAGAAAAGAACGGGATAGAGCGTCGGCTCTAATGTTTTTGTCTGCTGGGTGATAATGGAGAGTGAAGCAGAATCGAGCAAAGAACAAAGACCATCTGGCCTGACGCGGGTTTAGTCTTTGGGCGGTCTGCAAATACGCGAGGTTTTTATGGTCAGTGTAGATGAAAAAGCCGCAGGTCACTATTCGCTCGGACGAGGATTTCTGGGTGAGCACTACTCCGGCCCTGGAGGAGGAGGCATCAACCTCCAGGAAGAATTGTTTATTGCAATCAGGGCAATGTAGCACTGAGCGGAGGAGAAGGCTTGCTTAAGAGAGACAAAGGCATTCTCCGCCTTGGAAGTCCATTCTCTGGGATTTGCTCCTTTACGGGTGACAACAGAGATGGAAGCAGTCCGGGAGAAGAAATGAGGAATGAAGAGGCGGTAATAGCGAATCCCAGAAACTGCTGTATAGCCTTCAACCCCTCAGGTCGGGGCCACTTTACGATCGCAGACACCTTCTCGGGATCCATCCACAGTCCGGTCTCAGAGATGATATACCCCAGAAATGGTAGGGAGGTCTGCTCGAAGAGGCATTTCTCGTACTTAGCATACGGGTGATTCTTCCAGAGCCGCAGTAGTACCTGACGAACATCCCTCTGGTGAGAGGGCAGATCAGGGGAGAACACCAAGATATCGTCCAGGTATACCACCACGCCCAAATACAGGAGATCTCGGAAGATGTAGTTTACTAACTCCTGGAAGACGGTTGGAGCATTACAGAAACCAAAGGGCATCACGCGGTACTCATAGTGACGATCCCGAGTGTTAAATGCCGTATTCCACTCATCTCCCTGACGAATCCGGACCAGATTGTACGCCCCACGAAGATCGAGCTTAGTGAAGATCTTCGCGCCTTTTTAGGTGGTCAAACAGCTCCGAGATGAGAGGCAGGGGGTACTTATTTTTGGTGGTAATCTGGTTTAGACCCCTATAGTCGATAGAAGGACGAAAAGAGCCGTATTTCTTTTTGACGAAGAAGAATCCGGCTACAGCTGTAGAGGTGGATTTCTGGATAAATCCCCTGGCAAGATTCTCTTCAATGTATTCAGACATAGCACGGGTTTTGGCCAGCGACAAGGGGTAGATTTGCCCGCGAGGAGGTGAAGCACCAAGTATTAGGTCAATGGGGCAATCATACGGCCTATGAGGTGGTAGTGTCTCTGCCTCCTTTTTATCTAAGACATCTGCATATGACCAGTAGGGTGCTGGCAGGCCAGGTAGGTTAGCTGAAGTAGACAGAGGTCGAGCAGGACGGACCGGAACCAGACAGGACTTATGGCATTCCTGACCCCAACGGAGCACCTCACCCGAGCTCCAATTCAGGATGGGCTCATGTCTCTGTAACCAAGGCAGGCAAACCAAGAGGGGATGAGAGAGACCGGACAGCACGTAAAAGGAGATCTTCTCCAAATGTAGCATTCCCACCTGAAGAGTTACAGGCTCAGTGACAAACAAGATGGTTTCAGAGAGAAGCTTTCCATCCACAGAGGAAACCGCTGAAGGATCAGCCAGACGTATGGTAGGAATCAGAAATCGATCCACAACTGCCTGTTGAATGAGATTCCCAGCGGCACCGGAGTCCAGATAGGCATTCTCGAAGAAGCGGTTCTCAGCACTGGTAACTGAAACGGACAGAGTCAAGGGTGGAGAGGAAGAACTTTTGCCTAGGACGTTCTCTCCGAGCGGTCCTAGACACTGGAGTTTCCCGGTCTCACCAGACAGGAGCGGATCTGATGCTCTATACTGCCACAGTAGAAGCAACTCCCCTCGGCGCGGCAGGTCTCCTGACGAGACTTGACCATCTTCACTTGGTCAATTTGCATAGACTCCGGAGAAGACACCCGGGGAAATGCTGGTTGCGAGACGGGACTTTGGAAGGTAGGAGCGAGGTGCAGAGGTCTTCTCTCCAGGGTCGTCTCCTTAGAACGCTCCAGAAAAAAGATGTCAATCCGGGTAGCTAATGACACCAGGTCATCCAGGGAGAGAGGTATGTCACAACCGGCTAGCTCATCCATGATCCATCCGGAAAGGCCCTCCCAAAAGGTGGACACCAGAGCCTCATTGTTCCAGGCAAATTCAGATGCGAGGGTTCGGAAACACACGGCATACTGGCCCACAGAGAGACTCCCTTGGCGGAGTCGGAGAAGAGAGGAGGCAGTAGAAAATTTTCATCCAGGCTCATCGAACACCTTCCGCAAAGCTGCGAGGAAGGCCTGGAGATCTTTGGAAGTGCATTGAGCTGTAGGGTGGATAGCTGCTAAAAGGGAAAAAAAAAACTCTATAAATCTTCTTCCTTAGCGAGTGTGAACGAGCTGAGTGTGACCGTAGTGTAAGTGCAAATGGAAGTAAGTGTGTGACTAGTTTTTCATTGAAGAGGTATTTGGGAATCCTGCAGAAAATACCTGTGTGAATTTCTGTGAGTTGTTCAATTGTGAACTGATGAGTACTTTTCTACCTGTTTAGTTTTACTGGGCTTTTAAAAACCTATTTTCTCTCTACAGTTTTACAGTCTCTTATTTTACTACCTGTGTATTTAAGGGTTAAATACATTGCATTTAAATCCTGAGGTGTAGCTATACTCACAAGGGGTTAATTAAGGGTGAGGGGTCATAATTAAGGGTTTATAAGGGGCAGCTGGTTGGGGCATGCATTCCTTTGGCTCATCGAACACCTTCCGCAAAGCCGCGAGGAAGGCCTGGAGATCTTTGGAAGTGCATTGAGCTGTAAGGTGGATTGCTGCTAAAAGGGAAAAAAAAACTCTTTAAGGCTGCGTGCCCACGTTGCGTATTACAAGTGTATATGCTGCGGAATTTCCGCAGCGTAAACGCTTGTAAAAAGCATGTATATCCGCACCCCATGGTCCCCAATGGCATTCCGCAATGTCAATGCCCATGCTGCTCAAGACTCCGGACGGGGCAGAGAATGCATCAGAAAGTGAGTATAAACTTTATTTTTTTATTTTTTACCATTCTGATTCTTTTTTTTAACTATTACTTGGTCACGCTATATAAATCCATGCCGGTTGCATGGATTTATATAGTGTGAACAAGTTGTCAAGCACTTTTCCAAGTGATGCTTAAATCACTTGGAGAAGTGCTTGATAACCCGCATGCGAAAATGCATGCAAAGACGCCTCACAAACGCTTCTACCTGGCGGGAAAACCGCATGTAAAATCCGCATGCGATTTTCCCGCCAGGGAGAAGCGTAAAAAATATGCCTCAGTTCCGCAACGTGGGCACATAGCCTAAATCTTCTTCCTTAGCTAGTGTGAATGAGCTGAGTGTGACCGGAGCGTAAGTGCAAACGGAAGTAAGTGTGTGACTTGTTTTTCAGTGACTTTGGATTCAGGGAGTTTGGAAGGGAGGAATTTGGACTGAATTGCTGTCTGTATTTTATTAATTCTTTACATTTCTTTTTACTTAACATTTCTATCTAGTGCAATCCCCATTAGGAAATGAGCTCCATTATTGACAATGCTATCCAGTGGACATCTTGCTACATGTATGCAATCCTTGAACAGCCGGTCGTGGGTGCATACTGCTGCGCGAGATGTGTGCACACTTTGTGTTCGGAAGCCCAGGTACTGGATCTAAATGAGCAGCTGGCAACACTGAGATCCATTGACATGGAAAGGAGTCTCCTGCTCACTGAGCAGCTGCTCACTGGGGTAGATGTGGGGGAGGGTGGTAGTAGGGAGCTGCAGGACAGTGAGGCATCTAGCTGGGTGACAGTTAGAAGGGGGAGTAGAGGGAAGAGTGCCAGGGAGGCTAGTCCTGATCTGTCACACCCCAATAAGTTTGCAAAGTTGGCAGATGAGGGGGGTGTCGGTACAGGGGTAGCACTGCTGCAGCAAGACATGTCCTCTGAAAGCCGGAGGAGTGTCAGCTCCAGTAAGGGGGGGAATAGGAGAGCAGGGCAGGCCAAGTAGGTGCAGGTAGTGGGGGACTCAATTATTAGGAGAACAGATAGGGCAATCTGTCACAAAGACAGGGATCGTCGAACAGTGTGCTGCCTACCTGGCGCTCGAGTCCGGCACATTACTGG
Organism: Phyllobates terribilis; assembly: GCF_046119375.1. Lineage (NCBI taxonomy): Eukaryota > Metazoa > Chordata > Amphibia > Anura > Dendrobatidae > Phyllobates > Phyllobates terribilis. The sequence goes on along the minus strand of NW_027362761.1, from coordinate 14,960,373 downwards.
GAGGGGCTGGTGAGGACCCAGCGGTCATGGTGCACATTGGCACAAATGACAAAGTTAGAGGTAGGTGGAAGGTCCTTAAAGATGATTTAAGGGAATTAGGCTGCAAGCTGAAAGCAAGGACCTCCAAGGTGGTATTCTCTGAAATACTACCTATACCACGTGCCACGCCAGAGAGGCAACGGGAGATTAGGGAGATAAATAAGTGGCTCAGGAACTGGTGTAGGAAGGAGGGGTTTGGGTTCTTGGAGAACTGGGCCAACTTCTCAGTTGGCTACAGATTCTAGGCTAGTGACGGGCTGCACCTCAATGGGGAGGGAGCAGCTGTGCTGGGGGAGAAAATGGCTAGAAGGTTGGAGGAGTGTTTAAACTAGGGATTGGGGGGAGGGTATTAATTTTATAGGTGGGGAAGATAGTGCAGATAGTGACCTGGGCACAATTAAAGAAATTGGGGGTGGGGTTAGAACAGTCAATATAGTAAGAATGAATAGAGGTACAGAGAGATACATAAAATGCATGTACACTAATGCCAGAAGCCTCACCAACAAAATGGAGGAATTAGAATTAATTTTGTTGGAAAATAATTATGACATGGTGGGGATATCTGAGACATGGCAGGACGAGAGCCATGACTGGGCAGTTAATTCACAGGGCTATAGTCTGTTCAGAAATGACCGTACAAACAAGCGAGGGGGGGTGTGTTTATATGTAAAATCATCCTTAAAATCCATCTTGCGTGAGAATATATGTGAATCTAATGAAAATGCAGAGTCCATGTGGGTGGAGATAAGGGGAGGGGGAAAAAATAATAAATTACTGATAGGGGTTTTTTATAAGTCTCCAAAAATAATGGAAGCAGCAGAGAATATCCTCATAAAGCAAATAGATAAAGCAGCGACTCAAGGAGAAGTCATTATTATGGGGGACTTCAACTACCCTGAAATACATTGGGAAACAGAAGCCTGTAGTTCAAGCAAAGGTAATAGGTTGACAACTATGAGAGACAATTACTTTTCGCAACTGGTTCAGGACCCAAAATGAAGGGGGGCACTGCTAGACCTAATATTAACCAACAGGCCAGACCGCATATCAAATATACGAGTTGGGGATCACTTGGATAATAGTGATCACAAAATAATACGTTTTCATGTATCCTTTAATAAGATGTGTAGTAGAGGGGTTATAAGGACACTAAACTTTAAGGAAGGCAAATTTCCAACGGTTGAGAGATGATCTTAGTGCAATAAACTGGGACGATATCCTGAGACATAAAGCTACACAAAGCAAATGGGAGACATTTATTAGCATCCTGAATAGGACATGTGCACAATATATACCCTATGGGAATAAACATGCTAGAAATAGGAGGAAATCACTATGGCTAAATAGAGCTGTAAGGGGTGCAATAAGTGACAAAAAGAAAGCATTTAGAGAACTAAAGCAAGTAGGTAGTGATGAGGCATTAAATAAATACAGACAACTAAATAAATTCTGTAAAAAAAAAAAATCAAGGCAGCATAGATTGAGACAGAGAGACTCATTGCCAGAGAAAGTAAAAATAACCCCAAAATATTCTTTAAATAAATAGTAAAAAACTAAAAAATGATAGTGTTGGCCCCCTTAAGAATAGTCTGGGTGAAATGGTGGATGAGGATGAGGAAAATGCTAATATGCTAAATTATTTTTTTCAACCGTATTTACACAAGAAAATCGCATGACAGAAAACATGTTGACAAATTCCCGGCTCCCGAATGGGATACACCCGCGAGTACTGCAGGAATTAAGTAACGTCATAGACAGACCATTATTTTTAATTTTTAAAGATTCCATAATAACAGGGTCTGTACCACAGGACTGGCGTATAGCAAATGTGGTGCCAATATTCAAAAAGGGGACAAAAACTGAACTTGGAAATTATAGGCCAGTAAGCTTAACCTCTACTGTGGGTAAAATCCTGGAGGGTTTCCTAAGAGATGCTATAATAGAGTATCTGAAGAAGAATAACCTCATGACCCAATATCAACATGGGTTTACGAGGGACCGTTCCTGTCAAACTAATCTGATCAGCTTTTATGAGGAGGCAAGTTCTGGACTGGACCAAGGAAATGCAGTGGATGTTGTGTATATGGACTTTTCAAAAGCTTTTGATACGGTTCCACACAAAAGGTCGATACATAAAATGAGAACAATGGGGATAGGGGAAAATGTATGTAAGTGGGTTAAGAACTGGCTCAGTGATAGGAAACAAAGGGTGGTTATTAATGGAACACACTCAGACTAGGTCTCAGTTAACAGTGGGGCACCACAGGGGTCAGTATTCGGCCCGCTTCTTTTTAACATATTTATTAATGACCTTGTAGGGGGCATACAGAGTAGTATTTCAATATTTGCAGATGACACTAAACTCTGCAGGGTAATCAATACAGAGGAGGACAATTTTATATTACAGGAGGATCTATGTAAACTAGAAGCTTGGGCTGATAAATGGCAAATGAGCTTTAATGGGGATAAATGTAAGGTAATGCACTTGGGCAGAGGAAATAAAATGTATAATTATATGCTTAATTGTAAAACACTGGGCAAAACTGTCACTGAAAAACACCTGGGTGTATTGGTGGACGACAAGCTCACGTTTGGTGGCCAGTGTCAGGCAGCTGCTGCAAAGGCAAATAAAATAATGGGATGCATTAAAAGAGGCATAGATGCTCATGAGGAGAACATAATTTTACCTCTATACAAGTCACTAGTGTGGCCACACTTAGAATACTGTGTACAGTACTGGTCTCCTGTGTATAAGAAAGACATGGCTGAACTAGAGCGGGTGCAGAGAAGAGTGACCAAGATTATTAGAGGACTGGGGGGTCTGCAATACCAAGACAGGTTACTACACTTGGGGTTATTTACTTTGGAAAAACGAAGGCTTAGGGGTGATCTTATTACTATGTACAAGTATATGAGGGGACAGTACAAAGACCTTTCTACTGATCTTTTTACTCTGAGGTCTGAGACGGGGACAAGGGGGCATCTTCTACGTCTGGAGGAAAGAAGGTTTAATCATAATCACAGATGTGGATTCTTTACTGTAAGAGCAATGAGACTATGGAACTCTCTGCCGCATGATGTTGTAATGAGTGATTCACTACTGAAATTTAAGAAGGGCATGGATGGCTTTCTTGAAAAGAATAATATTACAGGTTATATATACTAGATTCCTTGATAGGGCGTTGATCCGGGGAACTAGTCTGATTGTCGTATGGAGTCAGGAAGGAATTTTTTTCCCAAATGTGGAGCTTAGTGTTTGCCACTTGGGTTTTTTTTGCCTTCCCCTGGATCAACATGTTAGGCTATGGGTTGAACTAGATGGACTTGGTCTTCCTTCAACCTTAAAAACTATGTTACTATGTTACCAGAGGATCCCCCATCTCCCACAGAGGGTTAAGCCACGCCAACGTCTCTCCGGTGAGATGAGACATGATGAATGCCACCTTGGCCTAGTCGGAGGTGAACTGGTGTGCCAGGAGTTCAAAGTGCAGCGTGCACTGATTTATGAAGCCCCGACATAGGGCAGGGTCACCACCAAAACGTGGAGGAGCAGAAAGCCGGAGTCCAAAGCCGGGTGTCACAGCGCCACCGGGTTGAGGTGCCGCCGGAGTGGGTGCCGCTCGGTTAGAGGCAGACACAGTCGGGATGGACAGCGCGTCCAGGTGGGAGTTGACTGTCCGCAGGTAGGACAGGATAGTATCCTGTTGGGATCTCTGGGGAGAGACCTCTTGGTACAGGTCTGAGAGCGAAGGAGCCTGGGAGCCACCGGATTCCATGGCCCGTGCAAACTGTTACGGATCCGGGTGGTGGAACCTCTGTGCTGTGATGCAAGGACTGATCAGAGGGGCGTAACTAAGTGCCTACCCGGACCGACCCTGGCCACACGGCGGCTTAGTCGACTCCGTGAACCAAGGAGGGGCCAGGAAGGTGAACCAGGTGCCACTCTGGGACCGATCTTGTGAGAGCAGTCGACTCCCACGGGACTGATTGCAGAAGCTGACAGGCACAGCAGATGAGCACGGCCAGTAGACAGACAGGTGATGCGGGTAGGCAAGCAGGCGGGCACGGCAGGTAGACAGGCTGGTGGGCATGGCTAATTGACAGGCTGGCGGGCATGGCTGATAGGCTCGTGGGCACGGCTGATAGACAGGCTGGCGGGCATGGCTGATAGACAGGCTGGCAGGCACGGCTGATAGACAGGCTGGCGGGCACTGGGACCTGAGGACTGAGGAGAGTGTTAGCACACAAACAACAATCTTGCACAGGCACCTCCATTTTGGAGGAGGTGCTTAATATAAGAGTAGTCCTCCGGCCATTGGCAGGGGACTCTTTAGGATGACGCTCACGGCCCCTTTAAGAGGGAGGAAGCCCGCGCGCGACCTAAGTACAGTGCCCGGGAAGATACACGTGGTGCGTGCACCCCGGGCAGAAGCAGCAGGGGAGCTGGAGGACGTCGGACCGGGACCACAGCGGTGAGGGGATCGGCGTCTCTGCCGGGCAGGAGGCAGAGGCGCCGACACTACAGAAACATACTGTGTTAAGGAAACAAGGAACAAGGAACAAGAAGCATTGTGCCCAATACTGCGTGTTACAATCTGATGAACTTGAACTGTCCAGTAAACTGTTGTTGGCTAATAGAACTGTGTGTCCCCTGAGTTATGTGCAGCGGCTCCGGAAGTAGGAGGCCTGGAAACAGCAGAGGCATGTTGCCTACACATCAGTGTGATACACTACACACTGAGCAGCAAAATTGAACTGAGACACGATTTTCCTGCAAAGTGCTGGGGAGATCTGAAACAGCAGCTAAGTCATGGCTACCGCCCACGGTCACTTTACATATGGAGAAAAGGGTTTTTTTTTAAGCCTTTACTAAAATCTGCCATAGATGTACTACACAGCGGTACAGTGGGGAAAAAAAGTATTTAGTCAACCACCAATTGTGCAAGTTCTCCTACTTAAACACATGAGAGAGGCCTGTAATTGACATCAAAGGTAGACCTCAACTATGAGAGACAAAATGAGAAAACAAATCCTGAAAATGACATTGTCTGATTTGGAAAGAAATTTTTCAAATTTTGGTGGAAAATAAGTATTTGGTCAATTACAAAAGTTCATCTCAATACTTTGTTATATATCCTTTGTTGGCAATGACAGAGGTCAAACGTTTTCTGTAGGTCTTCACAAGGTTGGCACACACTGTTGCTGGTATATTGGCCCATTCCTCCATGCAGATCTCCTCTAGAGCAGTGATGTTTTGGGACTGTCGCTGGGCAACACAGACTTTCAACTCCCTCCAAAGGTTTTCTATAGGGTTTAGATCTGGAGACTAGCTGGGCCACTCCAGGACCTTGAAATGCTTCTTACGAAGCCACTCCTTCGTTGCCCCAGCGGTGTGCTTGGGATCATTGTCATGCTGAAAGACCCAGACACTTTCATCTTCAATGCACTTGCTGATAGAAGGAGGTTTGCACTCAAAATATCACGATACATGGCCCCATTCATTCTTTCATGTACACGGATTAGTCGTCCTGGTTCCTTGGCAGAGAAATAGCCCCAAAGCATGATGTTGCCACCCCCATGCTTCACAGTAGGTATGGTGTTCTTAAGATGCAACTCAGCATTCTTTCTCCTCCAAACACGCCGAGTTGTGTTTCTACCAAACAGTTCCACTTTGGTTTCATCTAACCATATGACATTCTCCCAATACTCTTCTGGATCATCCAAATGCTCTCTAGCAAACGTCAGATGGGCCCAGACATGTAATGGATTAAGCAGGGAGACACGTCTGGCACTGCAGGATCTGAGTCCCTGGCGGCGTAGTGTGTTACTGATAGTAGCCTGTGTAACGTTGGTCCCAGCTCTCTGCAGGTCATTCACTAGGTCCCCCCGTGTGACTCTAGGATTTTTGCTCACCGTTTTGAGATCATTTTGACCCCACGGGGTGAGATCTTGTGTGGAGCCCCAGATCAAGGGAGATTATCAGTGGTCTTCAATTTTCTAATTATTGCTCCCACAGTTGATTTCTTCACACCAAGTGGCTTGCAGATTTAGCCTTCCCAGCCTGGTGCAGGGCTACAATTTTGTTTCTGGTGTCCTTCGACAGCTCATTGGTCTTCACCATAGTGGAGTTTGGAGTGTGACTGTTTGAGATTGCGGACAAGTGTGTTTTATACTGATAACAAGTTCAAACAGGTGCCAGTACTACAGGTAATGAGTGGAGGACAGAGGAGCCTCTTAAAGAAGAAGTTACAGGTCTGGGAGAGCCAGAAATCTTGCTTGTTTGTAATTGACCAAATACTTATTTTCCACCAAAATTTGAAAAAAATTTCTTTACAAATCAGACAATGTGATTTTCAGGATTTGTTTTCTCATTTTGTCTCTAATAGTTGAGGTCTACCTATGATGTCAATTACAGGCCTCTCTCATCGTTTTAAGTGGGAGAACTTACACAATTAGTGGCTGACTAAATACTTTTTTTCACCACTGTAGATGACTTCCTTCTACATGCACAGTGCAATGATGGCTGCGTCTCACAAGCTGAGACGTCATCTGTGGGGTCAACTGTATGTAACATACCTGGCGGCGTCCTTGCATGGTGGTCCATCTCCCACTGTGCAAGAGAGCGCACTTGATCTCCTGTCCAGAGTGTCTCTCTGGCTTCCCTCCATGCTGTCTGTTTGTGTCTGTCTCTGCTGCTTAAGGGCGGCGCCCGATCACTTCCTGCTTTTTGTACCTGCTGTGGGTCACACCCCTTGTGCGTCCTCAGCCTATTGCTGTCTGACACTTGGTATATAGCTCAGCAGCTCCCTTCTATCCCTGCCTGAGCATAAGTGTTTCCTTCAGTGTGTGCTTGCACTCTGTAGGTGCCAGGTCCCGTCTTTGTTTCCTTGTCTGCCTTTCCTGGAGGCTGTATTTCCAGGCCTGTCTGAACTTAGTCCTGTATGTCTCCTGCTTTGCGGTATTAGTTCCCGTGTCTGAACTAAGTCCTGTATGTCTCCTGCTTTTTGTATCAGTTCCCGTGTCTGAACTGAGTCCTGTATGTCTCCTGCTTTTTGTATCAGTTCCCGTGTCTGAACGGAGTCCTGTATGTCTCCTGCTTTTTGTATCAGTTCCCGTGTCTGAACTGAGTCCTGTATGTCTCCTGCTTTGCGGTATCAGCTCCCGTGTCTGAACTGTGTCCTGTATGTCTCCTGCTTTGCGGTATTAGTTCCCGTGTCTGAACTAAGTCCTGTATGTCTCCTGCTTTGCGGTATTAGTTCCCGTGTCTGAACTGAGTCCTTTCTGTGTTCTCTTGTCTGTCCTGTCTGAACACGCTCCTTGCCTGTTCGTTCTGCCTTCTAGTGGCCGATTTCCTAGACCCGCTCCTGTGTCTGGTCTGTCCTGTCTGAACACGCTCCTTGCCTGTTCGTTCCGCCTCTCTGGGGGCCGTATTCCCAGACCCGCTCCTGTATCCCTCTGCAGTGTCGGTCTCCTCCGTACACTCAGTTCCAGTCTGAACTCTCTCCTGTCCTTTACCTGTTTTGCCTCTATGTCCGTTCCCTTCCTTTTTCTGCAGAGTCTGAACTCGTACCTAACTCCTGCTTGTTGTCTCTGCAAGTACTGTGTGAGTATCTGGCTCTGTCTTTCCCGTCCTGTCTGTTCCGTGTGAACAGAGCCCTGTCCTCCCTGCTCAGCCTTGTCTGCACTCTAGCTGTGCTTGCCTGTAACCCTCTGCCTGTATTGTTCCTGAGTCCCGGTGTGTACTGGGTCCTATCCCGCCTGTGTTCCTACCTGCTAGTGCCTCCCTGTCTGCACTCTAGCTGTGCTTGTCTTTACCCCCCTGCCTGCATACCCGCCTGCCTGCATACCAGTCGTGCCTGCCTATACCCACCAGTCTGTGTGCCAGCCTACCAGCCTGTTCCTGTATTCCCCTGTGTGGGTCAACAGCCGTGTCCGGGGTCTGTCCTGGAGTAGCACCTGGTCCCTCTGCTCGGTTCCTCCTTGGTGCACTGGCGTCGTATGCCGTCGTGCGACCCTGGTCGGATCGGGTGAATACTTAGTCACGCCCCTCCAGGCATTCACTCTCCGGCACGGTCCAGTGGAATCACTACCAATCACACGCACACGCCGCTTAGCCCGGGCGTGTGCATAACAGCATGCTCAGGCCATGGTTCCCGTTGAGCCCCACGGCCTTCGCTCTTTGAGAAGTTTTTCCAGCGAATATATGCATTAAAATAAATAAATAAATTTTTTTTCCCTTAGCTGAGTTCCAGGCGAATTACGCACCGTCCAGATGGATCTATCAGCTCTCGTTCCTGCGGATCCGCCACGTTACTATGGGGATCCAAGACAGTGTCGTGCATTTGTGGAGCAATGCATGCTACACTTTAAGGCCTACCCTCTTTATTTTCCTTCCGATTGGGCTAAAGTGGCCTTTATGATGTCTTACCTGGCGGGTGATGCCTTGGAATGGATCAACCCCCTATATGAAACACAGGATCCGATCCTCCAGGACCTAATGGCCTTCCTGGTGGCCTTTCTAATGGTCTTCGATGATCCTAACCCGGAGGCTCCTGCTGAAGCTTCACTTCCCAATATCCCGGAGCAGCCCCAATGGGTAATGTGTGTGGGTAGCGCAATAGTCCTCCAGCCCAATGAGACTACTGCCCACCCAGAATCCTCTCAGGGTGACTACGCTTTCCGGAATACTTCTCTCAACCTCAAGAGGCAGTCCAGACGTGCTAGACTTAGAGGCAAGCCGTCACGCCAGGGCCTGTCCTCCCTGAGACCTCCTGACCCCAACCTTGAAGTCCCTACTGAAGCTTCATCTCCCTGTATCCCGGAGAAACCCCAATGGGTAGTGTGCGTGGGTAGTGCACCAGTTCTCCTGCCCGAAGAGACTTCTGCCCATCCAGACTCCACACAGGAGAACTTCCTGCACCCGGCATCAGATGCTTCTCTCTCTTTAACCGGTGTGCATGTCCAAGGATGCTCCAAAGCTGTGGTTACCTCTGAGTCTGTGCACCTCTACTACCTGGCGGAGGATCTCCAGTTGCCTCCTGAACCCTCCGGGATACCACTCGATGACAAATGGAGAGAGACTTCTCTACACCCGGTACTCAATACTTTGTCCGCTTCGTCCTGTGAGCCTGACAATGGGTACCCCAAAGTGGTAGTTACCTCCGAGTCTCTACACCCCTCCGACCAGGCGGAGGATCTCCAGTTGTCTCCTGAACCCTTCGGGGTGCTACCTGGTAACGAAAGGACAGAGACTCTCCTATACTCTGTACCTGATACCTCGCTCGCTTCGTCCAGTGAGTCCAACCTAGTGTACTCCGAAGCAGAGGTTACTCCCGAGTCTCTACACCCCTCCGACCAGGCGGAGGACCTCCAGTTGTGTTCAGAACCCTTCGGGGTGCCACCTGGTGGTGAATGGACAGAGACTTTCCTATACTCGGTACCCGATACCTCGCCTGCTTCCTCCAGTGAGTCCGACCTAGTGTACTCTGAAGCAGTTGTTTTCTCTGAGCCTCTGCACTCTTCTGACCCGGCGGAGGACCTCCAGTTGTTTCCTGAATCCTCCGGGGTACCACCAGATAACAAAGAGACAGTGACTTTTCCTCATTATGTACCTGATAACCCGTCTATTTTTTCATGTGAGCTTGACAAGATGTACCTCGAAGCAGAGATTACCCTCAAGTCTCTGTCCCCCTCCAACCCAGTGAACGACTGGTCCTCGAATTCCCTGCGGAAGATTCTGGCAGGTCTGAAGAAGAGGGGGCGTAAGGGGGGAGGTACTGTAACATACCTGGCGGCGTCCTTGCATGGTGGTCCATCTCCAACTGTGCAAGAGAGCGCACTTGATCTCCTGTCCAGAGTGTCTCTCTGGCTTCCCTCCATGCTGTCTGTTTGTGTCTGTCTCTGCTGCTTAAGGGCGGCGCCCGATCACTTCCTGCTTTTTGTACCTGCTGTGGGTCACACCCCTTGTGCGTCCTCAGCCTATTGCTGTCTGACACTTGGTATATAGCTCAGCAGCTCCCTTCTATCCCTGCCTGAGCATAAGTGTTTCCTTCAGTGTGTGCTTGCACTCTGTAGGTGCCAGGTCCCGTCTTTGTTTCCTTGTCTGCCTTTCCTGGAGGCTGTATTTCCAGGCCTGTCTGAACTTAGTCCTGTATGTCTCCTGCTTTGCGGTATTAGTTCCCGTGTCTGAACTAAGTCCTGTATGTCTCCTGCTTTTTGTATCAGTTCCCGTGTCTGAACTGAGTCCTGTATGTCTCCTGCTTTTTGTATCAGTTCCCGTGTCTGAACGGAGTCCTGTATGTCTCCTGCTTTTTGTATCAGTTCCCGTGTCTGAACTGAGTCCTGTATGTCTCCTGCTTTGCGGTATCAGCTCCCGTGTCTGAACTGTGTCCTGTATGTCTCCTGCTTTGCGGTATTAGTTCCCGTGTCTGAACTAAGTCCTGTATGTCTCCTGCTTTGCGGTATTAGTTCCCGTGTCTGAACTGAGTCCTTTCTGTGTTCTCTTGTCTGTCCTGTCTGAACACGCTCCTTGCCTGTTCGTTCTGCCTTCTAGTGGCCGATTTCCTAGACCCGCTCCTGTGTCTGGTCTGTCCTGTCTGAACACGCTCCTTGCCTGTTCGTTCCGCCTCTCTGGGGGCCGTATTCCCAGACCCGCTCCTGTATCCCTCTGCAGTGTCGGTCTCCTCCGTACACTCAGTTCCAGTCTGAACTCTCTCCTGTCCTTTACCTGTTTTGCCTCTATGTCCGTTCCCTTCCTTTTTCTGCAGAGTCTGAACTCGTACCTAACTCCTGCTTGTTGTCTCTGCAAGTACTGTGTGAGTATCTGGCTCTGTCTTTCCCGTCCTGTCTGTTCCGTGTGAACAGAGCCCTGTCCTCCCTGCTCAGCCTTGTCTGCACTCTAGCTGTGCTTGCCTGTAACCCTCTGCCTGTATTGTTCCTGAGTCCCGGTGTGTACTGGGTCCTATCCCGCCTGTGTTCCTACCTGCTAGTGCCTCCCTGTCTGCACTCTAGCTGTGCTTGTCTTTACCCCCCTGCCTGCATACCCGCCTGCCTGCATACCAGTCGTGCCTGCCTATACCCACCAGTCTGTGTGCCAGCCTACCAGCCTGTTCCTGTATTCCCCTGTGTGGGTCAACAGCCGTGTCCGGGGTCTGTCCTGGAGTAGCACCTGGTCCCTCTGCTCGGTTCCTCCTTGGTGCACTGGCGTCGTATGCCGTCGTGCGACCCTGGTCGGATCGGGTGAATACTTAGTCACGCCCCTCCAGGCATTCACTCTCCGGCACGGTCCAGTGGAATCACTACCAATCACACGCACACGCCGCTTAGCCCGGGCGTGTGCATAACACTGTATATCATAGCTGACACCATGCTGCAATGGTCATGATTGGTATTACCAGCACCAATTGCAGCCATTTACCCAATAATGGCAGCGTAACTAGATAGTTATCTGTGCTAGTGAGCTCCATCTTTAAGCCTAAGCCTAACACCTATGGGTGTTGATAGATGCAGGTCAGCTAGCTACATTGGCTTGTAAGTAGTGTTGAGCATTCCGATACTGAAATATCGGGTATAGGCCGATATTCGCGGTATCGAAATTCCGATACTTAATTCCGATACTTTTAGAATATCGAATACCGGAATCGGAAGTTCCCATAATGCCTGCGCTCTGCAGTGTCTCTGAAGGATGGCAAGCTGGATAGCAGCGCTCAGCTGCGATCCAGACTATCATCAGAATGCCATCCCAGCGTGGGAGAATTCTCCTGATTGTTTAAAAGCCGGCGGGCGGTAAAAAGCCGCCGGCTTTTAAACAATCACACAGCCCCATACTGCTTCCCCGCAGCCTCCCACCCTGATCCTCCGCTCCCCCCATCCTGATCGTAAGTTAGGACTGGGCGGGGAGCGAAGGACCCGGGCGGGGAAGCCGGGGGTGAAAAGACTTCACCGTCGGCTTTCCCGTTCTGTGCTGCGCTTTCCCGTCGGTTATTTCAAATGAACAGCTGAGGTATCAGGTGATGCTGATCAGCTGTTCATTTGAAGTAGCCGCAGTGCCCTCAGAGGGTTCATGTGAGTTCATGCTTGACTGCATGAACTCACATGAACTTTCCCACGGCCACACAGGTCAGCCTCACCTCCCAGACCCATCATGATTAGTGTGTGCGCGGTGTCTGTGCGATGTCTGCGGGTGTGTGCGGGTGTGCGCGGTGTCTGTGCGATGCCTGCGGGTGTGTGCGGGTGTGCGCGGTGTCTGTGCGATGCCTGCGGGTGTGTGCGGGTTTGCGGGGTGTCTGTGCGATGTCTGCGGGTGTGCGCGGTGTCTGTGCGATGTCTGCGGGTGTGTGCGTGCAGGCAGACATAGGCCGATGTGACACTACTACTCCCATCGGCCTATGTCTGTCCCCCGTCCACTCGTGCCAGCAGGATCAGCTTGATGGGAGCAGTAGTTCCCATCAGCCTGATCCTGTTATTTTTGCCCCTATACATCTTTTATTATTTTAGGCCCCCATATATATTTGTTTTTGGTCCCCAATAAATTTTAAATACATGTCATTGGTGGCCAGTGGTTACCTAAAATAAATTAGTTTATACATTACCTGTCCCCGCCGATCGCCACCTAAAATAAAGTAAAAAATAAATAACTACACCTATACTCACATAGACACCTAATTCCCCGAAGCCATCGATCTCCTGTAATAAAATATTGTTATAGCAGAAGATGGAGTCCCTCAAGTTTAAAGGCCCCATCTATGCTATATAAGTCTGACAGTTATTTTAGGTGAAAACAACAGCAAGCTGAAATGTTCCTTCTTGTATCAATAGCGTGTCCTTGCTAAGAAGATAACGTGTCCTCCCTGGCCAGATGTTTCTTCTTTTAGCAATAATGTGTTCTTGCAAGAAAATAACGAGGCCTTGCTAACCAGATACGTCTAATTAAATATTTTAAAGCATACCGTTTCCTGCCTTCAGGGTGTATATTAGCCCTGTGTTTTGTAATAAAGTTTAGAGCATGTTTAGACACAAACATCCTGTCCTGTGTCTCATTCTCTCCGATATCGTAATCCAAAGGATAGAAGACCCAAAATGCAGTGACGACAGCTGGCGCCTCGAACAGGAACCTTGAGTTAATCTACCCAGGGGTGCTCGACCGGTCCGAGACGTGGGACGAGTGAAGCTCTCTGTTGGTGATATATACAGCGCTGAGGTAAGAATAACTGTTATATTCTACCTAAATTATATCACTGCATAGAAGAGACTCCCTCACCCCCGAGCGGTCGGCTCCCCAGGTAATTCACAGATTGTTGTCTGGCTCAGGTCCCTTTGAACCAGTAGAATCTCCCTCAGATAAATTGACAGTCCTGCCTTCTATCCTTTGGAGAATTTAAGAATGAAAGTATGGATCCAATGATTGTGGTGTGGGTGTGTCTCGGAATTGATGTTTTTGGTCTGTTTTTCTGGCTGGCGTATAAGTCCTAGAGAGGCTAGTAGTGGAATGGTTCAGAAACCTTTGTGGCCCATTGTCTAAGTGACCATTGTCTAAGTGACTGAGGAGTCTCTTCTAGGTGAGGAGAACTGAAAAAATGGGGAACCAAAATGCCAAGGAAGGCATTATAGCCAAAGACTTAGTAGTACGCAGAGAAGGGAAAGAGGCACTGATTGGAATTGACAAAATATTGTGTAAAGCGGGAATGAATGAGAATGGAGAGATGAATGGAGAGAAATGGAAATCCTTCTTTAACTCCTATCATGGATGGCTGAAAGATAAGGGTCTGGGACAGTGGATGTATGGATGAATGCATTCACTTATTTTGAAGGAAAGATTGAAGAACTAGGAGACGGATGTTACAGACTGACAAAAACCGGAATGACAGATTTTCCTCCCTGTCCGTCCCCGACGTCACCCCCGCCCCAGTACCAGAATTCCCAGGAACCTAAATGTTGGGTTTGCCCCAGATGTGGACAGCAGAATCCCTTGACAGTAGACATCTGTGTGGCATGTGGAGGACCGAGACCCCACCCAGCTAGTCTATTCCCAATGAGGACAGTAGTTGTGCCAGGAGCACCGGGAGCAGCAGCAGCAGCAGCAGGGGGGGATGCAGTGGTTCCAGGTCAGGAAGCTCGTACAATGTTAATGTAATAGACCATGGAGTCCCTCACAGCAGTTGGCGTTGATCTCCCAGCTGCCTGATCCGTCCCAGTCCCCTATGGGTTTTGCCCGAATGATCACCACCATACAGGATACGTACCATGCCACTAGAATAGTTCTGCAAGGGGTAATTAAGGGGAAATTGGCAGATGAAGCTCGATATGACAGACTGACGGACTAAACTTATAAACAATATGACAGTAGAACGGGCCCTGATGTAGCGGAGGCTAATGATGCAGCAGCCGGGGTTCTGTACGCAAAAGCGTTGGTAAAAGCATGTCAACACAGGCAAGCAGAAAAGCAAGTTACACTAGAAGATAGAGTGCAGGGGAAGGAGGAAGATCCTAAGGATTATTTCTATGCACTAAAGAAAACCTGGTCAGAAATGGGGTTCAACCCCGGAAATAAGACTAGTGAGAGGGTATTAGCAAGTGCTTTCATGAATGGACTAAAGAAAGAGATTGCAGAGAAGGTAAAAGCAAGTAGACCAGAGTGGAGATCAGTGAAGGCAGAAGATTTAGCTAGAATAGCTCAGGGGGCACAGCATGACATAGCGCAGGCAAAGAGAGCTGCCAGAGTACATATAGTAGAGACGACCCCCAGAAACAACAGAGGCAGAGGACGGACTGAAGGAGGAGGACAGAAACTGTGTTACGGATGTAAAAAGCCAGGACATTTTAGAAAGAACTGTAGGACCAACCCTTATCCAAATGCTCAGAGTACGGGTCCTCCAGCTGACCAAACAACGCCCCCATAGGATGAGGGCAGCTTGCACATGAACCCCCTCATCTCCTTACCCCCAACTCCCAGTTGTATAGTGCAGGTGAACCTACCAGGGGGACATGAAATCGATTTCCAAGTAGATACGGGGGCCGACAATTCAGTAATTACGCAAGGTGATTGGCCATATACTGACACTGATTTTTCACATCATGTCATTGCCACCCCCTTCAATTCCCCGTCTATCCTGCTCCCTGTCACTAAGAAAATTCCCCTGCAAATTCAAGGAGCTACTGTACATAGCCAGCTCATGGTATCGCCCCGAGGCCAATGTAATCTATTGGGAAATGATGTGTTGTCCCAATTACAAGCACATATTGAGTATCATCCCGATGGCACTGTCACCATGACCCCAGGTTTAAAACTAAGTACCCTTTGCAAAATTATGTCACTAGATATTGCCAGCATAGAAGAGACAAATGAGTTTCCCCCGATATTGGAGCATGCTGTGCCACATGATTTTTGGGCCTCAGACAAAACAGATGTTGGTAGGTTAAGAGTTCAACCAGTAATGGTAAAATTAAAACCAGGAGCAATCTTACCTCAACAAAGGCAGTATCCCCTTACCTCGGCTCAAGAGAATGCCATAGCCCAGCAAGTCCAAAAATTACTACACAGTAACACCCCCCCCCGGCCCCTCTATCCATTCCAGAGACTGCAAATTGATTATATTCAGCTGCCAAAGTCAGGATCATGTGAATATGTGTTGGTCTGTATTGATTCGTTCTCAGGATGGCCAGAGGCTTTCCCGATTGCCAAAGCCACGGCTGCGGCAACCGCAAAGAAACTGCTTGCGGAGGTGGTTTGCAGGTATGGGGTAGCAGAGGTAATTGAGAGTGACAGAGGTACACACTTCACAGGTGAAATAATGAATGAAGTCATGTCAGCTCTAGGAATTCAACAAGCATTCCACACCCCATATCACCCGCAAAGTAGTGGTAAAGTGGAAAGACTTAATGGGACATTGAAATTAAAAATTCAGAAAGCCATGGCTGAGACAGGAAAACCATGGCCGGACTGTTTACCGCTTGCTCTGTTTTCAGTAAGATACACGCCTAATAAAAAGACTGGACTCTCTCCATATGAGATATTGTTTGGCAACGTACCCAGCCTAGGGTGTTTCTATCCGCAAGCATTAGAAATGAACAACCATGTGCTAAGTTCCTACGTAAGGGCTTTACACAAAAAGATTAAGCAAATACATGATAATGTCTTCAGTTCTCTTCCAGATCCAGATCAAGACTCTAGCAGCCATACGCTGCAACCTGGAGACTGGGTGGTTATAAAAAGACACGTGAGGAAAAGCCTAGATCCACGGTTTGACAGACCCTTTCAAGTTCTGCTGACCACAAGTACAGCCATTAAGCTAGAGGGAAAAGAGGCCTGGATCCACGCATCCCATTGCAAAAAGATACTAGGAGAACTAGCGGACAAAGAATGATGACATTGTTTATACTTACCTGCATCCTTGCGACCACAGGCACATGGACTAGGTTGAGCGCCACAGATGGAGACAACAATAGATTCATTAAACACCATCTTGCTCTAATCGATGGACTAAAGGAGCAAAACCAGACCATTGCTAACTGTTGGATATGTACACATGCCCCTGTGACGTCCACTAGCATACCATTTCTCGCTGTCCCAGTCTCATGGGAAGAGATAAACTTTTGGGTGAACTGTTCAGATACTTTGGCCAATAATTGCACACAGAGATTTTCCTTTCTAAATCCCGCAAATTGGGTTAAAGGTATCGGTGGGTGGTTGGCTGGTATAGTACAAGCTATTTTACAGGTTTTGCTAATGTGCCTTGCGGTTTATTTGGTTTTTAAGCTTTTTCTAATGTGTATTCAGCGTTGTACTAAAAGAAAACATAGAGATTCGTATTGATAAATGAAGGAACAAAAGGATGGAATGTTATAGCAGAAGATGGAGTCCCTCAAGTTTAAAGGCCCCATCTATGCTATATAAGTCTGACAGTTATTTTAGGTGAAAACAACAGCAAGCTGAAATGTTCCTTCTTGTATCAATAGCGTGTCCTTGCTAAGAAGATAATGTGTCCTCCCTGGCCAGATGTTTCTTCTTGTAGCAATAATGTGTTCTTGCAAGAAGATAACATGGCCTTGCTAACCAGATACGTCTAATTAAATATTTTAAAGCATACAGAAACTAGCTTTTTCACTTGTTCAGCTAAACTGTATAATCGAACCATATATGGTAAATCCGTTTCCTGCCTTCAGGGTGTATATTAGCCCTGTGTTTTGTAATAAAGTTTAGAGCATGTTTAGACACAAACATCCTGTCCTGTGTCTCATTCTCTCCGATATCGTAATCCAAAGGATAGAAGACCCAAAATGCAGTGATGACAATATAAAATAATAAACCACAACCTTATCCTTACCCCTCCGTAGTAGTCCACGAGTGTCCCACGATGATCTCCAGTTTAGAGCAGCCACATAGAATGTGACCGCTCTGAACCGCTGCCGCCGCTAGAATGACGGGGCCGTAAAGCAGCCCCGTCACTGCATAAGCGGGTTCGCCGGAGTTCAGGCAGCGCAGCTCCGGTTAGCTCCTTTACGGCCCTGCTGTACCGTGAGAAATTCCCACGGTTCAGCAGTGCCGTAAAGGAGGTCTCCGGAGCTGCGCTGCCTGAATGCACTCCGGTGACCTCAGTCAGTGGCTCCCGCTGCCGGGAGCGGACGTGTTCCCGGCAGTGTGAGCTTACAGCAGCCATGCACAGCTGTCACCATCTCCAGATGTGACAGCTGTGCATGGGAGATCAGCGCAGGAACGTGGACAGGTACCAATTTTTTTTTAGTAAACTAAGAATTAAATAATATGGTGTGTTTTATTTCAAATAAATTATTTTTTTCTGTGTTTTAGTGTGTGTTTTTTCTTTTTAACACTTTGTAGGTTAGTAATGGGGGTGTCTTATAGACGCCCATCATTACTAACCTGGGCTTCATGGCAGCTGGCGCTGACATGAACCCCACCACTATTACCCCTGCCACCGCACCAGGGCAGCGTGGAAGAGCGAGGCTAAGTGCCAGAATTGGCGCATCCTATGGATGCGCTATTTCTGGGGCGGCTGACGGCTGGTGTTTCTAGCCTGGGAGGGGGCCAATATTCACGGCACCCTTCCTGGGCTATTAATATCAGCCCCCAGCTGTCTGCCTAGCCTTTGCTAGCTATTAAAATAGGGGGGACCCCACATCATTTTTTTGGGGGGGTCTCCCATTTTAATAGCTAGTAAAGGTTAGGTATTCAGCTGGGGGCTGATATTAGTAGCCTGGGAAGCTCCGTGGGTATTACCCCCTTCCCAGGCTTCAAACATCTGCCCCAACCGTCTGCTTAACCTCCACTAGAGACTAAAATTACGGGGAACCCCATGCCAATTTTTTTTGTAATAAATCCTTTATTTTAACACTAAATGACAAGTACAATAATCAACACTATCACTGTACTTCTTATATATGTGACTGACATGTTTCTATCTATCTAATCTATCTGTGATGCTCTATTCTTTCTGTTATAAATTGTCGGGTACCGCTGCTGAATTGCCGGCCGGCTTTTTTAAAGAGACGGTGCATGAAAACACTAATATTTTTTTTAAATAAATCCTTTACACTAAATGACAAGTACAGTAAGCAACACTGTCACTGTACTTATTATATATGTGACTGACATGTTTCTATCTATCTAATCTATGTGTGAAGCTCTATTCTTTCTGTTCTAAATTGTCGGGTACTGGTGTATGCCACTGTTGAATTGCCGGCTTTTCATGTTTCACTGTGAGCACTGTTCCCATCGATTTGGGCAACCACCTCCCCCAATACATTCTACATTATTGTTAGTTGTTTTCCTTCATGTAGAATTAACCTACAAGGAAAGAAAGGGTTTATTTTCATTCCGATATTTGTGTCCCATTGACTTGCATTGGTTACCGGTATCGGAATCGGCGATATCCGATACTTTTTGGGTATCGGCCCGATCCAATCCGATCCGATATTTCCTGATATCGGAAGGTATCGCTCAACACTACTTGTAAGGCCTTGCAATATGCAGGATCTAACAGACAAAAAGTCAGTCTAAGGCCACGGCCCCACTATCAGTATTTGGTCAGTATTCGGTCAGTCATTTTTCTCAGGAATGGGAGCCAAAAAAACAGGAGTGGTGATAAATGCAGAATTGGTGACTTGTTTCTATTATACCTTTTTTCTGATTGTCCCTCACCTGATTTTGGCTCCCACTCCTGAGAAAAAATACTGACCGAATATTGACCAAATACTGATAGTGGGGCCGTGCCCTAAAACCAACATCTCATATTCTGTAGTACAGAAGTATTGCTGGATATTAGATCGGTGATCAGGCAACTAAATGATGGAAGTCCCAAATAGCGTCAAAGTAAAAAGAAAATTGCAAAAATGAAAAAAAAATTGTATATAAAGTATGAAAACATGACAGAAAAATATTTTGCCACTGAAAATGCTGATTTATGTAAAAACAAAAGCAAATAGAAAGTTTGGTATTGTCGAATCTGGAATGACCCAAGCTAAAAACTGTACCATAGTCCATACAGTGAACACCATAAAAAAAATTTAAAAAAACACCAAAAATGTAGCTTTTTCATTATACTAACACAAAAATGGAATAAAAAGTGATCAAAAAGTTGAACAGAAAAAATGGTATTAGGGTGTGTTCCCACTATGCGTTTTTTAAGCATTTCTGCAGCGGCAATTCCCCCGCAGAAATGCTTAAAAAACGCTTGGTAGAAGGTTTGCAATGTTCCCCAATGATAATTCGCATGTGCTGTGCACATGCTGCGGAAATTTCCGCTGCGGATTATCATTGCGGAAAAATCCGCAGCACTACCAATTATTTTGCGTAATTGCCGCCATTGACTTGCATTTGTGGCGCCCCTAAGGGTTCGACCGCCACAGGAATGCTGCACTTCTGCAATGGAGTGTGGTGTTCCTCCTCTGAGGTAAGCCCAGTGTGATGGTAGTAGCCTTTTGTATCCAACACCACATTCCACCAGAGAGAGCTAGTATGCACCAGGTGCTGCTCCCCTGGTTACAGGGAGACTGGGGAACACAAAGTGGTAGGAACCAGTTAGTGGGTGTGGGTGGAGGAAACACTAGTTAGTGACACTTAAAATTTCATATTTAATAGAATGCCATCTTTGATCTTGGTCTTTCGTTGGTCCTAGTTAGTCAAGTTCTAGTGGTCGTACTGTGCTGTCAAACTACTGTGTGTTAATGTGACTTCCCTCCGGGAGCGCAGATTCTGTGTGGGCCTGCACCGGCATGGGACACAGCCCTCGTACCCCTATCTTTGGGACGAGAGGTAGGTTGCAGACAAGGAATGTCTCAACCCGGCCGAGGACCAGGATCAAGAAGGCCCGGGAGCTTTAGAGTGTGGCTCCCTAGCAAATGGGTCCCGGGGAGGATGCAGACGGAGCAGAGCATGCCACCTGTCCTCGCCTACCTGATCTATTCAGAGGGATTCCGGCTGCGAGAGGGGTACCGGCCCCCGACACCCGACCTTGTACTCCAAGTCCAGGACGGGAAAGCCTGGTTAGGCCCTGAGGATCCCGCCGGGCATCGGATGGAGAGGAATTGCCACCCGAGCCCTACACCTGAGAGGAGCTCAGAGGGAGACCTGGCCTATCTACACACGCACAGACGGGAAAGGGTGAAGTCTGTAGTGCAGGAACACTCTGGTCTAGGGTCGCTGCCGAACACTGGACTTCCTCGGAGGTAGTCGAACCCCCTTGTCTGGTGGCCGCAGGACTCCGCGAGGAGCAGGGAGTCGCCTTCCCGCTAACATCTCTGAGTGAGTAAAGCCTTGGAAGTTCACCCCTATGGCCTCCGGACTGTTCATTACGCGCCATACCACGCAACGCGGTGCCCGTACTCCCCGCGCTACTGCTACGGCGCTGGTGGTCCTTCACCAGACACCACAGGTGGCGTAGTCGTTAATCAGCCACTCAACCCGGAATAGCCCACACCATCTCTTTCTAATGTGACGGCCCTGAGCACGGGTCGGGCCCGGGCCACGGCTGCATCCCATCTTTTCGACACAGGGCCCGACTCCGAGTCCCCCAACACCCAGGGTAAAACACGGGCTTTCTGAGTAGATGCTTTATATCTGTATGACTACATGTGCCCATGCGGATATTAAGCGATTCAATGTGCGGATGATACCCGGGTCTGGAGAAGAGGAGACTCTCCTCCAGACCCGGGTGCCATAGTACCTGTAAAAAAAAAAGAATTTAAAATAAAAAAATACATTATACTCACCTTCTGATGGCCTTCTGATGGCCCTTGGTCTCCTTAGTGATGCGTCCTGGCTCCCCGGCGGCTCGCAATGGTCTAAAAGGACCTTCCATGTCGCCCGATATGGAGGGAACTTCAACCACCGGCGCGGCCGCTGCCGCGGTAGTGCCACTATCCATGCCATATATACCGGGGGCGGCGTGGTTGCCCCAGTACTCAGGAGAGTTGCACACCCTGAGTGACTTCAAGGAGAGACTAAGCAGTTTATTTAAAGTATACCCCCTGTCCGAGGAACAGAAAGTGAGCATCCTCATAGGCCAGTTAATCGGTGCAGCCCAGAGAGAAGTAAAATCCTGGTTAGTCAGAGAAAAAGGGACTGTAAAAGAGATACTGACCCGCCTAAAGGACACTTTTGACACTCGTACTACTGCAGAGATAAAGATGAAGTTTTATGGGTGCAAACAACGGGCACAGGACAGTGTACGGGACTATGCTTTAAACCTGCAGGAGGCGCTGAGGGCCATCAAACAGGTAGACCCTGACAGTGTGCGTGATGAAAGCAGACTCTTAACTGAGCAATTTATTGAGGGTTTACTGTCCAGCGCCCACCGAACCCAGCTGCGCATAATGGCTCTGCAAAACCCTGACTTGGACTTTGCTCAATTTAAGGACAGGGCCATCCGGGTGCTACGGGAACCAGCACCAGGTGACGCTACAGCTCACCGGCGCCCAGCTATCACCTACCACCAGGAGGTGGCACCCTTTTCCCCGGAGCCTGTAGGAGCTGAGGCACAGACTCTGGACAATGCCCCGTCTACAGACCTGCACCATCAGGTCCAAGAGTTAACTAAAAGTGTAGCTGCGCTAACCAAAACTGTGCAGTCCTTGCAGGTGTATCCCAAAGGAAAGATCCAGCTGGCTTTCAGTCCGGAGGACGTCCCGTGGCGCCAACAGAAGAGGATTCCACCATCCAGAGGGAGGAACAGCGACCGCTACGACCAGGATGGACAACCCATCTGCCGCCGCTGCAACCAGCCAGGACATTATGCAAAGTACTGTCATTTAAACGAGCAAAACCTGGGGCAGAGGGCCAACCCCCAGGCATAAGACCACCAGGCCCATCAAGCTGGCGAGACAAATATGTGGGAGGACGACCAGTCCTACGTATCGTGCTGGACGGCTTTCCAATGAGCGCGTTGCTGGACACTGGGCCCCAGGTGACCACCATCCCCTACATTCTTTTCAAACTGTACTTGACTGATTCGGACATTACCCGCTGTCCAGACGAACATTTGAGTATTTATGCTAGTAATGGTCAACCCGTACCTCAGGTGGGGTACAAAGAAGTGACCATAAAGGTTGGCAAAGTCGAACTGCCAGCACAAGGACTGATTATTGTCGACATTGATCGCCGAGAAAGTTATCCCATGATAACCTTAGGCACTAATGTCATTGAAAATTGTCTTGCAGAAATAATTGCCTTGTTACAGCAGGTTGTGGAGACTGCCAGTTCCAGCCAGCAGCGGGTTCTACAAAGAGAGATCAGAGCCCTGATGAAAAGACAACAGGTAGAACTGTCTGGTGGTGAAATTGGCAGTGTCAGGATGAGCGACCCATTCCCTATTGCCATGCCCCCACGAAGTGAAATGCTGATATGGTGCCGGGCAGCAATCAGTCTCTGGGGTAGAGATTACCAGGCCCTGGTAGAGCCCGTCTACTCTGACAGTAGGCCCACCATTTTGACAGCCAGGGGGGTGGTCGATGTCCGCCATGGGAGAGTGCCAGTCCGCATCCTGAACATTGGGGAAAAAGAAGTCCATTTGTCCGGTATGCCACCCTAGCCAAGCTATTTACCATCAATCAAAATGCTATAAAAACAGTGGAACCTCAACACCAAAAACAAGGAGTATACCGGGTGGTCCAAGAGTATGAAAGGGTCTTCAGTAAACACCCACTCGACTTCGGGCAGGTAAAGGGGGTTCAACACCATATCCCCACGGGAGACCATCCACCCATTAAAGAAAGGTACCGGCCTGTACCGCCAGCACACTACCAAAATGCCAAAGGGATGTTGCAAGAGATGAAGGAGGCTGGGGTAATAAGAGACAGTTGTAGCCCCTGGGCAGCTCCAATAGTTCTTGTAAAGAAAAAGGATGGCACAATGAGAATGTGTGTAGACTACAGGCAAATTAACCGCATAACACATAAAGATGCATACCCGCTACCCAGGATAGAGGAGTCACTAGCTGCGTTAAAATCTGCTAATTATTTCTCTACTTTGGATCTTACTAGTGGGTATTGGCAGGTTCCAGTAGCAGAGGCGGATAAGGAAAAGATCGCATTCACCACCCCGATGGGCCTCAGCGAGTTCAACTGCATGCCATTCGGGCTCTGCAACGCCCCAGGAACCTTCCAGCCGTTGATGGAGTGCTGTCTAGGGCATAAGAATTTCGAGACAGTCCTGCTGTACCTGGATGACATCATAGTATACTCCAAAACATATGAGGATCATCTGAAGCACCTGGCGGAAGTGTTTGAAGCCCTGGCTGGCTTTGGCCTGAAGGTGAAGCCGTCTAAGTGCCACCTGCTGAAGCCCGAAGTACAGTACTTAGGACATGTGGTAAGCGCTGACGGTGTAGCACCAGACCCCGATAAGATCACCGTAATCAAGGACTGGCCGAGACCTTCCACCATCAAAGAAGTGCGGCAGTTCCTCGGGTTGGTAGGCTACTACCGAAGGTTTATACCAGGCTTCACCAAGATGGCGGCACCCATGCAGGACCTCCTGATAGGCCAGTCCAGGAAGGCCAAGAACCAGAAACCAACATTCAAATGGGACAAGCTGGAAGATGAGTCCTTCACCAGGTTGAAGATGACCCTAACAGGAGACGAGGTCCTGGCCTACCCTGATTATGGCCAACCCTTCATCCTTCACACGGACGCGAGCAACGTGGGACTAGGAGCGGTGCTGTCCCAGATCCAGCAAGGCAGAGAAAGGGTGATAGCCTACGCCAGCAGGAAGCTCCGGCCCACAGAAAGAAACCGAGAAAATTACAGCTCCTTCAAGTTGGAGTTCCTTGCCATCGTCTGGGCTGTGACTGAGCGCTTCAAACATTATCTCGCCTCGTCCAAATTCACTCTGTACACGGATAATAACCCGCTGACACACCTGGACACTACAAAACTTGGTGCCCTGGAACAAAGATGGATGGCCCGACTGTCTAATTACGAATTCACCATCAAGTACCGGGCTGGGCAAAAGAATGCAAACGCAGATGCGCTGTCCAGAATGCCTAACTTGCCAGACGGGGGAGAAGACCCAGAGGAGCTGGAAGAGATAGAAATCCCCGCGTTCCACCGCAATGGGATAAAGCAGTGCTCCCATTGTGTGAAGAACAGGTGCTCTGCCAACAGAGAAGCCACGTTCAATCCATTGCCCAACCATGGATGGGCAAAAACACAAGACAGTGACCCGGCTGTTCGCCTAGTCAAAGAGTTGCTGACACAAGCTGACTCATACCCTGATTCAGATGCTTCAGAAGAGACCAAACGGCTCAGACAGTAGCCAGAGCTTTCCAACAGCACTTCTGCCGCCCGCATGGTTACCCAGAACGTGTGCTAACTGACCAAGGTCCGGCCTTTGAAGCAGAAGTATTCCAGGAATTCTGCAACCTGTACGGCTGCAAGAAGATCCGTACAACGCCTTATCATCCCCAGACCAACGGGATGTGTGAAAAGATGAATCAGGTAGTGATAGACCTACTGAAGACGTTGCTCCTAGAGGAACGCAGCCTGTGGCCAGAAAAGTTGCCAGACCTGGTGGATCTCTACAACCACATCCCAGTGAATTCCACCAACTGCACACCAGCTTACCTGATGAGAGCGAGACCTGGTGGGCTGCCCATCGATCTGGATATGGGAGTTCTGACACCAGAGGACGCCTCACCGGATGCGGATTGGGACACTGAGCGGCAACAGCAATATCGTAAGGTACAGGAAAGTGTTGAAAGAAGTCTGTCCCAAGCAAGAGAAAGGCAAGATACGACTTACAATCAACATGCACCTGCTGCCCCCTTGTCACCTGGAGAGCAAGTCCTAAAGAGAAAAAGGCGGCTCTATAAATTGGATGACCAGTGGGAAAAAGAGCTGTACACCATTCTACCATCAAGTCATGATAACACCAAGGTGTACCTCATAAGTAAGGATGGAGGAGAAACGATAGCAGCAGTTTCCAGAGACCACCTGAAGAAATGTCCCGAGCAGCTAGAGCATGCTGAAGAAGGCCAAGATATCCCTCAACCCACAGAGGAAGTGGAAGAAATGGTCAGCACAGTACTCGGAGAATTTCCCCGGTCATGGACGCAAGTGAATAATGCCATTGTTGTGCCAGTCCTTACCTTTCTCCAACCAACTCCTCAGGAAGTTGCAGAAGTCTCAGTAGAGTTGGAAGAACCATTGGCCCCGGAGACAGAAGATTCCTTATCAGCAGACCATGAGAATCTACCCTCTGCTAGCAGCGAGCCTGTCGTACCCACGGTAAGCCAAAGGATCCGCAGGAATCTTCCCAACCTACCAGAGACACCTCCAAGCATCAGTAGTGAGGTGAACGTTGAGCCCACCACACCAGGGGTAGACACAAGGGACCAAGGTAGAACACAGACAGACAGTGTGTTACGTAGATCTACCAGAAGCACCACAGGTCAAATCCCTGCCCGCTGGAGGATTTAGATGTAACCTATAACTGTAGTATTGCAAATGTTGAAATGTTTTATATGTATGTACTAATTGTGTTTTTCCAGTTACCCGACAGGGTCCAAAGACTTTTAGGTTATGGACAGTGAATAACCAAAAACTTACCCTGTAAATAGTTGCACCTGTAAAAGTGCTCCTTTGTGCCAGGCCACAGAACAAAAACCCGTGGAGGTGGCTGAAGACGTGGTCCAACATCCGGATCATCAATGCCCTGTAGCCACCCCAGGGCCCCCGTGGAGGGTTTGGGACGGGTCCCTCAAACTACATCTTCTTCAGTGGAATGGACACCTGGTTACGGATGATACCGTGACCTAAAAAGACAGTAATGCCTGTAAATATGTTCAAGTATTGTTATTGCTATTGTTTATTGTTATCTGTTACATTTTTGCAAAATATGCTCAGTCCCGGAGTTCTGAAATTTACTAGGGGGAAATGTGGCACCCCAGAGGGTCTGGTTGCCACAGTGGTAGTAATACCATGTCTGGGAGCAAAACAGGAGTTTCCTGGTCAGGAACACATTACATGCAACACCTCCTGCCCCAGGCCAGAAAGGGGAGGATCCTGCCCTATATAACTGGATCTGGAGGCGGGGTTAGTTTAGTCAGTGTCAGGAGTCAAGTAGGACACGAAGGAGTAAGGAGCTAGGGACTGGAGCTGGAGATAGCTCGTCCTAGCCAGAATACGCAGAGAACCGGACACCGGAGTCCGAGGCTGTGGGACCCTTCAGGCCCAGCAGTAGATACCGCAGGGCAGGGGATTGCAGGTCTCCTGGCCCATCAGAAGCCCGGAGGCTCAGCCACACGAAAGGACCAGTACCGCCACAGAGGAGCGAGGAATACACAAGGTCCGAGTCACCAGCCATACGGGTGAGCGCAGCACGTTACACTCAGGGACGTGGGCTACAACACAGCTATAAGCGGGATAGCCAAAGAGTATAGTCAGAACGGCAGGCCTACAACTCTACCTGGCCAGGTGGACTGTATGATTGTTCCCAGACTGACCAGGCCCTCATCACTAGCCGGTACTCCCATTGGGGCCCATATAATTGCCAACAGTAAAGACCCTGGGACTGCACTGCAAAGACTCAGTGTTGTCATTACTGATACCTTGCACTACTACCACCATCATCCATATGCGCTGCCCTGAAGCTCCACTCTTCCTGTGGGGAGTTACATCACCTTGCTGCACATACCACCAACTTCAGCGGACTGCTCCGCAGCGGCGGTTCCCAATAACCGCATTCCACAGGTGGCGTAGTCGGACATTAACATTTGTACACATAGACTACCCCCTTGGTTTGACCACCCTGGGTCACGGACCGGGTCACCGCCACAGTGACTACAACCCCCAGCATCTACAGGCCCGGCTCCGGGTATACCACGGCCCAGGCGGCGCGTCACTTAAACAACAGAATATAACTCCAAGTAAATCAAACTTCTGTGAAATCAGACTGTGCACTTAGGAAGCAACACTGATTGACAATCAATTTCACATGCTGTTGTGCAAATGGAATAGATGGAAATTATTGGCAATTATCAAGACACACTCAATAAAGGAGTGGTTCTTCAGGTGGGGACCACAGAGCACATCTCAGTACCAATGCTTTCTGGCTGATGTTTTGGTCACTTTTGGATGTTGGTTGTGCTTTCACACTCGTGGTAGCATGAGACAGACTCTACAACACGCAGAAGTTGTTCAGGTAGTGCAGCTCAACCAGGATGGACATCAATGTGAGCTGTGGCAAGAAGGTTTGCTGTGTCTGTCAGCGTAGTGTCCAGCGGCTGGAGGCACTACCAGGAGACAGGCCAGTACACAAGGAAACGTGGAGGGGGCCGTAGGAGGGCAACAACCCAGCAGCAGGACCGCTACCTCCGCCTTTGTGGAAGGAGGAACAGGAGGCACACTGCCAGAGCCCTTCAAAATGACCTCCAGCAGGCCACAAATGTGTATGTGTCTGCACAAACGGTTAGAAACCGACTCCATGAGGGTGGTATGAGAGCCCGACGTCCACAGATGGGGGTTGTGATCACAGCCCAACACCATGCAGGACGCTTGGCATTTGCCACAGAACACCAGGATTGGCAAAGTCGCCACTGGTGCCCTGTGCTCTTCACAGATGAAAGCAGGTTCACACTGAGTTCATGTGACAGACGTGACAGAGTCTGGAGACGCTGTGGAGAGCGATCTGCTGCCTGCAACATCCTTCAGCATGACCAGTTTGGCAGTGGGTCAGTAATGGTGTGGGGTGACATTTCTTTGGAGGGCCGCACAGCCCTCCATGTGCTCGCCAGAGGTAGCCTGACTGCCATTAGGTATCGAGATGAGATCCTTAGACCCCTTGTGAGACCCTTTGCTGGTGCGGTTGGCCCTGGGTTCCTCCTAATGCAGGACAATGCCAGACCTCATGTGGCTGGAGTGTGTCAGCAGTTCCTGCAAGATGAAGGCACTGAAGCTATGGACTGGCCCGCCCGTTCCCCAGACCTGAATCCAATTAAGCACATCTGGGACATCATGTCTCGCTCCATCCACCAACGTCACGTTGCACCACAGACTGTCCAGGAGTTGGCGGATGCTTTAGTCCAGATCTGGGAGGAGATCCCACAGGAGACCATCCGCAACCTCATCAGGAGCATGCCCAGGCGTTGTAAGGAGGTCATACAGGCACGTGGAGGCCACACACAATACTGAGCCTCATTTTGACTTGTTTTAAGGACATTACATCAAAGTTGGATCACCCTGTAGTGTGTTTTTCCACTTTAAATTTACGGGTGACTCCAAATCCAGGCCTCCATTGGTTAATAAATTTGATTTCCATTGATGATTTTTGTGTGATTTTGTTGTCAGCACATTCAACTTTGTACAGAACAAAGTATTCAATGAGAATATTTCATTCATTCAGATCTAGGATGTGTTATTTGAGTGTTCCCTTTATTTTTTTGAGCAGTGTATTTTGGCCATGCTGACTTCACAAACACTTCATGTGGTTTCCTTCATACTAACTTCCTGCTTCATCGTTCATTGTATAGTTTGTGGCATATAATGGCATCTACAGGCCAAAAATATTATGCATTTAATTATATTCAATATGTAGTGTAGAACACAGTACAGCCTAAAATACATCTATATTTTATTTTAACACTCTTGTCGGAGGAATGAGGGACTAAGTCAATTACTATGCAACAGCTTAGGCTAGGGTCACACTAATAGGGCCCATTCACACAGAACCAAATTCGGACCAATGTTAATCAATGGGGCAGTGCAGATGAGCGATTTTTTTCACTGACCAAATCTGTGTGTCACAGTTTGCACGAGTTTCTTCCATAAATCAGATAAGACTTACCCATTTAAGTACAGTGCAGACCAAAAGTTTGGACACACCTTCTCATTTAAAGATTTTTCTGTATTTTCATGACTATGAAAATTGTACATTCACACTGAAGGCATCAAAACTATGAATTAACACATGTGGAATTATATACTTAACAAAAAAGTGTGAAACAACTGAAAATATGTCTTATATTCTTCAAAGTAGCCACCTTTTGCTTTGATGACTGCTTTACACACTCTTGGCATTCTCTTGATGAGCTTCAAGAGGTAGTCACCGGAAATGGTTTTCACTTCACAGGTGTGCCCTGTCAGGTTTAATAAGTGGGATTTCTTGCCTTATAAATGGGGTTGGGACCATTAGTTGTGTTGTGCAGAATTCTGGTGGATACACAGCTGATAGTCCTACTGAATAGACTGTTAGAATTTGTATTATGGCAAGAAAAAAGCAGCTAAGTAAAAAAAAACGAGTGGCCATCATTACTTTAAGAAATGAAGGTCAGTCAGTCCAAAAAATTGGGAAAACTTTGAAAGTGTCCCCAAGTGCAGTTGCAAAAACCATCAAGCGCTACAAAGAAACTGGCTCACATGAGGACCGCCCCAGGAAAGTAAGACCAAGAGTCACCTCTGCATCTGAGGATAAGTTTATCCGAGTCACCAGCCTCAGAAATCACAGGTTAACAGCAGCTCAGATTAGAGACCAGGTCAATGCCACACAGAGTTCTAGCAGCAGACACATCTCTTCAACAACTGTTAAGAGGAGACTTTGTGCAGCAGGCCTTCATGGTAAAATAGCTGCTAGTAAACCACTGCTAAGGACAGGCAACAAGCAGAAGAGACTTGTTTGGGCTAAAGAACACAAGGAATGGACATTAGACCAGTGGAAATCTGTGCTTTGGTCTGATGAGTCCAAATTTGAGATCTTTGGTTCCAACCACCGTGTCTTTGTGCGAAGCAGAAAAGGTGAACGGATGGACTCTACATGCCTGGTTCCCACCGTGAAGCATGGAGGAGGAGGTGTGATGGTGTGGGGGTGCTTTGCTGGTGACACTGTTGGGGATTTATTCAAAATTGAAGGCATACTGAACCAGCATGGCTACCACAGCATCTTGCAGCGACATGCTATTCCATCCAATTTGCGTTTAGTTGGACCATCATTTATTTTTCAACAGGACAATGACCCAAACACACCTCCAGGCTGTGTAAGGGCTATTTGACCAAGAAGGAGAGTGTAGGTGGTGATTTCCCTTTCTATTTCCTGTCCTGAACCTTTCCTATATCATCAATAACTCAAGTTTGGGAAAATAATACAGATGTTTAATAACAAGAAAAACAAGATAATAATAAGGCAATTCAATTAACAATTTACAATCGAACCTTTCTTCAATGTCCTCTAATTAGATAAAATACAAATACAATCATAAGTATACTTAGCAATGATCCTTCATGGCAGAGAGAGAGATAGTCTTGACTCTACTTCATTTATACTAAAAATTTCACATCCACACCCACATACAACCCACGACTCCGCCCTTCTTCTCCGGTATCTTCTGTGGCAAATATCCAATCATCTTCAGGGTAGTATGAGCATTGTCATTGGCTGCATTGGTCAACACCTTCCTGCAGATGGCACTCTTGTACTTCTGGAAGAAAGTCCTTGTGTAGGTTCAACTCCATTTGCGCTGGCTCCAAGATGTTCATCAAAAGCATTGTGCACCAATATACATATCCATAGGCTGGAGACAGGATGTCTATCTCAGGAGCAATGGTATACAATCCAAATCCACAGGGGCAGTGCACATATGTAGATTACACTAGGTGACAAACAGGATCTGTATTCACGTTCACCACAGAAGGTGTGTGTACCTGTATCACCCAGGAGGCTGGAGGGCCTATACTCATTCCATATGTAGATGCGACCTTTACTTCATCACTAAAACAAAGGACATCACACAAAGAACACCGGCCTTCTCGCCCAGCAGGTCCACAACCTTGTACCTAGTATCTCTTGAGTTCAGTCATTCCTATGATATATATATATTGTACCTGTTGGCCTCCAACATGCCCCCCTTTGTGTCTGAATGACACATAACTTTTAAGGAGCCACAAATCCGGAATCCTCTTCGCCACCATAGTTGATTCTTCTTCTTAGGGCAAGGAGTTTTTTAACACATTCACTCATCATTTGCCAACATTTACTCCAAAAAAAAAAAATTAACTTTGTAATAGCTTGATTTCTAATAGGACATTGAAGGAGGCATATAAAAAAATACACATCAAATTGTACATATGATCGTCACATCACACAAAAAAAATCATTTAGATCAACCAACAAACAATAACATAATTTGTGATAGAATATCCATGTTTACTAGGCTTTTCCTATAGGTTTCGCTTTGGAATCAAACAATCTTTCTTACTGTGCCCTCTTCTGCCGCAGTTCTCACATATTACAATTTCTTCTAATTCAATGGGAATTTGTACGTTTGTGTCACATGATGCAATTTTGACACTGGCTTGTTCTTTTATAGTTAAACTCTGTACCTTTTTATATAGGTAACGGGTTACACAGCACATGTATATTTGAAAAAGCGATAAAATTACAGAAACAACAAGTAATATGACAATTGGGTGGATTAAATAATTCAGTATGCCATTTGCCGCATTTGAATGACCAAATATTACCTCCCACCAATAACCCTTGGCATTATTTTCTAATAGATGGGTAACTTCCTTTAGTTCATTTTGGTCATGATGTAATAGAATTGTGGCATTTGCCTTGTCTTGATTAAGCTTCATCAATAAATATTCATCCTTATTAAATTTTACCAACCATTCTCCAAGTTCTTTTCCCATTCCTAGGCTTAAGGCTTGCAAATTAACTGGAGTGTGATATTTTAGATCCACTGACAGATTAGCAATAGTAGGAATTGCGTAAACCCAGTTGGGTGTCTTGATTTCTGTAACCCCACTAAGAGTGCACCATGCTCCCCTGGTTACAGATGTCATTACAGAACAATGTTGTGTTGTTATAGATACATTGGTGGTATTTAGGAGGAAGAAACAAATTCTTTGATGCCCTAGATAGAAGATTGGTGCTTTGTCTTTTGAGATTGATTCCCCATCTAGAATACACGGGGATGAATTACTCCAGCATTTGTCTTCAACCAACCTAAACTGTCCTGGCGTACATAAAATATTATGATTCCTTTGTATACAAAGTGAAATGTCAACCTGTTTCCACCTTCCATTTTTCCTAATCACCTGAGGATGTTCTAATCTCGGGTGTAATAATGTAGAATCTCCAGTTAAAATACCAATTGAACTAACTCTATGCATGAGCTCTAAAGGTGACTTAGTATATGGAATAAATGAAGAAGCATAGCATTTCTCAAAGTCATAGCTGCTGCACCCAACCCACGTGTTCACCCACCATTTAGAATGTGTAAAGCTCATGAGTTCAGGTAACACAGTAATTGCTTGAGACAACCATTTAAATGGCCACTGTCCATCATAAATGGACTGTACCGCTAACTTAATGTTAGTTGATAATTCCATTTGTCCTTGTGTACAGACTAGAGCCCAAGACATATTTCTACCTCTAGTCAGTGTATCTTCCATTAATTCTTTAAAGTGTTGGATAAAATCTTTCGCTACCCCGATATAAGTGTTTACATGATCTGGTTGTAAATTGTTAATTATATCATTGATTTTTCTTTGTACTTCAAAACCTTTCTTGCTATTGGTCGCTATATCTACAAGTTTTGTCCACATGCCCAATAACCAACCATTTCTCTATAGGATCTATATGGTTTAGATAGTGAACCAATTATATAATTTTGCCCTTGCTGAACTGACATCTCAACCTCTGTGGAATCTCCAATGCACGCCTCACGATATGTTAAGGTGATCCTTTTTGGCCTGAACATTGGGTGTATATTATTATGCCA
Source organism: Phyllobates terribilis (assembly GCF_046119375.1). Taxonomy (NCBI): domain Eukaryota; kingdom Metazoa; phylum Chordata; class Amphibia; order Anura; family Dendrobatidae; genus Phyllobates; species Phyllobates terribilis. Next base: position 14,927,110 of record NW_027362761.1, on the reverse strand, counting down.
ATATATTCCACATACAAACAAATATTCTCCTTCCTTTAAGTTGTCACTAAAGGACCCATAATCTATCCCCTTTTGTTCATTCTTGTTGGGTAACTTAGACTCTTCCCCCAACCAGTACCCAGTTTCATTTACATATATTGTAGCCATCATAAATGGTTGCAGTGATCTTGGATCTATATTTTGTACACCTTCCATATATGTTAACCTCTGGGTACTAGAACTGTGATTGACTCTCCCAAATGAAAAGACAACACTATACTGATTGCTGGGACCCTGATAATATCTCCCAGTTACCCTTTTACCCTCTGGTATCAGTCTCACTGTCATACTTTTAACACCATTATTTTTATAGTTAGAATCTGCATCAATGTTTATGTCTGGGTGTGTAAATAATACGTTCCCATATTCCTCGTTAGGTAATATACCCTGATCGATATCTCCAGAGTGTTCAATGTGAGTTGATTCCATAGCATTGATGATCCCAATTGACAACAAAATTGCTGCAATTCCAATATCCAGTATCCAGAAATTTCCATCTTTTAATTCACGCTTCATTTAGGATCCTGGAAAACAAGAACAAGAGCGGCATCAAATTCTTATCAGTTATATCCGTTTACACTGATCTGCATGAACCCACTTTTCTATATCCCTTCTCTTCATGCATTTGACGCTTTTCTTCTCTACTCGTTTAACTTTTACCACCTGTTCACTCAGCGTCACAGTTACCACATAAGGTCCTGTCCAATTTGCATCCCATGAAGATTTGGGTACAAAATTCTTTACCATCACCCTGTCACCTAGTTGTAATTTTATTGGTGGCTTGCCTGCTTCTTCCTTTGCCTTTGGAGCCATATTGGCAGCTGCAAAATTTAAATATTTTTGCACTTGCTCCTGTAACTGAATCAGGAATTTTTCCTTCTCTGCACTTTCTCTCATGGGAGTGCTAAGTTTGGGATCTGCAGGATGGCAAAGGTTCATTACTCTACAAGTCATTAATTGATATGGGGTGATTGCTGTGCTCTTTGCATCTGTGCCCCGTATTGCCAGTAGAATTGCAGGCAGGTGACATAGCCAACTATTTCCTGATTGCAACACCATTTTCTTTAATCTCTCTTTTAAAGTCCGATTCATTCTTTCTACCATCCCAGATGATTGTGGATGATATGAGACATGAAACTTCTGTTCTACATTCAACATTTCACACATATTAGTCATGATTTTGCCAGTGAAATGGGTACCTCTGTCTGACTCAATGACTTTTGGGAATCCCCATCTTGAGAAAACTTCCCTCCATAATGCAGTTGCTGCTGCGGTAGCAGTGTCCTTCCTTATGGGCAAAGCTTCCACCCATTTGGAAAAAACATCAACTATCACTAGCAGGTACCGATAACCTCCTGGAGCACTTGGCAAGGGACCAACAAAGTCAATTTGTAATCTCTCCCATGGCCCCTCAGCCAAAGGCACCCTGGAAAGCACAGGTTTTTGTCCCCTTGGCCTAGGGTTCATTTGGGCACAGATTAAACATTCTTGGATAATTTCTGTAATAGTAGTTTTCATGTTCTCCCACCAGTATTTGGTTTGAATAAACTTTAAAGTGTTGTCAACCCCCATGTGTCCTGTCAATCTATGGTTTTCTTTAGCAATATCCTTTTGGTACTGAGATGGCGCTACAAATTTAGGGCCTTCTGAAGTCTCTCTAAGCAATAGCTCATCTTGCAGGATATATTTTTGGGGCTTATCTGATGATTTTTCCTTAAATTTGCATTTGATTTGATTTAAAACTGGGTCTTTTTCCTGCTCTGCCGCCAAACAAGGTGTAGGTGTTTTAACAACAGATAAACACTCTAATTCAACCTCATCTTTGTCCTTGTCCTCAAAATCTTGTTCTTCCCAGGCTTGCTTTCCCTCTACATCATAGGAAGTCCACTTTTCTCCTATCATTGCTGCCTCTTTGGCTAATTCATCTACCTTGTTATTACCAACTGTAATTTCGTCACTGCCCTTTTGATGTGCCTTCACCTTTATTATTGCCACTCTTCGTGGTTCTGCACTAGTCCTTTCCCAAATGTTTTTCAAAACTGAACCATGTACTAGTGTCTTACCTGATGCATCACTGAATCCTCTTGTGTGCCATAAAGGCATGTATTCAGTAAGTGATCTTGTGACATATGCACTATCAGAGAAAATTGTGATAGGCCCTGCACTGAAATGCAAAATTGCTTCCCTCACAGCTTCCAGTTCAGCTCTTTGAGCTGAGAATTTCCTTGGGCATTTAATGAGAATTTGTTCATTTGTTTGAGGACACCACAGGGCATAACCTGTGTAAAATTGTCCCTCTTCCCAATACCTTGATCCATCTACCCAAATTTTTAGATCTTCTTTTCCTGTCACTAACCTAAACACTTCCTGTGTCTTGGTCATGTGTAACTCCCCGCAGTCATGTTTTTCCCCTTTGTATTGCATCAACTGTGGCAGGATGTAGTTAGTATTGTGAGTCACTGTGATGTTCCTAGGTGTTAAATCTACCAACCATCTTGCTACCCTTTGAGAAGATACACCACTGAGTGTTCGTTCCAAGAGCATTTTGATAGGAGTGTGGGGTGTTTGGAGTATGATTTTAGAAAATCCTACTATGTACTCTGTGGATAGTATTGCCCAATGCACTGCCAACAGATTCCTAACACAATCATCAAATCCTATTTCAACAGGACTTAACAACCTTGATAGGTATCCAACAGGAACCCATTTTCCTTGCCTCTCCTGCAGCAATACAGCCGTAATTGCTATCACAGAGGCATGAACCTGTAATGCAAAAGGTAGATCTGGGTTTGGATTGCTCAGAGCAGGTGCTTGAGTGAGGCTGATTTTCAACCTTACAAAAGCTCCTTCATGCTCTTCCATCCATTCAAGTGGATCAGCTTCTCCCTTATCACCTTTTAGGAGTTCATAGAGGGGTTTTGCTTTCTCAGCAAATCCCTCTATGAAATCTCTGGAAAATCCGACAAGTCCCAAGAACTGTCTCATTCCTGTTTTTGTGTTTGGCCTAGGCAACTTCCTAATAGTTTCACATTTGTTGGGGTCAGGAATTCTCCCCCCTTTTGAAACTATCACTCCCAAAAATGACACAGACTCTCTCATCAGCTGGGCCTTGTTAGGATTAAGTTTGAGACCTGCCTTCTCAAGGAGTGTTAACAGCTCATTCAACAATGTGTAGTGCTGATCTTTTGTGTCAGTTTGGAGCAGAACGTCATCTACATATTGTACAATGCAATCAAGTTCTGAAAAAGATGACAAAATTTCAACCATACACTTATGAAAGTAGGTAGAACTGGACCTGAATCCTTGTGGCAACCGACAAAATGTTAATTGTTTCCCTTGAAATGTGAAAGCAAATTTGTATTGACAGTCAGGGTGTAAGGGAATGGAGAAATATCCATTTGAGATGTCTATTGATGAATATACTGTGGAGGAGGGTTTGAGTGCTGTCATCATGTCAGGCATTTTGGCAACCACATTAGTGACAGGAGGGGTACACTTGTTTAAAGCTCTGTAGTCCAATGTCGGACGCCAACCATTTGGTTTCTTAACTGGCCATAGCGGCGCACTATTGGTGGATTGGCATTCCCTGATGACATTTTGAATCAGCAAATCATCCAGTATTCTCTTAATGTAGGGGACTGACTCTGGTGGTATTTTATACTGCCTTTGGGGTGGGGGATCAGGACCCTCTACCATTACTACCATGTTGGACACTTTGCCACATTGGGTTTTTGAATTTGCCCACACACTGTTATGTTGCCACAAGATGTCAGCCAATATTTCATCATCTGTTCTCAATATCATGGCTGGATCTAAAGATTGAGCACCTTTGATGGAATCAATACCATAATTGTCAGTAACCATTTTTAAACAGCCTTTATACCGTGATCCTCTCCACAACATCCAGTTGCATAAATCAAGAATAAGTCCATATTCCTTCATAACATCTGACCCAATAATGGTACCTTCATGTGTTGGTGAAAGATATAAGCCATGCTCAACACATAGATCTCCCAGGTTTATTGTCACTGGTAAAGATTGTTCTGAAGATACTAACTGTCCTCCAAACCCTCTCAGAAAAATGTGTTTACCACCAGGGTCTTTAATCAAATCCAGATTAGTCAAACTGACAGCAGCCCCTGTATCCAGTAAAATGTTTGTACGATGGCCCCCTACCGTACCCTGAATACAGGGTCTCCCGCCCTTGTCCCTGCTAAGCTGACTCACTAGGGACAACACTGGGGCCTGACATCCCTATTGTTTTACATAAGGATTTGTTGGAGGTGGGGTCTTTAATTCCTCTGGCTTTTCTGCCATTGCCTTCCCAATCTTCCTCAGTTCATCCAGAAGTGGGCCATATAATGTAACTTCAGGAAGACTATGCTCTCCATCCCTTGCATTATTTGGTTCTTGTCTTTGCTTCCTATTATTAAAAGGTCTATTATTGATAACTCTTCTACTACTTCTACATTCTTTCATAGTGTGACCTGTGTAACCACATTTATAACATTTTCCAACAAACCTTACTTTGCCTTCATTTTTGACTACCTCTGATATCCTCTTTTGGGGCTTGTTGTCATGACTTGTATCCTGAATCCAATCCTTTAATATATTTACAAAGGCTTGATAGGAATTTGCATTCCTCAAGGCAACCTTTGTTGGATAATCAACAAAAGTGCATTTGTTAGCCATTGAATATAGAAAACTGCTATCATCAGGAGACATGTCAGGGCAGTTATAGGTAGAACGATATAATGTCAAGTATTCACTGCAAAAAATAATTGGATCATCTCCTCTATTTAATTTTGCATTTTCTAAGGCATTAGTACCTCTCATATCTCGTCCCCCCATAACTCTCTTTAATTCCTGTACTCTGTCACTAGCATTTCCCCAATTACATTCAAGATCTGCAGATAATCCTCTGTGAGCTCCTACAGGGGGCTGCAGTGTTTCACAAAGTTGAGATGGGAGCCATACCCGAAGTAAGGCACATGCAGCTCTATTACCCAGACTGTATTGAGTCACTACTGTCTCTAACTTATTGGAAAGACTAATGGCTGAGGCACTTGTATTAAATTTTCCTAATATCTGGCATAGATTTGTCTTATCCTGTATGGATAGTGTTGTGGATTGGACTAAATTGTTGCTGTTACTAAGCAACTTGTCTCTCCTTTGTCTGCTTCCTCCTGACTCAGGAGTAAAGAGAGAGGAACTATGATCTGGGTTATCCTCAGGGTTATCAGCCGTGCACACAGGCTGCTCCTCCCCTCTTTTCCAATCTCTTTCCTTCTGATCAGCAGACTTGCACATTTGATTACAATACCAATGGTTATTCCCTCTAGTACATTCTTGTGATTTCAAGGACATAATACAATGTTCTTTTAGCTCCAATTTTACATTAGCATCATGCAACTGGTTCCTAAGTATTGTCATATCGTCATTATACTCTGCTTCCTTTCCTTCTAGCAAAGCAATACGCTGTTCCCTAAGTTTACATCTCTCCTTATACTCCTCCAGCTTATCTTCTAATTCACAATTTTGGTAATTCATATTGTCTACCTCATCCCTTAGATCTTCACACTCACAATTATGATCTTCAGCACTAGCAATAGCCAGACTGACTTCCTGTTCAATTTTGTCCACTTCACCTCTTAATTGAGCTTTCTCTGAATACCAGTGCAATTCCTTTTGCTCTGCAATTCCTTTCATCTTCAACAACATACATAAAACATTTGCTAACTTCTCTTTCTTTGCTTTCTTTTTCGACAATTTACTTTTGTTATCATTCTGCCCTTCACATTGTTTCATAAGGTCATTAAACTGATGTGTCAATGCATCATCTGCACAAGTACTGAACTGAGCAGAGGCATATTTTTCAATAAATTTACTGACTATTTCCATGTTAATTACGTCCAACTATTTTCACAGAAGACAACAAAAATAAACAAATATGCTTTCCAAACAAAAATTACAAATTAACTAAACACAATACAGAAACCAGTGAATATCACTTCACTAAAACAGGGACTCAAGATTGAATATAATCTTTTCCCTTAGGCAATTACTGCCACAGTCTTGTGACTTTACCTATATCTGACCGACAGTGTCTCATGCCCTTCATCAACTACAGATCCAAGATCCAGGCCAAGAGTGATCTCCTATTGAAGCATAAGGCTACTTCCCCTTAACATGAGATTTAGACTTTTAACCTCTACCTCACTTTCTTCTCAGAGATGTCTGGTTTTACCCTTTAGATCTTATGAGGACTTCAATGAACAGGGTGCTACCCTAACTTTACCGGCAACAATTCAACAAACAAATAAACAATCCACTAAACAAATAGACAAACAGGCCTGAACCTAGCAGAAAGATATTGATCAACATAAAATATAATGAATGTATAAAATCTAATTAAAGGAATGTATGCTTACCAGATAAGCGCATCCGCTCACTGATGAAGAATATCACAGAACTTCCAGTTAATATCTTAGGCGTTTCAGTTTCCACGAACCCGCGTGTCACTTGTCCACCGATAAGATATTCTCCTTGAGTCTGTCTCCTTGAAGAAGAGGTTTTCTTGCCTGGTCTAGGAACCGGATTATCTCAGGCACTTGGTTGAAACAGTTGGGAACTTCTAGGTTCTGCGTAGAATGTTGTTTTTCCACGATCCACTGGGGTGCCAAATGTAGGTGGTGATTTCCCTTTCTATTTCCTGTCCTAAACCTTTCCTATATCATCAATAACTCAAGTTTGGGAAAATAATACAGATGTTTAATAACAAGAAAAACAAGATAATAATAAGGCAATTCAATTAACAATTTACAATCGAACCTTTCTTCAATGTCCTCTAATTAGATAAAATACAAATACAATCATAAGTATACTTAGCAATGATCCTTCATGGCAGAGAGAGAGATAGTCTTGACTCTACTTCATTTATACTAAAAATTTCACATCCACACCCACATACAACCCACGACTCCGCCCTTCTTCTCCGGTATCTTCTGTGGCAAATATCCAATCATCTTCAGGGTAGTATGAGCATTGTCATTGGCTGCATTGGTCAACACCTTCCTGCAGATGGCACTCTTGTACTTCTGGAAGAAAGTCCTTGTGTAGGTTCAACTCCATTTGGGCTGGCTCCAAGATGTTCATCAAAAGCATTGTGCACCAATATACATATCCATAGGCTGGAGACAGGATGTCTATCTCAGGAGCAATGGTATACAATCCAAATCCACAGGGGCAGTGCACATATGTAGATTACACTAGGTGACAAACAGGATCTGTATTCACGTTCACCACAGAAGGTGTGTGTACCTGTATCACCCAGGAGGCTGGAGGGCCTATACTCATTCCATATGTAGATGCGACCTTTACTTCATCACTAAAACAAAGGACATCACACAAAGAACACCGCCCTTCTCGCCCAGCAGGTCCACAACCTTGTACCTAGTATCTCTTGAGTTCAGTCATTCCTATGATATATATATATTGTACCTGTTGGCCTCCAACAGAGAGTGATGGGGTACTACGCCAGATGACCTGGCCTCCACAGTCACCAGATCTGAACCCAATCGAGATGGTTTGGGGTGAGCTGGACCGCAGAGTGAAGGCAAAAGGGCCAACAAGTGCTAAGTGTAGCGCCCCGCTACAGGGGTATTGCACCTCAACCAGAGGTGTGGTATTCCACTCCCAGGTAAGGATGGAGTATGGACCAGGGCTCAGTTAGCTGCATACACCACACACACCCCATTTCCGGGGGACAGCTCTACGGTGCTCCCATTTATATATATATGCAGGCAAAAGGGCCAACAAGTGCTAAGCATCTCTGGGAACTCCTTCAAGATTCATAGAATCATAGAATCATAGAATGGTAGAGTTGGAGGGGACCTCTTGGGTCATCTGGTCGAACCCCCTGCTCAAAGCAGGATTCACTAAATCATCTGGTCCAACCCCCTGCTCAAAGCAGGTTTCACATTGTTGGAAGACCATTTCCGGTGACTACCTCTTGAAGCTCATCAAGAGATTGCCAAGAGTGTGCAAAGCAGTCATCAAAGCAAAAGGTGGCTACTTTGAAGAACCTAGAATATAAGACATATTTTCAGTTGTTTCACACTTTTTTGTTAAATATATAATTCCACATGTGTTAATTCATAGTTTTGATGCCTTCAGTGTGAATGTACAATTGTCATAGTCATGAAAATATAGAAAAATCTTTAAATGAGAAGGTGTGTCCAAACTTTTGGTCTGTACTGTATATGGTTGCATGAAATAAATTGGATGCCATACAGAGACACAGTGTAACATCTGATTTTTACGAAGACATTGCAATTCTGTAACATAGGAAACGGGAAATGGTTTTGTAAATCATTAATAGCTGCTACTGTAAAAAATGTATTAAAAAAAAATCGTCCCACTTTTCTGGATGAAACTCTGACGATTTTTTATATGCTCGTGTGAACCTGCCCATACAGTCCTCTTCACTAAGCGCTAAGTCGGGATTTCTGACGGAATCTCCGAAATAATGAATTTTGATAGGAGCCATAACTGATCCATTCACTTCAATGAAGCCGATAGAATCACTGTAGCCTCTGACCTCGCAATACTCGTCTTTTTCAGACATGCACAAAAACGTTGCAGATGATTTAGACATGAACATCAATGTAGTGCCCAGCGGGGAGCACTGTATTTCGTTCACTGAGCTAGCTGCCAAGCTGAAAACCGGCTCTGAGAAGGTGACACATTCTGGCTCCCAGCATTAAATTGTACTCGCAACCTTAATGTCCGAGTACAAATGAAGTCCTGACTGTGAGCACTTCTGGGTCAGTGCGACATGCTGATGTCAATGCTGAACCTCATAGGAGATTGCCAGCAGTAAGGTAAATAAGAGACAGTATGACAAGTGTGTAAGTAAACAGTATAGGGGAGGATGAAGGAATGAAGGAAATGTATGATGATACAGTATGAAGGGGGAATGTGTGAGGGGTCAGTAGATGTGGGAATGTGAGGGGATAGTATGCAGGGAGAAAACGGAGAGGGGGCACAATATAAAGACTGGGTAATGTGGGGGGACAGTATAGAGAGGGAGCAGTGTGGTGAGACAGTGTGAGGGCACAGTATGGAGGGGACACTATGTAAAGGGGGGGAGATTGTGAGCGGCATAGTATAGAGACAGTATAAGTACAGAGGGCAGTATAAGAGGGAAACAATGTGAAGGGTCAGTGTGAAGAGGGGGCCCAGTATGGAAAGAAGAGGACAGTGTGGAAGCCGTGTACTATAAGAGGGAAATGTGGGAGTCTTATTTTGTGCAGGGAGCACAGCGGGAGGGGCAATTATTGATACATGGACATAGTGTAGGGCATATATTTTTATTCAAGAACATTATGATCATACTGTTATTTTTAAGGGCACTGTGTTGAGATATGTGCTGTAGAATATGGGAGAAGTGGGAAATCTGCAGGAATGAGCTGTGGCTGTGAAAAGTCATCATGACATCTGGATAAGATGGAGAAGAAAACCAAAGAATGTCTCCCATCAGTGATCATGTCACCTATAAGATATCTGGATGTAAATATTTATTTGTGATACTGCCTGTGACTCATCAGTGCTGTGGTTCTTTTATGGTCTATAGTCTGATGATGGCTGGTAACAAGAACTCCCAGTGTCTCCTTAATATTGTTAAGGACAAACTGGGAGTTGTAGGTTCATGTGATACAATTATATATGGGACTGACCTAACATTGCAATTGATTGCTGTGCTAAGCTTCATGATGTAGTCATGTACTGATAGTTGTTCTGGTGATTATTTCTGTACTGATGGTGGTTCTGGTGCTGTATTACTGGACTGTTAATCATTCTGGTGTAACATACCTGGCGGCGTCCTTGCATGGTGGTCCATCTCCCACTGTGCAAGAGGGCGCACTTGATCTCCTGTCCAGAATGTCTCTCTGGCTTCCCTCCATGCTGTCTGTTTGTGTCTGTTTCTGCTGCTTAAGGGCGGCGCCCGATCACTTCCTGCCTTTTGTACCTGCTGTGGGTCACACCCCTTGTGCGTCCTCAGCCTATTGCTGTCTGTCACTTGGTATATAGCTCAGCAGCTCCCTTCTATCCCTGCCTGAGCATAGTGTTTCCTTCAGTGTGTGCTTGCACTCTGAAGGTGCCAGGTCCCGTTCTTTGTTTCCTTGTCTGCCTTTCCTGGAGGCTGTATTTCCAGGCCTGTCTGAACTGAGTCCTGTATGTCTCCTGCTTTGCGGTATCAGCTCCCGTGTCTGAACTGAGTCCTGTATGTCTCCTGCTTTGCGGTATTAGTTCCCGTGTCTGAACTGAGTCCTTTCTGTGTTCTCTTGTCTGTCCTGTCTGAACACGCTCCTAGCCTGTTCCTCCCGCCTTCTAGGGGCCGATTACCTAGACCCGCTCCTGTATCTTGTCTGTCCTGTCTGAACACGCTCCTTGCCTGTTCGTCCCGCCTCTCTGGGGGCAGTATTCCCAGACCCGCTCCTGTATCCCGCTGCAGTGTCGGTCTCCTCCGTACACTCAGTTCCAGTCTGAACTCTCTCTTATCCTTTACCTGTTTTGCCTCTATGTCCGTTCCCTTCCTTTTTCTGCAGAGTCTGAACTCGTACCTAACTCCTGCCTGTTGTCTCTGTACTCCCGTTTGTGAGTTTGTGGTCCACTCGCTACTTCACTGCAAGTACCCTGTGGGTGTCTGGCTCTGCCTTTCCCTTCCTGTCTGTTCCGTGTGAACAGAGCCCTGTCCTCCCTGCTCAGCCTTGTCCGCACTCTAGCCGTGCTTGCCTGTACCCCTCTGCCTGTATTATTCCTGAGTCCCAGTGTGTACTGGGTCCTATCCCGCCTGTGTTCCTACCTGCTAGTGCCTCCCTGTCTGCACTCTTGCTGTGCTTGCCTGTACCCCCTGCCTGCATACCCGCCTGCCTGCATACCAGTCGTGCCTGCCTATACCCACCAGTCTGTGTGCCAGCCTACCAGCCTGTTCCTGTATTCCCCTGTGTGGGTCAACAGCCGTGTCCGGGGTCTGTCCTGGAGTAGCACCTGGTCCCTCTGCTCGGTTCCTCCTTGGTGCACTGGCGTCGTATGCCGTCGTGCGACCCTGGTCGGATCGGGTGAATACTTAGTCACGCCCCTCCAGGCATTCACTCTCCGGCACGGTCCAGTGGAATCACTACCAATCACACGCACACGCCGCTTAGCCCGGGCGTGTGCATAACAGCATGCTCAGGCCATGGTTCCCGTTGAGCCCCACGGCCTTCGCTCTTTGAGAAGTTTTTCCAGCGAATACATGCATTAAAATAAATAAATAATTTTTTTCCCCCCTTTAGCTGAGTTCCAGGCGAATTACGCACCCGTCCAGATGGATCTATCAGCTCTCGTTCCTGCGGATCCGCCACGTTACTATGGGGATCCAAGACGGTGTCGTGCATTTGTGGAGCAATGCATGCTACACTTTAAGGCCTACCCTCTCTATTTTCCTTCCGATTGGGCTAAAGTGGCCTTTATGATTGACTACCTAGCGGGTGATGCCTTGAAATGGGTCACCCCCCTATGGGAAGCATGGGATCCTGTCATCCTTGACCTGCAGGCCTTCCTGGTGGCCTTTCGTATGGTCTTCGAGGACCCTAACTCTGAAGACCCTGCTGAAGCTTCACTTCCCAATATCCCGGAGCAGCCCCGACGGGTAATGTGTGTGGGTAGCGCAATAGTCCTCCAGCCCTATGAGACTACTGCCCACCCAGAATCCTCACAGGGTGACTACGCTTTCCGGAATACTTCTCTCAACCTCAAGAGGCAGTCCAGACGTGCTAGACTTAGAGGCAAGCCGTCACGCCAGGGTCTGTCCTCCCTGAGACCTCCTGACCCCAACCTTGAAGTCCCTACTGAAGCTTCATCTCCCTGTATCCCGGAGAAACCCCAATGGGTAATGTGCGTGGGTAGTGCACCAGTTCTCCTGGCTGAAGAGACTTCTGCCCATCCAGACTCCACACAGGAGAACTTCCTGCACCCGGCATCAGATGCTTCTCTCTCTTTAACCGGTGTGCATGTCCAAGGATGCTCCAAAGCTGTGGTTACCTCAGAGTCTGTGCACCTCTACTACCTGGCGGAGGATCCCCTGTTGCCTCCTGAACCCTTCGGGGTGCTACCTGGTAGCGAAAGGACAGAGACTCTCCTATACTCTGTACCTGATACCTCGCTCGCTTCGTCCAGTGAGTCCAACCTAGTGTACTCCGAAGCAGAGGTTACTCCTGAGTCTCTACACCCCTCCGACCAGGCGGAGGACCTCTAGTTGTGTTCAGAATCCTTCGGGGTGCCACCTGGTGGTGAATGGACAGAGACTTTCCTATACTCTGTACCTGATACCTCGCTCGCTTCGTCCAGTGAGTCCAACCTAGTGTACTCCGAAGCAGAGGTTACTCCTGAGTCTCTACACCCCTCCGACCAGGCGGAGGACCTCCAGTTGTGTTCAGAATCCTTCGGGGTGCCACCTGGTGGTGAATGGACAGAGACTTTCCTATATCCTGTACCTGATACCTCGCTCGCTTCGTCCAGTGAGTCCGACCTAGTGTACTCTGAAGCAGTTGTTTTCTCTGAGCCTCTGCACTCTTCTGACCCGGCGGAGGACCTCCAGTTGTTTCCTGAATCCTCCGGGATACCACCAGATAACAAAGAGACAGTGACTTTTTCCTCATTATGTACCTGATAACCTGTCTATTTTTTCCTGTGACCTTGACAAGATGTACCTCGAAGCAGAGATTACCCTCAAGTCTCTGTCCTCCTCCAACCCAGTGAACGACTGGTCCTCGAATTCCCTGCGGAAGATTCTGGCAGGCCTGAAGAAGAGGGGGCGTAAGGGGGGAGGTACTGTAACATACCTGGCGGCGTCCTTGCATGGTGGTCCATCTCCCACTGTGCAAGAGGGCGCACTTGATCTCCTGTCCAGAATGTCTCTCTGGCTTCCCTCCATGCTGTCTGTTTGTGTCTGTTTCTGCTGCTTAAGGGCGGCGCCCGATCACTTCCTGCCTTTTGTACCTGCTGTGGGTCACACCCCTTGTGCGTCCTCAGCCTATTGCTGTCTGTCACTTGGTATATAGCTCAGCAGCTCCCTTCTATCCCTGCCTGAGCATAGTGTTTCCTTCAGTGTGTGCTTGCACTCTGAAGGTGCCAGGTCCCGTTCTTTGTTTCCTTGTCTGCCTTTCCTGGAGGCTGTATTTCCAGGCCTGTCTGAACTGAGTCCTGTATGTCTCCTGCTTTGCGGTATCAGCTCCCGTGTCTGAACTGAGTCCTGTATGTCTCCTGCTTTGCGGTATTAGTTCCCGTGTCTGAACTGAGTCCTTTCTGTGTTCTCTTGTCTGTCCTGTCTGAACACGCTCCTAGCCTGTTCCTCCCGCCTTCTAGGGGCCGATTACCTAGACCCGCTCCTGTATCTTGTCTGTCCTGTCTGAACACGCTCCTTGCCTGTTCGTCCCGCCTCTCTGGGGGCAGTATTCCCAGACCCGCTCCTGTATCCCGCTGCAGTGTCGGTCTCCTCCGTACACTCAGTTCCAGTCTGAACTCTCTCTTATCCTTTACCTGTTTTGCCTCTATGTCCGTTCCCTTCCTTTTTCTGCAGAGTCTGAACTCGTACCTAACTCCTGCCTGTTGTCTCTGTACTCCCGTTTGTGAGTTTGTGGTCCACTCGCTACTTCACTGCAAGTACCCTGTGGGTGTCTGGCTCTGCCTTTCCCTTCCTGTCTGTTCTGTGTGAACAGAGCCCTGTCCTCCCTGCTCAGCCTTGTCCGCACTCTAGCCGTGCTTGCCTGTACCCCTCTGCCTGTATTATTCCTGAGTCCCAGTGTGTACTGGGTCCTATCCCGCCTGTGTTCCTACCTGCTAGTGCCTCCCTGTCTGCACTCTTGCTGTGCTTGCCTGTACCCCCTGCCTGCATACCCGCCTGCCTGCATACCAGTCGTGCCTGCCTATACCCACCAGTCTGTGTGCCAGCCTACCAGCCTGTTCCTGTATTCCCCTGTGTGGGTCAACAGCCGTGTCCGGGGTCTGTCCTGGAGTAGCACCTGGTCCCTCTGCTCGGTTCCTCCTTGGTGCACTGGCGTCGTATGCCGTCGTGCGACCCTGGTCGGATCGGGTGAATACTTAGTCACGCCCCTCCAGGCATTCACTCTCCGGCACGGTCCAGTGGAATCACTACCAATCACACGCACACGCCGCTTAGCCCGGGCGTGTGCATAACATCTGGTGATGCATTTTTGTACTCATGGTGGTTCTGTCATTGTATTCCTGTACTGATGGGGATTCTGGTGCAGTAATAATGTACTAATGGTGGTTGTAATCCTGTAATCCTGGACTGATGGTGGTTCTGGTTATGTATTTCTATACTATTCATGGTTCTGATGTATTTCTGTACTGGTGCTGGTTCTGGAGATTTATTTCTGTACTGATGGTGGTTTGGTTGCTGTATCTTGTACTCTTATTGGTTCTTGTAACAATCAATATTTTGTCAGTTAATGTGATACCTTCCTATGTTAATAAAATAATGTGCTATCTGACAAGTTAAGGTTTACTACATATGTATTTATATTAGGAGTATTAATTATAAAATGAAGCACTGTAGCATGCTAAATCCTAACAGCATGTAACACAGTCACTGTTACTATCAAGATTCAGCTCTGCTTTCATGGTTCCATGGGTCATCATGGCCACTCATATGCGATTTCCAAACCTATGGTCATGTGTCAACTTGCTTCTCTTCCTGCTTATCTCAGTAAAGCAAGGGTTGTCCTTTTACACTGAACATTGAATCAGGAAGAGCAGCTAGTCAGCATGTTAATGGGGGTATGCAAATCGCATATCTTCAATCACATAACGACTTCTCAAACAGCTTAAGCTGTGTAAAACTGAATTTTTGCCCCGAGTGCAGAAAAACCTGGATTCGCCTCAATGTTAACTGAAATAAATCAGACAAGCATACTATTAGCGCTATTCAATTGGCTATATTGGAATTCCCTCAAGTAAAAGAGTGCTTTTCACAATAATGAATTCCTAATTTCAGTCTCAAATATGTATTAATGCTTTGTGAAAATGTACAATTAGACATATTTTAGAATTATCATATACTTTGCTAGCTGGGTCGACAAGAATGCAGACATTTACTTGTATTGGCACCAATAAATATGGAGTTTTGAAGACTGAGGCAATTTTTCACTTCTGGATGTCTGCTGGGCTTATTTTTTTATACATGGAACTCACACCTATTATAGTCTATGGAGTAGTTCACATGGCCATCTATTTTTGCAGATTAAGTGGTCCACATAAAATCACAGACACATGTCCGATTTTTATCCAAGTTTTGGATCAAACTTCCCTATTTAAGATATGGGTCCATGAAAAAATCAGACCGCACTTGGAAGTTGTTCGTCTGCTATCATTTTTTTTACGGAATGTTGAAACCTCCATCCTTTTTTTTTTAGCATATAACACAGTCGAGTGCTATCTGAGGTATTAGGTTTTATCAGATAACACTCGACCCAATGTTATACTATGTTATACTATGGGACAGTGCAGATGGGTGATTTTTTTCTCATGCCGATTTGACATGAGAAAACAATCACAGTATGCTGAGAGTGCATCCGATAATTGGATTACCTATACAAGTCTATGTGTGCATGTAAAATATCGGACTGTACTCTAATGTTATCCCAGTGCAGTCCAATGTACACGCACAGAGACAATGGATAAGATGGAGAAATTAAAGTTCTCCATATTCCCCGCACCTGCGCTGCAATTCTCTCATGCGAGAGAATCTGATCACACTAAGATGACACTCAGCTCAAACTCTGACAGAGTATGAGCCCATTGTCACTACCATAATAAATCCAATTCTCTCGCATGAGAGTACGAGAAAGTAACTGACATCTGAATGAGCCCTAAGTCTGGGTAAGAAACTGGTTTCATAGACATTGTATTTTCAATAGTCAACAGCCACTCACACATGTCCGCTACATGTTTTACCTAGAATCAAAAGTAGTCTTAAAGTGGTGTCCTGGCAAGATACAATTATTGTTTAACTATAAATTATACTAATAACTAACAAGAGTTAGGAATCTCACCTCTGTGACCCTAACTTGGGGATATACAGCACAGATGAGGAGTTGGGGAGAGCTGGCATTCTTTGTTGTAGACAACAGGAATTGCATTTTCTTGATTTTTTTCAATACATGCCATGGACTTTGATAAGAAGAACACTTTTTAGATCTTCTTTATTTTGTATCCAATCAAATGCTTCAAATTTGAATGAAAATAAAAATGAAGCATAATATGAGGCATCTTTTATAAAAAGCCTTCAGTCTTCTCTGAAATTTTATGATTAGACCTATAATATTGATAGACAGTCCTGCTCATAGTTATTAGCAACCATGAAGTTTAAGTACATAATGTGGAATATCCACTGAAAAAAATGAATCAAGTGAAACAGGTTTTTTTTTGTATAGAGCACTCGTGTTAAATACAAAAGAGCAAATGATAAACAATAATTTAAAACAAAAAAACAATGGGAGGGAAAAATAGAAAAACCTAAAGCTTGCGGTGACACTGGTATTGGCACCCTTTACATTAATTTAATATGGAAACAAATTTTGACTCGCCTGTGGTAAATCACAAATGAGATTCACCTGTGATTAATTGTCGGTGCCCATGTGACATGAATTAGCCAATGAATGATGACTTCAGTGTTTTAAAAAGCCATATGGTAGACCCTGTTCCTTTGTTACAACGGTGAAGACAAAGGAGCTGTCTGAGGACATCAGAACTTATTAGCAAACACAAGACTTCCAAAGGGTATAAGGCTATCTCCAATGACCTTGGTATCCCAGTTTCAACAGTGCGCAATGTTATTAAGAAGCTTATAGATGGCTACAAGAAACGTTTGGAGGCTGTCATCAATGCCAAAGGGAGTGCAACCAAGTATTAACTAGGGGTGCCTTTATTGCGGCACATGCTGTTTATTCTGTTTCTTCAGTGAAATTGCAGCATGGAAGTTGAAAAACAATGTTTTATTATTGTATTTCTTTGGACCACTAATTAAAAAATCCTGAGGATATAACTTTGGTACATTTCCATTTATTTCTGAAGATATTGTGCAGTCTATGAAAAAATTAAGGGGTGCCAATAATGGTGAGCAGCACTGTATGGTCAGGGGTTTTTATACCTTCTATCGTCTTTACCGGGTTTTTTTTTAAGATCACATGTGCAGATGAAGTACTATTTTTCCACTATGTTAATGGGGTTGGCCACAACTTTTTTATTCATGTCCTATCCTAAGTTCTCGTATGCTGCCGGAAAACAGCAGCTCTGTCTATAGTGGCTGTGGCTGGGTACTGAAGATTCACTCCCTATTAAATTGAACAGGGGGTGGATCTCTTGTACCCGATCGCAGCCACTAAAGTTCTGACGGAGCGGCTGTGTTCCGGCAGCATCCGAGCACTTCCGTCCACCAACACAAGTAACTGCTGACCAGAGAGGTTATGGGTGAAGGGTGTTGCACTACCACCGATCAAATATTGATGGCCTATCCTAGGGATAGGGGATCAATAAAAAAGTAGTGGTCAACTCCTTTAATTCAGAGACTTAGAATAGTCACATGTACAAGACTTATGCGGATGAAGTACTATTTTCCACTATGTTTATGGGGTTGACCACTACATTTTTATTGATGTCCTATCCTAAGTATTCGGAAAACAGCAACTCTGTCTATAGTGGCCATGGCTTTGTACTGCAGATCCACTTCCTATTGAATTGAATACGGGGTGGATCTCTTGAATTGGATCGCAGCCACTAAAGTTCTGATGGAGCTGCTATGTTCCAGCAGCATCAGAGAACTTCTGTCCACTGACACCGGTAACAGCTGATCAGAGGGGGGGTGAAGGGTGTTGCACTACCACCGATCAAATATTGATGGCTATCCTCGGGATAGGCGATCAATAAAAAAGTAGTGGTCAACTCCTTTAATTCAGAGACTTAGAATAGTCACATGTACAAGAATTTTTATTGTTTTCTTATACTAACTACATTAAGGTTTTTTTTATTACTCTTCATAAAAGTTACTTTTGCATTCTTTTTTATACTGCTGTTTTTGCAGTGTTTTGTTGAGTAGGCTATAGTCTTAACAGATCAATATTGTAGAGCTTTGATACCAGCTGATCCTACAACGTACTGTAATGTCTTTTTACTGAGCCCCATCCAAATCGGCTTCTTGACTTATTCTTTTTGCTGAAGTGTCTGTGGAACAAGGGAAGCTTTTATGTAAACAGCAAGCTTTTTGTAAGCCCAGAGTGTGGATTCTTAGCAGAATAAATGACATGCTTATCATTATGTATAGGAATGAAGTGATCAATCCCCAAAGTGCTCAATGACATCGTGTTTGCTTTCAGGTATTGCAGAAACAAAATGATAGGGCAACTATTCACAGAAACGTCTGTTTAATGGAAATGAGCCAAAATGTCTAATGACAAAATATTGCCATACCCAACTTTTACATGATTTTGCATATTCCAAATTCTTAAATAGTAACCTTTGTTTTAATTTTTATTTCATGAATCAATAGCCCACAGGGAAATAAGCAACTTTGTAAAATATCTTATCAGAAAAATCTGCTTCTCTGCCGAAATTGATCATTGTCAAAATTGTCAATTCTGAGGTTAATTCTGTATTCAGTGTAGACAGACTTTCTCATTACTGAGATAGGAGATGGCAGTTACAACTGATGAGATTCTGTGTAGATAGGAAAGGGGGGAAGGGGGAGGAGCTCTGCCTCTAGCGCCTCCTGTCTACACAGAATCTCATCAGTAGTAACTGCCATCTCCTATCTCAGTAATGATAAAGTCTGTCTTTATTTAATACAGATTTTACCTCAGAATTGTCAATTTTGATAATAATGATATATAAATGTCCTCCTCCAGGCTGTGGGGCAGAAGCTGCCCAGAAGATAACCCGACATCCAGAGCTTATTATACATGAAGGGTAAGTTACCAGTGTGATACATATAATGGCCGCTCTCTGCTCTCCTGATCTCACTGCAGAGCTGTGTGTGATTATACCTGACACATCTGCAGGTTCCTCTCACTGCAGAGCTGTGTGCGATTATACCTGACACATCTGCAGGTTCCTCTCACTGCAGAGCTGTGTGTGATTATACCTGACACATCTGCAGGTTCCTCTCAGCTTCAGCTTTCATCTCACAGGCAGGGTTGTAATATTATTACAATACAGCAGAGCTGTGAGAGCTGCAGCTGCCAATGTGTTTGTAAAGAGACAAAGTTCAGTTCTACTGTTCTATATTAGATACATGTCTCATACTAATAGCACCTCCTTTTATCTGTACTAAGCTCTGGAGACAGATTCTCCTGCAGATCAGTGACCTGCCCAAAATCCTCAACAGCTCATTTACATAGAAGAAAAACATAGTTTTCTCTGGAATAAGAAATTGTATTACATATATCAAGACATCATGTTATTTAGCTTCCTATGACCTACATGCCCATATAGATGGCTTGGAGGGGCTGATCCTACTGACAGATTCCCTTTAATATGAACCTCATACAGGTTTCCATGTCCTTATCTACAAAGTAAATATAATATGAATATGTGATAAAAGTACAGGTACTTGTATATACTGGGGGGAATTAATCAAAACTGGCGTTCATGACTTTGATGAAGTCACTCCATTGTATTTATAGTAATGTAAATTATAAATCCTTATGTTTACTAGCATAAGGAGAGAGGATAAGCAGCTGCAGAATACTAAATAATAACGCTTATCTCTGGATCTAACGTCTTTAACCTTTTTTCAGAACAGCAGGGACTCAGGAATTGTGGTGGTGCCTCAACAGAACCTCAGCGGGCTCTTATCAATGGGGTCAGACACTACATGAATCCTTAGAGTTGACATATGAACTCCCACAATGCCCGGCCATATGGAAACATGAATTCAGCAGAGCTGCCTCTGGTCCCCCGGTTGTTGCTGCTTTCCTTTACTATTCTATATTAAATGTATTGTCTTTTGGGGGGCTATCATTATGTAAAAAATCAGTGCATTAGAAGTAAAGTTTACACATATATTCAACATTTTAGTAGATGTACGTTCAGAATAGTGTGTAATACTCAAGATTTTACTTGTAACTTCACCATGACATTATCTGTTTGTAAGATCAAAGGTAACGTCGGTCAACTCACATGGCTCTAGTTAGGAATATTAAAGGGAGGTTTGTAAACTATGACAGACATCCGGTTCTTTATGCTCTGTATATAAAAAAATGGCTTACAGATGTGACTTACATGTGGCTAACAGATGTACAGTGTATTAGACTTTGTATCCCTCTAGTGGTCATCTTTTATATTACACGTTGGTGAGTAATGCTAAAGGTTCATTTGCACAGATCAACCGTAGGCACTAGATTGCTGCCGATCTGTAAATA
This sequence comes from Phyllobates terribilis, assembly GCF_046119375.1. Taxonomy (NCBI): domain Eukaryota; kingdom Metazoa; phylum Chordata; class Amphibia; order Anura; family Dendrobatidae; genus Phyllobates; species Phyllobates terribilis. Next base: position 14,906,591 of record NW_027362761.1, on the reverse strand, counting down.
TTTTCGGATCAGCAGTTGTCTAATAGACTGCTTACACAGGCAGCCCTAAGTACAAATGTACAAAAAAATGCATATGTTGATTTTTTTAATCTCATTCAAATTTTTGGGGAAAAACTGCAAATAAAACACCAGTAGCGGATTTCAAACATGCATCTCACGTCCGTTTACGCTGCTTAAAAAGGTGCACAGTGGGCATGAGAGTCCTATACATTCCAGTCATTGTGCTGAAACTGTAAAACAAAAACTCACCAAATACACTCCTTGGGGACTTAACCTAACCCTTATTTGTCAAGATTGATTAATTATAGATAATTTTGTAAGAAGTAAGGGGCAGACCTAGCACCACACTAAATATAAATTATGTATTTGTGCCAATGTCCCCATGAATGCAAACAAGCATAAGAAAAAGACAAGGGGGATTGGGACAAATCCAGGGCACCAAATACAATTAATAAATAGATATAAAGACACTAATGTACAAAAATATGCAAAATTTTATTAGTCTCAAAGCACACTACATAGGACATTATTAAAAAACATGATAAAAAACATACACAGGACAAAGAAGGAAAAAAATTCACCCAAACAAAAGAAAAATAATCAATAGATATGTCAAAGATGTATTACACAACTGTGCAAGATAAATGTACTTCAATAGCAATGGTACAAAATTCCAAATATCGCTAAAATATATATGGCATGTTATAGATAAATCAATTGGTAAGAGAGCATAGTGGAAAATATCTATGCTCCACTATCAAGCCCACAAATAAATTAAGTATAAAGCAATATAGGAATAAGGAGAGTACCAGAAAATAAAGATGCACAGAGAAAAGGAAAAAGTATAAATAACCTACGCGTTACGCCAAATGCTTATGGCTTCATGCTTACATAGATAATGTAACATATTAATTAGCAGAGGAAAATAGATACTTAGAAACTATCTACTGTACTCGGTTTCATTCTGATGTACGTGTTTAAACCCATTCATGAAAAAATGGTATGGGTATCATCAGTGTGTAACATCCCTGGCGGCGTGCTGGCATAGCTTACCACCTCCCACCATGCAAGACCGCCATCTTACCTATCAGTCCAGGCTGCACACTTTGCTCCAGTACCTGCTGTGTGCATGTCTCTTGTCTGATTGCTTAGGGCAGCGGCGCGGTTACTGCCTGATTCTTATAGTTACAGTGTGCACAGTCCTAATGCGTCCCCAGCCTATTGCTGTGAGTCACTGGATACTTAAACCCCCTCCACCCAGTAGGAGGTGCCTGAGCAACACTTTCTTTCAGTGTATTCTGTGCAACTGAGTTGCCAGGTCCTGTCCAGTATCTGTGACTTCTAGTCTGTTCCGCCAGCCTTGGGGCTGTATACCCAGGCCCATTACCAGTATCTGTGACTTCTAGTTTGTTTCCGCCACCCTGAGGGCTGAGTTCCCAGGCTCGTTCCTGTATCTTGTTCCTGTCTGAACAGTGTCCTGGCCCGTTACTTGTTTGTCTTTATGTTCGTATCTTCCCTTTTCCTGCAGTGTCTGAACCTGCACCTAACTCCAACTCGTTGTCTCTGTACTTCTGTTTGTGAGTTTAGTCTCCACTCGCTACTTCATTGTAAGTACCTTGTGTGTATCTGCTCTGCTTGTCTACTGTACCTGCGGGGTTTGCTCTGCTCTGCTTGTGTACCGCACCTGCGGTACTTTTGCTCTGCTCTGCTTGCGCACCGCACCTGCGGGTTTTGCTCTGCTCTGCTTGTGTACTGCACCTGCGGGTTTTGCTCTGCTCTGCTTGTGTACCGCACCTGCGGGTTTGGCTCTGCTCTGCTTGTCTACCGCACTTGCGGGTTTTGCTCTGCTCTGCTTGTCTACCACACCTGCGGGTTTTGCTCTGCTCTGCTTGGCTGCCGCACCTGCGGGTTTTGCTTTGCTCTGCTTGGCTGCCGCACCTGCGGGTTTTGCTCTGCTCTGCTTGGCTGCCGCACCTGCGGATTTTGCTCTGCTCTGCTTGGCTGCCGCACCTGCGGGTTTTGCTCTGCTCTGCTTGGCTGCCGCAACTACGGGTTTTGCTCTGCTCTGCTTGTCTGTCGCACCTGCAAGTTTTCCTCTGCTCTGCTTGTCTGCCGCACCTGCGGGTTTTCCTCTGCTCTGCTTGTCTGCCGCACCTGCGGGTTTTGCTCTGCTCTGCTTGGCTGCCGCACCTGCGGATTTTGCTCTGCTCTGCTTGTCTGCCGCACCTGCGGGTTTTGCTCTGCTCTGCTTTTCTGCCACACCTGCGGGTTTTGCTCTGCTTTGCTTGTCTGCCGCACCTGCGGTTTTGCTCTGCTCTGCTTGTCTACCGCACCTGCGGGTTTTGCTCTGCTCTGCTTGTCTGCCGCACCTGCGGGTTTTGCTCTGCTCTGCTTGGCTGCCGCACCTACGGGTTTTGCTATGCTCTGCTTGGCTGCCGCACCGGCGGGTTTTGCTCTGCTCTGCTTGTCTGTCGCACCTGCGAGTTTTCCTCTGCTCTGCTTGTCTGCCGCACCTGCGGGTTTTCCTCTGCTCTGCTTGTCTGCCGCACCTGCGGATTTTGCTCTGCTCTGCTTGTCTGCCGCACCTGCGGGCTTTGCTCTGCTCTGCTTTTCTGCCGCACCTGCGGGTTTTGCTCTGCTTTGCTTGTCTGCCGCACCTGCGGTTTTGCTCTGCTCTGCTTGTCTACCGCACCTGCGGGTTTTGCTCTGCTCTGCTTGTCTACCGCACCTGCGGGTTTTGCTCTGCTCTGCTTATCTGCCGCACCTGCGGGTTTTGCTCTGCTCTGCTTGTCTGCCGCACCTGCGGGTTTTGCTCTGCTCTGCTTGTCTGCTGCACCTGCGGCTTTGGTTCTGTATCCCAGTCTGTACTGGTCCTTATCCTGTCTGCATTCCTACCTGTCAGTACCCACCTGTTTGCATACCAGCCGTGCCTACCAGTACCCACCTGTCAGTATGCCAGCCTAACCTGCCTCTTCCTGCATTCCCCGGTATGGGTCAACAGCTGTGACCGGGGTCTGACCTGGAGTAGCACCTGGTCCCTCTGCTCGATTCCTCCCTGGTTCACGGATTCGACTGAGCCGCCGTGTGACCTTGGTCGGACCAAGTTGATACTTAGTCACGCCCCTCCAGGCACTCCTCGGTTCATGGTCCAGTGGGTTCACTAACCACGCTCATGCCAGTCTGTCCAGGCGTATGCGCAACACAGTGTTTTGGATCAGTTCATCATCAGTGTATGTGTCAGTTTTTACCATCGGTGTCATCAGTATTTTTCATGGAAAAAGATCTCAATCTGCGCATGTGCCGCCTTCGGATCATTTTCCTGAAGCCCACCACTGGGAGATCAATGGCTCCTGCCTCGCACCGCCGGGGCACCCCCTCCTCCCAGCCCAGGACCCGCAGCATCGCCTCACTCCTGCCGCTGCCGGCTTCTTGCAGCGGCAACCCTGCTCCTGCCTCCTGTGACCCCGCTCCACCGCTACCCTCCCACCCCCCGGTAAGCTATATTGGGACTACAAGATGGACCTCCATTTTCATATTAAAAAATCTTTTTTTTCCCTATCTTCCTCCTTTAAATTTGGAGTGCGTCTTATGGTCCGGTATGTCTTATAGTCCAAAAAATATGGTAAATAAATTGCAAAGCTTCTCATATTCTTTGCAATGCTAAACACGTCCAGCACACGGACAGATGCCATCTGTGTGCTCTAGGTGATTTTCACAGACCCATAGACTTGTATTAGTTCTTATCATCCATGATATCTGAAAAAACGGACATGTGCATAGCACAATGGATTAATGGGTACGTGTGATATCCGTGAAAAAAACATGCAACGTGGAGATATGAATGAGGCCTTAGGAAGCACTGTCTGCACATGATGAGAATCTGCAGCAGATTTTTCTGCAGCAAAAATCAGAGAGTTGGCAGGAAAAAAGCTGCATAAAATACGCACGTTTTTGAAGCATTTTTTACACATTTTTGCTTGCGTTTTTTAGGCATTTTTACATGCATTTTTTTTCTCAATTCATTTGAATGAGTGAAGCGCTGAAAAAATTGCAAAGTTGCAAATTTGAAAATACGCTTTGGTGGTTCAAAATTGCAAGGAAGAAATAAGTAGCATGTGCATGAGATTTCAGAAATCTGTAAATAGCAGTGTGTATACAAGAAGAAATAAAGTTACTAAAATACAGCAAATGTTTAGCTAGTTCTGCATATTTCTTAATTTCCTTCTTTTTAATTCCTTTCCTCTCAGATGTGCTCACCTCAACCAAACTAAACCCAGTTCCCATTTTTCTGTCACATGTTGGAAATATAATGAGTAATCCCTTTGGTTGCTCTAGTCCGATTCTACTTTTTTTTTTCGTTTGCACTCACTTCTTTAAGGATCTGGGTTCAATCACCTCTCTGTGTGGTGGCTGTAACTATGCCCCCGGCACTGACTGACAGCCGACTCTAAGGGTGCGCTCACACCAGCGTTTAAACTCGGCGAGTGCAATGTGAGAAAACCTCACATTGCACTCGCTACAATGTTAGTCAGTTAGGCAGTGCTCATATGCGAGTTTTTCCTCACCTGGAATTGGGGTGAGGAAAAACTCGCAGCATGCTGCGTACGAGCGCGTAAAACTCACCAATGAAAGTCAATGGGTGCGATGAAAATATATGAATAAATCCGACATTTCATCAGCCGAGTACATTAAAATCACAGTGTGAATTGTCAGAATAGAATAGATAGAATAGATATATAGATAGAAAGATGTCAGTGAGATATATAATTAGTGAAATTAGTGCAGTGCGTGTGAAGCTTGCTGTACATGTATTTAGCTAATAATAAAATAAATTAAAGAAAATAATGGCGTGGGGTCCCCTATACTATTCTTAACCAGCTGAGGGAAAGCAGACAGCTGGGGACTGATGTTTATAGTCTGGGAAGGGGGTAATAAACATGGAGCTTCCCAGGCTATTAATATCAGCTCACAGCTGTCTACTTAGCCTTTCCTGGTTATTAAGAAGGGGTGACCCCCCAAAAAATTATGTGGGGTCCCCTATTTTTAATAACCAGCAAAGGCTAGGCAGACAGCTGCGGGCTTATGAATTATAGCCTAGAATGAGGTCATGTATGTGGTCTCTCCTCAGCCCTCAGCCGTCCCAAAAATGGGGCATCCATTAGATGCGCCATTTCTGGCTCTTAGCCTCCACTTTTCCCTCTTGCCCTGTTGCGGTGGCAAGTGGGGTTATAGTATTGGGGTTGATGTCACCTTTGTAATGTTAGCTAACATCAAGCCCAATACTATTCCCCAGGGCCAGACTGGCCACCTGACAGTTCTGGCATTTGCCAGAGATGCCGCCCCCTGCTTTGGGTCGCTCACTCTGCTGAAGCCCCTTAGATGTGGTGACAGGACTGGAGCAGCTCAGGAGCAGGAGAGGGAGGTGTGGCATAAACACGTCTTCTCATGTAAGCACCAGCAGTGAGACCTCTCTGGTCTCAGCGGTGTAGTGATGTGTCAGTCGGGAAAGATCTCACGCAAAGATCCGGTTCCCTGCTGTGAATGATGGGAGCCAGCACCCCAGTGAGAGCCACTAACTTCTCTGAATGGCTCTCACTGGGCGTAAAATTGCAATGTTCAGCGGTGATAACTCTGCCCACCCTTTCGGCCGTGGGTGGGCGGAGTTTTGATTAATCAATGTCATATTAAATATGTGTTCACCTATGGTGAACACATATTTAATAAGGATCCATTTAGGATCCAAAAGAGTCGGCTCTTTTTGGTGAGCGGAGGCAGATCACCAAAAAGAGCCGAACTGCCCATCACTACAGCAGTGGGATAGGATTCGAAAGTAAGGAGGAAGGACTGGGGCCGGCCAGGGCGGGCTGGGGGGCAGAGAGGCATTTTCCCTCTGGGCCGGTCTCCCAGCTTCTGCTCAGGGCCGGCATGCCTAATTTACATACCTCACTAGGAGCCGCTGTACCAGATCCAAATCTCCGGCACACCTGCTGTCTGTAGCTCCCAGCCAATGAAATCAAGCCGAGGAGCTACGGAAATAAACGAGAGTAGGTGGTCGGGCCAGTGATGTGACTATGGAAGATTCCAGCACTGAGCTCCTCTCATAGCTGCTCCAGCATTCATTCCCTCCTCTGCTGTAATGTCACCAGAAGTTAAGACTGGTGAGAGAGAGTGAGGGGGGATCTGTGCTGGAGGATGCAGGGCTGAACGCTCTGTGCTGGAGGATCTGTGCCAGTGGATTTTTGGGCTGGGGGATCAGTGCTGTAGGATGCAGGGCTAGAGGATCTGTGCTGGAGGATGCAGGGCTGAACGTGTTAGAACCCTCCTGCTTGTTTTTTCCATCTTGTGTTTTGCGGTCACGTGACCATCTGCCTTTATATTCCAGCTCCGCCCTTATGGCTGTGCTGGACTAAAGTGTTTGACTGTTTCTCTAGCCTGGTGCTTCGGTGCCTTTCTCTGTCAAGTTCGCTTGGTCCTTTGGGACCTCTAGTACATTTTTGTCAGTTTGTCTTTTTGTGTTCTGCAACAACTTCTCTGTTTAGGAGGTGTCCCATTTTTGTCCCAGTCCTTAGTTCTTTTAGGGACCCCTCCCTTAATTCTATAGGTCTTCGTTCAGACTAGCCGAGGACTAAGGCGGGTCTATTCACTAGGAACAGGCAGCCCGCTACATCGTATGGATTCAGCTTAGTCTACTGTAGGGATAGCTTTCCCCTATCTTTCCTTAGTACATGTTGCAGATCATAACAGTAAGTCCAGCCCAAAAAAAAACTAAAAGGAAAGAAATTCGGGGATCAGTATGGTTTCCGTCCAGGATTTGGCTCAACGCCTGCAGGGATTGTCTCTGGAGGTGGCCGAGCTTCAGCAACACGTGAGTAGCTGTTTCGGAGCGCATTTTGTCGAACCCAAGGTAGGACTGCCTGATGTTTTTTATGGTAAACAGCAAGATTTTTTTTCCTTTAAAAATGCTTGTTTGTTATATTTTCGTTGGAGACCAAGGTCCTCTGGGAAGGAATCACAGAGCATTGGTTTTATTATGTCACGTTTGCGCAATGAACCACAGGGGTGGGCCTTTTCTCTCCAGCCTAATGATCCGTGTTTAAAGTTTGTTGAAGAATTGTTTTCTGCTATGGGGCTATTATATGACGATCCTGATCGAATCTCATCTGCTAAATCAGAACTCAGGCGTTTGAATCAGGGGTCAGATGATGTTGAAAATTATTGCACACACTTCAGGAGATGGGCTTCAGAAGTTAAGTGGAATGATCCTGCGCTGAGATGTTTATTTCTTGCTGGTCTGAGTGAAAGTGTTAAGGATTTGCTAATTGCATTCCCTGCACCTGAGACTCTGCAGGATGCTATGCAGTTAGCTGTTCATATAGACAGGAGACTGAGGTGCAGGCTTAATGAGGTAAAGATTCCTGTAATGTCAGCTCCTAGTCCCCAGAAAATTTGCTCTGACGGCGGAGAACTGATGGAGGTTGGGGGGATGTCACTCCGCTCTCAGGAAAGAGACCGGATGTTTACCGAGGGATTGTGTCTTTATTGTGGTAAAGCTGACCATTTGATTAAGTATTGTGAGCGTCGTTTAAGTAAAGAAAAAAAAAAGGTCAGTTATGCCCGTATAGCTTGTTTACGCTCTGCAGGAGTATTTCTTTCTGGGAGTACTACTTTGCAGGGAGATTTGATTGAATTTCAGGTATTTGTGGATTGTGGTTCAACACTTAATGTAATTGATAAAGGGTTTTTGGAAAACCTTAAATTGAAATCCAAACCTTTGTCATCACCTATTTCTGTGATTGTGTTAGAACCTTGCTCTTAGGTTTTTTCCTTTGCTGGTCACATGACCTTGTTGGCCTATTTAATCCTGCTCCGCCCTTCTGGCTTTGCTGGACTTCATTGTATAACTACTTTCTAGCTAGCCTGTGCTCTGTATCTAACTCTGTTAGTTTGCTTGGTCTACGGACCTCTGTGTTCTATATATTTTGTTTGTTCGTCTGTCTGCTACTATTTCTGTTAGGAGGTGTCCCATTTTCCTCCCAGTCCTTAGTACTTGTAGGGATTCCTTCCCCACATCTATAGGTCTCCATACAGACTAGCTTAGGACTTTAGCAGGTCTGATCGCAGGATCAGGTCCCCTGTTACATCGTAGGGATAAAGCTGAGTTCTATCTTGGGACAGATCTCCTCTCTTTCCTTAGCTCTGGTAGCAGAACATAACAGTAAGTCCAGCCTGCAAATTCTCTAAGGAAAGATTTTTCTGTTCCATCATGGTGTCGGTTCTGGATTTGGCTAAACGCCTGCAGGGACTCTCTCTGGAGGTGACCGAGCTCCGTCAGCATGTGAGTAACTGTCCTGGAGCACATTTCTTGGAGCCTAAGGTACGTTTGCCGGATTTATTTTTTGGTGAACACCGAGAATTTTTTTCATTTAAAAATGCTTGCTTATTGTATTTTCGTTTGAGACCCAAGTCCTCTGGGGATGAATCCCAGCGCATAGGGTTCATAATGTCACTTTTGCGCAAAGAACCTCAGGAGTGGGCCTTTTCTTTGCAACCTAGTGATTCATGCTTCAGATCAGTGGATAGTTTTTTTTCTGCTTTGGGGCTATTATATGATGATCCTGACCGTGTCTCATCAGCTGAGACTGAGTTAAGACGTTTGAGACAGGGATCAGGTAATGTGGAAAAATATTGTACTCATTTCCGTCGATGGTCTACTCAAACAAGGTGGAACGATTCTGCTCTGAAAAGTCTGTTTCTTGCTGGGCTCAATGAAAGGGTTAAAGACCTGCTAATTGCTTATCCTACACCTGAAGATTTGCAACAGGCTATGCAATTAGCTATACGGGTGGATAGGAGACTGCGTGCAAGGGTTAATGAGAGCAAATCCTCTGCTATGTCAGTTTCTGGTTATGAGAATGTGTGTACTAACAGTGGTGAACCGATGGAGATTGGATCGGTGGCACCTCGCTCTCAAGAAAAAGACCGTAGATTTTCTAAAGGCTTGTGTTTCTATTGCGGAAAATCTGGTCATTTGATTAAAGGCTGTGAGCTTCGTATGAAGAAAGAAAAGAAAATGGTCAGTCATGCCCGTATTGCCTGTTTAAATTCCAAGGGTGTATTTTTAGCGGCTTCCACGATTGCTCAGGAAAAATTAATGGAATTTCGGGTGTTTGTTGATTGTGGGTCTACTCTGAATGTAATTGATGGGGGATTCTTGGAAAGACTCAATTTAAAACCCGAACCTTTATCATCCCCCATTGCTGTGGTTTCTGTGGATGGTTCCCCTTTGAAGAATATTACTCTCAAGGTCTGTGAATTTCCTCTCACTATTAATGGTGTTCACCATGAGAAATTGGATTTGGTAGTTTTGAATAACTTGCCTTCTCCAGTAATATTGGGATTGCCCTGGTTAAAATTTCACAATCCTGTACTGGATTGGTCTACCAGTGAAATTAAATCCTGGAGCCATAAATGTTATGACAAGTGTTGTAACGGGCGTATTGCAGCTTTGGATAGGGGAGAATTGCCTGTTCCTATTCAGGATTTTTGGAGAGTTTTTTCTGAGAAGGAATCGCAGGTTTTGCCTCCCCATAGAGACTATGATTGTTCTATTGAATTTGTCCCTGGAGCGACTCTTCCTAAAAGTCGTTTATTTAACCTTACTATTCCTGAGAGGAAGGCTTTGGAGGAATACATACAGACAAGCTTGGCCGCCGGTCACATTAGGCCCTCTAAGTCTCCTGTGGCGGTTGGATTTTTTTTGGTAAAAAAAAAGGACGGTGGTTTACGTCCTTGTCTGGATTTTCGTGAGATTAACAAAATTACTGTACGCAATCCTTACCCACTGCCATTGATTCCTGATCTGTTTAACCAGTTAATGGGGGCCAAGTGGTTCTCTAAAATTGACCTTAAGGGGGCATACAATCTGTTGCGCATGAAGGAGGGTGACGAATGGAAGACTGCTTTTAACACTCCTGTGGGTCATTTTGAGAATCTGGTTATGCCTTTTGGTCTTACTAATGCTCCTGCATTTTTTCAGAATCTTATTAATGACATCCTTAGACCTTTGATCGGCAAAAATGTGATTGTGTATTTGGATGACATTTTGATTTATTCGCCTGATCTGGAGTCTCATTGGCGGAGGGTACGTGAGGTATTACAGTTATTAATGGACAATTCGCTTTTTGCTAAGCTGGAGAAATGTGAGTTCGCTGTACAGAGAATTAGTTTTTTGGGTTACATTATCTCCAGCGAAGGTTTTGAGATGGACCCGGTTAAAGTTCAAGCTGTACAGGAATGGCCTAGGCCTATTGGTTTGAAATCGATACAGAGGTTTTTAGGTTTCGCCAATTATTACAGAAAATTCATAAAAAAATTTTCTAGTATTGTCAAACCTCTGACCGATCTCACCAGGAAAGGTGCTGATGCGGTTCAGTGGTCTTCTGAGGCCATTGAAGCTTTTGTGTATCTCAAGGAGAGGTTCACCTCTGCTCCCATCCTTATGCAGCCTGATGTGACTAAGCCGTTTTTGGTTGAGGTGGATGCTTCCTCTGTGGGGGTTGGCGCAGTATTGTCTCAGGATAACGGGGATGGATTACATCCCTGTGCCTTTTTTTCAAAAAAATTTTCGGAGACTGAACTGAATTACGATATTGGTAATCGGGAATTATTGGCTATTAAACTCGCATTTGAACACTGGCGCCACTTCTTGGAAGGTGCGGAATTTCCCGTTCAGGTTCTTACGGATCATAAAAATCTGATATATCTTGATGCTGCCAAGCGCCTGAATGCCCGTCAGGCTAGGTGGGCACTGTTTTTCTCGCGGTTTAATTTCTCCGTTACTTACATCCCTGGTACTAAGAATGTTAAGGCGGATGCCTTGTCTCGCAGTTTTTCTCCCATAGTCGGTGCTGAGAAAGAGGAGAACATTTTACAAGAAGGTGTTGTGATAGCTGCTTTGGACTCCGTTTTGGAAGATGAGATTCTTAAAGCACAGGAGAATGCCCCATCTAACACTCCTCAAGGGAGGTTGTTTGTGCCTGGGACCTTTAGGAGAGATTTGTTTGTTGAGTGTCACGAATCTCGGTTGGCAGGTCATCCCGGAATCTCTGAGACCAAGAGACTGGTGGGTCGCAGTTTTTGGTGGCCTGGATGGCAGACGAAAGTCATTAAGTGGGTGCGTCAATGTACTATATGTGCTAGATCTAAGTCCTCACATACTCCTGCTGCGGGGTTGCTTTGTCCTTTGGAGGTTCCCAGTGCTCCTTGGACACATTTGGCTATGGACTTTATAACTGACCTTCCCCCCTCTGAGGGTTTTACTGTCATCTGGGTGGTCGTGGACCGTTTTAGCAAGATGTGTCACTTGGTTCCCTTCATCAAACTGCCCTGCGCTAAAACTCTCGCTAAGGCCTTTGTCAAGGAAATTGTCAGACTTCATGGCGTTCCTACTGACATTGTTTCTGATAGGGGTCCTCAGTTCGTGGCTCATTTTTGGCGTGCCTTTTGTGACAGGTTGGGAGTTCATTTGTCGTTCTCGTCCGGATATCATCCTGAATCTAATGGCCAGACAGAAAGGAAAAACCAGGATGTTGAGCAGTTCTTGCGTTGTTTTGTGGCAGACAATCAAGAGGGGTGGTCTGAGTTTCTGCCACTTGCTGAATTTGCTCTGAACAATCATACATCTTCTTCTGCTGGTTGTTCGCCTTTTTTTTGTTGTTCTGGGAGACATCCGTCGTTTGGGTCGTTCTCCAAGTTGGGATCTGCCGTGCCTGAGGAGGAGAATTTTTCCGGTGATTTGGAGAGAGTTTGGACGGATGTGCGTGGTAATCTTCAGGAGGCCAACAGAAAATCTAAAGACTACTTTGATAGGAAACGACAGGAGGTTTTGTTCGCTGTTGGTGACATGGTTTGGTTGTCCTCTAGGAATCTGCGGTTGAGGATTCCTTCTAAGAAATTGGGTCCCAAGTTTGTAGGGCCCTTCAAGGTGCTTCAGGTTGTCAACCAATCTGCTGTTAGGTTGGAGGTTCCTACCTCCTGGAGAATTAATCCGGTATTTCATGTCTCTCTGTTGAAAAAAGCTGTTGTATCGGATTGTGACGCCTCTGCCTCTGTTCCTCCGGTGGTGGAGGACGGGGAATATGAAATTTCTCGCATCCTTAACGCTAGACGGTATAGAGGTAGTTTGCAGTATCTTGTGGCCTGGAAAGGTTTCGGACCCGAGGATAACTCTTGGGTGAGGTCGGATGATGTTTCCGCGTCCAGACTTATCAGAGCGTTTCACAGGAGATTTCCTGATAAGCCTGGTCCTAGGGGATCCGGAGGATCCTCTTAGAAAGGGGGGTACTGTTAGAACCTTGCTCTTAGGTTTTTTCCTTTGCTGGTCACATGACCTTGTTGGCCTATTTAATCCTGCTCCGCCCTTCTGGCTTTGCTGGACTTCATTGTATAACTACTTTCTAGCTAGCCTGTGCTCTGTATCTAACTCTGTTAGTTTGCTTGGTCTACGGACCTCTGTGTTCTATATATTTTGTTTGTTCGTCTGTCTGCTACTATTTCTGTTAGGAGGTGTCCCATTTTCCTCCCAGTCCTTAGTACTTGTAGGGATTCCTTCCCCACATCTATAGGTCTCCATACAGACTAGCTTAGGACTTTAGCAGGTCTGATCGCAGGATCAGGTCCCCTGTTACATCGTAGGGATAAAGCTGAGTTCTATCGTAGGGACAGATCTCCTCTCTTTCCTTAGCTCTGGTAGCAGAACATAACAGATTGCAATTGATAACACTCCTTTGAAATGTATTACTCACAAGACTGCTACATTTCCCCTCACTATCAATGGAGTTCACCAAGAAATTTTGGACTTGGTTGTTTTGAATAATTTGCCCTCTCCAGTTGTTCTAGGATTGCCTTGGTTAAAACTGCACAATCCTTTATTGGACTGGTCTACTAATGTGATTAAGTCTTGGAGTCCAAAGTGCTATGATAAATGTTGTAATGGTCGCATTGCGGCTGTGGAAAAAGGGGAATTACCGGTACCTATTCAAGATTTTTGGAGGGTTTTTTTGGAGGAGGAGTCGCAAGTTTTACCTCCTCATAGGGATTATGATTCCGCCATTGAGTTTGTTCCGGTGCTACTCTTCCCAAGAGTCGCTTGTTTAATCTGACTATCCCTGAAAGAAAGGCTTTGGAGGAGTACATACAGACTAGCCTGGCTGCTGGTCACATTAGACCTTCTAAGTCACCTGTGGCAGTTGGATTTTTCTTTGTTAAAAAAAAGGACGGCGGTTTACGTCCATGTCTGGATTTTCGTGAAATTAATAAGATTACCGTACGCAATTCCTACCCATTGCCGTTAATTCCTGACTTGTTTAACCAGTTAGTGGGAGCCAAGTGGTTCTCCAAAATTGATCTCCGGGGGGCATACAATTTGTTACGAGTGAAGGAGGGTGATGAATGGAAAACTGCCTTTAACACTCCTGTAGGTCATTTTGAGAATCTGGTGATGCCTTTTGGTCTTACCAATGCACCTGCATTTTTTCAGAACCTTATTAATGACATCCTGAGACCTTTGACTGGTAAGAATGTGGTTGTGTATTTGGATGACATTTTGATTTATTCACCAGATCTAGAGTCCCATTGGCAGAGTGTACTTGAAGTTTTGCAGTTATTGAGTGATAATTCACTGTTTGCTAAGCTGGAGAAATGTGAGTTCGCTGTGCAGAAAATTAGATTTTTGGTCTACATTGTCTCCAGCGAGGGCTTTGAGATGGACCCTGTGAAGGTTCAGGCTGTGCAGGAATGGCCTAGGCCTATTGGTTTGAAATCTTTACAGAGATTTTTGGGTTTTGCCAATTATTACAGGAAATGCATTAAGAATTTTTCTGTAATTGTTAAACCTCTAACCGATCTCACCAGGAAAGGTGCGAATACGGCCCAGTGGACTACTGAGGCCATTGAAGCGCTTGAGTATCTCAAAGAGAGGTTCAATTCTGCCCCTATCCTTATGCAGCCTGATGAGACCTAGCCCTTTTTGGTCGAGGTCAATGCTTCATCGGTGGGGGTCGGAGCAGTTTTGTCTCAGGAGAACAAGGGTGGAGTACATCCTTGTGCCTTCTTTTCTAAAAATTTTTCAGAAACTAAACTGAATTATGGTGTTGGAAATCGGGAGTTGCTGGCTATTAAACTTGCGTTTGAACATTGGAGTCATTTTTTGGAAGGCGCTAGATTTCCTATTCAGGTTTTCACAGATCATAAGAATTTGATCTATCTGGATGCTGCCAAGCACTTGAATGCCCGTCAAGCTAGGTGGGCACTTTTCTTTTTCTCGGTTTAATTTTTCTGTTACCTATATCCCTGGTACTAAGAATGTTAAAGCCGATGCTTTATCTCGCAGCTTCTCTCCTACGGTCGGTGCCGAGGAGGAGGAGAGCATTTTACAGAAAGGAGTTGTGGTGGCGGCTTTGGACTCCGTTTTGGAGAATGGGATTCTGAAAGCTCAAGATGATGCTCCATCTAACACACCCCATGGGAGGTTGTACGTGTCTAGAGCCTTTAGGAGAGATTTGTTTGTGGAGTGTCATGAGTCTCGGTTGGCAGGTCATCCAGGAATTTTGGAGACTAAGAGACTTATCAGTCACAGTTTTTGGCAGCCTGGATGGCAGAAGGAAGTCATCAAGTGGGTGCGTCAGTGTGCTGTGTGTGCTAGGTCAAAGGCTTCATATACTCCTGCTGCGGGGTTGCTTTGCCCTCTGGAGGTTCCTAGTGCGCCTTGGACGCATCTCACAATGGATTTTATTACTGATCTTCCTGTGTCTGAGGGTTTTACTGTCATCTAGGTGGTCATGGACCGTTTTAGTAAGATGTGTCATTTGGTTCCATTCATTAAGTTGCCCTGCGCCAAGACACTCGCTAAGACGTTTGTTAAGGAGATTGTCAAGCTCCATGGCGTTCCCACGGATATTGTTTCTGATAGAGGACCTCAGTTTGTGGCTCGCTTTTGGCGTGCTTTTTGTGACAGGTTGGGAGTCCATTTGTCATTTTCGTCTGGTTATCATCCTGAGTCTAATGGAAAGACTGAAAGAAAGAACCAGGATGTTGAACAGTTTTTGCGTTGTTTTGTGGCGGACAATCAAGAGGTGTGGTCTGAGTTTCTGCCTCTCGCAGAACTTGCTCTTAACAATCATACATCCTCCTCTGCTGGGTGTTCTCCTTTTTTTTGTTGTACTGGGAGACATCCGTCTTTTGGTTCGTTCTCCAAATTGGGGTCGGCGGTGCCAGAGGAGGAGAGTTTTTCCGGTGATTTGGAGAGAGTTTGGACTAATGTACGTTGCAACCTTCAAGAGGCTAACAAGAAGTCCAAGAAGTATTTTGACAGGAAATGCAAAGAGGTTTTGTTTACTGTGGGTGACATGGTTTGGTTGTCCTCGAAGAACCTGCGGTTGAGGATTCCCTCTAAAAAACTGGGTCCTAAGTTTGTGGGTCCGTTTAAAGTGCTTCAGGTTGTCAACCCATCTCCTGTTAGGTTGAATGTCCCTACTTCCTGGAAGATTAATCCTGTGTTTCATGTTTCCTTGTTGAAAAAGGCTGATGTATCTGATAGGGACGCTACTGTCACAGTTCCTCCTGTGGTGGAAGACGGAGAATATGACATTTCTTGTATCTTGAATTCTAGATGGCATAGAGGGAAATTACAGTATCTTGTCTCCTGGAAGGGTTTCGGTCCCGAAGACAACTCCTGGGTAAGGACGGATGATGTCTCTGCTCCTAGGCTTGTTAAAGCTTTCCACAGGAGGTTTCCGGATAGGCCTGGGCCTGGAGGATCCGGAGGATCCTCATAAAAGAGGGGGTACTGTTAGAACCCTCCTGTTTGTTTTTTCCATCTTGTGTTTTGCGGTCACGTGACCATCTGCCTTTATATTCCAGCTCTGCCCTTATGGCGGTGCTGGACTTCAGTGTTTGACTGTTTCTCTAGCCTGGTGCTTCGGTGCCTTTCTCTGTCAAGGTCGCTTGGTCCTCTGGGACCTCTAGTACATTTTTGGCAGTTTGTCTTTTTGTGTTCTGCAACAACTTCTCTGTTTAGGAGGTGTCCCATTTTTGTCCCAGTCCTTAGTTCTTTTAGGGACCCCTCCCTTAATTCTACAGGTCTTCGTTCAGACTAGCCGAGGACTAAGGCGGGTCTGTTCACTAGGAACAGGCAGCCCGCTACATCGTAGGGATTCAGCTTAGTCTTACTGTAGGGACAGCTTTCCCCTATCTTTCCTTAGTACATGTTGCAGATCATAACAGAACGCTCTGTGCTGGAGGATCTGTGCTGGATGATGCAGGGCTGGAGGATCTGTGCTGGAGGATGCAGGGCTGGACGATCTGTGCTGGAGGATCTTTGCCAGTGCATTTTTGGGCTTGGGGAATCAGTGCTGGAGGATCTGTGCTGGAGGATGCAGGGCTGGAGGATCTGTGCTGGAGGATGCAGGGCTGGAGGATCTGTGACGGTGCATTTTTGGCTTTGGGATCAGTGCTGCAGGATGCAGGGCTGGAGGATCTGTGCTGGAGGATGCAGGGCTGAACGCTCTGTGCTGGAGGATCTGTGCTGGAAGATGCAGGGCTGGAGGATCTGTGCCAGTGGATTCTTGGCTGGGGAATCAGTGCTGTAGGATTCAGAGCTGGAGGATCTGTGCTGTGCTGGAGGATCTGTGCCGGAGGATTCTTAGGCTGGAGGATCAGTGTTGTAGGATGCAGGGCTGGAGGATCTGTGCTGGAGGATGCAGGGCTGGAGGATCTGTGCTGGAGGATGCCGGGCTGGAGGATCTGTGCTGGAGGATCTGTGCCAGTGGATTCTTGGCTGGGGGATCAGTGTTGTAGGATTCAGAGCTGGAGGATCTGTGCTGTGCTGGAGGATCTGTGTCGGAGGATTCTTAGGCTGGGGGATCAGTGCTGTAGGATGCAGTGCTGGAGGATCTGTGCTGGAGGATGCAGGACTAGAGGATCTGTGCTGCAGGATGCAGGGCTGGAGGATCTGTGCTGGAGGATGCAGGGCTGGAGGATCTGTGCTGGAGGATGCAGGGTGGAGGATCTGTGCTGGAGGATGCAGGGCTGGAGGATCTGTGACAGTGCATTTTTGGGCTGGGGGATCAGTGATGGAGGATGCAGGGCTGGAGGATCTGTTCTGGAGGATGCAGAGCAGTAAGATCTGTGCCAGTGTATTCTTGGGCTGGATGATCTGTGCTGTAGGATGCAGGACTGGAGGATCTGTGCTGGAGGATGCAGGGCTGGAGGATCTGTGCTGGAGGATGCAGGGCTGGAGGATCTGTGACAGTGCATTTTTGGGCTGGGGGATCAGTGATGGAGAATACAGGGCTGCAGGATCTGTTCTGGAGGATGCAGAGCAGAAAGATCTGTGCCAGTGTATTCTTGGGCTGGAGGATCTGTGCTGTAGGATGCAGGGCTGGAGGATCTGTGCTGGAGGATGCAGGGCTGGACGATCTGTGCTGGAGGATCTGTGCCAGTGCATTTTTTCGCTGGGGGATCAGTGCTGTAGGATGCAGGGCTGGAGGATGCAGGGCTGTAGGATCTGTGCTGGAGGATGCAGGGCTGGAGGATCTGTGCCAGTGGATTCTTGGCTGGGGGATCAGTGTTGTAGGATTCAGAGCTGGAGGATCTGTGCCGGAGGATTCTTAGGCTGGGGGATCAGTGCTGTAGGATGCAGGGCTGGAGGATCTGTGCTGGAGGATGCAGGGCTGGACGATCTGTGCTGGAGGATCTGTGCCAGTGCATTTTTGGGCTTTGGGAATCAGTGCTGGAGGATCTGTGCTGGAGGATGCAGGGCTGGAGGATCTGTGCTGGAGGATGCAGGGCTGGAGAATCTGTGCTGGAGGATGTGACTCGCCCCCAGAGCCGTGGGGTACTCGGCAGCCGGGCCTTATGGCTGCTTTTGGGGGATATCACGGTGGCTGGCCCGGCCCTTGACCCAGGGTGGTCAGTGCAAAAAGGGGATATAATCGTTAGGGAAAGTTTGTGACGCCACCTGTGGTACCTGGTGAGGATCACCAGCGCTGCAACAGTCCTCTGAGGCAGGTGTTAGGGCAGCTTGATATGGAATGGCTCCCCACAGGTGGAACAGGCCTCAGGGCAGTGAAAACGATGCAGGTTGCGCTGGGCGTTGTGGTGCAGGGGGAGCGAAGGCGCAGCAGGAGTAATGGACAGAGACAGGGGATTTGCTTCATTACCTTTACTGGTGCTGTTGTTAGGTATGGTCCAGGGTACTCCGTAGAATAGGTGCACTTCAGGACTTCGCCCCAGTGAGCGGGCATAAGGCCTCCTGATCCGTGTCTGTCTCTGTGTATGCTCTTGGCCAGCCTGCAACTGAGCCTAGATTATGTGTCCTGCTAAATGCAATGCTAAGTGTCCATGTCACCTTAATTGTCCATTGTAAGGCAAAAACAAATCAATAAGTAAATACATGAAAATTACACAAAAATAACATACCCCAGGGGCAACTATTTATACTGTCAGAGTTTCTCTTTTTACTCTCTGTATCTGACAGGGGTCTGACCTTGCGTGCTACGTGTTGACCTACGTAGTACTGGGATGCGTGTGGTACTGGTGTTTGTACTACCTCCCATTCTGTCAGTTCTAGGTGTGGAGAGGCTGCAAGACTGCCTTAACCTCGCTACGGGACTGGCAAGTGTACCATTGGCTGGGCCTTCTTGCTCTGCTCCAACCGGGGATACTTCTTCCGGGGATTCTTCCTGAGCAGGCTCTCCTGGGGCACCTACAGGTTCTACTTGCTGTGGAGGGTCCTCTGGCTGTTGGTAGAAGTGGATCACAGGTATTATCACTGCTCATCCTAGTTGGGGCCAATCTGCCGGGAAATCTCCTAATTCAGTATGTATTACTGCTTCTTTAGGCTCCTCCGGTACGATGAGAGGCACTTCTTCCTGGGGCCTTAGCAGACCTGGACACAACTTCAGATGGTCTCTGATACCGTTGCAGTCGTTCTTCCTCCGTTCTTGGTAATTAAACAGGTCTTCCTGTTATCAAATCTTGAATTTAACACAGTGTAGGGTTCCCTCTCCCACTGGTTATCAAGTTTGTGGTTTCTTCTTTTTCTCTTTAGCACAACTTCTCCTGGTGTAAAGGGTTCTGCTGGTGCACTCTTGTTGTACTGTGCTTCCTGCTTGTCTCTTACCCTATTCAGACTGTCTTCGACAGAGGCCTGTACTCTCCTGTACTGCTCCTGTCCAGTCGTATCCCAGTCCTCAGTGGACATATCTGCTTCGGGTTCTACTACACCAAGCTCCAGGTCCATGGGCAACTTTCCGGGTCTTGCTCGCATGAGATATGCTGGAGTACAATTGGTGGAACTCACAGGTATGTGGTCGTACAGATCTACCAGATCAGGTAGCTTGTCTGGCCACTGGATTCTTTCTTCTAGCGGTAAGGTCCTCAACAGGTCGATGACGATGTTATTCATCTTTTCACATAACCCATTGGTTTGGGGGTGGTATGGTGTAGTCCGGATCTTCTTACACCCGTACAGATGGTGTCGGGGTCGTAGCGACATTCCACTCGTCCTCCAGTCACTCCAAATTAAGGCTATGAGCATGGGTCAACCATTCAAAGAATGAGTCAGAGAACAAGCTGGTTCAAACTCAGAGCATGCTCAGAGGCTACTGGCAAGCCACGATCTCAGCAATGTTCCGCTTTATTTCCGCATGCACAAACTTAAATACACTACATAATGGGGAGGGGAAAGCGGTTGTTCGGGGCGGGGTAAGCCATAAATGGATTGTTCGGGGTGGGGTAAGCCATAAATGTCTAGTATCCGGCCACTCCTGATTGGTCCACGTCTCTTTAACTCAGTCTCTGGGCAGACAACAGTCAGTTGATGTTTTGGTTTCATTTCTCTGAAACAGGTGCTAGCTGATACCGGCGCCATCTTAGCATAAGTTTCAATCTAAGTAACACGTAGCAAGGAAAGCTTATTGTTATAAGACACAAAATGGTGGTTAGTACATAAGCAAAGCGTATAAAAGTATAAAAGTATAAAAGTAGAGAAAATATATATTCTTTTTTACCCTGACATTCCCCCCTAAACACTAAGCTTTCCCTTGCTTCGGGGCCTTTGAGACTGTCCATGTGTGGGGAGAGGGGAGGTGGATTTCTTCACCCAATTATCTTAGAAGCTGCCCCCTTATGGGACGCCCCCAAACAATTGAGCCCTACCCTAAATGACACATGGAGTTCTCCCAACTGACCCTAAACCAGATCTCTCAATTGGACTCTGTCATGGGGGATCTGGTCAGGCTTATTTAAAGGAGTGTATTTCTCCACATCTTCCTTACTGGTATCATCATGTAACAGAGATGTGGTTTCTTGATTCAAAAAGGTCTCGGAGGTTGGAACAGCATTGTTTATAGCTTTCCTGTATAAGGGGACTATGCAGCATACCATGTCATTCCTGCACAATTCACTATGTCACAGTAATCAAATCGATACGTCTGGATTTTTGCGTGAGTATCTACCCAGAATGTGGTAGCTGTCCACCCTGGGACAGACAGTAAGCATATGGAAAGGATATAGAAGAAGGTAGTCATCTTTTATAGGCTTGCTTTGTCTCTCTTGCAGTGGGAGGCGTGAATCCAGGTGCTCTTGCCCTCAAGCTTCAGAGCTGTAGGAGTAGTCAGGATCACAGTGTAGGGGCCCTCAAATCTGGGTTGGAGACAGTCTTTCCGGACAAACTTCTTTACGTACACCAGGTCGCCTGGGGTGAAATCATGTACCGCATCACCTGTGGATTCTGGGAGAGAAGCAGACACTGCAGAGCGGGTGTTAGTCAATTCTTTAGACAGAGCAATCACAAATTTTACTACTCGATCATGTGTTTCAGACAACTCTTGGGGCCTAATTTCTCCTATTTTAGGTGGGGTCCCAAACAAAATTTCATAGGGAGTTAGCCCATGTTTAGCTTGTGGGGTGTGTCTGATATGATACAATACTATAGGGAGTAGGTCGGGCCAGGGGAGGGGATGATCTTGGGTCATTTTCAAGAGCTGGGTCTTGAGTGTGGAATTCATCCTTTCCACTTTGCCTGAACTGGCAGGATGGTATGGAGTGTGGAGGCCCAAATCTGTTCCCAACATGTTCCAAAGTTCTTTGTAGATATTTGCTGTGAAAGCTGGTCCTTGATCCGATTCTATGACTTGGGGAACTCCAAATCTGCAGGCAACTTCAGTGATCAGTTTCTTGGCTGTGACTTTAGCAGTCATGTTGACAACCGGGTAGGCCTCGGGCCAGGCTGAGAACATATCCACGGCTACCAAAACGTACTCATATTTTCCTGCTTTAGGCATTTGGATATGTTCGACTTGTATTCTCTGCCAAGGGTAGTCTGGTTTAGCCAGGTGTTGGAGAGGGACCCGTGCCGTACACGTTGGGTTGCAGGTAGCGCAGACAGAGCAGGATTTTGAGTATGCAGTCACAGTGGAAGAGATTCCGGGTGCAAAGTACAGTTTCTTGATACATGCCAAGGCTTGATTCTTTCCTCTGTGTGTAGGCCCGTGAGCCCATGCTGCCACGGCTGAGTACATGCGCCTGGGCAAGCAAGGTTTTCCGTCCACTTGATAAAGAGCTGAGTCGATCTTTAAATCTTTGCGACCTGCCAGCACGGCTCCTGCCGCTTTCCATTGCTTGACTTCTTCAGTGGGGGTCTTCCTTTGTTCCTCACACAATTTTTCTTCAGGCATCCTGACCCCCCTGGATTCCACTCATGTCTCCGCTGGACTTGTATGGTCTTCCGCCGGCTGTTCTTTGGCCCTTGCTCTAGTGAGCGCCACAGCTACGGTTTGCAGGGTCTCCCCCATCTCTTCTTCCTTTTCCTGCCACTTTGATGACACATTCTCCACTGCTGCAGTCTTGGCTGCTTGGTCAGCTAGGTGGTTGCCCCTGGCTTCCCTGGAATCTAGTCTTCCATGAGCCTTGACCTTGATAACAGCAACCTGAATGGGTAGTTCCAGGGCCTTCATTAGGGCCTTAATCCATGAGGCATGTTTCACTGGTGTACCTGCAGCTGTGATGAATCCTCTAGACTTCCACAAGAGTCCAAAATCATTGCAAATTCCATGTCCATACCTAGAATCGGTATATATGTTTGCCGTTGTTCCAGCTGCCAGGTGGCAGGCTTCTGTGAGAGCTACAAGTTCAGCTTCTTGTGCAGACATGTATGGTGGTAGAGCTTCAGCCTTGAGGACTGTAATGTCAGGGTAAAAAAGAATATATATTTTCTCTACTTTTATACTTTTATACGCTTTGCTTATGTACTAACCACCATTTTGTGTCTTATAACAATAAGCTTTCCTTGCTACATGTTACTTAGATTGAAACTTATGCTAAGATGGCGCCGGTATCAGCTAGCACCTGTTTCAGAGAAATGAAACCAAAACATCAACTGACTGTTGTCTGCCCAGAGAATGAGTTAAGGAGACGTGGACCAATCAGGAATGGCCGGATACTAGACATTTATGGCTTACCCCACCCCGAACAATCCATTTATGGCTTACCCCGCCCCGAACAACCCCTTTCCCCTCCCCATTATGTAGTGTATTTAAGTTTGTGCATGCGGAAATAAAGCGGAACATTGCTGAGATCGTGGCTTGCCAGTAGCCTCTGAGCATGCTCTGAGTTTGAACCAGCTTGTTGTCTGACTCATTCTTTGAATGGTTGACCCATGCTCATAGCCTTAATTTGGAGTGACTGGAGGACGAGTGGAATGTCGCTACGACCCCGACAAATGGCGCCCAACGTGGGGCGTGGCTAGCGGTACGCCGCCCTCTCGGACCCATATTGCTGACTTCCCTGGTGGTGACCACGGCGGCTGAATTTGAGGCCTGATCAACCTCCATTGAACACGGTAAGTTGAGATATATTTTATATGTTTCACTTGCCTGTGTGTCAGCCGCAGCGGTTCCTGTGGGATTGTCAGGTTGGATCTGGGTGGGTGACCGGTCGAGTGGTGAGACCTTGGGCGTCCCGCGCCACGTCCCGTACCAGCAACTGTGAGACCGAGTGACGTCGCATGCCTGCGCGTGCTCGTGTGCACACCACCTCCTCCTCCCCCGGTCACTGTACTTTTCTTAGATAGCTGCCTCCCGTGACTGATAGTCGATTCCAAGCCATCCCTAGATTGTAGTGTAAGGAAGAAAGAATCTGTGACGAATTGAGGAGTGCTCTTCGTCTACCACAGAGACTGCTGTAAAGTCAAGGTTAGGAAAGGAGATAGATTGAGGTGTCTCTCTATCTCATCAGTGTATTGAGGTGTGCTCTACACTGAAGGTTAGGAAAGGAGATAGATTGAGGTGTCTCTCTATCTCATCAGTGTATTGAGGTGTGCTCTACACTGAGGGGTGGCGACCTGTGGACTGCACCAGTGATCTGAGTCGCGACAGATCATTGCATTCTATAAGAAAATGTTGCGTATGTTCAAATCTGAAAGACCTGGCAAGTTGCCGGATGGTGCTGTGGGAGTCATCCAATTAGTAGAGTCACGGGAAAGCAAGGAGGCTGTTAAGAATGTTAGGAATCTGTATTAAATGATAAGACTACCCAGTACGGGCAGACTTCAGCCTTCAGTGTAGAAGGAATGCGTTATACAAAATAAGGGAAGTTGAGTGATGAAGGACACCTGCACCAGGCTCAGACACATCTTAGAGTAGATGGTGCAGGGGGGAACAGAGAATGCCGAGCCTTTGTTTGGATACATGAAAGCTGCAGAATGTGATTTGTTATGTGACCCTAAATTGGCCGTAACCCCGTTGATGCCTGTCACTACACCGAGCCCTCAGCCACCACCCTATAATGGCGCCGACGCTAAATCATCGGAAGGATGGACGTGTCGTATGTGTGGAGAGCAGAACCCGCCCTGGGCGAAGTTCTGCTGTGTCTGTGGGGGGGGGGCGCCCATGGCACGATGCCCAGCCTGCCCCCAAGAACAATCCCACCCCCACTCCAACTCCTCCCTCCAATGGCCATCTTACTACACCTTTTCCTGCCTCCAAGAACAATCCCACTCCCACTCCAACTTCTCCCTCCAACGGCCATCTTACTACACCTTTTACCTGTTGTGGGAGGCCCGGAAAGCCCCTATCCGGCCTATATCCACTACTAGATCCGTCCGGTGCTTATTACCAGCCGCCAGCACGGGTGGAAAAGCCCGCAGTCCCAGAGCACCCATCTGAAACTAATGTGATACCCTCTGCTCCAGTCCACGATGCTGAGGCGCTCCCTCTGTTCCCCATAGGGGTCGCCCATAACCCTGGGGATATCCTCCTCAACTCCCCAGAATTTCAGGCCAGACTGCTCTCCCTCCGCCAACATACTGTTACTCAAGACGATACGGAGCCAGATGAGGGATGGGCTCAAGATACTCCAGCCCCCCCCCCTTTACCCCATACGTCTCCTATGGCATCCTCCACCCCACATTCATTACCCATACTCCGGCCCTTGCTCCAAGCAACTGCTGAAAGAGCACCACCCCCCAGCCCCTCAGAAGTCTGGGACCCCTGCCGCTCCCGGAATCTAGTAGACCCATCAGGACGCCCTGCCACTCTGTCAATAGGCTATGGTGACATCCTTACACATCGGGTGGGGGCCATAGTCAACCCTGCAAACACCCGTATGAGCCATGCTGGAGGATTGGCTCGCAAAATTGCCCTTGCTGCTGGTTCCACTCTGGCTGCAGAATGCCAGGCTCACTTAGCCGAAAACGGAGAGCTTTCAAAAGGCCATGGATTCCACAAAAGCAGGATCCCTTAGTACGTATGAATCCGGCCTAGAATACATGAAACAGTTAAAAGCCTGGGCTCAGAATCGCTTGTCAGATCAAGCTGGGTCTGTACAAGATGTTCAACAAGACCCTGATGAATCTGTGGAAAGATATGCTGCAAGACTCAGCATGCATTTTGAGGATCTCGGATACAGTCCTCACGTCAAGACGCAGGCCGCCCTGTTGGTTCAGGCCCTAGTAGATGGCCTACAAGACGCCCTCAGAGATGAGGTTCTGAGGGTACGCCCCGAGATCCGTTCTTCTTCTTTTAACGACGCGGTGGACATTGTCAAAGCTTTCCAAAAAGCCATGCTAAAAATGGAAAAGGATACTAAGCCAAAGAAGAAAGCCGCTCCTGCCATGGTATATCAAGCTCAAGAAAGCTACCCACCCCCTGGCAACCAACATGGAATCAAGTGGGTAATGGTTAAAGGCACAGGTGATGATACTCCTCCCACATATAGAAAACAAGACAGAAGAAATGACAAGGGGCCACCTAGAGACAAGAGACAATCTTGAGATTCTGAAGGACGCATACTGTGTTGGGAATGTGGTAGCCCTAATCACCTTCTCAGAGACTGTCCAACCCTGCCACTTTGCTTCCACCTTCTAGGGGGGAAGATGAACAGGGTGAAGGTCCATTGGTGGAACCTCATGATTGTATAAAAATTTTGCAGGAAGAGACTTCTCCTCCAGAGAATATGGTGGCACATCCGCTCGCACACCCTGCCTTGCACCTATGGACTGATGGATCCCGTTTCGCAGACCCTCAAGGGAAGTTCCACACGGGATATGCTGTCACAACAGACCTAACAGTCCTCAAGGCTGAAGCTCTACCACCATACATGTCTGCACAAGAAGCTGAACTTGTAGCTCTCACAGAAGCCTGCCACCTGGCAGCTGGAACAACGGCAAACATATATACCGATTCTAGGTATGGACATGGAATTTGCAATGATTTTGGACTCTTGTGGAAGTCTAGAGGATTCATCACAGCTGCAGGTACACCAGTGAAACATGCCTCATGGATTAAGGCCCTAATGAAGGCCCTGGAACTACCCATTCAGGTTGCTGTTATCAAGGTCAAGGCTCATGGAAGACTAGATTCCAGGGAAGCCAGGGGCAACCACCTAGCTGACCAAGCAGCCAAGACTGCAGCAGTGGAGAATGTGTCATCAAAGTGTCAGGAAAAGGAAGAAGAGATGGGGGAGACCCTGCAAACCGTAGCTGTGGCGCTCACTAGAGCAAGGGCCAAAGAACAGCCGGCGGAAGACCATACAAGTCCAGCGGAGACATGAGTGGAATCCAGGGGGGTCAGGATGCCTGAAGAAAAATTGTGTGAGGAACAAAGGAAGACCCCCACTGAAGAAGTCAAGCAATGGAAAGCGGCAGGAGCCATGCTGGCAGGTCGCAAAGATTTAAAGATCGACTCAGCTCTTTATCAAGTGGACGGAAAACCTTGCTTGCCCAGGCGCATGTACTCAGCCGTGGCAGCATGGGCTCACGGGCCTACACACAGAGGAAAGAATCAAGCCTTGGCATGTATCAAGAAACTGTACTTTGCACCCGGAATCTCTTCCACTGTGACTGCATACTCAAAATCCTGCTCTGTCTGCGCTACCTGCAACCCAACGTGTACGGCACGGGTCCCTCTCCAACACCTGGCTAAACCAGACTACCCTTGGCAGAGAATACAAGTCGAACATATCCAAATGCCTAAAGCAGGAAAATATGAGTACGTTTTGGTAGCCGTGGATATGTTCTCAGCCTGGCCCGAGGCCTACCCGGTTGTCAACATGACTGCTAAAGTCACAGCCAAGAAACTGATCACTGAAGTTGCCTGCAGATTTGGAGTTCCCCAAGTCATAGAATCGGATCAAGGACCAGCTTTCACAGCAAATATCTACAAAGAACTTTGGAACATGTTGGGAACAGATTTGGGCCTCCACACTCCATACCATCCTGCCAGTTCAGGCAAAGTGGAAAGGATGAATTCCACACTCAAGACCCAGCTCTTGAAAATGACCCAAGATCATCCCCTCCCCTGGCCCGACCTACTCCCTATAGTATTGTATCATATCAGACACACCCCACAAGCTAAACATGGGCTAACTCCCTATGAAATTTTGTTTGGGACCCCACCTAAAATAGGAGAAATTAGGCCCCAAGAGTTGTCTGAAACACATGATCGAGTAGTAAAATTTGTGATTGCTCTGTCTAAAGAATTGACTAACACCCGCTCTGCAGTGTCTGCTTCTCTCCCAGAATCCACAGGTGATGCGGTACATGATTTCACCCCAGGCGACCTGGTGTACGTAAAGAAGTTTGTCCGGAAAGACTGTCTCCAACCCAGATTTGAGGGCCCCTACACTGTGATCCTGACTACTCCTACAGCTCTGAAGCTTGATGGCAAGAGCACCTGGATTCACGCCTCCCACTGCAAGAGAGACAAAGCAAGCCTATAAAAGATGACTACCTTCTTCTATATCCTTTCCATATGCTTACTGTCTGTCCCAGGGTGGACAGCTACCACATTCTGGGTAGATACTCACGCAAAAATCCAGACGTATCGATTTGATTACTGTGACATAGTGAATTGCGCAGGAATGACATGGTATGCTGCATAGTCCCCTTATACAGGAAAGCTATAAACAATGCTGTTTCAACCTCCGAGACCTTTTTGAATCAAGAAACCACATCTCTGTTACATGATGATACCAGTAAGGAAGATGTGGAGAAATACACTCCTTTAAATAAGCCTGACCAGATCCCCCATGACAGAGTCCAATTGAGAGATCTGGTTTAGGGTCAGTTGGGAGAACTCCATGTGTCATTTAGGGTAGGGCTCAATTGTTTGGGGGCGTCCCATAAGGGGGCAGCTTCTAAGATAATTGGGTGAAGAAATCCACCTCCCCTCTCCCCACACATGGACAGTCTCAAAGGCCCCGAAGCAAGGGAAAGCTTAGTGTTTAGGGGGGAATGTCAGGGTAAAAAAGAATATACATTTTCTCTACTTTTATACTTTTATACGCTTTGCTTATGTACTAACCACCATTTTGTGTCTTATAACAATAAGCTTTCCTTGCTACGTGTTACTTAGATTGAAACTTATGCTAAGATGGCGCCGGTATCAGCTAGCACCTGTTTCAGAGAAATGAAACAAAAACATCAACTGACTGTTGTCTGCCCAGAGACTGAGTTAAGGAGACGTGGACCAATCAGGAGTGACCGGATACTAGACATTTATGGCTTACCCCACCCCGAACAATCCATTTATGGCTTACCCCGCCCCGAACAACCCCTTTCCCCTCCCCATTATGTAGTGTATTTAAGTTTGTGCATGTGGAAATAAAGCGGAACATTGCTGAGATCGTGGCTTGCCAGTAGCCTTCTGAGCATGCTCTGAGTTTGAACCAGCTTGTTGTCTGACTCATTCTTTGAATGGTTGACCCATGCTCATAGCCTTAATTTGGAGTGACTGGAGGACGAGTGGAATGTCGCTACGACCCCGACAATGGCAGAACTCCTTGAACAATTCGGCTTCGAAGGCAGTGCCTTGATCTGTCAGCACTAGTGATGAGCAAGCACTAAAATGCTCGGGTGCTCGAAGCTCGGGTCGATCACATTGGAATACTCAGGTGCTCGACCCGAGCAATGATCCCAATGTAAGTCTATGGGAAACTCAAGCATTTTTCTGGCTGTCCCCCCCGGCGGTCTGCAGAAGGTCAAAAATTGCCCAAATCGATGGGAACGGTGCTCAATTAAATGTCAGGCAGGCAGAATATATAGGCAGACAGGCAGGCAGGGTATATAGGATGGTGCATGAAAAACATAGCAGGGCACTTGGAACACACTAGTGCCCTCCGATTTTCATGCACCCGTCTCTTTAAAAAAGCCGGCAATTCATCAGCGGCATACACCGGTACTCGACAATTTAGAACAGAAAGAATAGAGCATCACACATAGATTAGATAGATAGAAACATGTCAGTCACATATATAATAAGTACAGTGACAGTGTTGGTTACTGTACTTGTCATTTAGTGTTAAAATAAAGGATTTATAAAAAAAAAATAATAGTGTTTTTGTCTCTTTAAAAAAGCCGGCCAGCAATTCATCAGCGGCATACACCGGTACCAGACAATTTAGAACAGAAAGAATAGAGCATCACACATAGATTAGATAGATAGAAACATGTCAGTCACATATATAATGAGTACAGTGATAGTGTTGGTTACTGTACTTGTTATTTAGTGTTAAAATAAAGGATTTATTTAAAAAAAAATAATAGTGTTTTCATGCACCTGTCTCTTTAAAAAAGCCTATTCTTTCTGTTCTAAATTATCGGGTACCGGTGTATGCCGCTGCTGAATTGCCGGCTTTTCATGTTTCACTGTGAGCACTGTTCCCATCGATTTGAGCAATCACTGTATTGCCACAACCACCATGGCTGTGACATTACAGTGAGTGGCAGATAATCCCTGCATGATTGGTGCTCTAAATAGCGCCAAACATGCAGGACGGGGACCCGAGCTCCCGTCCAAGCATCTTGAAAGTACTCGGCGAGCTCCGAGCATCTCGAGTACTGAGATGCTCGGGCGAGTACCGAGCAGTGGTGAGCATGCTCGCTCATCACTAGTCAGCACCTGCTCCGGGTATCCATGGGGCCAGCAGAAGTACGCCTGAAACGTCTTCGCCGCAGTTTCTGCCGTCAGATCCTTGACGGGGGCGACCACCAGGAACCGGGAGTAGTGATCCACCATGGTCAGGGCATATGAGTAACCTGACCTGCTGGGTGACAGTTTGAAGTGATCCAAAGCGACGATCTCCAGGGGCTAGGTTGTCTTGATGGACTGCAGTGGTGCTTTCTGGCTGCCGTAGTCCTTTCTTCTGAGGCTACAGGGTCCACAATCCCGGCACCATCTCTCTATGGAACTCCGCATTCCAACCCATTAAAACCGATTCTTCAGGAGGGTTTCTAGCTTCTTCCAGCCAAAGTGCCCCGCTTGATCGTGGTAGGCCTCCAACACCATCTGGATGTCCCACTACGATCTGCCATACCATCTCATGAGTCCTCGGGTTGACGTACCTTCTGCACAGCTTCTCCCTATAGATGAACAGCCGACTTCTCTCATTCCACAGTTGCTTGGCTTGCGGAGACGTGTCCTTCTCCAGGGAGGATTCTTCCTGGGTTATCAGTTCTTTGATACGGCTGACAACCGGGTCGCTGTCCTGAGTCTCCTTCCAGCTGTGGTGAGGCAAAAGGTTTAACGTCTTACCGCGATGCCTCCTGGAGGCTCGTTGCTCGTGGACCATTCCATTACGGTGGAAGGCAGGTAGCTCTGTCTCCTCCAGGTCATCCACTTCTTCTTCAGTGTCCGACTGGTGAGGCATCCTGGACAGGGCATCGGCGTTGGCATTCTTGTGGCCTGCCCGGTACTTAATGGTGAACTGGTAGTTTGACAGCCGAGCCATCCATCATTGTTCCATGGCTCCTAACTTGGCTGTTTCCACATGAGTCAAGGGGTTATTATCAGTGTAGGCAGTGAACTTACTGGAGGCTAGGTAGTGCTTGAACCGCTCGGTGATGGCCCAGACCAGGGCCAGGAACTCCAACTTGAAGCTGCTATAGTTCTCTGGGTTCCTCTCGGTCGGGCGGAGCTTTCTGCTTGCATAGGCGATCACCTTCTCTTGGCTATTCTGCTTCTGACTTAACACAGCTCCTAATCCCTCGTTGCTGGCATCAGTATACAGCAGGAACGGTTGGCTGTAGTCAGGGTAGGCTAGGATCTCTTCGCCGGTCAGGATCTCCTTCATCACCTCAAAGGATTCAGCTTGCTCCTTACCCCACTGAAACGGGGGGTTTCTGCCTCTCCCGGACTGTCCTACCAGGAGATCTTGCAAAGGCGCCGCTTTCTTGGTATAGTCCTTCACAAACCTCCTGTAATACCCGACTAATCCCAGGAACTGATGTACCTCCTTGAGGCTCTTCGGCTCCTGCCATTTCTGGATGGCAGTGACCTTTTCCGGGTCCGGTGCTACTCCTTCTGGACTGACGATGTGCCCCAGGTACTGAACCTTCCGTTAGAGCAGGTGGCACTTGGAAGACTTCAATTTCATCCCATACCGGGACAACGACTCAAATAACTCTGACAGGTGCTTCAAATGGTCCTCGTACGTTTTGGAGTACACTATCACATCATCCAGGTATAGCAGTACAGTCTCGAAGTTGCGGTGTCCCAGGCTGCACTCCATCAATCTCTGGAACGTTTCGGGGGCATTGCAGAGTCCGAACGGCATACTGTTGAACTCGAAGAGTTCCATCGGGGTAGTAAAGGCCGTCTTCTCCCGATCCTCCTCAGCAACAGCTACTTGCCAGTACCCACTAGTGAGGTCAAGGGTGGAGAAGTAATTTGCAGACTTTAATGCAGCCAGGGATTCCTCTATACGGGGCAAAGGGTATGCATCCTTGTGTGTTATGCGATTTACCTGTCTGTAATCTACACACATTCTCATGCTTCCGTCCTTTTTCCTGACTAGGACCAGGGGAGCTGCCCAGGGATTACAGCTATCCCTTACTACCCCTGCCTTCTTCATGTCGTGCAACATCTCCTTCGCCTTCTGGTAGTGTGCTGGCGGTATGTGCCTGTAACGTTCTTTGATGGGTGGATGGTCACCTGTGGGTATATGGTGTTGT
The DNA here is from genome assembly GCF_046119375.1 of Phyllobates terribilis. Lineage (NCBI taxonomy): Eukaryota > Metazoa > Chordata > Amphibia > Anura > Dendrobatidae > Phyllobates > Phyllobates terribilis. The sequence goes on along the minus strand of NW_027362761.1, from coordinate 14,875,084 downwards.
ACCCCTTTAATCCTCCCAAAGTCTAGTGGGTGTTTACTGAATACCTGCTCGTATTCCTGCACCACCCGGTGTACACCCTGTTTCTGATGGGCAGGAGTGGTGTCTGTCCCAACATGGAGCTGTTGACACCAATCCTCCACCTGGGTTCCCGGGTCATTATCCTCCACTTCCTCTGGTGAGGTTAAGGATTCCGCCATGTGTATGGAGTTGTTATCTACTGTGTACAGTTTGACAACAGTGGCGTAGCGTGGTAATCTAATCTCGTCCTCCCCATAGTTTAAGAGGCGTACGGGCACCCTCCAATTGCGTACATCCACTACCCCTCTGGCAGTCAAGAGTGTAGGTCTATGCTCCGAGCTAAGGGGCTCTACTACCACCTGGTAGCTCCGTCCTTTGAGACCTATTGCTGCTCTACACCAAATCAGCATCTCACTCATCGGGGGATCACAATGGGTATCGGGTCTGTCATATTTGTGCCAAGTACCATATACAAGTCTGTATCATCAGGATTAGTCTCTACTACAATTAGTACCTGGTCCTTCAGTTCCACTCTTCCCACCTTTACTGCCACATCCTTAACCCCGACTAGTTTAAGGGGGAGGCCATTAGAGGCATACAAGGAAAGGTTTGGATCTGGCGGGTGAAGTTCGTCTATGGACCAGAACTCTATGTAGAGGACATCAGGCATGATGGTTACCTGAGATCCTGTGTCCAGCAGGGCAGGTGTCGCGATGCCGTCCAGCACAATGGACAGGAAAGGTCTTCCTCCCACGAACCGGCGGTACCAGTTTGATGGGCCTGGTTGGTCTACTCCTGGGTGTCGGCCCTCGGCCACAGGGTTTCCTCGTTTAAAGGGCAGGTCCGCGTGGTGTGGCCTGCTTTTTGGCAGCGGTAGCAGATGAAGTCTTCTGGAGGGCGCCGTTGGCCGTTGGTCCTCCCACGGGGTGGCGTTGTCCTCCTCCGGGGTGGCGTTGTCCTCCTACGGGGGGTGGCATTGTCCTCTTTCTTCTCCTCATCCAGGGGACATCCTCAGGGCTGTCGGCTAGCAGGATGCTTCCTTCCGGCTCAGGCTCCGTCTGTAGCTGCAGGGTGCTCATGACAGTGGCAAGGGTTTTACTTAACTGGCGCACTTCAGAGCGTAAGCTGTCCAGCTCGCTAGGGGGCACTGTTTGCATCCTTGTTTCAGCCGTCAATGGAGGAGCAGTGGGTGCTGCGGGCACTGGGGTGGCCCCACCCTGGTAACGCTGGATAGCAGTATCTGGGGCTGCAGGCCCTTTATAGCCATGTCCTTAAGGGTGTCAAAGGTGGCATCTGGATGGTCTAAGGCCCACCACCGTACAGTTCTGCTCTCTTCCTGGGACTTCAACCCCCGGATGAATTGTTCCGTCAGCATTTTATTTTGCTCATGGATGCTGGCTGGACTAACCTGTTTCAGGGCCCGCAGGGCCTCCTGTAAGTGCCAGGCATAGTCCTGGATACTGTCCTCAGGTTTCTGGACACACAGGTAGAACTAATCCGGAGATATATCTCAGTGCGGTTTTCAAACGCTGTTTGCAATCTTTTAGAGATGATGGACACTGATTCTTGGTCTGCGGCTGGCCAGGTTTCAACTTCTTATTCAGCGGCACCAGTCAATTGTCCTAACACTACAGCGGCTCTCTGCTTGCCAGTCATAGAATACATATCCAGTATGCTGCATATTTTCCTCTTGAATCCGGACAGCGTGTCCGGTTTACCATTATACTGGGGGAACCACTTTGCTCCAGGGATATACGGCAGGGCCATAGGTATCAACGGAGTTACGACTCCTGCTGGTGGAGCAGTCGCTCCGGCCTGTGCGGCGCTGGGCGCAGGTTGGGCCTCACGAGCGCTAACCGGCACTCCGGCGGCTTGCTGGTCATTGGCGACGGTCTTCTTCCAGGATCCTGCGTCGCTCGCGTCTGACGTCAGAGCGTCCTCTGGCTCCTTCCAGGACCTAACGCTTCCTGATTCGACGTCAGGGGCGGGGCGTGTCCTGGCTTCGCGCACTTCCAGCGGTTACGCCCTTCTTCTTCCCGCGCGGCGACAGAAAAATGGTGGATAATGGTGGGAAACCTCAGGAATGGCGGAAAAACTTCACCACAGTGAGTATTACAGTCTCTTATGGCGCACAGTACCCGGTGGCTATGGGCACGGGATCCTGTTCGTGACGCCAAGATCTGACTCACCCCCAGGGCCGTGGGGTACTCAGCAGCCGGGCCTTATGGCTGCTTTTGGGGGATATCACGGTGGCTGGCCCGGTCCATGACCCAGGGCGGTCAGTGCAAAAAGGGGAAAGTTTGTGATGCCACCTGTGGTGCCTGATGATGATCACCAGCTCTGCGACAGTCCTTTGAGGCAGGTGTTAGGGCAGCTTGAGGTGGAACGGCTCACCACAGGTGGAGCAGGCCTCAGGACAGTGAAAACTATGCAGGTTGCGCTGGGCGTTATGGTGCAGGGGGAGGGAAGGCGCAGCAGAAGTAACGGACAGAGACAGAGGATTTGCTTCATTACCTTTACTGGTGCTGTTGTTAGGTACGGTCCAGGGTACTCCGTAGGGTAGGTGCACTTCAGGACTTCGCCCCAGTGAGCGGTTATAAGGCCTCCTGATCCATGTCTATCTCTGTGTATGCTCTTGGCCAGCCTGCAACTGAGCCTAGATTATGTGTCCTGCTATTACTTCACCTGTTGCTCAGAAGTAGGACCTCCAGTTGGTAACCACTTTCCCTGGACGTCGGGGCCTTCGTGGTTCCTGGTCTTGTGTGTGTCTAGCTTCAGGTTTGCCAGGGACTTGTAGTCCTCCTGGGATTCCGGTTATCCCTACTGGGTGTAAAGGGTCCCTGTAGGCTCGGACCCGGTGTCCAGTTTGTATAACGGGGTGAGCTTACTATGCTCCTCTGCCCACTTGGCTCCACTCTCCTTTTCTCCTTGCCGTCGGCCACACTCGGGGCCCTCACTCCTCACTCGTGCTGTAGGCCTTGGCTCGCCTAAGCATGGCAGCCAGCGTGCTGCCTCTTTGCTGCTCTCTGAGCGTCAGCACGCTCTCAGACTCTCTCTCTTGTCTGACTGAGCACTCATCTGAAAACCAACCGAGCTGCCTAGCTCCACCTTCCCTATATATGTCCCTAATGGGCTCCCTCTGCTGGTCTGAGGTGGAAGGTGGAGGTGTATGAATGTAGTGAGGGCCTCTTGTGGAGAAGTCCATCCATGCACCCTTCTGGGTCTGTGGCACCAATGTGCAGCAGGGCGCCACAGATGCAGGGCTGGAGGATCTGTGACAGTGCATTTTTGGGCTGGGGGATCAGTGATGGACTATGCAGGGCTGGAGGATCTGTTCTGGAGGATGCAGGGCTGAACGATCTGTGCCAGTGGATTTTTGGGCTGTGGGATCAGTGCTGTAGGATGCAGGGCTGAAGGATCTGTGCTGTAGGATGCAGGACTGGATGTTCTGTGCTGGAGGATGCAGGGCTGAAGGATCTGTGCCAGTGGATTCTTGGGCTGGGGGGTTAGTGCTGGAGGATGCAGGGCTGGAGGATCTGTTCTGGAGGATGCAGAGCAGAAAGATCTGTGCCAGTGGATTCTTGGGCTGGAGGATCTGTGCTGTAGGATCTGTGCCAGTGGATTCTCGGCTGGGGGATCATTGCTGTAGGATTCAGAGCTGGAGGATCTGTGCTGTGCTGGAGGATCTGTGCCGGAGGATTCTTAGGCTGGGGGATAAGTGCTGTAGGATGTAGGGCGGGACTATCTGTGCCAGTGCATTTTTGGGCTTGGGGAATCAGTGCTGGAGGATCTGTGCTGGAGGATGCAGGGCTGCAGGATCTGTTCTGGAGGATGCAGGGCTGAACGATCTGTGGCAGTGGATTTTTGGGCTGGGATATCTGTGCTGTAGGATGTAGGGCTGAAGGATGTAGGGCTGTATGATCTGTGCTGGAGGATGCAGGGCTGAAGGATCTGCGCCAGTGGATTCTTGGGCTGGAGGATCAGTGCTGGAGGATGCAGGGCTGAAGGATCTGTGCTAGAGGATGCAGGGCTGGAGGATCTGTGCTGGAGGATACAGTGCTGGAGAATGCAGGGCTGGAGCATCTGTGCTGGAGGATCTGTGCTGGAGGATGCAGGGCTGGAGGATCTATGGTGGAGGATGCAGGGCTGGACGATCTGTGCTGGAGGATCTGTGACAGTGCATTTTTGGGCTGGGGAATCTGTGCTGGAGGATGCAGGGCTGGAGGATCTGTGCTGGAGGATCTGTGCTGGAGGATGCAGGGCTGGAGGATCTGTGCTGGAGGATGCAGGGCTGGAGGATCTGTGCCAGTGCATTTTAGGGCTGGGGGATCTGTGCTGGAGGATCTGTGCTGGAGGATGCAGGACTGGAGGATGCAGGACTGGAGGATGCAGGACTGGAGGATCTGTGCTGGAGGATGCAGGGCTGGGGGATCTGTGCTGGAGGATGTAGGGCTGGAGGATCTGTTCTGGAGGATGCAGAGCTGATTGATCTGTGCCAGTGGATTCTTGAGCTGGGGGGATTAGTGCTGTAGGGTGCAGGTTTGGAGGATCTGTGCTGGATGATCTGTGCCAGTGGATTTGATGCGCCCCCAGGGCCGTGGGGTACTCGGCAGTCGGGCTATGGATGCCGGTGGGGGATATCACGGTGGCTAGCCCGGTCCGTGGCCCAGGGCGGTCACCAAAAAGGGGAATTATTTACAGGGGATTTTGCAAAGTGTTCGTGACGCCACCTGTGAATTGCGGCTAGAGGGAGCCGCCGCTGCGGAGCAGTCCTCTGAAGCTGATGTTACTGAAGCAGGGATGGTATGGATCTCTACAGGAAGAGCTAGCTCCAGGGCAGTGTAGGTATTGGTTGCGCTAGGCGTTGTAGTGCAGGGGGAAAGATGGCGCAGATGAAAGAATGGACGGAGGCAGTGCGGTGCAGTCATCCGAGTCTTTACTCACAGTTATTAAGTTCCTCGGGTTGCACTGTCAGCTTACAGCCTCCCACGTCGTGCTGCGTTCACCAGAACAGGGGTTCAGCTCTTCCTCAGGTGATTTAGGAATACTTGACAGAACCCCGCTTTCTTGTGTTCCTCACTAGACCGTCTTCACGCTGGGTCTTCTCCCTCCTGCCCTGCGCTTCCCCACTCTCAGTCCCGCTCGGGTGCTCTGAAGTCTCTCCTGGCTAACTGGAGTTCCCGGACCTGCTTGACCCTCACGGAGATTAGAATGAGGCTTTGGCAACTGAACTATATAAGCCAGAAGCCTCCGGTTTTCACAGCCGAGACTTGAAGTAACGCGGCTGTTCCAGGGGCCGGTCCCCTTCTTGCGGCCTACGATCGCTCTGTCTTCTGACAGATTCGGGGTGTACGGGTGCCGTCCTGCACTCGCCGTACCCCCTGGGATCCCTTTTATAGATCAGAGCCTACTCCTCTGCTCCCCTCCTGGGCCTCTGAGACTGGGCCCTACTTGTGGAGCAGAGCTCCTAAAGAGCCTCTGCTCCCAGACTGTCTTCACTCACTCACTGATCTGACTGGACTGCCACCCTAAATTGGCTTCCCTTTTTATACCTCCTTCCATGGTGCTCCCCCCTAAACTACTTCCTCCACCCACACCCACTACAGGTTCCCCCTACCTACGGGTTCCCCCCACCCCAGCCAGGGACAGGGCTCAGCAGGAAAACACATTGCATCTTGCCCTTCCAGCCGGCCTGGAGCAGTGTAGTGTTGAATGTGGGTGTTGGGGTTCCGGGCAGCACTCCCTCCTTACCTGAGAGAAGGAGATACCACACCTCTGGGTGAGGTGCAGTACCTCTGTGGCGACTGAACCCTCAGGGGCGCCACAGATTCTTGGGCTGGAGGATCAGTGCTGTAGGGTGCAGGGCTGGAGGATCTGTGACATTGCATTTTTGGGCTCGGGGATCAGTGCTGGAGGATGCAGGGCTGGAGGATCAGTGCTGTAGTATGCAGGGCTGGAGGATCTGTGCTGGAGGATGCAGAGCTGGAGGATCTGTGCCAGTGGATTCTTGGGCTGGATAATCAGTGCTGGAGGATGAAGAGCTGGAGGATCTGCTCTGGAGGATGCAGTGCTGGAGGATCTGTGCTGGAGGATCTGTGCCAGTGGATTCTTGGGCTGGGGGATCAGTGCTGTAGGATGCAGGGCTGGAGGATCTGTGCCAGAGGATTCTTCGGCTGGTGGATCACTTCTGTAGGATACAGGGCTGGAGGATCTGTGCAGTAGGATGCAGAGCTGGAGGATCTGTGCTGGAGGATACAGTGCTGGAGAATGCAGGGCTGGAGCATCTGTGCGGTAGGATCTGTGCTGGAGGATGCAGGGCTGGACGATCTGTGCTGGAGGATCTGTGACAGTGCATTTTTGGGCTGGGGGATCTGTGCTGGAGGATCTGTGGTGGAGGATGCAGGGCTGGAGGATGCAGGGCTTGAGGATCTGTACTGGAGGATGCAGGGCTGGAGGATCTGTGGTGGAGGATGCAGGGCTGGTGGATGCAGGGCTGGAGCATCTGTGCGGTAGGATCTGTGCTGGAGGATGCAGGGCTGGAGGATCTATGGTGGAGGATGCAGGGCTGGACGATCTGTGCTGGAGAATCTGTGCCAGTGGATTTTTGGTCTGGGGGATCAGTGCTGGAGGATGCAGGGCTGGAGGATCTGTGCTGGAGTATGCAGGGCTGGGGATCTATGCTGGACGATGCAGGGCTGGACGATCTGTGCTGTAGGAACTGTGCCAGTGGATACTTGGGCTGGAGGATCTGTGCTTAAGGATGCAGGGCTGGATGATCTGTGCTAGAGGATGCAGGGCTGGAGGATCTGTTCTGGAGGATGCAGAGCTGAATGATCTGTGCCAGTGGATTTTGGGCTGAGGGGTAAGTGCTGTATGATGCAGGGTTGGAGGATCTGTGCTGGAGTTTTCTGGGATGGGGGATCAGTGCTGTAGGATGCAGGGCAGGAGGATCTGTGCTGTAGGATACAGGGCTTGAGGATCTGTGCTGAAGGATGCAGGGATGGAGGATCTGTGCTGAAGGATTCAGGGCTGGAGGATCTGGGCTGGAGCATGCAGGGCTGGAGGATCTGTGCTGGAGGATGCAGGGCTGGAGTGGAGGATCTGTGCTGGAGGATGCAGGGCTGGAGGATCTGTGCTGGAGGATGCAGGGCTGGAGGATCTGTGCTGAAGGATGCAGGGCTTGAGGATCTGTGCTGGAGAGTCTGTGCCAGTGGATTTTTGGGCTGGAGGATCTGTGCTGCAGGATGCAGGGCTGGAGGATCTGTGCTGGAGAATCTGTTCCAGTGGATTTTTGGCTGGGGGGTCTGTTCTGGAGGATGCAGGGCTGGAGGATCTGTGCTGAAGGATGCAGGGCTGGAGAATCTGTGCTGGAGAATCTGTGCGAGTGGATTTTTGGGCTGGGGGATCTGTGCTGGAAAATGCAGGGCTGGAGGATCTGTGCTGGAGTATGCAGGGCTGGAGGATCTATGCTGGAGGATGCAGGGCTGGACGATCTGTGCTGGAGGATCTGTGCCAGTAGATTTTTGGGCTGGGGGATCAGTGCTGGAGGATGCAGGGCTGGAGTATGCAGGGCTGGAGGATCTATGCTGGAAGATGCAAGGCTGGACGATCTGTGCTGGAGGATCTGTGCCAGTGGATTTTTGGGCTGGGGGATCAGTGTTGGAGGATGCAGGACTGGACGATCTGTGCTGGAGGATTTGTGCAAGTGGATTCTTGGGCTGGGGGATCTGTGCTGGAGGATCTGTGGTGGAGGATGCAGGGCTGGAGGATGCAGGGCTTGAGGATCTGTACTGGAGGATGCAGGGCTGGAGGATCTGTGGTGGAGGATGCAGGGCTGGTGGATGCAGGGCTGGAGCATCTGTGCGGTAGGATCTGTGCTGGAGGATGCAGGGCTGGAGGATCTATGGTGGAGGATGCAGGGCTGGACGATCTGTGCTGGAGGATCTGTGACAGTGCATTTTTGGGCTGGGGGATCTGTGCTGGAGGATCTGTGGTAGAGGATGCAGGGCTGGAGGATGCAGGGCTTGAGGATCTGTGCTGGAGGATGCAGGGCTGGAGGATCTGTGGTGGAGGATGCAGGGCTGGAGGATGCAGGGCTGGAGGATCTGTTCTGGAGGATGCAGGGCTGGAGGATTTGTGCTGGAGGATGCAGGGCTGGAGGATCTGTGCTGGAGAATCTGTGCCAGTGGATTTTTGGTCTGGGGGATCAGTGCTGGAGGATGCAGGGCTGGAGGATCTGTGCTGGAGGATGCAGGGCTGGAGGATCTGTGCTGGAGGATGCAGGGCTGGACGATCTGTGCTGGAGGATCTGTGGCAGTGCATTTTTGGGCTGGGGGATCAGTGCTGGAGGATGCAGGGCTGATAGGATCTGTGCTGGAGGATGCAGGGCTGAACGTTCTGTGCTGGAGGATCAGTGCCAGTGGATTCTTGGGCTGGGGGATCAGTGCTGGAGGATCTGTTCTGGAAGATGCAGGGCTGAACGATCTGTGCTGGAGGAACTGTGCCAGTGGATACTTGGGCTGGGGGATCAGTGCTGTAGGATGCAGAGCTGGAGGATCTGTGCTGGAGGATGAAGGGCTGGAGGATCTGTGCCGGAGGATTCTTCGGCTGGGGGATCTGTGCTGGAGGATGCAGGGCTGGAGGATCTGTGCTGTATGATGCAGGGCTGGATGATGTGTGCTTGAGGATGCAGGGCTGGAGGATCTGTGCCAGTGCATTTTAGGGCTGGGGATCTGTGCTGGAGGATGTAGGGCTGGACGTTCTGTGCTGGAGGATGCAGGGCTGGAAGTTCTGTGCAGGAGGATGCAGGGCTGAACGATCTGTGCTGGAGGATCTGTGCCAGTGGATTCTTGGGCTGGGGAATCAGTGCTGTAGGATCCAGGGCTGGAGGATGCTGGGCTGGAGGATGCAGGACTGGAGAATTTGTGCTGGATGATGCAGGGCTGGAGGATCTGTGCTGGAGGATGCAGGGCTGGAGGATCTGTGCTGCAGGATGCAGGGCTGGAGGATCTGTGCTGGAGAATCTGTGCCAGTGGATTTTTGGCTGAGGGGTCTGTTCTGGAGGATGCAGGGCTGGAGGATCTGTGCAGAAGGATGCAGGGCTGGAGGATCTGTGCTGGAGAATCTGTGCCAGTGGATTTTTGGGCTGGAGGATCTGTGCTGCAGGATGCAGGGCTGGAGGATCTGTGCTGGAGAATCTATGCCAGTGGATTTTTGGCTGGGGGGTCTGTTCTGGAGGATGCAGGGCTGGAGGATCTGTGCTGAAGGATGCAGGGCTGGAGGATCTGTGCTGGAGAATCTGTGCGAGTGGATTTTTGGGCTGGGGGATCTGTGCTGGAGGATGCAGGGCTGGAGGATCTGTGCTGGAGTATGCAGGGCTGGAGGATCTATGCTGGAGGATGCAGGGCTGGACGATCTGTGCTGGAGGATCTGTGCCAGTAGATTTTTGGGCTGGGGGATCAGTGCTGGAGGATGCAGGGCTGGAGTATGCAGGGCTGGAGGATCTATGCTGGAAGATGCAAGGCTGGACGATCTGTGCTGGAGGATCTGTGCCAGTGGATTTTTGGGCTGGGGGATCAGTGTTGGAGGATGCAGGACTGGACGATCTGTGCTGGAGGATTTGTGCAGGTGGATTCTTGGGCTGGGGGATCTGTGCTGGAGGATCTGTGGTGGAGGATGCAGGGCTGGAGGATGCAGGGCTTGAGGATCTGTACTGGAGGATGCAGGGCTGGAGGATCTGTGGTGGAGGATGCAGGGCTGGTGGATGCAGGGCTGGAGCATCTGTGCGGTAGGATCTGTGCTGGAGGATGCAGGGCTGGAGGATCTATGGTGGAGGATGCAGGGCTGGACGATCTGTGCTGGAGGATCTGTGACAGTGCATTTTTGGGCTGGGGGATCTGTGCTGGAGGATCTGTGGTAGAGGATGCAGGGCTGGAGGATGCAGGGCTTGAGGATCTGTGCTGGAGGATGCAGGGCTGGAGGATCTGTGGTGGAGGATGCAGGGCTGGAGGATGCAGGGCTGGAGGATCTGTTCTGGAGGATGCAGGGCTGGAGGATTTGTGCTGGAGGATGCAGGGCTGGAAGATCTGTGCTGGAGAATCTGTGCCAGTGGATTTTTGGTCTGGGCGATCAGTGCTGGAGTATGCAGGGCTGGAGGATCTGTGCTGGAGTATGCAGGGCTGGGGATCTATGCTGGAGGATGCAGGGCTGGACGATCTGTGCTGTAGGAACTGTGCCAGTGGATACTTGGGCTGGAGGATCTGTGCTTGAGGATGCAGGGCTGGATGATCTGTGCTAGAGGATGCAGGGCTGGGGATCTGTTCTGGAGGATGCAGAGCTGAATGATCTGTGCCAGTGGATTTTGGGCTGAGGGGTAAGTGCTGTATGATGCAGGGTTGGAGGATCTGTGCTGGAGTTTTCTGGGATGGGGGATCAGTGCTGTAGGATGCAGGGCAGGAGGATCTGTGCTGTAGGATACAGGGCTTGAGGATCTGTGCTGAAGGATGCAGGGATGGAGGATCTGTGCTGAAGGATTCAGGGCTGGAGGATCTGTGCTGGAGCATGCAGGGCTGGAGGATCTGTGCTGGAGGATGCAGGGCTGGAGTGGAGGATCTGTGCTGGAGGATGCAGGGCTGGAGGATCTGTGCTGGAGGATGCAGGGCTGGACGATCTGTGCTGGAGGATCTGTGGCAGTGCATTTTTGGGCTGGGGGATCAGTGCTGGAGGATGCAGGGCTGATAGGATCTGTGCTGGAGGATGCAGGGCTGAACGTTCTGTGCTGGAGGATCAGTGCCAGTGGATTCTTGGGCTGGGGATCAGTGCTGGAGGATCTGTTCTGGAAGATGCAGGGCTAACCGATCTGTGCTGGAGGAACTGTGCCAGTGGATACTTGGGCTGGGGGATCAGTACTGTAGGATGCAGAGCTGGAGGATCTGTGCTGGAGGATGCAGGGCTGGAGGATCTGTGCCGGAGGATTCTTCGGCTGGGGGATCTGTGCTGGAGGATGCAGGGCTGGAGGATCTGTGCTGTATGATGCAGGGCTGGATGATGTGTGCTGGAGGATGCAGGGCTGGAGGATCTGTGCCAGTGCATTTTAGGGCTGGGGATCTGTGCTGGAGGATGTAGGGCCGGACGTTCTGTGCTGGAGGATGCAGGGCTGGAAGTTCTGTGCAGGAGGATGCAGGGCTGAACGATCTGTGCTGGAGGATCTGTGCCAGTGGATTCTTGGGCTGGGGAATCAGTGCTGTAGGATCCAGGGCTGGAGGATGCTGGGCTGGAGGATGCAGGACTGGAGAATTTGTGCTGGAGGATGCAGGGCTGGAGGATCTGTGCTGGAGGATGCAGGGCTGGAGGATCTGTGCTGCAGGATGCAGGGATGGAGGATCTGTGCTGGAGAATCTGTGCCAGTGGATTTTTGGGCTGGAGGATCTGTGCTGCAGGATGCAGGGCTGGAGGATCTGTGCTGGAGAATCTGTGCCAGTGGATTTTTGGCTGGGGGGTCTGTTCTGGAGGATGCAGGGCTGGAGGATCTGTGCTGAAGGATGCAGGGCTGGAGGATCTGTGCTGGAGAATCTGTGCGAGTGGATTTTTGGGCTGGGGGATCTGTGCTGGAGGATGCAGGGCTGGAGGATCTGTGCTGGAGTATGCAGGGCTGGAGGATCTATGCTGGAGGATGCAGGGCTGGACGATCTGTGCTGGAGGATCTGTGCCAGTAGATTTTTGGGCTGGGGGATCAGTGCTGGAGGATGCAGGGCTGGAGTATGCAGGGCTGGAGGATCTGTGCTGGAAGATGCAAGGCTGGATGATCTGTGCTGGAGGATCTGTGCCAGTGGATTTTTGGGCTGGGGGATCAGTGTTGGAGGATGCAGGACTGGACGATCTGTGCTGGAGGATTTGTGCAAGTGGATTCTTGGTCTGGAGGATCAGTGCTGGAGGATGCAGGGCTGGAGGATCTGTGCTGAAGGATGCAGGGCTGGAAGATCAGTGCTGGAGCATCTGTGCCAGTGGATTATTGGGCTGGGGGATCAGTGCTTTAAGTTGCAGGGCTGAAGGATCTTTGCTGGAGGATCTGTGCTGGAGGATGCAGGGCTGGAGGATCTATGCTGAAGGATGCAGGGCTGGAGGATCTATGCTGGAGGATGAAGGGCTGGATGATCTGTGCTGGAGGATATGTGCCAGTGGATTTTTGGGCTGGGGGATCAGTGCTGGAGGATGCAGGGAAGGAGGATCTGTGCTGGAGTATGCAGGGCTGGGGGATCTGTGCTGGAGGATCTATGCTGGAGGATGTAGGACTGGACAATCTGTGCTGGAGGATCTGTGCCAGTTGATTTATGGGCTGGGGGATCAGTGCTGGAGGATGCAGGGCTGGACGATCTGTGCTGGAGGACATGTGCCAGTGGATTTTTGGGCTGGGGGATCTGTGCTGGAGGATGCAGGGCTGGATGATCTGTGCTGGAGTATGCAGGGCTGGAGGATCTATGCTGGAGGATGTAGGGCTGGACGATATGTGCTGGAGTATCTGTGCCAGTAGATTTATGGGCTTGGGGGATCAGTGCTGGAGGATGCAGGGCTGGAGGATCTGTGCTAGAGGATCTGTGCTGAAGAATCTGTGCTGTAGGATGCAAGGTTGGACGATCTGTGCTAGAGGATCTGTGCCAGTGGATTCTTGGGCTGGTGGAGAATCAGTGCTGTAGGATCCAGGGCTGGAGGATGCTGGGCTGGAGGATGCAGGGTTGGAGAATTTGTGCTGAAGGATGCAGGGCTGGAGGATCTGTGCTGGAGGATGCAGGGCTGGAGGATCTGTGCTGCAGGATGAAGGGCTGGAGGATCTGTGCTGGAGAATCTGTGCCAGTGGATTTTTGGGCTGGAGGATCTGTGCTGCAGGATGCAGGGCTGGAGGATCTGTGCTGGAGAATCTGTGCCAGTGGATTTTTGGCTGGGGGGTCTGTTCTGGAGGATCTGTTCTGGAGGATGCAGGGCTGGAGGATCTGTGCTGGAGTATGCAGGGCTGGAGGATCTATGCTGGAGGATGCAGGGCTGGACGATCTGTTCTGGAGGATCTGTGCCAGTAGATTTTTGGGCTAGGGGATCAGTGCTGGAGGATGCAGGGCTGGAGTATGCAGGGCTGGAGGATCTGTGCTGGAAGATGCAGGGCTGGACAATTTGTGCTGGAGGATCTGTGCCAGTGGATTTTTGGGCTGGGGGATCAGTGTTGGAGGATGCAGTACTGGACGATCTGTGCTGGAGGATTTGTGCAAGTGGATTCTTGGGCTGGAGGATCAGTGCTGGAGGATGCTGGGCTGGAGGATCTGTGCTGAAGGATGCAGGGCTGGAGGATCAGTGCTGGAGCATCTGTGCCAGTGGATTATTGGGCTGGGGGATCAGTGTTGAAGGATGCAGTACTGGACGATCTGTGCTGGAGGATTTGTGCAAGTGGATTCTTTGGCTGAAGGATCAGTGTTGGAGGATGCAGTACTGGACGATCTGTGCTGGAGGATTTGTGCAAGTGGATTCTTGGGCTGGAGGATCAGTGCTGTAGGATGCAGGGCTGAAGGATCTGTGCTGGAGGATGCAGGGCTGGAGGATCTATGCTGAAGCATGCAGGGCTGGGGGATCAGTGCTGGAGGATGCAGGGCTGGAGGATCTGTGCTGGAGGATCTATGCTGGAGGATGTAGGACTGGACAATCTGTGCTGGAGGATCTGTGGCAGTAGATTTATGGGCTCGGGGATCAGTGCTGGAGGATGCAGGGCTGGACGATCTGTGCTGGAGGACATGGTCCAGTGGATTTTTGGGCTGGGGGATCAGTGCTGGAGGATGCAGGGCTGGAGGATGCAGGGCTGGATGATCTGTGCTGGAGTATGCAGGGCTGGAGGATCTATGCTGAAGGATGTAGGGCTGGACGATCTGTGCTGGAGTATCTGTGCCAGTAGATTTATGTGCTGGGGGATCAGTGCTGGAGGATGCAGGGCTGGAGGATCTGTGCTGGAGGATCTGTGCTGAAGAATCTGTGCTGTAGGATGCAAGGTTGGATGATCTGTGCTAGAGGATCTGTGCCAGTGGATTTTTGGGCTGGGGGATCAGTGTTGGAGGATGCAGGGCTGGGGGATCTGTGCTGGAGGATTTGTGCCAGTGGATTCTTGGGCTGGGGGATCCATGCTGGAGGATGCAGGGCTGGAGCATCTGTGCCATTGGATTCTTGGCTGGGGGATCAGTGCTGTAGGATACAGGGCTGGAGGATCTGTGCTGGGGGATGCAGGGCTGGAGGGTCTATGCTGAAGGATGCATGGCTGGAGGATCTGTTCTGGAGGATGCAGGGCTGAACGATCTGTGCTGGAGGATGCAGGGTTGAACGATCTGTGCTGGAGGATGCAGGGGAGGACGATTTGTGCTGGAGGATTTGTGCCAGTGGATTCTTGGGCTGGGGGATCAGTGCTGGAAGATGCAGGGCTGGAGGATCTGTGCTGGAGGAGGCAGGTGTGACATGCAGAAGTAGTGCTGTTGCTTCAGAAGCATCCAGCAACTAGAGGGGTTAACACAGTCACAGGAGACAGGGAGTGTTTTAGCACAGCCCCAGGGGGATTGTGGGGAACTTGTTATTGTAGTCTGGCTGATGCCGAAAAGAGAAGTGGTGTGTTATCTGTACCCGACAGAAGGCAACTGAACAGGATTCAGATCAGGAGAGAAACTAAACACAGGTGAGATAAACTCCCTGAACTAACAGTGCAGAGTATTAAAAGGCAGGAAGATAAAGACTGGAAGGAATTGTGTCACAGGGATCATCTCCCTCATCAAACCCTCCCCCTCCATCTCCATGCAGGATAAAGAATGCTGTGTACTATTGTGTGCTTGTGAAGGAAAAGCCTGTGGTTGTGTATGCATAGAAGTGTGCTGCTAAGAGATCTAATCTGTGCTGAACTGTGCTACTGAAGAGACTGTCGTTACTGTACCTGCTTTAATTGACTGTACTGTGGTGAAGCCTGTTTCTTCAAAGAGTTTAATGGTACTGGTCGTATTTGAATATACTCCACTGTTAAACTGTTGAAAAAGACTCTTGTCAGATGTGTCTGGTTAGTAATTGAATCTATCTTGTGCCTGAGAGAAGCTGCCGCCTATGGTTGCCCTAAGTAATGGTTCCCCCAGGATTCCAAAGAATTCATGAAACCCCTTCTCGCCCCTATCTGAACTTAGGCGGCGTTGGTGTAACATTGGTGGCCCATACGGGGAGTCCTCAGCGGGAATTAGCATGTAGAGGGAGAAGAGGAAAACTGTCTGGAAAAACACAGCAGCACAGCACCTCAATTCAACTCTGCTACACCACTTAAAGGGGACCAGCCCTAAAGAAAACTCACTAGCAGCAATGAATGTGGAAATACAAATGGACAGAATTAGTGAGCTGCTTCTTCAGTTAACCTGTGAAGAATTGAGAACAGTAGCAGAACATATAAAGATGTCAGAAGAACAGATTTTTAAAGCACACAACCGCAGGCACTGTTAGCTGCCATTAATGCAAAAATAGATGAGCTGGGGGAGAAAGAAGCTGAAGATGTCATGGGGACGTTCCTCCAGGTGCTAACACAGTTTCTAATCAGGTTAAAGTTGGAGGATGGAGGGGCGGCACCAATTACCAAAAGTGGGAATCTCCGTCTGCAAACAGAACTACAGGAATTGAAAGAACAATTCAAAGCCCTAACAACAGCCCTGCAGGAATCGACCAATACCTCTGAACGGGTGACAGACTCAGACAGAACCTTTAACCTGCTCGGGTTAGATAAATCAGGAAGATAGTCCTCTCTAACGCCACAAATCACCATAAGGAAAGAATTCAAGATCCTGGGACAGATTGGAGAGTGAACAGAAAGAGAAACTGTCTTATATGAGCTTGTTACACCAGATCGATGCAGGCTTACAGAAAGGCTACCAACCAGATGAGGTCGTTTAGGGGATGGTGAAAGCGATCAGCCCAGGACTGAAACTCCGTAGTATGCTAGAAATGAATAGTCAATTGACCTTGCAACAGCTGAAGATGATTTTAAAAGGGCACTATAAAGATGAGAGTACTTCAGAATTGTTCCACCAACTCATTAACCTCTCACAGAAAAATAATGAATCACCCCAAAGTTTCTTGTTCAGAGCAATTGAACTGAAGGATAGACTGTTGTTTGTGTCAGGGAAATATTAATGTCAGGAAAATGTTCTTCTATATCTGCCTGACATAGATTTTCACCCCCCTCCCTTATTCCCATTCTGCTCAGCAAAAAAGCCCCAGTTAACACATGCCTGAGAAATAGCTTACACAAACAATGCCAGCCAAGAACTGGTACAAGCTAACTAAAATATAAATGTATTTCCTCTTAACACAGACCTGAGATAGATTGACACCTTCTCCCAGGCCAGAGTTTGGGGGAAAGAGGAAATGGTTTGTTAAGTTCAAAGGCACTCGCAAACAATTCCCGGCCACCAGCCATAGCCAGGTCGACGCCGATATGAAATATGAAATATTGTGAGTTCCATACGTCCAGCAATAACGGGACCCATATTTTTAGAGGTAAAATCAGCAACAGAATGGTAGGGATATTTTTCTGGCATGGAAAAATGCTACATAGAGCTGTAGCACAAAAACACCAGAATAGCAAACTGCAGCTATGCAATATGTGGTCTCTAACTGAAGATAAAATCATAAGGGAAAAAATGGCGTTTATTGCAAGCTTCTGCGACCAACGAGCAATGATTTATTGCAGAAGTTAGCGTTTGTAATAAAAATGTACAGTCTGGAGACCGGCCCACATGATGTCACCACAAGGGGCGTGTGGCCAGATATGAGGTGGGATATTGCAGAACATCAGTGACTGGATTGAGCAATCATTCCTGTCACTGAAAACTGGCATGTTCTTGCGAGAATTCTGTGCAGAGTTTCAAGAAATCATACTCAGTGTTTTAATATTTTTTTATAGGGGACATTACTATTCGTGTGGCAGTTGCATCCCCTCCCCTTCTCTTGTTTTTCTGTCCAATCTTTTATTTGGCTATGATGGCTACACGTGGGGAGCCCTGGTATCAACAACAGTCGAAGGCCACTCTCACTGCTCTCTATGAGATGAAACAGATTGACCCCATGGCCAAAAATAAGGCCCAAATGATTGCTGAACTGTTGCAAGGTGCTGCAGAGCCCATCCCACAGCAAAGCCCTGATGATGGGGCGGCCAGCCAAGGCCCAGATGGTGCTCCTGCAGGGGTCCCACCTGTGATTGTCAGCCAAACCCACAGCCAGGGTAGTGTGGACGCCCACCTGCAGATGGCCTTGGAGCAGTTTGCCACAGACGATCGTGATGGGCAATTGCTGCTGATCCTGAAATTCCAGGAGCGAGCAGAGCAATAGGCTAAAGCTGACCGAGAGGCTGCTGAGCGCCAGGCACAAGCTGACCGAGAGGCTGCTGAGCGACAAGCTGACCGACAACACCAGCTGGAGCTAGCCCGGATTCAGAAGGAATCATCCTCCACACAGACCCATGAGTCCTAACAGTGCCAACTATTTTAAACCCCGTCCTGAGCATTTCCCTGTGATGAAAAAGATGGGGACTTGGACATATTCCTGCGAGGCTTTGAAAAGGCCTGCAGGAAGTATCAGCTGCCCACGGGCCAGTGGGCAAGGTACTAAACTCCAGGGCTCAGAGGAAAACCCCTGGAGGTGTTTGCTTCTCTACCTCGGGAACAAGATGGAGACTACGAGGCCGTCAAGCAGGCCCTGATAACAAAAGTACCAGCTGACTCCGGAGGTTTACCGGAAAAAGTTCAGAGCCCTCCAACGTGGACCACATGACACGTAGAGTGACGTGGTAGACTTGCTCAGAACCAACTTTGAGCAGTGGATCCTAGGACTGTCAGTCACCACCTTCGAGGACCTGAAGGATCTGATGGTGAAGGACTAGTTTCTTCATCTTTACCCAGTGGAAGTGCGACAGTTTGTGTTTGACCAGGAGCCGAAGGAAGCCACCAAGGCAGCCCAGATCGCGGATACTTATGAGGCCAACCGCACACCAGAGGTGCAGAAGTCAGCCGCCACCAGCTGGAAAGGGGGTAAGCCTACCGCCACCCCCAGTGTCCCAGCCAGCCTGCCCTCAGCTGGTCCTGCCTCATCTTCCAGCAACCGACCTGCCTCTGACGCACGCCGGTGCTATACCTGTGTCAAGACTGGTCACATCAGCCTCGCCTGCTCGGAGAGGCAGAAAATGGACCCCAAAATGAGGCCTCAGGGCCTACTGCCGTCATTCTTTTTGTGGGTGGGGCGGTTGGCCAGGCCCGGGAGAACTTACAACCTGTTATCGTGGGAAACACAGTCACTGTCGGCCTTAAGGACACTGGCTCAGAACGCACCCTCATCCGCCCTGAGTTTGTGTTGCCAGAGGAACTCATTTCTGGGAAGACCCTGACTGTTACCGGGTTTGGGGGTGTTCGCCTTTCCATACCGATGGCCCGAGTTTTTCTGGACTGGGGAGGGGGTTAAGGGAAGTGGGGGTGTCAGAGAATCTCCCCACTAATGTGCTATTGGGAACTGATCTGGGACGGTTGGTTGCCCGATACAACCTTGACAACCCTCCCAGATCTGATATGTCATATAATGCCGCTGTCAAAAATGTAAAGTGATGTCTAATAAAAGTGTGTGTTGCGGTAAAGGGGAACTCAGCCACCTCACCCCAGGGGGTGATGCTTCTGAGGATGCTCTGAAGCGAGCAAGTATAAATGCTAGGGGCAGGGGGAGCAGGCACAGACACCAGGAAGTAGGTCGTCCCGTGCAGGTGACCAGTGTCACGCCAGATAGTGGCATGGTCAATGGCAGCTGCCCAATGACTAGCACAGCTCCAGAGGTGATATGGAAGGATGGGGAGTGTAGCATCGGCGTCTCTGCCTCCTGCCGGGCAGAGACGCCGTTCTCCTCACCGCCGCGGTCCAGGTCCGGCGTCCTCCCGCCCCCCTGCTGCTGTGGCGTGCACCGCATGCAGCTTCCCGGGCTCTGTGTTTAGGACGCGTGCACGCGCTCCCTCCCTCTTAAAGGGACCGCGCACGCCGTCCTATAGAGTCCTCGGCCAATGCCTACGTAGGGAGAAGTCTGGATCGCGTGCTAACGACTCCGGATGAAATACGGACAGTGTGATGTGTCGTCCCTGTGTTGGAATCCCTGACAGTTTGCATCCAAAAATGTAGAAGCGGAGGAGAAGTTTGGTGCTTCACTAGTCCAGAAGAAGTTCTTGAGATCATTGGGAACGGGGTTAATCAGCATAGACATCAAATTGCAGCTGAAACAGTACCTAGAAGACCCTGGCATTCTGAACGAAGTCCTAATTTAAAAAATGAATGAGGCAGCTAGTTTGGAGTCAGAGAGCGAACAGAAGTTAAAGAAAGGCTCTGCTCCTAAAATCACCAAAATGAGTCAGCTGAAGTTGGAGACCCCCGGTGTCCAGTCCGAAGATCATCATGGAGACCCTCCAGTGCCACCTCCGAGAGGGAACCTTAAATCACCAACAAAAGAGAGGACCGCCAGAGCTGACTGGGAGGAAGTAACAGGAGAACTGCACTTGCCACATCACTTGCCACACCCAATGCTGTGGCAGAAAATGTGATTCAAAGAGTAAAGAAAGCACAGAATACAACGGATCTAAAAGAAGTCAAGGTAGTCTGGCGCCCAACCATCATCCCTGCAAACCAAATGGTGGGGGTGAGGTGTGGAGTCCGGGTAGAACCGGGAAGAAAAGTCCAGAAAAGATTGTTCGTGCCAAAAGACTGCTCAGAACTTCCGGAAGGCCTAGTTCAAGGTGAAACTGTGCTTACAATTCCTACTGGTGGGTTTGCTCGAGTGACAGTACCGATGATGAATACTACGAAACACGAAATTAGACTGGATCCAAAGACTGTTAGGTCACATTGAAACCGTTAAAAAGGTATATCCAGCCAGTGTGAGACCCGCCCAGGGGTCTACCGTGAATTCAGTCTCCCAACCAAGGAACAGGAGTTGCCCAGGGGAGGAAATTGCACGACCCACCTCAGGGTCCTGGGATCCCTCAGTACCCCTGGAACACTTGTGTGCTGAAGATATAGTAAAAGCAAAACAGATGTTGAGAGAAGAGTGTCATGCATTCTCTAAAGATGACTCTGATATAGGCTGTATCCCGTCGTTGCAATTGAAAATCAATTTGAAAGACACGACCCCAGTAACCAGAAGTTACATGTCTGTGCTGAAGTCATTACACCGTGAAGTGAAAGAGTATTTACAAGATCTAATCAACAGAGGTTGGTTCCAAAAGTTGAAGTCATCTTATTCCTCTCCTATTGTCTGTGTTAGGAAGAAGGATGGTATGTTGGGACTCTGTTGTGATTATCGGAAACTAAACCGAAAGTCAGTACCTGATCAACACCCGATACCAAAGATACAAGATATGCTGGATAGCCTATCAGGAAGTACCTGGTTCTCTGTCCTTGATCAGGGTAAAGCATACCATCAAGGGTTTTTTGCAGAGTCCAGTAGACCCTTGACAGCATTCATCACACCATGGGGGTTATATGAGTGGATCCGCATACCATTTGGGCTCAGTTCAGTTCCAGCAGAATTCCAGAGGAGCATGGAGACATGTTTAGAAGGATTGAGGGACGATATCTGCCAGCCGTACTTGGATGACATATGGTACACAGCAAAACCTTCCGAGAGCATGTTGAACACGTGAGGACCGTATTACAGCGGTATCAACAACACGGAGTTAAGTTGACCCCAAAGAGGTGTGAATTGTTCAAAAGGCAAGTCTGATTTCTAGTGAAAATTGTGTCCGGAGAAGGATATACCATGGACCCAGCAGAAATCGCTCCAGTACTGGCCTTAAAAGACAAGCGGCCCTTTGTCGGGGAGTTGAGGCAGATCTTAGGATTCCTCTCCTACTATTGTACTTACATTCGGAACTTCTACAGGATTGCCGCCCCACTATACCTCCTCTTGGGGGGGACCACAGAGTCAACAACACCCATGGAGAAAAAGAAGAACGCGGGCAGGACCGGGCTTAAAAGAAACAACGCCCTTTCGTTCCAACAGCCCATTCTCTGGCCAGCAGACCAGTATTGGAAGAACTAATAGATTACCTGGTAAAACCACCCATCTTGGGATATCCTGATTTCAACTTACCATATGTTCTTCATTGTGACGCTTCTCAAGTTGGACTAGGAGCTGCCCTGTATCAGCATCAAGATGGAAAATTGAGAGTCATCGATTACAGTTCTAGAACGTAGACAGACGCCGAGAAGAATTACCATCTACATTCCGGTAAATTGGCGTTCCTGGCATTGAAATGGGCTATCTGTGAACGACTTAGGGATTATCTCTATTACAGCAAACAGTTTGAGGTATACACTGACAACAACCCTTTGACCTATGTCCTCACTACAGCCAAACTGAATGCAACAGGTCAGAGATGGGTCGCTGAACTAGCTGACTTCAATTTCAGTATCAAGTTCAGGCCAGGAAAATGCAATGCGGATGCTGATGGATTATCGAAAATGCCACTGAAGCCTGAGGAGTTCATGCAAGAATGCTCAGAGGAAGTCAGTCTGGAAGCAATTGAGTGCACTACCCAAGCAGTACAAACTTATCAAGAGGAATACACACCATTGTGGTGTCCGATGACAGTGGAAACCAGTGTAAAAGCGAGAGAACAAGATCACCCCCGGTCTATTCAACAACTACCAAAAGGGAAAATCCGCAGAGCACAACGGGAGGATCAGATAATTGGTAGAATACTATTTTATATGGACCAAAATCGGTTTCCAAGTAAACAGGAGAGAGATAATGAGTCATCAGCAGTATCTGTTTTAGTTAAATAATGGACTAAGCTCTACCTCAGTAAAGACGGTATCCTGTATTGTATAGGAGGACAAAACCGGCAGTTGGTACTACCCAGAGTATTCTGTAGGTTGATCTTCAAAGAACTCCATGAAAACATCAGACACCTGGGAGTAGAAAGGACAACCAACTTGATCCGTGAACGTTTCTTCTGGCCGTACATGCAGAGAGATATTGAGAGGTAAGTGACCAGGGAGTGTGGGAGTCTGAAAGATAAAAGTCCCCCAACACATCAACCCGGGCACCTACAAGCAACATCCAAACTACGTATCCGTTTGAGATGGTCTCAATAGACTTTCTACATCTTGAGACCTGCAAGGGTGGTTACGAATACATATTGGTGGTGATGGACCATTTTACTCGATTTGTCCAAGCATAGGCCACCACCAATAAAGCTGGTCGAACAGCGTTAGAGAAGATCTTCAATAATTTTGCTTTGAGGTTTGGGTTCCCTACGAGGTTACACCACGACCAAGGAAGAGAATTTAAGAGCCAGCTCTTTGCCAAGCTAGGAAAGTACAGTAGAATTCAGATATCCCACACAAAGCCCTATCACCCAGAGGTTAATGGACAAGTAGAACATTTTAACTGGACATTATTGTTGATGTTGCGCACTTTAACAGCTGACTAATGATGGGCGAGCACTAAAATGCTCAGGTGCTCGTTGCTCGGGTCGAGCACATTGGAATACTCAGGTGCACGACCCGAGCAACGAGCCAAATGTAAGTCTATGGGAAACTCGAGCATTTTTCAGGCGGCTCCCCCCGGCAGTCTGCAGAGGGCCTAAAAATTGCCCAAATTGATGGGAACAGTGCTCAAATGACATGGGAGCAGCATGGGGAAGACCCCTGGAAGCATATCTGACTCCCAGGTCACTGCTGTGAACAATGTTGTCAGAGGTATTACGCTACTTTTACGGACTCACAATAAAACATATAAAAACGAAACCAAAATGGATTGTCCTGGGAAATATGTTAAGGAACATCCTTTCCAGGGTAATGACTTGTATATAAGGCAAAATAAATAACCAAAAGCAAAAATACTCCTCCACACCTTGGGCTATGTTCACACGTAGCATTTTTGCACTTTTGCATTGCTTTCAACCGTGACAAATGCATTCACTGGGAAATGTCATTTTAACATTTTACAACCTTATCTGGCAATGTGGTGTGTGACACATCATCAGACACATCCTGTTTCATTTATGAAGGAGGGACTCCGAAAGTCACAAAGCCTATTTTTATAGGGCCATTAGGCGGCCTTTACTTTTCTTAAAGGGCCAGCAGTCGGCCCTCACTATTCTTAGAGAGCCATCAGCCGGCTATGCTTTGTTGTTCCCATTACTAAAGACTGTGTCTCCTATACTGTTATTGCGTATGCAGTGAGTGGCAGGGCTGACCAAAGTTTGGACGCAACCCAATACCCCTTTGAAAATTTGGACGCACCCCAATACCCCTTTGAAGAGACTTAGAGGAGGGCCTCCTGAAAACAATGTTCCCATTATTAGGAAGTGGGTCTCCCATACTGTTTGCCTATGCAGTCAATGCAAGGGCTGCCAAAAATTGGCAGGCACTCCAATGCCCCTTGGAAGAGACGTGGAGTTCAGACGGCCTCCTGAAAACAATGTTCCCATTATTAGGAAGTGGTTCTCCCATTGTGTTGGCCTATGCAGTGATTGCAAGGGCTGCCAAAAATTGTGAGGCACTCCACTGCCCCTTGGAAGAGACGTAGAGGGCCTCATGAAAAAATGTTCCCATTAGAAAGGAGCTGGTCTCTTATACTTGTAATGCCCATGCACTAAGTGTATGGGCTGACAAACATTTACCCCTGGGGGTATACATGAACATACTGTATAAAAAAATGTTTTTACTGGCATCATAAACACCCTTTAAAAAAATTATGTGGGTGTTGCATCACGGACCACGGTCACCCTTGTGATATGGTAGTGGAAAAGGAGGAGGACAAGAGCAAATAGCCAAAATCAGGAAACGTATATCCATGTGTGGGAGTGAAGAGGTGCATGGGAATACACCTCACAAAAAAAGACACTAGATTTGAGTTTGTTACGCTGCTATCATTCGGTGATGTTGAGAAGTCAGGCCCAATCCAGCCCTTGTTCATTTTTATAAGAGTCAGCCTGTTAGAATTTTCAGTTGACAGGCGGATGCGCTTATCAGTTATAATTCCACCAGCGGCACTAAAAAGCAGCTCTGATAAAACGCTAGCAGCAGGGCAGGGCAGGACCTCCAAGGCGTAGAGAGGCAGTTCATTCCACGTGTCCAGCTTGGATACCCAATAATTATAAGGCAAAGAGGAATCACGGAGGACGTTGGTACAGTCAGCAAGGTACTCCCTCAGCATCTTCCCAAACTTTGCACTCATTGTGAGAGTACCCCGTGCCTCAGGGCCTATGTGATGGGAGGGGCTGAGAAAACTCTCCCAGAACTTTGACAGTGTTCCCCTGCCTCTGCTGGATTGGAGTTGTGTCTCTCTCGCCTGTACTCCTTGGTTGTCAAACGAACTGTGACCTCTGCCGCCAGCGTTTTCAGATGGGAATTTTTTTAATAGTTCCCCAACAAGGGCCTTCTGGTACTGCACCATTTTGTAGACCTGTCCACCTCAGGAATAAGAGATAGAAAGTTCTCCTTGTAGAGTGGGTCTAGAAGTGTCACCAACCAGTAATGACTGTCACCCAAAATTTGGACAACGCGAGGGTCACAGGAAAGGCAGCGAAAGGCAGCCATGCGTGCCAGACTGCAAACTGGAAAGACTTCCGTGTCCTCACCTAGAGGATGACTGACCATGCTCTCCTCCTCCTCCCTGTCCTCAGGCCATCCACGCTGAACAGACGGTATGACAGTTGTGCAGGTAGTACCAACTATAGCTCATGAAACTAGCTCCTGTTCTTCCTCCTCCTCCCCCTCCTCTTCCTCATTGTCACCCAATCCACGTTGGAATGAGATGAGGCTGGGCTGTGTGTAATCACCCTGAATGGTTCCTTGCTCCATCTCATTGTGCTCCGCCTGCAATGCATCCTCTTTGATTGTGAGCAGAGAGCATTTCAGAAGACATAGAAGCAGGATGGTGACGCTAATTATGGCATCATCGCCACTCACCATCTTGGTGGAGTCCTCAAAGTTTTGGAGGATGATACATATGTCTGACATCCATGTCCACTCCTGAGGTCTTATGTGTGGAGTCTGAACTGAATACCGACGGCCTTGTTGATGCTGGTAGTCAACAACTGCCCTCTTCTGCTCACAAATCCTTCCCAACATCTGCAGTGTAGAGTTCCAACGTGTGGGAACATCACACACCAGTCGGTGAGCCGGAAGCTGCAAACGCTGCTGAAGCACGGCAAGGGCGGCGGAAGCTGTAGCTGACTTTCTAAAATGGGCACACAGGCAGCGTTTTTTGACAAGCAGATCCGGCAGCTCTGGGTAGGTTTTGAGAAACCGCTGAACCACGAGGTTAAGCACATGGGCCAGGCATGGTACATGTGTGAGCTCGCCTCGCCTCAAAGCCGCCACCAGGTTCCTGCCATTGTCACACACGACCATGCCTGTCTGTAGGTTCAGCGGTGTCAGCCACAGATCTGCCTGCTCTTTCAGAGCTATCCACAACTCTTCAGCATTGTGCAGTTTGTCACCTAAGCATATTAGTTTCAGCACAGCCAGTTGCCATTTGGCTGAGGCAGTGCTGCAGTGCTTCCAGCTTGTGACTGATGTGGTCATTTTGGAGATGGAGGCTGAAGAGGAGGAGGAGGCTGAGGAGGATGAGGTGCAGGAGCTGTAGACTGTGGGGGCAACCCTGATTGATCTAGGGCCCACAATCCTCAGCGTCGGAAGGATGTGTTCCATCCCAAGGTCCTACTGTGTCCCGGCTTCCACTATGTTAACCCAGTGTGCCGTCAGCGAGATGTACCGTCCCTGCCCATAAGCACTTGTCCATGTGTCCGTGGTTAGGTGGACTTTCTCAGTAACTGCATTGTTGAGGGCACGGCTAATGTTGTAGGACATTTGCTTGTGTAATGCGGGGACAGCACAACGGGAGAAATAGTGGCAGCTGGGGACCGAGTACCAAGGGACGGCTGCCGCCAGCAGGTTGCGGAAAGCTTCTGTCTCCACGAGCCTAAAAGGCAACATTTTGAGCGCAAGCAGTCGCTAAATGTGGGAATTTAGTAATGTGGCCTGTGGGGCGTTGGCTGCGTATTTGCGTTTCCAAGGACTGGGGTATGGACAACTGAACGCTGCTCTGAGACAAAGACGTGCTTGCTGAGTGTGCGACAGGTGCAGGGCAGGAGCCATATTCGCATGCACTATGGACAGGGGATTGGCTTGCATGCACAACAGTGGAAGAAGCAGTGGTGTCACACGCAGACACCGTTCCTGGACCCTGGGGTTCAGCTCACAAAGTCGGGAGCTTTGTTGCCATGTTCCTGATCATGCTGGTGGTGGTCAGGCTGGTAGTTTTGCTACCCCTGCTGATGCTGGCCTGGCAGCTGGTGCAAATGGCCTTTTTGGGGTTATTGGCAGAGTCTTTAAAAAACAACCAGACTCGAAAAGACCTAACGGTTGTATTGGCAACTTCTGTCGTGTTGGTGTTACGGGGAACGGTTGCCCGCCTTCTATCTGCGGCCACCACACTTCTTCTTCCTGCCTGTTGGGGTGCTCTGCCTCCCTCTCCCTGTGTGCTGCTTTCCTCGCTCTGCATGTCCTCCTGCCAGGTTGAGTCAGTTACTATATCATCCACCATGTCGTCTTTCACTTTTGCACCCTGGTCCTCCTCATAACCTTCACGCAATTATCTCTCATCATCATCCACCTCTTGTGACACTTTCCCACCGTCGCCTTCATATGACCGTGGCTGCTCAAATATTTGGGCATCGATACATGCCATCTCCTCTTTCCCCGCTTCAAGTCAACCAGGCGAGAGGTCCGAATCTATAAATGGAAAAGTGAACAGCTCTTCAGAGTGTCCAAGTGTGGAATCAGTTGTCTCCAGGCACTCGGCTTGGTGGGAGGAAGGAGGATCAGGGTGAGCAATAT
Source organism: Phyllobates terribilis (assembly GCF_046119375.1). Lineage (NCBI taxonomy): Eukaryota > Metazoa > Chordata > Amphibia > Anura > Dendrobatidae > Phyllobates > Phyllobates terribilis. The sequence continues at coordinate 14,848,142 of NW_027362761.1, read as the reverse complement.
GCGGTCCAGACTCACGGCTACTGAGACTTGACCGTGTGGAAGACAAGGTGGTGGTGGTGGCTAAGTGACTGCAAGGATTATCTGCTATTCAACCAATAACCTTTTCACACTGCTCTGTGTTCAATAGTGGTGTTCTGTGGTCCTCTATTAATTGGGACAGGAAGATTGAGCGAGAAGATGTGGGTGTTTGTTGTGGCACAATTTCAGCATGCCCACGGCCTCGGTCTCTGCATGCACCATCACCATCACGTCCAGTTCTCCGTCCCTTGCCACGTACCTTGCCCATTTTAAATGGAGGACAATATCTTCCACACTCACTACAAATGGCTGAATTTGGAGTGAACTTATATGTGATCCGTGTGATGGACAAACCACAGTTTTAAATAGCTGGCCTGTAGCTAACTATTTTTAACAGCGCCGACCTCGTGTCAATAAGTTCGCTCACACACTGCAATTCAATGGAGGCCAGAAATGGCAATATTTTCAGCACAATTATATGTGATCCGTGTGACAAACAAACCACAATTTTAAATAGCTGGATTTTTAGCGCTGTAATATAGAAAGGACCGGGCAGTGCAACAGCAAATGGCGCAGAAAAACGGTGTTCTCTGGATTGCTTTTTAAGCAAATAATCAGGATTAAGATAAAAAATGGAAGCGGTGACATTTTCATGATATGGCAGGGCGATTCTTCTTCTCTAGAGACATTCTTTACATATCTCAATGAGCGGGTCCCTAACCTTACCTTTACACTCCACCAGAATTCACACAAAATCAATTTCCTAGGTACGTATGTCATCGTGGATAATTTAGGCTATTTATCTACTGACCTTTATGTTAAATCAACAGATAGGAACAGCCATGTCAAGAGATCCCTCCCTCGCTCCCAGATCCATAGGCTTAAACGGATTGTCTCTGATGACCAAACTTGCGATATTCGGATTGGTGAGATGAAGCAAAAATTTGAGACAGTGGATATCCTGATGCCTTCCTTTCACCTCCACCATCCAGTATAGCCTCTTCCAATAATGAGCAGCAAAGGGTGGCTTTCGTCAACACTTGCCATCCATTCATGCTTCTTTTTCACCAAGCTATGCGTAAACATTGGGCACTTTTGGGCAATTCATATCCTCAAATTCCAGAGTTTAACATCCCTCCATTAATTTGTTTCAAAAGACCACAGAATCGAAGAAATCTTTAGGTTAGAGCCAATATTGGCTCCAAGAAAAAGGTCGATATACAAATATTTTTAGCGACACAACGTAAAGGCACTTTTCCTTGCCTTCATTGCCCACAGTGCTCCAATATTAAGAAGGGGGACTCTTTTACTCACCCTCGTTCTGGCAAGAAATTTCCCATTAATGTTTTTTTCACCTGTGACTCTTCCTTTGTTGTTTACATGATTAAATGCCCTTGCGGTCTCAGATATGTTGGGGAGACCACCCAGCATATCTGAGACCGCATCTATCAGCATAAATCAACCATTAGGTGTAAGAGGACGATGCTACCGGGTCCCTCCCATTTTGTTTCGGCCGGACATAACGTCTCACAATTACGTTACCAAGTATTGGAGACTATTCCCTTGAAAAGGCGAGGCTGTAATAGAATACATAATTTGAAGGAGAGCAAGGCTTTCTGGATCTTCAAGCTGCAAACCCTGGAACCATATGGCCTCAACAGAGAGTATGAACTGTCTTATTGATTAGTATATTCCTTTGTCATTTCTATGTTATTTGAACTGTTGATAGTAAATATTTGTCAAATAATTTTACTGTTATATACATAACTTTATGTATGTATTGTATTATATGTTCTAATTATCTTTTCCTTCCCCCCCCCCCTCTTATTTTTTTCCCCTCCCCCTTTTTTAGGTCAATTGAACGCCTCACCAGGTATCAAAAACACCTTTATCACCCTAGGTTACTTTTTGTCTAAGTCTATATTTGCTTTCCCATTCCTTCCTCTTGCATACCTTTTCCCTTCACCTCTTACCCTTTTGTCTTATCCTTCTTATTTTTATGTCTAACGTGTAAAAAGAAAGAACGTAAAAACCTGTGTCATTATGTTGTCCGTGGGTACGCCGCTTATCTTTAATTCTTAGTGCTTCTCTTTTTAGCTTTTTGGCTACCAGCTCATGCACAATGGTACATTGTGCTCTACGTTAAGACCCTATGATCAGTACGCATGCGCAGTATTCTTTTTCGTTTGGGATCGGCGCTCGCGCCACACTTGTATCTCTGTGCGTGATTAAGTCCCGTCACACGAGGTGCGCCTGCGCTACACACCAGCTTGTGCGCACATGCATCAGCATCTTGCATCTGCACCTGTGTCGGACTTTCCCTGTTCTCTATTTTCTTTCTTTTGATATCTGTGATACGTCTGACCTCATAGTATGTCCCCCCCCTTCTTTACACTTTTGAAGTAGGCTGTTTTACACTTGAAGTGTATATATGTGTTACAATCCATAACTAAATCATATATATATTTTTTATTTTTCCTCTTTAGTGGTTAACTCTGGAATGAAGCACCGCTTTGTATTCACTTATATGAGATATTTTCATGAGCTGAGAGTCAGCTTATTTGTTACCCCCTTCTTTTTCTCAGATATGATTGTAATTTGATTTATCATGAGACGATGGATTTTCATTTTTTATACCGTTCTTCCCTTTTTTGATTGTTTTAGATAAACCTTGATAAAGGCTGAGGCCGAAACGTTGGTCATACATTTGTCTCATGAACAATTTGTTGTCTGAATAAATACCTTGATTTGCATCAATATCCATTGTGCCAAAAGGTTTTCTTTACTATTATATTGACTTTCCTGGTGTCACCACTTGGAGATTGTGGACCCATTACCTATGATTATATTTTGTTAGTTGAGATGGATATGTAGAGAATCTTGTAGAATACCTACACTAACTAATAAACAACCAAATCTCTCGCTAGCTCAGCAGCAGCTCTCCCTACACTGCCTGATTGCGGAATAGACTGTGACGAGCACGGCGGCGCCAGGTCTGATATAGACCCGATGATGATATGCGGCCAGCCAATCACTGTAATGCCACAACCAACATGGCTGCGGCATTACAGTGTGTGGCAGACAATCCCTGCATGTTCATTGGTGCTCTAAAGAGCGCCAAACATGCAGAGAGGGGTCGAGCTCCCACCGAGCAACCCCAGAAACACTCGGCGAGCGCCGAGCATCTCGAGCAGTGAGATGCTCGGGTGAGCACCGAGCAGTAGCGAGCATGCTCGCTCATCACTACAGCTGACGAGAAGAAAGACTGGAAGAGTTCTCTGTCAAAAGTGGTACATGCCTATAACTGTACAAAGAGCGTTGCAATGGGTTACTCACCCTTCTTCCTATTGTATGGACGATCGCCAAGACTACCAATCGACATCATGTTCGATACTCCGGTGTCAGAGACTTACGGAACGTATCCGGAGTATATTCGGAAATGGAAGGAACGGATGGCAGAGGCATACAACATAGCGTCCAAAGTGGTTACGCAAGGACAGAGCAAGAGTAAGGAGTACTATAATCAAAAATGTTATGGAGCAGAATTGGCACTGGGAAGCTGGATGCTTGTCAAGAACGTACGCGAGAAAGGTGGTCCAGGAAAACTTTGTTCTTACTGGGAAGACAAGGTGTATGTGGTCGTAAAGAAGAAAGCCGATGACAGCCCAGTGTATGAAATCCGATTGGAAAGAGGGGACAAGAAAACCAGAATAGTCCATCAGAATTTATTACTACCCTGTAATTATCTCCCACCACAAGACTTCCCAGAAGCAGACCGACATTGACCGAGATCGACTAAGAGACCACCAAAGATTGAAGCTCCGGTGATGGATAGTGACCTTGAAAGTTCCGATGAGGAAGAGCACACAGTTTTATTTCTCAGACCGGCAAGGAGAGGGATGTACCATCCTCAGGAGAGTGAACCAAGTCCCGAGGCTCTAGAGTTTGTACCAACGTGTACAAATGCCAGATATTCAAACAAACATGCTCTTTGTACAGTTGCACTACAACATCTAATTTCCATATCTCTTTGCTTCATATATGTCCTAACTGCTGTTTCCTGTCATCTCTACTGCCCTTTCACATATTCTACACAGTCTCTCTACATCAGTCCTTCTCTCCTTCCCTCCCCCATGTACAACACTGAGGCCTTACTTACTTTACTGAATCACTCCAAACCATCCACTACCACCATACAGTGCACAAAACGCTCACACAAATCATTGAACCACCTGCGCTTTCTCTTCTGTCTCCTCCTCCTAGTTGCTGGCGACATCTCCCCCAACCCTGGGCACCCACACACTAGTATATATAACTCTCATCCTGCTGCACACAGAAGCCCTGCCAATCTTATAAACATTCATTGCTTGCCTTCTCCTGTCTCTTTTAACTATGCTCTTTGGAACTAGCTCTCAGCCCACAATAAACTCCTCTATATCCAAGATTTCTTCCTTTCAAATTCCCTTAACCTTCTGGCTCTCAATGAAACGTGGATCCAGCAGTCTGACACAACTGCCGCAACTGCTCTCTCGTATGACGGCCTACAATTTTCACATACTCCCAGACCTGAGAGCAGACAAGGTGAAGGTGTTGGTTTGCTCCTTTCACCACAGTGTGCTTTCCAGGTCATCCACCCAGTTCCCTCACTTATGATTCCTTCCTTTGAAGTCCACACCATTAGACTCTTCAACATTAGACTCTTCAAACCCTTCTCCCTGCGAGTGGCGGTTGTATATCGCCCTCCAGGCCCCTCCCATCAGTTTCTGGATCACTTTACCACCTGGCTTCCACACTTCCTATCCTGTGATATTCCCACTCTCATCGTGGGGGATTTTAACATATCCATTGATAAGCCGCTTTCCCCATCTCATCTTCTTTCTCTAACCGCCTCATTCGGCCTCTCACAGCTTACTAACTCTCCTATGCATGAGGACGGGAATACTCTGGACTTGGTATTCTCATGACTCTGCTCACTACATGACTTTACTAACTCCCCTCTACTACTCTCTGAACACAATCTTCTTTCCTTCTCTGTCAAGAATTGTCTCCCCACCCGGGACACCCCCACTTACCATACACTCAGAAATCTACGTGCCATTAATACCCAGTATATGAACAATCTACAGTCATCTCTAGCCCCCATCCTCTCCCTCTCCTGTCCAGACTCAGCATTGTCACACTATAACAACACGTTGCGGAGTGCCCTGGATGAAGCAGCACCTGCTACATGCAGAATGACCTGGCATAGACGGCAGCCCTGCACAAGATGCAAACACGTTTTCTCCAGTGCTGCTCAAGGTGTGCTGAGTGTCTGTGGAGAAAATCACATTCAGCACAAAACTTCATCCATTATAAGTTCATGCTCAAAACTTATAACCCTGCTCTCCATCTGGCTAAACAAGTCTACTTTACCACTCTCATCACATCTCTAGCCAACAATCCTAAACGACTCTTTGAAACATTCCACTCCCTCCTGAGCCCTAAAGTACAGTCACCAACCTAAGTGCTGACGATCTGACCACTTATTTCCTACAAAAAATCAAATCAATCATATCCGTCAAGACATTCTTGCACAATCCCCTCAGAGTCTGGATCCCCTTTCCTCCCTCAAGTTCACTTTCCATTTTCGAGCCAGTCATAGAAGAAGAAGTAACCAGACTCCTAGCTTCTTCTCGACCTACAATCTGCAACAGTGACCCTATTCCTTCACATCTCCTTCAATCCCTTTCCCCAGCTGTCATTACCCACCCAACTAAAATATTTAACCTCTCTCTTTCTTCGGGTATCTTTCCCTCTTCATTCAAACATGCCATCATTAACCCCTTTACTTAAAAAGCCATCCCTGGACGAGAACTGCACTGCTAACTACAGACCAGTCTCTAATCTTCCCTTCATCTCTAAACTCCTGGAACGCTTGGTCCACTCCTGTCTAATCCGCTATCTCTCTGATGACTCTCTTCTCTACCCTTTACAATCCAGTTTCCGTTCCTCACACTCTACTGAAACTGCCCTCACTAAAGTCTCTAATGATCTACTAACAGCTAAATCTAATAGTCACTACTCCCTGCTGTTTCTCCTGGATCTCTCTGCTGCTTTTGACACTGTGGATCACCAGCTCCTTCTCACTATACTCCGCTCTATAGGCTTCAAGGACAGTGCTCTCTCCTGGTTCTCCTTCTATCTCTCTGACCGCTCCTTCACGATATCTTTTGCCCGCTCTTCTTCCTCTAATCTTCCCCTTACTATAGGGGTTCCACAAGGATCAGTCCTAGGTCCCCTCCTCTTCTCCTTGTATACTGCCCTATTGGACAATCCATCAGCAGATTTGGTTTCCAGTATCATCTCTATGCTGATGATACCCAACTATACACCTCTTCATCTGACATCACCCCCACTGTAACACAAAATACCAGTGATTGTCTGTCCGCTGTCTTTAACATCATGTCCTCCCTCTATCTGAAACTGAATCTCTCCAAAACTGAATTCCTTATTTTTCCTCCCTCTACTAACCTACCTATACCTGACTTTTCAATTTCCTTGGGTGGCGCCACCATAACTCCCAAGCAGCAAGTTCGCTGTCTTGAAGTCATATTTGACACACAACTTTCCTTTATTCCCCATATTCAATCACTCACTCGCTCATGTCACCTGCACCTTAAAAACAGCTCCAGAATCCAACCTTTTCTCACCTTTGATACTGCAAAAACTCTTACTGTCGCTCTCATTCACTCTCGTCTGGACTACTGCAACTCTCTTCTAATCGGTCTCTCTCTAAACGAACTCTCTCCTCTCCAATCCATTCTGAATGCAGCAGCGATGGTCATATTTCTATCAGGCCGCTTCACCGATGCCTCTACCCTGTGCCAGTCATTGCACTGGTTACCCATTCACCACAGAATACAATACAAACTCATCTCTCTCACCCACAAAGCTCTCCACAGTTCTGCACCGCTCTATATCTCATCCCTCATTTCTGTCTATCACCCCTCCCATGCCCACCGTTCTGCTACTGATCTAAGACTAAAATCCTCCTTAATCCGAACCTCGCACCTCCGTCTCCAAGACTTCTCTCGTGCCGTGCCAGTTTTCTGGAATGCACTGCCCCATACGATCCGACTGATATCTAGCCCTCATGTCTTCAAACGTGCTTTAAAAACACATCTGTTTAGATAAGCCTGCCACCTCAACTCACCAACCTAACTCTTCCCTGTTCCCTCCTAAATGTTAATCTTAATCTGCCCCTATGTATTCATCTGTCTCCACATCCTCCATGCACCAAATACCACACGATAACTGCCCTTAGACAGATACTGCCTGATGACCATGTTCTAGCTATTTTGTCCACCCTTTTCCATATAGATTGTAAGCTTGTGAGCAGGGCCCACAATCCACCTGTAACTGTTGAAATGTGATACATTGTATTGTTTATATTGTCTGTTTATGTCCCTACTTAATTGTAAAGTGCTGCGGAATATGTTGGTGCTATATAAATAAAAATTATTATTATTATTATTTATTACAGATGAAGTCCAATTCAGATCTGATGATCGAATACCGATCACTGAAGAGACCGATTGACACTCAGGAGGAGCAGAATTATCAGACCGTATGGAAACAGGCAATTCAGGAGAAGTACAGGAAGTTACAGAGGCAGATCCAAGAGCATCTGAGGAAGCACGGGAAATGAGTGCAGTGGAAGAAACTCCTGTAACCAAAGAACCCGTGGTATCTGAGGAACAACCCACCAGGAGGATGTCGACTCGAGAAGTGAGGAGGCCCATGATGCTGACGTATGAGACACTTGGTGAACCGAGTCAAGTGCCAAGGACTGTCGACTGGAAACAGGCATCTCTGCCTGCGGACCAGGTAAGCCCACTTGAGTGGTATTCACCACCAAGAGGCAGTATGAAAGATGTTGCCTGGTGGAAAGACTTGTTTTCATGCTTTGATTTTCCTTAAAAGACTTTGTAGAAACAAAGAACTGTTAAGGCCTAGAGAGAGAGAGAGCTGGTTGAAGACGTACAAAAAGCTCCAGCTGAAGAGACGCTAATTGTGTTACTTGTTTATTTCTTACAGGAGTACTACAAGAAAAAGGTCGTAGAATAGTTTGTTATAAATGTTTATAAATGTTATGCCAATTTGACAATGCTAATTTGTATATAAAGTTACTCAACTTTCACCACTGTCTCAGAATTGGTCAGATTGACCAATTAAGACGAATGTCGAGGACGACATTCAAAAAGGAGGGAAGAGTGTGACATGCAGAAGTAGTGCTGTTGCTTCAGAAGCATTTAGCAACTAGAGGGGTTAACACAATCACAGGATACCAGGAGTGTTTTATCAGAGCCCCAGGGGGATTGTGGGGAACTTGTTATTTTAGTCTGGCTGAAGTTGAGAGAGGAGGTGTGTTATCTGTATCTGACAGAAGGCAACTGAACAGGTTTCAGATCAGTAGAGTAACTAAACACAGGTGAGAAACTCCCTGAACTAACAGTGCAGAGTATTGTCAGGCAGGGAGATAAGAACTGGAAGGAATTGTGTCACAGGGATCATCTCCCTTATTAACCCCCCCCCCTCCATCTCCATGCAGAATGCTGTGTACTATTGTGTCCTTGTGAAGGAAAAGCCTGTGGTTGTGTATGCATAAAAGTGTGATGCTAAGAGATCTAATCTGTGCTGAACTGTGCTACTGAAGAGACTGTCGTTACTGTACCTGCTTTAATAGACTGTACTGTGGTGAAGCTTGTTTCTTCAAAGAGTTAAATGGTACTGGTCGTACTTGAATAAACTCCACTGTTAAACTGTTGAAAAAGACTCTTGTCAGATGTGTCTGGTCAAAAATTGAATCTATCATGTGCCTGAGAGAAGCTGCCGCCTATGGTCGCCCTGAGTAACGGTTCCCCCAGGATTCCAAAGAATTCATGAAACCTGTCTCACCCCTATCTGAACTTAGGCGGCGTGGGTGTAACACATGAGGATGCAGGACTGGATGATTTGTGCTGGAGGATCTGTGCCAGTGGATTCTTGGGCTGGGGGATCAGTGCTGGAGGATGCAGGGCTGAGAGCAGGATAGGAGGGCTCAGGCCTATGTGTGTAACCCCTACCCTAGCAACAGACTTGAAATCCCCTGCTCCTAGGAAGCAATGTCACATGATGAAGAAATCCAGCTGCCTGCAGAAAAAAGTGAGTAAATGTATATATCCATATATCCATATAAGTATACAGCACTCAGTGTGAATGGTGCACAAGTAAAGGTTCCACCCTATGAATATTTGTATTAGGCTGCGTGCCCACTATGAGTTTTCAAGCGTTTTTGTCGCAGAATTTCCGCAGCGAAAACACTTAAAAAACGCTTGGTAATACGTACCCCATGGTCCCCAATGATAATCCGCATGTGCTGTGCACATGCTGCGGAAATTTCCGCTGCAGATTAATTAATTTGGCGGAAACACGGCCTAATCGCCGCCATTGACTTGCATTGAATCGCTTAATATCCGCATGAGTGCACGTACAAATGCGGATATTAAGCGATTCAATGTGTGGATGGTACCCGGGTCTGGAGAAGAGGAGACTCTCATCCAGACCCGGGTACCATAGTACCTGTAGTTAAAAAAGAATTAAAATAAAAAAAAAATTATACTCACCTTCTGATGGCCCCCGCTCTGCTCTTGGCGTCGTTGCTGGCTCCCCGGCGACCTGTCACATGACTAAATGACATCATGGAAGGTCCTTTTACACCACCGCGAACCGCCAGGACGCATCGCTGAGGAGACCGGGGGCCATCGGAAGGTAAGTATGTTTTTTTTGTTTTTTTTACCATTTTTATTCTTTTTTTAACTATTAACTTGGTCACACTTTATAAATCCATTCCGGTTGTTAAGCACTTTTTCAAGTGATGCTAAAATCGCTTGGAAAAGCACTTGATAACCCGCATGCGAAAATGCATGCAAAAACGCTTGACAAACGCTTCTACCTGGCAGGAAAAACGCATGTAGGTCTTGTATATGTGTATGTATATATACCAGCTATTGAACCCATTCTACGCCCGGGTGGCAAGCATTTTTATTGGTATATGGTCTCCCATGCTGGTATGTGCTGCTCCCCTCCTGGTATTTGTGCTGCCCCCAACCTGTCCCCACCATCCTATCCTGGTATGCATGGCACCCCTCATCCCTATCTTGGTATGCATGGCACCCCTCATCCCTATCTTGGTATGCATGGCACTCCTCACCCCCAATCCTGGTATGCATGGCACCCCTCTCCCCCAATCCTGGTATGCATGGCACCCCTCTCCCCCAATTCTGGTATGCATGGCACCCCTCTCCCCCAATCCTTCTATGCATGGCACCCCTGTCCCACAATTCTGGTATGCATGGCACCCGTCACCCCCCAATCCTGGTATGCATGGTACCCGTCACCCCCAATCCTGATATGCATTGCACTCCTCACCCCCAATCCTGGTATGCATGGCACCCCTCACCCCCAATCCTGGTATGCATGGCACCCCTCACCCCCAATCCTGGTATGCATGGCACACCTCACCCCCAATCCTGGTATGCATGGCACCCCTCACCCCCAATCCTGGTATGCATGGCACCCCTCATCCCTCATCCTGGTATGCATGGGTCCCTCACCCCCATCCTGGTATGCAAGGGCCCCTCACCCCCATCCTGGTATTCATGGCACCCCTCATCACCAATCCTGGTATGCATGGCACCCCATCTCTCATTCTGCTATGCATGACCCCCTCACCCCAAATTTGGTATACATGGCACCCCTCATCCATAATCCTGGTATGCATGGCACCCCTCATCCCCAATCCTGGTATGCATGTCACCCCATCTCTCATCCTGGTATGCATGGCCCCCTCATTCCAAATCTGGTATGTATGGTACCCAATCCCTCATCCTGGTATGCATGGCACCCCATCCCTCATTCTGGTTTGTCTGGTACCACTCATCCCTATCCTGGTATGTATTGTATCCCTCATCCTGGTATGCATGGCACCCCATCCCTCATCCTGGTATGCATGGTAACCCGCATCCCTATTCTGGTATGTATGGTACCCCTCATCCTGGTATAAATGGGACCCCTCATCCCAATTCTGGTATGTATGGCCTCCTCATCCCAGAAACCTGGTATGCATGGCACCCAATCCCTCATCTTGGTATGCATGGCTCCTTCATCCCCAATCGTGGTATGTATGGCCCCCTCATCCCTATCCTGGTATGCATGGCACTCCTCATCCCCCAATCCTGGTATGCATGGCACCCCTCATCCCCAATCCTGGTATGCATGGTACCCCTCATCCCTATTCTGGTATGCATGGTACCCCTCATCCTGGTATGCATGGCACCCCATCCCTCATCCTGGTATGCATGGTACCCCTCATCCCTATTCTGGTATGCATGGCATCCCTCATCCCCATTGCTAGTAAGCATGGCTCCCCTCACCCCCCAATCCTGGTATGCATGGTCCCCTCACCCCCAAATCCTGGTATGCATGGTCCCCTCACCCCCCAATCCTGGTATTTGTGGTACCCCTCATCCTGGTATGCATGGTACTCCATTCCTCATCCTGGTATGCATGGTCCCCTCACCCCCCAATCCTGGTATGCTTGGTACCCCTCATCCCCCAATCCTGGTATGCATGGCCCCCCTCATTCCCCAATCCTGGTATGTGTGGCCCCCTCGCCCCCCAATCCTGGTATGCGTGGCCCCCCTCACCCCCCTATCTTGGTATGCATGGCCCCCTCATCCCCCAATCCTGGTATGAGTGGCCCCCTCACCTCCCAATCCTGGTATGCATGGCCCCCCTCATCCCCCAATCCTGGTATGCATGGCACCCCTCATCCCTTTCACGCTGCACACATACAAAAAAATAAACACTTATACTCACCTTTCTTCCCTGTGCTCCAGCGCTGCTGTGTCCTGTTCTGCCGAAGGCCGGGGGAGGAGTGCGGCACCGGAGTATGCGCATGCCCATCCGGCGCTCTCCGGTGCCATTTTGCTGAAGACACACTGCAAATGTGTCTTCAGTAAAACGGCACCGGATAGCGCTATGCGCATTCGCCGATTCCGACGCCTCACTCCTGCCCCGGTCTCCAGTGAAGAGAGGCGCCGCGGCAACGCTCCTCCCTGTCAGGTAAGTATGTAATTATGGGATTGGTAGTGGGTCAATAATGGTGTGGGGTGGCATTTCTTTGGAGGGCCGCACAGCCCTCCATGTGCTCGCCAGAGGTAGCCTGACTGCCATTAGGTACTGAGATGAGATCCTCAGACCCCTTGTGAGACCATATGCTGGTGCGGTTGGTCCTGGGTTCCTCCTAATGCAGGACAATGCCAGACCTCATGTGGCTGGAGTGTGTCAGCAGTTCCTGCAAGATGAAGGCATTGAAGCTATGGACTGGCCCGACCGTTCCCCAGAACTGAATCCGATTGAGCACATCTGGGACATCATGTTTTGCTCCATCCACCAACTGTCCAGGACAGTCTGTTGCACCACAGACTGTCCAGGAGTTGGCGGATGCTTTAGTCCAGGTCTCGGAGGAGATCCCACAGGAGACCATCCGCAACCTCATCAGGAGCATGCCCAGGCATTGTAGGGAGGTCTTACAAGCACGTGGAGGCCACACACAATACTGAGCCTCATTTTGACTTGTTTTAAGGACATTACATCAAAGTTGGATCAGCCTGTACTGTGTTTTCCCACTTTAATTTTGGGGTGACTCCAAATCCATGCCTCCATTGGTTAATAAATTTGATTTCCATTGATGATTTTTGTGTGATTTTGTTGTCAGCACATTCAACTTTGTACAGAACAAAGTATTCAATCAGAATATTTCATTCATTCAGATCTAGGATGTGTTATTTGAGTGTTCCCTTTATTCTTTGGAGCAGTGTAGTGTGTATATAAGTAAGTATATACTATATATTTTTGTATATATATATATATACACTGTATATATATATATATATATATATATATATATATATATATATATATATACAGTGGACACGGAAAGTATTCAGACCCCTTTAAATTTTTCACTCTGTGTTTCATTGCAGCCATTTGGTAAATTCTAAAAAGTTCATATTTTTTTCTCATTAATGTACACTCTGCACCCCATCTTGACTGGAAAAACCCAGAAATGTAGAAATTTTTGCAAATTTTATTAAAAAAGAAAAACTGAAATATCACATGGTCGTAAGTATTCAGACCCTTTGCTCAGTATTGAGTAGAAGCACCCTTTTGAGCTAGTACAGCCATGAGTCTTCTTGGGAATGATGCAACAAGTTTTTCACAACTGGATTTGGTGATCCTCTGCCATTCTTCCTTACAGATCCTCTCTAGTTCTGTCAGGTTGGATGGTGAACGTTGGTGGACAGCCATTTTCAGGTCTCTCCAGAGATGCTCAATCGGGTTTAGGTCAGGGCTCTGGCTGGGCCAGTCAAGAATCATAGATTTGTTCTGAAGCCACTCCTTTGTTATTTTAGCTGTGTGCTTAGGCTCATTGTCTTGTTGGAAGGTGAACCTTCGGCCAAGTCTGAGGTCCAGAGCACTGTGAAAGAGGTTTTCATCCAGGATATCTCTGTACTTGGCCGCATTCATATTTCCTTCAATTGCAACCAGTCGTCCTGTCCCTGCAGCTGAAAACACCTCCATAGCATGATGTTGCCACCACCATGTTTCACTGTTGGGATTGTATTGGGCAGGTGATGAGCACTGTCTGGTTTTCTCCACACACACCGCTTAGAATTATCACCAAAAAGTTCTACCTTCGTCTCATCAGACCAGAGAATCTTATTTCTCATAGTCTGGGAGTCCTTCATGTGTTTTTGAGCAAACTCTATGTGGAATTTCATACAGTACAGACCAAAAGTTTGGACACACCTTCTCATTTATAGATTTTTCTGTATTTTCATGACTATGAAAATTGTACATTCACACTGAAGGCATCAAAACTATGAATTAACACATGTGGAATTATATACTTAACAAAAAAGTGAGAAACAACTGAAAATATGTCTTATATTCTAGGTTCTTCAAAGTAGCCACCTTTTGCTTTGATGACTGCTTTGCACACTCTTGGCATTCTCTTGATGAGCTTCAAGAGGTAGTCACCGGAAATGGTCTTCCAACAATCTTGAAGGAGTTCCCAGAGATGCTTAGCACTTGTTGGCCCTTTTGTCTTCACTCTGCGGTCCAGCTCACCCCAAACCATCTCGATTGGGTTCAGGTCTGGTGACTGTGGAGGCCAAGTCATCTGGCGTAGCCCCCCATCAGTCTCCTTCTTGGTCAAATAGCCCTTACACAGCCTGGAGGTGTGTTTGGGGTCATTGTCCTGTTGAAAAATAACTGATGGTACAACTAAGCGCAAACCGGATGGAATAGCATGCCGCTGCAAGATGCTGTGGTAGCCATGCTGGTTCAGTATGCCTTCAATTTTGAATAAATCCCCAACAGTGTCACCAGCAAAGCACCCCCACAACATCACACCTCCTCCTCCATGCTTCACGGTGGGAACCAGGCATGTAGAGTCCATCCGTTCACCTTTTCTGCGTCGCACAAAGACACGGTGGTTGGAACCAAAGATCTCAAATTTGGACTAACCAGAGCAAAGCACAGATTTCCACTGGTCTAATGTCCATTCCTTGTGTTCTTTAGCCCAAACAAGTCTCTTCTGCTTGTTGCCGGTCCTTAGCAGTGGTTTCCTAGCAGCTATTTTACCATGAAGGCCTGCTGCACAAAGTCTCCTCTTAACAGTTGTTGTAGAGATGTGTCTGCTGCTAGAACTCTGTGTGGCGTTGACCTGGTCTCTAATCTGAGCTGCTGTTAACCTGCGATTTCTGAGGCTGGTGACTCGGATAAACTTATCCTCAGAAGCAGAGGTGACTCTTGGTCTTCCTTTCCTGGGGCAGTCCTCATGTGAGCCAGTTTCTTTGTAGCGCTTGATGGTTTTTGCAACTGCACTTGGGGACACTTTCAAAGTTTTCTCAATTTTTCGCACTGACTGACCTTCATTTCTTAAAGTAATGATGGCCACTCGTTTTTCTTTACTTAGCTGCTTTTTTCTTGCCATAATACAAATTCTAACAGTGTATTCAGTAGGACTATCAGCTGTGTATCCACCTGACTTCTGCACAACACAACTGATGGTCCCAACCCCATTTATAAGGCAAGAAATCCCACTTATTAAACCTGACAGGGCACACCTGTGAAGTGAAAACCATTTCCGGTAACTACCTCTTGAAACTCATCAAGAGAATGCCAAGAGTGTGCAAAGCAGTCATCAAAGCAAAAGGTGGCTACTTTGAAGAACCTAGAATATAAGACATATTTTCAGTTGTTTCACACTTTTTTGTTGAGTATATAATTCCACATGTATTAATTCATAGTTTTGATGCCTTCAGTGTGAATGTACAATTTTCATAGTCATGAAAATATAGAAAAATCTTTAAATGAGAAGGTGTGTCCAAACTTTTGGTCTGTACTGTATGTCTTGCACTGAGAGGCTTCCGTCGGGCCACTCTGCCATAAAAGCCTGACTGGTGGAGAGCTGCAGTGATAGTTGACTTTGTGGAACTTTCTCCCATCTCCCTACTGCATCTCTGGAGCTCAGCCACAGTGATCTTG
This sequence comes from Phyllobates terribilis, assembly GCF_046119375.1. Lineage (NCBI taxonomy): Eukaryota > Metazoa > Chordata > Amphibia > Anura > Dendrobatidae > Phyllobates > Phyllobates terribilis. Next base: position 14,832,488 of record NW_027362761.1, on the reverse strand, counting down.
GGGTTCTTCTTTACCTCTCTCACCTAGACTCTTCTCCCACAATTGCTCAGTTTGGCTGGATGGCCAGGTCTAGGAAGACTTCTCGTGGTCCGAAACTTCTTCCATTTAAGGATTATGGAGGCCACTGTGCTCTTAGGAACCTTGAGTACTGCAGAAATTATTTTGTAACCTTGGCCAGTTCTGTGCCTTGCCACAATTCTGTCTCTGAGCTCCTTGGGCAGTTCCTTTGAGCTCTTGATTTTCATTTGGTCTGACATGCACTGTGAGCTCGGAGGTCTTATATAGACAGGTGTGTGCCTTTCTAAATTAAGTCCTATCAGTTTAATTAAACATAGCTGGACTCCAATGAAGGAGTAGAACCATCTGAAGGAGGATCACAAGGAAATGGAAAGCATGTCACTTAAATATGAGTGTCTGAGCAAAGGGTCTGAATACTTATGACCATGTGATATTTCAGTTTTTCTTTTTTAATAAATTTGCAAAAATGTCTACATTTCTGTTTTTTTTCAGTCAAGATGGGGTGCAGAGTGTACTTTAATGAGAAAAAAAATTAACTTTTTAGAATTTACCAAATGGCTGCAATGAAAAAAAGAGTGAAAAATTTAAAGGGGTCTGAATACTTTCCGTACCCACTGTACATGTTGCTGGGATTTTATGAGCTATTTGTTACTATGGAACCATAACATATTTTGTCTCCAAGTATATATTTATTATGCTTGCATATTATACAGCACCAACATATTTTGCAGCGCTTTACAGATATTGTTACAGTAGTGTTCAAAATAATAGCTGTGTGTTCAAAAACATGAGTTAAGCACAAAATCTTTATACTAGTTTTTATTTCCATGCATTGAGAACATTGCACACTGTTTTCTAATTCAAAACATGAAGAGAAAAGTATAGAATTTTTAACTACTTTACAGAAAATAACAAAAAATGAACAATGGGCTGTTCTAAAAAATAGCAGTTTCTGCATTTGTCTTTACAAACTCATAATATGTACTCTTTTTTTGAGGATTTTGAATTTCTGTGAAGCACTAACCTAATATATAATTGTATACCCACAGTTTTTTAGAACTGCTTCACATCTATGTTGCATAGAGTCAACCAACTTCTGGCACCTGTCAACTGTTATTCCAGCCAGGATGCTTTGACTACATCCCACATTTTTTGGAATCTGTTGGCTGTGCCTCAGAAATAGCATTTGTGATGTCACCCCACAAGTGTTCTATCGAATTAAGGTCTAGGATTGGGTTGGCCACTCCATAACCTCAATTTTGTTGGACTGGGACCAAGATTTTGCTCGGCGTCCCGCGGTGTTCTGAAAGGACCTGCGCTGACGTCATTTAGTCATGCGATGGTCACGCGACCGCTGACGTCAGCGGTCGCATGACCTGTCAGCTGACTAAACGACGTCAGCGCAGGTCCTTTCTGAACACAGCGGGATGCCGAAGACAGAGGACCTCACCGGAGAAGGAGACCGGGGAACACCGGAGAGTTAAGTATAATGTTTTTTTTTATTTTTTATGTTTTAATTCTTATTTTTACTATTGATGCTGCATTTAAAGCAGCATAAGTTGGTCACACAATATAAATCCATAACAGTTACATGGATTTATATTGTGTGACCAACTAGTCAAGCACTTTTCCAAGTGATGCTCAAAATCGCTTGGAAAAGCACATGAAAAAACGCATGCGAAAATGCATGCAAAAACGCTTAAAAAACGCTACTCCCTGGCAGAAAAAACACATGTAAAATAAGCATGCGTTTTTCTGCCAAGGAGATGCAGAAATGCTCAGGAAAATTTCTGCTTCATTTCTGCATCGTGGGCACATAGCCTAAAAGGCACTTTAAAAACGTGGCTTCATATCTGCACCAGAAATGCATCAAATAAGGGGAGGAGATGGTTATTGTTGAGTTTGGTGCAGACATCTGCTGAAAACATAAAACACAGTATTTCTGCAATGTGTGAACACGGCCTTACAGACACAAAAAAACCGGATGTCATATAGTGAAGCTACATAGAGATGAGAAAGTTCTGGCGGCTCCGACCGTGAATGAAGGAACAGAAAATAATCTATAGGTCCCAACAAGAGATGAGCAGAACACACAGATGAAGTCACGTTGCCCTGAAAGAAAAGAGATTCGTGGGCCTCCAGTCCAGCCACCAGGTAGCACTGACCTGGACGCTGGACCAGAGACCCAGGAACACATCCGCTCATCTCTAGTCCCAACTGTCCCGGATACAGCAGACAGTCCTGGATTTGGGTCTACAACCTGCAGTCTCGGCCGTCTGCTGAATTTCTCTCATTACCAGCGCTCCTCTGATAACTCCTCCTGCCAGGGGAGAAAGATAATGGTAAAAGGACGTGGATTGGGGTGTCGCCAGGGGCGTGGCCAAAATTTGTTCCTCTTTCTGTTCTTCAAAAGTTGGGAGGTATGCCCATGTTTTCCACTGTAATGTTCAGTGAAGTGGGAAAGCTGGGTTACAGTTCAGTACACCATTTTGGACTGCCAAAATCAGTGCATATGGCAAATTCAACTTGCTGATTAGTGTGAGCAGTTGTGAGGGCCATCATCTCTGCGGCTTTTATCACCAGAACTTCCTATCCATGAAAGGGACATTTAAAGATCTGGAGGCTGCTTGTAATCGATTGAGGCATGAGGTCTGTTGGTGCAAGGTATACCAATTCTGCTGTTCATCCTCGGGACTATGCTTGACATGGTGGTCTGACTTCCTCTTCTAGTGTTTGGAGCTCATTAGTGTTGAGCGAACATGCTCGACACTGCTAGGTACTCGCCCGAGCATCACGCTACTCGGGATGTTCGGCGAGCACCGAGCATTTCCGGGTTACTCGGGCTGGTGCTCGGGTCTCCGCCCTGCATGTTTGGCGCTCTTTACAGAGCCAATGAACATGCAGGGATTGCCAGCCAGTCACTGTAATGCTGCAGCCATGTTGGTTGTGGGCATTACAGTGATTGGCTGGCCGCACAGCGTCACCTCGAGTATTTAAAACGGGGCGCCGCCATCTTGGACACAGTCGCTCCGGATTAGACAGTGTAGGGACAGCGCCGCTGATTTAGGGAGAGATATAAACTGCGAAATAGTTAGTGTAGGGTCTGTAAAGGCTGCCAGAACAAACAAACAGTCCTTTTCAGGACTAATATCCATCCCAGATACCAGGCAGGCAGGCTGTATAGGAGACACAGTGGTTATACCAGCAAACACTGCATTACAGTCCTGTGTGCTCCTGTTGCTGAAATTGCTGGACTTAGCACCAGGTGTCGGGGGCCAGGAAAAATCCTTTTTTTTCCATCTAAATCCTCCTTTTTTTTTCCTCCTTCACACTGTACAAATACCCGTCTTATTAACCTTTTGGTGTGTCCCCCCTTCCCCCCCCCCAAAAAAAAAGCGTGTCTCTGATTTTTCAGACACAAATATAACTGTTGAAAATAGTCTGGTGTAGGCTAGAGAAACAGAAGTGTTGTTTTGCACTTCCACGGTTCAAACCTCTGTATTATCCATTTTGGTGTTAGAACCTTGCTCTTAGGTTTTTTCCTTTGCTGGTCACATGACCTTGTTGGCCTATTTAATCCTGCTCCGCCCTTCTGGCTTTGCTGGACTTCATTGTATAACTACTTTCTAGCTAGCCTGTGCTCTGTATCTAACTCTGTTAGTTTGCTTGGTCTACGGACCTCTATGTTCTTTATATTTTGTTTGTTCGTCTGTCTGCTACTATTTCTGTTAGGAGGTGTCCCATTTTCCTCCCAGTCCTTAGTACTTGTAGGGATTCCTTCCCCACATCTATAGGTCTCCGTACAGACTAGCTTAGGACTTTAGCAGGTCTGATCGCAGGATCAGGTTCCCTGTTACATCGTAGGGATTCAGCTGAGTTCTATCGTAGGGACAGATCTCCTCTCTTTCCTTAGCTCTGGTAGCAGAACATAACAGTAAGTCCAGCCAGCAAATTCTCTAAGGAAAGATTTTTCTGTTCCATCATGGTGTCAGTTCAGGATTTGGCTCATCGCCTGCAGGGACTCTCTCTGGAGGTGGCCGAGCTCCGTCAGCACGTGAGTAACTGTCCTGGAGCACATTTCTTGGAGCCTAAGGTATGTTTGCCGGATTTATTTTTTGGTGAACACCGAGAATTTTTTTCATTTAAAAATGCTTGCTTATTGTATTTTCGTTTGAGACCCAAGTCCTCTGGGGATGAATCCCAGCGCATAGGGTTCATAATGTCACTTTTGCGCAAAGAGCCTCAGGAGTGGGCCTTTTCTTTGCAACCTAGTGATACATGCTTCAGATCAGTGGATAGTTTTTTTTCTGCTTTGGGACTATTATATGATGATCCTGACCGTGTCGCATCAGCTGAGACTGAGTTGAGACGTTTGAAACAGGGATCAGGTAATGTAGAAAAATATTGTACTCATTTCCGTCGTTGGTCTACTCAAACAGGGTGGAACGATTCTGCTCTGAAAAGTCTATTTCTTGCTGGGCTCAATGAAAGGGTTAAAGACCTGCTAATTGCTTATCCTACACCTGAAGATTTGCAACAGGATATGCAATTAGCTATACGGGTGGATAGGAGACTGCGTGCAAGGGTTAATGAGAGCAAATCCTCTGCTATGTCAGTTTCTGGTTATGAGAATGTGTGTACTAACAGTGGTGAACCGATGGAGATTGGATCGGTGGCACCTCGCTCTCAAGAAAAAGACCGTAGATTTTTTGAAGGCATGTGTTTCTATTGCGGAAAATCTGGTCATTTGATTAAAGGCTGTGAGCTTCGTATGAAGAAAGAAAAAAAAATGGTCAGTCATGCCCGTATTGCCTGTTTAAATTCCAAGGGTGTATTTTTAGCTGCTTCCACGATTGCTCAGGAAAAACCAGGATGTTGAGCAGTTCTTGCGTTGTTTTGTGGCAGACAATCAAGAGGGGTGGTCTGAGTTTCTGCCACTTGCTGAATTTGCTCTGAACAATCATACATCTTCTTCTGCTGGTTGTTCGCCTTTTTTTTGTTGTTCTGGGAGACATCCGTCGTTTGGGTCGTTCTCCAAGTTGGGATCTGCCGTGCCTGAGGAGGAGAATTTTTCCGGTGATTTGGAGAGAGTTTGGACGGATGTGCGTGGTAATCTTCAGGAGGCCAACAGAAAATCTAAAGACTACTTTGATAGGAAACGACAGGAGGTTTTGTTCGCTGTTGGTGACATGGTTTGGTTGTCCTCTAGGAATCTGCGGTTGAGGATTCCTTCTAAGAAATTGGGTCCCAAGTTTGTAGGGCCCTTTAAGGTGCTTCAGGTTGTCAACCAATCTGCTGTTAGGTTGGAGGTTCCTACCTCCTGGAGAATTAATCCGGTATTTCATGTCTCTCTGTTAAAAAAAGCTGTTGTGTCGGATGGTGACGCCTCTGCCTCTGTTCCTCCGGTGGTGGAGGACGGGGAATATGAAATTTCTCGCATCCTTAACTCTAGACGGTATAGAGGTAGTTTGCAGTATCTTGTGGCCTGGAAAGGTTTCGGACCCGAGGATAACTCTTGGGTGAGGTCAGATGATGTTTCCGCGTCCAGACTTATCAGAGCGTTTCACAGGAGATTTCCTGATAAGCCTGGTCCTAGGGGATCCGGAGGATCCTCTTAGAAGGGGGGGTACTGTTAGAACCTTGCTCTTAGGTTTTTTCCTTTGCTGGTCACATGACCTTGTTGGCCTATTTAATCCTGCTCCGCCCTTCTGGCTTTGCTGGACTTCATTGTATAACTACTTTCTAGCTAGCCTGTGCTCTGTATCTAACTCTGTTAGTTTGCTTGGTCTACGGACCTCTATGTTCTTTATATTTTGTTTGTTCGTCTGTCTGCTACTATTTCTGTTAGGAGGTGTCCCATTTTCCTCCCAGTCCTTAGTACTTGTAGGGATTCCTTCCCCACATCTATAGGTCTCCGTACAGACTAGCTTAGGACTTTAGCAGGTCTGATCGCAGGATCAGGTTCCCTGTTACATCGTAGGGATTCAGCTGAGTTCTATCGTAGGAACAGATCTCCTCTCTTTCCTTAGCTCTGGTAGCAGAACATAACATTTGGGCCATTTGTATCTTAAAAAAAAACAGTTTGAGTGTGTCGCTCACTGTCCAGCCGCAAATATCTCTATTTAAAAAAGTGTGGTATACCCCAGTAAACAATAACTGTGGTTTTGCCATCCCATGGTAAAAAATCTCTATTATTCAGCTTTTGGTAGTTTTTTCCGTAAAGAAAAACAGTAGTGTCTCCTGACTGTTGTGACACAAAAATATATCTGTTGAAAATAGTCTTGTGTAGGCCCGACATCCCAGTGTGGTTTCGCAGTTCCACGGGTCAAATCGCTGTACTATCCAGTTTTGGGCCTTTGGTATCTAAAAAAAAAGCAGTTTGAGTGTGTCGCTCACTGTCCAGCCGCAAATATCTCTATTTAAAAAAGTGTGGTATACCCAGTAAACAATAACTGTGGTTTTGCCATCCCACGGTAAAAAATCTCTATTATTCAGCTTTTGGTAGTTTTTTCCGTAAAGAAAAACAGTAGTGTCTCCTGACTGTTGTGACACAAAAATATATCTGTTGAAAATAGTCTTGTGTAGGCCTGACATCCCAGTGTGGTTTCGCAGTTCCACGGGTCAAATCGCTGTACTATCCAGTTTTGGGCCTTTGGTATCTAAAAAAAAAGCAGTTTGAGTGTGTCGCTCACTGTTCAGCCGCAAATATCTCTATTTAAAAAAGTGTGGTATACCCCAGTAAACAATAACTGTGGTTTTGCCATCCCACGGTAAAAAATCTCTATTATTCAGCTTTTGGTAGTTTTTTCCGTAAAGAAAAACAGTAGTGTCTCCTGACTGTTGTGACACAAAAATATATCTGTTGAAAATAGTCTTGTGTAGGCCCGACATCCCAGTGTGGTTTCGCAGTTCCACGGGTCAAATCGCTGTACTATCCAGTTTTGGGCCTTTTGTATCTAAAAAATTAGCAGTTTGAGTGTGTCGCTCACTGTTCAGCCGCAAATATCTCTATTTAAAAAAGTGTGGTATACCCCAGTAAACAATAACTGTGGTTTTGCCATCCCACGGTAAAAAATCTCTATTATTCAGCTTTTGGTAGTTTTTTCCGTAAAGAAAAACAGTAGTGTCTCCTGACTGTTGTGACACAAAAATATATCTGTTGAAAATAGTCTTGTGTAGGCCCGACATCCCAGTGTGGTTTCGCAGTTCCACGGGTCAAATCGCTGTACTATCCAGTTTTGGGCCTTTGGTATCTAAAAAAAAAGCAGTTTGAGTGTGTCGCTCACTGTTCAGCCACAAATATCTCTATTTAAAAAAGTGTGGTATACCCCAGTAAACAATAACTGTGGTTTTGCCATCCCACGGTAAAAAATCTCTATTATTCAGCTTTTGGTAGTTTTTTCCGTAAAGAAAAACAGTAGTGTCTCCTGACTGTTGTGACACAAAAATATATCTGTTGAAAATAGTCTTGTGTAGGCCCGACATCCCAGTGTGGTTTCGCAGTTCCACGGGTCAAACCGCTGTACTATCCAGTTTTGGGCCTTTGGTATCTAAAAAAAAAGCAGTTTGAGTGTGTCGCTCACTGTTCAGCCGCAAATATCTCTATTTAAAAAAGTGTGGTATACCCCAGTAAACAATAACTATGGTTTTCCTCTTCCACGGTTCTAATCTACTCTTTATTACCCTTTTTCCATTGATAGTGCAAGTGTAAGCTATTTTAATTCATTTACAATGGGCAAGGCGCGTGGCAAGGGACGTGGAAGTGGACGTTCTGGTGATGGTTCGTGCAGAGGACGGGGCCGTGGCCAAGGTGAAAATGTGCCACAACCAACAGCCACATCTTCTCGCTCTCACTTCTTGACCGAATTACTAGGGAAGCATAGAACAACACCAGTATTGAGAACTGATCAGTGTGAACAGGTTATTAATTGGATAGCAGACAATACTTCCAGTTACCTGGGCACCACCACCTCCGGTCTGTCTTCCACACGGTCAACTCTTAGTAGCCGTGAGTCTCGACCGCATACTCCTCCTCACCCTGATGCTCCTTCCTCCCACCATGCCGAGTGTCGTCAGACAGCAAGTGATCCCACACTTGGACACTCTGAAGAGCTGTTCACTGGTCCATTTCCATATTTGGGTCCCTCGCCTGATACGCTTGAAGTGGTGGAAGAGGAGATCCCATGTTGCGATGCCCAAATATTTGAACAGCCACGGCCACAGGAAGTCGACGTTGGCAATCTGTTACAAGAGGTGGACGATGACGAGACACAATTGCCAGGAAGTGAGGAGGAGGATCGAGTGGCGCAAGTGGAAGAGGAGGAGGTGGTGGATGATCTAGTAACTGACCCAACGTGGAAGGAGGACATGCAGAGTGAGGCCAGCAGCACACAGGGGGAGGGAGGCAGAGTACCCCAACAGGCAGGAAGAAGCAGTGTGGTGGCCGCAGACAGAAGGCAGGCAACCGTTCCCCGTAACACCAACACGAGGGACGTTGCCAGTACAAGCGGTAGGTCTTCCAGAGTCTGGAATTTTTTTAAAGACTCTGCTGATAACCCCAAAAAGGCCATATGTTCCACCTGCCATGCCAGCATCAGCAGGGGTGACAAAACTACCAGCCTGACCACCACCAGCATGATCAGGCACATGGCAGCAAAGCACCCGACTTTGTGGGGCGAAACCCAGGGTCCACGATCAGTGTCAGCGGGTGTCACCACTGCTTCTTCCACTGTTGTGCGTGCAATAGAACCCCCTGTTGTGTGTGCAAGGCAATCCCCTGTCCATACTGCATGTAAAGATGCCCCCTCCTCTCAGTCTTCACTTGTTATGGCAGTTTCTCAAGAAACAGCATCAACGTCCACGTCCACGTCCCACCGCAGCGTTCAATTGTCCATATCCCAGACCTTTGAACGAAAGCGGAAATTTGCAGCTAACGCCCCACAGGCCACAGTCCTAAATTCGCACATTTCACGACTGCTTGCATTGGAAATGCTGCCTTTTAGGCTGGTGGAGACGGAATCCTTCCGCAATCTTATGGCGGTGGTCGTCCCTCGGTACTCGGTCCCCAGCCGACACTATTTTGCCCGGTGTGCCATCCCCGCACTACACAAGCACGTGTCCCAAAACATCTGCCGTGCCCTCAACAACGCAGTTACTGGGAGAGTCCACCTGACAATGGACACGTGGACAAGTGCTTGTGGCCAGGGACGGTACATCTCTCTGACGGCATACTGGGTAACCATAGTGGAAGCCGGGACCCAGTCGGACCTTGGGACGGAACACATCCTCCCCACACCGAGGATTGCGGGCCCTATGTCAGTCAGAGTTGCCCCCACAGTGTACAGCTCCTGCGCATCCTCCTCCTCCTCCTTCTCCTCATGTTCAGCCTCCATCTCAGATATCACCACATCAGTTACAAGCTGGAAGCATTGCAGTACTGCGTCCGCCAAGCGGCAACAGGCTGTGCTGAAACTCATAAGCTTAGGTGATAAACCTCACACTGCTTGTGAGTTGTGGACAGCTGTGAAAGAGCAGGCAGATCTGTGGCTTAGACCGCTGAACCTACATCCCGGCATGGTCGTGTGTAACAATGGCCGTAACCTGGTGGCGGCTCTGAGGCGAGGTGAGATCACACACGTACCATGCCTGGCTCATGTGCTTAACCTCGTGGTTCAGCGGTTTCTTAAATCGTACCCCGAGTTGCCAGATCTGCTCGTGAAAGTACGCTGCCTGTCAGCTCATTTTCGCAAATCGGCTACAGCTTCCGCCGCCCTTGCTGTGTTGCAGCAGCGTTTGCAGCTTCCGGCACACCGACTGGTGTGTGATGTCCCCACACGTTGGAACTCTACCCTCCACATGTTGCAAAGGATTTGTGAGCAGAAGAGAGCAGTTATGGAGTACCAGCTGCAACAAGGCCGTCGATATTCAGGTCAGACTCCACACATAAGACCTCAGGAGTGGATGTCTGACATATGTACCATCCTGACAAACTTTGAGGAGGCCACCAAGATGGTGAGTGGCGATGACGCCATCATTAGTGTCAGCATCCCACTTGTCTGTCTTTTGCAACGCTCTCTGCAGAGAATTAAAGAGGAGGCATTGCAGCCAGAGTATGATGAGATGGATCAAGAAGCCGTAGCGGGCGATTACACACAGCCCAGCCTCATCTCATCCCAACGTGCATTGGGGGACAATGAGGGAGAGGAGGAGGAGGAGGAGGAGGAGGAAGAACAGGAGCTGCTATCATGCGTTGTAGACGGTAGTACCTGTACAAGTGTCATACCATCGGTTCAGCGTGGGTGGCCTGAGGACAGGGGAGAGGAGGAAGAGGAGGAGGAGGAGGAGAGCATGGTCAGTCGTCATCTTGGTGAGGACACGGAAATCTTGCCCATTACCAGTCTGGCACGCATGGCTGACTTTATGTTACGTTGCCTTAACCGTGACCCTCGCGTTGTCAAAATGTTGGGTGACAGTCATTACTGGTTGGTGACACTTGTAGACCCCCGCTACAAGGAGAACTTTCACTCTCTTATTCCTGAGGTGGAGAGGTCTACAAAAATGGGGCAATACCAGAAGGCCCTTGCTGCAGAACTCTTAAAAAAATTCCCATCTGAACACGCTAGCGGCAGAGGTCACAGTTCGTTGCCCAACCAAGGCGTACAGGTGAGAGAGATGCAACTCCAATCCAGTAGAGGCAGGGGAACACTGTCAACGTTCTGGGACAGTTTTCTGACACCCACCCAGCTTACAGGCCCTGAGGCGCGGGGTACTCTCACAAGGAGTGGAAAGTTTCAAAAGATGGTGAGGGAGTACCTTGCCGATCGTACCAGCGTCCTCCGTGATTCCTCTGTGCCTTTTAATTATTGGGTATCCAAGCTGGACACTTGGAATGAACTCGCTCTGTACGCCTTGGAGGTCCTGGCCTGCCCTGCCGCTAGCGTGTTATCGGAGCGTGTTTTTAGTGCTGCTGGGGGAGTTATAAATGATAAGCGCACTCGCCTGTCAACTGACAATGCTGACAAGCTGACCCTTATCAAAATGAACAAGGGCTGGATTGGGCCAGACTTCTCATCACCACCAAATGACAGCAGAGTAACATAAAGTCAAATCCACTGTGTTATTTCGGGAGGTGTATTCACATGCACCGCTTCACACCCACACATGGGTATACGCTTCCTCGTTTCGGCTGTTTAATCTTCTTCTCCTTATCCTTCCACCACCACTATACCACCAGGGTGCCAGCATTGCAAGTTCCTCCGTCCTTATTTTTGGCAGCTTTTGCTTGCAAGGCATAAGCAAATACTATGGGACACCCACTCCCCAATAATGGGACTTATGTTTGTAATATGCTGTACTGCATGGCTCTTGTAAGGGGCATTGCAAGTTGCTCCGTCCTAATTTTTGGCAGCTTTTGCTTGGAAAGCATAAGCAAATACCATGGGACACCCACTCCCCAATAATGGGACTTATGTTTGTAATATGCTGTACTGCATGGCTCTTGTAAGGGGCATTGCAAGTTGCTCCATCCTAATTTTTCGCAGCTTTTGCTGGGAAAGCATAAGCAAATACTATGGGACACCCACTCCCCAATAATGGGACTTATGTTTGCAATATGCTGTACTGCATGGCTCTTGTAAGGGGCATTGCAAGTTGCTCCGTCCTAATTTTTGGCAACTTTTGCTTGGAAAGCATAAGCAAATACCATGGGACACCCACTCCCCAATAATGGGACGTATGTTTGTAATATGCTGTACTGCATGTGACGCGCCCCCTGGGTCGTGTGTACACGTGTGTGGGATACCCGGTGCCGGGTCTCTGGGGTCTGTAGTCTCCGTGGCGGTGACCCGGTCCCGTGGCTCAGGCTGGTCAAACCAGTGGCAGTCTTTCTTAGGTTTTGAGGTTAATTGTCCGACTGCGCCACCCGTGGATTGCGGTCAGGGAGTACCACCGCTGCGAGGCAGACCGCTGAGGCTGGTGTTGTGTGCGCAGTATAGAATGGGATAACTCCCCTCGGGAGGAGTATAGCCTCAGGGCAGTGAGTGTGGATGATGGGGGTGATGGTGCACGAGCGCAGCAGGAATGACTCAGAGTCTTTGCAGTGCAGTTCAGGGTCTTTACTGATGATTATAAGGTAGACCCTCCCGGGAGTACTGGCTAGCATAAGAGGCCTGGTCAGTCTGTGAGCAAGCAGGAGTTCCCCTGGCCAGGTGGAGTTGTAGGCCTCCCCGTCTGTCTGCACTCTTCCTGGCTACCTTGCTGTAAGCGGGCAGAAGTAGCCCACGTCCCTGAGTGTACCGTGTAGTGCTCACCCGTATGGCTGGTGACTTGGGGCCTTCTGTTAGCCTCCGCTCCACGACGGCGGTGCTGGTCCCTTGCTTGTGACAGAGCCTCCGGGCTTCTATGGCCAGAGGACCTGAAATCCCCTGCCGGCTGGTTTCTGCTGCTGGATATATAAGTCCTCACAGCTTCGGACTCCTGTGTCCGGTTCCTATTGTCTTCTGCCAGGGCGAGCTCTGCTCAGCTTCCAGCCCCTGATCTTTAGCTCCTAGCTCCTACAGAGCTCCTTGCTGTTACTTTCCCTTGCTCTCACTCTGACTCTGACTGTTCTCTGACTCACTCAACCCCGCCCCAGATCCAGTTTATAAGGGCAGAATTCTCCCCTCCCAGGATTGGGGCAGAAGGATGTTGCATGTTTAAGGGATACTGACCAGGAAACCTCCCACGTAATATCTCTATTACTGTGGTGACCAGACCCCTGGGGTGCCACACATGGCTCTTGTAAGGGGCATTGCAGTTCCTCATAATTTTTGGAAAGCCTTCCATTCACTGCTTAGGCCAACAGTGCATGGGAGACCCAGTTGCTATAAAGGGAAAAAAAGGTTTAGTTAACGCCCTCTGACCTCCATGTCATTTCCAAGGGGCATTGGAGTGGCTCGAAATTTTGGTAGGCGTTGCACTCACTGTATGCCCTATAACTGTGTAGCCGAACCGCTCCTTTTGTTACAGAAACATATCCTACAAGACATATCTGGTTGACTGGCCTAATATTGATGTGAACGGTCCCTGTTCCTCCTGCTCTTTCTCCTTTGCCACTACCTCATCCATCATTTATCACCTGAAGCTTTGTTTTAACGGGAGTCATAGAACTTGGATAGTAGCAGGAAAACATCCAGCAATCCTCGGAGGAGGTAGGATATGCGCCAAAACGCTGACCACCTCAGGCCTAGCCGCTACTACATACATGCGCTTGCATTACAACAAAACAAAGCAGATGCTAACTTCTATCATCCTCATCATGCTCCTCACCTTGGCACTCTCAACTCCCCTGATGGAGAAGCCAGGGCCCAGCGGAGGAGTCTGATAGTCCGGTGGGCTCGGCCAATGCTGCCCTAAAGCAGGCCAGGCTAAGAAAAGTGTGGGAAAGGTTACCGGGACAAATAGGGGTGGCTGGGGACCGAGTATGGACACCCGGCCACCCCCTGGAGGCTGGGGAGCAAGCGGGGACACCCGGCCACCAGGCAGCTGGGGACTGAGTATGGATACCAGGACGCCGACACAGCCATGGCGTGGTGGCCAGATTCCGCCTCCACATGCCTAAAAGGCCCAATTTAAAGTGCAAGCAAGAAAGCAGTATGGTATTGCAGCCTGGGGGTGGGTGGGTGGCAGGCTGCATACTTGCGCTTGCATTGCAAGGAATGGGAGAGGTACAATTGAACACCGCCCTGGGACAAGGACTTGAATGGGGATAGTTGCAAGTCTGCAACGACAGGTGCAAGGTGGGAGGCATCTTCGCATGTACCATGAACAGGGGTTTGGCATGCACACACTACAGCGGAATAGGCTCTCCTTCCCACTAAATGCACTGGGGAGGGCACAGGTAATGTTTTGGTATACGCGCTTAATCTTATCACCAGCACAAATATGGGCGGCTGGAGACTGAGTATGGATACCTCGCTGCCGAAGCAGCCGCGAGGTAGTGGCCAGCTTCGGCCTCCTCCAAACTAAAAGGCCCCATTTCAAGTGCAAGCTAGCAGTATGGAATTGCAGTCTGGGGGTGGGTGGGTGGCAGGCTGCACACTTAAGAAAACATAGCAGATGCTAACTTCTGTCATCATCATCATGCTCCTCACCTTGGCACTCTCAACTCCACCGATGGAGAAGTCAGGGCCCACCGGAGGAGTCTGGTTCTCTGGTGGGCTCGTCCAATGCTGCCTAAAGCAGGCCGGGCTAAGAAAAGTGTGTGGGGGGATGTTCCAAGGAGAAATAGGGGCGGCTGGGGACCATTTATGGACACCTGGCTGCCCCCAGGCGGCTGGGAACCGTGTGTGGACACCCGGCCGCGGGGCGGCTGGGGACCGAGTATGGACACCCGGCCGCCGGGCGGCTGGGTACTGAGTATGGATTCCAGGCCGCCAACACAGCCATGACGTGGTGGCCAGATTCTGCCTCCACATGCCTAAAAGACCCAATTTCAAGTTCAAGCAAGCAAGCAGTATGGTATTGCAGCCTGGGGGTGGGTGGGTGGCAGGCTGCATACTTGAGCTTGTATTGCAAGGAATGGGGGAGGTACAATTGAACACTGCCCTGGGACTAGAACTTGCATGGGGATAGTTGCAAGTCTGCATCTTCTGATGCGGTAAGCATCACTTATGATGGGCACACTTTTAGACAGTGACCTGGGAGTCAGAGATGCTTCCAGGGGTCTTCCCCATGCTGTTCCCTTGTCTTTTCAGCACTTTATGCATGTGTCACACAGCACATGGCCAGATAAGGTTGTAAAATGTTAAAATGACATTTCACGGTGAATGCATTTGTCATAGTTGAAAGCAATACAAAAGTGCAAAAACGCATAAAAAATGCTGCTTGTGAACATAGCCGAAGGTGTGGAGGAGTATTTTTGTTTTTGGTCATTTATTTTAACTTATACACAAGTCTTTACCCTGGAAAGGATGTTCCTTAACATATTTCACAGGAAAAAAGTTTCACTTTAGTTTTTGAACGTTTTATTGTGAGCCTGTAAAAGTGGCTTAATACCTCTGACCACGTTGTTGACAGCAGTGACCTGGGGGTCAGAAATACTTCCAGGGGCGATCCCCATACTGTCCCCATGTCATTTGAGCACTGTCACTATCGTTTTGGGCACTTGTTAGGCTTTTAAAAGACTGCCGGGGGTGCCACCGCAAAAATGCTCGAGTCTCCCATAGACTAACATTGGGCTCATTGCTCGGGTCGAGCACCCGAGTATCACGGCGAGCTCGGCCCGAGCTTCGAGCACCCGAGCATTTTAGTGCTCGCTCAACACTAGAGCTCATGCCTCATACCTAATGTGATCAGGGACCGTAGTACAAACCGTTGGAACTCTGGCGGTTTTGTCTCTACTACAGTCCCTGATCACCTTAGGTAATTCCTTCATGCCTTATATGGATTTTTCACTAATATATAGGTTATATGTTTAGGTTGACCATTAGTTGCTATACATATATTCAGCATATATTGGGGCTATAGGTAATATGGCAATTGGATAGTGACTATGATTGTGTCCCTTGTATATGCATGTATAAACTGACTATTCCCGCTGTGTGCTCCGGTGTTTCCCACTTGTGCATCTTTTTATATGTACTTTATGTATTTTAATAATAAAGTGTTTTTTCATATTTATAAATTTGGATATGGCTCATCTCCTTTTTGGCCTTTGGCCTCTCTTCCCTTACTGTGCAAATGATGAACCAATTACATATTGAGTCTTAGGTGGGCAGTACCAAATATGGGTTACAATATCTCTATGATTATATGGTGTATACTGCTTTTCTCTGCAAGTTCCCCCTATCAGACTGCTCATTAGACAGAAGATAGTGAGAATGTAGCATTCCAAGTTTTATTTCTTCATACATCCAGTCAGTAGTGCGCAATTATTTCAAGCAAACAAAAGAGGAAAAGAGGGACAATAAAGACACCAAGCGCGTTAAATGATTAAATAAGAATACAATATAATGAGAAAAATATAGAAATTTTATTATTAATAGGACACTAGACACAACCATTTAAAAACATGATTAAAAAACATGTAAGACAAAAAAGGGACATATGAGCAAAAAAATCCCCTTACAGAAATTGACATATAGATCCGACATAATATATAATTACAAGCAATTAGTCTGTGGAAAATATTTAACAAATGTAATAAATAACCTAACACATCTGGTATTTGCACAATAACATGATTAGGGTATACCCTCCATTATCCAATATATATGGTCCCCAGATAAATGGGATCCCTGATAAATAAATAAATAGTAAGTATTAGAAGGTCCCAGAATAAGAAGGAATCTAAAAGTACAAACCATATGTATCCACAGAAAGATAGAGGAGATGTCAAAATACAAAACCTACGCGTTACGCCATCCAATTATGGCTTCCTCAGGGGTATAATGTCAGTGTCCCAAACATTTTGTAATATATACTCCAGAAACCACATACACCCATTAGTCAATGAGA
Source organism: Phyllobates terribilis (assembly GCF_046119375.1). Lineage (NCBI taxonomy): Eukaryota > Metazoa > Chordata > Amphibia > Anura > Dendrobatidae > Phyllobates > Phyllobates terribilis. The sequence continues at coordinate 14,815,976 of NW_027362761.1, read as the reverse complement.
GAGTCCATGAAAACCAGTGCTGGACCAAAATCAGAAGGAAGGAAATAGCCCCTAAGACTCACTATAGGATATAGGAGTCCTCAAGTTGTATTCCAGTATCCACATTTGCACAATACCTGCCATAACCTCATTAAAGATAAGCTGCAGCATATCAGAAGGATCGGATTGTGTGCAGGTACAGGGAGTGAGTTCCACATTGGAATGCACCGTCAGAGTAGAAAACACCTACCGGAAGTAGAGATGTGTGCAGGAGGAAGCTCCCCCTCCCAATGATGTGCGTGTCAGGGTGGAACGCATAGTGCAGGAGAAAACCAGAAATGACAAGCTATGGGGACGGGGCTAAACAGTCCATGTAAATCCCCAGCAGGAAAATGAGATAAGGAGTGACACTGAAAGCAGAAGCCCAGGATATACACAAGGGGGGCCCAGATGACTCCACAGAGGCACACACATGCAAATCCAGGACAGCAAAAGGGGGAGGAGGAAAAAGGGTCCAAACCACAGCAACAATTTAACAGCACTGAGTGTCAAAAACAAAAAGCACCTAACAAAGGAATGAATTAGTAGTTGTTATCAAATACACTAGTGCAGGGGTCCTCAAACTACGGACAGCGGGCCACATGCGGCCCGCGGAGGACTTTTATCCGGCCCGCCGGGCTATGGGCGGAGGAGAGGAGAGCGGTGCCATTGCCCACCCTTCCCCCTCGCTTGGTCAGGGCCCCGGCAGGCGGATACTTACCTCTCCCCGTGCCTCTGCAGATCCGCTGTCTTCCTGCTCTGCGTCTCAGGTCAGAGGGTGCGGTGACGTCTTTACACCGCGCCCTCCCGAGTGCCGTCACAGGGAGCGCAGAACGGGACGACGACGCCGCGACGCTGGAGTCCAGACCAGAGCAGCGGCAGCAAGTGAGAAGTGAGGTGAGTATTGGATTTTTTTTTTTTTTAATGTATGGAGGCATAGGTCATTATATGGGGGGGGTGACATCCTGCAAGGGGTATAATATGGGGGGGTGACATCCTGCATGGGGCATAATATGGGGGGTGACATCCTGCATGGGGCATTATATGGGGGGGTGACATGCTGCATGGGGCATTATATGGGGGGGTGACATGCTGCATGGGGCATTATATGGGGGGGTGACATGCTGCATGGGGCATTATATGGGGGAGTGATATCCTGCATGGGGCATTATTTGGGTGGTGACATCCTGCGTGGGGCATTATATGGGGGAGTGATATCCTGCATGGGGCATTATATGGGGGTGACATCCTGCATGGGGCATTATATGGGGGGGTGACATCCTGCATGGGGCATTATATGGGGGGTGACATCCTGCATGGGGCATTATATGGGGGGTGACATCCTGCATGGGGCATTATATGGGGGGGAAAGGGACATCCTGCATTGGGCATTATATGGGGGGAAAGGGACATCCTGCGTGGGGCATAATATGGGCGGGTGACATGCTGCATGGGGCATAATATGGGGGGTGACATGCTGCATGGGGCATTATATGGGGGGAGTGACATGCTGCATGGGGCATTATATGGGGGGTGGCATCCAGCATGGCGCATTATAAGGGGGGAACAGCCTGCATGGGGCATTATAAGGGGTGGAACAGCCTGCCTATTGGGAACATTTACCTGCCCATTGAGGACCTATGCTGCCTATTGGGGATATTTACATGCCTATTGGGGATATTTACCTGCCTATTGGGGACATTTACCTGCCTATTGGGGACATTTACCTGCCTATTGGGGACCTATGCTGCCTATTGGGTACATTTACCTGCCTATTGAGGATATTTACCTGCCTATTGGGGACATTTACCTGCCTATTGAGGATATTTACCTGCCTATTGGGGACATTTACCTGCCTATTGGGGACATTTACCTGCCTATTGTGGACCGATGCTGCCTATTGGGGACATTTACCTGCCTATTGAGGACCTATGCTGCCTATTGGGTACAGTTACCTGCCTATTGAAATACCGGTTGATTTAACTTTACTTGTTCTTCATTTTAAATATTGTATTTGTTACTGTATTGTTTTTTTTGCTACAAAATCAGATATGTGCAGTGTGCATAGTAATTTGTTCATAGTTTTTCTTTAAAACTATATTCCGGCCCTCCAATGGTCTGAGGGACCGTGAACTGGCCCCCTGTTTAAAAAGTTTGAGGACCCCTGCACTAGTGACTCACATGTCTCAAATAATTAATAAATAACAAAAAAATAAATAAATATATCAAAATATGATAATACATGGAGACAGTTAATTAATATGCCATTTGGCTCAGACATCTGAAAAGAAGTCCCCGCCAAAATATAATCAGTACTGATTTGATAATAGTGCTTTATCTTCTGTAAAATCCAGTAAACAACAAATCCTCATTAATCCCTTTAGGGGACTCCCAGTTCATCATGTAGATCCATCTAGATTCAAGGCATGGTAAAGCTGGTGTTGCATCACCACCTCGGATATTGGGGGAAAGTCGATCCAAGCCATACACCATGGTCTCGGCACTTTTATAATGATGGCTTTGTAAATACTGCATGGCCACAGTAGAGATTTGTTTTTGTGCTTTGAGATGAATCTCTGCCAGAGCAATATTCAACAGATGTTGTTGTATATATTTACGTAATTCCTGTGATGTCTGGCCAATATAGACAAGAGACCAAGGACAAACTAAGGCATAAATAACATTTTTAGTCCGACAATTGATAAAGTTCCTCAAGTGAAATTCCTGTTTGTCAATTGGGTTCACAAAGATACAAGTGGATGGCATAAATGAACATACAGTACAACTTCCGCAAGCATGAGATCCTTTAGGTACTATGCCTCTGTTTAATTTTGATATTGGCCGTACAAAATGGCTTCTGACCAAATTATCCTTGAGACTTCTTGCTCTCCTTGCGGTAAGTAATGGTTTTGTTGAAATAAGATGTTGTAGTTTCGGTTCTGACAGCAAAATGGACCAATTCTTGTGTAATATAAACCGGAGGTCCCTCCACTGATTATTATAATCAGTTATTAGACGAGTTGTGGAGTCCTCTTTCTTAGCTCTAGGTTGCAACAAGTCAGACCTTTTCAGATTATTGACCCTATTCCATGCGGTGTGTAGTGTTCTCTTAAGTTACCCTCTAGCTTTCAAACGACAGGTTAGATCATTGGCCTGTGAAATAAAGTCAACAGGGTTACTACAGTTACGGTTAGTCCTTATAAATTGACTGTAAGGGATGCCACGTTTGAGATCCAAAGGATGAAAACTACTATAATGTAGAATATTATTTGTCGATGTGTTCCTTACAAAACAAATTAGACCGAATACGTTGATTCTCTAATGTGAGTTGTACATCGAGGAAATTAATCGTATCTGCCGAAATTTGATAAGTGAGATGTATGTTATACACATTAGTGTTTAAGTAGGTGATAAATTCTACACATTGTTCCTCTGAACCTGTCCAAAACATGAGGACATCGTCGATGTATCTAAACAACTTAAAGACATGCCTCTGGAAGACCGCCGACGGGTACACGTGCTTCCCCTCCCACCAACCCAGGAAAAGGTTGGCATAGGAGGGGGCGCAACGCGCACCCATTGCGGTACCAGATACCTGTCTGTGGTAGGTACAATCGAAAATGAAGTAATTATGCCCCAAAATAAAGGACAGTATTTGCAAAAGGAATGAACAGTGTCTAGGGTCACTCGATTCAGAACCCTGTAAAAATGAGGCAACTGCCTCAAGGCCCAAAGCATGTGGAATAATAGTATAGAGGGACTCCAAGTCCAAGGACACCAAAAGCGTGTACTGGGGGACATGGAGCCCCTCCAACTGATTTAACAAATGCATCATATCGCGGACATAAGATTGAAGCTTGAATACATAGGGCTGTAGATAAAAATCTACATACTCGCAGGGTCTTTCACTAAGGCCCCCAAAACCAGCCACTATAGGTCTGCCCGGGGGCATAGTAAGCGACTTATGCACCTTTGGGAGAAGATAGAATGTTAGTGTGACTGGTTTGGGGTTTGTCAAAAAGTCTCTTTCACTTTTATCTATAATTCCCCCACTGAAAGCTCGCTCAAGAACAGCATGAAATTTTCTCTTAAACATAGCCGTATATCCTTATATGTCCCTTTTTTGTCTTACATGTTTTTTAATCATGTTATGAAATGGTTGTGTCTAGTGTCCTATTAATAATAACATTTCTATATTTTTCTCATTATATTGTATTCTTATTTAACCATTTAACACGCTTGGTGCCTTTATTGTCCCTCTTTTCCTCTTTTGTTTGCTTAACATTTATACAGGGACTTTGGCACAAGCGTGTATTTTGATAATTGTGGTGCTGGGTCAGATACTATTTATCTGCGCGATTATTTCCTCGCCTAGCATCTGCATGTCATGCTCATGCAATCCGTATGCAATGCGTTTTTAACTTCATCTTTTACATACTATAATGCTCTATGTAACTTAAGGCTAGTTTACAAAACTAAGTAATCTTATATAAAGATATAGATAGATGATAGAAAGATATTAAATGTATAACAGATAATAAATCGATAGATGATAGATGGCTAGATAGATTAAAAAAAAAGGAGACAGCACTCCTTTAGGCTTTAGGCAAAAAATAGAAAATTTAATAGCCCACAAGGGCAAGTGGCAACGTTTTGGCTCAGAACTGTGAGCCTTTCTCAAGAAGTGTGTTCTGTGAACATACAGAGTATAAACAGAGACATTCATCAAACATATAATTACAACAATAAAGTGCAAATGTACCCTACAGCAACAATTTCCATGATACATTCAATATGTGTCAGCATGATTGCATATATATAATACAAATAAAGCATATAGAATTCACACCTATAATCCCTATGCTTAAAAATACAAATAGATCAAAAATAGCAGAACTCACCCCACTGGTGCATGTACTTAAGCGCCAGATATCGGTGTCTAACATTTAAAACTGCGCACGTCAGAGTAAAATAACAGGAAGTATCCTGGCCAAACAGACGCTCTCCGTGTCTGCATATCAGCCGCGCCATGTTTCTTGAGGTAAATACCTCAGTCTACACTGCGCGGGTCAGGATCAGTCTCTACTGCGCATGTCAGAATCATTCTTATGGTGCATCTGCAAGATTCACAAGCATTTAGCTAGAGCAGCAGAGTATAGCAATATATACCAAGGATGTCCACACATAAAGCGCCATCTTGAAGAAGCCAAAATGCTATATCCTATCAAGGAAGCATTTAAATTAGCCATCATATAAAATTAAGAATAACATGAGACTTCATATGCATAATATTGTTGCGGTTTAATACAACACATTATGGACAATATTGTAATGAGACTGTGCAACACCCCACCCCCCATTAGCTGGGGCTGGTTTGCTCATGTCTAGGGGAGAAGGGGAGCCACACATCCCATAGAGAACATGCTACTCAATCACTCTTCCTCACATTACTACGTCCAATTTTATTAAAGAACCAGCAACAAACTTCATTTGCTCCATATACTTTATTAATGCAATGGCTTTATATAATGCATTAAGATGGCATCTCCGAATGATCCATCTAAAAAAGGCATATATTGATACTTCTTGAACAGACAATGACATGCATATAATACAAAAAAAGAAATTTTTTTGTTTTTATAACATCATAATTTCTAGAGAAAGCTCCAATGAAATGAGAAGTGCCACAAGTCCTAAGTCCCATTCCCAGATCTAAAAAAGACAAGAAAAATAAGATTAAAGATTGAATATAAAAACACACAGTATACATTGTCTGAAAAGTAGAAGGAAATCAAGATAGAGTAGAAAAAACTCTATCATAACTACAAAGCCAGATTAATCTTATAATCTACATTTAAACCCATTGGCCGCAAGGTATTTAGTCTATGGATCCGTCTTAGTTCTTTTAGTTTTAATAATTTTCTTGATCCCCACCCCTTCTCAATGGGGGGATATGATCTATAATAATAAATTTAAGATCCCTTTCCTTATGACCAGACTCGACACAGTGTTTCGAAACCGGAAGATCCATCCTCTTTTTCCAGATAGTGTACCTATGATAATTCAATCTTATCTTTAAATCCAGGGTTGTCTCTCCAACGTAAAGTGAAATTGCAGGGACATTTAAGCAGATAAATTACGTATTCGGAATCACAATTTAGAAAATGATCAATAGTGAATCTCTCATTAGTTTATGGATGTATAAAGCTATTTCCTTTTAATAAATTGTTACAGTTTACACAATTGAGGCATGGATAACAGCCCTTCCTGGTAACACCTGTTAATGTTATTTGCTTGGTTGTCTTTAGGGGACCCACATCAGCCCGCACCAATCCATCTTTTAAATTCTTCGCACGTGTATACGAAAACAGAGGTGTAATGCAGGTGCCGGAATGCAACGCACAGAGACACAGTCGGAGATGATTATAAACAGTTTATGTATATATAAAACAGGTGTTTTGAACAAGGGGATAACAACAAGGGTATTGAACGGTAATTTGAAATATTAGCAAAATACGAAGTCTCTCAAAGTAATGTGGTGCACCCAGTCAGGGGAGTCACCACGTCAGTTCTTTATCTCTGTATATGGCTCTAGCGGGGGTCACCGGTTATTCCCGCTAGGCCGCAAGTCTTTTCCGGACAAAATCAATTAAAACAAGTTTAGCTTCTTCCGCCCCAACTGTTCCCCTCCCAACCTGAGTACCTAAACCCAACTGGCGCCGGTACCGTGAGTGAACAGAAGAAGTGACGGCCCTGTTCACATATGCAACTCTTCCGCTTTCACTGGCGTGACTTTCCTGGCTCAACAGTCCCTCAACTCCTCTCTTCCTGGCCGTTGGAGGCAGTCTCTCAAGCCGGGGATAGGGGGGTCCAGACCTCGTCTGTCGGCGGGCAATGTCGGGTTCCGCGAACTCACTCAGCACCGCAAGCAGGTTCCGACTCTCCTCAGTAGGTATAGCACTCGGGTCACATCTGTGAGGGATCCGGAGCTCATCCACCGGCGCCCGGCTGTGGCACCTCGCAGGCCTCCGGCTTAGGCCTGTCACGCGGGGATTCTCAGCATGCAGGGAGCACGTCTGCTCCTCTCTGCTGCTTGGCGCCAAAAACTGCTCAGGCTTGGCGCGCTGGCCTCTTATCTCCAGGAAATCCTTCCTGGAAGTCACCTGACCGGTTCCAGCGTCTAAATCTGCTCTCCCTTCAGCTTCTCTTGTATATCTTGGTTCCGCTTGATTGTGTCTGGCCAGCAGATGGCAGTCTCTCTCCATCTTTGAAGCATCATGTAAGAGTTCTCTTAAAGGCTCTCTCGCCTCTACTACATTCCTCCCTCCTTTTTGTTCGCCAGTCCTCGGGCGAGTGGATTTCTTGCAGGATTGACGTCTCTTTCTAGGCAATGCAAGCTCAGACAGGAGTTGGGCACACTCCTGCGTTTTCTGTTGGATCTGAGACCAGATAAACTCTTCTTGAGCATACCGGTTATGAGGAATTCCGGCATTGGCCCGCTCAGTTCTGCGGGGCTCCTCCTGAGGAGGTGACTCCAGGATATCCGATGAATCAACCTCTGGGGATTGCAAGTCACTTCTTGATTCATTCTGGGTCCCACTCGGGGTTGGCATCGACGGTTCTGGTGGGCCCAACTGCATTGTGGCCCATCCTTCTTCATCCCCCAAGGTTCCTGTATGCGGCACCTCAGCTGATTTGTTTGAAGGCCCAACTTTGTTACAGGCCTCTGCTTCAGAAGAGCAAGGTCGCAGCATATCACGGTGCAACACCCTGGGTGTCGCGGCGTCATCCCCTTCGGGCCTGACCTCGTAGACTGGGTTGTCGGGGTGAATCTTCTTCACCACCTGATATGGTATCGCCTCCCAACAATGGTCCAGTTTACTCCCAAATCGTTTGGCCCTGACCAGCACACGGTCTCCTGGCTGAAGTGATCCACCTGAGGTCGGGGGCCGATCTACATGCTCTACTTCCTGAAACTTCTGAGCGACCAATCTTCTCACTGTATGAAGCCGGCGCTTGTGCTCTCGAATCCAGGTACTCGGGCTACTGCCCGGGCCGGAGTCTTCTGAGTCTAGCTCTAGTTCAGTAATTTCTCGTCCACTCCTTCCAAACAGCAACATGTAAGGGGTGTAGCCAGTAGTCGCATGAACTCGATTATTATACACCCACTCCAGCTCGGACACAAATTCGGGCCACTTCATCTTTTTGTCCGCTTCCAGCGTTCGCAACATTTGCAACAGGGTTTGGTTGAAGCGTTAGCATGCGCCGTTCCCTTGAGGGTGGTAAGGCGTTGTTCGGGATCGGTCGATCCCATAGATACGGTATAGTTCATCCATCACTCGTCCTTGGAAGCAGGCCCCTTGATCAGAATGTATTCGCTTCGGACACCCATAAACCCGGATGAAATCCTGACAGATGGCCTTAGCTGCGGCTTCTGCTGTCTGGTCTTTGGTAGGCGTCACTACTGCGAACTTGGTAAAGTGATCAGTCATTACCAAACAGTGTCGGTAACCATTGTATGAAGTTCCAATCATCAGATAGTCAATCAACAAATCATCAGGACTTCCAAGGGTGCAGAAGTTCGGATGGCCTGAATGGGAGCCCTTTGTTCCGGGGATTTGTTCAACTCACACTGGCGACATGTTCGGCAGACCCCTCCAACTTCTTGCCGCAGTTGAGGCCAATACACCAGCCGTTGCAACCACCGAAAGGTCTTCTCCACACCGAAGTGAGCACCTCTTCTATGAGCCTCCTGGGCTAGCTGCGTTACCAGCGCCTCTGGAACTACTACCTGCCAGGTAACATCAAACTCTCGAGGTAGCTGGATTCTTCGGCATAGCAAGCCATCCTTCAGGAAGAGCCTCTCCCACTGGCCTAGGATTTGTAGGGTAGTTGGAAGGGAAGCGGCCCTGGTCTCCTGGTCGGGTCTTTGACCAAGGGCGACCCATTCTCTCAGCTTTGCCAGCTCTGGGTCGGATTGTTGCAAATGTATCCACTCGTCTCTTGAGCGGCCCAGGATTTGAGTGGGCCTCGGCTCCTCTCTGGTCTCCTGGGCGTCAACCACAGCAGCGGCAAACTGGCTGAAATCCGGAATCTCGTCGCCTTCTAGCTCCTCATCTCTATCCCTCTTCGGGCCCATCTGAGTAACCCGGGACAGGGCATCTGCATGCGTGTTCAGAGCCTTGGACCGATAGGCGATCTTATACTGGTATTTGGACATCCTTGCGACCCACCGCTGCTCTAGCGCGCCCACCTTGGCGTTCACCAAGTGGGCCAAAGGGTTGTTATCTGTCCGCACTTGCACTTCTGACCCCGACAAGTACTCAGCAAATTTCTCGGTCATGGCCCACACCAGTGCCAGTAGCTCCATCTTGAACAAACTGTAGTTGTCCGGATTCTTCTCCGTATCGCGGAGCGACCTGCTGGCATACGCAATCACCCGCTCTTTTCCTCCTTGCACTTGAGCCAGCACTGCTCCCAGTCCATGCAAGCTTCCATCAGTGTACAACACGAAAGACTGCGAAAAGTCAGCGTAGGCCAGAATTGGGGCATCCGTTAGCGCCATTTTCAATGCTCGGAATGCCTCTTCTTGTCGTGGGCCCCACTGAATGGGCTGCCGCTTGGCTCCCCCAGCCGTTCCTCTCAGCAATTCATTGAGCGGGATCGCAATTTTAGCGATGTCTTTAATGAATCTGCGGTAGTATCCAGCGAGCCCCAGGAATGCCCTCAGTTCTCTTAGATTGGCGGGTGTGGGCCATTTCTGCACGGCAGATACTTTCTCCGCAGTGGGGTGCACTCCCTCACTGGACACAGTGTGCCCCAGATATTCAATTTCCCGCTTGAAGAGACGACACTTACGAGACTTAATCTTCAGGCCGTGCCTCCGAAGCCGTTCTAACACTTGTTCCAGTCGGCGGAGATGATCTTCAAACGTAGCGGAATAGATAATGATATCGTCCAGATATATTAAAGTGGCTTCAAAGTTGAGGTCCCCCAAGCATCTCTCCATCAGTCTTTGGAAGGTTCCCGGCGCATTTGTTAGTCCGAACAGCATCCGATTGAACTCAAACAGGCCCATAGGGAGAACAAAAGCTGTCTTCAGACGATCCTTCTCAGCTACTGGGACCTGCCAATAGTCACTGGCCAGGTCGAGGGAAGAGAAGAACTTGGCGCTTCCTAGCACAGATAGAGACTCTTCAATTCAGGGGAGTGGATAGGAGTCCCGTACTGTACAGGCATTCAGCTTCCGATAGTCTACACAGAATCTCAGGGTACCATCCTTCTTCCGGACCAGCACGATAGGAGCTGCCCAAGGACTCTGACTTTCGCGGATCACGCAGTTCCGCAACATGTGGGCCAACAGCTCTTTCACCTCCTGGTACATTTGAGGCGGGATCTGACGATATCTCTCTCGAATGGGAGCAGTATTTCTGGTGGGTATTTCGTGCTGAATGTCCCGAGTGCACCCGAAATCGTCTTCATGTTGTGCAAACACTCCCTGATATCGCTGTAGAAGTTGTTCAATCTGCCTTACTTGTCCAGCAGAAAACTCAGTAAGATTAGCCTCCATTTTCTCCAAGAGGTGGCGCCCAGCCAACGGTTCTCTTCCATTCTTTTGGCTGTTGAGGGACACCTCCGGGGTCCATGGCTCTCCTTCCACAGGTGCCAGCCCTATAACGTCAGCTCTGGTAAGGGCCTCTGGCATTATACAGACTCGCGCCACCTGTTGTCGGGGCAACAACTGTAAACTCGTGCCACTTAGATTGATGCAACGCACGGGCACTCGACCCTGCCGCACGGTGGCCAGGGTCCGAGCAACCAGGAGTCCTGAGGGCGCTTCCTCTCCCTCCATTGGTTCAATTTGAATGTCCACGCCCTCTAAGGACACATGTGCCAGCACCGGTAAAGTGAGTACAGTCTGTCCCACTGGCAGTGTCATTGCTGCTTCGGGTGGTATCGATACCTTACCAAGGTACTGAGAGGTAGCGGGCAATTTTTGAATTTGACTGACCCGCACGAGATGATGGAATACTCTCTTGTTAGCTGGATCACGAGTGGCGCGGGTCCAGTTGTTTTTGTTACAGCCCTCGGCCAGGAACTGTCCGACCTCCTTCAGCACATTCATGCCCAGGGTTACAATGGGCCCATCACCTTCGGGCCCTGTGGTAAGTACTATCCCCTTCCGACCGAGGTCCTTTCCACATGCCCGGACTGACATCCATACTACTCCCGCTACTGGGAAAGTTAGTTGATTAGCAGCCACCAGCTTGACAGTGGGTTCCTGCCAGGAACGAGCAACTTCAGGAAAGTGGCTTTGGAAATACGCCTCAGGCATAGTGGTCACCTGAGACCCAGTGTCCATTAGGCATTCAATTCAGCCCAGATAATGGGCCTCTCGGAGACAATGTCTTCAGAGATCCCTCTTCCACTCTCTGAAGCTCGAGACCCCACGGTATGCTCCACAACCGTGGGGCATCTTAGTTTAATGGCTGCCCCCACCTCCTCCTTTCTCGGTTTGGACAGTCTTTGGAGATATGCCCCCTACCACCGCAGGTCCAACACTCTGGTCCTCGTTCTACCGATAGGTCGGGTACATGATGTGTTGGGGCCCGGTAGGAACGTCTTTCTCGCTCTGGTCTCTGCCCACGTGGGGCAGTAGGATGCATCGGCAAGGAGGCAGCAGGGGCCTTTCTAATAGTGTTCAGCTCACCCTGAATATCTCGAATTTCCTGACGTATCTCCCGTACCCAATCAGGCTCCTTGTTGGTGAATCCAGGGGTAATTGCCTCATGACTTCTAACTGTGGCTTTGAGAACAGGAACTTCTTTCTCCAGGACTCTAGCTTCAGCCCCTACCTCCAGGAAGCCCAGATCAGGGCTCAAACGCAGTCGCTCCTTCAAGATCTGCCTCAGGGAAGGGTCTTTCAAGCCAGCAATCAGTTGGTCATGCAACACTTCATCCAATGGTCCCAGTCCTCGGTTCCCATCTCGAGCCTTCTTAGTGATATGGGCCATCACTTCCTGTAATGCATTAACATACTGATTTATGGTCTCATTTTCCCCTTGGACCCGCTGAAACAACCGTAGGCGCAAGTGTCCCAGATCTGTGGTGTCACCGTGCATGTCCTCTAGGATTTTTATCACTTTGTCCACGGTGTCACGGTCCCCAGGTGGGCGGTACATCACAGTTTGCCTGGCCTCCCCATCAAGGGTTAGGAGGGCCAGTTCTGCCTGGGCTGGGGGATCAAGGGGATACATACGTAGCATACTTCTCAGTCTTTCTACCCAGTCCCACAGCGACATGCCATCCCCCGTGAATTTGGGAAGATCATTGAGCATAGCCCCCAGGGGTATATGGTTCCGGCCAGACCCAGCCCCAGACTGATCTGCCATCTCTGCGTCTGAATGTTGCATCCTGCCGACTACGCCAAATGGAATGCAGGTGACGGAATGCAACGCACAGAGACACAAGGCAGGGACAGTCGGAGATGATTATAAACAGTTTATGTATATATAAAACAGGTATTTTGAACAAGGGGATAACAACAAGGGTATTGAACGGTAATTTGAAATATTAGCAAAATACGAAGTCTCTCAAAGTAATGTGGTGCACCCAGTCAGGGGAGTCACCACGTCAGTTCTTTATCTCTGTATATGGCTCTAGCGGGGGTCACCGGTTATTCCCGCTAGGCCGCAAGTCTTTTCCGGACAAAATCAATTAAAGCAAGTTTAGCTTCTTCCGCCCCAACTGTTCCCCTCCCAACCTGAGTACCTAAACCCAACTGGCCCCGGTACCGTGAGTGAACAGAAGAAGTGACGGCCCTGTTCATGTATGCAGCTCTTCTGCTTTCACTGGCGTGACTTTCCTGGCTCAGCAGTCTCTCAACTCCTCTCTTCCTGGCCGTTGGAGGCAGTCTCTCAAGCCGGGGATAGGGGGGTCCAGACCTCGTCTGTCGGCGGGCAATGTCGGGTTCCGCGAACTCACTCAGCACCGCAAGCAGGTTCCGACTCTCCTCAGTAGGTACAGCACTCGGGTCACATCTGTAAGGGATCCGGAGCTCATCCACTGGCGCCCGGCTGTGGCACCTCGCAGGCCTCCGGCTTAGGCCTGCCACTCGGGGATTCTCAGCATGCAGGGAGCACGTCTGCTCCTCTCTGCTGCTTGGTGCCAAAAACTGCTCAGGCTTGGCGCACTGGCCTCTTATCTCCAGGAAATCCTTCCTGGAAGTCACCTGACCGGGTCCAGCATCTAAATCTGCTCTCCCTTCAACTTCTCTTGTATATCTTGGTTCCGCTTGACTGTGTCTGGCCAGCAGATGGCAGTCTCTCTCCATCTTTGAAGCATCATGTAAGAGTTCTCTTAAAGGCTCTCTCGCCTCTACTACAGAGGCATATTACGAAATTTCATAATTTCCGGAATTCATTTACCCAACATACCCCAATGCTTGTTGATAATGCTCTTTATTTTATTACTCTCTTCACAATAGGTGGTAATTACAGGAATCCTATTTATTGATCTATTTTCTCTGGCATTGGGAGTTAGGAGGCTCTTTCTTTTGAGACCATCAACTTTGTTGACCTATTTTTTTCTAAAGATTTTTTGGATAATTTCTTTCTATAAATTTGTCAGTCATTCGTTTATAACCATCATACAGCAAGGTATTGTCATTACCAATTCTTTTTGTATGCAAAAGTTGGCTATACGGTAATGACTCCACCATCTTCCGAGGGTGATGGCTTTCATATTCTAATAGATTATTTTTACCCGCCGGTTTTGTATAGATTGTTGTAACGAATTAATTATCCTCCAATTTCACCAAGACATCCAAAAATTGGATCTCTGTTTCCGACTGAACCAAGATAAATTGAATCTCGTCAATTTGGTTAAGATACCCATAGAAAGCATCCAACTGGGCAATAGTACCAGTCCAGAGGAGGAAGATGTCATCTATGTACCGCCACCACCTATGTACATAGGTAGAATGGGGCGATACATAGATGAGATCCTCCTCCAACATGGACATCAATAAATTGGCGTAAGCCGGTGCCATACTGGCACCTATTGCAGTTACACGACATTGTATATAATATTCACTACCGAACAGGAAGTAATTATTAAGCACTATTTCCAATAGATCCATAATAAAGTCAATCCCCCTTTGTGAAAGATCAGTACAATAAAGTTTTCTTTTGACCGCCAATAAACCTTTATTATGTTGTATTGAGGTATATAATGATACCACATCAAATGAGACTAATATGAATTTTTGATTTACCTCCACATCATCCAACTTGACTAAAAAATCTGTAGTATCTTTTATAAATGGAGAAACATTTCTAGCCGGTAGACCCAAAATTCTACCAAGAAATATCCTTATTGTGCTGAATATAGATTCACACCCCAAAATTATGGGTTGTCCTGGGGGATTTACCAAGCTTTTATGAATTTTTGGAAGTATGTATATTACAGGAGTAATGCAATTTTCCACCAGTAAATATTTGTAATGATCATTATCAATCACATGATCATCTTTTGCCTTGTCTAGAAGTTTCTTAATCTTCTCATAAATCCAGAATTTGGGATCTCCACTTAGTTTTCTATATAGATTTCTATCCATTACCTATTGATTTATTTTGGCAACATAAGCACTAGTGTCCATGATGACAACAGCACCACCCTTATCCGCCTCTTTGATAGTGATGCTGTCATGGACTAACGCCTGTAGGGCTAGATACTCAGCCCATGTCATGCTTGGATAAGCAAAGGATTTTACGTAAATAGATTTTTTTAATTTTTGTACATCATCATTTACTGCTTTTATAAACGCTTCAATGACGGGAACATTAATTACTGGTACAAAATCACTTGATTTATAAAGATCAAGCTGGTGTAAGCTGAAATCAGAACCCATTACCTTTTCCTGAGTTGGATTGGAATAAAACCAAAATTTCAGTTTTATGGCCTGATAGGACTGCAAGGAGTGTGATACACCAGCCACCTACCGAAACACGGCTTCTTTATATAAATTCCTTCTTTAACCACCATGAAAAAACACAGAAACTTATGTGGAATAAGCGGGCTGGCCACAGCTTTATTATAACCAAAAATCCAACAACATTCCATCCATGCCCATTTCCTTTCTTTCCACTGATCTCCTCATTTAACCCCCAAAGGCTAACCGCTGTATTACAGCGGGCCTTGCAGAAAGCACATAATTGGGCATGGATGAGAAAAAAGGCCAAGGAGGAAACAACGTAACCCTACGTTGTGCTCCGACCCACCCCACCCGAAAGAATCAAAGCTTTTTCCAGCCCATCCTGTAACCCCGATAGGAAAATGTCTGTCCCAATTTCATTTAAGTGTACCCCATCACTTAAAAGCAAGTTGGTGTCCCCTTTCCAATTCTGTGTCGTACTGCTATGCCACCCAAAGCTTGAACATGTTTAGATACCCGCATGTTTAACAACCTTCTGGCTCTCTCTATTCCTGAAAGACTCCTGGCACCCCTCCTCCAATTTTTTCTGGGCACAATTTCTGACCACACTATTGTAGAGTAGCTGAAAAATTTGCCGAATCTAGACAAATCCTGTTTCATGAGTGACAAAAGATTACCAACTTTTACCTTACCGAGGTCGTTGCCACCTGCATGTATTATAATTACCACATTACCTGAACATTGCCTTCTGCACTGAATAACTATCGGGAAAACTTGTGTCCAACGTAGTCCTCGCACGCCTTTCCATATAATCGATAAACTGGGCATGCCTAAGCTAAGACCACCAGGGTGCGCTCCCGCTCTCCTTTCTGCCCAGTGGACATACGAATGTCCTATAATAAAAACCACTCTTGTCTGGAAATGACCTGAAAGAAAACATAAAATGTGTACTAAATAAAACGCAACTTCTTTATAACTAGAAAAACAGTATATCTTATCATGTCTGCATACCCGGACTGCTAATTACCAAATCGGGACGAATATAGCCCCTGAGGCACTCAGATTTCCAACGACCCAATGCCTTAACTTCCCCAGCAGACATACCACATGCACCCGCTGTCGTGGCTGCCCCATATTCTAAAGGAATGGGTCCCAAAGTCCTTTGGGGCTAAACCCATTTCTCTAATTCCTGCTTTTAGCATAAAAGGAAATTGGTAGCGTGTCAGAGGGGAATTATCCATATGCAACAGAAAAATCTCTCCAGAACCCCTCTGTTTTATGTAATCCTTGACTAATCTAACTGGACAAAACTCTGTCTACAACTCTTTAACCGTTAACCAATACCTCTACCAAAAATGTCTGTCTTAGATTTTCTAACGCAAATTTTTAACACATTCTCAGAACTATCACATCCTTACCTAACAAACCTTTGTTAGACCTTTTATTAGGAGGAACCAATTCACCAATCCTTAATGCCCCAAAAAAGGCTAGGGCAAAAGCTGCTCTGTATAGCACTAGCTCTTCCATATTAGCGCATACTATTTCCAAAACTTTAAACAACTTAATCAACAAAAGGAATGATATAGGCCAAACTGCCACTGCTTCCTTACGCCATCCTTTCAATATCTGCTTAACCGCAAAAAACTTTAGCACATCCGTTTTACCACATAGCTTCAGAAAAAATGCCACACCTGTCAAACATTTACCCACCTTACTTGCTGATGCGCCTGCATGCCTTAATTCCTCTAAATAGTCCAAAGTTACCATCAAAATTGATGTTGAGTCATCTGGTAAAGTCCCTTTCGCGCAGCATTACCATTCCATTCACTCAAAGCCTTCGAAAGACTGCGCCACGTTTCTTCTGTAACCGACTTCCTTATTAGATTGACCAGTTCCTTTCTACCAACGTCCATAAGAAATTGGGGCATAAGTGCCCCACCGGCTCCGCTAGTGGATGCAGTTCCCTGAAGACTTTTATCTGTGAACGAGACAATGCGTCAGACAACACGTTTTGTTTGCCTGGCACATATTTGGCCTTGAACCATATATTGTATTGTAAGCATCTCAGTACCATCTGCCTCAGTAATGCCAAAACTGGCGGTGATGCCGATGTCTGTGAATTCACGACTGCTACCACCGAGCTATTGTCCATCCAGAAACAAATCCTTTTATTGCAAAAACTTTCGCACCAAAGCTCTATTGATACAACTATAGGAAAAAATTCCAACAACGTCATATTTCTAGATGCTGCTGTATCTTTCCAGTATGGAGGCCAGGGACCACGATACCAATAATTGCCAAAAGTAGCTGCAAAACCATCACAACCCTCTGCATCTGTAAACAGGTTAAGGTCATCACTAGATACCTCATCCTCCTGGAACAGTGTTCTACCACTAAATGATTGTACAAAGTGTCCCCAAACTGCCAAATCCTCCTTCATATTGCGTGTGACCCTGACAAAGTGATGTGGCTGAGACACTCCTGTAGTCGCCAATGACAATCTCCTTGAGAAAGCTCTGACCATAGGCATTACCTTACAAACAAAGATCAAAAGACCCAATAAAACCTGCAACTGATGTAAAGTTACTTTTTGACACTACTGACCTATGCAATACTGTCCTTTAGTTTTTCAACCTTTGCCATTGGTAACCTAAAAACCATCCTGTTGGTATCAATTTCGATGCCCAAAAATGTCAAACACATGCGCGGGCCCTCAGTTTTTTCTGCTGACAATGGGACCCCTAATTCTGCCATTAAACTGCTGAACATATGCAACAAATACCGACAGACAGCTGAATCGGCCGGATCCACGAACAAATCATCCAAGTAATGTGTTGTCGATGAAATGCCTGTCTCATGTCTGAGTATCCGTTCCAAAAAGGAACTAAAAATTTAAAAATGGTAACACGATATCGAGCATTCCATCGGCAAACACATGTCTATGAAATACTCGCCATCAACATGACAGCATAGTAAATGAAAACACTCATGGTGTATGGGTAATATCCTGAAAGCAGCTTCTATGTCTGATTTAGCTAGTAAGGCACCTCTGCCAGCCTTTTGCACCAAGAAAATTGCTCTATCAAATGAGGTATATTTATCTGCTATGTCTTCCTTTGTAATTCCATCATTGACTGATGACCCTGGTGGGAAGGACAAATGATGAATGAGGCGGAACTTTCCCGCCTCTTTTTTAGGCACCAGACCCAAAGGTGATACCCTCAAATTTTCAAACGGTGGATGTTCAAATGGACCTGCCATTCATCCCAAAACAACCTCCTTCAATAATTTTTCTTTGACCATCTGGACCTGTTCCATAGCTGATTTTAAATTAGCGCAGAAAAAAAGATGCCGGAGAAAAAGAAAAGGGGATAAAAAATCCCTCGCTAAATCCCTGTTGTAGCACCTTTGCTTCCTCCCTCTTGGGGTATTGTTCTAACCACCGAAGGAGTATGTCCCTTTTCACCGGTGTTCTCCGTTGTACTGAAAGATCTCACTCTGGGAGCTTGCCTCTGTTTCGTGAAGCAACGTACCGCTGAATGGGCTCCTCCACAAAAGGAGCACTCAAATCGGAACTTACAGGTTGCGTAGAAACGACAATGTCCTTCGTTGAATGATCAGCATGATCCGATAGGTTTTGGGGCCGCCGCCACCGGTGTCTGACCGGCGGGGGCGGTGCTTCCGAGAAAGGAACGCTGTGGTGGTCTCTGAGCCAAAATCAGCTGGATCCACACATCCGTTGCCTTCGCGGCCCAACCCACATGCTGGCATAATGCCAGATGACGATGAAATTCTTCGTCGTATCTCCACCATGCCGCTCCCCCATGCAATTAATGTGCGCTAAAAATTGTGTCTATATAAACCATTAACTCCGGGCCCTTCTCCGGCTGCATGTGACAAATTTCGTGTGCTAACACTAAGAAGGCCTGCAGCCAATTTCCAAACGTCTTTGCTACTTTAGGTTTTTTATCCCCTCTCTCAAAAGAACGTTCCTTGTCAATAGTCACCTGGTCAACGGAAACGAGGGACCATATGTCGATGTAATCACCATGCTTAATTTTATCTCTTGTCTCCATGTCCAGATGAGTACCCAGAGGAGCTACCCCACAAAAGACGGAGTCTCTAAAAACCAAAACTTGAGATAGTGGACAAACCGCAGGCTGAGAAGATGTCCCCTGACCTGGTATTCTATGTGAGCTATTAGACCCACTTTCTGTTTCCAAACTGTTTAAAAAAAATTTAAGGACCAAAACTAGATCCCTGTTTGTGCTGTTGTGTGTGGAAGTGGTGTGGACCATTCCTGAAGCATGGGACACTCACCCTCCAGACAACTCCCGATCTCCATCCTCGGTGTTGCTCCAGCCTGTGCCGCGGATCAAAAATAGCAGAACTCACCCGACTGGTGCATGATCTATACAGCTGCTCTTTGAATGCAATTGTGGCGCCCCTGCTGCGCATGAGTGCCACAGATCCTAGAGGGGTGCATGAACGGATTCCTCCACAAGAGGCCCCCACAGCACACACACACCTCCACCTTCCACCTCAGACCACCAGAGGGAGCCCGATAGGGATATAAGTAGGGAAGGTGGAGCTAGGCAGTTCAGTTCTCTTCAGGAAGAGAGTGGAGTCTGTTGAGAGAGTTCCTGCAGTAGTTAAGCCTGAGAGAGGTCAGCCTGCAGTGGAGCACAGTCCAGACTCAGAGAGAGCTCAGGTTAGTGAGCTAGGAGCGTGCCGACGCTCAGAGAGCGGCAGAAGAAGCAGCCAGCTAGCTGCCAGTGTGTATAGCCTAGTGAGGGCCCCGAGTAAGCCGAAGGCTAGAGGTGTGAGTAGCATCGGGAGCAGAGGAGCTGTACAAGCTCACCCCAGAAAGCATATACCGAACACCGGGTCCGCGTCTACAGGGTCGTATACCCCCCTGTAGAGACAACCGGAGACCCCTGGAAGACTTCAGGTCCCAGGATCACCCAAGAGCTGATACGTACCAGAGCCAGGAGTCACGGAGGCCCCGCAAGCTGGGAGCGCGTACTCCAAGAGAAGGTCCTACCACAAAGTCAGCCGGTGCAGGACAGAGACAAAGTTAGGCCTAGCTCCAGGCAGGTCAGAAACTTACTACACAAAGGCAAGAAGCAGGAGGCCCTATATCCGCTCACTGGGGAGGATCCTGATATGCACCCTTCACTCTACAGTGCTCCGGATTGTGCCTTGAATAACATCAGTAAAAGGTACTGAAGTGACTATCGTGTCTGTCCCTGTTCTTGCTCTGACCTGGCTGGGTCCCATCTGTCCTGCATCCTTTCTTCCCCGCTGCCCTGAGGCCTAGCTCCACCTGTGGGGAGCTATACCACGCAAGCTGCCTTAACACCGGCCTCAGTGGGCTGCCGCAGCGCTGACCCCACAGGTGGCGTCACGAACTTATAACCATAATTGTCCACCCCTTACTTTTAAAGAGAGGCCCAGGGTACGGGCCCGGGAGCCGACTACCGCGACATCCCCCAAAATCAGGCAACAAGGCCCGGGCGCCGAGTCATCCACCATCCCCTGGGCTCGACACAATTAATGATTTATTTGTATTTTTAAGCAAAGGGATTATAGCTGTGAATTCTATATGCTTTATTTGTATTATATATTGGCAATCATGTTGACACATATTGAATGTATCATGGAAATTGTTGCTGTAGGGTACATTTGCACTTTATTGTTGTAATTATATGTTTGATGAATGTCTCAGTTTATACTCTGTATGTTCACTGAACACACTTCTTGAGAAAGGCTCACAGTTCTGAGCCAAAACGTTGCCACTTGCCCTTGTGGGCTATTAAATTTTCTATTTTTTGCTTAAAGGAGTGCTGTCTCCTTTTTTTTTAATCTATCTGGAGGTTTGGTACATGCCTGGAGACGTAGCACCTGTATTTTTCTATTTTTCTGCTTGCTGGTGCTGCTTTTTTTGCTTTAGATAGATAGATAGAATAGAGACCCAGTGACTCTGATGAGCTTTATCATTACAGACGTCATCACTCTTCAGAGCCGCCAGGTCTCGCAGTGCACAGCGTGAGCCGGGAGTGGCTGCTAAAGAAATGTCTATGGAGCCTCAGAACAAGGCTCCATATGCTTTTAACGACGGAATCAGGGTACATCATGGAAAACGCACGACTATGTGGGACCTGAGTTGGACCTTTTTTTTATAATAAATTGGTGAACGAGGGACAGTGTCCTGTTAGAATTGCTCTCTTTTTATGTTTTTTCAGGTTTTCATTTGTGGACTACGTACGTTGTATTCCCTAGACTATGTCGGACCTGTATGGGTTTTTTTTTTAAGAAATTGGTGAACCAGGGAAAGTGTGGGAGAGTGTTTATTCAAATAAAGTATTTGATAGCCACCTCTCCAGTACTAACACCAGGGTTTGACGCCAGCTGTGATTTTTGACAAATCACAGCTGACATCAACCTCAACCCTAATCGGGATGAACGAAGTCAAAACGCCAGAAATGGCGCATCTATTATGATGCGCCACTTCTGGGGCGACTGTGGGTTGGTATTTTTAGGCTGGGAAGGGCTCAATAACCATGGACCTTCCCAGCTTGATAACATCAGCTCAGCTGTATGCCTTACCTTTGCTGGTTTTCTAAAATAGGGGCGACCCCATTTAATTCTTTTTAAATTATTTATTAGGTTAAACAAGGCTAAAACGCTATAGAATAAACTACACATGAAAGGCACTAAAGGGTGAAAGTTTATAATATGTAATGAGGGTGTGAAATTATATATCTGATGGATATCTATCCATTCTATCTATCTATTCTGTTATGCTCCTAGGTGGCGAATGTGGTTCGTGGACCCACTGTGCCACAGACCGGACCTACCCAGGAGGAGCATAACTAAGCAGCTACTATGGTGTTCGCTGGAGCCCCTAGTGGTGAGGTCAGGCTTGTGTGGCAGGTATCTGCTAGGTGCCACTCCAGGGTGCATCCGGCAGTAGCAGCTGACCCCAAAGGACAGAGACGTTACTTCAGAGCAGGACGGCCACCTGGGACAAGTTCAGACAAGACAGCCACTTGGGACAAGTTCAGACAGCACGGCCACTTGGGACAGGACCGGACTGTGTAGACAGGACGACCACTGGGACAGGGTTCAGGCTCACTGGTCTCGGGTAACAGTTCTGGTACCGCCGATGCGGCCACGGGTACAGATAACGTGGATGTGGTTTCGGGATTCGGGACAGGTTCAGACCCACTGGTCTCGGGATAGCTGACAGGCACCGCCGATGCGGCCACGGGGTACAGATAACGCAAACGCGGTTACGGACTTCGGACACCGAAGCAGACAGGAAACAAAAACTAACTATGGCGGACTAACAGGACACCGGATACTAATGCAGACTAGGGACGGGGGACCTGGCAACATACAGTTGCATACACACCAATCACCTAACACAGAACTATAGGGGTTGGTAGAAGATACCTTCACAGGGTCAGTCTTCACATTGGTCTCACCCAGGATGCATCTCTCATGCGGTAGGTCTTTAGGAACTTGGCTATTGGAGTCATTGCCTGCCGGAGAGGATGGCAACACAGGCGATCCAGCTGGAAGCACAGAAACCAAGCACTTCTTATGACACAAATTTCACCATTGAAGTATCTCACTGACTTCCAGTCTAGCATAGGCTCATGAGCTCTCAGCCATGGAAGACCTAAGAGAAGGGGGTGAAAAATGTCAGTAAGTACAAGGAAGGCAGAATTGAGTGCTCCAATCTATAGCTCTACTGGTTCTGTGATGACTTGAACAACTCCAGGGAGGTCCTTCCCTTCAACAGATGACACTATCAGCGGATTCAGCAGGCGTAGAACCTATTCACCACGGCCCTTGTATGAAATTTCCCGCCGAACTGGAGTCAAAAATGTCTGTATCCTTGAACCGGATTCCTGCACAGGACAAGGAAGGAAGTAAAGTCAGTAATAAAGAGTCTCCTGTCTCACCTAGGGAAGCTTCACCCAAAGCCCTAGGTGGAGTTTAGACCTCTTAGGGTAGTCCCAAATAAAGTGTTCCACGCTACAGCAGCTGAAGCACACTCCTTTGGTATGACCATCCATAGACTGCCAGCCTAACACTATAGACCTGTATGAGTTCGGCCATTATGGATGTTTCAGGAGGCTGGGGAAAGAGTGGTCTTTGAAAAGAGGGAGCCAGGCGAGCCAGTCACTTTTCATCTGTTATCTCTTTGGTTCGCTCTTGAAACTGAAGTTCAATACGAATTGCCAGGTAGATTAATTCCTCTAAGGAGGTCAGAATGTCACGTCCAGCCAACTTGTCCTTGATACTTCCAGATAATACTTCCCAGAAGGCGGCTACTAAAGTTTCATCATTCCATCGCAGTTGGGACGACAAGGTGCGGAACCAGATGGAATACCGGGGCTGACGGACAGATCTGACTGACGCAGTCTGAGCAGAGAGGATGGAGGAAGCACGACCCGATTCATCAAAGACCTTTCTGAAGGCCACCACGAAGTCCTGTAGGTCCACGGTCACAGGATCCACTCTCTCCCATAAGGGGATAATCCCTGCAAGGGCTTCTTCTGCAAGGTGGGACATCAGGAATCCCACCTTAACCCAATCAGTTGGGAACTGATGGGCCAAAAGTTCATAGTGCAGGGTGCACTGGTTCAAAAATCCACGGCACTGTTTAGGGTCTCCGCTGTATTGTGGTGGAGCCGATAAGCGTTTGTTAACTCCTGGAACATAAGTCGTAGGCAGGGTAGACTAGGCCGTAGCTGTGATAGCTTGAGCTGGAGCGGAGGAAGCGGCCATGGTCATAGCATCCAACCGGGTATTTACAGTCCTCAGATATGACAAAAAAAATTCTTGCTGATCACGCTGACGAGAGAGCTCCTTGTACAGGTTCGCAACCTGGGGAATTTTAGGATCTGTGGGGTCCATGGCCTAAGCAAACTGTTAAGCTCTTAGGTGGCGCACGTGGTTTGTGGACCCACTTTGCCACAGACCGGATGTAACTAAGCAGCTACCTCGGTGTTCGCTGGAGCCTCTAGTGGTGAGGTCAGGATTGTGCTGTAGGTAGCTGCTAGGTGCCAATCCAGGACACATTCAGCAGTAGCCGCTGATCCTAAAGGGCAGAGATGTTACTTCAGAGCAGGATGCCCATTTGGGACAAATTCAGACAGGACAGCCACTTGGGACAAGTTCAGACAGGACGGCCACTTGGGACAGGGACGGACTGTTTAGACAGGATTGCCACTAGTACAGGATTTAGACTCACCGGTCTCGGGTAACAGTTATGGTACTGCCAATGTGGCCACAGGCACAGATACAGTGGATGCGGTTTCGGGATAGGTTCAGACCCACTGGTTTCGGGATAGCTGACAGGTACCTCTGATGCGGCCACAGGGTACAGATACCGCAAACGCAGTTGCGGGATTCAGACATCGCCGAAGCGAACACAGGAAACAAGGACTAACTACGGTGGACTAACAGGACACTAATACAGACTAGGGACAGGAAACCTGGCAACATACAGTTGCATACATACCAACCACCTAACACAGAGCAATAGGTGTTGCTCAGGCACCTCCCTATTGGGGAATGTGCCTTTTATACAAGATGTCTCCCAGCTATTGGCTGGGAGACATTTTGCAGGTGAACATGTATTTGACTAAATGCTTTACAGCTGTTGTTGGGAACATTTACCATATGCGCGCGCTGCCCCTTTAAGAACATTAAGAACAGGGGAGCACACACGCCCTAACTACACCGCCGAGACACAGTGCAGATTGCACGGGGAAGGAAAGAGGCAGGAGCACACCGCGGGCCGCGCCGTGAGCCGGTGAGTAGACCAGCGTTCCTGCACGCCGGGAGAAAGGGACATCGTGCAGGGGCACGGGGCACACCGTTACATATTTTCAGGGTTCTGGCTGTGAACTTCCTGTGCTTGGCTGATGAAATTTTGTGGTTCCTCAGAGATTTGTGTGTAAAAATCGGATGGTCCGTGTGCCATCTGTTTTTTTCTGTCGCAACCGTTGACTTGCATTGGTGTGTCTCGTCCGATATACGTGGCCACTCGCAGTAAGCTGCAATATTTTCCCCAGCCCGATTCCAGCTGAGGAAAAACTCACAGATCAGCACTGACTCATTGAATAGCATTGGTCAGAGTGCAATGCGATTTTTTCTCACATTGCTGAAGTCCGATTTATACGCTAGTGTGAGCGAACCCTTAAAGCGCACCTGTCAGCAGGATTGTGCTTAGTAAACCACATACACTGTCAGGTGGGCACCATTACACTGAGTAAAATGATAGCTTTGTTGATTAAATCCGTCCAGTGGTTCTTTTATAATCTTTATTTTCATTTCTGTCATAATGATATGCTCGTGCTTTGGGGCGGGACTTTAGGGAGGGGCTTTAACTGGTGCTCTCATTATGTATGCCTATCTCTGGCCTCTGACAGGTCACTGTGCTTTCATTGACCTTCCTACTATTTTAAATACTGCCTTTCTAATTTCTGTGCCAAAGTGAAATTTACATGCCCCAAAATGGCCGCCCACGCATGCGCAGTAGCATCTTTCGGTTGCCGAGAGATGCTACTGCGCATGCGCAGCGCCATATTGCTGCACCCAAATTATTTTTCCTCAAGCAAAATGGCGCCCGCAATAGCATCTCTCGGCAACCGAAAGTTGCTACTGCGCACGCGTGGGCGGCCATTTTGAGGCATGTAAATTTCACTTTGGCACAGAAATTACAAAGACAGTATTTAAAATAGTAGGAAGGTCAATGAAAGCACAGTGACCTGTCAGAGGCCAGAGATAGGCATACAGTACAGACCAAAAGTTTGGACACACCTTCTCATTTTCTGCATTTTCATGACTATGAAAATTGTACATTCACACTGAAGGCATCAAAACTATGAATTAACACATGTGGAATTATATACTTAACAAAAAAGTGTGAAACAACTGAAAATATGTCAAGTTCTAGGTTCTTCAAAGTAGCCACCTTTTGCTTTGATGACTGCTTTGCACACTCTTGGCATTCTCTTGATGAGCTTCAAGAGGTAGTCACCGGAAATGGTTTTCACTTCACAGGTGTGCGCTGTCAGGTTTAATAAATGGGATTTCTTGCCTTATAAATAGGGTTGGGACCATCAGTTGTGTTGTGCAGAAGTCTGGTGGAAGCACAGCTGATAGTCCTACTGAATAGACTGTTAGCTGCTTTTTTCTTGCCATAATACAAATTCTAAGTAAAGAAAAACGAGTGGTCATCATTACTTTAAGAAATGAAGGTCAGCCAGTGCGAAAAATTGGGAAAACTTTGAAAGTGTCCCCAAGTGAAGTTGCAAAAACCATCAAGGGCTACAAAGAAACTGGCTCACATGAGGACCTCCCCAGGAAAGGAAGACCAAGAGTCACCTCTGCTTCTGAGGCTAAGTTTATCCGAGTCACCAGCCTCAGAAATCGCAGGTTAACAGCAGCTCAGATTAGAGACCAGGTCAATGCCACACAGAGTTCTAGCAGCAGACACATCTCTTCAACAACTGTTAAGAGGAGACTTTGTGCAGCAGGCCTTCATGGTAATATAGCTGCTAGGAAACCACTGCTAAGGACAGGCAACAAGCAGGAGAGACTTGTTTGGGCTAAAGAACACAAGGAATGGACATTAGACCAGTGGAAATCTGCTTTGGTCTGATGAGTCCAAATTTGAGATCTTTGGTTCCAACCACAGTGTCTTTGGGCGACGCAGAAAAGGTGAACGGATGGACTCTACATGCCTGGTTCCCACTGTGAAGCATGGAAGAGGAAGTGTGATGGTGTGGGGGTGCTTTACTGGTGACACTGTTGGGGATTTATTCAAAATTGAAGGCATACTAAACCAGCATGGCTACCACAGCATCTTGCAGCGGCATGCTATTCCATCCAGTTTGTGTTTAGTTGGACCATCATTTATTTTTCAACAGGACAATGACCCCAAACACACCTCCAGGCTGTGTAAGGGCTATTTGACCAAGAAGGAGAGTGATGGGGTGCTACGCCAGATGACCTGGCCTCCACAGTCACCAGACCTGAACCCAATCGAGATGGTTTGGGGTGAACTGGACCGCAGAGTGAAGGCAAAAGGGCCAACAAGTGCTAAGCATCTCTGGGAACTCCTTCAAGATTGTGGGAAGACCATTTCCGGTGACTACCTCTTGAAGCTCATCAAGAGAATGCCAAGTGTGCGCAAAGCAGTCATCAAAACAAAAGGTGGCTACTTTGAAGAACCTAGAATATAAGACATATTTTCAGTTCTTTCACACTTTTTTGTTAACTATATAATTCCACATGTGTTAATTCATAGTTTTGATGCCTTCAGTGTAAATGTACAATTTTTATAGTCATGAAAATACAGAAAAATCTTTAAATGAGGTGTGTCCAAACTTTTGGTCAGTACTGTACATAATGAGAACACCAGTTACAGCCCCTCCCTAATGTCCCGCCCCGAAGCACGAGCGTATCATTATGACAGAAATGAAAATAAAGATTATAAGAGAACCACTGGACAGATTTCATCAACAAAGGTCCTGGAGTGGCCTACACAGTCTCCAGACCCGAACCCAATAGAAAATCTTTGGAGGGAGCTGAAACTCAATGTTGCCCATAGACAACCCCGAAACCTGAAGATCTGGAGAAGATCTGTATGGAGGAGTGGGCCAAAATCCTTGCTGCAGTGTGTGCAAACTTGGTCATGAACTACAGGAAACGTTTGACCTCTGTAATTACAAACAAAGGTTTCTGCACCAAATATTAAGTTCTGTTTTTTATTGTATGAAATACTAATTTCATGAAATAAAATGCAAATTAATTATATAAAAATCATACAATGTGATTTTCTGGTTTTTATTTTTGGATTCTGTCTCTCACAGGTCAAGTGTACCAACTATAAAGATTACAGACCTCTCCATTCTTTATAGGTGGGAAAACTTGCAAAATCGGCAGTGTATCAAATACTTATTTTCCCCACAAAGAAAGTGTCATAGTTTTATAAATCTGTTCCATTCTGTTAAAAGGTGGAGATTCACCTTAGGTATAACCTTGTGACATTATGGAAGGTACTTTTTAACACTTTTCAAAACTATGTGTCTTTGCTGTTCACTATACATTCTAATGGGATAGCTGTACCAATAAGAACACATAAAGACATTTGCAAAACATAGTAAAATAAGAGTCAGAATCATGAAGTAATAAATACAATTGACTCGCCCCCTGGGCCGTGGGGCACTCGGAGCCGGGCAACAGGGCAATAATGGGGGTAGTAGTGGCAACCTGGTCCGTGGCTCAGGGTGGTCAGACCAAATGTTGTGGCAGTCTATTTGTAGGGTTTTAAATGTCCGACTACGCCACCCGTGGATTGCGGTCAGGGTTAACCGCCGCTGCAGTGCAGACCACTGGGGCAGATGTAAATGTGCAGCACTGAATAGTACAACTCCCCACGGGAGGAGTATGGCCCCAGGGCAGTATATAGATGGATGATGGAGGGGATGATTCCGACCGCAATAGCCAGGAAACAGAGGCCTCTTAAACAGTTCAGGGTCTTTATTAGAACAGGTGAGACTACCCAAAAACAGTCCCGGCTAGGAGGGGGCCTGGATGTCTAAGAACAAGTGGGAAGCTGGCCCTGGTCAGGGTGAGGGTGAAGGCCTACCGTACTCTCTGCGCTCTTTCTGGCTATTTCCCTCCTTGTGGTGTAACAGCCCACGTTCCTGAGCTCACCGTGTCTTCTCGCCCATACGGCTTGCAACTTGGGTCCCTTTCTACTCTTGGCTTGGTGCAGCTCTGCTGGTCCTTTCTGCTGTGGCGGAACCTCCGGGCTTCTTAGGCCAAGGAACATACAATCCCCTGAGGACTGGTTATTTGCTGTAGGACTTGGAATCCTAACAGCCTCGGACACCAAAGTCCGGTAGTTCAGTTTCTCTCTCAGCCAGGACAGGCTTCCCTCGCCTTCCGTCCCTGGCTCGTGGCTCCTCTGCTGCCACTCGTCCTCCTCAGCCTCAGCTGAACTGGCTCTCCCTTCTCTGGGACACCTCTCACTCCAGAGACAGGTCGTCCAGAACTCTCTAACCCTGCCCCCAGTTCCAGCTTTTATAGGGGCAGCCTGCTCCCCCTACTGGCCTGGGACAGGAGGTGCTGCATGCTAATGGTCCCTGACCAGAGAACCTCCCCCTTGCTCTCAGACACAGCTTTATTATACATTTGTGGCATCCAGGCCAGGGTGACACACAATCATATATTTTTCCAAATTGAATCAGTTGGTAATCTCAATTTTATTAAAGTGCAATTATCACCATGAATTATCTTCATTAAAAAAAATATCAAAACATATCTATACATTTTATTTTGCTTGACAAATCCTTGTGTTGTAGATATCTACATCTGTAGATCTGTTTCATTTTCATGCTGAGGGTATATTTTTATAAACAATAATTTATTGACAGCAAATGATCTGTGATAGGTCAGATATCATATTTTAGCCACTGCGGCAAAATACAAATGTTACATATTGGTAAATGGGACAGAAGAACCATAGAAAACATTAGGCCTCATGCATAATAAAACCTGAGAAATCAGGGTATTCCAAGTACGCACTAGAAGTATGAGCACATATTACACCAACATGTACTGTATAAGGTATTTTTTGTGAAGCTAAGGCGACGTGCATACTGTGTCTGCGTGCTTACCTTACAGTATATGTGGCACCCCAGGGGTCTGGTTTCCACAGTAACGGCAATGTTATGTCTGAGAGCAGGTGGGAGGTCTCTTGGTCAGGAATCCTATGCATGCCACACCTCCTGCCCAGTCCTGGGAGGGGAAGAACTTCCCCTATATAAACCTATATAAACCTGGGGCTGAGGCAGGGTTAGGGAGTTCAGAGGGAGAGTGCAGCCAGGAGGGCTGACAGGGAGCTGTGGCTCCGGCTGGGCCCAGCTCCTGGGCCATGCCAGAAGTAGAGAAGAGAAGCAGCATAGGAAGAAACAACAGGAGCTCTGTGGGAGCAGTGTTACAAGGAGTCAGGGGCTGGCAGCTGCAGAGCTCGCCCTGACTGAGAAGATTTCTTACCGGACCCGGAGTCCGAGGCTGTGGGGACTAACTCCTACCCAGCAGCAGAATCCGTCAGGCAGGGGATTTCAGGTCCTCTGGCCAAGAAACCCGAAGGCACGGTCACACGCATGGGACCAGCACCGCCGTCATGGAGCGGAAGCTACTAGAAGGCCCCGAGTCACCGGCCATACGGGTGAGCACCACACGGTACACTCAGGGACGTGGGCTACTTATACCCGCCTCTAGCAAGGTAGCCAGAAGAGTACAGTCAGTTTGGGAGGCCTACAACTCCGCCTGGCCAGGGGAGATCCCATCTGCTCAAGGACTGACCAGGCCCCGATCGCTAGCCAGTACTCCGGGAGGGTCTATCTTTGTCACCAGTAAAGACCCTGAATCACACCGCATCGTCTCTGAGTGATTCCTGCTACCCCCATCATCCACTTCGGCTGCCCTGAGGCCATACCCCTCCCGTTGGGGGTTATACCATCCCCGCTGCAACATCCTTCCACCGGCCTCAGCGGTCTGCCCTGCAGCGGCAGCTCCAAAGCTGCATTCAACGGGTGGCGTAGTCATCCAAGATCTACTGCTAATAGACTCGCCACTTAGTTTGACTCCCTGGGCACGGACCGGGTCACCGCCACGAGACTACAACCCTCAAGAGATCCGGCTCCGGGTAAGCTCCCGCATGCGCAACGCAGCACGACACAGGCCCAGGGGCGCGTCATATACATCGAGAGATGTTCCCAACGTATATTGTGACATTCCCATAGGCCACCATTCACCAGATGGAGGCCAAAAGTGTGTTGCCCTGTCATCCATCTGGTAAGTATGCATCTGCATACAGTTTGTTTTAGTGTATAGGAATGGCCAGTATATCATGCGGTATAATTTTTTTTTTTTTTACAATGGGTCCCTATGGTGTATAGGTGCATTGGCATTTATCCTGACTGTGGTCACTGTTGGGCACATACCTCCTGAGTGTATGCGTCTGACAGTGGGCACAGACACAGTGTGTCTCTAGCCTTAGCTATTTCATTGCTGGGTACAGCCTTCTTTGGAAGCAATTTTCAATGCACTTTTTTAGGAGTGGATCCTAAACATTAGAAAAATATAAGGCCTTAAACATTGTCATTGATGCAGAGCCTGTAGAATGACAATCGAAATCCTTTCTGTAATAGAGATCCCTCTTTTCTTATTCAGCATACGCCACATCTTTTACTCATTCAAAACTTGTGTATGAATTCAGAGACACAAAGATGTATAGGATAGGGCCGTAGGTTCCTCTGGATACCACATTACAGATCTGTACAACACAGACGCATAACATGATTGTATACATGAGGCCTAAGGCCATGTTCACAAATAGTGGCGTTCAGTTGTAGCCCAAATATGAAATGAATACTTATTTACCATCTGAAACTAATAAGAATAAAAAAACTACAAAATTCTCACGCCTGTAGATCGCTAGCTGTAAGCCTAATAGAAAACAGAATATGCCCTAAAATAACTTATATATTAAAAATTCTGTGTGTGGATGGAAAAAAATGCTTACACAATGGTGGACATGAATTAATACCAATGCATGGGTATACAACCATCAGATTCCAGGCTCTCATTTGTCACTTTTTACTAAGTAACAGTTTTGTCCAAGTTAAGGAGGACTTATCACCTCCCGAGAAACTTCATCAAGTAAAAGAAGATCAAATATAAACCTTTCTCAGAACTGATTCACTCTTTAAGTAGAAAGTTGCCCACAGGGAGCAAGTCTTCTAAAATAATTAAAGAATAATATACTCACCTTCTGTACCACCATTGCCTCCATGCTAGTATCACTAGTATTCTGACATATACCGCTGAGGCCAGTGACTGGCTGTAGTGGTCATGTCCAGTATACGAGCTGTGATGTCTATAGCCATTTTAGAGAAGAACTCCAATCAAAGTTTTTCTCTTCTTAATATATTACGGCCATCATATTATATAGCGCTGTGTACTTACAATTGCTCATTTTGCCTTTCTAGCCAGTTAAATTTTCTCTGTTCTCTGCTCTATGTAGAAACAGGAAGTCTCTTATCCTTGCATTCATCATTCCCCTCTTCAACTTCTGACCCAACTGCTTCGCTCCCTCCCTTTTGCCAGCGACTTTTGCAGTGACTGATGACTCATGCAGGGAAAATTGACCTTTTGTTTCTACATAGAGCTTAGAAGGATTCAGCGAGTCAGTTTTTAATCACGTGATGTCATAGACCTAATGGAAAAGACAAGAATTAGTTGGGTAGAAGGGCAAAATGGGCAATTGTAAGTACACAGTGATATATAATATGATGACTGTAATATTTCAAGATGATTCAAATTATGATTGGAGTGTTTCTTTAAACACTATCCCAGCACAAAGCATCAGAAACACAGAGATGCAACAGTAAGTGTGTATTGTTTAATTATTTTAGAAGTATTGCTGCCTTTGGGCAGTTTTTTACATAACTTGGACAACCCCTTTAAGCTCTGTTCTTTAATCACACAGTCATCCAGATACTCTTTGTTATATATCTGAATACGTTAAGTATCTCTATTTGGGTGAGATAAGTTTAAACTGTACATAATTACATAATATATGCCTCCGAATAGTTTGCATTGACTAGTTTGTTGGTTTATATGTACACATGGGATAGAATTCTTTTATGACACTTAGCAGTCAAGCCTTTGAAAATGTAGTACCCCTCAAAGCAGTCTGAAATGTAATTGTAATCCAATATTTCACTCTGGTTATAAATTTGCAAAGCTATCGCCAGCAGATGATGATTCAGAAATTGTCATATTTCCACATTAAAGTCAACTCTACATGCCAAGCCACTGTCTTTTGCGCCAACTAGCACGCTACTTGAACCACATGTGGTAGAATTGTATATATACATATTTTTTATTATTATTCTTAGTATTAATTCTTCATCTGATGCATTATAACCTTTAATGAAAACACAGAAAGTCAGGCTATCAAAGCGCTTTCTCTGCCTTCAACATATACATTACACAAAGTATTGCCCTCTGTATAGATCATGGCAGTTGCATCTAAGCAAAAACAGAAACTTTATGCTTTCTACATTTCTAAATAAATGCCCTTTGTATCTATATTACAAAGAAATAGTTTTCTTTTTAGTCTAGCTTTACTGTAAGACTAAGCTCAGGCTGTTCACATTAATGTCATGGCTGTGGGTTAACACTAGAGCCATCCCGAAGTATCCTGACAAACCACATTGATGTAGAATAGGGGTCAGTCGGGTTTCTGTCTAGGTTCCAGTATCTTTGACAGGAATAATACAGACATTATTCTTACCATCAAAAATACCATAATGCCTGACAGAAACCTGAAAGTGAACAGCCTTATTGATTCAAATTCTTATTTCCTAGCTTGTATATCTGCCATATCTTTCATTCCGATGACATGTAACAAGTTATAGGAAGGAATCCACATGAATAAAAAACACCTATTTCAAAACTCCTAATGCTTCATTCACGCAAACACTTCCATGTACGAAACCTAGTACTGATACCCTTATCCATAGTCATGCCCACAACATGTCTTGGTGTTTTTCTCTGAATTCTTCATCCTTATTTTCTTCTATCAGATACATAGGCGAGGATTCTATTGGAAAATGTGAATGAAATGCTAAGAAAGTAAAATATATCGGCATCTTGTAAATGAATCCCATGAAATTCCGGTAATTAAATCTGTCATTATCACAACACATACAATTCTATCACATATTCTTGAAATATTAAAAGCTCCAGGGGGTTGACTTCTCAGGATCACAGTACCGGCTGGTCACATGATTATTAAAATAAGTACCACCCACATTCGATGAATAGTAAACTGACTGTAAAGCTAATTGCTTTGCTCATTGGCATATAGACCAGCTTCCCAGCGTAGTGCCATTCTATTTTTGTGCCGATTCACACGGGTGGACTCCACGATCTGAAAAAAGCAAGAGGATCGTTAGGCTGAAAATGTACGTTTTTGTTTAAATATCAAAGCATGTAGGGAAATGTGTTTTCAATAGACAGTACCTCCCTGTACCATGCCAACCTAAGTTATGGCATTTCCAACTGCAAAGAAGGTTTGATAACCAAGAGGAGGACTGTGTCTTCAAAAGCCAAAAATGTGTGCGCATGGTAGATTGAATTTAGGATACGTTTGGAGGTAGCAACTCAAAAAGGGTTTTCTATGGATGATGAGATCTGACATAGGACAGGCTATAAATGCCTCCCATAAATGCAGCTAGATGTTTTATATATGAAGGCATGTGCTTAAAATTAGGAGTTCTTCAAATGCCCATCTTTGCATTGCAGACCACTTGAGTGACCTGCACTGAAGCCATAACGGTTAGTACGTGTACCTCCTATTATTATTTTTTATAATATTCCCTAACTTTTGAATATTTTGTTCTTAAGTGTGGACAATACCTTTAAGCCATCACAAATGGAAATAAAGTTAATGATTTTTTTCCTTCCTGGTGATGTGTAAAACACATAAACTAATGAAAATTAGATCATATATAGTACATGCATGTCTTTACCTCCGTGTTGACCGAATCACTCTGATCAATGCCAGCATACTAGAAAACAAAATAAGATTTTGTTGGTTTTCATCCTCCTGATATGTTTATTTCGATAGCACTGGAATATCTAAACTTATTTTATGCAGAGGTAGACTTTCTTAAAGCACACCTGTCAGCAGGATTGTGCTTAGTAAACCACATATACTGTCAGGTGGGCGCGGTTACACTGAGTAAAATGATAGCTTTGTTGATTAAATCCATCCAGTGGTTCTTTTATAATCTTTATTTTCATTTCTGCCATAATGATATGCTCGTGCTTCGGGGCGGGACTTTAGGGAGGGGCTGTAACTGGTGCTCTCATTATGTATGCCTATCTCTGGCCTCTGACAGGTCACTGTGCTTTCAGTGACCTGCCTGCTATTTTAAATACGGCCCGTGCCTTTGTAATTTCTCTGTTAATGTGAAATTTACATCCCCCAAAATGGCCGTCGGCGCAAGCACAGTAGCATCTTTCAGTTGCCGAGAGATGCTACTGCGCACCCGTGGGCGCCATATTGCTGCAACCAAATTCTTTTTCCAAGAGCAAAATGGCGCCCGTGCGTGCGCAGTAGCATCTCTCGGCAACCAAAAGATGCTGCTGTGCATGCGTGGGCGCCGGCGACCATTTTCGGATATGTAAATTTCACATTGGCAGAGAAATTACAAAGGCAATATTTAAAATAGTAGGCAGGTCACTGAAAGCACAGTGACCTGTCAGAGGCCAGAGATAGGAATACATGAATACAGAAGCAGAGCACCAGAGCACATGCATATCATTATGGCAGAACTGACACTAAACATTATAAAAGAACCACTGGACGGATTTCATCATCAAAGGTATCATTTTAATCAGAGTAATGTCACCCACCTGACAGTGTATGTGGTTTACTGAGCACAATCCCGCTGACAGGTGCGCTTTAAGCTCAAAATACACACAAGATGACTGTCGGATGAATTATGCTTCAGCTGATTGTTCGGCCAGCAGCCATCTTGGCCAGCTCTCCGACATATAGAAGCACTTATATGGCCGAGTGATCCTATGTTCTCTATGAGATAACCACCACCAGACATGTCTGGGGGCTTCTTACCTCCGGGAGAACAAATGAATTGGCAGTCCAAAATCGGACATGTCAGATCAATATCTCCCCTGTTAATAAATTGTCCAGGACTCCCATACACATTACTGAGTCGGCTAAATCCGTTGGTATCGGCGGATTAGGCTGACATTAGGCTAATGTGTATGGGGGGCTTTAAATAAACACACAAAAAAGATATGTAGAAAGTTAACTTTTAGCACAACAAAAGACATCTTGAAGCAGTTGTCAAATACGTGCAGTTCATACTAGCTTGCTTATACAAAGTTTGATTTCTCAGTAAAAGAGGAACAGAATGGTAATGTAAAGATATTGATGGACTTGTCTTTGAAAGAGCTACATGAGCATATAAATAGTTTATGGTGTGAAATCCTGATGACAGATTCCCTTTAACCCCTTAAGGACCCTGGGATTTTCCGTTTTTGCATTTTCGTTTTTCGCTCCCCTTGTTCCGAGAGCCATAGCAATTTTATTTTTTGGTCAATATGGCCGTGTGAGGGCTTATTTTTTGCGGGACAAGTTGTAC
Organism: Phyllobates terribilis; assembly: GCF_046119375.1. NCBI lineage: Eukaryota > Metazoa > Chordata > Amphibia > Anura > Dendrobatidae > Phyllobates > Phyllobates terribilis. The sequence continues at coordinate 14,779,742 of NW_027362761.1, read as the reverse complement.
TTTTGAACGACATTACTGGTTTTACCATATCGTGTACGGGAAAATGGGAAAAAAATTCCAAATGAGGTGAAATTGCAAAAAAAGTGCAATACCACAGATGTTTTGTTTTTTTTACCACGTTCACTGAATGCTAAAACTGACCTGCCATTCTTATTCTCCGGGTCATTATGAGTTTGTAGATACCAAAGATGTATAGGTTCTTTTTTATTTAAGTGTTGAAAAAAAATTCAAAGTTTGCTAAAAAAAAATGGCGCCATTTTCCAAGACCCGTAGCGCCTCCATTTTTCGGGATCTGGGGCCAGGTGAGGGCTTATTTTTTGCGCGCCGAGCTGAAGTTTTTATTGATACCATTTTGGGGTAGATCCGATGTTTTGATCACCCATTATTGCATTTTATTGTTTTATTGCAATGTTGCGGCGAGCAAAAAACGTAATTCTGGCATTTAGAATTTTTTTCTCGTTACGCCGTTTACCGATCGGATTAATTCTTTTTTTATATTGATAGATCGAGTGATTCTGAACACGGCGATACCAAATATGTGTATATTTTTAAAATTTTTAAAATATTTTAAAAAACATATTTTTTACACTTTTTGCATGCTTCAATAGTCTCCATAGGAGACTAGAAGCAGCAACTGTCCGATCGCCTCTGCTACATAGAGGTGATGAGCAGATCACCTCTATGTAGCAGAAATGCTCCTGTGCTATGAGTGCCGACCACTAGGTGGCACGCATAGCGATCAGTACATGACAACCCCTGGGATTTGCTGCAGACCCAGGGTTGTCATGCCCACCCATCAGTGACCCGCGATCATGTGACGGGGTCACTGATGGGTGGGGTAAGTGACGCACTTCCGGCGTGGCGCTGTTAAATGCTGCTGTCAGAGATTGACAGCGGCATTTAACATGTTAACAGCCGCAGGTGGATCGCGATTCCACCTGCGGCTGTTGTGGACACATGTCAGCTGTATAAATCAGCTGACATGTGCCTAATTCCGTGCGGGCTCAGTGCCGGAGCCCGCGCTGAACATGGGGTGACAGCCTGGTGCGTACTATTACGCCCCAGGCTGTAAAGGGGTTAAAGAAGTCCTGCCATGAAGTTTTCTAAATCAGTGCATATGTGCATATAATGCAGTGTGAGTGTGTTAACCCTTTCATGACATGCCCCTTACATGTACAACGCATGGCGTGTCTCCCGCTTTGGCGCGGTCTCCGGCAATAAGCCTGCACCTTTCTGATGAGCTATCATGTGCCTTTAACAGCCGCGGGTGGAATCGCGATGTTAAATGCCGCTGTCAATCTCCGACAGTGGCATTTAACATGGCGTATTATTAATCCCGGCCATCGGCGCCCGTGTCACATGGCCGCGGGTCGCCAATGGTCTGGAATGACAAGCTGGGGTCTGCAGGAGACCCCTGTGGTTGTCATTGCTGGGATGCTATGAGTGCCATCCAGCGGTCTGCGCTCATAGCAAGTGAGAATTTTTGCTACACACAGCAGGGCTGAAGCCTAGCTATGTGTAGCACAGGCGATCAGATGATCGCAGCTTCTAGTCTCCCATGTAGACTATTGAAACAAGTGAAAAGTAAAAAAGAAATGTTTTTAAAAATATTTAAAAAATTAAAAAAATATAAAAGTTCAAATCACCCCCCTTTCGCCCCATTCAAAATAAAACAATAAAAAAAAATCTAAACATATTTGGTATCAGTGCGTTCAACGGTAAATGGCATAACTAGAAAAAAAATCAAAACGCCAGAATTACTTTTTTTGGTCTCCGCAATATTGCAATAAAATGCGGTAACGGGCGATCAAAACATTGTATATACCTCAAAATGGTATACATTTAAACGTCAGTTCGGCATGAAAAAAATAAGCTCTCACCCAGCCCCAGATCACGAAAAATGGAGACACTACGGGTCTCGGAAAAGGGCGACATTTTTTTTTTTTTTAACAAATTTTGAATTTTTTTTCACCACTTAAATAAAAAAGAACCTATACATGTTTGGTATATATGAACTCGAAAAAGACTTGGAGAATCATAATGGCAGGTCAGTTTTAGCATTTAGTGAACATGGTAAAAAAAAAATCCAAAAAGCAACTGTGGAATTGCACTTTTTTTTACAATTTCACCGCACTTTTTTCCCCATTTTCCAGTACACGATGTGGTAAAATCAATGGTGTCGTTCAAAGATACAACTCGTCCTGCTAAAAACAAGCCCTCACATGGCCATATTAACTGAAATATAAAAAAGTTATGGCTCTGGGAAGAAGGGGAGCAAAAAACAAAAGCGCAAAAACGGAAAAGGGCCACAGTGTGAAAGGGGTTAATATACTCACCTACCACGGCCTTCTCCAGGATCTCCAGCTTCTCTTCTAAATGACGTCACTACACTTCAGACTATCTGGCTCACTCTATCCTCTACGCGTCACCCAGAAGTCTCTTTTACAATGTAAGTTTATGGAGTTTCATTATGAGCCTCGTTCTGACACTCTATAAGCTCACATTGTAAAAGCCACTTCCGACCCACACAGAGCGCCGTGTGATCCGGAGAGTCTGAAGAATAGAGACGTCAATTAGAAGAGGACCAGAGCAGCGCTGGATACCAGAGAAGGTGGCAGTAAATGCACATATACACAAATTTAATGAAAAAAAAACATTCAGGGAGAGTGGAGCTGCTAACACAATACACTCCCAGTGATTCGTTAAAATTGAAAGCTGTTTGAAGGGGCCATGGAACTCCAGCGGGCATTGCATCCTCTTCACTATTTACAATGCAAAACCTTGTTCTTCTAGGGGGTACTTTGCCAAGCATGGCAGTTCACTTGTATTCATTTGAGTTGAACAAAACTATAGCTTATTATAATACTACGTAGGTGCAGCCACAGCTACAGTTCTGAACTGTGCTTGGTAAATAATGAAGGGGAGGCGACACTTAGCAAATCACAACAACCCTTCAAACAGCGGGTATGCACCCCCAACCATTCTATACTGATATCTCATCAAAAGCCCTTCAAAGTCACCAGAAGTCCAGACCTGATAGTTTACTTACAAATAGTAAAGAATAACTCACGCCAGACCAATCCTTATATCTGTATAATCATAAGGAATGTGCTGCTCCAGCCTCATCGTTACATTTGACAACAACCAATGTATACTGAGGCAGCCATCACTCAACACTGAGAAGAGTAAGGAAAAGCGGTTGAGATGGCTGCAAAACTCTCCTCATTAACTCTTCCACTGCCAAGGAACATCGTGTCCTGTGTCAGTTTGTAACCAGAATCCTGCCAAGTGTGGTTGGATGAACGATGCCACACCACCCACTCACCAATGTAGTGGAGAGCGGCTCCTGCTACACTCACAGTCAGTGCCCACTTCGAAGAGCTGTACAGGAATATACAGCATGATAGGTGAGGAGAAGAAGACATCTCATGTGACATGCAGAAGTAGTGCTGTTGCTTTAAAAGCATTCAGCAACTATTAGAAGTAACACAAGCACAGGAGACAGAATATGTTGTGCTTTAGAAGCATCCAGCAACTAGAGGGGTTAACACAGTCACAGGAGACAGGGAGTGCTTTAGCAGAGCCCCAGGGGGATTGTGGGGAAGTTGTTTGATGTCTGGCTGGAGCTGAAGAGAAAGGTGGCTTATGATCTGTATCTCACAGAAGGCAAGGGAACAGAAGTCTGATCAGGAGGGAAGCTAAACAAAGGTCAGTTAGACTCCCTGAGCTAACAGTGTGGAGTATTGTCGGCCAGGAAGAACAATGGAAGGAATCCTGTCATAGGGATCATTTCCCTCATCAAACCCTCCCCCCTCCATCTCCATGCAGGATAAAGAATGCTGTATACAATTGAGTCCTTGCGAAGGAAAAGCCTGTGGTTGTGTATGCATTAAAACTGTGCTGTACTGTGCTACAGGATAATAGACTGTGTGCTGCTGTGCTGCAAAGGAGATTGTACTGTTATTACTGAAGTCTGTTGCTAAAAGAGACAGTTACATTGCACTGGCCGTGCCTCATTAAATGTTACTGTTCTGCAGTTTATGAGGACTCTTGTCAAATGTGTCTGGTCAGCAATTGAATCTGTCCTGTGCCTGAGAGAAGCTGCAGCCTATGGTTGTCCTTGAATAATAGTTCCCAGGATTCCAACGAATTCATGTAACCGGTCTTGCCCCTATCTGAACTTAGGCGGCGTGCGTGTAGCACTCAGCAGTGTAACAGAGAGCAGCTCCTGCTACACTAACCTGGGAATTTGGCTCAACTGCTCCAGCTTCACCAACCTCCTTCTGCATTCATTGCCCCCACCAAAGCGCTGTACAGGAATGTAAAGTGTGATGTAGGCACTAGCAAGCACAATGGATTCAATGCTTAGTCGCTCCTCTGCCAAATGGTTCCTGTTTCAAAAGGTTCCTTGCGAACCAAGCGCGGGAGAACTGGTAGGTGGAGGACACTCGCCTCCAGATCTCCTCTGTGTCCAGCGGACCTGCTGTATTCAGCTCATACATTGAAGTGCTGGCGGGAGGAGTGGGGAAGAAAGGTGCATGCACATGGTCAGTAAGCGCTGCGGATTGGACTCAGCGCAGTTGCGCTGCGTGCAATCCGCAGAGGCCAGATGTTAGAGCATAGTGGATGTAATTTCAAGAAATCCTGTGCACACTACGCGTTTCTGTGCACCTGCGGATCACCAGCGGACACGCATATGTGGCACATCTTCACAGACCACAGCATGTCAATTTCTCTTGCGGAGACACTAGTCTCTGCAAGAGAAATTCTATCAGTGCAAAGTATAGGATGCGGTGAATCCACATAGTTCAATGAACACATGCAGATTCACCTGCGTGCAGCACTTTGGACGCAGCACAAGTATGCTGCATTCAAAACGCTGCCAAAAAGGATCGTATGCACATATCTGAAGGCCTCAGTGTAGCAGAACGTGGCCCTTGATATACTGAACTGCGCTTTGACTGAGTTGCTTCTGCTGCACTCAGTGCCCATATCTAAGCATTGTACAGAAATGTGCAGCGTGATGTCGGCAGTACGAGTGCAGAGAGTGGCTCCTGGTACAATGACTGTATTGCAACATGGAGACAGGGCTGGCAACTGTTTGCACACAACAGTTCAGCACTATTAGGGCTCGCTCCCACTTGCAATGCAATCGGATGAGTGTAATCTGATAAAAAAACGGATTGCACTTGCTCCAATGTTACCCTATAATGCAGTTCACATCTGCGATTATTTTCTCATGCCGATGCGGCATGCGAAAACAATCGCAGCATTCACAAACCGAATCGCACGCACCCATATAAGTCTATGGGTGCGTGTGAAACATCACACTGCACTCAGATATCACCAAAATGCAGTGCGATTCCCGCCGTCGCCAGCAACAGAGGAGATGGAGCAATTACTTTCTCCGTCTCTTCCGCACCTGTGCTGCAATTCTCTGATGCGAGAGGTTCGGAGCACCGACACTTGGCTCATGTTCACTGCAGAGCAGGAGCCGAGTGTCATTAGCATATCGCATCCGCTGCCATATGCTAGTGGGACCCCGGCCTTAGTCTAGGGTCACACGACTGTTTTTCTCTCATCCGAGAGAATCGGGTCAATTATGCTAATCACACTGTGATCAGAGTTTGATCAGAGTGTGATCCGATTTTCTCGGATGATTTTTTCCATGGGCCCATAAATATGAATGGCCAAGTGCAATCCAATAATCGGATGCAACTCGTGCATGCTGCGATTTTTTTCCTCGGATCACTCAGTCCAAGGAAGATATCGGACATCTGCACAGCCCTATTGAATAACATGGAGCGAGTGCTAAACATCAAAACAACAGATAGCACTTGTCTGATTTTTACGATCGCCTTCACAAGCCCTAGCTGTATAATATAAGGCTATGTGTCCACGATGCAGATTTGAAGCAGAAATTTCCTGAGCATTTCTGCATCTCCTTGGCAGAAAAAATGCATGCGGATTTTACATGCGCTTTTTCAGCGTTTTTACATGCGTATATGCATGCGTTTTTTCAGTGTTTTTTTCAAGCGTTTTTCCAATCGATTTTCAGCATCACTTGAAAAAGGGCTTGACAAGTTGGTCACACAATATAAATCCATGCAACTGGCATGGATTTATATTGTGTGACTAACTTATGAGGAGATATCTGCTTCAAATATTGCATCTAAAGTAAAAAAAAGAATTAAAAAAGTAAAAATAAATAAAAAACCTTATTCTCACCTCTCCGGCAGCCCCTGGTCTCCTCCCGGCCACGTCCTCTCCTTGACGTCCCGTGGTGTACTGGCAGGACCTGCAGTGACGTCATTTAGTCAGCTGATGGTCACGCGAGCATCACCTGACCGCTGACGTCAGCGGTCGTGTGACCATCAGCTGACTAAATGACGTCACCGCAGGTCCTGCCAGTACACCGCGGGACGCCGAGGAGAGAGGACACGGTCGGGAGGAGACCGGGGGCCGCCGGAGAGGTGACTATGAATATTTTTTTTTTATTTTTTACTTTATTCTCTTTTTACTTGCAGGTACCATGGTACCCGGGTTGGAGGAGAGTCTCCTCTTCTCCAGACCCGGGTACCATCCACGTATTGAACAGCATAACATCTGCATGTATACATGCGGATGTTATGCGGTTCAATGCAAGTCAATGGGCGCGATTTTGCTGCGAAATCGCGCCCAAATTGGTTGTGCTGCGGATTTTTCATCAATAATAATCCACAGTGGAAATCTCCGCAGCATGTGCACAGCACATGCGGATTATCATTGGGAAACATCTTAACAAGCAATTTTAATGCATTTCCGCGGCGGAAATGCCGCCGCGGAACCGGATTAAATCCGCATCGTGGGCACACAACCTAAGAGCACAGGACTCCTTTTGAACGCGGTCATGTGACGAGAGGGTCACTGATGAAGATAACAATGAGAGAGGGGAACAGTCAGATGGGGCGAGTGATTTCTCTGTTTAACAAACTTTATTCCATAGAGTTGTGTTTTGGGTGTTGGGCCTCTTGCCTGCTTTTCTGTGGGAAAATTAAGCAGGATGAGACAGACAGCCACAAAGCCTTACAGTAGTTGTAGTCATATTGTGACTACAATGTTGCAGCTGCTTTCTCTTGGGTATTTTGTGTATTTGAAATATCTGATGCTTTTGCATTACAGCTATTTTTCCTAATTCCGCTAAGTCATTTTCATGAGCATAAATATCACATATATATAGATTGCCGTCATTGTGCTGGGACAGGAACTGGACATTTTTTTTCACTTAAATGCACGTATATTGGGCTAAAAGTCATTTTTAAATTGAGTTTCATGACAAATTTGACCTTGTTTGTCTTTTACAGGCTCTTTGTCCTCTTAACTAATTTATGACCGCAGACTACATTAACCCCTTCACGACATATGACGTATATTTATGCCATATGTTGTGTCCCTGCTGTAACCGTGCCTCAGCCCTGACTGACACTGGCTCTTTATTAGGTCTGGCTGTCAGTCAGTGCCGCTTTCTATGCACAGAAAGGTGACTAAACCCGCACCGGCATCGCCTCCATGACTGAAACCGGAACGTTACTGGGGGGGATAAAGTTAATTTCCTCCCAGCAGCGTGGGTCTAAGTGCGGGCACCGGACAGGTTCAGAAGGCTATTAACCTGCAGATTAACCCCATATCTGCAGGTTAATAGCGTTTGTTCACATGACAGGTTCCCTTTAAATGAATGTAAGACAGTTATAAATACCAAAGTATCTGCAAATAAGAGAGAGGTTGAAGGTTTGTCCACTACTAAACAACTCCTTTTTAATGGAAAAATAAAAAAATCTAGATACTTACCTACTGGATCAGCACCATCCCTCTTTACTCAGCATTGCTTCTCTGCTGATCTCCTGTCATTAACATTTGGTATGTGCGTCACATAACTGCTGAAGTCAATTCATATATCATCGGGAAGGTGAGCATTTTTCCCCCATCCTTGGGTCATTCCAAAGGGGTTGTTAAGCAGTGGATAACCTCTTTAAGTGAAACATATTGAATAGTATAGCTTTTGATTTGTTGTCATCTTTCTGTGACAGTGATGAGTTTGGACACAAATTAGAATACCAATATTCAAATAGTTTCTCTATACCATAATTTCTGCTATCTTAATTGAATTTACATGGGAGTTAAAAATCAGACACACGGCTGATCATATTTTAGCTACATGTGGCATATAGGAAATGCTTCCAAGATACATGCCGAATGTATAGCACCAACATATGCATTGCTGTGCTATACATTTACATACATCATCCCCTGACTCTGAAAGCTTGCTTTATACGGTATAAGTTATGGTAGCTATGTAGACTGCAATACACCTTTAAGTAGTATAAAATAATAACACATTATCTGGATATACTATATACTATCCAGGGGCACTTTTTTATCTAAAACCATTACAGCGACATGGTAAAGGCTTCTTTTAGAATCAAGAGGCATTTTAATGTTAGATGTATATTTTGTATCTTTGATACTATTTAGCTCATTACTAGAATGAAACTAAGATTCTTCTAAGGCGTGAGTAATAGGGGCAGGGGTAATATTTAAGCAACACCTACACAATATGATTTTCTACTATAATATGGAATCAGTACAAAGTACAGCCAAAAGAGACATTCTTGTGCCTTGCCCTTTTTTACAGCCTCATAAAAATCAGAAATAAAGTGTGCACATAATCATGGCATGACAACATCTGAAAGTGCCAAAGAGCAATTTGCCTTTATACCCCAAAACTGCTTACAATTAATATGCTTAATCCTTTTCAAAACCTACAAAAGACAAAAATATATCTCATACCCTACCATCATTATATATAAATGTAAAGCAAAGTTGCATAATAAATATAGGGTACTTAGTGAACTATTTTTGATCAAAAAAAGTATACAAGCCGTCCCACCAGCGGCAAGGTGACCCTAAATTGGGACGGTACCTATACTGCCTATATTAAAAACCTTACTGTATATCAAAGTTGAAGTAATGCATATAAAAGGGTAGACAAATAGGACCGGGTCCCAACTCCAGACCACCCAGGCCCGTGGTAAGCTACATATATACCAGTTTTGTTTCTTTTTGCTAGTGTGAACATGCTCCTATTTCTTGCATGTCTACCATCTTAGACCTCAGTTCACATTGCTTGGTTTTTTGTCTTGTTTGCATTCTGTGCAATTTAAGGGTGTGGCATCCCCTTTGTTGAGCTGACTGGTATATATGTAGCTTACCACGGGCCTGGGTGGTCTGGAGTTGGGACCCGGTCCTATTTGTCTACCCTTTTATATGCATTACTTCAACTTTGATATACAGTAAGGTTTTTAATATAGGCAGTATAGGTACCGTCCCAATTTAGGGTCACCTTGCCGCTGGTGGGACGGCTTGTATACTTTTTTTGATCAAAAATAGTTCACTAAGTACCCTATATTTATTATGCAACTTTGCTTTACATTTATATATAATGATGGTAGGGTATGAGATATATTTTTGTCTTTTGTAGGTTTTGTTTCTTTTTGCTAGTGTGAACATGCTCCTATTTCTTGCATGTCTACCATCTTAGACCTCAGTTCACATTGCTTGGTTTTTTGTCTTGTTTGCATTCTGTGCAATTTAAGGGTGTGGCATCCCCTTTGTTGAGCTGACTGGTATATATGTAGCTTACCACGGGCCTGGGTGGTCTGGAGTTGGGACCCGGTCCTATTTGTCTACCCTTTTATATGCATTACTTCAACTTTGATATACAGTAAGATTTTTAATATAGGCAGTATAGGTACCGTCCCAATTTAGGGTCACCTTGCCGCTGGTGGGACGGCTTGTATACTTTTTTTGATCAAAAATAGTTCACTAAGTACCCTATATTTATTATGCAACTTTGCTTTACATTTATATATAATGATGGTAGGGTATGAGATATATTTTTGTCTTTTGTAGGTTTTGTTTCTTTTTGCTAGTGTGAACATGCTCCTATTTCTTGCATGTCTACCATCTTAGACCTCAGTTCACATTGCTTGGTTTTTTGTCTTGTTTGCATTCTGTGCAATTTAAGGGTGTGGCATCCCCTTTGTTGAGCTGACTGGTATATATGTAGCTTACCACGGGCCTGGGTGGTCTGGAGTTGGGACCCGGTCCTATTTGTCTACCCTTTTATATGCATTACTTCAACTTTGATATACAGTAAGGTTTTTAATATAGGCAGTATAGGTACCGTCCCAATTTAGGGTCACCTTGCCGCTGGTGGGACGGCTTGTATACTTTTTTTGATCAAAAATAGTTCACTAAGTACCCTATATTTATTATGCAACTTTGCTTTACATTTATATATAATGATGGTAGGGTATAAGATATATTTTTGTCTTTTGTAGGTTTTGTTTCTTTTTGCTAGTGTGAACATGCTCCTATTTCTTGCATGTCTACCATCTTAGACCTCAGTTCACATTGCTTGGTTTTTAATCCTTTTCAAGGCAAGCTACCTACCTGGTTTTCATGTCTTTTTAGTTTGTCTTCATCTGACTCAGAAACTTGAAACTTGCAGTACTCTTGTTTAAAAACAGGCAGAGTGGAGCTATCATAAGTCGTTGATTTATTGCCTAGAGTACCTTTCCATGGTGCAGGAGTCTGTGAAACATCTAAGAAAAGAAATACAAATATAAGACAAAATATATTGTATGTACACAAGGATATCATATATTGAAGAGTAAAATATCCATAGATTGAATGATAAGGTGAAATATAAAGCTAAATATGCTTACTTGAGGATAATGCTGAACTCCCATTTGTCTCATATCCATTGTGTGGGGGGTTTAGTTCATTATCACTATGTATGGATAATGGAGGAAGTCCACTTTTTCTTCTTTCTTCTTGGAGTTCTCGATCCCTTTCTAATGTTTGTTGAATTTCTTGCTCAATAATGTTGGAAAGTGAAGGCCTTAGTCTAGTGTTGTACTTCTCCTGAAGCCTTCTCTTTTGGTCTGTTTCATCTTCTCCGTCGTCTTGAACATGTAGACGAAATTTCAAAGGTTGAACATTGAAATTCTCTTTGTGCAATATAAGGGTTTCCTCTGCATATTCTTTTTCTGCAGGTTTTGTAAGAGGTGTCTTTATATCTAAAATGTTGTCTGCACTGAGCCTTCTGTTTCTGTAGGCATTGAATGGTGCTGGCTTCCAGTTCATTCGTACACTGTAGGGTTGAGCAGAGTCTAAATCTGTACAGTTGTTTGTGTCAGTATCAGTTACCAAATCTACTTGTGGTGTACCCCCTTTTATGTTGTATGTTGCTTCTTTGGTTATTATTTTGGTGCTATTTCCTTGTGGCTGAACCAGTATTTCATCTGGTTGCTCAAACAACTTTTTGCGCTCATCAAGTTCCTGGGAACTACCTTTATCATAAAGACCTGCCACTCTACCTTCACTTTTTAGATCAGCCTCTCTCTGGACCTCTTTTTCTATCTCTCTTTTTATATACAATGAGGGAAGAGGCCTGTATTTAGGATGTTCCATATCAGATGAATTTGAAAGCACAGGATTTATGGAAATTTCGATGATCTCCTTTGTTTTCCCTGAACTTAAAATTCCTCTTTCTTTTCGTAAACTTTCCTCTCTTTGCAAGGTTAAACGAATTTCCCTTTCTATAGGTGTTTCATCACTGGTGTTGAGAGTGCACTCCTTTTCTTTTTCAATCTCATGTGTCAACTTTTCTTTTTCTTCATTACCCACAGGCACAGTTTTATAGAACTGTTCATTGAGAAGACTTGAGTTTGCGTTGTTAGTCATTTCTCGGGTTAAAATGTGCTCATCTTTAGATGGTTTATTTTCCTGGGCTTCCTGCTCTTTTGGTACATCATAATTTTCACGTAAAGAGTGTGTCTTAGGCCGAAATGGCCTTGGTTGAGGACGAGGAGTTATGGGAAGACTATTCCTCTCCTTCTCCAACTTTAAAAATTGTTGTCTTGCAGATTCAAAATGTATCTGTTCTGTGTTTATATTTGGCTTGTTCTGATCGCCTTCTACACCAGTAAGATTTATGTTTGAGACTGAGCCACTATTTTTTATGCTTATGCCAATCACATCTTCTGTATCTAAACTTTTACGTCGGCCTTGTTCTTTAATGATGTCTCTGCGATTTTTCTCAAGTTCTAGCACTTTTTCTGGGGTACGCTCACGGGATCGGGGTCTAATTTTATCATCTTCATCACCATCACTATCTACAAATAATGTTGTCGGACTCGTTTCAGGAAGATGGGACCGTATTTCAAAACGTTCCTCCTCTCTTAAGACTTTCAGACGACGATCTGGTGGAGAAATCATTACATCCTTTCTTTCATCCGAAGAGTTAGACAAATCTAGCTGAGAACCATTAATACTTTTAGTTGATGAAGAAGAGAACACTCTTCTGGTGACTCTATCCATGGTGGGTTCAGAGGTAACAGTGTTGGTCTGTGAGCCAGTTATGTGTGCACTTCGTTCTTCAGGAACATATGTTTTGTCATTATCTGTGTTAATAATTGTTTCTTGCAATGTAGGAGCAATTTGTATTGTTGTCTGACATTCTGTTAAGGTTTGTACATGAAATGGCATGGAATCTGTGACATACTGCTCAATGGAGTGCTCTTCTACTAAAGTGGTTACAAGAGGGTTTTCATCTTTTCCATTTTCAAGCACCTGATGTTAAAAAAAATACATTGTTTTAAATTGTCTATGTCTACATTATCACATATCCTATGGCTAGATGACAAATATCATTCATGGGAAAACCACTTCCATGCCACTTAGTTACAAGGTTTTATTAAGTATCCTGTCATAAATTCCTTACGACTGGTTAAAGTATATTCAGAATTGAACTGTATCAGCACATCTGAAATCTAAACAGTTAATCATTACATATAATTTTAATGCTGAGAATACTCTACATTTTATATTTATTAAGATAACTGACTTGAGCATAAAGCGATTAGATAGCTGAGAAATGTAAGAAATTCAATAACTCATAAACACAGCTTTCAATGCATAGGAGCATCATGCAAGAATGCCATAAGATGTTAGTAGAATTGAAACACTACTTATATCTATCTATTTCTACAATGCAGTGCAATCTAAATATATTATAACATGTAGAGGAAACAGGAAAGAGTAACAAAATGCAGTAGCCTATCCCCATTTGGTTAAAACTGTGAGCCTTTTATTAAGTTCCCTACCATGGCAGTTTTTGTTTTGATGTCTGATTGCTCCCATGCTGTAAAAAATATATATTTTTATTTAAATATTTTTTTTTATAGAGATTTAACCTTTTAATATTCAAGGTTACAAGGAAGCAAATGTATAAGTACTGGCCGCTAACATTTTTCCCTGTACGCCACATGGACATCAGCACAGAATTAACCTCATTTCATCAGTGGGAAGATGTAGAACAAGAAGGAAAGCACAATGTTATGGCAATGTTATGTGTTTTATGAAGAATAAATGAAAGTCCCACCTCACCAAGGATAATCTGGAATGCCAGATTATCCTGACTATTGCCTCATCTAGACATCCATGATTTTCACTGATGAAAAAATAAATAAATACATTGAAAACCCTCTCCCATACATTAGTGTTCATCACGGACAGCATACAAATTGTTCACTGATGTGCTGTCCATGGGGCGTGATTCATCAAAGAAGTTTCGCCAGAATTCTGTCATAAATGGGTTTGAAAAGTCCCAACATTTTTGTGCAACTCTTTCCGCAAAAGTGGGCAGAGCTTGGGTGAAACGGGGGCGTAACGACACAGTTCATCTAATTCATAATGAGTTGTGGCATTCGTTACATCAGAAATCTTAGTAAGATCTGTGGCGTAACACACGGAGTGGCACACAAGAAAATCGCCGGTCTTGATGAATCTGGTCATAGACTTGTATCTGTATATTTCATCCATGATGCTTATCAAAAGTGGTCCTCAAAAACACATGGACATGTGAACAGACCCATAGACTACAATAGATATGTGTTCTATCCGTGCTAAACAAGGATGGACACATATGTGACTCAGACGCCTGAATGAGGACTAATAGTAAGGAAATTGGAGTTTCCATGATTTTTCAGTTGTTGAGGAACATGAGGGCTAATTTTCTCATTACATATAAAGGAGCAGAAGAGGGTACTTACAGTATGTGTGATTTGGCTCTGTGGCAAAGGAAAACGTTAACTTTGTAATTTGATATAGTTGTTTACAGAAGGCAATTACTTTGGAGGGCTTTTTCTCTCTCTACAGTCATGGCCAAAAGTATTGAGAATGAGACAAATAGTAATTTTTCCAAAGTTTACTGCTTCATTTTTTGTAATGGCAATTTGCATATACTCCTGAATGTCAAAGAGTGATCAGCTTAACAGCAATTACTGTACTTGCAAAGTCAATATTTGCCCAGAAAATGAACTTTAACCCCCAAAACACATTTCAACATCATTGCAGTCCTGCCTTAAAAGGAGCAGCTAACATCGTTTTAGTGATTGATCCATTAACACAGGTGTGGGTGTTGATGAGGACTGGGCTGGCGATCAATCAGTCATGATTAAGTAAAAATGACATCACTGGACACTTTAAAAGGAGGCTGGTTCTTGGTATCATTGTTTCTCTTCAGTTAATCATGGTTATCTCTAAAGAAACACGTGCAGCCATCATTGCACTGCACAAAAATGGCCTAACAGGGAAGAGTATCGCAGCTACAAAGATTGCACCTCAGTCAACAATCTATCGCATCATCAAGAACTTCAAGGAGAGAGCTTCCATTGTTGTCAAAAAGGCTCCAGGGCGCCCAAGAAAGACCAGCAAGCGCCAGGACCGTATCTTAAAACTGTTTCAGCTGCGGGATCGGACTACCAGCAGTGCCGAGCTTGCTCAGGAATGGCAGCAGGCTGGTGTGAGTGCTTCTGCACGCACTGTGAGGCGGAGACTCTTTGAGCAAGGGCTGGTTTCAAGGAGGGCAGCAAAGAAGCCACTTCTCTCCAGAAAAAACATCAGGGACCGACTGATATTCTGCAAAAGGTACAGGGAGTGGACTGCTGAGGACTGGGGCAAAGTCATTTTCTCTGATGAATCCCCTTTTCGATTGTTTGGGACATCTGGAAAACAGCTTATTCGGAGAAGAAGAGGTGAGTGCTACCACCAGTCTTGTCTCATGCCAACTGTAAAGCATCCTGAAACCATTCATGTGTGGGGTTGCTTCTCAGCCAAGGGAATCGGCTCACTCACGGTCTTGCCTAAAAACACAGCCATGAATAAAGAATGGTACCAGAATGTCCTCCAAGAGCAACTTCTCCCAACCGTCCAAGAGCAGTTTGGCGCCCAACAATGCCTTTTCCAGCATGATGGAGCACCTTGCCATAAAGCAAAGGTGATAACTAAATGGCTCATGGAACAAAACATAGAGATTTTGAGTCCATGGCCTGGAAACTCCCCAGATCTTAATCCCATTGAGAACTTGTGGTCAATCATCAAGAGACGGGTGGACAAACAAAAACCAACAAATTCTGGCAAAATGCAAGCATTGATTATGCAAGAATGGACTGCTATCAGTCAGGATTTGGTCCAAAAGTTGATTGAGAGCATGCCAGGGAGAATTACAGAGGTCTTGAAGAAGAAGGGGCAACACTGCAAATATTGACTTGCTGCATTAACTCATTCTAACTGTCAATATAACCTATTGGTACTCATAATATGATTGCAATTATATTTCTGTATGTGATATAAACATCAGACAAACACTAATAAAAACCAGAGGCCAGCAGATCATGTGAAAATATAATTTTGGTGTCATTCTCAAAACTTTTGGCCATGACTGTACACATTTAAGACTACCCAAGAGTATTAGAAATTCTGTATGTTCTATATAAATAGTTTGATGTTCATGGTGTGAAGTCTAGAAGGGTAAAGGGAGATGAGATTTTTAATTCTTGGGTATTTGAGACCATAGATTTGTCATTCTAATGGTTCCAAGACACCACTAATGGGAGGAGAGCCTATAGAGGTCCAAGAAGCAGAGGTGTAGACTGGTATGCACTGTACACTGCACAAATGCTTTAACTGCTTTATGCCTAGAGAAGTGATATGACAATCCATAGGTGTTGAGGGTGAAAAATAAATATACCATATTCATTTTAATTTAATTAGTCCTGTTGCATATGATAATATGTCAATCAGTTAAAGTCTCTAAATATTTTTTTCCCATCTTTTCACTGGAAAGTGTAACATACCTGGCGGCGTCCTTGCATAGTGGTCCATCTCCCACTGTGCAAAAGCACGCACTTGATCTCCAGTCCAGTCTGCTAGCCTGGCTTCCCTCCATGCTGTCTGCTTGCCTCTGTTTCTGCTGCTTAAGGGCGGCGCCCGATCACTTCCTGCTTCTTGTAGCTGCTGCAGGCACACCCCTTGTGCGTCCTCAGCCTATTGCTGTCTGTCACCTGGTATTTAACCCAGCTCCTCCCTGGAATCCATGCCTGAGCATTGTGTTCTGTCAGTTGGCTGCCTGTCACTGATGTGCCAGGTCTTGTCTATGCTTCCTGCCTTGCGGTATCAGTTCCCGTGTCTGAACTGTGTCCTGTCTGAACTATCTTCTAGCCTGTTGTCTTCTGCCTATCCTGGAGGCTGTATTTCCAGGCCAGTGTGAACACGCTCCTAGCCTGTTCTTTCCGCCTTCTAGGGGCCGCATACCTAGACCCGTTCCTGTATCTTGCCTATTCCTGTCTGAACACGCTCCTAGCCTTTTCGTTCCGCCTTCTAGGGGCCGCATACCTAGACCCGCTCCTGTATCTTGCTGCTGTGTCTGTTCTTGTCTGAATACTCTCCTAGCCTGTTACCTGCTTTTCTCTATGTCCGTACCTTCCCTTTTCCTGGAGAATCTGATCCCGTACCTAACTCCTCCTCGTTGTCCCTGTACTCCCGTTTGTAAGTTTAGAGTCCACTCGCTACTTCATTGCAAGTATCCTGTGTGTACCTAGTTCTTTCTGCCTTTCCCTTCCAGTCTGTTCCGTGTGAACAGAGCCCTGTCCCCTCTGCTCTGCCTTGCTCACCGCGCCGGCAGTCTCGCTCTGCTCTGACCCTTTGCTCGCTGCTCCGGCAGTCTCGCTCTGCTCTGACCCTTTGCTCGCTGCTCCGGCAGTCTCGCTCTGCTCTGACCCTTTGCTCGCTGCTCCGGCAGTCTCGCTCTGCTCTGACCCTTTGCTCGCTGCTCCGGCAGTCTCGCTCTGCTCTGACCCTTTGCTCGCTGCTCCGGAAGTCTCTCTCTGCTCTGACCCTTTGCTCGCTGCTCCGGCAGTCTCTCTCTGCTCTGACCCTTTGCTCGCTGCTCCGGCAGTCTCTCTCTGCTCTGACCCTTTGCTCGCTGCTCCGGCAGTCTCGCTCTGCTCTGACCCTTTGCTCGCTGCTCCGGCAGTCTCGCTCTGCTCTGACCCTTTGCTCGCTGCTTCGGCAGTCTCGTACTGCTCCTCTCTCGCTCACCGCTCCAGGCGACCTTGTCCTGCTCTTCTCTCGCTCACCGCTCCAGGCGGTCTCGTCTTGTTCTGCTCTTGCTTGCCGCTCTGGGCGGCCTCACTCTGCTGTTTGTCCACCGCATCTGCGGTTCTGTTCCTGAGTCCCAGTCTGTACTGGGTCCTATCCACTCGGTGCTCCAACCTGTCGTACCTGCCAGTACCTCCCAGCCTGCATACCAGTCGTGCTTACCAGCATCCGCCAGTCTGCATACCAGCCGTGTCTGCCTATACCCAGCAGTCTGTGTGCCAGCCTAACCTGCCTGTTCCTGTATTCCCCTGTGTGGGTCAACAGCCGTGTCCGGGGTCTG
The DNA here is from genome assembly GCF_046119375.1 of Phyllobates terribilis. Classification (NCBI taxonomy): domain Eukaryota; kingdom Metazoa; phylum Chordata; class Amphibia; order Anura; family Dendrobatidae; genus Phyllobates; species Phyllobates terribilis. The sequence goes on along the minus strand of NW_027362761.1, from coordinate 14,761,918 downwards.
TCCTGGAGTAGCACCTGGTCCCTCTGCTCGGTTCCTCCTTGGTGCACTGGCGTCGTATGCCGTCGTGCGACCCTGGTCAGATCGGGTGGATACTTAGTTACGCCCCTCCAGGCATTCACTCTCCGGCACGGTCCAGTGGAATCACTACATATACACGCACACGCCACTCAGCCCGGGCGTGTGCATTACAGAAAGCACTAAAATATTTTATGTCCCAAATGTTTTTCTTTTATATACCAGTCTTCATTTTCTGTTTAGTATCCTATGACTAAGGGAACGACTGTCGTGCCAGAAACAGGTTACTTTTAAAGTTCTTTTAAAACTGTGCTAAATAAAATTTGTTGTTTTACCTGGATGGTCATGCCGAAAGGTATCCTTCCTCCCCTTTCTACCAAAATATATAATTAAGTCCTGGTTTCCCATAAAATACACAACCTGTTAGATAATTCATGTTGCCCTAACCAAGGACATCATGGATCAGAGACTGGCTCTATTATTGCAGTTATGTGTGTTTAAAGGGTACATGTCATCAGTTTTAAGTATCTAAACAAATGCCTCCACTTTTATCTACTCCTTTACTGCAATCCACAAATGTGTCTATCATCTCCTGACTTCTCCTACAATGGCTTGCGAAAGTCCCCTTGACAATTTTTTGTGTTTTGCTACCTCACAACCTGGAATTTCACTGATTTTTTTTTGAAGGTTTGCATCAGTTCATGTAAAGAACATATTTGCCTAATAAGGTTCTATGAGTAACTGGGAGTTATATTGAATTCATGATAGCCAATAAGAAATACTCCCATTAACATGTATAATCAATCTTTAATAAATAGAACTTAACATACAGCAATAAAAACAACAATAAAAGAAGGATAAACTGCAGAGACTAGTAAATTTGGCAATTCCGAATCAATTTCCATGCCCTTGGGAAATGCGCTCATCTGTTACAATCAAAAATTACGTGACTTAGTAGACTTGATGTTTTTGAGCCCACATGGAGAAAGGTAAATTTACAAATCACTATATATATATATATATATATATATATATATATATACAGTACAGACCAAAAGTTTGGACACACCTTCTCATTTAAAGATTTTTCTGTATTTTCATGACTATGAAAATTGTACATTCACACTGAAGGCATCAAAACTATGAATTAACACATGTGGAATTATATACTTAACAAAAAAGTGTGAAACAACTGAAAATATGTCTTATATTCTAGGTTCTTCAAAGTAGCCATCTTTTGCTTTGATGACTGCTTTGCGCACTCTTGGCATTCTCTTGATGAGCTTCAAGAGGTAGTCACCGGAAATGGTCTTCCAACAATCTTGAAGGAGTTCCCAGAGATGCTTAGCACTTGTTGGCCCTTTTGCCTTCACTCTGCGATCCATTTCACCCCAAACCATCTTGATTGGGTTCAGGTCTGGTGACTGTGGAGGCCAGGTCATCTGGCGTAGCACCCCATCACTCTCCTTCTTGGTCAAATAGCCCTTACACAGCCTGGAGGTGTGTTTGGGGTCATTGCAGCCAGGGTCATCTATCTGGCTAATCGTTACTCAGACGCTTCCGCTCTGTGCCAGTCATTGCACTGGCTGCCCATGAATTATAGGATCCGATTTAAATTGCTTGTTCTCACCCACAAAGCTCTCCACAGTGTGGCACCCCCCTACATCTCTTCCCTCATCTCTGTCTATCGGCCTACCCGTTTTCTACGCTCTGCAAGCGACTTTCGACTAACATCCGCACTAATCCGTACCTCCCACTCCCGGCTTCAAGACTTCTCCCGAGCTGCACCTATTCTTTGGAATGCTCTACCCCAAGAAATTAAGATGAACCACAATTTACACAGTTTTAGGCGCTCCCTAAAAACACATCTGTTTAGGGTGGCCTATCACATTCCCTAATCAAAGTCCTTTTATATTCTCATAGCCCATTCCTTATTTCTCCAAACATAAGTCTCCACCCAACCAAAAAGCACTAGATACTGGCTGGTGATAAGCTCATGCAGCCTCTATCTATCCCTCATCCCCTCAAGATGGCTGGACCATCCTTGTAAATAAGCCATTGTACTTTGTGTCACCCCCACCTCATTGTAGATTGTAAGCTCTTAGGAGCAGGGTCGTCATTATTTTTGCTGTAATTATTGTATTATCTTTAGCTATGTTACTTATGACTTGTACATGAACCTGTGAATTGTTAAGCGCTGCGGAATATGTTGGCGCTATATAAATAAAGATTATTATTATTATTATTATTATTATTATTGTCCTGTTGAAAAATAAATGATGGTCCAACTAAACGCAAACCGGATGGAATAGCATGCCGCTGCAAGATGCTGTGGTAGCCATGCTGGTTCAGTATGCCTTCAATTTTGAATAAATCCCCAACAGTGTCACCAGCAAATCACCCCCACACCATCACACCACCTCCTCCATGCTTCACGGTGGGAACCAGGAATGTAGAGTCCATCCGTTCACCTTTTCTGCGTCGCACAAAGACACAGTGGTTGGAACCAAAGATCTCAAGTTTGGACTCATCAGACCAAAGCACAGATTTCCACTGGTCTAATGTCCATTCCTTGTGTTCTTTAGCCCAAACAAGTCTCTTCTGCTTGCTGCCTGTCCTTAGTAGTGGTTTCCTAGCAGCTATTTTACCATGAAGGCCTGCTGCACAAAGTCTCCTCTTAACAGTTGTTGTAGAGATGTGTCTGCTGCTAGAACTCTGTGTGGCATTGACCTGGTCTCCAATCTGAGCTGCTGTTAACCTGTGATTTCTGAGGCTGGTGACTCGGATAAACTTATCCTCAGAAGCAGAGGTGACTCTTGGTCTTCCTTTCCTGGGGCGGTCCTCATGTGAGCCAGTTTCTTTCTAGCGCTTGATGGTTTTTGCGACTGCACTTGAGGACACTTTCAAAGTCTGCCCAATTTTTCAGACTGACTGACCTTCATTTCTTAAAGTAATGATGGCCACTCGTTTTTCTTTACTTAGCTGCTTTTTTCTTGCCATAATACAAATTCTAACAGTCTATTCAGTAGGACTATCAGCTGTGTATCCACCTGACTTCTGCACAACACAACTGATTGTCCCAACCCCATTTATAAGGCAAGAAATCGCACTTATTAAACCTGACAGGGCACACCTGTGAAGTGAAAACCGTTTCCGGTGACTACCTCTTGAAGCTCATCAAGAGAATGCCAAGAGTGTGCAAAGCAGTCATCAAAGCAAAAGGTGGCTACTTTGAAGACCCTAGAATATAAGACATATTTTCAGTTGTTTCACACTTTTTTGTTAAGTATATAATTCCACATGTGTTAATTCATAGTTTTGATGCCTTCAGTGTGAATGTCCAATTTTCAAAGTCATGAAAATACAGAAAAATCTTTAAATGAGAAGGTGTGTCCAAACTTTTGGTCTGTACTGTATATATACACTGTATATAAAGATAAATAATTAAATTCAAGTATATAATGAATATTAAACACCAATAATAGACTACCTCTCCCTAGTGGTCTAGTACTCAAAGGATTTCAAAGTGTATATACGGTAAATATATATTGCGCAATAAAGGCTAGTAGGGTGCAAAGTGAGTAAATGCCATTTGTATCAGGACTGACACTGCGCACATAGATATGCATCCGCCCCACAACTGTCACACAATTCAGGGAATAAAGTGCTGATGCTTCAAAAATGAAAGATAGTGTGACATTGACGAGGCAAACACACACCCAAGAGGAGATGAGAGTGAAAATAAAACTTGGACTACCACAGAAAAAAAGGTGATGCTAGTGAAATCCATATAAAAAATGTATATAAAAAAATACCTTTTAGAGCTGGAGTACTCAGAACTGAGGACTATTCAGGCCATTGGCAGCGCAGCACAGCACTCATGGTTTCCTAGACAACGCGTCCTCGTGACACTGCGCTGCTTCCGCCCCTCCATGACGCTCTCCGGGGCATGTCTACAAGGGAGGGTGCGCGGGTGTGCAGTCTGGACGCCGCAGCTGGGAGACTTCGTGACAAGTCCACCTCATGTGAGCGCATCATACAACTGACCAATGATACTGACGCAGCTGATTGACTGCATCGGCATATAAAAACATCTATTTCCTTCTATTCAGTATATATCCTATCTGAACTTTTGAAGAAGCACACAGCGAAACGCGAGTCAGGGTTTCTTTTGGTAACTATGAAGTGGTAATTTTCCTGTGAAAAGTGATCTCTTGTCTGCTTTTTTATCCTCAAGGTTTCTGACTGCTGCGTGCCTTGGTATGAGTGTGACGTTGATGAGGCAAACAATCTTTCATTTTTGAAGCATCAGCACTTTATTCCCTGAATTGTGTGACAGTTGTGGGCGGATGCATATCTATGTGCGCAGCGTCAGTCTTGAACCAAATGGCATTTACTCACTTTGCACCTTACTAGCATTTATTGTGCAATATATACACTGTGTTCCAAATTATTATGCAAATAATATTTTCTCAGATTTTCCCAAATTACCTATATGAATTGCAGTCATTGTAATTTTCCAGTCAAATAACTATTAGAGTACAATTGAAAGGTTTTTGTACACACTGCCTATGATAACAGTATATTTTAAAAAAAATAATAAACTCAAACTGCACTCAAAATGCATGTTCCAAATTATTATGCACAGCAGAGTTTTCAACCTTTTCATTTTAATAAAGAACAAAAAAATGGTCATTTTTGAAATTATAAGCATTAGCAGGTTATTACAAACTGAAATCAAACAGCAGAGATGCAGATGTGTTATGTGCAGCATGAGACGGTGCATCTCTGGCTGCTATGGGCATAAAAGGGGACAAACTTATGGTGTGGCACCTATGCTCCCCTGACCTCAACCCCATTGAGAACCTCTGGAGCATCATCAAAAGGAGTGTCTATGACGGTGGGAGGCAGTTCACATCTAAACAACAGCTCTGGGAGGGTATTCTGTCCTCATGCAAAACAATTGAAGCAGAAACCATCCAAAACCTGACAAATTCAATGAACGAGAGAGTTCAGAAGCTCCTTTCGAACAAGGGGTCCTATGTGCAAATGATACATCACCTAGAATAAAGTTTTGAGTTGAAAACTGTTTGATTTCAGTTTGTAATAACCTGCTAATGCTTATAATTTCAAAAATGACCATTTTTTTGTTCTTTATTAAAGTGAAAAGGTTGAAAACTCTGCTGTGCATAATAATTTGGAACATGCATTTTGAGTGCAGTTTGAGTTTTTTATTTTTTTTAAAAATATACTGTTATCATAGGCAGTTTGTACAAAAACCTTTCAATTGTACTCTAATAGTTATTTGGCTGGAAAATTACAATGACTGCAATTCATATAGGTAATTTGGGAAAATCTGAGAAAATATTATTTGCAAAATAATTTGGAACACAGTGTATTTATATCCACTTTGAAATCTTTTGAGTGCTTGTAGGGGGAAGTAGTCTATGATTGGTGTTTAATATTCATTATATTCTTGTATTTATTTATCTATATTGATATAGTGATTTGTAGATTTACCTTTCTCCATTTGGGCTCAAAAACATCAAGTCTACCAAGTAACGTCATTTTCTGATTATATAACAGATGAGCACATTTCCCGAGGGCATGGGAACTGATTTGTAATTGCTTTTACTAGTCTCTGCAGTTTATCCTTCTTCTTTTATTGTTATTTTAATGGCTGTGTGTTAATTTGTATTTAATAAAGATTGATTATAAATTTTAAAGGGAGTATTTTGAATACTGAGGGCTGAGAGTTTTGGTGGGTGGTCCTCTCTTGGTAGGTTTGTTGTGGTATCATGTTCTTTCCATTTAATGATAATGGATTTGATAGTGTTCCGGGGGATCATCAGAGATTGGGATATTTTTTGTTTTTTTATAACCCAACCCTGATGTCCCAACAACTTTGTCCCTGACTTGTTTGGAGATCTCCTTGGTCTTCATGGTGTTGTTCGGTTAATGGTGTTGCAGCCTCTGTGGCCTTTCAGAAAAGGTGTATATATACTGTCAGATCATGTGACACTTAGATTGCACACAAGTGGACTTCCTTTCACTAAGCATGTGACTTATGAAGGTATTTGCTTGCACCAAAATTTTTTAGGAGCTTCATAACAAAAAGGGTGAATACATATGCACAAGCCAATAGTTATAGTTATTTGATCCCATAAATTCAATTAATGCCTATATTTTTCTCACCTCACCAACTTAAACTATTTAGTGCTGATGCATCACACACAAATCAGATTATAAAAATATTTAACCACAGGTTGTAATGTAACAAAATAGGTAAAAAGCCAAGGGGGTGAATACTTTCGCAAGCCACTGTGTAACTCCTCAAAAATACCATTCAAATTTCGTCTGTGTGCTCTGTAAATTAGTATTATCTGATTGGATGGGGATTATCTCTGAGTTGCCTGTGCCTCCTCTCTTTTCCTAATTGCCGTTCTCCAGCTTTGATTGACGTGCCTGACGCATCCTACGTCATCCACATGGCGCAACAAAATCTCACGCCAGGGCAGTAGCAGGCCCACCCAGGCGCACTTTGCTCTGTACTACTGGGGGCACAGTATAGGACATCCATGCGCATGCGCCAAAAGATGCCGGCTCCTGCGTACCTACGCTCCTATCGAATGATAAGCTGAAAAATTAAGAAATTAATAAACAGTTTTTTCCCAGATTAGAACGCTGATGGCCTATTGTCTTGGTAAGCCATCGATATTAAGTAGGTCGGGATCTGGCTCTTTGCAGATCAGCTGCTAGTTAGTAGTGTCTGTCCTGGGTGTTGCAGTGCTGACCGATTTAAGTGAATAGGATAGTGCTGCCATAGCCAGCACAGCGGCTATCAAGTGCACACATTCAGGTAGATGGAGCACTCTGAACAATGAAGAGGCTGCAGCACTCTAACACTGGCCACTTTAAATACCTGACCAGTGGAGGTAGCAAGAGTCAGACCCCACTGATCTGACCATTAATATTCTAATTTCTGAGACACCTCATTTTTCAAAATAAAACAGTTTGTAAATTAAAGAAACTCCTTTTATCTCCTTTTAGTTGCAGTAAGTGCTTCAATTTTAAGTTCTGCACAACCTGTCAACAATGTCAATAGATGATAACAGTAGTATTTTAGCAGCTCACACATTGTATCCCCATTAGTCATTAGTAAGCGATCTTGCTTTCTTGCAGCCTTTTACATTACAAGGGTTGAATACTTTGTTTCCTGCGTGCTTGGGGGCTAAGGAGGAAAAACTGATGGTATTACTGTTCTGACAACTGTGAGTAGTTTATTGGAATGCAGTAATGGACACCGCACATGGATGTAAAATCACTAATGAATATCTTAGCTGGACTCATTTGCTCAGACATAAAGGAAGAAAAAGTATAAACCTAATTTTGTGGATAACTTGGTGGTGTCATTGGGCTACATAGGAAGGCGGGGGTACGATGAGGAACAGTCCAGTAGTGCTGCATGCTGCTGATAACAGACTCCACTGATAATTCCAGGAATGTCTAAACGCGAACACAAACATGCTGACTACACATCTGAAAACAGGCGTACACAGACCATGCAAACACAACTACAGTGTGGGTGCAAACTGGAGACAGTTGCAGATTCATGAAATACCCCAAATGTTTGGACACAAACAAGGCCGTTAACAGCCCAAAAATACTGGGACATAAAGATGGATATTCTTTCTCCCACAAGATTAGACATCAATGGTATGACGTATAGAATAATACCCATACGCGTATGTGACCTCCAGAATAATTGAGGCATGTAATCAGATGTGGCAACAAAACCCTAGAACTTTTGTATACAGTTTTACAGCGGACTCCATCTCACATGGCTATTTCTGACCCTGATACACTGCTACAGTGTAAAACGTTTCTGTCTTGTCCTTGCTTTTGTTTAGTAGACAGTTCTTCCATCTCACATGGCTATTTCTGACCCTGATACACTGCTACAGTGTAAAACGTTTCTGTCTTGCCCTTGCTTCCTACTCCCTTCTATAGATTCCATTTTTACCTTATATACAGCTGTATGAAAACCAATATTGCGATAACCACAATGCTACTCTCTGCGAAACTCATGGTCAAGATATTTCTTCTCTGCCCTTTGCACCCTCAGCCACCCTCTGCACAGTCATGGCATCTCATCATTACTGTCATTACAGGTATTCCTTGTACCCACCCCTGCTAATTTGGGTTCCTTCCACTCTCTCTCACCTTTTATTCCTGTGATACTTCTCTTTCTGTCCAGTGCCCATCCTCTCTACTCTGAACTTGCAAAATGTGCATGTTTAGGGACTGTCAGACAAAGTCCAGAGATCATAGTGGTAGTGACACACCCAGGGCAGAGGAGGGACCTACAGACAACTCTGAATAAGGGGTAATCTGTGAATTTTTAAAAGTGGTGAGCTGAGCGTCTTTTTGGATGAACGCACATGCATGTGGGAGTGCCAACGATGGGGTATAGGTGGGGCAGAATTTAAAAGGGATCGTACATGAAGTTTGTGTAACGTACCATTCAGATCCTACAGTACAATGCTATGCACATGCTGCCACACATAGACCGCAAAATATCCACATCCACTGCCACACACATCATGCAATGGTTTCCACTTACCTGCTCTCTTTTCTCTAAACTGCTGCATAGCACCTGCCAGGGGGGAGGGTATTTAAACATCCTGTCCGGTGTCAGGGGTATTTTAGGAATCAGCACTGTTCAGAATATGACAGGAACAGCAAGAAGATATCTGTCAGTCCTGTAGAAGAGATCTCAGAATGAAACTAAAAGGTGGAGAGAGAGCAATGAACTCCCTTGCAAGTGCCTTTGTAATAAAAAAAAAACATCAACTCATGCACATACCAATGGACAATAAAACAATTCAAGCACTGTCTTTTATCCCTTTTTCGGAAAGTATTCTTGGTTACAATAATAACTTATGATCACTTGATAACCTAAGGCCTGTAAATATAGATATGGAGATATGGAAAAGTTATAACTGCGTGTGTACATAGAGGATATATGATATATACAGTGTATATATATATATAATAAATATATATATACATATATATATACAGTATACACTGCTCAAAAAAATAAAGGGAACACTCAAATAACACATCCTAGATCTGAGTGAATGAAATATTCTCATTGAATACTTTGTTCTGTACAAAGGTGAATGTGCTGACAACAAAATCACACAAAAATCATCAATGGAAATCAAATTTATTAACCAATGGAGGCCTGGATTTGGAGTCACTCCCAAAATTAAAGTGGAAAAACACACTACAGGCTGATCCAACTTTATGTAATGTCCTTAAAACAAGTCAAAATGAGGCTCAGTATTGTGTATGGCCTCCACGTGCCTGTATGACCTCCCTACAACGCCTGGGCATGCTCCTGATGAGGTTGCGGATGGTCTCCTGTGCGATCTCCTCCCAGACCTGGACTAAAGCATCCGCCAACTCCTGGACAGTCTGTGATGCAACGTTGGTGGATGGAGCGAGACATGATGTCCAGATGTGCTCAATCGGATTCAGGTCTGAGGAACGGTCAGGCCAGTCCATAGCTTCAATGCCTTCATCTTGCAGGAACTGCTGACACACTCCAGCCACATGAGGTCTGGAATTGTCCTGCATTAGGAGGAACCCAGGGCCCGCCGCACCATCATATGGTCTCACAAGGGGTCTGAAGATCTCATCTCGGTACCTAACGGCAGTCAGGCTACCTCTGGCGAGCACATGGAGGGCTGTGCGGCCCTCCAAAGAAATGCCACCTCACACCATTACTGACCCACTGCTAAACCGGTCATGCTGAAGGATGTTGCAGGCAGCAGATCGGTCTCCACAGCATCTCCAGACTCTGTCATGTCTGTCACATGTGCTCAGTGTGAACCTGCTTTCATCTGTGAAGAGCACAGGGCGCCAGTGGCGACTTCGCCAATCCTGGTGTTCTGTGGTAAATGCCAAGTGTCTTGCTCGGTGTTGGGCTGTGAGCACAACCCCCATCTGTGGACGTTGGGCCCTCATACCAACCTCATGGAGTCGGTTTCTAACCGTTTGTGCAGACACATGCACATTTGTGGCCTGCTGGAGGTCATTTTGCAGGGCTCTGGCAGTGCTCCTCCTGTTCTTCCTTGCACAAAGGCGGAGGTAGCGGTCCTGCAGCTGGGTTGTTGCCCTCCTACGGTCCCCTCCACGTCTCCTGCTGTACTGGCCTGTCTCCTGGTAGCATCTCCAGCCTCTGGACACTACACTGACAGACACAGAAAACCTTCTTGCCACTCTTGCCACAGCTCGCATTGATGTGCCATCCTGGATGAGCTGCACTACCTGAGCAACTTCTGTAGGTTGTAGAGTCCGTCTCATGCTACCACGAGTATGAAACCACAACCAACATTCAAAAGTGACCAAAACATCAGCCAGAAAGCATGGGTACTGAGAAGTGGTCTGTGGTCCCCACCTGCAGAACCACTCGTTTATTGAGGGTGTCTTGATAATTGCCAATGATTTCCATCTATTGTCTATTCCATTTGCACAACAGCATGTGAAATTGATTGTCAATCAGTGTTGGTTCCTAAGTGGACAGTTTGATTTCACAAAAGTTTGATCTACTTGGAGTTATATTCTGTTATTTGAGTGTTTTTTTCAGCAGTGTATATAGTATACACACACAGTATTTACATATATAAACACAAGTTGGAACCTTTGCTGTTATGCACATTTATTACAATTACATATTATTACATGTAAAGTGCCATGGAATAAATGGTGCTATAATAATAAATAATAATAATAGCAGATAGTATAGCTCTACACGCTTCATAATTCATCTTGCTTTGTCAAATCATCAGTAAATACCAGGGACCATATATGCCTATGCTGCCAAAACTGCCTCCACCATGTTTGACAGGTGACGTGGTATATTTTGGATAATGAACTGTTCGCTTCCTTCTACCTTCTGTTCTTTTTCCACATTCTAGGATCAAATATAGTTTCTTACGTTCTTACGTTAAAAATAGCTATATATCCATAAAAATTGGATGTAAAATATTATAACGTTCAGGGTCAGATGAATGTATGGAAAATTGACAATTTTTCATGCAGGAAACTTGGACAATTTTCATCTGAATTGCCATCTGTGTGCCATCCATGTGTCCGTATTCACACCATGTGGCATCTGTATTCATACATCAGCATTTTAAAATGTACATGATCAGATACAGTTTTCTAGGTTAATAATGACAATGTATCTGTAAAAATTAGATGCAATAATGATACAATGCTCGGTATGGCATTATAGACTTGTATAGGTGAGTCTCATCTGATATTGAAGAGAATAGTGCACCCTGCAATTTTTTTTACATGAATGCTCGGTCTGTGAGGAAAAACTCTCATCAGAACATCCCTATTGAATTACATTGGTCAGTGTGCGGTCCGATTTTTACTCAGGTTCGTATACAGTAATATGCTCATCTGAAAGAGCCCTAAAAGTAATTTTACAACTGTCTCAAAGTGTTAGTCTGGTGACAAATTAGGGTACGTTCAGATGACTTTTTTTTTTTACAGTAACCTAAAAAATTTATTCAATAGGACTGAGTGTTCATGTAAAAAAAAATCACAGCATGCGCTATTCCCTTATGTATATTGGATAAGATGTGGGTGTGCAAAAAAAAAAATCACATCAGCTTTACATGCAATTTTTATGGATACATAGCCATTATTAACGTAAGAAACTATATTTGATCCTAGAATGTGGAAAGAGAACAGAAGGTGGAAGGAAGCGAACAGTTCATTATCCAACGTATACCACGTCTCCTATCATGCATGGTGGAGGAAGGTTTGGCAGCATAGGCATGCATGGTTCCTTGTGTTTACTGATGACTTGACTAAGCAAGATGAATTATGAAGCGTGTAGAGCTATACGATCTGCTAAGATTCAGCCGTAAGCTACAGAACTGGTACTGAGCTTCACAGTACAGATGTATATAATGACCCAAACACACCACAAAAGCAACCCGAGGCAGTCCACTGACCTCAACCTGATTCAATTATGGAAGTCATGGTTAAAGGAAAAATACCCCCAAACTACTAACAGAAGATGGCATTACAAGAGAAAAAACGAAGTATTTGCTGATGTCAATGATTTCTAGACCCCAAAGTCATTGACTGCATAGTATTTCTATCTACAGTAAATACTGTATTATTAATAATGATTATGTTTATAATTTAGTTTGTTCAACTTATGTTTGCACCTGTAACAATCAAGGAGCTATAAAAACAATGATTGCAATTCTAATAATTTACCCTTATAATGTAATATCAGGTCTCTAATAAAGTTTTTAATCATTCCTTTAGTTCACCTAAGTGTTAGTGCAGTCTCCCGTGCATCCCCCTACTCTGGAACTCTCTACTCCAACACATCAGACTCTCACCTAATGTGGATATCTTCAAAAGAAACCTGAAGACCCACCTCTTCCGACAAGTCTACAACCTGCAGTAACCACCGCCCCACTATACCGCTGCACGACTAGCTCTACCCCACCTACTGTATCTTCACCCATCCCTTGTAGATTGTGAGCCCTCACGGGCAGGGTACTCGCTTCTCCTGTACCAGTCGCTGACTTGTATTGTTCAAAATTATTGTAATTGCTTGTGCTTTGTATACCCCTTTGACATGTAAAGCGTCAAGGAATAAATGACGCTATAATAATAAATAATAATAATAATGTGTAAAACAATGTTTAATCTCAGTGTTTGCAGCTCTAGACTAGTCCAGGAGCGCTGTCATTCAGTCCTCTGTATCAAACCCACATCAGCAAAATGTACAAGTCAGCATGAGCGGAGAGGAGAAAAAAAAGGAACTTCTTTTCCTCCTGCCTGCACAAGCTGGATTGTCACTTCTGCACCTCCCTGCACATGGTGATTTGTCTCTTCTTCTCCTCCTCAAAGCACAGTGGTTTGACACTTTTACATCTCCCTGCACAAGCTGGTTTGTCACTTCTGCTCTTCCCTGCACACGTTTGCCACTTCTCCCTGTACACGCTGGTTTGTTACTTCGCACTGCACAAGATGGTTTGTCTCTTTTTCTTCTCCTCCCTGCACATGCTGGTTTGTAATTTCTCCTCCTCCCTGTACATAGTGGTTTGTCACTCCTCCTCCTCTCTGTACACCGTGGTTTGTCACTTCTCCTCTCCAAACAAGGTGGTATCGTCTCTTCTTCCCCTCCTCCCTGCACACACTGGTTTGCTACTTCTCCTCCCTGTACATGGTGGTTTTATCACTTCTCCTCCTCACTGCACATGCTGGTTTGTCACTCTTCCTCCTCCATGTACACACTGGCTGTCACATCTTCTCCCTGCACATGCTGGTTTGTCACTTCTTCTCCTTGCTCTCCCTGCACAAGGTGGTTTGTCTCCTCCTCCTTGTATACACTGGTTTGTCACTTCTCCCTGCGTTTCCTGAACACACTGGTTTGTCACTTCTTCTACTCCTCTGTGCAAACTGTGGTTTGTCACATCCTCTCCACACTACACATGGTGGTTTGTCACTTCTCCTCCCTGCACATGGTGGTTTGTCACTTCTCCCTATATATGGTGGTTTGTCACTTCTCCCTGTACATGCTGGTTTGTCACATCTCCTCCTCCCTGCAAGGCAGGTTGTCACTTCTCCTCCTCTGTACACTCTAGTTGGTCACTTCTCCTCCTCCCTGTACATGCTGGTTTGTCACTTCTCCCTATATATGCTCGTTTGTCACTTCTCCTCTCTGCACACACTGGTTTGTCACTTTTTCTTCTCCCTGCTCTTCCCGAATACACTGGTTTATCACTTCTCCTCATCCCTGTCATGCTGGTTTGTCATTCATGCCACTCTGGACTCAGGGGCGTACTTTGAAATTATGGGGCCCCATAGCAAAAGTTATAATTGGCCCCCCCCCAATACTTTAATGTTAGGCAAGGTCAAAGAAGAGCATATCTCACAATTTTGCAGACCTTACAAAGTCATTTTCCTCCGATTGAAGCCCCCTAGACTGCCCTTTCATTGCCCCCATAAAGTATGATGCCAACTATAGTGTCCCCCCGAGACACAGTATGATACCTCCACAGTGAATTCTTCCACAGTTGCTCTCCATACACAAGGCATGATGACCCTATTGTACCCCCCTCCCCCGGCAAAGTATGGTGACCCCAATACAGTATGATGCACCAACTGTAACTGCCACACAGCTCTCCATGCAGTATAATGGCCCCCGCTCCCCTCCACTCAGTATGATGGCCCCAATACAACCATCCACCCTGTATAATGGCCCCCACCCAGCCTTCCAAACAGCATACTGACCCCCCCACGGTCCTCTACACAGTGTTATGGACCCCACAAAAACTTTCATACTGTATAATTTCTTGCATACAGTATAATGGCCACCACATAGCCCTCCAAACAGTAAAATGGCCCAGACATAGCAATGCAAATAGCATAATGCCCCCCACATAGACCTGCAAACAGAGTAATGCCCCCACATAGACCTGCCGCTGCAAAATTATAATGACCCCCACATAGTTCTGCAAACAGTATAATTCCCTCCCCTACATAGACCTGCAAACAGCATAATGTACACACATAGTCCTGGAAAAAGTATAATGGGCCCCACATAGCCCTCCATACAGTATAATGGGCCTCACATAGTCCTCCATACAGAATAACGGCCCCACATAGCCCTCCATACAGTATAATGGGCCCCACATAGCCCTCCATACAGAATAATGGGCCCCACATAGTCCTCCATACAGTATAATGGGACTCACATAGCCCTCCATACAGTACAATGGGCCTCAAACAGTCCTCCATACAGTAAAATGGCCATAGTCCTCCATACAGAATGGGCCCCACATACAGAATAATGGGCCCCACATAGCCCTCCATACAGAATAATGGGCCCCACATAGTCGTCCATACAGAATGGGCCCCACATAGTTGTCCATACAGAATAATAGGCCCCATATAGTCCTCCATACAGTATAATGGCCCCACATAGTCCTCCATACAGTATATTGGGCCTCACATAGTCCTCCATACAGAATAATGGCCCGACATAGCCCTCCATACAGTATAATGGGCCCCACATAGCCCTCCATACAGTATAATGGGCCCCACATAGCCCTCCATACAGTATAAAGGGCTCCACATAGTCCTCCATATAGAATAATGGCCCATCATAATGCTCCATACAGTATAACGGGCCCCACATAGTCCTCCATACAGTATTATGGGCCTCACACAGTCCTCCATACAGTAAAATGGTCCCACAGTCCTCCATACAGAATAATGGGCCCCACATAGTCCTCCATACAGTATAATGGGCGAGGACCTGGATGCCGATACAGTTGACTGTACGATGCAGGGGAGTCTGGTGCTGGCACAACGGTACTCCTGACTAATGGGCCCCATTGCGGCTGTGTGGCCTGCCATCATTGGCGGTATGCCACTGTATCTGTCGGTCTGTCTTGTATTGATCTATAGCAGATCCGATCCCACTTTCAGTTGAGCTCTTGACCCCTGAAAAAATGACCTCCGATGTCTGCCTGCTGGCAATGACATCATGAGGAAGAGGCTGTTTCCTCCGCAATCACGGAACATGAACATAATTATTAAAATCCCTGCAGGATGTCAGACAGTCACAACTAATCAGCAGGGTTCTATTTGGAAAATCCACTCCCGATGTGCCTAGTATAGCAGCTGCTGTCCCTTTAATTGTTGCAGGGAGGAGACCCCCTCACACTGATATCTGCCTGTGTCTATAATAAGAATGCCATCATGTAAGATCTGCACTTGATTCCATCCTCTTGTTGTTGTTGATGATGGTCTTCAGCTCCTCGAGCACTTACCGTTTCCCGGCTGCTGCACCCACGTTGTCTGGTCCTCTGCAGAACTTTCATGACGTCTGCAGCATGATGAGATGACCTCATCACGCTGCACGTCGAACAGGGAGAAGACCCCGGAAGTACCAGCGCTGAGTGGTGGTGCGGGCCCTGGGAGAGAGAGTGTCATATGATGCTCCCTCCTCCATCAATACTTTCAACTGAATGGGCATCTGCCGATACAGTTGAATATGGAGCGGGGGTCGGCCGATGCGGGGGGTGAATGGTGCAGACGACTGCTATGGGGGTCCATATTGTATTGCAGCATGTCAATTTCTGTAGCGGAGATGCTAGTCTCCACTGCAGATCTTGAACAATTAAATGTCAGTAACATAGTAACATAGTTTTTAAGGTTGAAGGAAGACTAAGTCCATCTAGTTCAACCCTAACCTAACATGTTGATCCATGTTAGGCTATGGGCGGTGGGTCCGCATGTACTGACAAAGAACTGTGGCAAGTAGAACGCAGCGTTTTGGATGCAGCGAAAATGCGCTGCTATTCCTGATCGTGGGGACGTACCCTTAAGGTTTCAAACAGAGTGAGTTCATCCTTAATACTACTAGTCAGAGATATGTGCGAATTTATAAATGAACCTGAGCTGGAAATAAGCCAGCCAGGGTAGACATTTTCAAATATTCACTCCGCAAGGGTTACACCGATTTATTTAAAGTGAATATCAGTAAATGGAAATATAAAAAAAATTACCACCTACAACTACTGTTCCACAGATTAAACCTTTCACCAACTATAGCAATACTATTTATCTTTACTGTGGCATGAAAACTCTGAGACAAGTGATATTTCTGCCTTTCACGCATGACATAAATGTGACAATTTAGGGCTATACAGTAGGCAGCTCATATGTGTAGGCACCATATTTCCCCAGCAGGAAAATATTTTCACAAATCATTTGATTAATCATGTAACATTATCTCTGTGTGGCTCAGTATAAAATAGAAGGTAAAAGCAAGTAAAGCTTGGACCTTTAGAAAGCACTGTATTAAGGATGAGGTCTAATAAATGTGGTTGCAAAATCATCTGGAGGGGTACTCCAAATCCTTACAAGCAAGCAATATTTTTTTGCTGAAACTGAAATACCACTTTGAGGCATGATACACTTGGCATGCAATGAACACAAAGTCACAAGCCAAGTTAGTCAAAGCTTGGACACAAACAATATGTCTGCGACTAGTCCAGCACATGGCCCCATTACATGACCAGTAGTGTATCGCTGATAGCGGCAAACCACATGGATGCTATGGTGCCCATGAGTCACACTTTCAATGGTGACTGCATCCTAGATGCAGATACAGTTTAGAACAATGAAGGCACAGGTAGTTGTCAGCTCCCTATTCCATCATTCTTCCTGTGCGTCTGAGCTTTGACACATCTACAACGCACCCACTATGCTGAGTTTCATACCACATGCTGCAGAAAATGGACAAAGGGGGAATGGGGAGAGGTGAGTAGATTTTTTTTCATTTATCAATCAGTATGGGGCTGTCATTCTGTGTGTGCGGATATAGGTTTGTGTCTATTGCACTGTAATGGAATGTGAGCCATCATGGCTTTGGTAGCCATCAATTGTATATAGGGGTAATCAAACTGTGTGTGGGGCTGTGTCACTGCCATTAAACTGTGTGGAGAGCTGTTTTGGGGTCATTATATAGTGTGGGGGCCATTATACTGTGTGGAGGGCTAAGTAGGGATCATTATATGTGGAGGACAGTGTGTGGGCCATTATACTTCGCGAAGGGCTGTGTTTGGGTCAATATACTGTATGGAGGGCTGTGTGGGGGCCATTATACTGTGTGGATGCTATTATACTGTGTGGAAGGCTGTGTGGGGTCATTATCATGTATTTAGAGAGGGCTGTGAGGGCCTTCATACTGTGTAGAAGGCTTTGTGGGGGCCATTATACTGTGTGGAGGGCTATGTGGGGGCATTATACTGCCTGGGATCCATTATACTCCGTGTGGGTCATTATACTGTGTGAAGGGCTGTGTTGGAGTCATTATACTGTGTGAGCCATTATACGGTGTGAAGAGCTGTGTGGGGGTTATTATACCGTGTGGAGAGCTGTATGGGGGCCATTATACTGTGTGGAGAGCTGTGTGGGGGCTATTTTACTGTGTGAAGGAGTGTGTGTGTGGGCCATCATACTGTGTGGAGACCATTATACTGTGTGGAGGGCTGTGGGGGCCTCATACTATGTAAAGGACTGTAAGGACCTCATACTGTGTGGAGGGCTGTGGGGTGCATCATACTGTATTGGGGTCACTGCAGGTCTCATAATGTGTCTCTGGAACTGTGGGGATATAATTGTGTTAACGGCACAATGGGAGCAACATAGTGTGTTGGGGGTGCTCTGCCGGGGTTACTGTGGGATCATTTAAAAAAAATCAGCAACCAGCACAGCAAGTCCAAGTTCGGTGTGTCAGAGTGGTGTCATACTCTAAAATCTCATATAATTTGAGAAAGACATGCCAAGTGTATTCTACAAATAAAAATATTTTGATCCAATAAAGAGCAAAAATACAATCCAACCAGTATATATACAAAAAAGTAGTTCACTTTCGGTGCATATTGCTACCTTAAACGGACATGGCTGTAGAAGATCCAAAGGAGAAATTCCTACATGCTGAGACACTGCAAGCAGGAATAGGACGCCTGCACAAATTAGGACTTTTGCTGTAGGGCCCAATGATTTCTATGTACGCCCCTGCACATGATCATTACACATTTGTTTATCTGTGACAATATCTCTGCTTGCTGTCAGTCCAAGGAAATTTCTGTTCCCTTCAACTTCTGTCCTGGCCTTGTTAAGAACCCTGAGGTGCATGGCTCTCTACAAGACAGAGTCCTTATTCACAAACTATAACTGTACCTACGTGTTCATCACATGACCATGACAGATTTTCTAAGATTGAAGGATGTTATTGAATGTCAAACTGCAGAAATCTTTAAAACTTGAAAGAATTGATACAGAAAGTATATTTAAAAATGTATTAACTCTTCATTATAGAAAGAATAACATTTACCTTCCCAAAATGGAATTCCCCTTTAATGATATTCCTTTACCTATATATACACATGAAGGTCTTTTTTTTTAACTTTACAATTCACAAGGATGAGCACCAGTCCCAAGTGCAGTCAATCATTAGAGAAGAAAGGTTTAATCTTTTTTTCCTCATTACTAGTTAACTATGTAAAATATGATATTCACAAAATAATAAAACAAATAGTCAATGGCAAAATAATAATGGAAACATTGATCCCAGCTTACCTACAATACAACATTCCTGCATCTGTCAGAAAGCGATAGCACAGGCTTTACATAATGTTCAATGTTTAATCACAGCTTCTTTACTGGCCCCTCCCAAAGTGGGGCGGTGGTAGATGTGTCCGTCACATTTGACCTTGGACTCCTCAGTATAGCTTGAAGGCTTGGAAAGCAGCCAATGAGAAATATTCCTTATACTTCCTCAATCACCTGTGTCCTCTGTCCAGAAACCATATCTCATCATCACTGTTTGTTTGCACTGCCAAACTCTGAAATCCAGCTCTCTAGTCACCATCCCACATTCCATTACTCTAAAAATATCATTGTAATTGTCCTGTACCTTGGACTGCAATATTTATTTTCTTGCTCCTATCCTACTGTGCAACATCCATCCACAAAAGTTAGGACTCTTGAAAAATGCAACCTTTCCTAGCAACCTACATCAGAACATATTGTTGGTACCCCTCGTTTAATGAAAGAAAAACCCACAATGGTCACAGAAATTAATTGAATCTGTCAAAAGTAATGATAAATTAAAAATCTATGAAAATGAGCAAATGAAAGTCAGACATTGATTTTCAACCCTGCTTCTACAGAATTTAAAAAAAAAATTAAACTCATGAAATAGGCCTGGACAGAAAAAATGGTACCCTGAAAATAATGTGACAAAAGGGACATGTTAAATCAAGTTGTGTCCACTAATTAGCATCACAGGTCTCTACAATCTTGTAATCAGTCAATGGGCCTGTATATAGGGCTACAGATACTCACTGTGCTGTTTGGTGACATGGTGTGTACCACACTCAACATGGACCAGAGGAAGCAAAGGAAAGAGTTGTCTCAGGAGATTAGAAAGAAAATTACTGACAAGCATGTTAAAGGTAAAGGTTAGAAGACCGTCTCCAAGCAGCTTGATGTTCCTGTGACTACAGTTGCACATATTCAGAAATGTAAGATCCATGGGACTGTAGCCAACCTCCCTGGACGTGGCCGCAGGACGAAAATTGATGACAAATCAAAGAGACGGATAATATGAATGGTAACAAAAGAGCCCAGGAAAACGTCTAAAGAGATTAAAAGGTGAACTTCAAGCTCAAGGAACATCAGTGTCAGATCGCACCATCCGTCGTTGTTTGATCCAAAGTGGACTTCATGGGTAACGACCACGGAGAACACCATTGTTGAAAAAAAATTTAAAAAAAGCCAGACTGGAATTTGTCAAAGTACATGTTGACAAGCCACAAAGCTTCACAAAGCTTCTGGGAGAATGTCCTATGGACAGATGAGACAAAAATGGAAGTCTTTGGCAAGGCACATCAGCTCTATATTCATAGATGGAAAAATGAAGCATATCAAGAAAAGAACACTGTCCCTACTGTGAAACATGGAGGAGGCTCTGTTATGTTCTGGGGCTGCTTTGTGCATTTGGCACAGGGTGTCTTGAATCTGTGCAGGGTACAATGAAATCCCAAGACTATCAAGGGGCCCTAGAGAGAAATGTGCTGCCCAGTGTCAGAAAGCTTGGTCTCAGTCGCAGGTCATGGGTCTTGCAACAGGATAATGACCCAAAACACACAGCTAAAAACACCCAAGAATGGCTAAGAGGAACACACTGGACTATTCTGAAGTGGCCTTCTATGAGCCCTGACCTAAATCCTATTGAGCATCTTTGGAAAGAGCTGAAACATGCCATCTGGAAAAGGCATGAGAAAGCAAGCAAAGATGTCTCCAGCAGGACCAGGGTTGTATATATCTTGTTAAAACTTCACTTTTAATTTCAAATTGTAAAAGCCAAGGATGAGTTACAAAATGAGCAATATAGCGGCTCTTAGGTACAGCACATTCCAACGCGTTTCGGCTAAACCTTATTCATGGAATAATGTGAGAACTAAGCCTACTAGCTGAAGTTAAATAAAACACACTTCTTGGTGATTGCTTCAGGTGTTGGACCACAGCCCAGAGGAGAGTTAACCCATTATTGGAAGCTAAAATTAACTACAGCAAAAAAGCACAAAAACTACATAAAATTGGACATGAGATAGAATGGAAATACAAAATTAGTGGAAATATAAAATGAGTGAGAGATACATGCAGAAACAAAAACAAAAAGATCTTTTATGCCTTGGAGCAGTAAAACACATAATAATGATCATAATAATCACTAAGCATCCCTTATGTCTGGTGAGCATGACTGTTTAGACACCATTAGAGTATAAATATAGTTAGTATATGTAGTCCTATAAAAAAATATATATATATACAGTACAGACCAAAAGTTTGGACACACCTTCTCATTTAAAGATTTTTCTGTATTTTCATGACTATGAGAATTGTCCATTCACACTGAAGGCATCAAAACAATGAATTACCACATGTGGAATTATATACTTACCAAAAAAGTGTGAAACCACTGAAAATATGTCTTATATTCTAGGTTCTTCACAGTAGCCACCTTTTGCTTTGATGACTGCTTTGCACACTCTTGGCATTCTCTTGATGAGCTTCAAGAGGTAGTCACCGGAAATGGTCTTCCAACAATCTTGAAGGAGTTCCCAGAGATGCTTAGCACTTGTTGGCCCTTTTGCCTTCACTCTGCGGTCCAGCTCACCCCAAACCATCTCGATTGGGTTCAGGTCTGGTGACTGTGGAGGCCAGGTTATCTGGCGTAGCCCCCCATCACTCTCCTCCTTGGTCAAATAACCCTTACACAGCCTGGAGGTGTTTGGGGTCATTGTCCTGTTGAAAAATAAATGATGGTCCAACTAAACGCAAACCAGATGGAATAGCATGCCGCTGCAAGATGCTGTGGTAGCCATGCTGGTTCAGTATGCCTTCAATTTTGAATAAATCCCCAACAGTGTCACCAGCAAAGCCCCCCACACCATCACACCTCCTCCTCCATGCTTCACGGTGGGAACCAGGCATGTAGAGTCCATCCGTTCACCTTTTCTGCGTCGCACAAAGACACGGTGGTTGGAACCAAAGATCTCAAATTTGGACTCATCAGACCAAAGCACAGATTTCCACTGGTCTAATGTCCATTCCTTCTGTTCTTTAGCCCAAACAAGTCTCTTCTGCTTGTTGCCTGTCCTTAGCAGTGGTTTCCTAGCAGCTATTTTACCATGAAGGCCTGCTGCACAAAGTCTCCTCTTAACAGTTGTTGTAGAGATGTGTCTGCTGCTAGAACTCTGTGTGGCATTGACCTGGTCTCTAATCTGAGCTGCTGTTAACCTGCGATTTCTGAGGCTGGTGACTCGGATAAACTTATCCTCAGAAGCAGAGGTGACTCTTGGTCTTCCTTTCCTGGGGCGGTCCTCATGTGAGCCAGTTTCTTTGTAGCGCTTGATGGTTTTTGCAACTGCACTTGGGGACACTTTCAAAGTTTGCTCAATTTTTCGGACTGACTGACCTTCATTTCTTAAAGTAATGATGGCCACTCGTTTTTCTTTACTTAGCTGCTTTTTTCTTGCCATAATACAAATTCTAACAGTCTATTTAGTAGGACTATCAGCTGTGTATCCACCAGACTTCTGCACAACACAACTGATGGTCCCAACCCCATTTATAAGGCAAGAAATCCCACTTATTAAACCTGACAGGGCACACCTGTGAAGTGAAGACCATTTCCGGTGACTACCTCTTGAAGCTCATCAAGAGAATGCCAAGAGTGTGCAAAGCAGTCATCAAAGCAAAAGGTGGCTACTGTGAAGAACCTAGAATATAAGACATATTTTCAGTTGTTTCACACTTTTTTGTTAAGTATATAATTCCACATGTGGTAATTCATAGTTTTGATGCCTTCAGTGTGAATGTACAATTTTCATAGTCATGAAAATACAGAAAAATCTTTAAATGAGAAGGTGTGTACTGTATATATATATATATATATATATATATATATATATATATATATATATATATATATATATAAATTTGACAAAAAAAAAAAAAATTTTTTTGGTTTTTGAAATATATTGCTTGGTATGGGCGATATATAGATGATTTACTTCTTGTTTGGCCTTAAGTGTTTTTATTCAAGGCCAGTTACACTCCTCAACACTGAAATTGCAACAACAAAATGGAAAAGTCGTGGAATTCTGGAAATCACAGGTTCAACAGACATGTTAATGATGAAAAAATAGAAACAAAACTTTCAAAACGATTCATTCAGCATCGAGTATGTGCGCCACGCACAGAAATACAATCACTTACAAGCCTTGGCTGCTATCAATGAGGTAATAATGGTTGTCTGAAGGATGTTTTGACACACTTGAGTGCACTTGGGCACGCAAATCATCAAGATCTGCTGCTGGCAGATCCATTTGTAATTGCTGACCAATTATGTCCCAAGTGTACTCAATGAGAGACAAGTTTGGAGACTCTGCAGGCCATGGTAGCACATATACTGTATGACTTGCAGGCTGCTCACAGTTGCACGAGCAACATGCTGCATGGCATTGTCGTGTTGAAAAACAATTCCTGGGACACTTTGAAGAAATAGCCGTAACACTGATTCCACAACCAAATCAATGGAATGAAGGCTGGATGGGTCCAGCTACTGTACAATATGCTACCTCACACCATAATCCCGAAAATAAGTCCAGTATGATGTTCCCTCGTGAAGGCCTCTTCATGGTGCTACCCACATGGTCTCGAGACCATCTCAGGTTATCATTGTGTCCAAAACAAAAGCAGAACTCATTGTTGAAGAGGACAGACCTCCATTCCAGCCTCCATTGGCCTGTAGCTAAACATCTGACTCATAGCCTAAATGCCTTCTGATGGTTGTGTTGACACTGTTTGACACCTTAGTTTTGGTAAGTCACGTTTAATTTCACTTGCTGTACAGAATGGAACCAGAAGGACGGCTATTTCTTCAAAGTGTCCTAGAAGACGTCTTTCAACAAGGCAACACTAGGCCTCATATTGCTCGTGCTACTGTGTAATGTAAATGTGCTACAATGGTCTGCAGTGTCTCCGGACTTGTCTCCCGTCAAGCATATCTGAGACATCTTCAGTCAACATTTACAAAGGAAGCTGCCAGCAGCGGATCTTGATGATTTTCATCCCCAAGTGCATTCAGCATTGAAAAACATTCATTAGACAACCTCACTGAAAGCATGCCAAGGAGTGTAAGTGATGGTTTTTTTTTCATAACTTGCATATCATTAACATGTCTATCGATCTTGTGATTTCCAGAATCAAAAACTTTTCCTTTTTGATGTTGCGATTTGAATGTTAAGTGTATATTTCTCTACTCTATCTTCAATCATTCAGTCCTACTCAATGGTAACTTTTCTGCATAATTACTTATGTACTTTATTTATCCCTCATCTACTTTTACAGTAATACCATCCACTATATTATCTGATCTTTGCCTCAGTGCTCCTAGGGGAAAGAGAACATGCTCAATCACCGAGCTCCCCTATATGATCACTTAATTCAGTCATCTTTTACATCTTATTTTGCATCAATGGCAACTATTTTACCTATGAACCTGGGCCTAACTGACCGCACAGATACTGAACTAGAGGTCCCCTGGCTATCAAAAATGTACCAATAAAAAAGTCACTGTCATCATAAAACATATATGCTGTGCTTGCTTGGTAAAGATTAAAAACAACAAAGCAGTGGTAAATGGCTCAGGAGGTAACAGTAGTAATAGAACAGTCCCTTACAGGGAATAGCACAGTGCTAGCTAAATCACATAGAAATAGCCAGAATCCTTTCCCAGATCGCCCCTGGAAATGACCAACAACTGCAAAAAAAAGACAATAACATAAACTTTCCATAGCTGTATACCTGCCTGCATTATCTTACCTGCACACATCCTTCCTGAACGTCATCCATCCTCCTTTCCCTTCTGCCCATTTCCAATGGATAAATCAGGGCACGTCAATAGTAGGCAGGCTGTTGGCACGCACCAACCAGGAGTGACCCAGGACAATGGTCAGGGGATGCTGACAGAGGGAATGCACACCGAGGAATGTTGCTGATCACAGAGCGGCTTTTATTAAGCAGAAACCAAACATAAGCTTACCAGCATGGCTTGTGTCGAGAAACTTCAGAAGAGCAGCACAGGATCATGGGTGATCAGACAGTGCCCATTTAAATAGGCCAAAGCAGAAAGATCCACATATTGAAGCAGCGTTTGCTCAGTATGATAAACTTGTGATACAAGAACATTTCAGGTTGGAATATCAGACACTCATTTATGTTAATGTAACAGAGTTGTCCAGCAGATTACATTTCTTCAATCACTGTTATAACACTGCATTAGAAACACCGTCGAAATGTATACAAACCCCTCTATATTACTACTCAGCGTGCTCTGTTACCGTAGGTTTCTAATTGTACCATAGTACGCACCACTGACTGTCCAATAGTCTTGGGCACAGCTGTAGAATGTGGGTATGATTCACACCACATCATTAGAAAATAGAAAGCACTAAATGATGAGAGGATGTGTAGTCTTCATGTACAAGTGTGTTCATCTATCACACCAGCGGCCTCTTTATTAGGTTCACTTTCCAGTATTGAGTACCACCATACTTTTTTCTACAGTCCACGCCATCCACATGGCTCAACAGACTGAGATCCAACATATAGGAAAAATGGGTGATTACTAGGTCATACTTCCTCAGGTATTGATATTGGCATAAATGAACAGATATAGAGGTGTAGATGTAAAGTGGCTGTCCCTCAATTAAACATTATCATGTAAAACATATCTACCCGTACAGTCAAATTTTTAGATAGTGCGCACTCTTAGACTAGACAGTTGTAGGTCTCATTCAGATGTCTGTTTTTCATGAACGTGTTCTATCCTTGGTTTTTGCTGATATACCCATTAAGCATGGTTTATGGGGCTGTTCACATGTCTGTGCTCTTTTGAGCACCGTGTGTCTGCTAAATAAGTCTACCATGTTCCAATAAGTCTACCATGCCTGGCAGACTTATTGGAACATCAACGACAGAGAGAAAATTAAGTGTTATCCTCCCTGCAGCCAGTGCAGGGAGAGGTTGCAGTCACCGCTGACTATACACTGAGCACGCTGTAATCACTCCCTGGCACACTGATTAACAGCCTGCTCTGCACACATATTCTGCAGAGCAGGCTGTCAATTAAGGTGTTAGGGAGTGATTACAGCGCACTCACTGTGTAGTGAGCGGTGACTGGAACCACTCTCTGCCCCACCTCTATAACTGAAAACGACCAGCTTCAGGGAAAATATAACTTCATTTTCTCCCTGTAGCCGCACTTCCAGGAAACCAGCCTAACAAAAAATGCTATTTACCTACAGATTAACCATATATCTGCAGGTAAGTAGTGTTTCTGTAAGAGGGTTTCTGTTCCCTTTAATATTGCAATGGACAGGAGAAGCTTTGCATTTTATTTTTTGATAGGAGAAAATTACTGATTAAAAACTGCACACACTGACCAAACACTAATGAACCTTGGATCAAAAATACTGATGACACTCATAACATTTTTTTTTTCATACGTTAAAAATCACTGAAGTCTGAATAAGACCTTGAGGATGCACCAGATTTATCACATTGAATCATGCTGTTAGATAAATCTGACACGATCTGCCTAGTCTAAGTTTAAGAAAGTAGAACTAGCCACTGTAGCCAATAAATAAACATATGCCATCTGGCTAGACATTCAAAACACCAGACTTATAACCACCTTTTCTTGGCAGAGCCCTATTAAAAATGTACGTGTATTACGCCTGGATTGAGGGGGGGGGGAGAGTGGAATGAAGGGATCATGAAGGTCTGGGTGGTCTAATCTAACAAGATGGCTTCAATAAATCAGAGTATCAACTGGATTGCATGTTAATTAAACTGATACATTCTTATTAAGTTCTTTTATTATATTGTTTTGCTTTACCAATCAAATATGTAAGAACTATATCTTTATACCCTGTCTGCGAACAGGTATCTGATTAGCACCTTAATCTGGTATGTTTTGTTTCTTTTTGAAAAAGTAAATAAAAATTATATATTAAAAAAAAAAAATGTACGTGTACATTAGGGTGAGAATGCGTTTTATAGAAAAAATAAAAATTAGTTTTATTCAAAGTCTCACCCCCTATAATTGTTACACATAATGATCTGTAATATCCTTTAACCCCTTTCTGGCCTGGGGCGTACTAATACGCCCCAGGCCACCACCCCCGGTTCAGTGAGGGCTCCGGCGGTGAGCCCGCACTGAACCAGGCACATGTCAGCTGATTATTACAGCTGACACTTGCCCGCAACAGCAGCGGGTGAAATCACGATCCACCCGCGGCTGTTAACCAGTTAAATGCCTCTGTTAATCTCTGACAGCGGCAATTATAGGCGCCGCGCCGGAAGCGTGTCACTTAACCCGCCCATCGGTGACCCCGTCACGTGATTGCGGGTCACCGATGGGTCTGCAACAGACCCCAGTGGTTGTCATGTAAAGATCACTATGAGCGCCACCTACTGGTCGGCGCTCATAGCACAGGACCACTTCTGCTACATAGAGGTGATCTGCTCATCACCTCTATGTAGCAGAGGCGATCAGACAGTTGCTGCTTCTAGTCTCCCATGGAGACTATTGAAGCATGCAAAAAGTTGAAAAAAAAATGTTTTTAAAAATATTAAAAAAATATATAAGTTTAACCCCTTAAGCCCCGCGGGTGGTTTGCACGTTAATGACCGGGCCAATTTTTACAATTCTGACCACTGTCACTTTATGAGGTAATTACTCTCGAACGCTTCAACGGATCCCCCTGATTCTGAGATTGTTTTTTCGTGACATATTGTACTTCATGATTGTGGAAAAATTTCTTCGATATCACTTGCGTTTATTTGTGAAAAAAACGGAAATTTGGCGAAAATTTTGAAAATTTTGCAATTTTCAAAATTTGAATTTTTAAGCCCTGAAATCAGAGCGATATGTCACACAAAAGAGTTAATAAATAACATTTCCCACATGTCTACTTTACATCAGCACAATTTTGGAACCAAAATTTTTTTTTGTTAGGGAGCTATAAGGGTTAAAAGTTGACCAGCGATTTCTCATTTTTCCAACAAAATTTACAAAACCATTTTTTTAGGGACCACATCACATTTGAAGTCACTTTGAGAGGTCTTTATGACAGAAAATATCCAAAAGTGACACCATTCTAAAAACTGCACCCCTCAAGGTGCTCAAAACCACATTCAAGAACTTTATTAACCCTTCAGGTGCTTCACAGGAATTTTTTGAATGTGGAAGAAAAAAATGAACATTTAACTTTTTTCACAAAAATGTTAATTTAGACCCAATTTTTTTTATTTTCACAGGGGTAACAAGAAAAAATGGACCCCAAAGTTTGTTGTGCAATTTCCCCTGGGCACGCAGATACCCAATATTTGGGGAAAAAATACTGTTTGGGCGCACGGCAGGGCTCGGAAGGGAAGGAGCGCTATTTGACTTTTTGATTGTAAAATTTGCTTGAATAATTAGCGGACGCCATGTTGTGTTTGGAGAGCCCATGTGTGCCCAAACTTTGGAGCTCCCCCACAAGTGACCCCATTTTGGAAACTAGACCCCCCAAGGCACCTTTCTAGATGCATAGTGAGCACTTGGAACCCCCAGGTGCTTCACAAATTGATTCGTAACAATGAAAAAGTGAAAAAAAAAAACACTTTTTCATTTTATGAATCAATTTGTGAAGCACCTGAGTGTTCCAAGTGCTCACAATGCATCTAGATAGGTGCCTTGGGGGGTCTAGTTTCCAAAATGGGGTCACTTGTGGGGGAGCTCCAATGTTTGGGCACACAGCGGCTCTCCAAACGCAACATGGTGTCGCTAACAATTTGAGCCGATTTTCCGTTAAATTTGTTAGAGGACACCATGTTGCATTTAGAGAGTTCCTGTGTGCCCAAACATTGGAGCTCCCCCACAAGTGACCCCATTTTGGAAACTAGACCCCCCAAGGCACCTATCTAGATGCATAGTGAGCACTTGGAACCCCCAGGTGCTTCACAAATTGATTCGTAACAATGAAAAAGTGAAAAAAAAAACACTTTTTGATTTGTATGAATCAATTTGTGAAGCACCTGAGGGTTCCAAGTGCTCACTATGCATCTAGATAGGTGCCTTGGGTGGTCTAGTTTCCAAAATGGGGTCACTTGTGGGGGAGCTCCAATATTTGGGCACACAGCGGCTCTCTAAATGCAACATGGTGTCCGCTAACAAATTTAACGCAAAATTGGCTCAAATTGTTAGCGACACCATGTTGCGTTTGGAGAGCTGCTGTGTGCCCAAACATTGGAGCTCCCCCACAAGTGACCCCATTTTGGAAACTAGACCCCCCAAGGCACCTATCTAGATGCATAGTGAGCACTTGGAACCCCCAGGTGCTTCACAAATTGATTCGTAACAATGAAAAAGTGAAAAAAAAAACACTTTTTCATTTTTATGAATCAATTTGTGAAGCACCTGGGAGTTCCAACTGCTCACTATGCATCTAGATAGGTGCCTTGGGGGGTCTAGTTTCCAAAATGGGGTCACTTGTGGGAGAGCTCCAATGTTTGGGCACACAGGGACTCTCTAAATGCAACATGGTATCCGCTAACAAATTGAATGGAAAATCGGCTCAAATTGTTAGCGGACACCACATTGCGTTTGGAGAGCTTCTCTGTGCCCAAACTTTGGAGCTCCCCCACAAGTGACCCCATTTTGGAAACTAGACCCCCCAAGGCACCTTTCTAGATGCATAGTGAGCACTTGGAACCCCCAGGTGCTTCACAAATTGATTCGTAATAATGAAAAAGTGAAAAAAAAAACACTTTTTCATTTTTACGAATCAATTTGTGAAGCACCTAGGGGTTCCAAGTGCTCACTATGCATCTAGATAGGTGCCTTGGGGGGTCTAGTTTCCAAAATGGGGTCACTTGTGGAGGAGCTCCAATGTTTGGGCACACAGGGACTCTCCAAATGCAACATGATATCCGCTAACAATTTGAGCCGACAATTTGTTAGCGGATATCATGTTGCATTTGGAGAGTCCCTGTGTGCCCAAACATTGGAGCTCCCCCACAAGTGACCCCATTTTGGAAACTAGACCCCCCAAGGCACCTATCTAGATTCATAGTGAGCACTTGGAACCCCAGGTGCTTCACAAATTGATTCATAAAAATGAAAAAGTGTTTTTTTTTTCACTTTTTCATTTTTACGAATCAATTTGTGAAGCACCTGGGGGTTCCAAGTGCTCACTATGCATCTAGATAGGTGCCTTGGGGGGTCTAGTTTCCAAAATGGGGTCACTTGTGGGGGAGCTCCAAAGTTTGGGCACAGAGGGGCTCTCCAAACGCAATGTGGTGTCCGCTAACAATTTGAGCCGATTTTCCATTCAATTTGTTAGCGGACACCATGTCGCGTTTGGAGAGCCCGTGATGTGCCTAAACAGTGGAGCTCCCCCACAAGTGTCCCCATTTTGGAAACTATACCCCTCAAAGATTTTATTAAGGTGTATAGTGAACATTTTGAACCCAGAGGTACGGCACATTATTTGTTTACATTAGGTCATCATATTGAATAAGTTTTCATTATTCTTGAGCGCAAGTGCTCGCTACTTGAGTTTGCATCGGGTACTCAGGTATGCACCATGTACAGCGTGTGCTCGAGTGACATGCTCGAGTCCCTGCTCCGCATGTTTCACGGTTATTAGACACCCAAAAAAAAACATGCGGGGATCGCTCATGCATGGCAGGCAATCCCCGTAAAGTTTTTTGGCCGCGAAGCATATGGGGCAGAGACTCGAGCATGTCACTCAAATACCCACGATACTAAATGCATACCAGAGCACCCGATGCAAACTCAAGTAGCAAGCACTTGCTCTCAACACTAGTCGCCATATCGTCATCTTTTTTTCTTACTTTTGAAAAAAATCCCAACCCCAGCCCTAACCCTAGCACAACCCTAGCCCCAGCACAACCCTAGCCCCAGCACAACCCTAGCCCCAGCACAACCCTAGCCCCAGCACAACCCTAGCCCCAAACCCAGCCCTAACCCTAGCCCAATCCTAACTCAAGAGTTTATTTTTGACGCCGTTCCTTGTGCGGTATAAGTGATTAGACGACTTTATTCTTCGGGTCGGTGTGATTACAGCAATGCCAGAATCATATGGGGTTTTTATGACTGACAGCTGTCACACACTAAAAGACGCATTTTTTGTAAAATCTAGTTTTTGCATCGCCATATTTTGAGAGCTATAATTTTTCCAGATTTTGGCAGACAGTCATGTGACGGCTCGTTTTTTGCGGGATGACTTGACGTTGTTAATGGTGGCATTTTCAGGCACGTGACATTTTTTGATCGCTTTCTATTCCGATTTTTGGGAGGCAGAATAAACAAAAACCAACAATTCAGGAATTGTTTTTTTTTTTTTTTTTTATTCTGTTCCGCGTGTGGTAAAATTGATGAGGCAGCTTTACTCTTCGGGTCAGTACGTTTACAGTGGTACCACATTTGTATCATTTTTCTATGTTTTGGCGCTTATACACAATAAAAGCTATTTTATAGAAAAAAATATTTTTTAGTATCGCTTTATTCTGAGAGCTATAACTTTTTTATTTTTCGGCTGATGGAGCTATATGGCGGCTTGTTTTTTGCGGGACGAGATGACGTTTTCAGCGGTATCATTTTTATTTATATGCGTCTTTTTGATCGCGTGTTATTCCACTTTTTGTTTGGCGGTATGGTGATAAAGCATTGTTTTTTGCTTGGTTTTTTTTTTATTTTTTTTACCGTGTTCACTGAAGGGGTTAACTAGTGGGACAGTTTTATAGGTCAGGTTGTTCCGGACGCGGCGATACCAAATATGTGTACTTTTATTGTTTTTTTTTTATTTTTTTTATAATAATATTTATTGATGGGTACATTATATTTTTATTTTTGGTGTATTATTTTTTTTATTTTTTTATAATATTTTTGCACATTTTTTTTTTTTTTTTTTTCCACTTTCACACAGTTTATACACTTTATTACTTTGTCCCACTCTGGGACTTTCACTTTTTTTTTTCTGATCGCCTGCATGGCACAGGAATGGAGCACCATCCCTATGCCATGAAGGCTGTCAGAAGTGCACAGTGTGAAGATTGCTTGGAGATGCACTGCGCATGTCCAAGCAATCTTCCTGCTCTCTGGTGACCCGGATGTTGTCATGACGACATCGGGTCGTCATGGCAACACCCGGGAAGCCTTTGCAGACTGCGCTGGAAGCCGGAAGAGGAGGTGAGTATCGCCGATCACCTCCCCTTGCCCCCGCAATGCCGCGATCGACTTCGATCGACTTCGATCGCAGCATCGCGGGGGTTAATGTGCTGGGAGCGGTGCGTGACCGCTCCCTGCACATAGTACCGGGTGTCAGCTGTGACAATCAGCTGACACCCGGCGGCGATCGCGCCCGCACAGCCTGTGTGCGGGCGCGATCGCGATGACGTACTAATACGGGTCTGGCTCTTAAGTCCCAGGGCACAGACGCGTATTAGTACGTCAGATGTTATTAAGGGGTTAAATCACCCCCCTTTTGCCCCATTCAAAATAAAATAATAAAAAATAAACCACACATACACATATTTGGTACCGCCGCGTTCAGAATCGCCCAATCTATCAATATAAAAAAATAATTAATTTGATTGGTAAATGGCGTATCGAGAAAAAAATTCCAAACACCAGAATTACGTTTTTTGGTAGTCGCAACATTGCAATAAAATGCAATAACGGGTGATCAAAACATTGGATCTACCCCCAAATGGTATCAATAAAAACGTCAGCCCGGCGCGCAAAGAAATAAGCCCTCATCCGGCCCCGGATCCCGAAAAATGGAGATGCTACGGGTCTCGGAAAATGGCACCATTTTTTTTTTTTCGCAAACTTTGGATTTTTTTCACCACTTAAATAAAAGTACAACTCGTCCTACAAAAAATAAACCCTCACATGGCCATATTGCCCAAAAAATAAAAACGCTATGGCAATGGGAACAAAAAACGAAAATGCAAAAACAGAAAATCCCAGGGTCGCAAAGGGGTTAAAAAATCGTTTATTTTGGTTGTGTTTAAAAGGTGGCTCAATGTCCTCCCTTGAACACTTAATAGCCGTTACAAAAGGATTTGGGTAGTTTTAATACAGAGCAGCAATAAGGGCCCCATAGCTCCTTGAAACGCTCTCCAATTTACTTATTTGTAATTTGTAAAGAATACATAATATTATTAATATTAGTTTATATTTCCTGTTTCAAAGTAAACTTTTCAGATGACAGACAGCATTCAGTATTATTCACTGTTTTAGGTAAATCTAATCTCTAAATATTACCACAGCAGCTTACACCACTCCCATTGTGTCTTTTACTGTCTAATTAAATTTTTGCCTAAAATGCACTTACTTTAATTTATAATAGTAATTTGCAAGTGTTGA
The DNA here is from genome assembly GCF_046119375.1 of Phyllobates terribilis. Lineage (NCBI taxonomy): Eukaryota > Metazoa > Chordata > Amphibia > Anura > Dendrobatidae > Phyllobates > Phyllobates terribilis. The sequence goes on along the minus strand of NW_027362761.1, from coordinate 14,728,260 downwards.
TGAGTGATATTAGGGTGATTTTCAGCATCTAGGGTAAAGTGAAATATGTCATTCGGCACGACCTGTAGTAACACTGGTACAATGGCCGGTGTGCGTCCTCCTGCAACAGAAACTGCAGAAAGAACTACTGAGTTTGCCGTGTAGGCGCCACATTCACCTGCTAATTATTGAGATCGTGTTTGATATATTGTGGCCGGCATCAAAAGGTCCAAATAAAAAGTTGTTTGAGAGATTTTCGGCTGCCTGGAATTAACTGGATAAAACCACGTTTTTGGCTGGAATGGAGGATGACATAGTTTCAGCTGAGCTAGGTCCACTTAAGGAGTGTCTAGTTGAATTTTGCGCCAAACAGATTGCACAATGCTATCCCAGAGATGATTACAAGGAGTTCCTTGGTTCGCCGGCAAACCCAGACTTACACATCAACACTCCAGGATCCTACCATCAGGCCCGATGGATGGCCAAACTGATATACGCTCTGAAGATCTTCCTGTTTCGTCACCAATTTCGTTTAACATTGACATAGTTAAAAAATCTCCGTCAATTTTGCACTTTTACTGTCCGCTTATACTTGAAGGCTTGGTACTTCTATCAGATCTCAGCCACATCGCCGCAAAATGACTTGACATTAGTGCAAGAACTCGTAGCATACTAAGGAATCAATGTGCCTGTTGCTGAGGCAGCAATAAAAACTATCAACAGACACCTGTGGTACCTCAGTGAGATTATGGTGGGACTGGCTTTTTTTTAGAGTGAGGTTCCAACCACAACATAAAAAAACTGTTTGTTGACTGGAAATAAACCAAGATTTTCTTCATCAAGATCCTTTCTCAGACACACTAATGCAAGTTACATCGATGCATCCTCACAAGTCGCCAGATTGAAAATCGTGAATGACGCCACTGAACGCTCCATTGCACTCATGAGTACAATCAATTCATCACTGAGCAGTCAGGAATAGCAGAAACAGTTTATTCTCCAGTTTGTGGAGAAGCATCGCCGTGACTATCCTGAACCAAATAAAGCGCGTTTTGTTAAAAAAAGTGAAACCGTGAAACTACTGTAAAATTGTACATTTACTTTGCTGCAAGACATTTATTACAAATAATTGTTAGTTTTGTTGAGCCACCAGTAAACAATACAGTAAACATACAATTTGTGTATGTTACAATCACACCAAAGGGAATTATTCTCAGGGGTGAGACCAAAAAATTTAACACAAAATGTTTTTGACTGTCACCCTAGTGTAAATACTACAAGTCATTCCAGGGAAAGTTTCAAAAATAAGAAAAAAAATGAATGAAATGCTTACTCTTTTCACTATACATATAAGGAAATATTTCATACGCATTAGATGGGTACAGATTATTTGATGTTAGTGCATTGCTGGTAAACTCACATTAAAACAGCTTGCTCAAGACAACTGTGTTGTATCATAAGTAAAAAATCAGCCACATCGACACATTATTATAGGCTGTTTATATACAGTATCAGTCAAAAGTTTGGACACACCTACCTATTGAATAGGTTTTATTTATTTTTAATTTGTACACATTTAGAATAATAGTAATAACTGGAACTAAAAAGTAATGCAATATTGTGATAAAAAAGGTAATGCTCATTAAACTGTCTTACAGATTCTTTGTGATAACAGCGTGGCACACTCTTGACAGTCTCCTAAAGGATCTTATTCGAAGATCTATTAATTAAAATGAACTTTATACGTGGGACAACCTCTTTAAGATGACACTTGGTCCCCTAACTTATTGGGCCTCTGTGCAGCTGCATAGATTGCAGCAATGGTATGTGCGCCCGTGTACAAATATTTCACTGGTAAAATAGTTAGTTTTATTAAGCTTTTTGTACTGATGATTGTATGGATGGAAATATCATTCACTGCATGTGTGTACAGTGTGTTTTTATTAATAGGACTTGTACGGTTAAAACAAGTTATCAGCTATCCAGCTTGCTGATTGGTGGGTGTACCACCACTGGGACCTGCACTGATAGGTAGAGCTGGGAATTTTTATCTCTGATTGGCAACTTTTTTCCCCATTAAAAGATGGCAGTGCTGGTTGGATGTTCGACCACTGCTCCATTCATTCTCTATGTAGGTGCTGGAAAAAGCTGAGTGCAGCTTAGTATCCCCATCAGGAATGAATGGAAAGCAGGTCCAGCATGCATACTGCTTTTTTCCATTCTAATGGGAATAAAAGTTTGCCGTTCTGCTAATTGATGCAAATCCCTGAGGTCAGAACTGCAATGAGCAACAAGTTTTCACGTGTTCCGCGGACAGCTTATTTTAATGGACAACTCCTATAAGAAGACATTAAACACAGAAAAAAAACAAAGATAAGAAAAAGCATTGAAAGGCATTGCAGCAATTCCTACTAATTTCTACCTAATTCATGCAGACATTCAAAATGCACACTTAAGGTGCATGTAGACTGCAAGATTATCGATTAATGCTCTTAGAAACGTTCCTTTCCTGATAATCTTGGAGGGTGAAGAGAGTGTCAATCACTTGATGAATGTGCAAAACACTCATTCATCAGGGGAAATGATCTTTCGTGTTGTAAAAAAAAAAAAATCACTGTTTTAAGCAGCGCCTAATTCTGTGTAAACAGGACTTGTGCAGCTGAGAACAATTGTAGCCTATGCTCATCTATTATAGATCATTCATTGCTCATCGTTCGAGTGGTCTGCCTGTGTAAACAAGCTTTTAAATAATCACCGATCAATAACTTGTTTAGTCCCGCCAGTCAGTTTGTGCAAACGAACCATAACAATGCATTCTCATACATTCTTCGTGTCCTTACTATAAAAACTGGCACCCCTGTGGCTTAGTCATCTGTGTAGCTGAATGTTCAATCCAGCTCTTTGGATCATGTGACCACTACTTCGGCATTAAAGGGAACCTGACAGCTGACACATGCGATCAGCAGCATGTAAGACACTGGCTGCAAGACTTCAGCCATATGTGTTTTACTCTGAAACACAGCAGCGTTTAAGAGAGAAATGTACTTTGAAAACTGCTGGGGACTAGGCAGCACAGGAGACTAGTCTTCGGCAGCTTCTCCCTGCCCACTCCCCTGGAGTTCCCCTATACATGCATGCAAGGAGAGATTTGTCAGTCACTGGCAGTGGGCGGGGAGAAGCATAGAGAGACCCACCTTTCCAACAAGCCTACTGTGCAGTTTGGTCCCAGGCGGCTATTAAGGATGACCTTTCGCCAAATTTTTAATGTTGAACTGGAAAAAAGATGTAATACTGTAATACTGACTGCAGAGTGGATGAAATTTTTTTTTTTTTAAATGTTGCCTCTTCTTTGTGGAAATATTAGCAATCGAAGTATTTGTTACATTATGAGTTAACTTTTCTAAGTCCAAGTGGGTGTTATCACATAGTTTTCACTGGGAACGTGTACTTCTTTTCCCTGTATGATGCTGACCAATCAAAAGCACGTATAAACACTCATGGAAAAGAAGAACCCAACAATAGCTTCGAGCAGGTTTCTCAGTGTGTGAGATGTAAGCCCTTATCTCCTAGTCTAACCGGGTGCATGACTGATATGTGTCACTGAGTTTAGCTGTGTCACATTACAAATCCTTCCATCAGCTCTCATCCTCTCATAGCATTGTCAGCTGTGCAGCATTGCCCCTCCTCCCACACTGCCTGTCTGGAGATGAGTCACACTTATGTCTGTTGTGCACAGGGGAATTTGTAATCACTCAGCAGTGAGAGCAGAGCAGGGGTGTCATATGTCTCTCTACAGAGCAAGTACTAGTTGCCAAGCACAGACATAAGTGTGACGCAACTCCAAACAGGCAGTGTGGAGGTAGGACTGACAGTGCTATGAGAGGAGGAAAGCTGAAGGTTTGTAATGAAACTAAACTCAGCTGTACTTTATAATCATGCAGGAGCCTGTGTTGCAGCCTGCTTATGACTGGGCAACTCATACAAGCAAGAGATGTATATACCCCTAGTGAAAACTCTCTGATAACACCCACTTCAACTTAACAAAAGTGAATTGATTAAGTGCCAAATACTTTGATTTCTAATATCTCCACAGAGCAGAGGAGAAAAAAACCCAAAACATTTTATTCCAATCTGCAGCTACTATTACATGTGTCCAGTTAAACATGAAAAAATTGGAGAAAGGTCCTTTTTAAATTATGACATAACATGGTTTCAGAGTCAATCAAACATGCAGGGCTGAAATCATCCAGCCAGTGCCTGATGCCAGCAGCACAAGGATCGGACAGCATGTATCAGCTATCAAATTTCCTTTTAGAACTACACTGTCTTGGTACACTAGACAAGGAAAGCACAACTCACCCTGTTAAGATCAAAACTACTGTTGAATATAACCCAGGTCAACACTAAAACAACAATCCTGAATGATAGGTGATAGGGGACTTTAGGGAGTGAATCATTTGTTTAATAGGTATATTTTAACAATTATTTGTATGTGCAAATGTTAATTTAATTCCAGTTGTGGTACAATTGAGTTTGAATGTATATAAATTACTCCATAATAAATCTAATCCTTCTGCAATTTAAACTGAAAAATAAATAGAAAAAAAAATCATTTATGTGTTTCAGGAAATGAACTGTTTCCCCTTCTCCTGCTCCTCACCTTGTGTCTGGATCTAAGACAGCTGGGTGCAGCAGGAGCGCCCTCTTTCTGCAGTGGAACAGAAACCTCACTAAGGCTGTGTGCCCACTATGTGTTTTTTAAGCGTTTCTGCAGTGGCAATTCTGCCGCAGAAACGCTTAAAAAACGCTTGGTAGAAGGCCTGCCATGTTCCCCAATGATAATCCGCATGTGCTGTGCACATGTTGCACAAATTTCCGCTGCGGCTTATCATTGCGGAAAAATCCACAGCACTACCAATTATTTAGCGTAATCGTGCTGTTTTCGCAGACATTGACTTACATTGAATCGCTTAATATCCGCATCACTAAATGTGCACATGCACATAATAAGCGATTCAATGTGTGGATGGTACCTGGGTTTGGAGAAGAGGAGACTCTCCTCCGGACCCGGGTACCATAGTACCTGTAAAAAAAGAATAAAATAAAAAATATACATTATACTTACCTTCCGATGGCCCCCAGTCTCCTCAGCGATCCGTCCTGGCTCCCTGGCAGCTCGCGATGGTCTAAAAGGATCTGCCATGACGTCGGCGGTCGCATAACCCGTCACATGACTAAATTACGTCAGGTCCTTTTACACAACTGCGAGACACCGGGGAGACTGGACGCATCGGATAAGGACACGGGGGCTATCAGAAAGTAAGTATAATATTTATTTGTAACCATTCTTTTACGGTCACACTATATAAATCCATGCTGTTTGCATGGATTTATATAGTGTGACCAAGTTGTCAAGCACTTTCCAAGTGATGCTAAAATCGCTTGGAAAGCGCTTGTCAACCCGCATGTGGAAATGCATGTGAAGAACGCTTCACATCCGCTTGTCCCTGGCAGGAAAAACGCATGTACAATCCGCATGTACAATCCGCATGCGTTTTTTCTGCCAGGGAGAAGCAGAAACGCTCAGGAAAAAATCCGGAGCATTTCTGCATTGTGGGCACATAGCCTAAAGAGGACCTGTCACCAGGTCAAAAGTGGACAGGTTTTGTTCTTATTTTATTCATGCTGCTTCCCCGAGTATGTCATTTTTTATTTTTTTAAACCTGCCATACAATTCCAGAGGCACGGGGTTTTCTATTTAGTGCTGATGTTTATAGTTTTTCCAAGGGAACTATATACTAAGAGCAAAAACTACCCACTTTTGACCTGATAACAGTTCTTTACCAGATCAGGAGATTAACCCTTGTGTGCTCTGCAAGATTTCTACTGTTTCAGAAACATGCAAAAAAATGTTGCAGACTGATAATAATGTGGGTGATATTATCTTCACATTACTTAAAGGGAATGTGTCACCCCCTGGGAGATATCAGACCGCTACTATGGCCATACAGGTGATAGAAAAGTAAATCTATACTTACCTGTATGGCCCATAGTAGCGGTCTTGTGGCTGTGAAATTGCTTTTTATAAAATCCTTTTTAGAAATGCCCGCCTATATGCGGATAGCAGGATGCCAGGAGGAAGTGGGGACCAAACCTCATTGTTGCGTACGCCGGAGGTCACTGGAGCAGAAGGCACAGTGACTCCCCGGCGCCTGCGCACTAGAGCAGATCAGTAAAATAGCACAGGGAGAAAAAAAATATGCGTCTCACGCTATAGGCGCATGCGCGGGATGTGCAGACGGGCAGGGGAGAGGGGGAATATTTAAATTAAGTATATAGATGGGCATTTCTTGGTGTCCCCCGGACACCAAGCCTAGGAAAAAGGATTTTAGAAAAAGCAATTTCACAGCCACAAGACCGCTAATATGGGCCATACAGGTAAGTATAGAATTACATTTCTATAACCTGTATGCCCATATTAGCGGTCTGATAGGTCCCAGGGGGTGACACATTCCCTTTAATTCATTTTTAGGTTGTGTTCCTTTAAGATGCGTACGATCTGTGTGCATTGTTCTCAGTCATTCGGACATAAACCATGTTGCATCATGAGATTAAATGACACATTTTATTTATTTGTTTTTTTATGTTTTACATTTGAAATTTACATAGGGGAGGTTTGGATATGGGTTTCAGGCAGGCAGAGCAAGTGACAGAGGCACCAATATATTGAAAGTCCAGCTGGGGCCCAGGGGGTCCACCCAGCTCCATGTCCCGCACTATGGGTACACAGTCAGCCAGGGTAATAGGATTCACAGTTAACATACAAGGGTCATAGATAAAAGGCTAGAAGGTGAAAGTCAAGGTCATAACAGTAGAACCTGCAGCAACTCTCTATTCACATCATTACAATGTTTTGCAGAATATTAAATCATATACAGTAGCTAAGGAATAAAAAAATAAAGTTACACTTTCATAGCACATCTCTGGACTTCACTCTTAATAAAACACAAAAACCAATGCAAATAACTATACTTATAACTGGTCACACACTGGAGCACATTCCCAATGACTTGTCAGACCTTACACAGGGATTCTAACACGAGGCTAGTAGTACGCGCTAAACACCGATAATGAGAATGGAGAGAATTTGGCAATCAGTTGAAGCTTTCATTACACGACATCTTTATGAGTTGTTAATACAACACTTAGGTCGTTATTGAGGTGAATGGTAAATTTGTTTCAGTGGGAACTTAATATCTGCTCTTCCATATTTATAAAACTGGCAAACTAAACTTCTTGTTCCAATTCCTGTTGTTCAAGTGTAATGAATGTTATTGTAAAATGTAAACCTACTGAAGTTCTCAAAGCCTGCAATTTACTCGAGGCTCGTGAGCCATGTTGACCTTTCATCACATCATTTCCTGAATTGTCCTGCGCTGTAACACATTCAGCTGAAAAATCCTACAGGTACCCAACATCTAATTCATCCATTTGTTTGCCTATCCAACCTACAGTTTAGATCTTCTGAGATTTCCTCTAAACAGTTCAGGTTGGTGGTTCTAAAAATTATCATAGGAGGTAGAGGAAATAGGGGGCATCTATTTCATTTGTCACAGGGAGATTTTACTTGATACAAAATGGCAGTAGCTTTGATAATATATAGAGAGAGCTGCAGATTCTTCAGAAAGAATACCAGAAGCAAATATAGCCAAGGAGAATGAACACTTGCTAGTTGTGTGATGCTCCTCTAATACATCTGAAGTTGATGCAAATGGAAGTCTCCTTCCTAGTCTGAGAGCTTATAAACCCAGAATAGAATGAATATTACCCACAATGTTTGTGGATTATTAGGAGAATGTGCTCTCAGATTTCATAAAGAGCACTGTATACAGCAGAAAAGAGCCAACCGTTAAAGTTTTGGATCATGGAGGGGTCTCCCTCAAAGGCTGAGGTGGATAGAAAGAGTACCCCTTTTATAAAACTAAAGGCTTAGGGGTAATAGCTCTCCATTCAGAATTAATGGTAAAGTACAAACTCCAGTTTCAGGCTTTATGGTATATGATGGTTAGAGGAAAGGCACACCTTTTCCCTAACTTCACCTGTTTACATCACACTACAGCACTTGCATCTCTGTTTCTTCATAGTTAGATCCTGCTCTCCACTCTTGGGTGCTGTTGTGTCATTGGTCTCTAGTTTCTCACTCTTGTTGGGAGGTTCTACAGGAGCACCATTGGGAGGGTGCTGTGCCTTTTCTGGTACTTCTCCATCAACAGCTGGCTGTTGCTCTCCATCACCAATGACAACTAATTCCGCAGTGATGGCTTCTTCCAAACCCAGAACCTTCTTTGTTTCATTCTCATCTTCCACATTCTGGTAGCCCATAAAAATCATGGTTACTGGTTGCTCTGGGCCCAATGATGTCTCAGGAGGTCGAGCCTGTACACCGGGGATTTCCTTTCGAGGAGATGCTCTTTGGATTGAGGTTTTTTCATCTGATGTCAAGGAAACTTCACTAAGGGTTGCTTCCTCTGCCTTGTGGATCAGGTCCTCCACTTCTGTGGAACTGAGCTGGTGGACAGTATCATTAGGAGCAGCAACCTCTGATCTTACTGCATGTACAACTGTTGACAAATTAAAGAGATAATGAGGTAGTACATAGCATATTGTGGACAGGCACAAAATGAAAACGGACGATTAACTACTTCTTGACTGCTCATATACTTCCAGACAGTCAACACTTTACCCTACATTGATACTCTAGAATGTCAATCCAGTGTAAGCAGATTGTACAAGATCATGAAGCTGTAGGGGTGGGAAGCCGGCTATCAGACGCAGCCAGAATTCCCAGAGAGAAGATGAAAATGTATATTACCATGCTTGCTTTCTGGATCACTGTATAAAAAGCAATGAATTAGGATTAGAATATTAGGAAGCACTGACAGTGCCACCTTCCCTAAGGCTAAGTGCCCACGATGCAGAAATGCTGCATATTTTTTCCGCTTCTCCCTGGCAGGAAAAACGCATGCGGATTTTACATGCGTTTTTCCCGCCAGGTAGAAGCGTTTGTCAAGCGTTTTTGCATGCATTTCTGCATGCGGGTTATCACGCGCTTTTCCAAGAGTCCGGTTTGTTGTATGGGTCGTGGTGGTGTGAAAGGACCTGCCATGACGTCATTTAGTCATGTGACAGGTCACGTGACTGCCGAAGTCAGCGGTCACGTGACCTGTCACATGACTAAATGACGTCATGGCAGGTCCTTTCACACCACCGCGACCCATACAACAGACCGGACGCATCGCTGAGGAGACCGGGGGCCATCGGAAGGTAAGTATAATCTTTATTTTTTATTTTAAATTCTTTTTTTAACAGGTTCTATGGTACCTGGGTTTGTATGAGAGTCTCCTCTTCTCCAAACCCGGGTACCATCCGCACATTGAACCGTATCATATCCGCATGGGCACATGTGCTCACACGGATAATATACGGTTTAATGCATGTCAATGACGGCAATTACGCTGCGTGTCTGCAAAATTAATGGACATGCTGCGTATTTTTCCGCAATGATTTTCCGCATCATGTGCACAGCATATGCGGATTATCATTGGGGACCATGGGGCACGTATTACCAAGCATTTTTTAAGCGGTTTCGCTGTGGAAATTACGCGGCAAAAGCGCTTGAAAAACGCATAGTGGGTACGCAGCCTTAATCCAGTGAACATATGAACCCTGGGTGTAGGGAGGAAACAGGAGCTGCTGGTTCCCAAGCAGGCAGCTGAAATTCCCCTGTAATTGGCGCTAATATACCAGCCCCAGTTACAGCGGAATTCAGCAATAAAAAATATGTAATATGTTATAATGCCACGTGTATCACAAAAAAGAAGCAAAATTATTTAAATATCCAAATGATAAAAAAATTAGAGCTGTTAAAAGTGCATGTATGGTAAAACACGAAAATGTGCCTGGTCAGGAAGCAGAGAAAATGGTTTGCTCTGAAGTAATTAAGCATAAATATCATTATTAAGACAGAAGTCCCAAAGTATATAAAACAATTACAATATGAATTTACAACCACTATATGACATACAGGACAATTTAATGTGAAGAAAATTACCATTTTAATATAGAAAGTATAAAGGAATAAGATACTTGAAAGAAAACAGCACAATATGTATTTATAGAAACAAAAAGAAGTGGAAGAGAAAGAAGGAGCTGAATTAAAAGCTTACAAGCCACAGAAACTCCAGAACACCAAAGTATTTCCGACTGGTCAAAACTTGATGTACAAGTAAAAATAACTGGGTATCATGTCATGACATGATCAAACGTTTGCTACTGAAATTTTCTTCTGGTGGAAAAAAACACCTGACCTTTTAGAGCACCCTACCTTTTTGTGCATCTTCGTACACCTTGACCCCCTGCGTGGGGTACTCTTGAGGGAGCACAGTGTTGCTAGAGAGGACTTTAGTCTCCCCTGTGATTCTGTCCTTCTCTACTGTAATCTCCACAGAGTACATTGCTGGGACACAAACAGGACAGTGACATTAAATTTCACAATACCCCTCATTCCCTCCCATTATCCTGCTGAGGGGCAGCAAGCAAGGGTCAGTAGATACAGGAGGGAGTGAGCGTAAAGTGATAATAGCGAAGCAGGAAGATAGCAGGGGTAACGGCCATTTTCTCCAGTTTGCTTAATCCCTGTCGTAGAATATTTTTCATGCTGTGAGGAAATCAAGGGCACCAGCAGCAGTCTGATCAACACGGTTAGGCATCATTGCAGATAGCAGTATGCTGGTGTAAGGAGACTTGCTAACATGCTAATAACATTATATGGTGTTAGTGATATCATTAATTTATGGTAATCAGCAAAATAAAACATTTTCAAAATGTAAATGCAAAATATTATTTTCCCCATCTTGATGTTAGGTTTATATCACAATTGCTGAAATTGAATGTATTTATTATTTTATCCTACTATAATGTAATTGCAGCAGAGATTTTGTTTTAACAATTTTGGGTATGTAACAAAAGAGTTATTTTTCCTCTATTTCTTCCTATCTGGTAAGTAAGGCTCCTTGCACATGATTCTTATTTTTCCTATGGGCATCCAATCATCCATTATGAATTCAAGTATAATGGATTACATACAGATTACTGTTCTCTATGGGAAGAGAAGCTGTCTGCTCAAGGTCTCTAGAAGGCTCAGGGTACATACAGACTTTTTGTAGCACGGCAGCAACAGTCGCAGGCCATGGGAATACATTTAGTGTGAAACTGTAAAAATATGAAGAAGGAAGACCTAGGGTGAATTATAGATGCAAGTCTCACGCACGGTGCCTGCCTGCCGAATGCCACTGTCATGAGATGTCACAAGCAAAAGTATGTGTGTAGCCTCAGCCATAGGGACAGAAAAAAAGCAAAGCATGCTGTTTGGTTTATCAATGCCCTCTTCAGTGTCAAAATCACAAGCTGCGCCATAGTATGTAATATCCAAGTCCAGCTTTGTCTTCAGATTACATGGTATGTTACATGACCACTGTAAACTTCAGAAGAGCCGAGCCATGCCTCTCTCCAGAATGTTAAGACAGCCAAGCAATGTCCAGCCCAGTGTGAGAGGCTGCAAACCCTGCCAGCTTCGTCTGACAACCACTAACCTGCTCTCATCATATCTGGACTATCAGTCTTCTTAGCGGGGGACTGTGACACAGTCTGATCTAGAGAAAAAATACAAAGTGATACTTAAAAATAGCAGTTAAGCAGAAATGTATACCCGTTTCCACCTCTGATGAGACCCAAATAAAGTACGGAAGAACTTACCTCTGGCAGTGTTCATGATGGTCTGAAAGGAAACACAAGGTAATTAGAGTGTGCAAACATGCATCCATCCATGAGGTTACATAAAAGTAATATATTTATTTTACTCACTTATATAGCATTATTAATTCCACAGCGCTTTACAGACATTATGGGTACTGTCCCCATTGGGGCTCACAATCGAGATTCTGTCTTTGGAGTGTGGGAGGAAACCCACGCAAACACAGGAAGAACATACAATCTTCTTGTAGATGTTGTCTTTGGTGGGATTTTAACCCAGGACCTCAGCGCTGCAAGGCTGCAGTTCTAACCACTGATCACACCTAAGAGCAGAATATCGTTTTAAAATGTTCCCATAATGTCACCCATTTAGAGATATTTCCCTTCAAGACTTCACCATGCAGCATCCTAAATGAAGGCAGATCAATGAATCAACTGCCGTTGTGAAAATGAACCGCTTGCTTCAGGCTTCTCTGCAGGGTACGGGCCTAAAACCCAATCTGTACGGGTCCAGGCCCTGGATCTATGCCACGTTGTTCCTGATCATAACATGTCATATTACTGTAGCATAAGTTTTAATATAATTGAGCCATTTAGCTATATACCCTACATTATTTTCATCAGCTGCTAAATAACTTTTTTTTGGAGCTAATGTGAGAACTTCAGATTAATTGATTTTCATACAATAACGATGTACATTACAAGATATGTCTTTCCAATTTATAACATCTAAAAAGCCAGTCTGCACTGCAAAGGGACTTAAAAATTGTTCACAACAATATAAAATTAAAAATCAATTTTGTCACATCCTGGAGGCGCTGGACACTTTTCAAAACTTGGTTGGACAAGACTGAACACAACTCCATGAGGTTCAATATTAAACTTTAACCCCTTAAACCTGAAGCCTGTTTTCACCTTCCTGATCAAGACAAATTTTTGAAATCTGACCAGTGTCACTTTATGGGGTAATATCTGGAACGCTTCAACATATCCCAGTGATTCTGAGACTGTTTTATCGTGTTACATTTTACTTCATGAGAGTAGTAAATTTAGGTCAATATGATTTGCGTTTATCTATGAAAATGTCTAAAATGTGACAAAAAATTTGAAAAATTCACAATTTTCAATCTTTGCATTTATATACTCTTAAAACAAATAGTCATGCAACATAAAATACAGTAGTTAGTTAATACCATTTACCACACAGTACCACAGCGCTAACAACAGGCAAAATGTCTGACTATGGTATTCAGAATGTGCATATTAATAAATGTGTGTTTGAGGATAACACTTATTGTGCCAATGATTGCCCCTCCTGTAGAGTCAATGGGACGGTGATGATTAAATTGATAGGTCCAATGATCATGGTCTGGAGTATAAAAAGGCAAAATGCAAAGACCAGTGCGCAGTCCATGCACTATACTAGAGTCTCCTTGAGTCAAACAACAATTGTTGTTATTTTGACTCAGTTAGACCACCGTACCTAACAGTGAATGATGACACACACTATCAATGGGAAATTGCACATGTAGTTACCATGGTGCCAGAGCGCTTTGGAAGCAACCACCGCACAGGACATCCAGCAGGACTTTAGTATTGCACACAGATCACGCCCAGGACTTTGCATTTTGCCTTTATATACTCTGGACCACGATCAAAAGACCTAAGCGTTATCCTCAATATGCTGCAAAGAGTTTTTATTGAAACAATACCCATTTGGCAAAACAGAAGTAAATAGACCCAACGTTTCGACCTTTAAGGTCTTTATCAAGGTTTTTTATCTGCTAGTGCGCGGTGCTTTAATTCATCTATAGGTGTACTGACAATTTTGACACCACGGGTGTTTTCCAGAAACAAGCACACAGTAAATGTTGCAGAGCGAAAATTGCAAATGTACTATGGTATTGCCCAATAAGTGAAGGCTAACTGTGGTTTAGGCACAATGTGGGGCTCAAAAGGGAGGGAGGCATTTGGATTGTGTAGCGCAGATACAGATTGTGGGGTGGGGGCATGTCACTTTTTCAGTGCCTTAGTTCTTCCCGAAATGTGGAAACGTCCCGAGTGGTTACTTGTTTTTGTAGGTTGAGTTGAAGCTTTTATTGGTGGGATTTTGGATCACGCTTAACCCTAGAACGCATGACCATAAAAATCTACACTTTCACATACCTGGGGCCTTTTAGGCCCGTGTGCAAATAATAAATAAATGACCAACTGGAAATGACAAACAACTATATACCTGAGGGATACCTAGAGTTTCAAAATTCTAACTAAAGAAATCTTGCAGAAAATAGAAAACAATTAACAGGGTGGGCCTGCGAGGCCCCAGGTATGCATTCTAGGGTTAAGGCTCGGTTCACGTTTATCTGGCGCTCTACGCAAAGCACTCACATCAGGGTTTCCATCTAAATCTCCAAATTATGTGTTTCAGACTAAACTCCAGACGGATCCATCCACTATAATGAAGATGGCAGAGTTACTCTGGACTCAGCAGTGTCCGTCTTTTTAGTGGTGCAAAAAACTGTGGTCCACTGCGCTTTTGTGCGCGCCTAAGAAGATGGAAACTGCAGGATTATGAATCAGATACAGTCCAAACTGACTCCATCTGTCTCATAATAGTGGATAATCTATTAAGGGTTTTGTCTGAATCACATAATTCAGAGATTTAGACGTAAACCCCCATGCAGTGCAGAGCACAGGATAAATGTGAGTTAAGCCTTACTACAATCTTTGTGAGGCAGAATGAACAAATCAACAGCAGGTGAAGAATTACTTTCAATTATCTTTTTTTTTAAAGCATTCACCGTGCATAAACGACAAGATGGCTTTATTATTCAGTTCAGTATAATCAAAGCATTATCAGATTTATATACTGTAATTGTTTTAGGTTTTGCTACTTTTACACACTAAGCAAAGCTTTTTCTACAAAAAAATATTTTGCACCACCATATTTAGACAGATATAATTTTTCTATCCTTCTGACAGAGTAATGTGAGGGTTCGTTTTTGCGGGTTAAGTTGAAGTTTTTATTGGTACCATTTTCAGGCACATAACACTTTTTCGCATTCTATTCCTATTTTTGGGAGGCAGAATGAGCAAAAAGCAGCAAGTCAGGAACTCTTTTTTTTCATGCCGCTTACTATGTGGTAAAAGTGATAAGACAACTTTATTCTTTGGGTCAGTATGATTACAGCGATACCAGATTTATATAGTTTTTTTTTGCTGATTTATACAATAAAAATAATTTTAAAGAAAAAAAAGTGTTTTGCATAGCTATATGCTGAGAGCTATGGCTTTTTTATTTTTCTGATGACTGAGTTTTTTTTGTGGGATTAGATGTAGTTTTCAAGGACACCATTTTGTATTTACTAAAACCTTTTAAATTGTATTTAATTTCACTTTTTGTTCAGCTGTGTAATGAAGAAACATTCATTAATATGTGTTAAGGGGACAGTTGCAAACAACTTTATTAAATAATGGAAAGCAACCGAACCCGGGGTCCGCGATGCAGCCTGGAGGACTACAGCCGAACACCTTCCGGGTAAGAAGGTAAAACAACCAACTGAAATAATCCCTTCCGTGCTACTGCACATCGGAAAGGGAATAGGGATTCGCACTATCTCCATTAACTGCACGAGAGATGTACGATAAATAATATATCCGTAGCCCTGTTTACAGCACAGGGACTACACAGCAGGCGCTAGGATGCGTGTGTGATACACGCCGGCGTATACGTGCTCCCAGCCGGCGTGCTACCGGACTAAGGAGTATCTCTCCACGTGGCTAACAGGCGGTGCCAGGAATAAGGCGTCTGCAGACTGCTCGGGGTGTATGGCGACCCCTTTGTCGGAGCCAGACTGTCAGTCGAAGCTACCTGCCTCCCTCCATCTAAGGCTGCCTATCCCCAGCTAAACCAGCCTGACAGAAGCTAAAGCACATGTGGAGCCCAAATGACCAAGCATCCACACAACAACACCATCACAGCTCAATGATCAGAGCGCGCCGCCATGTTTGTGGGCGGGCTATTTAAAGATTAAGCCCTGCCCACCGTCGCACTATTGGTGACGTCACCCGCGACCAATCAGGCGGTGCCAGGTCACCGGATCAGCTGACTCCCAAACCACCAGTTACGGTCCGCCATGTCACGGGCATGCTCAGTGCAGTGAATCCTTAAGGGAACACTTAAACAACAGAATATAACTCCAAGTAAATCAAACTTCTGTGAAATCAAACTGTCCACTTAGGAAGCAACACTGATTGACAATCAATTTCACATGCTGTTGTGCAAATGGAATAGACAATAGATGGAAATTATTGGCAATTATCAAGACATGTATGTGGTATATTGATGCAGCTTGGGAAATAATAGATATGTATTCATAAGTCCCACCTACAATAACCTTCTCCTGCTGTTTTTAAGATTAGTGACCTATTATGTATAGGCTGTTTTTATTCAAGTTCACACCTATATATTATATATCAAGTAATGAAAGATTATCGTCTTCAGTAAGAAGGTGTGAAAATAGGAAAAATTAATCATGATGAATGTATATTTCTGCCTGCACTAGGTCACTTTTTATGGGCACTTTATGTATGTTATATTTGTCAAATATGACTATTAAAGATTATCTTTCATAATAAATAGATAAAAGGGCTTTTTGTGTTAGTTGGTAAAAGACAATTATCAAGACACCCTCAATAAAGGAGTGGTTCTGCAGGTCGGGACCACAGACCACATCTCAGTACCAATGCTTTCTGGCTGATGTTTTGCTCACTTAATGTTGGTTGTGCTTTCACACTTGTGGTAGCATGAGACGGACTCTACAACCCACAGAAGTTGCTCAGGTAGTGCAGCTCATCCAGGATGGCACATCAATGCGAGCTGTGGCAAGAAGGTTTGCTGTATCTGTCAGCATCGTGTCCAGAGGCTGGAGGCGCTATCAGGAGACAGGTCAGTACATCAGGAGACGTGGAGGGGGCCGTAGGAGGGCAACAACCCAGCAGCAGGACTGCTACCTCTGCCTTTGTGCAAGGAGGAACAGGAGGAGCACTGCCAGAGCCCTGCAAAATGACCTCCAGCAGGCCACAAATGTGCATGTGTCTGCACAAATGGTTAGAAACCGACTCCATGAGGGTGGTATGAGGGCCCGACGTCCACAGATGGGGGTTGTGCTCACAGCCCAACACCGTGTAGAACGCTTGGCATTTGCCACAGAACACTAGGATTGGCAAAGTCGCCACTGGCGCCCTGTGCTCTTCACAGATGAAAGCAGGTTAACACTGAGCACATGTGACAGACCTGACATAGTCTGTAGACACCGTGGAAAGCAATTTGCTGCCTGCAACATCCTTCAGCATGATCGGTTTGGCAGTAAGCCAGTAATGGTGTGGGGTGGCATTTCTTTGGAGGGCCGCACAGCCCTCCATGTGCTCGCCAGAGGTAGCCTGACTGCCATTAGGTACCGAGATGAGATCCTCAGACCCCTTGTGAGACCATATGCTGGTGCGGTTGGCCCTGGGTTCCTCCTAATGCAGGAAAATGCCAGGCCTCATGTGGCTGGAGTGTGTCAGCAGTTCAGATGAAGGCATTGAAGCTATGGACTGGCCCGCCTGTTCCCCAGACCTGAATCCGATTGAGCACATCTGGGACATCATGTCTCGCTCCATCCACCGTCACGTTGCACCACAGACTGTCCAGGAGTTGGCGGATGCTTTAGTCCAGGTCTGGGAGGAGATCCCACAGGAGACCATCCGCAACCTCATCAGGAGCATGCCCAGGCGTTGTAGGGAGGTCATACAGGCACGTGGAGGCCACACACAATACTGAGCCTCATTTTGACTTGTTTTAAGGACATTACATCAAAGTTGGATCAGCCTGTAGTGTGTTTTTCCACTTTAATTTTGGGGGTGACTCCAAATCCAGGCCGCCATTGGTTAATAAATTTGATTTCCATTGATGATTTTTGTGTGATTTTGTTGTCAGCACATTCAACTTTGTACAGAACAAAGTATTCAATGAGAATATTTCATTCATTCAGATCTAGGATGTGTTATTTGAGTGTTTCCTTTTTTTTTTTGAGCAGTGTATTTTGCGACCAATTTAAGGAAGTTGTCCAGTACTTTTATATTACCTCCCCAATGCATCCCCCCGGGGCCCCAAAGACTGTTTGTAGATACCCTATGTTGCTGTTTCTGCCTGTGAGCGGCGTTATCCTTGGCCGCTCACAGGCATCACGTGACCCCGCGCTGACGTCACGACAAGTGAGGCGTGGCTTAGCGCTGGGGTCTCTGCGGTGGGTGCTGCGTTGTGAGCGGGGTTACCCCCCACATCACACCCAGCATCCCCTGCGCGCTTTCCCAATGAATGGAGAGAGGCAGAGCGCGCGGTGGATGGTGGGTGTGATGCGCGGGGTAACCTCGCCCACAGCCTGGCATCCACCTGGAACGTGGAAGAGAGAGACCCCCGGCTGCTGCCAGCACTTGTCATGACATCAGCGGATGTCAGAGCCGGCTGCAGTCGGGGGTAACGTGATGCCTGTGAGCGGCCAGTGATGGCG
The DNA here is from genome assembly GCF_046119375.1 of Phyllobates terribilis. Classification (NCBI taxonomy): domain Eukaryota; kingdom Metazoa; phylum Chordata; class Amphibia; order Anura; family Dendrobatidae; genus Phyllobates; species Phyllobates terribilis. The sequence goes on along the minus strand of NW_027362761.1, from coordinate 14,709,916 downwards.
CCGCTCACAGGCAGTATCTGCAACGTAATTACAAAAAGTCTTAGGGGCCCCAGGGGGATACATTGGGGGGGTAATATAAAGTACTGGACAACCCCTTTAAGGTGTTTTATGCCAGAATCCTGGTGTAAACAGGTTAATGAACTGGACTCTAGCTATTCCTTATGTATGAAGATTTTTGGTTCATTCAGGGATCTAATAAAGAATATCCAAATATGTTTTAACAGGTATGGTCACACAACCCTTTAGTATTTGCTAAGGAAAGCAATGAATGTGTTTTATTTAGTACATGTGGGTTTTGGGTGTTTTTTTTGACAATGGAGGTTTATGGGATCAAAAATGCCAAAAACTGTCTAAAAAAAAGTCAACCCTAAATTATGATGTGTTTACAAAAACTAAACATATAAAAATTAAAAATGAAGGCAAGTAAACAAAAACTCCACAGATACAAAATACTTTTTGTAGTGTGTCAAGTATTTCCCTATTGACATACAACTAACATCTGACCAAAGTGTGCTATTTGTGAAGGCACCCTAAATCAGTAATAATACAAGTATTATCTGGAATACACAGCACTATTGTGTATTGTATATTGTATCTCATTGCTGTAAGCAAAGTTACACTGATTATCTTGACACTGCAAAACATATGCAAAGCAATATACTAACATCAAAGGTCAAATATCATATATTACTTCATTAACATCCATAACAGAAATATGTCCAAAAGCTTGATTAAGGAATGCAGAATACAATGTACCGTATATGACGTAAAAAAGCAGTTGTACGTATAAAACTGCTTTTTTAAGTCATATACATTGTGTCACGCATACAGGTGGTGCACGTGGTTTGTGTTCCCACTGTGCCACGGGGCTTACCTAGGAGGGGCAGAGCTAAGCGGTACCTGGTGTTCACTGAAGCTCCTGATGGTGGAGTCAGACTTGAGCTGCAGGTAGCCGCCAACTACCACTCCTACGCAGTCCCCAGTACTGCAGATGCTGACCCCAAGGGTCAGATACACTGACACGGACTGTGTTCGGAGTAACTTGGCAAAAGAGTATACAGACTCTCTTCAGACTGCACAGGTTCTGGATCCTCGGGCAGAACGGATACCGACACGGAGCCACAGACAGTTTTGGATTCGGATCCTGGAACAGGCTCCAACAGTACAGACTCTGGAACTCTAACCAGGATTGACACAGGAGCAGGTTCTAGCACTGACGGAACGGTTACAAGTTCCGATACCGCTGGAGCGGCTTCTGGCACCACCGGATGTGGTTTCAGAGTTCAGGTGCCGCCGAATGCGGTTTCAGGTTCAGGCACTGGCCACACAAGGACAAGGGGTTCGGGTTCAGGCTCTAGCCACACAAGAACCAGAGGTTTGGGTTCAGGCTCTGGCCACACAGGGACAAGATGTTTCAGTTCAGGGTCTGGCCACAGAGGGAGCAGATGTTTGGGTTGAGGATCTGGCCATACAAGGACCAGGGGTTTGGGTTCAGGCTCTGGCCACACAAGAACCAGATGTTTGGGTTCAGGATCTGGCCATACAACGACCAGGGGTTCGGGTTCAAGCTCTGGCCACACAGGGACCAGAGGATTCAGGTACAGGAACTGGGACCTAGCAACTCACTAGTTGCACAAATACTTACTATGGAAGAATGTTGCTCAGACACCTCCCTAATAGGGAGAGTGGCTTTCATACTTAGATGCCTTCCAGCTATTGGCTGGGGGCATTTACATTGTGTGTGCGCTGCCTCTCCAAGAGCAGAGGAGTGCGCGCGCACTAGGCGCGTTGCCAGGAAGTCAGTGCACGCTGCAGTCAGTGCAAGCTGCAGCCTAGAAGGCAGCAGGAGACAGGGAGCTCACTGCGCGGCCCGGGCGGTGAGTATGTCGACGTCCCTGCATGTAGGTGTTACACATTGTAAATATAGATAAAGCTGAACTCTTTACTCATCTTAAAGGGGTGGTCTGAAACTAACATTTATTTTAATCTTAAATGCCTATCTATTTAATGCCAGAATCTACTCTATTTTCTAATATACTTTAATTAAAAATTCCCTATCATTCCCTCACTGCTTTATTTTTTTTTTAGTACTTCCAGTTTTATGATGCTTTGTTTGAGAATGCCAGTGCAGGCTGGGATACTCAAACGAGTCATTATCAGGGGGCAGAGGCTGCCCCCACTCTGAAATGAAGCGACATCATTGACATCCGATTCAGGGGATGGGCTAGTCCTTCACTGAGCCTGAGTCAGTTGTCAATTCCGATGTATGATCAGTAGGATCTTTTCACTGTGCAATATGCACAGTGACAGTGCGCTCGCTTGCTGGTTCAGATGAAAATTGACAGACCAGAAAGAGAGCACACTATCAGTGCACATTGTAAGGAGAAAACCAGGCAAGCAGAAACCAGCCCCGCCTCTGCAGGTGATGTCAATTTTGGGGGTGAGGCTGGTCTCTTCTCACTCGTTCTTTCCTTAAAATGTGGCTCTCTTGCTGTCTCATCACTTCTTATCAGAGCCAGCTTGGGGGCACATTGTGCACTCAGTGTCTTTTTCAGGCTGATTCCGCCCACAATCCACCTGAAAATGTGCCCCATAAAATGTACATAATACATAGCAATGTCAAAATGGGGTTGCTGTGCATGTGTTCCACTTTATGTCACTTCTTTAAACTGCTTCAGGTTTCGAAACCCTGAAGCGGTTAAGCTGGGTCATTCTTCGGGTGGCTTCTTTTTACATTATAGATTCAAAGAGGAGGAGCTACACCGCAAAAACTGTCAACACCGCCAACATAGCAACTTCAGCGTTGCATACACCCTTACATTAGGAACCTGTACATATCCAGTCCTACTCAAACCTGAGGACTCCAAACTGATACATTGCAGCTAACTGCCTCAATAACGTCTGCAGCTGTTGATAAAAAATGTAGCACACAGAGCATTGCTATTGGACATACTCTTCAATATAAGTGTGATGTTCAGAATGTTCCACTCATTGCATATATTATATCTTTTAGTACACATGGAATAAATAATAGTTAATAAAGAATAGTTAAATGGGTCTGGTCTTCAGGTCTAAGAAGAAAAATCTGCAACTGCTCTATGTGACTACAGACTTCGGAATCATGACAGTGTGCAATGTGATGTACGCACTGTCACTAAATTCACTGTATACCCCATGACAGTGGGCGGTCACGTGACCACATGTATTCTATTTATATACTCGTGGTCATGTACCGACACGTCTCACCCGGTTTCTCTCAATTGTCCTCTATTGAGGGCAGCCGGATTAGACTAGTTGACGCGTGACCGCAAATATACAAATCACATATGTGTGGTCACAAGACCGCCCACTCACATGGGGAATACAGAGGAATCTTGACAGTGGGAGCATCACTCACTGTCACAATTTGGCAATCTGTGGTCACATACACTGTGTACACAATTATTAGGCAATTTGCATGTTTGATGAGTAATTTTATTATTGAACAACTAAAGAGCTGTTGGTGAATCCCAAAAGGTTAACAAAACCAGAATATTTATGAAAGTAAAAGTGAGGTTTTGTCTTTTTTAAGAGAATATCTATGTGTGCAGAATTATTATGGAATGAAATGAAAAACGTAAAATATCCCATCTCAATAGTTTTTTTTATCTGTTAGAGTGAGAATAAAACCCAAGCAGCTCAAAAAGCACAAAATACATTTCTGACATTTCAAAAAAATTCAGCGACCAATATAGCCACCCTTATTTTCAATAACAGTCATAAGTCTTCCATCCATGGAGTCTGTCAGTTTCTTAATCTGTTGATGATCAACTTTTTTGGGCAGAACCAACCATAGCCTCCCAGACACTGTTCAGAGAGGTGTAGTAGTGTTTTCCTTCAAAGTCAATTTCCTGTTTAAGAAGTGCCTACAAGTTCTCAATAGGGTTTAGGTCCAGAGAGGAAGGGGCCATGTCATTATTCTTTCATCTTTTAAAGGGAATGTGTCACCCCCTGGGAGATATCAGACCTCTACTATGGGCATACAGGTGATAGAAAAGTAAATCTATACTTACCTCCCATGGAGCACGCTTTGTTTCTTCCTTGCCCGCACTGTGCCACACTGGCTAACCAAGCAGTAGAGAGTTTCAGTGCATCCGATGGAGCATTTTCAATCCATAAAAAACCTTGAAAAATCGGTCTTCAGTATTTCTTGACCGAGTCTTGACGTTCCACCGCCTGTGTCTTGTTCAGTGGTGGTGGGGTTTCAAACCCCCTTACCTTGGCCCTGTCTCTGATCACTGAGCACCTTGTACTTCTGGGTACTCCAGAGAGGCTGCAGTTCTGGAATATGACAGTATTGGAGGATAATGGGTTCCTAGTCACTTCAAGTTTGATTCTTCCCGAATCTTTGGCAGTTAATGTGTCTTTTTTTCTCAATACGTTGTTTTGCAGCCCTGGTGACTATTTGCATCAAACCTTCTGATGGTTTTGTGATCATGCCTCAATATCTTAGCAATTTCAAGTGTGCTGCATCCCTCTGTTCGACTTGTAATAATCTTGGTCTTTTCAGTGTCAGTTAATCTCTTTTTTGGAAAACAAGCTGCCTAATAATTCTGCACTTCTTCATAAAGGGTGTTGATCAGGGTTGCTAACTTGACTTTTTATTTTTCTAGACAGCTTATCAAAAAATCATGGACAGACAATATTTTTTTACGGACACATTCGAAAGCTATAATAACTTATTATGATTATAAGTGATACATGTTTAAAGTCCATAATTCTCATAAGAAGACATCAGCTGCATTCACTGTGAAATGATGATAATTATAGTAAAAATAATCTGTATAAATTTCTTCAAAAAAATCATGGATGCCTTATTTTATTTTTTACAGAGAGGGCAAATAAAGTGACCAATTTATACTGACTGTCCTGGAATTTCCAGATGGTTGGCAAACCTGGTGTTGATAATCTTAGGCCTCACCCTCTGTTATTACACAAATATACATCTTTTGATCTGCTTCAACCAATGAGCATTCAAGTTTATATAGCAGGAAAATCTGCATAAAAATGATGATATTATCAAAATACAGATACTAATAATTGTACACACAGTGTAGTGAGACTGCAGAAAACCCCTTAAAAATATATTTTCTGTTCATATTGGCAATTTTTCTGCCATACGTGTGTGTCCTGTTACGGTGTGTGCACACAATGACCCCGATTCATCAAGAATGATGAGGGGGCGTGGTGGAGTCAGACGTACACCTGTTAATGAATCAGGAGCATCTTAAAAGTGGCATGTGCCGCGCCACGAATCTTACTCCAGCCAGGAACTAGTGTAAGTTTTGAGGTGTTAGGTTCACTGTGCCCCATCCCAGCTATGCCAATTTTGGCGTAGCTGGCTGAAACTCCAAAAGTCGCAATCATTTGTGCAACTTCCCAATGCACAAAAATTTTGGTACTCTTCAAAGCATTTTACACAAGTTTTTTTGTGGTAGAAAAGCTTTGAAGAATCAGGGCCAATGTCTTTTTCAGGCTGGCGAATCTGCCAAGCTTTTCAATAAACGCCAGTGGGTTTTTTTTGCATTTCTGAAGGCTTTTCCGATGTTTTTTGAGTGGTTTTCCATTGTTTTTGGGGCATGTTTTCTCGACTGCTTTCTGTTTTTTACTAGTGTTTTCTGGAGATTTTCCTTTAACGCCATTCAACATTAAAGAAACCACCAATGATTTTTTAAGCAAATATGCTGGCAAAACACTCAAAAAGACCCCCAGGAGTCCCATCTCCCACTTGATGTGTTTTGAGCATCTTCAAAACAGGAAATGCCTGAAGAATTGTCAGCTCACTTCATTTACCTGAGTGGTGTCTGTCGAAACCTGAAGTGGTTACAAGAAGCTCTACAGATGGAAGACATGAATAGTAAGTTGTTTTTACACAGAAATGTAAAAAAAAATATCATTATTTTGGGGACTTAGTCAGCGCTTTTTCAGGTGGTTATCAGAGCAAAATCCCCCTGAAAAACACGTCTGATACCTATACACTAAAAAGAATGTATATTAATATGTATGGCATTATCTTGACTTTCCCATAATTTCAGTCATCAAAGAAAAGAAGAATTCAATTTCAACATACATGATCCTCTGTTCTCGAAGGAGAAAAGCCACCCATTCTAGGGTGGCCAGTCCCAGTGGTGGATATTCCACTGACCCTCAAGTTATTATCTATGCACAGGACACTGGGAATAACTGCCATAGGGTTCATTCAGGTGAGTGTATAATCTGTCCATGTGCACCATGGACGACACTCCGAGGTCGCACAGACCCATTATAGCCAGTGCACATGGCCCATTTTCCATTTGGACCAATGGAGTGTGTGAAAAAACTTATTTGGTCCATTTTCTAGAATAATATATGCAATATAAAGGCAATTTCGGCACCTATCTGCAACGCGAACAACCGTACAGAGTCAGTCACGTTCACAATTTGCAAATATGAATGGCTCGTTTTTCCATATGACAGTCGGAACCCCGCTATAGTGTAGCCATACGCATCAGAACATACAAAATGGGGAGAAGCTTAGGAGTCACTGTCAAGTAAATGAGTCTGTGGCTACCTTAATAGCCATTGTGCACTCTAACCCTACACTCTGCATTTGTATTGTTAGTACCGAAGGACAGACTTGATTATAAGACAATCGTGTATTATGAAAGTATAATGATGAAGCTGTTTAATACTCTAATAATGCGTGTTTTACTATTGCCTGCAATAAACTAATCACTGATATCATGGACGTCGATAACAAAAGACTCTATTGTATACAGTTAATATAAAATACAATAATGATGTGCCAGGTCATTTGTGACTATAGGTTAGCTATAAGCTGCAAGATAAGAGGTTTTCACTTACCATACACAGTAGGCTGGGTTCTCACAAAAGATTTTTCCATCCACTACTAATCCAATGCTAGTTGGAAATGATTAATAATAATAATAATAATCTCTTTATTTATATAGCGCCAACATATTCCGCAGCGCTTTATAATTCAGAGGTTCATATACAAAAGTCATAAGTAACATAATTAAAGATAATACAGTAATCAAAGCAAAAATAACAATGATTGAATGATTCAGTGCTTTAGCCAGATCATAAGAATAGCACAAGTGACCAAGTGCTTAATCCCTTTAAAGCCCATGACGTACTATTCCATACCTGCGCCCTGGGCTTTAAGAGCCTGGTACGGAATAGTACGTCATGGCGATCGCGCCCGCACACATGCTGTGCGGGCGCGATCACAGCTGACACCCGGTACTATGTGCAGGGAGCGGTCCTGCACCACTCCCGGCACATTAACCCAAGCAATGCTGCGATCGAAGTCGATCGCAGCATTGCGGTGGCAAGGGGAGGTGATCAGTATACTCACCTCCTCTTCCGGCCTCCAGCGCTGTCTGCCGCGGCTTCCTGGATGTTGCCATGACGACCCGATGTCATCATGACAACCCGATGTCGTCATGACAACATCCGGGTCACCAGACAGCAGTAAGATAGTTTGGTCATGCGCACTGCATGACCAAACGATCTTCTCCCTGTCCAGCGCTGACAGCCTGTATAGCACAGGGATGGTGCTCCATCCCTATGCTATGCAGGCGATCAGAATAAAAAAAGTGAAAGTCCCATAGTGGGACAAAGTATAAAAGTTAAAAAAGTATCAGAAAGTGAAAAAAAAAAAAAAAAAAAATTGCAAAAATAAAAAAAAAAAAAAAAAAAATAATCCATCAAAAATAAAAATATAATGTACCCATCAATAAATATTATTATGAAAAAAAAACAAAACAATAAAAGTACACATATTTGGAATCGCCACGTCCGGAACGACCTGACCTATAAAATTGTCCCACTAGTTAGCCCCTTCAGTGAACACGGTAAAAAAAAAAAATAAAAAACAAAGCAAAAAACAATGCTTTATCACCATACCGCCAAACAAAAAATGGAATAACACGCAATCAAAAAGACGAATATAAATAAAAATGGTATCGCTGAAAGCGTCATCTCATGCCGCAAAAAACAAGCTGCCATACAGCTCCATCAGCCGAAAAATAAAAAAGTTATAGCTCTCAGAATAAAGCGATGCAAAAAAATATTTTTTTCTATAAAATAGCGTTTATTGTGTAAAAGCGCCAAAATATAGAAAAACAATATAAATGTGGCACCGCTGTAAACGTACTGACCCGAAGAATAAAGCTACCTTATCAATTTTACCACACGCGGAGTAGAATAAATTTTTTTAAAAAAACAACAATTCCTGAATTGTTGGTTTTTGTTTATTCTGCTTCCCAAAAAACGGAATAGAAAGCGATCAAAAAATGTCAGGTGCCCGCAAATGGCACCAATAAAAACGTCAACTCATCCCGCAAAAAACAAGCTGTCACATGACTGTGCCAAAATCTGGAAAAATTATAGCTCTCAAAATATGGCAATGCAAAAACTAGATTTTACAAAAAATGTGTCTTTTAGAGTCTGACAGCTGTCAATAATAAAAACCCGATATGAATCTAGTATAGCGGTAGTCTTAAAGACCCGAAGAATAAAGACGTCTAGTCACTTATACCGCACGAGGAACGGCGTAAAAAATAAACTCTCGGGTTAGGGTTGTGCTAGGGCTAGGGTTGGGGTTGGGGTTGGAATTTTTTTTCAAAAGTAAAAAAAAAAAAAAGATGACGATATGGCGACTAGGGTTGAGCGCAAGTGCTCGCTACTTGAGGTTGCATCGGGTGCTCGGGTATGCACTGAGTATCGCGGGTGCTCAAGTGACATGCTCGAGTCTCCGCCCCATATGCTTCGGGGCCAAAAAATCCTTGCGGGGATTGCCTGCCATGTCTAATAACCGTGAAACATGTGGGTGGGGACTCGAGCATGTCACTCAAGCACCCGCGATACATGGTGCATACCCGAGTACCCGATGCAAACTCAAGTAGCGAGCACTTGCGCTCAAGACTAATGACAACTTATTCAATATGATGACCTAATGTTATCAAATTCTGTGTCGTACCTCTGGGTTCAAAATGTTCACTATATCCCTTGATAAAATCCTTGAGGGGTGTAGTTTCCAAAATGGGGTCACTTGTGGGGGGGTTTCCAATATTTAGGCACATCAGGGGCTCTCCAAACGCAACATGTTGTCCGCTCTAGATTCCAGCCAATTTTGCTTCAAAAAGTCACACAGTGCTCCTTCACTCCTGAACCCTGCCGTGAACCCAAACACCGTATTTTCCCCACATATGGGATATTGGCGTACTCAGGAGACATTGCACAAAAGTTTTTGGGGTCCATTTTCTCCTCTTACCCTTGTGAAAATAAAAAAACTGGGGCTAAAACATAATTTTTGTGGAAAAAGTTTGATTTTTTTATTTTCACGGCTCCATGTTATAAACTTCTGTAAAGGACTTGGGGGTTCAAGGTGCTCACCACACATCTAGATAAGTTCCCTGAGGGGTCTAGTTTCCAAAATGGTATCACTTGTGGGGGTTTTCCACTGTTTAGGCACATCAGGGGCACATCCGCTAATTATTCAAGCAAATTTTACATTCAAAAAGTCAAATGGCGTTCCTTTCTTTCCGAACCCTGCCGTATGCCCAAGCAGTGGTTTTCCCCCACATATGGGGTATCTGCTTACTCAGGAGAAATTGCAAAACAAATTGCATGGTGAAATTTCTCCTGTTACCCTTATGAAAATGCAAAATTGGGGGCTGAAAAACATTTTTGTGGGAAAAATGTGAAAATTTTATTTTTACGGCTCAATGTTATAAACTTCTGTGAAGCACCTGGGGGTTCAAGGTGCTTAACACACATCTAGATAAGTTCCCTGAGGGGTCTAGTTTCCAAAATGGTGTCACTTGTGGGGGGTTTCGACTGTTTAGGCACAATAGGGGCTCTCCAAACGCAACATGGCGTCCGCTAATTATTCAAGCAAATTTTACAATCAAAAAGTCAAATGGTTCTCCTTCCCTTCCAAACCCTGCCGTGCGCCCAAACAGTGTTTTTTCCCCACATACGGGGTATCTGCGTGCTCAGGGGAAATTGCACAACACATTTTGGGGTCCATTTTTTCCTGTTACCCCTGCAAATATAAAAAAAAATTGGGTTTAAAATAACATTTTTGTGAAAAAAGTTAATTGTTAATTTTTTTCTTCCACATTCCAAAAATTCCTGTGAAGCATCTGAAGGGTTAATAAAGTTCTTGAATGTGGTTTTGAGCACCTTGAGGGGTACACTTTTTAGAATGGTGTCACTTTTGGGTATTTTCTGTCATAAAGACCCCTCAAAGTCAATTCCAATATGATGTGGTCCCTAAAAAAATGGTTATGTAAATTTTGTTGGAAAAATGAGAAATCGCTGGTCAACTTTTAACCCTTATAGCTCCCTAATAAAAAAAAAATTTGGTTCCAAAATTGTGCTGATGTAAAGTAGACATGTGGGAAATGTTATTTATTAACTCTTTTGTGTGACATATCTCTCTGATTTAAGGACATAAAAATTAAAATTTTGAAACTTGCAAAACTTCAAAATTTTCGCCAAATTTCCATTTTTTTCACAAATAAACGCAAGTGATATCGAAGAAATTTTACCACAATCATGAAGTACAATATATCACGAAAAAACACTCTCAGAATCAGGGGGATCCGTTGAAGCGTTCCAGAGTAATTACCTCATAAAGTGACAGTGGTCAGAATTGTAAAAATTGGCCTGGTCATTAACGTGCAAACCACCTTGTGTTGTAAAGGGGTTAAATACTGTTGTTTCTGCTTTTTTTCATACTAGATTATCCAATAATCAAAGTGGGGGAGATGAGTGGATTCTAGACATATTTGGTATTGCTTACCAGTACAGAGAATAAGTTCATACTGATCACAAAGGGTTAAAAACTCAATCTGTATTAAGCCCCCTTTATATGTACGTGTTTCTGGTACGTGCGGCGTCTATTTTCACAAGTACCGGAGACACGGACACAGGTATTATAATCTATGGGGCTGTGCAAATGTCCGTGTTTTCACACGGACCTCGTGTCCGCGTTACCCATACAGAGACATGTTTGTTTTTTACCAGAAGCATGGATCTATGAGTTCGTGTAAAACACGTATCACACATGGGTGACATCCGTGTGCCACGTACCAGAATATAATGCATTCAAGAAATTACAGATTTGTAAGTGATATGCAAAGATGATAGATAGATACTAGAGCAGCGTTCCCCAACTCCAGTCCTCAAGAGCCCACAACAGCTCATGTCTTCAGGATTTCCTTACTATTGCACAGGTGGTGGAATTAATAACTGTCCAGGTGCTGGAATTATTAACTGTCCAGGTGATGGAATTATTAACTGTCCAGGTGATGGAATTATTAACTGTCCAGGTGATGGAATTATTGACTGTGCAGGAGATGGAATTATTGCCTGCCCAGGGGATGGAATTACTGACTGTGCAGGGGATGGAATTATTGACTGTGCAGGTGATGGAATTATTAACTGCCCAGGGGATGGAATTACTGACTGTGCAGGGGATGGAATTATTGACTGTGCAGGTGATGGAATTAATAACTGTCCAGGGGATGGAATTATTGCCTGCCCAGGGGATGGAATTATTAACTGCCCAGGGGATGGAATTATTGCCTGCCCAGGTGATGGAATTATTGCCTGTCCAGGTGATGGAATTATTGCCTGTCCAGGTGATGGAATTATTGCCTGTCCAGGTGCTGGAATTACTGCCTGTCCAGGGGATGGAATTATTGACTGTGCAGGTGATGGAATTAATAACTGTCCAGGTGATGGAATTATTAACTGTCCAGGTGATGGAATTATTAACTGTGCAGGTGCTGGAATTATTGCCTGTCCAGGTGATGGAATTATTAACTGTCCAGGTGATGGAATTATTAACTGTCCAGGTGATGGAATTATTGCCTGTCCAGGTGATGGAATTATTGCCTGTCCAGGTGATGGAATTATTGCCTGTCCAGGTGATGGAATTATTGCCTGTCCAGGTGATGGAATTATTGCCTGTCCAGGTGATGGAATTATTAACTGCCCAGGTGATGGAATTATTGCCTGTCCAGGTGCTGGAATTATTGCCTGTCCAGGTGATGGAATTATTAACTGCTCAGGTGATGGAATTATTAACTGTCCAGGTGATGGAATTATTAACTGTCCAGGTGATGGCATTATTAACTGTGCAGGTGCTGGAATTATTAACTGTGCAGGTGCTGGAATTATTAACTGTCAAGGTGATGGAATTATTGCCTGTGCAGGTGATGGAATTATTAACTGTCCAGGTGATGGAATTATTAACTGTGCAGGTGCTGAAATTATTAACTGCCCAGGTGATGGAATTATTAACTGCGCAGGTGCTGGAATTATTAACTGTCCAGGTGATGGAATTATTGCCTGTCCAGGTGATGGAATTATTAACTGTGCAGGTGATGGAATTATTAACTGTCAAGGTGATGGAATTATTAACTGCCCAGGTGATGGAATTATTAACTGTGCAGGTGATGCAATTATTAACTGTCCAGGTGATGGAATTATTAACTGTGCAGGTGATGGAATTATTAACTGTCAAGGTGATGGAATTATTGCCTGTGCAGGTGATGGAATTATTAACTGTCCAGGTGATGGAATTATTGCCTGTGCAGGTGCTGGAATTATTAACTGTCCAGGTGATGGAATTATTGCCTGTGCAGGTGATGGAATTATTGCCTGTCCAGGTGATGGAATTATTAACTGTGCAGGTGATGGAATTATTAACTGTGCAGGTGCTGGAATTATTAAGTGTCAAGGTGATGGAATTATTGCCTGTGCAGGTGATGGAATTATTAACTGTCCAGGTGATGGAATTATTAACTGTGCAGGTGATGGAATTATTAACTGTGCAGGTGATGGAATTATTAACTGTCCAGGTGATGGAATTATTAACTGTGCAGGTGATGGAATTATTAACTGTCAAGGTGATGGAATTACTGCCTGTGCAGGTGGTGGAAATATTAACTGTCCAGGTGATGGAATTATTAACTGTGCAGGTGCTGGAATTATTAACTGTCAAGGTGATGGAATTATTGCCTGTGCAGGTGATGGAATTATTAACTGTCCAGGTGATGGAATTATTAACTGTGCAGGTGCTGGAATTATTAACTGCCCAGGTGATGGAATTATTAACTGTGCAGGTGCTGGAATTATTAACTGTCCAGGTGCTGGAATTATTAACTGTCCAGGTGATGGAATTATTGCCTGTCCAGGTGATGGAATTATTAACTGTGCAGGTGCTGGAATTATTAACTGTCAAGGTGATGGAATTATTGCCTGTGCAGGTGATGGAATTATTGACTGTGCAGGGGATGGAATTATTGCCTGCCCAGGTGATGGAATTACTGACTGTGCAGGGGATGGAATTATTGACTGTGCAGGTGATGGAATTAATAACTGTCCAGGGGATGGAATTATTGCCTGCCCAGGGGATGGAATTATTAACTGCCCAGGGGATGGAATTATTGCCTGCCCAGGTGATGGAATTATTGCCTGTCCAGGTGATGGAATTATTGCCTGTCCAGGTGATGGAATTATTGCCTGTACAGGTGCTGGAATTATTGCCTGTCCAGGGGATGGAATTATTGACTGTGCAGGTGATGGAATTAATAACTGTCCAGGTGATGGAATTATTAACTGTCCAGGTGATGGAATTATTAACTGTGCAGGTGATGGAATTATTAACTGTCCAGGTGATGGAATTATTAACTGTCCAGGTGATGGAATTATTAACTGTCCAGGTGATGGAATTATTGCCTGTCCAGGTGATGGAATTATTAACTGTGCAGGTGATGGAATTATTGCCTGTCCAGGTGATGGAATTATTGCCTGTCCAGGTGATGGAATTATTGCCTGTCCAGGTGATGGAATTATTAACTGCCCAGGTGATGGAATTATTGCCTGTCCAGGTGCTGGAATTAATATTGCCTGTCCAGGTGATGGAATTATTAACTGCCCAGGTGATGGAATTATTAACTGTCCAGGTGATGGAATTATTAACTGTCCAGGTGATGGCATTATTAACTGTGCAGGTGCTGGAATTATTAACTGTGCAGGTGCTGGAATTATTAACTGTCAAAGTGATGGAATTATTGCCTGTGCAGGTGATGGAATTATTAACTGTCCAGGTGATGGAATTATTCACTGTGCAGGTGCTGAAATTATTAACTGCCCAGGTGATGGAATTATTAATTGCGCAGGTGCTGGAATTATTAACTGTCCAGGTGATGGAATTATTGCCTGTCCAGGTGATGGAATTATTAACTGTGCAGGTGATGGAATTATTAACTGTCAAGGTGATGGAATTATTAACTGCCCAGGTGATGGAATTATTAACTGTGCAGGTGATGGAATTATTAACTGTCCAGGTGATGGAATTATTAACTGTGCAGGTGATGGAATTATTAACTGTCAAGGTGATGGAATTATTGCCTGTGCAGGTGATGGAATTATTAACTGTCCAGGTGATGGAATTATTAACTGTGCAGGTGCTGGAATTATTAACTGTCAAGGTGATGGAATTATTGCCTGTGCAGGTGATGGAATTATTAACTGTCCAGATGATGGAATTATTAACTGTGCAGGTGCTGGAATTATTAACTGTCAAGGTGATGGAATTATTGCCTGTGCAGGTGCTGGAATTATTAACTGTCCAGGTGATGGAATTATTGCCTGTGCAGGTGATGGAATTATTGCCTGTCCAGGTGATGGAATTATTAACTGTGCAGGTGATGGAATTATTAACTGTGCAGGTGCTGCAATTATTAACTGTCAAGGTGATGGAATTATTGCCTGTGCAGGTGATGGAATTATTAACTGCCAGGTGATGGAATTATTAACTGTGCAGGTGATGGAATTATTAACTGTGCAGGTGATGGAATTATTAACTGTCCAGGTGATGGAATTATTAACTGTGCAGGTGATGGAATTATTAACTGTCAAGGTGATGGAATTATTGCCTGTGCAGGTGGTGGAATTATTAACTGTCCAGGTGATGAAATTATTAACGGTGCAGGTGCTGGAATTATTAACTGTCAAGGTGATGGAATTATTGCCTGTGCAGGTGATGGAATTATTAACTGTCCAGGTGATGGAATTATTAACTGTGCAGGTGCTGGAATTATTAACTGCCCAGGTGATGGAATTATTAACTGTGCAGGTGCTGGAATTATTAACTGTCCAGGTGATGGAATTATTGCCTGTCCAGGTGATGGAATTATTAACTGTGCAGGTGCTGGAATTATTAACTGTCAAGGTGATGGAATTATTGCCTGTGCAGGTGATGGAATTATTAACTGTCCAGGTGATGGAATTATTAACTGTGCAGGTGCTGGAATTATTAACTGCCCAGGTGATGGAATTATTAACTGTGCAGGTGCTGGAATTATTAACTGTCCAGGTGGTGGAATTATTGCCTGTCCAGGTGATGGAATTATTAACTGTCCAGGTGATGGAATTATTGCCTGTCCAGGTGATGGAATTATTAACTGTGCAGGTGATGGAATTATTGCCTGTCCAGGTGATGGAATTATTAACTGTCCAGGTGATGGAATTATTAACTGTCCAGGTGATGGAATTATTAACTGTGCAGGTGATGGAATTATTAACTGTGCAGGTGATGGAATTATTGCCTGTCCAGGTGATGAAATTATTGCCTGTCCAGGTGATGGAATTATTGCCTGTCCAGGTGATGGAATTATTGCCTGTCCAGGTGATGGAATTATTAACTGCCCAGGTGCTGGAATTATTAACAGTCCAGGTGATGGAATTATTAATTGTGCAGGTGATGGAATTATTGCCTGTCCAGGTGATGGAATTATTGCCTGTCTGGGTGATGGAATTATTGCCTGTCCAGGTGATGGAATTATTGCCTGTCTGGGTGATGGAATTATTAACTGTCCGGGTGATGGAATTATTAACTGTGCGGGTGAAAGAATTATTAACTGTCCAGGTGATGGAATTATTAACTGCCCAGGTGATGAAATTATTAACTGTCCAGGTGATGGAATTATTAAATGTCCCGGTGATGGAATTATTAACTGCGCAGGTGATGGAATTATTAACTGCCCAGGTGGTGGAATTATTAACTGTGCAGGTGCTGGAATTATTAACTGTCCAGGTGATGGAATTATTAACTGTGCAGGTGCTGGAATTATTAACTGTCCAGGTGATGGAATTATTAACTGTGCAGGTGATGGAATTATTGCCTGTCCAGGTGATGGAATTATTAACTGTCCATGTGATGGAATTATTAACTGTCCAGGTGATGGAATTATTGCCTGTCCAGGTGATGGAATTATTGCCTGTCCAGGTGATGGAATTATTGCCTGTCCAGGTGATGGAATTATTGCCTGTCCAGGTGATGGAATTATTAACTGCCCAGGTGATGGAATTATTAACTGTCCAGGTGATGGCATTATTAACTGTGCAGGTTCTGGAATTATTAACTGTCAAGGTGATGGAATTATTGCCTGTGCAGGTGATGGAATTATTAACTGTCCAGGTGATGGAATTATTAACTGTGCAGGTGCTGGAATTATTAACTGCCCAGGTGATGGAATTATTAACTGTGCAGGTGCTGGAATTATTAACTGTCCAGGTGATGGAATTATTAACTGTGCAGGTGCTGGAATTATTAACTGTCAAGGTGATGGAATTATTGCCTGTGCAGGTGATGGAATTATTAACTGTCCAGGTGATGGAATTATTAACTGTGCAGGTGATGGAATTATTAACTGTGCAGGTGATGGAATTATTAACTGTCAAGGTGATGGAATTATTAACTGCCCAGGTGATGGAATTATTAACTGTGCAGGTGATGGAATTATTAACTGTCCAGGTGATGGAATTATTAACTGTGCAGGTGATGGAATTATTAACTGTCAAGGTGATAGAATTATTGCCTGTGCAGGTGATGGAATTATTAACTGTCCAGGTGATGGAATTATTAACTGTGCAGGTGCTGGAATTATTAACTGTCAAGGTGATGGAATTATTGCCTGTGCAGGTGATGGAATTATTAACTGTCCAGGTGATAGAATTATTAACTGTGCAGGTGCTGGAATTATTAACTGTCCAGGTGATGGAATTATTGCCTGTGCAGGTGCTGGAATTATTAACTGTCCAGGTGATGGAATTATTGCCTGTGCAGGTGATGGAATTATTGCCTGTCCAGGTGATGGAATTATTAACTGTGCAGGTGATGGAATTATTAACTGTGCAGGTGCTGGAATTATTAACTGTCAAGGTGATGGAATTATTGCCTGTGCAGGTGATGGAATTATTAACTGTCAGGTGATGGAATTATTAACTGTGCAGGTGATGGAATTATTAACTGTGCAGGTGATGGAATTATTAACTGTCCAGGTGATGGAATTATTAACTGTGCAGGTGATGGAATTATTAACTGTCAAGGTGATGGAATTATTGCCTGTGCAGGTGGTGGAATTATTAACTATCCAGGTGATGAAATTATTAACTGTGCAGGTGCTGGAATTATTAACTGTCAAGGTGATGGAATTATTGCCTGTGCAGGTGATGGAATTATTAACTGTCCAGGTGATGGAATTATTAACTGTGCAGGTGCTGGAATTATTAACTGCCCAGGTGATGGAATTATTAACTGTGCAGGTGCTGGAATTATTAACTGTCCAGGTGCTGGAATTATTAACTGTCCAGGTGATGGAATTATTGCCTGTCCAGGTGATGGAATTATTAACTGTGCAGGTGCTGGAATTATTAACTGTCAAGGTGATGGAATTATTGCCTGTGCAGGTGATGGAATTATTAACTGTCCAGGTGATGGAATTATTAACTGTGCAGGTGCTGGAATTATTAACTGCCCAGGTGATGGAATTATTAACTGTCCAGGTGATGGAATTATTAACTGTCCAGGTGATGGCATTATTAACTGTGCAGGTGATGGAATTATTGCCTGTCCAGGTGATGAAATTATTGCCTGTCCAGGTGATGGAATTATTGCCTGTCCAGGTGATGGAATTATTGCCTGTCCAGGTGATGGAATTATTAACTGTACAGGTGATGGAATTATTAACTGTGCAGGTGATGGAATTATTAACTGTCCAGGTGATGGAATTATTAACTGTCCAGGTGATGGAATTATTAACTGCCCAGGTGCTGGAATTATTAACAGTCCAGGTGATGGAATTATTGCCTGTCCAGGTGATGGAATTATTAATTGTGCAGGTGATGGAATTATTGCCTGTCCAGGTGATGGAATTATTGCCTGTCCAGGTGATGGAATTATTAACTGTCCAGGTGATGGAATTATTAACTGCCCAGGTGCTGGAATTATTAACAGTCCAGGTGATGGAATTATTGCCTGTCCAGGTGATGGAATTATTAATTGTGCAGGTGATGGAATTATTGCCTGTCCAGGTGATGGAATTATTGCCTGTCTGGGTGATGGAATTATTGCCTGTCCAGGTGATGGAATTATTGCCTGTCCGGGTGATGGAATTATTAACTGTCCGGGTGATGGAATTATTAACTGTGCGGGTGATGGAATTATTAACTGTCCAGGTGATGGAATTATTAACTGCCCAGGTGATGAAATTATTAACTGTCCAGGTGATGGAATTATTAAATGTCCCGGTGATGGAATTATTAACTGCGCAGGTGATGGAATTATTAACTGCCCAGGTGGTGGAATTATTAACTGTGCAGGTGCTGGAATTATTAACTGTCCAGGTGATGGAATTATTAACTGTGCAGGTGCTGGAATTATTAACTGTCCAGGTGATGGAATTATTAACTGTGCAGGTGATGGAATTATTGCCTGTCCAGGTGATGGAATTATTAACTGTCCAGGTGATGGAATTATTAACTGTCCAGGTGATGGAATTATTGCCTGTCCAGGTGATGGAATTATTGCCTGTCCAGGTGATGGAATTATTGCCTGTCCGGGTGATGGAATTATTAACTGCCCAGGTGATGGAATTATTAACTGTCCAGGTGATGGCATTATTAACTGTGCAGGTTCTGGAATTATTAACTGTCAAGGTGATGGAATTATTGCCTGTGCAGGTGATGGAATTATTAACTGTCCAGGTGATGGAATTATTAACTGTGCAGGTGCTGGAATTATTAACTGCCCAGGTGATGGAATTATTAACTGTGCAGGTGCTGGAATTATTAACTGTCCAGGTGATGGAATTATTAACTGTGCAGGTGCTGGAATTATTAACTGTCAAGGTAATGGAATTATTGCCTGTGCAGGTGATGGAATTATTAACTGTCAAGGTGATGGAATTATTAACTGTGCAGGTGATGGAATTATTAACTGTGCAGGTGATGGAATTATTAACTGTCAAGGTGATGGAATTATTAACTGCCCAGGTGATGGAATTATTAACTGTGCAGGTGATGGAATTATTAACTGTCCAGGTGATGGAATTATTAACTGTGCAGGTGATGGAATTATTAACTGTCAAGGTGATGGAATTATTGCCTGTGCAGGTGATGGAATTATTAACTGTCCAGGTGATGGAATTATTAACTGTGCAGGTGCTGGAATTATTAACTGTCAAGGTGATGGAATTATTGCCTGTGCAGGTGATGGAATTATTAACTGTCCAGGTGATGGAATTATTAACTGTGCAGGTGCTGGAATTATTAACTGTCCAGGTGATGGAATTATTGCCTGTGCAGGTGCTGGAATTATTAACTGTCCAGGTGATGGAATTATTGCCTGTGCAGGTGATGGAATTATTGCCTGTCCAGGTGATGGAATTATTAACTGTGCAGGTGATGGAATTATTAACTGTGCAGGTGCTGGAATTATTAACTGTCAAGGTGATGGAATTATTAACTGTGCAGGTGCTGGAATTATTAACTGTCAAGGTGATGGAATTATTGCCTGTGCAGGTGATGGAATTATTAACTGTCCAGGTGATGGAATTATTAACTGTGCAGGTGATGGAATTATTAACTGTGCAGGTGATGGAATTATTAACTGTCAAGGTGATGGAATTATTAACTGCCCAGGTGATGGAATTATTAACTGTGCAGGTGATGGAATTATTAACTGTCCAGGTGATGGAATTATTAACTGTGCAGGTGATGGAATTATTAACTGTCAAGGTGATAGAATTATTGCCTGTGCAGGTGATGGAATTATTAACTGTCCAGGTGATGGAATTATTAACTGTGCAGGTGCTGGAATTATTAACTGTCAAGGTGATGGAATTATTGCCTGTGCAGGTGATGGAATTATTAACTGTCCAGGTGATAGAATTATTAACTGTGCAGGTGCTGGAATTATTAACTGTCCAGGTGATGGAATTATTGCCTGTGCAGGTGCTGGAATTATTAACTGTCCAGGTGATGGAATTATTGCCTGTGCAGGTGATGGAATTATTGCCTGTCCAGGTGATGGAATTATTAACTGTGCAGGTGATGGAATTATTAACTGTGCAGGTGCTGGAATTATTAACTGTCAAGGTGATGGAATTATTGCCTGTGCAGGTGATGGAATTATTAACTGCCAGGTGATGGAATTATTAACTGTGCAGGTGATGGAATTATTAACTGTGCAGGTGATGGAATTATTAACTGTCCAGGTGATGGAATTATTAACTGTGCAGGTGATGGAATTATTAACTGTCAAGGTGATGGAATTATTGCCTGTGCAGGTGGTGGAATTATTAACTATCCAGGTGATGAAATTATTAACTGTGCAGGTGCTGGAATTATTAACTGTCAAGGTGATGGAATTATTGCCTGTGCAGGTGATGGAATTATTAACTGCCCAGGTGATGGAATTATTAACTGTGCAGGTGCTGGAATTATTAACTGTCCAGGTGCTGGAATTATTAACTGTCCAGGTGATGGAATTATTGCCTGTCCAGGTGATGGAATTATTAACTGTGCAGGTGCTGGAATTATTAACTGTCAAGGTGATGGAATTATTGCCTGTGCAGGTGATGGAATTATTAACTGTCCAGGTGATGGAATTATTAACTGTGCAGGTGCTGGAATTATTAACTGCCCAGGTGATGGAATTATTAACTGTCCAGGTGATGGAATTATTAACTGTCCAGGTGATGGCATTATTAACTGTGCAGGTGATGGAATTATTGCCTGTCCAGGTGATGAAATTATTGCCTGTCCAGGTGATGGAATTATTGCCTGTCCAGGTGATGGAATTATTGCCTGTCCAGGTGATGGAATTATTAACTGTACAGGTGATGGAATTATTAACTGTGCAGGTGATGGAATTATTAACTGTCCAGGTGATGGAATTATTAACTGTCCAGGTGATGGAATTATTAACTGCCCAGGTGCTGGAATTATTAACAGTCCAGGTGATGGAATTATTGCCTGTCCAGGTGATGGAATTATTAATTGTACAGGTGATGGAATTATTGCCTGTCCAGGTGATGGAATTATTGCCTGTCCAGGTGATGGAATTATTAGCTGTCCAGGTGATGGAATTATTAACTGCCCAGGTGCTGGAATTATTAACAGTCCAGGTGATGGAATTATTGCCTGTCCAGGTGATGGAATTATTAATTGTGCAGGTGATGGAATTATTGCCTGTCCAGGTGATGGAATTATTGCCTGTCTGGGTGATGGAATTATTGCCTGTCCAGGTGATGGAATTATTGCCTGTCCGGGTGATGGAATTATTAACTGTCCGGGTGATGGAATTATTAACTGTGCGGGTGATGGAATTATTAACTGTCCAGGTGATGGAATTATTAACTGCCCAGGTGATGAAATTATTAACTGTCCAGGTGATGGAATTATTAAATGTCCCGGTGATGGAATTATTAACTGCGCAGGTGATGGAATTATTAACTGCCCAGGTGGTGGAATTATTAACTGTGCAGGTGCTGGAATTATTAACTGTCCAGGTGATGGAATTATTAACTGTGCAGGTGCTGGAATTATTAACTGTCCAGGTGATGGAATTATTAACTGTGCAGGTGATGGAATTATTGCCTGTCCAGGTGATGGAATTATTAACTGTCCAGGTGATGGAATTATTAACTGTCCAGGTGATGGAATTATTGCCTGTCCAGGTGATGGAATTATTGCCTGTCCAGGTGATGGAATTATTGCCTGTCCAGGTGATGGAATTATTAACTGCCCAGGTGATGGAATTATTAACTGTCCAGGTGATGGCATTATTAACTGTGCAGGTTCTGGAATTATTAACTGTCAAGGTGATGGAATTATTGCCTGTGCAGGTGATGGAATTATTAACTGTCCAGGTGATGGAATTATTAACTGTGCAGGTGCTGGAATTATTAACTGCCCAGGTGATGGAATTATTAACTGTGCAGGTGCTGGAATTATTAACTGTCCAGGTGATGGAATTATTAACTGTGCAGGTGCTGGAATTATTAACTGTCAAGGTAATGGAATTATTGCCTGTGCAGGTGATGGAATTATTAACTGTCAAGGTGATGGAATTATTAACTGTGCAGGT
Source organism: Phyllobates terribilis (assembly GCF_046119375.1). Classification (NCBI taxonomy): domain Eukaryota; kingdom Metazoa; phylum Chordata; class Amphibia; order Anura; family Dendrobatidae; genus Phyllobates; species Phyllobates terribilis. The sequence goes on along the minus strand of NW_027362761.1, from coordinate 14,687,421 downwards.
GATGGAATTATTAACTGTGCAGGTGATGGAATTATTAACTGTCAAGGTGATGGAATTATTAACTGCCCAGGTGATGGAATTATTAACTGTGCAGGTGATGGAATTATTAACTGTCCAGGTGATGGAATTATTAACTGTGCAGGTGATGGAATTATTAACTGTCAAGGTGATGGAATTATTGCCTGTGCAGGTGATGGAATTATTAACTGTCCAGGTGATGGAATTATTAACTGTGCAGGTGCTGGAATTATTAACTGTCAAGGTGATGGAATTATTGCCTGTGCAGGTGATGGAATTATTAACTGTCCAGGTGATGGAATTATTAACTGTGCAGGTGCTGGAATTATTAACTGTCCAGGTGATGGAATTATTGCCTGTGCAGGTGCTGGAATTATTAACTGTCCAGGTGATGGAATTATTGCCTGTGCAGGTGATGGAATTATTGCCTGTCCAGGTGATGGAATTATTAACTGTGCAGGTGATGGAATTATTAACTGTGCAGGTGCTGGAATTATTAACTGTCAAGGTGATGGAATTATTGCCTGTGCAGGTGATGGAATTATTAACTGCCAGGTGATGGAATTATTAACTGTGCAGGTGCTGGAATTATTAACTGTCAATGTGATGGAATTATTGCCTGTGCAGGTGATGGAATTATTAACTGCCCAGGTGATGGAATTATTAACTGTGCAGGTGCTGGAATTATTAACTGTCCAGGTGATGGCATTATTGCCTGTCCAGGTGATGGAATTATTAACTGTGCAGGTGCTGGAATTATTAACTGTCAAGGTGATGGAATTATTGCCTGTGCAGGTGATGGAATTATTAACTGTCCAGGTGATGGAATTATTAACTGTGCAGGTGCTGGAATTATTAACTGCCCAGGTGATGGAATTATTAACTGTGCAGGTGCTGGAATTATTAACTGTCCAGGTGGTGGAATTATTGCCTGTCCAGGTGATGGAATTATTAACTGTCCAGGTGATGGAATTATTGCCTGTCCAGGTGATGGAATTATTAACTGTGCAGGTGATGGAATTATTGCCTGTCCAGGTGATGGAATTATTAACTGTCCAGGTGATGGAATTATTAACTGTCCAGGTGATGGAATTATTAACTGTCCAGGTGATGGCATTATTAACTGTGCAGGTGATGGAATTATTAACTGTGCAGGTGATGGAATTATTGCCTGTCCAGGTGATGAAATTATTGCCTGTCCAGGTGATGGAATTATTGCCTGTCCAGGTGATGGAATTATTGCCTGTCCAGGTGATGGAATTATTAACTGTCCAGGTGATGGAATTATTAACTGTGCAGGTGATGGAATTATTAACTGTCCAGGTGATGGAATTATTAACTGTCCAGGTGATGGAATTATTAACTGCCCAGGTGCTGGAATTATTAACAGTCCAGGTGATGGAATTATTGCCTGTCCAGGTGATGGAAATATTAATTGTGCAGGTGATGGAATTATTGCCTGTCCAGGTGATGGAATTATTGCCTGTCCAGGTGATGGAATTATTGACTGTCCAGGTGATGGAATTATTGCCTGTGCAGGTGCTGGAATTATTAACTGTGCAGGTGCTGGAATTATTAACTGTCCAGGTGATGGAATTATTAACTGTCCAGGTGATGGAATTATTAACTGCGCAGGTGATGGAATTATTAACTGTCCAGGTGATGGAATTATTAACTGTGCAGGTGCTGGAATTATTAACTGTCCAGGTGATGGAATTATTAACTGTCCAGGTGATGGAATTATTAACTGCGCAGGTGATGGAATTATTAACTGTCCAGGTGATGGAATTATTAACTGCCCAGGTGATGAAATTATTAACTGTCCAGGTGATGGAATTATTAACTGCCCAGGTGATGGAATTATTAACTGTCCAGGTGATGGAATTATTAACTGTCCAGGTGATGGAATTATTGCCTGTCCAGGTGATGGAATTATTAACTGTGCAGGTGCTGGAATTATTAACTGTGCAGGTGATGAAATTATTAACTGTCCAGGTGATGGAATTATTAACTGTCCAGGTGATGGAATTATTAACTGTCCAGGTGATGGAATTATTAACTGCCCAGGTGATGGAATTATTAACTGTCCAGGTGATGGAATTATTAACTGTCCAGGTGATGGAATTATTGCCTGTCCAGGTGATGGAATTATTAACTGTGCAGGTGCTGGAATTATTAACTGTGCAGGTGATGAAATTATTAACTGTCCAGGTGATGGAATTATTAACTGTCCAGGTGATGGAATTATTAACTGCCCGGGTGATGGAATTATTAACTGTCCAGGTGCTGGAATTATTAACTGTGCAGGTGATGGAATTACTAACTGTCCAGGTGATGGAATTGTTAACTGCCAGGTGATGGAATTATTAACTGTCCAGGTGCTGGAATTATTAACTGCCCAGGTGATGGAATTATTAACTGTGCAGGTGCTGGAATTATTAACTGTCCAGGTGATGGAATTATTAACTGTGCAGGTGATGGAATTATTGCCTGTCCAGGTGATGGAATTATTAACTGTCCAGGTGATGGAATTATTAACTGTCCAGGAGATGGAATTATTAACTGTCCAGGTGATGGAATTATTAACTGCCCAGGTGCTGGAATTATTAACAGTCCAGGTGATGGAATTATTGCCTGTCCAGGTGATGGAATTATTAACAGTCCAGGTGATGGAATTATTGCCTGTGCAGGTGATGGAATTATTAACTGTCCAGGTGATGGAATTATTAACTGTCCAGGTGATGGAATTATTAACTGCCCAGGTGATGGAATTATTAACTGTCCAGGTGATGAAATTATTAACTGTCCACGTGATGGAATTATTATCTGCCCAGGTGATGGAATTATTAACTGTCCAGGTGATGGAATTATTAACTGTCCAGGTGATGGAATTATTGCCTGTCCAGGTGATGGAATTATTAACTGTCCAGGTGATGGAATTATTAACTGTGCAGGTGCTGGAATTATTAACTGTGCAGGTGATGGAATTATTAACTGTGCAGGTGATGGAATTATTAACTGTCCAGGTGATGGAATTATTAACTGTGCAGGTGATGGAATTATTAACTGTCAAGGTGATGGAATTATTGCCTGTGCAGGTGGTGGAATTATTAACTGTCCAGGTGATGGAATTATTAACTGTCAAGGTGATGGAATTATTAACTGTCAAGGTGATGGAATTATTGCCTGTGCAGGTGATGGAATTATTAACTGCCCAGGTGCTGGAATTATTAACTGTGCAGGTGCTGGAATTATTAACTGCCCAGGTGATGGAATTATTAACTGTGCAGGTGCTGGAATTATTAACTGTCCAGGTGCTGGAATTATTAACTGTCCAGGTGATGGAATTATTGCCTGTCCAGGTGATGGAATTATTAACTGTGCAGGTGCTGGAATTATTAACTGTCAAGGTGATGGAATTATTGCCTGTGCAGATGATGGAATTATTGACTGTGCAGGGGATGGAATTATTGCCTGCCCAGGGAATGAAATTACTGACTGTGCAGGGGATGGAATTACTGACTGTGCAGGTGATGGAATTAATAACTGTCCAGGGGACGGAATTATTGCCTGCCCAGGGGATGGAATTATTAACTGCCCAGGGGATGGAATTATTGCCTGCCCAGGTGATGGAATTATTGCCTGTCCAGGTGATGGAATTATTGCCTGTCCAGGTGATGGAATTATTAACTGCCCAGGTGATGGAATTATTGCCTGTCCAGGTGATGGAATTATTAACTGTGCAGGTGATGGAATTATTGCCTGTCCAGGTGATGGAATTATTAACTGTCCAGGTGATGGAATTATTAACTGTCCAGGTGATGGAATTATTAACTGTGCAGGTGATGGAATTATTAACTGTGCAGGTGATGGAATTATTGCCTGTCCAGGTGATGGAATTATTAACTGTCCAGGTGATGGAATTATTAACTGTCCAGGTGATGGAATTATTAACTGTGCAGGTGATGGAATTATTAACTGTGCAGGTGATGGAATTATTGCCTGTCCAGGTGATGGAATTATTAACTGCCCAGGTGCTGGAATTATTAACAGTCCAGGTGATAGAATTATTGCCTGTCCAGGTGATGGAATTATTAATTGTGCAGGTGATGGAATTATTGCTTGTCCAGGTGATGGAATTATTGCCTGTCTGGGTGATGGAATTATTGCCTGTCCAGGTGATGGAATTATTGCCTGTCCGGGTGATGGAATTATTAACTGTCCGGGTGATGGAATTATTAACTGTGCGGGTGATGGAATTATTAACTGTCCAGGTGATGGAATTATTAACTGCCCAGGTGATGAAATTATTAACTGTCCAGGTGATGGAATTATTAAATGTCCCGGTGATGGAATTATTAACTGCGCAGGTGATGAAATTATTAACTGCCCAGGTGATGGAATTATTAACTGTGCAGGTGCTGGAATTATTAACTGTCCAGGTGATGGAATTATTAACTGTGCAGGTGCTGAAATTATTAACTGTCCAGGTGATGGAATTATTAACTGTGCAGGTGATGGAATTATTGCCTGTCCAGGTGATGGAATTATTAACTGTCCAGGTGATGGAATTATTGCCTTTCCAGGTGATGGAATTATTGCCTGTCCAGGTGATGGAATTATTGCCTGTCCAGGTGATGGAATTATTGCCTGTCCAGGTGATGGAATTATTAACTGCCCAGGTGATGGAATTATTAACTGTCCAGGTGATGGCATTATTAACTGTGCAGGTTCTGGAATTATTAACTGTCCAGGTGATGAAATTATTGCCTGTGCAGGTGATGGAATTATTAACTGTCCAGGTGATGGAATTATTAACTGTGCAGGTGCTGGAATTATTAACTGCCCAGGTGATGGAATTATTAACTGTGCAGGTGCTGGAATTATTAACTGTCCAGGTGATGGAATTATTAACTGTGCAGGTGATGGAATTATTAACTGTCCAGGTGATGGAATTATTAACTGTCCAGGTGATGGAATTATTAACTGCCCAGGTGCTGGAATTATTAACAGTCCAGGTGATGGAATTATTGCCTGTCCAGGTGATGGAATTATTAATTGTGCAGGTGATGGAATTATTGCCTGTCCAGGTGATGGAATTATTGCCTGTCCAGGTGATGGAATTATTAACTGTGCAGGTGATGGAATTATTGCCTGTCCAGGTGATGGAATTATTAACTGTCCAGGTGATGGAATTATTAACTGTCCAGGTGATGGAATTATTAACTGTCCAGGTGATGGAATTATTAACTGCCCAGGTGCTGGAATTATTAACAGTCCAGGTGATGGAATTATTAACAGTCCAGGTGATGGAATTATTAACAGTCCAGGTGATGGAATTATTGTCTGTGCAGGTGATGGAATTATTGCCTGTGCAGGTGATGGAATTATTAACTGTCCAGGTGATGGAATTATTAACTGTGCAGGTGATGGAATTATTAACTGTCCAGGTGATGGAATTATTGCCTGTCCAGGTGCTGGAATTATTGCCTGTCCAGGGGATGGAATTATTGACTGTGCAGGTGATGGAATTAATAACTGTCCAGGTGATGGAATTATTAACTGTGCAGGTGATGGAATTATTAACTGTCCAGGTGATGGAATTATTAACTGTCCAGGTGATGGAATTATTAACTGTCCAGGTGATGGATTTATTGCCTGTCCAGGTGATGGAATTATTAACTGTGCAGGTGCTGGAATTATTGCCTGTCCAGGTGATGGAATTATTGCCTGTCCAGGTGATGGAATTATTGCCTGTCCAGGTGATGGAATTATTGCCTGTCCAGGTGATGGAATTATTAACTGCCCAGGTGATGGAATTATTGACTGTCCAGGTGCTGGAATTATTGCCTGTCCAGGTGATGGAATTATTAACTGCCCAGGTGATGGAATTATTAACTGTCCAGGTGATGGAATTATTAACTGTCCAGGTGATGGCATTATTAACTGTGCAGGTGCTGGAATTATTAACTGTGCAGGTGCTGGAATTATTAACTGTCAAGGTGATGGAATTATTGCCTGTGCAGGTGATGGAATTTTTAACTGTCCAGGTGATGGAATTATTAACTGTGCAGGTGCTGAAATTATTAACTGCCCAGGTGATGGAATTATTAACTGCGCAGGTGCTGGAATTATTAACTGTCCAGGTGATGGAATTATTGCCTGTCCAGGTGATGGAATTATTAACTGTGCAGGTGATGGAATTATTAACTGTCAAGGTGATGGAATTATTAACTGCCCAGGTGATGGAATTATTAACTGTGCAGGTGATGGAATTATTAACTGTCCAGGTGATGGAATTATTAACTGTGCAGGTGATGGAATTATTAACTGTCAAGGTGATGGAATTATTGCCTGTGCAGGTGATGGAATTATTAACTGTCCAGGTGATGGAATTATTAACTGGGCAGGTGGTGGAATTATTAACTGTCAAGGTGATGGAATTATTGCCTGTGCAGGTGATGGAATTATTAACTGTCCAGGTGATGGAATTATTAACTGTGCAGGTGCTGGAATTATTAACTGTCCAGGTGATGGAATTATTGCCTGTGAGGTGCTGGAATTATTAACTGTCCAGGTGATGGACTTATTGCCTGTGCAGGTGATGGAATTATTGCCTGTCCAGGTGATGGAAATATTAACTGTGCAGGTGATGGAATTATTAACTGTGCAGGTGCTGGAATTATTAACTGTCAAGGTGATGGAATTATTGCCTGTGCAGGTGATGGAATTATTAACTGACAGGTGATGGAATTATTAACTGTCCAGGTGATGGAATTATTGCCTGTCCAGGTGATGGAATTATTGCCTGTCCAGGTGATGGAATTATTGCCTGTCCAGGTGATGGAATTATTAACTGCCCAGGTGATGGAATTATTAACTGTCCAGGTGATGGCATTATTAACTGTGCAGGTTCTGGAATTATTAACTGTCAAGGTGATGGAATTATTGCCTGTGCAGGTGATGGAATTATTAACTGTCCAGGTGATGGAATTATTAACTGTGCAGGTGCTGGAATTATTAACTGCCCAGGTGATGGAATTATTAACTGTGCAGGTGCTGGAATTATTAACTGTCCAGGTGATGGAATTATTAACTGCGCAGGTGATGGAATTATTAACTGTCCAGGTGATGGAATTATTAACTGCCCAGGTGATGAAATTATTAACTGTCCAGGTGATGGAATTATTAACTGCCCAGGTGATGGAATTATTAACTGTCCAGGTGATGGAATTATTAACTGTCCAGGTGATGGAATTATTGCCTGTCCAGGTGATGGAATTATTAACTGTGCAGGTGCTGGAATTATTAACTGTGCAGGTGATGAAATTATTAACTGTCCAGGTGATGGAATTCTTAACTGTCCAGGTGATGGAATTATTAACTGTCCAGGTGATGGAATTATTAACTGCCCAGGTGATGGAATTATTAACTGTCCAGGTGATGGAATTATTAACTGTCCAGGTGATGGAATTATTGCCTGTCCAGGTGATGGAATTATTAACTGTGCAGGTGCTGGAATTATTAACTGTGCAGGTGATGAAATTATTAACTGTCCAGGTGATGGAATTATTAACTGTCCAGGTGATGGAATTATTAACTGCCCGGGTGATGGAATTATTAACTGTCCAGGTGCTGGAATTATTAACTGTGCAGGTGATGGAATTACTAACTGTCCAGGTGATGGAATTGTTAACTGCCAGGTGATGGAATTATTAACTGTCCAGGTGCTGGAATTATTAACTGCCCAGGTGATGGAATTATTAACTGTGCAGGTGCTGGAATTATTAACTGTCCAGGTGATGGAATTATTAACTGTGCAGGTGATGGAATTATTGCCTGTCCAGGTGATGGAATTATTAACTGTCCAGGTGATGGAATTATTAACTGTCCAGGAGATGGAATTATTAACTGTCCAGGTGATGGAATTATTAACTGCCCAGGTGCTGGAATTATTAACAGTCCAGGTGATGGAATTATTGCCTGTCCAGGTGATGGAATTATTAACAGTCCAGGTGATGGAATTATTGCCTGTGCAGGTGATGGAATTATTAACTGTCCAGGTGATGGAATTATTAACTGTCCAGGTGATGGAATTATTAACTGCCCAGGTGATGGAATTATTAACTGTCCAGGTGATGAAATTATTAACTGTCCACGTGATGGAATTATTATCTGCCCAGGTGATGGAATTATTAACTGTCCAGGTGATGGAATTATTAACTGTCCAGGTGATGGAATTATTGCCTGTCCAGGTGATGGAATTATTAACTGTCCAGGTGATGGAATTATTAACTGTGCAGGTGCTGGAATTATTAACTGTGCAGGTGATGGAATTATTAACTGTGCAGGTGATGGAATTATTAACTGTCCAGGTGATGGAATTATTAACTGTGCAGGTGATGGAATTATTAACTGTCAAGGTGATGGAATTATTGCCTGTGCAGGTGGTGGAATTATTAACTGTCCAGGTGATGGAATTATTAACTGTCAAGGTGATGGAATTATTAACTGTCAAGGTGATGGAATTATTGCCTGTGCAGGTGATGGAATTATTAACTGCCCAGGTGCTGGAATTATTAACTGTGCAGGTGCTGGAATTATTAACTGCCCAGGTGATGGAATTATTAACTGTGCAGGTGCTGGAATTATTAACTGTCCAGGTGCTGGAATTATTAACTGTCCAGGTGATGGAATTATTGCCTGTCCAGGTGATGGAATTATTAACTGTGCAGGTGCTGGAATTATTAACTGTCAAGGTGATGGAATTATTGCCTGTGCAGATGATGGAATTATTGACTGTGCAGGGGATGGAATTATTGCCTGCCCAGGGAATGAAATTACTGACTGTGCAGGGGATGGAATTACTGACTGTGCAGGTGATGGAATTAATAACTGTCCAGGGGACGGAATTATTGCCTGCCCAGGGGATGGAATTATTAACTGCCCAGGGGATGGAATTATTGCCTGCCCAGGTGATGGAATTATTGCCTGTCCAGGTGATGGAATTATTGCCTGTCCAGGTGATGGAATTATTAACTGCCCAGGTGATGGAATTATTGCCTGTCCAGGTGATGGAATTATTAACTGTGCAGGTGATGGAATTATTGCCTGTCCAGGTGATGGAATTATTAACTGTCCAGGTGATGGAATTATTAACTGTCCAGGTGATGGAATTATTAACTGTGCAGGTGATGGAATTATTAACTGTGCAGGTGATGGAATTATTGCCTGTCCAGGTGATGGAATTATTAACTGTCCAGGTGATGGAATTATTAACTGTCCAGGTGATGGAATTATTAACTGTGCAGGTGATGGAATTATTAACTGTGCAGGTGATGGAATTATTGCCTGTCCAGGTGATGGAATTATTAACTGCCCAGGTGCTGGAATTATTAACAGTCCAGGTGATAGAATTATTGCCTGTCCAGGTGATGGAATTATTAATTGTGCAGGTGATGGAATTATTGCTTGTCCAGGTGATGGAATTATTGCCTGTCTGGGTGATGGAATTATTGCCTGTCCAGGTGATGGAATTATTGCCTGTCCGGGTGATGGAATTATTAACTGTCCGGGTGATGGAATTATTAACTGTGCGGGTGATGGAATTATTAACTGTCCAGGTGATGGAATTATTAACTGCCCAGGTGATGAAATTATTAACTGTCCAGGTGATGGAATTATTAAATGTCCCGGTGATGGAATTATTAACTGCGCAGGTGATGAAATTATTAACTGCCCAGGTGATGGAATTATTAACTGTGCAGGTGCTGGAATTATTAACTGTCCAGGTGATGGAATTATTAACTGTGCAGGTGCTGAAATTATTAACTGTCCAGGTGATGGAATTATTAACTGTGCAGGTGATGGAATTATTGCCTGTCCAGGTGATGGAATTATTAACTGTCCAGGTGATGGAATTATTGCCTTTCCAGGTGATGGAATTATTGCCTGTCCAGGTGATGGAATTATTGCCTGTCCAGGTGATGGAATTATTGCCTGTCCAGGTGATGGAATTATTAACTGCCCAGGTGATGGAATTATTAACTGTCCAGGTGATGGCATTATTAACTGTGCAGGTTCTGGAATTATTAACTGTCCAGGTGATGAAATTATTGCCTGTGCAGGTGATGGAATTATTAACTGTCCAGGTGATGGAATTATTAACTGTGCAGGTGCTGGAATTATTAACTGCCCAGGTGATGGAATTATTAACTGTGCAGGTGCTGGAATTATTAACTGTCCAGGTGATGGAATTATTAACTGTGCAGGTGATGGAATTATTAACTGTCCAGGTGATGGAATTATTAACTGTCCAGGTGATGGAATTATTAACTGCCCAGGTGCTGGAATTATTAACAGTCCAGGTGATGGAATTATTGCCTGTCCAGGTGATGGAATTATTAATTGTGCAGGTGATGGAATTATTGCCTGTCCAGGTGATGGAATTATTGCCTGTCCAGGTGATGGAATTATTAACTGTGCAGGTGATGGAATTATTGCCTGTCCAGGTGATGGAATTATTAACTGTCCAGGTGATGGAATTATTAACTGTCCAGGTGATGGAATTATTAACTGTCCAGGTGATGGAATTATTAACTGCCCAGGTGCTGGAATTATTAACAGTCCAGGTGATGGAATTATTAACAGTCCAGGTGATGGAATTATTAACAGTCCAGGTGATGGAATTATTGTCTGTGCAGGTGATGGAATTATTGCCTGTGCAGGTGATGGAATTATTAACTGTCCAGGTGATGGAATTATTAACTGTGCAGGTGATGGAATTATTAACTGTCCAGGTGATGGAATTATTGCCTGTCCAGGTGCTGGAATTATTGCCTGTCCAGGGGATGGAATTATTGACTGTGCAGGTGATGGAATTAATAACTGTCCAGGTGATGGAATTATTAACTGTGCAGGTGATGGAATTATTAACTGTCCAGGTGATGGAATTATTAACTGTCCAGGTGATGGAATTATTAACTGTCCAGGTGATGGATTTATTGCCTGTCCAGGTGATGGAATTATTAACTGTGCAGGTGCTGGAATTATTGCCTGTCCAGGTGATGGAATTATTGCCTGTCCAGGTGATGGAATTATTGCCTGTCCAGGTGATGGAATTATTGCCTGTCCAGGTGATGGAATTATTAACTGCCCAGGTGATGGAATTATTGACTGTCCAGGTGCTGGAATTATTGCCTGTCCAGGTGATGGAATTATTAACTGCCCAGGTGATGGAATTATTAACTGTCCAGGTGATGGAATTATTAACTGTCCAGGTGATGGCATTATTAACTGTGCAGGTGCTGGAATTATTAACTGTGCAGGTGCTGGAATTATTAACTGTCAAGGTGATGGAATTATTGCCTGTGCAGGTGATGGAATTTTTAACTGTCCAGGTGATGGAATTATTAACTGTGCAGGTGCTGAAATTATTAACTGCCCAGGTGATGGAATTATTAACTGCGCAGGTGCTGGAATTATTAACTGTCCAGGTGATGGAATTATTGCCTGTCCAGGTGATGGAATTATTAACTGTGCAGGTGATGGAATTATTAACTGTCAAGGTGATGGAATTATTAACTGCCCAGGTGATGGAATTATTAACTGTGCAGGTGATGGAATTATTAACTGTCCAGGTGATGGAATTATTAACTGTGCAGGTGATGGAATTATTAACTGTCAAGGTGATGGAATTATTGCCTGTGCAGGTGATGGAATTATTAACTGTCCAGGTGATGGAATTATTAACTGGGCAGGTGGTGGAATTATTAACTGTCAAGGTGATGGAATTATTGCCTGTGCAGGTGATGGAATTATTAACTGTCCAGGTGATGGAATTATTAACTGTGCAGGTGCTGGAATTATTAACTGTCCAGGTGATGGAATTATTGCCTGTGAGGTGCTGGAATTATTAACTGTCCAGGTGATGGACTTATTGCCTGTGCAGGTGATGGAATTATTGCCTGTCCAGGTGATGGAAATATTAACTGTGCAGGTGATGGAATTATTAACTGTGCAGGTGCTGGAATTATTAACTGTCAAGGTGATGGAATTATTGCCTGTGCAGGTGATGGAATTATTAACTGACAGGTGATGGAATTATTAACTGTCCAGGTGATGGAATTATTGCCTGTCCAGGTGATGGAATTATTGCCTGTCCAGGTGATGGAATTATTGCCTGTCCAGGTGATGGAATTATTAACTGCCCAGGTGATGGAATTATTAACTGTCCAGGTGATGGCATTATTAACTGTGCAGGTTCTGGAATTATTAACTGTCAAGGTGATGGAATTATTGCCTGTGCAGGTGATGGAATTATTAACTGTCCAGGTGATGGAATTATTAACTGTGCAGGTGCTGGAATTATTAACTGCCCAGGTGATGGAATTATTAACTGTGCAGGTGCTGGAATTATTAACTGTCCAGGTGATGGAATTATTAACTGTGCAGGTGCTGGAATTATTAACTGTCAAGGTGATGGAATTTTTGCCTGTGCAGGTGATGGAATTATTAACTGTCCAGGTGATGGAATTATTAACTGTGCAGGTGATGGAATTATTAACTGTGCAGGTGATGGAATTATTAACTGTCCAGGTGATGGAATTATTAACTGTGCAGGTGATGGAATTATTAACTGTCAAGGTGATGGAATTATTGCCTGTGCAGGTGGTGGAATTATTAACTGTCCAGGTGATGGAATTATTAACTGTGCAGGTGCTGGAATTATTAACTGTCAAGGTGATGAAATTATTGCCTGTGCAGGTGATGGAATTATTAACTGTCCAGGTGATGGAATTATTAACTGTGCAGGTGCTGGAATTATTAACTGCCCAGGTGATGGAATTATTAACTGTGCAGGTGCTGGAATTATTAACTGTCCAGGTGCTGGAATTATTAACTGTCCAGGTGATGGAATTATTGCCTGTCCAGGTGATGGAATTATTAACTGTGCAGGTGCTGGAATTATTAACTGTCAAGGTGATGGAATTATTGCCTGTGCAGGTGATGGAATTATTAACTGTCCAGGTGATGGAATTATTAACTGTGCAGGTGCTGGAATTATTAACTGCCCAGGTGATGGAATTATTAACTGTGCAGGTGCTGGAATTATTAACTGTCCAGGTGGTGGAATTATTGCCTGTCCAGATGATGGAATTATTAACTGCCCAGGTGATGGAATTATTGCCTGTCCAGGTGATGGAATTATTAACTGTGCAGGTGATGGAATTATTGCCTGTCCAGGTGATGGAATTATTAACTGTCCAGGTGATGAAATTATTAACTGTCCAGGTGATGGAATTATTAACTGTGCAGGTGATGGAATTATTAACTGTGCAGGTGATGGAATTATTGCCTGTCCAGGTGATGAAATTATTGCCTGTCCAGGTGATGGAATTATTGCCTGTCCAGGTGATGGAATTATTGCCTGTCCAGGTGATGGAATTATTAACTGCCCAGGTGCTGGAATTATTAACAGTCCAGGTGATAGAATTATTGCCTGTCCAGGTGATGGAATTATTAATTTTGCAGGTGATGGAATTATTGCTTGTCCAGGTGATGGAATTATTGCCTGTCTGGGTGATGGAATTATTGCCTGTCCAGGTGATGGAATTATTGCCTGTCCGGGTGATGGAATTATTAACTGTCCGGGTTATGGAATTATTAACTGTGCGGGTGATGGAATTATTAACTGTCCAGGTGATGGAATTATTAACTGCCCAGGTGATGAAATTATTAACTGTCCAGGTGATGGAATTATTAAATGTCCCGGTGATGGAATTATTAACTGCGCAGGTGATGAAATTATTAACTGCCCAGGTGATGGAATTATTAACTGTGCAGGTGCTGGAATTATTAACTGTCCAGGTGATGGAATTATTAACTGTGCAGGTGCTGAAATTATTAACTGTCCAGGTGATGGAATTATTAACTGTGCAGGTGATGGAATTATTGCCTGTCCAGGTGATAGAATTATTAACTGTCCAGGTGATGGAATTATTGCCTGTCCAGGTGATGGAATTATTGCCTGTCCAGGTGATGGAATTATTGCCTGTCCAGGTGATGGAATTATTGCCTGTCCAGATGATGGAATTATTAACTGCCCAGGTGATGGAATTATTAACTGTCCAGGTGATGGCATTATTAACTGTGCAGGTTCTGGAATTATTAACTGTCAAGGTGATGAAATTATTGCCTGTGCAGGTGAAGGAATTATTAACTGTCCAGGTGATGGAATTATTAACTGTGCAGGTGCTGGAATTATTAACTGCCCAGGTGATGGAATTATTAACTGTGCAGGTGCTGGAATTATTAACTGTCCAGGTGATGGAATTATTAACTGTGCAGGTGATGGAATTATTAACTGTCCAGGTGATGGAATTATTAACTGTCCAGGTGATGGAATTATTAACTGCCCAGGTGCTGGAATTATTAACAGTCCAGGTGATGGAATTATTGCCTGTCCAGGTGATGGAATTATTAATTGTGCAGGTGATGGAATTATTGCCTGTCCAGGTGATGGAATTATTGCCTGTCCAGGTGATGGAATTATTAACTGTGCAGGTGATGGAATTATTGCCTGTCCAGGTGATGGAATTATTAACTGTCCAGGTGATGGAATTATTGCCTGTCCAGGTGATGGAATTATTGCCTGTCCAGGTGATGGAATTATTGCCTGTCCAGGTGATGGAATTATTGCCTGTCCAGGTGATGGAATTATTAACTGCCCAGGTGATGGAATTATTAACTGTCCAGGTGATGGCATTATTAACTGTGCAGGTTCTGGAATTATTAACTGTCCAGGTGATGAAATTATTGCCTGTGCAGGTGATGGAATTATTAACTGTCCAGGTGATGGAATTATTAACTGTGCAGGTGCTGGAATTATTAACTGCCCAGGTGATGGAATTATTAACTGTGCAGGTGCTGGAATTATTAACTGTCCAGGTGATGGAATTATTAACTGTGCAGGTGATGGAATTATTAACTGTCCAGGTGATGGAATTATTAACTGTCCAGGTGATGGAATTATTAACTGCCCAGGTGCTGGAATTATTAACAGTCCAGGTGATGGAATTATTGCCTGTCCAGGTGATGGAATTATTAATTGTGCAGGTGATGGAATTATTGCCTGTCCAGGTGATGGAATTATTGCCTGTCCAGGTGATGGAATTATTAACTGTGCAGGTGATGGAATTATTGCCTGTCCAGGTGATGGAATTATTAACTGTCCAGGTGATGGAATTATTAACTGTCCAGGTGATGGAATTATTAACTGTCCAGGTGATGGAATTATTAACTGCCCAGGTGCTGGAATTATTAACAGTCCAGGTGATGGAATTATTAACAGTCCAGGTGATGGAATTATTAACAGTCCAGGTGATGGAATTATTGTCTGTGCAGGTGATGGAATTATTGCCTGTGCAGGTGATGGAATTATTAACTGTCCAGGTGATGGAATTATTAACTGTGCAGGTGATGGAATTATTAACTGTCCAGGTGATGGAATTATTGCCTGTCCAGGTGCTGGAATTATTGCCTGTCCAGGGGATGGAATTATTGACTGTGCAGGTGATGGAATTAATAACTGTCCAGGTGATGGAATTATTAACTGTGCAGGTGATGGAATTATTAACTGTCCAGGTGATGGAATTATTAACTGTCCAGGTGATGGATTTATTGCCTGTCCAGGTGATGGAATTATTAACTGTGCAGGTGCTGGAATTATTGCCTGTCCAGGTGATGGAATTATTGCCTGTCCAGGTGATGGAATTATTGCCTGTCCAGGTGATGGAATTATTGCCTGTCCAGGTGATGGAATTATTAACTGCCCAGGTGATGGAATTATTGACTGTCCAGGTGCTGGAATTATTGCCTGTCCAGGTGATGGAATTATTAACTGCCCAGGTGATGGAATTATTAACTGTCCAGGTGATGGAATTATTAACTGTCCAGGTGATGGCATTATTAACTGTGCAGGTGCTGGAATTATTAACTGTGCAGGTGCTGGAATTATTAACTGTCAAGGTGATGGAATTATTGCCTGTGCAGGTGATGGAATTTTTAACTGTCCAGGTGATGGAATTATTAACTGTGCAGGTGCTGAAATTATTAACTGCCCAGGTGATGGAATTATTAACTGCGCAGGTGCTGGAATTATTAACTGTCCAGGTGATGGAATTATTGCCTGTCCAGGTGATGGAATTATTAACTGTGCAGGTGATGGAATTATTAACTGTCAAGGTGATGGAATTATTAACTGCCCAGGTGATGGAATTATTAACTGTGCAGGTGATGGAATTATTAACTGTCCAGGTGATGGAATTATTAACTGTGCAGGTGATGGAATTATTAACTGTCAAGGTGATGGAATTATTGCCTGTGCAGGTGATGGAATTATTAACTGTCCAGGTGATGGAATTATTAACTGGGCAGGTGCTGGAATTATTAACTGTCAAGGTGATGGAATTATTGCCTGTGCAGGTGATGGAATTATTAACTGTCCAGGTGATGAAATTATTAACTGTGCAGGTGCTGGAATTATTAACTGTCCAGGTGATGGAATTATTGCCTGTGAGGTGCTGGAATTATTAACTGTCCAGGTGATGGAATTATTGCCTGTGCAGGTGATGGAATTATTGCCTGTCCAGGTGATGGAAATATTAACTGTGCAGGTGATGGAATTATTAACTGTGCAGGTGCTGGAATTATTAACTGTCAAGGTGATGGAATTATTGCCTGTGCAGGTGATGGAATTATTAACTGACAGGTGATGGAATTATTAACTGTCCAGGTGATGGAATTATTGCCTGTCCAGGTGATGGAATTATTGCCTGTCCAGGTGATGGAATTATTGCCTGTCCAGGTGATGGAATTATTAACTGCCCAGGTGATGGAATTATTAACTGTCCAGGTGATGGCATTATTAACTGTGCAGGTTCTGGAATTATTAACTGTCAAGGTGATGGAATTATTGCCTGTGCAGGTGATGGAATTATTAACTGTCCAGGTGATGGAATTATTAACTGTGCAGGTGCTGGAATTATTAACTGCCCAGGTGATGGAATTATTAACTGTGCAGGTGCTGGAATTATTAACTGTCCAGGTGATGGAATTATTAACTGTGCAGGTGCTGGAATTATTAACTGTCAAGGTGATGGAATTTTTGCCTGTGCAGGTGATGGAATTATTAACTGTCCAGGTGATGGAATTATTAACTGTGCAGGTGATGGAATTATTAACTGTGCAGGTGATGGAATTATTAACTGTCCAGGTGATGGAATTATTAACTGTGCAGGTGATGGAATTATTAACTGTCAAGGTGATGGAATTATTGCCTGTGCAGGTGGTGGAATTATTAACTGTCCAGGTGATGGAATTATTAACTGTGCAGGTGCTGGAATTATTAACTGTCAAGGTGATGAAATTATTGCCTGTGCAGGTGATGGAATTATTAACTGTCCAGGTGATGGAATTATTAACTGTGCAGGTGCTGGAATTATTAACTGCCCAGGTGATGGAATTATTAACTGTGCAGGTGCTGGAATTATTAACTGTCCAGGTGCTGGAATTATTAACTGTCCAGGTGATGGAATTATTGCCTGTCCAGGTGATGGAATTATTAACTGTGCAGGTGCTGGAATTATTAACTGTCAAGGTGATGGAATTATTGCCTGTGCAGGTGATGGAATTATTAACTGTCCAGGTGATGGAATTATTAACTGTGCAGGTGCTGGAATTATTAACTGCCCAGGTGATGGAATTATTAACTGTGCAGGTGCTGGAATTATTAACTGTCCAGGTGGTGGAATTATTGCCTGTCCAGATGATGGAATTATTAACTGCCCAGGTGATGGAATTATTGCCTGTCCAGGTGATGGAATTATTAACTGTGCAGGTGATGGAATTATTGCCTGTCCAGGTGATGGAATTATTAACTGTCCAGGTGATGAAATTATTAACTGTCCAGGTGATGGAATTATTAACTGTGCAGGTGATGGAATTATTAACTGTGCAGGTGATGGAATTATTGCCTGTCCAGGTGATGAAATTATTGCCTGTCCAGGTGATGGAATTATTGCCTGTCCAGGTGATGGAATTATTGCCTGTCCAGGTGATGGAATTATTAACTGCCCAGGTGCTGGAATTATTAACAGTCCAGGTGATAGAATTATTGCCTGTCCAGGTGATGGAATTATTAATTGTGCAGGTGATGGAATTATTGCTTGTCCAGGTGATGGAATTATTGCCTGTCTGGGTGATGGAATTATTGCCTGTCCAGGTGATGGAATTATTGCCTGTCCGGGTGATGGAATTATTAACTGTCCGGGTGATGGAATTATTAACTGTGCGGGTGATGGAATTATTAACTGTCCAGGTGATGGAATTATTAACTGCCCAGGTGATGAAATTATTAACTGTCCAGGTGATGGAATTATTAAATGTCCCGGTGATGGAATTATTAACTGCGCAGGTGATGAAATTATTAACTGCCCAGGTGATGGAATTATTAACTGTGCAGGTGCTGGAATTATTAACTGTCCAGGTGATGGAATTATTAACTGTGCAGGTGCTGAAATTATTAACTGTCCAGGTGATGGAATTATTAACTGTGCAGGTGATGGAATTATTGCCTGTCCAGGTGATAGAATTATTAACTGTCCAGGTGATGGAATTATTGCCTGTCCAGGTGATGGAATTATTGCCTGTCCAGGTGATGGAATTATTGCCTGTCCAGGTGATGGAATTATTGCCTGTCCAGGTGATGGAATTATTGCCTGTCCAGGTGATGGAATTATTAACTGCCCAGGTGATGGAATTATTAACTGTCCAGGTGATGGCATTATTAACTGTGCAGGTTCTGGAATTATTAACTGTCAAGGTGATGAAATTATTGCCTGTGCAGGTGATGGAATTATTAACTGTCCAGGTGATGGAATTATTAACTGTGCAGGTGCTGGAATTATTAACTGCCCAGGTGATGGAATTATTAACTGTGCAGGTGCTGGAATTATTAACTGTCCAGGTGATGGAATTATTAACTGTGCAGGTGATGGAATTATTAACTGTCCAGGTGATGGAATTATTAACTGTCCAGGTGATGGAATTATTAACTGCCCAGGTGCTGGAATTATTAACAGTCCAGGTGATGGAATTATTGCCTGTCCAGGTGATGGAATTATTAATTGTGCAGGTGATGGAATTATTGCCTGTCCAGGTGATGGAATTATTGCCTGTCCAGGTGATGGAATTATTAACTGTGCAGGTGATGGAATTATTGCCTGTCCAGGTGATGGAATTATTAACTGTCCAGGTGATGGAATTATTAACTGTCCAGCTGATGGAATTATTAACTGCCCAGGTGATGGAATTATTAACAGTCCAGGTGATGGAATTATTAACAGTCCAGGTGATGGAATTATTGCCTGTGCAGGTGATGGAATTATTGCCTGTGCAGGTGATGGAATTATTAACTGTCCAGGTGATGGAATTATTAACTGTGCAGGTGATGGAATTATTAACTGTCCAGGTGATGGAATTATTAACTGTCCAGGTGATGGAATTATTGCCTGTCCAGGTGATGGAATTATTAACTGTGCAGGTGCTGGAATTATTAACTGTGCAGGTGATGGAATTATTAACTGTGCAGGTGATGGAATTATTAACTGTCCACGTGATGGAATTATTAACTGCCCAGGTGATGAAATTATTAACTGTCCAGGTGATGGAATTATTAACTGCCCAGGTGATGGAATTATTAACTGTCCAGGTGATGGAATTATTGCCTGTCCAGGTGCTGGAATTATTAACTGCCCAGGTGATGGAATTATTAACTGTCCAGGTGCTGGAATTATTAACTGCCCAGGTGATGGAATTATTAACTGCCCAGGTGATGGAATTATTAACTGCCCAGGTGATGAAATTATTAACTGTCCAGGTGATGGAATTATTAACTGTCCAGGTGATGGAATTATTGCCTGTCCAGGTGCTGGAATTATTAACTGCCCAGGTGATGGAATTATTAACTGTCCAGGTGCTGGAATTATTAACTGCCCAGGTGATGGAATTATTAACTGCCCAGGTGATGGAATTATTAACTGCCCAGGTGATGAAATTATTAACTGTCCAGGTGATGGAATTATTAACTGCCCAGGTGATGGAATTATTAACTGTCCAGGTGATGGAATTATTGCCTGTCCAGGTGCTGGAATTATTAACTGTCCAGGTGATGGAATTATTAACTGTCCAGGTGCTGGAATTATTAACTGTCCAGGTGATGGATTTATTGCCTGTCCAGGTGATGGAATTATTAACTGTGCAGGTGCTGGAATTATTGCCTGTCCAGATGATGGAATTATTGCCTGTCCAGGTGATGGAATTATTGCCTGTCCAGGTGATGGAATTATTGCCTGTCCAGGTGATGGAATTATTAACTGCCCAGGTGATGGAATTATTGACTGTCCAGGTGCTGGAATTATTGCCTGTCCAGGTGATGGAATTATTAACTGCCCAGGTGATGGAATTATTAACTGTCCAGGTGATGGAATTATTAACTGTCCAGGTGATGGCATTATTAACTGTGCAGGTGCTGGAATTATTAACTGTGCAGGTGCTGGAATTATTAACTGTCAAGGTGATGGAATTATTGCCTGTGCAGGTGATGGAATTTTTAACTGTCCAGGTGATGGAATTATTAACTGTGCAGGTGCTGAAATTATTAACTGCCCAGGTGATGGAATTATTAACTGCGCAGGTGCTGGAATTATTAACTGTCCAGGTGATGGAATTATTGCCTGTCCAGGTGATGGAATTATTAACTGTGCAGGTGATGGAATTATTAACTGTCAAGGTGATGGAATTATTAACTGCCCAGGTGATGGAATTATTAACTGTGCAGGTGATGGAATTATTAACTGTCCAGGTGATGGAATTATTAACTGTGCAGGTGATGGAATTATTAACTGTCAAGGTGATGGAATTATTGCCTGTGCAGGTGATGGAATTATTAACTGTCCAGGTGATGGAATTATTAACTGGGCAGGTGCTGGAATTATTAACTGTCAAGGTGATGGAATTATTGCCTGTGCAGGTGATGGAATTATTAACTGTCCAGGTGATGGAATTATTAACTGTGCAGGTGCTGGAATTATTAACTGTCCAGGTGATGGAATTATTGCCTGTGAGGTGCTGGAATTATTAACTGTCCAGGTGATGGAATTATTGCCTGTGCAGGTGATGGAATTATTGCCTGTCCAGGTGATGGAAATATTAACTGTGCAGGTGATGGAATTATTAACTGTGCAGGTGCTGGAATTATTAACTGTCAAGGTGATGGAATTATTGCCTGTGCAGGTGATGGAATTATTAACTGACAGGTGATGGAATTATTAACTGTCCAGGTGATGGAATTATTGCCTGTCCAGGTGATGGAATTATTGCCTGTCCAGGTGATGGAATTATTGCCTGTCCAGGTGATGGAATTATTAACTGCCCAGGTGATGGAATTATTAACTGTCCAGGTGATGGCATTATTAACTGTGCAGGTTCTGGAATTATTAACTGTCAAGGTGATGGAATTATTGCCTGTGCAGGTGATGGAATTATTAACTGTCCAGGTGATGGAATTATTAACTGTGCAGGTGCTGGAATTATTAACTGCCCAGGTGATGGAATTATTAACTGTGCAGGTGCTGGAATTATTAACTGTCCAGGTGATGGAATTATTAACTGTGCAGGTGCTGGAATTATTAACTGTCAAGGTGATGGAATTTTTGCCTGTGCAGGTGATGGAATTATTAACTGTCCAGGTGATGGAATTATTAACTGTGCAGGTGATGGAATTATTAACTGTGCAGGTGATGGAATTATTAACTGTCCAGGTGATGGAATTATTAACTGTGCAGGTGATGGAATTATTAACTGTCAAGGTGATGGAATTATTGCCTGTGCAGGTGGTGGAATTATTAACTGTCCAGGTGATGGAATTATTAACTGTGCAGGTGCTGGAATTATTAACTGTCAAGGTGATGAAATTATTGCCTGTGCAGGTGATGGAATTATTAACTGTCCAGGTGATGGAATTATTAACTGTGCAGGTGCTGGAATTATTAACTGCCCAGGTGATGGAATTATTAACTGTGCAGGTGCTGGAATTATTAACTGTCCAGGTGCTGGAATTATTAACTGTCCAGGTGATGGAATTATTGCCTGTCCAGGTGATGGAATTATTAACTGTGCAGGTGCTGGAATTATTAACTGTCAAGGTGATGGAATTATTGCCTGTGCAGGTGATGGAATTATTAACTGTCCAGGTGATGGAATTATTAACTGTGCAGGTGCTGGAATTATTAACTGCCCAGGTGATGGAATTATTAACTGTGCAGGTGCTGGAATTATTAACTGTCCAGGTGGTGGAATTATTGCCTGTCCAGATGATGGAATTATTAACTGCCCAGGTGATGGAATTATTGCCTGTCCAGGTGATGGAATTATTAACTGTGCAGGTGATGGAATTATTGCCTGTCCAGGTGATGGAATTATTAACTGTCCAGGTGATGAAATTATTAACTGTCCAGGTGATGGAATTATTAACTGTGCAGGTGATGGAATTATTAACTGTGCAGGTGATGGAATTATTGCCTGTCCAGGTGATGAAATTATTGCCTGTCCAGGTGATGGAATTATTGCCTGTCCAGGTGATGGAATTATTGCCTGTCCAGGTGATGGAATTATTAACTGCCCAGGTGCTGGAATTATTAACAGTCCAGGTGATAGAATTATTGCCTGTCCAGGTGATGGAATTATTAATTGTGCAGGTGATGGAATTATTGCTTGTCCAGGT
Source organism: Phyllobates terribilis (assembly GCF_046119375.1). Classification (NCBI taxonomy): domain Eukaryota; kingdom Metazoa; phylum Chordata; class Amphibia; order Anura; family Dendrobatidae; genus Phyllobates; species Phyllobates terribilis. The sequence continues at coordinate 14,664,560 of NW_027362761.1, read as the reverse complement.
GATGGAATTATTGCCTGTCTGGGTGATGGAATTATTGCCTGTCCAGGTGATGGAATTATTGCCTGTCCGGGTGATGGAATTATTAACTGTCCGGGTGATGGAATTATTAACTGTGCGGGTGATGGAATTATTAACTGTCCAGGTGATGGAATTATTAACTGCCCAGGTGATGAAATCATTAACTGTCCAGGTGATGGAATTATTAAATGTCCCGGTGATGGAATTATTAACTGCGCAGGTGATGAAATTATTAACTGCCCAGGTGATGGAATTATTAACTGTGCAGGTGCTGGAATTATTAACTGTCCAGGTGATGGAATTATTAACTGTGCAGGTGCTGAAATTATTAACTGTCCAGGTGATGGAATTATTAACTGTGCAGGTGATGGAATTATTGCCTGTCCAGGTGATAGAATTATTAACTGTCCAGGTGATGGAATTATTGCCTGTCCAGGTGATGGAATTATTGCCTGTCCAGGTGATGGAATTATTGCCTGTCCAGGTGATGGAATTATTGCCTGTCCAGGTGATGGAATTATTAACTGCCCAGGTGATGGAATTATTAACTGTCCAGGTGATTGCATTATTAACTGTGCAGGTTCTGGAATTATTAACTGTCAAGGTGATGAAATTATTGCCTGTGCAGGTGATGGAATTATTAACTGTCCAGGTGATGGAATTATTAACTGTGCAGGTGCTGGAATTATTAACTGCCCAGGTGATGGAATTATTAACTGTGCAGGTGCTGGAATTATTAACTGTCCAGGTGATGGAATTATTAACTGTGCAGGTGATGGAATTATTAACTGTCCAGGTGATGGAATTATTAACTGTCCAGGTGATGGAATTATTAACTGCCCAGGTGCTGGAATTATTAACAGTCCAGGTGATGGAATTATTGCCTGTCCAGGTGATGGAATTATTAATTGTGCAGGTGATGGAATTATTGCCTGTCCAGGTGATGGAATTATTGCCTGTCCAGGTGATGGAATTATTAACTGTGCAGGTGATGGAATTATTGCCTGTCCAGGTGATGGAATTATTAACTGTCCAGGTGATGGAATTATTAACTGTCCAGCTGATGGAATTATTAACTGCCCAGGTGCTGGAATTATTAACAGTCCAGGTGATGGAATTATTAACAGTCCAGGTGATGGAATTATTAACAGTCCAGGTGATGGAATTATTGCCTGTGCAGGTGATGGAATTATTGCCTGTGCAGGTGATGGAATTATTAACTGTCCAGGTGATGGAATTATTAACTGTGCAGGTGATGGAATTATTAACTGTCCAGGTGATGGAATTATTAACTGTCCAGGTGATGGAATTATTGCCTGTCCAGGTGATGGAATTATTAACTGTGCAGGTGCTGGAATTATTAACTGTGCAGGTGATGGAATTATTAACTGTGCAGGTGATGGAATTATTAACTGTCCACGTGATGGAATTATTAACTGCCCAGGTGATGAAATTATTAACTGTCCAGGTGATGGAATTATTAACTGCCCAGGTGATGGAATTATTAACTGTCCAGGTGATGGAATTATTGCCTGTCCAGGTGCTGGAATTATTAACTGCCCAGGTGATGGAATTATTAACTGTCCAGGTGCTGGAATTATTAACTGCCCAGGTGATGGAATTATTAACTGCCCAGGTGATGGAATTATTAACTGCCCAGGTGATGAAATTATTAACTGTCCAGGTGATGGAATTATTAACTGTCCAGGTGATGGAATTATTGCCTGTCCAGGTGCTGGAATTATTAACTGCCCAGGTGATGGAATTATTAACTGTCCAGGTGCTGGAATTATTAACTGCCCAGGTGATGGAATTATTAACTGCCCAGGTGATGGAATTATTAACTGCCCAGGTGATGAAATTATTAACTGTCCAGGTGATGGAATTATTAACTGCCCAGGTGATGGAATTATTAACTGTCCAGGTGATGGAATTATTGCCTGTCCAGGTGCTGGAATTATTAACTGTCCAGGTGATGGAATTATTAACTGTCCAGGTGCTGGAATTATTAACTGCCCAGGTGATGGAATTATTAACTGTCCAGGTGATGGAATTATTGCCTGTCCAGGTGATGGAATTATTAACTGTCCAGGTGCTGGAATTATTAACTGCCCAGGTGATGGAATTATTAACTGTCCAGGTGATGGAATTATTGCCTGTCCAGGTGATGGAATTATTAACTGTCCAGGTGATGGAATTATTAACTGCCCAGGTGATGGAAGTATTAACTGTGCAGGTGATGGAATCATTAACTGTCCAGGTGATGGAATTATTAACTGTCCAGGTGATGGAATTATTAATTGTGCAGGTGATGGAATTATTAACTGTCCAGGTGATGGAATTATTAATTGTGCAGGTGATGGAATTATTGCCTATCCAGGTGATGGAATTATTAACTGTCCAGGTGATGGAATTATTAACTGCCCAGGTGATGGAATTATTAACTGTGCAGGTGATGGAATTATTAACAGTCCAGGTGATGGAATTATTACCTGTCCAGGTGATGGAATTATTAATTGTGCAGGTGATGGAATTATTGCCTGTCCAGGTGATGGAATTATTAACTGTCCAGGTGATGGAATTACTAACTGCGCAGGTGATGGAATTATTAACTGCCCAGGTGATGGAATTATTAACTGCCCAGGTGATGGAATTATTAACTGTCCAGGTGATGGAATTATTAACTGTCCAGGTGATGGAATTATTAACTGTACAGGTGATGGAATTATTAACTGTCCAGGTGATGGAATTATTAACTGCCCAGGTGATGAAATTATTAACTGTCCAGGTGATGGAATTATTAACTGCCCAGGTGATGGAATTATTAACTGTCCAGGTGATGGAATTATTTCCTGTCCAGGTGATGGAATTATTAACTGTCCAGGTGATGGAATTATTAACTGTCCAGGTGATGGAATTATTGCCTGTGCAGGTGATGGAATTATTAACTGTGCAGGTGCTGGAATTATTAACTGTGCAGGTGATGGAATTATTAACTGTGCAGGTGATGGAATTATTAACTGTCCAGGTGATGGAATTATTAACTGCCCAGGTGATGAAATTATTAACTGTCCAGGTGATGGAATTATTAACTGCCCAGGTGATGGAATTATTAACTGTCCAGGTGATGGAATTATTGCCTGTCCAGGTGATGGAATTATTAACTGTCCAGGTGATGGAATTATTAACTGTGCAGGTGCTGGAATTATTAACTGTGCAGGTGATGGAATTATTAACTGTGCAGGTGATGGAATTATTAACTGTCCAGGTGATGGAATTATTAACTGCCCAGGTGATGAAATTATTAACTGTCCAGGTGATGGAATTACTAACTGTCCAGGTGCTGGAATTATTAACTGTGCAGGTGATGGAATTATTAACTGCCCGGGTGATGGAATTATTAACTGCCCGGGTGATGGAATTATTAACTGTGCAGGTGATGGAATTATTAACTGTGCAGGTGATGGAATTATTAACTGCCAGGTGATGGAATTATTAACTGTGCAGGTGATGGAATTATTAACTGTGCAGGTGATGGAATTATTAACTGCCCAGGTGGTGGAATTATTAACTGTCCAGGTGGTGGAATTATTAACTGTCCAGGTGATGGAATTATTAACTGCCAGGTGATGGAATTATTAACTGCCAGGTGATGGAATTATTAACTGTCCAGGTGGTGGAATTATTAACTGCCAGGTGATGGAATTATTGCCTGTCCAGGTGATGGAATTATTGCCTGTCCAGGTGATGGAATTATTAACTGTGCAGGTGATGGAATTATTAACTGTCCAGGTGGTGGAATTATTAACTGCCAGGTGATGGAATTATTAACTGCCAGGTGATGGAATTATTGCCTGTCCAGGTGATGGAATTATTAACTGTCCAGGTGATGGAATTATTAACTGTCCAGGTGATGGAATTATTAACTGAGCAGGTGATGGAATTATTAACTGAGCAGGTGATGGAATTATTAACTGTCCAGGTGCTGGAATTATTAACTGTCCAGGTGCTGGAATTATTGCCTGTCCAGGTGATAGAATTATTAACTGTGCAGGTGATGGAATTATTAACTGTCCAGGTGATGGAATTGTTAACTGTCCAGGTGATAAAATTATTAACTGTCCAGGTGATGGAATTATTAACTGTCCAGGTGATGGAATTATTAACTGTGCAAGTGATGGAATTATTAACTGTCCAGGTGGTGGAATTATTGACTGTGCAGGTGCTGGAATTATTGACTGTGCAGGGGATGGAATTATTGACTGTGCAGGTGATGGAATTATTAACTGTGCAGGTGATGGAATTATTACCTGTGCAGGTGATGGAATTATTGACTGTCCAGGTGATGGAATTATTGACTGTGCAGGTGATGGAATTATTAACTGTGCAGGTGATGGAATTATTACCTGTGCAGGTGATGGAATTATTGACTGTGCAGGGGATGGAATTATTAACTGTGCAGGGGATGGAATTATTGACTGTGCAGGTGATGGAATTATTGACTGTCCAGGTGATGGAATTATTGACTGTGCAGGTGGTGGAATTATTGACTGTGCAGGTGATGGAATTATTAACTGTGCAGGTGATGGAATTATTAACTGTCCAGGTGATGGAATTATTAACTGTCCAGGTGATGAAATTATTAACTGCCCAGGTGATGGAATTATTAACTGTCCAGGTGATGGAATTATTGCCTGTCCAGGTGATGGAATTATTAACTGTCCAGGTGATGGAATTATTAACTGTGCAGGTGCTGGAATTATTAACTGTGCAGGTGATGGAATTATTAACTGTGCAGGTGATGGAATTATTAACTGTCCAGGTGATGGAATTATTAACTGCCCAGGTGATGAAATTATTAACTGTCCAGGTGATGGAATTATTAACTGTGCAGGTGATGGAATTATTAACTGTCCAGGTGGTGGAATTATTAACTGCCAGGTGATGGAATTATTAACTGCCAGGTGATGGAATTATTGCCTGTCCAGGTGATGGAATTATTAACTGTCCAGGTGATGGAATTATTAACTGTCCAGGTGATGGAATTATTAACTGAGCAGGTGATGGAATTATTAACTGAGCAGGTGATGGAATTATTAACTGTCCAGGTGCTGGAATTATTAACTGTCCAGGTGCTGGAATTATTGCCTGTCCAGGTGATAGAATTATTAACTGTGCAGGAGATGGAATTATTAACTGTCCAGGTGATGGAATTGTTAACTGTCCAGGTGATAAAATTATTAACTGTCCAGGTAATGGAATTATTAACTGTCCAGGTGATGGAATTATTAACTGTCCAGGTGCTGGAATTATTAACTGCCAGGTGATGGAATTATTAACTGTCCAGGTGATGGAATTATTGCCTGTCCAGGTGCTGGAATTATTAACTGTCCAGGTGCTGGAATTATTAACTGCCCAGGTGATGGAATTATTAACTGTCCAGGTGATGGAATTATTGCCTGTCCAGGTGATTGAATTATTAACTGTCCAGGTGATGGAATTATTAACTGTCCAGGTGATGGAATTATTAACTGTCCAGGTGATGGAATTATTAACTGTGCAGGTGATGGAATTATTAACTGCCCAGGTGATGGAATTATTAACTGCCCAGGTGATGGAATTATTAACTGTTCAGGTGATGGAATTACTAACTGTCCAGGTGCTGGAATTATTAACTGTGCAGGTGATGGAATTATTAACTGCCCGGGTGATGGAATTATTAACTGTGCAGGTGATGGAATTATTAACTGTGCAGGTGATGGAATTATTAACTGAGCAGGTGATGGAATTATTAACTGTCCAGGTGATGGAATTGTTAATTGCCAGGTGATGGAATTATTAACTGTGCAGGTGATGGAATTATTAACTGCCCAGGTGGTGGAATTATTAACTGTCCAGGTGTTGGAATTATTAACTGTCCAGGTGATGGAATTATTAACTGCCAGGTGATGGAATTATTAACTGCCAGGTGATGGAATTATTGCCTGTCCAGGTGGTGGAATTATTAACTGTCCAGGTGGTGGAATTATTAACTGCCAGGTGATGGAATTATTAACTGCCAGGTGATGGAATTATTGCCTGTGCAGGTGATGGAATTATTAACTGTCCAGGTGATGGAATTATTAACTGTCCAGGTGATGGAATTATTAACTGTCCAGGTGATGGAATTATTAACTGTGCAGGTGATGGAATTATTAACTGTGCAGGTGATGGAATTATTGCCTGTCCAGGTGATGGAATTATTAACTGCCCAGGTGATGAAATTATTAACTGTCCAGGTGATGGAATTATTAACTGCCCAGGTGATGGAATTATTAACTGTCCAGGTGATGTAATTATTGCCTTTCCAGGTGATGGAATTATTAACTGTCCAGGTGATGGAATTATTAACTGTCCAGGTGATGGAATTATTAACTGTGCAAGTGATGGAATTATTAACTGTCCAGGTGGTGGAATTATTGACTGTGCAGGTGCTGGAATTATTGACTGTGCAGGGGATGGAATTATTGACTGTGCAGGTGATGGAATTATTAACTGTGCAGGTGATGGAATTATTACCTGTGCAGGTGATGGAATTATTGACTGTCCAGGTGATGGAATTATTGACTGTGCAGGTGATGGAATTATTAACTGTGCAGGTGATGGAATTATTACCTGTGCAGGTGATGGAATTATTGACTGTGCAGGGGATGGAATTATTAACTGTGCAGGGGATGGAATTATTGACTGTGCAGGTGATGGAATTATTGACTGTCCAGGTGATGGAATTATTGACTGTGCAGGTGGTGGAATTATTGACTGTGCAGGTGATGGAATTATTAACTGTGCAGGTGATGGAATTATTAACTGTCCAGGTGATGGAATTATTAACTGCCCAGGTGATGGAATTATTAACTGCCCAGGTGATGAAATTATTAACTGTCCAGGTGATGGAATTATTAACTGTCCAGGTGATGGAATTATTGCCTGTCCAGGTGCTGGAATTATTAACTGCCCAGGTGATGGAATTATTAACTGTCCAGGTGCTGGAATTATTAACTGCCCAGGTGATGGAATTATTAACTGCCCAGGTGATGGAATTATTAACTGCCCAGGTGATGAAATTATTAACTGTCCAGGTGATGGAATTATTAACTGCCCAGGTGATGGAATTATTAACTGTCCAGGTGATGGAATTATTGCCTGTCCAGGTGCTGGAATTATTAACTGTCCAGGTGATGGAATTATTAACTGTCCAGGTGCTGGAATTATTAACTGCCCAGGTGATGGAATTATTAACTGTCCAGGTGATGGAATTATTGCCTGTCCAGGTGATGGAATTATTAACTGTCCAGGTGCTGGAATTATTAACTGCCCAGGTGATGGAATTATTAACTGTCCAGGTGATGGAATTATTGCCTGTCCAGGTGATGGAATTATTAACTGTCCAGGTGATGGAATTATTAACTGCCCAGGTGATGGAAGTATTAACTGTGCAGGTGATGGAATCATTAACTGTCCAGGTGATGGAATTATTAACTGTCCAGGTGATGGAATTATTAATTGTGCAGGTGATGGAATTATTAACTGTCCAGGTGATGGAATTATTAATTGTGCAGGTGATGGAATTATTGCCTATCCAGGTGATGGAATTATTAACTGTCCAGGTGATGGAATTATTAACTGCCCAGGTGATGGAATTATTAACTGTGCAGGTGATGGAATTATTAACAGTCCAGGTGATGGAATTATTACCTGTCCAGGTGATGGAATTATTAATTGTGCAGGTGATGGAATTATTGCCTGTCCAGGTGATGGAATTATTAACTGTCCAGGTGATGGAATTACTAACTGCGCAGGTGATGGAATTATTAACTGCCCAGGTGATGGAATTATTAACTGCCCAGGTGATGGAATTATTAACTGTCCAGGTGATGGAATTATTAACTGTCCAGGTGATGGAATTATTAACTGTACAGGTGATGGAATTATTAACTGTCCAGGTGATGGAATTATTAACTGCCCAGGTGATGAAATTATTAACTGTCCAGGTGATGGAATTATTAACTGCCCAGGTGATGGAATTATTAACTGTCCAGGTGATGGAATTATTTCCTGTCCAGGTGATGGAATTATTAACTGTCCAGGTGATGGAATTATTAACTGTCCAGGTGATGGAATTATTGCCTGTGCAGGTGATGGAATTATTAACTGTGCAGGTGCTGGAATTATTAACTGTGCAGGTGATGGAATTATTAACTGTGCAGGTGATGGAATTATTAACTGTCCAGGTGATGGAATTATTAACTGCCCAGGTGATGAAATTATTAACTGTCCAGGTGATGGAATTATTAACTGCCCAGGTGATGGAATTATTAACTGTCCAGGTGATGGAATTATTAACTGTCCAGGTGATGGAATTATTAACTGTGCAGGTGCTGGAATTATTAACTGTGCAGGTGATGGAATTATTAACTGTGCAGGTGATGGAATTATTAACTGTCCAGGTGATGGAATTATTAACTGCCCAGGTGATGAAATTATTAACTGTCCAGGTGATGGAATTACTAACTGTCCAGGTGCTGGAATTATTAACTGTGCAGGTGATGGAATTATTAACTGCCCGGGTGATGGAATTATTAACTGCCCGGGTGATGGAATTATTAACTGTGCAGGTGATGGAATTATTAACTGTGCAGGTGATGGAATTATTAACTGCCAGGTGATGGAATTATTAACTGTGCAGGTGATGGAATTATTAACTGTGCAGGTGATGGAATTATTAACTGCCCAGGTGGTGGAATTATTAACTGTCCAGGTGGTGGAATTATTAACTGTCCAGGTGATGGAATTATTAACTGCCAGGTGATGGAATTATTAACTGCCAGGTGATGGAATTATTAACTGTCCAGGTGGTGGAATTATTAACTGCCAGGTGATGGAATTATTGCCTGTCCAGGTGATGGAATTATTGCCTGTCCAGGTGATGGAATTATTAACTGTGCAGGTGATGGAATTATTAACTGTCCAGGTGGTGGAATTATTAACTGCCAGGTGATGGAATTATTAACTGCCAGGTGATGGAATTATTGCCTGTCCAGGTGATGGAATTATTAACTGTCCAGGTGATGGAATTATTAACTGTCCAGGTGATGGAATTATTAACTGAGCAGGTGATGGAATTATTAACTGAGCAGGTGATGGAATTATTAACTGTCCAGGTGCTGGAATTATTAACTGTCCAGGTGCTGGAATTATTGCCTGTCCAGGTGATAGAATTATTAACTGTGCAGGTGATGGAATTATTAACTGTCCAGGTGATGGAATTGTTAACTGTCCAGGTGATAAAATTATTAACTGTCCAGGTGATGGAATTATTAACTGTCCAGGTGATGGAATTATTAACTGTGCAAGTGATGGAATTATTAACTGTCCAGGTGGTGGAATTATTGACTGTGCAGGTGCTGGAATTATTGACTGTGCAGGGGATGGAATTATTGACTGTGCAGGTGATGGAATTATTAACTGTGCAGGTGATGGAATTATTACCTGTGCAGGTGATGGAATTATTGACTGTCCAGGTGATGGAATTATTGACTGTGCAGGTGATGGAATTATTAACTGTGCAGGTGATGGAATTATTACCTGTGCAGGTGATGGAATTATTGACTGTGCAGGGGATGGAATTATTAACTGTGCAGGGGATGGAATTATTGACTGTGCAGGTGATGGAATTATTGACTGTCCAGGTGATGGAATTATTGACTGTGCAGGTGGTGGAATTATTGACTGTGCAGGTGATGGAATTATTAACTGTGCAGGTGATGGAATTATTAACTGTCCAGGTGATGGAATTATTAACTGTCCAGGTGATGAAATTATTAACTGCCCAGGTGATGGAATTATTAACTGTCCAGGTGATGGAATTATTGCCTGTCCAGGTGATGGAATTATTAACTGTCCAGGTGATGGAATTATTAACTGTGCAGGTGCTGGAATTATTAACTGTGCAGGTGATGGAATTATTAACTGTGCAGGTGATGGAATTATTAACTGTCCAGGTGATGGAATTATTAACTGCCCAGGTGATGAAATTATTAACTGTCCAGGTGATGGAATTATTAACTGTGCAGGTGATGGAATTATTAACTGTCCAGGTGGTGGAATTATTAACTGCCAGGTGATGGAATTATTAACTGCCAGGTGATGGAATTATTGCCTGTCCAGGTGATGGAATTATTAACTGTCCAGGTGATGGAATTATTAACTGTCCAGGTGATGGAATTATTAACTGAGCAGGTGATGGAATTATTAACTGAGCAGGTGATGGAATTATTAACTGTCCAGGTGCTGGAATTATTAACTGTCCAGGTGCTGGAATTATTGCCTGTCCAGGTGATAGAATTATTAACTGTGCAGGAGATGGAATTATTAACTGTCCAGGTGATGGAATTGTTAACTGTCCAGGTGATAAAATTATTAACTGTCCAGGTAATGGAATTATTAACTGTCCAGGTGATGGAATTATTAACTGTCCAGGTGCTGGAATTATTAACTGCCAGGTGATGGAATTATTAACTGTCCAGGTGATGGAATTATTGCCTGTCCAGGTGCTGGAATTATTAACTGTCCAGGTGCTGGAATTATTAACTGCCCAGGTGATGGAATTATTAACTGTCCAGGTGATGGAATTATTGCCTGTCCAGGTGATTGAATTATTAACTGTCCAGGTGATGGAATTATTAACTGTCCAGGTGATGGAATTATTAACTGTCCAGGTGATGGAATTATTAACTGTGCAGGTGATGGAATTATTAACTGCCCAGGTGATGGAATTATTAACTGCCCAGGTGATGGAATTATTAACTGTTCAGGTGATGGAATTACTAACTGTCCAGGTGCTGGAATTATTAACTGTGCAGGTGATGGAATTATTAACTGCCCGGGTGATGGAATTATTAACTGTGCAGGTGATGGAATTATTAACTGTGCAGGTGATGGAATTATTAACTGAGCAGGTGATGGAATTATTAACTGTCCAGGTGATGGAATTGTTAATTGCCAGGTGATGGAATTATTAACTGTGCAGGTGATGGAATTATTAACTGCCCAGGTGGTGGAATTATTAACTGTCCAGGTGTTGGAATTATTAACTGTCCAGGTGATGGAATTATTAACTGCCAGGTGATGGAATTATTAACTGCCAGGTGATGGAATTATTGCCTGTCCAGGTGGTGGAATTATTAACTGTCCAGGTGGTGGAATTATTAACTGCCAGGTGATGGAATTATTAACTGCCAGGTGATGGAATTATTGCCTGTGCAGGTGATGGAATTATTAACTGTCCAGGTGATGGAATTATTAACTGTCCAGGTGATGGAATTATTAACTGTCCAGGTGATGGAATTATTAACTGTGCAGGTGATGGAATTATTAACTGTGCAGGTGATGGAATTATTGCCTGTCCAGGTGATGGAATTATTAACTGCCCAGGTGATGAAATTATTAACTGTCCAGGTGATGGAATTATTAACTGCCCAGGTGATGGAATTATTAACTGTCCAGGTGATGTAATTATTGCCTTTCCAGGTGATGGAATTATTAACTGTCCAGGTGATGGAATTATTAACTGTCCAGGTGATGGAATTATTAACTGTGCAAGTGATGGAATTATTAACTGTCCAGGTGGTGGAATTATTGACTGTGCAGGTGCTGGAATTATTGACTGTGCAGGGGATGGAATTATTGACTGTGCAGGTGATGGAATTATTAACTGTGCAGGTGATGGAATTATTACCTGTGCAGGTGATGGAATTATTGACTGTCCAGGTGATGGAATTATTGACTGTGCAGGTGATGGAATTATTAACTGTGCAGGTGATGGAATTATTACCTGTGCAGGTGATGGAATTATTGACTGTGCAGGGGATGGAATTATTAACTGTGCAGGGGATGGAATTATTGACTGTGCAGGTGATGGAATTATTGACTGTCCAGGTGATGGAATTATTGACTGTGCAGGTGGTGGAATTATTGACTGTGCAGGTGATGGAATTATTAACTGTGCAGGTGATGGAATTATTAACTGTCCAGGTGATGGAATTATTAACTGCCCAGGTGATGAAATTATTAACTGTCCAGGTGATGAAATTATTAACTGCCCAGGTGATGGAATTATTAACTGTCCAGGTGATGGAATTAATAACTGTCCAGGTGATGGAATTATTGCCTGTCCAGGTGATGGAATTATTAACTGTCCAGGTGATGGAATTATTAACTGTGCAGGTGCTGGAATTATTAACTGTGCAGGTGATGGAATTATTAACTGTGCAGGTGATGGAATTACTAACTGTCCAGGTGATGGAATTATTAACTGCCCAGGTGATGAAATTATTAACTGTCCAGGTGATGGAATTATTAACTGCCCAGGTGATGGAATTATTAACTGTCCAGGTGATGGAATTATTGCCTGTCCAGGTGATGGAATTATTAACTGTCCAGGTGATGGAATTATTAACTGTGCAAGTGCTGGAATTATTAACTGTGCAGGTGATGGAATTATTAACTGTGCAGGTGATGGAATTATTAACTGTCCAGGTGATGGAATTATTAACTGCCCAGGTGATGGAATTATTAACTGTCCAGGTGATGGAATTATTATCTGCCCAGGTGATGGAATTATTAACTGTCCAGGTGATGGAATTATTAACTGCCCAGGTGATGGAATTATTAACTGTCCAGGTGATGGAATTATTAACTGCCCAGGTGATGGAATTATTAACTGTCCAGGTGATGGAATTATTGCCTGTCCAGGTGCTGGAATTATTAACTGTCCAGGTGCTGGAATTATTAACTGCCCAGGTGATGGAATTATTAACTGTCCAGGTGATGGAATTATTGCCTGTCCAGGTGATGGAATTATTAACTGTCCAGGTGATGGAATTATTAACTGCCCAGGTGATGGAATTATTAACTGCCCAGGTGATGGAATTATTAACTGTTCAGGTGATGGAATTACTAACTGTCCAGGTGCTGGAATTATTAACTGTGCAGGTGATGGAATTATTAACTGCCCGGGTGATGGAATTATTAACTGTGCAGGTGATGGAATTATTAACTGTGCAGGTGATGGAATTATTAACTGAGCAGGTGATGGAATTATTAACTGTCCAGGTGATGGAATTGTTAATTGCCAGGTGATGGAATTATTAACTGTGCAGGTGATGGAATTATTAACTGCCCAGGTGGTGGAATTATTAACTGTCCAGGTGATGGAATTATTAACTGCCAGGTGATGGAATTATTAACTGTCCAGGTGATGGAATTATTGCCTGTCCAGGTGCTGGAATTATTAACTGTCCAGGTGCTGGAATTATTAACTGCCCAGGTGATGGAATTATTAACTGTCCAGGTGATGGAATTATTGCCTGTCCAGGTGATGGAATTATTAACTGTCCAGGTGATGGAATTATTAACTGCCCAGGTGATGGAATTATTAACTGCCCAGGTGATGGAATTATTAACTGTTCAGGTGATGGAATTACTAACTGTCCAGGTGCTGGAATTATTAACTGTGCAGGTGATGGAATTATTAACTGCCCGGGTGATGGAATTATTAACTGTGCAGGTGATGGAATTATTAACTGTGCAGGTGATGGAATTATTAACTGAGCAGGTGATGGAATTATTAACTGTCCAGGTGATGGAATTGTTAATTGCCAGGTGATGGAATTATTAACTGTGCAGGTGATGGAATTATTAACTGCCCAGGTGGTGGAATTATTAACTGTCCAGGTGTTGGAATTATTAACTGTCCAGGTGATGGAATTATTAACTGCCAGGTGATGGAATTATTAACTGCCAGGTGATGGAATTATTGCCTGTCCAGGTGATGGAATTATTAACTGTCCAGGTGGTGGAATTATTAACTGCCAGGTGATGGAATTATTAACTGCCAGGTGATGGAATTATTGCCTGTGCAGGTGATGGAATTATTAACTGTCCAGGTGATGGAATTATTAACTGTCCAGGTGATGGAATTATTAACTGTCCAGGTGATGGAATTATTAACTGTGCAGGTGATGGAATTATTAACTGTGCAGGTGATGGAATTATTGCCTGTCCAGGTGATGGAATTATTAACTGCCCAGGTGATGAAATTATTAACTGTCCAGGTGATGGAATTATTAACTGCCCAGGTGATGGAATTATTAACTGTCCAGGTGATGGAATTATTGCCTTTCCAGGTGATGGGATTATTAACTGTCCAGGTGATGGAATTATTAACTGTCCAGGTGATGGAATTATTGCCTGTGCAGGTGATGGAATTATTAACTGTGCAGGTGCTGGAATTATTAACTGTGCAGGTGATGGAATTATTAACTGTGCAGGTGATGGAATTATTAACTGTCCAGGTGATGGAATTATTAACTGCCCAGGTGATGAAATTATTAGCTGTCCAGGTGATGGAATTATTAACTGCCCAGGTGATGGAATTATTAACTGTCCAGGTGATGGAATTATTGCCTGTCCAGGTGATGGAATTATTAACTGTCCAGGTGATGGAATTATTAACTGTGCAGGTGCTGGAATTATTAACTGTGCAGGTGATGGAATTATTAACTGTGCAGGTGATGGAATTATTAACTGTCCAGGTGATGGAACTATTAACTGCCCAGGTGATGGAATTATTAACTGTCCAGGTGATGGAATTATTAACTGCCCAGGTGATGGAATTATTAACTGTCCAGGTGATGGAATTATTAACTGCCCAGGTGATGGAATTATTAACTGCCCAGGTGATGGAATTATTAACTGTCCAGGTGATGGAATTATTAACTGCCCAGGTGATGGAATTATTAACTGCCCAGGTGATGGAATTATTAACTGTTCAGGTGATGGAATTACTAACTGTCCAGGTGCTGGAATTATTAACTGTGCAGGTGATGGAATTATTAACTGCCCGGGTGATGGAATTATTAACTGCCCGGGTGATGGAATTATTAACTGTGCAGGTGATGGAATTATTAACTGTGCAGGTGATGGAATTATTAACTGCCAGGTGATGGAATTATTAACTGTGCAGGTGATGGAATTATTAACTGTGCAGGTGATGGAATTATTAACTGCCCAGGTGGTGGAATTATTAACTGTCCAGGTGGTGGAATTATTAACTGTCCAGGTGATGGAATTATTAACTGCCAGGTGATGGAATTATTAACTGCCAGGTGATGGAATTATTAACTGTCCAGGTGGTGGAATTATTAACTGTGCAGGTGATGCAATTATTAACTGTCCAGGTGATGGAATTATTAACTGTCCAGGTGATGGAATTATTGCCTGTCCAGGTGATGGAATTATTAACTGTCCAGGTGATGGAATTATTAACTGTCCAGATGGTGGAATTATTAACTGCCAGGTGATGGAATTATTAACTGCCAGGTGATGGAATTATTGCCTGTCCAGGTGATGGAATTATTAACTGTCCAGGTGATGGAATTATTAACTGAGCAGGTGATGGAATTATTAACTGTGCAGGTGATGGAATTATTACCTGTCCAGGTGATGGAATTATTAACTGTCCAGGTGCTGGAATTATTAACTGTCCAGGTGCTGGAATTATTGCCTGTCCAGGTGATAGAATTATTAACTGTGCAGGTGACGGAATTATTAACTGTCCAGGTGCTGGAATTATTAACTGTCCAGGTGCTGGAATTATTGCCTGTCCAGGTGATAGAATTATTGCCTGTCCAGGTGATGGAATTGTTAACTGTCCAGGTGATAAAATTATTAACTGTCCAGGTGATGGAATTATTAACTGTCCAGGTGATGGAATTATTAACTGTGCAAGTGATGGAATTATTAACTGTCCAGGTGGTGGAATTATTGACTGTGCAGGTGCTGGAATTATTGACTGTGCAGGGGATGGAATTATTGACTGTGCAGGTGATGGAATTATTAACTGTGCAGGTGATGGAATTATTACCTGTGCAGGTGATGGAATTATTGACTGTCCAGGTGATGGAATTATTGACTGTGCAGGTGATGGAATTATTAACTGTGCAGGTGATGGAATTATTACCTGTGCAGGTGATGGAATTATTGACTGTGCAGGGGATGGAATTATTAACTGTGCAGGGGATGGAATTATTGACTGTGCAGGTGATGGAATTATTGACTGTCCAGGTGATGGAATTATTGACTGTGCAGGTGGTGGAATTATTGACTGTGCAGGTGATGGAATTATTAACTGTGCAGGTGATGGAATTATTAACTGTCCAGGTGATGGAATTATTAACTGCCCAGGTGATGAAATTATTAACTGTCCAGGTGATGGAATTATTAACTGCCCAGGTGATGGAATTATTAACTGTCCAGGTGATGGAATTATTGCCTGTCCAGGTGATGGAATTATTAACTGTCCAGGTGATGGAATTATTAACTGTGCAGGTGCTGGAGTTATTAACTGTGCAGGTGATGGAATTATTAACTGTGCAGGTGATGGAATTATTAACTGTCCAGGTGATGGAATTATTAACTGCCCAGGTGATGAAATTATTAACTGTCCAGGTGATGGAATTATTAACTGCCCAGGTGATGGAATTATTAACTGTCCAGGTGATGGAATTATTGCCTGTCCAGGTGATGGAATTATTAACTGTCCAGGTGATGGAATTATTAACTGTGCAGGTGCTGGAATTATTAACTGTGCAGGTGATGGAATTATTAACTGTGCAGGTGATGGAATTATTAACTGTCCAGGCGATGGAATTATTAACTGCCCAGGTGATGGAATTATTAACTGCCCAGGTGATGGAATTATTAACTGTCCAGGTGATGGAATTATTAACTGCCCAGGTGATGGAATTATTAACTGTCCAGGTGATGGAATTATTAACTGCCCAGGTGATGGAATTATTAACTGTCCAGGTGATGGAATTATTGCCTGTCCAGGTGCTGGAATTATTAACTGTCCAGGTGCTGGAATTATTAACTGCCCAGGTGATGGAATTATTAACTGTCCAGGTGATGGAATTATTGCCTGTCCAGGTGATGGAATTATTAACTGTCCAGGTGATGGAATTATTAACTGTGCAGGTGATGGAATTATTAACTGCCCGGGTGATGGAATTATTAACTGTCCAGGTGATGGAATTATTGCCTGTCCAGGTGATGGAATTATTAACTGCCCAGGTGATGGAATTATTAACTGCCCAGGTGATGGAATTATTAACTGTTCAGGTGATGGAATTACTAACTGTCCAGGTGCTGGAATTATTAACTGTGCAGGTGATGGAATTATTAACTGCCCGGGTGATGGAATTATTAACTGTGCAGGTGATGGAATTATTAACTGTGCAGGTGATGGAATTATTAACTGTGCAGGTGATGGAATTATTAACTGTCCAGGTGATGGAATTGTTAACTGCCAGGTGATGGAATTATTAACTGTCCAGGTGCTGGAATTATTAACTGTCCAGGTGATGGAATTATTAACTGCCCAGGTGGTGGAATTATTAACTGTCCAGGTGTTGGAATTATTAACTGTCCAGGTGATGGAATTATTACCTGCCAGGTGATGGAATTATTAACTGCCAGGTGATGGAATTATTGCCTGTCCAGGTGATGGAATTATTAACTGTCCAGGTGGTGGAATTATTAACTGCCAGGTGATGGAATTATTAACTGCCAGGTGATGGAATTATTGCCTGTGCAGGTGATGGAATTATTAACTGTCCAGGTGATGGAATTATTAACTGTCCAGGTGATGGAATTATTAACTGTGCAGGTGATGGAATTATTAACTGTGCAGGTGATGGAATTATTGCCTGTCCAGGTGATGGAATTATTAACTGTCCAGGTGCTGGAATTATTAACTGTCCAGGTGCTGGTATTATTGCCTGTCCAGGTGATAGAATTATTAACTGTGCAGGTGATGGAATTATTAACTGTCCAGGTGATGGAATTATTAACTGTCCAGGTGATAAAATTATTAACTGTCCAGGTGATGGAATTATTAACTGTCCAGGTGATGGAATTATTAACTGTGCAAGTGATGGAATTATTGACTGTGCAGGTGATGGAATTATTGCCTGTCCAGGTGATGGAATTATTAACTGTCCAGGTGCTGGAATTATTAACTGTCCAGGTGCTGGTATTATTGCCTGTCCAGGTGATAGAATTATTAACTGTGCAGGTGATGGAATTATTAACTGTCCAGGTGATGGAATTATTAACTGTCCAGGTGATAAAATTATTAACTGTCCAGGTGATGGAATTATTAACTGTCCAGGTGATGGAATTATTGACTGTGCAGGGGATGGAATTATTGACTGTGCAGGTGGTGGAATTATTGACTGTGCAGGTGCTGGAATTATTGACTGTGCAGGGGATGGAATTATTGACTGTGCAGGTGATGGAATTATTAACTGTGCAGGTGATGGAATTATTACCTGTGCAGGTAATGGAATTATTGACTGTCCAGGTGATGGAATTATTGACTGTGCAGGTGATGGAATTATTAACTGTGCAGGTGATGGAATTATTACCTGTGCAGGTGATGGAATTATTGACTGTGCAGGGGATGGAATTATTAACTGTGCAGGGGATGGAATTATTGACTGTGCAGGTGATGGAATTATTGACTGTCCAGGTGATGGAATTATTGACTGTGCAGGTGGTGGAATTATTGACTGTGCAGGTGATGGAATTATTAACTGTCCAGGTGATGGAATTATTAACTGTCCAGGTGATGGAATTATTAACTGTCCAGGTGATGGAATTATTAACTGTCCAGGTGCTGGAATTATTAACTGTCCAGGTGATGGAATTATTAACTGTCCAGGTGATGAAATTATTAACTGTCCAGGTGCTGGAATTATTGCCTGTCCAGGTGATGGAATTATTGCCTGTCCAGGTGATGGAATTATTAACTGTCCAGGTGATGGAATTATTAACTGTCCAGGTGCTGGAATTATTGCCTGTCCAGGTGATGGAATTATTGCCTGTCCAGGTGATGGAATTATTAACTGTGCAGGGGATGGAATTATTAACTGTCCAGGTGATGGAATTATTAACTGTGCAGGTGATGGAATTATTAACTGTGCAGGTGATGGAATTATTAACTGTCCAGGTGATGGAATTATTAACTGTCCAGGTGATGGAATTATTAACTGTCCAGGTGATGGAATTATTAACTGTCCAGGTGCTGGAATTATTAACTGTCCAGGTGATGGAATTATTAACTGTCCAGGTGATGAAATTATTAACTGTCCAGGTGCTGGAATTATTGCCTGTCCAGGTGATGGAATTATTGCCTGTCCAGGTGATGGAATTATTAACTGTCCAGGTGATGGAATTATTAACTGTCCAGGTGCTGGAATTATTGCCTGTCCAGGTGATGGAATTATTGCCTGTCCAGGTGATGGAATTATTAACTGTGCAGGGGATGGAATTATTAACTGTCCAGGTGATGGAATTATTAACTGTGCAGGTGATGGAATTATTAACTGCCCATGTGATGGAATTATTAACTGTGCAGGTGATGGAATTATCACCTGAGCAATACTAAGGAAATCCTGAAAACCTGATCTGTTGTTGGCTCTTGAGGACTGGAGTTGGGGAACACTGGGCTAGATAGATAGATGGTTAGATAGCTTGTAGAGTGCAGTGAAATCGCAAATAAAAGTAAAATTCCACAATTGCTTTTTTTTCTACCTTATTCAGTAAATGCTAAAACTGACCTGACATTATTATTCTTCAGGTCATTACGAGTTCGTAGACACCAAACATGTATAGGTTTTTTTTTTATTTGAGTGGTGAAAAAAAAATCCAAAGTTTGCTTAAAAAAAAAAAAAAAATGGTGCCATATTCCGAGACCCATAGCGTCTTCATTTTTCGGGATCTGGGGCCGGTTTGGGGCTTATTTTTTGCGCGCTGGGCTGACATTTTTAGTGATACCATTTTGGTGTACATACGATGTTTTGATTGGCTGTTATTGCATTTTATTGCAATGTTGCAGCAACCAAAAAACTGTAATTCTGGCTTTTAGGTTTTTTCTCGCCATTTACCAATCGGATTATTTTTATATATGGATAGATCGGTGATTCTGAAGGCGGCGATACCAAATATGTGTATTTTTTTTATTGTTTTATTTTGAATGGGGCAAAAGGGGGGTGATTTAAAATTTTATATTTTTTTAAAAACTTTTTTTTCTACTTTTTACTTGCTTCAATAGTCTCCATGGGAGACTAGAAGCTGTGATGATCTGATCGCTTGTGTTACACATAGCAGGGCTCCAGTGTAACAAAAGTGCTCATCTGCTAAGAACGCCAACCGCT
Organism: Phyllobates terribilis; assembly: GCF_046119375.1. Classification (NCBI taxonomy): domain Eukaryota; kingdom Metazoa; phylum Chordata; class Amphibia; order Anura; family Dendrobatidae; genus Phyllobates; species Phyllobates terribilis. Next base: position 14,644,224 of record NW_027362761.1, on the reverse strand, counting down.
GGGCGGTGCTCCCCAAAGGAGGAGACATGACATGCGCCATACATGTACGGCGCATGTTGTGAAGGGGTTAAATAAATGATGTGGGGACCCCCCTATTTTTTTAAACCAGCAATGGTAAAGCAGACAGCTGTGAGCTGATATTATCAGGGTGGGAAGGTCCCAGGCTATTGTGCCCTTCCCAGCCTAAAAATACCAGCCCTCAGCCGCCCCATAAGTGGTACATCAATTGAGATGCTCAAATTCTGGCGCTTTGCCTTTGCTGTTCCCGATTGCCCTGGTGCTTTGGCAATTGGATTAATGTTTTTTGCGGTTGAGGTCAGCTATGTAGTGTCCAAAAACATAGCTGACTTAAAGCCCTGGTGTTAGTAATGGAGAGGTGTCTATCAGACACACCTTTTACTAAGCCAGTAATAAAAAAAAACAATAAAACCCACACACATGCAGCACAAGACCCGGCGATTCTGAAGAGTGGTGACTTCAGTAACATTACTGCTCTTCAGACATTCCGGGTATCACACTGCCCTCTCACGCTGACGGCTATGAACAGCGGTAATGTTACTGACGTCACTGCTCTTCAGAATCGCCGGGCCTCGCGCTGCGCAGCGGGACCTGACAGTGGCTGTAAGCAAAGGCTATGAAGAACGAGACTCGATAGTTTTTGTTAGTCCGTATTGCTGGACTACGTCGGATTCAGTGGACTATGGCGGACCTGCGTGGGATTTATTCCTTTTTTAATAAAGTGGTGAACGAGGAAAAGTGTGGGGGAGTCATTATTTCATTAAAGTATTTGTGTGTGTATTATTTTTTAGATTTAGTGATGTTTCCCTTTTTGTCATCAGTCTGTTTCTAATTCTTTCCACACTTTAGAAAAGCAAGCCTCCTTTAGATATTCACTACCAATAAGACATAAAGCATCTATTTTGCAGACATCCTCTATTTTTATTATGTAAAACAGTACTTTATATACTTGAAATGGTTAAAAATAGTTCTAATTCAGTGAATCCTGAGACCCCCACCGATGAGCTGTGTCATTTTCTGGAAATTATAGTTACCTTTTAAGAACATGGTGTGATGTGTGCAGTGCGTGGATTGGTAGGAAACACTGTTAGGGCAGTTTCACACGTCCAGATATTTCCGGTACCAGAAAAACCCGTACCGGAAATATTCGTATGGCACCTATGTGCCGCATCAGGAGCACACGTGTCGGCGTTTGGGAATCAGTAGTACAGTTAGCACTGTTCCCAAGTGCCGGGTGTTGAACGCTGCCCTCATCATAGTTCCTTGCTCGCGCTATGATCAGCACAAGCAAGGGACAATGTTGGGAGTAGTAGTCTGCTCCCGCAGTGTCCATGTATAAAGATGACTAAAATAATAAAATCCTTATACTCACCTGTGCGAAGATGTCCCCCGCTGTAATCCTCCGAACGCTGACACCGAGTAGCCGGGGAGAATGAGCCATTCTAGCGAGCGGGCCCCGGAGCTGCGCTGAGATCAGGAGCGGTGTCCTGTCACTCAGTGAGCTCCGCTCAGTTGCAGGGCCATGCTGGCTGGAGCGGCTCATTCTCCCTGGCTTCAGCGGTCTGATGGATTACAGCAGGGGACATCTCCGGACAGGTGAGTATAAGGATTTTATTTAGTCTTATTTTTACACAAGAACACTGCGAGAGCAGACTACTACTCCCAACGTTGTCCCTTGCTCGTGCTGATCACAGCACGAGCAAGAGACAATGATGAGGGTAGGTTTCAGCACCCGGCACTTGGGAACAGCGCTAACTGTACCGCTGATTCCCAGGCGCTGGTACGCGTCACACTGATGACACACGGATATCATCCTTGTGTGTTCAGAGTGAGACATTTTGCGGACCGTGCAGCGTGTAAAAAACAGACATATGTAAGTGTGGAGCACACGGACACACGGTTCGAGGAAACACAATGACATGTGCGCAGACCCATAGATTTGGATGGGACTATGTCAGTGTCTCCAGTATGTGTGGAAACTATCACCACTCGTACCAGACACACTGATGTGTGAAAGAGGCCTTATATGTAAAGCTAATGCCCAGCACTGACGCTCACCTTGTTTGTTCTGGCCACTTCTTGGTTGTCAGGCTCTGATGCTAAGCTCTCTTTGGTGGATGTGCTCGACATGCCGGTCTCTAGTAGCTCGATTTCATTTTCCAGGCTGGGGAATAAGAAGCAATGATGTTTTAATATTGCAGAACGCTAAAGAACAACTTATGGCTTCTGTTATTGGGAGAAGCACTATTATGATATCGTCAGCATTATAATACACAGTCTGAGAAATGACCATTTACAGCAAATTTTAGCCATAGAAAGCATAGCATTGAATAAATCACCTGTCTCAAAAATACTAGGGGAAAATGCAGGTCTATTTGGGTGAAAGAAACCAAATTAAATAGAATGTATCGTCAAATAATACCTTTTTTTATTTATTTTTTTCATTTTTAAAAAATTTTTTCTTCTTCCATATCACAATTTGCATTAAAAAAAATTGGAATTTTCACATTGTCGACTAAGCTTGTATTTCATAGATCAATAGTACACATAAAAAAGAGCAAATTTGCTTCTTTCACCTACTGGATTGACCTTTCACTCTCAATTAAAGATTGAAATCTGTAAAATCAGAGCTCTTCTCGTTACTGAGATACGAGATGACAGTTGGTGCTTTTTAAAATTCTATGAAGGAGGGAGGGGGGAGGAGCAAGAGGCAGACAGACATTCTGCTGCAAGTTCTCCTGAAATAACAGTTACAGTTCTCCATAGAACTTTATAAGCACCAACTGCCACTTCCTATCTCAGTAATGGGAAAGTCCGTATTCATTGAGGACAGATTTTACCTGTGAATTGAGAATAATGACAATGAAAAATCAATCCAGAAGGAGAAAAAAATGATTTCTCTAATAAGATATATTACAAAGTTTCTTATTTTTGTGTACTATTGATTCATGAAAAAGTAAACCGGTTAACCCCTTACTGACATTATGTCCAGTTATGTTACATGCCAGCACCCTGACTTTGGTATGAGCTCAGGAAAGGAGCCCCCATCTTTGCTGGCAGATGATGGCTGTATTATTCAACAATTTATTGGCTCAGGGCTCAAAAAAAGTCTTTACACAGCCCCATTGACTGAAAATTAAAAATGTTACGGCTCTTGGAAAATGGCGACACAAGCAATTTTTTTTTACAAATTTCCGAATATTTATTCACCACTTAAATAAAATAAAACTATAAGTTAAGCAACCATAACTCCCAAGCGACACGCTCGCTGTCTTAGGGTTATATTTGACACAGAACTTTCCTTTATTTCCTATATCCAATCACTCACAAGCTCATGTTACCTGCACCTTAAAAACATCTCCAGAAACCGACCTTTTCTCACTTATGACTATGCAAAAACTCTGTCGTTCTTAGTCATTCTTGTCTGGACTACTGCAACTCTTTACTGGTCGGTCTCCCTCTAACCAAACTTTTTCCTCTCAATCAGCCCTGAATATGGCAGCCAGGGTCATATTTCTGTTCACTTATGCCTTTACCTTGTGCCAGTCATTGTACTGGTTGCCCATCCGATAAACAATACAATACAAACTTATCTCTCTCACCCACAAACTCTTCACAGTTCTTCACCACCCTATATCTCATCCCGGTTTATCACCTTACCTGTGCCCTCTGCTCCGTAACAGATCTGTGACTAACTTCCTCCATAATGTGAACCTCGCACCTTCATCTCCAAGACTTCTCTTGTGCTGCGCCAGTGTTCTGGAATGCTCTACCCCAAAAGATCCAACTAATAACTAGCCTCTATGTTTTTAAGCTTGCTTTAATAACATATCTCTTTAGACAAGCCTATCACCTCAACTCACTAACCTAACTCTCCCCTTTTCTCTCGTTCTAAATGTTAATCTTAATCTGCTCCTGCCTATTCATCTGTCTCCACATCCTCCATGCACCCAATAGCACACCGTAGCTGCACTTAGATAAATCATGGCTGATGACCGGATCAAGCAGCTCTATCTAAAAACCCTTACTTATTACAATGATGGCTGGACCGAATATAACAAGCATGTTCTACCTATTATGACCCCCTATTCCCTTATAGATTGTAAGCTTGTGAGCAGGGCCCTCACCCCTCCTGTACCTGTTGAAATCTGATATATTGTATTGTCTTTATTGTCTGTACATGGCTCTACTTAAGGCTAAGTGCCCACGATGCAGAAATGCTCTGGATTTTTCCTGAGCTTTTCTGCATCTCCCAGGCAGAAAAAACCCATGTGGATTGTACATGAGGATTGTACATGTGGATTGTACATGCGGATTGTACATGCGGATTGTACATGTGGATTGTACATGCGTTTTTCCTGCCAGGGACATGCGGATGTGAAGCGTTCTTCACTTGCATTTCCGCATGCAGGTTGACAAGTGCTTTCCAAGCGATTTTAGCATCACTTGGAAAGTGCTTAGAATAAAAATGGTAAAAAATAAAAAAAAAACATTAAACTCACCTTCCGATGGCCCTCGGTCTCCTTATGCGATGCGTCCGGTCTCCCCGGTGTCTCGCGGTGGTGTAAAAGGACCTTCCATGACGTCATTTAGTCATGTGACGGGTCACGTGACCGCCGACGTCAGAGGTCGCGTGACCCGTCACATGACTAAATGACGACATGGCAGGTCCTTTTAGACCATTGCGAGCTGCCGGGAAGCCAGGACGCATCGCTATGGAGACCGGGGGCCATCAGAAGGTAAGTATAATGTAATTTTTTTATTTTAAAATCTTTTTTTTTACAGTCTCCTCTTCTCCAAACCCGGGTACCATCCGAACATTGAATCGCTTAATATCCGCATGTGCACATTTAGTGATGCGGATATTAAGCGATTCAATGCAAGTCAATGGCGGCGAAAACACCGCGATTACGCTAAATAATTGGTAGTGCTGCGTTTTTTTCCGCAATGATAATCAGCAGCGGAAATTTCCGCAGCATGTGCACAGCACATGCGGATTATCATTGGGGAACATGGCAGGCCTTCTACCAAGCGTTTTTTAAGCATTTCTGCAGTGGAATTGCCGCTGCGGAAACACTTAAAAAACGTATAGTGGGCACACAGCCTAACTGTAAAGAGCTGCAGAATATGTTGGTGCTATGGAAATAAAAATTATTGCTATATAAGTTTGGTATCTTTTTTTTAAACCAATTATTTTTATTTAGGTTTCAAAAATTTACAGCAAACAGTTATCAATATACATATAACAATTCACATAACGTGTAGTAATACAGTCAAAACCCTCTCCCCCCTCCCGCCAATACTCCTTATGCCGGGCATACCTGGGAACATTGACAATCATATTACCGCCATCCATGCGGACCATATTTTCCCAAAAGTTCTCTCTCCATGCCTCCGCCTGTAAATGCTTTCCTCTAAATGCATTACCGTACGTGTCTGAGCAATAAATTCCCTCCTAGTGGGGGGTTCCGAATCTGTCCATTTTCGTGCTATTAGTTTGCGTGCCACATATAGCAATCGCGCTATCGCCACTTTGTAATGTTCTGAGACAGGTATTCCATCCACCTCCCCCAAAACACACAGCACCGGGTTTCTGTCAATTGTACATGTATAAGCCCTCTCAATTTTGTTAACAACGACCAACCAATAAGCCACTAGCCGTGGGCATGACCATAGCATGTGTAGCAGTCCGGCCTGGTCCGTGCCACATCTAGGGCAACTGGAATCTCCCCTCAAGCCCGCCTTGTACAGGCGCAGCGGTGTTTTGTATGTCCTATGTATTATGTATAATTGGGAGATCCGTGCCTGCTCGCTTAGAGAGATCTTCGGGACATATTCTAGAATTGCCTCCCATTGTTCTGTTGTGAATGTACCCACCTCCCTTTCCCATTTACTCTTTGCAATGAAGTGATTTCCCCCCAGATAGGAGTGCAGTAGGTCATGATATAAGCTCGATATGACTCCCCTCGTCCCTCCCTTCATACATACAGAGTCTAGTACAATGTCACCCTGAACCGTCATGGCTCCCAATCCACACTGTGCCCTCCAAGCATGTCGAAGCCTATAGTATTGAAATCCCCATACCAAAGGCAAATCAAATTGTTCTCTCAATTTCTCAAAGGTCTTCAGGTCCGTTCCACTCTGCAGCTGGCACACATATCTCACTCCTTGCGCCTTCCAATTGCCCATTTGACACAGCTTATTAAGTTCCGGCAGATGTTCATTGCCCAACACCGGTGAGTACTTAGTCAGCCCGTCCACCCCCCTGATCTTTTTAATAGTGTCCCATACCTTCTGAGTCAAGCCTAAGGTAGGATATATTGCTCCCAATTTCTTAAAGGTACCATCCTCTAACGCATGGACCAGTGGGCGTCTCCCCGACACATGTACCAGCATCCGGCAAGCTGCCCCTCCACAATCGGGTTCTCTCCATCCCCTGACATGCTGGCCCTGTACTGCCAAGAAATAGACCCAGGGATTGGGTGCGGCCAATCCTCCCTCCTCCTTCCCATTTTGCAGCGTTCCCAATTTAATCCTTGCCTGCCTCTTGCCCCATATCAAGGATCTGAAGATAGAATCAATACCCTGAAACCGTTTTTCTGGTAGCCATATCGGTGAGTTGTGCAAAACGTACATTAGTTGTGGCATAAGGACCATCTTAATCAGGTTAGTTCTACCCGTCACCGTCAAAGCCAATTGGCACCATGCGCCTATTTTCTTTTTAAATTTCTCTAGCAGAGGAACTAAATTCAGATCCGTGAATCGTGTCAATGGAAGCGCCACCCATATATAAGTTTGGTATCTACGTAATCGTACTGACCTGAAGAATCATATTGCCAGGTCAGTTTTCCCGTATAGTGAAAGCTGTACATAAACAACCCAAAAAACAATTGCCAAATTGTGCTTTTTTTCCCTATTTCGTTGCACTTAGACTTTTTTTTTCCAGCTTTACAGTATTACATGATAAAATGAATGGTGTCATTCAAAAGTACAACCTGACCCTCAAACAACAAGCCCTCACATGTCTATAATGATGGAAAAATAAAAACGCTATAGCTCTTGTAAGAGGGGGAAGAGAAAATGAAAGCACAAAAACGGAAAACTGTCTAGTCGGGAAGACTCATATTTCCTATTCTGTACAGTAAGTCCCATGGACATAGGCAGCAATAAACTGGCTTATTGACTTGTACAGGAGCGTTTTATAGGTATGCTCTGATCTCATGAAAGCAAAGCTCATTGTGAAGGGAGAGGGAGGAGGTAGGCTGTGACAAAACCTATTGTGAATGGTGGATCCTGTATTATCTACTGTGTAAAAATTTGTTTTCTGTCATTCCAAGTATGAGTTTAGCTAAAAGTGAAAGTTTTTTTAATACAGTGATAAGGAAAATTATAAAAAAAAAATACATTTAATATTCATTTTCTGATGATGCACTCCTTGTAGCTGACAAAAAGGTCAACAGCTTTTAATGCTAGAAGATGAAAACAAAATTCAAAGGTCTCTTTTCCAATTCATGGCACGTTTTAAAGGGTTTTCTGTGACTGATACTGATGATTAGTGGGAGTCGGACAGTGTTTCGGCACATCTGTATGCATTTAGTAGTGGTTGTACCCTGTTTTGCAGCTCCGTCCTTTTAAGTTGAATAGGACTGAGCAATGAGTAGCAATACCAGGCACAGCCACTATGAAATGTACCAAATTGTGTCTAGCAAACAATTGAAGAAGCGTGGTGCCTACTGGAATAAACTGACTGGTAAGACTGCTGTGACCAATCCTATGGGTAGGTCATCAATATCAATGTCCTAGAAAACCACCTTAAGGGCTCGCTCACAAGAGCATATAAATCGGACGAGTGCAATCTGATAAATCGGAGATCACTCTGACCAGTGTTATTCTATGGGGCAGTGCATATCTGCGATTATTTTCTCATGCTGATTCGGCATAAGAGAACACAATTGTAGCATGCTGCGAGTGGCTGTGAGAATAGGATCACACTCCCCCATACAAGTCTCTGGGTGGGGGCGAAACATCACACTGCGCTCAGATTTTAACTTAGTGCAGTGCGATTCCCGTCGACTTCTGCAACAGAGGAGATGGAGAAATTACTTTCTTTGTCTCCTCCGCACCTGTGCTGTTATTCTCTCATGCGAGAGGATCGGAGCACAGAGCACTGACACTTGGCTCACGCTCGCTGCGGAGCTGGAGCAGAGTGTCATTAGCATATCGCATCCGATGCCATACGCTAGTGGGACCTCGGCCTAAGGGGTGAAATACTTTGGAAAACAATTAGACTCTCCTACATCTGTTGGTATTACAGCGATTGCCTTTGCAAACTGTAATCATACTATGTGGTATGGTATTGTGTGCAGCGCTGTGGAGACATTTTAATGTGTGAGAAGTGTGTGAGGGTCTGAGGGACATCATACTGTGTTTGGGTGGCTGTGGAGGTATCATGTTATATGTAGGGGGCTGTGGGGCCATCATACTGTGTGTGGGGACCATCATGCAGTGTGTGGGTCACAGTGGCCATCATACTGTATGTGGGGAGAGCTGTTGATCCAGGTACATTTATACTTATTATACATAATTATAGCTGAATAACAGAAGCAGTAGGATTTTCTGCTTTTTATAAATGTATAAGATATTCATTAAAATTATATGGCTTTAATTAGTTGCTAATGATAAGAATACATGTTACAATAAGCCCAATCATAACATGCATTAGCAAGTAGCAGCTAGTCCACACAATTGAAGGGAACTTGTTACTTAAAGGGAATTTTATTAATTTTATACCTGGCCGCCTTACTGAAAGCGTGACTACCAGAAAGAAATTAACTTAAATCCTCCTCGTTACTCTTTTTCAGTCATAGGCACATACACGGAGCAGTTACAGTCATCACTCTCCATATGGTGGCTCAGTGGTTAGCACTGCAGCCTAGCAGCGGTGCCTTGGATCAAATCCCACCTAGGACAACATCAACAAGGAGCTTGTATGTTCTCCACATGTTTGGTGGGTTTCCTCCAGGTTCTCCCGTTTCCTCCCACACTTCAAAAAAATACTGATAGGGGATGTAGATTGTGAGCCCCAACAGGGACAGTGATGATAATGTATGTAAAGCGCTGCGGAATATGTTGGCGCTATATAAAAAATAAAGATTATTATTATCATTATTACTTTAGGTGGTGGCTTATAATATGGTATAGTGAGCGATGACTGTAATCACGCTGTGCACGAGCCTATGATTCAGTGCTAGCGGTTACAAGGAGGATATAAGACCATTTCCTCCCAGCAGCTGCCCTTTTAGTCAGCATTTTAATGATATTTACCTGCAGGTAAATAGCATTTTTAAACTTGACAGCTTCCCTTTAATTCTTCTCAATATTAAGTGATAAAATGAATATAAAAAAATTAAAAATCATGTTGAGCAAAATTAGGTTCAGCATGTTGGTTTGACCATCCATAACGGCGATTCTCTCATGTGGATCCTTGGAAAAATGAATTACCCACCCCTGGCCTACAGCAAACTGCAGTTATTGCTGTTAAGTGGCCACTAATCCTATGACATGACCCTGCTACCATCCCCATATCAGGAGTAACAGTCCAGCATGCATATGTATGGGTGTGGTGAGAGTCGGGGGATAATAGCTTTCAGCCCACAATTATCTAAATCATTTTGCTATCTGCATAGCGTATATCACCAGATTTTAGTATTTTTAGTATCTGACTGTATTAGTTTTAATCCAATATGAATCCTATTTTTTTTATTCCTATCCATTTTTTATCTTTGGTGCCACTTCCCACATTTCCTTATTTTAAAAAGTAACTATGTCTGAAGCTAAATAAAGTTGTTACGGACATGATGAGCAAACAACCATTCAATCAATCACTATCTATCTTGCTAGACAATGCATATTAGAAATTTATTAGCCGGACCCACCAATTTTGGATGGATCTTTTAAAAGTGTAATGTGCTTGGCTCCCACAGACACCAGACCACCAGCAGATCTAACAAAATTGGTAGGATCAATATTGGAAGTCAACATGGACAATGTATATATCATAAGAACTCTGAGCTCATAATTGAATCCATAAACTCTGGTTAACACCAAAGGCCTACATCAAAGAGACCATGAGCTGTAAGGATGGGGTTGAAAAACCTGTGAGGCAGGAAGACAAGTGTGTGTCCTGTGCTGTGGTGCCTTTTATTCTTTTGACAGATTAAAGAGATCACCTACAAGCGAGATGGACATCTTGTCCGGCCTCTTGACAGGTACATAACCCCTGTGGTGTTTGGATTACAAATTATTGTTCTTGATGGACATCTTGACTCCAGCCTAAATGGAATATGAACCTGTCCTCAGGTCTTTTTGACACAATGACCTTTTAGCTATATGCAAGGATGCCATCTGCAGGACGATTAAGACCTCTGCAATCATGTTTGACCCTTGACCCCCTTATCCATTCTGGACCCAAGAACGCCACCTTCAGGACAGTGTCTGCATCAGCAGCCATGTGAATGTTTCTGGAGAACTCAAAAGGCTGTGACCTGATTGGATGGTGTTTTGTGGAGGTGTTACAGGGATGGGCAATGTATGGGCTATGTCTGACTGATTTAAAGGTAGCACACCAAGCTAGTTAGACAATGCTTCCAACTTCCCATCTTCTACCACCCTCTCTTATTACCTTTTCCCTTTCATTGTACCCTTGTCCCTTAGTTAGATTTCCCTTATGTATGTAAATATCCTATTTGTAATAAATCCCCTTTTAAAGATCCAGTAGCTCTTGTTAATTAATATTAACTGGCACCCCAAAACTCAGCAGATTCTACAATCAAACAACAGATATCTAATGTGGGCACCTCTAAAGCCCCCTACACATTACACTAATGTTGGCCGAACCCGCCGATATTGACGGGTTCGGCCAACACTAAAATGTGTATGGGGGAACCGTCCAACTGATTGTCGGGGAGGATGTCGATTAGACATGTCCGATTTCGGACTGCTGATCGCATTGTTCTCCCAGAGATAAGCCACCGCAGAGATGTCTGTCTTCTCATAAAGAACACAGGCCACAGGCAGTTTGTTATTCCCCTTTCTATACTGAAAAAAATCAGCTTGATTATGTTAGGAGAAATAGCTTACTCATTGAAGAGTTAATATGTGGCTAGCTTTACTGTATATTATCTTGGTCATGATCTAATCTAAGGCAGTTTTATGAATATTTGTTTGATACATTTCCATAATCTCCAGCTGGGCTAAAAGGCATTGTCCAGATTTATCACAAAAGTCTGCAGTGCGTCTATGCGAGCAGCACGTGCTATGAGGATTCTCTGGTTACGGCAGTGAGACCGAGCAGTCATGTGACCGCCAGTATGCAATAAGCATACTCCTGCCACACTCCGACTAGACCTGAAATGCCTCACTCAATTCACTTGTACTGAGCGAGGCCGCGCATGTCTAGTCAGAATGTGTCCGGAAGTATGCATATCATATACTTGTGGTCACATGACCGCCCGGTCTCGCCACCGGAGAATCCTCACAGCTTGTGATGTGTGCGATGTGAGTATTCACAAGTCTGCTGTCAGAGTGACTGCAGTCTTTCTTGAAAAACCTGGACAACCCATTTAAAGAGCCAGACAGCACTACTCCTATAGATTAGATGTTACCTGTACAGTTCCACAATTGTCAAATTTCACCTGTACATAGTGTTCTAGCATTGAAACTCTGGATCTTTTCTTACTATGGATCTTTCATCTTTTGTTGCATAAGGTTGGTGCTACCTGGCAACTTTGTTTGTGGCACCATAATGAAAGGCAATGTGTATTCCTTCTGCACAGCTAGTCACTGGGGCATCAGAAGAAATCCAAGTCTGCTGGACTGTTTGTCGTTGCAACTTGCAGTGCCTTTCAGTATGCAGTGATGTAGCATGGCCAAGCCACATACCTCTGGATATTGTCTTCTAGCTCTTGGGTTTTCACCTCATCCTCTTGCATCTGTTTCTTTGTTGCTTCATCTTCCTCTGGGGTGGAAGCAGGAGCTCCTTCAAGAAGCCAGCGCTCCCGTAGAGCCTTAGACTGTTAATATGAGAGAATACTCATTTAACACTACAAATAGTTTATTTTCTGACATTTACCATTCTATTTGCTATTTTATAGATCTGCCTGAAATAAAGAGAAGTGGCTATTGATCCCAATTCAACTATTGTTCTCAGTGTAGCATACTGGATTCACACATCCACAATTCACTTATGACAGGGTCTCAGGCTCTACCACCACCCTTCCCCTGCAGCTCCCCAAACTTTAAACTGTACATCAGTTTTTAAGGGAATCTGTCACCAGGTTAATGCCATCTAATGTGAGCCCAGCATAATGTAGAGACAGAGACCCTGATTCCAGCTATGTGTCACTTACTGGACTGCTTGCTGCAGTTTTGCTAAAATCGCTGTTTTATCAGCAGGATATTATCACTACAGGACTAGTAAACCTGCAGCCATGTAGTCCTCCATTTTTAGGAGCCCTGTATAATCTTACCCCCACCACTTACTGGCAGCTTTCTGCCTATGCAGAGTGTACACAGAAAGCTGCCAATCAGTGGTGTGGGGTGTGGGAGGGTTATACAGGGCTCAGTAGGTAATACAAAATACTCAGAAAACATAAAAAAGCAATCAAAGTGACAAGAACATGGGTTTTAGTTCTGTCCTTGCAGATGAAAAGTGACAAACAGAAAGTCAAACACAAAACTATTTAAATCACCAAAATAACAAGACGTGCAGCCGATACAAATACAGTACAAAGGAGAGAAGAAATGCAAAATCTTGGTATAGATAATGCTAAACTCACTTTGAGGTGCTGCAACTGTCTCCTATCATCTTCTAACTGGCGTCTTTTGTTTTCAATCTCTACCTGACGTCGTCTTTTCTCCTGAGGGAAAATATGAATATATTGCATTAATGTCATTGTGTACAATCAGGATTCAATGCAGTGATGCCCAAGTAGGGGCTGGGAAGAAACACAAATGCAAATCTCTCTTACAGCAGAGGAGATATACTACATGATAAATATTTTTCAGGATTTATATTAATAAAGTTAATCAGTTTGCTGACTGTTTGCTGTAAATGCGGCTGCTGATTGGCTGCAGCGTTCACTTTTTGTCTGAGTAGCAAAAACACTGATAACTGTTAGATTCGTGGTTCTTACCACTTAGGCCCCCACCGATTGCCAGACTGGAGCAGCGGTGCACATACTTGACCATTGTGCCATTCACTCTCTGCAGCATGCCAGAAACCAGTACAGAATGAATGGAGCAGCAGCCCAGTATGTGCATTGCCGCTGCATTGACATAAGGAACAGAAGTGCACAGGATAAACTTCTTCTGACCAGAATACCGCTTTAACTTGCCGTTTAAAAACAGAAGGCATGATAACTTTCAGTTCTCCTATTTTCCGCATGGGTTTTCTCTTGGTTCTCCAGTTTCCTCTAAAGTTCCAATAACTAACAACAATTTATATAAGAAGCCATTCACACTTTGGGTTTGAGTGTTAATTTGTGTGTAAAAAAGGAAATGTGAGGCTTATTGGGATAGAACTGTGGAATAGGTTGCTGCTATTTAGAGTACAGGTACCTACATTAGATCTTGCCATGTATTTCTGGGCAGTAAAGAGAATGCTTTGTGCAATACCTCACCATACTATTTTTAGGCTATGTTCACACATTGCGTTTTTTCAGTGTTTGTTTTCTGCGGCAAAACCAGATCTCTTCCCAGGAAGGTTTGTTCAGGATTTTGCTTGTTTTTTTCCTTGTTTGTTTTGTGAGTTTTTTTGGTGTGTTTTTCAGGGTCCTAAAGTTCAGCTTTGCTTCTACCACAGAAGCATAAACACAAGTCACCAATGCAAGACATGCGAAATCATATTAACCAGAATTTCAATTGTAACAGTGGGGGTAGGTGAATTGTTCAGGAATAGTTTACCTAAGATACTGGCAGTGCATTGAGTTTGTAGGACACTATTTATTTTCACACTATGGTCTGACATTGAATTGCTCAGGGATTGTGCAATTTCATACCTCACTGGGCCACAGGTATTCTTCAGTCTCACACCTAGGTGAGCCAATGTTTACTGTGTACACATCACTAATTGAATTAAACTCCTAATCCAAACTGCCATCTCAGGTAACCAAGACAGGATGGTAAAATCACAAAAATAAATGAAGCTATGCTCACACTAGGCATTTTTTCACCATCCATTACTTCCAATGGGTGAAACCGCTGAAAGAAGTGACATGCTCTATTCTGCAAAAAAACATGTAAAGCACAAAATACTGATCAAACAAAAAACAAAATGTGTGCATGAGATTTCTGGAATCTCATAGACTTTGCTGATGCTGTAAAACGCAGCAGAAAATTAGCATAAAAAAACGCAATATGTGAACATAGCCTTACAGTGCTGTGGCTATATTCTACCTATTGAATGCAATAATGAAAACATTGAATACAACATTTCCTATAACATCTTCCTAAGAAGCAGGGCCGTATTAGCCACTAGAGGCTGGAGGACTAGTGCCTAAGGTGGCAGCGTATGGGAGTGGGGAGGTAGGGGAGGCACCAGCTAATATATAAAAAAAAATTTCCATTCCCTTTCACTGCTCCACACCGGACCAGTAGCAATACTGGTATCTTTCAGAGAGAGGATCGTGTTCCAATTAGGCAGCGTGGAGCCGGACAGTTTTTGGCCTTGTAAATTTTACTTACTGCTGATGTATAAAAATAAATGATATACGAATTACAATACAGATATAAAAATCATCTGACTTTCATCTAGAAAAAAGGATGATTTTTTTGTGGACACTAATGTGAACTTAGCATTAAAGGCACAGTAACTGCTCAGTAGCCGCATAATCCTGAGGGTGGCTATAGTGACTGCATCATTTTTATTTATTTTTGTTGGGGAAGGGCAGAAGCCACAGTTACTAAACAATTCTGTTTGGTACCTTTCACCTGTGAAAAACGCATCACTAAATTTTGTGCAAAACACATGCGGTTTTTATGTACTTAACAAACACAAAAAAGATCATTAAAGTCTCAATAAAAATTCCCTGTGAAAACCCAGCCTAACAGATCACAATGATATTTAGCTGGGAAGAAACCAACCTATTGGCACCATCAAGCGCTGTAAATATTTAGCACAGAGGTCACACAGGCTCAGGAGCTGAGCCTGCACCATTTGTGCTGGGAGTCAGCTGTATATTACAGATAACGCTCTGCCGCAGCAGCTGGCATTGGAATTTGACTTATATTTGCGCCTTTAGAAAGATTGTCATGGTTGTAGACTTCAATAAAATGTACTGGTTTATCAATTCCATGCATATGCTGGACCTTATATTTGATACACTAACCAATTTACCAGCAATTCTAAGTTGTGTTAATCATTTTTTCATAGCAGTGTGACTATTACTACCTCTGTGGGTACAACATTGAAATACACCTTGAGGTATTGCAATTCTTGTTGTCAATTACAAGTTTATATATTTAGTATTAAGGCTCTTAGGGTGGCTTTACACTTCCCGACAAGTGGCCGTTAAATGACCGCCGATTGGCTATATGCAAGCCGAGCAGTTTTTGTTTGATAGTCTGTCTATTTAGGCTGACTGCAGTCATGTGCACAGAAGGATCGTTAGGTCGATACTACTACTCACTAGTAGTAATTTATCCCAGAATTGCTGGGGTTTTTCAGCTCACCTTGCCAATAAAAACTGATCAAAATCATATATGGATTATATGAACTCAAATGGTACAAATGTTAACTACGGATCATCTGCCAAAATTCAAGCTTGTTGCTCACTTAATGGAAAAATAAAAATGTCATAGCCCTCACAACACAGCAACACAATACAAATAATCTTTTTGTTTGTGTAAAAAAGTAGTAAAACATAAAATAAATGCTATTCTTGCCCTCTCCCTTTGAATCTTCATGCATTCCCGGTGTGTATGGGAGAGCCAGGAGAAAAAGCTGTCTGCCAAATAGCTGTGTGACTGACCCTTTTCACTAATTGAGGGGGGCGTGAATATTTAAAGTGCCTATGGCAGCCTGAACACTGAATATGGCCCTGCTAAGAAGTTAAAGGGAATCTGTCACCAGGTTTATGCCTCCAGATCTGAGGGCAGCATGAAATAGGGAGCGAGACATTGACTCCAGTAATATGTGACTTACTGGGCCCTTTACTAGACTTTTGATAATATCACTCTTTTATCGCTAGTCTTCTCTAACTTCACCTACACAATAGATTGACAGCTTTCTGCTTACACTGTGCAAAATGCTGCATTTCCACTGAAAAGATAATCGTGAACAAGTATTTTTAAAAACACTCATTTCACGATTATCTTTCAGTGTAAACAGGCTGCCGATCATTCATGGGGTCAGGTGATCTTTTGTGCAACGCTAAAAATCATTCTTCTCAGTGGTACATCATCCTTAGGAAACAGGACCTGCACTGCCCAGAAGCATGACTGCCAATGCCCACTGTGCATGCCGGTTACTTCAGTCTGTCTGTGTAAGCCGACCAGTAAAGGTTTACCGATCGGCGGTCGTGTAGTGCCGACAGTCTGTCTGTGCAAAGAAAAAGGCTGACAATCAATAGTGTGGGGTCGGTACTAGCCAGAGTTCAGGAATATGGAGAACTGCACAGCAGGAGTTCACCGATGAGAGGACTAGCAGAGCTGCAGCAGGGAAAAGGTGTTTAATCAAAACTGGAGTAGGAAGCTTGGTAGGATAGAGTCTCTTGAAATATTATTTTTTTATATCTAATTTTTTTTATATCTTTTTCCTAACTTACTTGTACTGTAGATCAGGGGAGGTCTGTTTCCTGAGACCCCAATCGATCACCCAAAAATCTACTCTGTAGCGCTCTGTAGGATAAGTAACCAATATCAGATGGATGTAAACAGTTGAGAAGCTGCACAGTACAGGTCAACTGTTTAGTGGTCGCTGCCAAAATCTGCAGCTCAGCCCCTATACAATATAATATTCTGGAATTTAGCAAAGCGTAATAGGAAATGTAGTGTAATACAGGTAGACTGAACCACTGTAAAAAAGATTAGGTTAGAGAAGAAATCTGCACAATTTCGAGTGGTACAATAGTTACTGATAATGAAGTCATGCAACAGTGACACCTGCAGGCGATAACATGAAACTACATGTCATCGACACAACGAAGCGCACAGTGAGGAGCATGACCATATCTATTTTTAGTTGCAAATTTCTAATTTTGTACACAAAAGCATAAAGAACTCACCGCTATCATCTGCAATCTGTCCTGCTGACTTTGGGATTCAGTAATCCTGGAAAAAAGAACGAAACAGGAATGTCAAATTAGTAAGAAAAATAACTGTACATGTATATAGCATATAGTAGATTTCTAAAGAACAAACAGACCTAAGAGACAGTCTCTTTTATTTAGCTTTATTAAATATAAAGATGAAATAGTAGACCGAAATAAGAAAATTAAAAACATATTTTAATAATTAAAAATTATACATTAGAAAAAAAAATCCACCAAAACAAAGCACTAATTCATTCAAGCCTTTAAAATGCAATAAATGCAGATCAATGGTGGAATAATTATGTAATAACCAACAAAATGCTTTCTTAATAAACCATTGTAAATGCAAAACAGATGCAGAAGAATTTGCACCCAATATGCTGATCCAATAGAAGGTTCATTGTGCGATGGTATGAAATGAGGTCCATTCATCAGTAAGAGGGCAGCAGTAACAGTGGGCAGCATTGGGGTCAGAATGGCAGTGTGGCCCCAGCTCTCCAGGGGCCCATTAGCTTATGCACAGCTCTGTGTTCTTTCTTTACATCCCAGTAAATCTACAATAGTGCTCCTTTTGTTCTTAGCAGACACTGAATAGAATGCGCTTTGATTAGAAAACATGTCTTCTTCAGCCTGAAGGTGGGCTTCCACATAAAAGATGTGTCCCCCTACATCACTGATAAGCCATTATCATGATAATAGTCTGTGGACAAGGTTTTCCAATGACAGGGTGTCTAGGGAGTCCTGTGGTCATCAGCGCTCACACTGGTGTGATCGGAGAAGGATTCTGACTACTGCGGCTAAGTTCACACGGCCGTATAAGAAATCGTCAGTTTCATCCAGAAAACTTGGACAATTTTTTTCTTGTCATCCGTTAGCAATCCGTTTTTTTACATTAGCAGTAATTCCGAGACCATTTACGGTTTCCTATGTTACAGAACTGCAAATGTATTTGTAGATCTATTCATAAAGAAATGGATGCTGTACTGCGTCTCCATATGGCTTCTGATTCTTTTGTGCACCCATAGACTTGAATGGGTGAGACTCATCATCGTAAGAAATTAGCACATGTTGCAATTTTTTCCCCATGCAGGATTGGGCAGTGAAATAAAAATTGCTCACCTGCACAGCCCCATTGAATAACGTTGGTACGAGTGCGGTCTATTTTTTCACAGACAGCTCTTGGACTAAAATAAGGTTGTGTGAACTTAGCCTGAATAGGCACCCTCTGGCTAAGGCGGGCTTCACACATCCGACGTTCATTGTCTCTGCATGGCCTGCTATGTGTGTGGGTCTCCTGACCTAAAATTATTATATGCCTATCAGGCTACTGAGCTTAGGTCAGGAGACCCGCGGCTAGTTCGGCCATCACAGTCTATACTCAAACTATGAATGTCGGAAGTGTGAAACTGGCAAAGGGTCCGTTTACATGGACCGACCAGAGGCACGATACGCCAATTGGTAACAGTTCACTGGAATACCTGTTTACACAGGCAGCCCTAAGTAAGCAATGTGCAGTGAGAGACCTATATTAGATCGCTCCGTGCACATAGGCCGCCATGGTTCTCGGCAGAGCGAGTCCTGATCACTCAGGATGATGCACCGCATCGTCCTGCACCAAAGATCATTTCAGCCAATGATCACCGAGTTCATCGAGTGATCGGCAGCCTGTTTACACGGCGTGAAACAAGCTTTTTAACAACACTCCTTCACAATTATCTTGCAGTGTAAATGGTCCGGCTCTTTTAACAAAAGAGGCAATCAATGATGAGGGAAGTCGATTGACACTGTTCGTATAAAACAATTATTGGATCATGTAGAATGAAGTAATCCTATGAAATCCTTTACACCCCTGGTTACATGGGTACGGCTGGTCAGCTATCACTTTTTAGGTCAGCGCAAACATGCAATCAGCCGTAATCGAGTCCCTGATCGTCTTTACAAAGCAATTAATATGGAATGACTGTTCCATGTAAAAGGCCCTTACAGCTGTTTTAGGGGGTACTTGCTGTCTAACAATGGGCACTTTCTGACTATTGCAAAGTTAGAGTGCTATTCACATCATGCTGAATGTATCCATAAACTCCCATTCACCTGACAATGGTTAAAAGAGCATCCTTTGACCTCAGATGCTTCAAGTATAAAACATATTTATATGTAACGGGGTTTTTTTTAACATCGGTTAACATTAATGGATGACATACTGTATATTGGAGCACTCTGTTGAAAGTGTACCTGTTGGAATACTCCTGAAATATACGTCTGATGGTAGCCTCAGAAGAGACGTGGGCAGAGGCTAGCACATATACCCCAACTTCACTAACTGCATGCATTTTTGCAGCATTTAGAAGACCGAACAAGTACATCAGACATCAGGCATAGGACCTACTGATCATCAGAATGAGAGGTTAGGTGAGCTTAGGGTGTTACTTTTTTTTCAAATAGTCATTGATTCAAAGAAGGAACTTGTGGCTAGAAAATGTCTTCATGGTAATTTGGGCAGTAGAAGGTTGAAGCACCATTTCAGCATTTTTTTATTCAGCGCTGGAGAGGTGCTAGTAATGTAAGGCCTCCGCCTTACTCTTATACTTACCAGCCGCCGTCGTCATCTGTTATCGGCACCGCTCCAGACGGTCTCCTGCAGTTTGTGATCTGCCGTATCGCTCCGGTGTTTGCTGGAGCGAGCTGGAGGTCACTTTCAATGCAAGACTACGAAAGACTTGTTCTGGCTCTCATAGCCTTGCATTGAGAACTTGTGGCCATTACCTCTGACTTACGGTCAGTCAGGAGCTGCAGTCACCAAAATGGCGCTGGGAATAGCTGAAGACAGGGGCGGCAGGTACCATATTTTGCGGATCATAAGACGCACCAGATCGTAAGACACACCCCAAATTTTGGGGAAGAAAATAGGAAAAAAATGTTTTTAATAAAATGGTGGTGCGTCTTATACACTGCTTTTATGGTAGCTTACCGGGGATTGCGGTTGCAGTGGAGAGGGGTCCCAGGAGGCAGGGTCGCTGCTGCAGGAAGCTAGCGGCAGCAGGAATGGAGCAATGCTGCGGACCCCAGGCTGGGAGGAGGAGGTGTTCGGTGGTGCGACGCTGAAGTTGACTCCGGGTTTTCCATGGTTTTCAATGTGGTGGACTTCAAGGAAAATGGCCGCCAGAGGCGGCGCATGCGCAGATTGAGATCTTGGAAGACGAGATCTCGATGTCGAAATCTCAATATGCCCTCCCCCTCGGTTAGTTACATTCGGATTATAAGACACACCCTCTTTTTCCCCTCAAATTTGGGGGAAAAAAGTGAGTCTTAGAATTGGAAATATATGGTAAGTATAACATTAAGTGCAGGGAACTTACATTAGTAGCACCACTCCAGTGTTGCAATAAAGAAAACGCAGGAGTGATGCGTTAAGAGAATATGAAAGTCTCCAATCAGAGAAGATGTCACCTGCCTGTCACCAAATATAACTACTGTATTCTATTATATGGTCTGCACAACTGGTATCTACTGCTATATGGTCACTTGAATGGAGTAGAGTTGGTCTTAGTATGAACTTTTTTTATACAGTATAATGGTATTATTCAGATACAATGTGGTGGTAAGGCATGGTGTGGCAGTATTAATTGGGTCTTTATAGTTGTATTAGTAGTAATGTTGGAGTTTTATTGTTCAGTAACAGAATAGTGATGCTTTTTGTTTCTTGTATAGAAGTCTTATATGGTGACCGTATGACTGTGTTATTTAGATTATTCTGAATGGAGACTAATATTTCAATTCACTGAATTAATCAGAATTATGGTAATAATGTGAGTAGAGGTGCACCTTGTATTGTACTACATATTAAATAAAATCCCGCTTCATTCATGGCAAAGAATCATTAAAAAGGGGGCAGTAAAGAATAAGAATCCATTGTACTACACACAAACTGTGAAAAATGATGCCCTCTAGTGGACATGCACAGTGTTGCAGTTCTCTTTCTACCACAATAAATAGTCTCCGTTAACAAAAAAATAATCCTTTTCAAGCATATCCGTAGAAATTCTGGCAACTCTCTTTTATGTTTGAATCTGCACCCTCATATTTTCTGACCTTCTCACACTGCTAGAATCCTCCTTTGGTAATGATCTGGTGGCTTAGCGAGCTAGCACACTACTCCTGCCACCTGCACCCCTATAAGTGACATCATTCTCACACTATCATAAATATGCAGCAGCACGTGCTACACAAGATGAAAAAAATATCAAAAAGAGGAAATGTAAAAATGTCACAAGCATGTGAAAAATTTCCTGGAACGCTGTTATCAGACAGGTGAATCCGAATGTGTTGTGTATGGAACAAACTGTGCCGGCATGAGGCAGTACAGCACGTCTGCAGAACACAAACATCATTATTACAGTATATAACCCCACATAGGGGCCCAGCACATGGATCTTCTCACCCACATAGCCGAGGCAACCCTTCAGTAGTACTAGAGTTCCTACATTTTCTTCATGGAACAGATAGATTGTGATCCCTAGGAGTCCAAGGACCTCTATCGATATAAGGGTGTGTGCACAAGTTGTCTTTTTCAGGCATATTTTGCCTTGAACCACCTTAAAAAGCGCCCAATAATTGTTCAAATTAATGAATAAATGCACAATAATGTCAAAATGACTTGCTGTTCATCTGTTTTGTTTTTTGAACCCTCTTCAAACTGCTTTAGGGTTAAAAAGCCGTGAAGCAGTTAAAAGAAGTGACTGGTTCCTTCTTCTCTGCAGCTTCCACTTGTAATGAAGAGGTATAGGAGGTTTGCAATAACTAGTGTTCTAAATCATGAAACTCACGGGGTCAATATGCAGATTAATAGCTTGTTCTAAAGCCATGAAGCCACACTGATAGCCTCACTTCCGGGAGGAAATGAGAGCCTTGGCTTTTAGTCATAAAGGCGTGGCCAGCTCAGTGCATAGTGAGTGGCAGCTGTAACCACGCCCCACTGACTGACAGCCAGCCCAGCAGTGCATCAGTACAGAGTTGGCTGTCAGTCAGTGCTGGGGTGCGGTTACAGCAGCCACGTACTATGTATTGAGCAGTGACTGAAGCCACGCCAGCTGCGCCTCTATGACTGAAAGTCCGAGGCTGATGAGAGGAATAAAATTACTTTCCTCCCGGTAGCAGGGCTTTCAATGCGGCATCCGCACACTTTTAGAACACTATTATCCTGCAGATTAACCCCATATCTGCAGGTTAATAGCGTCTGAGGATATGAAAATTTCCCTTTAAAGGGGTTATCCGGGACTTTGGTTATATTTTGCTATGGAGCAAAGAACTTCCCATAAATAGTTGCTAAGGCTATGTGCCCACGTTGCAGAAATGAAGCAGAAAATTTCTGCTTCATTTCCACATGTCCTCTCCCGGAAAAACGCATGCGGAATTTGGCAAGCGTTTCTTTGCGCCGTTTATGATGCGTTTGGGACATGCGGAATTGCCTTGCGTTTTTTTATTGCATTGGAAAGGCAATTCCGCATGCGTAAACGCAAAATTAATGGACATGCTGCGGATTTTTGAGCGCATCAAAAACTTTCCGCAGCATGGGCATTGAAATTGCGGATTCTCATTGGGGACCATGGGGGACGGATTAACAAGCGTTTCACAAGCGTTTACGCTGCGGAAATTCCGCAGCATATACGATTGTAAAACGCTACGTGGGCACCCAGCCTAACGCTATACCTGCCTGTTCTGCCTGGTGATGACCTCTACTGACTACCCTGCTTCATTACACTTCACATCAACAAAACATGTCTTCCTCTTCTGCTCTTTGTAGACAAGGCGTCACTGCGGACGATATGCTGACTGACAGCCAGTTCCCCAAAGTAAGGCAGAGGGAAGCCCGCTGTCAAACAGCATGACATCGGCAGTGATGCCCTGTAGACAGAGCAGTGCAGAAGAGGAGAAGCTGCTCAGTTGGCATGATGTCACCAGAAGCAGAAGAATCTCTGACCGCTATGAGCTGAGATCATCATCAGGTAGAAAAGGCAAATGCTTAGCAACTACCTTCCGCATATCCCCTGTAACACTAAATCAAATTTGGCGATTTTATTATACTTATTTCCGTTTATTGTCTGTTTATTGCCCCAATTCCTTTATGATGGCCTTAAAGAAACCTCATATTTAATTTTAATCATCTTTTTTTTCTTTTTAAGAATTTTATGGTTCAAAGTGCGTGCGTTATCACGTTACAGTCAAGCAATACAATTCCGACAAGGTTAATGCAGCAGCGTGGGAGGTGTTAGGTCATGCTGCACTCATGGCAATGACATATACCCAAACCCTCTGCCTAAGGCTCATGGGGTCCATGTGATGTGATCATGGGACCCAGCAGGAGACATGGCCTGGAAGGAAAAGTAAACAAGGCTAGTGCCAGACAGAGGAAGCTGCTAACAAAGTTGGACATTAGCAGTTCAAGAACAAGAAGAACTATAGGTGGGGCACAAATGGGTGTAGACAATATTCAATAGTGCTGGGGGCAGTGAAAAACTGACAGTGATCAAGATGACTGGAAGAGTAAGGAGACAGTGGAGAGCAGGGGAAGTGGGGGAGGGGAGATAAGAGCGTCCATTATCTGTATTCCATTAAGAGCAAATTCATTGATGTAGAAGTGAAGGACACACGCAAGGATTGCACATGCGCCACACATAAAAGATGCAGACTGCACAAGCACATAAATATCGGTAAATGTTATAAGCAAATAGATGGATGAGGGTTTTTCATGTTAAGAGATCTCAAAAGACTTTTGATGTCTTCTAAGTTCAGGATTTTTTGCATACAAATGAATATAAGGCATACTTGACAATACAGCTGTGCTGCTAATAAGCTGCTTTATATGTTCTTCATAATGCCACAGAAATGCTCTGCCCAGCTATTTGTGCCTCATAATCAGGCCACCTAAGACACGACCCTTTGACCACTAGCAGAGATTTCATGTAAAATTCTACATTTTTTTAAATATAAGAGCCTGAGTGAAAATGACTGACCTCACCATAGGCTCTTCTGGCCGGAGGTGAAGCCCCCACTTTGCCTCAGAGATGGCGCAGCTCCAGTAGGTCACTTCATCAGTGGCGCCCACGTTATTTTTTATGGACAGCTTCTCAAAAACTCACGGGCCGCCAACTTTTTTTTTACGGACACAATAGATGGCCATGATAAATCTTTAAGATTATAAGTGATACATGTCTACAATCCATTTTTCATATGCTAGACATTAGCTGCAGTCACTGTGAACTGTAAAAGGGCGATAAATACAGTCATAAAAATCTGTCCAAATCTCTCCGGTTTCAAAAAAAATCACGCACACATCAAATTTTTTTTCCGGACAAGGCAAATAAGTGCCCTATTTTTACGGAGTGTCCAGGAATTTTTGGACGCTTGGCGACTCTGAGTTTATTTTAAGCAGGTAAAAGTTTTAGAAAACAAGTTTTAAGTTTGAGAAAACACTTTGTGGCTCACATAGTAACGAAACACAACCAAAAACAATGATTGTGGCACAGGTGTTGTCTGTCTGTGCTTTTGACACTATGCTAACCATGTTAGATGTAAATGCCCATAGAATATGCAATAAAGCAAATATTACATACAGTTCTGTTAAAAATTAACAGTTTTCTATTGGAAAGCATGGAAAGACTGGTGGAAAGCATGGCAAGACGCATGAAAGCTGTGATTACAAATCATGGTTATTCCACCAAATATTGATTTCTGATCTGTTCCTGAGATAAAACACGAGTATAGTTGTTTCTAAATGAATAAGAACTTGTTTTCTTTGCATTATTTGAGGTCTGAAAGCACTGTTTCTTTTTTATTATTTTGACGCTTTATCATTTGCTGCAAATAAATACAACATTTTTAGCTTTGAATTTTGGAGACATGTTGTCAGTAGTTTATAGAGTAAAACAGCAATGTACATTTTACTCAAATATATACCTATAAAGAGAAAAATCAGAGAAAATGGAAATTTTGCAGCGGTCTCTTAATTTTTGCCAGAGCTGTATATATACACACACACTCGTTAACATTGAAAAAGTCATTCAAAAGGAATTATGGAAATCACGGGATAAATAATGAAAAGGTCAATGAATGGAAAAGAAACGAAATTTTCAAAACATCTCAATTAATTCAGTACTGAGTAGGGACATCATCTACAGAAATATACACACTTACACGCCTTGGCATGATAACAGTGAGATTATTAATGGTTGTCTGTTTTACCTTGCTGAAAGCACTTGGGCGTGAAATCATCAAGATCTACTGCTGGCAGCTCCCTGTGCAACTGCCAACCAATGCCGTCCCAGATGTGCTCGATGGGAGACAATTCCAAACACAGTGCAGGCCATGGGAGCACATTTAAACCATGTAACCTGCTCACAGTAGTACGAGCAACATGCAGCTTGGTGTTGAAAAACGACTCCTTAGACACTTCAGAGAGATGGTCGAACCACTGGTTCCATGAACAATTCAATGTAATGCCGAGCTGTTAGTGCACATGGAATGGAAACTAAAGGGGTCCAGTTGCTGTATATTTTGCTACCTCACACCTTAGTCTCAGGAATAGAATCAGTGTGATGTTCCCTTGTGAAGCCCAATTCATGGAGCTGCCCATGTCATCTCCATACGAATCTCTGGCTTTTATTGTGTCCAAGACAAAAGTGGGACTCATTGCTCAAGAGGATAGACCCCTATTCCAGACTCCATTGCTGTCTTGCTCTGCAACATAGCAGCCAGAGATACAAGCTACCTTGCTACCTTTTGAACCTCGTTCTTCCCATTAATTTGCAGCAAACTGGGAACATCACATTGGTCCTACTTTCAGAACTATGGGTTGGCATGGCATAATGAACGGTAGTCTTTATTGCAGGTACACTAACAGCTTAGCGTTACATTAATTTGGTCATGGAAATAGTATTTTACCAATTTCTTCAAAGTAGCCATCATTCAATACTATAATGCAATGCCACTGCACATGTTGCTTCTGTTGCTGTGAGCGGCTTGCGTGACCTGCTCCCATGGCCTGCAACGTCTCCAGACTTGTCTCCCAATGAGCACATTTGGGACATCTTTGGTTGGAAAATGCAAAAGCGTTGCCAGAAATGGATCTTGATAATTTGTTTGTCCAAGTGCATTCAGTGAGCAGAATATTTCTCATACAGCCATTGATAACTTCCTTAATACCATGTGTAATGCAGCGGCTTGGGGCATTGCTAAAATGTCCAGGTGGTGTGTTCTGGCTGACCATTTACCTCCCCCCTCAGGTGACTGATCACATGACTGTGACATCATCACAGGTCCTGTGTGCACAGAAGGATATATAAATCCTGGTGGTTCGGAAACAGAGTCAGAGAGAGAGAGAGGCCTGGTGAAGCCTGGAAGGCAGAGGCTGGATCCCTATGTTTGAGATGCTAGTAGCCTTGGAAGGCAGGAGGCCTGGTCCCTGTGTGGGACTCCACTAGCCTGGAAGGCAGAGGCTGGATCCCTATGTTTGAGATGCTAGTAGCCTTGGAAGGCAGGAGGCCTGGTCCCTGTGTGGGACTCCACTAGCCTGGAAGGCAGAGGCTGGATCCTTGTGGTTGAGTAACCAGTAGCCTCGGAAGGCATGTGGCCTGGAGACTACGTCTGGGAAGCCTTAAAGCCACAGCTGTGGCAGAACCGAACTGATATAAGCAGCTGAGACCCGGCAAAGGTAAATCGGCGCTATAAGTGAATATTGTTGCTATACCTTGCTGAAGTCTGTATTTGAAGCCAAGCGGACATAGCTGCCACTGAAAAGGCTCTAGGATACATGTGTAACATTCCTGCGAGCCACTGAGATGGACTATGTTATGTGCGGTTTATGATATGTAATAAACTGCTGGACTGTGAATTACTGGAAAAACGTTGCATGTGTGCTTTAATTGACCCGGTGAAGCGCGTGCCCCAGTGTGATGAATAGCGCTACCTTACACATGCCAACATGTCAAAGTGTGTGTATTTCTGCACATGGCACCCACACTCAATACTGAATAAATTGAGATGTTTCAAAAATGTTGTTTCCATTTTTCCATCATTTGCGTATCTTTAACATCCTGTGATTTTCATGATTATATAACTTTTACTTCTTGGTGTTGCAATGTCATTGTTGTGTAGTATATATATATATATAAATCACAAATGGAGATGCCAAGGCAGATACAAGTCCCTTGATGTCTCTGCAATCAGGTAATTAAAAATTCCGGCTACTCTATGGCCATTTTCACATAAGCATATTTTGCAGTTCATATACGGATGGTATATGATGGTAATGCCCAATGTGGTGATGGGTCTCTCGTTCAGAACCTTACAGCCTCATATGTGTCTATGAGGCTGTAAGTTCAGGTCGGGAGACCCGCCAACAGACTGGGCATTGTGGTTGGTATATAGACCGTGAAATATGTTTGTGTAAACCCGACCTAACCCCCAGTACTTCGCTGTTATGAGTAGGTGAAGCATCTCCGCTTCCTTGAAATGCATCATTACATGTTGGTCCTTCAAATAAATGGCAATGCACTGATGCATCGGGAGTGTCAGAGCTGTTCTACATATTGGCATATAGAGGCAGGTCCCTAATACGACATATGGGCAGAGTTTGTCTTTGAAACAACCTTAAAGATAATTTTTCACCACATTTGAGCTATCTAAACTATTAATATGGGTATACAGGTTATAGACTGCTGAACAAGGTCCTACCTGTATGTCTTAATGCCTTTTTGCTGAGAAATTACCTTTTATCAGTTTATGTAAATGAGCTCTTCCAGGCTATGAGCAGACATTGCCAGGAAGATACGTCTGCCTCCGCACTTCATCTCCATATATCTTGTCTCCCATCAGCCTTACTCCGTCCCTGTGACGGCGGCCGCTTGAGAAGAAATCTCGTGCGTGGACAGGGAGGGAGAAAAGAAAATGGGAGGCCAACAAGCTGATTAGATGGGTGCGCTGTAGAGCGCTGGGAACGGCACCTGCACAGAAGACACTTGATGCCAGTGCCCATAGAAGGATGGAAGACTGCGGAGGAAAGAAGAGAAAAATAAGGCACATGCGCAATATTTTCTCTCACGCGGCCGATGTCACAGGGACATAGTGACGGTGATGGGAGGCGAAATATATGATGAAGTGCAGAGTTATCTTCCAGGCAGCGTCCTCCCCATAGCCTGGAAGAGGTAATTTACATAAAGTGTTAAATGATGATTTACACACAACAAGGCATCTGATATAAGACATACAGGGATCACTCTCCTCAGCAGTCTATAACATGTATGCCCATATTAATAGTATAGATAGCTGAAATGTGGTGACAGATTCCCTGTAAAGGAATTGACCCTTATGTAAGTCTCCAAACTACTTTATAAAGGAGCTCTTTAATTAAAACTAAGACAGGGTCAAGGCTTTCAAAACAAAGTGGCCAATTGTTGATCACACGCTGGTAAAACAAACAACTCTTTAAGTCATAGAGCCAAGTTAATTTACCACGCTAGCACTCCAACGCGCCACTACATTAGTTGTCAGGCAGCAACATTTTCGCTAACTCAACAGCCCCATAATACACTCACTATTATTATTTACTTGAACCTATGTACTGCCTTCAATTATCTTACAAAATACTAAATCAGAAGTTTGTAAGGAAAATAGCAAAAAGCTATAAAGATGTGGATGGATCTAGCACATGGCAAGTAAAGCAAATATGTAGTGACCCAGCTTCACATGTCTTTTAGATCATTTCCTGTAGGTAAAGCTGGTCATACCCTTTAGACAGCTGTCACTGACTCCACCATACACAGGTTTGTCTTTTTGGGTAGGAGAGGAAATTAAGATACTGCTGGACACCTCTAGCAGAGGCTGAACTTCTGTGGCAACAAATGATTGGGCATGATACATGAATCTACGATGTGGTACATTTTGGAAGAGAGCAATACACCATAGAATTTGGGGTGGGCAATTAATTTTTCGGAGGGACCAAATGAGAGACCATGACTGTTGTGAAGGGTCAAACCCATAGGCTGAAATTAATTCTGCTTAATATTAATATTTTCATAATTATAATTATTTTGTATTAACCCCTTTACGACCTTGGACGTTCAAGTACGTCCAAGATTGTATCCCTGCACTCCATGCGGGCTCTGGCGCTTAGCCCGCATGTTTTCAGGCACATGACAGCTGATCTGTACAGTTGTCATGTGCCCCTAACAGCTGCGGGTGGAATCGCGATCCACCCGTGGCTGTTAACTAGTTAAATGCCGCTATCAATCTCTGACAGAAGCATTTAACTTGCGTTTACCGGAAGCGCGTCACTAATCCTGCCCATCGGCGCCTGTGTCACATGACCACGGGGTGGCCGACGGGTTAGCATGACAATCCAGGGTCTGCAGGACACCCTTGCAGTTGTCATTGCTGGGATGCTATGAGCGCCGCCCAGGAGTATGAAAAACAGCATATGTCAACAGGGAGTCATTATTCCATCCCATAATAGAGTACCAATAAGTGTATGAAACTGTAAAAGGCTGCACATAAACATTTCTTATAAGAGGCATATACGGTAACTCAAAGTACAAAAAGTGCCTTATAAGAGAAAGTGCCAGTGGAAAAACCAAGTAGTAAATCATCAAGAAAGTGAGGTTAATATACTATTATCTATGTCTATTCATTTTCTTGATTAAAAGAAGGAAAAAATGCAAGTGCAAAAATGAAAATTGGTTGTGGTGGCAAGGGGTTAAAAAGGCCGGGACCAGAA
Source organism: Phyllobates terribilis (assembly GCF_046119375.1). Classification (NCBI taxonomy): domain Eukaryota; kingdom Metazoa; phylum Chordata; class Amphibia; order Anura; family Dendrobatidae; genus Phyllobates; species Phyllobates terribilis. The sequence continues at coordinate 14,614,131 of NW_027362761.1, read as the reverse complement.
CTAACTGGAAGCTCTCTTCTTTGTCACTGCATAACCCATCAAATAGCAGTACTTTAGAGACCATCCATTTCTCCAATTAGGGAGGCAGAAAACAATGATGGAAGTAGAAGGAAATGAACCCACTGAAACAAAAACCAACAAACTAACAGAACCTCATGCCCCACTGTCCAAAGCTCGGCACCTCAACGACTGGATCCATCAGACAAAGGAACAGGAACAAGTACTCCTAATGGACGCCATTCTCATTTCGGGTGACTTGTCGCTGACTCATTTAAGGAATGGAGTGAAAACATATAACAAACTGCCCTACCTGGACCGGCAGACCAGATATCCACTACTTAGGGATTAAATCATGACAATGTAGACTTCACCCATGCCAATATAGAGGGGTGAAATCAGCAAATAATCAGCAGAAACCACATGTTATCCAAGCAGATTTTGAAATCCAATGTGGAATTTGCACTGGAAACTTTGTCCTTGATGGATATACCCTAAGACATTAAGAGGGTATATTGCTAAAAAGGCTCACTAAAAAGAAGCACCTTGTACGGTATCCAGCACAATGCAATCCAACTTATTTGATAAGTGCAGAAGATAAACAGATATTGACAAGACAGTTTCCTGACTTCTCTAAAATGAATCCATTTCTACACAAGCATTGTTAATAGGATTCTCAGGGTACACAGCCAATCATTGATAGGAGTCCCAAGGGAAAGGGTGGGGGGAAAATGAACTCATCCTATAATAACAAGGGAAGGAGATACCCCTCCCTTCTAGTACAATACTGAGGAAGTTGGGGACAGAGAGATGTATGTCTGCTTAGGAATGATATCAACTCTTAGTAGTGGTATAAATCAATCTATATAGAATTTTTATATACACTCCTTATGAAATCATGGAATTATGGAAATCACAGGATCGATAGACATGAAAATGATATGCGAATGATGAAATAAGGAAAAAAAATTCAAAACATCTCAATTTATTCAACGAGTAAGAACTCAATGAGCATAAATGCAGGCACTTATACACCCTGGCATGCTGTCAATGAGGTTATTACTGGTTGTCCGAAGAATGTTCTGTCATGCTGAATGTACTTGGACACAAAAATCATCAAGATCCACTGCCGGCAGCTCCCTTTGTAATTGCCGACTAATGGTGTCCCAGATGTCCAATGATGTCCCAAATATGCTCAACTGGATACAAGTCTGCAGATGCTGCAGGCCATAATACAGGGAAATTCCCTCACTATTTTACCTGGAAAAACTGCTGTAACTTCTAAAACAGACGATCAACTGTACTGCAATTTGGACTGTACATACCTTGGTTCATGAGAAACTGATATTTTAAAGCAGGTGTTGAAAATGTCCACCGTTCGCATCCAAGCATGCCAGCATGCAGCTTTCCATATTGCTGAATATATGCTGCAGGTTTAGGACATGAAGGTTGCTCACACTAGAATGAGGAACATGTGGCATGATGACACTTCAGGGAAATGGTCGTAGCACTGCTTCGCTGATAGTTTGCCTGGAATGATGACTAGAGGGATCCAGTTACCATACATTATGCCACTTAACATCATAATTCCTACAGTAGGACTGATGGGTATTTCTCAAAAGAGTCCCAAATCCATTTTTGAACACCACAATGTTGCTCATGATACTGTGAGCAGGGTGCGTGGCCTAAGTGTCCAACAATGCTGTCTCCAGACTTGTCTATCATTGTACACATCTGGGACCTCATTGGTAGGCAACTGCAAAAGGAGCTGGCAGCAGAAGATCCTGATGATTTGCATTCCTAAGGGCATTCAGGGTGGTAGAACACTCCTAAAACAACTATTAATAACCTCATTGATAGCAGCCAAAGTCTGTAAGTGCGGGGATTTCTGCACATGGTGCTAATACTTCATAATGATTAAATCGAGAGGTATTGAAAATTTTGTTTCCATTGTTTCATCATTTGCATATCATTACCATGTCTATCCATCCTGTGATTTCCATAATTCCATGACTTTTCCTTCTTGGTGGTATAATTTTGAAGTTGAGGAGTGTATCTTATCTATATAATTAATGACATGCGGCTCTCTGATGCAGATACAGTACAGACCAAAAGTTTGGACACACCTTCTCATTTAAAGATTTTTCTGCATTTTCATGACTATGAAAATTGTACATTCACACTGAAGGCATCAAAACTATGAATTAACACATGTGGAATTATATACTTAACAAAAAAGTGTGAAACAACTGAAAATATGTCTTATATTCTAGGTTCTTCAAAGTAGCCACCTTTTGCTTTGATGACTGCTTTGCACACTCTTGGCATTCTCTTGATGAGCTTCAAGAGGTAGTCACCGGAAATGGTCTTCACTTCACAGGTGTGCCCTGTCAGGTTTAATAAGTGGGATTTCTTGCCTTATAAATGGGGTTGGGACCATCAGTTGTGTTGTGCAGAAGTCTGGTGGATACACAGCTGATAGTCCTACTGAATAGACTGTTAGAATTTGTATTATGGCAAGAAAAAAGCAGCTAAGTAAAGAAAAACGAGTGGCCATCATTACTTTAAGAAATGAAGGTCAGTCAGTCCGAAAAATTGGGCAAACTTTGAAAGTGTCCCCAAGTGCAGTTGCAAAAACCATCAAGCGCTACAAAGAAACTGGTTCACATGAGGACCGCCCCAGGAAAGGAAGACCAAGAGTCACCTCTGCTTCTGAGGATAAGTTTATCCGAGTCACCAGCCTCAGAAATCGCAGGTTAACAGCAGCTCAGATTAGAGACCAGGTCAATGCAACACAGAGTTCTAGCAGCAGACACATCTCTACAACAACTGTTAAGAGGAGACTTTGTGGAGCAAGCCTTCATGGTAAAATAGCTGCTAGGAAACCACTGCTAAGGACAGGCAAGAAGCAGAAGAGACTTGTTTGGGCTAAAGAACACAAGGAATGGACATTAGACCACTGGAAATCTGTGCTTTGGTCTGATGAGTCCAAATTTGAGATCTTTGGTTCCAACCACCGTGTCTTTGTGCGACGCAGAAAAGGTGAACGGATGGACTCTACATGCCTGGTTCCCACCGTGAAGCATGGAGGAGGAGGTGTGATGGTGTAGGGGTGCTTTGCTGGTGCCACTGTTGGGGATTTTTTTCAAAATTGAAGGCATACTGAACCAGCATGGCTACCACAGCATCTTGCAGCGGCATGCTATTCCATCCGGTTTGCGTTTAGTTGGACCATCATTTATTTTTCAACAGGACAATGACCTCCAGGCTGTGTAAGGGCTATTTGACCAAGAAGGAGAGTGATGGGGTGCTACGCCAGATGACCTGGCCTCCACAGGCACCAGACCTGAACCCAATCGAGATGGTTTGGGGTGAGCTGGACCGCAGAGTGAAGGCAAAAGGGCCATCAAGTGCTAAGCATCTCTGGGAATTCCTTCAAGATTGTTGGAAGACCATTTCCGGTGACTACCTCTTGAAGCTCATCAAGAGAATGCCAAGAGTGTGCAAAGCAGTCATCAAAGCAAAAGGTGGCTACTTTGAAGAACCTAGAATATAAGACATATTTTCAGTTGTTTCACACTTTTTTGTTAAGTATATAATTCCACCTGTGTTAATTCATAGTTTTGATGCCTTCAGTGTGAATGTACAATTTTCATAGTCATGAAAATACAGAAAAATCTTTAAATGAGAAGGTGTGTCCAAACTTTTGGTCTGTACTGTACATGAAATGCTTTTTTCTTCATTGATATATTTTAACGAAAGACAAAGTCTTTTGAGCACAGCAGAAACAATAAAGCAAATTTATCAATACTATCTACCTTTTTAGAATTGGAAACTGAAGCTGGACATACCCATGAGATACCAGTATGCCGAACACTCATTCAGCAGGCAGCTATCTCTCCTGACTCCCCTATACCCATGAGCACTCCACTTGGCCAAGCATTCACGTGCTTTCAACGAGGAAAGAGGAGAAAGACCCTGCCAGGCTCCACTGACGAAAAATAAATAATCAGATATTGAAATTCCACCCGCCAGATCCTTCTCTCCTCCAACATCTTATTTTTGGGCATGTTAGCTGGCAGGCTGCCAAATTTTGGGGGTTCGCATGATTTTCATATAATCTTTTTTGAGGGGCTTTTAGGCTAAACAGTCTTAAGTTGAGCCAAATTTATTAAAGTGGTTCACGCTGTATGATAAATCTGCTGCATCATTTTAATGTCTAGTCTAGGTTTGCAATACATATTAGTTGGCTTACTTTGTGCTAAGAATTGGTGCCAAAATATTGGCATACGGTGTCACATTTAGGTCAAAAAGCTTCAGCAAGTGTCCAAGGTTCTGGAGCGGCACTGGAAGAAAAAGCACTAGCAAGAAGACTTCGCCGCATTCTAAAAAGCAAGTTTCACATTCAAATTGGCCCTCGCCTCTACTGAACAGCTCTACTTCACAACCCTCGTATCTTTATTCCACAACCCCAAACAGTTATTCAACACTTTTAACTCCCTCCTCCGCCCACCACAGCCTCCTCCAACCTCCCTCACCTCTGCACAAGACTTTGCCGCATATTTCAAAAATAGGATCGATTAAACAAGACAGGTCTTTACTGTACAACCCCTATGTATAACAGACCACTGCCCTTCCCCATAACCTTCCTCCTCACCATCACTGAATATAATAATAATCTTTTGATTTATATAGCGCCAACATATTCCGCAGCGCTTTACAATTCAGACAATTTACAGACATTATCGGCACTGTCCCCACTGGGGCTCACAATCTACATTTCCTATCAGTATGCCTTTGGAGTATGAGAGGAAACCAGAGAACCAAGAGGAAACCCAAGCAAACACAGGAAGAACATACAAACTCCTTGCAGATGTTGTCCTTGGTGGGATTTGAACCTAGGATCCCAGCGCTGCAAGGCTTACTATTCTTCTCTACAAATCGCACCTCATCACTTGTCCCAGCTCTAACCCATCTCTTCAATCTATCACTAACTTCTGGCACCTTCCCTTCTACTTTCAAACATGCCACAATCACACCTATCCTGAAGAAACCTTCCTGTGACTTGACTCTACTTCCAGCTATCGTCCCATATCGCTGCTCTTGTTTGCCTCCAAACTCCTAGAACAGCATGTCCATGCTGAGTGTTCCTCCCAATTCTCATCTAACTCACTCTTTGACAACCTACAGTCCGGCCTCCGTCCCCATCACTCCACCGAAACTGCCCTGACCAAAATTACTAACGACTTACCATCAAAGCTAACAGACAATTCTCTATACTCTTCCTTCTAGATATGTCCTGTGCCTTCGACACAGTCCACCACTCCGTCCTACTACAAATCCTCTCTTCCCTTGATGTCAAAGACCTTGCCCCCACCTTGATCCCCTCATACCTTTCTAACCGTACATTTAGCGTCTGCCACTCCCACACTATCTCCTCATCCCATCCTTTCTCTGTTTGTGACCCTCAAGGCTCTGTCCTGGGACCCCTACTCTTCTGAATCTATACCTTTGGCCTGGGACAGCTCATAAAGTCCCCTGACTTCTATTACCACCTTTTCGCTGATGATACTTAGATCTACCTCTCCGGCCCAGTCATCTTCTCTCTTCTGTCCAGAATCCCAGAGTGTCTACCAAACATATCCTCCTTTTCCTCATCTCGCTTCCTAAAACTCAATGTGGACAAAACTGAACTCATCATCTTTCCTCCATATTACCTAACCCAGTTACCTGATCTATCTTTCATAATTAACAACACCATGCTTTCTGCAGTACCGAAAGTCAGCTGACTTGGAGTAACCCTCGACTCTGCCCTGTCCTTCAAACCGCAAGTCCAAGCTCTTTCCACCTCCTACAGTCTCCAATTCAAAAATATTTCCAGAATCCATCCTTTCCTCAACCCTGAATCTACTAAAATGTTAGTGCATGCCCTCAACATCTCCCGCCTTGACTACTGCAATAACCTTCTCTGTGGCCTCCTTACTAACACTCTCGCACCTCTCCAGTCCGTCATTAAATCTGCTGCCCGACTAATCCACCTCTCTCCACGTTACTCCTCTGCAAATACCTACATTGGCTCCCAGTTCCCCAACGGTTCCAGTTCAAACTACTCACTGACCTACAAAGCTGTCCGTAATCTATCTCCTCCGTATATCTCCGAACTAATCTACCGATATCTTCCAACAGGCAACCTCTGGTCCGCCAAGACCTCCTTCCTCCACCACGCTCATAAGTTTCTCCACCAATCGCCTCTAGGACTTCTCCCGAGTGTCCTCCATCCTCTGGCTCTGGAATTCTGTGCCTCAACACATCCGATTATCTGCCACACTAGGAACCTTCAGAAGGAACTTGAAAACCCACCTCTTCAAGAAAGCTTATAGTCTGCAGTGACCCTGCTGCCACCTCACCACCACAGGAGCTGCCGCAACCCCCAACCTACTGTCTCCTTCCCCATTATCCCGTAGACTGTAAACCCACAAGGGCCCTCTCCTTTCTGTAACAGTCTGTCATTGCTAGTTTACTCACTGTAATTTATATTTGTATCTTGTATGTAACCCCTCCTCATGTACAGAACCATGGAATCAATTGTGCTTTATTATTATCATGCATTGCTTATATTCAGCAGTGCTTTACATACATTATTGGCACTGTCCCCATTGGGGCTCACAATCTATATTCCCTATCAGTATGGAATGTGGGAGGAAAATGGAGAGGAACCCCGCGTAAACAAGGGGAGAACATACAAACTCCTTGCAGATGTTGTCCCTGGTGAGATTTGAACCCAGGACCCCAGCGCTGCAAAGCAACAGTGCTAACCACTGCAACACCGTGCTCTAAAAATAAATTATAATAATAATACCCCTTTTCCTACAGACCACATTCCTTTCCAGCAAGGCCACTCCACCTTGTCAGACAAGGTTCAGAAAGTGTCTAAAATGCATAATAAATATGCTGCAACTCATGAAAAACAGTTTTTTGGTGCATTTAGCTTAACACCCTACCACACATGCTGGAATGTCTCACCAGTACCTGTGACCAGTAAAAAGTTTCTCATTTCATAAGCTAGTTCTATAGTATGCTAACAGTGTTAGTTGTCCAACACAGATCTAAGGAGAAAAGGGAAGACTACGAGCATTTTCAGGTTTTCAGGATAATACCTGAAAGAGTAACCATCGTTCTAATTTTTATATTGTAAATCAACAGTACACGTGGAAATAAGCAACTTTGCTTATTAGATAGATACTAGATAGAGACGTTAGCTTCGTTCTCCTCCTGGATTGATTTTTTACTTTTAATTCATGGGTAAAATCAGAAAAATCCTTAGACAGTGAAGACAGATTTTCTGATTACTGAGATAGATGATAGTTGGTGCTTTGGTGCCGCAATAGAATACAAAAATAAGCTAGAGGAAGACAGACATTGTGCAGCAAGTTCTACTGAAATAATAGGACATATCTCCGTGGGACTTTATGAGCACCAATAGTCATCTCCTATCTCAGTAATGGGAAAGTCTGTACTAACTGAAGGCAGATTTTACCTGTGAATTGAGAATTTTAAGCAACATATCTTAACAGAGAAATCTGCTTCTTTCTCTGCCAGGACTTATTATTCACGAGAATGAATGATCAGTCCTGGCAGAGAAAGAAGCAGATTTCTCTGTTAAGATATGTTGCTTCTTTTCAAGTAAACTATAGAGTTAGGAAAAAGAAAATTAAAATGAGTGCTTCTATTTCAGGATTTGTTGCTCCAAAAGAAGTACAGACACTTACATATGATGTAACATAATGTTTGCAACTTCTATTTCCAGGAATAAAAATTTGTAAAAAAAAACATTTGTTTTTACTGTGGGATTATTAGACCATTCATAATTCTAAGGTGCTGTGTACACAATAGATAGTTGTCGGCTGAACGATGGTTTGGCCGAATGTTCGGCTGGCAGCTATCTCTCCACCACACATTTTCCGTTTTTGCGTTTTCATTTTTTGCTCCCCCCAGTTCCCAGAGCTATAACTTTTTTATTTTCCCGTCAATATGGCCGTGTGAGAGCTTTTTTTTTTTCTTTTTTTGTGGGACAAGTTGTACTTTTGAACGGCACCATTGGTTTTACCATGTCATGTACTGGAAAATGGGAAAAAAAATTAAGAGTGCGGCGAAATTGCAAAAAAAGTGCAATTCCACAATTGTTTTTTTTTTTTTGTTGTTTTTTTTTAAACCGTGTTCACTAAATGCTAAAACTGACCTGCCATTATGATTCTCCAGGTCATTACGAATTTGTAGATACCAAAACATTAGAAGTTCTTTTTCATTTAAGTGGTGAAAAAAAATCCAAAATTCGTGCAAAAAAAAAAATGGGGCTGGTTGAGGACTTACTTTTTGCGCGCCGGGCTGACGTTTTTATTGATACCATTTTGGAGTAGATACGATGTTTTGATCGCCTGTTATTGCATTTTATTCCAATCCGACCAAAAAAACGTAATTCTGGCATTTTGATTTTTTTTTTATTACACCATTTACCGACTAAATTAATTTAGCTTATATTTTGATAGAGCAGACATTTCTGAACGTAGTGATACCAAATACGTGTATATTTGATTTTTTTTTATTGTTTTATTTTGAATGGGGCAAAAGCGGGGTGATTTAAACTTTTATATTTTTTAAAACCTTTTTTTTCTACTTTTTACTTGCTTCAATAGTCCCAATAGGAGACTAGAAGCTGCGATCTTCCGATAACCTGTGCTACACAGAGCAGGGCTTCAGCAGAAATCATCATCTCCTATGAACGCGGGCCACATGCCGGCGTTCATAGGAGGTCTGCAAGGACAGGCACAGGGATCTTCTGCAGACCCCCGGCTGTCATGCCAATCCATCGGCACCTTGCGATCATGTGATGGGGTCACCGATTGGCGGGTCTTATGACACGCTTCTGGTTAGCGCAAGTTAATAGCTGCTGTCAGAGATTGACAGCAGCATTTAACATGTTAACAGCCACGGGTGGATGGCGATTCCACCCGCAGTTGTTAGGGGCACATGACAGCTGATCAAATCAGCACCGGAGCCCGCATCAAAAAGAGGGACATGACCTATGATGTACCTATACGTCATAGCTCATGAAGGTCGTTAATGATTGGCAGCTTTACGCAGTGTACAGAGAAAGCTGCCAATCAGTGCTGTGGGCAGGGTTATACATAGCTCAGCATTCAGAGAACTGCTAGATCTAAAGCAGAGAAAACTGGGATTCTATCAAAACTGCAGCAACCAGTAAAGTAAGTGACATATTGATGGAATCAGGGTCTCTGCCACTATACCATGCACCTCTCAGATGGGATAGGAAAAATCTGATGACAAATGCCCTTTAAAATTAGCATTGATGGAACAACATCCCTCTTTGATCACGTCTTACACACTGTACCAATATAATGCTCTACAATATGACTAGATGAGGTGTTAAATCTATATAATGTGCATAGGTGCCAGTTGCAAGCAGGTCTCTAATTTTTGAGGTAGCAGAAAGCCAAATATTCTGTACAAAAGGGATATCCCACAAACCTCATTTATTACCTATATACAGGAAAGGTGAGGTCTGACAGCTGGAAAGTTACAGTTCTGGAGAACAGCGCTCCCGTGTCCTTTTTGTACCAATAAACTATCATAGCTTTTGGTAAAAAACATCACTTTCAGTCAAAATTCTATGTGCCCAATAGCCATTATCACTTGGCATTTAACACCAATAGTTTTAAGAATTTTCCAAATTTTGACAATTTCAACTATATATGGGGCAAACTACTGTGGGAAAGAATAAGGCTAAGTGCCCACGATGCAGAAATGCTGCATATTTTTTCTGCTTCTCCCTGGCAGGAAAAACGCATGCGGATTTTACATGTGTTTTTCCCGCCAGGTAGAAGCGTTTGTGAAGCGTTCTTCACATGCATTTCCGCATGCGGGTTATCAAGTGCTTTTCCAAGCGATTTTAGCATAATTTGGAAAAGTGCTTGACAACTTGGTCACACCATATAAATCCATGCAACTGGCATGAATCTATATAGTGTGACCAAGTAATAGTTAAAAAGAATAAAAATGGTAAAAAATAAAGATTATACTTACCTTCCGATGGCCCCCGGTGTCTTCTCCGCACCGTCTGGTCTATTGTATCGGTCGCGGTGGTGTGAAAGGACCTGCGGTGACATCATTGAGTCATGTGACAGGTCACGCGACCGCCGATGTCAGAGGTCGCGTGACCTGTCACATGACTAAATGACGTCATGGCAGGTCCTTTCTCACCACCGCGACCCATACAACAGACTAGACGGAGCGGAGAAAACACCGGGGGCCATCGGAAGGTAAGTATAATCTTTATTTTTTATTTTAATTCTTTTTTTTACAGTTTCTATGGTACCCGGGTCTGGAGGAGTTTCCTCTTCTCCAAACCCGGGTACCATCCGCACATTGAATCGCTTCATATATGCATGTGCACATGTAGTCATGCGGATATTAAGCGATTCAATGCAAGTCAATGGCGGCGATTACGCTGCGTGTCCGCAAAATTATTGGACATGCTGCGGATTTTTCCGCAATGATAATCCGCAGTGGAAATTTCCGCAGCATGTGCACAGCACATGCGGATTATCATTGGGGACCATGGGGCACGTATTACCAAGCGTTTTTTTAAGCGTTTTCGCTGTGGAAATTCCCCGGCAAAAACGCTTGAAAAACGCATAGTGGGCACGCAGCCTAAATGTGCATTAATGATTGCTCATATATTAATACATGTATTAATTCTATTTGTCTGTGTCTAGCTCTCACTACACTGCAGACATCATCTCCTCACACCACCTCGCTCCCATCCTCTCACAGCCTCCGTTACCTCATGACACTTCCTGGAAATGTTCCTAACTGGTATTTTTATCTTGTAATCCCTGGAGGTGGTGCCCTTCTATTTCATATGGACTCTGCTAAGGAAATCATTTTCAGTCTGTATTTTAGCATGCCACCTATAAAGTCCTCCCATCGTGTCCCAGACAGGCCCTGAGGGAGGAATAAGATGTGTTGGATTAAGGGCTGACACTGCAGGGAGGCGGGTGCCGTGGTAACATCACCATGGAAACCGTGAAGAGAAGGAGTCAGGGGACCAGGGAGATGCACTAGAAGAAGCGGGCCCTGTGTATATGCCAATAATAACCAATATACACATAACATGCTTCTAAATACACATAATGGAGATATAAAACATACAGGAATAAGCTTAAAAAAAAGCTAAATAGACAACGAAAATATAAAGAAAGATATAAAAAAGATAAACACAGATAGAAGGATAGATAGATATAGATAAATAGATATTGATTTTTATTAGATAAAAATAGAGGATACATAATAGCTATAATTGATACATACAAATATAAAGTAAATACATACATACAGATGGATATTGATAGATATTGATAAATATAGATAGATATGGGATAGATAGATAGATAGATAGATAGATAGATAGATAGATAGATGGATACATATATGGATAGATAGATGGATAGATAGATGGATATATGGATAGATAGATAAATAAATAGCTAGATAGATGATGGATAGATAGATGGATATATCAATAGATCGATAGATAGATGGATATATGGATAGATAGATAGATAGATAGATATGGGGTAAATAGATGATAGGTAGATAGATATATGATGGATAGGTGATAGATAGATAGATAGATAGATAGATAGATGGATGGATAGATGATGGATAAATAGATAGATAGATGGATAGATAGATAGATAGATAGATGGATACATATATGGATAGATGGATAGATAGATGGATATATGGATAGATAGATAAATAAATAGCTAGATAGATGATGGATAGATAGATGGATATATCAATAGATAGATAGATAGATAGATGGATATATGGATAGATAGATAGATAGATAGATAGATAGATAGATAGATAGATAGATAGATAGATAGATAGATAGATAGATAGATAGATAGATATGGGGTAAATAGATGATAGGTAGATAGATATATGATGGATTGGTGATAGATAGATAGATAGATAGATAGATAGATAGATAGATAGATAGATAGATAGATAGATAGATGATGGATAGATATATGGATAGATAAATAGATAGATAGATATAGATAGATGGATAGATAGATATATGGATAGATAGATAGATAGATAGATAGATAGATAGATAGATAGATAGATAGATAGATAGATAGATAGATAGATAGATAGAGAGATATTTTTTGCATTAGATACATTAATGATTTGGGATGTGCTGTGTCATTGATGAAATGAGTGCATGCAGAGTGCAAGAGTAAAGCGGATGGAGTCTAGTCTGTGTCCTGGGAGGGGGCAAGACCTGAGTATCAGCAAGTCTGGGTAGAGGGGCTCCTGTATATTTAATGAGATTTAGAAAAAAGATGCACTCAGACCCTAGTGGGATGACTTACTCCCCTGAACTCTAGAGGCACTAAAGCACTTATGGAGATAAAGAGATGCTTCTAGGAAATCTTAAGCACTTATCTACAAAGATTTATCATGCATAAGACATCTTCTGCAAATGATCTTATATGGCTAGAAAATGGTCAACACATAGCAGGTTAATATATACAATCCACCAGTACTTGCAATTTAATTCTGCAAATACAATATTCCACTAATGTTTCAGCAGTCAAAACTATTCTACAGACACAATATAGATGGTGTTCTAAAGATCATTAACCAGACAGCACTTAGAAAGTAAACTCTAAATAGGCGTTAAGGGCTGGCAATTACATGAATGTGATAACCAGTTTTACAAAGGCGAAGGTCTGGAGCAGGGGAGCATTTATAACATACAGCAATTCTGGGTGCCATAAAAAATGATGTTGTGTAAATGGGAGGTACTGCCAATTCACAAGATTATTATCTAATAAGAGGACTCAACACATACCAAGTAGGATGGAAAACTTTGGATGGAAACAGCTAGCACAAGAAGGATCCATCCCCTTGAAAGACCCCTACGCGTGTTTCGCTCTGAATATTAGATATTAGATAATCCTACTTGGTATGTGTTGAGTCCTGTCATTAGATAATAGTGCACAGTGGTGCACAGGCACAATCTTTTGAATTTGGGCATGTACTGAGTAACATAAATGATTATTCATAGTCTTATTGTACTTATGAAATGTAAATTGCTCAATATGTGTCCACGTACTTATATAGGACCTTTCTGTTCTGTAAAATCATGGAAACCTTAAGCTATGCACATTTTTATTGTCTGTCTCTTTTTCTTTTTTTGCACATTATGGGATTTGTAATTTTAAGTTTGTGAAATAAAAATTGTTTTTATATTAGTCAGTAACGCTCCATAGTTCTCTTTGGATTTTCTTAAGTCTTATATGGAGTTTGACGGAGGGCACTTGTTTGGCACCTTCCATATGAGTGTCTGGACATGAACATAATGCCATTATTGGGGTTTTGCCTGCTAGTTTTTAAATAATGTAAGAATAAAATCTAATAATAAAAACTTATAAGCCATAATAATATTCTTTAATTTCCACTGGAAAGTTTCTAAATAAACCCTTTACTTGTCAGTGAGGACATTAGAGGTATTATCAATCTTTTGGATGCAATGTACTAACCTAGAAGATTCCACTATGTTGTTACCCCTCAGCGTGTACTCAGTTGCTCCTCATTTTTACTAATGATGATTTTATGCTAGTCAGATTGGAGAGGTTAGTTGGTAAGATTGGCTTACAATTTATTATAAGACATCATTAAAGTTTCTGTGCTATTTCTCCTTACCAGGAGCAGTAGACAAGACTTTATCGGCCCTGCTTACATCCTGATGTGGAAGTGAGCAGGGACGGGGACATCACGTCAATTGATACCTGTTGGGATGCCTGTGCAATCAGCAGACCTGTTCTAATGAATAGTGTCCTAGTTACATTTTGGGGCGCCAAGCAGTCCAAAACCTATGAGACTTCTGACCACGTTGCACAGTATGAAACATTATTTTGTATTGTTTGCTTGTAAACTATCTTCCTTTACCGTGTTTTAAGCGCTCATACATACTTTTTGCTTTATAGAAGCTGAGCTCTACATTTAATTCAGCAACCTGTCACTGATTTATGAGTATTCAAGGGTTGAAATGCTTTATAAGCAGATTTCAGGGAAAGACGTGTGCTTGGCAAGAAATCAATTATGTATTCTTATGAAAAGTGATGGATGGTTTAGATTTCAACAGAATCTATTGTACAGGATAAATTATGACACAACAAATAGCTGCTCATACTTTTCAATCATTAACTGTCTAAGAACATAGTTTCCCCGATTTAACAAAAGCTCCGTAAATGAACTATGCCTTTCTTGACTAACGCAAGATATGAGACTTAAAAAATGACCAAATGAAGAAATTGCAGGCCCAGATGGTATACACCCATGTGTTATTTGGGAGTTAAGACATGAAGCAAATAGACCACTTTTTCATAAATAAAGTGCAACTGTGCTTTCAAGTAACTTAAAAAAAAGCTTCCCTATGTGTATATGAGAACGATCACTATCTTCTGTCATTATATGGTTTGTATCCTGCATTTTCACTAGTTTTTCCCTATGCAGGATCTCTTAATTCACAATTAACTCTGGCTGGTAGGAGAAACTACGTGGTGTAATATTAACCATACACATCACAGCACAATGAGAGATTGATTTCTGTTCTTCATTCCTTAGCACACAAACAAAAGCAGCAGCAGCAGCATGAATGACAATAATCAGAAGTACTTAGCTCTGTGTATGTGAATCCAGCCTTGGCATAAAGTAAAAGATTTGTTAGAAAGCTCAGCAGGATCTTTCTGTGTCTCCCTCTGTCATTTTCTCACTCTGCTCCTCACTTCTTCCCTCTCTTTTTACATAGAATATAATATGTTAGTGTAATATGACAGTCCATCTTGTTTTTCGCAAGACAGAGTAGAGCATTTCTTTTCAAAGTGTATAACAAATACAGAAGGCATGGGGGAAAGAAGTGCCTCATCAGTGCAGAAAGAAGACTTCTCTTTCAAAATATATTTCAAAGTTTCTTTTTTTTGCCTGCACTATTAATTTATGCAAAGTTTGTTGGTTTTAAGAGCTTCATTGTCATAACCCATATCCAGCAATACATTGGAAGGAAGCTTTCATTGTTCAAAGTTAACAGCAAGCAAAATGTTTTCATTCATAGACTGGTAGAGATTAACATTAAACCTTCTATTTTTTAACAGAGGCTTTCATATTTCAAAAGATTAAGATATAAAGAAAAATTTTGGAATCAGCTATGTAACCCTACTCTGCCTACTTTCTATTACCTAGTACTATCCTCTCCTGTATTGGGAATTAGAGTATAATTTCTGAATCACGCAACTCATAGTTGCATTATAAATATTAGCAACCAATAGGAAATATAATGAGTGTAAAAATACAGTTTGGTTAACTCTGGCAGCCAGAAATAAGTAGCATATAATTACAATAGGTATTTTCCTTTAAAGGGGTTGTCCAGTACTCGGACAACCCCTTCTTGAACTAAATGTTTAGCCCAGATAAAATAAAAAAAACTATACTCACCTCCGATGCTGGCGCCGCTCCAGCAGTGTCGGCACTCGCGGTCCCGGGACTGTGATACGGTGGAATGTCACGTGGTGCCCAGTGCCCAATCAGCGCTAGCATTACTGTCCCCGCCTTCTGTCGAATTGCATCACAGCCTCAGGACCGCGAGTACAGACACCGCTGGAACGGCGCCAGCACCGGACGTGAGTATAGTTTGTTTATTTTATTGGGGCTAAACATTTAGTTCAAGAAGGGGTTGTCCTAGCAGTGCACAACCCCTTTAAGCAAAGAAAAATACTTATTTAAAAAAAAAAAGGGAAAAACACTGACAAAGTTTGCCCCCATCAAAAAAGTTCTGTGGAAATTAAATGTTGTTAATATACAGCACTGTGCAATAGTTTTAAACAAGTTTGGGGTGAAAAAAACTGCAACGTGAGAATGCCTTCAGAAATAGAAATGTTAATAATCAAGTTTTTATCTTTTTACAAAAATGCAAAGTGAGTAAACAAAAGATGAATCAAATCAATATTTGGTGTGACTGCCCTTTGCCTTCAAAACATCATCAAAGCATCAATTCTTCTAGGTACACTTGAACACAGTTTTTGAAGGAACTCGGCAGGATGGTTGTTTCAATCATCTTTAAGAACTAACCACAGATCTTCTGTGGATGTAAACTTGTGCAAATCCTTTTGTCTCTTTATGTAATCCCGCACAGACTTGACTCATGTTGATATTAGGCCTCTTTTAGGGCCATCTAATCCCTTCCAGGACTCCTTGATCTTCTTCAAGCTGAAGACATTTCTTAGAGACATTGGCTGTATGTTTCGGGTTGTTGTCCTGCTACAGAATAAATTTGGAGCCAATCCAATGCCTCCACGATGATATTGCATGATAGATAAGTATCCATCTGTATTTCGAGGCATAGAGGACACCATTAATCTTGACTAAATGCCCAACTGCATTTGCTGAAATGCAGCCCCAAACTTACAAGGAACCTCCAACTATTCTATACTGTTGTCTGCAATCACTCATTATTGTACCGATCTCCAGTCGTTTGGCAAACAAACTGTCTTGTGTTACATCCAAATATTTCAAATTTTTGACTTATCAGTCCAGAACACCTCTGTTCCTATGTTTTCATGCATAGTTGAGTGACTTGGCCTTACTTCGATATCAAAGGTGTGGCTTTTGGATGCAATTCTCCCATGATGACCACTTCTGGCCAGACTTCTCTGAACAGTAGAAAGGTATACCTGATAATTCTTCCAAATTTGAAGGGAAGTAAGCATGATTTGTCTTTCATCTGCTGCACTAAATTTCCTTGGCCACCCACTGCATCTATGGTACACAATGTTGCCCATTTCTTGATGCCCTCAATGCAGAGAAATATATGCAGATACGTATGCATCATGCAGTACCATCTGGGAGGCATCTGACTGGCTACAAATTTATTCTGCAGCTGAATAACCCCAAACATACAGTCAATCTCATTAAGAGCTACGTATTTTCAGCTTAAAGAACAAGGAGCCCTGGAAATGATGATATGGCCTTCACTAAGACCTGATCTCAACATCATCTGAGTCTGTCTGGGATTACATGAAGAAACAGAACTATTTGCAGAAGTCTACATCCACAGAAGATCTGTGGTTCTACAAGAACTAAGGAAGAATCTCACTGCAGAGTTCCTTCAATAACTATGTACAAGTGAACCTAGAGGAATTGATGCTTTGATGTTGTTTTGAAGGTAAATTGTCACACCAACTATTGATTTGATTTATATTTCTCTTTACATTTTGGTACTTGATAAAAATTGACTATTAACACTTCTATTTTTAAAATAATTCCTACTTTGCATTTTTTTCTCACCAGCCTAAAACTTTTGCACAGTACTATACAACACAACATCACAGCTGCTGCTGGAGCTATTCATTTGCCAGACGGGATGGTAATCATATCACATCTCTCAAAGAACGGGAGTCTTTTTAGATCCACACCTTACAGATACTTCCTCCCAAAGGCCTTAATAGGGAATATGATTTGTTAATCTGACTTTGCTCTGTGTACTGTATATATATTTATTTAGATATTTTTTCTTTCCCTAGATTGGATGGTCTATTTCCCAGGTAGTATAACCATCACCTGGTCTTCTGGCTTTTCTTATGCTGATCTTTCCTTAGGCTGATTTATTTCAGTTTTTCTTTAGTATTTGTAGACTAAGTGTGGGGTCTTTTCTTTGTAATCCCTTTGTTTCCCTGTTTTATTTTCCATTCCCTTCTTTTTCATATTCTTTCCCCACTAATCTCACCAATCCCACCTTTTGTTGGTTGGTCTTTTATCCCCTTCCTTCTCCTGTGGCCTGTCCCCTTCTCTTCCCTGGTGTTTCCCTTTATTTTTCCTACATTTTCCCCATTTTTCTCTTCCCTCCCTTCAATCTCCACGTAGCGACATTCATACCCATTATTATCCTGGGTGTGCCAGCCCTTTATTCCTTTACTCACCCCCCTACAGTTGTGCCCCATAAGGCTGCAACTGACATGTTGTGTGCTCTCTTTCACATTTTGTTATTGTCCTGGCATCGGAGCCTCTCAGCAACGTGATCAGCGTCACCATGGCGATTCTCGGAATGATACGCTCCTTTCCAACACGGTGCGCGTCATAGCATCTAACCGTAGACATGCTTTAGTATGACACAAAGAGTGTCATTTGACTCTCACTTCCCCGGTCACATGGCTCAGTACCCGCCCACACTGATGAGCCTCCTAATGACGCACATATCGTCACGATGAACATATCCGTTGGGCCACACCCTTTGATGTTGTAGTGGGCATTGCTATTTAACCCCTTTACAACCCAAGCTGGTTTGCGCGTTAATGACTAGGAAAATTTTTACAATTCTGACCACTGTCACTTTATGAGGTAATAACTCTGGAACGCTTCAACGGATCCCCCTGATTCTGAGACTGTTTTTTCGTGACATATTGTACTTCATGATAGTGGTAAAAATTTCTTCGATATCACTTGCGTTTATTTGTGAAAAAAAAGGAAATTTGGCAAAAATTTAGAAAATTTTGCAATTTTCAAAATTTTAATTTTTATGCCTTTAAATCAGAGAGATATGTCACATAAAAGAGTTAATAAATAACATTTCCCACATGTCTACTTTACATCAGCACAATTTCGGAACCAAAATTTTTTTTTTGCTATAAAGCTATAAGGGTTAAAAGATGACCAGCGATTTCTCATTTTTCCAACAAAATTTACAAAACCATTTTTTTAGGGACCACATCACATTTGAAGTCACTTTGAGGGGTCTTTATGACAGAAAATACCCAAAAGTGACACCATTCTAAAAACTGCACCCCTCAAGGTGCTCAAAACCACATTCAAGAACTTTATTAACCCTTCAGGTGCTTCACAGGAATTTTTGGAATGTGGAAGAAAAAAATTAACATTTAACTTTTTTCACAAAAATGTCACTTTAGACCAAATTTTTTTTTATTTTCGCAGGGGTAACAGGAAAAAATGGACCCCAAAATTTGTTGTGCAATTTCCCCTGAGCACACAGATACCCCATATGTGGGGAAAAAAACACTGTTTGGGCACAGGGCAGGGTTCGGAAGGGAAGGAGCACTGTGTGACTTTTTGAATGCAAAATTGGCTGGATTGAGAGAGGACGCCATGTTGCGTTTGGAGAGCCCCTGATGTGCCTAAATAGTGGAAACCCCCCACAAGTGACCCCATTTTGGAAACTACACCCCTCAAGGATTTTATCAAGGGGTATAGTGAACATTTTGAACCCAGAGGTACGACAGAATTTGATAACATTAGGTCATCATATTGTCATTAGTCAAGTGTTCACTACATGAGTTTTAATCGGGTACGCGGGTATGCACCATGTATCGCGGGTGCTCAAGTGACATGCTCGAGTCCCCGCCATGCATGTTTCACGGTTATTAGACACCCAGAAAAAACCATACAGGGATCGCTCGTGCATGGCAGGCAATCCCCGTGAGTTATTTTGGCCGCGAAGCATATGGGGCAGAGACTTGAGCATGTCACTCGAGCACCCGCGATACTGGGTGCATACCCGAGCACCCGCGATACTGGGTGCATACCCGAGCACCCAGTGCAAACTCAAGAAGCGAGCACTTGCGCTCAACACTAGTCACCATATCGTCATCTTTTTTTTTTTAACTTTTGAAAAAAATCCCAACCCTAATACAACCCCAACCCTAACCCTAGCCCAACTCTAACCCTAACCCAAGCACAACCCTAACCCTAGAGTTTATTTTTTACGCGGTTCCTCGTGCGGTATAAGTGATTAGACGACTTTATTCTTTGGGTCGGTGCAATTACAGCAATACTAGAATCATATCGGGTTGTTATGATTGACAGCTGTCACACACTAAAAGACGCATTTTTTTGTAAAATCTAGTTTTTGCATTGCCATATTTTGAGAGCTATAATTTTTCCATATTTTGCCGCTACAGTCATGTGACGGCTTGTTTTTGCGGGATGAGTTGATATTTTTATTGGTACCATTTTCAGGCACGTGACATTTTTTGATCGCTTTCTATTCCGATTTTTGGGAGGCAGAATAAACAAAAACCAACAATTCAGGAATTGTTTTTTCTTTTAATTTTTTTATGCTGTTCCGCGTGTGGTAAAATTGATAAGGCAGCTTTATTCGTCCCGTCAGTACATTTACAGCGGTATCACATTTATATAGTTTTCTATGTTTTGGCGCTTTTACACAATAAAAGCTATTTTATAGAAAAAAAAATTTTTTTGCATCGCTTTATTCTGAGAGCTATAACTTTTTTATTTTTCGGCTGATGGAGCTGTATGGTGGCTTGTTTTTTGCGGGACAAGATGACGTTTTCAGCAGTACCATTTTTATTTATATTCATATTTTTGATCGCGTGTTATTCCATTTTTTGTTTGGCAGTATGATGATAAAGCATTGTTTTTTGCTATTTATTTTACAGTGTTCACTATTCGGGTTAACTAGTGGGACAGTTTTATAGGTCAGGTCGTTCCAGACGCGGTGATAACAAATATGTGTACTTTTATTGTTTTGTTTTTTTCATAATAATATTTATTGATGGGTACATTATATTTTTATTTTTTGTGGATTATTTTTTGGATTTTTTTTTTTAATATTTTTAATTTAATTTATTTTTTTTTCCATTTTTTAACCCTTTTTTACTTTTATACTTTGTCCCACTATGGGACTTTCACTTTTCTTTACTCTTATCGCCTGTATAGCATAGGGATGGAGCACCATCCCTGTGCTATACAGGCTGTCAGCGTTGTAGATGCAGAAGATACTTTGGTTATGCACTGCGCATGACCAAAGTATCTTCCTGCTGTCTGGTGACCCGGATGTTGTCATGACGACATTGGGTCATCATGGCAACATCAGGGAATCTGTGGCAGATAGCGTTGGACGCCGGCAGGAGAGGTGAGTATCGGCGATCATCTCCACTTGACCCCGCAATGCTGCGATCGACTTCAATCGCAGCATTGTGGGGGTTAATGTGCCGGGAGCGGTGCAGGACCACTCCCAGCACATAGCACCGGGTGTCAACTGTGACAATCAGCTGACACCCGGCGGCGATCGCGCACGCACAGCCTGTGTGCGGGCGAAATCCACAAGGCGTATTAATACGTACCTGGCTCTTAAAGTCCAGGGCACAGGTATGTATTAGTCCGCCCTGGGCTTTTAAGGGGTTAAAGGGGTTTTCCCACAAACAAAATTTAATTTGAATCAATAGATTTTGAAATGATAACAAGTTCCACAATTGAATGTATTTAAATAAAATGTCCCTGTGCTGAGATAATCTTATAAAAGTGCCTCTGCTGTGCACTGTGTAATGGCTGTGTCTGACCGTGCAGGAACATGGTCTGATCATACCACATCTCCTGGGCAGGGGAGGAAGCAAAAGAGACTATACAAATATTACAGCAGGGGATCGCAGCTAATTCTTTTTGTGAGGTAAAACATTTCACTGCCTATTTTTAAACAATGTTTTACCTCACAGAAAGAATCAGCTGTGATCCCATGCTGTAATAGCAGTATACTCTTTTGCTTCCTCCCCTGCCCAGGAGATATTTCACGATCAGATCATGTTCTGTACACGGTCAGACACAGCCATTACACAAGGGCACATTTGTAAGTCTGGCTAAGTGCCCACGATGCAGAAATGCTGCATATTTTTTCCGCTTCTTCCTGGCAGGAAAAACGCATGCGGATTGTACATGCGGTTTTTACATGCGTTTTTCCTGCCAGGGACATGCGGATGTGAAGCGTTCTTCACATGCATTTCTGCATGCGGGTTATCAAGCGCTTTTCCAAGCGATTTTAGCATCACTTGGAAAAGTGCTTGACAACTTGGTCACACTATATAAATCCAGGCAACCGGCATGGATTTATTATAGTGTGACCAAGTAATAGTTAAAAAAAAAAGAATAAGAATGGTGAAAAATAAAAAATAAAGGTTATACTTACCTTCCGATGGCCCCTGGTCTCCTCCGCTCCGTCCGGTCTCCCCAGTGTCTCGCGGTGGTGTGAAGGACCTGCGATGACGTCATTGAGTCATGTGACAGGTCATGTCACCGCTGACGTCAGCGGTCGCGTGACCTGTCACATGACTCAATGACGTCATGTCAATTCCTCACACCACCGCGATCCGCCCAACACTCGTACGCATCGCTGAGGAGGCCGGGGGCCATCGTAAGGTAAATATAATCCTTATTTTTTATTTTAAATTCTTTTAACAGGTTCTATGGTACCCGGGTCCGTAGGAGAGACTCCTCTTCTCCAGACCCGGGTACCATCCGCACATTGAATCGCTTAATATCCGCATGTGCACATGTAGTCATGCGGATATGAAGCGTTTCAATGCAAGTCAATCGCGGCAATTAATGGACATGCTGCGTATTTTTCCGCAATGATAATCCGCAGCGGAAATTTCCGCAGCATGTGCACAGAACATGCGGATTATCATTGGGGACCATGGGGCATGTATTACCAAGCGTTTTTTAAGCGTTTTCGCTGAGGAAATTCCACGGCAAAAACGCTTGAAAAACGCATAGTGGGCACGCAGCCTAAATCTCAGCACAGGAACATTTTATTTAGACACATCCAATTGTCGAAGTTATTATTATTATTCCAAAATCTATTGACTAAAATTAACTTTTGTTCGTGGGAAAACCCATTTAACCCCTTTCTGACGTCGGGCGTAATAATACGTATCTGCACTCTGGGCCTATTGGACCAGATACGTATTATTACGCCCTGGTGATCGCGCCCGAACAGAGGCTGTGCGGGCACGATCACTACCGGGTGTCAGCTGGTTCTCACAGCTGACACCCTGTACTATGTGCCAGGAGCGGTGCCGCACCGCTCCCAGCACATTCACCCCCGAAATGCTGCGATCGAACTCGATCGCAACATTTCCGAGGCAAGCATCGGTAAGAGCGCCCCTCTTACCTTGTATCCGGGGTCCCACGCTGTGTGTGCTGGGTCTGGATGGTTGCCATGGTGACCCGATGTCATCATGATGACATCCAGGTTACCAGACATCAGGAAGTTAGGTAGTTCTTGCTCAGTGCACAATCTACCGAACTTGTGTGTGCAGGGCTGACAGCCTGCACAGCATAGGGCAGGAGTCTCAAACTCGGCTAAGTATATGGGCCGCACATAGAAAAAATGTGAATTTGAAGGGCCGCATTCTTTGCAGGATGAAATGAAATTTTTAATGGTACCATATTGTGTTTTCTATACATCTTTTGATCATTTTTTGAACATTTTTGGCTTTTTTATTTTATTCTTTTAAATGGCATTCATTTTATGTGCTATGGTACAGTTTTATAGTTTTTACAAGTTTACAGTTTTTACAATTTTTATTTCCTTTTTGTGCCCCATAATTGGCCACATACAGCGATTTTTTTTCTTACAATTAGCACCATATATTAATTCTGACCAATTTCTTATAGTAATGTCCCCAGTCTTGGTCCTCATCTTGTAGTAATGTGCCTATCCTGGTCCCCATCTTGTAGTAATGTACCCATCCTTGTCACCTAACTTGTAGTAATTACCCATCCTGGTCCTAATCTTGTAGTAATGTGCCCATCCTGGTCCCCTTCTTATTGTAACGTGCCCATTCTGGTCCCCATCTTGTAGTAATGTGCCCATCCCGATCCCCATCTTGTAGTAATGTGCCCATCCCAGTCCCCATCTTGTAGTAATGGCCCCATCCTTGTCCGCATCTTGTAGTAATGGCCCATCCTGATCCCCATCTTGTAGTAATGTGCCCATCCTGGACCTCATCTTGTAACAATGTGACCATCCTGATCCTCATTTTGTAGTAATGTCCCCCATCTTGGTCCTCATCTTGTAGTAATGAGTCCATTCTGGTCCTCATTTTGTAGTAATGTGCCCATCCTGGTCCTCATCTTGTAGTAATGTGCCCATCCTGGTCCTCATCTTGTACTAATGTGCCCATCCTGGTCCTCATCTTGTAGTAATGGCCCATACTGGTCCTCATCTTGTAGTAATGTGCCCATCCTGGTCCTCATCTTGTAGTGATGGCCCATGTAGTCCCTAACTTGTAGAACATTCAACTGAAAAGAATCACTGATTTCAGCGGCCCTCAGGACCAGGCCGCAATCATTATGGGGGCTCCAGTGCCTGGGGGCCACATTAAGCAGCCTCAGTGGCCGCATGCGGCCCACAGGCTGCGTGTTTGAGACCCCTGGCATAGGGGATGCTGCTGCATCCTTATGCTGTCAAGCGATCAGCCTGCAAAAAATGAACGTCCCATAGTGGAAGTGTAGAAGTGCAAAAAAATTGCAGAAAGTGAAAAACAAAAATTGTAAAAATATAAAAAAAAATTAAAAAATAATCCAAAAAATAAAAATACACTGTACCCATAAATAAATATTATGAAAAAAAACAATAAAAGTACACATATTTATTATTGCCGCGTCCGGAACGACCTGTCCTATAAAAGTGTTCCACTAGTTAACCCATTTAGTGAACAAGGTAAAAAAAAAAAAAAAAAACTAAGCAAAAAACGATGTTTTATCATCATACCGCCAAACAAAAAATGGAATAACACGCGATCAAAAAGACAAATGTAAATAAAAATGGTGCAGCTGAAAACGTCATCTTGTCCCGCAAAAAAACAAGAGGCCATACAGCTCCATCAGCCGAAAAATAAAAAAGTTATAGCTCTCAGAATAAAGAGATACAAAAAATTTATTTTTTCTATAAATAGTTTTTATTGCGTAAAAGCGCCAAAACATAAAAAAACAATATAAATGTGGTACCGCTGTAAACGTACTGACTGGAAGAATAAAGCTGCATTATCAATTTTACCAAAAGCGGAACGGCATAAAAAAATAAATAAATCCTGAATTGTTGTTTTTTGTTTATTCTGCCTCCCAAAAATCGGAATAGAAAGCGATCAAAAAATGTCACGTGCCAGAAAATGGTACCAATAAAAACTTCAACTTGGCCCGTAAAAAACAAGCTGTCACATGACTGTCGAATAAAATATGGAAAAATTATAGCTCTCAAAATATGGCGATGTAAAAACTAGTCTTTGCATAAAAAAGGGTTTTTTAGTGCGTGACAGCTGTCAAACATAAAAACCCGATATAAATCTGGTATTGCTGTAATCGCACCGACCCAAAGAATAAAGTCGTTTAATCACTTATACTGCACGAGTAACGGCGTAAAAAATAAACGCTAGGGTTAGGGTTGTGGAAGGGTTAGGGTGGTACAAGGGTTAGGGTGGTGCTAGGGTTAGGGTTGTGCTAGGGTTAAGGTTAGAGTTAGGGTTGTATTAGGGTTGGGGTTAGGGCTCTGTTGGGGTTGGGATTTTTTCAAAAGTAAAGAAAAAAAAATTCTGATAATATGGCGCAAGTGCGCGCTACTTGAGTTTGCATTGGGTGCTCGGGTATGCACCGAGTATCACGGGTGCTCGACTCTCCGCCCCATATGTTTCAAGGCTGTTATACAGCCAAAAAAAACATGGGGGATTGCCTGCCATGCACAGGCAATCCCCGCATGTTTTTTTTGGGGGGTGTCTATCAACCATGAAACATGTGGGGCGGGGACTCGAGCATGTCACTCGAGCACCCGCGATACTTGTTGCATACCCGAGTACCCGATGCAAACTCAAGTAGCAAGCACTTGCGCTCAAGACTAATGACAATTTATTCAATATGATGACCTAATGTTATCAAATGCACACAGTTCTCCTTCCCTTCTGAACCCTGCCGTGAGCCCAAACAGTGTTTTTTCCCCACATATGGGGCATCGGCGTACTCAGGAGAAATTGCACAACAAATTGCATGGTGCAATTTCTCCTGTTACCCTTATGAATATGCAAAATTGGGGGCTGAAAAACATTTTTGTGGGAAAAATGTGAAAATTTGATTTTTACGGCTGAATGTTATAAACTTCTGTGAAGCACCTGGGGGTTCAAGGTGCTCACCACACATCTAGATAAGTTCCCTGAGGGGTCTAGTTTCCAAAATGGGGGCACTTGTGAGTGGTTTCCACTGTTTAGGCACATCAGTGGCTCCCCAAACGCAACATGGCATCCGCTAATAATTTAAGTAAATTTTACATTCAAAAAGTCAAATGGCGCTCCTTCCCTTCCGAACCCTGCCGTGCACCCAAACAGTGGTTTTCTCCCACATATGGGGTATCAGCTTACTCAGGAGAAATTGCACAACAAATTGCATGGTGAAATTTCTCCAGTTACCCTTATGAAAATGCAAAACTGGGGGCTGAAAAACATTTTTGTGGGAAAAATTTGAAAATTTTATTTTTACGGCTCAATGTTATAAACTTCTAGGAAGCCCCTGGGGGTTCAAGGTGCTCACCACACATCTAGATAAGTTCCCTGAACGGATCCCACTGATTATGAGATTGTTTTTTTGTGACATATTGTACTTCATGATAGTGGTAAAATTTATTTGATATGCTGATACCCCATATGTGGGAGAAAACCACTGTTTGGGCGTACGGCAGGGCTTGGAAGGGAAGGAGCGCCATTTGACTTTTTGATGTAAAATTTGCTTGAATAATTAGCGGACGCCATGTCGCGTTTGGGGAGCCCCTGGTATGCCAAAAAAACACCCTAATCCTAACCCTAACACAACCCTAATCCTAACATAACTCTAACACAATCCTAACCCTAATATAAACTTAACCCTATCCCGAGGGATACATTCACTATAATGAGGCAGCAGAGTTACTCTGGACTCAGTCTGGCCTCAGTTTAGTGGTATCCTTTTTTCATAGGTTCACAAAACTGTGGCTGATTGCACTTTTATGCAGGCCAGACGGCGTAAGCGGTGCCTCCATCTGCCTCATTACAGGGAATCTTCCGCCGGGGGTTCCGTCTGAATCACGTTTTTCAGAGGTTTACACTGAAATCCCGAGGCAAGTGCTCAGCGCAGAGCGCAGGATAAATGTGAGCCGAGCCATACTGTAATCTTTAGGAGTCAGAATGAACAAATCAACAGCAGGTGAAGAATTACTTTTATTTTTTACGCTGTTCCTCATGCGATGTAAGTGATTAGACGACTTTATTCTTCAGGTCGGTGCGATTCCATGATACCAGATTTATATGGGGGTTTTTATGTTTGGCTGCTGTCACACACTAAAAACGCTTTTTTTGGCAAAGACTAGTTTTTGCATCGCCATATTTTGAGAGCTATAATTTTTCCATATTTTGGCGAACAGACATATAAGTTGACGTTTTTATTGGTACCATTTTCAGGCACGTGACATTTTTTGATCGCTTTCTATCCTGATTTTTGGGAGGCAGAATAAACAAAAACCAACAATTCAAGAATTTTTTTGTTTGTTTGTTTTTTATGCCATTTCCGCATGTGGTCAAATTGATAAGGCACCTTTATTCTTCGGGTCAGTATGCTTACAGCGATACTACCTTTATATTCTTATTTTATGTTTTGGCGCTGTTACACAATAAAAACTATTTATAGAAAAAAACATTTTTTTGCATCGCTTTATTCTGAGAGCTATAACTTTTTTGTTTTTTGGCTGTTGGAGCTGTCTAGTGGCTTGTTTTTGCGGAACAAGATGATGTTTTCAGCGGTACCATTTTTATATACATTTGTCTTTTTTTGCATTTTATTCCACTTTTTGTTTGGCGGTATGATGATAAAGCACAGTTTTTTGCTTCGTTTTTTTTTATTTTTTTTTTACGGTGTTCACTAAAGGGGCTAACTAGTGGGAAAGTTTATTAGTCAAGTCGTTCCGGACGCGGCGATACCAAATATGTGTACGTTTATTGTTTTTTTTTCATAATAATATTTATTTATGGGTACAATATATATACATATTTTTTATTATTATTTTTACATTTTTTTAAAAATTCACTTTTACTTAGTTACTTAGTCCCACTGTGGGACTTTCAGTTTCGGCAGGCTTATCGCAGTTATGAAGTATAGCAGTGCAGGATCAGTGCTATACCTCGTAAACGGTCAGCCCTGCAGACACAAGTTACTTTGATCATGCACTGCGCATGATCAAACTAACTTGCTGGGGCCTGGTGACCCGGATGTCCTTCCATTTGCAATTTTTTTATTCATTATCACCCTTCCCTGTTTTTCGTTATCAAACTCTGGACGTACAGCACGTTCTTTTTGTCTAGTTAGACGTATTTTGTAGGCCCTTACTACTTGGTAACTATAAATGCATGGATTCTGACCCCCCCTTCTTTCTTGAATAACTTGATATCCCATATGTTGCTAATATTTTCATTTGTTTTTTAGTGACTAAATGTGAACAAGGCTTGGGAGGAGCCGAAACGTCAAAGTTTATATAGTCATATTTTGTGTGTAAAGTCACAACACCCTTTTGTTCAATAGCACAAGTTATTCAATGCACAACATTTACAATTAAATAAACTATTTACAATTGAATACCTCAAAGAGAGTGCTGTTTTTCACTATTTTGGGTTCTATTCATGGCACTTATATGAACGGATATGAGCGCTCATTTTCATATGGTCACAGAGGTAAAAACAGTGTATCTTAATTCCTTAAACAGTCTTTCAGATCCATATTTTCTATTGTTCAGGTGAGTGACAATTTTAAGAGTTAACCCAAGCTTAGCTGTTTCTGGCATCTGGTTTCCAGATGTAACCTTTAGAGTGGGGTCTTCCTGCCCTGAGCCCCCCTACCTCTGGGACTTCCTATGGAATTCCATTGATCTATATGTTCACTACCTGAAGGGGTTACTAAATTCCTGAAGTGCAGTACAAGGGAAAAAAAATTCTGTTCCTTCTTCATTGATACATTGCATGGAAATTCCAACTGTCAGCATCTTACTTATTGCATTGCCTGTATAGTATTATTATTAGTAGACTACTGCTTGTGATCTGTCTTACTGAACCTATGTTTAGTTCCAACATATATACAAAAAGGAAATTCCATATATTTTTCTTACAATTTCCTAAAATACTTCTGTGATGAAAATCACTTCATAGCAAATGATTCCAATAATAAAAGTATATTAAGAGTTTGCTCTCATATACTTCAGCTACCTGTATCTCACCCTTAGGGCTCATACTCATCTGCGTGAAAAACGGATGAGTGCAATCCGATAAAAAAAATCGTACTGCACTCTGGCTAATATTCTTCAATGATTCCTTGCCCATCTGCGATTTTTTTTTTTTGTGACGTACGATTTTTATGCACCCATGTCCTAGAAAACCTGACATTTCAACAGCCGGGTACAGTAAATTTACAGTTTGACCCATCAGAATAGAATACATAGATATATACATAGAATAGATACAGTAGATAAAAAGATGTCGGTGACATACATAATTAGTGCAGGGTGTGTGTAGCTTATTGTACATGTATTTAAGTAATAAATAAATTAAAAAAATGGAGTGGGTTCCCCCATAATTTTTATTAACCAGCTGAGGGAAAGCCGACAGCTGGGGGCTGATGTTTATAGCCTGGGAAAAGAATAATAAAAATGGAACTTCCCATGCTATTAATATCAGCTCACAACTGTATACTTAGCCTTAACTGGTTATTAAAATGGGGGACCCCCAAAAAATGACGTGGGATCCCCCCTATAATGAATATCCAGCTAAGCTAGGCAGACAACTGGCTAGGCTAGGCAGACAACTGCGGGCTGATATTAATAGGCTAGGAAGGGGCCATGGATATTGGCCCTCTCCCAGAGTAAGAACATCAGCCCTCAGCCACCCCAAAAACGGCGCATTCATAAGATGCACAAATTCTGGCGTTTAGCCTCTGCTCTTCCCACTTACTCTAGTGCAGTGGCAAGTTGGGTAATAGTATTGGGGTTGATGTAAGCTTTGTAATGGCAGCTGACATCAAGCCCAGAGGTTAGTAATGGAGAGGCGTCTATAAAACGCCCCCATTACTAACCCCATAGTCATATTGTAAAAAAACATATCCAGAATAAAGTCTCCGGCAGTTGCCAGATATAAGCAAAATACAGAGTGGAACACAGCAGCCATATGCACTTTAGTGGCCACTGTCAGGTATTGCATTCAAGAGAATAGGAGACAAGGTGCAGCACCCAACAGATAGGAAATTAATTGCAATACACCCGGCAGTGTCCATATATTCTTTAAATCCACCAATGCAGATTTCAGCTGATTGATGAGGGTGACGGGTGTCAGACTCCTACTGCATACATATAAATGATCATAAACTGTCCAGGACAACCCCTTTAATGCTTCTGATTAAATGGGTTATCTACTGTTTTGATATTGTTAATTTATCCAAAGAACACATCATTAATATCAGACTGGAGGGTTCCCACACCCCCACTGTTCAGCTTCTCACACCTTATATATACGCAGTGTACACAGCTAAAATAGCTCCGTATACTGTTTAAAGGCTGCTCCTGGGCACTGCAGCTCAGCCCCTGCTTAAGTGCTGCTCCAGCGCCGTCATCCATATCAAAGCAGTGGAGAACTTCTTTAAAGGGACTGTCAGCACAGAATGACTATCAAGTACAGGCGCTCGGGTGCTTCAAGGCAGGACCAATCATTTATATACACCTTCCCTCCTGCTTGGTTTCCTTCTATCTCCTCCCTTCTCCGGCTCTGCAAAGCCAGAACTGTCAGTCATAGCGGGTGGGGGTAGAGATAAAGGGAAACTAAGCAAGTGAGAAGGTGTATTTAAGTCTTTGGCCCCGCCATGATGCACAGAGCACCTGTACTTAGTTTGAACAGTCATTCTTTGCTGACAGAGTCCCTTTAATGGTATTTATCTAGGAAACAGTTATATGAAATGTATTATATAGTAGCAAATGTGTTAATATAAGACAACTCCTAGCATTTTTATGATGCTATACATGGTGCTGTAGGCTATGTATACAGCACAAATTGCAAAGCACCATAATGACACAATAGCTCCTTCATCAGTGGTGGTAAACGAATGGTCTAGATAGTCAGGGGTAATTACGTCCATCAGTGTCCCAATCGAGTGATTCAGCACCAAGCTAATCAATGACTGGATAATGATGTTTTCTGACAAGCCACTCATGGAGCTGTCAGTTTTCTGATGTGTTGGGGCTTGGGGGTTTAATCTATAAGTAATGTCAAAATAAACTGTAGAATGACATTACCTAGCACTTAATTATTAAAAACATCTGCTAAAATGTATTACAATATTCTCTGCTATAGATCATATATAAAACAAAATTATCAGTAAACAACTGCTAAGAGCTCAACCAAGCACAATTTAGCGTGACATACACCTATCAACTACAACATCCAAATCACTGACAGGTGAAAGGAGTAACAATGACACCTTAGGACAAAAAAGGCAGCACGTGAACAATTAGTTCTTCAATTTGATAGACAAATGGGCAAGTAAAAGGATTTGAGCGACGTTGTGATGGCTAGATGTCTGGGTCAGAGACTTTCGGGCTGCTCCAAGTGGGCAGTGGCTATTACATAACAAAAGATGTCCGTGGGCACACAAGGTTCATTGATGCACCTAAGTAGCGAAGGCTAGCCTGACAGGTCTGAACGAGTGATGAGCAAGCATGCTCTTTACTCGAGATTTACGAGCATGGTCGGGTGTTTTCCGAGTTATCTTCAGCGTGCTCGGGGTGTTATGTTTTAGTCACTCCAGTGCTCATGATTTGCGACTGTTTGAGAGCTTTAATACATGTGAGGAATGCCTGTTTCTTAGGCATTCCTCACATGTATTAAAGCTGTCAAACAGTCTCAAATCATGCACACAGATTGAGTAAAACATAACACCCGAGCATGCTCGCTGAAAGGGTTAACAGAACATACTCGCTCATCACTAGTCTGAATCCAAAGGAAAGCTACTGTAGGAAAAATTAGATGGAAAAGTTAATGCAGCTATAATAGAAAAGTGTTGATAACAGGTGCATCACAGTTTGCGTCATATCGTGCTGTGTAGTCACATACCAGTCAGCGCGGCCATGAGTACCGCTGTCCACGTAGAAAACTAACAATGGGCAAAGGCGTACATAGAAATCATGGGGCCCCATAGCAGAAGCGCTAATTGCCCCCCCCCCCAAAAGAAAAAAAAATTAATAATTGTTGGGGTTACAGAACAGCATATCTCACAACTTTCCAGCCTTTACATAGTAATTTTCCTCCTGCTGAAGTCCTATAATCCTCTTTCATTGCCCCCATAAAGTATTATGCAAACAAAAGTGCCCGACAAACACAGTGTGATACCCCCATGGTGAATTCCTCCACATTAGCCTCCACATGCACAGTATAATGACCCTACTGTACCCCACCTCAACTCTCAAGGCAAAGTATGGTGACCCCAACACAGTATGATCCCCCAACTGTGACCACCACACAGCTCTCCATGCACTATAATGGGCCTACATACAGTATAATGGCCGCACTAGCCCTCCAAACAGTATAATGGCCCTCACACAGTATGATGGACCCCACACAAACATTCACACAGTATAATTGCTTGCATACTGTATAATGGACCCCCACATATTATAATGGCCCAACATAGCCTTCCAGATAGTATAATGTGCCCCCATAATCCTCCATATAATATAATGCACTCCCCATGGTCCTCCATAAAATATAGTGCACTCCCCATGGTCCCCCATAAAATATAATGCACCCTCCATGGTCCTCCATATAATAAAATGCTCTCCTCATGGTCCTCCATATAATAAAATGCTCTCCCCAAGGTCCTCCATACAATATAATGCACCCCCATGGTCCTTCATACAGTATAATGCTCCCCCATGGTCCTCCATGCAGTATAATGTACTCCCCATGAGCCTCCATACAGTATAATGCACCCTCATGGTCCTCCATACAGTATAATCACCCCCATGGTCCTCCATACAGTATAATGCACTTCCCCCATGGTCCTACACACATATAATGCATTCCCCCCATGGTCCTCCACACAATATAATGCGCTTGCCATGATACTCCATAAGGTATAATGCACCCGTATGGTCCTCCTTACAGTATAATGCACCCCCATGGTCCTCTATAGAGTATAATGCGCCCCCCCCATGGACCTCCATACAGTAGTATGCACCCCCCATGGTCCTCCACACACTATAATGCACTCCCCCCATGGTCCTCCACACAATATAATGGTCTTCCACAAAATATAATGCACACCCCATGGTCCTCCATACAATATAATGCGCCCCCCATGGTCCTCCATACAATATAATGCATCCCCCATGGTCCTCCATACAATATAATGCGCCCCCCATGGTCCTCCACACACTAGAATGCACTTCCCCCATGGTCCTAAGTACACTATAATGCATTCCCC
Source organism: Phyllobates terribilis (assembly GCF_046119375.1). NCBI lineage: Eukaryota > Metazoa > Chordata > Amphibia > Anura > Dendrobatidae > Phyllobates > Phyllobates terribilis. The sequence goes on along the minus strand of NW_027362761.1, from coordinate 14,580,708 downwards.
CCCATGGTCCTCCACACAATATAATGCACCCCCCATACTGTATTAAGGCCACCGGTTATTGATTTTAAAAAAATAAATACAATTCTCACCTCTCCTGGTTCCACCCGATGCTCCAGTCTCCTCCGCGTGTGGTGTGAAGCGCTGGACATCTCCTAGCAGAGGGCATCCTGTAATGATATCATCACACCAGCTGCTCTGAGACGTCAGACGCCGAGGAAGAATGGTGGGGGTGGAAGCGTCTGCTGACGCTCCCTCCTCCATCATCATTGCTTGCACTGGGCCCCCACTCCGGCCGTCAGCGCGAGCAATGATGATGGAGGAGGGAGCGTAAGCAGATGCTTCCACCCCCGTCATTCTATGCAGGCGGGCACCCGGCTGCTAACGGGCGGACGCGGGGCCAGGTGCGGGAAGGGCCCTGTGCGGCTCTCGGGCCCCATAGCAATGGCGTGGCCTGCCGCCATTGGCGGTACGGCACTGACAATGGGTATATAAGCATCAGAACTGGAATGCGGGTTTATGGATGAATCACATTTCATGGTAATACATGGCTCCATGATTCACTATGGGAAGAAGTCATACTAGGAGCAGTGTGATTCTCTAGGAAATGTTCTGCTGGTCAACCTTGGCTCCTTGAATTCATGTGAATATTATTTCGACGCATACCACCTACCTAACCATTGTTGCAGTCTACGTAAACCCCTCCATGACTGCAGTATTTTCTAATTGCAGTGGTCTCTCTCAGCAGGATAATGCATACTACCACACTGCAAAGTTTGTTCACAAATAGTTTAAAAGGAATCTTTCACCAGGCTTTTCTAGCTCATCAAAGAGCGGCATAACATAGAGACAAAGACTCTGATTCCAACAATGTATCACTTACTGGGCTTGTGGTTGCAGACTTAATAATATCAGTGTTTTTTCTGCTGCAGATCTACCAGTTCTGTGAATGCTGAGCACTGTATAATCCCCCCCACATCACTGATTGGCAGCTTTCTATGTACACTGTGCATGGGTAGAAAGCTGCGAATTAGTGGTGAGAGAAAGATTATACAAAGCTCATGAATATGGAGGACAACATGGCAGCAGGTTTACTGTTCATCAAACATAAACTTCTACTGATAAAACAGTGATTTTATCAAAACTGCATCAAGAAGCGCAATAAGTGACACGTCAGTGGAATCAGGGTCTTTTCCCTTACATCATGCTGCTCTCAGATTATGTGGCAAAAACCTTGTGACAGATTCCGGTTAAAAAACATGACTAGGTTCAAGGTGTTGATTTGGCTGCAGAACTCAATTCAATTGAAGATCTGGGTGATGTGCAGGAAAAAGTTCGATCCATGGAGGTGACACCTCACAACTTCTAAGGGTTATTCCCAAGATTCAAAGTTATCACCTATTTAAAGGATAGGTAATAGTTTTCAGATTGCTTATGATACGGCAGGGTATTTTAAAGCCCCATTCTATGGGGGTTACCAGAGGTTGCATCCCCACGAACGGCAAGTTATAAACCATCACTGATCTGCAGGAGAATCTGCCTCCAGAGCTTATTTTACATGAAGGGGAGTTACCAGTGTGATGTGTAATGGCCGCTCTCTGATCTCACTGCAGAGCTGTGTGTGATTATACCTGACACATCTGCAGGTTCCTCTCAGCTTCAACTTCCATCTCACAGGCAGGGTTGTAATATTATTGCAATACAGCAGAGCTGTGAGAGCTGCAGCTGCCAATGTGTTTGTAAAGAGACAAAGTTCAGTTCTTCTGTTCTGTGTTATTTTCATGTCTCACACTGGTAACTCCCCTTCATGTAAAATAATCTCTGGAGGCAGATTCTCCTGCAGATCAGTGTCCGGCCCATAGTCCTGAAAGCTCATTTACATACAAGAAAAACATGGATATCTCTGGCATAAGACATGAGATCAGAGATATTAAGGTATCATGTTATTCAGCTTCCTATAATCTACATGCCCATACAGACAGCCTTGAAGGGTTGATCCTACTGACATTCCCTTTAACATGCATGCTTCTTTGTAAAGTTTGACCTTACTTGAGCAAAAAATTAATGATACAAGCCTCACTTGATTCAAGATGATGCAAAATGTTAAGTACCCTGTATGGCAGTACATTGAGCTCTGCATTTCTGTATCATTTTGTTGTAGCTCTTCCATGTGCCACCAAAAAAAGTTCTGAAATAATACAAATTAAAATGGTAAATTTTCTTTTTTCATACCTGCCAAATTTTCCTATACAATAGAAAAATCAGATCAAAATCATTCTATGTATACTGTCCATATTTTAATCCTGTATTTTGCTTCACATTGTGCCGATAAATACATGTAATTCATGTTTTTGAATAAATGATGTAATACTGTGAAATATAAATCAGCATAAAGTTGTGGCATTAAAAAGTCAGTCTTCTCAAATCATCTAAAAATGGAAAATCCTTCTACAGGAAGAAGCTCCTGAGAAATCTTATATTACTCCGACTGGTTATATGTTCTCAGCCTTGAAGTGTCCTTCCCTTTTGTATCTAGTTTCTGCTGTAGCAAGTGCAAATAAAGTGCTACAGAAAAGTGCTCAAGGATGTGGTCTGTCACAGGCTTTCTCAAAAAGGAGCCCATTGTCCGCTTCTTTATCTCAGAACAACTGGCCCTGAAAGGATCAGGAACCAATGTTGTCCAAGGTCCTCAAGAGCTCTAAGCCTGGGTTTGTATTCCCCAGAAGAAGGAAATGAGTAGCATGGGGAAGAGGCAGCCCATAGGGTCACTGCACCTTGGAAACACACAACTTCCTGTGTTCTTAATGGGGCTTTTACATTGCGCTTATCTTCACGTTCGTGGGTCCCGTCGGGGCTTACAGCCGAACCCCTCGCAAAACGGCATTCAGATGTATGCGCCATCGGGCACCATTATAGTGTATGGCCCCATAGGTGCAGATTTCTGAATCCCGTTTAGTGGGGGGTTCAAATGCAGGCGCGGACATACATAGGACACTTTATAATGAATTGAAAAGTGGGAGAAGATGCTATCAGGGACTTGTAATGAATTGGGAGGTGGCGAAGGATGTCTCCTCCCACCCTCATATTCATTATGATGCTATCAAGGACTTATAATGAATGGGGGGGACACAGGACAGGGACTATGGCTATGTGCACATGTTCAGGATTTGCAGGAGAAAATTCTGCAGCATATCCTAATGTATTGGCAGGAAGAAAGCTGCGTAAAATACATTTTTTTGCCATGTTTTTGACATGATTTTGTTGTGTATTTTCCCCAACTCATTAGTTCAGGTGAGATATGCTGAAAGAATTGACATTATGCAGATTTTAATCTGCTGCAAATCTGCAAGGAAAAGATAAGCAACTTGTGCATCAGACTTCAGAGATCTCATTTACTTTGCTTGTACTGTAAAACCTTGTATGTTTTCCGCAGCAAAAACATAGCGTGTGCACATAGCCTTAAAATTAATTGGGGTCAGTCACAGAGACTGAATGATTTATATATATTGGGTGGCGGAGATTATAGTTAATGGGGGAAACAGTGCTGGCTTATCACTTTATGTTTTGATTGGTTAATGGTGGGATACATATCTGTAGTTAGGGGCGCAGAGCGAGGGAGACGCATGTATGTGTACAATATATGTGACCTTGTTATTTTCTAGGCTGGAGATCATCGTGACAAGATGAGTCGTGACCAGGAGATGTTGACATGAAGGTCTGATCAGTTGGAGAAGAAACAACAGAAAATGGCTCTAATCAGACAAGATGTCAGTGGTAAGTACCTGGATGTAAATTTTATTCTGAACTGTTCTGTGTGACTTGGAGTGAAAATGTTATTCATAAAATTCCTTAGGCCACATTCTCACATTTGTGTGAAATGGCCGTGTGCTGCCAGATATTTTTACCGGACGGCACATGGATTCATAGAGTTTTATACGTCCATTCACACATGATCCGAGAATGAGATCCGTGAGGGTCAGAGAATGTTTTGTTCTGATCTGATTTTGAGGATCAGAATAGGACAAGCTCAATGTGTCTGTTAAAGCGGGCAGCACACCGACACTGCACATGGATACAGGAATGTAGCCTTATTATGTATAGCACCATCACTTAGTATATAGTGTACTCACTTATTATGTATAGCACAGTCCCTTAGTATATAGTGTACTCACTTATTATGTATAGCGCCGTCATTAGTTACATAGTTTCCTCTTTTGTTATGTATAACACTGCCCCTTATTACATATCATCCTCTCTAGTTATGTATGGGGCGGTCCCTTATTATAAAGCGTCCTCTGCTGTTATGTACAGTGCTGTCCCTTATATAGCGTATTCTTGTTATTTTTATTCACAGCACCCTTTCTTGTTATGTATAGCATTGTCCCTTACATAGCATTTTCTTGTTATTTTTGTTACTCACAGCGCCTTCTTTTATTACATAGTCCTCTCTTATTAGATATAAAATGATTGCTGAAAGAGGAGCTGATGGAGCAGCCGGTAATGAGAAGACCAGTCCATCAGTCACCTCCATCAGAAAAGAAGCTTTCTCATTCTTCGCAGTCATTGCATTATATATCTAACAAGAGAGGACGATATGTAATAAAAAACAAGGCGCTATATAATGCGATATGTAAGGTACGGAGCTGTACGTAATAAGAGAGGGCACTGTGTAATAAGAGATGGTAATATACATAGTAAAGGAGACTTTGTAAGATATATATATATGTGTGTGTGTGGCTTTGTCGTCATAAAAGGAAGGGGACCCAGACACATTTCTTTCACAGGGGCCCCAATCAGTCAGTGTCCGCCACTGTACAGACGCAAGCCCCGACGGGACCCACGAACGTACAGAGAAGAACAATGTGAAAGGACCCTAAGACAAAATATGTTCTGAGTTTAGTTCAGCTACAAATAGTTAGAATATACATTGTGACTAGTACAAACAGCAAAGGGAGGTGTGCTAGTCATCTGAATAGAAGCTGATCTGCTGTACTCGGAAGCGGCCACTAAGCAATGTGATGGCGCTGTAGAGCTCCATTCCATACACACTGTACATCCATCTGCTGCTGAAGCTGGTAACAGCTGATCGCTGGGTGTAAAGGATGTCTTCCCCCACTCATATAGATGACTAAGGACTAAGGATAGTTCTTCAACAGCATAGTAGTGGAAAAACCCTTTCAGGAACAGTATAATAGCAATACCGTGATAAATTATTTTATAATAATTTTGTATTAAACAAAAACAGTGACACTCTTTCTAGTATTGAACTTAAGTCCCTTTCAAGTGTATCATAAACTGCAGGACAAGTACAGCCCAAGAACAGGTGTAACCTCACGTCAACTATCATTTTTATTCCATACTTAAATCTCATGCATCCAAACTCCTCTGAGGCTGTGTGCCCACGATGCGTTTTTTAAGCGCAAAAAAACTGCAGAAACGCTTAAAAAACACTTGGTAGAAGGTCTGCCATGTTCCCCAATGATAATCCGCATGTGCTGTGCACATGCTGCGGAAATTTCCACTGCGGATTATCATTGCGGAAAAAAACGCAGCACTACCAATTATTTTGCAGAAGTGGGAGCATTTCTGCATCGTGGGCACATAGCCTAAGAGAATAAAAATAATAAAAAGAGGAATTTTCTAATTCTTATCATTTCTGCATCTCTCCTGTTTTACAATCCATAATCTATCCTGTCCTACTTTCCATAATCTGTCATTTCTGCATCCCTCCTGTCCTACTTTCCATAATCTGTCATTTCTGCGTCCCTCCTGTCCTACAATCCATAATCTCTGTCATTTCTCCATTCCTCATGTCCTACAATTCATAATCTGTTACTCCTATATCCCTCCTGTCCTACAATCCATAATTTGTCATTTCTGCATCCCTCCTGTCCTACAATCCATAATCTCTCCTGTCCTACAATCCATAATCTGTCATTTCTGCATCCCTCCTGTCCTACAATCCATAATCTCTCCTGTCCTACAATCCATAATCTGTCATTTCTGCATCCCTCCTGTCCTACAATCCATAATCTCTGTCATTTCTGCATCCCTCCTTTCCTACAATCCATAATCTGTCATTTCTGCATCCCTCCTGTCCTACAATCCATAATCTGTCATTTCTGCATCCCTCCTGTCCTAGAATCCATAATCTGTCATTTCTGCATCCCTCCTGTCCTACAATCCATAATCTGTCATTTCTGCGTCCCTCCTGTCCTACAATCCATAATCTGTCATTTCTGCATCCCTCCTGTCCTACAATCCATATTGTCATTTCTGCATCCCTCCTGTCCTACAATCCATAATCTGTCATTTCTGCTTCCCTCCTGCCCTACAATCCATAATCTGTCATTTCTGCTTCCCTCCTGTCCTACAATCCATAATCTGTCATTTCTGCTTCCCTCCTGTCCTACAATCCATAATCTGTCATTTCTGCATCCCTCCTGTACTACAATCCACAATGTCATTTCTGCATCCCTCCTGTCCTACAATCCATATTCTGTCATTTCTGCATCCCTCATGTCCTACAATCTATATTCTGTCATTTCTCCATTCCTCATGTCCTACAATTCATAATCTATTACTCCTATATCCCTCCTGTCCTACAATCCATAATTTGTCATTTCTGCATCCCTCCTGTCCTACAATCCATAATCTCTCCTGTCCTACAATCCATAATCTGTCATTTCTGCATCCCTCCTGTCCTACAATCCATAATCTCTCCTGTCCTACAATCCATAATCTGTCATTTCTGCATCCCTCCTGTCCTACAATCCATAATCTCTGTCATTTCTGCATCCCTCCTTTCCTACAATCCATAATCTGTCATTTCAGCATCCCTCCTGTCCTACAATCCATAATCTGTCATTTCTGCATCCCTCCTGTCCTAGAATCCATAATCTGTCATTTCTGCATCCCTCCTGTCCTACAATCCATAATCTGTCATTTCTGCGTCCCTCCTGTCCTCATATCCATAATCTGTCATTTCTGCATCCCTCCTGTCCTTCAATCCATATTGTCATTTCTGCATCCCTCCTGTCCTACAATCCATAATCTGTCATTTCTGCTTCCCTCTTGCCCTACAATCCATATTCTGTCATTTCTGCATCCCTCCTGTCCTACAATCCATATTCTGTCATTTCTGCATCCCTCCTGTCCTACAATCCATAATCTGTCATTTCTGCATCCCTCCTGTCCTACAATCCATATTATGTCATGTCTGCATCCCTCCTGTCCTACAATCCATATTATGTCATGTCTGCATCCCTCCTGTCCTACAATCCATAATCTGTCATTTCTGCATCCCTCCTGTCCTACAATCCATAATCTGTCATTTCTGCATCCCTCCTGTCCTACAATCCATAATCTGACATTTCTGCATCCCTCCTGTAATACAATCCATAATCTGTCATTTCTGTATCCCCCTGTCCTACAATCCATAATCTGTCATTTCTGCATCCCTCCTGTCCTACAATCCATAATCTGTCATTTCTGCTTCCCTCCTGTCCTACAATCCATATTCTGTCATTTCTGCATCCCTCCTGTCCTACAATCCATAATCTGTCATTTCTGCTTCCCTCCTGTCCTACAATCCATAATCTGTCATTTCTGCATCCCTCCTGTCCTACAATCCATAATCTGTCATTTCTGCATCCCTCCTGTCCTACAATCCATAATCTGTCATTTCTGCTTCCCTCCTGTCCTACAATCCATAATCTGTCATTTCTGCATCCCTCCTGTCCTACAATCCATAATCTGTCATTTCTGTGTCCCTCCTGTTTTACAATCCATAATTTGACATTTCTGCGTCCCTACGGTCCTACAATCCATAATCTCTGGCCCATTCACACCTTCTGGACTACCAAACACAACCATCTGGGCAGCATGGTGGATCAGTGGTTAGCGCTGCAGCCTTGCGGCGCTGGGGTCCTGGGTTCATATCCCACCGACGACAACATCTGCAAGGAGTTTATATGTTCTCCCTGTGTTTGCGTGGGTCTCCTCCAGGTTCTCTGGTTTCCTCCCACACTCCAAAGACATACTGATAGGGAATTTAGGGTGTGAGCCCCAATGGGGACCGTGCTGATAATGTCTGTAAAGTGGTATGGTATTAATGGCCCTATATAAATGAGTAAAATAAAATAAAAATCTATAGCTTGCTGATGAGCACTCCTCTGCTGTCTTACAATGGCCTCATTCCATTAGTAATATATTAGGCTATTGCTGGTTATGCACTTTGCTAATACATTATGTAGAGTACCTCTAAACTGGAGAAGCTCTAGAAATGCTGCCATATTGTATTCTCACAGCTAAAATGCACTGCCATGTTAAAATGCTGCATACACTATGGGGCTGGTGGCTGATCCAAACTGGCGGATCAGCAGCTATTTGTATGAGCCAGCAAGAGAAGTTGCCACAGCGATCAATGATCCCCATCATAGTGCTTTTTTATGTCCCATACAATCAATATAACTAGAAATTAAAAAAAGGCGGTAGTACGTCATTCTCATTATAATCACTATGTGAGATTGCCTCTATTTATAGACAGCAGTTCTCTTTTGGCAGCATACTACCAAGACTCGCAACTCTCCATAGCAACATAGTGAGACGGAGATGCCTCATTACTAAGACATTAACATTATCAAAGATACCCAAGTTTCCAGAAACTGTCAACATTCCTTTTATCTCATGTGAAAATAAAGACATACTGTAAACCATCCATAATCAACACAAATCATCTGAATACCCATATTCATCTGCAGCTTCACAGAGTATATGGAACCATCATCGTAACTACTGATGAGTCTTCTGGCAAAAGCTTAAATTTCACAGGGGGAGCCAAAGACCTTGTAGAGGAGCTGCTAAAGGTGATGCCCCCCGATCTGCATCTCCCGCCATCATATCTGAGTTCTGGTGGAAGACCCAGCCGGGAGCAATGCTGGAGGCTCTGTACAAGTACCAGATTAGAAGTATTTCTGGGCTGTCAGGTATAAGGGTGCTTTCACATTGCGTTCTGTGTCCCCGTCGGGGCATACAGTACAGACCAAAAGTTTGGACACACCTTCTCATTTAAAGATTTTTCTGTATTTTCATGACTATGAAAATTGTACATTTACACTGAAGGCATCAAAACTATGAATTAACACATGTGGAATTATATACTTAACAAAAAAGTGTGAAACAAGTGAAAATATGTCTTATATTCTAGGTTCTTCAAAGTAGCCACCTTTTACTTTGATGACTGCTTTGCACACTCTTGGCATTCTCTTGATGAGCTTCAAGAGGTAGTCACCGGAAATGGTCTTCCAACAATCTTGAAGGAGTTCCCAGAGATGCTTAGCACTTATTGGCCCTTTTGCCTTCACTCTGCGGTCCAGCTCACCCCAAACCATCTCTATTGGGTTCAGGTCTGGTGACTGTGGAGGCCAGGTCATCTGGTGTAGCACCCTATCACTTCTTGGTCAAATAGCCCTTACACAGCCTGGAGGTGTGTTTGGGGTCATTGTCCTGTTGAAAAATAAATGATGGTCCAACTAAACGCAAACCGGATGGAATAGCATGCCGCTGCAAGATGCTGTGGTAGCCATGCTGGTTCAGTATGCCTTCAATTTTGAATAAATCCCCAACAGTGTCACCAGCAAAGCACTCCCAAACCATAACACCTCCTCCTCCATGCTTCACGGTGGGAACCAGGCATGTAGAGTCCATCCGTTCACCTTTTCTGCGTCGCACAAAGACACGATGGTTGGAACCAAAGATCTCAAATTTGGACTCATCAGACCAAAGCACAGATTTCCACTGGTCTAATGTCCATTCCGTGTGTTCTTTAGCCCAGACAAGTCTCCTCTGCTTGTTGCCTGTCCTTAGCAGTGGTTTCCTAGCAGCTATTTTACCATGAAGGCCTGCTGCACAAAGTCTCCTCTTAATAGTTGTTGAAGAGATGTGTATGCTGACCTGGTCTCTAATCTGAGCTGCTGTTAACCTGCGATTTCTGAGGCTGGTGACTCGGATAAACTTATCCTCAGAAGCAGAGGTGACTCTTGGTCTTCCTTTCCTGGGGCGGTCCTCATGTGAGCCAGTTTCTTTGTAGCGCTTGATGGTTTTTGCAACTGCACTTGGGGACACTTTCAAAGTTTTCCCAATTTTTTGCACTGACTGACCTTCATTTCTTAAAGTAATGATGGCCACTCGTTTTTCTTTATGTAGCTGCTTTTTTCTTGCCATAATACAAATTCTAACAGTCTATTCAGTAGGACTATCAGCTGTGTATCCACCAGACTTCTGCACAACACAACTGATGGTCCTAACCCCATTTATAAGGCAAGAAATCCCACTTATTAAACCTGACAGGGCACACCTGTGAAGTGAAAACCATTTCCGGTGGCTACCTCTTGAAGCTCATCAAGAGAATGCCAAGAGTGTGCAAAGCAGTCATCAAAGCAAAAGATGGCTACTTTGAAGAACCTAGAATATAAGACATATTTTCAGTTGTTTCACACTTTTTTGTTAAGTATATAATTCCACATGTGTTAATTCATAGTTTTGATGCCTTCAGTGTGAATGTACAATTTTCATAGTCATGAAAATACAGAAAAATCTTTAAATGAGAAGGTGTGTCCAAACTTTTGGTCTGTACTGTACGTCCTAAAATTCCCCGCAAAACGGGGTCCGAATATATGCTGTGACGGGGGCCATAGACCGCAATGGTAACGGCAGAGAGAACATGCGCTCTGCCGTGCACTTTTTTCGGGAGGCGGACACTCAGACGTAGGCTGACACAGCATATGTCCAGACCCCGTTCTGCGGGGAATTTTAGGATGTATGCCCCCTGACGGGAACACAGATCGCAATGTGAAAGCACCCTAAGGCTAAAGGTTGCATGTTACTACCAGGGTTGCCAACTTGACTTATCTTTCTGGACAGTTTCTCAAAAAATTACGGACAGACAATATTTTTATGGACACATTGAAAAACTATAATAAATCATTCTTATTATACATGTTTACAGCCCATAATTGTGATATGAAAACATCAGCTGCACACACTATAAACTGTGAAATGATAATTCCAGTCAAAATAATCTGTATAAATTTATTCAGCTTTAAAACAAAATCATGGAAGGGCAAAAAAGTGATCTATTTTTATGGACTGTCCTGAAATTTCTGGACGGTTGGCAACCCTGGGTACTACCATGTATGATAAAAGACAAATGAGTAAGGATGGGCAAAGGAATGCTAAAATGGGATGTTGCTAGGATTAGCCATCACTGTATGATAGGTGGGACCTCCAACCCTAGGGACCCCAATCAAACCTTAGGCTATGTGCACACGATGCGGATTTGGTGCGTTTTTTTTCCGTGCTGAAATGCAGAAGAAACGCATTGCATACCTTATCCCATGACTTCCTATGACATTTTGCAAGTTCTGTGCAGCATGACCATTTCTTGTGTGTTTCCGCATGCGGATTTGCCTATACAATGCATTGGAAAAACGCATGGCAAATCCGGAAGTAAAAACGCTTAAAAATCGCATCAAAAACACGTGTAAAATTCGTATGCGTTTTTTCAGCCAAGGACATGCAGACATGCTTCGGAAAATTTCTGCTTCATTTCTGCATCGTGGGCACATAGCCTAAGAGTGAAAAGGATGCGGCGTCCATGTAGCACTGCGTACTGGTAGCCACAGCAGACATGACACCCTATCCAGTCTTGATGAGAGTCACTCATTTATGGCATTTCGCTCAGACGTCTTCTTTAGTGCTGAGATGCTTCCACTTTACTGAATGATTTCAGAACATGGATATTAGAAATCTATTTTTCTTTCAGACATACACATTTGTTTAAGTTAAACCCCGCGCTCAATAAGTCAGTGATCGTGCAGCCAGTCGCAGCATGCTGCCATACATGTTACACTTTGAGTGATTAAATTGCTGTTATTATATCACTAAATGTGTTATTATATAATTGTGTTTGTTGGTTATTAATCCCCTGTGCCTTATTATATTGCTCCGCTCACGAATCTACAACTTGACAAGCATTACTGCATTTCTAGGTTATTTTACACCAGTTCATGTTATTCTCCTTCTCCGCAGGTTGTAAAACCTCCCAGTGTTATTGGTGAAGGAGCATTTCTCTGGGAAGTGCATTGTTGGCCGGAGTAGGAACTGGAACCTTGTTTTGGAATGTGTCTCTGGTTCCGTACTGAGGCCACTCACTCCCTGTTCCCTTTCCTGCTCATTCTGTCTACACTCCATGATGTCTCCCTCCTTCTCTCTCCCCCGCTGCCTCTGCATTCTTTCATCTTCCTAGTGCTACCCTGCTCTCTCTTCTTACGTTACCGCCTATTGCCCTCCTATTGCACCTTGCAGCCATGTCTAAAATCTGCATCACAGCCCCTCCTTTGGAGCAGCACAGGTGGTCACAGATTTTTTTTTTATAGGGGTCCTACAATTAGGCAGCATTGGGGTGGATACAGCAATTCCAACAGGTGTTGATAAGCCATATGGTCGTAAAGGATCAGAGAGCTCTTAGCCCCAGTGTGGGGAACTTGGATCTGGAGGAGGGAGACTCCCTATACTGGTAAACAGTTCATATGAAGGGCAGGCAGTGATGGAAGGGGGGCAAGCACAGCACAGACTAGCCATAAAGAGCGACAGTGTATAGAGTTAGAAACAGCACTGGCAAATGGCTAGCATTCTTGTTGACATGTCACAGCGGGAGATGTGGGGCAACCATGAGCAGCACTGATCTATTAGGAGGGGCAGCACAGCAGGGGATGTGGGGCAACCATGAGCAGCACTGATCTATCAGGAGGGGCAGCACAGCAGGGGATGTGGGGCAACCATGAGCAGCACTGATCTATTAGGAGGGGCAGCACAGCAGGGGATGTGGGGCAACCATGAGCAGCACTGATCTATCAGGAGGGGCAGCACAGCAGGGATGTGGGGCAACCATGAGCAGCACTGATCTATCAGGAGGGGCAGCACAGCAGGGATGTGGGGCAACCATGAGCAGCGCTGATCTATCAGGAGGGGCAGCACAGCAGGGGATGTGGGGCAACCATGAGCAGCGCTGATCTATCAGGAGGGGCAGCACAGCAGGGGATGTGGGGCAACCATGAGCAGCACTGATCTATCAGGAGGGGCAGCACAGCTGCAGGGGATGTGGGGCAACCATGAGCAGCACTGATCTATCAGGAGGGGCAGCACAGCAGGGATGTGGGGCAACCATGAGCAGCACTGATCTATCAGGAGGGGCAGCACAGCAGGGATGTGGGGCAACCATGAGCAGCACTGATCTATCAGGAGGGGCAGCACAGCAGGGATGTGGGGCAACCATGAGCAGCACTGATCTATCAGGAGGGGCAGCACAGCAGGGATGTGGGGCAACCATGAGCAGCGCTGATCTATTAGGAGGGGCAGCACAGCAGGGGATGTGGGGCAACCATGAGCAGCACTGATCTATCAGGAGGGGCAGCACAGCAGGGATGTGGGGCAACCATGAGCAGCACTGATCTATCAGGAGGGGCAGCACAGCAGGGATGTGGGGCAACCATGAGCAGCGCTGATCTATCAGGAGGGGCAGCACAGCAGGGGATGTGGGGCAACCATGAGCAGCGCTGATCTATCAGGAGGGGCAGCACAGCAGGGGATGTGGGGCAACCATGAGCAGCACTGATCTATCAGGAGGGGCAGCACAGCTGCAGGGGATGTGGGGCAACCATGAGCAGCACTGATCTATCAGGAGGGGCAGCACAGCAGGGATGTGGGGCAACCATGAGCAGCACTGATCTATCAGGAGGGGCAGCACAGCAGGGATGTGGGGCAACCATGAGCAGCACTGATCTATCAGGAGGGGCAGCACAGCAGGGATGTGGGGCAACCATGAGCAGCACTGATCTATCAGGAGGGGCAGCACAGCAGGGGATGTGGGGCAACCATGAGCAGCACTGATCTATCAGGAGGGGCAGCACAGCAGAAGGGGATGTGGGGCAACCATGAGCAGCACTGATCTATCAGGAGGGGCAGCATAGCAGCAGGGGATGTGGGGCAACCATGAGGAGCACTGATCTATCAGGAGGGGCAGCACAGCAGGGGATGTGGGGCAACCATGAGCAGCACTGATCTATTAGGAGGGGCAGCACAGCTGCAGGGGATGTGGGGCAACCATGAGCAGCACTGATCTATCAGGAGGGGCAGCACAGCAGCAGGGGATGTGGGGCAACCATGAGGAGCACTGATCTATCAGGAGGGGCAGCACAGTAGGGATGTGGGGCAACCATGAGCAGCGCTGATCTATCAGGAGGGGCAGCACAGCAGGGGATGTGGGGCAACCATGAGCAGCGCTGATCTATCAGGAGGGGCAGCACAGCAGGGGATGTGGGGCAACCATGAGCGGCACTGATCTATCAGGAGGGGCAGCACAGCAGGGATGTGGGGCAACCATGAGCAGCGCTGATCTATCAGGAGGGGCAGCACAGCAGGGGATGTGGGGCAACCATGAGCAGCACTGATCTATCAGGAGGGGCAGCACAGCAGAAGGGGATGTGGGGCAACCATGAGCAGCACTGATCTATCAGGAGGGGCAGCATAGCAGCAGGGGATGTGGGGCAACCATGAGGAGCACTGATCTATCAGGAGGGGCAGCACAGCAGGGGATGTGGGGCAACCATGAGCAGCACTGATCTATTAGGAGGGGCAGCACAGCTGCAGGGGATGTGGGGCAACCATGAGCAGCACTGATCTATCAGGAGGGGCAGCACAGCAGCAGGGGATGTGGGGCAACCATGAGGAGCACTGATCTATCAGGAGGGGCAGCACAGCAGGGGATGTGGGGCAACCATGAGCAGCACTGATCTATCAGGAGGGGCAGCACAGCAGAAGGGGATGTGGGGCAACCATGAGCAGCACTGATCTATCAGGAGGGGCAGCATAGCAGCAGGGGATGTGGGGCAACCATGAGGAGCACTGATCTATCAGGAGGGGCAGCACAGCAGGGGATGTGGGGCAACCATGAGCAGCACTGATCTATTAGGAGGGGTAGCACAGCAGGGGATGTGGGGCAACCATGAGCAACACTGATCTATCAGGAGGGGCAGCACAGCAGGGGATGTGGGGCAACCATGAGCAGCACTGATCTATCAGGAGCGGCAGCACAGCAGGGATGTGGGGCAACCATGAGCAGCACTGATCTATCAGGAGGGGCAGCACAGCAGGGATGTGGGGCAACCATGAGCAGCACTGATCTATCAGGAGGGGCAGCACAGCAGGGATGTGGGGCAACCATGAGCAGCACTGATCTAACAGGAGGGGCAGCATAGCAGCAGGGATCTCTCTGGAGGGGCAGCACAGCAGCAACACTGATCTATCAAGAGTGGCAGCACAGCAGGGATGTGGGGCAACCATGAGCAACACTGATCTATCAGGAGGGGCAGCATAGCAGGGATGTGGGGCAACCATGAGCAACACTGATCTATTAGGAGGGGCAGCACAGCAGGGATGTGGGTTAACCATGAGCAGCACTGATCTATCAGGAGGGGCAGCACAGCAGGGATGAGGGGCAGCACAGCAGGGATGTGGGGCAACCATGAGCAGCACTGATCTATCAGGAGGGGCAGCACAGCAGCAGGGATCTCTCAGGAGGGGCAGCACAGCAGCAGGGGTCTGTCAGGAGGGGCAGAACAGCAGCAGGGATGAGGGGCAGCACAGCAGCAGGGATCTCTCAGGAGGGGCAGCACAGCAGGGATCTCTCAGGAGGAGCAGCACAGCAGCAGGGAAGAGGGGCAGCACAGCAGCAGGGGTCTCTCAGGAGGGGCAGCACAGCAGCAGGGGATGCAGGCTCTCGATGTGATTACAGGAAGATCAGGAATTTGAGAAATCACTAGAGACAGGGAAAGGTGGGGGTGGTGCACACAGATCTGGGGAGAAGAGGCACAGGGGCCTGGGTACAGCCTATACCATGGACAACAAGGGCTGGGGCATACAGGAAAATGGCATTACATGTCTATAGGGAGAAAGTGGGTGTGGGGTGGGTAAGGTGGTAAAATATAGAAGTGCAAGGAAAAAGGCAATGCAGCATAGGAATGTAAGAGGAATGGCAATGATGAGCCTAGAGCTAGGTGCCATAAGGAGTGGGTGAGTGAGGAGGGAAGCAGGGTAGAGGTGCACTGGGAGATGTAGGAGGGCTGGTAGGCACAGGAGATGCGCTGCATGCAGATAGCAATTCTAGGCAATGGGCAGGGAAAGCGTTTCCAGTTCTCTTGTACTCACTCCATGGTGCAAGCTCCTGCTACAGCTCGGGTGATGTGCAGGCGGCAGAGCCTGGTCTGGCCCTCAATGTCTATGTGTTGATGTGAAAGGAGGGAGGCACCGGCAGGGCAGTAGCCTCACTATATGATCGCTATGTATCCGGCGCCCTCTAGCGGACACAGAGGAGGCTGCACGCTCGGACACATTTGCATTCAGAGTCCCTTGTACCAGAGAAACGTCATGGTAGAAAACGTGCACATCTCGATGTGTGATTCCAGCCGCTTTCCTTCAAGCAGTGTGCGCCTCCATGCTGTGTCCTTGAAGTAGGCCTCCCGTTTCCTGCTCCTTAACCTCCATGATTGTTCCCAATGGTTGTCTCGTGAAGCCACACGTACAGCTGACAATACTGAAGGGCAGGGTCGGACTAGGGTGTCTGGGGCCCACAGGAGGAATTGATCCTCAGGGCCCACCTTACAGCCATATGAACATGCCTGTTATAGTGGAGCGTCGACTGTAAATCACAGGCGGCTCCTGCACATCTACTGTGCACCGCTATAACTGGGATGTACAATTACGGTAGTTTACATTACAGGGGTTCTTTGATGAAAACAAGTTATCACCGAATCACAGGTTAGGTAGGAGATATCTTATGGATCGGTGGAATCCAACAATTAGATCCCGACCATTGGATCGATCAGAAGAATGGGGAACTTTTATACCTGACAGGGCACTTTTATCCCCATTTTAAAATGGAGTGGCATGTGGGATGTCTGACCCCAGCTCCATTCATTCTCTTTGGGGCTTCCAGAAATAAAACAAGAGCAGCACTCACAGCCACTGAGCGAATGAATGGATCAGTGGTCAAGTCGCACATGAGCTCCAGTCTAATGGGGAGAAAAGCTCCACATTCTACAGATAGGTGCAGGTCCCAGCATTCAGACCCCCACTAATCAATAACTTATCCTTAGGTCACGTTCACACGTTCAGTATTTTACATCAGTATTTGTAAGCCAAAACCAGGAGTGGAACAATCAGAGGAAAAGTATAATAGAAACTGGTCACCACTTCTGTATTTATCACACACTCCTGGTTTTGGCTTGATGTAAAATCCTGACCAAATGCTAAATGTGTGAATGTGGCCTTAGGATAAGCGATTACTTGTTTTCACCCGAGAACCTCTCTAAGTGCATATTTGCTATTGTGTAATAGACACAGGACAGGGAGGGGTTAAATGTCAAAGTAATGAATCTCTATTGGAAATAAAGAATCTTCTACTTATTGATATCAGAGAGAACAAGTGAATCCTCCATACACAACGTAATCTCCTATACCAAGACCAATAATACCACATCAAGTGACAAATACCAACACACCATGACTAGATCACATATTACCGCAATATAGTGACCAAATAACACTACAAAAATAAAGAGAAATGCCCCCACACTATGACCAGACCACATATTGCCACCACATAGTTACTGAATAATACCACATACAAGGGACAAATACTGCCACACCATGACTGGACCACATACTACCACCACATAGCGACCGAATAATACCACATACAAAGGAACAAATACTGCCACATCGTGACCAGATCACATATTACCACCACATAGTGACTGAATAATACCACATACAAAGGAACAAATACTGCCACATCATGACCAGACCACATATTACCACCACATACACGTGAAAAATACCACACCATTACCAGACCACACGTTACCATTATATAGTCACCGAATAATACTACCATAAGGATCATGAATAAAAAGCACAATACTAATGAACAGGAGCTCTGTATACATTGTATAGTGTGCATTTACATGTAACACACTGACTCACCAGTGACGTCTCTAGTTTAAGTCCTTCATCTTCGCTTTTCTTCTTCATCCGGCACAGACCGCCATGCAGAAAATAACACACAGTTATGAATAGCTGATCACTTCTAGAGCACATTCCACACTTATTCCCTGATTTCTACACTACGCCAGATGAAGAAAAAAAAGCGACATAATGCTGCCCTGCGCAGTAACAGGACCCCCCTTTTGTTACTCCCCCATGGAGAACAGTATCCTCAAAAATAAATGATATTACAGCAGTAATGTCCCCTACAATAATTATGTCCCCACTTGCCTCCATAAACTAATAATACCTCATTCTGGCCCCCATACTGTAATTGTCACCTATCCTGGCCCCCTTAATTTAATAATATCCCCGAGCCTAGGCTCCCATGTATCTCCCCCACCCATCCTGGGCCTGTATGTATTCCCCCCACCCATCCTTGGGCCTGTATGTATCCCCCCCCCAACCATCCTGGGCCTGTATGTATCCCCCCCCCAACCATCCTGGGCCTGTATGTATCCCCCCCCCAACCATCCTGGGCCTGTATGTATCACCCCCCATCATGGGCCCCTATGTATCACCCCCCCCCCATCATGGGCCCCTATGTATCATTCTCTCCCTCTCCATCATGGGCCCCTATGTAGCACCCCCCCTCCCCCCATCATGGGCCCCTACGTAGTATCCTCCTCCCCCCATCATGGGCCCCTACGTAGCATCCGCTCCCTCATGTGCCACTATATAGCATCATCTCCCTCATGTGCACCTATATAGCATCCTCTCCCTCATGTGCCCCTATATAGCACCCTCTCCCTTATGTGCCCCTATATAGCATCCTCTCCCTCATGTGCCCCTATATAGCATCCTCTCCCTCATGTGCCCCTATATAGCATCTTCTCCCTCATGTGCCCCTATATAGCATCCTCTCCCTCATGTGCCCCTACATAGCACCCTCTCCCTCATGTGCCCCTATATAACACCCTCTCCTTCATGTGCCCCTATATAGCATCATCTCCCTCATGTGCCCCTATATAGCATCACCTCCCTCCCTATCATGTGACCCTATATAGCATCTCCCTCCCCATCATGTGCCCCTATATAGCATCTCCCTCCCCATCATGTTACCCTATATAGCAGAGGTCCCCAACCTTTTTTGCACCAGGGACCGGCTTTAAGCAAGACCAGTTTTCCATGGCCCGGTGGGGGTGGGGTTATGGAGGGGTGGAGCTGTATGGGGAGGATGCTGGCGGGACCTCGGTGTACAGCGCTGCTAAGTAGCAGCATTGTACATTGAGCGTCAGTGTATACAGCGCTGCTGCTTAGCAGCGCTACACACTGAACACCGGTACCGGGAGCCGCGTCACTGAAGCCAGTCTGCTGCCCCAGCACGCCCCACATAACATGTTCTGCCGGGGGCGTGTCAGTGAGGAGAGCCTGCCGCCCCACCCCGTCAGGAACACACCATGCTGTGCAGGAGGGCCGCGTCACTAAGACCCGCCCCGTGACGTACAACAGGTACCATGCTGTGCTGTGGAGGGCTGCGTCACTAAGACCCGCCCGACGCCCCACCCCGTCCTGCATAATGTTCTCTGCCGGGAGCTGCGAGCTGTCACGGCTATGGCAGAAAACATTATAAATCCACACAGAGCGAGCTCTGACCAGGCGCAGGGCCGCGGAGCTAGCTGTCAGCGGCGCCGCGGACCGGCTGAAAAACCCCAACGGCCCGGTCCTGGTCCGCGGACCGGCGGTTGGGGACCTCTGCTATATAGCATCTCCCTCCCCATCAGGTGCCCCTATATAGCATCTCCCTTCCCATCATGTTCCCCTATATATCATCTCCCTCCCCATCACGTGGCCCTATATTGTATCTCCCTTCCTATTATATGCCCCTATATAGCATCTCCTTCCCCATCATGTGGCCCTATATAGCATCTCCCTCCCCATCATGTGCCCCTATATAGCATCTCTCTCCCTATCATGTGCCCCTATATAGTATCATCCCCCCTCACCATTCACTCACTACCCTGCCCATTCATAAAAGAAAAAAAAATCTTCTTACCTTCCTGCGCTCCCCCGGCGGCGTCCTCTGCAGCTTCATGTCGGTGTGGTCTTCTACAGGGCCGCCGACTGATCAGAGGCTGTGCTCTCAGCAGCCCACCTGCCGGAGGCCTCTTCAGATCGTCAGCGCCCGGCGTATTGCAATGACATTCAATGTCCGCCGGCCTATCAGAGGCCGAATGCTGATGTGCTTTGATTGACCGGCGGCCTTTGAACGTCACTGCTATGCGCTGTCTGTGTACAACGCACAGCAGAAGACAGCAGACGCTCCCGGTGGCGGCGGAGGCCGCTGCCATCATCAAGAGGAGGTTAAGCGGCGCACTCAGTGCACTGCAGCCTCTAATAGGCCCGTGGTTAGAAAGACCATGGTTACCGGCGGGGGCCCACCGAGGACCCGGGGCCCACCGGGGGATCTCCCGGTGTCCCGGTGGGCCAGTCCGACGTTGTTGAAGGGTATCCCTGTATTTTTGCTGTCAGGATCGCTCATCAATAAAATGCAAGAAAAGTATTGTGTATAAAGTAAATTTATTGTGGGAAAATGAATAGTATTGTTATAAAGCGTTGTAACCGTACAGGAATCCTGTGGTGTTTTACTAGGCTCTAAAGAAAAAATATGGTAGCCATAGTAGCCATACCTCCCAACTACCCTCTCATCAGTGGCTCTGTTGGGTCCTACTCCTGAAGCTCTGGAAAACTGGAGACACTGTGGCACCCGAACAGCATGGAGGCGGCAGACACTGTGGCACCCGAACAGCATGGAGGCGGCAGAGGAGAGGCGTTTCATCAGGACTCTGGGTACAGAGCTGTCAGGGAAACAAGCTGAGGAGAAAAACAGCACGTGTGCAAGTTCTGAGGTTTCTGGCGCCGAGGAGAGAGGCGGGAGGAGCAACAGCAGTGTACAGAGCTCCTGTCAGGAAGAAAGGTGCCCCGTATCCGCCCAGGCGTCAACGGTTAAGCCCCGAAGACCCGAGCAACGCCTGTCAAGGTTCCCAGCCCAGACGTCAACGGTCAAGACCCGAGCGACGTCAGTCAAGGTTCCCAGCCCAGACCTCGACGGTCAAGATCCAAGCGACGCCAGTCAAGGTTCCCAGCCCAGACATCGACGGTCAAGACCCGAGCGACTCCAGTCAAGGCTCAGAGCCCAGACGTCGACGGTCAAGCCCCAAAGACCCGAGCGACGCCAGTCAAGGTTCCTTACCCGGGTGACGTCAGTTGACAGGATGAGAGCAGATTGCGGCGGCACGTTTCTCAGACAAGTGCGCCAGAGCCAGGACGTCGCAGAAGCTCCGGAGGTGTCAGATCGGAGATTCACGGTCAGGTCGGCGACCAGTAAGGGGGCGCGAGATGGGCCGTTACCTCTGACAGGGACATATGCTACCGGGCACAGATAGAGGGAAAGACAGTAGTCAGACGGGGACCAGAAGACACCAGAGCGGCATTGCGAAAGTGGATAAAGAGTGACAGGGGAAACGGGCAGTGAGTTGTGATAGGAACAGAGCATTGCCAAGGCTTTAAAAGACTGCACCTTGCCCAGTATTGTTAATGACAATCTAGTTCCCCTTCCCTCCAATAGATCATTTTAAACTACCGGCCACTGAACTCTAGTGTATTCTGATAATTTATTCTGTTATGTGATTTCCTGCTTATTTTACTGTCAAACATTGTAAAGAAATTGTTACCATATTATACGTGTTTTATAATTAATATTATTAAATATAAGAAATATACTGTTTTTCCGCCTGTGTCTCCGCTGTTGCATTCTGGTGCCTGCTTATACGCTGACGGGGCCATTGACTGTAATGATGCAGTCAATGTGTCTCTGTCGGACATCATTTTCAGCCGTATACGCCTACGGAGGTGAGCTTCAAGACGCAGTCAACCACTTTGTGGTACCCACCTCAAACAGGTTGATACAGTAGAAAATGGTGTTTGATGCAGCACACATTGCCTCCGACTGCATCATTATAGTCAATGGCCCCGTCAGCGCATGTGTTCGAATCCCATCTTCCAGGACTTTATGTGTAAGCCCCGACAGAGTCACTGACGTGTGGGTAACATGATGTGAATATAGCCTAAGAAAGAGAGGTACCACCATGGCAATTTTTATTTTACACTTGGAAACACAGTTTAACACCCCTTTCATGGCCCCCACAGTGCCCTAGAATACAGTATGATGTTTCCACAGTGTCCCAATGCTCCAACAGTGCCCCAGAAATACAATATGCTCCCCCAAACACAATATAATGCCCCCACAGTGCACCCCAAACACAGCATCATGCCTCCACAGTAAATTCTCCCACTCACAGTATGACACCATTAGGCCACGTTTACACGTTCAGTATTTGGTCAGTACTTTACATTAGTATTTGTAAGTCAAAACCAGGAGTGGGTGATAAATAAAGAAGTGGTGACATATTTCTATTATACTTTTCTTCTGATTGATCCTCTCCTGATTTTGGCTTACAAATACTGATGTAAAATACTGACCAAATACCGAACATGTGAACGTGGACTTACAGTAGATTCCCCTCAAAACACAGCATGATGCCCCCATAGTCTCCCACACACAATATGGTACCCCTTTAATGGCCCCCACAGTCTTCCACAAACACAGCATGATGCCCCCTCAGTAGATTCCTACACACATAGTATGGTGCCCCCACAAGTCCTCACACACAGTTTGATGCTCCTACACACAGTAGGATGCCCTCAGTGTATCCCACAGCCCCTCTGATAGTATGATGCCTTCCACAGTACATTCCCACACAGTGTAATACCCCCAGTGTCCACCAACACAGTCTGATGCCCCTACATTGCCCTCACACACAATATTATTCCACCAGTGTCTCCCATACACAGTATGATGCCTCCACAACCCTACATACAGTATGATATACCACATAGACCCTTACACACAGTATAATGCCCTCACGGTCTCACCACACACAGTATGATGCCTTCATTTTCCACTACACAATATGAAGCTCATACAGTGCGTCCACAAACAGTATAATGACCCCAGTGGTCACGGGGATGGTGCGACAGAGTGGGGCCAGAAGATTGCCACGTCTGGGTACACATACATCGGCACTGGTTAGAACTGCATCACCTTCCTATTAGCAGTTCAGGTTTTCCTTGATGTGTTTTTGCAAGGTTAAAACAATTTGTCTCCTGGAGCTCTCTTCATCCTGAGTTGTCTCAGCTGTTCTGAGTTCATCACTTCCCTCTGGTTTATATACCGTCCTCTAAGCTTCAGTTGTAGCCAGTGATAGCTTGCAACTACCTGGTATGGAGCTGGAGGAGTGAGCTGAGAAAGGAGCAGGTGTTTGCAGTTGTTTCAGGAGATATCTGCGTGTAGTTGATTTGTGTGTGTGTCTCCCAATCTCTATTCCCATTTGGTTTCCCTCACCCTTTTACTTCCCTATTTCCCACTCAATTGTTTGAGAGTGTTTTTGTATGATTGCGATCTTCCTTTATCCCTGTCCGTTTCCCCTCTGTGTCTTTACGTTAGAACAGGACTAGCTTTCCTGCTATCCTACTCACTAGCCAGGGTGGTACTTAGGGTAAGACAGGGATAGGAACGTGATCACTGCACAGGGTGAAAGGACCCGTCTTGGGACACTAGGAAGCACAGGGTGGCGCAGGGTAAGTATCATGCGTGCCCCTTGGAGTCCTTCCCTAGTGGCCGTGCTTCCTCTCCCTTCTGTTTCGCTGGGCGCCATCTTGCTTTTGGGGGAAGCATGACACCAGTGACCTCCACATGCTGTATGATGCCCCAGCAGCCACGCAAACACAGTATGATGCCTCCCTCATTACATTCCATCAAAGTACCTCACATAGTATGATGGCCTCACAGTCCCCCCATACACTGTATGATGCTCCCCATAGTCCCCCATCACAGACAGTATGATGTCCTCATAGAACCCTCCAACACAGTACCCACCACATACACCCTCCACCCAGTATAATGCCCCCAGTGTCCACCCCACATACTATGATGTACCCTCATATTATGATGAGAGAAGGGAGGAGCTAGAGGAGCTCCTCTCCCTTTTATCTACACAGAATCTCATCAGTTGTAACTGCCATCTCCTATCTCAGTAATGGGAAAGTCTGTTTACACTGAATACAGATTTTATCTCAGAATTGAGAAATTTGACAATAGCTGACCAATTTTGGCAGAGGAAGAAGCAGATTTCTCTTTTAAGATATATAACAAAGTTGATTATTTCTATGTGTGCTATTGATTTATGAAATAAAAATGAAAACAACGGTTACTCTTTAAGTGTAGGAAAGATAGAGTCCAGCTCACCAGCATGCACTGTTTGAAGATCCGCAGCACTGAAAGCGTCCGTACCTTGGACGTGGATGATTGCGAAGAAAGAAGAGCTTCACGGAAACAAAACTCTTTTATTGGTGTGAATAGAAACACTTCAGTGGGTGAATTTAAAATGCCATGGTGGTAGATAAAACAACTAGTTTCAGGTAGTAAAACCCTTAATCATGTTAACGCAATAACTATTATAAACCTATGAACGACTTGGAAGATTAGCGCCAGTATAATAAAGCATGGAGTTTTTATTGACACATATTTAAAATACAACATAAAATACATAAAAAGTGAGAAGGAAACTAGAACAGAAAAGAACTACACAAGCCAGTTATAACATTATATATCCACCATATAGAGCAAGTGCTCAAAATCACAAAAATCACATAACCATAATTATGTTGATTAAATATATCAAATTATAAGAATTGTGAAATGTATCAAAATCAAATCACATAGAGTGCCATTAGCTATAGTGCAAATCAGCTACCATTTAAATAAAGTGCAAATTAATAGTGCAAAGAACATAAGCACCACCTTGAGGCCACAAATACTGCTTTGAATCATGAGCTGTACCACGCCTTTGCCATACTTTTCTCTTTCCATCATTCTGATAGAGGTTGATCTTGGTTTCATCTGTCCAAAGAATGTTCTTCCAGAACTGTGCTGGCTTTTTTAGATGTTTTTTAGCAAAGTTCAGTCTAGCCTTTTTATTCTTGATGCTTATGAGTGGCTTGCACCGTGTAGTGAACCCTCTGTATTTACTCTCATGCAGTCTTCTCTTTATGGTAGATTTGGATATTGATACGCCTACCTCCTGGAGAGTGTTGTTCATTTGGTTGGCTGTTGTGAAGGGGTTTCTCTTCACCATGGAGATTATTCTGCGATCATCAACCACTGTTGTCTTCCGTGGGCGCCCAGGTCTTTTTGCATTGATGAGTTCACCAGTGCTTTCTTTCTTTCTCAGGATGTACCAAACTGTAGATTTTGCCACTCCTAATATTGTAGCAATTTCTCGGATGTTTTTTTTTCTGTTTTTGCAGCTTAAGGATGGCTTGTTTCACCTGCATGGAGAGCTCCTTTGACCGCATGTTTACTTCACAGCAAAACCTTCCAAATGCAAGCACCACACCTCAAATCAACTCCAGGCCTTTTATCTGCTTAATTGAGAATGACATAACGAAGGGATTGCCCACACCTGTCCATGAAATAGCCTTGGAGTCAATTGTCCAATTACTTTTGGTCCCTTTAAAAACAGGGTGGCACATGTTAAGGAGCTGAAACTCCTAAACCCTTCATCCAATTTTAATGTGGATACCCTCAAATGAAAGCTGAAAGTCTGAACTTCAACTGCATCTGAATTGTTTTGTTTAAAATTCATTGTTGTAATGTCTAGAACCAAAATTAGAAAAATGTTGTCTCTGTCCAAATATACTGTATATGGACCTAACTGTATCATGTTAGAACTGGCTTGTGTAGTTCTTTTCTGTTCTAGTTTCCTTCCCACTTTTTATGTATTTTATGTTGTATTTTAAATATGTGTCAATAAAAACTCCATGCTTTATTATACTGGCGCTAATCTTCCAAGTCGTTTATAGGTTTATAATGCTTTATATGGAAGTGCTCTTCAAATTTTTGGGTTAAAAATTTTTTTTGGGATTAACACAATAACTATTTGTTTTATCTACCACCATGGCATTTTAAATTCACCAACTGAAGTGTTTCTATTCACACCAATTAAGAAGAGTTTTGTATGTCCGTGGAGCTGGATTCTTTTTCTTTGCACCCTTTAAGTGTAACAACGTTTTCATAAATGAAACAAGAACCCAAGTAACTTTGTAGCCATCTTAAAAATTCTTAACCACCAAATGTCCTCAAAATTACTAGAGGCACTTCATATCACAATAGCCACAAAACTCAGCTAAAGTATAAAAATTGAGCCACAAAGTGATCCATTAGAATAAAATTTTTATTAACAATGAAATTAAAAATCACATAATAAAAAGCAGAACGCCGTATTAGGGAACGCTAGACTTAATAGACATATATACGAAAAATAGATACTCTCACACAAAATGAATATTATCTCTTTTCTCAATACACAATATAAATGAAAAATTTACATTGCTGATGCGATGATATCAATCACCATAAGGGGGTACAATATAACTCTGTATAAGATACAATATCCGGGAATAATCTTATAGGAAGGTATAATCCACCCACCGTATCACTGCCACTCCATCTATATAAGTCCCTTAAATTGCAGGTTATTAAAGTGACAGGTGAGTATAATCAACCTTATATACCATAGTAGTCTATGCTAGAATGCATTATACATAACCACAACCTTTATCCTATGTCTAAAATGACACTATATGTCCATACTGTTAGACAAACAGATACCTGAGTGTGGAGGAATCCACACGATAATTTAATAGTACTTAAGTCCAAGTCCCCTCAACCCGACGCATGTTTCGCCGCCAACTGGTTATCTTAAAAATTCTAACTACAATGGTTTCAACGTCATCCATGGAATGGAGTTTGCATTATGGTGATTGAATTTGCTATTACATGAAGATGAGCAAATTGCACTGTGTAGCCCTAGCTGTATACTTCTTAAAATAGTCACTTCAAACGGCTTTGCAGGAATTTATAAAGGCAGATTAGATGCTGTGTCCAAGTTTCTGATAACGGTGTAGGTGGTGGTATACTTCCCTTTAGTGCATTGATGAAGTAAAAGGATGTATTTTGTATCTCCTGCCATGGGAACAAAAGCTTGTCTCGTCCCGGTTTACAAACTTAACAACATTTAGAATATAAAAGTAGGTACATTTAAGCTGCAACCTTGGAAAACTCGAAATTCTCTCAAAACGGGAACTTTTGGGTGTGGTTTTATTAAATCATATCCCTTCTGTTGGAGAGTACGCAGAATAGTCCTTGCGAAAACAAGACCATTAGAAAAGTATGCATTTAAAATATTTGATCCAAGCTGCAGAATGGAAAGAGGCTAATCTTATCAATAACTGCTCAAATTGTCTTCAACTTAGTAGCTTTCATTGGTTGGTATTGTTTGGGGGCACGGTGGCTGGTATTTCACTGTTAGCGGTGGATTATTTGGGAATTGCTGTAAATATGTATCAGATTTTCCCAGTTAATATAAGAGATGATTTACCAAAGGCATGATTAACCCCTTTCTGGCCCAGAGCGTACTAATACGTATCTGCACCCTGGGCCTTATGGGCCCGATACGTATTAGTACGCCCTATCTTTAATGCAGCACCGTGACTTCAGTCGCGGTGATCGCATTAAATTTCCGGCGCCATCTTACCTCAGGGTAGATGGCGCCGTCATCCCGGGGGGCAGCCACAACCGCTGTGATTAGCTGTTGAATTCTGAACAGCTAATCACAGCATTTCTCACTGTTTCCAGCAATCAGATTGGCGGAAACAGTGATGTGCAGCCTAGGATCGGTGCTCCTAAGAGCATCGATCCCAGGCTGTTGCTAGGAGACCCCAGCCCTGGCCCCAACCCGCTACGATCGGTGCGATCGCTGATCACATCGATCGCACCAATCATAACGCTACCGCGCAGTAACAGGGCGGTCACGAGGCGGTGACCGGCTTGTGACCTGCCTATCACCGCCCCATGACCCCCTGTGATGTGAGCAGAGCCTCCAGCCAGCTATGATTGGAGTGATCGATGATGACATCGATCGCTCCAATCAGGGTACCTGAACACAGGTGACAGGGCGGTCACAGGGTGGTGACCAGCTTGTGACCTGCCTGTCACCTCCCTGTGACCCCCTGTGATGCTGCCCAGGCCCCAGCCATCTCTGATTGGTGCCATCGATGTCATCATCGATCGCACCAATCAGAGTACCTGACCGGTAGGTGACCGTGTGGTGACCGGCATGTGACCTGGCTGTCACCACCCTATCATCCCCCTGTGACCGCCCTCCAGATCCTCACACTTGGTGAGGATTTCAACAGAGCGGTCACACTAATCTGCGCTATTCTGGGCCTTGTTGTGCCACAGAATCTTTTGTGACTCCACAAGACCTTCTTCTCACCTACTCCAGTCGCTGCTGCTCTGGCATCCTGCTGCGGTCTCCTGAGTCCTGGGTCTCCTGCTCCATGTCCTGCTGCTGTGGTTCCTGCTCCAGAGCCTCCTCCAGAACCTGCTGCTGATCCTGCTGCTGAAAGAAGAACAGAAAA
Organism: Phyllobates terribilis; assembly: GCF_046119375.1. Lineage (NCBI taxonomy): Eukaryota > Metazoa > Chordata > Amphibia > Anura > Dendrobatidae > Phyllobates > Phyllobates terribilis. The sequence goes on along the minus strand of NW_027362761.1, from coordinate 14,552,007 downwards.
GACTTTGGTAAGTCCATCTCTGTTCTCCCCTCATCCATCATAATTCCCCTCTCCCACTCTCCCCTCTCCTTTTACCCCCCTTCCCACCCTAATCCCCCTCCCCCCATTTTTTTTTTTTTTTTGTGCGTCCTGCAGCGGCCGAGCGCTGACCAGTGACTACATCACTGATCAACGTCCGCTCTCGCTGCTTTTCAGGACTTTTTTTTGTCCCTGTCAATTCCCCCCCCCCCTCACTTTGCACCACCTCCGTGCGAGCATCCAGCAGCCGCCGAGAGTTGATCGGTGACGCAAATCACCGATCATCACTCGCGCTAGCTACTTTACCCTTTTTTATCAACTAACCTTTTTTCTTTTCTAGAGGGCGGTTGCGCTGTCCGATTGTGTGCTGTGCTGGGCCTTGCGGTGCCACAGAAGCCTGTGACACCATAATCGCCGCTCCTGCTCCAGAAGACATCTTACAGAAGACATCTTACAGACGACAACTGTAAGTAGGATTTACTTGGTCAGTACTTGATCGCTCAACTTTTGTCTGTTTTTTTTTCTGTGCTCTCTGCAGCGGCCGAGCGCTAATCAGTGACCGCAGATCACTGATTCGCACTCATGCTCGCTGTTTTACACTCCCTCTCCTTTGCACCACATCCGCATGCACACCCAGCAGCTGCCGAGAGTTGATTGGTGACATAGCTCACCGATCCGCACTCGTGCTCGCTGTTTGCACCACCTGCGGTAGTTCCTTTTTTTTCTCTTTTCTTCAGAAAAAAAAAAGTTCACACCAAGCACACTGACACACACAATCTAAATAAAGTACTGATACACACACACAACATACATAAGAAAAAAAATGTCCCGCTCATCCCACTAATGTCCCGCTAATTGGGCAGCTGCTCAGAAGGGGTGAGAGCAGAGCCCAAAGTAGCGACCACCTGTTGGTGGTCAAGTACAAGGACAAGAGGGATGTCCTTCTCTTGACCACCATACTTGGTGATGGCAGCACCCTCAGCACTGTACGAGGTTCTACTACACAGGTCGTCAAGCCAGACTGTGTAGTGGGGTACAACTACAAGTACATGGGGGAAGTTGATCTCTATGATCAAGTCCTCCAGCCGTACAGTGCTTTCAGAAAGGCCAAAGTATGGTACAAGAAGCTGGCCGTGCACATCGTACAGATGGCAATGCACAACGCTTTCCTTCTGTCACAATGTGCAGGCGAGACTTCTACGTCGTACCTTCAGTTCCAGGAAGTAGTGATCAAGGCCCTGATATTTGGCAGTGGTGACGGAGCAGGCCCCAGTACTTTCGGAACTGAAGGACCTCAAATTGTACCAGGCCAGCATTTCCCGAGGCAAATACCTCACAGTGGAAAAAAAGGTAGAGTCACAAAAGAAGTGCCGAGTGTGTTATAAAAGGGGAATACACAAGAACACCATTTATCAATGTGACACCTGTCCCGACAAACCTGGCTTGTGCATGAAAGAATGCTTCAAAAGGTACCATACTTCCATGCACTACTAAATGAATTTCTGACGTATGACAACCTGACGAACACTACATAACTGACTTAGTGTTCGTCAGGTTGTCATACGTCAGTTGTGTAGTGTTCGTCAGGTTGTCAGGTTGTCGTACACAACTGACGTATGACACTACATTATTGAAATTCAAAAATCAGTTAGCAATTCCAATAAGGGGGCACTTGTTGGGCATTGCCATTGTTTAGGCACATCAGGGGCTCTAAAAATGTGACATGACGCCCACAGACAATTCCATCAGAGTCAGCATTCCAAAGCGTCTCTCCTTCCCTTCCGAGCCCTGACATGCGCCCAAACAGTAGTTTTCTCCAACACATCGGGTATCAGCGTACTCAGGAGAAATTGGACAACAGATTTTGAAGTCCACTTTCTCCTGTTACCCTTGTGAAAATATTTATTTTTAACATTTTTTGGAAAAAATGTTGTTTTTTTTATTTTCACAAGTCAACGTTATAATATTTTGTGAAGCACCTGGGGGTTCAAAGTGCTCACCACACATCTAGATAAATTCATTGGGGATCTAGTTTCCAAATAGGGGGAACTTCTTGGGTATTTCCATTGTTTAGGCACATCAGGGGCTCTAAAAACGTGACATGATTCCTGCAGCCCATTCCATCAAAGTCTTCATTCCAAAGAGACACACCTTCCCTTCCGAGCCCTGCTGTGCGCCCAAACAATGAATTTCCCCCACATATGAGGGATCAGCGTACTCAGGAGAAATTGCACAACAACTTTTAGGGTCCAATTTCTCCTGGTACCCTCATGGAAAAAAAAATATTGCGGCTAAAATATTTTTTTTGTGGGAAAAAAATGTTTATTTTTTCATGGCTCTACGTCATAAACTTTTGCAAAACACTTGGGGGTTCAAAGTGCTCACCACACATCTAATTAACTTCTTTAAGGGGTCTAGTTTCCAAAATGGGGTCACTTGTGGGGGGTTTCCACTGTTTAATCACATCAGGGGCTCTCCAAACACGACATGGGGTCCACTGTCAATTCCAGCGAGTTTTGCATTGAAAACGTCAAATGGCGCTCCTTCCTTTCCGAGGCCTACCGTGCGCCCAAGAAATGGCTTTCCCCCACATATGAGGTATCAGTGTACTCAGGAGAAATTGCACAACAACTTTTGGGATCCAATTTCTCCTGGTACCCTTGTAAAAATAAAAAAATGGGGGCTAAAATACATTTTAGTGAAAAAAAGTTAAATGTTCATTTTTTCCTTTCACGTTCAATTAATTGGTGTGAAGCATGTGAAGGGTTAATAAACTTCTTGAATGTGGTTTTGAGCACCTTGAGGGGTGCAGTTTTTAAAATGGTGTCACTTTTGGGTATTTTATGTCATATAGATCCCTCAAAGTCACTTCAAATATGATATGGGCCCTAAAAAATGGTTTTGTAAATTTTGTTGTAAAAATGAGAAATCGCTGGTCAAATTTTAACCCTTATAGCTCCCTAACAAAAAAAAGTTTTGGTTCCAAAATTGTGCTGATGTAAAGTAGACATGTGAGAAATGTTATTTATTAACTATTTTGTGTGACATACAGTACAGACCAAAAGTTTGGACACACCTTCTCATTTAAAGATTTTTCTGTATTTTCATGACTATGAAAATTGTACATTCACACTGAAGGCATCAAAACTATGAATTAACACATGTGGAATTATATACTTAACAAAAAAGTGTGAAACAACTGAAAATATGTCTTATATTCTAGGTTCTTCAAAGTAGCCACCTTTTGCTTTGATGACTGCTTTGCACACTCTTGGCATTCTCTTGAGCTTCAAGAGGTAGTCACCGGAAATGGTTTTCACTTCACAGGTGTGCCCTGTCAGGTTTAATAAGTGGGATTTCTTGCCTTATAAATGGGGGTGGGACCATCAGTTGTGTTGTGCAGAAGTCTGGTGGATACACAGCTGATAGTCCTACTGAATAGACTGTTAGAATTTGTATTATGGCAAGATAAAAGCAGCTAAGTAAAGAAAAACGAGTGGCCATCATTACTTTAAGAAATGAAGGTCAGTCAGTGCGAAAAATTGGGAAAACTTTGAAAGTGTCCCGAAGTGCAGTTACAAAAACCATCAAGCGCTACAAAGAAACTGGCTCACATGAGGACCGCCCCAGGAAAGGAAGACCAAGAGTCACCTCTGCTTCTGAGGATAAGTTTATCCAAGTCACCAGCGTCAGAAATTGCAGGTGTTAACAGCAGCTCTGATTAGAGACCAGGTCAATGCCACACAGAGTTCTAGCAGCAGACACATCTCTACAACAACTGTTAAGGGGAGACTTTGTGCAGCAGGCCTTCATGGTAAAATAGCTGCTAGGAAACCACTGCTAAGGACAGGCAACAAGCAGAAGAGACTTGTTTGGGCTAAAGAACACAAGGAATGGACATTAGACCAGTGGAAATCCGTGCTTTGGTCTGATGAGTCCAAATTTGAGATCTTTGGTTCCAACCACCGTGTCTTTGTGCGACGCAGAAAAGGTGAACGGATGGACTCTACATGCCTGGTTCCCACCGTCAAGCATGGAGGAGGAGGTGTGATGGTGTGGGGGTGCTTTGCTGGTGACACTGTTGGGGATTTATTCAACATTGAAGGCATACTGAACCAGCATGGCTACCACAGCATCTTGCAGCGGCATGCTATTCCATCCGGTTTGCATTTAGTTGGACCATCATTTATTTTTCAACAGGACAATGACCCCAAACACACCTCCAGGCTGTGTAAGGGCTATTTGACCAAGAAGGAGAGTGATGGGGTGCTACGCCAGATGACCTGGCCTCCACAGTCACCAGACCTGAACCCAATCGAGATGGTTTGGGGTGAGCTGGACCGCAGAGTGATGGCAATAGGGCCAACAAGTGCTAAGCATCTCTGGGAACTCCTTCAAGATTCTTGGAAGACCATTTCCGGTGACTACCTCTTGAAGCTCATCAAGAGAATGCCAAGAGTGTGCAAAGCAGTCATCAAAGCAAAAGGTGACTACTGTGAAGAACCTAGAATATAAGACATATTTTCAGTTGTTTCACACTTTTTTGTTAAGTATATAATTCCACATGTGTTAATTCATAGTTTTGATGCCTTCAGTGTGAATGTACAATTTTCATAGTCATGAAAATACAGAAAAATCTTTAAATGAGAAGGTGTGTCCAAACTTTTGGTCTGTACTGTATATATTATAAATTTCATAATCATGTCAAATATAACCTAATCAACCCAATCATAGACTTGACGCTTTTCTCCTTCTCCAACGTTCATCAGGAGTAGTTATTCAGGCAAAAATTTCATGTATATTTAAAAAAGCTACTAATCTGGCTCCATTAGTTTGTACAGATATTCCTTAGATAGGGCCAGGCCACATAATAGGGCATTTCAAAAATGATCAGAGGAGAATCCCCCACATTCACAATGACTTGATAATGGGAAGCCTTTCTGCTGATGCCCTTTCTCATATAGGCCGAGGTAGACTCAGTGTGTGTCTCACCTAGAACATACAGGCGCCAGGAAGAACGCAACCGGAAGTTACTGCGTCACTAAGATGACCGGAAGCACGTGACCAGAAGTAGGTGCGTGTCACGGTGCGTTTCAGCAGCATCTCAGTAACAAGGCTGAGTCTGCATAGCATATCTCGGATGGCCGGAAGCACATGACCGGAAGTCATGGTGCGTTCCAGCAACTTCACAGTATGCGTACAGGGCTTAATCTGCATAACGAATCTCAGCTGCTGATATAGAAAAGCTCTTAAGGAACTCAAAGCACTGGACGATATAGTGATTAAGGCGGCTGACAAGGGGGGAAATGTTGTGATCTGGCCCACCATAAAATATGAGAAAGAAGCATTCAAACAACTTAAAAATAAAGATAACTACCAGGTTCTTCCTAGCAGTCCAATATACAATTTTTCCAATGAACTCCAAGACATTTTAGTAGGAGCTTTTGAACAGGGCATAATCCCAAAAAAAGGTATTGGAGGGCCTGACTGTCAAATTCCCGAAAACATAAACTTTTTATTTACTTCCCAAAATCCACAAAGATCCAGTGGACCCCCCCAGGGCGTCCGGTAGTCTCTGGCATGGGAGGGCTATGTGACCCAATCTGTAAATTCATAGACTATTATCTCAAAACTTTGGTTGAGACGCTGCCCTCCTATTTCAGGGACTCCTTTGACGTCCTGGGGAGGATTGACGGTATTACTCTGGACCCAGATATGTGGCTGGTGACCGCGGACAGCGAATCCCTCTTTATATGCATTGGGCATGAAGATTTGAGGGTATCACGTTTCTATTTAGAAACAAGTAGCCTGGTCAAACTGATTTTGGAATTGTTAGAATGTATTCTAACACAATTTTTTTTTACTTTCAAGGATCGATTCTACTTACAAAAGCGTGGCACTGCCATGGGCGCGGCATGTGCCCCATCGTACGCGAATCTCTTTCTCTGTTTTTGGGAGAGGGCGATTTTCCGTTGCGACGGGGCATGTGCCGCTGTCCATGTGCAGTGCTCTTTCCAATATATTGATGATCTGATGATTATTTGGCAAGGAACCGAGATTGAACTCAACGAATTCATGATGGGGTTGAATAATAACAGGTATCATATCAGGCTGACCCACAAATGGAGTAAAAGCAGAGTAGATTTCATTGATATTGCCATATTGGTTGACCAGATGGGTCTGATCCAGACTGATATTTATCGGAAGGACACCTCCGTAAATTCAGTGCTACATGCCTCATCAGCCCATATGCACTCTACCATCAAGGCTATTCCAACTGGCCAATTCTTGAGAGCTAGGCGAACATGTTTTACTAAGATAGGATTTGAACAACAAGCCAAAGATCTAAAAGATAGATTCCTGGATAGAGGATATAGCGGTAGAATGATAAAAAATGGATATAGTAGGGTGAGGGCAACTCCACGTGGAAAGCTACTCACCTCTGTAACAAAGAAAAAACAGGGGAGTTCTAAAATAAAGTTTATTTCAACATTTAACTGCGAATGGTACTCTATAAAAAAACGCTTTGAATAAACATTGGTCAGTCTTGTTGACAGATCCGGTTCTACAGAAGCAAATCTCTGATATCCCCTTAATGACAGAGAGACGGGGAAAAAACCTAAAAGACCATCTAGTAAAGAGCCACTACATCTAGGGGTATTTTCCTGCATTTAGGAGTGACCATCAGATCTGTACATCTATTAATTGTGTTGGATATACTGAGACCCTTGTAAACCTGATGGGGATAGGGCTAGCATTCGGGGTCCTTCTGTGACTAGATTTAGGTAATTAATAATTCTTTATGATACATGGTATATATTTCATGATCCCCTGCATTTCTATATTATATAGGTGGATCGATACAATTTAGGCTTTTTTGCTATAATCTAGTGTATTTGTGCGGGACTTGAATGAAATATATATCCTGGGGTAAGAGGGTTTTGTTAATGTATTGTAATCGGTTAGTATATCACTACATGCTGCTTGATAACCGGTAAACGGTGCCGATATGTGTATGCGCGCCGCAACTGGGAGATCCCTGCATCAACAAAGGTTGACTTCTAATTATTTCCGAAGCACGTCTATGACGTCAACGGAGATTTCCCCTACGTGCACCGGAAATAAATGCCGAAGTATGAACGCAGCTGGTACCTGGGGGCGGCTGGTGTATGCACAACTTGGATTGGAGAATGGTGAGGCATGGAGCGCCATAAAACAGCGTGGCAGTGAGGTAACACATACACTCCCCTTGAGAAAGCTGGAAGTGCGAAACGCGCGTTGGGGCATATGGTGGTGGCCCGCACTATAGAGCAAGAACATGGGTAGGTTCATCTTTACATCACGCTCATATCTGTGACCATGTGGTGGTGCTTTGCACCATATGGCGGCATTCATTAGTCTCTGACGGTGCTTGTACATGATTATGAGATCACATTTCTTTACTTGGTAAAACAGATGAGGGTACTTTCAGAGTCCTGCATGGGTATGTTTGCGTTCTTTATCCTGACTTTAGTTTGAGATCATGCAAGTCTTATATTTTAGTATGATCCTGCCGGGCTTACAATTATAGTGTTGGCCACATAACCTGTTCACACTTGTTATATCCTCTTTTGATGTCACCTCTGCAGTTGTTTGTGTTTTCCATCAACATTTTTATATATTCTATCAATAAAGTTTATTATTTTTATATGTTCTTCTGTCGGTTGTGCCTTTGGTTGATTTGCACCCAAATATAGGTTTATAATTTATAACCCACTGTGCTCTACTTCATTACAAATGGGGAGATTCTGATTGATACTGTATATATCTCCAACCAATATGCACGATATATGCTTTTTGAATATTGTTCTGAGTATTATACCATATCTGCTGTTACACTGAATCAATCTCAGCTGCTGATATATTTTTCTACTACCATATGCTACTGATTTCTATATCTCTACCTCATAGTTGCATAATGTACTTTTTTTGAACCCTATATTTTTGTATTTGTTTGTCACTATAGGGTGATATAGGGTGAGGAGGGCGAGTTGGCGGTGAGCGGGGGCGCCACTGCGCAGGTTATAGGGTGCCAACCTCCACAGCAAGGTAGGATCAGTTAGTGCTATAATAGGGTAAGGCACTTCCCCTTTGTATTATTTTTGTGCACTGATAATGTGGTTTATTGTTTTTTATAGCAAGATATTTTAAATATATACATTAAAAGTTACATTTTAAACTGATTAATAAGTATAAATTGAGTCTTCTGTGAGTTTTCTGATTGATCCTCTATACTGTATAACCAACATTTACGCTGTTATCTATGTATGTGATATGGCGTTCAATGGGAACTGTTAATGTGTCAATGGTGTGGTGAGGACGTGGTGCAGAAGTGGAGTTTTTCCAATAGTGGGCGGTGGAACTGTGGAAGGTTTGAGGGGTGGAGGCAGAGCTGGGGTGGAGCCTGGGCAGAGTCTCAAAGGGGCCTGAAAATTTTGCCAGTATGGGGCCATGAAATTCCTGGTGGCAGCCCTGGGAACGGATTGTAATGTTGAAAATATACTGTATTAAGGAAACAAGGAATAAGAAGTGTTGTGCCCGATAATCTGTGTTACAATCTAATGAACTTGAACTGTCCAAAAAACTTTTGTTTGTTGAAATGAACTTGTTGTCCCCTGATTTATGTGCAGCGGTTCCTGAAGATGGAGGCCTGAAGACAACGGACGCCTGCGGCCTACAAGTGAGTGTGATACACCCCACACGTGACAACACATTGAGATTGGGACACGATTTTCCTGTAAAGTGCCAGGGCATTATGGAGCAGCAGCTCGACATCGGATACCGCCCTTGGTCACTTTACATATGAGGCTATTTGGTGTAAAATGCTAGGAACACATAAACACACATTTTACTCCATCATATGTATGAAGCTATGGTGGTATAAAATACTAGGAGCACACCAACGCATGCTCACAATTGTATACAGGGTCGTAACCAGCAGCTTACAAGTAAGTATACCCCTCTTTTTTAAAAATTCAGTCTTTATTTAAATGAGGTTAAAAATCTCTCCTAAACCAAAAACAACAACAATGTGATATACCATGATGTGAAATAATGAAAAAATAATGATAATAAATATAACCACAGAGATTATATGAAATACTATGCCTTCAAATGAAGCCTATGCTTTTCCTTATAATAGCCAATATGGAAAATTATGCAAAATATGCAAAAAATAAATCACTTATTGGGTAATGTGGATCTAAGTCCTATGTAGAGTTTGAGCAATAATAAATAAATAAGTAGATATATTTTCCAAATATACATACATAGTACATACATCAATACCAAATATACGTAGATTTGATGGATAAAAATTCAGCAGATAAGTTTTATGTGCAAAAGTAGCAAATTATAATGAAAACACAGTCATGATATATAGTACATAGTGTGTCTGAAAAATTCCAAAAGACTTATTTCTATTTGGTAACTAAACCAGTAGATGTCTCAGAAGTGTGCAAAATATCGCAATAATGTTTCAGGTATAGGGGCGGCACCATGGCTCAGTGGTTAGCCTTGTAGCGCTGGGGTCCTGAGGTCAAATCTCACCAAGGACAACATCTGCAAGGAGTTTGTATGTTCTCCCCATGTTTGCGTTGGTTTCCTCCGTTTTCTACCACACCCCAAAGACATACTGATAGGGAATGTAGATTGTGAGCCCCAATGGGGACAGTGCCCATAATGTAAGTAAAGTGCTGTGGAATTAATGGCGCTATATAAATGAGTAAAATAATAATAATATATGTATCATTTGGGAGCTTACCCCTCAATATATAGATTTTTTGGCCTTTTCTTAAGGTATTTTTTCTGTATAAATTAACCTTGCTTAACCACGGAGGTTGGCACACTATTAGATACATAAACGGCGCCAGGGCCGGCTCCAGGTTTTTGTGGGCCCCAGGCGAAAGAGTTTCAGTGGGCCCCTTTAACACATACCATGATTTATGATGCACAAATAAGGCAGAGAAATATAGGGTAGGTATAGTACAATGCCAAAAATGTCACTTACTTCTTACATTACATGAGTGATATCTATTGTAAATTCTACAATAGCTCAGAAACCGGCAAATCCTCTCAGCGCACAGCGCGTGACCTGAGGGGATTCAAAAGTTTACATTTTAGACAGTATAGTCCTCCATACAGTATTATGGGCTCCACATAGTCCTCCATACAGTATTATGGGCTCCACATAGTCCTCCATACAGTATTATGGGCACCACATAGTCCTCCATACAGTATAATGGGCCCCACATAGTCCTCCACACAGTATTATGGGCATCACATAGTCCTTCATACAGAATAAAGGGCCCCACATAGTCCTCCATACAGAATAATGGGCCCCACATAGTCCACCATACAGAATAATGGGCCCCACATAGTCCTCCATACAGTATTATGGGCTCCACATAGTCCTCCATACAGTATTATGGGCACCACATAGTCCTCCATACAGTATTATGGGCACCACATAGTCCTCCATACAGTATTATGGGCACCACATAGTCCTCCATACAGTATTATGGGCACCACATAGTCCTCCATACAGTATAATGGGCCTCACATAGTCCTCCATACAGTATTATGGGCACCACATAGTCCTCCATACAGTATTATGGGCACCACATAGTTCTCCATACAGTATAATGGGCCCCACATAGTCCTCCATACAGTATTATGGGCATCACATAGTCCTTCATACAGAATAATGGGCCCCACATAGTCCTCCATACAGAATAATGGGCCCCACATAGTCCTCCATACAGAATAATGGGCCCCACATAGTCCTCCATACAGTATTATGGGATCCACAAAGTCCTCCATACAGTATTATGGGCACCACATAGTCCTCCATACAGTATTATGGGCACCACATAGTCCTCCATACAGTATTATGGGCACCACATAGTCCTCCATACAGTATAATGGGCATCACATAGTCCTCCATACAGTATTATGGGCATCACATAGTCCTTCATACAGAATAATGGGCCCCACATAGTCCTCCATACAGAATAATGGGCCCCACATAGTCCTCCATACAGAATAATGGGCCCCACATAGTCCTCCATACAGTATTATGGGCTCCACATAGTCCTCCATACAGTATTATGGGCACCACATAGTCCTCCATACAGTATTATGGGCACCACATAGTCCTCCATACAGTATTATGGGCACCACATAGTCCTCCATACAGTATTATGGGCACCACATAGTCCTCCATACAGTATTATGGGCACCATATATTGCTCTATTCAGTATAATGAGCCCCATATATTGCTCCTTACAGAATAATGGACCCCATTTAATGCTCTATACAGAATAATGGACCCCATATAATACTCAATACAGAAAATGGGCCTCATATAATGCTCCATACTGAATAATGGACCCCCATATAACGCTTCATACAGAATAATGGACCCAATATAAAGTTCCATACAGAATAATGGACCCCATATAATGCTCCATACAAAATAGTGGACCCCATATAATGCTCCATACAGAATAATGGACCCCAAATAATATTCCATACAGAATAATGGACCCCATATAATGCTCCATACAGAATAAAGGGCTCCATACAGAATAATGGACCCCATATAATGCTCCATAACGAATAATGGGCTCCATATAATGCTTCATACAGAATAAAGGGGTCCCATATAATGCTCCAAACAGAATAATCGGCCCCATGTAATGCCCCATACAGAATACTGGACCCCATATAATGCTTCATATAGAACAATGGCCCCATATAATGCTGCATATAGAATAATGGGCCCCATATAATGCTCCATACAGAATAATGCGGCCCATATAATGCTCCATACAGAATAAAGGGGCCCCATATAATGCTGCATACAGAATTATGAGCCCCATATAATGCTCCATACTGAATAATGGGCCCCATATAATGCTCCATAGAGAACGGGCTCCATATAATCCTCCATACAGAATGGGCCCCACATAATGCTCCATACAGAATGGGCCCCATATAATACTCCATACAGAATGGGCCCCCTATAATGCTCCATACAGAGTGGGCCCCATATAATGCTCCATACAGAATGGGCCCCATATAATGCCCCATATAGAATGGGCTCCATACATAAAAAAATAAATAATCAAATACTCACCTCTCCTCGTTCCCGGCTGGTTGCAAGTCTTGTCTCTGCTCAGCGCAGAGGGCCCACTGTAGTGAAGTCATCGCGCTCTCTGCCCAGAGACATCACAAAGTCAGAAGGCACGGAAGATACAGGACCTGCAGCCAGTGGGGAATGAAGAGAGGTGAATATTTCAAACAGTTTAATGCACGAGGGGGAGAAACCGGTGCCAGCTCACTCACGGGCCCCATAGTTTGCCGGTGTCCCCGACGACGACTGGGCCGCGCTTGCTCAGGGCCCCAGCACTTGCCCAGGTGCGCCAGGTGGTGATGTCGGCCCTGAATGGCGCCCCCGCTCAGCGACGGCTCACCCTGTCTGATCCTAGAAAATTAATTAAGAGGAACTTTGTGACGCATATAATAAATAGTATCCGATCTTGGCAATATATATTCCTATATGGATGTTATCTTTATCAGGAGGTATACACAGTCTATTAATGGGAACTTATGATTGTGATGTGACAGATAACGCATGCATGGTGGTATAGATCGCAATATCTTTGCGTGTCTGTGTAAGGAGGTAGTCGAGCTGTCATACTCCTTCCCCTGAAGACATCAATGAGTTTAATGTAAATGTATGAAATATGTTTTTTTTGTAGCAACAAGTGTTTATTTCATTGTGGGCTGCAATAGTAACCAACGATCACAAGCTGTCACGGTCTTCCTTTTCACTCTCTTGTACAGAACTGGGTGAAAGGTTAAGTTCTGCCCAGCGAAAGACAGCAGGGACAGTGTGAGCGTTAATTGTTAGGACAGCCTTTAGTGCTTTAGTGGGTAGGAGGTTTGGGAATCTCAGGGTAGTGAGAGATTGAGGAAGTTAGTGTTGGAGAGTTCTGGAGAGGAACATAGCTTGTGAGAAGTGAGCTGAGAGGCACAAGGCAGTAAGAATCGTGAAGGAACTGTAGAGGCGACTGAGATCCAGTTCAGCATGCAAGTGGGTGAAACCAATTAGTGGGAGAAGAAAAGAAAGAAGCGATTCCAGTGTTGGGCAGTCATGGGAGGCCCTGTAGAGAAGGGTCTTGCTCAGCTGAGGACACATTAGAGCAGGGGTCTCAAACTCGGCTGGGTATATGGGCCGCAAATGGAAAAAATTTGAATTTGGGGGGCCGCATTTTTTGTTCAATGTGACATTTTTAGTGATACCATTTTTTTTTGTATACACCTTTTGAACATTTTTGCCGTGTTTATTTTTTTATAGCTTGGGTCCTTATGGATGTGGCGATAATAAACGTGTACTTTTTTGTGTTTACTTTAGTTTACATATAAAACAGCATTTTTAGCGCCCAATATTTTTTCATGCTTTATTTTTATTTTTTTGATTTTTACAATTTTGTTTCCCCCAATTGGCCACATACAGTAAAATTGTCTTACAATTAGCATCATATAGTAATAATGGCAAACATCTTGTAGTAATGTCCCCATCTTGTACTAATGTGCCCCAACCAGGTCCCCATCCTGTGGCTATGTGCCCCATCCAGGTCCCCATCCTGTGGCTATGTGCCCCATCCAGGTCCCCATCCTGTGGCAATGTTCCCGATCCAGGTCCCCATCTAGTGGCTCTGTGTCCCATCCAGGTCTCCATCTTGTGGCTATGTGCCCCATCCAGGTCCCCATCCTGTGGCTATGTTCCCCATCCAGGTCCCCATCTTGTGGCTATGTGCCCCATCCAGGTCCCCATCTTTTGGCTATGTGCCCCATCCAGGTCCCCATCTTGTGGCTATGTGCCACATCCAGGTCCCCATCTAGTGGCTCTGTGCCCCATCCAGGTCCCCATCTTGAGGCTATGTGCCACATCCAGGTCCCCATCTAGTGGCTCTGTGCCCCATCCAGGTCCACATCTTGAGGCTATGTGCCCCATCCAGGTCCCCATCTTGTGGCTATGTGCCCCATCCAGGTCCCCATCTTTTGGCTATGTGCCCCATCCAGGTCCCCTCTTGTGGCTATGTGCCACATCCAGGTCCCCATCTAGTGGCTCTGTGCCCCATCCAGGTCCACATCTTGAGGCTATGTGCCCCATCCAGGTCCCCATCTTGTGGCTATGTGCCCCATCCAGGTCCCCGTCCTGTGGCTATGTGCCCCATCCAGGTCCCCTCTTGTGGCTATGTGCCCCCTGTGCTGTTCTTCACACACATAAAAAAAAAAAAGATGATTCTCACCTGTCCTCCGTTCCCTCGGCGGCCTTCCTGCAGATGTGGCCGCAGGCACCACAGAGTCAGACCCCTTGACGATCCCGACCTGGTCCAGGAGGAGCCGCCGACAGCAGCGCTGCATTGCCGCACACAGACTGTCTCCCAGCACAGCATTTCCAATGCCAGCCGCCGGCCAATCAGAGGCCAGCAGCTGACATCAGCGTACGGCAATGACGTCATACTCACTGCGCCGACACGCAGATATCAGCTGCTGGCCTCTGATTGGTCAGCGGCTGTCATTGGAAATGCTGTGCTGGGAAACAGTCTCTGTGTGGCAATTCAGCGCTGCTGTCGGCGGCTCCTCCTGGACCTGGTCAGGATCATCAAGGGGTATGTGCCTGCGGGCCGCATAAAGCAGCCTCAGGGGCCGCATGCGGCCCGCGGGCCGCGTGTTTGAGACCCCTGCATTAGAGTGACGTAGCTCCAAGGGAAGCCCTTGTTAATGGATCACAGACTGCTGTTTGGGTGCAGGGTTCACAGCGTAACATACTGACCCATGTGTCCCTGCACCGGGAACACTGAGTTGTATCTCATTTGCTCTGCTTGTTTTCTGTCCACATGTAAAGTGCCATCGCCCAAAATTGATAAGAACGTTCCTCTGTATAAGACAGAAGTTGTAAAGTGTACTGCCTGCTGCCTTGCATCCCCTAAGTGTGTTGCCAAGTAAAGAGTGCCTTGTTTTTATGAACGTGTCTGGTGTCCTTGTCGTGAAGTCTAATGGACCTGGTGAAGAGTGGAACGGAAAAAACAACCTTAATTAGATATATACGAAGTATGATTGTGGTTATACTATTGAGGAGTGGAATGGGACTGGCCTGAAGATGGAGGTACCAATAGCAACACTTCCAGTATTCCATTATAGCAACACTTCCAGGATTCATGACACTCGCCTATGGCTGCCACCTTGGGTACCATTACACCTGTACTAAACTAGTGCGCCATCATGGGTTAAATGAGCTCACTACTGGAGCTGGGCATCAGCGCAGTCTATTGGAAATGGCTGAATGCGGCTTAAGTGTGCGAGTGCGAAGTTCAGCTAAAAGTCTGCATCCAGACATGTTCAGCATACATGCGCGGCATGTGTAGTTTTGTATTGGAGGACGCGGATGCATGCACGGTCTTATTGGGCATCAGTAGCGCATGCGTTCAGGGATACTAAGGACCCTCTAGCGATTATACCTCCAGAGGAAATGACGTGTACTCACTCGACTGACATGCACAGTTCGCCTGTGACAGACAGACTTCGGTTGCATTACACATAGTGACCTCTCCCCCTATTAACATCTTAGGGGCAGAGGTGATTAATGGGAGGATTATTTATATGGGTTGTGTCATACATTATGAGACCTGCAACCTGGCCACAGAATCTGCACCATGGACATCATTTCCTGATGCCATTTTATCCTAAAAGCCTCCTGAGGAACCACATGATGGAGATGAAACCCGACGAGGCAGAATATAGCAAGAGACTCAGATGAGTAAATGCAATATGGGGATGCTTGCTTTTATTCCTTCATTTCAGCTATGCCTTTTGTGTTATCCTTAACATGCCTAGCATTTATCCCATCCCTTATCAGAAAGTCTTGATTTATGATATGGCCTTAGATTGAATCCCTATTATCTTCTATTATTATCAGATATCGTGAGTATTTTCTAGGATCAGAGAGGACAAGCCATCACTGACTTGGGGCATCATTGATGTATCTAATAGGGTGCCAATCTCCACGCTTAGGCAGGGTTAATTTATAGGATATTATAGGGAAAGGCATAGGCTTCATTTAAAGGCATAGTGTTTTATATAATCTCTGTGGTTATATTTATTAGTATCATTATTTTTTTTATTTTACATCATGGTATATCACATTATTGTTGTTTTTGGTTTAGGAGAGATTTTTATCCTAGTTTAAATAAATATTGAACTTTTTAAAAAGAAGGGTATACTTTACTTGTAAGCTGCTGAACATACAAACACACATTTTGTTCCATCATATGTACAGTATTAGGTTATTGTGGTGTAAAATGCTAGGAATACACAAACACACATTTTACACCATCATATGTATGAGGCTATGGTGGTGTAAAATGCTAGGAATACACAAACACACATTTTACACCATCATAAGTATGAGGCTATGGTGGTGTAAAATTCTAGGAATACACAAACACACATTTTACACCATCATATGTATGAGGCTATGGTGGTGTAAAATGCTAGGAATACACAAACACACATTTTACTCCATCATATGTACAGTATGAGGTTATGGTGGTGTAAAATGCTAGGAATACACAAACACACATTTTACACCATCATATGTATGAGGCTATGGTGGTGTAAAATGCTAGGAATACACAAACAAACATTTTACTCCATCATATTGTGGCAAGACGACTCGCTCGGCTCTCCCGGAGGCAGACTCAGGACACACGTTCTCGTGCAGGGTTCACAGGAAAAATAAACAAGACCCCCTTTGGGTTAAATGGGAAAACAAAACAAAATATGGCTCAATCCATAGGTGAGCAGGTTCCGCCGCTCTCGGTAGCACAAACTGCACAACAAAGTCATGGTAAAAAGCTCTGCAGCTTCCACAACACTGTCTGGAGACATCACTCTCCAGACCACACTCCAGAGGAAAAAAAAGGAACTGAGCTTTTACACATTGCTCAGCCTAACCCTGAGGGGAGGTAGGGAAAATGGCGTCCCGCCCTCTTTGCTATTCCCATGAAACCGCACACCCTTTAACAGAGTAAACCCACCAGCATATAACATGCTGGCAGAAATAAAGTAGGTCTTAGTTCAAACAGGAGAGCATCCTGAGTGACACATACCTCCCCTCACATATAAAACCAGCGACACTGTCACATATCCCCCCCTCTGCCCAAAGCCAGGGGTTTGGGCACCTTCTGACACCAGGCAGGGAATCCTAGAGAGGGCATCTGCATTCCCATGTAACTTCCCAGGCCTATGCTCCACATGAAGTTAAAATCTTGGAGCCCTAGGAACCATCTAGCTATCCTGGCATTTTTACCCCTCTGCTCCCTCAACCATCTCAATGGGGCATGTTCTGATACTGATCTAAACTTCCGGCCTAGTAGGTAATATTTCAGTGTATCCACGGCCCATTTTATGGCTAAACACTCTTTGTCTACTATGGCGTAGTTCTTCTCGCAGGAGGACAGCTTTCGGCTCAGATAGAGAATGGGATGTTCTTCCCCATTTATCTCTTGAGAGAGTACAGCCCCTAGACCAACCTCTGAAGCGTCCGTCTGGACCACAGATTCTTTCTTAAGGTCTGGCGTGACCAGGACCGGCTGCTTGCACAGTGTTAGCTTCAACTGTTGAAAGGCGGTCTAAGTTTCTTCCGTCCATTTCACCATAGTTGATTTGGTGCTGTTACGGATCCGGGAGGTGGAACCCCTGTGCTACGGTGCAAGGAGGGACCCAGAGGGGCGTAACTAAGTATCAACCCGGACCGACCCTGGTCGTACGGCGGCTAACGACTCCGTGACCAGGGAGGGACCGAGCCGAGGGACCAGGTGCTACTCTGGGGACGACCTTGTAAGGGAGCAGGTGACTCCCACGGTACAGATGGCAGGGACTGACCGGAATAGCAAGTAGGCACAGCAGGCAGGCTGGCGAACAGAAGCCTCCAGGTAGGCAATCAGGTAGACACGGCAAGTGACGGCAGGAGTCTCTAGGTGAGCTGGCAGGTGGTCACGGCAAGTGATGGCAGGAGTCTCTAGGTGGTCACGGCAAGTTACGGCAGGAGTCTCTAGGTGGGCTGGCAGGTGGTCACGGCAAGTGACGGCAGGAGTCTCTAGGTGGTCACGGCAAGTGACGGCAAGAGCCTTCGGGAAGGCACGGCAGGTAACAAGCAGGCAACAGGCAGGTCACAGGCAAGTGCTCCCAGGTGAGTGGGCTGGCAGGCACGGCAGGTAACAGGCAGGCATCAGGCAAGTGCTTCCAGGTGAGCGGACTGGCAGGCACGGCAGGTAACAGGCAGGCAACAGGCAAGTTATCCCAGGTGAGCGGACTGGCAGGCACGGCAGGTAACAGGCAGGCAACAGGCAAGTGCTCCCAGGTGAGTGGGCTGGCAGGCACGGCAGGTAACAGGCAGGTAACAGGCAGGTAACAGGCTGGCGGGCAAGACTGCTAGTCAGGCTAGCAGTGGGACCTGAGGGCTGAAGCAGAGGTCAGAAACACTGTGCAACAACTTTTGCTCGGGCACCTTCATTTTGGAGGAGGTGCCTTATATATGGGAGGACCCTCGGCTATTGGCCGGGGACTCCTTAGGACGCAGCTCCCCGGGCACTGTGCTTAGGGCGCGCGCTCCCTCCCACTTAAAGGGGCCGCGCGCGCCCTAAGCACAGTGCCCGGGGAGCTGCGCGCGCCGGCAGCAGGAAGAGGAGTGCTGGAGAATGCAGAGCGGGGAGCGCGGGGAGCGAGGAGGTGAGTGGGACGGCGTCTCTACCTGGCAGGGGGCAGAGACGCCGATGCTACAGGTGCCATCATGGCGAAATTCGGGATAAACCGCCGGTAATATCCCACCATTCCCAGGAACGCTCTCACCTGCTTCTTCGAGAGTGGTTGCGGCCAGGTTTGAATTGCCTCCACTTTCTTGATTTGCGGCTTTATTTCGCCTCTCCCAACGACATAACCCAGGTACTTGGCCTCCTCTTTTCCGATGGCACACTTTCTCGGATTGATGGTAAATCCCGCCTTCCTTAGCGCCTCGAGAACGGCTTGTAGTTTAGGTAGGTGACTAGTCCAGTCTGGGCTAAAGACCACAATGTCGTCAAGGTAGGCTGCGGCATACTTCTTATGTGGGGCTAGGATCCGATCCATAGCCCTCTGGAAAGTGGCTGAGGCCCCCTGTAGTCCGAACAGCATCCGCCTGTGTTGAAAACACTCATCAGGTGTTGAGAAAGCCGTCTTCTCCTTAGCCGTCTGGGACATGGGGATCTGCCAGTAGCCTTTCGTCAGGTCAAGAGTGGTGATGTACCTCTCCGGTCCAAGCCTCTCGATGAGTTTGTTGACGCAGGGCATTCGGTACGCGTCACACTTGGATACCTCATTCAGCCGGCGGTAGTCATTATGAAACCTCCTCCACCTTGCCTTCTAGTGCGGCTCCCAGGCAAGGAGTTTCCACAGGTTCCCGGTTCCGCCACGGCTTGAGCAAATTCACATGATATATTTGATGCGGCTTTCTTCGTCCCAGCTGGTGGACTTTATAATTAACCTCGCTGACTTTCTCCACCACTTCGTACGGACCTTGCCATTTGGCGAGGAACTTGCTCTCAACGGTAGGGATTAGCACCAAAACACAGTCGCGGGCTGGAACTGTCTTAGTCTCGCCGACCGGTTATATACCCTCGCCTGGGCTTCCTGTGCCTGGAGGAGATATTCCTTCACAATGGGCATCACCTTGGACATTCTCTCCTGTAACTGGGCGACATGTTCGATGATACTCTGGTGTGGCGTGACTTCGGCCTCCCAAGTTTCCTTGGCGATGTCTAGGAGACCTCTTGGATGCCGCCCATATAGGAGCTCAAATGGGGAGAAGCCAGTGGAGGCTTGAGGAACTTCTCTGACCGAGAAAAGCAGAAATGGGAGCAGGTAGTCCCAGTCTCGCCCATCCTTTTCAACGACCTTCTTGAGCATCCCCTTTAAGGTCTTGTTGAAGCGTTCCACTAGGCCATCCATTTGTGGATGATAAACCGAAGTCCAAATCTGAGTTATCTGAAGGACTCTGCAAAGCTCCTTCATCACCTTGCTCATGAAGGGGGTTCCTTGGTCTGTCAGCATCTCTTTTGGCAGACCTGTCCGAGCAAAAATATGGACCAGCTCCCGGGCTATACTTTTACTGGACGAGTTCCTTAGGGGAACCACTTCAGGGTACCGGGTCACATAGTCCATGACGACCAGGATATATTGGTGGCCCTGAGCTGATTTAACTAAGGGGCCCATGAGGTCCATAGCAATCCTCTCAAAGGGAACCTCTATCACAGGTAGTGGGACTAAGGGGCTACGGAAGTGGGAGGAGGGAGTGGTTATTTGGCAGGTGGGGCAGGACCTACAATAGTTTTGAACTTCTCGGTAACACCCTGGCCAATAAAACCTTCTCAGTATCCTCTCCTGAGTTTTCTCGACCCCTAGGTGTCCCCCCAGAACATGTGAATGGGCCATATCTAGTACCCTCCGTCTGTATGGCCCCGGCACTAACAGCTGTTCCACTATCTCACCTCCCCTTAGTTTGGCCACCCGATATAGCAACTCCCCCTGCACTGCAAAGTGGGGGAATCTGGTGTCGGCCCCCGGCTCTTGGGCAACCCCATTACATACAGTAAACTGGTCAAATGCCCCCTTTAAGGTCAGGTCTCGAACTTGAGCAGTCCCAAAGTTCTCTCCGGACATATCTAACTCAGGGAGGTCGGTCTCCTCGGTCACCGTCTCACCCTCGTCACCAACAAGGACGCACAGTGGGAACTCCTCCTCCTGAGACTTCATAGGGGACTCTTCTCCAAGGACCTGGCTTTTCCTCACGCTACTTAGTCCAGTTCCCTTCCCCCACAAGTCCCAAAATAAGGAAAAATCACGGCCCAATATGACGGGGTGTATCAGGTCCTTCACTACCCCGACTTCATGGGACTGGGCACCACAGTCTGTCCCCACTGTCACTGTAGCCATGGGATAGTCCTTGGCGTCACCATGGATGCACCGAACGCCCACAGTTTTGGAAGGGATCAACTGGTGGGGAAGGGTAGCTCTGATCAAGGTCACCAGACTCCCGGAGTCCAACAGCCCAAGCACTTTTACTCCATTAATGGACACTGCACACGCCTGCGGCCCCTCGCCGGGTCGACAGTCAACGCTACAGGCTGGATAGGCATAATAGGAGACCCGTCTGCCTAGGCTGCAGTCCATGGGCTCAGGGGATATTTGACACCTGGCGGCTACGTGTCCAGGGTTGTGACACCGCCAACAGACTATATCTTTACCAACAGTCCTTGTGGCACCTTCAGTGGGAGTGGGACGTCCCCCAGTGGTGACTCTAGACCCCTTACGTGCTGAACCCGCCCCCTTTTGGGTATCCCAGTACGGAGAAATGACTGCATCCGGTTTCCCGAGGGATCTCTCAACTACCTGGTACCTCTCTACCAGGCCGATGAAGTCATCTGCGTTCTGGGGATCACCCTGGGCAACCCAGGTCTGTACTGGCTTGGGAAGGGAATGCATGAATCAGTCAATCACCACCCGCTCAACCATCTGGGCCGAAGTGGAGGACTCTGAACAAGATGCAGTAGGTCAAACATTTGCGAGCGAGGGGGTTTGTAGCTAGCATACGCCCAATGATGAACTCGTTGGGCTCTCACCGCCATATTTACTCCCAGGTGTGCTAAAATCTCTGTCTTTAGCTTGGGATACGCCTTATCATCTTGCAGCGCCAAGTCGAAATATGCCTTTTGGGGTTCACCCGATAAATATAGCGCCAGAACCTCTGCCCACTGTACTGGTGGAAGTTTCTCCCGATCAGCCACCCTCTCAAAAACAGTCTGAAATGCTTCTACATCATCCCCAGGGGGTCATCTTCTGCATGGCCCACCTTACCGCCTTCCTGACATGAGAATCATCAGTCGGCCCTGGGGGTGGGGCAGCCGCCCTGCTCTGGATGGCGTCCGCCAGAAGCTGTATCTGCTGTTGCACCTCCTGCTGGTGCTGCTGCTGCGACTGGATTTGCTGAAGCAACAGTTTGGTCGTCTCCTGGAGCTGCTGCTGCTTGCTCTGCTGGCTCTGCAGGTGTGGCTGCTGCATGGTCTGCTGGCTCTGGACCAGGTGCTTAAATAGCTCCTCCATGCTGCTGGACTTCTCTGGCTGGCTGCCGGCCTTCACCCAGGACAACCACCGGTCTTTGTGGCAGGTACACGGGTTCCTGGAATCTTGAAGCACTCTCACACCAACTGTGGCAAGACAACTCGCTCGGCTCTCCCGGAGGCAGACTCAGGACACACGTTCTCAAGTTACCTTTATGCTGGTTTATTATATGACATAAACTCGTGCAGGGTTCCACAGGAAAAATTAACAAGATCCCTTTGGCTTAAACGGGAAAACAAAACAAAATATAGCTCAGTCCATAGGTGAGCAGGTTCCGCCCGCTCTCGGTAGCACAAACTGCACAACAAAGTCCTTTTAAAAAGCTCTGCAGCCTCCACAACACTGTCTGGAGACTTCACTCTCCAGACCACACTCCAGAGAAAAAAATAGGGACTGAGCTTTTACACATTGCTCAGCCTAACACTGAGGGGAGGTGGGGGAATGGCGTCCCGCCCTCTTTGCCATTCCCATAAAACCGCACAACCTTTAACAGAGTAAACCCACCAGCATATAACATTCTGGCAGAAATAAAGTAGGTCTTAGTTCACATGTGGCGCCCCTGAGGGTTCAGTCGCCACAGGAGTACTGCACCTCAGCTCGAGGTGTGGTATCTCCTCTTCCAGGTAAGGATGGAGCAATTCTCAGGACCCTACTTCATCATTCAACACTACACCACTTCTGTCCTGAGGGGGGCTTTAAGGCACCATAGTGCTGCCCCAGCCGGGATAGAGGAGATGGGGGGAACCAAAAGATAGGGGGAACCATGTAGTGGGTGAAGGTGGAGGACACACTTTTAGGGTACACTTACCTATTCATATTTAAACTTTAGCCATCTTAGGTTCAAGGTCTTTTGATTGTGATCTTCATCGCTGAATGTGGCTTTCTGATAGAACCTGCAGCCTATTGAAGATACACGGTCCTCGTTCTCTGGCCTTGAAGCGAGGAGCGGGCTAGAGTTAATGGTTGTCTCTACCCGGTCAAGGTCCCTACCTAAGAAGGCCTGGAGGGGAGCAGAGGAGACAAGCTCCACAGGCAAAAGGATCCCAGGGGGATACAGATGGAGCGGCATACGCCACCTGTACTCTTATTCTGGCCTAGTCAGAGGGACTCCTGCTGCAAGAGGAGTGACCGGCCACCGATATCTGGCTTTGCTACTTCACGTCTCTGTCAGAGAAGCCCGGAGGCTTAGTGGATCCCAGGAGGGTTACGGACGGAGCGGCATACGCCACCTGTACCTCTCTACCTGCGTTTTATCCAGAGGGACCCGGCCTTACACCTAGTTCTAACCACACAAACAGTCAAGTGAAGACTTAGTGGGAGAACTCACCTAGGAGAGGAACACACACCAGAGGGGTCTCGACAGGTGCTCCTGATCAATCTGGAAAGTGCTGGACCCCCCTTCCTGGTGGCCGCAGCACGCCGTGAGGAGCAGAGGGAAGCTTTGCGGCTAAAGTTCATCTTAATGTGAGTAAAAAAACCCTGGATGACTTCACACCCTGCTTCAGCCTGTTATTTACTGTGCGGCACTGCACCCACCATCCTTCCTCACACTGCCCTGAGGCCCGCTCCACCTGCGGGGAGCCGTCCCATCTTAGCTGTCCGTAACACCGGCCTCAGTGGACTGAAACAGCGCCGGTGTCCGTCACCGGGAACCGTAGGTGGCATAGTCGGAAAATTACCACTCAACCCTGAAAGCCCATTACATCTTTTATTGTGACCGCCCTGGGCATGGACCGGGTCCGGGCCACGACTGCAACCCCCAACATCTGACACGGCTCCGAGTAACCCCACTTCCCAGGGTGAGGGCTGTGAGCGTCACACACACAGGAGAGCATCCTGAGTGACACATACCTCCCCTCGCATATAAAACCAGTGACACTGTCACAATAGGTACAGTATGAGGTTATGGTGGTGTAAAATGCTAGGAATACACAAACACACATTTTACTCCATCATATGTATGAGGCTATAGTGGTGTAATATGCTAGGAATGTAAGTGTAAAATCAGCAAAATGTACGCTGGGAAAGAGAGAAAGAAAAACAAAGTATAAATTCAGGAAAAAGAACAATCCAGAAATACTTTTTAGGGGCGTGAAATACTCCCACCATCACAGACACATACAATTAAGAATGTTAAACATTAAATACATTTATACAGCTGGTATTGTGTATCAATCCATTTGAGGAGAGTCCCTCTAGGTCCACAAACAGTAAATATAAAACGTCTACACATTCCTGTTAAAATGCCAGGGTTTTGCCATGTAAAAAAATCATACCAAAAATGATAATTTCTGAACTTTTTCCACCTTTAATGTCACCCATAATCTGCACAAAGCAATTAAGAAATAAGCTGAAATCTCTTTTTGCAGAGAGAAAAATATAGAATAATGTGGTTGCATAAATACACACACCCGTAGACCTCTTGCAGACATCCATTTTTCACATACAAGTGCTCTCTGTGGTTTTAACGAGTCAGAGTGAAGGTGGAGATTTTTTTTCTCATCGTACAAGAAAAACTGATGACACTTGGATCACATTTTGATCAAATGATCAAATTATGATCAAAGTCATGTAAATGAGCCCTTAAACTAATACTTTGTTGAAGTACCCTTTGAATTCATGACAACATTCAGTCTTTTTGGATAGCAGTCTAGTCTATAAAAATGACACATCTAGAATTGTCAACCTTTACCCACTTTTCCATGCAGTAGCTCTTCAAATCTGTCAGAATGTGAGGGCATCTCCTAGGTACACTGCCCTCTTCAGGTCACCCACAGATTTTTAATCGGGTTCAGGTCTGGGCTCAGGCTGGACCATTGAAAAATGTAGATCTTAGTCTGGTAAAGATAATTATTTTATGTTTTGGCTGTATGCTTAGGGTTGTTCTTGTACTGAAAGGTGAATTCTTCTTCATCTTCAGCTTTTTAGCAGAGGCCTGAAAGTTTTGCATCTTTGGGGGGTAATTGTGGAGACCAAACATTGTAATTTCTGGTGTTTCAATTCTTTTTCAGTTTCATCATTTCCTGTACGAGATCAATATTTATATATGTATTAATTCAGGTGGATTACACACACAACAATACCAAATATGTTATGTTTTAGATTTTGCTATTTTCATTTGGGGAAAAGGGAGAGAGTTAAACTTTTATAATTAGGGGGTATTGTTTTTTATACTTTTTAATTTTTTAATGTCTTTATATTTTTAATTAGTTCTTTAGGAGACTTGAACCTGCGATCACTTGATTACCTAAACAATACACTGCAATATCACAATATGACTGCTGATACATGCTGCCCTATCTACAGGCAGCATTTATCAAAAGGTGGCTGCATGTGTTTCAGATAGAAACATAGTTTAAAAGTCGCCGGGGACCAAGCCACACAGGAAACTGTCACAATTCCTCCGTTCAGTGACTTATTGCTATGCTGTCTTATGAAAACTGGGTTGAGCTGAGTTGTCTGTGCTTTGATTGACAGCTTGGCTGCCCAATCTGTGACTAGGAGGTGCAGGACTTTCTCTAGGTGTTCTGTGTTTTGGAGATTGCCCAAACTATTTAACCCCTTACTGACCAGACCAATTTTTTTTTAATCTGACCAATGTTACTTTATGTAGTAATAACGCTGGAATGCTTCGGTATATCCTATAGATTTTGAGATTCTTTTTTGTGACACATGATGCTTTATAATAATGGTAAATTTAGGTTGATATGTTTTGCGTTTATTTATAAAAAAATATCAGAAATTTGACAAAAATGTTTTAAAAATTGCAATCTTCAAACTTTGAATGACTATCCCTTTAATCTCAATAATTATACCACACAAAAACATTAATAAATAACATTTCCCTCATGTCTGCTTTACATCAGCACCATTTGTAAACTGTTGTTTTATTTTGTTAGCATTTTAGAAGATTTAAAAATGTAGCAGTCATTTTTCATTTTTTTCAAGGAAATTTACAAAATGTATTTTTATGGGGACCTGTTCAGTTTTGAAGTTATTTTGGGGATCTTATATGTTGGAAACCACCCAAAAGTCATACCATTTTAAAAACTGCACTTCTCAATGTATTTAAAACTGCTTTCAGGTAGTTCATTAACCCTTCTGGTTCTTTTCAGGGACTAATGGAAAGTGGCATGACAAGAATGAAAAAGTTTATTTTTACCACCTAAATTTTGATAACTTCTGTACAGGCCGCTATAAACCGGCAGACTCTAAGGCCGTTATTTGACCATGAACTGCCAAGGCAAACATCAGGACCACAGAATCAAGATATCAGGGTGCCAATGAGGTTAAAGAGGGAGACCCCACACTGTGTACACTATTTAGATTCTGTAGTCACCATTGACAGCAGAATCTAAGGGGTTAAACGTCCATGGTCAGTGCCAACACTGATCGTGGCTGAGGCAGCAAGTTGTCAGCTATAGTGTACAGCTGATAGCTACAGGATTGTCACATGTTGGAGAACGCTAGTCTCTTATATCGCAGGTCAGTAAAAAGACGTCTATTGGTCACTAAGGGGTTAACTGAGTAGTCCGCCCTTGATCCCTGCTAGAGGTAGTTTGTGCTTCCTGGTGAGTGTTTGCCTGATTCAGTTGTTCTGAGTTCTGATCTCTCTCTGCCTGACCCTTTGGACCGTGTTCTGACTATCCCTTTTGAGTTGTCCTTTTACTTTGATCCTCTATCTCCTGGTATTTTGACCCCGGACTGTGACCTGACTTACGCCTTTGTCTTTTCTCCTGGTTATCTACAGTAGTGTTCAAAATTAGCAGTGTGTTCAAAAACATGAGTTAAGCACAAAATCTTTATACTTGTTTTTATTTTCATGCATTGGGAACATTGCACACTGTTTTCTAATTCAAAACATGAAGAGAAATGTATAGAATTTTTAACTACTTTACAGAAAATAACAAAACATGAACATTGGGCTGTTCTAAGAAATAGCAGTGTCTGTATTGGTCTTTACAAACTCACAATATGTGCTTTTTTGAGGATTTAGCATTCCTGTGGATCACTAAGCTAATATTTAGTTGTATACCCACAGTTTTTTAGAACTGCTTCACATCTATGTTGTGTGAGGTGAGCAGGGTGGTAGTTGTGGCGAGGGGCTGCTGCTGTGCTCCCACACCCTGACTCCCCAAAAAGAATAAATATTGTCCAGTCTGTCTAGTCCTATATGTACTAAAGCTTCTAGTTTGTGTGTACTGAATAGCACTCACATTTTTCCTTGAGAGTCTCATCTGCTCCGGAGTTCCAACTTCAGCTGCAGGCAGACAATCAAGCACAGACTCTTGCTCCTTTTTCAACAGAACAACTTTACTTAACTCTTCCAGTTCAGTTTTGGCCATAGCACATTGTGATACAACAGTCAGAGTTTCAATAGAAGATATAATACAGCACATGTTCTGTTGCTCATCCTGAGCTCTCCCTGCATTCTCTGTTACCTCAGTCTCTGCAATGCCTTCCTCTTCCAATACAGTTTTCATGCTTCCTGACCCACTATTCTGCTTGTTCAGCATCCCACTGAACAAAGTGGCGGAAGTCCCCACACTGTATATCCTACCCTTCAGCGTGCTTCTCATATTTTCTCAGGCTCCAGGCCTAATCTGCTTCTACTCAGTCCTCTCTTCTCTCTGCATCACTGTTGACCTTGAGCCATAAGGCCCTGAACGTCTCCGCTCCCTCAATTATACCTCCTGCACAAGCTTGAACATTACAACTTCTTACACTCTATTCCCCTATCTGACTAAACCATGAAGTACTCCTACTTATAACTTCACTCCCTCTCCCAACTGGGAAAACCCATGGACACAACAGCTACAACTTCTACCTATTCCTCACATTACAGTGCCCCCTGTCTTCTACTGAACCCCTAGTACATAGCTAACCTTATCTTATTCCTACATTTATACCTTATTCTTTTCCAATATTAACTTGTTACAGTATTCTAACACACACTTCCAATAATTCACCATAACGTACATATTCCGCATTACAAATGTACTTGTTTTATCAAGAAGAGATGCAGAGTGTGTGCAGGCATCCACACACCCTTACAGTTGCATACAGTCAACCAACTTCCGGCACCTGTCAACTGTTGTTCCAGCACAGGATGGTTTGACTACATCCCACATTTTTTGGGCATTTGTTGGCTTTGCCCAGGAAATAGCATTTTTGATGTCACCCCACAAGTGTTCTATCGGTTTAAGGTCCGAGGATTGGGCTGGCCACTCCACAACCTCAATTTTGTTGGACTTGAACCAAGATTTTGCTCGTTTACCGGTGTTTTTAGGGTCGTTGTCTTGTTAAAACATCCATTTCAAAGGCATATCCTCCTTGACGTAAGACAACATGACCTCTTCAAGTATTTTAATATATGCAAACTGGTCCATGGACAATTCTTTACAAAAAAACACAAAAAAATCAAGATGTATAAATTTTCTAAATACAGATTTTCCATTTGAACATTCTGATTTTTTTGTATGCAGATTTTTTATTTAAACATCTTGATTTTTTATTTATACATCTTGATTTTTTCTTCTGTAATTGGTTAATTTTTTTGGTTGTCTTTCTCTATTATTTCTGATATGCCTTATTGTTTAAATAAGGATGGATGTTATATGCTCTGTATTTATGGATGTTACACTTATATTAGATCTGATCTGTGCCATGATTGGCTGCTGCATGTTTTTAAGCTTGTACCATGATGCATTCTTTAATCACTAAGGGCGTAAGCCAGAAACGCGTCGAGATTGCATCTCTGCGATCATGGACCTTTATATATTTTAATACTTTGCAAAAATGAAGTGAGAATAAATTTTTATTGGAGACTATTCCCACTTTTTCTTTATGCAAACTGGTCCATGATCCCTGGTATGCGGTAAAAGGTTCGGTACCATAGTAAGAGAAACATGCCCATATCACGATACTTGCACTGCCATGCTTCACTGTCTTCAGAGTGTACTGTGGCTTGAGTGCAGAGTTTGGGGTTCGTCTGATGAACTGTTTGCGGCTCTTGGACCCAAAAAGAACAATTTTACTTTCATCAGTCCATAAAATGTTTCCCCATTTCTGTTTAGGCCAGTTGAAGTGTTCTTTGGCAAATTGTATCTACTTCAGTACATGTCTTTTTTTTAACAGTGGGACTATGCGGCGACTTATTGGTAAGAGATAAGCTTCACACAGGCATCTTCTAACTGTCACAGTACTCACAGGTAACCAGAGACTGTCTTTGATCGTCCTGGAGCTGATCATTGGCTGAGCCTTTGTTATTCTGGCTATTCTTCGATCCATTTGAATGGTAGTCTTGCTTATTCTACCACGTCTCTCTGGTTTTCCTTTCCATTTCAAAGCATTAGAGATCATTTTAGCTGAACAGCCTATCATTGTCTGCACTTCTTTATAAGTTTTACCCTCTCCAATCAACTTTTTAATCAAAGTGCGCTGTTCTTCTGGACATATTTCTCAGGCTTTCAAGGAGAAATGCATGTACAACATGTGCTGGCTTCACCCTTAAATAAGGTCCCCCTGATTCACACTTGTTTCTTCACAGAATGATTGACCTCACTAATTGAACTCTACACTGCTATTATTTTGAACACACCCCATTTCAATTAATTATTCAAATACACAGACTCAAAAACATGCTGATCATGAATGCTGAGTCTGTTGGTTTTCTTAGAATCTACTGCACCAACTAGTAAATTGTTTGCCTTGTGGTAATATAATTTATACCAAAAACAGTGATTAATCTGGTTAGTCATATTGGACTGCTATTATTTTGAACACTACTGTACATGCTCTCTTGGTATTGAACCCGGAATATCTGACTTCTCTGCCTCACAGTCTGTCAATAAGTAGTGACTAGCTGTCACGGGTGTGTCGCCACGAAGATCGTCACGATTACACAGCCTTACTTCTCGCAGCTGACTTTTTGGTGCTTTGTGTTTTCGGCAGTGAGGGAGTTAATTCTCTCTCTCTCTGTGCTAGACGAGGTCCAGCCTCGCCCAGCTGCAATCAATGCTGCTGTAGTGAGTCTCCTTCAAATGCCTGCTGGTCTGTTTGGGAAGTGTCGGTGAAAGCATTTCATACAGACTTACAGAGCGGATCGTGGTATTTGGAGTTTCTGAGATAAGTGTATTTGGAGTGCATTTTCCCTTCCTCGCTTTATCATTTATCTCCTTTCCCGTTCGTGTTCCCTCTGTTGTAGTTGTGTAGTTTTTGTATGCAAGGTGGTTTTGGTTTTTCCCTTGTACTGTCTCGTTCGTCTAAGTACTGTGTGTGGGCATATTATTACTTGTCCTCTTTTGTTGTGATCGGGGTCCTTCTCAGGACTAGATTACTTTGGTGCAGGGATCCTCAGGAGGTAGGGGTTACGCTGGTGGCCTGGACCTCTGTACCTTTAACAGTACCTCCAGGTTGAGGGATTAGTCAGGGCCCCAGCTTAGGGTCAGCTTAGGCCCCCTACCTCCAGTATACAGAGACAGCGTGACATTTTCACCGACCCACTTAGTTTTTCTCCAGCTACCATGGATCCAGTAGCCGGTCTAGCTCGGCAGTTGCAGAGTTTGTCCATGGAGCTGGCGGACGTTAGGTCCAAGGTTTTGCATCCTCAGGAGCAAGCCGGACCAGAACCTAAAGTAGCTCTCCCTGACAGGTTCACTGGGGGGCGGGACAAGTTTTTTGTTTTCCGGGAGGCATGCAAATTGTACTTTCGGCTGCGGCCTCGGTCATCGGGGAGTGAAGAACAAAGGGTGGGAATTGTCATCTCGCTCCTACAAGGGGACCCACAATCTTGGGCGTTCTCTCTTCCCCCGGGCTCCCCGGCTCTCCAGTCAGTGGATAGGTTTTTCGCTGCTCTGGGACTCGTATATGATGACCCAGATCGGATCTTCCTTGCTGAGTCTAAGTTACGTAGGATCCAGCAGGGAGATCGTCCGGCGGAGGAATTCTGTTCGGAGTTCCGTAGGTGGGCCACGGACACCCAGTGGAATGACCCGGCTCTTAGGAGCCAGTTTTGTCAAGGTTTATCCGACAAATTACAGGATGTGTTGGCACAGTATGACTCTCCCGCGTCACTGGAAGCCGCTATGGCCCTGGCTATTCGCGTTGACAGACGGCTTCGGGAGAGGTGCGGGATAACTCGACCCCCTGTGATGACTCCACCTCCTACAAGGTCCCCTCATATGGTGGTTCCCCTGGTCAGTCCAGAGGAGCCTATGCAATTAGGAGGGACATCATTTCGGGGGAGGGGACCGGTGGTGCGCCATAAGACAGGAAGGTGTTTCTTCTGCGGGAGAAAGGGACATTTTATTGGGGGGTGTCCATCCCGTCCCTTGCAGAGTGAAGAGTCGTCGGAAAACTGTTGATCCCAGGTTGTGTGGTGGACGGCAATCTGGGAGTAGGTATTTCGTCCCTAGGTTCGTCTCAGTTTCTCGTACCGGCGGAGGTGGTGGTGGGTACGAGAACTGAGAGGATATCTGTTCTTCTGGATAGTGGGGCCGGGGCTAATCTGGTTGATGCTCAGTTTGCCCGGGTTCAAGGTATGCGATTGAGTGAGTTGGCTAAACCCATCCCCATATTCTCGATCGATGCCAGGCCTCTCGGTCAGGGAAGTTTTTTGCAAGCTGTGCATGACGTAAAACTTCAAGTGGGGGCGATACATAAAGAACTGTTGTCTTGCTACGTGTTGGAGGGTCTTCCCACTCCTATAGTGTTGGGCCTTCCTTGGTTAACTAAGCATAACCCGGTTATTAATTGGCAAA
This sequence comes from Phyllobates terribilis, assembly GCF_046119375.1. Taxonomy (NCBI): domain Eukaryota; kingdom Metazoa; phylum Chordata; class Amphibia; order Anura; family Dendrobatidae; genus Phyllobates; species Phyllobates terribilis. The sequence continues at coordinate 14,519,961 of NW_027362761.1, read as the reverse complement.
CCAGAGAGATAAGCCAATGGAGTAAATTCTGTAATAAAAACTGCATGAACACGGTCATCGGTGCGGTTACTCCTTGGGTCTTACCTCCATTTCTGGCGGACTTTGAGGATGTATTCTCGGAGAAAGGGTGTCAGGAACTACCTCCTCATCGCGAGTATGACTGTTCTGTAAAACTGCTCCCTGAGGCCAAGTTACCTAAAGCTAGGTTGTATAACCTTTCTGGTCCTGAGAGGCAGGCCATGAAGGATTATATTTCAGAAAGTCTGGCTAAGGGGCATATTAGACCTTCATCTTCACCGGTGGCTGCGGGGTTCTTCTTTGTTAAGAAGAAAGAAGGAGGCCTACGCCCTTGCCTGGATTTCCGTGAACTTAATCGGATTACGGTCCGAGATCCGTATCCACTCCCACTTATTCCCGATCTCTTTAATCAGATCGTGGGCGCCAAATGGTTCTCTAAGTTGGATCTCAGGGGGGCGTACAATCTGATTAGGATGAAGGAGGGGGATGAGTGGAAGACGGCGTTTAACACTCCGGAGGGGCATTATGAGAACCTTGTCATGCCATTCGGTCTGACTAATGCCCCGGCGGTGTTCCAACACTTTGTTAATGACATTTTTCGCCGCCTGGTGGGACAGTTTGTTGTCATATATCTGGATGATATCTTAATTTACTCGCCGGATCTGGTGTCTCATCAGGAGCACGTTAGGCAGGTGTTACAGATCTTGCGGGATAATAAACTGTATGCCAAATGGGAAAAGTGTGTGTTCGCCGTACAGGAACTCCAGTTTTTAGGCTTCCTGGTTTCAGCGTCCGGTTTTCGTATGGACCCTGGGAAAGTGCGGGCAGTTCTTGAGTGGGATCGGCCAGAGAATCTTAGGGCACTACAACGTTTCCTGGGGTTTGCTAATTATTACCGGAAGTTCATTCGTAATTTCTCGTCCATGGTTAAGCCTCTCACAGACATGACTAAAAAGGGGACGGATTTTTCTAGGTGGTCTGACAAGGCTTGTCAAGCATTCTCCTGCTTGAAAAAATGTTTTGCCTCGGCACCCATACTCATTCAACCTGATGCGTCACAGCCATTCATTGTAGAGGTAGACGCTTCCGAGGTAGGGGTGGGAGCAGTATTGTCACAAGGTTCGTCCCCTGGTAAGTGGCATCCGTGCGCCTTTTTCTCTAAAAAATTGTCGTCCGCTGAGAGGAATTACGATGTCGGCAATAGGGAACTCTTAGCCATTAAGTTAGCTTTTGAGGAGTGGCGCCATTTTTTGGAGGGGGCAGTCCATCCGGTCACCGTCATCACCGATCACAAGAACCTGCTATATCTGGAGTCCGCGAAACGTCTGAATCCCAGACAAGCTAGGTGGTCATTGTTTTTTACCAGGTTTAATTTTGTCGTTACATATCGTCCTGGGTCAAAAAATGTAAAGGCGGATGCCTTATCTCGTAGTTTCCCTGGGGCCGGGAATACGGACGACCCGATTCCTATCCTTCAGGAGGGGGTGGTGGTTTCGGCAGTATGCTCTGAGCTGGAGGAGGAGGTATTGGAGGCTCAGGGGGACGCCCCTGTTGGACCTCCGGGGAGACTGTTTGTTCCAGATCAGTTGCGACAAAAGGTGATCGAGGCACACCATAACTCAGTTTTGGCAGGACACCCGGGGAGTAAAGCAACTGTGGATCTTCTCTCGCGTCGGTTTTGGTGGCCTAACTTACAAAAGGAGGTGGTAACTTTTGTCGCATCCTGTGGGGTTTGTGCGCGCTCTAAGACCTCACATACCCGTCCGTCTGGGGCCCTCTTACCTTTGAAGATCCCGGAGCGTCCTTGGACTCATCTGTCTATGGACTTTATTACGGACCTCCCTCCGTCTTCGGGTAAAACGGTCATACTCGTTGTAGTGGACAGGTTCAGCAAGATGGCACATTTTATCGCTCTTCCGGCTCTCCCTAATGCTAAAACTCTTGCGCAGGTGTTCATTGGGGAGATTGTGAGGCTTCACGGGGTACCCTCCGATGTGGTGTCTGATCGGGGGTCTCAGTTTGTGTCCAAGTTCTAGAAGGCGTTTTGTGCACGGCGGGGGATGCATTTGTCATTCTCATCGGCTTTTCACCCTCAGACCAATGGTCAGACGGAACGTATGAACCAGAGCTTGGAGACATATCTCCGGTGTTTTGTGTCAGAGAACCAGGAGGACTGGGCTTCTTTCTTACCTATGGCAGAGTTTGCTCTCAATAATAGGCGGAGCGAGTCCACTGGTAAGTCCCCGTTTTTTGGGGCATATGGTTTTCACCCCCAGTTTTGTACTTTCAGTAGGGGGGGCTCTTCGGGGGTTCCTGAGGAGGAACGATTTTCCTCATCACTCGCTTCAGTATGGAGAGGGGTGCTGAAGAATCTGAATACTATGGGGAACCGATACAAACGTATGGCTGATAGGAGGAGAGTGTCTGGTCCGGACCTAAGTGTGAACGATCGGGTATGGTTGTCTACCAGGAATATTAAACTTAAGGTTCCCTCCTGGAAACTGGGTCCCAGGTTCATCGGGCCGTACAGAATCAGTTCTATTATTAATCCGGTGGCATTCCGTCTTGACCTCCCCCCTACGTTTAAAATTTACAACGTGTTCCACAGATCGTTGCTTAAGAGGTATGTGGCGCCGGTGGTACCGTCACCTTTACCTCCCCCTCCAGTGGTGGTCAATGGTAACTTGGAGTTCCAGGTATCAAGGGTCATCGATTCACGTTTTAATCGCCGGTCCCTTCAGTACCTGGTTCATTGGAAAGGGTATGGTCCTGAGGAGAGGATGTGGGTTCCTGCGTCGGATATTAACGCAGACCGATTAGTTCGGGCCTTCCACACGACTCACCCGGATAAACCTGGCCCTGAGGGTCCGGAGGCCCCTCGTAGAAGGGGGGGTACTGTCACGGGTGTGTCGCCATGAAGATCGTCACGATTACACAGCCTTACTTCTCGCAGCTGACTTTTTGGTGCTTTGTGTTTTCGGCAGTGAGGGAGTTAATTCTCTCTCTCTCTGTGCTAGACGAGGTCCAGCCTCGCCCAGCTGCAATCAATGCTGCTGTAGTGAGTCTCCTTCAAATGCCTGCTGGTCTGTTTGGGAAGTGTCGGTGAAAGCATTTCATACAGACTTACAGAGCGGATCGTGGTATTTGGAGTTTCTGAGATAAGTGTATTTGGAGTGTATTTTCCCTTCCTCGCTTTATCATTTATCTCCTTTCCCGTTCGTGTTCCCTCTGTTGTAGTTGTGTAGTTTTTGTATGCAAGGTGGTTTTGGTTTTTCCCTTGTACTGTCTCGTTCGTCTAAGTACTGTGTGTGGGCATATTATTACTTGTCCTCTTTTGTTGTGATCGGGGTCCTTCTCAGGACTAGATTACTTTGGTGCAGGGATCCTCAGGAGGTAGGGGTTACGCTGGTGGCCTGGACCTCTGTACCTTTAACAGTACCTCCAGGTTGAGGGATTAGTCAGGGCCCCAGCTTAGGGTCAGCTTAGGCCCCCTACCTCCAGTATACAGAGACAGCGTGACACTAGCATCACAGAAACTAGTTGGACAGTCAGGTTCCTGGTGGCCTCTCATCGCCCACTGCCATGGAATGACAGATCTCTCCCTACAAGCAAATTGTCTCTTCAGAGAGCAAGAGGACTAGAACTCTAGTGCCACCTACAGGAAGTAGCAATCCTAAAAGTCACTAATTACCCTTTAACAAGCCTTATCTCATGACTTAGGATGTACGCCAGAACCAGAAACTCAATTTGCAGACACTGTGTTTTGGGATACTGCTCCTCATCAGTGCAAAGTGTGAGTTCTGGTTTGGCTGGGTGAGAGGCGTCAGACCGGTATCCAAGGGGTAACATTTCTCCTTGCGGAGAGAGACATGTTAAGCATGTCACGGTGAGGAGACTTTTAAAGCTGCAATGCTCCTCTGGGAAATATGCAAATTGTCTCTTCAGAGAGGAATACCGGTCTGACACCTCTCACCCTGCCAAACCAGAACTCACACTTTGCACTGACGAGGGGCAGTACCCCGAAACACAGTGTCTGCAAATTGAGTTTCTGGTTCTGGCTTATATCCTAAGTCATGTGATAAGGCTCGTTAAAGGGTCACTATTGACTTTTAGGATTGCTACTTCCTGTAGATGGCACTAGAGTTCTAGTCCTCTTCCTCTCTGAAGAGAATTTGCACATTTCCCAGAGGAGCATTCCGGCTTTAAAAGTCTCCTCACCGTGACGTGCTTAACGTGTCACTCTTAGCGGAAGGAGAAATGTCTCCCTACAAGGGCACGCATGGATGAGTCCCCTGTTCACCTTTGTCCTCGGAGGCTTTCAAACTATGTTTTTATCTGAAACGCTGCAACATTTCAGAGTTAAACATATATGGCTGATATCATGGATTGCACAGCATTTATCAGCTAACATTTTCCTTTAATTGCCAAAGATTTGAGAAGAATCAAACCAGAAGTGACCAGGAAACCATTATCCTCCCATTCGGTCATGTTCCAGAGCTGAAACCTCTCTGGAGTGCTCAGAAGTACAAGGTGTTCAGTGCTCAGAAACACGGCCAAGGTAAGGCAGGCTGAAACCTGACCACCACTGGACAAGACACACAAGTGGAAACATCAAGACTCGGTTAAGAAATACAGTCTTGCTCATCGTTATTGGCACCCATGAAGTTTAAGTACATAATGTGGAATATCTCCTGAAAAAAATGAATCAGTGAAACAGTTTTTTTGTATAGAACACTTGCGTTAAATCCAAAAGATCAAATGATAAACAATAATTTAAAACAAGAAACAATGGGAGGGAAAAATAGAAAAAACTAAAGCTTGCTGTGCCACTGGTATTGGCACCGTTTACATTAATTTAGTATAAAAACACATTTTGACTCGCCTGTGGTAAATCACAAAAGAGATTCACCTGTAATTGTTGGTGCAAATGAATGATGACTTCAGTGTTTTAAAAAGCCATATGGTAGGCCCTGTTCATTTGTCACAATAGTGAAGACAATGGAGCTGTCTGAGGACATCAGAACTGCTATTAGCAAACACAAGACTTCCAAAGGGTATAAGGCCATCTGCAAAGACCTTGGTATCCCTGTTTCAACAGAGCACAATGTTATTAAGGAGTTTGCCAAGCATGGAACCATCAAGAACCTCCCTGGATGTAGGGTAAAAAGGAAAATTGACAAGAGATATCTTTGAAGGTTGGTGCGAATGGTGGAAAAAACATCCAAAGACCTGAAGGCCAACCTGGAACAATCTGGGGTTATGGTTTCAACAAGTACCATACACCACAGACTAAACCAAGCAGAGATTCACATGCAAATGCCAAGGAAAAAGAAAATACATAAAAAGGAATGACTGATCAGTGCCAAACAGTACCTTGACAAACCAAAATCCTTCTGGGAAAATGTTCTGTGGACAGATGAAACAAAAATAGAGCTTTTTGGCAATGCAAAGCAACAGTTTGTTTGCAAATGAAGCTTATAAGGAAAAGAACACCTTACCAACAGTTAAGCATGGTGGAAGATTCATAATGCTGTGGGGTTGCTTTGCTGCATCTGGTACTGAAGGCCTTGACCTTATCACAGGAATCATGACATTAGAGAATTATCAAGAAAGTTAAGATCAAAATGTCCTACCCAGTGTAAGAAAACTTGGTTTGAGTCGAAGATCATGGGTCCTCCAGCAAGGCAATTACCCAAAGCACACATCCAAAAGTACACAGGAATGGTTGAAAAAGAAAAAATAAACTGTTTTAAAATAACCAGCAATGAGTCCTGACTTCAATTCTATTGAAAATCCTGGGGTGAGCTGAAATCTGCCATTGTGAAAAAGAACGCTGCAAACATACAAGAGCTTGAACAAACTGCAAAGGAAGAGTGGGAGAAAATTCCAGCTGAGAAGTGCAAGAAGCTTATAGATGGCTACAAGAAACGTTTGGAGGCTGTCCGCAATGCCAAAGCGTGTGCAACCATGTACTAATTAGGGGTGCCTTTATTGCTGCACATGCTGTTTATTCTGTTTCTTCTTTGAAGTTGTAACATGGAAGTTGAAAAACAATGTTTTACTGTTGTATTACTTTGAACCACTAATTAAAAAATCTTGAGGCTATAACTTTGGTACATTTCCATTTATTTCTGAAGATATTGTACAGACTATGAAAAAAATGAAGGGGTGCCAATAATGGTGAGCAGCACTGTATGTGAAGACAGATTTTTCCAAAGGTTTTATGGACTGGTGAAATGAGAGTGACTCTTGACAGACCAGATAGCTGGGCCCGTGGCTGAATCAGTAATTGGCACAGACCTCCACTTTGACTCAGACGTCAGCAAGGTGGAGGTGAGGTACTGCTATGGACTGGTATAATTAAAGTAAACCTGACCGCTGATAAATGCTGCCAATCCATTGAGCAGCATGTATGAGACACTGGCTATTAGGTTTCAGCCAGGCATTTTTGACTCTGAAATGGCGGTGTTTCAGAAAAATACATACTTTAAAAACCGAACCACACAGGAGGCTAATCGGAAAGGCAGGTCCCTGGCGACTTCTCCCTGCCCTGGACATGCGCACAGTGGCTTTTAAAGTATATTTGACTCTAAAATGCTGTAACATTTTAGAGTCTAACATACAATGGCTTGCGAAAGTATTCACCCCCTTGGCATTTTTGTGTTTTGCTACTTCACAACCTGGAAGTTCACTGTTTTTTTTTTGAGGGTTTGCATCAGTTCATGTAGAGAACATGCCTACAACTGTGAACATTTGGTTTTGTTTTTATTGTGAAACAAACAACAAATGGGACAAAATAACAGAAAACTTCAGTATGCATAACTAGTGACCCCCCCTAATGTCAGTACTTTGTAAAGCCTCTTTTTGCGGCAATTACATCTGCAAGTCGCTTTGGATAAGTCTCTATGAGCTTCCCATATCTTGCCACTGGGATTTTCCCCATACCTCAAGGCAAAACTACTCCAGCTCCTTCAAGTTAGATGGTTTCCTCTGTAGAATCTTCAAGTCTGTCCAGAGGCGTAGCTAGAGGTTCAGCTCAGGGGGGAGAAAAACATCTGAGTGGGCCACTAACCCCTGACTACAACTATGGTGGCGCACTCTAATCATGGGTATGGGGGAACCTCAGCAGATGATCTTGCTGTAACTGAAATAAAATCTCCACAAAGACCAACACTGATATTACCGCCATATGGTGACCATATAATGGTGGATACCAGTCCTGCAGAACATGTAAGAAATTACAGTACAGTACAGTTATAGATGGTGACTTACAGCTGACGTTCTTCTGGTGGAGTCGTTCACTTTTCCCGTCTTTTCCATCTGGCCCTGATCGACATGACGACTTCTTCAGTCAAGAATCTTCTGCAGAGATAACAACAAAGACACATCTAACTTCTCACGTTTCCAGCATCGTCCCCATCTATTATCTCCTTATCCTGCTGATAACCCAATACTGTCCCTATTACTGTGGTACAAAAGCAATGCTCCTCATACTGCCCCACATAATAATGCCACCTCTGGGCCCCTCACATAGTAAAATGTCTCCTTTGTGCCCTCACAGTAGCCTCCATACTCTTTATTGGTCCCCACAGTAGCTCCCACACTGTATAAAGGCCCCCACAGTAGCCCCCACACTGTATAAAGGCCCCCACAGTAGGCCCCACACTGTTATATGGCCCCCTACAGTTTATCACAATCCCCACAGTAGCTCCCACACTGTATATAGGCCCCTACACTGTATTATGGCCCCCACAGTAACCTCCAAACTGTATAATGGCTCTCATATTTGCTCGAACACTGTGTAATGGCCCCCGCAATAGCTATCATCCTGTATAATAACCCGCGCATTAGCTCCCACACTGTATAATGGCCCCCGCATTAGCTCCCACGCTGTATAATGGCCCCCACATTAGCTCCCATGCTGTATAATGGCCCCCACATTAGCTCCCATGCTGTATAATGGCCCCCGCATTAGCTCCCACGTTGTATAATGGCCCCCGCATTAGCTCCCACGTAGTATAATGGCCCCCGCATTAGCTCCCACGCTGTCTAATGGCCCCCGCATTAGCTCCCACGCTGTATAATGGCCCCCACATTGGCTTCCACACTGTATAATGGACCCCGCATTAGCTCCCATGCGGTAAAATGGACCCCTGCATTAGCTCCCACCCATTCTGGTCTCTGTCTGTCCTTTTCTGAGGGCTGCAACTTGCACAGCCCTGATATATATGACAAAGAGCTAAATAGAAGAAAATAGAAACAGTTAGTAGGTGTGTATAGAGACGCACATATGGGTGCAAGCCCTGAATATATCCAGGTAACCCTAAAAGGAATACTCCTGTCTGGACAAGACCCCAAAAAGAGAATGGAAAGAAAGAAGGAATCAGAAAAAAAAGAAAGGTAGAATATTACACATGTAAATAAGAAAGTGCACCCCCTTGTATGTCTTCTTTTTACCTTCTCTCCCTGTGGGGGTCTTGTTGTCCAGACTGAGTATACGTTCAGGGCCGGCAGTCATATGTAATTGTCTATACGCACCTACTGGCTGCTTATATTTTCTTCTGTTTGGCTCTTTATCATATACTGTACATACTCGAGTATAAGCTGAGTTTTTCAGCACATTTTTTGTGCTGAAAAAGCCCCTCTCGGCTTATACTCGGGAATATACTCGAGTATATAGAAATTCTGTTGGTGGATAGTGGAGGGGTGGCAGAAGAGCAGGTTGCGGTGGCGGAGGAGTGGGTTGCGGCGGTGGAGGAGTGGGCACACACAGTAGCCGCTGCTGCAGGAAATGAATATTCCCTCTTCTCCACTCCTATAGGCGTGAAAAAGAATGAATATTCATTCTCTTTAGTAGCGGGCACGGAGGAGTGCTGAGCCACGGCTCCTGCTGACAGTGCCTGCTGCTAAAGAGAATGCATATTCACTCTTCTCCACACCCATAATCCTGGCATGGAGAGGAGTGAATATGCCGGCAGCTCACATCAGTGTCTGAGAGCGCATGGCAGTGATGTCATGCGCTCTCATGCTGACATGACCTGCTGCAGGAGAACATTACGCAGAACTGGGGGAGAGGTGAGGAAGGAAGGTGAGTATAAGTGTTTATTTTTTTATGTGTGCAGTGATGAGGCCATACATACTAGGATTGGGGGGTGAGGGGGCCATACATACCAGGATTGGGGGATGAAGGGGCCATGCTTACCAGGATTGGGATGAGGGGGCCATACATACCAGGATTGGGGATGAAGGGGCCATGCATACCAGGATTGGGATGAGGAGGCCATGCATACCAGGATTGGGGAATGAAGGGGCCATGCATACCAGGATTGGGATGAGGGGGCCATACATACCAGGATTGGGGATGAAGGGGCCATGCATACCAGGATTGGGATGAGGAGGCCATGCATACCAGGATTGGGGAATGAAGAGCCATGCATACCAGGATTGGGGGATGAAGGGGCCATGCATACTAGGATAGGGGGATGACGGGGCCATATATACCAGGATTGGGGGATGAGGAGGCCATGCATACCAGGATTGGGGGATGAAGGGGCCATGCATACCAGGACTGGGATGAGGGGGCCATACATACCAGGATTGGGGATGAAGAGGCCATGCATACCAGGATTGGGATGAGGAGGCCATGCATACCAGGATTGGGGAATGAAGAGCCATGCATACCAGGATTGGGATGAAGGTGCCATGCATACCAGGATTGGGATGAGAGGGTCATGCATACCAGGATTGGGATGAGGGGGCCATACATACCAGGATGAGGGAGCAATGCGTATAAGGATGGGGAAATTTACCAGTAGCTGCTGCATTTCCCACCCTAGGCTTATACTCGAGTCAATAAGTTCTCCCAGGTTTTTTTTGTAAAATTAGGTACCTCGGCTTAAACTCGGGTCGGCTTATACTCAAGTATATACGGTATATTCATCCTCAACTTTGTGGGGATTTATTTTTTTAATACAAGGTTTTTTAATGGGTTTGTTATGTTTGTCACTCTGGATTTACAATATGAGATGATACAAATACTGCACTGATAGGACCCTGACCCCAGCTACAGGACTACGTCACATGGTATATACACAATTAAAACCAGAAGTTTACATACACTATATAAAAAGACACTTATGCATGTTTTTCTCAATATCTGACATGAAATCAGAATAAACCTTTCCCATTTTAGGTCAGTTAGGATTACCATAATTTTTTATATTTGCCAAATGCCAGAATAATGAGAGAGAGTTTTAAGGCATTTTTATTACTTACTGCAAAGTCAAAAGTTTACATACACTAAGATTACTATGCCTTTAAACAATTCTGGACAGCCCATATGATGATGTCATGTGTTTGGAAGCTTTTCACAACATCTGAGTTAATTAGAGACACACCTGTGGATGTATTTTAATGCATACCTGAAACACACTGATTCTTTGTGTAGCATCATGGGAAAGTCTAAAGAAATCAGCAAAGATATCAGGAAGAGAATTGAGGACTTGCACAAGTCTGGCTCATCCTTGGGTACAATTTCAAGATACCTGCAGATGCCTTGTTCATCTGTACAAACAATTATACGCAAGTACAAACAAGATGGGAATGTCCAGCCATCATGTAGCCTCCCGCTGCCCCCTGACCACAGAGTAGATGGACTGTAGCCTGGGATGCCGGTGTTCTTACTATGTCTACCCTGCCTACAGTGTGGACTATCAGCCCGATGAGGGGCCACAGACATGTCCTGTGACCATAAATGGGGTACTGGTGACAGGACTCTTGGACTCAGGGAGTTTGGTGACTCTGATATGGGCCACACTCCCACACCAGTTAATCTCCGGAAAAAACGTGGGTGTACGGTGCATTCACGGGAACGCCAAGGATTACCCTATTGCCAGAGTGACTATACAACCTGACTGTAGGGGCTGAGTCCAATGAGGTTGAGGTGGTCAAAGACCTGTTCCACCTGCTGATAATAGGGTAGGACTTTAGCCTATTCTGGGACTTATAGCGGAAAGCGGGGGTACCAAGTGTCTCAAACAGGAGCTGGTTACACCATGATGCATCACCGTCAGAGGCAGATGAGTTCCCCCTGTGTGTCCTTGCTGGTGACAAGGATGAGACTGTGACCCGAGATGCCGGATTTGGGGGTTTCTGGGGTAAATTTTGGTACTGCTGAAATGCAGGATGTTACACTAAAGAATGCATTCGATAATGTATCGGTAATAAATGGGGTTGCTCAAAAGCCGGGTTCCCATATTTCACTATAAATGACAAGCTGCTTTATTGGGTCACTAAACTGAGAGGGGAAGTGATAGAGTAGTTATTGGTGCCGGGTCCCTTTAGGTGTAGGGTGTTAGATGTAGCTCATTCTCATGTCTTGGGTGGGCATCTGGGAGTAGAGAAAACACAGGAGCAGGTCCTACAGAGGTTCTACTGGCCAGAATATCACCGAGATATTGTTAATTTCTGCCGATCCTGCCCTACCTGTCAACTAATTGCTCAAGTGACTCTCTTTCGGAGTCCCCTAGTGCCATTACCCATTATAGAGGTCCCATTTGACCAGATTGCCATAGAACTTGCTGAGCCCCTGGTTACGTCCGCCAGAGGGCACCAGTACATTTTAGTGGTAATGGATAGTGTTGAGCGAGTACTAAAATGCTCGGGTGCTCGAAGCTCAGGCCGAGCTCACCGTGATACTCGGGTGCTTGACCCGAGCAACGAGCCCAATGTTAGTCTATGGGAGACCCGAGCATTTTTGCGGCGGCACCCCCGGCAGTCTGTAGAAAGCCTAAAAAGTGCCCAAAACGATAGTGACAGTGCTCAAATGACATGGGGACAGCATAGGGATCACTCCAAGAAGCATTTCTGACCCCCAGGTCACTGCTGTCAACAACGTGGTCAGAGGTATTAAGCCACTTTTACGGGCTCACAATAAAACGTTCAAAAACTAAACTGAAACTGTTTTCCTGTGAAATATGTTCAGGAACATCCTTTCCAGGGTAAAGACTTGTGTATAAGGTAAAATAAATAACCAAAAACAAAAATACTCCTCCACACCTTGGGCTATGTTCACAAGTAGCATTTTTTATGCGTTTTTGCACTTTTGTATTGCTTTCAACCGTGACAAATGCATTCACCGGGAAATGTCATTTTAACATTTTACAACCTTATCTGGCCATGTGCTGTGTAACACATGCATACAGTGCTGAAAAGACATGGAAACAGCATGGGGAAGACCCCTGGAAGCATCTCTGACACCCAGGTCACTGCCTAAAAGTGTGCCCATCAGAAGTGATCCTTGCCACATCAGAAGATGCAGACTTGCAACTATCCCCGTGCAAGTCCTTGTCCCAGGGCAGTGTTCAATTGTACCTCCCCCATTCCTTGCAATGCAAGCGCAAATATGCAGCCAACCACCCACCCACCCGCAGGCTGCAATACTATACTGCTAGCTTGCACTTGAAATGGGGCCTTTTAGTTTGGAGGAGGCCGAAGCTGGCCACTACCTCATGGCTGCTTCAGCAGCGAGGTCTCCATACTCAGTCCCCAGCCGCCACTATTTGTCCCGGTAACCTTCCCCACACTTTTCTTAGCCTGCCTGCTTTAGGGCAGCATTGGACGAGCCCACCAGACAACCAGACTCCTCCGGTGGGCCCTGGCTTCTCCATCAGGGAAGTTGAGAGTGCTAAGGTGAAGAGCATGATGATGATGATAGAAGTTAGCATCTGCTTTGTTTTCTTGGAATGCAAGCGTAAGTGTGCAGCCTGCCACCCACCCGCCCCCAGGCTGCAATACCATACTGCTAGCTTGCTTGCACTTGAAATGAGGGCTTTTAGGCTTGTGGAGGCAGACGCTGGCCACTATGTCATGGCTGCGTCGGCGGCCTGGTATCCTTACTCAGTCCCCAGCAGCCTGACGGCCGGGTGTCCACACTCGGTCCCCAGCTGCCAGGGGGCGACCGGGTGTCCATACTCGTTCCCCAGTCGCCCTTATTTGTCCCGGTGCGCCTTATACACAAGCATGCATACTAAAACATTACCTGTGCCCTCCCCAGTGCATTTAGTGGGAAGGACAGCCTATTCCGCTGTAGTGTGTGCACGCCAACCCCCTGTTCATGGCACATGCGAAGATGCCTCCCGCTCTGCACCTGTCGTTGCAGACTTGCAACTATCCCCGTTCAAGTCCTTGTCGCAGGGCAGTGTTCAATTGTACCTCCCCCATTCCTTGCAATGCAAGCGCAAGTATGCAGCCTGACACTCACCCACCCCCAGGCTGCAATACCATACTGCTTGATTGCACTTGAAATTGGGCCTTTTAGACATGTGGAGGCGGAATCTGGCCACCACGTCATGGCTGCGTCGGCGGCCTGGTATCCATACTCAGTCCCCAGCCGCCCGGCGGCCGGGTGTCCACGCTTGGTCCCCAGCCGCCAGGGGGCGGCCGGGTGTCCATAAACGGTCCCCAGCCGCCCCTATTTGTCCCGATGCGCTTTATACAGAAGCGCGCATACCAAAACATTACCTGTGCCCTCCCCAGTGCATTTAGTGGGAAGGACAGCCTAACCACAAACACGTGGACAAGTGAATGTGGCCAGGGATGGTCCATCTCACTGACGCCTTCACACTGGGTTAATATTGTGGAAGCCGGGACACAGTTGGACACTGGGATGCAACATGTCCTCCAGGCAGAGAGGATTGCAGGTCCTGGGTCAATCAGGCTTCAGCACAAAGTTCAGAAGGTAGACAGCAGCAGTGGTCGGCCTCCTACACAACAAGTAAATTATTCATGATCATGAGGCCATCCATCTCCTTAGCTTTCTGTTCCTTGGAATGCAAGCGCATGTATGTAGTAGCGGCTAGGCCTGAGGTGGTCAGCGTTTTGGCGCATATCCTACCTCCTCCGAGGATTGCTGGATGTTTTCCTGCTACTATCCCAGTTCTATGACTCCCATTAAAACAAAGCTTCAGGTGATGAATGATGGATGAGATGGTGGCAAAGGAGAAAGAGCAGGAGGAACAGGGACCATTCACATTAATATCAGGCCAGTCAACCACACATGTCTTGTAGGATATGTTTCTGTACCAAAAGGAGCGGTTCGGCTACACAGTTATAGGGCATACAGTGAGTGCAATGCCTACCAAAAATTTCGAGGCACTCCAATGCCCCTTGGAAGTGACATGGAGGTCAGAGGGCCTTAAATAAACTGTTTTTTTCCATTTATAGCAACTGGGTCTCCTGTACACTGTTGGCCTAAGCAATGAATGGAAGGCTTCCCAAAAATTATGAGGAACTGCAATGCCCCTTGAAACAGACGTGGATTACAGCGTACTAAAAACCTTCTACCCATTATTGGGGAGTGGGTCTCCCTTAGTGTTCGCCTATGCATTGAAAAGCAAAAGCTGACTAAAATTAGGAGGAAATGCAATGCCCGTTGGAAGAGTCGTGGAGGTTAGAGGTAATTAAAAACAACATTTCAATGCCCCTTGGAAGAGCTGTGGAGTTCAGAGTGGTTTAGCAAGACGGTTTTAATGCCCCTTGGAAGAGACGTGGAGGTCACAGTAGCTTAACAAGACGGTTTTAATGCCCCTTGGAAGAGTGGTGGAGGTTACAGTGGAATAAAAAGACAATATCAATACCCCGTGGAAGAGACGTGGAGGTCACAGTAGCTTAACAAGATGGTTTTAATGCCCCTTGGAAGAGTGGTGGAGGTCGCAGTGGAATAAAAAGACAATATCAATGCCCCTTGGAAGAGTGGTGGAGGTCACAGTGGAATAAAAAGACAATATCAATGCCCCGTGGAAGAGATGTGGAGGTCACAGTAGCTTAACAAGACAGTTTTAATGCCCCTTGGAAGAGTGGTGGAGGTCGCAGTGGAATAAAATGACAATATCAATGCCCCTTGGAAAAGGCGTGGAGGTCCCAGTGGAATAAAAAGACCATATCAATGATCCTTGAAAGAGACGTGGAGGTCACAGTAGCTTAACAAGACAATTTTAATGCCCCTTACAAGAGCCATGCAGTACAGCATATTAAAAACATTATTCCCATTATTGGGGAGTGGGTCTCCCATAGTCTTTGCCTATGCCTTCCAAGCAAAAGCTGCCAAAAATTAGGACGGAGGAACTTGCAATGCCCCTTACAAGAGCCATGCAGTACAGAACATTAAAAACATTATTCCCATTATTGGGGAGTGGGTCTCCCATAGTCTTTGCCTATGCCTTCCAAGCAAAAGCTGCCAAAAATTAGGACAGAGAAACTTGCAATGCTGGCAACACAGACCATGGTCACACTGGTGGTATAGTGGTGGTGAAGGCTGAGGATAAGGAGAAGAGCAAAAAACAGCCAAAATGAGGAAGCGTATACCCATGTGTGGGTGTGAAGCGGTGCATGGGAATACACCTCCTGAAATAACACAGTGGATTTGACTTTATGTTACTCTGCTGTAATTTGGTGGTGCGCTTATCAGTTATAATTCCCCCAGCGGCACTAAAAACACGCTCCGATAACACGCTAGCGGCAGGGCAGGCCAGGACCTCCAAGGCGTACAGAGAGAGTTTATTCCAAGTGTCCAGCTTGGATACCCAAAAATTAAAAGGCACAGAGGGATCACGGAGGACGCTGGTACGGTCGGCAAGGTACTCCCTCACCATCTTTTGAAACTTTCCACTCCTTGTGAGAGTACACCACGCCTCAGAGCCTGTAAGCTGGGCGGGTCTCAGAAAACTGTCCTAGAACGTTGACAGTGATCCCCTGCCTCTGCTGGATTGGAGTTGCGTCTCTCTCGCCAGTACGCCTTGGTTGGGCAACGAACTGTGACCTCTGCCGCTAGCGTGTTCAGATGGGAATTTTTTTAACAGTTCTGCAGCAAGGGCCTTCTGGTACTGCCCCATTTTTGTAGACCTCTCCACCTCAGGAATAAGAGAGTGAAAGTTCTCCTTGTAGCGGGGGTCTAAAAGTGTCACCAACCAGTAATGACTGTCACCCAACATTTTGACAACGTGAGGGTCACGGTTAAGGCAGCGTAACATAAAGTCAGCCATGCGTGCCAGACTGGTAACGGGCAAGACTTCCGTGTCCTCACCAATATGACGACTGACCATGCTCTCCTCCTCCTCCTCCTCCCCCCTGTCCTCAGGCCACCCACGCTGAACCGACGGTATGACAGTTGTACAGGTACTACCGTCTACAGCGCATGATATCAGCTCCTGTTCTTCCTCCTCCTCCTCCTCTCCCTCATTGTCCCCCAATGCACGTTGGGATGAGATGAGGCTGGGCTGTGTGTAATCGCCCGCTTGGGCTTCTTGATCCATCTCATCATACTCTGGCTGCAATGCCTCCTCTTTAATTCTCTGCAGAGAGCGTTGCAAAAGACAGACAAGTGGGATGCTGACGCTAATGATGGCGTCATCGCCACTCACCATTTTGGTGGACTCCTCAAAGTTTGTCAAGATGGTACATATGTCAGACATCCAGGTCCACTCCTGATGTCTTATGTGTGGAGTCTGACCTGAATATCGACGGCCTTGTTGCAACTGGTACTCCACAACTGCTCTCTTCTGCTCATAAATCCTTTGCAACATGTGGAGGGTAGAGTTCCAACGTGTGGGGACATCACACACCAGTCGGTGTGCTGGAAGCTGCAAACGCTGCTGCAACACAGCAAGGGCGGTGAAAGCTGTAGCCAACTTCCAAAAATGAGCTGACAGGCGGCGTACTTTGACGAGCAGATCTGGCAACTCGGGGTACGATTTAAGAAACCGCTGAACCACGAGGTTAAGCACATAAACCAGGCATGGTTCGTGTGTGATCTCGCCTCGCCTCAGAGCCGCCACCAGGTTACGGCCATTGTCACACACGACCATGCCTGGATGTTCAGCGGTCTCAGACACAGTTCTGCCTGCTCTTTCACAGCTGTCCACAACTCATAAGCAGTGTGAGGTTTATCACATAAGCTTATGAGTTTCAGCACAGCCTGTTGTCGCTTGGCTGAGGCAGTACTGCAGTGCTTCCAGCTTGTAACTGATGTGGTGATATCTGAGATGGAGGCTGAACATGAGGAGGAGGATGATGCGCAGGAGCTGTACACTGTGGGGGCAACTCTCACTAACATAGTGCCCGCAATCCTCGGTGTGGGGAGGATGTGTTCCGTCCCAAGGTCCGACTGGGTCCCGGCTTCCACTATGTTTACCCAGTGTGCCGTCAGGGAGATGTACCGTCCCTGGCCACAAGCACTTGTCCACGTGTCCATTGTCAGGTGGACTCTCCCAGTAACTGCGTTGTTGAGGGCACGGCAGATGTTTTGGGACACGTGCTTGTAGTGCGGGGATGGCACACCGGGCAAAATAGTGTCGGCTGGGGACCGAGTACCGAGGGACAGCCACCGCCATAAGGTTGCGGAAGGATTCCGTCTCCACCAGCCTAAAAGGCAGCATTTCCAACGCAAGCAGTCGTGAAATGTGCGAATTTAGGACTGTGGCCTGTGCGGCGTTGGCTGCGAATTTGCGCTTTCGTTCAACGGTCTGGGATATGGACAATTGAACGCTGCGGTGGGACGTGGACGTGGACGTTGATGCTGTTTCTTGAGAAACTGCCATAACAAGTGAAGACTGAGAGGAGGGGGCATCTTTGCATGCAGTATGGACAGGGGATTGCCTTGCACGCAACAGTGGAAGAAGCAGTGGTGACACCCGCTGACCGTGGTCGTGGACCCTGGGGTTCGCCCCACAAAGTCGGGTGCTTTGCTGACATGTGCCTGATCATGCTGGTGGTGGTCAGGCTGGTAGTTTTGTCACCCCTGCTGATGCTGGCCTGGCAGGTGGTACAAATGGCCTTTTTGGGGTTATCAGCAGAGTCTTTAAAAAATTCCAGAAGACCTACAGGTTGTACTGGCAACGTCCCTCGTGTTGGTGTTACGGGGAACAGTTGCCCGCCTTCTGTCTGCGGCCACCACACTGCTTCTTCCTGCCTGTTGGGGTTCTCTGCCTCCCTCCCCCTGTGTGCTGCTGGCCTCGCTCTGCGTGTCCTCCTGCCATGGGTCAGTTACTAGATCATCCACCACCTCCTCCTCTTCCACTTCCGCACCACGGTCCTCCTCCTCACTTCGTGGCAATTGTGTCTCGTCATCGTCCACCTCTTGTGACAAATTGCCAGCATCACCTTCCTGTGGCCATGGCTGTTCAAATATTTGGCCATCGCTACATGGGATCTCCTCTTCCACCACTTCAAGCGGAGCAGGCGAGGGGCCCAAATATGGAAATGGACCAGTGAACAGCTCTTCAGAGTGTCCAACTGTGGGATCAGTTGCTGTCTGACGACACTCGGCATGGTGGGAGGAAGGAGCGTCAGGGTGAGGAAGAGTATGCGGTCGAGACTCATGGCTACTAAGACTGGACCGTGTGGAAGACAGACCGGAGGTGGTGGTGCCCAGGTGACTGGAAGTATTAACTGCTATCCAATTAATAACCTGTTCACACTGATCAGTTCGCACTAGTGGTGTTATTGTGTGCTTCAATCGTAATTCGGTCAAGAACTGGGAGCGAGAAGATGTGGCTGTTGGTTGTGTCACATTTTCACCTTGGCCATGGCCCCTTCCTCTGCACTCACCATCACCAGAACGTCCAGTTCCAAGTCCCTTGCCACGCGCCTTGCCCATTGTAAATGAAGTAAAATAGCTTACACTCGCACTATCAATGGCAAAAGGGTAATAAAAAGGAGATTTGAACCGTGGAAGAGGAAAACCACAGTTCTAGTCCTCTGGCCTACACCAGAATCTTTTAAACAGATATATTTGTGTCTGAACAGTCAGCAAGACACTCAAACTGTTTTTTTTTATGTAAAAAAGGTGGATTACACACAGATTTGAACCGTGGAAGAGTAAAACCACAGTTCTATTTCTCTGGCCTACACCAGAATCTTTTAAACAGATATATTTGTGTCTGAACAGTCAGCGAGACACTCAAACCATTTTTTTAATGTAAAAAAGGCAAAAAGGTGGATTACACCCAGATTTGAACCGTGGAAGAGGAAAACCACAGTTCTACTTCTCTGGCCTACACCAGAATCTTTTAAACAGATATATTTGTGTGTGAACAGTCAGCGAGACACTCAAACCGTTTTTTAATGTAAAAAAGGCAAAAAGGTGGATTACACCCAGATTTGAACCGTGGAAGAGGAAAACCACAGTTCTATTTCTCTGGCCTACACCAGAATCTTTTAAACAGATATATTTTTATCTGAACAGTCAGCAAGACACTCAAACTGTTTTTTTTTATGGAAAAAGGGCAAAAAGGTGGATTACAACCAGATTTGAACCGTGGAAGAGGAAAACCACAGTTCTATTTCTCTGGCCTACACCAGAATCTTTTAAACAGATATATTTGTGTCTGAACAGTCAGCGAGACACTCAAACAGTTTTTTTTTTATGGAAAAAAGGCAAAAAGGTGGATTACACCCAGATTTGAACCGTGGAAGAGGAAAACCACAGTTCTATTTCTCTGGCCTACACCAGAATCTTTTAAACAGATATATTTGTGTCTGAACAGTCAGCAAGACACTCAAACTGATTTTTTTATGGAAAAAAGGCAAAAAAGTGGATAATATAGAGATTTGAACCGTGGAACTGCAAAACCACAGTTCTAGTTATCTGGCCGAAACCAGACTCTTTTAAACAGATATATTTGTGTCTGAACACTCACAGACACACTCAATTTTTTTTTTGGGGGGGGGGGGGGGGAATACCAAAAGGTTAATAAGACGGGTATTTGTACAGTCTGACTGAGGATAAAAAAAAAAGAGTATTTAGATGAAAAAAAAAAAGATTTTTCCTGGCCCCTGAGACTTGGGGCTAAGTCTAGCAATTTGAGCAGCAGCAGCACACAGGACTGTAATGCAGTGTTTGTTGGTATAACCACTGCGTCTCCTATACAGCCTGCCTGCCTGCCTGCCTGATATCTGGGATGGATATTAGTCCTCAGAAGGACTGTTTGTTTGATTTTGCAGGCTTTAGAGACCCTACACTACCTATTTCGCAGTATAAATCTCTCCCTAGATCAGCAGAAATCTCCCTACACTGTCTGATCCGGAGCGACTGTGTCCAAGATGGCGGCGCCCGGTTTTAAATACTCGAGGTGACGCTGTGCGGACAGCCAATCACTGTAATGCCCACAACCAACATGGCTGCGGCATTACAGTGACTGGCTGGCAATCCCTGCATGTTGATTGGCTCTGTAAAGAGCGCCAAACATGCAGGGCAGAGACCCGAACTCCCGTCCGAGTAACCCGAAAATGCTCGGTGCTTGCCGAACATCCCGAGTAGTGAGATGCTCGGGCGAGTACCGAGCAGTGTCGAGCATGCTCGCTCAACACTAGTGATGGACTATGCGACACGGCACCCAGAGGCGGTACCACTGAGAAACTCCTATGCCAGGAGTATAGCCCGAGATCTAGTACATATTTTCTCCCCGACGGGCCTGCCAAAGGAAGGACCAAGGAACCCCTTTCATGTCAAAAGTGATGAGGGAGTTGTGCAAAGCTCTCCAAATTACACAACTCAGGACCTCCGTGTACCATCTGCAGATGGACAGCATTGTGGAGAGGTTTAATAAGATCTTAAAATCCATGTTGAAGAAGATGGTGAAAAAGGATGGCCGAGACTGGGATTGCCTACTCCCCTACCTGCTGCTCTCGGTTAGGGAAGTTCCCCAGGCCTCGATGGAATTTTCCCCCTTCGAGCTGCTATATGGACAGCATCCTCGCGGACTTCTGGATATTGCAAATGAGACATGGGAAGCCGAGGTGACACCCCACAAGAGAGTCATTGAGCATGTGGCCCAAATGCAGGACCGGATCGAGAAGGTGATGCCGATTGTGAGGGAGAGCCTCCTCCAATCCCAAGAGGCCCAAGCCAGGGTTTATAACCGGGAGGCAAGATTGAGACAGTTCAGCCCCGGGGACTGGGTGTTGGTGTTAATTCCCACAGTGGAAAGTAAATTCCTAGCCAAGTGGGAAGGGCCATATGAGGTGGGCAAAAAGTTGAGTGACGTCAACTACAAGGTCCACCAACCAGGGAGAAGAAAGCCATACCAAGTGTACCACATTAACCTTCTCAAGCCATGGCAAGACAGGGAACCGGTGGAAACTACGTGCCTGGGGACTCATCCTGAAGCCATTGCTGAGGATGTCACAATAGCAGAGATACTGTTACTGGCCCAGAAGCAACAGAGCCGAGAGCAGCTTCAGCTGAACCGGGACCTGTTTTCAGAGTTGCCAGGTTGCACGCAGGTGGTGGAGCACGAAATCCTGATGGAACCACATGTGCGGGTGAACCAAAAGCCATATCAGATTCTCGAAGCCCGCCACGAGGTGATTTCGAAGAAGGTGCAGAGAATGTTGAGCCTGGGCGTCATCGAGGAGTCAAAGATTGGCTAGTCCAGCCCCATTGTCCTTGTGTCGAAGCCGGACATAGTGGTGGTCCTGTAACAATTACAGGAAATTAAATGAGGAGTCCAAGTTTGAAGCATATCCCATGCCCCGGGCCGATGAAATTATTGAGAGGCTAGGGCCAGCCAGATACATCACTAACCTGGACCTGACAAAAGAATACTGGCAAATTTTCCTGTCACCAAGGGCCAAGGAGAAGATGGCCTTCTCTACACCTGATGAGTGCTTTCAGTACACCAGAATGCCATTCAGTCTGCAGGGAGCTCCAGCTACCTTCCAGAGGACCATGGACTGGGTCCTAGCCCCGCACAAGAAATGGACGATATTGTGATCTTCAGCCCGGATTGGGGAAGTCACCTACAGAAGGTCCAGGCGTACTTGATGTGCTTAGGAAGGCCCGGTTTACAATAAACCCAAAAAAGTGCGCCATGGTGAACGAAGAGGCGAAATACTTGGGCTACATCGTTGAGAGAGGCGAAATCAAACCACAAGTCGATAAGGTAGAGGCAATCCAAAATTGGCAGCAGCCAGCCTCCAAAAAAGCAGGTTTGGGTGGTTCTGGGAATTTGTGGAGTACTATTGGCGTTTTATCCCGAATTTCGCCATGATAGCTGCACCCCTGACCGACCTGCTTAAAGAGACGAAGACGTTGATGGCCAAATGTTCGGCTGAAGCGAAGGGAGTGTTCCAGGAATTAAAGCTCGCCCTGTGTAAGCAGCCGGTCTTGATTGCTCCGAACTTCATTAAGGAGTTTATGGTCCAGACGGATGCCTCGGAGGTCGGGTGAATGGGGAGGAACATCCCATCCTGTATTTAAGCAGGAAACTCTCTGCCTGTGAAAAGAACTACGCTATCGTAGAAAAAGAGTGCTTGGCCGTCAAGTGGGCAGTTGATACTCTGAGGTATTACCTTTTAGGCCGTAAATTCAGATTAGTGTCAGATCAAACGCCATTGAGATGGATGAGGGAAAGGAAGGGGAAGAATGCCCAGGTAACTAGGTGGTTTCTCGCGCTCCAGGACTTTAATTTTCACAGGCCAAGGGAAAGTACATAGCAATGCAGATGCCCTATCCAGGCTTCCATGTTTAAGGAATGAAGGTGTCAAAACCCCCGAACAAACAAACAAAGTCACTGGCATAGTACTGGAGGAGAGACATATTTCACTGAGGCTATTAGCTTCAGTGATGTGAAACGTAGAAGTCTTATCCTGCATAGTAGGTGCAGAGAGGGTTAGTCAGCCAGATTTAAAGGGCATGTTTTACAAGTGAATGGCCATAGTGCGGATGGGAGGCGATTCACCATATCTCCTCCCAGGGTGTGGTCTGGGCTTTAAATAGCCAGCCTTGTGACTCAGGTGTGGGTCAGTATCTGGAGAGGCTTGCTCCAGAGAGTAGCTTGCATGTGTTGAGCTGAACCGTGTGTTTTTAACCCTGAGTGGCCAGATCCCGGCCGATCTACGGACTGTGCTGCATCTTTGTATTTTGTTTTGCTGTAATGCCAAATGGGTTGTGCTTATTTCATGAACTCTAGGTTGGTTTATAACGTTTTAGTATACCAACCCGAAACTTAAAGAGACAGTGTTCCGTGTCTACCTTCATGTACAGCCGAGCAAGCCACTTTACCACAGTATATATGAAGAGGGAAAGTGACATATTGGGTCAAGTTTATCGATGCAGGGCACGATACTGACCAGTCATGTCTGTCCCTCAAACTGATCCACGAGATTTATGACACCTGCTAAGTCTTTTACATATTGGGAGATGCTCGGGTGACTCGCTCAGACGGTGACCCAATCTGTTTAAAAGTTCAAGCAGCCACAATGAAGGTCACTGTGCTTCAGATAGCAAGATAGCAGATACAAGACAAGTCCTGCCACCTGCTCACTGCACAATGCAGACACCTCCGGCCCCAGATACAGGCAGCAGCCTGAGCTCTTACTTATAGCACCACAGCATCTCCTGTCCTGATTCTCTCTGGGGGGAAGAAGCAACACCGTGCATCCTGACGTTTCTGCAGCATACACCCACACAGCGTGCAATGTGGGCGTATCTGCAGTATGCTGGAGGCAGCTGTTACAGATACAGTGCCGGCACCCAGAGTCCCAGGGGGCATATGCTCTTTTTGCCATCCAGCCTGCCCCTAGGTCTAAAGAACAGACTATGATAGTGCATGGAGATTATGTCTCCCTGCTCGACTGCAGAGATTAACTATATCAGCGGGCTGCGCTCGCTGATATAGTTAAGTGTAGCATAGCTCCGGGTGGGCCCTCTGAGTGTGGGACCCGGGGCAACCGCACCCTCAGCCCCCCCGTTAGCTATGCCACTGAGTTACTGTCTGACCATGGATTGTCAATTGAATTAAGGTCTGGGCTTTGACTAGGCCACTCCAAAACATTTACATGTTTTCCCTTAAACCATTCGAGTGTTGCTT
Organism: Phyllobates terribilis; assembly: GCF_046119375.1. Classification (NCBI taxonomy): domain Eukaryota; kingdom Metazoa; phylum Chordata; class Amphibia; order Anura; family Dendrobatidae; genus Phyllobates; species Phyllobates terribilis. The sequence continues at coordinate 14,496,076 of NW_027362761.1, read as the reverse complement.
TAGCAATATGCTTTGGGTCATTGTCTTTTTGGAAGGTGAACCTCCATCCCAGTCTCAAATAACTAACAGACTGAAACAGGTTTTGCTCAAGAATATCCATGTATTTTGCACCATCCATCTTCCCCTCGACTTGGACCATTTTCCCTGTCCCTGCTTCATTGTGGCGATAAGGGCCGCCATCAGAGCATTACTGCCCTTACTGGCATATGGGGCCTGGTGAGCAGAAGCAAGGAGGGGTGCCCGGACCACCCCCCCCTCTTTCTGCTTCTGCTCACTGAGCCCAGGGGCAGGATTCTGCCAATTCAGTAACTGATCGTGCATCCTCGGATGCACGTTCTGTTGAAATCTATTGAGTTCCTGCATGGCAATAGTTAACAGCAACAGCCGCCAGCCAATCAGAGGCTGGCAGCTGATGTCGACGTGCACATCGCTGGCATATGACATCATTATCATGCACCGGCACATCCGCGCCTCAAATGGATAAGGAAGAGGATGTCACTGGACCACAGCTAGGTAAGGAGAAACTGTTTTTTTTGTATGGGGCTAGGATGGGAGACCATATGGCATCTGGGGGTAAGATGAGAGATCATATAGGGCCAGGGGTCAGGATAGAAACACATAAGGCCAGGATGGGAGAACATATGGGGGCAGGATGACAGAACATATGTCGGCAGGATGGAGACGCAGGGGGGCCAGGAATGAGACACAGGGGGCCAGGATGTGGGACATTATTGCTTTAGGGGCTAATTAAGGGATATTATTACTCCTGGGATGCATTTTATTTTTGAGGATACTGTTTTCAGTGGTGGGGGTCTGTTTACTGTCCAGGGCGACTGTCGCTTTATTTCTTCATATGGCGTAGTGTAGAAGTTGGGGAAAAAGTGGGGAATGTGCTCTGGAAGAGGTGAACTAGATAATTGTGTTATTTTCTGCAGACACAAGTTTTAGCTGGAAGAAGTTATGGTGGTCTGCACCACCAAGTGTAAGTCGTGTACCAGTGGTGTTCTTCAGGACATGGCAGAGTTACAGATGAAGAAAACCAACACAGTTCGTTCTCAAGAAAAACTATTTTAACCAGACAATAGAAAACATTCCTAACATTCCGTTTACATTTGCCAAACGGCTGGAACCTCTGTGCTATACAACGTGGCACTCCAGAGATCTGTATTTACTCTTTTCTCTACAAATTTGCCTGTCTAAACCGGCCCGCTATTACCGGCTTACACCCTGAGAATTAGGTTAATTGCAACCTAGAGCGTAGCCTGCGGGTTTACAAACTTAACAAGGTTTTCCTATATTTTCCCAACCAAGTCTCCCTCTCCCTTCCCGTAATGTCTTCAATGAACTTGGAGGAATAGTCCATCCTCAATTGCATAGAAAATACCCCACTAATTACTGTGATGGCGGTTTAGCCATGAGTGAAGTCTATCGCAGTTAAATAACTATCCAACAATATAAGTCGCCGCAGAAACTTTCTCCTGAAACAGAAGTTAAAGTTTTGGTCCGGAATCCGTTTTGTGAGGTGTCAGCATCTCAGAGTGGATTTGGATTTTTAGCTATTAAACAAACAGAAAACGTGGCAGCAGATCCATAAGTCCTGGCTGCTAAAAATAGCAATAAACGTATCTTGCTTCAGTCAATTTGTCTAACTAACTTCAGGCTATATCTCAGACTTAGATATTTTGGCGCCAATGTGTTATGTGATGCGTGCACAGTTACTCACTGCAGGGCCCCTCCAACTGGTGAGCTGTACCAATGATGCTTGTGGCTTGAGTCCTCAGCGGCGTCCTTCACCTCTCACTGTGGGTCCTGGCCTTTATCGTCTTTTAACAGCGTTCCTGACAGACATGTCCTCAAATCTGGACAGGTTTTGGTCACGAGCAAATTCAGTTCCAATCTGCCACTTCTCTGCTGTCTGTGGGATGCTCCCAGCCACAGATGCAGCTGGATCCCTTCCCAGCAGGTCCTTTCACTGTTTAGGCCATCTCTAGACTGAACACAAGACGGCCACTCTTCCTTTTCCTGTGTCTCATGAGTCAGACTGTAACCCCTCCTCTGACACTTCTATATGCATTACAAAGTCTTTCAACAATACTTAGGCAACAGCGACATTTTGTGGCCAGATAATATCATCATTGTAAAGAAGCAAAATCTATTTACAACAAGTACAGTGTTAAACTGGTATAAATACAGGTATACACAACTATATCACCCAGATGAATTGACACACATCTCACACCAGCACCATGGATGAAGAAGAAAAGTGAAGATGAATATCTTCAACTAGAGACATCACTGGTGAATCAGTGTGTTACCTGTACACTGACACTATATAGTGGGAGACTCAAACATGCGGCCCCTAACGCTCCGTTGTGAGGCACTTAGGCCCCTGAGACAATCGTGTCCAGCGAGCGAGGGACCGCTGACGTCAGCGCTTCTTTTCAATTAAATTGCGTCCTCGCCAAGGGAGTAAGGTTAGGTGAGAAGAATTTTTTATGTGTATGTAAAGAGCAGCAGAATGGGGGACATTGTTACAAGAAGGGGACATGGATGGGAACATTACTATAAGATGGGACCAGGATGGGGACATTACTACAGGACAGGGGGCATTATTACAAGATTGGGGACATTATTACAGGATTGTGGACAATATTACAGGATAAGGGACCATTATTACAGGATGAGGGACATTATTACAGTATGGGGACCATTATTACAATATTGGGGGCATTATTACAAGCTGAGGGACAATATTACTGGATTGGGGACATTATTACAGGGTAGGGGACTATTATTACAATACGGGGACCATTATTAGAGGGTGAGGGATATTATTACTGTTATGTTCTGCTACCAGAGCTAAGGAAAGAGAGGAGATCTGTCCCTACGATAGAACTCAGCTTGATCCCTACGATGTAACAGGGGACCTGATCCTGCGATCAGACCTGCTAAAGTCCTAAGCTAGTCTGTACGGAGACCTATAGATGTGGGGAAGGAATCCCTACAAGTACTAAGGACTGGGAGGAAAATGGGACACCTCCTAACAGAAATAGTAGCAGACAGACGAACAAACAAAATATAAAGAACACAGAGGTCCGTAGACCAAGCAAACTAACAGAGTAGATACAGAGCACAGGCTAGCTAGAAAGTAGTTATACAATGAAGTCCAGCAAAGCCAGAAGGGCGGAGCAGGATTAAATAGGCCAACAAGGTCATGTGACCAGCAAAGGAAAAAACCTAAGAGCAAGGTTCTAACAGTACCCCCCCTTCTAAGAGGATCCTCCGGATCCCCTAGGACCAGGCTTATCAGGAAATCTCCTGTGAAACGCTCTGATAAGTCTGGACGCGGAAACATCATCCGATCTCACCCAAGAGTTATCCTCGGGTCCGAAACCTTTCCAGGCCACAAGATACTGCAAACTACCTCTATACCGTCTAGAGTTAAGGATGCGAGAAATTTCATATTCCCCGTCCTCCACCACCGGAGGAACAGAGGCAGAGGCGTCACAATACGATACAACCGCTTTTTTCAACAGAGAGACATGAAATACCGGATTAATTCTCCAGGAGGTAGGAACCTCCAACCTAACAGCAGATTGGTTGACAACCTGAAGCACCTTAAAGGGCCCTACAAACTTGGGACCCAATTTCTTAGAAGGAATCCTAAACCGCAGATTCCTAGAGGACAACCAAACCATGTCACCAACAGCGAACAAAACCTCCTGTCGTTTCCTATCAAAGTAGTCTTTAGATTTTCTGTTGGCCTCCTGAAGATTACAACGCACATCCGTCCAAACTCTCTCTAAATCACCGGAAAAATTCTCCTCCTCAGGCACGGCAGATTCCAACTTGGAGAACGACCCAAACGACGGATGTCTCCCAGAACAACAAAAAAAAGGCGAACAACCAGCAGAAGAAGATGTATGGTTGTTAAGAGCAAATTCAGCAAGTGGCAGAAACTCAGACCACCCCTCTTGATTGTCTGCCACAAAACAACGCAAGAACTGCTCAACATCCTGGTTTTTCCTTTCTGTCTGGCCATTAGATTCAGGATGATATCCGGACGAGAACGACAAATGAACTCCCAACCTGTCACAAAAGGCACGCCAAAAACGAGCCACGAACTGAGGACCCCTATCAGAAACAATGTCAGTAGGAACGCCATGAAGTCTGACAATTTCCTTGACAAAGGCCTTAGCGAGAGTTTTAGCGCAGGGCAGTTTGACGAAGGGAACCAAGTGACACATCTTGCTAAAACGGTCCACGACCACCCAGATGACAGTAAAACCCTCAGAGGGGGGAAGGTCAGTTATAAAGTCCATAGCCAAATGTGTCCAAGGAGCACTGGGAACCTCCAAAGGACAAAGCAACCCCACAGCAGGAGTATGTGAGGACTTAGATCTAGCACATATAGTACATTGACGCACCCACTTAATGACTTCCTTCTGCCATCCAGGCCACCAAAAACTGCGACCCACCAGTCTCTTGGTCTCAGAGATTCCGGGATGACCTGCCAACTGAGATTCGTGACACTCAACAAACAAATCTCTCCTAAAGGTCCCAGGCACAAACAACCTCCCATGAGGAGTGTTAGATGGGGCATTCTCCTGTGCTTTAAGAATCTCATCTTCCAAAACGGAGTCCACTGCAGCTATCACAACACCTTCTTGTAAAATGTTCTCCTCTTTCTCAGCACCGACTATGGGAGAAAAACTGCGAGACAAGGCATCCGCCTTAACATTCTTAGTACCAGGGATGTAAGTAACGGAGAAATTAAACCGCGAGAAAAACAGTGCCCACCTAGCCTGACGGGCATTCAGGCGCTTGGCAGCATCAAGATATATCAGATTTTTATGATCCGTAAGAACCTGAACGGGAAATTCCGCACCTTCCAAGAAGTGGCGCCAGTGTTCAAATGCGAGTTTAATAGCCAATAATTCCCGATTACCAATATCGTAATTCAGTTCAGTCTCCGAAAATTTTTTGAAAAAAAGGCACAGGGATGTAATCCATCCCCGTTATCCTGAGACAATACTGCGCCAACCCCCACAGAGGAAACATCAACCTCAACCAAAAACGGCTTAGTCACATCAGGCTGCATAAGGATGGGAGCAGAGGTGAACCTCTCCTTGAGATACACAAAAGCTTCAATGGCCTCAGAAGACCACTGAACCGCATCAGCACCTTTCCTGGTGAGATCGGTCAGAGGTTTGACAATACTAGAAAAATTTTTTATGAATTTTCTGTAATAATTGGCGAAACCTAAAAACCTCTGTATCGATTTCAAACCAATAGGCCTAGGCCATTCCTGTACAGCTTGAACTTTAACCGGGTCCATCTCAAAACCTTCGCTGGAGATAATGTAACCCAAAAAAACTAATTCTCTGTACAGCGAACTCACATTTCTCCAGCTTAGCAAAAAGCGAATTGTCCATTAATAACTGTAATACCTCACGTACGCTCCGCCAATGAGACTCCAGATCCGGCGAATAAATCAAAATGTCATCCAAATACACAACCACATTTTTGCCGATCAAAGGTCTAAGGATGTCATTAATAAGATTCTGAAAAAATGCAGGAGCATTAGTAAGACCAAAAGGCATAACCAGATTCTCAAAATGACCCACAGGAGTGTTAAAAGCAGTCTTCCATTCGTCACCCTCCTTCATGCGCAACAGATTGTATGCCCCCTTAAGGTCAATTTTAGAGAACCACTTGGCCCCCATTAACTGGTTAAACAGATCAGGAATCAATGGCAGTGGGTAAGGATTGCGTACAGTAATTTTGTTAATCTCACGAAAATCCAGACAAGGACGTAAACCGCCGTCCTTTTTTTTTTACAAAAAAAAATCCAACCGCCACAGGAGACTTAGAGGGCCTAATGTGACCGGCGGCCAAACTTGTCTGTATGTATTCCTCCAAAGCCTTCCTCTCAGGAACAGTAAGGTTAAATAAACGACTTTTAGGAAGAGTCGCTCCAGGGACAAATTCAATAGAACAATCATAGTCTCTATGGGGAGGCAAAACCTGCGATTCCTTCTCAGAAAAAACTCTCCAAAAATCCTGAATAGGAACAGGCAATTCTCCCCTATCCAAAGCTGCAATACGCCCGTTACAACACTTGTCATAACATTTATGGCTCCAGGATTTAATTTCACTGGTAGACCAATCCAGTACAGGATTGTGAAATTTTAACCAGGGCAATCCCAATATTACTGGAGAAGGCAAGTTATTCAAAACTACCAAATCCAATTTCTCATGGTGAACACCATTAATAGTGAGAGGAAATTCACAGACCTTGAGAGTAATATTCTTCAAAGGGGAACCATCCACAGAAACCACAGCAATGGGGGATGATAAAGGTTCGGGTTTTAAATTGAGTCTTTCCAAGAATCCCCCATCAATTACATTCAGAGTAGACCCACAATCAACAAACACCCGAAATTCCATTAATTTTTCCTGAGCAATCGTGGAAGCAGCTAAAAATATACCCTTGGAATTCAAACAGGCAATACGGGCATGACTGACCATTTTTTTTTCTTTCTTCATACGAAGCTCACAGCCTTTAATCAATATCCGCAATAGAAACACAAGCCTTCAGAAAATCGACGGTCTTTTTCTTGAGAGCGAGGTGCCACCGATCCAATCTCCATCGGTTCACCACTGTTAGTACACACATTCTCATAACCAGAAACTGACATAGCAGAGGATTTGCTCTCATTAACCCTTGCACGCAGTCTCCTATCCACCCGTATAGCTAATTGCATAGCCTGTTGCAAATCTTCAGGTGTAGGATAAGCAATTAGCAGGTCTTTAACCCTTTCATTGAGCCCAGCAAGAAATAGACTTTTCAGAGCAGAATCGTTCCACCCTGTTTGAGTAGACCAACGACGGAAATGAGTACAATATTTTTCCACATTACCTGATCCCTGTCTCAAACGTCTTAACTCAGTCTCAGCTGATGCGACACGGTCAGGATCATCATATAATAGCCCCAAAGCAGAAAAAAAACTATCCACTGATCTGAAGCATGTATCACTAGGTTGCAAAGAAAAGGCCCACTCCTGAGGCTCTTTGCGCAAAAGTGACATTATGAACCCTATGCGCTGGGATTCATCCCCAGAGGACTTGGGTCTCAAACGAAAATACAATAAGCAAGCATTTTTAAATGAAAAAAATTCTCGGTGTTCACCAAAAAATAAATCCGGCAAACATACCTTAGGCTCCAAGAAATGTGCTCCAGGACAGTTACTCACGTGCTGACGGAGCTCGGCCACCTCCAGAGAGAGTCCCTGCAGGCGATGAGCCAAATCCTGAACCGACACCATGATGGAACAGAAAAATCTTTCCTTAGAGAATTTGCAGGCTGGACTTACTGTTATGTTCTGCTACCAGAGCTAAGGAAAGAGAGGAGATCTGTCCCTACGATAGAACTCAGCTTGATCCCTACGATGTAACAGGGGACCTGATCCTGCGATCAGACCTGCTAAAGTCCTAAGCTAGTCTGTACGGAGACCTATAGATGTGGGGAAGGAATCCCTACAAGTACTAAGGACTGGGAGGAAAATGGGACACCTCCTAACAGAAATAGTAGTAGACAGACGAACAAACAAAATATAAAGAACACAGAGGTCCGTAGACCAAGCAAACTAGCAGAGTAGATACAGAGCACAGGCTAGCTAGAAAGTAGTTATACAATGAAGTCCAGCAAAGCCAGAAGGGCGGAGCAGGATTAAATAGGCCAACAAGGTCATGTGACCAGCAAAGGAAAAAACCTAAGAGCAAGGTTCTAACAATTACTGGATTGGGGACATTATTACAGGACAGAGGACATTATTACAGGCTGAGGGACATTATTACAAAACAGGGAACATTATTACAGGATTGGGGACATTATAATAGTACTGGATTGGATACATTACTTCAAGATAGGGACCAAAACTACTATATGTAGCTAATTGAAAAACTATATTACTGTATGGGGCCAATTGGGGGTAAAAAAAGGAAAACATTTAAAAGAAAATGTAAAATAAAGAATGAAAAATAATGGAATACTATTTGGCCATCAAAAATGCTGTTTTATGAAAAACTTTAAGTAAATTGGAAAACCGGTATCATAACCCATATGATAAACACCATAAAAAAAACTGGGCAAAGAAAAGATGATCAAAAAATCATTGGAAAATAATGGTATCACTAAAAACGTAATCTTCTCCCGTAAAGAACGTGGCTCTTCATATTCAAATTTTTCTATGTGCTGCCCATTTACCCGGCTCAGTCTGAGACCCCTGCTGTATAGTATATACAGAGCTCCTGTGTATAATGTCATTGGTGATGCGTGTATTACCTGTACACTGACAGTATATACAGAGCTCCAGTTTATAATGACACTGGTGAGTCCCTGTACCTCTGTACACTGACACTATATACAGACTCCTTTGTATAAAGTCACTAGTGAGTCCCTGTATTACCTGTACACCTGTACACTGACACTATATACAGAGTTAGTGTATAATGTCAATGGTGATCACTGTATTACCTGTACCCTATAAACAGAGCTCCTGTGTATAATGTCAATGGTGATCACTCTATTACCTGTACACTGACACTATATACAGAGCTCCTGTATATAATGTGCCACTGGGGATCATTGTATTACCTGTACACTATATACAGAGCTTCTGTGTATAATGTCACTGGTGGTCACTTTATTACCTGTACACTGACACTATACACTGTATACTATGTACAGAGATCCTGTGTATCATGGCACTTTTGGTAATATTAGTATTGTGCCTTTTATTAACCCCTTTCCGACCTTGTCAGTAATAGTACATAGCTGTGCCCTGGGCCTATAGGGCCAGCTATGTACTATTACGAGCGATCTTTAAGGCAGTCCCGCCACCAAAGTCGCGGTGACAGCATTAAATTTTTACATTTCCGGCGCCATCTTATCTCAGGGTAGATGGCGCCGTCATCTCGGGGGGTGTCGCCGCTCCCCTGCTACCACGATCGCTGTGATTGGCTGTTCAATTCTGAACAGCCAATCACAGCATTTCTCACTGTTTCCGGCAATCAGATTTCCATAAACAGTGATGTGCAGCGTAGGATCGGTGCTCATAAGAGCACCGATCCTAGGCTGTAACCTAGAGACCCCAGCCCTCTCCCCAACCCACTATGATCGGTGCAATTGCCGATCACATCGATCGCACCGCTCATAGCGCGACCGAACGGAGACAGGGCGGTCATGGGGCGGTCTCCATGACCCCCAGTGATGCTTCCCAGGCCCCAACCATCTGTGATTAGTGTGATCGATGTCATCATCGATTGCACCAATCAGAGTACCTGAGCGGGTGGTGACCAGCCTGTGACCTGGCAATTACCACCCTATGCCTCCGACACTGACAGCGAGGGCGAGGATCCCACCTTTCTTTATTTTTCTGATTCCTTACCTTCCTCCTCTTCTTCTTCCTTCTCCTCTTCCTCCTCAGGTTCTGCTGGACCGCAGTGCAGTCGCCCCAGGAGAGAAGATGAACCAGCGTCCCCCACTACTGACCCCGTATGGACCTCGTCCCCCAATAATTATGAGCCACTGATTCCTGATTTCGTGGCGGAATCAGGAATCAAGTTTGAAACCACCGGCCTCACAGAAACAGACTTTTTCAAAGTCTTTTTCTCTGAGGATTTTGTAAACCTCATGGTGGGCCAAATTAATTTGTATGCTCAGCAATTTTTGGAACAAAACCCCTCGTCATCATTTTCTAACTGGTCTCCTGTAGACGCAGAAGAAATGATGAAGTTTTGGAGCCTGGTCCTTCATATGGAGATCCTGAAGAAGCCAGAACTTCGGCAATGCTGGAGCATTGACATTTTGTATAACACTACAGTGTTCTGAATGGTCATGACGCGGAAACGTTTTGAGGCCATCCACAAGTTCTTGCATTACAACGAAAATGCAAGGTGTCCTGTACGCGATGACCCGAACTTTGATCGTCTTTTCAAAGTTTGGCCGGTCATCGAGCACTTCAACAACAAGTTTGCTGAAGTGTACATGCCCCAAAGGGACATCTGCGTGTATGAGTCCTTAATCCATTTTAAGGGGCGGCTTAGATTCTGGCAGTACCTGCCCAGTAAAAGGGCCAGGTACGTAATAAAGTTGTATAAACTGTGTGAGAGTACCTCAGGGTACACTCACAAGTTTAGAGTTTACGAAGGGAAGGACTCCCGGATTGAACCCTCTGAATGCCCCCCTGTCCTGGGAGTAAGTGGGAAAATTGTGTTGGATTTGGTGCACCCACTGCTGGATAAAGGTTGTCACCTCTACGTGGATAACTTTTATACAAGCGTCCCATGCTTCAAGTCTCTCTCTGCGCGACGTACTGCAGCCTGCAGTACTGTCCGCAACAATCAGAGAGGCCTCCCAAAGATGCTAATTGGGCAGCTGCTCAGAAGGGGTGAGAGCAGAGCCCAATGTAGCGACCACCTGTTGGTGGTCAAGTACAAGGACAAGAGGGATGTCCTTCTCTTGACCACCATACATGGTGATGGCAGCACCCTGAGCATTGTACGAGGTTCCACTACACAGGTCGTCAAACCAGACTGTGGAGTACAACAAGTACATGGGGGGAGTTGATCTCTCTGATCAAGTCCTCCAGCCGTACAGTGCTTTGAGAATGACCAAGGTATGGTATAAGAAGCTGGCCGTGCACATCGTTCAGATGGCAATGCACAACGCTTTCCTTCTGTCACAATGTGCAAGCCAAACTTCCACATCGTACCTTGACTTCCAGGAGGTAGTTATCAAGGCCCTGATATTTGTCAGCAGTGACGGAGCAGGCCCCAGTACTTCTGGAACTGAAGGACCTCGAATTGTACCAGGCCAGCATTTCCCGGGAGAGGTCCCTCAAACAGGAAAAAAAGGTAAGTCACAAGAAAGGTGCCGAGTGTGTTCCAAAAGGGGAATACGCAAGGACATCACTTACCAATGCGACACCTGCCAGACAAACCTGACCTGTGCATGAAATAATGCCTCAGAAGGTACCATACTTCCATGCACTACTAAATTAATTTCTGACGTATAACAACCTGACGAACACTACACAACTGACTTAGTGTTCGTCAGGTTGTCATACGTCAGTTCTGTAGTGTTCGATAGGTTGTCCTACACAACTGACGTATAACACTACATTATAAAGTTCACAAATCGGGTATCAGTTCCAAAAAGGGGGCACTTATTGGGCATTTCAGCTTTTTAGGCACATCAGGGGCTCTGAGAACGTGACATGACGCCCGCAGACCATTCAATCAAAGTCTGCATTCCAAAGTGTCACTCCTTCCCTTCCAAGCCCTGACATGTGCCCAAACAGTAGTTTTCTCCAACACATGGGGTATCAGCGTACTCAGGAGGAATTGGACAACAGATTTTGAGGTCTACTTTCTCCTGGTACCCTCGTGAAAATAAAAAAATTGCGGCTAAAAGATCGTTTTTGTGGAAAAAAATGTTTTTTTTTTTCACGACTCTACGTCATAAACGTTTGTGAAACACTTGGGGGTTAAAAGTGCTCACCACACATCTAAATAAGTTTCTTAAGGGGTCTAGTTTCCAAAATGTGGTCACTTGTGGGGGGTTTCCACTGTTTAGTCACATCAGGGGCTCTCCAAACGCAACATAGGGTCTGCTGTCAACTCCAGCGAGTTTTGCATTGAAAACTTCAAATGTCGTTCCTTCCATTCCGAGCCCTGCTGTGTGCCCAAACAATAGCTTTCCCCAACATATGAGGTATCAGCGTACTCGGGAGAAATTGCACAACAACTTTTGGGGTCCAATTTCTCCAGGTACCATCGTGAAAATAAAAAAATTGCGGTTAAAAGATCATTTTTGTGGGAAATTTTTTTTTTTTTTTCACGGCTCTACGTCATAATCTTTTGCGAAACATTTGGGTTTTCAAAGTGCTCACCACACATCTAAATAAGTTCCTTAAGGGGTCTAGCTTCCAAAATGAGGTCACTTGTGGGGGGTTTCCACTGTTTAGGCACATCAGGGGCTCTCCAAACGTGACATGGCGTCCGCTGTCAACTCCAGCGAGTTTTGCATTGAAAACGTCAAATGGCGCTCCTTCCCTTCCGAGCCATGCCGTGTGCCCAAACAATGGCTTTCCCCCACATATGGGGTATCAGCATACTCAGGAGAAATTGCACAACAACTTTTGGTTTCCAATTTCTCCTGTTACCCTCGTGAAAATAAAAAAATTGGGGTCTAAAGTAAAATTTTAGTGAAAAAAAGTTAAATGTTCATTTTTTCCTTTCACGTTTAATTAATTGCTGTGAAGAACGTGAAGGGTTAATAAACTTCTTGAATGTGGTTTTGAGCACTTTGAGGGGTGCAGTTTTTAGAATGGTTTCACCTTTGGGTATTTTCTGTCATAAAGACCCCTCAAAGTGACTTCAAATGTGATGTAGACCCTAAAAAAATGGTTTTGTAAATTTTGTTGAGAATTCGTTGGTCAACTTTTAACCCTTATAGTTCCCTAACACCAAAAAGTTTCCAAAATTGTGCTGATGTAAAGTAGACATGTGGGAAATGTTATTTATTAACTATTTTATGTGACATATCTCTCTGATTTAAGGGCATGAAAATTCAAAGTTTGAAAATTGTGAAATTTTCTAAATTTTCGCCAAATTTCATTTTTTTTCACAAATAAATGCAAGTGATATCAAATTTTTTTTTACCACTTTAATGAAGTAGAATATGTCACGAAAAAACAGTCTCAGAATCAGGGGGATCCGTTGAAGCGTTCCAGAGTTCTTACCTCATAAAGTGACAGTGGTCAAAATTGTAAAAATTGGGCTGGTCTTTAACAAGCAAAGCACCCTGGGGCGTAAAGGGCTTAATGATCAGTATTGTATGATGGAATGATGGAACGCGCAATGTTCTTTGACTTCTCCAGTGCGATCAATACCTTACAGACACTCTTATTACGCAAAATATGACTGACATGAAGTTGGACGAGTGGATGAGAAATTGGATAACTGACTACCTGTAAGATAGGCCACAGTTTGTACAGATGGGAGCAGTTGTGTCAGATTATTGAGCAGTGTAGGTGCCCCTCAGGGAACGGTGCTGTCGCCATTTCATATCACGTTGTATAGAGCCAGGGGCGTACATAGAAATCATGGGGTCCAATAACAGAAGTTCTAATTGGGCCCCCCCCATCCCTCACAAAATAAAATTAAATAATTGTTGGGGTCACAGAAGAGAATATCACACAACTTTCCAGGCTTTACATAGTAATTTTCCTCCTGCTGAAGTCCTAGATTCCTCTTTCATTGCACCCATAAAGTATTATGCAGGCAAAAGTGCCCCCCAAACACAGTATGATACCCGCATGGTGACTCTACTGTACCCCACCTCAAATCCCGAGGCACAGTATGGTGACCCCAACACAGTATGATCCCCCAACTGTGACCCCCACACAGCTCTCCAAATGCACATTATACAGTATAATGGCCCGCACTAGACCTCCAAACAGTATAATGGCTCCCACAAATAAATACACCCCCATGGTCATACTTACAATGTAATGCACCCTACATGGTCCTCCATATAATACAATGCTCTCACCATGGTCCTGCATGCAATATAATGCAGCCCCATGGTCCTGCATACAATATAATAAATACACCCCCATGGTCCTCCATACAATATAATGCACCCCCAATGGTCCTGCATACGATATAATGCACCTCCCATGGTCCTGCATACAATATAATGCATCCAAATGGTCCTGCATACAATATAATGCACCCCCATACAATATAATGCATCCCCCATGGTCCTGTATACAATATCATGCACCCCCATGGTCCTGTATACAATATAATAAATACACCCCCATGGTCATACATACAATATAATGCACACCCCATGGTCCTGCATACAATATAATGCAGCCCCAAGGTCCTGCATACAATATAATCCACCCCCATGGTTCTACATACAATATAATGCACCCCTCATGGTCCTGCATACAATATAATGCATCCCCTATGGTTCTGCATACAATATAATGCACCCCCATGGTCTTCAATATAATATAATGCACCCCCATGGTCCTGCATACAATATAATGCACCCTATGGTCCTCCATACAGTATAATGCACCCCCATGGTCCTGCATACAATATAATGCACCCCCATGGTCCTGCATACAATATAATAAAAACACCCCCATGGTCATACATACAATATATTGCACACCCCATGGTCCTGCATACGATATAATGCAGCCCCAAGGTCCTGCATACAATATAGTGCATCCACCATGGTCCTGCATACAATATAATGCACCCCATGGTCCTCCATACAATATAATGCACCCCCATGGTCCTCCATACAATATAATGCACCCCTCATGGTCCTGCATATAATATAATGCATCCACCATGGTCCTGCATACAATATGATGCACCCCATGGTCCTCCATACAATATAATGCACCCCCCCATGGTCCTCCATACAATATAATGCGTCCACCATGGTCCTGCATACAATACTGTATAATGCACCCCATGGTCCTGCATGCAATAGAATGCACGTACCATGGTCCTCTATACAATATAATGCACCCCTCCATGATCCGGCATACAATATAATGCACACCCCATGGTCCTCCATACAATATAATGCACCCCCCATGGTCCTCCATACAGTATAATGCACCCCCATGGTCCTCCACACAGTATAATGCACCCCCATGGTCCTCCATACAATATAATGCACACCCCATGGTCCTCCATACAATATAATGCACAACCCATGATCCTCCATGCAATTTAATGCACCCCCAAGGTCCTTCATACAATATAATGCACACCCCATGGTCCTCCATGCAATTGAATGCACATCCCATGGTCCTGCATACAATATAATGCACCGCCACATGGTCCTGTATACAATATAATGCATCCCCCATGGTCCTCCATACAGTATAATGCACCCCAATGGTCCTTTACACAGTATAATGCACCCCCATGGTCTTCCATACAATATAATGCGTCCACCATGGTCCTGCATACAATATAATGCACCCCATGGTCCTCCATGCAATAGAATGCACGTACCATGGTCCCAGGGCTGGCGTCAGCACCCGGCGCACCCGGGCAAATGCCGGGGCCCTGAGCAGGCAGAGGGGCCCACTGGCGGTCGCGCACCCTGCTGGGCTATGGGCGGAGGAGAGCGGTGTCAGCACCCGCCCTTCTCCGCCGCTTGCTCAGGGCCCCGGCAGCTGGATACTTACCTCTCCCCATGCCTCCGCAGATCAGCTGTCTTCCTGCTCTGCGCTCCCTGTGACGTCTCAGGTCAGAGGGTGCGGTGACGTCTTTACACCGCGCCCTCCCCTGAGCCGTCACAGGGAGCGCTGAGCGGGAAGACGCCGACAACGCTGGAGTCCGGACCCGAGCAACAGGTAGCAGGTGAGGAGAAGGGAGGTGAGTATTTGATTTTTTTTTTTTAATGTATGGAGGCATGGGGCAGTATAAAGAGAAGGGGGGGGGTGGCATCCTCCATGGAGCATTATAAAGAGGGGGGGGGCATCCTGCATGGGGCATTATAAAGTGAGGGGGGACATCCTGCATGGGGCATTATAAAGAGGGGGGGGTGACATCCTGCATGGGGCATTATAAGGTGGGGAACAGCCTGCATGGGGCATTATAAAGAGTGGGGGGGACATCCTGCATGGAGCATTATAAAGAGGGGGGGTGACATCCTGCATGGGGCATTATAAGGTGGGGAACAGCCTGCATGGGGCATTATAAAGGGGGGGGCAGCCTGCATAGTACATTATGTGGGGGGGAACAGCCTGCATGGAGCATTATAAGGGGGGGGCAGCCTGTATGGGGCATTATGTGGGGGGTAACAGCCTGCATGGAGCATTAAAAGGGGGGGGGCTGTATGGGGCATTATGTGGGGGGTAACAGCCTGCATGGAGCATTATAAGGGGGGGGAAGCCTGTATGGAGCATTATGTGAGGGGTAACAGCCTGCATGCAGCATTATATGGGGGCCAGTATCCTGTATGGAGCGTTATAAGGGGACCGGTATCCTGTATGGAGCATTATAAGGGGACCGGTATCCTGTATGGAGCGTTATATGGGGGCCAGTATCCTGTATGGAGTTTTATAAGGGGACCAGTATCCTGTATGGAGCGTTATATGGGGGCCAGTATCCTGTATGGAGCTTTATAAGGGGACCAGTATCCTGTATGGAGCCTTATATGGGGGCCAGTATTCCGTATGGAGCCTTATATGGAGGCCAGTATTCCGTGTGGAGCCTTATATGGGGGCCAGTATTCCGTATGGAGCCTTATATGGGGGCCAGTATTCCGTATGGAGCCTTATATGGGGGCCAGTATTCCGTATGGAGCCTTATATGGGGGCCAGTATTCCGTATGGAGCCTTATATGGGGGCCAGTATTCCGTGTGGAGCCTTATATGGGGGCCAGTATTCCGTATGGAGCCTTATATGGGGGCCAGTATTCCGTATGGAGCCTTATATGGGGGCCAGTATTCCGTATGGGGCCTTATATGGGGGCCAGTATTCCGTATGGAGCCTTATATGGGGGCCAGTATTCCGTATGGAGCCTTATATGGGGGCCAGTATTCCGCATGGAGCCTTATATGGGGGCCAGTATTCCGTATAGAGCCTTATATGGGGGCCAGTATTCCGTATGGGGCCTTATATGGGGGCCAGTATTCCGTATGGAGCCTTATATGGGGGCCAGTATTCCGTATGGAGCCTTATATGGGGGCCAGTATTCCGTATGGAGCCTTATATGGGGGCCAGTATTCCTTATGGGGCCTTAGATGGGGACCAGTATTCCGTATGGGGCCTTATATGGGGGCCAGTATTCCGTATGGAGCCTTATATGGGGGCCAGTATTCCGTATGGAGCCTTATATGGGGGCCAGTATTCCGTATGGAGCCTTATATGGGGGCCAGTATTCCGTATGGAGCCTTATATGGGGGTCAGTATTCCGCATGGAGCCTTATATGGGGGCCAGTATTCCGTATGGGGCCTTATATGGGGGCCAGTATTCCTTATGGGGCCTTATATGGGGGCCAGTATTCCGTATGGGGCCTTATATGGGGGCCAGTATTCCGTATGGAGCCTTATATGGGGGCCAGTATTCCGTATGGAGCCTTATATGGGGGCCAGTATTCCGTATGGAGCCTTATATGGGGGCCAGTATTCCGTATGGGGCCTTATATGGGGGCCAGTATTCCGTATGGGGCCTTATATGGGGGCCAGTATTCCGTATGGAGCCTTATATGGGGGCCAGTATTCCGTATGAAGCCTTATATGGGGGCCAGTATTCCGTATGGGGCCTTATATGGGGGCCAGTATTCCGTATGGGGCCTTATATGGGGGCCAGTATTCCGTATGGAGCCTTATATGGGGGCCAGCATTCCGTATGGGGCCTTATATGGGGGCCAGTATTCCGTATGGAGCCTTATATGGGGGCCAGTATTCCGTATGGAGCCTTATATGGGGGCCAGTATTCTGTATGGAGCCTTATATGGGGGCCAGTATTCCGTATGGAGCCTTATATGGGGGCCAGTATTCCGTATGGAGCCTTATATGGGGGCCAGTATTCCGTATGGAGCCTTATATGGGGGTCAGTATTCCGCATGGAGCCTTATATGGGGGCCAGTATTCCGTATGGGGCCTTATATGGGGGCCAGTATTCCTTATGGGGCCTTATATGGGGGCCAGTATTCCGTATGGGGCCTTATATGGGGGCCAGTATTCCATATGAAGCGGTATATGGGGGCCAGTATTCCGTATGGGGCCTTATATGGGGGTCAGTATTCCGCATGGAGCCTTATATGGGGGCCAGTATTCCGTATGGGGCCTTATATGGGGGCCAGTATTCCTTATGGGGCCTTATATGGGGGCCAGTATTCCGTATGGGGCCTTATATGGGGGCCAGTATTCCGTATGGAGCCTTATATGGGGGCCAGTATTCCGTATGGAGCCTTATATGGGGGCCAGTATTCCGTATGGAGCCTTATATGGGGGCCAGTATTCCGTATGGAGCCTTATATGGGGGCCAGTATTCCGTATGGAGCCTTATATGGGGGCCAGTATTCCGTATGGAGCCTTATATGGGGGCCAGTATTCCGTATGGGGCCTTATATGGGGGCCAGTATTCCGTATGGAGCCTTATATGGGGGCCAGTATTCCGTATGGAGCCTTATATGGGGGCCAGCATTCCGTATGGGGCCTTATATGGGGGCCAGTATTCCGTATGGAGCCTTATATGGGGGCCAGTATTCCGTATGGAGCCTTATATGGGGGCCAGTATTCCGTATGGAGCCTTATATGGGGGCCAGTATTCCGTATGGAGCCTTATATGGGGGCCAGTATTCCGTATGGAGCCTTATATGGGGGCCAGTATTCCATATGGAGCCTTATATGGGGGTCAGTATTCCGCATGGAGCCTTATATGGGGGCCAGTATTCCGTATGGGGCCTTATATGGGGGCCAGTATTCCTTATGGGGCCTGATATGGGGGCCAGTATTCCGTATGGAGCCTTATATGGGGGCCAGTATTCCGTATGAAGCGTTATATGGGGGCCATTATTCCGTATGGAGCCTTATATGGGGGCCAGTATTCCGTATGGGGCCTTAAATGGGGGCCAGTATTCCGTATGAAGCGTTATATGGGGGCCAGTATTCCGTATGGAGCCTTATATGGGGGCCAGTATTCCGAATGGAGCCTTATATGGGGGCCAGTATTCTGTGTGGAGCGATTCACCTGTTTCTGAGCTATTGTGGAATTTACAATAGATATCACTCATGTAATGTAAGAAGTGAAATATTTGCATTGTACTATATATATATATATATATATATATATATATATATATATATATATATATTTCTCCGCCGTATCTCTGCATCATGAATCGTGGTATGTGTTAAAGGGGCCCACTGAGACTCTTTCGCCCGGGGCCCAGAAAAACCTGGAGCGGGCCCTGCATGGTCCTCTATACAATATAATGCACCCTCCCATGATTCGGCATACAATATAATGCACACCCCATGGTCCTCCATACAATATAATGCACACCCCATGGTCCTCCATACAATATAATGCACCCCCCTGATCCTCCATACAATATAATGCACAACCCATGATCCTCCATGCAATTTAATGCACCCCCAAGGTCCTTCATACAATATAATTCACACTCCATGGTCCTCCATACAATACAATTCACCCCCATGGTCCTCCATACAGTATAATGCACCCCCGATGGTCCTCCAGACAGCATAATGCACCCCCATGGTCCTCCATACAGCATAATGCACCCCCATGGTCCTCCACACAATATAATTCACCCCCTATGGTCCTCCACACAATATAATGCATCCCCATTACGTTATTCTGGCTACCGTATTAATGCACCCCCATGGTCCTCCAGACAGTATAATGCACATCCCATGGTCTTCCATACAGCATAATGTACCACCATGGTCCTCCATACAGTATAATGCACCCCAATGGTCCTCCATACAGTATAATGCACCCCCATGGTTCTCCATACAGCATAATGCACCCCCATGGTCCTCCATACAGCATAATACACCCTCATGGTCGTCCATACAGCATAATGCATGCCCATGGACCTCCACACAGTATAATGCATCCCCATGGTCCTGCATACAATATAATGCACACCGCATGGTCCTCCATGCAATATAATGCACACCCCATAGTCCTCCATACAATATAATGCATCCCCAAGGTCCTCCATGCAATATAATGCACACCCCATGGTCCTCCATACAATACAATACACCCCCATGGTCCTCCATACAGTATAATGCACCCCCACGGTCCTACACACAATATAATGCACCACCATGGTCCTCCACACAATATAATGCACCCCCTTACTGTATTATGGCCAACGGTCACCGATTAAAAAAAAATAATACAGTACTCACCTCCCCTAGTTCCACCCACTGCTCCAGTCTCCCCAGCGTGCAGTGTGAAGAGCCACACATCTCAGAGCAGCGGGTGTCCAGTAATGACATCATCGCACCCGCTTCTCTGAGACGTCAGACGCAGAGGAATAATAATAGGGGTAGAAGTGTCTGCTGATGCTCCCTCTTCCATCATCATTGCTCGCACAGGGCCCACCTCCAGCCATCAGCGCGAGCAATGATGATGGAGGAGGGAGTGTCAGCAGATGCTTCCACCCCCATCATTCTGTGCGGGCGGCCAGGTGCTAACGGGCGGAGGTGGGGCCCGATGCAGTGAGGGCCTGGTGCAGTGAGGTCCCAGTGCAGGCCCCCATGGCTCACGGACCCCATAGCAGTTCCGTGGCCTGCCGCCATTGGCGGTACGCCACTGCATACAGCAGATTTTCAGTATAAATCTGATTTCTACCACCTCCAAAAATTCTCGGATGACTCCATGGTCGTCAGATGCATTAGGGGGGACCGTGATGAGGAGGAATATAGGAGGGTGGTGTCGAATTTTGTGGAGTGGAGCCAGGCTAACTATCTACAACTAAACATAAAGAAAACTAAGGAGCTGATGGTGAACTATAGCAGGAGAAAGATGGACTGTTCACCTGTCACTATTGCTTGGTCAGGAAGTGGAGCAGGTCGAGGGTTACAAATATTTTTGGAGTCCAATTGGACAATAAACTGGACTGGAGGTGCCATACGGAGAAGGTTTACAGGAATGGGGTGAGCAAACTATTCTTCCTAAGATCGTTTAATGTGTGCAGCAAAATGTTAGAAATGTTCTACACAGGGGTGGATTAAGAGTAGCAAGGGCCCCGGGCAGTTTAGAAGACGCGGGCCCCCCCCCCACACACACACCTGATTTATCACGTGACATGTCACATGATCCCCTGTGATAGATCATGTGATAGTTCACGTGAAATTAATTTGGCACAATATTGATTATAATATTTTTTTTTAGGCTGTGTGCCCACTATGCGTTTTTTAAGCGTTTCCGCAGCGGCAATTCCGCTGCAGAAACGCTTAAAAAACGCTTGGTAGAAGGTCTGCCATGTTCCTCAGTGATAATCCGCATGTGCTGTGCACATGCTGCAGAAAATTCGGCTGCAGATCATCATTGCGGAAAAATCCGCAGCATTACCAATTATTTTGCGGAAGCGCGGCGTTTTCGCCGCCATTGACTTGCATTAGAATGCATGGAATCCGCATCCCTGCATCTGTAGATGCGGAATCCATGCGTTTCAATGTGCGGATGGTACCCGGGTGTGGAGGACAAGAGACTCTCCTCCGGAACCGGGTACCATAGAACCTGTAAAAAAAGAATAAAATAAAAAATAAATATTATACTTACCTTCTAATGGCCCCCGGTGTCTTTATCCGATGCGTCCTGGCTTGCCGGCAGCTCGCGATGGTCTGAAAAGGACCTGCCGTGAAGTCATTTAGTCATGTGACAGGTCACGCGACCGCTGACGTCGGCAGGCCATCAGAAGGTAAGTATATATTTTTTATTTTTTACCATTCTTTTACGGTCACACTATATAAATCCATGCTGGTTGCATGGATTTATATAGTGTAACCAAGTTGTCAAGCACTTTCCAAGTGATGCTAAAATCGCTTGGAAAGCGCTTGTCAACCCGCATGCGGAAATGCAAGTGAAGAACGCTTCACATCCGCATGTCCCTGGCAGGAAAATGCATGTACAATCCGCATGTAAAATCCGCATGCGTTTTTTCTGCCAGGGAGATGCAGAAACGCTCAAAAAAAATCCGGAGCATTTCTGCATCGTGGGCACATAGCCTTACATTAATTGTATGACTCAATATTGAGCACACGTAGCCATCTATACACAGCGGAAGGCTACACGGTGCCATCTATACACAGCGGGAGGCCGCACGTAGCCATCTATACACAGCGGGAGGCCGCACATAGCCATCTATACACAGCGGGAGGCTGCACGGCGCCATCTATACACAGCAGGAGGCCGCACGGCGCCATCTATACACAGCGGGAGGCCGCACGGCGCCCCCCCCAGAGACAGCAGGAGGCCGCACGGCGCCATCTATACTCAGCAGGAGGCCGCACGTAGCCATCTATACACAGCAGGAGGCTGCACGGCGCCATCTATACACAGCGGGAGGCCGCACGGCGCCCCCCTCAGAGACAACAGGAGGCCGCACGTAGCCATCTATGCACAGCAGGAGGCCGCACGGCGCCATCTATGCACAGCAGGAGGCCGCACGGCGCCATCTATACACAGCAGGAGGCCACATGGCGCCATCTATACACAGCAGGAGGCCGCACGGCTCCATCTATACACAGCAGGAGGCCGCACGGCACCATCTATACACAGTAGGAGGCCACACGGCGCCATCTATACACAGCAGGAGGCCGCACGGCGCCGTCTATACACAGCAGGAGGCCGCACGGTGCCATCTATACACAGCAGGGGGCCGCACGGCGCCATCTATACACAGCAGGGGGCCGCATGGCACCATCTATACACAGCAGGAGGCCGCACAGCACCATCTATACATAGCGGGAGGCCGCACGGCGCCATCTATACATAGTGGGAGGCCGCACGGCGCCCCCCCCAGAGACAGCAGGAGGCCGCATGGCGCCAACTATACTCAGCAGGAGGCCGCACGCAGTCACGTACACACAAAAACATATACATACACGCATAAACACATTTAAAACACAAAAATACATATAAACAGACATCACAGCAGGAGGCCGCATGGCGCCATCTATACACAGCAGGAGGCCGCATGGCGCCATCTATACACAGCAGGAGGCCGCACGGCGCCATCTATACACAGCAGGAGGCCGCACGGCACCATCTATACACAGCAGGAGGCCGCATGGCGCCATCTATACACAGCAGGAGGCCGCACGGCGCCATCTATACACAGCAGGAGGCCGCACGGCGTCATCTATACACAGCAGGAGGCCGCACGGCGCCATCTATACACAGCAGGGGGCCGCACGGCGCCATCTATACACAGCAGGGGGCCGCATGGCACCATCTATACACAGCAGGAGGCCGCACAGCACCATCTATACACAGCGGGATGCCGCACGGCGCCATCTATACATAGTGGGAGGCCGCACGGCGCCCCCCCCAGAGACAGCAGGAGGCCGCATGGCGCCAACTATACTCAGCAGGAGGCCGCACGCAGTCACGTACACACAAAAACATATACATACACGCATAAACACATTTAAAACACAAAAATACATATAAACAGACATCACACAATGATATCTGCCTGCACACACACACACACACACACACACACACATACACATACACACACAGACTCACCATCCCCTGGCTCCATTCCTCCTGCCTGCTCTGACTTCTCCGTTGCAGCAGTGCAGGCCGGGCGCGCACTGCGTGACGTCATAGCTAGGAGACACGGCCATGCACAGGGCCGTATCTCCTAGCAGTGACGCGGCCGGGCCAGCACAGGGAAGTTAACTGCTGCAGTGCTGGCCCGGCCGATGAAGAAGTAGCGGCAGTGCGCTGCTGCTGGGGGAGCGGTCCGGGGCCCCCCCTCCCGCCACTGCTACCGGTATGTGCCGCGGCGGCCCGCACATATAATGAGGGCAATCCGGCATTAGACACCCCGCCCGGAGTCGCGGGCCCCCTGCAGGCTCGGGGCCTCGGGCGGTAGCCCGGATTGCCCTCATCATAATCCGCCTATGGTTCTACCAGTCCGTAGTGGAAAGTGCCATCTTTTTCGCAATCATATGCTGGGAAAGTAGTGTGCGGGTGTCTGATGCTAATAAGCTAAATAAGCTTATCAAGAAGGCATTCTCAGCTGTTGGCCACCATTTTGAAACTTTTGAGGAGGTAATGGAAAAAAGAACTCTGAAGAAGTGTTTGGGTATAATGAGCAATTTTGCACACCCATTGTATGAGCTGTTCATGACACAGAGGAGCACCTTCAGCAAGATGCAAAGATACAGTAAATGGTTAGTGCCAACTGCTATGGGAATGTACAACAACTACCTAAGTGTGAAATTCTCCAGTGACTGGTGTATTATTGCCCTTCTAATGGTATAGCGGTCATGAATAGAAATGTATGCGATTATACCTGCAAAATTCTGTTATGTTGTAATTCATGTCTATGTTTTGCTGCTGTGATACCGTAATTTCCCTCGGGATCAATAAAGTATATAGTATCATATCATAGTATTCAGTCACTATGTGGGGGTAATAAGTGGTCTGGTCACGGTGTGACGGTATTTGTTCCCTGTATATGTGTCACGGTCTCCACACTTTCCTTGTCTGCTATGTTACTATTGTGTGGAGGCTGTCAGTCTGTTTTGGTTTTGCTGGGTCGGTTTTGCAATCATCTGTGTTCACTTCCCTTGATTAGTCTTCTACTTAAGCATGCTAGCTCCTTCACCCAGTGTCAATTGTACACTTTCTGCTGTCTGTGTAGGATTGATCTCTATGTGCCCTGTGCCTGACCCAGCCTGACTATTTTCCCTTATCTGGATTTTTACCATTTGCCTGTTATCTGACTATTCTTTTGTCTGCTACCTGTGTACTTCCTTGTCTTTCTGGTTTTCCTGACCACAGCTTGTGTTGTGGATTACGTCTCTGACTTCTCCTTGTTGTACTGTGCCATTTTCCTGGACTTGACTTTGGATCGTTTGACCTCCCTCTATTTATCCAGTAAGTAGTACTTACGTAATATTTCTTTCAGTAATATTAGTCTCTTCTCTCTTCTTCTGGGACTGTTATTTCTGTAGTGACTCTTGTCACAATATGGTATTATTCTGCTACTATGTGGTGGTAATAAGTGGTCTGGTCATGGTGTGGCGGTATTTGTTTCTGTATGTGGTATTATTCGGTCACTATGTGGTGGTAATTTGTGATCTGGTCATGGTGTGACGATATTTGTTCCTAGTATGTGGTATTATTCAGTCACTATGTGGTGTTAATATGTGGTCTGTTCATGATGTGACGATATTTGTTCCTTGTTATAATGTCACCGGTGATCACTGTATTACCTGTACACTCACACTATATACAGAGCTCCTGTGTATAATGTCGCTGGTGATCACAGTATTACCTGTACACTATATACAGAGCTCCTGTGTATAATGTCACTGGTGGTAATAACAGTGTTAGCATTGTGGTTTGTATTCATGATCAGTATTGCAGTATTTGGTCACTATGTGGTGGTAATATGTGGACTGGTCATGGTGTGGTGGTATTTGTCCCTGTATTTGGTATTATTTGGTCACTATGTGGTGGTAATATGTGTTCTGGTGTTATGCACGTGGTTGTGGAACCACTGTCCCAAGGTCTGTGGAGAGCCTGGAGGGGCATAACTAAGCAAACACTTGGTTCTTCATTAGAGCACCTGATGGTGTGATTAGACCTGAACCCAGATGGACGCCAAGTGCTACTCCAGTACACATCCCAGAGCTGCGGGAGCTGAACCCCAAAGGGACAGGAAGCAGGACAGGCCAGGAATTGGAACACATGAGGACATGTGGTTGGTAGACAGAAGAGGAACAGGAATAGACAAGGTTAGTTCAGGAACATGGGACGGCCTAAGGTACAGGAACACAGGTGCAGGTTAAGACTGGACAGCTGAGGGTAGCGTTATAAGTGTGGACAAGATGGATTGTTACGGATCCGGGTGGTGGAACCTCTGTGCTGCGGTGCAAGGAGGGACCAGAGGGGCGTAACTAGGTATCAACTCGAACCGACCAAGGTCGTACGGCGGCTCAATCGACTCCGTGACCAGGGAAGGACTGAGCAGAAAGACCAGGTGCTACTCTGGGACCGATCTTATATGAGAGCAGGGGACTCCCACGGGTCAGAAGGCAGGGACTGACCGGTACAGCAGATGAGCACGGCAGGCAGGCTGACGGGTGATCCGGGCAGACGGGCTGGCAGACACGGCAGGTAACAAGCAGGAGCCTCCCGGTAGGCTGGCTGGTAGGCACGGCAGGTAACAGGCAGGTGCTCCTAGGTAAGCGGGCTGGCAGGCACGGCAGGTTACGGGCAGGAGCCTCCAGGTAGGCTGGCTGGTAGGCACGGCAGGTAACAAGCAGGTGCTTCTAGGTAAGCAGGCGGGCAGAGCCCATAGACAGACTGGCGGACTGGACTGTAGACAGACTGTCGGGCTGGAGAGTAGACAAGCTGGCGGACTGGAATAGTAGTCACGCTGGCGGACTGGACTTGTAGTCAGGCTGGCGGACTGGACTTGTAGTCAGGCTGGCGGGCTGGACTTGTAGTCAGGCTGGTGGGCTGGACTGGTAGTCAGGCTAGCAGCGGGACCTGAGGGCTGAAGCAGAGTATAACACACAAAGCTACAACCTTGCACGGGCACCTCCATTTTGGAGGAGGTGCCTTCTATATGGGAGGTCCTCTGGCCATTGGCCGAGGACTCCTTAGGACGCCGCGCGCGGCCCCTTTTAAGAGGGAGGGAGCGCGCGCGTGCGCCCTAAGCACAATGCCCAAGAAGCTGCGCGTGCCGGCAGCCACAGAGGCAGGAGCGCCGGAGGACGGCGGGCAGGGAGCGCAGCGGTAAGTGGGACGGCATCTCTGCCTGTCAGGGGGCAGAGACGCCGATACTACATGGATCAAATTCTGGACTTGGTACATACAGGACGGGCTCTGAAGCAGGTAACAGCAGGGTGGACAGGAACCAGTTCAGACAGGGTAGGCAGGATCAGGTACAAGCAGGGCAGACTGGATCAGGATCAGAGAGGTCAGGCAGGATCAGGTACGGACAGTACCAGATTCAGAGAACACAGGTAAATGGAGCTTACAAATTGGAAGCAGGTAACACACTGAATACTGAAGTTGTAAGGTACCTCCCAATAGGGGAGTGTGCCTTAAATATCAGAAGTCTCCCAGCTATTGGCTGGGGACATTTTCAGAAGCGCCCTCTAAGAGGCAGGGAGCGTTAACGCCCTAATCACGCTCTCAGGAGACCTGCGTGCTGTGCGCAGGTCCTAGGAGGAAAGAGACGCTGGGGGAGTGCGGATGGGTAGGTGAACACCCTGGTGTTACTGCAAGGGGGAGGAAGGGGACATGTGCAGGGGCACCGGCGCTGTTCTAATATCTGGTCATGGTGTGACGGTATTTGTCCTTGTATGTGGTATTATTCAGTCACTATGTGGTGGTAATATGTGGTCTGGTTATGGTGTGGCGGTATTTGTCCCTTGTATGTGATATTATTGGTCATTTTAAAAAATGTGTGACCCATTCCCTTGAAGTAATATAAATAAAAATATACCTAAAAAGAGTATTGTGCATTTTAATAAATGTTTAATAGGTTAGAGTAGAGTAGGGCCCTGCCAAAAGAGTCTACCTTGTCATGGTGGCAGGCTTAAAAAATCTTTTGGCCAAAACAAAAGCTGATGGCTATGTATATGATATTGTGTTCGATGGACACTGTTAATGTGTGATTGGTGAGGACGTGGTGCAGAAGTGGAGTTTTTCGAAGAGTGGATGGTGGGATTGTGGAAGGTTCGAGGGGTGGAGACGGAGCTGGGGTGGAGCATGGGCGGAGTCTCAAGGGGGCCCAAAAATATTGCCAGTATGGGGCCCTTAAATTCCTGGTGACTCTCCTGGTGGGGATGACATTCTAGGGGTAATGAGCTGTGTTGGCTTGGCGCCAGACATATCGTTTACCTTTGGGGAGTCTCCCACATGTCTTTTGGCAAACTCAAAACAATTTTTTTCTGAAAGTAAAAGCTTTTTTTCTGCATACTTTTCCATAAAGGCCACATCTGTGGAATGTACTGCTTATTGTGGTCATATGGACAGATACTCTGCTTGGAAATTCTGCAGCTCCTTCAGGGTTACCTTTGGTCGCTGTGCTGCCTCTCTGATTAATGTCCTCCTTGCCCAGGCTGAGAGTTTTGGTGGACGGCCCTCTCTTAGCAGGTTTGTTGTGGTACCATGTTGTTTCCACTTGATGATAATGGATTTGTTGGTGCTCTGGGGGTTCATCAGATTGGGATATTTTTTTATAACCCAACCCTGACTTGTACTTCTCAACAACTTTGTCCCTGACTTGTTTGGAGATCCCCTTGGTCTTCATGGTGTAGTTTGGTTAGTGGTGCCTCTGTGGCTTTTCAGAAAACGTGAGTATATTGACAGACCATGTGATACTTAGATTGCAAACAAGTTGACTTCCTTTCAGCATGTGACCTATGAATTTAATTGCTTGCACCAGAAAATTTTAGGGACTTCATTGCAAAAGGAGTGAACACATATGCACATGACAATTTTTAGTTATTTGATCCCATAAATTTAATTTATGCCTATATTTTTCTCACTTCACTTCAACTTTGTTTATTTAGTGCTGATGCACCACACGCAAATCAGATTACAAAAATATTTAACACAGGTTGTAATGTAATAAAATAGGTAAAAAGCCAAGGCTGGATGGGGGGGATTCTTTTGCAAGCCACTGCACCTGGCTGAGATCATACAGCCAGTGCCTGATACATGCTGCCCATGGATTGGGTAGCAGGTATCAGCTGTCAGATTCACTTTAAAGATCAGCTAATAGTACCTTTGCAGGTTGAAGATGGACTCAAAATCAACTCCCAAACCTACTACCAGTTTTTAGAAGACAGTATTGTTTTTCATTTAGTTGCATAATAATTCTGCACACTAATAGTTAGTTACTAGTGTTGAGTAGTGTTGAGCGATACCTTCCGATATCGGGAAATATCGGATCGGATTGGATCGGACCGATACCGAAAAAGTATCGGATATCGCCGATTCCGATACCGGAAACCAATGCAAGTCAATGGGACAGAAATATCAGAATGAAAATAAACCCTTTCTTTCCTTGTAGGTTAATTCTACATGAAGGAAAACAACTAAGAATAATGTAGAATGTATTGGGGGAGGTGGGGGAGACAATAAAGGCATAGAGGTTTAGCCCAATCAAATGGAATAGCAGGAATTAATATTTTTTTAAGACGTTCTGAGTTACGGAAATATTGACTATGTTAAGTATTTTTATATTTTGTCAGATATTTATGTTTCACTACTTCCATGCTCTTCACCTTCTTTTTTACTTCTCCCACACTTTCTCCTTCATCATCCTCAGCATCTTTTTCATCCACTTCTTCTTCACCTTCTTCATCTTCTTCTTCTTCACCTTCTTCGTATTATTCTTTTTTTTTACATTCTTCATATTCTACTTCTTCATCTTCTTCATATTCTTCTTCTTCATCATATTCTTATTTGTGACAGGCATTCCTGTAGTTGTTATCTATAAAAGGTTGGACATTACACCTTTCGTTCTGCCCATCACAAAAGATTTACAACAGGATTTGTCCGTGTTCAGTTTGGCCTGCAGCAGCAGGTCTTTTCCAGGGGCACCACGAAGAGGAACGGACTCACCCCCATACACTGCTTAGTCATCTTCTGCTTATAATTTAGATATTATCTTTTGCTCTGATTTTTAGTCTTATGCTTAATGTTCTTCCGCTTTTTGTTCTGCAGCTTCTTGTATTTCTGCTTCTTGGTTTTCGGTCTCTTGTTCTTCTGTATCTTGGTGCTTGTCTTCTCTTCTTTGTCCTCTTGGTCAACTTCTTCAGGGTCATCTTCTTGGTCTTCTTCGGGGTGGTCTTCAGGGTCGTCATCTTCGGGGGTTGTCGTCTTCGGGGGCCTCGTCTTCTTCGGGTTGGTCTTCTGGGTCCTCGTCTTCGGGGTCCTCGTCTTCTTCGGGGTGGTCTTCAGGGTCCTCGTCTTCTTCGGGGTGGTCTTCAGGGTCCTCGTCTTCAGGGTCGTCGTCTTCGGGGTCCTCGTCTTCTTCAGGTTGGTCTTCAGGGTCCTTGTCTTCAGGGTCCTCGTCAGGGAGATCCAGAGTGATTACCAATAACCATTTCAAAAAGCTTGAACTTGGAAATGTAGCAGAAGGTACAAGAAGGCTGAGGAACTACCGAGGACCAGCTGACGGTACTGGAACCCGGATGGGTAGCAGAAGGTACAAGAGCCAATGGAACTACCGAGGACCAGCTGACGGTACTGGAACTCGGTTACTAAGCAGGAGGTACCTGTGCCAGAAAGCACTACCAAGGACCAGCAGACGTTGGTGGAACTTGGATACCGAGAAGGAGGCACCTAATCCAAAGGCACTGCCGAGAACCAGCTGACGGTACTGGAACCCGGATGGGTAGCAGAAGGTACCCATGTAAAAAAAAGTTTCAAGGCCGCGAGCCGGCCGCAGTTACCAAAACCCACAGTCCTACAGGGGGTGCTTGTCCTATTGGCACTATGGAACCAGCCTTCATTGCCAGATCCCGCAGCCCACATAGGAGTCACCTAAACTGCAGGCACCATAGAGTCGGCTAACCCGACCGCAACACGACAGGACAACGCATTGGAGGCAAAGTGACGTTGACACTACCCGGAAACAGCTGGCGTGCTGGAACCAGGCTGGGCAGGAGGGAGTACCCGTGCCAAAGACACTGCTAGGAAACAGCTGGCGGTGCTGGAACCCAGGGTAAATACTAAAAACAGAGTGGAGCCAGAGGCGTAATTGGAGCAGCTTTAAAATCTGTAGTAGTGTGAATGTGGACAGAGCAGGAGAATTTGCCGAACACACAGCTGGGGAACAGCTGACGATACTGAACCCCAATAACACTGGAGCAAGCGTTGACTGTGCAGACGGCACTTCTGAGCAGCAACTAGCGGTATTGGAGCCCAGGGTAAATATTAAAAACAGAGGAGCCAGAGGTGTAATTGGAGCAAGTTTTAAATCAGTAGTACAGTGGATGTGGACAAAGCAGGAGAATTTGCCGGACATACAGCTGGGGAACAGCTGACGTTACTGAACCCCAATAACACTGGAGCAAACGTTGACTGTGCAGACGGCACTTCTGAGCAGCAACTAGCGGTATTGGAGCCCAGGGTAAATATTAAAAACAGAGGAGCCAGAGGTGTAATTGGAGCAAGTTTTAAATCAGTAGTACAGTGGATGTGGACAAAGCAGGAGAATTTGCCGGACACACAGCTGGGGAACAGCTGACGTTACTGAACCCCAATAACACTGGAGCAAGCGTTGACTGTGCAGATGGCACTTCTGAGCAGCAACTAGCGGTATCGAAGCCCAGGGTAAATACTAAAAACAGAGGAGCCAGAGGTGTAATTGGAGCAAGTTTTAAATCAGTAGTACAGTGGATGTGGACAAAGCAGGAGAATTTGCCGGACACACAGCTGGGGAACAGCTGACGTTACTGAACCCCAATAACACTGGAGCAAGCGTTGACTGTGCAGACGGCACTTCTGAGCAGCAACTAGCGGTATTGGAGCCCAGGGTAAATACTAAAAACAGACGAGCCAGAGGTGTAATTGGAGCAAGTTTTAAATCAGTAGTACAGTGGATGTGGACAAAGCAGGAGAATTTGCCGGACACACAGCTGGGGAACAGCTGACGTTACTGAACCCCAATAGCACTGGAGCAAGCGTTGACTGTGCAGACGGCACTTCTGAGCAGCAACTAGCGGTATTGGAGCCCAGGGTAAATACTAAAAACAGAGGAGCCAGAGGTGTAATTGGAGCAAGTTTTAAATCAGTAGTACAGTGGATGTGGACAAAGCAGGAGAATTTGCCGGACACACAGCTGGGGAACAGCTGACGTTACCGAACCCCAATAACACTGGAGCAAGCATTGACTGTGCAGACGGCACTTCTGAGCAGCAACTAGCGGTATTGGAGCCCAGGGTAAATACTAAAAACAGAGGAACCAGAGGTGTAATTGGAGCAAGTTTTAAATCAGTAGTACAGTGGATGTGGACAAAGCAGGAGAATTTGCCGGACACACAGCTGGGGAACAGCTGACGTTACTGAACCCCAATAACACTGGAGCAAGCGTTGACTGTGCAGACGGCACTTCTGAGCAGCAACTAGCGGTATTGGAGCCCAGGGTAAATACTAAAAACAGAGCAATCAGAGGTGTAATTGGAGCAACTTTAAAATCTGTAGTAGTGAGAATGTGGACAGAGCAGGAGAAATTGCCGTCCGCACAGCATGGGAACAGCTGACGTTACTGAACCCCAATAACACGGCAGCAAGTGTTGACTTTGCACACGGCACTTCCGAGCACCAACTGGCGGTGTTGGAGCTCAGGGATAATACTGAAAACAGAGGAGCCAGAGGTGTAATTGGAGCAACTTTAAAATCTGTAGTAGTGAGAATGTGGACAGAGCAGGAGAAATTGCCGTCCGCACAGCAGGGGAACAGCTGACGTTACTGAACCCCAATAACACGGCAGCAAGTGTTGACTGTGCAGACGGCACTTCCGAGTGCCAACTGGCGGTGTTGGAGCTCAGGGATAATACTGAAAACAGAGGAGCCAGAGGTGTAATTGGAGCAACTTTAAAATCTGTAGTAGTGAGAATGTGGACAGAGCAGGAGAAATTGCCGTCCGCACAGCAGGGGAACAGCTGACGTTACTGAACCCCAATAACACGGCAGCAAGTGTTGACTGTGCAGGCGGCACTTCCGAGCGCCAACTGGCGGTGTTGGAGCTCAGGGATTACAGTTCAGGTGGTAGAAACATGAACACAACAGGAGACCTGGATACTGTTGCCAACCAATTATTTATTCTGGAAGAGGACTGGCAAATTCATGAGAGATCCAGGCCTTGTTCATTTTGAGAAAAGTAAGCCGGTCAACGTTATCGGAGGATAGTCGCATGCGACGGTCTGTTAGTACACCACCAGCGGCACTAAAGACGCGTTCCGATAATACACTAGCAGCAGAGCAAGCTAGCACCTCCAATGCATACTGACTAAGCTCTGGCCATGTATCCAGCTTACAGACCCAAAACTTGAAGGGAGAAGAGCCGCCTGGGAGTACACTAAGAGGGCAAGACATGTAGTCTGTCACCATCTGACGGAAACGTTGCCTCCTGCTGACTGGAGCCGTCTGTGATGGTGTAGACATTTGTGGCGGAGGGGACACAAAACTTTGCCACATTTCGGCCATACTGGTCTTGCCTTGTGTTGAGGCGCTGCTTCTGCTCCCTCTTTGTGCAGAGCTTCCTCCACTGCCACGACGCACTGAGCTGCTTTGTAAAGCACTAGCTGCACTGCTCTCGGTTGGAATGGAGAACATGATGGAATGCACCAGTGCGTCTTGGTACTCCCGCATTTTACGCTCCCGGTTCAACGGTGTTATGAGGCTTTGTAAGTTGTCCCGGTAGCGAGGATCTAGGAGGGTGGACACCCAATAATCAGCCGTGTTGAGAATGTGGGCGATGCGGCGGTCGTTTCTCAGGCACTGCAGCATGAAATCAACCATGTGCTGCAGACTGCCAACTGGCCAAGAAACGCTGTCCCCTGCTTGAGGCGTGATCTCTGCCTGCTCTGCATCACCTAACCCTCGCTCTAGATACTGACTACTAGAGCATTGTGTACCTCCCTCCTCTGGACAGATGTCTTCCTCATCCATTGACTCCTCCTCATCCTCCTCACAAAGTGTCCCCTGCCTAGGCCTTTGTGAGGAACCACGTTGCGCAGACTGTAGAGAAGCAGATGGCATTTGTGACTCCTCATCCTCCACCTCTTCCAAAACCTCATCCCTTAGTGCTTGCAGTGTTTTTTCAAGCAGGCAGATAAGGGGGATAGTCATGCTGACTAGTGCATCATCTGCACTCGCCATCCGCGTGGAATAATCGAAGGCACGCAAAACATGGCAAATGTCCTTCATAGAGGCCCACTCAGTGGTGGTGAAGTGTGAACGGCGCGCACTGCGACTTATTTGCGCCTGCTGCAGCTGGTACTCCATTACTGCTGCCTGCTGTTCACACAACCTCTCCAACATATGTAACGTTGAATTCCACCTGGTGGGTAGGTCACATATGATGCGATGTTCCGGAAGACGTAATCAGCGCTGCAGAGCGGCAATGCGTGATCTTGCGTTGCTGGAACGCCGCAAGTGAGCGCACTCTATGCGGTCCTTGTGAAGCAGTGCATCAAGATCCGGATAGTCCCTCAAAAAACTCTGCACGACCAAGTTGAGCACATGTGCCAGACATGGGATGTGAGTGAGGTTGCCTAGGCCCAGAGCTGCCACCAGATTTCGGCCATTGTCACACACTACCATGCCTGGCTGGAGATTCGCTGGCACAAACCACACGTCGCTCTGCTGCTTGATGGCATTCCAGAGCTCCTGCGCTGTGTGGCTTCGATTCCCCAAATAAATTAATTTTAATACGGCCTGTTGACGTTTGGCCACGGCTGTGCTCATATCGGTCATCATAACAGGTAACCGTTCACGGGTCGATGTGGAGGTAGACCGTGACGGCTCCTGCAGCGCTGATTCAGAGGAACTGGAGTATGAGGAGGAGTCAATGTGTACAGACTGGATTCCTGCAATACTTGGAGTTGGCAGAACACGTACAGCGCCACTCTCAAGATCTGTACCCGGCTCCACAACATTTACCCAATGGGCAGTGAGGGAAAGGTATCGTCCCTGTCCATGCTTACTGGTCCACGCATCGGTGGTCAGGTGGACCTTGCTACTGACGGCGTTTTGTAGCGCATGTTTAATTTTTCCCTCCACATGATGTTGCAGGGCAGGGACGGCTTGCCTGCTGAAATAAAAGCGGCTGGGCATGTTGTATTGTGGGACTGCCAATGCCATAAAGTTATGGAATGTGTCAGTCTCCACCAGCCTGAATGATAGCATTTCAAGGGCCAGTAGTTTAGAAATGCCAGCATTCAGAGCCTGTGCTCGGGGGTGGTTTGCCGAGTATGGGCGCCTTTTCTCCCATGCCTGTGCTAACGATGGCTGTAGACTTGCCTGGGAGTGTGAGGATGACTGGGAAAGTGGTGCTGTGGGTGGAATTACATTGTGTCTCTGTACAACAGTGCCAGAGATTCTTCCATGGCGATCCTGTGAGGAATCCGAACCAGCTGTGTGTGAGCTGGAGGAAGAGGATACAACACGAGCTGAAGAGGTGGTAGGTGGCGCTGTAGGTTGGCCTAGGTCTTCAGTGTGTTTTTGTAACTCCACCACGTGCTTGGTCCGCACATGTTTCCACATATTTGTGGTATTGAGGTTGCTGACACTTTTCCCTCTTTTCACCTTCTGATTACACAGCTTGCATTTGACAAAGCAAATGTCATCTGCAACTGTGTCAAAACAGGACCAGGCACTGCAAGTCTTGGGAGCGCCCGCTTTGGATTTTGGAAGAGCCATGCTCCTAATGGGTGCCGAAGTGGAGGCTACAGGCAACCAAGTCTGCCCCCTCCCTCTCCCTCCGTTTTGGGCTGTTCGGGGAATCTCTTCCTCAGAGCTGCTCCCACCACCTTCCTGTCCCTCACGCCATGATGGGTCAAGGACCTCATCATCTACACCACCCTCTTCAAACAACTGCTTCTCCTGGGTAGTCTCGACAGCACAGTACGCACCAGAAAGTGGCACCTGAGTCTCATCATCAGATGCGTACTGAGGTGTGCTGCTGACCATAGGCACTGGCCCACCCGCCTCTTCAGATTCAGAGAGACAAAATGGTTGCGCATCACTGCATACTACCTCTTCTTCAAATTCTCGAATTCTGCTTGGCTGGCCCCCTCTTTCCAAGCGAAGAGATTCAGAGAACAGAAGTAGAGATGGCTCCTGTCCAGGGCGCTCTGACTGCCTGGGCAATTTGGCAGGTGGTGAAGAGACAGATGGGTGCTCTTCAGTGCTCAGGACCTGAGAGGATCTGGAACTAATTGAAGTCGATGCGTTAGCTGCCATCCATCCGACAACGGCTTCAATTTGGTCCTCCCGCAGCAGTGGGGTACGGCTAGATCCTACAAAGCTGCGCATAAAGGACTGTTCCCTGGTAAAACTGGGGGATGCTGAGTCACTGGTGCCCGCAGCAGGCACAGAATCCCCACATCCTCTCCCTGCAGGCACAGAATCCTCACGTCCTCTCCCTGCAGAAACTCCACGCCCACACCCACATGCCTTACTCCCTGCCTTCTTCATCTTGGTAGACTGATAAAGATAGGCAGAAAAGTACTAAGGGCTTAGTGTGCTTATTCCTGAACAGCTGCTAACAGGTATAAGAAACACTAATTTTATAAAGTGTGGACTAGACTTTAATATGAGCTAATTTGGCCGACACAACTGTAAAGTGGAGTGTTTGGTGAACTTTATTTAGGTTTTTTTTGTCACAAAAAGACACTGGATGTGCCTAAAGATGTAATACCGATAGTATCACAAACTTTTTGTAGCTATTACAATGTAGGAAGGTAACCTACAATGCAATAGATGAGGCTACAAAAAATAGGCTAATACTAATCTGGCTAGGGCTGCAGGGCCCAATGCTGCAGAAAGGCTCCTCTAACTACTCCTATATAGAGTGTTTGGAACCAATTTAGCTGAATATGGATGGAACCACCACACTAATAGGAGAAATCAGGAAAAATTATGAATTGGCAAAAAAGGACAATGTATGAGGCAGTGACACACACTGAGTGCACTACAACCAGACGTGGCTGAAGCACACACTACAGGGTGAGCTGCACTCACACACACAGACCTTGCAGACAGCGGTGAACAGTGCAGATGCAGAGCACTGTGCACTAGCGCTGCAAGACCAAAAAAATTTCTCTATCTACTCCTATATAGTGTGTTTGGAACCAATTTAGCTGAATACGGATGGAACCACCACACTAATAGGAGATATCAGGAAAAATTATGAATTGGCAAAAAAGGACAATGTATGAGGCAGTGAGACACACTGAGTGCACTACAACAAGACGTGGCTGAAGTACACACTACAGGGTGAGCTGCACTCACACACACAGACCTTGCAGACAGCGGTGAACCGTACAGATGCAGAGCACTGTGCACTAGCGCTGCAAGACCAAAAAAATTTCTCTATCTACTCCTATATAGTGTGTTTGGAACCAATTTAGCTGAATACGGATGGAACCACCACACTAATAGGAGATATCAGGAAAAATTATGAATTGGCAAAAAAGGACAATGTATGAGGCAGTGAGACACACTGAGTGCACTACAACCAGACTTGGCTGAAGCACACACTACAGGGTGAGCTGCACTCACACACCAGACCTTGCAGAAAGCGGTGAACAGCACAAAGAACTGTGCACTAGCGCTGCAAGGCACAGCGATTTATAAAGTAGCTTGGGTAAAGCAGAATAGACCAAATAGGTAGCTAAAACTGTCCCTCAGAACAACAGCGTCCTATCCCTAACTGAATTCACAGCAGAGTGAGCTCAAAATGGCGGCGGCGGCTTTTATAGTGCATCATGACATTATTCCAGCAGCCAATCACAGCCATGCCATTAGTTGAGATGCCTACATGCCTAACAGGATGTGCCCACACTTCTTAGGATCCTCATTGGCTGAATAAAATGAAAATGGCTCATTGCATTATGGGAACTTCCGATTCCGGTATATGATATTGCAAAAGTATCGGAATTAAGTATCGGAATTCCGATACCGCGAATATCGGCCGATACCCGATATTTCAGTATTGGAATGCTCAACACTATTAGTTACCCAATAATTCTGCACACACAGATACTCTCCTTAGAAATACAAAACCTTACTTTTACTATCCTACAAGAAAAATATATATATTTGTACCGTGTTAGCCAGTAGACAGAAAAATATTAAGATTTGAGAGTCCTCAGTGGTTGATACCTTTTAATGGCTAACTGAAAAGATGATAACAAATTACCAGCTTTTGAGACTTTTAGGGTCTTTTCATCAGGCATAGAATAACACAAAATTTGAAGAGTCACATATTTATGCACAACAGGACACAGAAATAATTTGTCTTGAGTTTTTTATGTGTTTTGGATGAAAACTGTCCCATTTAAGGTATGTTGGATGGTCAATTGGCTTCTGGTACAGGGATGTCTCTATTTCATTGTTCTGTAGCTTAATGATGATGTCCAAAAAGTTAATTTCGATACAGGGTTGTTGAGTGCTAAGTTGATGGTGGGATTAAATTGATTAAAGTGTTCATGGAACGTCTTTAGCTATTGCTCAGACTCTGTCCCGATGATTAAAATAATATCAGACCCCCCACTCCTGTGTTTTAGGCACCCCCAAATCTAAGCTACAGGAACCTTTCCTTGCAACCAGAAAAAAATTAAAACCTGTCCATTTATAATGACCATGGGCAAGATAAAGATCTCCAACTCACATCCGGACTACAAGATCCCAGGTAACTTCAAATCTCAGAGAGACTGAAGAGTCTGGGAGTACATACTTATGACAACCTTTGACACACTCAGTGTGCAGGAATGAATGTGTTGCATGGTATTTCTATATCAACTTAGGAATGTGCTCCTCAGACCATGTGGGGGCATCACAATCATGGACCAGACCTCAATCACAGGACAATAAAACTTTCACACTCCTTATCTATGAACTGTTCCAATATTTACAGCCACAACTGTTTATCCCTCTCCCACAATGATAGTTCTGCTTCACGTCACTTGTCTTATCTACTGCATTATTTCTGTGTCCTGTTGTGCATAAATATGTGACTCTTCAGATTTTGTCTTATTCTGTGCTTGATGTAGGGACCCTAGTGGTAACAAATTGCAAGCTATCGAGACTATCTTTTAAATTAGCCATTAAAAGGTATCAACCACTGAGGACTCTCGAATCTTAATTTTTTACTTTCCTAAAAATTCAGGTTTATTAACTTTTTGGATTGACCGACAGCACTGTAGTTGCTCAGTAATAAATTGAATCAAGAAAAATACAAATTGCCTAATAATTGTGTACACAGTGTAGTAATCAAAAAGTTAGGGTGGTCCTTGTGTGTACATGAAAGTGCTGTCGACCTGTCTAAACAGGCTTTTAAACTATCGCTGATCTGTAGCTGATCTACAGTTATTTTAAAGGCGCACATCAGCAAATGTAATCTCAATCTAAGGCCTCGCTCACATGCGCGTATAACATGTCCGAGTGCCATTGAATGTTTTAGCGGATAGCACTTGACCCAATGTTATTCTATGGGGCAGTGCAGATCTGTGATTATTTTTTCATGCTGATTCTGCATGAGACTTGTCTCACACGCACCCATACAAGTCTATGGGTGTGTGAAACATTGGACTGTACTCGGATGTCATCCCAGTGCAGATTGATATGCAGTGGTATGTAAAAGTTTAGGCACCCCTGGCCAAAATTACTGTTATTTTGAACAGTTAAGAAAGTTGAAGATGAAGTGATCTCTTAAAGGCCTAGAGTTAAAGATGACACATTTCCTTTGTATTTTATCTGCACAGGATCTAGCCTGAGAGGGAGGAAGACCGCATTTCCTCAGCAGTACACTGTGGCAGCTAGCAGACTCTGACTGCCAATGAAGCAAAGCAGAATAAAAGCCTGCTGACAGGTGTTCCACCAGTCAGCACTTGCGCTGCTGAGGTGTGGGAGGAGAAGTTCTGGTCTCCTTACCTCTCTTGGAACTGCAGCCCACTGCCCCAGTAATCTGCCTCATTTAAACTTTTCAGCCTGAGCTATCCCTTTATTTGATGGCTCCCACGGGCCCCGGGTTACTCTATCTGGCTCTGCAGCTCTCATGAGACCCACCCTGTCTCCCTCTAACATCTACCCGTCCGGTTTCCACTTGTTGAAAGGGAATAAGGCACACTTTCCAGTGCCTTGTTCTGACCGTAGGTCCCAAACATTGCAAGGATGTCTGCAGAAGACAGTAGCCGACGTTCTCCTGCTGCCTGAATATTTCATACTTCTCGTGCCACCCAGTCCTCTGGCTTGAATGTTGTTAACACTTTCTTTATCTTGCAATCTAATTCTTAACTCTCATCTCACACTGCACTAACCAGGAAATGCTCCCCTTCTTAAATGATTCTGCCCCTTCCGTGTTGGGGGTGTTTCTGAACAATTAACTGTGTCCTATCTTATGCAATTTACTTCCTGTATCTAGTGAGCCAACAACTGCACCTTTCCCATTAGTAGCCTAAACTATGAGCCCCATGCTATACCTATGTGCTAAACTTAACCCTTGTCTTTCCTTATACAGTGAGGGAAATAAGTATTCGATGCGCTGATAATTTTGCAAGTTTTTCCACCAAAGTGTTAGAACCTTGCTCTTAGGTTTTTTTTTCCTTTGCTGGTCACATGACCTTGTTGGCCTATTTAATCCTGCTCCGCCCTTCTGGCTTTGCTGGACTTCATTGTATATCTACTTTCTAGCTAGCCTGTGCTCTGTGTCTTGCTCTGTTAGTTTGCTTGGTCTACTGACCTCTATGTTCTATATATTTTGTTTGTTCGTCTGTCTGCTACTATTTCTGTTAGGAGGTGTCCCATATTCCTCCCAGTCCTTAGTACTTGTAGGGATTCCTTCCCCACATCTATAGGTCTCCGTACAGACTAGCTTAGGACTTTAGCAGGTCTGATCGCAGGATCAGGTCCCCTGTTACATCGTAGGGATTAAGCTGAGTTCTATCGTAGGGACAGATCTCCTCTCTTTCCTTAGCTCTGGTAGCAGAACATAACACAAAGAATGGAGAGGTCTGTAATTTTTATCATGGGTATAGTTTAACTGTGAGAGACAGAATCTAAAAATAATCGCATTGTATGATTTTTAAATAATTAAATTGTATTTTATTGCATGAAATAAGTACTTGATCAACTACCAACCAGCAAGAATTCTGGCTCTCACAGACCTGTTAGTTTTTTTTAAGAAGCCCTCCTCCTATCCAGTAATTACCTGTATTATTTGCACCTGTTTGAACTTGTTACCTGTATAAAAGACACCTGTCCACGCACTCAATCAATCACACGTCAACTTCTCCACCATGGCCAAGACCAAAGAGCTGTCTAAGGACACCAGGGACAAAATTGTAGACCTGCACAAGACTGGGATGGGCTACAGGACAATAGGCAAGCAGCTTGGTGAGAAGACAACAATTGTTGGCACAATTATTAGAAAATGGAAGAAACACAAGACGACTGTCTATCTTAATCGGACAGGGGCTCCATGCAAGTTCTCGCCTCGTAAGGTAAAGATGATTATGACAAAGGTCAGGAATCAGCCCAGAACTACACGGGAGGACCTGGTCAATGACCCGAAGAGAGCTGGGACCACAATCTCAAACATTACCATTAGTATCACACTATGCAGTCATGGAATAAAATCCTGCAGGGCACGCAAGGTCCCCCTGCTCACGCCAGTACATGTCCAGGCCCATTTGAAGTTCACCAATGACCATCTAGATGATCTAGAGGAGGCATGGGAGAAAGTAATGTGGTCAGAAGAGACCAAAATAGAACTTTTTGGTATCAACTACACTCGCCATGCTTGGCGGAAGAACAAGAATGAGTACAACCCCAAAAACACTGTCCCAACT
Organism: Phyllobates terribilis; assembly: GCF_046119375.1. Taxonomy (NCBI): domain Eukaryota; kingdom Metazoa; phylum Chordata; class Amphibia; order Anura; family Dendrobatidae; genus Phyllobates; species Phyllobates terribilis. The sequence continues at coordinate 14,454,679 of NW_027362761.1, read as the reverse complement.
GTGAAACATGGTGGGGGAAAGGTCATACTTTGGGTGTGCTTTTCTGCAAAGGGGACAGGATGATTCACCATATTGAAGGGAGGATGGATGGGGTCATGTATCGCAAGATTTTGGCCATCAACCTCCTTCCCTCAGTAAGAGCATTGAAGATGGGTCGTGGCTGGGTCTTCCAGCTTGACAATGACCCGAAACACACAGCCAGGGCAAAAGGAGTTGGCTCCGTAAGAAGCATCTCAAGGTTCTGGAGTAGCCTAGCCAATCTCCAAACCTGAACCCAATAGAAAATCTTTGGAGGGAGCTGAAACTCAATGATGCCCAGTGACAGCCTTGAAACCTGAAAGATCTGGAGAAGATCTGTATGGAGGAGTGGGACAAAATCTCTGCTGCAGTGTGTGCAAATTGGTCAAATACAGGAAACGTCTGAACTCTGTAATTGCAAACAAAGGTTCCTGAACCAAATATTAAGTTCTGTTTTTCTATTGTATCAAAGACTTATTTCATGCAATCAAATGCAAATTAATTATGTTAAAATTATACAATGTGATTTTCTGGATTTTTTATTTCAAGATTCTGTTTCTCACAGTTGAAGTGTACCTACAATAAAAATTACAGACCTCTCTATTCTTTGTAGGTGGGAAAACTTGCAAAATCGAATCAATATCAATAGATGGTAATAAAGTGTAACTTCTAGAATATACTAACATGGCACAAAAATATATATTCTAGAAGTTACACTTTATTGCCATCTAGTGGTCAAATTGCATTATTTCTATTGTAAATTTTGACTATGAGGTTTTTATTCACCTTCTATTTCCATATATCTGTAATGTTATATCTTTTACACATGTGTCCATTCCATCTAATCTAAAAACTTGCCCTCTGCTTGAATTGTCAGATTAGAAGCCGAAACAGGTTATGTGAACCTGGTATGGGACCTGGTAACCCTGCTCCATAGATTACGTGTTCAGCCTGTGACTGCAGCTATCTGGGCTAGCTCAATCTCTGCAAAATTTTCCATGGCATTTAAGTGGTTAAACAGAACTGATCTTTCTTCAAAAAACATCCTGGGTAACTCTAAATATAAAGCTGGCAAGTTATTCAACCAAATTGTAAAATAGTGTCAAGGACACACCAAACATATAACAATGTATTAAATCAGTGCAATGTAAAGTTCAGAAAAGCTGTCCAAATCTTTCCATATCCAAAAAGACAAATTGGATGCATTTTACAACCTCCACGATCTTTAAAGTATGTCTCAAAAACCTGGATTTTTACTCACCACACTTGCTATATCTGTATACAGACGGACTAAACAGTCATGATGTCATTGGGCAATAACAATATTAATCCTCCCAATGATCTTGATGAGGCTATGAGGAAAAATTCAGGAGGTTTTTGAGATGTGCTCTAAAGATCATGGATTTGGTAAAGTGCAATTTATTTGTCTTTTATATTATTTGTACCAGAGCCTCCATCCAATGGGTGCGGCCTAGCTCTATACACTTGTATGGAGCGATGTCGCACCGACTAGATTATGCATAAATCACGGCCGTTCCCGGCTCAGAAACTGGCGAATCCTCACAGCGCACAGTGACTGCGCTTGTAAGGGTGTGATAGAGACTATCGTGTCATGCGGTTTTAAGAATGTAATGTGTAGTGATGCATAGTGTTTTAGGCAATGCTGCTAATGTACAAGTTATGTAAAAGTAATGCCTAGTGTGTGTAATGTACAGCACAGAGTATGTTTCTGTAGAACATAGAGTAAGATTTAGGACATAAGATGGTAGCTGCAGTTTTGGTGACAATGGAGTAAGGTATAGTATAAGTATTGTTAGTATAGTGTTAATGTAGGAAAGTAATGCAAGCTGTATGCTAGAATGTAGCTGAAAGGTTAGATCTGCCCAGCAACAGGCTGCAGGAACAGATATAGTTAAGTGTGTGGTCTAGCCCAAAGTGGGAGTGTTTAAGGTCAGTAAAAATGGAACCACTTCCTGGTTTAGTTAGTTAGTGAAAGAGTTTGTTAGTGTCAATGACAACGTCATGTTCAAGGAGCAGTGGGCTGACATCAGGAGGAGTACATTTCGTGTTGGGCAGTATGAGACCTTAGAAGACCCCCTGAAGACATTCCTGTAACATCCAGAGCCTAAGGCTATGTGCCCACTTAGCAGATTTGATGCAGAGCGTTTTTGCCTCTCTGGCAGAAAAAAACACATGCAGATTTACATGCGTTTTTTCTGCCAGACCATCAGGTGACTAAATGACATCACCGCAGGTCCTGACAGTACACCGCGGGACGCCAAGGAGAGAGGACGTGGCCGGGAGCAGACCGGGGGCCGCCGGAGAGATGAATATACTGGTTTTGTTTATTTTTAACTTTTTTATTTCTTTTTTCACCGCGTGGTAGCCGGGATGAAGAGGAGTTGTAGTCTCCTCTTCATCCCGGGTACCACAAGCACTGCGATTACGCTGCAAATTCGCGGCCATTGAATTTAATTGAAACGCAGCAAATCCACATATACCTGCGAGTTTGCTGCGTTTCCATGTTCCTCAATGGCCGTGAATTTGCAGCGTAATCGCGGTAGAAATGGTCATGCTGCGTTTTGCAATGCAATGCGAATTCAGCGCACAAATTAGCGCATCATGTGCACAACACATCCGAATTCACATTGCTTAGCATGGCAGAATGTTTTACAAGTGTTTTCGCAGCCGTAAAAACGCTGCAAAAACGCTACAAAAACGCTACGTGGGCACATGGCCTAAGGCTTGAAACAGGTGCTATGGAGAGTAACTTAACGGATAACAGATATTTGCATATTGCTGTAGGGTGGGCCCTTAGTCAATTCCGCCTGTGCGCCCCAGACACCCCAGTCCGACCATGCACAGAGTGCATGCCATCTTTTCATTTTATGATAACAAACACTGCACTTCCGGCTATACTTCGGTGCACAAGTAGGACCCTAATCCTTTAAACAGTGTAAAAAAAACTTGCCACTCGCTTCATCACCTAGACTGAAATATTTTATTGTTCATAGAAATTCCAGATTCAAGACGTTTCGGTCAGTAAGACCTTCATCAGTCATCTGGGAGTTGATTACACTGTAGCAGGCAGCACTGAAAAGGTGTTTGCAGTATCCACTGCTCAAACAAGTGGCAACTTGTCTGAGCAGTGGATACTGCAGACACCTTAAGCCAGGGGTATTTTACTCAGGTCACTCGATATATACAGTACATCTGCAGGTAGAGGCAATGCACACAAAATCAATTGATTGTTATGTGCTAGAGGGCTTGCCCTCTCCTGTGGTTCTTGGACTACCTTGGCTTACATTGCACAATCCCGTGGTGGACTGACAGACCCGGAAGGTAGTATGGTGGAGCAAGTACTGTCTAGAACATTGCTTGTTTTCCCATGTAGCCATGGTTGATATCTGGTCTCTGCCAGAATACCTTAGAATACCCCCTGCAGATATTCCTGTAACATCCAGAGCCTAAGGCTTGAAACAGGTGCTATGGAGAGTTACTTAACCCCTTTTGTACAGAAGAAAATGGACATGGAACCGCGTGTAGGAAAGGTAATGGATCTCGTCAAAATCCCTGGAGCTGAAGGAACCAGTAAGCATAGGGGTAGTCCAGGTGGAACTGAAAGTGAAACGGAAAATGTACTGTATTACTGAAACAAGAACCAGAGGGTGCTGTGCCCATTACTACATGTTAGAAGCAGATGTACTTGAACTGTCCAGTAAACTTTTGACTGTTGAAACGATCTTGGTGTTCTCTGATGTGTGTGCGGCTCTTCCTGAGGATGGAGACCAGAAGACAGCGAAGGCCTGTGGCCTGCAAGTGAGTGTAATGCACCCTACAAGTGACAGCACACTGGGCCTGGGACACGATTTTCCTGTAAAGTGCCAGCGCGTCATAGAGCAGCAGTTCGACCACAGCTACCAGCCTCTGACACCATACACACTAAGGGTTTCAGAAGTCTTCAGTCAGGGTCGGACTGGCCTGGCGGGGTACCGGGGAAATTTCCCCGGTGGGCCCTTGCTGCAGAGGAGAGGGTGAAAAAGAGAAGTAAAAAAAGAAGAAAAAAAGTCTGCGGTTTTAAGGGGCACAGGCCCTTTAAAAGCGCAGGCAGAGTATATGCAGGGACGCGCACCCATGGCATTCATTACCTGAACCGCCGTGGCGCATGTCCCACTGAAGCTGAGTGTCCGACGTCGCTGGCGTATGACGTCATTGTCATACACCTGCTGCAAAGGGCGCAAGCAAGTCAGCCGCCAGCCACTGCTATGAGCACGCCAGATCTAAGCAGAGGAGGACACCGCACAGCGTCGGGAGCACAGTAAGGTAAGAGGAATCTTTTTTTTCTTTTCTGAATGCAGAATGGGATGGGGGCCAGGATGGATATACAGTGCCTACAAGTAACATTCAACCCCCTGCAGATTTAGCTGGTTTGATAAGATGCAAATAAGTTAGAGCCTTCAAACTGCAAACGAGAGTAGGTTTTATGAACAGAAGCATAAATCTTACAAACCAAAAAGTTATGTTGCTCAGTTGAATTTTATTAAATTTTAAACATAAAAGTGTGGGTCAATTATTATACAACCCCTATGTTTAATATTTTGTGGAATAACCCTTGTTTGCAATTACAGCTAATAATCGTCTTTTATAAGACCTGATCAGGCCGGCACAGGTCTGTGGAGTTATCTTGGCCCACTCCTCCATGCAGATCTTCTCCAAGTTATCTAGGTTCTTTGGGTGTCTCATGTGGACTTTATTCTTGAGCTCCTTCCACAAGTTTTCAATTGGGTTAAGGTCAGGAGACTGACTAGGCCACTCCAACACCTTGACTTTTTCCCTATTGAACCAGGCCTTGGTTTTCTTGGCTGTGTGCTTTGGGTCGTTGTCTTGTTGGAAGATGAAATTACGACCCATCTTAAGATCCTTGATGGAGGAGCGGAGGTTCTTGGCCAAAATCTCCAGGTAGGCCGTGCTATCCATCTTCCCATGGATGCGGACCAGATGGCCAGGCCACTTGGCAGAGAAACAGCCCCACAGCATGATGCTGCCACCACCATGCTTGACTGTAGGGATGGTATTCTTGGGGTCGTATGCAGTGCCATCCAGTCTCCAAACGTCACGTGTGTGGTTGGCACCAAAGATCTCGATCTTGGTCTCATCAGACCATAGAACCTTGAACCAGTCTGTCTCAGAGTCCTTCAAGTGATCATGAGCAAACTGTAGACGAGCCTTGACATGACGCTTTGAAAGTAAAAGTACCTTACGGGCTCGTCTGGAACGGAGACCATTGCGGTGGAGTACGTTACTTATGGTATTGACTGAAACCAATGTCCCCACTGCCATGAGATCTTCCCGGAGCTCCTTCCTTGTTGTCCTTGGGTTAGCCTTGACTCTTCGGACAAGCCTGGCCTCGGCACGGGAGGACACTTTCAAAGGCTGTCCTGGCCGTGGAAGGCTAACAGTAGTTCCATAAGCCTTCCACTTACGGATGATGCTCCCAACAGTGGAGACAGGTAGGCCCAACTCCTTGGAAAGGGTTTTGTACCCCTTGCCAGCCTTGTGACCCTCCACGATCTTGTCTCTGATGGCCTTGGAATGCTCCTTTGTCTTTCCCATGTTGACCATGTCTGAGTGCTGTTCACAAGTTTGGGGAGGGTCTTAAATAGTCAGAAAAGGCTGGCAAAAGAGGTCTTTAATCCACACATGTGAAGCTCATTATTCTTGGTGCCTGAACTACTTCTTAATACTTTAGGGGGACCAAACAGAATTCTTGTGGTTTGAGGGGTTGAATAATAAATGACACTCTGAATTAACTTTTTATGTTTTAAAAAAAACAAACAAACAAAAAAAAAAAAAATTTGCTGCAGTGCATTTCCCACTTCCAGGCTGATCTACAGTACAAATGTCACAATGCCAAGTTAATTCCGCATGTGTCAACCAGCTAAATCTGCAGGGGGTTGAATACTACTTGTAGGCACTGTATGGGGGGCCTTGGATGTACACATGGGGGTCTGGATGGACACATAGGGCACTGGATGGATACATGGGGGACTGGATAAACATATGGGGGCTTGGATGGACACATGAGGGTGCAGGTTGGACACATGGGAGGGGGTTTGGATGGACACATGGGGGTCTGGATGGATAAATTGGGGGCCAGGCTGGACACATGGGGGCCTCAATGAATATATGGGGGGCAGGCTGGACACATGGGGGCCTGAATGGATATATGGTGGGCGCGCTGGACACATGGGGGGCCTGGATGGGTATATGGGGGGGCAGGCTGGACACATGGGGGCCTGGATGGGTATATGGGGGGTAAGCTGGACACCTGGGGGCCTGGGTGGGTATATGGGGAGGCAGGCTGGACACATGAGGGCCTGGATGAATATATGGGGGGCAGACTAGACACATGGGGGACCAGGAAGGAAATTTGGGGGCAGGCTGGACACATGGGTGCCTGGATGGATATATGGGGGGGCTGGTTGGACACATGGAGGCCTGGATGGATATATTGGGGGGGGCAGGCTGGACACATGGGGGCGTGGATGGATATATTGGGGGGGCAGGCTGGACACATGGGGGTCTGGATGAATATATTGGGGGGGAAGGCTGAACACATGGAGGTCTGGATGGATACATGGGGGCAGGCTGGACATTTGGGGGCCTGGATGGATACATGGGGGGGCAGGCTGGACACATGGGGGTTAGGATGGATATATGGGGGCCTGGCTGGATACATGTGGGCTAAGATAAATATATGGAGGGGCCAGACTGGACATATGGGGGCCAGGACAAGGGACATATGGGGGCCAGAAGGGATATATGGGGGGTGGTTGGCAGGATGGATATATGCAGGGGGGTGGCAGGATGGATGGATATTAGGGGCAGGATTGATATATGCTGGGGGGTGGCAGGATAGATATATGTGGGGTGGTGGCAGGATAGATATATGCGGGGGAACCAGGATGGATATATGCGGGGGGGCAGGATGGATATATGCGGGGAATTTACTTGTTAGGTAACTGTTTTCCATGGGGGGACAAAAAGGGGGTCTTGTTACTAGAGATCAGTTATTGATAACCGTGTGTTATTTTCTGCAGAGATGAGTCCTGACTGGAAGAAGTGATGGCGGTCTGTGCCAGATGAAGAAGAAGAGCGAAGATGAAGGACTTCACCTAGAGACGTCACTGGTGAGTCAGTGTATTGCATGTACACTTACACTATACATTATATAGTATATACAGAACTCCTGTGTATGTCCTGTGGTGACCACTGTATTACCTATACACTATATACAGAGCTCCTGTGTATAATGTCACTGTTGATTACTGTATTACCTCTACACTATATACTATATACAGTGCTCCTGTGTATAATGTCACTGGTGATCACTGTATTACCTGTACCCTTTATACAGAGCTCCTGTGTATAATGTCGCTGGTGATAACAGTATTACCTGTACACTATATACAGAGCTCCTGTGTATAATGTCACTGGTGGTAATAACAGTGTTAGCATTGTAGTTTGCATTCATGATCAGTATTGCAGTATTTGGTCACTATGTGGTGGTAATAAGCGGTCCGGTCATGGTGTGGCAGTATTTGTTCCTTGTATGTGGTATTATTCGGTCACTATGTGGTGGTAAAAAGTAATCTGGTCATGGTGTGGCGGTATTTGTCCCTTTATTGGTGTTGGTATAGTGGATTGTGTTGTGTATGGCGGTAACTTGTTCTCGCTGATATTAACTAGAAGGTTATTTCCATTAGGCCACAGCCCCACTATCAGTATTTGATCAGTATTCGGTCAGTATTTTCTCTCACGAGTGGGAGCCACAACCAGGAGTGGGTGATGAAAGCAGAATTGGTGACTTGTTTGTATTATACCTTTTCTCTGATTGTTCCTCGCCTGGTTTTGGCTCCCACTCCTGAGAAAAAATACTGACCAAATACTGATATTGGGGCCATGGCCTTAGAGATTAAATACTTGGACCAAAGGCAGAGATGCACTTAAAAGGGCTCTCCGGTGAAAACAAGTATTCACCTCTCGATAGGCTAAGTGATAAGTTATTGATCGGCCCGCACCGATTGGCAGAATGTGAAGCTTTTCTTCCCATTAGACCGTCACTGTGTGACTCGGCCACTGATCCTTTCATTTCTTCAGTGGCTGTGAGTGCTGCTCTTTTTTGGAAGCCCCCAAGAGAATTAATGAGGCTGCGGTCAGACATCTCACCTTCAACTCCATTTTAAAATGGGGATAAGTGTCCTGTCAGGGATAAAACTTCCCCATTCTTCTAATCAATGCGGTTTTTAATGGTTGGACTCAAACGATCAATAAGTGATCACCGATCCTGTGGAGCCCATTAATCAGTGAAAACTTGTTTTAACCAAAGAGCCCCTGTAATGCAAACTGCCATAATTGTACCTCTCAGTTATGGTAGCACACAGTAAATGAGCAGGAGCCACCTGTGTTTTACAGTCGATGCGCCACTATAACAGGGATAACGGATAACAGATAAATATGATGCGCCGTGGGGTACTCGGTAGCCGGGCCGGTCCTCCGGTTTCTAGCTGAGCCTTGTAATTCTCCACTAGTTTAGGGGCTGGTCCCCTCTGAGGCCTGATCCCTCCACGTTCCTGCAGATTCGGGCGCACGGGTGGCTTCCGCACTCGCCGTGCCCATGGGATCCCCTCACTTCCGGAGCCTTCCTCTGCTCCCCTCCTTTTCAGCCTTTCCTCCTGGGCCTCTCACACTAGGCCCACTTCCCTGAGCAGAGCTCCTACAGAGCTCCTGCTCCCACTCCTTCTCCTCTCTAACTGTTCCCTCAAACTGTTCTCTGACTGTTCTGACCACTCCCAAGATGGCTCCCCTTTTTATACTCCTACTGAAGTGCTCCCCTGTTTTTCCTCCACCCACACCCACTACATGGTTCCACCCTCCAGCTAGGGACCAGGGACTGTGCTCTCCCTTAGGAGCAATCTCGCCCTTCCCTCCTGAAGTGTAATGGATGCAAGTGTGTGGGTCCCAGGCAGTACTCCATCCTTACCTGAGAGTGGGATACCACACCTCTGGGTGAGATGCAGTACCTCTGTGGCGACTGAACCCACAGGGGCGCCACATTTACATATTGCTGTAGGGTGAGCCCTTAGTCAATTCCTCCTGTGCGCCCCAGACACCCCAGTCTGACCCTGCACAGAGTGACAGGTATCTTTTCATTTTAGACCGGACAACCCCTTTAAACCTTTGAGAATTACCTTCATGTGTTCATTACTCTTCACAATAACTAACAAATGGTGGGCTTTTCGTGTCCAAGTCTCACCAGTTTGCTGCTCTTCTATTTGGTACCTCATTGCCCCCCTTAGATTTTCCAAAAATTGTGACAGCCATGGTGACAACTCTAAGATTAAACCAGGTATTTCAGATATATTCTTCAGAGTAATTTACATCTAACTCTGTGACTTCTTGGGATTATTCTCTAGTCCTTTAAAAAAGGCTCCTTTTTTAGCATTTTGGGGAATGTCCGTTGGCTCATCTTTCGTGGAAGATAACTGTCACGGGGATAAAGGGACAGAGAGGGGCCAGAAGATCACGGTGTCTGGTCACCCAAACTCCTGCACTGGTTAGAACTGCTTCACCATCCTACTAAACAGTGTACGTTTTATTTGCTCTGGCATTGCTAGGGTTAATCAGTTCGGTTGTTCTCTTGGAGTTCTCCATCCTTGATTGCCTCAACTGCTCTGTGTTGGACACTCCCCTCTGGTATATATGCTTGCCATTGGCATTTGGGAATTGTCAGTGATAGTTCATTCTGCGTGGTTTGGAGTTGGAGGAGTTGTTTGGTGTTTGGAGTTGGCATTTGGAGAGTTGTTGTGAAGATTTCAGCAATGAGTTTGTTTGCATGTTCATCTTCATCCTCTCCCATTTGGTTTCACCTACCTTACCCTCCCTTATGCACCACTCTGTTGTTTGGTGAGTGTATTTTGTATGATTGTAGTTTTCATTTATCCCTGTCTGTCTTCCCTTGTCTGTCTGGTTAGTGTGATCCTACACTTCGCCCTCACACCTTCCTGAGTGGGGGTGGGAACAGATAAGGGTAAGACAGGAGAATAGCAAGGCACATAAGCCCAGTGTCTCCACTTTCCGAGGAAATCTGGGGGACAGGGTTAGACTAGGGTGGCCCCTAACTTGACGAATAGGAAAGGAGCCCCTAGCCATGGGAAATCCTGCAAAGGTACAGTGACATTATCATTGGCCTTAACTTTTTGGATCCATTATGAATCCGGTGGCTGCTCTGGCAGGGCAGCTACAACAACTCAGCCTGGAGGTGGCAAACGTGCGCACAGTTGCTTTGCAGTGCCCATTCACTCCATGCTTAGGGCCCACAGCTCCCGGGCAGCCTCTGTGGAGCCCAAGACTGCTCTACCGGATAGATTCCCTGGGGGTCGGTATAAGTTCGTAGTTTTCAGGGCGGCCTGCAAACTGTATATTAAGTTGCGTCCTCACTCCTCAGCTATCGAGGAGCAATGGGCGGGGATTATAATCTCTCTTCTCCAGGGTGATCCCCAAGCCTGGACATTTTCTCAAAGGAGCCTGGGTTGCGGGGAGGTTAGCAACCCGGGTGTGCATATTTTTTCTTTGGGTAGGTCATAATTCTTTTTACCGGCCGAGATCCATTTTGGCAAAAGTAAGGTGGATATTTCAGCCTTTTTGGACAGTGGGGTGGGGTTTAACATGATTTACGTCCGGTTCGTCTAGGACCAGGGTCTCAATCCACATAAATTGTCTAGACCTATACCCATAATCACTATATACTCTGCACCCTTAAGCCAGGGGTATTTTACTCGGTCGTTCGAAATATACATCTGCAGGTAGAGGCGATGCACTCAAAATCAATTGATTGTTATGTGCTAGAGGGCTTGCCCTCTCCTGTGGTTCTTGAACTACCTTGGCTTACATTGCACAATCCCGTGGTGGACTGGCAGACCCGGAAGGTAGTGTGGTGGAGCGATACTGTCTAGGACATTGCTTGGGTTCCCATTTAGCCATGGTTGATATCTGGTCTCAGCCGGAATACCTGTCTGACTTTGAGGATGTGTTCTCGGAACAGGGGTGTCAAGAACTCCCTCCTCATCGCCCTTATGATTGTGCCATTGATCTAATTGCTGGGGCCAAATTGCCTAAGAGCAGGTTAAATAAAGTTTTAGGTCCAGAGAGGCAGGCCATGAAAGACTATATCGCAGAAAGTCTGGCTAACGGTCATATCAGACCTTCCTCATCTTGTGTTGCAGCAGGATTTTTCTTTGTTAAGAAAAAGATGGGGGATTATGCCCCTGCCTAGATTTCCGTTAACTAAATTGGATCACGGTCCGGGATCGGATCCATATCCTCTCCCTCTCATTCCGAACCTCTTTAATCAGATCGTCGGGACAAAATGGTTTTCTAATCTGGAGCTCATGGGGGCTCAGATTATATATCTCATCCATATAAAGGAGAGGGATGAGTGGAAGACTGCTTTTAATACACCTGAGGGACACTCTGAAAATCTCGTTATGCCATTTGGGTTGACTAATGCTCCCGTCAACTTTCAGCACTTTGTAAATGTCTATCTTGATGACATATTGATTTTTTTCGCCAGACCTCGAGTCACATCAGGTACATGTCAGACAGGTCATAGAAATACTCAGGGACAATAAATTATATGTCAAACCAGAGAACTATATGTTTTCGGTTCAGGAGATCCCTTTTCTGGGTTATTTCTTATCATCCACCGGTTTTCGCATAAATCTGGCAAAAGTCCGGGTGGTACTGGATTGGAATCGTCCTGAAGACTTACAAGCTTTACAAAGGTTTTTAGGGTTCGCCAATTACTACTGTAAGTTCATCAAGAACATTTCGGTAGCGGCGAAACCTCTGACGGATATGACCAGGAAAGAGATGGACTTTTCAAAATGGCCCAGTCCAGCCAGTGAGGCATTTGCTACTTTAAAGAAATGTTTGTTTCTGCGCCAATTCTTATACAGTCTGACGTCAATCAGACTGTATTGTCGCAGGGTTCATCTCCAAGTAAATGGCGTCCGTGTGCGTACTTTTCAAAGAAACTGTCGAGCGCCGAGAAAAACTATGACATTGGTAATAGGGAACTCTTGACAATAAAGTGGGCTTTTGAGGAGTGACAACTTTTTTTTGGAGGGATCAGTTCATCCGGTCATGGTAATCAACGATCATAAACATCTTTTGTATTTGGAATCTGAAAAATGTCTGAGACCTAAACAGGCAAGATGGTCATTGTTCTTCACCAGATTCAACTTTAATGTGACGTATAGGCCGGGGAATAAGGACATTAAGACGGATGCCTTATCTTGCTGTTTTCCTGGAGGAGGAAGTAATTGCAAACCGGTTCCTATATTACAGAAAGGGGTAGTTATTGCAACTATATGTCCAATCTGGAGAGAGAGGTCATAGAGGCTCAGAGGAACACCCCTGCTGTCTGTCCTTCAAGTAAACTGTTTGTTCCTGTGAACCTCTGTATTAAAATTTTAAGTGAACATCATGGTTCGGTCTTGGCTGGAGATCCTGGTAGTACAGCCACCACTGATCTTCTTACTTACAGGTGCATCTCACTAAATTAGAATATCATCAAAAGGTTAATTTATTTAAATTCTTCAATAAAAAAAGTGAAACTCATATATTATATACAGTCATTACAAACAGAGGGATCTATGCCAACTGTTAGTTTCTGTTAATGTTGATGATTATGGCTTACAGCCAATGAAAACACAAAAATCATTATCTCATTAAATTAGAATACTATATAACAGCTTGAAAAATGTTTTTAAAATCCGAAATGTTGGCCTACTGAAATGTATGTTCAGTAAATGCACTCAATACTTGGTCGGGGCTCCTTTTGCATCAATTACTGCATCAATGTGGCGTGGCATGGAGGCGATCAGTCTGTGGCACTGCTGAGGTGTTATGGAAGAACAGGTTGCTTTGATAGCAGCCTTCAGCTCGTCTGCTTTGTTAGGTCTGGTGTCTCTTGTCTTCCTCTTGACAATACCCCATAAATTCTCTATGGGGTTAAGGTCAGGTGAGTTTGCTGGCCAATCAAGCACAGTGATACTGTTGTTTTTAAACCAGGTATTGGTACTTTTGGCAGTGTGGACAGGTGCCAAGTCCTGCTGGAGAATGAAATTTCCATCTCCACAAAGCTTGTCGGGAGAGGGAAGCATGAAGTACTATAAAATTTCCTGGTAGACGGCTGCGCTGACTTTGGTCTTGATAAAACACAGTGGACTTACACCAGCAGATGACATGGCTCCCCAAACCATCACTGATTGTGGAAACTTCACACTAGACCTCAAGCAGCTTGGATTGTGTGCCTCTCCACTTTTACTCCAGGCTCTGGGACCTTGATTTCCAAATGAAAATTGGAACTTTGGGACCTTGTGGAGTGTGTCAATGACTGCCTACTGGATATCTGCCAAGTCAGCAGTCTTCCCCATGATTGTGGAGCCTACTGAAATAGACTAAGGGACCTTTTAAAAAGCTTAGGAAGCCTTTGCAGGTGTTTTTTGTTAATTATTCTAATTTATTGAGACTGGGGCTCTTCAAACTTTGACGATTCCCTGTAGTCCTTGGACTCATGGTGGTGGTGGACAGATTCAGAAAGATGCGCTACCTGCTTTTACCTAATGCCAAGACTGTGGCACAAATTTTTATTAAAGAAATCGTGAAAATATATGGGATTCCATCTGATATTATTTACGACCGAGGGGTGAAATATATTTCCAAATTTTGGAAAGCATTTCATGCTTGCTTGGTGATTCATCTTTCATTTTCATCCGACCTTTCATCCACTGTCTAATGGACAAACAGAACGAGTGAACCAGAATCTTGAGACATATTGGTGTTTTGTGTCCAATAATCAGGAGGATTGGGTTTCTTATTTACCTTTAGCTGAGTTCACTGTGAATAACCATTGTCATGAATCTACTGACAAGTCCCCGTTCTTTGGGGCATACGGATTTCATCCTCAATTCTGCTCCTTCAATAGAAATCGTTCTTCAGGAGTACATGAGGAGGAACGTTTTTCTTTGTCTATTACATCAGTGAGGCAAGCTGTTCTTGATAATTTGAAGAAGATGGGGTCGATATATACGAGTATGGATGATCGGAGACGTTTGGTGGGTCCGGACGTGTGTTGGTTATTTGGTGTGTCCGGACGTGTGTTGGTTATTTGGTGTGGTTGTCCTCGAAGAACAAGTTGAAGGTTCCTTCTTGGAAACTGGGACCCAGGTTCATCGGTCCCTATAAGACTGTGGCCGTCGTTAATCCAGTACTATTTCGCCTTGCTTTGCCACCCACTTTTAAGTTTCATAATGTGTCTCACCGATCACTTCTCAAAAAATACATTGCTTCCTCTGAACCATTCTCACCATCACCTTCACCAGTCGATGTTGATTGGAATTTTGGAATTCCAGAAAGCAAAGATGATAAATTCTCGCTTGGTACGCCAGTCTCTTTTGTATCTGGTACACTGGATGGGTTACGGTCTCGAGGAGAGAATGTGGGTACCAACGTCTGAGGTTCATGCAATCAGGTTAATCAGATAAACCTGGCCTTAAGGTTCCGCAGGTCCTTTTGAATGAAGGGTTACTGTCATGGGGATACCACAACAGAGAGGGGCCATAAGATTGCGGTGTCTGGTCACCCAAACTGCAGGTTTTCTTTGCTCTGGAATTGCTAGGGTTAATCAGTTCAGTTGATGTCCTGCAGCTCTCCATACTGGATTGCCTCAGCTGCTCTGTGTTGAACACTTCCCTCTGGTATATATGCTTGCCACTGGTATTTGGGAATTGCCACTGATCGTTCATTCTCCCTGGTTTGGAGTTGGAGGAGTTGTTTGGTGTTTGGAGTTGGCGGTTGGAGAGTTGTTCTGTAAATTTCTGCATGGGGTTTGTTTGCGTGTTCATCTTCATCCTCTTCTATTTAGTTTCACCTACCGTACCCTCCCCTGTGTACCACTCTGTTGTTTGGGAGTGTATTTTTTATGAATGTAGTTTTCATTTATCCCCGTCTGTCTTCCCTTGTCTAATAACTTGTCACTCAAGTGACTCAGTGAATCTTTTAGATATAAATTTAATGGGAAAAATATATATAGAGTACAAAAAAGGCAGATGTTTCGGTCATTGCGGACCTTCATCGGCGTACAGAGTGATGGGTAAGGGAACATGTAAGGCAGATGCCTCAACGGTGCGGTAGCTATATGGTATAATGACCAGTTTGCGGTATATAGGCGGGGGAACGTGGTGTCCACCTAATGGTGGGGCACCATTAGGAATAAGCGGTGGACAATGGAGTCGTTAATGGAGTTTCCCAATAACCAGGAGCTGACCAAGAAAGATCTGGAAATCGTTGAGCAATTGCTGGTCCCTAAGGCCTATCGGCGCAGAGTGCTTGATATGGCTCATAGTCATGTTCTACGGGGACACTTGGGGGCCGAGAAGACCCAGGAGAGGGTTCTCCGGAGGTTCTTCTGGATGGGGATATACAAGGAGATTGAGGATTACTGTAAATCCTGCCCCGTATGCCAAATAACTTGACCCATGTCCCATTTCCGCAGCCCACTTGTACATCTCCCCATCATTGAAGTACCCTTTGAGAGGATTGGGATGGATTTGGTGGGGCTAATTGTAAAATCAGCCCAGGGACACCAGTATATCCTTGTCGTGGTGAATTATGCCACGCGCTACCCTGAAGTGGTTCCCCTAAGAATTATCGGATCCAAAAGTATCGCCCGTGAATTATTTTTTATGTTTTCTCGGACGGGGATTCCGAAGGACATCCTTACTGATCGAGGCACACCCTTCGTGTCAAAGGTAATGAAGGAGCTGTACTGAATGCTAAAGATGGCAAATATACGTACTTTCGTATATCATCCTCAAACAGATGGACTAGCCGAGAGGTTCAATAAGATGCTGAAGCACATGTTAAAAAAGGTAGTGGAAAAAGATGGGCGCGATTCGGATTACCTTTTACCATATCTAATGTTCTCCGTGAGAGAAGTACCGCAGGCCTCTACTGGTTTCTCGCCCTTCGAGTTAGTGTATGGGAGGAACCAAAGAGGTCTGCTGGACATAGTGAAGGAAACGTGGGAAGCTGAGGCTACCCCGTATAGAAGTGTTATTGAACACGTAGTGCAGATGCAGGAACGAATTGAAAAAGTGTTACCTAGTGTAAAAGAGCACATGCAGACGATCCAAGAGGCCCAAAGCCGAGTTTATAATAGGCCGGCCAAAATCAGAAACATTAACCCAGGAGATAGGATCTTGATCTTGAGGGTCAAAGAAAAAACGGCTTTTTCCACCCCAAAGGTGTACCAGTACAAGAGCATGCCGTTTGGTTTACAAGGAGCTGTTTCAGATGGATTTAATTTTGAGGTCAATAGTAATAATAGTTGCGCAGCAGATTACCTAGATGATGTGGTTATCTTCAGTGCAGATTAGGGAAGCCATCTGTGTAAAGTGTAAGCCGTGCTACAGGAGGCCAAGTACCTGGGGTTTGTTATTGGCATGGGCTTGATCAAACCTCAAACTAATAAAGTTAAGGCCATACAGAGTTGGCCTAGGCCGGTAACTAAAAAACAAGTACAGGCTTTCTTAGCGATCAACGGCTATTATCGGAGGTTCATACCAAATTTTGCCTCAAAGGCAGCTCCATTGACGGACACGACAAGAGGAAGGAAATCTGTTATGGTGTCTTGGTCTCCCGAAGCAGAACAAGCCTTTCAGTGCCTTAAGTCAGCGCTGTGTGAACAACTTGTGTTGATTTACACCTGAGTTTAAAAAATAATTTTTGGTTCAGACACCTTGGACACAGGGTTGGGATCCGTTTTGTTTCAAATAGTAAATGGAAAAGATCACCCAGTGCTATATTTGAGCAGGAAGTTAACTCCGGCGGAAAAAAAACTATGCCATCGTCGAACATGAATGCTTAGCTGTAAAGTGGGCACTAGAATCTTTGAAGTATTACCTCTTAGGTAGATGATTTAAGCTTGTGTCAGATCATGCCCTGCTGACGTGGATGAAACATAATAAGGAAAAAAATACTAGAGTGACAAGGTGGTTTTTCTCTCTGCAGAATTTTAAATTCTCCATAGAACATAGACCAGGGAAATCACATGGGAATGCAGATGCATTATCAATAATTCATTGTATGGTGACCTAAAACACCCAGACCTCTGTTCTGGAGAATAAGGGGAGGATATGTAGGCGGTCGACGGGGAAGATACTGGATGGAGTGTATATCTCTCCCAGAAAGTTAAGCTGCGCAAGATATTAAAAGCGGGTAGTGCTGGTTGGTGCAGTAGCTTAGCTGCTGAGCCGTTTGATTTATGGTAGTTCCAGGCCGGTTTTTATTGGACTGATGAGTAGGATTTGGCAGTGGGACTCATCACTCCCACTCCAGCTCCAGTATGGGCAGTACTGGAGGCTTAGCCAGCTCAGCTGAGAGAGTTTGTCTCATTAGAGAAACAGAAAAGCCTGAAGGAAAAAGCTTCATTAGAGTCACAGGCTCCAGACTGACAGGAGATGTTCCTGAGGACGTAATGCACAGTGGTTTTATGTGCTATATGATGAGTTGCTGAAAAGCAAAACCTGCATACATCCCTAGTAACGTAAGAAAGCAATATGGTACGTTAGTTAGCGCCTAGCCGGGCAAGTCTTTGTTGTTTATTGGTTGCATTGTTATTTTGCTGCATTTTGGCTGAAAATAAAAGCCCCACATTTCTTTATATGGACTGTTGCTGTCTATATCACTGCCATGCCACCCTGCAACGCTCCTACCGTGTTACAATATGTGTATATGTATATATACATATATACAGTGAAGGAAAATGCAAAACTGCAAAATGCAAATAAATTTATCTAATTTATACAATGTGATTTTCTTGATTTTATTTTTTTGGATATTGTATCTCTCAATGTTAAAATTAACCTACCCTTAAAATTATAGACTGTTTATTAGTAGTGTTGAGCTAGCATGCTCGACACTGCTCGGTACTCGCCCGAGCATCACGCTACTCGGGATGTTTGGTGAGCACCGAGCATTTCCGGGTTACTCGGGCGGGAGCTCGGGTCTCCGCCCTGCATGTTTGGCGCTCTTTACAGAGCCAATGAACATGCAGGGATTGCCAGCCAGTCACTGTAATGCCGCAGCCATGTTGTTTGTGGGCATTACAGTGATTGGCTGGCCGCACAGCGTCACCTCGAGTATTTAGAACCGGGCGCCGCCATCTTGGACACAGTCGCTCCGGATCAGACAGTGTAGGGTCAGTGCTGCTGAACTAGGGAGAGATTTATCCTGCGAAATAGTTAGTGTAGGGTCTGTAAAGGCTGCCAGATCAAACAAACAGTCCTTCTGAGGACTAATATCCATCCCAGATATCAGGTAGGCAGGCAGGCTGTATAGGAGACGCAGTGGTTATACCAGCAAACGCTGTGTGCTCCTGTTGCTGAAATTGCTGGACTTAGCTCCAGGTCTCGGGGGCCAGGAAAAATCCTTTTTTTTTCATCTAAATCCTCTTTTTTTTTTCCTCCTTCACACTGTACAAATACCCGTCTTATTAACCTTTTGGTGTCCCCCACCCCCAAAAAAAAAGTGTGTCTCTGATTTTTCAGACACAAATATATCTGTTGAAAATAGTCTGGTTTAGGCTAGAGAAATAGAAGTGTGGTTTTGCAGTTCCACGGTTCAAACCTCTGTATTATCACTTTTGCGCCATTTGTATCTAAAAAAAACAGTTTGAGTGTGTCGCTCACTGTTCAGCCACAAATATATATATTTAAAAAAGTCTGGTATACACCAGTAAATTATAACTGTGGTTTTGCTGTTCCACGGTAAAAAAATCTCTATTATTCTGCTTTTGACATTTTTTGCCGTAAAAAAAAAACTAATAGTGTCTCCCTGATTTTTCAGACACAAATATATCTGTTGAAAATAGTCTGGTGTAGGCCAGAGAAACAGAAGTGTGGTTTTGCAGTTCCACGGTTTAAACCTCTGTATTATCCACTTTTGGGCCATTTGTATCTAAAAAAAACAGTTTGCGTGTGGTGCTCACTGTTCAGCCGCAAATATATATATTTTAAAAAGTCTGGTATACATCAGTAAATTATAACTGTGGTTTTGCTGTTCCACGGTAAGAAATCTCTATTATCCTGCTTTCCGCATTTTTGGCCGTAAAAAATGAATAATAGTGTCTCCTGATTTCAACAGATATATTTGTGTCTGAACAATCAGGAGACACTACTGTTTTTCTTTACGGCAAAAAATGCAAAAAAGCAGGATATTACAGAGATTTGACCCGTGGAACTGCAAAACCACACTTGTATTTCTCGGGCCTACACCAGACTATTTTCAACAGATATATTTGTGTCTGAACAAATAGTCTGGTATAGGCCCGAGAAATACAAGTGTGGTTTTGCAGTTCCACGGGTCAAATCTCTGTAATATCCTGCTTTTTTGCATTTTTTGCCGTAAAGAAAAACAGTAGTGTCACCTGATTGTTCAGACACAAATATATCTGTTGAAAATAGTGTGGTGTAGGCCCGAGAAATACAAGTGTGGTTTTGCAGTTCCACAGGTCAAATCTCTGTATTATCCTGCTTTTCACATTTTTTGCCGTAAAAAATAAATAATAGTGTCTCCTGATTGTTCAGACACAAATATATCTGTTGAAAATAGTCTGGTGTAGGCCTGAGAAATACATGTGTGGTTTTGCAGTTCCACAGGTCAAATCTCTGTATTATCCTGCTTTTTTGCATTTTTTGCTGTAAAGAAAAACAGTAGTGTCTCCTGATTGTTCAGACACAAATATATCTGGTGAAAATAGTGTGGTGTAGGCCCGAGAAATACAAGTGTGGTTTTGCAGTTCAAGGGTCAAATCTCTGTATTATCCTGCTTTTTGCATTTTTTGCCGTAAAAAATAAATAATAGTGTCTCCTGATTGTTCAGACACAAATATATCTGTTGAAAATAGTCTGGTGTAGGCCCAAGAAATACAAGTGTGGTTTTGCAGTTCCATGGGTCAAATCTCTGTATTATCCTGCTTTTTTGCATTTTTTGCCGTAAAGAAAAACAGTAGTGTCTTCTGATTGTTCAGACACAAATATATCTGTTGAAAATAGTGTGGTGTAGGCCAGAGAAACAGAAGTGTGGTTTTGCAGTTCCACAGTTCAAACCTCTGTATTATCCACTTTTGGGCCATTTGTATCTAAAAAAAAACAGTTTGAGTGTGTCGCTCACTGTTCAGCCGCAAATATATATATTTAAAAAAGTCTGGTATACACCAGTAAATTATAACTGTGGTTTTGCTGTTCCACGGTAAAAAATCTCTATTATCCTGCTTTTGGCATTTTTTTGCCGTAAAAAAAAAACCTAATAGTGTCTCCCTGATTTTTCAGACAAAAATATATCTGTTGAAAATAGTCTGGTGTAGGCCAGAGAAACAGAAGTGTGGTTTTGCAGTTCCATGGTTCAAACCTCTGTATTATCCACTTTTGGGCCATTTGTATCTTAAAAAAACAGTTTGAGTATGTCGCTCACTGTTCAGCCGCAAATATATATATTTAAAAAAGTCTGGTATACACCAGTAAATTATAACTGTGGTTTTGCTGTTCCACGGTAAAAAATCTCTATTATCCTGCTTTTGGCATTTTTTGCCGTAAAAAAAAAACAACTAATAGTGTCTCCTGATTTTTCAGACACAAATATATTTGTTGAAAATAGTCTGGTGTAGGCCAGAGAAACAGAAGTGTGGATTTGCAGTTCCACGGTTCAAACCTCTGTATTATCCACTTTTGGGCCATTTGTATCTAAAAAAAACAGTTTGAGTGTGTCGATCACTCTTCAGCCGCAAATATATATATTTAAAAAAGTCTGGTATACACCAGTAAATTATAACTGTGGTTTTGCTGTTCCACGGTAAGAAATCTCTATTATCCTGCTTTTCGCATTTTTGGCCGTAAAAAATAAATAATAGCGTCTCCTGATTGTTCAGACACAAATATATCTGCTGAAAATAGTCTGGTGTAGGCCCGAGAAATACAAGTGTGGTTTTGCAGTTCCACGGGTCAAATCTCTGTATTATCCTGCTTTTTTGCATTTTTTGCCGTAAAGAAAAACAGTAGTGTCTCCTGATTGTTCAGACACAAATATATCTGTTAAAAATAGTCTGGTGTAGGCCCGAGAAATACAAGTGTGGTTTTGCAGTTCCACGGTTCAAACCTCTGTATTATCCACTTTTGGGCCATCTTTACCTAAAAAAAAACAGTTTGAGTGTGTCGCTCATTGTTCAGGCGCAAATATATATATATATATATATATATTTAAAATTTTCTGGTATACCTCAGTAAACAATAACTGTGGTTTTGCCATTCCACGGTAAAAAATCTCTATTATTCAGCTTTTGGTATTTTTTCCGTAAAGAAAAACTGTAATAGTTTCTCCCTGATTGTTCAGATTGTTTAAAAGAGTCGGGTGTAGGCCAGAGAAATAGAACTGTGGTTTTCCTCTTCCACGGTTCTAATCTACTTTTTATTGCCCTTTTTCCATTGATAGTGCGAGTGTAAGCTATTTCGCTTCCTTTACAATGGGCAAGGCGCGTGGCAAGGGACGTGGAAGTGGACGTTCTGGTGATGGTGTGTGCAGAGGACGGGGCCGTGGCCAAGGTGAAAATGTGCCACAACCAACAGCCACATCTTCTCGCTCCCACTTCTTGACCGAATTACTATGGAAGCACAGAACAACACCAGTATTGCGAACTGATCAGTGTGAACTGGTTAATAATTGGATAGCAGATAATACTTCCAGTTACCTGGGCACCACCACCTCCGGTCTGTCTTCCACATGGTCAACTCTTAGTAGCCGTGAGTCTCGACCGCATACTCATCCTCACCCTGATGCTCCTTCCTCCGACCATGCCGAGTGTCGTTAGAGAGCAACTGATCCCACACTTGGACACTCTGAAGAGCTGTTCACTGGTCCATTTCCAGATTTGTGCCCCTCGCCTGCTCCGCTTGAAGTGGTGGAAGAGGAGATCCCATGTAGCGATGCCCAAATATTTGAACAGCCACGGCCACAGGAACTCGACGCTGGCAATTTGTCACAAGAGGTGGACGATGACGAGACAAAATTGCCAGGAAGTGAGGAGGAGGATCGTGGTGCGCAAGTGGAAGAGGAGGAGGTGGTGGATGATCTCGTGACTAACCCAACGTGGCAGAAGGACATGCAGAGTGAGGCCAGCAGCACACAGGGGGAGGGAGGCAGAGTACCCCAACAGGCAGGAAGAAGCAGTGTGGTGGCCGCAGACAGAAGGCGGGCAATTGTTCCCCGTAACACCAACACGAGGGACGTTGCCAGTACAAGCGGTAGGTCTTCCAGAGCCTGGAATTTTTTTAAAGACTCTGCTGATAACCCCAGAAAGGCCATTTGTACCACCTGCCATGCCAGCATCAGCAGGGGTGACAAAACTACCAGCCTGACCACCACCAGCATGATCAGGCACATGGCAGCAAAGCACCAGACTTTGTGGGGCGATCCCCAGGGTCCACGACCAGTGTCAGCGGGTGTCAACACTGCTTCTTCCGCTGTTGTGCGTGCAATAGAACCCCCTGTTGTGTGTGCAAGGCAATCCCCTGTCCATACTGCATGCAAAGATGCCCCCTTCTCTCAGTCTTCACTTGTTATAGCAGTTTCTCAAGAAACAGCATCAACGTCCACGTCCACGTCCCACCGCAGCGTTCAATTGTCCATATCCCAGACCTTTGAACGAAAGCGGAAATTCGCAGATAACGCCCCACAGGCCACAGTCCTAAATTCGTACATTTCACGACTGCTTGTGTTGGAAATGCTGCCTTTTAGGCTGGTGGAGACGGAATCCTTCCGCAACCTTATGGCGGAGGCCGTCCCTCGATACTCGGTCCCCAGCCGACACTATTTTGCCCGGTGTGCCATCCCCGCACTACACAAGCACGTGTCCCAAAACATTTGCCGTGCCCTCAACAATGCAGTTACTGGGAGAGTCCACCTGACAACGGACACGTGGACAAGTGCTTGTGGCCAGGGACGGTACATCTCCCTGACAGCACACTGGGTAAACATAGTGGAAGCCGGGACCCAGTCGGACCTTGGGACAGAACACATCCTCCTCACACCGAGGATTGCGGGCCCTATGTCAGTCAGAGTTGCCCCCACAGTGTACAGCTCCTGTGCATCATCCTCTTCCTACTCCTCATGTTCAGCCTCCATCTCAGATATCACCACATCAGTTACAAGCTGGAAGCACTGCAGTACTGCCTCTGCCAAGCGGCAACAGGCTGTGCTGAAACTCATAAGCTTAGGTGAGAAACCTCACACTGCTTGTGAGTTGTGGACAGCTGTGAAAGAGCAGGCGGATCTGTGGCTGAGACCGCTGAACCTACATCCAGGCATGGTCGAGTGTGACAATGGCCGTAACCTGGTGGCGGCTCTGAGGCAAGGCGAGATCACACACGTACCATGCCTGGCTCATGTGCTTTACCTCGTGGTTCAGCGGTTTCTTAAATCGTACCCCGAGTTGCCCGATCAGCTCGTGAAAGTACGCTGCCTGTCAGCTCATTTTCGCTAGTCAGCTACAGCTTCCGCCACCCTTGCTGTGTTGCAGCAGCGTTTGCAGCTTCCATCACACCGACTGGTGTGTGATGTCCCCACACGTTGGAACTCTACCCTCCACATGTTGCAAATGATTTGTGAGCAGAAGAGAGCAGTTGTGGAGTACCAGCTGCAACAAGGCCGTGGATATTCAGGTCAGACTCCACACATAAGACCTCAGGAGTGGACCTGGATGTCTGACATATGTACCATCTTGACAAACTTTGAGGAGTCCACCCAGATGGTGAGTGGCAATGACGCCATCATTAGCGTTAGCATTCCACTTGTCTGTCTTTTGCAACGCTCTCTGCAGAGAATTAAAGAGGAGGCATTGCAGCCAGAGTATGATGAGATGGATCAAGAAGCCGTAGCGGTTGATTACAAACAGCCCAGCCTCATCTCATCCCAGCGTGCATTGGGGGACAATGAGGGAGAGGAGCAGGAGGAAGACCAGGAGCTTGTATCATGCGCTGTAGACGGTAGTACCTGTACAACTGTCATACCGTCGGTTCAGCGTGGGTGGCCTGAGGACAGGGGGGAGCAGGAGGAGGAGGAGAGCATTACCAGTCTGGCACGCATGGCTAACTTTATGTTACGCTGCCTTAACCGTGACCCTCGCGTTGTCAAAATGTTGGGTGACAGTCATTACTGGTTGGTGACACTTTTAGACCCCCGTTACAAGGAGAACTTTCACTCTCTTATTCCTGAGGTGGAGAGGTCTACAAAAATGGGGCAGTACCAGAAGGCCCTTGCTGCAGAACTGTTAGAAAAATTCCCATCTGAACACGCTAGCGGCAGAGGTCACAGTTCGATGACCAACCAAGGCATACAAGCGAGAGAGAGGCAACTCCAATCCAGCAGAGGCAGGGGAACACTGTCAACGTTCTGGGACAGTTTTCTGAGACCCGCCCAGCTTACAGGCCCTGAGGCGCGGGGTACTCTCACAAGGAGTGGAAAGTTTCTAAAGATGGTGAGGGAGTACCTTGCTGACCATACCAGCGTTCTCCGTGATTCCTCTGTGCCTTTTAATTATTGGGTATCTAAGCTGGACACTTGGAATGAACTCGCTCTGTACGCCTTGGAAGTCCTGGCCTGCCCTGCCGCTAGCGTGTTATCGGAGCGTGTTTTTAGTGCCGCTGGGGAAATTATAACTGATAAGCGCACTCGCCTGTCAACTGACAATGCTGACAAGCTGACCCTTATCAAAATGAACAAGGGCTGGATTGGGTCAGACTTCTCATCACCACCAAATGACAGCAGAGTAACATAAAGTCAAATCCACTGTGTTATTTCGGGAGGTGTATTCCCATGCACCACTTCACACCCACACATGGGTATACGCTTCCTCATTTCGGCTGTTTTATGTTCTTCTCCTTATCCTCAGCCTCCACCACCACTATACCACCAGGGTGACCGTGGTCCATGTTGCCATTATTGAAAGTTCCTCTGCCCTTATTTTTGTCAGCTTTTGCTTGGCAGGCATAAGCAAAGACTGTGGGAGACCCACTCCCCAATAATGGGAATAATATTTTTAGGATGCTGTACTGTATGGCTCTTGTAAGGGGCATTAAAAGCGTCTTGTTAAGCTATTGCGACCTCCACCACTTTTCCGAGGGGCATTAAAACCGTCTTGTTAAGCTACTGTGACCTCCACCACTTTTCCGAGGGGCATTAAAAGTGTCTTGTTAAGTTACTGGGACCTCCACCACTTTTCCGAGGGGCATTAAAACCGTCTTGTTAAGCTACTGTGACCTCCACCACTTTTCCGAGGGGCATTAAAAGCGTCTTGTTAAGCTACTGGGACCTCCACCACTTTTCCGAGGGGCATTAAAACCGTCTTGTTAAGCTACTGGGACCTCCACGTCTCTTCTGAGGGGCATTAAATGCGTCTTGTTAAGCTACTGTGACCTCCACCACTTTTCCGAGGGGCATTAAAAGCGTCTTGTTAAGCAACTGGGACCTCCACCAGTTTTCCGAGGGGCATTAAAACCATCTTGTTAAGCTACTGGGACCTCCACGCCTCTTCTGAGGGGCATTAAAAGCGTCTTGTTAAGCTATTGTGACCTCCACCACTTTTCCGAGGGGCATTAAAAGCGTCTTGTTAAGCTACTGGGACCTCCACCAGTTTTCCGAGGGGCATTAAAACCATCTTGTTAAGCTACTGGGACCTCCACGTCTCTTCTGAGGGGCATTAAATGCGTCTTGTTAAGCTACTGTGACCTCCACCACTTTTCCGAGGGGCATTAAAAGTGTCTTGTTAAGCTACTGGGACCTCCACCAGTTTTCCGAGGGGCATTAAAACCATCTTGTTAAGCTACTGGGACCTCCACGTCTCTTCTGAGGGGCATTAAAAGCGTCTTGTTAAGCTACTGTGACCTCCACCACTTTTCCAAGGGGCATTAAAAGCGTCTTGTTAAGCTACTGTGACCTTCACCACTTTTCCGAGGGGCATTAAAAGCGCCTTGTTAAGCTACTGGGACCTCCACCACTTTTCCGAGGGGCATTAAAAGCGTCTTGTTAAGCTACTCTGACCTCCACCACTTTTCCGAGGGGCATTAAAAGCGTCTTGTTAAGCTACTGGGACCTCCACCACTTTTCCGAGGGGCATTAAAACCGTCTTGTTAAGCTACTGGGACCTCCACGTCTCTTCTGAGGGGCATTAAAAGTGTCTTGTTAAGCTACTGTGACCTCCACCAGTTTTCCAAGGGGCATTAAAAGCGTCTTGTTTAGCTACTGGGACCTCCACCACTTTTCCGAGGGGCATTAAAACTCTCTTGTTAAGCTACTGTGACCTCCACCACTTTTCCGAGAGGCATTAAAAGCGTCTTGTTAAGCTACTGGGACCTCCACCACTTTTCCGAGGGGCATTAAAAGCGTCTTGTTAAGCTACTCTGACCTCCACCACTTTTCCGAGGGGCATTAAAAGAGTCTTGTTAAGCTACTGGGACCTCCACCACTTTTCCGAGGGGCATTAAAACCGTCTTGTTAAGCTACTGGGACCTCCACGTCTCTTCTGAGGGGCATTAAAAGCGTCTTGTTAAACCACACTGAACTCCAAAGCTCTTCCAAGGGGCATTGAAATGTTTTTAACTCTAACCTCCACGACTCTTCGAACGGGCCTTGCATTTCCTCTTAATTTTTGGCCGCTTTTGCTTGGAAGGCATAAGCAAATACTATGGGAGACCCACTCCCCAATAATGGGAATAATGTTTGTTATAAGCTGTACTGCATGGCTCTTGTAAGGGGCATTGCAAGTTCCTCCGTCCTAATTTTTGGCAGCTTTTGCTTGGAAGGCATAAGCAAAGACTATTGGAGACCCACTCCCCAATAATGGGAATAATGTTTGTAATATGCTGTACTACATGGCTCTTGTAAGGGGCATTGCAATTTCCTCCGTCCTAATTTTTGGCAGCTTTTGCTTGCAAGGCATAAGCAAAGACTATGGAGACCCACTCCCCAATAATGGAAATAATGTTTGCAATATGCTGTACTGCATGGCTCTTGTAAGGGGCATTGCAAGTTCCTCCTTCCTAATTTTTGGCAGCTTTTGCTTGGAAGGCATAGACAAAGACTATGGGAGACCCACTCCTCAATAATGGGAATAATGTTTGTAATATGCTGTACTGCATGGCTCTTGTAAGGGGCATTGCAATTTCCTCTGTCCTAATTTTTGGCAGCTTTTGCTTGGAAGGCATAAGCAAAGACTATGGGAGACCCTCTCCCCAATAATGGGAATAATGTTTGTAATATTCTGTACTGCATGGCTCTTGTAAGGGGCATTGCAAGTTCCTCCATCCTAATTTTTGGCAGCTTTTGCTTGGAAGGCATAAGCAAATACTATGGGAGACCCACTCCCCAATAATGGGAATAATGTTTGGAATATGCTGTACTGCATGGCTCTTGTAAGGGGCATTGCAATTTCCTCCATCCTAAGTTTTGGCATCTTTTGCTTGGAAGGCATAAGCAAAGACTATGGGAGACCCACTCGCCAATAATGGGAATAATGTTT
This sequence comes from Phyllobates terribilis, assembly GCF_046119375.1. Lineage (NCBI taxonomy): Eukaryota > Metazoa > Chordata > Amphibia > Anura > Dendrobatidae > Phyllobates > Phyllobates terribilis. Next base: position 14,426,970 of record NW_027362761.1, on the reverse strand, counting down.
GTAATATGCTGTACTGCATGGCTCTTGTAAGGGGCATTGCAAGTTCCTCCGTCCTAATTTTTGGCAGCTTTTGCTTGGAAGGCATAAGCAAAGACTATGGGAGACCCACTCCCCAATAATGAGAATAATGTTTGTAATATGCTGTACTGCATGTCTCTTGTAAGGGGCATTGCAATTTCCTCTGTCCTAATTTTTGGCAGCTTTTGCTTGGAAGGCATAAGCAAAGACTATGGGAGACCCACTCCCCAATAATGGAAATGATGTTTGTAATATGCTGTACTGCATGGCTCTTGTAAGGGGCATTGCAATTTCCTCTGTCCTAATTTTTGGCAGCTTTTGCTTGGAAGGCATAAGCAAAGACTATGGGAGACCCACTCCCCAATAATGGAAATAATGTTTGTAATATGCTGTACTGCATGGCTCTTGTAAGGGGCATTGCAAGTTCCTCCGTCCTAATTTTTGTCAGCTTTTGCTTGGAAGGCATAGGCAAAGACTATGGGAGACCCACTCCCCAATAATGGGAATAATGTTTGTAATATGCTGTACTGCATGGCTCTTGTAAGGGGCATTGCAATTTCCTCCATCCTAATTTTTGGCAGCTTTTGCTTGGAAGGCATAAGCAAAGACTATGGGAGACCCACTCCCCAGTGATGGGAATAATGTTTGTAATATGCTGTACTGCATGGCTCTTGTAAGGGGCACTGCAATTTCCTCATTCCCAATTTTTGGCAGCTTTTGCTTGGAAGGCATAAGCAAAGACTATGGGACACCCACTCCCCAATAATGGGAATAATGTTTTTAATATGCTGTACTGCATGGCTCTTGTAAGGGGCATTGCAAGTTCCTCCGTCCTAATTTGTGGCAGCTTTTGCTTGGAAGGCATAAGCAAAGACTATGGGAGACACACTCCCCAATAATGGGAATAATGTTTTTAAGATGCTGTACTGTATGGCTCTTGTAAGGGGCATTAAAACCGTCTTGTTAAGCTACTGCGACTTCCACCACTTTTCCGAGGGGCATTAAAACCGTCTTGTTAAGCTACTGTGACCTCCACGTCTCTTCAAAGGGGCATTAAAAGCATCTTCTTAAGCCACTCTGAACTCCACAGCTCTTCCAAGGGGCATTGAAATGTTGTTTTTAATTACCTCTAACCTCCACGACTCTTCCAATGGGCATTGCATTGCCTCCTAATTTTAGTCAGCTTTTGCTTTTCAATGCAAAGGTGAAAACTAAGGGAGACCCACTCCCCAATAATGGGTAGAAGGTTTTTAGTACGCTGTAATCCACGTCTGTTTCAAGGGGCATTGCAGTTCCTCATAATTTTTGGAAAGCCTTCCATTCACTGCTTAGGCCAACAGTGCACAGGAGACCCAGTTGCTATAAATGGAAAAAAAGGTTAAGTTAAGGCCCTCTGACCTCCATGTCATTTCCAAGGGGCATTGGAGTGCCTCAAAAGTTTTGGTAGGCATTGCACTCACTGTATGCCCTATAACTGTGTAGCCGAACCGCTCCTTTTGTTACAGAAACATATCCTACAAGACATATGTGGTTGACTGGCCTGATATTGATGTGAATGGTCCCTGTTCCTCCTGCTCTTTCTCCTTTGCCACTACCTCATCCATCATTTATCACCTGAAGCTTTGTTTTAACGGGAGTCATAGAACTGGGATAGTAGCAGGAAAACATCCAGCAATCCTCGGAGGAGGTAGGATATGCGCCAAAACGCTGACCACCTCAGGCCTAGCCGCTACTACATACATGCGCTTGCATTCCAAGAAAACAAAGCAGATGCTAACTTCTATCATCATCATCATGCTCCTCACCTTGGCACTCTCAACTCCCCTGATGGAGAAGCCAGGGCCCACAGGAGGAGTCTGGTTCTCTGGTGGGCTCGTCCAATGCTGCCCTAAAGCAGGCCGGGCTAAGAAAAGTGTGTGGGGGGAAGTTGACAAGAGAAATAGGGGCGGCTGGGGACCGTTTATGGACACCCGGCCGCCCCCAGGCGGCTGGGGACCGTGTGTGAACACCCGGCTGCGGGGCGGCTGGGGATCGAGTATGGACACCCGGCCGCCCCCTGGCGGCTGGGGACCGAGTGTGGACACCCGGCCGCCGGGCGGCTGGGGACTGAGTATGGATACCAGGCCGCCAACGCAGCCATGACGTGGTGGCCAGATTCCGCCTCCACATGCCTAAAAGGCCCAATTTCAAGTGCAAGCAAGCAGTATGGTATTGCAGCCTGGAGGTGGGTGGCAGGCTGCATACTGGCGCTTGCATTGCAAGGAATGGGGGAGGTACAATTGAACACTGCCCTGGGACAAGGACTTGAACCGGCATAGTTGCAAGTCTGCAACGACAAGTGCAGGGCGGGAGGCATCTTCGCATGTGCCAGGAACGGGGTTGGCGTGCACACATTACAGCGGAATAGGCTGTCCTTCCCACTAAATGCACTGGGGAGGGCACAGGTAATGTTTTGGTATAAACGCTTGTGTATAAGGTGCACCGGGACAAATAGGGGCGGCTGGGGACCGAGTGTGGACACCCGGCCGTATGGATACCAGGCCGCCGACGCAGCCATGAACATGGTGGACGGCGTCTGCCTCCACAAGCCTAAAAACCTCATTTCAAGTGCAAGCAAGCAAGCAGTATGGTATTGTAGCCTGGGGGTGGGTGGGTGGCAGGCTGCACACTTACGCTTGCATTCCAAGAAAACAAAGCAGATGCTAACTTCTATCATCCTCATCATGCTCCTCACCTTGGCACTCTCAACTCCCCTGATGGAGAAGCCAGGGCCCACCGGAGGAGTCTGGTTGTCTTGTGGGCTTGTCCAATGCTGCCCTAAAGCAGGTCAGGCTAAGAAAGTGTGGGGGGAATGTTACTGGGACAAATAGTGGCAGTTGGGGACTGAGTATGGAGACCTCGCTGCCAAAGCAGCCATGAGGTAGTGGCCAGCTTCGGCCTCCTCCAAACTATAAGGCCCAATTTCAAGTGCAAGCAAGCAGTATGGTATTGCAGCCTTGGGGTGGTTGGGTCGCAGGCTGCATATTTGCGCTTGCATTGCAAGGAATGGGGGAGGTACAATTGAACACTGCCCTGGGACAAGGACTTGCACGGGGATAGTTGCAAGTCTGCATCTTCTGATGCGGCAAGGATCACTTCTGATGGGCACACTTTTAGGCAGTGACCTGGGTGTCAGAGATGCTTCCAGGGGTCTTCCCCATGCTGTTCCCATGTCTTTTCAGCACTGTATGCATGTGTCACACAGCACATGGCCAGATAAGGTTGTAAAATGTTAAAATGACATTTCCCGGTGAATGCATTTGTCACGGTTGAAAGCAATACAAAAGTGCAAAAACGCATAAAAAATGCTACTTGTAAACATAGCCCAAGGTGTGGAGGAGTATTTTTTTTTTTTGTTATTTATTTTACCTTATACACAAGTCTTTACCCTGGAAAGGAACTTCCTTAACATATTTCACAGGAAAGCAGTTTCACTTTCGTTTTTGAATGTTTTATTGTGAGCCCTTAAAAGTGGCTTAATACCTCTGACCACGTTGTTGACAGCAGTGACCTGGGGTCAGAAATGCTTCCTGGGGCGATCCCCATGCTGTCCCCATGTCATTTGAGCACTGTCACTATAGTTTTGGCCACTTGTTAGGCTTTTAAAAGACTGCCGGGGGTGCCGCCGCAAAAATGCTCTGGTCTCCCATAGACTAACATTGGGCTCGTTGCTAGGGTCGATCACCCGAGTATCACGGCGAGTTCGGCCCGAGCTTCGAGCACCCGAGCATTTTAGTGCTCGCTCAACACTATTTATTAGTGAAGAGCGAGCATGCTCGCTACTGCTCGGTGCTCTCCCAAGCTTCTGAGTGCTCGAGATGCTTGGCGCTCGCCGAGTATTTCCGGGTTGCTCGGGCGGGAACTCGGGTCCCCTCCCTGCATGTTTGGTGCTCTTTAGAGAGCCAATGAACAGGCAGGGATTGCCTGCCATGCACTGTAATGCCGTAGCCATGTTGGTTGTGGGCATTACAGTGATTGGCTGGCCGCACAGCGTCATCAGGTCTATTTCAGACCTGGCGCCGCCATGCTCGTCACAGTCACTCCGGATCAGACAGTGTAGGGAGAGCTGCTGCTGTGTCAGTGAGAGATTTGATCGTGTATTAGGTAGTGTAGGGAGAAAAACCGTACATTACACATATCCATCTTAACAAACAGTCCTTCTGAGGACTAATCAATCTGCAGAGACATCAGGCAGGCAGGGTGTATAGGCAGGCGGTGTATATAGCAGACTGCAGTGCATATAGCACAAAAGGCTCCATTCCAATTCTGCTTTCTGCTGCTGTTAGCTATTTCTATACAAAGGCCCAGGTCTCAGGGGCCAGGAATACGTTTCTTTGGATCTTAATCCTCATTATTTGCTTAAAAGCAATTCAGAGAACTGCAGAATACAGGCAGGTCCTTTCAATATTAGAGCACAAGAAATCCAGCTATTTAAAACTCTGTTTTCTCCGTCACACGGATCACATATACATTTCTGGCCTCCATTAAAAATTTCCTTTAGTGTGTCATTGAAGCAATTCACCGCAGTTTGCTGTTCAAACTACTTACCTACAGGCCAGGTATTTAAAACTGTGTTTTCTCCGTCAAACGGATCACATATACGTTGTCAGAAAATACTGCCATTTTTGGCCTCCATTAAAAATTTCTTTCAGTGTGTCAGTGAAGCAATTCACCGCAGTTTGCTGTTCAAACTACTTACCTACAGGCCAGGTATTTAAAACTCTGTTTTCTCGTGGTGTTCAAAAGTCCTGCATAGGCATAGGATAAATTGATTTTTCAAGTTTTAAACGTTTTCTGTCGAATATCTTCATGCTAATATGACATATTATATATGTTTTTGTTCAGAATACAATTTTGCATTCTCTCCCTGTAATATTTTTAGCTTTTGAAGCAGTTTTGCCTGAAATTATTGCAACAATATGGGAATTGAAACCACAACTAAATATTGTACAGCTTCAGATCCAAAATTAGCCAATCACAGATGAGGTTCTTGTGACCAATCATAACCTGGATATGGCAGCCAATCACATTCCATTACATTGCATCACATCTGCTGCTTTGTTTGTTTGTTTTATCTGTTGGTCTATCTAGTGAATCATACTGTAGAGCTTTATGATGGGAGCATTCAGATTTTTGTCAGCGGGGGATCGTGTGCGAGTTGTGGTGCTACATGAAGAGGGTTATACTGGCCCCCAGATCGCAAGGAAGGTCGGAATTTTGCAGAAACATAAGCAGCTTGGAATTACCCAGGACAGGCCCAGATCTGGTCGGCCCAGAAAGTCAACTAAAAGGGAGGATAGAGTACTGATAAGAACATCCCTTGCCAATCGAAAGCTCACCTCCCCTCAGCTTCTGCGAGAATGGCAAGAAAAGTGCAATATTGAGGTATCAACATCAACTGTTAGGAAGAGATGTTTGGAAGCAGGATTGAGAGGGTGCAAGGCCCGAAAGAAGCTATTGATGACAGCCATACAAAGACAAAGGCGAAAACCGTGGGCATTGAAATATTCAAAATGGAGGAAGGAGGAGTGGGAAAAAGTGCTATTTAGTGATGAAAGCACTTTTTGCATTTTAGGAAATGATGGCAAGTCTTATGTGAGAAGGTTTCCACATGAAGAGTACAAGCCAGAGTGTTTGAGCTTCTCTGTGAAACATCCGATGAAAGTAATGGTCTGGGGCTGTATGGCAGCCAATGGTGTTGGAAGGCTTCATATTGTGGAGGGTATGATTAATGCAAAAAAATACATAGACATCCTTAATAAGAAAATGCTGCCTTCTGCTCAACACCTGTTTTCAGGGGATTATATCTTCCAGGATGATAATGCTCCTTGTCACAGAGCTAAGACAGTAACGGAATGGAAAAAAAAGAACAAGGTGGCTACTATTGACTGGCCAGCCCAGTCCCCGGACCTCAATCCAATTGAAAATTTGTGGCACAAGGTATCAATAGAGATATCTAAAAAACAGCCAAGGACCAAGAGAGAGTTGATTGAGTCTCTGATAGAGGCCTGGAACCACATCATCACTCGTGAACATCTGCAGAAGCTTGTTCACTCAATGCCACAGAGATGCAAGTTGGTGCTCAAGAGCAAAGGCTGGCCAATAAAGTATTAGAAGCTAAAGATGCACTCAAAAGGCCCTTTTCAGGACTCTGAATTAAATAAAAAATAATAAATCTTAAAAAGTAAAATTTAAGTCTGTGTGAACTTGTATTGGAAGTTAATGAACTTAGAAACCTGTTCACCATTCTACACACTGTACTGGTGTAGGTATGGTTATGCTGTATAAAAATTATCAAAAATGTGCATACCATAACAATTTATACACTTGGGACATTCAAAAATGAGCATGGCATACAATGAGGGATTACAAAAACATATATGTTCCACCAGTTTCACTGTAGAGATGCAGAAGTATGAAATATATAGTTTTCTTCACACCTATGCAGTACTTTTGAACACCACTGTAAGTTCGCTCCAAACTCAGTCATTTGTAGTGAGCGTGGAAGATACTGTCCTCCATTTAAAATGGGCAAGGCATGTGGCAAGGGACGGGGAACTGGACGTGATGGTAATGGTGCATGCAGAGGCCGAGGACAAGGCCATGGGCAAGCCAAAATTGTGCCACAACAAACACCCACATCTTTTCGCCTGACCTTCCTGTCCCAATTTCTAGGGGACCGCAGCACACCACTATTGAACCCAGAGCAGTGTCAAAAGGTTGTTTGTTGGATAGCGGATAATGCTTCCAGTCACTTAGCCACCACCACCACCACCCTGTCTTCCACACGGTCAAGTCTCAGTAGCCATGAGTCTGGACCGCATATTCCTCACCCTGATCCTCCTTCCTCCCACCATACCAAGTACCCAGAGACAACTGATCCCACACTTGGACACTCTGAAGAGCTGTTCACTTTTCCATTTATAGATTCGGGCCTCTCGCCCGGTCCACTTGAAGCGTGGCAAGAGGAGATCGCGTGTAGCGATGCCCAAATATTTGAGCAGCCACGGTCACACGAAGGCGACGGTGGGAAAGTGTCACAAGAGGTGGACAATGATGAGACACAATTGCCAGAAAGTCAGGAGGAGAACCAGGGTGCGGAAGTGGAAGACGAGGTGGTGGATGATATAGTAACTGACCCAACCTGGCAGGAGGACATGCAGAGCAAGGACAGCAGCACACGGGGAGGGAGGCAGAGCACCCCAACAGGCAGGAAGAAGCAGTGTGATGGCCGCAGACAGAAGGCAGGCAACCGTTCCCCGTAACACCAACACGAAGGAAGCTGCCAGTACAACTGTTAGGTCTTCCCGAGTCTGGTTGTTTTTTAAAGACTCTGCCGATAACCCCAAAAAGGCCATTTGCACCACCTGCCAGGTCAGCATCAGGAGGGGTGGCAAAACGACCAGCCTGACCACCACCAGCATGATCAGGCACAGGGCAGCAAAGCACCCAATTTTGTGGGCCGAACCCCAGGGTCCAGGAACAGTGTCTGCGGGTGGCACCATTGCTTCTTCCGCTGTTGTGCATGCAAGCTAATCCCCTGTCCATGGTGCATGAGAAGACGCCTACGGCCCTGCACCTGTCATTGCACACTCTCAAGTAGCAGCATCAGGAAGAACGTCCATGTCCTTGTCCCAGCGCAGCGTTCAGTTGTCCATACCCCAGTCCTTGGAACGCAAGCGCAAATATGCAATCAATGCCCTACAGGCCACACTACTAAATTCTCACATTTCACGACTGCTTGCGCTCGAAATGTTGCCTTCTAGGCTCGTGGAGACGGAAGCATTCCGCAACCTGATGGCGGTGGCCGTCCCTCGGTACTCGGTCCCCAGCCGCCACTATTTCTCCCGGTGTGCTGTCCCCGCATTACACAAGCTTGTGTCCCAAAACATTAGCCGTGCTCTCAACAACGCAGTTACCGGTAAAGTCCACCTAACCACGGACACGTGTACAAGTGCTTGTGGGCAGGGACGGTACATCTCGCTGACAGCACACTGGGTTAACATAGTGGAAGCCGGGACCCAGTCGGACCTTGGGACGGAACACATCCTCCCGACGCCAAGAATTGAGGGCCCTAGGTCAATCAGGGTTGCCCCCACGGTCTACAGCTCCTGCACCTCATCCTCCACAGCCTTCTCCTCCTCTTCAGCCTCCATCTCTGAAATGACCACATCAGTCACAAGCTGGAAGCACTTCAGCACTGCCTCGGCCAAGCGGCAACAGGCTGTGCTGAAGCTAATATGCTGAGGTGAAAAACCGCACAATGCTGAAGAGTTGTGGACAGCTCTGAAAGAGCAGGCAGATCTGTGGCTCACACCACTGAACCTACAGCCAGGCATGGTCGTGTGTGACAATGGCCGGAACCTGGTGGCGGCTCTGAGGCGAGGCGAGTGTTAGAACTCTCCTGTTAGGTTTTTTCTATTTTGCTGGTCACATGACCTTTTTTGCCTATTTAATCCTGCTCCGCCCTTCTGGCCATGCTGGACTTCATTGTAATTTCTACTCTTAAGCTAGCCAGGTGCTTTGTAACCTTTCTCAGTCAGTTTAGCTAGGTCTTTTGACCTCTATGTTCTATGTTGTTTGTTTGTCTTTTTACTGCTACAATTTCTGCTAGGAGGTGTCCATCTTTCTCTCAGTCCCTAGTTCTTGTAGGGATCTCTCCCTCACATCTATAGGTCTTCGTTCAGACTAGCTGAGGACTTTAGCGGGTCTGATCGCAGGATCAGGTTCCCCGTTACATCGTAGGGATCTAGCTTAGTTCTATTGTAGGGACAGATCTCCTGTCTTTCCTTAGTGCTTGTAGCCTATCATAACAGTAAGTCCAGCCCAAATATATCTCTAAGGAAAGACCTCCAGTTTCCATCATGGTGTCGGTTCAGGATTTGGCTCAACGCCTGCAGGGACTCTCTCTGGAGGTGGCCGAGCTCCAACAATACGTGAGTAACTGTTCTGGAGCGCATTTTGTGGAGCCAAAGGTACGATTGCCTGATTTATTTTTTGGTGAACAACAAGATTTTTTTACCTTTAAAAATGCTTGTTTATTGTATTTTCGTTTGAGACCCAGATCCTCTGGTGATGAATCACAGCGCATAGGGTTCATAATGTCACTTTTGCGCAAAGAACCTCAGGGATGGGCCTTTTCTCTCCAACCTAGTGATCCGTGCTTTAGATCAGTGGATAGTTTTTTTCTGCTTTGGGGTTGTTGTATGATGATCCTGATCGTGTCTCATCAGCTGAGATGGAATTGAGACTTTTGAGGCAGGGATCAGGTAATGTGGAAAATTATTGTACTCACTTCCGTCGGTGGTCTGCTCAGGTGGGGTGAAACGATTCAGCTCTGAAAAGTTTGTTTCTTGCTGGGCTAGGTGAAAGGGTTAAGGATCTGCTTATTGCTTATCCTACACCTGGAAACTTGCAGGAGGCAATGCAATTAGCTATACGGGTGGACAGGAGACTGTGTGCAAGGGTTAATGAGAGTAAATCCTTTGCCATGTCAGCTCCTAGTCTTGAGAGGGTCTGTACTGACATTGGAGAGCCGATGGAGATTGGGGCGATGTCACCCCGCTCTCAGGAAAAAGACCGCAGGTTTTCTGAAGGTTTGTTCTTTTATTGCGGAAAATCTGCCCATTTCATTAAGAACTGTGTGCTTTGTATGCACAAAGAAAAAAAAAAAGGTCAGTTACGCCCGTATAGCCTGTTTAAACACTAAGGGAGTATTTCTTTCTGCTACTACTGCAGCTCAGGAAGAATTAATTGAATTTCGGGTATTTGTGGATTGTGGTTCTACTCTAAATGTGATTGATGGGGGATTCTTGGAAAAACTTAAATTAAAACCCAAACCTTTGTCATCCCCTATTGCCGTGGTTTCTGTCGATGGCTCTCCCTTGAAATGTGTTACTCACAAGGTTTATGAATTTCCCCTCACTATTAATGGTATTCACCAAGAAAATTTGGATTTGGTAGTATTAAATAATTTGCCTTCTCCAGTAGTTTTGGGGTTACACTGGCTAAAATTGCACAATCCTGTACTGGATTGGTCTACTAATGAAATTAAGTCCTGGAGCCCTAAGTGTTATGACAAGTGTAACGGGGGCATTGCTGCTGTGGATAAAGAGGAATCACCTGTACCTATTCAGGATTTTTGGAAATTTTTTTCTGAGGAGGAGTCGCAAATTTTGCCTCCCCATAGAGACTATGATTGTACCATTGAATTTGTCCCTGGAGCGACTCTTCCTAAAAGTCGTTTATTTAATCTTACTATTCCTGAGAGAAAGGCTTTGGAGGAATACATACAGACGAGCTTGGCCACCGGTCACATCAGACTCTCTAAGCCACCTGTGGCTGTTGGATTTTTTTTTGTTAGAAAAAAGGACGGCGGTTTACGTCCTTGTCTTGACTTTCGCGAGATTAATAAAATTACTGTACGCAATCCCTACCCACTGCCATTGATTCCTGATTTGTTTAACCAGTTAGTGGGGGCCAAGTGGTTCTCTAAAATTGATCTCCGGGGGGCATACAATTTGTTGCGCATGAAGGAGGGTGATGAATGGAAGACTGATTTTAACACTCCTGTGGGTCATTTTGAGAATCTGGTTATGCCTTTTGGTCTTACCAATGCACCAGCATTTTTTCAGAATCTTATTAATGACATCCTTAGACCTTTGATCGGCAAAAATGTGGTTGTGTATTTGGATGACATTTTGATTTATTCGCCTGATCTGGAGTCTCATTGGCGGAGCGTACGTGAGGTATTACAGTTATTAATTGACAATTCGCTTTTTGCTAAGCTAGAGAAATGTGAGTTCGCTGTATAGAGAATTAGTTTTTTGGGCTACATTATCTCCAGCGAGGGCTTTGAGATGGACCCGGTGAAAGTTCAAGCTGTGCAGGAATGGCCTAGGCCTATTGGTTTGAAATCGATACAGAGGTTTTTGGGTTTCGCCAATTATTATAGAAAATTCATTAAAAAATTTTCTATTATTGTTAAACCACTGACCGATCTCACCAGGAAAGGCGCTAATACGGTTCAGTGTACTACTGAGGCCATTGAAGCGTTTGTGTTTCTAAAGGAGAGGTTCAGCTCTGCCCCCATCCTTATGCAGCCTGATGTGACTAAGCTGTTTTTGGTTGAGGTTGATGCTTCTTCTGTGGGGGTCAGTGCGGTGTTGTCTCAGGAAAACAAGGATGGAGAACATCCCTGTGCCTTTTTTTCCAAAAAAATTTCTGAGACTGAACTTAATTACGATATTGGTAATCGGGAATTGCTGGCTATTAAACTCGCATTTGAACACGGGCGTCATCTCTTGGAAGGTGCTGAATTTCCCATTCAGGGTTTCACTGATCATAAAAATCTGATCTATCTTGATGCTGCCAAGCGCTTGAATGCCCGTCAGGCTAGGTGGGCACTTTTTTTTTTGCGGTTTAATTTTTCCGTTACTTACATCCCGGGTACCAAGAATGTTAAAGCTGATGCGTTGTCTCACAGCTTTTCTCCCATGGTCGGTGCTGAGGAGGAGGAGAGCATTTTACAAGGTGTTGTGATTGCTGCATTGGACTCCGTTTTGGAAGATGAGATTCTTAAAGCACAGGAGAATGCCCCATCTAACACTCCCCATGGGAGGTTGTTTGTGCCTAGGACCTTTAGGAGAGATTTGTTTGTTGAGTGTCATGAGTCTCGGTTGGCAGGTCATCCAGGAATTTCTGAGACCAAGAGACTTGTGGGTCGCAGTTTTTGGTGGCCTGGATGGCAGAAGGAAGTCATTAAGTGGGTGCGTCAATGTACTGTGTGTGCTAGATCTAAGTCTTCTCATACTCCTGCTGCGGGGTTGCTTTGCCCTCTGGAGGTTCATAGTGCACCTTGGACACATCTGGCTATGGACTTTATTACTGACCTTCCCTCCTCTGAGGGTTTCACGGTCATCTGGGTGGTCGTGGACCGTTTTAGCAAGATGTGTCACTTGGTTCCCTTCATCAAACTGCCCTGCGCTAAGACACTTGCTAAGGCCTTTGTCAAGGAAATTGTCAGACTCCATGGTGTTCCTACTGACATTGTTTCTGATAGGGGACCTCAGTTCATGGCTCGTTTTTGGCGTGCCTTTTGTGGCAGGTTGGGAGTTCATTTGTCGTTTTCATCTGGATATCATCCTGAGTCTAATGGCCAGACAGAAAGGAAGAATCAGGATGTTGAGCAGTTCTTGCGTTGTTTTGTGGCAGACAATCAAGAGGGGTGGTCTGAGTTTCTGCCACTTGCTGAATTTGCTCTTAACAACCATACATCCTCTTCTGCTGGGTGTTCGCCTTTTTTTTGTTGTTCTGGGAGACATCCATCTTTTGGGTCATTCTCCAAATTGGTATCGGCTGTGCCTGAGGAGGAGAGTTTTTCCGGTGATTTGGAGAGAGTTTGGACGGATGTGCGTGGTAATCTTCAGGAGGCTAACAAAAAATAGAGGTACTTTGACAGGAAACGTCAAGAGGTTTTGTTTACGGTTGGTGACATGGTTTGGTTGTCCTCTAAGAATCTGCGGTTGAGGATTCCTTCTAAAAAATTGGGTCCCAAGTTTGTAGGGCCCTTTAAGGTGCTTCAGGTAGTTAACCAATCTGCTGTTAGGTTGGAGGTTCCTACCTCCTGGAAGATTAATCTGGTGTTTCATGTTTCTCTATTGAAAAAAGCTGATGTATCAGATAGAGACGCCACTGCCACTGTTCCTCCGGTGGTGGAGGACGGGGAATATGAAATTTCCCGCATCCTTAATTCTAGACGGTATAGGGGGAGTTTGCAGTATCTCGTCGCTTGGAAGGGTTTCGGTCCCGAGAATAACTCATGTGTGAGGGCGGATGATGTTTCTGCTTCCAGACTTGTCAGAGCGTTTCACAAGAGGTTTCCTGATAAGCCTGGGCCTAGGGGATCCGGAGGATCCTCATAGAAGAGGGGGTACTGTTGGAACTCTCCTGTTAGGTTTTTTCTATTTTGCTGGTCACATGACCTTTTTTGCCTATTTAATCCTGCTCCGCCCTTCTGGCCATGCTGGACTTCATTGTAATTTCTACTCTTAAGCTAGCCAGGTGCTTTGTAACCTTTCTCAGTCAGTTTAGCTAGGTCTTTTGACCTCTATGTTCTATGTTGTTTGTTTGTCTTTTTACTGCTACAATTTCTGCTAGGAGGTGTCCATCTTTCTCCCAGTCCCTAGTTCTTGTAGGGATCCCTCCCTCACATCTATAGGTCTTCGTTCAGACTAGCTGAGGACTTTAGCGGGTCTGATCGCAGGATCAGGTTCCCTGTTACATCGTAGGGATCTAGCTTAGTTCTATTGTAGGGACAGATCTCCTGTCTTTCCTTAGTGCATGTAGCCTATCATAACAGCGAGCTCACACACGTACCATGCTGGCCCATGTGCTTAACCTCGTGGTTTAGCGGTTTCTCAAATCCTACCCGGAGCTGCCGGATCTGCTTGTTAAAGTACGCCGCCTGTGTGCCCATTTTAGAAAGTCAGCTACAGCTTCCGCCGCCCTTGCAGTGTTTCAGCAGTGTTTGCAGCTTCCGGCTCACAGACTGGTGTGTGATTTCCCCACGCGTTGGAACTCTACACTGCAGATGTTGGGAAGGATTTGGGAGCAGAAGAGGGCAGTTGTTGAGTACCAGCATCAACAAGGCCATCGGTATTCAGTTCAGACTCCACACATAAGACCTCAGGAGTGGACATGGATGTCAGACATATGTACCATCATCCAAAACTTTGAGGACTCCACCAAGATGGTGAGCGGCGATGACGCCATAATTAGCGTCACCATCCCGCTTCTCTGTCTTCTGAAACGCTCTCTGCTCACAATCAAAGAGGATGCATTGCAGTCTTGCCTGTTAGTAGTCTGGCACGCATGGCTGAGTTTATGTTACGCTGCCTTTCCCATGACCCTCGCGTTCTCAAAATTTTGGGTGATAGTCATTACTGGTTGGTGACACTTCTAGACCCATGCTACAAGGAGAACTTTATATCTCTTATTCCTGAGGCAGACAGGTCTACAAAACTGGGGCAATACCAGAAGGCCCTTGTTGCTGAACTATTAAAAAAATTCCATCTGAAAACGCTGGCGGCAGAGGGCGCACTTCGTTGGACAACCAAGGAGTACAGGCGAGAGAGATACAACTTCAATCCAGCAGAGACAGGGGAACACTGTCAAAGTTCTGGGAGAGTTTTCTCAGACCCTCCCATCGCACAGGCCCTGAGGCGCGGGGTACTCTCACAAGGAGTGCAAAGTTTGGGAAGATTCTGAGGGAGTGCCTTGCCGACCGTACCAACGTCCTCCGTGATTCCTCTGTGCCTTATAATTATTGGGTATCCAAGCTGGATACGTGGAATGAACTGGCTCTCTATGCCTTAGAGGTCCTGGCCTGCCCTGCCACCAGCGTTTTATCAGAGCAGGTTTTTAGTGCCGCTGGTGGAATTATAACTGATAAGCGCATCCGCCTGTCAACTGAAAATGCTGACAGGCTGACTCTTATAAAAATGAACAAGGGCTGGATTTGGCCAGACTTCTCAACACCACCGAATGACAGCAGCGTAACATAAACTCAAATCCAGTGTCTTTTCTTGGGAGGTATATTCCCATGCACCTTTTCACACCCACACATGGGTATACGCTTCCTGATTTTGTCTATTTGCTCTTGCCCTCCTGTTTCTCCTCATCCTCCACCTCCATATCACCAGGGTGACCGTGGTCCGTGATTCAACACCCACATAATTTTTTTAAAGGGTGTTTATGATGCCCGTGAAAAATTTTTTTTATACAGTATGTTCATGTATACCCCGCAGGGGTAAAAGTTTGTCAGCCCATACACTTAGTGCATGGGCATTACAAGTATAGGAGGCCCGCTCCTTTCTAATGGGAACATTTTTTTATGAGGCCCTCCTCCACGTCTCTTCCAAGGGGCATTGAAGTGCCTCCAAATTTTTGGCAGCCCTTGCATTCACTGCATAGGCTAACACTATGGGAGACTCTCTCCTTTCTAATGGGAATTTGTCGTTACTGTGGCCCTGTTCTGTGTGTCTTTAAATTCTTAGTGGGGTTTTTCCTAAAATTGGTCAGCCGTTGGACTCACTGCATACCCTATAACTGTATAACAGACCCTCTCCTTTCTAATAGGAACATGTCGTACCTTGTTACTGTGGCCCTTCTCCGTGTGTCTTTAAATTCTTAGTGGGGTTTTTCCTAAAATTGGTCAGCCCTTGGACTCACTGCATACCCTATAACTGTATAGCAGACTCTCTCCTTTGTAATGGGAACATGTTGTACCTTTTTACGGTGGCCCTGCTCCATGTGTCTTTAAATTCTTAGTGGGGTTTTTCCTAAAATTGGTCAGCCGTTGGACTCACTGCATACCCTATAACTGTATAGCAGACCCTCTCCTTTCTAATGGGAACATGTCATACCTTGTTACTATGGCCCTGCTCTGTGTGTCTTTAAATTCTTAGTGGGGTTTTTCCTAAAATTGGTCAGCCGTTGGACTCACTGCATACCCTATAACTGTATAGCAGACCCTCTCCTTTCTAATGGGAACATGTCGTACTTGTTACTGTGGCCATGCTCTGTGTGTCTTTAAATTCTTAGTGGGTTTTTTCATAAAATTGGTCAGCCGTTGAACTCACTGCATACTCTATAACTGTATAGCAGACCCTCTCCTTTCTAATGGGAACATGTCGTACCTTGTTACTGTGGCCCTGCTCTATGTGTCTTTAAATTCTTAGTGGGGTTTTTCCCAAATTTTGGCAGCCCTTGGAGTCACAGCATGGGCATTACCACTATAGGAGACCTGCTCCTTTACAATGGGAACATTTTTTTTACTGAGGCCCTCCTCTATGTCTCTTCAATGGGGTATTGGGTTGCGTGCAAATTTTTGGCAGCCCTTGCAGTCACTGGATACGCAATAACAGTATAGGAGACCTACTTGTTAATAATGGGAACAACAAAGCATAGCCGGCTGATGGCTCTCTAACAATAGCTAGGGCCGACTGCTGACATTTGAAGAATAGTAAGGGCCGTCTGATGTCCCTGTAAAAATAGGCTTTATGACTCTCAGAGTCCCTCCATCATAAATAAAAAAGGATGTGTCTGATGATGTGTCACACACCACTTTTAGGCAGTGACCTTGGAGTCAGAGATGCTTCCAGAGGTCTTCCCCATGCTGTTCCCATGTCTTTTCAGCACTGTATGCATGTGTCTAATGATGTGTCACACACCACATGGCCAGATAAGGTTGTAAAATGTTAAAATGACATTTCCCGGCGAATGCATTTGTCTTAAAAAATAACGTAAAAAAAACCAAACAATAGGATCTTTCTTTAGTATAAAAAACAGCATCACCAATTTAACCTCAATGTAATCACATTGTTCAGCTCATGCACCTCCTCCTCCATCTCCGTAATGATCACATCAGTCACAAGCTGACAGCACTGCAGCACTGCCTTGGCCAAGTGGCACCAGGCTGTGCTGAAGATAACTATGCTTAATGCTTAATTGACAAACCGCCCAGCGCTGCAGAGTTGTTGAAAGCTGTAACACAGCAGCCTGATCTGCGGCTCTCACCGCTGAACATACAGCCAGGCATTGTCGTGTGTGACAATGGGCGGAACCTGGCGACGGAGAAATGACAGCCGGGGTAGATACGGTTTCCCTCTATGCCAGTCCTTTCACCGAGCTAAAGAATATGGCTGTGGTGAAATACAACTCCCACTGAGAAGCTGTTTCAGATTGAAAAACATTGTGCCCACCAGATGATTTGATTCTGAGGGCTAACCTTTCTCACCTGCTCAAGAGCCCCATAGCAGCTGCAAAGTTAGCGCTATCATGAACTCTCCTGAGGTAGAAGCCAAGGCACACCAGAGGATTCTCTGGTGGGACCGTCCAACCCTGCTGAGAAGCAGTCCTGGCTAAGAAAAGTGTGTGGGAAGGTTCCCGGACACTCTATGGCTGCTTTTTTACTGAAGAGGAAACACACGCAAACACGGGGAGAACATACAAAGTCCTTGCAGATGTTGTCCTTGCTGGGATTTGAACCCAGGATCCCAGCACTGCAAGGCTTCAGTGCTAACCACTGATCCAATGTGCTGCCGTTCACCCTCTAATATCTAACAGGCTGGAGAAACTTGCACCTACTGCCACTCTATCGTCAGCTCCTTTGTGAGAAAATGTATTTGGGCAGCCACTCAGTCTACCAAATAAAATTCCTGAAAAGGAAATTGGGGATGGCTTCGCTACTTGTACTGGGGGCAGTGCTAATACCATGGCGTCGTACCATAGTTTGCTGGAAATATTCCACGCTGGTAGGAGGCAAATGTAGCACCCTGAGGGCTCGGCTGCTACAGGGGTATTGCACCTCAAACCAGAGGTGTGATATTCCACTCCCGGGTAAGGATGGAGTGTGGACCAGGACTCGTTAGGCTGCATGCACTACACACACGCCATTTCTGAGGGACAGCTCAACGGTGCTCCCACAGAAGTGCAGGCACGACAGCTTCTGTCCCTGGCTGGAGTGGGGAGGGGGAGGAAAACCCAGTGATGTAGGAGCAGATAGGGGAGGGTTTCTGGGCATAGGCATGAGCCCATTGGTTGCTAGTCACATGGGCTCATGGCTAGAGGGAGGTATAAAAGGTGGGCACCATCTTAGATAGAGGAGTCTGTTCAGGGAGAAGGGAAGTCTGTGCAGTCTGAGGATGAGTGACAAGGAGCAGAGCTGCTGCATGGGCTCTGCTCCCCAGGCAGGCCTTGTCAGGAGGCCGGGGCCTGAGAGAGAGAGAGAGAGAAGAAGGAACAGAAAGGAAAGTAAGAAAGGAACAAGAACATCAAGAAAGGCCCAGAGACACGAGGACAGAGGGAACCCTAAGGACCCAGGAGATTGCGGGTGACGGGTTGGCAGAGCAGGGTACCGGAACCCAAATTGGTGGAGGCAACAAATTCCTCAGCCAAAGACCGGAGGTTGTGACCACATCTTGGTGCGACCCCTCACTACATCCACCAGGAAAGCATACCATATAGGGTCAGGGAAACCGGAGATAGGTTTCGCCAATAGAAGGTCCGAGGAAGCTGGACAAAGGTGGGTCACTGGTGGGGACGGCCAGAGAAAGGAAAAGAAGGGAGCCCTGTGCCACGCTCTGGAATTGCCTGGGAGTTGGTCGAGTCCCCTGCCTGGTGGACGCAGCACGGCTTGGGCAGTCATCGCCTGCAGGATTGACACGAATAACAACTGTGAGTAAAGCATTGGAAACTGCAACCCCACGTCTCTGTGCTTCTTCACCGCACCAGCACAACTGGTGCTGGGACACTCGCGCACCATCACTCCCATCATCTCCACACTAACTGCCCTGAGGCTATACTCCTCCCGTGGGGAGTCATCCCATTCTAAGCTGCACACATAATACCAGCCTCAGCGGTCTGCCCTGCAGCGGCGGTCCCCATTGACCGCAATCCACGGGTGGCGTAGTCGGACAATTTTCATAATACTAAAATAGCCACTGGTTTGACCGCCCTGGGCACGGACCGGGTCACCGCCACGGAAGACTACACCCCCCAGCGATCCGGCTCCGGGTACTCCCGCACACGTGCATCCACAACGCTGGCCCAGGGGGCGCGTCAACTTTTGGCGTAGTCGGCAGGATTCAAACCAACCCGCCACCAACGGGTATTGCGTGCCTGAAGAAGATTGTACATGCACCTTGAAAAGAAGTCTCCCGCCATTTCCAGAAGTTTCCCGCCATCTGTAGCCGATTCCCGCCATCAGACGCCATCTTGGACCGTTTCCCGCCATCTTCATCCGTTTTTCCCGCCCTGGCAGAGCGGACGCCATTATGTGCGCACCAAAAGACAGCAGGAAGCCGCCTCCCATCGTGGGCCAGGTCCCAGAGTGGCGCCAAAGAAGGGGCCTGCCCCCAGCAACTATGAGTGCAGCAGTGGAAATGTCCATCAACGTGGGGGGGCTGCCCCTAAGGGTGATTGTCAGCAGATGCCCCCAAGACCACCCCCCATGGGGGCGGATAGGAAAGAAAACTGTGGGGCCGGGCGCGGCCTGGATCAGTCTGGACCTACTGCACCCGGAGATGGAGGGAGCAGCGAACCCCACCAGCACCCTGGCCCGCAGCCTGCTGCAAGCTGAGCCACCCTGCAGCCTGACAGAGTTGCTGGCCCAGCTGCCTAGAGACCCGGACTGCGCGCGTGCGGCGCTGGAAGACCTGAACAGAAGGATGGTCCGGGCGCAGCGGGATGTGTTTGCCGGGTGGAGAGAGGAGTTGGCCCGGCAGCACGAAGATAGCCAGCAGAGGACCCCGCAAGGACCGA
Organism: Phyllobates terribilis; assembly: GCF_046119375.1. Lineage (NCBI taxonomy): Eukaryota > Metazoa > Chordata > Amphibia > Anura > Dendrobatidae > Phyllobates > Phyllobates terribilis. The sequence continues at coordinate 14,407,590 of NW_027362761.1, read as the reverse complement.
GTAGCACGCTTGCCGCGGGGCGCGGAGAAGAGGGACCGGCGGTGGCAGACGACGCCGCGGAGGAGGCTGTCAAGACCAAGGCAGGTAACGGGGATGACACCACCCCAAGCCCTGAGGCCGCAAGCCTGCCCCCACCCTCCGTTGCGGGACCCGAAGCCCGAGGGACTGTACCTGAGACCACGCCTCCACCGCCACCAGCTAGGCCTCAGGCAGCAAGCACCGTCGTCACGCCCCGCCCCGCGCTGTGCCCTCTGAACCCGGGCGCCGCTGCCTCACCAGCGCCCCCTGCCTTGGCGGTGTCATCCCCGGGCGCGACCAACAGACGACCACCGGCCGGGTCGCAAGGCCGAGTGCCCCCGGGCGCTGTCACACGCCCGAAGCCCGTGGTGCCACCCCTGGGCGCGGACCTCTATGCACAACATACCAGCCCGGACAGGCTGCCCTTTGAGTGGCCACCGGAGTTCGTCAACCCCCGTCTCCGGAGAGAACAACCCCTGAGCGAGCCTCTGATCCCGGCCCCGGAGCTCGCCAAAATCGCTCCACCCCCGCTGGAGGATGCCCAGTTTGCATGGGATCCCACCGGCGAGAGTCTCATGGGGTTCACCCAGGAGACCCGGGCGGAAGCAGCCCGTCGCCTGGATTGCTGCCATCAACAGCTGGCCACCTTTGAAAGGGAGCGGCGGCAGAGGCGCATCAGGGAGGAGCGACTCCAAGCCCGGAGCGCGGAGCAGAAGAGGAGGGCCCGACAAGACCCCCACGCCATCCGCGGTCCCCGAGCCACCGGGACCGTAGTAAAGTTCCAGCTGGAGCACGGCTGGGGCTTCATCAGAGACCCGGAGGCTGACACCGACGTCTTCGTCACCAGGAGAGATGTAGAAAGCCACCTGCCGGAGGGACATCACGGACGTGACCTGTACCCCGGTGACGTGGTCACCTACACCCGGCACAAGGGCACAAAGGGACTGTACGCCCTCCATGTCCACCGTCTAACGGAGGAGGAACTGCAGTACCGCCCAGACATGGACTACCCTGAGGGCCCGGACGGGTCTGAAGATTACGAGGAAGGAGCATCAGGAGGACACCGTTACTAATGAACGGTAAAAGGAACTGTATATAGTTACCCGTCGGGGTATAGAAACTGTTGCTGAGTGGAGTGTGGTCCCCGTTGGGACTAATGTGGACAGTTACCTGTGTGTCCCTAACCCCTAACCAGGCTGAGGACTGTGAGCAGCCATTCCCCTATCCCCACTGGCCGAGGACTGAGAGCGGCCACCCTTGTAAATAGTTGCGCTTCTTAAAGCGCTCCCTACTGGTTTTATACAAAAACTGCAACGTCTACCTCAAGATTAACTGGACTGTTGCACCTTTACCTGGTCGCAAGTTGCACAGCAGCCAGAACTCAAGAATATGTTTTGAATGTGTTTCACTTGAAAATGCTTTAATGTGAAAAGTTTAATATGCTGCTAGAACAGTAATGCAAAAGTTCTATATATTGTTTCATAAAAGAGTTCCGGTGGCATTAGCCAGGTATTTTATAATGTTTTATGCCAGTAACGTTCTAAGAAAAGAGTACCTCCCATAAAGGGATGAGTTTTTGGTTAATGTCTTATATGCAAGTGCACTTTAAAAATTTGTATGTTTAAGTTGTTTTTGCTCTTTTCCAGCCCGAGGACGTGCTGTGATTTACCAGGGGGGAATGTAACACCCTGAGGGCTCGGCTGCTACAGGGGTATTGCACCTCAAACCAGAGGTGTGATATTCCACTTCCGGGTAAGGATGGAGTGTGGACCAGGACTCGTTAGGCTGCATGCACCACACACACCCCATTTCCGAGGGACAGCTCAACGGTGCTCCCACAGAAGTGCAGGCACGACAGCTTCTGTCCCTGGCTGGAGTGGGGAGGGGGAGGAAAACCCAGTGGTGTAGGAGCAGATAGGGGAGGGTTTCTGGGCATAGGCAGGAGCCCATTGGTTGCTAGTCACATGGGCTCATGGCTAGAGGGAGGTATAAAAGGTGGGCACCATCTTAGATAGAGGAGTCTGTTCAGGGAGAAGGGAAATCTGTGCAGTCTGAGGAGGAGTGACAAGGAGCAGAGCTGCTGCATGGGCTCTGCTCCCCAGGCAGGCCTTGTCAGGAGGCCAGGGCCTGAGAGAGAGAGAGAGAAGAAGGAACAGAAAGGAAAGTAAGAAAGGTACAAGAACATCAAGAAAGGCCCAGAGACAAGAGGACAGAGGGAACCCTAAGGACCCAGGAGATTGCGGGTGACGGGTTGGCAGAGCACCAAACAAAACACAAGCTCCTCTCTCTCAGGAGCTAGCTTCTCCACACACTGAAAAACACCTGAGTCAAAAGGCTGGCTATTAATAGCCCAGACCACACCCTGAGGTGGAGATATGGTGAATGACCTCCCACCTGTCATGCCAGGTGTGAGTGCAAAACAGAAGGGAAAGGGAGCCAAGACACTAGGGAAAGGGGGAAGAGGTGACCTGCTAATCTGGACTAGCGTCACCCTGTCTCCCCCTAACGTCCCTATACAGCTTCCGCAGCTGTTGCCGATCACGTGCCTCACCCTACTATCCCCGGCGTAAGGCTATAGCTGGGGGTGGAAGGAGATGAGCACTAGTCAACCTTCGCTAGCACTCTAAAGACAAAAGGGAAGACAACACAGGGGAATAACAACTTAGCTTTTAGAAGAACTCCAACAGGGCACACAGACTAAAGACTCCAGAAAGGACGTGAGGCTGCTTCAGCCAAGTTCCAAGTAGAAATGAGTATAGCCGGCGATGCCCACCTAGACTAACCAGGTATATATACACCCAGACTAAAGGGAGGTAGTCGCTGGGTCCTGAAGACAGCCTCCTATCTAGGCACCTGTCTGCATTGCCAAACATGGAGATCTCCTGCAAACCACTACAGGGTGACTGTTTGTCACCTCTGACACACCCGTGACAGTATCCCTCCCTCTACAAGTGGCCTCCGGACACTCAGGACCGGGTTTCTCAGGAAAAGAGGTGTGAAAATAGCGAACCAATCTAGGAGCGTTCACCTCTGACGCTGAAACCCACGTCCTCTCCTCCGGACCATAGCCTTTCCAGTGCACCAAGTATTGCAGAGAACGACGTTGGAGACGAGAATCTACTATCCTCGAAATCTCAAACTCCAAATTACCATCAACCATTACTGGGGGCGGTGATAAAGGTGAGGGCTCAAAAGGTTCTACATACCTTTTGCGTAAGGACCTGTGGAACACATTGTGAACCTTAAGGGCCCGAGGATGTTCAAGACGAAACACTGCTGGGTTAATGATGGCGGTAATTTTGTAGGGACCAATAAACCTAGGTCCCAGCTTCCAAGAAGGAACTTTCAATCTTATATTCTTGGTAGACAACCACACAAAGTCATTCACATTTAGGTCTGGACCTGGCAAGCGTTTTCTGTCAGCCATACGTTTATACCTATCACCCATGGTCTTCAAATTACACAGAACACCCTGCCACACGAGGAGAGCGACGAAGCAAACCATTCCTCTTCAGGAACTCCTGAAGCTCCTCCCCCACTGAAAGTACCAAACTGTGGATGATAACCGTATGCACCGAAAAAGGGTGACCTGCCAGTGGATTCATGACGATGATTATTGATGGCAAATTCTACCAGCGGTAAGTAGGATGCCCAATCCTTCTGATTTTCGGAGACGAAACACCTGAGGTATGTCTCCAAGTTCTGATTGACCCGCTCGGTCTGACCATTCGACTGAGGCTGGAAGGCAGAGGAAAAGGACAGCTGCACCCCCAGTCAAGAACAGAATGCCTTCCAGAACTTGGAAATAAACTGGATCCCCCGATCAGACACCACATCGGAGGGAACCCCATGAAGCTTCACAATCTCATTTATGAACACCTGAGCAAGTGACTTAGCATTGGGAAGTGCAGGTGAAGCGACGAAGTGAACCATTTTACTGAACCTATCTACTACTACCAAAACCACCGTTTTGCCTGCAGAAACCGGTAGGTCAGTAATAAAATCCATGGACAAGTGTGTCCATGGCCTACAACCCCGGCCACCAAAAACGACGAGAGAGTAGGTCCGCGGTTGCCTTACCACCTGGATGCCCAGCAAGCACAGAGTTATGGTGTTCCTTGATTACTTTACGGCACAGATCAGGTGGTAGAAATAATTTTCCTGAAGGGCAGGAGGCAGGGGCGTCCCCCTGAGCCTCCAGCATTTCACCCTCCAGTTCAGGAAAAAGAGCCGAAATAACTACCCCTTTCTGTAATATTTGGGGTGGGTTCTCATGGTCACCACCTCCAGGGAAGTTCTGGGACAAAACGTCAGCCTTCACGTTTTTGACCCTTGGACGAAAAGTGACAACAAAATTGAGCCTAGTAAAAAACAGGGACCATCTGGCTTGCCTAGGGTTGAGACATTTAGCTGACTGGAGATATGACAGGTTCCTATGGTCAGTAATAACAGTAATAGGATGGACAGCCCCTCCAACCAGTGTCGCCATTCCTCGTACACCAATTTCATCGCCAAAAGTTCCCTATTACCCACGTCATAATTTCTCTCAGCCGAAGACAATTTTTTAGAAAAGAAGGTGCATGGACGCCATTTACCAGGGGACGAACCCTGAGACAACACAGCCCCAACCCCGACGTCCAAAGCATCGACCTTCACAATAAAGGGTTGAGAAACATCGGGTTGACTGAGAATAGGTGCAGTGGCAAAATGATTCTTTAAGGAAGAAAAAGCCTGGAGGGAAGCCTCCAACCAGTTGGAAAAATCAGACCCCTTCTTAGTCATGTCAGTAATGGGGCTTCACTACCACCGATTAATTTTGGATGAATTTCCTGTAAAAATTAGTAAAGCCCAGAAAACGTTGTAGGGCCTTCAGGTTCTCGGGATGTTCCCTGTCAAAGACTGCACGGATCTTCTCCGGATCCATCCGAAACCTGAAGATGACAAGTACCCCAAAAACTGTACCTCCTGAACAGCAAAAACACATTTTTCTAGTTTGGCATAAAGTATTTTATCCCTTAATATCTGGAGCACCAGCTTAACATGACCCCGATGGGTCTCAAAATCAGGTGAATAAACCAAAAAATCGTCCAGATAGACCACTACAAACCTCCCCACCAAATTATGAAAAATATAATTTAGGAAATGCTGGAATACCGCAGGTGCATTGGTCAAACCAAAAGGCATAACCAGACTCTCGAAATGACCTTCCGGGGTAGTGAACGCTGTCTTCCATTCGTCCCCCTCTCTGATTCTAACCAGATTGTAGGCTCCCCTTAAATCCAACTTGGAGAATACCTTAGCTCCCACAACCTGGCTGAACAAATCAGGAATCAGAGGAAGAGGGTATGGATCACGGATGGTAATTTGATTTAATTCCCGGAAATCTAAACAGGGTCGTAGACCGGCATCTTTTTTTCTTCACAAAGAAGAACCCTGCCGCCACGGGCGAAGATGAGGGTCTGATATGTCCCTTCTCTAGACTTTCTGCAATAAAAACCTTCATGGCTTGTCTCTCAGGACCAGAAAAATTATATAGTCTGGACTCTGGTAGTTTAGCTCCGGGGGTCAGGTTAATAGGACAGTCATAAGCATGATGAGGAGGCAAATCCTGACACCCCTTTTCAGAAAAAATGTCCTCAAAACCAGACAGAAAAGCAGGCAGTATCCCCGTAGAGACAGCAGCAATAGAAACATTCAGACAGTTCTCATGGCCGTAATCTCCCCATTCAATAATCTCCCCGGTTTGCCAATCCACGAACGGATTATGTTTAACAAGCCAGGGGATACCTAAAACAATCAGAGTAAGGAGATTTTCCAAAACATAGCAAGGGATGATTTCACAATGAACTGACCCCACCCTCAGTTTTATATTATGTACAATCTGAGTAAATGCTTTCTGTGCAAGTGTCACTGAGTCAATGGCAAAGATGGGAATAGGTTCAGCTAAAGCACAGCAAGCAAGACCATGAGTTTTCACAAATTCAACATCAACCATGCTGACCCCGGCTCCATTGTCAACAAACACAGAATTTTGGGGGGTTTTGATCTCTAGCACCACCTCTGCTGTCAGGACAAAGCGGGAACTGCATTTTGGCCACAAATGCACCCCTTGTTTATCCAACTCCAGACTACAGAGAGTTAAACAAGTCTCCTTTTGTTTAGAAATTGAAGGACAGGTCCCAACAAAGTGTCCCTTTTTCCCACAAAAAAACATACGCCTCTTTTCTTCTGAATCTCCGGGGAGATGTATAATGTAGAGACACCCCCTAACTGCATAGGTTCCTACACCTCCCCCAGTACTGGTTCACCCCCAGACTGCTCCCTTGGCAAAGGTACACAGCCTCAACAAGAAGGCCCCAGAGAAGAAGGTTGCACTCGCCTATCCCGAAGGCGCCTATCCAGACGTATGGCCAAAGACATGGCAGCCTCTAAGGACTGAGGGGTATCATATACAGCCAAGGCATCTTTCAACCTTTCAGTAAGCCCCTTACAAAATTGACTTTTAAGGGCTGAGTCATTCCATTTGGAATCCGTTGCCCATCTACGGAATTCTGAACTGTACGTTTCCACTGACCGAATCCCCTGCTGAAGGCGACGTAGTTTAGACTCAGCCAAGGCGACTCGGTCAGGGTCATCATAGATGAGGGCAAGAGCTCCAAAAAACCCCTCCACAGACTGGAGACAAACTGAGTCCTGCAGTAACGAAAACGCCCATGACTGAGGATCGCCCTGCCGTAGAGAGATCACAATACCATCCCGTTGCTCCTCATTACCAGAGGAATAGGGACGAAGTTTGAAGTACAATTTGCATGCCCTCCCTACCTCCTGAAAACCTGTCCGGGAGGGCAACCTTGGGTTCAGACTGGACAGGTCTACCAGCAGAAACCCCTACATTGGCGGCCTGTAACCGGTGAAACTGCTGCTGAACCTCACAGCGGAGGTCATTCACCTCCAGAGACAGACAGCGGAACTGCTCTGCAAGCTCTGCAACTGATCCCATATTAAAGGGAGTAAGGAAAGAAAAGGTTCACACCCAAAACCACACAAAGAAAGAAAAAACAAAATGTCAATCTTGTATCGTTTTTTTTTTCTTTATTTTTTTTTTCCAAAACGTGCTCGGCCGGTTATAATGTCACGCCAGATGTGAGTGCAAAACAGAGGGGAAAGGGAAAGAGAGCCCAGACACTAGGGAAAGGGGGAAGAGGTGACCTCCTAATCTGGACTAGCGTCACTCTGTCTCCCCCTAACGTCCCTATACAGCCTCTGCAGCTGTCACCGATCACGTGCCTTGCCCTACTATCCCTGGCGTAAGGCTATAGCTGGGGGTGGAAGGAGACGAGCACTAGTAAACCTCCGCTAGAACTCTAAAGACAAAAGGGGAAGACAACACAGGGGAGTAACAACTTAGCTTTTAGAAGAACTCCAACAGGGCACACGGCCTAAAGACTGCAGAGAGGACGTGATGCTGCTTCAGCCAAGTTCCAAGTAGAAATGAGTATAACCAGCGATGCCCACCTAGACACACCAGGTATATATACACCCAGACTAAAGGGAGGTAGTTGCTGGGTCCTAAACACAGCCTCCTATCTAGGCAGCTGTCTGCATTGCCAAATGTGGAGATCTCCTGCAAACCACTACAGGGCGACTGTCTGTCACCTCTGATAAACCCGTGACACCACCCTTCACAATGGTCATTCACAAAAACCACTCCCTTTAAAAATGAAGGTTTAACCCCTTGCAGCATATAACATGCTGGAGCAAACTTCATAGTTTCAATTCACAGAAGCTAATAGCCTCCATGAAACATATCTTCCCTCTATCACTTTACCAGTGACTTTGTCACAACATCTATACATATACACGTGGTTCCTAGCGATGACTATGCAGGGAGGAAGTGGGGAGAGCACCTTATAGTCACGCACACCGGATGTCACTGGAACGGAAGTCGCAGTGACTCACCGGCGCCTGCACAGAAGATCCCTGAATACACTGCCCATAGAAGGGAGGAAAAGATATGGCTCTTTGAGGGAGTGCAGGGCGTGGGCGCGGGATTCCAGTGCCCTGTGACGTGCATGGGAGGCGGATGGTATTATAATGAAGAGCGGAGGCAGGCATTTCTTCCAGACACCTTAGGCCTGGAACCTGGAAGAAATCATTAGCAGAAATAAATAAAATTGGACTTCTCAACAACAAGACACCTAATATGAGGCATACAGGTAGGACTAGTTTAACATTTCTATGCCCATGCTAATAGGTTATATATGTCGCAGGGGGTGACAGATTCCCTTTTAAATGCTGATCCAAAGGTATCAAAGTAGTTCATCCTGTTTGATAAATCTGTCTAATTTTATAACCGGCTAAAGCTCTAAGTTACACAGCTTATTAGTTGGCTTATTATTGTTTGGCGCATTTTGTAGCAAATTCAGCAACTCTCCTCTTCCAATAAGTAATAACTAGTGTTGAGCGAGTATGTTCTATTAACCCTTTCGGCGAGTATACTCAGGCCGAGCTCTGATTATTTACAGCTGCTCGGTGATGTGTTTGAATCACTCCCGTGTGCATGATTTGCGACTGTTTGACAGTTTTAATACATGTGAGGAATGTCTATTTCTTACACATTCCTCACATGTAATAAAGCTGTCAAACAGTTGCAAATCATGTACACGGGAGCGATTCAAATATAACACCGAGCAGCTGTAAATACTCGGAGCTCGGCCCGAGCATACTCGGACAGAACATACTCGCTCAACCCTAGTAATAACCATTTAACAAGGCCACACCACCTATTCAGAAAAGTCATAAAAAATGTTTGTTATTAGCACATCATTAATATGGTGCAAGTCATGAAAGGCAGTTTTTTGGCAAAAATTATTGTCCAAAATAGAAAAAAAAAAAGCGTGTTTTTTTTTTTTAAGCTCAAACCATATTGAGCTAAATTAGGTATCTAAGGAAAGCACAATGCGGAGATTTATTAAGCAGATGCACCAGAATGCTGAAGCTATTTGCAATAAAATATGTTTTTCATGAATTGCACCATAGTTATTATGTGTTTTGGACACTTTTTGTACCTTATTCATAAAGGAGGCATGGCATTGCTGGAAAGGAGGCTTTGTCTAAATGAAACACTGTGTGCCAAAACCACAACAACATTTTGTAATACATTTCTTGCACACAGTAAGTCAGTATAATACCTACAAGCAATTACACAACAACAGTTAAGGACAAAATATTATTTTTATTAGATCAATAAAAACATGAGACTAAAATATAGAAAAGAAGCAAAAGATCCTACAAGGGATACAAAATAGTTACAAAAATATGCAATGTGGTCACCTCCACTGTATATCATCACTAGGTAATAAAATAATGCATAAGGAGGGACTACACACAGCTCATGATAGCAGTTCAGTACATGATAATTACCCCATAGAAAAAAATTTAATTATTATAGTAAAGTGACAGTGCATATAATTAGAAAAATTTTGACTAATTCTAATGACTAAAACACAAGAGAAATTATTATTAAAAGTGAGCTAGATACAGTACCCAGTAATACAAATAAAGTGACAGTCCATAGTACAAAAAATTGTATCTCAACCTGGGTCAAGACACCACATCCTAAGTCTAGTAGGAGTAGTAGTGTCTTACATCATAAAGTGCCCATATGCACATGGTTAGCTACATAGCCAGATAAAGGACGTCATAATTGATGTGGATCAAGGAATTACATACCACTGAGCAGACAGTACCCCAAAGGAATGCTTACCGACGTGTGTGTCACCTACTGCGGGCTTTGACATAGTAAGTCAGCTAATACGTGCTGTACATTTAGACAAGACAGTGTAAGCATGCACCACAATTATCAAATAGTTTTGACAGGTTAGATAAATCTGGTGCATTTTAAGATTGTTGAGTTTAAGTACTACAATATAAATACAGTATATCCCAATGTGTGAATTACTGACACTGCTAATGCCAAGTTACTTTTCAATAAATTAACACATAACAGATTTCTAAAATTTGGCTTCATTCTAAAATGACGTAGGGATTCACTCTCTCTGGTAGGAATTAAGCATTAGGTCTTACGTAGTGTTCCCACAGGCAATGCATTTAAACAGCATGTGCGTAAGTACTTGGATAAGAATATAGTTAATAACCAGAGCCAGCATGGGTTTGTAGCAAGTCACACCAGATTAATTTCCTTCTACGATGGAATTACTGACTGGGTGGATCAGGGAAATGCGATAGATATAATATATCTCGACTTCAGCAAAGCATTAGATAAAGTATCTCATACTATCTTTATTGAAAAAATTACCAAGTATGGGATTGACAAGTCTATGGTTAGGTGGATTCATAACTGGCTCGTACTCAAAGAGTGGTAATAAATGGTTGCACATCCAAGTGGAAGAGTTTTCAAGTGGGGTACCACAAGGCTCTTTCTTGGCCCCAGTGTTGTTCAACATTTTTATAAATTATCTAGATAAGGGAACTAAAGTTAAACTAATAAAATTTTCAGACGATACAAAGCTAGGAGGGATAGGTTACACTAGAGAAGACACAGAAAGGATTCAGAAGGATCTAGATAAGCTTGAACAATGGGCAGCAACTAATAGAATGTTATTTAACAGGGAGAAATGCAAGACTCTACATCTGGGCAAGAAAAATTAAAATGACTCCTACAGAATGGGAGGAATAGAACTAACTAACAGCACGTGTGAAAAAGACTTGGGTATACTAATAGATCATAGACTGCACATTAGTCAACAGTGTGATGCCGCAGCAAAAAAAGGCAAACACGGTTTTGGGATGTATTAAGGGAAGCATAGAGTCTAGATCACGTGAAGTAATTACTCCCTCTACTCTTGCTTGGTTAGACCTCATCCAGTTCTAGGCACCACATTTTAAAAAATACATTGAAAACTGGAGCAAGTTCAGAGAAGAGCTACCAGGATGGTGAGCGGATTGCAAACTATGTCCTACGATAAACGGTTAAATGATCTGGGAATGTTTAGCTTGCAAAAAAGAAGGCTAAGAGGAGACTTAATAGCGGTCTACCAATATCTGAAGGGATGTCACAGTGTAGAAGGATCATCCTTATTCTCATTTGTACATGGAAACACAAGAAGCAATGGCATTAAACTGAAAGGGAGAAAATACAGATTAGATATTAGAAAAACTTTTTGATAGTGAGGGTGATCAATGAGTGGAACAGGCTACCATGATAGGTGGTGAGTTCTACTTCAATGGAAGTCTTCAAACAGAGGCTGGACAGATATTTGTCTGAGATGGTTCCGTGAATCCTGCATTGAGCAGGGGGTTGGACACAATGACCTTGTAGGTCCCTTTCAGCTCTAACATTCTATGATTCTTGGTCAAAACACATGCAGTTTTCATTGCTCTACACAGGTTGCACAGCACCAAAACAAACTGATAAACAAAAATTCCTAGCCTTGTCCTAAACAGAACAGACCCTGGCTACTCATACAGGGCTAAGCTAACCCCAGATCGGTCAAACAAAATAGCTATTGTCCATAGCAACCACTGATTCTTGCGGTTCTCTAAACACGGCCTATGCAGACTCTTCTCAGAGAGGGATTTTGGCCTATCTCTCTCTTTCAAGCTCCAAGACACATCCAGTCTGGTCAGCTTCCCTGAACTGTCTGCTTTACATGAACAGCCAGCCTCTTTATATGCAGAGCCAGACAGATGCACTAATCATAGCCTGCAGTTCTATTATTTAACCCTAGCATACCTGGCATTGCTACATACCTTCCCACTCTGACCAAAGCCGAGGGCTGGGCACCATTTGCCAACCCACTGTGCCAAAGGGGGCCACTTTACCAAAACTGACTTTTTGATGAAGCGTGGCCAGTTCTATATTGCCTTCTCTGAGACTATCTGGTGGGCCTCAGGAATTCCACAGGGCTTTAAATCATCTGATTCCTAAATATAAAATATAACATTATTTATTTGCAGCCTCATTTCCCCTGAAGACAACAGTAATGGTGAAACAAGTTGGGGAGGCAGCTGGTTCTTTATTTAAAAAAGGATTAGTTTGTTAGCTGGTCATTGTCAAGCAATAAAGTATTGGCCCGCGGACACACTATGCACTGACAGTTTATCAATAGTCCTGTGATACATTATGGAGCTACCCTAGTCTGGTGCTAGTGAAGTATTCATATAGAATAGTGGGGGGAATTAGAATACCAATCCTTTGGTGTAGTGAACTGCATTCCAACAGAAACAGTCGTCAGATAGCCAAACACTATGAGGAATTGAGAGAGTCAGCGTATTTATATCCCAGAGGGGACACAACACCAGGGCTGCCACCAGGAATTTCAAAGCCCCATACTGGCAAAATTTTTGGGCCCCCTTGAGACTCCGCCCAGGCTCCACCCCAACGCCACCTCCACCCCAGCTAGGCCTCCACCCCTCGAACTTTCCACAGTCCCACCACCCACTCTTGGAAAAACTCCACTTCTGCATCATGTCCTCACCAATCACACATTAACAGTTCCCATCGAACACCATATCACATACATAGCCAGCAGCTTTTGTTTTGGCCAAAAGATTTTTTAAGCTGTCACCACGACAAGGAGACTCTTTTCGCTGGGCCCTACTCTACTCTAATCTGTTAAAAATTTGTTCAAATATGCAATACTCTTTTTAGGTATATTTTTATTTATTTTTCTTTAAAGGGAACGTGTCACGTACATTTTTTAAAATGACCAATAATATCACATACAAGAGAGAAATACCATCACACCATGACCAGACCACATATTAGCACCACATAGTGACTGAATAATACTACATACAAGGGACACATACTGTCACACCATGACCAGACCACATATTACCACCACATAGCAACTGAGTAATGCCACATGAAAGGAACAAATGCCGGCACACCATTACCAGATTACATATTACCAACACAAAGCCGCTAAATAACACCACGTACAACAAACAAATATCGTCACACCATGGCCAGATCACTTTACCACCACATAGTAACTGAATAATACCACATATAGGAAAAAATACTGCCACACAATCGTCAGACCACATATTACCACCACATAGTGACCAAATATTACAATATTGATCATTAATAAAAAAAACACAATACTAATCTATATACAGTACAGACCAAAAGTTTGGACACACCTTCTCATTTAAAGATTTTTCTGTATTTTCATGACTTTGAAAATTGTACATTCACACTGAAGGCATCAAAACTATGAATTAACACATGTGGAATTATATACTTAACAAAAAAGTGTGAAACAACTGAAAATATGTCTTATATTCTAGGTTCTTCAAAGTAGCCACCTTTTGCTTTGATGACTGCTTTGCACACTCTTGGCATTCTCTTGATGATCTTCAAGAGGTAGTCACCGGAAATGGTCTTCCAACAATCTTGAAGGAGTTCCCAGAGATGCTTAGCACTTGTTGGCCCTTTTGCCTTCACTCTGCGGTCCAGCTCACCCCAAACCATCTCGATTGGGTTCAGGTCTGGTGACTGTTGAGGCCAGGTCATCTGGCGTAGCACCCCATCACTCTCCTTCTTGGTCAAATAGCCCTTACACAGCCTGGAGGTGTGTTTGGGGTCATTGTCCTGTTGAAAAATAAATGATGGTCCAACTAAACGCAAACCGGGCAGAATAGCATGCCGCTGCAAGATGCTGTGGTAGCCATGCTGGTTCAGTATGCCTTTAATTTTGAATAAATCACCAACAGTGTCACCAGCAAAGCACCATCACACCTCCTCCTCCATGCTTCATGTTGGGAACCAGGCATGTAGAGTCCATCCGTTCACCTTTTCTGCATCGCACAAAGACATGGTGGTTGGAACCAAAGATCTCAAATTTGGACTCATCAGACCAAAGCACAGATTTCCACTGGTCTAATGTCCATTCCTTGTGTTCTTTAGCCCAAACAAGTGTCGTCTGCTTGTTGCCTGTCCTTAGCAGTGGTTTCCTAGCAGCTATTTTACAATGAAGGCCTGCTGCACAAACTCTCCTCTTAACAGTTGTTGTAGAGATGTGTCTGCTGCTAGAACTCTGTGTGGCATTGACCTGGTCTCTAATCTGAGCTGCTGTTAACCTGCGATTTCTGAGGCTGGTGACTCGGATAAACTTATCCTCAGAAGCAGAGGTGACTTTTGGTCTTCCTTTCCTGGGGCGGTCCTCATGTGAGCCAGTTTCTTTGTAGCGCTTGATGGTTTTTGCAACTGCACTTGGGGACACTTTCAAAGTTTGCCAAATTTTTCGGACTGACTGACCTTCATTTCTTAAAGTAATGATGGGCACTCATTTTTCTTTACTTAGAATTTGTATTATGGCAAGAAAAAAGCAGCTAACAGTCTATTCAGTAGGACTATCAGCTGTGTATCCACCTGACTTCTGCACAACACAACTGATGGTCCCAACCCCATTTATAAGGCATGAAATCCCACTTATTAAACCTGACAGGGCACACATGTGAAGTGAAAACCATTTCCGGTGACTACCTCTTGAAGATCATCAAGAGAATGCCAAGAGTGTGCAAAGCAGTCATCAAAGCAAAAGGTGGCTACTTTGAAGAACCTAGAATATAAGACATATTTTCAGTTGTTTCACACTTTTTTGTTAAGTATATAATTCCACATGTATTAATTCATAGTTTTGATGCCTTCAGTGTGAATGTACAATTTTCAAAGTCATGAAAATACAGAAAAATCTTTAAATGAGAAGGTGTGTCCAAACTTTTGGTCTGTACTGTATATAATCGTCTTATCCCGTCTGTCTGTCTTTCTGTCTGTCTGTCTGTCCAGGAAATCCCACGTCGCTGATTGGTCCGGCCGCGGCCAATCAGCGACGCAGGATTTCAGAAAAAGATGGCGGCCGTTAGTTGCTCATCTGCCGGACAGAGGTCAGCGGCGATGCAGCAGGGAGATGACCGGCGCTAGCCGCTCATCTCCCCGCTGCTGGCAGCACAAGTACCCCGACAGGCGGTGCCGCTCACCTCCATGCGGCTAACGTCGGGAGATCAGCGGCTTGGCCCGCTGATCTCCGGACGGCAAGTGTGAACGGAGGAACGGGGAGCTGCGCCGCCGGTCGGGATGCTTCTGCTTCGAGCAGCAGCTCATCTCCCGGCTTCTCGCAGCGGAAGTAGCCGCACAAGCAGCGCCGCTCCCAGGTCCTCACTAATACGACGCTGATTGGTCGCGGTCGACGCCCGCGACCAATCAGCGATATGGGCGGAAAATTTTAACGCCGCTCTGCTGATTGGTCGCGGTCGCCGGCCGCGACCAATCAGTGTTATTGGCGCCAAATTTAAACCCTGCTCTGCTGATTGGTCGCGGTCGCCGGCCGCGACCAATCAGCATTATTGGCGCCACATTTAAACCTGCTCTGCTGATTGGTCGCGGTGGCCAGCCGCGACCAATCAGTGATATGGGCGGCAAATGTAAACGCCGCTCTGCTGATTGGTCGCGGTCGCCGGCCGCGACCAATCAGCATTATTGGCGCCAAATTTAAACCACGCTCTGCTGATTGGTTGCGGTGGCCGGCCGCGACCAATCAGCGATTTTGGTGCCAAATTTAAACACCGCTCTGCTGATTGGTCGCGGTTGCCAGCCGCGACCAATCAGCAGTATTGGCGCCAAATTTAAACCCCGCTCTGCTGATTGGTCGCAACCGCCGGCCACGACTAATCAGCGATTTTGGCGCCAAATTTAAACACCGCTCTGCGAGATTGACGCCAAATTTAAACAACGCTCTGCTGATTGGCCGGCCGCGACCAATCAGCTATTTTGGTGCAAAATTTAAACACCGCTCTGCTGATTGGTCGCGGCCGCCAGCCGCGACCAATCAGCGAGATTAGCGCCAAATTGAAACAACGCTCAGCTGATTAGTCGCGGCCGCCGGCCGGCCGCGACCAATCAGCGAGATTGGCGCCAAATTTAAACACTCTGCTGATTGGTCGCGGCCGCCGGCCGACCGCGACCAATCAGCGAGATTGGCGCCAAATTTAAACACCGCTCTGCTGATTGGTCGCGGCCGCCAGCCGCGACCAATCAGCGAGATTGGCGCCAAATTTAAACACCGCTCTGCGAGATTGGCGCCAAATTCAAACAACGCTCTGCTGATTGGTCGCGGCCACCGGCCGACCGCGACCAATCAGCGATTTTGGGGCAAAATTTAAACACGGCTCTGCTGATTGGTCGCGGCCGCCAGCAGAGACCAATCAGCGAGATTGGCGCCAAATTTAAACAACGCTCTGCTGATTAGTCACGGCCGCCGGCCGGCCGCGACCAATCAGCGATTTTGGCGCAAAATTTAAACACCGCTCTGCTGATTGGTCGCGGCCGCCAGCCGCGACCAATCAGCGAGATTAGCGCCAGATTTAAACAACGCTCTGCTGATTGGTCGCGGCCGCCGGCCGACCGCAACCAATCAGCGATTTTGGGGCAAAATTTAAACACGGCTCTGCTGATTGGTCGCGGCCGCCAGCTGAGACCAATCAGCGAGATTGGCGCCAAATTTAAACAACGCTCTGCTGATTAGTCACTGCCGCCGGCCGGCCACAACCAATCAGCGAGATTGGCGCCAAATTTAAACAACGCTCTGCTGATTGGTCGCATTTGCAGGCTGCGACCAATCAGCATTATTGCCGCCAAATTTAAACACCGCTTTGCTGATTGGTCGCGTTTGCCGGCCGCGACCAATCAGCGATTTTGGCGCCAAATTTAAACAACGCTCTGCTAATTGCGCCCGGTCGGCCGCATACATATTCTAGAATACCCGATGCGTTAGAATCGGGCCACCATCTAGTATCACCATAAGTGCCCTTATACACAGGAGATCTGTATATAGTGTATAGTGTACAGCTAATACAGTGAACACCAGTGATATTATACACAGGAGATCTGTATATAGTGTATAGTATACAGGTAATACAGTGATCAACAGTGACATTATACACAGGAGCTCTGTATATAGTGTATATTGTACAGGTAATACAGTGAACACCAGTGATATTATACACAGGAGCTCTGTACATAGTATATAGTGCATAGTGTCAGTGTACAGATAATACAGGGATCACCAGTGACATCATACACAGGAACTCTGAATATAGTAAATAGTGTACAGGTAATACAGTGAACACCAGTGATATTATACACAGGAACTCTGTACATAGTGAATAGTGTCAGTGTACAGGTAATACAAGGATCACTGGTGACATTATACACCGGAGCTCTGTACATACACTATACACTGTACACTATATAGTAAGTGTACTGGTAATACACTGACTCACCAGTGACGTCTCTAGTTGAAATCTTGCATCTTTGCTTTTCTTTTTCATCCAGCGCAGACCGCCATTACTTCTTCCAGCCAGGAATTATCTCTGCATAAAATAACACAGTTATCTAGAGCACCGCTTCCAGAGCACATTCCCCACTTTTTCCCCTTTTTTTACTCAGCTGACTACAGAAGTGCACCCACTATTAATATATCATTAGTTATTATGCAACCGACCATTCCAAATATAAATTGTAATCCACCACAGCGCCCCCACTAACTATAAATAGCCACTTTCCCCACCTAATAAATAAATTAGTTAGCACCCTACTCTTTCCGCCAATTCAATATCAGTCACACTCCTGCAACCTCAACGTCCCCACTCTGTACTTCATCATTTGTAGTCCCCCTCACTTCATCATTTGCAGTCCCCCCTCACGTCATCATTTGAAGTCCCCCTCAGTTCATCATTAGCTGTCCCCCCTCACTTCATCATTTGCCGTCCCACCCTCATTCCATCATTTGCAGACCCCTCTCACTCCATCATTTGCAGTCACCCTTCCCATAACTTCATAATTTGCAGTCCCCCTCTCCCTCTTACTTCATCATTTGCAGTCTCCCCTCACTCCATCATTTGCAGTCACTCTCCATCATACGCAGTCCCCCTCACTCCATCAGTTGCAGCCCCTCGTTCCCCCCCTCACTCCATCATTTACAGTCTCCCCTCACTCCATCATTTGCAGTCCCCCTCACTCCATCATTTGCAGTCACTCTCCATCATTCGCAGTCCCCCTCACTCCATCAGTTGTAGTCCCTCGTTCTCCCCCTCACTCCATCATTTGCACTCCCCCGTCTCTCCCCTCACTCCATCATTAGCAGCCCCTCCCCTCACTCAATCATTTGTAGCCCCTCGTTCCCCCCCTCACTCCATTTTCAGCCTCCCTCACTCCATCATTTGCAGCCCCCCCCTCACTCCATCATTTGCAGCCCCCTCCCCTCATGCCATCATTTGCAGCCACCACTCATTCCATCATTTGCAGCCCCCTCCCCTCACTCCATCATTTGTAGTCTCTCGTCCCCCCCCCCAATTCATTATTTGCAGTCCCCCTCCCTCAACCAATTAATTCAATTTATAAAGAGAAAGCAAAAAAAAAGTTGTTCATACTTACTTCACTTATGATCCCCTGCAGGCTCAGCTTGGCTTCTGGTGTCCTGACAACGGCCAGTCAAGCGCATACGCGATGACGTCATCGCGTACGCGCCCTCACCTGACCAGAAGTCTGGAGAAGTATGAGGGAGCTGCACAGCCATTCAGGTTTGGCGGCCGTGGAGCTCAGGGAAAGCTACCTGTTAGAACCCTCCTGTTTGTTTTTTCTATCTTATGTTTTGGGATCACGTGACCATCTGCCTTTATATTCCAGCTCCGCCCTTCTGGCTGTGCTGGACTTCAGTGTTTGACTGTGTCTCTAGCCTGGTGCTTCAGTGCCTTTCTCTGTCAAGTTCGCTTGGTCCTCTGGGATCTTTAGTACATCTTTGTCAGTTTGTCTTTTTGTGTTCTGCAACAACTTCTGTTTAGGAGGTGTCCCATTTTTGTCCCAGTCCTTAGTTCTTTTAGGGACCCCTCCCTTAATTCTGTAGGTCTTCGTTCCGACTAGCCGAGGACTAAGGCGGGTTTGTTCACAAGGAACAGGCAGCCCGCTACATCGTAGGGATTCAGCTTAGTCTCACTCTTTTGGACAGCTTTCCCCTATCTTTCCTTAGTACTTGTTGCAGATCATAATAGTAAGTCCAGCCCAAAAAAAAAAAAAAAACCTAAAAGGAAAGAAATTCGGAGATCAGTATGGTTTCTGTCCAGGATTTGGCTCAACGCCTGTAGGGATTGTCTCTGGAGGTGGCCGAGCTTCAGAAACACGTGAGTAGCTGTTCTGGAGCGCATTTTGTCGAACCCAAGGTAGGACTGCCTGATGTTTTTTTTGGTAAACAGCAAGATTTTTTTTCCTTTAAAAATGCTAGTTTGTTATATTTTCGTTTGAGACCAAGATCCTCTGGGAATGAATCACAGCGCATTGGTTTTAATATGTCACTTTTGCGCAATGAACCACAGGGGTGGGCCTTTTCTCTCTAGCCTAATAATCTGTGTTTAAGGTCTGTTGAAGATTTTTTTTCTGCTATGGCGCTATTATATCACGATCCTGATCGAATCTCATCTGCTGAATCAGAACTTAGACGTTTGAATCAGGGGTCAGATGATGTTGAAAATTATTGCACACACTTCAGGAGATGGGCTTCAGAAGTTAAGTGGAATGATCCTGCGCTGAGATGTTTATTTCTTGCTGGTCTGAGTGAAAGGGTTAAGGATCTGCTAATTGCATTCCCTGCCCCTGAGACTTTGCAGGATGCTATGCAGTTAGCTGTTTGTATAGACAGGAGACTGAGGTGCAAGCTCAATGAGGTAAAGACTCCTTTAATGTCAGTTCCTAGTCCCCAGAAAATCTGCTCTGATGGCGGGGAACCGATGGAGGTTGGGGGGATGTCATTCCGCTCTCAGGAAAGAGAACGGAGGTTCGCCGAGGAATTGTGTCTTTATTGTGGCAAAGCTGACCATTTGATTGATTGTGAGCGTCGTTTAAGTAAAGAAAAAAAAAAGGTTAGCTACGCCCGTATAGCTTGTTTACGCTCTGCAGGAGTATTTCTTTCTGGGAGTACTACTCTGCAGGGAGATTTGACTGAATTTCAGGTATTTGTGGATTGTGGTTCAACACTTAATGTGATTGATAAAGGGTTTTTGGAAAACCTTAAATTGAAATCCAAACCTTTGTCATCACCTATTTCTGTGGTTGCAATTGATAACACTCCTTTGAAATGTATTACTCACAAGACTGCTGCATTTCCCCTCACTATCAATGGAGTTCACCAAGAAATTTTGGACTTGGTTGTTTTGGATAATTTGCCCTCTCCAGTTGTTCTAGGATTCCCTTGGTTAAAACTGCACAATCCTTTATTGAACTGGTCTACTAATGTGATTAAGTCTTGGAGTCCGAAGTGCTATGATAAATGTTGTAATGGTCGCATTAAGGCTGTGGAAAAAGGGGAATTACCAGTACCTATTCAAGATTTTTGGAGGTTTTTTTCGGAGGAGGAGTCGCAAGTTTTACCTCCTCATAGGGATTATGATTGCGCCATTGAGTTGGTTCCGGGTGCTACTCTTCCCAAAAGTTGCTTGTTTAATCTGACTACCCCTGAAAGAAAGGCCTTGGAGGAGTACATAGAGACTAGTGACTCGCCCCCTGGGCCGTGGGGCACCCGGAACCGGGCTTCTATGCGATGCTGGGGGTAGTAGGGGCAACCTGATCCCGTGGCTCAGGGTGGTCAGACCAAATTGTGGCAGTCTATTTATCAGTGTTTTGAATGTCCGACTACGCCACCCGTGGATTGCGGTCAGGGATGACCGCCGCTGCAAGGCAGACCGCTGAGGCTGGTGTTGGTGTGCAGCATAGGGATAGGATAACTCCCCACGGGAAGAGTGTAGCCCCAGGGCAGTGTAGGTGAATGCTGGGGGTGATAGTGCAGGCCGCAATATTAAGGGTTCAGAGTCCGCTTCAAACAGTCCAGGGTCTTTATTGCAGATGTTATTACTGACCCAACAGGAGTACCGGTTAGGAGTGGGCCTGGGTATCTGAGCGTATTCGGGCGAGCCCCACTGGTCAGGGTGAGTGTGTAGGCCTACCGTTCTCTCTATGCTCTTTCTGACTATCCCCCTCTTCGTGGTGTAATAGCCCACGTCCCTGAGCTGGCCGTGTACTTTGCCTGTATGGCTTGCGACTCGGGCCTTAGGTACTTTTTGCTTTCTCCTGCTGTACTGGTCCCTCTGTGTGGCGGAGCCTCCAGGCTACTTAGGCCAAGGGACCTGAAATCCCTCGCGGGTTGGTTCTCTGCTGCTGGGCTTGCAACCCTGACAGCCTCGGACCCCAATGTCCGGTAGTGTAGTTCTCTCAGCCAGGACCGGCTCTCGTCGCCTCTGTCCCTGGCTCGCAGTCTCTCCTCTGCCTCACGGACTCCTCGGCTACAGCTGAACTGTCCCTCCTTCTCTGGGACTAGTCTCAGTCCTGAGCTAGGTCGTCCAGTTCTCTCTAACCCTGCCCTCAGTTCCAACTTTTATAGGGGCAGCCAGCTCCCCCTACTGGCCTGGGACAGGAGGTGCTGTATGCTAATTGTCCCTGACCAGGGAACCTCCCTCCTGCTCTCAGACACAGCCTTTAATATTTGTGGCATCCAGGTCTGGGGTGACACACTAGCCTGGCTGCTGGTCACATTAGACCTTCTAAGTCGCCTGTGGCAGTTGGATTCTTCTTTGTTAAAAAAAAGGACGGCGGTTTACGTCCATGTCTGGATTTTCGTGAAATTAATAAGTGTAATGCACACGCCCGGGCTGAGCGGCGTGTGCGTGTGATTCCACTGAACCGTGCCGGAGAGTGAATGCCTGGAGGGGCGTAACTAGGTATTCACCCGATCCGACCAGGGTCGCACGACGGCATACGACGCCAGTGCACCAAGGAGGAACCGAGCAGAGGGACCAGGTGCTACTCCAGGACAGACCCCGGACACGGCTGTTGACCCACACAGGGGAATACAGGAACAGGCTGGTTAGGCTGGCGCACAGACTGGTGGGTATAGGCAGGCAAGACTGGTATGCAGGCAGGCGGGTATGCAGGCCGGGGGGTACTGGCAAGCACAGCTAGAGTGCAGACAGGGAGGCACTAGCAGGTAGGAACACAGGTGGGATAGGACCCAGTACACACTGGGACTCAGGAACAATACAGGCAGAGGGGTACAGGCAAGCACAGCTAGAGTGCAGACAGGGAGGCACTAGCAGGTAGGGACACTGGCGGGATAGGACCCAGTACACACTGGGACTCAGGAACAGAACCACAGATGTGGCGGACAAACACAGCAGAGTGAGGCCGCCCAGAGAGGTGAGCGAGAACAGGGCAGGACAAGGCCGCCTGGAGCGGTGAGCAAGAGTAGAGCAGGACAAGGCCGCCAGGAGCGGTGAGCAAAGGGTCAGAGCTGAGCGAGACTGCCGGAGCAGTGAGCAAGAGTAAAGCAGGATGAGACCGCCTGGAGCGGTAAGCAAGAGTGGAGCAAGACTGCCGGAGCAGTGAGCAAAAGGATAAGAGCTGAGCGAGACTGCCGGAGCAGTGAGCAAAAGGGTCAGAGCGGAGCAAGGCTGCCGGAGCAGCGAGCAAAAGGGTCAGAGCAGGCTAGAACCGCCGGAGCGGTAAGCAAAGGAGTCAGAGCAGGCTAGAATCGCCGGAGCGGTGAGCAAAAGGATAAGAGCGGAGCGAGACTGCCGGAGCAGTGAGCAAAAGGGTCAGAGCGGAGCAAGGCTGCCGGAGCAGCGAGCAAAAGGGTCAGAGCAGGCTAGAACCGCCGGAGCGGTAAGCAAAGGAGTCAGAGCAGGCTAGAACCGCCGGAGCGGTGAGCAAAGGAGTCAGAGCAGGCTAGAACCGCCGGAGCGGTGAGCAAAGGAGTCAGAGCAGGCTAGAACCGCCGGAGCGGTGAGCAAAGGAGTCAGAGCAGGCTAGAACCGCCGGAGCGGTGAGCAAAGGAGTCAGAGCAGGCTAGAACCGCCGGAGCGGTGAGCAAAGGAGTCAGAGCAGGCTAGAACCGCCGGAGCGGTGAGCAAAGGAGTCAGAGCAGGCAAGGCTGAGCAGGGGGGACAGGGCTCTGTTCACACGGAACAGACAGGAAGGGAAAGGCAGAGCCAGATACCCACAGGGTACTTGCAGTGAAGTAGCGAGTGGACCACAAACTCACAAACGGGAGTACAGAGACAACAAGCAGGAGTTAGGTACGAGTTCAGACTCTGCAGAAAAAGGAAGGGAATGGACATAGAGGCAAAACAGGTAAAGGATAGGAGAGAGTTCAGACTGGAACTGAGTGTACAGAGGAGACCGACACTGCAGCGGAATACAGGAGCGGGTCTGGGAATACGGCCCCCAGAGAGGCAGGACGAACAGGCAAGGAGCGTGTTCAGACAGAACAGACAAGATACAGGAGCGGGTCTAGGTAATCGGCCTCTAGAAGGCGGGAGGAACAGGCTAGGAGCGTGTTCAGACAGGACAGACAAGATACAGGAGCGGGTCTAGGTAATCGGCCCCTAGAAGGCGGGAGGAACAGGCTAGGAGCGTGTTCAGACAGGACAGACAAGATACAGGAGCGGGTCTAGGTAATCGGCCCCTAGAAGGCAGGAGGAACAGGCTAGGAGCGTGTTCAGACAGGCCTGGAAATACAGCCTCCAGGATAGGCAGACAAGAGAACACAGAACGGGACCTGGCACCTTCAGAGTGCAAGCACACACTGAATGAAACACTATGCTCAGGCAGTGAATGATTGGAGCAGCTGAGCTATATACCAGGTGACAGACAGCAATAGGCTGAGGACGCACAAGGGGTGTGACCCACAGCAGGTACAAAAAGCAGGAAGTGATCGGGCGCCGCCCTTAAGCAGCAGAAACAGACACAAACAGACAGCATGGAGGGAAGCCAGAGAGACATTCTGGACAGGAGATCAAGTGCGCGCTCTTGCACAGTGGGAGATGGACTACTATGCAAGGACGCCGCCAGGTATGTTACAATAAGATTACCATATGCAATTCCTACCCATTGCCGTTAATTCCTGACTTGTTTAACCAGTTAGTGGGAGCCAAGTGGTTCTCCAAAATTGATCTCCGGGGGGCATACAATTTGTTACGAGTGAAGGAGGGTGATGAATGGAAAACTGCTTTTAACACTCTGGTGATGCCTTTTGGTGTTACCAATGCACCTGTATTTTTTCAGAACCTTATTAATGACATCCTGAGACCTTTGATTGGTAAGAATGTGGTTGTGTATTTGGATGACATTTTGATTTATTCACCAGATCTAGAGTCCCATTGGCAGAGTGTACGTGAAGTTTTGCAGTTATTGAGTGATAATTCACTCTTTGCTAAGCTGGAGAAATGTGAGTTCGCTGTGCAGAAAATTAGTTTTTTGGGCTACATTGTCTCCAGCGAGGGCTTTGAGATGGACCCTGTGAAGGTTCAGGCTGTGCAGGAATGGCCTAGGACTATTGGTTTGAAATCTATACAGAGATTTTTGGGTTTTGCCAATTATTACAGGAAATTCATTAAGAATTTTTCTGTAATTGTTAAACCTTTAGCCGATCTCACAAGGAAAGGTGCGAATACGGCCCAGTGGACTACTGAGGCCATTGAAGCGTTTGAGTATCTCAAAGAGAGGTTCAGCTCTGCCCCTATCCTTATGCAGCATGATGAGACCAAGCCTTTTTTGATCGAGGTCGATGCTTCATCGGTGGGGTCGGAGCAGTTTTGTCTCAGGAGAACAAGGGTGGAGTACATCTGACTCGCCCCCTGGGCCGTGGGGCACTCGAGACCGGGCCTCTGTACGATGCTGGGGGTCGTAGTGGTGGCAACCCGGTCCCGTGGCTCAGGGTGGTCAGACCAAGTGGCGGTCTATCAATCAGTGCTTTAAATGTCCGACTACGCCACCCGTGGATTGCGGTCAGAGATAACCGCCGCTGCAGGGCCGACCGCTGGGGCTGGTATTGGTGTGCAGCACAGGGGTAGGATAACCCCCCACAGGAGGAGTGTAGCCCCAGGGCAGTGTAGGTGGATGATGGAGGTGATGGTTCTGGCCGCAATAGTCAGGAGGCGGAGGCCACTTAAACAGTTCAGGGTCTTTATTAGAACACATGGAATGACCGAACAACAGTCCCGGCTAGGAGGGGGCCTGGATGTCTGAGAACACTTGGGATGCCCCTCTGGTCAGGGTGAGTGTGTAGGCCTACCGTCCTCTCTATGCTCTTCCTGACTATTTCCCCTCTTCGTGGTATAATAGCCCACGTTCCTGAGCGTGCCATGTATTCTCGCCCGTATGGCTTGCAACTTGGGTTCCTTTTACCTCTGGCCTCTCTTGGCCTTGCTGGTCCCTTCTGCTGTGGCGGAGCCTCCGGGCTTCTTAGGCCGAGAGACCTGAAATCCCTCGCGGGTTGGTTCTCTGC
Organism: Phyllobates terribilis; assembly: GCF_046119375.1. Lineage (NCBI taxonomy): Eukaryota > Metazoa > Chordata > Amphibia > Anura > Dendrobatidae > Phyllobates > Phyllobates terribilis. Next base: position 14,382,214 of record NW_027362761.1, on the reverse strand, counting down.
TGTGGGACTTAGAGTCTTCACAGCCTCGGACCCCAATGTCCGGTTAGATGGTTCTTTATCTGCCAGGACAGGCTCTCCGCGCCGTACGTCCCTGGCTCGTGGCTTCTCCACTGCCTCACGACCTCCTCAGCTACAGCTGAACTGTCCCTCCTTCTCTGGGACTAGTCTCACTCCTGAGCTAGATTGTCCAGTTCTCCCTAACCCTGCCCCCAGTTCCAGCTTTTATAGGGGCAGCCTAATTGTCCCTAACCAGTGAACCTCCCTCCTGCTCTCAGACACAGCCTTTATTATTTGTGGCATCCAGGCCTGGGGTGACACATTCCCCCCTAGTAAAGGTTTAGTACTCCGGGACTAAGCCTTTTTGGCCAAAAACAAACAGGGTATTTATGCATGACCATGAAAACACTACAGGGAAGGAAATAGCAAACAACATCACATATTGAGTTCTTAGGGTCACAGTGTGGTCTGTGACCGGGTGTCCATTTCACCAACACAAGGGGAGCCTTAACCAGGTGGGGGGTCTGTCCTTGCCCCGAGTCCTTGACAGTCTTTATTCATTCCTTTGGTTAAGCTCCGAACATATTTTACAAGAAAGTCTCGGTTACTCAAAGTTCATAACCTGTTAGTCCATATAGTCAACTGAAAGAAACTGAAAAAACATAATTACTGGTCATGCAATTAACTGTTTAAACATTTGACAACTATTTTTAAGGGTTATTTACAGTTCTTTACACACCCTATATTTTCCAGCGAGCGGGTATCTGCCCCCTAGTGCTCCGGGTTGACCTACGTAACCCACTGTCTGGTGGTGGTCTAACCGAGCTTTCCCCACTAGCATTAAGGGTACAGCTACTAGCTGGGTTTACAGGCAGTGTAGGCAGCTGTCTGCGGGTCCTTTGGCTTACCGCAGGCATGGCAGGCTCACTGTCAGCAGAGGGTTGACTCTCCTGGGCTGCTGGCATGGGTTCTTCTGCCTCTTGGGCTGCTTGTTCTTCTTGTTCTTCCTGCTCTCCTGTAGGTTCCTGTAGGTTCCTGCTGGGTTGGTTGAAGGAAGTGTAGGACGGATACCACTATTGCGTCGTTTATCCGAGTCCAGGATCGGGGGAACTCTCCAAGAACTGTGCTGATCATTTCTTCCTTGTTCTCTGCGGGTTCAAGGTCATCTTGATCTTCTCCTGCACTCTGTAGTTGCTCGGGGCACCTTTTTAGGTGGTCTCTGGAGACGGTGCTAGTGGTTTCTCCTCCATCCTTGGTAATTATGCATACCTTCGGGTTGTTGTGGTTGGACTGCAGTACTGTGTACGGGTCTCTTTCCCACTGGTCATCTAGCTTGTGAAGCCATCTCTTCCGCTTCAGGACCTGCTCGCCAGGTTCCAGGGGACCAGCAGGGGCATGTTGGTTGAAGAGCCTCTCTTGCTTTTCTCTCGCTTGAGTCAGACTCCTCTCCACACTCTTCTGTACCTTCTTGTACTGTAGCCGCCATTCCGTATCCCAGTCCGCATCTGGAGAGGTGTCCTCGGGTGTCAGGACTCCCATCTCCAGGTCTACCGGCAGCTTACCTGCTCTTGCTCGCATCAGGTTAGCCGGGGTGCAATTTGTAGCATTCACCGGGATATGGTTGTATAAGTCTATCAGGTCTGGCAGCTTCTCCGGCCACAGGCTGCGCTCTTCCAGGGGCAACGTCTTGAGGAGATCAATGACGATATTATTCATTTTCTCACACAGCCCGTTGGTTTGCAGGTGGTAAGGCGTTGTCCGAATCTTCTTACAGCCGTAGAGGTTGCAGAACTCCTGGAAGATTTCCGCCTCGAACGCTGAACCTTGATCTGTCAAGACCTGTTCCGGATACCCGTGTGGACAGCAGAAGTTTTGTTGGAAGGCTCTGGCCGCTGTTTGGGCTGTCAAGTCTTTAACCGGAACCACCACCAGGAACCGGGAATAGTGATCCACTATTGTCAGGGCATAGACGTAGCCCGACCGGCTTGGAGCCAATTTCACATGGTCCAGAGCTACCAGCTCAAGAGGCTGCCTGGTGACGATGGGCCTCAAGGGTGTCTTCTGGCTGGTACGGTCCTTCCTTCTGAGGTTACATGGGCCGCAGTCCCTGCACCACTTCTCTATGGCCCCTCTCATACCGATCCAGAAGAACCGCTCTCTCAGTAGGAACTCCAGTTTCTTCCACCCGAAGTGTCCCGCTTTGTCATGGTAGGCCTCCAGGACCATTGCTGCATCTCGTCTTGGGACCACTACCTGCCAGGTCAGCTCATGCGTCCGGTGGTTGACAAGCCTTCTGCACAGCTTACCTTCGTAGAGGAATAGCCTGCTTTTCTCCTTCCATAACTGCTTGGCTTCCTCTGGAGCGTCCGGGCCAGGGCTAGCGTCTGCCTGGGTTAACATGTCTTTCACCAGGCGAATTGCAGGGTCACTATCTTGCGTTTCAGCCCAGCCGTGGTGGGGTAAGGGGTTGAACATGACGGTGGTCAAGTCTTTGTCTCTTACCCGGTGAGAATACTGAGTGGCCCCATACAGGTGGAACGCAGGGAGCTCTACTTCCTCCAGCTCTTCTGAGTCTTCTTCTCCTTCGGGTAGGTGGGGCATTCTTGATAGGGCGTCTGCATTGGCGTTGGTTCTGCCTGCCTGGTGTTTGATTGTGAAGTCATAATTTGATAGCCGGGCCATCCACCGCTGTTCTAGGGCACCAAGTCTTGCATTGTCCAGGTGTGTCAACGGGTTGTTGTCCGTGTACACAGTGAACTTTGCGGAGGCCAGGTAATGTTTAAACCGTTCTGTGACGGCCAACACCACTGCCAAGAATTCTAGCTTGAAGGAGCTGTAATTCTCCGGGTTTCTTTCAGTGGGCCTCAGCTTCCGGCTGGCATACGCTATCACTCGTTCTCTGCCCTGTTGGTTTTGGGACAGTACGGCTCCTAGCCCCACATTACTGGCATCGGTGTGGAGGATAAAAGGCTGGCCATAATCAGGGTAGGCCAGAATTTCATCCCCCGTGAGGGCCATTTTCAGCTGGCGGAAGGAATCCTCTTCCAACTTATCCCACTTGAAGGGTGGCTTGTGACTTCTGGATTTAGACTGACCTATCAGGAGGTCCTGCATTGGAGCTGCCATCTTAGTGAACCCGGGGATGAACCTTCGGTAGTAGCCTACCAACCCGAGAAATTGCCTCACTTCTTTGATGTTAGAGGGGCTTGGCCAGCTCTTGATGGCTGTAACCTTGTCGGGGTCGGGGGCTACTCCCTCAGCACTCACCACGTGCCCCTGGTACTGTACCTTTGGTTTCAACAGGTGACTTTTTGAGGGTTTCACTTTCAGGCCATAGCCTGCCAGGGCTTCGAACACCTCTGCCAGGTGTTTTAGATGGTCCTCGTAGGTCTTCGAATATACAATCACGTCGTCCAAGTAAAGTAGGACCATCTCAAAGTTTCAGTGCCCTAGGCAGCATTCCATCAGCCTCTGGAAGGTCCCAGGTGCGTTGCAGAGCCTGAAGGGCATACAGTTGAATTCACTTAATCCCATCGGGGTGGTGAAGGCGGTCTTCTCCTTGTCAGCCTCTGCCACAGGAACCTGCCAGTACCCGCTAGTAAGGTCCAAAGTAGAGAAGAAATTAGCTGATTTTAGGGCTGCTAAAGACTCCTCTATTCTAGGTAACGGGTATGCGTCTTTGTGGGTGATACGATTAACTTTTCTATAGTCCACGCACATTCTCATGGTACCGTCTTTCTTTTTTACCAGAACCAAAGGGGCTGCCCAGGGGCTACAGCTGTCCCTGATCACTGCCGCCTCTTTCATCTCTCTTAGCATGCCCTTTGCGTACTGATAATGTGCAGGGGATACCGGTCTGTGTCTCTCCTTTATCGGTGGGTGGTTCCCCGTGGGGATATGGTGTTCTACCCCCTTCACTTGGACGAAGTCTAACGGGTGCTTGCTAAAAACTCTTTCATATTCACTCACCACCCGATAGACTCCTTGTTTTTGATGCAGGGGAGTGGAGTCAGCACCCACGTGGAGTTTCTGGCACCAGTCCTCCTTGTGTTTCTGGGAGCCATTAACCTCCGCCTGGGAAGATGGAGGCAAGGGTTCCACGGCCCTGACAGTATTGTGTTCAACAGTATACAATTTGGCTAGTGTAGCGTACCAGGGCAAGTGTACTTCCCTTTCCCCAATGTTTAAGATCCGGACGGGCACCCTTCCATGGCGGACATCAACCACCCTCCGGGCTGTCAAAATGGTGGGCCTGCTGTCTGAGTACACGGGTTCTACCATGGCTTGGTAGTCTCTCCCTCTTAACCCGATTGCAGTCCGACACCAGATCATCATTTCACTTTTGGGAGGCATGGCAATGGGGAACGGGTCGCTCATCCTCACGCTACCGATCTCACCACCAGACAGTTCTACTTGTTGCCGTCTCATCAGGGCTCTTATCTCTTTCTGGAGGACCCTCTGTTGGCTGGAGCTAGCATTCATCGCCACCTGCTGCAAAATTACAATTACTTCTGAAAGACAATTTTCAATCACGTTAGTACCCAAGGTTATTTTAGGGTGACTTTCTCGACGGTCAATGTCCACAATAATCACTCCCTGTGCCGGCAGTTCAACTTTACCAATCTTAATGGTCATCTCTCTGAACCCCACCTGCGGCATGGGTTGGCCATTGCTGGCGATGATGCTGAAGTCATCGTCTGGATAACGGGTTATATCAGTGTCACTCCAGTACCGCTTGAAAAGTACATAGGGGATGGTAGTCACTTGGGACCCGGTGTCCAGCAGTGCACTCAGGGGGATACCGTCCAGCACTACGGGTAAAACCGGGCGTCCCCCCACGTACTTATCGCGCCAGTTAGACAGGCCTGGTGACCTTATGCCTGGGGGTTGGCCCTCTGCCCCAGGTCGGACCCGTTTAAAGTACAGTACCTGGCTATGTGTCCCGGCTGGCTGCAACGGCGGCAAATCGGCTGTCCATCCTCAGTGTAACGGTCGGTGGGCCTCCCTCTGAACGACAGGATCCTCCTCCGTCGACGCCAAGGGACATCCTCCGGACTGGAAGCCAGCTTGATTGGTCCTGACGGGTCCATCTGTAACGACTGTACCGTCCTGGTCAATGCAGCAACACTCTTTGTTAGTTCTTGGACCTGATGGTGCAGGTTTGCAGGCGGGGATGGGTTTAGGGCCTGCGCATCAGCCCCCACAAGGTCTGCAGGGTAGGGCGTCGCCTCCTGGTGGTACATAATGGCAGGACGCCGGGAAGCTACAGCGCCACCTGGTGTGGGTTCTCGGAGCACCCGAATGGCCCTCTCTTTAAACTGTGCAAAAGTCAAATCGGGGTTCTGTAGGGCCATGAGGCGCAGCTGGGTTCTGTGGGCGCTGGACAGCAGACCTTCTAAGAACTGGTCAGTCAATAGTTTATCTGTATCCTGCACGCTGCCAGGGTCAGCTTGTTTAATTTCTCCCAAGGCTTCCTGTAAATTTAGGGCATAATCTCTGATGCTGTCCTGTGTCCGCTGCTTACATCCGTAGAACCGCATTTTAACTTCAGCTGAGGTGCGGGTGTCAAAGGTACCCCGCAGCCGGGCCAAAATGTCCTTTACAGTCCTTTTCTCCTCAGCTGGCCATGATTTTACCTCCCGCTGGACCGCACCAGTTAACTGCCCGGTCAGTATGCTGATTTTCTGTTCTTCGGTTAGGGGATAGACTTTAAATACACTGTGCAGTCTTTCCTTAAAGTCACTTAATGTATGGGATTCCCCTGAGTACTGGGGCAGCCAGGCCGCTGCGGGGATATACGGCATGGAAAACGGCATCACCGCTGCTGCAGCCACGCTGGTGGTAGTGGGCCCCTCCGCTTCCGACATCTTCCTCCCCCCTAGTTAACCGTGGCCTACCTTCCGCTGATCCTCTTCCGTAGGCCGCTGTTCCGCTAGCGCTGCTCTGGGCGAGGACCTTGCGTCGCGTCCTGGTGACGTCAGCGTCGCTCTCTCTCTCCTTCCAGGACCTTGCGCAGCGTCCGGACGTAGGGCGGGGCTTCAGGTCTCGCGCGGTTTTGGTGTCCACGCCCCTCTTCTTCCCGCGCGGCGTCCCGAAGATGGCGCCTTTTGGCGGGAAACGGCCCCGAATGGCGGGCAACTTAACTCAGGTAAGTATAAAGTCTTTTCAGGCACGCAATACCCGCTGGTGGCGGGTTGGTCACAATCCTGCCGACTACGCCAAAAGCTCACTCGCCCCTTGGCCGCGGGGCACTCGAGACCGGGCCTCTGTACGATGCTGGGGGTCGTAGTGGTGGCAACCCGGTCCCGTGGCTAAGGGTGGTCAGACCAAGTGGCGGTCTATCAATCAGTGCATGAAATGTCCGACTACGCCACCCATGGATTGCGGTCAGGGATAACCGCCGCTGCAGGGCAGACCGCTGGGGCTGGTATTGGTGTGCAGCACAGGGGTAGGATAACTCCCCACGGGAGGAGTGTAGCCCCAGGGCAGTGTAGGTGGATGATGGAGGTGATGGTTCTGGCCGCAATAGTCAGAAGGCGGAGGCCACTTAAACAGTTCAGGGTCTTTATTAGAACAGATGGAATGACCGAACAACAGTCCCGGCTAGGAGGGGGCCTGGATGTCTGAGAACACTCGGGATGCCCCTCTGGTCAGGGTGAGTGTGTAGGCCTACCGTCCTCTCTATGCTCTTCCTGACTATTTCCCCTCTTCGTGGTATAATAGCTCACGTTCCTGAGCGTGCCGTGTATTCTCGCCCGTATGGCTTGCAACTTGGGTTCCTTTTACCTCTGGCCTCTCTTGGCCTTGCTGGACCCTTCTGCTGTGGCGGAGCCTCCGGGCTTCTTAGGCCGAGAGACCTGAAATCCCTCGCGGGTTGGTTCTCTGCTGTGGGACTTAGAGTCTTCACAGCCTCGGACCCCAATGTCCGGTTAGATGGTTCTTTATCTGCCAGGACAGGCTCTACGCGCCGTACGTCCCTGGCTCTTGGCTTCTCCACTGCCTCACGACATCCTCAGCTACAGCTGAACTGTCCCTCCTTCTCTGGGACTAGTCTCACTCCTGAGCTAGGACGTCCAGTTCTCCCTAACCCTGCCCCCAGTTCCAGCTTTTATAGGGGCAGCCAGCTCCCCCTACTGGCCTGGGACAGGAGGTGCTGTATGCTAATTGTCCCTAACTAGTGAACCTCCCTCCTGCTCTCAGACACAGCCTTTATTATTTGTGGCATCCAGGCCTGGGGTGACACACATCCTTGTGCCTTCTTTTCGAAAAAAATTTCGGAAACCGAACTGAATTATGATGTTAGAAATCGGGAGTTGCTGGTTATTAAACTTGCGTTTGAACATTGGCGTCATTTTTTGGAAGGCGCTAGATTTCCTATTCAGGTTTTCACAGATCATAAGAATTTGATCTATCTGGATGCTGCCAAGCGCTTGAATGCCCGTCAAGCTAGGTGGGCACTTTTTTTTTCTCGGTTTCATTTTTCTGTTACCTATATCCCTGGTACTAAGAATGTTAAAGCCGATGCTTTATCTCTTAGCTTCTCTCCTACGGTCGGTGCCGAGGAGGAGGAGAGCATTTTACAGAAAGGAGTTGTGGTGGCGGCTTTGGACTCCGTTTTGGAGAATGGGATTCTGAAAGCTCAAGATGATGCTCCATCTAACACTCCCCATGGGAGGTTGTTCGTGCCTAGAGTCTTTAGGAGAGATTTGTTTGTGGAGTGTCATGATTCTCGGTTGGCAGGTCATCCAGGAATTTCAGAGACTAAGAGACTTATAAGTCGCAGTTTTTAGTGGCCTGGATGGCAGAAGGAAGTCATCAAGTGGGTGCATCAGTGTACTGTGTGTGCTAGGTCAAAGGCTTCACATACTCCTACTGCGGGGTTGCTTTGCCCTCTGGAGGTTCCTAGTGCGCCTTGGACGCATCTCACAATGGATTTTATTACTGATCTTCCTGTGTCCGAGCGTTTTACTGTCATCTGGGTGGTCGTGGACCGTTTTAGTAAGATGTGTCATTTGGTTCCATTCATTAAGTTGCCCTGCGCCAAGACACTCGCTAAGGCGTTTGTTAAGGAGATTGTCAAGCTCCATGGCGTTCCCATGGATATTGTTTCTGATAGAGGACCTCAGTTTGTGGCTCGTTTTTGGCATGCTTTTTGTGACAGGTTGGGAGTCCATTTGTCATTTTCGTCTGGTTATCATCCTGAGTCTAATGGATAGACTGAAAGAAAGAACCAGGATGTTGAACAGTTTTTGCGTTGTTTTGTGGCGGACAATCCAGAGGTGTGGTCTGAGTGTCTGCCTCTCGCAGAATTTGCTCTTAACAATCATACATCCTCCTCTCCTGGGTGTTCTCCTTTTTTTTGTTGTACTGGGAGACATCGGTTTTTTGGTTCGTTCTCCAAATTGGGGTCGGCGGTGCCGGAGGAGGAGAATTTTTCCGGTGATTTGGAGAGAGTTTGGACTAATGTACGTTGCAACCTTCAAGAGGCTAACAAGAAGTCCAAGAAGTATTTTGACAGGAAATGCAAAGAGGTTTTGTTTACTGTGGGTGACATGGTTTGGTTGTCCTCGAAGAACCTGCGGTTGAGGATTCCCTCTAAAAAACTGGGTCCTAAGTTTGTGGGTCCATTTAAAGTGCTTCAGGTTGTTAATCCGTCTGCTGTTAGGTTGGATGTCCCTACTTCCTGGAAGATTAATCCTGTGTTTCATGTTTCCTTGCTGAAAAAGGCTGACGCATCTGATAGGGACGCCACTGTCACAGTTCCTCCTGTGGTGGAAGACGGCGAATATGAAATTTCTCGTATCTTGAATTCTAGATGGCATAGAGGGAGATTACAGTATCTTGTCTCCTGGAAGGGTTTCGGTCCCGAAGACAACTCCTGGGTAAGGACGGATGATGTCTCTGCTCCTAAGCTTGTTAAAGCTTTCCACGAAAGGTTTTCGGATGGGCCTGGGCCTGGAGGATCCGGAGGATCCTCATAAAAGAGGGGGTACTGTTAGAACCCTCCTGTTTGTTTTTTCTATCTTGTGTTTCGCGGTCACGTGACCATCTGCCTTTATATTCCAGCTCCGCCCTTCTGGCTGTGCTGGACTTCAGTGTTTGACTGTTTCTCTAGCCTGGTGCTTCGGTGCCTTTCTCTGTCAAGCTTGCTTGGTCCTCTGGGACCTTTAGTACATTTTTGTCAGTTTGTCTTTTTGTGTTCTGCAACAACTTCTGTTTAGGAGGTGTCCCATTTTGACCCAGTACTTAGTTCTTTTAGGGACCCCTCCCTTAATTCTATAGGTCTTCGTTGAGACTAGCCAAGGACTAAGGCGGGTCTGTTCACAAGGAACAGGCAGCCCGCTATATCGTAGGGATTCAGCTTAGTCTTACTGTAGGGACAGCTTTCCCCTATCTTTCCTTAGTACTTGTTGCAGATCATAACACTACCAGCGCCAAGGTGTGCGCCGCCGAAGGCACTTCGTTAGGCCATGGGGCCCGGAGGGCAGAAGCACAAGAGGAGGGCCCAGGCCCCCCCTCTGTACAGCTGCTCACCGGGCCCCATACAGCAGTAAGGGCAGTAATGCCCTGATGGCGGCCCTGCACAACACTATAATGTGGTGATGTTTGAGTGAGCACACGGTTGACAGTACAACTATATCTCACAAAAGACAGTTGAATAGTGCAATAACTAGATATCATTTGTAACTGTATCCCTGATGGGATCCATTATTATGATATCACATTGAATTCTGAGTTACTCTGGTAACCCCATAGCTCCTTGGTAGCATCGGCATACACTGCAGTCCATGGGCTCTAAGGTCAAGGGACAAACAACTGATATCTGACTCAGGACTTGACACCTCCAAGGGATAATGGTATGAGTTGTAATCTTTGAACCCGGCTCTGACCCCTCCTGGGTCTTTGTGCAACCTTCAGACTCTGGCTGGGGCCCCTACTTTTCGATTTCCCAGAAATGTGACCTTAGGCTCCCTTGATTGCTCAGGGAGTTCTCCATGGCCAAGTATCTTTCCAAGAGGCTCACAAGGTCATCTGCATTCTGGGGATCTCCATGGGCAACCGAGCTTTGCATGGATTTCGGTAGTGAGTGGGTAAATCAGTTCACCATCACTCTTTCAACCATCTGTGCTGGAGAGCAGGTCTTGGGCTGCAGCCATTTTTTGTACCAGGTGTAACAAACAGGTTGAACATTTGGGACTGGTGAAGCTTGTCCCTTTGGTAGCGCCGGGGGTGCACCCATTGTGCTTGGACTACCAGGGTGACATCCAAATGTGCCATAATTTCTGCTTTCAGCTTGTCATACTCCTTGGCATCCTACAGGGCAAAGTTGTAGTATGATTTCTGTGGTTCCCCCATAAGGTATGGAGCTGGGAACTCAGCCCATTACTCTGTTTTTCTCTGTCTGCCACTCTCTCAAATACAGTAAGGAAAGGCTCGATTTCATCTTTCAGAGTCATCTTCTGTAAGGCGTTACACGCACGCCGCTAAGTTCAGATAGGGGCGAGACAGGTTACATGAATTCTTTGGAATCCTGGGGGAACCGTTACTCAGGGTGACCATAGATCATGTGCTACAGCTTCTCTCAGGCACACAGGGGTATTGACCCTCAGGCACAGACACATAGGTTGTTTCACTTGCTGACCAGACACACTTGACAAGAGTCCTCATAAACGGTAGAACAGTAGCATTTAATAAGAAGCCGCACAGCCAGTGGAAGTTAAGTCTTATGAGCAACAGGCTCCAGTGACAAACAGTACAGTTTCCTTAGCAGCACAGCAGTTCACAGTCTTCCCAGTAGTACAGGACAGCACAGTTCTAATGCAAAGGCACGTTAATGAACACAGTATTCTTTACAGCATAGTGAGGTGGAGGAGGTGGGGAGGGTTTGCTGAGGGAGATGATCTCTGTGACACCATTTCTTCCAGTCCTTATCTTTCTGCCTGACAATACTCTCCACTGTCAGTTCAGGAACTCTACCTGACCTGTATTTAGCTTCACTCCTGATTTGAATCCTTTTCACTTGCAGGGGCGCTTCTGTGAGATACAGAACACACACACTGTTACGCTCACGCCCGGAATGTTAAGCATGAGCGTGGTTAGTGGTCCCACTGGGCCACGAACCGAGGAGTGCCTGGAGGGGCATGACTAGGGACCTCGCCAGATCCGATCAAGGACACACGGCGGCATGCAGACGGGTGGGTACTGGCAGGCACGGCTGGTATACAGACAGGCAGGTACTGGCAGGTAGGTAAACAGGCTGGTTAGGGACCAGTACAGACTGGGATACAGGAACAGAGCTGCTGGTGCGGAGGGGAGGCGGAGCAGAGCAGAGCCGCAGGTGCGGAGGGGAGGCAGAGCAGAGCCGCAGGTGCGGAGGGGAGGCAGAGCAGAGCAGAGCCGCAGGTGCGGAGGGGAGGTGGAGCAGAGCAGAGAAGAGCCGCAGGAGGGGAGGCAGAGCAGAGCAGAGCCGCAGGGGCGGAGGGGAGGTGGAGCAGAGCAGAGAAGAGCTGTAGGTGCGGGGGGGAGGCGGAGCAGAGCAGAGCTGCAGGTGCGGAGGGGGGGCGGAGCAGAGCCAAGTCGAACCACAGGTGCGGAGGGGAGGCGGAGCCGAGCTAGAACACAGGAGGTAGATACGGAGGCAGGGAAACAGGACAAGCAGAACCAGATACACACAAGATACTTGCAATGAAGTAAAGAGTGGATACAAAACTCACAAACAGAAGTACAAAGACAGCGAGTAGGAGTTAGGTACTGGTTCAGACACTTGAAAACACTACGGCCTGCATTATAAAACTCACGGATAGGGGTTGTGGAAAATGTACAGCTCACACCCCATATCCGTGTAATATTGCCAACTCGGGAACAAACATGTGCACACAGGAGGGACACGAGTATAGTGGCATAAAATAGCTTTATTATTATATAAATATTAATGCATAAATCCAAAATACATTACAAAATGTGCAAAAAGTGTGGAACAAGCAGCCCCACTGTATACTTGGGCCTAAAAATAGGAGAGAAGACAGGGAGAAATAGATGAAAGGTAAGAAAAGAATAGAAAATAATAAAAGACAACCGCTCCCTAAGTGGCCCCAAGGAGCATAATGCAAAAGAGAATGTGGTTTGGAATCGAGTGTCTCAAACATAATAATAGACAACGACAACCATGGTCCGTTTCATAGGGAGACAGAGACAACTCACCCAAAAGGTAGAAAGGTAGCGCTCAGGAGGGGGACCAGCAGGAGGGCAGGAAGCTGTGACGAGGTCGAGCCTCGACGCGTATTTCGCGGGTATTTGTTGCTTTTTCAAGAGGCATGAATGTAAGAGACACAAGGACCTTTTAAATATGCCCACAAAAGATTACATGTGTTATCATGTGACCGGAAAAAATAGCCGCTCGTCGGATGATGTTAATGGCGCATGCGTCGGGATCATCATCAACCCCCATGCCCCCGCCCCATCCGTCATGACGTCGGCGCCAGTCCGGAAGTGTCGCGTGAACGACATCCGGAAATGCGCCGAGGCCATAGAGACAGACGAGCGGGGACACGGGGCGTGACTAGCCCAGCGCATGCGCACCACACCGCCAGGCAGCTGTACAGAAAATCCATATTGGATCATTCCACCATAATCGTAAGATAGTATATACACATCAGCATGTCAAGTATCATATCCACGTTCACCTACAAGTATAACACTTGTGGAACGTGAAGCCCTAAAAGGTAAGAATATAACAAAGCTAGTACTTCGCAGACAGAGCATATATACACAAAAATAATAAAAAGTGCATATAAGTGGACATCAAATATGGGGGCAACTGCAAAAAACGGGGAGGGGGGAAATCCACTTCATAAGCGAGCGTGTCCATATAGACCCATCATTTGTACAGTTAGTTTTCATAAAAGGCCAAAAGGGATTTCACTGATGCCGGTGCACCAAAACCATCTGCATTGTCCACATTATCACCAGATATCTCGTTAAGTTGAGCGAGCCAGGTGTGATCCCGGGCTTGAAAGTCCATTTCAGGCCTATGAAGAACTGTGAAAACACAGAAATAAATTATTGAAAACACTACGGCCCGCATTATAAAACTCACGGATAGGGGTTGTGGAAAATGTACAGCTCACAACCCATATCCGTGTAATATTGCCAACTCGGGAACAAACATGTGCACACAGGAGGGACACCAGTATAGTGGCATAAAATAGCTTTATTATTATATAAATATTAATGCATAAATCCAAAATACATTACAAAATGTGCAAAAAGTGCGGAACAAGCAGCCCCACTGTATACTTGGGCCTAAAATTAGGAGAGAAGACGGGGAGAAATAGATGAAAGGTAAGAAAAGAATAGAAAATAAGAAAAGACAACCGCTTTTAAAAACAAATGGGAGGAATTATCAGATACCTGTTCCTTCGGATTCCTTAAATTATTGAAAGATCTCAACGACACATCCCTCAATGAGATGGAAAAGGAGATTGAACTAATTCAAATTCTACTCCATAAGGAAATGGACACTGTCAAATTGAAGCAGCTGAACGACGAGGTGGATTTGGAGTGTCAGAGATGGGTAAAAGAAATACATACCAACAAATTAAAAAAATTTCAACGAGACATACATGACAAATAATCCAGAAGTGTATACAGGTGGCGTATCCCTCAGGACAGATCACGTTATAGATCTCGTAACACCCATCCCTCGCGCTCTAGATCCACCTCGGCTACTTCGACTGCCTCTGATGGTGAACAGCTGCCCCCTGAGTATCCGGTCATCCGGTCTGGATCAGAGGCTCAACTTGCACCTAGGATCCAGACAAGACCCAACAATAGGAGAAAGCGCACCACTCCTTATCAGGTTAGTGATCCCCAGGGGGAGCTTCGTGTCGTTAACTTATCTACCCACGTATTAACTCAAGCACAGATGGAGGTCCTTAGTTTGGGTTTATCTTTTTCGCCTACCAACGCGTTTGATTACTTTACAGCCCTTAAGGACCTCCATCTGTTCGCACGGAAACTGATTCTCAAAAAATTACACTCTAGATCGCCTGGTGAGGGAGACTCTGTGCCTTGAAGAATTTGGAGGACCTCTTATTGGAGCAGGAACAGCCACTTATAACAGGTGGGTTACCACAGCCACGACATCCTAGATCTACGAAATTTCCTCCCTTATCACTGAGCCCTGCGATTGATATTTTTGTGCGCTTGGTGACTGAGGAGTTAAGGCGTCTCCCTACACGGAGGCGCTTTGACAACCTCACTTACCAACAGCGTACGGCATTACAACAATTACGGTCATTACCAGATATTGTTATCAAACCAGCGGACAAGGGAGGGAACATTGTACTGTGGCCCTGCTCAAAGTATGAGAGAGAGGCATTACGCCAACTAAGAGACACACATACTTATTTAAAACTATCATATAATCCCACGGCCTCCTTCTCTGACGCACTCCAGGGCATCCTCGGCCGAGCCTGTGAACAGGGCATTATTGACAAACGGACCGTTGAGGCAAAAACGGCCACTTTCTATCTACTCCCCAAAATCCACAAGGACGCCCTCAACCCGCCAGGACGTCCGATCGTGTCGGGATTGGACGGTTTGTGTGGCCCTATCTGTCAATATATTGACAGACACCTCCGCCCACTTGTTGAAACTCTTCCATCATATATCAAGGACACGACGGACGTCCTTACGCGGGTTGATGGTGTCCTTGTGACTGATGGTACCCTCCTTGTCACGGCCGATGTTGAGAGCCTTTATACTTGTATCGGCCATGATCTGGGCCTGTCTGCGGCCCGCCTCTTTCTGGGGAGTTCTGACCTGGGCGGCCCGTCCAGGGAATTTATCCTTGAGCTCCTCCAATTCATCCTCTGCCATAACTATTTTCTATTTAAAGATATAGTGTACCTTCAAAGACGTGGCACGGCGATGGGGGCGGCCTGTGCCCCCTCGTATGCCAATCTCTTCCTGGGTGCTTGGGAGAGGGAGATTTTTGGCGACGAGGGTATTCAGGGCGTGGACCAGGTCGTGTCATGGATGAGGTACATAGATGATGTTCTATTATTTTGGCAGGGGACGGTGGAGGAGCTCGACGATTTCATGTCACGACTCAATTCTAACAAACATGCAATTAGGCTGACTTATACTTACCATTCTAAACGGATCGACTTTCTGGATATCACCCTCGAATCCAGACCGATGTTTTTTGAAAGCCTACTTCAGTGAACTCCCTGATACATGCTGCATCTGCACATGATCCCTCGACCATCAGGGCCGTCCCGGTCGGACAGTTCCTCAGGATGAGGCGGATCTGTTCGACAAATCCAGCTTTGAAAGACGGGCCTCAGATCTGGCTGAGCGTTTTAGACAACATGGCTATAGTAATCGTTGCATTAGCCGTGGCTATGCGAGGGCACGGGATACTCCCTGGGATCATCTTATCTATCCTTCCACTGTGCATTAACGTGGGGTGCCAGAAAGGATTCGCTTCATATCCACATTCAATCATGAGTGGGGGGCTATGCGGCGAATCCTTTCGCGGCACTGGAGTGTTCTCGGCACGGAGCCCTCCCTTCGGGAGTATATAGGCGACTTTCCACTCATGACACCTCGGCGGTCGAATAACTTGGGGGATTTGCTGGTCTCCAGCTATTACATCCCCCCTTCGTCTAACCCCTTCAGATCCCGTGGTCCCACTGTGGGCACATTTCCATGCGGTCACTGTGCCGCCTGTGCCAATGTCCTACGTACTACGTCGTTCGCGACCTCTGATGGCACCTGCCAGTTTAATATTCGTCATTATATTTCCTGCAGCACCACACATGTGGTGTATTACGCCACATGTGGATACCATTTAATCTATGTGGGATTAACAACAAGGGAGCTTAGAATCAGGGTTCGCGAGCACGTACGGGACATTGGTGCGGCTCGGACGGTGACTGACCCCCGGGAGCTGAAGACACTACCACGTCATTTTAGGGCTGTTCACAATTGTGATCCCCGATCATTAAAGATACGTGGGATAGACGTTGTATGTCTCAGCTCCCGGGGTTGAAATGCTAAGCGCCTTTTGGCCCAAAAGGAGGCCAGATGGATCGTTACTCTGGACACCTTGGCGCCACGGGGTCTGAACGAAAATTTGGGGTTTTCATCATTCCTTTAAAATCGGTTGCCTCTGTTCTGCGCTTCAAGTGTTATATACTATAATTTATTGATTGGGGAATTGGTGCTCCCCTGTTGACCCTGTCTTACATCTCTTAATGAGGGGGTTGTCTATTGTTGTTATTATCTTTTGATTTTAATGTTTGTTCTGATTTTATTCTTTATTGCTTTGTGTACTTAGGGACTCTTCCTCAAGGACCTCTTATGTGCCTTATCCTGTTTTGGTGCACCGGCATCAGTGAAATCCCTTTTGGCCCTTTATGAAAACTAACTGTACGATGGGTCTATATGGACACGCTCGCTTATGAAGTGGATTTCCCCCCCCTCCCCGTTTTTTGCAGTCTCCCCCATATTTGATGTCCACTTATATGCACTTTTTATTATTTTTCTGTATATCTGCTCTGTCTGCGAAGTACTAGCTTTGTTATGTTCTTACCTTTTAGGGCTTCACGTTACACAAGTGTTATACTTGTAGGTGAACGTGGATATGATACTTGACATGCTGATGTGTATATACTATCTTAAGATTATGGTGGAATGATCCAATATGGATTTTCTGTGCAGCTGCCTGGCGGTGTGGTGCGCATGCGCTGGGCTAGTCACGCCCCGTGTCCCCGCTCGTCTGTCTCTATGGCCTCGGCGCATTTCCGGATGTCGTTCACGCGGCACTTCCGGACTGGAGCCGACATCATGACGGATGGGGCGGGGGCATGGGGGTTGATGATGATCCCGGCGCATACGCCATTAACATCGTCCGACGAGCGGCCATTTTTTCCGGTCACATGATAACACATGTGATCTTTTGTGGGCATATTTAAAAGGTCCTTGTGTCTCTTACATTCATGCCTCTTTAAAAAGCAACAAATACCCGCGAAACGCACGTCGAGGCTCGTCCTTGTCACAGCCTCCTGCCCTCCTGCTGGTCCCCCTCCTGAGAGCTACCTTTCTACCTTTTGGGTGAGTTGTCTCTGTCTCCCTATGAAACGGACCATGGTTGTCTATTAGTATGTTTGAGACACTGGCTTACTCGATTCCAAACCACATTCTCTTTTGCATTATGCTCCTTGGGGCCACTTAGGGAGCGGTTGTCTTTTCTTATTTTCTATTCTTTTCTTACCTTTCATCTATTTCTCCCCGTCTTCTCTCCTATTTTTAGGCCCAAGTATACAGTGGGGCTGCTTGTTCCGCACTTTTTGCACATTTTGTAATGTATTTTGGATTTATGCATTAATATTTATATAATAATAAAGCTATTTTATGCCACTATACTCGTGTCCCTCCTGTGTGCACACTGGTTCAGACACTGCAGGAAAAGGGAAGGATCGGACATAGAGACAAACAGTTAATGGGCTAGGACACAGTTCAGACAGGAACTGACACTGGAATGAGATACAAGAATGAGCCTGGGCATACAGCCCCCAGGGTGGCGGAAAAGACTAGAAGTCACAGATACAGGTAACGGGCATGGGTACTCAGCCCCCAGGGTGGCGGAAACAGACAAGATACAGGACAGGACCTGGCAACTCAGTTGCACAGAACACACTGAAAGAAAGTGTTGCTCAGGCACCTCCCACTGGGTGGAGGAGGTTTAAGTATCCAGTGACTCACAGCAATAGGCTGGGGACGCATTAGGACTGCGCACACTGTAACTTTAAGAATCAGGAAGTGCCAGCGCCGCCGGCCTAAGCTAGCAGACAAGAGACATGCACACAGCAGGTAGACAAGCATAGTGTGCAGCCTGGACTGGTGGGTAAGTTGGCAGTCTTGCATGGTGGGAGATGGTAAGTCATGCCAGCACGCCGCCAGGGATGTTAAACACACCACCTTTCTCTTCGGCTCCAGCCAGACAGTAAACAACTTCCCCAAAATCCCCCTGGGGCTCTGCTAAAACACTCCCCTTCTCCTGTGACTGTGCTAACCCCTCTAGTTGCTGGATGCTTCTGGAGCACAACACTTCCTGTCTCATGTGCTTGTGTTACTTCTAATAGTTACTGAATGCTTTTAAAGAAACAGCACTACTTCTGCATGTCCCAAAGGCCTCCCATACCATTCGACTCACCCGGATACCTTTACTGTGGCTGAAAAGTTATGCCATCTCCCTGGCCCGAACAGTGTCTGCCAGGAGAGCCATCTGCTGCTGCTGATGCTGCTAAACATGCTGTAATTGCTGCTGCTGATGCTGCTGTTGCTGCTGCTGAACTTGCTGTAACTACTGCTGATGCTACTGCTGCTGCTGAAACTGTTGCAGCTGCAGAAGCTGCTGCTTTAACTTCTACTGCTGCTGTTGATACTGCTGGATCAGGAGATTGTTGGTTTCCTGTTGGGTCTGTTGCTGCTGCACCTTGACTAATTTCTCCTCCATGCTTTCGGACTGTATTCACAATGCTGTAGCTGTCTTTACCCAGGACATTCAATCTTTACACTGCAATTGTCTGTGCTCTCTGGGACTCCATGCCCACATTCTCCACCAATTGTAGGGATTCATTCTCTCTGGTAGGCATTAGGTAGCGTCCACACAGGTAATAGAGTTTTGGTTCAAACACATGCAGTTTTTATTGCTTTCCATAGGTTGCACAGCACCAATACAAACTCATAAACATAAATCCCTAGCCTTGTCCAGGCCAGAGCAGAACAGACCCTGACTACTCCTACACGGCTGAGTTAACCCTAGCTCAGTCAAACAAAATAGCTATTGTCCATAGCAACCACTGATACTTGCGGTTCTCTGCACATGGCCTGTGCAGACTCTTCTCAGAGAGAAGACCAGTCTGGTCAGCTTCCCTGAGCTGATTGCTTTTTATGAACACCTAGTCTGTTAATATGCAGAGCTAATCAGGAGTACTAATCCAAGACACATCCAGTCTGGTCAGCTTCCCCGAACTGACTGCTTTATATGAACACCTAGCCTGTTTATATGCAGAGCTAGTCAGGAGTACTAATCAAAGCCTGTAGAGCTAGGATTTAATCCTAGTCTGTCTGGCATTGCTACAGTGGTTATTAATATATCATGTTCTGATGATACCAGACACAATAAAGGCAAATGTTCATACTGAAATGCAATTTGAAATCATTTAGGAAGCATTACATATTTCTGAAAAACTTTGGCATGCTACAGTTAAATAATACTTCCTCTCTCTACTAATCCCTTCCTCAAATTTCCAAACATGAAATAAACCCCACTGTCCTTACAACACAGAGTCTGGTGAAATTCCCTAACGAACATCTGCATACAGTTATTAAAAGGTCCACTTTCACCATTCATGTTCACTTTACACCGTTTTCCTTTAGCCTCACACTTGAACCATACACCATGAAGTGTCTCACTTTGCTGCCAATCTTGGTCATGCTGTCCATATCAGGTAATATTTATTGATGCTCTAAAATGATTAATTTGAAGGAAAAGTCTGCAGTTTATAGCATTGCACTAGTAACAGGTAGAATAAATGTTGAGCAGCCTCGTGAATCCTTTTCTTTAGTTACAGCGTACTGCTGTTTATTGATTTTATGTTACATTATGTTTCTTGTCGGTGCCTAAGGGTAAAATTATAATTTTGCTTGGTTTCTAGAACCAGAGAGTATGCTGTGCAAGGTCACATGACTGTTACATATTTAGAATAATCTCATTTGGAAGTAGTAGACCAATTTATTTTACTTAGAGGGGATGAGCACATGGTAAGTTCATTGCAAAAAAAGGGCAGTTAAAAATTAACTTTAATTTTTAATTAATTCCTACTGAAAAAGTAACATTTCTAGCGTTGCTGTCGTTAGGTGTCCATACACATGAGATATGCGAGTTGCCTAGTAGCTGCATGTCTCCCTTGAGAACAAAAGGATGGGGCATCTAAATTTAAACTGCTCAATCCTTTTCTTCCTCAACATCATGTACTCCAGAGGCTCAACTTTAATCCAATGTGTTGGGAACTCTTGACATTTAAAAATGGTTCTCTAGGAATAGAAAAAAAAAGAAAGAAAATGTCATAGTAAATAAAATAAATGGTAGTCGTTACAGTAAATCCCAAATTTCTGCAGACTTCTTAGTCTGACAGAAACTAGAATGTTAACAGGGCAGGTGTCTGTGAGCATGTGCAGTCAAAGCTCTGCTACTGTGACCTGGAGATAACTTGTACTATCTCAAAGCCACTGCAGCCACAAGGCATTCAGAAACACAGGGTGGACAACAAAGTCTGCAGCCTCTTCTTAGCCCCCAAATCCCTGGCATCCCCAGTATTAGATCAGTATGGCAGTAAATATTGCTACACATGAAGGAGGGGATGGAGCAACCTACCTACTGCTCATACCCACAGACATCTTGTTTCCTAGAGAAAAGAGTATGATTTACTAATTGAATGTATTTGGGAATGTATTCATTACATTTTCTTTATTTATTTAAACTTTTTATTTCTGAAGAACAATTTTAAATACTTAATGTGAAGCCCCCTATGCCAGGCGCAGGCACATTTTATCTAATCTAAAAGCTTTCTATCTTATTTTTTTTAATAGGTGCACACAGGATTGTTGGAGGTCGGGAGGCCAGAATTCATTCAAGACCATACATGGTTTCTCTACAGATCAGGGGACAGCATTTCTGTGGAGGAGCTCTAATCTATCCTAACTGGGTTCTCACTGCTGCACACTGCATGCAAGACACGTAAGACAATATTGGACAACTTTAAATTCATCTGTTTACTGATTGCAGACTAGAAAGATATATGTAATCCATCTATCAGATGTTTCTTTTAAGTTGTATGTAGAGATGGAACTGGGTCCTCTTTTGATTAATATTGGCATCAATCTGTTGCTGTTGGATGGGAAACCTGAGAATTGTCTCCTACCTGCCAACATCTGCGGCTCTTCTTTTGATTAACCGACCTGGCTGAATGGCCCATGTGCATCACACCGCAACAATGATGTCGCATCAGGCCAGCTAATCAAAAGAGATTCCGGGAATGTCGTCAGGCTCCTGTCTGGTGACCACAAATTAGTGAAGCGGCTGCTGGACCGGGTCCTGTGAATCGATTCTAACCATTCCTAGTTGCTACTCTATGGTCAACACTTAAGTGTTATTTTTTTAAAAATGCATGTGTATAAAATTATACGTCATTGTGACATTATCTCTGTTATTGTTTAACCACTTAAAGACCATCTTCAAGACCAAGCACTATTTTTCATTGTTTGCTGACAAACATCGTAATGAGTTGCAGGTTGTATTACAGCTAAGGAAAATAAACTATCTTTAAACCACCTGAAATAGCGAGTGATCAAGCATGCAAGTAGTTTGTTCTCAGTGTGGTTTGGCTTAAAAAAACACTCCCATCAAAGTTCTTATCATTTTAATATATTGCAGCCATCATATTATATAGCATAAGTGGGGAAAATGAGTATTTGATACTCTGCCGATTTTGAAAGTTGTCCCACTTACAAAGAATAGAGAGGTCTGCAATTTTTATCTTAGGTACACTTCAACTGTGAGAGACAGAAAGTAAAAATAAAATCCAAAAACATTGTATGATTTTTAAATGATTAAATTGCATTTTATTGCATGAAATAAGTATTTGATCATCTACCAACCAGCAGGAATTCTGTCTCTCACACACCTGTTAGTTTTTCTTTAAAAAGCTCTCCTACTTTGCACTTATTACCTGTATTAATTTTACCTGTTTGAACACATTAGCTGTATAAAAGACACCTGTCCACACACTCAATCAATCACACTCCAACCTGGGAGAAGGTCACCTGGTCAGATGAGGCTAAAATAGAACTTTTTGGTATCAACTCCACTCCCTGTGTTTGGAGGAAGAAGAAGGATGAGTACAACCCTAAGAACACTGTCCCAACTGTGAAGCATGGTGGGGGAAACATCATACTTTGGGGGTGCTCTTCTGCAAAGGGGACAAGGGCGACTGCACTGTATTGAAGGGAGAATGGATGAGAACATGTATCTCAAAATTTTGCCCAACAACCTCCTTCCCTTAGTAAGAGCATTGAAGATGGGCCGTGGCTGGGTCTTCTAGCATGATAATGACCCAAAACACACAGCCAGGGCAACTATGGAGTGGCTCCGTAAGAAGCATTTCAAGGTCCTGGAGTGGCCTAGCCAGTCTCCAGACCTGAACCCATTAGAAATCCTTTGGAGGGAGCTGAAACTCAATGTTGCCCAGCGACAGCCCCGAAACCTGAAAGATATGGAGAAGATATGTATGGTGGAGTGGGCCAAAATGCCTTCTGCAGTGTGTGCAAACTTGGTCAAGAACTACAGGATACGTCTGACCTCTGTAATTGCAAACAAAGGTTTCTGTACCGAATATTAAGTTCAGTTTTTCTATTGTATCAAATACTTATTTCATGAAATTAAAAGCAAATTAATTATGAAAAAATGATACAATGTGATTTTCTGGATTTTTATTTAGATTCTGTCTCTCACAGTTGAATTGTACCTCTTTGTAGGTGGGAAAAGTTGCAAAATCAGCAGTGTATCAAACACTTATTTTCCCCATTGTAAGTACTTAAATTGCTCATTTTGCCTTTCTACCCAGTTAATTCTTCTGTTTTTCAATTAGGTCTATGAGATCACGTGATTAAAAACAGATTAGCTGAATCCTTCTCAGTTCTATGTAGAAACAGGAAGTCTATTTTCCCAGCATGAGCCATCATTAGAACCACAATCCTACCACACTGAAAAGTCCTTGGCAACCCAGCTCCACCCCCTCTTCAACCTCTGACCCAGCTGCTCCCACACCCTTGCTTTTATCTCTCTTCCTTGCTTCCTTTTGTCAGGATATAGGATTGTAGTTCTAATGCTGACTCATGCAGAAAGGCAAAATCAGCAATTGTAAATACACAGTGGCATATAATATGATGATTGAAATTTATTAAGAGGATAAAAACTTTGATGGGAGTGCTTCTTTAAGTGTGACTTGAGATATAGAGACTTTAAATTCAGGGAATTTAGATGGGTGTAAATTGCATTAATTCACTGCTTTTTATTTACTTGTTTAAAATCCACTGATATGAAATTCCTATTAGTAAAATGTGCTCCATCATTGACAATACCGTCCAGTGTTTGTCTTGTTGCATGTATGAAATCCTTGATCAGCTGTTTAAAGGTGCATACTTCTATGCTGAATCTGTGCACATTAACGATGTGTCCGGCGCCCCTGCATGCTGTTTCCTTCTTCCGGCGTGCAGGGACGCTCGGTTACTTACCGCCCTGGTCCCTGCACCGTGGTCCTCAGCGCGTTCCCTGTCCCTGGGGTGCTCCTGCTCCCGTCTTCCTGGTGTGCATGCCGCACTGTGTCGGCGGCATGCCTGAGGCTGGGCGCACTTCCCTGTTTTAAAGGGACAATGTGCGCACATGGTAAATGCTCCCAGCAACAGCTATTATCCCAGATAACGATATTATGAACATGAACATAGGAAGATATAGCTGGAGCGAGTCACAAACTATGCTCCAGCTATGGCAAAGAAACCTCAGAACAAACAGTGCACAACAACTTTCACAAACTACTCTGAGCTAATCCCCTATCTGGCTTTCTGCTAGTCGGGCCACGCTTCTACAGCGTCCTAGCTACAACAAACTACGCTAAACCCTAACAGTTCACGCTGATGAGTCACTCACAGTTGCGCAGATCAGGCGCAGATGGCGGCTGCCGCTTGTTCCTGGGGTGAAAGAGCCGGATAAATTCAGTTGAGTCCTTTCTGTATACGGGATTTCTTTCTTGCAGACGGCAGGCAAACCTTGTTTTACTCTTACAGAAATGGCTGACACGCTGTGTTGTGTGTTATCTCAAGTCCTCAATCTCCAGGGAAAACGTTCTTCAGGAAAAATAAATTTCACTTCTACTTGACACAGTCCCAAACAACAAAACTTGCTATAATCCGTAATCTTCTCTTTCCATAGAGTAACAGTGTCTTCTTTATAGTCTCTGTGATCAGAACTCTGCAGGAGTCTCTCCCTGTTACCTCAGACACACACGAGGTATCTACTTCCTGGTTCTTCTCTCTCTCTCAGCACATACCAACCACATCAGGGGGAGGTGACTAATCCAAATGTAAGACTCAGAGGGGAGCATGATGCCTTAAAGTCACAGTGCATTCAATGTCCAATAAAAGAGCCGATCTCCTACATTCGGGTGAGCAACTGTATGCTGCCAGGTAGGTCCCCTGGCCATAGCCTGTTATAGTTACCCTGTATCCTGAGTCCCTTAGTCTAGGTGCCCATGTTCCTGAAACCGCAGTTGCGGTAACTGTCTACCACCCTGGGGGCTGAATACCCAGGTTTGAACCCTGAACTCTGAACTTGTCCCTGTGGCCGTTCAGCCTGCACAGTGTGAGCCAATCCCAGTGGCCATTCTGTCTGCACAGTGTGAGCCTGTCCCAGTGGCCGTCCTGTCTGCAAAGTGTGAACTTGTCCCAAGTGGCCATCCTGCCTTATTGAGAACCTGAAGTAACGTCTCTGCCCTTTGGGATAAGCAGCTACAGTCGGGTGCCACCCTGGAGTGTCACCTGGCAGCACCAGCTGCACAAGCCTGACCTCACCACTAGAGGCTCCAGCGAACACCAAGGTAGCTGCTTAGTCACACCCTTGCAGGGTAAGTCTGATCTGTGGCACAGTGGGTCCACAAACTATATGCACCACCTTAAAGCGTGACATGCATGTTGTACATTTGGAAGCACAGGTGTAGGATCAAAATGAGCAGTTTGCAATACTGAGATCCACTGACAACATGGAAAGGAGTTTCCTGCTCACTAAGCTAGTGCTAGCTGGGGTACTAGCGGGGTAGGACAGTAGCATGGAAATGCAGGACAATGAGCAGCTTGGAGGAGGACAGTTAGAAGGTGGGTAGAGGAAAGAGTGTCAGAGAGGCTAGTCCTAATCAGGCACAACCCAACAAGTTTGCTAAGTATTCAGACGAAGGGGATATCAGAACAGGGGTAGCACTGCTGTAGCAAGATGTACCCTCTGAAAGCCAGGGGACTGTCTTCTCCAGTAAAGAGGGGGAATAGGAGAGCAACTAAAAAATATGGTGGATTCAAATATTAAAGGAACAGACAGGGTAGTCTATCACAAAGACCAGTAACTTTAAAAGATGTGTTGTCTTCCTTGTGCTCGAGTTCGACACATCGCAGATCAGGTTGACAGATTTCTATGAAGTGTTGGTGAGTCATGGTGCACATTGACACCAATGACAAAGTAGGTGCAAGGACCCTAAAAATTATTTCAGAGAATTAGGCCATAAGCTTAAAGGGGTTGTCCGGTCTTAAACTACAAGTCTGCAGTCACTCTGTGTGTCTGCAGACTTGCAAGTCCTCATATCAAGCGTACTACGTGTTGTGAAGATTCTCCGGTGTTGACGCTGAGAACGGTTGTTATGTGACCGCAAGTATACGATATGCATATTCTCGGCCACATTCCAAGAAGACTTTTTCCAGCCTTCCTCAATACACTTGCATTGAGCAAGACCACACCCATCTAGTTAGAATGTGGCCAGGAGTATGCATATCTCGTATTTGCGGTCACATGACTGTCGTTCCATGCGTCTACAACGGAGAATCCTCACAGCACGCAGTGCGCGTGATGTGAGGATTCATAAGTCTGCAGTCACACAGAGTGACTTCAGACTTGTAGTTTAAGACCGAACAACCCCTCTAAGGTAAGGACCTCGAGGTAGTATTCTCTGAAATACTACCTGTACCACATACCAAGCCAGAGAGACAGGGGGAGATTAGGGAGGTAAATAAGTAGCTCAATAATGGTGTAGGAAGGAGGGTTTTGGGATGGTGGAAAACAAAATTATTCCGTAAAACCCATCCTACGTGAAAATATATGTGAGGTAAATGAAAATGTAGAGTCCTTATGGATGGACATAGGGGAGGGAGTAAAAATAATAAAATACTGATAGGGGTTCTTCAATACAAAAAGTGAAACTCATATATTATATAGAGGCATTACAAACAGAGTGATCTATTTCAAGTGTTTATTTCTGTTAATGTTGATGATTATGGCTTACAGCCAATGAAGACACAAAAGTCATTATCTCAGTGAATTAGAATACTTTATAACAACACCTTGTTAGAATGTTTTCAACCCCTTTCCGACCTTGTCAGTAATAATATGCAGCTGTGCCCTGGGCCTATAGGGCAGGGTGATTGCCGCTGGGTGTCAGCTGATTGTCACAACTGACACCCCATGCTATGTGCTGGGAGCGGTCCCGCACCGCTCCCTGCACATTAACCCCTGCAATGCTGCGAGCGAAGTCGATCGCAACATTGCGGTGGCAAGGGGGGAGGTGATCGTTATACTCACCTATCCTGCTGGCGTCCAGGGATGTCTGCGGCGGCTTCCGGATGTTGTCATGACGACCCAATGTCGTTATGACAACATCCGGGTCACCAGGAGGCAGGATGTTACTTTGGTCATGTGCAGTGCATGACCAAAGTAATGTCTCCCCTGTGTGCAGCGCTGACAGGCTACATGACAAAGTGAGCTGCTACTCTCTATGCTATACAGCCGATCAGGCTGCAAAAAGTGAAAGTCCCATAGTGGGACAATGTGTAAGAGTAAAAAAATAAAAAAAAATTGTAAAAATATATAGAAAAATGAAAAAAATAATCCCCTAAAAATAAAAATATATGGAACCCATAATATTTATTTATTATGAAAAAAACCCAAAAACAATAAAAGTACACATATTAGGTATCACCACGTCCGGAACAACCTGACCTATAAAACTGTCTCACTAGTCAACCTCTTTAGTGAACAGTAAAAAAATAAAATAAAAAACAAAGCAAAAAACAATGCTTTATCATCATACCGCCAAACAAAAAATGGAATAACACGCGATCAAAAAGACAAATGTAAATAAAAATGGTACCGCTGAAAATGTCATCTTGTCCCGCAAAAAACAAACTGCCACACAGCTCCATCATCCGAAAAATAAAAAAGTTATAGCTCTCAGAATAATGCGATACAAAAAAATAATTTTTTCTAGAAAATAGTTTTTATTGTGTAAAAGCGCCAAAACATAAAAAAAACTATATAAATGTGGTACCACTGTAAACTTACTGACCCGAAGAATAACGCTGCATTATCAATTTTACCACACACGAAACGGCAAAAAAAAACAACAAAAAAAACAATTCCTGAATTGCTGGTTTTTGTTTATTCTGCCTCCCAAAAATCAGAATAGAAAGCGATCAAAAAATGTCACGTGCCTGAAAATGGCACCAATAAAAACATCAACTTGTCCTGCAAAAAACAAGCCATCACATGACTCTGTTGGCCAAAATATGGAAAAGTTATAGCTCTCAAAATATGATGATGCAAAAACTAGTCTTTGCAAAAAAGCGTCTTTTAGTGTGTGACAGCTGTCAATCATAAAAACCCGATATGAATCTGGTATTGCTGTAATCGCACCGACCCGAAGAATAAAGTTGTCTAATCAATTATACAACACGAGGAACGGTGTAAAAAAATAAACACTAGGGTGAGGGTTGTGCTAGGGTTAGGGTGAGGGTTGTGCTAGGGTTAGGGTTGGGGTTAGGGTTGGGTTGGGGTTAGGGTTGGGCTGGGGTTAGGGTTGGGCTTGGGTTAGGGTTGGGCTAGGGTTAGGGTTGGGCTAGGGCTAGGTTTCGGGTTGGGGTTGGGATTTTTTCAAAAGTAAAGAAAAAAAAAATGATGACAATATGGCGACCAGTGTTGAGCGCAAGTGCTCGCTACTTGAGGTTGCATCGGGTGCTCGGGTATGCACTGAGTATCGCGGGTGTTCGATTGACATGCTCGAGTCTCTGCCCCATATGCTTTGCGGCCAAAAAAAACGTTGCTGGGATCGCCTGCGGTGCACGAGCGATCCCCGCATGTTTTTTTGGGGTGTCTAACAACCGTGAAACATGCGGGGCAGGGACTCGAGCATGTCACTCGCTCACTCGTGATACATGGTGCATATCTGAGTACCCGATTCAAACTCAAGTAGCGAGCACTTGCGCTCAAGACTAATTGCAACTTATTCAATATGATGACCTAATGTTATCAAATTCTGTCGTACCTCTGGGTTCAAAATGTTCACTATACCCCTTGATAAAATCCTTGAGGGGTCTAGTTTCCAAAATGGAGTCAATTGTGGGGGGTTTCCACTATTTAGGCACATCAGGGTCTCCCAAAATGCGACATGGCATCCGCTCCTGCCAATTTTGCGTTCAAAAAGTCACACAGTGCTCCTTCCTTTCTGAACCCTGACGTGCACCCAAACAGTGTATTTTCCCCACATATAGGGTATTGGCGTACTCAGGAGAAATTGCACAACAGTTTTTATGTTCCATTTTCTCCTTTTACCCTTGTGAAACTAAAAAATTTGGGGTTAAAAGATCATTTTTGTGGAAAAAGTTAGATTTTTTTATTTTCACGGCTTCATGTTCTAAACTTCTGTGAAGCAGCTGGGGGTTAAGGGTGCTCACCACACATCTAGATAAGTTCCCTCAGGGGTCTAGTTTTCAAAATGGTGTCACTTGTGGGGTTTTTCCACTGTTTAGGCACATCAGGGGCACATCCGCTAATTATTCAAGCAAATTATACATTGAAAAAGTCAAATGGAGCTCCTTCCTTTCTGAGCCCTGCCGTGCGCCCAAACAGTGTTTTTTCCCCACGTATGGAGTATCTACGTGCTCAGGGGAAATTGCACAACAAATTTTGGGGTCAATTTTTTCCTGTTACCCCTGCAAAAATAAAAAAATTGGGGTCTAAAGTAACATTTTTGTGAAAAAAGTTAAATGTTCATTTTTTTATTCCCCATTCAAAAAATTCCTGTGAAGCACGTGAAGGGTTAATAAACTTCTTGAATGTGGGTTTGAGCACCTTGAGGGGTGCAATTTTTAGAATGGTGTCACTTTTGGGTATTTTTTGTCATAAAGGCCCCTCAAAGTCACTTCAAATGTGATGTGGTCCCTAAAAAAATGGTTTTGTAAATTTTGTGGAAAAATGAGAAATCGCTGATCAACTTTTAACCCTTATAGCGCACTAATAATAAAAAAATTTGGTTTCAAAATTGTGCTGATGTAAAGTAGACATGTGGGAAATGGTATTTATAAACTATTTTGTGTAACATATCTCTCTGATTTAACGGAATAAAAATTAAAATTTTGAAAATTGTGAAATTTTCAAAATTTTCACCAAATTTCAAATTTTTTGACAAATAAACGCAAGTGATATCGAAGAAATTTTACCACTATCATGAAGTAAAATATGTAATGAAAAAACAATCTCAGAATCAGTGGGATCCGTTGAAGTGTTTCAGAGTAATTACCTCATAAAGTGACAGTGGTCAGAATTGTAAAAATTGGCCTGGTCATTAACGTGCAAACCACCCTGGGGGGTAAAGGGGTTAAAATCCAAAATGGTGGCCTACTGAAATGTATGTTCAGTAAATGCAGTAAATGTAATGCATGTTCAGTAAATGGGCTCCTTTTGCATCAATTACTGCATCAATGCGGCGTGGCATGGAGGTGATCAGCCTGTGGCACTTCTGAGGTGTTATGGAAGCCCAGGTTGCTTTGATAGCAGCCTTCAGCTCGTCTCCATTGTTGGGTCTGGTGTGTCTCATCTTCCTCTTGAAATCCGCACCATCCGCGCTCAAAAATCCGCACCATGTCAATTAATTTTGCGGAAGCGCTGTGTTTTCGCTGCCATTGACTTGCATTAGAACGCGCCAATTCCGCAAGACTGCATCTGTACTTGCGTTATTGGCGCGTTCTAATGTGCGGATGGTACCCGGGTGTAGAAGAGTCTCACCCACACCCAGGTACCATTAAAAAAGCTGTAAAACAAGAATAAAATAAAAAATAAAGATATATTCACCTTCTGACGGCCCCCGGTCTCCTTCCCTCTGCTCGCGTGCAAGACTGAAGGACCTTCGGTGACGTCACAGTCATGTGACCGCAGGCCCTTCAGCGCTCTGTCTCGCGATATCCCGGCAGCCAGGAACCAGCCAGGAACGAACGCGGCAGCACACGCCGGGGCATCAGAGGGTATAGCTTTATTTTTTTATTTTTAAACATTCTTACGGTCACACTATATAAATCCATGCTGTTTGCATGGATTTATACAGTGTGACCTAGTTGTCAAGTACTTTCCAAGTGATGCTATCGCCTGGAAAGCGCTTGTCAATCTGCATGTGGAAACGCATGTGAATCCGCATGTATTACGCAGGAAAAACACATGTACAATCTGCATGCGTTTTTTCTGCCAGGGAGATGCAGAAATGATGCAGAAATTTTCTGCTTCATTTCTGCATCGTGTGCACATACCCTAATAGTACAGAAAAGCTTTGATTCGGCTCTTAAAAATGTTCCGGCATTTTTTTTTTTGTAACCTTGTTTTTTTCATACAGGAAACAATGCACCAGAACTGCACAGTACAACAGCATCTTCAGACAGTAGGCAGAAGGTTTCATGACATCGCATCCACTTTGCTTGGATATTTAGACCTTGTTCTCATGCAGCGTAAATGCTGAGAAATTCTGCTGCATTCATCTGTCCAAGTAAAGTGCAGTAACTTTTTTAAGTGCAAAATCAAAGCTTTTCTGTACGATAAAAAATACATTGAAAGCCATCATTTGGGGGCCGCACAAAATTATGAACTTGAAAATGACCATGCTATCACTGATGGGTTACCATGGCAGCCGAGAGCCTGCTGAAGACCCCTGTCACTGCCATTTTAGTATTCCTGTGAGGCAGAGTCTGAGATTTTGCCGATATACTGCAATACTGTGGTATTGCAGTATATAGTATAAACAATCAGACCATCACAGGGGAATGAAAAATAAAGTAAAAAAGTTTTAAAAAATATAAAGAA
This sequence comes from Phyllobates terribilis, assembly GCF_046119375.1. Classification (NCBI taxonomy): domain Eukaryota; kingdom Metazoa; phylum Chordata; class Amphibia; order Anura; family Dendrobatidae; genus Phyllobates; species Phyllobates terribilis. The sequence goes on along the minus strand of NW_027362761.1, from coordinate 14,351,211 downwards.
AATTAAAAAAGATAAACAATCTGTTTCTTCTATCGTTAAAATAAAGAAATCGCCACATCCATAAAAGTCTTGTCCATCAAAATATAACATTAGTTAACCTGATCGGTAAACCCCCATGCACAGTGCAGCTGCGAACTACACAGCTTCACCGCGCATGCGCTATGATGCGCCATGTTCCCCGCGCATGCATAGTGAAGCTGGTAATCACACAGCTTCACTGTGCATGTGCTATGATGCGCTATGTTCCCCACGCATGCGCAGTGAAGCTGGTAATCACACAGCTTCACCGCGCATGCGCTATGATGCGCCATGTTCCCCGCACATGCGCAGTGAAGCTGGTAATCACATCCTCACTGCGCAGGAGGCCGGACATCTACAAGTGCGTCTGCGCCCCACAATGTCAGCGCTTGCTGGGAGCAGTATTCAAATACATGGGTGGCGCCAGCAAAGAGTGAATGCTGCGCCCGCTCATGACTGAATATGACAAGCACGCCCCTATGACTGAAAAGGCAGGTAGGATCTAAGTATATTAAAGGTTATAAAATCATTATAGCTGCACCAGTTTTCATGAAAACAGCTGGTTAGTGATGCACATTGAATCACTAACAACGCTATGGGGCAGTGTACATAGCAACTAGGGCGTGACAGGTTCCCTTTAAGGTTTTAAATGTATCCATGAATTTGACAGCTTTACCATGAGAATAATAACTTATACTAGGGGAAATTTAAAGGGAATGGATTATTACAATATAGCTCCAAGACCTGGGCCTCATGCACCTTTAGTGGACCAAGCTGGTAGACATTCCATTTTTTTATCCGGTTTTAGAAACAGACAAAGTAAATTAATTTAAAAACAGATGCAAATGGAAGGGACCCCTTTTATTATTATAAGGTTCATCTGGGTTTCATTATGTGTCCATTTTTTGAATGAAATAAAAGTGCATCATACAGAACTTTATCTTGTGCTCTAAAAACTGACACATAATAGAACTCATAGCAATCAATGGGCCTCTCTCTGCATCTGTTTTCAAAATGGGGCCACATTATATCGACCTGATAGAGTCCTAATCCTGTGTTTTTTTTTGGTAGACCCGTGGATATAGTACGTGTGGTACTTGGTGCTCATGATCTGCGTAACCCAGACAGATTTGTGCAGGTGCTGAACATCCAGGAATCATTCACACATCCTGAATACAACCCCACAACTTTTAGGAATGATATTAATCTTCTAAAGGTAAGATCTCGCTTTCTAAAACATGGTTTACTTACTTGTGACTTTTTATTTTTCTTTCACTAAAAAAAAAAAAATCATCACATTTTTTTACATTTTTTTAATATCTTTCCAGTTAAACAGATCTGCTAATATAACTCCCTTTGTGAGAAATATCTGCCTGCCTCTCAACAACTCCGATGTGAATCCTGGTTCTCCTTGCTCTGTGGCTGGCTGGGGTCAAGTTACTGATTTCGGAAGCTTGCCTAGAGCTCTGATGGAAACCGATGTAAATGTGATCAGTCGTAGAGTTTGTAATCAGTCGTGGAATCAGAACTTTGTTGATAGCATGGTGTGTGCCGCTAGTCGTGGACCACAAAGGAAAGGCTTTTGCTCGGTAAGTAAAAGAGCACTTCCTTTACTAAAATTAACCCCAGTTTATCAGTGTCAGGGCCCCTGCAGATGAGAGTATGAGATATCACCCAGAAAACTAGGACAATTTTTTTCTAATTTTCATCTGATTTTGATTTGTGCGATCGGTATTCATGTGATATCCATGTGAGATCTGTTTTCAAACATCTACACTAAAAATGTACGTGATCAAATACAGTTTCCTAGGTTTACAATAGAAATGTATCTATAAAAATCAGATGCCACTCGGATGTTCCATGTGGGATCCGATTATCTTACTGTAGTGACAAAGACCCTGATTCCAGTGATGTGTCACTTACTGGGCTACTTGCTGCAGTTTTGATAAAATCACTTTTTTCTTTACTGGAAATCTAGCAGTTTTCTGAATGCTGAGCTGTGTATAAGATCACTCACAGCACTGATTGGCAGCTTCCTCTGTACACTGTACATTAGTAGAAAGCTGCTAATCAGTGGTGGAGGTGGAGATACACATACACACACCTAGTCCTGTAGTGATAATTTTCTGCCTATAAAAGACTAATTTTATTGAAACTACAAGTGGCCCAGAAAGTGACACATCACTGGAATCAGGGTCTCTGCCCTTACATCAGGATGCTCGCAAATTATATAACAAAAACCCACTGACAGATTCACTTAGTTGTAGATTGCAAGCAACAGGTGAAATCTGAGGTAAATCCTTAGCATCTCCATAGTAAAATTGTTAGCATTTCTTGCAGGTTTTCACATTGCAGATTCTGAATGAGTTTTAGAAAACAAAATTTTAAACATTAAAGATCGAAGATCTATTTTCTTAAAAGGAAGGTGCCGCGATTTTTATTTTTGTATTAAAAATAATTGATTATATAATCAATAATTATTAATACAAAATTAAATTCACTGTTTTAACTGTTGTTTTTTTATTATTATTATTTAATTCAACAACTGGGGTCTGCCATTTCCATTTTCTGGTGTGTAACAGCAGTTACCTCAAATACGGCAGCCCCTGTACATAGGACTCTGCAGTCGGCCTCCAACCACATATGCTGCATTGAAACAGCCTTAGCTGTCAGCTGGGCACGCTCACTGGGCTGTCCAGGTCACAGCTATGGGAGGAGATCGGCGCCATCTTTTTGAAGCCCACAGCTATGCTGTGAGCTCCAGTTTCCCCCTGTTATGGGGATGATGTCACAGGAGGGGGCAAGGCCTCCTCCTCTACCAGGAAGCTGCTCAGGCTGCTGAAGCGATAAGTTGTGTGAATGAGAGAGGACTGAGGGGCTGCATGATGGAGCTGTGGAGATGAGAAGTTGGTGTTTTACTTTTTACACACAGAACTAAGTATGAGTGCTCTGAGGATGTATTTTGGGGGGCAAAAAATCATGGAATATGGTACTACCTGGGGCTGCATGTGGAAGATTGCACAGGGAGGCTGCTGTATAAGGCTGGTTATTAGGGGTGCTTTCATAGGAAAGGGGCTGCTGCTACTTGTATGGGGCTGCTTGTGGGGGGGGGGGGCTTTCATAGGAAAAGAGTTGATGTTCCTTGTGTGGGGCTGCATACTTTGGGGCTGTCTGGGGAAGAGGCTGATGATAATGACTGCATTCTGGGGGCTGTGCGGTAAAGGGGGAGATGTTACTTGAGCAGGACTGCATGGGGCTATTCGAGGAAGGAGATGATGCTGAATGCTGGGGATTCACATGGGGAAGGGTGTGTTGAATGCTGGGGTACTGTGTTAGGAGGGGGGGTGATGTTCCTTGTGTGGGACTGCATGGGGACGGGGATAATGACAGTTACGTGCGACTGGATCCTGGGGGACTGTGCGGCATAAGATGGTGATGTTACTTGAGCGGGGCTGCATTGTTGAGAGCTATTCGAGGAAGGGGATGTGCTGAATGCTGGCGGACTGTGAGTAAGGGGGGGTGATGTTCCTTGTGTAGTGCTGCATGGGGAAGAGGATAATGACAGTCACGTGCGACTGGATGCTGGGGGGCTGTGCGGGAAAGGGTTTTTGCATTTTCATTATTACTTTTCATAATATAAAAAGTTACACATAGCCCTGATTGTTCAGTTTTGATGGAAATCTACTCTTCCCATATGTACACAAGTGTCAGCACAACCATTGTGAAGAGTGGGCGGAGCTTTGAATGGAGGGGCGAGCCCATGACGGAGCGCAGCTGACAGTCATCATAATTTACAACACACAAGTGGCATAAATTACAACAACCTTACTCCAGTAACCTCGTACAATTCTGTGGAAATTTGCGTCACTTTTGATAATGACTGTTGGCTGCGCTCTGTCCCTCCCCTCAAAGCTCCGCCCACTCTTCAAAATGACAGTGCTGCTGAGACTTGTGTACAGACTGGAAAAGCCTAATTCTATCAAACTGAACAATGTGTGATTTATTTATTTCAAGTTTTGTTAATCAGAAAAAAAGCAAATGTTGCAGAATTGTTAGCCCTATAGATATACATACATTTTTTTTTTAAAAAATGAATGTATAATTTTTTAATGTTTAATCCATTAAAAACTTGAGCAATACCCCAAAAAAACATTAAAAAGCCACAAAATCATTACATTTATAAAGCTGGTTCAATATATGACTTAATTTTTATTCAAGAAAAAAAAACTATATTCTCATTACTTCCTGCCCCTCGTTATAATCCGCACTCCTCACTGCAGTGACTCCATGCTAGCCAGTCCTGTAATGAGGTGACTAGATTGGAGTCTGAGGAGCTGCTGGAATCCCCTCCATTCTGGTCCTGTCGGTGCTGAGCCGTCTACATTGGAGCTGCTCCTGTGAGGACCTCGCTGCAGCTGCTCCGGTCACCTCAGCACTGAGCCCTCTACACTGGAGCTGCTCCTGTGAGGACCTCGCTGCAGCTGCTCCGGTCACCTCAGCACTGAGCCGTCTACATTGGAGCTGCTCCTGTGAGGACCTCGCTGCAGCTGCTCCGGTCATCTCAGCACTGAGCCATCTACATTGGAGCTGCTCCTGTGAGGACCTCGCTGCAGCAGCTCCGGTCACCTCAGCACTGAGATTTCTACACTGGAGCTGCTCCTGTGAGGACCTCGCTACAGCGGCTCCGGTCACCTCAGCACTGAGTCGTCTACACTGGAGCTGCTCCTGTGAGGACCTCGCTGCATCAGCTCCGGTCACGTCAGCGCTGAGCCGTCTACACTGGAGCTGTTCCTGTGAGGACCTCGCTGCAGCAGCTCCGGTCACCTCAGCACTGAGCCGTCTACACTGGAGCTGCTCCTGTGAGGACGTCGCTGCAGCAGCTCCGGTCACCTCAGCACTGAGCCGTCTACACTGGAGCTGCTCCTGTGAGGACGTCGCTGCAGCTGCTCCGGTCACCTCAGCACTGAGCCGTCTACACTGGAGCTGTTCCTGTGAGGACCTCGCTGCAGCAGCTCCGGTCACCTCAGCACTGAGCCGTCTACACTGGAGCTGCTCCTGTGAGGACCTTGCTGCAGCTGCTCCGGTCACCTCAGCACTGACCTGTCTGGAGTGGAGGCTCCGGTGAGATCCTCACTACACACACTCCATGGTAACACAAAACCCATGCAAAAACAATTATAAATAAATAAATCAAACACAGTATGAATGGATAAAACAGGCCGTGATGTTTATTATGAGTATCATGAAGTTTAATCAATTAACGAAGATACCAACTCAATAAATATCAAATAAATATAAATTTAAAGCCATATAACTAAACTAATCCACCCAGCCTAGCTGGGCGATTTTCCCAAACGGCCAGGCCTTGAAAAGGCATGCCCCCCCTCACCACCACATCACAGACATTTTTCGATAATTGTTTGGAGATCGAGATTAAAAATGTCCAGGCCTATTTCAGACAAATGTACTCGGTCTTTTCTGTACATACCGAGAATAAATCCTTCCAAATCTCTATGCCTGAAAGAAAAACCATTCAATAAATGCATACATTTTTCCATTCCTTTGTTTATTCTCTTATGGATTTTTTCCATAAAACTTAGGCTTGGCCTAGACCACAAAAGTCTTGGAATTATTTCAGAAAAAAAAAAGATGTCTTGGGAAAATATATCTTAAGAAAAGAAAGATCACTTTTCATAACTGACAACAGGTCCAAAGTACGATTTTTTCCGAGGTCGTTCCCACCAGCATGAACTATAACAAGGTCAGGTGAAGGCCAACTAACTGCTAACTTCTGCATTTCCGAAACTAAGTCTTTCCAATTCGAACCTCTTACACTGTGCCATAAAACTTGAACTCGATCATTATCAAAAGAAAGATTCATAGTATATGGCCTTTCAATAGCTCGGACCATTGCCCAGTGGACAAAAGAATGACCGACTATCCAAACAATAACTGGACCTGAAAGAATAAACAGATAAACACTATTACTTAAAATGCTAAATTCGGCCTAACATAGAGTTTGAACCTATTTGATTGTTTTTTTTTCTTCTTTGCATTGAATATATGGGAGCATCTACCCAAGATGGAGGGGGTCATATGCCCAGGATGGGGGGGGGGGCGTATACCCAGGATGGGGACCATATTCCATATGCCAGGATGGGGGCCATGTACCAGGATGGGGGGGCATATACTGTGGGGCACTATATAGGGCCATTATACTGTGGGGCACTATGTGGGATCATTATACTGCAGGGCACTATGTGGAATCATTATACTGCAGGGCACTATGTGGAATCATTATACTGCAGGGCACTATGTGGAATCATTATACTGCAGGGCACTATGTGGGATCATTATACTGCGGGGTACTATGTGGGACCATTATACTGTGGGGCACTATAGGGGGCCATTCTACTGCGAGACACTATAGGAGGCCATTCTACTGCGAGACACTATAGGGGGCCATTCTACTGCGAGACACTGTAGGGGGCCATTATACTGTGGGACACCATAGGGGGCTATTATACTGCGGGGCACTATGTTGGACCATTAGACTGCGGGGCACTATGTTGGACCATTAGACTGCGGGGCACTATGTGGGACCATTAGACTGCGGGGCACTATGTGGGACCATTAGACTGCGGGGCACTATGTGGGACCATTAGACTGCGGGGCACTATGTGGGGCCATTAGACTGCGGGGCACTATGTGGGGCCATTAGACTGCGGGGCACTATGTGGGGCCACTAGACTGCGGGGCACTATGTGGGGCCATTAGACTGTGGGGGTACTATATGGGGCCATTATACAGATGGCTCAGCGACTCTGATGAGCGGTGTAGTTACTGATGTCACTGCTCATCACAGCCACCGGGTCTTGTGGAGCACAGTGGAACCTGGAGTGGCTGCTGCTACAGCCTATGGAGCATCGTTCTCTGAACAAGGCTCCATAGCCTTTAGACGTCGGATTCGGGGATCGTCATGGGAACGTCATGGACTGCGTCGGACCTGCTTGGGTTTTTTTTTCTCAAAAATAAATTGATAAACCAGGGAAAGTATAGGGGAGTCTTTATTCAAATAACATTTATTTTTCTGTTTTTTTGTTTTCATTAGTGGGTTAGTAGTGGGGGTGTCTGATAGACACATCTCCATTACTAACCACAGGGCTTGATTTTGACAATTCACAGCAATCATCAACCTCAACTATCATTCCCCCGATTGCCACCGCACCAGGGCAATCGGAAAGGGGCAGGCAAAGCACGATCTAATGTTATGCATCAATTCTAGGGCCGCTGCTGGCTGGTATTTTTAGGCTGGGAAGGGCCCAATAACAAGGGACCTTTGCAGCCTGATAATATCAGCCCACAGCTGTCTGCTTTACCTTGCCTAGTTGCGAAAAATAGGGGGGGACCCCACATCTGTTTTTTTCATTTATTAGGGTAAACACCCTTTAGTGACACATAAAAGGCACTAAAGGGTGCAAGTCTATTATATGTAGTATGTATTGTGAAATTCTAGATCTACTGGACGTTTATTCTATTACACCCCTGCTCCCTTGGAAGTGGACAGAGCAAGGTTACACATTTCTCAGGGAGCAGTGGTATAATGTGTGACCCCACTCGGTCCACTTCTATGGGAGTAGTAAAATGGTGGATGGAGCGTGGGTCACACATTGCACCACTGCTCCCATAGAAGTGGATGGAGTGGTGTCACCTGAAGCGTAGCTAGTGTTTTGGTTTGGGATGGTGAAACTCCTGAGTGGGCCCCTAACCAGGTAACCCTGATTACAACTACAGTGGTGGACCCTAATAGTACATGTAGGAGAACCTCAGCAGATGACCACGTTGTTACTAAAGATATAGAATACTCCATATATTATAATGCCCTCCCCATCGGCCTCCATATAGTAGAATGCCCTCCCCATCAGCCTCCATATAGTAGAATGCCCTCCCATCAGCCTCCATATAGTAGAATGCCCTCCCCATCAGCCTCCATATAGTAGAATGCACTCCCCATCGGCCTCCATATAGTAGAATGCACTCCCCATCGGACTTCATACAGTAGAATGCACTCCCATTGGCCTCCATACAATAGAATGCACTCTCCATCGGTTTCCATACTGTAGAATGCACTCCCCATCAGCCTCCATATAGTAGAATGCACCCCATAGGTCTCCATACAGTAAAATGCACTCCCCATAGGCCTCCATACAGTAGAATGCACCCCCATAGATCTCCATACAGTAAAATGCACTCCCCATAGGCCTCCATACAGTAGAATGCACTCCCCATCGGCCTCCATACAGTAGAATGCACTTCCCATTGGCCTCCATACAGTAGAATGCACTCCCCATCGGCCTCGATACAATAGAATGCACTAACCATAGGCCTCCATACAGTATAATGCACTCCTCATCGGCCTCCATATAGTATAATGCACTCCCCATAGGCCTCCATACAGTATAATGCACTAACCATAGGCCTTCATACAGCATAATGCACTCCTTGTTCTCCCGCTGCTCTGGTCTCTGTAGCGAGCGCCCGCACATCTCAGCACAGTTGGCTCCATGTAGTGACTAGTTACGTCATTACGCCCACTGTCAGTGTCTGCATCAGTGACATCAGACGCAGAGGGGGATTGATGGGAGTGTCACACTCCCTCACTAAACATTGCCTTCAACTGTATCGGCAACCAGTCGATACAGTTGAATTTGCGAGGACGGGCGGGGGGCCCGGAGCTGGCCCCCTCCCCCACCTGGCTCACGGGCCTCACATTGGCCAGGTGGCAGTGCAGGGAGATCGTGTCCCCCCCCTGCTCTGCCGCAGAGTTTAACTGCATCGGCGCAAGTCGATACAGTTTACAGTAGCGTAGCTCTGGGTAGGCCCCTCAGAGCGTGGGCCCCTCAGAGTGTGGGCCCGAGGCAACCTCCCACTCTGCCCCCCCTGCTGGGTGTCACACATTACACCACTGCTCCCATAGAAGTGGACAGAGTGGGGTCACATCTCACATACGTTAGATACTGCATATCTAATCCCTTCCTGTGTGATACACTGCGCTGAGCTCAATATCTAATCCCATCATGTGATACACTACATTGAGCCCTGTATCTAATTCCAGCGTGTTACTCTAAGTGTATCTAATCACACATGTGATACACTCCACGTATCTAATCCCAGTTTATGAAACAGCTAGCAGCACCATCTACCAGTCTCGGTGCTGCCGGCCGTCCTCAGTGACACTGTGCTTATCAGTATCACTGGCAGTCACCAACAAAATGGCTCCGCACTGTGGTCCTAAACTTCATCCTCTCTTATCCTGTTACAAACACCCAGAAGGGGAGGAGAGGAGTGATGTCACACACATGTGAGCAGACCCCGCCCACATTTACTGCTATTGTAATGTGAGCTAGTTGTACACTAGGTTTTCATGGCAAATGTCAGCAGCTGCTCCCCCTAGTGTTTAAAAGTGGAAATACCAAACCTTTTAAAATTATTTTTCATATTTTACTTCATAAAAAAAATTATTTAAAAAATAAAAATAAAACATTAATACTTTAATTTTTTTACAATTGTTGACTTTTTTTTTTGATGGCACCTTCCCTTTAAAGGAAGCATGCAACCATAGTGCGACAACTTATACTATTAGGCCTCGCTCACACGAGCGTATGACACGGCCGAGTTTTATCGGATAGCACTCAAACCAATATTATACTATTCTTATGCTGATTCGGCTCACACGCACCCATAGACTTGTATGTCATCCCAGTGCCACACTTGTGCTGTGATTCTCTGATGTGAGAGCATCGGAGCACAGAGCACTGACATTCGGCTCAGAGCTGAAGCTAGCTGAGAGTCATTAGCATATCGCATCTGATGCTCTCGGGTCAGATCCTATACACTAGTGTGACCCCGGTGTTATACTGTCTCTTGCATCTTTTTCAAGTATGCAGGAGGGTACTAACCCTGTAGATTTTCTCCAGTCTTAACACAAGCTCTCCATATCTGAGACTCTACCGGTTCTTACTCAGATAATGAGCAATTAGTCATGTTGCTAAGGCTGAGTGCCCACGTAGCGTTTTTCAAGCATTTATGCTGTGGAATTTCTGCAGCGTAAACGCTTGTGAAACGCTAGGTAATCCGCACCCCATGGTCCCCAAGGGGATTCCGCATGTTCTATGCACATGCTGCGGATTTTTCCGCAGCGTTTATGCTGCGTACAAAAATCCGCAGCATGTCATTTAATTTTGCGGAAGCGCAGCGGAACTCCCGCCATTGACTTGCATTGAGACGCATAGAAACCGTGACTGTACATTTTTACAAGCGGCTTCTATGCGTCTCTATGTGCGGATGGTACCCAGTTCTGGAGGAGAGGAGACTCTCATCCAGACCTGGGTACCATTCTACCTGTAAAAAAAGAATAAAATAACAAATAAAGTTTATACTCACCTGTCCGGCGTCTTCTCTCTGAATGCCGGCATCGCTTGAGGACCTGCGGTGACGTCACAGTCATGTGACCGCAGGCCCTTCACCGCTGTGTCTCGCGATATGCCGGCAGCCGGGAACCAGACAGGAACGAGCGTTGCTGCCACGCCGGGGCCTCGGGGGTGAGTATAGCTTTATTTGTTTTAATTTTTACGGTCACACTGTATAAATCCATGCTGTTTGCATGGATTTATACAGTGTGACCTAGTTGTCAAGCACTTTCCAAGTGATGCTATCGCCTGGAAAATGCTTGTCAATCTGCATGCGGAAACGCAAGTGAACCCGCATGTGGATCCGCATGTATTCTGCAGGAAAAACGCATGCACAATCTGCATGCGTTTTTTCTGCCAGGGAGATGCAGAAATTTTCTGCTTCATTTCTGCATCGTGGGCACATAGCCTAAGTTGTTAGGGTCTAAATCATGCTTCTGACAATAAACAGCCCCTGTTTCTCTGCCAACTGTATTTTAGACTCGCAAGCTTCTGTGTCTTTTATTTTTTCAAAATGACTCCCTGGAAGGCTTCTCTTTCCTGGGCCTTTAATATCTCTGAATCTCTTTTAGGGTATGTGCCCACAATGAGGAGCCGTGCGGCTTCTGCCCTCATTGTGTAAACGAGCGGCCACAATTTTTTTTTTTTTTCACATGCTGACTTTCTTCATTGATGTTAGTCAAGTAGTCAAGAGGAAAGTCCACATGCGGACCTGCAAGAGAATTTGACATGCTGCGGTCCTGAAAGACACGCCGCATGTCAATGTCCACAGGTGATTTGCAGCCTCTGATGCACGCACAGTGAACATGGGATTTCTAGAGACCCCATCCACTATACTGTAACAACTGGACCCTGCGGGTTTGACGCTGTATAAATACGCAGCGTCAAACCCGCAGCGGCTCCTGACCGTGGACACATACCCTTACTCATCAGGCTCCAAGAACTTCTTGGCCTTTCTCCAGCAGCCTAATAGCCTGCTTCTCAGCTACCTCAGTGGCAAAGATTTCTCTATGTACAATGGGATAATGTCATTGTTCCATAGTGTGAGAGGAGTGGGGAAATTAAAGGGACAGGAATGTCCAGCTGTGAAAAGTATTGCACTTCTTATATCATTGTGTAAATTGCAAACAGATAACAGTATTGTTGCACAGGCAAAAGCTAACAATTAATAATCATCTATATGCCACATATCACCTGGAACATTGATATTGGCATCATTTGAAATATTTGGTGTAGTTGGTATATTGGTAGTTCATGCAAAAACTTTCAGTTTAAGTTATCCTTTGCAGTAAAAAAGATATGCCTTAAATCTGACATATACTTTTTTTTCAGGGTGATTCTGGAGGTCCCCTTGTGTGCACTAACCGCATTGAAGGATTGGTTTCATTTTCTGGACTTTTCTGTGGAGACCCTCGTACTCCAGATGTATATACTCGAGTTTCAGCATTTCTACTTTGGATTCAGAGTGTGATAAGGAAACGTTGAAAGAAGAAAAAGTAACAGTGAACCTATTTTTATTTGAAACTTTTATAGTTACTTAGGTGTATTAGAAATGTGGGGATTATAGTGCAATGAAAAAGTATCTGGCAAATGAACTGTAACCTAAAAAAAAATCATGTTTTTGAAGAGTATTGATCTTCAGTTTATACACACCTTGAATACAGATCTAGACTCTAGACCCCTTATCTTAATGGAGCCTAGAAGCCTGTAGTGAAACTCATTTATTAGGGCTCATTCAGATATCAATTATTTTTCTTGCGCACAAAAAAAAACAGCCAGAGGGCAACTCATCAACGCTTTTTTGCCAGATTTTAGGAGAAAGTCGCAATTTGAGGTTGCGCAAAAAATTGCGCCTACTGCCGTTATCACGCCATTCTCGCACCAGCAATGATAAAGTGGGTGGAGCTGGGTTATGATGGGGTGTGGCGACCTCCGCTAGTCCAATTCATCCAGAACCTGGAGTAAGATTTGTGGCGGACGACACTACATGCCTCATCTGATTCATTAAGAGGTATGTGCCTCTTAATGAATCAGGAGTGGCTTCTCCAAAATGCCCCCTCATCAAGACCAGCGATAGCATGCTGGTCTTGATGAATCGCCCCCTCAGTGTTTCACCAGTGTTTCTGTTTTGATTTTCATCTGAGTTTGTTCAGAGTGTCAGTTTTTTTACATAAGGGTTTCATTATTTTATAGGAAAAAAAAAACTAAATAACTGCTGAAGGTTTCTCAAGCTTCTGAAAATCGAAGCACACAGATGACATTCCAGTGGTGCACATTCTTTTCAAGGACCCATAGACTTGCATTAGTGAGTTTGGTCTGTGTCTCAATGGGACACATCTCCAAGATTTCAGGAGCAAGACTTGGTTCACAAAAATACACAGACATGTGAACAGCTCCATAGACTACAATAGGTTAAACTTTTAACCATGAAAAACCTGGATAGGACTCAATAAACTGACTTCTGAATAAGCCCTTATACTATAGCAAAATGTATGTGTATAAACCTTAGGATTACAAATTGAATATTGTGATGACCTTCAATTATCTTTGAATTCAACACGGCACTGAGGTTTAAATATCATGGCGGACTTGCCTCCGTTTGATTTTAACTCTCCTTCTCTTTTCTTTAACCCATAGATCCTTTTCCAAAACCTTTTCAAAACTAAGGGCTCTTTCACACGTCAGTATTTCCGGTACGTGTGGTGACAGTTTCCACACGTACCGGAGACACTGACACACGTAGACCCATTCACATGAATGGGTCAACACAAATGTCAGTGTGTTTCCAAGGACCGTGTGATCCACACGTAGATATGTCCGTTTTTGGCTGGCAGCACGGATCACACGGACCCATTCAAGTCAATGCATCCGTGTGACACGTACTGGCACTTGGGAATCAGCGGTACAGTTAGTGCTGTTCCCAAGCGCCAGGTGCTGAACGTTGTCCTCATCATAGTCCCCTGCTGGCGCTGCGATCAGCACTAGCAGGGGATCATGATGAGTGTAGTAGTGTGCTCCCGGTGTCTCCACCTGTAAAAATAAGAATCAAATTTTAAAAATCCATATTCTCACCTGTCTTAAGTGTCCCCCGCTGTAATCCATGCGACCGCTCACGCTGAGGAGAATGATTCCTGCAGCGAACGGGCCCCGTAGCTTCGCTGCACTCAGCGAGTGACAGGACACCGCTCGCTGAGCGCAGATCTGGGGCCCGCTCGCTGCAGGAGTGATTCTCCCCGGCTCCTCAGCGTGAGCGGTCACATGGATTACAATGAGGGACACTTTAAGACAGGTGAGTATATGGATTTTTTTTATTTTATTCTTATTTTTACAGGTGGAGACACCGGGAGCACACTACTATTCTCATCATTATCCCCTACTAGTGCTAATTGCAGCTGCGGCAGGGGACAATGATGAGGGCAGCGTTCAGCACCTGGCGCTTGGGAACAGCACTAACTGTACCGCTGATTCCCAAGCATCGGTACGTGTGCTCCTGATGCGGCACATGGGCGGCACTCGACTCATGTGCACATGGACACGGATATCTCCGGTACGGGTTTTTCCGGTAGTGGAAATATCCGGACCTGTGAAACCGACCTAATGATTTGCAAAGAGTGGCTAAAACACAGAAAATATGGTGCAAGGCATGTATGCTAGGTTTTTTTTACTGCAAATTTATCCAAAATTCTGGTACACTTCGCTTACCCTAGCCTTGTGAAAAAAGTTAAATACTTTTTAGCAGCCAATAAGGAAATTTTAATTATTTTGCATTGTTAAAGCTTAAATAAGAAAAAAAATGCTTAGATTCAAATATGCTGATCTATATTCAATAGTTTGAGACTAAATGTAGTTATGCTTAAAAATTGTATATTTTACTTATTGTTAACATGTATAAAAACCTGGATTAAATGATTGAAAAAGATACATATTTCTTTTGTTGCTTTTTACAGTAAATAGGCTTTATATATATATAATATATAGAAACTGAGAACACCTTAACCCCTTAGTGACCAAGCCGATTTTGACCTTAATGACCAGGCCAAATTTTCAAAATTTGACCAGTGTCTTTTTATGTGGTAATAATGTGCCGCCCCTGAGGGTTCAGTCGCCACAGGGGTACTGCACCTCAGATTGAGGTGTGGTATCTCCTCTTCCAGGTAAGGATGGAGCATCATTCAGGACCCCACTTCACACTCAACACTACACCACTCCTGTCCTGTAGGGGGCCTAAATGCACCAGGGTGCTGCCCCGGGCCGGGATAGAGGAGATGGGGGGAACCAAAGATAGGGGGAACCATGTAGTGGGTGAGGGTGGAGGACACACTTTTAGGAAATACTTATAGATTCATATTTAATCTACGGCCGTCTTAAGTTCAAGGTCTTTGATTGTGGTCTTCTGCCAGGGTCCAGCAAGAGTCTGCAGCTGACTGAAGATACACGGTCCTCGTTCTCTGGCCTTGAGACGAGGAGCGGGTCAGAGTTAACCACTGTCTCTACCCGGTCAAGGTCCTGACCTAAGAAGGCCTTGGAGGGGAGCAGAGGAGATAGGATCCCAGGGAGATACGGACGGAGCGGAGTCGCCACCTGTATTCTTTATTCTGGCCTAGTTCGAGGGATTCCTGCTGCAAGAGGGGTGACCGGCCCCCGATATCTGACTTTGTCACTTCAAGTCTCAGTCAGAAAAGCCCGGAGGCTTAGTGGATCCCAGGGGGATACAGACGGAGCGGAGTCGCCACCTGTATCTCTCACACTGCGTTTATCCAGTGGGACCCGGCCTTACACTACGTTCATACCACACACAGTCAGGAGAAGACTTAGTAGGAGAACTTACCAAGGAGAGGAACACACACCAGAGGGGTCTCGACAGGTGCTCCTGATCTACCTGGGAAGTGCTGAACCCCCTTCCCGGTGGCCACAGTACGCCGTGTGTAGCAGAGAGAAGCTTTGCCGCTGAAAGTTCATCTGAAAGTGAGTAAAGCCCGGATGACTTCACACACCGCCTCAGCCTGTTATTTCCTGCGCGGCACTGCACCCACCATTCCTTCTCACACTGCCCTGAGGCCTGCTCCGCCTGTGGGGAGCCGTCCCATCTTAGCTGCCCATAACCCCAGCCTCAGTGGACTGTTGCAGCGCTGGTGTCCATCACCGGAAACCACAGGTGGCGTAGTCAAAATACCACTCATCCTAAAAGAAGCCCATTATTTTGATGTGACAGCCCTGGGCACGGAACAGGTCCAGGCCACGACTGCATCCCCGCGACACCTACACTGACCCGGCTCCGAGTAACCCCATTGCTCAGGGAGGGCGAGGCGTCACAATAACTCTGGAACACTTCAACAGATCCCACCGATTCTGAGAGTGTTTTCTCGTGACATAATGTACTTCATGATGGTATTAAAATTTGGTTGATATAATTGTCGTTTATTTGTGAAAATATCGGAAATTTAGCGAAAATTTTGAAAATTTTGCAATTTTCAAACTTATAATTATTATGCTCTTACACCAGAGAGTTATGTCACACAAAATAGTTAATAAATAACATTTCTCACATGTCTACAAGGGAGTTAGAAGGGTCATTATTCCAACAAAATTTACAAAACCTTTTTTTTTAAGGGACTACAGGACCACGACACATTTGAACTTACATTGGTGGGCCTATATCACAGAAAATACCCAAATTTACACCATTCTAAAAACTGCAGTCCTCAAAGTCCTCAAAACCACATTCAATAAGTTTATTAAGCCTTCAGGTGCTTCACAGAGATTAAAGCAACGTGGAAAGAAAAAATTAACATTTTACTTTTTTTCACAAAAATGTTATTGCAGCCCCAACTTTTTT
Source organism: Phyllobates terribilis (assembly GCF_046119375.1). Taxonomy (NCBI): domain Eukaryota; kingdom Metazoa; phylum Chordata; class Amphibia; order Anura; family Dendrobatidae; genus Phyllobates; species Phyllobates terribilis. The sequence goes on along the minus strand of NW_027362761.1, from coordinate 14,334,888 downwards.
ATTTTCACATGGGTAACAGGAGAAAATGAACACCAAAATTTGTTGTGCAATTTCTCCTGAGTAAGCAGATACCCCATATGTGGGGTAAAACTACTGTTTGGGCACACGGCAGGGTTTGGAAGCGAAGGAGCACCATTTGACTTTTGAATGCAAAAATGGCTGGAATAGAGAGCGGACGCCATGTTGCGTTTGAAAAGCCCCTGATGTACCTAAGCAGTGGAAATCCCCCACAATTGACCTCATTTTAGAAACTAGACCCTTCAAGGAATGTATGTAGATGTCTGGTGAGCACCTTGAACCCCCAGGTGTTTCACAGAAGTTTATAACGTAGAGACGTGAAAATAAATAAATCACATTCTTCCGACAAAAATGTACTTTTCGCCCCCAATTTTTTTTTTACAAGAGTAACAGGACCCTAAAATTTGTTGAGCAATTTCTCCTGAGTATGCCAATACCTCATATGTGGAGGAAAACTGCTGTTTGGGCGCACGGCAGAGCTCGGGAAGAAAAGAGTGAAGTTTTGGAACGCAGACTTTGATGGAATGGCCTGTGGGTGTCATGTCGCGTTTGGAGAGCCCCTGATGTGCCTAAACAGTGGAAACCCCCCACAAGTTACCCTATTTTGGAAACTATACCCCTCAAAGATTTTATCCAGGGGTATAGTGAGCATTTTGAACCCACAGGTACTACACAGAATTTGATAACATTAGGTCATCATATTGAAACATTTTTTCACGAAAATGTTGTTGTAGCCCCAAATTTGTAATTTTCACAATGGTTAATGCAAGAAAACGGACCCCATAATTTGTTATGCAATTTCTCCAGAATGCGATGATACCCCATATGTGGTCAAAACTTCTGTTTGGCAAATGGCAGGGCTAGGAAAAGAAGGAGCGCTATTTGTCTGGAATAGATTGTGAATGCCATTTCGCATTAGCAGAGCCCCTGACAAGCAAAAACAGCAGAAACCCCGCACAAGTGACTCCATTTTGGAAATTAGACCCGTCAAACTTTATAATTTCTAGATGTGAGAACAAAAACATATTTTTTTTTCACTAAAATACTGTTTTAGCACTGTGGGAAATCTATCACGCAGCACTTTTACACAGAAACCTCCCCCTACACATTCCAAGACCCTCAGATTCCGAATCAAGCTAGACACTGCGACACAACTATCTCTGAACCCCACAAAACAGTTCTTGCTTGTTGGAATAAAGTCCTTTCTACCAGGGGTGTATATAAACCCCACCCGCATTTAATTAAAGTGGAATCTTCTGCTGGACATAACGTGTGCGTGTTTAATTGTAAAGTGCTGCAGAATATGTTGGCGCTATATAAATAAAAAATTATTACTGTACTTATTCTCCGAGCTTATTCTTCACATCTCTAATAGAGATGAGCGTTGTTCTACTCGAACTGTTCGCCAATCTCAAATTCGAGCTGTTTTGGGCGGTGTTCGAGCCGGTCGGCGAACACGAACAATTTGAGAAAAATTCGGCTGTTTGAGGTTATGTTCGATAACTGTTCGTGCACCAAAATCATAACTGGATTTTTTCTCAGTAATGATGAAAATTAATGTTAATACGCAGTTTGAGTGTACAGCGGGGCGGGGGGAGGGGCAGGGGATGGATCTCTGCAGGAACAATGAAGATTTTTTTTTCTCTTTCCCGCATTTGCAGTGGGGAGGTGCAATCTGTCAGCCTATCAGCAGCGCACACACGGAGCGAAGTGCTTTTTTTCACACAAGCAAGGGCATGTGTGATTGGCAGTGTATGTCACATGTCCTTGCCCTATAAGACCAAGCCATTTTCCCCGTCGCCACCATTTTCTCACTGCTGCAGCTGCGTGTTAGACGGCACCGCTGTTGCTGTGTGCGCTATACCTTGTTAATTTCAAGCCAATTTTCGCACAAATATACAGATAGCTTGGGAGTAGGGAATAGTTGTGATTGCAGTCCTTTTAAGGACTAGGTTACAGCATTTCCTACGACTTTTATCAGGCAGGTCTGTGCTCTTAAATAGATAGATTGTGGGAGTAAAGACTAATTGTAATTGGAGTCCTTTTCCGGACTAGGTTACATCAGTTCCTATCAGTTTTTGCCAGGCAGGTCTGTGCCAGTGCTGTGCAAGTTTTTTTCACAGCATTTGGCTGAATCTAGCAAAGCTAATCCTTTTTGGCCTATTGCAGAGTGTGTTAGTCAGTGGAGTAGCCTATCTGTGTTGCAAGATATACCACCTGTGTATAGAATACCAATTTTTTTACTGCACCTAGTGAAGTAAAATCTTTTGGGCATAGCATCATTCTATTAGTCCATCTATACTGACCTCCATCAGGTTGCAAACTGAATATAATTTTTTTCTGCATCTAGCTCTGAAAAAATATTTGGGCTTCTAGCAGTGTGTGGGACTTGGTCTATTAGTCCATCTATACTGACCTCCATCAGGTTGCAAATTAAAAATAATTTTTTTCTTCATTTAGCTCTGAAAAAATATTTGGGCTTCTAGCAGTGTGTGGGACTTGTTCTATTAGTCCTTCTATACTGACCTCCAGCAGGTTGCAAATTGAATATAATTTTTTTCTGCATCTAGCTCTGAAAAAATATTTGGGCTTCTAGCGGTGTGTGGGACTTGGTCTATTAGTCCATCTATACTGACCTCCATCAGGTTGCAAATTAAAAATAATTTTTTTCTGCATCTAGCTCTGAAAAAATATTTGGGCTTCTAGCAGTGTGTGGGACTTGGTCTATTAGTCCATCTATACTGACCTCCATCAGGTTGCAAATTAAAAATAATATTTTTCTTCATTTATCTCTGAAAAAATATTTGGGCTTCTAGCAGCGTGTGGGACTTGTTCTATTAGTCCATCTATACTGACCTCCATCAGGTTGCAAATTAAAAATAATTTTTTTCTGCATCTAGCTCTGAAAAAATATTTGGGCTTCTAGCAGTGTGTGGGACTTGGTCTATTAGTCCATCTATACTGACCTCCATCAGGTTGCAAATTGAATAAAAAAAATTTCTGCATCTAGCTCTGAAAAAATATTTGGGCTTCTAGCGGTGTGTGGGACTTGGTCTATTAGTCCATCTATACTGACCTCCATCAGGTTGCAAATTAAAAATAATTTTTTTCTGCATCTAACCCAGCCAATAGTTTTGGCCTAATACCACAGTTTGGCCACTCAGCTCTGCTCGGTTACCATCCATTGTTTTTTTGTGCAAACAACTCCAGAGTTGTGAATTAGTTAACCACCAAAATGAGTGGAAAAAGGCCTGCTGCTGGTGGAAAGGGGAATAGGCGTGTTGGGAAGGGGAAAAAAGGTTGTGTCCGTGGGGTAGGTGCAGAAGAAAGACCATCTTCCAGCCAAACTAAAATGTCTACTTCTTTTAGCGGACAATGTGATAAGATCCCTTTCTTACGGCCACGCCAATTGCTACAAATTCCAGATGAGGCACAAAAACAGCAGGTGCTTCAACGGATATCAAGTGCTCCTTTAAGTGGGCTCTCCTCCACATCAACTTCAACATCACAAATACTCCAGTCCTCAAAGGTGTCACCCAAATCGCACTTGCTTCCTCACAGCTCCCAAATCTCCAGCTGCCCGTCTGAGTATGAGGTAGAACAGATGGTTGAGTCTGCAGAGCTGTTTACTCATACTATAGCCTGGGAATCAGAGGTCGACTCCAGCGCTTCTGTGAATCCAGACGAGGAAATGATCTGCACTGATGCCCAGAATCTTTATGAGTCGGATCCAGGACCAGACGCAGAAGGTTCTGACCATAATGTAGACCCTCATTCCCAAACTGTAACTCCTGTTGGTGGAGACAATGAGGAAGACGATGATAAGACTCAAATACCTGATTGGAGCGACAACTTTAGTTTTTTGTCAGGGCAGGAACAGGTTGGCTCTGAGGACGACGGGTGTGATAACGCACAGGGTGATGATGATGAGGTCGGAGATCCCACTTACTGTCAACCCACAGTCAGCCAAGAGATGAGGTCAGCAGAGGAGGTGGAGGAAGATGCTAGTGACGACGAGGTCAGGTTGCGCCTTCCTGGACAGAGACGTAGTACTGGAAGCACGTCAACAACTGCATCCTCAAACACAACTCTGCCTCTCACCACAAGTCGTGGTGGCTCTTCAGGTCGCATGGGTGCTAAGCCTTGCATAGCCTGGGCATTTTTTCAGATCGATAAAGATGACCCAACTCGTGTTATCTGTAACATTTGTCAGCAAAAGCTAAGTAGAGGCCAAAAAATACATAGTTTGAGTACTTCATGCATGAACCGGCACATGGACATGAAGCATAAGTTGCAGTGGGAAGCTCAGTGTGCTACAATGCGGTCTAGCCGGCCGGGCCAACCACCGTCTGCCATATCTTGTGCATCCGCGGCCTCTTCATCCTCTGTGACTGGGGGGACAGCAGTCACACCTGTTTTGGGGCGCAGACCTGCCACCTCTTTACCCGCAACAGCCAGCGTGATTGGCAGGTCATCATTTTCTTTGGAGGTGGTAACACCAGCTGGTCTTGAGCGCTGTCCGACATCGATAGCACCACCTTTGGATCAAGGCAACCTAACATGTCCGCCTGCATCTTCCTCACAGACCGGCAGTTTGCCGGGGACACCCTTATCAACCCCGTCTAAGCACAATAGCCAGCCCTCGGTCCCTCAGATGTGGACAAGTAAAAGACCATTTCCTCCTAGCCATGAGAAAGCTAAGAGGTTGAATTTCACCATCTGCAAGCTCTTGGCTACAGAAATGCTGCCTTTCCGCCTGGTGGACACAGAGGATTTTCGAGACCTTATGTCCGTCGCAGTGCCCCAGTACCAGATGCCCAGTCGGCACTACTTCTCAAAGAAAGGTGTGCCTGCGCTCCACCAGCATGTCGCACACAACATCACCGCTTCTTTGAGAAACTCTGTGTGTGACAGGGTGCATTTCACCACAGACACTTGGACGAGTAGGCATGGACAGGGGCGTTACATGTCGCTGACTGGGCACTGGGTAACTATGGTGACAGCAGGACAAGGGGCTGCTGTCCAAGTCTTGCCGTCCCCACGAGTTGTGCGTCAATCCTCTTTATGTCATTTTTCCTCCACTGCTTCTGCCTCCTCAACCTCCTCTCGGTCTTCCACCTGCACCCAAAGCCTGTCTGGTCATGCCACAAGCTTTCTAACTGCGCAGAAGGGATCCTGCACACCTCCTTACTATGCTGGCAGTAGGGCTCAACGTCATCAGGCGGTTTTTACATTGAAATGTCTGGGAAATGTGAGTCACACAGCTGAGGAGTTGTGGTCAGCTCTGGAGAACCAATTTCATGAATGGTTGTCTCCACTGGACCTGAAACCAGGGAAGGCCGTGTGCGACAATGCTGCAAACCTGGGTGCGGCCCTTCGCCGGGGCAATGTCACACACGTGCCTTGTATGGCTCACGTGTTGAACCTGGTTGTCCAGCAATTTTTAGCCCACTATCCCAGACTAGATGGCCTTCTGCAGAGGGCACGGTCGCTGTGTGCTCACTTCCGCCGTTCGCATCCCGCAGCTCAGCGACTTACATCTCTACAGAAGTCGTTGGGCCTGCCACTTCACCGGCTAAAATGCGATGTGCCTACCCGGTGGAATTCAACTCTGCACATGTTGCAGCGACTGTGGCAGCACCGACAAGCCCTGGTGCAATACGTTCTGACGTATAGCCTGGGCCAACGAGATTCAGAGGTGGGGCAAATCACGCTGGAGGAGTGGTCTCAGATCAGGGACCTATGCACCCTTCTGCACAGTTTTGAAATGGCGACGAAGATGTTTAGTGCTGACGATGCCATTATCAGCATGACTATTCCGGTGATTTACATGCTGGAGCACATGTTAAACAGAATTCGGAGTCAGGTGGTGGCACAAGAGGAGGTGGAGGAAGTAGAGGAGGAGGAGTTGTATGCGGAAGGGCTAACATCTGCAAGGTCCAGACGGTCGGCAGCACCAGGGCGGCAGGCATGTGAGGGTGGGGGAGATGGTTTAACCAGGGCGCATGGTAGCAGCCAAACTAGTGAGGAAGGTGCAGGAGCCCAGGAAGAAGTGGAGGACGAACTGATGGAAGACTCATCAGATGAGGGAGACCTTGATCACATTTCTGTTGTGCGAGGTTGGGGGGAGAGGACAGAGGAAGGAAGCATGATTGTTACCTCGCCACCAACACAACAGGGACTTGGTGCTCCTGGATGCGCAACACACATGAGTGCCTTCTTGCTGCACTACCTGCAACATGACCCTCGAATTGTGAGAATTAGAAATAATCCTGACTACTGGGTTGCCACACTGTTAGATCCCCGGTACAAAAGTAAATTTGCAGAAATTATTCCTGCCATAGAAAGGGATGCACGCATGCAGGAGTATCAGCAGAGACTGTTGCAGAATCTTACATGTGCTTTTCCACAAAATACCAGTGGTGCACGTAGTGAATCTCACAGTTCCAACTTGCCAACCGTGGTCTGTATGGAATTGTTCAATAAAGGGCCCAAAATTAAGATAACATAGATGGGAGAGGTCTCTATGAATAGGAATTCCTAAGTATTTGATACCCTGTGAGGGCCAGGCAAAGGGAAAGTTGGACTGGATGGAATCCTATATGGATTTAGGGAGGGAGACATCGAGGGCCTCAGACTTCGCTGCATTGATTTTAAAATTTTACCATGTAACAAAGTGATCTATTTCAGCCATAACAGCAGGGATGGATATATGTGATTGAGTGATATATACTAGGACATCATCAGCAAATAGAGAGCACTTGTACTCGGTGCCTCCCACCTCAATCCACCTAATATTGGGGTTATGGCGAATTGATGAGAGCAGGTGCTCCGTCACTAGGATGTATAAGAGAGGGGACAGAGGACATCCCTGCCTTGTCCCATTGGTGATTGTGAAAGGTGATGAAAATGTTCTGACGCACCCCCTGGGCCTTGGGACACCCGGAGCCGGACCCTTTTTGGTGGATGCTGGTGGTTGTAGTCTTCGTGGCGGCGATCCGGTTCCGTGGCTCAGGGCGGTCAAACCAGTGGCGGAACTATTTATGTGGTTTTGATGTTTAAATGTCCGACTACGCCACCCGTGGATTGCGGTCAGAGTGAACCGCCGCTACAGGGCAGACCGCTAAGGCTGGTGTTGTGGGTGCAGCAGAGCGTAGCATAACTCCCCACGGGAGGAGTATAGCCTCAGGGCAGTGTATGCGGAGGATGGGGGTGATGGTGCAGGGCAGCAGCAGTAACGACACGGAGTCAGTGATGCAGTTCAGGGCCTTTACTCACAGTTCTTATTATCCAGACCACGTCTGCAGGTAACGGCTGCCCACGTCGTACTGTGCTCACCAGGTGAGGGGCTCAGACAACTCCCAGATAACTTTGGAGCGCTTCACAGGACCCCCTTTGTGTGTCCTTTGTCTGGCCTTTCTTACCAACACTTCTGTCCGGCTGCCTCGGGCCTCCTCTTGGTAAACTTGGCGCCAGTTTCCCTGACCCTATGTGGTGCCTTCCTAGCGGGTGGAGCAAGGGGCTGCGCCACATAAAATGTCAGAGCCTCCGGTTTCTAGCTGAGGGTCGTTTCCTGCCTCCACTAGTTCGGGGACCGGTCTCCCCCTTTGGCCTGACCCCTCCACGCAGGTGGATTCGGGCGTGCGGTGGCGACTTGCCCGTCCGCACCCCTGGGATCCCTTCATTCCTCGTTCCTGGAGCCTTCTCCGCTCCTCTTCCTTCCTTCTCCCTCTTGCAGGCCTGGGCCTCTGTTACTAGGCCCGCCTCCGGAGCAGAGCTCATGCAGAGCCCCTGCTCCCTGCCACTTCTGCTCAGACTTCTCTGCACTGAACTAAGATGGTACCCACCTTTTATACTCCCTTCTCAATGCACCCAGGAACTGCTTCCTCCCTGCTCCTGCACTGCAGGGTTCCCCTTCCTCAGTGTTCCCTCCCCCCACTCCAGCCAGGGACAGGGACTGTCGTGCCCATCTCAGGGGCATATTGGTCGCCCTGCCCCACGGCAATGTGGTGTAATGCATGCAGGTGTCGGGTCCTGATCCACACTCCATCCTTATCTGAGAGTGAGATATCACACCTCTGGGTGAGGTGCAATACGTCTGTAGCAACCGAGCCCTCGGTGCTACAGTTCCATCTATCTTCAGCCTAGGTGACGTATTGTGATACAGGGCCGTGATTTTGGCTATAAAAGGGTCCCCTAGACCCCTACCCCAAGCTTTTTAAGAGAATCATATATGGCGTGCCAGGAGACTCTATGGAATGCTTTCTCAGCATCCAACGAGAGTATCTACTTACAAATTTTTAACTGCATCTAGCCCAGGAAATACTTTGTGCCTAGTAGCAGTGTCTGCTAGTCAGCGGATTATCCCGGCTGTTAAGCAAGCTACACCACCTGTAGTTTGGACACTTAATTTTTTCAAAGGAAATGCTTCGGGACCACGGAATACTTAGTGAAGAGCATCAGGAGGCACCCCAAGGCATAGGGGCTGGGACTGGCACTAGGATGCCTTGCGGTGGACAGCCGAGCTCGATCCTTATAAAAGCTTTTTAACTGCAGCAGCTTTAGTGGACGCTACTGGAGCTGGAATTACGCGGCTGCTGGCATGAGACTTGCCCTCCAATAGATCCTTGTAAATGGATTTAAAGTGTATTCATTCAAATTAGAGGGACAATTTAAATTAAAAAGCTTAGAGCTGCCTCCACCACAGGGGGGCTCTCTCGACCCACCAGCGGACAGGCACCAGTATTGGGAGAGGGGGGCTGGCCGTCAGGGTTCACCGCGGCTCTGGCACAAACCCGGCGACACGGAGGTGGCACGGGCAGGAGCGGACTGGCCGTCTCGGCTTCTCACTTTTTGGATTTTAGAAGGGCATAACATGCCTATATCTGTGTCTCCCCCTCCTTTTACTCCTCCACCTCTTTTCTTTTCGCATGACTATATGTACTTGTCACTTTTCCATGTGTTAGTTGTGTCTTCTGAGCAGTTTGTCAGCTTTTGGACACCTTTGAAGGTGTTTTCTATGTGTTTCTATGTGTTTTTGTTTGCCTGCCATTGGTTTTAACGGTGTTCGAAGGTGTTCGACGAACAGTTCGACGAACAGTTCGGCGAACACACGGGTGTTCGACGAACCGAACCGAACTCGAACACTACGGGGGTGGCTCAACACTAATCTCTAATCCATCCTCACACATCACCTCTGGTGGGCCTGTTGAGGCCACAGCACCAAATTTATAATTTACACGAGGGGTATTGGGAGAAATTGGACCCGACAATATGTTATGCAATTTTTACCGAACACAGTGATACCCCATATGTGGTTGTGACGCGCCCCCTGGGCTGTGGGGTACTCGGTGCCGGGCCGGTTGTTGCTAGGGGAGATGTCACAGTGGCGGTGACCCGGTCTGTGACCCAGGGCGGTCAGTAAAAAGGGGGATTTTATAGTTTTTATGTACAAAGTTCGTGACACCACCTGTGGTATGCGGCTAAAGGGAGCCGCCGATGCGGAGCAGGTCCTCTGGAGCTGATGTTAGTGCAGCAAAGCTGGTGTGGCTCTCCACAGGAAGAGCTAGCTCCAGGGCAGTGTAGATGTAATAGGTGATGCTGGGCGTTGTAGTGCAGGGATGATGGCGCAGATAATAATCACAGAGACAGTGGGGTGCAGTCTTCCGAGTTTACTCACAGTTGTTAAGTTCCTCAGGTTGCACTGTCCAGCTTACAGCCTCCCACCTCGCGCTGCGTTCACCAGGCAGAGGTTCAGTAATCCCTCAGGTAGTTCAAGCGTGCCTGACAGGACCCCTTTCTATGTGCCTTCCTCAGTCGTCTTCCTGCGCTGGCTCTCGCCCTCCTGCCCTACGCCTCACAATCAGTGTATCAATCCGGCAGCCTTGGGTCTTGTCGGGCGACCTGCAGTCCCTTGGACCCTCTGTGGCCACCTTTTCAGTGATGTAATTGTGGTTGTGGCCGCTGCACCTTGAAAGTACAGCAGCCTCCGGTTTCTAGCTGAGCCTTGTAGTTCTCCACTAGTTTAGGGGCCGGTCCCCTCTGCGGCTTGATCCCTCCACACCAGGTAGATTCGGGCGTACGGGTGGCCTCCAGCACTGCCCGTACCCCTAGGATCCCTTCCTCCTCTTGGAGCCTTCCTTCCTACTCCTATCCTCTCCTCCTGGGCCTCTCTGCTAGGCCCACTCTGGGGCAGAGCTCGGGCAGAGCCCCTGCTCCCCTCACGTTCCTCCTCCAACTCCCCTCTCTCTCACTGGAGACTGCCCCTCTTTTCAAGATGGTTCCCTCTTTTATACAGCTTCCTTTCATGTGCTCCCCTAATCTACTTCCTCCACCCACACCCACTACATGGTTCCCCCTCACTTGGTTCCCCTCCACTCCAGCCAGGGACCAGGGACTGTGCTCTCCCTTAGGAGCAATCTCGCCCTGCCCTACTGAAGTGGATGTGTTGGATGCAGGTGTTAGGGTCCCGGGCAGCACTCTATCCTTACCTGAGAGTGGGATACCACACCTCTGTGTGAGATGCAGTACCCCTGTGGCGACTGAACCCGCGGGGGTGCCACAGTTGTACGCTACTGTTTGAGCACACGGCGGGGATCGGATGGGCAGGAGTGCTACTTGGCTTTTAGAATGCAGATTCCGTTTTAATAGATTGTTGGCTCCAGTACCTGAGCCACTGAGGTGCAAGGTCAGAAAAAAACCCAGGTGACCCCATATTGGAAACTTCACTGCCTAAGGAATTCATCTATGGGTGAGTATTTTGAACCCATAGGTGCCTCAAAGAATTTTACAACCCCTGGCAAAAATTATGGAATCACCGGGCTCGGAGGATGTTCATTCTGTTGTTTAATGTTGTTGAAAAAAAGCAGATCACAGACATGGCACAAAACTAAAGTCATTTCAAATGGCAACTTTAGGGCTTTAAGAAACACTAAAAAAAAATGAAGATTAAAAATGTGGTACTCAGTAAGGGTAATTTTTTACAGACCAAGCAGAGGGAAAAAATTATGGAATCACTCAATTCTGAGGAAAAAATTATGGAATCACCCTGTAAATTTTCATTTCCAAAACTAACACCTGCATCAAATTAGATCTGCTCATTAGTCAGAATCTAAAAAGGAGTGATCAGACCTTGGAGAGCTGTTGCACCAAGTGGACTGACATGAATCATGGCTCCAACATGAGAGATGTCAATTGAAACAAAGGAGAGGATTATCAAACTCTTAAAAGAAGGTAAATCATCACGCAATGTTGCAAAAGATGTTGGTTGTTCACAGTCAGCTGTGTCTAAAATCTGGACCAAATGCAAACAACATGGGAATTTTGTTAAAGGCAAACATACTGGTAGACCAAGGAAGACATCAAAGCGTCAAGACTGGAAACTTAAAGCAATATGTCTCCAAAACAGGAAATGCACAACAAAACAAATGAGGAACGAATGGGAGGAAACTGAAGTCAATGTCTGTGACCGAACTGTAAGAAACCGCCTAAAGGAAATGGGATTTACATACAGAAAAGCTAAACATAAGCCATCATTAACACCTAAACAGAAAAAAACAAGGTTACAATGGGCTAAGGAAAAGCAATCGTGAACTATGGATGACTGGATGAAAGTCATATTCAGTGATGAATCGCGAATCTGCATTGGGCAAGGTGGTGATGCTGGAACTTTTGTTTGGTGCCGTTCCAATAAGATTTATAAAGATGACTGCATGAAGAGAACATGCAAATTTCCACAGTCATTGATGATATGGGGCTGCATGTCAGGTAAAAGCACTGGGGAGATGGCTGTCATTACATCTTCAATAAATGCCCAAGTTTACATTGATATTTTGGACAGTTTTCTTATCCCATCAATTGAAAGGATGTTTGGGGATGATGACATCATTTTTTAAGATGATAATGCATCCTGCCATAGAGCAAAAACTGTGAAAAGATTCCTTGAAAGAAGACACATAAGGTCAATGTCATGGCCTGCAAATAGTCTGGATCTCAATCCAATTGAAAATCTTTGGTGGAAGTTGAAGAAAACGGTCCATGACAAGGCTCCAACCTGCAAAGCTGATCTGGCAACAGCAATCAGAGAAATTTGCAGCCAGATTGATGAAGAGTACTGTTTGTCACTCATTAAGTCTATGTCTCAGAGACTGCAAGCTGTTATTAAAGCCAGAGGTGGTGCAACAAAATACTAGTGATGTATTGGAGTGTTCTTTTGTGTGTTTGTTTTTCATGATTCCATAATTTTTTCCTCAGAATTGAGTGATTTCATAATTTTTTCTCTTTGCTAGGCCTGAAAAAAATTACCCTTACTGAGTACTACATTTTTAATCTTGATTTCTTTTAGTGTTTCTTAAAGCCCTAAAGTTGCCATTTGAAATGACTTTAGTTTTGTGCCATGTCTGTGATCTGCTTTTTTTCAACAGCATTAAACAACTGAATGAACATCCTCCGAGTCTGGTGGTTCCATAATTTTTGCCAGGGGTTGTATAACATTGAGACGTGGAAATATGACATTTTTGTGGTAAAAATGTGATTTTTGTATTTTCTGCATATTTGTCAGGTATACAAGGGTTAATAGCTGAAACTTGACCCCATAATTTATTGTGCAATTTCTCCCAAACGCAGTGATGCCCCACATGTTGTCTGAAATTACTGTTAGGTCACACATCATGGCTGAGAAGAAAGGAGCGCTATTTGGCTTTTGGAGCACAGATTTTGCTAGAATAGTTTGTGGGTGACATTTGCTGAGCCCCTAAGGTGCCAGAAGAGCAGAAAAAAACCCAAATTAACCCCATTGTAGAAATTACACGTCTCAATGAATTAATCTTCGGCTGCAGTGACTATTTTGTAACATCCACGCCAGTTTTTTTTTCTGGAGAATGGCAAATATGCCAGTTTAGTGCACATACATTGTGCCCCCATATATTGTAGAGCCTCCATACATTGTGCTCAGCTTGTGTTTCTGGCGATACGTACCCCGTAAATTGTAAAGTGCTCTCTCCCCACTACAATAATGCCAAACATGTGGCCGCTTACTGTGGTTTGAGGCACAGTGAGGCTCAGAATGAGAGGGCATTTGGTTTCGGGAGCGCAGAATTCACTGGATTTTATTTGAGGGGGTGAGAGCCATGTCGCTTTTCGAGAGTCTTTGTTCAACCAGTATTGTGGGAACTGGTTTTGTGCGGGATAAATTATGGTTTTTATTGGTAATATTTTGGGATACATAATATCTTTAGATCGCTTCCAGAATACGGCTGGATCATTCTTGTGTTTTACGCTGAGCACTTACGTCTGGATTTCCGTGTAAATCTCACAAAAACGCGATTCAGACAAAACCACTCACCTTGAGGCAGATGGAGACAATATGTAGTCCATTTGCTGTCTGCTTCGGTGGCATCCATCTTTTTAGGCGTCCACAGATCTGTGGTTGCCCACACTTGTGTGTTCAAAAGATGCCTAAAATGATGGGACACCGCCAAAACGGAGACCAGTCCAATGTGACTCCATCTGTCTCATAAGTGAGTGGTTACTTTAAAGGGTTTTGTCTGAAACACAGTTTTGGAGAAACCCCGACATAAGTGCAGGATAAACGTGACCCGAGCCTTGTTCCAATTTTTGGGAGGTAGAATGAGCAAATAGGCAGCAGTACCAGAATAGTTCTTATTTTTATTTTTGCGTCGTTCACCATACAGTATAAGTGATAAGGTGGATTTATTCTTCGGGTCGGTGCGATTACAGCGATACCAGATTTATGTAGGTTTTTTTTTTCCGGTTTTGCTGCTATCACACAGTAAAAATGCTTTTTTTATAAAAAAAAGTAGTGCTTTTCGTTGCCTTATTCTGAGAGCAGTAACTTTTTTATTTTTTGGCTAACAGCTGTATGAGGGCTTATTTTTTGCGGCATGAGTTGCTGATTTAGGGGTACAAAATAATTTTTGATCGCTTTTTATTCAGATTTTTCAAACACATAATGAACAAAAATCAGTAATCAAGTTATTGTTTTTATTTTTTGTGCCGTTCACCGTGCGGTAAAAGTGATAAGACCGATTTGTTCGTCGGGTTGGTATAATTTACAGCAATACCAGATTTATTTTGTTTGTGTTATGTTTTGCTATTTTTACACACTGAAACCAATATTTTACAAAAATGAATGTTTTTGCATCGCCATATTTTGAGAGCTGTAAGTTTTTACTTTTTTTTGCCGAATGAGCCATATTAGGGCTTGTTTTTTGCGGAACGGTTTGGCATTTTCATTTGTTCAATTTTTTTTTTTTTTTATATAGGACTTTTTGATCGCTTTCTATTTGCTTTCTTGTGAGTCAGCATGATGAAAAGTCACATTTTTGGCTTGTTTTTTATTATTTTTTCACGGCGTTCACAATACAGAATAAATAACGTGCCAGTTTTACAGAGCGGGTCGTTACAGATGCGGCGATACCAATTATGTGTACCTTTTTTTTGTTTATTTTTGTTTTATCACAAACGTTGTTGTTTTTTTTTTTAGCGAAATGGCTTTTCATGATTTGTGTGCACTTTTTTTGTGTTTTTTTTATTACTTTTTCACCAAGTCCCACTGTGGGACATGTATAATTTTTATTTTGATTGCTGGTCTCATACATTGCAGTACTTGAGTCACTGATACAGCCTGTGAGACCCAGCTTATGGCTATGATCACACTATCAGCATTTGGTCAGTATTTCACATCAGTATTTGTAAGCCAAAACTAAGACTGGGTGAAAAATGCAGAAGGTATGCACGTGTTTCTATCATACTTTTTCTCTAAATGTTCCTCACCTGGTTTTGGCTTACAAATACTGATGTAAAACACTAATCAAATACTGATAGTGTGACCATAGCCTATAGCTGGATCTCACAGGCCACTGTACCCGGGGGTCATCACATGACCTCAGGGTACCATGATATCCATCGGGACTCGCGATTCTCATCACGGGGGTCCAATGGTTACTAAGGGGGTCTTTTGACCCCCTTCTAACCACTTAAATACCGCTGTTGTGATTGACAGCAGTATATTTAAGGGGTTTATTGGCCCTGATCAGCTTCAAAACCAGCCGGGCCTGATACTGCAGGGTGTCAGCTGTCATATACTATTATTCCTCAGTGCTGTTAAAAAGCTGCGCTGAGGGATAAGTACCCTTAACGACCACCATTAAAAGACAAATTGGCGGTCATTAAGGGGTTAAAGGTGAAAGTCTGTTCACTGAAGACAGATTTCACTCATGAATTGAGATTATTGAGATTTAAATATTATTTTCACGTAGACTACTGATTTATGGTAAAATAAAATGACAGTTACTCTTTAAAAGACATCCGCTATTTGACCCCCATTCTGAGCCAGAGGTGCTAGGACTTTGAACCAACCTGGTTATTTATCAAACTGATGCCCATTTATTCAGCTACTGTTGCATTCCCTTTATTGCTTACATTTCACATGTCTATGTCTATGGTATTGCAGATCAGTTGCATTCACTTGATTGGGACAAAGTTCTACTGAATTATAACACTAGGGACAGCCACTACTAAAAGTATGGATCTTATGTGCCTGGTAAACAATGAGAGGAATAAACATCATTGCTCCTTTAGACAGCTGATTTACTATGGATAACTTATCCTAAAGTAGCATAACGTATAATATACAGTATTAGTAACTATATTTTATTGTAAGATCTACTTACCTTATTAATACCTATTAGAAACTATTTAAAAACCAATAGCACAAATTAATCTAACAAGTTTTATTCAGGCAGCACAGTGGCTCAGTGGTTAGAACTGCAGCCTGGCAGCGCTGGGGTCCTGGGCTCATATCCCACCAAGGACAACATCTGCAAGGAGTTTGTATGTTCTCCCTGTGTTTGTGTGGGTTTCCTCCCACACTCCAAAGACATACTGATAGGGAATGTAGATTGTGAGCCCCAATGGGGACAGCGATGATAATGTCTGTGAATTGTAAAGCACTGCGGAATATGTTGGCGCTATATAAATAAAAAGATTATTATTATTCGGGGTCACATTTTGTGTACACATTTATGCAGGAGTACTATTTAAGATATATTTTATTATGAGGCATAACGTGGAACATATTTTATTAAAGCACCACACCAGCATTTTGGTTTTTTTTCAGCACTGGAGTGGTGCTTTGAACCTGAGGTCCCTGCACCTCCTCTTATACTCACCCTCCGGCGTCTTCACCTTTTTTCGGTGCCGCTCTGGTCCCACTGCACCATCTTATGACCATAGCTTGTGACTGCACGGAAGTCAGAAGCTGCGTCACAACCGCTCAATGCAAGTCTATGAGAACTAGAATGAGGCTCTCATAGACATGTATTGAGTTGTGACCTCCCGCTCGCTTCATGAAATACTGGAGAAGCCGACAGGTCACAAACTGCCAGAGACAGACAGGAGCAGCACTGATAACAGATGAAGACGCTGGAAGATGAGTATAAGACAGTATAAGACAAGGGGCAGGGGACTTAGATTTGAAGCACCACCCCAGTGGTGTTTTATGGAAGACAAAATGTGAGGCACCTATTTATTCAGGGTCACAATGTGGGGCATTTTATTTGAGGCAAAGAGTGGAGCATATTTTTATTTAGGTGCATGTTTTATACAAGAGCACAGTGTGTTGCAACGAGAGAGGACGCTCTGAATCAACACCAGTGATGCCTATCAGACTGAACCACGCCATATGTGGGGATTATAAAAGGTATTTTTGTGCTTTGCAGAGGTGATTAGGGACTTATGCACAGCTTGCTAGAATACTGTAAAAGAGGCCCGAAAGAGTTTATATTGGGAAAACCTGGTGACAGGTTCCCTTTAAGTCAGGTTCCTGTCATTGAGACACAGGTCTCAGGAGCAGTGTTTCTTCAAACTGCAGCCCGTCCTGACATGTGACTATGACGAATTTTGCCATGTGAATTTTGGGACGGGACCATTTAGGAAAATTTTAGATAGTGAAGGCAGCCCCTTTCATGCTGTGTTTTAAACTTTTGCTAAATCCTTCAGTTGTACTATTTCGTAATAGGAACAAAGCAACGGAAAGCAGGTCGGGGATGGATTCATCATTGGATGCACCTCAGAGCCCACCTGTACCTATTGACTTTAATGAAGTTCGTCAGGTTTCTGTCAAGGTGCCCATCTAAATTTCAAACCTAAGTTTTCGTTCTTATAAGTCCACACTGATGCAGTCTCCTCAGTGATCCTCTTTGCCCACAGGTCAAAGCATCTTGCCGCTTAGAACCTCACAACGTGCCCTGGTCCAAGGGCAAAAAGGAGCATTTTAAATGGGCTTTCTTCACAGTTAACAATTTAAAGGTTTCTTCCCCCCCTTACAACCTTTTTCATGTCATCAGAGCGCCCATTTTTAAAATAAAATTATAATTGCCCTGCTCCAGTGCCATTTCTTGGCTACTGCTTCTGGTGACTCTTGCATGGCTGCAGCGGTGACTTCATGACTACAGCTCATATGACTGCTGCAGTCAATCACTGGGAATAGAAGTAATGCTGGTGTAGATGGCACAAGCCACTGAGCCCAATGGCTCAGCAGTCACATGCACTGTAGTCATGATAAACTATCACCAGGAGCACCAAAAGAAGAGTAATGCTGATTTTATTATTTTTAATGTAGGCACGCATCTTGGGATTTTCAGTTTTTTTGCGTTTTTGCATTCCCTTTCTTCCCAGAGCCAGAACTTTTTTATTTTTCTGTCAATATTACCGTGTGAGGGCTTGTTTTTTTGTGGGACGAATTGTACTTTTGAACGACACCATTGATTTTACCATATAAAGTATCGGAAAACAGGAAAAAAATTCCAAGTGCAGTGAAACTGCAAACAAACTGCAATTCCACAATTGTTTTTTTTTTACCATGTACACTAAATGCTAAAACTGACCTGTCATTATGATTCTCCAGGTCATTACGAGTTTGCAGATACCAAACATGTAGAGGTTTTTTTTTTTATTAAAAAATAAATAATAGCGCCATTTTTCGAGACCCGTAGCATCTCCATTTTCAGGCTCTGGGGCTGGGTTACTTTTTTCGCACCGAGCTGACGTTTTTATTGATACCATTTTGGGTAGATACTATGCTTTTGCATTTTATTTCAATATTGCGGCGACCAAAAAAATGTAATTCTGGCGTTTAGATTTTTTTTCTTGTTACACCGTTTACTGATCGGATTATTTTTATATTTTGATAAATCGGGTGTTTCTGAAATACCAAATATGTGTATTTTTTATTGTTTTATTTTGAATGGGGCAAAAGGGGAGTGATTTGAACTTTTTATTTATTTTTTTAAATTTTTTTTACTTGTTTCAATAGTCCCCACAGGAGACTTGAAGCTTCGATCATCTGATCGCTTGTTTTACACATAGCAGAGCTGAAGAATTGATCATTTGTTATGAACGTCGGCCACGGGGCAGTGCTCATAGCAGATCAGCAATGACAACCACAGGGGTCTCCTGCAGACTCTGGGTTGTCATACCAACCCATCAGCGCCCCGCGATCATGTGACAGGGGTGCCGATGGGTGGAGCTAGTGATGCGCATCCAGTTCGCGCAAGTTAAATGCCGCTGTCAGAGATTGACTGTGGCATTTAACATGTTAACAGCCGCAGGTGGATCGCGATTCCTCCCGCAGCTGTTAGGGGCACATGACAGCTGATCAGATCAGCTGTCATGTGCCTGGAAAACATGAGGGCTCAGCATTCACTTTTCATACTAAGAAAACAGCTACAGGTGATAATCAGGAAGAAACAGGCTGCAGTTGATACAGACTAAGCTTTTGCAGGCTTATCAAGAGGAGGCTGCTGAAGGTGATACAGTTTGTATTATTTTTCTGCTTCTTCAGAGAGCTCTTACTATAGCAGTTTGACATATGAAAGACAAAGGTAATGTTAGGCTCTCCAGGTAGGTGGATCTTCTAATCCTTAGATCCAGATGGGCACACGGACCCCGGGAGTTGATGCAGCAAGCAGGAAGGCACCTAGGGAATGTGAGGACTTGACACACACAGGAATCTCAGGAGCATCAGACAGATGAAGTGGAACTCAGCATGGATGGAAGTATGTAAAAGCTCAGTTTGCACAGAAAGTGGAGCACAACAAACATAGAGGTCTAGAGTTTCAATCCCAAGTCAAAAATGCGTGTGTTTTAATGGGCCTTAAATAGGTCTAGAGAGATGGTGTCATTAATCTATGCCGGGCAACTTGCAAAACCCGATGTGGAGGACAACAAAGGGCAGTGCATCCAGGGGAAGGAAAGCCGAGTCCGAGATATCTGTGACAGGTGTGTAACAGTACCCCCCTCTAAAGAGGCTCCTCCGAGATTAGTCAGAGATACAAGAAAGAGGATACTTAGCGTTACATCTTTTGAGCAGGATAGGAGCATCAATGTCCCTTTTAGGCATCCAGCATCTCTCTTCAGGACCACTAATCATATCACAGTCCAGAACTTGGTTGATTTCATACTAAGAGATTGGATTAGAAGCAGAAGCATGAACTGTCTTGACTGAAGAAGAGGACCTTTTGAGAGCCAGAGGACGACCTGCAGATGGAGAGTTGGAAAACGAAGAGGCAGAAGCAAGAGCACAATCAAGCTCAGTCACATCTTCCCTGTAGTTCTTTTTTGCCCCATGCTTGAAGAAGATATTTTCAAAGTTCTGATACGAGGCAGAAAAATTAGAGGCAGCCGATGCAGAGCAGAGTTTGTGAGGAGGTGGTTGAGGTAAAATATTGAAGCAGGCTCATTCCTACACATCTTCTGGGAATGCAGTTTACTCAGACCCGTTTGGTCTAAAGTTTCTGAGGTTATTTGTAAGGTTACAGGTTTTGGGGGGGGACTTGAGCCCCGCTCTCTTCCTCTTACATCACTGCGAGACTCTACTGGCTACATATAAGCGCTCCCTATTGAGGTTCCTGGTCATGGCAGCTAGGGCATCTATCTTCATGTCCCCCCATGTCATTGTGGGTGGCAAAAGTGAATGAGATAATGCAAATGGAAGATTTGACCTCCTCTATCCAAGACTCTTACACTAAATTCCGCTATACATGATGTCAGTGGTTGGTCTTTCAGCAGACTCCTTAGTATCTAGAGTTACTCTAAATGTGGGGTTCCTGATCCTGTCTTCCTGTTCTATATGTTCTGTGTTGAATAATTGTAAGGTGCTCCAGCGAGGTAGTCTTGGGCGAGCTGTGGCCCCTGCTCGTTCTGGCACCCTACAGACAAGGTGTGTCCTCCCTTTATGTGCTGCAGTGTATGTGGTGCTCTCCACTTACTTCAGACCATCCGGTCGCGGCTGTCTCCAGGCATTTCTCTTCTGGAACCAGAGCAGCAATAAATTCAGAGGACACGAGGTTCTTAACCATAACTGGGACTTTGCTTGGGGAAGAGGAATATGTACAATATTTACAGGCTGATATAATGGATATCTCTCACAGGTACTGGAAACAACTTCAGCCCTGGTTCCCTCTTTAAGTGAAGCATCTCTGTGGCTCTATTCTCTAGCCCTAGAGAATCTTCCTCACCAGTGCCAGTATATCCGGATCCTATTTGTCCCCACATCCTAGCTTCTTCTGTAGCCTGCAGACAGAATGTGCCCCCGGGTCCTCAATACCTCTGTTGATTTTCTCCGGCCGGCTAAGGGGACTCTTGCGTAGGGAATCTTCACTCTGGTGATCCTACTGTCTTGGGTATGGGGCTCCCGTCTACCCTAGCAGCCACTATCCTTAGGCAGCCCGTACTGTTCCCCTTCCAAACTCTCACTAAATCCTTCTGGAAATTCACCACAGGTTTCCTAAAGTGCCCACCTTCTATGGGCAGTCCTCACAAACAATTAACACTTCACTGTCATACATGTCTGCAATCCTACTGGCAGAGTTAACCTATCAACTGCACCCGGGACAGTGGCATCTTGTGGCTGGTTACAAATACTACAGCCTACAAGGAAACATTACCATCAAGGCATCTATTCACATCTTATGCCTACCCAAAGCACTGGGTTCCCATTTACTCTTCTGGGCTGGATTATCACAGCTAACCCCTTAACTGGACCTAACTGCAGCCCAGAGAGATCTAACTATCGGGAACATTCTCTTTTTAACTTTTTCAGTGCTATAGGGAAGCTACGTCCTTCCCCACTACTACTTAATGGTGAAAATATTAATCATTGTTCCAAATAATAATTAGTCTTATATGGTGGTAGGTTATTCCTCCCCCCTCCTTTTCTCTTCACCCTCCTCCTTTTCTTCCCTTCCCCGAGCTTCCTATACCCCTCTCCCTTTCTTACTCTACATACTTGAAAAATCAAGAGGAATACAGATTGTCTGTTAATTTAATCTACTAGCCTTTTATTAATTGCTATATTCTGCTCCTATATAGTAATGGGACGTGATCCAGCTTTCCCAGCCCAATTTCCATGCTGATTTCTCTCTACATCCCTGCTCCTATATACTAATGGTATGTTTTTCAGCTTACAACTACTACCCCCCACTCTTATTTATGACTGTTTACTTGGCCTTTGAATATCCAGCATGTGGCTCAGCCTTAATCAGCTGGTCAAGATGAGCACAGACCACTCCCCTCTGGTTCACAGTTGAATGCATTTGTAGCAAATATATTGTGAACTAGGAGTCTGTTAGACTTTAGTCTGAGTCCATCACCTTAAGTGTGTCCATTGCTTAAGTGTGAGAAATATGAATTATACCTGAATTGAACCTGAAGGGAACTGGATACTAAGTCACAGTAAACAATGTTTGTGTGTGTTTTCACTCTCACCCCCTTAATCCTTCACTTTTTACAACTACCCCTAATCTCTACCCTAGTAATAAACTCTTCATCTCTCCCTCCCTCCATCCTCCTCATTCATCTCACCTCCTCCTCATAACTATTCCTTAACATTCTATCCTATGTCTCAAAACACAGACAGCCACCTCATGCCCTCTCCTGCTCCCACCTGCTAACACTTTCTCTGCTCCTCCTCACTGCTGGCGATATCTCCCCAAATCCTGGTCATCCTCACCACAGTCACTTCCACCTCCTACCCACGATCTATCACAAAGTCTCGCAACCCTTCTAACCTTATACCCATCTGCTCAGCCCCCGCTTCCGTAGTCCCTCTAACAGGAGCTCTATGGAACGCTCGCTCCGTCTGCAGCAAACTTTCCTACTTTCACGATCTCTTCATCACTACCAAGCTTTCCTTCCTCAGCATCACTGAAACGTGGCTCACCCCCTCCGACACGGCCTCTCCTGCTGCACTTTCGTATGGTGGATTCCACCTTTCCCACACACCCCGCTCCAATGGTAAGCATGATGTAGTGGAGGAGTAGGTAACTGCTCCTTCACCCAAATCCCACTGCTGCCCTCCGTTACACTTCCCTCCTTTGAGGTGCACTGTGTGCGCATCTACTCCCCCTCCAACCTGCTGTCATTTACCGTCTCCCAGGGTCAGCCACCACCTTCTTTGACCACTTCCCCACCTGGCTACTTTATTTCCTTTCCACTGACATCCCCACTATCCTCATGGGCGACTTCAACATCCCCATTGACACTTACCTCTCAGCTGCCTCTAAGCTTCTATCCCTCACTTCCTCCTTCGGCTTTACTCAGTGGTCTTCTGCAACCACCCACCAAGATGGCCACACTCTGGACCTCATCTTCACCCGCCTCTGCTCCCTGTCTAACCTCTCTAACTCACCCCTCCTTCTTTCTGACCACAATCTACTTACATTCTCTGCTCTCCAGGTCCTCAATCCCCACTCCACCAACTTGCACACTCTCGCAAAAATCTTAAACACCTTGACCTACACTCACTCTCTGAATCCCTTCTCCCTCTTATAAACATTAGTTCCTTACATGATGCAAACGTTGCTGCCACTTTATACAACACCACAACAGCTGCAGCTCTCAATTCGGTCGCCCCCCTCACACATACCAAAGCTCGCACAATCAGCAGGCAACCCTGGCACACCAGCATAACTAAAGAATTGCGACAGGCCTCCAGGGTTGCTGAGCATAGATGGAAAAGGTCCCACACCAATGAGC
This sequence comes from Phyllobates terribilis, assembly GCF_046119375.1. Taxonomy (NCBI): domain Eukaryota; kingdom Metazoa; phylum Chordata; class Amphibia; order Anura; family Dendrobatidae; genus Phyllobates; species Phyllobates terribilis. The sequence continues at coordinate 14,311,815 of NW_027362761.1, read as the reverse complement.
CCTTCACCGCATTCAAACAGTCCCTCACTACCTTCAAGTCCACACTCACTGCAGCAAAACAAACACACTTCTCATCTCTCATATATTCCCTGTCTCACAACCCCAAACAGCTATTCAACACCTTCAATTCTTTCCTGTGTCCCCCAGTGCCTCCTCCCTCGCCCCTTATTTCAGCCAAAGACTTTGCCTCATTCTTCAAGCAGAAGATTGACACCATCAGACAAAGCGTTTGCCTAAAGTCCCCACAGCCCCTCCTCATATCCACTCAATCCTCCTCCTCCAAAACCACCCTCTCCACCATTACGGAAGATCAACTTTCCTCTTTACTCTCCAAATCACACTTCACCACCTGTAAACATGACCCAATCCCATCCCAAACCTTACCACTATCTTCATCCCAACTCTATCCCACCTTTTCAACCTGTCACTAACAACTGGCGTCTTCCCCTCATGCTTCAAACATGCCTCAATCACACCCATCCACAAAAAGCCCTCCCTTGACCCATCCTCTCTGACTAGCTATCGCCCCATATCACTTCTCCCCTATGCCTCAAAACTACTGGAACAACAAGTCCATTCTGAACTGTCCTCCCACCTCTCCTCCTGCTCCCTCTTCCACCGTCTACAATCTGGTTTCCGACCGCACCATTCTACTGAAACTGCACTGACTAAAGTCACCAGTGACCTACTAACTGCCAAATCCAAGCGACACTACTATGTCCTCCTCCTCCTGGACCTGTCATCTGCCTTCGACACAGTGGACCATTCCCTCTTACTACAGACTCTCTCATCTCTCGGCAACACAGACTTGGCCCTATCCTGGATCTCCTCATACCTAACAGACCGGACATTCAGTGTCTCCCACTCACACACAACCTCCTCATCTCGCCCCCTATCTGTCGGTGTTTCCCAAGGTTCATTTCTAGGACCCCTGCTCTTCTCCATCTACATCTTAGGCCTGGGACAGCTCATAGAGTCTCATGGCTTTCAGTATCACCTCTATGCCGATGACACACAGATCTACCTCTCTGGACCCCATATCTCCTCCCTACTAACAAAGATCTTCACTGTCCTATTAAAGGAATAGAAGAATCCAAGTTATCTGTAAACAGAGAGATTGTGAGGGAATATTTAGCTAACATAAATGAGTTCAAGTCTCCAGGTCCAGATGAAGTGCATCCTAGAGTACTGAAGGAGATCGTAGAAGAAATTTTAGAACCACTCTCCATAATCTTTGAAAATTCTTGGAGAACAGGAGAAGTCCCAGAAGACTGGAGAAGAGCAAATGTTGTTCCTATCTTCAAAAAGGGGAAGAAGGTGGACCCAGGGAACTATAGGCCGGTGAGTCTGACTTCTATACCAGGAAAGATCTTTGAACAAATTATTAAACAACATGTATGTAAGTACCTGGATAAGAATGAAGTGAATAACCAGAGTCAGCATGGGTTTGTAACTAACAAGTCATGTCAGACTAACTTAATTTCCTTCTATGACAGAATCACTGACTGGGTGGATCAGGGAAATGCTGTAGATATAGTATATCTTGACTTCAGCAAAGCATTTGACAAAGTATCTCACACCATCCTTATTGAAAAAATTACCAAGTATGGAATGGACAAGGCAACTGTTAGGTGGATTCATAACTGGCTTAGTGATCGGACTCAAAGAGTGGTCGTAAATGGCTTCACATCCAGTTGGATGAATGTCTTAGGTGGGGTACCACAGGGCTCTGTCCTGGGACCTGTATTGTTCAACATCTTTATCAATGATTTAGATGAAGGAATTGAGGGTAAACTGATTACATTTTCTGATGACAAAAAGCTAGGAGGGATAGCTAATACTAGAGAAGAGAGAGAGAGGATTCAAAAATACCTAAATAAACTGGAGCAGTGGGCAGTAACTAACAGTATGGTTTTTAACAGGGAAAAATGCAAAGTACTACATCTGGGCAATAAAAATGAAAAAAGCATATACAAAATGGGAGGAATAGAGCTAAGCAACAGTACATGTGAAAAAGACTTAGGTATACTAATAGATCATAGACTGAACATGAGTCAACAGTGTGATGCAGCAGCAAAAAAGGCAAATACAATTCTGGGATGTATTAACAGAAGCATACAGTCTAGATCACGTGAAGTCATTATAAGACTTTACTCCTCTTTGGTCAGACCTCATCTGGAATACTGTGTCCAGTTTTGGGCACCACATTTTAAAAAAGACATCGACAAACTGGAGCAAGTTCAGAGAAGAGCGACCAGAATGGTGACTGGTCTGCAAACCATGTCCTATGAGGAACGGTTACAGGATTTGGGAATGTTTAGTTTGCAAAAAAGAAGACTGAGAGGAGACTTAATAGCTGTCTACAAATATCTCAAGGGCTGTCACATTGTATAAGGATCATCTTTATTCTCATTTGCACAAGGAAAGACTAGAAGCAATGGGATGAAACTGAATGGGAGGAGACACAGATTAGATATTAGAAAAAACTTTTTGACAGTGAGGGTGATCAATGAGTGGAACAGGCTGCCACGAGAGGTGGTGAGTTCCCCTTCAATGGACGTCTTCAAACAGAGGCTGGACAGATATCTGTCTGAGATGATTTAGTGAATCCTGCTTTGAGCAGGGGGTTGGACCAGATGACCCAGGAGGTCCCCTCCAACTCTACCATTCTATGATTCTATGAAATCCCACTATGTCTGTCCGCTATTTCATCCTTCTTCTCTGCTAGATTTCTAAAACTTAACATGGATAAAACAGAATTCATCATCATTCCGTCATCTCACTCAACCACCCCAACTGACATATCTATCAACGTCAATGACTGTCCACTCTCCCCAGTCCCGTAAGCGCGCTGCCTTGGGGTAACCCTGGACTCTGACCTCTCCTTCAAACCACATATCCAAGCCCTTTCCACTTCCTGCCGATATCTCACGGATCCGCACATTCCTCAACCATGAATCTGTAAAAACACTAATGCATGCCCTCATCATCTCCCGCTTTGACTGCTGCAACCTCCTGTTCTGTGGCCTCCCTTCCAACACTCTCGCACCCCTCCAATCTATCCTAAACTCTGCTGCCCGACTAATCCACCTGTCCCCCCGCTATTCCCCGGCCTCTCCTCTCTGTCAATCTCTTCACTGGCTCCCCATTGCCCAGAGAATCCAGTTCAATCAAAACCCATACAAAGATATTCACAACCTGTCTCCTCCATATATCTCTGACCTAGTCTCCCGGTACATACCCGCATGCAACCTCCGATCCTCACAAGATCTCCTTCTCTACTCCCCTCTTATCTCCTCTTCCCACAATCGCATACAAGATTTCTTCCGTGCATCCCCCCTACTCTGGAATGCTCTACCCCAAAATATCAGACTCTCTCCTACCGTGGAAACCTTCAAAAGGAACCTGAAGACCTACCTCTTCCGACAAGCGTACAACCTGCAGTAACCTCCGTTCCACCACACAGCTGCACGACCTACCCTCACCTACTGTATCCTCACCCATCCCTTGTAGACTGTGAGCCCTCGCGGGCAGGGTCCTCGCTCCACCTGTACCAGTTAAAGTTATGTTTTGTTCAAGATTATTGTAATTGTTTTCGCTATGTATACCCCTTTCTCACATGTAAAGCGCCATGGAATAAATGGCGTTATAATAATAAATAATAATAATTCAGTTGAGAATCCTTGTGTCACAGATGTCATGTTCCGATTAAAGTTTATGTTGTGGATTTTTGATATGTTATCATTCGTTTTATCTGACTTCTCTCTATTGAAGCAGTTAAGAAAACAAGATTAACCATAGAGGAGGGAGGATCAGGGAGCCATGGGTTGATTTTCGATGAGGTGAAAAAATATAACGCTGGAGGGTGCCGGTCCTGCTGGTGAGCCACAGCCATAGTAGAAGGAAAAAGGGGGGGAATCCAAGTTCTGCACAGAAGCCACGTAAAAATCAAAAGTTTATTAAACCAGTTTAAAAACAGGGATGTTAAAACCACCAAACGTGCCCTTTATCATAGGATACAAACAAAAAAATACAGGCTTCTATAAATACAGGAAATTACCCAATCACCGAGATTCGGTTAACCCTTTCGACGAGTATACTCGGGCGAGTATAGAGAATCAGCAGCGTACTCGATGATATGTTTGAATCACTCCTGTGTGCATGATTTGCGACTGTTGGACAGCTTTAATACATGTGAGGAATGCGAAAGAAACAAGTATTCCTCACATGTATTAAAGCTGTCAAACAGTTAACTCGCCGAAGGGGTCAACCGATCATACTCGCTCATCACTAATTATCACATCAATATATAGAAACGCATTGGGTGGTTTTAACTTCCCTATTTTAAAACTGGTTTAATAAACTTTTGATTTTTACCTGGTTGCTGTGCCGAACTTGGATTCCCACCCTTTTTCCTTATACTAAGATAAACCATACTGGGCAATCTGGATTGACAACCAGTCATTGATCGGAGTGTGTATCCTTATTCAATAGATAAAAAGGTCTTTGAGCAGCGAAACACATTGTGCTTTTAAGACAAGTGTTTCCAATAAAGGATCATCTTTTCTTTACTTGGATTATTTCCTTCTTAGTACTTTACACCCATGGTGCTGTCCTACTACCCATAGCAAGTATATCTATACTACAAGGGAGTTAAATCTATCTATGATTATTGATTTAGAGGAATCTGAAATAATTCTGTTGACATTTCATCCGATATTCGAGAGCAACATTAATACATAGGTTTAATTGGACACCAAGAAGAACTTTTCTGTACTATGCACACTTTAGATCTCGTCCTGAGCAGCATGTCATAAGGCACCCATGCAATTTTTGCAATACAGCAGGCTTTGTTTGGTGTTCGCAGAGGCCATTTGATTCTCTGTGGCCTTAAAACTGGGTTAAGCTCTTGGAAGCGAATTGACTTGAAGCAACTAACCTGGCCTTAATGTTTTCTAGCAAAGGATCTGAACAGAACCTACTGAAAACTCTAGCAACATGATGTGGCATGTTCCATTGGAAGCTGAATGTATGAAGCAAGAGCGTACCTAGAAATCATGGGGCCACACAGCAAAAGTTCTAAGTGCCATTAAATAAATAATTGTCGGGGTCACAGAAGAGCAGAACTCACAACTTTCCAGCCTTTACACAGTGATTTTCCTCCTGCTGAAGTCCTAGATTTCTCTTTCATTGCCCCCATAAGGTATGATGCCAACAAAAGTGACCCCCAAACACAGTATGATACCTCCATGGTGAACTCCTCCACATTAGTCTCCACATGCACAGTATAATGACCCTACTGTACCCCACCTCAACTCCCAAGGCAAAGTATGGTGACTCCACCACAGTATGATCCCCCGCACTTGCCCTCCAAACAGTATGATGGACCCCACACAAACCTTCACACTGTATATTTGCTTGCATACAGTATAATGCACCCCACCATAGTCTTCCATACAATATAATGCGCTGCGCCCCCCATGGTCCTGTATACAGTTTAATGTGCCCCCCATGAACCTGTATACAGTAGAATGCACCACCCATCCTCTATTATGGCCACCAGTCACTGATTTAAATAAATACAATACTCACCTCTCCTGGTTCCACCCGATGCTCCGGTCTGCTGAGCCTGTGGTGGGAAGCGCCACACATCTCAGAGCAGCGGGCACCCTGTAATAACGCTGCTCTGACACATCAGACGCCGAGGAAAGATGATAGGGTGGAGGCATCTGCTGACGCTCCCTCCTCCATCATCACTCGCACTGACAGCCAGATCTCCCCTCCAGCAGTCAGCTCGAGCAATGATGATGGAGGAGGATGCGTCAGGTTCCACCACCATCACTCTGTGCGCACGCCAGACTGGCGGTGGGGGTGCTGACAGGCAGAGGGGGGGCCCGATGCGAGCGCTGACACCGGGCCCCCTGGCTTATGGGCCCTATAGAAGTGGCGTGGCCTGCCGCCATTGGCAGAATGCCACTGATATGAAGCTATTCTTGCCTAGAATCACACAAGCTTATGCATGAATGCACATATATGCATGAGGTCTAAATAACACTTATATACATATATTCACAAACATATACCGCACAGATGTGAATGCAAAGACATATCAATGACATGTACAAATCCCTATGTTAATAAACGTATGTAAACAAACATATTCACATATACAAACCAATAAATACAGTATGTACAATATAAGTAAATCTGGACACAAATGCGCAGAGATTCAAACATGCATACTGCTCCTAGTGGGTTTGAGGTCTGTTTAACTACAACCCAACTTTTACTTAAAGGGGTATTCCCATCTCCAAGATCCTATCCGAATATGTAGTATGTGTAATAATAATAATATTAGCAAATACCTCCAATTAGAAATGTAGTATAGTTGTTCTGATTGGCTATGTCTCTTTCCTCATGTGCAGGCATTGCAGGACCTTCTGTATCCATGGTTACGACCACTGATATAGTGAGTTAGCTAGTTGCTAGTGGTTGTAACCATGGATACCTAGAGTCCTGCAATGCCTGCACATGTAGTATAGTTCTTCTGATTTGCTATGTCTCTTTACTCATTTCTAATTGGAGATATTTGCTAATATTATTATTATTACACCTACTACATATTGAGATAGGATCTTGGAGATGGGAATCTCCCTTTAATTTAATCCCCGCTTAGTAGTCTAAATGCTCATACTATTGTAGTTTTCTACCTACTAATAATTATTGCTCTGCTTGAAAACATCTTCTCAGTACTCTCAGCCTGCATTATATTCATTGTCTCAGAATTTTCCCTTAGTAATCACATAGGACCCGATTCATCATTTTTGATTTTTTTTTATAACTGGCTCTTTTATTATCTTGTGGTATTTGTTGACTTTGGAAATAATACTAAATTTGATGTTAGTAAGATAAATATAGCATATATAGATGATACCCATAGTAAACTAATATATCATTGTTTCATATATGTAATATAGGACAGAAAATACACTTGAAAGATGCTTTAAGAATTGCATTCTCATGAAGCTTCACTAGAGGGCAACACAGGTCCAATACCCATACTACAGAAAACAATGGGGGAGAGCGTGGACTTCAATGAAACTGTGAGCTGAGGTTTACTTTAGGCAATAAACATTTGGTTGGAAGTATGTATATATATATATATATAAAAATAATGTGAAATGACAGGACACATCTTTACTTTTGAATTTTATTTTCAGGGATAGAAAAAGAGTAAAGACACAAAGATAGAAAAATAGAAAAACAGCACTGTGGTCTCTGACCTAACAAGTTGGAGGCAAATTACACCTGAAACTGAACAGTTGATACCAATTAATCCATGAATAAAAGCCTTTTTTATACAGTTGCAATGTACTGGCATGGTTAAAGTCAGCAGTGTAAGCTGCCATATTCTGAAAATAAAAATTATACTTTGTGCTGTGACAAAACAATGACAATCTCCACTTCTATTGCTTTACCTGTTTGTTAAAGGGGTTTTCCACTTTCAACAAAATGGACCCCAGACACTTGAGGTCATGTAAAATAACAAAGCCAGAAGGTATTCGCTTTCCTTCGGTCCAGCGTCGGCTCTGTGATGGTACTCTAGTCTCTCTGTTTTGGCTACATCGGCAAAGCTGCTAAGCTCATTGGCTGAATCGGTTATAGGCTGTAGTCGTGATGTCACCGGTCGGCGCAGTGGCAGACTGCTGGTGGTGAACCTGGGGAGGGGATGAGTACTTTCTGGCTTTCTAATTTTACATGACTGCAAGCGTTTGGGGTCCAGTGGAAAAAGTGGAACACCCCTTTAGTATGTGGTTTGGCAGTAGAGAAGTGTATCATCCTTATATTTTCTTTCTGGGCCACTATTCATTTCTGAAGCCGTCTTTATGTCACATAGTTTACATTGTGGTATCATAGAAGACTAAGTGATCACCATATACTAGATATAATTTTTTTCTCCTTTTAGAACCATTCAGCGAGTGTCACCATGCCACCCTGTAACAGATGGAAAGACTTCATTTGCTGCCTGAGGAACACATTTCACGTGCTCCTAAGAAATAGGATGCATCCATCAAAAAACAGTGACAGCAGATTCACAAAGTCATACTACATGACATAACATTTCCTACAAGATATCGCCTAAATATGCCAACGTTTAGAATGTAACTCTGCTAAGTATACTCTTGAGTAAAGGAGCCTGGCTGAAACATATAAATAACACGTCCAGTTAATAAATATGCCTCACGGTATGTACAATATACACATGGAATGCCCGTGTGCTCGTTTTGATGTTTTTTCGTGGCACAATGATGATCTCACACAAAGTTCTTCACTGCATCATCCAGATCCATGGAAAATTTGGACTGCACTGTAAACCAAATCAGAGAGAAGTCTTATTAATAAGTTACATACACTAATAGATTTTTAACAAGTATTGTGCAAATGTCTTATAAACATGTGAAATAGTGATGCTTACAAAATAATTACATCAATAATGACATAAAATATCACAAAATTTTCTATAAACAGCAGTAAACTATTTTGGATTAAGTAAGTGGAATGATCAACCATGCCTTTAGATCAGGGCAATTCATTTTCACAAGGGGCCAAATGAGAAACTAGGACTGTTGTGGAGGATTGAACTAATAGGCCAAACAAATTATGCTCAATATTAACCCCTTAACCCCCGAGGGTGGTTTGCACGTTAATGACCAGGCCAATTTTTACAATTGTGACCACTGTCACTTTATGAGGTAATTACTCTGGAACGCTTCAACGGATCCCCCTGATTCTGAGAGTGTTTTTTCGTGACATATTGTACTTCATGATAGTGGTAACATTTCTTCGATATCACTTGCGTTTATTTGTGAAAAAAACAGAAATTTGGCAAAAATTTTGAAAATTTTGCAATTTTCAAAATTTGAATTTTTATGCCCTTAAATCAGAGAGATATGTCACACAAAAGAGTTAATAAATAACATTTCCCACATGTCTACTTTACATAAGCACAATTTTGGAACCAAATTTTTTTTTTTTTTAGGGAGCTATAAGGGTTAAAAGTTGACCAGCGATTTCTCATTTTTCCAACAAAATTTACAAAACCATTTTTTTAGGGACCACATCACATGTGAAGCGACTTTGAGGGGTCTTTATGACAGAAAATACCCAAAAGTGACACCATTCTAAAAACTGCACCCCTCAAGGTGCTCAAAACCACATTCAAGAACTTTATTAACCCTTCAGGTGCTTCACAGGAATTTTTGGAATGTGGAAGAAAAAAAATGAACATTTAACTTTTTTCACAAAAATGTTACTTTAGACCCAATTTTTTTTATTTTCACAGGGGTAACAAGAAAAAATGGACCCCAAAATTTGTTGTGCAATTTCCCCTGGGCACGCAGATACCCCATATGTGGGGAAAAAACACTGTTTGGGCGCACGGCAGGGCTCGGAAGGGAAGGAGCGCCATTTGACTTTTTGATTGTAAAATTTGCTTGAATAATTAGCGGACGCCATGTTGCGTTTGGAGAGCCCCTCTGTGCCCAAACATTGGAGCTCCCCCACAAGAGACCCCATTTTGGAAACTAGACCCCCCCAAGGCACCTATCTAGATGCATAGTGAGCACTTGGAACCCCCAGGTGCTTCACAAATTGATTCGTAAAAATGAAAAAGTGAAAAAAAAAAAACACTTTTTCATTTTTACGAATCAATTTGTGAAGCACCTAGGAGTTCCAAGTGCTCACTATGCATCTAGATAGGTGCCTTAAGGGGTCTAGTTTCCAAAATGGGGTCACTTGTGGGGGAGCTCCAATGTTTGGGCACACAGGGGCTCTCCAAACGCAACATGGTGTCCGCTAACAATTTGAGCCGATTTTCCATTCAATTTGTTAGCGGACACCATGTCGCGTTTGGAGAGCCCCTGATGTGCCTAAACAGTGGAGCTCCCCCACAAGTGACCCCATTTTGGAAACTATACCCCTCAAGGATTTTATTAAGGTGTATAGTGAACATTTTGAACCCAGAGGTACGACACAGAATTTGATAACATTAGGTCATCATATTAAATAAGTTGTCATTAGTCTTGAGCGCAAGTGCTCGCTACTTGAGTTTGCATCGGGTACTCAGGTATGCACCATGTACTGTGTGTGCTCGAGTGACATGCTCGAGTCCCCGCTGTAATGCACACGCCCGGGCTGAGCGGCGTGTGCGTGAGATTGTAGTGATTCCACTGGACCGTGCCGGAGAGTGAATGCCTGGAGGGGCGTAACTAGGTATTCACCCGATCCGACCAGGGTCGCACGACGGCATACGACGCCAGTGCACCAAGGAGGAACCGAGCGGAGGGACCAGGTGCTACTCCAGGACAGACCCCGGACACGGCTGTTGACCCACACAGGGGAATACAGGAACAGACTGGTAGGCTGGCACACAGACTGGTGGGAGTAGGCAGGCACGACTGGTAGGCAGGCACGACTGGTAGGCAGGCACGACTGGTAGGCAGGCACGACTGGTAGGCAGGCAAGCACGGCTAGAGTGCAGACCGGGAGGCACTAGCATGTAGGGACACTGGCGGGATAGGACCCAGTACACACTGGGACTCAGGGACAATACAGGCAGAGGGGTACAGGCAAGCACAGCTAGAGTGCAGACAGGGAGGCACTAGCAGGTAGGGACACTGGCGGGATAGGACCCAGTACACACTGGGACTCAGGAACAGAACCACAGATGTGGCGGACAAACACAGCAGAGTGAGGCCGCCCAGAGAGGCGAGCGAGAACAGGGCAGGACAAGGCCGCCTGGAGCGGTGAGCAAGAGTAGAGCAGGACAAGGCCGCCAGGAGCGGTGAGCAAAGGGTAAGAGCTGAGCGAGACTGCCGGAGCAGTGAGCAAGAGTAAAGCAGGATGAGGCCGCCTGGAGCGGTGAGTAAGAGTGGAGCAGGACAAGGCCGCAAGGAGCGGTGAGCAAGAGTGAAGCAAGACTGCCGGAGCAGTGAGCAAAAGGAATCAGAGCAGGCCAGAGCCGCCGGAGCGGTGAGCAAAGGAGTCGGAGCAGGCTAGAACCGCTGGAGCGGTGAGCAAAGAAGTCGGAGCAGGCAAGGCTGAGTAGGGGGGACAGGGCTCTGTTCACAAGGAACAGACAGGAAGGGTAAGGCAGAGCCAGACACCCACAAGGTACTTGCAGTGAAGTAGCGAGTGGACCACAAACTCACAAACGAGAGTACAGAGACAACAAGCAGGAGTTAGGTACGAGTACAGACTCTTCAGAAAACGGAAGGGATCGGACATAGAGGCAAAATAGGTAAAGGATAGGAGAGAGTTCAGACTGGAACTGAGTGTACGGAGGAGACAGACAATGCAGAAGGATACAGGAGCGGGTCTGGGAATTCGGCCCCCTAGAGAGGCGGGACGAACAGGCAAGGAGCGTGTTCAGACAGGACAGACAAGATACAGGAGCGGGTCTGGGTAATCAGCCCCCAGAGAGGCGGGACGAACAGGCAAGGAGCGTGTTCAGACAGGACAGACAAGATACAGGAGCGGGTCTACGTAATCGGCCCCTAGAAGGCGGGAGGAACAGGCTAGGAGCGTGTTCAGACAGGCCTGGAAATACAGCCTCCAGGAAAGGCAGCAGGCAAGAGTACACAAACAGGACTCAGTTCAGACACGGGAACTGATACCGCAAGGCAGGAGACAAAGACAGGACTCAGCTCAGACACGGGAACTGATACCGCAAGGCAGGAGACATAGACAGGACTCAGTTCAGACACGGGAACTGATACCACAAGGCAGGAGACATAGACAGGACTCAGTTCAGACACGGGAACTGATACCGCAAGGCAGGAGACATAGACAGGACTCAGTTCAGACACGGGAACTGATACCGCAAGGCAGGAGACAAAGACAGGACTCAGTTCAGACACGGGAACTGATACCGCAAGGCAGAAGACAAAGAACAGGACCTGGCACCTTCAGAGTGCATGCACACACTGAATGAAACACTATGCTCAGGCAGGGATAGATGGGAGCAGCTGAGCTATATACCAGGTGACAGACAGCAATAGGCTGAGGACGCACAAGGGGTGTGACCCACAGCAGGTACAAAAAGCAGGAAGTGATCGGGCGCCGCCTTTAAGCAGCAGAAACAGACAAACAGACAGCAAGGAGGGAAGCCAGAGAGACATTCTGGACTGGAGATCAAGTGCGCGCTCTTGCACAGTGGGAGATGGACCACCATGCAAGGACGCCGCCAGGTATGTTACAACCGCCCGGATGTTTCACGGTAATTAGACACCCAAAAAAAAACATGCGGGGATCGCTCGTGCATGGCAGGCAATCCCCGCAAAGTTTTTTGGGCCATGAAGCATATGGGGCAGAGACTCGAGCATGTCACTCAAATACCCACGATACTCAATGCATACCAGAACACCCGATGCAAACTCAAGTAGCGAGCACTTGCGCTCAACACTAGTCGCCATATCGTCATCTTTTTTTCTTACTTTTGAAAAAAATCACAACCCCAGCCCTAACCCTAACACAACCCTAACCGCAGCACAACCCTTACCGTAGCACAACCCTAACCCTAGCACAACCCTAACCCTAGCACAACCCTAACCTGAGAGTTTATTTTTTACGCCGTTCCTCATGTGGTATAAGTGATTAGACGACCTTATTCTTCGGGTCGGTGAGACTACAGCGATACCAGAATCATATGGGGTTTTTATGACTGACAGCTGTCACACACTAAAAGACGCATTTTTTGTAAAATCTAGTTTTTGCATCGCCATATTTTGAGAGCTATAATTTTTCCAGATTTTGGCAGACAGTCATGTGACGGCTTGTTTTTTGCGGGATGAGTTGACATTGTTATTGGTGCCATTTTCAGGCACGTGACATTTTTTGATCGCTTTCTATTCCGATTTTTGGGAGGCAGAATAAACAAAAACCAGCAATTCAGGAATTGTTTTTTTTTTTTTTTTTTTTTTTATTCTGTTCCGCGTGTGGTAAAATTGATAAGGCAGCTTTATTCTTCGGGTCAGTACGTTTACAGCGGTACCACATTTATATCGTATTTCTATGTTTTGCACTTTTACATAATAAAAGCAATTTTATAGAAAAAATTATTTTTTAGCATAGCTTTATTCTGAGAGCTATAACTTTTTTATTTTTCGGCTGATGGAACTGTATGGCGGCTTGTTTTTTGCGGGACGAGATGATGTTTTCAGCGGTACCATTTTTATTTATATTTGTCTTTTTGATCGCGTGTTATTCCATTTTTTGTTTGGCGGTATGGTGATAAAGCATTGTTTTTTGCTTCGTTTTTTTTTTTTTTTTTTTTACCGTGTTCACTGAAGGGGTTAACTAGTGGGGCAGTTTTATAGGTCAGGTTGTTCCGGACGCGGCGATACCAAATATGTGTACTTTTATTGTTTTTTTTTTTTTTTATAATAATATTTATTGATGGGTACATTATATTTTTATTTTTGGTGGATTATTTTTTTTATTTTTTTAAAAATATTTTTACTATTTTTTTTTATTTTTTTTTTCACTTTCTGATAGTTTTTATACTTTAATACTTTGTCCCACTATGGGACTTTCACTTTTTTTTCTCTGATCGCCTGCATGGCACAGGAATGCAGCACCATCCTTGTGTCATGCAGGCTGTCAGCGCTGGACAGGGAGAAGATTGTTTGGAGATGCACTGCGCATGTCCAAAAAATCTTCCTGCTGTCTGGTGACCCGGATGTTGTCATGACGACATCGGGTCGTCATGGCAACATCCTGGAAGCCATGGCAGACAGCGCTGGAAGCCGGAAGAGGAGGTGAGTATCTGCGATCACCTCCCGTTGCCACTGCAATGCTGCGATCGACTTCGATCGCAGCATCGCGGGGGTTAATGCGCTGGGAGCGGTGTGTGACCGCTCCCTGCACATAGTACCGGGTGTCAGCTGTGACAATCAGCTGACACCCGGCGGAGATCGCGCCCGCACAGCCTGTGTGCGCGCGCGATCGCCATGACGTACTAATACGGGTCTGGCTCTTAAGTCCCAGGGCACAGACGCGTATTACTACGTCTAATGTTGTTAAGGGGTTAATGTTATCACTTTTTAAAAAGCCTTAAATTATATGTTTTGATTAACTGCAACTGTTAAATGTTACAATAAGATTTTATCTATTGTGGTATCCCACAAAGTGGCCATTACCATGGGATACCGGATGTATAGTGACTACAACTGTAAGAGTCACATGAGAGTGGGAGGAGCTAAATCCTGTGAGGTAGTTAAGAATTGAGGCGGCAGTTGAAGGTCAGACATTTTGTGAGAGGATTGAGAAGAGGAAGCCATTTTGTAGGAGGAGTTTCCTTGCCCTGACTGCTGGTTCTAGAAGGGACTTATGTCACGCAAGGTGTGGGAAAGACTTAGTGCAACACAAAGGGAAGAGGGAAAGGACTCTAGGGAAAGGGGGGGAGTGGAGACCTCCTGGCCGATAGAATATTACCCTGTCTCTCCTAATGTCCCTATATTGGCTCTTCACCAATTGCCGCACGCGTACCTCGCCCTGTCTTTCCTTGGTGTTTGGCTAAGGCTAGGGAAGGGAGGAGATGAGCACTAGTCAATCCCAACTGACACTAAAGACAACAAGAGGGGAGAAACAAAGGGGAATTGCTTAGCTTTAGACGACTCCACACAACTGTGCACAAGTCCTCAACACCAGAGAGGAAGAAGTGCTGCTCTTGCTCAAGCCTTCACAATAAGTAATGAATATCGTCGGCACCTCCCTCTTGAACACAGCATGTATTTATACACCCATGCCAGGGTGTTAATTAGCCAGAGGAAGGTAGCCGCTATGTCCTAGAGACAGCCTCTCAGAAGGTGTCTGTAATGCCAAAGGTAGAGATCTCCTGTAACCAACTGCAGGGCGACTGTCTGTCACTCCTGACACACCCGTGACAATACCCCCACTCTATAAGTGGCCTCTGGACACTCAGGACCGGGTTTCTCAGGATAACAGGTGTGCAAAGAACTAACCAACCTGGGAGCGTTCACCTCTGATGCTGAAACCCACATCCTCTCCTCTGGACCATAGCCTTTCCAGTGCACGAAGTATTGTAGAGAATGACGTTGGAGAGGAGAATCTACAGTCCTCTAAATCTGGACCTCCAGATTACCATCAACCATTACTGGGGGTGGTGGTAGAGGTGAGGGATCAAGAGGTTCCACATACTTTTTGAGTAAGGACCTGTGGAACACGTTGTGGAGCTTAAGGGCCTGAGGAAGTTCAATACGAAACGCTGCTGGGTTAATGACGGCGGTTATTTTATAGGGACCAATAAACCTAGGTCCCAGCTTTAAAGACGGAACTTTCGATCTTATATTCCTGGTAGACAACCACATAAAGTCATTCACATTCAGGT
The DNA here is from genome assembly GCF_046119375.1 of Phyllobates terribilis. Taxonomy (NCBI): domain Eukaryota; kingdom Metazoa; phylum Chordata; class Amphibia; order Anura; family Dendrobatidae; genus Phyllobates; species Phyllobates terribilis. The sequence continues at coordinate 14,296,406 of NW_027362761.1, read as the reverse complement.
CTGGACCTGGCAAGCGTTTTCTGTCAGCCATATGTTTATACCTGTCTCCCATGATCTTTAAATTACTCAGAACACCCTGCCATACAGAGGAGAGCGACGAAGCAAACCGTTCCTCCTCAGGAACTCCTGAAGCTCCTCCCCCATTAAAGGTACCAAACTGTGGGTGGTAACCGTATGCACCGAAGAACAGAGTAATTTTGGATGAATTTCCGGTAAAAATTAGTAAAGCACAGAAAGCGTTGTAGAGCCTTCAGGTTCTCGGGACGTTCCCATTCAAGGACTGCACGGATCTTCTACAGATCCATCCGAAAACACAAAGATGACAAGTACCCCAAAAACTGCACCTCCTGAACAGCGAAAACACATTTTTCCAGTTTGGCATAAAGTTTGTTATGCCTTAATATCTGGAGCACCTGCTTAACATGCCCCCGATGTGTCACAAAATCAGGTGTGAGTAAAGCAAAATATCGTCCAGATAGACCACCACAAACCTCACCACCAAATGATGGAAAATATAATTTATGAAATACAGGAATACCGCAGGTGCATTGGTCAAACCAAAAGGCATAACCAGACTCTCGAAATGTCCTTCCGGGGTATTGGACGCTGTTTTCCATTCACCCCCTTCTCTGATTCTAAACAGATTGTAGGTTCCTCTTAAATCCAACTTGGAGAATACCTTAGCTCCTGCAACCTGGCTGAACTAATCAGGAATCAGAGGAAGAGGGTATGGATCACGGATGGTAATTTGATTTAATTCCCGGAAATCTAAACAGGGACGTAGACTGCCATCTTTTTTCTTCACAAAGAAGAACCCTGCCGCCACGGGCGAAGACGAGGGTCTGATATGTCCCTTCTCCAAATTTTCCGCAATGAAATCCTTCATAGCTTGTCTCTCAGGGCCAGAAAGATTATACAGTCTGGATTTTGGTAGTTTAGCTCTGGGGGTGAGGTTAATAGGAGAGTCATAAGCACGATGAGGAGGCAAATCCTGACACCCCCTCTCAGAAAAAAACGTCCTCAAAGCCAGACAGAAAAGCAGGTAATATTTCCATAGAAACAGTAGTAAGGGAAATATCTAAACAGTTCTCATGGCAGTAATCTCCCCATTCAATAATCTCCCCGGTTTGCCAATCCACCAACGGATTATGTTTAACAAGCCAAGGAATACCCAAAACAATCGGTGTGGGAAGATTGACCAGGACATAGCAAGGGATTGTTTCACAATGAACTGACCTCACCCTCAGTTTTACATTATGTACAATCTGACTAAATGCTTTCTGTGCAAGTGGCACAGAGTCGATGGCGAAGATGGAAATAGGTTTATCTAAGGTACAGCAAGCAAGACCATGAGTTTTGACAAACTCAGCATCAACCATGCTGACTCCGACTCCACTGTCAACAAACACAGACATTTCCTCGCTTTTGATCTCTAGCACCACCTCTGCTGTCAGGACAAAGCGGGAACTGCAGTTTGGCAACAAATGAACCCCTTGTTTATCCAACTCCAGACTGCCAAGAGTTAATTGAGTCTCCTTTTGTTTAGGAAGTAAAGGACAGGTCCCAACAAAATGTCCCTTCTTCCCACAAAAAAAAATACGCCTTTTTTCTTGCGAATCTCCATGAAGATGTATGATGCAGAAACACCCCCTGACTGCATGGGTTGCTCCCCCGACAGAGGTACACAACCCCGACAAGAAGGCCCCGGAGAAGGTGGTTTCATCTGTCTATCCTGAAGGCGTCTATTAAGACGACATGGCAGCCTTCAAGGACTGAGTGGTTTCATATACTGCCAAGGCATCTTTCAACCTTTCAGTAAACCCCTCACAAAATTGACTTCTAAGGGCTGAGTCATTCCATTTGGAATCTGTTGCCCATCTACCGAATTCCGAACTGTACGTCTCCATTGACCGATTCCCCTGCTGAAGGCGACGTAGCCTAGACTCAGCCAAGGATGACTCGGTCAGGGACATCATACATGAGGGCCAGAGCCCCGAAAAACCCCTCCACAGACTGGAGACAAACCGAGTCCTGCGGTAAAGAAAACGCCCATGACTGAGGAACTCCCTGCAGTAAGGAGATCACAATTCCAACCCGTTGCTCCTCATTTCTGGAGGAGTAAGGACAAAGTTTAAAATACAGTTTGCAGGCCTCCTTGAATACAAAAAAACTTGTCCCTATGTCCTGAAAACCTGTCCGGGAGGGCAACCTTTGGTTCAGGCTGGACAGGTCTACCTGCAGAGATCCCCACATTGGCGACCTGTAGCTGCTGATGCTGCTGCTGAACCTCACAGCGGAGGTCATTCACCTCCAGAGACAGTCTGTGCAGCCGCTCTGCGAGCTCTGCAACTTAACCCATACCAAGGGAGAAAAAAAAGGTCCATGCCCAAAAACACACAGAGAAAAAATCAAAAACAAAGTGTCAGTCCTTTTTTTTTCCTTTTCAAAATGTGCTCGGCCGGCGATAATGTCACGCAAGGTGTGGAAAAGACTTAGTGCAACACAAAAGGAAGAGGGAAAGGAAGTCCAGACTCTAGAGAAAGGGGGGAGTGGAGACCACCTGGCTGATAGAATATTACCCTGTCTCCCCTAACGTCACTATATTAGCTCTTCACCAATCGCCACAGGCGTACCTCGCCCTGTCTTTCCCTGGCGTTTGGCTAAGGCTAGGGAAGGGAGGAGATGAGCACTAGTCGATTCCCACTGACACTAAAGACAACAAGGGGGGACAAACAAAGGGGAATTACTTAGCTTTAGACAACTGCGCTCACGTTCTCAACACCAGAGACAAAGAAGTACTGTTCTTGCTCAAGCCTTCACAAGAAGTAATGAATATCGCTGGCACCTCCCTCTGGAACACAGCAAGTATTTATACACCCAGGCCAGGGTGTTAATTAGCCAGAGGAAGGTAGCTGCTGATTCCTAGAGACAGCTTCTAAGAGGTGTCTGTAATGCCAAAGGTAGAGATCTCCAGCAACCAACTGCAGGGCGACTGTCTGTCACTTCTGACACACCCATGACAACTAATAAAACAAGGGGACCTGACAGCCTTCATATTAGGAAGATTCCTATTGCACCTTTAGGCGAAAAAGCTACCTCAGGGCAGAAGCATAATACAGCACTAAGGAAGAAATATTCTGATTTGATGAAACAAGTGTCCCACAGAGATCTGCATGTACAAATCAATCTTCAACTGTAAGTATAAACCTGAACACCAATTCCCTACTGTTTGTATATAATTACTTGCCCCCTTTATCATTAGTAAAGAGGCTGTTCTGTTTCAGATCATAGGCTTCTTCATGATTGGAGCTTGATTACACAAACTACTATCACCACCATCATCCTCTACTTAAAGAGGCAGCTACTGTGCAAACATTATATTGTGGATCTTTGTGTGCGTGTAATCTGAGAGGTAAAGAGGCTTATCGTGACAGAAAGCTTGGCCACCATGAGGCACATTATACACTACCAGGAGTACAACCCTCTGCCGTACACCACATGAGGTTACCACACTATTAGCAGTTAAAGGCATTGTCCGGGCAGAAATTGTTGATGAGCTATCCTTGTTCTGTTCCAGAAGCACACTTTGGGCCAGGTGAAAAGATATATGTCCCATTCAATAAGACAGCTACTTGTTTACATGGCTGCTTACCAAGGACCTAGATATATTTTCAGGCAGTGGAGACTTCTCTAGTATGTGCTGCTAAGTCAGCACAGAAAAGAGCAGCTAGCAGTTGCACACACTGTGAGGAGCACCGGCAAATAGGCGCAATGCAATGTAGATTGTGCACCAGACCTGTGTCTCAGCTCAGGTCAGAAGCGGCAGCCAAAGGGCCAGATGTGGCTTGCAGGCCGAAGTTTGGAAAGGTCTGCTCTAAAGCACTGACTATATTTGATGTAGTTTTATAGGGAAATTTTACAATTCATCTGAGGACTGCAAACAGAGAAACAAGAGGTCAGCCTGGGTCTAGAGGCATGGCGCACAACCCAAGTACCCTGCAAAACATAGGATGTCTACCAACATACCATACAACAGTCTAGTCCTGAGTGACTACATCAGAATCCACAAGAAGGTTGGTAAATGTAATGCATGCTTTTTTGTTTTTCATTGTAATTTTTCTGATTTTTATAATAGTGGTTACTTCTCTTTGATATTTATTAGACTGCATGCATAAGCTGGGGTCAGTGACAATGGTAATGCTATTAGACTTTGATATTACACACTGCAGAGACTATTTTACATTATGCAAATGATGCAATATCACGAGTCTGCGAGTGGCAAAAGAATGTGAACTTTTTAAGATTAACAATTTAAAGGTAAAATTAGAGTATTGTGCTTTGAATCAATGTGAGGGCAAACCTGTTTTAATTTACCCCTTGTTACCTACATTTCACCACCAAAAATGTGAATACAGCAAATTAGCATAATTTATTCCTAATGTACTCAGCTAATTTATTAATTTCAAATTGTCTTTGTACCTGTATAATTCATCTTCTCTGGTCACGAGCCCATTCTATAAATGAGCCCATTTTGGTGGCGTTATCATCTCCTAATCACCCCCACATGCAGATGATAGACAAGTTTGGTAGGCCGCAAGAACCCCCATATCATGAACCAAATCCTGTGCCTGCGTGTTCATGGTTATCACGCATGCCCACTGTCATAAACAATATTAAAATTTCTGAAGCCACATTAGAGAGGGGCATTCACCCCCTCCCTCCTACACAGATTTACAGTGAGGAAATCAAAAGCTGACAGTTTGAATATCCTAGACTCAGACTAGTACAAAGGGCATAAAGGAGCAGGAAATCTTAATTAACATGCAGGAGCTCCTATTAGGACAAAAGACCCTGGCAGTACCAAAGAGGATGTCTTTTGTGCATAGGAAACAGGGAAAAAGAAGCCCGGGTATCCAGCGGATCTTTGTTAAAAAATTGCTTTTATTGAAAACATATAAAAGCAGCCATGTCACAAGGACAAAACACGAGATACTAATCCACAGACCATAGTAGTCCCAACGCATTTCAGCTATATATTAGCCTTAATCATGTGCATAGACAAAGAGTTATAGTTTGGAAAGGTAATTGAGACAGGAGATGTCTTTTCAGAGGGTTAGACAACAATAGGGTACATGTGTTTACACATAAACAGCAAAGTGGAAGCCTCTTTGACCCCAGGAAATGCATCTTGAATTCATGTAACTCTGGCTTCCTGCAAGGGAAATGCTATTCATTGCCCCAGACCTATGTCTCCGAAATAAAATATTGAATATTGAAGTTTGTATAAATCCGATAGTGATGGACCTACATTTTCAGTATCATATAGGGAAAGAATATGCATATTTTTTCATAACTGTAACTACTGCCTATAAGCCACTGACAACAGCCATGTCATGTTTGGTCTCTGGGAAAAAGTAAAATCCCATTAAAAAATATGGCAGCGTTCTCGAACTTCTGCTATCAGCAGGAGTGAAGTTATCACATAAGTTGAGAATTTCATCAAATCCTGAAGGGCTGGGAATAACCCACAACTCGGCCCACATGAGGTTATCAAGGTGGGTGTGTGGCTGTAACTCAGGTGCTGATAAAAGGTCAAAACAAATTATGATCTGTGTTTCTGTACAGTGAAACAAATCAGCTGTATGCATGAATTCCGGAACGTCTCCAATCAAAGTGCTCTCCTTTGGCTAAGTTGACTCATCTCTGTGAACGCCTTAGTAAGTTTCCTTCGTTATTCCTTTTTATTTTATGTAACTGTATATGCTATATTGTTTTATCCCCTTTATAAAAAAATATACAAAAGATTTTACAAACACTGCCTATCGTTCTGGATTAAATATAAAATTTAATAGTTCTGTTCCTTTTGTTCTGTAAATCACTCCACGAAGCCATATGCTACCTACCAGGCGGCCTGTCGGCATGAATATAAGAAACGACTGGTGGTGGCAGCTAATAATCTTTCTTAGGTTATTGTGGAATTCACAGTGACCATATCGGAGGTATATACATATATTCCATGCTTTGGAATCGGAGGTGTATATACCATACGCTCACTGTGAAGTTTCACGACAACCGTCCTAGTAGTGGAAACAACCTGCGGCCTCCTCCGTTAATCATTGGTCAATCGAGTAGTTTTCCAGATGATAGGGTGCAGCAGAGAGCTGTTCGGGACAAAAATATAACAGTGGGTGGTTCTGAGTGACCTCTCGGGCTGTTGTGTATTTATCCTTGACACCCACAATTTCTCCCTATTCTCTTCTGGCTTCATTGGTCTTGTGCGCATGCATTGCTGTAACATGCTAATGTCATATGATGCACACAACAAAGAAATAAGGAGAGAACAGGGAGGATTTGTATGACTGCACCGCTGATAATGATGAACACGCAAATGCGGGATTTTGCTGAGAGGTTTGGGCTCATAGTGTTACCAATCAAATGTTCAAGGGTGGGGTTATCCCTGAAAGGAAGCTAATTGCCGGACTCATCCCTAGGCCGGACGACCTAAAGGACTCATCTCAGTTCATTTACGTAAAGGGCAGGATATGTTTGGAAACAATTTGTGGAGATTCAAGAGTACTAAAACACTTCTATCGGGACTAGAATTATATGCTTTTAGAGATTTTAGTTAAATATAGACTTAGTTTAGGGAGGTTAAAATTAGGTGACAAGCTTCCTTAAAGGACCTGGGAATTTTTGATTTTTTTTATTTCGTCAACGTAGGTCATATTGGATTTTAGATGTTGGATTTTTTTCCAGTTTGTCAGTACATTGTACAGTAAAAAATAAAATAATTGGTATTATTCAAAACTACAAGAACGGCAAAATTGTGGAAAAAAAATACAATTCCACCATTAATTTTTGATGACTGGTGTGACGACCAATTATCCAGTTGCCATAAGGTTGCTTGATCTCTATAGTTTTGCTGTGATTATTTAAATCGCTCTTACTTCTGTGGAATTTGGGGTTTTTGCAAATTCAAGTCTCCAGTCTTCAGGAGAGGTAAAGAGAAATGCGTCTTGGCATTTGGAAAGCCTGACCAGTAAAGTCCTGATTAAAAAAGAAGTGAGGCTGATTACCAAACCTCATATGGGCAAATAGTGTTACACCAAATGATGAGGAACAAGCTTGCCTTATCTATTTTCAGACTCATATTCTTTTCTGATCTCTACAATCTTAACCCCTTCCCGACATTTGCAGTCTATATACGTCATTGCTGGGAAGGACTTCCCGACCAATACAGTACATATACGTCAGGGGGCTGTGCACAGGCGATCGCTGCTGGGTGTCAGCTGTCAGAATCAGCACAGCTCCCAGCACTTTAACCCGCTAAATGCTAAGATCGCAGAATATAGCGAGCAGGCAGAGGGAAGAAAGCCCCTCTGCCCTTGGATCGGAGACCAAATGATGTCATCGCATGGTCCCGATCGTTGCCATGATGACATCAGAGTCACCAAAGCTGCTAAATAATGAAAAGTGAAAGAAGCGAAACTCCCATAGTGGGATAAAATGAAAAAGGGTGTGGCTGAGCAAGTTTTAAATGTTCAGTCCTGTTTTTTTATCTCTGTGTTGTGTTTGGAGAGGCAAGGTCTCTAGACTGGCCAGCCATAGCTCAGAGAGGAGCTGAAGGCTGGACATAACCTGTGTGAGCGAACACACACACACACACATATGGACTGTGTGATCGTTTATCTTTTATTGTTTTGTCAGTAAGGCCGTGTTTATTTTTGGAGTTGCAGGGCTTTATGCCATATAATAAAGCCTGCAGAGAAAACCCGCTTCCTGAGTCTACTTCCGGAAGCAGTCGAGCGAGTCGACCAACCACAGTTGGTGGAGAATGCGGGCAAGATTCCAGGAACACATGTACCTGCCACAGAGACGGGTGGATGTCCTGGGTGAAGGCCGGCAGCCAGCCAGAGAAGTCCGGCAGCATGGAGAAGCTCATTAAGCACCTGGTGCAGAGCCAACAACAGATGCACCAACAGCACTTTCAGAGCCAGCAGCAGCACCAGGAGAAGATCAAACTGTTGTTGCAACAGATCCAGTTGCAGCAAAAGGCGCACCAGCAGGAACAGCAGTAGCAGATACAGCTTCTGGCGGACTCCATCCAGGGCAGGGCAACCGCCCCACCCCCAGGGCCGACTGATGACTCCCATGTCAGGAAAGCGGTAATATAGGCCATGCAGAAGATGATCCCTGGGAATGATGTAGAAGCATTTCTGATTGTCTTTGAGAGGGTGGCTGATTGGGAGAGACTTCCACCAGAACAGTGGGCAGAGGTCCTGGCACCATATTTGTTGGGGGAACCCCAAAAGGCATATTAGGACTTGGCACTGCAGGATGCCAAGGAATACGCCAAGCTAAAGACAGACATCTTAGCACGCCTGGGAGTGAATATGGTGGTGAGAGCCCTATGAGTCCACCATCTGGCGTATGCCAACGACAAACTCCCCTCGCTCGCAGATGTTTGACCTACTGCATCTCGTTCAGAAGTGGTTGCAGCCAGAGTTCTCAACTCCGGCCCAGATGGTTGAGCGGGTGGTGATTGATAGATTTGTGCACTCCCTTCCCAAGCCAGTACAGACTTGGGTTGCCCAGGGCGATCCCCAGAACGTAGATGACTTCATCGGCCTGGTAGAGAGGTACCAGGTGGTTGAGAAATCCATCGGGAAACCAGAAATAGTCACTCCTCCATACTGAGATACCCAAAAGGGGGCGGGTTCACCACGGAAGGGGTCTAGAGCCACCACTGGGGGGTGTCCCACCCCCACTGAAGGTGCCACTAGGACTGTTGCTAAAGATCTAGTCTGTTGGCGGTGTCACAACCCTGTACACATAGCCGCCAGGTGTCAAATGTCCCCCAAGCCCATGGACTGCAGCCTAGGCAGACGGGTCTCCTATTATGCGTATCCCGCCTGCAGTGTGGACTGTCAACCCGGCGAGGGGCCACAGGCATGTGCCGTGTCCGTTAATGGGGTGATGGTGCTTGGACTGTTGTATTCAGGGAGTCTAGTGACCCTAATCAGTGCCAAGCTTCCCCACCAGCTGATCTCTGCCAAGACTGTGGGCGTTCGCTGCATACATGGGGATGCCAAGGAATACCCTGTGGTCACTGTGACAGTGGGAACCGACTGTGGTGCCCAATCCCACGAGGTCGGGGTGGTTAAGGATTTGATACATCCTGTCATATTGGGGCACGATTTCCCGTTCTGGGACTTGTGAGGGAAAGGAACCGGACTGAGTAGTGTGGTCAAATTCCAGGTCCCTAAGGAAATACCCCCGTCGACATCTGAAGGGGATGAGTTCCCATTGTGTGTCCTTGCCGGCGACGAGGAAGAGACTGTGACCAAGGAGGCCGACCTCCCTGAGTTAGAGGTGACAGGAGAGAACTTTGGGTCTGCTCAAGTTTGGGACTTGACCTTGAAGGGGGCATGGGACAATGAAACTGTCTGTAATGGGGTTGCTCAAGAGCCAGGAGCAGATACCAGGTACCCACACTTCGCAGTTCAGGGAAAGTTATTGTATCGGGTGACCAAACCAAGGGGTGATGAAATAGTGGAGCAGCTATTAGTTCCAGGACCATACCGACAGAGGGTATTAGAAATGGCCCATTCACATGTTCTGGGGGGTCGAGAAGACTCAGGAGAGGATATTGAGGAGGTTTTACTGGCCAGGGTGTTACCAGGAAATCCTGAACTATTGTAAATCCTGCCACACCTGCCAGATAACCGCGCCCTCCTCCCACTTCCGTAGTTCTTTAATCCCCCTACCTGTGGTAGAAATCCCCATTTGAGAGGATTGCCATGGACCTAGTGGGGCCCTTAGTCAAATCGGCTGGTCATGAACTATGCGACCCGGTACCCGGAAGCGGTACCACTGAGGAACTCGTGGAGTAGGAGCATCGCCCGGAAACTTGTCCTAAAGGACCAAGGAACCCCGTTCATGAGCAAAGTAATGAAGGAGCTGTGTAAAGTCCTTCAGATTACCCAGCTGCGAAGCTCTGTTTACCATCCGCAGACAGACGGCCTGGTGGAGCGCTTTAATAAAACCTTAAAAGCAATGCTCAAAAAGGTCGTAGAGAAGGATGGTCGTGACTGGGACTACCTGCTACCATTCCTGCTCTTCTCGGTAAGAGAGGTCCCACAAGTCTCTACAGGTTTCTCCCCATTTGAGCTACTGTATGGACGACATCCGCGAGGGCTCCTGGATATTGCCAACGAAACCTGGGAAGCCGAGGTTACGCCCCACCGGAGCATCATAGAACATGTCGCCCAGATGCAGGAGAGGATGGTGAAAGTGATGCCTATCGTGAAGACTCATCTCCTCCAAGCATAAGAGGCCCAGGCAAGGATCTATAACCGGTCAGCGAGGTTGAGACAGTTCCAGCCTGGGGATCGCGTACTGGTGCTTATTCCCACCGTCGAAAGCATGTTCCTGACCAAGTGGCAAGGCCCGTATGAGGTGGTGGAGAAACTCAGTGAAGTGAACTACAAAGTTCACCAGCCTGGCCGAAGAAATCCGCACCAAGTGTACCATGTGAACTTGCTCAAGCCGTGGTGAGATCGGGAAACACTGGGGGCTTCTTGTTTGGGAGCCAGTCCGAAAGCCAAAGTCAAGGACGTCACGATAGAGACTCTACCGCCGGCACAGAAACAACAATGTAGAGAGCTGCTGCAATGGAACCGTGACCTGTTCTCAGAGTTGCCAGGGCGTACGGAGGTGGTCGAGCATGACGTGCAGAGTGCTGACGGAAGCGCATGTTAGGGTAAACCTCAAACCCTAAAGGGATCCTGAAGCCCGCCGTGAGATAATCTCAGCTGTGATGAAGAGGATGCTGGCCCTCGGCGTGATAGAGGAATCGAAGAGCGGATGGTCGAGTTCCATCGTTCTCGTGCTAAAGCCCGACGGGGAGTGGAGATTTTGTAACGACTACCGCAGGCTGAATGAGGTTTCCAAGTGTGAAGCATACTCGATGCCCCGCGTCGATGAACTTATCGAGAGGCTTGGACCTGCGAGATATATTACCACCATCGACTTGACGAAGGGCTACTGGCAGATCCCCATGTCCCAGAGGGTCAAGGAGAAAACAACTTTCTCAACACCTGATGGGTGCTTCCAGTACACCCGAATGCCTTTCGGACTGCAGGGAGCACCAGCCACCTTCCAGAGGGCCATGGATCGGATCCTCGGCCCACATAAGAAGTATGCCGCAGCCTATCTTTATGGCATTGTCGTCTTTAGCCCAGAGTGGGCTAGTCATCTGCCAAAGGTACAGGCAATTCTGGATGCTCTAAGGAAGGCAGTATTTACGATAAATCCGAGAAAATGTGCCATTGGGGGAGGCAAAATTAAGCCACAGGTCAATAAGATCGAGGTAATTCAGAACTGGTCACAGCCGCTCTCCAAGAAGCAGGTGAGAGCGTTTCTTGGAATCGTGGGATATTACCGGTGGTTTAGCCCAAATTTTTCTATGATTGCCGCACCACTGACAGACCTTCTGAAAGACACAAAATCAACGATGGCAAAATGGACGGTTGAAACCAAGATGGCGTTCCAACAGCTGAAGCTGGCTCTCTGTAAGCAGTCGGTCCTGGTCGCACCAGACTTTACTAAAGAGTTTGTGCTCCAGACAGACGCCTCAGAAGTTGGCCTAGGAGCTGAGCTGTCACAGGAGATAAAATGGGGAAGAGCATCCCGTCCTGTATATGAGCCGGAAGCTCTCGTCTTGCGATAAAAATTATGCCATTGTGGAGAAAGAATGCTTAGCCATAAAATGGGCCATAGACACGCTAAGATATTACCTACTTGGCCGAAAGTTTAAATTGGTGTCAGACCATGCCCCTTTGAGATGGTTGAGGGAAAAGAAGGGTAAGAATGCCCGAGTAACTAGGTGGTTCTTAGGTCTCCAAGACTTTAATTTTCATGTGGAGCATAGACCCGGGAAGTTACACGCTAATGTGGATGCCCTCTCCAAAATTTCCTACTTGGTGTCTGAAGGTGCCCAAACCCCCGGCTTTGGTCAGAGGGGGGGAATATGTCACAGAGTCACTGATATTATATGCAAGGGGAGGTATGTGTCAATCAGGATGCTCTCCTGTGTGAACTGAGACCTACTGAATTTCTGCCAGCATGTTATATGCTGGGGTTTAACTCGGGAACTTAACTATGGGAATTACGTAGAGATGGGAGGGAAGTCAAAAGCAAAAGAAAACAGTCCTTTAAGCAAAGTCTCTGGTAAACCGGACCTGTGGTCACACAGGCTGGTAAGCATCCAGCACACAGCTCAGTCTGGAAACAGCACATAGGAGGCCTTCTCCCTCCAAACACACCCCATGTGCCAAACAACAGCCTCCATTATATAGGCTGTTAACCACACCCAGAGGTGAAGTGTGTGGGTAGCTAGACCCGCCCATCTCTCTAAACTACAAGTAACCCGGTTCCCAGGTGCACCAAACGATCCTCTTAGTGCTACATGCTACATGCACTAGAGCAGGGGTCCTCAAACTTTTTAAACAGGGGGCCAGTTCACGGTCCCTCAGACCATTGGAGGGCCGGAATATAGTTTTTTTTAAAAAAAAACTATGAACAAATTCCTATGCACACTGCACATATCTTATTTTGAAGTAAAAAAAACAATACAGGAACAAATACAATATTTAAAATGAAGAACAAGTAAAGTTAAATCAACTGGTATTTCAATAGGTAGGTAACTGTACCCAATAGGCAGCATAGGTCCCCAATAGGCAGGTAAATGTACCCAATAGGCAGCATAGGTCCCCAATAGGCAGGTAAATGTACCCAATAGGCAGCATAGGTCCCCAATAGGCAGGTAAATATCCCCAATAGGCAGGTAAATGTCCCCAATAGGCAGGTAAATATCCCCAATAGGCAGCAAAGGTCCCCAATAGGCAGCATAGGTCCCCAATAGGCAGCATAGGTCCTCAATGGGCAGGTAAATGTTCCCAATAGGCAGGCTGTTTCCCCCTTATAATGCCATATGCAGGCTGTTCCCCCCCCTTATAATGCCCCATGCAGGCTGTTCCCCCCTTATAATGCCCCATGCTGGATGCCACCCCCCATATAATGCCCCATGCAGGATGTCCCTTTCTCACACCATATAATGCCCCATGCAAGATATCACTCCCCTGTCTTTATAATGCCCCATGCAGGATGCCCCTTTCCCCTCCATATAATGCCCCATGCAGGATGTCACCCCCCATATCATGCACCATGCAGGATGTCACCCCCCATATAATGCCCCATGCAGGATGTCACCCCCCCATATAATGCCCCATGCAGGATATCACTCCCCTGTCTTTATAATGCCCCATGCAGCATGTCACCCCCCCGCATATAATGCAGCATGTCACCCCCCCCATATAATGCCCCATGCAGCATGTCACCCCCCATATAATGCCACATGCAGGATGTCACCCCCCATATAATGCCCCATGCAGGATGTCACCCCCCCATATAATGCCCCATGCAGGATATCACTCCCCTGTCTTTATAATGCCCCATGCAGCATGTCACCCCCCAATATAATGCCCCATGCAGCATGTCACCCCCCATATAATGCCCCATGCAGCATGTCACCCCCCCATATAATGCCCCATGCAGCATGTCACCCCCCCATATAATGCCCCATGCAGCATGTCACCCCCTCATATAATGCCACATGCAGGATGTCACCCCCCATATTATGCCCCATGCAGCATGTCACCCCCCCATATTATGCCCCATGCAGCATGTCACCCCCCCCCATATTATGCCCCATGCAGGATGTCCCTTTCCCCCCATATCATGCCCCATGCAGGATGTCACCCCCCCATATTATACCCCATGCAGGATGTCACCCCCCCATATTATACCCCTTGCAGGATGTCACACTCCATATAATGACCTATGCCTCCATACATTAAAGAAAAAAAAAAAATCCAATACTCACCTCACTTCTCACTTACTGCCGCTGCTCTACTCTGGTCTGGACTCCAGCGTCGCGGCGGCGTTGTCCCGCTCTGCGCTGCCTGTGACAGCACTCGGGAGGGCGCGGTGTAAAGACGTCACCGAGCCCTCTGACCTGAGACGTCATAGGAAGCGCAGAGCACGGAAGACAGTGGATCTGCAGAGGCACGGGGAGAGGTAAGTATCCGCCTGCCGGGGCCCTGAGCAAGCGGGGGAAGGGTAGGCAATGGCACCGCTCTCCTCTCCTCCGCCCATAGCCCGGCGGGCCGGATGAAAGTCCTCTGCGGGCCGCATGCGGCCCGCGGGCCGTAGTTTGAGGACCCCTGCACTAGAGAAACACTCCGGGTTACATCACAGACACCAACCATCTTTGTGAAACATACCTCCCATCGACTACGCGACCATTAGCCACCTTACAATATTATATTGTAAAAAAATATTTAAAAAAAGAATACATATCTGGTATTGACACGTCTGGAACGACCTTACCTATAGAACTGTCCCACTAGTTAACCCCTTCAGTGGACACTGTAAAAAAACAAACAAAAAAAAACGAAGCAAAAAACTATGCCTTATCATGATATTGCCAAACAGAAAGTGGAATAAAATGCAATCAAAAAGACGAATGTAAATAATGGTATTTCTGAAAAAGTCATATTGTCCTTCAAAAAACAAGCCGCCATACAGCTCCATCAGTGGAAAAATAAAAAAGTTATAACTCTCAGAATAAAGGGATGCAAAAATCATTATTTTTTCTATAAAATTGTTTTTATTGTGTAAAAGCACCAAAACATCAAAAAATATATAAACGTGGTATCGCTGTAATATCATACTGACCCGAAGAGTAAAGCTGTGTTTTTAATTATATATATAAATCTGGTATCTCTGTAATCGCACCGACCCGAAGAATAAAGTAATCTCATCACTTATACCGCACGAGGAACGGCATAAAAAATAAATAAAACCATTTGTTCATCTGTTGTTGATTTGTTCATAATGAATCCCAAAGATCTCAGTAAAGCTCGGCTCACATTTAGCCTGCGCTCTTCGCTGAGAACTTACACCAGGGTTCCCGTGTAAATCTCTGAAATAGGTGATCCAGACGGAACCCCCGGCGGAAGATTCCCTATAATGAGGCAGATGGAGGCACTGTGGACGCCGTCTGACCTGTGATCCGGTGGTGTCCGGCTTTTTAGGCGTGCATAAAAGTGCCGTCGGCCACAGTTTTGTGCACTTCTGAAAAGGATAACGCTAAACAGAGGCCAGACGGAGTACAGAGTAACTCTGCTGCCTCATTATAGTGAATGGATCCCTCGGGGGTTCATCTGAATCACGTCACTCAGAGATTTAGATGGAAACCCCCATATAAGTGCTCAGCGTAGAGCGCCTGATAAATATGATCCAAAAGGTTATGTAAAATGTTCCCAAGAAAAACTTCAACTCAATCCACAAAAAAAACAAGTCCCCACTCAGGTACATCATCTGTTATTGGAAATATAGGGGAGCTTCCATGTTACTGTTAGTACAAAGGCTCTGGAAAACTGCCATGGCTCCTCACCCACCCAAAGAAATTCAGCAAATTCTGCACTCCTAAATCCAAATGCCCTATCCCTTCTGAGTGTCAGAGTGCCTAAACCACAGTTATCGTCCACATATTTGGAATTTCTGTAGCAGGAGAGCAGGCCTAATTTACATGTGCATGTCTCCAGAGCTGGGCACAACGTACTGGTCACTACAATTTACTGGTCACTACAACAGCAGTTTGAAATTTTCACTCAGCAACATCCACTGCTGCTTGTTTCTGGAAAAGACCCATGCAGTCAAACTCATCACTACATCCGTAGATGAATTTGCAGTGTTCATTGTGTGATAAAAAAAACGACCTGCCAATATGATTCTTTAGGTCAGGACAATTACAATGATACCAAACTTGTCCAGTTTTTTCTTTTATATTTAAGTGGTAAAAAAAATAATTTGAAATTTAAAAAAAGAAAAAAAATTGTTTGTGACTCCATTTTCGGAGATCCGTAACTTTTTAATTTTTACATCCACAGCGCTGGCAGCTATATTTATACCATTTTCGGGTACATATTTTGAATGCTTTTAATTTATATATTTTTAGGAAGTGCATCAATCGAAAAGTGGCAATTTTGGTGAACACGTTTTACGTACAATTTTAAAAAAATTATATTTTGATGCATTGACAAGATGATAACAAAATTATGGTTATTTTTAACATTTTTACATGTCTTTATTTTTATCTTTTTATAGTTTTTAAAACATTTTTACTTTAGCTTTTAGTCCCCATAGGAGACTTGAATCTGAAATCGGACGGCTAATCGGCCTTATCGGGCAGATGCCCGGTGGGCTGGTATGTTAGGTCATAAAATGGGCTGCCTGGCTACTGTTGTCAGTGTATCATTGTGTATCAGTGAGTCATGCATTCTGTGTGGAGTCTGAGGTTATCTGCTTATCTACTTATCTTTATGGTAGGTAAATAAACAAATGACTAGACAACTCAGAGTTGTAAGAGTTTAGGATGGGCAATCCAGACACAGAATTGACTTTAAAAAGATGGTCTTGTATATTGTGCACTAATTAATAGCTTCTAATGCCTCTAACTGCAGAGTTTGCGCTGAAGAGTTCTCCTGTCCTGTATATATACACTGCACAGTACCACTTCTCCTGTCCTGTATATATACACTGCACAGTACCACTTCTCCTGCCCTGTATATATACACCGGACAGTGCCACTTCTCCTGTCCTGTATACAGATACAACTCACTAAATTAGAATATCATCAAAAAGTTAATTTATTTCAGTTCTTCAATACAAAAAGTGAAACTCATACTGTATATTATATAGAGGCATTACAAACAGAGTGATCTATTTCAAGTTATGTTGATGATTATGGCTTACAGCCAATGAAAACACAAAAGTCATTATCTCAGTAAATACACACATATATACACTGCACAGTACCACTTCTCCTGTCCTGCATATATAAACTGCACAGTACCACTTCTCCTGTCCTGTGCATATACACTGCACAGTACCACTTCTCCTGCCCTGTACATATACACTGCACAGTACCACTTCTCCTGCCCTGTACATATACACTGCACAGTACCACTTCTCCTGCCCTGTATATATACACTGCACAGTACCACTTCTCCAGTCCTGTTGTCGGAGAGGCGTCAATATTGGTTTAGTATTTTCAATATTACTATGGCCAAATAAAAATAAATATTGGAAAACCTGTTTAAATTGATTATCCCAAGTAATCCACTCTCCTCTGTATAGGGGATAACTGTCCAATCGCTGGAGATCCGACTGATGGGACCCCCATGATCCCGAGAATCAGTGTAGAGCACCATGTAAATACGCACTTTGGTGCCATTCACATGTGGCTCTTCAAATAACTCCTTTTAGGAGAGTGAGGGGCAACGACAAAGTAAAGCAAAATTCACTGATCAGGGGTAATGAGTGTTAGGGTATGTGCACACGATCAGTAATTGCTGCGGATTGCACGCAGCGCACTTGCGCTGCGTGCAATCCGCAGTGGCCAGATGTTACAGCATAGTGGATGGGATTTGTAGAAATCCCATGTCCACTATCCGTGCAATGTATATACATGCGGATTCACCTGCGTGCAGCGCTTTAGACGCAGCATAAAGTATGCTGCGTTCAAAGCGCTGCCAATACCGACCGTGTGCACATACCCTTATGTGGGGTTTGTGTGGCAGGGCTGCTTTTTTTTTTACCCAGTCCGGCCTGACTACTACTATATTGCAGTATACAGAGAAACCACAGTTCTGTTATGAAGCTCAGCCTGTGGCTGAACTTCATAAGAAGACTAACACAGCAGTTATAATAGCCTTTAGCAGGCCCCTAGCTAGCGTGGTAACTAGTGATGAGCGAATATGTTCGAAAAACGATCGTAAGTTTCAAATTCAGCACGAATATGGCACATTCGGATTCGTGATTGGAAACGCAAACATTTTTTATTAAAATCGGCAAAAATATGTAAAATTCGGTGAAAAAGTGTGGGAAATTATTGCGTTGCAACTAAAGTATTTTTAACACTTTGGCTAGCATAGTGGTGGTGTATGATGACCGGGGAGACATGTTTGATGAGGGGAGGGGTTGGGGAGAGCTTACAGGAGCTGAGAGCAGCGGCGTGCTTGTAATCTATTTTTTTTCCCCTAACAAATCGCGGCTATCCAATCAGAGTGCAGGAAGCATCCCCACTGTCCAGACACATGGGCTTGTGCCATTGGCTGCTGAAATCACATGTCCTCTCTATATAAAGAGCGGACATGTTGTGTCAGCGCCATTTTCTGATTAAAGCAGGTCACAGAAGCTGCTGCTGACACTGCTCATGCATACCGAGAGATTTTAGCTAGTTAGATAGGCGGTTGCTTCTAAGTCAGATAGTTTAGCACATTAGAGAGGGATATAGGGATGGATTCTTCCCTATCCCTTGTCATAATACTGGGACCCAATTTTGTTACTTTGCACAAGGACCCTTAACTGTACCAGATGAACTTTATCTTCCCTCTGTTGCCTTCGTGTTATTCTTTTCCCCTACCTTGCCTCTCTGCTCAGTCCTTCGTTTATCCCGTTATTGCCTCCAATATTTGTATAAGCTGTCCACAATGTAACCGATTAATAAACGGAATTGCATTTTGAGCACTAGCTGACCCCGACTCAGCTGAAAAAAATTTTGGGCATCGCTGCACATGCTTTCCCTCTCTTGAGTCTGTGAAGCTTTGGATCAGACCTCTGATGCCCCAGCATAGAATGTGTGAACAGCTCTGCAGACTCGCCCATCTGTGGTTCCCCACAGTCAGTTGGGCGGTTGGAGAGTTGGGACGCAGGGGAAAACAAGGGTAATTGGGGTGCCAGCTCTGAGGATGGTACTGTTTGATGTTAAGGTGGAGAAAGAGGAGCAGAGGCCACTTGATGCAGCACATGTTCTTTCTGGCCCTCATCTACAAAGCGTATCGCTGTCTCTGCATCACAGTCTCTGCATGCAGATTGACAAGCGCTTTCCAGGCGATAGCATCACTTGGAAAGTGCTTGACAACTAGGTCACACTGTATAAATCCATGCAAACAGCATGGATTTATACAGTGTGAACCGTAAAAATTAAAACAAATAAAGCTATACTCACCCCCGAGGCCCCGGCGTGGCAGCAGCGCTCGTTCCTGGCTGGTTCCCGGCTGCCGGCATATCGCGAGACAGAGCGGTGAAGGGCCTGCGGTCACATGACTGTGACGTCACCGCAGGTCCTCAAGCGATGCCGGCATTCAGAGAGAAACCTTCGGACAGGTGAGTATAAACTTTATTTGTTATTTTATTCTTTTTTTACAGGTACAATGGTACCCAGGTCTGGATGAGAGTCTCCTCTCCTCCAGAACTGGGTACCATCCGCACATAGAGACGCATAGAAGCCGCTTGTAGAAATGTACAGTCGCGGTTTCTATGCGTTTCAATGCAAGTCAATGGCGGGAGTTCCGCTGCGCTTCCGCAAAATTAAATGACATGCTGCGGATTTTTGTACGCAGCATAAACGCTGCGGAAAAATCCGCAGCATGTGCATAGAACATGCGGAATCCCCTTGGGGACCATGGGGTGCGGATTACCTAGCGTTTAACAAGCGTTTCCGCTGCGGAAAATCCGCAGCATAAACGCTTGAAAAACGCTACGTGGGCACACAGCCTAAGAGTTTATCTCTCTGCTGTTTCTATTCTTTACTTTGCACCTACCTTCTGTTTGTTGCTAGGAAGTAGGCGTCATATAATCTAACAGTTCCTACTTTTTACTTTACTCACTCTGAGATCGTTCCTTTTTCAGCACACTTTCCCTTTTCTCTGGTTCTTTAGTAGGAAAGTGAAGCGCTCGACGGCCTTTTAGGCAGCTTAGGTCCAAGTGGCCATTTTCTAGTCTGTTGTTAGGATTATGTCTGATCATGCAGGAACCTGTTAACACCTCGGTTCAGTATCTCTAGTCTATACAGGAACCGGCAGGGTCAGTTGCAGTTTTTTTTGTGTGTTACCTAATTTACCGAGGGAGTTGATGCACGAGCATAACACTCGTCTGATCTCACTGCAGATCTGTGTGTGATTATACCTGACACATCTGCAGGTGTTCTCTCAGTGCTTCAGTTTTCATGTCACAGGCAGACAGGGTTGCAATATTGTCGCAATACAGCGTTGAGGTGTTGCCCTCTATAATCAAATCCAGGTCTGATCCCTTATGTCCGGTGAAATCACTCAAAGAATCAGAGAAATAGGGGATGGGGCAATAAAACAAACCCACACAGTACCCACAAGTATTCCCTAAGGGACCAAAACATATTAGAATAAGTGCCTCCAAGAGTACTCTAGGTTTTCCCAAAACTTGCGCATGGGAAACATAAGACCCAGGCAACACGGCTATCATTTGACCACCTCTCTCCCCTGATAAGTTTTCAACGACAACACGTAGGGAGCACTGTGGGGCACTTATTCTAATATATTCTTAGGGAATAATTGTGGGTAATGTGTGGGTTTGTTATTATCCCCCCCCCCCCCCACCTATTTCTCTGTATCCAGATTCTTTGAGTGATTTCACCGAACATTAGGAATCGGACCTGGATTTGATTATAGAGGACAACACCTCAACGCATGCTGAGATTGTTCATAACTGTTCTGTATTGTTATATATGTATCACCTTCAAGAATTTTAGGGATTTTTTTTTATTTAAAATAAACTCTGGAGGCAGATTATTAGGGAGATCTGTGTCCGGCCCATAGTCCTGAACAGCTCAATTACATGTAAGAAAAACATGGATATCTCTGGAATAAAACATCAGGTCACAGATATCAAGCATCATTTTATTCAGCTTCCTATGAACTACATGTCCACATAGACAGCTTAGGAGGGTTAATCCTACGGATAGGTTCCTTTTAAAGAGCTTGGACTCCACCAATTCAGTCAGACAGATTGTGCACAAATGATCTTAATCAAAGCCATTATTACCCTAGCCAAGAGTGGACAACCAATAAAGATCACTCCAAAAGCAAGGCATACAAAACTCTGCAAGGTCACAAAAGAAACCCCAAATAACCTCTAAGCAACTGAAAGCTTCTCTCATTAGCTAATGTCCATGATCATGAGTCAACTACCAGAAGGACACTAAATAATGGTGTGCACGACAGGATTACAAGGAGGAAGCCACTGCTCTCCAAAAAAGAATATTGCTGCCCGTCTGCAGTTTACTAAAGATCACCTGGACAAGGCTATTGGAAGAATGTTTGTAAATGAATCAGACCAAAAAAGAGCGTTTTGTTTTAACTGAGAAGCGTTATGTTACAAGAAGGAAAAATACTACCTTTCAGTTTAAAAGCCTGTGGTAGTAGTATCATGGTTTGGCCCTGTTTTTCTATATCTGGCCAGGATGTCTTGGCATCATTGATAGAATAACGAATTCTGAAAGATACCAGAAAATTCTAAAGGAAAATGTCAAGACTTCTGTCAATGAGTTGACTCTTAGGCTATGTGCCCACGTTGCGGACCTGAAGCATATTTTTTACGCTTCTCCCTGGCGGGAAAATCGCATGCGGATATTACATGCGGTTTTCCCGCCAGGTAGAAGCGTTTGTGAGGCGTCTTTGCATGCATTTCCGCATGCGGGTTATCAAGCACTTCTCCAAGCATCACTTGGAAAAGTGCTTGACAACTTGTTCAGAATGGTAAAAAATAAAAAAATAAACTTTATACTCACCTTCTGATGCATTCTCTGCCCCGTCCGGAGGCTTGAGCGGCTCACGCTGTTGTGTGCAGGACCTGCGGTGACGTCATTGAGTCATGTGGTGGGTCACATGACTCAATGACGTGGCAGGTCCTTCAGACAACAGCGCGACGGAGGGAAAACATCAGAAGATAAGTATAAACTTTATTTTATTCTTTTTTTTTTACAGGTTCTTTGGTACCCAGGTCTGGATGAGAGTCTCCTCTCATCCAGACTTGGGTACCATCCGCACATTGATTCTGCTGCGCTTCCGCAAAATTAATGAACATGCTGTGGATTTTTGACCGCAGCATATACGCTGCGGAAAAATCCGCAGCATGGGCATTGACATTGCGGAATGCCATTGGGGACCATGGGGTGCGGATATACATGCGTTTTTCAAGCGTTTACGCTGCGGAAATTCCGCAGCATATACGCTTGAAAAACGCTACGTGGGCACACAGCCTTAAAAGAACGTGGGTCATGCAATATATGGACATGTAGTTCATAGGAAGCTGAATAAAATGATACTTGATATCTGTGACCTGATGTTTTATTCCAGAGATATCCATGTTTTTCTTACATGTAATTGAGCTGTTCAGGACTATGGGCCGGACACAGATCTCCCTAATAATCTGCCTCCAGAGTTTATTTTAAATAAAAAAAAATCCCTAAAATTCTTGAAGGTGATACATATATAACAATACAGAACAGTTATGAACAATCTCAGCATGCGTTGAGGTGTTGTCCTCTATAATCAAATCCAGGTCCGATTCCTAATGCAAGACAACAATCGAAAGCCACAAATCGTTCTACAAAAAATTTTTTTAAAGAAGAAAAAAAGTTAAAGTTTTGAAATAGGCAAGTCAAAATCCTGACCTTAATCCTATAGAAATATTGTGGAAGGACCTGATGTGAGCAGTTCATGGAAGAAGACCCACCAACATTAAATTGAAGCTGTTTTGTAGGGATGAATGGGCTAAAATCCCCTCCCCCCAGCTAATGTGCAGGACCAAATTAACAAGAACTGGAAAAGTTTAGATGCAGTTATTTTATTGCTGCAGAAGTGGGTCACACCAGATAATGAATCAAAGGTTCACATACATTTGCCATATTATATCATTTTCCCCATTTAAAAATTACAAAGTCTAATATTTTTTTACTCATTTGTTCCATTTGGTTCTCTTTATCTATTTTTAGGACTTGTGTGAATATCTATTGTAGTTTTAGGTCAAATACAGTTTGATCCAGAAATATTTGGACAGTGACCGAATCTTCGTGATTTGGGCTCTGTATGCCACTATTTTGGATTTAAAATGAAACAACTGAGATGCGATTGAAGTGTAGACTTCCAGATTTAATTACAGGGATTGAACAAAAATATCTTGTGAAACATTTAGTAAATTCAACCATTTTTCAACAAAGCCTCTTCATTTCAGTGGCTCAAAAGTAATTGGACAATTTAACTTTTACCATAAATAAAATGTTCAATTTAAATACTTTTTATAGAATCCTTTGCAGGCAATGACTGTCTGAAGTCTGGAAGTCATGGACATCACCAAATGCTGGGTTTACTCCTTTGTGATGCTTTGACAGGCCTTTACTGCAGCTGGCTTCAATTGGTGCTTGGTTGTGGGTCTTTCAACCTTAAAGGGGTTGTGTCACGAGCAAAAGTATATTTTAATCAACAAATCTTGGAGTAAAAATAAACTCCTAAATTGGATGTCTTTTATTTTTTTTCCTGTGCTGAGATAATCTTATAAATGTTCCCGTGGGTAATGGATGTCTCTGACCGTGCAGGAACATGGTTGGATATACCACAGATACTGACCAGGGGAGGAAGCAAAAGACTATACAGATATTACAGCTCGGGATCACAGCTGATTCTTTCTTTGAGGTAAAATATTGTTTAAAAACAGGCAAGAAAATGTTTTACTCACAAAAAGAATCAGCTGCAATACCACGCTGTAATGTCTGTATACTCTTTTACATTCTCCCCTGCCCAGGAGATGTGGTATGATCAGGCCATGTTCCTGCACGGTCAGACACAGCCATTACACAGTACACAGCAGGGGCACATTTATAAGATTATCTCAGCACAGGAACATTATTTTTAAACACATCCAATTTTGCAGTTTATTTTTATTCCAAGATCTGTAGATTAACATATACTTTTGTTCATGGTACAACCCCTTTAAGTTTTGTCTTAAACATGTAAAATGCCTGCTCGATGGGGTTGAGATATGGTGATTAACTCGGCCATTGCAGAATATTCCACTTCTATGCCTTATAAAACGCCTGGGTTGCTTTCGCAGTAAGTTTTGGGTCATTGTCCATCTGTATTGTGAAGGGCTGTCCAATCAACCTAGCTGCATTTGGTTGAATCTAAGCAGAAAGTATAGCCCTGTGTACTTCAGAATTCATCCGGCTGCTTCTGTCTTCAGTCACATCATCAATAAACACTAATGACCCAGTGACATTGGAAGCCATGCATGTCCATACCATCACATGGCTGGTTAATGGTTTAAACCTTGTGGTAAACCCTCAGTATTTGAGCCTATGAAGTCTGCTCTCTATGGTGGACTTGGATACTGAAACAGCTACTTCCTGAAGAGTGTTCTGCACTTGGGTGGATGTTATAAAGGGGTTTTTCTTCACCATTGAAAGGATTCTGTGATCATCCACCACTGTTGTCTTCCGTGGACGTACAACTCTTTTTGAGTCACCAATGCACTTTTTTTTTTTTTTTTTTTCAGAATGTACCGAACTATTGATTTTGCCTCGCCTAATATTTATGCTGTCTCTCTGATGGATTTCTTCTTTTTTTCCAGCCTAAAGATGATCTGTTTCTCTTCTATTAGGAGCTCTGTTGACCACATGTTGTGGGTTTACAGCAACAGCTTCCAAATGCAAATGCCACACCTGGAATCAGCGATGGAAATGTCCATGCAGTCCATTAAAGGGTTTTTGAGATAATTATCCAATTACTTTTGGTTCCTTTAAAAAGAGACAGCTACATATTAACCCCAGCACGACTGCTGACGATAATTAAATATCAGCGCTTGCTGGGCTTTGTGTAGCGCTGACGTTTGTCTACGTTCTGTGGTCTTGTAGAGATCTAGACCCTCACATATCTGCAAGCCCCAGTGCAGAATTCTAGCTCTGACCCCTGACCTCGTTGAGACCTGATTGGTTCAGGTCCTGATGACTTCATTGTCATGCTAGCCAATGACAGCAATAGCTGGGAAAGTGTGTTGTAGTAATAAACTTTCTCAGGTGATTTGCCTCATATAAAAAAATTTTTCTCCTCTGATCTTCTGTCGGTGAGCGATCAGAGGAGAAACAGTGTAGCAAGTGCTTCTGAAAAGAGCTTTGTCATAAAATAAATCAATAGATTCCCCCCTTTCCCAGTTAGTTTCATCAATTTATTAGTTAGGATATAGGATGGTTAGATAGAGTAGGTGTTTAGTATAGTATAAGTTGACTAGATAAGAAAGATTATTCATAAATTTAATATATACGTTAATCAGTTAGTTACTTTAATCAATTAGTTATGTTAATTTGTTACAGTAATCAATTATTTACACTTTTTTGTCAGTTTATAAGGTCCATACTGATTGAATCACATTAGAAGATATATCCAGCAAAAAAACCTTTTATTAATCCATATAAAATCCAAGAGGCCAAATACATAGAAAAGTCACAACCCTGACAGGTGTAAGGGGTTAATTTCACCAGCAAACGCATTTCCGATAGTAATCCTTAATCACTCATGGATATATCTCCTAATTGATTTACCTCCACGCGGCACCACTTATCCTTGCGTGCAGTCTCCGACTGGGTGAGCTGACTTTTTTCTTTTTTCCTTACATACTGATTGGATCCTTTAGACCATGTGTCGATGATAGGATATGACATAAAACGCCGACTAATTATTTTCTTCATTACCATATACAAATAATATCAGTAATCTGATTTTTACTTCTAGGACACTACTGAAATGTAAACATCTAACACAATATATACAAAGAAATCTATAGTAGTACAAGTTGTATAATATAAGACTATTGCGCAATACTCTATGTAAATGCAATATATATTACACATTCAACTATGTCATTAGAGAAAAGGATAATAATTAATAATGACAAGATAAATAATGACAAAAATAATAAAGCTAATGCTGAAAAGATGTGATCAGGGAACAATTTACAACAAATGAGAAACCAAAGGAATACTGATGAATATTGAGCTATGATATTTAGAACAGAAATCTAGGAATGAGAATTAAAAATTCTATTCAAAAAGATACCTGGGGGAAAAATCGCCAATGCTCAGCCTAACCTGTATTTTTTCATTTGGCTAGCTGCTTGCAAGAATATTCCCCAAGAATTGCACACAAGACACAAGAAGAATAAAAATAGTCAATGCAGAAAACCAATTTCTTATGCAGTACAGATAACAGTTGACGGCAGATATCTCATATGAACAATTATATACTATGTAAACAACTATGAAGCAGGAAAACACAAAGGAATGGAGCAACACTATAAAGAATCCTTATTGGCAGGGTGCAAGCCTCAGCAGGGCCAACTTAAATCCCAAAATCAACAGTAAAAAAAAAAGGAAAAGAGATGAAAGCACCACTCCAAAAATCAGAAAAGAGAGTTGAATTAAACAAGCCTCAGACATGTACACATTTTTCAGATTTTTGAAGTGTTGCTATCATCTCATTCAACTCTTCTTTTCGTTTTTTACTGAACAACTATGAATATACTGTACTTGATCTGTTTTTACAGATAGTTATAGAATATTGCCTTATAGTGAAACTTTATTATCTGTATTTTCCTGGTAAAGCATAAACACAGAATCTATTATTTTTATTATCAATAAACAGGAGAGGATAGATGATAACAGCTAGCTTTAGATACCTGCACAGCTGCCTGCATGACGGACTCCTATAGATCTTCCCAAGAAGCAAGTGGCTCTTCTGAGATGACAGGCTGAGGGATAGGTGACATTGTTGTTCCCACACAGCATATAGTCAGAGGCAAAAGGCATTGGACATGGTGAAGTACGACACATGACACAATGGGCACTTCCAGTCTGGTCCACAACACATGAATGAGTCCCTGGGCAAACCACATTCGAACATGACTCTGAGGATATAGAACATTAACAACATTTACATTAATTATACATGAATGACATTGCAAATATGACTTCATATAAACAGTTTTATGCAAAGTAACTGATTTACACAGCGTCCAAATAAATATTGTGTTCTATATCGTATACAGATAAATTAGAGAATGGAACTTTTGCCTCCCTTGTAGTCTAAGGGCTATAAAGGGTAATATCCCTCACGGAATAGTTTGTTTTATAGGTTAATGGAAACAACTCTTATGTTTGCAGTTATAGTTGGGCGAATGTATTTGAGTGGAACTGAATTCTACAAAAACTTGTATTGTCTAGATTGTGGATTTTTGTATTTCACTTCACGCTAAATGAGCAAAATAGGGTCATAAAAGGCTGACAAAAGGTTAAAAATAATAAAACTAAAACAATGCACATGTGTAGAGATGTGGGTAGGAAGCGACGCCAAAGACTTTAAAAGGGTTGTCCCACAAACAAAGTTAATTGTAATCAACATTTTAATCAATAGATCTTGGAATAATAATTTCCACAATTGGATGTTTAAATAAAATGTCCCTGTGCTGAGATAATCTTATAAATGTGCCCCTGCTATATACAGTGTAATGGCTGTGTCTGACCGTGCAGGAACATGGCCTGATCATACCACATCTCCCATCGCAAATGATTCTTTCTTTGAGGTAAACCATTGCTTAAAAACAGGCAATGAAATGTTTTGCCTCACACAAAAAAATGCAATCCCGAGCTGTAATGTCTGTATACTCTTCCTCCCCTGCCCAGGAGCTGTGGAATGATCAGACCACGTTCCTGCACGGTCAGACACAGCCATTACACAGTACACAGCAGGGGCACATTTATAAGATTATCTCAGCACAGGAACATTTGATTTAAACATCCAATTGTGGAACTTATTATTCTTTCAGATCTATTAATTAAAATGTACTTTGTTCGTGGGAAACCCCCTTTAAGGGAGACAATGAGAAGGTGAGCAGTGTGGTATTAGTTGTTTTTTTTTTTTCTACATCTTACATTTATTATGGTCTGGTGTCTTTTCAGAAACCAGAGCATAACAATGGACATTCAATTCATGGTGATTCGCTGTGTATCGAATTTCATAGTGAAATTTGTGCAATTTAGCAAAATTCGAAGCTCGCCAGATCCACTCAGCTCTAGTTGCAATAGTGAAGGGTTAATACAAAATTTCTAGTGTTCAATAAAAGAGAATAGATTAAGGCCAACACTCCTGGTGATCTTGAATATGTTGAAGGATTAATAATAGACTGGTGGAATGATGAAGTGAAGTCAATCTAATTACATAGTGTCACAATGCGGAAACCAACAGAAATCTACAGGCTACCTAGGAGAAAGTATTCAATGTGCCACCACAAAGAAAATGAAGCATTACATAGCTCTTATTGAAATGAATGGCTTTCCATATAATGCATGTATATGCTCGGTCTTGCAGAGTGAGAAACACTCTTTGCATCTGCTCTTCAATCTGGCCAGCAGAAATATGCAACATTTTTGCAAATGTGAAAATAGTAAGTGGAGCCATATTGTCAATTGTGAATTAGCTTCTTAGAATGTATGTTCACTCAACAAACATTTTAAAGGAAATCTTTCACTAGAATCAACCCTCCTAAGGTGTCTATATGGGCATGTATGTCATAGACAGATCAATAAAATGATAACTTGATATCTGCGATCTGATGTATTATTCCAGAGAGATCTACATTTTTCTTAATATGCAAATAAGCTGTTAAGAGCTATGGATCAGACTCCTATCTCCCAGGAAATCTGCTACCAAAGCTAAATTTTAAATAAAAGGGCATATTACCAGTGTGGGACATGTAATGAATGATAGTCTGCCTTCCTGATTTCACTACAGAGCTGTGCCTAATTACAACTAACACTACTTCAGCTTTCTTTTGGCAATCAGCAAGTGTGGAGAGGCAGTACCACTAAGATACTAGCACTGCGAGAATAAAGCTAGAGCTGCAGATGTGGCACTAATGAGATAAAGCTCAGCTCTGCTACACTGTCCCTCTCCCCACTCTGGCTGCCTCTGAAATGGAAGATGAAAAAGTATTAGTTGCAATCAGGCACAGTTCTGCCGTTAGATCAGGAGATGATCAAACAATCATTAATTATTGCTAAAGCCCCCTTTCATTTAAAATAAGCTATTGAAGCAGATTCTCAGTGAGATCTGTGTCTGGCCCATAGATCTTAACAGCTCATATACATGTTAAGAAAAATGTGGGAAAGTTTATCCTACTGACAGATTCCTTTTAACAGATTGCTCAAAGTGTATCTGAAAATAAAAAGACCACTCCTTGTCATTAAAACATAATTTCCAAACTTTACTACAGAATACTAATTTGTTTTACATTTTTGGTGGAAATTCTATTTTCATTCTTTAATGTATTTTAGAGGGATGAATGAAGCAGCCAGTTGATAGTTTAAAGCTCATAGAGCAATATGAGGCACCACGATGGCTTAGTCATTAGCATTGTCGCTCTGCAATGCTGGGATCCTGAATTCAAATCCCGAGGACAACATCCCTAAGGAGTTTTTATGGTCTCCATGTGTTTGCATGGGTTTCCTCCCACGCTCCAAAACCATCCTTATAGGGAATTGAGATTGTGAGACCCAATGGGGACAGCAATGCTGATGTCAGGAAAGCACTGTGGAATTATTGGTGCTTGATTAAGTGAGTAAAATAACTAAATGAGGAAATCCACATATTTAGCCTTATAATTGAATAAAATTAGGAAAACATGGCTGCTTTCTTTAAGAAAAAAACGATTATAATAATTAGTCCACAGGCTGTGCGTGACAATGTTTTTTTTTTTTAAAGAAAGAAGAAATGTTTTCCTAATTTTATAAATTTATAAAGCTAAATATGTTGCTCCATGAACTTCAACAGTAGCAATACCAGACAACCCATGGACAGGGTTGGTGATGTTTCTATTAGACCTCCTTCACATGTCTGTATAATACATATACAGTGGGGGAAAATAAGTATTTGATACACTGCCAATTTTGAAAGTTTTCCCACCTACAAACAATGAAGAGGTCTGTAATTTTTATCTTAGGTACACTTCAACTGTGAGAGACAGAATCTAAAAATAAAAATCAGAAAATCATTATTATTTTTTAAATATTTAACCCCTTAAGCCCCGCGGGTGGTTTGCACGTTAATGACCGGGCCAATTTTTACAATTCTGACCACTGTCACTTTATGAGGTAATTACTCTGGAACGCTTCAATGGATCCCCCTGATTCTGAGACTGTTTTTTCGTGACATATTGTACTTCATGATTGTGGAAAAATTTCTTCGATATCACTTGCGTTTATTTGTGAAAAAAAACGGAAATTTGGCGAAAATTTTGAAAATTTTGCAATTTTCAAAATTTGAATTTTTAAGCCCTGAAATCAGAGCGATATGTCACACAAAAGAGTTAATAAATAACATTTCCCACATGTCTACTTTACATCAGCACAATTTTGGAACCAAAATTTTTTTTTGTTAGGCAGCTATAAGGGTTAAAAGTTGACCAGCGATTTCTCATTTTTCCAACAAAATTTACAAAACCATTTTTTTAGGGACCACATCACATTTGAAGTCACTTGGAGAGGTCTTTTTGACAGAAAATACCCAAAAGTGACACCATTCTAAAAACTGCACCCCTCAAGGTGCTCAAAACCACATTCAAGAACTTTATTAACCCTTCAGGTGCTTCACAGGAATTTTTTGAATGTGGAAGAAAAAAATGAACATTTAACTTTTTTCACAAAAATGTTACTTTAGACCCAATTTTTTTTATTTTCACAGGGGTAACAAGAAAAAATGGACCCCAAAATTTGTTGTGCAATTTCCCCTGGGCACGCAGATACCCAATATTTGGGGAAAAAACACTGTTTGGGCGCACGGCAGGGCTCGGAAGGGAAGGAGCGCCATTTGACTTTTTGATTGTAAAATTTGCTTGAATAATTAGCGGACGCCATGTTGTATTTAGAGAGCCCCTGTGTGCCCAAACTTTGGGGCTCCCCCACAAGTGACCCCATTTTGGAAACTAGACCCCCCAAGGCACCTTTATAGATGCATAGTGAGCACTTGGAACCCCCAGGTGCTTCACAAATTGATTCGTAAAAATGAAAAAGTGAAAAAAAAACACACTTTTTCATTTTTACGAATCAATTTGTGAAGCACCTAGGGGTTCCAAGTGCTCACTATGCATCTAGATAGGTGCCTTGGGGGGTCTAGTTTCCAAAATGGGGTCACTTGTGGGGGAGCTCCAATGTTTGGACACACAGGGACTCTCTAAATACAACATGGTATCCGCTAACAAATTGAATGGAAAATCGGCTCAAATTGTTAGCGGACACCACATTGCGTTTGGAGAGCCCCTCTGTGCCCAAACTTTGGAGCTCCCCCACAAGTGACCCCATTTTGGAAACTAGACCCCCCAAGGCACCTTTCTAGATGCATAGTGAGCACTTGGAACCCCCAGGTGCTTCACAAATTGATTCGTAAAAATGAAAAAGTGAAAAAAAAAACACTTTTTCATTTTTACGAATCAATTTGTGAAGCACCTAGGGGTTCCAAGTGCTCACTATACATCTAGATAGGTGCCTTGGGGGGTCTAGTTTCCAAAATGGGGACACTTGTGGGGGAGCTCCAATGTTTGGGCACACAGGTACTCTCTAAATGCAACATGGTATCCGCTAACAAATTGAATGGAAAATCGGCTCAAATTGTTAGCGGACACCACATTGCGTTTGGAGAGCCCCTCTGTGCCCAAACTTTGGAGCTCCCCCACAAGTGACCCCATTTTGGAAACTAGACCCCCCAAGGCACCTTTCTAGATGCATAGTGAGCACTTGGAACCCCCAGGTGCTTCACAAATTGATTCGTAAAAATGAAAAAGTGAAAAAAAAAACACTTTTTCATTTTTACGAATCAATTTGTGAAGCACCTAAGGGTTCCAAGTGCTCACTATGCATCTAGATAGGTGCCTTGGGGGGTCTAGTTTCCAAAATGGGGTCATTTGTGGGGGAGCTCCAATGTTTGGGCACACAGGGACTCTCTAAATGCAACATGGTATCCGCTAACAAATTGAATGGAAAATCGGCTCAAATTGTTAGCGGACACCACATTGCGTTTGGAGAGCCCCTCTGTGCCCAAACTTTGGAGCTCCCCCACAAGTGACCCCATTTTGGAAACTAGACCCCCCAAGGCACCTTTCTAGATGCATAGTGAGCACTTGGAACCCCCAGGTGCTTCACAAATTGATTCGTAAAAATGAAAAAGTGAAAAAAAACCCACTTTTTCATTTTTATGAATCAATTTGTGAAACACCTGGGGTTCCAAGTGCTCACTATGCATCTAGATAGGTGCCTTGGGGGGGTCTAGTTTCCAAAATGGGGTCACTTGTGGGGGAGCTCCAATGTTTGGGCACACAGGGACTCTCCAAATGCAACATGATATCCGCTAACAAATTGAGCCGACAATTTGTTAGCGGATATCATGTTGCATTTGGAGAGTCCCTGTGTGCCCAAACATTGGAGCTCCCCCACAAGTGACCCCATTTTGGAAACTAGACCCCCCAAGGCACCTATCTAGATTCATAGTGAGCACTTGGAACCCCAGGTGCTTCACAAATTGATTCATAAAAATGAAAAAGTGTTTTTTTTTTCACTTTTTCATTTTTACGAATCAATTTGTGAAGCACCTGGGGGTTCCAAGTGCTCACTATGCATCTAGATAGGTGCCTTGGGGGGTCTAGTTTCCAAAATGGGGTCACTTGTGGGGGAGCTCCAATGTTTGGGCACACAGGGGCTCTCCAAACGCAACATGGCGTCCGCTAACAATTTGAGCCCATTTTCCATTCAATTTGTTAGCGGACACCATGTCGCGTTTGGAGAGCCCGTGATGTGCCTAAACAGTGGAGCTCCCCCACAAGTGTCCCCATTTTGGAAACTATACCCCTCAAGGATTTTATTAAGGTGTATAGTGAACATTTTGAACCCAGAGGTACGGCACAGAATTTGTTTACATTAGGTCATCATATTGAATAAGTTGTCATTATTCTTGAGCGCAAGTGCTCGCTACTTGAGTTTGCATCGGGTACTCAGGTATGCACCATGTACAGCGTGTGCTCGAGTGACATGCTCGAGTCCCTGCTCCGCATGTTTCACGGCTATTAGACACCCAAAAAAAAACATGCGGGGATCGCTCGTGCATGGCAGGCAATCCCCGTAAAGTTTTTTGGCCGCGAAGCATATGGGGCAGAGACTCGAGCATGTCACTCAAATACCCACGATACTCAATGCATACCAGAGCACCCGATGCAAACTCAAGTAGCGAGCACTTGCTCTCAACACTAGTCGCCATATCGTCATCTTTTTTTCTTACTTTTGAAAAAAATCCCAACCCCAGCCCTAACCCTAGCACAACCCTAGCCCTAGCACAACCCTAGCCCCAGCACAACCCTAGCCCCAGCACAACCCTAGCCCCAGCACAACCCTAGCCCCAAACACAGCCCTAACCCTAGCCCAATCCTAACCCAAGAGTTTATTTTTGACGCCGTTCCTTGTGCGGTATAAGTGATTAGACGACTTTATTCTTCGGGTTGGTGTGATTACAGCAATGCCAGAATCATATGGGGTTTTTATGACTGACAGCTGTCACACACTAAAAGACGCATTTTTTGTAAAATCTAGTTTTTGCATCGCCATATTTTGAGAGCTATCATTTTTCCAGATTTTGGCAGACAGTCATGTGACGGCTCGTTTTTTGCGGGATGACTTGACGTTGTTATTGGTGCCATTTTCAGGCACGTGACATTTTTTGATCGCTTTCTATTCCGATTTTTGGGAGGCAGAATAAACAAAAACCAACAATTCAGGAATTGTTTTTTTTTTTTTATTCTGTTCCGCGTGTGGTAAAATTGATGAGGTAGCTTTATTCTTCGGGTCAGTACGTTTACAGCGGTTTGTATCATTTTTCTATGTTTTGGCTCTTATACACTATAAAAGCTATTTTATAGAAAAAAATATTTTTTAGCATCGCTTTGTTCTGAGAGCTATAACTTTTTTATTTTTCGGCTGATGGAGCTGTATGGCGGCTTGTTTTTTGCGGGACGAGATGACGTTTTCAGCGGTATCATTTTTATTTATATGCGTCTTTTTGATCGCGTGTTATTCCACTTTTTGTTTGGCGGTATGGTGATAAAGCATTGTTTTTTGCTTCGTTTTTTTTTTTTTTTTTTACCGTGTTCACTGAAGGGGTTAACTAGTGGGACAGTTTTATAGGTTAGGTTGTTCCGGACGCGGCGATACCAAATATGTGTACTTTTATTGTTTTTTTTTTATTTTTTTTATAATAATATTTATTGATGGGTACATTATATTTTTATTTTTGGTGTATTATTTTTTTTATTTTTTTATAATATTTTTGCACTTTTTTTTTTTTTTTTTCACTTTCACACAGTTTATACACTTTATTACTTTGTCCCACTCTGGGACTTTCACTTTTTTTTTTCTGATCGCCTGCATGGCACAGGAATGAAGCACCATCCCTATGCCATGAAGGCTGTCAGAAGTGCACAGTGTGAAGATTGCTTGGAGATGCACTGCGCATGCCCAAGCAATCTTCCTGCTCTCTGGTGACCCGGATGTTGTCATGACGACATCGGGTCGTCATGGCAACACCCGGGAAGCCTTTGCAGACTGCGCTGGAAGCCGGAAGAGGAGGTGAGTATCGCCGATCACCTCCCCTTGCCCCCGCAATGCCGCGATCGACTTCGATCGCAGCATCGCGGGGGTTAATGTGCTGGGAGCGGTGCAGGACCGCTCCCTGCACATAGTACCGGGTGTCAGCTGTGACAATCAGCTGACACCCGGCGGCGATCGCGCCCGCACAGCCTGTGTGCGCGCGCGATCGCCATGACGTACTAATACGGGTCTGGCTCTTAAGTCCCAGGGCACAGACGCGTAT
The DNA here is from genome assembly GCF_046119375.1 of Phyllobates terribilis. Lineage (NCBI taxonomy): Eukaryota > Metazoa > Chordata > Amphibia > Anura > Dendrobatidae > Phyllobates > Phyllobates terribilis. The sequence continues at coordinate 14,261,511 of NW_027362761.1, read as the reverse complement.
TAGTACGTCAGATGTTATTAAGGGGTTAAATTGCCTTTTATTGTATGAAATAAGTATTTGATCACCTACCAACGAGCTAGAATTCTATCTCTCACAGACCTGTTGGTTTTTCTTTAAGAAGCTCTCCTACTCTGCACTCATTACCTGTATTAATTGCACCTGTTTGAACTAGTAACTTGTGTAAGACACCTGTCCACATAATCAATCACACTCCAACCTCTTCACCATTGCCAAGATCAAGAGCTGTCTAAGGACACTGGGGACAAAATTGTAGACCTGAACAAGGCTGGGATGGGCTACAGGACAATAGGCAAGGAGCTTGAGAAGGCAACAACTGTTGGCACAATTATTAGAAAATGGAAGAAACAAAAGATGACTGGCAATCTTCCTCGGTCTGGGTCTCCATGCAAGATCTCACCTTGTGGGGTAAGGATGATTCTGAGAAAGGTCAGGAATCAGCCCAGATCTACACGGGAGGACCTGGTCAATGACCGAAAGAGAGCTGGGACCACAGTCTCAAACATTACCGTCAGTAACACACTACGCCATCATAGATCAAAATCCTGCAGGGCACTCAAGTTCCCCCTGCTCACACCAGCACATGTCCAGGCCCGTTTGAAGTCTGCAAATGACCATCTGGTTGATCCAGAAGAGGCATGGGAGAAGGTCATATGGTCAGATGAGGCCAAAATAAAGCTTTCTGGTATCAATTCCACTCGCCGTGTTTGGAAGAAGAAGGATGAGTACAACCCCAAAAACACCATCCCAACCATGAAGCATCATACTTTGGGGGTGCTTTTCTGCAAAGTGGACAGCACAACTGCACCATATTGAAGGGAGGATGGATAGAGTCATGTATTGCGAGATTTTGGCCAACAACCTCCTTCCCTCAATAAGAGCATTGAAGATGGGTCGTGGCTGGGTCTTCCAGCATGACAATGACCCGAAACACACAGCCAGGTCAACTAAGGAGTGGCTCTGTAAGGATTTCAAGGTTCTGGAGTGGCCTAGCCAGTCTCCAGACCTGAACCCAATATAAAATCTTTGTAGGGAGCTGAAACTCACTGCTTGCTGCAGTGTGTGCAAACTTGGTCAAGAACTACAGGAAACATCTGACCTCTGTAATTGCAAACAAAGATTTCTGTACCAAGTTCTATTTTTCTATTGTATCAAATACTTATGAAATTGTATCAAATACTTATTTCATGTAATAAAATGCAAATTAGTTATGTAAAAATCATACAATGTGAATTTCTGGAATTTTATTTAGATTCTGCCACTCACAGTTGAAGTGTACCTACGATAAAATTACCAACCTCTTGATTCTTTGTAGGTGGGAAAACTTGCAAAATTGGCAGTGTATCAAATACTTATTTTCCCCACCAATACCTGTGTTTTCCACCAGTGTGTCAACAGTGTGTCATCAGTGTGTACATTTTTACCATCAGTGTTTTTCCGATAAAGAAATAAATTACGAAGCTTCTCCTATACTTTGCAATGTCAAACACGGACAGCACATGGACTGTACACTGATGCCTTACGTGTGCTCTATGTATTTTTCATGGACCCACAGACTTGTATTGGCCCTTGTAATTTTTTCTGGTCATTGTGCCGGAAAAAAATTACCATGTCTCCGTATGTTATGTAAAAACACAGGCATGTGCATAGCACCATAGGCTATAATGGGTACGTGTGGTATCCGTGAAAAAAAATGGATGCCACACATACTGGAAACGCGGATGTGAGAAGTAGGCCTTAAGTGAAATCCATGTTTTCCTAATCCTATATAACCTCTGTACACAGTCAAGATCATAAATTATTGGATTAATCCCATATTACCGGTATTTCATTTTCTTAATTAACACTGCTAATTTCTTCTATGTAGATATACTTGCCTAGAAACTTGCTTTTTTCCTGAACCTACCAGCATTGGAGGTGGAGCGCATTACATAATTCCATTCAGCAGCCATATTAAATAACTTTGCGCTAGCTTCCCTATGCTGTGAATGAATGCTATCAATGTGTTTCTTTAAGCTGGAGGAGTTAGGGAGATGTAAGACATGTGTTTGAACGGACGGACTGTTCCTTCTCTTGCTGCCAAGTGTTTACACTGATTTCTGCTGCTTTTCTTAAGAATACAAAATGTTTCTTCATTTTCACTTTCCAAGAAAACACAAGAAAGAAGAAAAAAAATATACAAAAAAATTTAAAACCCTTGTTTTAACTGAATAAAGCAAGGGAAGCATTTCTGCAACTATTGATTCTATCAACTTAACATAACTAAGAAATTTGCCCGATGACAGGAACATGTTTTTCCTTTTACAATATTTTTTTTGTTCAATGAAATATATTTCCCCATAATCACCTCTGCAAATAAATGGTAAAGTCTCCATAAAACTAACAGTGTGTTTGCCATAATTTTGTTTAAAGAAAAGAAAAACCCAATAAAATGTTGCTCCAGAGCTTTCCTGTTGTCACGCTCAGACTTCTTTCACACATATTCTACAGCAATTTTTTTTTCTTCTAGTAAAAAAATTAGAGCATGTTTACATGGGATAGATATTCAGCAGATTTTCTATTTGGATTTTCTTTTTGAAATGAATCAGCAAAATCTTATACAAATCAAAATGTAACTCAAGTGGATTTTGCCAAGGATTTGATTCAGAATTTGCAGTTCAATTTACGTCTGGTTTGGACTTATTCATTTCAGTCTGTGCTTTGTAGCATACTATTCATGTCAGGGCTCAAACAGAACAAATAAAATATTTATTCCATAAGCCATACCTCCCAACTTTTGAAGGACAGAAAGAGGGACAGATCAATTTTGGTCATGCCCCTGGCCACAACCCAATTCCACGCCCACTTACCATTTCTTTCTACCCTGGCAGGAGGAGTTGTCAGAGGGGGGTGGTAGTGAGACATTCAGCAGACATCCAAGACTGCAAGGCGTAGACCCAATTCTGGGACTGTCCGCTGTATCCGGGACAGTTGGGACTAGAGATGAGCAGATGGATTCACAGGTCTCTGGTCCAGTATGCAAGTCAGTGCTACCACGAATCTCTAACCTTCCGGCGTCCCTGGTGCAGCTTTTGATTAGTCCGGGCTGGTGCAACGTCATCTGTGCGTCCTGCTTCACTATATGACATCCGACTTTTTTGTGTCTGTAAGGCCGTGTTCACACATTGTAGAAATACTGTGTTTTTTGTTTTCTGCAGATGTCTGCACCAAACTACACAATAACAATCTTCTCCCCCTAATTTGATGAGTTTCTGGGGCAGATGTGAAGCTGCGTTTTTAATGTGTTTTTATAGTACAGAAAAGTTTTGATTCTGCACTTAAAAAAGTATCTGCAGTTTTTTAGATGCGTTTTTTTAGGCTCCACATAGAAGACACGGGGTTGTACTCATCCTTCTTCTTCCTCCAAACACAGCGAGTGGAGTTGATACCAAAAAGTTCTATTTTATCTCTCATCTGACCACATGACCTTCTCCCATGCCTCCTCTAGATCATCCAGATGGTCATTGGCGAACTTCAAACAGGCCTGGACATGTGCTGGCATAAGCATGGGGAACTTGAATGCCCTGCAGGATTTCAATCCAAGACAGCGTAGTGTGGTTGTGGGTTCAAGACCGGGAGACTCACAAAAAAGAAAATTAAATTTTTGTAATTGCTTATTATTTTTACTACTTTTATAGGAACAAAAAAAAATGTCTTCACCTCAGAATACAGGGACCATAGAAATAAATTATGTATTTCTATGGACATGTATAACTTACTTCTGTGTTCATTGCCTGCAATAGAGGTCAAGATTACCTAATTCTCCAATAGGTATCAGTATAAGCTGTGGCTCATTGGTAGATCTGCAGCTTGCAAACACAGAGATGTGAGTTTCAGACCTGATCAGAGAAGAAGCAGTGACTATGTATATTTAATTAGAGCAGCACCGCTCCCCCACCCCATCCCCCTGAGGAGGGAGAGCTGTAGAGCGATGAAGATGTTGAAGAGAGGTGAGTATAGAGGTCAGGGCAAAAGCTGTGATGGGAAAGTCCTGCTGAATCTGGAACAGTTGGGAGCTATGCCTAAGCCACTAAAAATATAGGAAATCAGTACAGCAGTATGATTTCACACCATTTATCAACACAATACATATTACCCTGTAACCAGTGGCGTACCGCCAATGGCGGCAGACCACGCGACTGCTATGGGGCCCGTGAGCCGGGGGGGGCCCCATAGAAGTCCAGGGGTGGACATACTGCCGCCGATGCAGCTGCGCAGGATCCCCACCATGCAGTTGCACCAAGGGACCCGCAAGGTGCAGTTGCTCCCTGCACGTGGCGGTCAGTGAGCGATCCCTAGAGCTCTGCTGCTGTCAGGAGGAGAATAGCAGCGGAGCTGGAGGGTTCGTCCTCTACTTCCTCCCCGACCCAGTCGCGCGCAGCTTGATGACGTCATCATGCAGCGCGCGCCTGGGTCAGGGAGAAAGCTGCCGGCAACCAGGAGGATGTTGCAGGGGAGCGAGCTGAGGTAAGTTGTTTTTTTTTTTGTTTTTTTTTACTGAAACGCTGGGGAGAGCAATGGTGGGACTGGGGAGAGCAATAATGGGGCTGATGGGGCTGGGGAGAGGAATGATGGGGCTGGGAAGAGCAATAATGGGGCTGATGGGGCTGGGGAAAGGAGTGATGGGGATGGGAAGAGCAATAATGGGGCTGATGGGGCTGGGGAGAGCAATAATGGGGCTGGGGAGAGGAATGATGGGGCTGGGGAGAGAAATAATGGGGTTGTTGGGCTGGGAGGAGCAATATTGGGGCTGATGGGGCTGGGGAGAGGAATGATGGGGCTGGGAAGAGCAATAATGGGGCTGGGAAGAGCAATAATGGGGTTGATGGGGCTGGGGAGAGGAATAATGGGATGGTGGGGCTGGGGAGAGCAATGATGGGGCTGGGGAGAGGAATGACGGGGGTTGGGGAGAGCAATGATGGGGATGGTGGGGCTGGGGAGAGCAATGATGGGATGGTGGGGCTGGGGTGAGCAATAATGGGGCTGGGGAGAGGAATAATGGAGTTGATGGGGCTGGGGAGAGGAATGATGGGATGATGGGGCTGGGGAGAAGAAAAATGGGGCTGGGGAGAGCAATAATGGGGCTGATGGGGCCAGGGAGAGGAATGATGGGGCCGGAAGAGCAATAATGGGGCGGATGGGGCCGGGAAGAGGAATGATGGGGCTGATGGGGCTTGGGAGAGCAATGATGGGGCTGGGGAGAGGAATGATGGGGTTGATGGGTCTGGGAAGAGCAATAGTGGGGCTGATGGAGCTGGGGAGAGGAATGATGGGGCTGGGAAGAGCAATAATGGGGCTGACAGGGCTGGGGAGAGCAATGATGGGGATGGTGGGGAAGGGGAGAGCAATGATGTGTTGCTGGGAGAGTGCAATGATGGGGGTGCTGGGAGAAAGCAATGACGGGGTGGTGGGAGAGAGCAATGATGGAGGTGCTGGGACAGAGCAATGATGGAGGTGCTGGGACAGAGCAATGATGGGGGTGCTGGGAAAGAGCAATAATGGGGGTGCTGGGAGAGAGCAATGATGGAGGTGCTGGGACAGAGCGATGATGGGGGGGCTGGGAGAGAGCGATGATGGGGGGGCTGGGACAGAGCAATGATGGCGGTGCTGGGACAGAGCAATGATGGGGTTGCAGGGACAGAGCAATGATGGGGGGCTGGGAGAGAGCAATGATGGAGGGGCTGGGACAGAGCAATGATGGGGTGCTGAGAGAGAGCAATGACGGGGGTGCTGGGACAGAGCAATGACGGGGGTGGTGGGAGGCAATGATGGAGGTGGTGGGAGAGAGCAATGATGGAGGTGCTGGGAGAGAGCAATTATGGGGGTTTCACTTTGCTTGTACTGTGAAGCCTTGTATGTTTTCCGTGTGCACATAGCCTTACAGTTAATTGGGGAGAGTCACAGAGACTGAATAATTTATATTACTGGCGGGTGGAGATTATAGTTAATGGCGGGCACAGTGCTGCTTATCACTTTATATTTTGAATACTAAGTGGTTAATAGTATATTAATGGAGGGTACATATCTGTATTCAAGGGAGCAGAGCGAGGGAGACGCATGTATGTGTACAATATGTGACCTTGTTATTTACTAGGCTGGAGATCATCGTGACAAGACGAGTCGTGGCTGGGAGATGTCGACATGAAGGTCTGACCAGATGGAGAAGAAGCAGCAGATACCGGCTCTGATCATATGACATGTCAGCGGTAAGTGCCTGAATGTAAATATTATTCTGTATCTGCACTGTGTGACTTGTAGTGATAATGTTATCTGTAAAATCCCTTAGGCTGCATTCTCACATTTGTGTGAAATGTCCGTGTGCTGCCAGATTTTTTTATAGGATGGTCTATGGACTCGTACAGTTTTATAGATCCATTCACACATCCATGAAAATCACGGATCTGAGAATAAGATCTAAGAGGGTCAGGGAATGTCCTGTTCTGATCCAATTTTGAGGATTAGAATAGGACATGCTCAATGCGTCGGTAAAACAGGGCAGCACAACGACACTGCACACAGATGCAGGAATGTAGCCTTATTATGTATAGCACAGTCCCTTAGTGTATAGTGTACTCACTTATTATGTAAAGCGCCATCCTTAGTTATATAGTTTCCTCTTTTATTATGTATAACACCCTCCCTTATTACCTACCATCCTCTCTAGCTCTAGGGGCTCACAGTTGGGGGATCATACTGTGTTGGGGTCAGCACACTTTGCCCTGGGAGCTGAGGTGGGGTATAGTAGGGTCATTATACTGCGCATGTGGAGGAATTCACCATGGGGGTATCATACTGTGTTTGGGGGGCCCTTTTATTGGCATCACACTTTATGGGGCAATGAAAGAGAGATCCAGGACTTCAGCAGGAGGAAAATTACTATGTAAAGGATGGAAAGTTGTGAGACCTGATCTTTGGTGACCCCGACTATGATTTACATTTTCTTTTGGGGGGGTGGGGGGCCCAATTAGAGCTTCTGCTATGGGGCCCCATGATTCCTATGTAAACCCCTGCCTGTAACACTTTCTTTTTATATATATTGCTGTAGCCAACATTGAAAACATGCATTACAATTACAAATCTCTTGCTGATTACTAGCTTTGGCTTACAGAAACATCTTTAAAGGGTATGTTCACATACATACAGAGTATAAGAAAATCAGTCAAAGTTTCATCCAGTAAATTGGGACAACTCACTTTTCTCAGCAGCAGCTATTAATAATTTACAGGACCATTTGTAGTTTCCTATGTTACAGAATTGCAATGTATCCGTAAAAATGGATGGTATACTGTGGTCCAAATGGCATCCGATTTTTTTTATGCACCCATAAACTTGAATGGATGAGTCTCAACTGATTTATCGAAGAAGGGCTCGCTACATAGGACGAGTACTGTCCAATATTCTATCAGATAGTACTCGGACCAATGTTATTCTATGGGGCACTGCAGATCAGCGTTTTTATCTTGTGCCAATTTACTATGAGAAAAATCCACAGCATGCATCGATCGCACTCACCAATTTAAGTCAATAAGTGCGTGGAAATCATTGCACTGCACTCGGATGATATCCAAGTGCAGTCCGATTACCGCAGACTCATAGTGGGGAAAATGGAGAAATCTTGTCCTTGTTCTCCATCTTCTCCACAACTGTGTAATGATTCTCTCATCTGAGAGAATCAGATCATACTATCCTGATACTATGATCAAACTCGGAACAGCACATGAGTGCCATTTACATAATCTATCCAATTTGCTTGCATGAGAGAATCTACACTCGTGTGACACTGGCCAAAACTAGAGCATGCTGCAATTTCTTATACACACAGATTGGGTCAGTGAAAAAAAATTGCTCATCTGCACTGTCCCAATGAATAGTATTGTTCTGAGTTCTGTTAATTTTTTTCAATGCACAGAACTCGAACCAAAGATATGGTTGTGTAAACAAGCCCAAAAAGTGTGAATTGTGCCTACAACCACTGCAATATCTCTAAGATGTCCTTAATCCTTTCACCCTCTAGCCCGTTTTCACCTTCCTGATCAGGCCAAGTTTTTCAATTCTGACCACTGTCAATTAATGGGGTGTGACAGAGTCACTGGTGTTATATGCAAGGGGAGGTACAGTACAGACCAAAAGTTTGGACACACTTTCTCATTTAAATATTTTTCTGTATTTTCATGACTTTCAAAATTGTACATTCACACTGAAGGCATCAAAACTATGAATAAACACATGTGGAATTATATACTTAACAAAAAAGTGTGAAACAACTGAAAATATGTCTTATATTCTAGGTTCTTCAAAGTAGCCACCTTTTGCTTTGATGACTGCTTTGCACACTCTTTGGATTCTCTTGATGAGCTTCAAGAGGTAGTCACTGGAAATGGTTTTCACTTCACAGGTGTGCCCTGTCAGGTTTAATAAGTGGGATTTATTGCCTTATAAATGGGGTTGGGACCATCAGTTGTGTTGTGCAGAAGTCTGGTGGATACACAGCTGATAGTCCTACTGAATAGACTGTTAGAATTTGTATTATGGCAAGAAAAAAGCAGCTAAGTAAAGAAAAACGAGTGGCCATCATTACTTTAAGAAATGAAGGTCAGTCAGTCCGAAAAATTGGGCAAACTCTGAAAGTGTCCCCAAGTGCAGTTGCAAAAACCATCAAGCGCTACAAAGAAACTGGCTCACATGAGGACCGCCCCAGGAAAGGAAGACCAAGAGTCACCTCTGCTTCTGAGAATAAGTTTATCTGAATCACCAGCCTCAGAAATCGCAGGTTAACATCAACTCAGATTAGAGACCAGGTCAATGCCACATAAAGTTCTAGCAGCAGACACATCTCTTCAACAACTGTTAAGAGGAGACTTTGTGCAGCAGGCCTTCATGGTAAAATAGCTGCTAGGAAACCACTGCTAAGGACAGGCAACAAGCAGAAGAGACTTGTTTGGGCTAAAGAACACAAGGAATGGACATTAGACCAGTGGAAGTCTGTGCTTTGGTCTGATGAGTCCAAATTTGAGATCTTTGGTTCCAACCACCGTGTCTTTGTGCGACGCAGAAAAGGTGAACAGATGGACTCTACATGCCTGGTTCCCACCGTGAAGCATGGAGGAGGAGGTGTGATGGTGTGGGGGTGCTTTGCTGGTGACACTGTTGGGTATTTATTCAAAATTGAAGGCATACTGAACCAGCATGGCTACCACAGCATCTTGCAGCGGCATGCTATTCCATCCGGTTTGCGTTTAGTTGGACCATCATTTATTTTTCAACAGGACAATGACCCCAAACACACCTCCAGGCTGTGTAAGAGCTATTTGACCAACAAGGAGAGTGATGGGGTGCTATGCCAGATGACCTGGCCTCCACAGTCACCAGACCTGAACCCAATCGAGATGGTTTGGGGTGAGCTGGACTCAGGGCCGGCGTCAGCACCCGGCGTACCCGGGCAAGTGCCGGGGCCCTGGAAAATCAGAGGGGCCCACCCGCCCACTCACTGTCGGGGCCCGAGCCCACCCGCCCACTCACTGTCTGGGCCCTGGCCGCTTCACCGGCACCTGTTCAGTGACGCAGGCGCTGCTTAATTGCCGGCACTCCCCCCAGACATGGCCGCGCGCTCTGCGGCTGTGTTTGCTAGTAATGACGCGGCAGGGTCGACGGCACTGCACCTTTAATTGTTCTTGTCTGTCGCCCCTGCCGCGTCATTACTAGCAGACACAACCGCACAGCGCGCGGCCATGTCTGGGGGGAGTGCCGGCAATCAAACACCGTCGGAGGTCCTGCACAGATGGGGTGGAGCGGCCCGGACCCGACCGCAAGTGTGCCCCTCTGATGTTCCAGGGCCGTGAAGTCTGTGACACGCCGGGGGCCCTGCACTGCCCCATACCTGAGGAGCTGCTGGACAGGACACTGGACCGGGGACAGGACACTGGACCGGGGACAGGTGAGTGAGGCTTCCCCAATCCCTATATTAAAAATATTTGTAATGGGTCTGTGTGAGTGCATGTATGTGAATGCCAGTGTGTATAACTGTGTATATATATTTGTCTGTTTTATATATGTCTTTAAGAATTTGTGTAAAAATATGTGTATGTCTGTATATGTACATATCTGTGTACTGTGTGTGCGTGCATATGTCAGGGTACCGTGTGTGCGTGCATGTGTCTGCGTACCGTGTGTGCGTGCATGTGTCTGGGTGCCGTGTGTGCGTGCATGTGTCTGGGTACCGTGTGTGCGTGCATGTGTCTGCGTACCGTGTGTGCGTGCATGTGTCTGCGTACCGTGTGTGCGTGCGCATGTCTGGGTACCGTGTGTGCGTGCGCATGTCTGGGTACCGTGTGTGCGTGCGCATGTCTGCGTACCGTGTGTGCGTGCGCATGTCTGCGTACCGTGTGTGTGCGCATGTCTGCATATGTGAAAGATGAGGTGCATATGTCTGGGTACCGTGTGTGCGTGCATGTGTCTGGGTACCGTGTGTGCGTGCATGTGTCTGCGTACCGTGTGTGCGTGCATGTGTCTGCGTACCGTGTGTGCGTGCATGTGTCTGCGTACCGTGTGTGCGTGCGCATGTCTGGGTACCGTGTGTGCGTGCGCATGTCTGGGTACCGTGTGTGCGTGCGCATGTCTGCGTACCGTGTGTGCGTGCGCATGTCTGCGTACCGTGTGTGTGCGCATGTCTGCATATGTGAAATATGAGGTGCATATGTCTGGGTACCGTGTGTGCGTGCATGTGTCTGCGTACCGTGTGTGCGTGCATGTGTCTGCGTACCGTGTGTGCGTGCATGTGTCTGCGTACCGTGTGTGCGTGCATGTGTCTGCGTACCGTGTGTGCGTGCATGTGTCTGGGTTAGAGATGAGCGTTGTTCTACTCGAACTGTTCGCCAATCTCAAATTCGAGCTGTTTTGGGCGGTGTTCGAGCCGTTCGGCGAACACGAACGATTTGAGAAAAATTCGGCTGTTCGAGGTTATGTTCGATAACTGTTCGTGCACCAAAATCATAACTGAATTTTTTCTCAGTAATGATGAAAATTAATGTTAATACCCAGTTTGAGTGTACAGCGGGGTGGGGGGAGGGGCAGGGGATGGATCTCTGCAGGAATAATGAAGAACTCCATTTTTTTTTCTCTTTCCCGCATTTACAGTGGGGAGGTGCAATCTGTCAGCCTATCAGCAGCGCACACACGGAGCGAAGTGCTTTTTTTCACACAAGCAAGGGCATGTGTCATTGGCAGTGTATGTCACATGTCCTTGCCCTATAAGACCCAGCCATTTTCCCTGTCGCCACCATTTTCTCACTGCTGCAGCTGCGTGTTAGACGGCACCGCTGTTGCTGTGTGCGCTATACCTTGTTAATTTCAAGCCAATTTTCGCACAAATCTACAGATAGCTTGGGAGTAGGGAATAGTTGTGATTGCAGTCCTTTTAAGGACTAGGTTACAGCATTTCCTACGACTTTTATCAGGCAGGTCTGTGCTCTTAAATAGATAGATTGTGGGAGTAAAGACTAATTGTAATTGCAGTCCTTTTCAGGACTAGGTTACATCAGTTCCTATCAGTTTTTGCCAGGCAGGTCTGTGCCAGTGCTGTGCAAGTTTTTTTTCACAGCATTTGGCTGAATCTAGCAAAGCTAATCCTTTTTGGCCTATTGCAGAGTGTGTTAGTCAGTGGAGTAGCCTATCTGTGTTGTAAGACATACCACCTGTGTATAGAATACCAATTTTTTTACTGCATCTAGTGAAGTAAAATCTTTTGGGCATAGCATCATTCTATTAGTCCATCTATACTGACCTCCATCAGGTTGCAAATTGAATATAATTTTTTTCTGCATCTAGCTCTGAAAAAATATTTCGGCTTCTAGCAGTGTGTGGGACTTGGTCTATTAGTCCATCTACACTGACCTCCATCAGGTTGCAAATTAAAAATAATTTTTATCTGCATCTAGCTCTGAAAAAATATTTGGGCTTCTAGCAGTGTGTGGGATTTGGTCTATTAGTCCATCTATACTGATCTCCATCAGGTTGCAAATTAAAAATAATTTTTATCTGCATCTACCTCTGAAAAAGTATTTGGGCTTCTAGCAGTGTGTGGGACTTGGTCTATTAGTCCATCTATACTGACCTCCATCAGGTTGCAAATTGAATATCATTTTTTTCTGCATCTAGCTCTGAAAAAATATTTGGGCTTCTAGCAGTGTGTGGGACTTGTTCTATTAGTCCATCTATACTAACCTACACCAGGTTGCAAATTCAATATAATTTTATTCTGCATCTAGCTCTGAAAAAATATTTGGGCTTCTAGCAGTGTGTGGGACTTGTTCTATGAGTCCATCTATACTGACCTCCATCAGGTTGCAAATTGAATATCATTTTTTTCTGCATCTACTTCTGAAAAAATGTTTGGGCTTCTAGCAGTGTGTGGGACTTGGTCTATTAGTCCATCTATACTGATCTCCATCAGGTTGCAAATGAAAAATAATTTTTATCTGCATCTAGCTCTGAAAAAATATTTGGGCTTCTAGCTGTGTGTGGGACTTGTTCTATTAGTCCATCTATACTGACCTCCATCAGGTTGCAAATTGAATATAATTTTTTTCTGCATCTACTTCTGAAAAAATATTTGGGCTTCTAGCAGTGTGTGGGACTTGTTCTATTAGTCCATCTATACTGACCTCCATCAGGTTGCAAATTGAATATAATTTTTTTCTGCATCTACCTCAGAAAAAAAATTTGGGCTTCTAGCAGTGTGTGGGACTTGTTCTATTAGTCCATCTATACTGACCTCCATCAGGTTGCAAATTGAATATAATTTTTTTCTGCATCTACTTCTGAAAAAATATTTGGGCTTCTAGCAGTGTGTGGGACTTGGTCTATTAGTCCAACTACACTGACCTCCATCAGGTTGCAAATTAAAAATAATTTTTATCTACATCTAGCTCTGAAAAAATATTTGGGCTTCTAGCAGTGTGTGGGACTTGGTCTATTAGTCCATCTATACTGATCTCCATCAGGTTGCAAATTAAAAATAATTTTTATCTGCATCTAGCTCTGAAAAAGTATTTGGGCTTCTAGCAGTGTGTGGGACTTGGTCTATTAGTCCATCTATACTGACCTCCATCAGGTTGCAAATTGAATATCATTTTTTTCTGCATCTAGCTCTGAAAAAATATTTGGGCTTCTAGCAGTGAGTGGGACTTGTTCTATTAGTCCATCTATACTGACCTCCATCAGGCTGCAAATTAAAAATAATTTTTATCTGCATCTACCTCTGAAAAAATATTTGGCCTTCTAGCTGTGTGTGGGACTTGTTCTATTAGTCCATCTATACTGACCTCCATCAGGCTGCAAACTGAATATAATTTTTTTCTGCATCTAGCTCTGAAAAAAATATTTGGCCTTCTAGCAGTGTGTGGGACTTTCTCTATTAGTCCATCTATACTGACCTCCATCAGGTTGCAAATTAAAAATAATTTATATCTGCATTTAGCTCTGAAAAAATATTTGGCCTTCTAGCAGTGTGTGGGACTTTCTCTATTAGTCCATCTGTACTGACCTCCATCAGGTTGCAAATTAAAAATAATTTTTTGTCTGCATCTAGCTCTGAAAAAATATTTGGCCTTCTAGCAGTGTGTGGGACTTTCTCTATTAGTCCATCTATACTGACCTCCATCAGGCTGCAAATTAAAAATAATTTTTATCTGCATCTACCTCTAAAAAAATATTTGGCCTTCTAGCAGTGTGTGGGACTTGTTCTATTAGTCCATCTATACTGATCTCCATCAGGTTGCAAATTAAAAATAATTTTTATCTGCATCTAGCTCTGAAAAAATATTTGGGCTTCTAGCTGTGTGTGGGACTTGTTCTATTAGTCCATCTATACTGACCTCCATCAGGTTGCAAACTGAATATCATTTTTTTCTGCATCTACCTCAGAAAAAAAATTTGGGCTTCTAGCAGTGTGTGGGACTTGTTCTATTAGTCCATCTATACTGACCTCCATCAGGTTGCAAATTGAATATAATTTTTTTCTGCATCTACTTCTGAAAAAATATTTGGGCTTCTAGCAGTGTGTGGGACTTCGTCTATTAGTCCATCTACACTGACCTCCATCAGGTTGCAAATTAAAAATAATTTTTATTTGCATCTAGCTCTGAAAAAGTATTTGGGCTTCTAGCAGTGTGTGGGACTTGGTCTATTAGTCCATCTATACTGACCTCCATCAGGTTGCCAATTGAATATCATTTTTTTCTGCATCTAGCTCTGAAAAAATATTTGGGCTTCTAGCAGTGTGTGGGACTTGTTCTATTAGTCCATCTATACTAACCTACACCAGGTTGCAAATTCAATATAATTTTATTCTGCATCTAGCTCTGAAAAAATATTTGGGCTTCTAGCAGTGTGTGGGACTTGTTCTATTAGTCCATCTATACTGACCTCCATCAGGTTGCAAATTGAATATCATTTTTTTCTGCATCTACTTCTGAAAAAATGTTTGGGCTTCTAGCAGTGTGTGGGACTTGGTCTATTAGTCCATCTATACTGATCTCCATCAGGTTGCAAATTAAAAATAATTTTTATCTGCATCTAGCTCTGAAAAAATATTTGGGCTTCTAGCTGTGTGTGGGACTTGTTCTATTAGTCCATCTATACTGACCTCCATCAGGTTGCAAACTGAATATCATTTTTTTCTGCATCTACCTGAGAAAAAAAATTTGGGCTTCTACCAGTGTGTGGGACTTGTTCTATTAGTCCATCTATACTGACCTCCATCAGGTTGCAAATTGAATATAATTTTTTTCTGCATCTAGCTCTGAAAAAATATTTGGGCTTCTAGCAGTGTGTGGGACTTGGTCTATTAGTCCATCTATACTGACCTCCATCAGGTTGCAAATTGAATATCATTTTTTTCTGCATCTAGCTCTGAAAAAATATTTGGGCTTCTAGCAGTGAGTGGGACTTGTTCTATTAGTCCATCTATACTGACCTCCATCAGGCTGCAAATTAAAAATAATTTTTATCTGCATCTACCTCTGAAAAAATATTTGGCCTTCTAGCTGTGTGTGGGACTTGTTCTATTAGTCCATCTATACTGACCTCCATCAGGCTGCAAACTGAATATAATTTTTTTCTGCATCTAGCTCTGAAAAAAATATTTGGCCTTCTAGCAGTGTGTGGGACTTTCTCTATTAGTCCATCTATACTGACCTCCATCAGGTTGCAAATTAAAAATAATTTATATCTGCATTTAGCTCTGAAAAAATATTTGGCCTTCTAGCAGTGTGTGGGACTTTCTCTATTAGTCCATCTGTACTGACCTCCATCAGGTTGCAAATTAAAAATAATTTTTTGTCTGCATCTAGCTCTGAAAAAATATTTGGCCTTCTAGCAGTGTGTGGGACTTTCTCTATTAGTCCATCTATACTGACCTCCATCAGGCTGCAAATTAAAAATAATTTTTATCTGCATCTACCTCTAAAAAAATATTTGGCCTTCTAGCAGTGTGTGGGACTTGTTCTATTAGTCCATCTATACTGATCTCCATCAGGTTGCAAATTAAAAATAATTTTTATCTGCATCTAGCTCTGAAAAAATATTTGGGCTTCTAGCTGTGTGTGGGACTTGTTCTATTAGTCCATCTATACTGACCTCCATCAGGTTGCAAACTGAATATCATTTTTTTCTGCATCTACCTCAGAAAAAAAATTTGGGCTTCTAGCAGTGTGTGGGACTTGTTCTATTAGTCCATCTATACTGACCTCCATCAGGTTGCAAATTGAATATAATTTTTTTCTGCATCTACTTCTGAAAAAATATTTGGGCTTCTAGCAGTGTGTGGGACTTGGTCTATTAGTCCATCTACACTGACCTCCATCAGGTTGCAAATTAAAAATAATTTTTATTTGCATCTAGCTCTGAAAAAGTATTTGGGCTTCTAGCAGTGTGTGGGACTTGGTCTATTAGTCCATCTATACTGACCTCCATCAGGTTGCCAATTGAATATCATTTTTTTCTGCATCTAGCTCTGAAAAAATATTTGGGCTTCTAGCAGTGTGTGGGACTTGTTCTATTAGTCCATCTATACTAACCTACACCAGGTTGCAAATTCAATATAATTTTATTCTGCATCTAGCTCTGAAAAAATATTTGGGCTTCTAGCAGTGTGTGGGACTTGTTCTATTAGTCCATCTATACTGACCTCCATCAGGTTGCAAATTGAATATCATTTTTTTCTGCATCTACTTCTGAAAAAATGTTTGGGCTTCTAGCAGTGTGTGGGACTTGGTCTATTAGTCCATCTATACTGATCTCCATCAGGTTGCAAATTAAAAATAATTTTTATCTGCATCTAGCTCTGAAAAAATATTTGGGCTTCTAGCTGTGTGTGGGACTTGTTCTATTAGTCCATCTATACTGACCTCCATCAGGTTGCAAACTGAATATCATTTTTTTCTGCATCTACCTGAGAAAAAAAATTTGGGCTTCTACCAGTGTGTGGGACTTGTTCTATTAGTCCATCTATACTGACCTCCATCAGGTTGCAAATTGAATATAATTTTTTTCTGCATCTAGCTCTGAAAAAATATTTGGGCTTCTAGCAGTGTGTGGGACTTGGTCTATTAGTCCATCTATACTGATCTCCATCAGGTTGCAAATTAAAAATAATTTTTATCCGCATCTAGCTCTGAAAAAGTATTTGGGCTTCTAGCAGTGTGTGGGACTTGGTCTATTAGTCCATCTATACTGACCTCCATCAGGTTGCAAATTGAATATCATTTTTTTCTGCATCTAGCTCTGAAAAAATATTTGGGCTTCTAGCAGTGAGTGGGACTTGTTCTATTAGTCCATCTATACTGACCTCCATCAGGTTGCAAACTGAATATAATTTTTATCTGCATCTACCTCTGAAAAAATATTTGGGCTTCTAGCAGTGTGTGGGACTTGTTCTATTAGTCCATCTATACTGACCTCCATCAGGCTGCAAATTGAATATAATTTTTTTCTGCATCTAGCTCTGAAAAAGTATTTGGGCTTCTAGCAGTGTGTGGGACTTGGTCTATTAGTCCATCTATACTGACCTCCATCAGGTTGCAAACTGAATATAATTTTTTTCTGCATCTAGCTCTGAAAAAATATTTGTGCTTCTAGCAGTGTGTGGGACTGAGTCTATTAGCTCATCTATACTGACCTCCATCAGGTTGCAAATTAAAAATAATTTTTATCTGCATCTAGCTCTGAAAAAATATTTGGGCTTCTAGCAGTGTGTGGGACTCATTGTATTAGGCCATCTATACCAAGCTCCACCAGCTTTGAAATTAATAATAATTTTTAGCTGCATCTAGCCCTGAAAATAATTTTTCCCAATAGTGGTAGCAATAGAAATATGGGGCGCGCGCCTGGCTAACAAAAATATACGCTTCATAAAACAAAACACCAGCCTAGCGCACTGCATTAATAAGATGGCATCATCGTCTCTCCCAGTGCTAGGCCTACTACGCAGGCTAGCATTCCTGTGCCTAAAACACAATGTATGGGTCCGCGCTAGCCACTATGCTGAGGGGTATAAAGCTGCTGCTAACGCTTTATAACAATTCAATTGGCAGATTTTCACAGAGCTCTTCCACAACGCCCACCCATCGGGCAACAGTTGCCCACCCTCCCTATGGGATCTAGTGGCGAATAGTTGATGCCATTAATCAGAGCGTCAGTTGGCCCGTCAACGTGGCAAGCATACGGTAAGGCATGGGAAGAGTGGACACGACTAGTAGCAGGCAGACGGGTTGACCAATGTGAACAAGCCAGATCACAAGTCACCATAGAATTTCTCCACCAGCTAATGATGAGGGGCATATCAGGAGCGTCAGCGCAGCGGTGTCTGACCGGAGTAGCATTTCACTTCCAACTACTGAATTGGGGAGATGTGACAAAGATTCATCATCAGACAATCCATAAAAGGGTGGAAAAGGGGTCAGCCAAGTCAGGAATGTAGACGTCCCGTCCCGTGTCACTAAAACTGATTTCTCACATCATATCCCTAACACCATTAACATGACACTCACAATTTGAAGCAACACTAATGTCTACTGCATTTGTGATCGCCTTCTTCGGGGCGCTATGTATAAGCGAATTAGTCCCTCAATCCAAAATTTCCACCAGTGGAGGCTTATTACACCAGGACGTAGTCATAGCCAATAATGCAATACGTCTACGCATACACCAATCGAAAACGGTTCCAGCGGGCAGGGGTACTTGGGTACTTCTACAACCCACAAACGGTACACTGAGTCGGGTAACAATAGTAAAAACATATCTAACCATCAGATCACAAAGTAATTTCTTCCTATCACACATTGATGGAACGCCATTATCAAGATACCTGTTCCAAGCTATATTTAATAAATGCATAACATCGGCAGGGAACCACCCCAAAGATTACGGGACACACTCATTTCGCATAGGTGCGGCCACGGAAGCAGCAAGAGCAGGACTGTCAGAAACGGAAGTTCAGAGGATAGGGAGATGGCGATCCACGTGTTTGGCGAGATACATAAGACCGGACTTGTTATCCTAACGTGGTTTGTTTCTTTTACAGGTGACGCTAAGCCAACAGTGTGAGTGATAGGCCACTCGTATATATATTGGGCACAAAAAAGGGCGAAAGTCCACCCAGGCGGGAGGAAATTAGAGTTTCATAACACATATTTCAACTGGAGAGGTATTAGAGGCCTGCTATGGCCACAGGTACTAATGGAGGTAATCAAGGTAGGGAGAGAGGCAAGAGGTCCGGTCATCTTAGTTATACAGGCCGGGGGAAACAACCTAGGTCATCACAAGAGCGCATAACTAATGGCAATAATGAAACTAGACACTGAGCGCTTCAGAGAATTTTTCACAAAATTAGCTATAGTATGGTCAGAGATTGTGCCGATAGCGGTATGGCAAGGTGCGCGAGACATCACGGCCATCGAATGGACAAGGCGGGTAATAAATATTCGGATGGCAAAATTTAGAAGAGACAGAGGCGGTGTAGTGATACGACACCGACAACTGGAAGGAGATAAAGCAGGCCTCATACGGCCCGACGGTGTTCACTTAATAGATATTGGACTGGACATATTCCTGTCAGGACTCCAGGACGGAGTGGAACAAGCGTTAAGAGTGATGGGTGGGGGTTAGAGTCCTGCATACGAATACGCTGGATCCTCCGTGGCCTGGAAATAGAAAGGACATGTTGGAGAGTTACACTTGTTGGCCAACTTGCCGGAGTGGGGACCCAGGGCATGCTGCAACAAGCTGAATTATTTTAGAAATAAAATGCCTTTCTAATGGAATGAGTATAAAGAGTTAATAAAGCTGTGACCGATCCTCACCCATCCAGTTGTAAGAGTTACATTATTGTATTGTCCATGAAAGGGGGGCGGTAGGGGGGCTGAGCGTCTGGGTTTGGTTGGGGGTCCCCACAGTCTGCCTAGGCTAGATTCATTTAAAAATTCTTATTAGATACACAGGCGGTGCAGCTTGCTTCGCAGCTGGGCTACTACGCCCAAAGTATTGCCTAGGCTAGATGCAGTTAAAAATTCTACGCTGACTAGCAGACACTGAAGATTTGGAGCAGACCTCTGAGTAAACAGCTCTTCAGACTCAACCATCTGTGTTACCCCAAGCCATAGTGTATGTAGTTTCTTACAGTTAAAAGGGGGGGGGTGCGACCCAACACACCTGGAATTTGACGATGCCAACGTCACGTAAGACACAGCAAGGGGACTCCCAAAATTGTGGCACAGACACCACTTAACCCTAGAATGCATACCTGTGGCCTTGCAGGCCCGCCCAGTTAATTGTTTTCTATTTTCTGTAAGATTACTTTAGTTAGAATTTTGAAACTCTAGGTATTCTTCATGTATATAGTTGTTTGTCATTTGAGTTTGAGTTATTCCATGTTATTTGCACATGGGCCTAAAGGGCCCCAGGTATGTGAAAGTGTAGATTTTTATGGTCATGCGTTCTAGGGTTAAGTGGCATCAATTGCCCCACTGTTGCTTAAAACGGTTGGTGAGGTGATTTTACCAAATCCCCAAGCTTTTAGTCTCCCAAGGATGACACAGGGGTAGAAATGTCCTTGCGAATCCATGATTTGTTCATCTTTATGAACGTGAGTCTGTCTACATTCTCAGTGGACAGCCGTGTGCGCTTATCTGTCAGCACACCACCAGCAGCGCTGAACACACGTTCAGAGAGAACGCTGGCTGCATGGCATGACAAGATCTCCAAGGCGTGAGTGGCGAGCTCCGGCGATTATTCCAGATTGGAATACCAAAATGAGCAAGGGTCCAGTGACACAGTCATGGCTTCGATGTTCACTTGGAGATTCTCCTGTACCATCCTCTCTAGGCATTGACTATGTGTCAGACTTCTTGTCTCCTGTGGCCTTGCAAAGGATGGTCTAAAAAAGTGGTGAAACGATTCCACAAAATTGCTGTTACCAGCAGATACTGTGTTACTGTTACTGTTTGAGTGATGAAGACTCGACAGTCCCACCGTTGGCAAGTTAGAACTGTGAGATTCACTACGTGCACCACTGGTGTTTTGTGGAAAAGCACATGTAAGATTCTGCAACAGCGTCTGCAGATACTCCTGCATTCGTCAATACCTTTTTATGGCAGGAATTATTTCGGCAAATATACTTTTGTACCGGGGATCTAAGAGTGTGGCAACCCAGTAGTCGGGATTACTTCGAATTCTGACAATCCGGGGGTCATGTTGCAGGTAGTGCAGCAAGAAGGCACTCATGTGTCTTGCGCATCCAGAAGTACCAAGTCCTTGTTGTGTTGGTAGCGAGGTAAGAATCATGCTTCCTTCCTCTGCCCTCTCCCTCCAACCTCGCACAACAGAAATGTGATCAAGGTCTCCCTCATCTGATGAGTCTTCCATGCCCATCGCCAGTTCGTCCTCCACTTCTTCCTCGGCTCCTGCACCTTCCTCAACAGTTTTGGCTGCTACCATGCGCCCTGGTTAATCCCTCTCCCCCACCCTCCCATGCCTGCCGCCTTGGTGCTGCCAACCGTCTGGACCTTAGAGATGTTATCCCTTCTGCATACGACTCCTCCTCTACTTCCTCCACCTCCTCTTGTCCCACCACCTGACTCTGAATTCTGTTTAATGTGTGCTCCAGCATGTAAATCACCGGAATAGTCATGCTGATAATGGCATCGTCGTCAGCACTAAACATCTTCGTCGCCATTTCAAAACTGTGCAGAGGTGTGGTATCTCACCCTCAGGTAAGGAAGGCGTATGGCTCGGGACCCTGACTCCTGCATCCAACACATACCCGCAGTGGGGGTAGGGCGAGATTGCTCCTAAGGGAGAGCACAGTCCCAGGTCCCTAGCTGGTTTGAGGGTCCTATGTAGTGGGTGCTTAGGGGAGCAGCTTAGGGGAGCACATGACAAGGAGAGTATAAATAGGAAGCCATCTTAGAAAGAGCAAGCCAGACAGAGGAGGAAAAGTGACAGGAGCAGAGACTAGGCATGAGCTCTGCTCCGGAGGCGGGCCTAGCCTGGGAGGCCCAGGACTGAAGGAGAGAAGAGAGGAGTGGGAGCTGGAAGGCTCCAGGAACCGAAGGGACCCTACGGCTACGGGCCGTGCAGAAGGCCACCCGTACTCCCGCTGCTACCAGGAGGTAGAGGGGTCAGGCCAGATAAGGGGAACCGGTCCCTCAACTAGCGGAGAAACAGCAAGGCTCAACTAGAAACCGGAGGCTGCTGCATTTCATGTACTGCAGGCCAAAGTCCACACCAGTCTCACTAAGAAGGTAGCCACATAGGACCCAGGGGACGGAACACACGTCACCCGCCAAGGCCCGAGGATACCGGATAGAAGTGTCACTGGGTGTGAGGTGCAGGGAGAAGGCCAGAGAAAGGACACACAGAAGGGGGTCCTGCTAAGTACTCCGGAGCTATCTGGGGGTGGACTGAGCCCCTCACTGAGTATGCACAGCACGACGGGGGAGATTGCTCTGGTACCTGTAATCTGGACTACAACAACTGTGAGTAATATCTTGAGACGGCATCACACGGACTCTGTGTTCATTACTGACTCCCTGCACTACAACCACCATCATCCACCCACACTGCCCTGAAGCTACACTCTTCCTGTGGTGAGTAATAATACCGTTGCTGAAAAACCACCAGCTTCAGAGGACTGTTCGGCAGCGACGGCCCCTTTGGCCGCACTCCACAGGTGGCGTAGTCAGACTTTATAAAATCCATATATACAAATTACCCTTGGATTGACCGCCCTGGGTCACGGACTGGGTCACCGCCACAGTGACTACAACCCCCAGCGTCTACCGGCCCGGCTCAGGGTACCCCATGGCCCAGGGGGCGCGTCAACTTCATAGGTCCCTGATCTGAGACCACTCCTGCAGCGTGATTTGCCCCACCTCTGGATCTCGTTGGCCCAGGCTATACGTCAGAACGTATTGCACCAGGGCTTGTCGGTGCTGCCACAGTCGCTGCAACATGTGCAGAGTTGAATTCCACCGTGTCGGCACATCGCATTTCAGCCGGTGAACTGGCAGGCCCAACGACTTCTGTAGAGATGTAAGTCGTTGAACTGCGGGATGCGAACGGCGGAAGTGAGCACACAGCGACCGTGCCCTCTGCAGAAGGCCATCTAGTCCGGGATAGTGGGCTAAAAATTGCTGGACAACCAGGTTCAACACGTGAGCCATACAAGGCACGTGTGTGACACTGCCCCGGCGAAGTGCCGCACCCAGGTTTGCAGCATTGTCGCACATGGGCTTCCCTGGTTGCAGGTCCAGTGGAGACAACCTTTCATGAAACTGGGTCTCCAGAGCTGACCACAACTCCTCAGCTGTGTGACTCACATTTCCCAGACATTTCAAAGTAAACACTGATGCCGTTGAGCCCTGCTGCCAGCATAGTAAGGAGGTGTGCAGGATTCCTTCTGCGCAGTTAGAAAGCAGGTGGCATTACCAGACAGGCTTTGGGTGCAGGTGGAGGACCGAGAGGAGGTTGAGGAGGCAGAAGCAGTGGAGGAACTTCGAGATAAAGAGGATTGACGCACAACTCGTGGGGACGGTAAGACTTGGACAGCAGCCCCTTGTCCTGCTGTCACCATAGTTACCCAGTGCCCAGTCAGCGACATGTAACGCCCCTGTCCATGCCTTCTCGTCCAAGTGTCTGTGGTGAAGTGCACCCTGTCACACACAGAGTTTCTCAAAGAAGCGGTGATGTTGTGTGCGACATGCTAGTGGAGCGCAGGCACACCTTTCTTTGAGAAGTAGTGCCGACTGGGCATCTGGTACTGGGGCACTGTGACGGACATAAGGTCTTGAAAATCCTCTGTGTCCTCCAGGTGGAAAGGCAGCATTTCTGTAGCCAATAGCTTGCAGACGGTGAAATTCAACCTCTTAGCTTTCTCATGGCTAGGAGGAAATGGTCTTTTACTTTTCCACATCTGAGGGACCGAGGGCTGGCTGTTGTGCTTAGACGGTGTTGAGTAGGGTGTCCCCGGCAAACTGCCGGTCTGTGAGGAAGATGCAGGCGGACATGTTAGGTTGCCTTGATCCAAAGTTGGTGCTCTCGATGTCGGAGAGCGCTCAACACTAGCAGGTGTTTCCACTTCCCAATGAACTGACGACCTGCCAATCACACTGGCTGTTGCGGGTAAAGAGGTGGCAGGTCTGCGTCCAAAAACATGTGTGACTGCTGACCCCCCAGTCACAGAGGATGAAGAGGCTGCGGATGCACAAGATGGGGCAGACGGTGGTTGGCCCAGCCGGCTAGGCCGCATTGTAGCACAGTGAGCTTCCCACTGCAACTTATGCTTCATATCCATGTGACGGTACATGCATGAAGTACTCAAACTATGGATTTTTTGGCCTCTACTTAGCTTTTGCTGACAAATATTACAGATAACACGAGTTGGGTCATCCTTATCGATCTGAATAAATGCCCAGGCTATGCAAGGCTTAGAGCCCATGTGACCTGAAGAGCCACTACGACTTGTGGTCAGAGGCAGAGTTGTGGTTGAGGATGCAGTTGTTGACGTGCTTCCAGTACTCCGTCTCTGTTCAGGAAGGCGCAACCTAACCTCGTCGTCAATAGCATCTGTGATGCCCCGCTGCGCTTGGTATCACAGATCCTAGAAGAGTGCATTGATGGAATCCTCCACAAGAGGCCCCCATAAACATTCACACATCTCCACCTTCCACCTCAGACCAGCAGAGGGAGCCCGTTAGGGATATAAATAGGGAAGGTGGAGCTAGGCAGTTCAGTTCCTCTGAAGAGTTCCTGCAGTAGAGAAGCCTAAGAGAGGTCAGTCTGCAGTGGAGCTCAGTCTAGTCTAGAGAACGCAGTTAATAGTTCAGCAGTGGAGCACGAGGCTCCTGCTTGCTAGATTCAGGAAGCCCAGATAGAGCTTAAGGTGTGCCGGTGCCGTAAGATCAGTGAAGCGCGGCAAGCTGCCGTTAGTGTGTATAGCCTAGTGAGGGCCCGAGTAGGCCGAAGGCGAGTGGCGAGTTAGTACATAAGGGGCAGAGGAGCTTAACCAGCTCACCCCGAAGCATTTACCGGACACAGGATCCGAGCTTACCGGTATCTCTATGACCCAGTAAGGCATAACCGGAATCCCTGGAGAACTACAAGTCCCAGGATCGCTAAGGTGCTGATATGTAACAGAGCCAGGAGACGCTTAGGCCCCGCATACTGGGAGCGTGAACTCCAAGAGAAGGCCCTACCACAAGGTCAGCCAGCGCAGGACAGAGACAAAGTTAGGCCTAGCTCCAGGCAGGTCAGAAACTTACTACGCAGAGGCAAGAAACAGGAGGCCCTACACCCGCTCATTGGGGAGGATCCTGATATGTACCCTTCACCCTACAGTGCTCCGGGATGTGCCAGTAAAAGGTACTGAAGTGACTACCGTGTCCGTTCCCGTTCTTGCTCTGACCCAGCTGGGCCTCGCCTGTCCTGCATTCCCCCTGCATACGCTGCCCTGAGACCTAGGTCCACCTGTGGGGAGCTATACCATCGAGCTGCCTTATCACCGGCCTCAGTGGACTGCTGCAGCGCTGGTGCTTGTCACCAGATACCACAGGTGGCGTCATGAACTCTTATAAAATTAACAATTATCCACCCTTTTAAAGAGAGACCCCAGGGTACGGGCCAGGGAGCCGACCACTGCGACATCCCCAAGGCCAGGCAAATGCCCGGGTACCGAGTCATCCCCATCCCCAGGGCTAGTCACATCCTCCTCCACCTCCTCTGCTGACCTCATCGACTGGCTGACTGTGGGTTGACAGTAAGTGGGATCTCCAACCTCGTCATCATCACCCTGTGTGTTATCACACCCGTCGTCCTCAGAGCCAACCTCTTCCTGCCCTGACCGAAAAGTCAAGTTGTCACTCCAATCAGGTATTTGAGTCTCATCATCGTCTTCATCATTGTCTCCACCAACAGGAGTTACAGTTTGGGAACAAGGGTCTACATTATGCTCAGAACCTTCTTCATCTGGTCCTGGATCCAACTTATAAAGATTCTGGGCATCAGATCAGATCATTTCCTCATCTGGATTAACAGAAGCTCTGGAGCAGACCTCCGTTTCCCAGGCTATAGTATGAGTAAACAGCTGTGCAGACTCAACCATCTGTGCTACCCCATACTCAGACGGGCAGCTGGAGACTTGGGAGCTGTGAGGAAGCAAGTGCGATTGGGGTGACACCTCTGAGGACTGGAGTATTTGTGATGTTGAAATTGAGGTGATGGAGAGCCCACTTGAAGGAGCACTTGATATCCGTTGAAGCACCTGCTGTTTTTGTGCCTCATTTAGAATTTGTAGCGATGGGCGTGTCCGTAAGAATGGGTTCGTATCACATTGTCCACGAAAAGAAGTCGACATCTTAGTTTGGCTGGAAGATGGTCTTTCTTCTGCAGATGTTACTCCCCCCCCCACCGTGGGGGGCCTCGACCCACCGGTGGACAGGCACCAGTATTGGGATAGGGTGGCTGGCCGTCAGGGTCCACCGCGGCTCTGGCACAAACCCGGCGACACAGAGGTGGCACGGGCAGGAACGGACTGGCCGTGTCGGCTTCTCACTTTTTGGATTTTAGAAGGGCATGTCATGCCTATATCTGTGTCTCCCCCTCCTTTTACTCCTCCACCTCTTTTCTTTTCGCATTACTATATGTACTTGTCACTTTTCCATGTGTTAGTTGTGTCTTCTGAGCAGTTTGTCAGCTTTTGGACACCTTTGAAGGTGTTTTCTATGTGTTTCTATGTGTTTTTGTTTGCCTGCCATTGGTTTTAACGGTGTTCGAAGGTGTTCGACGAACAGTTCGACGAACAGTTCGGCGAACACACGGGTGTTCGACGAACCGAACCGAACTCGAACACTACGGGGGTGGCTCAACACTAGTCTGGGTACCGTGTGTGCGTGCGCATGTCTGGGTACCGTGTGTGCGTGCGCATGTCTGGGTACCGTGTGTGCGTGCGCATGTCTGGGTACCGTGTGTGCATGCGCATGTCTGCGTACCGTGTGTGTGCGCATGTCAGCATATGTGAAGGATGAGGTGGCAGGCTGGGCCCTGTGTACTATATATATATATATATATATATATATATATATATATATATATTTATATATATATATATATAATTCTCTGCGGTATCTGTGCATCATGAATCGTGTATGTGTTAAAAGGGCCCACAGAGACTCTTTCGCCCGGGGCCCACAAAAACCTGGAGCCGGCCCTGGCTGGACTGCAGAGTGAAGGCAAAAGGGTCAACAAGTGCTAAGCATCTCTGGGAACTCCTTCAATATTGTTGGAAGACCATTTCCGGTGACTACCTCTTGAAGCTCATCAAGAGAATGCCAAGAGTGTGCAAAGCAGTCATCAAAGCAAAAGGTGGCTACTTTGAAGAACCTAGAATATAAGACATATTTTCAGTTGTTTCACACTTTTTTGTTAAGTATATAATTCCACATGTGTTAATTCATAGTTTTGATGCCTTCAGTGTGAATGTACAATTTTCATAGTCATGAAAATACAGAAAAATCTTTAAATGAGAAGGTGTGTCCAAACTTTTGGTCTGTACTGTAAGTATTTGGTCAATTACAAACAAGCAAGATTTCTGGGTCTCACAGACCTGTAACTTCTTCTTTAAGAAGCTCCTCTGTCCTCCACTCATTACCTGTAGTACTGGCACCTGTTTGAACCTGTTATCAGTATAAAAGACACCTGTCCGCAACCTCAAACAGTCACACTCCAAATTACACCATGGTGAAGACCAAAGAGCTGTCGAAGGACACCAGAAACAAAATTGTAGCCCTGCACCAGGCTGGGAAGACTGAATCTGCAATAGGCAAGCAGTTTGGTATGAAGAAATCAACTGTTGGAGCAATAATTAGAAATGGAAGACATACAAGACCACTGATAATCTCACTCGATCTGGGGCTCCACACAAGATCTCACCCCGTGGGGTCAAAATGATCTCAAGAACAGTGAGCAAAAATCCCAGAACCACACGGGGGACCTAATAAATGACCTGCAGAGAGCTGGGACCAACGTTATACAGGCTACCATCAATAACACACTACGCCACCAGGGACTCAGATCCTGCAGTGCCAGACGTGTCCCCCTGCTTAAGCCATTACATGTCCGGGCCCGTCAGATGTTTGCTAGAGAGTATTTGGATGATCCAGAAGAGTATTGGGAGAATGTCATGTGGTCAGATGAAACCAAAGTAGAACTGTTTAGTAGAAACACAACTCGTCGTGTTTGGAGGAGAAAGAATGCTAGTTGCATCCAAAGAACACCATACCTAGTGTGAAGCATGGGGGTGGCAACATCATGCTTTGGGGCTGTTTCTCTGCCAAGGGACCAAGACGACTGATCCGTGTACATGAAAGAATGAATGGGGCCATGTATCGTGAGATTTTGAGTGCAAACCTCCTTCCATCAGCAAGGGCATTGAAGATGAAACGTGGCTGGGTCTTTCAGCATGACAATGATCCCAAGCACACTGCCAGGGCAATGAAGGAGTGGCTTCGTAAGAAGCATTTCAACGTCCTGGAGTGGCCTAGCCAGTCTCCAGATCTAAACCCTATAGAAAACCTTTGGAGGGAGTTGAAAGTCTGTGTTGCCCAGCGACAGCCCAAAAACATCACTGCTCTAGAGGAGATCTGCATGGAGGAATGAGCCAACATACCAGCAACAGTGTGTGCCAACCTTGTGAAGACTTACAGAAAACGTTTGACCTCTGTCATTGCCAACAAAGGATATATAACAAAGTATTGAGATGAAGTTTTGTAATTGACCAAATACTTATTTTCCACCAAAATTTGACAAATTTCAGGATTTGTTTTCTCATTTTGTCTCTCATAGTTGAGGTCTACCTATGATGTCAATTACAGGCCTCTCTCATCTTTTTAAGTGGGAGAACTTGCACAACTGGTGGCTGACTAAATACTTTTTTTCCCCACTGCACAGTACCACGTCTCCTATCTTGTTGTCGGAGAGGCGACATTGGACTTCGGGAGGGTCAGTATTTGTTTATTATTTTCTACATTCCTATAGGCAAATAAGAATCTTGAAAAAACGTATTTAAATGGGTTATCCCACGTAATCCCATCTCCTGTGGATGAGGATCACTTTCCAATCCAACCTCGGAACCCCCATGATCCTGAGAACCGGAGCGCTGAAGAGCATCATGTAAATGGAGCTGTGGTCACATGTGGCTCGTCAAATAACTCCTTTAACCCCTTTTACGACCTTGGATGTATGAGTACGTCCAGGGTCGCATCCCCCTCTTCGGCGCGGGCTGCGATGAGCCCGCACCTTTCTGATCTAATCAGTTGTCATGTGCCCCTAACAGCCGCAGGTGGAATCGCGATCCACCCACGGCTATTAACATGTTAAACGCCACTGTCAAACTCTGACAGCAGCATTTAACATGCACGTGCCGGAAGCGCGTCATAAGACCCACCCATTGGCGCGCCCGTCACATGATTGTGCTTCGCTGATGGGTTGGCATGACAACCCGTGGTCTGTAGGAGACCTCTGTGGTTGTCATAGCCGATGAGCACAGTGTTTGACACTCATAGCAGATGAACACTTGAAGCCCTGCTATGTGTAACACAGAAGATCGCAGCTTCTAGTCTCCCATGGAGACTATTGAAGCAAGTGAAAAGTAAAACAAAATGTTTTTAAAAATATAAAAAAAAAGCAAAAAATATAAAAGTTCAAATCACCCACCTTTCTCCCCATCCATTGGTGTCGTTCAAAAGTACAACTCGTCCCCTAAAAAATAAGCCCTCACATGGCCATATCGACAGAAAAATAAAAAAGTTATGGCTCTGGGAAGAAGGGGAGCAAAAAAAGAAACCGCAAATATGGAAAAACCCAAGGTGGTAAAGGTGTTAAGAAAATGTTGAGGGCCTGGGTATGAACAAGTAAAATTCACTGATCGGGGGTGGGGAGTGTTATAGTATGTGGGCTGGTGGTGTTTGTGTGGCAGGGCCGCTTTTTGTTCCAGTCTGGACCTGTAACAATGTATATAATAACATTAACATTTTATTTAGACCACAGTGAATTACATAAAAAACACAAGATAAGATAACAGAACTTCTTTTCTTACTCATTTTTACCTCCCCCAAAAATGAAAATACCTCAAAAATTTCTAATGGTTTTATATGACTGCAGGCTGCCGAATCATGACAGTATGCGATATGCACAGTGTCACGATTTGCAGTCATCTGCTGAATAGTTTCATCCAGCTAATTTTAATTGAAGAGAATTGAGAGAAGTGCATGAGTATAGTCGGCACTTAACTGCAAGCATGCAAATCGCATATATGTGGTCACGTGTCTGCCCACCCGCACTGGGAACACAGAGGAATCGTGACAATGTGTGCATCACACACTGTCACAATTTGGAAGTCTGCAGTCACATGAGGTAACTGCAGACTTTTAGAATGGACAATCCCTTTAAGTCTACTTAGCAGACAATTATCCTCACTTAAGTAAACTTTTTCAATGTGCTTTGTTTTACTAATTACTAATAATATTGTTTTTTTCCTGCAAAATCGAACAAAAATATATTTGATATTGACGTTCTCACGTTATGTTTATTGGATAAGTGAAATGTTCTATGTCTGCATCTAATGTTCCTCACACAATGAGCAGTTATGCACCTGCCCAGCTACATAGTATCTGAAATTGTTTTCTAATGTTGGCAAGTACGCCTTGACAAACAGTACTGCCAACCTAATCTTTATATATCAGCGTCTGTTTGGCAGCACGGTGAAGGGAGTGTAGTCACGTGATCATGTTCAATGCACTACTGAAGAAAACAGAAACTTTCATTAACAGCAGGTTCAATTGCTTCAACTTTCCAATATATAGGCCTGATTCATTAAGACTGGCATTGTGGACGCCAGTCTTAATGAAGGCACCGCTGCAAAAAGATGCGCCTAATTCATTAAGAAGTGCACGCCTCTTACTGACTTAGGTGCATGTAACAAGGCGCGGGGGTGTAGTTGTGGGAGAGGTACTCGTCTCTTACGCCCCAGCATGTTACATAAAAGTGGGGGTCCTGGATGGGTGTGTGGAATTGTGCAGTGAGGGTCCTATGCCCGTGCAGGCCCCATGTAACCGATGTTGCTGGTTTACCAGGAGCAGGTTTTGGATAGTTCAATGAGGGAGACCACCATTTGAAAATATCAAATGGGAACGTGGGCAGTATGTTCATTTCCTTACACACATCTTACAAGTGCCATGAGCCTCTGCTAAAATGTTATTCCAATTAGGGACTCCAGTATAGTCCAAGTGTAATTTTGATGAATTTGCTGAGTGGGCTTCACCACACCCCATTCTGGCTGAGCTAATTTGCCAGGGATGTCAGTGTCTGTCGTAAAAACGCCAAAAGTCGCAACATTTTTGCACAACTTTGATTTGCGCAAAAAATGTGCCATTCAGGGTATACAGTTAGGTCCAAATATATTTGGACACAGACAACATTTTTCTAATTTTGGTTCTAGACATTACCACAATGAATTTTAAACAAAACAATTCAGATGCAGTTGAAGTTCAGACTTTCAGCTTTCATTTGAGGATATCCACATTAAAATTGGATGAAGGGTTTAGGAGTTTCAGCTCCTTGACATGTGCCACCCTGTTTTTAAAGGGACCAAAAGTAATTGGACAATTGACTCCAAGGCTATTTCATGGACAGGTGTGGGCAATCCCTTCGTTATGTCATTCTCAATTAAGCAGATAAAAGGCCTGGAGTTGATTTGAGGTGTGGTGCTTGCACTTGGAAAGTTTTGCTGTGAAGTAAACATGCGGTCAAAGGAGCTCTCCATGCAGGTGAAACAAGCCATCCTTAAGCTGCAAAAACAGAAAAAACCCATCCGAGAAATTGCTACAATATTAGGAGTGGCAAAATCTACAGTTTGGTACATCCTGAGAAAGAAAGAAAGCACTGGTGAACTCATCAATGCAAAAAGACCTGGGCGCCCACGGAAGACAACAGTGGTGGATGATCGCAGAATAATCTCCATGGTGAAGGGAAACCCCTTCACAATAGCCAACCAAGTGAACAACACTCTCCAGGAGGTAGGCGTATCAATATCCAAATCTACCATAAAGAGAAGACTGCATGAAAGTAAATACAGAGGGTTCACTGCACGGTGCAAGCCACTCATAAGCATCAAGAATAAAAAGGCTAGACTGGACTTTGCTAAAAAACATCTAAAAAAGCCAGCACAGTTCTGGAAGAACATTCTTTGGACAGATGAAACCAAGATCAACCTCTACCAGAATTATGGAAAGAGAAAAGTATGGCGAAGGCGTGGTACAGCTCATGATCCAAAGCATACCACATCATCTGTAAAACACGGCGGAGGCAGTGTGATGGCTTGGGCATGCATGGCTGCCAGTGGCACTGGATCACTAGTGTTTATTGATGATGTGATACAGGACAGAAGCAGCCGAATGAATTCTGATGTATTCAGAGCCATACTGCGTGCTCAGATCCAGCCAAATGCAGCCAAACTGATAGGTCGTCGTTTTATACTACAGATGGCCAATGACCCAAAAAAAAAAAAGTCAAAGCAACCCAGGAGTTTATTAAAGCAAATAAGTGGAATATTCTTGAATGGTCAAGTCAGTCACCTGATCTCAACCCAATTGAGCATGCATTTCACTTGTTAAAGACTAAACTTCAGACAGAAAGGCCCACAAACAAACAGCAACTGAAAACCACCGCAGTGAAGGCCTGGCAGAGCATCAAAAAGGAGGAAACACAGCGTCTGGTGATGTCCATGAGTTCAAGACTTCAGGCAGTCATTTCCAACAAAGGGTTTTCAACCAAGTACTAGAAATGAACATTTTATTTACAATTATTTAATCCGTCCAATTACTTTTGGTCCCTTTAAAAACAGGGTGGCACATGTTAAGGAGCTGAAACTCCTAAACCCTTCATCCAATTTTAATGTGGATACACTCAAATGAAAGCTGAAAGTCTGAACTTCAACTGCATCTGAATTGTTTTGTTTAAAATTCATTGTGGTAATGTCTAGAACAAAAATTAGAAAAATGTTGTCTCTGTCCAAATATATATGGACCTAACTGTGACTATAAATGGCCTATGATAGGTAAGCAGCCCTATTACAGACTGTAGAAAATAGATCATGGCATAAAAGATCATTACTATAAAAAAAAAAGAAAAATAAGAAAAAGCTACATAAAGATAAAAAATGTGCAGTCAGAAGATGAGTACTGCTGTGTTCTTAGTATATAATAGTACTCACCAAAAGTGGTTAAAAGATGAAAGGATCCTTGGTGTCCAGGGGCTCCTTAATACACGTGGTAGCAAAGGTTAACCCTCTTGCTCCCATCCAACAAAGAAGAGCTACAATAGCATAAGTTGCCTAATATGTTAAAGCTAGTGAGCCCGTACTGACATCAGAACTTGATAATGGAGCAATAGAAAAAAGAAGTCTGGTCTAACAAATTATTTTTTTTATTCTTTAATGTGGACGACTATATGCACCAAGATTCACTGTGAAAAGAAGTTGATGGAAGTGAAACCTTCCACTTCACAGCAGCCAGGTTCTCATGCTAAGCAGCATGAGAACTGATAGTGGCTGCAGCTCCAGTCTATGGAGCTGTGTTCTCTAACCAGGGCTCCATAGGCTGAACGAAGAATGCGGTGATCGTCGTGACACCTCCATATGGACTTTGGTGGACCACTGTGGATTATTTCTTTGGGGTAATAAATGGGTAAAAAAGGGAATTTGTCAGGGAGTGGTTTTTACAAATAAAGGACTTTTGTGTGTGTTTCTTTCTTTTGACTACGGGGTTAGTAATGGGGATGTCTGATAGACACCTCTCCATTACTAATCCCTAGGCTTGATGTCGAGGACATTACACAGCTGACATCAACCCAAAAACCATTACCCCAATTGCCAACACACTAGGGCAATAGGGAAGAGCCGAGGCTAAGCGCCAAAATTGGCACATCTAATGGATTATATATAATTATAAGGCTTGTAAGAGGCCAATATCCATGTACCTTCCCAGTCTATAAGTATCAGCCCACAGCTGTCTGCTTAGCCTTTGTTTATTATTAAAAATAAGGAGGACCACACATCATTTTTTTGGGGTCGCCCTTTCTAATAACTAGTAAAGGCTAAGCAGACAGCTGTGAGCTGTTATTAATAGGCTGGAATGCATCATGGTTATTGGCCCCATCCCAGACTATTAAGACCAGCTCACAGCTGTCTGCTTTCCCTTAAAAATAAAGGGGACCCCACGCCATTTTTTTCATTTATTAGCTAAACACATGTACAGTAAAATAAACAAGCAAAGCAGTGATTATATATCTCACTGATTTATTTCTATCCATACTATATACCTTTTCTATTCTGATGGTTCAGGTTGTGAATTTACTTGTATTTGGTGATAAAATGTCAGGTTTCCTTTGAGGTGTGCGTGTAAAAACTGGATGGCACACGCATGGTCCCTGCGCCATGTTATTTTTTTTTCTCGCACCCACTTGCATGGCGAGTCTCCTTCGATATACGCAGCCACTCACAGCATGCTGCGATTTTTTTCTTATCCAGATTTCAGATGAGAAAAAAATTGCAGAACAGCACAGAATCATTGAATAACATTGGTCAGAGTGCAATACGATTTTTCATTGATTGCACTCGTCCGATTTATAAACAGATGAGTACGAGCGGTTTTATCGCATCGTTAACACTCTTTTTTTGGTGTGTCGCGTTTAGGATAAAGCAGCTCTGTTTTTGACACTTTCTGGTAATTGACTCTGACAATACTTTAGTGATATATACATATTTTTAGTGTGTTTCCATAAGGGAGAAGCATTAATAATCCATACACTTTTTTATGGGGAAAATCTGCACATAATACTCAGCATACTCGCAAGAAAAACTGACATGTTGTGGATTTCAGGTCAGTTTACAGCATAAAAAAGCACCGTGAGCATGAGATTTCTATAAATCCCGTCCACTTTGCTGGAACTGTAAGGCGCTGCGTTTTTGCGCTGTGAATATAACTCTCTGGAGTTTTGTAAACCTGAAGCATCTTTATTTTGCTTCTTTTGGTCATTTTTTGGCTATGCGCCCACGATGCAGAAATGCTGCGGATTTTTCCTGAGCATTTCTGCATCTCCCTAGCAGAAAAAACGCATGCGGATTGTACATGCGGATTGCACATGCGTTTTTTCTGCCAGATAGAAGCATAAGTGAAGTGTTTTGAACATATGATTTTGCATGCGGGTTGTCAAGCGCTTTCCAAGCGATTTTAGCATCACTTGGAAAGTGCTTGACAACTTGGTCACACTTTATAAATCCATGCAACTGGCATGAATTTATATAATGTGACCAAGTTACAATGCTGCAAATGCAGCATCAATAGTAAAAAAAACATTATACTCACCTTCAGATGGCCCCCGGTCTCCTCAGCGATGCATCCGGTATCTTCAGCTGCTCCCGGTGCTTTAAAAAGGACCTTCCATGATGTCATTTAGTCATGTGATGGTCACGCAACCATCACCTGACCGCTGACGTCAGCGGTCGCGTGACCGTCACATGACTAAATGACGTCACAGAAGGTCCTTGCAGACCACCACCGGAAGCCAAGGAGACAGCAGCGCCGCTCAGAGGAGTTCGGGGGGCGCCAGAATGGTGAGTATAAGGTTTTTTTTAATTTTAATTATTTTTTAACTACAGGTACTATGGTACCCGGGTCTGGAGGAGAGTCTCCTCTTCTCCAGACCCGGGTACCATCCGCGCATTGAACCGCAAAATATCCGCAAGTGTACGTGTAGTCATCCGGATGTTATGCGGTCCAATGCAAGTCAATGGCGGCTAAAACGCCGGGATTCCTTAAAATTAATGGTAGTGCTGCAGATTTTTCCACAATGATAATCCGCAGCGGAAATTTCCACAGCATATGCACAGCACATGCGGATTATCATTGGGGAACATTGCAGACCTTCTACCAAGCGTTTTTTAAGCGTTTCTGCGGTGGAATTGCCGCTGTGGAAATGCTTAAAAAAAACGCATAGTGGGCACACAGCCTTTGAGCATTTTTGCTGCCAGCAGGTTTTCTTCAGAGTTTTTTGGGGTATATTTTAGCAGTGCTTTTCGTTAATTTTTTAAAACCCATTATGTGATGAAGAAAACGTCTTTTTTTTTTTTTGCGACGGAAACACAAACAAAAAAATCGCCTGTGCTTTTTTTAGCCTTCCAGTTGACTTGTCTTGTAAGTATTGAGTGCCTTCCTAGCAGAAAACACATCTTTTGGCTGTGTGCCCACGTAGCATTTTTCAAGCGTATATGCTGCGGAATTTCCGCAGCGTAAACGCTTGAAAAACGCATGTATATCCGCACCCCATGTTCCCCAATGGGATTCCGCAAGTTCTATGCACATGCTGCGGATTTTTCCGCAGCGTTTATGCCGCGTTCAAAAATCCGCAGCATGTCATTTAATTTTGCGTTTCCGCAAGCGGAATTGCCTTTGTCCAATGCATAAAAAACGCAAGGCAATTCCGCATGTGGAAAACGCGTGATAAACGCGCGAAAAATGCGCGATAAACGCGTGCGGAATTCCGCATGCGTTTTTCCGGGAGAGGACTTGCATTTATGCAGCAGAAATTTTCTGCTTCATAAATGCAACGTGGGCACATAGCCTTTGAAAATGAAAATCACAGACAGCACATGGATACTATACCATCCGTGTGCAATCCATGTGCTGCCTGTTTTGGGTAGGAGATGCTTTGCATTTTTTTTTATAAGGCTCTGTTCCCACGACGAGTTTTTGAGGCTGTATATTTTCACAGCACTGAAAATGCAACATTTATCAGTTCCAGTAAAGTGGATGGAACTGACCTGTGATGGATTTTTGAAATCCGCAACATGTCAATTTCTCTTGCGGGTACGCTGAGTTTTATGTGCAAATTTTTCTTATATAATGTCTTTAGATGCGTAAAATCCCTCCCAAAAACTCATGTAATCTGTACATGACTATATCAATAAAGTTTTGTCAACGTCAAATACCATGCAGTATCAAAACGAAGCAGCTTTATTTAAAAAAAATTACATACCAACAAGAGACAAAAACCACAGTGTCAAAACTGTAAAAAAGCGCATGTAAAAAATGTACTCAAAAACACAATGCAAAATGAACACAAGAAACCTAATTTGCCTAATAGGTGCCGAAATGTTGCAGAAACTCTACATCCTAAAAAGTTCACTAAATACTCATCCTGTGAACATAGCCTTAAGCTATGTGTAGCGCCCCGAGGGTTCGGTCGCTACAGAGGTATTGCATCTCACCCAGAGGTGTGATATCTCACTTCCAGGTAAGGATGGAGTATGGCTCAGGACCCTAACACCCACATGCACTACACCACATTTCCGGGGGACAGGGCGACAATGCTCCCGGGTTTGAGCACAACTACCCCTGTCCCTGGCTGGAGTGAGGGGAGGGAACACCTAGGAAGGGGGATCCCGGTAGTGTGTGGGTGGGGAGAGTAGATCCAGGGTGCACTGTATAGAGGAGTATATATGGTGGGCACCATCTTAGAGTAGAGAGGAAGTAGAAAGAGAGGAGGAAGTGAGAGGGAGCAGAGGCTCTGCATGGGCTCTGCTCCGCAGGCAGGCCAAGTCTCAAGGCCTGGGCCTGGAGGAGAAGGAAGGAAGGGAGAAGAACGGAAGAAGCTCTAGGAGAAGACTTAAGGGACGCCCGCTGCTACCAGAGTAGGGGGGTCAGGCCAAGAAAGGGAACCGGATCCCTCATCTAGTGGAGGAGAGCAACTACCCTCAGCTAGTAACCGGAGGCCGTGGCATTGTACGTGCACGGCCCCTCACTACACCCGTTAGGAAGGCACCACATAGGACCCAGGGAAACGGAACATACGTTTGCCCGCCAAGGCCCGAGGCAGCTGGACAGAAACGTGGTCAATTGTGGGGTACGACAGGCCAGAGAAAGGGCACACGAACGGGGTCCTGAAAAGCATTCCAAAGGTACCTGGGAGTTGATCGAGCCCCTCACCTGGTGAGCACAGCACGACGTGGGCAGCCATTACCTGCAGAAGTGGCTTGGAGTGTAAAACTGTGAGTAAAGACCCTGGACTGCATCACTGGACTCTGAGTCATTACTGTTGCTCCCGCGCACCATCACCCCCACCATCTGCACTCACTGCCCTGAGGCTATACTCCTCCCGTGGGGAGTTATACTACCCCCTGCTGCGCACACAACATCAGCCTCAGCTGTCTGCCCGCAGCGGCGGTTCTCAGTGACCGCAATCCACGGGTGGCGTAGTCGGACATTTAGGCATTACAAAACCCAAATAAACAGAACCGCCACTGGTTTGACCGCCCTGAGCCACGGGACCGGGTCGCCGACATGGAGACTACAACCCCAAGCATTACACAGAGACCCGGCTCCGGGTATTCCCCTACACACACGGCCCAGGGGGCGCGTCAACTTTGGCGTAGTCGGCAGGATCGAAACCAACCCGTTATCATCGGGTATTGTGTGCCTAGAGACTGTTTCACTGTATTGAATGTGGCGCCCGCCCCAGAAGAAAGGACGCCATTATGTGCGCGCCAAAAGACAACAAGAAGCCACCTCCCATCGTGGGCCAGGTCCCAGAATGGCGCCAAAGACGGAGCCCATCCCCAACAGCCATGAGTGCGGCTGCAGAGATGTTCATCAACGTGGTGGGGCTGCCCTTGAGAGTGATTGTCAGCAGATTGCCCCGGGACCACCCCCAACAGGGGCGGAAGGAAAAGAAAACCGAAGGGCAGGGTGTGGTTTGGATCAGTCTTGGCAGACCACACCCGGAGATGGCGGGGAGCGCCAGTCCCAGTGCCCTGACGAGTGGCCTGCTGCAGGCCGGAGCGGCTCCATGCAGCCTCGCGGAGCTGGTAGCCCAGCTCCCCGGAGAGGACCCTGAATTCCTACGGGCTGGACTGGAGGAGTTGGACCGGAGGATGGTCCGGGCGCAGCGGGAGGCCATCGCGGGGTGGAGAGAAGAGATGGACCGGCGGGTCGCGGCCCGGCAGCAAGTGGCACTGCAACCACCCGACAGCGTGCCTGCCCCTGAGGACGGAGGAGGACCATCGGAGGCTGAGAGCAGCGCTGCAAAGGGAGCAGGTAAGGCGGATGCCCCTGAAACCAGCCAGGACGCCACTAACCTGCCCCTGGAACCCGTCGCGGAACCGATCGCCCCGGAAGTTGCTGCACCTCCTCCGCTCCCGCCGCCTGCACCTAGGCCCAAAGCCCCAAGCGCAGCCGCCGGACCACGTCCCACGCCGTGCCCCGTGATCCCGGGTGCGGCCGGAAGTGTCCCGCTCCAGGCCCGGTCGCAAGGCCTGATGTCCCCAGGCGCCTTCCAACAGCGAGCGCCCCCGGTCCCAACGCTACCACCCCTAGGGACCGACTTATATAGTCAACTTGCCGGTCCTGAGGGAGAGCCGGTCCCCCTGCCACACGGATGGGTTCACCCTGGCCATCGGAGGGACCTGTTCGCAGGGGCCAAAGCCCCACTCCCTCCGCTCCTGCCCGCTCCGCAGCCAGTAACCATCCCCCAGCTCCCGGATGAAGAGGTCCAGATAGAGTGGGACCAGACCGGGGAGGACCTAATGGGGTTTTCACAGGAGACGCGGGTGGACGCAGCTCACAGGCGGGAATTCTGCCGCCGTGAAATAGAGCAACTGGAGAAGGAGAAGCGGGCACGGCGCCAGAGGCAGGAACAGCTGCAGGCCCGGAGGAAAAGACCCGGACCCGCCGAGACCCCCAGGCTGCACGCGGTACCACAGTTACCGGGATCGTGGTCAAGTTCCACCAGGAGAAGGGGTGGGGGTTCATCAGGGACCCGACATCCGACACAGACCTCTTTGTTAATAGGAGGGATGTGGAAAGTCGCTTGCCCGCGGGTCACCCGAAACGGGATCTGTTCCCGGGGGATCGGGTATCATACACCCGACACCGAGGTCTGCGAGGGTGGTATGCTCTTAACGTCCGGAGGGTGGAGGAGCACCGCCGCCCTGAACCCTGCTACGCGGAGGACCTGGACGAGCCTGAGGAGGATGAGGCGCAGGGAGACCACTATTAAAGAACAACAGCAGGAATTGTATATAGTTACCCGCCAGGGTGAAGAAGTTCCGTGACACGCCATTGGTGGATTACAAAAAGTTTACCCGGTTAGGGGCTGTTGTAAAGTTTATTTGTTTACTAGAAGTTACCCGAAAAGGGTCTGTGAATTATCCGGCTGAGGACTGGGAGCAGCCAACCCCTTTTCTATCCGGCTGAGGACTGGGAGCAGCCAACCCTTTTCTATCCGGCTGAGGACTGGGAGCAGCCAAATTTTGTAAATAGTTGCATTTCTTAAAGTGCCCACTATTGGTTTTATATACACCTACCTCAAAAGATACCTAAAGGTGTTTGAAAGTTTGCACTTAGTAAAATTGCACCTTATTGGACGACATGGACACCTGGTCGCGGCAAGAACTGTGACCTGCTAAAGAGACTATCACACAGAGGTTTTTTTTAGGAGGTTTTGGAGCATAAACTGAGTAGAAACTCTCCAAATTCCCCTCAAAAATGCAAAACTCCTCAAAAACTTGGAGTTTCTGCTTAGTTTCTGCTCCAAAAACTCAGTAAAAGACTTAGCATGCACACTGCCTTAGGGTTTTCGCCTTTAAGTTTCCATCTGGAATCCACCAGAAAAAGTGCCATAAAATTAACATAGTGCACAGCAATGTCAAAGCAACATTGCTGTGCAAATGTTCTGTCTTTTGTCATTTCTTTGACCCACCTTAGGGTTCAGAAACCTTGAAGCGGTCAAAAGAAGCGACATGCTTATTCTATAGATGGCTTCCGCTAGGAAGCAGCCCAATCTCTATATTTCACAGTACAAAAGTATAAGCTGCCGACAGCAGAGTTGGTACAAGAATGAAGGCCATTGAAGCCGCATCAGGAAAGCGACCACCAACATTTTCTGGCAGCAGCTTTGCATGGGAAAACTTGGCGGCTACGCTGGCATATAAATAACACTGTGTTCACATACCCTTAAGCCGCGGCCCCACTATCCGTATTTGGTCAGTATTTTTTCTCAGGAGTCGGTGATAAATGCAGAATTGGTGCACTTGTTTCTATTATACCTTTTGTCTGATTGTTCCTCACCTGGTTTGGCTCCCACTCCTGAGAAAAAATACTGACCGAATACTGACCAAATACTGATAGTGGGGCTGGGGCCTTAGAGAAAATCACTGGTAACAAAAATTTAAACACTGACCTAAAGGTATGTGAACACTGAGGGCCTGATTGATCAAGATGATGAGGAAGCGTGCTGGAGTCAGACAAGTGAGTTATGAAGATGTGTGCTACGCCAGAAATCTCACAGGAGTCAGGCATTGAAGTGAGATTTCTGGGGTAGGGAACGAAACAGATCATCAAGAATTAGATGGGCTATGGTGTCGCGCCCTTACTGTGCCCCTGCCCCCATTGCAGCAGAGCTGGGAGAAACTGGAGTGAAGTTGAAAAATTTAGGCTCAACTCTAGATACCTGCCATGAAAGTTTTGATAATTTGGGCCTTCAATCTGTTTTGCCGAGTTTTTTTTGGGGGGGGATACCGAGTGTAAACTCTCCAAATCCGCCTTGAAAATAGAAAACTCCACTAAAAAGTAAAAGAGTTTCTTCTCCAAAATCTAAGCAAAAATTTGATCAAAAACAACTATGAAAATTGGATTGTTTTTGTCTCATATGAGAAAAATCACTTATGTCTGAATGAGACCAATTGGCTCATTCAGACAAGTTTTTCTTATGCGAGTTCTATCCATTGTTTTGACAGAACTCGTACCTATTAGAGCTGTTCACATGTCCGTGTATTCTTGTGGACTAAGTGCTCCACACAAAATCGCGGATACATGACTGATTTTGGTCCAAGTCTGGAATCAATTCAAGTACAGCATATGAGTCTGTGAAAAAATCGGATGCCATCCATGCGCTGTCTGTTTTTCATGGACTGTTTGAGAATCTTGAGAAAACACCCTCAGTTTTTATTTTTCATGCAAGAAAAGCTGATGAAACTGACTAAACTCTGAGGGTATATACACATTGAGGTTTTTTTAAGGCTTTTTGAGCAGAAAGTGGCTATGTGCAAACCCTGAACCCATTGTTATGCATCTGCATATCTGTAAAGTTACAATAAACCGATCAGTGAACTTGCACCGAGAGAAGTAGTCGAATATATTCCATGCAAGGGTCATTCCATGTCAAGTGAACCAATGAATATTACCACTATATTTTTAATTCTTTTGAGAATTTGTTCTTTAGTAATACTGTTAGCGGATGCAAAATAGGAAGAAAAAAAATTCCATAAATTTTAGGGGTTTTTTTAATTGATTTTCAAAGTTCTGAAAAAATGTGAATTTCTGTGTTGCATGCCTTTACGTTTCTCCTCATAACTCAGGCAAGAAACAAGATAGAGAAATGGGAAAAACACCATTCAACTCACAACAGTACAGGCTTTCAGATATGTCACAAGAGTATTTTTGTTAATATTTTACCCATGTAGAATCAAACGCAAATTTTCAAAATGCATTTAAAAAAAATCAATGATATTAAATTTGCAAAAAAAGCATATGTGCCTTCTATGCTCTTAGTCACATCTACATCAAAATTCAAATTGGGCTCTCAATGGGATCATATTTACAAAAAATAACAAAAAAACCCTATATAAACAGTGTCAATGCGAAAATCTTGAACTCCGATCTGTTCAGCCTGAGGTCTAAGAGTGTAGGGTCTATGTTTTCCACATAAACACTGAAATCTTCCCGCTCAGACTTCTCTCCACCAATCCAGTCACATCTCCCAGATCTGCCGGGTAACGGAGACAACCTGAGCAGATTCTAGAAAGGCGAGTACCACAAGCACACCCCAGAAGGGGTGTGGAATATAGCATTAATTACAATAAAAAAGGAACAAATTAATAAATACCTGAAGGGGAAAATTATGGGGTTAATATTGACAAAAGTGAAGTATAATTTTAAGGCAACGGTCCCACTATCAGTATAAGGACACGGTCCCACTATCAGTATTTGGTCAGTATTTTTTCTCAGGAGTGGGAGCCAAAACCAGAGGAACAATCAGAGAAAAGGTATAATAGAAACAAGTCACCAATTCTGCATTTATCACCCACTCCTGAGAGGAAATACTGACCGAATACTGATAGTGGGGCCATGGCCTTAAACAAACAGTCTCT
This sequence comes from Phyllobates terribilis, assembly GCF_046119375.1. Taxonomy (NCBI): domain Eukaryota; kingdom Metazoa; phylum Chordata; class Amphibia; order Anura; family Dendrobatidae; genus Phyllobates; species Phyllobates terribilis. The sequence continues at coordinate 14,218,649 of NW_027362761.1, read as the reverse complement.
ACAGTCTCCACACAGGCATCAAGTGACTCAGCGTACTACAATCTGGGTTGGTGTGTTCAGTTTCAGTGCATTTGTATTAATAGTTTAATGTTTTTCTTTTAGTATTTATACTTACTTTAGTTAAAACTGTAACTGTTACACAGCGTAGTGTAGACTAGCTAATTTTTGTTTTATTTTAAAGCTTGATGATTAAATTACTATACTCTGTTTATAAACTTGAAGCACTTTGTTTATAAAAAAAAATTGATGCTCGTATATTTAATATTGCTTCTTTTACTTTAGTATTAAACATATGATTAGGATGAGACTGTATTTAGAAAATCACACTTAAAAATATAATCCCAAGGAGAGCCCAACTTGAATTCTTGTATAAATGTAACCAAGAACTCAAGTAACTCCTGCCTTTTTTGAAAATATTATAACATATTGTTTTTTTCAAAAATGTGCATCATGTGTGAATTTGACTCCTCAAAAACAAAATATCAACGAACATAATCTTGTGACATATCAAATAAAAGCTTGTAACGTTCTAAACAAAAAGGGTGCCTCTCCCATCTCTTTATTTTATTTCTAACCCGAGATATGATAAAAAATGTAACATCATACATGCCCAAAATTCAGACATTTCCAAAACTTTAGAAATATCTAAAAAAATTAACTAATGAAGACAAAACTGCAAAACTTTTTTTTTGCAATTCACTAAAGTAGCACTTCAAAAGAACTAAGAAACAAATCCAAAGACATCGGGTAAAAAAAATACTCAGATTTGGATAGCTTGACATGGAAGCTTCGTTTTTCTGCTACCAGTGATAGCATTTTCTTTGCTATGGCTAATCACTGCTAATTGGCAGAGAGAAATATATGCCACTCCTTCCAGTGCTAGCTTGTTGAACTTTTTCAGTTCCTTTAGTAAAAAGTAAGAAAATTTGAATAAAAATTGAGAACTGGGCCATAGGCTTTGAAAAAAATTGTGAATTTATATTTAGTCTCTGTTGCCTATCCCCAGTTGGATCTGAAAAAATACGTAACATTCTAACATCGTTTTTCAGAAAAAATACTAATTAAAATTAATCAATTTTATTCCACATCCTAAACACAAGTAATATTCTGGACAATAAGAAGTTATTTGAAACTAGAAACCAATCCATGTTTGTATTGAATTTACTCCGAAATTACAAATGTGTGGTGTCAGTAACTGCTTCCATCTGACTTTCCAGAAATGTGTAAGAGTGTAAATTTTACTGTTTCCTTACTTCCCATGAAGTCTTTACCAATACTAAATTTACGTCAGGTCAAGTTTAGCTGGCTAGAGTTGCAAGCCACTCCACCTACTGTATAAATTCCAGCATACCAGACATTCACCAGCATACCAGACATTCACTGTGGCCTAGACAATAGTAAAAAATACGTAATATGGGAAAACACTACCAGCGTTTGTTAAATAACATATTCAGTTATACAGCTGTACACAAAACTCTGTTTGTTTCACTAGAAAAATCACTCATGCAGTACAATTTCCACCAGACGAGTCTGCATAAAATGTGCAGCCTAAGTACTGACCTTTTATTTCAATGTGAGTCATATGCTTTTTAAAGTCTCATATAAATTTTGCCAGTGTATGTGATGTATAAAACTACAATTCACAAATATTTCTTCTGGGATTACTTTTTATAATGCAATGTTAAGGGCAGATGTATTCAGATTACGCTACCCTAAAATGTCTTTCAAATCTCTTCTTTCTTGAAAATTAAGAGAGTGCATATCATTCCTTATCAAAACATAAAACAAAACATTTCTAGCTTATGTAACTGTATCATTGCAGCAAAATAGAGTACTATGTCTGCTTCTTCTACTCATGTACTGCACCTATTCAGGTATTTATCAAAGTGGCAAAGTTGTAAAATCAGGTTAACAGGGTTTTCCCAAGAACGACAGTTCATTTTAATCAGTAGATCTTGGAATAATAATAACTTTCACAATTGGATGTGTTTAAATAAAATGTTCCTGTGCTGAGATAATCTTATAAATGTGCCCCTGCTGTGTACTGTGTAATGGCTGTGTCTGACCGTGCAGAGACATGTGTGACATGCAGAAGTAGTGCTGTTGCTTCAAAAGCATCCAGCAACTATTAGAAGTTACACAAGCACAGGAGACAGGAAGTGTTGTGCTCCAGAAGCATCCAGCAACTAGAGGGATTAACACAGTCACAGGAGACAGGGAGTGTTTAGCAGAACCCCAGGGGGATTGTGGGGAAGTTGTTTATTGTCTGGCTGGAGCCGAAGAGAAAGGTGGTGTGTGATCTGTATATATAGAAGGCAAGGGAACAGAATTCAGGTCAGGAGGGAAGCTAAACACAGGTCAGATAGAATCCTTGAGCTAACAGTGTGCAGTATTATCAGACAGAAGGATAAGGACTGTAAGGAATCATGTCATAGGGATCTTCTCCCTTATCAAACCATCCCCCCCATCTCCATGCAGGATAAATAATGCTGTGTACTATTGAGTCCTTGTGAAGGAAAATCCTGTGGCTGTGTATATATAGAAGTGTGCTGCTAAGAGATCTAATCTGTGCTGTATTATGCTACTAAAGAGACTGACTTTACTGTGCCTGCTTTATTAAATTGTAATGTAATGAAGATTGTTGCTGTAATATCCCTGAATTGCACTGGTGGGGCTTCAGATTAAATTCCACTATTAAACTGTTGAGAAAGACTCTTGTCAGATGTGTCTGGTCAGCAACTGAATCTATCGTGTGCCTGAGAGAAGCTGCAGCCTATGGTCACCCTAAGTAACGGTTCCAACGAATTCATGAAAACCGTCTCGCTGTATCTGAACCTAGAGGCATGCGTGTAACACATGGTCTGATCATACCACAGCTCCAGGGCAGGGGAGGAAGCAAAAGAGTATACAGATATTACAGCATGGGATCATAACTTATTCTGTCCTATGCTGTCCTATCTGTATAGTCTCTTTTGCGTCCTCTCCTGCCCAGGAGATGTGGTATGATGAGACCGTGTTCCTGCACCGTCAGACACAGCCATTACACAGTACACAGCAGGGGCTGATTTATAAGATTATCTCAGCACAGGAACATTCTATTTATACACTTCAAATTGTGGACCTTATTATCATTCCAAGATCTATTGATTAAAATTAACTTTTGTTTGTAGGAAAACCCTTTTAAGTTTCCACAATTAATTTTTGTTGACTTTTTGACTCAACGTCTTACAGTTCCAGCAGAGTGGAAGGGATTTATAGAAATCTCATGCCCACTGTGGTGCGTTTTTCAAATCCACAACATATCAATTTCTCTTGTGGGTATGCCAAGTTTAATATGCAGATTTTCCCCACAGAATTGCATTATAATAATAATAATCTTTTTATTTATATAGCGCCAACATATTCCGCAGCGCTTTACAATTCAGACATTTAGATGTGGAAAAGCCAGAGATAAAAAACACATTCTTTTTTAATGTTTGCACTAAAAACCCATGTAATCCACAATGTATCACAGTAAAACTGCAGCATTTTTTACGTGATTTTTCAAAGACTGCGGCATAAGGTGCATTTTTTGTTGTGCTTGGAGCAAACAAATGCACAGTGGATGCAATGTGGGAATGCAGCCTGACACAGCCAGCACCTTACTTGTATAAGACAGGCTCAGCTCCCGAGCTTGAGGCATAATGACGCATACACCTGTACTCAGCATGTGATGTACATATACAGTACAGACCAAAAGTTTGGACACACCTTCTCATTTAAAGATTTTTCTGTATTTTCATGACTTTCAAAATTGTACATTCACACTGAAGGCATCAAAACTATGAATTAACACATGTGGAATTATATACTTAACAAAAAAGTGTGAAACAACTGAAAATATGTCTTATATTCTAGGTTCTTCAAAGTAGCCACCTTTTGCTTTGATGACTGCTTAGCACACTCTTTTGGTCTGTACTGTACGTCAGATGTCGAAAATAAGTTAACCCCTTTACCCTCCAAGGTGGTTTGCACAATTCTGACCACTGTCACTTTATGAGGTATGAACTCTGGAACGCTTCAACGAATCCCCCTGATTCTGAGATGAGACTGTTTTTTCATGACATATTGTACTTCATGATAGTGGTAAAATTTAATCCGCAGCGGAAATTTCCGCAGCATGTGCACAGCACATGCAGATTATCATTGGGGAACATGGCAAACCTTCTACCATGCGTTTTTTAAGTGTTTCTGCAGCGCTTTTGCTGCTGCGGAAACGCTTAAAAAACGCATTCTGGGCACACAGCCTTACAACAAAATTTACAAAACCATTTTTTAGGGTCCACATCACATTTGAAGTCACTTTGAGGGGTCTTTATGACAGAAAATACCCAAAAGTCACACCATTCTAAAAACTGCACCCCTCAAGGAACTCAAATCCACATTCAAGTTTATTAACCCTTCACGTGCTTCACAGCAATTAATTGAACGTGAAAGGAAAAAATTAACATTTAACTTTTATTTACTAAAATTTCATGAGGGTAACAGGAGAAATTGGACCTCAAAAGTTGTGCAATTTCTCCTGAGTACGCTGATACCCCATACGTGGGGGAAAGCCATTGTTTGGCCGCACGGCAGGGCTCAGAAGGGAAGGAGCACCCTTTGACGTTTTCATCGCTAAACTCCCTGGAATTGACAGAGAACGCCATGTCGCGTTTGGAGAGCTCCTGATGTGCCTAAACAGTGGAAACCCCCGCAAGTGACCCCATTTTGGAAACTAGACCCCTTAATGAACTTATTTATATGTGTGGTGAGCACTTTGAACCCCCAAGTGTTTCGTAAAAGTTTATGACGTAGAGCCATGGAAAAAAAAATTTTTTTTTCTACAAAAACCATCTTTTAGCCGCAATTTTTTTTATTTTCACGAGGGTACCAGGAGAAATTGGACCCCAAAAGTTGTTGTGCAATTTCTCCTGAGTACGCTGATACCCTATATGTGGGGGAAAGCCATTGTTTAGGCGCACAGCAGGCCTCGGAAGGGAAGGAGTGACGCTTTGGAATGCAGACTTTGATGGAATGGGCTGCGGGCGTCATGTCACGTTTTCAGAGCCCCTGATGTGCCTAAACAATGGAAATGCCCAACACGTACCCCTTTTTGGTAACTAGACCCCCAATGAATTTATCTAGATGTATGGTGAGCACCTTGAACCTCCAGGTGCTTCACAGAAAATTATATTGTTGACTTGTGAAAATAAAAAAACAAAAACATTTTTCCCATAAAAATGTTAATAAAAAATATTTTCACAAGGGTAACACGAGAAAGTGGACCTCAAAATCTGTTGTGCAATTTCTCCTGAGTACGCTGATACCCCATGTGTTGGAGAAAACTACTATTTGGGCGCATGTCAGGGCTCGGAAGAGAAGGAGTGACACTTTGGAATGCAGACTTTGATGGAATTGTCTGTGGGCGTCATGTCACGTTTTCAGAGCACCTGATGTGCCTAAACAATGGAAATGCCCAACAAGTGCCCCCTTTTTGGAACTGATACCTGATTTTTGAATACTATAATGTAGTGTCATACGTCAGTTGTGTTGGACAACCTGATGTACACTACACAACTGACGGAGTGTTCGTCAGGTTGTCCTACGTCAGTTGTGTAGTGTTCATCAGGTTGTCATACGTCAGAAATTTATTTAGTAGTCCATGAAAGTATGGTACATTTTGAAGCATTTTTTCATGCACAGGCCAGATTTATCAGGGCAGGTGTCACATTGATAAATGATGTCCATGCGTATTCCCCTTTTATAACACACTCTGCACTTCTTTTGTGACTTAGCTTTTTTTCGCTGTGAGGGATCTGCCCCGGGAAATGCTGGCCTGGTACAATTCGAGGTCCTTCAGTTCCGGAAGTACTGGGGCCCGCTCTGTCACCACTGCCAAATATCAGGGCCTTGATCACTACCTCCTGGAACTGAAGGTATGACGTAGAAGTTTGGCCTGCACATCATGATAGAAGGAAAGCGTTGTGCATTGCCATCTGTACGATGTGCACGGCCAGCTTCTTGTACAACACCTTGTCCTTTCTCAAAGCACTGTACGGCTGGAGGACTTGATCAGAGAGATCAACTCCCCCATGTACTTGTTGTACTCCACTACGCAGTCTGGTTTGACGACCTGTGTAGTGGAACCTCGTACAGTGCTGAGGGTGCTGCCATCACCATGTATGGTGGTCAAGAAAAGCACATCGCTCTTGTCCTTGTACTTGACCACCAGAATGTGATCTCTACATTGGGCTCTGCTCTGACCTCTTCTGAGCAGCTGCCCAATTAGCATCTTTAGGAGGCCTCTCTGATTTTTGCGGACAGTACCGCAGGCTGCGGTACCTTGCACAGAGAGGGACATGAAGAGAGGGACACTGGTATAAAAGTTATCCACGTACAGGTGATAACATTTATCCAGCAGTGGGTGCACCAAATCCCATACAATTTTCCCACTCACTCCCAGAACAGGGTGGAATTCAGGGGGTTCAATCCGGGAGACCTTCCTTTTGTAAACTCTAAACTTGTGAGTGTACCCTAAGGTACTCTCACATAGTTTATACAGCTTGATTCTGTACCTGGCCCTCTTACTGGGCAGGTACTGCCGGAATCCAAGCCGATTCTTAAAAGCGATTAAGGACTCATCCACGCAGATGTCTCAACTTGTTGTTGAAGTGCTCGATGACCGGCCAAACTCTGAAAAGATGGTCAAAGTTCGTGTCATCGCGTGCAAGACACCTTGCATTATCGTTGTAATGCAAGAACTTGTGGATGGCCTCAAAACGTTTCCGGGTCATGACCATTCGGAACACTGGAGTTTCATACAAAACGTCAACATGCCGAATTTCTGGCTTCTTCAGGATCCCCATATGAAGGTCCAGGCCCCAAAACTTCATAATTTCGACTGCGTCTACAGGAGACCAGTTAGAAAATGATGAAAAGGGGTTTTGTTACAAAAATTGATGCGCATACAAATTAGTTTGGCCCACCATGAAGTTTACAAAATCCTCAGAGAAAAAGACTTTGAAAAAGTCTATTTCTGTGAGGACGGTGGTGTCAAACTTGATTGCTGATTCCGCTACGAAATCAGGAATCAATGGCTCATAATTTTCAGGGGGCGAGGTCCATACGGGGTCAGTAGTGGGGGGGCGCTGGTGCATCTTCATCTGGGCAGCATGGTGGCTCAGTGGTTAGCACTACAGCCTTGCAGTGCTGGGGTCCTGGGTTCAAATCCCACCAAGGACAACATCTGCAAGGAGTTTGTATGTTCTCCCTGTGTTTGCGTGGGTTTCCCCCAGGTTCTCCGGTTTCCTCTCACACTCCAAAAGACATACTGATAGGGAATGTATATTGTGAGCCCCAATGGGGACAGTGCCGATAATGTGTGTAAATTGTCTGAATTGTAAAGTGCTGCAGAATATGTTGGCGCTATATAAATAAAAAAAGATTATATTAGAGATCTTCTCTCCTGGGGCGACTGCGTGGTGGTCCAGCAGAACCTGAGGAGGAAGAGGAGGAGGAAGACAACAAGGAGTCGGAAAAATAAAGAAATGTGGGATCCTCTCCCTTGCTGTCAGTGTTGGAGGCAAGAAAAGCATATGCCTCCTCCGCTGAATAGCGAGTTTGAGATGACTGGGACATTTTTTTCCTTATGTATGTGGTGTGTGTGTGTGTGTCAGTACTTTATTTAGATTGTGTGTGTCAGTGTGCCTGGTGTAAACTTTTTTTTTTTCTGAAAAAAAAAGATTAAAAAAAAGGAACAACCGTAGGTGGTGCAAACAGCGAATACGAGTGCGGATCAGTGAACTATGTCACCGATCAACGCTTCGCAGCTGCTGGATGTGCGCATGGATGTGGTGCAAGGGTGGGAGGGAGTGTAAAACAGCGAGCACGAGTGCGGATCAGTGATCTGCGGTCACTGATCAGCGCACGGCCGCTGCAGGAAGAACGAAAAAAAACGGACAAAAGTCGAGCGATCAAGTACTGATCAGGACAATGGTGGCAGAAAGGGGGCTGGGAAGGGGGGAAGTGGGGGATTGGGGTGGATGAGGAGGGATCAAAAAATCCTACTTACAGTTGTCGTCTGTAAGATGTCTTCTGTAAGCAGGAGCGGCGATTGTGGTGTCAAAGGCTTATATGGCACTACAATGTCCAGCACGGCGCACGATCGGACAGTGCGACCGCCCTCTACAAAAGAAAAAAGGTTAGTGGCAAAAAATTTGTAAAGTAGCGAGCGTTTCGGCAAAAACGCTGCAGAAACGCTTAAAAAACGCATGGTAGAAGGCTTGCCATGTTCCCCAATGATAATCCGCATGTGCTGTGCCCATGCTGCGGAAATTTCCGCTGCGGATTATCATTGTGGAAAAAAACGCAGCACTACCAATTATTTTGCGTAAGCGCTGCGTTTTCGCCACCATTGACTTGCATTAGAACGCATGTATTCCGCTTCACTAGATAAGCACATGCGGAATACATGCGTGCCATGTGCGGATGGTACCCAGGTGTGGAGGACAGGAGACTCCCCTCCGGACCCGGGTACCATAGAAACTGTAAAAAAAAGAATAAAATAAAAAATAAATGTTGTTATACTTACCTTCTGATGGCCCGGGCATAACCCAGTGACACGCTCCCCGCTGATTGATTGGCTGTGGGCGGGGTTTTACCGCGCGTCACAGCCCAGCATCCACGGCGTGCTTTCCCTCTCCTCTGCTTTTGTTGGGAAAGCCCGTCTGCAGCCGGAATGTGACGTGACATCAGCGGATGTCGGAGCCGGCTGCAGCCGGTGTCACGTGATGCCTGGTGAGCGACCAGCGATCACACAGCTCACAGACAATTAAGAACACACAAGGTATTCACAAAAAGACTTGTTGCCACAATTTCAATCGATGGGGACAATGTTAGTAGTAGTGGACAACCTCTTTAATATATACAAAACTCCAAACTTTTCACACAAGATAGGATATTGCCATGATGCAAAATGCCCTAGTTGTGGGATTGATGAGGCACATTTGATGCATATGATGTGGGAATGCAGGCCCATTTTTATTATTATTTATTTATATAGCACCATTGATTCCATGGGGCTGTACATAAGGAGGGGTTACATACCAAATACAGATATCACTTACAGTACACAAACTAACAATGATAGACTGGTACAGAGGGAAGAGGACCCGGCCCTTGCGGCTTACATTCTACAGGATGGTGGGGAAGGAGACAGTAGGTTGGGGGAATGAGGTCATATCCTTGATAGAAAGGGTGTATGGAGTGAAATTGTTAATAGATCCCGTATGTGTATATTGGGAATATTTGAAGATGGAGTGGATCCCGACTTGCCCCTATTTATAGGTATCTCTCGTATCTTATTTCAAGCATGTAAACTTCTTGCATTTCATTGCTTAGACACAAAACATCCATCTATGGAAGAACTACAACAAAGGATAAATAATATAATCTGGTTGGAAAAAGGAGTCTATCATAAACGTAACTCTATTCGCAAATTTGAAAAGATATGGAGTCCTTGGTTGGATTCTCCAGGGCTGCCCACAAATGTTTTAATTAGAGATATAATATTTACAATGCTATCCTTGGTTAGTCCTCTTTTTTTATCTTCTTCTCCCTTCTACGAATTTTATGCTCCGTTATTCTAGAACTGCTCTGAAAACGAAAATGGTCCTCTCTGGAATGTTGGGATTTGACTTTAGGGTGGGATAGGCAATAGAAATTGAGATACTTTGTTTATGCTTTATACTATGGAATTACTAATTTATGTTATTTCAAAGATAGAAAATTTGTATTTGGGGTTTTTCAAGAAAAACTATAAAAATTTGTCTTGCTGGTATGAGTTCTCCGATTTCCTCCAATACTCATACTCCCCACACTTTCCTCCCAAGACATACTGAAAGGGAATTTAGATTGTGAGCCCAAAATGGGTACAGTGATGGTAATGTCTGTAAAGCGCTGTGGAATTAATGGCGCTATATAAGTGAGTAAAATAAATAATAAAATAAAAATGTGCGAATTTTCCCCAAAGGATTGCACTATGTAGAAAATATGAAGATGAAAAACATATATGCATTTTTATTGTGTTTCCACTGCGGAAAAGCACTGAAACTGAATGTAATCAACACATGACCGTATCGATCATATTTGTCAAAGTCAAATGCCAGGAAGTATAAAAAACAAAGCAGCTTTATGGAAAACATAGTAGACCAAAAAGAGGCAAAAACTCTAGTATCAAAAATGTGATAAAAACGCATGTAAAAAAACACACTCAAAAAACCTATGAAATAGACGAAAGTAACTTAATTTACCTAATAGGTGCAGAAGTGCTAAAAAAAAATCAGCAACATCAAAAACTCACCAAATATTCATTATGGCAATGTAGACTTGCTCGGGTATATCATTCAGTTCAGTGGACTTTGAATTGAGTACCTATTTGTGTGCTTCAACACTGCATGTTAAAACAGGGGACCCCTGTGAAGGATGGGGAGCTGTAATGGAAGCTTACAATCATCCTGTAAGCATGTGTAGTTGTAACAAGACACCTGACTAGCTTCAAACAAGGGATTCAAATCCCCCATCAGCTAGCTAGATGCAATGTGTTTTCATTGGCTGTAAGCCATAATCATCAACATTAACAGAAATAAACACTTGAAATAGATCACTCTGTTTGTAGTGACTCTATATGTTTCACTTTTTGTATTGAAGAACTGAAATAAATTAACTTTTTGATGATATCCTAATTTAATGAGATGCACCTGTATGTATAACCATTGTGTATATACTGTATTGTCTAGTGTGCCTTAACCTTGGGCTGCTCTTTTATCTCGATCCACTAATCCACACATCTGTTTCTAGGTTTAATTTCCCATGCTATCGGGGCTGGTTTCTGGCTTGATATAATTCCCATTAACGGACTGGGATTATATGGAATAGGGACTGGTGGCAGCTATACTGGGCTGATAAGGTTCTGTTTCACTGGGTCTAGTGAAAAGGGGCTTCTCAGCCTGTCAGGGGTGTGAGCGATTGTGGTGCCACGTCAGTGACTGAGTGGGCTACCAATTCTCACTCCCTGTGCCTTCCTGAACCCTTGAGGACAGGGAGTGTCTGTGTAAAACTGTACCAATCTGACCTTACAAGTCCCCAAGGGGTGTGGAACGTCATGTTGGTGCAAAGTGCGAATCCGTATCACGTAATCCGTCTGATGTAATAGAACCGTTATATGGGGTGGCGGGTGCAGATTCTTCACAACCCCGTTCTCATAAATAGGTCATTGATATCAGATCAGCGTGGGTCAAACCGCTAGCACCCCACTGCAGCATCGGCAGAGTCCAGATGTGAACAGTGTATACTGCTACTTCACTGTTTAATGGCTGCTGCTAAGTACTGCAGATCAGCTCCTATTCAAATCACAGCTGTATACTTAGCCTTTACTGGTTATTAAAATGGGGGGCCCCCCAAAAAAACACATGGCCCACCCCTATAATTAATAACCAGCAAAGGCTAGGCAGACAGCTGCAGACTGATATTAATAGACTAGGAAGGGGTCGTGGAAATTGGCCGCCTCCCAGACTAAGAATATCAGCTCTCAGCCACCCCAAAAATGGTGCGTCCATAAGATGTGCCATTTTTGGAGCTTAGCTTCCGCTCTTCCCACTTGCGGTTATTACTGACATCATCAAGCCCAGGGGTTAGTAATGCAGAGGCATCTATAAGACGCGCCCATTACTAACCCTATAGTTTATATTGTAAAAAATACACAACCAGAATAAAATCCTTTAATTGAAAGAAAGACAGATTCCTTTATTTAAAATAAATACTCGCGTCTCTCTTTTTCTAATTTATTATCATAAAGTAAAATCTAAAAAAAAAACCACCATATTCCTCACCTGTCCGAAGAGAAGATAATCCATTTGTCCCACGACAAGTCTAGCTCTGCTACATCTAGATGCCTTGCTGAATGGTGGCATGATGCGACTGTTCAGCCTGCCATCCAGAAGAGACACTGAGCTGCGTGTGATAACGCAGCATCAGTGCCTCGTGGTCAAGTGAAAAAGGTGAGCAGAGTTCATAGCTGATGAAACCCGGTCACCTCACTGACGTCAGTGCTAGAGCTGTGAGAAAGTTCTCACGCTGCTAGCGCTGACGTCAGTTAGGTGAACAGAGTTCATCGGCTATGAACTCTGCTCACCTTATTCACGTCACCGCGAGGCACTGATGCTACGCTATCACATGCAGTAATGCCCACAATTGGTGCTCATGCCGAGTGCAGGTGTTTAACTCTTCTGATGCTGCTCTCAATAGCGACAGAAGCATTGATCTGTTTGCTACAGGGAGGGAGCTCTCTTTGCTCCAATTGGCACAATGCGATTGCGACAGGCCAATGGTCTCCATGGTGACCCCGGGCCGAAAAATGGCTAAAGGGTCACCCAGATATGGTGGCCTCTAAGGTCCAGCCTTGAGCAGGAGCTGACAAGGCTCCTGCCTGTGTCTGATTGACAGCTCTAATGCCCTGCAATGCAAAAGCATTGGAGTATTAGATAAGCGATCAGACCAGGAAATAAAGTTTGTAAAAATGTGAAAAAATAAAAGGGAAAGTACAAAAATGCTGTTATTCTGTATAAACAAAAGCAAAGGGAAAAAAATACACGATTGGTATCGCCGTGTCCAGAACAAACCAATCTATAAAACTGTGATATTATTTAACCCGTTTCGTGAACAACGTAAAAAATTAAATAAAAAAAGTGCCAAAAATATAGCTTTTTTGTCACATTGACACGCATAGAATAAAAAGTGATCAAAAAATTGCATAGAAAAATTATATCAATTTTTACGTCATCTTATCTTGCAAAATACAAGCCCTTATACAAGCCCTTATACAGTTCTGTTGACAAAAAAAATGAAAAAGCTACAGCTGTCAGAGTATGACGATGGAAAAAACAAATGTTGTTTGTAAAAAAATGATTTTAGTGTGCAAAAGTAGCAAAACATAAAAAAAAACTATATAAATGTGGTATTGCTGCGATTGTAGTCACAAAGAATAAAATTACCTGACCACTTTTACCGCAAATGGTGAATGGTGTGAAAAAAAATAAATAAAAAACATTTATGAATTTCTTGTTATTGTTCACTCTGCCACCCAAAAATCAAACTAAGCTATGTAGTCTGAAATGGTACGAATAAAAATGTCAACTCATCCTGCAGAAAACAAGCCCCCACACAGCTCGTTCAGGGAAAAAATAAAGTTATACAGTGGGTACGAAAAGTATTCAGACCCCTTTAAATTTTTCACTCTTTGTTTCATTGCAGCCATTTGGTAGAAATTTTTGCAAATTTATTAAAAAAGAATAACCGAAATATCACATGGTCATAAGTATTCAGACCCTTTGCTCAGACACTCATATTTAAGTCACATGCTGTCCATTTCCTTGTGATCCTCTTTGAGATGGTTCTACTCCTTCATTGGAGTTCAGCTGTGTTTAATTAAACTGATAGGACTTGATTTGGAAAGGCACACAACTGTCTATATAAGACCTCACAGCTCACAGTGCATGTCAGACCAAATGAGAATCATGAGCTCAAAAGGAACTAACCAAGGAGCTCAGAGACAGAATTGTGGCAAAGCACAGATCTGGCCAAGGTTACAAAAGAATTTCTGCAGTACTCAAGGTTCCTAAGAGCACAGTGGCATCCATAATACTTAAATGGAAGAAGTTTGGGACCACCAGAAGTCTTCCTAAACCTGGCCGTCCAGCATAACTGAGCAATCGTGGGAGAAGAGCCTTGGTGAGAGAGGTAAAGAAGAACCCCAAGATCACTGTGGCTGAGCTCCAGAGATGCAGTAGGGAGATGGGAGAAAGTTCCACAAAGTCAACTATCACTGCAGCCCTCCACCAGTCGGGCCTTATGGCAGAGTGGTCCGACAGAAGCCTCTCCTCAGTGCAAGACATATGAAAGCCCCCATAGAGTTTGCTCAAAAACACATGAAGGACTCCCAGACTATGAGAAATAAGATTTTATGGTCTGATGAGACGAAGATAGAACTTTTTGGTGGTGTGTGTGGAGAAAACCAGGCACTGCTCATCACCTGCCCAATACAATCCCAACAAAGAAACATGGTGGTGGCATCATCATGCTATGGAGGTGATTTTCAGCTGCAGGGAAAGGACGACTCGATGCAATTGAAGGAAACATAAATGCGGCCAAGTACAGAGATATCCTGGATGAAAACCTCATCCAGAGTGCTCTGGACCTCAGACTTGGCCGAAGGTTCACCTTCCAACAAGACAATGACCCTAAGCACACAGCTAAAATAACAAAAGAGTGGCTTCAAAACAACTCAGTGACCATTCTTGATTGGCCTGAGCCCTGACCTAAACCCAATTATTAAGCATCTCTGGAGAGACCTGAAAATGGCTGTCCACCAACGTTCACCATTCAACCTGACGGAACTGGAGAGGATCTGCAAAGAAGAATGGCAGAGGATCCCCAACTCCAGGTGTGAAAAACTTGTTGCATCATTCACAAGAAGACTCATGGCTGTACTAGCTCAAAAGGATGCTTCTACTCAACACTGAGCAAAAGGACCGAATACTTATGACCATGTGATATTTCAGTTTTTCTTTTTTAATAAATTTGCAAAAATTTCTACATTTCTGTTTTTTTTTTCAGTCAAGATGGGGTGCAGAGTGTACATTAATGAGAAAAAAAATGAACTTTATAGAATTTACCAAATGGCTGCAATGAAACAAAAAGTGAAAAATTTAAAGGGGTCTGAACACTTTCCGTACCCACTGTAGCTATCAGAAAATGGCGATTCAATAACAATTAATTTTTTTTAGATCAATATTTTAGCGTGCAAATTATGAAAATACTTTATAACCCTGCCGTCGCTGTGATTGTACTGACCCGAAGAGTAAAGTCTCCTTATCATGTTTACCGCACGGTGAACAGAGTAAAATGGTGTAAAATGTAAATACAGACAATTCCTGAATTGCTTTTTATTTGTTCATTCTGTATCTCAAAAATTGGAATAAAAAGCAAATAACAAATGTTATGTACTCCCAAATGGTACCAATAAAAACTTTGTCATCCAGCAAAAAACAAGCCCTTACTCACATCTGTTGTCTGTCAATGGAAAAATAGAGGCTGTCCATGTTCCTATCAGTTCAAAGGCGCTGGTATAGCGACATGGCTCCCAAAAAACAATCCAATAAAATCCCAGCTTGGAAAGCCAAATGGCCCCATCTTTTGAGCCCTGCAGCATGGCCAAACCCGACTTAACATCAACATGTATGCAAGGGCAATGTTATGGGGGGTGGGGAAACTGGGCATTTGCCTAGAGCTCCCACTACCCCAGGGGCCACCATCGTCTACAGCAAAAATTAAATTGATACTATCAATCTAATTTCCGATGCCATATCTCCCAACTTTTGAAGATTAGAAAGAGGGACGAATTATGTGTCGTAGCAAATTTTGACTGTGCCCCCTGGCCACACCCCAATGCATGCCCATTTACCATTACTATCTCCCCTGGCAGGAGGAGATGTCAGAGGGGTGGTGGCAGTGAGGAAAATTCATCAGACTCCCGAGACGGCAGGGCTTAGGCCCAAAACCAGGAGTGTTCGCTCTATCCAGGAAAGTTGGGACTAGAGATGAGCTGACCACCGACCTCAGCGCTGACGAGCTAGCCAATTATTTCAAAGAAAAAATTGACCATATCCGACAGGAAATTTTATCCCAATCCCCAAGTGTTATGTATGCTCCTCCCTCCCACAGTGCATCTTGTTCACTTTCTGACTTCGAACCAATCACGGAAGAAGTAGTGACCAGGCTCCTTGCTTCCTCTCACCCTACCACCTACACCAGTGACCCTCTTCCCTCACATCTCCTTAAGCCCATTTCTCCAGCTGTCACCACTCACCTAACTAAAATATTCAACCTCTCCCTCTCATCTGGTATCATTCCCTCCTCTTTTTACACGGCAGCATACATCCATTACTTCAAAAAACATCCCTCGACCAGAACTGTGCTGCTAACTGCAGACCTGTTTCCAATCTTCTCTTTATCTCTAAACTTCTGGAACGTCTGGTCCACTCCCGTCTAATCCGCTATCTCTCAGATAATTCACTTCTTGACCCTTTACAATCTGGTTTCCCCTCTTCACATTTTACTGAAACTGCCCTCACTAAAGTCTCTAATGATCTACTAACAGCTAAATCTAATGGTCACTACTCCTTGCTGATTCTCCTGGATCTCTCTGCAGCATTTGACACTGTGGATCACCAGCTCCTGCTCATTATGTTCCGCTCTATTCGCCTCAAGGACACTGTTCTCTCCTGGTTCTCCTCCTACCTCTCTGACCACTCCTTCACTGAGTCTTTTGCCGGCTCTTCTTCCTATCCCCTTCCCCTTATTGTCGGGGTCCCTCAAGGATCGTCCTAGTCCCCCTTCTTTTCACCTTATACACCGCTCCTATTGGACAAACAATCAGCTGATTGGCCTCTGTCTGTACTGTACACATACTGGCTGGCGACCAGTTCATGTATTGCTATGTACTTACCCTATTTAGCATATTATGGCTGTGTTTATACAATATTTGTACATTTTACCTTTTGTGTCCCCCCCTATTTCCTCATAGACTGGAAGCTTGCGAGCAGGGCCCTCACTCCTTTTAATATCTGAGTTATGCTTATTTTGTAATTGTCTGTTCAAGTCCCCCACCCTCTAAAATTGTAAAGTGCTGCGGAATATGTTGGCGCTATAAAAATTATTATTATTATTATGATAGATTCACAGAACTCCAGTCCAGCGTCCAAATCAGTGCTACCTGGCCAGGTATCTCCTACCTTCTGGTGTCCCTGGCGCGGCTTTTGATTAGACATGGCTGATGTGACGTCATCTGTGCGTCCTGCTCATCTCTAGTTGGGACCTGTTGATTTATTTTTAGTTCCTTCATTCAGTGTTGTAGCAGCCAGAACTTTCTCATCTTTATGTAGCTTCATTATACGGAATTCTGGCTTTTTGGTGTCTGAAAGGCCTTTTTCACATGTAGAATAAATACTGTGTTTTTTGTTTTATGCAGGTGTTCGCACCAAACTGCACAATAACAATCTTCTCCCCCTTATTTGATGCGTTTCTGGTGCAGATGTAAAGACGCGTTTTTAAATGCTTTTTATAGTACAGAAAGGCTTTGATTCTGCACTTAAGTAACTGCAGTTTTTTACATGAGTTTTTTTAAGGCTCCACATAAAAGCCTCTAGAGAAAAAAAAACACCAAAACCGTACAGTTCAGCAGCGTGTTTAGATACATAGTGAGCGCAGTTTTCCTGTAATCACATCCACTTTGCTTGGACAGTTAATTTCTGTGCAAAAAAAAGCAGCCAAAAAAACACAGCATTTACTCTACATGTGAACAAAATCTAAATGTGTAATCAAAGTGGACGTGATACCATGAAATCTCCGCCTTCGGTGCGTCTAATGACACTGCTGAACTCTGCGGTTTTGGTGATTTTTTTCTCTATAGGCTTCTTCTTTTAAAAAAACGCATTAAGAAAAAAAATGTTGTTGCATTTTAAGGCTATGTGCCCACGATGCAGAAATGAAGCAGAAAATTTCTGCAGCATTTCTGCATCTCCCTGGCAGAAAAAACGCATGCAGATTGTGCATGCGTTTTTCCTGCAGAATACATGCGGATCCACATGCGGATTCACATGCGTTTCCGCATGCAGATTGACAAGCGCTTTCCAGGCGATAGCATCACTTGGAAAGTGCTTGACAACTAGGTCACACTGTATAAATCCATGCAAACAGCATGGATTTATACAGTGTGAACCGTAAAAATTAAAACAAATAAAGCTATACTCACCCCCGAGGCCCCGGCGTGGCTGCAGCGCTCGTTCCTGTCTGGTTCCCGGCTGCCGGCATATCGCGAGACAGAGCGGTGAAGGGCCTGCGGTCACATGACTGTGACATCACCGCAGGTCCTCAAGCGATGCCGGCATTCAGAGAGAAACCTTCGGACAGGTGAGTATAAACTTTATTTGTTATTTTATTCTTTTTTTACAGGTACAATGGTACCCAGGTCTGGATGAGAGTCTCCTCTCCTCCAGAACTGGGTACCATCCGCACATAGAGACGCATAGAAGCCGCTTGTAAAAATGTACAGTCGCGGTTTCTGTGCGTCTCAATGCAAGTCAATGGCGGGAGTTCCGCTGCGCTTCCGCAAAATTAAATGACATGCTGCGGATTTTTGTACGCAGCATAAACGCTGCGGAAAAATCCGCAACATGTGCATAGAACATGCGGAATCCCCTTGGGGACCATGGGGTGCGGATTACCTAGCGTTTTACAAGCGTTTCCGCTGCGGAAATTCCGCAGCATAAACGCTTGAAAAACGCTACGTGGGCACACAGCCTTAAGCTCAGAATAAAAGCTTTTCTGTAG
Organism: Phyllobates terribilis; assembly: GCF_046119375.1. Classification (NCBI taxonomy): domain Eukaryota; kingdom Metazoa; phylum Chordata; class Amphibia; order Anura; family Dendrobatidae; genus Phyllobates; species Phyllobates terribilis. The sequence goes on along the minus strand of NW_027362761.1, from coordinate 14,200,184 downwards.
TATTAAAGATGTATTAAACATTCTGTTTCATATCTGCCCCAAAATCACATCAAATAAGGGGGAAAAGGCATAAAAGAAAAGCTGCAAACAGTGCAAGATGTTCTTGTAATTGTTTTTTATTATTTTTAGCAGTTTTCTATTAACAAAAAAATCTGACTTTTTCTTCACCTCAGTATACAGGGAAAATAGAAATACATTGAAATATACAATGTATCTCTATGTACATACATAATCTGCTTCTGAGTTCACTGCCTACAATACAGGTCAAGATTACCAAATTCTTCTATGTTCATCATTATGAGCTGTGGCTCACAAATAAAGCCATTGACTATGAACATTGAGATGTGAGTTGGAGTACCGATCACAGAAGAAGCAGTGAATGTTATAATTTAATTTATGTACTGAGCAGAGAGAAGTGGCCCCGCCCCCCAGGATGAAAATCGATGAAGACGTCGGGGAGAGGTGAGTATCAGAAGCCAGGATCGTTGGGAGTGATGCGACGCTGAGACAGCTTACGGACTTGACATGTGACTGTGATGTCACCACAGGTCTAGTACTGAAGTTTAGAAGAACTGAAAAAGAGGGGACTGGTAAGTATTCTATTGTGTGTGTATATACATATGTATGTATGCGCATGCATGTGTCTATGTATGTGCGAACATGTTTATATGTGCATGCATGTGTCTCTATGTATGTGCATGCCTTTGTCTGTATGTATGTTCATGCCTGTCTGTATGTTCATGCATGTGTCTGTATGTATGTGCATGCATTTGTCTGTATGTATATATGTACATGCATGTCTCTGTATGTATGTGCCTGTGAATACATGTCTCTGTATGTACAGTACAGACCAAAAGTTTGGACACACCTTCTCATTTAAAGATTTTTCTGTATTTTCATGACTATGAAAATTGTACATTCACACTGAAGGCATCAAAACTATGAATTAACACATGTGGAATTATATACTTAACAAAAAAGTGTGAAACAACTGAAAATATGTCTTATATTCTAGGTTCTTCAAAGTAGCCACCTTTTGCTTTGATGACTGCTTTGCACACTCTTGGCATTCTCTTGATGAGCTTCAAGAGGTAGTCACTAGAAATGGTTTTCCAACAATCTTGAACTTGTTGGCCCTTTTGCCTTCACTCTGCGGTACAGCTCACCCCAAACCATCTCGATTGGGTTCAGGTCTGGTGACTGTGGAGGCCAGGTCATCTGGCGTAGCACCCCATCACTCTCCCTCTTGGTCAAATAGCCCTTACACAGCCTGGAGGTGTGTTTGGGGTCATTGTCCTGTTGAAAAATAAATGATGGTCCAACTAAACACAAACCAGATAGAATAGCATGCCGCTGCAAGATTCTCTTGATGAGCTTCGAGAGGTAGTCACCGGAAATGGTTTTCACTTCACAGGTGTGCCCTGTCAGGTTTAATAAGTGGGATTTCTTGCCTTATAAATGGGGTTGGAAGACCATTTCCGGTGACTACCTCTTGAAGCTCATCAAGCGAATGCTAAGAGTGTGCAAAGCAGTCATCAAAGCAAAAGGTGGCTACTTTGAAGAACCTAGAATATAAGACATATTTTCAGTTGTTTCACACTTTTTTGTTAAGTATATAATTCCACATGTGTTAATTCATAGTTTTGATGCCTTCAGTGTGAATGTACAATTTTCAAAGTCATGAAAATACAGAAAAATCTTTACATGAGAAGGTGTCTCCAAACTTTTGGTCTGTACTGTATGTGTCTGTAAAAGCATGTCCCTGTGCATGCATATCTCTGTATGTGCATGAATCTGTATGTACGTGCATACACAATTCTGTATGTTTGTGCCTATGCATGTATATATGTGCAGGCATGCATCTATATGTATGTGCCCGTGCATGCATGTCTCTGTATGTATGTACCTGTGCATGTATGTGCCTATGCATGTATCTGAATGTATGTGCATACATGTCTATGTATGTATGTGTCTGTGCATGCATGTGTCTGTATGTGCATGCAGCTGTTCGTATGTACATACAAGAATCTGTATGTATGTGTCTGTGCATGCATGTCTGTATGTATGTGCATGTGACGCGCCCCTGGGCCTTCGTCGCGCGGCATCGCGCGCACGGGGCTTACCCGGAGCCGGATCCGATGGGAGTAGTAGTCTCGTGGCGGTGACCCGGTCCGTGCCCAGGGAGTCAAGCTGGACGGCAGTGTTTTAAACGGTAGATGTTGGACGACTACGCCACCCGTTGAATGCAGCTATGGAGCTGCCGCTGCAGGACAGTCCGCTGAGGCCGGTGATATGGTTGTGCAGCGTAGATGGTATAACCCCCAACGGGAGGGGTATGGCCTCAGGGCAGCAGACGTGAATGATGGTGGTAGTGATGGTGCGGCAAGGAAGCTCAGAGACGTGTGATGCAGTTTCAGGATTTTTACTCACAAGTGTTGCTCCGGTCACTTCGGCCAAGGGTGACCACCCGGGCCGTGCTGCGTCCACCAGGTGCGGGACTCGGTCAACTCCCGGGCAGTTCCAGAGCGTGGTCCTGAGCTCCCCTCTCTCTTTCTTCCTACTGGCCGTCCCCACCAGGGACCCACCTTTGTCCGGCTCCCTCGGGCCTCTTGGTGGCAAAACCTTTCCTGGCTTTCCTGACCCTATTCGTGGTATGCCTTCCTGGTGGATGTGGTGAGGGTCGTGCCAAAGCTTGACCACGACCTCCGGTTCCTGGCTAAGGATATTTTGCCTCTGCCAGTTTGGGCTCCGGTACCCTTTTCTGCCAACCCTTCACCCTTCTGGTTTACTTCTGGGATCTCAGGGTTCCCTCTCTCCTTGTGTCTCTGGGCCTCTCTTCCTCCTTCTCTCTGCTTCAGGCCTGGCCCTGGAGCTGGGCCCAGCCGGAGCCACAGCTCCCTGTCAGCACTCTTGGCTGAGCTCCTCTCTGAACTCTCTCTCTGACTCTCTCCCTGTCTCAAGATGGTGCCCACCATATATACTCCCTCTATGTGTGAGCCCAGGTGACTAGCACCCAATGGGCTCCTACCTCTATGCCCAGAGTCCCTCCCCTATCTGCCCCTACACTACTGGGATGTTCCTCCCCCCCTCCCACTCCAGCCAGGGACAGACGCTGTCGTACCTGCACATCTAACTGGTGGGAGTACCGTAGTTCTGTCCCCCGGAAATGGGATGAGTGTAGTGCATGCAGCTATCTGAGCTCAGTCCCACACCCCATCCTTACCCGGGAGTGGAATACCACACCTCTGGTTCGAGGTGCAATACCCCTGTAGCAGCCGAGTCCTCGGGGTGCTACATTCCCCCCTGGTAAACCACAGCACGTCCTCGGGCTGGAAAAGAGTAAAACATACCAAAACATACAAACTTTTTAAAACATACACTAACAGGTAAGACATCATAAACATTATCAGCAAATATAACATGACAGGTAACTTCTTATATATTATTCTAGCAGTATAAACTTTTGATATAAAACTTTTTCATATAAAATGTTCTTGATCTTCTGGCCACGGTGCAACTTGTGACCAGGTAAAGTGCCACAGTCACTAGAAGAAAAACAGCAGTTCTCCTATAAAACCGGTAGGGGGCGCCTTAGGAAGCGCAACTATTTACAGGGTATGGCCGCTCTCAGTCCTCGGCCAGTGGGGATAAGGGATGGCTGCTCACAGTCCTCAGCCTGATTAGGGATAGGGACACACGGGGAACAATTCACACTAGTCCCAACGGGGAACACACTTAAATTGGCAGCATGACAAGTACCCCTACGGGTAACTATATACAGTTTCAGTTTATGCTACTTCCCTTCAGCAGCGGTGTCCTCTCCTTGTCTCCTCCTGAGGGTAATCTTCAGACCCGTCCGGGTCCTCCTGTTCCTCCTCATACCGCAGCTCTTCCTCCGTCAGCCGGTGCACATGAAGGGCGTATGGTCCTTTTGCACACTGATGCCGGGTGAAGGTGACCTCGTCACCCAGGTAAAGGTCACGTCCACGGTGTCCCTCTGGCAGGTGGGACTCGACATCCCTGCGGGTAACAAAGACGTCGCCGGGGGTTCTGTGATCCCTGATAAAGCCCCAGCCGTGCTCCATTTGAAATTTTATTACAGTCCCGGTGGCGCGGGGACCGTGGGCCGCACGGCGGTTTCGTCGGGTCCGGCTTTTCTGCTCCGCACTTTGGACCTGCAGCCGCTCCTCGCGGACCCGCCTCTCTCGCCGTTCTTTGTTGAAGACCTCTAGTTGTTGTCGGCAGCACTCCGCACGCTGGGCTGCGGCCGCCCGGGTCTCTTGGGTGAACCCCATGAGGTTTTCACCGGTGGGGTCCCATGCGAACTGCGCCTCCTCCAACGGGAGTGGGGTGATCTTGGCGGGCGCCGGAGCCGGGATCAGGGGCTCACACAGGGGCCTTTCCTTCCGGAGTCGGGGACTGAGGTACTCCGGTGGCCACTCAAAGGGCTGCCCATCCGGGCAAGTATGCTGTGCGAACAGGTCTTCACCTAAGGGCAGCACGGTGGAGGTTGAGGGCGCGGAGGTGATAGCTGCGCCCGGATTCACCAAGCCTTGCGACCAGGCCGGTGGCACTCTGAAGGTGAAGGGCACTGTGGAAACGGCGGCGCCCGGGGGTACTCGGCCTTGCGACCAGGCCGGTGGCGTTTCCTGCTTGGCCGCGCTCTGGATTGAGGCGCGTGACGTCACAGGGGGCGTGGCCGCGGCTCCTGCCGCTTGAGGCCTAGTTTGGAGCGGTGGCGGTGCAGCAACGGGCACGGTAAGGGGGATTTCGGGCTCTGCGACGGGGAGCTGGGGCAGGCTCTCAGCTACTTGGCTTGGGGTGGTGACGTCCCCTTTACCTGCTTCCATCTCTTCAGCTCCTTCCACAGCGTCGTCTCCGGCCTTCGTCCCTCCTGCACCATCCTCAGAGGCAGACAGACTCCTCGTCTCGGGTGGCGTCCTTTTCTGGCGGGTTCCAGCCTGCAGGGCCATTTCTCTGCTCCACTCGGCCAGCACTTCTTGCTGCACTCGGGCCATCTTCCGAGCCAAGCCCTCCAGCGCAGTCTGTGCATGCTCCCGATCTCTGGGGAGCTGTGCCAGGATCTCCACCAGGCCTTCTGGGGTGGCGGCCTGCAACAGGCTCCTGACCACAGGGTCGGTGCTGCCTGACTCTCCCTCCATCTCCGGGTGCGATCTCTCCAGACTCCTCCAGGCTGCACCCATCCTCTCTCTTTTGTTCTTGATCCGCCCATACTGAGGGTGGTCCCGGGGCCACTTAGTGATTGTCAGTTCCAGGGGCAGACCCCTCACTCTGATGGACATTTCTATCATTGCAGTCTCTGCTGGTGGGGGCGGTCTCCGCTTTTGGCGCTCTTCTGGGACCAGGCCCATGATGGGAGGTGGTCTCTTGCCATCCTCTGGCACGCCCACAATGGCGTCCGCTCTGCCAGGGCGGGAAATCGTCTCACATGGCGGGAATCGTCTCCTAATGGCGGGAAACTCCGTGGATGGCGGGAAAAGGCTGCAGATGGCGGGCAAACGGCGGGAAACGATCCGAGACGGCGTCCGCTGGCGGGGACCCTCTGGAACCGGCGGGAGACTTCTTCTTACGGTACATGTAGACTTTTCTTCAGGCACGCAGTACCCGGTAGTTGCGGGCACGTAATCCTGCCGACTACGCCAAAGTTGACGCGCCCCTGGGCCTTCGTCGCGCAACATCGCGCGCACGGGGCTTACCCGGAGCCGGATCCGATGGGAGTAGTAGTCTCGTGGCGGTGACCCGGTCCGTGCCCAGGGAGTCAAGCTGGACGGCAGTGTTTTAAACGGTAGATGTTGGACGACTACGCCACCCGTTGAATGCAGCTATGGAGCTGCCGCTGCAGGACAGTCCGCTGAGGCCGGTGATATGGTTGTGCAGCGTAGATGGTATAACCCCCAACGGGAGGGGTATGGCCTCAGGGCAGCAGACGTGAATGATGGTGGTAGTGATGGTGCGGCAAGGAAGCTCAGAGACGTGTGATGCAGTTTCAGGGTTTTTACTCACAAGTGTTGCTCCGGTCACTTCGGCCAAGGGTGACCACCCGGGCCGTGCTGCGTCCACCAGGTGCGGGACTCGGTCAACTCCCGGGCAGTTCCAGAGCGTGGTCCTGAGCTCCCCTCTCTCTTTCTTCCTACTGGCCGTCCCCACCAGGGACCCACCTTTGTCCGGCTCCCTCGGGCCTCTTGGTGGCAAAACCTTTCCTGGCTTTCCTGACCCTATTCGTGGTATGCCTTCCTGGTGGATGTGGTGAGGGTCGTGCCAAAGCTTGACCACGACCTCCGGTTCCTGGCTAAGGATATTTTGCCTCTGCCAGTTTGGGCTCCGGTACCCTTTTCTGCCAACCCTTCACCCTTCTGGTTTACTTCTGGGATCTCAGGGTTCCCTCTCTCCTTGTGTCTCTGGGCCTCTCTTCCTCCTTCTCTCTGCTTCAGGCCTGGCCCTGGAGCTGGGCCCAGCCGGAGCCACAGCTCCCTGTCAGCACTCTTGGCTGAGCTCCTCTCTGAACTCTCTCTCTGACTCTCTCCCTGTCTCAAGATGGTGCCCACCATATATACTCCCTCTATGTGTGAGCCCAGGTGACTAGCACCCAATGGGCTCCTACCTCTATGCCCAGAGTCCCTCCCCTATCTGCCCCTACACTACTGGGATGTTCCTCCCCCCCTCCCACTCCAGCCAGGGACAGACGCTGTCGTACCTGCACACCTAACTGGTGGGAGTACCGTAGTTCTGTCCCCTGGAAATGGGATGAGTGTAGTGCATGCAGCTATCTGAGCTCAGTCCCACACCCCATCCTTACCCGGGAGTGGAATACCACACCTCTGGTTCGAGGTGCAATACCCCTGTAGCAGCCGAGTCCTCGGGGTGCTACACATGCATGTCTGTATGTATGTGCAAGCATGCATCTATATGTATGTGCCTGTGCATACATGCATCTGTATGTATGTGCATGCATCTGTATACTGTATATGTGCCTGTACATGCATGTCTCTGTATGTATATGCATGCATGTATCTGTATATATGTTCCTGTGCATGCATGTCTCTGTATGTATGTGCTACGTGTATGCATGTATCTGCTCTTTGTATACATACAGTTATATGAAAAAGTTTGGGCACCCCTATTAATCTTAAGCTTATTGTTTTATAAAAATTGGTGTTTTTGCAACAGCTATTTCAGTTTGATATATGTAATAACTGTTGGACGCAGTAATGTTTCTGCCTTGAAATGAGGTTTATTGTACTAACAGAAAATGTGCAATCTGCATTCAAACAAAATTTGACAGGTGCATAAGTATGGGCACCTCACCAGAAAAGTGACATTAATATTTAGTAGATCCTCCTTTTGCAAAAATAACAGCCTCTAGTCGCTTCCTGTAGCTTTTAATGAGTTCCTGGATCCTGGATGAATGTATTTTTGACCATTCCTCTTCACAAAACAATTCCAGTTCAGTTAAGTTTGATGGTCGCTGAGCATGGACAGCCCTCTTCAAATGATCCCACAGATGTTCAATGATATTCAGGTCTGGGGACTGGGATGGCCATTCCAGAACATTGTAATTGTTCCTCTGCATGAATGCCTGAGTAGATTTGGAACGGTGTTTTGGATCATTATCTTGCTGAAAGATCCATCCCCTGCGTAACTTCAACTTTATCACTGATTCTTGAACATTATTGTCAAGAATCTGCTGATACTGAGTGGAATCCATGCGTCCCTCAACTTTAACAAGATTCCCGGTGCCGGCATTGGCCACACAGCCCCAAAGCATGATGGAACCTCCACCAAATTTTACTGTGTGTAGCAAGTGTTTTTCTTGGAATGCTGTGTTTTTTTGCCGCCATGCATAACGCCTTTTTGTATGACCAAACAACTCAATCTTGGTTTCATCAGTCCACAGTACCTTCTTCCAAAAATAAATTGGCTTCTCCAAATGTGCTTTTGCATACCTCAGCTGACTCTGTTTGTGGCGTGCTTGCAGAAACGGTTTCTTTCGCATCACTCTCCCATACAGCTTCTCCTTGTGCAAAGTGCGTTGTATAGTTGACCGATGCACAGTGACACCATCTGCAGCAAGTTGATGCTGCAGCTCTCTGGAGGTGGTCTGAGGATTGTCCTTGACTGATCTCACCATTCTTCTTCTCTGCCTTTCTGATGTTTTTCTTGGCCTGCCACTTCTGGCCTTAACAAGAACTGTCGCTGTGTTCTTCCATTTCCTTACTATGTTCCTCACAGTGGAAACTGACAGGTTAAATCTCTGAGACAGCTTTTCGTATCCTTCCCCTGAACAACTATGTTGAATAATCTTTCTTTTCAGATCATTTGACAGTTGTTTTGAGTAGCCCATGATGCCACTCTTCAGAGGAGATTCAAACAGGAGAACAACTTGCAAGTGGCCATTTTAAGTAGCTTTTCTCATGATTGCATACACCTGGCTATGAAGTTCAAAGCTCAATGAGGTTACAAAACCAAAAAAAGTGCTTTAGTAAGTCAGTAAAAAGTAGGTAGGAGTATTTAAAACAAGAAAATGATAAGGGTGCCCATACTTATGCACCTGTCAAATTTTGTTTGAATGCAGATTGCACAATTTCTGTTAGTACAATAAACCTCATTTCAAGGCAGAAACATTACTGTGTCCAACAGTTATTACATATATCAAACTGAAATAGCTGTTGCAAAAACACCAATTTTTATAAAACATTAAGCTTAAGATTAATAGGGGTGCCCAAACTTTTTCATATAACTGTATATGTGTTCAGTGTATACAGTGGGGAAAATAAGTATTTGATACACTGACAATTTTGCAAGTTTTCCCACCTACAAAGAATGGAGTGGTCTGTAATTTTTATAGCATGTACACTTCAACTGTGAGAAACAGAATCTAAAAATAAAAAACAGAAAATCACATTGTATGATTTTTAAATAATTAAATTGCATTTTACTGCATGAAATAAGTATTTGATCACCTACCAACCAGCAAGAATTCTGGCCCTCACAGACCTGTTAGTTTCTCTTTAACCCCTTCGCGACCTTGGGATTTTCCGTTTTTGCATTTTCAGGGATCTGGGGCCGGGTGAGGGCTTATTTTTTGTGTGCCGGGCTGACGTTTTTATTGATACCATTCTGGGGTAGATACGATGTTTTGATCGCCCGTTATTGCATTTTATTGCAATGTTGCGGTGACCAAAAAAACGTAATTCTGGCGTTTGGAATTTTTTTCTCGTTACGCCGTTTACCGATCGGATTAATTCCTTTTTTATATTGATAGATCGGGTGATTCTGAACGCGGCGGTACCAAATATGTGTATGTGGGGTTTATTTTTTAGTATTTTATTTTGAATGGGGCAAAAGGGGGGTGATTTAAACTTTTTTATATTTTTTAATTTTTTTTTATATTTTTAAAAACATTTTTTTTAACTTTTTGCATGCTTCTATAGTCTCCATCGCCTCTGCTGCATAGAGTTGATGAACAGATCACCTCTATGTAGCAGAAATGCTCCTGTGCTATGAGTGCCGACCACTAGGTGGCGCTCATAGCGATCTTTACATGACAACCACAGGGGTCTGCTGCAGACCCAGGGTTGTCATGCCCACGGGTAAGTGACGCGCTTTCGGCGCGGCGATGTTAAATGCCGCTGTCAGAGATTGACAGCATCATTTAACATGTTAACAGCCGCGGGTGGATCGCGATTCCACCCGCTGCTGTTGCGGGCACATGTCAGCTGTAAGAATCAGCTGACATGTGCCCTGTTCAGTGCGGGCTCACCGCCGGAGCCCTCACTAAACCGGGGGTGATGGCCTGGGGCGTAGTAATATGCCCTGGGCCATTAAGGGGTTAAGAAGCTCTCCTACTCTGCACTCATTACCTGTATTAATTGGAGCTGTTTGAACTTGTTACCTGTATAAAAGACATGTGTCCACACACTCCATAAATCACACTCTAACCTCTCCACCATGGCCAAGACCAAAGAGCTGTCTAAGGACACCAGAAACAAAATTATAGACCGCCACAAGGCTGGGATGCGCTATAGGACAATAGGCAAGCAGCTTTGTGAGAAGGCAAAAACTGTTGGCGCAATTATTAGAAAATGGAAGAAACACAAGATGCCTACCAATTTTCCTCGGTCTGGGGCTCCATGCAGGATCTCGCCTCGTGGGGTAAGGATAATTATGAGAAAGGTCCGGTATCAGCCCGGAACTATACGGGAGGACCTGGTCAATGACCTGAACAGAGCTGGGGCCACAGTCTCAAACATTACTGTTAGTAACACACTACGCCATGATGGATTAAAATCCTGCAGGGCACACAAGTTCCCCCTGCTCACACCAGCACATGTCCAGGCCAGTTTGAAGTTCGCCAATGACCATCTAGATGATCCAGAAGAGGAATGGGAGAAGGTTATGTTGTAAGATGAGACCAAAATAGAACTTTTTCGTATCAACTCCACTCGCCGTGTTTGGAGGAAGAAGAAGGATGAGTACAACCCCAAGAACACCGACCCAACCGTGAAGCATAGTGGGTGAAACATCATACTTTGGGGGTGCTTTTCTGCAAACAGCACAGGACAACTGCACCATATTGAAGGGAGGATGGATAGGGTCATGTATCGCAAGATTTTGGCCAACAATCTCTTTCCCTCAGTAAGAGCATTGAAGATGGGTCTTGGCTGGGTCTTCCTGCATGACAGTGACCCGAAACACGTAGCCAGGGCAACTAAGGAGTGGCTCTGTAAGAAGCATTTCAAGGTCCTGGAGTGACCTACACCTGAACTGAACAGAAAATCTTTGGAGGGAGATGAAACTCAATGTTGCCCAGCGACAGCCCCAAAACCTGAAAGATCTGGAGAAGATCTGTATGGAGGAGTGGGCCAAAATCCCTGCTGGAGTGTGTGCAAACTTGGTCACGAACTTCAGTAAACGTCTGACCTCTGTAATTGCAAACAAAGGTTTCTGTACCAAATATTAAGTTCAGAAAAAAACAGGTAAATCAGTTCTAAACTCTACGCCAGAATGAGCTCACTAGACTGTCAGTATATGTGCACGTAACATATTTTTCAGGTGGTAGTCTCTGTAACCCACCTGAAAAAGCACTAAATAAATGTTAAAAAGAATTTAGATATGCGTTTTTATGTAAATTCGACTTTCTGTCCATATTTTCATTCTTGAGCTTTTTTTTTAACTGCTTCAGGTTTCAAAAAACGTGATTAAAAGTGGTCTGACCATTCTTCAGGCGTCTTCTGCTTGAAAGCCCTACTGAATCCAATGCAAGTAAAAGAAAAAAAAGTTGGCGGCCAAAGAGGTTGTAAAAATCACTCAGAACACAACCGAAAAGAAGCCAAAACATACGCTTCAGGACATACGGCGCTGGCGTGACCTGAAGTGTACTCTTACTGAAAAACCTGGTGGGTTTGCACACGACTAAACGATATTGTGTGCATATACCCTTAGTCTCCTTATGCAGACAGTGATATGCAGGAAAACAAAGAGCATGTAAGATTAAAATGGTGAAAGACTTTTTTTTTATTGAAACCCAAAAGCAATAATTATTTTTAACCAAAAATGTGTGTAAAGAAATAGATACCGAAGGTGTCCATATCCTTTTAGGCCCCCTTCAGACGTCAGTGTCTCCAGTACATGTGGTGAGTTTTCACATGTCCCGGAGACACACCATTATAATCCATGGGGCTGCGCAAATATCCGTGTTTTCACACGGACTGTGTGTCCATGTGACCCACAGGTAGAAATGTCCATTTTTTTCTGGCAGCACAGATGTCAATACGTCCTGCACACGGATGACAAAGTGTGACATACCCCTGCTGTCCATGTGACACGTACCGTAATAGAATGAAGAACAGAAATAACAGATGTTTAGGTGCTTAAGATATGCAAAAATAGAGATAGATAGATATGGGATAGATAGATAATTAGTGCCGTGCATGCGTAGTTTACTGTACACGTACTAATCAAATAAATAAATGAAAAAAGAGACGTGGGATCATCCCTATTTTTGATGACCAGCAAAGGTAAAGCAGACAGCTGTGGGCTGATAGTATCAGGCTGGGAAGGTCCATGGTTATATATAGCAAATACTAGGGACTTAGCATAAAAAATGCCTTTATTAAATATAACTTTAAAACAACTCACTCATAAAAAGTGCAAAGTGCTCAAGACAAACAAACATGGAAGCTATTGTATTGCACCTTGTTTTGCATACTTGACCATATCAACCTATTGATATGACTATACCTCGGTATCAATATCTTTCTGGGCGATATATATTCTGTTCATGCAAAGCACCTCCCTATAACCACTTCATATATTTCACCACAGCTATTTTTCCATTTAAAGCTAGAAAACCAGCGAATATTCCTTAATGGGGAAGTGTCCCTTCCAGCATGTAGCCACCGCACCCATTCAATTTTTAATGCCAGGTTCACATAATCATTGCACATAAAATTAATGAAGTGCCGCTGTGATTCCACATTAGACGTGCCCGGGAAGAGCCACAACACCTTTTAACACGCTCACTCCCTCAAGCATCATAGTCCGTGGTCCACAACTCCATGCAACATCCCATAAAAACAGAGAGCCAATCATGGCTAAATCTAATGCAGCAAAAGTAATCCGGTAACTGTTTTTATCACAGGGCAGAGGAGACGATCAACACCCGTCCCCCTTATTTATATCACCTTGGTAAACAAATATACAGATATCTTAAATATCAATATATGCATTAAATGGGCATCCCAAAATTCAGTAGATAAATACAGGATTGATCTCATCCATGTTGTCAGAGGTATGCCTTGTGACCCTATACCAGGGTTACTCTGTCATACAGTCTGATATGTTAACCTGACCAAACATCTCCCGACGCATTTCATCGCTTTAAGAATCATCAGGGGAGCCTTTTGTGTACATGGCCCGCCTTCCCGGACCTTTAATAAGCATATTCTTGTGCCAGATAGCCTGGCTGCTGCATCTAAACACTCACCAAGTCGTTCATCTTTAAACATACTGCGCTATCTTGTTACCACCCCCAGCGTATGATGTGTTTCCGGTCTATGAACTGCATTTCTGGAATTTGGAACGCATATCCGGTTGGTGGAACGCAGATTGCCACTGTGACCCGCATCACGTTACTTCCGGCAATCACACTAACCAACATTACAATTTTTAGCATATGTCTCCATTCCGGATCTATTTCAGGGGGGATACAGTCCCCTTTAGTGCTCCATGGGACCGCTTCCCTCCTGACTAGGTGGCCTAACAAATATCTACCCCGGATATCATGGATCCCATTGGTGACATATGTAGGCTACCCATAATGACAGTAGTATATTTTATTACTCCGTCATCTATAGCCTGTGAGGCTTGGTCAAGGAATTACCTACACGACAAACTTTAAAACAAATAACAAATGGTTTCAAATACAGGCACTCAGCGACAAATACACTCACACACATGGGATCAAAAGCCCATATGTTTAATATGTTCCGAGTGTGTAGAATAGGTCAAGAGGTGACCAACAAGGACGAGAGAGATAAATAAATAGTCAAGAATATGAGGACCATTTTTTTGTATACATGACACCACCGTCCTGGGAACAATCCAGGTAAGGGGCAAAGGGAAAAGAGGGGGTATAAAGAGCAAAGAAAATGGTTTTCCCTAGTTATCCCCTGGTCTATCTCATTCCCTACCTAACGCGGAGGCTGGCATCGACGATATCTTCGTCATATGGAAAGGCACTACGGAGGACTTATAGAAGTTTGTCCAGGGACTGCATTCCAATGACATTGGACTATACTTCACGTATGAAGTAAAAACATCAAAATTGGTCTTTCTGGATATCTGTATTGAGAAGCTGGACAGCTGGGGAAATCATAATCAAGACCCACAGGAAAGACAGCAACAAATTTCCCCCTGAGGTGGCAAAGTAACCATCCTGCCCCCCTCAGGAAGGGTATCCTGAAAGGGCAATATCTGCGAATATGTCTAAATTTCTCCATGATGGGTATATTTAAAGAGCAAGCAGATGACCTCCAGAAGAAATTCACAGAGAGAGGCTATCCACGAGAAGTTTTTAAGAATGCATACAAGGAATCGGTAAAGCAGGATAGGAGACAACTGTTGATTCCAAAACCCAAGAGGGAGGAGGAAAAAACAATTCACTTTGTTACAAGATACTCAGACAGAGGCAAGGATATAAGGGCAATCCTCCAAAAACACTGGCCAGTTCTACTAATGGACGCAGACATTAAGGAGGAGATCACCCTTTTTCCACAAATAACATATAGGAGGGGTAGGCCATTAAGGGATAGATTGGTCCAAAGCCATTATAAACCCAGAGACCCCTCTACCTGGTTAAACAGACAAATAAAGGAATGTTTCAAGTGTAGCGGGTGTAAAGCATGCAGAGTGGTTCTACCTGGGAAAGAGTTTAGGAGCAACATTACCGGAACCATGTACTCCATCAGACACTTCATCAATTGCCGCACGAAGGGCATAATATACAAGGCCACATGTGAGTGTGGGATGGAGTATGTGGGGAAGACAAAAAGGGAATTCCGTAAGAGGATGGGGGAACACATACGAAACATCATAAGTAAAAAGGACACACCTGTGGCGAACCACTTGAATCAATGGAGATATTGGCAAAATCAGATTCATAGGGATCGATCCATAGGGGGGTGGGGGGGGGAGACTGGGACAAGATGATTCTACGTAGAGAAACTGAATGGATCTTTAGACTCAGGATGGTGTCCTCCAAGCGGTTGAATAAACAGTTGTCCTTAGGCCCGTTCCTCTAACGTAAGTCTTAATGGGAGCAGTTGGCATAGGGACAGCGGTTGTCAAGTGGGGGTGTCACTTGCACAGGTCCCTAGGGTGCCAACCTCCGCGTTGGGTAGCGAATGAGATAGACCAGGGGATAACTAGGGAAAAAGTAGGGTATTCCCTCCCCCCCTTCCCGTATATGGTCTAACCCTTTTCTCTGCACTTTGTACCCCCTCTTTTCCCTTTGCCCCTTACCTGGATTGTTTACAAAAAAATGGTCCTCATATTCTTGACTATTTATCTCTCTCGTCCTTGTCGGTCACCTCTTGACCTATTTTACATGTATTTGTCGCTGAGTGCCTCTATTTGAAACCATTGGCTATTTGTTTTATAGTTTGTCATATAGGTAATTCCTTGACCAAGCCTCATGGGCTATATATGACAGAGTAATAAAATATACTACTGTCATTAGTTGTTTAAGGTTATATTTAATAAAGGTAATTTTTATGCAATGTCCCTAGTATTCGCTTTATATAATATTGATCTTTTCTGTGATAAGAAACTTGTTTGACTATAGCCTCGATTATTAAGAAGGTCCATGGTTATTGGGCCCCAAAATTGGCGCATCACATTAGATGCAGGGGTCTGGACATATGACATGCTAGTATATCATATGTCAAGAAGGGGTTTATATCACTATCTCTTGAAGATGTATCCAATAGCATGGTGAAGGCTAGACCTAAAGAAAATTTGGAGTCATGGAAGCTCAACTCCTGTGCAGGGTACTACGGGGGAATTCAGGCTAATTGAATGCCAAAAACATCCTCATATTCACCGAAACCACGGATGAAGTTATTAGTAATCATGGAAGCATGATGTGGAAGCAATGCAATGGAAAGAAAAAAAAACAATGAATGTGTGAATGAGATTTTAGAAATTTCATTCATTTTGCTGCTACTGTAATATGCTGTGTTTTTTTCTGCCTTCCCCCTCAAAAAACAGAAGGAACAAATGGCAAAACTAAATGGCATAACTAAAGTGACCGAGAGCGGTAGCAATGGACGAGATGTTGATCCATAACGC
Source organism: Phyllobates terribilis (assembly GCF_046119375.1). Taxonomy (NCBI): domain Eukaryota; kingdom Metazoa; phylum Chordata; class Amphibia; order Anura; family Dendrobatidae; genus Phyllobates; species Phyllobates terribilis. Next base: position 14,184,314 of record NW_027362761.1, on the reverse strand, counting down.
CCTGGCACTTTACAGGAAAATCGTGTTCCAGTCCCAATGTGCGGTCAAGTGTGAGGTACATCACACTCACTTGTAGGCTGTAGGCCTCCGCTGCCTCCAGGTCTCCATCCTCAGGAACCACTGCACATAACTCAGGGAACATGCAGTTCACAAGCAAGCGTTTACTGGACAGTGCAAGTTCATCAGACTGTAATGTGCAGTTTAAGGCACAACACTTCTTATTCCTTGTTTCCTCAGCACAGTACATTTCCAGCATTAGTATCCGTTCCTCCTGGAGTATCCCCACGTTTACGTAATTTTCCGTCCAGTTCTGCAATGCAACCGGGATCCGTTACGTTTCCTTAACGCGATTCCACGTCCAACTTCTTCTGTACGCCAGAGGAAAAGGCACCTGTACCGAGCCATAGGCTCCAGACGTTGCAGCAATGTCCGCAAGAGATTTTATAGAGGCTTCCCACCTCACTGAATGATAGCTGCTCATTTTCTGCAACTTGAACTTGACCTTGGTTACTGTACTTCCCAATCTGACTAGTTATCAGGAAGTAGTCCTCTTTTACTAGGGTTTTACCCTCTCACTATGGGTCAGTCCCACACTTTAACTATGTCTGTCCCTATAATATATCAACAACAATCCTTATATAAATCCATTAAACCAAATAATGTGAATGCATACAATCAACTGAACAGTAAGGGCATCATCCCCTGGGAAAATCCCAAAGTGACCCTTTTGGATTTTCCCAGGGGATGATGCTCTTGCTGTCCCTTTAGTATGTAGTTGGGTAGATCTCCATCACAAACACTATGTATTACATTTACATACATTACACATATTATATTTAGACTGCTTACCAAAGTCTATCTTATTGATGGTCACTACCTGATGTCGTAAAACCTAACCTATGTATTATATAACTTATCTTTACACTTTACATTCCCTATAGCCGTGCTGCACACTATGCCTACTATACTGACAATGTTTATCAACTCTATACATTACCATATCACATTATGTACACCTAAACCGCAATACACAATTCACACTTCACATGTCAAAATATATGTAAAACCGCATGACACTATTCACATTGTAATACACAGTACAGCGCGGTTGGTGTCTTCAGATGTAGGAACACAAAAGTACAGTCCAACACTCTTACACATAAGCACAAGAACTTAAAGGGAATGTGTCATCAGAAAATAACCTACTGTTTAAATCATGTTTTTGTGTCAAGTGTATTTTTTTTATGTATACAGTCTTGTGAGATCCAGCAAATCAGAATAGCCATCACATGACTCATAAGAGCATTGGAGCAGTGAGAGAAACCGGGGAAGAAGGCGATCGGTGATTATATTACAGCATATATATGACATTACATGTACATTAACACAGGTTAAGACAATAAAAAGTGTGGTGGGGGTGCTTAATTTCTTAGTTTTTAGGTTGATCCATCGAGTTCAATTTATAGTCTAACATGATGATCCAGACGAAGGCAAAAACCCCTTGGGGCAGACAACTAAGTGCTCCATATTAGGGGAAAAATTCCAGACTCCACATACATTAATCAGAATAGTTCCCTGGATCAATGTCCCATCACAGAAGTTAAAAACTCATCATCTGCAATATTATACAGTGGGGGAAATAAGTATTTGCTGTTTTTGTAAGTTTGCCCACTGACAAAGCCAAGAACAGTCTATAATTTTAAGGGTAGGCTAATTTTAACATTGAGAGCTAGAATATCCCCAAAAAAATCAAGAAAATCACATTGTATAAATTTGATAATTTTTTTTGCATTTTGCAGTGAGAAATAAGTATTTGATCCCTCTGGCAAACAACACTTAATACTTGGTGGCAAAACCCTTGTTGGCAAGCACAGCAGTCAGATGTTTTTTGTAGTTGATGATGAGGTTTGCGCACATGTCGGGAAGAATTTTGGTCCACTCCTCTTTGCAGATCATCTCTAAATCATTCAGATTTTGAGGCTTTCGCTTGGCAACTCGGAGCTTCAAATCCCTCCATTAGTTTTCTATGGGATTAAGGTCTGGAGACTGGCTATGCCACTCCATGATCTTACTGTGCTTCTTTATGAGCCCATCCTTTATTGCCTTGGCTGTATGTTTTGGGTCATTGTCTTGCTGGAAGACCCAGCCACGACCCATCTTCAATGCTCTTACTGAGGAAAGGAGGTTGTTGGTTAAAATCTCGCGATACATGACCCCATTCATCTTCCCTTCAGTACGGAGCAGTCCTCTTTGCAGAAAAGCACTCCCAAAATATAATGTTTCCCCCACCATGCTTCACGGTTGGGACGATGTTCTTAGGGTTGTACTCATCCTTCTTCTTCCTCCAAACACAGCGAGTTGAGTTAACGCCAAAGAGCTCAATTTTTGTCTCATCTGACCACAGCACCTTCTCCCAGTAACTCACAGAATCATCCAGGTGTTCATTGGCAAACTTCAGACGGGCCTGCACATGTGACTTCTTGAGCAGGGGGACCTTGCGGGCACTGCAGGATTTTAAACCTTTAAGGCATAATGTGTTACGAATGGTTTTCTTGGTGACTGTGGTCCCAGCTACCTGGAGATCATTAACAAGTTATCTCCGTGTAGTTTTAGTCTAATCTCTCACCTTCCTCATGATCAAGGATACCCCACGAAGTGAGATTGACAGTCATTTTGTATTTCTTCCATTTTCTTACTATTGCACCAACAGTTGTCTCCTTCTCACCCAGCGTCTTACTTATGGATTTGTATCCCATTCCAGCTTTGTGCAGGTCTATGATCTTGTCCCTGACATCCTTAGAAAGCTCTTTGGTCTTGCCCATGTTGTAGAGGTTAGAGTCTGATTGATTAATTGAGTCTGTGGACAGGAGTCTTTTATACAGGTGATTATGTAAGACCGCTATCTTTAATGCAGGTAACGAGTTGATTAGGAGCGTCTAACTGGTCTGTAGGAGCCAGAACTCATAATGGTTTGTAGGGGATCAAATACTTATTTCTCACTGCAAAATGCAATAAAATGTATCTAATTTATACAATATGATTTTCTTTGGATATTCTAATCTCTCAATGTTAAAATTAACCTACCCTTAAAATAAAATTGTTCATGTCTTTGTCAGTGGGTAAACTTACAAAAACAGGAAGGGATAAAATACTTATTTCCCCCACTGTATATTTCAAGAAAGGTATCCAGACCCTTCTTGAACTTTTGTAGTGAATCAACCATTACAACATAATGTGGCAGAGATCTCCATAATCTCACTGCGCAAGTTATTATGATTAAACCTTCTTTAATCTAGACATAGAGGATGCCCCCTTGTCACTTTTGCTTCTTTAAGTTATTTTTTGAAGTTAAGTCTCCAATAAAATATTTGTTCTTAGATTGTTTTTAGAAGGATCCATAGCTCATCTGATTAATTCATCTGAACATTCATGATCACATTTAAACAGCATGTGTCACCATTACATGAGTTAGAATCAATGTATATCACAACATATTCTCATTCTCGTGGATTTAATGAGGTCTCTTTTTTAATAATCTCTTTTCAGAAAGTTTTAATTAGGAGCAAATAAGTCTAAAGGATTGTGCTGTTTCTGAATGAGCCTAAGGCTGGATTCACATAGCCATATTTCATGGTCTGTACACAGACCAAAATGCACTGACTGACCGCGGGTCTCTCAACCTGAACTTACAGCCAGAAGACCTGTTGTCAAGTCCATGTAGATTGCTCCATATATAAGCCTTGAAATTTGGCCGCCTCAACATTGACTTAAGGCCCGCATACACATTACATGAAAGTCGTTTAATCCCATCATTTTAAGCTGGACCATACAAGGTTTATGGGAGCCTCCCAGCTTTCCCGCAACAGATGATGTTGGGGGAGAAAAGGGTTGGGCCGTTTGAATTTTGCTACATTTGTCCAGTAGCCTCTTTACCCTGTGGAATCAGAAGAGTGTTTGGCTGAGCTGAATTTTTCGTATGTTCAGGGGAGTCAGAAGAGAGAGAGCTGACGGAAGAATGAGTGATCGCTTGCAGCTATCTAAGGTGTATTGGCACCTGAAGCTTTAGTTATGGTTTTGACCATTCAAACATAACTGAGAGAAAAGCTTATCTCTGTGATATGAAATTGTATGGAAAAATGATACAGCTGCACAGAGTGCATATGGCTCCCGTAGTAGAAAGCCACAGAGACTTCATATACTTTTCTTTGTGGATCTGTGTGTGCAAGCTACTGTACATTCAAATACATTTTCATATTTAAATAAGTGGTGGCTACTGTACAAGAAAAAAGGCAACATAAAAAGTGATAACATACTCTTGCATTTTCCATAGTACATTACTTCCAGGTCCGGTTGTCCACGGCATTTGTTTGTGATTAGTTCACATTCATTCTGGTATGTATTCCCATCTGAGCCACATACAGGAATATCACTATTGAGACCAGAACAGTCAGGTGCACATTCACACTGGGGGCGGCCATCTTTCAGAAGGCATGTCTTACCAGGTGGACATTGCACATCATCACAGCTGTCTGTGGGTAAAAGTGAATATGAGACACATATTAAATATACTACACACTGCTAGAGAGAAAATAACTGCTTATTGAACTACAATATCAAAGATGTGCAAACCAGCTACATAGACAAAAAATTAATACAATTTATATTAAACTTAATACTATAAAACTATTAAGACTTACTCCTCACAACAGTTTGGCTGTGACTGAAAAATAATATATAGTACTCACCATTTATTTGGTTTTGACTGTATTTTTTGTTATTAACTATAAAGACACCTGTAATTTCAGGTTACTTTTCAGAATAAGCCGTCATGTGTATGTACTTTAGGCATAACACCATTTCTGGCTATTTTATGACTAGTAACCTGCAATTTTCATAAATATTCCCCTCTGGAGCTCTCAGACTGCTATCTTACTCTGTAGTGCTAGGAGGACGCTTGGAGTATCTCTCTGAAGTCGGCTAAAGCTAAGCTCCTTTCCCCTGTGTTTGTTTCCCTTGTTGTCTTTAGTCGTTAGTGGGGATCGACTAGTGCTCATCCCCCCTTCCCTATCCAGGGCCAAGCACCAGGGAAATACAGGGTTTAGGTTCACTTGTGGCGATTGGTGAAGAACCAATATAGGGACGTTAGTGGAGACAGGGTGATATCAGATCAGCCTAGGAGGTCTCCACTTCCCCTTTCCCTAGAGTCTGGGCTCCCTTTACCCCTTCCCTTTGTGTTGCACTTAGTCTTTCACACACCCTTTCTTTACTGTTTAATTCAGACAATACTGTAATATTGTTACTATTCAGCCCAACTTCCAAACTAAACTGTAAACAATTAATTTCACAGGCCACCTTTATCTAAGCTGGTCTACTTTATGAGCAATGGTGACACAAGTACAATGGAAACTGGTCTTGAAACTGCAAACTTTTTTGGCCTGACTCAAGCTCAAGGTACTGACATGTTTAAATCACTGCTTACCCAAGCAGGTAGGTAGGTTTGGGCTTACCCAAGCAGGCAGGCAGGTTTGGGCTTACCCAAGCAGGCAGGCAGGTTTGCAAGTTTGATTTAACTTGCAAACTGTACAACAAAATGCAAAATCATACATAATTTCTCGATGATAGCTAAGGGGTAACGTTTCTCCTTGTGGAGTGTGACACACTGGCTCTGATATGTCAAGGTAAGGAGGCTTATTCGCCATGCAATGCTCCTCTGGGAAATTTAATATGCAAATTGCCTCTTCAGAGAAAAAGAGAACTTGTACTCTATAGCGCCACCTATTGGAAGTAGCAATTCTACAAGTCACAATCAACCCTTTAACGAGTTGTGCAATATGACTTAGGATAAGAGTCAGGCGAATAAGCCTCCTTACCTTGACGTGCCAGAGCTGGTGTGTCACTCTCCACAAGGAGAAACGTTACCCCTTAGACCTCAGTCCAGAGCCGCTCATCTAGCCAAATCAGTTCTCATACTTTGCACTGACGAGGGCCAACAGCCCAAAACACCGTGTCTGCAAATTGAGATTCTGATTTGGCTTTTATCCTAAGTCATATTGCACGACTGTGACTTGTAGGATTTCTACTTCCAATAGGTGGTGCTATAGAGTACAAGTCCTCTTTTTCTCTGAAGAGGCAATTTGCATATCGATGATAGCTAACACATCTAGCTATCCCTTTTCATGTTACATGTCATTGTTGGGGATTAACCTACTTAGTGTCACTCACCTCGGCAAGGTTGACAATTGACCAGTCCAAGAAAGCCCAAAAGGCTAATTTTGTTCATTGGATCAGTGTAGTTAGACCAGGCTGTGTCGAGGTGTCCATCACCACAGCACTCATCCCACGTCACGGCAGTGAGCAACATTAAGCTGCAAGTGGAACTAGAACCCTGTAGAAGCCAACAAGTGCCACCTGTAAGATGTAAGCAAAATAGGAAAATGTATAATAATGAGAAAATTACAGCATTGTTTTCACATAGTTATCATGAAAAAAATTTGTGTAAAATCCTTGTTAGGCCACGTACACACATTGAGTATTTGCTGAGTTTTTTACCTCAGTATCTGTAAGCCACAATCAGGAGAGGAACAATCAGAGAAAAAGTAAAAAATATAATAGAAACTCGTCACCACTTCTGCATTTTTTACCCACTCCTGGCTTGGCTTACAAATACTGAGGTAAAAACCTCACCAAATATTCAACATGTGCACATGGTGGCCTTATGGAACACCAATATTTCCCAATCCATGTTTTGCAGAAAATCCAAACTTTCAACAAATTATTATTTAAAATACAAAGGAATAATTAGAGGAATATTTAAAGGGGTTGTCCACTACTACAATCCCTTCTCAATCTGAATGTTTGCCCCCCGTTGAAATAAAAACACTTATTCTCACCTCACGCGTTGGCGCCGTTCCAGCGGTGTCGGCACTCAAATTCCCAGGCCTCACGTGAGGTTGTTATGTCACATGAGCCCTGCACTGGTGTCAGGTGAGAGAGCAGCTACAGCTCTGACTTGCTCTTTATTACGTATACGTGAGAAGGAGACAGTGACAGATGTGCTGATTGGCCGCAGGGCTCACGTGACATAACAACCTCATGTGAGCCCTGGGAATGCAAGCGCAGTCACCGCTGGAACAACACCAACAAGGGAGGTGAGTATAAGTGTTTTTATTTTACCGGGGCAAACATTCAGACTGTCCTAGTACTAGACAATCCCTTTAATATGAAAACATTAAAAACATTGAGAAAACAATAAAAGGTTCATGTGTTCAGCCCAACAAGTTATATAAGTATTCTGAAATTTTTTTTCTATTACGCAAGCTACAGCATCATCCTTTTATACCTTTTACGGTATTTATTACAGTGTGAAACAGTTTATCATACTCTTCCAGTACTATATATTTATATTGCCTATTACATATTTAGTCATTGATATATTCTATTTATGCTTATAGTATCCTTTCATTCAAGGATCCTACACTCTGTACTCTGACCCTTCTTTTATGTCCACTGAAAACGCAACTACTGAATGTGTAGTAATGTATGATAATGTTCTTTCCAGTACTTGTTACTTTCCTTTAGTAGTAGTTAGGTAGCTAATTGTAATGATCTGTTATGGTCACCCAATAGCATTACTCATATTAGAACTGCTGGTTATGCCCCAGAACTGATATATTCATCCTGTACTACTTATCCTCTTACATTTGATACAAGCTCCCTTTCCCCAAGTGTTCCGTTGTCACTCCCTCTGACAGTGTGTTTTCCTTCATTTTCTTGAAATCGACTTTATTACTATGAAGCAGAACTATGTAGCCGTCCTTTTTCTTTTATGTTTTTATGCTAATATTAAAGGACCATTTTAACTATCCTGGAAACACTTGTGGATTTCTCAGAAGTGCCTGTGGTTATTCCCTTTTCTCCCATCTGGAAGGAGGGATGGCAGCAGTAGAGACTCTTTAGTTATCATTTCATGCTTGAAACAGAAATGTGCATGTTATAGGTTGTGTGCCCACGTAGCGTTTTACAAGCGTTTTTGATGCGGAATTTCCGCAGCGGAAACGCTTGTAAAATGCTTGGTAACCCGCACCCCATGATCCCCAATGGGTTTCCGCAACTTCTATGCACATGCTGCGGATTTTTCCGCAGCGTTTATGCCGCGTTCAAAAATCCGCAGCATGTCATTTAATTTTGCGTTTCCGCATGCAGAATTGCCTTTGTCCAATGCATAAAAAACGCAAGGCAATTCCGCATGTGGAAAACGCGTGATAAACGCGCGAAAAAAGCGCGATAAACGCGTGCGGAATTCCGCATGCGTTTTTCCGGGAGAGGACTTGCATTTATGCAGCAGAAATTTTCTGCTTCATAAATGCAACGTGGGCACATAGCCTTAAGCACATCTTTAATAAGTGAGTCAAGTATCATCCAGGTATTCCTAAAAATGACACCTAATGTGAGAGCAGCATAATTTAGAGACAGAGATCCTGATTCCAGTAATGTATCACTTACAGAGATGCTTGCTGTACTTTAATACTAAGATAGCTATTTTATCTGCATGAGATATTGCCACAGGACTAGTAAACCTGCTGCCATGTAGCCCTCCATATTCATGAGCACTGTAAAACCACGTCCCCAGACTGTTTTCTGCCTATGCACAGTGTACTCACAAAGATGTCAATCACTGTTGTGGGCGCAGAGCTCGGCATTCAGAGAACAGGTAGATCTGCAGCAGATAAGAACTGTGATTTTAGCAAAACTGCAGCAAGTAGCTTTTCTACCCCTATATCATGTTGCTCTCAGATGAGGTAGCAAATCCTGGTAACAGATTGTCATGAAGGATCTTCTGTAGTTTAGAGGAGGTTGATTATTTTTTTCTATTTAAGAAATGTCATAAGAGTTCAACCAATAAGTCAATAAAGTCCATGTTTATGACTCAAAAGAACTTGGATTTCACAAGTACATCACTAATTTAATTAAACTGTTCTAATTCAAGCTGCCATCTCAGGTGACCAAGACAAGATGGTAAAATCACAAAAATAAATGAGATTCACATACTGCTGTACTTGCATTTTTTTCACTAAAAACGCAGCATAACCTGATAGCTATGTTCACACTATGCATTTTTTCAGCGTTTTTTCATTACCCATTACTTCCAATGGGCGAAAAACGCAGAAAAAAACATTGAAAGAAGTGACATGCTCTATTCTGCAAAAAAAACATGCAAAGCACAAAATACAACAAAAACCAAGGTGTGTGCATGAGATTTCTGGAATCTCATAAGACTTTGCCGATACTGTAAAACGCAGCTGAAAATTTGCATAAAAAAATGTTGAAAAAATGCAATGTGTGAACATAGCCTTAGATACATAAGTATGGGTTTATTTGTTAGTTTTCCACATTTGCAATTAACTATATATATTATATATATATATATATATATATATATATATATATATATATATTAGTACAGACCAAAAGTTTGGACACACCTCATTTAAAGATTTTTCTGTATTTTCGTGACTATGAAAATTGTGCATTCACACTAAAGGCATCAAAACTATGAATTAACACATGTGGAATTATATACTTAACAAAAAAGTGTGAAACAACTGAAAATATGTCTTATATTCTAGGTTATTCAAAGTAGCCACCTTTTTGCTTTGATGACTGCTTTGCACACTCTTGGCATTCTCTTGATGAGCTTCAAGAGGTAGTCACCGGAAATGGTCTTCCAAACAATCTTGAAGGAGTTCCCAGAGATGCTTAGCACTTGTTGGCCCTTTTGCCTTCACTCTGCGGTCCAGCTCACCCCAAACCATCTCGATTGGGTTCAGGTCTGGTGACTGTGGAGGCCAGGTCATCTGGCGTAGAACCCCATCACTCTCCTTCTTGGTCAAATAGCCCTTACACAGCATGGAGGTGTGTTTGTCGTCATTGTCCTGTTGAAAAATAAATGATGGCCCAACTAAACGCAAACTGGATGGAATAACATGCTGCTGCAAGATGCTGTGGTAGCCATGCTGGTTCAGTATGCCTTCAATTTTGAATATATCCCCAACAGTGTCACCAGCAAAGCACCCCCACACCATCACACCTCCTCCTCCATGCTTCACGGTGGGAACCAGGCATGTAGAGTCCATCCGTTCACCTTTTCTGCGTCGCACAAAGACACGGTGGTTGGAACCAAAGAGCTCAAATTTGGATTCTTCAGACCAAAGCACAGACTTCCACTGGTCTAATGTCCATTCCATGTGTTCTTCAGCCCAAACAAGTCTCTTCTGCTTGTTGCCTGTCCTTAGCAGTGGTTTCCCAGCAGCTATTTTACCATGAAGGCCTGCTGCACAAAGTCTCCTCTTAAAAGTTGTTGTAGAGATGTATCTGCAGCTAGAAATCTGTGGCATTGACCTGGTCTCTAATCTGAGCTGCTGTTAACCTGCGATTTCTGAGGCTGGTGACTCGGATAAACTTATCCTCAGAAGCAGAGGTGACTCTTGGTCTTCCTTTCCTGGTGCGGTCCTCATGTGAGCCAGTTTCTTTGTAGCGCTTGATGGTTTTTGCAACTGCACTTAGGGACACTTTCAAAGTTTGCCCAATTTTTCGGACTGACTGACCTTCATTTCTTAAAGTAATGATGGCCACTCGTTTTTCTTTACTTATCGGCTTTTTTCTTGCCATAATACAAATTCTAACAGTCTATTCAGTAGGACTATCAGCTGTGTATCCACCAGACTTCTGCATAACACAACTGATGGTCCCAACCCCATTTATAAGGCAACAAATCCCACTTATTAAACCTGACAGAGCACACCTGTGAAGTGAAAACTGGTGACTACCTCTTGAAGCTCATCAAGAGAATCCAAAGAGTGTGCAAAGCAGTCATCAAAGCAAAAAGGTGGCTACTTTGAATAACCTAGAATATAAGACATATTTTCAGTTGTTTCACACTTTTTTGTTAAGTATATAATTCCACATGTGTTAATTCATAGTTTTGATGCCTTCAGTGTGAATGTACAATTTTCATAGTCATGAAAATACAGAAAAATCTTTAAATGAGAAGGTGTGTCCAAACTTTTGGTCTGTACTGTATATATATCTATATATATAGATATATATACAGGTGCATCTCACTAAATTAGAATATCATCAAAAAGCTAATTTATTTCAGTTCTTCAATACAAAAAGTGAAACTCATAGAGTCATTACAAATAGAGTGATCTATTTCAAGTGTTTATTTCTGTTAATGTTGATGATTATGGCTTACAGCCAATGAAAACACAAAAGTCATTATCTCAGTAAATTAGAATACTTTACAACAACAGCTTTAAAAATGTTTTTAAACACAGGGATTGTTGGCCTACTGAAATATATGTTCAGTAAATGCACTCAATACTTGGTCGGGGCTCCTTTTGCTTCAATTACTGCATCAATGCGGCGTGGCATGGAGGCGATCAGCCTGTGGCACTGCTGAGGTGTTATGGAAGCCCAGGTTGCTTTCATAGCAGCCTTCAGCTCGTCTGCATTGTTGGGTCTGGTGTTTCTCATCTTCCCCATGACAATACCCCATAGATTCTCTTGAATGACCTTTTCTTAACAATCCTTTCAAGGCTGCGGTTATGCCGGCTGCTTGTGCACCTTTTCCTACCACACTTTTTCCTTCCACTCAACTTTCCATTAATATGCTTGGATACAGCACTCTATGAACAGCCAGCTTCGTTAGCAATGACCTTTTGTGGCTTACCCTCCTTGTCATTACAAACAGAGTGATCTATTTCAAGTGTTCATTTCTGTTAATGTTGATGATTATGGATTACAGCCAATGAAAACACAAAAGTTTTTATCTCAGTAAATTAGAATAATTAACAAAAAACACCTGCAAAGGCTTCCTAAGTATTTAAAAAGGTCCCTTAGTCTGTTTCAGTAGGCTCCACAATCATGGGAAAGACTGATGACTTGACAGATGTCCAGAAAGCAGTCATTGACACACTCCACAAGGTCCCAGAGTTCCAATTTTAATTTGGAAATCGAGGTCCCAGAGTCTGGAGGAAGAGTGGAGAGGCACACAATCCAAGCTGCTTGAGGTCTAGTGTGAAGTTTCCACAATCAGTGATGGTTTGGGGAGCCATGTCATCGGCTGGTGTAGGTCCACTGTGTTTTATCAAAACCAAAGTCAGAACAGACGTCTACCAGGAAATTTTAGGGCACTTCCTGCTTCCCTCTGCCGACAAGGTTTTGGAGATGGAAATTTCATTCTCCAGCAGAACTTGGCACCTGTCCACACTGCCAAAAGTACCAATACCTGGTTTAAAAAGAACAGAATCACTGTGCTTGATTGGCCAGCAAACTCACCTGACCTTAACCCCGTAAAGGAAGATGAGAGACACCAGACCCAACAATGCAGACGAGCTGAAGGCGGCTATCGAAGCAACCTGGGCTTCCATAACACCTCAGCAGTGCCACAGGCTGATCGCCTCCATGCCACGCCGCATTGATGGAGTAATCAATGCAAAAGGAACCCGGACCAAGTATTGAGTGGATTTACTGAACATACACTGCTCGAAAAAATAAAGGGAACACTCAAATAATACATCCTAGATCTGAATGAATGAAATATTCTCATTGAATACTTTGTTCTGTACAAATTTGAATGTGCTGACAACAAAATCACACAAAAATCATCAATGGAAATCAAATTTATTAACCAATGGAGGCCTGGATTTGGAGTCACCCCCAAAATTAAAGTGGAAAAACACATTACAGGCGCATACAACTTTGATGTAATGTCCTTAAAACAAGTCAAAATGAGGCTCAGTATTGTGTGTGGCCTCCACGTGCCTGTATGACCTCCCTACAACGCCTGGGCATGCTCCTGATGAGGTTGCGGATGGTCTCCTGTGCGATCTCCTCCCAGACCTGGACTAAAGCATCCGCCAACTCCTGGACAGTCTGTGGTGCAACATGACGTTGGTGGATGGAGCGAGACATGATGTCCCAGATGTGCTCAATCAGATTCAGGTCTGGGGAACGGGCGGGCCAGTCCATAGCTTCAATGCCTTCATCTTGCAGGAACTGCTGACATACTTCAGCCACATGAGGTCTGGCATTGTCCTGCATTAGGAGGAACCCAGGGCCAACCGCACGAGCATATGGTCTCACAAGGGGTCTGAGGATCTCATCTCGGTACCTAATGGCAGTCAGGCTACCTCTGGCGAGCACATGGAGGGCTGTGCGGCACTCCAAAGAAATGCCACCCCACACCATTACTGACCCACTGCCAAACCGGTCATGCTGAAGGATGTTGCAGGCAGCAGATCGCTCGCCACGGTGTCTCCAGAATCTGTCACGTCTGTCACATGTGCTCAGTGTGAACCTGCTTTCATCTGTGAAGAGCACAGGGCGCTAGTGGTGACTTTGCCAATCCTGGTGTTCTGTGGCAAATGCAAAGCGTCCTGCACGGTGTTGGGCTGTGAGCACAACCCCCATCTGTGGACGTCGGGCCCTCATACCACCCTCATGGAGTCGGTTTCTAACCATTTGTGCAGACACATGCACATTTGTGGCCTGCTGGAGGTCATTTTGCAGGGCTCTGGCAGTGCTCCTCCTGTTCCTCCTTGCACAAAGGCGGAGGCAGCGGTCCTGCTGCTGGGTTGTTGCCCTCCTATGGACCCCTCCACGTCTCCTGGTGTACTGGCCTGTCTCCTGGTAGCGCCTCCATCCTCTGGACACTACGCTGACAGACACTGCAAACCTTCTTGCCATAGCTCGCATTGATGTGCCTGGATTAACTGCACTACCTGAGCAACTTCTGTGGGTTGTAGAGTCCGTCTCATGCTACCACGAGTGTGAAAGCACAACCAACATTCAAAAGTGACCAAAACATCAGCCAGAAAGCATTGGTACTGAGATGTGGTCTGTGGTCCCCATCTGCAGAACCACTCCTTTATTGAGGGTGTCTTGATAATTGCCAATAATTTCCATCTATTTTCTATTCAATTTGCACAACAGCATGTGAAATTGTTTGTCATTCAGTGTTGCTTCCTAAGTGGACAGTTTGATTTCACAGAAGTTTGATTTACTTGGAGTTATATTCTGTTGTTTAAGTGTTCCCTTTATTTTTTTGAGCAGTGTACATTTCAGTAGGCCAACATTTCGGATTTTAAAAACATTTTTCAAGCTGCTATTATAAAGTATTCTAATTTACTGAGATAATGACTTTTGTGTTTTCATTGGCTATAAGCCACAATCATCAACATTAACCCCTTTACCCCCGAGGGTGGTTTGCACATTAATGACCAGGCCAATCTTTATAATTCTGACCACTGTCACTTCATGAGGTAATAACTCTGGAACGCTTCAACGGATCCCACTGATTCTGAGACTGTTTTTCCATGGCATATTGTACTTCATGGTAGTTGTAAAATTTCTTAATATCACTTGCGTTTATTTGTGAAAAAAATGGAAATTTGGCAAAAATTTAGAAAATTTCGCAATTTTCAAACTTTGAATTTTCATGCCCTTAAATCAGAGAGATATGTCACACAAAATAGTTAATACATAACATTTCCCACATGTCTACTTTACATCAGCACAATTTTGGAAACAAAATTTTTTTTGTTATAAGGGTTAAAAATTGACCATCAATTTCTAATTTTTCCAACAAAATTTACAAAACCATTTTTTTAGGGACATCACATTTCAAGTGACTTTGAGGGGCCTTTATGACAGAAAATACCCAAAAGTGACATCATTCTAAAAACTGCACCCCTCAAGGTGCTCAAAACCACATTCAGGAAGTTTATTAACCCTTCATGTGCTTCACAGGAAGTTTTGGAATGTGGAAAAAAAAAATGAAAATTTAACTTTTTTCACAAAAATGTTACTTTACACCCCAATTATTTTAGTTTTGCAAGGGTAACAGGAAAAAATGGACACCAAAATTTGTTGTGCAATTTCTCCTGAGCACTCCGATACCCAATATGTGGGGGAAAACCACTGTTTGGGCCGACGGCAGGGTTCGGAAGGGAAGGAGCACCTTTTGACTTTTTTGAATGTAAAATTTGATGTGACTAAACAGTGGAAACCCCACACAAGTGACACCATTTTAGAAACTAGACCCCTGAGGGAACTTATCTAGATTTGTGGTGAGCACCCTGAACCCCCAGATGCTTCACAGAAGTTTATAACATGGAGCCGTGAAAATAAAAAAATCAAACTTTTTCCACAAAAAAGATGGTTTAGCCCCAAATTTTTTTATTTTCACAATGGTAAGAGGAGAAAATGGACCCCAAAAACTGTCGTGCAATTTCTCCTGAGTACGCCGATACCCCATATGTGGGGAAAATACACTGTTTGGGTGCACGGTAGGGTTCAGAAGGGAAGGAGCACTTTGTGACTTTTTGAACGCAAAATTGGCTGGAATTGAGAGCGGACGCCATGTCGCGTTTGGAGAGCTCCTGATGTGCCAAAATAGTGGAAACCCCCCACAAGTGACCTCATTTTGGAAACTAGACCCCTCAAGGATTTTATCAAGGGGTATAGTGAACATTTTGAACCCAGAGGTACGACAGAATTTGATAACATTAGGTCATCATATTGAATAAGTTGTCATTAGTCTTAAGTGCAAGTGCTCGCTACTTGAGTTTGCATCCGGTAATCGGGTATGCACCAAGTATCGTGGGTGCTCGAGTGACATGCTCGAGTCCCCATCCCGCATGTTTCACGGTTATTAGACACCCAAAAAACAAACATGCGGGGATCGCTCGTGCATGGTAGGCAATCCTTGCAACTTTTTTTGGCCACGAAGCATATGGGACGGAGACTCGAGCATGTCACTCGAACACCCACGATACTCTGTGCATACCCGAGCCCCCGATGCAAACTGAAGAAGCGAGCACATGCGCTCAACACTGGTCGCCATATCGTAATTTTTTTTCTCTTTACTTTTGAAAAAATCCCAACCCCAACCCTAACACAACCCTAACCCTAGCACAACCCTAACCCTAGCACAACCCTAACACAACTGTACCCTAGCACGAACCTAACCATAGCACAACCCTAACCCTAGCACAACCTTAACCCTAGCAGAACCCTAGCACAGCCCTAACCCTAACCCTAGCTCAATCCTAAGCCTAGCACAACCCTAACCCTAGCACAACCCTAACCCTAGCACAAACTTAACCCTAGCACAAACCTAACCATAGAGTTTATTTTTTACTCTGTTCCTCGTGCGGTATAAGTGATTAGACGACTTTATTCTTCGGGTCGGTACGATTACAGTGATACCAGATTCATATCGAGTTTTTATGATTGACAGCTGTCATACAAGACGCTTTGCAAAGACTAGTTTTTGCATCGCCATATTTTGAGAGCTATAATTTTTCCATATTTCGGCCGACAGAGTCATGTGATGGCTTGTTTTTTGCGGGACAAGTTGACATTTTTATTGGTACCATTTTTGGGCACGTGGCATTTTCTGATCGCTTTCTATTCCGATTTTTGGGAGGCAGAATAAACAAAAACCAACAATTCAGGAATTGTTTTTTGGGTTCTGTGTGTGGTAAAATTGATAAGGCAGTCTTATTCTTAGTGTCAGTACGTTTACAGCGGTACCACATTTATATATTTTTTTATGTTTTGGCGCTTTTACACAATAAAAACTATTTTATAGAAAAAAATTATTTTTCTGTATCGCTTTATTCTGAGAGCTCTAACTTTTTCATTTTTCGGATGATGGAGCTGTATGGTGGATTGTTTTTTGCGGGACAAGATGACGTTTTCAGCGGTACCATTTTTATTTACATTTGTCTTTTTGATCGCATGTTATTCCATTTTTTGTTTGGCGGTATGATGATAAAGCATTGTTTTTTGCTTCATTTTTTATTTATTTTTTTAACCGTGTTCACTAAAGGGGTGAACTAGTGGGACAGTTTTATAGGTCAGGTCGTTCCGGACGCGGCGATATCAAATATGTGTACTTTTATTGGTTTATTTTTTTCTTCATAATAAATAAATATTATGGGTACAATATACAGTTAGGTCCATATATATTTGGACAGAGACAACATTTTTCTAATTTTGGTTCTAGACATTACCACACTGAATTTTAAACAAAACAATTCAGATGCAGTTGAAGTTCAGACTTTCAGCTTTCATTTGAGGGTATCCACATTAAAATTGGATGAAGGGTTTAGGAGTTTCAGCTCCTTAACATGTGCCACCCTGTTTTTAAAGGGACCAAAAGTAATTGGACAATTGACTCCAAGGCTATTTCATGGACAGGTGTGGGCAATCCCTTCGTTATGTTATTCTCAATAAAGCAGATAAAAGGCCTGGAGTTGATTTGAGGTGGGGTGCTTGCATTTGGAAGGTTTTGCTGTGAAGTAAATATGCGGTCAAAGGAGCTCTCCATGCAGGTGAAACAAGCCATCCTTAAGCTGCAAAAACAGAAAAAACCCATCCGAGAAATTGCTACAATATTAGGAGTGGCAAAATCTACAGTGATGGCTTGGGCATGCATGGCTGCCAGTGGCACTGGGTCACTAGTGTTTATTGATGATGTGACACAGGACAGAAGCAGCCGAATGAATTCTGATGTATTCAGAGCCATACTGTGTGCTCAGATGCAGCCAAATTGATTGGTCGTCGTTTCATACTACAGATGGACAATGACACAAAACATAAAGCCAAAGCAACCCAAGAGTTTATTAAAGCAAAGAAGTGGAATATTCTTGAATGGCCAAGTCAGTCACCTGATCTCAACCCAATTGAGCATGCATTTCACTTGTTAAAGACTAAACTTCAGACAGAAAGGCCCACAAACAAACAGCAACTGAAAACCACCGCAGTGAAGGCCTGGAGGAGCATCAAAAAGGAGGAAACACAGAGTCTGGTGATGTCCATGAGTTCAAGACTTCAGGCAGTCATTGCCAACAAAGGGTTTTCAACCAAGTACTATAATGAACATTTTATTTACAATTATTTAATCTGTCCAATTACTTTTGGTCCCTTTAAAAACAGGGTGGCACATGTTAAGGAGCCGAAACTCCTAAACCCTTCATCCAGTTTTAATGTGCTCCAAAGTTATCTGGGAGTTGGCCGAGCCCTTTACCTGGTGAGCACAGTGCGACGAGGGACGTTATGACCAGCTGAAGTAACTTGGATAAAGAACTGTGAGTAAAGATCCTGAACTGCATTACAGAGACTCTGAGTCATTACTCCCGCGCACCATCACTCCCAACATCCCCACTTGCTGCCCTGAGGCTATACTCCGCCCGTGGGGAGTTATACTACACCCTGCTGCGCCCACGACACCAGCCTCAGCGGTCTGCACGGCAGCGGCGGTTCACTCTGACCGCAATCCACGGGTGGCGTAGTCGGACATTCAGAACGAATAGACTATCCCCTCTGGTTTGACCGCCCTGGGCACGGACCGGGTCGCCGCCACGAAGACTACAACCCCCAGCATCTCACTGAGGCTCGGCTCCGGGTATTCCCCTACACACACGGCCCAGGGGGTGCGTCACATCTGAATTGTTTTGTTTAAAATTCATTGTGGTAATGTCTAGAACCAAAATTAGAAAAATGTTGTCTCTGTCCAAATATATATGGACCTAACTGTATTTTTATTTTTTGGGGATTATTTTTTTCATTTTTTTTTATTTTTACAATTTTATTTTATTTTTTTTCACTTTCTGGCACTTTTTTTTACTTTTAAACTTTGTTCCACTATGGGACTTTCACTTTTTGCAGCCTGATCGACTGTATATCATAGAGAACAGCAGCTCCCTATGCTATGCAGCCTGTCAGCGTTGCACAGGGAGAAGTTACTTTGGTCATGCACTGCTCATGACCAAAGTAACTTCCTGCCGTCTGGTGACCCGGATGTTGTCATGACGACATCGGGTCACCATGACAACATCTGGGAGCCGCTGCAGACAGCGCGGGACACCGGCAGAGGAAGTAAGTATCAGTGCTTACCTCCCCTTGCCCCCGCAATGCTGCAATCAACTTTGATCGCAGCATTTCGGGAGTTAATGTGCCAGCAGCGGTGCAGGACCGCTCCTGGCACATAGCACCGGGTGTCAGCTGTGACAATCAGCTGACACCCGGCGACGATCGCCCCGCACCGCTTGTGTGCGGGTGCGATCACAGCGCGCTTAATAGTATGTAGCTGGTTCATAAGGCCCAGAGCGCAGCTACGTACTATTACTGACTTGGTCGTAAAGGGTTTAACAGAAATAAACACTTGAAATATATCACTCTGTTTGTAATGACTCTATAATATATGAGTTTCACTTTTTGTATTGAAGAACTGAAATAAATTAACTTTTTGATGATATTCTAGTTTAGTGAGATGCACCTGTATACTGTATGCATTGTAATTTACTTTGGGTAGCTGTAGACTTTAAATTAGATATTGGGGCATAAAACATCAGGTGTCAAAATAATTTAGAATGCCATGAATACGTTGTCCTTTTTTCACAAAGTGTTTCCTAAGAGAAGCTTAAAGGCGTTGCGCCACGAACAAAAGTGTATTTTAATCAACAGATCCTGGAATAATAATAACTTCCACAATTAGATGTGTTTAAAAAATTATTCCTCTGCTGATAAAATCTTATAAATGTGCCCCTGCTATGTACTGTGTAATGGCTGTGTCTGACCGTGCAGGAACATGGTCTGATCATACCACATCTCCTGGGCAGGGGAGGACGCAAAAGAGAATATATAGATAGCACAGCAGGGGATCACAGTTGATTCTTTTTGTGAGTAAAACATTTCGCTGCCTGTTTTTAAACAGTATTTTACCTCAAAGAAAGAATCGGCTGGGATGCCATGCTGTAATGTCTGTATACTCTTCCTCCCCTGCCCAGGAGCTGTGGTATGATCAGACCATGTTCCTGCACAGTCAGACACAGCCATTACACAGTACACAGCAGGGGCAGCACATTTATAAGATTAGCTCAGTACAGGAACATTTTTTTAAACACATCCAATTGTGGAGTTTATTTTTATTCCAAGATCTGTTTATGAAAATATACTTTTGTTTGTGGCACAACCTCTTTTAACCCTTCGCCCCCCAAGCTTGTTTGCATCTTCATGACCGGGCCAAATTTTACAATTCTGACCAGTGTCACTTTGAGGTAATAACTCTGGAACGGTAAAATTTGTTTGATATGACTTGCATTTATTTGTGAAAAAAGTCGGAAATTTGAAGGTTTGGGACTCCTTAAAATATTCTTCTAATTTAATCTCCCCTTTCCTACCATTAGCCCCACTCTGGGGTAACCCACTGCTCCCCCCTGGTATGAAGCCTCTCCCGCATTTTAAACCCTGGATTTTAGCTCGTATCACAGGAACCCATCATTTTTTTTAATGTTGATGGTTTGGTCTCAGTTCTTCAAGACAAACACAAATTTCCTCCTAAAGCAATTTTTCGCTACCTACAACTTAAAAACTTTGTTGGGTCTCTTCTAAGAAACTCTACCCTACATTATACAAAGGTGTCGACAAAATCCGCATGCCTCAGGGACAATTTCCCTTTACTCACATATTAATTACGCCTCAGATAGAAACCATCTAACTTATACTTCTCGTTGGGAATCAGATAGGGTTCTACCCTATCCGACTCTGATTGGTCTCAGGTTTGGTCTTCCTCTACAGGAGGTATGTTGAATGCTGGAAACCAATTAGAAAGTTTTAACCAGATGGTACCTGACTTCAGCCAGAGTGGCTAAAGCAGTTCCTGCATAGGCGGATTATAATGAGGGCAATCTGGGCGGCCGCCCGGGGGGCCCATGGCCAGATTGCCCTCATTACAATATGTGCGGCCCCAATGCGGCACAGACCGGCAGGCAGAGGCGGGGGGCCCCGGACCGCTCCCCCAGCAGCTGCGCACAGCCGCTGCTTCTTCTTCGGCCGGGCCAGCACTGCACCTGTTAACTTCCCTGTGCGCGACCGTGTCTGCTAGCATGACGTCACGCAGTGTGCGCCCTGCATTGCTGCACCAGACAGGAGCTGGATGACTGGAGCCGAGCCGGGGGATGGTAAGTGTGTGAGTGAGTGTGTGTGTGTGTGTGCAGGCAGATATCATTGTGTGATGTCTGTTTATATGTAGTTTTGTGTTTCAATTGTGTTTATGCGTGTCTGTATATGTTTGTGTGTGTGTACAGATGGCTACGCGCGGCCTCCCGCTGTGTACAGATGGCTACGCGCGGCCTCCCGCTGTGTACAGATGGCTACGCGCGGCCTCCCGCTGTGTACAGATGGCTACGCGCGGCCTCCCGCTGTGTACAGATGGCTACGCGCGGCCTCCCGCTGTGTACAGATGGCTACGCGCGGCCTCCCGCTGTGTAGATGGCTACGCGCGGCCTCCCGCTGTGTAGATGGCTACGCGCGGCCTCCCGCTGTGTACAGATGGCTACGCGCGGCCTCCCGCTGTGTACAGATGGCTACGCGCGGCCTCCCGCTGTGTACAGATGGCTACGCGCGGCCTCCCGCTGTGTACAGATGGCTACGCGCGGCCTCCCGCTGTATATACAGTGCTGGCCAAAAGTATTGACACCCCTGCAATTCTGTCAGATAATACTCAGTTTCTTCCTGAAAATGATTGCAATCACAAATTCTTTGGTATTATCTTCATTTAATTTGCTTGCAAGGAAAAACCACAAAAGAGAATGAAGCAAAAATCAAATCATTGATCATTTCACACAAAACTTTAGCCAAAATAACTGCGAACAACCGCTTCCAGTAACCATCAATGAGTTTCTTACAATGCTCTGCTGGAATTGTAGACCATTCTTCTTTGGCAAACTGCTCCAGGTCCCTGATATTTGAAGGGTGCCTTCTCCAAACTGCCATTTTGAGATCTCTCCACAGGTGTTCTATGGGATTCAGGTCTGGACTCATTGTTGGCCACCTTAGAAGTCTCCAGTGCTTTCTCTCAAACCATTTTATTGTCCTGCTGGAAGACCCATGACCTCTGAGGGAGACCCAGCTTTCTCACACTGGGCCCTACATTATGCTGCAAAAATTTGTTGGTAGTCTTCAGACTTCATAATGCCATGCACACGGTCAAGCAGTCCAGTGCCAGAGGCAGCAAAGCAACCCCAAAACATCAGGGAACCTCCGCCATGTTTGACTGTAGGGACCGTGTTCTATGCCTCTTTTTTTTTCCTGTACACTCTATGTTGATGCTTTTTCCCAGAAAGCTCTACTTTTGTCTCATCTGACCAGAGAACATTCTTCCAAAACGTTTTAGGCTTTCTCAGGTAAGTTTTGGCAAACTCCAGCCTGGCTTTTTTATGTATAGGGGTAAGAAGTGGGGTCTTCCTGGGTATCCTACCATACAGTCCCTTTTCATTTAGACACCGACGGATAGTACGGGTTGACACTGTTGTACCCTCGGACTTCAGGGCAGCTTGAACTTGTTTGGATGTTAGTCGAGGTTCTTTATCCACCATCCGCACAATCTTGTGTTGAAATCTCTCGTCAATTTTTCTTTTCCGTCCACATCTAGGGAGGTTAGCCACAGTGCCATGGGCTTTAAACTTCTTGATGACACTGCGCACGGAAGACACAGGAACATTCAGGTCTTTGGAGATGGACTTGTAGCCTTGAGATTGCTCATGCTTCCTCACAATTTGGTTTCTCAAGTCCTCAGACAGTTCTTTGGTCTTCTTTCTTTTCTCCATGCTCAATGTGGTACACACAAGGACACAGGACAGAGGTTGAGTCAACTTTAATCCATGTTAACAGGCTACAAGTGTGATTTAGTTATTGCCAACACCTGTTAGGTGCCACAGGTAAGTTACAGGTGCTGTTTATTATACGAATTAGAGAAGCATCACATGATTTTTCAAACAGTGCCAATACTTTTGTCCACCCCCTTTTTTAGGTTTGGTGTGGAATTATATCCAATTTGGCTTTAGGACAATTCTTTTTGTGTTTTTTCATTGAAGACAAAATAAATGAAGATAATAATGCCAAAGAAGTTGTGATTGCAATCATTTTCAGGAAGAAACTGAGTATTATCTGACAGAATTGCAGGGGTGCCAATACTTTTGGCCACCAGTGTAGATGGCTACGCGCGGCCTCCCGCTGTGTCTAGATGGCTACGCGCGGCCTCCCGCTGTGTCTAGATGGCTACGCGCGGCCTCCCGCTGTGTCTAGATGGCTACGCGCGGCCTCCCGCTGTGTCTAGATGGCTACGCGCGGCCTCCCGCTGTGTCTAGATGGCTACGCGCGGCCTCCCGCTGTGTCTAGATGGCTACGCGCGGCCTCCCGCTGTGTCTAGATGGCTACGCGCGGCCTCCCGCTGTGTCTAGATGGCTACGCGCGGCCTCCCGCTGTGTCTAGATGGCTACGCGCGGCCTCCCGCTGTGTGTAGGAGGATTGTGGCAGCTCATATTGTATGTGGGGGTCTCATACTGTATATAGGGGATGTCAGCATACTTAATTGTGCTCAATATTAAGTCATACAATTAATGTAAAAAAAAATATTATAATTAAAATATTAATACTGTGCCAAATTAATTTCACGTGAACTATCACATGATCTATCACAGGGGATCATGTGACACATCACGTGATACATCAGGTGTGTGTGTGTGTGTGTGTGTGTGTGTGTGTGTGTGTGTGTGTGTGTGGGTGTGTGTGTGTGTGTGGGTGTGTGTGTGTGGGTGTGTGTGTGGGTGGGGGGGGGGTGCACGCCTTCTAAACTGCCCAGGGCCCTTGCTACTCTTAATCCACCCCTGAGTTCCTGGCTACTCTTCCAAATGTTTTAGGGGTTGCTGCTCCTCTCGCGATATGTACCACATCTGGTGGCTTTGCCCAACAGCACGTAGGTTCTGGATCAGAGTGTATCAGCTTATCTTCTCAGTCACAAACATCAACCTTAAGAAAAAACCCTGGGACAACCTTCTCAATAAACAAATACAGCATATTCCTAAACATACTCACAATCTGATTTCCTTTATATTCCTAGCTGCTAAGCAGACCATAGCAATAGCCTGCCTGGAAAAAATCTGGTTTAGAAATATTTGAAGCTAAAAGGCGCTTAACCTGGTACATGATTAATGAAAAATGATCTTCTATACTACCAGACGAGGTTCTAACATTTGAGAGGAATCTGACTTCCCTGGGCTGAGTACGCCAACCATACAGCCTTTGCTACTACTTCCTTCCGCTTACATGCTCCTGACTCCCCTGTTTCTCTGTGAAACATTGCATCGGAAATAGACCTATTTCGCTATTCTTCATGGGAACGCCCCTCTCTCTTTACCCCCCCCCCTACTCCTTGTCACCTCCGCCCCATTTTGTTGTTTAAGTGTTAACTTTTCCATGATACCCCTTTTCATATGAACGTACTACAAAGTTTCATTTGTATTTCAAAATTGTTATGATCATATTTTCAATAAAAATTTATTGTTGAAAAAAAAAAGTTGGAAATTTGGCAAAAATTTTGAAAATTTTGCAATTTTAAAACTTATAATTTTTATGCCCTTAAATCAGAGAGTTAGGTCACATAAAATAGTTCATAAATAACATTTCCCACATGTCTACTTTACATCAGCACAATTTTTGAAAAAAAAATTTTTGTTTGGAAGTTATAAGGGTTAAAAGTTGACCAGCGATTTCTCATTTTTCCAACAAAATTTACAAAATCTTTGTTTTTAGGGGCCACATCACATTTGAAGTGACTTTGAGGGGTCTATTTGACAATACCCAAAGGTGACACCATTCTAAAAACTGCTCCCTTCAAGGTGCTCAAAACCACATTCAAGATGTTATTAACCCTTCAGGTGCTTCACAGGAAATAATGGAATGTGGAAGGAAAAATTGAACATTTAAATGTTACTTTAGACCCAATTTTTTTTACTTTCACAAGGGTAACAGGAGAAAATGGACCACAAAATTTACTGTGCAATTTCTCCTGAGCATGCCGATACCTCATATGTGAAAGACGGGCCGCATGTCAGTGTCCACGGGTGATCCGCAGCCTCTGATGCACGCATAGTTGATATGGGATTTCTAGAGATCCCATCCACTATGCTGCAATATCTGGACGCTGCGGGTTTAACGCTGTATAAACACGCAGCGTCAAACCTGCAGCGGCTCCTGATCGTGACGACGTACCCAAACTCATCCGCAGCATGTCAATTTCTGTAGCGGCGATTAGCGACTCCTCAAGAGAATTTGATATGCTGCGGTCCTGAAAGAAACGCCGCATATCAGTGTCCACGGGTGATCCGCAGCCTCTAATTCACGCATAGTGGACATGGAATTTCTAGAAATCCCATCCATGATGCTGTAACATCTGGACGCTGCGGGTTTGACGCTATATAAACATGCAGCGGCTCCTGATCGTGGTCATGTACCCAAAACTCACCCGCAGCATGTCAATTTCTGTAGCGGACACACTAGTCTCCGCTGCAGATTTTGACCGATTGAAGTGTCATTATATGTGCTAGATTCACATGTACCGACAACAAAAGTGCAGCATTAGAACACCGCATTTTGGACCGTGCAAAAATACGTTGTGTCCAAAGTGCTGCTGAGTGCTTATTGGGGGGTGTAGCAGCTAACCAAACAGCTATGAGCTGTTAATAATGGCCAGGGACCATGTTTGCAAATGGCACCTTCCTAGGCTAAAAATAGCAGCTCACAGCTGCCGCATAAATTACATGAATGGAAATGCTAATGACATTGGGCGAATGAGATTGGCTGACACTTAGCTCTTTTGTTTGGTGATGACAAGTTGTCAATCAGACCCTTTCATCACTAAACCTAATTAAAGTAAAGTAAAGAGTTAAATAAACACACAAACACAGAGCAAACACTTTATTTGAAATACAACAGACTCGTTCTTTAATCATTTAAATTAACCAATATACTCACCCTAGTTCTGATGGTAATCCAAGGGTGTTTTCAAATCCTGATCGTGCACACATAGCCTTAGCCCCATATTTTACATTTTCACTCTGGGAAATAGGTAAAAATGGCACCAAAGATTGTCCCACAATTTATGCTGAATGTAGAAATATCCCATTTGATTAGCTATACAGCGAGACTCGGGAGGGACGTAGCGCTATTTGCCTCCTGGACCACAGATTTTTCTAGAATAGTTTGCAGACTCCATATACAGAGCCCCTAAGTGCTATAAGAGCAGAATCCCCCCTCAAGTGACCCAATTTTGGAAATTATACTCCTTTGGGAATTTATCTACAGGTGTAGTCAGGGCTGTGGAGTCAGAGTAGTGAAGTCGGAGTCCATTTTGGTGTAGTCGGTATAAAATGGACCAACTCCAACTCCTAAAATATATAATAAATTAGGTACAGTAGTTCAATGCAGTTTGTGGGGAATATTTTTTAATAAGAATTTGCGAAAGTTATGAAATGTCCTATAAATGTCTGTCCTATTCCTGATCTAAGGGTCTAGACTTTTAGCTGAGATGAATCTGTGCTACAGTAAATTTATCACTTAAACATGAGCCATGTATGAGGGAGTCGGAGTCGTGGAGTCAGAGTTGGAGTCGGTGTCATGGAAATTGAGGAGTCGGAGGTTTGGCTTACTGACTCCACAGCCCTGGGTGTAGTGACTATTTTGACTCCATAGTTGTTTTTCAGAAGCAAGCAGCAGTGGATATTGCTGAGTGAAAATTGCAAATTGCCGTTGTAGTGACCAGTACGTTGTAGTGACCAGTAAGTTGTGCCCAGTTCATGCTTCTGGAGACATGCACCCAGTAAATTAGACAGGCTTTCATCACTACAGAGATGCCAAACATGTGGAGTCTAAATGTGGTTTAGGCACACTGGGGCTCAGAAGGGAGGGGAGCATTTGGATTTGGCAGCACAGATTTGCTTAATTTCTTTTAGGGGGCGAGGCACAATAGCGCTTTTCCAGAGTCTTTGTGCTACCAGTAACGTGGAAGCCCCCTATAATTCCATTGATAGATGACATACCTGAGTGGGTGCTACTTGATTTTTTTGTATATTAATTTGAAGCTTTTGTTAGGAATATTTTACATAACATTTTGGATCACATTTACCCAACGTTTTACGCTGAGCACTTATATTGGGGTTTCCCTCTAAATCTCCGTTTGACGTGATTCAGATGAAACCCCTGAGGGATTCATTCACTTTAATGAGGCAGCAGAGTTACTCTGGACTCCATCTGGCCTCTGTTTAGCGGTCTCCTTTTTTTTAAAGGTGCACAAAACTGTGGCCGACAGCACTTTTATGCACTCCTAAAAAGACGGACACCGGCCAGACGGCGACCACAGTGCCTCCATCTGCCTCATTATAGGAAATCTTCACCTGGGGTTCCGTCTGAATCATGAATTTCAGAGATTTACATAGAAACCTGTGCGCCGAGCCTTACTGCGATCTTTGGGAGGCAGAATGAACAAATCAGCAGCAGGAGAAGAATTGGTTTTAATTTTTTACGCCATTTCTCGTGCTGCATAAGTGATTAGACGACTTTATTCTTCGGGTCGGTGCGATTACAGCGATACCAGATTTATATCGGGTTTTTATGCTTGACTGCAGTCACACACTAAAAGACGCTTTTTAAAAAAAATAGTTTTTGCATCTCCATTTTTTGAGAGCTATAAGTTTTACATATTTCCGCCGACAGTCATGTGAGGGCTTGATTTTTGCGGGACAAGTTGACGTTTTGATTGGTACCATTTCTGGGCACATTTTTGATGGCTTTCCATTCCAATTTTTGGGAGGCAGAATGAACAAAAAACAGCAATTCAGGAACTGTTTTTTTTAATGTCGTTATGCGTGTGGTAAAATTGATAAGGCAGCTTTATTCTTTGGGTCAGTACGATTACAGCGATACCTCATTTATGTCATTTTTTTATGTTTTGGCGCATTTTTAATGTTTTACGCAATAAAAACAATTTTATAGAAAAAATAATTATTTTTGTATTGCTGTGTTTTAAGAGCTATAACTTTTTTATTCTCCTGATGGAGCTTTATGGTGGCTTATTTTTTTCAGGACAAGATGACGTATTAAGAGATACCATATTTATTTACATTTGTTTTTTTATCGCGTTTTATTCCACTTTTTGTTCAGCGGTATGATGATAAAGTATAGTTTTTTGCCTTCTTTTTTATTTTTTTTACAGTCTTCACTAAAGAGGTTAACTAGTGGGACAGTTTTATAGGTCGGGTTTTTCCGGACGCGAAGATACCAAATATGTGTACTTTTTTTGTTTATATATTCATAAAAATATTTATATATTTTTATTTTATTATTATTTTGGATTTTTTATATATACAGTACAGACCAAAAGTTTGGACACACCTTCTCATTTAAAGATTTTTCTGTATTTTCATGACTATGAAAATTGTACATTCACACTGAAGGCATCAAAACTATGAATTAACACATGTGGAATTATATACTTAACAAAAAAGTGTGAAACAACTGAAAATATGTCTTATATTCTAGGTTCTTCAAAGTAGCCACCTTTTGCTTTGATGACTGCTTTGCACACTCTTGGCATTCTCTTGATGAGCCAATTCTCTTTCATTGCAAGCGCCTCAGCGTTCAGAAGTGAACACGGCATACGCATGCTCACAGAGCAAGAAGAAATTAAAGAGCTGGAAGCTGTCAAAATATAGCTGCTGGTCCAACCACTGTGGTCCCTGGGAATCTGCCCGAGGGCCAGATAAAAGGTCATCAAGGGCCATAAACGGCCTGAGGTTCCCCACCCCTGCTTTACAAGCTGTCAGCACTGCACTGACAGACAAACTACGCATGATCTAGCAAGTTTGCTAGCTCTGGTGACCCAGACGTTGATAGCCCCCCCCCCCTCAACCCCCGCGATCCATGGGCAGTGATGACTTTCTCCCTCTGCCCGCTCTCTAAATACTGCAATCGATTTCGATCACAGTATTTGTGGGGTTAAAGTGCCGGAAGCCGAATTAGCTGACACCTGGCGGTGATCGTGCGTGCACAGCCTCTATGCATGCAAAATCGCTTGGACGTACCCATACGTCCAATGTCTTTAAGTACCAGGTGACCTGGACGTATGGATACGTCCAAGGTTGTAAAGGGGTTAAGAAACTTCCATCAGGTATGGGGTTTTATTGTTTTTTCAGCTGAGAAAAACTGATGAAACTGAGCAAATTCTAATGGTAAACACAGACATACTGACCAAACTCTGATGACACTCTAATCAAAAACACGAGGGAAATTCAGACCGTTTCTTTGCATACAGTACAAGAAAAATAACTGACATGTGAAGGTGCCCTTAAGCTGATGTTTTGATCATGTAACTGCTGGTTATATTATGACTATTTAAATTGTTTAACTATAACAATATGATGAAAAGTGTGTGCAATACATAAGATCAATTGTACAGATTTGAGCTAATTTTCATGCTGAAAATTTGCCTACTGTAAGTAAAAAACAGCGGGGCTCATTTATGAAAGATATTTAACAATTAACATTCTAGCACGTTACAATTCATAGCGGACTTGTACAGACAATAAAGACATAACAGGGTAACACATAATTCAAGAGATACCAAAAGGAGTAAGGGCTCTGCTTGGAAGCTTAAAATCTATAAGGAAAAAGGGGAGACACGAAAGGTATATTGTAAAAAGTGTTGTATTGTATGGTCCAGCCATCAATATAATAAATAGGGTATTCACATAACGTTGCATGAACCAGTCACCCTCCATAAGTAAGAATGCTATTAAGTGCATGAAGGGTGTGTGAACAGATGCTACGAAGGACCAGAATTGGAGGAAAATTTTGGAAGGGCAAAACAGAAATAGATAAGTGAGGTGAGGCCAGTCTAAAGATATGTGCTTTTAGGGCACTCTTAAAACTGTGGGTACTGGGCATTAATCAAATTGTCCTAGGTAGGGAATTCCAGAGAATTCGCGCAGCATACACAAAATCTTGGAGACAGCAGTGGGAGGTTTGGATTATTGAGGGTGTTAGTCTTATGACAGAGATGACAGAGGAGTTATAGGGTGGTGTAGAACTGCTCAGAGCTTTATGGATGAGAGTATTAAGTATATATTGGACTAGATGGTGGCCCGCATCGGGTATTCTAGAATATGTATGCGGCCGACCGCGACCAATCAGCAAAGCGGTGTTTAAATTTAGTGCCAATCAGCAAATAGTATTAGTGAGGACCGGGGAGCGGCGCTGCCTGTGCGGGTACTTCCGCTGCGAGCAGCAGAAGTATCCCGACCGGCGGCGCCGCTCCCTGGTCCTCCCTTCACACTTGCTGTCGGGAGATCAGCGGCCCTAGCCGCTGATCTCCTGACGGTAGCCACATGGAGGTCAGCGATGCCGCCGGTCGGGGTACTTGTGCTGCGAGCAGCCGGGAGATGACCGCCTAGCGCCGGTCAGCTCCAGGCTGCATCGCCGCTGACCTCTGTGCAGAGCGGTGTTTAAATTTGGTGCCAACATCGCTGATTGGTCGCGGCCGGCGGCCACGACCAATCAACCCAGTGGTGTTTAAATTTGGCGCCAATATCGCTGATTGATCGCGGCCGGCGGCCGCAACCAATCAGCGAACCGTGTTAGTGAGGACCGGAGAGCGTGTTTAAATTTGGCGCCAATATCGCTGATTGGCGTAACGTATTAGTGAGGACCGGGGAGCGGCGCTGCCTGTGCGGGTACTTCCGCTGCGAGCAGCCGGGAGATGAGCGGCTGCTCGCAGCAGAAGCATCCCGACCGGCGGCGCCGCTCCCAGGTCCTCCCTTCACACTTGCCGTCGGGAGATCAGTGGCCCTAGTAGCCTCATGGATGTCAGCGGCGCAGCAGGTCGGGGTAGTTCTGCTGCGAGCAGCCGCTCATCTCCCGGCTGCTCGCAGCGGAAGTACCCGACAGCTGGTATGCTGTCTTGGGGCAGGTTGATATTGTGTATCAAAAACCTGGTGACAGGTTAGGCAGGGGGCCCCGCTGTCAATCAGCATGATATCGGCAGCCACGCCCCATAAACAGAGCAGAACAGAAGAGAAGCAGCTGCTCTGTCAACGTGATGTCAGTGGAAGCTGCAGAATCGCTAGTTAGTTTTTAGCTACATAGTAAGGGTATGTGCACACGGTAAGGAGCCGCTGTGGGTTTGAAGCTGAATGTTATGCTAAGTCAAACCCGCAGCGGCCAGCTGTTACAGCATAGTGGATGGAATTTGTAGAAATCCCATGTCCACTATGCGTCTGTGGCTCACCCATGGAAACTGACATGCGGCATTTCTTTCCAGACCGCAGAATGTCAATTTCTCCGGCGGGTCCGCAAGTGGGCTTTCCTCATAGACTAACCTCTATGAGGAAAGTCCGAAGGTGAAAAAAAAAATGGTGCCGCTCATTTGCATAAAACGAGCGGAAGCCACCGGTGGCTAATCCGCTGTGTTGGGGCCGCAGGCGGATTCGGACAGTGTGCACATACTCTAAAAAATAAATTCGTCGTGGATTAACCCCTTTAATAGGTTGAGCCCTAAGATTACACCAGCTATAAGTTGGCTTATTTTAGTACACTAATAGTACAAATTGTGGTGCAATTTTGTCGCAAGGCATCACAATTTAGGTCACAACCCTTTTGTTCTCACTTTTTAACAGACTATGCTACTTGTCAAATGTCTAGACACATGTGTCTAAAATACCATAAATGACATGTAAAGCATGTAAGACCGTTTTTGTCACAAATTAAGCTCTAATGAAGCTTAGTAAATCAGTCCCATTGCATGTATTTTTTTTATCCTATAGCTACCTTATCCGGGCATTTAGAATACATTATGTATCCTCTATTGCTCAAACAGACTGTGCAGACGCTTATTAAAGCAATGTTATGCATTATTGTTGTTATTTTTAAATACATAATAGTCTTTCCCGCTTACAGTATTCAGCTTAACAGTTAAATAAATATGTGTATAAGTATAGACAAGTCAAAGAGAAAACTACAACACAAAAAATAAACTGTAGTTTAACAGATATGGCAGTAGATGGATAGATAGATAGATATTAGATATATGATAGATAGATAGATAGATAGATAGATAGATAGATAGATAGATAGATAGATGGATAGAATGTGTGTTTATTTGTGGTGTGTTGAGGTCTATGTGCATTGCTCATTTTTCAGACAACTGGTGTCTGAAATGTTAAACATGGTCTATGTAATAAGATATATATAGCTAGAGATAACGCAGAGATAGATGGATGGATAGATAGATTTGAGATATTTAGATAGATATCAGATAGATGTGAGATGTGTAGATAAATTTGATACAGATATGATATTTAGATCGATATGATATTTAGCTAGATATATAGATAGAAATAAGATATATATGTGACAGAAATTAGATTTTCAGAAACAGTTATCAGCTACATAGTATTAGATAAAATATTTATTGAGAAAGATTAATATATATATATATATATATATATATATATATATATATATTAGCAGAATATGCAAACATCAATGAGATACAAAACACAATACATCCACTCATGTATAATTCACATATCCCATAAACGGAGACATATCATACACATGATGGCTATTTCTACAGCATTTACCCTATGGATTTGTATAGAAAATGCTATATATTCATCTATCCGTGTAGTTCCACGATGATGTTGTGGCTTGTGAGGACAGCAGAGAGGCTGCTGAGTGCTTGGCCCAGAAGTGGGGTTCAGTGAGCACTATGTGAGTTGGGGTGCCCAGTGTGACTCACCCGGCGGCATTGTGTCCCCTCCCGGGATAGGGTGGCATCGGGTGACAGTCAGCAGCAGGAGAGGGAGCATCAGTAATTGAAGCATGGTGCAGGAACTTGCCAGCGTCACTGTGTCCTAGGACCTGTGTCTGGGAGCTGTCTACCTGTCTGTGGCGGCGGTCTGTCTCCTCAGATGTGCTCTCTGTGTCTGACGAGGTCTTTCTATCTGTGTCTCCTAAGAATTGTGTGTTCTCCAATGTTTCCGTGACCCTCCCCTGTTGTTTGCCACTTCTCCCTGTGTCTGGATCCCTGTGTGTGCCTCTCTCAGCCTCTGTCTAGTCTGTCAGTATCTCCCCCTTATTTGTGCCCCTATGTCTGTCCTGTGTCTAAGTGCTGTCTGTGTCTCAGACTTGTGAGTACAATCTGTCTGCCCCCTCCTCTGCACTTCTTTATTTCCCCTGGTCTCCCCCTCCTCTCCCCTTTTTCCTCCTGATCCCCCCACGCTGGAGTCTGTTTTCTCTCTATGGCTCTTCACTTTTGTTGTCCTATAGCTTCACCTGTCTGTGTGTGTATGCGCCTGTCTGCCCGGTGTCTGGCCGCGTCTGGGAATGCGCCTATACTCTATATACGCCTGTCTGACTTCTGCTCCCTGTGACACGTGAGAACATTTCTGTAACTTTATCCACTTGCCCGTTGTGAGTCTGTGTGTGGGTGTGTCAGCGTGAGTGTGCCAGTGTGTGTGTGTGCCCGGTGGTCCTGTCTGCCTCACGCCTCATAAACTCCAGGACTTAGCTGTGCGCAACGTCTCCGGCCCCCCTGTGCCCTGGCTTTCCCGCGCAGGTATGTGCAGGCAGGCGCAGTGTGGGAGGTAATAGCCAGAGCTGTAGGAGAGCTGCCCTCTCCGACACTGTGCTGCTTTATAGATGTGCTGCTATATGTATAGATGTGCTGCTATATGTATAGATGTGCTGCTATATGTATCTGGTGCTATAGGTATAGATGTGGTGCTATAGGTATAGACGTGCTGCTATATGTATAGATGTGCTGCTATATGTATAGATGTGCTGCTATATGTATCTGGTGCTATATGTATAGATGTGGTGCTATAGGTATAGATGTGCTGCTATATATATCTGGTGCTATATGTATAGATGTGGTGCTATAGGTATAGATGTGCTGCTATAGGTATAGATGTGGTGCTATAGGTATAGATGTAGTGCTATATATATCTGATGCTATATGTATAGATGTGGTGCTATATGTATAGATGTGCTGCTATATATATCTGGTGCTATATGTATAGATGTGGTGCTATAGGTATAGATGTGCTGCTATAGGTATAGATGTGGTGCTATATGTATAGATGTGGTGCTATATGTATATATGTGATGCTATATATATAGATGTGGTGCTATAGGTATAGATATGCTATATGTATAGATGTAGTGCTATAGGTATAGATGTGGTGTTATATGTATAGATGTGGTGCTATATGTATAGATGTGGTGCTATATATAGCTGGTGCTATATGTATATATGTGGTGCTATATGTATAGATGTGGTGCTATATATAGCTGGTGCTATATGTATATATGTGGTGCTATATATATCTGGTGCTATATGTATAGATGTGGTGCTATATGTATAGTTGTGGTGCTATATATATCTGGTGCTATATGTGGTGCTATATGTATAGATGTGGTGCTATATATATGTAGTGCTATATACAGTTAGGTCCATATATATTTGGACAGATACAACATTTTTCTAATTTTGGTTCTAGACATTACCACAATGAATTTTAAACAAAACAATTCAGATGCAGTTGAAGTTCAGACTTTCAGCTTTCATTTGAGGGTATCCACATTAAAATTGGGTGAAGGGTTTAGGAGTTTCAGCTCCTTAACATGTGCCACCCTGTTTTTAAAGGGACCAAAAGTAATTGGACAATTGACTCCAAGGCTATTTCATGGACAGGTGTGGGCAATCCCTTTGTTATGTCATTCCCAATTAAGCAGATAAAAGGCCTGGAGTTGATTTGAGGTGTGGTACTTGCATTTGGAAGGTTTTGCTGTGAAGTAAACATGCGGTCAAAGGAGCTCTCCATGCAGGTGAAACAAGCCATCCTTAAGCTGCAAAAACAGAAAAAACCCATCCGAGAAAATGCTACAATATTAGGAGTGTCATAATCTACAGTTTGGTACATCCTGAGAAAGAAAGCACTGGTGAACTCATCAATGCAAAAAGACCTGGGCGCCCACGGAAGACAACAATGGTGGATGATGGCAGAATAATCTCCATGGTGAAGAGAGACCCCTTCACAACAGCCAACCAAGTGAAGAACACTCTCCAGGAAGTAGGTATATCAATATCCAAATCTACCATAAAGAGAAGACTGCATGAAAGTAAATACAGAGGGTTCACTGCACGGTGCAAGCCACTCATAAGCATCAAAAATAAAAAGCCTAGACTGGACTTTGCTAAAAAAACATCTAAAAAAGCCAGCACAGTTCTGGAAGAACATTCTTTGGACAGATGAAACCAAGATCAACCTCTACCAGAATGATGGAAAGAGAAAAGTATGGCGAAGGCGTGGTACAGCTCATGATCCAAAGCATACCACATCATCTGTAAAACACTGCGGAGGCAGTGTGACGGCTTGGGCATGCATGGCTGCCAGTGGCACTGGGTCACTAGTGTTTATTGATGATGTGACACAGGACAGAAGCAGCGAATGAATTCTGATGTATTCAGAGCCATACTGTGTGCTTAGATCCAGCCAAATGCAGCCGAACTAATTGGTCGTCGTTTCATACTACAGATGGACAATGACCCAAAACATAAAGCCAAAGCAACCCAGGAGTTTATTAAAGCAAAGAAGTGGAATATTCTTCAATGGCCAAGTCAGTAACCTGATCTCAACCCAATTGAGCATGTATTTCACTTGTTAAAGACTAAACTTCAGATAGAAAGGCCCACAAACAAACAGCAACTGAAAACCACCGCAGTGAAGGCCTGGCAGAGCATCAAAAAAGGAGGAAACACAGGGTCTGGTGATGTCCATGAGTTCAAGACTTCAGGCAGTCATTGCCAACAAAGGGTTTTCAACCAAGTACTAGAAGTGAACATTTTATTTAATCTGTCCAATTACTTTTGGTCCCTTTAAAAACAGGGTGGCACATGTTAAGGAGCTGAAACTCCTAAACCCTTCATGCAATTTTAATGTGGATACCCTCAAATGAAAGCTGAAAGTATGAACTTCAACTGCATCTGAATTGTTTTGTTTAAAATTCATTGTGGTAATGTCTAGAACCAAAATTAGAAAAATGTTGTCTCTGTCCAAATATATATGGACCTAACTGTATATATGGTGCTTTATGTATAGATGTGGTGCTATATGTATAGATGTGGTGCTATATGTATATATGTGGTGCTATATATATCTGCTGCTATATGTATAGATTTGGTGCTATATGTATATATGTGGTGCTATATATAGCTGGTGCTATATGTATAGATGTGGTGCTATATGTATAGATGTGGTGCTATATATATATGGTGCTATATGTATAGATGTGGTGCTGTATA
Organism: Phyllobates terribilis; assembly: GCF_046119375.1. Classification (NCBI taxonomy): domain Eukaryota; kingdom Metazoa; phylum Chordata; class Amphibia; order Anura; family Dendrobatidae; genus Phyllobates; species Phyllobates terribilis. The sequence goes on along the minus strand of NW_027362761.1, from coordinate 14,148,046 downwards.
GATGTGGTGCTATATGTATAGATGTGGTGCTATATATATCTGCTGCTATATGTATAGGTGTGGTGCTATAAGTATAGATGTGGTGCTATATATAGCTGGTGCTATATATATTTGGTGCTATATGTATATATGTGGTGCTATCTATATGTAGTGCTATATATATATATCTGGTGCTATATGTATATATGTGGTGCAATATGTATAGATGTGTTGCTATATATAGCTGGTGCTATATGTATATATGTGGTGCTATATACAGTACAGACCAAAGGTTTGGACACACCTTCTCATTTAAAGATTTTTCTGTATTTTTTTGACTATGAAAATTGTACATTCACACTGAAGGCATCAAAACTATGAATTAACACATGTGGAATTATATACTTAACAAAAAAGTGTGAAACAACTGAAAATATGTCTTATATTCTAGGTTCTTCAAAGTAGCCACCTTTTGCTTTGATGACTGCTTTGCACACTCTTGGCATTCTCTTGATGAGCTTCAAGAGGTAGTCACCGGAAATGGTCTTCCAACAATCTTGAAGGAGTTCCCACAGATGCTTAGCACTTGTTGGCCCTTTTGCCTTCACTCTGCGGTCCAGCTCACCCCAAACAATCTCGATTGGGTTCAGGTCTGGTGACTGTGGAGGCCAGCTCATCTGGCGTAGCACCCCATCACTCTCCCTCTTGGTCAAATAGCCCTTACACAGCCTGGAGGTGTGTTTGGGGTCATTGTCCTGTTAAAAAATAAATGATGGTCCAACTAAATGTAAACCGGATGGAATAGCATGCCGCTGCAAGATGCTGTGGTAGCCATGCTGGTTCAGTATGCCTTCAATTTTGAATAAATCCCCAACAGTGTCACCAGCAAAGCACCCACACACCATCACACCTCCTCCTCCATGCTTGACGGTGGGAACCAGGCATGTAGAGTCCATCCGTTCACCTTTTCTGCGTCGCACAAAGACATGGTGGTTGGAACCAAAGATCTCAAATTTGGACTCATCAGACCAATGCACAGATTTCCACTGGTCTAATGTCCATTCCTTGTGTTCTTTAGCCCAAACAAGTCTCTTCTGCTTGTTGCCTGTCCTTAGCAGTTGTTTCCTAGCAGCTATTTTACCATGAAGGCCTGCTGCACAAAATCTCCTCTTAACAGTTGTTGTAGAGCTGTGTCTGCTGCTAGAACTCTGTGTGGCATTGACCTGGTCTCTAATCTGAGCTGCTGTTAACCTGCGATTTCTGAGGCTGGTGACTTGGATAAACTTATCCTCAGAAGCAGAGATGACTCTTGGTCTTCCTTTCCTGGGGCGGTACTCATGTGAACCAGTTTCTTTGTAGCGCTTGATGGTTTTTGCAACTGCACTTGGGGACACTTTCAAAGTTTTCCAAATTTTTCGGACTGACTGACCTTCATTTCTTAAAATAATGATGGCCACTTGTTTTTCTTTACTTAGCTGCTTTTTTCTTGCCATAATACAAATTCTAACAGTCTATTCAGTAGGACTATCAGCTGTGTATCCACCAGACTTCTGCACAACACAACTGATGGTCCCAACCCCATTTATAAGGCAATAAATCCCACTTATTAAACCTGACAGGGCACACCTGTGAAGTGAAAACCATTTCCGGTGACTACCTCTTGAAGCTCATCAAGAGAATGCCAAGAGTGTGCAAAGCAGTCAAAGCACAAGGTGGCTACTTTGCAGAACCTAGAATATAAGACATATTTTCAGTTGTTTCACACTTTTTTGTTAAGTATATAATTCCACGTGTGTTAATTTATAGTTTTGATGCCTTCAGTGTGAATGTACAATTTTCATAGTCATGAAAATACAGAAAAATCTTTAAATGAGAAGGTGTCCAAACTTTTGGTCTGTACTGTATATCTGCTGCTATATGTATAGGTGTGGTGCTATATGTATAAGTGTGGTGCTATATGTGCCATCAGCTGCTCTGTGACCTCTTGTCTGCTATTCCAGTCAGTATTTTGTTTGCAACCACTAGCTCACAATTTTTGAGGGTTCTGTGGCATGTCTGTCTGAAGAGATTTATCAGTGTCTCTGTCAAAAGATGTCACCAGTCCCCCAGGGCTGGTGTTTTTCCTGTCAGCCCCATGCAGTTTTACTGCTCTGTGGAGAATACACCACCAGGTGCCCACTCAAAAGACCATAATTGATAAAAACAGACAAGTTCACCCATGACTAACATTTGTTGAGTGGGATGTAACAAAGAATGCTAGTTCTAGCCCACACTGCCATTGTCTGGAAAGAAGCTGGCCACGTCTGAGATCTCTAGCCAATAGTTGAAAGAACGTTATTTCGTTGTGACAAAAAATCTTTTGTCCAGGAGCCAACTTTGTCAGATAGTCCCGATCTTTGCCCAGAGTCATTGAGCATATATGGTCAGTCTGAACGACGGTAGCGGCCGGCATGGACTAAAGGTGCCCATACACATTAATGTTTGAGGTATGAATCTACATGATCCAGCACTTCACTGAAACTTCTGCCATTTTTATTCCTTTAGCAGTAAAAACACATCAGTGCAGACTTACAATCAACACATAGCAGTGTGGTGCACAGCAGCCAATGCGTTTCTAACTTATCACTTCTTCCTCATGGCAGGACTCTGACTACAGTCACATGTACATATACAATCCTCCGCCTATCAGCCATTTCTAAGAAAAACACTATAGTATTTAGAGACATGAACACACATATCTACCTACATGCCCTGTATTAGGTTAAGTCCACACGTAGCGTTTATGCGTTTTCGCAGCGGTTTTTCCTCGCGGAAACGCATCAAAAATGCTTGGTAATCGCTCGGCCAGCTATTGCAATGGCAATCCTGATGTGCTGTGCACATGATGCGGAAATTTCCGCTCAGGATTGGCATTGCATTTTAAAACACAGCATATCCTTTCTATGCACCGTTTCCCGCCCATTGACTTTAATTGAACGGCAGCAAATCCGCAGGTATAATATTTATACGTGCGGATTTGCTGCCGTTCAGTTAAAGTCAATGGGTAGCAGAAACGCTGCATAGAGTGGTACCCGGGTCGGCTGGGGAGGACTACTACTACCATCTTCCGACCGCCGGTCCCACTGATAGCAGCGAGAGTGGCGTGGCTGAGGGAAGTAGTGGTCTCCTCAGCCAAGCCGGGACTTCGCGCAGTGTAAAAAACAAAAACACTATGCTCACCTGTCCGGTGTCCTCGCGATGTCCACCGGCGTTCTGATCCCTCGGCGGCCGGCTGTACACTGCCGGGAGCGCGCTCGCTCCCAGCAGTGTACATCGCTACGCTGCCAGGACCTGGGGTCATGTGAGCCCTCAGCTGAGAGTTCACGTGACCTCACTTTATGGCACCGGTGCTGCGTGGGAACATTCTCAAGAGTGTTCCCAACAGTACTGATGCTGAGGTCACCGGTGCTGATCAGCTGATCTTCAGCTGATGAACCCCAGTGACCTCACTCCTCAGCAGCAATGTAAACTGACAGAAGTGATTACACCACTGTCAGTGTACATTGCTGTCTTCTACAGCAGTGACATCAGTGATTGCTGATGTCACTGCTGACGAAGTGATCCGGATCGCCGAGGGACAATCATGACGGCGGTAATCGTGGACTACGACATGATGTCGGACAGGTGAGGGATATGGTTGTGTTTTATTTTATTTATTTTTTTTTACAGAAGATCGAGTGCTTCGAAGACTGAGCGTGAAATAAAAAAAAATTAAAACCGTGTGTCATTTTATTTCATTAAAATACTTTATTCTGGCCGTATCTTTTATTGAAAAAGCTGCAAAAACTTTACTACGTGGTTAGTAATGGGGGCGTCCATTACTAACCTGGGCTTCACGTCAGCCGCCAATACAAGGTTGACATGAACCTCACTCGCCACCACTACAGGGCAGTGGGAAGAGCGGAGGTTAAGCACCAGATTTGGCACATCTTATGGATGCGCCATTTCTGGGACTACTGAGGGGTGATATTATTAGCTGCGGAGGGGGCTTGTATCCATGGCCCCTTCCTTGGCTATTAATATCAGCCCGCAGCTGTCTGTTTAGTTTTTCTATAGGAGGACTCTACGTCAATTTTTTTCTGGAGTCCCCCTGTAATCTAGACAGTAAAGGCTAAGCAAACAGCTGTAGGCAGTTATTAATAGCCAGGAAACATTTTTGGCTAATGGCCCCTTCCCCAGCTACTAATATCAGTCACCAGCGGTCAGATTTCCCTCTGCTGGTTATGAAAATGACGCAGGAGCCCACAACATTTTTTTTTAAATGTTTTAGGCTATGTGCCCACGATCCGGACGTAGCAGCACTTTGGATGCCGCATATTTTTGCTGCGTCCAAAACTTTGCATTTTATTGAACGCAGGTAAATCCACATGTGCTCACTGAACCATGCGGATTTACCGCATTCAGTACATTCTAGTGGTCAAATTTCTGTTACGGAGATTAGCGACTCAGCAAGAGAATTTGACACGCTGCAGTCCTGAAAGACGCGCCGCATGTCAGTGTCCACGGGTGATCCGCAGCCTCAGATGCACGCATAGTGGACATGGGATTTCTAGAAATACCATCCATTATGCTGTAACATCTGGACGCTGCGGGTTTGACGCTGTATAAACACGCAGCGTCAAAACCTGCAGCGGCCCCTGATCGTGGCCACGTACAGTACAGACCAAAAGTTTGGACAGACCTTCTCATTTAAAGATTTTTCTGTATTTTCATGACTCTGAAAATTGTACATTCACACTGAAGGCATCAAAACTATGAATTAACACATGTGGAATTATATACTTAACAAAAAAGTGTGAAACAACTGAAAATATGTCTTATATTCTAGGTTCTTCAAAGTAGCCACCTTTTGCTTTGATGACTGCTTTGCACACTCTTGGCATTCTCTTGATGAGCTTCAAGAGGTAGTCACCGGAAATGGTCTTCCAACAATCTTGAAGGAGTTCCCAGAGATGCTTAGCACTTTTTGGCCCTCTTGCCTTCACTCTGCGGCCCAGCTCACCCCAAACCATCTCGATTGGGTTCAGGTCTGGTGACTGTGGAGGCCAGGTCATCTGGCGTAGCACCCCATCACTCTCCTTCTTGGTCAAATAGCTCTTACACAGCCTGGAGGTGTGTTTGAGGTCATTGTTCTGTTGAAAAATAAATGATGGTCCAACTAAACGCAAACCGGATGGAATAGCATGCCGCTGCAAGATGCTGTGGTAGCCATGCTGGTTCAGTATGCCTTCAATTTTGAATAAATCCCCAACAGTGTCACCAGCAAAGCACTCCCACACCATCACACCTCCTCCTCCATGCTTCACGGTGGGAGCCAGGCATGTAGAGTCCATCCGTTCACCTTTTCTGCGTCGCACAAAGACACGGTGGTTGGAACCAAAGATCTCAAATTTGGACTCATCAGACCAATGCACAGATTTCCACTGGTCTAATGTCCATTCCTTGTGTTCTTTAGCCCAAACAAGTCTCTTCTGCTTGTTACCTGTCCTTAGCAGTGGTTTCCTAACAGCTATTTTACCATGAAGGCCTGCTGCACAAAGTCTCCTCTTAACAGTTGTTGTAGAGATGTGTCTGCTGCTAGAACTCTGTGTGGAATTGACCTGGTCTCTAATCTGAGCTGCTGTTAACCTGCAATTTCTGAGGCTGGTGACTTGGATAAACTTATCCTCAGAAGCAGAGATGACTCTTGGTCTTCCTTTCCTGGGGCGGTCCTCATGTGAGCCAGTTTCTTTGTAGCGCTTGATGGTTTTTGCAACTGCACTTGAGGACACTTTCAAAGTTTTCCAAATTTTTCGGACTGACTGACCTTCATTTCTTAAAGTCATGATGGCCACTGGTTTTTCTTTACTTAGCTGCTTTTTTCTTGCAATAATACAAATTCTAACAGTCTATCCAGTAGGACTATCAGCTGTGTATCCTCCTGACTTCTGCACAACACAACTGATGGTCCCAACCCCATTTATAAGGCAAGAAATCCCACTTATTAAACCTGACAGGGCACACCTTTGAAGTGAAAACCATTTCCGGTGACTACCTCTTGAAGCTCATCAAGAGAATGCCAAGAGTGTGCAAAGCAGTCATCAAAGCAAAAGGTGGCTACTTTGAAGAACCTAGAATATAAGACATATTTTCAGTTGTTTCACACTTTTTTAAGTATATAATTCCACATGTGTTAATTCATAGTTTTGATGCCTTCAGTGTAAATGTACAATTTTCAAAGTCATGAAAATACGGAAAAATCTTTAAATGAGAAGGTGTGTCCAAACTTTTGGTCTGTACTGTATCCAAACTCACCCGCAGCATGTCAATTTCTGTAGCGGACACTCTAGTCTCCGCTTCAGATTTTGACTGATTGAAGTGTCATTATATGCGGTGGATTCACATGTACTGAAAACAAAACTGCGGCATTAGAATACAGCAAAAATACGCTGCATCCAGAGCGCTGCTTATTGCTGTTCGTGGGGACGTAGCGGCTAATGACACAGCTGTGAAGTATTAATAACAGCCAGAGAGCATGTTTGCCTAATGGCTCCTTCCTAGGCTAAAAATAGCAGCTCACAGCTGCCCCAGAAATTACATGAATGGAAATGCTAATGAAGATTGGGTATATGGGATTAGTTGACACCTAGCTCTTTTGTTTGGTGATGACAAGGTGTCAATCAGACCCTTTCATTACCAAAATTAATTAAAGTAAACTAAAAAAAATAAACACACAGACACAGAGCAAACACTTCATTTGAAATACAACAGACACATTCTTAAATTATCCAATATACTCACCCCAGTTCTGACGGTAATCCAAGGGTTAAAGCAACGTCCCATGTTCCTTTTCAAATAACTTTATTTAGATCCAAAAAGCATTCATTGATGTACAAAAATACATTAAAAAATGCTTCAAAATCTCGGCAAGACGCACGTTTTTTTCTGCAGCGTTTTTCCTGCCAAGGAGTTGCAGAAACGCTGCAGAAATGTCTGCTTCAAATCCTAAACGTGCGCACATACCCCTAGTAAAACCCCAACTACAACTCCTCAAATACCAAGATTACCAATAGACAATAAAACTGTACATATGATTGCTATATCAAACATTTAGTAAAACATAAAGACTGCATTGACAAAATACTTTACAAGTACTCCGTATATGCTAATATTGTTTAGCATAATCACAATATAATGCAAATTCTGATTGTTATACAGTAACATGTATGAAGTATAATAGACTGTATGTTCACTTCTGTTGTCTACCACTAATTTAGAAGAATTGTTATTTTAGGAGTTATAGGAATTTAGTAATACAGGAATCGCATATGTTTGTAGGCAGAGTATGCCAAAAGGCGAAACTGATAGGTTTGAAAAAAACTCTACAAACCACTCTATTAAGTGTTAGCATGCAGAAATTTTTCCAGAGTGCTGGGTCACATGGATTAATTTCTAAGAACATTATTTTTGCAAGCCAACAGGTTGTTATGCACTAAGACAAATGAGGAGTGATTATCATGATCAGTAAGGAAGTGTATATATATAGTAAGCCTAGTTTTTCTTGACCATCAGCTATCTCTCCCAATTGCCCCATAAACTTGTGTGGTTCATACAGTGGAGAAAATATGTATTTGCTACACTGGCGATTTCACAAGTTTTTTCATCTACAAAGAATGGAGAGGGTTGTAATTTTAATCGTAGGTACAGTTCAACTGTGAGAGACAGAATTTAAAAAGAAAACCAGAAAATCACATTGTATGATTTTTAAATAATTCAATTGCATGAAATACAGTGCTGGCCAAAAGTATTTGCACCCCTGCAATTCTGTCAGATAATACTCAGTTTCTTCCTGAAAATGATTGCAATCACAAATTCTTTGTTATTATTCTCTTCATTTAATTTGTCTTCAATGAAAAAAAACACAAAAAGAATTGTCCTAAAGCCAAATTGGATATAATTCCACACCAAACCTAAAAAAGGGGGTGGACAAAAGTATTGGTACCCTTTGAAAAATCATGTGATGCTTCTCTAATTCGTGTAATTAACAACACCTGTAACTTACCTGTGGCACCTAACAGGTGTTGGCAATAACTAAATCACACTTGCAGCCAGTTAACAAGGATTAAAGTTGACTCAACCTCCGTGTCCTGTGTCCTTGTGTGTACCACATTGAGCATGGAGAAAAGAAAGAAGACCAAAGAACTGTCTGAGGACTTGAAAAACCAAATTGTGAGGAAGCATGTGTCACGCTGTCTGTGTGTACTGGAGGTAGGGGGCCTAAGCTGACCCTAAGCTGGGGCCCTGACTAATCCCTCTACCTGGAGGTACTGTTAAAGGTACAGAGGTCCAGGCCGCCAGCGTAACCCCTACCTCCTGAGGATCCCTGCACCTAAGTAATCTAGTCCTGAGAAGGACCCCTGATCACAACAAAAGGGGACAGGTAATAATATGCCCACACTCAGTACTTAGACGAACGAGACAGTACAAGGGTAAAACCAAAACCACCTTGCATACAAAAACTACACAACTACAACAGAGGGAACACCAACGGGAAAGGAGATAAATGATAAAGAGAGGAAGGGAAAAACCACTCCAAATACACTTAGCTCTGAAACTCCAAATACCACGATCCGCTCTGTTAGTCTGCATGAAATGCTTTCACCGACAACTTCCCTAACAGATCAGCAGACATATGAAGGCATCTCACTACTGCAGAATTGATTGCAGCTGGGCGAGGCTGGACCTTGTCTAGCACAGAGAGAGAGAGTTAACTCCCTCACTGCCGAAAAGCACAAAGCACCAAAAACTCAGCTGCGAGAAGTCAGGCTGTGCAATCGTGACGATCTTCGTGGCGACACAACCATGACAGCATGAGCAATCTCAAGGCTACAAGTCCATCTCCAAAGACCTGAATGTTCCTGTGTCTTCCGTGCGCAGTGTCATCAAGAAGTTTAAAGCCCATGGCACTGTGGCTAACCTCCCTAGATGTGGACGGAAAAGAAAAATTGACGAGAGATTTCAACGCAAGATTGTGCGGATGGTGGATAAAGAACCTCGACTAACATCCAAACAAGTTCAAGCTGCCCTGCAGTCCAAGGGTACAACAGTGTCAACCCGTACTATCCGTCGGCGTCTGAATGAAAAGGGACTGTATGGTAGGATACCCAGGAAGACCCCACTTCTTACCCCGAGACATAAAAAAGCCAGGCTGTAGTTTGCCAAAACTTACCTGAGAAAGCCTAAAACGTTTTGGAAGAATGTTCTCTGGTCAGATGAGACAAAAGTAGAGCTTTCTGGGAAAAAGCATCAACATAGAGTGTACAGGAAAAAAAAAGAGGCATTCAAAGAAAAGAACTCGGTCCCTACAGTCAAACATGGCGGAGGTTCCCTGATGTTTTGGGGTTGCTTTGCTGCCTCTGGCACTGGACTGCTTGACCGTGTGCATGGCATTATGAAGTCTGAAGACTACCAACAAATTTTGCAGCATAATGTAGGGCCCAGTGTGAGAAAGCTGGGTCTCTCTCTGAGGTCATGGGTCTTCCAGCAGGACAATGACCCAAAACACACTTCCAAAAGCACTATAAAATGGTTTTAGAGAAAGCACTGGAGACTTCTAAGGTGGCCAGCAATGAGTCCAGACCTGAATCCCATAGAACACCTGTGGAGAGATCTCAAAATGGCGGTTTGGAGAAGGCACCCTTCAAATATCAGGGACCTGGAGCAGTTTGCCAAAGAAGAATGGTCTACAATTCCAGCAGAGCATTGTAAGAAACTCACTGATGGTTACCGGAAGCGGTTGTTCGCAGTTATTTTGGCTAAAGATTGTGCAACCAAGTATTAGGCTGAGGGTGCCAATACTTTTGTCCGGCCCTTTTTTGGAGTTTTGTGTGAAATGATCAATGATTTGATTTTTGCTTCATTCTCTTTTGTGTTTTTTCCTTGCAAGCAAATTAAATGAAGATAATAATACCAAAGAATTTGTGATTGCAATCATTTTCAGGAAGAAACTGAGTATTATCTGACAGAATTGCAGGGGTGCCAATACTTTTGGCCAGCACTGTAAGTATTTGATCACCTAACAGCCAGCAAGAATTCTGGCTCTCACAGATCTGTTAGTGTTTCTTTAAGAAACCCTCCTACTCTGCACTCATTACCTGTATTAATTGCACTTGTTTGAACTCATTACCTGTATAAAAGACACTCGTCCTTCCACTCAAGTCAATCACACTCCAACCTTTCCACCATGGCCAAGACCAAATTGCTGTCTAAGGACACCAGGGACAAAATTGTAGACCTCCACAAGGCTGGGATGGGCTACAGGACAATAGGCAAGCAGCTTGGTAAGAAGGCAACAAGTGTTGGCACAATTATTAGAAAATGGAAGAAACACAAGATGACTGTCCATCTTCCTCAGTCCGGGGCTCCAGGCAAGATCTCTCCTCGTGGGGTAAGGATGATTCTGAGAAAGGTCAGGAATCAGTCCAGAACTACATGGGATGACCTGGTCAATGACTTGAAGAGAGCTGAGACCACAGTCTCCAACATTACCTGGTAGTAGCACACTACGCCCTCATGGATTAAAATCCTGCAGGGCAAGCAAGGTCCCCCTGCTCATGCCAGCACATGTCCAGGCCCATTTGAAGTTCGCCAATGACCATTTGGATGATCCAGAGGAGGCATGGGAGAATGTCATGTAGTCAGATGAGACCAAAATAGAAATTTTTAATATGAACTCCACTCGCCGTGTTTGGAGGAAGAAGAAGGATGAGTACAACCCCAAGAACACCGCCCCAACCATGAAGCATGGTGAGGCAAACATCATAATTTGGGGGTGCTTTTCTGCAAAGGGGACAGGACAACTGCACCGTATTGAAGGGATGATGGATGGGGTCATGTGTCTCGAGATTTTGGCCAACAACCTCCTTCCCTCAGTAAGAGTATTGAAGATGGGTTGTGACTGGGTCTTCCAGCATGACAATGACCCAAAACACACATCCAGGGCGACTAAGGAGTGGTTCCGTAAGAAGCATTTCAATGTCCTTGAGTAGCCCAGCCAGCCTTCAGACCTGAACCCAATAGAAAATCTTTGGAGGGAGCTGCAACTCAGTGTTGCCCAGTGACAGCCCAGAAACGTAAAAGTCCTGGAGAAGATCTGTGTCACGGTTTTACCTCAATAGAGAGGAGCCAGAAGACCGCAGCTTCTGAGTTTACGTACGCCTGCATTGAGTAGAAGCACTTTTCCCTCTTATTAAATGGTGCTAGTTTTCAGCTGTGCAGTATCAGCCACTCCCCTCTCCTATGTAGTCTCTGCTCTGGCAATCTGTATTGCCAGTGTTGAGTTTTGCACTGCCTGATGAAGAACTGGAGGATTCAGTGTTTGGTAGAGGTGTTTAAGGAGAGTTGTTCAGTGACTGCTGCCTGGTGTTTTTGGCTGTCTGCATAGTCCCATCCTCTTCTATTTTTGTTTGCCATCCTCATCTCTTTGGTGTCTCCCTCTGTTGTCTGTGAGTGCATATTTTGTGTGTTTGGTATTTTATTTTATACCTGTACGTCCTTCCTTATTTGTCTGGTTGGTGTATTTACATACACTATTCCTCCCCACTTCCCTGGGTGGGGGAGGGGGCAAATAAGGGCTGATTCAGGAAAACAGCTAGGTACGTGGCCCCAGCATTTTCGCCATCTAGGGAACAGGAATAGATAGGGTGCCCCTAGTTTTAGGGACAGTGTAGGCACCCCTGGTCCCGGGTTGTCAGACAACAGCATTGTGACACTGCCACTTGGCCAGGAATTTGCTCTCCACCCTGGGCACCAGAACAAGTACCCGATTCCCAGGGTTGAACTGTCTCACTCGAGTTGACCTATTAGGCTATGTGCCCATGATCAAGCAATAGCAGCACTTTGGATGCAGCGTATTTTCGCTGCATCAAAAATGATGCGTCCGATCACGCAGGTAAATCCGCATGTGTTCATCGAACACAAGCGGAGTTACCGCACCCTATACATTCTATTGTGGAAATTGACATGCTGCGGCTCATAAAGCGGGTGTGTTTACGCAGCGTCAGACGAGGAGAAACCTGTAGAGGCTTGTGGTACTTCCTTGATGGAGAACAACAGATAGGGTGGAAGACAGTCCCAGTGTCGGCCATACTTCACTACCATCTTCTTCAACATGGCCTTTAAGGTGTTATTGAATCTCTCCACCAGACCATCCATCTGTGGATGGTACACCAAGGTCCTGAGCAGCAATATCTTTAGTGCTTTACATAGCTCTCATGACATGAATGGGGTCCCTTGATCCATTGGTATCTCCTTAGCAGACCTGTATGTGAGAAGATATGGAGCAACACCTGCGCTATACACTTTGCAGAAGAGTTCCTTAACAGCACTGCCTCCGAGTACAATGTTAGCATATTCTAGTATCACCGCGATGTATTGGTGCCCTCTGGTGGACTTTTACCAGTGATCCCATTAAATCCATTGCTATAAGTTCGAGCGAGACATCAATGATGGACAATGGAACTAGAGGACGGAAGTGGGCCACCGAGGAGGTTAGCTGTCACATGGGACAGGACCGACAGTAGCTCAGGATTTCTCTGTAGCACACAGGCCAGTAGAACCTCTGAAGGATCCGTTCTTGGATCTTGTCTACCCCCAGATGACCACTCAACACATGAGAAGAAGTCATGTCTAATACCCTGCGTTTGTAGGGCCCTGGCACCAGAAATTGCTTTATTTCCTCACCCCTTTCTTTGGTCACTCTATATAACAGATCCCCATTAATGGAAACATATGGGTACCAGATGTCAGCCCCCAGCTCCTGAGCAACACCATTCAATACTATCCCATTTTTAAGGGCACCTTTCAGGGTTAAGTACCTGAGTTGGGCGGATCCAGGTGACACTGCTGTCCCCCAAAAGTCCTAAAACACAGGAAAGTCACGTCCTATAATCATAGGATGTAACAAGTCCTTAATCACTCCCACTTAATGGGCCGCAGTACCACAGTTCATGCTTATGTCGACCAGGGCCACAGGATAGTTCTTGCCGTTCCCATGGAAATTCCTGAAGCCCACCACCTTCCCAGGGGCAAGCATATGTGAAAGTGTGGCCCTTATCAGGGTCACTAAACTCCCAGGGTTCAGAAGTACAGTCACTTGAACCCTGTTTACACATACTTGGCACACGTGGGGCCCCTCGTCAGGATGAGGAACAATGCTGCAGGCAGGGTTGGTGAAGTAGGTGCAGTGCAGGCCTATGCTGCAGTCCATCGGCTTTGAGGTTATGGGACAACAGGCGGCTATATGACAAAGGGGCATGACACCTCCAGCAGACCACAGTATGGGACTAATTTTTTGGTAGCGGCTCAGTGGTCTCGTAGGACTTGGGACATCCCACAGATTAAGAGATTAAGATTTAGCCCCCTTCTCTTGAGTGTCTGCCCCCCCCCCCCCTTGAGAACCCCAGTAAGGTGATTTTAAACACCCTTGAACACCGAGGGAATACTCAATGGCCGGGTACCTCTCCACCAGGCTCACATGATAATCTGCATCCTGGGGATCTCCCTGGGCAAACCAGGAACCGGCCTCAGCAGTGATTGGTTGAACCGGTCCATCATCACCCTCTCAACCACCTGGGCTAGGTAACAAGCCTCAGGCTGCAGCCATTTTTGCACCTTGTGCAGGAGGTCAAGCATCTGAGACCGGAGGAGAGGCTTGTTCCTGCGATAGTTCCAGTGGTGCACCTGTTGTGCCCTGACTGACAGGGTTACACACAGACGAGCCAAGATCTTCGCCTTCAGCTTGCTGTACTCTTTGGCGTCCTGAAGGGTCAGGTTATAGTAGGCCTTCTGAGGTTCCCCAGTCAGATAAGGCACAGCACCTCCCCTCACTGCTCTGGAGGAAATTTCACTCAGTCCACCACCCTCTCAAGCATCATCAGGAAAACCTCAACATCATCACCCGGTTTCATTTTCTGTAACGCCCCTCTTACCATCTTCCTCAGTTGGGTACCATCACCTCGATTAGGGGGTGGTGCAGTTTCCCTCCTGTGGTCATCCTCTGCCAGGAGTTCAATCTGCTGCTAATGCCTCTGCTGTTGCTGCTGTAATTGCTGTTGCTGCTGTAATTTCTGTTGCTGTAACTGGAACTGCTGTATCAGGAGTTTGTTAGTCTCCTGCTGGGTCTGCTATTGTTGCTGCTGGATATTGGCCTGAATCAGCTGCTTGATCATGTTTCCAGCTTGTGCCTGAATGGCTGAAATTGCCTTTACCCAGGACCTACAGTCTTTCCAGGAATTACCTGTGATCCTTGGCATTCACTGCCTGCATTAAAAGCACCAATTGTAGGTATTTAAGTTCTTGGGCAGCTGGTAGTGTACACACACAGGCAATGGTGAGGATTATTTCCTTCATAATCTCCAGTGTACACAAAACAAAAATAAACAGCCTCTTCTGGGCACAAAGGTAACAGAAAATAAACAGTCCACATATAGCACGGGCTCACCTGTTTCGATATCATTCCTTCGCTTACAGCCTCTGGCAGAGAGACACTGAGCTACATAAACAAGGTCTTTCATTCTCCACACACAGACCATGAATGATGTAGCTGGACTGCATTAAATAGGCCATTCTAAGGCATGGAACTGGAAGTATGGGAACTGCCAGCCCCACCCATCTTTAGTGGCAGTTCCTAACCCAAGATTTGTCCGGCTGCAACCTTACTATATATATATATATATATATATATATATATATATATATATATACAGTACAGTCCAAAAGTTTGGACACACCTTCTCATTTAAAGATTTTTCTGTATTTTCATGACTATGAAAATTGTACATTCACACTGAAGGCATCAAAACTATGAATTAACACATGTGGAATTATATACTTAACAAAAAAGTGTGAAACAACTGAAAATATGTCTTATATTCTAGGTTCTTCAAAGTAGCCACCTTTTGCTTTGATGACTGCTTTGCACACTCTTGGCATTCTCCTGTGGGATCTCCTCCTAGACCTGGACTAAAGCATCTGCCAACTCCTGGACAGTCTGTGGTGCAATGTGACGTTGGTGGATGGAGCAAGACATGATGTCCCAGATGTGCTAAATCGGATTCAGGTCTGGGGAACGGGCAGACCAGTCCATAGCTTCAATACCTTCATCTTGCAGGAACTGCTGACACACTCCAGCCACATGAGGCCTGGCATTGCCTGCATTAGGAGGAACCCAGGGCCAACCGCACCAGCATATGATCTCACAAGGGGTCTGAGGATTTCACCTCGGTACCTAATGGCAGTCAGGCTACCTCTGGCGAGCACATGGAGGGCTGTGCGGCCCTCCAAAGAAATGCCACCCCACACCATTACTGACCCACTGCCAAACTGGTTATGCTGAAGGATGTTGCAGGCAGCAGATCGCTCTCCATGGCGTCTCAAGACTCTGTCACGTCTGTCACATGTGCTCAGTGTGAACTTGCTTTCATCTGTGAAGAGCACAGGGCGCTAGTGGCGACTTTGCCAATTCTGGTGTTCTGTGGCAAATGCCAAGCATCCTGCACAGTGTTGGACTGTGAGCACAACCCCCATCTGTGGACGTCGGGCCCTCATACCACCCTCATGGAGTCGGTTTCTAACCGTTTGTGCAGACACATGCACATTTGTGGCCTGCTGGAGGTCATTTTGCAGTGCTCTGGCAGTGCTCCTCCTGTTCCTCCTTGCACAAAGGCGGAGGTAGCGGTCCTGCTGCTGGGTTGTTGCCCTCCTATGGCCCCCTCCATGTCTCCTGGTGTACTGGCCTGTCTCCTGGTAGCGCCTCCAGCCTCTGGACACTACGCTGACAGACACATCAAACCTTCTTGCCACAGCTCGCATTGATGTGCCATCCCGGATGAGCTGCACTACCTGAGCATCTTCTATGGGTTGTAGAGTCCGTCTCATGCTACCACGAGCGTGAAAGCACAACCAACATTCAAAAGTGACCAAAACATCAGCCAGAAAGCACTGGTACTGAAATGTGGTCTGTGGTCCCCACTTGCAGAAACACTCCTATATTGAGGGTGTCTTGATAATTGCCCATAATTTCCATCTATTGTCTATTCCATTTGCACAACAGCATGTGAAATTGATTGTCAATCAGTGTTGCTTCCTAAGTGGACAGTTTGATTTCACAGAAGTTTGATTTACTTGGAGTTATATTCTGTTGTTTAAGTGTTCCCTTTATTTTTTTGAGCAGTGTATATTGTGACAAAGTCACTGGCAGAATACTGGGGGGGGACATATCTGTCACTGAAACTATTGGCTTTAGTGATGTAAAGCATGGAAGTTTCTCCTGCACATTAGGTACAGAGAGGGTTAATAGCCAGGTTTACAAGGGCATACTTTACAGGTGGATAGCTAAGTGCTGGGAGGGAAGCTATCCACCCTATCTCCACTCCAGGGCGTGTTTTAGGGTTAATAAATAGCCAGCCTTTTGGCTCAGGAGGTGTTCAGTGTCTGGGTAAAACCTGGTCCAGGAAGGAGCTCGCATGTGCTGTGCTGAATCGTGAGCGACTAACGCTCAGTGGCTGGACGCCAGCCGATATACGGACTGTGTTGCAACTTTGGTAATTTGTTTTGCCTTTATGCCGAATGGGTTGCGTATTCTTTATGGACTCCAGGTTAGTTTATAATGTTTAATAAACAAACCCGAAATTTAAAGAGACAGTGTTACTTGTCTCCCTCCGCTTACAGCCAAGCAAGTCTTTTTACCACAAGTGGTGGTTAGAAATGTGAGCAGAACTCCCATCGAACACGTGGGACTCTTATAAGAGGTGCTGCATGTCCTGGGTAAAGGCAGCCATAAACCAGCAAGTGATGCTGTACAAAATGGAGGATCTGTTTAAGCATTTGTTGCAGGCGCAGCACCAGCAGAGCATGCAGCAGCACCAGCAGAGCATGCAGCAGCACCTGCAGAGCCAGCAGAACATGCAGCAGCATCGAGAGCAGCTGCAGAGCCAGCAGAACATACAGCAGGAGTGGGAAGACAAATAAACTTCTGATGCAGCAAATCCAACAGCAGCAAAGACAGATGGAACTCCTAGCAGAGCAGATCCATGGCAAGACAACTGCTCCACCCCCAGATCCAGGTGATGATTCACACATCAGGAAGACGGTAAGAAGAGCATTACAAAAGATGACCCCAGTGGGACAATATTGAGGCGTTCCTGATTGTCTTTGAAAGGGTGGCAGAGCGGGAGAGATTGCCTCCGGAACAGTGGGCAGAGGTCCTGGCGCCATATTTAACAGGAGAGCCACAGAAGGCCTATTATGACCTGGCGTTGCAAGATGCAAAAGAGTATGTAAAGTTAAAAACTGAAATTTTAGCACGCTTGGGGGTAACAATGTCTGTCAAAGCACAGCACGTCCGCTGTTGGGTATATCACCATGAGAAACCCCCTCGCTCCCAAAAGTTTAACTTACTGCACCAGGTCCAAAAATGGTTGCAGCCTGAGTCCTCGACACCTGCACAGATGGTAGAGCGAGTTGTTATGGATCGGTTCGTACATTCCCTGCCAAAGCCAATACAGGCTTGGGTTGCCCTGGGTGATCCCCGGGACGCTGATGAACTGGTCGGACTGGTTGAGAGGTACCAGGGGGCCGAGGGTTCCATGGGAAGGCAGCCCACTCCTTCTCATGGAACCCTCGGAAAGCGGGGGTACCATGTGTCTCCAAATGGAGCCAGTTACGCCATGAAGCATCGCCGTCGCACTCAGGGGCAGATGAGTTCCCCCTGTGTGTCCTTGTGGGTGACGAGGACGAGACGGTGACCCCAGAGGCTGAGATTCCGGATTTGGGGGTGTCTGGGGGAAACTTTGGTACTGCGCAAATGCAGGATCTGACATTGAAGTATGCTATTGATAATGTGTCTGTAATGGGGTTGCTCAAGAGCTGGGGGCTGACACTAGGTTCTTTATCGGGTCACTAAGCCAAAAGGGGAGGTGATAGAACAGTTGGTGGTACCGGGACCCTATAGGCGTAGGGTATTAGATCTGACACATTCTCACATCTTGGGTGAGCATCTAGGGGTAGACCAAACTTGGGAGCGGATACTGCAGAGGTTCTACTGGCCAAGATGTCACCGTGAAATTGTGAATTGCTGCCACTCCTGTCCCGCCTGTCAGCTAACGGCTCCTGTGTCCCACTTCCGCAGTCCCCTAGTACCGCTACCTATCATAGAGGTCCCATTTGATTGGATTGCGATGGACCTTGTCGGGCCCCTGGTGAAGTCTGCCCGGGGGCACCAATACATCCTCGCAGTATTGGACTATGCCACTCGGTATCCGGAAGCTGTACCATTGAGAAATTCCTCCGCCAGAAGTATCGCCAGGGAGCTGGTGCATATTTTCTCCCGGACGGGTCTGCCAAAGGAGATCCTGACGGACCAGGGAACTCCTTTTATGTCAAAGGTGATAAGGGAGTTGTATAAGGCTCTCCAAATTACATATATCTGGATGTCGGAATACCATCCGCAGATGGACGGACTCGTCGAAAGATCCAACAAGACCTTGAAGTCAATGTTGAAGAAGGTGGTGGAAAAGGATGGCAGAGACTGGGATTGTCTACTCCCCTACCTGCTTTTCTCAGAGAAGTTCCCCAGGCCTCTATAGGATTCTCCCCCTTCAAGCTGCTATATGGTCGGCATCCTTGCGGACTGCTGGATATTGCAAAGGAAACGTGGGAAGCCGAGGTGACACCCCACAGGAGCGTCATCGAGCATGTGGCCCAAATGCAGGACCAGATTGAGAAGGTGAGGGAAAGCCTCCTTCAATCCCAAGAGGGCAAAGCCGAGTGTATGACCGGGGGCGGGCGAGGCTGAGACAGTTTAGCTCAGGAGACCGGGTGTTGGTGTTAATCTCCACAGTGGAAAGTAAATTCCTGGCCAAGTGGCAAGGGCCATACGAGGTGGTCGAAAAGTTGAGTGACGTCAACTACAAGATATACCAACCAGGAAGAAGAAAGCCATACCAGGTATACCACATTAACCTGCTCAAACACTGGTGGGACAGGGAACCGGTGGAACCTATCTGTCGGAGGCCCTTCCTGAAGCCAAGGCTGATGATGTCGCATTAGCAGTGACCCTATCACCGGCCCAGAAGCAACAGTGCCGAGAGTTGCTTCAGCGAAACCAAGACCTATTTTCAGAGTTGCCAGGGTGCACGCAGGTTATGGAACATGAGATCCGGACGGAACCGCATGTACGGGTGAACCAGTGGCCGTATAGAATCCCCGAGGCCCACCGCAAGGTAATGTCCAAGGAGGTGCGGAGAATTTTGAACCTGGGCGTCATCGAGGAGTCAAAGAGCGGCTGGACCAGCCCCATTGTGCTTGTGCCAAAGCCGGACGGAGATTGGCGGTTCTGTAACGATTACAGAAGGCTAAAAAAGTGTCTGAATTCGACGCGTACCTGATGCTCCGGGTAGACAAACTTATTGAAAGGTTAGGGCCGGCCAGGTACATCACCACCCTGGACCTAACAAAAGGGTACTGGCAAATCCTTCTGTCTCCAAGTACTAAGGAGAAGACTGCCTTCAGTACACCCGACGGGTGTTTTCAGTATATCCGGATGCCGTTCGGTTTGCAGGGAGCTACCTTCCAGAGGACCATGGACCGTATCCTAGCCTCACACAGGAAGTACGCCGCCGCTTATCTAGACATCGTGATCTTCAGTCCAGATTGGGAAAGTCACCTACTGAAGGTCCAGGCGGTTCTGGATGCGCCGAGGAAGGCCGGCTTTACCAATAACCCGAAAAAGTGCACTATGAGGAAAGAAGAGGCAAAATACTTTGTCTATATTGTCGGAAGGGGCAAAATAAAGCCGCAAGTAAAGAAGGTGGAAGCAATTCAGAATTGTCCACAACCGGCCTCCAAAAAAACAGGTACGAGCATTTCTAGGACTGGAGGGGTTCTATCGACGGTTTATCCCGAATTTCTCCATGATAGCCGCACCACTGACCGACCTACTGAAAGGTGCAAAGACGACAATGGCCAATTGGTCTTCTAAGGCAGAGATGGCATTCCAGGAATTGAAACTCGCTCTGTGTAAGCAGGTGGTTTTGATTGCCGCTGACTTCAATAAAGAGTTCATAGTCCAGACGGACGCCTCAGAAGTCGGGATAGGAGCCATGTTGTCCCAAGAAATAAATGGGGAGAAACATCCCATGTTATATCTAAGCAGAAAGCTCTCATCTTGTGAAAAAAAAACTATGCTATTGTGGAAAAAGAGTGCTTGGTCATTAAGTGGGCAGTTGACACTCTAAGGTACTACCTGTTAGGTCGGAAGTTCAGGTTAGTGTCAGATCATGCACCCCTGAGATGGATGAGGCAAAGGATGGGGAAGAATGCCCGGGTAACTAGGTGGTTTTTGGCACTCCAGGACTTTAGTTTCTTGGGGGAGCATAGGCCCGGGAAACTACATGGGAACACTGATGCCCTGTCCAGACTTCCATATTTAGTAAGTGAAGGTGCCAAAACCCCCGCTTTGGGCAGAGGGGGGGGATATGTGACAAAGTCACTGGCAGAATATTGGAGGGGAGATATCTGTCACTGAGACTATTGGCTTAAGTGATGTAAAACATGGAAGTTTCTCCTGCACATTAGGTGCAGAGAGGGTTAATAGCCATGTTTACAAGGGAATGCTTTACAGGTGGATAGCTAAGTGCTGGGAGGGAAGCTATCCACCCTATCTCCACTCCAGGGCATGTTTTAGGGTTAATAAATAGCCAGCCTTTTGACAAGGGAAGTGTTCAGTGTCTGGGAAAAACCTGCTCCAGGAAGGAGCTTGCATGTGTTGTGCTGAACCGTGAGCGACTAACGCTCAGTGGTTGGACGCCAGCCCATATACAGACTGTGTTGCAAATTTGGTAATTTGTTTTGCCTTTATGCCGAATGGGCTGCGTTTTCTTTATGGACTCCAGGTTAGATTATGATGTTTAATAAACAAACCCGAAATTTAAAGAGACAGTGGTACATGTCTACCTCCGCATACAGCCAAGCAAGCCGTTTTACCACAATATATATTTTATATATATATATATATATATATATATATATATATATATATATATGGTTACACACAGTGTATATATAGCCTGTAGCTTTATTGCCGTAAAAGAGGGGCCCAGACCCATTTCTAGCACAGTGGCCCCAAGCTGTCAGTGTCTGCCCCTGGCCTGAGTTATACACAGCAATTGTAAAGCACCTAGGGTCCCTTGCCTTGCCAAGCTGTTGGCACGACCTGTTGCTGATGCTGCAGCATTACATTCCGAAAGATGCAGGTGTCCAAGTGACAATGGGACCTACCCTGTTTGTCACCATGCTAGTGTATGCTCATTGGAGCCTACCGGTGAGGAGCGTGTGGACATGTTGCTGCCATTATCAGCTGAGCAGAGTGATGACTACTGGCTGCAAGTGATATGTGATGAGCAGAGCTGAGTTATGCATTGTTATACTAATAGGAAGAATGTCAAATGATGGATAAATACTGTATGGAAATCATGGTTACTGTGATAATAACAGGGGCGAGGGGGAACTAGAAGGCAAATGGCATATGCTGATTATTGAAAATCATGGTTAGGGTATGCTCAGACAGGTGTATGTTCTCTCATTTCAGAGAATCAGGCTGACTATGCTAATGACACTCAACTCAAACTCTGAGAGTTTGAGCCGGGTGTCATCTGAGTGTGATCCGTTTCTCTCATGTGAGAGAATTGCAGCATAGGTGCGGAGAAGATGGAGAACTTAATTTCTCCATCTTCTTCATTGTCTCTGTGTGCATATTAGACTGAACTCAGATGATATTCGATTGCAGTCCGATGTTTCACACGCACCCATAGACTTGTGTGAGTACACGTGATCCAAATATCGGATGCACTCTCAGCATGCTGCAATTGTTTTTCATGCTGTATTGACATGAGAAAATAATTGCATCACAGATCTGTACTGCCCCATAGTATAACATTGGGCCGAGTGCTATCCGATAAAACATCGGACAGAACTCGGCCATGTTATCTGGCAGTGGGAACAAGCCCTTAGGGTACACTTACACTAGCGTATAAAAAGTAAAACGTTAGACGAGTGGAATCCATATGGCGTGACCCGGCGACTCTGATGAGCGGTGACGTCAGTAACGTTACTGCTCTTCACAGTTGCCAATTCTCCAGGAGCGCATTGTGAGCCCGGATTGGTTGCTGTTCAAAGCCTATGAAGCCTCAGAATGAGGTTTCATAGGCTTTGGACGATGGAATCGGGGAACGTCGCGGGAAGCGCAGGACTAAGTTAGCCCTGCGTGGGACCTTTTTTATAATAAGGTGAACAAGGGACAGTGTCTTGTTTTTATTTCTCACTTTTTATGTTTTTCAGGTTTCCATTAGTGGACTACGTCATATTCACTAGACTACGTCGGACCTGCATGGTTTTTTTTTTAAATAAATTGGTGAAGCAGGGAAAAAGTCGGGGAGTATGTTTTAAAATAAACTATTTTTGTGTGTGTATTTTTTACTTTTTAGTACTGAGTTGGTAATGGGGGTGTCTGATAGACACCTCTCCATTACTAACACCAGGGCTTGATGTCAGCTGTGTTTTTGGACATTTCTCAGCTGACATCAACACCAAGCCCCATTACCCCAATTGCCAACGCACCAGGGCAATCGGGAAGAGCGAAGACGAAGCACCAAACTTGGAGCATCTCATATGATGCTCCACTTCTAGGGCAGCTGAGGGCTCGTATTTTTAGGCTGGGAAGGGCCCAATAACCATGTACCTTCCCAGCCTGATAACATCATCTCACAGATGTGTGCTTTACATTTGCTGGTTTCATAAAATAGAGGGGACCCCATTTTTTTTTTAATTAATTCATTTATTTATTAAGTTAAACAAGCATACAAAGCTGTAGAAAAACCTCCACATAAAAAGGCACTAAAGGGTGCAATTTTAAAATATGTAGGGGGGTTGTGAAATTATATATCTGCAGGATATCTATCTAATCTATCTATTATACATCTAAAATCTTTCTATAATCTATCTATCTATATCTTTATCTAATTTTTCTTTCTTGGTTGCCAGGAGTCTTCTGGCTGTGAACTTCCTGTGCTTGACTGATGCATTTTCGAAGGTTCCTTTGAGATGTGTGCATAAAAATCGGATGCCATACGAATAGTTCGTGTGCCGTTCGTTTTTTTTCTCGCACCCATAGACTTGCATTGGCAAGTCTCTTCAGATATACGAGGCCACATGCAGCATGCTGGGATTTTTTTTCTCATGCCAAATACATCTGAGAAAAAATACACAGCTCTGCAATGCCTCATTGAATAACATACAGTAAGATACAGTTGTTTTATCTGAAAAATATTAGAAGCCATTCTCTATCAAGAAGTCACCCTAAGCTAGGAGTTTCCAACAACTATTCCTGAATAGATGTAACAGAATACCACTCTCCGTGTGGCCAAACTGGAGCAATTACAATAGCCTGTGGCCTGTACATTATGATCGTCATAAGGAGCTCCTGGAATAAAAGAATTGGAGGAAATGGACATCATTTCCCAGGGGATTTACAAAACATCCATCATCAGACAATTGTGGTAAAATTGTGGCATCGTAAGAAATTTGTTGAGACTGTATAGGTTCCTATACATATTAGAGTAATCCAGCAAGGGAAAAAAAGGGATATTAGCTCACCACTTCAGTTTTTTTCACAACTGCATAGTACTGAGATGTTGGCCATCCCATCCGATTGTCCAGCTAAAAAGTATCCAAAAAAAGAAGAAAATTTGGCCACAAAAATCCAGTGTAAATGAAAAACATCCTTTTTTATCTAAAGCGCCACCCCAGCGTTTTTTTTTCATTGCAGCGCTGGAATGGTGCTTTAAAAGGTAAGGTCCCTGCCACCAGTGTTAAACTTACCCGCTGCTGTCTTCACCGTCAATTGCTGCCGCTTCCACTGGCCTCTAGCAGTTTGTGATCTGCTGGATCACTCTAGTGTTTGCTGGAGGAGCCGAAGGTCACTTTTCAATGTAAGTCTATGAGAGCCTCATTTTTGCTCTCATAGACCAACATTGAGAGCTTGTGATAAAACTTCTGACTTTCAGCCAGTCAGAAGTCGAGGTCACAAAATAGCGCCGAAAAAGGTGAAGACAGTGGCGGGTTAGTATCAGACTAGGGACAGGTGATCTTACATTAGAAGCATCACTACAGCGCTGAAAAAAAAAAACGCGCTGGAGGGGTGCTTTAATATCCATTAAAATTCAATGGGCATTCTGGCGATACATATTTGTATCCTTTTATTTAATATCCATTAAAATTCAATGGGCACCGTATTGCTACGATGCCTACTGAATTTCAATGGATATTAAATAAAAGGATATTTTTATTTACACATGA
Organism: Phyllobates terribilis; assembly: GCF_046119375.1. Classification (NCBI taxonomy): domain Eukaryota; kingdom Metazoa; phylum Chordata; class Amphibia; order Anura; family Dendrobatidae; genus Phyllobates; species Phyllobates terribilis. The sequence goes on along the minus strand of NW_027362761.1, from coordinate 14,123,638 downwards.
TTTCGAGGCCAAATTTTCTTCTTTCTTTGGAAATTAGAGTAATGTTGTCCAAACCCACTGATATTGAGGCCTGATAAAAATTAAATGTGTATGATACCTTGCAGTTCTCTTCTGACTAAACAAGAATTAGGAGAAGGAACCAGGGTACTCCAAATTCAAATGAATAAGGATTTATTTAGATGTTTTATTCATCAGCAAATCGATTTTGGAGATATACAGATGGGTCAACGTTTCAGTCCTATTCGGACCTTGATGGAAACTATATCAGCTTTCTTTCATTGATAAAGCTTCCATGTGCCGTGATCATGGTCTGAATAAGACCAAAATGTTGTTCCAATCTATATACATTCAAAATTGATTTGCTGATGAATACACATCTAAATAAATCCTTCTTCATTAGAATTTGGAGTGCTTTGGTGCCTTCTCCTATATTCTATTATGGTTATTATTTATTTATATAGCGCTATTGATTCCATGGTGCTGTGCATAAGGAGGGGTTAGATACCAAATACAGATATCACTTGCAGTACACAAACTAACAATGATAGACTGTTACAGAGAAAAGAGGACCCTGCCCTTGCGGCTTACATTCTACAGGATGGTGGGGAAGGAGACAGTAGGTTGGGGGGGTTGCAGTAGCTCTGGTGTTGTTGAGGTGGCAACAAGCAAGGTCATTGCAGGCTGTAAGCTTGTTTGAAGAGATGGGTGTTATCCTTGCAGTAAACCGTACATGTTGTACCTATATGATGACAACATAAGGATCTATTATATTATTGTATTTTACTGCAGATAAATTTTTGATATGGTCAATTATCACTTGTGGATCTTAAGTGTTGGTATTCATGTGTGTTTTTTAGTGTTTTTAAATGAGGTTAATAAAGCTTGTAATTTTTACTATCTATTGCATTGAGGTGTGCGCATTTTATGAGTGTACCTTCTTGTTCTTTCTTGTTTTGACATTGTAGTATTTGGGTACATTATTACGCACCCTAATCCATGATTGAGGTTGTGCATCCTTTTTCTGTTTTTTGGGGGTTTTCAGGTTCTGTCTGAAGGATCCAAATGTGGAGGCTAATCAGACGTGTTGAGGCACAGAATTCCATAGGATGGGGGATATTCGGGAGAAATCTTGGAGGCGATTGGGTGAGGAGCGAATAAGTGTGGAGGAAAAAAGGAGGTCTTGGGAGGACTGGAGATTACTTAAGAGATGTATGGAAGAGAATGGTTATGGGTGGCTTTGTAAGTCAGTGTTAGTAATTTGAACTGGATACACTGGGCAATTGGGAGCCAGTGAAGGGATTTGCAAAGGGGTATAGCAGAAGAGTAGCGAGTCAAGAGATGAGCTAGTCATGCAGCAGAGTTAAGGATGGACTGGAGGGGTGCGAGGGTGTTAGGAGCTAGGCCACAGAGGAGGATGTTGCAGTAGTCGAGGCGGGAGATAATGAGGGCATGCACAAGCAGTTTAGTAGATTGAGGGTTGAGGAAAGGACGGATTCTGGAAATATTTTTGAGCTGGAGGCAACCGGAAGAGGAAAGAGCTTGAATGTGTGGTTTGAAGGACAGGGCAGAGTCAAGGGTTACTCCGAGGCAGCGGATGCCTGTAAGAAAGTCCTTACTAAGAGCTGAAAGAGCCTGGAAAACAGTGTAGATAATTCTTCAAAGCAGAGAATGAAGTTTATTCAGAGGTACGCGGCAAAACAGTTCAGAATGCAGGCAGAGAAAATACACTTGACACTCGCAGGTGTCTAGATAAGCAAAACAGCATTGAGATATCTGGCCATGGTGTGGCTTCGGTTTGGCAATTGTGTGGCCTTGGCGGTGGACTGCCTGTAGACTGGCGATAGCATGGCGATAGAATGGCCCCGAACAACAGTATCAGAGCCTTTTTATGCATAGCTTAAACAAAGGAACTACATATTGCGGCAAAAGGCATATACATGATAACATCATACTGCAGGGAAGACGTGCATTTTAGAACAACAATGTGATAATGCAACATGACAATATTCATGAGTATTTTTACCAAACTCCATTAAATCCATAAATCCCCATGTCCTTACTTAAGAAATTACATATTGACAACTATATTGTCCTAATTTTTATACCACAATTACAATAACATTATTTACTACCCTATAACACCACTTACTTACTCTCACATTGACCTGCAGCTGCTGCTATTAACCTTTGTGTATACCACCATACCTGCTAATGGCACTGACATCATTTTTTGGCTCCATTGTGATTAGGACATGTGTAGGACATGCATCTCAATAGCTGAAAAACTCAATTCTCAAACTTCTGAACAAGATGGCTGCTAGGTTTAACATGGCTGTTCAGAATATTAGGACTTCTCATTTTCTTACAATGTCCAGTACAGAGGAAAGCGTGATCTGGGTGTCATCAGCGTACAGATGGTACTGGAAGCCATGGGATTTTATGAGCTGTCCCTGGCCAAGGGTATAGATTGAGAAGAGTAGGGGTCCTAGAACAGAGCCTTGAGGGACTCCAACAGAGAGGGGGCTGGGTGAGAAGGTAGTGTGGAAGTGGAAGATGCTAAATGTGCGGTTAGAAAAGTATGAGGAGATCCAGGATAGGGCAAAGTTTTTGACTCCAAAGGAAGAGAGGATCTGTAGTAGGAGGCAGTGGTCAACTGTGTCGAAGGCAGAGGACAGGTCAAGAAGAAGGAGTACAGAGAATTGTCTGTTAGCTTTTGCTGTAAGTAAGTCATTAGTAATTTTGGTATGGGCAGTTTCGGTGGACTGGTGGGGGCGGAAGCAAGATTGTTGGTTGTCCAAGAGAGAGTTAGATGAGAAGTGAGAGGAAAGTTCCTATCATTGAGAACTCAATCACTAGCTGTTGAAATAAAAATTGGGCATGTTAAATTTCAATGCTTGATACTTGTACTCGCGAAATATAAACTACCATCGCAGATGTCTTGCAGCAGCCTTGTACCATTTCACGATGCAAACACATTCACATTAGGCTGAGGTGAACATGCAAGTGTACTGTCAGGTGTCAGGTGTTTGGGCACCTTAAATCAGTTTTTTTTTAGCCACCATTTTAGGTTGTTTCTGATTCTGATTTCCTCCGAGATCTTTATTCTGGCATATAGGTTGTATAATGTGCATATTCTTCATCATAACTGGTAAAGAAACTCCATTATTCTCTGAATTTTCTTTGGGAGCAGCCAGAGGGTCATTTTTTGAGTGTTGATTACAAATCCCAAAAACCTGGACACAAGAAATAATACACTAGATTCTGTTCTTATGAACCATTGCCTAAATAGGGTGCCAAACATACAGTACAGACCAAAAGTTTGGACACACTTTCTCATTTAAAGATTTTTCTGTATTTTCATGACAATGAAAATTGTACATTCACACTGAAGGCATCAAAACTATGAATTAACACATGTGGAATTATATACTTAACAAAAAAGTGTGAAACAACTGAAAATATGTCTTATATTCTAGGTTCTTCAAAGTAGCCACCTTTTGCTTTGATGACTGCTTTGCACACTCTTGATGAGCTTCAAGTGGTAGTCACCGGAAATGGTCTTCCAACAATCTTGAAGGAGTTCCCAGAGATGCTTAGCACTTGTTGGTCCTTTTGCCTTCACTCTGCGGTCTAGCTCACCCCAAACCATCTCGATTGGGTTCACGTCTGGTGACTGTGGAGGCCAGGTCATCTGTCGTAGCACCCCATCCTTCCTTGGTCAAATAGCCCTTACACAGCCTGGAGGTGTGTTTGGGGTCATTGTCCTGTTGAAAAATAAATGATGGTCCAACTAAACGCAAACCTGATGGAATAGCATGCCGCTGCAAGATGCTGTTGTAGCCATGCTGGTTCAGTATGCCTTCAATTTTGAATAAATCCCCAACAGTGTCACCAGCAAAGACCCCTCACACCATCACACCTCCTCCATGCTTCACGGTGGGAACCAGGCATGTAGAGTCCATCCGTTCACCTTTTCTGCGTCGCACAAAGAAACGGTGGTTGGAACCAAACATCTCAAATTTGGACTCATCAGACCAAAGCACAGATTTCCACTGGTCTAATGTCAATTCCTTGTGTTCTTTAGCCCAAACAAATCTCTTCTGCTTGTTGCCTGTCCTTAGCAGTGGTTTCCTAGCAGCTATTTTACCATGAAGACCTGCTGCACAAAGTCTCCTCTTAACAGTTGTTGAACAGATGTGTCTGCTGCTAGAATTCTGTGTGGCATTGACCTGGTCTCTAATCTGAGCTGCTGTTATCCTGCGATTTCTGAGGCTGGTGACTCGGATAAACTTATCCTCAGAAGCAGAGGTGACTCTTGGTCTTCCTTTCCTGGGGCGGTCCTCATGTGAGCCAGTTTCTTTGTAGCACTTGATAGTTTTTGCAAATGCACTTGGGGACACTTTCAAAGTTTTCCCAATTTTTCGGACTGACTGACCTTCATTTCTTAATGTAATGATGGCCACTCGTTTTTCTTTACTTAGCTGCTTTTTTCTTGCCATAATACAAATTCTATCAGTCTATTCAGTAGGACTATCAGCTGTGTATCCACCAGACTTCTGCACAACTCAACTGATGGTCCCAACCCCATTTATAAGGCAAGAAATCCCACTTATTAAACCTGACAGGGCACACCTGTGAAGTGAAAACCATTTCCGGTGACTACCACTTGAAGCTCATCAAGAGAATGCCAAGAGTGTGCAAAGCAGTCATCAAAGCAAAAGGTTTCTACTTTGAAGAACCTAGAATATAAGACATATTTTCAGTTGTTTCACACTTTTTTGTTAAGTATATAATTCCACATGTGTTAATTCATAGTTTTGATGCCTTCAGTGTGAATGTACAATTTTCATAGTCATGAAAATACAGAAAAATTTTTAAATGAGAAGGTGTGTCCAAACTTTTGGTCTGTACTGTATACCATTTACAGATCCATAGACTTGCATTGGTGAGTTTGAACCTACATTCGGATCAATATCAGACAACTTTTTGTTTCTGTGCAAACCACTTGGTTTGAGGAAACAAAATCAGACATGACCTACTCCATAGACTATCATAGATAAGAGTATTATACATGAAAAGTATGGATTGCACTCGTACAAGAGAAACTGAAGTGTGAAGGAGTATGTGCACACAATCAGTATTTGCTTGCAGAAATTTTTGCAGTGTTTCTGCAAGGTTCTGAACCTCTTGGCAGCAAAAAAGCTGTGGAAATTCTGCGCGATTTTGATGCATTTTTTTGCATTTTCATGCGTTTTTTTATGCATTTTTGCCATACATTTTTCCCAATGCATTGCATAGGAAAAACGCTGGCAAATCCACACAAAGAACTGACACGCTGCTTATTTAAACACACATGAAATTCTGTCAGGAAAATTCCTGATCATGTGCACAGATCTTTCAAATTCTCATAGGAAATGCTGGGCTTAAGGATTACAATGCGTTTTTGGTCCATTTCTGCGCAGAAAAAAAAGCACAAAAAACGCATCGTGTGCACATACCCTTAGGCTTATTTTTGTATAACATCTTTGTTTATTTCAAAACTCATAGTCTCTTATTCATCATAGGGTTTTCACTAGTTTTCTGGTGTGAAAATACGGTACATGATATGGGTGGAGCTGGGGCAAGACAGAGCGTATCGAAGCCTGCCTGTCAAATTCATCAGAATTTGAGCCAGAAAACCATCTTACTCCAGTTCATCTTTCATTAATACTTATTTAGGATGGGACCCATGCATCTAATGTTACTACCAGTCAGGTAGAATAAAAGTTCTATTGTCTAACTCACTTAAAGTATTTTCGTTCTTGGGTAAAAAAGTAAATTTTTCCCTTAGACTAATTGAATCTTTGAAACCTGGATGGTAGTCAGATTGTTTTTTGAAAGACAGAATTATGTACAATAAAAAAATATATTGTGGTACCGTGTTAGCCAGAAAAATTGATGTAAATACTTTTAATGACAAAAGTATTCTAGGAGTGATACCTTTATTGGCTAACCAGCACATAATATATATATGTAGGTTTTCAGAGCACAGAAGCTCCTTCTTCAGGCGAGATTACAAATGAATTAATAAGATAAAAGCACAACATTTAAGAGATATTGCAACACGATATCTGTTCATGAGGTGGAAGGGTTAATGCTTCTTAAAGATAAGGAAATCAAATTACGCATTTTATTACAAATGGAGAAATGGGGAGGCGGCGGGAATGTTCACTTAGTTATCTAGAGTCCGTCTGGTGGAGGTGTGATTTGTATCCATGTAGTAAGTCATAAATCCAGGTGTTAAATTGAGTCATATTGTCAAAGAATTGAAAATCCTTATCAGTTTGAATTCCCAAGTTCTTCTCTCTCTCTGTCGTCCTTGAAATTACCTATTTCCAGTATTACCAGTATTAAGACTTTTAAACCTGTCATAGGTTCAGAGAAATGTTTTATTACAGGCAGGGGCATACATAGAAATTGTAACATCCTTGGCATGACTTACCATCTCCCACCATGCAAGATCGCCAACTTACCCACCAGTCCAGGCTGCACACTATGCTCCTCTACTTGCTGTGTGCATGTCTCTTGTCTGCTGGCTTAGGGTGGCGGCGCTGGAACTTCCTGATTCTTAAAGTTACAGTGTGTGCAGTCGTAATGCGTCCCCAGCCTATTGCTGTGAGTCACTGGATACTTAAACCTCCTCCACCCAGTGGGAGGTGCCTGAGCTGCACTTTCTTACAGTGTGTTCTCGGCAACTGTGAGTTGCCAGGTCCTGTCCTGAATCTTGCCTGTTTCTGCCACTCTTGGGGCTGAGAACCCAGGCCTGTACCTGTATCTTTCCTGTTCTGCCACTCTGGGGGCTGAGTACCCAGGCCTGTTACCTGTATCTGTGACTTCTAGTCTGTTTCCGCCACCCTGGGGGCTGAGTACCCAGGCCCGTACCTGTATCTTGTTCCTGTACCTCGTTCCTGTCTGAACTGTGTCCTAGCTTGTTACCTGTTTGTCTCTATGTCCGATCCTTCCCTTTTCCTGCAGTGTCTGAACCAGTACCTAACTCCAACTCGTTGTCTCTGTACTTCTGTTTGTGAGTTCTGTGTCCACTCGCTACTTCATAGCAAGTACCCTGTGTGTATCTGGTTCTGCTTGTCCCGTTTCCCTGCCTCTGTATCTACCTCCTGTGTTCTAGCTATCTTCCTGTATTTTCCCGTCCCTATCTGTTCCATGTGAACAGAGCCCTGTCCTGTCTGTCCGCTCGTGTGGCTCAGCTCTGCTTCCCGTCCGCTCGTGTGGCTCAGCTCTGCTTCCCGTTTGCTCCTGTGGCTCTGCTCCGCCTCCCTATCTGCGTACCTGCGGCTCTGCTCTGCTCCGCCTCCCGTCCGCACCTGCGGCTCTGCTCTGCTCCGCATCCTGTCCGCACCTATGCCTCTGCTCTGCTCCGCCTCCCGTCCGTACCTGCGGCTCTGCTCTTTTCCGCCTCCCGTTTGCAACTGCGGCTCTGCTCTATTCTGCCTCTCGTCCGCACCTGCGGCTTCCATCCGCACCGTCACCTATCTTCCTGTGTTTTCCGTCCCTATCTATTCCAAGTGAACAGAGCCCTGTCCTGTCTCTCCGCACCTGTGGCTCTGCTCTGCTTCCCATCCGCTCGTGCGGCTCTGCTCCACTGCCTGTCCGCTCCTGCGGCTCTGCTCTGCTTCCCCTCCGCTCCTGCGGCTCTGCTCTGCTTCCCGTCTGCTCCTGTGGCTCTGCTCTGCTCCGCTTCCTGTCCGCTCCTGCGGCTCTGCTCTGCTCCGCCTCCCGTCTGCACCTGCGGCTCTGCTCTGCTCCGCCTCGCGTCCATACCAGCAGCTCTGCTCTGCTCAGCCTCCCGTCCATACCAGCGGCTCTGCTTCGCCTCCTGTCCGCACCTGCGGCTTTGCTCTACTCCGCCTCCCGTCCGCACCTGCGGCTCTGCTCTGCTCCGCCTTCCGTCCGTACCTGCGGCTCTGCTCCACCTCCCGTCCACACCTGCGGCTCTGCTCTGCTCCGCCTCCCGTCCGCACCTGTGGCTCTGCTCTGCTCCACCTTCCGTCTGCACCTGCGGCTCTGCCCTGCCCTGCTCCACCTCCCGTCTGCAGCTCTGCCCTGCCCTGCTCCGCCTCCCATCTGCACCTGCGGCTCTGCTCTGCTCCGCCTCCCGTCTGCACCTGCGACTCTGCTCTGCCCTGCTCCGGCTCCTGTCCGCACCTGCGGCTCTGCCCTGCTCCACCTCCCGTCTGCACCTGCGGCTTTGCTCTACTCCGCCTCCCGTCCGCACCTGCGGCTCTGCTCTGCTCCGCCTCCCATCCGTACCTGCAGCTCTGCTCCACCTCCCATCCGCACCTGCGGCTCTGCTCTGCTCCGCCTCCCATCTGCACCTGTGGCTCTGCTCTGCTCCGCCTCCCGTCTGCACCTGCAGCTCTGCTCTGCCCTGCTCCGCCTCCCGTCCACACCTGCGGCTTTGCTCTACTCCACCTCCCGTCCGCACCTGCGGCTCTGCTCTGCCTCCCGTCCGTACCTGCGGCTCTGCCCCACCTCCCATAGCACCTGCGGCTCTGCTCTGCTCCGCCTCCCGTCCGCTCCTGCGACTCTTCTCTGCTCCGCCTCCCATTTGCACCTGCGGCTCTGCTCTGCTCCGCCTCTCGTCCGCACCTGTGGCTCTGCTCTGCCTCCTGTCCGCACCTGCGGCTCCCGTCTGCACCTGCCCTGGTCCGCCTCCCGTCCGCACCTATGACTCTGCCCTGCCCTGCTCCGCCTCCTGTCTGCACCTGCGACTCTGCCCTGCCCTGCTCCGCCTCCCGTCTGCACCTGCGGCTCTGCCCTGCCTTGCTCCACCTCCCGTCTGCACCTGCAGCTCTGCCCTGCCCTGCTCCGCCTCCCATCTGCACCTGCGGCTCTGCTCCGCCTCCCATCTGCACCTGCGACTCTGCTCTGCCCTGCTCCGGCTCCCGTCCGCACCTGCGGCTCTGCTCTGCCCTGCTCCGCCTCTTGTCCGCACCTGCGGCTTTGCTCTGCTCCGCCTCCCATCCACACCTGCGGCTCTGCTCTGCCTCCCGTCCGCACCTGAATCTCCCTTCCACACCTGTGGCTCTGCCCTACCCTGCTCCGCCTCCCCTCCCCCCTACAACTCTGCCCTGCCCTGCTCCGCCTCCCGTCCACACCTGCGGCTCTGCCCTGCTCCGCCTCCCGTCCGCACCTGCGGCTCTGCTCTACTCTGCCTCCCGCAGCACCTGAGGCTCGGCTCTGCCCTGCCTCCCGTCAGCACCTGCGGCTTTGCTCTGCCCTTCTCCGCCTCCCATCCGCACCTGCAGCTCTGCTCTGCCCTGCTCCGCCTCCCGTCCGCACCTGTGGCTCTGCTCTGCCCTGCTACGCCTCCCGCCCGCACCTGCGGCTCTGCTCTGCCCTGCTCCGCCTCCCGTCCGCACCTGCGGCTCTGCCCTACCCTGCTCTTCCTCCCGTCCGCACTTGCGGCTCTGCTCCGCCTCCTGTCCGCACCTGCGGCTCTGCTCTGCCCTGCTCCGCTTCCCGTCCTGCCCTGCCTGCCTGTATATCTGCCGTGCCCGCTAGTACCTGCCTATCTACACACCAGCCGAACCTGCCCGTTCCTGCATAAGCCAGTGTGGGTCAACAGCTGTGTTACTGGGGTCTGCCCTGGAGTAGCACCTGGGCCACCTCCCTCGTCCCTCCTCGGACCACGGAGTCGATTAAGCTGCCGTGCGTCCGTGGTTGGATCTGGCGAGGCCCCTAGGCACGCCACTCCAGGCACTCCTCGGTTCGTGGCCTAGTGGGACCACAAACCACGCTCACGCCAAACAGTCCGGGCGTGAGCATAACAGAAATCATGGGGCCTCATAGCAGAAGCTCTAATTGGGCCTCCCCCACAAAAATAAATAAATATTTGTCTGTGTCACAGAAGAGAAGATCTCACATCTTTCCAGCCTTTACATAGCAATTTTCCTCCAGCTGAAGTCCTAGATTACTCTTTCATTGCCCCAATAAAGTATGATGCCAATAAAAGTGCCCCCCAAACACACTATGATTCCCCCATGGTGCATTCCTCCACATTAGCCTCCACATGCACAGTATAATGACCCTATTGTACCCCACTTCAACTCCCAAGGCAAAGTATGGTAACCCCAACACAGTATGATCCCCCAACTATGACTCCCACACAGCCCTCCATACAGTATAATGGGCCTACATCCAGTATAGTGGCCCACACTAGCCCTCCAAACAGTATAATGACCCCCACACAGCCCTCCAAACAGTATGATGGACTCCACACAAACCTTCACACTGTATAATTTCTTTCATACACTATAATGGCCCCCCACATAGCCCTCAAAATATTATAATGGCCCCACATAGCCTTCAATATAGTATAATACGCCACCCATAATCCTCCATATAGTATAATGAACTTCCCATGGTCCTCCATAGAATATAGTGCACTCTCCGAAGTCCTCCATACAGTATAATGCACTCTCCGTAGTACTCCATACAGTATAATGCACTCCCCATAAGCCTCCATAGAATATAATGCACTCCTCATAGTCCTCCATAGAATATAATGCACTCCCCATAGTCCTCCATACAGTATATTACACACCCCATAGGGTAAAATGCAGCCCCCATATAGTATGATGTACCTCACTGTCCTGAAGTATTATGGGAACCACGTACTCACTGATTTTATATCGACCAACCCGAGTATAAGTCGAGGTACCTAATTTTACCACAAAAAACTGGGAAAACTTATTGACTCAAGTATAAGCCTAGGGTGGGAAATGCAGCAGCTACTGGTAAATTTCTCCATCCTGGTATGCATTACTCCCTCATGCCCAGTCCTGAAATGCATTGCTCCCTCATCCCCAATCCTGGTATGCATGGTCCCATCAATCCAATCCTGATATGCATGGCCTCATCCCCCAATCCTGGTATGCATGGCCTCCTCATCCCCCAATCCTGGTATGCATTGCCTCCTCATCCCCCAATTCTGGTATGCATGGCCTCCTCATCCCCCAATTCTGGTATGCATGGCCTCCTCATCCCCCAATCCTGGTATGCATGGCCTCCTCATCCCCCAATCCTGGTATGCATGGCCTCCTCATCCCCCAATCCTGGTATGCATGGCCTCCTCATCCCCCAGTCCTCATATGCATGGCCTCCTCATCCCCCAATCCTGGTATGCATGGCCTCATCCCCCAATCCTGGTATATATGGCCTCCTCATCCCCCAATCCTGGTATGCATGGCCCCATCACTGCACAAATAAAAAAAATAAACACTTATACTCACCTTCCTTCCTCACCTTTTCTCCACGCCCATAGTCCCGGTGTGGAGAGGATAATAAATAAATTATTTCAATAAAAGACATACAATACCCCAACAGTAACATACATATAAATCATCTTATGCATTAAAAAGATAATTATATGGTAAATTAACTATGTTATGTATACAAATATCGGGATGATCCGCCAATCGCACAGTAGCATCCACCTTGTCAAGGTTACCAAAATCCAATCAGTATAGCTCATGAATATGTAGAATTGTGGAATTAATGGTGCTATATAAGTGAGTAAAATAAATAAATAAATATTACAGTTAGGACTGTCCCAAATAGGGTCACCTTGATGAGGTAGGATGTCTTTTGCATTATTTTGATCAAAATTATGTTAACTAAGTACCCTATATAATTTTCATGCACTACTGCGGTTTATTTATTGCAGGGTATTTGTGTATTGTGTTTCTGTCTTTGCTTTTTTTCTGTTTAATGGCCATGTGTGAACATTCTCTTACATGCTACATGCACACCAATTTACATTCCAGTTCATCTCTTCAGGTGTTTTCATCCTTTATTAGCTCTGATAATCCTTGTCGAAATTGACTTCTCTGGGCAGCTAAATTCCATGTGGTGTCTGCCACCCAGAGATAGAATTCTGAGGTATATTCAGCTACAGAGCATTGCCCTTGAAGTAAATTATGCAACTTGGTTTCAGCTGTACCATAGTTGTGATCAGGTCGGGCACCCCGGCGTGCTATGGGACACGTGAGTGGAGGAGAGGGGTGCAAGCGCCCGCCCTCCCCCCGCTTGCTCAGGGCCCTGGCACAATACTTACCACTCCTCGTGCCTCCGCAGAGGGTCCGGTGTCTTCCGCGGCTGCTGCTGCCTCAGGTCAGAGGGCGCGATGAGGTCTTTCCACCGCGCCCTCTCATGAGCAGTTACAGCGCAGAGTGGGAAGACACCGGTGATGCTGAGGAGTCCGGAGCAGAACAGCGGCAGCAGGTGAGAAGTGAGGTGAGTATTTTTTTTTAATGTATGAAGGCATGGGGCATTATAGAGAGGGGGTGACATCCTGCATGGGGCATTATATGGGGGGGGGGGTTACATCCTGCATGGGGCATTATATGGGAGTGGCATCATTCATGGGGCATTATATGGAGGGAGTGACATCCTGCATGGGGCATTATATGGGGGGATAACATCCTGCATAGGGCATTATATGGAGGGTGTAACATCCTGCATGGGGCATTATATGGAGGGGGTGACATCCTGCATGGGGCATTATATGGGGGGGTGACATCCTGCATGGGGCATTATATGGGGGAGGACATCCTGCATGGGGCATTATGTGTGGGGGCATCCTGCATGGGGCATTATGTGGGGGGCATCCTGCATGGGGCATTATGTGGGGGGGCACAGCCTGCATGGGGCATTATGTGGGGGGCACAGCCTGCATGGGGCATTATGTGGGGGGCACAGCCTGCATGGGGCATTATATGGGGGGGTGACATCCTGCATGGGGCATTATATGGGGGAGGACATCCTGCATGGGGCATTATATGGGGGGGTGACATCCTGCATGGGGCATTATATGGGGGAGGACATCCTGCATGGGGCATTATATGGGGGAGGACATCCTGCATGGGGCATTATGTGTGGGGGGCATCCTGCATGGGGCATTATGTGGGGGGCATCCTGCATGGGGCATTATGTGGGGGGGCACAGCCTGCATGGGGCATTATGTGGGGGGCACAGCCTGCATGGGGCATTATGTGGGGGGCACAGCCTGCAGGGGGCATTATGTGGGGGCACAGCCTGCATGGAGCGTTATATGGGGGCCAGTATTCAGTATGGAGTGTTATATGGGGCCAGTATCCTGTATGGAGCGTTATATGGGGGCCAGTATCCTGTATGGAGCGTTTTATGAGGGCCAGTATCCTGTATGGAGCGTTTTATGGGGGCCAGTATTCTGTATGGAGCATTATATGGGGGCCAGTATTCTGTATGGAATTTTTTATGGGGGCCAGTATTCTGCATGGAGCATTTTATGGGGGCCAGTATTCTGCATGGAGTATTTTATGGGGGCCAGTATTCTGCATGGAGCATTTTATGGGGTCCATTATTCTGCATGGAGCATTATATGGGGTCCATTATTCTGTATGGAGCAATATATGGTGCCCATAATACTGTATGAAGGACTATATTGTCCGGTCTTCACTGTGCGCTGCGAGGATTCGCCGGTTTCTAGGCTATTGTAGAATTTACAATAGATATCGCTTATGTAATGTAAGAAGTGAAATCTTTGGCACTACACTTACTATATACATTTCTCTGCGGTATCTGTGCATCATGAATCGTGGTATGTGTTAAAGGTGCCCACTGAGACTCTTTCGCCCAGGGACCACAAAAACCTGGAGCAGGCCCTGACTGTGATGAAGGAAAATAAGTCATTTAGGAGGTCACAATGCTTTTCCACATAAGGTGAGGCCCGTGCAGGAGCCTCATCAGTCAAGAGATTAATGACGAACAAAATCTTTTTCCTGTCGCTGGTAAATGGAGAAGGTTGCATCTGGAAGTAGATACAACAATGATTATGGAATCCACGGTAATAATGACGACCTTTGCGGGCAGTGGCATGTGCGTGCTTGATTCTGGACCAGAGTTGTGCAAATCCAAAAGTTGCCTCTGCAACTCAACAATTTCTTTTTACTGATCCAACACCTGTGTTTGCAACGTAGAAAATTTTTCTTGGTATGTGCCACTAAAATTCTGAAGTTCAGCAACTTGTTGTCCCAGGGTGGCTGCAACAGACTCCATATTGTGCGCAAGATTATTCTGTTAGGAACTGACCTGGGTTGAAGTAGTGGTATTACAACCACTAGGGGTGGCACCAGCAGTTAGCGTAGTCAGGTAAAGCCAGGAATTGGTACACAGGAACAGCAGTATAGTTTAGAAGGATTTAGCAGGTTGCGTCGTCAGGAAAAACTAGGAATCGGTACACAGGAACAGCAGTATAGTCTTGAAGGATTTAGCAGGTTGCGTAGTCAGGAAAAGCCAGGAATAGGTACACAAGAACAGCAGTATAGTCTTGAAGGATTTAGCAGGTTGTGTAGTCAGGAAAAGCCAGGAATCGGTACACAGGAACAGCAGTATTGTCTTGAAGGATTTATCAGGTTGAGTATTCAGGAAAAGCCAGGAATTGGTACACAGGAACAGGAGTATAGTCTTGAAGGATTTAGCAGGTTGTGTAGTTAGGAAAAGCCAGGATTCGGTACATAGGAACAGCAGTATAGTCTTGTATGAGGCAGCAGGTGAAGGGAGAGATTGACTAAAGACTGGGAGCTCATTAATTTCGCAATGAAGGAGGTGCCAGGCCAGGTTTAAATAAAGTGTTCAATTAGGAAGTTACAGGATGAAGCCAATCAGAAACAACACAGGGTGGAGCCGCTCAGGAACAACACAGATACTAGAATCTAGGATAGCCAGGAACTGTCCAGCGAGCTGAATAGTTCAGAGGGAAGAGCTGCCGCCTGGTGCACAAGAGCTGCTGGGTTTGAGTCCTGACACTGCTTGTTGTTGTGGGATAAGAAGATATGAGGATTGTGAAGTAGTCCTGTTTAGCATTTATTCTATATATCTCTTCGATCACATATCTAGCTCTTTTATTACATATCTTCCTATCTCTCTATCCATCTATCTATCATTCTCAACACAGAGCTAGTCTATGTATTGTATCTCTTCTATCACATATCTATCTATCCATCCATCCACAGTGCCTTGAAAAAGTATTCATACCCCATGAAATTTTCCACATTTTTTCACGTTACACCCACAAACTTAAATGTATTTTATTGAGATTTTATGTGATACACCAACACAAAGTAGCAATTATTGGTGAATTGTAAATGAAATGAAACATCTTGCCACAGATTCTCCATGAGATTTAGGTCTGGAATATGACTAGGCCATTCAAACACATGAATATGATTTGAGCTAAACAATTCCATTGTAGTTCGGGCAGTATGTTTATGGTCGTTGTCCTGCTGGAAGGTGAGTCTACGCCACAGTCTTTTGCAGCCTCTAACAGGTTTTCTGCTTTAGTGCACAGCTGGTTGTCAGTCAAAGTTTTGGGGCATGATTAATAGCCACAGCCCACTGTGATGTGAGAGGTGACTGAAGCCACGCTGGCACACCTATATGGCTGAAAGGAGTAAAGTTCTCATTTTCTCATGGGTGCCTTTCTTTCAGTGCACCTTCATAACGCTATTAATCTGCAGATTAACCCTATATCTGCAGGTGAATATCAGGTGAATATTGTTAGGTGACCTGACAAGTTCCACTATTATACATACATTCAGTTGTCAGGTTCAGTTATGAAATGAGCCATTTCTGATTTTGACCTCCTGAATTAAAAATCTGCCAATTGAAATTTTTATTTGGCTCATTCTATGATTTCAAAGAGTTTTCCCTTTATTGCTGGATATATTGAATGCTTAAACGTTTCAGTACTTTGAAACATTATTTTTGCAAATATAAAGATGCAGAATATCTTGCTATGCCAATTTTCTGATATTTATTTAGAGGAAACTTAGCAACAATTCAAAAAACTAAAACATGTCTAAACATTATTGCGTATTATAAACAGTTATAGAAATTGCAATACAAAATTTGGTCCTCATTCAGTGACAACTCTTTTTTGCTTGTCTCTTGTACTCCTGCATCAGATCATGCTTACAATTGTCCAACAGTAATCTGCAAGCATTGATGGATTCCATTTTCCTTGATATCTTTTCTCCATAGCCGCAATATCTTGGTGAAATCTCTCTGTGCTCGTCACTCACTCATTGAAGTTTGGTGGAAAAAAGTTTAGTTGTGAATGTAAGAAATTAATCTGTAAGGACATGTTACAACCAAGATCCTTAAATCCTTATATATTTTGAGGAGACTTTCCCCCAACTCTTCATAGTTATCTGCTTGAGTTTCCCAAAAAATTAATTACCACTAATGCGAATGATACCCTTGCAGTCTTTCCTTGCCCTGTAACAAACAAAGAAACTCCTCATCGTGAAGAAGTTTACGAATCTGAGGTTCAATAACGTTTCCTTCATCTTTGCTTCACTCAACCTTGGAAATTTATCAGTGAGATACTTGAGTGCTTTTGCATTTGTATCCATTGCCTTTACAAAGTTCTTCATTGGGCCCAACTTGATATGCAATGGTGGTAACAAAATCTTATGCTGGTCAACAAGTGATGGATTCAGGACATTTTTACTCTCTGGCTGAAGTGAATGCCAAAGAGGCCAGACTCTTTTATTGTAGCCTGCATTCCTCTGGATTATGACTTATCTTCAGAGCTTCCATTAAACTGTTGTTGTTGCATGCCACAAGATAGCCCTCCATGAAGAAGTATTCGCCAAAATCTTTATCAAGGTTGCGGAAGAAAGAAATTCTAACATAGCCGGCTAAGAGATTCCACTGCTGTAGCCTGGAACCTAAGAGCTCAGCCTTACTCTTGGGCAGATCCAAATCTCTAACAAGATCGTTCAGTTCACTTTGTGTTATAAGTAGTGTTGAGCGAGCACTAAAATGCTCGGGTGCTCGAAGCTCGGGCCGAGCTCGCCGTGATACTCGGGTGCTCGACCCGAGCAACGAGCCCAATGTTAGTCTATGAAAGACTCGAGCATTTTTGCAGTGGCACCCCCGGCAGACTTTTAAAAGCCTAACAAGTGCCCAAAACGATAGTGACAGTGCTCAAATGACATGGGGACAGCATGGGGATCGCCCCAGGAAGCATTTCTGACCCCCAGGTCACTGCTGTCAACAACGTGGTCAGAGGTATTAAGCCACTTTTACAGGCTCACAATAAAACGTTCAAAAACGAAAGTGAAACTTTTTTCCTGTGAAATATGTTAAGGAACATCTTTTCCTTGTGTATAAGTTAAAATAAATGACCAAAAACAAAAATACTCCTCCACACCTTCGGCTATGTTCACAAGTAGCATTTTTTATGCGTTTTTGCACTTTTGTATTGCTTTCAACTATGACAAATGCATTCACCGTGAAATGTCATTTTAACATTTTACAACCTTATCTGGCCATGTGCTGTGTGACACATGCATAAAGTGCTGAAAGACAAGGGAACAGCATGGGGAAGACCCCTGGAAGCATCTCTGACTCCCAGGTCACTGTCTAAAAGTGTGCCCATCATAAGTGATCCTTACCGCATCAGAAGATGCAGACTTGCAACTATCCCCATGCAAGTTCTAGTCCCAGGGCAGTGTTCAATTGTACCTCCCCCATTCCTTGCAATACAAGCTCAAGTATGCAGCCTGCCACCCACCAACCCCCAGGCTGCAATACCATACTGCTTGCTTGCTTGAACTTGAAATTGGGCCTTTTAGGCATGTGGAGACGGAATCTGGCCACCACGTCATGGCTGTGTTGGCGGCCTGGAATCCATACTCAGTCCCCAGCCGCCCGGCGGCCGGGTGTCCATACTCGGTCCTCAGCCACCCCGCGGCCGGGTGTCCACACACGGTCCCCAGCCGCCTGGGGGCAGCCGGATGTCCATAAACGGTCCCCAGGCGCCCCTATTTCTCCTTGGAACATCCCCCCACACACTTTTCTTAGCCCGGCCTGCTTTAGGCAGCATTGGACGAGCCCACCAGAGAACCAGACTCCTCCGGTGGGCCCTGACTTCTCCATCGGTGGAGTTGAGAGTGCCAAGGTGAGGAGCATGATGATGATGACAGAAGTTAGCATCTGCTATGTTTTCTTTTAATGCAAGTGTAAGTGTGCAGCCTGCCACCCACCCACCCCCAGACTGCAATTCCATACTGCTAGCTTGCACTTGAAATGGGGCCTTTTAGTATGGAGGAGGCCGAAGCTGGCCACTACCTCATGGCTGCTTCGGCAGCGAGGTATCCATACTCAGTCCCCAGCCGCCCATATTTGTCCTGGTGTGCCTTATACATAAGATTAAGCGCGTATACCAAAACATTACCTGTGCCCTCCCCAGTGCATTTAGTGGGAAGGAGAGCCTATTCCGCTGTAGTGTGTGCATGCCAAACCCCTGTTCATGGTACATGTGAAGATGCCTCCCACCTTGCACCTGTCATTGCAGACTTGCAACTATCCCCATTCAAGTCCTTGTCCCAGGGCAGTGTTCAATTGTACCTCTCCCATTCCTTGCAATGCAAGCGCAAGTATGCAGCCTGCCACCCACCCACCCCCAGGCTGCAATACCATACTGCTTGCTTGCTTGCACTTTAAATTGGGCCTTTTAGGCATGTGGAGGCAGAATCTGGCCACCACGCCATGGCTGTGTCGGCGGCCTGGTATCCATACTCAGTCCCCAGCCGCCTGGTGGCCGGGTGTCCCCGCTTGCTCCCCAGCCTCCAGGAGGTGGCCGGGTGTCCATACTCGGTCCCCAGCCACCCCTATTTGTCCCGGTAACCTTTCCCACACTTTTCTTAGCCTGGCCTGCTTTAGGGCAGCATTGGCTGAGCCCACCGGACTATCAGACTCCTCCGGTGGGCCCTGGCTTCTCCATCAGGGGAGTTGAGAGTGCCAAGGTGAGGAGCATGATGAGGATGATAGAAGTTAGCATCTGCTTTGTTTTGTTGTAATGCAAGCGCATGTATGTAGTAGCGGCTAGGCCTGAGGTGGTCAGCGTTTTGGCGCATATCCTACCTCCTCCGAGGATTGCTGGATGTTTTCCTGCTACTATCCAAGTTCTATGACTCCCGTTAAAACAAAGCTTCAGGTGATAAATGATGGATGAGGTAGTGGCAAAGGAGAAAGAGCAGGAGGAACAGGGACCATTCACATCAATATCAGGCCAGTCAACCAGATATGTCTTGTAGGATATGTTTCTGTAACAAAAGGAGCGGTTCGGCTACACAGTTATAGGGCATACAGTGAGTGCAATGCCTACCAAAAATTTCGAGCCACTCCAATGCCCCTTGGAAATGACATGGAGGTCAGAGGGCGTTAACTAAACCTTTTTTTCCATTTATAGCAACTGGGTCTCCTGTGCACTGTTGGCCTAAGCAGTGAATGGAAGGCTTTCCAAAAATTATGAGGAACTGCAATGCCCCTTACAAGAGCCATGTGTGGCACCCCAGGGGTCTGGTCACCACAGTAATAGAGATATTACGTCGGAGAGCAAGTGGGAGGTTTCCTGGTCAGGATCCCTTAAACATGCAAAATCCTCCTGCCCCAATCCTGGGAGGGGAGAATTCTGCCCTTATAAACTGGATCTGGGGCGGGGTTGAGTGAGTCAGAGAACAGTCAGAGTCAGAGTGAGAGCAAGGGAAAGTAACAGCAAGGAGCTCTGTAGGAGCTAGGAGCTAAAGACCAGGGGCTGGAAGCTGAGCAGAGCTCGCCCTGGCAGAAGACAATAGGAACCGGATACAGGAGTCCGAAGCTGTGAGGACTTATATATCCAGCAGCAGAAACCAGCCGGCAGGGGATTTCAGGTCCTCTGGCCATAGAAGCCCGGAGGCTCAGTCACAAGCAAGGGACCAGCACCGCCGTCGTGGAGCGGAGGCTAACAGAAGGCCCCAAGTCACCAGCCATACGGGTGAGCACTACACGGTACAATCAGGGACGTGGGCTACTTCTACCCGCTTACAGCAAGGTAGCCAGGAAGAGTGCAGACAGACGGGGAGGCCTACAACTCCACCTGGCCAGGGGAACTCCTGCTTGCTCACAGACTGACCAGGCCTCTTATGCTAGCCAGTACTCCCGGGAGGGTCTACCTTATAATCATCAGTAAAGACCCTGAACTGCACTGCAAAGACTCTGAGTCATTCCTGCTGCGCTCGTGCACCATCACCCCCATCATCCACACTCACTGCCCTGAGGCTATGCTCCTCCCGAGGGGAGTTATCCCATTCTATGCTGCGCACACAACACCAGCCTCAGCGGTCTGCCTCGCAGCGGTGGTACTCCCTGACGGCAATCCACGGGTGGCGCAGTCGGACAATTAACCTCAAAACCTAAGAAAGACTGCCACTGGTTTGACCAGCCTGAGCCACGGGACCGGGTCACCGCCACGGAGACTACAGACCCCAGAGACCCGGCACCGGGTATCCCACACATGTGTACACACGGCCCAGGGGGCGCGTCACATGCAGTACAGCATCTTACAAACATAAGTCCCATTATTGAGGAGTGGGTGTCCCATAGTATTTGCTTATGCTTTCCCAGCAAAAGCTGCCAAAAATTAGGACGGAGCAACTTGCAATGCCCCTTACAAGAGCCATGCAGTACAGCATATTACAAACATAAGTCCCATTATTGGGGAGTGGGTGTCCCATAGTATTTGCTTATGCTTTCCAAGCAAAAGCTGCCAAAAATTAGGACGGAGCAACTTGCAATGCCCCTTACAAGAGCCATGCAGTACAGCATATTACAAACATAAGTCCCATTATTGGGGAGTGGGTGTCCCATAGTATTTGCTTATGCTTTCCCAGCAAAAGCTGCCAAAAATTAGGACGGAGCAACTTGCAATGCCCCTTACAAGAGCCATGCAGTACAGCATATTACAAACATAAGTCCCATTATTGGGGAGTGGGTGTCCCATGGTATTTGCTTATGCTTTCCAAGGAAAAGCTGCCAAAAATTAGGACGGAGCAACTTGCAATGCCCCTTACAAGAGCCATGCAGTACAGCATATTACAAACATAAGTCCCATTATTGGGGAGTGGGTGTCCCATAGTATTTGCTTATGCTTTCCCAGCAAAAGCTGCCAAAAATTAGGACGGAGCAACTTGCAATGCCCCTTACAAGAGCCATGCAGTACAGCATATTACAAACATAAGTCCCATTATTGGGGAGTGTGTGTCCCATGGTATTTGCTTATGCTTTCCAAGCAAAAGCTGCCAAAAATTAGGACGGAGCAACTTGCAATGCCCCTTACAAGAGCCATGCAGTACATCATATTACAAACATAAGTCCCATTATTGGGGATTGGGTGTCCCATAGTATTTGCTTATGCTTTCCCAGCAAAAGCTGCCAAAAATTAGGACGCAGCAACTTGCAATGCCCCTTACAAGAGCCATGCAGTACAGCATATTACAAACATAAGTCCCATTATTGGGAAGTGGGTGTCCCATAGTATTTGCTTATGCTTTCCAAGCAAAAGCTGCCAAAAATTAGGATGGAGCAACTTGCAATGCCCCTTACAAGAGCCATGCAGTACAGCATATTACAAACATAAGTCCCATTATTGGGGAGTGGGTGTCCCATGGTATTTGCTTATGCTTTCCAAGCAAAAGCTGCCAAAAATTAGAACGGAGCAACTTGCAATGCCCCTTACAAGAGCCATGCAGTACAGCATATTACAAACATAAGTCCCATTATTGGGGAGTGGGTGTCCCATAGTATTTGTTTATGCTTTCCCAGCAAAAGCTGCCAAAAATTTGGACGGAGCAACTTGCAATGCCCCTTACAAGAGCCATGCAGTACAGCATATTACAAACATAAGTCCCATTATTGGGGAGTGGGTGTCCCATAGTATTTGCTTATGCTTTCCCAGCAAAAGCTGCCAAAAATTAGGACGGAGCAACTTGCAATGCCCCTTACAAGAGCCATGCAGTACAGCATATTACAAACATAAGTCCCATTATTGGGGAGTGGGTGTCCCATAGTATTTGCTTATGCTTTCCCAGCAAAAGCTGCCAAAAATTAGGACGGAGCAACTTGCAATGCCCCTTACAAGAGCCATGCAGTACAGCATATTACAAACATAAGTCCCATTATTGGGGAGTGGGTGTCCCATAGTATTTGCTTATGCTTTCCAAGCAAAAGCTGCCAAAAATTAGGACGGAGCAACTTGCAATGCCCCTTACAAGAGCCATGCAGTACAGCATATTACAAACATAAGTCCCATTATTGGGGAGTGGGTGTCCCATAGTATTTGCTTATGCTTTCCCAGCAAAAGCTGCCAAAAATTAGGACGGAGCAACTTGCAATGCCCCTTACAAGAGCCATGCAGTACAGCATATTACAAACATAAGTCCCATTATTGGGGAGTGGGTGTCCCATGGTATTTGCTTATGCTTTCCAAGCAAAAGCTGCCAAAAATTAGAACGGAGCAACTTGCAATGCCCCTTACAAGAGCCATGCAGTACAGCATATTACAAACATAAGTCCCATTATTGGGGAGTGGGTGTCCCATAGTATTTGCTTATGCCTTGCAAGCAAAAGCTGCCAAAAATAAGGACGGAGGAACTTGCAATGCTGGCACCCTGGTGGTATAGTGGTGGTGGAGGCTGAGGATAAGGAGAAGAAGATTAAACAGCCGAAACGAGGAAACGTATACCCATGTGTGGGTGTGAAGCGGTGCATGTGAATACACCTCCCGAAATAACACAGTGGATTTGACTTTATGCTACTCTGCTGTCATTTGGTGGTGATGAGAAGTCTGGCCCAATCCAGCCCTTGTTCATTTTGATAAGGGTCAGCTTGCCAGCATTGTCAGTTATAATTCCCCCAGCGGCACTAAAAACACGCTCCAATAACACGCTAGAGGCAGGGCAGGCCAGGACCTCCAAGGCGTACAGAGCGAGTTCATTCCAAGTGTCCAGCTTGGATTCCCAATAATTAAAAGGCACAGAGGAATCACGGAGGACGCTGGTACGATCGGCAAGGTACTCCCTCACCATCTTTTGAAACTTTCCACTCCTTGTGAGAGTACCCCGCACCCCAGGACCTGTAAGCTGGGCGGCTGTCAGAAAACTGTCCCAGAACGTTGACAGTGTTCCCCTGCCTCTGCTGGATTGGAGTTGCATCTCTCTCGCATGTACACCTTGGTTGGGCAACGAACTGTGACCTCTGCCGCTAGCGTGTTCAGATTTTTTTTAAGAGTTCTGCAGCAAGGGCCTTCTGGTATTGCCCCATTTTTGTAGACCTCTCCACCTCAGGAATAAGAGAGTGAAATTTCTCCTTGTAGCGGGGGTCTACAAGTGTCACCAACCAGTAATGACTGTCACCCAACATTTTGACAACGCGAGGGTCACGGTTAAGGCAGCGTAACATAAAGTCAGCCATGCGTGCCAGACTGGTAACGGGCAAGATATCCGTGTCCTCACCAAGATGACGACTGGCTCTCCTCCTCCTCCTCTTCCTCCTCCTCCCCCCTGTCCTCAGGCCACCCACGCTGAACCGACGGTATGACACTTGTACAGGTACTACCGTCTACAACGCATGATAGCAGCTCTTGTTCTTCCTCCTCCTCCTCCTCTCCCTCATTGTCCCCCAATGCACGTTGGGATGAGATGAGGCTGGGCTGGGTGTAATCGCCCGCTACGGCTTCTTGATCCATCTCATCATACTCTGGCTGCAATGCCTCCTCTTTAATTCTCTGCAGAGAGCGTTGCAAAAGACAGACAAGTGGGATGCTGACACTAATGATGGCGTCATCGCCACTCACCATCTTGGTGGCCTCCTCAAAGTTTGTCAGGATGGTACATATGTCAGACATCCAGGTCCACTCCTGAGGTCTTATGTGTGGAGTCTGACCTGAATATCGACGGCCTTGTTGCAGCTGGTACTCCACAACTGCTCTCTTCTGCTCACAAATCCTTTGCAACATGTGGAGGGTAGAGTTCCAACGTGTGGGGACATCACACACCAGTCGGTGTGCCGGAAGCTGCAAACGCTCCTGCAACACAGCAAGGGCGGCGGAAGCTGTAGCCGACTTGCGAAAATGAGCTGACAGGCGGCGTACTTTCACGAGCAGATCTGGCAACTCGGGGTACGATTTAAGAAACCGCTGAACCACGAGGTTAAGCACATGAGCCAGGCATGGTACGTGTGTGATCTCACCTCGCCTCAGAGCCGCCACCAGGTTACGGCCATTGTCACACACGACCATGCCAGGATGTAGGTTCAGCGGTCTCAGCCACAGATCTGCCTGCTCTTTCACAGCTGTCCACAACTCACAAGCAGTGTGAGGTTTATCACCTAAGCTTATGAGTTTCAGCACAGCCTGTTGCCGCTTGGCAGAGGCAGTACTGCAATGCTTCCAGCTTGTAACTGATGTGGTGATATCTGAGATGGAGGCTGAACATGAGGAGGAGGAGGAGGATGCGCAGGAGCTGTACACTGTGGGGGCAACTCTGACTGACATAGGGCCCGCTATCCTCGGTGTGGGGAGGATGTGTTCCGTCCCAAGGTCCGACTGGGTCCCGGCTTCCACTATGTTTACCCAGTGTGCCGTCAGAGAGATGTACCGTCCCTGGCCACAAGCACTTGTCCACGTGTCCGTTGTCAGGTGGACTCTCCCAGTAACTGCGTTGTTGAGGGCACGGCAGATGCTTTGGGACACGTGCTTGTGTAGTGCGGGAATGGCACACCGGGCAAAATAGTGTCAGCTGGGGACCGAGTACCGAGGGACGGCCACCGCCATAAGATTGCGCAAGGATTCCGTCTCCACCAGCCTAAAAGGCAGCATTTCCAATGCAAGCAGTCGTGAAATGTGCGAATTTAGGACTGTGGCCTGTGGGGCATTGGCTGCGAATTTGTGCTTTCGTTCAAAGGTCTGGGATATGGACAATTGAACGCTGCGGTGGGACGTGGACGTGGACGTTGATGCTGTTTCTTGAGAAACTGCCATAACAAGTGAAGACTGAGAGGAGGGTGCATCTTTACATGCAGTATGGACCGGGGATTGCCTTGCACACACAACAGGGGGTTCTATTGCACAACAGTGGAAGAAGCAGTGGTGACACCCGCTGACACTGGTTGTGGACCCTGGGTTTCGCCCCACAAAGTCGGGTGCTTTGCTGCCATGTGCCTGATCATGCTGGTGGTGGTCAGGCTGGTAGTTTTTTCACCCCTGCTGATGCTGGCATGGCAGGTGGAACATATGGCCTTTTTGGGGTTATCAGCAGAGTCTTTAAAAAAATTCCAGACTCTGGAAGACCTACCGCTTGTACTGGCAACGTCCCTCGTGTTGGTGTTACGGGGAATGGTTTGCGGCCACCACACTGCTTCTTCCTGCCTGTTGGGGTACTCTGCCTCCATCCCCCTGTGTGCTGCTGGCCTCACTCTGCATGTCCTCCTTCCACGTTGGGTCAGTTACTAGATCATCCACCACCTCCTCCTCTTCCACTTGCGCACCACGATCCTCCTCCTCACTTCCTGGCAATTGTGTCTCGTCATCGTCCGCATCTTGTGACAGATTGCCAACGTCGACTTCCTGTGGCCGTGGCTGTTCAAATATTTGGGCATCGCAACATGGGATCTCCTCTTCCACCACTTCAAGCGTATCAGGCGAGGGGCCCAAATATGGAAATGGACCAGTGAACAGCTCTTCAGAGTGTCCAAGTGTGGGATCACTTGCTGTCTGACGACACTCGGCATGGTGGGAGGAAGGAGCATCAGGGTGAGGAGGAGTATGCGGTCGAGACTCACGGCTAATAAGAGTTGACCGTGTGGAAGACAGACCGGAGGTGGTGGTGCCCAGGGAACTGGAAGTATTGTCTGCTATCCAATTAATAACCTGTTCACACTGATCAGTTCTCAATAATGGTGTTGTTCTGTGCTTCCCTAGTAATTCGGTCAAGAAGTGGGAGCGAGAAGATGTGGCTGTTGGTTGTGGCACATTTTCACCTTGGCCACGGCCCCGTCCTCTGCACGAACCATCACCAGAACGTCCACTTCCACGTCCCTTGCCACGTGCCTTGCCCATTGTAAATGAAGTAAAATAGCTTATACTTGTACTATCAATAGAAAAAGGGTAATAAAGAGTAGATTAGAACCGTGGAAGAGGAAAACCACAGTTATTGTTTACTGGGGTATACCACACTTTTTTAAATAGAGATATTTGCGGCTGAACAGTGAGCGACACACTCAAACTGCTTTTTTTTTAGATACCAAAGGCCCAAAACTGGATAGTACAGCGATTTGACCCGTGGAACTGCGAAACCACACTGGGATGTCGGGCAGACACAAGACTATTTTCAACAGATATAATTTTGTGTCACAACAGTCAGGAGACACTACTGTTTTTCTTTACGGAAAAAACTACCAAAACCTGAATAATAGAGATTTTTTACCGTGGAACAGCAAAACCACAGTTATAATTTACTGGTGTATACCAGGCTTTTTAAAATATATATATATTTGCGGCTGAACAGTGAGCGACACACTCAAACTGTTTTTTTTAGATACAAATGGCCCAAAAGTGGATAATACAGAGGTTTGTACCGTGGAACTGCAAAACCACACTTGTATTTCTCGGGCCTACATCAAACTATTTTCAACAGATATATTTCTGTCTGAAAAATCAGGGAGACACTATTTTTTTTTTTTTTACAGCAAAAAATGCAAAAAGCAGGATAATAGAGATTTTTTACCGTGGAACAGCAAAAGCACACTTCTGTCTCTCTGGCCTACACCAGACTATTTTCAACAGATATATTTGTGTCTGAAAAATCAGGGAGACACTATTATTATTTTTATACAGCAAAAAATGCCAAAAACAGGATAATAGAGATGTTTTACCGTGGAACATCAAAACCACAGTAATAATTTACTGGTGTATACCAGGCTTTTTAAAATATATATATATTTGCGGCTGAACAGTGAGCGACACACTCAAACTGTTTTTTTTAGATACAAATGGCCCAAAAGTGGATAATACAGAGGTTTGTACCGTGGAACTGCAAAACCACACTTGTATTTCTCGGGCCTACACCAGACTATTTTCAACAGATATATTTGTGTCTGAAAAATGAGGGAGACACTATTTTTTTTTTTTTTTCAGCAAAAAATGCAAAAAGCAGGATAATAGAGATTTTTTACCGTGGAACAGCAAAAGCACACTTCTGTCTCTCTGGCCTTCACCAGACTATTTTCAACAGATATATTTGTGTCTGAAAAATCAGGGAGACACTATTATTATTTTTATACAGCAAAACATGCCAAAAACAGGATAATAGAGATGTTTTACCGTGGAACATCAAAACCACAGTAATAATTTACTGGTGTATACCAGGCTTTTTAAAATATATATATATTTGCGGCTGAACAGTGAGCGACACACTCAAACTGTTTTTTTAGATACAAATGGCCCAAAAGTGGATAATACAGAGGTTTGTACCGTGGAACTGCAAAACCACACTTGTATTTCTCGGGCCTACACCAAACTATTTTCAACAGATATATTTGTGTCTGAAAAATCAGGGAGACACTATTTTTTTTTTTTTTACAGCAAAAAATGCAAAAAGCAGGATAATAGAGATTTTTTACCGTGGAACAGCAAAAGCACACTTCTGTCTCTCTGGCCTACACCAGACTATTTTCAACAGATATATTTGTGTCTGAAAAATCAGGGAGACACTATTATTATTTTTATACAGCAAAAAATGCCAAAAACAGGATAATAGAGATGTTTTACCGTGGAACATCAAAACCACAGTAATAATTTACTGGTGTATACCAGGCTTTTTAAAATATATATATATTTGCGGCTGAACAGTGAGCGACACACTCAAACTGTTTTTTTTAGATACAAATGGCCCATAGAACTGCAAAACCACACTTCTATTTCTCTGGCCTACACCAGACTATTTTCAACAGATATATTTGTGTCTGAAAAATCAGAGGCACACTTTTTTTTTTTTGGGGGGGGGGGGACACCAAAAGGTTAATAAGATGGGTATTTGTACATTGTGAAGGAGGAAAAAAAAAAAGAGGATTTTGATAAAAAAAAAGGATTTTTCCTGGCCCCCGGGACCTGGAGCTTAGTCCAGCAATTTCAGCAAAAGGAGCAGCACACAGGACTGTAATGCAGCGTTTGCTGGTATAACCACTGCGTCTCCTATACAGCCTGCCTGCCTGATATCTGGGATGGATATTAGTCCTGAGAAGGACTGTTTGTTTGATCTGGCAGCCTTTACAGACCCTACACTAACTATTTTGCAGGATATATCTCTCCCTAAATCAGCAGCGCTGTCCCTACACTGTCTGATCCGGAGCGACTGTGTCCAAGATGGCGGCGCCCGGTTTTAAATACTCGAGGTGACACTGTAATGCCCACAAACAACATGGCTGCGGCATTACAGTGACTGGCTGGCAATCCCTGCATGTTCATTGGCTCTGTAAAGAGCGCCAAACATGCAGGGCGGAGACCCGAGCTCCCGCCCGAGTAACCCGGAAATGCTCGGTGCTCGCCGAACATCCCGAGTAGCGTGATGCTCGGGCGAGTACCGAGCAGTGTCGAGCATGTTCGCTCAACACTAATTCTAAATATTGTAAATCTGATAAGATGAAAATGATGATGTTTGTCTACCTTTGAAATGTATGTTTTTGATTTTCTCATCAAATAAAAAAATTGGTTAAAAAAAATAAAATAAACTATTTAAATAAACATAAAAGTTCATGACCCATCGTACATGATTATATAAATCAAACTGGAATAAGATCTCTTCAAGAAATATTTTTGGGTGAAGAGCCTCCTTCAGGCTCTTGGTTCTTTTATGAAAAACTAAAAAGTTTTATTAACGCAATAGCTAAAAAAAACGAACATCTTTAGACCACTTACCCCCTTCGAAGCACTCTGTATATCAAAGAACCCTCCAGACCATGCCGTCTGTCTTTTATATAAGCTTTACCAAGAGGGACAAACTCCCCTGCATGGGAGAATGATCTGGGCAATCTTCTATCACCCGAGGATCGTTCGAAGATCCTTTTATTTACATTTAGGTCTTCATTATGTAATGTAACAAGCCCTTGCATGACTCTGTCAGTCAAAATATGGAAAAATTATAGCTCTCAACATATGGCGATGCAAAAACTAGTCTTTGCCAAAAAAAAGTTTTTTAGTGTGTGACAGCTGCCAAACATAAAAAAATGATAGAAATATGGTATTGCTGTAATCGCACTGACCCGAAGAATAAAGTCGTCTAATCAGTTATATGGCATAAAAATAAATGAAACCAATGCTTCACCCGCTGCTGATTTGTTCATTCTGCCTCCCAAATATCGCAGTATGGCTTGGCTCACATCCTGCGCTCTGCGCTGAGAACTTACACCGGGGTTTCCGTGTAAATCTCTGAAATACGTGATTCAGACGGAACCCCTGGCGGAGTATTCCCTGTAATGAGGCAGATGGATGGACTGTGGACGCCGTCTGGCCTGTAATCCCACGGTGTCCTTCTTTTTATCAGGCATACATAAAAGTGCCATCGGCCACAGTTTTGTGAACCTCTAAAAAAAAGGACACCGCTAAACAAAGGCCAGAAAGAGTCCATAGTAATTCCATTTATTATGCAACTTTGCTTTACATTTATATATAATGATGGTAGGGTATGAGATATATTTTTGTCTTTTGTAGGTTTTGTTTCTTTTTGCTAGTGTGAACATGCTCCTATTTCTTGCATGTCTACCATCTTAGACCTCAGTTCACATTGCTTGGTTTTTTGTCTTGTTTGCATTCTGTGCAATTTAAGGGTGTGGCATCCCTTTGTTGAGCTGACTGGTATATATGTAGCTTACCACGGGCCTGGGTGGTCTGGAGTTGGGACCCGGTCCTATTTGTCTACCCTTTTATATGCATTACTTCAACTTTGATATACAGTAAGGTTTTTAATATAGGCAGTATAGGTACCGTCCCAATTTAGGGTCACCTTGCCGCTGGTGGGACGGCTTGTATACTTTTTTTGATCAAAAATAGTTCACTAAGTACCCTATATTTATTATGCAACTTTGCTTTACATTTATATATAATGATGGTAGGGTATGAGATATATTTTTGTCTTTTGTCTTTTGTAGGTTTTGTTTCTTTTTGCTAGTGTGAACATGCTCCTATTTCTTGCATGTCTACCATCTTAGACCTCAGTTCACATTGCTTGGTTTTTTGTCTTGTTTGCATTCTGTGCAATTTAAGGGTGTGGCATCCCCTTTGTTGAGCTGACTGGTATATATGTAGCTTACCACGGGCCTGGGTGATCTGGAGTTGGGACCCGGTCCTATTTGTCTACCCTTTTATATGCATTACTTCAACTTTGATATACAGTAAGGTTTTTAATATAGGCAGTATAGGTACCGTCCCAATTTAGGGTCACCTTGCCGCTGGTGGGACGGCTTGTATACTTTTTTTGAACAAAAATAGTTCACTAAGTACCCTATATTTATTATGCAACTTTGCTTTACATTTATATATAATGATGGTAGGGTATAAGATATATGTAACATACCTGGCGGCGTCCTTGCATGGTGGTCCATCTCCCACTGTGCAAGAGAGCGCACTTGATCTCCTGTCCAGAGTGTCTCTCTGGCTTCCCTCCATGCTGTCTGTTTGTGTCTGTCTCTGCTGCTTAAGGGCGGCGCCCGATCACTTCCTGCTTTTTGTACCTGCTGTGGGTCACGCCCCTTGTGCGTCCTCAGCCTATTGCTGTCTGACACTTGGTATATAGCTCAGCAGCTCCCTTCTATCCCTGCCTGAGCATAAGTGTTTTCCTTCAGTGTGTGCTTGCACTCTGAAGGTGCCAGGTCCCGTCTTTGTTTCCTTGTCTGCCTTTCCTGGAGGCTGTATTTCCAGGCCTGTCTGAACTTAGTCCTGTATGTCTCCTGCTTTGCGGTATTAGTTCCCGTGTCTGAACTAAGTCCTGTATGTCTCCTGCTTTTCTGTATTAGTTCCCGTGTCTGAACTGAGTCCTGTATGTCTCCTGCTTTGCGGTATTAGTTCCCGTGTCTGAACTGAGTCCTGTATGTCTCCTGCTTTGCGGTATTAGTTCCCGTGTCTGAACTGAGTCCTTTCTGTGTATCTTGTCTGTCCTGTCTGAACACGCTCCTAGCCTGTTCCCCCCGCCTTCTAGGGGCCGATTACCTAGACCCGCTCCTGTCTCTTGTCAGTCCTGTCTGAACACGCTCCTAGCCTGTTCCCCCCGCCTTCTAGGGGCCGATTACCTAGACCCGCTCCTGTCTCTTGTCAGTCCTGTCTGAACACGCTCCTAGCCTGTTTCTCCTGCCTTCTAGGGGCCGATTACCTAGACCCGTTCCTGTATCTCGTCTGACCTGTCTGAACTCGCTCCTAGCCTGTTCCTCTCGCCTTCTAGTGGCCGTTTTCCTAGACCCGCTCCTGTATCTTGTCTGTCCTGTCTGAACACGCTCCTTGCCTGTTCGTCCCGCCTCTCTGGGGGCAGTATTCCCAGACCCGCTCCTGTATCCCGCTGCAGTGTCGGTCTCCTCCGTACACTCAGTTCCAGTCTGAACTCTCTCCTATCCTTTACCTGTTTTTCCTCTATGTCCGTTCCCTTCCTTTTTCTGCAGAGTCTGAACTCGTACCTAACTCCTGCCTGTTGTCTCTGTACTCCCGTTTGTGAGTTTGTGGTCCACTCGCTACTTCACTGCAAGTACTCTGTGGGTGTCTGGCTCTGTCTTTCCCTTCCTGTCTGTTCCGTGTGAACAGAGTCCTGTCCTGCCCTGTTTCTGCCCGCTGCTCCGGCAGTCCTGTCCTGCCCTGCTTCTGCCCGCTGCTCCGGCAGTCCTGTCCTGCCCTGCTTCTGCCCGCTGCCCCGGCAGTCCTGTCCTGCCCAGCTTCTGCCCGCTGCTCCGGCAGTCCTGTCCTGCCCTGCTTCTGCCCGCTGCTCCGGCAGTCCTGTCCTGCCCTGCTTCTGCCCGCTGCTCCGGCAGTCCTGTCCTGCCCTGCTTCTGCCCGCTGCTCCGGCAGTCCTGTCCTGCCCTGCTTCTGCCCGCTGCTCTGGCAGTCCTGTCCTGCCCTGCTTCTGCCCGCTGCTCCGGCAGTCCTGTCCTGCCCTGCTTCTGCCCGCTGCTCCGGCAGTCCTGTCCTGCCCTGCTTCTGCCCGCTGCTCCGGCAGTCCTGTCCTGCCCTGCCTGTACCCTTCTGCCTGTATTGTTCCTGAGTCCCGGTGTGTACTGGGTCCTATCCCGCCTGTGTTCCTACCTGCTAGTGCCTCCCTGTCTGCACTCTTGCTGTGCTTGCCTATACCCCCCTGCCTGCTTACCCGCCTGCCTGCATACCAGTCGTGCCTGCCTATACCCACCAGTCAGTGTGCCAGCCTACCAGTCTGTTCCTGTATTCCCCTGTGTGGGTCAACAGCCGTGTCCGGGGTCTGTCCTGGAGTAGCACCTGGTCCCTCTGCTCGGTTCCTCCTTGGTGCACTGGCGTCGTATGCCGTCGTGCGACCCTGGTCGGATCGGGTGAATACCTAGTTACGCCCCTCCAGGCATTCACTCTCCGGCACGGTCCAGTGGAATCACTACCAATCACACGCACACGCCGCTTAGCCCGGGCGTGTGCATAACAGCATGCTCAGGCCATGGTTCCCGTTGAGCCCCACGGCCTTCGCCCTCTGAGAAGTTTTCCAGCGAATATATGCATTAAAATAAATAAATAAATTTTTTTTTTCCCTTAGCTGAGTTCCAGGCGAATTACGCACCGTCCAGATGGATCTATCAGTTCTCGTTCCTGCGGATCCGCCACGTTACTATGGGGATCCAAGACAGTGTCGTGCATTTGTGGAGCAATGCATGCTACACTTTAAGGCCTACCCTCTTTATTTTCCTTCCGATTGGGCTAAAGTGGCCTTTATGATGTCTTACCTGGCGGGTGATGCCTTGGAATGGATCAACCCCCTATATGAAACACAGGATCCGATCCTCCGGGACCTAATGGCCTTCCTGGTGGCCTTTCTAATGGTCTTCGATGATCCTAACCCGGAGGCTCCTGCTGAAGCTTCACTTCCCAATATCCCGGAGCAGCCCCAATGGGTAATGTGTGTGGGTAGCGCAATAGTCCTCCAGCCCAATGAGACTACTGCCCACCCAGAATCCTCTCAGGGTGACTACGCTTTCCGGAATACTTCTCTCAACCTCAAGAGGCAGTCCAGACGTGCTAGACTTAGAGGCAAGCCGTCACGCCAGGGCCTGTCCTCCCTGAGACCTCCTGACCCCAACCTTGAAGTCCCTACTGAAGCTTCATCTCCCTGTATCCCGGAGAAACCCCAATGGGTAGTGTGCGTGGGTAGTGCACCAGTTCTCCTGCCCGAAGAGACTTCTGCCCATCCAGACTCCACACAGGAGAACTTCCTGCACCCGGCATCAGATGCTTCTCTCTCTTTAACCGGTGTGCATGTCCAAGGATGCTCCAAAGCTGTGGTTACCTCTGAGTCTGTGCACCTCTACTACCTGGCGGAGGATCCCCTGTTGCCTCCTGAATCCTCCGGGATACCACTCGATGACAAATGGAGAGAGACTTCTCTACACCCGGTACTCAATACTTTGTCCGCTTCGTCCTGTGAGCCTGACAATGGGTACCCCAAAGTGGTAGTTACCCCCGAGTCTCTACACCCCTCCGACCAGGCGGAGGATCTCCAGTTGTCTCCTGAACCCTTCGGGGTGCTACCTGGTAGCGAAAGGACAGAGACTCTCCTATACTCTGTACCTGATACCTCGCTCGCTTTGTCCAGTGAGTCCAACCTAGTGTACTCCGAAGCAGAGGTTACTCCCGAGTCTCTACACCCCTCCGACCAGGCGGAGGACCTCCAGTTGTGTTCAGAACCCTTTGGGGTGCCACCTGGTGGTGAAAGGACAGAGACTCTCCTATACTCTGTACCTGATACCTCGCTCGCTTCGTCCAGTGAGTCCAACCTAGTGTACTCCGAAGCAGAGGTTACTCCCGAGTCTCTACACCCCTCCGACCAGGCGGAGGACCTCCAGTTGTGTTCAGAACCCTTCGGGGTGCCACCTGGTGGTGAATGGACAGAGACTTTCCTATACTCGGTACCCGATACCTCGCCTGCTTCCTCCAGTGAGTCCGATCTAGTGTACTCTGAAGCAGTTGTTTTCTCTGAGCCTCTGCACTCTTCTGACCCGGCGGAGGACCTCCAGTTGTTTCCTGAATCCTCCGGGGTACCACCAGATAACAAAGAGACAGTGACTTTTCCTCATTATGTACCTGATAACCCGTCTATTTTTTCCTGTGAGCTTGACAAGATGTACCTCGAAGCAGAGATTACCCTCAAGTCTCTGTCCCCCTCCAACCCAGTGAACGACTGGTCCTCGAATTCCCTGCGGAAGATTCTGGCAGGCCTGAAGAAGAGGGGGCGTAAGGGGGGAGGTACTGTAACATACCTGGCGGCGTCCTTGCATGGTGGTCCATCTCCCACTGTGCAAGAGAGCGCACTTGATCTCCTGTCCAGAGTGTCTCTCTGGCTTCCCTCCATGCTGTCTGTTTGTGTCTGTCTCTGCTGCTTAAGGGCGGCGCCCGATCACTTCCTGCTTTTTGTACCTGCTGTGGGTCACGCCCCTTGTGCGTCCTCAGCCTATTGCTGTCTGACACTTGGTATATAGCTCAGCAGCTCCCTTCTATCCCTGCCTGAGCATAAGTGTTTTCCTTCAGTGTGTGCTTGCACTCTGAAGGTGCCAGGTCCCGTCTTTGTTTCCTTGTCTGCCTTTCCTGGAGGCTGTATTTCCAGGCCTGTCTGAACTTAGTCCTGTATGTCTCCTGCTTTGCGGTATTAGTTCCCGTGTCTGAACTAAGTCCTGTATGTCTCCTGCTTTTCTGTATTAGTTCCCGTGTCTGAACTGAGTCCTGTATGTCTCCTGCTTTGCGGTATTAGTTCCCGTGTCTGAACTGAGTCCTGTATGTCTCCTGCTTTGCGGTATTAGTTCCCGTGTCTGAACTGAGTCCTTTCTGTGTATCTTGTCTGTCCTGTCTGAACACGCTCCTAGCCTGTTCCCCCCGCCTTCTAGGGGCCGATTACCTAGACCCGCTCCTGTCTCTTGTCAGTCCTGT
This sequence comes from Phyllobates terribilis, assembly GCF_046119375.1. Lineage (NCBI taxonomy): Eukaryota > Metazoa > Chordata > Amphibia > Anura > Dendrobatidae > Phyllobates > Phyllobates terribilis. The sequence goes on along the minus strand of NW_027362761.1, from coordinate 14,088,585 downwards.
CTGAACACGCTCCTAGCCTGTTCCCCCCGCCTTCTAGGGGCCGATTACCTAGACCCGCTCCTGTCTCTTGTCAGTCCTGTCTGAACACGCTCCTAGCCTGTTTCTCCTGCCTTCTAGGGGCCGATTACCTAGACCCGTTCCTGTATCTCGTCTGACCTGTCTGAACTCGCTCCTAGCCTGTTCCTCTCGCCTTCTAGTGGCCGTTTTCCTAGACCCGCTCCTGTATCTTGTCTGTCCTGTCTGAACACGCTCCTTGCCTGTTCGTCCCGCCTCTCTGGGGGCAGTATTCCCAGACCCGCTCCTGTATCCCGCTGCAGTGTCGGTCTCCTCCGTACACTCAGTTCCAGTCTGAACTCTCTCCTATCCTTTACCTGTTTTTCCTCTATGTCCGTTCCCTTCCTTTTTCTGCAGAGTCTGAACTCGTACCTAACTCCTGCCTGTTGTCTCTGTACTCCCGTTTGTGAGTTTGTGGTCCACTCGCTACTTCACTGCAAGTACTCTGTGGGTGTCTGGCTCTGTCTTTCCCTTCCTGTCTGTTCCGTGTGAACAGAGTCCTGTCCTGCCCTGTTTCTGCCCGCTGCTCCGGCAGTCCTGTCCTGCCCTGCTTCTGCCCGCTGCTCCGGCAGTCCTGTCCTGCCCTGCTTCTGCCCGCTGCCCCGGCAGTCCTGTCCTGCCCAGCTTCTGCCCGCTGCTCCGGCAGTCCTGTCCTGCCCTGCTTCTGCCCGCTGCTCCGGCAGTCCTGTCCTGCCCTGCTTCTGCCCGCTGCTCCGGCAGTCCTGTCCTGCCCTGCTTCTGCCCGCTGCTCCGGCAGTCCTGTCCTGCCCTGCTTCTGCCCGCTGCTCCGGCAGTCCTGTCCTGCCCTGCTTCTGCCCGCTGCTCCGGCAGTCCTGTCCTGCCCTGCTTCTGCCCGCTGCTCCGGCAGTCCTGTCCTGCCCTGCTTCTGCCCGCTGCTCCGGCAGTCCTGTCCTGCCCTGCCTGTACCCTTCTGCCTGTATTGTTCCTGAGTCCCGGTGTGTACTGGGTCCTATCCCGCCTGTGTTCCTACCTGCTAGTGCCTCCCTGTCTGCACTCTTGCTGTGCTTGCCTATACCCCCCTGCCTGCTTACCCGCCTGCCTGCATACCAGTCGTGCCTGCCTATACCCACCAGTCAGTGTGCCAGCCTACCAGTCTGTTCCTGTATTCCCCTGTGTGGGTCAACAGCCGTGTCCGGGGTCTGTCCTGGAGTAGCACCTGGTCCCTCTGCTCGGTTCCTCCTTGGTGCACTGGCGTCGTATGCCGTCGTGCGACCCTGGTCGGATCGGGTGAATACCTAGTTACGCCCCTCCAGGCATTCACTCTCCGGCACGGTCCAGTGGAATCACTACCAATCACACGCACACGCCGCTTAGCCCGGGCGTGTGCATAACAATATATTTTTGTCTTTTGTCTTTTGTAGGTTTTGTTTCTTTTTGCTAGTGTGAACATGCTCCTATTTCTTGCATGTCTACCATCTTAGACCTCAGTTCACATTGCTTGGTTTTTTGTCTTGTTTGCATTCTGTGCAATTTAAGGGTGTGGCATCCCCTTTGTTGAGCTGACTGGTATATATGTAGCTTACCACGGGCCTGGGTGGTCTGGAGTTGGGACCCGGTCCTATTTGTCTACCCTTTTATATGCATTACTTCAACTTTGATATACAGTAAGGTTTTTAATAAAGGCAGTATAGGTACCGTCCCAATTTAGGGTCACCTTGCCGCTGGTGGGACGGCTTGTATACTTTTTTTGATCAAAAATAGTTCACTAAGTACCCTATATTTATTATGCAACTTTGCTTTACATTTATATATAATGATGGTAGGGTATGAGATATATTTTTGTCTTTTGTCTTTTGTAGGTTTTGTTTCTTTTTGCTAGTGTGAACATGCTCCTATTTCTTGCATGTCTACCATCTTAGACCTCAGTTCACATTGCTTGGTTTTTTGTCTTGTTTGCATTCTGTGCAATTTAAGGGTGTGGCATCCCCTTTGTTGAGCTGACTGGTATATATGTAGCTTACCACGGGCCTGGGTGGTCTGGAGTTGGGACCCGGTCCTATTTGTCTACCCTTTTATATGCATTACTTCAACTTTGATATACAGTAAGGTTTTTAATATAGGCAGTATAGGTACCGTCCCAATTTAGGGTCACCTTGCCGCTGGTGGGACGGCTTGTATACTTTTTTTGATCAAAAATAGTTCACTAAGTACCCTATATTTATTATGCAACTTTGCTTTACATTTATATATAATGATGGTAGGGTATGAGATATATTTTTGTCTTTTGTCTTTTGTAGGTTTTGTTTCTTTTTGCTAGTGTGAACATGCTCCTATTTCTTGCATGTCTACCATCTTAGACCTCAGTTCACATTGCTTGGTTTTTTGTCTTGTTTGCATTCTGTGCAATTTAAGGGTGTGGCATCCCCTTTGTTGAGCTGACTGGTATATATGTAGCTTACCACGGGCCTGGGTGGTCTGGAGTTGGGACCCGGTCCTGTTTGTCTACCCTTTTATATGCATTACTTCAACTTTGATATACAGTAAGGTTTTTAATATAGGCAGTATAGGTACCGTCCCAATTTAGGGTCACCTTGCCGCTGGTGGGACGGCTTGTATACTTTTTTTGATCAAAAATAGTTCACTAAGTACCCTATATTTATTATGCAACTTTGCTTTACATTTATATATAATGATGGTAGGGTATGAGATATATTTTTGTCTTTTGTAGGTTTTGTTTCTTTTTGCTAGTGTGAACATGCTCCTATTTCTTGCATGTCTACCATCTTAGACCTCAGTTCACATTGCTTGTTTTTTTGTCTTGTTTGCATTCTGTGCAATTTAAGGGTGTGGCATCCCCTTTGTTGAGCTGACTGGTATATATGTAGCTTACCACGGGCCTGGGTGGTCTGGAGTTGGGACCCGGTCCTATTTGTCTACCCTTTTATATGCATTACTTCAACTTTGATATACAGTAAGGTTTTTAATATAGGCAGTATAGGTACCGTCCCAATTTAGGGTCACCTTGCCGCTGGTGGGACGGCTTGTATACTTTTTTTGATCAAAAATAGTTCACTAAGTACCCTATATTTATTATGCAACTTTGCTTTACATTTATATATAATGATGGTAGGGTATGAGATATATTTTTGTCTTTTGTCTTTTGTAGGTTTTGTTTCTTTTTGCTAGTGTGAACATGCTCCTATTTCTTGCATGTCTACCATCTTAGACCTCAATTCACATTGCTTGGTTTTTTGTCTTGTTTGCATTCTGTGCAATTTAAGGGTGTGGCATCCCCTTTGTTGAGCTGACTGGTATATATGTAGCTTACCACGGGCCTGGGTGGTCTGGAGTTGGGACCCGGTCCTATTTGTCTACCCTTTTATATGCATTACTTCAACTTTGATATACAGTAAGGTTTTTAATATAGGCAGTATAGGTACCGTCCCAATTTAGGGTCACCTTGCCGCTGGTGGGACGGCTTGTATACTTTTTTTGATCAAAAATAGTTCACTAAGTACCCTATATTTATTATGCAACTTTGCTTTACATTTATATATAATGATGGTAGGGTATGAGATATATTTTTGTCTTTTGTCTTTTGTAGGTTTTGTTTCTTTTTGCTAGTGTGAACATGCTCCTATTTCTTGCATGTCTACCATCTTAGACCTCAGTTCACATTGCTTGTTTTTTTGTCTTGTTTGCATTCTGTGCAATTTAAGGGTGTGGCATCCCCTTTGTTGAGCTGACTGGTATATATGTAGCTTACCACGGGCCTGGGTGGTCTGGAGTTGGGACCCGGTCCTATTTGTCTACCCTTTTATATGCATTACTTCAACTTTGATATACAGTAAGGTTTTTAATATAGGCAGTATAGGTACCGTCCCAATTTAGGGTCACCTTGCCGCTGGTGGGACGGCTTGTATACTTTTTTTGATCAAAAATAGTTCACTAAGTACCCTATATTTATTATGCAACTTTGCTTTACATTTATATATAATGATGGTAGGGTATGAGATATATTTTTGTCTTTTGTAGGTTTTGTTTCTTTTTGCTAGTGTGAACATGCTCCTATTTCTTGCATGTCTACCATCTTAGACCTCAGTTCACATTGCTTGGTTTTTTGTCTTGTTTGCATTCTGTGCAATTTAAGGGTGTGGCATCCCCTTTGTTGAGCTGACTGGTATATATGTAGCTTACCACGGGCCTGGGTGGTCTGGAGTTGGGACCCGGTCCTATTTGTCTACCCTTTTATATGCATTACTTCAACTTTGATATACAGTAAGGTTTTTAATATAGGCAGTATAGGTACCGTCCCAATTTAGGGTCACCTTGCCGCTGGTGGGACGGCTTGTATACTTTTTTTGATCAAAAATAGTTCACTAAGTACCCTATATTTATTATGCAACTTTGCTTTACATTTATATATAATGATGGTAGGGTATGAGATATATTTTTGTCTTTTGTCTTTTGTAGGTTTTGTTTCTTTTTGCTAGTGTGAACATGCTCCTATTTCTTGCATGTCTACCATCTTAGACCTCAGTTCACATTGCTTGGTTTTTTGTCTTGTTTGCATTCTGTGCAATTTAAGGGTGTGGCATCCCCTTTGTTGAGCTGACTGGTATATATGTAGCTTACCACGGGCCTGGGTGGTCTGGAGTTGGGACCCGGTCCTATTTGTCTACCCTTTTATATGCATTACTTCAACTTTGATATACAGTAAGGTTTTTAATATAGGCAGTATAGGTACCGTCCCAATTTAGGGTCACCTTGCCGCTGGTGGGACGGCTTGTATACTTTTTTTGATCAAAAATAGTTCACTAAGTACCCTATATTTATTATGCAACTTTGCTTTACATTTATATATAATGATGGTAGGGTATGAGATATATTTTTGTCTTTTGTAGGTTTTGTTTCTTTTTGCTAGTGTGAACATGCTCCTATTTCTTGCATGTCTACCATCTTAGACCTCAGTTCACATTGCTTGGTTTAGAGTCCATAGAAAGGCCGGTTTCACATGTCCTGATATTTCCGGTACAAGAAAAAACAATACCAGAGATGTCTGTGTCCGCGTGTACCTGTGTGGCATACGTATGGCAACCATGTGCTGCCCGTGTGCCCCATCAGTAGCACATGTACCGGCGCCTGGGAATCAGCGGTACAGTTAGCACTGTTCCCAAGTGCCGGGTGCTGAATGCTGCCCTCATCATTGTCCCCTGCTGGCACTGCGGTCAGCACGAGCAAGGAACAATGTTGAGAATAGTATTCTGCTCCCGCTGTGTCCTGGTGTAAAAATAAGAATAAAATAGAAAAATCCTTATACTCACCTGTCTGAAGATGTCCTCCGCTGTAACCCATTTGACCGCTCACGCTGAGGAGCCAGAGAGCATGACTCGCTCCAGTGAGCGGGCCCCGGAGCTGCGCTCAGCGAGCTGTGTCCTGTCACTCACAGAGCTCAGCGCAGCTCCGGGGCTTGCTCGCTGGAGCGAATCATTCTCCCCGGCTTCTCTGCGTGAGCGGTCAGGTGGATTACAGCGGGGGACATCTTCAGACAGGTGAATATAAGGAATTTTTTATTTTGTTCTTATTATTATACCAGGACACAGCGGGAACACAATACTGCTCTCATCATTGTCATTGCTCGTACTGATCACAGTGAAAGCAGGGGACAATGATGAAGGCAGTGTTTGGGAACAGCGTTAACTGTACACTGATTCCCAGGCGCCGGTATGTGTCACATTGATGACACGCGCATGTCATCTATGTGTCATCAGTGTGGGACATTTTGAGGCCCATGCAGCACGAAAAAAATGGATATGGTGCAAGTTTTACCCATTTTCCAGTGTGAAAATGTAAAATCTGGGGCTAAAACAAAACTTTGGTGGTAAAAATGTAATTATTCTTTCCTCACCGCCCAATGGTGTAAAATTCTGTGAGGCATATGTAGTGTCAACATGCTCACTGCACCCCTAGATGAATTAATTTTGAGGCTTAGTTTGTAAAATGGGGTCTCTTATGGGGGGTTTTGCTGTTCTGGCACTTTAGGGGCTCTGCCAATGTGACATAGCTCCGTCAAACCAGCCCAGCAAAATATGAACTCCAATATGGCACTTCTTCTCTTCTGAGCTTTGCATCGTGCCTCAAAAGTAGTTTTCAACCACATATGGGGTATCAGCATACTCAGGAGAACTTTTGGGGTCCAATTTCTCCGGTTAATCTTGTGAAAATAAAAAAATTGGGGCTAAAAGATCATTTTTCTGGAAAAAAGTGATTTTTTTATTTTCACTGCTCCACGTTATAAACTTTTGTGAAACACTTGGGAGTTCAAAGTGCTCACCACACATCTAGATAAATTCCTTAAGGGGTCTAGTTTCCAAAATGGTGTCACGTGTGAGGGGTTTCCACTGTTTAGGCACATCAGGGGTTCCCCAAACGCGACATGTCATCCGCTAATTATTCAAGCAAATTTTACATTCAAAAAGTCAAATGGTGCTCCTTCCCTTCTAAGCCCTGCCGTGCGCCCAAACAGTTGTTTTTCCCCACATATGGTGCATCGGCGTGCTCAGGAGAAATTGCACAACAAATTTTGGGGTCCATGTTTTCCTGGTACCCTTTCGAAAATCAAAAAAAAATTGGGTCTAAAGTAATATTTTTGTGAAAAAAAAGTTAAATGCTCATTGTTTTATCCACATTCCAAAAATTCCTGGGAAGCACCTGAAGGGTTAATAAACTTCTTGAATGTGGTTTTGAGTAACTTAAGGGGTGCAGTTTTTAGAATGGTGTCACTTTTGGGTATATTCTGTCAAATAGACCCCTCAAAGTCACTTCAAATGTGATGTGGTCCCTAAAAAAATTATTTTATAAATTTTGTTGGAAAAATTAGAAATTGATGGTCAATTTTTAACCCTTATAACTTTCTAACAAAAAAAAATGTTGTTCCAAAATTGTGCTGATGAAAAGTAGATATATGGGAAATGTTATTTATTAACTATTTTGTGTGACATTTTAAGGGCATGAAAATTCAAAGTTTGAAATTCAAAATTTTAAATATTTTCTCCAAATTTCCGATTTTTTCACAGATAAACGTCAGTTATATCAAATAAATTTTGCCACTATCATGAAGTACAATATGTCACGAAAAAACAATCTCAGAATCAGTGGGATTCATTAAAGCGTGGAACCACTGTGCTGTGGTACAAGGAGGGACCAGAGGGGCGTGACTAGGGACCAACCCGGACTGACCCTGGCTACACGGGGCTCAGTCGACTCCGTGAACCAAGGAGGGACCGATAGGGTGGACCAGGTGCCACTCTGAGACCGACCTCATGTGAGAGCATGCGAATCCCACGGGACTGGCGACAGGTGTAGACTGACACGGCAGATAGGCTCGGTAGTAGGCAGACAGACCAGCACGGCAGATAGACAGGCTGGTGGGCACGGCGCACGGCTAATAGGCAGGCGGGCACGGCTGGTAAACAGGCTGGCGGGTACGGCTGATTAACCGGCTGGCGGGCACGGCTGGTAGACAGGCTGGCGGGCACGGCTGATAAACAGGCTGGCGAGAACTGAAAGGTTAGGAGACCAAACTAACACGTTGCACATGCACCTCCATGTTGGGGGAGGTGCCTTATATATTACCTGTCTTCCAGCCATTGACCGGGGGCATCTTAGGACGGCGCGCGTGGCCCCTTAAAGAGATAGGGAGCACGCGCGCTTACCCTAAGCACGGTGCCCAGGGATCTGCGTGTAGTGCGTGAACCCTGGCCACAGCAAGCGTGGGAGACGAGCGGCAGCGCGAGAGACACCTGGCCGGGGCCGCGGCGGTAAGAGGGTCGGCGTCTCTGCCGGGCAGGAGGCAGAGACGCCGGCGCTACACCTCATAAAGTAACACTGGTCAGAATTGTAAAAATTGGCTTGGTCATTAGCGTGCAAACAGCCTTCAGAGGTAAAGGGGTTAAGGTCAAAATGGTCTCTGTCATTAAGGGGTTAATTGACATTTAAAGTAACTTATTTTATGAGTAAATATGAAAAACACTAGAAGAATTTTATAGCAACATCAATTGATAATGTTTAAATTATTTGCATGCTACATCATTATTATCAAAAAAGATACAGGCTAAAACACCAGATCTGCAAATATATTTATCATTGCAATTGAAAATCATTGCATAAATGTTTTTCCTAACATTTGGAAACTATTACATATTTAAAGCCGGTGACAATCATCTCAGTTTGTTATTTTGATAAACTTGTAGCTAGCCAACTCAAAATAGCCTGTTGGAAGACAGTTTATAAAATTATGCCTAATATAACTCAGATATGTTCCATCATCTGTCCCCCATTATCTGGCAGGAAAACACATTAGCAATAGGCCTTGCTATACAGATGTGTCCAGTTTATGTCATAACAAACAAAAGACATACACAGAGATTTACTGTCCTGACTGCTTGAGAATTTTGAAAACATAAATTCTGCACTTTTAGAAATGTGAAAACTATGGTTAGTTTTTCAATCCTCACACAGATTTAAAAGGTTGTCCACTGGATAAAAAAAAAATTCCCAAAGGGTTTAGAGTGATTTAAAAAAGTTAAAAAAAAGCAATACTCATGGTCACTGATCCTTCAGAGCTCTTACCAGGTTTACACTAGTCTCCCCATCCTAGTGCTATCTAAAAACACAGGTAATAGCAGGAAAAGCACGCTCAGCAAATCACGAGCTATACTGCTCAGCCTTTGAGATATCTGTATATTTTTATACAGCGGAAAACTTATTTAAAGGGAATATGTTATAATTTATTTAAATACTAATGAAAAGAATCTATTATATTTCTCACTTTTGTTATTTTTTATTTCATGATTCTTTTTTATTTATTTTATGTGGATAGCCATGTTCTATAGCGCTGTTGTTCCAAGCAAGGAACAGCAGTTCTATAGATTGCTTTACAGCAAGCACTGTGCATAATGAGGATGGGAGCCAGCCTTATTCTGTAATACAGCAGTGTGTATTAAAGGGGTTGTCCGGTCCAAACCTATAAGTCTGCAGTCACTCTGTGTGACTGCAAACTTATGAATTCCCCCAGCGCACGCACTGTGCTCTGCGGGGATTCGCCAGTTTCAGATCCGGGACCAGAGGGTATGTATGAGTTATACATATTCCTGCCTGTGGGCGTGAACTTGGGCCATACACGTGTATTGATCTGAGGCCGCGTCCAACTAGAGACGCTGCCGACCAGTGGGCATGGCCGACTAGAGCGCTTGGTCAACTAGAGGGCACGGCCTCGCTCCATACAAGTGGACAGAGAGAAAGGCTGCGCCCACTATCCGGGAGTATGAATAACTCATACTTACCCTTCGGTCCTGGGTCTAAACCAAACGAATTCCCGCAGCACACAGTACGTGCACTGGGGCGATTCAGACCTGAACCCAATCGAGATGGTTTGGGGTGAGCTGGACTGCAGAGTGAAGGCAAAAGGGCAACAAGTGCTAAGCATCTCTGGGAACGCCTTCAAGATTGTTGGAAGACCATTTCCGGAGACTACCTCTTGAAGCTCATCAAGAGAATGCCAAGAGTGTGCAAAGCAGTCATCAAAGTAAAAGGTGGCTACTTTGAAGAACCTAGAATATAAGACATATTTCCAGTTGTTTCACACTTTTTTGTTAAGTATATAATTCCACATGTGTTAATTCATAGTTTTGATGCCTTCAGTGTGAATGTACAATTTTCATAGTCATCAAAATACAGAAAAATCTTTAAATGAGAAGGTGTGTCCAAACTTTTGGTCTGTACTGTACATCAATGCCAAAATGAAAAAAACAGATGGTATCAGCCCCTTAAATGATAATAACAAGACAATTTTAGAGGACAAAGAAAAGGCTGAGATATTAAACAGGCACTTTTCATCCATGTTCACAAACAAACCGTCTGTTCCAGGGATCTTTCATCAGGGCAAAAATCAAAGTTCACCACCTGATATAACTAGTTTAACACAAAAGGAAGCATGCCTGTGTCTGAGCAAATTAAACATTGAATAATCCCCCGGCCCAGATGGTATTCATCCACGGATACTGAGGGAATTGAGCTCAGTAATTGACAACCTGCTGAATCTCATTTTCTTAAACTCTCTTGTAACAGGGGTAGTGCCACAGGATTGGAGGATAGCCGATGTGGTGCCGATATTTAAGAAAGGAAGAAGGTGGATCCAGGTACCTACCGTCCGGTAAATCTGACATCAGTAGTGTGCAAAGTTTTTGAGGGCATCATAACATAACCTGCAGAGTTATATCGCAGCGAATAATATAGTAAATGATAATCAGCACGGATTCATGAAAAATAGGTCGTGTCGAACCAACATGTTGGGGTTCTATTAGGAGGTAAATGCAAATCTGAATGTTGGCAAATCTGAAAGTTGTGTGGTAGATTGACTCATTCGGCTTCTTAAAGAGGCAGACACAGGAACCGTTTCTATTTAAAGTGCGGCTGATTTATTGCAGTCCTCATAAATCACGTTACTAGAAAACATAAATAGAGCCTTTGTCTGGCAGAAGGTAAAATATAAAATAACAAGTCCATACAATAGTGCTGGTTAGCCCACCGGGCTTAGAGTCCAGCTTCCATGTCCTGTAACAAAGTGATTCACACTAGGAGACCTGCAATCTCCATACATCCAGCATGTGTGAAACAAACAGCTCAGAGCTTTCACCTCCAGCCCACCCCAACACCAAATGCTCTCAAGGCTGGGATTTTATCCTCTGACCTCCTCCCTCTCTACAGGTGCTCAATCACCCTAGCACCCAAGATGGCTGTTTAACCCACTCGTGTGCTGGAACCTTTTTCCTATTTTTAATTACTGGAGCTAACAACCTCAGTGCTACATATCTCCCCTCTAGTACTTTGCCAGTGACTCTGTCACATATCCCCCTCCCTCTACCCAAAGCCGTAGTTTTTTGCACCTTCAGTCACTAAACAGGGGAGTCTAAACTGGCATCTGCATTACCATGCAGCTTCCCAGGCCTGTGTTCAATTGAAAGATGAAGATCTGTAGCCCTAAGTTTCAACTCTTGGAATGCCATCTCTGCTTCAAGAGACCATTTGGCTGTTGATGACTTCTTGCCCTTAAGAAGGTCAGTCAGGGGTGCGGCTATCATGGTGAAATTCGGGGACACTCGGCTGGTAGTGTCTCACCACTCCCAGAAATGCCCGAAGCTGTTCCTTAGAGACCAGTTTTGGACAATTTTGGACTGTCTCCACCTTGTTCACGTGCGGCTTTACTTTGCTTCTCCCAACCATGTAGCCCAGGTATTTTCCATTCTTTTTCCCAATGGTACTCTTCTTTGAGTTTTTGGTAAACCCCCCTTGGACCTTCTGCAGATGACTTCCCCAATCCGGGCTGAATATCAAAATATCATCTAGGTAACTTGTGGCGTACTTTTTGTGAGGGGCTAAGACCCAGTCTATTGCCCTCCGGAAGGTAGCTGGGTCTCTTTGCAGGCCCAATGAGATTCTGGTATACTTGAAGCAATGGTCAGGTGAAAAAGAGGTCATCTTCTTCTTGGCACTTGGAGAGAAGAGGATTTGCAAGCAACACTTCATCAGGTCCAGGGAGGTGATGTATCTGTTTGACCCTAGCTTCGAAATGAGTTAATCGTCGCAGGGTATCGGATACGTGTAAATTTTAGCCCCTTCCTTCAAAATCACCTTACAGCGGACTTTGCGGATTCTATACAGCTTTTGGTTCACCAGCACATGTGGTTCCCTCAGGATTCCTTGTTAATCAACCTGCGTACGTCTTGGTAACTCCGAAAACAGGTCCCGGTTCTGCAGAAGTTCTCGGCACTGTTGTTTCTGGGCCAGTGACAGTGTATCTGCCACGGGACACCCTTACTGTTATCTTCTGGTCTGTCCAGCCCACATGGAGTTTCAACTTGGTTTCTCTGTTGCCCAGCCTTGACGGATAAATGGCATGAGAGGATTTTGGAATAGAGAGGTGGTAACGATTAACTGGCAGGTGGGACAGGACTTGCAATATTTTAGGATTTCACGGTGACATCAGGGCCAATAGTACCTCAGCATGACTCATTGTTGAGTTTTGTCCACCCCCGGATAACCACCCAATATAAAAGTGCTTCTCACTAACTTAGAATATCATCAAAAAATTAATTTATTTCAGTTCTTCAATACAAAAAGTGAAACTCATATATTATATAGAGTCATTACAAACAGAGTGATCTATTTCAAGTGTTTATTTCTTTTAATGTTGATGATTATGGCTTACAGCCAATGAAAACACAAAAGTCATTATCTCAATAAATTAGAATACTCTATAACAACAGCTTGAAAATGTTTTTTAAAATCCGAAATATTGGCCTACTGAAATGTATGTTCAGTAAATACACTCAATACTTGGTTGGGGCTCCTTTTGCATCAATTACTGCATCAATGCGGCGTGGCATAGAGGCGATCAGCCTGTGGCACTGCTGAGGTGTTATGGAAGTCCAGGTTGCTTTGATAGCAGCCTTCAGCTCGTCTGCATTGTTGGGTCTGGTGTCTCTCATCTTCCTCTTGACAATACCCCATAGATTCTCTATGGGGTTAAGGTCAGGCAAGTTTGCTGACCAATCAAGCACAGTGATTCTGTTGTTTTAAACCAGGTATTGGTACTTTTGGCAATGTGGACAGGTGCCAAATCCTGCTGGAAAATGAAATTTCCAGCTCCAAAAAGCTTATCGACAGAGGGAAGCATGAAGTGCTCTAAAATTTCCTGGTAGATGGCTGCGCTGACTTTGGTCTTGATAAAACACAGTGGACCTACACCAGCAGATGACATGGCTCCCCAAACCATCATTGATTGTGGAAACTTCACACTAGACCTCAAGCTGCTTGGATTGTGTACCTCTCCACTCTTCATCAAGACTCTGGGACCTTGATTTCCAAATGAAATGCAAAATTTACATTCATCTTAAAACAACACCTTGGACCACTCAGCAACAGTCCAGGTCTTTTTCTCCTTGGCACAGGTAAGACGCTTCTGGCGTTGTCTATTGGTCATGAGTGGCTTGACACAAACAAGGAATGCGACTCTTGTAGCCCATGTCCTGGATACGTCTGTGTGTGGTGGCTCTTGAAGCCATGACTCCAGCAGCAGTCCACTCCTTGTAAATCTCCCCCACATTTTTTAATGGCCTTTTCTTAACAATCCTTTCAAGGCTGCGGTTATGTCGGTTGCTTGTGCACCTTTTTCTACCACACTTTTTCCTTCCACTCAACTTTCCATTAATATGCTTGGATACAGCACTCTGTGAACAGCCAGCTTCTTTAGTAATGACCTTTTGTGGCTTACCCTCCTTGTGGAGTGTGTCAATGACTGCCTTCCGGACATCTGTCAAGTCAGCAGTCTTCCTCATGATTGTGGAGCCTACTGAAACAGACTAAGGGACCTTTTTAAACGCGTCGGAAGCCTTTGCCGGTGTTTTTTGTTAACTATTCTAATTTACTGAGATAATGACTTTTGTGTTTTCATTGGTTGTAAGCCATATTCATTATTAACAGAAATAAACACTTGAAATAGATCACTCTGTTTGTAATGACTCTATATAATATATGAGTTTCACTTTTTGTATTGAAGAACTGAAATAAATTAACTTTTTGATGATATTCTAATTTAGTGAGAACACTTGTATGTGAATGGAATCTGTCCAACACCCTTTGTCTATAGGGTGCTGGTACGAATAATTGCTCCACTATCTCCTCCCTCACCTTAGTGACCCGCTACAATAAGTCCACACTCAATATGAAATAGGGAAACTTGGTGTCAGTCCCCTGATTCCTGTGCTATGCCGTTTATGACGGTTACCTTATTGAACGCTTCTTTTAGTGATAGGTCTCTATGTTGGGTGAGCCCCAAATTTTGTCTGGTCACCCCTATCTCAAAAATGTCTGCCTTAGGGAATACTACTTTTTCCTCTTTTCCCATTACACAGAAAGAAAACCTGTCAGACTCTGGAGTTGGTGAGACTTTTTTAGGGCCAGCCCGTTTCTTACCCGAGTAATCCAGGTCTCTGCTCCTTCCCAACAAGTCCCAAAACAACACAAAGTCTGGGGGGGTTTGTCATGGTGATATGCCCAGCAGTGGACCCGTTGTGCCCTGACAGACATTGTGTTAGAACCCTCCTGTTTGTTTTTTCCATCTTGTGTTTTGCGGTTACGTGACCATCTGCCTTTATATTCCAGCTCCGCCCTTTTGGCTGTGCTGGACTTCAGTGTTTGAGTGTTTCTCTAGCCTGGTGCTTCGGTGCCTTTCTCTGTCAGTTCGCTTGGTCCTTCTGGGACCTCTAGTACATTTTATTTGTCAGTTTGTCTTTTTGTGTTCTGCAACAACTTCTCTGTTTAGGAGGTGTCCCATTTTTGTCCCAGTCCTTAGTTCTTTTAGGGACCCCTCCCCTTATGCTATAGGTCTTCGTTCAGACTAGCCGAGGACTAAGGCGAGTCTGTTCGCTAGGAACAGGCAGCCCACTACATCGTAGGGATTCAGCTTAGTCTTACTGTAGGGAAAGCTTTCCCCTATCCTTCCTTAGTACTTGTTGCAGATCATAACAGTAAGTCCAGCCCAAAAAACTTAAAGAAATGAAATTCGGGGATCAGTATGGTTTCCGTCCAGGATTTGGCTCAACGCTTGCAGGGATTGTCTCTGGAGTTGGCCGAGCTACAGCAACACATGAGTAGCTGTTCTGGAGTGCATTTTGTGGAACCCAAGGTAGGACTGCCTGATGTTTTTTATGGTAAACACCAAGATTTTTTTTTCCTTTAAAAATGCTTGTCTCTTATATTTTCGTTAGAGACCAAGGTCCTCTGGGAATGAATCACAATGCATTGGTTTTATTATGTCACTTTTGCGCAATGAACCACAGGGGTGGGCCTTTTCTCTACAACCTAATGATCCATGCTTAAGGTCTGTAGAATAATTTTTTTCTGCTATGGGGATATTATATGACGATCCTGATAGAATCTCATCTGCTGAAGCAGAACTCAGACGTTTGAATCAGGGGTCAGGTGATGTTGAAAATTATTGCACACACTTCAGGAGATGGGTTTCAGAAGTCAAATGGAATGATCCTGCGCTGAAATGTTTATTTCTTGCTGATCTGAGTGAAAGGGTTAAGGATCTGCTAATTGCATTCCCCGCACCAGAGATTCAGCAGGATGCCATGCAATTAGCTATTCGTGTGGACAGGAGACTGAGGTCCAGGGTGAATGAGGTAAAGACTCCTGTAATGTCAGGTCCTAGTCTCCAGAAAATCTGCTCTGACGGCGGAGAACCGATGGAGGTTGGGGCGATGTCACTCCGCTCTCAGGAAAGAGACCGGAGGTTCGCTGAGGGATTGTGTCTTTATTGTGGTAAAGCTGACCATTTGATTAAGTATTGTGAGCTTCGTTTAAGTAAAGAAAAAAAAAAGTCAGTTACGCCCGTATAGCTTGTTTACGCTCTGCAGGAGTATTTCTTTCTGGGAGTACTACTTTGCAGGAAAATTTGATTGAATTTCAGGTATTTGTGGATTGTGGTTCAACACTTAATGTGATTGATAAAGGGTTTTTGGAAAACCTTAAATTGAAATCCAAACCTTTGTCATCACCTATTTCTGTGATTGCAATTGATAACACTCCTTTGAAATGTATTACTCACAAGGTTGCTGCATGTCCCCTCACTATCAATGGAGTTCACCAAGAAATTTTGGACTTGGTTGTATTAGATAATTTACCCTCTCCGGTCTTTTTAGGTTTGCCTTGGTTAAAGCTGCACAATCCTTTGCTGGACTGGTCTACTAATGTGATTAAATCTTGGAGTCCGAAGTGCTATGATAAATGTTGTAATGGTCGCATTGCGGCTGTAGAGAAAGGGGAATTACCTGTACCTATTCAAGGTTTTTGGAGGGTTTTTTCGAGGAGGAGTCGCAAGTTTTACCTCCTCATAGGGATTATGATTGCGCCATTGAGTTTGTTCCTGGAGCTACTCTTCCCAAGAGTGGCTTGTTTAATCTGACTATCCCTGAAAGAAAGGCCTTGGAGGAATACATACAGACTAGCCTGGCTGCTGGTGACATTAGACCTTCTAAGTCGCCTGTGGCAGTTGGATTTTTCTTTGTTAAAAAAAAGGACGGGGGTTTACGTCCATGTCTGGATTTTTGTGAAATTAATAAGATTACCGTACGCAATTCCTACCCATTGTCGTTAATTCCTGACTTGTTTAATCAGTTAGTGGGGGCCAAGTGGTTCTTTAAAATTGATCTCCGGGGGGGCATACAATTTGTTACGAGTGAAGGAGGGTGATGAATGGAAAACTGGTTTTAATACTCCGGTAGGTCATTTTGAGAATCTGGTGATGCCTTTTGGTCTTACCAATGCACCTGCTGTAACGGGTCTGGGAGGCGGAACCTCTGAGCTACTATACAAGGGGGCAGTCCTTGTAAGGGAGCGGGTGGCGACCAGGCAGGCAGTCACAGCAGGTGACCGGGACAGTCTCTGGAAGAACGGGCAGGAGATCACGACAAGTGACTGGGGCAGTCTCTGGGTGAACGGGCAGATGGTCACGGCAAGTGACCGGGACAGTCTCTGGAAGAACGGGCAGGAGATCATGGCAAGTGACTGGGGCAGTCTCTGGGTGAACGGGCAGATGATCACGGCAAGTGACCGGGGCAGTCTCTGGGTTAAGGGTTGGTACGACCTGTGGCGGCTGATGGTAGACTTGAGCTCCCAGGTGAGCAGGCGAGAGTCTCTGGATAAACGGGTGGTCACAGCATGTGACGGCGGAGCCTCCAGGAAGACCAACAGACAGGCGGCAGATGAGCGCTCCCAGGTGAGCGGGCAGAAGTCTCTGGACAGGCGGGTGGTCACAGCACGTGACGGCAGAGCCTCCAGGTAGGCTAGCAGACAGGCAGCAGATGAGCGCTCCCAGGTGAGCGAGCAGGAGTCACTGGACAGGCAGGTGGTCACAGCATGTGACGGCGGAGCCTCCAGGTAGACTAGCAGGCAGGTAGCAGGTGTGTGCTCCCAGGTGAGCGGGCAAGCTGGTCCATAGACAGACTGACGGGAGTAGGAAGGCAGACCGTCGGACCTCAGGCAAGCAGGCAGGTCGCTGGTGTGCGCTCCCAGGTGAGCGGGCAGGCTGGTCCTTAGACAGACTGACAGGAGTAGTAAGGCAGACCGTCGGACCTCAGACTAGCAGGCAGGTAGCAGATAATCAGGCAGGAATCTGGCAGGTAACTGGCAACGGGACCTGAGGGCTGAAGCAGAGTAGTGAACAGTGCAACAACATTGCTCGGGCACCTCCATTTTGGAGGAGGTGCCTTATATATGGTGAAGTCCTCCGGCCATTGACCGGGGACTCCTTAGGACGGCGCGCGGCCCCTTTAAGAGGGAGGGAGAGCGCGCGCGCGCGCCCTAAGCACAGTGGCCGGGAAGGAGCGCGCGCTGCCAGCAGAGCGGGAGGAGGACGCCGGGCACGGAGCAGGGAGGTGAGGGGAACAGCGTCCCTGCCTAGCAGAGGGCAGGGACGCCGGCGCTACAGTACCCCCCCCTTTAGGCCCCCCCTTTTTTAGGCCAGACAGAAATTTAGCAAGGATAAGAGGGGCATGGATGTTCTCCCGAGGCTCCCACGTTCTCTCCTCAGGACCAAACCCCTTCCAATCTACTAGAAAAAAAGTCTTTCCTCTTACCCTTTTGGTGGCAAGAATGTTCTCTACCTCAAACTCGTCCTCAGCAGAAACCGGAGCAGGAGGCGTACCTGTAGACTTGGAAAAAGAGTTAAGTACCACAGGTTTGAGGAGAGATACATGGAAGGAGTTAGGGATCCGTAAGTTGGCCGGGAGTTTCAATTTATAGGCCACCGGGTTGATCTGACTGATGACCTCCAGGGGGCCGATGAACCGAGGCCCTAACTTGTAAGAAGGTATCTTGAGCCGGACATATTTAGATGAGAGCCAGACTTTATCTCCGGGACGAAATTGTGGAGGATCCAGGCGTTTTTTGTCAGCGTGTCTTTTCATCCGTTCGGACGACTGAAGGAGTGCGGATCGGGTACTCTCCCAAATGGAGGAAAACCCGCAGCCGGGTTGTCCACAGAGGTGGAGACAGGAAAAGGAATCCGAGGATGCTGACCGAAGACTACAAAAAACGGGGATTTGGAGGAGGATTCGCTCTCGTGATTATTATAAGAGAACTCGGCCCATGGTAGGAGATCCACCCAGTCAGAATGATGGGCATTAACGAAGTGCCGGAGGTAACTGGTCAGGTTCTGATTGATCCGCTCCACTTGACCATTGGACTGTGGGTGGTAAGCGGAAGAGAAGTCCAGGGTGACATCTAGCAGTTTACAAGTGGCTCTCCAGAAGCGTGAGGTGAACTGTACCCCACGATCCGACACGATGTGGAGGGGCAGGCCATGAAGACGAAAGATGTGATGAATAAAGTCTTTAGCTAGCTCGGGTGCAGACGGGAGGCCTGGCAGGGGAACGAAATGAGCCATCTTGGAGAAGCGGTCAGCGACCACCCAAATGACCGTACAACCGGCAGAGACTGGGAGGTCTGTTATAAAGTCCATTGCTATATGCTGCCAGGGGGCAGCAGGTACTGGGAGCGGAAGGAGGCGACCGGCTGGCAGATGTCTCGGAACCTTGTTGCGGGCGCAGGACACACAGGCAGAAACAAAGTCTATTACGTCCTTGTGCAGGGTAGGCCACCAGTAGTGCCGGATAATAAGCTGGAGGGTCTTTTTCTGACCGGCATGGCCAGCTAGTTTAGACGAGTGACCCCAGTGAAGGATCTTCTCCCGATCAGGTACTGATACGAACGTCTTTCCGGGAGGGAGACTATTTAGACTCACGGGAGCCACCTGCATTACTCTGGCGGGATCGATGATGTGTTTCGGATCTTCCTCGAGATCAGACACCAGAAAGGATCGAGACAAGGCGTCCGCCTTGACGTTTTTGTCAGCCGGGCGAAAATGAAGAACAAAATCAAAGCGAGCAAAAAACAAGGACCACCGGGCTTGGCGCGGGTTAAGTCTCTGGGCATGCTGGAGGTAAGCCAAGTTCTTGTGGTCAGTGTAAATTATTACCGGGTGAAGAGCCCCCTCGAGCAGGTAACGCCACTCCTCCAATGCCAGCTTGATGGCCAATAACTCTCGGTCTCCTATGGAATAATTGCGCTCAGAGGAGGAGAAGAGTTTAGAGAAGAAGCCGCAAGTTACCATCCTCCCGGAAGATGATTTTTGAGTAAGTACCGCTCCGGCTCCAGAGGAGGAGGCGTCAACTTCCAGGAAGAACTGCTTGTTGCCGTCCGGGCGATGCAGCACCGGGGCGGAAGAGAAGGCCTGTTTTAAGGAAAGAAAGGCCTCCTCTGCTTCGGGCGGCCACTCTTTGGGATTAGTACCCTTACGGGTGAGCGCGGAAATTGGGGCAGTCCGGGAAGAGAAGTGTGGTATGAAGAGGCGGTAGTAGTTGGCGAAGCCCAGGAACCGCTGAATGGCCTTCAACCCCTCCGGTCGGGGCCATTTCTCGATGGCAGATAGTTTCTCTGGATCCATTCGTAGGCCGGTCTGAGAAATAATGTAGCCTAAAAACGGAAGCGAGGTCTGCTCAAAGAGGCACTTCTCGTATTTAGCGAAGAGGTGATTCTGCCTGAGCCTGAGCAGGACCTGACGAACGTCCCTCCGGTGAGTCTGGAGATCCGGAGAGAAGACCAAGATGTCGTCCAGGTACACCACTACGCAGGAGTAGAGAAGGTCCCGGAAGATGTCATTGACCAACTCTTGAAAGATGGCAGGAGCGTTACAGAGACCAAAGGGCATTACCAGATATTCATAGTGGCCGTCCCGGGTGTTGAATGCCGTCTTCCATTCATCCCCCTGACGGATACGAACCAGGTTGTAAGCCCCACGGAGGTCCAGTTTGGTGAAGATTCTAGCCCCTCTCAGACGATCAAATAACTCCGGAATGAGCGGAAGGGGGTACTTATTTTTCACCGTGATCTGGTTAAGGCCTCTATAGTCTATAAAGGGACGGAGAGAGCCGTCCTTCTTTTTTACGAAGAAGAAGCCTGCTCCCGCCGGGGAGGTAGACTTCCGGATGAATCCCCTGGCCAGATTCTCCTCAATATATTCGGACATCGACCGGGTCTCAGCAGCGGATAATGGATAAATACGCCCACGGGGAGGAGTAGTACCGGGTAACAAGTCGATAGGGCAGTCGTATGGTCTATGAGGGGGTAGTGTCTCTGCTTCCTTTTTATTAAAGACATCAGCATAAGACCAATAAGGAATCGGAAGTCCAGGTAGATTAGCTGGGGTAGGAGAAGGACGGACGGGATGGACGGGAACCAGACAGGTCTTATGGCAGTCCTGTCCCCAGCGAAGGACTTCTCCGGTCTGCCAGTCAAGCACGGGTGCATGTCTCTGGAGCCAAGGTAGACCTAGCAGGAGGGCGTGAGAGAGTCCAGGCAGAACATGAAAGGAGATACTCTCAGAATGCAGCATTCCCACTTGCAGAGTAATGGATTCGGTGATGAGTTGGATGGGGCGTGGTAAGAGGCCCCCATCCACGGCAGCAACAGACAAGGGTACAGCCAGAGGTTTGGTGGGGATGCGGTACTTCTCTACCAGGGACTGTGAAATAAGATTCCCGGCTGCTCCAGAGTCCAGTTGGGCTAGTTCGAAATAACGGTTCTCCCCGCAGACGATTGAAACTGACAGCAGCAGAGATGGAGAGGATTTATTCTTGTCTAGGTCGACCTCTCTGAGCGAACCTAGACACAGGCGTTTCCCGACCTCTCTGGGCAGGCACGGATCCGGTGCTCCTTACTGCCACAGTAGAAGCAGCTCCCCTCGGCACGGCGTAAGTCCTGACGGGTTTTGACCATCTTTGTCTGGTCGACCTGCATAGGCTCAGGAGAGTGTACCTGGGGAGAGACGGAGGGAGTGACGGGTTTCTGAAAAGTAGGAGCTAGACGTGGAAACCTCCTCTCACGGGTGACCTCTTTGGCACGCTCCTGGAACCGTAGGTCAATCCGGGTGGCAAGAGTTATTAGGTCATCGAGAGTGGTAGGAACGTCCCGACCGGCAAGTTAATCTTTATTACGGCCGGACAGACCCTCCCAGAAGACGGATACCAGAGCGTCGTTATCCCAGGCCAGCTCCGAGGCAAGGGTACGGAACCGTATGGCATATTGGCCCACGGTGAGACTTCCCTGACGGAGGCGTAGCAGAGACGATGCGGATGAGGTCTTCCGTCCGGGTTCGTCGAAGACTTTCCGGAAAGCCGTGAGGAAGGCAGGCAGGTCGGACACCAGGGGGTCTCCTCTCTCCCATAGAGGATTTAGCCAGGCCAGGGCCTCCCCGGTGAGATGGGACATGATGAAGGCAATTTTGGCCCGGTCGGAGTTAAACTGGTGGGACAATAGTTCAAAGTGCAGGGTGCACTGATTAATGAAGCCCCGAGCCTGGGCGGGGTCGCCTCCGAAGCGAGAAGGTGCAGAAAGCCGGGGTCCGGGGTAGGATACCATGGTATTGGTGGGCAGCGGAGCTGCCGGGTTGCGAGTCATGGCACAGGCGGTGGTTGCTGGTGGAGCAGTCAGAGTGTCCAGGCGAGAATTGACATTCCGCAGGTGACCCAGGATGGACTCCTGTTGGGACCTCTGACGGGACAGTTCATGACAGAGGTCCGAGAGCAAGGGAGCTTGGGTGCCACCGGGTTCCATGGCCCGAGCAAACTGTAACGGGTCTGGGAGGCGGAACCTCTGAGCTACTATACAAGGGGGCAGTCCTTGTAAGGGAGCGGGTGGCGACCAGGCAGGCAGTCACAGCAGGTGACCGGGACAGTCTCTGGAAGAACGGGCAGGAGATCACGACAAGTGACTGGGGCAGTCTCTGGGTGAACGGGCAGATGGTCACGGCAAGTGACCGGGACAGTCTCTGGAAGAACGGGCAGGAGATCACGGCAAGTGACTGGGGCAGTCTCTGGGTGAACGGGCAGATGATCACGGCAAGTGACCGGGGCAGTCTCTGGGTTAAGGGTTGGTACGACCTGTGGCGGCTGATGGTAGACTTGAGCTCCCAGGTGAGCAGGCGAGAGTCTCTGGATAAACGGGTGGTCACAGCATGTGACGGCGGAGCCTCCAGGAAGACCAACAGACAGGCGGCAGATGAGCGCTCCCAGGTGAGCGGGCAGAAGTCTCTGGACAGGCGGGTGGTCACAGCACGTGACGGCAGAGCCTCCAGGTAGGCTAGCAGACAGGCAGCAGATGAGCGCTCCCAGGTGAGCGAGCAGGAGTCACTGGACAGGCAGGTGGTCACAGCATGTGACGGCGGAGCCTCCAGGTAGACTAGCAGGCAGGTAGCAGGTGTGTGCTCCCAGGTGAGCGGGCAGGCTGGTCCTTAGACAGACTGACAGGAGTAGTAAGGCAGACCGTCGGACCTCAGACTAGCAGGCAGGTAGCAGATAATCAGGCAGGAATCTGGCAGGTAACTGGCAGGTAACTGGCAACGGGACCTGAGGGCTGAAGCAGAGTAGTGAACAGTGCAACAACATTGCTCGGGCACCTCCATTTTGGAGGAGGTGCCTTATATATGGTGAAGTCCTCCGGCCATTGGCCGGGGACTCCTTAGGACGGCGCGCGCGGCCCCTTTAAGAGGGAGGGAGAGCGCGCGCGCGCGCCCTAAGCACAGTGGCCGGGAAGGAGCGCGCGCTGCCAGCAGAGCGGGAGGAGGACGCCGGGCACGGAGCAGGGAGGTGAGGGGAACAGCGTCCCTGCCTAGCAGAGGGCAGGGACGCCGGCGCTACACCTGCATTTTTTCAGAACCTTATTAATGACCTCCTGAGACCTTTGATTGGTAAGAATGTGGTTGCGTATTTGGATGACATTTTGATTTATTCACCAGATTTAGAGTCCCATTGGCAGAATGTACGTGAAGTTTTCCAGTTATTGAGTGATAATTCACTCTTTGCTAAGCTGGAGAAATGTGAATTCGCTGTGCAGAAAATTAGTTTTTTGGGCTACATTGTCTCCAGCAAGGGCTTTGAGATGGACCCGGTGAAGGTTCAGGCTGTTCAGGAATGGCCTAGGCCTACTGGTTTGAAATCTATACAGAGATTTTTGGGTTTTGCCAATTATTACAGGAAATTCATTAAGAATTTTTCTAGAATTGTTAAGCCTCTGACCGATCTCACCAGGAAAGGTGCGAATACGGTCCAGTGGACTACTGAGGCCATTGAAGCGTTTGAGTATCTCAAAGAGAGGTTCAGTTCTACCCCTATCCTTATGCAGCCTGATGAGACCAAGCCTTTTTTGGTCGAGATCGATGCTTCATCGGTGGGGGTCGGAACAGTTTTGTCTCTTTTCGAAAAAATTTTCAGAAACCGAACTGAATTATGATGTTGGAAATCGGGAGTTGCTGGCTATTAAACTCGCGTTTGAACATTGGCATAATTTTTTGGAAGGCGCTAGATTTCCTATTCAGGTTTTCACAGATCATAAGAATTTGATCTATCTGGATGCTGCCAAGCGCTTGAATGCCCATTAAGCTAGGTGAGCACTTTTTTTTCTCGGTTTCATTTTTCTGTTACCTATATCCCTGGTCCTAAGAATGTTAAAGCCGATGCTTTCTCTCGCAGCTTCTCTCCTACGGTCGGTGCCAAGGAGGAGGAGAGCATTTTACAGAAAGGAGCTGTGGTGGTGGCATTGGACTCCGTTTTGGAGAATGGGATTCTGAAAGCTCAAGGTGATGCTCCATCTAACACTCCCAATGGGAGGTTGTTCGTGCCTAGAGCCTATAGGAGAGATTTGTTTGTGGAGTGTCATGAGTCTCGGTTGGCAGGTTATCCAGGAATTTCGGAGACTAAGAGACTTATCAGTCGCAGTTTTTGGTGGCCTGCATGGCAGAAGGAAGTCATCAAGTGGGTGCGTCAATGTACTGTGTGTGCTAGGTCAAAGGCTTCACATACTCCTGCTGCGGGGTTGCTTTGCCCTCTGGAGGTTCCTAGTGTGCCTTGGACGCATCTCACAATGGATTTTATTACTGATCTTCCTGTATCCGAGGGTTTTACTGTCATTTGGGTGGTTGTGGACCATTTTAGTAAGATATGTCCTTTGGCTCCATTCATTAAGTTGCTCTGCGCCAAGACACTCACTAAGACGTTTGTTAAGGAGATTGTCAAGCTCCATGGCGTTCCCACGGATATTGTTTCTGATAGGGGACCTCAGTTTGTGGCTCGCTTTTGGCATGCTTTTTGTGACAGGTTGGGAGTCCATTTATCATTTTCGTCTGGTTATCATCCTGAGTCTAATGGACAGACTGAAAGAAAGAACCAGGATGTTGAACAGTTTTTGCATTGATTTGTGGCACCCATATCTCCCCTGATGAATTACTGAGGTGAGGAAACGCGTTGGGAGCGGTGTTCCCTGTGAGGCTGGTGGCTGACAATGTCTTGACGCCTCGGTTCAATTGAACTATCCCGAATAGGAGCATGAACTGACATTGTGGCTGGTGAGATCATTCCATTATTATTGTAAAATGTGGACCCTCATTGTTAACCATTGATTGTCTGTTAGGTTTCATGCATGATGACCTTGGCAGGGATGGTTCTATAATTCTCTGCCACTTTTTCTTTCTCAGGTGGGCAGGTGGGCAGCACTGAGGTACTTTGCCTTTTTTCCCTGTTTGGAGTGAGAATAGATTATTTGTGGCAAATTGTTGCCATTATTGGCAGGAATTTTTGTGACTTTTGGTCTGTGTGACCTTTTGGTATTATCTTATCTGTATATCTATGTTTTTATCCGCATATGTAAGTAAAGGTTGCGTTTTAACCCTCTAACCACAATATTTGCTTTGATCGATAGTCAGATTAAACAAGCGACTCTTTGGAAGAGTAGCTCCCGGAACAAACTGAATGGCGCAATCATAATCCCTATGAGGAGGTAAAACTTGAGACTCCTCTTCCGAAAAAAACCCTCCAATAATCTTGAATAGGTACAGGTAATTCCCCTTTTTCCACAGCCGCAATGCGACCATTACAACATTTATCATAGCACTTCGGACTCCAAGACTTAATCACATTAGTAGACCAGTCCAGTAAAGTATTGTGCAGTTTTAACCAAGGCAATCCTAGAATGACCGGAGAGGGTAAATTATCTAAAACAACCAAGTCCAAAATTTCTTGGTGAACTCCATTGTTAGTGAGGGGAAATGCAGCAACCTTGCGAGTAATACATTTCAAGGGAGTGTTATCAATTGCAATCACAGAAATAGGTGATGACAAAGGTTTGGATTTCAATTTAAGGTTTTCCAAAAACCCTTTATCAATCACATTAAGTGTTGAACCACAATCCACAAATACCTGAAATTCAATCAAATTTTCCTTCAAAGTAGTACTCCCAGAAAGAAATACTCCTGCAGAGCGTAAACAAGCAATGCGGGCGTACCTGACCTTTTTTTTTTATTTACTTAAACGACGCTCACAATACTTAATCAAATGGTCAGCTTTACCACAATAAAGACACAATCCCTCGGCGAACCTCCGGTCTCTTTCCTGAGAGCAGAGTGACATCGCCCCAACCTCCATCAGTTCTCCGCCGTCTGAGCAGATTTTCTGGGGACTAGGAACTGACATTACAGGAGTCTTTACCTCATTGAGCCTGCACCTCAGCCTCCTGTTCACAAGAACAGCTAACTGCATGGCATCCTGCAGAGTCTCAGGTGCGGGGAATGCAATTAGCAGATCCTTAACCCTTTCACTCAGACGAGCAAGAAATAAACATCTCAGCGCAGGATCATTCCATTTAACTTCTGAGGCCCATCTCCTGAAGTGTGTGCAATAATTTTCAACATCACCTGACCCCTGATTCAAACGCCTGAGTTCTGCTTCAGCAGATGAGATTCGATCAGGATCGTCATATAATAGCCCCATAACAGAAAAAAATTCTTCAACAGACCTTAAACATGGATCATTAGGTTGGAGAGAAAAGGCCCACCCCTGTGGTTCATTGCACAAAAGTGACATAATAAAACCAATGCGCTGTGATTCATTCCCAGAGGACCTTGGTCTCAAACGAAAATATAACAAACAAGCATTTTTAAAGGAAAAAAAATCTTGCTGTGTACCACAAAAATCATCAGGCAGTCCTACCTTGGGTTTGACAAAATGCGCTCCAGAACAGCTACTCACGTGTTGCTGAAGCTCGGCCACCTCCAGAGACAATCCCTGCAGGCGTTGAGCCAAATCCTGGACGGAAACCATACTGATCCCCGAATTTCTTTCCTTTTAGTTTTTTGGGCTGGACTTACTGTTATGATCTGCAACATGTACTAAGGAAGGATAGGGGAAAGCTTTCCCTACAGCAAGACTAAGCTGAATCCCTACGATGTAGTGGGCTGCCAGTTTCTAGCGAACAGACCCGCCTTAGTCCTCGGCTAGTCTGAACGAAGACCTATAGCATTAAGGGAGGGGTCCCTAAAAGAACTAGGGACTGGGAAAAAAAATGGGACACCTCCTAAACAGAGTTGTTGCAGAACACAAAAAGACAAACTGACAAAAGGTACTAGAGGTCCCAGAAGGACCAAGCGAACTGACAGAGAAAGGCACCGTAGCGCCTGGCTAGAGAGACTGTCAAACACTGAAGTCCAGCACAGCCAGGAGGGCCGAGCTGGAATATAAAGGCAGATGGTCACATGACCGCAAAACACAAGATGGAAAAAATAAACAGGAGGGTTCTAACAGATACTTCTTAAACATGGATTGTGCACTATTATGTTCCTTGCTTGTGCCCCTGTTTGTTCTATTTTTCTTTGTTATTTTATGTATCACGGTCCCCTGTTACTGTCTATTCCCCTCCCTTTTTCCACCTATGACTATGAATTAATAAAAATTCTTTTGTACTAGTAAATTTTGTGGATCTTTATTCAAAGCTTTGGTTTTCTGGCTTGTGTCTATATTCATTTCGCTTCGTTCATCCATTATACATATATATTAGTCCTATATTGGGTTTTGATTTAGAATCCAATTGAATTTATATTAACCCTGTTGAGCTTCTCTAATTTTGCAAGCATAGAAGTATAAACAATAAAAACTAATCTGAATGAATCCAATTAAAATAAAAAAAATTCCAGTCATGTATAAAATTAATGTCAGTAAAAAACTTTTATTCTTTTCCTTTTTCTTTTCCTTCCTTTCTACTCAACTGTTACTGCTAATATATTTATTTTATTCTTATTCTTTGTGTTTAAATTATTTTCCTCTATTTTCCTTTTCTTTTCTCCCCCTTTCCTTTTCCAATAACTTTTTAAAACCTTTAAAAAAAAAAAAAAACTGCTAAAAATTTTTTTATCCCCCTTTCCTTTCCCCCTTTTTCTTTCCCTTTCCTTTTCCTTCCCTTTCTCCTTCTCTCTCTTCCCATTTTTTCCCCCCTTTTTCCCCTTTTTAAAAAAAAATAAAAAATTAACAAAATAAATATATGTGGTGGGTTTGTCTTTATTCTCTTCTATTCCCTCCTAACTTTTTCATTTTTCCTTTTTAGCTAAACCCCTTCTACCACATCATTTAGCCCATTAGGATATAATGTTCTTAATCGAAAGATCCAAAAGGATTCTTTCCGGTTAAGCATTTGTATTCTATTTAAACACTTTGAACTTATTTATGCAATTGGGGTGACAATAACATTAAATTGTTTATTATGTTTTAAACATAGGTGTCTAGATAGACTATGTTCTAATATTCCATTTTTGACATTGTGCCTGTGGCCATTCATGCGGCACGCAAGCGTTGTGTTGTGCGGCCCACATATTGTAGTCCACAGGCACAGGTAATCACATATATGACATAGTCCTTATCACATGTTAAATTCTGTGTGATTTCATTCTTCTCTCCATTGCTGTAGGATGTAATGGATCTGCTATTATGTCCAATGATGTTACAACTACAGCAATTCTTATAATCAAATCTATACACCCCTGGTTTTACATCCATATGTTTTTTAGAGAATTTTTTCTCTTTATTTGTTAGTTTTTGTCCCTCGTTTGATGTTTTTCTGAGGTTGCTTGGTGCTATAATACGCTTAACTGTTTGACCCCTGCGAAAAGTAATCCCGGGCTTCTCTGGTATACAATTTTTTGAAAATGGATCATTCTTCCACAAATACCAATATTTGTTTAAAATATTTCTTATTTGGATGTTGTCACTGTTGAAGGCAGTAATAAAATTATATCGCCACTTCCCACTATTTTCCTCCCCTTTGTCATTTGTTTTTTGATATTCTTTCACCCCTTTCCTCCTGAGGCATTCATCCTGATTTTTTTCTAAATTGGATCTAAATGCCCCCATAACAAGTTTTTTAGGGAATTTTTTATCCATAAATCTATTATACAATATTTTAGATTGTTCTATATAGTCTTTATCATTGGTATTATTTCTTCTGATACAGCGAAACTGACTAAAAGGAATATTTTGTTTCCATTTAGGATAATGGGAACTGCGATAATCCAAAAAGCCATTAGTATCAGTTTTTTTTAAAAAAGGTTTTTGTTTTTATTGTTTTGATGGCTAATTTCTAGGTCCAAAAATTTTATTTTTTCTTTGTTTAACTCTGCAGAGAAGGAGATCCCCCAGGTATTCATGTTCATTGCTCTAATGAACTCTTGTGCCGCCTTCTCTTCACCCTTCCAAAATAGGATCAAGTGGTCTATATAGCGGCGATAATATGTTATATGATGGCAATAGGGCGGCTGGCAAATTGGCAATGTGGACTTGAAGTTCCCCATAAACAGATTTGCAAAACTTGGGGCTACCCGAGTCCCCATTGCGGTGCCAAGCCGCTGTATATACTGATGTTCCTGAAAGGTGAACATATTATACTCCAAAATAAAATTTAGACCATCCAACAAAAACACCCTTTGTTTTTCTGCCATATCAGTTATTTTTGATAAATAATATGCAACTGATTGTATACCCTAATCATGCTCTATATTAGAGTAGAGTGCATTAACATACATGGTTATAAATATGCAGTCTTCCTCCCATATTACATTTCTACATTCTGTGATAAGTTAACTAGAATCTAGCAGGAAAGATGGTAATTTCTTGACCTGTTCTTGTAAGAACAGATCTATGTAGTGTGACAGGTAACAGAGCAGGTCAGAGATCCTATGCCTGATATAATTGGGCTCCCTGGTGGATTCAATAGGTCTTTATGGACCTTTGGCAGGTGATAAAATAGGGCTTTATTTGCATGTTTATTTGTTAAAAATCGTTTTTCTTTTCTATTTAAAATGTTTTGTTTGAAGGCATTATTAATCAGGCTGTCATAATCCTCCTTAAAAATTTTTGAGGGATCTATATCCAATTTCCCATAATATCTCTCATCCGAGAGTATATTGTATGCCTCCCTTAGGTAATCGGCACGATTTTGTATGACGATTCCTCCACCCTTATCCGCTTCACTAATCACTATTTCTTTATTCTCTTTTAACTGTTTAATTGCTATTTTTTCATCTCTAGAAATATTCATTTTTCGTGGGTGTTTTTTTCTACATACGGCTTTTCCTTTTAACAGTTTATTTTCTATCCTTTTATTTCCTGCTATATCTTTTTCTAGGTTCCAGAACTCTTCCGAAACTAGCGAGTAGAACGTATTCAAAGTACTACAACGATGATGCGTGGGGTTAAAACTTGATTTAGAACAAACATTTTTATGTACACAATTTGTTACTTTTGTCCTATCTGTTTCATCTGTAACTTCATTCCCATTTTGTTCTTTATAACTTGTTGTACATTTTAGAATCGCAAAATGTCGTGCAAGTGTCAATTTACGTACATAACTGTTCAAATCAATGAATAGATCAAATGCATTTGATCTCTGTAAAGGACAGAAGCCCAATCCTTTTTGTCGCATGCTTTTCTCAGATTCTTTTAATGAGTAATTGGATAGATTAAATATTTTTATTGTACTGTTCATATCATCCCTTTCTTTTTTAGATCTCAGATCTATTTTTATCTTTGATTTCTTGTTTTTTTAGGTAGCAAGGAGTTTTTTTCTGCCTCTTTCCTCTGCAACCTCTAGTTTTCTTTTTCTTTTTATGGGCTGGGTAAGTTGTGGATGAAAATACTTCGTAATTAAATTTTTTGTCTGATTTTTTATTGGAGAGGTTCTTGTAGAGTTGCTCTCTATCACAGGCAAAATTATTTCCGTAGATGGTGCAGATCTCGGGACTATTTCTAAAAAAGAAATATTAGAATTAGCTGGAGAGGGAGAAGGTGCTTGCGTAACTGTGGTAAATAATTTGGAAGGCTCGTTGGTGTTGTGCACAGTAAAAATGCTATGGTTAATATCCAGTTCTGCTGTATTACTCAAAGATAATATGAGTTCTTGTGTATGGTTTGCTAAAACCGCTGAGTTCAAGGAGGGAAATGGGAAAAGTGTATTACTCAATTCCTCTTGGGACTTGGAATTATATACTGTTAACGGGACTACACCCGGTGTGGAGGATATAGGTATATTCTGCTGTTTTATTGAATTGGTATTTTTATTATTGTCCCAGGGGAGGGGAGATTTTTTTGGGATAGCATCTGCCTCATACGCAGTATATTTTCTTATTGGTTTATTCAAACCTCTCGCAAATGCATTAACAGTTTTAGAATTATAAAAGGTTTTTAGTCCATTAACTATTTCATTGTGTTTTTTTGTAAATTTATAATTATTTTCCACAGATGTGTCTTTATAAAAGTTGGGGGTATTTTTTTATTTGGCACTATATCCCTG
This sequence comes from Phyllobates terribilis, assembly GCF_046119375.1. NCBI lineage: Eukaryota > Metazoa > Chordata > Amphibia > Anura > Dendrobatidae > Phyllobates > Phyllobates terribilis. Next base: position 14,057,784 of record NW_027362761.1, on the reverse strand, counting down.
TTCCCCTTTTTCCTAGATGATGGTAAATCTGGAACTACCTTCCTATACTTTTTTAAATCAAAAAGATCCCAACGTACTTTTTTAGTTTTAATTTCTATTAGATTATTTTCGTACATTTCCAGGTTTCTATTAGTATCTCTATTTAGAGCCTCATAGATTGAGGAAGATGTATACTTAGATAACTCTCTGTAACAGGTCTGGGAGGTGGAACCTCTGAGCAACTATACAATGGGGCGGTCCTTGTAAGGAAGCGGGTGGCTCCCAGGGAAGACGGGCAGGTAGTCACGGCAAGTGATAGGGACAGTCTCTGGGTAGAAGGGCAGGTAGTCACGGCAAGTGACAGGGACAGTCTCTGGGTAGAAGGGCAGGTAGTCACAGCAAGTGACAGGGACAGTCTCTGGGTAGAAGGACAGCAGGCAGGTGGCTGGTGAGCGCTCCCAGGTGAGCGGGCGAGAGTCTCTGGACAGGCAGGTGGTCACGGCAAGTGACGGCAGAACCTCCAGGTAGACTAGCAGACAGGTAGCAGGTGGATGCTCCCAGGTGAGCGGGCAAGAGTCTCTGGACAGGCAGGTGGTCACGGCAAGTGACGGCAGAGCCTCCAGGTAGGCTAGCAGGCAGGTAGCAGGTGAGCGCTCCCAGGAGAGCGGGCAAGAGTCTCTGGACAGGCAGGTGGTCACGGCAAGTGACGGCAGAGCCTCCAGGTAGGCTAGCAGGCAGGTAGCAGGTGAGCGCTCCCAGGTGAGCGGGCAGGCTGGTCCATAGACAGACTGACAGGTGTCGGAAGGCAGACCGTCGGACCGCAGGCTTGCAAGCAGGTAAGCGGATATCAGGCAGGTATCAAGCAGGAATCTGGCAGGTGACTGGCAGGTAACAAGCAGGAATCTGGCAGGTGACTGGCAGGTAACTGGTAACGGGACCTGAGGGCTGAAGCAGAGTGAAGGCTTTGCAACAACATTGCTCGGGCACCTCCATTTTGGAGGAGGTGCCTTATATATGGTGAAGTTCTCCGGCCATTGGCCGGGGACTCCTTAGGACGGCGCACGCGGCCCCTTTAAGAGAGGGGGAGCGCGCGCGCCCTAAGCACCGTGGCCGGGAAGCAGCGCGCGCTGCCAGCATAGCGGGAGGAAGACGCCGGGCACGGAGCGGAGAGGTGAGGGGAACAGCGTCCCTGCCTAGCAGGAGGCAGGGACGCCAACGCTACAGTACCCCCCCTTTAGGCCCCCCCTTTTTTAGGCCAGAGAGAAATTTATCAAGGATGAGAGGGGCATGGATGTTCTCCCGGGGCTCCCACGTTCTCTCCTCAGGACCAAACCCCTTCCAATCTACCAGAAAAAAGGTTTTTCCTCTTACCCTTTTGGTGGCCAGAATGTTCTCTACCTCAAACTCGTTCTCAGCGGAAACCGGAGCAGGGGGCGCACCTGTAGACTTGGAAAAAGAGTTAAGTACCACGAGTTTGAGGAGAGATACATGGAAGGAGTTAGGGATCCGTAAGTTGGCCGGGAGTTTCAATTTATAGGCCACCGGATTGATTTGTTTGATAACTTCCAGTGGGCCGATGAACCGAGGCCCTAACTTGTAGGAGGGAATCTTGAGCCGGACATACTTGGACGAGAGCCAGACTTTATCTTCAGGACGGAATTGTGGAGGATCCAGGCGTTTTTTGTCAGCGTGTTTTTTCATCCGCTCGGACGACTGAAGGAGTGCGGATCGGGTACTCTCCCAAATGGAGGAGAATTCGCTAATGAGAGATTCCGCAGCCGGATTGTCCACCGAGGTGGAGACGGGAAATGGGATCCGAGGATGCTGACCGAAGACTACAAAAAACGGGGATTTGGAGGAAGATTCGCTCTCGTGATTATTGTAAGAGAATTCGGCCCATGGTAGGAGATCCACCCAGTTCGAATGGTGGGCATTAACGAAGTGCCGGAGGTAACTGGTCAGGATCTGATTGATCCGCTCCACTTGACCATTGGACTGTGGGTGGTAAGCAGAGGAGAAGTCCAGGGTGACGTCAAGCAGCTTACATGTGGCTCTCCAGAAGCGTGAGGTGAACTGAAACCCACGATCCGACATTATGTGGAGGGGCAGGCCATGGAGACGGAAGATGTGGCGGATAAAGTCTTTAGCCAGTTCGGGTGCAGACGGGAGACCCGGCAGGGGAATGAAGTGCGCCATCTTGGAAAAGCGGTCAGTGACCACCCAAATGACCGTACAACCGGCAGAGACAGGGAGATCCGTTATAAAGTCCATAGCTATATGCTGCCACGGGGCAGCAGGTACTGGAAGAGGAAGGAGGTGACCGGCTGGCAGGTGTCTCGGAACTTTGTTGCGGGCGCAGGACACACAGGCTGAAACAAAGTCTATTACATCCTTGTGCAGGGTAGGCCACCAGTAATGCCGGGTAATAAGCTGGAGGGTCTTTTTCTGACCGGCGTGGCCAGCTAGCTTAGAAGAGTGACCCCAGAGTAGGACCTTCTTCCGATCAGGTACTGTTACGAACGTCTTACCGGGAGGGAGACGATTTAGATTCACGGGAGCCACCTGCATTACTCTGGCGGGATCAATGATGTGCTTCGGTTCCTCCTCTAGATCAGACACCAGGAAGGATCGGGACAAGGCGTCAGCTTTGATGTTTTTGTCTACCGGGCGAAAATGAAGAACGAAATCAAAGCGGGCAAAAAACATGGGCCACCGGGCTTGGCGCGGATTAAGTCTCTGGGCGCTCTGGAGGTAAGCCAAGTTTGTTGTGGTCCGTGTAAATAATTACCGGGTGAAGAGCCCCCTCGAGCAGGTAACGCCACTCCTCCAGTGCCAGCTTAATGGCCAATAACTCTCGATCTCCTATAGAATAATTGCGCTCAGAAGAGGAGAAGAGTTTGGAGAAGAAGCCGCAAGTTACCATTCTTCCGGAAGGCGACTTTTGGGTAAGTACCGCTCCGGCTCCAGAGGAGGAGGCGTCAACTTCCAGGAAGAATTGTTTGTTGCCGTCCGGACGATGCAGCACCGGGGCGGAAGAGAAAGCCTGTTTTAAGGAAAGAAAGGCTTCCTCTGCTTCGGGCGGCCATTCTCTGGGATTAGTGCCCTTACGGGTGAGAGCAGAGATTGGGGCAGTCCGGGAAGAGAAGTGCGGTATGAAGAGGCGGTAGTAGTTGGCGAAACCCAGGAACCGCTGAATAGCTTTCAACCCCTCTGGTCGGGGCCACTTCTGGATGGCAGACAGTTTCTCAGGATCCATTCGTAGGCCGGTCTGAGAGATTATGTAGCCCAGAAACGGAAGCGAGGTCTGCTCAAAGAGGCACTTCTCATATTTAGCGTAGAGGTGGTTCTGCCTGAGCCTGAGCAGAACCTGACGAACATCCCTCCGGTGTGTGGGGAGATCCGGAGAGAAGACCAAGATGTCGTCCAGGTACACCACTACGCAGGAGTAGAGAAGGTCCCGGAAGATGTCATTGACCAACTCTTGAAAGACGGTGGGAGCGTTACAGAGACCGAAGGGCATTACCAGATATTCATAGTGGCCGTCCCGGGTGTTGAATGCCGTCTTCCATTCATCCCCCTGACGGATACGGACCAGGTTATACGCCCCACGGAGGTCCAGCTTGGTGAAGATTCTAGCCCCCTTCAGACGGTCAAATAATTCCGGAATGAGCGGAAGGGGGTATTTATTCTTCACCGTGATCTGGTTAAGGCCTCTATAGTCTATACAGGGACGGAGTGAGCCGTCCTTCTTTTTGACGAAGAAGAAGCCTGCTCCCGCCGGGGAAGTAGATTTTCGGATGAATCCCCGGGCCAGATTCTCCTCAATATATTCTGACATGGATCGGGTCTCAGCAGCGGACAAAGGGTAAATGCGCCCACGGGGAGGAGTAGCGCCGGGCATCAGGTCGATTGGGCAGTCGTATGGTCTATGAGGGGGTAATGTCTCTGCCTCCTTTTTATTAAAGACATCCGCGTAAGACCAATAAGGAGCCGGAAGACCAGGTAGATTGGCTGGAGTAGGAGAAGGACGGACAGGATGGACGGGAACTAAACAAGTCTTATGGCAGTCCTGTCCCCAGCGAAGGACTTCTCCGGTCTGCCAATCAAGCACGGGTGCATGTCTCTGAAGCCAAGGTAGGCCTAGTAATAGGGCGTGAAAGAGTCCAGGCAGAGCATGAAAGAAGATGCTCTCAGAGTGCAGCATTCCCACCTGCAGGGTTATGGATTCGGTGATGAGTTGGATGGGATGTGGTAAGAGGCCCCCATCCACGGCAGCGACAGATAAGGGTACAGCTAGAGGTTTGGTGGGAATGCGGTATTTCTCTACCAGAGACTGAGAAATGAGATTTCCGGCAGCTCCAGAGTCAAGTTGGGCTAGTTCAAAATAACGGTTCTCCCCGCAGATGATAGAGACCGACAGCATCAGAGATGGAGAGGGTTTATTCTTGTCTAGGACGACCTCTCTGAGCGATCCTAGACACAGGCATTTCCCGACCTCTCCGGGCAGGAACGGATCCGGTGCTCCTTACTGCCACAGTAGAAGCAGCTCCCCTCGGCACGGCGTGACTCTTGACGGGTTTTGACCATCTTGGTCTGGTCGACCTGCATAGGCTCAGGTGAGTACGCCTGGGTAGTAACGGGAGAAGTGACAGGTTTCTGGAAGGTAGGGGCTAGACGTGGAAACCTCCTCTCACGGGTGACCTCTTTGGCGCGCTCCTGGAACCGGATGTCAATCCGGGTGGCAAGTGTTATTAAGTCGTCGAGAGTGGTAGGAATGTCCCGACCGGCGAGTTCATCTTTAATACGGCCGGACAGACCCTCCCAGAAGACGGACACCAGGGCGTCGTTATCCCAGGCCAGCTCCGAAGCAAGGGTACGGAACCGTATGGCGTATTGGCCCACGGAGAGATTTCCTTGACGGAGGCGTAGCAGAGATGATGCGGAAGAGGTCTTCTGTCCTGGTTCGTCGAAGACTTTCCGGAAGGCCGTGAGAAAGGCTGGCAGGTTGGACACCAGGGGGTCTCCTCTCTCCCATAGAGGATTTAGCCAAGCCAGTGCCTCTCCCGTGAGATGGGACATGATGAAGGCTACTCTGGCTCGGTCGCTGGAAAACTGGTGTGTCAACAGTTCGAAGTGCAGAGTGCACTGGTTAATGAAGCCCCGTGCCTGGCTGGGGTCTCCGCCAAAACGAGGAGGGGCAGAGAGGCGGGGACCGGGAAGAGATGCCATGGTGTTGATGGGCTGCGGCGGTGCCGGGGTAGTAAGTGTGCGAGTGGAGGCAGCTCCCGAAGAGGTAGTCAATGTGTCCAGGCGGGAGTTAACACCGCGCAGGTGACTCAGGATGGACTCCTGTTGGGACCTCTGACGGGAAAGTTCATGACATAGGTCCGAGAGCGAGGGAGCTTGGGTGCCACTGGGTTCCATGGCCCGAGCAAACTGTAACGGGTCTGGGAGGTGGAACCTCTGAGCAACTATACAAGGGGGCGGTCCTTGTAAGGAAGCGGGTGGCTCCCAGGGAAGACGGGCAGGTAGTCACGGCAAGTGACAGGGACAGTCTCTGGGTAGAAGGGCAGGTAGTCACGGTAAGTGACAGGGACAGTCTCTGGGTAGAAGGGCAGGTAGTCACGGCAAGTGACATGGACCGTTTCTGGGTAGAAGGACAGCAGGCAGGTGGCTGGTGAGCGCTCTCAGGCGAGCGGGCGAGAGTCTCTGGACAGGCAGGTGGTCACGGCAAGTGACAGCAGAACCTCCAGGTAGACTAGCAGACAGGTAGCAGGTGGATGCTCCCAGGTGAGCAGGCAAGAGTCTCTGGACAGGCAGGTGGTCACGGCAAGTGACGGCAGAGCCTCCAGGTAGGCTAGCAGGCAGGTAGCAGGTGAGCGCTCCCAGGAGAGCGGGCAAGAGTCTCTGGACAGGCAGGTGGTCACGGCAAGTGACGGCAGAGCCTCCAGGTAGGCTAGCAGGCAGGTAGCAGGCAGGAATCTGGCAGGTGACTGGCAGGTAACAAGCAGGAATCTGGCAGGTGACTGGCAGGTAACTGGTAACGGGACCTGAGGGCTGAAGCAGAGTGAAGGCTTTGCAACAACATTGCTCGGGCACCTCCATTTTGGAGGAGGTGCCTTATATATGGTGAAGTCCTCCGGCCATTGGCCGGGGAATCCTTAGGACGGCGCGCGCGGCCCCTTTAAGAGAGGGGGAGCGCGCGCGCGCGCGCCCTAGGCACCGTGGCCGGGAAGCAGCGCGCGCTGCCAGCAGAGCGGGAGGAAGACGCCGGGCACGGAGCGGAGAGGTGAGGGGAACAGCGTCCCTGCCTAGCAGGAGGCAGGGACGCCGACGCTACACTCTCCTAGATCTTTCTCACATAGTTGCGCAAAATTTTTTGCTAACATACAACGTTTCTTAACCAATAGTTTCATAAGATTATACGAACAATCGTCTAATATGTCATACCATTTTTCTGTAAAGGCATTATCCTCTTTAAAAGTGCTAGTAAAGTGGATTCTTAGACCATTCGGAATTATTTTTTGCTGCAGACAGATTTCTAAAAAATCAGCTGGTGTCTGATTTCACTTTTCATATTCTTCTCCAAGCTGAAGAAAAGTCTCGGGATGTTTTTCTTAGTCTCATCATCAACATCTATAAGTGGGGTTTTATTTCCCTCCTTTTTGGTATCCGTCAAAATAAGTGTTGATAGAATGTTTTTTCTCCTTTTAATTCTATTTTGGAAATGCTCCATACTAGATATCGCTGCTCCCTTTTCCTATGGATACCAAGGAAGCCTCCCTCTCCTTGCTGTTTGGACTTGATCCCTACAGCAAATATAAAATATAAAATAAGAAAAGTGAAAAGAGGAGAGAGCGCAGAATCTAAGTGCAGTATCAAGATTCAAATATCTATAATATAACGGAGGATGCTTGTCTCTGTCTGAAGCCTTTATAGACTGCGCATGCATGACGTGCAGTCTCGCTCCAGACAGAAGCCGGCATCCAGCCGTTACAGGTAAGAGGAGTGTGTATGGCGCCGGAGATCGCGGTATGCGTAGACACTAAATGCATACCGCGATCTCCAGCGCCATGCTTACATACTTACCTGACTGGGAGGAACGTTGTCGCGGCACCTCTCTTCGCCGGAGACCAAGGCAGGAGTGAGGCATTGGATCGGCGCATGCGCATAGCGCTATCCGGCGCCATTTTACTGATGAGTATAAGTGTTTATTTTTTGTATGTGTGTACAGCGTGAAAGGGATGAGGGGGCCACACATACCAGGATTGGCGGGTGAGGGGACCATGCATACCAGGATTGGGGGGTGAGGGGACCATGCATACCAGGATTGGGGAGTGAGGGGACCATGAATACCAGGATTGGGGGGTGAGGGGTGCCATACATACCAGGATTGGGGGGTGAGGGGTACCACACATACCAGGATTGGGGGGTGAGGGGTACCACACATACCAGGATTGGGGGGTGAGGGGACCATGCATACCAGGATTTGGGGGTGAGGGGTACCACACATACCAGGATTGGGGGGTGAGGGGACCATGCATACCAGGATGAGGGGTACCATGCATACCAGGATTAGGGGGTGAGGGGACCATGCATACCAGGATTGGGGGTGAGGGGACCATGCATACCAGGATTGGGGGGTGAGGGGTGCCATGCATACCCGGATTGGGGGGTGAGGGGACCATGCATACCAGGATTTGGGGGTGAGGGGTACCACACATACCAGGATTGGGGGGTGAGGGGACCATGCATACCAGGATGAGGGGTACCATGCATACCAGGATTGGGGGGTGAGGGGACCATGCATACCAGGATTGGGGGTGAGGGGACCATGCATACCAGGATTGGGGGGTGAGGGGTGCCATGCATACCATAATAGGAATGCGGGGCACCATGCATGCCAGGATGAGGGGTACCAATCATATCAGGATAAGGATGAGGGGTGCCATGCATACCGGGATTAGGGGTGAGGGGTGCCATGCATACCAGGATTGGGGGTGAGGGGTGCCATGCATACCAGGATAGGATGGTGGAGACAGGATGGGGGCAGCGCAAATACCAGGAGGGGGGCAGCACATACTAGCATGGGAGACCATATACTAATAAAAATGCTCGCCACCCGGGCGTAGAACGGGTTCAATAGCTAGTATATTAAATAAGTGTTGGTTGCACTCACCTTTTTGATGTCATAATAACTTGTCAATAATTCCATTAGGTGGGTTAGTTGTAGGTTCCTCCTGTTTACGGTTTGCAGCACAATCCTGGGCACTTGTGAAAGCACTCGAGGTGTTTCTGTTATGATCTGCAACAAGAACTAAGGAAAGATAGGAGAAGGCTGTCCCTACAGTAAGACTAAGCTGAATCCCTACGATGTAGTGGGCTGCCTGTTTCTAGCGAACAGAAATGCCTTAGTCCTCGGCTAGTCTGAACGAAGACCTATAGCATAAAGGGAGGGGTCCCTAAAAGAAATAAGGACTGGGACAAAAAATGGAACACCTCTTAAACAGAGAAGTAGTTGCAGAACACAAAAAGACAAACTGACAAAAGGTACTAGAGGTCCCAGAAGGAACAAGCGAACTGACAGAGAAAGGCACCGAAGCGCCTGGCTAGAGAGACAGTCAAACACTGAAGTCCAGCACAGCCAAAAGGGCGGAGCTGGAATATAAAGGCAGATGGTCACGTGACCGCAAAACACAAGATGGAAAAAACAAACAGGAGGGTTCTAACCGTACCCCCACTTTTATGAGGATCCTCCGGATCCTCCAGGCCCAGGCCTATCCAGAAACCTCTTATGGAAAGCTTTAACAAGCCTAGGAGCAGAAACATCATCCGTCCTTACCCAGAAGTTGTCTTCGGGACCGAGACCCTTCCAGGAGACGAGATACTGTAATCTCCCTCTATGCCATCTAGAATTCAAGATACGAGAAATTTCATATTCGCCGTCTTCCACCACAGGAGGAACTGTGACAGTGGCTTCCCTATCAGATACATCAGCCTTTTTCAACAAGGAAACATGAAACACAGGATTAATCTTCCAGGAAGTAGGGACATCCAACCTATCAGCAGATGGGTTAACAACCTGAAGCACTTTAAATGGACCCACAAACTTAGGACCCAGTTTTTTTAGAGGGAATCCTCAACCGCAGGTTCTTCAAGGACAACCAAACCATGTCACCCACAGTAAACAAAACCTCCTTACGTTTCCTGTCAAAATACTTCTTGGACTCCTTGTTAGCCTCTTGAAGGTTGTAACGTACATTAGTCCAAACTCTCTCCAAATCAGCGGAAAAATTCCCCTCCTCCGGCACCGCCGACCCCAATTTGGAGAACGAACCAAAAGATGAATGTCTCCCAGTACAACAAAAAAAAGGAGAACACCCAGCAGAAGAGGATGTATGATTGTTATGAGCAAATTCTGCGAGAGGCAGAAACTCAGACCACACCTCTTGATTGTCCGCCACAAAACAACGCAAAAACTGTTCAACATCCTGGTTCTTTCTTTCAGTCTGTCCATTAGACTCAGGATGATAACCAGACGAAAATGACAAATGGACTCCCAACCTGTCATAAAAAGCACGCCAAAAGCGAGCCACAAACTGAGGTCCTCTATCAGAAACAATATCCGTGGGAACGCCATGGAGCTTGACAATCTCCTTAACAAACGCCTTAGCGAGTGTCTTGGCGCAGGGCAACTTAATGAATGGAACGAAATGACACATCTTACTAAAACGGTCCACGACCACCCAGATGACAGTAAAACCCTCGGACACAGGAAGATCAGTATTAAAATCCATTGTGAGATGCGTCCAAGGCGCACTAGGAACCTCCAGAGGGCAAAGCAACCCCGCAGCAGGAGTATGTGAAGCCTTTGACCTAGCACACACAGTACATTGACGCACCCACTTGATGACTTCCTTCTGCCATGCAGGCCACCAAAAACTGCGACTGATAAGTCTCTTAGTCTCCGAAATTCCTGGATGACCTGCCAACCAAGACTCATGACACTCCACAAACAAATCTCTCCTAAAGGCTCTAGGCACGAACAACCTCCCATGGGGAGTGTTAGATGGAGCATCATCTTGAGCTTTCAGAATCCCATTTTCCAACACAGAGTCCAATGCCACCACCACAACTCCTTTGAGTAAAATGGTCTCCTCCTCCTCGGCACCGACCGTAGGAGAGAATCTGCGAGATAAAGCATCGGCTTTATCATTCTTAGTACCAGGGATATAGGTAACAGAAAAATGAAACCGAGAAAAAAAAAGTGCCCACCTAGCTTGACGGGCATTCAAGCGCTTGGCAGCATCCAGATAGATCAAATTCTTATGATCTGTGAAAACCTCAATAGGAAATCTAGCGCCTTCCAAAAAATTATGCCAATGTTCAAACGCGAGGTTAATAGCCAGCAACTCCCGATTTCCAACATCATAATTCAGTTCGGTTTCCAAAATTTTTTTCGAAAAGAAGGCACAAGGATGTACTCCACCCTTGTTCTCCTGAGACAAAACTGTTCCGACCCCCACCGATGAAGCATCGACCTCGACCAAAAAAGGCTTGGTCTCATCAGGCTCCATAAGGATAGGGGCAGAACTGAACCTCTCTTTGAGATACTCAAATGCTTCAATGGCCTCAGTAGTCCACTGGGCCGTATTCGCACCTTTCCTGGTGAGATCGGTTAGAGGTTTAACAATTACAGAAAAATTCTTAATGAATTTCCTGTAATAATTGGCAAAACCCAAAAATCTCTGTATAGATTTCAAACCAATAGGCCTAGGCCATTCCTGCACAGCCTGAACCTTCACAGGGTCCATCTCAAAGCTCTCGCTGGAGACAATGTAGCCCAAAAAACGAATTTTCTGCACAGCGAACTCACATTTCTCCAGCTTAGCAAAGAGTGAATTATCACTCAATAACTGCAAAACTTCACGTACACTCTGCCAATGGGACTCTAGATCTGGTGAATAAATCAAAATGTCATCCAAATACACAACCACATTCTTACCAATCAAAGGTCTCAAGGTGTCATTAATAAGGTTCTGAAAAAATACAGGTGCATTGGTAAGACCAAAAGGCATCACCAGATTCTCAAAATGACCTACCGGAGTGTTAAAAGCAGTTTTCCATTCATCACCCTCCTTCACTCGTAGCAAATTGTATGCCCCCCCGGACATCAATTTTAGAGAACCACTTGGCCCCCACTAACTGGCTAAACAAATCAGGAATTAACGGCAATGGGTAGGAATTGCGTACGGTAATCTTATTAATTTCACGAAAATCCAGACATGGACCTAAACCCTCGTCTTTTTTTTTAACAAAGAAAGATCCAACTGCCACAGGCGACTTAGAAGGTCTAATGTGACCAGCAGCCAGGCTAGTCTGTATGTACTCCTCCAAGGCCTTTCTTCAGGGATAGTCAGATTACACAAGCGACTCTTGGGAAGAGTAGCTCCAGGAACAAACTCAATGATGCAATCATAATCCCTATGAGGAGGTAAAACTTGCGACTCCTCCTCTGAAAAAACCCTCCAAAAATCTTGAATAGGTACAGGTAATTCCCCTTTTTCCACCGCCGCAATGCGACCATTACAACATTTATCATAGCACTTCGGACTCCAAGACTTAATCACATTAGTAGACCAGTCCAGTAAAGTATTGTGCAGTTTTAACCAAGGCAATCCTAGAACGACCGGAGAGGGTAAATTATCTAAAACAACCAAGTCCAAAATTTCTTGGTGAACTCCATTGATAGTGAGAGGAAATGCAGCAACCTTGTGAGTAATACATTTCAAGGGAGTGTTATCAATTGCAATCACAGAAATAGGTGATGACAAAGGTTTGGATTTCAATTTAAGATTTTCCAAAAACCCTTTATCAATCACATTAAGTGTTGAACCACAATCCACAAATACTTGAAATTCAATCAAATTTTCCTGCAAAGTAGTACTCCCAGAAAGAAATACTCCTGCAGAGCGTAAACAAGCTATACGGGCGTAACTGACCTTTTTTTTTTTCTTTACTTAAAAGAAGCTCACAATACTTAATCAAATGGTCAGCTTTACCACAATAAAGACACAATCCCTCAGCAAACCTCCGGTCTCTTACCTGAGAGGGGAGCGACTTCGCCCCAACCTCCATCGTTTCTCCGCTGTCAGAGCAAATTTTCTGGGGACTCGGACCTGGCATTACAGGAGTCTTTACCTCATTCTGTCTAAATCTCAGTCTCCTATCCACACAAACAGCTAATTGTATGGCATCCTGCAGAGTCTCAGGTGAGGGGAGTGCAATTAGCAAATCCTTAACCCTTTCACTCAGCAAGAAATAGACATTTCAGAGCTGGATCATTCCATTTAACTTCTGAGGCCCATCTTCTGAAGTGTGTGCAATAATTTTCAACATCACCTGAACCCTGATTCAAACGCCTGAGTTCTGCCTCAGCAGATGAGATTTGATCAGGATCGTCATATAATATCCCCATAGCAGAAAAAAATTCTTCTACAGACCTTAAACATGGATCATTAGGCTGGAGAGAAAAGGCCCACTCCTGTGGTTCTTTGCGCAAAAGTGACATAATAAAACCAATCTTTTGCCTCATTTGTTACCAGAATTTGCCAGTAACTGTTTGTAAGATCAAACGTTATTTACCTTGCATTACCAAACCTTTTAGTCAGCTCAGTTACCCCGGGCATAGGGTAAGCATTAACTCTTTAAACCCCATTCAGGTTTGTAAAGTCATTACAAAACCACAAAATACCATTGGATTCAGGAATTAGGACAATTGGACTTGACCACTCACTTTTGGACTCTTAAACTAACTTCAAGCACACATTTCACTTTAGATGACTCTGACTATCTAAATCAGGGATAACAAACTCAAATACACAGAGGGCCAAAATTAAAAACATGGACAAAGTTGATATTTATTAAAACAAATGTCTACAATTGAGAAAGTTTTTCCTTATCATCAATTATAATGATGAAACTTTTCATTTGGAAACAAACTTAAAGGATTTGTCCCATGAACAAAGTACATTTGAATTAATAGATGTTAGAATAAAATTAGTACATAATCACAAATGGGGCATACTGGAATAATCTAATATGTTATATAAGAGCAGTAAAAAGCATATAATCCAATGGCCTAATTTAAATGTAGAATTACAAAGGATAAAAAACCTTGACTTAATAAGTATTACAGATAATAATAAAGTATGATGCCAACAAAAGTAGCCCCCAAGCACACTACGATGCTCCCACAGTGAATTCCTCCACAGCAACTTCCACTAGCATGGTATAATGATAATAGTACAGATGAAAAATATACAGATAAGGTGGGTGTGTGACGATACCGCTTCTAATCTTAATCAGCCAGATATTTAGATTTGTTAAGCCAAGAGAAATACCCTATTGTGTTTATGTTGACTTGTAAATGTATGTGTATTTCTGTGGCTGGTCAAGAAGGTCATACTATTTGTATAACCCCGATTGTTGTCTTCTCTTGTGTCTGTGAACAATGATGTTTGTTAATATGCTAATTACATATTATAGTAAAGGCAGCTGAATGTTTATTTAAAGAGTCCTCCCTGCTATACCAGCTATGTAAATTGATTAGCTCAAACAATGAGACCTGAGTGAGCCCTACACCTTTATCTCTGACCTGTGACCCATGACCTCAGCCACATTTGAAAATATAAAAAAAGGGTTTTCTATGGTGCTGCAAAGAGATTTTTGAAACAGAGAATTGAAAGAGACTTTACAACGAGAATCAAAGATCAGACTCTTTCAGACCATCAGCTTGGTAGCATGGCTTTAACCAAAGAGTCACAGATTTGGATTCTACATGATTCCAGCCTAAGGGTATATGGCCCTGACTGGAAAGATATGGATCTACTGCATTTCAGGGGGTGAACGAAGGCGTTCTGCCGAAACGCACGTCGGGGTGGACGTTTGTCTGATGTGCGGGAGGCATCCATTCTATTGTAAGTGACTCTCTCTCTCCATGACTCCATTATACTAATCCATTTATATTGGAGGATTCCTTATCACACTAGTTTTACATTCTATTGTAAGTGACTCTCTCTCTCCATGACTTCATTACACAAATCTACGTATATTGGAGGATCCCTTATCACACTTGTTTTATATTCTTGATCACTTTCACTGCTTTTTGCCTTGTTTTACTCTCTTCTTAAATTTTCATTGTATATCATTATCATATCCTCGTTATGGGTCTGGATTAATATACGTATGAAATAATATTGTTTGTATTTTGTTGTCCTCCCTTTATATTACATATTATATGTCTGTATGATAATATTTTTCTATACACTTTACTTGCACTTTCTACTATCTATTCAATTCATTATTCACTAGTTTATAATTTTTAACAATATTTTTTCCTCCATTTTAGTACTCATAATAATATCCTCCCCCTCCCCCATTGTTTTGTTGTCTCCCGCATGAATATTTGTCATTACTCTATATCCAGACATTCGCCCCTGTTTTTAATATTTTTACCTTTTTCTTGTTGTCATCACCTGTTTATTAATAAAAATATATTTATTCATTGTACCTTGATATTTGGGACTCTATGATCGGTCGTTCTCTCTTTTGTTTGCTATATGGTTTTTCCGATTGTCCCGTTAGCCCATATTTGTCCTCCACTCCGGATGGTGTAATATTATTTATTACATATTATTGTAAATATATATAATTACATTATTTACCACCGGAGGTATATCTTTGGTTCTCTTGTATTATATCATTATCACATTCTACAATGAAGTGTAGAAATCCTCTGCTTATCACTGTACATTGCCCATACCGCAGGACAGACTTTGGGAGACCTGACAGCAGACACTCAAACACATACAATACTTCACCCTACTATGAGGATGAATTATGGGATGAATCGGTTGCCTATTCAAGGACTATAAGAAAAGTTAGAACTCGAAGATATTCTCCCTTTCACTTCGGTCGATTAAGGTATGAAACACCATCAGACAAATCAAATTCTGACTTTGTTATCCTTAATGAGTGTGCACAATCCAATCACTTAAAGTTGAGTAGTGTTGGCTTGGGTAACGCTGCAGTAGATAGTCAGCTGGCAGAAGAGGGTGGTCAGCAGGCAAGAACATATGTATCAGATTCCTCCAAGTCCCAATCTTTTAAGAACATTATATCAGATCTGTGTACGATTCTGCACTCAAGGTTACAGAATGTTGCAAGAGAGACTGAGGAAAAAATGTCTTTTTACATATACAGTTATTGCGTATGCAGTGACTGCAACAGCTGCCTAAATGTAAGAAAAACCCCAATAACAATTTAAAGACATGACTAGCCCAGGGGATGGGGAAGATCTGACTAGCCCAGGGGATGGGGATGACTCGGTACCCGGGCCTTTGCCTGGCCTTGGAGATGTCGCGGTGGTCGGCTCCCGGACCCGTACTCTGGGGTCACTCTTTAAAAAGGGGATTATAGGTTTCTTAGTTTTATAAAAGTTTGTGACGCCACCTGTGGCTTCTGGTGAGAATCACCAGCACTGCGCAGTCCACTGAGGCCGGTGATAAGGCAGCTCGATGGTATAGCTCCCCACAGGTGGAGCTAGGAATCAGGGCAGTGTACGGAAAAGGGGATGCAGGACAGGCGAGACCCAGCCGGGTCAGAGCAAGAACAGGGACGGACACGGTAGTCTCTTCAGTACCTTTTACTGGTGGAAATTCAGGCACATCCCGGAGCACTGTAGGGTGAAGGGTGCATATCAAGATCCTCCCCAATGAGCGGGTGTAGGGCCTCCTGTTACTTGCCTCTGCGTAGTAAGTTTCTGACCTGCCTGGAGCTAGGCCTACCTTTGTCTCTGTCCTGCGCTGGCTGACTTTGTGGTAAGGCCTTCTCTTCGAATACATGCTCCTCAGGTTGCGGGGCCTATGTGTCTCCCGACTCTGTTACGTATCAGCACTTTAGCGATCCTGGGACTTGTAGTTCTCCAGGGATTCCGGTTATGCCTTACTGGGTCATAGAGATCCCGGTAAGCTCGGACCCGGTGTCCGGTAACTGACGCAGGGTGAGATAGTTAAGCTCCTCTGCCCCCTATGTACTAACTCTCCACTCGCCTTCGGCCTACTCGGGCCCTCACTAGGCTATACACACTAACGGCAGCTTGCCGCGCTTCACCGATCTTATGGCGCCGGCACACCTAAAGCTCACTATTCTGAGCTACAACTCAACTGAGCTCAACTCTGCATTCAGACCTGTACTTGCTGAACTCTCCAGAGGAACTATTCTGCCTGGCTCCACCTTCCCTATTTATATCCCTAACAGGCTCCCTCTGCTGGTCTGAGGTGGAAGGTGGAGATGTGTGGATGTTTATGGGGGCCTCTTGTGGAGGAATCCATCAATGCACTCTTCCAGGATCTGTGATACCAAGCGCAGCTGGGCGTCACATTCCCCCCTAGCAAAGCTCAGCACTCCCGGGCTGAAGTACATTTTAAAACAACAATAACCATTAACAATCTTCCCTTTATGGGAGGCACCAAGCTTAAATGTTGCATAACAATATTAACGAATACAAAGCGTCCTCAGAGTTCAAGTCTCTTATGGTGAGGTTCCCAGACAGGATGTCCATCTCACAGGGTAGAGTACTTGGTGGTTTTGAGGGACCTGTCCCAAACCCTCAACGTAGGCCCTGGGGTGGCTGCAGGGCATGAAGATCCCGAGTTGGACCTCCAATAGAGCCACTCCCGACAGGTTTTTCTTCTGAGGTCACCTAAAAAGGGCACTCCAGGGAGCACAATTATATACAATAAGCAGTTTTTGGGCTGCACATAGTCCTCAGCCACGAAGTTCTTAGGCAAATAATAAAGGAATTAATAAGGTAAAGTGTCCATGTCACTTGCACTGTTCAGTAATAAAGCAAAGCACAAATTAATAAAGACATACATATAAGAAAGTACACAATTAATACAGTACATTTCAACTTTTAATACACAATACCCCAGGGGTAACTATCTACATTTTCAGAAATTTGACTACTGAGTGTACCTGACAGGGGGTTTACCTCTCGTGCTACGTGTTGATCTGCATAGTACCAGTATACGTGAAGTACTAGTAGGTACACTACCTCCCAATGTGTCAGTACTAGGTGTGGAGGGGCTGTGGTGAGGCAGGGGGGTTTAACATCTTTTCACGCTGCCTCCTGGAGGCTCGTTGCTCGTGGATCATCCCATTCCGATGAAAGGCAGGTAGCTCTATCTCTTCCAGGTCATCCACTTCTTCTGTGTCTGACTGGTGAGGCATCCTGGACAGGGCATCGGCGTTGGCGTTCTTGCGGCCCGCCCGGTATTTAATTGTAAATTGGTAATTTGACAGCCGAGCCATCCATCGTTGTTCCAGTGCTCCCAACATGGCTGTCTCAAGATGGGTCAAGGGGTTGTTATCAGTGAAGGCAGTGAACTTGCTGGAGGCTAGATAGTGCTTGAACCTTTCAGTGATGGCCCAGACCAAGGCCAGGAACTCCAACTTAAAGCTGCTACAGTTCTCTGGGTTCCTCTCTGTCGGGCGGAGCTTCCTGCTTGCGTATGCGATCACTTTCTCTCGGCCATTCTGCTTCTGACTTAGAACAGCGCCCAGCCCTTCGTTGCTGGCATCTGTATACAGCAGGAAGGGCTGCGTCCTACGTCAGGGTGTTCAGCGATGCTCCTTCCAGGACCTGGCGCTTCCCGGTTTTGACGTCGAGGCGTGGGGCGTGCCCGGGGCTTCGCGCTTTTTTGCAGGTACGCCCCTCAGTTTCCCGCGATTACGCCCTTCTTCTCGCTCGGCAGCCCAACAATGGCGGCAATCTTCACCACAGTCAAATATACAGTTTTTAATTAAAGGCGCACAGTACCCGGTGGCAACGGGCATAACACTCCGTCGTTGCAGCGGGCACGCTATCCTGTTCGTGACGCCAGGGAGAGCTGACTAGCCCAGGGGATGGGGATGACTTGGTACACGGGCCTTTGCCTGGCCTTGGAGATGTCGCGGTGGTCGGCTCCCGGGCCCGTACCCTGGGGTCACTCTTTAAAAAGGGGATTATAGGTTTCTTAGTTTTATAAAAGTTCGTGACGCCACCTGTGGCTTCTGGTGAGAATCACCAGCGCTGCGCAGTCCACTGAGGCCGGTGATAAGGCAGCTCGATGGTATAGCTCCACACAGATGGAGCTAGGCCTCAGGGCAGTGTACGGAAAAGGGGATGCAGGACAGGCGAGACCCAGCCGGGTCAGAGCAAGAACAGGGACGGACACGGTAGTCTCTTCAGTACCTTTTACTGGTGGAAATTCAGGTCCATCCCGGAGCACTGTAGGGTGAAGGGTGCATATCAAGATCCTCCCCAATGAGCGGGTGTAGGGCCTCCTGTTACTTGCCTCTGCGTAGTAAGTTTCTGACCTGCCTGGAGCTAGGCCTAACTTTGTCTCTGTCCTGCGCTGGCTGACTTTGTGGTAGGGCCTTCTCTTGGAATACACGCTCCTCAGGTTGCGGGGCCTATGTGTCTCCCGGCTCTGTTACGTATCAGCACTTTAGCGATCCTGGGACTTGTAGTTCTCCAGGGATTCCAGTTATGCCTTACTGGGTCATAGAGATCCCGGTAAGCTCGGACCCGGTGTCCGGTAACTGCTTCGGGGTGAGCTAGTTAAGCTCCTCTGCCCCCTATGTACTAACTCTCCACTCGCCTTCGGCCTACTCGGGCCCTCACTAGGCTATACACACTAATGGCAGCTTGCTGCGCTTCACCGATCTTATGGCGCCGGCACACCTAAAGCTCACTATTCTGAGCTACAACTCAACTGAGCTCAACTCTGCATTCAGACCTGTACTTGCTGAACTCTCCAGAGGAACTACTCTGCCTGGCTCCACCTTCCCTATTTATATCCCTAACGGGCTCCCTCTGCTGGTCTGAGGTGGAAGGTGGAGATGTGTGGATGTTTATGGGGGCCTCTTGTGGAGGAATCCATCAATGCACTCTTCCAGGATCTGTGATACCAAGCGCAGCTGGGCGTCACAGACACATAGAGGAGGGCCTCCGTAACAACATGTTCCCATTAGAAAGGAGCGGTTCTGCTATACAGTTATTGCATATGCAGTGACTTCAATGGCTGCCTACATTTTGGAAATACCCCAATACCAATTTAAAGACACATAGAGGTGGGCCTCAATAACAAAATGTTCCCATTATAAAGGAGCGGTTCTGCTATACAGTTATTGCGTATGCAGTGACTTCAATGGCTGCTTAAATTTTGGAAATACCCCAATACCAATCTGAAGAAATATAGAGGTGGGCCTCAGTAACAAAATGTACCCATTATAAAGGAGCAGTTCTGCTATACAGTTATTGTGTATGCAGTGATAAACAATGCCTGCCTACATTTTGGAAATACCCCAAGACCAATTTAAAGACACACAGAGGAGGGCCTCCGTAACAACATGTTCCCATTAGAGAGGAGCAGTTCTGCTATACAGTTATTGCGTATGCAGTGACTGCAAGGGCTGCCCAAAATTTGGATTCACTCCAATGCACCTTGGAAGAGACGTAGAGGAGAGTCTCATTAGAAAAGATGTTCCCATTATAAAGGAGTAGGTCTCCTATATTGTTCTTGCGTATGCAGTGACCACAAGGGCTGCCAAAAATTTGGACGCACTCCAATGCCCCTTGGAAGAGACGTAGAGGAGGGCCTCATTAAAAAAATATTCCCATTATAAAGGAGCGGGTCTCCTATATTGTTCTTTTGTGTGCAGTGACTGCAAGGGCTGCCAAAAATTTGGACGCATTCCAATGCCTCTTGGAAGAAACGTAGAGGAGGGCCTCATTAAAAAAAAATTCCCATTATAAAGGAGCAGGACTCCTATACTTGTAAGGCTGAAAAAAATGGACCCCTGGGGGGGGTATACATGAACATACTGTATAACAAACATTTCCTACGGGCATCATAAACACCCTTGAAAAAAATTATGTGGGTGTTGCATCACGATCACCCTGGTGATATGGTGGTGGAGGATGAGGAGAAGGAGGAGGACAACAGCAAATAGACAAAATCAGGAAGTGTATACCCATGTCTGGGTGTGAAGAGGTGCATGGGAATAGACCTCCCAAAAAAAGACACAGGATTTGAGTTTATGTTATGCTGCTATAATTTCGATGGTGTTGAGAAGTTTGGCCCAATCCAGCCCTTGTTCATTTTTATAAGAGTCAGTCTGTCAGCATTTTCAGTTGACAGGTGGATGAGCCTATCAGTTCTAATTCCCCGGCGGCACTAAAAACCCGCTCTGACAAAACGCTAGCGCCAGGGCAGGCCCGGATCTCCAAGGCGTAGAGAGCCAGTTCATGCCTCGTGTCCAGCTTGGATACCCAATAATTATAAGGCACAGAGGAATCATGGAGGATATTGGTACAGTCGACAAGCTTCAGCATCTTTGTAAAATTATCCCTCTTTGTGAGAGTATCCCTTGGTTGTCCAACGAACTGTGACCTCTACCGCCAGTGTTTTCAGATGGGAATTTATTTAATAATACCGCAACAAGGGCCTTCTGGTACAGCCTCATTTTATTAGACCTGTACGCCGCGGGAATAAGAGATAGAAAGCGTGGGTTTAGAAGTGTCACCAACCAGTAATGACTGTCACCCAAAATTTGGAGAACGCGCGGGTCACGGGAAAGGCTGCGTAACATAAACTCAGCCATGTGTGCCAGACTGCTAACAGGCAAGACTTCCATGTCCTCACAAACAGGACGACTGACGATGCTCTCCTCCTCCTCCTCCCCTCCTCCTTCTCCCTGTTAGAACCCTCCTGTTTGTTTTTTCTATCTTGTGGTTTGCGGTCACGTGACCATCTGCCTTTATATTCCAGCTCCGCCCTTCTGGCTGTGCTGGACTTCAGTGTTTTACTGTCTCTCTAGCCTGGTGCTTCTGTGCCTTTCTCTGTCAAGTTCGCTTGGTCCTCTGGGACCTCTAGTACTTTTTGTCAGTTTGTCTTTTTGTGTTCTGCAACAACTTCTGTTTCGGAGGTGTCCCATTTTTGTTCCAGTCCTTAGTTCTTTTAGGGACCCCTTCCTTAATTCTATAGGTCTTCATTCAGACTAGCCGAGGACTAAGGCGGGTCTGTTCACTAGGAACAGGCAGCCCGCTACATCGTAGGGATTCAGCTTAGTCTTACTGTAGGGACAGCTTTCCCCTATCTTTCCTTAGTACATGTTGCAGATCATAACACTCCCTGTCCTCAGACCATCCACGCTGAACAGACGGTATGACAGTTGTGTGGGTAGTACCGTCTATAGCGCAGGAAACTAGCTCCTGTTCTTCCTCCTCCTCCTCATTGTCACCCAATCCACGTTGGGATAAGATGAGGCTAGGCTCTGTGGAATCACCCTGTATGGTTCCTTGCTCCATCTCATCGTGCTCCGCCTGCAATGCCTCCTCTTTAATTTTCAGCAGCGATCGTTTCAGAAGACAGAGATGTGGGATGGTGATGCTAATTATGGCGTCATCGCCGATCACCATCTTAGTGGAGTCCTCTAAGTTTTGGAGGACGGCACAGATGTCTGACATCCATGCCCAATCTTGTCTTATGTGCGGAGGCTGACCTGAATACCAACGGACGTTTTGAAGCTGCTACTCAACAACTTCCCTGTGCTGCTCACAAATCCTTCCCAACATATGCAACGTTGAGTTCCAATGCGTGGGGACATCTGGAGGCTGCAAACGCTTCTGAAGCACGGCAAGGGCGGTGGAAGCTGTAGCCGACTTTCTAAAATGAGCACACACGTGGCGTACCTTAACAAGCAGATCCGGCAGATCTGGGTAGGTTTTAAGAAACCACTGAATCACGAGGTTGAGCACATGGGCCAGGCATGGTATGTGTGTGAGCTCGCCTCGCTTCAGAGACACCACCAGGTTCTGGCCATTGTCACACATGACCATGCCTGGCTGTAGGTTCAGCGGTGACAGTCACAGATCTGCCTGCTCTTTCAGAGCTGTCCACAACTCTTCAGCGGTGTGCGGTTTGTCACCTAAACATATTAGCTTCAGCACAGCTTTTTGCCGGTTGGCCGAGGCAGTGCTGCAGTGCTTCCAACTTCCGACTGATGTGGTCATTTCAGAGATGGAGGCTGAAGAGGAGGAGGTGCAGGAACTGTAGAATGTGGGGGCAACCCTGATTGACCCAGGGCCCTCAATCCTCGGCGTCGGGAGGATGTGTTCCTTCCCAAACTCCGACTGGGTCCTGGCTTCCACTATATTAACCCATTGTGCTGTCCGCGAGATGTACCTCTCTTGCCCACAAGCACTTTTCCACGTGCTAATGTTGTGGGACACGTTGTGTAATGCGGGGACGGCACACTGGGAGAAATAGTGGCGACTGGGGACCAAGTACCAAGGGATTGCCGCCGATATCAGGTTGCGGAAAGTTTCCGTCTCCACGAGCCCAAAAGGCAACATTTAGAGTGCAAGCATTCGCAAAATGTGTGAGTTTAGTAGTGCGGCCTGTGGGGCATTGGCTGTGTATTTACACTTGCACTTCAAGGACTGGGATAGGGACAACTGAATGCTGCGCTGGGACAAGGACATGAACGTGGACGCTGATGGTGGTAGTTGCGAGTGTGCAACGAGAGGTGCAGGATGGGAGGCATCTTTGCATGCGCCATGGACAGGGGATTGGCGTGCATGCATAACAGCGGAACAAGCAGTGGTGTCACCCGCAGACACTGTTTCTGGACCCTGGCGTTTGGCCCACCTAGTTGGGTGCTTTGCTATCATGTGCCTGTGCATGCTGGTGGTGCTAGTTTTGCTACCCCTGCTGATGCTGGACTGGCAGATGGTGCAAATGGCCTTTTTGGGGTTATCTGCAGAGTCTTTAAAAAAGAATCAGACTCAGGAAGATCTAGCAGTTGTACTGGCAACTTCCGACGCATTGGTGTTCCGGGAAACGGTTGCCCGCCTTGTGTCTGTGGCTACCACACTGCTTGTTCCTGCATGTTGTGGTGCTATGCCTCCCTCCCCCTGTGTGCTGCTGTCCTCGCTCTCCATGTCACCTTGCCAGGTTGGGTCAGTGACTTCATCGTCCACCACCTTGTCTTCCACTTCCGCACCCTGGTTCTCCTCCTGACTTTCTGGCAATTGTGTCTCATCATCATCCACCTCCTGTGACAGTAATTGCACTTTCCCACCATCGCCTTCGTGTGACTGTGGCTGCTCAAATAATCGGGCATTGCTACATGCGATCTCCTCTTGCCCCGCTTGAAGCTGGCCAGGCGAGAGGCCAGAAAAATCTATAAATGGAAAATTAAACAGCTCTTCGGAGTGTCCAAGTGTGGGATCAGTTGTCTCCGGGCACTCGACATGGTGGGAAGAAGGAGGATGAGGGTGAGGAATATGCAGTCCAGACTCATAGCTACTTAGACTTGACCGTGTGGAAGACAGGGTGGTGGTGGGGGCAAAGTGACTGGAAGCATTATCTGCTAACCAACCAACAACTTTTTGACACTGCTCTGGGTTCAATAGTGGTGTCCTGCGGTCCCCTATTAATTGGGATAGGAAGGTCGGGCGAAAAGATGTGGGTGTTTGTTGTGGTACAATTTCAGCTGGCCCACGGCCTCGGCCTCTACATGCATCATCACCATCATGTCCACTTCCCAGTCCCTTGGCACGTGCCTTACCCATTTTAATTGGAGGATAATATTTTGCACGGTCGCTACAAATGGCTGGATTTGTACCTCAGTTATATGTGATACGTCTGATGGACGCCCACGGTTTTAAATAGTGGGCTTATAGTTTTCTATTATTCACAGCTACCATGTGTGAATAGCTTCACTGACACACTGCTGCCAAACTATAAATGAAGGATAATATTTTCCACATTCACTACAAATTTCTGCATTTTTATCATGTCTGATGATGACAAAAATCTGCCTGTATTCTGCAGTTCTAACAAGCAAATAGAGCAGTAAAATGTTGGACACTATTACTTTTCTAGAAAATAATCAGGATTAAGATAAAAAGTAAATTAGCCCTGGCCCCTGATATCTGGGGCTATGAGTCACGGGTGTGTCAGAAGTAACAGACATTCACCCTGCAGTTGGTTGCTGGAGATCCCTTCGTTTGGCATTATAGACAACTTCTTAGAAGCTGTATCTCTAGGACCCAGTGGCTACCTTCCTCTGGCTAACTAACACCCTGGCCTGGGTGTATAAATACCTGCTGCGTGCCAGAGGGAGGTGCCGGCGATATTCATTACTCCTTGTGAAGGCTTGAGAAAGAACAGTACTTCTTCCTCTCTGGTGCTAGAGGACGTGTGCGCATTTGTCTGGAGTAAACTAAAGCTAAGTGATTTTCCCTTGTTTATCCCCCCTTGTTGTCTTTAGTGTTCAGTGGGGATCGACTAGTGCTCATCCCCTCCCTTCCCTAGCCTGAGCCTTATGCTAGGGAAAGACAGGGCGAGGTATGCGTGCGGCGATTGGTGAAGAACCAATATAGTGACTTTAGTGGAGACAGGGTGACACTAGATCAGCCTAGGAGGTCTCCATTCCCCATTTACCTAAAGTATGGGCTCCCTGTCCCTCTTCCCTTTGTGTTGCAATTAGTCTTTCCCACACCTAGCGTGACACTATGTCTACGGATATCTGTAACAGCAGGAGAAGACAGAACGTGCTATCACCACTGAATATATGCAGCTAGATTAGTCCTCAGAAGGACTGTTAGTTCAGATGGATATATACATATAACTCCAGGAGTACCTACAGTACAGACCAAATGTTTGGACACACCTTCTCATTTAATAATAATAATCTTTATATAGCGCTAACTTATTCTGCAGCGCTTTACATACATTATTGTCGCTGTCCCCATCGGGGCTCACAATCTAGATTCCCTATCAGTATGTCTTGGGAGTGTGGGAGGAAACCGGAGAATCTGGAGGAAACCCACGCAAACACAGAGAGAACATACAAACTCCTTGCAGATGTTGTCCTTGGTGGGATTTGAACCCAGGACCCCAGCGCTGCAAGGCTGCAGTGCTAACCACTGCGCCACCGTGCATTTAAAGATTTTTCTGTATTTTCATGACTATGAAAATTGTATATTCACATTGAAGGCATCAAAACTATGAATTAACACATGTGGAATTATATACTTAACAAAAAAGTGTGAAACAACTGAAAATATGTCTTATATTCTAGGTTCTTCAAAGTAGCCACCTTTTGCTTTGATGACTGCTTTGCACACTCTTGGAATTCTCTTGATGAGCTTCAAGAGGTAGTCACCGAAAATGGTCTTCCAACAATCTTGAAGGAGTTCCCAGAGATGCTTAGCACTTGTTGGCCCTTTTGCCTTCACTCTGCGGTCCAGCTCACCCCAAACCATCTCGATTGGGTTCAGGTCTGGTGACTGTGGAGGCCAGGTCATCTGGCGTAGCACCCCATCACTCTTTCTCATTGTCAAATAGCCCTTACACAGCCTGGAGGTGTGTTTGGGGTCATTGTGTGGCGCCCCTGAGGGTTCAGTCGCCACAGAGGTACTGCACCTCACCCAGAGGTGTGGTATCTCCTTCTATCAGGTAAGGAGGGAGTGCTGCCCGGAACCCCAACACCCACATTCAACATTACACTGCTTCAGGCCGGCTGGAATGGCAAGATGCATGTGCACAGTGTGAGTCCTGTCCCGGGCTGGAGTGGGGGGAACCCAGAGGTAGGGGGAACAAGTAGTGGATGTGGGTGGAGGAAGCAGTTTAGGGGAGCACTTTGACAGTAGATATAAAAAGGGAAGCCATCTTAGGGTGGCAGGTCAGTCAGTGAGAGGAGAGAGTGAAGACAGTCAGGGAGCAGAGTCTCTTTAGGAGCCCTGCTCCACAAGTAGGGCCTAGTGCTAGAGGCCCAGGAGTGGAGCAGAGGAGGAAGGCTCTGGTCTGTTGAAGGGATCCCAGGGGGTACGGCGAGTGCAGGACGGCACCTGTACGCCCCGAATCTGTCAGAAGACAGAGAGATCGTAGGCCGCAAGAAGGGGACCGGCCCCTGGACCAGCCGTATTACTCCAGGTCTCGGCTGGAAAAAAACGGAGGCTTCTGGCTTTCATAGTCCAGTTGCCAAAGCCTCATTCTAATCTCCGTGAGGGTCAAGCAGGTCCGGGAACTCCAGTTAGACAGGAGGGACTTCAGAGCACCCGAGCGGGACTGAGAGTGAGGAAGCGCAGGGCAGGAGGGAGAAGACCCAGCATGAAGACGGTCTAGAGAGGAACACGAGAAAGCGGGGTTCCGTCAGGTGCTCCTAAACTACCTGAGGAAGAGCTGAATCCCCGTTCTGGTGAACGCAGCGCGACGTGGGAGGCTGACACCCGGACAGTGTACCTGTGGAACTTACATAAGAACTATGAGTAAAAACTCTGATGACTGCACTGCACTGCCTCCATCAATTATTTCAGCTGCGCGATCTTTTCCCCCTGCACTACAATGCCCAACGCAACTGACGCGCCCCCTGGGCCGTGGGGGTACCCGGAGCCGGGCCTTGTAGATGCTGGGGGTTGTAGTCACCGTGGCGGTGACCCGGTCCGTGACCCAGGGCGGTCAAACCAGGGTAGTCTATGTGTATCTGGTTTAAATAGTCTGACTACACCACCTGTGGAATGCGGTTATTAGTAACCGCCGCTGCGGAGCAGTCCGCTGAAGTTGGTGGTATATGCAGCAAGGTGATGTCCCTTCTCTTCTCGTCCTGGAGCCTTCCTGCTCCCTGTTTCCTCTCTTCCCTCCTTTCAGGCTCAGGCCTCCTGACTAGGCCCGCCTACACTCTCCTCCTCTGACTGAACCGTCTTTCTAAGATGGCTACTCTCTTTTATATGCTCCTACTCAGTGAGCCCAGGATCTACGTCCTCCACCCATCCACTACTTAGTTCCCCCTCTCTAAGTGGTTCCTCCCCACTCCAGCCAGGGATCAGGGACACTTGTGCTCTCCCATAGGAGCATTCTCGCCCTGTCCCCCGGAAATGTGGTGTAGTGGATGTAGTGTTAGGGTCCTGAGCCATACTCCTTCCTTACCTGAGAGTGAGATGCCACACCTCTGGTTGAGATGCAATACCTCTGTGGCGACTGAACCCTCAGGGGCGCCACACACCCTCCTGGTAAAACACAGCACGTCCGCGGGCTGGAACAGAGTAAAAGACAATTTCAAAGACATGCAAAATTTTTAGAACGAATTCACATAAAAGATCACAAACATAAAACTTCTTCCCTTTATGGGAGGCACACGTTCTTTAACCGTTGCAGGTTACTATATAAAACATTTTTCAACAGGTTACAGTTCAAGTTCGGATAGCTCAATAATGGGAGTTCCTGCCGGGAGAGCTCCTGATCCTTGCCGACTGACCCAGCCGGGTCCTCCGCCTTTGGGGACACTTGCATGGCCCGCACAACTCTGGCCAACGCAGCCACACTCTTGGTGAGCTCCTGAACCTGGAGGCGCAAGTCTGTAGACAGATCATTGTCTAGAGTCTGTGCATAAGCTCCCACAGGCTCTGGGGAAAAGGGTGCCACCTCCTGGTGGTAGGTGATAGCTGGGCGCCGGTGAGCTGTAGTGCCACTTGGTGCTCGTTCTCGTAGCACCCAGATGGCCCTGTCCTTAAATTGAGCAAAGTCCAAGTCAGGGTTTTGCAGAGCCATTATGCGCAGCTGGGTTCGGTGGGCGCTGGACAGTAAACCCTCAATAAATTGCTCAGTTAACAGTCCGTTTTCATCACGCACACTGTCAGGGTCTACCTGTTTGATGGCCCTCAACGCCTCATGCAGGTTTAAAGCATACTCCCGTACACTGTCCTGTGCCCGTTGTTTGCACCCATAAAACTTCATCTTTATCTCTGCTGTAGTACGAGTGTCAAAAGTGTCCTTTAGGCGGGCTAGTATCTCTTTTACAGTCCCTTTTTCTCTGGTTGACCAGGACTTTACTTCTCTCTGGGCTGCACCAATCAACTGGCCTATGAGGATGCTCACTTTCTGCTCCTCGGACAGGGGATATATTTTAAATAAACTGCTTAGTCTCTCCTTGAAGTCACTCAGGGTGTGCGACTCTCCTGAGTACTGGGACAACCACGCTGCCCCCGGTATATAAGGCATGGTAAATGGCATTACCGCGGCAGAGGCCGCGCCGGTGGTTGAAGTTCCCTCCATATCGGGTGTCTTCCTCCCCCCTAGTGAACCGTGGCCTACCTTCTTTCACTTTGCTTCCGTAGGCCGCAGTTCTACAGGCGATGGTCTCCGTCGAGGACCTGGCGTCGCACGCGTCTGACGTCAGTGTTCGCTGTGGCTCCTTCCAGGACCTGGCGCTGCGTCAGTGCATGGGGCGGGGCTTTGGACTTCGCACGTTTTCAGCGATCACGCCCCTCTTCTTCCCGCGCGGCAACCCGAAAATGGCGGACAATCGCGGGAAAACGGCAGCAGATGGCGAGAAATCTTCACCACGGTATGCGACACAGTCTGTGAAGGCGCGCAGTACCCGGTGGTAGTCTGCACGTAATCCTGCCGACTACGCCAAAGTTGACACGCCCCCTGGGCCGTGGGGGTACCCGGAGCCGGGCCTTGTAGACGCTGGGGGTTGTAGTCACCGTGGCGGTGACCCGGTCCGTGACCCAGGGCGGTCAAACCAGGGTAGTTTATGTGTATCTGGTTTAAATAGTTCTACTACGCCACCTGTGGAATGCGGTTATTAGTAACCGCCGCTGCGGAGCAGTCCGCTGAAGCTGGTGGTATATGCAGCAAGGTGATGTAACTCCCCACGGGAAGAGTGTAGCTTCAAGGCAGCGTGTATGGATGATGGTGGTGATAGTGCCGGGCGTTCTAGTGCTGTGAGTGCTGGCGCCGCAAGGAACACAGAGACAAGATGGTGCAGTCCCAGGGTCTTTACTCACGGTTAAAACAGTTCCAGTTACAGGCGCCAGTGCAAGGCCCACGGCGTCCTGTGTTCACGCAGTGAGGGGCTCGGACGACCCTCAGATATCTCCAGAGTATTTATCAGGACCCCCTTCTGTGTGTCCTCTCTGGCCTCTTTCCTTGTACCTCACACCTAGCGGCACCTCTGTCCAGTGTCCTCGGGCCTTAGCGGGCGACGAATGTTCCGTCCCCTGACCCTATGTGGCTACTTTCCTAGTGGCTGGTGTGGATGGCCTGCTGTACTTGAAGTGCTGCAGCCTCCGGTTCCCAGTTGAGCCCTGTAGTCTCCGCTGGCTGAGGGACCCGGTTCCCCTTCTTTGGCCTGACCCCCCTACCTCCTGGCAGGGGCGGGCGTACGGGTGGCTTGCTGCACGGCCCGTACCCCTGGGGTCCCTTCTCTTCTCGTCCTGGAGCCTTCCTGCTCCCTGTTTCCTCTCTTCCCTCCTTTCAGGCTCAGGCCTCCTGACTAGGCCCGTCTCTGAAGCAGAGCTCCTACAGAGCCCCTGCTCCTACACTCTCCTCCTCAGACTGAACCGTCTTTCTAAGATGGCTACTCTCTTTTATATGCTCCTACTCAGTGCGCCCAGGATCTACGTCCTCCACCCATCCACTACTTAGTTCCCCCTCTCTAAGTGGTTCCTTCCCACTCCAGCCAGGGATCAGGGACACTTGTGCTCTCCCATAGGAGCATTCTCGCCCTGTCCCCCGGAAATGTGGTGTAGTACATGTAGTGTTAGGGTCCTGAGCCATACTCCTTCCTTACCTGAGAGTGAGATACCACACCTCTGGTTGAGATGCAATACCTCTGTGGCGACCGAACCCTCAGGGGCACCACACAACCAACAACTCTTACACTGCCCTGGAGCCAGCTCTTCCTGTGGAGAGCCACACCATCCCTGCTGCAGTAACATCAGCTTCAGAGGACTGCTCCGCAGCGGCGGCTCCCTTTAGCCGCATTCTACAGGTGGCATCACGAACACTTCCAAAAACTACAAACCCCTTACATATAACTTTCCCCCTTTTTGTTGACCGTCCTGGGCCACGGACCGGGCCAGCCACCGTGATATCCTTCAGCAGCATCCCTAGGCCCGGCTGCCGAGTACCCCACAGCTCTGGGGGCGAGTCAATTGTCCTGTTGAAAAATAAATGATGGTCCAACTAAACGCAAACCGGATGGAATAGCATGCCGCTGCAAGATGCTGTGGTAGCCATGCTGGTTCAGTATGCCTTCAATTATTTTGAATAAATCCCCAACAGTGTCACCAGCAAAGCACCCCCACACCATCACACCTCCTCCTCCATGCTTCACGGTGGGAACCAGGCATGTAGAGTCCATCCGTTCACCTTTTTTGCGTTGCACAAAGACACGGTGGTTGGAACCAAAGATCTCAAATTTGGACTCATCAGACCAGAGCACAGATTTCCACTGGTCTAATGTCCATTCCTTGTGTTCTTTAGCCCAAACAAATCTTTTCTGCTTGTTGCCTGTCCTTAGCAGTGGTTTCCTAGCAGCTATTTTACCATGAAGGCCTGCTCCACAAAGTCTCCTCTTAACAGTTGTTGAAGAGATGTGTCTGCTGCTAGAACTCTGTGTGGCATTGACCTGGTCTCTAATCTGAGCTGCGGCTAACCTGCAATTTCTGAGGCTGGTGACTCGGATAAACTTATCCTCAGAAGCAGAGGTGACTCTTGGTCTTCCTTTCCTGGGGCGGTCCTCATGTGAGCCAGTTTCTTTGTAGCGCTTGATGGTTTTTGCAACTGCACTTGGGGACACATTCAAAGTTTTCCCAATTTTTCAGACTGACTGACCTTCATTTCTTAAAGTAATGATGGCCACTCGTTTTTCTTTACTTAGCTGCTTTTTTCTTGCCATAATGCAAATTCTAACAGTCTATTCAGTAGGACTATCAGCTGTGTATCCACCAGACTTCTGCACAACACAACTGATGGTCCCAACCCCATTTATAAGGCAAGAAATCCCACTTATTAAACCTGACAGGGCACACCTGTGAAATGAAAACCATTTCTGGTGACTACCTCTTGAAGCTCATCAAGAGAATGCCAAGAGTGTGCAAAGCAGTCATCAAAGCAAAAGATGGCTACTTTGAAGAACCTAGAATATAAGACATATTTTCAGTTGCTTCACACTTTTTTGTTAAGTATATAATTCCACATGTGTTAATTCATAGTTTTGATGCCTTCAGTGTGAATGTACAATTTTCATAGTCATGAAAATACAGAAAAATCTTTAAATGAGAAGGTGTGTCCAAACTTTTGGTCTGTACTGTGCGTGACTCTCCAGAAGCGTGAAGTAAACTGAACTCCTCTATCCAAGATGATATGAAGAGGTAGGCCGTGGAGATGGAAGATGTGAAGGATGAAGTCTTTAGCAAGCACTGGCGCTGAAGGAAGGGAATGAAATGGGCCATCTTGGAGAATCGATCAGCGACCACCCAAATGACAGTACAACCGGCCGAAACAGGGAGATCTGTGATGAAATCCATCGCAATATGTTGCCATGGAGCGGAAGGTATGGGTAGCGGAAGAAGTCGACCAGTCGGAAGTTGTCTGGGTGTCTTGTTTCGGGCACAGGAAGAGCAGGCAGAGACGAAACCCGCAACATCCTTGTGTAAGGTCGGTCACCAATAATGTCAGGAAATTAGCAGAAGCGTCTTTCTCTGACCGATATGACCTTCTAGTTTAGAAGCATGACCCCAGAATAAAACTCTCTTCCTATCTGGAGCCGCTACAAAACTCTTACCAGGAGGAAGGTGAGACAGATCAAACAAAGCGACAGTCATTATTCTGGAGGGCTCAATGATGTGTTGAGGTTCCTCCTCTTGATCAGTAGACAGCAATGATTGGGAGAGCGCATCTGCCTTGATATTCTTGTCAGCCAGATGGACGTGAAGAGAGAAGTTGAAGCGAGCAAAGAACAACGACCATCTGGCCTGACGAGGATTAATTCGTTGAGCAGACTGCAAGTAGGCGAGATTTTTGTGGTCCGTGTAGACAACCACCGGATGTAAGGCCCCCTTCAGTAAGAACCGCCACTCTTCCAGCGCCAATTTGATGGAAAGCAGTTCCCGATCTCCAATGGAATAATTGCGTTCCGAAGGAGAAAAGAACTTGGAGAAGCCGCAGGTCACCATTCGCCCAGATGAGGATTTCTGAGTGAGAACTGCTCCGGCCCCAGTGGAAGAGGTGTCAACCTCCAGGAAGAACTGCTTGTTACAGTCAGGATGATGAAGTACCGGAGCCGAAGAGAAGGCTTGCTTCAAGGACACACATGCACTTTCCCCTTGCAGGTCAAGGCAGAGATGGGAGCAGTCCGGGAGGAAAAGTGAGGGATGAACAGGTGGTAATAAATAGCAAATCCCAGAAACCGCTGAATAGCCTTCAACCCCTCAGGTCAGGTCACTTTAGAACAGCAGACACTTTTTCGGGGTCCATCTTAAGCCCGGTCTCAGAGAATATGTATCCCAGGAAGGGGAGTGAAGTCTGTTCAAAAATTTTTCAAATTTGGCATACAGACGCTCCTTCCTGAGCCTCTGCAATATCTGCCGAACGTCTCTTCGATGTGAAGGCAGATCAGAAGAGAATACCAGGATATCGTCCAAGTACACTACCACACAGGAGTATAGCAGATCTTGGAAGATGTCATTCACCAGTTCTTGGAAGACTGCTGGAGCATTGCAGAGTCCAAAGGGCATCACGCGGTACTCGTAGTGGCCATCCTGAGTTAAATGCAGTCTTCCACTCGTCACCCTGGCAAATCCGGATGAGATTGTATGCATCACGGAGATAGAGTTTGGTGAAGATCTTTGCACCTTTGAGACGATCAAACAACTCGAAGATGAGAGGCAGAGGATACTTGTTCTTCATGGTGATTAGATTTAGACCCCTATAGTCGATATAAGGGTGAAGAGAGCCGTCCTTTTTCTTGACGAAGAAGAATCCTGCACCTGCTGGAGAGGTGGATTTCTGGATAAAACCCCAGATTCTCTTCTATGTATTACGACATGGCACGGGTCTCGGCCAACGACAGGGGGTGGAGAGGCACCAGGAATTATATCGATAGGACAGTCATATGGCTTATGAGGAGGTAGTGTCTCAGCCCCCTTTTTGTCAAAGAGGTCCGCGTATGACCAATAAGGTGTCGGCAAGCCAGGGAGATTAGCAGGAGTGGATGGAGGTCGAGTAGGACGGACAGGAACCAAGCAAGTTTTGTGACATTCCTGGCCCCAGCGGAGCACCTCTCCCATACTACAGTTCAAGACCGGCTCATGTGTCCGAAGCCAAGGCAGTCCAAGCAGTAAAGAGTGAGAGAGGCCGGACAGCACATAAAAGGAGACTTTCTCCGAGTGTAGCATTCCTATCTGGAGAACTACGGGCTAGGTGACGAATAAGATTAATTGGTGCAAGGAGCTGAGGCTTTCTCTTACGGATCACCTCCTTTGAACGCTCCTGGATCCGGATGTCGATCCGTGTGGCCAACGACACCAGGTCATCCAGAGAGGTGGTTATGTCACGACCGGCTAGCTCATCCTTGATCCGCCCAGAAAGGCATTCTCAAAAGGTAGACACCAGAGCCTCATTGTTCCAGGCAAGTTCTGATGCGAGGGTGTGGAAACGCACAGCGTACTGGCCCACAGTGAGACTCCCTTGGAGGAGTCGAATGAGAGAGGAGGCAGTCGAGGATGTGCGTCCTGGCTCATTGAAAACCCTCTGGAAAGCAGCAAGGAAAGCCTGGAGATCGGACACCAGAGGATCCCCTCTCTCCCACAGGGGATTAAGCCATGCCTACGCCTCTCCGGTGAGATGAGATATAACGAATGCCACTTTAGCCCGGTCAGAAGCGAACTGATGAGCCAGGAGCTCAAAATTCAGCGTGCACTGGTTGATGAAGTCCTGACATAGAGCGAGATCAGCGCCAAAGCATGGAGGAGCAGATAGTCGGGGTCCAACGCTGGGTGCCTCACCGCTGCTGGGAAGAGATGCCGCCGAAGCGGATGGCGCTTCTTTAGACGGAGCCAGGGTGGACAGTGCATCCAAATGGGAGTTTACAGTCCGCAGGTAGGACAGGATAGTATCCTGTTGAGATCTCTGGCGGGAGACCTCTTGGTACAGGTCTGTAAGCGAGGGAGCCTGGGAGACACCGGATTCCATGGCCTCTGCAAACTGTTATGGGTCCACATGGTGGAACCACTGTGCCGTGGTACATGGAGGGACCAGAGGGGCATGACTAATGGCCTACCCGGACCGACCCTGACTACACGTGGCTTAGTCGACTCTGTGAACCAAGGAGGGACCGGGAAGGTGGACCAGGTGCCACTCTGGGACCGACCTTGTGTGAGAGCAGGCGACTCCCATGGGCCTGACAGCTGAAGCAGACTGGCACGGCTGATGGGCTGGCAGATGAGCACGGCTGGTAGTCAGGCAGACAGGCAGGCTCGGCTGGTGGGCTGACTGGCGGGCACGGCTGATAGGCTGGCGGGCACGGCTGATAGACAGGCTGGTGGGTAGCACTGGGACCTGAGGGCTGGAGAGAGTGTTAGCCCACAAACTACAACATTGCACAGGAACCTCCATCTTGGGGGAGGTGCCTTAAATAACAGGTGTCCTCCAGCCATTGGCCGGGGACATTTTGGGACAGCGCACCCGGCCCCTTTAAGAAGCAGGGAGCGCACGCGCGACTTAAGCACAGTGCCCGGGGATCTGAACGCGGTGTGCGCACCCCAGGCCAGCACAGTGTGAGCAGGAAGCAGAGAGGAGGACGCCGGGCAGCGGCGGTAGGGGGATCGAAGTCTCTGCCGGGCAGGAGGCAAAGACGACGATGCTACATTTATTATCATTGTATTGTTGCTGTTACACTGCTATGAAATAAGTTTGCATTTTAGAAGTTTGTCTTGTCTCTGTCCCTGTTGCCCAGCTCTGATGTACAGTGGGGAAAATAAGTATTTTATACACTGCTGATTTTTAATGATTTTTACATAATTAATTTTCATTTTACTGCCTGAAATATGTATTTCATACAATAGAAAAACAGAACTTAATATTTGGTACAGAAACCTTGGTTTACAATTACAGAGGTCAGACGTTTCCTGTACTTCTTGACCAAGTTAGCACACACTGCAGCAGATATTTTGGCCCACTCCTCCATACAGATTTTCTCTTTAGATCTTTCAGGTTTCAGGGCTGGCGCTGGGCAACATTGAGTTTCAGCTCCTTCCAAAGATTTTTTTATTGGGTTCAGGTCTGCAGACTGGCTAGGCCACTCCAGGACCTTGAAATGCTTCTTTCGGAGCCACTGCTTCGTTGCCCTGGCTGTGTATTTTGGGTCATTGTTATGTTGGAAGACCCAGCCACAACGATCTTCAATGCTCTTGACGCGCCCCCTGGGCCATATTCAGGGGATACCCGGAGCCGGATCTGGATAGGGGTAGTAGTCCTTGTGGCGGTGACCCGGTCCGTGCCCAGGGTGTCAAACTAAGTGGCAGTCTATGGCAGTAGATGTTAACTTGATCGACTACGCTACCCGTTGAGTACAGCTAAAGAGCTGCTGCTGCAGGGCAGACCGCTGAGGCCGGTGGTAGGATTGTGCAGCGTGATAGTATAACCCCCAACGGGTATGAGGGGTATGGCCTCAGGGCAGCCGACGTGGATGATGGGGGTAGCAGGAACAACTCGGAGACGGTACGGTGTAGTTCAGGGTCTTTACTGGTGACAAAGATAGACCCTCCCGGAGTACTGGCTAGCGATTGGGGCCTGGTCAGTCCTTGAGCAGATGGGATCTCCCCTGGCCAGGCGGAGTTGTAGGCCTCCCAAACTAACTGTACTCTTCTGGCTACCTTGCTAGAGGCGGGTATAAGTAGCCCACGTCCCTGAGTGTACCGTGTGGTGCTCACCCGTATGGCCGGTGACTCGGGGCCTTCTAGTAGCTTCCGCTCCACGACGGCGGTGCTGGTCCCATGCGTGTGACCGTGCCTTCGGGTTTCTTGGCCAGAGGACCTGGAATCCCCTGCCTGACGGATTCTGCTGCTGGGTAGGAGTTAGTCCCCACAGCCTCGGACTCCGGGTCCGGTAAGAAATCTTCTCAGTCAGGGCGAGCTCTGCAGCTGCCAGCCCCTGACTCCTTGTAACACTGCTCCCACAGAGCTCCTGATGTTCTGTTCCTATATTTGCTTCCTTTCTCTGTCTCTACTTCTTCTCTACTCACTAACCCTGCCTCAGCCCTAGGTTTATATAGGGGAAGTTCTTCCCCTCCCAGGACTGGGCAGGAGGTGTGGCATGCATAGGATTCCTGACCAAGAGACCTCCCACCTGCTCTCAGACGTAATATCTCTATCACTGTGGCAACCAGACCCCTGGGGTGTCACACTCTTACTGAGGGAAGGAGGTTGTTGGCCAAAATCTCGCGATACATGACCTCATCCATCCTCCCTTCAATACGGTAGAGTTGGACTGTCCCCTTTGCAGAAAAGCACCCCCAAAGTATGATGTTTCCCCCACCATGCTTCACGGTTCGGACTGTGTTCTTAAGGTTGTACTCATCCTTCTTCTTCCTCCACACACGGCGCGTGGAGTTGATACCAAAAAGTTCTGTTTTGGTCTCAGCTGACCACATGACCATCTCCCATGCCTCCTTGGGATCGAGATGGTCATTGGCGAACTCAAACGGGCCTGGACATGTGCTGGCATGGGCAGGGGGACCTTGCGTGCCCTGCAATATTTTAATGCATGACGGTATAGTGTGTTACTAACGGTAAGCTCTGGTACCAGCTCATTTCAGTTTATTGACCAGGTCCTCCCGTATAGTTCTGGGCTGATCCCTGACCTTTCTCAGAATCATCCCTACCACACGAGGGAAGATTTTGCATGGAGCCCCAGACCGAGGAAGATTGACAGTCGTCTTGTGTTTCTTTCATTTTCTAATAATTGTGCAGTTGTTGCTTTTTCCCCAAGCTGCTTGCCTATTGTCCTGTAGCCCATCCCAGCCTTGTGCGGGTCTACAATTTTGTCCCTGGTGTCCTTAGATAGCTCTTTGGTCTTGTCCATGATGGAGAGGTTGGGTGTGATTGATTAAGTGTTTGCACAGGTGTCTTTTATACAGCTAACAAGTTCAAACAGGTGCAATTAATAGAGGAAATGAGTGCAGAATAGGAGGGCTTCTTAAAGAAAAGCTAATGAGTCTGTGAGAGCCTGAATTCTTGCTGGTTGGTAGGTGATCAAATACTTATTTCATGCAATAAAATGCAATTTAATTATTTAAAAATCATACAATGTGATTTTCTAGTTTTTATTTTTAGATTCTGTCTCTCACAGTTGAAGTGTACCTACGATAAAAATTATAGACCTCTCCATTCTTTGTAGGTGGGAAAACAAAATCGGCAGTGTACTGTATCTAATACTTATTTTCCCCACTGTAAGTAACACCTCCCGTCTTCCTCCTGTGTCAGTGTTTGTCAGCGATCTTCATCTGACTTTCATCTCAATACATCTCTATTTAGAATTTTCTTTTAACCTACTCCTACTGCAGCTGATGAAACTACTGCAATTTTTCATAATACAAGAATTCAGCCTGAGAATAAAACTTCTTCTGTAATGTTCATGCGTGCTTCTGCAGTCGAGTTAAGCTATCTGATGAAGTTCTTTGTGTGAGTAATGGTTCATACAGACATCCATAGAAATGTTGTCTCGAGAGCCCCACACTCGCAGCCTAGTTATGGAGTAAGAATAGCCACCACATCCAACATCACAAATGTCTGTATCCCCCAGCCATGTACCTCCTCCTCCTACATCTCCTACTTCTATTTATAATTTGTAATGTGTATTATTTGTCAAACACATATTTTTGAAGTTCAGAACCTGTTTAAAACCCAAAACACGATTTTTGGGGTGTTAGGTTTAAAAAGTTGCAATGACACAACAAAGTAAAATCTGTATTCTAATCTCTAATGTGTGTGTAAAATGATTATAAAGAATAGTCAAGGCTTTAATATAATAATTGAGAAAATACACATTTTAACAATAAATTGTTTAATATGATACAAAAAAAATCAAAACTGCACATTAGCATAAGTATGTTGCCATGACGCAGCTTCCTTAGGCGTCATAAAAAAATTAGCAAAAAAAATCCAGAACCCTGAGTCCCGAAGAGACGGCTCTATTTAGCTGCACATTCTGGATATTGCTTGGAGCTTGTAACACATCTGCAACATCATCCATATTCACTGGTGAATTATGAATGTGTGTGGAGTTGTGGAGAATGAAATAAGCTTTTATTACTGAGTAGACATTTACCTCACTAATTTGGATGGCACTAATGAGTACTCTCCATTTTGCACACAGTACTCTAAATGGGCATTCAACCAATCTGTGGGCCCTAGATAAGCAGTAATTGAAAATGCGTCACCGGTCATCCAGCCCTCTTCACGGATATGACCGCAGAACTTTAGTGAAAAGTCCAAAGGCCTCATTTGCTACCATGACAAATGGTGAAGGTTCCCCAGAGAAGCCAGGCAGAATCCGTGGTGGTGGCAGTGCCATTTGATTCCTGAGAAGTTGCTGAACCATTCTGGAAGAATTGAAAATTCTGGAATCTCCAGTCCTTCCATAGGCTCCAATATCTATTATTGCATCAAACTTGGCACATTGAGAACTTTTTCAAGAAATGAGACCAAGAAACACAATTATATTTGATACTTTACCCACAAAATGAAGGTGGTTCAGTCATATAACCTTAGTGGAGTTGTTTTTATAGGCTTGGGATCAAAGAGGCCCTTAAACTAATACTAATTTGTTAAAAAAAATGGACGAAAAAAATGGATAGTACACAGATGTGACTGACTCACACGGATTGCATATGGCCACCATATAGATTCAAATTGTCCATTTATTTCTGGATGAAACTCTGAATGATTTTTTATATGCTCGTGTGTACCTACTCATTTAGTGACTCTGGGCTCGGAGCTCCATGTGTAGATGAAAAACCTGATCCATGGACTTACAATCACTAAATCAC
Source organism: Phyllobates terribilis (assembly GCF_046119375.1). NCBI lineage: Eukaryota > Metazoa > Chordata > Amphibia > Anura > Dendrobatidae > Phyllobates > Phyllobates terribilis. Next base: position 14,018,850 of record NW_027362761.1, on the reverse strand, counting down.
TGCTTGTAATCACAAAGTCTCTTCAAAACTGAATAGGTCTTTAAAAAATAGAATTTGTAAACTTCCTTGAAAAATTGCTGCAAAACTTGAATTGTTCTAACATCCTAACGAAATCAAAGGACGTTTGAAAAATGATGTTGACAAAAAGTAGACCTATTGGAAATGTTATTAGCTGTTTTGTGTGCTATGGCTATCTGGTTTAAAGGGGTATTCCCATCTCCAAGATCCTATCCCAATATGTAGTAGGTATAATAATAATAATATTAGCAAATACCTCCAATTAGAAATGTAGTATAGTTTTTTTGATTCGCTATGTCTCTTTCCACATGTGCAGGAATTGCAGGACCTTAGGTATCCATGGTTATGTCCACTGATAAAGTGACAGCTAGTTTCTAGTAGTCGTAACCATGGATACCTAAGGTCCTGCACATGAGGAAAGAGACATAGCGAATCAGAAATACTATACTACATTTCTAATTGGAGGTATTTGCTAATAATATTATTATTACACTTCCTACATATTGGGATAGGATCTTGGAAATGGGAATACCCCTTTAAGGATATAAGCATTGAAAGATTGAAAATTGCTAATTTTTCATAAAATTTCAGATATTTTAACAAATTTCAGATATTTTAACAAAAAAATGAAAGCTTATCAACCTAAATTTACCACTAACAAAGTACAATCTGTCATGAAAAAACAACCTCCGAATTGCTAGAATATGGTGAAGAGTTCCAGAGTTGTTACTACATTACTGATTAGAGTTATTACTATTACACTGGTCAAATTTGAAAAATGGGGCTTGGTCGTTAAGCTCAAAATTGGCTCTGTCACTAAGGGGTTAATTCACCTGTGCCGAGTACTTGTTTCTAACCATAATCACTTCCGATTGCAAACTTCTGTAATGTCTTATGTAATGCAGCGGCATTACGGTAATGGTCCAGGATGTGTTTTGGATGACCATGTACCTCCCCCTCAGGTGACTGGTCACATGACTGTGACATAGCACAGGTCCTGTGCACACAGAATGTTTGATCACATGACTGTGACATCAGCACAGGTCCTGTGTGTGTTTACTACAGGATATATAAACCCTGGTAGTCTTGAGACAGTGTGTGTAAGGCATGAGGCCTGTTCCCGTGTGGGACACCGCTAGAGTGTGAGGCCTAGTGAGGCCTATTGAAGCCTGGTGAAGCCTGAAAGGCGGAGGCTGGATCCTTAGGTGTAAGTGATCCCAGTAGCCTTGGAGGGCCAGAGGCTTGGAAGGCAAGAGTCCTGGAAGGCAAAGGCTAGATGTGAGGTGAGACCACATACCAGTAGCCTTTGAAGGAACGAGGGCTGGAGACCCCCATCTGGGAAGCCGTAAAGCCACAGTGGTGGCAGAATAAGTCTGAAGCAGCTAAAACCCGGCGAAGGTAAAAACACTGATTGATGTGGACATTTCTATAAGTGACTTTGCTGGGGGCTGCAACTGGAGCCAAGTGGGCCTGTCTGCCACTTGTAATATGTCGGCGAGCCACTGAGTTGGACTCGGTTATAGCAGTTATTTTGTATAATAAACTGCTGGAGTGTGAAAACTGGAAAAACGTGGCTGGTGTGCTTTAATTGACCCGGTGCAGCGAGTATCCCCCAATATGATGACTAGCGCTGCCTTACATGTGGTTCGAGAATGCGGGCAACTGCAGCCCGGTTACTAGGGGCATCTGCAGCCCGGTTGCTAGGGGCAATGGCACAGGACGACGAGTGTGGATACAAGCATCTTGCTGTGACTCGGCGGGGTCATGAAAATTAAAGCATCTGTCTGTAACTCGTCAGGGTTACGAAAATTGTCCTCGCACTCAAACCTGGTTTGCTGTGGCTCGGCGGGGCCACGAAAATTTTCCGGGGAAAGCGGTGAAGTGTCTAGTGTGAATAGTATACCGCGATGGCTGTGAACGGAGCAGCAAAAGAAAATGAAGCTATTGAGCGATTAAAGTGCTGGTTAAAACCGCAGCAGGTATTTGAGAAACGTCTACAGGACATGGTGCAGGAACGGCAGGAGCTGTGGGCACCGTATAGAATGGTGGCAGTGGACCATACTGTGAACTCTCCGGGGGCACCAGTATTGTCCCAGAGTGCCGGGGGAGATGTTAAGAGATGTTGTGAACTGCGTCCTAAGACTATTGTTGATTTTTTTTGTAAAATTCCCCCTACAGGTGTGCGTGTCCAAAAGGGGGTGGAGTCTCAAAAGGGGGCAGATTTTCACAAGAGCGTGGAGTATAGAAAACCAAAATTTGTTACTGGTTGTGGGTTGGTACCGCCTAAAAATGACAATTTGACCATTGATAATGGGGTAGCTCCAGTAGAAGGGGTTGACATCAAAGTGGGAGGTGACCTGTTAGTCCACAAAACCATGGGGAGTGACACAGACCCCGTAGCTGATGGTGACACTATGAAAGTAGAAAGAGAGGTCAGTCAGGAGGGGCTAGACGAGGGGAGAGAGTCCCCCTCTCGTCGTAGACGGTGCAAGGGTCACAAAAAGGTTGCTTCTGTAGTCTTTGCTGCAAGTGAAAATAAAGAAAATGTAGTATTGTGTGCCTTTGTTTCAAGTGTGGATTCTCCTTTAGAGGCAGGAGAGGAGGTGACGTTGCCGGTAGCAACCTCCGGTACAGTACTGAGACAGGAGGATCAGGATCTGACAGCCCTGAAAGAGGAGGTGGCCAGTCATGACCAAGAGCTGGAGCCTATCAGGCAGCAGTGTCAGAGTGACGTGCAGCAACTATGGGAAAACCTGGAGAACGTGTCCTCAGACCAGTGGAGCCTGGAGTCTGAATGGCAGAAAATATACCAGGCTGTGAGGAACTTACAGAGAGACCTGGAGGGAAGCAACGAGGAAATTAACCAATGGAAGGAAATGTTCCAGGAAATTAAGGAGGACCGCCGCAAAACCAAGGAGGAGGTTTTGCAGTTGAAGCTTGAGAAGGAGGCGCTGCAGGATGAAGTTTCTGGGCGTGAACAAAACCTAGAACGACTGCACGAACAGATCAACCGGGAGCTGTGTGAATCCAAGAAGGAATATGGTGAACGCAGTGGGAACTGCAACAAATTAAGAGAGACTATGAGGATCTCCTCACGGTTAAAGAAAAACTAGAGGATGATAAGGCGGATGCAGAGCACATGCGCCAAGTGGTTGAGACCACTCTGCAGGACACCCGTGATGAAAATGGTGATCTCCGCAGAAAGACCCTTGGTCTGGAAGCTCAGGTGAAGGAGCTGCAGACGTTCTGTGATAATCTCCAGAGGGCAGAGACGTGCCTTAAGGAAAGAATCAGCAAATGGAAGCTGAGCGGAAAAAGATGGAGGAGTCTATCGGAGAAGCCACAGACCAGGGCCAGGAGTTGGCCACTGGAGATGGGAGGTATAAAAAAAATACCTACTCGAATAATGCAAGCTCGGATGATTCGGTGGATTTAGGAGCCAAGATCAAGGAGCTCAAGGAGTCGCTACAAGCCCATTTGAAGCAAGAGAAGCTTGAGAGACTGGCTGTTGAGATCCGAGTGGGCGCATTGGAGACAGAGAGGTCTGAGAGAACTCTACTGTTAAAGGAGCAGCTGAAGCAGGAAGAGCTTCAGAGATGGGCTGCTGAGAGGCGAGTAGCTGAGCTAGAGGAAGAAGTTTTCAAGCTCAAAAGTTGCCTGTTAAAGTATCACTCAGTGAACGAGGCCTCCTTGGAGAAGGAAAAGGGTAAAAAGGTTGCACTCACTCCCTTATACCATGAAAAGGTGGACCTGAGGAGAGCTAAGAGAGTGTTAACAGAAGATAAATATGAATTGGAAGTGGTCAAGACGCAAATTCTTGAATTTGTAGCTGTGAGTCAGCTCAGGGGAAGCATACAGGGTGAAGAAGCTGAAAGTCAGTTGTCCCTGAAACCTGAGCTGGTTGATCGTCTGGAAACCACTGGTGAGACAGAAACGTCTCGGTACAAATGCCTCATAGATGTACCTGAGGATTTGAGAGAAGAATGCACCAGTGAGTCCGTGCATGAAGTGTTTAAGAAGGCCGTGGGAGCCTGTAAGGTGTACTCGACCTCAGAAGCTAAACAGCTGGTGGTCCTGTCCACAACCGAAGTCACAGTGAAGAGGGTGGCTATCCTAAGTGACATGCACTGGCGATGTATTCGCACGAAGCAGTTTTTCCGGTTGAAGACGGAACAGTCCGTTAGACAACTGGAGCTTATGAGAAAAGCTCACAGTCTGCGGGAAGAGGTCATCCGGGTGCCTCATGATCTGGTGAGAAAGCTCTTTGGGAGAAATGGCCGAGCCATGCAGATGATGGTAAAGAAGTCTGGTGTGATGAGAGTAAGCAGTCCACGTGATCAACAGGACTGGATACCAGATAAAGACGGCATGGTGTCATTCTCCGCTGTAGGAACGGAAGAAAGTCTTGCATATATATGCATGCTGATGGATTACCGAGTGACCTACCTGCGAGAGGTAGAACAGTTGAATCTCGCTAGACTGCGAGTGGATAGACAGCATCATCTGAGCAGCAGAAGATGGCAGCCGTCTAGAAATTGTGAGACCAGACAGAGAAAGGGCCCACTAAATAACAGAACAGCTACAGCTGAAGTTAGGGACCTTTCAAGATGTCCTGAGAGTAGCGGGCGTGGGTTTAGAGGTAGTGAGACCTCCAGAAACTCAGGTTTGAGTGGCCCATACAAACGACCCAATAGAGGACGGGACAGTACGGAATCGAACCGGACCTTAGATACCAGGGCATGTGAGTCACATTGCTGTATTGACCGCTGGGAGCGGGGGAGGTCTGACAAGGTTACGACTGACCGCTGTGAGCGGGGGAGGTCTGACAAGGTTACGACCCGGAAATGTGACTTGACGAAGTCAGTGACAATGACAGATGGTAGGTCCCTAAGGAATGGGTTAATGTCGGTGACTAATGTTCCAGGGGATGAGTAGCGTAATTGTCAAGTACATGGTCTCTGTGTGAACTGGGGGGGGGTTATAATGTGATTGTGTATATTATGTGTTCAACCCCACAAGTTTGAACAGAGGGGGGGATATGTAATGCAGCGGCATTACGGTAATGGTCCAGGATGTGTTTTGGATGATCATGTACCTCCCCCTCAGGTGACTGGTCACATGACTGTGACATAGCACAGGTCCTGTGCACACAGAATGTTTGATCACATGACTGTGACATCAGCACAGGTCCAGTGTGTGTGTACTACAGGATATATATACCCTGGTAGTCTTGAGACAGTGTGTGTAAGGCGTGAGGCCTGTTCCCGTGTGGGACACCGCTAGAGTGTGAGGCCTATTGAAGCCTGGTGAAGCCTGAAAGGCGGAGGCTGCATCCTTAGGTGTAAGTGATCCCAGTAGCCTTGGAGGGCCAGAGGCTTGGAAGGCAAGAGTCCTGGAAGGCTACGGCTGGATGTGAGGTGAGACCACATACCAGTAGCCTTTGAAGGAACGAGGGCTGGAGACCCCCGTCTGGGAAGCCGTAAAGCCACAGTGGTGGCAGAGTAAGTCTGAAGCAGCTAAAACCCGGCGAAGGTAAAAACACTGATTGATGTGGACATTTCTATAAGTGACTTTGCTGGGGGCTGCAACTGGAGCCAAATGGGCCTGTCTGCCACTTGAAAGGCTCCTGGACATTATATGTGATATGTTGGCGAGCCACTGAGTTGGACTCAGTTATAGCAGTTATGAAGTAAAATAAACTGCTGGCTTGTGAAAACTGGAAAAACGTGGCTGGTGTGCTTTAATTGACCCAGTGCAGCGAGTGTCCCCCAGTATGATGACTAGTGCTGCCTTACACTTACCTTATCCCCCTACTATTATGTTCAAAATGATTTTATAATGAAAGTGGCACTTGTTTTGTCACTTTTGTATTTGTTCTTTTTGATTTTCACTTCTTATTACGTATAGAAATGCATTTTATAGACCCTGTATGTAGGGTTCACAACCTTTCTGCATGGAATAAATCTCCAGACATGCCAGGCGCTGTTCCTGCCTTTCACACACTGAGCTCTTTGTTTGCTCAATACCTGTGCTCCAGACAACTCAACACCTGAGAGAATGTGTTCTGTCTGGATCATGTAACTCTTCCACTGCCATAGAGAATGACCATGGATTACAATTGCAACGGAAGTGTTTATACAAGAGAATTGTGAAATAATGATATATAATAAGAATAGGAAAAACCTTACCTTTATTTATTTTATAATCACGTTTTTATGTAGACTCGGTTGAATACCTAAAATCTTGAATTTGTGTATTGTTGAATGGATTTTGTTTTTACTTTTAGGCAAATGAACGTTGCCATTTTCTGACTAGTTTTGTCCACAAATTGCGGATGTGTCTAGGCCTGGTGCACATTGCGGATAGGTGCAGGAGCTGTCTAACATTAAAACTAGCACGGTCTTATCTACAAAATGGACTAGTGCTTGTTGCATTGGAAAATCGCTCATGATCACTCTTTTGAAAGGACATTGTTCTATCGTACATTGTTTAAAAGTACTCTAAATTCAACCAGCAATGGCCATTTATTATCTGGATGTCGTATTTTAATAGGGGATTTTTGTTTTCTTTGAAACATGTAATATATGAATGGGACATTTTTTTCAAAATGAAAGTTTAGCCATGGTTTTCCCAAATTACTTCTTTTCGCCACTGTCAATATTTCTGTGTCCTTGTGTGTTTCAGTCTTTTGGTGGTGTGAACACTGTCCTACAGACTTGTTCACCGTGTGCATGGCCCATGTGTTTGTATTCAATATTCCTGTTAGGCTAATCTGGTGAGGTGATTTCTCTAAGGCCACGGCCCCACTGTCAGTATTTGGTCAGTATTTTTTCTCAGGAGTGGGAGCCAAAACCAGGAGTGGGTGATAAATGCAGAATTGGTGACTTGTTCCTATTATACCTTTTTTTCTGATTGTTTCTCACCTGGTTTTGGCTCCCACTCCTGAGAAAAAATACTGACCAAATACTGACCAAATACTGATAGTGGGGCAGTGGCCCACGCCTCAGGTCCAGGTGGTCACATGGATCCTGGGGGTTGATGCAAGAAGCAGGAAGGCACGTGGGCAGCGAGGACTTGGCATACACAGAAATCTCAGGAGCAGCAGAACAGTTGAAAAGGAACCCAGAAGGGATGAATGCAAGCACAAACACAAAAAGCACAGATGATGGAGCACACCAACATAGGATTAGAGTGTCAAGCCGAAGACACAGGCGTGTTTTAATGGGTCTTAAAAAAGTCTAGGGAGATGATGTCATTGATCCACGCCGGGCAACTTGCAAAACTGGACATGGAGCACAACAGTTTTTAAACAATAGATTTAATTAATTTCTACATGAACAAAGAAAACATAAAGGGGAGTAAAAGAATTGCAATAACAGTACAAATGGAGTTCTAGAATAAAAGCACTGGGTAGTTAATTTGAGGTGACATGGGACCTAACATACTGCGATAGTAAGGTTCCAATACAAATCTTGGTTTGAAAAAAGTCCCGTTGAGGTAATAAGAATCGAACAAAGAAAGAAAGCCCGGAAATAGGGAGGGAGAGAAGCAAAGTGAGAGGGCTAGATCCACCAAACAGGGCAATTATAGATGGCAAGAAACTCAAGCTGACAACTTGAACTGATTTAAAGCAAACCTATCACAACATTTATTAGTATTTCATTTGAAAGCACAAGTAAAAATATAAATTATATGACAAAAAAATTATAATCAAGGTATATACCAAGTGGGAGAAAAACTTCCTTTATTGGCACAAGCCTCTCATTAAACTGAGCCGACTTCAACTGAAGTCGCCTACAGGGGATTCCCCAAGCTCCTCTGCTGTGCTGACGTCACTCTCCCATGATGCATTGAACCAAGGGAAAGGGATCAGCAGTCTGCGCTCTATAAGTAATACTAGAGCAGCTCAGCTAGGGGTAAGGCTGTGTGCCCACGTAGCGTTTTACAAGCGTTTATGCTGCGGAATTTCCGCAGCATAAATGCTTGGGAAACGCTGGGTAATCCGCCCCCCATGGTCCCCAATGACAAGCCGCACTTTCAATGCCCATGCTGCGTTTTTTTCCGCAGCGTTTATGCTGCGCTCAAAAATCCACAGCATGTCCATTAATTTTGCAGACACGCAGCGTAATCGCCGCCATTGACTTGCATTGACACGCATATAATCCGTGTTAGTTCATTTGTACTCACGGATTATATGCGTTTCTATGTGCGGATGTACCCAAGTCTGGAGGAGAGAAGACTCTCATCCAGACCTGGGTACCATAGAAAACTGTAAAAAAAGAATTTAAAATAAAAAATAAAGTTTATACTCACCTACCGATGTCTTCCCGGTGTTTAGTCTGCTCCGGGACGGTGTCTTGCAATGTTCGCGTTGATGTGAAGGACCTGCCATGACGTCACTGAGTCATGTGACCCATCACATGGCTCAATGACTTCACCGCAGGTCCTTCACACTACCGCAAGCAGTGCAAGACACCGGACGGAGCAGACAAAACACCAGGAAGGCATCGGAAGGTGAGTATAAACTTTTTTTTTTTTTTTCCACCATTCTTATTCTTTTTTTTTAACTAACTTGGTCACACTACTATAAATCCATGCCGGTTGCATGGATTTATATAGTGTGAACAAGTTGTCAAGCACTTTTCCAAGTGATGCTAAAATCGCTTGGAAAAGCGCTTGATAACCCGCATGCAGAAATGCATGTGAAGAACGCTTGACAAACGCTTCTACCTGGCGGGAAAACCGCACGTAAAATTCACATGTGTTTTTCCTGCCAGGGAGAAGCGTAAAAAATATGCTTAATTTCCGCAACGTGGGCACATAGCCTAAGAGGAGATGAAGAGCAGGATCGCTGGGCTGCTGTATACATTGGTAACTATCCTGCCAGTGAGTCAGCAGTAACCCAGTGATACTGCTCTGCATCTGCTGCTACAGCACAATCAGCTCTGGGCCTGCCGAGGTCCTGTAACTCCCTCCATAACTCACCAGGCAGTGAGCTGGAGTGCTGCCCTTGGCTTCCTCCTTCCACCTCCCTCTTTTGTGGTAAAGCTTTGCACAATGTTATAGTTGTGGGCTACCTATTCCCCCCCACACTGTCCAGCACTGAAGTTCAGATCTTCTGGAGACTCCTGTAGCCTGGGGTAGTGATGGTGCCCCTCCCCCACTGTGTGACAGCAAGCAGGGCTGAGAGGAGAGATGTGGGAAACAGAAACTACCTACTGAAAGAAACTATGTGCCAGACAAGAGGATGGTTTATTTATTTCCAGTTTCTGTATATGGCCAGTGTGTGTGTGTATACTTGTGTGAAATGTTTGCATATATGTGGAGAGTGCATGCGAGTGTATAGTGTATGTAAGATCTGTATGTAAACATGAGCAGTGTGTATATACCGTATGTGTGTGTGTATATTTATATATATGTGTGTGTGTGTATATACACTGCTCAAAAAATAAAGGGAACACTTCATGGTAAAATAGCTGCTAGGAAACCACTGCTAAGGACAGGCAACAAGCAGAAGAGACATGTTTGGGCTAAAGAACACAAGGAATTGACATTAGACCAGTGGAAATCTGTGCTTTGGTCTGATGAGTCCAAATTTGAGATCTTTGGTTCCAACCACCGTGTCTTTGTGCGACGCAGAAAAGGTGAACGGATGGACTCTACATGCCTGGTTCCCACCGTGAAGCATGGAGGAGGAGGTGTGATGGTGTGGGGGTGCTTTGCTGGTGCCACTGTTGTGGATTTATTCAAAATTGAAGGCATACTGAACCAGCATGGCTACCACAGCATCTTGCAGCGGCATGCTATTCCATCCGGTTTGCGTTTAGTTGGACCATCATTTATTTTTCAACAGGACAATGACCCCAAACACACCTCCACGCTGTGTAAGGGCTATTTGACCAAGAAGGAGAGTGATGGGGTGCTACGCCAGATGACCTGGCCTCCACAGTCACCAGACCTGAACCCAATCGAGATGGTTTGGGGTGAGCTGGACCGCAGAGTGAAGGCAAAAGGGACAACAAGTGCTAAGCATCTCTGGGAACTCCTCCAAGATTGTTGGAAGACCATTTCCGGTGACTACCTCTTGAAGCTCATCAAGAGAATGCCAAGAGTGTGCAAAGCAGTCATCAAAGCAAAAGGTGACTACTTTGAAGAACCTAGAATATAAGACATATTTTCAGTTGTTTCACACTTTTTTGTTAAGTATATAATTCCACATGTGTTAATTCATAGTTTTGATGCCTTCAGTGTGAATGTACAATTTTCATAGTCATGAAAATACAGAAAAATCTATAAATGAGAAGGTGAGTCCAAACTTTTGGTCTGTACTGTATATACAGTTATATGAAAAAGTTTGGGCACCCCTATTAATCTTAAGCTTAATGTTTTATAAAAATTGGTGTTTTTGCAACAGCTATTTCAGTTTGATATATGTAATAACTGTTGGACACAGTAATGTTTCTGCCTTGAAATGAGGTTTATTGTACTAACAGAAATTGTGCAATCTGCATTCAAACAAAATTTGACAGGTGCATAAGTATGGGCACCCTTATCATTTTCTTGTTTTAAATACTCCTACCTACTTTTTACTGACTTACTAAAGCACTTTTTTTGGTTTTGTAACCTCATTGAGCTTTGAACTTCATAGCCAGGTGTATGCAATCATGAGAAAAGCTACTTAAAGTGGCCACTTGCAAGTTGTTCTCCTGTTTGAATCTCCTCTGAAGAGTGGCATCATGGGCTACTCAAAACAACTGTCAAATGATCTGAAAAGAAAGATTATTCAACATAGTTGTTCAGGGGAAGGATACGAAAAGCTGTCTCAGAGATTTAACCTGTCAGTTTCCACTGTGAGGAACATAGTAAGGAAATGGAAGAACACAGCGACAGTTCTTGTTAAGGCCAGAAGTGGCAGGCCAAGAAAAACATCAGAAAGGCAGAGAAGAAGAATGGTGAGATCAGTCAAGGACAATCCTCAGACCACCTCCAGAGAGCTGCAGCATCAACTTGCTGCAGATGGTGTCACTGTGCATCGGTCAACTATACAACGCACTTTGCACAAGGAGAAGCTGTATGGGAGAGTGATGCGAAAGAAACCGTTTCTGCAAGCACGCCACAAACAGAGTCAGCTGAGGTATGCAAAAGCACATTTGGAGAAGCCAATTTATTTTTGGAAGAAGGTACTGTGGACTGATGAAACCAAGATTGAGTTGTTTGGTCATACAAAAAGGCGTTATGCATGGCGGCAAAAAAACACAGCATTCCAAGAAAAACACTTGCTACACACAGTAAAATTTGGTGGAGGTTCCATCATGCTTTGGGGCTGTGTGGCCAATGCCGGCACCGGGAATCTTGTTAAAGTTGAGGGACGCATGGATTCCACTCAGTATCAGCAGATTCTTGACAATAATGTTCAAGAATCAGTGATAAAGTTGAAGTTACGCAGGGGATGGATCTTTCAGCAAGATAATGATCCAAAACACCGTTCCAAATCTACTCAGGCATTCATGCAGAGGAACAATTACAATGTTCTGGAATGGCCATCCCAGTCCCCAGACCTGAATATCATTGAACATCTGTGGGATCATTTGAAGAGGGCTGTCCATGCTCAGCGACCATCAAACTTAACTGAACTGGAATTGTTTTGTGAAGAGGAATGGTCAAAAATACATTCATCCAGGATCCAGGAACTCATTAAAAGCTACAGGAAGCGACTAGAGGCTGTTATTTTTGCAAAAGGAGGATCTACTAAATATTAATGTCACTTTTCTGGTGAGGTGCCCATACTTATGCACCTGTCAAATTTTGTTTGAATGCAGATTGCACATTTTCTGTTAGTACAATAAACCTCATTTCAAGGCAGAAACATTACTGCGTCCAACAGTTATTACATATATCAAACTGAAATAGCTGTTGCAAAAACACCAATTTTTATAAAACAATAAGCTTAAGATTAATAGGGGTGCCCAAACTTTTTCATATAACTGTATATGTGCGTGTGTATATATGTGTGTGTGTGTGTATATATATATATTTGTGTGTATGTATATACACAGGTGCATCTCACTAAATTAGAATATCATCAAGAAGTTAATTTATCTCAGTTCTCCAATACAAAAAGTGAAACTCATATATTATATAAAGTCATTACAGAGTGATCTATTTCAAGTGTTTATTTCTGTTAATGTTAATGATTATGGCTTACAGCCAATGAAAACACAAAAGTCATTATCTCAGTAAATTAAAATAATTTAGATGAGATGGCTGAGGCCCGGTGTCTGGCTGGGGGCTGGTGTCTGGCTAGGTTTCGCGGCTTGTGTTTGGCTGGGGGTCGCGGCCGGTGAGCGGCGTGGCAGAGCGGTGTGTGCGGCTTTCCTGTGTGCGCGGCCATCTTCCTAAAGCTGTGAGCTACAGGAAAATGGCCGCCTGAGCTACTAGTCATTGTGCTGGCTCGAGTGTGTACCGTGCTATCCGGCACCATTTTTTTTAAGACACTGTCTGCGAATTCGCATATACAGTGTCTTCAATAAAATGGTGCCAAAGATCACTGTATGTGCACGCGCTGACTCTGGCACCATTTTATTGAAGTATTGTACTACAATGTCAACATAGCAGTGCACACAAGCCGGCCATAGGGATAATGACGACAGCTGGCGCGTACGCACTGCTATGTTGACGTTGTAGTAGAATTCTTCAATGACATAGCGCCAGAGTCAACATATGCTCATCCCACGATATACAGCGCCATTTTATTGAAGACATTGCATGCGCTGAAGTCATTTGCCAGCACGGCGAGTGTGAGAACTTTCCCATGCTCGCGGTGACGTTAATGAGGTGAACTGAGATGAACCTAGCTCATCTTGATGCCGTCACAGCGAAACACTGAGTATGCTTGCGCTCCTCAGTGTCTCTGCAGGATGGCAGGCTGGATGTTAGCGTCCCGCTACTATCCAGCCTGCCATCTAGATATAGCAGACCTGGAGCCATCAAGGGACACAGGGATTCTGTTCTTCACGTCGGAAAAGTAAGGATGAGGTTGGTTAATTATTTTACTTTTATTACAGGTGACAATGGATTCAGATGGAATGACCGTGATGGTAAGTAGAGTTTAATTTAGAATATTAAAAGGTGTCTGTGTTTATTTAAAATAAAATATTTTATTCACGGTGTGGGTGTATTTATTTGACTTTCACTATGGGGTTAGTAATGGGGGCGTCTTATAGACGCCTCTCCATTACTAACCTGGGCTTGATGTCAGCTGGCATTATAAGCTGACATCAACCCCAGCCCTATAACCCCACTTGCCACCACCACAGGGCAATGGGCGAGCGGAGGCTAAGTGCCAGAATTGGCGCATCTTATGGAGGCGCCATTTCTGTTGCGGCTGAGGGCTGTTCTTTCTAGCCTCGGAGGGGGCCAATATTCATGGCCCCTTCCTAGGATATTAATATCAGTCCCGAGCTGTCTGCCTAGCCTTTGCTAGCTCTTAAATTAGGGGGACCCCATGTCATTGTTTTGGGGAGTCCCCCACTTTAATAGCCAGTAAAGGCCAAGTATTCAGCTGGGGGCTGATATTAGTAAGCTTTGTGGTTATTACCCCCTTCCCAGGCTTCAATCATCTGCCCCAGCTGTCTGCTTAACCTCTGCTAGAGTATAAAATTACAGGAGACCCCAAGCCAATTTTTTTTTTATTAACATCTTTAATTTAGCAAAAAATGACAAGTACAGTAACCAACACAGTCACTGTACTAATTATATATGTGACTGACATCTTTCTATCTATTCTATGTGTGTAAATTTATTCTTTCTATTCTAAATTGTCGGGTATCTCTGTATTGTAACTGTATGGGGCTGATGAATTGCCGGCTTTTAAAGAGACAGTGCATGAAAATCGCATAGCACTCGCATGACACTCGGCCGTTTTTTTTGGTCCAAAAACCAGAACTTTTTTTTTCATGCATATGGGTATGAGTCGTAAGAAAAATAGAATGAAGGCAGCACTCCAATGGAAATTATTTTTACTGGAGGGCTGCGCTGATATATATAATTATATATAGAGAGAGAGAGAGAGAGACATGGACATATACACAGTCACCCTTGCTGTGGTTACTCTGTAGCCTTTTCTCTGGCTTTACACACAGTATATACAGCATAGATAGAAAGCCCCTTTATATACACTTTTTGTGTGCCTATAATGGTACTGTTTGGTAAATGAGTTGTTAGGGTTGCTAAACAGCTGCTGACCAGAGGCGCTGCCTAGCAACCAGCCTGTAATCTGGGGGCGTGTCTCATTAAAACACAGCACGCTGAGCTGCCAATCCCAAGATGGCCGCATCCATGAACTGATTTTCTGATAACATAATTCACGTAATGAAAGTCATTATTCTTCAAAAAGTAGTTTATTTAATTCTAAAGTCTCCTTACTGTAATATACCATCGAATGTGTGAAGGCGATAGGTCCTCTTTAAGTTTCTTATTTATCATGTACCAAGAGTGGTATCTTTTGATCTCTGCAAATTTAAAGAAATTGCTTTACTAACCATTGTAAGATGAATTTTAGCTTTTGATTGCACCATTTAATTCACCATACATTTCATAAAAAAAAAAATCTTTGTGGAGTAGAACTGAAAATGACAGCAATTCCTCAATTCTTTTTTGTTTTATGACATTCACTGTGTGGTGTAAATGGCTAACTTTATTTTGTAGGTTAGAATGACTTCAGAAATATTACATTTATATAAATTATATGTTTTACACCATTTTTTTAAAAAAACTTTTTTTATTTAAGAATTTTGGTTTGTGCTGCCATATGGAATTTGTATTTTTCTATCACTAGACCTTAGGGTAGGTAGGGGTGGGGAATCTTTTTTCTGCCAACGACCATTTGGATATTTATACCAAAACTGGGGGGGATTTATAAAATTATCAACTTGAAATTTATCCTGCTATATTTGGGCATACATTTAATTAACTCGCCCCTAACATGATGGCTGAAGCTGCTTCTCTTTGGTGCGATATGAGATGTTAGGTGGTATGGATAATGTTGATACTCGCAACTGCTTTTCCAGATTTGCGTCGGTCTGGAGCGCAGTTGATTCTTTGCAATGAATTTTGAAAAGAAATTGCAAGAGTAAGTTCTGAACCAGATGTATATTACACTGTAGGTCTCCTCACAGTGGGAAATCTATTACTGCCCATGTAACATTTCTAGAACTCGAGCAGTGGGGGGTCTGCAGTATATACATCACATAGGAAACACCAAGACTGCTTTATATACATCACATTGGAGACACAGACTACTGTATATATATCTATGACAGGGTCACTGGCAATGTATGTGAGGGGAGATATGTGTCATGAAGGTTGTTTCCATGATGTGAAAGCCAGAATTTTCTCTTCAGCATATTATGTGATGTGCTGGGGGGTTAATTGGCCATGTCAGGGTTGGGTTTCTTGTGAGTAGGTGTAAGAGATGGGCAGGGCGCCTATTCACCATATCTCCACCTCAAGGGTGTGATTGGGCAAGTTAAATGTCCAGTCACTGAGTTT
Organism: Phyllobates terribilis; assembly: GCF_046119375.1. Lineage (NCBI taxonomy): Eukaryota > Metazoa > Chordata > Amphibia > Anura > Dendrobatidae > Phyllobates > Phyllobates terribilis. Next base: position 14,003,283 of record NW_027362761.1, on the reverse strand, counting down.
TTTTGCTGTTGTGTGTTGGGAGACAGGGAAGTCTCCAATGTGGAGCTCCAGTGAGAGCCGAAGCCTAGAGTATCCTGAGCAGGCAAATCCCACAGTTATATGGACTGTGCTACTGTGCTACCGTGCTATATCTTATGTTTTGTTTTGCCGTTATGCCGGAAAGGCCATGTTTATTTTGTTTTCTGGTTTAAGATGTAATAAACCAGCCACGGACTTTGACCCCAAGTGTTCCTGTTTCTACCTCTGAGAGCCACTGAGTTAGTCAATCTACCACAATATCACATAGGAGACACTGGGGCAGCAACATATGCATCAAACAGGAGACATTGGGGCTGGAGCATATACATGACATAAAATATGCAGGGGCTGGGGCATATACATCACAAGAGATGCTGGGGGCATATACATCACAGGAGATGCTGGGGGCATATACATCACAGGAGACACCAGGGCACATACATCAAAAGAGATGACGAAGCACATACATCACAGGAGAGTCTGGGGCACATGCATCACAGGAGAGTCTGGGGCACATACATCACAGGAGAGGCTGGAGCACATAAATATAGGAGAGGTTGGGTCATATACATCACAGGAGACTTTGAGGCATATGCATCACAGGAGACACTAGGGCTGGGGCATATACATCACAGGAGAGGCTGGGGGCATATACATCACATGAGGGGCTGTGGCATATACATCAAATGAGGGACAGGGGGCATATACATCAAATGAGGGACTGGGGGCATATACATCACAGAAGGGAATGGGGAATATTCATTACAAGAGGGGCAGAGGGCATATACCTCACAGATGCCAGGGCACTTACATCAGAAGACGCTGAGGCACATATATCACAGGAGAGGCCGGGGCAAATAAATACAGTAGGGGCTGGGGGCATATACATCACAGGAGACACCGTGGCACATACATCACAGGAGATGCCGGGGCACATACATAACAGGAGACGCTTTGGCATATACATCACAGGAGATGTTGGGACATATACATCGCAGGAGAAGCTGGGGGCATATACATCACAGGAGATGTTGGGCACATATACATCACAGGTGGGGCCGGAGCACACGTATCACAGAAGATGCTGAGGCACATACATCACAAGAGATGGGGCACATATATCACAAGAGATGCCAGGGCATATACATTACAGGAGGGGTTGGGGGCATATACATAACAGGAGAGGCCGGAGCACATACATCACAAGAGGCTGGGGGCATATACATTACAGGAAGGGCTGAGGGCATATACATCACAGGAGACACAGGGGCACATACATCACAAGAGACGCTGGAGGTTTATATTGCAGGAGACTCTGGGGGCATATACATCACAGGAGACACAGGGTCATATACATTACAGGAGGGGCTGGGTCATACACTGTACATCACAGAAGACGCCAGTCTTCTATGTCAACATGTCCTTATGCAGTTATTTCCTGATGAAGACGTATGATATACTTCGAAACTCATCAAATGAAAACCGCATTAATACAATCTCTTGGCAACGGATTTTCTTCACTCGTCAGCAGCGTGGAAAAACTCTATAAAATGTTCCTTCCTAATCTGCAATTGGTCTGGTGACCCGTGGATTTGCAGCAGCTGATTATTCATTTAAGTGCGTGGTTTCTACTTCATCAGCTTAGCACATCCTGTTTTTTAAATAAATCAAGTGTGTTGGATAAGACCCTATTTGCGATTTTTGCTCTCCACATGTGCATTTCACATCTGTTACACTTGAATGTTGGGAAGGTGTTAAAGGGGTTGTCCGGTCTTCTGATAAAAGTCTGCAGTCACTCTATGTGACTACAGACTTATGAATCCTGACAGTGTGCACACTGCATATTATCAGGATTCTCCAGCATTGCCGGTGTGTGACTGATACATATGTGATTTGCAGACATCCAGCCACATTCCGACTAGATGTGCTCGGCCTTACTCAACTCAAGTGAATTGAGAGACGCCAAGCACATGTAGAATCATATAAAGGTAGAGTTGGAATGGACCTCAAGGGTCATCTGGTCCAATCCCCTGTTCAATGCAGGATTCACTAAATCATCTCACACAGATGTCTGTCCAGCCTCTGTTTGAAGACGTCCACTGAAGGAGAACTCACCATCGTGGCAGCCTGTTCCACTCATTGATCACCCTCACTGTCAAAAAGTTTTTTCTAATATCTAATCTGTATCTTCTCCCTTTCAGTTTCATCCTATTGCTTCTAGTCTTTCTTTGTGCAAATGAGAATAAAGCTGATCCCTCTACAGTGTGACAGCCATTGAGATATTTGTAGACAGCTATTAAGTCTCCTCTCAGTCTTCTCTTTTGCAAGCTAAACATTACCAAATCCTCTAACCGTTCTTCATAGGGCATCTAATTGAAATGTAGCTAGAAATATGCATATTACAAACTTGCAGTCATGTGCCACTCTCATCGGCAATACCGGAGAATCCTGACAGTGTGTGGTGTGCCTGCTGTATGGATTCAAAGGTTAACAGTCACTTAGAGTGACTGCAGACTTTCATCAGAAGACCGGGCAATCCTTTTAGTTTCAATGGGGTAGAAACTATAGCATGAAACAATGTAAAATCTACAATAGCAGTACATTTTCTAAAAGAACCATTATAAGAAGAAAACAGTATCAAAACCATTTTAATGCTATGCGAGAGCATAACACAAATAACTATTTTACTATATTTAAAAGAATATAATGAAATATTTTAATACTATGCGGTAAAGTAATTCAAGTAACAATTGTACTGCACTTAAATAGATATCAAAAAACATTTTAATACTATATGGGATTGGAACACATATTTTACCTTATTTAAAATTAATTTAATTTTTCTTGTCCCATTATGGGACATAGGGTCATACTCTGTGCCCTATTGTGTATAAATATGTGACTCTTCAGATTTTGGGTTATACTAGCCTGATGAAGAGACCTGAGTAGTCTTGAAAGCTTGCAACCTGTTACCATCTTTTCAGTTAGCCATTAAAAGGTAACAAGCACTGAGGACTCTCAAATCTAAATATTTTTCTATGTGAATGCAAACTTGTGAATGCTCACAGTGTGCACGCTGTGAGGATTCTCCAGTACTGGCACTGGGAGCAAGTGGTCATGTGAACGCAAGTATACAAATTGCATACTTCCAACCACATTCCAACTAGAAGTGTACGGCCTCGCTCAATACACTTGAACAATGCCGTGCACGTCTAGTTGGCATATGACCACATGTACTGAATGAAGATCACATACTTGTGGTCATACGCCTGCCACTCCCAACAGTGTGCACACTATGAGGATTCACAGATTTGTACCTTAAGGCCAGGCAACCCCTTTAAGATAAAATCATTTTCAGAAGATCTCAGGAGACACATGAGGCTGGAGAAGGATGCAAAAGTATAGCTTGAGAGCTGGATGTTGTAGCGCTGGCGTCCCTGCCCTCTGTTAGGCAGGGACGCTGCTCCCCTCACCGCTCTGCTGTCAGCGCGCGCTCCGTCCCGGCGTCCTCTCCCCGCTCTGCTGTCAGCGCGCGCTCCGTCCCGGCGTCCCCCTCCTGCTCTGCTGTCAGCGCGCGCTCCGTCCCGGCGTCCTCCTCCTGCTCTGCTCTCAGCGCGCGCTCCTTCCCGGCCCCTGTGCTTAGGGCGCGCGCGCGCGCGTTTCCCTCCTCTTAAAGGGGCCGCGCGCGCCGCCCTAAAGAGTCCCCGGCCAATGGCCGGAGGACTTCATCATATATAAGGCACCTCCTCCAAAATGGAGGTGCCCGAGCAATGTTGTTTGCACCTGTGTCTCACCTGTGCTTCAGCCCTCAGGTCCCGTTGCCAGTTACCTGCCAGTTACCTGCCAGTTACCTGCCTGATTCCTGCCTGAATACTTGTTACCTGTCTGCCAGTCTGAGGTCCGACGGTCTGCCTTACTACTCCTGTCAGTCTGTCTAAGGACCAGCCTGCCCGCTCACCTGGGAGCGCATATCAGTTACCTGCCTGCTTGCCTGAGGTCCGACGGTCTGCCTTACTACTCCGGTCAGTCTGTCTATGGACCAGCTTGCCCGCTCACCTGGGAGCGCTTCTCCGTTACCTGCCTGCTTGCCAGCCCGGAGGCTCCGTTGTCACGTGCTGTGACCACCAGCTATCTCAGAGACTCTTGCCCGCTCACCTGGGAGCGCATCTCCGTTACCTGCCTGCTTGCCAGCCCGGAGGTCCCGTTGTCACTTGCGGTGACCACCAGCTATTCCAGAGACTCTTGCCCGCTCACCTGGGAGCGCTTCTCCGTTACCTGCCTGCCTGCCAGCCCGGAGGCTCCGCCGTCACGTGCCGTGACCACCTGCTATTCCAGAGTCTCTCGCCTGCTCACCTGGGAGCACCCATCTACCATCTGCCTGCTAGCCTACCCGGAGGCTCTGCCATCACAGGTCGTACCTACCCCTTACCCAGAGACTGCCCTGATCACTTGCCGTATCTCCCTGTCCGTTCATCCAGAGACTGCCACCCGCTCCCTTACAAGGGCCGCCCCCTTGTATAGTAGCTCAGAGGTTCCGCCTCCCGGACCCGTTACAGTTTGCTCGGGCCATGGAACCCGGTGGCACCCAAGCTCCCTCGCTCTCGGACCTCTGTCTTGAACTGTCCCGTCTGAAGTCCCAACAGGAGGCCATCCTGGGTCATCTGCGGAATGTTAATACTCGCCTGAACACCCTGTCTGATCCTGCAACTACGGCCAGTACCATGGTATCCTTTTCCGGACCCCGGCTCTCTGCACCTCCTCGCTTCGGAGGCGACTCCGTCCTGGCTCGGGGCTTCATAAATCAGTGCACCCTGCATTTTGAACTATTGTCCCACCAGTTTAACTCCGACCGAGCAAAAATTGCATTCATCATGTCCCATCTCACCGGGGAGGCTCTGGCCTGGCTAAATCCTCTGTGGGAGAGAGGAGACCCCCTGGTGTCCGACTTGCCTGCCTTTCTCACGGCTTTCCGGAAAGCCTTCGACGAACCCGGACGGAGGACCTCATCCGCATCTTCTCTGCTACGCCTCCGTCAGGGAAGCCTCACCGTGGGTCAATATGCCATACGGTTCCGCACCCTTGCCTCGGAGCTGGCCTGGGATAACGAAGCTCTGGTATCCGTCTTCTGGGAGGGTCTGTCCAGCCGTATTAAAGATGAACTTGCTGGTCGGGACATTCCTACCACTCTCGATGACCTAATAACTCTTGCCACCCGGATTGACCTACGATTCCAGGAACGTGCCAAAGAGGTCACTCGTGAAAAGGGGCTTCCACGTCTGGGTCCTACTTTTCTGAAACCCGTCACTCCTTCCGTTTCTCCCCAGGTACACTCTCCTGAGCCTATGCAGGTCGACCAGACCAAGATGGTCAAATCCCGTCAGGACTTTCGCCGTGCCGAGGGGAGCTGCTTCTACTGTGGCAGTAAGGAGCATCGGATCCGTGCCTGCCCGGAGAGGTCGGGAGAACGCCTGTGTCTAGGTTCGCTCAGAGGACTTGATCTAGACAAAAATAAATCCTCTCCATCCCTGCTGCTGTCTGTCTCAATCATCTGCGGGGAGAATCGTTATTCCGAACTAGCCCAACTTGACTCTGGAGCAGCCGGAAATCTTATTTCACTGTCCCTGGTGGAGAAATACCGCATCCCCACCAAACCTCTGGCTGTACCCTTGTCTGTTGTTGCCGTGGATGGGGGCCTCTTATCTCGCCCCATCCAATTCATCACCGAATCCATTACTCTGCAAGTGGGTATGCTGCATTCAGAGAGTATCTCCCTTCACGTTCTGCCTGGACTCTCTCACGCCCTCTTGCTAGGTCTGCCTTGGCTCCAGAGACATGCACCCGTGCTTGACTGGCAAACCGGAGAAGTCCTTCGCTGGGGACAAGACTGTCATAAAACCTGTCTGGTTCCCGTCCATTCCGTCCGTCCCTCTCCTATCCCAGCTAATCTACCTGGACTTCCGATTCCTTATTGGTCTTGTGCTGATGTCTTTGATATGGAGGAGGCAGAGACATTACCACCTCGTAGACCATGTGACTGCCCCATCGATCCCGCCAGAGTAATGCAGGTGGCCTCCGTGAGTCTAAATTGTCTCCCTCCTGGTAAGACGTTCGTATCGGTACCTGATCGGGAGAGGATCCTACACTGGGGTCATTCGTCTAAACTAGCTGGCCACGCCGGTCAGAAAAAGACCCTCCAGCTTATTACCCGGCACTACTGGTGGCCTAACCTGCACAAGGATGTTATGGACTTTGTTTCTGCCTGTGTGTCCTGTGCCCGCAACAAGGTTCCGAGACACTTGTCGGCCGGCCGCCTTCTTCCTCTGCCAGCACCTGCTGCCCCCTGGCAGCATATAGCGATGGACTTCGTAACTGATCTGCCCGTCTCTGCCGGTTGTACGGTCATTTGGGTGGTCGCTGACCGCTTTTCCAAGATGGCTCACTTCATTCCCCTGCCAGGTCTTCCGTCTGCACCCGAGCTGGCCAGAGTCTTTATCCGCCACATCTTCCGTCTTCATGGCCTGCCCCGTCACATCGTGTCGGATCGAGGAGTACAGTTCACTTCTCGTTTCTGGAGAGCCACTTGTAAATTGCTAGACGTCACTCTGGACTTCTCCTCCGCTTACCACCCACAGTCTAATGGTCAAGTGGAGCGGATCAATCAGAACCTGACCAGTTACCTCCGGCACTTCGTTAATGCTCACCATTCTGACTGGGTGGATCTCCTGCCAAGGGCCGAATTCTCGTACAACAATCACAAGAGCGAGTCTTCCTCCATATGGGAGAGTACCCGGTCCGCACTCCTTCTGTCATCCGAGCGTATGAAAAGGCACGCTGACAAAGGACGTCTGGATCCTCCTCAATTCCGTCCTGGGGATAAAGTCTGGCTCTCGTCCAAATATGTCCGGCTCAAGATCCCTTCCTATAAGTTGGGGCCTCGGTTCATCGGCCCACTGGAGGTTATCAGTCAGATCAACCCGGTGGCCTATAAATTGAAACTCCCGGCCAACTTACGGATCCCTAACTCCTTCCATGTATCTCTCCTCAAACCTGTGGTACTTAACTCTTTTTCTAAGTCTACAGGTACGCCTCTTGCTCCGGTTTCTGCTGAGGACGAGTTTGAGGTAGAGAACATTCTTGCCACCAAAAGGGTAAGAGGAAAGACCTTTTTCTTGGTAGATTGGAGGGGGTTTGGTCCTGAGGAGAGAACGTGGGAGCCCCGGGAGAATATCCATGCCCCTCTCATCCTAGCTAAATTTCTGTCTGGCCTAAAAAAGGGGGGGCCTAAAGGGGGGGGTACTGTAGCGCTGGCGTCCCTGCCCTCTGTTAGGCAGGGACGCTGATCCCCTCACCGCTCTGCTGTCAGCGCGCGCTCCGTCCCGGCGTCCCCCTCCTGCTCTGCTGTCAGCGCGCGCTCCGTCCCGGCGTCCTCCTCCTGCTCTGCTCTCAGCGCGCGCTCCTTCCCGGCCCCTGTGCTTAGGGCGCGCGCGCGCGCGTTTCCCTCCTCTTAAAGGGGCCGCGCGCGCCGCCCTAAAGAGTCCCCGGCCAATGGCCGGAGGACTTCATCATATATAAGGCACCTCCTCCAAAATGGAGGTGCCCGAGCAATGTTGTTTGCACCTGTGTCTCACCTGTGCTTCAGCCCTCAGGTCCCGTTGCCAGTTACCTGCCAGTTACCTGCCAGTTACCTGCCTGATTCCTGCCTGAATACTTGTTACCTGTCTGCCAGTCTGAGGTCCGACGGTCTGCCTTACTACTCCTGTCAGTCTGTCTAAGGACCAGCCTGCCCGCTCACCTGGGAGCGCATATCAGTTACCTGCCTGCTTGCCTGAGGTCCGACGGTCTGCCTTACTACTCCGGTCAGTCTGTCTATGGACCAGCTTGCCCGCTCACCTGGGAGCGCTTCTCCGTTACCTGCCTGCTTGCCAGCCCGGAGGCTCCGTTGTCACGTGCTGTGACCACCAGCTATCTCAGAGACTCTTGCCCGCTCACCTGGGAGCGCATCTCCGTTACCTGCCTGCTTGCCAGCCCGGAGGTCCCGTTGTCACTTGCGGTGACCACCAGCTATTCCAGAGACTCTTGCCCGCTCACCTGGGAGCGCTTCTCCGTTACCTGCCTGCCTGCCAGCCCGGAGGCTCCGCCGTCACGTGCCGTGACCACCTGCTATTCCAGAGTCTCTCGCCTGCTCACCTGGGAGCACCCATCTACCATCTGCCTGCTAGCCTACCCGGAGGCTCTGCCATCACAGGTCGTACCTACCCCTTACCCAGAGACTGCCCTGATCACTTGCCGTATCTCCCTGTCCGTTCATCCAGAGACTGCCACCCGCTCCCTTACAAGGGCCGCCCCCTTGTATAGTAGCTCAGAGGTTCCGCCTCCCGGACCCGTTACAGATGTGCATCAATCCATAGTAAATGATCTACAATTAGAGAAAATTCCAGACTGTTGTACTCCGATTTGATTTCTAGAAGATGCATTGGGTACTCCCTGTTGCCTGTTCTTATTTTCCATTTTTTATATAGTTCCGCAGATGTAGTGAGATTATAGGGCCTCATACAGAATAGATAGCAGTTAGCTGAACTTTTTCTCCCAATTCCTCCCTGTGTTCTCTATAAGATATCAGCCTGTTTAGCCAACTTTTCTGTGCAATGGAGCCTGTACGGTTTGGACAATTTTTCACTTAGCAGAAGGGAGCCAGTAGTGTGCATCAATCCAAACAGCAAAATGGCATGTAGTTTACCGCAATTTTCCGCAGATCAGCTGCAGATACAAGGGAAAGCACATGATATTTATGTACTTCACCTGTTCTTGTTGCAAAACCGTGGTAAACTGTTTCCAGCATCCTATCACCCTGCTTCCGCCATGTCAAAACCCAGACAAAATTGCAAATCTGATTCTTAATTTTTCAAATGGAGCTTGCCTATTTATTGGATTGTGCCGTGATTCAATTTCTGTAAAGAGTTTTATCACACATCATTAGCAGATGCATCTGCCCAGTAACAATGCATCATTGGGAATTAGCTTAAAATGCTGGCAAGTATTTGTGCGTCAAGCGCCATTTGAAGTGGAGAAGTTTTATTCCAAGAACGACATGACCTCTAGTGGACAAAATGCATCACAATCAGTCTTGTAATAGGACTCACATCAGATACCTTATTATAACAATCAATGAATTAAACCAAATGTAGAGTGAAAAAGGTGCAAGATGTTAAGAGAGAACCTTAAAGTACATTACATCCACATAATTATACATGAGATATGTATATAACATAAGGTAAAAAAATACATGGACTATGACTAAATTAATACTGGTACATAGGGAGAGAGATGCCCCTGCCTGCCAAGACTTAAAACCTACGAGCGACTAAAAAAAACAAAAAATGGAGCGCCAGAAAGCATAGCAGTAGTGGGTCACACAGAGGTAAGAAATAGCCACAGCACTTACTCCATAGCAGGTAAAAGGACCTATATACCCCACTTTCCCCTCCAGGTAAGCCTATACTCCTTAGTAGACCATTAGCAATCCATGAAGGTGTAAGAGTGATGGACTGTTCTGCTGCGTTCCTACTCCTGAAGACAACAATTATGCTAGAGGAGCATGCAAGGTGTTTAAGTCTCCTCATACTGGCATGCCAGACCTGGCTTGTCACTCTCCCCAGGGAGAAACCTTACCCTTTAGATCCCAGTCTTAGCCTCTCACCTAGCCAAATCAAATCTCATACTTTGCACTGACGAGGGACGATACCCCAAAACACTGTGTCTACAAATTGGGATTCTGGTTTCGCTTTTATCCTAAGTCATATTGCAAGGCTCGTAAAATGGTCGATATTGACTTGTACGATTGCTACTTCCAATAGTTGGCACTAGAGTTCAAGTTCTCTTCCCCTCTGAAGAGACAATTTGCATGTGTACAGTGTCATGTGGTTTTACGTGTAATGTGAATAGTGATGGCGTCTTTTATATTGTGTGATGGTAATGCGCAGCATATAAGTAATGTAAAGTGTTAATGTACAATGTGAGTAGAGCATAGTGCAGAGTAAGCACGGGAATACACTTGGGATAGTATAAGTACTGCAGTATCAAGTTCAAGTACATTGAACTGCTACGGCCAGCATGTACCAATCGTTCAAGGCAGTGGAAGGCCGTACTGATATCCCTTTCAGAAATTCTTGCAGCGCCTGGAGCCTAGGGCTTGGTCCAGGTACTAGGGAGAGTGCCTGGTCTTCTCACACACAGAGGTCGGTGGACGTGGAGCCGCATGAAGGGCAGGTGCCTGGTCCCGGGTGCACTGCTGAAGTGGATAGGAAATTCCTGAAGCTGATGCAGTCAGAGGGCTTAGGGATAGTCCAGGACGAACGGTAGAGCTGAAGTTGCGTTGTCCTAAATAAGTAAGAAACATGAAGGGCTGTGCCCTATCCCACATGTTACAATCTGATGAACTTGAACTGACCAGTAAACGTTTGCTTGTCACAATGAACTTGGTGTCCCCTGAATTGTGTGTGGAGGCTCTTGAGGACAGAAGCCTGGAGACAGCAGAGGCCTACGGTTAGGCGTTGGGCTGTTGCTGGATTTGAAATGGGTCCAGAACCTTCTGTGGTCTCCCCTTCCGGTCCAGCTGGGGCTGATGCTGCTCAGCATCGTCATCAGCCCCAACGCCTAGCTGGTACACGAGATGTACAGATTGCCTCTCGGGTATTTGTGCCTAGCAGTGTTAAGCATAGCTTGCGGAGGGAGACAGGGCTGTTGGAGTCTAAGTCCAGGATTCGCCGCACTGAGCATGCCCGTGACCTGGCGGACCGTGATTGGTGGTTTGGTAACCACCTGACCCGGTGACCTGGCACCGCCTGATTGGTCCACGGGTGGCGTCACCAATGGTACGTCGGTGGGCAGGGCTTAGTCTTTAAAAGTCCCGCCCACAAACATGGCGGCGTGCTCTGATCATTGAGCATGTGATGCTGTTGTGTGGACGACTGTGTTCCACGTAGTTTTCATAGGCAGGTGTAGTGGAAATAGGCAGGCTAGTGGAAATAGGCAGGTAGCTTCGTCTTGCAGTCTGGCTCTGCCAAAGGGGTAGCCTAACATCCCGAGCAGCCTGCAGACGTCCTATCCACGGCTATCGTCTGTCAGCCACATGGAGTAGTACCCTTCAGTCCGGTAGCACACCGGCTGGAGGCACGTGTACCCGTCGGCGTAGTCACACACGCATCCTAGCGCCGTCAGTGTAGTCCCTGTGCAGTAACAGGACTACAGATAGTTTTTCACCACACATCTCTCGTGCTGCTAACGGAGATAGTGCGAATTGCTATACCCATTCCAGTGTGCAGTAACACGGAAGGGTTTATCATTTAAGTTGGTTGCTTTCCTTTTCACCCGGAAAGTGTTCGGCAGCAGTCCACCAGGCTGCATCGCGGACCCCGGGGTCGGTTGCGTTCCATTATGTTAAAGTTGTTTGCAACCGCCTTCCTAACACCTACAGCCTACAAGTTACTGTGATGCACCCCACACCTGAAAACACACTTGGACTGGGACATTGTTTTACTGTAAAGTGCCAGCGTGTAGCCGAACAGCACCTCGGTCATGACTACCGCTTTTGGCAACTTTACAAGAGCGACAGGGTTTATTAAACAATGGCGGGCCTGAAACAAAACTAGGATACTTAAAGAACTAGAACCCTCTTTGATCTTTGTACAAAACCTTTGTAGGAAACCCTGACTTCCAAGATGGTTATCCCCATACAGTCTTTCAAAGTTGGTACAAACAAAGCCTTCGCTCAATTGGAAATTTTGTTGAACGAGCCCCAAGAGCTCTTCATTCCCTTCAGACTCTCAGGAAAAGACATCCAGAAATACATATGCCACTTTTTGCTTTCTTGCAGGCAACAAGTTATGTGGGTAGCTGTTTCTGTACCCTCTCGCTTTCTGAATGGGACAAAATATTTCACCGAACCGTGAGATCCTCAGCTACCATAAGAGGCCTTATATCTGCTCTGAAAAAATATCTCCATTGAAAATAACTCAACCACGAAAGGCTTTCCTTGTTGGAAGCATTCAATACCCGACAATGAAACCTCTGACTTATTAATCATTCTAATCTACTCTGTAACAGACACTTCCATCAGCCAGATATGTAAAAATAACCCTAAGAATTTCCACAGAATATATATTTCCCCATCCAGGGGTGATTTAATTGCATATTGACCCAGCTGATACATGCTTCAAATGTGGCACACCCCAAGCAGATGTTAAGCACTACTTGCTTCAAAAATAAAAAAAAAAACTGAGCAGTACCTCCAATAATAAGATAAGTGTGAAGAGCTGCAAGCCATCATGACTATTCAATATAACTTGTTCACACTAATCTTATTCTGTTTGGAGGTACTGGTCAGTTTATTGATATTTATAGTAGATTCCTTCTGATTGAGCACTCCTCCCATCTGTCCTAAGGCATTTTTAATTATAATTGCATCCTGCCTGCCCTTAAAGTTGTAGGCTTTTAGTGCACGAGAGACATCATGTTAGGTTTAGGGTACCAACAAGGTGCTACATCTTGCCATGGCTGTTGGGTTTTCATGAATTGGCCAATTTGTGCGCTAAATACATTTATTTTTTTAACATATTTTCCATAGCAGTAATGCAGTTCCAATTCCATATATTCAATGTTGGCATATTATGGCATTTCAGTACTCATCACTGACACACAGAATACACAAATGGTATATGATTACAGTAAAAATATAATCAAATTCAGTGAACATAATTTCAGGTGTTTGTGAGAGGGTTTTCAGAATGGTCAATTTCAACCCTAAACATGCACTAACATTTAGGCTGTGTGCCCACGTAGCGTTTTTCAAGCGTTTATGCTGCGGAACTTCCGCAGCGTAAACGCTAGTGAAACGCTAGGTAATCCGCACCCCATGGTCCCCAAGGGGATTCCGCATGTTCTATGCACATGCTGCGGATTTTTCCGCAGCGTTTATGCTGCGTACAAAAATCTGCAGCATGTCATTTAATTTTGCAGAAGCGCAGCGGAACTCCCGCCATTGACTTGCATTGAGACGCATAGAATGCGTGTCTGTACATTTGTACAAGCGGCTTCTATGCGTCTCTATGTGCGGATGGTACCCAGTTCTGGAGGAGAGGAGACTCTGATCCAGACCTGGGTACCATTGTACCTGTAAAAAAAAGAATAAAATAATAAATAAAGTTTATACTCACCTGTCCGAAGGCTTCTCTGCATGCCGGCATCGCTGAAGGGCCTTCGGTGACGTCACAGTCATGTGACCGCAGGCCCTTCACCGCTGTGTCTCGCGATATGCCGGCAGCCGGGAACCAGCCAGGAAGCAGCGCTGCAGCCACGCCGGGGCCTCGGGGGTGAGTATAGCTTTATTTTATTTTATTTTTACGGTTCACACTGTATAAATCCATGCCGTTTGCATGGATTTATACAGTGTGACCTAGTTGTCAAGCACTTTCCAAGTGATGCTATCGCCTGGAAAGCGCTTGTCAATCTGCATGCGGAAACGCATGTGAACCCGCATGTGGATCCGCATGTATTCTGCAGGAAAAACGCATGCACAATCTGCATGCGTTTTTTCTGCCAGGGAGATGCAGAAATGCTGCAGAAATTTTCTGCTTCATTTCTGTTTCGTGGGCACATAGCCTTATGGTGACAAAAAGTTGAGAAACTAAATGCAGGAGGTTGCAAAGGCTAGTCTGTGTAGTTTAAATGACTAAGTAGAGTTAAAATTACCTCTAGACAACAGATTTGTGAGACAATTATAGGTGCCTTCATACTACATTAAGGATAAAAAAATAATTGAAAACTAGAGCTGGGAAGGTTATGACTGAAAAAAATAGTCATGGGAGCAGGTCCCCATTGTCTTCTTCTTGCTCTACTCATCTCGATTGTTGGGTCTCTCCCTATACCCAACAAAAGAAAGACCAGTCAATAAAGCAGAGCGAGACAGGAGGCATCCGTCCCCTGTGTTTTCTCAGTCACATCATTACTGGCTCCTGCTTTGAACTAGATTTTCGGAAGTAAAACATATATTTGTAATAACAGAGCCTTTCTCAATATCCTGATTGGATAAAACTCATTCTCTTTTCCTGTCATTAGTAGAAATAAAAAAGAAAAAAAAAGAACCCCATCTTTAATAGGTAAGAGAGGTGACAAGTCCCTCTATACAGTGGCAGAGATGTCAGTAAGAGGTGCTTTGTTCTAAATACTGCACCTAGATTACTCAGCCTGATATGATTTAAAAGTTAAGAATCTCAACTATACCATGATCTAATTCTAGCATGTGTACTGAATACTAATATATGCTAGCATTTTAAATCATAGAAAACTACATATGTCCTTAGCAGTTAATGAGTTATTGCACAATCTAGAATAATAAAATGCTGATTTTACTCTTGGGATAGGAAATCTTCAAAAAAGATTATACAGCCATTCTGACATTGCTCTCAAAGAAAGTACACAAACCTCATCAGGTCTGAAAGCTATTTAACAATGTATGCAGATTATAATATGAAATACACTTTAACAGGATTTTCCCATAAACATCCATGGTTTAGGTGATATACAGGGGGCGAAATAAGTATTGAACACGTCACCAATTTTCTAAGTAAATAAATGTCTAAAGGTGCTATTGACAGGAAATTCTCACCAGATGTCGGTAACAGCCCATCCAATCCATACAGGCAAAGAAAACAAACCAAACCATAGATGTCCATGTGTATTAATGAGAAATGATACAGTGAAAAAGTATTGAACACGCTGTGATCAAGAGGCTAGCTTGGCTGTACACGGAGGTAGACACAGGACGCTGTCTCTTTAAATTTAGGGTTACTTTATTAAGCGTCATACACTAACCTGGTGTCCATAAAGTAAACACAGCCATTTGGCAAAAATAGCAAAACAAAATACAAAGTTGCAGCACAGTCCATATATCGGCCGAGGTCTGGCAACTCAGGGTTAATCACACATGGTTCAGCAGTCAGCACAATACATGCAAGCTCCTCTCAGGAGCAAATCTCTCCAGATACTGAACACCACCTGAGTGAAAAGGCTGACACTTTATAGCCCCAAACCACACCCTGGGGTGGAGATATGGGGATGGCCTCCCGCCCGCACCTTAGCCATCCACCTATAAAGCATGCCTTTTTATTTATGGCTGCTTAACCCTCTCTGCACCTAACATGCACTTCCATGTTTCACATCACTGAGGCTAGCAGCCTCAGTGAAACATACTTCCCCTCCAGTATTCTACCAGTGACTTTGTCACATATCCCCCCCCACTATGGATTGGGGATGAGGGAGCCATGCATACCAGGATTGGGGATGAGGGGTGCCATGCATACCAGGATTGGGGATGAGGGAGCCATGCATACCAGGATTGGGGATGAGGGATCCATGCATACCAGGACCAGGATTGGGGATGAGGGAGCCATGCATACCAGGATTGGGGATGAGGGGTGCCATGCATACCAGGATTGGGGATGAGGGGTGCCATGCATACCAGGATTGGGGATGAGGGGTGCCATGCATACCAGGATTGGGGATGAGGGGTGCCATGCATACCAGGATTGGGGATGAGGGGAGCCATGCATACCGGGATTGGGGATGAGGGGTGTCATGCATACCGGGATTGGGGATGAGGGGTGCCATGCATACCGGGATTGGGGATGAGGGAGCCATGCATACCGGGATTGGGGATGAGGGGTGCCATGCATACCGGGATTGGGGATGAGGGGTGCCATGCATACCGGGATTGGGGATGAGGGGTGCCATGCATACCGGGATTGGGGGTGAGGGGTGCCATGCATACCGGGATTGGGGGTGAGGGGTGCCATGCATACCGGGATTGGGGGTGAGGGGAGCCATGCATACCGAGATTGGGGGTGAGGGGTGCCATGCATACCATGATTGGGGGTGAGGGGTGCCATGCATACCAGGAGCATGGGAGACCATATACCAATAAAAATGCTCGCCACCCGGGTGTAGAAAGGGTTCAATAGCTAGTATATATATATAAAGAAAAGACAATATATATGTGTACATAGCAGCAAAAGAGGCAACAACAAGTAGAGAACTTAAGTCAATACCCCATCACTTCTGGATAGCGCACGGATGTGATGAAAATATACTGAACGTACAGTACAGCCCAAAAGTTTGGACACACCTTCTCATTTAAAGATTTTTCTGTATTTTATTGACTATGAAAATTGTACATTCACACTGAAGGCATCAAAACTATGAATTAACACATGTGGAATTATATACTTAACAAAAAAGTGTGAAACAACTGAAAATATGTCTTATATTCTAGGTTCTTCAAAGTAGCCACCTTTTGCTTTGATGACTGCTTTGCACACTCTTGGCATGCTCTTGATGAGCTTCAAGAGGTAGTCACCGGAAATGGTCTTCCAACAATCTTGAAGGAGTTCCCAGAGATGCTTAGCACTTGTTGCCCTTTTGCCTTCACTCTGCGGTCCAGCTCACCCCAAACCATCTCGATTGGGTTCAGGTCTGGTGACTGTGGAGGCCAGGTCATCTGGTATAGCACTCCATCACTCTCTTTCTTGGTCAAATAGCCCTTACACAGCCTTGAGGTGTGTTTGGGGTCATTGTCCTGTTGAAAAATAAATGATGGTCCAACTAAACGCAAACCGGATGGAATAGCATGCCGCTGCAAGATGCTGTGGTAGCCATGCTGGTTCAGTATGCCTTCAATTTTGAATAAATACCCAACAGTGTCACCAGCAAAGCACCCCCACACCATCACATGTCCTCCTCCATGCTTCACGGTGGGAACCAGGCATGTAGAGTCCATCCATTCACCTTTTCTGCGTCGCACAAAGACACGGTGGTTGGAACCAAAGATCTCAAATTTGGACTCATCAGACCAAAGCACAGATTTCCACTGGTCTAATGTCCATTCCTTGTGTTCTTTAGCCAAAACAAGTCTCTTCTGCTTGTTGCCTGTCCTTAGCAGTGGTTTCCTAGCAGCTATTTTACCATGAAGGCTTGCTGCACAAAGTCTCCTCTTAACAGTTGTTGAAGAGATGTGTCTGCTGCTAGAACTCTGTGTGGCATTGACCTGGTCTCTAATCTGAGCTGCTGTTAACCTGTGATTTCTGAGGCTGGTGACTCAGATAAACTTATCCTCAGAAGCAGAGGTGACTCTTGGTCTTCCTTTCCTGGGGCAGTCCCCATGTGAGCCAGTTTCTTTGTAGAGCTTGATGGATTTTGCAACTGCACTTGGGGACACTTTCAAAGTTTTCCCAATTTTTGGCACTGACTGACCTTCATTTCTTAAAGTAATGATGGTCACTCATTTTTCTTGACTTAGCTGCTTATTTCTTGCCATAATACAAATTCTAAAAGTCTATTCAGTAGGACTATCAGCTGTGTATCCACCAGATTTCTGCACAACACAACTGATGGACCCAACCCCATTTATAAGGCAAGAAATCCCACTTATTAAACCTGACAGGGCACACCTGTGAAGTGAAAACCATTTCCGGTGACTATCTCTTGAAGCTCATCAAGAGAATGCCAAGAGTGTGCAAAGCAGTCATCAAAGCAAAAGGTGGCTACTTTGAAGAACCTAGAATATAAGACATATTTTCAGTTGTTTCACACTTTTTTGTTAAGTATATAATTCCACATGTGTTAATTCATAGTTTTGATGCCTTCAGTGTGAATGTACAATTTTCATAGTCAGGAAAATACAGAAAAATCTTTAAATGAGAAGGTGTGTCCAAATTTTTGGTCTGTACTGTACGTGGCATTTTTACCGCGTGATACCAGGCCCAAGAGGGGGCAATTGGAAAAAACGATTGGCCCAAAAGGAAGTGGAGTGGATTTTTAAACTGGCCACACAGACACCCCTTGGGCTTAATGAATATACGTCCTTTGCACCATTCCTGTAGATCTTGGACACTTTCCTTCGCGTTGTCTTGATGGATGTTTAATGACTATTTTCTTGGACTCCCTAGAAATGATTTCCGCCTCCCTTTGAGTGCTTCTCTCTGAGTCCTTATTGCAGTGCTGGCAACAGTTGTTGTTCTTTTAATTTTGTTTTTAACTATTTTATATTTTTCATTTTTAGATTATGGAACATAGCCTTTCCATTACACAGATGTGTGATACCCATTTAGGGATCTGATTGTGGCGGGTACAATAGAGAAATTTGTACATTATTAGGATGCTGCTGGAGTAATGTGGGGACTTTTCGCCTTGAATCTATCAAGATACCGCATCTTCTTTGACGATACTTTCTATTAATAGGCATATGCGCTTTATGTTTTATGCACCTATATTGGTGGCGTGTAGCCCCCTAATGATTGTTGTTCACTTTGCATTTGTAATTATATCCTGTTATAAATGTTTACACTTTTTTATACATATTTTATTTAATCATGTTTAATATATACACTTTGTATTTCCTTTTTCTTTTTATTTATAATATTAATTGTTTAATACTTGCACATGATGAATATTTAGTGTTTTTTGATGTATATATATATATCAGGTTGATGTTTTTAATTATGTACACGATCACTTTATTGTGTGGGGTTTTTTTTTTGGTTTTTTTTGTCCCCCCTCCTCTTTTGTTCCTCCTTGTTTTGTCCTTTTTGGTTTGGTAGATAAAGTTGAATTTATTAAGTATGTCTCTATAATTGCTACATGGGGTTGTCGGGTTCACCTCCCATTTTTTGCCACTTTGACGTGTCCACCTGGCCATCTGGTGATGTGCGCTCTATGTGTATATGTATACATATGTACAGTGGGTACGGAAAGTATTCAGACCCCTTTAAATTTTTCACTCTTTGCTTCATTGCAGCCATTTGGTAAATTCTAAATAGTTCTTTTTTTTTCTCACTAAAGTACACTCTGCACCCCATCTTGACTGAAAAAAACAGAAATGTAGAAACTTTTGCAAATCTATTAAAAAAGAAAAACTGAAATATCACATGGTCACAAGTATTCAGACCCTTTGCTCAGTATTGAGTAGAAGCACCCTTTTGAGCTAGTACAGCCATGAGTCTTCTTGGGAATGATGCAACAAGTTTTTCACAACTGGATTTGAGGATCCTTTGCCATTCTTCCTTGCATATCCTCTCCAATTCCATCAGGTTGGATGGTGAACATTGGTGGACAGTCATTTTCAGGTCTCTCCAGAGATGCTCAATTGGGTTTAGGTCAGGGCTCTGGCTGGGCCATTCAAGAATAGTCACAGAGTTTTTCTGAAGCAACTCCTTTGTTATTTTAACTGTCTGCTTAGGGTCATTGTCTTGTGGAAGGTGAACCTTTAGCCAAGTCTGAGGTCCAGAGCACTCTGGAAGAGGTTTTCATCCAAGATATCTCTGTACTTGTCCGCATTCATGTTTCCTTCAATTGCAACCAGTCGTCCTGTCCCTGCAGCTGAAAAACACCCCCATAGCATGATGCTGCCACTACCATCTTTCACTGTTGGAATTGTATTGGGCAGGTAATGAGCAGTGCTTGGTTTTCTCCACACATACCGCTTAGAATTATCACCAAAAAGTTCTATCTTCGTCTCATCAGACCAGAAAATCTTATTTCTCATAGTCTGTGAGTCCTTCATGTGTTTTTGAGCAAACTCTATGCGGGCTTGAATATGTCTTGCACTGAGGAGAGGCTTCTGTCGGGCCACTCTGCCATAAAGGCCAGACAGGTGGCGGGCTGCAGTGATAGTTGACTTTGTGGAACTTTCTCCCATCTCCCTACTGCATCTCTGGAGCTCAGCCACAGTGATCTTGGGGTTCTTCTTTACGTCTCTCACCAAGGCTCTTCTCCCACAATTGCTCAGTTTGGCTGGATGGCCAGGTCTAGGAAGACTTTTGATGGTCCCAAACTTCTTCCATTTAAGAATTATGGAGGCCACTGTGGTCTTAGGAACCTTGAGTAATGCAGAAATTCTTTTGTAACCTTGGCCAGATCTGTACCTTGCCACAATTCTGTCTCTGAGCTCCTCGGGCAGTTCCTTTGAGCTCTTGATTCTCATTTGGTCTGACATGCACTGTGAGCTGTGAGGTCTTATATAGACAGGTGTGTGCCTTTCCAAATCAAGTTCTATCAGTTTAATTAAACACAGCTGGACTCCAATGATGGAGTAGAACCATCTCAAGGAGGATCACAAGGAAATGGACAGCATGTGACTTAAATATGAGCGTCTGAGCAAAGGGTCTGAATACTTATGACCGTGTGATATTTCAGTTTTTCTTTTTTAATAAATTTGCCAAAATTTCTACATTTCTGTCTTTTTCAGTCAAGATGGGGTGCAGAGTATACTTTAATGAGAAAAAAAATGAACTGTTTAGAATTTACCAAATGGCTGCAATGAAACAAAGAGTAAAACATTTAAAGGGGTCTGAATACTTTCCGTACCCACTGTATGTGTATATGTGTTTGTTATGGGGACGGTTGCAAACAACTTTATTAATAATGGAAAGCAACCGAACCCGGGGTCCGCGATGCAGCCTGGAGGACTGCGGCCGAACACCTTCCGGGTAAGAAGGTAAAACAACCAACTGAAATAACAATCCCCTCCTTGTCACTGCACACCGGAACGGGAATAGGGTTTCGCACTATCTCCGTTAACTGCACGAGAGATGTGCGACAAATAATGTATCCGTAGCCCTGTTTACTGCACAGGGACTACGCAGCAGGCGCTAAGATACGTGTGTGACTCACGCCGGCGTATACGTGCTCCCAGCCAGCGTGCTGCCGGACTGAGGCGTATCTCTCCATGTGGCTAACAGGCGGTGCCGGGAATACGGAGTCTGCAGTCTGCTCAGGGTGTATAGCGACCCCCTTATCGGAGCCAGACTGTCAGACGAGGCTACCTGCCTCCCTCCATCTAAGGCTGCCTATCCCCCGCTAAACCTGCCTGTCAGAAGCTATAACAGCAATAGCACACGTGGAGCCCAAACGACCAAGCGTCCACACAATAACTCCATCACAGCTCAATGATCAGAGTGTGCCGCCATGTTTGTGGGCGGGCTATTTAAAGATTAAGCCCTGCCCACCGTCGCATTATTGGTGACGTCACCCGCGACCAATCAGGCGGTGCCAGGTCACCGGATCAGCTGACTCCTAAACCACCAATCACAGTCCGCCATGTCACAGGCATGCTCAGTGCAGTGAATCCTGGACTTAGGCTGTAGCAGCCCTGTTTCCCTCCGCAACTTATCCTTCATGTTGCTAGGAACAAAGACCTGAGAGACAACTTGTACATCTCGTGCACAAGCTAGGCGTTGGGACCAACGACGATGCTGAGCAGCATCTGGCCCGGAATGGGAGACCACAGAATCCACTGATGATTTTGAACCCATCTCCGATCCAGAAAACGCCCGATGCCTAACATTATCCCCCCTTCTAACATCCCCCTCCAGCTGACGCTTATATTCCTCAATGAGCAGGGGAGCATGAATGTGGTCCACCGGTTCCCAGGAACGATCCTCAGATCCATGGCCCCTTTAGTGTACTAGGTAACATTTTTTTCCACGAACCACCTTAGACCCCATAATAGCCTGCACCTCGAGATCATCACCCCTGGTGTCTGTAGCAGGTTGGGATTCAGCGAGTTTTGTCAGGCGAACAGGTTTAAGGAGCGACACATGAAAAGTGTCATGACTCCTCAGGTGTCGTGGTAACTGTAAACGGTACATTACTGGGTTTACTTGGGCCAAAATTTTGAAAGGACCAATAAAGAGGGGGGCAAACTTAGCGGGTTCCCCGTGTACTTTAATATTGCGAGCCGTGAGCCACACTCTGTCGCCCGGATAGAATGCGGGAGCTGGACGACGAAGAGTGCCAGTCGACTCTCTCATCCGATTCTTGAAGGCCAATATAGCATCCTGAGTATGGTCCCAAACTTCCCGCGCCTCCAGAGCCAAATCTCTGACCCCAGGTTCCATAGAGGGAACTGGCATAGGAACCGGAACGCGCGGATGTTGGCCATTATTCAGGAAAAGCGGAGTCAGATCTGTGGAATCCGCCACGGGTAACGGGTGGAGAAGACCAGCCAGACTTTGACGGGATGATTTATCTCTCGCACAGGAGACACACACTAGAACATATTCCTTAATGTCCTGGTGCCACCGGGGCCACCAATACGACCGTTGAAGAAACTTTGTGGTACGTTTAACCCCAAAATGACCTCCGATCTTAGGGGTATGTGCCCAGGAGAGCACTTCATTTTGTAGATTAGGGGGAACGAACGTCCTCCCTGGAGGAACCTGGTTTACGGACACTGGAGCCACCATCCACATACTTCCCGAAGGAACAGTGAGCCTGGGCTCGTCATCGTCCTCAGCCGTATCCATGGACCGGGACAAAAGGTCTACCCGAGGGTTCTTTTTGATATAATCTGACAAGACCTGGGTCTCGGGGACAGACAGAGGATCTGTGCCAGGGCCAAATCAATAGGACAGCCATACGGTCGGTGGTGAGGTAAAGCGTCTGCAGCCTGTTTGGGAAAGACATCCGCAAAAGTATGATATTGCACAGGGAGGGCGGCCAAGTCGGTAGAAGGCTCAGAGACTACCCTCCGGGTGGCTGTAACCATACACACAATTCTCACTCCAGGAAGAAATTCTCCCCGTATTCTAGTCAATGTGTGGAGTGTGACAACGTAACCATGGGAGGCCCAATAGCACCTCATCAAATCCACCGGGAATAATAAGAAAGGAGATAACCTCCCGGTGACCCTGAGGAAACGACATGGTGAGGGGAATCGATTGGTGGGTGATTTGCGTATCCAGTAGTAAACCGTTGACTACCCTAATGTTCATTGGTTTTGGCAGTAACTCCATAGGAATGGCGTACTTCTGGGCAAACGTAGATGACAAAAAATTGCCGTCGGCGCCAGAATCCACCCACTCCTTGGCAGTAACCGTGGTTGTTCCGAAGAACAATGTCACCTTATACAATAATTTGGAGGAAGGAGCCCCGGAATCTAACACACCTCCTCCAACGGCGGTTAGACACACTCGTTTTCCCGACTGCTTGGAACCCTTATTAATGGCGTACTCCAAGAGATGTGCAGGTCGGGAGCGAGAGGGGTAGACTCAGTCCGGGATATATCCATAGCCTCAGGCTCCGGGTCGGGAGTCGCAGGTTTGGAAATGGGTCTAGAGAATGAAGGTGCCAACCGACACTGAGGTCTGGGGACCTCCAGCTCTAACTTGTGTTCTCCGTGACGCAAATCTATTCTGTTAGCGAGAGAGATTAACTCCTCCAGGGAGGTTGGAATCTCTCTGGTAGATAGAGCATTTTTGATATGCCCAGCCAGACCCTTCCAGAACACCGGGATTAAAGACCGCTCAGACCAATCCAATTCAGCTGCTAGGGTTCTGAACTGGAAGGCATAGTGGCTGGCGGCGACCGAACCCTGGACCAACGCAAGAAGCTTAAGAGCCATATCATGCGTGACCTGAGGACCTAGGAAAACTTTTTTTAGGGCTGTAAGAAAGAGACCCGCATTAGCCACTACCGGGTCACTCCGCTCCCACAGAGGTGTAGCCTACTCCAAGGCCCTGTGAGAAAGTAACGAGATGACAAAACCCACTTTGGCCCTTTCGGAGGGGAACCGTGCCTCCATCATCTCCAACTGAATGGAGCACAGATTAATAACACCTCTGCAGGATCTGCTGTCGCCAGAAAATTTTTCCGGGAGAGTAAACCGGGGTAATGGGGCGATTGCAGCTGCCGCAGCATTCACCGCTGCCGTGTTAACCAGATTGGCCGCTTGAGAAGCTGCCTGGGTAGCTACTGCAGTGATATCAGCGACCGGGGCAGCTTGTTCCAAGTCTGGCCTCAAGTTGCTGCATATAGCGCTGCAGTTGCTGGTTGTCAGCCATGTTCGGCAAGACCCTGGCGCTCTGATACTGTTATGGGGACGGTTGCAAACAACTTTATTAATAATGGAAAGCAACTGAACCCGTGGTCCGCGATGCAGCCTGGAGGACTGCGGCCGAACACCTTCCGGGTAAGAAGGTAAAACAACCAACTGAAATAACAATCCCCTCTGTGTTACTGCACACCTGAACAGGAATAGGGATTCACACTATCTCCGTTAACTGCACGAGAGATGTGCGACAAATAATGTATCCGTAGCCCTGTTTACTGCACAGGGACTACGCAGCAGGCGCTAGGATGCGTGTGTGATTCACGCCGGCGTATACGTGCTCCCAGCCGGTGTGCTACCGGACTGAGGCGTATCTCTCCACGTGGCTAACAGGCGGTGCCGGGAATACGGAGTCTGCAGTCTGCTTGGGGTGTATAGCGACCCCCTTGTCAGAACCAGACTGTCAGACGAAGCTACATGCCTCCCTCCATCTAAGGCTGCCTATCCCCCGCTAAACCTGCCTGTCAGAAGCTATAACAGCAATAGCACACGTGGAGCCCAAACGACCAAGCGTCCACACAATAACTCCATCACAGCTCAATGATCAGAGCGCGCCGCCATGTTTGTGGGCGGGCTATTTAAAGATTAAGCCCTGCCCACCATCGCATTATTGGTGACGTCACCCGCGACCAATCAGGCGGTGCCAGGTCACCGGATCAGCTGACTCCCAAACCACCAATCACGGTCCGCCATGTCACGGGCATGTTCAGTGCAGTGAATCCTGGACTTAGTCTGTAGCAGCCCTGTTTCCCTCCGCAAGTTATCCTTCATGTTGCTAGGAACAAACCTGAGAGACAACTTGTACATCTTGTGCACCAGCTAGGCGTTGGCGTTGACGACGATGCTGAGCAGCATCTGCCCCTGTTGGACCAGAATGGGAGACCACAGAATCCACTGATGATTTTGAAGCCATCTCCGATCCAAAAAACGCCTAACAGTGTGTGTATATATATATATATACATATATATATATATATATATATATGTGGCGCCCCTGAGGGTTCGACCGCCACAGGGATGCTGCACCTCTTTAATGGAGTGTGGTGTCCCTCCTTTGAGGTAAGAATGGTGCAATGGTCAGGACTCCACATCCAACACCACACCTATCCCACCAGAGGGGGCTAGTAGGCACTAGTGTGCTGCCCTTACTGGAAATTGGGAGACTGGGGAACCAAGGGATAGGGGGAACCAATTAGTGGGTGAGCGTGGAGGACCCACATATAGTTACACTTAATAATTCATATTTAATAAACAGCCATCTTGGGCTCATGGTTCTTTGATTGTGATCTCCATCCCTGAACGTGGCTTCTGGGTGAACCTGCAGCGGATGGAGACACGGCCCTCGTACCCTGGCCTTGAGTCGAGGGGCAGGTTGGAGTTAACGTATGTCTCAAACCCGGTCAAGGACCATAACCAAGAAGGCCCTGAGCTTAGAAGTGTAGCTCCGCCGCATAAGGATCCCAGGGGGATGCAGACGGAGCGGTATACGCCACCTGTCCTCGCTATTCTGGCCTAGTCAGAGGGATTCCGACTGCAAGAGGGGTACCGGCCCCCGACACCTGACTTTGCTACTCTACGTCCTAGTCAGGGAAGCCCGGCAGGCCCTGAGGATCCCACGGGGTAATGGACGGAGCGGAGCCGCCACCCGTACCCTTTTTCTGAGCTTAGTCCAGAGGGAGACCCAGCCTATCTACACACATACAGACAGGAAAGGACCCGGTCTGAAGTTTAGGAACACTCTGGTGCGGGGTCCTGATCGAGCACTTGAATTACTCAGAGGTTGTCGGACCCCCGTCCCTGGTGACCGCAGAACTCCGAGAGGAGCAGGGAGAAGCCTTGCAGCTGTACTCTCCACCGTGAGTAAACACCCTGGAAGTCAACCCCTATGGCCTCCGGACTCTTTATTTCTGCACTGCACCGCACCACGCAGCACCAGACCTCCTACACTACAACCCCCTCCATCCTTGTCTCTGCCTTGAGGCCCTGCTCTGCCTGTGGGGAGTAGTATCAACGTCGGCTGCCACAACATCCGGAGGGCTGCAGCAGCGCTGGTGGCCTTCACCAGGTACCACAGGTGGCGTAGTCGATAGCAACCACTCAACCCTGATAGCCCATTACATCCTTTTTAATGTGACGGCCCTGGGCACGGAACGGGTCCAGGCCACGGCTGCAACCCACCAAAAACATAGGACCCGGCTCCGAGTAATAACCCATCTTCCCAGGGTTAGGGCTTCGAGCGTCACATACACACTGCTCAAAAAATAAAGGGAACACTTGAACAACACAATGTAACTACAAGTCAATAACACTTCTGTGAAATCTACCTGTCTAGTTATGAAGCAACACTGATTGTGAATCAATTTCTCCTGCTGTTGTGCAAATGGAACAGACAACTGGTAGAAATGATAGGCAATTAGCAAGATACCCCCTATATCGGGTATAGGAGTGGTTCTGCAGGTGGTGACCACAGACCATTTCTCTGTTCTCATCCTTTTTGGCTGTTGTTTTGGTCACTTTTTCATTTTGCCATTGCTCTCTCCCATAGGGGTACAGTAGCATGAGGCGGTGTCTACAGTACAACCCACAGAAGTTGCTCAGGTAGTACAGTTCATCCAGGATGGCACATCAATGGGAGCAGTGGCAAGAAGGGTAGCTGTGTCTGTCAGCACAGTGTCCAGAGCATGCAGCAGATACCAGGAGACGTGGAGGGAGCCAAAGGAGGGCAACAACCCACCAGCAGGACCGTTATCTCCTCCTTTGTGCAAGGAGGAACAGGAGGAGCATTGCAGAGCCCTGCAAAATGACCTCCAGCAGGCCACAAATGTGCATGTGTCTGCACAAACGGTTAGAAACCGACTCCATGAAGGTGGTATGAGGGCTCGACGTCCACAGATGGGGGTTGTGCTCACAGTCCAACACTGTACAGGAAGCTTTGCTTTTGCCACAGAACACCAGGATTGGCAAAGTCGCCACTGGCGCCCTGTGCTCTTCACAGATGAAAGCAGGTTCACACTGAGCACATGTGACAGACGTGACAGAGTCTGGAGACGCCGTGGAGAGCGATCTACTGCCTGCAACATCCTTCAGCATGACCGGTTTGGCAGTGGGTCAGTAATGGTGTGAGGTGGCATATCTTTGGAGGGCCGCACAGCCCTCCATGTGCTCGCCAGAGGTAGCCTGACTACCATTAGGTACCAAGATGAGAACCTCCGACCCCTTGTGAGAGCTCCCCGCTCTGTGTTCTCCAGCACTCCTCTTCCTGCTGCCGGTGCGCGCAGCTCGCCGGGAACTGTGCTTAGGGCGCGCGCGCGCTCCCTCCCTCTTAAGGGAGCCGCGCGGGCCATCCTAAGAAGTCCCCGGCCAATAGACGAGTGTCCTCCCATATATAAGGCACCTCCTCCAAAATGGAGGTGCCCGAGCAAAAGTTGTTGCACAGTGTTTCTGACCTCTGCTTCAGCCCTCAGGTCCCGCTGCTAGCCTGACTACCAGTCTTGCCTGCCAGCCTGTTACCTGCCTGTTACCTGCCTGTTACATGCCTGTTACCTGCCGTGCCTGCCAGCCCACCCACCTGGGAGCACTTGTCTGTTGCCTGCCTGTTACCTGCCGTGCCTGCCTGCCCGCTCACCTGGGAGCACTTGCCTGTGACCTGCCTGTTACCCGCTTGTCACTTGCCGTGACCACCTGCCAGTCTACCTAGAGACTCCTGCTGTCACTTGTCGTGACCACCTGCCAGTCCACCTGGAGGTTCCTGCCGTCACTTGCCGTGAACACCTGCCGGTCTACCTAGAGACTCCTGCTGTCACTTGCCGTGACCACCTGCCAGCCCACCTAAAGACTCCTGCCGTCACTTTTCATGTCTACCTGATAGCCTACCAGGAGGCTTCTGCTCGCCAGCCTGCCTGCTGTGCCTACCTGCTATTCGGGTCAGTCCCTGCCATCTGTACCGTGGGAGTCACCTGCTCCCTTACAAGGTCGTCCCCAGAGTAGCACCTGGTCCCTCGGCTCGGTCCGTCCCTGGTCACGGAGTTGTTAGTAGAGATGAGCGTTGTTCGACTCGAACTGTTTGCCAATCTCAAATTCGAGCTGTTTTGGGCGGTGTTCGAGCCGTTCGGCGAACACGAACGATTTGAGAAAAATTTGGCTGTTCGAGGTTATGTTCGATAACTGTTCGTGCACCAAAATCATAACTGGATTTTTTCTCAGTAATGATGAAAATTAATGTTAATACGCAGTTTGAGTGTACAGCGGGGTGGGGGGAGGGGCAGGGGATGGATCTCTGCAGGAATAATGAAGATCTCCATTTTTTTTTCTCCTTCCCGCATTTACAGTGGGGAGGCGCAATCTGTCAGCCTATCAGCAGCGCACACACGGAGCGAAGTGCTTTTTTTCACACAAGCAAGGGCATGTGTCATTGGCAGTGTATGTCACATGTCCTTGCCCTATAAGACCAAGCCATTTTCCCCGTCGCCACCATTTTCTCACTGCTGCAGCTGCGTGTTAGACGGCACCGCTGTTGCTGTGTGCGCTATACCTTGTTAATTTCAAGCCAATTTTCGCACAAATCTACAGATAGCTTGGGAGTAGGGAATAGTTGTGATTGCAGTCCTTTTAAGGACTAGGTTACAGCATTTCCTACGACTTTTATCAGGCAGGTCTGTGCTCTTAAATAGATAGATTGTGGGAGTAAAGACTAATTGTAATGGCAGTCCTTTTCAGGACTAGGTTACATCAGTTCCTATCAGTTTTTGCCAGGCAGGTCTGTGCCAGTGCTGTGCAAGTTTTTTTCACAGCATTTGGCTGAATCTAGCAAAGCTAATCCTTTTTGGCCTATTGCAGAGTGTGTTAGTCAGTGGAGTAGCCTATCTGTGTTGCAAGATATACCACCTGTGTATAGAATACCAATTTTTTTACTGCACCTAGTGAAGTAAAATCTTTTGGGCATAGCATCATTCTATTAGTCCATCTATACTGACCTCCATCAGGTTGCAAATTGAATATAATTTTTTTCTGCATCTAGCTCTGAAAAAAATATTTGGGCTTCTAGCAGTGTGTGGGACTTGTTCTATTAGTCCATCTATACTGACCTCCATCAGGTTGCAAATTAAAAATAATTTATATCTGCATCTAGCTCTGAAAAAATATTTGGCCTTCTAGCTGTGTGTGGGACTTTCTCTATTAGTCCATCTATACTGACCTCCATCAGGTTGCAAACTGAATATATTTTTTTTCTGCATCTACCTCTGAAAAAATATTGGGCTTCTAGCTGTGTGTGGGACTTGTTCTATTAATCCATCTATACAGACCTCCATCAGGTTGCAAATTGAATATAATTTTTTTCTGCATCTACCTCTGAAAAAATATTTGGGCTTCTAGCTGTGTGTGGGACTTGTTCTATTAATCCATCTATACAGACCTCCATCAGGTTGCAAACTGAATATAATTTTTTTCTGCATCTACCTCTGAAAAAATATTTGGGCTTCTAGCTGTGTGTGGGACTTGTTCTATTAGTCCATCTATACTGACCTCCATCAGGTTGCAAACTGAATATAATTTTTTTCTGCATCTAGCTCTGAAAAAATATTTGGCCTTCTAGCAGTGTGTGGGACTTTCTCTATTAGTCCATCTATACTGACCTCCATCAGGTTGCAAATTAAAAATAATTTTTATCTGCATCTAGCTCTGAAAAAATATTTGGCCTTCTAGCAGTGTGTGGGACTTTCTCTATTAGTCCATCTATACTGACCTCCATCACGCTGCAAATTCAAAATAATTTTTTGTCTGCATCTAGCTCTGAAAAAATATTTGGCCTTCTAGCAGTGTGTGGGACTTTCTCTATTAGTCCATCTATACTGACCTCCATCAGGTTGCAAATTAAAAATAATTTTTATCTGCATCTACCTCTGAAAAAATATTTGGGCTTCTAGCTGTGTGTGGGACTTGTTCTATTAGTCCATCTATACTGACCTCCATCAGGTTGCAAACTGAATATAATTTTTTTCTGCATCTAGCTCTGAAAAAATATTTGGCCTTCTAGCAGTGTGTGGGACTTTCTCTATTAGTCCATCTATACTGACCTCCATCAGGTTGCAAATTAGAAATAAATTTTTGTCTGCATCTAGCTCTGAAAAAATATTTGGCCTTCTAGCAGTGTGTGGGACTTTCTCTATTAGTCCATCTATACTGACCTCCATCAGGTTGCAAACTGAATATATTTTTTTTCTGCATCTACCTCTGAAAAAATATTTGGGCTTCTAGCTGTGTGTAGGACTTGTTCTATTAGTCCATCTATACTAACCTCCATCAGGTTGCAAACTGAATACAATTTTTTTCTGCATCTACCTCTGAAAAAATATTTGGGCTTCTAGCTGTATGTGGGACTTGTTCTATTAGTCCATCTATACTGACCTCCATCAGGTTGCAAATTGAATATAATTTTTTTCTGCATCTAACCCAGCCAATAGTTTTGGCCTAATACCACAGTTTGGCCACTCAGCTCTGCTCGGTTCCCATCCATTGTTTTTTTGTGCAAACAACTCCAGAGTTGTGAATTAGTTAACCACCAAAATGAGTGGAAAAAGGCCTGCTGCTGGTGGAAAGGGGAATAGGCGTGTTGGGAAGGGGAAAAAAGGTTGTGTCCGTGGGGTAGGTGTTAAAGCAACAGTAACATCTGCAGAAGAAAGACCATCTTCCAGCCAAACTAAAATGTCTACTTCTTTTAGCGGACAATGTGATAAGATCCCTTTCTTACGGCCACGCCAATCGCTACAAATTCCAGATGAGGCACAAAAACAGCAGGTGCTTCAACGGATATCAAGTGCTCCTTTAAATGGGCTCTCCTCCACATCAACTTCAACATCACAAATACTCCAGTCCTCAAAGGTGTCACCCCAATCGCACTTGCTTCCTCACAGCTCCCAAATCTCCAGCTGCCCGTCTGAGTATGAGGTAGAACAGATGGTTGAGTCTGCAGAGCTGTTTACTCATACTATAGCCTGGCAATCAGAGGTCGACTCCAGCGCTTCTGTGAATCCAGACGAGGAAATGATCTGCACTGATGCCCAGAATCTTTATGAGTCGGATCCAGGACCAGACGCAGAAGGTTCTGACCATAATGTAGACCCTCATTCCCAAACTGTAACTCCTGTTGGTGGAGACAATGAGGAAAACGATGATGAGACTCAAATACCTGATTGGAGCGACAACTTTAGTTTTTTGTCAGGGCAGGAACAGGTTGGCTCTGAGGACGACGGGTGTGATAACGCACAGGGTGATGATGATGAGGTTGGAGATCCCACTTACTGTCAACCCACAGTCAGCCAAGAGATGAGGTCAGCAGAGGAGGTGGAGGAAGATGCTAGTGACGACGAGGTCAGGTTGCGCCTTCCTGGACAGAGACGTAGTACTGGAAGCACGTCAACAACTGCATCCTCAAACACAACTCTGCCTCTCACCACAAGTCGTGGTGGCTCTTCAGGTCACATGGGTGCTAAGCCTTGCATAGCCTGGGCATTTTTTCAGATCGATAAAGATGACCCAACTCGTGTTATCTGTAACATTTGTCAGCAAAAGCTAAGTAGAGGCCAAAAAATACATAGTTTGAGTACTTCATGCATGAACCGGCACATGGACATGAAGCATAAGTTGCAGTGGGAAGCTCAGTGTGCTACAATGCGGCCTAGCCGGCCGGGCCAACCACCGTCTGCCATATCTTGTGCATCCGCGGCCTCTTCATCCTCTGTGACTGGGGGGACAGCAGTCACACCTGTTTTGGGGCGCAGACCTGCCACCTCTTTACCCGCAACAGCCAGCGTGATTGGCAGGTCATCATTTTCTTTGGAGGTGGTAACACCAGCTGGTGTTGAGCGCTGTCCGACATCGATAGCACCACCTTTGGATCAAGGCAACCTAACATGTCCGCCTGCATCTTCCTCACAGACCGGCAGTTTGCCGGGGACACCCTTATCAACCCCGTCTAAGCACAATAGCCAGCCCTCGGTCCCTCAGATGTGGACAAGTAAAAGACCATTTCCTCCTAGCCATGAGAAAGCTAAGAGGTTGAATTTCACCATCTGCAAGCTCTTGGCTACAGAAATGCTGCCTTTCCGCCTGGTGGACACAGAGGATTTTCGAGACCTTATGTCCGTCGCAGTGCCCCAGTACCAGATGCCCAGTCGGCACTACTTCTCAAAGAAAGGTGTGCCTGCGCTCCACCAGCATATCGCACACAACATCACCGCTTCTTTGAGAAACTCTGTGTGTGACAGGGTGCATTTCACCACAGACACTTGGACGAGTAGGCATGGACAGGGGCGTTACATGTCGCTGACTGGGCACTGGGTAACTATGGTGACAGCAGGACAAGGGGCTGCTGTCCAAGTCTTGCCGTCCCCACGAGTTGTGCGTCAATCCTCTTTATGTCAAAGTTCCTCCACTGCTTCTGCCTCCTCAACCTCCTCTCGGTCTTCCACCTGCACCCAAAGCCTGTCTGGTCATGCCACAAGCTTTCTAACTGCGCAGAAGGGATCCTGCACACCTCCTTACTATGCTGGCAGTAGGGCTCAACGTCATCAGGCGGTTTTTACTTTGAAATGTCTGGGAAATGTGAGTCACACAGCTGAGGAGTTGTGGTCAGCTCTGGAGAACCAATTTCATGAATGGTTGTCTCCACTGGACCTGAAACCAGGGAAGGCCGTGTGCGAAAATGCTGCAAACCTGGGTGTGGCCCTTCGCCGGGGCAATGTCACACACGTGCCTTGTATGGCTCACGTGTTGAACCTGGTTGTCCAGCAATTTTTAGCCCACTATCCCAGACTAGATGGCTTTCTGCAGAGGGCACGGTCGCTGTGTGCTCACTTCCGCCGTTCGCATCCCGCAGCTCAGCGACTTACATCTCTACAGAAGTCGTTGGGCCTGCCACTTCACCGGCTAAAATGCGATGTGCCTACCCGGTGGAATTCAACTCTGCACATGTTGCAGCGACTGTGGCAGCACCGACAAGCCCTGGTGCAATACGTTCTGACGTATAGCCTGGGCCAACGAGATCCAGAGGTGGGGCAAATCACGCTGGAGGAGTGGTCTCAGATCAGGGACCTATGCACCCTTCTGCACAGTTTTGAAATGGCGACGAAGATGTTTAGTGCTGACGATGCCATTATCAGCATGACTATTCCGGTGATTTACATGCTGGAGCACATGTTAAACAGAATTCGGAGTCAGGTGGTGGCACAAGAGGAGGTGGAGGAAGTAGAGGAGGAGGAGTTGTATGCAGAAGGGCTAACATCTGCAAGGTCCAGACGGTCGGCAGCACCAAGGCGGCAGGCATGTGAGGGTGGGGGAGATGGTTTTACCAGGGCGCATGGTAGCAGCCAAACTAGTGAGGAAGGTGCAGGAGCCCAGGAAGAAGTGGAGGACGAACTGATGGAAGACTCATCAGATGAGGGAGACCTTGATCACATTTCTGTTGTGCGAGGTTGGGGGGAGAGGACAGAGGAAGGAAGCATGATTGTTACCTCGCCACCAACACAACAGGGACTTGGTGCTCCTGGATGCGCAACACACATGAGTGCCTTCTTGCTGCACTACCTGCAACATGACCCTCGAATTGTGAGAATTAGAAATAATCCTGACTACTGGGTTGCCACACTGTTAGATCCCCGGTACAAAAGTAAATTTGCAGAAATTATTCCTGCCATAGAAAGGGATGCACGCATGCAGGAGTATCAGCAGAGACTGTTGCAGAATCTTACATGTGCTTTTCCACAAAACACCAGTGGTGCACGTAGTGAATCTCACAGTTCCAACTTGCCAACCGTGGGACCGTCAAGTGTTCAGCACTCAAACCGTAACAGAACCACAGTATCTGCTGGTAACATCAATTTTGCGGAATCATTTCACCACTTTTTTAGCCCATCCTTTGCAAGGCCACAGGAGACAAGAAGTCTGACACATAGTCAACGCCTAGAGACGATGGTACAGGAGTATCTCCAAGTAAACATTGAAGCCATGACTGTGTCACTGGACCCTTGCTCTTTTTGGGCTTCCAATCTGGATAAATGGCCGGAGCTAGCCACTTACGCCTTGGAGATCTTGTCATGCCCCGCAGCCAGCGTTCTGTCTGAACGTGTTGTTCAGCGCTGCTGGTGGTGTGCTGACAGATAAGCGCACGCGGCTCTCCACTGATAATGTAGACAGACTCACGTTCATAAAGATGAACAAATCATGGATCCGAAACGACTTTTCTACCCCTGTGTCATCCTGGGGAGAGTAAAAGCTTGATGATTGGTTAAAATCACCCTACCAACCGTTTTAAGCTTTCAAATTACTAATCATGTTTATCTGTATCTTGGCTGGAAAATAATTTGGGCTTTGTAGCAGTGTGCAGCACTGATTCTATTAGGCCATCTATAATAAGCTCCACCAGATTTAAAATTACTAATCATGTTTATCTGTATCTTGACTGGAAAATAATTTGGGCTTTGTAGCAGTGTGCAGCACTGATCCTATTAGGCCATCTATACTAAGCTCCACCAGATTTAAAATTGATAATAATTTTTAGCTGCATCTAGCCCGGAAAATAATTTTGGGGCTCCGAGATGCGCAAGACACATAAGTGCCTTCTTGCTGCACTACCTGCAACATGACCCTCATATTGTCAGAATTCGAAGTAATCATGACTACTGGGTTGCCACACTCTTAGATCCCCCAAACTTTTCGATCAACCTTTTCATTTTAATAAAGACCAAAAAAATGGTCATTTTTGAAATTATAAGCATTAGCAGGTTATTAGAAACTGAAATCAAACAGTTTTCAACTCAAAACTTTATTCTAGGTGATGTTACATTTTCACATAGGACCCCTTGTTCGAAAGGAGCTTCTGAACTCTCTCGTCCATTGAATTTGTCAGGTTTTGGATGGTTTCTGCTTCAATTGTTTTGCATGAGGACAGAATACCCTCCCAGAGCTGTTGCTTAGATGTGAACTGCCTCCCGCCATCATAGACACTCCTTTTGATGATGCTCCAGAGGTTCTGAATGGGGTAGAGGTCAGGGGAGCATGGGGGTCACACCATAAGTTTGTCCCCTTTTATGCCCATATCAGCCAGAGATGCAGATGTTTTATGTGCAGCATGAGATGGTGCATTATCATGCAAAAAAATGATCTTGCTGTGAAATACACGGTTCTTCTTCTTGAACCATGGCAGGAAGTGCTGTTTGAGAAAATCCACATACATTATGGAGTTCATCTTTAGCGCCTTCAGGGATCCTAAAGGGGCCGACAATCTCTCTCCCCATGATTCCAGCCCAAAACATTACTCCACCTCCTCCTTGTTGGCGCTGTAGCCGTGTTTGCGTGGGGTGTCCATCAACCAGCCATCCTCCACTCCATCCATCTGGACCATCGAGCGCTGCACGGCACTCATCCGTGAACAAAACAGTTTTGAAATCAGTCTTCATGTAATGTTTGGCCCACTGGAGCCGTTTCTGCTTGTGTGAAGTGGATAGAGGAGGTCGACAGGATGGCGTATGCACAGCTGCAAACCTCTGAAGGACCCTGCATCTTGTTGTTCGGGGGACGTTGGAGGCACCAGCAGCTTCAAAAACTTGTCTGCTGCTATGACAAGGCTTTTTTGCCGCTGCTCTTTTAACCTGACGTAATTGCCTGTAGGAAAGAGTCCTCAATTTGCCCTTATCAGCACGCACACGTGTGTACTGTGAATCAGCTACATACTTCTTGATTGCCAAGACACTTCATCCTGATCATCGCACAATGTTGATTGTAGTCATGCCTTGACCTAAACACTCCACAATTTGTTGCTTCTCAGCAGCCGACACATCCTTTTTCTTTCCCATTTTGGCAGAAAATGTAGGCTGCTTAATAATGTGAGACAGCCTTCTTAAGTAGTCTTGCCTTTCATTGGACACACCTGCCAAACTAATTAGCACAGGTGTCTGCAATTGCTTACAGTGATATAAAGAGCCCTGACACACATCACCATCAATGAGTTTAACTGACAAACAAACAAATTCTTCCCTTATCACTCCTAAACACTTTTTGCATAATAATTTGGAACACAGTGCACATGTGCTTTTCCACAAAACACCAGTGGTTCACATAGTGAATCTTACAGTTCTAACTTGCCAACTGTGGTCTGTATGGAGTTGTTCAATAAAGGGCCCAAAATTAAGATAACATAGATGGGAGAGGTCTCTATGAATAGGAATTCCTAAGTATTTGATACCCTGTGAGGGCCAGGCAAAGGGAAAGTTGGACTGGATGGAATCCTATATGGATTTGGGGAGGGAGACATCGAGGGCCTCAGACTTCGCTGCATTGATTTTAAAATTTGACCATGTAACAAAGTGATCTATTTCAGCCATAACAGCATGGATGGATATATGTGATTGAGTGATATATACTAGGACATCATCAGCAAATAGAGAGCACTTGTACTCGGTGCCTCCCACCTCAATCCACCTAATATTGGGGTTATGGCGAATTGATGAGAGCAGGTGCTCCGTCACTAGGATGTATAAGAAAGGGGACAGAGGACATCCCTGCCTTGTCCCATTGGTGATTGTGAAAGGTGATGAAAATGTTCTGATGCACCCCCTGGGCCTTGGGACACCCGGAGCCGGACCCTTTTTGGTGGATGCTGGTGGTTGTAGTCTTCGTGGCGGCGACCCGGTTCTGTGGCTCAGGGTGGTCAAACCAGTGGCGGAACTATTTATGTGGTTTTGATGTTTAAATGTCCGACTACGCCACCCGTGGATTGCGGTCAGAGTGAACCGCCGCTGCAGGGCAGACCGCTGAGGCTGGTGTTGTGGGTGCAGCAGAGCGTAGCATAACTCCCCACGGGAGGAGTATAGCCTCAGGGCAGTGTATGCGGAGGATGGGGGTGATGGTGCAGGGCAGCAGCAGTAACGACACGGAGTCAGTGATGCAGTCCAGGGCCTTTACTCACAGTTCTTATTATCCAGACCACGTCTGCAGGTAACGGCTGCCCACGTCGTACTGTGCTCACCAGGTGAGGGGCTCAGACAACTCCCAGATAACTTTGGAGCACTTCACAGGACCCCCTTTGTGTGTCCTTTGTCTGGCCTTTCTTACCAACCCTTCTGTCCGGCTGCCTCGGGCCTCCTCTTGGTAAACTTGGCGCCAGTTTCCCTGACCCTATGTGGTGCCTTCCTAGTGGGTGTAGCGAGGGGCTGCGCCACATAAAATGTCACAGCCTCCTGTTTCTAGCTGAGGGTCGTTTCCTGCCTCCACTAGTTTCGGGGACCGGTCTCCCCCTTTGGCCTGACCCCTCCACGCAGGTGGATTCGGGCGTGCGGTGGCGACTCGCCCGTCCGCACCCCTGGGATCCCTTCATTCCTCGTTCCTGGAGCCTTCTCCGCTCCTCTTCCTTCCTTCTCCCTCTTCCAGGCCTGGGCCTCTGTTACTACTCCCTTCTCAATGCACCCAGGAACTGCTTCCTCCCTGCTCCTGCACTACAGGGTTCCCCTTCCTCAGTGTTCCCTCCCCCCACTCCAGCCAGGGACAGGGACTGTCGTGCCCATCTCAGAGGCATATTGGTCGCCCTGCCCCACGGCAATGTGGTGTAATGCATGCAGGTGTCGGGTCCTGATCCACACTCCATCCTTACCTGAGAGTGAGATATCACACCTCTGGGTGAGGTGCAATACCTCTGTAGCAACCGAGCCCTCAGGGTGCTACAGTTCCATTTATCTTCAGCCTAGGTGACGTATTGTGATACAGGGCCGTGATTTTGGCTATAAAAGGGTCCCCTAGACCCCTACCCCAAGCTTTTTAAGAGAATCATATATGGCGTGCCAGGAGACTCTATGGAATGCTTTCTCAGCATCCAACGAGAGTATCTAATTACAAATTTTTAACTGCATCTAGCCCAGGAAATACTTTGTGCCTAGTAGCAGTGTCTGCTAGTCAGCGGATTATCCCGGCTGTTAAGCAAGCTACACCACCTGTAGTTTGGACACTTAATTTTTTCAAAGGAAATGCTTCGGGACCACGGGATACTCAGTGAAGAGCATTAGGAGGCACCCCAAGGCATAGGGGCTGGGACTGGCAGTAGGATGCCTTGCGGTGGACAGCCGAGCTCGATCCTTATAAAAGCTTTTTAACTGCAGCAGCTTTAGTGGACGCTACTGGAGCTGGAATTACGCGGCTGCTGGCATGAGACTTGCCCTCCAATAGATCCTTGTAAATGGATTTAAAGTGTATTCATTCAAATTAGAGAGACAATTTAAATTAAAAAGCTTAGAGCTGCCTCCACCACAGGGGGGCTCGCTCGACCCACCAGCAGACAGGCACCAGTATTGGGAGAGGGGGGCTGGCCGTCAGGGTTCACCGCGGCTCTGGCACAAACCCGGCGACACGGAGGTGGCACGGGCAGGAGCGGACTGAACGTGTCGGCTTCTCACTTTTTGGATTTTAGAAGGGCATGACATGCCTATATCTGTGTCTCCCCCTCCTTTTACTCCTCCACCTCTTTTCTTTTCGCATGACTATATGTACTTGTCACTTTTCCATGTGTTAGTTGTGTCTTCTGAGCAGTTTGTCAGCTTTTGGACACCTTTGAAGGTGTTTTCTATGTGTTTCTATGTGTTTTTGTTTGCCTGCCATTGGTTTTAACGGTGTTCGAAGGTGTTCGACGAACAGTTCGACGAACAGTTCGGCGAACAGTTCGGCGAACACACGGGTGTTCGACGAACCGAACCGAACTCGAACACTACGGGGGTGGCTCAACACTAGTCGTTAGCCGCCGTACGACCAGTGTTGGTCCGAGTTGATACTTAGTTACGCCCCTCTGGGTCCCTCCTTGCACCGTAGCACAGAGGTTCCACATCCCTGACCTGTAACAGTTTGCTTGGGCCATGGAACCCAGTGGCCCCCAGACCCCCGCAATCTTTGACCTGCACCAGGAGGTCTTACGTCAGAGGGCTCAACAGGAGTCGGTCCTGTCCTTCCTGCGGTCTGTTAACTCTCGCCTAGGCACTTTGTCCGATCCGTCTGTGTCCTTCTCTGGTCAAGCAGCGCCTGCTTACGCGGCACCGCAACCTAGTCCTTTTATGGCGTCCGGCTATGGACCCCGGCTCTCGGCACCTCCATGTTTTGCTGGCAACCCCGCCTTAGCTCGAGGTTTCATAAACCTGTGCACCCTGCACTTTGAACTCTTGGCACATCAGTTCATCTCTGACCGGGCCAAGGTGGCATTCATCATGTCCCATCTCACTGGGGAAGCACTAGCATGGCTAAATCCCCTGTGGGAGAGAGGGGATCCCCTGGTGTCCGACCTATCGTCTTTCCTCGCTGCTTTCCGGAAAGTCTTCGATGAACCAGGACGAAAATCCTCTTCAGCCTCCTCTCTGCTACGTCTCCGCCAAGAGAGTATCACCGTGGGCCAATATGCCATACGGTTCCGTACCCTCGCTTCTGAGCTTGCCTGGGACAACGAGGCTCTGGTGTCCATCTTCTGGGAGGGTCTTTCCGGTCGGATTAAGGACGAGTTAGCCGGTCGGGACATTCCTACCACCCTGGATGACCTGGTGTCACTAGCTACCCGGATTGACATCCGTTTCCAAGAACGTACCAAAGAGACTACCCGGGAGAGAAAGTTTCCTCGCCTTGCTCCTACTTTTCAGAGACCTGCCTCTCAACCAGTCACTCCCCGGGCGCACTTGCCCGAACCTATGCAGATCGACTGGACCAAGATGGTCAAATCTCGCCAAGAGTCACGCCGAGCCGAGGGGAGCTGTTTCTATTGTGGCAGTAAGGAGCACTTCATCCGTTCCTGCCCGGAGAAGCCGGGAAACTCCAGTGTCTAGGACCGCTCGGAGAGGTCATCCTAGGCAAAAGTAAGCCCTCTCCGTCCCTGACTTTGTCTGTCTCTATCTCCTGGGGAGAGAACCGTCACTTTGAAATTGCTCACCTGGATTCTGGAGCTGCTGGAAACCTCATTTCCCAGTCCCTGGTAGAGAGATACCGGATTCCCACCAAACCTCTGGCTGAACCATTGTCAGTCGCCTCCGTGGATGGAAGACTCCTTCCGGTGACCATCCTGCTCGTCACTAAACCCATAACCCTGCAGGTGGGAATGCTGCACTCTGAGAAGATCTCCTTCCATGTGCTGTCTGGACTCTCTCACTCCCTATTGCTAGGTCTACCCTGGCTCCAGACACATGAACCCGTGCTGAACTGGCAATCCGGTGAAGTACTCCGGTGGGGGCAGGATTGCCATGGGACCTGCCTGGTTCCGGTTCGCCCGGCTCGTCCTCCACCTACCCCGGCTAATTTACCCGGTCTACCGGCACCTTACTGGTGCTATGCAGATGTCTTCGGTAAAAAGGAAGCAGAGACACTGCCACC
Source organism: Phyllobates terribilis (assembly GCF_046119375.1). Taxonomy (NCBI): domain Eukaryota; kingdom Metazoa; phylum Chordata; class Amphibia; order Anura; family Dendrobatidae; genus Phyllobates; species Phyllobates terribilis. The sequence goes on along the minus strand of NW_027362761.1, from coordinate 13,962,947 downwards.
TCATAGGCCATATGATTGCCCGATCGACCGGGTACCCGGAGCCACTCCACCCCGTGGGCGTATTTACCCGTTGTTGTCGGCCGAAACCCGGGCCATGTCAGAGTACATCAAGAAGAATCTGGCCAGGGGATTCATCCGGAAACCTACCTCCCCGGCTGGAGCCGGATTCTTCTTTGTCAAGAAGAAAGATGGTTCATTATGCCCCTGTATTGACTATAGAGGACTCAACCAAATCAGGGTAAAAAACAAATACCCCCTGCCGCTCATCTCCGAGTTGTTTGACCGTCTTAAGGGAGCTAGGATCTTTACCAAGCTAGATCTACGCAGGGCGTATAACCTGGTCCGAATCCGTCAAGGAGACGAGTGGAAGACGGCATTCAATACCCGGGACTGTCACTATGAATACCGTGTGATGCCCCTCGGTCTCTGCAATGCTCCTGCCGTCTTCCAAGAATTGGTCAACGACATCTTCCGTGATCTTCTTTACTCTTGCGTGGTGGTGTATCTGGACAATATCTTGGTCTTCTCTCCGGATCTTCCCACACACCGGAGGGATGTTCGTCAGGTCCTGCTTAGGCTCAGGCAGAATCACCTCTATGCAAAATTCGAGAAGTGCCTCTTCGAGCAGACCTCTCTTCCATTCCTGGGCTATGTAATCTCCCAGACAGGCCTACGAATGGACCCCGAAAAGCTCTCTGCTGTCCTAATGTGGCTCCGTCCGGAGGGGTTGAAGGCGATTCAGCGATTCCTGGGCTTCGCCAACTACTATCGTCTCTTCATCCCGCACTTCTCTTCCCGGACTGCTCCCATATCTGCGCTCACCCGTAAGGGAGCAAATCCCAAGGAATGGTCACCCGGAAGCTGAGGAGGCCTTCCTTTCCTTAAAGCAAGCCTTCTCCTCTGCTCCAGTGCTGCACCGTCCAGACTGCAACAAACAGTTCTACCTGGAGGTTGATGCTTCCTCCTCTGGAGCCGGAGTGGTGCTCACCCAAAAGTCTTCATCCGGGAGAATGGTAACCTGCGGCTTCTTCTCCAAACTCTTCTCCTCGTCTGAGCGCAACTACTCCATAGGAGACCGAGAACTGTTAGCCGTTAAATTGGAGCTGGAGGAGTGGCGTTACCTGCTTGAAGGGGCTCTATACCCGGTGATCATCAATACGGATCACAAAAACCTGGCATATCTCCAGAATGCCCAAAGACTCAATCCGCGTCAGGCCCGGTGGTCTTTATTCTTCGTCCGCTTCGACTTCGTCCTACATTTCCGCCCGGCGGACATGAATGTCAAAGCCGACGCCTTGTCCCGATCCTTCCTGTCCTCCGATCAAGAGGAGGAGCCTATGCACATTATCGACCCCTCCAAAGTGATGAATGTGGCCCCCTTGGATCTGACTCGTCTTCCACCCGGTAAGACGTTTGTAGCGGTACCAGATCGTGAGAAGGTTCTTCACTGGGGTCATTCATCTAAACTACCCGGCCATGCTGGCCAAAAGAAGACCTTCCTACTCATTACCCGGCATTACTGGTGGCCTACCCTGCGCAAGGGTGGTAGACTTCGTCTTGGCCTCTTCGTCCTGTGCCCGCAACAAAGTTCCCAGACATCTTCCAGCCAGTCGCCTCCTGCCTCTTCCCGTACCTGCTGCCCCGTGGCAGCACATTGCCATGGACTTTATTACTGATCTCCCTGTTTCTGCCGGTTGTTCAGTCATTTGGGTGGTCGCCGACCGCTTCTCTAAGATGGCCCATTTCATCCCTCTGCCTGGTCTCTCGTCTGCATCGGAGCTGGTCAAGTATTTCTTCCGTCATATCTTCCGTCTCCATGGCCTACCCCTCCACATTGTGTCGGATCGAGGGGTTCAGTTCACCTCACGTTTCTGGAGAGCTACCTGTAAGCTACTGGATGTCTCCCTGGATTTCTTCTCTGCTTACCATCCACAGTCCAATGGCCAAGTGGAGCGTATCAACCAAATCCTTACCAGCTACCTCCGGCACTTTGTTAACGCTCACCATACCGATTGGGTGGAGCTCCTACCATGGGCCAAATTCTCCTACAACAACCATGAGAGCGAATCTACTTCTAAATCCCCGTTCTTCGTGGTCTACGGTCCACTTCCTCAGATTCCGTTTCACATCTCCGCCTCGGTGGACAACCCTGTCGCGGAGACTCTTGTCAGCGAATTCTCCACCATTTGGGAATATACTAGGTCCGCACTTCTTCAGTCCTCTGAGCGGATGAAGAAACATGCTGACAAGAGACGTCTGGATCCGCTTCAGTTCCGCCCGGGAGATAAAGTCTGGCTCTCTTCCAAACATGTCCGACTCAAAATACCCTCCTATAAGTTGGGTCCTCGGTTCATCGGTCCATTTGAAGTTCTCAAACAAATCAACCCAGTGGCCTACAAGTTAAAACTCCCGGCCACCTTACGGATTCCCAACTCCTTCCATGTATCTCTCCTCAAACCAGTTGTGTTTAACTCTTTTTCCAACAATCCAGGTACTCCCCCTGCTCCGGTTTCCGCTGAGGACGTTTTTGAGGTAGAGAACATTCTGGCCACTAAGAGGGTAAGAGGAAAAACCTTTTTCCTGGTGGATTGGAAGGGGTTTGGCCCAGAGGAGAGAACTTGGGAACCCAGGGAGAACATTCATACCCGGCTTCTCCTTGAAAAATTCCTTTCTGGCCTAAAAAAGAGGGGGCTTCAAGGGGGGGGTACTGTAGCATTGCAGAGGGGGCAGAGACACCTCCTCGCTCCCCGCGCTCCCCACTCTGTGTTCTCCAGCGCTCCTCTTCCTGCTGCCGGCGCGCGCAGCTCCCCGGGCACTGTGCTTGGGGCGCGCGCGCGAGCTCCCTCCCTCTTAAAGGGGCCGCGCGCGCCGTTCTAAGGAGTCCATGGCCAATAGCCAAGGGTCCTCCCATATATAAGGCACCTCCTCCAAAATGGAGGTGCTCGAGCAAAAGTTGTTGCACAGTGTTTCTGACCTCTGCTTCAGCCCTCAGGTCCCGCTACTAGCCTGACGACCAGTCTTGCCCGCCAGCCTGTTTCCTGCCTGCTACCTGCCTGTTACCTGCCGTGCCTGTCAGCCCGCTCACCTGGGAGCACTTTCCTGTTACATGCCTGTTACCTGCCGTGCCTGCCAGCCCGCTTACCTGGGAGCACTTGTCTGTTGGCTGCCTGTTACCTGCCGTGCCTGCCTGCCCGCTCACCTGGGAGCACTTGCCTGTGACCTGCCTGTTACCCGCTTGTCACTTGCCGTGACCACCTGCCAGTCTACCTAGAGACTCCTGCTGTCACTTGTCGTGACCACCTGCCAGTCCACCTGGAGGTTCCTGCCGTCACTTGCCGTGAACACCTGCCGGTCTACCTAGAGACTCCTGCTGTCACTTGCCGTGACCACCTGCCAGCCCACCTAAAGACTCCTGCCGTCACTTTTCATGTCTACCTGATAGCCTACCAGGAGGCTTCTGCTCGCCAGCCTGCCTGCTGTGCCTACCTGCTATTCGGGTCAGTCCCTGCCATCTGTACCGTGGGAGTCACCTGCTCCCTTACAAGGTCGTCCCCAGAGTAGCACCTGGTCCCTCGGCTCGGTCCGTCCCTGGTCACGGAGTTGTTAGTAGAGATGAGCGTTGTTCGACTCGAACTGTTTGCCAATCTCAAATTCGAGCTGTTTTGGGCGGTGTTCGAGTAGCACCTGGTCCCTCGGCTCGATCCGTCCCTGGTCACGGAGTCGTTAGCCGCCGTACGACCAGTGTCGGTCCGAGTTGATACTTAGTTATGCCCCTCTGGGTCCCTCCTTGCACCATAGCACAGAGGTTCCACCTCCCTGACCCGTAACACATATGCTGATGCGGTTGGCTCTGGGTTCCTCCTAATGCAGGACAATGCCAGACCTCATGTGGCTGGAGTGTGTCAGCAGTTCCTGCAAGATGAAGGCATTGAAGCTATGGACTGGCCCCCCGTTCCCCAGACCTGAATCCGATTGAGTACATCTGGGACATCATGTCTCGCTTCATCCACCAACGTCACGTTGCACCACAGACTGTCCAGTAGTTGGCGGATGCTTTAGTCCAGGTCTGGGAGGAGATCCCACAGGAGACCATCCGCAAACTCATCAGGAGCATGCCCAGGCGTTGTAGGGAGGTCATACAAGCACGTGCAGGCCACACGCAATACTGAGCCTCATTTTGACTTGTTTTAAGGACATTACATCAAAGTTGGATCAGCCTGTAGTGTGTTTTTCCACTTTAATTTTGGGGGTGACTCCAAATCCAGGCCTCCATTGGTTAATGCATTTGTTTTCCATTGATGATTTTTGTGTGATTTTGTTGTCAGCACATTCAACTTTTTACAGAACAAAGTATTCAATGAGAATATTTCATTCATTCATTCAGATCTAGAATGTGTTATTTGAGTGTTCCCTTTATTTTTTCTAGCAGTGTATATACAATACAGACCAAAAGTTTGGACACACCTTCTCATTTAAAGATTTTTCTGTATTTTCATGACTATGAAAATTGTACATTCACACTGAAGGCATCAAAACTATGAATTAACACATGTGGAATTATATACTTAACAAAAAAGTGTGAAACAACTGAAAATATGTCTTATATTCTAGGTTCTTCAAAGTAGCCACCTTTTGCTTTGATGACTGCTTTGCACTCTCATGGCATTCTCTTGATGAGTTTCAAGAGGTAGTCACTGGAAATAGTTTTCATTTCACAGGTGTGCCCTGTCAGGTTTAATAAGTGGGATTTCTTGCCTTATAAATGGGGTTGGGACCATCAGTTGTGTTGTGCAGAAGTCTGGTGGATACACAGCTGATAGTCCTACTGAATAGACTGTTAGAATTTGTATTATGGCAAGAAAAAAGCAGCTAAGTAAAGAAAAACGAGTGGCCATCATTACTTTAAGAAATGAAGGTCAGTCAGTCCGAAAAATTGGGAAAACTTTAAAAGTGTACCAAAGTGCAGTTGCAAAAATCATCAAGCGCTACAAAGAAACTGGCTCACATGAGGACCGCCCCAGGAAAGGAAGACCAACAGTCACCTCTGCTTCTGAGGATAAGTTTATCCGAGTCACCAGCCTCAGAAATCGAAGGTCAACAGCAGCTCAGATTAGAGACCAGGTCAATGCCACACAGAGTTCTAGCAGCAGACACATCTCTTCAACAACTGTTAAGAGGAGACTTTGTGCAGCAGGCCTTCATGGTAAAATAGCTGCTAGGAAACCACTGCTAAGGACAGGCAACAAGCAGAAGAGACTTGTTTTGGCTAAAGAACACAAGGAATGGACATTAGACCAGTGGAAATCTGTGCTTTGGTCTGATGAGTCCAAATTTGAGATCTTTGGTTCCAACCACCGTGTCTTTGCGCAACGCAGAAAAGGTGAACAGATGGACTCTACATGCATGGTTCCCACCGTGAAGCATGGAGGAGGAGGTGTGATGGTGTGGGGGTGCTTTGCTGGAGATACTGTTGGGGATTTATTCAAAATTGAAGGCATACTGAACCAGCATGGCTACCACAGCATCTTGCAGCAGCATGCTATTCCATTCGGTTCGCATTTAGCTGGACCATCATTTATTTTTCAACAGGACAATGACCCCAAACACACCTCCAGGCTGTGTAAGGGCTATTTGACCAAGAAGGAGAGTGATGGGGTGCTACGCCAGATGACCTGGCCTCCACAGTCACCAGACCTGAACCCAATTGAGATGAACCCAATGAAGCGAAATGCGCATTGGGTTGTTGGTGAGTGAGCAGTGACTATAATACTCTATATTCATGGATTGTTTATATGCTTAAAGTTGAGGTATAGTACCCAATTATATATGTAGGTTTAATCCACAAATATATTGATTTATGATTATGGACACACCTTCTCATTTAAAGATTTTTCTGTATTTTCATGACTATGAAAACTGTACATTCACACTGAAGGCATCAAAACTATGAATTAACACATGTGGAATTATATACTTAACAAAAAAGTGTGAAACAACTGAAAATATGTCTTATATTCTAGGTTCTTCAAAGTAGCCACCTTTTGCTTTGATGACTGCTTTGCACACTCTTGGCATTCTCTTGATGAGCTTCAAGTGGTAGTCACCAGAAATGGTCTTCCAACAATCTTGAAGGCGTTCCCAGAGATGCTTAGCACTTGTTGGCCCTTATGCCTTCACTCTGCGGTCCAGCTCACCCCAAACCATCTCGATTGGGTTCAGGTCTGGTGACTGTGGAGGCCAGGTCATCTGGTGTAGCACCCCATCACTCTCCCTCTTGGTCAAATAGCCCTTACACAGCCTGGAGGTGTGTTTGGGGTCATTGTCCTGTTGAAAAATAAATGATGGTCCAACTAAACGCAAACCGGATGGAATAGCATGCTGCTGCAAGATGCTGTGGTAGCCATGCTGGTTCAGTATGCCTTCAATTTTGAATAAATCCCCAACAGTGTCATCAGCAAAGCACCCCCACACCTTCACACCTCCTCCTCCATGCTTCACGGTGGGAACCAGGCATGTAGAGTCCATCCGTTCACCTTTTCTGCGTCGCACAAAGACACGGTGGTTGGAACCAAAGATCTCAAATTTGGACTCATCAGACCAAAGCACAGATTTCCACTGGTCTAATGTCCATTCCTTGTGTTCTTTAGCCAAAACAAGTCTCTTCTGCTCGTTGCCTGTCCTTAGCAGTGGTTTCCTAGCAGCTATTTTACCATGAAGGCCTGCTGCACAAAGTCTCCTTTTAACAGTTGTTGAAGAGATGTGTCTGCTGCTAGAACTCTGTGTGGCATTGACCTGGTCTCTAATCTGAGCTGCTGTTGACCTGCGATTTCTGAGGCTAGTGACTCGGATCAATTTATCATCAGAAGCAGAGGTGACTCTTGGTCTTCCTTTCCTGGGGCAGTCCTCATGTGAGCCAGTTTCTTTGTAGCGCTTGATGGTTTTTGCAACTGAACTTGGGGACACTTTCAAAGTTTTCCCAATTTTTGGCACTGACTGACCTTCATTTCTTAAAGTAATGATGGCCACTCGTTTTTCTTTACTTAGCTGCTTTTTTCTTGCCATAATACAAATTCTAACAGTCTATTCAGTAGGACTATCAGCTGTGTATCCACCAGACTTCTGCACAACACAACTGATGGTCCCAACCCCATTTATAAGGCAAGAAATCCCACTTATTAAACCTGACAGGGCACACCTGTGAAGTGAAAGCCATTTCCGGTGACTACCACTTGAAGCTCATCAAGAGAATGCCAAGAGTGTGCAAAGCAGTCATCAAAGCAAAAGGTGGCTACTTTGAAGAACCTAGAATATAAGACATATTTTCAGTTATTTCACACTTTTTTGTTAAGTATACAATTCCCCATGTGTTAATTCATAGTTTTGATGCCTTCAGGTGAATGTACAATTTTCAAAGTCATGAAAATACAGAAAAATCTTTAAATGAGAAGGTGTGTGCAAACTTTTGGTCTGTACTGTATATATATATATATATATATATATATACAGTATATATATGTTTGATGTATGATTTATATGATTAGAGATTTATTGAGCACTATGTCACTTTATACCTACAGAATTAATTAGAGTATATATAGTATTGGGCTATTTCTGTTGCTCACTCACCTTTCTGTGCATCATTACACATGTTGTTGGATTCTTAGAATAATATTTGTTTTTGTCTTTTATTCAATAACATTTACATCTTTTAAACAATGTGGATGTATTTTGGTCCTGGCATTTTTTCTTCGTTGGATGTATACAAAATCCTTGCAGATGTCCTTGGTGGGATTTGAACCCAGGATCCCAGCGCTGCAAGGCTTCAGTGCTAACCACTGAGCCAATGTGCTGCCGTTCACCATGTGATATCTAACAGACTTGAGAAACTTGCACCTACTGCCATTCTATCTTCAGCTCCTTTGTGAGAAACTAATGTATTTGGGCAGCCACTCAGTCTACCAAATAGATTTCCTGAGAAAGAAATTGGGGATGGCTTCGCTACTGGTACTGGGGGTAGTGCTAATACCATGGCGTTGTACCATAGTTCACTGTAAATATTACAGGCTGGTAGGAGGCAAGCAGATTCCCACAGAAAAGTACCTGCAGTAATGTTCAGGGACTCTTGTTTGTGGAAGGCGCAGACGATACCGGGAGAAATATTGGCGGCTAGGGACCGAGTACGGACACCCGGCCGCCGTCGGCATGAAGTTGTGGACCGCTTCCACCTCCACGAGCCTAAAAGGCCACATTTCAACTGCAAGCAGCTTTAGAGGACTTCCTGGGAGAAATGACAGCTAGAGTTGATACGGTTTCCCAAGTCTTTTCACCAAGCTAAAGAATATGACTGTGGTGCAATACAACTCACCGACAAGTTGTGGACTGGCTCCGTACCGTCCCCATTCACTTGACCACGTGTTTGTTGTTAGGCGATCCTTCCCAGTAAGTCCACTGGGGAGGGCACAGGTAATGTTGTAGGACCCGTGCTTGTGTAAGGCGGAGACGATACCGGGAGAAATAGTGGCGGCTGGGGACTGAGTATGGACACCCGGCCGCCGCTGGCATGAGGTTGTGGACAGCTTCCGCCTCCACGAGCCTAAAAGGCCACATTTCAAGTGCAAACAGCTTTAGAGGACTTCCTGGGAGAAATGACAGCTGGAATAGATACGGTTTCCCAAAAGTCAGTCCTTTTACCGAGCTAAAAAAATATGGCTGTGGTGAAGTACAACTCACCGACAAGCTGTGGACTGGCTCCGTACCGTCCCTGGCCACATTCACTTGTCCACGTGTTTATGGTTAGGCGGTCCTTCCCAGTAAGTAAACTGGGGAGGGCACGGGTAATGTTGTAGGACCCGTGCTTGTGGAAGGCGGAGACGACACTGGGACAAATAGTGGCGGCTGGGGACCCAGTATGGATACCATAAGGTTGTGGACAGCTTCCGCCTCCACGAGCCTAAAAGGCCACATTTCAAGTGCAAGCAGCTGTCAAAAATTTGTCAGTATAGTATTGCAGCCTGTGGGTGGCTGGCTTCATACTTGCTCTTTCATTTCAAGGAATAGGGTAGTGACAACTGAATGCTGCACTGGGATAAGGACGCGGACGGTGATTGTTGCAAGTCTGCGAGCACAGGTGCATGGCGGGATGCTTCGTCGCATGCGCCAAGGATTACTTATGATGGGCACACTTTTAGGCAGTGACCTGGGAGTCAGAGATGCTTCCAGGGGTCTTCCTCATGCTGTTCCCATGTCTTTTCAGCACTGTATGCATGTGTCTGATGTGTCACACACCACATGGCCAGATAAGGTTGTAAAATGTTAAAATGACATTTCCCAGTGAGTGCATTTGTCTTGGTTGAAAGCAATGCAAAAGTGCAAAAATGCATCAAAAACGCTACTTGTGGAGGAGCATTTTTGTTTTTGTATATTTATTTTGCCTTATATACATATATATCATTACCCTCGAAAGGATGTTCCTTAACATATTTCCCAGGAAAATCCATTTTGGTTTCGTTTTGGTATGTTTTATTGTCAGTCCGTAAAAGTGGCGTAATACCTCTGACCACATTGTTGACAGCAGTGACCTGGGAATCAGAAATGCTGCCAGGAGTCTTCCCCATACTGTTCCCATGTCATTTGAACACTGTTCCCATCGATTTTGGCAATTTTTAGGCCCTCTGCAGACCGCCGAGGGGAGCCGTCTGAAAAATGGTTGAGTTTCCCATAGACTTACATTGGGCTCGTTTCTTGGGTCGAGCACCCGAGCATTCCCATTTGCTTGACCTGAGCATCGAGCACCCGAGCATTTTAGTGCTCGCCCATCACTACTCTTAGGCTATTATCAACTCTGATCAAATTTACAACTTCATTTGCTAAAAAGGAACCCCAAATTTGAAGGGAACCTGAGTTCCTATGTTTTTGTGCATAGTTGAGTGGCTTGGCCTTGTTTCCATGAAGACCATTTCTGGACTGACTTCTCCGAACAGTAAATGGGCATAGCTAGGTCTTACTGATTGCTGCTAGTTCTGAGCTGATGGCACTGCTGGACATCTTCAAATTTCGAAGGGAAATTAGCATGATGTGTCTTTTGCTGTGTTACGTTGCATGGGGGGGAAAGCCATGGTCAAGGTACTCGTTTTTTATGGTCTGGCTTGTTACATAAAAGTGGGGGTCCTGGCTGGGTGTGTGGACTTGTGCTATGGGGGGTGCTACGCCCTTTCAGGCTGCATGTTACCGATGTTGGGTTGGCCAGCAGTAGATGTTGAACAGTTCAAAGAGGGAGACCACCAGTCAAAAATAAACTTTTTACTCAACGATATCTTGGATGGAAACATATACATTAGATAGCAGGTACAAACTTTATGAACATTTCCTTCACAATACAGAGCATTTTCCACACACAGAGAACAAATGAGTAACGAATTGGAACTATCTCCAATGTTTCACTTTCCATCACCACAACCCAGCTCAAAATTAGTCCAGTTAGCATAAGTCCTATTCTCAACCTGCGGTTCCACGTGTTCTTTCCCCTCAAGGGAACTATGTTGCCAGTATGGCTGGTATTTAACTTCTCTGTCACAGAAGCTCTGGAACTCAAGCCTGGGGAACTCTCCATCTCATGTACTCTGTCCCATCTTGGCCTGTTACCTGAGTTATAAACTCTGGGCTGTACTGCTAGGCATCTTCTTCCAGGACCCGCCTCCATTTGATCACTCTATCCTCCTGTCAGTTTTCCTTTTCTCTTTACTCCGATTCATGCTAACCACCATCTCGATCTCTCCTCACTTCAGGACACCCACATCATGCGGCACTGTTTACTGTCCAGAACTTGCGTCTACTTCAGATACACACTGACAGGAAACTGTCTGTGTCCCTTCACTTAGCCCCTCCCACTCTGGACTAGTTCCAATTATTAAATCTAACTCTCCCTACTGTCAGGCAGAACACAATACCAACACTATTAACGAATATCACAGTTCACTTTACACAATACACATGTTCTTCAAGGAGGAACGTGGGCAGTATGTCCATCTCCTTACAGCTGCATTAAGTTTCATTGGATGATCACCACATCTACAGTCCGCAACGTTGCTCATTTCTTATTGTCCTTAATACTGAGAAATACATTCAGATAATTATCCCTCAAAAAGCCCTGATCTCAATATCATCAAGTTCATCTGTGATTACATGAAGAGACAGAATGTTTTGAGCAAGACTACATCCATATAAGATATGTTGTTAGCTCTCTAAAATATTTGAAACAACCTGCAAGTTCCATTAAAAACTGTATATAATTATATGTAGAAGAATTAATGCTTTAAAGGAAATGAGAGAGAGAGAGAGACTCACAGTGACTGGTTGTTCAAGATAAGCCATCACCAGAAGCAGCTGAATGCGCATGAATATTAAAGAGGTTGTCCATTACACTACATAATGCCCCCATCTATTTATACAGTGGAAAGAAGATTTTTTGTAATTACTTTCCATTGTTTTTGTTGCCTGTGAGCGGCGCTATCGCTGACCGCTCACTAGGCATCATGTGACCCGGCTGCAGCCTCGACTGACATCCGCTGATGTCACGTCAAGTTCTAGCTGCAGCCTGGCGTGACCCAGTGACGCGCTAACCCCTGATTGATGGGCTGTGGGCAGGGTTTCACCACATTTCACAGCCCAGCATCCACCGCGTGCTTTCCCTCTCCTCTGCATTCATTGGGAAAGCGCGCGCTGGATGCTGGGCTGTGACGCGTGGTGAAACCCCGCCCACAGCCTATCAATCAGTGGGGAGTGCGTCAGTGGGTCACGCCCGGCTGCAGCCAGAACTTGACGTGACATCAGCGGATGTCAGCCGAGGCTGCAGCCGGGTTACATGATGCCTAGTGAGCGGTCAGCGATAGCGCCGCTCACAGGCAACAAAAACAATGGAAGGTTGTCAGGAATTCCAACACACACCAGGGAGATCACGCAATATCTCACCATGCCGTCACGCTGTCCGTATTTTGTCCGGAGTCGCGAGAACGCGATCCAGACTACTCGCTATGTGGATATCGGCAAGCGACCAGTGAGCGTATGGCACCACACCTCGGGGATCCCAAAGCCTGGAATCCGTGTTTAACGCCCTTCGTATGGTCACTGTCAGCTTCACGATAGCCCAATTATTAATATTCTCTGCCACCACCGGCCGAGTTTGAAATATAATACAGGCCTGGCCGGACGTCTGCCTTTTGGTAGTGTATATGGCTTCGGGGAAGGGAACGATTACAGAACAAAAGAAACAGAACTATTAAATTTTTATGTTTAATCCAAAAGGGAGGCAGTGTTTAGGAAAAATATATACATAAGGATGTTACAAAGGAGACATTAAATATATACGCAGTTACATAAAATAAACGGGAGGAAAGAAGATAACTTACTTACACTATACGATCGCTGAGACGATTCAATATAGGTGGAGGAGGGGCTCCCCAGTTAGATTATGCTGTTATTGAACAGGACCCGTTGCTTATAATTCTTATTCCCCCCTGGCAATGAGTGCTCCTGTCTTCTCCATGGATTCTCTTATACCTAAGGGGAGATCTGCCCACACGCCCCTTGTGGTGACATCATGTGGGCCGGTCTCCAGCCTGTACATTTTTATTAAAAGAGCTAACTTCTGCGATAACTCATCGCTCGTTGATCGCAGAAGCTTGCAAACTGCGCCATTTTTTCCCTTATGATTTTATCTTTACTTAGAGACCACACATCACATAGCTGCAGTCTGCTATTCCGATGCTATTGCGCTACAGCTCTCTGATTTTGGTTACAGCCCTGGAAAACTACCTATACATTCCTGGGCTGATTTGGTCACTACACATATGGGTCCCGTTACTGTCGGACGTATGGAACTCACAAGATTTCATATTTCATATCGGAGACAGTTCGTCTGCAAATTTCCCTTTGCGTCTGAGCAGCGTAACGCGTAGGGTCTCTGGTGCCAGCAGGTAATTATCCTTCCATATATTTTTTATTTACTTATTTTCTTGACTTGACCACTCAGGAATGCCTGGCTTGTTATTTATATGTGGATCAACTGTGCCACGTCATATATGACTTTGGTGACACAATCTGGCCAATACCTCTAAAATATGGGCCCCTATTGCCAATAGACCATCTCTCCTACTCATTCCTTGATTCACTTATATTATTTAGGAGGGTTTGGTTTGTCATAAACACATATTTTGACTGGTTGTGCTGTGCTATTTATAGCCAGGGTTGCTTAGTAGGTCTACATTAATCGAATGTTATATAAGTGATGTAAAATATACCTTTGGCACATAACATAGTGGGGTTTATTGCTATTTTTATGCATATTATCATGAATTCCCCCATATGAAGATTGCACATGTTTTTGTCTGTTTTAAATGCTTTTAAAAAATTTTTCTTTTGTTGTCTAAATGTAATCATGTAATAAAGATTTTTTTCACTTTTCCAACATTGGGTGTGCATGGTTATATATCCTGAGTCTTTTTCTTCGGAATAATTTTGTGTCTTTACATCAGGTTACTGTAGCACCCCTTTCTATTTGTGATTATTATTCCCCAGCAGTGCCCACTTTTTCTTTTTGTGTACAAATTTCCCTTTGAGGCTCGGGAAGCAGCTTCACGGGTTCCACACAGATTAATGCAAGCCTGCGTTTTAATTACCTACTGCGTCTTTCAGAGACAAGATGCTTGCTTCCTAACGAAGTTATAACGCTCCTTGGCTGGCATTGTTTGCATAAACTATTTCCCAGGCATGTGCTAATTGGGGCTTTTGTGCTGAGGAAAATGGGACAGCTCGATGCTGACAAGTGCTGATAATTTGCAGTAAGACACGGTATAATTGTCATCTCTGGACAAACACTACAGGAGAGGGAATGGGAGAAGGGGCTAATATTCTGTTAATATGTCCCTGGCATTAATATTTCCCTGACAAATGTAATTACAAAAAATCTTCTTTCCACTGTATAAATAGATGGGGGTATTATGTAGTGTAGTGGACAACCTCTTTAAGCCAAACTGAATGTTCATGTATATTGGCAGTTCTGAGAGAGTTGTTGACCAAATGAATGTTTGTATTAAAGCTATATAAAATGTATGGACATGTTAAGTTCCAGTTCCATCTTTTGATATGGTTGTGTGCTCCTTTATTAACCTTATTTTTTAGATATACAGTTGGTCTAGAAAATTCTTGCTTTGCTGTACATTGCCAGACTTACATGATAAAATGTTGTTTGTGCTACCACTAGAAGGAATTCACCAAATATTACTTTATCTTCCAGTTTAACATAAAATTATCTGCACTAATCTCCCAAGCCCCCTCTAGTGACAGCTGTATACATGAAAATTTAGACTTCCAGCACAAGGATTTGAATCTCTGTATTAGTAATGCAGAGTTCACATGAGGATTTTTTGGTATTAGATCAAATGGCAAAAAATGCCCAAACACTCCACTTAAGTTATATTCTTCCTGTAACTCCATCTCTATTGAAACAGTTGTTTCAACAATAAAAAAAAGAAAACTAGTAGAGTTCCTAATTGGCATGCTATGCTTTCCAATTTCTGTTGTGAGTAAAGAAATTAGCTCCAGTGTTTACATTTCTTTTGCCTAAAAAGCCCTCACAATTAATACCCCGAGACTCAACATTTTTTTAAGACCTTATAAATTGATACTAATATAAACTGTACGCAGCTCACAGAGACAACATTAACTTCATTCTTACATTTCTTCTGAAAGGTATTTTGGCAGCAAGATTTCCTGGCATCAGTTCCAGACACTTCACTTGATACTGTCAACAGTGGCGTAAGAAGACAGAAGAGTAAGTCATTGAGATGCAAGGCCAATTGCTAGAAAGTCTGCTCTGGCATGCTAGATCATGCATGCTGACAAATTAACAATGCTGTCTACTATACAAAGGCAAGACTTTTGTTTTTTCTACAAGAAAGGGAATCGTCTAAAATGATTGCTGCCTTCACCGGCTTATTCACAGTTCACGAGTCTCCACAACACTTTGATTAACCTTAAGAATGCCAAGCAGCTGGGTCAAGCACCTTGCAGCAAAAGTTTTTCTGTTTGTTTTTGTTTGATTTTAGTTAGACTTTTAATTACTAGCTTGTGTTTCTTTGTTTCATAAAGGCAACAACAACTCCATGTTGAGTTGAATTGGTAAGTATAGTAAAAAATAAAATATTTGCCAAGAATTTAACATCCTTGTGGGTCTTTGAAGGTACCACACCCTGGTTTCCTGTGAAAAATTAGTTGGTATTTTCAAAATTCTGTGAGTTTTAACTATTGATTGTAGAAAACTTTACTTCCTAATTTCCTTCTGCAATGAAATACTAAAAAGTCAATAAACAGTATAGTAGTTGCACGAAATGGGGCAAGTGAAAAGTGGGGAGCCGATTGTCAGACGCAGTCAGGCTCTCCATAGTGAAGATTGTTTACCATCTCTGACTGCCTGATTGCTGTATACACAGCACTGAACAAGCACTCTGAATACAGTAAAGGACCTATAGATCATATGATCACTGGGTGCATGGAGGGAGCAGAAGCTGAGGGAGGAGCTAGAAGCAAACTCCTCCCTCCTCTGGTCTACATATAACCTTACCAGTAGCATCTGCCATCTCCTATCTCAGTAATGTAACACACAGGTTTTACTTGTAAATCAAGAATTTTGAGAATGATCAGTCCAGGAGGAGAAAGAAGTGGATTTCTCTAATAAGACCGTGTACTGGGGTGGTCTCTCCCAGAATATAGCGGGCCGAGGACAAAGAACAAGACTAGACAATTTGCCAAGGAACTACTTTTTACTAACAAAGGAACCTGAGTTAATCCAACAACACAAGAAAGAAACACAGTTAAATTTTACCAACACACCTAGTCCAGTTTGGCTAGGACCCCTGTGCTGCACAACCAATATGCCAAGGACATTCTAGTGGATACATGATAATTTGCCTGACCTGTGGTTCCGTCTAATGTGGTAACTGGAAATTACCCAAGGACAAGGGTGTAATTAGATTGGTGCAAGAGGCGGCCCCTGCAGTGGTGCAGCGCAGAGATTCACAAACTTAACAACTCTCTAAAGATTACAATTTTGTTAGGCTATCTGTACACAAGTTCCCCCTAATGAGGTGAGTATTTAGCTCTGATTCACAGTCCTACTAGCAAATAATGTCTCTAACTGAGGATCTATGCTTGGCACCAAAACCCTCTAAAGTTTGCATGCACGCTCGCACCGCGATTCCTGTGGTGGGGCCTGAGCTCAGGACTTACCGAACGAAACCTGATTGTAGAAGAGGGCAGCAGATAGTCCGTTTTGCCATAGCTGGATGGCCAAGGAGTGGATCATGGACTTGTCACCTGGACCATAATTTCAGCCCAATCAGCTATAGGAGGGACCTTCATGTCACAGCAGGTGCCTTGGGGATAATCCAACCGTAGTCACCCCCCCCCAAAGTAATTTTTCCTCTCTAACAGGAGTCACAGGAGCATATACACTTTTCTCCAGTACTCTGATCATATTCTAGCAAACAGTGAACTCTGAGCTTCCAGGATGGAAGAAGATTCTCCTCCTCCAGTCTGCTCTAACGTCCTTCTGAAAAACACTATGAGGTCTGCCCCAGAGTCTATTCAAGAGGCAACAGTGACCTCTGGCGGCCGGAGTCCAATACTGCAACAATGTCTATTCATTACCATCTCACATGCCACCCCACTAGAGGTTAGCGTCCTCGACACATCTTCCCGGATGAAATGGTCCTGCACATAGCGTCCTTTGCAGGACCAGAGCTGTCGACTCCCCCAGTGCACTATTGCTTGGGACAGCCACAGGTTGGACTAGGGCTGTCATCTCTTCCTTTATATCGTCTCTAGGAGGAACAGCAAGTTGTGAAATAGTCTCTCTGGGGGACCATATTACAACAGACGCTAACTCAGTCTGCAAGGGGGCGGGTACAGCACACCAATCAACATCTATGGGCGGGTTCACTCTCCTCAGCTCAGGTTCAGGTGTCGCCTCAACGACCGCTGGTTCTTCAAACTGGCACCGTCGCAGCATGTTGAGATGGAGATTCCTAGTCAGCCCCCCAGTCCCAAATGGTTCCACCTCCTACACTGGGATATTGGGCCCCACTCTCCTTTTCATCACATACTGTACTGCCTCCCACCAGTCATATAACTTCCCAGAGCGCTTTTTGACTCTGACTAGCACTCTTTTTCCTGGAGCAAACATTTTTTTCTGTACAGGTCTCTGGTCATGATGTGTCACCTGTCTCAACCGATCACCCACCACTCTCTGCACTGTTCTCAACATGCCGCCGGTGCTCCTGGACCCATGTAGTAGTGTTCCGAGGAGGGTCAGCCATGGGTAGGTCTTCAATCTCCCTATCTGCCCTCCCAAACATCAGCATGTGGGGCGAGTACCCTCTCATGCTGTGCACCCAATTGTTATAGGCCCACATCAGTTCAGGCAGATACTCAGGCCAGCGCGCTTTTTGATCATTCTCCAGAGTCCACAGTATTTGCTGGAGGATGCGGTTGAAGTGTTCACACGCACCGTTGCCTGCAGATGATAGGACGTCATACTAGACTGCTCAAGATCATACAGGCGATAAAGTTCCTTCATTAAGGTGCCCTGGAAACACTCTCCTTGATCAGAATGAATCTTCCGTGGACACACAAATACTTCAATGAAGTGATGACATACCGCCTCAGCAGCTGATTCTGTGGTCTAGTCTCCGGTAGGTACCGCCACTTTGTATTTAGTGAAATGATCAGTTATCACCAAACAATACAATTGTCCTGAACAGGAGTACCCTATTTGCACATAGTCTAACATGAGTATCTTCAATGGAGCGGACGTCCAGATGGTCTGAACAGTAGCTCGCTTTTCCAGACTCTTGCTCAATCCACATGATCGACATTTTTGGCACACCTCAATTACCATCTTTTCCAGATCTGGGCAGTATATTATTCTCTGTAACTACTTACAAGTCTTTTCGCTCCCAAAATGATCTCTCGGGCAGCTACTGGACCTAAAGACATGGGAATTATAACCTGATGTTGGTGCTGCAACTTCGACTGTAAAGTAGATTTTAAAAGGCCCTGAGTCACACTCAGTTTATCCCACTGACGCCACGTTTTTTCCCCCTTCGAAGACAGCCCTGCCCGCTCTTCTGGCCGAGGCCAAATATTGGCCTGGACCCAGTGTTTCACCTGCTGCACATCTCTGTTGTCGTTCTGGGCCTGTTCCCAATCCATAGGAGCTTTTCCAAGCACTGTGGGCATTCCAGAGGCCAACCCACTTAAATGTACTATGCTCTGGAAGACAGGCAGGTGGCCTAGGTCGGGGATCTCAGTGTCCTCGAGTTCATTATCGATACACCTAGCCGGTGGTCCCATCGGACCCCAGGATAACCCATCTGTGTTTCCATTTTCCCTGCCTGACCATAACTTGATGCGGTATTTAAACTTAGTCAACAGTGCCATCCACCTCTGTTCTAGCGCCCCCAGTTTGGCATTTTCCGGGTGGGCCAATGGATTGTTGTCAGTCATTGCTACCACTTCATCCCCTGTTACGTACTCTGCAAATCGTTCCATCATAGCCCAAACCTAAGCCAGTGGCTCTAGCCTGAATGAACTATAGTTTGCGTGATTATGCTCTGTCTCTCTTAGGGCACGGCTTCCATAGGCGACCACTCTCTCCCGGCCATCCTGTACCTGCAATAACACTGCTCCCAGACCATGCAGGATTCCGTCTGTGTAGAGTAGGAACGGAGTATCAAACTGAGCATAAACCAGAATCGTTACGCTGGTTAGGGTGGCTTTCACATCCTCAAAGGCCTTCTGTTGTTGAGTACCCTACTGAATGGAAAGATTCTTGGCCCTCAAGAAGTGCCTCTCAGCAGCTCATTCAAAGAACCAGCCAGATGGGCGAACTTTGGGATAAACCACCGGTAATATCCTGCCAGTCTCAAAAAGGCTCTCACCTCTCGCATCCCTTTTGGCTGAGGCAACTTCTGGATGGCCTCAACCTTGCTGGGAGCTGGCTGTACTCCTTTGGGAGTCACTATATGACCCAGGTATTCTATATGGTCTCGGAACAATTGCCATTTCTTGGGCTCGATCTTCAGTCCATGGTCTCGAATTCGCTGCAGGACCTGCCGTAGATTTTGCATATGATCCTCGAATGATATCGCGAACACCACTACATCGTCCAGGTACAGTGGTGGCCAAAAGTATTGGCACCCCTGCAATTCTGTCAGATAATACTCAGTTTCTTCCTGAAAATGATTGCAATCACAAATTCTTTGGTATTATTCTCTTCATTTAATTTGCTTGCAAGGAAAAAACACAAAAGAGAATGAAGCAAAATTCAAATCATTGATCATTTCACACAAAACTCCAAAAATGGGCCAGACAAAAGTGTTGGCACCCTCAGCCTAATACTTGGTTGCACAACCTTTAGCCAAAATAACTGCGAACAACTGCTTCCGGTAACCATCAATGAGTTTCTTACAATGCTCTGCAGGAATTGTAGATCATTCTTCTTTGGCAAACTGCTCCAGGTCCCTGATATTTGAAGGGTGCCTTCTCCAAACTGCCATTTTGAGATCTCTCCACAGGTGTTCTATGGGATTCAGGTCTGGACTCATTGCTGGCCACCTTAGACGTCCCCAGTGCTTTCTCTCAAACCATTTTATAGTGCTTTTGGAAGTGTGTTTTGGGTCATTGTCCTGCTGGAAGACCCATGACTTCTGAGGGAGACCCAGCTTTCTCACACTGGGCCCTACATTATGCTGCAAAATTTGTTGGTAGTCTTCAGACTTCATAATGCCATGCACACGGTCAAGCAGTCCAGAAAGCAAAGCAACCCCAAAACATCAGGGAACCTCCGCCATGTTTGACTGTAGGGACCGTGTTCTTTTCTTTGAATGCCTTTTTTTTTTTCCTGTACAGTCATGGCCAAAAGTTTTGAAAATGACAACAAAATTATATTTTCACATGATCTGCTGGCCTCTGGTTTTTATTAGTGTTTGTCTGATGTTTATATCACATACAGAAATATAATTGCAATCATATTATGAGTACCAATAGGTTATATTGACAGTTAGAATGAGTTAATGCAGCAAGTCAATATTTGCAGTGTTGCCCCTTCTTCTTCAAGACCTCTGTAATTCTCCCTGGCATGCTCTCAATCAACTTTTGGACCAAATCCTGACTGATAGCAGTCCATTCTTGCATAATCAATGCTTGCATTTTGCCAGAATTTGTTGGTTTTTGTTTGTCCACCCGTCTCTTGATGATTGACCACAAGTTCTCAATTGGATTAAGATCTGGGGAGTTTCCAGGCCATGGACCCAAAATCTCTATGTTTTGTTCCATGAGCCATTTAGTTATCACCTTTGCTTTATGGCAAGGTGCTCCATCATGCTGGAAAAGGCATTGTTGGGCGCCAAACTGCTCTTGGACGGTTGGGAGAAGTTGCTCTTGGAGGACATTCTGGTACCATTCTTTATTCATGGCTGTGTTTTTAGGCAAGACTGTGAGTGAGCCGATTCCCTTGGCTGAGAAGCAACCCCACACATGAATGGGTTCAGGATGCTTTACAGTTGGCATGAGACAAGACTGGTGGTAGCGCTCACCTCTTCTTCTCCAAATAAGCTGTTTTCCAGATGCCCCAAACAATCGAACAGGGGATTCATCAGAGAAAATGACTTTGCCCCAGTCCTCAGCAGTCCACTCCCTGTACCTTTTGCAGAATATCAGTCGGTCCCTGATGTTTTTTCTGGAGAGAAGTGGCTTCTTTGCTGCCCTCCTTGAAACCAGCCCTTGCTCAAAGAGTCTCCGCCTCACAGTGCGTGCAGAAGCACTCACACCAGCGTGCTGCCATTCCTGAGCAAGCTCGGCACTGCTGGTAGTCCGATCCCGCAGCTGAAACAGTTTTAAGATACGGTCCTGGCGCTTGCTGGTCTTTCTTGGGCGCCCTGGAGCCTTTTTGACAACAATGGAAGCTCTCTCCTTGAAGTTCTTGATGATGCGATAGATTGTTGACTGAGGTGCAATCTTTGTAGCTGCGATACTCTTCCCTGTTAGGCCATTTTTGTGCAGTGCAATGATGGCTGCACGTGTTTCTTTAGAGATAACCATGGTTAACTGAAGAGAAACAATGATACCAAGAACCAGCCTCCTTTTAAAGTGTCCAGTGATGTCATTCTTACTTAATCATGACTGATTGATCGCCAGCCCTGTCCTCATCAATACCCACACCTGTGTTAATGGATCAATCACTAAAACGATGTTAGCTGCTCCTTTTAAGGCAGGACTGCAATGATGTTGAAATGTGTTTTGGGGGTTAAAGTTCATTTTCTGAGCAAATATGGACTTTGCAAGTACAGTAATTGCTGTTAAGCTGATCACTCTTTGACATTCAGGAGTATATGCAAATTGCCATTACAAAAAATGAAGCAGTAAACTTTGGAAAAATTACTATTTGTCTCATTCTCAATACTTTTGGCCATGACTGTACACTCTATGTTGATGCTTTTTCCCAAAAAGCTCTACTTTTGTCTCATCTGACCAGAGAAAATTCTTCCAAAACGTTTTAGGCTTTCCCAGGTAAGTTTTGGCAAATTCCAGCCTGGCTTTTTTATGTCTCGGGGTAAGAAGTGGGGTCTTCCTGGGTATCCTACCATACAGTCCCTTTTCATTCAGGCGCCGACGGATAGTACGGGTTGACATTGTTGTACCCTCGGACTGCAGGGCAGTTTGAACTTGTTTGGATGTTAGTCGAGGTTCTTTATCCACCATCCGCACAATCTTGCTTTGAAATCTCTCGTCAATTTTTCTTTTCCGTCCACATCTAGGGAGGTTAGCCACAGTGCCATGGGCTTTAAACTTCTTGATGACACTGCGCACGGAAGACACAGGAACATTCAGGTCTTTGGAGATGGACCTGTAGCCTTGAGATTGCTCATGCTTCCTCACAATTTGGTTTCTCAAGTCCTGAGACAGTTCTTTGGTCTTCTTTCTTTTCTCCATGCTCAATGTGGTACACACAAGGACACAGGACACAGAGGTTGAGTCAACTTTAATCCATGTTAACTGGCTGCAAGTGTGATTTAGTTATTGCCAACACCTGTTAGGTGCCACAGGTAAGTTACAGGTGCTGTTAATAACACGAATTAGAGAAGCATCACATGATTTTTCAAACAGTGCAAATACTTTTGTCCACCCCCTTTTTTAGGTTTGGTGTGGAATTGTATCCAATTTGGCTTTAGGACAATTCTTTTTGTGTTTTTTCATTGAAGACAAATTAAATGAACATAATAATACCAAAGAATTTGTGATTGCAATCATTTTCAGGAAGAAACTGAGTATTATCTGACAGAATTGCAGGGGTGCCAATACTTTTGGCCAACACTGTATATCAACAAGGACTCGAAGTTCAGGTCACACTGGGGTACCTGGGGTAATGTGCCCCTTCCTGGGGTAGTGTGACTCAATCTAGGCCCCTTCCTGGGGTAGTGTGCCTCATCCTGGGCCACTTACTGGCATTATGTGCTCCTTCAGGGGGATAATCTGTCTCATCCTGGGCCCCTTCCTGGGGTAATGAGCCCCATCCTGGGCCCATTCCTGGGGTACTGTGCCCTATTCTTCAACACATTAAAAAAAAAAAAAGATTCTACTTACCTTACCCCGGTTCCCACATCATTCCGTGAAGTCCTCTTCTCTACCGGTGTCACGGGTGTGTCGCCACGAAGATCGTCGCAATTACACAGCCTGACTTCTCGCAGCTGAGTTTTTGGTGCTTGGTGTTTTTCGGCAGGAAGGGAGTTAATTCTCTCTCTCTGTGCTAGACGAGGCCCAGCCTCGTCCAGCTGCAGTTAATTCTGCAGTATTGGGACTCCTTCAAATACCTGCCGTTCTGATAGGGTAGTTGTCGGTGAAAGCTTCTCAGGCAGACTATCAGAGCGATACGTGGTATTGTGGAGTTAGGAGCGAAGTGTACTCGGTGTGGTTTTATCCCTTCCTCGCTTTATTCTTTATCCCCTTACCCGTTGGTGTTCCCTCCGTTGTAGTGGTGTAAGTTTTTGTATGCGAGGTGGTTTTTGGTTTGCCCCTTGTACTGTCTCGTTCGTCTTGTTCTGTGTTTTGCATATACGGACCTGTCCCCAATTGTTGTGATCGGGGTCCCTCTCAGGACTAGATTACTGTGGTTCAGGGATTCTCAGGAAGTAGGTTTACGCTGGCGGCCTGGACCTCTGTACCATCAACAGTACCTCCAGGTAGAGGGATTATTCAGGGCCTCAGTGTAGGGTCAGCATAGGCTCCTGACTTCCTGAACGCCGAGACAGCGTGACATTTTCACCGACCCACTAAAAGATTCTCTCCAGCCGCCATGGATCCAGTAGCCAATATAGCTCGGCAGTTGCAGAGTTTGTCCATGGAGCTGGCGGACGTGAAGTCCAAGGTTTTGTATCCCCTGGAGCAAGCCGGATCAGAACCCAAAGTAGCTCTCCCTGACAGGTTCACGGGGGGGCGGGACAAGTTTTTTGTTTTCCGGGAGGCATGTAAGTTGTACTTTCGGCTGCGGCCTCGGTCATTGGGGAGTGAAGAACAAAGGGTGGGAATAGTTATCTCGCTCCTTCAAGGGGACCCCCAATCTTGGGCGTTCTCTCTTCCCCCGGGCTCTCCGGCTCTCCGGTCAGTGGATGGGTTTTTCTCTGCTCTGGGTCTTGTATATGATGACCCGGATCGGATCTCCCTTGCTGAATCTAAGTTACGTAGGATCCAGCAGGGAGATCGTCCAGCGGAGGAATTCTGTTCAGAGTTCCGTAGGTGGGCCACGGACACCCAGTGGAATGACCCGGCTCTTCGGAGCCAGTTTTGTCAAGGTTTATCTGACAAATTAAAGGATATGTTGGCACAGTATGACTCTCCTGCGTCGCTGGAAGCCGCTATGGCCCTTGCTATTCGCATTGACAGACGGCTTCGGGAGAGGTGCGGGATAACTCCACCCCCTGTGATGACTCCACCTTCTACAAGGGTCCCTTATATGGAGGTTCCCCTGGTCAGTCCAGAGGAGCCTATGCAGTTAGGAGGGACATCCTTTCGGGGGAGGGGACCGGCGGTGCGCCACAAGACAGGAAGGTGTTTCTTCTGCGGGAGAAAGGGACATTTTATTGGGGGGTGTCCTTCCCGTCCTTTGCAGAGCAAAGAGTCGTCGGAAAACTATTGATCCCAGGTTGTGTGGTGGACGGCAATCTGGGAGTAGGTATTTCGTCCCTAGGTTCGTCTCAGTTTCTTGTACCGGCGGAGGTGATGGTGGGTACAAGAACTGAGAGGTTATCTGTTCTTCCGGATAGTGGGGCTGGGGCTAATCTGGTGGACGCTCGGTTTGCTCGGGTTCAAGGTATGCGATTGAGTGTGTTGGCTAAACGCATCCCCATATTCTCGATCGACGCCAGGCCTCTCGGTCAGGGAAGTTTTTCGCAAGCGGTGCATAACATAAATCTTCAAGTGGGGGCGATACATAAAGAACTGTTGTCTTGTTATGTGTTGGAGGGTCTTCCCACTCCTATTGTGTTGGGCCTTCCTTGGTTAACTAAGCATAACCCGGTTATTAATTGGCAATCTAGAGAGATAAGCCAATGGAGTGAATTCTGTAAAAAAAACTGCATGAATATGGTCATCGGTACGGTCGCTCCTAGGGTCTTACCCCCATTTCTGGCTGACTTTGAGGATGTGTTCTCGGAAAGAGGGTGTCAGGAACTACCTCCTCATCGCGTGTATGATAAAACTGCTTCCTGGGGCCAAGTTACCTAAATCTAGGTTGTATAATTTGTCTGGTCCGGAGAGGCAGGCCATGAAGGATTATATTTCGGAGAGTCTGGCTAAGGGGCATATTAGACCTTCATCTTCCCCGGTGGCCACGGGGTTCTTCTTTGTGAAGAAGAAAGATGGAGGCCTACGCCCTTGCCTGGATTTCCGTGAACTTAATCGGATTACGGTCCGAGATCCGTATCCGCTCCCACTTATCCCCGATCTCTTCAATCAGATCGTGGGCGCCAAATGGTTCTCTAAATTGGATCTCAGGGGGGCGTACAATCTGATTAGGATGAAGGAGGGGGATGAGTGGAAGACGGCTTTTAACACTCCGGAGGGACATTATGAGAACCTTGTCATGCCATTTGGTCTGACTAATGCCCCGGCAGTGTTCCAACACTTTAATGACATTTTTCGCTGCCTGGTGGGTCAGTTTGTTGTTATTTATCTGGATGACATCTTAATTTACTCGCCTGATCTTGTGTCTCATCAGGAGCATGTTAGGCAGGTGTTACAGGTCTTGCGGGATAATAAACTGTACGCCAAGTGGGAAAAGTGTGTGTTCGCCGTTCAGGAACTCCAGTTTCTAGGCTTCCTGGTGTCAGCGTCTGGTTTTCGTATGGACCCTGGGAAAGTGCGGGCAGTTCTTGAGTGGGATCTGCCAGAGAATCTTAAGGCACTACAACGTTTTCTGGGGTTTGCTAATTATTACCGGAAATTCATTCGTAATTTCTCGTTCATGGTTAAACCTCTCACAGACATGACAAAAAAAGGGACGGATTTTTCTAGGTGGTCTGACAAGGCTTGTCAAGCTTTCTCCTCCTTGAAAAAATGTTTTGCCTCGGCACCCATACTCATTCAACCTGATGCGTCACAGCCATTCATTGTAGAGGTAGACGCTTCTGAGGTAGGGGCAGTATTATCACAAGGTTCGTCTCCTGGTAAATTTCGTCCGTGCGCTTTTTTCTCTAAAAAATTGTCGTCCGCTGAGAGGAATTACGATGTCGGCAATAGGGAACTCTTGGCCATTAAGTTAGCTTTTGAGGAGTGGCGCCATTTTCTGGAGGGGGCTATCCATCCGGTCACCGTCATCACCGATCACAAGAACCTGCTATATCTGGAGTCCGCAAAACGTCTGAATCCCAGACAAGCTAGGTGGTCATTGTTTTTTACCAGGTTTAATTTTGTCATCACATATCGTCCTGGATCAAAAAATGTAAAGGCGGATGCCTTATCTCGTAGTTTCCCTGGGGCCGGGAATACGGATGACCCGGTTCCTATCCTTCAGGAGGGGGTGGTGGTGTCGGCAGTATGCTCTGAGCTTGAGGAGGAAGTATTGGAGGCTCAGGGGGACGCCCCTGTTGGACCTCCTGGGAGACTGTTTGTTCCAGATCAGTTGCGACAAAAGGTGATTGAGGCACACCATAACTCAGCTTTGGCAGGACACCCAGGGAGTAAAGCAACTGTGGATCTCCTTTCGCGTCGGTTTTGGTGGCCTAATTTACATAGGGAGGTGGGAACTTTTGTTGCGTCCTGTGGGGTTTGTGCGCGCTCTAAGACCCCATGTACCCGTCCGTCTGGGGCTCTCTTACCTTTGAAGATCCCGGAGCGTCCTTGGACTCATCTGTCTATGGACTTTATTACGGATCTCCCGCCATCTTCGGGTAAAACGGTCATACTCGTTGTAGTGGACAGATTCAGCAAGATGGCACATTTTATCGCTCTTCCTAATGCTAAAACTCTTGCGCAGGTGTTCATTGGGGAGATTGTAAGGCTTCACGGTGTACCCTCTGATGTGGTGTCAGATCGGGGGTCTCAGTTTGTGTCCAAATTCTGGAGGGCATTTTGTACACGGCGGGGGATGCATTTATCGTTTTCTTCGGCTTTTCATCCTCAGACCAATGGTCAGACGGAACGTCTGAACCAGAGTTTGGAGACATATCTCCGGTGTTTTGTGTCAGAGAACCAGGAGGACTGGGCTTCTTTCTTACCTCTGGCGGAGTTTGCTCTTAATAATAGGCGGAGTGAGTCCACTGGTAAGTCCCCGTTTTTTGGGGCATATGGTTTTCACCCCCAGTTTTGTACTTTCAATAGGGGGGGCTCTTCGGGGGTTCCTGAGGAGGAACGATTTTCGTCATCACTCGCTTCGATATGGAAAGGGTTGCTGTATAATCTAAGTACTATGGGGAACCGATACAAACGTATGGCTGATAGGAAGAGAGTGTCTGGTCCGGACCTAAGTGTGAACGATCGGTTATGGTTGTCTACCAAGAATATAAAACTTAAGGTTCCCTCCTGGAAACTGGGTCCCAGGTTCATCGGGCCGTATAGGATCTGCTCTATAATTAATCCGGTGGCATTTCGTCTTGACCTCCCCTCTACTTTTAAAATTCACAACGTGTTCCACAGATCTTTGCTTAAAAGGTATGTGGCGCCGGTCATACCGTCACCTTTACCTCCTCCTCCTGTGGTGGTCAATGGTAACTTGGAGTTTCAGGTATCGAAAGTCATCGATTCACGTTTTAATCACCGGTCCCTTCAGTACCTGGTTCATTGGAAGGGGTATGGTCCTGAGGAGAGGATGTGGGTTCCTGCATCGGATATTAACGCAGACCGATTAATTCGGGCCTTCTACACGACTCACCCGGATAAACCTGGCCCTGAGGGTCCGGAGGCCCCTCGTAGAAGGGGGGGTACTGTCACGGGTGTGTCGCCACGAAGATCGTCGCGATTACACAGCCTGACTTCTCGCAGCTGAGTTTTTGGTGCTTGGTGTTTTTCGGCAGGGAGGGAGTTAATTCTCTCTCTCTGTGCTAGACGAGGCCCAGCCTCGCCCAGCTGCAGTTAATTCTGCAGTATTGGGACTCCTTCAAATACCTGCCGTTCTGATAGGGTAGTTGTCGGTGAAAGCTTCTCATGCAGACTATCAGAGCGATACGTGGTATTGTGGAGTTAGGAGCGAAGTGTACTCGGTGTGGTTTTTTCCCTTCCTCGCTTTATTCTTTATCCCCTTACCCGTTGGTGTTCCCTCCGTTGTAGTGGTGTAAGTTTTTGTATGCGAGGTGGTTTTTGGTTTGTCCCTTGTACTGTCTCGTTCGTCTTGTTCTGTGTTTTGCATATACGGACCTGTCCCCAATTGTTGTGATCGGGGTCCTTCTCAGGACTAGATTACTGTGGTTCAGGGATTCTCAGGAAGTAGGTTTACGCTGGCGGCCTGGACCTCTGTACCATCAACAGTACCTCCAGGTAGAGGGATTAGGCAGGGCCTCAGTGTAGGGTCAGCATAGGCTCCTGACCTCCTGAACGCCGAGACAGCGTGACAACCGGGCACTGGAGCAGGCAGCTGATGTCATCATGCATGCCATGGTGCATGACGTCACTGCCATGCGCCCCAGTCACACACATGCTGATGTCAGCTGACGTCCTCTGATTGGCTGGCAGTGTGTATTGCAGCACATTGAGCACACAGTGTAGTGAACTTGATTTTTAGGGTTAGGAAATTTTTGAAAAAGTAAATAATTAATGTCAGGTATTCCACAGCGACGACACCGGGGAGATCACACAATATCTCACCTTGCTGTTACTCTGTCAGGATTTCGTCAGGGATCCTTGAGCACACGGTCCCCACTACTCCCTGCGGAGGTATCGGCAAGCGACCAGTGAGTGTATGGCATCACACCTCTGGATTCCAACGTATGGAATATGTGTTTACGCCCTCTGTACAGTCACTGTCAGCATCCCGATAGCCCGATTATTAATATTATTCGCTGCCACCACCGGCCGAGTTTGAAATATAATACAGGTCTGGCCGGACGCATGCGTTTTGGTAGCGTATGGCTTTGGGGAAGGGAACGATTACAGGACAAAAGAAACAGAACTATTAAATTTTATATTTAATCCAAAAGGGAGGTAATGTTTAAGAAAAATATACAAGATTTTACAAAGGAGACATTAAAATACATAAGCAGTTACACAAAATAATAAGGATTAAAGAAAAGACTTACTATAAGATCACTGAGATGATTCAATATAGGTGGAGGAGGGGCTCCCCGATTTTGATTTGAACGTTATCGAATGTGACCCGTTGCTTATAGTATCTATATCCCCCTGGCAATGAGTGCTCCTCTATCTTCCGTGGTCTTTTATGTCTAAGGGAAAACCTGCCCACACCCCCCTGTGCCGACATCACAGGGGCTGGGCTCCACCCTTCATGTCTTTATTAAAAACTCTAACTTCTGGAATAACTTATCCCTGGTTGCTCGCAGAAGCTTGCTAGCAACGCCATTTTTTCCGTTATGAATTTACCTTCATTTAGAGACCACGCATGGCATAGTTGCGACCCATTATTCTGGTGCTTTTGCGTTACGGCTCCACAGAGGGGTTTACAGCAACAGAGAAATATCCCTAGCTGACCCTGCCACTCAAAATATGGGTCCCATCATTATCGGATGTATGGAACTTTAGTTATTCCATATTTCATATTGGCTCCGGTCGGACTGGGACTTCGGCTAAAACTCCCTTTGACGTCCCGGGAATCAAGCTCCAACAGTTACGTGTAAATTGATCGCCAGCCTTTGTCTAATCACCCCGTTTCTGCCAGGAAGAAAGACCCTCGCATTTTAATTAGGTTGTAGCTTTACAAGTCACTTCTACTGTAGGTGATAACTTGCAGAGAGACAGATGCTGGACTGTCAGCTCTCCTATGACAAACGGGGGATAAGGGAGGGGTGAAGAGGGGCTTGGAAGAAAGACTTATTGTTATCTATGACAGGGGGAGAGAATATTTTCAATATTTCTCTGACAATTAACATAAAGAAAAGAACATTATAAAAAATAAAATTATTTTAAAAAGTACAAAATAGCTTAAGGTTTTCCAACTACACTGTGTTCCAAATTATTATGCAAATAATATTTTCTCAGATTTTCCCAAATTACCTATATGAATTGCAGTCATTGTAATTTTCCAGTCAAATAACTATTAGAGTACAATTGAAAGGTTTTTGTACAAACTGCCTATGATAACAGTATATTTTTAAAAAAATAAAAAACTCAAACTGCACTCAAAATGCATGTTCCAAATTATTATGCACAGCAGAGTTTTCAACCTTTTCATTTTAATAAAGAACAAAAAAATGGTCATTTTTGAAATTATAAGCATTAGCAGGGTATTACAAACTGAAATCAAACAGTTTTCAACTCAAAACTTTATTCTAGGTGATGTTACATTTGCACATAGGACCCCTTGTTCGAAAGGAGCTTCTGAACTCTCTCGTCCATTGAATTTGTCAGGTTTTGGATGGTTTCTGCTTCAATTGTTTTGCATGAGGACAGAATACCCTCCCAGAGCTGTTGCTTAGATGTGAACTGCCTCCCGCCATCATAGACACTCCTTTTGATGATGCTCCAGAGGTTCTCAATGGGGTTGAGGTCAGGGGAGCATGGGTGCCACACCATAAGTTTGTCCCCTTTTATGCCCATAGCAGCCAGAGATGCAGATGTGTTATGTACAGCATGAGACAGGGCATTATCATGCATGAAATGATTTCGATGGTCCAGATGGATGGAGTGGAGGATGGCTGGTTGATGGACACCCCATGCAAACACGGCTACGGCGCTAACAAGGAGGAGGTGGAGTAATGTTTTGGGCTGGAATCATGGGGAGAGAGATTGTCGGTCCTTTTAGGATCCCTGAAGGGTAAAGATGAACTCCATAATGTATGTTGAGTTTTTCAAACAGCACTTCCTTCCATGGTTCAAGAAGAAGAACCGTGTATTCCGCAGCAAGATCATTTTCATGCATGATAATGCCCCGTCTCATGCTGCACATAACACATCTGCATCTCTGGCTGCTATGGGCATAAAAGGGGACAAACTTATGGTGTGGCACCCATGCTCCCCTGACCTCAACCCCATTGAGAACCTCTGGAGCATCATCAAAAGGAGTGTCTATGATGGCGGGAGGCAGTTCACATCTAAGCAACAGCTCTGGGAGGGTATTCTGTCCTCATGCAAAACAATTGAAGCAGAAACCAGCCAAAACCTGACAAATTCAATGGACAAGAGAGTTCAGAAGCTCCTTTCGAACAAGCGGTCCTATGTGCAAACGTAACATCACCTAGAATAAAGTTTTGAGTTGAAAACTGTTTGATTTCAGTTTGTAATAACCTGCTAATGCTTATAATTTCAAAAATGACAATTTTTTTGTTCTTTATTAAAATGAAAAGGTTGAAAACTCTGCATTGCATAATAATTTGGAATATGCATTTTGAGCGCAGTTTGAGTTTTTTATTTTTTAAAAAATATACTGTTATCATAGACAGTTTGTACAAAAACCTTTCAATTGTACTCTAATAGTTATTTGACTGAAAAATTACAATGACTGCAATTCATATAGGTAATTTGGGAAAATCTGAGAAAATATTATTTTCATAATAATTTGGAACACAGTGTAGTATTTAATAATCGTAGGCGCCACAACAATATTACTGGCTGTTTCTGCATATTAGTTTCTGTGCATGTACATACGTTGTCATACATTTCATTTGCATTTAAATAAAAAAAAAATATATATATATATATATACATATATATATAATTTTCATCTTTTACATTTTAAAAATTACAAATAGGAAAATGGGCCAATGCAAAAGTTTGGGCTCATTGCATGGTTAGTACCTAGTAGCACTCCCTTTTGAAAGTATCACAGCTTGTAAACACTTTTTGTAGCCAGACAAGAGTCTTTCAATTCTTGTTTGAGGGATTTTCATCCATTCTTCCTTCCTTCCAGTTTTGTGAGATCCCTGGGTTGTTTTGCATGCACTGCTATTTTGAGGTTTAGCCACAGATTTTCAATGATGTTCTGATCATGGGACAGTGAGGGCTATTGTAAAACCTTCAGCTTGCGCCTTTTGAGGTAGTCTATTGCGTGTATAGGATCATTATCAATTTGTAGAAGCCATCCTCTTTTCAACTTCAGCTTTTTTACAGATGATGTTATGTTTGCATCAAAAATTTGTTGAAATTTTATTGAATCCATTCTTCCCTCTACCCGTGAAATGATCCATGTGCCATTGGCTGCAACACAAACCCAAAGCATGATTGATCCACCCCCATGATTAGCGAGATGTTCTTTACCTGAAATTCTGTGATTCTGTGCCCTTTTTTCTCCACATATACCTTTAATCATTGTGGCCAAAGAGTTTTATTTTAACCTTTTCGGTCGACAGAACTTGTTTCCAAAATGCATCAGGCTTGTTTAGATGTTATTTTGCATACTTATGATGCTGAATTTTATGGTGAGGACGCAGGAGAGGTTTCCTTCTGATGACTCTTCCCCGAAGGTCATATTTGTGCACATGTCTCTGAAAAGTAGAACAATGTACCACAACTCCAGTGTCTGCTAAATCTTTCTGAAGGTCATTTGCAGTCAAGCTAGGGTTCTGATTTGCCTCTCTAGCAATGCTACGAGGATTTCTGTTGCCCTCCTACAGTTTGACGACTAGTGGCTGCTATTGTTCACTTTTATAATTGTCCTGCAGTTTCACTCCTTATCACTGGAGGCTGCTGTTGTGTTCTGCAGTTGCCCTTTACCAAGATGGCGGATTCTGAATCTATGGAATCCATCTTGTTTCCTGTTTGGGATTACTTAAAACTGCATGGATCTCTCACTCATTGCTTGAGTATTGTGTCTAGCTGTTAGCCTAGTTTCAGTCTCCAGCTTCTGAACATTCTTACCTAGACTGTTCTAATTCATCTACGGATTGTGTCCTACAACTCCTTGCTATCTCCAAGAACTTCTACTACCGCTTGCTGTTCCTGCTTGCACTCATTCGGCCACTGGTTCCAAGCAAAGGGCGGGCTGGGCCAGGGGGCAGAGGGACAAATGCTCAGGGCCACCGGGGGACTGCACTGCACCTTTGAATGTGTTCAGCTGCTGTGCCGGCCATATCACAGAGATGCAGACACGCCCCTGCACGCTGTGTGGCTGTGTCTGCTGAGGTGACATCACACAGCGCGCCTGGAGCTGATTCACTGCTGGAGAGGAGCCTGTGGATCAAAGACCACAATGGATAAATGAGGTCAGAAGGTCTGCAGTGAGGGGCAGCAGGATGCTGCTCATCTCTTCACCCAGAATTCTATATTGTCAGGTCGGCGGACGCTGCTGGGGCTCCTTGTGAGTTATTGCAGGAGCCTGAACCTTGCTGCAGATTAGGGCTGTTCTGTCAGTGCGGAAATTTCAGTATGGTGCAATAACTCACACTGAGCCCCAGCAGAGGCCTTAGACATCACAGGACCCTGAACTGACTGATCACACCTGAACCTACAG
Organism: Phyllobates terribilis; assembly: GCF_046119375.1. Taxonomy (NCBI): domain Eukaryota; kingdom Metazoa; phylum Chordata; class Amphibia; order Anura; family Dendrobatidae; genus Phyllobates; species Phyllobates terribilis. Next base: position 13,929,790 of record NW_027362761.1, on the reverse strand, counting down.
CACATCAGATTCTACTATATGGCACCATATATAATACATGAGGTCCTTTAGGCAGGTGCAGGTGTGATCAGTATAGTGTATATTCCTGTACATAATATACCACATCCAGTATACAGATTAGTGTATGATCTACTGTGATACACACATCAGATGTTTTAAAAATACACATTGCTATATACCATCAGATGTCTGTAGTCACTGTGTATTATATACCAGTCATGTATTCCCCTATATACTGTATGTGGTATACTGTGTGCACAGACATCATGTTATTTACAGGTAATGTGTGTATAGTATATCTGATCTCTGCCCATGTCTGGTATATATTATACTGTAACTACAAAGTCCAGCCCGCGGACTGAAACAGCTGAACGGCTGAAAACTGTGGCCCAGGGGCCGCACCATACCCTTTGCTATCCCGATATCACCGGTATTTGCATCCTCAGGATTCAGACAGCAGTGAATACATCGGTGGAAGATGGAGCCGCCGGCTCCTACTTCCACCAATCAGTGTGTGCAACTGACACAGCAAACATGGTGACGTCAATACATCGCGTCTGCTGTGCGGGGAGTCAGTGCATCAGAGACCGGAGCAGAGTGCCAGGGAATGACAGCGAGATGATTATGTGGTGGGGTTTTTTTTTTTCATATGTGTATGGGATGTGTGCCTGCATATAGGGGGTCATGTAAAGACTCATACTGTATATAGGAGGCTATGTTGGGCGGGCTCATACAGTATATAGGAGGATATTTGGGTCCTCAGACTGTATATAGGAGGCTATGTGGGTCCCCACACTGTATATAGGAGGCTAAGGTGTTTATTTTTCTTTCATATGTGTATGGGATATGTGCCTGCATATAGGGGGCCATGTGAAGACTCATACTGTATATAGAAGGCTATGTGGGGGCTCATATTGTATATAGGAGGCTATGTGGGTCCCCACACTGTATATAGGAGGCTATGTGTGGGCTCATACTGGATATAGGAGGCTAAGTGGAGGCTCATACTGAATATAGAGAAGCTACAGTATGTAGCATTGGCCCATTTTTCCTTTTTTGTAATTTTGAAAATGAAAAAAATTACAGTATATGTAGCGCCCCGAGGGTTCGGCCGCTACAGGAGTATTGCACCTCAGACCAGAGGTGTGATATTCCACTCCCAGGTAAGGATGGAGTATGGACCAGGGCTCAGTTAGCTGCATACAGCACACACACCCCATTTCCGAGGGACAGCTCAACGGTGCTCCCACTAGACAGAAGTGCAGGCACGACCGACTATGTCCCTGACTGGAGTGGGGAGGTGGGGTGGAACACCCAGTGCTGTAGGGGCAGATAGGGGTTGGTTCCTGAGCGTAGGTAGGAGCCCATTGGTTGCTGGTCACCTGGGCTCATGGCTAGAGGGAAGTATAAAAGGGAGGAGCCATCTTAGATCTGGGTTCAGTCTGTGAGGAGAAGTTGAGAGGAGAGCTGACAGGGAGCAGCAGCTCAGGCTGAGTGCTGCTCCAGAGGCAGGCCTAGAGAAGAGGCCGGAGCCTGAGAGGAGAAGGAGAAGTGGGCCTAGAGAAGAGGCCGAGGAAGGAGGAGAAGTGGGAACAGGAGGAGAAGGAACAAGAAAGGAAGAGAGAGAGGAACAGAGGGGCTCAGGAACAAGAAGGTGGAAGGGACCCTAAGAACCCACGAGAATACAGGGTGAAGGGTCAGGCAGATTAAGGGTACCGGATCCCAAGTTGGTGGAGGAGAAGCTACCCTCAGCCAAAGACCGGAGGCTGTGACCATTTATTGGTGCAGCACCTCATCAAACCTGCTAGGAAGGCACCATATAGGACAGCGGGGAACGGGGCCCACGTTTACCTGCGCAGGTCCGCGGCAGCTGGACAAAAGTGGGTCACTGGTGAGGCAGGCCAGAGAAAGCAAAGAAAGGGGTCCTGTGCCATATTCCTGAACTGCCTGTGAGTTGACCGAGCCCCACACCTGGTGGACGCAGCACAGCTCGGGCAGTCATTGCCAGCTGAAGTGACTTGGATATTAACCGTGAGTAAAGACCCTGGACTGCAGTACGTTGTGTGTGTGCTTTTTCACTCCTCCGGCACTACCGGTACTGGGCCTCTCACCACCATCACTCCCACCATCCACTACACTGCCCTGGGGCCGCACTCTTCCCGTGGGGAGTCACACCATCCCAGCTGCATACATCATCAGCCCCAGCGGACTGCCTTGCACGGCGGTTCCTAATAACCGCAATCCACGGGTGGCGTAGTCGGACATTATCTAAAGTATAACAGCAGACTACCATTGGTCTGACCACCCTGAGCCGCGGGACCGGGCCGCCACTACTACTCCCAGCGTCTCCCTATTGCCCGGTTTCTCGTGCCCCACGGCCCAGGGGGCGAGTCAGCTTTGGCGTAGTCGGCAAGATCGTTACCCACCCGCCACAAGCGGGTATTGCGCGCCTGAAAAAAGACTGTTTTATTGTACCAAAGATGGCGCCCGCCCCAGAAGAACGAGCGCCATAATGTGCACGCCAAAAGACAGCAGGAAGCCACCTCCCATCGTGGGCCAGGTCCCAGAATGGCGCCAAAGAAAGAGCCCGCCCCCAACAGCCCTGAGCACGGCTGTGGAGATGTCCATCAAGGTGGGGGCGCTGCCCCTGAAAGTGATTGTCACCAAGTTGCCAATGGGGGTGGGAAGAGAAGAAAACTGTGGGGCAGGGCGCGGTCTGGATCAGTCTGACCAGGCCGCACCCGAAGATAGAGACAGGAACCAGCTCCAGCGCCCTGGCGCGTGGCCTGCTGCAGGCCGAATCCCCATGCAGCTTCACGGAGCTGCTAGCACACCTCCCCAAGGAAGACCCCGAGTATGTGCGGGCTGCGCTGGAGGAGCTGGACCGGAGGATGGTCCGGGCGCAGCGGGACGTGATTGCCGGGTGGAAAGAAGAAATGGCCCGGCGGGCCGTGATCCTGCAGCAGGAGGCGCCGTCGACATCCAGCGGCACACCAGCCACCGAGGGCAGTGAAAACAGAGCGGAGGCCGAGGACGACGCCGCGGAGGAGGCCGCGACAGCAGAGGCAGGTAACGGAGACGCCCCTACCCCGAACCCTGGGGCCGCCGACCTGCCCCTGCACCCTGTTGCGGAGCCCAACGTACCTGAACCCACCGTCGACACCGTGCCTCCACCGCTACCAACCGGTTCCCAGGCCATCGACACCGCCAGCGAGCCCCGCCCCACGCCATGCCCTCTGACCCCGGGCGTGATCAGCAGACCACAATCGCAGGCCCGGTCGCAAGGCCTAGCGCCCCCGGACGCCGCCCGTCGACGGGAGTACTGCCGCCAACAGCTGGAGATGTTCGAGAGGGAGCAGCGGGAGCGGCGCATGAAACAGGAGGAGCTGCAGGTCCAGAGTGCGGAGCAGAAGATGAAGACCCGGCGAGATCCCCGAGCTGTCCGCGGTCCCCGAGTCACCGGGACTGTCGTGAAATTTCACATGGAACATGGCTGGGGTTTCATTAAAGATCCTGAGACCATCAGCAACGTGTTCGTGACTAGGAGGGATGTAGAGAGTCCCCTGCCAGAAGGTCATCGAGGGCGGGATCTATATCAAGGAGACGTGGTGTCCTACACCCGACACCAAGGCGTGAAGGGATGGTACGCCCTGCACATTCACAGAGTGGTAGAAGAGGAGGAGCAGTACCACTTGGACTCTGAGTACCAAGAGGGCCCGGACGGGCCTGAAGATCATCACCAGGAGGAGCAAGGCGCATATGGAGGACGACTGTAGAGAGTAAGAAAAGGCGCCAATGTACATAGTTACCCGTCAGGGTACAGAGAACTGTTAAAGAACTGTTTCCTGTGTGCAAGTTAACCCCCTACATCCCCTATCAGGCTGAGGACTGTGAGCAGCCATTCCCCTTCCTAAAACTGGCCGATGACTGAGAGCGGCCAATCCCTTGTATATAGTTGCGCTTCCTAAAGCGCCCCCTACTGGTTTTATAAAAAAAAAAAAAAAAAAAAAAAACTGCAACGTCTACCTCAAGACAAATTTGCTGGACTGTTGCACTTAGAAGAAGAAAGAACACCTGGTCGCAAGTTGCACCGCGGCCATGATCCAAGAATCCAAGAATGTGTTTTACTTAAAAATGTTTTACATGAGAAAGTTTTATATGCTGCTAGGTGATAATGCAAGAGTTTTATAAGATGTTTTATACAAAAGAGTTCCGGAAGTATTAAAAATGTTTTTTTATAATGCCTAGTGAAAAGAAAAGTGTGTCCCATAAAGGGAACTGAACTGTGTCGTCCGTTTCTAAATGTAAAAAGTTTTAAAAAGTTTTTGCATGTCCTGTAATCAACTGTTTTTGCTCTTTTCCAGCCCGAGGACGTGCTGTGCTTTACCAGGGGGGAATGTAGCGCCCCGAGGGTTCGGCTGCTACAGGGGTATTGCACCTCAGACCAGAGGTGTGATATTCCACTCCCAGGTAAGGATGGAGTATGGACCAGGGCTCAGTTAGCTGCATACAGCACACACACCCCATTTCCGAGGGACAGCTCAACGGTGCTCCCACTAGACAGAAGTGCAGGCACGACCGACTATGTCCCTGACTGGAGTGGGGAGGTGGGGTGGAACACCCAGTGCTGTAGGGGCAGATAGGGGTTGGTTCCTGAGCGTAGGTAGGAGCCCATTGGTTGCTGGTCACCTGGGCTCATGGCTAGAGGGAAGTATAAAAGGGAGGAGCCATCTTAGATCTGGGTTCAGTCTGTGAGGAGAAGTTGAGAGGAGAGCTGACAGGGAGCAGCAGCTCAGGCTGAGTGCTGCTCCAGAGGCAGGCCTAGAGAAGAGGCCGGAGCCTGAGAGGAGAAGGAGAAGTGGGCCTAGAGAAGAGGCCGAGGAAGGAGGAGAAGTGGGAACAAGAAAGGAAGAGAGAGAGGAACAGAGGGGCTCAGGAACAAGAAGGTGGAAGGGACCCTAAGAACCCACGAGAATACAGGGTGAAGGGTCAGGCAGATTAAGGGTACCGGATCCCAAGTTGGTGGAGGAGAAGCTACCCTCAGCCAAAGACCGGAGGCTGTGACCATTTATTGGTGCAGCACCTCATCAAACCTGCTAGGAAGGCACCATATAGGACAGTGGGGAACGGGGCCCACGTTTACCTGCGCAGGTCCGCGGCAGCTGGACAAAAGTGGGTCACTGGTGAGGCAGGCCAGAGAAAGGAAAGAAGGGGGTCCTGTGCCATATTCCTGAACTGCCTGTGAGTTGACCGAGCCCCACACCTGGTGGACGCAGCACGGCTCGGGCAGTCATTGCCAGCTGAAGTGACTTGGGTATTAACCGTGAGTAAAGACCCTGGACTGCAGTACGTTGTGTGTGTGCTTTTTCGCTCCTCCAGCACTACCGGTACTGGGACTCTCACCACCATCACTCCCACCATCCACTACACTGCCCTGGGGCCGCACTCTTCCCGTGGGGAGTCACACCATCCCAGCTGCATACATCATCAGCCCCAGCGGACTGCCTTGCACGGCGGTTCCTAATAACCGCAATCCACGGGTGGCGTAGTCGGACATTATCTAAAGTATAACAGCAGACTACCATTGGTCTGACCACCCTGAGCCGCGGGACCAGGCCGCCACTACTACTCCCAGCGTCTCCCTATTGCCCGGTTCCGCGTGCCCCACGGCCCAGGGGGCGAGTCATATACACTGCTCAAAAAATAAAAAACCTGGGAGTCTCAACTGCTCAAAAATAGAAAGGGAACACTTAAACAACACAATGCAACTCCAAGTCAATCACACTTCTGTAAAATAAACCTGTCCAGTTATGAAGCAACACTGATTGTGAATCAATTTCTCCTGCTGTTGTGCCAAGGGAATAGACAACCGGTAGTAAAGAAAGGCAATTAGCAAAGTGGTTCTGAAGGTGGTGACCACAGACAATTTCTCTGTTCTCATCCTTTTTGGCTATTGTTTTCGTCACTTTTGCATTTTGTCATTGCTCTCACCCCTAGAGATACAGTAGCATGAGACAGTGTCTACAGTGTCCTCTCTCCAGTGTATTGAATAACAAAACACACACACTCACCTCTCCGTCTGTCCGTCCCCCTGAGGCATCACTGCTTCTTTCTTCTTTGCCGACAACATTCTCAGTGACACAGGCGCGCGGTGTGCTGATGTCATCAAGCCGCGCACGCATGTGTCACTGAGAAAGCGCCGGGCAGGAAGCAGAGGACGGATTCTTGCAGCTCTGCTGCCATTTTCTCCTGTAGGCAGCAGAGATCCAGGGATCGCTCCTTGCCCTCCACATTGATGAGGGCAGTCTGGCCATGGGCCCCCAGAGCCTCGGGCTCCGAGCAACAGGCCAAATTGCCCTCAGTATAATTGCCCTGCAAGGGCCCCCTTCCACCTCCGGGCCCCGATGCAGCTGCATCGGCAGTATGTCCGCCCCTGATCTGACAGATGTCTTCTTATGCTCACTTTTAAAGGTCCTGTCGTACACCCCACATACTTTATTTCACATATAGGGCATTCAATGAGATAAACTACATGAGTTGCAGTACAATTAATGTAATCATGAATCAAAAAGTTGTGTTTATTATAATTGCAGTGAAAGGTGTTTAGTTTTATGTATAGTACATAAACCCGTAGATTTAGGCTGAGTTCACACGATGCGTTTTTCATGCGTTTCCGCGGCGTTTTTGCAGTTGCGTAAACGCCGCGGAAACGCATGAAAAACGCATGGTAGAAGGGCAGCAATGTTCCCCAATGGAAATCCGCATGTGCTGTGCCCATGATGCGGATTTTTCCGCAGCGTAAACGCTGCGGTCAAAAATCCGCAGCATGTCAATTAATTTTGCGGAAACGCTGCTCTTTTGCCGCCATTGACTTGCATTAGACCGCATGGAATCCGCATCACTGTATATGTTGATGCGCTTTTCATGCGGTCTAATGTGCGGATGCTACCCGGGTGTGGATGAGAGGACTCTCATCCAGACCCAGGTACCATTAAAAAAAAAAGAATAAAATAAAAAAAATATATATTCTCACCTTCTGACGGCCCGCGCTGCATCCTGCCGGCTTCCCGCGCACTTCGCGGTTGAATGAAGGACCTTCGCTGACGTCAGAGTCATGTGACGGGTCACGTGACGCTGACGTCGGAAGGTCCTACAGTCTTCACTGCCGGCAGCCGGGACCGATGAAGCAGGACACCGGGGGCCATCAGATGGTAACGTATAGATTTATTTTTTATTTTTTGACATCACACACTATATAAATCCATGCCGGTTGCATGGATTTATATAGTGTGAAGTTGACAAGCACTTTCCAAGTGATGCTAAAATCGCTTGGGAAGCGCTTGTCAACCCGCATGCGGAAATGAAAGTGAAGACCGCTTCATTTCCGCATGTCCCTGGCAGGAAACCGCATGTACAATCCGCATGCGTTTTTTCCTGCCAGAGAGATGCAGAAACGCTCAGGAAAAAATCCTGAGCATTTCTGCATCGTGTGCACATACCCTTACAGAGATTTGCTCCACATTTTAAAAATTCAAATAAATTATAATGGGATGTGGAGAAGAGGGCAATGCTGAGACGTGTGGGAGAGAGCAATGATGGGATGTGTGGGAGAGGGCAATGATGGGATGTGTGGGAGAGGACAATGATGGGATGTGTGGGAGAGGACAATGATGGGATGTGTGGGAGAGGGCAATGATGGGATGTGTGGGAGAGGGCAATGATGGGATGTGTGGGAGAGGGCAATGATGGGATGTGTGGGAGAGGACAATGATGGGATGTGTGGGAGAGGGCAATGATGGGATGTGTGGGAGAGGGCAATGATGGGATGTGTGGGAGAGGGCAATGATGGGATGTGTGGGAGAGGGCAATGATGGGATGTGTGGGAGAGGGCAATGATGGGATGTGTGGGAGAGGGCAATGATGGGATGTGTGGGAGAGGGCAATGATGGGATGTGTGGGAGAGGGCAATGATGGGATGTGTGGGAGAGGGCAATGATGGGATGTGTGGGAGAGGGCATTGATGGGATGTAGAGAAAAGAGCAATAATAGGATGTGGAGGAGAGGGCAACTGTATATAGGAGGCTGTGGGTCCCCACACTGTATATAGGAGGCTATGTGGAGGCTCATACTGTATATAGGATGCTATGTGTGGGCTCATACGATATATAGAAGGCTATATGGGTGTTTCTAATGTATATAGGCAGCTATGTGGGACTCCACACTGTATATAGAAGGCTATATGAGGGCTCACACTGTATATAGGAGGCTAAGTGGGGACTAATACTGTATATAGCGAGACTATGTGAGGGCTCACACTGTATATAGGAGGCTATGTAGGGGCTCATACTGTATATAGGAAGTTATGTGGGGCTCATACTGTATACAAGAGGCTGTGTGTGCTCATCCGGTATATAGGGGGGCTGTGTGCGGGTTCATACAGTATATAAGGGGATGTCAGCATACTTAATTCTGCTCAATATTAAGTGATATTTTAAATGAATATTAATTGTAATTAATATTAATACTGAGCAGAATTCATTTCAGCCTATTGGTTTGTCTCTCCACATTATTTATATAGGATAATAGGTGGCTGCTATAATATCTGATGTCTGTATCACAGTATATCATATACCATCACATATTATGCTGTATACTGGATGTAATATACTGTGATACATTCATCCAGTGTTATACAGAGGATAATATGGGACAGGTGTAATATCTGATGTTCTGTAGTCATAGTGTAGTATATAACTGTCACATGCAATTCTGTATATAATATCTGATGTCTGTAGTCATAATATATCATATACCAGTACAGATGAGCAGATTGATTGGCCACCAGACCAGAGCCCTGCGAGCTTCCTGCTACCTGACGACACCCCTGGCTCCTCTTTTGAGTAGTAGTCCTTGTGCGACGTCATATTTGTGGAGTGAAACATACAGTACATGCCATTGTGCCTGGCTACAAATCAAAGGAAGTGAAAGAGAATGGTGTCAGGTAGGAGGTTCGCAGGGCTCATGTCCAGCAGCCACTGAATATTCATTTGACCACGACACCATTGTCCTACAAATTCCTCATCTCTATATAACAGTCATATATTCTCCTATTTATATTGTACTGTATGAGGTATAATATGTACACTATGTGCACAGACATCAGATGGTACACACAGAATAATTAGTGACTTCTACATCATATACTATAATGTGGAGTGGAAGTTGACAAGGATTATTTGCTTGATCAAGCATGTTTCAAAACATACACAAAATAAAAATTCATAGGCATCTATCTGGCAGACCTGTGCTTATGTGTGACCACCTTTACTCTGATGATATGGTTTCTTAGGAGTGTAGCACAGCGTACCTTGCTTTCCTGCACCTCTAAAAAGGTATATCTGCTTTAAAAATGGTCATACATAAGCATATGTACTATGTCTGGCCACTACAAACGCTCATCTGAAGTGGTCCAGGTGGTGTAGTTTTTTTCCACGGGCAGCACGTAGGCAAACAATAGTCGTGTGAATACAGCTTATGATGCAGCTGGAAATAAACATGTTAAGGATGGGCCACTACTCATGGGCAACTGCTGTGTGCTTGCCCCCCCCAGGCTAAAATTTGCCAGACAGCTCCTGTTTCCAGCAGCACTACGCCAGTATTGTAACAGAAGCTTTTCGCCTTCAACTTCCCAGAACAATGAAGATACATCCAGTGTAGTGTTGAGCGAGCATGCTCGACACTGCTCGGTACTCGCCCGAGCATCTCACTACTCGGGATGTTCGGCGAGCACCGAGCATTTCCGGGTTACTCGGGCGGGAGCTCGGGTCTCCGCCCTGCATGTTTGGCGCTCTTTACAGAGCCAATGAACATGCAGGGATTGCCAGCCAGTCACTGTAATGCCGCAGCCATGTTGTTTGTGGGCATTACAGTGATTGGCTGGCTGCACAGCGTCACCTCGAGTATTTAAAACCGAGTGCCGCCATCTTGGACACAGTCGCTCGGGATCAGACAGTGTAGGGAGAGTGCTGCTGAGTTAGGGAGAGATACATAGTGCGAAATAGGTAGTGTAGGGTCTGTAAAGCCTGCCAAATCAAACAAACAGTCCTTCTCAGGACTAATATCCATCCCAGATATCAGGCAGGCAGGCAGGCAGGCTGTATAGGAGACGCAGTGGTTATACCAGCAAACGCTGCATTACAGTCTTGTGTCCTGCTTTTCAAATTGCTAGACTTATCCCCCGTCTCAGAGGCCAGGAAAAATCCTTTTTTTTTTCATCTAAATCCTGTATTTATTTATTTTTCCTCAGTCAGACTGTACAAATACGCATCTTATTAACCTTTTGCTATTTCCCCACCCCCCCAAAAAAAAATTTAGTGTGTATGTGACTGTTCAGACACCAATATATCTGTTTAACGGTATGTGCACACGATGCAGAAATGCTCAGGATTTTTTCCTGAGCGTTTCTGCATCTCTCTGGCAGGAAAAAACGCATGCGGATTGTACATGCGGTTTCCTGCCAGGGACATGCGGAAATGAAGCGGTCTTCACTTGCATTTCCGCATGCGGGTTGACAAGCGCTTCCCAAGCGATTTTAGCATCACTTGGAAAGTGCTTGTCAACTTCACACTATATAAATCCATGCAGCCGGCATGGATTTATATAGTGTGTGATGTCAAAAAATAAAAAATAAATCTATACGTTACCATCTGATGGCCCCCGGTGTCCTGCTTCATCGGTCCCGGCTGCCGGCAGTGAAGACTTTAGGACCTTCCGACGTCAGCGTCACGTGACCCGTCACATGACTCTGACGTCAGCGAAGGTCCTTCATTCAACCGCGAAGTGCGCGGGAAGCCGGCAGGACGCAGCGCGGGCCGTCAGAAGGTGAGAATATATATATTTTTTATTTTAATGCTACCTGGGTCTGGATGAGAGTCCTCTCATCCACACCCGGGTACCATCCGCACATTAGACCGCATGAAAAGCGCATCAACATATACAGTGATGCGGATTCCATGCGGTCTAATGCAAGTCAATGGCGGCAAAAGAGCAGCGTTTCCGCAAAATTAATTGACATGTTGCGGATTTTTGACCGCAGCGTTCGCGCTGCGGAAAAATCCGCATCATGGGCACAGCACATGCGGATTTCCATTGGGGAACATTGCTGCCCTTCTACCATGCGTTTTTCATGCGTTTCCGCGGCGTTTACGCAACTGCAAAAACGCCGCGGAAACGCATGAAAAACGCATCGTGTGAACTCAGCCTAAAAGAGTCTGGTGTAGGCCAGAAAAATATAACTGTGGTTTTGAAGTTCCACAGGTCAAATCTCTGTATTATCCTGCTTTTGGCATTTTTTGCCGTAAAAAAAAACTGTAATAGTGTCTTCTTGACTGGTCAGACACCAATATATCTGTTTAATAGAGTCTGGTGTAGGCCAGAGAAATAGAACTGAGGTTTTGCAGTTCCACGGGTCAAATCTCTGTATTATTCTGCTTTTGGCATTTTCACCGTAAAAAAAAACTGTAATAGTGTCTCCCTGACTGGTCAGACACCAATATATCTGTTTAAAAGAGTCTGGTGTAAGCCAGAGAAGTAGAACTGTGGTTTTGCAGTTCCACGGGTCAAATCTCTGTATTATCCTGCTTTTGGCATTTTTTGCCATAAAAAAAACAGTAATAGTGTCTCCCTGACTGGTCAGACACCAATATATATGTTTAAAAGAGTCTGGTGTAGGCCAGAGAAATAGAACTGTGGTTGTTAGAACCTTGCTCTTAGGTCTTTTTTCCTTTGCTGGTCACATGACCTTGTTGGCCTATTTAATCCTGCTCCGCCCTTCTGGCTTTGCTGGACTTCATTGTATATCTACTTTCTAGCTAGCCTGTGCTCTGTGTCTTGCTCTGTTAGTTTGCTTGGTCTACGGACCTCTATGTTCTATATATTTTGTTTGTTCGTCTGTCTGCTACTATTTCTGTTAGGAGGTGTCCCATATTCCTCCCAGTCCTTAGTACTTGTAGGGATTCCCTCCCCACATCTATAGGTCTCCGTACAGACTAGCTTAGGACTTTAGCAGGTCTGATCGCAGGATCAGGTCCCCTGTTACATTGTAGGGATTAAGCTGAGTTCTATCGTAGGGACAAATCTCCTCTCTTTCCTTAGCTCTGGTAGCAGAACATAACAGTAAGTCCAGCCAGCAAATTCTCTAAGGAAAGATTTTTCTGTTCCATCATGGTGTCGGTTCAGGATTTGGTTCATCGCCTGCAGGGACTCTCTCTGGAGGTGGCCGAGCTCCGTCAGCACGTGAGTAACTGTCCTGGAGCACATTTCTTGGAGCCTAAGGTATGTTTGCCGGATTTATTTTTTGGTGAACACCGAGAATTTTTTTCATTTAAAAATGCTTGCTTATTGTATTTTCGTTTGAGACCTAAGTCCTCTGGGGATGAATCCCAGCGCGTAGGGTTCATAATGTCACTTTTGCGCAAAGAGCCTCAGGAGTGGGCCTTTTCTTTGCAACCTAGTGATTCATGCTTCAGATCAGTGGATAGTTTTTTTTCTGCTTTGGGACTATTATATGATGATCCTGACCGTGTCGCATCAGCTGAGACTGAGTTGAGATGTTTAAAACAAGGATCAGGTAATGTGGAAAAATATTGTACTCATTTCCGTCGTTGCTCGACTCAAACAGGGTGGAACGATTCTGCTCTGAAAAGTCTATTTCTTGCTGGGCTCAGTGAAAGGGTTAAAGACCTGCTAATTGCTTATCCTACACCTGAAGATTTGCAACAGGCTATGCAATTAGCTATACGGGTGGATAGAAGACTGCGTGCAAGGGTTAATGAGAGCAAATCCTCTGCTATGTCAGTTTCTGGTTATGAGAATGTGTGTGCTAACAGTGGTGAACCGATGGAGATTGGATCGGTGGCACCTCGCTCTCAAGAAAAACATCGTCGATTTTCTGAAGGCTTGTGTTTCTATTGCGGAAAATCTGGTCATTTGATTAAAGGCTGTGAGCTTCGTATGAAGAAAGAAAAAAAAATGGTCAGTCACGCCCGTATTGCCTGTTTAAATTCCAAGGGTATATTTTTAGCTGCTTCCACGATTGCTCAGAAAAAATTAATGGAATTTCGGGTGTTTGTTGATTGCGGGTCTACACTGAATGTAATTGATGGGGGATTCGTGGAAAGACTCAATTTAAAACCTGAACCTTTATCATCCCCCATTGCTGTGGTTTCTGTGGATGGTTCCCCTTTGAAGAATATTACTCTCAAGGTCTGTGAATTTCCTCTCACTATTAATGGTGTTCACCATGAGAAATTGGATTTGGTAGTGTTGAATAACTTGCCTTCTCCAGTAATATTGGGATTGCCCTGGTTAAAATTTCACAATCCTGTACTGGATTGGTCTACCAGTGAAATTAAATCCTGGAGCCATAAATGTTATGACAAGTGTTGTAACGGGCGTATTGCAGCTTTGGATAGGGGAGAATTGCCTGTTCCTATTCAGGATTTTTGGAGAGTTTTTTCTGAGAAAGAATCGCAGGTTTTGCCTCCCCATAGAGACTATGATTGTTCTATTGAATTTGTCCCTGGAGCGACTCTTCCTAAAAGTCGTTTATTTAACCTTACTATTCCTGAGAGCAAGGCTTTGGAGGAATACATACAGACAAGTTTGGCCGCCGGTCACATTAGGCCCTCTAAGTCTCCTGTGGCGGTTGGATTTTTTTTTGTAAAAAAAAAGGACGACGGTTTACGTCCTTGTCTGGATTTTCGTGAGATTAACAAAATTACGGTACGCAATCCTTACCCACTGCCATTGATTCCTGATCTGTTTAACCAGTTAATGGGGGCCAAGTGGTTCTCTAAAATTGACCTTAAGGGGGCATACAATCTGTTGCGCATGAAGGAGGGTGATGAATGGAAGACTGCTTTTAACACTCCTGTGGGTCATTTTGAGAATCTGGTTATGCCTTTTGGTCTTACTAATGCTCCTGCATTTTTTCAGAATCTGATTAATGACATCCTTAGACCTTTGATCGGTAAAAATGTGGTTGTGTATTTGGATGACATTTTGATTTATTCGTCAGATCTGGAGTCTCATTGGCGGAGCGTGCGTGAGGTATTACAGTTATTAATGGACAATTCGCTTTTTGCTAAGCTGGAGAAATGTGAGTTCGCTGTACAGAGAATTAGTTTTTTGGGCTACATTATCTCCAGCAAAGGTTTTGAGATGGATCCGGTTAAGGTTCAGGCTGTGCAGGAATGGCCTAGGCCTATTGGTTTGAAATCGATACAGAGGTTTTTGGGTTTCGCCAATTACTATAGAAAATTCATAAAAAATTTTTCTAGTATTGTCAAACCTCTGACTGATCTCACCAGGAAAGGTGCTGATGCGGTTCAGTGGTCTTCTGAGGCCATTGAAGCTTTTGTGTATCTCAAGGAGAGGTTCACCTCTGCTCCCATCCTTATGCAGCCTGATGTTACTAGGCCATTTTTGGTTGAGGTTGATGCTTCCTCTGTGGGGGTTGGCGCAGTATTGTCTCAGGATAACGGGGATGGATTACATCCCTGTGCCTTTTTTTCAAAAAAATTTTCGGAGACTGAACTGAATTACGATATTGGTAATCGGGAATTATTGGCTATTAAACTCGCATTTGAACACTGGCGCCACTTCTTGGAAGGTGCGGAATTTCCCGTTCAGGTTCTTACGGATCATAAAAATCTGATATATCTTGATGCTGCCAAGCGCCTGAATGCCCGTCAGGCTAGGTGGGCACTGTTTTTCTCACGGTTTAATTTCTCCGTTACTTACATCCCTGGTACTAAGAATGTTAAGGCGGATGCCTTGTCTCGCAGTTTTTCTCCCATAGTCGGTGCTGAGAAAGAGGAGAACATTTTACAAGAAGGTGTTGTGATAGCTGCTTTGGACTCCGTTTTGGAAAATGAGATTCTTAAAGCACAGGAGAATGCCCCTTCTAACACTCCTCATGGGAGGTTGTTTGTGCCTGGGACCTTTAGGAGAGATTTGTTCGTTGAGTGTCACGAATCTCGGTTGGCAGGTCATCCCGGAATCTCTGAGACCAAGAGACTGGTGGGTCGCAGTTTTTGGTGGCCTGGATGGCAGAAGGAAGTCATTAAGTGGGTGCGTCAATGTACTATATGTGCTAGATCTAAGTCCTCACATACTCCTGCTGCGGGGTTGCTTTGTCCTTTGGAGGTTCCCAGTGCTCCTTGGACACATTTGGCTATGGACTTTATAACTGACCTTCCCCCCTCTGAGGGTTTTACTGTCATCTGGGTGGTCGTGGACCGTTTTAGCAAGATGTGTCACTTGGTTCCTTTCGTCAAACTGCCCTGCGCTAAAACTCTCGCTAAGGCCTTTGTCAAGGAAATTGTCAGACTTCATGGCGTTCCTACTGACATTGTTTCTGATAGGGGTCCTCAGTTCGTGGCTCGTTTTTGGCGTGCCTTTTGTGATAGGTTGGGAATTCATTTGTCGTTCTCGTCCGGATATCATCCTGAATCTAATGGCCAGACAGAAAGGAAAAACCAGGATGTTGAGCAGTTCTTGCGTTGTTTTGTGGCAGACAATCAAGAGGGGTGGTCTGAGTTTCTGCCACTTGCTGAATTTGCTCTGAACAATCATACATCTTCTTCTGCTGGTTGTTCGCCTTTTTTTGTTGTTCTGGGAGACATCCGTCGTTTGGGTCGTTCTCCAAGTTGGGATCTGCCGTGCCTGAGGAGGAGAATTTTTCCGGTGATTTGGAGAGAGTTTGGACGGATGTGCGTGGTAATCTTCAGGAGGCCAACAGAAAATCTAAAGACTACTTTGATAGGAAACGACAGGAGGTTTTGTTCGCTGTTGGTGACATGGTTTGGTTGTCCTCTAGGAATCTGCGGTTGAGGATTCCTTCAAAGAAATTGGGTCCCAAGTTTGTAGGGCCCTTTAAGGTGCTTCAGGTTGTCAACCAATCTGCTGTTAGGTTGGAGGTTCCTACCTCCTGGAGAATTAATCCGGTATTTCATGTCTCTCTGTTGAAAAAAGCTGTTGTATCGGATTGTGACGCCTCTGCCTCTGTTCCTCCGGTGGTGGAGGACGGGGAATATGAAATTTCTCGCATCCTTAACTCTAGACGGTATAGAGGTAGTTTGCAGTATCTTGTGGCCTGGAAAGGTTTCGGTCCCGAGGATAACTCTTGGGTGAGGTCGGATGATGTTTCCGCGTCCAGACTTATCAGAGCGTTTCACAGGAGATTTCCTGATAAGCCTGGTCCTAGGGGATCCGGAGGATCCTCTTAGAAGGGGGGGTACTGTTAGAACCTTGCTCTTAGGTCTTTTTTCCTTTGCTGGTCATATGACCTTGTTGGCCTATTTAATCCTGCTCCGCCCTTCTGGCTTTGCTGGACTTCATTGTATATCTACTTTCTAGCTAGCCTGTGCTCTGTGTCTTGCTCTGTTAGTTTGCTTGGTCTACGGACCTCTATGTTCTATATATTTTGTTTGTTCGTCTGTCTGCTACTATTTCTGTTAGGAGGTGTCCCATATTCCTCCCAGTCCTTAGTACTTGTAGGGATTCCCTCCCCACATCTATAGGTCTCCGTACAGACTAGCTTAGGACTTTAGCAGGTCTGATCGCAGGATCAGGTCCCCTGTTACATCGTAGGGATTAAGCTGAGTTCTATCGTAGGGACAGATCTCCTCTCTTTCCTTAGCTCTGGTAGCAGAACATAACAGTGGTTTTGCAGTTCCATGGGTCAAATCTCTGTATTATCCTGCTTTTAGCATATTTTGCCGTAAAAAAAAACTGTAATAGTGTCTCCCTGACTGGTCAGACACCAATATATCTGTTTAAAAGAGTCTGGTGTAGGCCAGAAAAATAGAACTGTGGTTTTGCAGTTCCACGGGTAAAAACTCTGTATTATCCTGCTTTTGGCATTTTTTCCCATAAAAAAAAACTGTAATAGTGTCTCCCTGACTGGTCAGACACCAATATATCTGTTTAAAAGAGTCTGGTGTAGGCCAGAGAAATAGAACTGTGGTTTTGCAGTTCCACGGGTCAAATCTCTGTATTATCCTGCTTTTGGCATTTTTTGCCGTTAAAAAAAACTGTAATAGTGTCTCCCTGACTGGTCAGACACCAATATATCTGTTTAAAAGAGTCTGGTGTAGGCCAGAGAAATAGAACTGTGGTTTTGCAGTTCCAGGGGTCAAATCTCTGTATTATCCTGCTTCTGGCATTTTTGCAGTAAAAAAAACTGTAGTAGTGTCTCCCTGACTGGTCAGACACCAATATATCTGTTTAAAAGAGTCTGGTGTAGGCCAGAGAAATAGAACTGTGGTTTTGCAGTTCCACGAGTCAAATCTCTGTATTATCCTGCTTTTGGCATTTTTTGCCGTTAAAAAAAACTGTAATAATGTCTCCCTGACTGGTCACACACCAATATATCTGTTTAAAAGAATCTGGTGTAGGTCAGAGAAATAGAACTGTGGTTTTGCAGTTCCACGGGTCAAATCTCTGTATTATCCTGCTTTTGGCATTTTTTTCCGTTGAAAAAACGGTAATAGTGTCTCCCTGACTGGTCAGACACCAATATATCTGTTTAAAAGAATCTGGTGTAGGCCAGAGAAATAGAACTGTGGTTTTGCAGTTCCACGGGTCAAATGTCTGTATTATCCTGCTTTTGGCATTTTTTGCCGTAAAAAAACTGTAGTAGTGTCTCCCTGACTGGTCAGACACCAATATATCTGTTTAAAAGAGTCTGGTGTAGGCCAGAGAACTAGAACAGTGGTTTTGCAGTTCCACGGGTCAAATCTCTGTATTATCCTGCTTTTTGCATTTTTGCCATAGAAAAAACTGTAATAGTGTCTCCCTGACTGGTCAGACACCAATATATCTGTTTAAAAGAGTCTGGTGTAGGCCAGAGAAAAAGAACTGTAGCTTTGCAGTTCCACGGGTCAAATCTCTGTATTATCCTGCTTTTGGAATTTTTTTGCCGTAAAAAAAACAGTAATAGTGTCTCCCTGACTGGTCAGACACAAATATATCTGTTTAAAGGAGTCTATTGTAGGCCAGAGAAATATAACTGTGGTTTTGCAGTTCCACGGGTCAAATCTCTGTATTATCCTGCTTTTGGCATTTTTTTCCGTTGAAAAAACGGTAATAGTGTCTCCCTGACTGGTCAGACACCAATATATCTGTTTAAAATAGTCTGGTGTAGGCCAGAGAAATAGAACTGTGGTTTTGCAGTTCCACGGGTCAAATCTCTGTATTATCCTGCTTCTGGCATTTTTGCAGTAAAAAAAACTGTAGTAGTGTCTCCCTGACTGGTCAGACACCAATATATCTGTTTAAAAGTGTCTGGTGTAGGCCAGAGAAATAGAACTGTGGTTTTGCAGTTCCACGAGTCAAATCTCTGTATTATCCTGCTTTTGGCATTTTTTGCCGTAAAAAAAACTGTAATAGTGTCTCCCTGACTGGTCAAACACCAATATATCTGTTTAAAAGAATCTGGGGTAGGCCAGAGAAATAGAACTGTGGTTTTGCAGTTCCACGGGTCAAATCTCTGTATTATCCTGCTTTTGGCATTTTTTGCCATAAAAAAAACTGTAATAGTGTCTCCCTGACTGGTCAGACACCAATATATCTGTTTAAAAGAGTCTGGTGTAGGCCAGAGAAATAGAACTGTGGTTTTGCAGTTCCACAGGTAAAATCTCTGTATTATCCTGCTTTTGGCATTATTTGCCATTAAAAAAACTGTAATAGTGTTTCCCTGACTGGTGAGACACCAATATATCTGTTTAAAAGAATCTGGTGTAGGCCAGAGAAATAGAACTGTGGTTTTGCAGTTCCACAGGTCAAATCTCTGTATGATCCTGCTTTTGGGATTTTTTGCCGTTAAAAAAAACTGTAACAGTGTCTCCCTGACTGGTCAGACACCAATATATCTGTTTAAAAGAGTCTGGTGTAGGCCAGAGAAATAGAACTGTGGTTTTGCAGTTCCACGAGTCAAATCTCTGTATTATCCTGCTTTTGGCATTTTTTGCCGTTAAATAAAACTGTAATAGTGTCTCCCTGACTGGTCAGACACCAATATATCTGTTTAAAAGAATCTGGTGTAGGCCAGAGAAATAGAACTGTGGTTTTGCAGTTCCACGGGTCAAATCTCTGTATTATCCTGCTTTTGGAATTTTTTGCCGTAAAAAAAAAACAGTAATAGTGTCTCCCTGACTGGTCAGACACAAATATATCTGTTTAAAAGAGTCTGGTGTAGGCCAGAGAAATAGAACTTTGGTTTTGCCGTTCCACGGGTCAAATCTCTGTATTATCCTGCTTTTGGCATTTTTTGCCGTAAAAAAAACTGTAATAGTGTCTCCCTGACTGGTCAGACACCAATATATCTCTTTAAAATAGTCTGGTGTAAGCCAGAGAAATAGAACTGTGGTTTTGCAGTTCCACGGGTCAAATCTCTGTATTATCCTGCTTCTGGCATTTTTGCAGTAAAAAAAACTGTAGTAGTGTCTCCCTGACTGGTCAGACACCAATATATCTGTTTAAAAGAGTCTGGTGTAGGCCAGAGAAATAGAACTGTGGTTATGCAGTTCCACGAGTCAAATCTCTGTATTATCCTGCTTTTGGCATTTTTTGCCGTAAAAAAACTGTAATAGTGTCTCCCTGACTGGTCAGACACCAATATATCTGTTTAAAAGAATCTGGTGTAGGCCAGAGAAATAGAACTGTGGTTTTGCAGTTCCATGGGTCAAATCTCTGTATTATCCTGCTTTTGGCATTTTTTGCCGTAAAAAAAACTGTAATAGTGTCTCCCTGACTGGTCAGACACCAATATATCTGTTTAAAAGAATCTGGTGTAGGCCAGAGAAATAGAACTGTGGTTTTGCAGTTCCACGGGTCAAATCTCTGTATCATCCTGCTTTTAGCATTTCTTGCCGTAAAAAAAACTGTAATAGTGTCTCCCTGACTGGTCAGACACAAATATATCTGTTTAAAAGAGTCTGGTGTAGGCCAGAGAAATAGAACTGTAGCTTTGCAGTTCCACGGGTCAAATCTCTGTATTATCCTGCTTTTAGCATTTTTTGCCTTAAAAAAAACTGTAATAGTGTCTCCCTAACTGGTCAGACACAAATATATCTGTTTAAAAGAGTCTGGTGTAGGCCAGAGAAATAGAACTGTGGTTTTGCAGTTCCATGAGTCAAATCTCTGTATTATCCTGCTTTTGGCATTTTTTGCCGTAAAAAAAACTGTAGTAGTGTCTCCATGACTGGTCAGACACCAATATATCTGTTTCAGAGAATCTGGTGTAGGCCAGAGAAATAGAACTGTGGTTTTGCAGTTCCACGGGTCAAATCTCTGTATGATCCTGCTTTTGGGATTTTTTGCCGTTAAAAAAAACTGTAACAGTGTCTCCCTGACTGGTCAGACACCAATATATCTGTTTAAAAGAGTCTGGTGTAGGCCAGAGAAATAGAACTGTGGTTTTGCAGTTCCACGAGTCAAATCTCTGTATTATCCTGCTTTTGGCATTTTTTGCCGTTAAAAAAAACTGTAATAGTGTCTCCCTGACTGGTCAGACACCAATATATCTGTTTAAAAGAATCTGGTGTAGGCCAGAGAAATAGAACTGTGGTTTTGCAGTTCCACGGGTCAAATCTCTGTATTTTCCTGCTTTTAGCATTTTTTGCCGTAAAAAAAAACTGTAATAGTGTCTCCCTGACTGGTCAGACACCAATATATCTGTTTAAAAGAATCTGGTGTAGGCCAGAGAAATAGAACTGTGCTTTTGCAGTTCCACGGGTCAAATCTCTGTATTATCCTGCTTTTGGCATTTTTTGCCGTGAAAAAACTGTAGTAGTGTCTCCCTGACTGGTCAGACACCAATATATCTGTTCAAAAGAGTCTGGTGTAGGCCAGAGAAATAGAACTGTGGTTTTGCAGTTAAACAGGTCAAATCTCTGTATTATCCTGCTTTTGGCATTATTTGCCATTAAAAAAACTGTAATAGTGTTTCCCTGACTGGTGAGACACCAATATATCTGTTTAAAAGAATCTGGTGTAGGCCAGAGAAATAGAACTGTGGTTTTGCAGTTCCATGGGTCAAATCTCTGTATGATCCTGCTTTTGGGATTTTTTGCCGTTAAAAAAAACTGTAACAGTGTCTCCCTGACTGGTCAGACACCAATATATCTGTTTAAAAGAGTCTGGTGTAGGCCAGAGAAATAGAACTGTGGTTTTGCAGTTCCACGAGTCAAATCTCTGTATTATCCTGCTTTTGGCATTTTTTGCCGTTAAAAAAAACTGTAATAGTGTCTCCCTGACTGGTCAGACACCAATATATCTGTTTAAAAGAATCTGGTGTAGGCCAGAGAAATAGAACTGTGGTTTTGCAGTTCCACGGGTCAAATCTCTGTATTATCCTGCTTTTAGCATTTTTTGCTGTAAAAAAAACTGTAATAGTATCTCCCTGACTGGTCAGACACCAATATATCTGTTTAAAAGAGTCTGGTGTAGGCCAGAGAAATAGAACTGTGGTTTTGCAGTTCCACGAGTCAAATCTCTGTATTATCCTGCTTTTGGCATTTTTTGCCGTTAAAAAAAACTGTAATAGTGTCTCCCTGACTGGTCAGACACCAATATATCTGTTTAAAAGAATCTGGTGTAGGCCAGAGAAATAGAACTGTGGTTTTGCAGTTCCACGGGTCAAATCTCTGTATTATCCTGCTTTTAGCATTTTTTGCCATAAAAAAAACTGTAATAGTGTCTCCCTGACTGGTCAGACACAAATATATCTGTTTAAAAGAGTCTGGTGTAGGCCAGAGAAATAGAACTGTAGCTTTGCAGTTCCACGGGTCAAATCTCTGTATTATCCTGCTTTTAGCATTTTTTGCCTTAAAAAAAACTGTAATAGTGTCTCCCTGACTGGTCAGACACAAATATATCTGTTTAAAAGAGTCTGGTGTAGGCCAGAGAAATAGAACTGTGGTTTTGCAGTTCCATGAGTCAAATCTCTGTATTATCCTGCTTTTGGCATTTTTTGCCGTAAAAAAAACTGTAGTAGTGTCTCCATGACTGGTCAGACACCAATATATCTGTTTAAGAGAATCTGGTGTAGGCCAGAGAAATAGAACTGTGGTTTTGCAGTTCCACGGGTCAAATCTCTGTATTATCCTGCTTTTAGCATTTTTTGCCGTAAAAAAAACTGTAATAGTGTCTCCCTGACTGGTCAGACACCAATATATCTGTTTAAAAGAATCTGGTGTAGGCCAGAGAAATAGAACTGTGGTTTTGCAGTTCCACGGGTCAAATCTCTGTATTATCCTGCTTTTGGCATTTTTTGCCGTAAAAAAACTGTAGTAGTGTCTCCCTGACTGGTCAGACACCAATATATCTGTTCAAAAGAGTCTGGTGTAGGCCAGAGAAATAGAACTGTGGTTTTGCAGTTAAACAGGTCAAATCTCTGTATTATCCTGCTTTTGGCATTATTTGCCATTAAAAAAACTGTAATAGTGTTTCCCTGACTGGTGAGACACCAATATATCTGTTTAAAAGAATCTGGTGTAGGCCAGAGAAATAGAACTGTGGTTTTGCAGTTCCATGGGTCAAATCTCTGTATGATCCTGCTTTTGGGATTTTTTGCCGTTAAAAAAAACTGTAACAGTGTCTCCCTGACTGGTCAGACACCAATATATCTGTTTAAAAGAGTCTGGTGTAGGCCAGAGAAATAGAACTGTGGTTTTGCAGTTCCACGAGTCAAATCTCTGTATTATCCTGCTTTTGGCATTTTTTGCCGTTAAAAAAAACTGTAATAATGTCTCCCTGACTGGTCAGACACCAATATATCTGTTTAAAAGAATCTGGTGTAGGCCAGAGAAATAGAACTGTGGTTTTGCAGTTCCACGGGTCAAATCTCTGTATTATCCTGCTTTTAGCATTTTTTGCCGTAAAAAAAACTGTAATAGTGTCTCCCTGACTGGTCAGACACAAATATATCTGTTTAAAAGAGTCTGGTGTAGGCCAGAGAAATAGAACTGTAGCTTTGCAGTTCCACGGGTCAAATCTCTGTATTATCCTGCTTTTAGCATTTTTTGCCTTAAAAAAAACTGTAATAGTGTCTCCCTGACTGGTCAGACACAAATATATCTGTTTAAAAGAGTCTGGTGTAGGCCAGAGAAATAGAACTGTGGTTTTGCAGTTCCATGAGTCAAATCTCTGTATTATCCTGCTTTTGGCATTTTTTGCCGTAAAAAAAACTGTAGTAGTGTCTCCATGACTGGTCAGACACCAATATATCTGTTTAAGAGAATCTGGTGTAGGCCAGAGAAATAGAACTGTGGTTTTGCAGTTCCACGGGTCAAATCTCTGTATTATCCTGCTTTTAGCATTTTTTGCCGTAAAAAAAACTGTAATAGTGTCTCCCTGACTGGTCAGACACCAATATATCTGTTTAAAAGAATCTGGTGTAGGCCAGAGAAATAGAACTGTGGTTTTGCAGTTCCACGGGTCAAATCTCTGTATTATCCTGCTTTTGGCATTTTTTGCCGTAAAAAAACTGTAGTAGTGTCTCCCTGACTGGTCAGACACCAATATATCTGTTCAAAAGAGTCTGGTGTAGGCCAGAGAAATAGAACTGTGGTTTTGCAGTTAAACAGGTCAAATCTCTGTATTATCCTGCTTTTGGCATTATTTGCCATTAAAAAAACTGTAATAGTGTTTCCCTGACTGGTGAGACACCAATATATCTGTTTAAAAGAATCTGGTGTAGGCCAGAGAAATAGAACTGTGGTTTTGCAGTTCCATGGGTCAAATCTCTGTATGATCCTGCTTTTGGGATTTTTTGCCGTTAAAAAAAACTGTAACAGTGTCTCCCTGACTGGTCAGACACCAATATATCTGTTTAAAAGAGTCTGGTGTAGGCCAGAGAAATAGAACTGTGGTTTTGCAGTTCCACGAGTCAAATCTCTGTATTATCCTGCTTTTGGCATTTTTTGCCGTTAAAAAAAACTGTAATAATGTCTCCCTGACTGGTCAGACACCAATATATCTGTTTAAAAGAATCTGGTGTAGGCCAGAGAAATAGAACTGTGGTTTTGCAGTTCCACGGGTCAAATCTCTGTATTATCCTGCTTTTAGCATTTTTTGCTGTAAAAAAAAACTGTAATAGTGTCTCCCTGACTGGTCAGACACCAATATATCTGTTTAAAAGAATCTGGTGTAGGCCAGAGAAATAGAACTGTAGTTTTGCAGTTCCACGGGTCAAATCTCTGTATTATCCTGCTTTTGGGATTTTTTGCCGTAAAAAAACTGTAGTAATGTCTCCCTGACTGGTCAGACACCAATATATCTGTTCAAAGGAGTCTGGTGTAGGCCAGAGAAATAGAACTGTGGTTTTGCAGTTAAACAGGTCAAATCTCTGTATTATCCTGCTTTTGGCATTTTTTTGCCATTAAAAAAAAACTGTAATAGTGTCTCCCTGACTGGTCAGACACCAATATATCTGTTTAAAAGAATCTGGTGTAGGCCAGAGAAATAGAACTGTAGCTTTGCAGTTCCACGGGTCAAATCTCTGTATTATCCTGCTTTTGGAATTTTTTGCCGTAAAAAAAAAACAGTAATAGTGTCTCCCTGACTGGTCAGACACAAATATATCTGTTTAAAAGAGTCTGGTGTAGGCCAGAGAAATAGAACTTTGGTTTTGCCGTTCCACGGGTCAAATCTCTGTATTATCCTGCTTTTGGCATTTTTTTTTGTAAAAAAAACTGTAATAGTGTCTCCCTGACTGGTCAGACACCAATATATCTGTTTAAAAGAATCTGGTGTAGGCCAGAGAAATAGAACTGTGGTTTTGCAGTTCCACGGGTCAAATCTCTGTATTATCCTGCTTTTGGCATTTTTTGCCGTAAAAAAAACTGTAATAGTGTCTCCCTGACTGGTCAGACACCAATATATCTGTTTAAAAGAATCTGGTGTAAGCCAGAGAAATAGAACTGTGGTTTTGCAGTTCCACGGGTCAAATCTCTGTATTATCCTGCTTTTAGCATTTTTTGCCGTAAAAAAAACTGTAATAGTGTCTCCCTGACTGGTCAGACACAAATATATCTGTTTAAAAGAGTCTGGTGTAGGCCAGAGAAATAGAACTGTAGCTTTGCAGTTCCACGAGTCAAATCTCTGTATTATCCTGCTTTTGGCATTTTTTGCCGTTAAAAAAAACTGTAATAGTGTCTCCCTGACTGGTCAGACACCAATATATCTGTTTAAAAGAATCTGGTGTAGGCCAGAGAAATAGAACTGTGGTTTTGCAGTTCCACGGGTCAAATCTCTGTATTATCCTGCTTTTAGCATTTTTTGTCGTAAAAAAAACTGTAATAGTGTCTCCCTGACTGGTCAGACACCAATATATCTGTTTAAAAGAATCTGGTGTAAGCCAGAGAAATAGAACTGTGGTTTTGCAGTTCCACGGGTCAAATCTCTGTATTATCCTGCTTCTGGCATTTTTGCAATAAAAAAAACTGTAGTAGTGTCTCCCTGACTGGTCAGACACCAATATATCTGTTTAAAAGAGTCTGGTGTAGGCCAGAGAAATAGAACTGTGGTTTTGCAGTTCCACGAGTCAAATCTCTGTATTATCCTGCTTTTGGCATTTTTTGCCGTAAAAAAAACTGTAATAGTGTCTCCCTGACTGGTCAGACACCAATATATCTGTTTAAAAGAATCTGGTGTAGGCCAGAGAAATAGAACTGTGGTTTTGCAGTTCCACGGGTCAAATCTCTGTATTATCCTGCTTTTAGCATTTTTTGTCGTAAAAAAAACTGTAATAGTGTCTCCCTGACTGGTCAGACACCAATATATCTGTTTAAAAGAATCTGGTGTAAGCCAGAGAAATAGAACTGTGGTTTTGCAGTTCCACGGGTCAAATCTCTGTATTATCCTGCTTCTGGCATTTTTGCAATAAAAAAAACTGTAGTAGTGTCTCCCTGACTGGTCAGACACCAATATATCTGTTTAAAAGAGTCTGGTGTAGGCCAGAGAAATAGAACTGTGGTTTTGCAGTTCCACGAGTCAAATCTCTGTATTATCCTGCTTTTGGCATTTTTTGCCGTAAAAAAAACTGTAATAGTGTCTCCCTGACTGGTCAGACACCAATATATCTGTTTAAAAGAATCTGGTGTAGGCCAGAGAAATAGAACTGTGGTTTTGCAGTTCCACGGGTCAAATCTCTGTATTATCCTGCTTTTGGCATTTTTTGCCGTAAAAAAAACTGTAATAGTGTCTCCCTGACTGGTCAGACACCAATATATCTGTTTAAAAGAATCTGGTGTAAGCCAGAGAAATAGAACTGTGGTTTTGCAGTTCCACGGGTCAAATCTCTGTATTATCCTGCTTTTAGCATTTTTTGCCGTAAAAAAAACTGTAATAGTGTCTCCCTGACTGGTCAGACACAAATATATCTGTTTAAAAGAGTCTGGTGTAGGCCAGAGAAATAGAACTGTAGCTTTGCAGTTCCACGAGTCAAATCTCTGTATTATCCTGCTTTTGGCATTTTTTGCCGTTAAAAAAAACTGTAATAGTGTCTCCCTGACTGGTCAGACACCAATATATCTGTTTAAAAGAATCTGGTGTAGGCCAGAGAAATAGAACTGTGGTTTTGCAGTTCCACGGGTCAAATCTCTGTATTATCCTGCTTTTAGCATTTTTTGTCGTAAAAAAAACTGTAATAGTGTCTCCCTGACTGGTCAGACACCAATATATCTGTTTAAAAGAATCTGGTGTAGGCCAGAGAAATAGAACTGTGGTTTTGCAGTTCCACGGGTCAAATGTCTGTATTATCCTGCTTTTGGCATTTTTTGCCGTAAAAAAACTGTAGTAGTGTCTCCCTGACTGGTCAGACACCAATATATCTGTTCAAAAGAGTCTGGTGTAGGCCAGAGAAATAGAACTGTGGTTTTTCAGTTAAACAGGTCAAATCTCTGTATTATCCTGCTTTTGGCATTTTTTGCCATTAAAAAAAAACTGTAATAGTGTCTCCCTGACTGGTCAGACACCAATATATCTGTTTAAAAGAATCTGGTGTAAGCCAGAGAAATAGAACTGTGGTTTTGCAGTTCCACGGGTCAAATCTCTGTATTATCCTGCTTCTGGCATTTTTGCAGTAAAAAAAACTGTAGTAGTGTCTCCCTGACTGGTCAGACACCAATATATCTGTTTAAAAGAGTCTGGTGTAGGCCAGAGAAATAGAACTGTGGTTTTGCAGTTCCACGAGTCAAATCTCTGTATTATCCTGCTTTTGGCATTTTTTGCCGTAAAAAAACTGTAATAGTGTCTCCCTGACTGGTCAGACACCAATATATCTGTTTAAAAGAATCTGGTGTAGGCCAGAGAAATAGAACTGTGGTTTTGCAGTTCCACGGGTCAAATCTCTGTATTATCCTGCTTTTGGCATTTTTTGCCGTAAAAAAAACTGTAATAGTGTCTCCCTGACTGGTCAGACACAAATATATCTGTTTAAAAGAGTCTGGTGTAGGCCAGAGAAATAGAACTGTAGCTTTGCAGTTCCACGGGTCAAATCTCTGTATTATCCTGCTTTTAGCATTTTTTGCCTTAAAAAAAACTGTAATAGTGTCTCCCTGACTGGTCAGACACAAATATATCTGTTTAAAAGAATCTGGTGTAGGCCAGAGAAATAGAACTGTGGTTTTGCAGTTCGATGAGTCAAATCTCTGTATTATCCTGCTTTTGGCATTTTTTGCCGTAAAAAAAACTGTAGTAGTGTCTCCATGACTGGTCAGACACCAATATATCTGTTTAAAAGAATCTGGTGTAGGCCAGAGAAATAGAACTGTGGTTTTGCAGTTCCACGGGTCAAATCTCTGTATTATCCTGCTTTTGGCATTTTTTGCCGTAAAAAAAACTGCAATAGTGTCTCCCTGACTGGTCAGACACCAATATATCTGTTTAAAAGAGTCTGGTGTAGGCCAGAGAAATAGAACTGTGGTTTTGCAGTTCCACAGGTCAAATCTCTGTATTATCCTGCTTTTGGCATTTTTGCCATTAAAAAAAAACTGTAATAGTGTCTCCCTGACTGGTCAGACACCAATATATCTGTTTAAAAGAATCTGGTGTAGGCCAGAGAAATAGAACTGTGGTTTTGCAGTTCCACGGGTCAAATCTCTGTATGATCCTGCTTTTGGGATTTTTTGCCGTTAAAAAAAAAACTGTAGTAGTGTCTCCCTGACTGGTCAGACACCAATATATCTGTTTAAAAGAATCTGGTGTAGGCCAGAGAAATAGAACTGTGTTTTTTTCAGTTCCACGGGTCAAATCTCTGTAATATCCTGCTTTTGGCAGTTTTTGCCTTAAAAAAAAAACTGTAATAGTGTCTCCCTGACTGGTCAGACACCAATATATCTGTTTAAAAGAGTCTGGTGTAGGCCAGCGAAATAGAACTGTGGTTTTGCAGTTCCACGGGTCAAATCTCTGTATTATCCTGCTTTTGGCATTTTTTGCCGTAAAAAAAACTGTAATATTGTCTCCCTGACTGGTCAGACACCAATATATCTGTTTAAAAGAGTCTGGTGTAAGCCAGAGAAATAGAACTGTGGTTTTGCAGTTCCACGGGTCAAATCTCTGTATTATCCTGCTTCTGGCATTTTTGCAGTAAAAAAAACTGTAGTAGTGTCTCCCTGACTGGTCAGACACCAATATATCTGTTTAAAAGAGTCTGGTGTAGGCCAGAGAAATAGAACTGTGGTTTTGCAGTTCCACGAGTCAAATCTCTGTATTATCCTGCTTTTGGCATTTTTTGCCGTAAAAAAACTGTAATAGTGTCTCCCTGACTGGTCAGACACCAATATATCTGTTTAAAAGAATCTGGTGTAGGCCAGAGAAATAGAACTGTGGTTTTGCAGTTCCACGGGTCAAATCTCTGTATTATCCTGCTTTTGGCATTTTTTGCCATAAAAAAAACTGTAATAGTGTCTCCCTGACTGGTCAGACACCAATATATCTGTTTAAAAGAATCTGGTGTAGGCCAGAGAAATAGAACTGTGGTTTTACAGTTCCACGGGTCAAATCTCTGTATTATCCTGCTTTTAGCATTTTTTGCCGTAAAAAAAAACTGTAATAGTGTCTCCCTGACTGGTCAGACACAAATATATCTGTTTAAAAGAGTCTGGTGTAGGCCAGAGAAATAGAACTGTAGCTTTGCAGTTCCACGGGTCAAATCTCTGTATTATCCTGCTTTTAGCATTTTTTGCCTTAAAAAAAACTGTAATAGTGTCTCCCTGACTGGTCAGACACAAATATATCTGTTTAAAAGAGTCTGGTGTAGGCCAGAGAAATAGAACTGTGGTTTTGCAGTTCCATGAGTCAAATCTCTGTATTATCCTGCTTTTGGCATTTTTTGCCGTAAAAAAAACTGTAGTAGTGTCTCCATGACTGGTCAGACACCAATATATCTGTTTAAAAGAATCTGGTGTAGGCCAGAGAAATATAACTGTGGTTTTGCAGTTCCACGGGTCAAATCTCTGTATTATCCTGCTTTTGGCATTTTTTGCCGTAAAAAAAACTGCAATAGTGTCTCCCTGACTGGTCAGACACCAATATATCTGTTTAAAAGAGTCTGGTGTAGGCCAGAGAAATAGAACTGTGGTTTTGCAGTTCCACAGGTCAAATCTCTGTATTATCCTGCTTTTGGCATTTTTGCCATTAAAAAAAAACTGTAATAGTGTCTCCCTGACTGGTCAGACACCAATATATCTGTTTAAAAGAATCTGGTGTAGGCCAGAGAAATAGAACTGTGGTTTTGCAGTTCCACGGGTCAAATCTCTGTATGATCCTGCTTTTGGGATTTTTTGCCGTTAAAAAAAAACTGTAGTAGTGTCTCCCTGACTGGTCAGACACCAATATATCTGTTTAAAAGAATCTGGTGTAGGCCAGAGAAATAGAACTGTGTTTTTTTCAGTTCCACGGGTCAAATCTCTGTATTATCCTGCTTTTGGAGTTTTTTGCCGTAAAAAAAAAACAGTAATAGTGTCTCCCTGACTGGTCAGACACAAATATATCTGTTTAAAAGAGTCTGGTGTAGGCCAGAGAAATAGAACTGTGGTTTTGCAGTTAAACAGGTCAAATCTCTGTATTATCCTGCTTTTGGCATTTTTTGCCATTAAAAAAAAACTGTAATAGTGTCTCCCTGACTGGTCAGACACCAATATATCTGTTTAAAAGAATCTGGTGTAGGCCAGAGAAATAGAACTGTGGTTTTACAGTTCCACGGGTCAAATCTCTGTATTATCCTGCTTTTAGCATTTTTTGCCGTAAAAAAAACTGTAATAGTGTCTCCCTGACTGGTCAGACACAAATATATCTGTTTAAAAGAGTCTGGTGTAGGCCAGAGAAATAGAACTGTAGCTTTGCAGTTCCACGGGTCAAATCTCTGTATTATCCTGCTTTTAGCATTTTTTGCCTTAAAAAAAACTGTAATAGTGTCTCCCTGACTGGTCAGACACAAATATATCTGTTTAAAAGAGTCTGGTGTAGGCCAGAGAAATAGAACTGTGGTTTTGCAGTTCCATGAGTCAAATCTCTGTATTATCCTGCTTTTGGCATTTTTTGCCGTAAAAAAAACTGTAGTAGTGTCTCCATGACTGGTCAGACACCAATATATCTGTTTAAAAGAATCTGGTGTAGGCCAGAGAAATAGAACTGTGGTTTTGCAGTTCCACGGGTCAAATCTCTGTATTATCCTGCTTTTGGCATTTTTTGCCGTAAAAAAAACTGCAATAGTGTCTCCCTGACTGGTCAGACACCAATATATCTGTTTAAAAGAGTCTGGTGTAGGCCAGAGAAATAGAACTGTGGTTTTGCAGTTCCACAGGTCAAATCTCTGTATTATCCTGCTTTTGGCATTTTTGCCATTAAAAAAAAACTGTAATAGTGTCTCCCTGACTGGTCAGACACCAATATATCTGTTTAAAAGAATCTGGTGTAGGCCAGAGAAATAGAACTGTGGTTTTGCAGTTCCACGGGTCAAATCTCTGTATGATCCTGCTTTTGGGATTTTTTGCCGTTAAAAAAAAACTGTAGTAGTGTCTCCCTGACTGGTCAGACACCAATATATCTGTTTAAAAGAATCTGGTGTAGGCCAGAGAAATAGAACTGTGTTTTTTTCAGTTCCACGGGTCAAATCTCTGTATTATCCTGCTTTTGGAGTTTTTTGCCGTAAAAAAAAAACAGTAATAGTGTCTCCCTGACTGGTCAGACACAAATATATCTGTTTAAAAGAGTCTGGTGTAGGCCAGAGAAATAGAACTGTGGTTTTGCAGTTAAACAGGTCAAATCTCTGTATTATCCTGCTTTTGGCATTTTTTGCCATTAAAAAAAAACTGTAATAGTGTCTCCCTGACTGGTCAGACACAAATATATCTGTTTAAAAGAGTCTGGTGTAGGCCAGAGAAATAGAACTTTGGTTTTGCCGTTCCACGGGTCAAATCTCTGTATTATCCTGCTTTTGGCATTTTTTGCCGTAAAAAAAAACTGTAATAGTGTCTCCCTGACTGGTCAGACACCAATATATCTGTTTAAAATAGTCTGGTGTAAGCCAGAGAAATAGAACTGTGGTTTTGCAGTTCCACGGGTCAAATCTCTGTATTATCCTGCTTCTGGCATTTTTGCAGTAAAAAAATCTGTAGTAGTGTCTCCCTGACTGGTCAGACACCAATATATCTGTTTAAAAGAGTCTGGTGTAGGCCAGAGAAATAGAACTGTGGTTTTGCAGTTCCACGAGTCAAATCTCTGTATTATCCTGCTTTTGGCATTTTTTGCCGTAAAAAAACTGTAATAGTGTCTCCCTGACTGGTCAGACACCAATATATCTGTTTAAAAGAATCTGGTGTAGGCCAGAGAAATAGAACTGTGGTTTTGCAGTTCCACGGGTCAAATCTCTGTATTATCCTGCTTTTGGCATTTTTTGCCATAAAAAAAACTGTAATAGTGTCTCCCTGACTGGTCAGACACCAATATATCTGTTTAAAAGAATCTGGTGTAGGCCAGAGAAATAGAACTGTGGTTTTGCAGTTCCACGGGTCAAATCTCTGTATTATCCTGCTTTTAGCATTTTTTGCCGTATAAAAACTGTAATGGTGTCTCCCTGACTGGTCAGACACAAATATATCTGTTTAAAAGAGTCTGATGTAGGCCAGAGAAATAGAACTGTAGCTTTGCAGTTCCACGGGTCAAATCTCTGTATTATCCTGCTTTTAGCATTTTTTGCCTTAAAAAAAAAACTGTAATAGTGTCTCCCTGACTGGTCAGACACAAATATATCTGTTTAAAAGAGTCTGGTGTGGGCCAGAGAAATAGAACTGTGGTTTTGCAGTTCCATGAGTCAAATCTCTGTATTATCCTGCTTTTGGTATTTTTTGCCGTAAAAAAAACTGCAATAGTGTCTCCCTGACTGGTCAGACACCAATATATCTGTTTAAAAGAGTCTGGTGTAGGCCAGAGAAATAGAACTGTGGTTTTGCAGTTCCACAGGTCAAATCTCTGTATTATCCTGCTTTTGGCATTTTTGCCATTAAAAAAAAACTGTAATAGTGTCTCCCTGACTGGTCAGACACCAATATATCTGTTTAAAAGAATCTGGTGTAGGCCAGAGAAATAGAACTGTGGTTTTGCAGTTCCACGGGTCAAATCTCTGTATGATCCTGCTTTTGGGATTTTTTGCCGTTAAAAAAAAACTGTAGTAGTGTCTCCCTGACTGGTCAGACACCAATATATCTGTTTAAAAGAGTCTGGTGTAGGCCAGAGAAATAGAACAGTGGTTTTGTTATTCCACGGGGTCAAATCTCTGTATTATCCTGCTTTTGGTATTTTTGCCGTAGAAAAAGCTGCAATAGTGTCTCCCTGACTGGTCAGACACCAATATATCTGTTTAAAAGAGTCTGGTGTAGGCCAGAGAAATAGAACTGTAGCTTTGCAGTTCCACGGGTCAAATCTCTGTATTATCCTGCTTTTGGATTTTTTTGCCGTAAAAAAAAAACAGTAATAGTGTCTCCCTGACTGGTCAGACACAAATATATCTGTTTAAAAGAGTCTGGTGTAGGCCAGAGAAATAGAACTTTGGTTTTGCCGTTCCACGGGTCAAATCTCTGTATTATCCTGCTTTTGGCATTTTTTGCCGTAAAAAAAACTGTAATAGTGTCTCCCTGACTGGTCAGACACCAATATATCTGTTTAAAATAGTCTGGTGTAAGCCAGAGAAATAGAACTGTGGTTTTGCAGTTCCATGAGTCAAATCTCTGTATTATCCTGCTTTTGGCATTTTTGCCATTAAAAAAAAACTGTAATAGTGTCTCCCTGACTGGTCAGACACCAATATATCTGTTTAAAAGAATCTGGTGTAGGCCAGAGAAATAGAACTGTGGTTTTGCAGTTCCACGGGTCAAATCTCTGTATGATCCTGCTTTTGGGATTTTTTGCCGTTAAAAAAAAACTGTAGTAGTGTCTCCCTGACTGGTCAGACACCAATATATCTGTTTAAAAGAATCTGGTGTAGGCCAGAGAAATAGAACTGTGTTTTTTTCAGTTCCACGGGTCAAATCTCTGTATTATCCTGCTTTTGGAGTTTTTTGCCGTAAAAAAAAAACAGTAATAGTGTCTCCCTGACTGGTCAGACACAAATATATCTGTTTAAAAGAGTCTGGTGTAGGCCAGAGAAATAGAACTGTGGTTTTGCAGTTAAACAGGTCAAATCTCTGTATTATCCTGCTTTTGGCATTTTTTGCCATTAAAAAAAAACTGTAATAGTGTCTCCCTGACTGGTCAGACACCAATATATCTGTTTAAAAGAATCTGGTGTAGGCCAGAGAAATAGAACTGTGGTTTTACAGTTCCACGGGTCAAATCTCTGTATTATCCTGCTTTTAGCATTTTTTGCCGTAAAAAAAAACTGTAATAGTGTCTCCCTGACTGGTCAGACACAAATATATCTGTTTAAAAGAGTCTGGTGTAGGCCAGAGAAATAGAACTGTAGCTTTGCAGTTCCACGGGTCAAATCTCTGTATTATCCTGCTTTTAGCATTTTTTGCCTTAAAAAAAACTGTAATAGTGTCTCCCTGACTGGTCATACACAAATATATCTGTTTAAAAGAGTCTGGTGTAGGCCAGAGAAATAGAACTGTGGTTTTGCAGTTCCATGAGTCAAATCTCTGTATTATCCTGCTTTTGGCATTTTTTGCCGTAAAAAAAACTGTAGTAGTGTCTCCATGACTGGTCAGACACCAATATATCTGTTTAAAAGAATCTGGTGTAGGCCAGAGAAATAGAACTGTGGTTTTGCAGTTCCACGGGTCAAATCTCTGTATTATCCTGCTTTTGGCATTTTTTGCCGTAAAAAAAACTGCAATAGTGTCTCCCTGACTGGTCAGACACCAATATATCTGTTTAAAAGAGTCTGGTGTAGGCCAGAGAAATAGAACTGTGGTTTTGCAGTTCCACAGGTCAAATCTCTGTATTATCCTGCTTTTGGCATTTTTGCCATTAAAAAAAAACTGTAATAGTGTCTCCCTGACTGGTCAGACACCAATATATCTGTTTAAAAGAATCTGGTGTAGGCCAGAGAAATAGAACTGTGGTTTTGCAGTTCCACGGGTCAAATCTCTGTATGATCCTGCTTTTGGGATTTTTTGCCGTTAAAAAAAAACTGTAGTAGTGTCTCCCTGACTGGTCAGACACCAATATATCTGTTTAAAAGAATCTGGTGTAGGCCAGAGAAATAGAACTGTGTTTTTTTCAGTTCCACGGGTCAAATCTCTGTATTATCCTGCTTTTGGAGTTTTTTGCCGTAAAAAAAAAACAGTAATAGTGTCTCCCTGACTGGTCAGACACAAATATATCTGTTTAAAAGAGTCTGGTGTAGGCCAGAGAAATAGAACTGTGGTTTTGCAGTTAAACAGGTCAAATCTCTGTATTATCCTGCTTTTGGCATTTTTTGCCATTAAAAAAAAACTGTAATAGTGTCTCCCTGACTGGTCAGACACAAATATATCTGTTTAAAAGAGTCTGGTGTAGGCCAGAGAAATAGAACTTTGGTTTTGCCGTTCCACGGGTCAAATCTCTGTATTATCCTGCTTTTGGCATTTTTTGCCGTAAAAAAAAACTGTAATAGTGTCTCCCTGACTGGTCAGACACCAATATATCTGTTTAAAATAGTCTGGTGTAAGCCAGAGAAATAGAACTGTGGTTTTGCAGTTCCACGGGTCAAATCTCTGTATTATCCTGCTTCTGGCATTTTTGCAGTAAAAAAATC
Organism: Phyllobates terribilis; assembly: GCF_046119375.1. Lineage (NCBI taxonomy): Eukaryota > Metazoa > Chordata > Amphibia > Anura > Dendrobatidae > Phyllobates > Phyllobates terribilis. The sequence goes on along the minus strand of NW_027362761.1, from coordinate 13,894,488 downwards.
TGTAGTAGTGTCTCCCTGACTGGTCAGACACCAATATATCTGTTTAAAAGAGTCTGGTGTAGGCCAGAGAAATAGAACTGTGGTTTTGCAGTTCCACGAGTCAAATCTCTGTATTATCCTGCTTTTGGCATTTTTTGCCGTAAAAAAACTGTAATAGTGTCTCCCTGACTGGTCAGACACCAATATATCTGTTTAAAAGAATCTGGTGTAGGCCAGAGAAATAGAACTGTGGTTTTGCAGTTCCACGGGTCAAATCTCTGTATTATCCTGCTTTTGGCATTTTTTGCCATAAAAAAAACTGTAATAGTGTCTCCCTGACTGGTCAGACACCAATATATCTGTTTAAAAGAATCTGGTGTAGGCCAGAGAAATAGAACTGTGGTTTTGCAGTTCCACGGGTCAAATCTCTGTATTATCCTGCTTTTAGCATTTTTTGCCGTAAAAAAACTGTAATAGTGTCTCCCTGACTGGTCAGACACAAATATATCTGTTTAAAAGAGTCTGATGTAGGCCAGAGAAATAGAACTGTAGCTTTGCAGTTCCACGGGTCAAATCTCTGTATTATCCTGCTTTTAGCATTTTTTGCCTTAAAAAAAACTGTAATAGTGTCTCCCTGACTGGTCAGACACAAATATATCTGTTTAAAAGAGTCTGGTGTGGGCCAGAGAAATAGAACTGTGGTTTTGCAGTTCCATGAGTCAAATCTCTGTATTATCCTGCTTTTGGTATTTTTTGCCGTAAAAAAAACTGCAATAGTGTCTCCCTGACTGGTCAGACACCAATATATCTGTTTAAAAGAGTCTGGTGTAGGCCAGAGAAATAGAACTGTGGTTTTGCAGTTCCACAGGTCAAATCTCTGTATTATCCTGCTTTTGGCATTTTTGCCATTAAATAAAAACTGTAATAGTGTCTCCCTGACTGGTCAGACACCAATATATCTGTTTAAAAGAATCTGGTGTAGGCCAGAGAAATAGAACTGTGGTTTTGCAGTTCCACGGGTCAAATCTCTGTATGATCCTGCTTTTGGGATTTTTTGCCGTTAAAAAAAAACTGTAGTAGTGTCTCCCTGACTGGTCAGACACCAATATATCTGTTTAAAAGAGTCTGGTGTAGGCCAGAGAAATAGAACAGTGGTTTTGTTATTCCACGGGGTCAAATCTCTGTATTATCCTGCTTTTGGTATTTTTGCCGTAGAAAAAGCTGCAATAGTGTCTCCCTGACTGGTCAGACACCAATATATCTGTTTAAAAGAGTCTGGTGTAGGCCAGAGAAATAGAACTGTAGCTTTGCAGTTCCACGGGTCAAATCTCTGTATTATCCTGCTTTTGGATTTTTTTGCCGTAAAAAAAAAACAGTAATAGTGTCTCCCTGACTGGTCAGACACAAATATATCTGTTTAAAAGAGTCTGGTGTAGGCCAGAGAAATAGAACTTTGGTTTTGCCGTTCCACGGGTCAAATCTCTGTATTATCCTGCTTTTGGCATTTTTTGCCGTAAAAAAAACTGTAATAGTGTCTCCCTGACTGGTCAGACACCAATATATCTGTTTAAAATAGTCTGGTGTAAGCCAGAGAAATAGAACTGTGGTTTTGCAGTTCCATGAGTCAAATCTCTGTATTATCCTGCTTTTGGCATTTTTTGCCGTAAAAAAAACTGTAGTAGTGTCTCCATGACTGGTCAGACACCAATATATCTGTTTAAAAGAATCTGGTGTAGGCCAGAGAAATAGAACTGTGGTTTTGCAGTTCCACGGGTCAAATCTCTGTATTATCCTGCTTTTGGCATTTTTTGCCGTAAAAAAAACTGCAATAGTGTCTCCCTGACTGGTCAGACACCAATATATCTGTTTAAAAGAGTCTGGTGTAGGCCAGAGAAATAGAACTGTGGTTTTGCAGTTCCACAGGTCAAATCTCTGTATTATCCTGCTTTTGGCATTTTTGCCATTAAAAAAAAACTGTAATAGTGTCTCCCTGACTGGTCAGACACCAATATATCTGTTTAAAAGAATCTGGTGTAGGCCAGAGAAATAGAACTGTGGTTTTGCAGTTCCATGGGTCAAATCTCTGTATGATCCTGCTTTTGGGATTTTTTGCCGTTAAAAAAAAACTGTAGTAGTGTCTCCCTGACTGGTCAGACACCAATATATCTGTTTAAAAGAATCTGGTGTAGGCCAGAGAAATAGAACTGTGTTTTTTTCAGTTCCACGGGTCAAATCTCTGTATTATCCTGCTTTTGGAGTTTTTTGCCGTAAAAAAAAAACAGTAATAGTGTCTCCCTGACTGGTCAGACACAAATATATCTGTTTAAAAGAGTCTGGTGTAGGCCAGAGAAATAGAACTGTGGTTTTGCAGTTAAACAGGTCAAATCTCTGTATTATCCTGCTTTTGGCATTTTTTGCCTTTAAAAAAAAACTGTAATAGTGTCTCCCTGACTGGTCAGACACAAATATATCTGTTTAAAAGAGTCTGGTGTAGGCCAGAGAAATAGAACTGTAGCTTTGCAGTTCCACGGGTCAAATCTCTGTATTATCCTGCTTTTGGAATTTTTTGCCGTAAAAAAAAAACAGTAATAGTGTCTCCCTGACTGGTCAGACACAAATATATCTGTTTAAAAGAGTCTGGTGTAGGCCAGAGAAATAGAACTGTGGTTTTGCCGTTCCACGGGTCAAATCTCTGTATTATCCTGCTTTTGGCATTTTTTGCCGTAAAAAAAACTGTAATAGTGTCTCCCTGACTGGTCAGACACCAATATATCTGTTTAAAATAGTCTGGTGTAAGCCAGAGAAATAGAACTGTGGTTTTGCAGTTCCACGGGTCAAATCTCTGTATTATCCTGCTTCTGGCATTTTTGCAGTAAAAAAATCTGTAGTAGTGTCTCCCTGACTGGTCAGACACCAATATATCTGTTTAAAAGAGTCTGGTGTAGGCCAGAGAAATAGAACTGTGGTTTTGCAGTTCCACGAGTCAAATCTCTGTATTATCCTGCTTTTGGCATTTTTTGCCGTAAAAAAACTGTAATAGTGTCTCCCTGACTGGTCAGACACCAATATATCTGTTTAAAAGAATCTGGTGTAGGCCAGAGAAATAGAACTGTGGTTTTGCAGTTCCACGGGTCAAATCTCTGTATTATCCTGCTTTTGGCATTTTTTGCCATAAAAAAAACTGTAATAGTGTCTCCCTGACTGGTCAGACACCAATATATCTGTTTAAAAGAATCTGGTGTAGGCCAGAGAAATAGAACTGTGGTTTTGCAGTTCCACGGGTCAAATCTCTGTATTATCCTGCTTTTAGCATTTTTTGCCGTAAAAAAACTGTAATAGTGTCTCCCTGACTGGTCAGACACAAATATATCTGTTTAAAAGAGTCTGATGTAGGCCAGAGAAATAGAACTGTAGCTTTGCAGTTCCACGGGTCAAATCTCTGTATTATCCTGCTTTTAGCATTTTTTGCCTTAAAAAAAACTGTAATAGTGTCTCCCTGACTGGTCAGACACAAATATATCTGTTTAAAAGAGTCTGGTGTGGGCCAGAGAAATAGAACTGTGGTTTTGCAGTTCCATGAGTCAAATCTCTGTATTATCCTGCTTTTGGTATTTTTTGCCGTAAAAAAAACTGCAATAGTGTCTCCCTGACTGGTCAGACACCAATATATCTGTTTAAAAGAGTCTGGTGTAGGCCAGAGAAATAGAACTGTGGTTTTGCAGTTCCACAGGTCAAATCTCTGTATTATCCTGCTTTTGGCATTTTTGCCATTAAAAAAAAACTGTAATAGTGTCTCCCTGACTGGTCAGACACCAATATATCTGTTTAAAAGAATCTGGTGTAGGCCAGAGAAATAGAACTGTGGTTTTGCAGTTCCACGGGTCAAATCTCTGTATGATCCTGCTTTTGGGATTTTTTGCCGTTAAAAAAAAACTGTAGTAGTGTCTCCCTGACTGGTCAGACACCAATATATCTGTTTAAAAGAGTCTGGTGTAGGCCAGAGAAATAGAACAGTGGTTTTGTTATTCCACGGGGTCAAATCTCTGTATTATCCTGCTTTTGGTATTTTTGCCGTAGAAAAAGCTGCAGTAGTGTCTCCCTGACTGGTCAGACACCAATATATCTGTTTAAAAGAGTCTGGTGTAGGCCAGAGAAATAGAACTGTAGCTTTGCAGTTCCACGGGTCAAATCTCTGTATTATCCTGCTTTTGGATTTTTTTGCCGTAAAAAAAAAACAGTAATAGTGTCTCCCTGACTGGTCAGACACAAATATATCTGTTTAAAAGAGTCTGGTGTAGGCCAGAGAAATAGAACTTTGGTTTTGCCGTTCCACGGGTCAAATCTCTGTATTATCCTGCTTTTGGCATTTTTTGCCGTAAAAAAAACTGTAATAGTGTCTCCCTGACTGGTCAGACACCAATATATCTGTTTAAAATAGTCTGGTGTAAGCCAGAGAAATAGAACTGTGGTTTTGCAGTTCCACGAGTCAAATCTCTGTATTATCCTGCTTTTGGCATTTTTTGCCGTAAAAAACTGTAATAGTGTCTCCCTGACTGGTCAGACACCAATATATCTGTTTAAAAGAATCTGGTGTAGGCCAGAGAAATAGAACTGTGGTTTTGCAGTTCCACAGGTCAAATCTCTGTATTATCCTGCTTTTAGCATTTTTTGCCGTAAAAAAAACTGTAATAGTGTCTCCCTGACTGGTCAGACACAAATATATCTGTTTAAAAGAGTCTGGTGTAGGCCAGAGAAATAGAACTGTAGCTTTGCAGTTCCACGGGTCAAATCTCTGTATTATCCTGCTTTTGGAGTTTTTTGCCGTAAAAAAAAAACAGTAATAGTGTCTCCCTGACTGGTCAGACACAAATATATCTGTTTAAAAGAGTCTGGTGTAGGCCAGAGAAATAGAACTTTGGTTTTGCCGTTCCACGGGTCAAATCTCTGTATTATCCTGCTTTTGTAATTTTTTGTCATAAAAAAAACAATAATAGTGTCTCCCTGACTGGTCAGACACCAATATATCTGTTTAAAAGAATCTGGTGTAGGCCAGAGAAATAGAACTGTGTTTTTTTCAGTTCCACGGGTCAAATCTCTGTAATATCCTGCTTTTGGCAGTTTTTGCCGTAAAAAAAAACTGTAATAGTGTCTCCCTGACTGGTCAGACACCAATATATCTCTTTAAAAGAGTCTGGTGTAGGCCAGAGAAATAGAACTGTGGTTTTGCAGTTCCACGGGTCAAATCTCTGTATTATCCTGCTTTTGGCATTTTTTGCCGTAAAAAATACTGTAATATTGTCTCCCTGACTGGTCAGACACCAATATTTCTGTTTAAAAGAGTCTGGTGTAGGCCAGAGAAATAGAACAGTGGTTTTGTTGTTCCACGGGGTCAATTCTCTGTATTATCCTGCTTTTGGTATTTTTGCCGTAGAAAAAACTGTAATAGTGTCTCCCTGACTGATCAGACACCAATATATCTGTTTAAAAGAGTCTGGTGTAGGCCAGAGAAATAGAACTGTAGCTTTGCAGTTCCACGGGTCAAATCTCTGTATTATCCTGCTTTTGGAATTTTTTGCCGTAAAAAAAAAACAGTAATAGTGTCTCCCTGACTGGTCAGACACAAATATATCTGTTTAAAAGAGTCTGGTGTAGGCCAGAGAAATAGAACTTTGGTTTTGCCGTTCCACGGGTCAAGTCTCTGTATTATCCTGCTTTTGGCATTTTTTGCCGTAAAAAAAACTGTAATAGTGTCTCCCTGACTGGTCAGACACCAATATATCTGTTTAAAATAGTCTGGTGTAGGCCAGAGAAATAGTACTGTGGTTTTGCAGTTCCACGAGTCAAATCTCTGTATTATCCTGCTTTTGGCATTTTTTGCCGTAAAAAAAACTGTAGTAGTGTCTCCATGACTGGTCAGACACCAATATATCTGTTTAAAAGATTCTGGTGTAGGCCAGAGAAATAGAACTGTGGTTTTGCAGTTCCACGGGTCAAATCTCTGTATTATCCTGCTTTTGGCATTTTTTGCTGTAAAAAAAACTGCAATAGTGTCTCCCTGACTGGTCAGACACCAATATATCTGTTTAAAAGAGTCTGGTGTAGGCCGGAGAAATAGAACTGTGGTTTTGCAGTTCCACAGGTCAAATCTCTGTATTATCCTGCTTTTGGCATTTTTTGCCATTAAAAAAAAACTGAATAGTGTCTCCCTGACTGGTCAGACACCAATATATCTGTTTAAAAGAATCTGGTGTAGGCCAGAGAAATAGAACTGTGTTTTTTTCAGTTCCACGGGTCAAATATCTGTAATATCCTGCTTTTGGCAGTTTTTGCCGTAAAAAAAAAAACTGTAATAGTGTCTCCCTGACTGGTCAGACACCAATATTTCTGTTTAAAAGAGTCTGGTGTAGGCCAGAGAAATATAACTGTGGTTTTGAAGTTCCACAGGTCAAATCTCTGTATTATCCTGCTTTTGGCATTTTTTGCCATTAAAAAAAAACTGCAATAGTGTCTCCCTGACTGGTCAGACACCAATATATCTGTTTAAAAGAATCTGGTGTAGGCCAGAAAAATAGAACTGTGGCTTTGCAGTTCCACGGGTCAAATCTCTGTATGATCCTGCTTTTGGCATTTTTTGCCGTTAAAAAAAAACTGCAATAGTGTCTCCCTGACTGGTCAGACACCAATATATCTGTTTAAAAGAGTCTGGTGTAGGGAAGAGAAATAGAACTGTGGTTTTGCAGTTCCACGGGTCAAATCTCTTTATTATCCTGCTTTTGGGATTTTTTTCCCGTAAAAAAAAACTGTAATAGTGTCTCCCTGACTGGTCAGACACCAATATATCTGTTCAAAAGTGTCTGGTGTAGGCCAGAGAAATAGAACTGTGGTTTTCCAGTTCCACGGGTCAAATCTCTGTATTATCCTGCTTCTGTCATTTTTGCAGGAAAAAAACTGTATTAGTGTCTCTCTGACTGGTCAGACACCAATATATCTGTTTAAAAGAGTCTGGTGTAGGCCAGAGAAATAGAACTGTGGTTTTGCAGTTCCACGGGTCAAATCTCTTTATTATCCTGCTTTTGGGATTTTTTTCCCATAAAAAAAACTGTATTAGTGTCTCCCTGACTGGTCAGACACCAATATATCTGTTCAAAAGAGTCTGGTGTAGGCCAGAGAAATACAACAGTGGTTTTGCAGTTCCACGGGTCAAATCTCAGTATTATCCTGCTTTTGGCATTTTTTGCCGTTAAAAAAAAACTGTAATAGTGTCTCCCTGACAGGTCAGACACCAATATATCTGTTTAAAAGAGTCTGGTGTAGGCCAGAGAAATAGAACAGTGGTTTTGCAGTTCCACGGGTCAAATCTCTGTATTATCCTGCTTTTGGCATTTTTTGCCTTAATAAAAAACTGTAATAGTGTCTCCCTGACTGGTCAGACACCAATATATCTGTTCAAAAGAGTCTGGTGTAGGCCAGAGAAATAGAACTGTGGTTTTCCAGTTCCACGGGTCAAATTTCTGTATTATCCTGCTTCTGGCATTTTTACAGGAAAAAAAACTGTAGTAGTGTCTCTCTGACTGGTCAGACACCAATATATCTGTTTAAAAGAGTCTGGTGTAGGCCAGAGAAATAGAACTGTGGTTTTGCAGTTCCACGGGTGAAATCTCTGTATTATCCTGCTTTTGGCATTTTTTGCCGTTAAAAAAAACCTGTAATAGTGTCTCCCTGACTGGTCAGACACCCATATATCTGTTTAAAAGAGTCTGGTGTAGGCCAGAGAAATAGATCAGTGGTTTTGCAGTTCCACGGGTCAAATCTCTGTATTATCCTGCTTTTGGCATTTTTTGCCGTTAAAAAAAAACTGCAATAGTGTCTCCCTGACTGGTCAGACACCAATATATCTGTTTAAAAGAGTCTGGTGTAGGCTAGAGAAATAGAACTGTGGTTTTGCAGTTCCACAGGTCAAATCTCTGTATTATCCTGCTTTTGGCATTTTTTGCCGTTAAAAAAAAACTGTAATAGTGTCTCGCTGACTGGTCAGACACCAATATATCTGTTTAAAAGAATCTGGTGTAGGCCAGAGAAATAGAACTGTGGTTTTGCTGTTCCACGGGTCAAATCTCTGTATTATCCTACTTTTGGCATTTTTTGCCGTAAAAAGGACAGTAATAGTGTCTCCCTGACTGGTCAGACACCAATATATCTGTTTAAAAGAATCTGGTGTAGGCCAGAGAAATAGAACTGTGGTTTTGCAGTTCCACGGGTCAAATCTCTGTATTATCCTGCTTGTGGCATTTTTTGCCGTAAAAAAAAACAGTAATAGTGTCTCCCTGACTGGTCAGACACCAATATATCTGTTTAAAAGAGTCTGATGTAGGACAGAGAAATAGAACTGTGGTTTTGCAGTTCCACGAGTCAAATCTCTGTATTATCCTGCTTTTGGCATTTTTTGCCGTAAAAAAACGGTAATCATGTCTCCCAGACTGGTCAGACACCAATATATCTGTTTAAAAGAGTCTGGTGTAGTCTAGAGAAATAGAACTGTGGTTTTGCAGTTCCACGGGTCAAATCTCTGTATTATCCTGCTTTTGGCATTTTTTGCCGTAAAAAAAACTGTAATAGTGTCTCCCTGACTGGTCAAACACCAATATATCTGTTTAAAAGAGTCTGGTGTTGGCCAGAGAAATAGAACTGTGGTTTTCCTCTTCCACGGTACTAATCTCCTTTTTATTATCCTTTTTCCATTGATAGTGCGAATGTAAGCTATTTTACTTCATTTACAATGGGCAAGGCGCGTGGCAAGGGACGTGGAAGTGGACGTTCTGATGATGGTGCGTGTAGAGAACGGGGCCGTGGCCAATGTGAAAATGTGCCACAACCAACAGCAACATCTTCTCGCTCCCACTTCTTGACCGAATTACTAGGGAACCACACTACAACATCAGTATTGCGAACTGATCAGTGTGAACAGGTTATTAATTGGATAGCAGATAATACTTCCAGTTACCTGGGCATCACCACCTCCAGTCTGTCTTCCACACGGTCAAGTTTTAGTAGCCGTGAGTTTCGACTGCATACTCCTCCTCACCCTGATGCTCCTTCCTCCCACCATGCCGAGTGTCGTCAGACAGCAACTGATCCCACACTTGGACACTCTGAAGAGCTGTTTACTGGTCCATTTCCATATTTGTGACCCTCGCCTGCTCCGCTTGAAGTGGTGGAAGAGGAGATCCCATGTAGCGATGCCCAAATATTTGAACAGCCACGGCCACAGGAAGTCGACACTGGTAATTTGTCACAAGAGGTGGACGATGACGAGACACAATTGCCACGAAGTGAGGAGGAGGATCGTAGTGCGCAAGTGGAAGAGGAGGAGGTGGTGGATGATCTAGTAACTGACCCAACGTGGCAGGAGAACACGCAGAGCGAGGCCAGCAGCACACAGGGGGGGGGAGGCAGAGTACCCCAACAGGCAGAAAGAAGCAGTGTGGTGGCCGCACACAGAAGGCGGGCAACAGTTCCCCGTAACACCAACACGAGGGACGTTGCCAGTACAACCGGTAGGTCTTCCAGAGTCTGGAATTTTTTTAAAGACTCTGCTGATAACCCCAAAAAGGCCATTTCTACCACCTGCCATGCCCGCATCAGCAGGGGTGACAAAACTACCAGCCTGACGACCACCAGCATGATCAGGCACATGTCAGCAAAGCACCCGACTTTGTGGGGCGAACCCCAGAGTCCACGACCAGTGTCAGCGGGTGTCACCACTGCTTCTTCCGCTGTTGTGCGTGGTCAGTCGTCATCTTGGTGAGGACACGGAAGTCTTGCCCGTTACCAGTCTGTCACGCATGGCTGACTTTATGTTACGCTGCCTTAACCGTGACCCTCGCGTTGTCAAAATGTTGGGTGACAGTCATTACTGGTTGGTGACACTTTTAGACCCCCGCTACAAGGAGAATTTTCACTCTCTTATTCCTGTGGTGGAGAGGTCTACAAAAATGTGGCAGTACCAGAAGGCCCTTGCTGCAGAACTGTTAAAAAAATTCCCATCTGAACACGCTAGCGGCAGAGGTCACAGTTCGTTGACCAACCAAGGCGTACAGGCGAGAGAGACGCAACTCCAATCCAGTAGAGGCAGGCGAACACTGTCAACATTCTGGGACAGTTTTCTGAGACCCGCCCAGCTTACAGGCCCTGAGGTGCGGGGTACTCTCACAAGGAGTGGAAAGTTTCAAAAGATGGTGAGGGAGTACCTTGCCGACCGTACCAGAGTCCTCCGTGATTCCTCTGTGCCTTTTAATTATTGGGTATCCAAGCTGGACACTTGGAATGAACTCGCTCTGTACGCCTTGGAGGTCCTGGCCTGCCCTGCCGCTAGCGTGTTTTTAGTGCCGCTGGGGGAATTATAACTGATAAGCGCACTCGCCTGTCAACTGACAATGCTGACAAGCTGACCCTTATCAAAATGAACAAGGGCTGGATTGGGCCAGACTTCTCATCACCACCAAATGACAGCAGAGTAACATAAAGTCAAATCCACTGTGTTATTTCGGGAGGTGTATTCCCATGCACCGCTTCACACCCACACATGGGTATACGCTTCCTCATTTTGGCTGTTTTTTGCTCTTCTCCTTATCCTCAGCCTCCACCACCACTATACCACCAGGGTGACCATGTTCCGTGTTGCCAGCATTGCAAGTTCCTCCGTCCTAATTTTTGGCAGCTTTTGCTTGGAAGGCATAGGCAAAGACTATGGGAGACCCACTCCCCAATAATGGGAATAATGTTTTTAATATGCTGTACTGCATGGCTCTTGTAAGGGGCATTGAAAGTTCCTCCATCCTAATTTTTGGTAGCTTTTGCTTGGAAGGCATAGGCAAAGACTATGGGAGACCCACTCCACCATAATGTGAATAATGTTTTTAATATGCTGTACTGCATGGCTTTTGTAAGGGGCATTGCAAGTTCCTCCTTCCTAATTTTTGGCAGCTTTTGCTTCGAAGGCATAGGCAAAGTGTTAGAACCCTCCTGTTAGTTTTTTTCTATTTTGTGGTCACGTGACCTGCTGCCTATTTATTCCAGCTCCGCCCTTCTGGCTTTGCTGGACTTCAGTGTTACTTTGACTCTTAATCTAGCCAGGTGCTTTGTACCTATCTCTATAGTTTGCTTGGTCCTTGGACCTCTAAGTATTTTTGTCTGTTTGTCTTTTTGCTCCACTACAACTTCTGCTAGGAGGTGTCCAATTTTGTCCCAGTCCTTAGTACTTTTAGGGACCCCTCCCTTATATCTATAGGTCAGCGTTCAGACTAGCTGAGGACGAAGGCGGATCTGTTAACAAGGAACAGGTTGCCCGCTGCATCGTAGGGAATCAGCTTAGTCCTATTGTAGGGACAGTTTTCCTATCGTTCCTTAGTTCTTGTAGCAGATCATAACACAAAGACTATGGGAGACCCAGTCCCCAATAATGGGAATAATGTTTTTAATATGCTGTACTGCATGGCTCTTGTAAGGGGCATTGCAAGTTCCTCCGTCCTAAATTTTGGCAGCTTTTGCTTGGAAGGCATAGGCAAAGAATATGGGAGACCCACTCCCCAACAATGGGAATAATGTTTTTAATATGCTGTACTGCATGGCTCTTGTAAGGGGCATTAAATCGTCTTGTTAAGCTACTGCGACTTCCACCGCTCTTTCAAGGGGCATTAAATCCGTCTTGTTAAGCTACTACGACCTCCACCAGTCTTCCAAGGGGCATTGATATTGTCTTTTTATTCCACTGCGACCTCCACCACTCTTCCAAGGGGCATTAAAACCATCTTGTTAAGCTACTGCGACCTCCACCACTCTTTCAAGGGGCATTGATATTGTCTTTTTATTCCACTGCGACCTCCACCACTCTTCCAAGGGGCATTAAAACCGTCTTGTTAAGCTACTGCGACCTCCACCGCTCTTCCAAGGGGCATTGATATTGTCTTTTTATTCCACTGCAACCTCCACCACTCTTCCAAGGGGCATTAAAACTGTCTTGTTAAGCTACTGCAACCTCCACCACTCTTCCAAGGGGCATTGATATTGTCTTTTTATTCCACTGTGACCTTCACCACTCTTCCAAGGGGCAATGATATTGTCTTTTTATTCCACTGCGACGTCCACCACACTTCCAAGGGGCATTAAAACCGTCTTGTTAAGCTACTGCGACCTCCACCACTCTTCCAAGGGGCATTAAAACCGTCTTGTTAAGCTACTGCGACCTCCACCACTCTTCCAAGGGGCATTAAACCATCTTATTAAGCTACTGCGACCTCCACGACTCTTCCAAGGGGCATTAAAACCGTCTTGTTAAGCTACTGCGACCTACACCATTCTTCCAAGGGGCATTGATATTGTCTTTTTATTCCACTGCAACCTCCACCACTCTTCCAAGGGGCATTAAAACCGTCTTGTTAAGCTACTGCGACCTCCACCACTCTTCCAAGGGGCATTGATATTGTCTTTTTATTCCACTGTGACCTCAACCACTCTTCCAAGGGGCATTAAAGCCGTCTTGTTAAGCTACTGTGTCCTCCACCACTCTTCCAAGGGGCATTAAACCGTCTTATTAAGCTACTGCGACCTCCACCACTCTTCCAAGGGGCATTAAAACCGTCTTGTTAAGCTACTGCGACCTCCACCACTCTTCCAAGGGGCATTAAAACCGTCTTGTTAAGCTACTGCGACCTCCATCACTCTTCCAAGGGGCATTAAAACCGTCTTGTTAAGCTACTGCGACCTCCACCACTCTTCCAAGGGACATTGATTTTGTCTTTTTATTCCACTGCGACCTCCACCACTCTTCCAAGGGGCACTAAAACCGTCTTGTTAAGCTACTGCGACCTCCACCACTCTTCCAAGGGGCATTGATATTGTCTTTTTATTCCACTGCGACCTCCACCACTTTTCCAAGGGGCATTAAAACTGTCTTGTTTAGCTACTGCGACCTCCACCGCTCTTCCTAGGGGCATTGATATTTTCTTTTTATTCCACTGTGACCTCCACCACTCTTCCAAGGGGCATTAAACCGCCTTGTTAATCTACTGCGACCTCCACCACTGTAACATACTTGGTGCCGGGCTTGCATGGTGCACCATCTCTCACTATGCAAGATCGCAAACTTGATCTTCAGTCCAATCTGCTAGCCAGGCTTCTACACCGTGTTCCAAATTATTATGCAAATAATATTTTCTCAGATTTTCCCAAATTACCTATATGAATTGCAGTCATTGTAATTTTCCAGTCAAATAACTATTAGAGTACAATTGAAAGGTTTTTGTACAAACTGCCTATGATAACAGTGTATTTTTTAAAAAAAACAACACTCAAACTGCATGTTCCAAATTATTATGCACAGCAGAGTTTTCAACCTTTTCATTTTAATAAAGAACAAAAAAATGGTCATTTTTGAAATTATAAGCATTAGCAGGTTATTACAATCTGAAATCAAACAGTTTTCAACTCAAAACTTTATTCTAGATGATGTTACATTTGCACATAGGACCCCTTGTTCGAAAGGAGCTTCTGAACTCTCTCGTCCATTGAATTTGTCAGGTTTTGGATGGTTTCTGCTTCAATTGTTTTGCATGAGGACAGAATACCCTCCCAGAGCTGTTGCTTAGATGTGAACTGCCTGCCGCCATCATAGACACTCATTTGATGATGCTCCAGAGGTTCTCAATGGGGTTGAGGTCAGGGGAGCATGGGGGCCACACCATAAGTTTGTCCCCTTTTATGCCCATAGCAGCCAGAGATGCAGATGTGTTATGTGCAGCATGAGACGGTGCATTATCATGCATGTAAATGATTTTGCTGCGGAATGCACGGTTCTTCTTCTTGAACCATGGCAGGAAGTGCTGTTTGAGAAACTCAACATACATTATGGAGTTCATCTTTACCCCTTCAGGGATCCTAAAGGGGCCGACAATCTCTCTCTCCATGATTCCAGCCCAAAACATTACTCCACCTTCTCCTTGTTGGTGCCGTAGCCGTGTTTGCATGGGGTGTCCATCAACCAGCCATCCTCCACTCCATCCATCTGGACCATCGAGCGTTGCACGGCACTCATCGGTGAACAAAACAGTTTTGAAGTCAATCTTCATGTATTGTTTGGCCCACTGGAGCCGTTTCTGCTTGTGTGCAGTGGATAGAGGAGGTCGCCAGGATGGCTTACGCACAGCTGCAAACCTCTGAAGGACCCTGCATCTTGTTGTTCGGGACGTTGGAGGCACCAGCAGCTTCAAAAACTTGTCTGCTGCTATGACAATGCTTTTTTCCTGCTGCTCTTTTAACCTGACGTAATTGCCTGTAGGAAAGAGTCCTCAATTTTCCCTTATCAGCACGCACACGTGTGTACTGTGAATCAGCTACATACTTCTTGATTGTGCGATGATCACGATGAAGTGTCTTGGCAATGTTGATTGTAGTCATGCCTTGACCTAAACACTCCACAATTTGTTGGTTCTGAGCAGCCGACACATCCCTTTTCTTTCCCATTTTGCCAGAAAATGTAGGCTGCTTAATAATGCGGGACAGCCTTCTTAAGTAGTCTTGCCTTTCATTGGACACACCTGCCAAACTATCTAGCACAGGTGTCTGCAATTGCTTACAGTGATATAAAGAGCCCTGACACACATCACCATCAATGAGTTTAAGTGACAAACAAAAAAATTCTTACCTTATCACTCCTAAACACTTTTTGCATAATAATTTGGAACACAGTGTATTCATGCTGTCTGCTTGTCTCTGTTTTGACTGCTTAGGGCGGTGGCCCGGTTACTTCCTGTTTCTTGTAGCTGCTGTGGGCACACCTCTAATGCGTCCCTAGCCTATTGCTGTCTGTCACTTGATATTTAAACCAGCTCCACCTTGGAGCTGATGCCTGAGCAACTCTAACATTCAGTGTGCTCCTTTACTCTGGATGTGCCAGGTCCTGTTCTGTTTTTCCTGCCTGTCCGCCTTCCTGGAGGCTGTATTCCCAGGCCTGTCTGAACACGCTCCTAGCCTGTTCGTCCTGCCTTCTGGGGGCCGCATACCCAGACTCGCTCCTGTATCTCGCTGCAGTGTCAGTTCCTGTCTGAACACTCAGTTCCTGTCTGAACACTCTCCTAGCCTGTTGCCTGTTTTTCTCTATGTCCGTGCCTTCCCTTTTTCTGCAGAGTCTGAACCTGCACCTAACTCCTACTTGTTGTCGCTGTACTTCCGTTTGTGAGTTTAGAGTCCACTCGCTACTTCATTGCAAGTACTTTGAGTGTATCTGGTTCTGCTTTTCCCTTCCAGTTTGTTGAGTGTGAACAGAGCCCTGTCCTCTCTGCCTTGCTCACCGCTCCGGCGGTTCCTGCCCGCTCTGCCTTGCTCACCGCTCCGGCGGTTCCTGCCTGCTCTGCCTTGCTCACCTCTCCGGCGGTTCCTCCCTGCTCTTCCTTGCTCACCGCTCTGGCGGTTCCTCTCTGCTCTGCCTTGCTCACCGCTCCGGCGGTTCCTCTCTGCTCTGCCTTGCTCACCGCTCCGGCGGTTCCTGCCTGCTATGCCTTGCTCACCGCTCCGGCGGTTCCTGCCTGCTCTGCCTTGCTCACCGCTCCGGCGGTTCCTGCCTGCTCTGCCTTGCTCACCGCTCTGGCGGTTCCTGCCTGCTCTGCCTTGCTCACCGCTCCGGCGGTTCCTGCCTGCTCTGCCTTGTTCACCGCTCTGGCGGTTCCTGCCTGCTGTGCCTTGCTCTCCGCTCTGGCGGTTCCTACCTGCTCTGCCTTGCTCACCGCTCCGGCGGTTCCTGCCTGCTCTGCCTTGCTCACCGCTCCGGCGGTTCCTGCCTGCTCTGCCTTGCTCACGGCTCCGGCGGTTCCTGCCTGCTCTGCGTTGCTCACCGCTCCGGCGGTTCCTGCCTACTCTACCTTGCTCACCCCTCCGGCGGTTCCTGCCTGCTCTGCCTTGCTCACCGCTCCCGCGGTTTCTCCCTGCTCTGCTTGCTCACCACTCCGGCGGTACCTCTCTGCTCTGCTTGTCTACCGCATCTGCGATTCTGTTCCTGAATCCCAGTCTGTACTGGACCCTATCCAGCCTGTGCTCCAACCTGCTAGTACCTCCCCGTCTGAACGCCAGCCGTGCTTGTCAGTACCCTCCTGTCTGCACTCCAGCCGTGCCTGCCAGTGCCCACCTGTCTGCATGCCAGCCGTGCCTGCCAATACCCACCTGTCTGTGTGCCAGCCTAACCTGCCTTTTCCTGTATTCCCTGGTGTGGGTCAACAGCCGTGTCTGGGGTCTGGCCTGGAGTAGCACCTGGTCCCTCTGCTCGGTTCCTCCCTGGTGCACGGCGTCATTAGCCGTCGTGCGACCTTGGTCGGATCGGGTAGATACTTACTTATGCCCCTCCAGGCACTCTCCGGTTCATGGCACAGTGGAATCACTAAATCACGCACACGCCAGTCAGCCCGGGCGTGTGCATAACAACCACTATTCCAAGGGGCATTAAAACCATCTTGCTAAGCTACTGCGACCTCCACCACTCTTCCAAAGGGCATTAAAACCGTCTTGTTAAGCTACTGCGACCTCCACCAATTTTCCAAGGGGCATTAAAACCGTCTTGTTAAGCTTCTCCTGTTATGTTCTGCTACCAAAGCTAAGGAAAGAGAGGAGATCTGTCCCTACTATAGGACTCAGCTGAATCCCTACGATGTAACAGGGAACCTGATCCTGCGATCAGACCTGCTAAAGTCCTAATCTAGTCTGTACGGAGACCTATAGATGTGGGGAGGGAATCCCTACAAGTACTAAGGACTGGGAGGAATATGGGACACCTCCTAACAGAAATAGTAGCAGACAGACGAACAAACAAAATAGATAGAACATAGAGGTCCGTAGACCAAGCAAACTAACAGAGTTAGATACAGAGCACAGGCTAGCTAGAAAGTAGATATACAATGGAGTCCAGCAAAGCCAGAAGGGCGGAGCAGGACTAAATAGGCCAACAAGGTCATGTGACCAGCAAAGGAAAAAAAACCTAACAGCAAGGTTCTAACAGTACCCCCCCTTCTAAGAGGATCCTCCGGATCCCCTAGGACCAGGCTTATCAGGAAATCTCCTGTGAAACGCTCTGATAAGTCTGGACGCGGAAACATCATCTGACCTCACCCAAGAGTTATCCTCGGGTCCGAAACCTTTCCAGGCCACAAGATACTGCAAACTACCTCTATACCGTCTAGAGTCAAGGATGCGAGAAATTTCATATTCCCCGTCCTCCACCACCGGAGGAACAGAGGCAGAGGCGTCACCATCCGACACAACAGCTTTTTTTAACAGAGAGACATGAAAGACTGGATTAATTCTCCAGGAGGTAGGAACCTCCAACCTAACAGCAGATTGGTTGACAACCTGAAGCACCTTAAAGGGCCCTACAAACTTGGGACCCAATTTCTTAGAAGGAATCCTCAACCGCAGATTCCTAGAGGACAACCAAACCATGTCACCAACAGCGAACAAAACCTCCTGTCGTTTCCTATCAAAGTAGTCTTTAGATTTTCTGTTGGCCTCCTGAAGATTACCACGCACATCCATCCAAACTCTTTCCAAATCACCGGAAAAATTCTCCTCCTCAGGCACGGCAGATCCCAACTTGGAGAACGACCCAAACGACGGATGTCTCCCAGAACAACAAAAAAAAGGCGAACAACCAGCAGAAGAAGATGTATGATTGTTCAGAGCAAATTCGGCAAGTGGCAGAAACTCAGACCACCCCTCTTGATTGTCTGCCACAAAACAACGCAAGAACTGCTCAACATCCTGGTTTTTCCTTTCTGTCTGGCCATTAGATTCAGGATGATATCCGGACGAAAACGACAAATGAATTCCCAACCTGTCACAAAAGGCACGCCAAAAACGAGCCACGAACTGAGGACCCCTATCAGAAACAATGTCAGTAGGAACGCCATGAAGTCTGACAATTTCCTTGACAAAGGCCTTAGCGAGAGTTTTAGCGCAGGGCAGTTTGACGAAGGGAACCAAGTGACACATCTTGCTAAAACGGTCCACGACCACCCAGATGACAGTAAAACCCTCAGAGGGGGGAAGGTCAGTTATAAAGTCCATAGCCAAATGTGTCCAAGGAGCACTGGGGACCTCCAAAGGACAAAGCAACCCCGCAGCAGGAGTATGTGAGGACTTAGATCTAGCACATATAGTACATTGGCGCACCCACTTAATGACTTCCTTCTGCCATCCAGGCCACCAAAAACTGCGACCCACCAGTCTCTTGGTCTCAGAGATTCCGGGATGACCTGCCAACCGAGATTCGTGACACTCAACAAACAAATCTCTCCTAAAGGTCCCAGGCACAAACAACCTCCCATGAGGAGTGTTAGATGGGGCATTCTCCTGAGCTTTAAGAATCTCATCTTCCAAAACGGAGTCTAAAGCAGCTATCACAACACCTTCTTGTAAAATGTTTTCCTCTTTCTCAGCACCGACTATGGGAGAAAAACTGCGAGACAAGGCATCCGCCTTAACATTCTTAGTACCAGGGATGTAAGTAACGGAGAAATTAAACCGCGAGAAAAACAGTGCCCACCTAGCCTGACGGGCATTCAGGCGCTTGGCAGCATCAAGATATATCAGATTTTTATGATCCGTAAGAACCTGAACGGGAAATTCCGCACCTTCCAAGAAGTGGCGCCAGTGTTCAAATGCGAGTTTAATAGCCAATAATTCCCGATTACCAATATCGTAATTCAATTCAGTCTCCGAAAATTTTTTTGAAAAAAAGGCACAGGGATGTAATCCATCCCCGTTATCCTGAGACAATACTGCGCCAACCCCCACAGAGGAAGCATCAACCTCAACCAAAAACGGCCTAGTAACATCAGGCTGCATAAGGATGGGAGCAGAGGTGAACCTCTCCTTGAGATACACAAAAGCTTCAATGGCCTCAGAAGACCACTGAACCGCATCAGCACCTTTCCTGGTGAGATCAGTCAGAGGTTTGACAATACTAGAAAATTTTTTTATGAACTTTCTATAGTAATTGGCGAAACCCAAAAACCTCTGTATCGATTTCAAACCAATAGGCCTAGGCCATTCCTGCACAGCCTGAACCTTAACCGGATCCATCTCAAAACCTTTGCTGGAGATAATGTAGCCCAAAAAACTAATTCTCTGTACAGCGAACTCACATTTCTCCAGCTTAGCAAAAAGCGAATTGTCCATTAATAACTGTAATACCTCACGCACGCTCCGCCAATGAGACTCCAGATCTGGCGAATAAATCAAAACGTCATCCAAATACACAACCACATTTTTACCGATCAAAGGTCTAAGGATGTCATTAATCAGATTCTGAAAAAATGCAGGAGCATTAGTAAGACCAAAAGGCATAACCAGATTCTCAAAATGACCCACAGGAGTGTTAAAAGCAGTCTTCCATTCATCACCCTCCTTCATGCGCAACAGATTGTATGCCCCCTTAAGGTCAATTTTAGAGAACCACTTGGCCCCCAATAACTGGTTAAACAGATCAGGAATCAATGGCAGTGGGTAAGGATTGCGTACCGTAATTTTGTTAATCTCACGAAAATCCAGACAAGGACGTAAACCGCCGTCCTTTTTTTTTACAAAAAAAAATCCAACCGCCACAGGAGACTT
Source organism: Phyllobates terribilis (assembly GCF_046119375.1). Lineage (NCBI taxonomy): Eukaryota > Metazoa > Chordata > Amphibia > Anura > Dendrobatidae > Phyllobates > Phyllobates terribilis. Next base: position 13,874,859 of record NW_027362761.1, on the reverse strand, counting down.
AGAGGGCCTAATGTGACCGGAGGCCAAGCTTGTCTGTATGTATTCCTCCAAAGCCTTCCTCTCAGGAATAGTAAGGTTAAATAAACGACTCTTAGGAAGAGTCGCTCCAGGGACAAATTCAATAGAACAATCATAGTCTCTATGGGGAGGCAAAACCTGCGATTCTTTCTCAGAAAAAACTCTCCAAAAATCCTGAATAGGAACAGGCAATTCTCCCCTATCCAAAGCTGCAATACGCCCGTTACAACACTTGTCATAACATTTATGGCTCCAGGATTTAATTTCACTGGTAGACCAATCCAGTACAGGATTGTGAAATTTTAACCAGGGCAAACCCAATATTACTGGAGAAGGCAAGTTATTCAACACTACCAAATCCAATTTCTCATGGTGAACACCATTAATAGTGAGAGGAAATTCACTGACCTTGAGAGTAATATTCTTCAAAGGGGAGCCATCCACAGAAACCACAGCAATGGGGGATGATAAAGGTTCAGGTTTTAAATTGAGTTTTTCCACGAATCCCCCATCAATTACATTCAGTGTAGACCCGCAATCAACAAACACCCGAAATTCCATCAATTTTTTCTGAGCAATCGTGGAAGCAGCTAAAAATACACCCTTGGAATTTAAACAGGCAATACGGGCGTGACTGACCATTTTTTTTTCTTTCTTCATACGAAGCTCACAGCCTTTAATCAAATGACCAGATTTTCCGCAATAGAAACACAAGCCTTCCGAAAAACGACGGTCTTTTTCTTGAGAGCGAGGTGCCACCGATCCAATCTCCATCGGTTCACCACTGTTAATACACACATTATCATAACCAGAAACTGACATAGCAGAGGATTTGCTCTCATTAACCCTAGCACGCAGTCTTCTATCCACCCGTATAGCTAATTGCATAGCCTGTTGCAAATCCTCAGGTGTAGGATAAGCAATTAGCAGGTCTTTAACCCTTTCACTGAGCCCAGCAAGAAATAGACTTTTCAGAGCAGAATCGTTCCACCCTGTTTGAGTGGACCAACGACGAAAATGTGTACAATATTTTTCCACATTACCCGATCCTTGTTTTAAACGTCTCAACTCAGTCTCAGCTGATGCGACACGGTCAGGATCATCATATAATAGTCCCAAAGCAGAAAAAAAACTATCCACTGATCTGAAGCATGAATCACTAGGTTGCAAAGAAAAGGCCCACTCCTGAGGCTCTTTGCGCAAAAGTGACATTATGAACCCTACGCGCTGGGATTCATCCCCAGAGGACTTAGGTCTCAAACGAAAATACAATAAGCAAGCATTTTTAAATGAAAAAAATTCTCGGTGTTCACCAAAAAATAAATCCGGCAAACATACCTTAGGCTCCAAGAAATGTGCTCCAGGACAGTTAATCACGTGCTGACGGAGCTCGGCCACCTCCAGAGAGAGTCCCTGCAGGCGATGAGCCAAATCCTGAACCGACACCATGATGGAACAGAAAAATCTTTCCTTAGAGAATTTGCTGGCTGGACTTAATGTTATGTTCTGCTACCAAAGCTAAGGAAAGAGAGGAGATCTGTCCCTACTATAGGACTCAGCTGAATCCCTACGATGTAACAGGGAACCTGATCCTGCGATCAGACCTGCTAAAGTCCTAATCTAGTCTGTACGGAGACCTATAGATGTGGGGAGGGAATCCCTACAAGTACTAAGGACTGGGAGGAATATGGGACACCTCCTAACAGAAATAGTAGCAGACAGACGAACAAACAAAATAGATAGAACATAGAGGTCCGTAGACCAAGCAAACTAACAGAGTTAGATACAGAGCACAGGCTAGCTAGAAAGTAGATATACAATGGAGTCCAGCAAAGCCAGAAGGGCGGAGCAGGACTAAATAGGCCAACAAGGTCATGTGACCAGCAAAGGAAAAAAAAACCTAACAGCAAGGTTCTAACATCTCCGACCTCCACCGCTCTTCCAAGGGGCATTAAAACCGTCTTGTTAAGCTACTGCGACCTCCACCGCTATTCCAAGGGGCATTGTTATTGTCTTTTTATTCCACTGTGACATCCACCACTCTTCCAAGGGGCATTAAAACCGTTTTGTTAAGCTACTGCGACCTCCACCGCTCTTCCAAGGGGCATTGATATTGTCTTTTTATTCCACTGCGACCTTCACCACTCTTCCAAGGGGCATTAAAACTGTCTTGTTAAGATACTGCGACCTCCACCGCTCTTCCAAGGGGCATTGATATTGTCTTTTTATTCCACTGCGAGCTCCACCACTCCTCCAATGGGCATTAAAACCGTCTTGTTAAGCTACTGCGACCTCCACCGCTCTTCCAAGGGGCATTGATATTGTCTTTTTATTCCACTGCGACCTCCACCACCCTTCCAAGGGGTATTAAAACCGTTTTGTTAAGCTACTACAACCTCCACAATTCTTCCAAGGGGCATTAAAACAGTCTTTTTAAGCTACTGCGACCTCCACCACTCTTCCAAGGGGCATTGATATTGTCTTTTTATTCCACTGCGACCTCCACCACTCTTCCATGGGGCATTAAAACCGTCTTGTTAAGCTACTGCAACCTCCACCGCTCTTCCAAGGGGCATTAATATTGTCTTTTTATTCCACTGCGACCTCCACCACTCTTCCAAGGGGCATGAAAATCATCTTCTTAAGCTACTGCGACCTCCACCACTCTTCCAAGGGTCATTAAAACCGTTTTGTTAAGCTACTGCGACCTCCGCCACTCTTCCAAGGAGCATTAAAACCATCTTGTTAAGCTACTGCGACCTCCACCACTCTTCCAAGGGGCATTAAAACCGTCTTGTTAAGTTACTGCGACCTCCACCACTCTTCCAAGGGGCATTAAAACAGTCTTGTTAAGCTACTGCGAACTCCACCACTCTTCCAAGGGGCATTAAAACCGTCTTGTTAAGCTACTGCGACCTCCACCACTCTTTCAAGGGGCATTGATATTGTCTTTTTGTTCCACTGCGACCTCCACCACTCTTCCAAGGGGCATTAAAACCGTCTTGTTAAGCTACTGCGACCTCCACCACTCTTCCAAGGGGCATTGATATTGTCTTTTTATTCCACTGCAACCTCCACCACTCTTCCAAGGGGCATTAAAACCGCCTTGTTAAGCTACTGTGACATCCACCACTTTTCCAAGGGGCATTAAAATCGTCTTGTTAAGCTACTGCAACCTCCACCACTTTTCCAAGGGGCATTAAAACCGTCTTGTTAAGCTACTGTGACCACCACCGCTCTTCCAAGGGGCATTAAAACCGTCTTGTTAAGCTACTGCGACCTCCACCACTCTTCCAAGGGGCATTAAAACCATCTTGTTAAGCTACTGCGACCTCCACCACTCTCCCAAGGGGCATTGATATTGTCTTTTTATTCCACTGCGACCTCCACCACTCTTCCAAGGGGCATTAAAACTATCTTGTTAAGCTACTGCCACCTCGACCACTCTTCTAAGGGGCATTGATATTGTCTTTTTATTCCACTGTGACCTCCACCACTCTTCCAAGGGGCATTAAAACCGTCTTATTAAGCCACCGCGACCTCCACCGCTCTTCCAAGGGGCATTGATATTGTCTTTTTATTCCACTGCGACCTTCACCACTCTTCCAAGGGGCATTAAAACTGTCTTGTTAAGATACTGCGACCTCCACCACTCTTCCAAGGGGCATTAAAACCATCTTCTTAAGCTACTGCGACCTCCACCGCTCTTCCAAGGGGCATTGATATTGTCTTTTTATTCCACTGCGACCTCCACCACTCCTCCAAGGGGCATTAAAACCGTCTTGTTAAGCTACTACGACCTCTACTGCTCCTCCAAGGGGCATTGATAGTCTTTTTATTCCACTGCGACCTCCACCACCCTTCCAAGGGGTATTAAAACCATCTTGTTAAGCTACTACAACCTCCACAATTCTTCCAAGGGGCATTAAAACAGTCTTGTTAAGCTACTGCGACCTGCACTACTCTTCCAAGGGGCATTAAAACCATCTTGTTAAGCTTCTGCGACCTCCACCACTCTTCCAAGGGTGATTAAAACCGTTTTGTTAAGCTACTGCGATCTCCACCACTCTTCCAAGGAGCATTGAAACCATCTTGTTAAGCTACTGCGACCTCCACCACTCTTCCAAGGGGCATTAAAACCGTCTTGTTAAGTTACTGCGACCTCCACCACTCTTCCAAGGGGCATTAAAACCGTCTTGTTAAGCTACTGCGAACTCCACCACTCTGCCAAGGGGCATTAAAACCGTCTTGTTAAGCTACTGCGACCTCCACCACTCTTTCAAGGGGCATTGATATTGTCTTTTTGTTCCACTGCAACCTCCACCACTCTTCCAAGGGGCATTAAAACCGTCTTGTTAAGCTACTGCGACCTCCACCACTCTTCTTAGGGGCATTGATATTGTCTTTTTATTCCACTGCAACCTCCACCACTCTTCCAAGGGGCATTAAAACCGCCTTGTTAAGCTACTGCGACCTCCACCACTTTTCCAAGGGGCATTTAAATCGTCTTGTTAAGCTACTGCAACCTCCACCACTTTTCCAAGGGGCATTAAAACCGTCTTGTTAAGCTACTGTGACCACCACCGCTCTTCCAATGGGCATTAAAACCGTCTTGTTAAGCTACTGCGACCTCCACCACTCTTCCAAGGGGCATTAAAACCATCTTGTTAAGCTACTGCGACCTCCACCACTCTCCCAAGGTGCATTGATATTGTCTTTTTCTTCCACTGCGATCTCCACCAGTCTTCCAAGGGGCATTAAAACCATCTTGTTAAGCTACTGCCACCTCCACCACTCTTCTAAGGGGCATTGATATTGTCTTTTTATTCCACTGCGACCTCCACCACTCTTCCAAGGGGCATTAAAACCGCCTTGTTAAGCTACTGCGACCTCCACCACTTTTCCAAGGGGCATTAAAACCGTCTTGTTAAGCTACTGCTACCTCCACCACTTTTCCAAGGGGCATTAAAACCGTCTTGTTAAGCTACTGTGCCCACCACCGCTCTTCCAAGGGGCATTAAAACCGTCTTGTTAAGCTACTGCGACCTCCACCACTCTTCCAAGGGGCATTAAAACCATCTTGTTAAGCTACTGCGACCTCCACCACTCTCCCAAGGGGCATTGACATTGTCTTTTTATTCCATTGCGACCTCCACCACTCTTCCAAGGGGCATTAAAACCATCTTGTTAAGCTACTGCCACCTCCACCACTCTTCCAAGGGGCATTGATATTGTCTTTTTATTCCACTGCGACCTCCACCACTCTTCCAAGGGGCATGAAACCCATCTTGTTAAGCTACTGCGACTTCCACCACTTTTCCAAGGGGCATTAAAACCGTTTTTTTAAGCTACTGCGACCTCCACCACTCTTCCAAGGAGCATTAAAACCATCTTGTTAAGCTACTGCGACCTCCACCACTCTTCCAAGGGGCATTAAAACCGTCTTGTTAAGTTACTGCGACCTCCACCACTCTTCCAAGGGGCATTAAAACCGTCTTGTTAAGCTACTGCGACCTCCACCACTCTTCCAAGGGGCATTAAAACCGTCTTGTTAAGCTACTGCGACCTCCACCACTCTTCCTAGGGGCATTGATATTGTCATTTTATTCCACTGCGACCTCCACCACTCTCCCAAGGGACATTAAAACCGTCTTGTTAAGCTACTGCGACTTCCACCACTCTACCAAGGGGCATTGATATTGTCTTTTTATTCCACTGCAACCTCTACCACTCTTCCAAGGGGCATTAAAACCGCCTTGTTAAGCTACTGCGACCTCCACCACTTTTCCAAGGGGCATTAAAATCGTCTTGTTCAGCTACTGCAACCTCCACCACTTTTCCAAAGGGCATTAAAACCGTCTTGTTAAGCTACTGCGACCTCCACCACTCTTCCAAGGGGCATTAAAACCATCTTGTTAAGCTACTGCAACCTCCACCACTCTTCCAAGGGGCATTGATATTGTCTTTTTATTCCACTGCGACCTCCACCACTCTTCCAAGGGGCATTAAAACCATCTTATTAAGCTACTGCCACCTCCACCACTTTTCCAAGGGGCATTAAAATCGTCTTGTTAAGCTACTGCGACCTCCACCTCTCTTCCAAGGGGCATTGATATTGTCTTTTTATTCCACTGCAACCTCCACCACTCTTCCTAGGGGCATTAAAACCGTCTTGTTAAGCTACTGCGACCTCCACCACTCTTCCAAGGGGCATTAAAACCATCTTGTTAAGATACTGCGACCTCCACTACTCTTCCAAGGGGCATTGATATTGTCATTTTATTCCACTGCGACCTCAACCACTTTTCCAAGGGGCATTAAAACCGTCTTGTTAAGCTACTGCGACCTCCACCACTTTTCCAAGGGGCATTAAAACTGTCTTGTTAAGCTACTGCAACCTCCACCACTCTTCCAAGGGGCATTAAAACCATCTTGTTAAGCTACTGCGACCTCCACCACTCTTCCAAGGGGCATTAAAACCATCTTGTTAAGCTACTGCGACCTCCACTACTCTTCCAAGGGGCATTGATATTGTCTTTTTATTCCACTGCGACCTCCACCACTTTTCCAAGGGGCATTAAAACAGTCTTGTTAAGCTACTGCGATCTCCACCACTTTTCCAAGGGGCATTAAAACCGTCTTGTTAAGCTACTGCGACCTCCACCACTCTTCCAAGGGGCATTAAAACCATCTTATTAAGCTACTGCGACCTCCACCACTTTTCCAAGGGGCATTAAAACTGTCTTGTTAAGCTACTGCGACCTCCACCACTCTTCCAAGGGGCATTAAAACCGTCTTGTTAAGCTACTGCGACCTCCACCACTCTTCCTAGGGGCATTGATATTGTCATTTTATTCCACTGCGACCTCCACCACTCTCCCAAGGGGCATTAAAACCGTCTTGTTAAGCTACTGCGACTTCCACCACTCTACCAAGGGGCATTGATATTGTCTTTTTATTCCACTGCAACCTCTACCACTCTTCCAAGGGGCATTAAAACCTCCTTGTTAAGCTACTGCGACCTCCATCACTTTTCCAAGGGGCATTAAAATCGTCTTGTTAAGCTACTGCAACCTCCACCACTTTTCCAAAGGGCATTAAAACCGTCTTGTTAAGCTACTGCGACCTCCACCACTCTTCCAAGGGGCATTAAAACCATCTTGTTTAGCTACTGCAATCTCCACCACTCTTCCAAGGGGCATTGATATTGTCTTTTTATTCCACTGCGACCTCCACCACTCTTCCAAGGGGCATTAAAACCATCTTGTTAAGCTACTGCCACCTCCACCACTTTTCCAAGGGGCATTAAAATCGTCTTGTTAAGCTACTGCGACCTCCACCTCTCTTCCAAGGGGCATTGATATTGTCTTTTTATTCCACTGCAACCTCCACCACTCTTCCTAGGGGCATTAAAACCGTCTTATTAAGCTACTGCGACCTCCACCGCTCTTCCAAGGGGCATTAATATTGTCTATTTATTCCACTGCGACCTCCACCACTCTTCCAAGGGGCATTAAAACCGTCTTGTTAAGTAGAGATGAGCGTTGTTCTACTCGAACTGTTCGCCAATCTCAAATTCGAGCTGTTTTGGGCGGTGTTCGAGCCGTTCGGCGAACACGAACAATTTGAGAAAAATTCGGCTGTTCGAGGTTATGTTCGATAACTGTTCGTGCACCAAAATCATAACTGGATTTTTTCTCAGTAATGATGAAATTTAATGTTAATACGCAGTTTGAGTGTACAGCGGGGTGGGGGGAGGGGCAGGGGATGGATCTCTGCAGGAACAATGAAGATCTCCATTTTTTTTTTCTCTTTCCCGCATTTACAGTGGGGAGGTGCAATCTGTCAGCCTATCAGCAGCGCACACACAGAGCGAAGTGCTTTTTTTCACACAAGCAAGGGCATGTGTCATTGGCAGTGTATGTCACATGTCCTTGCCCTATAAGACCAAGCCATTTTCCCCGTCGCCACCATTTTCTCACTGCTGCAGCTGCGTGTTAGACGGCACCGCTGTTGCTGTGTGCGCTATACCTTGTTAATTTCAAGCCAATTTTCGCACAAATCTACAGATAGCTTGGGAGTAGGGAATAGTTGTGATTGCAGTCCTTTTAAGGACTAGGTTACAGCATTTCCTACGACTTTTATCAGGCAGGTCTGTGCTCTTAAATAGATAGATTGTGGGAGTAAAGACTAATTGTAATTGGAGTCCTTTTCAGGACTAGGTTACATCAGTTCCTATCAGTTTTTGCCAGGCAGGTCTGTGCCAGTGCTGTGCAAGTTTTTTTCACAGCATTTGGCTGAATCTAGCAAAGCTAATCCTTTTTGGCCTATTGCAGAGTGTGTTAGTCAGTGGAGTAGCCTATCTGTGTTGCAAGATATACCACCTGTGTATAGAATACCAATTTTTTTACTGCACCTAGTGAAGTAAAATCTTTTGGGCATAGCATCATTCTATTAGTCCATCTATACTGACCTCCATCAGGTTGCAAACTGAATATATTTTTTTCTGCATCTACCTCTGAAAAAATATTGGGCTTCTAGCTGTGTGTGGGACTTGTTGTATTAGTCCATCTATACTGACCTCCATCAGGTTGCAAACTGAATATATTTTTTTCTGCATCTACCTCTGAAAAAATATTGGGCTTCTAGCTGTGTGTGGGACTTGTTCTATTAATCCATCTATACAGACCTCCATCAGGTTGCAAACTGAATATATTTTTTTCTGCATCTACCTCTGAAAAAATATTGGGCTTCTAGCTGTGTGTGGGACTTGTTGTATTAGTCCATCTATACTGACCTCCATCAGGTTGCAAACTGAATATATTTTTTTCCGCATCTACCTCTGAAAAAATATTGGGCTTCTAGCTGTGTGTGGGACTTGTTCTATTAATCCATCTATACAGACCTCCATCAGGTTGCAAACTGAATATATTTTTTTCTGCATCTACCTCTGAAAAAATATGTGGCCTTCTAGCAGTGTGTGGGACTTTCTCTATTAGTCCATCTATACTGACCTCCATCAGGTTGCAAACTGAATATAATTTTTTTCTGCATCTAGCTCTGAAAAAATATTTGGCCTTCTAGCAGTGCGTGGGACTTTCTCTATTAGTCCATCTATACTGACCTCCATCAGGTTGCAAATTAAAAATAATTTTTATCTGCATCTACAGTACCTCTGAAAAAATATTTGGGCTTCTAGCTGTGTGTGGGACTTGTTCTATTAGTCCATCTATACTGACCTCCATCAGGTTGCAAATTGAATATAATTTTTATCTGCATCTAGCTCTGAAAAAATATTTGGCCTTCTAGCAGTGTGTGGGACTTTCTCTATTAGTCCATCTATACTGACCTCCATCAGGTTGCAAATTAAAAATAATTTTTATCTGCATCTAGCTCTGAAAAAATATTTGTCCTTCTAGCAGTGTGTGGGACTTTCTCTATTAGTCCATCTATACTGACCTCCATCAGGTTGCAAATTAAAAATAATTTTTATCTGCATCTAGCTCTGAAAAAATATTTGGCCTTCTAGCAGTGTGTGGGACTTTCTCTATTAGTCCATCTATACTGACCTCCATCAGGTTGCAAACTGAATATAATTTTTTTCTGCATCTAGCTCTGAAAAAATATTTGGCCTTCTAGCAGTGTGTGGGACTTTCTCTATTAGTCCATCTATACTGACCTCCATCAGGTTGCAAATTAAAAATAATTTTTATCTGCATCTAGCTCTGAAAAAATATTTGGCCTTCTAGCAGTGTGTGGGACTTTCTCTATTAGTCCATCTATACTGACCTCCATCAGGTTGCAAATTAAAAATAATTTTTATCTGCATCTACAGTACCTCTGAAAAAATATTTGGGCTTCTAGCTGTGTGTGGGACTTGTTCTATTAGTCCATCTATACTGACCTCCATCAGGTAGCAAATTGAATATAATTTTTATCTGCATCTAGCTCTGTAAAAATATTTGGCCTTTTAGCAGTGTGTGGGACTTTCTCTATTAGTCCATCTATACTGACCTCCATCAGGTTGCAAATTAAAAATAATTTTTATCTGCATCTAGCTCTGAAAAAATATTTGGCCTTCTAGCAGTGTGTGGGACTTTCTCTATTAGTCCATCTATACTGACCTCCATCAGGTTGCAAATTGAATATAATTTTTTTCTGCATCTAATCCAGCCAATAGTTTTGGCCTAATACCATAGTTTGGCCACTCAGCTCTGCTCGGTTCCCATCCATGTTTTTTTGTGCAAACAACTCCAGAGTTGTGAATTAGTTAACCACCAAAATGAGTGGAAAAAGGCCTGCTGCTGGTGGATAGGGGAATAGGCGTGTTGGGAAGGGGAAAAAAGGTTGTGTCCGTGGGGTAGGTGTTAAAGCAACAGTAACATCTGCAGAAGAAAGACCATCTTCCAGCCAAACTAAAATGTCTACTTCTTTTAGCGGACAATGTGATAAGATCCCTTTCTTACGGCCACGCCAATCGCTACAAATTCCAGATGAGGCACAAAAACAGCAGGTGCTTCAACGGATATCAAGTGCTCCTTTAAGTGGGCTCTCCTCCACATCAACTTCAACATCCCAAATACTCCAGTCCTCAAAGGTGTCACCCCAATCGCACTTGCTTCCTCACAGCTCCCAAATCTCCAGCTGCCCGTCTGAGTATGAGGTAGAACAGATGGTTGAGTCTGCAGAGCTGTTTACTCATACTATAGCCTGGGAATCAGAGGTCGACTCCAGCGCTTCTGTGAATCCAGACGAGGAAATGATCTGCACTGATGCCCAGAATCTTTATGAGTCGGATCCAGGACCAGACGCAGAAGGTTCTGACCATAATGTAGACCCTCATTCCCAAACTGTAACTCCTGTTGGTGGAGACAATGAGGAAGACGATGATAAGACTCAAATACCTGATTGGAGCGACAACTTTAGTTTTTTGTCAGGGCAGGAACAGGTTGGCTCTGAGGACAACGGGTGTGATAACGCACAGGGTGATGATGATGAGGTTGGAGATCCCACTTACTGTCAACCCACAGTCAGCCAAGAGATGAGGTCAGCAGAGGAGGTGGAGGAAGATGCTAGTGACGACGAGGTCAGGTTGCGCCTTCCTGGACAGAGACGTAGTACTGGAAGCACGTCAACAACTGCATCCTCAAACACAACTCTGCCTCTCACCACAAGTCGTGGTGGCTCTTCAGGTCGCATGGGTGCTAAGCCTTGCATAGGCTGGGCATTTTTTCAGATCGATAAAGATGACCCAACTCGTGTTATCTGTAACATTTGACAGCAAAAGCTAAGTAGAGGCCAAAAAATACATAGTTTGAGTACTTCATGCATGAACCGGCACATGGACATGAAGCATAAGTTGCAGTGGGAAGCTCAGTGTGCTACAATGCGGCCTAGCCGGCTGGACCAACCACCGTCTGCCATATCTTGTGCATCCGCGGCCTCTTCATCCTCTGTGACTGGGGGGACAGCAGTCACACCTGTTTTGGGGCGCAGACCTGCCACCTCTTTACCCGCAACAGCCAGCGTGATTGGCAGGTCATCATTTTCTTTGGAGGTGGTAACACCAGCTGGTGTTGAACTCTGTCCGACATCGATAGCACCACCTTTGGATCAAGGCAACCTAACATGTCCGCCTGCATCTTCCTCACAGACCGGCAGTTTGCCGGGGACACCCTTATCAACCCCGTCTAAGCACAATAGCCAGCCCTCGGTCCCTCAGATGTGGACAAGTAAAAGACCATTTCCTCCTAGCCATGAGAAAGCTAAGAGGTTGAATTTCACCATCTGCAAGCTCTTGGCTACAGAAATGCTGCCTTTCCGCCTGGTGGACACAGAGGATTTTCGAGACCTTATGTCCGTCGCAGTGCCCCAGTACCAGATGCCCAGTCGGCACTACTTCTCAAAGAAAGTAGTGCCTGCGCTCCACCAGCATGTCGCACACAACATCACCGCTTCTTTGAGAAACTCTGTGTGTGACAGGGTGCATTTCACCAAAGACACTTGGACGAGTAGGCATGGACAGGGGCGTTACATGTCGCTGACTGGGCACTGGGTAACTATGGTGACAGCAGGACAAGGGGCTGCTGTCCAAGTCTTGCCGTCCCCACGAGTTGTGCGTCAATCCTCTTTATGTCAAAGTTCCTCCACTGCTTCTGCCTCCTCAACCTCCTCTCGGTCTTCCACCTGCACCCAAAGCCTGTCTGGTCATGCCACAAGCTTTCTAACTGCGCAGAAGGGATCCTGCACACCTCCTTACTATGCTGGCAGTAGGGCTCAACGTCATCAGGCGGTTTTTACATTGAAATGTCTGGGAAATGTGAGTCACACAGCTGAGGAGTTGTGGTCAGCTCTGGAGAACCAATTTCATGAATGGTTGTCTCCACTGGACCTGAAACCAGGGAAGGCCGTGTGCGACAATGCTGCAAACCTGGGTGCGGCCCTTCGCCGGGGCAATGTCACACACGTGCCTTGTATGGCTCACGTGTTGAACCAGCAATTTTTAGCCCACTATCCCAGACTAGATGGCCTTCTGCAGAGGGCACGGTCGCTGTGTGCTCACTTCCGCCGTTCGCATCCCGCAGCTCAGCGACTTACATCTCTACAGAAGTCGTTGGGCCTGCCACTTCACCGGCTAAAATGCGATGTGCCTACCTGGTGGAATTCAACTCTGCACATGTTGCAGCGACTGTGGCAGCACCGACAAGCCCTGGTGCAAATACGTTCTGACGTATAGCCTGGGCCAACGAGATCCAGAGGTGGGGCAAATCACGCTGGAGGAGTGGTCTCAGATCAGGGACCTATGCACCCTTCTGCACAGTTTTGAAATGGCGACGAAGATGTTTAGTGCTGACGATGCCATTATCAGCATGACTATTCCGGTGATTTACATGCTGGAGCACATGTTAAACAGAATTCGGAGTCAGGTGGTGGCACAAGAGGAGGTGGAGGAAGTAGAGGAGGAGGAGTTGTATGCGGAAGGGCTAACATCTGCAAGGTCCAGACGGTCGGCAGCACCAAAGCGGCAGGCATGTGAGTGTGGGGGAGATGGTTTTACCAGGGCGCATGGTAGCAGCCAAACTAGTGAGGAAGGTGCAGGAGCCCAGGAAGAAGTGGAGGACGAACTGATGGAAGACTCATCAGATGAGGGAGACCTTGATCACATTTCTGTTGTGCGAGGTTGGGGGGAGAGGACAGAGGAAGGAAGCATGATTGTTACCTCGCCACCAGCACAACAGGGACTTGGTGCTCCTGGATGCGCAACACACATGAGTGCCTTCTTGCTGCACTACCTGCAACATGACCCTCGAATTGTGAGAATTAGAAATAATCCTGACTAGTGGGTTGCCGCACTGTTAGATCCCCGGTACAAAAGTAAATTTGCAGAAATTATTCCTGCCATAGAAAGGGATGCACGCATGCAGGAGTATCAGCAGAGACTGTTGCAGAATCTTACATGTGCTTTTCCACAAAATACCAGTGGTGCACGTAGTGAATCTCACAGTTCCAACTTGCCAACCGTGGGACCGTCAAGTGTTCAGCACTCAAACCGTAACAGAACCACAGTATCTGCTGGTAACATCAATTTTGCGGAATCATTTCACCACTTTTTTAGCCCATCCTTTGCAAGGCCACAGGAGACAAGAAGTCTGACACATAGTCAACGCCTAGAGACGATGGTACAGGAGTATCTCCAAGTAAACATTGAAGCCATGACTGTGTCACTGGACCCTTGCTCTTTTTGGGCTTCCAATCTGGATAAATGGCCGGAGCTAACCACTTACGCCTTGGAGATCTTGTCATGCCCCGCAGCCAGCGTGTGTTCAGCGCTGCTGGTGGTGTGCTGACAGATAAGCGCACGCGGCTCTCCACTGATAATGTAGACAGACTCACGTTCATAAAGATGAACAAATCATGGATCCGAAACGACTTTTCTACCCCTGTGTCATCCTGGGGAGAGTAAAAGCTTGATGATTGGTTAAAATCACCCTACCAACCGTTTTAAGCTTTCAAATTACTAATCATGTTTATCTGTATCTTGGCTGGAAAATAATTTGGGCTTTGTAGCAGTGTGCAGCACTGATTCTATTAGGCCATCTATAATAAGCTCCACCAGATTTAAAATTACTAATCATGTTTATCTGTATCTTGACTGGAAAATAATTTGGGCTTTGTAGCAGTGTGCAGCACTGATCCTATTAGGCCATCTATACTAAAGCTTCACCAGATTTAAAATTAATAATAATTTTTAGCTGCATCTAGCCCGGAAAATAATTTTGGGGCTCCGAGATGCGCAAGACACATAAGTGCCTTCTTGCTGCACTACCTGCAGCATGACCCTCATATTGTCAGAATTCGAAGTAATCATGACTACTGGGTTGCCACACTCTTAGATCCCCCAAACTTTTCGATCAACCTTTTCATTTTAATAAAGACCAAAAAAATGGTCATTTTTGAAATTATAAGCATTAGCAGGTTGTTAGAAACTGAAATCAAACAGTTTTCAACTCAAAACTTTATTCTAGGTGATGTTACATTTTCACATAGGACCCCTTGTTCGAAAGGAGCTTCTGAACTCTCTCGTCCATTGAATTTGTCAGGTTTTGGATGGTTTCTGCTTCAATTGTTTTGCATGAGGACAGAATACCCTCCCAGAGCTGTTGCTTAGATGTGAACTGCCTCCCGCCATCATAGACACTCCTTTTAATGATGCTCCAAAGGTTCTGAATGGGGTAGAGGTCAGGGGAGCATGGGGGTCACACCATAAGTTTGTCCCCTTTTATGCCCATATCAGCCAGAGATGCAGATGTTTTATGTGCAGCATGAGATGGTGCATTATCATGCAAAAAAATGATCTTGCTGTGAAATACACGGTTCTTCTTCTTGAACCATGGCAGGAAGTGCTGTTTAAGAAAATCCACATACATTATGGAGTTCATCTTTAGCGCCTTCAGGGATCCTAAAGGGGCCGACAATCTCTCTCCCCATGATTCCAGCCCAAAACATTACTCCACCTCCTCCTTGTTGGCGCTGTAGCCGTGTTTGCGTGGGGTGTCCATCAACCAGCCATCCTCCACTCCATCCATCTGGACCATCGAGCGCTGCACGGCACTCATCCGTGAACAAAACAGTTTTGAAATCAGTCTTCATGTAATGTTTGGCCCACTGGAGCCGTTTCTGCTTGTGTGAAGTGGATAGAGGAGTTCGACAGGATGGCGTATGCACAGCTGCAAACCTCTGAAGGACCCTGCATCTTGTTGTTCGGGGGACGTTGGAGGCACCAGCAGCTTCAAAAACTTGTCTGCTGCTATGACAAGGCTTTTTTGCCGCTGCTCTTTCAACCTGACGTAATTGCCTGTAGGAAAGAGTCCTCAATTTGCCCTTATCAGCACGCACACGTGTGTACTGTGAATCAGCTACATACTTCTTGATTGCCAAGACACTTCATCCTGATCATCGCACAATGTTGATTGTAGTCATGCCTTGACCTAAACACTCCACAATTTGTTGCTTCTCAGCAGCCGACACATCCTTTTTCTTTCCCATTTTGGCAGAAAATGTAGGCTGCTTAATAATGTGAGACAGCCTTCTTAAGTAGTCTTGCCTTTCATTGGACACACCTGCCAAACTAATTAGCACAGGTGTCTGCAATTGCTTACATTGATATAAAGAGCCCTGACACACATCACCATCAATGAGTTTAACTGACAAACAAACAAATTCTTCCCTTATCACTCCTAAACACTTTTTGCATAATAATTTGGAACACAGTGTACATGTGCTTTTCCACAAAACACCAGTGGTTCACGTAGTGAATCTTATAGTTCTAACTTACCAACCGTGGTCTGTATGGAGTTGTTCAATAAAGGGCCCAAAATTAAGATAACATAGATGGGAGAGGTCTTTATGAATAGGAATTCCTAAGTATTTGATACCCTGTGAGGGCCAGGCAAAGGGAAAGTTGGACTGGATGGAATCCTATATGGATTTGGGGAGGGAGACATCGAGGGCCTCAGACTTCGCTGCATTGATTTTAAAATTTGACCATGTAACAAAGTGATCTATTTCAGCCATAACAGCATGGATGGATATATGTGATTGAGTGATATATACTAGGACATCATCAGCAAATAGAGAGCACTTGTACTGGGTGCCTCCCACCTCAATCCACCTAATATTGGGGTTATGGCGAATTGATGAGAGCAGGTGCTCCGTCACTAGGATGTATAAGAGAGGGGACAGAGAACATCCCTGCCTTGTCCCATTGGTGATTGTGAAAGGTGATGAAAATGTTCTGACGCGCCCCCTGGGCCTTGGGACACCCGGAGCCGGACCCTTTTTGGTGGATGCTGGTGGTTGTAGTCTCCGTGGCGGCGACCCGGTTCCGTGGCTCAGGGCGGTCAAACCAGTGGCGGAACTATTTATGTGGTTTTGATGTTTAAATGTCCGACTACGCCACCCGTGGATTGCGGTCAGAGTGAACCGCCGCTGCAGGGCAGACCGCTGAGGCTGGTGTTGTGGGTGCAGCAGAGCGTAGCATAACTCCCCACGGGAGGAGTATAGCCTCAGGGCAGTGTATGCGGAGGATGGGGGTGATGGTGCAGGGCAGCAGCAGTAACGACACGGAGTCAGTGATGCAGTCCAGGGCCTTTACTCACAGTTCTTATTATCCAGACCACGTCTGCAGGTAACGGCTGCCCACGTCGTACTGTGCTCACCAGGTGAGGGGCTCAGACAACTCCCAGATAACTTTGGAGCGCTTCACAGGACCCCCTTTGTGTGTCCTTTGTCTGGCCTTTCTTACCAACCCTTCTGTCCGGCTGCCTCGGGCCTCCTCTTGGTAAACTTGGCGCCAGTTTCCCTGACCCTATGTGGTGCCTTCCTAGCGGGTGTAGCGAGGGACTGCGCCACATAAAGTGTCACAGCCTCCTGTTTCTAGCTGAGGGTCGTTTCCTGCCTCCACTAGTTTCGGGGACCGGTCTCCCCCTTTGGCCTGACCCCTCCACGCAGGTGGATTCGGGCGTGCGGTGGCGACTCGCCCGTCCGCACCCCTGGGATCCCTTCGTTCCTCGTTCCTGGAGCCTTCTCCGCTCCTCTTCCTTCCTTCTCCCTCTTCCAGGCCTGGGCCTCTGTTACTAGGCCCGCCTCCGGAGCAGAGCTCATGCAGAGCCCCTGCTCCCTGCCACTTCTGCTCAGACTTCTCTGCACTGAACTAAGATGGTGCCCACCTTTTATACTCCCTTCTCAATGCACCCAGGAACTGCTTCCTCCCTGCTCCTGCACTACAGGGTTCCCCTTCCTCAGTGTTCCCTCCCCCCACTCCAGCCAGGGACAGGGACTGTCTTGCCCATCTCAGGGGCATATTGGTCGCCCTGCCCCACGGCAATGTGGTGTAATGCATGCAGGTGTCGGGTCCTGATCCACACTACATCCTTACCTGAGAGTGAGATATCACACCTCTGGGTGAGGTGCAATACCTCTGTAGCAACCGAGCCCTCAGGGTGCTACAGTTCCATTTATCTTCAGCCTAGGTGACGTATTGCGATACAGGGCCGTGATTTTGGCTATAAAAGGGTCCCCTAGACCCCTACCCCAAGCTTTTTAAGAGAATCATATATGGCGTGCCAGGAGACTCTATGGAATGCTTTCTCAGCATCCAACGAGAGTATCTAATTACAAATTTTTAACTGCATCTAGCCCAGGAAATACTTTGTGCCTAGTAGCAGTGTCTGCTAGTCAGCGGATTATCCCGGCTGTTAAGCAAGCTACACCACCTGTAGTTTGGACACTTAATTTTTTCAAAGGAAATGCTTCGGGACCACGGGATACTCAGTGAAGAGCATCAGGAGGCACCCCAAGGCATAGGGGCTGGGACTGGCAGTAGGATGCCTTGCGGTGGACAGCCGAGCTCGATCCTTATAAAAGCTTTTTAACTGCAGCAGCTTTAGTGGACGCTACTGGAGCTGGAATTACGCGGCTGCTGGCATGAGACTTGCCC
The DNA here is from genome assembly GCF_046119375.1 of Phyllobates terribilis. Classification (NCBI taxonomy): domain Eukaryota; kingdom Metazoa; phylum Chordata; class Amphibia; order Anura; family Dendrobatidae; genus Phyllobates; species Phyllobates terribilis. Next base: position 13,856,843 of record NW_027362761.1, on the reverse strand, counting down.
TCCAATAGATCCTTGTAAATGGATTTAAAGTGTATTCATTCAAATTAGAGAGACAATTTAAATTAAAAAGCTTAGAGCTGCCTCCACCACAGGGGGGCTCGCTCGACCCACCAGCGGACAGGCACCAGTATTGGGAGAGGGGGGCTGGCCGTCAGGGTTCTCCGCGGCTCTGGCACAAACCCGGCGACGCGGAGGTGGCACGGGCAGGAGCGGACTGAACGTGTCGGCTTCTCACTTTTTGGATTTTAGAAGGGCATGACATGCCTATATCTGTGTCTCCCCCTCCTTTTACTCCTCCACCTCTTTTCTTTTCGTATGACTATATGTACTTGTCACTTTTCCATGTGTTAGTTGTGTCTTCTGAGCAGTTTGTCAGCTTTTGGACACCTTTGAAGGTGTTTTCTATGTGTTTCTATGTGTTTTTGTTCGCCTGCCATTGGTTTTAACGGTGTTCGAAGGTGTTCGACGAACAGCTCGACGAACAGTTCGGCGAACACACGGGTGTTCGACGAACCGAACCGAACTCGAACACTACGGGGGTGGCTCAACACTATTGTTAAGCTACTGCGACCTCCACCACTTTTCCAAGGGGCATTAAAACTGTCTTGTTAAGCTACTGCGACCTCCACCACTCTTCCAAGGGGCATTAAAACTGTCTTGTTAAGCTACTGCGACCTCCACCACTCTTCCAAGGGGCATTAAAACTGTCTTGTTAAACTACTGCGACCTCCACCACTCTTCCAAGAGGCATTAAAACCGTCTTGTTAAGCTACTGCGACCTCCACCACTTTTTCAAGGGGCATTAAAACCGTCTTCTTAAGCTACTGCGACCTCCACCACTTTTCCAAGGGGCATTAAAATCGTCTTGTTAAGCTACTGCGACCTCCACCCCTCTTCCAAGAGGCATTAAAACTGTCTTGTTAAGCTATTGCGACCTCCACCACTCTTCCAAGGGGCATTAAAACTGTCTTGTTAAACTACTGCGACCTCCACCACTCTTCCAAGAGGCATTAAAACAGTCTTGTTAAGCTACTGCGACATCCACCACTCTTCCAAGGGGCATTGATATTGTCTTTTTATTCCACTGCAACCTCCACCACTCTTCCAAGGGGCATTAAAACCTTCTTATTAAGCTACTGCGACCTCCACCGCTCTTCCAAGGGGCATTAATATTGTATTTTTATTCCACTGCGACCTCCACCACTCTTCCAAGGGGCATTAAAACCGTCTTGTTAAGCTACTGCGACCTCCACCACTTTTCCAAGGGGCATTAAAATCGTCTTGTTAAGCTTCTGCGACCTCCACCTCTCTTCCAAGGGGCATTGATATTCTCTTTTTATTCCACTGCAACCTCCACCACTCTTCCTAGGGGCATTAAAACCATCTTGTTAAGCTACTACCACCTCCACCACTTTTCCAAGGGGCATTAAAATCGTCTTGTTAATCTACTGCGACCTCCACCTCTCTTCCAAGGGGCATTGATATTGTCTTTTTATTCCACTGCAACCTCCACCACTCTTCCTAGGGGCATTAAAACCGTCTTTTTAAGCTACTGTGACCTCCACCGCTCTTCCAAGGGGCATTAATATTGTCTATTTATTCCACTGCGACCTCCACCACTCTTCCAAGGGGCATTAAAACCGTCTTGTTAAGCTACTGCGACCTCCACCACTTTTCCAAGGGGCATTAAAACTGTCTTGTTAAGCTACTGCGACCTCCACTACTCTTCCAAGGGGCATTAAAACCGTCTTGTTAAGCTACTGCGACCTCCACCACTTTTTCAAGGGGCATTAAAATCGTCTTCTTAAGCTACTGCGACCTCCACCACTTTTCCAAGGGGCATTAAAATCGTCTTGTTAAGCTACTGCGACCTCCACCCCTCTTCCAAGGGGCATTAAAACTGTATTGTTAAGCTACTGCGACCTCCACCACTCTTCCAAGGGGCATTAAAACTGTCTTGTTAAGCTACTGCGACCTCCACCACTCTTCCAAGAGGCATTAAAACAGTCTTGTTAAGCTACTGCGACATCCACCACTCTTTCAAGGGGCATTGATATTGTCATTTTATTCCACTGCAACCTCCACCACTCTTCCAAGGGGCATTAAAACCGTCTTATTAAGCTACTGCGACCTCCACCGCTCTTCCAAGGGGCATTAATATTGTATTTTTATTCCACTGCGACCTCCACCACTCTTCCAAGGGGCATTAAAACCATCTTGTTAAGCTACTGCGACCTCCACCACTTTTCCAAGGGGCATTAAATCGTCTTGTTAAGCTACTGGGACCTCCACCACTTTTCCAAGGGGCATTAAAACCGTCTTGTTAAGCTACTGCGACCTCCATTGCTCTTCCAAGCGGCATTAAAACCATCTTGTTAAGCTACTGTGACCTCCACCACTCTTCCAAGGGGCATTAAAACCATCTTGTTAAGCTACTGCGACCTCCACTACTCTTCCAAGGGGCATTGATATTGTCTTTTTATTCCACTGCGACCTCCACCACTCTTCCAAGGGGCATTAAAACAGTCTTGTTAAGCTACTGCGATCTCCACCACTTTTCCAAGGGGCATTAAAACCGTCTTGTTAAGCTACTGCGACCTCCACCACTCTTCCAAGGGGCATTAAAACCATCTTGTTAAGCTACTGCGACCTCCACCACTTTTCCAAGGGGCATTAAAACTGTCTTGATAAGCTACTGCGACCTCCACCACTTCTCCAAGGGGTATTAAAATCGTCTTGTTAAGCTACTGCGACCTCCACCGCTCTTCCAAGGGGCATTAAGACTGTCTTGTTAAGCTACTGCGACCTCCACCACTCTTCCAAGGGGCATTAAAACAGTCTTGTTAAGCTACTGCGACCTCCACCACTCTTCCAAGGGGCATTTAAACCATTTTGTTAAACCACTCTGAACTCCACAGCTCTTCCAATGGGCATTAAAATGTTGTTTTTAATTAACTCTAACCTTCACGACTCTTCCAACGAGCATTGCATTTCCTCCTAATTTTAGTCAGCTTTTGCTTTTCAATGCATAGGCGAACACAAAGGGGGCATTGATATTGTCTTTTTATTCCACTGCGACCTCCACCACTTTTCCAAGTGGCATTAAACAAGTCTTGTTAAGCTACTGCGATCTCCACCACTTTTCCAAGGGGCATTAAAACCGTCTTGTTAAGCTACTGCGACCTCCACCACTCTTCCAAGGGGCATTAAAACCATCTTGTTAAGCTACTGCGACCTCCACCACTTTTCCAAGGGGCATTAAAACTGTCTTGTTAAGCTACTGCGACCTCCACCACTTTTCCAAGGGGTATTACAATCGTCTTGTTAAGCTACTGCGACCTCCACCACTCTTCCTAGGGGCATTAAAACCGTCTTATTAAGCTACTGCGACCTCCACCGCTCTTCCAAGGGGCATTAATATTGTCTATTTATTCCACTGCGACCTCCACCACTCTTCCAAGGGGCATTAAAACCGTCTTGTTAAGCTACTGCAACCTCCACCATTTTTCCAAGGGGCATTAAAATCGTCTTGTTAAGCTACTGCGACCTCCACCACTTTTCCAAGGGGCATTAAAACTGTCTTGTTAAGCTACTGCGACCTCCATTGCTCTTCCAAGGGGCATTAAAACCGTCTTGTTAAGCTACTGCGACCTCCACCACTCTTCCAAGGGGCATTAAAACCGTCTTGTTAAGATACTGCGACATCCACTACTCTTCCAAGGGGCATTGATATTGTCTTTTTATTCCACTGCGACCTCCACCACTTTTCCAAGGGGCATTAAAACTGTCTTGTTAAGCTACTGCGACCTCCACCACTTCTCCAAGGGGTATTACAATCGTCTTGTTAAGCTACTGCGACCTCCACCACTCTTCCTAGGGGCATTAAAACCGTCTTATTAAGCTACTGCGACCTCCACCGCTCTTCCAAGGGGCATTAATATTGTCTATTTATTCCACTGCGACCTCCACCACTCTTCCAAGGGGCATTAAAACCGTTTTGTTAAGCTACTGCGACCTCCACCATTTTTCCAAGGGGCATTAAAATCGTCTTGTTAAGCTACTGCGACCTCCACCACTTTTCCAAGGGGCATTAAAACTGTCTTGTTAAGCTACTGCGACCTCCATTGCTCTTCCAAGGGGCATTAAAACCGTTTTGTTAAGCTACTGCGACCTCCACCACTCTTCCAAGGGGCATTAAAACCGTCTTGTTAAGATACTGCGACATCCACTACTCTTCCAAGGGGCATTGATATTGTCTTTTTATTCCACTGCGACCTCAACCACTTTTCCAAGGGGCATTAAAACCGTCTTGTTAAGCTACTGCGACCTCCACCACTTTTCCAAGGGGCATTAAAACTGTCTTGTTAAGCTACTGCGACCTCCACCTCTCTTCCAAGGGGCATTAAAACCGTCTTGTTAAGCTACTGCGACCTCCACCACTTTTTCAAGGGGCATTAAAACCGTCTTCTTAAGCTACTGCGACCTCCACCACTTTTCCAAGGGGCATTAAAATCGTCTTGTTAAGCTACTGCGACCTCCACCCCTCTTCCAAGGGGCATTAAAACTATCTTGTTAAGCTACTGCGACCTCCACCACTCTTCCAAGGGGCATTAAAACTGTCTTGTTAAGCTACTGCGACCTCCACCACTCTTCCAAGAGGCATTAAAACAGTCTTGTTAAGCTACTGCGACATCCACCACTCTTCCAAGGGGCATTGATATTGTCTTTTTATTCCACTGCAACCTCCACCACTCTTCCAAGGGGCATTAAAACCGTCTTATTAAGCTACTGCGACCTCCACCGCTCTTCCAAGGGGCATTATTATTGTATTTTTATTCCACTGCGACCTCCACCACTCTTCCAAGGGGCATTAAAACAGTCTTGTTAAGCTACTGCGACCTCCACCACTTTTCCAAGGGGCATTAAATCGTCTTGTTAAGCTACTGGGACCTCCACCACTTTTCCAACGGGCATTAAAACCGTCTTGTTAAGCTACTGCGACCTCCATTGCTCTTCCAAGCGGCATTAAAACCATCTTGTTAAGCTACTGCGACCTCCACCACTCTTCCAAGGGGCATTAAAACCATCTTGTTAAGCTACTGCGACCTCCACTACTCTTCCAAGGGGCATTGATATTGTCTTTTTATTCCACTGCGACCTCCACCACTTTTCCAAGGGGCATTAAAACAGTCTTGTTAAGCTACTGCGATCTCCACCACTTTTCCAAGGGGCATTAAAACCGTCTTGTTAAGCTACTGCGACCTCCACCACTCTTCCAAGGGGCATCAAAACGATCTTGTTAAGCTACTGCGACCTCCACCACTTTTCCAAGGGGCATTAAAACTGTCTTGTTAAGCTACTGCGACCTCCACCACTTTTCCAAGGGGTATTAAAATCGTCTTGTTAAGCTACTGCGACCTCCACCGCTCTTCCAAGGGGCATTAAAACTGTCTTGTTAAGCTACTGCGACCTCCACCACTCTACCAAGGGGCATTAAAACAGTCTTGTTAAGCTACTGCGACCTCCACCACTCTTCCAAGGGGCATTTAAACCATTTTGTTAAACCACTCTGAACTCCACAGCTCTTCCAATGGGCATTAAAATGTTGTTTTTAATTAACTCTAACCTCCACGACTCTTCCAACGAGCATTGCATTTCCTCCTAATTTTAGTCAGCTTTTGCTTTTCAATGCATAGGCGAACACAAAGGGAGACCCAGTCCCCAATAATGGGTAGAAGGTTTTTAGTACGCTGTAATCCACATCTGTTTCAAGGGGCACTGCAGTTCCTCATAATTTTTGGAAAGCCTTCCATTCACTGCTTAGGCCAACAGTGTACAGGAGACCCAGTTGCTATACATTGAAAAAAAGGTTTAGTTAAGGCCCTTTGACCTCCATGTCACTTCGAAGGGGCATTGGAGTGCCTTGAAATTTTTGGTAGGCATTGCACTCACTGTATGCCCTATAACTGTGTAGCTGAACTGCTCCTTTTGGTACAGAAACATATCCTACTAGACATGTGTGGTTGACTGGCCTGATATTGATGTGAATGGTCCCTGTTCCTCCTGCTCTTTCTCCTTTGCCACCACCTCATCCATCATTCATCACCTGAAGCTTTGTTTTAACGGGAGTCATAGAACTGGGATAGTAGCAGGAAAACATCCAGCAATCCTTGGAGGAGGTAGGATATGCGCCAAAAGTTGACCACCTCAGGCCTAGCCGCTACTACATACATGCGCTTGAATTCCAAGGAACAGAAAGCTAAGGAGATGGAAGGTCTCTTGATCATGAATAATTTACTCGCTGTGTAGGAGGCCGACCACTGCTGCTGTCTACCTTCTGAACTTTGTGTTGAAGCCTGATTGACCCAGGACCCGCAATCCTCTATGTCTGGAGGAAGTGTTGCATCCCAGTGTCCAACTGTGTCCCAGCTTCCACAATATTAACCCAGTGTGAAGGCGTCAGTGAGATGGACCATCCCTGGCCACATTCACTTGTCCACGTGTTTGTGGTTAGGCTGTCCTTCAAATAGGGGCGGCTGGGGACCGTTTATGGACACCCGGCCGCCCCCTGGCGGCTGGGGACCAAGCGTGGACCCCCGGCCCCCTGGCGGCTGGGGACCGAGTATGGACACCCGGCCGCCCCCTGGCGGCTGGGGACCAAGCGTGGACACCCGGCCGCCTAGCGGCTGGGGACTGAGTATGGATACCAGGCAGCCTAAGCAGCCATGACGTGGTGGCTAGATTCCGCCTCCACATGCCTAAAAAGCCCAATTTCAAGTGCAAGCAAGCTAGCAGTATGGTATTACAGCCTGGGGGTGGGTGGGTGGCAGGCTGCACACTTACGCTTGCATTCCAAGAAAACAAAGCAGATGCTAACTTCTATCATCATCATCATGCTCCTCACCTTGGCACTCTCAACTCCCCTGATGGAGAAGCCAGGGCCCACCGGAGGAGTCTGGTTGTCTGGTGGGATCAGCCAAGGCTGCCCTAAAGCAGGCCAGGCTAAGAAAAGTGTGGGGAAGATTACCGGGACAAATAGGGGCGGCTGGGGACCGTTTATGGACACCTGGCCGCCCCCTGGCGGCTGGGGACCAAGCGTGGACACCCGGCCGCCGGGCAGCTGGGCACTGAGTATGGATACCAGGCCACCGACACAGCCATGACGTGGTGGCCAGATTCCGCTTCCACATGCCTGAAAGGCCCAATTTCAAGTGTAAGCAAGCTAGCAGTATGGTATTGCTGCCTGGGGGTGGGTGGGTGGCAGGCAGCACACTTACGCTTGCATTCCAAGAAAGAAAGCAGATGCTAACTTCTATCATCATCATCATGCTCCTCACCTTGGCATTCTCAACTCCCCTGATGGAGAAGCCAGGACCCACCGGAGGAGTCTGGTTGTCTGGTGGGATCAGCCAATGCTGCCCTAAAGCAGGCCAGGCTAAGGAAAGTGTGGGGAAGGTTACTGGGACAAATAGGGGCGGCTGGGGACCGTTTATGGACACCAGGCCGCCCCCTGGCAGCTGGGGACCAAGCGTGGACACCCGGCCGCCGTGCGGCTGGGGACTGAGTATGGATACCAAGCCGCCGACGCAGCCATGACGTGGTGGCCAGATTCCGCCTCCACATGCCTGAAAGGCCCAATTTCAAGTGTAAGCAAGCTAGCAGTATGGTATTGCTGCCTGGGGGTGGGTGGGTGGCAGGCAGCACACTTACGCTTGCATTCCAAGAAAGAAAGCAGATGCTAACTTCTATCATCATCATCATGCTCCTCACCTTGGCATTCTCAACTCCCCTGATGGAGAAGCCAGGACCCACCGGAGGAGTCTGGTTGTCTGGTGGGATCAGCCAATGCTGCCCTAAAGCAGGCCAGGCTAAGGAAAGTGTGGGGAAGGTTACTGGGACAAATAGGGGCGGCTGGGGACCGTTTATGGACACCAGGCCGCCCCCTGGCAGCTGGGGACCAAGCGTGGACACCCGGCCGCCGGGCGGCTGGGGACTGAGTATGGATACCAAGCCGCCGACGCAGCCATGACGTGGTGGCCAGATTCCGCCTCCACATGCCTAAAAGGCCCAATTTCAAGTACAAGCAAGAAAGCAGTATGGTATTGCAGCCTGGCGGTGGGTGGGTGGTAGGCTACATACTTGCGCTTGCATTGCAAGGAATGGGGGATGTACAATTGAACACTGCCCTGGGACAGGACTTGCAAGTCTGATGCAGCAAGAATCACTTCTGATGGGTACACTTTTAGGCAGTGATCTGGGTGTCAGAGATGCTTCCAGGGGTCTTCCCCATGCTGTTCCTATGTCTTTTCAGCACTGTATGCATGTGTCACACAGCACATGGGCAGATATGGTTATAAAATGTTAAAATGACATTTCACGGTGAATGCATTTGTCACGGTTGAAAGCAATTAGTGTTGAGCGAGTATGTTCTGTTCCGAGTATGCTCGGCCGAGCTCCGAGTATTTACAGCTGCTCGGTGACGTTTGAATCGCTCCCGTGTGCATGACTTGCAACTGTTTGACAGCTTTATTACATGTGAGGAATGTGTAAGAAATAGTGTTGAGCGAGTATGTTCTGTTAACCCTTTCGCCGAGTATGCTCGGGCCGAGCTCCGAGTATTTACAGCTGCTCGGTGATATGGTTGAATCACTCCCGTGTGCATGATTTGCGACTGTTTGACAGTTTTAATACATGTGAGGAATGTCAACTTCTTACACATTCCTCACATGTAATAAAGCTGTCAAACAGTTGCAAATCATGCACATGGGAGCGATTCAAACATATCACCGAGCAGCTGTAAATACTCGGAGCTCGGCCGAGCATACTCGGAACAGAACATACTCGCTCAACACTAGTAAGAAATAGACATTCCTCACATGTATTAAAACTGTCAAACAATTGCAAATCATGCACATGGGAGCGATTCAAACATATCACCGAGCAGCTGTAAATACTCGGAGCTCGGCCCAAGCAAACTTGGTGAAAGGGTTAATAGAACATACTCGCTCAACACTAAAAGCAATACAAAAGTGCAAAAACGCATAAAAAATGCTACTTGTGAACATAGCCCAAGGTGTGGAGGAGTATTTTTGTTTTTGGTTATTTATTTTACCTTATACACAAGTCTTTACCCTGGAAAGGATGTTCCTTAACATATTTCACAGGAAAGCACTTTCAGTTTCGTTTTTGAAGGTTTTATTCTGAGCCCGTAAAAGTGGCTTAATACCTCTGACCACGTTGTTGACAGCAGTGACCTGGGGGTCAGAAATGCTTCCTGGGGCGATCCCCACTGTCACTATTGTTTTGGGCACTTTTTAGGTTTTCTACAGACTGCCGGGGGTGCCGCCGCAAAAATGCTCGGGTCTCCCATAGACTAACATTGGGCTTGTTGCTCGGGTCGAGCACCCGAGTATCACGGTGAGCTCGGCCCGAGCTTCAAGCACCCAAGCATTTTAGTGCTCGCTCAACACTAATGATAACCTAAACCAAATCTTATGTAACGAGGGAAAGTATAAAAAACACTGCGGTCTTCACAATCGTCTTGCAATAGGACAAGCTGGATGGCAAAACAAGTGCTAGGAATAGCCCAAAAGTAATTTGAATGAAAAAATAACATTTAACCATGCCAAAGGAGTTGAAAAGAAAAGTCTTGAGTGAGGAAAAGAAGGGCTCAATTCTGGCTTTACTAGCGGAGGGATACAGTGAGCCTCATGTTGCCTCCATCCTTGAAATTTTGAAGACGGCAGTCCATTACAATAAGGTCAAGCAACAGACATTGGGGACAACAAAGATACAGACCGGCAGATGGCGAAAGAGACTCTCCACTGACCGGGATGATCGTCATCTTAATCGAATGTCACTCAGCAACCGCAGGATGACATCAAGTGACCTACAAAAGGAATGGCAAATGGCAGCTGGGGTGAAGTGCACGGCAAGAACAGTTCTTAACAGGCTCCTAGAGGCAGGTCTCAAGTCATGTAAAGCTAAAAAAGCCTTACATCAATGAGAAGCAAAGGAGAGCCAGGCTAAAGTTTGCCAAAGACCATAAGGATTGGACCATAGAGAACTGGAGTAAGGTAATCTTCTCTGATGAGTCTAATTTTCAGCTTTGCCCAACACCTGGTCGTCTAATGGTTAGACGGACACCTGGAGAGGCATGCAAGCCACAGTGTCTTGTACCCACTGTGAAATTTGGTGGAGGATCGGTGATGATCTGGGGATGCTTCAGCAAGGCTGGAATTAGGCAGGTTAATCTTTGCGAAGGATGTATGAATGAAGCCGCATACAAGGTTATCCTTGAAAAGCACTTGCTTCCTTCTGCTCAGGCAATGTTCCCCAACTCTGAGGACTGGGTTTTCTAGCAGGACAATGCCCCATGCCACACAGCTAGGTCAATCAATGTGTGGATGAAGGAGCACCACATCAAGACCCTGACATGGCCAGCCCAATCTCCAGACCTGAACCCCATTGAAAACCTCTGGAATGTAATCAAGAGGAATATGGATAGTCACAAGCCATCATACAAAGAAGAACTGCTTACATTTTTGTGTCAGGAGTAGTGTTGAGCCACCCCCGTAGTGTTCGAGTTCGGTTCGGTTCGCCGAACTGTTCGTCGAACACCTTCGAACACCGTTAAAACCAATGGCAGGCAAACAAAAACACATAGAAACACATAGAAAACACCTTCAAAGGTGTCCAAAAGCTGACAAACTGCTCAGAAGACACAACTAACACATGGAAAAGTGACAAGTACATATAGTCATGCGAAAAGAAAAGAGGTGGAGGAGTAAAAGGAGGGGGAGACACAGATATAGGCATGTCATGTCCTTCTAAAATCCAAAAAGTGAGAAGCCGACACGTTCAGTCCGCTCCTGCCCGTGCCACCTCCGTGTCGCCGGGTTTGTGCCAGAGCCGCGGTGAACCCTGACGGCCAGCCCCCCTCTCCCAATACTGGTGCCTGTCCGCTGGTGGGTCGAGCGAGCCCCCCTGTGGTGGAGGCAGCTCTAAGCTTTTTAATTTAAATTGTCTCTCTAATTTGAATGAATACACTTTAAATCCATTTACAAGGATCTATTGGAGGGCAAGTCTCATGCCAGCAGCCGCGTAATTCCAGCTCCAGTAGCGTCCACTAAAGCTGCTGCAGTTAAAAAGCTTTTATAAGGATCGAGCTCGGCTGTCCACCGCAAGGCATCCTACTGCCAGTCCCAGCCCCTATGCCTTGGGGTGCCTCCTGATGCTCTTCACTGAGTATCCCGTGGTCCCGAAGCATTTCCTTTGAAAAAATTAAGTGTCCAAACTACAGGTGGTGTAGCTTGCTTAACAGCCAGGATAATCCGCTGACTAGCAGACACTGCTACTAGGCACAAAGTATTTCCTGGGCTAGATGCAGTTAAAAATTTGTAATTAGATACTCTCGTTGGATGCTGAGAAAGCATTCCATAGAGTCTCCTGGCACGCCATATATGATTCTCTTAAAAAGCTTGGGGTAGGGGTCTAGGGGACCCTTTTATAGCCAAAATCAGGGCCCTGTATCACAATACGTCACCTAGGCTGAAGATAAATGGAACTGTAGCACCCTGAGGGCTCGGTTGCTACAGAGGTATTGCACCTCACCCAGAGGTGTGATATCTCACTCTCAGGTAAGGATGGAGTGTGGATCAGGAGCCGACACCTGCATGTATTACACCACATTGCCGTGGGGCAGGGCGACCAATATGCCTCTGAGATGGGCACGACAGTCCCTGTCCCTGGCTGGAGTGGGGGGAGGGAACACTGAGGAAGGGGAACCCTGTAGTGCAGGAGCAGGGAGGAAGCTGTTATGTTCTGCTACCAAAGCTAAGGAAAGAGAGGAGATCTGTCCCTACTATAGGACTCAGCTGAATCCCTACGATGTAACAGGGAACCTGATCCTGCGATCAGACCTGCTAAAGTCCTAATCTAGTCTGTACGGAGACCTATAGATGTGGGGAGGGAATCCCTACAAGTACTAAGGACTGGGAGGAATATGGGACACCTCCTAACAGAAATAGTAGCAGACAGACGAACAAACAAAATAGATAGAACATAGAGGTCCGTAGACCAAGCAAACTAACAGAGTTAGATACAGAGCACAGGCTAGCTAGAAAGTAGATATACAATGAAGTCCAGCAAAGCCAGAAGGGCGGAGCAGGATTAAATAGGCCAACAAGGTCATGTGACCAGCAAAGGAAAAAAAACCTAACAGCAAGGTTCTAACAGTACCCCCCCTTCTAAGAGGATCCTCCGGATCCCCTAGGACCAGGCTTATCAGGAAATCTCCTGTGAAACGCTCTGATAAGTCTGGACGCGGAAACATCATCTGACCTCACCCAAGAGTTATCCTCGGGTCCGAAACCTTTCCAGGCCACAAGATACTGCAAACTACCTCTATACCGTCTAGAGTCAAGGATGCGAGAAATTTCATATTCCCCGTCCTCCACCACCGGAGGAACAGAGGCAGAGGCGTCACCATCCGACACAACAGCTTTTTTTAACAGAGAGACATGAAAGACCGGATTAATTCTCCAGGAGGTAGGAACCTCCAACCTAACAGCAGATTGGTTGACAACCTGAAGCACCTTAAAGGGCCCTACAAACTTGGGACACAATTTCTTAGAAGGAATCCTCAACCGCAGATTCCTAGAGGACAACCAAACCATGTCACCAACAGCGAACAAAACCTCCTGTCGTTTCCTATCAAAGTAGTCTTTAGATTTTCTGTTGGCCTCCTGAAGATTACCACGCACATCCGTCCAAACTCTTTCCAAATCACCGGAAAAATTCTCCTCCTCAGGCACGGCAGATCCCAACTTGGAGAACGACCCAAACGACGGATGTCTCCCAGAACAACAAAAAAAAGGCGAACAACCAGCAGAAGAAGATGTATGATTGTTCAGAGCAAATTCGGCAAGTGGCAGAAACTCAGACCACCCCTCTTGATTGTCTGCCACAAAACAACGCAAGAACTGCTCAACATCCTGGTTTTTCCTTTCTGTCTGGCCATTAGATTCAGGATGATATCCGGACGAAAACGACAAATGAATTCCCAACCTGTCACAAAAGGCACGCCAAAAACGAGCCACGAACTGAGGACCCCTATCAGAAACAATGTCAGTAGGAACGCCATGAAGTCTGACAATTTCCTTGACAAAGGCCTTAGCGAGAGTTTTAGCGCAGGGCAGTTTGACGAAGGGAACCAAGTGACACATCTTGCTAAAACGGTCCACGACCACCCAGATGACAGTAAAACCCTCAGAGGGGGGAAGGTCAGTTATAAAGTCCATAGCCAAATGTGTCCAAGGAGCACTGGGGACCTCCAAAGGACAAAGCAACCCCGCAGCAGGAGTATGTGAGGACTTAGACCTAGCACATATAGTACATTGGCGCACCCACTTAATGACTTCCTTCTGCCATCCAGGCCACCAAAAACTGCGACCCACCAGTCTCTTGGTCTCAGAGATTCCGGGATGACCTGCCAACCGAGATTCGTGACACTCAACAAACAAATCTCTCCTAAAGGTCCCAGGCACAAACAACCTCCCATGAGGAGTGTTAGATGGGGCATTCTCCTGAGCTTTAAGAATCTCATCTTCCAAAACGGAGTCTAAAGCAGCTATCACAACACCTTCTTGTAAAATGTTTTCCTCTTTCTCAGCACCGACTATGGGAGAAAAACTGCGAGACAAGGCATCCGCCTTAACATTCTTAGTACCAGGGATGTAAGTAACGGAGAAATTAAACCGCGAGAAAAACAGTGCCCACCTAGCCTGACGGGCATTCAGGCGCTTGGCAGCATCAAGATATATCAGATTTTTATGATCCGTAAGAACCTGAACGGGAAATTCCGCACCTTCCAAGAAGTGGCGCCAGTGTTCAAATGCGAGTTTAATAGCCAATAATTCCCGATTACCAATATCGTAATTCAGTTCAGTCTCCGAAAATTTTTTTGAAAAAAAGGCACAGGGATGTAATCCATCCCCGTTATCCTGAGACAATACTGCGCCAACCCCCACAGAGGAAGCATCAACCTCAACCAAAAACGGCCTAGTAACATCAGGCTGCATAAGGATGGGAGCAGAGGTGAACCTCTCCTTGAGATACACAAAAGCTTCAATGGCCTCAGAAGACCACTGAACCGCATCAGCACCTTTCCTGGTGAGATCAGTCAGAGGTTTGACAATACTAGAAAAATTTTTTATGAATTTTCTGTAGTAATTGGCGAAACCCAAAAACCTCTGTATCGATTTCAAACCAATAGGCCTAGGCCATTCCTGCACAGCCTGAACCTTAACCGGATCCATCTCAAAACCTTTGCTGGAGATAATGTAGCCCAAAAAACTAATTATCTGTACAGCGAACTCACATTTCTCCAGCTTAGCAAAAAGCGAATTGTCCATTAATAACTGTAATACCTCACGCACGCTCCGCCAATGAGACTCCAGATCTGGCGAATAAATCAAAATGTCATCCAAATACACAACCACATTTTTACCGATCAAAGGTCTAAGGATGTCATTAATCAGATTCTGAAAAAATGCAGGAGCATTAGTAAGACCAAAAGGCATAACCAGATTCTCAAAATGACCCACAGGAGTGTTAAAAGCAGTCTTCCATTCATCACCCTCCTTCATGCGCAACAGATTGTATGCCCCCTTAAGGTCAATTTTAGAGAACCACTTGGCCCCCAATAACTGGTTAAACAGATCAGGAATCAATGGCAGTGGGTAAGGATTGCGTACCGTAATTTTGTTAATCTCTCGAAAATCCAGACAAGGACGTAAACCGCCGTCCTTTTTTTTTACAAAAAAAAATCCAACCGCCACAGGAGACTTAGAGGGCCTAATGTGACCGGCGGCCAAACTTGTCTGTATGTATTCCTCCAAAGCCTTCCTCTCAGGAATAGTAAGGTTAAATAAACGACTTTTAGGAAGAGTCGCTCCAGGGACAAATTCAATAGAACAATCATAGTCTCTATGGGGAGGCAAAACCTGCGATTCCTTCTCAGAAAAAACTCTCCAAAAATCCTGAATAGGAACAGGCAATTCTCCCCTATCCAAAGCTGCAATACGCCCGTTACAACACTTGTCATAACATTTATGGCTCCAGGATTTAATTTCACTGGTAGACCAATCCAGTACAGGATTGTGAAATTTTAACCAGGGCAAACCCAATATTACTGGAGAAGGCAAGTTATTCAACACTACCAAATCCAATTTCTCATGGTGAACACCATTAATAGTGAGAGGAAATTCACTGACCTTGAGAGTAATATTCTTCAAAGGGGAGCCATCCACAGAAACCACAGCAATGGGGGATGATAAAGGTTCAGGTTTTAAATTGAGTTTTTCCACGAATCCCCCATCAATTACATTCAGTGTAGACCCGCAATCAACAAACACCCGAAATTCCATTAATTTTTCCTGAGCAATCGTGGAAGCAGCTAAAAATATACCCTTGGAATTTAAACAGGCAATACGGGCGTGACTGACCATTTTTTTTTCTTTCTTCATACGAAGCTCACAGCCTTTAATCAAATGACCAGATTTTCCGCAATAGAAGCACAAGCCTTCCGAAAAACGACGGTCTTTTTCTTGAGAGCGAGGTGCCACCGATCCAATCTCCATCGGTTCACCACTGTTAGTACACACATTATCATAACCAGAAACTGACATAGCAGAGGATTTGCTCTCATTAACCCTAGCACGCAGTCTTCTATCCACCCGTATAGCTAATTGCATAGCCTGTTGCAAATCCTCAGGTGTAGGATAAGCAATTAGCAGGTCTTTAACCCTTTCACTGAGCCCAGCAAGAAATAGACTTTTCAGAGCAGAATCGTTCCACCCTGTTTGAGTGGACCAACGACGAAAATGAGTACAATATTTTTCGACATTACCTGATCCTTGTTTTAAACGTCTCAACTCAGTCTCAGCTGATGCCACACGGTCAGGATCATCATATAATAGTCCTAAAGCAGAAAAAAAACTATCCACTGATCTGAAGCATGTATCACTAGGTTGCAAAGAAAAGGCCCACTCCTGAGGCTCTTTGCGCAAAAGTGACATTATGAACCCTACGCGCTGGGATTCATCCCCAGAGGACTTGGGTCTCAAACGAAAATACAATAAGCAAGCATTTTTAAATGAAAAAAATTCTCGATGTTCACCAAAAAATAAATCCGGCAAACATACCTTAGGCTCCAAGAAATATGCTCCAGGACAGTTACTCACGTGCTGACGGAGCTCGGCCACTTCCAGAGAGAGTCCCTGCAGGTGTTTAGCCAAATCCTGAACCGACACCATGATGGAACAAAAAAAAAAAAAAAATCTTTCCTTAGAGAATTTGCAGGCTGGACTTACTGTTATGTTCTGCTACCAAAGCTAAGGAAAGAGAGGAGATCTGTCCCTACTATAGGACTCAGCTGAATCCCTACGATGTAACAGGGAACCTGATCCTGCGATCAGACCTGCTAAAGTCCTAATCTAGTCTGTACGGAGACCTATAGATGTGGGGAGGGAATCCCTACAAGTACTAAGGACTGGGAGGAATATGGGACACCTCCTAACAGAAATAGTAGCAGACAGACGAACAAACAAAATAGATAGAACATAGAGGTCCGTAGACCAAGCAAACTAACAGAGTTAGATACAGAGCACAGGCTAGCTAGAAAGTAGATATACAATGAAGTCCAGCAAAGCCAGAAGGGCGGAGCAGGATTAAATAGGCCAACAAGGTTGTAACGGGTCCGGGAGGCGGAACCTCTGAGCTACTATACAAGGGGGCGGCCCTTGTAAGGGAGCGGGTGGCAGTCTCTGGGTGAACGGACAGGGAGTTACGGCAAGTGATCAGGGCAGTCTCTGGGTAAGGGGTAGGTACGACCTGTGATGGCAGAGCCTCCGGGTAGGCTAGCAGGCAGATGGTAGATGTGTGCTCCCAGGTGAGCAAGCGAGAGTCTCTGGAATAGCAGGTGGTCACGGCACGTGACGGCGGAACCTCCGGGCTGGCAGGCAGGTAGGTAACGGAGAAGCGCTCCCAGGTGAGCGGGCAAGAGTCTCTGGAATAGCTGGTGGTCACCGCACGTGACAACGGGACCTCCGGGCTGGCAAGCAGGCAGGTAACGGAGATGCGCTCCCAGGTGAGCGGGCAAGAGTCTCTGAGATAGCTGGTGGTCACAGCACGTGACAACGGAGCCTCCGGGCTGGCAAGCAGGCAGATAACGGAGAAGCGCTCCCAGGTGAGCGGGCAAGCTGGTCCATAGACAGACTGACCGGAGTAGTAAGGCAGACCGTCGGACCTCAGGCAAGCAGGCAGGTAGCTGATATGCGCTCCCAGGTGAGCGGGCAGGCTGGTCCTTTAGACAGACTGACAGGAGTAGTAAGGCAGACCGTCGGACCTCAGGCTGGCAGACAGGTAACAAGTATTCAGGCAGGAATCAGGCAGGTAACTAGCAGGAAACTGGCAGGAAACTGGCAGGTAACTGGCAGGTAACTGGCAACGGGACCTGAGGGCTGAAGCACAGGTGAGACACAGGTGCAAACAACATTGCTCGGGCACCTCCATTTTGGAGGAGGTGCCTTATATATGATGAAGTCCTCCGGCCATTGGCCGGGGACTCTTTAGGGCGGCGCGCGGCCCCTTTAAGAGGAGGGAAGCGCGCGCCCTAAGCACAGGGGCCGGGAAGGAGCGCGCGCTGAGAGCAGAGCAGGAGGAGGACGCCGGGACGGAGCGCGCGCTGACAGTAGAGCAGGAGGAGGACGCCGGGACGGGGCGCGCGCTGACAGCAGAGCGGGGAGAGGACGCCGGGACGGAGCGCGCGCTGACAGCAGAGCGGTGAGGGGAGCAGCGTCCCTGCCTAGCAGAGGGCAGGGACGCCAGCGCTACAGTACCCCCCCCTTTAGGCCCCCCCTTTTTTAGGCCAGACAGAAATTTAGCTAGGATGAGAGGGGCATGGATATTCTCCCGGGGCTCCCACGTTCTCTCCTCAGGACCAAACCCCCTCCAATCTACCAAGAAAAAGGTCTTTCCTCTTACCCTTTTGGTGGCAAGAATGTTCTCTACCTCAAACTCGTCCTCAGCAGAAACCGGAGCAAGAGGCGTACCTGTAGACTTAGAAAAAGAGTTAAGTACCACAGGTTTGAGGAGAGATACATGGAAGGAGTTAGGGATCCGTAAGTTGGCCGGGAGTTTCAATTTATAGGCCACCGGGTTGATCTGACTGATAACCTCCAGTGGGCCGATGAACCGAGGCCCCAACTTATAGGAAGGGATCTTGAGCCGGACATATTTGGACGAGAGCCAGACTTTATCCCCAGGACGGAATTGAGGAGGATCCAGACGTCCTTTGTCAGCGTGCCTTTTCATACGCTCGGATGACAGAAGGAGTGCGGACCGGGTACTCTCCCATATGGAGGAAGACTCGCTCTTGTGATTGTTGTACGAGAATTCGGCCCATGGCAGGAGATCCACCCAGTCAGAATGGTGAGCATTAACGAAGTGCCGGAGGTAACTGGTCAGGTTCTGATTGATCCGCTCCACTTGACCATTAGACTGTGGGTGGTAAGCGGAGGAGAAGTCCAGAGTGACGTCTAGCAATTTACAAGTGGCTCTCCAGAAACGAGAAGTGAACTGTACTCCTCTATCCGACACGATGTGACGGGGCAGGCCATGAAGACGGAAGATGTGGCGGATAAAGACTCTAGCCAGCTCGGGTGCAGACGGAAGACCTGGCAGGGGAATGAAGTGAGCCATCTTGGAAAAGCGGTCAGCGACCACCCAAATGACCGTACAACCGGCAGAGACGGGCAGATCAGTTACGAAGTCCATCGCTATATGCTGCCAGGGGGCAGCAGGTGCTGGCAGAGGAAGAAGGCGGCCGGCCGACAGGTGTCTCGGAACCTTGTTGCGGGCGCAGGACACACAGGCAGAAACAAAGTCCATAACATCCTTGTGCAGGTTAGGCCACCAGTAGTGCCGGGTAATAAGCTGGAGGGTCTTTTTCTGACCGGCGTGACCAGCTAGTTTAGACGAATGACCCCAGTGTAGGATCCTCTCCCGATCAGGTACCGATACGAACGTCTTACCAGGAGGGAGACAATTTAGACTCACGGGGGCCACCTGCATTACTCTGGCGGGATCGATGGGGCAGTCACATGGTCTATGAGGTGGTAATGTCTCTGCCTCCTCCATATCAAAGACATCAGCACAAGACCAATAAGGAATCGGAAGTCCAGGTAGATTAGCTGGGATAGGAGAGGGACGGACGGAATGGACGGGAACCAGACAGGTTTTATGACAGTCTTGTCCCCAGCGAAGGACTTCTCCGGTTTGCCAGTCAAGCACGGGTGCATGTCTCTGGAGCCAAGGCAGACCTAGCAAGAGGGCGTGAGAGAGTCCAGGCAGAACGTGAAGGGAGATACTCTCTGAATGCAGCATACCCACTTGCAGAGTAATGGATTCGGTGATGAATTGGATGGGGCGAGATAAGAGGCCCCCATCCACGGCAACAACAGACAAGGGTACAGCCAGAGGTTTGGTGGGGATGCGGTATTTCTCCACCAGGGACAGTGAAATAAGATTTCCGGCTGCTCCAGAGTCAAGTTGGGCTAGTTCGGAATAACGATTCTCCCCGCAGATGATTGAGACAGACAGCAGCAGGGATGGAGAGGATTTATTTTTGTCTAGATCAAGTCCTCTGAGCGAACCTAGACACAGGCGTTCTCCCGACCTCTCCGGGCAGGCACGGATCCGATGCTCCTTACTGCCACAGTAGAAGCAGCTCCCCTCGGCACGGCGAAAGTCCTGACGGGATTTGACCATCTTGGTCTGGTCGACCTGCATAGGCTCAGGAGAGTGTACCTGGGGAGAAACGGAAGGAGTGACGGGTTTCAGAAAAGTAGGAACCAGACGTGGAAGCCCCTTTTCACGGGTGACCTCTTTGGCACGTTCCTGGAACCGTAGGTCAATCCGGGTGGCAAGAGTTATTAGGTCATCGAGAGTGGTAGGAATGTCCCGACCAGCAAGTTCATCTTTAATACGGCCGGACAGACCCTCCCAGAAGACGGATACCAGAGCTTCGTTATCCCAGGCCAGCTCCGAGGCAAGGGTACGGAACCGTATGGCATATTGACCCACGGTGAGGCTTCCCTGACGGAGGCGTAGCAGAGATGATGCGGATGAGGTCCTCCGTCCGGGTTCGTCGAAGGCTTTCCGGAAAGCCGTGAGAAAGGCAGGCAAGTCGGACACCAGGGGGTCTCCTCTCTCCCATAGAGGATTTAGCCAGGCCAGAGCCTCCCCGGTGAGATGGGACATGATGAATGCAATTTTGGCTCGGTCGGAGTTAAACTGGTGGGACAATAGTTCAAAATGCAGGGTGCACTGATTTATGAAGCCCCGAGCCAGGACGGAGTCGCCTCCGAAGCGAGGAGGTGCAGAGAGCCGGGGTCCGGAAAAGGATACCATGGTACTGGCCGTAGTTGCAGGATCAGACAGGGTGTTCAGGCGAGTATTAACATTCCGCAGATGACCCAGGATGGCCTCCTGTTGGGACTTCTGACGGGACAGTTCAAGACAGAGGTCCGAGAGCGAGGGAGCTTGGGTGCCACCGGGTTCCATGGCCCGAGCAAACTGTAACGGGTCCGGGAGGCGGAACCTCTGAGCTACTATACAAGGGGGCGGCCCTTGTAAGGGAGCGGGTGGCAGTCTCTGGGTGAACGGACAGGGAGTTACGGCAAGTGATCAGGGCAGTCTCTGGGTAAGGGGTAGGTACGACCTGTGATGGCAGAGCCTCCGGGTAGGCTAGCAGGCAGATGGTAGATGTGTGCTCCCAGGTGAGCAAGCGAGAGTCTCTGGAATAGCAGGTGGTCACGGCACGTGACGGCGGAACCTCCGGGCTGGCAGGCAGGTAGGTAACGGAGAAGCGCTCCCAGGTGAGCGGGCAAGAGTCTCTGGAATAGCTGGTGGTCACCGCACGTGACAACGGGACCTCCGGGCTGGCAAGCAGGCAGGTAACGGAGATGCGCTCCCAGGTGAGCGGGCAAGAGTCTCTGAGATAGCTGGTGGTCACAGCACGTGACAACGGAGCCTCCGGGCTGGCAAGCAGGCAGATAACGGAGAAGCGCTCCCAGGTGAGCGGGCAAGCTGGTCCATAGACAGACTGACCGGAGTAGTAAGGCAGACCGTCGGACCTCAGGCAAGCAGGCAGGTAGCTGATATGCGCTCCCAGGTGAGCGGGCAGGCTGGTCCTTTAGACAGACTGACAGGAGTAGTAAGGCAGACCGTCGGACCTCAGGCTGGCAGACAGGTAACAAGTATTCAGGCAGGAATCAGGCAGGTAACTAGCAGGAAACTGGCAGGAAACTGGCAGGTAACTGGCAGGTAACTGGCAACGGGACCTGAGGGCTGAAGCACAGGTGAGACACAGGTGCAAACAACATTGCTCGGGCACCTCCATTTTGGAGGAGGTGCCTTATATATGATGAAGTCCTCCGGCCATTGGCCGGGGACTCTTTAGGGCGGCGCGCGGCCCCTTTAAGAGGAGGGAAGCGCGCGCGCGCGCGCCCTAAGCACAGGGGCCGGGAAGGAGCGCGCGCTGAGAGCAGAGCAGGAGGAGGACGCCGGGACGGAGCGCGCGCTGACAGTAGAGCAGGAGGAGGACGCCGGGACGGGGCGCGCGCTGACAGCAGAGCGGGGAGAGGACGCCGGGACGGAGCGCGCGCTGACAGCAGAGCGGTGAGGGGAGCAGCGTCCCTGCCTAGCAGAGGGCAGGGACGCCAGCGCTACAAAGGTCATGTGACCAGCAAAGGAAAAAAAACCTAACAGCAAGGTTCTAACAGAAGCAGTTCCTGGGTGCATTGAGAAGGGAGTATAAAAGGTGGGCACCATCTTAGTTCAGTGCAGAGAAGTCTGAGCAGAAGTGGCAGGGAGCAGGGGCTCTGCATGAGCTCTGCTCCGGAGGCGGGCCTAGTAACAGAGGCCCAGGCCTGGAAGAGGGAGAAGGAAGGAAGAGGAGCGGAGAAGGCTCCAGGAACGAGGAATGAAGGGATCCCAGGGGTGCGGACGGGCGAGTCGCCACCGCACGCCCGAATCCACCTGCGTGGAGGGGTCAGGCCAAAGGGGGAGACCGGTCCCCGAAACTAGTGGAGGCAGGAAACGACCCTCAGCTAGAAACCGGAGGCTGTGACATTTTATGTGGCGCAGCCCCTCGCTACACCCGCTAGGAAGGCACCACATAGGGTCAGGGAAACTGGCGCCAAGTTTACCAAGAGGAGGCCCGAGGCAGCCGGACAGAAGGGTTGGTAAGAAAGGCCAGACAAAGGACACACAAAGGGGGTCCTGTGAAGCGCTCCAAAGTTATCTGGGAGTTGTCTGAGCCCCTCACCTGGTGAGCACAGTACGACGTGGGCAGCCGTTACCTGCAGACGTGGTCTGGATAATAAGAACTGTGAGTAAAGGCCCTGGACTGCATCACTGACTCCGTGTCGTTACTGCTGCTGCCCTGCACCATCACCCCCATCCTCCGCATACACTGCCCTGAGGCTATACTCCTCCCGTGGGGAGTTATGCTACGCTCTGCTGCACCCACAACACCAGCCTCAGCGGTCTGCCCTGCAGCGGCGGTTCACTCTGACCGCAATCCACGGGTGGCGTAGTCGGACATTTAAACATCAAAACCACATAAATAGTTCCGCCACTGGTTTGACCACCCTGAGCCACGGAACCGGGTCGCCGCCACGAAGACTACAACCACCAGCATCCACCAAAAAGGGTCCGGCTCCGGATGTCCCAAGGCCCAGGGGGTGCATCAGAACATTTTCATCACCTTTCACAATCACCAATGGGATAAGGCAGGGATGTCCTCTGTCCCCTCTCTTATACATCCTAGTGACGGAGCACCTGCTCTCATCAATTCGCCATAACCCCAATATTAGGTGGATTGAGGTGGGAGGCACCGAGTACAAGTGCTCTCTATTTGCTGATGATGTCCTAGTATATATCACTCAATCACATATATCCATCCATGCTGTTATGGCTGAAATAGATCACTTTGTTACATGGTCAAATTTTAAAATCAATGCAGCGAAGTCTGAGGCCCTCGATGTCTCCCTCCCCAAATCCATATAGGATTCCATCCAGTCCAACTTTCCCTTTGCCTGGCCCTCACAGGGTATCAAATACTTAGGAATTCCTATTCATAGAGACCTCTCCCATCTATGTTATCTTAATTTTGGGCCCTTTATTGAACAACTCCATACAGACCACGGTTGGCAAGTTAGAACTGTAAGATTCACTACGTGAACCACTGGTGTTTTGTGGAAAAGCACATGTACACTGTGTTCCAAATTATTATGCAAAAAGTGTTTAGGAGTGATAAGGGAAGAATTTGTTTGTTTGTCAGTTAAACTCATTGATGGTGATGTGTGTCAGGGCTCTTTATATCACTGTAAGCAATTGCAGACACCTGTGCTAATTAGTTTGGCAGGTGTGTCCAATGAAAGGCAAGACTACTTAAGAAGGCTGTCTCACATTATTAAGCAGCCTACATTTTCTGCCAAAATGGGAAAGAAAAAGGATGTGTCGGCTGCTGAGAAGCAACAAATTGTGGAGTGTTTAGGTCAAGGCATGACTACAATCAACATTGTGCGATGATCAGGATGAAGTGTCTTGGCAATCAAGAAGTATGTAGCTGATTCACAGTACACACGTGTGCGTGCTGATAAGGGCAAATTGAGGACTCTTTCCTACAGGCAATTACGTCAGGTTGAAAGAGCAGCGGCAAAAAAGCCTTGTCATAGCAGCAGACAAGTTTTTGAAGCTGCTGGTGCCTCCAACGTCCCCCGAACAACAAGATGCAGGGTCCTTCAGAGGTTTGCAGCTGTGCATACGCCATCCTGTCGACCTCCTCTATCCACTTCACACAAGCAGAAATGGCTCCAGTGGGCCAAACATTACATGAAGACTGATTTCAAAACTGTTTTGTTCACGGATGAGTGCCGTGCAGCGCTCGATGGTCCAGATGGATGGAGTGGAGGATGGCTGGTTGATGGACACCCCACGCAAACACGGCTACAGCGCCAACAAGGAGGAGGTGGAGTAATGTTTTGGGCCGGAATCATGGGGAGAGAGATTGTCGGCCCCTTTAGGATCCCTGAAGGCGCTAAAGATGAACTCCATAATGTATTTGGATTTTCTCAAACAGCACTTCCTGCCATGGTTCAAGAAGAAGAAGAACCGTGTATTTCACAGCAAGATCATTTTTTTGCATGATAATGCACCATCTCATGCTGCACATAAAACATCTGCATCTCTGGCTGATATGGGCACAAAAGTGGACAAACTTATGGTGTGACCCCCATGCTCCCCTGACCTCTACCCCATTCAGAACCTCTGGAGCATCATCAAAAGGAGTGTCTATGATGGCAGGAGGCAGTTCACATCTAAGCAACAGCTCTGGGAGGGTATTCTGTCCTCATGCAAAACAATTGAAGCAGAAACCATCCAAAACCTGACAAATTCAATGGACGAGAGAGTTCAGAAGCTCCTTTCGAACAAGGGGTCCTATGTGAAAATGTAACATCACCTAGAATAAAGTTTTGAGTTGAAAACTGTATGATTTCAGTTTCTAATAACCTGCTAATGCTTATAATTTCAAAAATGACCATTTTTTTGGTCTTTATTAAAATGAAAAGGTTGATCGAAAAGTTTGGGGGATCTAAGAGTGTGGCAACCCAGTAGTCATGATTACTTCGAATTCTGACAATATGAGGGTCATGTTGCAGGTAGTGCAGCAAGAAGGCACTTATGTGTCTTGCGCATCTCGGAGCCCCAAAATTATTTTCCGGGCTAGATGCAGCTAAAAATTATTATCAATTTTAAATCTGGTGGAGCTTAGTATAGATGGCCTAATAGGATCAGTGCTGCACACTGCTACAAAGCCCAAATTATTTTCCAGTCAAGATACAGATAAACATGATTAGTAATTTTAAATCTGGTGGAGCTTATTATAGATGGCCTAATAGAATCAGTGCTGCACACTGCTACAAAGCCCAAATTATTTTCCAGCCAAGATACAGATAAACATGATTAGTAATTTGAAAGCTTAAAACGGTTGGTAGGGTGATTTTAACCAATCATCAAGCTTTTACTCTCCCCAGGATGACACAGGGGTAGAAAAGTCGTTTCGGATCCATGATTTGTTCATCTTTATGAACGTGAGTCTGTCTACATTATCAGTGGAGAGCCACGTGCGCTTATCTGTCAGCACACCACCAGCAGCGCTGAACACACGTTCAGACAGAACGCTGGCTGCGGGGCATGACAAGATCTCCAAGGCGTAAGTGGCTAGCTCCGGCCATTTATCCAGATTGGAAGCCCAAAAAGAGCAAGGGTCCAGTGACACAGTCATGGCTTCAATGTTTACTTGGAGATACTCCTGTACCATCGTTTCTAGGCGTTGACTATGTGTCAGACTTCTTGTCTCCTGTGGCCTTGCAAAGGATGGGCTAAAAAAGTGGTGAAATGATTCCGCAAAATTGATGTTACCAGCAGATACTGTGGTTCTGTTACGGTTTGAGTGCTGAACACTTGACGGTCCCACGGTTGGCAAGTTGGAACTGTGAGATTCACTACGTGCACCACTGGTGTTTTGTGGAAAAGCACATGTAAGATTCTGCAACAGTCTCTGCTGATACTCCTGCATGCGTGCATCCCTTTCTATGGCAGGAATAATTTCTGGAAATTTACTTTTGTACCGGGGATCTAACAGTGTGGCAACCCAGTAGTCAGGATTATTTCTAATTCTCACAATTCGAGGGTCATGTTGCAGGTAGTGCAGCAAGAAGGCACTCATGTGTGTTGCGCATCCAGGAGCACCAAGTCCCTGTTGTGTTGGTGGCGAGGTAACAATCATGCTTCCTTCCTCTGTCCTCTCCCCCCAACCTCGCACAACAGAAATGTGATCAAGGTCTCCCTCATCTGATGAGTCTTCCATCAGTTCGTCCTCCACTTCTTCCTGGGCTCCTGCACCTTCCTCACTAGTTTGGCTGCTACCATGCGCCCTGGTAAAACCATCTCCCCCACCCTCACATGCCTGCCGCCTTGGTGCTGCCGACAGTCTGGACCTTGCAGATGTTAGCCCTTCCGCATACAACTCCTCCTCCTCTACTTCCTCCACCTCCTCTTGTGCCACCACCTGACTCCGAATTCTGTTTAACATGTGCTCCAGCATGTAAATCACCGGAATAGTCATGCTGATAATGGCATCGTCAGCACTAAACATCTTCGTCGCCATTTCAAAACTGTGCAGAAGGGTGCATAGGTCCCTGATCTGAGACCACTCCTCCAGCGTGATTTGCCCCACCTCTGGATCTCGTTGGCCCAGGCTATACGTCAGAACGTATTGCACCAGGGCTTGTCGGTGCTGCCACAGTCGCTGCAACATGTGCAGAGTTGAATTCCACCGGGTAGGCACATCGCATTTTAGCCGGTGAAGTGGCAGGCCCAACGACTTCTGTAGAGATGTAAGTCGCTGAGCTGCGGGATGCGAACGGCAGAAGTGAGCACACAGCGACCGTGCCCTCTGCAGAAGGCCATCTAGTCTGGGATAGTGGGCTAAAAATTGCTGGACAACCAGGTTCAACACGTGAGCCATACAAGGCACGTGTGTGACATTGCCCCGGCGAAGGGCCGCACCCAGGTTTGCAGCATTGTCGCACACGGCCTTCCCTGGTTTCAGGTCCAGTGGAGACAACCATTCATGAAATTGGTTCTCCAGAGCTGACCACAACTCCTCAGCTGTGTGACTCACATTTCCCAGACATTTCAAAGTAAAAACCGCCTGATGACGTTGAGCCCTACCTGCCAGCATAGTAAGGAGGTGTGCAGGATCCCTTCTGCGCAGTTAGAAAGCTTGTGGCATGACCAGACAGGCTTTGGGTGCAGGTGGAAGACCGAGAGGAGGTTGAGGAGGCAGAAGCAGTGGAGGAACTTTGACATAAAGAGGATTGACGCACAACTCGTGGGGACGGCAAGACT
Source organism: Phyllobates terribilis (assembly GCF_046119375.1). Taxonomy (NCBI): domain Eukaryota; kingdom Metazoa; phylum Chordata; class Amphibia; order Anura; family Dendrobatidae; genus Phyllobates; species Phyllobates terribilis. The sequence continues at coordinate 13,829,801 of NW_027362761.1, read as the reverse complement.
TGGACAGCAGCCCCTTGTCCTGCTGTCACCATAGTTACCCAGTGCCCAGTCAGCGACATGTAACGCCCCTGTCCATGCCTACTCGTCCAAGTGTCTGTGGTGAAATGCACCCTGTCACACACAGAGTTTCTCAAAGAAGCGGTGATGTTGTGTGCGACATGCTGGTGGAACGCAGGCACACCTTTCTTTGAGAAGTAGTGCCGACTGGGCATCTGGTACTGGGGCACTGCGACGGACATAAGGTCTCGAAAATCCTCTGTGTCCACCAGGCGGAAAGGCAGCATTTCTGTAGCCAAGAGCTTGCAGATGGTGAAATTCAACCTCTTAGCTTTCTCATGGCTAGGAGGAAATGGTCTTTTACTTGTCCACATCTGAGGGACCGAGGGCTGGCTATTGTGCTTAGACGGGGTTGATAAGGGTGTCCCCGGCAAACTGCCGGTCTGTGAGGAAGATGCAGGCAGACATGTTAGGTTGCCTTGATCCAAAGGTGGTGCTATCGATGTCGGACAGCGCTCAACACCAGCTGGTGTTACCACCTCCAAAGAAAATGATGACCTGCCAATCACGCTGGCTGTTGCGGGTAAAGAGGTGGCAGGTCTGCGCCCCAAAACAGGTGTGACTGCTGTCCCCCCAGTCACAGAGGATGAAGAGGCCGCGGATGCACAAGATATGGCAGACGGTGGTTGGCCCGGCCGGCTAGGCCGCATTGTAGCACACTGAGCTTCCCACTGCAACTTATGCTTCATGTCCATGTGCCGGTTCATGCATGAAGTACTCAAACTATGTATTTTTTGGCCTCTACTTAGCATTTGCTGACAAATGTTACAGATAACACGAGTTGGGTCATCTTTATCGATCTGAAAAAATGCCCAGGCTATGCAAGGCTTAGCACCCATGCGACCTGAAGAGCCACCACGACTTGTGGTGAGAGGCAGAGTTGTGTTTGAGGATGCAGTTGTTGACGTGCTTCCAGTACTACGTCTCTGTCCAGCAAGGCGCAACCTGACCTCGTCGTCACTAGCATCTTCCTCCACCTCCTCTGCTGACCTCATCTCTTGGCTGACTGTGGGTTGACAGTAAGTGGGATCTCCAACCTCATCATCATCACCCTGTGCGTTATCACACCCGTCGTCCTCAGAGCCAACCTGTTCCTGCCCTGACAAAAAACTAAAGTTGTCGCTCCAATCAGGTATTTGAGTCTCATCATCGTCTTCCTCATTGTCTCCACCAACAGGAGTTACAGTTTGGGAATGAGGGTCTACATTATGGTCAGAACCTTCTGCGTCTGGTCCTGGATCCGACTCATAAAGATTCTGGGCATCAGTGCAGATCATTTCCTCGTCTGGATTCACAGAAGCGATGGAGTCGACCTCTGATTGCCAGGCTATAGTATGAGTAAACAGCTCTGCAGACTCAACCATCTGTTCTACCTCATACTCAGACGGGCAGCTGGAGATTTGGGAGCTGTGAGGAAGCAAGTGCGATTGGGGTGACACCTTTGAGGACTGGAGTATTTGTGATGTTGAAGTTGATGTGGAGGAGAGCCCACTTAAAGGAGCACTTGATATCCGTTGAAGCACCTGCTGTTTTTGTGCCTCATCTGGAATTTGTAGCGATTGGCGTGGCCGTAAGAAAGGGATCTTATCACATTGTCCGCTAAAAGAAGTAGACATTTTAGTTTGGCTGGAAGATGGTCTTTCTTCTGCAGATGTTACTGTTGCTTTAACACCTACCCCACGGACACAACCTTTTTTCCCCTTCCCAACACGCCTATTCCCCTTTCCACCAGCAGCAGGCCTTTTTCCACTCATTTTGGTGGTTAACTAATTCACAACTCTGGAGTTGTTTGCACAAAAAAACAATGGATGGGAACCGAGCAGAGCTGAGTGGCCAAACTGTGGTATTAGGCCAAAACTATTGGCTGGGTTAGATGCAGAAAAAAATTATATTCAATTTGCAACCTGATGGAGGTCAGTATAGATGGACTAATAGAACAAGTCCCACACACAGCTAGAAGCCCAAATATTCTTTCAGAAGTAGATGCAGAAAAAAATTGTATTCAGTTTGCAACCTGATGGTGGTCAGTATAGATGAACTAATAGAACAAGTCCTACACACAGCTAGAAGCCCAAATATTTTTTCAGAGGTAGATGCAGAAAAAAAATATATTCAGTTTGCAACCTGATGGAGGTCAGTATAGATGGACTAATAGAGAAAGTCCCACACACTGCTAGAAGGCCAAATATTTTTTCAGAGCTAGATGCAGACAAAAAATTATTTTTAATTTGCAACCTGATGGAGGTCAGTATAGATGGACTAATAGAGAAAGTCCCACACACTGCTAGAAGGCCAAATATTTTTTCAGAGCTAGATGCAGATATAAATTATTTTTAATTTGCAACCTGATGGAGGTCAGTATAGATGGACTAATAGAGAAAGTCCCACACACTGCTAGAAGGCCAAATATTTTTTCAGAGCTAGATGCAGACAAAAAATTATTTTGAATTTGCAACCTGATGGAGGTCAGTATAGATGGACTAATAGAGAAAGTCCCACACACTGCTAGAAGGCCAAATATTTTTTCAGAGCTAGATGCAGACAAAAAATTATGTTTAATTTGCAACCTGATGGAGGTCAGTATAGATGGACTAATAGAGAAAGTCCCACACACTGCTAGAAGGCCAAATATTTTTTCAGAGCTAGATGCAGAAAAAAATTATATTCAGTTTGCAACCTGATGGAGGTCAGTATAGATGGACTAATAGAACAAGTCCCACACACAGCTAGAAGCCCAAATATTTTTTCAGAGGTAGATGCAGAAAAAAATTATATTCAGTTTGCAACCTGATGGAGGTCTGTATAGATGGATTAATAGAACAAGTCCCACACACAGCTAGAAGCCCAAATATTTTTTCAGAGGTAGATGCAGAAAAAAATTATATTCAGTTTGCAACCTGATGGAGGTCTGTATAGATGGACTAATAGAGAAAGTCCCACACACTGCTAGAAGGCCAAATATTTTTTCAGAGCTAGATGCAGACAAAAAATTATTTTTAATTTGCAACCTGATGGAGGTCAGTATAGATGGACTAATAGAGAAAGTCCCACACACTGCTAGAAGGCCAAATATTTTTTCAGAGCTAGATGCAGATATAAATTATTTTTAATTTGCAACCTGATGGAGGTCAGTATAGATGGACTAATAGAGAAAGTCCCACACACTGCTAGAAGGCCAAATATTTTTTCAGAGCTAGATGCAGAAAAAAATTATATTCAGTTTGCAACCTGATGGAGGTCAGTATAGATGGACTAATAGAACAAGTCCCACACACAGCTAGAAGCCCAAATATTTTTTCAGAGGTAGATGCAGAAAAAAATTATATTCAGTTTGCAACCTGATGGAGTTCTGTATAGATGTATTAATAGAACAAGTCCCACACACAGCTAGAAGCCCAATATTTTTTCAGAGGTAGATGCAGAAAAAAAATATATTCAGTTTGCAACCTGATGGAGGTCAGTATAGATGGACTAATAGAGAAAGTCCCACACACTGCTAGAAGGCCAAATATTTTTTCAGAGCTAGATGCAGATATAAATTATTTTTAATTTGCAACCTGATGGAGGTCAGTATAGATGGACTAATAGAGAAAGTCCCACACACTGCTAGAAGGCCAAATATTTTTTCAGAGCTAGATGCAGAAAAAAATTATATTCAGTTTGCAACCTGATGGAGGTCAGTATAGATGGACTAATAGAACAAGTCCCACACACAGCTAGAAGGCCAAATATTTTTTCAGAGGTAGATGCAGATAAAAATTATTTTTAATTTGCAGCCTGATGGAGGTCAGTATAGATGGACTAATAGAGAATGTCCCACACACTGCTAGAAGGCTAAATATTTTTTCAGAGCTAGATGCAGACAAAAAATTATTTTGAATTTGCAACCTGATGGAGGTCAGCATAGATGGACTAATAGAGAAAGTCCCACACACTGCTAGAAGGCCAAATATTTTTTCAGAGCTAGATGCAGAAAAAAATTATATTCAGTTTGCAACCTGATGGAGGTCAGTATAGATGGACTAATAGAACAAGTCCCACACACATCTAGAAGCCCAAATATTTTTTCAGAGGTAGATGCAGATAAAAATTATTTTTAATTTGCAACCTGATGGAGGTCAGTATAGATGGACTAATAGAGAAAGTCCCACACACTGCTAGAAGGCCAAATATTTTTTCAGAGCTAGATGCAGACAAAAAAATATTTTTAATTTGCAACCTGATGGAGGTCAGTATAGATGGACTAATAGAGAAAGTCCCACACACTGCTAGAAGGCCAAATATTTTTTCAGAGCTAGATGCAGATAAAAATTATTTTTAATTTGCAACCTGATGGAGATCAGTATAGATGGACTAATAGAGAAAGTCCCACACACTGCTAGAAGGCCAAATATTTTTTCAGAGCTAGATGCAGATAAAAATTATTTTTAATTTGCAACCTGATGGAGGTCAGTATAGATGGACTAATAGAACAAGTCCCACACACTGCTAGAAGGCCAAATATTTTTTCAGAGGTAGATGCAGATAAAAATTATTTTTAATTTGCAGCCTGATGGAGGTCAGTATAGATGGACTAATAGAGAATGTCCCACACACTGCTAGAAGGCCAAATATTTTTTCAGAGCTAGATGCAGACAAAAAATTATTTTGAATTTGCAACCTGATGGAGGTCAGTATAGATGGACTAATAGAGAAAGTCCCACACACTGCTAGAAGGCCAAATATTTTTTCAGAGCTAGATGCAGACAAAAAATTATTTTTAATTTGCAACCTGATGGAGGTCAGTATAGATGGACTAATAGAGAAAGTCCCACACACTGCTAGAAGGCCAAATATTTTTTCAGAGCTAGATGCAGAAAAAAATTATATTTCGTTTGCAACCTGATGGAGGTCAGTATAGATGGACTAATAGAACAAGTCCCACACACAGCTAGAAGCCCAAATATTTTTTCAGAGGTAGATGCAGATAAAAATTATTTTTAATTTGCAACCTGATGGAGGTCAGTATAGATGGACTAATAGAGAAAGTCCCACACACTGCTAGAAGGCCAAATATTTTTTCAGAGCTAGATGCAGACAAAAAATTATTTTTAATTTGCAACCTGATGGAGGTCAGTATAGATGGACTATTAGAGAAAGTCCCACACACTGCTAGAAGGCCAAATATTTTTTCAGAGCTAGATGCAGATAAAAATTATTTTTAATTTGCAACCTGATGGAGGTCAGTATAGATGGACTAATAGAACAAGTCCCACACACTGCTAGAAGGCCAAATATTTTTTCAGAGCTAGATGCAGAAAAATATTATATTCAGTTTGCAACCTGATGGAGGTCAGTATAGATGGACTAATAGAACAAGTCCCACACACAGCTAGAAGCCCAAATATTTTTTCAGAGGTAGATGCAGATAAAAATTATTTTTAATTTGCAACCTGATGGAGGTCAGTATAGATGGACTAATAGAGAAAGTCCCACACACTGCTAGAAGGCGAAATATTTTTTTCAGAGCTAGATGCAGACAAAAAATTATTTTGAATTTGCAACCTGATGGAGGTCAGTATAGATGGACTAATAGACCAAGTCCCACACACTGCTAGAAGGCCAAATATTTTTTCAGAGCTAGATGTAGAAAAAAATTATATTCAGTTTGCAACCTGATGGAGGTCAGTATAGATGGACTAATAGACCAAGTCCCACACACTGCTAGAAGCCCAAATATTTTTTCAGAGCTAGATGCAGAAAAAAATTATATTCAATTTGCAACCTGATGGAGGTCAGTATAGATGGACTAATAGAATGATGCTATGCCCAAAAGATTTTACTTCACTAGGTGCAGTAAAAAAATTGGTATTCTATACACAGGTGGTATATCTTGTAACACAGATAGGCTACTCCACTGACTAACAAACTCTGCAATAGGCCAAAAAGGATTAGCTTTGCTAGATTCAGCCAAATGCTGTGAAAAAAACTTGCACAGCACTGGCACAGACCTGCCTGGCAAAAACTGATAGGAACTGATGTAACCTAGTCCTGAAAAGGACTGCAATTACAATTAGTCTTTACTCCCACAACCTATCTATTTAAGAGCACAGACCTGCCTGATAAAAGTCGTAGGAAATGCTGTAACCTAGTCCTTAAAAGGACTGCAATCACAACTATTCCCTACTCCCAAGCTATCTGTAGATTTGTGCGAAAATTGGCTTGAAATTAACAAGGTATAGCGCACACAGCAACAGCGGTGCCGTCTAACACGCAGCTGCAGCAGTGAGAAAATGGTGGCGACGGGGAAAATGGCTTGGTCTTATAGGGCAAGGACATGTGACATACACTGCCAATGACACATGCCCTTGCTTGTGTGAAAAAAAGCACTTCGCTCCGTGTGTGCGCTGCTGATAGGCTGACAGATTGCACCTCCCCACTGTAAATGCGGGAAAGAGAAAAAAAAATGGAGATCTTCATTATTCCTGCAGAGATCCATCCCCTGCCCCTCCCCCCACCCCGCTGTACACTCAAACTGCGTATTAACATTAATTTTCATCATTACTGAGAAAAAATCCAGTTATGATTTTGGTGCACGAACAGTTATCGAACATAACCTCGAACAGCCGAATTTTTCTCAAATCGTTCGTGTTCGCCGAACGGCTCGAACACCGCCCAAAACAGCTCGAATTTGAGATTGGCGAACAGTTCGAGTCGAACAACGCTCATCTCTAGCCAGGAGTGGCATAAGATCACACAAAAGCAGTGTGAAAGACTGGTGGAAAGCATGCCAAGACGCATGAAAGCTGCTATTAAAAATCATGGTTATTCCACCAAATATTGATTTCTGGACTCTTCCTGAGATAAAACATGAGTATTGTTGTTTCTAAATGAATAAGAACTTGTTTTCTTTGCATTATTTGAGGTCTGAAAGCACTGTTTCTTTTTTATTATTTAGACACATTTCTCATTTGCTGCAAATAAATACAACATTTTTAGCTTTGAATTTTGGAGACATGTTGTCAGTAGTTTATAGAATAAAACAGCAATGTACATTTTACTCAAAAATATACCTATAAAGAGAAAAATCAGAGAAAATGAAAATTTTGCAGCGGTCTCTTAATTTTTTTGCCAGAGTTGTATATTAGTAAAAAAAATTTAAAAAGAAAGTAAAAAAAATAAAAAGTTTCATACATATACTGCAAAGGAGACACATCTGTATACGGCAGATGAGGCTTACGCCATGATCTGTTCTGATACAGACAGTGCGAGTGAGACAGACGAGCAGTTTTAACTGATGTCATCATCATCCACTAGCACTAGCGATGATGAGACCAGCGCTGTGGAGTCGGTAAGCCAAACCTCCGACTCCTCAATTTCCATGACATCAGCTCATGTTTAAGTGATAAATTTACTGTAGCACAGATTCACCTCAGCTAAAAGTCTAGACCCTTAGATCAGGAATAGGACAGACATTTATAGGACATTTCATAACTTTCCCAAATTCTTATAAAAAAATATTCTCCACAAACTGCATTGAACTGCTGTACCCAATTTATTATATATTTTAGGAGTCGGAGTTGCTCCATTTTATACCGACTCCACCAAAATGGGCTCCGACTCTGACTCCACGACTCCGACTGCACAGCCCTGGATGAGACTCAGCAACAGGGCAGTGGGTGATAAAATGCTGAGTCTAGCGCTAGTGCCACTGTAAGGTGCTGAGGGAAGCAGCAGTGGGTGAGCTGCTGCTCAATAACGACCTGGCACTTTACCGGAAAATTGTGTCCCAGTCTCAATGTGTTGTCACGTGTGGGGTCTATCACACTCACTTTTAGGCCGCAGGCGTCCGTTGTCTTCAGACCTCCATCTTCAGGAACCGCTGCACATAAATCAGGGGACAACAAGTTCATTTCAACAAACAAAAGTTTACTGGACAGTTCAAGTTCATCAAATTGTAACACAGATTATCGGGCACAACACTTCCCATTACTTGTTTCCTTAATATACTACATCTTCAGAATTCCTAGGCTATTTATGTGTGGGTGTTCTGAAGAAGGAGTCAGTGGACTCTGAAACGCATTGACAATAAACCTACATTTTTACCTACCACTGTTTTTGTTGTGACTGCAGAGAGCAGAAACACTTCTAATCCTGATACTTTATTGCTGTACATTAAGCATATTACACTTACGATGCTTTGTCAAAAGTCTTTCTTACCCTATAGTGACTACTTTATGTCCTAAATCTTAACCTATGCTTTATACATTATAATATTGCAATACAAGGTGATTGATAACATTATAACAGATATCTTACACAATGTAGTAGTGAAAACCTCTTGCACATAGTTTATTCAATGCAATTTATAACACATAACACTATTCACATTATGTTGGTGGCTTGATGTGGCAGATATTTTAAACTTTTTTGGCCTGCTTCTCAACATGGGTCTGATAATAAAAAAAACACCATCAGATTTTATTGGTCATCTTATGTCCTGTACAACAACCCTATGTACAGAGAAGTAATGGCCCGGCAACGATTTGAGAGCATTCTGCGATTTCTACACTTCGCAGAAAACTCAAATTGTCGCCCTCCCAATGACCCCCGCCATGACCGACTTTACAAAGTCAGGCCCCTGATTAAAATAATTTATGATAAATATTCCCACATATGTACCCCCGAAAAACAATATCTGTGTGGACGATTCTCTGGTCCTTTTCACGGGCAGGCTGCATTTCAAGAAGTACTTGCCGTATAAAAGTGTGAAAGCAACTCTGGCTACACACAAAAATTCAGGGTGTATGAGAGGAAAGACACCACAGAAATTCAGGATGTATGAGAGGAAAAACACCCAAACTGTTCCTCCCGAATGCCCCCCTCACTGAACATAGCTGGGAAAATTGTCTAGGACCTGGTGCATCCCCTTTTAGATAAGGGGTACAGCTTGTACATAGATAACTTGTACCCCTATTCAGGTGCCTGTCTGCCAAGAAAACAGTGGCCTGTAAAACCATACGCCGGAATCAAAGAGCGTTGCCCAGGTCTCTTGTCACCCAAAAATTAAAGGCAGGTGAAATTAAGGCGCTTTGTAATAAGGACATGCTTCCTGTCAAATTTCATGACAGAAGGATATCCTCATTTTAATATCAATCCATGCTGACAGAAGCAGCCAGATTTCTGTACGCGGGGGAAGTTCTAGTATCCGGAAGCCCGTCTGTGTGCAGAATTACAATAAATTTATGGGTGGCGTGGACTTTGCAGACCAGATGCTACAACCCTACAGCGCTGTTCAAAAGTCTCGCGTTTGGTACAAAAACTTGCGGTACACTTAATCCTAGAGGCTTTGTATAACTCTTGTGTGTTGTAGTGAAAAACTGGGAACCATATATCTTAGGCTTGAGTTCCAAGAAAAAGTAATAAAAGTAATAAAACATTTGATATTTGGAGACCAAGGGAGGGTGGGGGGAGAATCATCTAGAGAGGCCAACAGAATTGTCCCCGGACAGCATTTTCCAAGTGCCACCTATAACCAAAAAAAGTCGACCCAAAAAGAGATGCAGGGTGTGTTACTAAGATGGAGTTAGGAGGGAAACCATTTGCTAGTGTGACACATGACCCAATAAGGAAATTAATATGCTTGATCACTGCAAAAAATTGGAGAAAAGTGATCAGAAGAAAAAAACTGTCAAGCATTAAGATTATTTTCAGTTTAGTGCCGAAGTAGTTTTTATCTTTTATTGTGACTTGACCACCCCATGAAGAACAGACAAATTATCAACGTTTCGGCTATAAGAAGTCTTTTTCAAGATACATCTGTTGGGGAGCAGGTCTGGTGAATTTTAGTGTAAAGCCACGGCCCCACTATCAGTATTTGGTCAGTATTCAGTCAGTATTTTTTCTCAGAAGTGGGAACCAAACCCAGGAGTGGGTGATAAATGTAAAATTGGTGCACTTGTTTTTATTATACATTTTCTCTGGTTGTTCATCACCTGGTTTTGTCTCCCACCCCTGAGAAAAAATACTGATCGAATACCAATAGTGGGGCCATGGCCTAATGGAGATTATCATATTCCATATAAACTGGTGTACATAATATTCCCTGTGCTTGCTGGGTGGGGAATGAACATGGAATATATGTAGATAATAGGGAAATTAACACATATCCCATATAAAAACAGTGGTGTGAAAGTGTTTGCCCCATTCCTGATTTCTTATTCTTTTGCATGTTTGTCACTCTTAAATGTTTCAGATCACAAAACAAATTGAAATATTACACAAAAATAACAGAAGTAAACAAAAATACAGTTTTTAAATGAAGGTCTTTATTATTAAGGGAAAAAGAAATCCAAACCTACAGGGCCCTGTGTGAAAAAGTGATTGCCCCCTAAACCTAATAATTGGTTGGGCCACCCTTAGCAGCAACAACTGCAATCAAGCATTTCCGATAACTGGCAATGAGTCTTTTACAATGCTGTGGAGGAATTCTGGCCCACTCATCTTTGAAAAATTGTTGTAATTCAGCCACATTGGAGGTTTCCGAGCATGAAACACCTTTTTAAGGTCATACCACAGCATCTCAATCAGATTAAGGTCAGGACTTCGACTAGGCCACTCCAAAGTCTTAATTTTGTTTTTCTTAAGCCACTCAGAGGTGGACTTGCTAATGTGTTTTGAATCATTGTCCTGCTGCATAACCCAAGTGCGTTTCAGCTTGAGGCCACAAACAGATGGCCGGACATTCCCCTTCAGGATCTTTTGGCAGACAGCAGAATTCATGGTTTCATTTACCACAACAAGTCATCAAGGTCCTGAAGTAGCGAAACAGCCCCAGACCATCACACTACCACCACATTTTACTTTTGGTATGAGGGTCCTTTTCTGAAATGCTGTGTTACTTCTACACCAGATGTAAAGGGACCTACAGCTTCCAAAAAGTTCAACTTTTGTCTCGTCGGTCAACAGAGTATTCTCCCTAAAGTCTTGATCATCAAGATGTTTTCTGGCAAAACTGAGACGTGCCTTTAAGTTCTTTTTGCTCAGCAGTGATTTTTGTCTTGGAACTATGACATGCATGCCACTTTTGCCCAGTCTCTTTCTTATGGTTGTGTCATGAACATTGACTTTAACTGAGGCACGTGAGGCCTGCAGTTCTTTGGATGTTTTTGTGGGGTCTTTTGGGACCTCTTGGATGAATTGTCACTGTGTTCTTGGGATAATTTTGGTAGGCCGGCCACTACAGAGAAGGTTCACCACTGTTCCATGTTTTCCCCATTTGTGGATAATGGCTCTCACTGTGGTTTGCTGGAGTCCCAAAGCTTTAGAAATTGCTTTATAACCTTTTCCAGACTGATACATCTCAATCACTTTGTTTCTCATTTGTTCCTGAATTTCTTTGGATCGCAGCATGATGTCTAGCTTTTGTGGATCTTTAGGTCTACTTCATTTTGTCAGGCAGGTCATATTTAAGTGATTTCTTGATTGAGAACAGGTGTAGCAGTAATCAGGCCTGTGTGTGGCTAGGGAAATTTAACTCAGCTTCCCAAAGATGTGATAACCCACAGTTAATTGATGTTTTAAGGGAGGTGGGTGGGGGGGCAATTGCTTTTTCACACAGGGCCTTGTCGGTTTGGATTTCTTTTTCCATTAATAATAAAGACCTTCATTTAAAAACTGCATTTTGTGTTTACTTGTGTTATCTTTGTCCAATATTTAAATTTCAACCTATAAACATGACACATATGCAAAATATAATAAAATAAAATATATCAAATTTATTATTTATATTTAAAGCGCATCTGTCAGCACACACTGTCAGGTGGGCAACATTACACTGATCAAAATGATACCTGAGTTGATTAAATCTGTCCTGTGTTTCTTGTGAAATTTTCTTTACCATTGATATATGAGCTTAATATGATTTTGTATGCTTGGTACTCCCTGTGCTGCTTTTGTTAGGCATTTTTCCCTTTGTATTTTACTTTTTGTGTAGTTTAAATATTTATATAAATAATAAAGTTGATATATTTTATTATACACTGCTCAAAAAAATAAAGGGAACACTCAAATAACACATCCTAGATCAGAATGAATTAAATATTCTCATTGAATACTTTGTTCTGTACAAAGTTGAATGTGCTGACAACAAAATCACACAAAAATCATCAATGGCAATCAAATTTATTAACCAATGGAGGCCTGGATTTGGAGTCGCCCCCAAAATTAAAGTGGAAAAACACACTACAGGCTGATCCAACTTTCATGTAATGTCCTTAAAACAAGTCAAAATGAGGCTCAGTATTGTGTGTGGCCTCCACGAGCCTGTATGACCTCCCTACAACGCCTGGGCATGCTCCTGATGAGGTTGTGGATGGTCTCCTGTGGGATCTCCTCCCAGACCTGGACTAAAGCATCCACCAACTCCTGGAAGTCTGTGGTGGATGTGTGTCACCCTGGCCTGGATACCACAAAGTGTAATAAAGCTGTGTCTGAGAGAAAGGGGGAGGTTCTCTAGTCAGGGGAACATTAGCATGCAATGCCTCCTGTCTCAGGCCAGTAGGGGGAGCTGGCTGCCCCTATAAAAGCTGGTACTGGGGGCAGGGTTAGGGAGAGCTGGACGACCTGTCTCAGGATTCAGGTCCCAGAGCAGAGAGGGACAGTTGTATTGCACCTAAGAGGAAGTGTGGCAGGAGGAGAGCCACAAGTCAGAGACAAGAGGCGAAGAGAGCCTGTCTTGGCAGATAACGGACTTAATTTACCAGACTTTGGTGTCTGAGGCTGGGAGGATTCCACATCCCCCAGCAGATATCCAGTCAGCAGGGGACTGTATATTCCTTGGCCTAAGAAGCCTGGAGGCCCTGCCACAACAGAAGGGACAAGCAAAGCCGTACAAGGCTGGGAGCAGAAAGGAACCCACGTCGCAGGCCATACAGGCGAGAATACACGGAAAGCTCGGAAACGTGGGCTGTTACCCTATAACGAGGAGATAGCCAGAAGGAGCACAGAAAGCACGGTAGGCCTACACCCTCACCCTGACCAGGGCCAATTTCCCCGTTGCTCTCAGACATCCAGGTCCCCTCCTAGCTGGGACTGTTTGTGGGTCAATTTACCTGTTCTAGTAAAGACCCTGGACTGCAACTTGTTGTCTGCGTGCTCCTTGCTCCTCCAGCACTATCAGCACTGGGACTCTCACTACCATCACTCCCAACATCCACTACACTGCCCTGGGGCCGCACTCTACCCGTGGGGAGTCACACCATCCCAGCTGCATACATCATCAGCCCCAGCGGTCTGCCTTGCAGCGGCGGTTCCTAATGGCCGCAAATCCACGGGTGGCGTAGTCGGACATAATCATCAGCACATAACGGACTACCACTGGCCTGACCACCCTGAGCCACGGAACCGGGTTGCCACTACTACTCCCATCGTTCCCCTATTGCCCGGATCCGAGTGCCCCACGGCCCAGGGGGCGAGTCAGCTTTGGCGTAGTCGGCAGGATTGAAACCAACCTGCCACAAACGGGTATTGCGCGCCTGAAAAAGACTTTGCACTTACCTGGAAAGAGGTTTCCCGCCATCCGGAGCCGTTTCCCGCCATCTCCAGTCGTCTCCCGCCATCTTCCATCAGTTCCCGCCATCTTCAGCCGTTTTCCCGCCATCGGACGCCATCTTCAGGACGCCGCGCGGGAAGAAGAGGGGCGTGGACGTCCAAACCGTGCGAGATCCGAAGCTCCGCCCCACGCACCGACGCTACGCAAGGTTCTGGAAGGAAGAGAGAGCGACGCTGACGTCATCAGGACGCGACGCAAGGTCCTCGTCCAGAGCAGCAGCAGCGGAGCCGCGGCCTACAGAAGAGGATCGTCGGAAGGTAGGCCACGCTTAACTAGTGGGGAGGAAGATGTCGGATACAGAGGCGCCCACTACCATCAACGCAGCTGCAGCAGCGGTGATGCCCTTTTCCCTGCCCTACATCCTTGGAGCGGCCTGGCTGCCCAAGTACTCAGGGGAGCCCCATGCCCTAACTGACTTCAAGGAAAGGCTGTACAGTTTGTTCCAAGTTTACCCCCTGACAGAGGAACAGAAGGTCAGCATACTAACAGGGCAGTTAACTGGCGCAGCCCAAAGGGAGGTAAAATCATGGCCCACTGAGGAGAAAAGGACTGTGAAGGTACCTTTGACACACGTACCTCCGCTGAGATTAAAATGAGGTTCTATGGATGTAAGCAGCGGGCACAGGACAGCATCAGAGACTATGCCCTAAATCTGCAGGAAGCCTTGAGGGCTATTCAACAAACTGACCCTGGCAGTGTGCAGGAAACGGATAAGCTGCTAACAGAACAATTCATAGAAGGTCTGCTGTCTAGCGCCCACAGGGCCCAACTGCGCCTCATGTTCTTTCAGAACCCCGACCTGACCTTTGCCCAATTTAAGGACAGGGCCATAAGGGTGCTCCGTGAATCTGCAACCAGTGGCGCTATAAACCCCCGGTGCCCTGCTCTCACCTACCACCAGGAGGCGGCGCCCTCCTCTATGGACCCCGTGGGGGCTGATGCACAGGCCCTGAACCAAGCCCCGTCGAAAGACCTGCACCACCAAGTCCAGGAGCTGACCAGGAACGTCGCGGCGTTGACCAGGACCGTCCAGGCGTTGCAAGTGGACCCGTCAAGACCCATCGAGCTGGCTTCAAGTCCGGAGGATGTCCCGTGGCGTCGACAGAGGAGGATCCCGTCGTTCCGAGGGAGGCCCACAGACCGCTACGCAGAGGATGGACAGCCCATTTGCCGTCGATGCAACCAGCCCGGACACATTTCCAGGTACTGTAATTTAAACGGGTCCAACCTGGGGCAGAGGGCCAACCCCCAAGCATAAGATCACCAGGCCCTTATAATTGGCGTGATAAGTACGTTGGGGGACGCCCGGTTTTACCCGTGGTGCTGGACGGTATCCCCATGAGCGCCTTGCTGGATACTGGGTCACAAGTAACCACTTTCCCTTATGTACTTTTTAAGCAGTATTGGACTGATGCTGATATCACACGGTATCCAGACAGTAACTTGAGCATCATCGCCAGTAATGGCTTACCCGTGCCGCAGATGGGGTTCAAGGAGATGACCATTAAAATTGGTAAAGTTGAACTACCGACACAGGGAGTGATTATTGTGGACATTGACCGTCATGAAAGTCACCCTAAAATAACTGTGGGTACTAACGCAATTGAAAATTGTCTTTCAGAGGTAATTGTAATTCTACAACAGGTGGCGGTGAATGCTAGTTCCAGCCAACAGAGAGTCCTCAACAAGGAGATAAAAGCCCTGATGAGACGGCAGCAGGTAGAACTGTCTGGTGGTGAGATCGGTAGCGTAAGACTGAGTGACCCATTCCCCATTTCCATGCCTCCCAAAAGTGAAATGATGATCTGGTGTCGGACTGCAATCGGGTTGAGAGGTAGAGACTCCTAAGCCATGGTAGAACCCGTGTACTCAGACAGCAGGCCCACCATTTTGACAGCCCGGGGGGTGGTTGATGTCCATCATGGGAGGGTGCCCGTCCGCATCCTCAACATTGGGGAGAGGGAAGTACACTTACCCAGATATGCTACACTCGCCAAACTGTTTGTTGTCGAACACAAAGCTATCAGGGCTGTGGAACCCTTGCCTCCATCTCCTCAGGCGGAGGGTAATGGCTCCCAGAAACAAAAGGAGGACTGGTGCCAGAAACTCCATGTGGGTGCTGACTCCACTCCCCTGCACCAAAAACAAGGAGTCTACCGGGTGGTACAGGAGTACGAGAGAGTCTTTAGTAAGCACCCGCTAGACTTCAGCAGAGTAAAAGGGATAGAACACCACATCCCCACAGGGAGCCACCCACCAATAAAAGAAAGACACCGACCTGTACCCCCTGCACATTATCAGAACGCAAAGGGCATGCTAAGAGAAATGAAAGAAGCTGGGGTCATTCGAGATAGCTGTAGCCCCTGGGCAGCCCCCTTGGTTCTGGTGAAAAAGAAAGACGGCACCATGAGAATGTGCGTGGACTATAGACAAATCAACCGTATCATCCACAAAGACGCATATCCGCTGCCTAGAATAGAGGAGTCTTGAGCCGCACTAAAATCTGCTAACTTCTTTTCTACTTTGGACCTTACTAGCGGGTACTGGCAGGTTCCTGTGGCAGAGGCTGACAAGGAGAAGACCGCCTTCACCACCCCGATGGGACTGAGCGAATTCAACTGTATGTCTTTCGGGCTCTGCAACACACCAGGGACCTTCCAGCGGCTGATGGAATGCTGTCTAGGGCACCGAAACTTCGAGACGGTCCTCCTTTACCTGGACGACGTGATCGTCTATTCGAAGACCTACGAAGACCATCTCAAGCACCTGGCCGAGGTGTTCGAAGCCCTGGCAGGCTATGGCCTGAAGGTGAAACCATCGAAGTGTCACCTGCTGAAACCAAAGGTCCAGTACCTAGGGCACGTGGTAAGCACGGAAGGAGTAGCCCCCAACCCTGACAAGGTCACGGCAATCAAGAGCTGGCCAAGCCCCTCGAACATCAAAGAGGTGAGACAGTTTCTCGGGTTGGTAGGCTACTACCGAAGGTTCATCCCCGGGTTCACTAAGATCGCACCTCCTATGCAGGACCTCCTGATCGGACAGTCTAAGTCCAGGAGCCAAAAGCCACCCTTCAAGTGGGATAAACCGGAAGAGGAGTCCTTCCGCCAGCTAAAGATAGCCCTCACGGGGGATGAGATCCTGGCCTACCCTGATTATGGCCAGCCTTTCATTCTCCACATAGACGCCAGTAATGTGGGACTGGGAGCCGTACTGTCCCAAAACCAACAGGGCAGAGAACGGGTGATCGCATACGCCAGCCGGAAGCTGAGGCCCACCGAGAGGAACCCGGAGAATTACAGCTCCTTCAAGCTAGAATTCTTGGCGGTGGTGTGGGCCGTGACGGAACGCTTCAAGCATTACCTGGCCTCCGCAAAGTTCACCGTGTACACGGACAACAACCCGTTGACACACCTGGACAATGCAAGACTGGGTGCCCTGGAACAGCGGTGGATGGCCCGTCTCTCCAACTATGACTTCGTGATCAAGTACCGGGCAGGCAAAACCAATGCCAATGCGGACGCCCTATCAAGAATGCCTCACTTACCTGAAGGTGACGAAGACCCAGAAGAGCTGGAGGAGGTAGAACTCCCCGCGTTTCACCGGTATGGAGCCGCTCAATACTCCCACCGCATGAAGGAGGAGGATCTAACAACCGTGATGATCAATCCCCTACCTCACCACAGCTGGGCCGAGACCCAAGATAGTGACCCTGCAATCCGCCTGGTGAAAGATCTGCTGACCCGGGAAGACGCCCGCTTAGATCCAGATGCCCCAGAGGAAGCCAAGCAGCTATGGAAAGAGAAGAGCAAGCTGTTCCTCTACGAAGGCAAGTTGTGCAGAAGGATTGTCAACCACCGGACGCACGAGCTGACCTGGCAAGTCGTGGTCCCAAGGCGGGATGCAGCTATGGTCCTGGGGGCTTACCATGACAGAGCGGGGCACTTCGGTTGGAAGAAACTGGAGTTCCTGCTAAGAGGAAGGTTCTTTTGGGTCGGCATGAGAGGAGCTGTAGAAAAATGGTGCAGAGACTGTGGCCCTTGTCACCTAAGGAAGAAGGACCGTGCCAGCCAGAAGACACCCTTGAGGCCCATCGTCACCACGCAGCCTCTTGAGCTGGTAGCTCTGGACCATGTCAAATTGGCTCCCAGCCGGTCAGGATACATCTATGCCCTGACAATCGTGGACCACTATTCCCGTTTTCTAGTGGTGGTCCCGGTAAAGGACTTGACAGCCCAAACAGCGGCCAGAGCCTTCCAGCAGTACTTCTGCCGTCCACACGGGTATCCGGAACAGGTCCTGACAGACCAGGGTCCAGCGTTCGAAGCTGAAATCTTCCAGTAGTTCTGCAACCTCTATGGCTGTAAGAAGATTCGTACGACGCCTTACCACCCACAAACCAACGGGATGTGTGAGAAGATGAACAACATAGTCATTGATCTCCTGAAGACGTTGCCCCTGGAGGAACGCAGCCTGTGGCCAGAAAAACTGCCGGACCTGATAGACTTATACAATCACATCCCGGTGAATGCTACCAACTGCACCCCGGCTTACCTGATGCGAGCCAGACCGGGTAAGCTGCCCGTAGACCTGGAGATGGGAGTCCTAATGCCTGAGGACACCTCCCCGTATGCGGACTGGGATACGGAAAGGCAACTGCAGTACAAGAAGGTACAGGAGAGTGTGGAGAGGAGCCTGGCCCAGGTGAGAGAAAGGCAAGAAAGACTCTTCAACCAACACGCCCCTGCTGGTCCCCTAGAACCTGGTGAGCAAGTCCTAAAGCAAAAAAGAAGGCTACATAAGTTGGACGACCAGTGGGAAAGGGAACCCTACACCGTACTGCAGTCTGATAACGATAACCCGAAGGTGTGCGTGATCACCAAGGACAGAGGAGAAACCACTAGTACCGTCTCCAGAGACCACCTCAAAAGGTGCCCCGAGCAACTCCGTAGTGCAGAAGAGGATCAGAGTGACCTTGAACCCGCAGAGGACAAGGAAGAAATGATCAGCACCGTTCTCGGAGAGTTCCCTCAGTCCTGGACTCGCATAAATGATGCCATAGTGGTACCCGTCCTGCATTTCCTGCAACCGGCACAGCAACAACCAACACCAGAGCCGGAAGGTGAAGAGGAGCAAGCGGTTCCAGAGGCAGAAGAGCCTGTACCAGCAGCCCAGGAGAGTCAACCCTCTGCTGACAGTGAGCCTGCCATGCCTGCGGTAAGCCAAAGGACCCGCAGACAGCTGCCTGCCCTACCTGTACACCCAGCTGGTAGCTGCACCCCTAAAGCTAGTGGGGAAAGCCAAGTCAGTCCACCACCAGACAGTGGGCTACGTAGGTCAACCAGGAGCACAAAGGGGCAGATACCCGCTCGCTGGAGAATATAGGGTGCACTAAAATTGTAAATAACCCCGTTGCCAAATGTTGAAATGTTTGCAAAGTTACATGCATGTTTGGTAATTCTGTGTTTCAGTTTCTTGCAGCTACCGTAAGGACTCAAAGGTTATGGACTTTTTATAACCGGGACCTTGTATGGACTGCGTTCGGAGCCTAACCCAGGAATGAACTAAGACTGTAAAAGACTTGGGGTAGGACAGACCCCCACCTGGTTAAGGCTCCCCGTTGTATTGGTGATATGGACACCCGGTCACAGACCACACTGTGACCTTAAGAACTCAAGCTGTGCGTCGTCTGTCTGTTAATGTTTTATGGTTATGCATATTGTCTCTGTTTACTGTTTAAGATAAGATAAGATAAGATATACTTTATTTATCCCGGAGGAAATTGCGGTATCACAGCAGCAGAACACAGATCTCGAACATGACACATATGATAACATAACATTTGGAATGCTTTAGACATTGCTTTTCAGACATTTGTTAAACACCCCCATAGCTGTTGGAACAAACGATCTCCTGTATTTTTCCTTTTTACACCTTAGTTGTATTAGGCGATTGATGAATGTGCTCTTCTGTTTCGCAAACAGTTCATAAAGCGGGTGTGTGTTGTTGCCCATTATAGCTCTGCACTTCTTCTTAATCCTATCCTCTACCACCTCTTCAAAAGTCCCAAGCTGTAGGCCCACCGTCGCGCTAGCCTTCTTTATAAGTTTGTTGAGCTTGTTGGCGTCAGCAACACGCACACTGTTACCCCAGCAAATTATTGCCGCAAAGGTGGCACTAGCCACAATGGATTGGTAGAACACCTCAAGCATTTTGCCACACACATTAAAAGACCTTAACTTCCTTAGGAAGTACAATCTACTCATCCCCTTCTTGTAGACCTTCTCCATGTGGCACTTCCAGTCTAGCTTGCTATCCAGGTAAACCCCCAAATATTTGAAACTGTCCACCATCTCCACATCCTGACCGTCAATGGTAACAGGTAGGCATACCTTCTTGCACCTTCCATAGCTCATCACCAACTCCCTGGTTTTCTTAACATTTAGTTCTAGATGGTTAGCCTGGCACCATACTACAAAGTCCGCAACCACCCTTCTATATTCCTCTTCATCCTGGTCCTTCCCAATACCGCCAACTATCACAGAGTCATCCGAGTACTTCTGGAGGTGACAACGGTCTGATTTATACTGAAAGTCAGCTGTGTACAATGTAAAGAGGAATGGCGACAGCACTGTTCCCTGCGGGGCTCCGACACTGCTCAGTACACTATCTGATGTAGCCGTCCCCCACCTAACAAACTGTGGCCTATCCGACAGGTAGTCAATTATCCAATTCACAAGTCCCTCATCCACCGCCATTTTAATCAACTTTCCACGCAGTAAGAGTGGCTGTAATGTGTTGAACGCACTAGAGAAATCAAAGAACAAAGCACGCACTGTGGTTCCATCATTGTCCAAAAAGGAATGTACTGTTTGTAGCAGAGACGCTACAGCATCGTCCACCCCCAGTCCCTGCCGGTACGCAAACTGAAGAGCATCAGTATGCGCCATCACCCTCGGACACAAGTGAGCAAGTACTATTCTCTCCAAGGACTTCATCGCATGCGATGTTAAGGCCACCGGTCTATAGTCCCCCGGGGAAGCCGGGAAGGTAGTCTTGGGAACCGGCACCAGGCAGGAAGTCTTCCATAGCACTGATACTCTCTTTGATTGTAAGCTCTGGTTAAAGAGATGCTGGAAGACAGTACACAACTCATTTGCACACACTCTGAGGACACGTGGACTGAGACCGTCAGGCCCTGCTGCTTTGCCAATGGCCAGCTTACTAAACTGGTCCCTCACGTCATTTTTGGAGACCGAGAAATGATCTATTTCACCCCCTGTTAATTTAGCTAGTTGTTCCCCGGCCTCCTCCCCCTTCCCTGCTGCTACCGCACCTTTATTGCTGAATCTATTGAAGAACTCATTCATTTCATTAGCCATTCTAAGTCCACCACCCCCCTGCTCCGACCTTGCCTTAAACCCAGTCACTAGCTTCATTCCAGCCCACACCTCTCTGGAGCTTTTTTGTGCAAATTGATTTTCTAATTTAACTCTGAATGCCTCACGGGCAATCTTAATTTTCCCCTTTAGGTCTCGCTGTATAATTTTCAATGCCTACTTGTCCTTCCTTTTAAAAGCCAGTTTTTTCATGTTTAGTAAATGTTTCAACTCTTTTGTAATCCATGGCTTATTGTTTGCATAACACCGAATCTCTTGAACAGGTACTACAATGTACCGGAGTACTAAAATTCTACTAGGGGGGAATGTGTCACCCTGGCCTGGATGCCACAAAGTGTAATAAAGCTGTGTCTGAGAGCAAGGGGGAGGTTCTCTAGTCAGGGGAACATTAGCATGCAATGCCTCCTGTCTCAGGCCAGTAGGGGGAGCTGGCTGCCCCTATAAAAGCTGGTACTGGGGGCAGGGTTAGGGAGAGCTGGACAACCTGTCTCAGGATTCAGGTCCCAGAGCAGAGAGGGACAGTTGTATTGCACCTAAGAGGGAGTGTGGTAGGAGGAGAGCCACAAGCCAGAGACAAGAGGCGAAGAGAGCCTGTCTTGGCAGATAACGGACTTAATTTACCAGACTTTGGTGTCTGAGGCTGGGAGGATTCCACATCCCCCAGCAGATAACCAGTCAGCAGGGGACTGTATATTCCTTGGCCTAAGAAGCCTGGAGGCCCTGCCACAACAGAAGGGACCAGCAAAGCCGTACAAGGCTGGGAGCAGAAAGGAACCCACGTCGCAGGCCACACAGGCGAGAATACACGAAAAGCTCGGAAACGTGGGCTGTTACCCTATAACGAGGAGATAGCCAGAAGGAGCACAGAAAGCACGGTAGGCCTACACCCTCACCCTGACCAGGGCCAATTTCCCCGTTGCTCTCAGACATCCAGGTCCCCTCCTAGCTGGGACTGTTTGTGGGTCAATTTACCTGTTCTAGTAAAGACCCTGGACTGCAACTTGTTGTCTGCGTGCTCCTTGCTCCTCCAGCACTATCAGCACTGGGAGTCTCACTACCATCACTCCCAACATCCACTACACTGCCCTGGGGCCGCACTCTTCCCGTGGGGAGTCACACCATCCCAGCTGCATACATCATCAGCCCCAGCGGTCTGCCTTGCAGCGGCGGTTCCTAATGGCCGCAAATCCACGGGTGGCGTAGTCGGACATAATCATCAGCACATAACGGACTACCACTGGCCTGACCACCCTGAGCCATGGAACCGGGTTGCCACTACTACTCCCATCGTTCCCCTATTGCCCGAATCCGAGTGCCCCACGGCCCAGGGGGCGAGTCAGATGGAGCGAGACATGATGTCCCAGATGTGCTCAATCAGATTCAGGTCTGGGGAATGGGCGGGCCAGTCCATAGCTTCAATGCCTTCATCTTGCAGGAACTGCTGACACACTCTAGCCACATGAGGTCTGGCATTGTCCTGCATTAGGAGAAACCCAGGGCCAACCGCACCAGCATATGGTCTCATAAGGGGTCTGAGTATCTCATCTCGGTACCTAATGGCAGTCAGGCTACCTCTGGTGAGCACATGGAGGGCTGTGCGGCGAATATGTTAATTCCCCACCTAACAAGCACAGGGAATATAACATACACCTGTTTATGTGGGATATGTGCTCATTCCCCTATTATCTACATATGTCATGTTCATTCCCCACCTATCAAGCACAGCGAATATAATATACACCTGTTTATGTGGGATATGTGTTCATTCCCCAGTAATCTACATATATGTCATGTTCATTCTCCACCTACCAAGCACAGGGAATATAATATACACCTGTTTATGTGGGATATGTATTCATTCCCCTGTAATCTACATATATGTCATGTTCATTCTCCACCTACCAAGCACAGGGAATATAATATACACATGTTTATATGGGATATGTGTTCATTCCCTTATTATCTACATATATGTCATGTTCATTCCCCACCTATCAAGCACAGGGAATATAATGTACAAGTGTGTATACGAGATATGTGGTCATTCTCCTATTAGCTACATATATGTCATGTTCATTCCCCACCTATCAAGCACAGGGAATATAATATACACCTGTTTATATGGGATATGTGTGCATTCTCCTATTATCTACATATATTTCATGCTCATTCTCCACCTAGCAAGCACAGGGAATATAATATACACCTGTTTATATGGGATATGTGTTCAATCCCCTATTATCTACATATATGTCATGTTCATTCCCCACCTAACAAGCACAGGGAATATAATATACATCTGTTTATGTGGGATATGTGTTCATTCCCCTGTAATCTACATATATGTCATGTTCATTCTCCACCTAACAAGCACAGGGAATATAAAATACACCTGTTTATATGGGATATGTGTGCATTCTCCTATTATCTACATATATTTCATGCTCATTCTCCACCTAGCAAGCACAGGGAATATAATATACACCTGTTTATATGGGATATGTGTTCAATCCCCTATTATCTACATATATGTCATGTTCATTCTCCACCTAACAAGCACAGGGAATGTAATATACACCTGTTTATGTGGGATATGTGTTCATTCCCCTGTAATCTACATATATGTCATGTTCATTCTCCTCCTACCAAGCACAGGGAATATAATATACACCTGTTTATGTGGGATATGTGTTCATTCCCCTGTAATCTACATATATGCCATTTTCATTCTCCACCTACCAAGCACAGGGAATATAATATACACCTGTTTATGTGGGATATGTATTCATTCCCCTGTAAGCTACATATATGTCATGTTCATTATCCACCTAACAAGCACAGGGAATATAATATACACCTGTTTATATGGGATATCTGTTCATTCCCTTATTATCTACATATATTTAATGTTCGTTCCCCACCTATCAAGCGCAGGGAATATAATATACACCTGTTTATATGGCATATGTGTTCAATTCCCTATTATCTACATATATGTCATGTTCATTCCCCACCTATCAAGCACAGGGAATATAATGTACAAGTGTGTATATGAGATATGTGGTCATTCTCCTATTATCTACATATATGTCATGTTCATTCCCCACCTATCAAGCACAGATGTAATATTCCTGGCGGCGTGCTTGCATGGTGCACCACCTCCCACCATGCAAGACCGCAATCTTACCTGTCAGTCCATGCTGCACTCTTTGTTTCAGTTCCTGCTGTGTCCATGTCTCTTGTCTGATTGCTTAGGGCGTCAGCGCGGCTTTCTGCTTGTTTCTTATAGCTACCATGTGCACAGTCCTAATGCGTCCCCAGCCTATTGCTGTGAGTCACTGGATACTTAAACCGCCTCCACTCAGTAGGAGGTGCTTGAGCAACACCTTCACTCAGTTTGTCTTTGCAACTGAATTGCCAGGTCCTGTCCTGTATCTAGTCTGTTTCTGCCACCCTGGGGGCTGTATACCCAGGCCTGTTACCTGTACTTGTGACTTTAGTCAGTTTCCACCACCCTGGGGGCTGAGTTCCCAGGCTCGTTCCTGTATCTTGTTCCTGGTTCAGATCCTGTCTGAACAGTGTCCTAGTCCGTTACCTGTTTGTTTCTATGTCTGTACCTTTTCAGTCCTAGGCCCCCTCCTCTTCTCTCTATACACTGCCCCTATTGGACAAACAATCAGCAGATTTGGGTTCCAGTATCATCTCTATGCTGACGACACCCAATTATACACTTCTTCCCCTGACATCACCCCTACCCTAATACAAAATACCAAGGATTGTTTGTCTGCTGTGTCTAGCATCATGTCTTCCCTCTATCTTAAACTGAATCTCTCCAAAACTGAACTTCTTGTGTTTCCCCCCTCTACTAACCTAACTCTACCTAACATCGAAATTACCTTGGAGGGTTCAACCATAACTCCCAAGCAGCACGCCCGCGGCCTTGGGGTCATATTCGACACTAACCTTTCCTTTACTCCCTACATCCGATCACTCACTCGCTCTTGTCACCTGCATCTTAAAAACATCTCCAGAATCCGATCTTTTCTCACTTTTGAAACTGCTAAAACTCTTACTGTCGCTCTTATTCACTCTCGTCTGGACTACTGCAACTCTCTTCTGATCGGTCTCCCTCATACCAAAATTTCCCCTCTCCAATCTGTCCTGAATGCGGCAGCCAGGGTCGTATTTCTGTCCAGCCGCTTCACCGATGCCTCCACCTTGTGCCAGTCATTACACTGGTTACCCATTCGCTACAGGGTCCAATATAAACTCATTGCTCTCACCCACAAAGCTCTCCACAGTTCTGCACCACCTTATATCTCCTCTCTCATCTCAGTCTATCATCCTACACGTGCCCTCCGTTCCACAAATGACCTAAGACTAACATCCCCCATAATCCGAACCTCGCACCTCCGTCTCCAAGACTTCTCTCGTGCTGCGCCAGTTCTCTGGAATGCTCTACCCCAGACGATCCGATTGATGCCTAGCCCCGATGTCTTCAAGCGCGCTTTAAAAACCCATCTCTTTAAACAAGCCTACCACCTCAAATACCCAGTAAACTAACTTTCCCCTGTTCCCTCCTAAATACTATTCAGAATCTGCCCCCCACTGTTCATCTGTCTCTACACCCTCCATGCACACGAAAACTGCACTTGGTAATTGAGTATTGCACTCGAACATACAGGCTGATGACCAGATCATACAGCTTTATATGATAATCCCGACTTATTATAATTGCCTGACCTGAAATAACAAGCACTTTCCACCTATTGTGTCCCCCCATTTCCTTGTAGATTGTAAGCTTGCGAGCAGGGACCTCATTCCTGATGTAACTGTTAAACTGTCTCACCTTGTATTGAATTTATTGTTTGTACATGTCCCCGCTTAATTGTAAAGTGCTGCGGAATATGTTGGCGCTATATAAATAAAAATTATTATTATTATTATTTCCTTTTTCCTGCAGTATCTGAACCTGCACCTAACTTCAACTCGTTGTCTCTGTACTTCTGTTTGTGAGTTTTGTGTCCACTCGCTACTTCATTGCAAGTACTTTGTGTGTATTTGGTTCTGCTCGTTCTGTTTCCCTGCCTCTGTATCTAACTCCTGTGTTCTAGCTATCTTCTTGGGTTCTCCAGTCTGTTCCATGTGAACAGAGCCGTGTCCTGTCTAGTGTTGAGCCACCCCCGTAGTGCTCGAGTTCGGTTCGGTTCGTCGAACACCTGTATGTTCGTCGAACACCGTCGAACACCGTTAAAACCAATGGCAGGCAAACAAAAACACATAGAAACACATAGAAAACACCTTCAAAGGTGTCCAAAAGCTGACAAACTGCTCAGAAGACACAACTAACACATGGAAAAGTGACAAGTACATATAGTCATGCGAAAAGAAAAGAGGTGGAGGAGTAAAAGGAGGGGGAGACACAGATATAGGCATGTCATGCCCTTCTAAAACCAAAAAAGTGCGAAGCCTACACGGCCAGTCCGTTCCTGCTCGTGCAACCTCCGTGTCGCCGGGTTTGTGCCAGAGCCGCGGTGGACCCTGACGGCCAGCCCCCCTCTCCCAATACTGCTGCCTGTCCGCTGGTGGGTCGAGCGAGCCCCCCTGCGGTGGAGGCAGGTCTAATCTTTTTAATTTAAATTGTCTCTCTAATTTGAATGAGTACACTTTAAATTCTTTTACAAGGATCTATTGAAGGGCAAGTCTCATGCCAGCAGCCGCGGTAATTCCAGCTCCAGTAGCGTCCACTAAAGCTGCTGCAGTTAAAAAGGTTTTATAAGGATCGAGCTTGGCGGTCCACCGCAAGGCGTCCTACCGCCAGTCCCAGCCCCTGTGCCTTGGGGTGCCTCCCCGATGCTCTTCACTGAGTGTCCCGGGGGCCCGAACCATTTCCTTTGAAAAAATTAAGTGTCCAAACTACAGGTGGTGTAGCTAGCTTAACAGCTGGGATAATCCGCTGACTAGCAGACACTGCTACTAGGCACAAAGTATTGCCTGGGCTAGATGCAGTTAAAAATTTGTAATTAGATACTCTCGTTGGATGCTGAGAAAGCATTCCATAGAGTCTCCTGGCACGCCATATATTATTCTCTTAAAAAGCTTGGGGTAGGGGTCTAGGGGACCCTTTTATAGGCAAAATCACGGTCCTGTATCGCAATAAGTCACCTAGGCTGAAGATAAATGGAACATTTTCATCACCTTTCATAATCACCAATGGGACAAGGCAGGGATGTCCTCTGTCCCCTCTCTTATACATCCTAGTGACGGAGCACCTGCTCTCATCAATTCGCCATAACCCCAATATTAGGTGGATTGAGGTGGGAGGCACCGAGTACAAGTGCTCTGCATTTGCTGATGATGTCCTAGTATATATCACTCAATCACATATATCCATCCCTGCTGTTATGGCTGAAATAGATCACTTTGTTACATAGTCAAATTTTAAAATCAATGCAGCTTAGTCTGAGGCCCTCGATGTCTCCCTCCCCAAATCCATACAGGATTCCATCCAGTCCAACTTTCCCTTTGCCTGGCCCTCACAAGGGTATCAAATACTTAGGAATTCGTATTCATAGAGACCTCTCCCGTCTATGTTATCTTAATTTTGGGACCTTTATTGAACAACTCCATAGAGACCACGGTTGGCAAGTTAGAACTGTAAGTTTCACTACGTGAACCACTGGTGTTTTGTGGAGAAGCACATGTACACTGTGTTCCAAATTAATATGCAAAAAGTGTTTAGGAGTGATAAGGTAAGAATTTTTTTGTTTGTCAGTTAAACTCATTCATGGTGATGTGTGTCAGGGCTCTTTATATCACTGTAAGCAATTGCAGACACCTGAGCTAATTAGTTTGGCAGGTGTGTCCAATGAAAGGCAAGACTACTTAAGAAGGCTGTTCCACATTATTAAGCAGCCTACATTTTCTGCCAAAATGGGAAAGAAAAAGGATGTGTCGGCTGCTGAGAAGCAACAAATTGTGGAGTGTTTAGGTCAAGGCATGACTACAATCAACATTGCCAAGACACTTCATCCTGATCATCGCACAATCAAGAAGTATGTAGCTGATTCACAGTACACATGTGTGCGTGCTGATAAGGGAAAATTGAGGACTCTTTCCTACAGGCAATTACATCAGGTTAAAAGAGCAGCGGCAAAAAAGCCTTGTCATAGCAGCAAACAAGTTTTTGCAGCTGCTGGTGCCTCCAACGTCCCCCGAACAACAAGATGCAGGGTCCTTCAGAGGTTTGCAGCTGTGCGTAAGCCATCCTGTCGACCTCCTCTATCCACTGTACACAAGCAGAAACGGCTCCAGTGGGCCAAACAATACATGAAGACTGACTTCAAAACTGTTTTTTTCACCGATGAGTACCGTGCAACGCTCGATGGTCCAGATGGATGGAGTGGAGGATGGCTGGCTGATGGACACCCCATGCAAACACGGCTACGGCGCCAACAAGGAGGAGGTGGAGTAATGTTTTGGGCTGGAATCATGGGGAGAGAGATTGTCGGACCCTTTAGGATCCCTGAAGGGGTAAAGATGAACTCCATAATGTATGTGGAGTTTCTCAAACAGCACTTCCTGCCATGGTTCAAGAAGAAGAACCGTGTATTCCGCAGCAAGATCATTTTCATGCATGATAATGCGCCGCCTCATGCTGCACATAACACATCTGCATCTCTGGCTGATATGGGCATAAAAGGGGACAAACTTATGGTGTGACCCCCATGCTCCCCTGACCTCAACCCCATTGAGAACCTCTGGAGCATCATCAAAAGGAATGTCTATGATGGCAGGAGGCAGTTCACATCTAAGCAACAGCTCTGGGAGGGTATTCTGTCCTCATGCAAAACAATTGAAGCAGAAACCATCCAAAACCTGACAAATTCAATGGACGAGAGAGTTCAGAAGCTCCTTTCGAACAAGGGGTCCTATGTGCAAATGTAACATCACCTAGAATAAAGTTTTGAGTTGAAAACTGTTTGATTTCAGTTTCTAATAACCTGTTAATGCTTATAATTTCAAAAATGACCATTTTTTGGTTCTTTATTAAAATGAAAAGGTTGATCGAAGAGTGTGGGGGGTCTAAGAGTGTGGCAACCCAGTAGTCAGGATTATTTCGAATTCTGACAATCTGAGGGTCATGTTGCAGGTAGTGCAGCAAGAAGGCACTCATGTGTCTTGCGCATCTAGGAGCCCCAAAATTATTTTCCGGGCCAGATGCAGCTAAAAATTATTATTGATTTGAAAGCTGGTGGAGCTTAGTATAGATGGCCTAAAAGAATCAGTACTGCAAACTGCTACAAGGCCCAAATTATTTTCCAGCCAAGATACAGATAAACATGATTAGTAATTTTAAATCTGGTGGAGTTTAGTATAGATGGCCTAATAGAATCAGTACTGCACACTGCTACAAGGCCCAAATTATTTTCCAGCCAAGATACAGATAAACATGATTAGTAATTTGAAAGCTTAAAACGGTTGGTGAGGTGATTTTAACAAATCATCAAGCTTTTACTCTCCCCAGGATGACACAGGGGTAGAAAAGTCGTTTCGGATCCATGATTTGTTCATCTTTATGAACGTGAGTCTGTCTACATTATCACTGGAGAGCCGCGTGCGCTTATCTGTCAGCACACAACCAGCAGAGCTGAACACATGTTCAGACAGAACGCTGGCTGCGGGGCATGACAAGATCTCCAAGGCGTAAGTGACGAGCTCTGGCCATTTATCCAGATTGGAAGCCCAAAAAGAACAAGGGTCCAGTGACACAGTCATGGCTTCAATGTTTACTTGGAGATACTCCTGTACCATCGTCTCTAGGCGTTGACTATGTTTCAGACTTCTTGTCTCCTGTGGCATTGCAAAGGATGGGCTAAAAAAGTGGTGAAATGATTCCGCAAAATTGATGTTACCAGCAGATACTGTGTTTCTGTTACGTTTTGAGTGCTGAACACTTGACGGTCCCACGGTTGGCAAGTTGGAACTGTGAGATTCACTACGTGCACCACTAGTGTTTTGTGGAAAAGCACATGTAAGATTCTGCAACAGTCTCTGCTGATACTCCTGCATGCGTGCATCTCTTTCTATGGCAGGAATAATTTCTGCAAATTTACTTTTGTCCCGGGGATCTAACAGTGTGGCAACCCAGTAGTCAGGATTATTTCTAATTCTCACAATTCGAGGGTCATGTTGCAGGTAGTGCAGCAAGAAGGCACTCATGTGTCTTGCGCATCCAGGAGCACCAAGTCCCTGTTGTGTTGGTGGTGAGGTAACAATCATGCTTCCTTCCTCTGCCCTCTCCCCCGCAACATCGCACAACAGAAATGTGATCAAGGTCTCCCTCATCTGATGAGTCTTCCATCAGTTCGTCCTCCACTTCTTCCTGGGCTCCTGCACCTTCCTCACTAGTTTGGCTGCTACCATGCGCCCTGGTAAAACCATCTCCCCCACCCTCACATGCCTGCCGCCTTGGTGCTGCCGACCGTCTGGACCTTGCAGATGTTAGCCCTTCCGCATACAACTCCTCCTCCTCTACTTCCTCCACCTCCTCTTGTGCCACCACCTGACTCCGAATTCTGCTTAACATGTGCTCCAGCATGTAAATCACCGGAATAGTCATGCTGATAATGGCATCGTCAGCACTAAACATCTTCGTCGCCATTTCAAAACTGTGCAGAAGGGTGCATAGGTCCCTTATCTGAGACCACTCCTCCAGCGTGATTTGCCCCACCTCTGGATCTCGTTGGCCCAGGCTATACGTCAGAACGTATTGCACCAGGGCTTGTTGGAGCTGCCACAGTCGCTGCAACATGTGCAGAGTTGAATTCCACCGTGTATGCACATCGCATTTTAGCCGGTGAAGTGGCAGGCCCAACGACTTCTGTAGAGATGTAAGTCGCTGAGCTGCGGGATGCGAACGGCGGAAGTGAGCACACAGCGACCGTGCCCTCTGCAGAACGCCATCTAGTCCGGGATAGTGGGCTAAAAATTGCTGGACAACCAGGTTCAACACGTGAGCCATACAAGGCACGTGTGTGACATTGCCCCAGCGAAGGGCCGCACCCAGGTTTGCAGCATTGTCGCACACGGCCTTCCCTGGTTTCAGGTCCAGTGGAGACAACCATTCAAGAAACTGGTTCTCCAGAGCTGACCACAACTCCTCAGCTGTGTGATTCACAATTCCCAGACATTTCAAAGTAAAAACTGCCTGATGACGTTGAGCCCTGCTGCCAGCATAGTAAGGAGGTGTGCAGGATCCCTTCTGCGCAGTTAGAAAGCTTGTGGCATGACCAGACAGGCTTTGGGTGCAGGTGGAGGACCGAGAGGAGGTTGAGGAGGCAGAAGCAGTGGAGGAACTTCGAGATAAAGAGGATTGACGCACAACTCGTGGGGACGGCAAGACTTGGACAGCACCCCGTTGTGCTGCTGTCACCATAGTTACCCAGTGGCCAGTCAGCGACATGTAACGCCCCTGTCCATGCCTACTTGTCCAAGTATTCGTGGTGAAATGCACCCTGTCACACACAGAGTTTCTCAAAGAAGCGGTGATGTTGTGTGCGACATGCTGGTGGAGTGCAGGCACACCTTTCTTTGAGAAGTAGTGCCGACTGGGCATCTGGTACTGGGGCACTGCGACGGACATAAGGTCTCGAAAATCCTCTGTGTCCACCAGGCGGAAAGGCAGCATTTCTGTAGCCAAGAGCTTGCAGATGGTGAAATTCAACCTCTTAGCTTTCTCATGGCTAGGAGGAAATGGTCTTTTACTTGTCCACATCTGAGGGACCGAGGGCTGGCTGTTGTGCTTAGACGGGTTGAGAAGGGTGTCCTCGGCAAACTGCCGGTCTGTGAGGAAGATGCAGGCAGACATGTTAGGTTGCCTTGATCCAAAGGTGGTGCTATCGATGTCGGACAGCGCTGAACACCAGCTGGTGTTTCCACCTCCAAAGAAAATGATGACCTGCCAATCACGCTGGCTGTTGCGGGTAAAGAGGTGGCAGGTCTGCGTCCCAAAACAGGTGTGACTGCTTTCCCCCCAGTCACAGAGGATGAAGAGGCCGCGGATGCACAAGATGTGGCAGACGGTGGTTGGCCCGGCCGGCTAGGCCACATTGTAGCACAGTGAGCTTCCCACTGCAACTTATGCTTCATATCCATGTGCCGGTTCATGCATGAAGTACTCAAACTATGTATTTGTTGGCCTCTACTTAGCTTTTGCTGACAAATGTTACAGATAACACGAGTTGGGTCATCTTTATCGATCTGAAAAAATGCCTAGGCTATGCAAGGCTTAGCACCCATGCGACCTGAAGAGCCACCACGACTTGTGGTCAGAGGCAGAGTTGTGTTTGAGGATGCAGTTGTTGACGTGCTTCCAGTACTTCGTCTCTGTCCAGGAAGGTGCAACCTGACCTCGTCGTCACTATCATCCTCCTCCACCTCCTCTGCTGACCTCATCGACTGGCTGACTGTGGGTTGACAGTAAGTGGGATCTCCAACCTCGTCATCATCACCCTGTGTGTTATCACATCCGTCGTCCTCAGAGCCAACCTCTTCCTGCCCTGACAAAAAACTAAAGTTGTCGCTCCAATCAGGTATTTGAGTCTCATCATCGTCTTCCTCATTGTCTCCACCAACAGGAGTTACAGTTTGGGAATGAGGGTCTACATTATGGTCAGAACCTTCTGCGTCTGGTCCTGGATCCGACTCATAAAGATTCTGGGCATCAGTACAGATCATTTCCTCGTCTGGATTCACAGAAGCTCTGGAGCCGACCTCTGATTCCCAGGCTATAGTATGAGTAAACAGCTCTGCAGACTCAACCATCTGTTCTACCCCATACTCAGACGGGCAGCTGGAGACTTGGGAGCTGTGAGGAAGCAAGTGCGATTGGGGTGACACCTCTGAGGACTGGAGTACTTGTGATGTTGAAGTTGAGGTGGAGGAGAGCCCACTTAAAGGAGCACTTGATATCCGTTGAAGCACCTGCTGTTTTTGTGCATCATCTGGAATTTGTAGCGATTGGCGTGGCCATAAGAAAGGGATCTTATCACATTGTCCGCTAAAAGAAGTAGACATCTTAGTTTGGCTGGAAGATGGTCTTTCTTCTGCAGATGTTGCTGGTGCTTTAACACCTACCCCACGGACACAACCTTTTTTTCCCGTCCCAACACGCCTATTCCCCTTTCCACCAGCAGCAGGCCTTTTTCCACTCATTTTGGTGGTTAACTAATTCACAACTCTGGAGTTGTTTGCACAAAAAACAATGGATGGGAACTGAGCAGAGCTGAGTGGCCAAACTGTGGTATTAGCCCAAAAGTATTGGCTGGGTTAGATGCAGAAAAAAATTATATTCGATTTGCAACCTGATGGAGGTCAGTATAGATGGACTAATAGAACAAGTCCCACACACTGCTACAAGCCGAAATATTTTTTCAGAGCTAGATGCAGAAAAAAATTATATTGAATTTGGAACCTGGTGGACGTTAGTATAGATGGACTAATAGAACAAGTCCCACACACTGCTACAAGCCCAAGCCGAAATATTTTTTCAGAGCTAGATGCAGATAAAAATTTCTTTGAATTTGCAACCTGGTGGAGGTTAGAATAGATGGACTAATAGAATAAGTCCCACACACTGCTACAAGCCGAAATATTTTTTCAGAGCTAGATGCAGAAAAAAATTATATTGAATTTGCAACCTGGTGGAGGTTAGTATAGATGGACTAATAGAACAAGTCCCACACACTGCTACAAGCCCAAGCCGAAATATTTTTTCAGAGCTAGATGCAGATAAAAATTATTTTGAATTTGCAACCTGGTGGATGTTAGTATAGATGGACTAATAGAAGAAGTCCCACACACTGCTACAAGCCGAAATATTTTTTCAGAGCTAGATGCAGATAAAAATTATTTTGAATTTGCAACCTGGTGGAGGTTAGTATAGACGGACTAATAGAACAAGTCCCACACACTTCTACAAGCCGAAATATTTTTTCAGAGCTAGATGCAGATAAAAATTATTTTGAATTTGCAACCTGGTGGAGGTTAGTATAGATCGACTAATAGAACAAGTCCCACACACTGCTACAAGCCGAAACATTTTTTCAGAGCTAGATGCAGATAAAAATTATATTGAATTTGCAAACTGGTGGAGGTTAGTATAGATGGACTAATAGAAGAAGTCCCACACACTGCTACAAGCCGAAATATTTTTTCAGAGCTAGATGCAGATAAAAATTATTTTGAATTTGCAACCTGGTGGAGGTTAGTATAGATGGACTAATAGAACAAGTCCCATACACTGCTACAAGCCGAAATATTTTTTCAGAGCTAGATGCAGAAAAAAATGATATTGAATTTGCAACCTGGTGGAGGTTAGTATAGATGGACTAATAGAACAAGTACCACACACTGCTACAAGCCGAAATATTTTTTCAGAGCTAGATGCAGATAAAAATTATTTTGAATTTGCAAACTGGTGGAGGTTAGTATAGATGGACTAATAGAACAAGTCCCACACACCGCTACAAGCCCAAGCCCAAATATTTTTTCAGAGCTAGATGCAGATAAAAATTATTTTGAATTTGCAACCTAGTGGAGGTTCGTATAGATAGACTAATAGAACAAGTCCCACACACCGCTACAAGCCCAAGCCGAAATATTTTTTCAGAGCTAGATGCAGATAAAAATTATTTTGAATTTGCAACCTGGTGGAGGTTAGTATAGATGGACTAATGTAGCAGTGTGTGGGACTTGTTCTAAGCCCAAGCCGAAATATTTTTTCAGAGCTAGATGCAGATAAAAATTATTTTGAATTTGCAACCTGGTGGAGGTTAGTATAGATGGACTAATGTAGCAGTGTGTGGGACTTGTTCTAAGCCCAAGCCCAAATATTTTTTTCAGAGCTAGATGCAGATAAAAATTATTTTGAATTTGCAACCTGGTGGAGGTTAGTATAGATGGACTAATAGAATGATGCTATGCCCAAAAGGTTTTACTTCACTAGGTGCAGTAAAAAAAATTGTATTCTATACACAGGTGGTGTAGCTTGCAACACAGCTAGGCTACTCCACTGACTAACACACACTGCAAGAGGCCAAAAAGGATTTGCTTTGCTAGATTTAGCCAAATGCTGTGAAAAAAACTTGCACAGCACTGGCACAGACCTGCCTGGTAAAAAGTGATAGGAACTGATGTAACCTAGCCTTCAAAAGGACTGCAATTACAATTAGTCTTTACTCCCAACCTATCTATTTAAGAGCACAGACCTGCCTGATAAAAGTCATAGGAAATGATGTAACCTAGTCCTTAAAAGGACTGCAATCACAACTATTCCCTACTCCCAAGCTATCTGTATATTTGTGCGAAAATTGGCTTGAAATTAACACTGAAAGTATGGCACACACAGCAACAGTGGTGCCGTCTAACACGCAGCTGCAGCAGTGAGAAAATGGTGGCGACGGGGAATATGGCTGGGTCTTACAGGGCAAGGACATGTGACATACACTGCCAATGACACATGCCCTTGCTTGTGTGAAAAAAAGCACTTCGCTCCGTGTGTGCACTGCTGATAGGCTGACAGATTGCACCTCCCCACTGTAAATGCGGGAAAGAGAAAAAAAAATGGAGATCTTCATTATTTCTGCAGAGATCCATCCCCTGCCCCTCCCCCCACCCGCTGTACACTCAAACTGCGTATTAACATTAATTTTCAGCATTACTGAGAAAAATCCAGTTATGATTTTGGTGCACGAACAGTTATCGAACATAACCTCGAACAGCCGAATTTTTTTCAAATTGTTCGTGTTCGCCGAACGGCTCGAACACCGACCAAAACAGCTCGAACACAGCTCATCTCTAGTCCTGTCTACCGCATCTGCGGGTTTTGCTCTGCTTTGCTTGTTCACCGCAACTGCGGGTTTTGCTCTGCTTTGCTTGTCCACCGCATCTGCCGGTTTTGCTCTGCTTTGGTTGTCTACCACATCTGCGGTTTTGCTCTGCTTTGCTTGTTCACCGCATCTGCGGGTTTTGCTCTGCTTTGCTTGTCTACCGCATCTGCGGTTTAGCTCTGCTTTGCTTGTTCACCGCATCTGCGGGTTTTGCTCTGCTTTGCTTGTCTACCGCATCTGCGGGTTTTGCTCTGCTTTGCTTGTTCACCGCATCTGCGGTTTTGCTCTGCTTTGCTTGTTCACCACATCTGCGGGTTTTGCTCCGCTCTGCTTGTCTACCGCACCTGCGGCTCCGTTCTTGTATCCCAGTCTGTACTGGTCCGTATCCTGCCTGTGTTTCTACCTGCCAGTACCCGGCTCTCTGCATGTCAGCCGTGCCTGCCTGTGCCCACCTGTCTGCATGCCAGCCGTGCCTGCCAGTGCCCACCTGTCTGCATACCAGCTGTGCCTGTCAGTGTCCACCTGTCTGCATACCAGCCGTGTTTGCCAGTACCCACCTGTCTACATGCCAGTCTAACCTGCCTGTTCCTGCATTCCCCGGTGTGGGTCAACAGCTGTGACCGGGGTCTGACCTGGAGTAGCACCTGGTTCCTCTGCTCGGTTCCTCCCTGGTTCACGGAGTCGACTGAGCTGCCGTGTGACCTTGGTCGGATTGAGTTGATAGTTAGTTACGCCCCTCCAGGCACTCCTCGGTTCATGGTACAGTGGGATCACTAATCACGTTCATGCCAGTCAGTCCGGGCACGAGCGCAACAGCTATTCTGCCCCGAGAAGCAAAAATAATGCATGCTTCTCTATGAGGAATATGGAAGTACATATGGAGGGTCTCCTACAAGCCTTTGCATAATCTCTTCACATCTTAGAGGTTAACAGAGTCTTAAAGGGGTACTCTTATACTATGAAATTGGTATAATCAGTCAGGCAGCCTGAAAATACTTTCTATTGTCTTGCTAAGAGAGATTTTATCTTACATAGTGTACAGCTTGTTGGCAAGAAGACCAACCACCAGAGCCTAACCAAGTGTGTGTAGTAGTTAAATTCCACATTGAGTTTACTCCTGAGATCCCAGCCACGTCTCTCTAGAACTTTGATTTTAGCACATCAGTTAGCTGCTCACCTCCCTTCCTCTTCCTTTCAGCTCCTGACTTGTAAACAGTTTGCTCAGGCCATGGTTCCCGTTGAGCCCCACGGCCCTTCGCTCTCAGAGACATTTTGAATCCTTGTCTGGCAAATACGTGCACCAAAAAAAAATAAAAAATTTTTTTTTCTTAAGCTGTGGCCCAGGTGATTTACGCAACAGCCCAAATGGATCTATCAGCACTTGTTCCTGCGGATCCACCACGGTACTATGGGGATCCAAAACAAAGCCATGCATTTGTGGAGCAATGCATGCTGCATTTCAAATTCTATGCTCACTATTTTCCTACTGATCGGGTTAAAGTAGCATTCATGATGTCCTACCTAGCGGGTGATGCCTTGAAATGGATCACACCCCTATGGGAAGCATGGGATCCTATCGTCTCTGACCTGCAGGCCTTCCTGGTGGCCTTTCTAATGGTCTTCGATGACCCTAACCCTGAGGCATCTGCTAAAGCTTCCCTTCCCAGTATCCCGGAGCAGCCCCGATGCGTAATGTGTGTAGGTAGCCTACCAGTTTTCCAACCTGAAGAGACTGCTGCCCACACAGAATCCACACAGGATGACAATGCTCCACAGAAAACTTTCCTTCCCAACCTCAAGAGGCAGTCCAGACGTGCAAGGCGTAGAAGTAAACAATCACGCCAGGTTCTGTCCTCCCAAAGACCTCCTGTTCCCCAGCCTGTAGAGGCAGCTCTCCGCACAGAATCCATGAAGGATGACTATGTTCGTTAGGCAAAGCAGAGGCCAGAACTCAGTCACAAAATCGGATGCGGTTGTTTGGGACCCCCTGACGGTCTTTGTCCAGCGAAGGTTGGAGAATCCCAAGACATTAGGCCTGTAGGAGAGGCTGCCCTTGGCGTTAGTGTTTCCTCTCCACAGATGACTATGACTGTCTCCGTGGCAAGTGAAGGCCTCGGATTAACCGGAAGTTTCGGGTTTAAAGCCTTGAAGAGTCAGTGTCTGATTCCCATCCAACAACTCCAGAAGCCAGTTTGGGCATTGTCAGCAGAAGGACGAGCCCTACTCAGAAACAGTCAAAAGATGTCTGTACAAATTAAGCTCCAGATTGGAGCATTACACATGAAGAAGTTCACATTCCAGGTGCTGTCTAGTTTACCCACAGGTCGTCCAGAGCCGAGAGATCTAGTGCCCGCTCAGGTCTGGAGATCCTGTATGGTGTTTCCTGGGGGACTGCTGGGGTGCAAGAGGTGTCCAGTCCCCATATCTTCAGGACAGTCAGCAGTTTCTTCTTCTTCACCAGATCTGCTAGTCGCTGACTCGCTGTGCGCTGAAGTCTCCGAAGGAAGGGAAGCGGAGGCATTGTCCCCACACAGTCTCGACGATTGTACCAATGATCTGGCTTTAGGCACCGCCCCGCCTCGTAGACGTGTCATCTCAGAAACCAGACTGAAGTTGGTCCCTAATCCCTAATCAAGGATCCTCCATCTCTAACAAATCTGGCAATAAGTCCATCAAGGCGGTGGCTACCTCCAAGTCTCTGCACCCCTCCAAGCAGAAGGAGGACCTCCAGTTGCCTCCTGAATCCTCCGGGGTGCTATCTGATAACAAATGGAGAGAGACTTTTCTGCACCCTGTACCTGGCCCTTCGCCCACTTCATCAGTAAGCTTGGCAAAGTGTACATCAAGGCGGTGGTTACCCCCGAGTCTCTGCACCCCTCCAACCAGGCAAAGGACTTCCAGTTGTCTCCTGAATCCCCCAGGGTGCTACTTGATAACAAATGGAGAGAGACTTTTCTGCACCCTGTACATGGTAATTCGCCCACTTCATCCAATAATCTTGGCAAAGTGTACATCAAAGCGGTGGTTAACCCCGAGTCTCTGCAGCCTTCCAACCTGGTGGAGGACCTCCAGTTGTCCCGTGAATCCTTTGGGGTACTTCCTGATGATAACAAATGGTAAGAGACTTTTCTGCACTCTGTACCTGGTACTTCGCCCACTTCATCTAGTAAACCTGGCAAAGTGCACGTCAAGGCGGTGGTTTCCCCCGAGTCTTTGCACCCCTCCAACCCGGTGGAGGATTTCCAGTTGTCCCGTGAATCCTTTGGGGTGCTACCCGCTATTAATAAGTGGAGAGAGACTTTCCTGTGTCCTGTTCCTGGTACATCGCCCACTTCATCTGTTGCTGAGGATGGCCCAATGGAAGGAAACATCCTAGTTACCAAGATGATGAGACCAGCTTTGTTCCCTATAGTGGACAGTAGAGGAAATCTTCTTGAGGAGAAGGATCGGCCTCCAAATTCTTTCCAGAAATTCCTTGCTGGCTGGAGGAAGAGGGGGCGTAAAGGGGGGTGGGGGGTACTGTAACATTCCTGGTGGCGTGCTTGCATGGTGCACCACCTCCCACCATGCAAGACCGCAATCTTACCTGTCAGTCCATGCTGCACTCTTTGTTTCAGTTCCTGCTGTGTCCATGTCTCTTGTCTGATTGCTTAGGGCATCGGCGCGGCTTTCTGCTTGTTTCTTATAGCTACCGTGTGCACAGTCCTAATTAGAGATGAGCGTTGTTCTACTCGAACTGTTCGCCAATCTCAAATTCGAGCTGTTTTGGGCGGTGTTCGAGCCGTTCGGCGAACACGAACGATTTGAGAAAAATTCGGCTGTTCGAGGTTATGTTCGATAACTGTTCATGCACCAAAATCATAACTGGATTTTTTCTCAGTAATGATGAAAATTAATGTTAATACGCAGTTTGAGTGTACAGCGGGGTGGGGGGAGGGGCAGGGGATGGATCTCTGCAGGAATAATGAAGATCTCCATTTTTTTTTCTCTTTCCCGCATTTGCAGTGGGGAGGTGCAGTCTGTCATCCTATCAGCAGCGCACACACGGAGCGAACTGCTGTTTTTCACACAAGCAAGGGCATGTGTCATTGGCAGTGTATGTCACATGTCCTTGCCCTATAAGACCAAGCCATTTTCCCCGTCGCCACCATTTTCTCACTGCTGCAGCTGCGTGTTAGACGGCACCGCTGTTGCTGTGTGCGCTATACCTTGTTAATTTCAAGCCAATTTTCGCACAAATATACAGATAGCTTGGGAGTAGGGAATAGTTGTGATTGCAGTCCTTTTAAGGACTAGGTTACAGCATTTCCTACGACTTTTATCAGGCAGGTCTGTGCTCTTAAATAGATAGATTGTGGGAGTAAAGACTAATTGTAATTGCAGTCCTTTTCAGGACTAGGTTACATCAGTTCCTATCAGTTTTTGCCAGGCAGGTCTGTGCAAGTTTTTTTCACAGCATTTGGCTGAATCTAGCAAAGCTAATCCTTTTTAGCCTATTGCAGAGAGTGTTAGTCAGTGGAGTAGCCTATCTGTGTTGCAAGATATACCACCTGTGTATAGAATACCAATTTTTTTACTGCACCTAGTGAAGTAAAATCTTTTGGGCATAGCATCATTCTATTAGTCCATCTATACTGACCTCCATCAGGTTGCAAACTGAATATAATTTTTTTCTGCATCTAGCTCTGAAAAAATATTTGGGCTTCTAGCAGTGTGTGGGACTTGTTCTATTGGTCCATCTATACTGACCTCCATCAGGTTGCAAACTGAATATAATTTTTTTCTGCATCTAGCTCTGAAAAAATATTTGGCCTTCTAGCAGTGTGTGGGACTTTCTCTATTAGTCCATCTATACTGACCTCCATCAGGTTGCAAATTAAAAATAATTTTTATCTGCATCTAGCTCTGAAAAAATATTTGGCCTTCTAGCAGTGTGTGGGACTTTCTCTATTAGTCCATCTATACTGACCTCCATCAGGTTGCAAATTAAAAATAATTTTTATCTGCATCTACCTCTGAAAAAATATTTGGGCTTCTAGCTGTGTGTGGGACTTGTTCTATTAGTCCATCTATACTGACCTCCATCAGGTTGCAAACTGAATATAATATTTTTCTGCATCTAGCTCTGAAAAAATATTTGGCCTTCTAGCAGTGTGTGGGACTTTCTCTATTAGTCCATCTATACTGATCTCCATCAGGTTGCAAATTAAAAATAATTTTTATCTGCATCTACCTCTGAAAAAATATTTGGGCTTCTAGCTGTGTGTGGGACTTGTTCTATTAGTCCATCTATACTGACCTCCATCAGGTTTCAAACTGAATATAATTTTTTTCTGCATCTAGCTCTGAAAAAATATTTGGCCTTCTAGCAGTGTGTGGGACTTTCTCTATTAGTCCATCTATACTGACCTCCATCAGGTTGCAAATTCAAAATAATTTTTTTTCTGCATCTACCTCTGAAAAAATATTGGGCTTCTAGCTGTGTGTGGGACTTGTTCTATTAATTCATCTATACAGACCTCCATCAGGTTGCAAACTGAATATAATTTTTTTCTGCATCTACCTCTGAAAAAATATTTGGGCTTCTAGCTGTGTGTGGGACTTGTTCTATTAGTCCATCTATACTGACCTCCATCAGGTTGCAAACTGAATATAATTTTTTTCTGCATCTAGCTCTGAAAAAATATTTGGCCTTCTAGCAGTGTGTGGGACTTTCTCTATTAGTCCATCTATACTGACCTCCATCAGGTTGCAAATTAAAAATAATTTTTTTTCTGCATCTACCTCTGAAAAAATATTGGGCTTCTAGCTGTGTGTGGGACTTGTTCTATTAATCCATCTATACAGACCTCCATCAGGTTGCAAACTGAATATAATTTTTTTCTGCATCTAGCTCTGAAAAAATATTTGGCCTTCTAGCAGTGTGTGGGACTTTCTCTATTAGTCCATCTATACTGACCTCCATCAGGTTGCAAATTAAAAATAATTTTTATCTGCATCTACCTCTGAAAAAATATTTGGGCTTCTAGCTGTGTGTGGGACTTGTTATATTAGTCCATCTATACTGACCTCCATCAGGTTGCAAACTGAATATAATTTTTTTCTGCATCTAGCTCTGAAAAAATATTTGGCCTTCTAGCAGTGTGTGGGACTTTCTCTATTAGTCCATCTATACTGACCTCCATCAGGTTGCAAATTAAAAATAATTTTTTGTCTGCATCTAGCTCTGAAAAAATATTTGGCCTTCTAGCAGTGTGTGGGACTTTCTCTATTAGTCCATCTATACTGACCTCCATCAGGCTGCAAATTAAAAATAATTTTTATCTGCATCTACCTCTGAAAAAATATTTGGCCTTCTAGCTGTGTGTGGGACTTGTTCTATTAGTCCATCTATACTGACCTCCATCAGGTTGCAAACTGAATATAATTTTTTTCTACATCTACCTCTGAAAAAATATTTGGCCTTCTAGCAGTGTGTGGGACTTTCTCTATTAGTCCATCTATACTGACCTCCATCAGGTTGCAAATTAAAAATAATTTTTATCTGCATCTACCTCTGAAAAAATATTTGGGCTTCTAGCTGTGTGTGGGACTTGTTCTATTAGTCCATCTATACTGACCTCCATCAGGTTGCAAACTGAATATAATTTTTTTCTGCATCTAGCTCTGAAAAAATATTTGGCCTTCTAGCAGTGTGTGGGACTTGTTCTATTAGTCCACTTATACTGACCTCCATCAGGTTGCAAATTCAAAATAATTTTTTGTCTGCATCTAGCTCTGAAAATATATTTGGCCTTCTAGCAGTGTGTGGGACTTTCTCTATTAGTCCATCTATACTGACCTCCATCAGGTTGCAAACTGAATATATTTTTTTTCTGCATCTACCTCTGAAAAAATATTTGGGCTTCTAGCTGTGTGTGGGACTTGTTCTATTAGTCCATCTATACTGACCTCCATCAGGTTGCAAATCGAATATAATTTTTTTCTGCATCTAACCCAGCCAATAGTTTTGGCCTAATACCACAGTTTGGCCACTCAGCTCTGCTCGGTTCCCATCCATTGTTTTTTTGTGCAAACAACTCCAGAGTTGTGAATTAGTTAACCACCAAAATGAGTGGAAAAAGGCCTGCTGCTGGTGGAAAGGGGAATAGGCGTGTTGGGAAGGGGAAAAAAGGTTGTGTCCATGGGGTAGGTGTTAAAGCAACAGTAACATCTGCAGAAGAAAGACCATCTTCCAGCCAAACTAAAATGTCTACTTTTTTTAGCGGACAATGTGATAAGATCCCTTTCTTACGGCCACGCCAATCGCTACAAATTCCAGATGAGGCACAAAAACAGCAGGTGCTTCAACGGATATCAAGTGCTCCTTTAAGTGGGCTCTCCTCCACATCAACTTCAACATCACAAATACTCCAGTCCTCAAAGGTGTCACCCCAATCGCACTTGCTTCCTCACAGCTCCCAAATCTCCAGCTGCACGTCTGAGTATGAGGTAGAACAGATGGTTGAGTCTGCAGAGCTGTTTACTCCTACTATAGCCTGGCAATCAGAGGTCGACTCCAGCGCTTCTGTGAATCCAGACGAGGAAATGATCTGCACTGATGCCCAGAATCTTTATGAGTCGGATCCAGGACCAGACGCAGAAGGTTCTGACCATAATGTAGACCCTCATTCCCAAACTGTAACTCCTGTTGGTGGAGACAATGAGGAAGACGATGATGAGACTCAAATACCTGATTGGAGCGACAACTTTAGTTTTTTGTCAGGGCAGGAACAGGTTGGCTCTGATGACGACGGGTGTGATAACGCACAGGGTGATGATGATGAGGTTGGAGATCCCACTTACTGTCAACCCACAGTCAGCCAAGAGATG
Source organism: Phyllobates terribilis (assembly GCF_046119375.1). Taxonomy (NCBI): domain Eukaryota; kingdom Metazoa; phylum Chordata; class Amphibia; order Anura; family Dendrobatidae; genus Phyllobates; species Phyllobates terribilis. Next base: position 13,785,993 of record NW_027362761.1, on the reverse strand, counting down.
AGGTCAGCAGAGGAGGTGGAGGAAGATGCTAGTGACGACGAGGTCAGGTTGCGCCTTCCTGGACAGAGACGTAGTACTGGAAGCACGTCAACAACTGCATCCTCAAACACAACTCTGCCTCTCACCACAAGTCGTGGTGGCTCTTCAGGTCGCATGGGTGCTAAGCCTTGCATAGCCTGGGCATTTTTTCAGATCGATAAAGATGACCCAACTCGTGTTATCTGTAACATTTGTCAGCAAAAGCTAAGTAGAGGCCAAAAAATACATAGTTTGAGTACTTCATGCATGAACCGGCACATGGACATGAAGCATAAGTTGCAGTGGGAAGCTCAGTGTGCTACAATGCGGCCTAGCCGGCCGGGCCAACCACCGTCTGCCATATCTTGTGCATCCGCGGCCTCTTCATCCTCTGTGACTGGGGGGACAGCAGTCACACCTGTTTTGGGGCGCAGACCTGCCACCTCTTTACCCGCAACAGCCAGCGTGATTGGCAGGTCATCATTTTCTTTGGAGGTGGTAACACAAGCTGGTGTTGAGCGCTGCCCGACATCGATAGCACCACCTTTGGATCAAGGCAACCTAACATGTCCGCCTGCATCTTCCTCACAGACCGGCAGTTTGCCGGGTACACCCTTATCAACCCCGTCTAAGCACAATAGCCAGCCCTCGGTCCCTCAGATGTGGACAAGTAAAAGACCATTTCCTCCTAGCCATGAGAAAGCTAAGAGGTTGAATTTCACCATCTGCAAGCTCTTGGCTACAGAAATGCTGCCTTTCCGCCTGGTGGACACAGAGGATTTTCGAGACCTTATGTCCGTCGCAGTGCCCCAGTACCAGATGCCCAGTCGGCACTACTTCTCAAAGAAAGGTGTGCCTGCGCTCCACCAGCATGTCGCACACAACATCACCGCTTCTTTGAGAAACTCTGTGTGTGACAGGGTGCATTTCACCACAGACACTTGGACGAGTAGGCATGGACAGGGGCGTTACATGTCGCTGACTGGGCACTGGGTAACTATGGTGACAGCAGGACAAGGGGCTGCTGTCCAAGTCTTGCCGTCCCCACGAGTTGTGCGTCAATCCTCTTTATGTCAAAGTTCCTCCACTGCTTCTGCCTCCTCAACCTCCTCTCGGTCTTCCACCTGCACCCAAAGCCTGTCTGGTCATGCCACAAGCTTTCTAACTGCGCAGAAGGGATCCTGCACACCTCCTTACTATGCTGGCAGTAGGGCTCAACGTCATCAGGCGGTTTTTACTTTGAAATGTCTGGGAAATGTGAGTCACACAGCTGAGGAGTTGTGGTCAGCTCTGGAGAACCAATTTCATGAATGGTTGTCTCCACTGGACCTGAAACCAGGGAAGGCCGTGTGCGACAATGCTGCAAACCTGGGTGCGGCCCTTCGCCGGGGCAATGTCACACACGTGCCTTGTATGGCTCACGTGTTGAACCTGGTTGTCCAGCAATTTTTAGCCCACTATCCCAGACTAGATGGCCTTCTGCAGAGGGCACGGTCGCTGTGTGCTCACTTCCGCCGTTCGCATCCCGCAGCTCAGCGACTTACATCTCTACAGAAGTCGTTGGGCCTGCCACTTCACCGGCTAAAATGCGATGTGCCTACCTGGTGGAATTCAACTCTGCACATGTTGCAGCGACTGTGGCAGCACCGACAAGCCCTGGTGCAATACGTTCTGACGTATAGCCTGGGCCAACGAGATCCAGAGGTGGGGCAAATCACGCTGGAGGAGTGGTCTCAGATCAGGGACCTATGCACCCTTCTGCACAGTTTTGAAATGGCGACGAAGATGTTTAGTGCTGACGATGCCACTATCAGCATGACTATTCCGGTGATTTACATGCTGGAGCACATGTTAAACAGAATTCGGAGTCAGGTGGTGGCACAAGAGGAGGTGGAGGAAGTAGAGGAGGAGGAGTTGTATGCGGAAGGGCTAACATCTGCAAGGTCCAGACGGTCGGCAGCACCAAGGCGGCAGGCATGTGAGGGTGGGGGAGATGGTTTTACCAGGGCGCATGGTAGCAGCCAAACTAGTGAGGAAGGTGCAGGAGCCCAGGAAGAAGTGGAGGACGAACTGATGGAAGACTCATCAGATGAGGGAGACCTTGATCACATTTCTGTTGTGTGAGGTTGGGGGGAGAGGACAGAGGAAGGAAGCATGATTGTTACCTCGCCACCAACACAACAGGGACTTGGTGCTCCTGGATGCGCAACACACATGAGTGCCTTCTTGCTGCACTACCTGCAACATGACCCTCGAATTGTGAGAATTAGAAATAATCCTGACTACTGGGTTGCCACACTGTTAGATCCCCGGTACAAAAGTAAATTTGTCGAAATTATTCCTGCCATAGAAAGGGATGCACGCATGCAGGAGTATCAGCAGAGACTGTTGCAGAATCTTACATGTGCTTTTCCACAAAACACCAGTGGTGCACGTAGTGAATCTCACAGTTCCAACTTGCCAACCGTGGGACCGTCAAGTGTTCAGCACTCAAACCGTAACAGAACCACAGTATCTGCTGGTAACATCAATTTTGCGGAATCATTTCACCACTTTTTTAGCCCATCCTTTGCAAGGCCACAGGAGACAAGAAGTCTGACACATAGTCAACGCCTAGAGACGATGGTACAGGAGTATCTCCAAGTAAACATTGAAGCCATGACTGTGTCACTGGACCCTTGCTCTTTTTGGGCTTCCAATCTGGATAAATGGCCGGAGCTAGCCACTTACGCCTTGGAGATCTTGTCATGCCCCACAGCCAGCGTTCTGTCTGAACGTGTGTTCAGCGCTGCTGGTGGTGTGCTGACAGATAAGCGCACGCGGCTCTCCACTGATAATGTAGACAGACTCACGTTCATAAAGATGAACAAATCATGGATCCGAAACGACTTTTCTACCCCTGTGTCATCCTGGGGAGAGTAAAAGCTTGATGATTGGTTAAAATCACCCTACCAACCGTTTTAAGCTTTCAAATTACTAATCATGTTTATCTGTATCTTGGCTGGAAAATAATTTGGGCTTTGTAGCAGTGTGCAGCACTGATTCTATTAGGCCATCTATAATAAGCTCCACCAGATTTAAAATTACTAATCATGTTTATCTGTATCTTGGCTGGAAAATAATTTGGGCTTTGTAGCAGTGTGCAGCACTGATCCTATTAGGCCATCTATACTAAGCTCCACCAGATTTAAAATTAATAATAATTTTTAGCTGCATCTAGCCCGGAAAATAATTTTGGGGCTCCGAGATGCGCAAGACACATAAGTGCCTTCTTGCTGCACTACCTGCAACATGACCCTCATCTTGTCAGAATTCGAAGTAATCATGACTACTGGGTTGCCACACTCTTAGATCCCCCAAACTTTTCGATCAACCTTTTCATTTTAATAAAGACCAAAAAAATGGTCATTTTTGAAATTATAAGCATTAGCAGGTTATTAGAAACTGAAATCAAACAGTTTTCAACTCAAAACTTTATTCTAGGTGATGTTACATTTTCACATAGGACCCCTTGTTCGAAAGGAGCTTCTGAACTCTCTCGTCCATTGAATTTGTCAGGTTTTGGATGGTTTCTGCTTCAATTGTTTTGCATGAGGACAGAATACCCTCCCAGAGCTGTTGCTTAGATGTGAACTGCCTCCCGCCATCATAGACACTCCTTTTAATGATGCTCCAAAGGTTCTGAATAGGGTAGAGGTCAGGGGAGCATGGGGGTCACACCATAAGTTTGTCCCCTTTTATGCCCATATCAGCCAGAGATGCAGATGTTTTATGTGCAGCATGAGATGGTGCATTATCATGCGAAAAAATGATCTTGCTGTGAAATACACGGTTCTTCTTCTTGAACCATGGCAGGAAGTGCTGTTTGAGAAAATCCACATACATTATGGAGTTCATCTTTAGCGCCTTCAGGGATCCTAAAGGGGCCGACAATCTCTCTCCCCATGATTCCAGCCCAAAACATTACTCCACCTCCTCCTTGTTGGCGCTGTAGCCGTGTTTGCGTGGGGTGTCCATCAACCAGCCATCCTCCACTCCATCCATCTGGACCATCGAGCGCTGCACGGCACTCATCCGTGAACAAAACAGTTTTGAAATCAGTCTTCATGTAATGTTTAGCCCACTGGAGCCGTTTCTGCTTGTGTGAAGTGGATAGAGGAGGTCGACAGGATGGCGTATGCACAGCTGCAAACCTCTGAAGGACCCTGCATCTTGTTGTTCGGGGGACGTTGGAGGCACCAGCAGCTTCAAAAACTTGTCTGCTGCTATGACAAGGCTTTTTTGCCGCTGCTCTTTTAACCTGACGTAATTGCCTGTAGGAAAGAGTCCTCAATTTGCCCTTATCAGCACGCACATGTGTGTACTGTGAATCAGCTACATACTTCTTGATTGCCAAGACACTTCATCCTGATCATCGCACAATGTTGATTGTAGTCATGCCTTGACCTAAACACTCCACAATTTGTTGCTTCTCAGCAGCCGACACATCCTTTTTCTTTCCCATTTTGGCAGAAAATGTAGGCTGCTTAATAATGTGAGACAGCCTTCTTAAGTAGTCTTGCCTTTCATTGGACACACCTGCCAAACTAATTAGCACAGGTGTCTGCAATTGCTTACAGTGATATAAAGAGCCCTGACACACATCACCATCAATGAGTTTAACTGACAAACAAACAAATTCTTCCCTTATCACTCCTAAACACTTTTTGCATAATAATTTGGAACACAGTGTACATGTGCTTTTCCACAAAACACCAGTGGTTCACGTAGTGAATCTTACAGTTCTAACTTGCCAACCGTGGTCTGTATGGAGTTGTTCAATAAAGGGCCCAAAATTAAGATAACATAGATGGGAGAGGTCTCTATGAATAGGAATTCCTAAGTATTTGATACCCTGTGAGGGCCAGGCAAAGGGAAAGTTGGACTGGATGGAATCCTATATGGATTTGGGGAGGGAGACATCGAGGGCCTCAGACTTCGCTGCATTGATTTTAAAATTTGACCATGTAACAAAGTGATCTATTTCAGCCATAACAGCATGGATGGATATATGTGATTGAGTGATATATACTAGGACATCATCAGCAAATAGAGAGCACTTGTACTCGGTGCCTCCCACCTCAATCCACCTAATATTGGGGTTATGGCGAATTGATGAGAGCAGGTGCTCCGTCACTAGGATGTATAAGAGAGGGGACAGAGGACATCCCTGCCTTGTCCCATTGGTGATTGTGAAAGGTGATGAAAATGTTCTGATGCACCCCCTGGGCCTTGGGACACCCAGAGCCGGACCCTTTTTGGTGGATGCTGGTGGTTGTAGTCTTCGTGGCGGCGACCCGGTTCCGTGGCTCAGGGTGGTCAAACCAGTGGCGGAACTATTTATGTGGTTTTGATGTTTAAATGTCCGACTACGCCACCCGTGGATTGCGGTCAGAGTGAACCGCCGCTGCAGGGCAGACCGCTGAGGCTGGTGTTGTGGGTGCAGCAGAGCGTAGCATAACTCCCCACGGGAGGAGTATAGCCTCAGGGCAGTGTATGCGGAGGATGGGGGTGATCGTGCAGGGCAGCAGCAGTACCGACACGGAGTCAGTGATGCAGTCCAGGGCCTTTACTCACAGTTCTTATTATCCAGACCACGTCTGCAGGTAACGGCTGCCCACGTCGTACTGTGCTCACCAGGTGAGGGGCTCAGACAACTCCCAGATAACTTTGGAGCGCTTCACAGGACCCCCTTTGTGTGTCCTTTGTCTGGCCTTTCTTACCAACCCTTCTGTCCGGCTGCCTCGGGCCTCCTCTTGGTAAACTTGGCGCCAGTTTCCCTGACCCTATGTGGTGCCTTCCTAGCGGGTGTAGCGAGGGGCTGCGCCACATAAAATGTCACAGCCTCCGGTTTCTAGCTGAGGGTCGTTTCCTGCCTCCACTAGTTTCGGGGACCGGTCTCCCCCTTTGGCCTGACCCCTCCACGCAGGTGGATTCGGGCGTGCGGTGGCGACTCGCCCGTCCACACCCCTGGGATCCCTTCATTCCTCGTTCCTGGAGCCTTCTCCGCTCTTCTTCCTTCCTTCTCCCTCTTCCAGGTCTGGGCCTCTGTTACTAGGCCCGCCTCCGGAGCAGAGCTCATGCAGAGCCCCTGCTCCCTGCCACTTCTGCTCAGACTTCTCTGCACTGAACTAAGATGGTGCCCACCTTTTATACTCCCTTCTCAATGCACCCAGGAATTGCTTCCTCCCTGCTCCTGCACTACAGGGTTCCCCTTCCTCAGTGTTCCCTCCCCCCACTCCAGCCAGGGACAGGGACTGTCGTGCCCATCTCAGAGGCATATTGGTCGCCCTGCCCCACGGCAATGTGGTGTAATACATGCAGGTGTCGGGTCCTGATCCACACTCCATCCTTACCTGAGAGTGAGATATCACACCTCTGGGTGAGGTGCAATACCTCTGTAGCAACCAAGCCCTCAGGGTGCTACAGTTCCATTTATCTTCAGCCTAGGTGACGTATTGTGATACAGGGCCGTGATTTTGGCTATAAAAGGGTCCCCTAGACCCCTACCCCAAGCTTTTTAAGAGAATCATATATGGCGTGCCAGGAGACTCTATGGAATGCTTTCTCAGCATCCTACGAGAGTATCTAATTACAAATTTTTAACTGCATCTAGCCCAGGAAATACTTTGTGCCTAGTAGCAGTGTCTGCTAGTCAGCGGATTATCCTGGCTGTTAAGCAAGCTACACCACCTGTAGTTTGGACACTTAATTTTTTCAAAGGAAATGCTTCGGGACCACGGGATACTCAGTGAAGAGCATCAGGAGGCACCCCAAGGCATAGGGGCTGGGACTGGCAGTAGGATGCCTTGCGGTGGACAGCCGAGCTCGATCCTTATAAAAGCTTTTTAACTGCAGCAGCTTTAGTGGACGCTACTGGAGCTGGAATTACGCGGCTGCTGGCATGAGACTTGCCCTCCAATAGATCCTTGTAAATGGATTTAAAGTGTATTCATTCAAATTAGAGAGACAATTTAAATTAAAAAGCTTAGAGCTGCCTCCACCACAGGGGGGCTCGCTCGACCCACCAGCGGACAGGCACCAGTATTGGGAGAGGGGGGCTGGCCGTCAGGGTTCACCGCGGCTCTGGCACAAACCCGGCGACACGGAGGTGGCACGGGCAGGAGCGGACTGAACGTGTCGGCTTCTCACTTTTTGGATTTTAGAAGGGCATGACATGCCTATATCTGTGTCTCCCCCTCCTTTTACTCCTCCACCTCTTTTCTTTTCGCATGACTATATGTACTTGTCACTTTTCCATGTGTTAGTTGTGTCTTCTGAGCAGTTTGTCAGCTTTTGGACACCTTTGAAGGTGTTTTCTATGTGTTTCTATGTGTTTTTGTTTGCCTGCCATTGGTTTTAACGGTGTTCGAAGGTGTTCGACGAACAGTTCGACGAACAGTTCGGCGAACAGTTCGGCGAACACACGGGTGTTCGATGAACCGAACCGAACTCGAACACTACGGGGGTGGCTCAACACTAGTCCTAATGCGTCCCCAGCCTATTGCTGTGAGTCACTGGACACTTAAACCCCCTCCACCCAGTAGGAGGTGCCTGAGCAACACCTTCACTCAGTTTGTCTTTGCAACTGAATTTCCAGGTCCTGTCCTGTATCTAGTCTGTTTCTGCCACCCTGGGGGCTGCATACCCAGGCCTGTTACCTGTACTTGTGACTTTAGTCAGTTTCTGCCACCCTGGGGGCTGAGTTCCCAGGCTCGTTCCTGTATCTTGTTCCTGGTTCAGATCCTGTCTGAACAGTGTCCTAGTCCGTTACCTATTTGTTTCTATGTCTGTACATTTTCCTTTTCCTGCAGTATCTGAACCTGCACCTAACTCCAACTTGTTGTCTCTGTACTTCTGTTTGTGAGCTTTGTGTCCACTCGCTACTTCATTGCAAGTACTTTGTGTGTATTTGTTTCTGCTCGTTCTGTTTCCCTGCCTCTGTATCTAACTCTTGTGTTCTAGCTATCTTTTTGGGTTCTCCAGTCTGTTCCATGTGAACAGAGCCCTGTCCTGTCTACCGCAGCTGCGGGTTTTGCTCTGCTTTGCTTGTCTACCGCATCTGCAGGTTTTGCTCTGCTTTGCTTGTCTACCGCATCTGCAGTTTTGTTCTGCTTTGCTTGTTCACCGCATCTGTGAGTTTTGCTCTGCTTTGCTTGTCTACCGCATCTGCGGTTTTGCTCTGCTTTGCTTGTTCACCGCATCTGCGGGTTTTGCTCTGCTTTGCTTGTCTACCACATCTGCGGTTTTGCTCTGCTTTGCTTGTCTACCGCATCTGCGGTTTTGCTCTGCTTTGCTTGTTCATCGCATCTGCGGGTTTTGCTCTGCTTTGCTTGTTCACCGCATCTGCGGGTTTTGATCTGCTTTGCTTGTTTACCGCATCTGCGGTTTTGCTCTGCTCTGCTTGTTCACCGCATCTGCGGGTTTTGCTCCGCTCTGCTTGTCTACCGCACCTGCGGCTCCGTTCCTGTATTCCAGTCTGTACTGGTACCTATCCTGCCTGCGTTTCTACCTGCCAGTACCCGCCTCTCTTCATGTCAGCCGTGCCTGCCTGTGCCCACCTGTCTGCACACCAGCCGTGCATGCCAGTGCCCACCTGTCTGCATACCAGCTGTGCCTGTCAGTATCCACCGGTCTGCGTACCAGCCGTGTTTGCCAGTACTCACCTGTCTACATGTCAGTCTAACCTGCCTGTTCCTGCATTCCCCGGTGTGGGTCAACAGCTGTGACCGGGGTCTGACCTGGAGTAGCACCTGGTCCCTCTGCTCGGTTCCTCCCTGGTTCACGGAGTCGACTGAGCCGCCATGTGACCTTCGTCGGATGGGGTGGATACTTAGTTACGCCTCTCCAGGCACTCCTCGGTTCATGGTACAGTGGGATAATAATAATAATAATAATTTTTATTTATATATCGCCAACATATTCCGCAGCACTTTACAATTAAGCGGGGACATGTACAAACAATAAATTCAATACAAGGTGAGACAGTTTAAGAGTTACATCAGGAGTGAGGTCCCTGCTCGCAAGCTTACATTCTACAAGGAAATGGGGGGACACAATAGGTGGAAAGTGCTTGTTATTTCAGGTCAGGCAATTATAATAAGTCGGGATTATCATATAAAGCTGTATGATCCGGTCATCAGCCTGTATGTTCAAGTGCGATACTCAATTACCGAGTGCAGTTATCGTGTGCATGGAGGGTGTAGAGACAGATGAACAGTAGGGGGCAGATTCTGAATAGTATTTAGGAAGGAACAGGGGAAAGTTAGTTTACTGGGTATTTGAGGTGGTAGGCTTGTTTAAAGAGATGGGTTTTTAAAGCGCGCTTGAAGACATCGGGGCTAGGCATCAATCGGATCGTCTGGGGTAGAGCATTCCAGAGTGTAACGGGTCTGGGAGGCGGAACCTCTGAGCAACTTATACAAGGGGGCTGTCCTTGTAAGGAAGCGGGTGGCGACCAGGGAAGACAGGCAGGCGGTCACAGCAGGTGACCGGGACAGTCTCTGGGTAAACGGGCAGGAGGTCACAGCAAGTGACCGGGACAGTCTCTGGGTAAACGGGCAGGAGGTCACAGCAAGTGACTGGGACAGTCTCTGGGTAAACGGGCAGGAGGTCACGGCAAGTGACCGGGGCAGTCTCTGGGTGAACGGGCAGGAGGTCACGGCAAGTGACCGGGGCAGTCTCTGGGTAAACGGGCAGGTACGACCTGTGACGGCTGAGCCTCCAGGTAGGCTAGCAGGCAGATGGCAGATGAGTGCTCCCAGGTGAGCAGGCGAGAGTCTCAGGATAAGCAGGTGGTCACAGCATGTGACGGCGGAGCCTCCAGGTAGGCTAACAGGCAGGTAGCAGATGAGCGCTCCCAGGTGAGCGGGCAAGAGTCTCAGGACTGGCAGGTGGTCACAGCACGTAACGGCGGAGCCTCTAGGTAGGCTAACAGGCAGGTAGCAGATGAGCGCTCCCAGGTGAGCGGGCAAGAGTCTCTGGACTGGCAGGTGGTCACAGCACGTGATGGCGGAGCCTCCAGGTAGGCTATCAGGCAGATAGCAGGTGAGCGCTCCCAGGTGAGCGGGCAAGAGTCTCTGGACTGGCAGGTGGTCACAGCACGTGACGGCGGAGCCTCCAGGTAGGCTATCAGGCAGGTAGCAGGTGAGCGCTCCCAGGTGAGCGGGCAAGCTGGTCCATAGACAGACTGACAGGTGTCGGAAGGCAGACTGTCGGACCTCAGGCTAGCAAGCAGGAAAGCGGATGACAGGCAGGAATCAGGCAGCAAACTGGCAGGAGACTGGCAGGTAACTGGCAACAGGACCTGAGGGCTGAAGCAGAGTAGTGAACAGTAAAACAACATTGCTCGGGCACCTCCATTTTGGAGGAGGTGCCTTATATATGGAGGGATCCTCCGGCCATTGGCCGGGGACTCCTTAGGGCGACGCGCGCGGCCCCTTTAAGAGAGGGGGAGCGCGCGCACGTGCGCCCTAAGCACAGTGACCGGGGGAGAGCGGGCGCTGCAAGCAGAGCGGGAGGAAGCCGCCGGGCACGGAGCAGAGAGGTGAGGGGAACAGCGTCCCTGCCTAGCAGGAGGCAGGGACGCCGACGCTACACAGAGAACTGGCGCAGCACGAGAGAAGTCTTGGAGATGGAGGTGTGAGGTTCGGATTATGGGGGATGTTAGTCTTAGGTCATTTGTGGAACGGAGGGCACGTGTAGGATGATAGATTGAGATGAGAGAGGAGATATAAGGTGGTGCAGAACTGTGGAGAGCTTTGTGGGTGAGAGCAATGAGTTTATATTGGACCCTGTAGCGAATGGGTAACCAGTGTAATGACTGGCACAAGGTGTAGGCATCGGTGAAGCGGCTGGACAGAAATACGACCCTGGCTGCCGCATTCAGGACAGATTGGAGAGGGGAAATTTTGGTAAGAGGGAGACCGATCAGAAGAGAGTTGCAGTAGTCCAGACGAGAGTGAATAAGAGCGACAGTAAGAGTTTTAGCAGTTTCAAAAGTGAGAAAAGATCGGATTCTGGAGATGTTTTTAAGATGTAGGTGACAAGAGCGAGTGAGTGATCGGATATAGGGAGTAAAGGAAAGGTTAGTGTCGAATATGACCCCAAGGCAGCGGCGTGCTGCTTGGGAGTTATGGTTGAACCCTCCAAAGTAATTTCGATGTTAGGTAGAGTTAGGTTAGTAGAGGGGGGAAACACAAGAAGTTCAGTTTTGGAGAGATTCAGTTTAAGATAGAGGGAGGACATGATGCTAGACACAGCAGACAAACAATCCTTGGTATTTTGTATTAGGGTAGGGATGATGTCAGGGGAAGAAGTGTATAATTGGGTGTCGTCAGCATAGAGATGATACTGGAACCCAAATCTGCTGATTGTTTGTCCAATAGGGGCAGTGTATAGAGAGAAGAGGAGGGGGCGTAGGACTGAGCCCTGCGGAACCCCGATAGTAAGGGGATGAGGAGGGGAAGAGGAGCTGGCAAAAGATACAGTGAAGGAGCGGTCAGAGAGGTAGGAGGAGAACCAGGAGAGAACGGTTTCCTTGAGGCCTATAGAGCGGAGCATAGTGAGGAGGAGTTGGTGATCCAGTGTCAAATGCTGCAGAGAGAGTCAGGAGAATCAGCAGGGAGCAGTGACCTTTGGATTTGGCTGTTAGTAGATCATTAGAGACTTTAGTGAGGGCAGTTTCAGTGGAGTGTAAGGAGCGGAAACCAGATTGTAGAGGGTCGAGGAGAGAGTTATCTGAGAGATAGCGGATTAGACGGGAGTCGACCAAGCGTTCCAGGAGTTTAGAGATGAAAGGAAGATTAGAGACAGGTCTGTAGTTAGCAGCGCAGTTCTGGTCCAGGGATGGCTTTTTAAGTAAAGGGGTTATGATGGAATGTTTAAATGAGGAGGGAAAGATACCTGAAGAAAGAGAGAGGTTAAATATTTTAGTCAGGTGAGTGGTGACCACCGGTGAGAGGGACTACAGGAGATGTGAAGGAATGGGGTCACTGTTGCAGGTTGTAAGCCGTGAAGAAGCGAGGAGCTGCGTAACTTCTTCTTCTGTGACAGGCTCAAAGATGGCAAGTGAGCTTGAAGTGCGGCAGGGAAGGGGATCCAGGCACTGAGGAGATTGGGCTGAGATGTCCTGATGGATGTGGTTGATTTTTTCAAAGAAATAAGTGGCCAGATCCTCCCCGCTGAGGTTGGTGGTGGGGGCCTGTGCTTTAGGTTTCAGGAGGGAGTTTAAGGTTTAGAAAAATCGTTTTGGATTGTTGGACATTGAAGTGATTAGGGTGGTGAAGTAGGATTGTTTGGCCAGATGAAGGGCAGAGTTATAGGTTTTGAGCATGAATTTATAGTGGATGAAGTCCTCTGCTAAAAGAGATTTTCTCCACTGACGCTCAGCACACCTTGAGCAACGTTGAAGAAAACGTGTTTGCATCGTGTGCCAGGGCTGCCGTTGTCTGTGTCGGATCTTTCTGCTAGTAGAAGGAGCGGCTTCATCTAGGGCACTCTTCAGTGTATTATTGTAGTGTGACAATGCTAAGTCTGGACAGGAGAAGGAGGAGATGGGGGCTAAAGATGTGTGGAGATTGTCCATAAGCTGCTGGGTATTAATGGTACGTGTATTCCTATAAGTGTGGTAAGTGGGGGTGTCCCGGGTGAGGAGACAATTCTTAACAGAGAAGGAAAGAAGGTTGTGGCCCGAGAGCGGGAGAGGGGAGTTGGTAAAGTCATCCAGCGTGCAGAGACTGGAAAAAACAAGGTCCAGAGTATTCCCGTCTTCATGGGTAGGAGAATTAGTAAACTGTGAGAGACGGAACGAAGAGGTTAGAGAAAGTAGATGAGAGGCAGATTGGGAGAGGGGATCATTGATGGGGATGTTAAAGTCGCCCATGATGAGGGTGGGGATGTCACAGGATAGAAAGTGAGGAAGCCAGATGGCAAAGTGATCCAAGAACTGGCGGGAGGAGCCTGGAGGGCGATACACAACTGCCACTCGCAGGGAGAAGGGTTTAAAGAGTGTAGCATCGGCGTCTCTGCCCCGTACTAGGCAGAGACGCCGTCCCTCTCACCTCCCCACTCCTGGCGCGGCGTCCTCCAGCGCTTCTCTCCCCGCTGCTTCCGGCACACGCTCCTTCCCCGGCAGTGTGCTTAGGGCGCGCGCGCGCGCTCCCCCTCTCTTAAAGGGACCGCGCGCGCCGTCCTAAAGAGTCCCCGGCCAATTGCCGGAGGACCTCCCATAAATAAGGCACCTCCTCCAAAATGGAGGTGCCCGAGCAATGTTGTTGCAAAGCCTTCACTCTGCTTCAGCCCTCAGGTCCCGTTGCCAGTTACCTGCCAGTCACCTGCCAGATTCCTGCTTGTTACCTGCCAGTCACCTGCCTGATTCCTGCCTGTTACCTGCCAGTCATCTGCCAGATTCCTGCTTGATACCTGCCTGATATCCGCTTACCAGCTTGCAAGCCTGCGGTCAAACGGTCTGCTCTCTGACACCTGTCAGTCTGTCTATGGACCAGCCTGCCCGCTCACCTGGGAGCGCTCACCTGTTACTTGCCTGCTAGCCTACCTGGAGGCTCTGCCGTCACTTGCTGTGACCACCTGCCTGTCCAGAGACTCTTGCCAGCTCACCTGGAAGCGCTCACCTGCTACCTGCCTGCTAGTCTACCTGGAGGCTCTGCCGTCACTTGCCGTGACCACCTGCCTGTCCAGAGACTCTTGCCCGCTCACCTGGGAGTGTCCACCCGCTACCTGTCTGCTAGTGTACCTGGAGGTTCTGCCGTCACTTGCCGTGACCACCTGCCTGTCCAGAGACTCTCGCCCGCTCACCTGGGAGCGCTCACCAGCCACCAGCCCGCTGCCCTTCTACCCAGAGACTGTCCCTGTCACTTGCCGTGACTACCTGCCCTTCTACCCAGAGACTGTCCCTGTCACTTGCCGTGACTACCTGCTCGTCTTCCCTGGGAGCCACCCGCTTCCTTACAAGGACTGCCCCCTTGTATAGTTGCACAGAGGTTCCACCTCCCAGACCCGTTACAGTTTGCTCGGGCCATGGAACCCGGTGGCCCCCAGATCTCCGATCTGCACCAGGAAGTCTTACGTCAGAAAACTCAGCAGGAGGTGGTACTGTCCTATCTACGGTCCGTTAACTCTCGTCTAGGCGCATTGTGTGACTCGTCTATGTCTACCTCTGGTCCAGCCATGCCCATTCCTGCGGTACCGCAATCCAGTCCCTTCATGGACCTCGGCTTCTGGCACCTCCACGCTTTGCCGGCGAACCTACTTTAGCTCGGGGTTTCATAAACCAGTGCACCCTGCACTTTGAGCTATTGGCATACCAGTTCATCTCCGACCGGGCCAAGGTGGCCTTCATCATGTCCCATCTCACTGGGGAGGCACTGGCATGGCTAAATCCCCTGTGGGAGAGAGGGGATCCCCTGGTGTCCGACCTGCCGTCTTTCCTTGCTGCTTTCCGGAAAGTCTTCGATGAACCGGGACGGAAAACCTCTTCTGCCTCCTCTCTGCTACGTCTCCGCCAAGGGAGTCTCACCGTGGGCCAATATGCCATACGGTTCCGCACCCTCGCTTCTGAGCTTGCCTGGGAAAATGAGGCTCTGGTGTCCATCTTCTGGGAGGGTCTTTCCGGTCGGATTAAGGACGAGTTAGCTGGTCGGGACATTCCTACCACTCTGGATGACCTGGTGTCACTAGCTACCCGGATTGGCATCCGGTTCCAAGAACGTGCCAAAGAGACTACCTGGGAGAAATACTTTTCTTGCTCTGCTCCTACTTCCGTGAGACCTGCCTCTCAACCAGTCACTCCGCGGGCGCTCTCGCCTGAACCTATGCAGATCGACCAGACCAAGATGGTCAGATCTCGCCAAGAATCTCGCCGAGCCGAGGGAAGCTGTTTCTATTGTGGCAGTATGGAGCACTTCATCCGTTCCTGCCCGGAAAAGCCGGGAAACGCCAGTGTCTAGGACTGCTCGGAGAGGTCGTCCTAGACAAAAGTAAGCCCTCTCCGTCTCTGACTTTACCGGTCTCTATTGCTTGGGGAGAAAACTGTCACTTTGAACTCGCCCACCTGGATTCTGGAGCAGCTGGAAACCTCATCTCCCAGTCTCTGGTAGAGAGATACCGTATTCCCACCAAGTCCCTGGCTGAACCATTATCAGTCGCCTCCGTGGATGGAAGACTTCTCTCGGAGACCATCCTGCTCGTCACTGAACCCATAACCCTGCAGGTGGGAATGCTGCACTCTGAGGAAATCTCATTCCATGTGCTGTCCGGACTTTCTCACTCCCTGTTGCTAGGTCTACCTTGGCTCCAGACACACGAACCCGTATTGAACTGGCGATCCGGTGAAGTACTCCGATGGGGTCCAGACTGCCATAGGACCTGCCTGGTTCCGGTCCTCCCAGCTCGCCCTCCGCCAACTCCAGCTAATTTACCTGGTCTCCCGGCTCCTTACTGGCCCTATGCGGACGTCTTCGGTAAGAAGGAAGCAGAGACGTTGCCACCCCATAGGCCATATGACTGCCCGATCGACCTGGTACCTGGCACCACTCCTCCCCGTGGGCGTATCTACCCGTTGTCTGCAGCCGAGACCCGGGCCATGTCTGAGTACATTGAAGAGAATCTGGCTAGGGGATTTATCCGAAAATCTATCTCCCCGGCTGGAGCCGGATTCTTCATTGTCAAAAAGAAAGACGGCTCGCTACGTCCCTGTATTGACTACAGAGGACTCAATCTCATCACAGTAAAAAACAAATACCCCCTGCCGCTCATCTCCGAATTGTTTGACCGTCTCAAGGGCGCCAGGATCTTCTCCAAGCTGGATCTACGAGGAGCATATAACATGGTCCGTATCCATCAAGGAGACGAGTGGAAGACGACATTCAATACCTGGGACGGTCACTATGAGTACCTTGTGATGCCCTTCGGTCTCTGTAATGCTCCCGCTGTCTTTCAAGAACTAGTCAACGACATCTTCCGCGACCTCCTGTACTCCTGCGTAGTGGTATACCTGGACGATATCTTGGTCTTCTCTCCGGATCTCCCCACACACCGAAGGGATGTTCGTCAGGTCCTGCTTAGGCTTCGGCAGAACCACCTCTATGCCAAATACGAGAAGTGCCTCTTCGACCAGACCTCCCTACCGTTCTTGGGCTATGTCATCTCCCAGACAGGTCTGCAAATGGATCCCGAGAAGCTCTCTTCCGTTCTAAAATGGCCTCGTCCTGAAGGTTTGAAGGCGATACAGCGATTCCTGGGCTTCGCTAATTACTATCGTCTTTTCATCCCACACTTCTCGTCTCGGACTGCTCCCATATCTGCACTTACCCGTAAGGGGGCTAATCCCAGGACATGGTCGCCTGAAGCCGAGGAGGCCTTCCTTTCCTTAAAGAAAGCCTTCGCCTCTGCTCCCGTCCTGCACCGTCCGGACTGTAATAAACAATTCTACCTGGAGGTTGATGCCTCCTCCTCCGGAGCGGTACTCACCCAAAAATCTTCTACCGGGAGAATGGTAACCTGCGGCTTCTTCTCCAAAATCTTCTCCTCGTCTGAGCGCAACTACTCCATAGGAGACCGTGAATTGTTAGCCATCAAATTGGCACTGGGGGAGTGGCGCTATCTGCTTGAAGGGGCTCTCTACCCGGTAATTATCTACACGGATCACAAAAACCTGGCATATCTCCAAAATGCCCAGAGACTCAATCCTCGCCAGGCCCGGTGGTCGTTGTTTTTTGCCCGCTTCGACTTCATTCTTCATTTCCGTCCGGCGGACAAGAACGTCAAAGCTGATGCCTTGTCCCGGTCCTTCCTGTCCTCCGATCAAGAGGAGTAGCCTACGCACATCATCGACTCCTCCAAGGTGATGAAAGTGGCCCCCTTGGATCTGACTCGTCTCCCACCCGGTAAGACGTTTGTAGCTGTACCAGATCGGGAGAGGGTTCTTCGCTGGGGACATTCTTCTATGCTAGCTGGCCATGCTGGCCAAAAGAAGACCTTCCAACTCATTACCCGGCATTACTGGTGGCCTACCCTGCGTAAGGACGTGGTAGACTTCGTCGCGACCTGCTCATCCTCTGCCCGTAACAAAGTTCCCAGACATCTACCAGCCGGCCATCTCCTGCCCCTTCCCGTACCTGCTGCTCCTTGGCAGCACATTGCTATGGACTTTATCACCGATCTTCCTATTTCTGCCGGTTGTACAGTCATTTGGGTTGTCGCTGACCGCTTTTCTAAGATAGCCCACTTCATTCCCCTGCCTGGTCTCCCATCTGCACCCGAGCTGGCTAAAGACTTTATCCGCCACATATTCCGTCTCCATGGCCTGCCCCTCCACATCGTGTCGGATCGTGGGGTTCAGTTCACCTCACGCTTCTGGAGAGCCACATGTAAGCTGCTAGACATCACCCTGGACTTCTCCTCCGCTTACCACCCACAGTCCAATGGTCAAGTGGAGCGGATCAATCAGATCCTGACCAGTTACCTCCGGCACTTCGTTAATGCACACCATTCGGACTGGGTGGATCTCCTACCATGGGCCGAGTTCTCTTACAATAACCATGAGAGCGAATCCTCTTCCAAATCCCCTTTCTTTATAGTCGGTGGCCAACATCCCCGGATTCCACTTCCTGTCTCCGTTTCTGTGGACAACCCTGCTGCGGAGTCTCTTGTCAGCGAATTTTCTACTATTTGGGAGAGTACCAGGTCCGCTCTTCTTCTGTCCTCTGAGCGGATGAAGAGATATGCTGATAAGAGACGTCTGGATCCGCCTCAATTCCGTCCGGGAGACAAGGTTTGGCTCTCGTCCAAACATGTGCGGCTCAAAGTACCCTCCTTCAAGTTGGGCCCTCGATTCATCGGTCCCTTCGAAGTCCTCAGGCAAATTAACCCTATGGCCTACAAATTAAAACTCCCGGCCACCCTACGGATTCCCAACTCCTTCCACGTATCTCTCCTCAAACCCGTTGTCTTTAACTCTTTTTCCAATAATCCAGGTGCCCCTCCTGCTCCGGTTTCCGCTGATGACGTCTTTGAGGTAGAGAGTATTCTGGCCTCCAAGAGGGTAAGAGGAAAGACCTTTTTTCTGGTAGATTGGAAGGGGTTTAGTCCTGAGGAGAGAACTTGGGAACCCAGGGAGAACATCAACGCCCCGCTTCTCCTTGAAAAATTTCTTTCTGGCCAAAAACAGAGGGAGCCTAAAGGGGGGGGGGGGTACTGTAGCATCGGCGTCTCTGCCCCGTACTAGGCAGAGACGCCGTCCCTCTCACCTCCCCGCTCCTGGCGCGGCGTCCTCCAGCGCTTCTCTCTCCGCTGCTTCCGGCACGCGCTCCTTCCCCGGCAGTGTGCTTAGGGCGCGCGCGCGCTCCCCCTCTCTTAAAGGGACCGCGCGCGCCATCCTAAAGAGTCCCCGGCCAATTGCCGGAGGACCTCCCATATATAAGGCAGCTCCTCCAAAATGGAGGTGCCCGAGCAATGTTGTTGCAAAGCCTTCACTCTGCTTCAGCCCTCAGGTACCGTTGCCAGTTACCTGCCAGATTCCTGCTTGTTACCTGCCTGTCACCTGCCTGATTCCTGCCTGTTACCTGCCAGACCAGTCATCTGCCAGATTCCTGCTTGATACCTGCCTGATATCCGCTTACCAGCTTGCAAGCCTGCGGTCTGACGGTCTGCTCTCCGACACCTGTCAGTCTGTCTGTGGACCAGCCTGCCCGCTCACCTGGGAGCGCTCACCTGTTACTTGCCTGCTAGCCTACCTGGAGGCTCTGCCGTCACTTGCCGTGACCACCTGCCTGTCCAGAGACTCTTGCCCGCTCACCTGGGAGTGTCCACCCGCTACCTGTCTGCTAGTGTACCTGGAGGTTCTGCCGTCACTTGCCGTGACCACCTGCCTGTCCAGAGACTCTCGCCCGCTCACCTGGGAGCGCTCACCAGCCACCAGCCCGCTGCCCTTCTACCCAGAGACTGTCCCTGTCACTTGCCGTGACTACCTGCCCTTCTACCCAGAGACTGTCCCTGTCACTTGCCGTGACTACCTGCCCGTCTTCCCTGGGAGCCACCCGCTTCCTTACAAGGACTGCCCCCTTGTATAGTTGCACAGAGGTTCCACCTCCCAGACCCGTTACAAAGAGTCTGATGGTGTGGACTTCAAAGGAAGGAAACATAAGTGAGGGAACCGGGGGGATGACCAGGAAAGCACATTGTGAGGAAAGGAGCAGACCAACACCTCCACCCTGTCTGTTGCCAGGTCTGGCGGTATGTGAAAATTTCAGCCCACCAAACGAGAGAGCAGCAGCAGCGGTGGTGTCTGGCTGCTGAATCCAGGTTTCTGTGATAGCCAGAAGGTTAAGGGAATTAGAGAGGGATCACTAATCACGTTCACGCCAGTCAGTCCGGGCGCGAGCGCAACAACAGAGAATATAATATACACCTGTTTATATGGGATATGTGTGCATTCTCCTATTATCTACATATATGTCATGTTCATTCTCCACCTAACAAGCAGAGGGAATATAATATACACCTGTTTATATGGGATGTGTGTTCAATCCCCTATTATCTACATATATGTCATGTTCATTCTCCACCTACCAAGCACAGGGAATATAACAGTGGGATACCACAGGGGTCAGTATTGGGCCCCCTTCTTTTTAACATATTTATTAATGATCTTGTAGGGGGCATACAGAGTAATATTTCAATATTTGCAGATGACACTAAACTCTGCAGGGTAATCAATACAGAGGAGGACAATTTTATATTACAACAGGATCTATGTAAACTAGAAGCTTGGGCTGATAAATGGCAAATGAGCTTTAATGGGGATAAATGTAAGGTAATGCACTTGGGCAGAGGAAATAAAATGTATAATTATATGTTTAATTGTAAAACACTGGGCAAAACTGTAACTGAAAAAGACCTGGGTGTATTGGTGGACGACAAGCTCACGTTTAGTGGCCAGTGTCAGGCTGCTGCTGCAAAGGCAAATAAAATAATGAGATGCATTAAAAGAGGCATAGATGCTCATGAGGAGAACATAATTTTACCTCTATACAAGTCATTAGTGCGACCACACTTAGAATACTGTGTACAGTTCTGGTCTCCGGTGTATAAGAAAGACATAGCTGAACTAGAGCGGGTGCAGAGAAGAGCGACCAAGGTTATTAGAGGACTGGGGGGGTCTGCAATACCAAGACAGGTTATTACACTTGGGGTTATTTACTGTG
The DNA here is from genome assembly GCF_046119375.1 of Phyllobates terribilis. Lineage (NCBI taxonomy): Eukaryota > Metazoa > Chordata > Amphibia > Anura > Dendrobatidae > Phyllobates > Phyllobates terribilis. Next base: position 13,765,714 of record NW_027362761.1, on the reverse strand, counting down.
GAAAAAAGAAGGCTTAGGGGTGATCTTATTACTATGTACAAGTATATGAGGGGACAGTACAAAGACCTTTCTACTGATCTTTTTACTCTGAGGTCTGAGACGGGGACAAGGGGGCATCTTCTACGTCTGGAGGAAAAAAGGTTTAAACATAATCACAGACGGGGATTCTATACTGTAAGAGCAGTGAGACTATGGAACTCTCTGCCGCATGATGTTGTAATGAGTGATTCACTGTTAAAATTTAAGAAGGGCATGGATGCCTTTCTTGAAAAGTATAATATTACAGGTTATAAATACTAGATTCCTTGATAGGGCGTTGATCCAGGGAACTAGTCTGATTGTCGTATGGAGTCGGGAAGGAATTTTTTTCCCCAATGTGGAGCTTAGTGTTTGCCACACGGGTTTTTTTTGCCTTCCTCTGGATCAACAAGTTAGGCTATGGGTTGAACTAGATGGACTTAGTCTTCCTTCAACCTTAAAACTATGTAATATACACCTGTTTATACGGGATATGTGTGCATTCTCCTATTATCTACATATATTTCATGCTCATTCTCCACCTAGCAAGCACAGGGAATATAATATACACCTGTTTATATGGGATATGTGTGCATTCTCCTATTATCTACATATATGTCATGTTCATTCTCCACCTAACAAGAACAGGGAATATAATATACACCTGTTTATATGAAATATGTGTGCATTGTCCTATTATCTACATATATGTCATGTTCATTCCCCACCTACAAAGCACAGGGAATATAATATACACCTGTTTATATGGGATATGTATTCATTCCCTTATTATCTACATATATTTCATGTTCATTCCCCACCTATCAAGCACAGGGAATATAATATACACCTGTTTATATGGGATATGTGTTCAATCCCCTATTATCTACATATATGTCATATTCATTCTCCACCTATCAAGCACAGGGAATATAATATACACCTGTTTAGAACCAACTGTGTAGTCCCTGTGCTGCAACAGGACTACAGATACTTTATTTATCACACATCTTTCGTGCTGTTAACGGAGATAGTGTGAATTCCTATTCCCGCTCTGGTGTGCTGTAACACGGAGGGGAATGTTATTTAAGTTGGTTGTTTTACCTTCTCTCCCAGAAGGTGTTCGGCAGCAGTCCACCAGGCTGCATCGCGGACCCCGGGGTCGGTTGCGTTCCATTATAATAAAGTTGTTTGCAACCGTCCCCTTAACAGTGCCCTGTCAGGTTTAATAAGTGGGATTTCTTGCCTTATAAATGGGGTTGGGAACATCAGTTGTGTTGTGCAGAAGTCTGGTGGATATACAGCTGATAGTCCTACTGAATAGACTGTTAGAATTTGTATTATGGCAAGAAAAAAGCAGCTAAGTAAAGAAAAACGACTGGCCATTATTACTTTAAGAAATGAAGGTCAGTCAGTGCGAAAAATTGGGAAAACTTTGAAAGTGTCCCCAAGTGCAGTTGCAAAAACCATCAAGCGCTACAAAGAAACTGGCTCACATGAGGACCGCCCTAGGAAAGGAAGACCAAGAGTCACCTCTGCTTCTGATGATAAGTTTATCCGAGTCACCAGCCTCAAAAATCACAGGTTTACAGCAGCTCAGATTAGAGACCAGGTCAATGCCACACAGAGTTCTAGCTGCAGACACATCTCTTCAACAACTGTTAAGAGGAGACTTTGTGCAGCAGGCCTTCAGGGTAAAATAGCTGCTAGGAAACCACTGCTAAGGACAGGCAACAAGCAGAAGAGATTTGATTGGGCTAAAGAGTACAAAAAATGGACATTAGACCAGTGGAAATCTGTGCTTTGGTCTGAGGAGTCCAAATTTGAGATCTTTGGTTCCAACCACCGTGTCTTTGTGCGACGCAGAAAAGGTGAACAGATGGACTCCACATGCCTGGTTCCCACCGTGAAGCATGGAGGAGGAGGTGTGATGGTGTGGGGGTGCTTTCCTGGTTACAATGTTGGGGATTAATTCAAAATTGAAGGCATACTGAACCAGCATGGCTACCACAGCATCTTGCAGCAGCATGCTATTCCATCCGGTTTGCGTTTAGTTGGACCATCATTTATTTTTCAACAGAACAATGACCCCAAACACACCTCCAGGCTGTGTAAGGGCTATTTGACCAAGAAGGAGAGTGATGGGGTGCTACGCCAGATGACCTGGCCTCCACAGTCACCAGACCTGAACCCAATCGAGATGGTTTGGGGTGAGTTGGACCGCAGAGTGAAGGCAAAAGGGCCAACAAGTGCTAAGCATCTCTGGGAACTCCTTCAAGATTGTTGGAAGACCATTTCCGGTGACTACCTCCTTGAAGCTCATCAAGAGAATGCCAAGAGTGTGCAAAGCAGTCATCAAAGCAAAAGGTGGCTACTTTGAAGAACCTAGAATATAATACATATTTTAAGTTGTTTCACACTTTTTTGTTAAGTATATAATTCCACATGTGTTAATTCATGGTTTTTGATGCCTTCAGTGTGAATGTACAATTTTCATAGTCATGAAAATACAGAAAAATCTTTTAATGAGGTGTGTCCAAACTTTTGGTCTGTACTGTACATATATGTCATGTTCATTCCCCACCTATCAAGAACAGGGAATATAATGTACACGTGTGTATATGAGATATGTGGTCATTCTCCTATTATCTACATATATTTCATGTTCATTCCCCACCGATCAAGCACTGGGAATATAATATACACCTGTTTATGTGGGATATGTGTTCATTCTCCTATTATCTACATATATGTCAAGTTCATTCCCCACCTAACAAGCACTGGGAATATAATATACACCTGTTTATATGGGATATGTGTTCATTCCCCTATTATCTACATATACACTACCGTTCAAAAGTTTGGGGTCATTTAGAAATTTCATTATTTTTGAAAGAAAAGCACATTTTTTTTCAATGAAGCTAACATGCCAGCTGTGTGCCCACAATGCGTTTTTTAAGCGTTTCCGCAGCGGCAAAAACGCTACAGAAATGCTTAGAAAACGCATGGTAGCAGGCCTGCCATGCTCCCCAATGATAATCCGCATGTGTTGTGCACATGCTGTAGAAATTTCCGCTTTGGGTTATCATTGCAGAAAAAACACAGCACTACCAATTATTTTGCGGAAGCGCTGCGTTTTCGCTGCCATTGACTTGCATTGAATCGCATGGATTCCGCATCACTGCATCTGTAGATGCGGAATCCAAGCATTTCAATGTGCGGATGGTACCTGTCTGTAGGACAGGAGACTCTCCTCCGGACCAGGGTACCATAGAACCTGTGAAAAAAAGAATAAAATAAAAAATATACATTATACTTTACCTTCTGATGGCCCCTGTTGTCTTTCTCTTCACTTGCTGGCAGCTCGCGGTGGACTCAAGGACCTGCGCTGACGTCATAGTCATGTGACGGCAGGTCCTTCAGTGCACAGCGAGCTGCCGGCAGCCAGGACGGAGCGAATAAAGACTCTGGGGGCCATCAGAAGATAAGTATAGATTTATTTTTTACCATTCTTTAAGGTCACAGTATATAAATCCATGCCTTTTGCATGGATTTATATAGTGTGACCAAGTTGACAAGCACTTTCCAAGTGATGCTAAAATCGCTTGGAAAGCGCTTGTCAACCCGCATGCGGAAATGCATGTGAAGAACGCTTCACATCCGCTTGTCCCTGGCAGGAAAAACGCATGTACAATCCACATGTACAATCCGCATGTACAATCCGCATTCGTTTTTTCTGCCAGGGAGATGCAGAAACGCTCAGGAAAAAATCCGGAGCATTTCTGCATCGTGGGCACATAGCCTAAATGAATCAGAAATACACTCTATACAGTACATTGTTAATGTGGTAAATGACTATTCTAGCTGCAAACGTCTTGTTTTTTTTGCAATATCTATATAGGTGTATAGAGGCCCATTTCCAACAACCACCACTCCAGTGTTTTAATGGTACATTGTGTTTGCTAACTGTGTAAGAAGGCTAATGGATATTTAGAAAACCCTATAAAACCCTTGCACAAGTATGTTAGCCCAGCTGAAAACAGTTTGGCTGATTTGAGAAGCTATAAATTGACCTTCCTTTGAGCTAGTTGAGAATCTGGAGCATTACATTTGTTTGTTCTATGAAACTCTCAAAATGGCCAGAAAGAGAAATTTCATGTGTATTCTTGTTCTTAGAAATGAAGGCTATTCCATGTGAGAAATTGCCAAGAATCTGAAGATTTCCTACAACAGTGTGTACTACTCCCTTCAGAGGAGAGCACAAACAGGCTCTAACCAGAGTAGAAAGAGAAGTGGGAGGCCCCGCTGCACAACTGAGCAACAAGAAAAGTACATTAGAGTCTCTAATTTGAGAAATCAACGCCTCACAGCTCCTCAACTGGCAGCTTCATTAAATAGTACATGCAAAACGCCAGTGTCAACGTCTACAGTGAAGAGGCGACTCCGGGATGCTGGCCTTCAGGGCAAAGTGGCAAAGAAAAAGCCATATCTGAGACTGGCTAATAAAAGGAAAAGATTAATATGGGCAAAAGAACACAGACATTGGACAGAGGAAGATTGGAAAGAAGTTTTATGGTCAGACAAATCAAAGTTTGAGGTGTTTGGATCACACAGAAGAACATTTGTGAAACGCAGAACTGAAAAGATGCTGAAAGAGTGCCTGACGCCATCTGCCAAGCATGGTGGAGGTAATGTGATGGTCTGGGGTTGCTTTGGTGCTGGTAAAGTGGGAGATTTGTACAAGGTAAATGGGATTTTAAATAAGGAAGGCTATCACTCCATTTTGCAACGCCATGCCATACCCTGTGGACAGCGCTTGATTGGAGCCAATTTCATCCTATAACAGGACAATAACCCAAAGCACAACTCCAAATTATGCATGAACTATTTAGGGAAGAAGCAGGCAGCTGGTATTCTATCTGTAATGGAGTGGCCAGCGCACTCACCAGATCTCAACCCCATTGAGCTGTTGTGGGAGCAGCTAGACCGTATGGTACGCAAAAAAGTGCCCATCAAGCCAATCCAACTTGTGGGAGCAAGACACGATGTCCCAGATGTGCTCAATCGGATTCAGGCCTGGGAAACGGGTGAGCCAGTCCATAGCTTCAATGCCTTCATCTTGCAGGAACTGCTGACACACTCCAGCCGCAAGAGGTCTGGCATTGTCCTGCATTAGGAGGATCCCAGCGCCAACCGCAACAGCATATGGTCTCACAAGGGATCTGAGGATCTCATCTTGGTACCTAATGGCAGTCAAGCTACCCCTGGTGAGCACATGGAGGGCTGTGCGGCCATCCAAAGAAATGCCACCCCACACCATTACTGACCCACTGCCAAACCGGTCATGCTGAAGGATGTTGCAGGCAGCAGATCGCTCTCCACGGCGTCTCCAGACTCTGTCACATGTGCTCATTGTGAACCAGCTGTCATCTGTGAAGAGCACAGGGCGCCAGTGGCGACTTTGCCAATCCTGTTGTTCTGTGGCAAATGCCAAGCGTCCTGCACGGTGTTGGGCTGTGAGCACAACCCCCATCTGCGGACGTCGGGCCTTCATACCACCCTCATGGAGTCGGTTTCTAACCATTTGTGCAGACACATACCCGTTTGTGGCCTGCTAGAGGTCATTTTACAGGGCTCTGGCAGTGCTCCTCCTAGCACAAACGTGGAGGTAGTGGTCCTGCTGCTGGGTTGTTGCCCTCCTACGGCCCCCTTCACGTCTCCTGGTGTACTGGCCTGTCTCCTAGAAGCACCTCTAGCCTCTGGACACTACGCTGACAGACACAGCAAACCTTCTTGCCACAGATCGCATTGATGTGCCATCCTGGATGAGTAGCACTACCTGAGCAACTTCTGTGGGTTGTAGAGTCCGTCTCATGCTACCACGAGTGTGAAAGCACAACCAACATTCTAAAGTGACCAAAACATCAGCCAGAAAGCATTGGTACTGAGATGTGGTCTGTGGCCCCCACCTGCAGAACCACTCCTTTATTGAGTGGGTCTTGATAATTGCCAATAATTTCCATCTATTGTCTATTCCATTTGCACAACAGCATGTGAAATTGATTGTCAATCAGTGTTGCTTCCTAAGTGGACAGTTTGATTTCACAGAAGTTTAATTTACTTGGAGTTATATTCTGTTGTTTAAGTGTTCCCTTTATTTTTTTGAGCAGTGTATTTCATGTTCATTCCCCACCTATCAAGCACAGGGAATATAATATACACCTGTTTATATGGGATACGTGTGCATTCTCCTATTATCTACATACAGTGGGTACAGAAAGTATTCAGACCCCTTTAAATTTTTCACTCTTTGTTTCATTGCAGCCATTTGGTAAATTCTAAAAAGTTCATTTTTTTTCTCATTAAAGTACACTCTGCACCCCATCTTGACTGGAAAAAAACAAATGTAGAAATTTTTGCAAATTTATTAAAAAAGAAAAACTGAAATATCACATGGTCATAAGAATTCAGTCCCTTTGCTCAGTATTGAGTAGAAGCACCCTTTTGAGCTAGTACAGCCATGAGTCTTCTTGGGAATGATGCAACAAGTTTTTCACACATGGATTCGGGGATCCTCTGCCATTCTTCCTTGCAGATCCTCTCCAGTTCCATCAGGTTGGATGGTGAACGTTGGTGGACAGCCATTTTCAGGTGTCTCCAGAGATGCTCAATGGGGTTTAGGTCAGGGCTCTGGGATGGTCAAGAATTGTCACAGAGTTGTTCTGAAGCCACTCCTTTGTTATTTTGGCTGTGTGCTTAGGGTCATTGTCTTGTTGGAAGGTGAACCTTCGGCCAAGTCTGAGGTCCAGAGCACTCTGGAAGAGATTTTCATCCAGGATATCTCTGTACTTGGCCGCATTCATGTTTCCTTCAATTGCAACCAGTCGTCCTGTCCCTGCAGCTGAAACTACCCCCATAGCATGATGCTGCCACCACCATGTTTCACTGTTGGGATTGTATTGGGCAGGTGATGAACAGTGCCTGATTTTCTCCACACATACCGCTTAGAATTATCACCAAAAATTTCTATCTTCGTGTCATTAGACCAGAGAATCTTATTTCTCATAGTCTGGGAGTCCTTCATGTGTTTTTGAACAAACTCTATATGGGCTTTCATATGTCTTGCAATGAGGAGAGGCTTCCGCCGGGCCACTCTGCCATAAAGGCCAGACTGGTGGAGGGCTGCAGTGATAGTTGACTTTGTGGAACTTTCTCCCATCTCCCTACTGCATCTCTGGAGCTCAGCCACAGTGATTTTGGGGTTCTTCTTTACCTCTCTCACCAAGGCTCTTCTCCCACGATTGCTCAGTTTGGCTGGACGGCCAGTTCTAGGAAGACTTCTGGTGGTTCTAAACTTCTTCCATTTAAGTATTATGGATGCCACTGTGCTCTTAGGAACCTTGAGTAATGCAGAAATTCTTTTGTAACCTTGGCCAGATCTGTGCCTTGCCACAATTCTGTCTCTGAGCTCCTTGGGCAGTTCCTTTGAGCTTATGATTTTCATTTGGTCTGACATGCACTGTGAGCTGTGAGGTCTTATATAGCCAGGTGTGTGCCTTTCCAAATCAAGTCCTGTCAGTTTAATTAAACACAGCTGGACTCCAATGAAGGAGTAGAACCATCTCAAAGAGGATCACAAGGAAATCGACAGAATGTGACTTAAATATGAGTGCCTGAGCTAAGGGTCTGAATACTTATGACCATGTGATATTTCAGTTTTTCTTTTTTAATAAATTTGCAAAAATTTCTACTCTTCTGTTTTTTTTTTCAGTCAAGATGGGGTGCAGAGTGTACTTTAATGAGGAAAAAAATGAACTTTTTAGAGTTTACCAAATGGCTGCAATGAAACAGAGTGAAAAAAAAGGGGTCTGAATACTTTCTGTACCCACTGTAAATGTCATGTTCATTCCCCACCTATCAAGTACAGGGAATATAATATACACTTGTTTATATGGGATAAGATGCACAAGAAACCCATTATAATTTCCATATTTTGGACCAGTAAGGTCTGTTCGTTCTTTTTACTACGTCTTCATTTGATAAGGGGGTCTCCAGGTAGTGGCCCCCTCGCGCCAGTCTGATAAACTGCAAGTAGCTGCAGCCACCCGGATAATGCAACCTACAGACTGAAAAAATACAATAAGCAGAGTAGAAATGGTCAAAACGGCTCAATCCCCCATCTTTACTCAGAAAATGGATGCGGGTGGCTCCCCACATGGCGCCTCAGCTGCCCGCTCTCTGCCACAGCCACGTAGCACGACTCCCGCCGGCGCATGATCCCTTTATGAGACCCGGCTCTGACCTTGACCTCCCCTCACACCCCGCCCCAGCATTGAACCCTTATCATCTCGCACTTTCTCTACCACGCGATTTAGCCCTTCTTGCTCGCCGTCCGTCAGTCGCAGCGCGTTGACGTAGCCGTGAGTCATCTCCAGAGCAGCGGAAAATGGCGGAGGCTTTACCGGAGGCCGGGCGGTACTTCTGTCATAGCTGTTCGTCCGAGATCAGTCCTCGTCTGCCGGTAAGATGGGAAAGGGAGGCTACGACGGGGCAACAGCAAGACTGAAGAGCTTCAGGACAGTGAGCTGAACCGAGCGGCGGCTCCTGTCAGGTGTGCGGGGGAGGACGCAGCCTCCGAGCCCAGAGTGCATGGCCGCGGCTGCCCCATCCCGGGGGTCTGCCAGCACAGAGCCTCACGCTGGGGCTGACTAGGAATGGCGCTGCCTCTCCTTACTGCGACCTTTCTAGTGTGTGAGGCAGCAGCTGCCACCCGCGGCGCCCGTTTCCCTGACTACCGGCCTCCTCCAGTCCTGAGGTAAATACCCAGGCCTCCTGCCATCTCTGTGGCCCCTGGACACGGGTGGATAATGTAATCCTTGCTAGCCCACTCACCAGCCTATGGCCAGTCTCACAAGCAATCCCTAATTATTTCGGTGGGGTCTGACTGACTGATGAGACGTTCAGAATTCATGAACTAAAGACTGGCGTCAGCCCCCCCACCGGCCGTCTATATGGGCATGCAGGTCATAGGATTGAATAAAGTGATACCTTGATATCTGTGATCCCATGTCTTATTCCAGAGATATCCATGATATATATATATAGTGTTCAGTGTCCGGCCCATAGCCCTGATCTGCATGAGAATCTGCCTCCAGAGCTTATTATAAATAAAAGGTGGCATTACCAGTGTGATGTGCAATGGCTGCTCTCCTGGTCTCACTGCAGATAGTTAATTTCAAAAAATGACGTGGAGTCCCCCCTATTTTTGATAGCCAGCTAATATTAGAATATTATCAGGCTGGGCAGGTCACTGGTTATTGGTGCCTTCCCAGCCTAAACATACCAGCCTGCTGTCTCCCCAGATTTGGCGCATCACATTAGATGCACCAATTCTGGCGCTTTGCTTGGCTCTTTCCGATTGCTCTGGTGCGGTGGCATTCGAGGTAATGATAGTTGAGGTTGATGATAGCTGTGATTTGTCAAACACAGCTGGCATCAAGCCCAGGGGTAAGTAATGGACATTTGAATAAAGACACCCCCCCCCCACTATCACTCGTTGACCAATTTATTAAAAAAAAAAAATCCCTTGCAGGTCCACCGAATCTTAATTAGTCCAGAAAAGAGTACGTGAAAAACATATAAAAAGACAGAAATAAACATAAGAGACAGTCCTCGTTCACCAATTTGTAAAAATGTTCCCAGAGCTGACGTAGTCAGTTTCCCAAATCTTGCTCCAGCGACTGTGAATAGCAGTAAAGTTCCTGCTATTCACAGGCAACAGGTAGTGACTACAATGCTCAGCGAGACATATGATGTATTTTTATGTCATGAAGGGGTTAAAGGGAACCTGACAGCTGATACCCATGATCCACAGGCCCATGTATCCAGCACTGACTGCAATATCTCAGCCAGGGATGTTGGACTCTAAAACGCTGCGGCATTTCAGAGAAAACATATTTTAGAGACCGCCAGGGAAAGATCCACATGGGAAACTGGTCAGACAGAGGTGTCCCTGGTGGCTTCTCCCGCAGGCTACAAGTGACTGGCAGGTCTCTGCATTATATGCGCAATTAGGGCTCTTTCACAGGTCCTTGTTTCCAGTACATGTAGTGTCCGTTTTCACACGTACCGGAGACACTGACACACGTAGACCCGTTCAAATGAATGGGTTTGTGCACATGTCCGTGTGATTCCATGGACCGTGTGTCTGTGTGTAAAACACGCTGACATGTCCGTTTTTTACCCGGTGCACGGCCCGCAAAACGTCCCATGCTGATGACATCCATGTGTCATCCTTGTGACATGTACTGGTACCCGTGTGCCGCATGAGGATCACACATACTGGCGCCTGGGAATCCGTGTTAAAGTTACTGCTGCTCCCAAGCTCCGGGTGCTGAAAGAATCTCATCATTGTCCCCTGCTTGCGTTGCGATCAGCACCAATAGGGAACAATGTTGAGAGTAGTATTCTGCTGCGGTGTCTAACTGCAAAAATAATAAAATAAAAAAATCATTCTACTCACCGGTCCAACGATTAAATAAGTGTCCCGCGCTGTAATCCAACTGACCGCACACGCTGAGGAGCAGAGAATGACTCACTGCAGCAAGTGGGCCCCTGTACTGTGCTGATCTCATCAGCGGTGTCCTGTCACTCACTGAGCTCAGCACAGTACCAGAAATATCAGGACCGGCCTTAGGCATAGAGCGGTCAGTCACTGTCAGCAGAGTTGAGAAGCCAGCCTGTACGAAGAGCCTACGGTGCTGCTCACTGTGTGCTAATAAAGTATATTTTTCTCTGAAATGCTGCAGCATTTCAGAGTCAAACATTCCTGGATGGGACACTGCAGTCAGTGCCGGATACATGGGGCCCACAGTTTGGCCGTATGTACAGTTGTGCTCAAAAGTTTACCTAAGTTTACAAACCCCGGCAGAATTTTTCCTTTCTTGGCCTTGTTTCAGAATGAATGATAACAAAAACTTTTTCTCCAGTCATGGTTATTAGTTGGGTGAAGCCATTTATTGTCAAACTACTGTGTTCTCTTTTTAAATCTTAATGACAACCAAAAACAACTAAGTAACCCTGATCAAAATTTCACATACCCCAGTTCTTAATACCGTGTATTGCCCCCTCTAACATCAGTGACAGCTTGAAGTCTTTTGTGGTAGTTGTGGATGAGGTTCTTTATTTTCTCAGATGGTGAAGCTGCCCATTCTTCTTGGGGAAAAAGCCTCCAGTTCCTGTAAATTTCTGGGCTGTCTAGCATGAACTGCACGCTTGAGATCTCCCCAGAGTGGCTCAATGATATTGAGATCAGGAGACTGAGATGGCCACTCCAGAACCTTCACTTTGTTCTGCTGTAGCCAATGACAGGTCGACTTGGCCTTGTGTTTTGGATCGTTGTCATGTTGGAACGTCCAAGTACGTCCCATCCGCAGCTTCCGGGCTGATGAGTGCAAATTTGCCTCCAGTATTTGCTGATAACGTGCTGCATTCATCTTTCCTTCAACTTTTACCAAGTTTCCTGTGCCTTCATAGCTCACACATCCCAAAACATCAGCGATCCACCTCCGTGCTTTACTGTAGGAATGGTGTTCCTTTCATCATAGGCCTTGACCTCTCTCCAAATGTAACATTTATGGTTGTGGCAAAAAAGTACAATTTTGGTCTCATCACTCCAAATTACCTTGTTCCAGAAGTTGTGAGGCTTGTCTCTGTGCTGTTTGGCGTATTGTAGGCGAGATGCTTTGTGGCATCTGTGCAGTAATGGCTTTCTTCTGGTGACTCAACCATGCTGCCCATTTTTCTTCAAGTGCCTCCTTATTGTGCATCTTGAAACAGCCACACCGCTATTTTTCAGAGAGTCCTGAATTTCAGCTGATGTTATTTGTGGGTTTTTCTTTGCATCCCGAACAATTTTCCTGGCAGTTGTGGCCGTAATTTTTGTTGGTCTACCTAACCGTGGTTTGGTTTTTACAGAGCCCCTGATTTTCCATTTGTTAATCACAGTTTGAACGCTGCTGACTGGTATTATCAATTCCTTGGATATATTTTTGTATCCCTTTCCTGTTCTACAGTTCAACTACCTTTTCCAATAGATTCGTTGACAATTCTTTTGCTTTCCCCGTGACTCACAATCCAGAAACGTCAGTGGCTGGATGAAAGATGCAAGAGTCTGGATCCCAGAAACTCACTCAGCTTTTATGTACACACACTGATTACAAGCAAACTGGTCACAGGTGAGGATGTTAATTTTAGTAACCATTAAAACCTAGTTGTGTCAAATTCTGTGCATGTTATCAGGCAAAAATCACCAGGGGATGTGAACTTTTGATCAGGGTCATTTGGATGTTTTTGGTTGTCATTAAGATTTAAAAAGCGAAAACACAGTAGTTTGACAATAAATGGCTTCACCCAACCAATAACCATGAGTGGAGGAAAAAAAAAGTTTTTATCATTCATATTCTCTGAAACAAGGCCAAGAAAGGAAAAATTCTGCCGGGGTATGTAAACTTTTGAGCACAACTGTATCAGGTTTACTTTAAATGTATTTATAAACCTATATGATCACATGTGGCACTTCAGCCCCACCACACGGGGGCTTTCTCAAATTTGTAAAGGAGCTGAAATGCCGCATGTGACCATATGTGAATATATGTATGTACTAAATACATGGGCATCACATACACATATGTACACAGATACATAGACATGACACACAGAAACATATTAGACATGCAATATATATAGATAGATAGATAGATAGATAGATAGATATACACACACACACACACACACACACACACACACACACACACACACACACACACACTTACTCTCTCTGCACATGATGCATTTCTCTCGGGTGCAGCTTCTCATCCGCCAGGGCCTGACTGCAGAGCGCTCTTGGCTGAAGGCAGGAGGGGGAGAGTGGAGCAGTAAGCTACAGAGCAGGGACCATGTTGAAAGCACTGCAGCACCTCTGCTCTACTGAAGGCCTGAGCTGGTCGGCGGAGCCTCCTCTCCTGCACTTGCAGAGCAGTGAGTCCACATAGTACAATCAGAGATGAAGAAGTGGGTCCTTCGGACTCCTGGCCCACCGAATCCTCTGGAGGTCCTGACCGAGCCTGGTTGTTTTCAACTGTATCTGCAGCCCAAGGATGCATCTCTACACTAACTTTTTTTTTTTAAATTCATCAGATGTTTCTTTAAAGTGACTTATATGCTATATGCATGCACTAGGGATTCTAAAACAAGGCGTCATCAGGGGGTTGGTGCTTCCTACCTGCCCCAGTTGCTGTCACCACTTTGAAACAAGTGTCATCGGTGAAGTCTGCTTCAGGGGCTGGGCTAGTTGTTGCTCTACAGAGCATGTGTCAGTTGTCAATTTTGATGCATGCTTTATATTCCTTTTGAATATGCAGTGAAAGTGTGCTTCCTCGTCAGGTCTGTAGAGAAGTAATGAGCCAGCAAGAGAGCACACGGTCAGTACTATAACGCAGTGAGCAATGTGCACATTCTGAGCATGTCTGAACTGGCACATGCTCAGTAGAACAGGGACTAGCCCAGCCCCTGAAATGGACGTCCCTCATTATGCTTCATTTCATGGTGGTGACAGCAGCGAGGGAAGTGACCACTGCGCCAGCCCCCTGATGATGTCCTCTTTTGAGAATCTCCAGTGCATGTTTTGAATAGAGAGGGAACAGTAGGGAATTTTTAATTTTAGTACATTAGAAAAGTAGTTAGATCATTGAATTAAATAGACATTTAGTATGAAATGTATCTTTGGTTTTGAACAACCACAGCTAGCAGCAGCCCATAGGTGTTGTCACCCCCCATTCACCATACCGTGGATGCACAAAATTTCCCTTTGCCTCCATATTTCTGCCTTTATATCTTGCTGTAGTTTTGTCACTGGATGTAAACCTGGGGGCTCAGGATGAACAGTGCTATATTTCCTGACTGGATTGGCTGCGCTGCGGTGTCTGGTATTGTAGGCCAAAATCTGAAACTAATATAAATGAGATTAATACAACATGCTGCATGTGTGGGTTATTGTATGGCGATATCCTGGAATACCTTTTTAATGGTTACTATGCAGTATTTTAACAGCACAGAGGAAACTCTAATTTTCTGCTCACATGTCTGGGACTCCAGCTTGTCTATTCTTAAAAAAGACACACACACACTGAATGTTCCAAATGAAGCCTTTTGCTAACTTGTAAACAGAGACATGTGGGCCCCATTGATTGTCATGAGGTGTGCCTATTTTCCATTATATGTCCATTTTTATGAAGGAAGAGAGATCACATCATTCAGAACATTTTCTTCCGTTCTAAAGAACTGTCCCCAAACGTAAACCAAATCAGCTCCATTATAATCAATTGGATTCTTCTGCTTCCTTTTGCATCAGTTAACAAACTGGTCTGCTTTGGGCATGGATTCCATTTCTGTCCTTAAACCAGAATAGACAAAATGGTACTGTCACCAAGGAAAATGTGAACTTGGCCTAAGATCATAACAGATCTCAGAAGAACACTGGGAGTGTATGAAATAACCAATCAAACAAAACATTTCTTTCTTTCTTTCTATTAGCACTAGATGAACTCATATCTACTGTAAACATGTCCATAAATGAACCCAGTTTATATGTATTAGTAATACTATGACCTCACAAATTATACAGTTTTTGTAATGGTGACATTATTATGTATGTACATTGCTTCATTGTTTTCCTTGTTTCTTGCAGGAGTATACCTGCCCAATATGTGAATCAGGGTTCATTGAAGAACTTCCTGAATTAAGGTAACCTAATGCAGACGTGCTTTGTAGTATCAGATTAAGGCTACGTTCACAGAAACGTATTTTGAGTGGAGAACAGTCTACACACAAACGCTATATTAACCCCTTTCCAACATGTGCCGTACATGTTCGGCACATGTCGGGTCTCTCCCTTTGGTATGGGCTCCAGCGATGAGCCTGCACCTTTCTGGAGACTTGACTTAGCTGATTTGATAAGCTGTCATCTGCCCCTAACAGCTGTGGGTGGAATCGCAATCCAACTGTGGTTGTTAACATGTTAAATGCTGCTGTCAATCTCTGACAGCGGCATTTAACATGGCCGTGGCGGAAGGACATCATAAGTTCCGCCCATCGGCCCCCATGTCACATGACCACGGGTCGATGATGGGTTGGCATGACAACCCCTGCGGTTTTCATTACCAGGAGGCTGAGTATCGGTCGGCGCTCATAGTCAGTGAGCATTTCTGCTGCACACAGGCGATAAGACTATTGGGTTATTCAATGTCAAGTGATCCAAATTTTTTTTCTTTTTAACCCATTTCTGACAATGTCAGTAATAGTACGTCCCTGTGCCCTGGGCCTTATGGACCAGGTATGTACTATTACGACAATGTGAATGTGCCCGCACAGAGGCTGTGCGGGCTCGATCGCTGCCAGGTGTCAGCTGATTCTGACAGCTAACACCCGGTACTATGTGCCAGGAGCGGTCCCGCACCGCTCCCGGTACGTTAACCCCCGAAATGTTGTTGTGATCGAAGTCGATTGCATCATTCCGGGAGCAAGGAGAGGAAAATAACCCCTCTTACCTTGCATCGGAGACCCCGCTCTGTCAGTGCGGGGTCCCGATCGTTGCCATGGTGACCCGATGTCGTCATGACGGCATTAGGAAGTTGGATAGCTCATGCGCAGTGTATCATCTATCTAACAGCCTGCATAGCACAGGGATGCTCCTGCATCGCTATGCTATGCTAGCGATCAGCCTGCAAAAAATGAAAGTCCCATAGTGGGACAAAGTGTGAAAGTGGAAAAATATTGAAAAAATAATCCAAAAAAATAAAAATATACTCTACCCATAAATATATATTATTATGAAAAAATAAATTAATAACAATACACATGTTTGGTAGTGCCACGTCCGGAACGACCTGACCTATAAACCTGTCCCATTTGTTAACCCCTTTAGTTAACACGGTAAAAAAATTAAATAAAAAACGAAGAAAAAAACTATGCTTTATCATACTGCTAAACAAAAAATGGACTAGAACACGATCAAAAAGACAAATGTAAATAAAAATGGTACCGCTGAAAACGTCATCCTGTCCCGCAAAAACAAGCTGCCATACAGCTCCATCAGCTGAAAAATAAAAAAGTTATAGCTCTCAGAATAAAGTGATGCAAAAAAATGTATTTTTTCTATAAAATAGTTTTTGTGTAAAAGTGCCAAAACAGAAAAAGATATAAATGTGGTACCGCTGTAAACGTACTGACCCGAAGAATAAAGCTACCTTATCAATTTTACCACACGCGGAACAACATAAAAAAAAGAAATCCTGAATTGTTGGTTTTTGTTTATTCTGCCTCACAAAAATCAGAATAGAAAGTGATCAAAAAATGTCATTTGGCCAAAAATGGTACCAATAAAAACATCAACTTGTCCTGCAAGAAACAAGCCCTCACATGACTGTCGGCGGAAATATGGAAAAATGATTGCAAAAACTAGTCTTTGCAACAATAAAATGGGGTCACTTATGGGGGGTTTCCACTGTTTAGGCACATCAGGGGCTCTCCAAACGCAACATGGCGTCCGCTAATTATTTAAGTAAGTTTTACATTCAAAAAGTCTAATGGCGCTCCTTCCCTTCCGAACCCTGCCGTGCGCCCAAACAGTGGTTTTCCCCCACACATGGGGTGTTGGTGTGCTCAGGAGAAATTACACAAAATAAAAATTGTGGTCCATTTTCTCTTGTTACCCCTGCGAAAATAAAAAAAAATTGGGTCTAAAGTATACATTTTGTGAAAAAAGTGAAGTGTTCATTTTTTCCTTCCACATTGCTTCAGTTCCTGTGAAGCATGTGAAGGGTTAATAAGCTTCTTGAATGTGGTTTTTAGCACCTTAAGGGATGCAGTTTAGAATGGTGTCACTTTGGGGTATTTTTTGTCATAGAGACCCCTCAAAGTCACTTCAAATGTGATGTGGTCCCTAAAAAAAAATGGTTTTGTAAATTTTGTTGGAAAAATGAGAAATCACTGGTCAACTTTTAACCCTTATAACTTCCTAACGAAAAAAAAGTTTTGGTTCCAACATTGTGCTGAAGTAGACATGTGGGAAATGTTATTTATGAACTATTTTGTGTGATATATCTCTCTGATTTAAGGGCATGAAAGTTCAAAGTTTGAAAATTGTGAAAAAAATTGGGAATTTGTTGAAAATTTTGCAAAGAGACACAACTAATATCGAAGAAATTTTACCAGTATCATGAAGTACAATATGTCACGAAAAAACAATCTGAGAATCAGGGGGATCTGTTGAAGCGTTCCAGAGTAATTACCTCATAAAGTGACAGTGGTCAGAATTGTAAAAATTGGCCTGGTCATTAACGTGCAAACAGCCTTCGGGAGTTAAGAGGTTTTGCAGTTTTGTGTTCATTAGTTTTTTTATATATTTCTAAAGTTTTGGAAATGTCTGAATTTTTGGGCATGTATGATGTTACATTTTTTATCATATCTCGGGTTAGAAATAAAATAAAGAGATGGGAGAGGCACCCTTTTGTTTAGAACAGTACAGGCTTTTATTTGATATGTCACAAGATTATGTTCGTTGATATTTTGTTTTTGAGGAGTCAAATTCAAAATTTTGATGCTCCATTTTGAAAAAACAATGTTATAATATTTTCAAAAAAGGCAGGAGTTACTTGAGTTCTTGGTTACATTTATACAAGAATTCAAGTTGGGCTCTCCTTGGGATTATATTTTTACTAGATGGTGGCCCGATTCTAACGCATCGGGTATTCTAGCATATGTCTCCCGACCCTCCTTTATAATGCCCCATGCAGGAAGTCACATCCCCCGCATATAATGCCCCATGCAGGAAGTCACATCCCCCGCATATAATGCCCCATGCAGGAAGTCACATCCCCCGTATATAATGCCCCATGCAGGATGTCACATCCCCCGTATATAATGCCCCATGCAGGATGTCACATCCCCCGCATATAATGCCCCATGCAGGATGTCACATCCCCCGCATATAATGCCCCATGCAGGAAGTCACATCCCCCGTATATAATGCCCCATGCAGGATGTCACATACCCCGCATATAATGCCC
Source organism: Phyllobates terribilis (assembly GCF_046119375.1). Classification (NCBI taxonomy): domain Eukaryota; kingdom Metazoa; phylum Chordata; class Amphibia; order Anura; family Dendrobatidae; genus Phyllobates; species Phyllobates terribilis. The sequence goes on along the minus strand of NW_027362761.1, from coordinate 13,747,571 downwards.
CATGCAGGATGTCACATACCCCGCATATAATGCCCCATGCAGGATGTCACATCCCCCGCATAGAATGCCCCATGCAGGATGTCACATACCCCGCATAGAATGCCCCATGCAGGATGTCACATACCCCGCATATAATGCCCCATGCAGGATGTCACATCCCCCGCATAGAATGCCCCATGCAGGATGTCACATCCCCCGCATAGAATGCCCCATGCAGGAAGTCACATCCCCCGTATAGAATGCCCCATGCAGGAAGTCACATCCCCCGTATAGAATGCCCCATGCAGGAAGTCATATCCCCTGTATATCCATCCCCCCATAGTGCCCCATGCACGTCCCCTATGGCCCCATACAAAAAAAAAAATCCAATACTCACCTCACTGCTTCCCTGGACTCCAGCGTAGCCGGCATGTTCACGCTGTGCGCTGTGACCGGTCAGGAGAGAGCGCGGTGTAAAGACGGCACCGCGCCCTCTGACCTGAGACGTCACAGAGCTGCAGTGGAAGACACAGGAGCTGCTGCGGAGGCACGGGGAGGGGTAAGTATGACGCCGGTGCCGGGGTCCTCATCGAGAGGGGAGGGGTAAGTATGGTGTCAGGGTCCTGATCGAGTGGGGGGAGGGAGGGGAGGGGCGTCCCACTTGTCCTCGGGAGATAAGCGGCCGTAGCCGCTGATCTCCCGACGATAGCCGCATGTAGGTCAGCAGCGCCTGCGGTCGGGGGACTTAAGCTGCGAGTAGCCGGCTGCATCTCCCGGCTGCATCGCCGCTGACCTCCGTGCCACACATGAGCCGCTAACGGCTGCCATGTTTTTCAGAAATGCCGCATCGCTGATTGGCAGACAGACGGGATAAGACAATTATATAGTAGAAGTGTGATTTTACTAAATACTGTCTCATCCTAATCATATGTTTAATAGTAAAGTAAAAGAAGCAATATTAAATATTTAAATAATAAAATAAGGTTTAAGTGATTAGGCGACTTTATTCTTCGGGCCGGTGCGATTGTTTGGCTTCTGTCACACACTAATAAATGTATTTTTTGCCGCATCGATATTTCTGCAAACAGTCATGTTGTTTTTTGTGCAACGAGCTGACGTTTTTATTGGTAACATTTTTGAGCACAGAACATTTTTTTAATCGCTTTCTTCTCCGATTTATTTGGGAGGCAGAATGAACAAAAACCAGCAATTCAAGAATTGTTTTTTTGTTTTTTTCTTTGTCATTCACCATATGGTAAAATTTGATGACCGCTTTATTCTTCGGGTCAGTACATTTACAACAATACCACATTTATATTATTTTTTTTTAATGTTTTGGCGCTTTTACACACTAAAATCTATTTTATAGAAAAAATAGAATTGTTTTTGCATCGCTATATTCTCAGAGCCATAGCTTGTTTATTTCTCCACTGATGGAGCTGTTTGGTGGCTTATTTTTTCAGGACAAGATGACTTTTTCAGTGATACTCTTTTTATTTCCATTTGATTTTTTTGATCACTTTTTATTCCACTTTTTGTTTGGCAGTATGATAAAAATGCATAGTTTTTTTGCCACTTTTATTTTATTTATGGTATTCACTGAAGGAGTTTAACTAGTGTGACAGTTTTATAGGGCGGGTCGTTCCGGTTGCGGCGATACCGAATATGTACTTTTTTTGTTGTTGTTTTTACATAAATATACCTTTTATTAGTATAATTTCTTTTTTTTACATATTTTTACAATTTTTAACTTTTGTTTTTTTTTTTTTAATTTTTTTACTTAGTTCCTCTATGGGAGTTTGAGTTTTATTACTTTGATCACTGATAGAATGCATTGCAATGCATTATACCTGTTAGTATTAGGCCACATTCATACGTTGAGTATTTGGCCAGTATTTGTCCTCATGGTTAAACAGCTTGGGGTGTTGTGGGCCTGCTCCTGGCAGTGACAGTCGGAGCTCGGCTATCACGTAAGCTGAACTCCCAGCGGCGATTACTCAGGCACCGCTCCGCCATATACGTCAAAGGTACCGAACCCCTATGACCATGACTTATAGATACGTCAAAGGTGGTGAAGGGGTTAACAGCTTTCTGCCTTTGCAGGGTGTACACAGCAAGCTGCTAATCAGTGATATGGGGGGTGGGGGATTAATTATACAGAGCTCTGACATTCAGAGAACTGGTAGATCTGCAGCAGAGAAAACACTGATTGTATCAACATGACATCAAGATGCTCAGTGAGTGACACATCGCTGGAATCGGGCTGTCTGTCCCATACATCATTCTGCTCTCAAATTACATAGCAAAAACCTGGTTCCTTTAGGCTACGTTCCCACGATCAGTTTTTGATGTTGCACCATTTCTGCACATATCCTTTAAACTAGGTGACTTGCGTTTTTATCGCATGTTTGATGCTGTGTTTTTTTGTCTGTGGTGTGTTTTTCTTAAAATGAAAGCTGGCATGTTTTTGAAACTTTCTGGTATTTTGATTTCACTGAACTTAATTGACATAGGTGTGGATTACATGTGTTTTTAATGCGTTTCCGCCACAGAAAAGCACTAAAAAACGCCTGTGCGTTTTTTACCTGTGGATTTTCCGCATCTAATGTAAATCTATGGGGAAAATCTGCACATAAAACTCGTACCCACAATATGAATTGATATTGCGGATTTGAAAAATGCAGGTGAGTTTATGCAGCTTAAATAAGAAGCACAGTCGCCATGAGATTTCTAGAAACCCCATCCACTTTGCTGAACTGTAAGACGCTGCGTTTTTGACTGGAAACGCTCAGCGATAAAAGCTTATCATTGGAATGTAGCCTAAAAGGGAATCTGTCATCAGGTTTTTGCTATGTTATTTGAAAGCAGCATGACGTAGAGGAAGGGATCTTGATTCCAGCGATGTGTCACTTGCTCAAAAGCTTGCTGTAGTTTCATTACAATCAGTAACTTATCAGCAGGAGATTAATTAGAGGCATAGCTGTCTGGTGCAAACCAGTCAGGCTGATCTGTGTAACCTTGCCCCACCACTGATAGGTAGCTTCCTGTGTACACTGGCAGGATGCTGACCATGCTCAATCAGTGATCTTGACGGGGTTATAAACCGCTCAACATTCTGACCACTACTACAACTACAGCAGACAGACAGATTCTATCAAAACTGCACCAAGTATTCCAGTAAGTGACACGTCACTGGAATCGGGCTCTCTGCTCCCCCCCCCCCCCCCAACATGCTTCTTCCTGATTACATGACAAAACCTGCTGACAAATTCCCTTAAGTTTTGACAGGTTTTCATACACTGGCACGTACAAGAAATCATGATTATCATTTACCATATTTTTCAGACTATAAGACGCACCCCAAATTTTGGGGTGGAAAATAGTAAAAAAATATTTTTTATAAGATGGGGATCTGTCTTATAGTCTGAATAGGTATCTTACCTGGGGGGCGGTGGAGCGAGGGTCACAGGAGGCAGGGTCCTTCAGGAAGCCGTTGGAAGTGGAGGAATGCTGCGGACCCTGGATGCAAGAAGGCGGTGCTCCATCAGCGGTGAGTTGCAGTGGTGGAGCAGTATTGCAGGGCCCTCCGTTCCCTCCCTCCCTCCCTCCCTCAGGAACCCAGCGGCTGCAGCAGAAGAGGTGAGGTGCCTGGCTGGGGGCCGGTGTCGTGCTGTGAACTGCGTGCGCTGCCTTTCCGGTGGCCACGGCCATCTTCCTGAAGCTATGATCTACAGGAAAATGACTGCCCGAGCTCCCAGTCTGCACATGCGCTGGCTCGGGCCGCCATTTTCCTATAGGTCTCTGCTTCAGGAAGATGGCTGTGGCCACTGGAAAGCAGCGCATGCCACTCTGCCTCACTGCTGACAGCCAGACACCAGCCCCGCAGCATCTCACCTCTTCTGCTGCTGCTATCGCCATGTTCCTAAATGAGGGAGGGAACAGAGGGCCCTGCGATCCCGCTTCACCGCAACTATCCGGTAAGCTACGTTCGGACCATAAGACGAACCCACCATTTTCCTCCCAAATACGGTAATTGTCACTGTCGTTTCAGTAAACTTATTTCCACTGCACAAAATAGCAAATTTGCAAATCAATCTATGTACAGAAAATGTCTTACCCCTGTAAAAAAATATCCCAAAGTGCTGGCCACTAGGTGTCTCCCTCCTCTAACTTGTTGACACTGCTGGTTGTCAGGTGAAATCCTTCCTTAAAAGAATCTTTCAGCTCCAAAATGCAAATTAAACTAGTTACAGTAAATATTTATATAGGAGATCCCTATAAAACTCATACCAGCAGTGTACTTTGTAATGGCAGAGAAATCAACTTTTATTTTAAATGCAAATGAGAATGCTTCATTGCATTTTGGTGTGGACAAGAGCTCAGTGCACCATTACACCCTCCAATTTGCATATCAAACGCCTTCACTGATCTTGATTGACAGTGCTCACTTTCCCAGAGTGTGAGCACTGCCTGAACTCAGTGGAGGAACCCAATGGTCATGCACACAGTGTCAGTTTGGGCGTGCACATTTCCGGTGTGGGTGTATTATGTTGCCTGGCTCTTGTCTGTGACCACCAGAAGTGTAGCAAGTGACTTCAAAGAGGAGCCAATGATGAGAAAGCACCCACTCTTCAGCTTAATAATGCTCTGGTACCTGGGATAGATGCAGAGCAGTGTATGTGACAGGCACGGCTCACACACTGCTGCTCTCATCTCAGTGCTGTCAAGCTGTGAGATGAGGTGTAGTGTGTAATCACCACTTACGCATATACTGCTCTGCATCTATCCCAGGTCCTTGCGCCTTGTTCCCCAATGCCAGGGATAGATGAAGAACAATGTTTGTAATGACGCACAGCGCTGTTCTCCTCCCCCTGCTCAGTAATCGCTGGCAGCTAAACCTCTGAACTGGTTAGATATGACAGTTACCATATCTCAGAAAGAAAGCCAGTTCTGCCATTATCTAAGCACATTTTCTTTCTCTCCTGCTTATGATTGGTCAATATCATGCAGGGGCAAAAATGGACGCCTCCTTGGTTATGGAAATTGGCATATTAACGACTTAATGACTGGGGCATTTTCCGTTTTTGTTTTTTGCTCCCCTTCTTCCCAGAGCCATAACTTTTTATTTTTTGGTCAATATGGCCATGTGAGGGCTTGTTTTTTGCGGGACGAGTTGTACTTTTAAACGCCATCACTGGTTTTACCATATTGTGCACTGGAAAACGGTAAAAAAAATGCAATTCCACAGTTTTTTTCCTTTTGTTTTATTTTTTTACCACGTTCACTGAATGCGAAAACTGATCTGTCATTATGATTCTCCTCCAGGTCATTACGAGTTCGTAGACACCAAACATGTATAGGTTCTTTTTTATTTAAGTGGTGAAAAAAAATCCAAATTTTGCTAAAAAGAATTGCACCAATTTCCGAGACCCGTGGCGTCTCCATTTTCCAGGATCTGGGGCCGGGTGAGGGCTTTTTTTTTTTTGCGCCGAGCTGATGATTTTATTGATGCCATTTTTGGGGTAGATCCGATGTTTTTATCGCCCGTTATTGCATTTTATTGCAATGTTACGGCGACCAAAAAAAAGGTAATTCTGGCGTTTGGAATTTTTTTCTCATTACACAGTTTACTGATCGGATTATTTTTATATAGATCGAGCGATTCTGAACGCAGCGATACCAAATATGTGTATGTGGGGTTTATTTTAAAAGGGGGGTCATTTTAAACATTTTATCTTTTTTTTTTTTTTTTTATAAATATTTTTACAAACTTTTTTTTTTTACACTTTTTGCACGCTTCAATAGTCTCCATAGGAGACTAGAAGCAGCAGCTGTCTTATCGCCTCTGCTACATAGAGGTGATGAGCAGATTGCTTGTATGCAACAGAAATGCTCTCTTGCTATGAGTGCCAACCACTGGGTGGCGCTCATAGCAAGCGAGACATGACAACCACAGGGGTCTGCTGCAGACCCTTGTGGTTGTCATGCCCACGCATCAGTGACCCGCAATCACGTGGTGGGGTTACCGATGGGCGGGGCTAATGCTGCGCTTCAGGCGCGGCGCTGTTAAATGCCGCCGTCAGAGATTGACAGCAGCATTTAACTGGTTAACAGCCGCAGGTGGATCGCGATTCCACCTGCAGCTGTTGCGGACACATGTCAGCTGTAAGAATCAACTGACATGTGCCTGGTTCAGTGCGGGCTCACCGCCGGAGCCCCCGCTGAGTCGGCCTTTCCGACGTGGTGCTTACTATTACTGACCACGTCGGTAAGGGGTTAAAGGGAATCTGTTACCAGGTGTTTGCTACTCCATCTGAGAGCAGCATAATGTAGTTAGGGGCAGAGACCCTGATTCCAGTAAAGTTGCTGTTTCCTCTGTTGTAGATCACCAATTCTCTGAATGCTGAGCAATGTATAACCCCACCCACATGACTGACAGTTTTCTGTGTACTCTGTGCATAGGCTGATAGCTGCCAATCAGTGGTGGGGGCGGTGTTATGCAAAGCTCATGAATATGCTTGCCTAACTAGTACCAGGTTTACTAGTCATCTAGTAATAATCTACTGCTGATAAAACTGTTTTTTTTTTTTTTTTTTTAATTTTTTTTTATATAAACTACATCAAGCAGCCCATTAAGTAATAAATCACTGGAATCAGGTTCTCTGCTCCTACATAATGCTTTCAGATTGCACAGCAAAAACCTGGTGACAGATTCCCTTTTTGTTTACAAACTAATCTTTACCACAGAGATGAGAAAGAGAAAATGTTTTAGTAAGATCTTAAGCCACTTTGTCATGGTGTGGCCCATTGATCACGTAAAATGTGGTGAAAGGTCATCTAATAGCAGAGACTGATGACAGGAAAAGTTTACTCATTTGTGATCATAATTACAAGTAATTATTTTTACAGCTTCACAATTGAGGACCACCAATAAACGAGTTTTATCTTGGCTGTGGAGTTGGTAAGCCAAACCTCCGACTCCTCAATTTCCACGACTCCCTCATACACGGCTCATGTGTAAGTGATAAATTTACTGTAGCACAGATTCATCTCAGCGAAAAGTCTAGACCCTTAGATCAGGAATAGGACATTTCATAACTTTCCCAAATTCTTATGAAAAAATATTCCCCACAAACTGCATTGAACTACTGTACCCAATTTATTATATATGTTAGGAGTCGGAGTTGGTCCATTTTATACCCACTCCACCTAAATGGGCTCCAACTTCGCAGCCCTGGTTGATATTCTGTGCAAAAGTTTGACAGGTTTGGGAAAAATACTGCAGAGTAATAAGTTTAGTTTTAGCAATTGAAGGGAATCTGTCAGTAGGCTTTTGCTACCCCATCTGAGAGCCTGATGTAGGGGCAGACTCTGATTCATGTGATGTATCACTTACTGGGCTGCTTGAAGGAGTTTCGATAAAACCCGGTTTTCTCTGCTGCTGATCTAGTAGTTCAGAAATATCCAAATGGCCCTAGGCAGACAGAAGGTTCCCCACCCCTGTGTTAGTGTGTCTGAGCGTATCTAAAGTTGTGCTTCACTAGTGAATGAACGTATACTGTACATATAAAATTGCAGAGAAACTTTCACAAATGTATAACTTACATATGCACATAGGTAAACTTTCACACATACAAAAATGGAAAGCTTCCACACACTTGGAAGCGCTTTTCTACGTGTAAAGATACACACTCCGACAATACAGATACAGTATATACACGATTGGCAGCATGGTTTTTCATATGTATTCATATCTACAATTACTGACTTGTATACTACACGCGCAATAATATATGTAAGCAAGAAAAGGAAAAAAACGAGATTCTTTGCAGACATACTGAGGTAGACTGTCGTCTTATTTGTCATATTATCGAAACTTTCGCCTCCATCTCCGAATTTTTGGGGCTTTGTTGACATATTGCATTTGGTGGGAGAGGGAGGGGTGAGGTGAAAACATGGACAAAGGAAAGAAAAGAAATATAACATAATGGAAAGGATGGAATTACTAGTAGTAATATGGTATATACACATGGTTGGGCAGAAGTGAAGCCCAGAAAAAGGTCCTTCCCGGCGAGTTGGAGCAAAATGTTCCCACTCTTGCCGGGACTAATATGTTGTGTTTATATATGTTACTTACCGTTCAAATTTAGTATATAAGGCTGAATTCTAGGTCTGTTTTCTTCTTCGTTTTTGCTTTCTTTTATGTAATCTAACTATATGCCATCATCGCCATATGATTGTCCCTCCAGTTATACTGATCTACTTCAACTCTGAATATGACTATTGTGACTTGGAATGTTTAAAGGACTGAGATTCCCCCCCCAAAAAAAAAACGCATGAAAAATTCTTCGGCATTTAAAACTCCTAAAACCTGACACAGCCCTCCTACAGGAGACACAGTTTCCGGAAGTTGATTTCCCCAGGATGAAGAAACTGTGAATGGGTAGTGTCTATGGTACCCCTTCAGTGGACAGAAGGGCTGGGGTCCTAATCCTCATTAATAAACATTACACACACCAAATCATTAGCCAACAAACGGACAGTGAGGGTAGACTGGCCCACCTAATATCTACACCGGAGGGGGTTTTCTCTATCTACAACATATATGCCCCCAATGCAGGGAACAAATCTTTTTTTTTTTTTTTTTTTTTTTTTTATATATAAACAACTGGAGACTAGACTCCTACTGGACTCTAACCCTAATAAAATAGTGGGAGGCGACTTCACCTCGGGGGCCTCAGTTCCTGAGGATAGGAGAAATATCACAGGTGCCCCTCAAACAATAACTATTCATGACAAAGCGCTTTTGCCCCTTATGTCTGCCTGTCAGCTGACGGATTCCTGGAGACTTCTCAACCCTAGTAACAGAGAATATACCCACTTTTCATACGCAAATGATTCATGGTCTCGGATCGACTATATACTTGTCTCCCCCTCTATGGTATCCAAATTAATTACGGTACATATTAATGACATTGTCATGTCAGATCATGCCCCAGTAACTATAGAGTTGTCCAGGACTTTCCCCCGGGGCTCTGACTTTCTTTGGAGATTTCCTAACTACTTTTGCAAAGATGAATCGTTCATCTTCTCTCTCAAACTATGGTGGCAGGAGATCATCTTGGATAACTCTGTGTACCAGGATGACCCTATGCTTTTCTGGGAGACCGTGAAGGTGGTACTTCGGGAGAAAATTCTGGCATATACATTTTCCCAGAAGAAAAAAAATGCTTAAAAAATATGGTGAACTCTCCACTGAACTAAAACAAGCCTACACCAAATTTTTACTTGACCCATCCCTCATAATTAAGGAACATTGGTCACCAAAACAAACAGAATTTAATCTCTATGCAGATTTAAGGGAAAATGTTATCTTTCTAAGTCAGAAACCTACTTTTATAGATTTGGAAATAAGCCAGGACGGATGCTGGCTAATTTAGATAAAGGAATGAGGAAAGCACAAGGAATATTGCAGCTAAAGCCCCCGTCTCACATAGCGAGATCGCTGCTGTGTCACGGTTTTGGTGACACAACAGCGACCTCACCAGCGATGTCACTATGTGTGACACTTTGCAGCGATCAGGCCCCTGCTGTGAGGTCGCTGATCGCTGCAAAGTGTCCTGGACCATTTTTTGGTCGTTGCTCTCCCGCTGGTCAGCACACATCGCTGTGTGTGACCAGGGGAGCAGCGATCAGGCTGGTAACTATGGGAAATATCGGGTTACTAGGGGCACACGCGCACCTAGTAACCCGTTGTTTATCATGGTTACGAGCCTGCTAAAGTGAGCGGTAACCTCCCGCTCACCGTAGCAGAGTGGTAACCATGATAAACAGCGGGTTACTAGGTGCGTGTGTGCCCCTAGTAACCCGATGTTTACCATAGTTACCAGCCTGCTCCTGCTTCAGCAGGCTGGTAACCAGGAGCAGGACATCGTGGAAAGATTCTTTCCACGATGTCGCTGCTCCCCTGATCGTTGGTGAGCCTGCCTGTTTGACAGCTCACCAGCGACCACATAGCGACGCAGCAACGATCCCTGACAAGTCGTATCGTTGTCGGGATCGTTGCAGCGTCGCTAAGTGTGACGGGGCCTTAAGAAACACACACACCAACCCTAAAACAATAAATGAAATCTTAGGCTCTTTTTATAAAAACCCAAACAAAAACCCAAAACAAACCCCCTCCTCCAGTTACACTCCTGGAAAAGGTTAAGCTGCCCACCTTCTCAGAGGAACAAAGGTGCATGTTGAATAAACCTATATCTGCAGAGGAGGTCACCAATGCAATTAAAAACTTGAGTCTAAATAAAAAGCCCCCGACCCTGGATTGCTATACTGTACTAACGAATTCTTTAAATCGCTGTTGGTGGAAATCTCCCCAATGTTGGTGCCAATATTTAATAAAATATCTCAAGGTGATTCCATTTTTCCTTCCGCAAACATGGCATACATTAAACTATTAAAGCCAGATAAAGACCCTTTGTCCTCCAGTTCTTATAGGCCAATTTCTCTCATTAATGCGGATATCAAAATCATGTCCAAAATAATGGCCTATAGACTGGCCTCCATATTGCCCAACCTGATATCTCCTGCTCAGGTGGGTTTTATTAAGGACCGCTCGGCTACTTTGAATAAAAGAAAGGTACTCTTGATTCTAGATAAAATCCACACCTCACCTAACTTGAAAAATTCCCCAGCGATCCTCTCATTAGACGCGGAAAAGGCCTTTGACAACATAAATTGGGAATGGCTATATAAGATACTAACAAAAATGTCATTAACAGGCCCCTTCTTTTAACTACGTACTTAATTTATACGCTTCTCCAAAGGCTCAGGTTTACACTCTGTCAAATACTTTTATAAAGTTATAAATTTTATGAGAAAACAGATCAAGACATATGCAGTGGAACTGAAACAATAGCTGAAAGGAGGCACATATCCCACAGTATATAAATATATATCCACAAATGTGGAATGGAAAAAAGGGGGGAGTGGGGGAGCTGCTTTCAGATAGTGTGTATTTATTCGAACAGTGCAATATTTTAAAGGTACCACTAGTAGTATAGCTAGTATGGGGTACATTTATGCAATGCTTATAGTTTTGCATTGCATACAAATAGATTATCAAAACGTAGAGTAAAAAGCTCAAAGGAGAGGGTAAAGTGCAAGTACAAATAGGTACTGGTATATAGGTTTGAATATTTAAAGGTGTATATAACACCCAACTGGTGGGTACCTAGATTACTGGGATAAATCTATTTAATGCATAAATCTCAAAACCATGTGATATACCAATCTAGGTCTACCAAACCATCATAATTCAAACCAGATTTAACCATATATTATAGTGTAATTGTAATGAAGACATAGTGTACTGATCTATATGGTATGTTAATCCCAATATTGTGGGATGTAGCTATATCCTGATCATGGTAATACCTGGTCAATCAAATACCATTATATGCATGACACCATGACTGTAACAACATACTACAGTGGAGAGAGTAAGTACCTGAATGAGTATGAGCAGCAACCATGATGTGGTTCCACCCCGACGCGCGTTTTGGTGTACCTTTGTCAGAGGAGTGGGCATCTAAAATTGGCAGGTATAAGAATACCATCCAGACCAATGAGAGATGGTTGGGGGATGTACTCACTTTTGATGCCAGAGGTTTAGACATTAATGGCTGTGTGTTGAATTATTTAGAGGGCACACCAAATTTACACTATTCTACTGTACATTGACTACTTTATATTGTATCAAAATGTCATATCTTCAGTGTTGTCCCATAAAAAGATATAATAAAATATTTACAAAAATGTGAGAGATGTACTCTGTCACAAAATGTATAAGTATTCTTTCCTCCTGCTTAACTGACAGCAATATGAGCCATCAGTCAAGCAGGAGGAGGTGGCGACGGGCGGGGACTAGAGCTGGAGTGACAGAGGCTTCAGATCTATCATATCCATTTGCATATCAGTTCAAACGTTCATTTCTCAGTAATAGAGGAATAGACTGGTCATGTAAAGGTATTGCTGAACATATCTTTAAAAGAGCTACATGTGCAAGTAAATAGTTTGTGGGATGAAATCCTGCTGACAGATCCCCTTTATGGGAAATAGCAGCAAGCCGATGAAATTTATGACTTCACGTTTCTCTCTGCCAAATGCCACGCCTCCAGTTTATTTATGCGAGTTGGTTTTGATAAATCTCAACATGTGTAGGCCTTGAAAAACCAATTCTGTGAAAAATAATTTAACTTCTTTATCTGAGTGTTTACTTATGTCTTATGTCTCATGTAGGAGCACAGAAAATGGTATCAACTCTTCTGGTACAGATCAAAACCGGCATCCTTTTGAGGTAAGAAATGTTAGTTAGCTAATTGTTTTGACCCTCACCTGTCTTCTTTTTAATTCTCTGTCAAGCTTTTTATATATTTTTTTCTTTTCTTCCCCAAAGGGCCTTGAACAGACGCAGTTTTCCTTGCCCTCTGGCTATGGGCAAGTCACTTTTGGAATTTTTAATGAAGGCCTGGAGTTCCCCCTCTTTGGCACAAGTGGATCAGGAGAAGAGAACCGTGAAGGGGAAAGCAGGAGAGAGCAACAGTCACGGCATAGATATAGTGCGAGGCAACCTCGTGCCAGGCTAAGCACAAGACGATCTGCAGGGAGGCATGAGGGTGTTCCTACATTAGAAGGGTGAGGAGGAGCTGAGCAGTGTTTGGTATGGGGACGAGGTAGCATTTTCTATAACATAATATTAATTGAAAGAAATTTTAAATGAGAGTTGTCAGATCCTCCCCTTGATGTAAGGGGAAAAATAGTTATCCAGGTTAAATTTACGTCAGATGGTATTGTTTCCCTAAAGAAAGCAACAGAAGCGACTGGCAGCTGATAATCTGCTCTGCTTTTGGCAATTGAACATAATAGATGGCAGGGCTGTGGAGTCGGAGCCCATTTTGGTGGAGTCAGTATAAAATGGACCGACTCCTAAAATATATAATAAATTGGGTACAGTAGTTCAATGCAGTTTGTGGGGAATATTTTTCCATAAGAATTTGGGAAAGTTATGAAATGTCCTATAAATGTCTGTCCTATTCCTGATCTAAGGGTCTAGACTTTTAGCTGAGATGAATGTGTTACAGTAAATTCATCACTTACACATGAGCCGTGTATGAGGGAGTCGGTGTTATGGAAACTGAGGAGTTGGAGGTTTGGCTTACTGACTCCACAGCCCTGATAGATGGGACATACTGTGAAAAATGAAAATTGAAATTCTCCACTTTTTGTAGATTTCAACTAAAGATTTCACCCATTACAATCCAGTGAGAGAACTCTGCATTATTATCCCTGACAAATTCCATATTCTAGACAGTATAAGCCATATATTGCAGAACTAACCTGTGTGTTAGCCATTTTTATGTCCACGGACAACTTTACACATGCTTGGATATTTTTAAGTTGACACTATTTTTTGGAGGTAATTTGGTTTATTTATCCAGCTCTAATTCAATTGGTTGTCCCCAACTAAATTAAAAAGAAATTGTCAGGTAGATTGAACTGAGCATGTGCAGGACACGTCGAGGAGTCGGCTGCCAATAATTTTCTCCTTTCCATGTAAACCAGGAGATTATTACTGTGAGCCCAGGGGGTCCATGTAGATAAAATTTGATAACATATGTAATGGACTAGTATAGATGTGTCTGCAGCGCACTCTATCTTCCGATTACGCTTTACACAATGCACAGAGTGGCCAAAAATAGTGGAACTTAGCCTTAAAGTGATGTTCACACACGTTGTGTATTGCAGCGAATTTCGCAGCAGATTTTTGTACAAATTTTGTAGCAGTTCCAGCAGAGTGTATGAGAAACCAGAATTTTCTGTTCACATATGTTGCTTTTTGTTTGCTGTGTATTTTCTGCCTTGGTTGGATTTTTTGAAAATGGAGCATGTCACTACTTCCAGACTTTTTCAACGTTTTTTCACCCATAGGAAGTAATGGGTGGTGAAAAAAAAATGCTGCAAAAAACGCGCCTGCATTTTTTTAAAGCGTTTTTGAGGGCAAAATAGAATGGGATTCTTTTTTTTTTTTTATCACAGAGCTTTATGTACATGCATAAATAGAGACAGGAGGACGGTGAAAAATGCATCAAAAACACAGGAAAACCTGCATTTTTGACGCAGCTGTTTTCTTGCCAGAGAAAAGTTGTCAGCAGATTTAGCTGCAGAAAAAAAACACAACGTGTGTGAACATAGTCTAAAACCAGGGCCGGCGTCCGCACCCGGGCAAGTGTCGGGGCCCTGAGCGGTCAGGGGGGCCAACTCACCGTCGGGCACCCTGGCACGCTATGGGGCCCGTGAGCGGTGCGGTGCCTGTGTGAGCGCCCGCTCCCCCCTCCCCCCCCGCGCTTGCTCAGTGCCCCGGCACAATACTTACCTCTCCCCGTGCCTCCACAGCATCTCCGGTCTCTTCCGTGGCTGCTGCACTGTGACGTCTCAGGTCAGAGGACGCAGTGACGTCTTTACACCACGCTCTCTCCTGAGCCGTCACAGACAGCGCAGAGCGGTAAGATGTGGGTGAAGGGTCCAAAGCAGCAGCAGGTGAAAAGTGAGGTGAGTATTTGATTTTTTTTTTTTTTTTTTATATGTATGGAGGCATGGGGCATTATATGGTGGGGGGGGGGGGGGGGAACAAGTGACATCCTGCGTGGGGCATTATATTGGGGGGGGGGACAAGTGACATCCTGCATGGGGCATTATATTGGGGGGGGGTGACATCCTGCATGGGGCATTATATTGGGGGGGAGGTGACATCCTGCATGGGGCATTTAATGGGAGGGATAGGCGACATCCTGCGTGGGGCATTTAATGGGAGGGATAGGCGACATCCTGCGTGGGGCATTTAATGGGAGGGATAGGCGACATCCTGCGTGGGGCATTTAATGGGAGGGATAGGCGACATCCTGCGTGGGGCATTTAATGGGAGGGATAGGCGACATCCTGCGTGGGGCATTTAATGGGAGGGATAGGCGACATCCTGCGTGGGGCATTTAATGGGAGGGATAGGCGACATCCTGCGTGGGGCATTTAATGGGAGGGATAGGCGACATCCTGCGTGGGGCATTTAATGGGAGGGATAGGCGACATCCTGCGTGGGGCATTTAATGGGAGGGATAGGCGACATCCTGCGTGGGGCATTTAATGGGAGGGATAGGCGACATCCTGCGTGGGGCATTTAATGGGAGGGATAGGCGACATCCTGCGTGGGGCATTTAATGGGAGGGATAGGCGACATCCTGTGTGGGGCATTTAATGGGAGGGATAGGCGACATCCTGCGTGGGGCATTTAATGGGAGGGATAGGCGACATCCTGCATGGGGCATTTAATGGGAGGGATAGGCGACATCCTGCATGGGGCATTTAATGGGAGGGATAGGCGACATCCTGCATGGGGCATTTAATGGGAGGGATAGGCGACATCCTGCATGGGGCATTTAATGGGAGGGATAGGCGACATCCTGCATGGGGCATTTAATGGGAGGGATAGGCGACATCCTGCATGGGGCATTTAATGGGAGGGATAGGCGACATCCTGCATGGGGCATTTAATGGGAGGGAGAGGCGACATCCTGCATGGGGCATTTAATGGGAGGGAGAGGCGACATCCTGCATGGGGCATTATATGGGGGGGGGGGGGAGGTGACATCCTGCTTTTATATGGGGGGGGGTGACATCCTGCATGGGGCACTTAATGGAGGGATAGGTAACATCCTGCATGGGGCATTATATGGGGGGGGGGAGGTGACATCCTGCTTTTATATGGGGGGGGGGAGGTGACATCCTGCATGGGGCATTATATGGGGTGGGGGGGTGACATCCTTCATGGGGTATTATGTAGGGGCCAGTATCCTGTATGGAGCGTTATATGGGGGCCAGTATCCTGTATGGAGCATTATATGGGGACCAGTATTCTGCATGGAGCAATATATGGGGCCCATAATACTGTATGGAGGACTATACTGTTCGGTCTGCACTGTGCGTTGAGAGAATTTGCCGATTTCTGAGCTTTTGTAGAATTTACAATAGATATCGCTCATGTAATGTAAGAAGTGAAATCTTCGGCATTGTAATATCATGGTATGTGTTAAAGGGGCCCACGGAGACTTTCGCCCAGGGCCCACAAAAACCTGGAGTTGGCCCTGCCTAAAACATACAAAAAACAAAACAAAAAAAACCCAACCATTTCCATGTAGCTCAGGACTGAGGCACATAGTTTTAGTCCTACAGTTTTTCAACACCCCTCTGTCAAAATAATTAATTTGATGTGAGAACTTGAGAATATATATTTGGCTTACATCATGCCAGGAAGCTTGCGTTGTTCTCAGAAGTTACAGGATGCCTCAGTGTCATTCTACAGTTTTTAGATATGAAAGATTGATTTATTTATTTTATGCTGTGGGTTTAATATATTGTTTGTTCTCATTGGTAGGATCATTCAGCAACTGGTAAATGGGATCATCGCACCTACTGCAATGCCAAACTTAGGACTTGGACCATGGTTAGTATGTCCTCTTTTCTGTCACTTCCGCTTAGACTACACTTACATATCAATGTAACACGTTTCTTCGCTGTCTTTGTTTATTTTTTGGGAGAGACTGTACATGGACCCCTAGTGTTTGTTTGAGCCAGCCATACACGCATCTGTTTAAAAAAATTTTAAAAAAATTCCACGTTTCTCGATCTCAAAGCATGTCCTGTTCTCGTCCGTTTTTGGATCAGACTCTGCCATTACAATTTTACGGGGATCCATATGTAATAGATAACACACACACAAAACAGACTTTGTACTTCAGATCTCCATCAACAATGCATTTCTCACAGATGGTAAAATTCAAGCAGATGTGTGAATGTAGCCTTTAGTGTAGCAACGAAACACTGACATTTTAGCAAACATACCATCTTTGTAGGGTATATTAAAATGCTAACCCACTTTTTAAAATTATAATTAATACTTTTCCAAACCAAGTGGTACAGGACTGGCCTTTACTGTGGTGACCAGTTACAGGGCTAAACCTTGCAGATGAAGAATTGACGGGAGTTTTAAAAGGGTTGTCCACTACTATTCAAAATAGCCCAGTGTATTTTTATGATGAAAAGAAGCTTCTTTCTAATTACCTCCCGCTGCTATTTCTGCCTGTGAGTGGCGTTATCGGTGGCCCTCACAGGCAGCACGTGACCACCCGCCCCCCTGCTGACGTCACGTCAAGTGAGGCATGACTCAGTGCTGGGGTCCCTGCGGTGGCTGCTTGGTTGTGGGTGGGGTTACCCCACCATGTCACACCCAGCATCCACTGCGCGCTTTCCCAATGAATGGGGAGCGGGAGTGCACGTGGTGGATGCCGGCTATGATGCGTGGGGTAACCCCGCCCACAACCCAGCAACCACCGTGGAATGCAGAAGAGAGACCCCCGGCTTCATCTGGAATCATGATGTGACATCAGCGGATGTCAGAGCCGGCTACAGCTGGGGGTCACGTGATGGCGCCGCTCACAGGCAGAAAAGGCAGAGGGAGGTAATTAGAAAGAAGTTTCTATTCAGCATAAAAACCCATTGGGCTATTTTGAATAGTAGTGGACAACCCCTTTTAATCATATTTAGTTTGGAACAAATGTACTTGATATTTTAGTCCTGTCTTGCTGTGGTGATTTTTTTTTTTCTTTAATTTTCCTCTAGGGGGGTTCTTCATTCCAATCCAATGGATTATGCTTGGGGAGCCAATGGCCTGGACACTATAATCACACAGGTAGTACTTTTATGGTCTGTGATTGTAAATTAGCCAATTATGTATCTTATACAGAGCTCAGCTTTCAGAGATCTGGTAGATCTGCAGCAGATAAAACAGTGATTTTTATGTCAGCAAGCAGCCCACAAAGTGATACATTGCTGGAATCGGGGTCTTTTGCCTTCCCCTAAATCATGCCGCTTTCAGATGGGGAAGCATAAACCTGGTTACACATTCCTTTTCACCCCTTCGCACATCTGGATGTACAGTGGTATAAAAAGTGTTTGCCCCTTCCTGATTTCTTATTTTGCATGTTTGTCACATTTAAATGTTTCAGATCACAAAACTGATTTAAATATAAGACAAAGAGAACAGAAGTAAACACATAATGCAGTTTTTACATGAAGGTCTTTATTATTAAGGGAAGAAGAAATCTAAACTTGCAGGGTCTTGTGTGAAAAAGTGATTGCCTTTCCCCCTTTAAAACCTAAATTAACTGTGGTTGATAACATCTTTGGGAAGCAGAGTTCAATTTCCCTAGCCACAGACAGGCCTGATTACTGCCACACCTGTTCTCAATCAAGAAATCACTTAAATAGGACCTTCCTGACAAAGATCCTCAAAAACTAGACATCATGCTGCGATCCAAAGAAATTTAGGAACAAATGAGAAACAAAGTGATTGAGATCTCAAAGTCTGGAAAAGGTTATAAAGCCATTTCTGAAGCTTTGGGACTTCAGAGAACCAAAGTGTGAGTCATTATTTACAAATGGTACAGTGGTGAACCTTCCCAAGAGTAGCCGGCTGTCCAAAATTACTCCAAGAGCGCAGCGACAACTCATCCAAGAGGACGCAAAAGACCACACCACAACATCCAAATAACTGCAGGCCTCACTTGCCTCAGTTAAGGTCAGTGTTCATGACTCCATCATAAAAAAGAGACTGGGCAAAAATGGCATGCATGGCAGAGTTCCAAGAATAAAACCACTGCTGAGGAAAAGCACATAAAGACTCGTCTCAGTTTTGCCACAAAATATCTTGATGATCGCCAAGACTTTTGGGAGAATACTCCGTGGGTTGACTAGACAAAAGTTGAACTTTTTGGAAGGTGTATGTCCCATTACATCTGTGTAGAATTAACACTGCATTTCAGAAAAGGAACATCATACCAACAGTAATAAATGGTGGTGGTAGTGTGATGGTCTGGGGCTTTTTTCCTGCTTCAGGACCAGGATGACTTGCTGTGGTAAATGGAACCATGAATTCTGCGGTCTACCAATAAATCCTGAAGGAGAGTGTCCGGCCATCTGTTCGTCAGCTCAAGCTAAAGCACACTTGGGTTATGCAGCAGGACAATGATCCAAAACATACCAGCAAGTCCATCTCTGAATGGCTTAAGAAAAGCAAAATTAAGACTTTCTAGTGGCCTAGTCAAAGTCCTGACCGTAATCCAATTGAGATGCTGTGGCATGACCTTAAAAAGGCCGTTCATGCTTGGAAACCCTCCAATGTGGCTGAATTAAAACAATTTTGCAAAGATGAGTGGCCAAAATTCCTCCAGAGCCTTGTAAAAGATTCATTGCCAGTTATGACAAACGCTTGATTGCAGTTGTTGCTGCTAAGGGTGGTTTAGTTATTAGGTTTAGGAGGCAGTCACTTTTTCACACAGGGCCCTGTAGGTTTGGATTTCTTTTTCCCTTAATAATAAAGACCTTCATTTAAAAATTGAATTTTGTGTTTACTTGTGTTACAGTGAATGAAATAATTATTTGATCCCTTGCGGTTTTTGTAAGTTTGCCCACTGACAAAGACATGAACAGTCTATAATTTTAAGAGTAGATTAATTTTAACATTGAGAGATACAATAGCCAAAAATAATCAAAAAATATCACATTGTATAAATTAGATACACTTATTTGCATTTTGCAGTGAGAAATAAGTATTTGATTCCTCTGGCAAACAACACTTAATACTTGGTGGCAAAACCCTTGTTGGCAAGCACAGCAGTCAGATGTTTTTTTGTAGTTGATGATGAGGGTTGCGCATGTGTCAGGAATTTTGGTCCACTTCTCTTTGCAGATCATCTCTAAATCATTAAGATTTTGAGGCTGTTGCTTGGCAACTCGGAGCTTCAACTCCCTCTATAAGTTTTCTATGGGATTAAGGTCTGGAGACTGGCTAGGCCACTCCATGACCTTACTGTGCTTCTTTTGTTGCCCTGGCTGTATGTTTTGTTTTATTGTCTTGCTGGAAGACCCAGCCACGACCCACTTTTAATGTCCTGGCGGAGGGAAGGAGGTTGTCACTCAGGATTTTATGGTACATGGCTCCATCCATTCTCCCTTTGATGCGGTGAAGTAGTCCTTGCCCTTAGCAGAGAAACACTCCCAAAACATGCTTGACAGTGGGGACGGTGTTCTTTGGGTCATAGACAGCATTTCTCTTCCTCCAAACACGGCGCGTTGAGTTAATGCCAAAGAGCTTAATTTTTGTCTCATCTGACCACCGCACCTTCTCCCAATAACTCAGTCATCCGAGTGTTCATTGGCAAACTTCAGACGGGCCTGCACATGTGCCTTCTTGAGCATGGGGACATTGCGGGCACTGCAGGATTTTAAACCTTTAAGGCGTAATGTGTTACCAATGGTTTTCTTGTTGACTGTGGTCCCAGCTGCCTGGAGATCATTAAAAAGTTTCCCCCGTGTAGTTTTAGGCTGATCTCTCACCTTCCTCATGGTCAAGGACACCCCACAAGGTGAGATTTTGCAAGGTGCCCCAGATTGATGTCGATTGACAGTCATTTTGTATTTCTTCCATTTTCTTACTATTGCACCAACAGTTGTCTGCTTCTCACCCAGCGTCTTACTTATGGATTTGTAGTCCATTCCAGCTTTGTGTAGGTCTATGATCTTGTCCCTGACATCCTTCAAAAGCTCTTTGGACTTGCCCATGTTGTAGAGGTTAGTCTGACTGATTGAGTTTGTGGACAGGAGTCTTTTATACAGGTGACTATGTAAGACTGCTGTCTTTAATGCAGGTAACGAGTTGATTAGGAGCGTCTAACTGGTCTGTAGGAGCCAGAACTCATAATGGTTTGTAGGGGATCAAATACTTATTTCTCACTGCAAAATGCAGTAAAATGTATCTAATTTATACAATGTGATTTTCTTGTTTTTTTTTTTTTGTTTTTTTTTTGGATATTCTCTCTCAATGTTAAACCTACCTTTTAAAATGATAGACTTTTCATGTCTTTGTCAGTGGGCAAACTTACAAAAACAGCAAGGGATCAAATACTTATTTACTCCACTGTTCTTTTGTCTAATATTTTAATTTGTTTTGTGATCTTAAGCACTTGTGTGACAAACATGCAAAAGAATAAGAAATCAGGAAGGGGCAAACACCTTTTCCAGGGCGTCCCCCCGACAGCACCATGGAGGGCGTCCCCCCGACAGCACCATGGAGGGCGTCCTTCTTATCCTTACAGGGACAGGAAACACAGAGGTTAAAAGCCCTCCCCTCCCTCCACCCCTCAGTGTTTTTCCTGTCCTTGTGAGGATAGGAACAGAGAGGTGTGGTGCGCAGAAGAGCGTACCTGTATGCGGGCTCAGGGGATCGGGCGGCTCAGAACTTCCCCTTCCTCCTGGGAAGCAGCCTGCGGCTGACACCCCCCCGAACGGGGGTTCCTCAGCCTGGTCAGTGCAGCGCTTCTCCTGACCCAGGAGCCGCTTCCCTCCAGCGAGGGCCCCGGCGCCTGCCTCCACACCTGGTTCCGGCCACGTGTGCGCGCACTTCCCGTGATGTGCGAAATTTGAAAGTTAAAGTGGCAGTCGGCGTGCGTTCCAGGATGCAACGCAAAAGGCAGGGAAGACATCAGACAGGTAAGTATAAAAGCGCTTGCCTGTGTCTGGCTTCCCTGCTGTGCTGGAGATGTCATAATGGAGGATTTGGGAAAGCCAGAGACCCCATCTGAACCACCAATGGTACATGTGAGTGGGGGTAGGACTATCTGGGTGGGGGGAGAGGGTAACTCGCCAGTATTAGTCAAAAGGTCGCCTCCTAAATTCCACAGTGCTGTTCCCCTATCTTAGGATAAAGGCTCTGCTAACCCACCAACGACTGTAAAGAAGGATAAAAAGTCGCGGGGGAAGATGAAGAGATGCCCCATATGTAATTGCAGGTTGCCTGAAGCATGGCTTAAACAGTTATGCGAAGGCTGCACTGCTAAAATTGTGAAGGATGAACAACCAACCAACCATCCTTTCGGATATGAGGTCAATCATCAGAGAAGAGGTTCGGGCCTCCATTTTGGGTCTATTTTCCCCCCAGATGTCTCAGCCGGGACCCCGGGCAAAAAGACCGAGGTGGGAGATGGAGCGATTCTCAGAGGAAGAGTTTTCTCAGTGGCGGACACAGACAAACTGCTAAAAGCAGTCAGAGACACACTGCAGGTGGAAGACACCCAGCCATCACATACAGTGCAGGATGAGATGTTCGGGGGGGTTAAGATCCCAGAGACAGTTTTTCCCGTAAATAACCACATCCGTTCCATGACCTTGGAAGAATGGGAGGATGCGGAGAAAAGACTTGTAATTCCACGAGACTTTGGATTACGCCTTCCCTTTGAGCCAGAGGACGTTAAGCCCTGGGAAGAGATTCCCAGGATAGACGTTTCCATTGCAAAGGTGGTCAAGAAAACCTCAATCCCCTTTGAGGACTCTTACAGCCTGAAGGATCCTATGGACAGAAAGGCGGATGGCCTTCTAAAAAGGGCCTGGGAGACGTCGGCGGCTATTATAAAAACTAATATTGCTGCCACCTCTGTAGCCAGATCAATGTGTTTGTGGGTAGAAGATCTGGAGGAGCAGTTAACATCAAAAGCTCCTAGAGAAGCTATTCTCAGATCCCTTCCCCTCTTTAAGATGTCTACAGGTTTCATGGCCGACGCTTCGGCAGAGTCCGTTAGATTTGCAGCCAGAAACAGCGCCTTATCTAATGCAACTAGACGGGCTATCTGGTTGAAAACCTGGTCTGGGGATAACCAGTCAAAGCATAAATTCTGCTCCATTCCTTTTTCGGGGGATAGGGTATTTGGGCCAGTATTAGACGACATCTTAGAAAAAGCGTCTGATAAAAACAAAGGGTTTCCCGAGGATAAGCCTCATAGGTACCAGCCCTTTCGGAGAGCCCGCTCCTCGCATAAGCTAGATTATAAGGGTAAAGGAAAGTCTGGCAGATGGAGTTACCCTAAGGGGAACAAGGGCAGAGGGCCCCCCTTTAGTTCAGCATCCGGTTCGAGGAAGCAATGACGCCATACGCGTTGGGGG
The DNA here is from genome assembly GCF_046119375.1 of Phyllobates terribilis. Taxonomy (NCBI): domain Eukaryota; kingdom Metazoa; phylum Chordata; class Amphibia; order Anura; family Dendrobatidae; genus Phyllobates; species Phyllobates terribilis. Next base: position 13,724,489 of record NW_027362761.1, on the reverse strand, counting down.
AGGTCTAAAGTCGTTCTTCAGAGGCTGGCTAAAAATATCACAGAATCCTTGGATTCTAAAGACCGTATCCTCAGGATACAAAATCGAATTTGCCCAGTTACCCCCGGAGAGGTTTATTCTCACCAATCCCCAGCCAGTGTCCGGTACTTCACCCATGTGGTTAGAAGTACAGAAACTCTTAAAAATTGGGGCCATAAGTCCGGTTCCCCGGGTAGAGAGGTCCCAGGGACACTACTCAAGACTCTTTTTCATCAGGAAACGCGTATAATAAACCTAAAACCGTTAAACCACTGGGTGAGATACAAACGATTCAAGATGGAGTCAGTTCGGTCTACTATTCCCCTGATAGAGGGGCCGTGATGTGTACCTTAGACCTCCAAAAAGCGTACTACCATGTCACCATCCATCCCATCGATCAGAAATTTTTGAGATTTGCTATAAAAGTGGGAAATCAGATCCACCATTTTCAATTCAGATGTCTCCCCTTTGGTCTGGCCTCAGCCCCTCAGGTGTTTATAAAGCTGATAACAGAAGTAGTAGCTCATTTAAGACGTTTGGGAATCATCATGGTCCCTTACCTCAACGATTTCCTTCTAGTGGGTGGGGGGGGGGGTCTCGTCAGGAGCTTCTAGACCATGTAAGGATATCCATTTCCACCCTCCAAGAATTGGGTTGGCTGATAAATTGGGACAAATCAGACCTAGATCCCGGGGAAAGGAAAAACTTTCTGGGAGTCACTCTGGATTCTTGCCTAAGAACCTCATTTCTACCTGTAGAAAAGCAGAGGTCACTGAGAAGAGAGATTGTTCAGTTTCCAAGGAATCATTGCTCCATCAGAAGAGCAATGAGGATCCTGGGACTGATGACGGCCTGCATTCCATGTGTCAGATGGAGCCAGTTTCTTGCCCGACATCTACAAAGAGCCTTTCTGTCGGCCTGGGACATGCGTCAGATATCCTTGGACAAAGTAATGCCCCTTTCCAGAGTGGTAAGAAGGTCCCTAGTATGGTGGACGCTTCCAAAAAACCTCCAGGTGGGAGTAGCTTGGATCCCCTCTCCAGCCATAGTAATTACCACCAATGCCCGTCAGTCAGGGTGGGGCGCCCATGTAGAGGGGAAGCTCTTTCAGGGAACCTGGTCCCCAGAAATTCGTGCAAGGTCCTCCAATTATTGGGAATTATGAGCCGTGTGGAAAGTTCTCCGCCAGAACAGACCATTATTTCTGGGAAGACATATAAAAGTCTTGTCAGACAACACAACAGCGGTGGCTTTTCTGCGGCATCAGGGAGGCCCAAGACACCCCTTATTGCAGAGCCTTTCTACAAAGATGTTTCTTTGGATAGAAAGAATAGCCCTATCTATAACAGCTGTACACTTAGCAGGGGCTCAGAATCAGATAGCAGACTTCCTGAGCAGACGGAGGATATGTCCCACAGAGTGAGAACTGAATATGCAGGTCTTCCTCGACCTTGCGCATCAGGGGACTTTCTGATCAGGTGATAGCAACCCTACAGGCCAGTCGAAAACCGGTGACATCGGCCATATATAGTAAAATTTGGAAAAAATTCTGCTCAGAATGTGGAGATTCAGCTATCGATGTTTCTAACCCGAATGTCCCTAAGATTTTGGATTTTTTGCAGGCCGGGTTTAACAAGGGTTAAAACAAAGTACTCGAAGAGTCCAGGTCTCTGCCCTGAGCGTATTCTTTGATACGCAATTGGCAGCGAATCCTTGGATAGCTAGGTTTTCCAAGGCGGTTCAGAGATTGAGACCGTGGGTTAAGAGATCTGTTACCCCCTGGGACATCAATCTTGTATCAATGCCCAATCTTGTATCAAACCTCAATCAATGCTCTTTGTAAACATCCATATGAGCCGTCCAAGGACTTGACTATAGGCAGACTCACCTTTAAGACAGCTTTCCTGGTAGCAATTACAACTGCTAAAAGGGTGGGGGAGATGCCGGCCTTATCCACAAAAGACCAGTACTTACAGATTTATGAGGATAAAATTGTTCTTAGATTCGATCCATCCTTTTTACCCAAGGTTGCTTCTACCCATAATATAAATCAGGAAGTGGTACTTCCGTCGTTCTGATTTTTAGGATTTTGGCAGAAGGAAGTCTTCTTCCATTCCCTGGACGTTAGGCAAGCAGTCATCGCTTGTTTAGAGGCCACCCAGGGTTGGAAAAAGGATCACAACTTGTTTGTCCAATTTGGGAGTAGAAATGGAGGTAAAAAAGCGTCAAAAAAGACAATTGCCAGGTGGATTAAGTCTACTATAGGTCTAGCCTATGTGGCAGAAGGAAAGTCTCCTCCTATTGAATTGAGGGCTCATTCGACTCTATCAATGGCAACTTCTTGGGCAGAGAGAGGGGGGGCCTCGGTGGAGCAGATTTGTACGGCCGCAGCTTGGTCTAACCTAAGTACATTTTCTAGACATTACAAGCTAGACGTTGTAGCCAGTCAGAGAATGGCGTTTGGTAGGAAAGTTCTCCATGCAGTGCTCCCACCCTAAAATCAATGCTTTGGTATTCTCCATGGTGCTGTCAGTGGGACGTCCTGGAAAACGGTAATTAGTCTTACCGGTAATTGTATTTCCAGGAGTCCATCCTGACAGCACAGTTAGTTCCCTCCCCTTACATTATATACAGTGTGAAGTAACATTGTTATATAGAATTGTAATAAAAAAAGTTTGTTGCAACCATCCTGGTGTGGTATTTAGAAATAACACTGAGGGGTGGAGGGAGGGGAGGGCTTTTAACCTCTGTGTTTCCTGTCCCTGTAAGGATAAGAAGGATGTCCTCCATGGTGCTGTCAGGATGGACTCCTGGAAATACTATTATCGGTAAGACTAATTACCGTTTTCACATCAATATAACTGTACATCCGTGCTGCAGTGACTACATGTGGAGTGGGCTCAGGAGCTGAGCTTTTGCCACACACAGCTATTTAAAGGGAACCTGTCACGTCCTAGTTGCTATGTACACTGCCCCATAGCGTTGTTAGTGATTCAATGTGCATCACTACCAAGCTGTTTTCATGAAAACTGGTGCAGCTATAATGATTTTATAACCTTTAATATACTTAGATCCTACCTGCCTTTTCAGTCATAGGGGCGTGCTTGTCATATTCAGTCATGGGCGGTTTCAGCATTCACTCTTTGCTGGCGCCACCCATGTATTTGAATACTGCTCCCAGCAAGCGCTGACATTGTGGGGCGCAGACGCACTTGTAGATGTCCGGCCTCCTGCGCAGTGAGGATGTGATTACCAGCTTCACTGCGCATGTGCGGGGAACATGGCGCATCATAGCGCATGCGCGGTGAAGCTGTGTAGTTCGCAGCTGCACTGCACATGCGCTATGACACACTATTCCCCGCGCATGTTCCGTGCAAATTGGTATTTCTATAATCGTGAGTACATGCTATTTTTACCACACAATGGACGACAAGAAAAAAAAAAAAATTAAAAATTTCACCAGTTCTCTGCTCTTAAAACCTTAACATTTTTTTGCAGTTTAGTTTTTTAGTACATTATATGGTAAAACTACAGCTCATCTTGCAAAATAACAAGCACTTGTATAGCTAGGTCAATTGATAAATGAAGTTATGACTTTTTGGTTTTCCCCTCTTTTTCTTCCAAAAGTTGCTCGGGAGTGATGGAGTGGGGTATATGGTGTTGAACAATGATTTATATTTTTCCGTCTTCAATTAGTTGCTTAACCAGTTTGAAAACACTGGACCACCTCCTGCTGACAATGAGAAGATCCAAGCCCTTCCTACAATCCAAGTGACAGATGAACATGTGGGTGAGTGCAAGTTGTTATCCTTTAAAAAGGAGACCCCTTTCTATATTCAAATTTCTGTGTCTTAGGCTATGTTTACATGTTCAGTATTTGTAAGCCAAAACCAGGAGTGGAACAATCAGAGAAAAAGTATAATAGAAACACGTCACCACTTCTGTATTTATCACTCACTCCTGGTTTTGGCTTACAAATACTGAACGTGTGAACGTGGCCTAAGGCTGCATTCAGACAGACGTTTTTTCACCGTCTGTACACAGACCATAATGGCCAGACTGACCACTGGTTTTCTGACGCGAACACACAGCCTTATAAAGACACATGAGGCTGATAGTTTGGGTTAGGAGATGTGGACCATGAAATGCACCTTTCTAAACTGGTTCACACTAGCATATTTCACGGTCCTTATATGGACGGAAGTACTCGATGAAATTGTAAGTCTGTGACGGAGAACCGTGATCAGACTTGGCATTGTGGTCTGTATATGCACCGTGAAATATGCTCATGGTGAGTTTTGAAGAACCTCAAATGATGGAATTGTCGGACAACACCTTTTAAAAGACTGCTTGGAGGTTGTTCATACACACTGCTACTTTTTTTTTTTTAATGGGACTTGCAGAAATTACGGTATAGCTGGTGCAGATACCCAAGGATCAGAGACTTCTCACTTATTCTGTGGATAAGTGCTCAGTTATAATTGTAAAGAAAAAAACCCTTTAAAGGGGATTTTCTCACGAACAAAAGATGATCTTAATCAATAGATCTTGGAATAATAATTTCCACAATTGGATGTTTAAATAAAATGTCCCTGTGCTGAGATAATCTTATAAATGTGCCTCTGCTGTGCACTGTGTAATGGCTGTGTCTTACCGTACAGGGACATGGTCTGATCATACCACAGCTCCTGGGCAGAGGATGAAGGAAGAGTATACAGACATTACAGCAGGGGATCACAGCTGATTCTTTTTGTGAGGTAAAACATTTTCTTGCCTGTTTTTAAACAATGTTTTACTTCAAAGAAAGAATCAGCTGCAATCTCCTACTGTCCTATCTGTATAGTCTCTTTTGCGTCCTCCCCTGCCTAGGAGATGTGGTATGATCAGACCATGTTCCTGTATGGTCAGACACAGCCATTACACAGTACACAGCAGGGGCTGATTTATAAGATAATCTCAGCACAGGAACATTGTTGTGAAACATTATTATTCCAAGATCTATTGATTAAAATATACTTTTGTTCATGGGAAAACCCCTTTTAAGGCTTTCCTTTGCCCCCTTTTTAATAGTTATTATGCAAAGTTATTTTGTTAAGCGATTTGACATTAAATAAAAATATATATTTTGAAAAGAGAACTGGCAAATCGAAACAAATGTTCTGCACCTTTGTCCCTTACTGCTGCAGCACATACATAATACTTATATGGCACTGGTGGGTAGTAATTCTTGCAGTCAGGGAAACCTAACTATGATTGCACTTAATGATAAATAATAGAATAATTGTGCTTCATTGATTGGTATTATTTTTTTTTTTTTTTTTTATAAAGCACCCGTGCATACCTTTTCAAAATTATATTTGCCAGTGATTTGACAAAACTCTACAATATTTACCATGCTGGAAAGTACAGTACAGACCAAAAGTTTGGACACACCTTCTCATTTATAGATTTTTCTGTATTTTCATGACTATGAAAATTGTACATTCACACTGAAGGCATCAAAACTATGAATTAACACATGTGGAATTATATACTTAACAAAAAAGTGTGAAACAACTGAAAATATGTCTTATATTCTAGGTTCTTCAAAGTAGCCACCTTTTGCTTTGATGACTGCTTTGCACACTCTTTGCATTCTCTTGATGAGCTTCAAGAGGTAGTCACCGGAAATGGTCTTCCAACAATCTTGAAGGAGTTCCCAGAGATGCTTAGCACTTGTTGGCCCTTTTGCCTTCACTCTGCGGTCCAGCTCACCCCAAACCATCTCGATTGGGTTCAGGCCTGGTGACTGTGGAGGCCAGGTCATCTGGTGTAGCACCCCATCACTCTCCTTCTTGGTCAGATAGCCCTTACACAGCCTGGAGGTGTGTTTTGGGGTCATTGTTCTGTTGAAAAATAAATGATGGTCCAACTAAACGCAAACCGGATGGAATAGCATGCTGCTGCAAGATGCTGTGGTAGCCATGCTGGTTCAGTATGCCTTCAATTTTGAATAAATCCCCAACAGTGTCACCAGCAAAGCACCCCCACACCATCACACCTCCTCCTCCATGCTTCACGGTGTGAACCAGGCATGTAGAGTCCATCTGTTCACCTTTTCTGCATCGCTCAAAGACACGGTGGTTGGAACCAAAGATCTCAAATTTGGACTCATCAGACCAAAGCACAGATTTCCACTGGTCTAATGTCCATTCCTTGTGTTCTTTAGCCCAAACAAGTCTCTTCTGCATGTTGCCTGTCCTTAGCAGTGGTTTCCTAGCAGCTATTTTACCATGAAGGCCTGCTGCACAAAGTCTCCTCTTAACAGTTGTTGTAGAGATGTGTCTGCTGCTAGAACTCTGTGTGGCATTGACCTGGTCTCTAATCTGAGCTGCTGTTAACCTGCGATTTCTGCGGCTGGTGACTCGGATAAACTTATCCTCAGAAGCAGAGGTGACTCTTGGTCTTCCTTTCCTGGGGCGGTCCTCATGTGAGCCAGTTTCTTTGTAGCGATTGATAGTTTTTGCAACTGCACTTGGGGACACTTTCAAAGTTTTCCCAATTTTTCGGACTGACTGACCTTCATTTCTTAAAGTAATGATGGCCACTCGTTTTTCTTTACTTAGCTGCTTTTTTCTTGCCATAATACAAATTCTAACAGTCTATTCAGTAGGACTATCAGCTGTGTATCCACCTGACTTCTGCACAACACAACTGATGGTCCCAACCCCATTTATAAGGCAAGAAATCCCACTTATTAAACCTGACAGGGCACACCTGTGAAGTGAAAACCATTTCCGGTGACTACCTCTTGAAGCTCATCAAGAGAATGCCAAGAGTGTGCAAAGCAGTCATCAAAGCAAAAGGTGGCTACTTTGAAGAACCTAGAATATAAGATATATTTTCAGTTGTTTCACACTTTTTTGTTAAGTATATAATTCCACATGTGTTAATTCATAGTTTTGATGCCTTCAGTGTGAATGTACAATTTTCAAAGTCATGAAAATACAGAAAAATCTTTAAATGAGAAGGGGGGTCCAAACTTTTGGTCTGTACTGTATATGTTCCCTGGTAAAGCCTTGCTAGTTAAAGGATGCTCCTTCTGAATTGCACACCACTAATGTAAAATATCCATAAGACACTTCAAACATTTCAAAGTACAGATTTTGTCAGTGTTTGGAACAAGGATTCATGGTACATGCTGGTATTTGTCCTGCTTCTAAACAGGTGAGATTGAACTTTGAATTCCTGTTATTTTGTGTAAAATTGTTATGTTTGTCCTCCCCAGGATCTGGATTGGAATGTCCAGTATGTAAGGAGGATTATACAGTTGGTGAAAATGTGAGGCAACTTCCTTGCAATCACTTATTTCATAATAACTGCATCATCCCCTGGTTAGAGCAGGTCAGTATGAAATACATTTCCTTCTCCTTTTTTTTTTTTTTTTTTTAATTAAGTCTGGCACAACATGATTTCCACTGGCTGAACATAACAGTGATTATAGCTGTGCAGATGAGCTACATCTATCTGTCATGTCTTGTTCCACATTTCCAGGACAGACTGGGAATATCTGCAAATTATTAGGACTTTGTCCATGTCAGTGGCTGTTATAACAAAATCATATTATATTGGACACATACAGTATATGTACGATTGATATAAAGTCTATATACTCTTCTTAAAATGCAAGGTTTTTGCTATGTAAAATAATACTCTATACCTTAATTTGAAAAAACCAGCTACATTTTTCTTTTCCACCTGAAGAAAAGATTTCAAAGAACTAAAATAATGTGGTTTCATATAACACCCTTAACCCCTTTACGACAGGTCTCCTCCCTCCTGTTTGATGCGGGCTCCGGCAATGAGGCCACATTTCTTCCAGCACATGTCAGCTGATTTTATCAACTGACATGTGCCCCTAACAACCGCAGGTGGAATCACATGTTAACATGTTAAATGCCGTTGTCAGACTCTGACAAGCATCATTTAACATGGCTGCTCTGGAAGCGCGTCATAAGACCAGCCCATCGGCGCGCCCGTCACATGATCACGGACCACCGATGGGTTGGTATGACAACCTGGGTTCTGTAGGAAGGAGACCTCTGTGGTTGTCATTGCTGAACTGCTATGAGTTGCTCCCAGTAGCGCTGAGAAATAAAGGTATAGCGCCTATTATCTTCTTAACCCCTTAAGCCCCGAGGGTGGTTTGCACGTTAATGACCAGGCCAATTTTTACAATTCTGACCACTGTCACTTTATGAGGTAATTACTCTGGAACGCTTCAACGGATCCCCCTGATTCTGAGCTTGTTTTTTCGTGACATATTGTTCTTCATGATAGTGGCAACATTTCTTCGACATCACTTGCGTTTATTTGTGAAAAAAATAAAAATTTGGTGAAAATTTAGAAAATTTTGCAGTTTTCAAACTCTGAATTTTTATGTCCTTAAATCAGAGAGATATGTCACACAAAATACTTAATAAATAACATTTCCCACATGTCTACTTTACATCAGCACAATTTTGGAACAAATTTTTTTTTTTTTTATTAGGACGTTATAATGGTTATAAGTTGACCAGCGATTTCTCATTTTTCCTACAAAATTTACAAAACCATTTTGTTAGGGACCACATCACATTTGAAGTGACTGAGGGGCCTTTATGACAGAAAATACCGAAAAGTGACACCATTCTAAAAACTGCACCTCTCAAGCTGCTCAAAACCACATTCAAGAACTTTATTAACCCTTCAGGTGCTACACAGGAATTTTTGGAATGTGGAAGAAAAAAATGAACATTTAACTTTTTTCACAAAAACGTTACTTTAGACCCCAATTTTTTTTACTTTTGCAAGGGTATCATTAAAAATTAACCCAAAAATGTGTTGTTTAATTCCTCCTGAGCACGCAGATACCCCATATGTGGAGGAAAACCACTGTTTGGGCGCACAGCAGGGCTCAGAAGGGAAGGAGCGCAATTTGACTTTTTGAATGTAAAATTTGCTTGACTAATTAGCGGACGCCATATTGCGTTTGGGGAGCCCCTGATGTGTCTAAACAGTGGAAACCCCCCACAAGTGACACCATTTTGGAAACTAAACCCCTCAGGGAACTTATCTAGATGTGTGGTGAGCACCTTGAACCCCCAGGTGCTTCACAGAAGTTTATAACATTGAGCCGTAAAATCAAAATTTTCACATTTTTCCAACAAATATTTTTCTGCCTAAAATTTTGCATTTTCATAAGGGTAACAGGAGAAATTACACCATGCAATTTGTTGTGCAATTTCTCCTGAGTAAGCAGATACCCCATATGTGGGGGAAAACCACTGTTTGGGCGCGCGGCAGGGTTTGGAAGGGAAGGAGCGCCATTTGACTTTGAATGTAAAATTTGCTTGAATAATTAGTGGACACCATGTCGTGTTTGAGGAGCCCCTGATGTGCCTAAACAGTGGAAACCCCCCACAAGTGACACCATTTTGGAAACTACACCCTTCAAGGATTTTATCAAGGGGTATGGTGAACGTTTTGAACCCAGAGGTACGACACAGAATTTGTTTACATTAGGTCATCATATTGAATAAGTTGTCATTAGTCTTGAGCGTAAGTGCTCGCTATTTGAGCTTGCATCGGGTACTCAGGTATGCACCATGTATCGCGGGTGCTTGAGTGACATGCTCGAGTCTCCGCCCCGCATGTTTCACGGTTATTAGACACCCAAAAAAAAAGACGTGCGGGGATCGCTCGTGCATGGCAGGCAAGGTTTTTTTTGGCTGCATAACAGCCGTTTAACATATGGGGCAGAGACTCGAGCATGTCACTCAAGCACCCGCTATACTCGGTGGACACCCGATGCAAACTCAAGTAGCGAGCACTTGCGCTCAACACTAGTTGCCATATCATCACCTAATCCTAACACAACCCTAACCCTAGTGTTTATTTTTTACGACGTTCCTCCTGCAGTAAGTGATTAGACAACTTTATTCTTCGGGTCAGTGTGTTTACAGCGATACCAGATTCATATCAGGTTTTTATGTTTGGCTGCTGTCACACACGAAAAGACGCTTTTTTTCAGACTAGTTTTTAATTTTTCCATATTTCGGCCAACAGAGTCATGTAAGGGCTTGTTTTTTGCGGGATGAGTTGACGTTTTTATTGGTGCCATTTTCAGGCACGTGACATTTTTTGATCGCTTTCTATTCCGATTTTTGGGAGGCAGAATAAACAAAAACCAGCAATTCAGGAATTGGTTTTTTTTATGCCGTTCCGCGTTTGGTAAAATTGATAATGCAGCTTTATTCTTCGGGTCAGTACGTTTACAGCGGTACCACATTTACGTAGTTTTTGTGTAAAAGCGCCAAATCATAAAAAAACAATTTTATAGAAAATGGATGGAGCTGTATGGCGACTTGTTTTTTGTGGGACAAGATGACGTTTTCAGCGGTACCATTTTTATTTACATTCGTCTTTTTGATCGCTTTTTAGTCCATTTTTTTGTTTGGCGGTATTATGATAAAGCATCGTTTTTTGCTGCTTTTTTTTTTCCCGTGTTCACTAAAGGGGTTAACTAGTGGGACAGTATAGTTCAGGTCGTTCTGGATGCGACAATACCAAATCTGTGTACTTTTATTATTTTTTTTTGTTTGTTTTTTCATAACATTTATTTATGGTTACATTTTATATTTTTTTCACTTTCTGACACTGTTTTTTACTTTTACACTTTGTCCCACTATGGCACTAGCATCCCCTATGCTATGCAGGCTGTCAGCCCTGCAGACACGAGTTAGATAGATCATGCACAGTGCGCAATCTATCTAAGTTGCTGATGCCTGGTGACCCAGATGTCGTCATCGGGTCACCATGGCAAGGATCTGATCCCCGTGCACACAGCGCGGGGTCTCTGATCTAAGGTAAGAGGGGCACTCTTACCTCTGCTTGCCCCGGAAATGCTGTGATCGACTTCAATCGCAGCATTTCAGGGGTTAATGTGCCGGGAGCTATGCGGTCCGGGTACCCGATGCGGTACTGGGTGTCAGCTGTTAGAATCAGCTGACCTGGCGTAATAATACGTACCTGGTCAATAAGGCCCAGGGCGCAGGTACATATTTCGCCCTGCGTCAGAAAGGGGTTAGAGAGTATACGTCGTTTTATTTATTTTTTTTATGTCATAAATGAATAGCACACATGAAAATAAGCAACTGTGTAACATATCTTATCAGAGAAATCTGCTTCTTTCTCTTCCAGGACTGATCATTCATTATCCAAATTCTCAGTTCTCCAGTAATTCTGTGGTACGTGAAGACATATTACATTACTGAGATAGGTGATAAGTTGCTACAGAGAAGATTCTATGTAAAGGGGAGGAAGGGGGGAGCTAAAGGTAGACCCCTACCCCCTGTTTTCCAGAGAATTTTATCCATAGCAGCTGCCATCTCCTATCTCAGTAATGTAACCCGCACTCACGGAATACAGATTTTACTAGAGAATTGAGAATTTTGAAAATAAGATCAGTCCTAGAAGAGATAGATGCAGGCTTCTCTGGTAGGATATATTACAAAGTTTATGATCATTAGTGCTATTGATTTATGATAGAAAAATTAAAACTGTTACTCTTTTAAATAATGGCAGCTGTTTACTGATTACTATTTAACATGAGTTTAAATGTGATTGGCTGATTCTGAACACAACCACATCCCCAATTATTCAAGGGTGTTTACACTTTTACACTTTAGCAGCCACATTATTTTATTTTTGTTGTTTCCCCCACCCCCCCCCCCTAAAAATGATTTGTTCAGTGCCATGAACTGTTGTGTTCTGACCTCTATTGCCTACCATTTCACTGCATTGTAAAGAGATTTTGCTTCTAGGTTTTCATTACCTCAACAAAGCACAAAATAAGGTAGGGTCTAAGCTGCTGATTCCATTGATTTGCCACTACCTTGGCTGTTTGCTGTAGCTTTGATAAAATGGTGTCTTATCAGCAGGAGATGATCACTAGAGAACTAGTAAACCTGCTGCCATGTAGTCCTCCATATTCATGAGCACTGTATAACCTCACCCCACCAATGATTGTCAGCTTTTTGACAGCTTCCTGTGTACACTGTGCATAAGGAATCAGTGGTGTGTGTGGGGTTATACAGAGCTCAGCCTTAAAGGGAATGTCACCCCCTGGAAGATCTCAGACCTCTACTATGGGCATACAGGTGATAGAAAAGTAAATCTATACATACCTGTATGGCCCATAGTAGAGGTCTGATTGCAGAGAAATGGAGTTTTATAAAATCTGTTTTCACATGCTTGGCGCCCCCCGGACCCCAAGAAATCCCCGCCTATCTCTTTAGTTAGGCGTGGATTTCTTGGCTAACTAAAGAGATAGGTGGGGATTTCTTGGGGTATGGGGGACACCAAGCAGATGAAAACAGATTTTATAAAACTCCATTTCTCTGCAAGCAAACCGCTAATATGGGCCATACAGGTATGTATAGATTTACATTTCTATATTTCTATAACCTGTATGCCCATATTAGAGTTCTGATCTCTCCCAGGGGGTGACATTCCCTTTAAAGAACTGCTAGATCTGCAGCAGATAACAGATTTAATCAAAACTACGGCAGGAAGCCCAGTAACTACTAACGTTGGGGGTCTCTGTCCTTACTTTACACCAGTGTTCCCCAACTCCAGTCCTTGAGCCCCCAACACATCATGTCTTCAGGATTTCCTAAGTATCGCCCAGGTGCTGGAATTGTTGAATGTGCAGGGGATGGAATTGTTGAATGTGCAGGGGATGGAATTGTTGAATGTGCAGGGGATGGAATTGTTGAATGTGCAGGGGATGGAATTGTTGAATGTGCAGGGGATGGAATTGTTGAATGTGCAGGGGATGGAATTGTTGAATGTGCAGGGGATGGAATTGTTGAATGTGCAGGGGATGGAATTGTTGAATGTGCAGGGGATGGAATTGCTGAATGTGCAGGGGATGGAATTGCTGAATGTGCAGGGGATGGAATTGTTGAATGTGCAGGGGATGGAATTGTTGAATGTGCAGGGGATGGAATTGTTGACTGTGCAGGGGATGGAATTGTTGACTGTGCAGGGGATGGAATTGTTGCCTGTGCAGGGGATGGAATTGTTGCCTGTGCAGGGGATGGAATTGTTGCCTGTGCAGGGGATGGAATTGTTGCCTGTGCAGGGGATGGAATTGTTGCCTGTGCAGGGGATGGAATTGTTGCCTGTGCAGGGGATGGAATTGTTGCCTGTGCAGGGGATGGAATTGTTGCCTGTGCAGGGGATGGAATTGTTGCCTGTGCAGGGGATGGAATTGTTGCCTGTGCAGGGGATGGAATTGTTGCCTGTGCAGGGGATGGAATTGTTGCCTGTGCAGGGGATGGAATTGTTGCCTGTGCAGGGGATGGAATTGTTGCCTGTGCAGGGGATGGAATTGTTGCCTGTGCAGGGGATGGAATTGTTGCCTGTGCAGGGGATGGAATTGTTGCCTGTGCAGGGGATGGAATTGTTGCCTGCGCAGGGGATGGAATTGTTGCCTGCGCAGGGGATGGAATTGTTGCCTGCGCAGGGGATGGAATTGTTGCCTGCGCAGGGGATGGAATTGTTGCCTGCGCAGGGGATGGAATTGTTGCCTGCGCAGGGGATGGAATTGTTGCCTGCCCAGGGGATGGAATTGTTGCCTGCCCAGGGGATGGAATTGTTGCCTGCCCAGGGGATGGAATTGTTGCCTGCCCAGGGGATGGAATTGTTGCCTGCCCAGGGGATGGAATTGTTGCCTGAGCAATACTAGGGAAATCCTGAAAACATGACCTGTTGGGGAATACTGCTTTACACTGTTCTCAGATATGTTGATAGATACTTTTTAATACCTCTTGCTGAACATAAATCGGCTGCGTAACCCGTGAAAGACGTCAGTGCCACGTCCTTAGCAATCAAAATAGTGGCAGCTGTAATGTGATATATGTAATAATAAAGCCATATTTGTATTTAAAAATGATAGAAATCATGAGTTGATGAGAATCCATTGCATTTTATTACATTTTCACAGATATTGTAACATCTGCTCTACCAAAATGAAATTCTTAATACAATTCTTATGTTTTTTTAAATCTGATTGGTTTCTTGGTGATGTTTTTCTTTATAGTTTGATAAATAGTGTTTATGTACATTTTATGTACTTGAAGATATTTGCTAGGAGTATACTGGTATACCCACAACCTAACAAATATTGTTTTCTTCCCGACAGCATGATACGTGCCCAGTATGTAGGAAAAGTCTGAGTGGCCAGAACACAGCCACCAATCCCCCAGGACTAACAGATATGAATTTCTCAGCTTCCTCTGCTTCATCCTCATCCTCCACCTCCCCTACTGATGAAAATAATTCCTGAGCACCAGAGATGGGGAGGGGGAGCAGCTGCTGGGCACCAGCTCCTTACACCACCCTCTCATCTGCTGCTTCTTAACACTGCATCTAGAGCCGAAGAGGGAACCCTGCCCAAGAGTTCCCTGAACAGGACACTGTAAGACTAATGGTGGTTAAGTCAAAGTGTCTTTGTCCTTCCCAAGTGGAACAGCTGAGAACCAAACTGTTCATCAATTTGATTTCCCTCTTTAGAGTGACATCTGGCATGGAAGAGACTGCGTGGGTGTGACTTTTGTTGTTGTTGTTTTTTTTTTTTTCTTGTTTTTTTTTTTTATCCAAAGTGTTTGGGTTTCCTCTTTTAAAATAGAGGCGCGATAACTCCTTTTTATCATTTTTTCTTTTTTACTGCTCTTCGGTTTTTAATCCTTAAATTAAACTTGCTTGATTAGTGCTGCTCTTGGCATGAGCAGTTACTGCACAATGTTTACAGAAGTGCATTTTGTTTCCTGGCTGAGATACCTGCAGAAGTGAGGGGGTCGTGGTTAAAAAGGAAAGTTGTGCTAAGATCGCCCACATATCATTTGGTATTTATACAGTAATGATTTGTGCTACCATGCACCTTGCATCATTCAGTGTCCATTTTATTCCATTGTGAAACCATCTACAATCATTTTTTTTTCCTGTGTTGCTTGTTCCTTCTAGGATAAAGGCAATCTATTTTTTTTTCTATTTTAGATTATTATATGTACAAATGTATTTATTTGTTTTTATCTTGGCTTACTTTACAATGAGCATACACTTGGATTGCGTTGGAAATTCACACAATCTCCTGTGCATTTCTTTTGTCTTTAAATGATGACTTTGGTGCCAACTAAGGAAACACGACTGACTAATGACTTTCAGCTCAGTCCTATTGAGAAGGGTAAGAAATGTGTAGAGTAATGTGTGTGACGAGTTCTGCTGGCCAGTCTTGCAAGTCCATTCCCTCTTAAAGCCAGGTACATGAAATGTCCATTGTAACGCCATCTTAAAGAAGAGTAGGTATTATAACCATTTTCCTTAATTTGCTCTTGAAACTCGCAGTCGGGGCCATATTTTTTCTGTAAAATGAGACAATGAAAGATTATTAGATATGAGTTTTATAGCTATACTTCACGCATGTGACTCCATAAAATTTAGGCAACATGCATTATTACAAGTTAGTTTGCACAACATAGTAACATTTCCTTCCTTTTTAAGGCTATGTGGCATTTCTGCTGCCGTCCTTCAGCAGATGTAAATGCCAATTAAGTCGCCCTTTGGAAAAAGGTAAATTCTACTGTGCAGATGACAAATTCACTGCATGTCATTTCATGATGTGGATTTTGAATCTGCACAATTCCTCAATTCTTGCAGCATATTTTTGCAGAATATGCATATTTCTTAAAACATGCACAATGCTGGTCCAATAAGACACAGCCAATTTTTCTGTATTTGACAGTTTTTACTCCTATTTTATTCTCACTGCTCCCCTGAGTATTTCATTTTTTTTATTTAATAGGCCACACTGTTATAGAGATATGGGTCTGTTTATTTATTGCTAATTTTGAAAAACATACTAGGTGTTCTAGCATGAATAAAATAAGAGCAAATATGTGTCACTCTTGACCTGATGATTGGTGCTCTTTAAAGCCAAAGCTTTTCATGCAGTTTTGTCCTTTCAGGGTCTATAGAACAATGTGCTGACAATTAGATTGGTTTTCAGAATGAACAACTTAAAGCAACTGTTCATATTTACATTTTTTTGTCTCATATTATTCCATCTGTAACAAAATAAGAAACGCGGCTAATCTCTCCTTCCCCCACATCAGACGATGCTGCTGCAGCGCTGATTGACTCAATCACTTGGCTCTGCCAGTTGTGCTGACTACAATGGTAAAAAAGGACACTGATCTTGATACATTGGAATCTTTACTAAAGAATATGTAAGACCTCATACACACACTAGTCATATAGACATGTTTTATTATTCCACCGATCTGTATCACAACTTCCACAGCTTATTAGGGGTCTATACTGTGGTTGCAATTTAATTTGGAGGCACGTGAGAAAAAAACTGGCATACATCCGAAGACCTATTCCGAAATGAACTTTTTTTTCAGGGAATAATATAGTGTCTCACAAAGGCATCATGCAGTGGTTCATAGAACCTGTGGGTTGTCAAATGAACCAGAAGTGCTGCAATATGTTTCCCCTATCCATTGTCTTAAAGTGTAATATATTTTGCTTAAAAAATGCATGGGACAGCATACACTCAGTGAAAATGTAAAAACCATGCACTTATAGCCTCATGCACAGTGCCTTTTTAGTCTCTGGTTTGTGCTACAGACCTTTCCTAAATCACTACAGGACGTGGTTATATTGTTTGCCAATGAAGTAGTAGGCTGGTCTCTTAGTCTGCAAGCCCTTTAGTGCACAATATACTTGCGGCTCCTCAGCTCTTACACTGCAAAGAGACTGTTTGCTCGTTTCCGTATGATGCTGCTGGGGTCACACGACTACAAGGAACAAGTGCCCTCTGCAGAGAAACATCATTTATGTATAGGGGCCGTTACAAAATTGCCAAAGTCTGCTGAACCTGATTTTGGCAGGATTGGCCAACCTTCTAATGTGGATGGTGGCCACCTGACAAATGAGACTCATGCGAATGGGGGTGGTAGAAGAGATTTGCTTTTGGCAGAATGAGGTATCTGCTAAGATACACAAGGTAACTAGAAAATCTTCAAGTGACCGTACACAAAGAGAAAGACAAGGAATTGTCCAGTATTGGCATTTTCCCTTGTGAATATTTACAATGTGCTGCATAAATTAAGGAAAAAAACTAACAACTTGCTTCCCAGGCCGGCAATGCTATGAGCCCTTGTGAACGGTGAACTTGAGACATAAAAATTGTTATGTGAGCTGATCAGCATCTTCTCTTTTAATATAATATATACCTAACTGAGTCTGTGGGCAGAAGTTTGTTGAAGGTCAAACCCTTAACTGTATCTTATTACATAAGACTATAGGTGTTCTGGGAGAACAGGGTGAACAACTTCTGAACCATTGGCCAGTAAGATGTTGCCATGATTTAAAGAAAATTGTCTATGTCATACACTTACACTTTATGTACAATAATTCAGAGGATTTTGCCAAGTCACAGCAGTCAGTTGGCCTCATGTAGCTTAAACTCTATACAGCGTCTTTTTCCTGTGTATTCTGCCTGGTACCCCCCCTGAAAAAGCACTAAACAAAATGCAAAAGAGAATGAACCTGTGCCCTACCACATAAAAACTACTTGCTGTTCTGCCTTTCTGAGGTTCTTTTAACTGCTTCAGGCCTTCAAAGATGTGAAGTGGTTAAAAAAATCACTAGTACATTGTTGTAGCTTCTTTGCAATTGATATATAAAATTAAGAAGGAAAAAAAAACTAAATTCTTAAAGATACTGCAAAAAATGTCCGAGAAAATGTATAAAAAGGCACTTTAGGAAAAAACACTCTCATTTTCCTGGAAAAAAAAAATGCAGGCATGCCAGAGTCTAAAATACACCATGTGCACATACCATAAGGTTTGGTTTTCTAAAACAGGGATATAGATTCCAATGAATATTCAGTTACCAAACACATACAACACAATGTCAGCTATTTAATATTGTATTATAAAATATTGTCCATGTATATTGGCTTGTATGTAATCTCAAATATATATTTACTTTCAGTGCCATTTTTTTCCCCTTTGTCATAATAAGGATGGAAGCCTGACCCTTCCTGTCCACCACCCAAAGATCAGAGTAGTAACCGTTCTGGTGCTCATGTAAAGTTACTCCAATATTGTTTAGTATGTGTGCTAGTGAAATAATAGGTTACCAAGACTGGATACATGTGAAATGTGCATACTGGATGGCTGCCACCAAATTCTACAGCTCATATACTGTAATATTCTCTACATTCCTAGGATACTTGAATAAGCTACAGGTGTGGCTCTGTATTTTGAAAGTATTCTTTA
This sequence comes from Phyllobates terribilis, assembly GCF_046119375.1. Classification (NCBI taxonomy): domain Eukaryota; kingdom Metazoa; phylum Chordata; class Amphibia; order Anura; family Dendrobatidae; genus Phyllobates; species Phyllobates terribilis. The sequence continues at coordinate 13,706,100 of NW_027362761.1, read as the reverse complement.
GTGGAATGTATGAACTTTATTAGATGGTTAATCTCATTTAATTAAATTGTATCAAACTATGTATCCTTTGTTTCAAAAGCATCTTTACCTACACTTTTATCGTTCTCGGTTCTAGCAAGAATATGGATTGTGACTTATTGAATAGATATACGTACGGCACCATATACTTTCAGCAGCAGAAGGGAAGGAAGGGAGACACAGATTCTCTGCTTCGTGGGTAGGCGGAGCCCCATAGGATAGTCACCTCAGATTGGAAAAAGACAACCGGCCCCTCCAGTATATAGGCTCCTCCTACTCCCATGTTCATCAGTCTTTTTATCTGAGGTCTCAGAGGATAGTCGCTGCTTCGGTAGCTCCTCAGAAGAGTTATTTTATATCCAGCGAGTCCTGGACCCCCCGTGGTCTAGAGGTCTCTGGGGGTCTCGGCGCTGCTGAGACCCCTGACCCTCCCCTGGCAGCTCTGTGTACCCTTTGAGGAGGTTCCCACTTATGCCTGCCGGCCCCGGGGGATACAGGGCGCTCCCTGGCGGAGGCGCACACCACACATCTGAGAGGGTCCCTGCGTGCTCCGCCATAGGGGGAGCAAAGGGCCATGGCGCCACACATCCCTGAGGATCCCTGTGGCGTTCAGCCGGGTAAGTGCTCTTTGGTCTAAAGAGTATCTTTGACGGCTACGGCAAGTGTACTGCCTGTGTGTTTCTTGTCTATTTCAGACGCTGCCTTGACTGGGGAGCAGAGATGGAGGCCAGTAATCTTTATTTTTATTTTTTATTTGCGCATGCTTTTTCGTTTTTGCTTCCTGCCTTCATTGAGGCAGGAAGCTCCCTGTATTGGCATGCGTTTTCTTGCTTTTATTGACTTGCTTCCTGCCTTCATAGAGGTAGGAAGTTTTCTGCCCTCATTTTTTGTTGTTTGAATAAGGTGGGGGGGGGCGTGGCCTAGCGGGGGCGTGGCTTAGCATCTCCTGGCTTCCTGCCGTCATTACTTAGGCAGGAAGCGCTTGGTTGAGCGTGCGCTGGCGGTCCCTGCTTCTCCCTCCGGCGTCCAGCGGCGCCTCCTGCTCTCTGCTCCCCGTCCGTCCACACACTTAGGAGGAGCGGTCGCCGCAGTACCGGTGAGTCCCCTCTGGCAGGGGTTCTTTGTCAGTGCTGTCTCTCCAGGCTACCTATTAGGAGTCCTCGTGAGCACTGCCGCTTTCTCTCCTAAAGCTATTTACTTCACTGACCTTTTAGGCTGTGTAGTATTATAGTTGCTGTGATGTTAACCCCTTCTGAAAAAAGTGGAACTTTAGGGGAAACGTATGGTGTTTAAGGGAGTTTCCCCCTATTGATTTTTTGCTTGGCATTTCTGGGGTAGCTCTTTTCTAAGGGTGAGCTTTAACCCTTCAGAGCCTGTCGCATATATATAAAAAAATTAAATAAAGTGAGTTTTGAAAACAGGCTGTGCAGCTTTCACACTTTTTTGCCATCCTTGTTGTACATCCTGGCATCTGGCGTGGGTGGCATGTCGGATCAGGGGCCTGGGAGTGCGGATCGGTCTCCTGATCCGTTTCAGGTTCAGTCGCACGCCTCTGATACACTCAGGCCTTCTACTACATCAAGTTCAACGCTCAGTCATGTTAAGGTGGAGGCGCTCACTCGCTCCATTGATAGTCTCTCTAGTCTCCTGGGACAGTGGGTGTCAGCTAGATCACACCCAATGCCACGAGGTAAAAAGCGCCGCAAGACTATGGTGGCGTTGTCTCCCTCGCAGAGCGCATCAGAGGCTTCGGATTCACCAACAGATTCGGTTGATGAAATTTCTGAGTCCGAAGAGGAGGATCAACAGGATCGCTCTGTTTCTCTTTCTGGTCGCGTAGATGCGGGAAGTATTAGAGCTGTCTGAAGAGCCGACAAGACCGTCTAGGTCGGGCCGTCTGTATCAGAAGACGCGCTGTGTTCGTTCTACATTACCTGCGCATGAGGAACTTAACAAAGCGGTGGAGAAGGAGCGTCAGTGTCCGGATAAACGCTTCCGAGGAACGCGTTTTTTTGATGCCCTATATCCCTGTGCCAAGGAGATGGTTACTAATTGGGTTCCCTCTCCTGAGGTGGATATATCTCTGTCTCAGCTGACCAAGTCTTCCCTGCTTCCTATTAAAGGGAGAGCCAATCTTCAGGATCCTTTGGACAGAAGATCGGAGTCAGCGGCGAAATCCATCTATGAAGCCGCGGGTCATGGTTTCCGAGCGGCCTTGGGGGCCATGTGGGCCGGTGAGGCTTCTCTGCGGTGGTTGGATCAGCTGCGTGCGGCGTGGCAGGATGGGACTTCGCGCTCAGAAGTGGAAAAGCTTTTTCAGCGAATGGAAGAAGCTATGTGTTAAGGCAGAGATGCAGTACTGGACACTGCTTCAATTCTGTCCAGGGCTCAGGCTTCGGCAGTCACGATTAGAAGAGCTCTGTGGCTTAAACAGTGGACCGGGGATGCAGTATCCAAACAGGGATTGCTTAGTCTGGCATATAAGGGCGGTCAGCTCTTTGGTTCAGATATTTTGGAACAAATTGCCAAAGCTAAAGCTAAGGATGTTACTCTGCCTGGGAAAAAGGCAGTGGCATCCACAGCCAGCAGGACAGGGCCCGGCAGAGGTCTTCGGTCCTTTCGGGCCAGGGGACGATTCAGTCAGCCTTCTTGGAGATTGGGTCGTCCCTCATCCTCCGGCAGATCCGCCCAGAAATCTTGTACTCCTTGGAAGCAACGGTCCCGTCAGGACAGACGGGAGGTTGATAAAAAGTCCGCTAAGGCTGACTGACGCCAGGGATCCCCCCGAGCGCTCTCGGGTGGGAGGTCGTCTGCTACAATTCGGGTCGATCTGGGCATCCCACATAGCAGACGCCTGGGTGACACGGGTTATGTCGGCAGGCTATTTCATAGTTTCATTCGCTGCCTCCAGACAGGTTTCGTCTGACGGGCATTCCGTCCGTGCCAAGACTGGCTGCCGCACTGTTTCAGGAGGTCGACTCTCTCCTACAGCAGGGTGTGGTGGTTCAGGTTCCTCCGGAAGACCAGGGAAAAGGTTTTTATTCCAACCTTTTTGTGGTCCCCAAAAAGGAGGACAAGTTTCGTCCGGTGCTGGATCTCAGGGATTTGAATATTTACGTCTGGACACGAAAGTTCCGCATGAAGTCTCTCCGATCGGTGATAGCGACCCTGTCGCAGTACGATTTCTTGGTGTCCATAGACATCCGCGACGCCTATTTGCATATCCTTATCGGCAGGGCTCACCAGCGTTCCTTGCGTTTCGCTATAGGTCAAACCCATTACCAGTTTGTGGCCCTGCCTTTCGGGTTGGCCTCAGCTCCCAGGGTTTTTACAAAAATTCTGGCTCCTCATGGCGCTTCTTCGAAGACCGGGGATTACGATCCTCCCCTACCTGGACGACCTGTTCATAGTGTCACCCACAGCGGAGGAGGCAATAGCGGCTCGCGATCTCTCCCTTCAGTACCTGATGGACTTCGGGTGGCTGATCAATTGGAAGAAATCGTCATTGGAGCCAGCACAGTCCATTCTTTTCCTGGGGATGCAGTTCGATACTGTTCGGGCAGTTGTGTCCCTGCCTCCTGTCAAACAGACGAACCTTCGTCTTCTGGTCCAGGCTATGAGGTTGGCGCTGTCAATGTCCCTTCGGGAATGCATGCGCCTTCTGGGTCAAATGGTGGCAACTATGGAAGCAGTACCATTTGCACAATTTCATTCCCGGGATCTCCAGAGCCTTATTCTGACCCATTGGGATCGATCGCTAACTTCTCTGGATCGCTCGGTCATTATCTCCCGCAGGGTGCGAGAATCTCTTGGATGGTGGTTACGTCCGGAGACTCTATCCGTGGGGAAATCCTTCCTTCCTCCGAGATGGTCGGTGGTGACAACCGATGCCAGCCGGACAGGCTGGGGGGGGAGTTTGGAACGACCTCTGGATTCAGGGAGTCTGGTCGCCAAAGGAGTCGTCTCTCCCGATCAACATTTTGGAGTTGAGAGCAATATTTCTCTGCCTCCAACATTGGACGGTCTTATTGAGCGGTCTACCGGTCCGGATCCAGTCGGACAACGCAACGGCTGTCGCGTACATCAACCACCAAGGCGGGACGAGGAGTTCCAGTCTCATGTCGGAGGTCTCTCGGATCCTGGTCTGGGCCGAGTCCAAAGTTCCAGCAATCTCTGCAATTCACATTCCAGGGGTGTTGAATATCTCGGCGGACTTCCTCAGTCGCGAGCAAGTGGACCCTGGGGAATGGAGTCTCCATCCAGAAGTGTTTTCTCTGCTGTGTTCCCGTTGGGGGACTCCTCAGGTGGACTTGATGGCATCCAGGCTGAACGCCAGGGTTCCGACGTTCATGTCCAGGTACAGGGAGGCGGTGGTGGTGGATGCTCTAGTGGCCCCGTGGGGTCAGTTCAAGCTGATCTATGCGTTTCCGCCGATATCCTTACTACCTCTGGTGATCCGTCGGATCAAACTCGAAAGGGTATCAATAATTCTGATAGCACCAGACTGGCCGCGGAGGACATGGTATTCGACGCTGGTGTCTCTTCAGGCGGCACCTCCGTTTCCGCTGCCCCTTCGCCCGGACTTGCGCACTCAGGGGCCCATTCGTCATCCGGACCTGAGGTCCCTTCGTTTGACGGCGTGGCTCTTGAGACCGAGATCTTGACCCGTCGCGGTTTTTCGCCCGAGGTCATTGCTACCTTGCAGGCGGCCTGGAGTCCAGCTACGTCCAGGATTTATCACAGAACTTGGGAGTCTTTCTATTCATGGTGTTCTGGATCCTCAAGAAACCCGAGGGTTTTTTCCATCCCCAACTTCTTGGCCTTTCTGCAATCTAGTCTGGCCAGGGGTTTGGCAGTTAGTACGGTGCGGGGACAGGTATCTGCTCTTTCCGCACTTTTTAGGAAGGCTATTGCCTCTCGCAGGGATGTGCGCTCTTTTTTTCGCGGAGTCGCACGTCCGTTTCCGCCACGGAGGGCAGTTGTGGCTCCATGGCGGCTTAATCTAGTCCTGGAAGCCCTTCAGCATAGGCCTTTTGAGCCTATGGATTCTGCTAAACTTTCACTACTTTCTTGGAAGGTGGCCTTCTTGGTGGCAGTCACCTCTTTGAGAAGGGTATCTGAATTGGCAGCACTTTCTTGCTCACCTTCTTTTCTGGAATTTTTTCCGGATCGCATGGTGCTTCGTACTCGTGAAGATTTTTTGCCTAAGGTAGTGTCACAATTCCACATTAATCAGGACATTGTGTTGCCTTCTCTTTGTCCAGGACCTAAGAATCCAAGGGAGCGGGCATTGCACTCGTTGGACTTAGTGCGGGCATTGAAGTTCTATCTTACGATCACCCAAGGTTTTCGGAAGTCGGACTCTCTTTTTATAATTCCGGCAGGTCGTCAGCGTGGTCAACGTGCTTCCAAAGACACGATAGCTCTGTGGATCCGTTCAGCTATCCTGGAAGCGTACCGGCTCAAGGGCGAGCCTTGTCCGGTTAAAGTTAAAGCTCATTCCACAAGAGCCATTGGCTCATCGTGGGCTTTTCGTCAGGGGGCCTCGGCAGCGCAGCTCTGCCGGGCGGCCACCTGGCGCTCCGTTCACACCTTTACTAAGTTTTATAAGGTGGACGTAAGTGCTTCAGCCGATGCGGCCCTGGGACGCAGGGTCCTGCAGGCGGCGGTAATTTAAGTTATCCCTTTACTTAGTTTTCCGTTATTTAGCGCGGTTTGCGCTCTTGCCTAAGTTTTGGGGTATGGAAGCTTCTGCCTCTATTTCCCACCCTTAAGTAGGTACTTCTTTAGGACGTCCCACGAAGTAGAGAATCTGTGTCTCCCTTCCTTCCCTTCTGCTGCTGAAAGCCGGATTTTGGGAAGAACTTACCTGTAAAATCCTTTTCAGCGAAGGAAGGAAGGGAGACACAGCACCCTCCCAGGGCAGAAGTGTTTTTTTGTGTTTCTAGATGCAGCACGTCTCCTTCCTGATGTCGATCTTCTGGACTGGGTTTAGCGCTCTACGGCTCTCCTTCCAGTTTCGCCAGCTCTACACAGTTGTCAGGTCCAATGGGGTATGCCTAAGACTGTGTGTTTCTATTACATAACCTGTTTTCTCTCATTTCTGACATTTCAGAAGGGGATATGTTGTTCTGCTGGTTGGTCTGCTCTTCCTTAGCTTGTGTACGGACTGATGAACATGGGAGTAGGAGGAGCCTATATACTGGAGGGGCCGGTCGTCTTTTTCCAATCTGAGGTGACTATCCTATGGGGCTCCGCCTACCCACGAAGTAGAGAATCTGTGTCTCCCTTCCTTCCTTCGCTGAAAAGGATTTTACAGGTAAGTTCTTACCAAAATCCGGCTTTCCGCATGTCCCTGGCAGGAAAACGCATGTACAATCCACATGTACAATCCGCATGTGTTTTTTTTCTGCCAGGGAGATGCAGAAACGCTCAGGAAAAAATCCTAAGCATTTCTGCATCGTGGGCACATCACCGAGCAGCTGTAAGGCTAAATCTCTGTGTGCATGATTTGCGACTGTTAGACATTCCTCACATGTATTAAAACTGTCAATTTCTTACACATTCCTCACATGTAATAAAGCTGTCAAACAGTTGCAAATCATGCACACGGGAGCGATTCGACCATATCACCGAGCAGCTGTAACTACTCGGAGCTCGGCCCGAGCATACTCGGACAGAACATACTCGCTCAACCCTACTTACTATGCCTTTAAACAATTCTGGACTTCCCATATGATGATGTCATGTGTTTGGAAGCTTATAATAGTTTTTTTTGGCAACATCTGAGTTAGAGACACACTTGTGGATGTATTTTAATGCACACCTGAAACACTGCTTCTTTGTGTAGCATCATGGGAAAATGTAAAGAAATCAGCCAAGATGTCAGCAAGAGAATTGTGGACTTGCACAAGTCTGGCTCATCCTTGGGTACAATTTTAACCCCTTTACCCCTGAGGATGGTTTGCACGTTAATGACCAGGCCAATTTTTACAAATCTGACCACTGTCACTTTATGAGGTAATAACTCTGGAACGCTTCAACGGATCCCCCTGATTCTGAGATTGTTTTTTCGTGACATATTGTACTTCATGATAGTGATAAAATTTCTTCGATATCACTTGCGTTTATTTATGAAAAAACTGAAATTTGGCGAAAATTTTAAAAAATTCGCAATTTTAATTTTCATGCCCTTAAATCAGAGAGATATATCAATATATCACACAAAATAGTTAATAAATAACATTTCCCACATGTCTACTTTACATCAGCACAATTTTGGAACCAAAATTTTTTTTTTATTAGGGAGCTATAAGGGTTAAAAGTTGACCAGCGATTTCCCATTTTTCCAACAAAATTTACAAAACCATTTTTTTTTAGGGACCACATCACATTTGAAGTCACTTTGAGGGGCCTTTGTGACAGAAAATACCGAAAAGTGACACCATTCTAAAAACTGCAACCCTCAAGGTACTCAAAACCACTTAAGAACTTTATTAACCCTTCAGGTGCTTCACAGGAATTTTTGGAATGAGGAAGAAAAAAAATGAACATTTAACTTTTTTCACAAAAATGTTACTTTAGACCCAATTTTTTTTATTTTCGCATGGGTAACAAGAAAAAATGGACCACAAAATTTGTTGTGCACTTTCCCCTGAGCACACAGATACCCCATATGTGGGGAAAAAACACTGTTTGGGCACATGGAAGGGAAGGAGTGCCATTTGACTTTTTGATTGTAAAATTTGCTTGAATAATTAGTGGACGCCATGTTAAGTTTGGAGAGCCCCTGATGTGCTTAAACAGTGGAAACCCCCCATAAGTGACACCATTTTGGAAACTAGACCCCTCAGGGAACTTATCTAGATGTGTAGTGAGCACCTTGAACCCTCAGGTGCTTCACAGAAGTTTAAAACATGGACCTGTGAAAATAAAAACTTTTTCCACAAAAATGATCTTTTAGCCCCAAATTTTTTATTTTCACAAGGGTAAGAGGAGAAAATGGAACCTAAAGCTGTTGTGCAATTTCTCCTGGGTACGCCAATCCCCCATATGTGGGGAAAATACACTGTTTGGGAGCACGTCAGGGTTCAGAAGGGAAGGAGCACTGTGTGACTTTTTGAGCGCAAAATTGGCTGGAATCAAGAGCGGATGCCATGTCGCATTTTGGGAGCCCCTGATGTGCCTAAATAGTGGAAACCCCCCACAATTGACTCCATTTTGGAAACTAGACCCCTCAAGGATTTAATCAGGTTGTATAGTGTACATTTTGAACCCAGAGGTACGACAGAATTTGATAACTTATTCAATATGATGACCTAATGTTGTCATTAGTCTTGAGCGCAAGTGCTCGCTACTTGAGTTTGCATCGGGTACTCTGGTATGCACCATGTATCACGGGTGCTCGAGTGACATGTTAGAGTCTCCGCCCCATATGTTTCTCGGTTGTTAAACACCCCAAAATAAAAAACATGCAGGGATTGCTCGTGCATGGCAGGGCCCAATACAACCCCAATTCTAGCCCTAGCCCATCCTTAACCCTAGCCCAACCCTAATACAACCTTAACCCTAGAGTTTATTTTTTACGCCGTTCCTCGTGCGGTATAACTGATTAGATTACTTTATTCTTTGGGTCGGTGCGATTACAGCGATACCAGATTCATATCAGGTTTTTATGATTGACAACTGTCACACACTAAAAGACTGTTTGTTTGCAAAAAAACAGACTACTTTTTGCCATATTTTGAGAGCTATAATTTTTCCATATTTTGGCCGACAGAGTCATGTGATGGCTTGTTTTTTGCGGGACAACTTGACGTTTTTATTGGTACCATCTGATCGCTTTCTATTCCGATTTTTGTGAGACAGAATAAACAAAAACCAGCAATTCCGGAATTGTTTTTTTGCGGGGGGGTTTTTATGCCGTTCAACGTGTGGTAAAATTGATAATGCACCTTTTATTCTTCGGGTCAGTACGTTTACAGCGGTACTCCATTTATATCGGTTTTTTATGTTTTGGCGCTTTTACACAATAAAAACTTCTCTAGAAAAAATTATTTTTTCTAATCGCTTTATTCTGAGAGCTATAACTTTTTTTTTTTTATTTTCCAGATGATTGAGCTATATGGCGGCTTGTTTTCTGCGGGACAAGGTGAAGTTTTCAGCTGTGCCATTTTTATTCACATTCGTCTTTTTGATTGCGTGTTATTCCATTTTTTGTTTGGCGGTATGATAAAGCATTGTTTTGTTTCTTGCTTCATTATTTTTTTTTATTTTTTTTTTTTTACTGTGTTCACTAAAGGGGTTAACTAGTGGGACAGTTTTATAGGTCAGGTCGTTCTGGAAGCAGCGCTACCAAATATGTGTACTTTTATTGGTTTCTTATTTATTATGGAGAATTTTTTTTTTTTTACTTTTACACTATGTCCCACTATGGGACTTTCACTTTTTGCAGCCTGCTCGGCTGTATAGCATAAAGAACAGCAGCTCCCTATGCCATACAGCCTGTCAGCGCAGCACACAAGGGAGACATTATTTTGGTCATGACCAAAGTAACTTCCTGGTGACCTGGATGTTGTCATGGCGACATCTGGGAGCCGCCGCAGACATCGCTGGAGGCCGGAGAGGTGGTGAGTATCGGCGCTTACCCTCCCCTCATGCCCCCTGCAATTCTGCGCTCAAATCGAATCGCAGCATTGGGGGGGGGGGGTTAATGTGCTGGGAGCGGTGCGGGACCGCTCTCTACCCATAGCACCGGGTGTCAGCTGTGACAGTCGGCTGACACCCCGCAGCGATCGCCCCTCACCGCTTGTGTGCGGGCGCGATTTAATTATGCGCAATAGTACGCAGCTGGTCCATAAGTCCCAGGGCACAGCTACATATTATTACTGACGTCATTGGAAAGGGGTTAAGATACCTAAAGGTGCCTCATTCATCTGTACAAGCAATTATACGCAAGTACAAGCAAGATAGGAATGTCAAGCCATCATACTGCTCAGGTAGGAAACGGGTTCTGCGTCCCAGAGATGAACGTGCTTTGGTCTGACATGTGCATATCAACCCAAGGACAAAAGCAAAAGACCTTGTGAAGATGATGGCGGAAGCTGGTAAGATTGTGTCAATATTCACAGTGAAATGAGTACTGTATCAACATGGGCTGAAAGGCCACTCTGCCAGGAAGAAGCCATTACTCCAAAAGAAACATTAAAAAAACAACAGATTAATGTTTGCAAATGCACACAGGAACAAAGATCTTAATCTTTGGAGATATGTCCTGTGGTCTCAATCCTATTAACCACTTTGCGCCAGAGCCTGTTTTTGCCTTCGTGACCAGGCCAATTTTTTCAATTCTGACCACTGTCACTTTATGAAGTAATTACTCTGGAACGCTTCAACGTATTCCCCTGATTCTGAGATTGTTTTTTCGTGACATATTGTACTTCATGATAGTAGTAAAATTTCTTCGATATCACTTGCGTTTATTTGTGAAAAAATCGGAAATTTGGTGAAAATTTAAAAAATTTTGCAATTTTCAAACTTTGAATTTTCATGCCCTTAAATCAGAGAGATATGTCACACAAAATAGTTAATAAATAACAGTTCCCACATGTCTACTTTACATCAGCACAATTTTGGAACCAACATTTTTTTTTGTTAGGAAGCTATAAGGGTTAAAAGTTGACCAGTGATTTCTCATTTTTCCAACAAAATTTACAAAAACATTTTTTTAGGGACCACATCTTATTTGAAGTGACTTTGAGGGGTCTTTATGACAGAAAATACCCAAAAGTGACACCATTCTAAAAACCGCACCCCTCAAGGTGCTCAAAACCACATTCAAGAAGTTTATTAACCCTTCAGGTGTTTCACGGGAATTTTTGGAATGTGGAAAAAAAAAATGAACATTTAACTTTTTTTTCACAAAAATGTTACTTTAGACCCAATTTTTTTATTTTCACAAGGGTAACAGGAAAAAATGGAATACACAATTTGTAGTGCAATTTCTCATGAGCGTGCTGATACCCCATATGTGAGGGAAAACCACTGTTTGGGCGCACTTCAGGGTTCGGAAGGGAAGGAGCGCCATTAGACTTTTTGAATGTAAAATTTGTTTGAATAATTAGCAGACGCCATGTTGCGTTTGGAGAGCTCCTGATGTGCCTAAACAGTGGAAACCCCCCACAAGTGACACCATTTTGGAAACTAGACCCCTTAGGGAACTTATTTAGATGTGTGGTGAGCACCTTGCACCCTCAGGTGCTTCACAGAAGTTTATAATATTGAGCCGTAAAAATAAAATTTTCACATTTTTCCCACAAAAACGTTTTTCATCCCCTAATTTTGCTTTATCATAAGGGTAACAGGAGAAATTGCACCATGAAATTTGCTGTGCAATTTCTCCTGAGTATGCCGATACCCCATATGTGGGGTAAAACCACTATTTGGGTACACTGCAGGGTTCGGAAGAGAAGGAGCGCCATTTGACTTTTTGAATGTAAAATTTGTTTAAATAATTAGCGGACGCCATGTCGCATTTGGGGAGCCCATAATGTGCCTAAATAGTGGAAACCCCCCACAAGTGACACCATTTTGGAAACTAGACCCCTTAGGGAACTTATCTAGATGTGTGGTGAGCACCTTGCACCCTCAGGTGCTTCACAGAAGTTTATAATATTGACCCGTAAAAATAAAATTTTCACATTTTTCCCACAAAAAAATGTTTTTCATTCCCTAATTTTGCATTATCATAAGGGTAACAGGAGAAATTGCACCATGAAATTTGTTGTGCAATTTCTCCTGAGTATGCCGATACTCCAAATGTGGGGGAAAACCACTGCTTTGGTGTACGGCAGGGTTCGGAAGAGAAAAGAGTGCTATGTTGGCTGGGATAGGTTGCAGACACCATGTCACGTTTGAAGAGTCGCTGACATGCCGAAACAGCAGAAACCCCCACAAGTGACCCCATTTTGTAAACTACACCTCTCAAGGAATTCATCTAGGGAAGTAGTGAGTATTTTTTAATTTTTAAATTTATACCATTGGGCAGTGAAGAAAAAATAATCATTTTTACCACAAAAAAAATGTTTTACCCTCAGATTTTACATTTTCACACAGGGCAATGGGTAAAAATGGTGCCGAAATGTGTCACACAATTTCTTCTAAAAGTGGCAATACCCCATATGTGGCTGTATCGTACCGCTTAGCCATACGGCGAGATCTGGGAGGGACGGAGCGCTATTTGACAATTGGAGAACAAATTATTGTAGAATAGGCATTTGGATTTGGGAGCACAAAATTTTCTGAATTTCTTTTGGGGGGCAAGGGCCATTTTGCTTTTCCAGAGCCTTTCTGCTACCAGTAACTTGGAAGTCCCTTATATTTTTAACAGATGACGGACCTGAGTGGGGACTAGCTTTTTTTGAGGACTGAGTTGAAGCTTTTATTGGGAACATTTTACGTAACATTTATCCGGCGCTCTAGGCTGAGCACTTACATTGGGGTTTCCATCTAAATTTCCAAGTGATGTAATTCAGATGAAACCCCTGCGGGATCCATTCACTGTTATGAGGCAGTAGAGTTACTCTGGACTCCGTCTGGCCTCTGTTTAGCAGTGTCCTTTTTTTCAGAAGTGCACAAAACTGTGGCCAACCGCACTTTTATGCACGCCTAAAAAAACTGACACTGTGGGATCACAGGCCAGATGGCATCCACAGTGGCCTATATCTGCCTCATTACAGGGAATCTTCCGTCATGGGTTCCGTCTGAATCACGTATTTCAGAGATTTACACGGAAACTCTGGTGTAAGTGCTCAGCGCAGAGCGCAGGATAAATGTGAGCAGAGCCTTACTGCGATCTTTGGGAGACATAATAAACAAATCAGTAGCAGGTGAAGAATTGGTTTTATTTATTTTTTACGCCATTCTTCGTGTGATATAACTGATTAGATTACTTTATTCTTCGGGTCGGTGCGATTACAGAGATACCAGATTTATATCGGGTTTTTATGACTGACAGCTGTCTCACACTAAAAGACGCTTTTTTTTTTGCAAAATCTAGTTTTTGCATCGCCATATTTTGAAAGCTATAATTTTTCCATATTTCGGCCGATAGTCATGTGACGGCTTGTTTTTTTGCGGGACGAGTTGACCTTTTTATTGGTACCATTTTTGGGTACGTGACAATTTTTGATCGTTTTCTATTCCGTTTTTTGGGAGGTAAAATTAACAAAAACCAACAATTCAGGAATTCTTTTTTTGAGGTTTTTTTTTTATGCCGTTCTGTGTGTGGTAAAAGTGATAAGGCAGTATTATTCTTCGGGTCAGTACGTTTACAGCGATACTACACTTACTGTATATTTTTTTTATGTTTTGGCCCTTTTACACTAAAACAATTTTATAGAAAAAATATTTATTTTGCATCGCTTTATTCTGAGAGCTATAACTTTTTTTATTTTTCGACTGATGGAGCTGTATGGCGGCTTTATTTTTGCGGAACAAGATGACGTTTTCAGCGGTACCGTTTTTATTTCAATTTTGCTTTTTGATCGCATTTTTTTCCACTTTTTGTTTGGCGATATGATGAAAAAGCATAGTTTTTTGCTCCTTTTTTTATTTTTATTACGGTGTGCACAGAAGGAGTTAATTAGTGTGACAGTTTTATAGATCGGGTTGTTTCGGATGCGGCGATACCAAATATGTGTACTTTTTTTGTTTTTACATAAATATACGGATTTATTGGTTTAATATTTTATTTATTTTGTGATTTATTTATTTTTTAACAGTTTGAAAACTTTTTTTAGACTTTTTTTTTTTTACATTTTTACTTAGTGCCTGTATGGGACATTAATTTTTATTTTTCTAATCACTGTTCTCATGCAATGCAATAGACATGTATTACATTGCATGAGAGCTCTGTTGACCGTGTAAAACTGTCATCATCTCCTGGTAGACTCAGCTGCAGACTGAGTCTAGCAGGACACCGTACATGGCAGACCCGGAGGCGGTCATGTGACCTCCGGCTGCCATAACAACGGCAGGTCCTGGAAGACATCAGGGGGCCGTCGGAGAGGTAAGTGGACGACCCCCTCTCCTTTCACTATCTTCTAAATGCTGCGATCACTATAGATCGCGGCATATAGAAGATAGCAAAGGGTTAACATCATTGGGACCTGATCCAATCAGGTCCCGATGATGTCCCCTGTCAGAGCTGTCGCTCTGAACCGCAACCGCAGAACTTGCAGGACCCTGGGGGTCCTGAGGGCTGCGGGACCACCAACCGTTCATAAACGTCGGTGCTGCACAGAGCTCTCTCTCTCTCTCTCTCTCTCTCTCTCTCTCTCTCTCTCTCTCTCTCTCTCTCTCTCTCTCTCTCTCTCTCTCTCTCTCTCTGTATCTCTCTCTCTCTCTCTCTCTCTCTGTATCTCTCTCTCTCTCTCTCTCTCTCTGTATCTCTCTCTCTCTCTCTCTCTCTCTGTATCTCTCTCTCTCTCTCTCTCTCTCTGTATCTCTCTCTCTCTCTCTCTCTCTCTCTGTATCTCTCTCTCTCTCTCTCTCTCTCTGTATCTCTCTCTCTCTCTCTCTCTCTGTATCTCTCTCTCTCTCTCTCTCTCTGTATCTCTCTCTCTCTCTCTCTCTCTGTATCTCTCTCTCTCTCTCTCTCTCTCTCTCTCTCTCTCTCTCTCTCTCTCTCTCTCTCTCTCTCTCATTATTCTGGCATTTGGCAAATATTAAACATTATGGTAATCCTAATTGACCTAAAACTGGAAAGGTTTCTTCTGATTTCATGTCAGATATTGATAAAAACATGCATATGTGTCTTTTTATATAGTGTATGTAAACTTCTGGTTTCAACTGTAGTTGGGTAAGAAAACATGTAAATTGGATTCCTGAGCATTATGAAGCTGCATGAGGAGAGAAGTGCTAGAAAGAATACTGCCCCCTGGCTGACAAATAACAATATTCAGTTTAAGGTAAAATTTAGGCTTCTGTTTGAGAAAGAGAGAAGTTTTGTTTTACGGACTCATGTTTTGGTGATTTATATGAAAAAATGGGTGCATTAATTGTCCAATTTTATTCTATGCCCCTGTAAGGAAGTGGAGGTGCTGCCCATACCCCTTGAAGAGATGTGTTGTTATATAATGCATTGCACGGTTATAAATGTGATTTTATCTGTTTAGTAATTTGCATGCACTTGGTCGGGTAATAGCTAGTTAACAGTTGAGACTAGCCCAGAATGGAAGGTGCTATGTGGGAAAAACCAAAGACTACTTTCTGACAGTGAGTCAGTTAGAGTCCAGTGTCCAGCAAAGACAGACCTAAGGTCTGACAGTTGGCAAACTGATATGTTCTAGTGTGTTGTGTGTGAAGAGGGAAGACCATAGGACTTCATCCTAAAGACCAAGGAAACATGAAGAAATGTCTGAGAGAGATTTAACAGATTGGAACCCAGGCCAGAGAGGGTACCTAAAGTATGGAACTTAATCCAGCAGAAGTTGAAGGCCCACTAAAAGAGGATTAAACAAGAAGAGATTGTATCAGCAGGACTTTAGTCAACAGTTATCTACAGTGAAAGATAACTCCATTGTGTGTATTGAAAGGAAGCAATGGTCACCATATTGGGACTAAAGCCCCCGTCTCACATAAATAGCGAGATCGCTAGCGAGATCGCTGCTGTGTCATGGTTTTGGTGACGCAACAGCGACCTCACCAGCGATGTCGCTATGTGTGACACTTTGCAGCGATCAGGCCCCTGCTGTGAGGTCGCTGATCGCTGCAAAGTGTCCTGGACCATTTTTTGGTCGTTGCTCTCCCGCTGGTCAGCACACATCGCTGTGTGTGACCAGCAGGAGCAGCGATCAGGCTGGTAACTATGGTAAACATCGGGTTACTAGGGGCACACGCGCACTTAGTAACCCGCTGTTTATCATGGTTACGAGCCTGCTAAAGTGAGCGGTAACCTCCCGCTCACTGTAGCAGAGTGGTAACCATGATAAACAACGGGTTACTAGGAGCGCGTGTGCCCCTAGTAACCCGATGTTTACCATAGTTACCAGCCTGCTCCTGCTTCAGCAGGCTCGTAACCAAGAGCAGGACATCGTGGAAAGATTCTTTCCACAATGTCGCTTCTCCCCTGATCGTTGGTGAGCCTGCCTGTTTGACAGCTCACCAGCGACCACATAGCGACGCAGCAACGATACCTGACAGGTCGTATCGTTGTCAGGATCGTTGCAGCGTCGCTAAGTGTGACGGGGCCCTTAAACTCTCCTACGGAGAACGGTGGACTTTCAAGGTTCTAGTGAGGAGTCGTACCAATGCACCTCTAGCAAAGGGGTCCTCATTAGTCAGTTGCGAACCAAAAGTAGCTGGGAGCATTGCAGCTCGACCTGTGTGCGGCCCTCTCTAGGGAAGACTGTCTCCCATAATTATTTGCTGGATTGTCATGAGATGCAAGAGAAATGAAGTGTTGTTAAATGTTACCAAGAAGTGCCCATGTCTGCTCAAAGCAAGAGCAACCTGTATGAAGAATTGTGCCTATCATTGGATATCCATAGTCTTATGTTCATGTCCAGTAAAAACAAGTTTAATATTGGACTTTGGTCTCACTCAATTTGTTCCCTAACATCTGGTCCTGGCCTGCCTTATCTAGCAGTACCATGCAGTCTACAGATGCGTATCGCCCAAGTAACAAGAACACACAAACAGCCAGGGCCCCCATTATGACGTTGCGTGCCAGGGTGTGGTAGACAAGTACCTCGCCCACGGCTACCACCTCGCACCATGTTACACCCCACTCTGCAAAATGGGCCGAATCTGCAAGATCTGAGCACAAGGCTCCACTTCCTCAATCAGTTGATTTATACATCTTCTTCCTCACAGTTTGTATTGGAGAAGTGAATTTTGTACTTGCTCTGGTGAAGTGAAAGTAAAACCTGCTTCCATGTATCAAGTAGAAAAATAATTTGATTTACCAATGATGTGTACGTGAGAAAGGTCTTTTAATTTCATGTGCTGTCATTTTCTTTCCTTGTAACTGATGTGTTTACAAAGGCACTATTGTATGGACGGCCTGTTTGCAGAGTTTTCAGTGTTTCTAAAGTCAGATTGAGACAGCTGTATGAAAAAAAACAGGCCATTCATGTCCTCAAATTGCTTACATAAATGGCTCTGTGTGCTCGTCAACATAACAGACTGGTGCAGGGGCTGCCTGCACTTATATGCACTAGTCTGCTTCTTAAAGGGACTGTCAGCACAGAATGACTGTTCAAACCAAGTACAGGAGCTCCGTGCATCATGGCAGGGCCAAAGAATAAGGCTATGTGCCCACAATGCAGAAATGCTGCATATTTTGTCCGCTTCTCCCTGGCAGGAAAAACGCATGCGGTTTTTACATGCGTTTTTCCCGCCAGGTAGAAGCGTTTGTCAAGCGTCTTTGCATGCATTTCTGCATGCGGGTTATCAAGCTCTTTTCCAAGCGATTTTAGCATCACTTGGAAAGTGCTTGACAACTTGTTCACACTATATAAATCTATGCAACCGGCATGGATTTATAGTAGTGTGACCAAGTTAGTTAAAAAAAAATAAATAAAAAAATAAGAATGGTAAAAAATAAAGATTATACTTGCCTTCCGATGCCCTCCCGGTGTTTTCTCTGCTCCGTCCGGTGTCTTGGACGGCTCGCGGTGTTGTGAAGGACCTGCGGTGACGTCATTGAGTCATGTGTAAGGTCACATGACTCAATGACGTCATGGCAGGTCCTTCACAACACCGCGACCCATACAGCAGACCAGACGGAGCGGAGAAAACACCGGGAGGACAACGGAAGGTAAGTATAATCTTTTATTTTTTATTTTAAATTCTTTTTTTTTTTACAGGTACCATGGTACCCAGGTCTGGATGAGTCTCCTCTCCTCCAGAGTACCATCCACACATTAAACCTTGTGATATCCGCTTGTGCAGACGCAGTGATGCGAATGTCATGCGGTCCAATGCAAGTCAATGGCGGCAATTACGCTGCGTGTCCGCAAAATGAATGGACATGCTGCGTATTTTTCCGCAATGATAATCCGCAGCGGAAATTTCCGCAGCATGTGCACAGCACATGCGGATTATCATTGATGACCATGGGGCACCTATTACCAAGCGTTTTTTAACCCCTTCGCGACCTTGGGATTTTCCGTTTTTGCATTTTCGTTTTTTGCTCCCCTTGTTCCCAGAGCCATAGCGTTTTTATTTTTTGGTCAATATGGCCATGTGAAGGCTTATTTTTTGCGGGACAAGTTGTACTTTTAAACACCATTACTAGTTTTACCATATCATGTACTGGAAAACGGGAAAAAAATTCCAAATGCGGTGAAATTGCAAAAAAAGTGCAATACCACAGATGTTTTTTTTTTTTTTTTTTTTTTTTACCATGTTCACTGAATGCTAAAACTGACCTGCCATTTTTATTATCCAGGTCATTACGAGTTCGTAGACACCAAACATGTATAGTTTCTTTTTTATTTAAGCGGTGAAAAAAAAATCCAAAGTTTGCTTAAAAAAAAAAAATTTAAAAAATGGCGCCATTTTCCGAGACCCATAGTGTCTCCATTTTTCGGGAGCTGGGGCCTGGTGAGGGCTTATTTTTTGCGCACCGAGATGACGTTTTCATTAATACCATTTTTGGGTAGATACGATGTTTTGATCGCCCATTATTGCATTTTATTGCAATGTTGTGGCGTCCAAAAAAAACGTAATTCTGGCGTTTAGATTTTTTTTCTCATTACGCCGTTTACGGATCGGATTAATTCTTTTTTTATATTGATCGGGCGATTCTGAACGCGGCGATACCAAATGTGTATGTAGGGTTTATTTTTTATTTTATTTTGAATGGGGCAAAAGGGGGGTGATTTAAACTTTTTTATTTTTTTTTTTATTTTTTTATATTTTTAAAAACATTTTTTTTTACTTTTTGCTTGCTTCTATAGTCTCCATAGGAGACTAGAAGCAGCAACTGTCCGATCGCCTCTGCTACATACAGGGGATCAGCAGATCCCCTGTATGCAGCAGAAATGCTCCTGTGCTATGAGCGCCGACCACTAGGTCGCGCTCATAGTAATCTTTACATGACAACCATTGGGGTCTGCTGCAGACCCAGGATTGTCATGACCACCCATCGGTGACCCGAAATCACGTAACGGGGTCACCGATGGGCGGGGCTAAGGCCGTGCTTCCGGCGCGGCGATGTTAAATGCCGCTGTCAGAGATTGACAGCGGCATTTAACATGTTAACAGCCATGGGTGGATCGCGATTCCACCCGCTGCTGTTGCGGGCACATGTCAGCTGTAATAATCAGCTGACATGTGCCCGGTTCAGTGCGGGCTCAGCGCCGGAGCCCCCACTGAACAGGGGGTGATGGCCTGGGGCGTACTAATACGCCCTGGGTCGGTAAGGGGTTGAGCGTTTTTGCTGCGGAAATTCCAACCTGCTTGGTTTCCATCTATCTCCTTCCTTCTCTGGCCCTATGAACCCAGAGCTGTCGCTTAAAGTGGGAGGGGTGGAGATAGAGGGAAAACAAGAAGGTGGGAAGGTGTGTATAACTGATTGGCCCTGCCATGATGCACTGAGCTGCAGGACATGGTTTGAACAGTCATTCTGTGCTGACAGTCTCTTTAACCCCTTCACTACCTTTGATGAACATGTACGTCAAAGATAGTGTCCCTGTATTTGATGTGGGCTCGCAGGCTGAGCCCACATCTTTCCCGCACTAGATGTGGTTTAACCCCTTCGCAACCTTGGGATTTTCCGTTTTTGCATTTTCGTTTTTTTGCTCCCCTTGTTCCCAGAGCCATAGCGTTTTTATTTTTTGGGCAATATGGCCATGTGAAGGCTTATTTTTTTGCGGGACAAGTTGTACTTTTAAACGCCATTACTAGTTTAACCATATCGTGTACTGGAAAACGGGGAAAAAATTGCAAGTGCGGTGAAATGGCAAAAAAAATTGCAATTCCACAGTTTTTTTTTTTTCTTTCCAAGTTCACTGGATGCTAAAACTGGCCTGCAATTATTATTCTCCAGGTCATTACGAGTTTGTAGATACCAAACATGTATAGGCTTTTTTTTATTTAAGTGGTGAAAAAAAAAAAGTCCAAAGTTTGCTTAAAAAAAAAAAAAAAAAAAAAAAATGGTGCCATTTTCCGAGACCCGTAGCGTCTCTATTTTTCAGGATCTGGGGCCGGGTGAGGGCTTATTTTTTGCGCGTCGGGCTGACGATTTTATTGATACCATTTTGGGGTAGATACGTTGTTTTGATCGCCCGTTATTGCATTTTATTGCAATGTTGTGGCGACCAAAAAAACGTAATTCTGCCGTTTGGAATTTTTTTCTCGTTACGCCGTTTACCGATTAATTCCTTTTTTATATTGATAGATCGGGCGATTCTGAATGTGACGGTACCAAATATGTGTATGTGGGGTTTATTTTTTATTTTATTTTGAGTGGGGCAAAAGGAGGGTGATTTAAACTTTTTATATTTTTAAAAAAATTGTAATATTTTTTAAAAACATTTTTTTTCCTTTTTGCATGCTTCTACAGTCTCCATAGGAGACTAAAAGCAGCAACTGTCTGATCACCTCTGCTACATAGAGGTGATGAGCAGATCACCTCTATGTAGCAGAAATGCTCCTGTGCTATGAGCGCCGACCACAAGGTGGCGCTCATAGCGATATTTACATGAAAACCACTGGGGTCTGCTGCCGCGATAACATGACGGGGTCCCCGATGGGCAATGTTAAATGCTACTGTCAGAGATTGACAGCGGCATTTAACATGTTAACAGCTGTGAGTGGATCGCAATTCCACCCGCGACTGTTGTGGGCACATGTCATCTGTAATAATCAGCTGACATGTGCCCGGTTCAGTGCGTGCTCACCGCCGAAGCCCTCAATGAACGGGGGGTGATGGCCTGGGGCGTACTAATACGCCCCAGGCCAGAAAGGGGTTAATCAGCCATCAAGTCCCTCTAACAGCCGCAGGTAGATCAGAGCTCCGCCCACAGTTCTTAACCAGTTAAATCCCGCTGTCAATTACTGGCAGTGGGATTAATCACACGCCAGCTGGAAGCGCGTCACAAATCTTGCCCCCTTCACTTGACCGCGGGGACTATTATTATAGATGACACAAACACAAAATGCAGTTTTTAAATTAAGGTCTTTATTATTAAGTGAAAAAGAAATCCAAACCTACAGGTCCCTGTGTGAAAAAGTGATTCCCCCCCTTTAAAACATTAACTGGGTTATCAAATCTTTAGGAAGCGGAGTTTAATTTCCCTAGCCACACACAGGCCTGATTACGGACACACCTGTTCTCAATCAAGAAATCACTTACCGTATTTTTCGGCCTATAAGACGCACCGGACCATAAGACACACCTAGGTTTTAGAGGAGGAAAATAATTTTTTTTTCTAAGCAAAAAATGTGGTCATGATGCCTTATTAAGGGGGACTCCTGCTGACACTTTTATAGGGGTAATGTCCCCCAATTCTGTTAATAACCCCCATCCTTGTATATATGGCCCCCTCATCCTGTTATATGTGGCCCTCATCACCTTCCTAATATGCATGGCACCCCCTGATCCTCATCCTGGTATGCATGACACCCTTCATCCCTCTTCCTGGTATGCTTGGCAACCCCTGATCCCCATCCCGCTGCACACAAAAAAAATAAATAAAAAAAATAAAAACAATTATACTCCCCTCCTCTCTGCTCCAGTGCTGCATCCCACTCTGCTGCTGAAACTGATCTCACTATGTGAGCCGCGCATGGTATCACTGCCATGTGCCCTCACACTGTGAGATGCCCTGCTAGAATAGTCACTGCTCCCCATGCCAGGACTGTGTGCGTGGGCAGCAGTGACCATTCACTTTCCTTAATAGCGCTCACACTGTACCCGCAGCACGGCTCCGAACTGCGGGTAAAATGTGTGCGCTGTTAAGGAAAATGAATATTCACTGCTCTCCACGCCCATGGGCGTGGAGAACAGTGAATATTCATTTTCTTGAGTAGCGGGCACAGTGTAGGCTGCAGCAGGTGCCTGCTGCCTCCTGTGCCCCGCTCATCCCTTGCTGCCGCTCCCCCCACCCCCAAGTTAATTTATTTCAGTTCTTCAATACAAAAAGTGAAACTCATACATTATATAGAGTCATTACAAACAGAGTGATCTATTTCAAGTGTTTTTCTGTTAATGTTGATGATTATGGCTTACAGTCAATGAAAACACAAAAGTCATTATCTCAGTAAATTAAAATACTTGATAACACCAGCTTAAAAAATGTTTTTAAAATCCAAAATGTTGGCCTACTGAAATGTATGTTCAGTAAATGCACTTAATACTTGGTCGGGGCTCCTTTTGCATCAATTACTGCATGAATGTGGCGTGGCACAAAAGACCCCACAACAACATCCAAAGAACTGCAGGCCTCACTTAAGGTCAGTGTTCATGACTCCACCATAAGAAAGAGATTGGGCATGCATGGCAGAGTTCCAAGACTAAAACCACTGCTGAGCAAAAATAACAAAGGCTCGTCTCAGTTTTGCCAGAAAACATCTTGATGATCACCAATACTTTTGGGAGACTACTCTGTGGACTGACGAGACAAAAGTTTAACTTTTTGGAAGATGTACAGTACAGACCAAAAGTTTGGACACGCCTTCTTATTTATAGATTTTTCTGTATTTTCATAACTATGAAAATTGTACATTCACACTGAAGGCATCAAAACTATGAATTAACACATGTGGAATTATATACTTAACAAAAAAGTGTGAAACAACTGAAAATATGTCTTACATTCTAGGTTCTTCAAAGTAGCCACCTTTTGCTTTGATGACTGCTTTGCACACTCTTGGCATTCTCTTGATGAGCTTCAAGAGGTAGTCACCGGAAATGGTCTTCCAACAATCTTGAAGGAGTTCCCAGAGATGCTTAGCACTTGTTGGCTCTTTTGCCTTCACTCTGCGGTCCAGCTCACCCCAAACCATCTCGATTGGCTTCAGGTCTGGTGACTGTGGAGGCCAGGTCACCTGGCGTAGCACCCCATCACTCTCCTTCTTGGTCAAATAGCCCTTACACAGCCTGGAGGTGTGTTTGGGGTCATTGTCTTGTTGAAAAATAAATGATGGTCCAACTAAACGCAAACCGGATGGAATAGCATGCCGCTGCAAGATGCTGTGGTAGCAATGCTGGTTCAGTATGCCTTCAGTTTTGAATAAATCCCCAACAGTGTCGCCAGCAAAGCACCCCCACACCATCACACCTCCTCCTCCATGCTTCACGGTAGGAACCAGGCATGTAGAGTCCATCCGTTCACCTTTTCTGCGTCGCACAAAGACATGGTGGTTGGAACCAAAGATCTCAAATTTGGACTCATCAGACCAAAGCACAGATTTCCACTGGTCTAATGTCCATTCCTTGTGTTTTTTAGCCCAAACAAGTCTCTTCTGCTTGTTGCCTGTCCTTGGCAGTGGTTTCCTAGCAGCTATTTTAACATCAAGGCCTACTGCACAAAGTCTCCTCTTAACAGTTGTTGAAGAGATGTGTCTGCTGCTAGAACTGTGTGTGGCATTGACTTGGTCTCTAATCTGAGCTGCTGTTAACCTGCGATTTCTGAGGCTGGTGACTCGGATAAACTTCTCCTCAGAAGCTGAGGTGACTCTTGGTCTTCCTTTCCTGGGGGGGGGGTCCTCATGTGAGCCAGTTTCTTTGTAGCGCTTGATGGTTTTTGCAACTGCACTTGGGGACACTTTCAAAGTTTGCCCAATTTTTCGGACTGCCTGACCTTCATTTCTTAAAGTAATGATGGCCACTCGTTTTTCTTAGCTGCTTTTTTCTTGCCATAATACAAATTCTAACAGTCTATTCAGTAGGACTATCAGCTGTGTATCCACCTGACTTCTGCACAGCACAACTGATGGTCCCAACCCCATTTATAACGCAAGAAATCTCACTTATTAAACCTCACAGGGCACACCTGTGAAGTGAAAACCAATTCCGGTGACTACCTCTTGAAGATCATAAAGAGAATGCCAAGAGTGTGCAAAGCAGTCATCGAAGCAAAAGATGGCTACTTTGAAGAACCTAGAATATAAGACATATTTTCAGTTGTTTCACACTTTTTTGTTAAGTATATAATTCCACATGTGTTAATTCATAGTTTTGATGCCTTCAGTGTGAATGTACAATTTTCATAGTCATGAAAATACAGAAAAATCTTTAAATGAAAAGGTGTGGCCAAACTTTTGGTCTGTACTGTATGTCCCATTACATCTGTGTAGAAGTAACACAGCATTTCAGAAAAGGAACAATATTACAAAAAACACCAGCAAGTCAACCTCTGAATGGCTTAAGAAAAATAAAATTAAGACTTTGGAGTGGCCTAGGCAAAGTCCTGACCTTAATCCAATTGAGATGCTGTGACATGACCTTAAAAAGGTGCTTCATGCTCAGAAATCCTTCAATGTGGCTGAATTTCAACAATTTTGCAAAAATGAGCGTGCCAAAATTCTTCCAGAGCGTTGTTAAAGACTCATTGCCAGTTATCACAAATGCTTGATTGCAGTTGTTGCTGCCAAGGGTGGCCCATCCAGTTATTAGGTTTAGGGGGAAATCACTTTTTCACACAGGGCGCTGTAGGTATGGATTTCTTTTTCCCTTAATAAGAAAGACCATTTAAAAACTGCATTTTGTATTATTTTTGTCCAATATTTAAATTAGTTTTGTGATCTGAAACATTGAAGTGTGACAAACATGCAAAAGAATAACAAATCAGGAAGGGGGCAAAAACTTTTTCACACCACTGTAATTGGTATCACTGAGTTCAGAAATGTCCAATCTATCAAAATATAAAATACATTAATTAGATCGGTAAACAGCGTAATGAGAAAAAAAAAAAAATCAAAACGCCAGAATTACATTTTTTTTGGCAGCCGCAACATTGCAATAAAATGCATTTAAGAGGCGATCAAAACCATGTATCTACCCCCAAATGGTACCAATAAAAACATCAGCTCAGGGCGCAAAAAAACCCTCACCCAGCTCCAGATCCTGAAAAACATTACGTTTATGGCGACAAAAAAATATTTTATTTTATTTATTTTTTTAAATTTCCGAATTTTTTTCACCACCTAAAAACAAAACAAAAAATATATATACGTTTGATATCTGCATACTCGTAATGACTTAGAGAATCATATTGCCAGGGCAGTTTTACCATATAGTGAGCATGGTAAATAAAAAAATAGAAATGAAAGATTGTGGAATTGCAGTTTTTTTTTGCAATTTCAATGCACTTGAAATTATTTTTCTTGTTTTCCAGTACACTATATGGTAAAATGAATGGTGTAATTCAAAAGTACAACTCATCCCGCAAAAATAAAGCCCTCCTATGGCTATATGGCCAGAACATAAAGTTATAGCTCTTGGAAAAAGGAAAATTGCTGGGCAATGAAGGGCTTAATGACTGCTAATATGCCTTTTTACTGATCTTAAAAATAAAAGAATAGCATCCCCGACAGGTACACATGCAGCGGTTGTGAGCAGTATACTATATCTGACACCCCCCACCCCCCCCAATCATGACTGTTTAACCCCCTAGATCAGGGATGTCAAACTCAAACCACACAGAGGGCCAAAATGAAAAACTTGGACTAAGTCACGGGCAAACCTGTATACAGTATGATGGGCCCCACACTCTCCTCCATTCAAAATAATGGGCCCTACATCGTCCTCCATCTATAATATAATCGGAGATGCGTCCCTCTGTCTGAAGCCTTTATAGACTGCGCAAGCGCTACACACCTGCGCAGTCTGGCTCCAGACAGAAGAACGCATCGAGCCATGACAGGTAAGAGGAGTGTATGGCGCCAGAAATCACGGTATGCGTAGACACTGAACGCATACCGCGATCTCCGGTACCATACTTACATACTCCTTCTGACCGGGAGGAGTGTTGCCGCGGTGCCTCTGTTCGGTCCGGGGGAGGTGTGAGGCGTTGGAATCGGCGCATGCGCTTAGCGCTATCTGGCGCCATTTTACTGAAGACACATTTGCAGTGTGGCTTCAGCAAAATGGCATTGGACAGCGCGGTATGGGCACACGTGTACTCTGGCACCACACTCCGGCAAAACGGGACACAGCGCTGGAGCACAGGGAAGAAAGGGGAGTATAAGTTTTTATTTTTTTTGTATGTGCAGCATGATAGGGATGAGGGTTGGGGTACCATGCATACCATGATAGGGATGAAGGGGTGCCATGCATACCAGGATGAGGGATGGGTTACCAAGCATACCAGGATAGGGATGAGGGGTGCCATACCTACCAGGATTGAAGATGAGGGGTACCATGCATACCAGGATGAGGGATGGGGTACCATCTTGGCCAATGACAACCTTCATTTAGTCAGTTTCAGATGGCAAATTTCAATGGTTAAATGATATTATTTGACTGAAAAAGTGTCCAATGAAAAAACATAGACTCAAAGACCAGTATGATCTATTATTAACAACCCCTAAATGGACACAATAAGTCCAGTAATCAAAAAAGTAAATGTAAATAAAAGTATAACATTGGTAAGGAATTTGCCAATTGTCTTCATAAACTGCATTAGCACCATAGATGTAATCATATTCGTTACAATCATCGCTATGGTTGGAAAGTTTAAAAAAAAAAGTGTCTTATCTGTGACTATTTTACATAATAAGGTAAATATAGTACTGAATAAAATCAGCGCAACAGGCGTACATGTAAGTCTTCTCTTTAAGTCCTCCTAGTTCTTTGGTGTCCAGTACTCCAGGATCCATCTTCGGTTTCTTCATCATGTAGTTGGGATCTTGAAAGATGGAGTAATGCTACAGTAGAGCCCCGTATATTTCAGAGCGTACGTTTAAACTTGTCATATGACAAATACATTTGTATGTGGCTCTTAGCAGACTGTCGCATTTTACAAAAAGAATAGCCAAGTCATATTGACATCTATCTACGGGAGATCAAAGTGAAGAATTGAGAGATGTGTTGTGATGTGTTTATCCTGACATGCAACATTCC
Source organism: Phyllobates terribilis (assembly GCF_046119375.1). NCBI lineage: Eukaryota > Metazoa > Chordata > Amphibia > Anura > Dendrobatidae > Phyllobates > Phyllobates terribilis. The sequence goes on along the minus strand of NW_027362761.1, from coordinate 13,679,006 downwards.
TGCTTTCCTACATTGGGTGTCGCCTGACCAAGTCATAGTTTTGGCATGAGCCGTCGTCCAGTTCCTTGGAGATCAGAGCTTGGACATGGCTGGAGCAGTATGCGGAAGATCAACTTGCATAAACCAATTTACAACACTTGTGACTATGTGTGTTTTAGAAGGGTGTGGTCATATCATTGCTTTGATTCAACATTGTTATGCATATTAATGTGTTAATAATTACCCATAACTCATTGCTTTGCCACATAAAAGCAATGAATTTCAGCAACATGCTTATTATTGGTCTACGCTCAATAAACAAAACAGCTTAGTTGTAAAATGAAAGACACATAAAAGGCACATTTACCAGACACCATGTAAAACACTTTATTCATCACTTTTTACAGAGTAGAAATATACAAGATTGTTTTTTTATTATTAGTAATAAAGATTTTAATTGTGAAACTTTTCATGATTACTCAGTAATTTACATAGTATTCTGAAGGCAAGCCTCTAATTAATTGTGGCTTAGTTACATACATGTAGAAGATGATGGACATGGCCCTTTCCACTAGAAATTATTAGACAGGTACATAGACTTCAAAGGAGAACGGGTACAGAAGTGAGGCCACCTTTTTATCAGCTGGAAGGATTGTCAGATAGTCATCACAGCAACCTTGTTTTTTTTGTTTTTTTGAAAGGTGGGAGGTGGGGGCAGTGTGTACACTACCCTTACAATTAGTAGCTAGCAGGAAAAAGATGAGTGGATAATAGGAAGAATGATTGGATGGTGGAAGCTCTGAGGCACATATATTCCCTGCCTCAATATGGTCTTATCACATCTTTTATTGACGTGCCTGTTCTCCTCTAATGATCAGACGGACGCCTGTGTTCTGGTAGCGTATTTGGCTTCGGGGGAGGGAACGATTACAGAGCGAAAAACAGAACTATTCCATTTTATATTTAATCCAAAAGGGAGGCAGTGTTTAGGAAAAATATACAAGATTTTACAAAAGGGGACAATACAATACATACGCAGAATAACACAAATAAAACAGGATTAACCCCTTTAAAGCCCAGGACGTACTAATACGTATCTGCGCCCTGGGACTTAAGAGTCTGATATGTATTTGGACGTCATATCTTTAATGCGGCACCGCAACCGAAGTCATGGTGATCGCATTAAATTTCCGGCACCATCTTACCTCTGGGTAGATGGCGCCATCATCCCGGGGAGTGTCGCCCCCCCCCCCCCCCCCCCGCACCAGCGATCGCTGTGATTGGCTATTCAAATCTGAACAGCCAATCACAGCATTTGTCACGGTTTCCAGCAATGTGATTGCCGCAACAGTGATCTGCAGCCTAGGATCGGTGCTCCTAAGAGCACCGATGCTAGGCTGTTACTAAGAGACCCCAGCCCTGGCCCCAAAGCGTTAAGATCGGTGCAATCGCCAATCGCACCAATTGTAGCGCGACCGCATGGTGACTGGCTTGTGACCTGCCTGTCACTGCCCCATGACCCCCTGTAATGAATGTAAAGCCCCCAGACCGCTGTGATTGGAGCGATCGATGATGACATTGATCGCTCCAATCGGAGTACCTGAATACAGGTGACCGGGCGGTCACAGGGAGGTGTCACCTCCCTGTGACCCCCTGTGGTGCGTGCTCTGCCCCAGCCATGTCTGATTGGTGTGATCAATGTCACCAATTAGATGGCTGGGGCAGAGCATGCACCACAGGGGATCAAAGGAAGGTGACACCTCCCTGTGACCGCCCGGTCGCCTGTATTCAGGTACTCCGATTGGAGCGATCAATGTCATCATCGATCGCTCCAATCAGATTACCTGACGGGGAGGTGACCAGGCTGGGTGCAGACCGGCCTGTCACTACCCTATCACCCCCTTGTGACCGACCTGCAGACCATCACACTTGGTGAGGATTTCTACAGAGCGGTCACGTCTGATCTGTCTGTCACTGGGCCTTGTAGTGCCACAGAATATTCTTTGACACCACAAGACCATCTTCTCACCTGCTCCAGTCGCTGCTGCTGCTGTTCCTGCATCTATTGCTCCGGCGACCTGGGTCTCCTGCTCCTGACCTGCTGTGGTTCCTGCTCCAGAGCCTGCTGCTGATCCTGCTGAAGAACAGAGAAGACTTTGGTAAGTCCATCTCTGTTCTCCCCTCATCCACCCCAATCCTCCCTCCACCCTCTTTTTACCCCCCTTCCCACCATTTTTTATTTTGTGCGTCCTGCAGTGGTCTCCAGCGCCGGGCTCCCGGTCTCCTGCTCCAGTTCCTGTCTGGGTGTTCTGTTCCGGTCCTGCTGCTGATCCTGCTGATCCTTTGGTAAGTCCATCTCTGATCTCCCCTCATCCACCCCAATCCCCCTCTCCCCATTCCCCTGTCTTTTTACCCCCCTTCCCACCCCAATACCCCTCACCCCAGTGTCCCTGTTAATTCTCTCGGTTCTGGTCTCCAGCTCCAGTACCGGTCTCCTGCTCTGGGCTCACGGTCTCCTGCTCTGGGCTCACGGTCTCCTGCTCTGGGCTCACGGTCTCCTGCTCCCGGTCTCCTGTTCTGGGCTCACGGTCTCCTGCTCCCGGTCTCCAGCGCCGGGCTCCCCGTCTCCTGCGCCGGGCTCCCCGTCTCCTTCTCCGGGCTCCGGCTCCTGTCTGGGTCTTCTGGGTCCTGCTACTGATCCTGCTGATCCTTTGGTAAGTTTATCTCTGATCTACTCTCATCCAACCCCAATCCCCCTCTCCCCACCCCCACTCCCCTGTCTTTTTACCCCCCTTCCCACCCCAATCCCCCTCACCCCAGGGTCCCTGTTAATTCTCTCGGTTCTGGTCTCCTGCTCCCGGTCTCCTGCTCCCGGTCTCCTGCTCTGGGCTCCCGGTCTCCTGCTCTGGGCTCCCGGTCTCCTGCTCTGGGCTCCCGGTCTCCTGCTCTGGGCTCCCGGTCTCCTGCTCTGGGCTCCCGGTCTCCTGCTCTGGGCTCCCGGTCTCCTGCTCTGGGCTCCCGGCCTCCTGCTCTGGGCTCCCGGTCTCCCGGTCTCCCGGTCTCCCGGTCTCCCGGTCTCCCGGTCTCCCGGTCTCCCGGTCTCCCGGTCTCCCGGTCTCCCGGTCTCCTGCTCCCGGGCTCCGGCTCCTGTCTGGGTCTTCTGGGTCCTGCTACTGATCCTGCTGATCCTTTGGTAAGTTTATCTCTGATCTACTCTCATCCAACCCCAATCCCCCTCTCCCCACCCCCACTCCCCTGTCTTTTTACCTCCCTTCCCACCCCAATCCCCCTCACCCCAGGGTCCCTGTTAATTCTCTCGGTTCTGGTCTCCTGCTCCCGGTCTCCTGCTCTGGGCTCCCGGTCTCCCGGTCTCCCGGTCCCCCGCTCCCGGTCCCCCGCTCCCGGTCTCCTGCTCTGGACTCCCGGTCTCCTGCTCTGGACTCCCGGTCTCCTGCTCTGGGCTCCTGCTCTGGGCTCCCGGTCTCCTGCTCTGGGCTCCCGGTCTCCTGCTCCCGGTCTCCTGCTCTGGGCTCCCGGTCTCCTGCTCTGGGCTCCCGGTCTCCTGCTCCCGGTCTCCTGCTCTGGGCTCCCGGTCTCCTGCTCCCGGTCTCCTGCTCTGGGCTCCCGGTCTCCTGGGCTCCTGCTCTGGGCTCCCGGTCTCCTGCGCCAGTCCTGCTGCTGAAAGAAGAACAGAGAAGACTTTGGTAAGTCCATCTCTGATCTCTCCTCATTCACCCCAATTCCCCTCGTCCCACTCCTGACTCCCCACACATCCGTTCGCACATCCAGCAGCTGACGAGTGTTGATTGGTGACATAGTTCACCAATCCACACTCGTGCTCGCTGTTTGCACCACATACAGTAGTTCCTTTTTCCACACACTAAATAAAGTACTGACACACACGCACCACATACATAACAAAAAATGTCCTGCTCATTCCAAACTCGCTATTCAGCGGAGGAGGCATACGCTTTTCTTGCCCCCACACTGACAGCGAGGGCGAGGATCCCACATTTCGTTATTTTTCCGACTCCTCGTTGTCTTCCTCCTCCTCTTCTTCCTCCCCTCCCTTCTCAGGTGCTGCTGGACCGCCCCGCAGTCGTCGCAGGAGAGAAGATGATCCAACGCCCCCCACTACTGATCCCATATGGACCTCGCCCCCCGAAAATTATGAGCCACTGATTCCTGATTTTGTGGCGGAATCAGGAATCAAGGACACCACTTATCAATGTGACACCTGCCCCGACAAACCTGGCCTGTGCATGAAAGACTGCTTCAAAAGGTACCATACTTCCATGGACTACTAAATTAATTTCTGATGTATGACAACCTGACGAACACTACACAGCTGACGTAGTGTTCTTCAGGTTGTCATACGTCAGTTGTGTAGTGTGTAGATTGCCCTACACAACTGACGTATGACACTACATTATACAATTCAAAAATCAACTATCACTTCCAAAAAGGGGGCACTTGTTGGGCATTTCCACTGTTTCGGCACATCAGGGGCTCTAAGAACATGACATGACGCTTGTAGGCAGTTCCATCAAAGTATGCATTCCAAAGAGTCACTCCTTCCCTTCCGGACCCTGACATGCGCCCAAACAGTAGTTTTCTCAAACACATGGGGTATCAGCGTACTCAGGAGAAATTGCACAACAACTTATGGGGGCAATTTCTCCTGGTACCCTTGTGAAAATATTTTTTTTTTTTAGCTTTTTTGTGGAAAAAATTATTTTTTTTTATTTTCACAAGTCAACATTATAATTTTCTGTGAAGCACCTGGGGGTTCAATGGGCTCACCACACATCTAGATAAATTCATTGGGGGTCTAGTTTCAAAAAATGGGGCACTTATTGGGCATTTCCACTGTTTAGGCACATCAGGGGCTCTGAGAACGTGACATGATGCCCGCAGACCGTTCCATCAAAGTCTGCATTCCCTTGTGAAAATAAAAAACATTGCGGCTAAAAGATTGTTTTTGTGGAAAAAAAAAGTTTTTTTTTCACGGCTCTACGTCATAAACTTTTGCAAAACACTTGGGGGTTCAAAGTGCTCACCACACATCTAAATAAGTTCCCTGAGGGGTCTAGTTTCCAAAATGGGGTTTCCACTGTTTAGGCACATCAGGGGCTCTCCAAACGCGACATGGGGTCCGCTGTCAATTCCAGCGAGTTTTGCATTGAAAACGTCAATTGGCACTCCTTCCCTTCCGAGCCCTGCCGTGCGCCCAAACAATGGCTTTCCCGCACATATGAGATATCGGCTGTAGCAGCGGATTCTTTTAAAGATATCTGGGAGAAAGGGCTTTCACAGTGCTCTATAATTTTGATCAACCTTCAAATATAACATGATAGGGAGTTATTGTTAACCCTTAAGAATAGAATCAAAACACTTGAGGCTAAACTATCCAAATTTGATCATACCAAACAAATAGCAACTTTCCAACAGAAACTGAAGGAGATCATTGATAGATTGGACAGGGATATAATGAACAAAAAGAGGCAAAAATTTAATCGGGATAAGAAGGACTATGGAAAAAAAGCAGATCTTTAAATGGCGGCACTTGGGAAATCAACGCGGTATACGAACTTCTAGTCCATCCAATCTCCCTAAGGTATCAGAAATTGATAGGAGTGATTAGAAACCAGCGATACGGACGGAGGACGAGACGGGGGAATCGCAGGAAAAGGACAGGGCCAAAAACATTACAACAAAAAAATGACACGTCCCAACCAGAGGAGAAACCAATACTAACTTCTGATAATCTACAATAACAGATTATCAACCTCTCTTCACATATTTTAACACCAGATGAGAGGTCTGTATTGGAAAAGGGTTTAACGTTCTCACCTATGTTTACAATTGGACAGATTTACTTTAATAAAGGACCGTTATCTTTAGGACTCTATATGATAAGCCTGATCTCCTGCCTAGCTCACCTACAGATAGACAAGTATTTACAGATTTGTTGGATCTCTTACGGGAAAACCAGAATGTTGAAGGTAGGAGGAGGTTTCCACACCGTTCCCCTTCTCAAGCCATACCAGCACTTTCAATAGTCCCCTGAGCACATACATTTTTTGAGGTTATGAAAGAAGAAATAAAAAAACTACCTACTGATACATCCAACTCACAAAACCTAACCTTGGCTGAGAGACGGGCATTCATTTCCCTGCAACATAACCAAGATTTCCTAATCAAAGAAGCGGACAAGGGGGGTAACGTGGTACTATGGCCAAGAAAAATGTACTTAACAGAGGTAAAAAGACAGTTGAGTAACACCAATTTTTATTTTAAGCTTCCTTCAGGCCCCACAACTATTTTTCTCTGCAAAATTAGAACACCTTCTCAACCGAGCCTTTGAACTCAGGATAATCAATAAACGAGAAAAGGAATTCATCTGTGTTGGGAAGCCAATCATCCCGACTTTCTATCTGTTGCCCAAGGTGCACAAGAACATTGACTCTCCCCCAGGTAGGCCGTTAGTGTCGGGCATTGGCAGTATTAGCGAGAAGGCATGTATTTTTATAGACTTCTTTTTGCAACCTTTAGTAACTAACCTGCCTTCTTACCTTAGAGATTCATCACATTTGATACAGCTTCTGGACACAGTGGAGATTCCTGCCAATGCTTTGTTAATCACAATTGACGTGGAATCTTTATACTCGAACATCGGCCATCAGGATGGGGCTACAGCTGTGATGCATTTTTTGGTCCTTGATAGTGGAGGTAATAGCCTTCATGATTCTTTTGTTATTGACCTGTTGTGGTTTGTGTTGACGCACAATTATTTCATTTTTGATTATTCTTTTTACCGACAGGTATTGGGTACAGTGATGGGTGCATGGGGTGCGCCCTCCTTTGCCAATCTTTTTGGGCTGGTGGGAGGGCGCACACGTGTATCCGTCTACGGTTTTCCAGCAGAGTGTTTTTAAATGGCTACGCTTTATAGATGACATCTTTATTATATGGACAGGGACCAGACAGGAGGCTGAATTGTTTATTGAGGAGCTTAACAACAATTCTCTTAATATCCACTTAACCTTTGAAATCTCATCCATTTCAGTCAACTTTCTGGATCTCAAAATTGCCATGGCTGATGGCTTCATTACTACCGAGCTTTACAGGAAGAAAACAGCAACTAATAGCCTGCTCCACTATCAGAGTTTTCATCCCAAGCCTCTGAAAGACGGTATTCCGGTTGGCCAATTTACCGGGGCTAAGAGGAATTGTTCATGTCTGGACTCCTTCAAAGTGGAGGAGAATAATTTGATTACTCGGTTCAGACAACGTAGCTATCCTCGGTCGGTCATCACCAAGGCTCGACGGAAGGTTTCTTCTAGATCACATGACTTTGTTAAATCCTGTTATACGTGAAGGTGATAACCGTATTAGATTTGTTACCACTTTTAATAACCAATGGTTTCGAGTTAATCAAGTGTTACAGCAACATTGGAGTATACTTACCACTGATCACCGCTTGTCAAAAATTATCTCTGAGAAACCACTGCTAACGGCTAAACGGGCTCATAACTTGGCTGACACACTGGTTAGGAGCCACTATAGAAAACCCACTATAACTACCTCCATGGGCATTCGTCTCAGGGGTTCCTACCCCTGTGGCGAATGCTCGATTTGTCCCTCCATGCAGCCAACGAAGGTGTTTATCAACCCTGACCAATTGACCACACACCTTAAAAAATATATCAATTGTAAAACCCAAAATGTAATCTATGCATTATTATGCCCTTGTCCTAAGGATTATGTAGGGCAAACTAGTCAGGAACTACGCAAAATAATCCAAAAACATATTTCTAACATCAATTTAGCCAATCAGGATCTACAAAAGGGAGAAAAAATTCCACAGTGGCATCACATTTTTTCAACTTTCATGGTGGTACACCCCGTGGATTACGTGTAGTTGGTCTTCAAAAGGTCCAGCCGAACCCACGGTGCTGGGATTATTCTAGCCAACTTTTAAAATTGAAGTCAAGGTGGATCTACACCTTGGACTCCGTAGCACCTAATGGTATCAATGAGGATCATTCCTTTACAGGTTTTCTGATCAAATAGCAACAGGTGGGACAGTGCAAAAACAGTTTTTGGGTGGCCTCTCTAAAAATATTGGAAATTGCTTCTCTATTCCGTATTCCCCTTTCCCTTTCATCGTATTCGCTATAACTTGGTTTTGGTTTGCTTGACCCATTTGTGGGTACCTTGGATGGTTATTTTTGACCTGATGTTCCTATCTCCCAAATCTTGTTTATGTATTGACTTCTTGCTGTGTTCATGGTCCTTGGATGTCCTCATGACATTGTTTTGCACTATCCTTCATGACTTGTTGGTTGCTTGGTGTAAGTCTATTGGCCATTGGTGGTCGTTACATCTGTGGGATTCCCCCATTTATGGAGCTGTTTACTTTTCCCTGCTATTTGTAGGATAGAATATGCCCCCTCTCCTCCTTCTTTGAGACCCCCTCTGGACTCTTAGTCTATTCATGACTTTCTTTTATAGTCATTCTTGTGTGTGCAAATACTTTATCTTCTATATGGTAGCTTTTTGGATCTCTTCTTTAGCACAGCGCACTTTACATTTACCCATTTGGGCTTTATTATAATGCGGAAGCTTGCGTTCCATATCACTGGAACGCATATGTTACCTTGCTTTAGCGTCACGTCACTTCCGGCTCGGAAGTGACGTCTTTTGCGTTCCACCGTTATTCTTGGTAGAACGCATATGATTAAGCTGGACCGGAAGTGACGTTTATAACGTCACGTGCACATCCGGCCGGAAATGGTGTGCACTGCGCTCCACAGCTGCTGCGGTAAAATGCACGCCGCATACCTCTAGGACATGCAATGGCTGCTACTGACTATGACGGCTTATGCATGTGTCCACCTTGGATCCAAACAATTCGTGAGTCTAATATTGATGCTCCCTCCCTGAACTTCCTATATATAGACGGTGTACCATACTTTTGGGATTACCCCTGATGAAGCTGCAAGTAGGCAGTGACACGCGTTGGGTGACCACAACAGGTACTATGACCTTGACCTTTTAATGGTGCCTATATGCATTGCATTGTGTTTATGCTTATATACTATTGCGCTTTATATTGTATCTATTTGCACACTGGGTTGCCATTGATTAACCCTATGGTCAAGACTATCTTGAATCTAAACTTTGATAGATTCTGGCATTACAAATTACACAAATACCTGTTGGTGCATGTTTGGGATGATTCTAACCTTGCATGGGTCTTTTGTGTTTTTAACTTTTTCTAGTATGGTCACATTGTTTTTGTCCAACTCTGTCTAATAAAATTATTATATGTTTACAAAACAATTATTTGGGTGTTCTTGGCTCTCTATACCTGTGGCTTTTCTCCCTTTTTTTCTCATTGCATGCATTTCACAGGTTGCCTGTAGCACCCCTCTCACATTTAGCTGTGCCTCCTACCTCTCTGCTTTAATCCCTGCCAGGCAGAGATGCTGTCTCCCATACCACCGCGGTCCTGCTCCAGCGTCTTCCGGCCTCCCTGCTGCTGCTGCACGCAGCTTCCCCGGCACTGTGCTTCGGGCGCACGCGCGCTCCCTCCCTCTTATAGGGGCCGCGCACACCGTCCTAAAAAGTCCTCCTTTCTCTATAAAAGGCACCTCCTCCAATATGGAGGTGCCCATGCAAGGTTGTTGCTCTGTGATACTTACTTTGCTTCAGCCCTCAGGTCCTCTGCAAGTCAGTCCTGTCCGCCAGTCTGATCTTCAGTCCAGTCTGCCAGTCTGACTACTTTCCAGCCCGACAGTCTACCTTCAGTCCAGTCCGCCAGTCTGTCTATGGGCCCTGCCCGCCTGCTTACCTGGAAGCACCTGCCTGTTACCTGCTGTGTCCGCCAGCCTGCTTTCCTGGAAGCACCCGCCTGTTACCTGCCGTGCCCGCCAGCCTGCTTACCTGGAAGCACTTGCCTGTTACCTGCCGTGCCCACCAGCCTGCTCACCTGGAAGCACCTGCCTGTTACCTGCCGTGTCCGCCAGCCTGCTTACCTGGAAGCACCCGCCTGTTACCTGCCGTGCCCGCCAGCCTGCTTACCTGGAAGCACCTGCCTGTTACCTGTTGTGCCCGCCAGCTTGCCTACCCGGAGCACCCGTCTGGCTATCAGCCGAATCAGCCTGTCTGTCCACCCGTACCACCCGTCAGCCTGCCTGCCGTGCTCATCCACTGTACCGATCAGTACCTGCCTTCTGACCCGTGGGAGTCACCTGCTCTCATACAAGGTCGGTCCCAGAGTGGCACCTGGTCCCTCTGCTCGGTCCCTCCCTGGTTCACGGAGTCGACTGAGCCACCGTGTGACCTTGTTCAGGCCGAGTAGATACTTAGTCACGCCCCTCTGGTCCCTCCTTGCACCGCAGCACAGATGTTCCACCACCCAGATCCGTAACATCAGCGTACTCAGTAGAAATTGCACAACAACTTTTGGAGTTCAATTTCTCCTAGTACCCTCGTGAAAATAAAAATATTGCGGCTAAAAGATCGTTTTTGTGGAAAAAAAATGTTTGTTTTTTTTCACGGCTCTACGTCATAAACCTTTGCAAAACACTTGGGGGTTCAAAGTGCTCACCACACATCTAAATAAGTTCCCTGAGGGGTCTGGTTTTCAAAATGGGGTCACTTGTGTTTTTTTTCACTGTTTAGGCACACCAGGGGCTCTCCAAACGCGACATGGGGTCTGCTGTCAATTCCAGCGAGTTTTGCATTGAAAACGTCAAATGGCGCTCCTTCCCTTCCGAGTCCTGCAGTGTGCCCAAATAATGGCTTTCCCCCCACATATGAGGTATCAGTGTACTCAGAAGAAATTGCACAACAACATTTGGGGTCCAATTTCTCTTAGCACCCTCATGAAAATAAAAAATATTGCAGCTAAAAGATTTTTTTGTGGAAAAAAAATGATTTTGGCTCTACGTCATAAACATTTGCAAAACACTTGGGGGTTTAAAGTGCTCACCACACATCTAAATAAGTTCCTTAAGGGGTCTAGTTTCCAAAATGGGATCACTTGTGCGTGGTTTCCACTGTTTAGGCACATCATGGCGCTCCTTCCCTTCCGAGTCCTGCAGTGTACCCAAACAATGGCTTTCCCCCACATATGAGATATCAGCGTACTCAGTAGAAATTGAACAACTACTTTTGGGGTCCAATTTCTCCTGGTACCCTTGTGAAAATAAAAAAATTGGGGTCTAAAATGAAATTTTAGTGAAAAAAAGTTAAATGTTAATTTTTTCCTTTCACATTCAATTAATTGGTGTGAAGCACGTGAAGGGTTAATAAACTTCTTGAATGTGGTTATGAGCACCTTGAGGGGTGCAATTTTTAGAATGGTGTCACTTTTGGGTATTTTCTGTCATAAAGGCCCCTCAAAGTCACTTCAAATGTGATGTGGTCCCTAAAAAATGGTTTTGTAAATTTTGTTGCAAAAATGAGAAATCGCTGGTCAACTTTTAACCCTTATAGCTCCCTAACAAAAAAATAAATTTTGGTTCCAAAATTGTGCTGATGTAAAGTAGATATGTGGGAAATGTTATTTATTAACTCTTTTGTGTGACATATCTCTCTGATTTAAGGGCATGAAAATTCAAAGTTTAAAAATTGTGAAATTTTCAAAATTTTCGCCAAATTTCCGTTTTTTTCACAAATAAATGCAAGTGATATCGAAGAAATTTTACCACTATCATGAAGTACAATATGTCACGAAAAAAACAAACATTCTCAGAATCAGGGGGATCCGTTGAAGCGTTCCAGAGTAATTACCTCATAAAGTGACAGTGGTCAGAATTGTAAAAATTGGCCTGGTCATTAACGTGCAAACCACCTTGGGGGGTAAAGGGGTTAAAGAAGAGACTTACTATACGTTCACAGAGACGACTCAATATAGCTGAAAGGGAGCTCTCCTATGACCATTCAGCAAACAGGATCTTTTGCTTTTAGTATCTATACCCCCTGGCAATGCATGCTCATCTATCCTCCGTGGACTCTTTTATGTCTAAGGGAAGATCTGCCCACACACCCCCTGTGCTGACATCATGGGGCTGGTCTCCAGCTTGCACATTTTTATTAAGAGATCTGGTTTTTGGAATAACTTAACACTGGTTGATCCCTGAAGCCCAAAAGTGATACCATATTTTCAATTGTGATTTTACCTTCAATTAGAGACCACACATGGCATAGCTGCGATTCGTTATTCCGGTGCTCTTGCACTACAGCTTCGCAGAGGGGCTTACGGCTACGAAAAAATAGGCATCTTGTTCCTTGGCTGACCCTGTCACTAAAAATGTGTCCCCTTATTATCAGAATTATGGAAGTTGAGCTATTCCATATTTCGTATCGGTGCCGGGCGTCCTGGAACCCTCCATTAAATTCCTTTTCTCGTCCTGGGAAGCAAGCTTCAACAGCTACATGTAAAATGATCGAAAGCCGGTGTCTAATCATCCCCTGCCGCTGCCAGGGAGAAAGACCCTCGCATTTTAACTAGGTTATAGCTTTACAAGCCACTTCTGCTGTAGGTGATAATTTGCAGAGAGACAGATGCAGGACTGTCAGCTCTTCTCTTGTGACAAATGGTAGATAAAGGAGGGGTGAAGAGGGGTTTGGGAGAAATGGTTCATATTTTCTTAATATCTCCCTTACAGCAGACATAATCAACTTGAAAATAGTGTGGTAAATTATTACCAAAATTGATAAAATGCATCAAAAACATGCTTTGAGTGAAAAGGGCTTCAGGCAACTACTTTTGTGTTTTCATTGGCTGTAAGCCATAATCATCAACATTAACAGAAATAAACACTTAAAGTACATCACTCTGTTTGTAATGACTCTATATAATATATGAGTTTCACTTTTTGTATTGAAGAACTGAAATAAGTTAACTTTTTGATGATGTTCTAATTTAGTGAGAAGCACTTGTATGTCAGATAAATAGTGTCCTTTTTGACCAAAACAACCAAAGTACGGGTTTAATTTTATTCAACTGCAGTTAAAAAATTAATGTTAGACATTTGACTGCTTTATATGGCCCATCAGGCCACTGTGTACGTTAGACAGTTTTGGTACATGATGTTGTAGGAATAAACCAATATAAATTGCCCCTCTGCATATAGTCCCCCTACCCCACTGCCCCTCGCTATATTGTACCCACTTTCACATTCACCCTCTCCCATAATGTGCCTTGGCAGTAACCTCAACTCTCCCCCCATCTCTTTATCTAAAATGATTACAAGTTTAATCTTTGGGTCTTCTGTAAACCAGGTGTCTGAATGCAACACACAGAGATCACTAGGCGGGAACAGTCAGGGATTGATATAATTCTATTATATACAGCAGTAACTTTAAACAATTATTGTTAGTAACAAATCAACAGTAGAACAAACAATGCTTGGAATGGAAAAGAAAGTCTTTCACTATTTAACGTTAAAGTCGTGGGAGTCACCACATAGGTTTTCTCTGTATCTCTGGCTCTAGCGGGGATCAATGGGTTTTCTCGCTAGGCCGCTAGTCTCTCTCTGATGTAGTCTATCAAAGCCCATTGAGCCTCCCAACTGGCCCCCTCCCAACCTGTAATCCTAACCCACCCCGGTACCGTAGGTGGTAGCTGGAAGGGACTGCCCTGCTAACACGTTCTGTCCCTCCTCAATCACAGGTGTGCCTCCCCCATCGCAGTCTTTTCATGGATCTTTTCGGCTTGACCATCGGCGGAAGTCTCCTAGGTTTGGAATGGAGAGGACTGGGCCTCGGCTCTTGATAGACTACGTTTGGTCTCGGAGGCTTGACCAGCGCAGGGCATGGACCCTGGTCCACCCCAGTGTAGGTGGAACTTGGAGTTCTCCTGTGGGGAATCCAGACCTTTCCAGGTGTTGACCGGCACCTGGGTGGCGCAGACTTCCAGCTGAGATCTGTCACGCTGGTTTCAGCAGCGTCTCTGGAGCATGTCTGCTTCGTTCTCTTTCCTGGTGCCAAATCTCTCTGCCGTTTGGCAAGCAGGTCTTTTATATTCCGGAAATCTGGGCTGCTGGTCACCTGATTGGGTCCAGCACCCAAAGCTGCTTCCCCTGCAAACCTTCTGGTGCAAATTGGTTCCTACTAGTCCCGCCTGTCCAACAGATGGCAATCTTTCTCCACTGACGTGACCTCCTGAACGGATTCTTCAGGATTTCATTGCAGAAATTTCACCAAGGTTTCTGCAGAATTTTTCAGGGATATCTCTGCTTCTCCTTACATTCCTCCCCCTTTTAGTTCGCCAGTGCTCGGGCGAGTGGAATTCTTGCGGGTACGAAGTCCCTCCACTGGTAACCTAAGTTCACCAAGCAGCCAAGCGCACTCCTTGGTTTTCTGCTGTATCTATGATCAGACAAATTAATCTTGAGCATACCGATTTGGGGGAATCCTGGCATTGGCCCGCTCAGTCCTATGAGGCTCTTCTGGTAGAGGCACTCCTGGGATACTTGGAGACTCAGCCACCGGAGATTGCAAGTCAACTCCTGGTTCGTTTTCTGTCCCACTCGAGAGCGGCATTGGTATCTAGGTGAGCTCAGTGGCACTGCAAACCACCCTTCCTCCTCCTCTGAGGTTCCCCTCTGTGGGACCTCAGCCACTTCTGTTGGGAGCCTAACCCTTTGTACGGTCTTCTGCTTCGGAGGAGCAGGGTCGCAACATATTTTGGTGCAACACCCGAGTTACCGTGTGCATCATCCCTCTCAGGCCTAACCTCATAGACCGAGTTATCCGGGTGGATCTTCCTCACTACTCGGTAGGGTACTACCTCCCAATGGTGATCCAGGTTGTTCTCGGGTCACTTGGCCCACACTAGCACACGGTCCCCTGGCTGGAGTTGACCATCCGACATCGGGGATCGACCTGAATGCCCCACCTCCTGAAACTTCTGCTCAACCAACTTCCTTACTGTCTGAAGTCGGTGTCTGTGCTCTTTGATCCAGGCACCTGGACTACTGCCTGGACAGGGGTCCTCCAAATCTCACTCCAGTTCAGTGATCTCTCGTCTGCTTCGCCCAAACAGCAGCATGTAAGGAGTGTAACCGGTAGTCACATGGACTTGATTGTTATAAACCCACACCAATTCACACACGAATTTGGGCCACTTCATCTTTTTGTCCTCTTCCAGGGTCCGCAACATATGCAACAGGGTTCAGTTGGAGCACTCACAGGCCACGTTGTGGATAATACAGCGTGGTTCAGGATTCATTGATTCCGTAGATATGATACAGCTCATTCATTACTCGCCCCTGGAAGCAGGCCCCGTGGTCTGAGTGAATTCACTTCGGGCACCCATATATGTGGATGAAGTCTTGACAGATGACCCTGGCTGCAGCTTCGGCTGTCTGATCTCAGGTGGGGGGGGGGGGTCACCACTGCGAACTTGGTGAAGTGATTAGTCATCACCAAACAATACCCATAGCCGATGTACGAAGTTCCGATCATCAGATAGTCGATCAGCAAGACCTCCAAAGACACAGAGGTTCGGATAGCCTGAATAGGAGCTCTCTGTTATGGGAGTTTGTTCAATCCACACAGGCGACATCTTCGACAAACTCCTTTAACCTCTTGCCGCAGTTGGGGCCAGTACACCAGTCGTTGCAACCACCGAAAGGTCTTCTCTACACCAAAGTAGGCACCCCTCTCATGGGCTTCTTTAGCCAGCTCTACTACCAGCACTTCTGGAGCCACTACTTGCCAGGTAACATTGAACTCTCGAGGAAGTTGAATCCTTCGACACAGTAAGCCATCTTTCAGGAAAAGCCTTTCCCACAGGCCCAAAATCTGCAGGGTACTTGGAGTTGAAGCAGCCCTAGCCTCCTGGTCATGCCTTTGCCTCAGAGCAACCCATTTTCTCAGCCTCTCCAGCTCTGGATCAGACTGTTGCAAGCGTATCCACTCGTCTCTTTAGCGGCCCAGAATCTGGATGGGTCTGGACTCTTCTCTAGATTCCTGGGCGGTTATTACAGCCACGGCGAACTACCTAAACTCCGGGATCTCGTCACTTTCAAGCCCTTCATCTATGTCTCTCTTCGGTCCAGCTTGGGTGACTCGGGACAGGGCATTTGCATGTGTGTTTTGGAATTTGACTGATAGGAGATCTCGTACTGGTACTTAGACATCCTCGCGACCCACCGCTGTTCTAGCACACCCAGCTTCACATTTTCTAGGTGGGCCAGGGGGTTGTTGTCCGTCCGCACGTGTATTTCTGACCCCAACAAATACTATGCGAATTTCTTGGTCATGGCCCATACCAGCGGCAGCAACTCCAGTTTGAACAAACTATAATTGTCCTGATTCCTTACCATGTCTCTCAGTGACCTACTCGCATACACGATCACTCGCTCTCTTCCTTTTTGTACCTGGTCCAATACTGCCTCCAGTCCATACAGGCTTCCATCGTTGTACATCAAGAAGGGCTGCAAGAAGTCAGCATAGGCCAAGATTGGGGCATCTGTCGGCGCCATCTTGAATGCCTGAAATGCTTCCTCTTCCCGTGGGCTCCACTGAATTCGTTGACGTTTGGCTCCCCCGGCCGTCGCCCACAACAACTTGTTGAGTGGTACTGCAATCTTGGCAAAGTATTTATGAGCCTGCGGTAGTATCTGGCTAGCCCTTGGAAAGCTCTCAGTTCTCTCAGGTTGGTAGGGTGTGGGCCACTTCTGTACCACAACCACCTTTTCTGCGGTGGGGTAAACTCCGCACTAGACACAGTGTGCCTCAGGTATTCAGTTTCCCGTTTGAATAGGTGACACTTCTGGGGCATAATTTTTTTTTAAAATCAGATACATTTTTATTAACGAAATTCAAACAAAGAAACAAAGTCCAGACATTACAATGTCCAACATGGTCACATATTTTCAATTACAGTGCATCCCCTCCCTTATAAAAACATCAACAACAAATACTCAGAAGTACATCCTCCTTTCGGGATCATCGTCTCTCCACCCACAGTGTCCACAATGCATTGAACGTTTTTACCCTTTTTCTTTTGCCATAAATACCTTTTTCCATGTTTACAATAAAGTCTGATTGTCTAAAAAATTCTTGTATCGTCGGCGGTTCTTCATTTATCCAATGCCTGGCTATTAATTTACATGCAATGTATAACAACCTAGCTATCGCCAATTTGAACTGATTTTGAATCTGGATCTCCTCCACATAACCTAAAATACAAACCACAGGATCCCTCTCAATTCCTGGGGCATAATTTTTAACCCATATCTTCGGAGTCGCTCCAGCACTTGCTCCAACCGGTAAAAGTGATCTTCAAATGATAGATGATTATGTCATCTAGATACAGTACAGACCAAAAGTTTGGACACACCTTCTCATTTAAAGATTTTTCTGTATTTTCATGACTATGAAAATTGTACATTCACACTGAAGGCATCAAAACTATGAATTAACACATGTGGAATTATATACTTAACAAAAAAGTGTGAAACAACTGAAAATATCTTATATTCTAGGTTCTTCAAAGTAGCCACCTTTCGCTTTGATGACTGCTTTGCACACTCTTTGCATTCTCTTGATGAGCTTCAAGAGGTAGTCACTGGAAATGGTCTTCCAACAATCTTGAAGGAGTTCCCAGAGATGCTTAGCACTTGTTGGCCCTTTTGCCTTCACTCTGCGGTCCAGCTCACCCCAAACCATCTCGATTGGGTTCAGGTCTGGTGACTGTGGAGGCCAGGTCATCTGGCATAGCACCCCATCACTCTCCTTCTTGGTCAAATAGCCCTTACACAGCCTGGAGGTGTGTTTGGGGTCATTGGCCTGTTGAAAAATAAATGATGGTCCAACTAAACGCAAACCGGATGGAATAGCATGCCGCTGCAAGATGCTATGGTAGCCATGCTGGTTCAGTATGCCTTCAATTTTGAATAAATCCCCAACAGTGTCACCAGCAAAGCACCCCCACACCATCACACCTCCTCATCCATGCTTCACGGTGGGAACCAGGCATGTAGAGTCCATCTGTTCACCTTTTCTGTGTCGCACAAAGACACGGTGGTTGGAACCAAAGATCTCAAATTTGGACTCATCAGACCAAAGCACAGATTTCCACTGGTCTAATGTCCATTCCTTGTGTTTTTTAGCCCAAACAAGTCTCTTCTGCTTGTTGCCTGTCCTTAGCAGTGGTTTCCTAGCAGCTATTTTACCATGAAGGCCTGCTGCACAAAGTCTCCTCTTAACAGTTGTTGAAGAGATGTGTCTGCTGCTAGAACTCTGTGTAGCATTGACCTGGTCTCTAATCTGAGCTGCTGTTAACCTGCGATTTCTGAGGCTGGTGACTCGGATAAACTTATCCTCAGAAGCAGAGTTGACTCTTGGTCTTCCTTTCCTGGCGTGGTCCTCATGTGAGCCAGTTTCTTTGTAGCGCTTGATGGTTTTTGCAACTTCACTTGGGGACACTTTCAAAGTTTTCCCAATTTTTCGGACTGACTGACCTTCATTTCTTAAAGTAATGATGGCCACTCGTTTTTCTTTACTTAGCTGCTTTTTTCTTGCCATAATGCAAATTCTAATAGTCTATTCAGTAGGACTACCAACTGTGTATCCACCAGACTTCTGCACAACACAACTGATGGTCCCAACCCCATTTATAAGGCAAGAAATCCCACTTATTAAACCTGACAGGGCACACCTGTGAAGTGAAAATCATTTCCGGTGACTACCTCTTGAAGCTCATCAAGAGAATGCCAAGAGTGTGCAAAGCAGTCATCAAAGCAAAAGGTGGCTACTTTGAAGAACCTAGAATATAAGACATATTTTCAGTTGTTTCACACTTTTTTGTTAAGTATATAATTCCACATGTGTTAATTCATAGTTTTGATGCCTTCAGTGTGAATGTGCAATTTTCATAGTCATGAAAATACAGAAAAATCTTTAAATGAGAAGATGTGTCCGAACTTTTGGTCTGTACTGTATATCAAAGTGGCTTAGAAGTTCAGATCTCCCAAGCATCTTTCCATCAAACACTGAAAGGTTCCTGGTACATTTGTCAGTCCGAAAGGCATCCAGTTGAACTCGAACAGGCCCATAAGGAGGACAAAGGCTGTCTTTGGGCGATCTTTCACAGCCACCAGGACTTGCTAGTAGCCATTGGCTAAATCTAGAGAGGAGAAATATTTGGTTTTCCCAATGTAGATAGGGGCTCCTCGATTCTGGGTAAGGGATAGGAGTCCCGTACAGTACACGGAATCAGCCTCCCGTAGTCCACACAGAACCTCGGGGTACCATCTTTCTTCCGAACTAACAAAGTGGGGGCCGCCCAGGGACTCTGGCTCTCACGGATCACACCATTGTGTGAACTGAGTGACTGAGGTACTGTGAAATAGTTCCGATAAATCATCATCCTTGGTGTCTGTGTTTTGTGAACTTAAGAGAGGAAATGTCATGATAGGAGTTTTAGTTCTTAACCAGCCAGTATATTCAGACCTGGAAACATATAGCCATAGAGGAACGGATGGCTGAAAGAGAAGAACACATTTAAGTGGGCTACAATGTGGTCAACGGTGGCCAAGTATCTCTCAATGAGTATATTAAAAAAACAGGCACACACTGTGTATGTGACCCTTGATAGTTTTAAATAGGATGCCTCTTCTCCTTCAGAAAAACTGATATGGACAAGACATGGAGTCATCAAATGTGATGGGTTATACAAATGCACACAAGGTAAACCTATATTACACAGCAATATTGTCAGGTATGCAGCTATATTGAGCCATGGCATAAGCCATTCCTCAACAGGAGGGATGGTGGAGATAACTTCTAAGGTCTTACGGCATATGGTTTCACAAATTACTGAAAACATTTCTGTTTACAGTGCCACATTTGTGCTCAATATGACCCAAAAGGAAATGTAAGACCAAGGTGTGGTCACTTCCCTAAACCTCAATATCTATTCCAACACATTAGTATGTGTTTTATTGAATTAAACAAATGCGAAGGAAAAAAGTATTGCTTGGTGTATGTATTGCTATGGTACATGTATCCATGTTTTCACAAAATGGATAAAGGTATTTCTTACCGCATACCCAGTGTGGTAAGACGCCTCACGTGGCCACTTCCGGAAGTAGACTCAGGAACCTTGTTTTGTCTGCAGGCTTTATTATGTGGCATAAAGCCCTGCAGCTCCAGCAAAAATAAACACAGCCTTACTGACAAAACAACAAACAAAAGATAAACGATAGCACAGTCCATAACAGTTTGGGGTTTGCCCACACAGGTTGCAGTCCCAGCCTTCAGCTCCTCTCTGAGCTGTGGCCTTACAGTCTGGAGTCCTTGCCTGTCACGGGTGTGTCAGAGGTGATAGACAGTCGCCCTACAGTGGTGTGCAGGAGATCTCCGTGTTTGGCAATGCAGACAGCTGCCTAGATAGGAGGCTGTGTTTAGGACCCAGCGACTACCTCCCTTTAGTCTGGGTGTATATATACCTGGTGTGTCTAGGTGGACATCGCCGGTTATACTCATTTCTACTTGGAACTTGGCTGAAGCAGCATCACATCCTCTCTGGAGTCTGGAGGCCGTGTGCCCTGTTGGAGTTCTTCTAAAGCTGAGGTGTTGTTCTCCTGTGTTGTTTTCCCCTTTTGTCTTTAGAGTGCTAGCGGAGGTTGACTAGTGCTCATCTCCTTCCTCCCCCAGCTATAGCCTTACGCCAGGGATAGTAGGGCGAGGCACGTGATTGGTGACAGCTGCGGAGGCTGTATAGGGATGTTAGGGTGAGACAGGGTAACGGTAGTCCAGATTAGAAGATCACCTCTTCCCCCCCTTTCCCTAGTGTCTGGGCTCCCTTTCCCCTCTGTGTTGCACTCACACCTGGCGTGACATTGCCTCTCCAAACTCCACCACAGCAAAAAAAATAGGGACTGAGCATTTAAACCTTGCTCAGCCACACCCTGAGGGGAGGTAGTGTGAATAGCTTCCCACCCTGTTTGCCATTCACAAAAAAACACACCCTTTAGTGAGTTAACCCCCAGCATATAACATGCTTGCAGAAATTTTGCAGGTTTTAGTTCACACAGGCTAGAAACCTGAGTGACACATACCTCCCCTCGTATATATCACACTAGTGACTAGTGACTAGCCGATGCTTTGGTAAAAGAAATACCAGGTTTGGTATCCCTGAAAGAGTCTACAGCGAGAATGGATCACACTTTGTAATCAAGGTAATTACAGCAGTAGCACAAAATCTTAAAATGGAGTTGAGGAAGACCACTGTGTCTATCACCCCCAGTCCGCAGGACTGGTGGAGAGACACAATGGTATTCTGGAAAACAATTTGATAAAAGCTATGCAGGAAACAGGGAGAAGTTGGGTGTACTAAACATGCATGTCACACCAACATATCTAGGGCTGACTCCCTTTGAAATAATATATGGGAGACCCTTTTTGTTACATCAGCTAAAACCCTTTAAGAGAATAGATGAGGAAGCAGATTGTGCATTAGCTGAATACATGGTTAATATACTAACCCACAAAGAAGTCTCCACCCCTAATTTTGTTCCAGGAGAACTATGAATGAAACCTGAGGTCATGAAACCTGCTCACTGGGTCCTAGTGAAGGTAATAAATAAAAAACATTGGCACCAGCCCAAGTGGGAAAGTCCTTACCAAGTCCTATTGACCACTCATTCTGCTGTCGAAATTGATGAACATACATCATGGATACATCTCTCCCATTGTAAACTATTAAAAGGGTTAACTGAAGTCGAGGGAAAGTTAGGAAGGGAACAAACTCAGTCTTCTGAAGCACAAATCCAGCTACAAAGGGGCGTTCTCCAAAAGGGAGAATTAATCTCAAACAGGTGAAGACTAGCACTTCCCTTTTCCTGGTGGATGGAGACAGGGTAGGCTGTAGGAAAAAAAAGGAAAAAAAAATGTACCCAGTGATAGTTATTTTGGGAATCATATCCATGGTAATGGAAACCAGGAAGGATTTGTGGATTTTTGACTTGTTTGCGCTGCTGATTTATTGAAGATGGCAATTTCAGAAAATTAATAAGACATGTGGTTTTATTCAGTTTGTTTTGAAGTATAATACACTTCTACCTCACGAAAAACCATACAGGAACACATGGACAGCAAGGACAGCTTTTAAATGTGTCCCCTTGACGACGCTAGGTGCGAAACGCGCGTTGGGTGAGGTTCTTTCATTGACTGGTGAGTCTGCTTCATGTCACTGTGCATGCTTACATCTCCCACTTATGGGACTTATACTTTTCCTACTTCATGACACTCCACTCTAACATATTGCGTTGTCTACTACTTTGCTACCTTATGCTAACGGGTATCCGTGTGTAATACTGATTACACTTTATGTATTTTGTTATACCATTATACTTACCTTTAATATCTACCATTTAGTATTAATCCTGTTTTTATTAAAATATCAGCTTTGTATCGTGTTGTTTACACAAAGGTATGCTCATCAGCTTTGATTATCTTGTCTTACATTTTTAAAAACTTTTTAAACTATATGTTCAATAAAAGCTATGTTTTACTGAGTATACTGTTGCCCTGCACTTACTCTTTATAGGTTTCTGTTCTATCTTTATGTGCTAATTGGTATACGTAGCCTGTGCTCATGATATACGTATAGGTTTATTAAATATATATTCAATGTGTCCAATAATAGAGATTTGAATCCTTAATTATAGAAAATATAGGTTTACTGAAAGGTCATAGCATGACTAAAGAGTAGACAGATGTTATCTTTGCGGTCAGAAACAAGTGACATTCTGAGATATGTGTAGAGACAGTAATCATATCTTTTGAAAGACAGGATGCTTACCATATGATCTATAGTCTGCAGAAAGAATTCATTTTAACTGACTCTATTGTCTGATTGTCTTACCTATATAAGTTTGATCAAAATGTATGTGTCAGACAACCTGCTGAGCATTGTATCACTTGTTTGTCTCCTTGTTAACAAGTAAACAGAGTGTTATTTTTTAATTCTGGTATTATCATATCTCTTTTGGTAAAAGGTGAAATTCTCCTGTCACTGCTCTTTGGGTCACACTGCGCTCTGCGTGACTCATAGTAGCATAGTAACGTAGGTTGAATAAAGACCTAGGTCCATCAAGCGCAACCTTTCTCATCCAATTGTACTCCCTACACTAACACTACACTAACTTACTGGAACTAGGCCTCACAAATGTATTATTACAATTTTTATTATTGCTGCACTATTACAATTACAAATGAAACAGTTTATAGTTTATAATTTTTAATTAGTTTTAGATTTTGTATTACTCTTGTGATTCTAATAATGGTATTAGTAAAATCCCTGTACCTAAATCTGTTGATCCAGAAGAAGGCAAAACCCCAGGACACATTCAGCCAATTTGCGTCACAGGGAAAAATTCCTTCATGACCCTGAGAAAAGGAGATCAGTCCTAGAACCCTGGATCAAAAGTACTACTATAGGTGTAACTTTTTGCCTAATTTAACTGTAACCCACAATGTTACCTGTATTGGGGAAATCGTCCAGCCCTTTTTTGAAAGCTGTTATAGTGTCTGCCATTACTACCTCTTGTAGTAGGGAATCCCACAGTCTGACTGCCCTTTCCCGTGTAGGTGCCAGAATCGTCTTTCTTCCACCTGTAATGTGTGCCCCCTGGTCCTTAGTATGGTCTTTAGAAGGAATAAGTCATGGGCTAGTCCTCTGAAGTGGCTTTTACAATGTGAGCTTATGAAGTGTCAGAACGAGGCTCCAAAGGCTTACATTGTAAGGATGCATTCAGACATCTGTACAAATCGGTTCAAGCACGGATTCAAATGCTTGGACTGGCCATGGTTCTCCCGACCCGAGCATGACAGCCTAGACAAAGAGTGAGCTGTAGCGTCTGAAGAATGGTGACGTGACTCAGAAGAGGAGGAGAACTGCACTGGATGAGTATAGTAACACACTCACACTACACTACAGTACATGCACATGTATGCAGATTTAATGAAAGACAAACTTCATGGGAGTGCTCCTTTTTAAAAATATATATTTTTTTGCTTCTCCTTTATAAAAGGAGCTGGGATGAAGACTGGGGTATGGGCACATGAAAAAAAAAAAAGATACGCCAAAAAGAATAAACATAGTGCACTGCAATGTCAACACGACTTGCTGTGCACCTGTTCAGCTTCATTTAATGGCTTCAGCCTTCGAAAGCCGTAAAGCGGCTAAACGCAGTGACCTGTTCTTTCTTTGGGCGACTTCTGTTTGGAAGCTGCTCGCTATTTAAAGTTACCACCAAAATAAAAAAAGATGCTGGCGCTGCAGAAATGACTGAAAAGATACTTCAGGAAAAAAACACCAGCATTTTCCTGACGTGGCATTGCATCTTAAAAATGCTGTGTGCAAATACACTAATACACTGCTCAAAAAAATAAAGGGAACACTTAAACAACAGAATATAACTCCAAGTAAATCAAACTACTGTGAAATCAAACTGTCCACTTAGGAAGCAAAACTGATTGACAAACAATTTCACATGCTGTTGTGCAAATGGAATAGACAATAGATGGAAATTATTGGCAATTATCAAGACACACTCAATAAAGGAGTGGTTCTGCAGGTGCGGACCACAGACCACATCTCAGTACCAATGCTTTCTGGCTTATGTTTTGGTCACTTTTGAATGTTGGTAGTTCTTCCACACTTGTGGTAGCATGAGACGGACTCTACAACCCACAGAAGTTGCTTAGGTAGTGCAGCTCATCCAGGATGGCACATCAATGCGAGCTGTGGCAAGAAGGTTTGCTGTGTCTGTCAGCGTAGTGTCCAGAGGCTGGAGGCGCCACCACAAGACAGGCCAGTACACCAGGAGACGTGGAGGGGGCCGTACGAGGGCAACAACTGAGCAGCAGGACCGCTACCTCCACCTTTTTGCAAGGAGGAACAAGAGGAGCACTGCCAGAGCCCAGCAAAATGACCTTCAGCAGGCCACAAATGTGCATGTGTCTGCACAAATGGTTAGAAACCGACTCCATGAGGGTGGTATGAGGGCCCGACGTCCACAGATGGGGGTTTTGCTCACAGCCCAACAATGTGCAGGACGCTTGGCATTTGCCACAGAACACCAGGATTGGCAAAGTCGCCAATGGCGCCCTGCGCTCTTCACAGATGAAGGCAGGGTCACACTGAGCACATGTGACAGACGTGACAGAGTCTGGAGACGCCGTGGAGAGCGATCTGCTGCCTGCAACATCCTTCAGCATGACCGGTTTGGCAGTGGGTCAGTAATAGTGTGGGATGGCATTTCTTTGAAGGGCCGCACAGCCCTCCATGTGCTCGCCAGAGGTAGCCCGACTGCCATTAGGTACCGAGATGAGATCCTCAGACCCCTTGTGAGATCATATGCTGGTGCGGTTGGCCCTGGGTTCCTCCTAATGCTGGACAATGCCAGACCTCATGTGGCTGGAGTGTGTCAGCAGTTCCTGCAAGATGAAGGCATTGAAGCTATGGACTGGCCCGCCCGTTCCCCAGACCTGAATCCGATTGAGCACATCTGGGACATCATGTCTCGCTCCATCCACCAACGTCACGTTGCACCACAGACTGTCCAGGAGTTGGCGGAAGCTTTAGTCCAGGTCTGGGAGGAGATCCCACAGGAGACCATCCGCAACCTCATCAGGAGCATGCCCAGGCGTTGTAGGGAGGTCATACAGGCACATGGAGGCCACACACAATACTGAGCCTCATTTTGACTTGTTTTAAGGACATTACATCAAAGTTGGATCAGCCTGTAGTGTGTTTTTCCACTTTAATTTTGGGGGCGACTCCAAATCCAGGCCTCCATTGGTTAATAAATTTGATTTCCATTGATGATTTTTGTGTGATTTTTGTTGTCAGCACATTCACCTTTGTACAGAACAAAGTATTCAATGAGAATATTTCATTCATTCAGATCTAGGATGTGTTATTTGAGGGTTCCCTTTATTTTTTGAGCAGTGTATATTCACAGGGTTTTCTGTGGAGGATTCTGAAGCCGACTTGCTCCAAAATCTACATCAAAATTGGATTTCAATACGCTTTTCTTACTCTCCCTATTCATTTCAATGGAAAATCCATTTAGCTGTTCATACTGCCAGTTTTTCTAAAGCTTTTGGACCGATGGTTGGAAAGATAAGTTATGTCATTTCTTTGAGGGGGAGTCCCTGTGGAATCCTCTCCAATCTCACCTATCCAGGTTATAAAAGAAAGGGCCGACTTCAGGGTCCGCCACCATTTGTGAGCATGAGAGGACACATATGGCATTTACTCTAAACCCCCCAAAAGGTAGTGGGGACTACAGCATAAAGTGAGAAGGGCCAGTGGTTTTTAGCAGTTTAATTTTTCAATTTTGTTTTTGAGGTATTTTTTTTCCTTAAGTGTTTTTTTTTTTGTATCCTTTTGATTTAATAGTGTCAGGAGTCAGGACTGAATGACTGAGGGAACAAGCTAGACAGCAAGAGGGCGACATTATCCTTCCCAATATTATTATTAATGTGAAGGGTAATGTCGCCCTCTTGTGGTCAGGATTTCCCTATAGCTTTTGCTATACTGCTTATAGTTCCCGTACATTCTCCGCAGCCATAGCCTGGCTCCATTATACAAACCCATACGTCTGCAGGCATGGCATGCTGGCATCGGCGGCCACCCCTGTACACCTTTTACAGACTATCTGATAACGTGGATAGAAGTCCCACAAGTTGTTCTCGTACATAAACTACACTTCCCAGCAGCCCCTTCTCTTGTCGCCATCTTGCTGGTAGTTCGCATTCCTAGCTCGCTATACAGTGGAGCGTTCTGAGGAACTACATTTCCCATGATGCAGTAGAACTCGTCCTGACCCCGCAGTTCCGGGTGGTTATGGCGGCGGTGTAGACCAGCACGGGGCACCGGGATGTCGGTAGTAAGGCTCGGTTCTCTGTCCCGGCTTCTTCGGGAACAGGTGGCACCTGGGACGGGGCTGTGTCTCAGTTGTCTCCGGGTCAGAGGTGAGTGTAATGGAGATACGTGAGCCCGTGACCTCTAGCCTCTACCTTTCCTGGCACCTTGACGGGACAAGGCTGGCGCCATCAGTGCTGTGCTGCCTGCCCGTGCCACACGTGTGGTGCATGGACACATAGTGCTAGTTAGATATGGAAACTCTTCATTTTATTACTAAGCATGTACTTGCCCTCTGGTAACATGGCACCTGTGTGCAGACTATAGAACTGGTTCATCCGCGATGGTGGCACCACGTATACGCTGTGCCCACTGTGGAGCGGGCAGATGCTTCTCCTTCCATAACACATTGCCCCCCATTATTTGGCACAAGATGCCGGAAGTGAAGTCACGCGCTGTCCAGATTTCTTACGGGGCAGCGTCTTTCTGTGTGCGCTGGTTTTTACCATTAACCCTTTCGTCCCTTCTTCAGGGCCGACCCCATGGTGCACTTCTAACCATCACTCATTGGTTCACATCTCCCAATGTGTAAGGAATGGAAAGAGGGGCCCAGTTGGGCCACGTGCTCCATGGCACCTCTCGCCTGTCCTAATCACCCTGGAACATGGTGGGAATATTCAGATTCTGGCATTGGCAGAACAGTGATGGGGTGAGAGCGGGCACAGCAGCGAGACGTGGGGCCAATGGCTGCCAAGCTTCTCCACAGTTTTCAACTTCACTAGCATCACAGAGTAAGGAAGTGAGTGGGAACTTTATCTGGTTTCCCATTCCCCAAAACAACGCCACCATGTCTTTTTCTAATTTTTCACAAGACCCTTTTTGTGGTCAGTTCTTTCAATAAAATCAATTTTGTAACTGTAGCGATGTGCCAATTAGTGGGTGACTAGTGGGGGCATTGTTTTCCGCAGACCAGTCATCCCACTGATCGTATTATCTGTGCATGTGGGCGTAAGTGACATGAGTGACGAGTGGCGTCATCACCGGCTCTTAGCATATCTCTGCTGGTGAAGCTGAGTGCACTTCCCGGCTTCATCAGGGCACTGTGCATGCCCAGCAAGTGATGTAGAACCAGCCGCAGTGGTCTTACAGTCCCCATGTACCACTGATAAATCATGACATAATTTTTTAATTCAGTTTTCCTATAAAAATTTGTGTGACTACAGAGCTGAGAAGTTCTAATTTGCGTTGAAAGCACATGCAGTTCTGGACTGTGCAACATCCTGCCACTAGATATATAGGCACCATATTTGCATTTATGCAGTCAAAGCAGGAATATCATTAGTACCGTGGTCCACAACTCCAATTTTTGTCTGACCTACATCCTTAATGTTCATTAAAAAAATGTTTTCATGTTCAGCAACTGCAGTGGAATTCAATTTATCTCCCTTATATAGCGCCAACGTATTCCACAGCGCTTTACATACATTATTGGCACGGTCCCCCAATGGGGCTCACAATCTACATTTCCTATCTTTGGAACGTTGGAGGAAATCACTCGAACAGAGGGAGAACATACAATCTCCTTTATAGATGTTGGTGGGATTTGATTCCAGGACCCCAGCGCTGCAAAGCAACAGTGCTGCATAAAATATGCATCCAATGGCAGCTTGAATTATACAGTGGGTATGGAAATTATTCTGACCCCTTTAAATTTTTCACTCTGTTTCATTGCAGCGATTTGGTAAATTCTAAAAAGTTCATTTTTTTCTCATTAAAGTACACTCTGCACCCCATCTCGACTGAAAAAAAACAAATGTAGAAAATTTTGCAAATTTATTAAAAAAGAAAAACTGAAATATCACATGATCCTAAGTATTCGGACCCTTTGCTCAGTATTGAGTAGAAGCATCCTTTTGAGCTAGTACAGCCATCAGTCTTCTTGGGAATGATGCAACAAGTTTTTCACACCTGGATTTGGGGATACTCTGCCATTCTTCCTTGCAGATCCTCTCCAGTTCCGTCAGGTTGGATGGTGAACGTTGGTGGACAGCCATTTTCAGGTCTCTCCAGAGATGCTCAGTTGGGTTTAGGTCAGGTCTCTGGCTGGGCCAGACAAGAATGGTCTCAGAGTTGTTCTGAAGCCACTCCTTTGTTATTTTAGCTGTGTGCTTAGGGTCATTGTCTTGTTGGAAGGTGAACCTTCGGCCAAGTCTGAGGTCCAGAGCACTCTGGAAGAGATTTTCATCCAGGATATCTCTGTACTTGACCGCATTCATGTTTTCTTCAATTGCAACCAGTCGTCCTGTCCCTGCAGCTGAAAACACCCCCATAGCATGATGCTGCCACCACCATGTTTCACTGTTGGGATTGTATTGGGCAGGGGATGAGCAATGCCTGGTTTTCTCCACACATACTGCTTACAATTATCACCAAAAAGTTCTATATTTGTCTCATCAGACCAGAGAATCTTATTTCTCATAGTCTGGGGGTCCTTCATATGTTTTTGAGCAAACTCTATGCAGTCTTTCATATGTCTTGCACTGAGCAGAGGCTTCCATCAGGCCACTCTGCCATAAAGGCCCAACTGGTGGAGGGCTGCAGTGATAGTTGACTACTGCATCTCTGGAGCTCAACCACAGTGATCTTGGGATTCTTCTTTACCTCTCTCACCAAGGTTCTTCTCCCACGATTACTTAGTTTGGCTGGACGGCCAGGTCTGGGAAGACTTCTGGTGGTCCCAAACTTCTTCCATTTAAGGATTATGGAGGCCACTGTGCTCTTAGGAACCTTGAGTAATGCAGAAATTCTTTTGTAACCTTGGCCAGATCTGTGCCTTGCCACAATTCTGTCTCTGAGCTCCTTGGGCAGTTCCTTTGAGCTCATGATTCTCATTTGGTCTGACATGCACTGTGAGCTGTGAGGTCTTATATAGACAGGTGTGTGCCTTTCCAAATCAAGTCCTATCAGTTTAATTAAACACAGCTGGACTCCAATGAAGGAGTAGAACCATCTCAAAGAGGATCACAAGGAAATGGACAACATGTGACTTAAATATGAGTGTCTGAGCAAAGGGTCTGAATACTTATGACCATGTGATATTTCAGTTTTTCTTTTTTAATAAATTTGCAAAAATGTCTACGTTTCTGTTTTTTTTTCAGTCAAGATGGGGTGCAGAGTATACTTTAATGAGAAAAAATGAACTTTTTAGAATTTACCAAATGGCTGCAATGAAACAAAGAGTGAAAAATTTAAAGGGGTCTGAATACTTTCTGTATCCACTGTATATGTAAGGAAGTGTTCACACATCGCAGTAAAGCCACATTTTTTTTCTGTCACTATTTGACCATGATCAGTGAATTCTCCCTGAGGCTTGACAAAATAAGCCTATAGAAGTTTCCATGTGAAAAGTAAAAATGAAAGCAGGTTATGTATTAATATGACTGAATTGTTTGTCTTCATTTTTTTTTATAACCAAAGGTTGCCTTCTGGTGAGTGCACAGAGATATTCTTCTGCTAAGCCGAAAAATGAGATCGGTGGCAGTGAGCGATGTCGGTTGGAACTCGTTGAAGGTCTGTAACAAATTCTTAGCTGATACATTTACTGTGTTCACATTTTATTTAATAAAAATAATACAGTACTTGTTTGTTCTACTGAATCACTAAACATTGCATGGCCCTAGAGCCAGGTTCACACCTGTATTCAAAATTTCCATCTGTCAACAGGATTTCACTTCCCAAACTATATGCACATGTAGGGCTTGCAAAGACCAGTCCAGCAGTACCTTTACATGGCCAGACTGCTATTCCATTACTGAGAAATCAGCGTTTGAATGGATATGTAAATGAGACTGAAGTGTTTAATTGTTTTCTGCTCATTGAAGCTCTTCTAAGCCTTTGACACTCCAGCTCTCTTCCCTGCTCAGTGACTCTTCCTCCTGCTTTTCTGACAGCTCCTTAGCAGGAAATCACATAGTAAAGGAGCTGTCAGTGAAGCAGGAGGAGGCGGCTGGGTGGGAAGCTGGAATGACAGAGGCTTAATTTACAGCCTTTATAGATCTGGAGTGACAAAGGCTTAAGATCTACAGTGAGCTGGAGTGACCGAGGCTTAAGATCTACAGTGAGCTGGAGTGACCGAGGCTTAAGATCTACAGTGAGCTGGGGTGACCGAGGCTTAAGATGTACAGTGAGCTGGATTGACAGAGGCTTAAGATCTACCGTCTCCTTTGCATATTCATTCAATTGCTGATATCTCAGTAACTGAGGGACGGACTGGCCATGTAATAATGTTACTAGACTTGTCTTTGAAAGCCCCACATTTGCATATAAATAGTTTACAAGGTGAAATCCTGCCGAGAGATTCCCTTTAAATAATTGATGCAAATGGAAGCAGTGGGACCCCATTGATTATTATGGGGTTTGTTTCGGTTCTGTTTTGTGTCCTTTTTAAGAAAGCAAGAAAAAGCATATCATGCTGAACTTTTTCTTTTTTAAACTGAAGAAGAATGCAAAGAATACCATTTATCTGTTCCTAAAACGAAACAGAATGTCTGTACACAGGTGTGAACCCAGCCTTATAAGTCAATTTTTGTGTCTTCTGTGGTGTTAGAAAGCTGCTGCGAATGGCAAGACCGGAGTCACACAGCGCTTGTATTTACCGCTGGTGCTCTCCTAGGCAGTCTGAAGGCGCCTTCATCAGGACCGAGTGAGGGCCGGTGAAGTGAGCAGCGATCTAGGGCACCCAGGGTTATTGTGACTTTAATTTGCACCATTTCATTCATTTAATTAATTCACGCATTAAAAATTGTGTTATATGGCATGAAAAAAAAACACTTTTTTCTAATATGTGTCAGCAAAGTATATATCAATCTATGTAGAAACAGATGCATTTCCACTTAATACAGACACATCCATAGACATCTTGCTACACATGCATATACACACTGCATACAGGACGCGCTCCAATCTCAATAACCTCTTGCTTTAGTTACCATGCTGTTATTTACTTCCTTCCTCTAATATTGTCCTTGATATTGATCCAACCGTGATGTGGGTGCAGCTCCGTCCATGAGCAGGTGGCACGCACGCCAGAGGTCACTGGAACAGAAGTCACAGTGACTCACAGCGGGATTTGGCCGCCAAAACTGCACGTCACAAGACATTGTAATTAACACAGGAGGTGGGGATTTCTTCCAGGCCCCGTCTCCACAGCATCAGAAATTTGATTGACTAAAAAGACGTTTCACAGACACGAGACCTCTACCATGGGCCATACAGGTAAGTATAGATTTACATTTCTAACACCTGTATGCCCATAACAGAGGTCTGATATCTCCCAGGGGGTGACACATTCCCTTTAATGACCTGCCATCATAAATCAGCCTCGGAGAATCCGTATAGATTGTGGTTTCTGAAATCCACAGCTTTGTTCCATTACAGTAACTGCCGGCTTCACCCCTATGTCATAAGGCATCACCATGGGTGGAGAATATTTTGTTGTGGTACTGCTCACCAACCAGCTTCTCGGGAGGTACCAGTGACACTAGGGCACTCTGCGTATGGCTCCACAGCTTTACATATTCTCATGCCCTAATGCAGTGGTCCCCGACCTTTCTAACCTTGACAGCCACATTCAGCGCCCCGTGGAGGGGGGAGGGTGGCGAGCCACATTCAGCCCCCCGTGGAGGGGGGAGGGTGGTGGGTGGTGAGCCACATTCAGCGCCTCTTTCACAGTAGTGGCAACCAAAGCCCTCATTACGTTATAATAATGGCCAATCTTTTCCACAGGAATCACCCCGAAGCAGTATACTCAGATCCAGGAGTTCCCACAATACCCCCATTCAGTATTTTCCCATTAAGCACTTCCAACACACTGCCGCATCCAGCTTCAAGCACCTCCTCTGTCAGGTAGTAACATCCAGTCTCCAGCATACTATACTTAAATTATCTCTAAACCCCTAAGACCAGTATATGTGCATCCAGGACTACTCACAGAATTTACCATTTTGAGATGTGCTCTTCTTACCTTTTTGCTAGACCTGGAGCCGCACCAAGCTGGCAGACAGCCACGAGCCACAATTCATGGGACCACTAGCCAAATGTGGCTCGCAAGCTACAAGTTGGGGACCCCTGCCCTAATGGTACCAGGAATCATAGTATTACTAGAATGTGGTACCATAGTCAGTACCATATCAATGGCTGTTCCGATAGTGATAAGAACTACACTGCTCAAAAAAATAAAGGGAACACTCAAATAACACATCCTAGATCTGAATGAATGAAATATTGTCATTGAATACTTTGTTCTGTACAAAGTTGAATGTGCTGACAACAAAATCACACAAAAATCATCAATGGAAATCAAATTTATTAACTAATGGAGGCCTGGATTTGGAGTCACCCCCAAAATTAAAGTGGAAAAACACACTTCAGGCTGATCCAACTTTGATGTAATGTCCTTAAAACAAGTCAAAATGAGGCTCAGTATTGTGTATGGCCTCCACGTGCCTGTATGACCTCCCTACAATGCCTGGGCATGCTCCTGATGAGGTTGCGGATGGTCTCCTGTGGGATCTCCTCCCAGACCTGAACTAAAGCATCCGCCAACTCCTGGACAGTCTGTGGTGCAACGTGACGGTGGATGGAGCGAGGCATGATGTCCCAGATGTGCTCAATCGGATTCAGGTCTGGTGAACGGGCGGGCCAGTCCATAGCTTCAATGCCTTCATCTTGCAGGAACTGCTGACACACTCCAGCCACATGAGGTCTGGCATTGTCCTGCATTAGGAGGAACCCAGGGCCAACCGCACCAGCATATGGTCTCACAAGGGGTCTGAGGATCTCATCTCAGTACCTAATGGCAGTCAGGCTACCTCTCCAAAGAAATGCCACCCCACACCATTACTGACCCACTGCCAAACCGGTCATGCTGAAGGATGTTACAGGCAGCAGATCGCTCTCCACGGCGTCTCCAGACTCTGTCACATGTGCTCAGTGTGAACCTGCTTTCATCTGTGAAGAGCACAGGGCGCCAGTGGCGACTTTGCCAATCCTGGTGTTCTGTGGCAAATGCAAAGTGTCCTGCACGGTGTTGGGCTGTGAGCACAACCCCCATCTGTGGACGTCGGGCCCTCATACCACCCTCATGGAGTCGGTTTCTAACCGTTTGTGCAGACACATGCACATTTGTGGCCTGCTGGAGGTCATTTTGCAGGGCTCTGGCAGTGCTCCTCCTGTTCCTCCTTGCACAAAGGCGGAGGTAACAGTCCTGCTGCTGGGTTGTTGCCCTCCTACGGCCCCCTCCACATCTCCTGGTGTACTGGCCTGTCTCCTGGTAGCGCCTCCAGCCTCAGGACACTACGCTGACTGACACATCAAACCTTCTTGCCACAGCTCGCATTGATGTGCCATCCTGGATGAGCTGCACTACCTGAGCAACTTCTGTGGGTTGTAGAGTCCGTCTCATGCTACCATGAGTGTGAAAGCACAACCAACATTTAGGCTGTGTGCCCACGATGCTTTTTTTTTAAGCGTTTCCGCAGCGGCAGAAACGCTTAAAAAATGCATGGTAGAATTTACGCTTTTAACATACCGAAGAAAGATCCATTATCAAATAGACTAATTGCATGTCCTAAATGTCATCATCCATACTCTGACCTTATGCACGGCTTGTGGTCCTGCTCTGATTCAACAGTATACTGGGATCAGGTCTCAGACTTGATGAATACTATATGGGGTCCAGGATACACTCTCTCTCCATACTTAGCCCTACTACATCATTGGAACAACCCAGAGAACCCTGACAAAAAATCAAAAGGCCCCCCAAAACTACTTCATACTCTACTCTTCCTGGCAAACAGTTACTCAAACATTGGCTAGACCCTATCATTCCCCCTATAACAAAGCTAATAATCCAAATGAAACATTTTATGGGAGTAGAACAATTAGATGGCTGTTATGCACACGCCCGGGCTAAGCGGCGTGTGCGTGTGATTGGTAGTGATTCCACTGGACCGTGCCGGAGAGTGAATGCCTGGAGGGGCGTGACTAAGTATTCACCCGATCCGACCAGGGTCGCACGACGGCATACGACGCCAGTGCACCAAGGAGGAACCGAGCAGAGGGACCAGGTGCTACTCCAGGACAGACCCCGGACACGGCTGTTGACCCACACAGGGAAATACAGGAACAGGCTGGTAGGCTGGCACACAGACTGGAGGGTATAGGCAGGCACGACTGGTATGCAGGCAGGCGGGTATGCAGGCAGGGGGGTAAAGGCAAGCACAGCTAGAGTGCAGACAGGGAGGCACTAGCAGGTAGGAACACAGGCGGGATAGGACCCAGTACACACCGGGACTCAGGAACAATACAGGCAGAGGGTTACAGGCAAGCACAGCTAGAGTGCAGACAAGGCTGAGCAGGGAGAACAGGGCTCTGTTCACACGGAACAGACAGGAAGGGAAAGACAGAGCCAGATACTCACACAGTACTTGCAGAGACAACAAGCAGGAGTTAGGTACGAGCTCAGACTCTGCAGAAAAAGGAAGGGAACGGACATAGAGGCAAAACAGGTAAAGGACAGGAGAGAGTTCAGACTGGAACTGAGTGTACGGAGGAGACCGACACTGCAGAGGGATACAGGAGCGGGTCTGGGAATACGGCCCCCAGAGAGGCGGAACGAACAGGCAAGGAGCGTGTTCAGACAGGACAGACCAGACACAGGAGCGGGTCTAGGAAATCGGCCACTAGAAGGCGAGAGGAACAGGCTAGGAGCGTGTTCAGACAGGACAGACAAGAGAACACAGAAAGGAGTCAGTTCAGACACGGGAGCTGATACCGCAAAGCAGGAGACATACAGGACTCAGTTCAGACACGGGAGCTGATACCGCAAAGCAGGAGACATACAGGACTCAGTTCAGACACGGGAACTGATACAAAAAGCAGGAGACAAGAGACGGGACCTGGCACCTTCAGAGTGCAAGCACACACTGAAGGAAACACTATGCTCAGGCAGGGATAGAAGGGAGCTGCTGAGCTATAT
Source organism: Phyllobates terribilis (assembly GCF_046119375.1). Lineage (NCBI taxonomy): Eukaryota > Metazoa > Chordata > Amphibia > Anura > Dendrobatidae > Phyllobates > Phyllobates terribilis. The sequence goes on along the minus strand of NW_027362761.1, from coordinate 13,643,082 downwards.
ACCAGGTGACAGACAGCAATAGGCTGAGGACGCACAAGGGGTGTGACCCACAGCAGGTACAAAAAGCAGGAAGTGATCGGGTGCCGCCCTTAAGCAGCAGAAACAGACACAAACAGACAGCATGGAGGGAAGCCAGAGAGACATTCTGGACAGGAGATCAAGTGCGCCCTCTTGCACAGTGGGAGATGGACCACCATGCAAGGACGCCGCCAGGTATGTTACAATGCCCTTAGTAACAAAGAACAACAAGCTGGCAAGTTTCTATCAAAATGGAAGCAGTTTATTATATCATGTTGTTCTCTGTCTGAAAAGAATAAAATTGTCCAACCATTTACTTCTACAGAATGGTATATCCTAGAGGACTTAAACAACAGCCTAGGACTTTTACGTTTTAACTAAATCATGGGAGATAATGGACACAAATCACCGATGTTTACTTGATTCTTTTGGTTGAAGATGACTGTATTTTGCAAGACTTAATCTTTGTATCTTTGTTTAGTTGTCTATTTGTTAGGCCAGCTAACCAGAACTTATCGGTTATTCAGTGTGCCTAATCTATGTACAGGCTCCTTATTATTGTGCATTCTGGCTTTGTTTCATATGTCTTTATTTGTTTTTGCTTTTCTGAAAAAAACAAATAAAAATGATGTTTGGCAAAAAAAAAGGCATGGTAGAAGGTCTGCCATGGTCCCCAATGATAATCCGCATGTGCTGTGCACACGCTGTGGACATTTCCACTGCGGATTATCATTGCGGAAAAAAATGCAGCACTACCAATTATTTTGCGGAAGCGCTGCGTTTTCGCCGACATTGACTTGCATTAGAATGCATGGAATCCGCATCACTGTATATGTAGATGCGCATTCCCTGCGTTTCAATGTGCGGATGGTACCCGGGTGTGGAGGACAGGAGACTCTCCTCCAGACCCAGGTACCATAGAACCTGTAAAAAAAGAATAAAATAAAAAATAAATATTATATTTACCTTCTGATGGCCCGCGGTCTCCTTGTCTTCATTTGCCGTCAACTCGCTGTGGAATGGAGGACCTGCGCTGACGTCATAGTCATGTGACGGCAGGTCCTTCAGTGTAGTGTACCGCGAGCTGCCGGCAGCCAGGACGGAGCGAAGCTAGACTGTTGGGGCCATCAGAAGGTAAGTATAGATTTATTTTTTTATTTTTTACCATTCTTTAAAGGTCACAGTATATAAATCCATGCATTTTGCATGGATTTATATAGTGTGACCAAGTTGACAAGCACTTTCCAAGTGATGCTAAAATCGCGTGGAAAGCGCTTGTCAACCCGCGTGCGGAAATGCATGTGAAGAACGCTTCACTTCCGCATGTCCCTGGCAGGAAAACGTATGTACAATCCACAGGGAGATGCAGAAACGCTCAGAAAAAATCCGGAGCATTTCTGCATCGTGGGCACATAGCCTTAAAAGTGACCAAAACATCAGCCAGAAAGCATTGGTACTGAGATGTGGTCTGTGGTCCGCACCTGCAGAACCACTCCTTTATTGAGGGTGTCTTGATAATTGCCAATAATTTCCATCTATTGTCTATTCCATTTGCACAACAGCATGTGAAATTGATTGTCAATCAGTGTTGCTTCCTAAGTGGACAGTTTGATTTCACAGAAGTTTGATTTACTTGGAGTTATATTCTGTTGTTTAAGTGTTCCCTTTATTTTTTTGAGCAGTGTATATCTCAAAGTGATATGTTCATAGGCCGTTAATATTTATTGTTACATGGTATACACATATGTCACACAAGAAGCCACACATTTATCTGAGGGTATCATGCCTATAACAAAATGCCAGGTAAATGCACAATTCAGCGTATGAGTTCTCTTTATTCTGTATGTTTATAAATATGTACAGTACAGACCAAAAGTTTGGACACACCTTCTCATTTAAAGATTTTTCTGTGTTTTCATGACTATGAAAATTGTACATTCACACTGAAGGCATTATAACTATGAATTAACACATGTGGAATTATATACTTAACAACAAAGTGTGAAACAACTGAAAATATGTCTTATATTCTAGGTTCTTCAAAGTAGCCACCTTTTGCTTTGATGACTGCTTTGCACACTCTTGGTATTCTCTTGATGAGCTTCAAGAGGTAGTCACCGGAAATGGTTTTCACTTCACAGGTGTGCCCTGTCAGGTTTAATAAGTGGGATTTCTTGCCTTTTATAAATGGGGTTGGGACCATCAGTTGTGTTGTGCAGAAGTCTGGTGGATACACAGCTGAATAGACTGTTAGAATTTGTATTATGGCAAGAAAAAAGCAGCTAAGTAAAGAAAAACGAGTGGCCATCATTACTTTAAGAAATGAAGGTCAGTCATTCCGAAAAATTGGGAAAACTTTGAAAGTGTCCCCAAGTGCAGTTGCAAAAACCATCAAGCGCTACAAAGAAACTGGCTCAGATGAGGACCACCACAGGAAAGGAAGACCAAGAGTCACCTCTGCTTCTGAGGATAAGTTTATCCGAGTCACCAGCCTCAGAAATCGCAGGTTAACAGCAGCTCAGATTAGAGACCAGGTCAATGCCACACAGAGTTCTAGCAGCAGACACATCTCTACAACAACTGTTAAGAGGAGACTTTGTTTAGCAGGCCTTCATGGTAAAATAGCTGCTAGGAAACCACTGCTAAGGACAGGCAACAAGCAGAAGAGACTTGTTTGGGCTAAAGAACACAAGGAATGGACATTAGACCAGTGGAAATCTGTGCTTTGGTCTGATGAGTCCAAATTTGAGATCTTTGGTTCCAACCACCGTGTCTTTGTGCGACGCAGAAAAGGTGAACGGATGGACTCTACATGCCTGGTTCACACCGTGAAGCATGGAGGAGGAGGTGTGATGGTGTGGGGGTGCTTTGCTGGTGACACTGTTGGAAATTTATTCAAAGTTGAAGGCATACTGAACCAGCATGTCTACCACAGCATCTTGCAGCGGCATGCTATTCCATCCGGTTTGTGTTTAGTTGGACCATCATTTATTTTTCAACAGGACAATGACCCCAAACACACCTCCAGGCTGTGTAAGGGCTATTTGACCAAGAAGGAGAGTGATGTGGTGCTACGCCAGATGACCTGGCCTCCACAGTCACCAGACCTGAACCCAATCGAGATGGTTTGGGGTGAGCTGGACCAGAGTGAAGGCAAAAGGGCCAACAAGTGCTAAGCATCTCTGGGAACTCCTTCAAGATTGTTGGAAGACCATTTCCGGTGACTACTTCTTGAAGCTCATCAAGAGAATGCCAAGAGTGTGCAAAGCAGTCATCAAAGCAAAAGGTGGCTACTTTGAAGAACCTAGAATATAAGAGATATTTTCAGTTGTTTCACACTTTTTTGTTAAGTATATAATTCCACATGTGTTAATTCATAGTTTTGATGCCTTCAGTGTGAATGTACAATTTTCATAGTCATGAAAATACAGAAAAATCTTTAAATGAGAAGGCGTGTCCAAACTTTTGGTCTGTACTGTATATATAAATATGTATATATACAGTGGGGAAAATACGTATTTGATACACTGGCAATTTTGCAAGTTTTCCCACCTACAAACAATGGAGGAGTCTGTAATTTTTATCTTGGGTACACTACAACTGTGAGAGACAAAATCTAAAAAAAAAAAAATCCAGAAAATCACATTATATAATTTTTACATAATTAATTTGCATTTTATTGCATGAAATAAGTATTTGATACAATAGAAAAACAGAACTTAACATTTGGTACAGAAACTTTTATTTGCAATTACAGAGGTCAGATATTTGCTGTAGCTCTTGACCAAGTTTGCACACACTGCAGCAGAGATTTTGGCCCACTCCTCCATACAGATCTTCTCCAGATCTTTCGGATATGTGTGCACGATAAGTATTTGCTTGCAGAAATTTCAGCAGCGTTTCTGCACCTCTTGATGCGTTTTTGCCTGTGGATTTGCCATGCGTTTTTTCCAATGCGTTGTATAGGAAAAACGCACAAAGAATGGACATGCTGCTTATTTGTGTAAATCAAGTTTATTAATATTATGCATTACAAATATGTGAGCCTTAAAAGTTGTACAAAATAAGGCATTGCGAGATATCACATTTAAATCTATTTAAAGAATGTAGTTTTTCAATCAAGTTACACTTAAAGGTGAAAATTGTAACCGGTTACAATCGATGGTGATTATTGATAACTATTATCGGTAACAGATACAATCAGCAATAAAGTATTGTAATGTAAAAAAAAAATGTCAACATTAGCTACTATAACACATGGAAGGAAAAGATAAGTAGAAAATAGAGGGGTCAGGTGAAAGGGGAGGAAAGCAAGAGAAGAGAGGGTTCAGGTGAAAGGGGAGGAAAGCAAGAGAAGAGAGGGTTCAGGTGAAAGGGGAGGAAAGCAAGAGAAGAGCGGGTTCAGGTGAAAGGGGAGGAAAGCAAGAGAAGAGAGGGTTCAGGTGAAAGGGGAGGAAAGCAAGAGAAGAGAGGGTTCAGGTGAAAGGGGATGAATGCAAGAGAAGAGAGGGTTCAGGTGAAAGGGGAGGAAAGCAAGAGAAGAGAGGGTTCAGGTGAAAGGGGAGGAAAGCAAGAGAAGAGAGAGGGTTCAGATGAAAGCGGAGGAAAGCAAGAGAAGAAGCGGGTGGGGGGAGAGGGAAAGGTTATGGGACTTAGATCTCTCCTCCAAACAATCCCAGGTCCCAGGCCAAGCAAGAAGACACGTGATTAGTCTAGAGCGTGATCGACTAAAGAACTGCAATACAGTCAGATTATGACATTATGTGCTCAACCTTGGGATATGAATTAGGGCCCAGTTATCCATGTATCTAGGTCTGGTGTTTCTCTGAACGCAATTCAAGGGACACATGTATTATAGACCTTATTAGAGTTCCCAGTTTCCTGGCCTATTAATTGTTCCATTCTATAAATATTATTGAGTTCAGCTATGAATTCAGAGCGTGTTGGTGATTTTTCTTTTTTCCAATACCTAGGGATCAAATTCCTAGTGGCCGTGAGAAAATGTCTGAGAAGACCCTTCTTGAATTTGGATATAGAGATGTCGCTTAAAGATCATAAAGCTAAATCCATTGAAGGTTGGATCTTATGGATGGATAGTTTATTGTAAAGTTCAGACATGCTGCTTATTTAAATGCACATGAAGTTCTGTCAGGAAAATTTTCTCATAGAAAATGCTGGGATAAGGTTTGCAATGCGTTTTTGGTCCAATTCCGCGTGGATTTACCATATAAAAAATGCACCGTGTACACCTATCCTTCAGGTTTTGGAGCTGTCGCTGGGCAACATTGAGTTTCAGCTCCCTTCAAAGATTTACTATTGGGTTCAGGTCTCGAGGCTGGCTAGACCATTCCAGGACATTGAAATGCTTCTTACGGAGCCACTCCTTAGTTACCCTGGCTGTGTTTTTCAGGTCATTGTCATGCTGGAAGACCCAGTCACGACCCATCTTCAATGCTTTTACTGAGGGAAGGAGGTTGTTGGCCAAAATCTCGTGATACATGACCCCATTCATCCTCCATCCCATCCATCCCTGTCCCCTTTGCAGAAGAGCACTGCCAAAGTATGATGTTTCCCCAATAATGCTTCATGGTTGGGGCGGTGTTCTTGGGGTTGTACTCCTCCTTCTTCTTCCTTCAAACACAGCGAGTGGAGTTGATACCAAAATGTTCCATTTTGGTCTCATCTGACTACATGACCTTCTCCTTCGCTGGATCATCCAGATGGTCATTGGCGAACTTCAAACACACCTGGACATGTGCTGGGGTCAGCAGGGGGACCCTACATGCCCTGCAGGATTTTAATCCATGACGGCGTAGTATGTTAGTAATGGTAATGTCTGACACTGGTCCCAGCTCTCCTCAGGTCATTGACAAGGTCCCTCCCGTGTAGTTCTGGGCTGATTCCTGACCTGTCTCAGAATCATCCTTACCCCATGAGGCAAGATCCTGCATGGGGCCCCAGACTGAGGAAGATTGACAGTCCTCTTATGTTTATTTCATTTTCTAATAATTACGCTAACAGTTGTTGCTTTCTCAACAAGCTGCTTGCCTATTGTCCTATAGCCCATCCCCCGTAGCCCATCCCAGCCATGTGCAAGTCTACAATTTTGTCCCTGGTGTCCTTAGACAGACAGCTCTTTGGTCTTGGCCATGGTGAAGAGGTTGGAGCGTGATTGAGTGTGTGAACAGGTGTCTCTTATATAGGTAGGAGTTCAAACAGCTCCAATTAATACAGGTAATGAGTGCAGGCTATGAGGGCTTCTTAAAGAAAAACTAACAGGTCTGTGAGAGCCAGAATTCTTGCTGGTTGGTAGGTGATCAAATACTTATTTCATGCAATAAAATGCAATTTAACCCTTTCGCGCAAGAGCCTATTTTCGCCTTCGTGACCAGACCAATTTTTTCAATTCTGACCAGTGTCAATTTATGTGGTAATAACTCTGGTACGCTTCAGCGGATCCCATTGATTCTGAGATTGTTTTTTCATGACATATTGTACTTCATGATAGTGGTAAAATTTGTTCGATATAATTTGCGTTTATTTCTGAAAATTAATTATGTGATGAAAAACTACTGCTTGGGCGCTCGGAAGGGAAGGAGCACTATTTGGGCTGGAATAGGTTGCGGACACCATGTCACATTTGAAGAGCCCCTGACATGCCAAAACAGCAGAAACGCCCACAAGTGACCCCATTTTGTAAACTACACCTCTCAAGGAATTCATGTAGGTGTGCAGTGATCATATTGACACCGCATGTGACTCACAGAAATTTTTACCATTGGGCGTTGAAGAAAAAATAATTACAATTAATTTACCACAAAAAAATTGTTTTAGCCCCAGATTTTACATTTTCACATGGGGCCATGGGTAGAAATGGTACCAAAATGTCACACAATTTCTGCTGAACGTGCCAATACCCCATATGTGGCTGTACAGTACTGCTTACCCACACGGCGAGACTCGGAAGTGACAGAGCGCTATTTGCCTCCTGGAGCACAGATTTTCCTAGAAAAGTTTGCAGACTCCATATACAGAGCCTCTAAGTGCAAGAAGAGCAGAATCCCCCGTCAAGTGACCCCATTTTGGAAATTATCCCCCTTTGGGAATTTATTTACAGGTGTAGTGATGATTTTGACTCCATGGGTGTTTTCTAGAAACAAGCAGCAGCGCATGTTGCTTAGTGAAAATGGCAAACTGCCGTTGTAGTGACTAGTACGTTATGCCCAGCTCGTTCTTCTGGAGACGTGCACCCGGAAATTAGGCAGGCTCTCCTGCTACAGAAATGCCAAACATGTGGATGCTAACTGCGGTTTAGGCACACAGGAGCTCAGAAGGGCATTTGGATTTGGGAGCGCAGAATTCGTTGGATTTCTTTTGTGGGGTGAGTAGCCATAGCACTTTTCCAGAGCCTTTGTACTACCAGTAACGTGGAAGCCCCCTATATTTCCGTTGACAGATGATGGATCTGAGTGGGTTTTCTTTTTGTGGATTGAGTTGAAGCTTTTGCTTGGAACATTTTGGATTACATTTATTCTGCGCTCTACACTGAGCACTTACATCTGAGTTTCCATCTAAATTGCTGAGTGATGTGATTCAGATGAAACCCCCAAGGGATCCATTTACTGTAAAGAGGCAGCAGAGTTACTCTGGACTCCGTCTGGCCTGTGTTCATCTGTGTCCTTCTTTTCAGAAATGCACAAAACTGTGTCGAAGCGCGCTTTTATTCACTCCTAAAAAGATGGACACCGCCGGATTTTAGGCCAAACTGCGTCCACAGTGCCTCCATCTGCCTCATCACATGTAATCTTTTGCCTGGGTTTCCGTCTGAATCGCCTATTTCAGAGATTTATATGGAAACCACGGTGTAAGCGCTCAGCGTAGAGCACTGGATAACTGTTCGCTGAGCCTTACTGCGATCTTTGGGAGGCAGAATGAACAAATCAACAGCAGGTGAAGAATTGATTTTATTTATTTTTTTACTCCGTTCCTCGCGCGTTATAAGTGATTAGACTACATTATTCTTTGGATCGGTGCGATTACAGCAATACCAGATTTATATTGGGTTTGGGTTTTTATATTTGGCAGCTGTCACACTATTCTGCCACCGATGTACGTGGGGCGCGATGTGTCTGAGGGATGTGACACGGATCGCTGTATAAGCAATGGTGGATAGCGTCAGCTCACTGACTTGCCCTTCTGTTTCTCATGAACTGCACGTGGTAATCCGGAATGATGATGCAGTGATGAATTCAACAGATTTATTTACAGTTCTTGATGAGGGAAGATGAAGGATGAGGATGAGGTAAAGGTAGGAATTTTAGTTTATAGAAGTTCCAGGTAAGGTGGTAACAAGAGAATCCTTTCTCCAGTCCTGCAGCATGTAAAGACAAGATCTGATGAAGAAGGAAGTGAGGAGCAGGAGATAGGTGGAGTTACAGACCGAAAGGTGTTTTGGGTAAAACACAGGAATAATACATGTTATACCATATTATAACAACGGGCAGTAGATGGCAGCAAAGTACAACAAATACAATACTCCTGTAACATTAGGTAATGCCCAAAATGGCTGAAAGTCTTTTCAAACAAAGAGCTGGACAGCACACACACACTAAAAAATGCTTATTGTTTTTACAAAAACAAGTTTTTGCATCGCCATATTTTGAGAGCTATAATTTTTCCATATTACGGCCGAAAGTAATGTATCATGGGTGACTTTAACATCCCCATCGATGATCCCCTCTCCCAATCTACCTCTCATCTACTTTCTCTAACCTCTTCATTCCGTCTCTCACAGTTTACTAATTCTCCTACCCATGAAGACGGGAATACTCTGGACCTGTTTTTTTCCAGTCTCTGCTCGCTGGATGACTTTACCAACTCCCCTCTCCCGCTCTCGCACCACAACCTTCTTTCCTTCTCTGTCAAGAATTGTCTCCTCACCCGGGACACCCCCACTTACCACACTTATAGGAATACACTTACCATTAATACCCAGCAGATTATGGACAATCTCCACACATCTTTAGCCCCCATCTCCTCCTTCTCCTGTCCAGACTTAGCATTATCACACTACAATAATACACTCTAGAGTGCCCTAGATGAAGCAGCTCCTTCTACACGCAGAAAGACCCGACACAGACAACGGCAGCCCTGGCACACGATGCAAACACGTTTTCTTCAACGTTTCTCAAGGTGTGCTGAGCGTCAGTGGAGAAAATCTCTTTTAGCAGAGGATTTCATCCACTATAAATTCATGCTCAAAACCTATAACTCTGCCCTTCATCTGGCCAAACAATCCTACTTCACCACCCTCATCACTTCAATGTCCAACAATCCAAAACGACTTTTCAAAACCTTAAACTCCCTCCTGAAACCTAGAGCACAGGCCCCCACCACCAACCTCAGCGGAGAGGATCTGGCCACTTATTTCTTTGAAAAAATCAACCACATCCATCAGGACATCTCAGCCCAATCTCCTCAGTGCCTGGATCCCCTTCCCTGCCGCACTTCAAACTCACTTGCCATCTTTGAGCCTGTTACAGAAGAAGAAGTTACCCAGCTCCTCGCTTCTTCTCAGCCTACAACCTGCAACAGTGACCCCATTCCTTCACATCTCCTGCAGTCCCTCTCACCGGTGGTCACCACTTACCTGACTAAAATTTTTAACCTCTCTCTTTCTTCAGGTATCTTTCCCTCCTCATTTAAACATGCCATCATAACCCCTTTACTTAAAAAGCCATCCCTGGACCAGAACTGCACTGCTAACTACAGACCTGTCTCTAATCTTCCTTCCATCTCTAAACTCCTGGAACACTTAGTCCACTCCCGTCTAATCCGCTATCTCTCAGATAACTCTCTCCTCGACCCTATACAATCTGGTTTCCAGCTCCTAAGGCTGTGTGCCCACGATGCTTTTTTAATGTGTTTACGCAGCCTTTTTGCAGCTGCGGAAACGCATTAAAAATGCATTAAAAACGCATGGTAGAAGGGCAGCAATGTTCCCCAATGATAATCCGCATGTGCTGTGCACATGCTGTGGAAATTTCCGCTGCGGATTATCATTGCGGAAAAAAACGCAGCACTACCAATTATTTTGCGGAAGTGCTGCGTCTTCGCCGCCATTGACTTGCATTAGACCGCATGGATTACCCATCACTGTATATGTAGATGCGTAATCCAAGCGTTCTAATGTGCGGATGGTACCCGGGTGTAGATGAGAGGAGAGTCTCATCCACACCCAGGTACCATTTAAAAAATCTGTAAAAAAAAGAATAAAATAAAAAATAAATGTATACTTACCTTCTGTCGGCCCGCGGTGCGCTCCTGCTTGCTTCCCGGCATTTTGCTGTGAATTGAAGGACCCGCACTGACGTCAGAGTCATGTGACGGGTCACGCGACGCTGACGTCGGCAGGTCTTTCAATTCACTGCTGCCGGCAGCCGGGACCGAGCGAAACAAGACAGCGCGGGCCATCGGAGGGTAAGTATATATTTATTTTTACCACTCTCTCGGGTCACACTACATAAATCCATGCCGTTTGCATGGATTTATATAGTGTGACCTAGTTGTCACAAGCACTTTCCAAGTGATGCTAATCGCTTGGAAAGCGCTTGTCAATCCACATGCGGAAATGACAGTGAATAACGCTCCATTTCCGCATGTCCCTGGCAGGAAAACGCATGTACAATCCGCATGCGTTTTTTTCTGCCAGGGAGATGCAGAAACGCTCAGGAAAAAATCCTGAGCATTTCTGCATCGTGGGCACATAGCCTTACACTCCACTGAAACTGCCCTCACTAAAGTCTCTAATGATCTACTAACAGCCAAATCCAAAGGTCACTGCTCCCTGCTGATTCTCCTGGATCTCTCTGCAGCATTTGACATTGTGGGTCACCAGCTCCTCCTCACTATGCTCCGCTCTATAGGCCTCAAGGAAACCGTTGTCTCCTGGTTCTCCTCCTACCTCTCTGACCGCTCCTTCACTGTACCTTTTGCCGGCTCCTCGTCCCCTCCTCATCCCCTTACTATCGGGGTTCCGCAGGGCTCAGTCCTAGATCCCCTCCTCTTCTCTCTATACACTGCCCCTATTGGACAAACAATCAGAAGATTTGGGTTCCAGTATCATCTCTATGCTGACGACACCCAATTATACACTTCTTCCCCTGACATCACCCCTACCCTAATACAAAATACCAAGGATTGTTTGTCTGCTGTGTCTAGCATCATGTCTTCCCTCTATCTTAAACTGAATCTCTCCAAAACTGAACTTCTTGTGTTTCCCCCCTCTACTAACCTAACTCTACCTAACATCGAAATTACCTTGGAGGGTTCAACCATAACTCCCAAGCAGCACGCCCGCTGCCTTGGGGTCATATTCGACACTAACCTTTCCTTTACTCCCTATATCTGATCACTCACTCGCTCTTGTCACCTGCATCTTAAAAACATCTCCAGAATCCGATCTTTTCTCACTTTTGAAACTGCTAAAACTCTTACTGTGGCTCTTATTCACTCTCGTCTGGGCTACTGCAACTCTCTTCTGATCGGTCTCCCTCTTACCAAAATTTCCCCTCTCCAATCTGTCCTGAATGCGGCAGCCAGGGTCGTATTTCTGTCCAGCCGCTTCACCGATGCCTCCACCTTGTGCCAGTCATTACACTGGTTACCCATTCGCTACAGGGTCCAATATAAACTCATTTCTCTCACCCACAAAGCTCTCCACAGTTCTGCACCACCTTATATCTCCTCTCTCATCTCAGTCTATCGGCCTACACGTGCCCTCTGTTCCACAAATGACCTAAGATTAACATCCCCCATAATCCGAACCTCGCACCTCCGTCTCCAAGACTTCTCTCGTGCTGCGCCAGTTCTCTGGAATGCTCTACCCCAGATGATCCGATTGATGCCTAGCCCCGATGTCTTCAAGCGCGCTTTAAAAACCCATCTCTTTAAACAAGCCTACCATCTCAAATACCCAGTAAACTAACTTTCCCCTGTTCCCTCCTAAATACTATTCAGAATCTGCTCCCTACTGTTCATCTGTCTCTACACCCTCCATGCACACGATAACTGCACTCGGTAATTGAGTTTCGCACTTGAACATACAGGCTGATGACCGGATCATACAGCTTTATATGATAATCCCGACTTATTATAATGGCCAGACCTGAAATAACAAGCACTTTCCACCTATTGTGTCCCCCCATTTCCTTGTAGAATGTAAGCTTGCGAGCAGGGACCTCACTCCTGATGTAACTGTTAAACTGTCTCACCTTGTATTGAATTTATTGTTTGTACATGTCCCCGCTTAATTGTAAAGTGCTGCGGAATATGTTGGCGCTATATAAATAAAAATTATTATTATTATAAGGTCTTGTTTTTTGCTGGACGAGTTGATGTTTTTATTGGTACCATTTTCAGGCATGTGACATTTTTTGATTGCTTTCTATTCTGATTTTTGGGAGGCTGAATGAACAAAAACCAGAAATTGAGGATTTGTTTTTTTCTATTTTTATGCCGTTCCGCGTGTCGTAAAATTGATAAGGCAGCGTTATTCTTCGGGTCAGTACGATTACAACGATACCACATTTATATAATTTTTTTTTATGTTTTGGTGCTTTTACACAATAAAAGCTATTTTATAGAAAAAAAGTATTGTTTTTGCATTGCTTTGTTCTGAGCTATAACTTTTTTATTTTTCCACTGACTGAGCTGAATGGCAGCTTTTTTTTTTGTGGGACAAGATGATGTTTTCAGCGATACCATTTTTATTTCCATTTGATTTTAGTTTTATTCCACTTTTTGTTCGGTGGTACTGTATAATGAAAAAGCTTAATTTTTTTGCTCTGTTTATTTGTTTTTTTACGGTGTGCACAGAAGGGGTTAACTATTGATAGTTTTATAGATCTAATTTTTCCGGACGCGGCGATACCAAATATGTGTACGTTTTTTGTTTTTATATAAATACACGTATTTATTGTTTTAATACTTCCTCCCCTTTTTTTTTTTTTGTTTTAAAACATTTTTTAATTTTTCTTTTTACTTAGTCCCTGTATAGGACTTCAAACTGTCAGATCGCCTGCTAGACTCAGCTACTGGCTGAGCCTAACAGGCCACTGTACATGACAGACCCAGAGGTCATCGTGTGACCTCCGGCTGCTGTAACAATGCCAGATCTCCTCATGTGGACGACCCTCTCTCACTATCTTCTAAGTGCTGCGATCACTATGAATCGCGGCATCTAGAAGATAGGAACAGGTTAACGTCACAGGGACCTGATCCAATCCGATCCCGATGATGTGACTTGCCAGAGGTACCGCTCTGCTCTGGAATCGCAGTGCTTGCAGGAGCCCTGGGGGTCCTGAGCGCTGCGAGACCGGCGGGCGTAAATAAACGTCGGCAATGCACAGAGCCTAGCAAGCACCTACGTTTTGTCTACAGTGGGCGGTTGGGAACCGATTAATTATTTAAAAATCATACAACGTGATTTTCTGGATTTATTCTTAGATTCTGTCTCTCACAGGCGAAGTGCACCTACGATAAAAATTACAGACCTCCCCATTCTTTGTAGGTGGGAAAGCTTGCAAACTCTGAGAAATTGTTTCCTAGTGTAACCGGATCCCCTCCATTATCTGTGTGCAGTAGTTTGTCAGCACAGTGCATCTCTACCAGCCAACAAACTCATTTTGGCACAAACCATTGCACATATAGGAGGGGTTTCCTCCATGCTAAAGCGTTGTGCCTTGTCTCAGCCAGTATTTCTCGTCCGCTTCTGCATACTTATATGTTTGTTTCTTTAAGTCCTGCAGACTAGAGTGCAGCAACTGCAAGCAGATGAGAGTTTGCCTGTATGTGAAAGCAAGAAATTGCATCCGCACGAAGAGTTGGGGAACATGGATGAAAATCAGAAAACCGTTCAGACTCCCAAACGTTGGATGGAAAAGCTAAAAAATGAGCAGATTGCTAAACACCAGAAGCAGAAAGCATTGAATGGTGTAGAAAGTACCAACATAACTTCAGCCAAGAGCAAGGCCAGCCAGACACAGGGGAAGCTAACAACAAGTGCCAAGAAGCTGCAGAAACAGAGTGTGGAGAAGCATCCATTACCTGCATGTCATACACCAGACAATGAAGACCTGGAGATTGCAGATAAGGCTGGGAGTCAGATTAATGGGCTGTTACTGGAGGATAAGGAAGGAAACCGTCATGGAGGAGTCCAGCAAAACATTCAAAGTTACTTGGAGACCTGCATATTCTTGGGAGAAATGAGCAGAGCCCAGAGCTGCTTACAGTTTTATCACAAGCATGTCTCAAGGAAAGGTCTGCTGAATATTTCCATGTACAACCTGCTAATGAAGGCATGGGCCAAGGAGGTAAGAATCTGACAGGAGTACTGATCAGGGTCTGAAAACGGAGAGCAAGAATCTTCTAGAATAGAGCTAGAGCAGGGGTGTGAAACTCAAACACACAGAGGGCCAAAATGAAAAACTTGGACAAAGTACTGGGCCAAACAGTATACAGAATAATAGGCTCCAGAAAGTCCTCCATACAGAATAATGGCCTTACATAGTCCTCCATACAGAATAATGGGCTCCACATAGTCCTCTGTACAGGATAATGGGCCCCACATAGTACTCCGTACAGGATAATGGCCCCGTATAGTCCTCCATACAGAATAATGGGCCCCACATAGTCCTCCATACAGAATAATGGCCTTACATAGTCCTCCGTACAGGATAATGGGCCTCACATAGTCCTCCGTACAGGATAATGGGCCCCACATAGTCCTCCGTACAGGATAATGGGCCCAACATAGTCCTCCGTACAGGATAATGGGCCCCACATAGTCCTCCGTATAGGATAATGGACCCCACATAGTCCTCCGTATAGGATAATGGACCCCACATAGTCCTCCGTATAGGATAATGGACCCCACATAGTCCTCCGTACAGGATAATGGGCCCCACATAGTCCTCCGTACAGGATAATGGGCCCCACATAGTCCTCCGTACAGGATAATGGGCCCCACATAGTCCTCCGTACAGGATAATGGGCCCCACATAGTCCTCCGTACAGGATAATGGGCCCCACATAGTCCTCCGTACAGGATAATGGGCCCCACATAGTCCTCCGTACAGGATAATGGGCCCCACATAGTCCTCCGTACAGGATAATGGGCCCCACATAGTCCTCCGTACAGGATAATGGGCCCCACATAGTCCTCCGTACAGGATAATGGGCCCCACATAGTCCTCCGTACAGGATAATGGGCCCCACATAGTCCTCCGTACAGGATAATGGGCCCCACATAGTCCTCCGTACAGGATAATGGGCCCCACATAGTCCTCCGTACAGGATAATGGCCCCACATAGTCCTCCATACAGGATAATGGGCCTCACATAGTCCTCCATACAGGATAATGGCCCCACATAGTCCTCCGTACAGGATAATGGGCCCCACATAGTCCTCCGTACAGGATAATGGGCCCCACATATGTGTGGTGTTTCTGGTGTCGCAAGCCAAATAAAACCACCCTGCGGGCCCGAGTTTGACATGTATGAGCTAAAGGCTTGGTGATAATGGGGACAGAGGAGTCCTGAGCTGTAAAGTGGACGCATTGAAGAGAGAACAACATGGCGATCAGGACCCTTCATTTATTCCCTTTTTTTTTTTACTCAACAGGCCTCACTTTCTCAAGTTGGGCGCTTATTTGTAATGTTACAGGAAGCCTCCTTGAAGCCAAATTTGGGATCCTATGCTGCTGCACTTGAGGCTATGGGCCGCACTGAGTCTAACCGAAAAGCCATTCAGAGGTAAAAAAAATAATCTAATTCTGAAATCATTCTAATTCTCTCTGATTGTGGTTTAAAAACCTCCAGTTGTCTTACCCCAAACTCAACCTCTAGTCACTATTGGAAAAATCAATCAACAAGAATATTTCTTTAAAAAGCCTCATTCTAGCCCATTTACTAGACAATAACCGTCCCCTTCCAAAATCCCAGACTATGGTTGCCTCAATACATGCTTGGAAATCACTGTTTAAATCACTAAATCGATCTCCATCTGGAATCGAAAAAAACATACCAATTGAAGTCTTGGAAATAATCATCTCCCATCTCAATCTAAAACCCTGGAAAGAGACTGGTATAAAATATATCTCGGATTTATTTCTTGACGAGGATAAGCATTTCTCTCCATTTTATCTTCTTCAGGAAAAATTCAAACTTGATGATACAGATTTTGTCTCATACTTTGATATTAAAAGATACATTACTAACTTCAATGAAAAGAACTTTCAGAAGGTACCAATCCCAACAATGATCTCCACTTTACTCAGAGAACCCCATAACTCCTCCATTTGGAATACTAGAAACTTTTATAAATACCTTTTAATAATGACCTAGAATTAATCAAAACCAACAATATAAAGATCTTAAAATTAACTTTCTAATAGAGGACTGTGAAAAAGCTTTAAAAATTTCATATAAGTCGAATCTTTGCACTGCTCTCCACGAAACATACTACAAGTTACTAACCAGATGGTACCTCACCCCTCAAAGAATGCATAAAATTTCTTCATCTCACTCTGCCCTTTGCTGGAGAGAATGTGGCTCCAATGGACACTTGAAACATCTATTCTGGGATTGTATAAATATCAAAACTCTTTGGGGGAAAGTGGAATTTTTAATTCATGATATGCTTGATATTCATCTTACACTAACTCCACAACTAGCATTACTCTCTTTGGGCATAGATAATCTTTTAAAAGACCATCACTATATTGTCTGTCATATACTTATTACAGCCAGCCATCTGATAGCTACCGTTTGGAAGCAGAACGATCCTCCTACAATAGAAGATATTATTGAAAGAATTGCGGCCCATAACATTTATGAACATAACTACGCTCTTAAAACCTATAATATTGCAAAATAAAAAAAAAATTGGTTGGTGTCTCTGGAATAGAAAATTTGGGACAACTTTGATCTAATTGTTTAGTAGTACCACCTCTCAGGCAGTAGACAAGCTTATAGGTATCATATAAACATCAGAATTTAGTTGTATTTATTTAGTATAATATTTACTAGTCCATTGTTTGACCATTAAGTATTATATTTTTCGGACTATAAGACGCACTTTTTTCCTCCAAAATTTTGGAGGAAAGTGGGGGGTGCGTCTTATAGTCCAAACATATGTTCGGCTGTGGCTGGTGGGGAAGCAACAGTGGCAGAGTAGCTGTGCACAGGAGGCAGCAGCTGCCTGCTGCAGCCTACACTGTGCCCGCTACTAGAGAAAATGGGCGTGGGGAGCAGTGAATATTAATTTTCCTTAATAACCAGCACACTGTGCTCGCAGTGCGGCTCCTGGTATGTATGGCACCCTTCATCCCTGTATGTATGGCCCCTCTCATCCTGGTATGCTTGGCACCCCCTGATCCCTGTCACGCTGCACAGAAAAAAAATAAACTTTCATACTCGCCTCCTCTCTCCTCCAGCACTGTGTCCAGCTCCGTGCCGGAATAGTCACAACTCCCCATGCCGAGACTGCGTGCATGGGGAGCAGTGACCATTCATTCTCCCTAATAGCGCGCACACTGTAGCCGCAGCGCGGCTCCTGCTGCGCTCGGCTGTCAGTGTGCCCGCTATTAAAGGCCATGAATATTCACCACTCCCATGGGTGTGGTGCAGTAACTATTCCGGCACAGAGCGGAACACCGCGCTGGAGGAGAGAGGAGGTGAGTATGATTGTTTATTTTTTTTCTGTGCAGCGTGACGGGCATGAGGGGGTCAATACATACAGGGATGAGGCATGAGCGGGGACATGCATGCAAGGATGAGGGATAAGGCATGAGGGGGGCCTTACATACAGGGATGAAGGGGGCCATACATACAGGGATGAAGGATGAAGGGGGCTATACATACAGGGATGAAGGGGGCCATACATACCAGGATGAGGGGGGCCATACATACTGGCATGAAGAGTGCCATACATACCAGGATGGGTGTGAGGGGGGCCATACATAACAGGATGAAGGGTGCCATGCATACCAGGAAGAGGGATGAGGGGGATATGCATACCAGGATGGTGGATTGGGGTGCCATGCATATCAGGATGGGGATGAGGGCCACGTAAGACAGGAAGGAGGGGGCCATATATACCAGGATGGGGGATATTAACAGAATTGGGGGACATTACTCCTATAGCCGTGTCAGCCGCAGACCCCCTCCCCCTTAACAGGGCATCATAACCACATTTTTTGCTTACATTTTTTTTCTATTTTCCTCCTAAAACCTAGGTGCGTCTTATGGTCCAGTGCGTCTTATAGTCCGAAAAATGCCGTAGTTGACTCATTTACTTATCTGCTTTTTTCTTGCCATAATACAAATTCTAACAGTCTATTCAGTAGGACTATCAGCTGTGTATCCTCCAAACCTCTGCACAACACAACTGATGGTCCCAACCCCATTTATAAGGCAAGAAATCCCACTTATTAAACCTGACAGGGCACACCTGTGAAGTGAAAACCATTTCCGGTGACTTCCTCTTGAAGCTCATCAAGAGAATGCCAAGAGTGTGCAAAGCAGTCATCAAAGCAAAAGGTGGCTACTTTGAAGAACCTAGAATATAAGACATATTTTCAGTTGTTTCACACTTTTTTGTTAAGTATATAATTCCACATGTGTTAATTCATAGTTTTGATGCCTTCAGTGTGAATGTACAATTTTCATAGTCATGAAAATACAGAAAAATCTTAAAATGAGAAGGTGTGTCCAAACTTTTGGTCTGTACTGTATATGTACATAATTAAATCCTATACACAAAATCAGGTTCATTTTTCAACCTTTGACCCTCGCTTTGAGCTGCAAGACTGTATTTTAATCAGAGAAATGGACTACTACTCTCATGTGCCTAGAACCTGATGAAGATCCCAGTTCAGGATCAAAAACGCATATGTTCATATAGACCTTTTTATCCCACTATTTTTATTTTTGTATTTTTACTGACCCCAAATAAACTAGTAGTATATTTTTTTTTTCTGCAAAAGACTGCATCGGCAAAATCCTCCATCTTTATATTGAACCACAATAAGAAGGGGCAAATGTGAGGGGGAAAGCCAGTAGATGGGAAGGTGCACTGAACTTCTCGTCCATGCCTGCCGTGCACTGAGTGCTTGTGTTGGGTTTGAACAGTCATTTTGTGCTGACAGATTCCCTTTAAAATCAGAAACGTTGTTAAATATATGATAGTCCTCTCATTTTTTTTTTCGTTTTAGGTGCTTGAATCAGATGGAAGAAGACGGGA
Source organism: Phyllobates terribilis (assembly GCF_046119375.1). NCBI lineage: Eukaryota > Metazoa > Chordata > Amphibia > Anura > Dendrobatidae > Phyllobates > Phyllobates terribilis. The sequence continues at coordinate 13,623,761 of NW_027362761.1, read as the reverse complement.
TGTCGGTTGATGGGCTTTTTCAGGGCCTGCCTTATGTTGAGGATGAGAGGGACATGGTTCTGAGAGCCATCCAACGAGTTATGCCAGACTTTGTACCTCCGCCTAAAGTTCAGATTGTATGCACCTCCTCATTGGTGAAGGATTTCTACACTAAAGTGAGCAGTGGACAGATAAATTAGCCAGAAACTAAATTTTCTAGTCATGATTAGTATTCTTCTCTTTTTAAGGAAAGCTTCTCATCTGAAATAGATATAGACTGTGATTGCAGACATTATACTCTTTTTTTTTTTTTTTTTTTTTTTTTGTAGTTGTGTTGTGTCTGATTCCTGGCCCTGCTGATAAGGCAGCCACACTCCATTCCCTTTTATGAGACTTAGGGAAATGGCCGAACTGGTGTGCTTTGCTGTTTTAGTGTCCGTTGTAGAACGGAGAGAGTTTCGGACGTGCACAGCCATCTCCCCAATCTTTCTCCGTCTGAATTTGGGAGGGAGGACTTGCATCTATCATACATTGATGAAATATCCTATGGATATGCCATAAATGTCTAACATTACAATTCCCCTTTTTATAGGGTCGCCCACATGACAGCATAGATCTGTTGGTAGTGTTTTTCAGGCCATGTAAAGTCTGAATCTACGTGTTTGTTTCTCTTTCAGGAGTCACCACCTTCCTACCCAAAGATGGGGTTTACAGTCTCTGAATTGCAGGAAAGATTTGAGGAACAGCTAAAAACTGAGAGCAGTGAAACAGTGACTATAAACTCTGTGGAGGCTGTAAAAGCCGTACATGAGGAGAGAACCAAAGCGGTAAGATAAACCGGACTGCTGCTGATTGATGAGCCCACTATATTTAGTATGTAATACTTAAGCAGTAGACCAGGTAAGTGGCACTGTGCTCCGTTACTCCTCATGGGACTGCAGTGTGTATAGACATTATATTACCCTCTCGGGGCCTAGGAGACAACTTTCTGATTACAGTAGCGTATTTCTGGAAAACGTTTGTATTCTAATATACCCTGGAGAACACATCCAGAGACACACTTGAACAGATGAGGTTATGTTCAGAACTAAGGTAGAGATCATAGTAACTGTTTACATCACTTCTGAATTGGACAACGAAACAGCCAATTTTAGGTCAGCACTGATGAATTTTCATGGATCGTGTTGTCAGTACTTAGAGCACCCTTCCCTTTAGTTCCTATATATAGGTTCCATTACACATCCAGTTAAAATGAGCCAGACTTTGGTATTCACTTTGAAGGGAACCTGTCACGATTGCACCCAGGTATATCCACCTATGAAACGCTCACATTGTTTCAGCAAAAATATTTAAAGATCTGGCTGGGGCCATAGACAGAAATGAGACTAGTCCGACTTCTCGATAGACAGCTATGTCCCATTTGTGTATTTAGCAAGAGCCCTGACAATCTTCTAGCCTTTGGGATATGTGTTGGGATATCTGGCCAAGGGCGGTGCTGGGCTACTGTCAACTCTGCCTATTTTTCTTGGCTGGATTTTCAAACCATATTCTTACTAAAACGTCGGAGCATTTCAAAGACAATGCATCTTGCTACAATCGTGCTGTGATTCATGCTGCTAGTGGTTTGGACAGCATGTACTGACTGACAGGTTCCCTTTAAGGCTATATATTCCTTTCCTTTCCTTGCATCAAGTAATTATATTGTATCTATTGGAGATTATGTGATACATAGCCAGACCCTGTGCATTTTACTTCTAACTCACTGGGAGGTTGTATTTCTTGTGTAAATCAAACAGTTTTCCTATTGTAAGTTATAATCTCACATCTTTTGGACCTTTTAGAATAACTTTAGGAAAATAATTAGGCCCCGATTCATTAATATGGAGGGGCATGGCAATTTAAGAGTTCAATCTCGGATCGCAATGCACGGACTGACCGTAGCGCTTCAGATCTGAGCGTGACAGCTTCATGTATTTTTATGAGGCTATCTCGCTCGGGTCAGGAGCAGTCTGTACATTAGCAGTCCGAAATCGGACCGAGTTCCACAAACATTTGCATGAGCACCACCACAAACCCTGAATTGTTAAAGGGATTCTATCAACACAGAATGACTGTTGAATCCAAGTGTAAGCGCTCGGTGCATCATGGCATGGCCAAATAATTAACTACACCTTCCCGCCTCTATCTCTACCCTCTCTGGCTCTATACACTGTGTGCAGAATTATTAGGCTAATGAGTATTTTGATCACATGATACTTTTTCTACATGTCCTACTCCAAGCTGCATAGGCTTGAGAGCCAACTACCAATTAAGTAAATCTGGTGATGTGCATCTCTGTAATGAGGAGGGGTGTTGACTAATGACATCAACACCCTATATAAGGTGTGCTTAATTATTAGGCAACTTGACTTGCACTGAAAAGTCCAAAATTGTGAGATGTCTTGCAGAGGGATGCAGCAGTGTTGAAATTTCCAAACTTTTGAAGCGTGATCACCGAACAATCAAGCGTTTCATGGCAAATGGTCAACAGGGTCGCAAGAAGCGTGTTGGCCAAAAAAGGCGCAAAATAACTGCCCATGAATTGAGGAAAATCAAGCGTGAAGCTGCCAAGATGCCATTCGCCACCAGTTTTGCCATATTTCAGAGCTGCAACGTTACTGGAGTATCAAAAAGCACAAGGTGTGCGATACTCAGGGACATGGCCAAGGTAAGGAAGGCTGAAAAACGACCACCTATGAACAAGAAACATAACATAAAACGTAAAGAATGGGCCAAGAAATATCTTAAGACTGATTTTTCAAAGGTTTTATGGACTGATGAAATGAGAGGGAGTGTCTTGATGGGCCAAATGGATGGGCCAGAGGCTGGATCAGTAAAGGGCAGAGAGCTCCACTCCGACGCCAGCAAGGTGGAGGTGGGGTACTGGTATGGGCTGGCATCATCAAAGATGAACTTGTGGGACCTTTTCGGGTTGAGGATGGAGTGAAGCTCAACTCCCAGACCTACTGCCAGTTTCTGGAAGACAACTTCTTCAAGCAGTGGTACAGGAAGAAGTCTGTATCGTTCAAGAAAAACATGATTTTCATGCAGGACAATGCTCCATCACATGCATCCAACTACTCCACAGTGTGGCTGGCCAGTAAAGGTCTAAAAGAAGAAAAAATAATGACATGGCGCCCTTGTTCACCTGATCTGAACCCCATAGAGAACCTGTGGTTCATCATAAAATGTGAGATCTACAGGGAGGGAAAACAGTACACCTCTCGGAACAGTGTCTGGGAGGCTGTGGTGGCTGCTGCACGCAATGTTGATCGAAAACAGATCAAGAAACTGACAGAATCTATGGATGGAAGGCTGTTGAGCATCATCCTAAAGAAAGGTGGCTATATTCATCACTAATTTTTTCTGTCACCCATGACGGCACAACGAGAGAGGGAATCTGCCCTTCAAGGACAGGAAACCTTCAAGATAAAAAGAGCGGCGCCTCTCCCCGCTTCAGTGGTTTCCTGTCCTTGATGGGGGACCTTCCTTCTCGTCGGGCGCAAGGATGACAGAATCGGGATCGTCTTACCTGGGCCAGGGCCGGTTGGGTTTGGCAGGGCACAGTCTCTGCTGCGGCCGGTCCCTTGTATGCTGGAAGCGCAGCGGGGGGCGCCAACATATGGTCTCCCCGCGTGCGAGCGGTGGTTTTGCGGCACCTGCACAGCATGGTGGCCGGCAACCCCGCGTCCTGGATGTGACGTCACGGGGAGCGACGGGAGATGACGAAACCGGAAGTCGCGCCCCGATGACGCGCGCCGGGACCTCCTGACCCCCGGCAGGGGCGGTACCGGAAGCTGCGGGGACGCCGGCGGTGATCTCCCTGGCACAATGAGGTACTTAAGGGTAGATCACCGGCCAGGCAGCGGCGCAGTGCAGCGTAATGGCCTCACAGCAGCCCTCTCCACCACATCAGCAGCAAGAGCCGACCATGCTGCAGCTGCAGCAGCACGAGGAGACGGAGCAGCCTCGGCGCCAGAGGCGAACCCAGGAACAGCGTCCAGCGCAGAGTAGGAGCAGTGGACGTTCTGGGACACGCAACGCCAAGGATTCCAGATCCAGCCGGCATAGCTCCAGCAGGGTTGATGATTCCGCGGTCTCCAGAGGAGAAGTATCGGATACCGTCCTGCCTCCCGTTCCGGTACCTTGTCTTTATCTACTGGGTGGTGAGTGAACTACGTGAAAGTCGAATGTGTTAATGTAGACTTTTTCTGTTTTGTCTCTCTCTCTCCTTCCTCCGGTAATGGGCAGGATGTCCCTAAGAAGTGTAAAGAGAAGTCCATACGTAGAGTATGTGCCCTGTGTGAATTGGGCCTAACGAGTGATTGGCCCAAGAGGTTATGCCAGTCCTGTATTGAAGAGACAATTGCGGAGGAAGCCCCAACTTTTTCTTCAAATTTAAGGACTTTGATTAGGTCTGAGGTAGAGAGATCGTTAAAATCCCTGTCCCAACCATCCCAGGCCCATAGAGCAAAAACTCCACCCCTACTTTCAGAATCTGAGTCCGACGAGGGAATGTTGGATGACTCCACTGACTCTTCCTCCTCGGATAGCGGAGCAGGGCCAGGTCATTGTTTTCCCCTGGAAAGTGTGGATGGCTTAGTTAAAGCCGTCAGATCCACAATGGGGTTGGTTGACCAGAAAACAAAGAAGTCAGTGCAGGATATTATGTTTGGCACCTTGGATCGCAAGAGATGAGTTTTTCGTGTTAATGATAAGGTGCAGGGTCTTATCAGGAAAGAGTGGGATAGGCCGGATAAAAAGGGCCCCCTTCCATCCTCCTTCAAAAGGAAATATCCGTTTAGTGAGGAGGATACCGCTTCCTGGAGTAAGGCCCCGAAGCTGGATGTGGCAGTATCCAAAGCTTCTAGGAGATCTTCCCTCCCTTTTGAGGACTCTGGGATGCTGAGAGACCCACTGGACCGGAAGGTAGATACCTTCCTTAAGGGTACTTGGGAGTCGGCGGCGGGGGCATTGAAGCCAGCCATAGCGGCAACTTGTACAGCGAGGTCCCTTATGGTATGGTTGGATAGGTTGGAGGACCAGATTAAAAACAATGAGTCACAGGACTCCATTCTGGCCTCTCTGCCGGTATTGAAGGGAGCGGCGGCCTTCTTATCGGACGCCTCGGCAGATTCCGCCAGACTAGCGGCAAGATCTGCGGCCCTGTCTAACGCCGGCCGTAGAGCGGTCTGGCTGAAGTGTTGCCCAGGGGACATACAGGCAAAAGGAAGACTATGCTCTCTTCCATGTGAGGGGGATTTTCTGTTTGGTACCTCTCTGGACTCAATCCTAGAGAAAGCGGGGGACAGTAAGAAAGGGTTCCGTAAGCCTTCCATCCCATCCTTCAAGCAGTCCTTTAGGAGGAAGAAATTTGGCCGCAGGAGGGCGTCCGGGGAACAACCTAGATGGGAAGATCGTTCCAGGAAAGGGAAAGGATTTTTGTTCGGCGGGCCCTCCCAGGATAGTCGCAAGCCGCCGAAGTGACACTCTATCCCAGGTGGGGGGGAGGCTCTTTCTCTTCCTTCCAGCCTGGGAAAAGATCTCTTCCAGCAGGTGGATCCTCAACTTAGTGAAATCAGGGCTAAAGCTAGAGTTTCGGAGGAATCCACCAAACAAGTTTATTCTGACTGCCCTAAGATCCTCTCTACCAGAACAACGGGCACTAGAGGAAGAAATATCAGTTCTCCTACAAAAGAATGTCCTGCTAGAGGTGTCTCCACAAGAAGAAAGAGGGGGGGTTTATTCCACCCTTATTCTTTATAAAAAAGCCGGACAAGTCATAAAGAGTCATCCTCAATCTGAGAAGGCTAAATGCGTTCCTGAACATTCCGTCATTCAAGATGGAGACAATAAAATCAGCTATAACCCTTCTATTTCCCGGCTGCTACATGGCAGTATTGGACCTAAAGGACGCATACTATCATGTGCCGATCCATCGCAATTTTCAGAAATACCTCAGGGTAGCCATAAATATGCAGGGAATTATCAAGCACTTCCAATACAGAGCGCTTCCCTTTGGACTGGCAGTGGCGCCCCGCATATTCACAAAACTGATAGCGGAGGTTACAGCCCATCTCGGGGAGGAAGACAGACTGGTCATTCCGTATCTGGACGACTTCCTGATAGTGGGCAAAACATACGATCACTGTCTGGGCCAGGTCGATCAGGTATTCACCATCTTAAAAGACTTGGGATGGTGTTTAAACCTAGAAAAATCCAAATTGATCCCTCTCACTACTCAGATCTTTTTGGGCCTTACGCTGGATTCGATTCGGCAAGAATGCCGCCTCCCCGACCAAAAGAGGGAGAAAATAAAGAATCTAGTTTCAGCAGCAATAGCGGACCCAGTCATGACTCTCAGGGGGGCAATGTCTCTGTTGGGATCCCTCACCTCCTGCATCCCCGCGGTACCCTGGGCCCAGTATCATTCAAGAGAGTTCCAATGGGACGTACTAAGAAACGAAGTGATCCTGAGGGGACATCTAGAAAGCAGGCTAATTCTCCCCCGGAATGTGATTCAGTCTCTGTATTGGTGGTTGGAGACAAGCACGTTCCAGACAGGCGTTTCTTGGGTTCCCCAATTCACCAGGGTGATTGCTACAGACGCCAGCCCCAGGGGGTGGGGGGCACTTGGACAACCGCCCGATACAGGGAACTTGGTCACAGGAGTAGAGTCAGGAGTCCTCCAATTTGTGGGAGTTACGGGCGATAGAGGAAGCACTGATCAGCTTCTTGCCCCTACTAGGAGGTTATCACGTGAAGATTCTGTCCGACAACCAGATTGCGGTGGCTTATGTGAACCATCAGGGGGGAACCCTTTCAAGGTCACTAATGCAGGTTGCGGGGAGAATATTTTCGCTGGTAGAGGGAAAAGTTCTCTCTTTAAGGGCCCTTCATATCAGAGGAGAGGACAACATGAAGGCCGACTTTCTAGGTCGCAGGCCATTATTACAGGGAGAATGGGCTTTAAATCTCTCGATCTTCCGCCAGCTAGTAGCCATGTGGGGGTCTCCAGAGGTCGACCTGTTTGCAACCCGTCAGAACAGCAAGGCAAAGAAGTTCTGCTCACTGAATCCCTTAGAGAACCCGCTAGTAGTAGACGCCTTCCAGTGCAGGTGGGATTTCAGTGTTGAGGAAAATTCGGAAGGATCAGGCTCGAGTGGTCCTCATAGCCCCATTCTGGCCCAAGAGGCCGTGGTTTTTCTGGCTAAGAAACATGTCCATCACGAACCCCTGGATTCTTCCAGAGATTCCCGACCTTCTTGCTCAAGGGCCTATATTCCATCCTCAGGTGAAAGGATTGCACTCAGCGGCCTGGAACTTGAGAGGTCGTTGCTAGAAGGTCGGGGTTTCTCATCAAATTTAGTCACTACTCTTCTAAAGAGTAGGAAGCCAATCACTACCAAGATTTACAGTAGAGTCTGGAAGAAGTTGTTGTTGTCATCTCAGGGAGTTTCCCTGGGTGGGGGGGGGTTTCCGTTAAAGCCATTTTAGAATTTCTCCAAAAGGGGCTAGAAAAGGGTCTAGCAGTGAGCACCTTAAAGGTCCAAATCTCTGCCTTGGGAGCCTTATACAGTTATAATCTGGCCGGTAACAAATGGATTTCCAGGTTCGTGAGGGCATGCAGTAGAGCCAATCCAGTCCCTACAGTAAGGGTCCCTTCTTGGGATTTAAACTTGGTAATAAACGCATTAACAGGTTCTCCCTTTGAGCCCCTTAGCTCAGGGTCCATAAAACTACTTAGCCTAAAAACAATACTTCTGGTGGCCTTAACATCAGCACGGAGGGTTAGTGAGTTACAGGCTTTGTCGGCAGATCCACCTTTTACCCTAGTACTAGACGATAGGGTAGTTTTGAGACCAGACCCTGCTTTCCTACCTAAAGTGGTTTCTAGGTTTCATATGTCTCAGGAGATAGCCCTACCATCCTTCTGTCCTGAACCCAAAAATAGCAAGGAGGAAAGGTTTCATACCTTGGATGTCAGGAGATGCCTTATACTTTATTTAGCATCCACAAGCTCATGGAGGAAGGATAGGTCTCTCTTTATCTCCTTCCAGGGCTCCCGAAAGGGATTGAGGGTCTCAAAAGGCACTCTGTCAAGGTGGATCCGGGAAGCCATTGCGAGGGCCTACACGGGGTCAGGCAGAGATCCCCCTGACAATTTGAAAGCCCACTCTACTCGGGGCATGGCTGCTTCCTGGGCAGAAAAGGCGGACGTGCCCATTGAGCAAATATGTAAGGTGGCTACATGGTCATCTCCGTCCACTTTCTATAATCACTATAGACTTGACCTTTCTGCCTCCTCTGATCTCACGTTTGGGAGAAGGGTTCTGCAGGCTGTGGTCCCTCCCTCACATACTTAGTTCTCGGTAATTCTCTCGTTGTGCCGTCATGGGTGACAGAAAAACACGTATATTACTTACCGGTAATGTGTTTTTTCGGAACCCATGACGGCACCTTTATATTCCCTCCCTTCCGGTGGGTGGGTGTTGAGTGTTCACATGGGTGAAATTCGTTATAGTTATTAAAATTATGTGCTCTAACCGGAGAGTCCTCTCATGCTCTGTAATCCACTGAAGCGGGGAGAGGCGCCGCCCTTTTTATCTTGAAGGTTTCCTGTCCTTGAAGGGCAGATCCCCTCTCTCGTTGTGCCGTCATGGGTTCCGAAAAAACACATTACCGGTAAGTAATATACGTGTTTCTTGGTTTTTGTTTTTGCATGTCAGAAATGTTTATTTCTAAACTTAGTGCACTGATATTGGTTTACCTGGTGAAAATAAACAAGTGAGATGGGATTATATTTGGTTTTTATTAAGTTGCCTAATAATTCAGCACAGTAATAGTTACCTGCACAAACAGATATCCTCCTAAGATAGCCAAATCTAAAAAAAAACCTCCAACTTCCAAAAAGATTAAGCTTGGATATTTATGAGTCTTTTGATTGAGAACATAGTTGTTGATCAATAATAAAAATAATCCTCTAAAATACAACTTGCCTAATAATTCTGCACACAGTGTAAAGCCAGAACTTTGGGAATCTGTAGTTAAATATTTGGCCACAGCATGATGTACCGTGCACCTGTAAATGGTTTCAACAGTCATTCAGTGCTGATAGCCTGATTCAGTAATGCGCCTCTTAAAAGGACTATCTTACAGGTAGCATTTACATTAGCAATCGGGAACTGGAGTAAGCTTTCTGGCGTAAGGTACGCTAGAAATAATTTGGGAAAGCATTGCCACACCCCTGTCAAACTTCATCCTCAGCCATTTTCGAATAGCTGGTTGGGACTAGCATGAAAATGGCAAAAATCGCAAATCGTAACCTCCCGCTACATCTAGGTCTGCACCACTAGAGGGAACATGTATGTAATAATAACACTGTATATAGTAACCTCCCGCTACATCTAGGTCTACACCACTAGAAGGAACATGTATGTAATAATAGCACTGTATATAGTAACCTCCCGCTACATCTAGGTCTGCACCACTAGAGGGAACATGTATGTAATAATAACACTGTATATAGTAACCTCCCGCTACATCTAGGTCTGCACCACTAGAGGGAACATGTATGTAATAATAACACTGTATATAGTAACCGCCCGCTACATCTAGGTCTGCACCACTAGAGGGAACATGTATGTAATAATAACACTGTATATAGTCACCTCCCGCTACATCTAGGTCTGCACCACTAGAGGGAACATGTATGTAATAATAACACTGTATATAGTCACCTCCCGCTACATCTAGGTCTGCACCACTAGAGGGAACATGAATGTAATAATAACACTGTATATAGTAACCTCCCGCTACATCTAGGTCTGCACCACTAGAGGGAACATGTATGTAATAATAACACTGTATATAGTAACCTCCCGCTACATCTAGGTCTGCACCACTAGAGGGAACATGTATGTAATAATAACACTGTATATAGTCACCTCCCGCTACATCTAGGTCTGCACCACTAGAGGGAACATGTATGTAATAATAACACTGTATATAGTCACCTCCCGCTACATCTAGGTCTGCACCACTAGAGGGAACATGTATGTAATAATAACACTGTATATAGTCACCTCCCGCTACATCTAGGTCTGCACCACTAGAGGGAACATGAATGTAATAATAACACTGTATATAGTAACCTCCCGCTACATCTAGGTCTGCACCACTAGAGGGAACATGTATGTAATAATAACACTGTATATAGTAACCTCCCGCTACATCTAGGTCTGCACCACTAGAGGGAACATGTATGTAATAATAACACTGTATACAGTAACCTCCCGCTACATCTAGGTCTGCACCACTAGAGGGAACATGAATGTAATAATAACACTGTATATAGTCACCTCCCGCTACATCTAGGTCTGCACCACTAGAGGGAACATGAATGTAATAATAACACTGTATATAGTAACTTCCCGCTACATCTAGGTCTACACCACTAGAGGGAACATGTATGTAATAATAACACTGTATATAGTCACCTCCCGCTACATCTAGGTCTGCACCACTAGAGGGACCATGTATGTAATAATAACACTGTATATAGTAACCTCCCGCAACATCTAGGTCTGCACCACTAGAGGGACCATGTATGTAATAATAACACTGTATATAGTAAGCTCCCGCTACATCTAGGTCTGCACCACTAGAGGGAACATGTATGTAATAATAACACTGTATATAGTCACCTCCCGCTACATCTAGGTCTGCACCACTAGAAGGAACATGAATGTAATAATAACACTGTATATAGTAACCTCCCGCTACATCTAGGTCTCCACCACTAGAGGGAACATGTATGTAATAATAACACTGTATATTGTAACCTCCCGCTACATCTAGGTCTGCACCACTAGAGGGAACATGTATGTAATAATAACACTGTATATAGTCACCTCCCGCTACATCTAGGTCTGCACCACTAGAGGGAACATGAATGTAATAATAACACTGTATATAGTAACCTCCCGCTACATCTAGGTCTGCACCACTAGAGGGAACATGTATGTAATAATAACACTGTATATAGTAACCTCCCGCTACATCTAGGTCTGCACCACTAGAGGGAACATGTATGTAATAATAACACTGTATATAGTAACCTCCCGCTACATCTAGCTCTGCACCACTAGAGGGAACATGTATGTAATAATAACACTGTATATAGTAACCTCCCGCTACATCTAGCTCTGCACCACTAGAGGGAACATGTATGTAATAATAACACTGTATATAGTAACCTCCCGCTACATCTAGGTCTGCACCACTAGAGGGAACATGAATGTAATAATAACACTGTATATAGTAACCTCCCGCTACATCTAGGTCTGCACCACTAGAGGGAACATGTATGTAATAATAACACTGTATATAGTAAGCTCCCGCTACATCTAGGTCTGCACCACTAGAGGGAACATGAATGTAATAATAACACTGTATATAGTCACCTCCCGCTACATCTAGGTCTGCACCACTAGAGGGAACATGAATGTAATAATAACACTGTATATAGTCACCTCCCGCTACATCTAGGTCTGCACCACTAGAGGGAACATGAATGTAATAATAACACTGTATATAGTCCCCTCCCGCTACATCTAGGTCTGCACCACTAGAGGGAACATGAATGTAATAATAACACTGTATATAGTAACCTCCCGCTACATCTAGGTCTGCACCACTAGAGGGAACATGTATGTAATAATAACACTGTATATAGTAACCTCCCGCTACATCTAGGTCTGCACCACTAGAGGGAACATGTATGTAATAATAACACTGTATATAGTAACCTCCCGCTACATCTAGGTCTGCACCACTAGAGGGAACATGTATGTAATAATAACACTGTATACAGTAACCTCCCGCTACATCTAGGTCTACACCACTAGAGGGAACATGTATGTAATAATAACACTGTATATAGTCACCTCCCGCTACATCTAGGTCTGCACCACTAGAGGGAACATGTATGTAATAATAACACTGTATATAGTAACCTCCCGCTACATCTAGGTCTGCACCACTAGAGGGAACATGTATGTAATAATAACACTGTATATAGTAACCTCCCGCTACATCTAGGTCTACACCACTAGAAGGAACATGTATGTAATAATAGCACTGTATATAGTAACCTCCCGCTACATCTAGGTCTGCACCACTAGAGGGAACATGTATGTAATAATAACACTGTATATAGTAACCTCCCGCTACATCTAGGTCTGCACCACTAGAGGGAACATGTATGTAATAATAACACTGTATATAGTAACCGCCCGCTACATCTAGGTCTGCACCACTAGAGGGAACATGTATGTAATAATAACACTGTATATAGTCACCTCCCGCTACATCTAGGTCTGCACCACTAGAGGGAACATGAATGTAATAATAACACTGTATATAGTAACCTCCCGCTACATCTAGGTCTGCACCACTAGAGGGAACATGTATGTAATAATAACACTGTATATAGTAACCTCCCGCTACATCTAGGTCTGCACCACTAGAGGGAACATGTATGTAATAATAACACTGTATATAGTCACCTCCCGCTACATCTAGGTCTGCACCACTAGAGGGAACATGTATGTAATAATAACACTGTATATAGTCACCTCCCGCTACATCTAGGTCTGCACCACTAGAGGGAACATGTATGTAATAATAACACTGTATATAGTCACCTCCCGCTACATCTAGGTCTGCACCACTAGAGGGAACATGAATGTAATAATAACACTGTATATAGTAACCTCCCGCTACATCTAGGTCTGCACCACTAGAGGGAACATGTATGTAATAATAACACTGTATATAGTAACCTCCCGCTACATCTAGGTCTGCACCACTAGAGGGAACATGTATGTAATAATAACACTGTATACAGTAACCTCCCGCTACATCTAGGTCTGCACCACTAGAGGGAACATGAATGTAATAATAACACTGTATATAGTCACCTCTCGCTACATCTAGGTCTGCACCACTAGAGGGAACATGAATGTAATAATAACACTGTATATAGTAACCTCCCGCTACATCTAGGTCTGCACCACTAGAGGGAACATGTATGTAATAATAACACTGTATATAGTAACCTCCCGCTACATCTAGGTCTGCACCACTAGAGGGAACATGTATGTAATAATAACACTGTATACAGTAACTTCCCGCTACATCTAGGTCTACACCACTAGAGGGAACATGTATGTAATAATAACACTGTATACAGTAACTTCCCGCTACATCTAGGTCTACACCACTAGAGGGAACATGTATGTAATAATAACACTGTATATAGTCACCTCCCGCTACATCTAGGTCTGCACCACTAGAGGGACCATGTATGTAATAATAACACTGTATATAGTAACCTCCCGCAACATCTAGGTCTGCACCACTAGAGGGACCATGTATGTAATAATAACACTGTATATAGTAACCTCCCGCTACATCTAGGTCTGCACCACTAGAGGGACCATGAATGTAATAATAACACTGTATATAGTAAGCTCCCGCTACATCTAGGTCTGCACCACTAGAGGGAACATGTATGTAATAATAACACTGTATATAGTCACCTCCCGCTACATCTAGGTCTGCACCACTAGAAGGAACATGAATGTAATAATAACACTGTATATAGTAACCTCCCGCTACATCTAGGTCTGCACCACTAGAGGGAACATGAATGTAATAATAACACTGTATATAGTAACCTCCCGCTACATCTAGGTCTGCACCACTAGAGGGAACATGTATGTAATAATAACACTGTATATAGTCACCTCCCGCTACATCTAGGTCTGCACCACTAGAGGGAACATGAATGTAATAATAACACTGTATATAGTAACCTCCCGCTACATCTAGGTCTGCACCACTAGAGGGAACATGTATGTAATAATAACACTGTATATAGTAACCTCCCGCTACATCTAGGTCTGCACCACTAGAGGGAACATGTATGTAATAATAACACTGTATATAGTAACCTCCCGCTACATCTAGCTCTGCACCACTAGAGGGAACATGTATGTAATAATAACACTGTATATAGTAACCTCCCGCTACATCTAGCTCTGCACCACTAGAGGGAACATGTATGTAATAATAACACTGTATATAGTAACCTCCCGCTACATCTAGGTCTGCACCACTAGAGGGAACATGAATGTAATAATAACACTGTATATAGTAACCTCCCGCTACATCTAGGTCTGCACCACTAGAGGGAACATGTATGTAATAATAACACTGTATATAGTAAGCTCCCGCTACATCTAGGTCTGCACCACTAGAGGGAACATGAATGTAATAATAACACTGTATATAGTCACCTCCCGCTACATCTAGGTCTGCACCACTAGAGGGAACATGAATGTAATAATAACACTGTATATAGTCACCTCCCGCTACATCTAGGTCTGCACCACTAGAGGGAACATGAATGTAATAATAACACTGTATATAGTCCCCTCCCGCTACATCTAGGTCTGCACCACTAGAGGGAACATGAATGTAATAATAACACTGTATATAGTAACCTCCCGCTACATCTAGGTCTGCACCACTAGAGGGAACATGTATGTAATAATAACACTGTATATAGTAACCTCCCGCTACATCTAGGTCTGCACCACTAGAGGGAACATGTATGTAATAATAACACTGTATATAGTAACCTCCCGCTACATCTAGGTCTGCACCACTAGAGGGAACATGTATGTAATAATAACACTGTATACAGTAACCTCCCGCTACATCTAGGTCTACACCACTAGAGGGAACATGTATGTAATAATAACACTGTATATAGTCACCTCCCGCTACATCTAGGTCTGCACCACTAGAGGGAACATGTATGTAATAATAACACTGTATATAGTAACCTCCCGCAACATCTAGGTCTGCACCACTAGAGGGAACATGAATGTAATTATAACACTGTATATAGTAAGCTCCCGCTACATCTAGGTCTGCACCACTAGAAGGAACATGAATGTAATAACACTGTATATAGTAACCTCCCGCTACATCTAGGTCTCCACCACTAGAGGGAACATGTATGTAATAATAACACTGTATATTGTAACCTCCCGCTACATCTAGGTCTGCACCACTAGAGGGAACATGTATGTAATAATAACACTGTATATAGTCACCTCCCGCTACATCTAGGTCTGCACCACTAGAGCGAACATGTATGTAATAATAACACTGTATATAGTAACCTCCCGCTACATCTAGGTCTCCACCACTAGAGGGAACATGTATGTAATAATAACACTGTATATTGTAACCTCCCGCTACATCTAGGTCTGCACCACTAGAGGGAATATGTATGTAATAATTACACTGTATATAGTAACCTCCCGCTACATCTAGGTCTGCACCACTAGAGGGAACATGAATGTAATAATAAAACGGTATATAGTAACCTCCCGCTACATCTAGCTCTGCACCACTAGAGGGAACATGTATGTAATAATAACACTGTATATAGTAACCTCCCGCTACATCTAGGTCTGCACCACTAGAGGGAACATGTATGTAATAATAACACTGTATATAGTAACCTCCCGCTACATCTAGGTCTGCACCACTAGAGGGAACATGAATGTAATAATAACACTGTATATAGTCACCTCCTGCTACATCTAGGTCTGCACCACTAGAGAGAACATGAATGTAATAATAACACTGTATATAGTCACCTCCCGCTACATCTAGGTCTGCACCACTAGAGGGAACATGTATGTAATAATAACACTGTATATAGTAACCTCCCGCTACATCTAGGTCTGCACCACTAGAGGGAACATGAATGTAATAATAACACTGTATATAGTCACCTCCCGCTACATCTAGGTCTACACCACTAGAGGGAACATGAATGTAATAATAAAACGGTATATAGTAACCTCCCGCTACATCTAGGTCTGCACCACTAGAGGGAACATGAATGTAATAATAAAACGGTATATAGTAACCTCCCGCTACATCTAGCTCTGCACCACTAGAGGGAACATGTATGTAATAATAACACTGTATATAGTCACCTCCCACTACATCTAGGTCTGTTCCACTAGAGAGAACATGAATGTAATAATAACACTGTATATAGTCACCTCCCGCTACATCTAGGTCTGCACCACTAGAGGGAACATGAATGTAATAATAACACTGTATATAGTAACCTCCCGCTACATCTAGGTCTGCACCACTAGAGGGAACATGTATGTAATAATAACACTGTATATAGTCACCTCCCACTACATCTAGGTCTGTTCCACTAGAGAGAACATGAATGTAATAATAACACTGTATATAGTCACCTCCCGCTACATCTAGGTCTGCACCACTAGAGGGAACATGTATGTAATAATAACACTGTATATAGTCACCTCCCGCTACATCTAGGTCTGCACCACTAGAGGGAACATGAATGTAATAATAACACTGTATATAGTAACCTCCCGCTACATCTAGCTCTGCACCACTAGAGGGAACATGAATGTAATAATAACACTGTATATAGTAACCTCCCGCTACATCTAGGTCTGCACCACTAGAGGGAACATGAATGTAATAATAACACTGTATATAGTAACCTCCCGCTACATCTAGGTCTGCACCACTAGAGGGAACATGTATGTAATAATAACACTGTATATAGTAACCTCCCGCTACATCTAGGTCTGCACCACTAGAGGGAACATGTATGTAATAATAACACTGTATATAGTAACATCCCGCTACATCTAGGTCTGCACCACTAGAGGGAACATGAATGTAATAATAACACTGTATATAGTAACCTCCCGCTACATCTAGGTCTGCACCACTAGAGGGAACATGTATGTAATAATAACACTTTATATAGTAACCTCCCGCTACATCTAGGTCTGCACCACTAGAGGGAACATGTATGTAATAATAACACTTTATATAGTAACCTCCCGCTACATCTAGGTCTGCTCCACTAGAGGGAACATGTATGTAATAATAACACTGTATATAGTAACCTCCCGCTACATCTAGGTCTGCACCACTAGAGGGAACATGTATGTAATAATAACACTGTATATAGTAACCTCCCGCTACATCTAGCTCTGCACCACTACAGGGAACATGAATGTAATAATAACACTGTATATAGTAACCTCCCGCTACATCTAGGTCTGCACCACTACAGGGAACATGTATGTAATAATAACACTGTATATAGTAACCTCCCGCTACATCTAGGTCTGCACCACTACAGGGAACATGTATGTAATAATAACACTGTATATAGTAACCTCCCGCTACATCTAGGTCTGCACCACTAGAGGGAACATGAATGTAATAATAACACTGTATATAGTCACCTCCCGCTACATCTAGGTCTGCACCACTAGAGGGAACATGTATGTAATAATAACACTGTATATAGTAACCTCCCGCTACATCTAGGTCTGCACCACTAGAGGGAACATGAATGTAATAATAACACTGTATATAGTAACCTCCCGCTACATCTAGGTCTGCACCACTAGAGGGAACATGTATGTAATAATAACACTGTATATAGTCACCTCCCGCTACTTCTAGGTCTGCACCACTAGAGGGAACATGTATGTAATAATAACACTGTATATAGTAACCTCCCGCTACATCTAGGTCTGCACCACTAGAGGGAACATGTATGTAACAATAACACTGTATATAGTAACCTCCCGCTACATCTAGGTCTGCACCACTAGAGGGAACATGAATGTAATAATAACACTGTATATAGTCACCTCCCGCTACATCTAGGTCTGCACCACTAGAGGGAACATGAATGTAATAATAACACTGTATATAGTAACCTCCCGCTACATCTAGGTCTGCACCACTAGAGGGAACATGTATGTAATAATAACACTGTATATAGTAACCTCCCGCTACTTCTAGGTCTGCACCACTAGAGGGAACATGTATGTAATAATAACACTGTATATAGTAACCTCCCGCTACATCTAGGTCTGCTCCACTAGAGGGAACATGAATGTAATAATAACACTGTATATAGTAACCTCCCGCTACATCTAGGTCTGCACCACTACAGGGAACATGAATGTAATAATAACACTGTATATAGTAACCTCCCGCTACATCTAGGTCTGCACCACTAGAGGGAACATGTATGTAATAATAACACTATATAGTAACCTCCCGCTACATCTAGGTCTGCACCACTAGAAGGAACATGTATGTAATAATAACACTGTATATAGTAACCTCCCGCTACATCTAGGTCTGCACCACTAGAGGGAACATGTATGTAATAATAACACTGTATATAGTCACCTCCCGCTACATCTAGGTCTGCACCACTAGAGGGAACATGAATGTAATAATACTGTATATAGTAACCTCCCGCTACATCTAGGTCTGCACCACTAGAGGGAACATGTATGTAATAATAACACTGTATATAGTAACATCCCGCTACATCTAGGTCTGCACCACTAGAGGGAACATGAATGTAATAATAACACTGTATATAGTAACCTCCCGCTACATCTAGGTCTGCACCACTAGAGGGAACATGAATGTAATAATAACACTGTATATAGTAACCTCCCGCTACATCCGGGTCTGCACCACTAGAGGGAACATGTATGTAATAATAACACTGTATATAGTAACCTCCCGCTACATCTAGGTCTGCACCACTAGAGGGAACATGTATGTAATAATAACACTGTATATAGTCACCTCCCGCTACATCTAGGTCTGCACCACTAGAGGGAACATGTACAGTTATATGAAAAAGTTTGGGCACCCCTATTAATCTTAAGCTTAATGTTTTATAAAAATTGGTGTTTTTGCAACAGCTATTTCAGTTTGATATATGTAATAACTGTTGGACACAGTAATGTTTCTGCCTTGAAATGAGGTTTATTGTACTAACAGAAAATGTGCAATCTGCATTCAATCAATATTTGACAGGTGCATAAGTATGGGCACCCTTATCATTTTCTTGTTTAAATACTCCTACCTACTTTTTACTGACTTACTAAAGCACTTTTTTGGTTTTGTAACCTCATTGAGCTTTGAACTACTGAGCCAGGTGTATGGAATCATGAGAAAGGCTACTTAAAGTGGCCACTTGCAAGTTGTTCTCCTGTTTGAATCTCCTCTGAAGAGTGGCATCATGGGCTCCTCAAAACAACTGTCAAATGATCTGAAAACAAAGATTATTCAACATAGTTGTTCAGGGGAAGGATACAAAAAGATGTCTCAGAGATTTAACCTGTCAGTTTTCACTCTGAGGAACATAGTAAGGAAATGGAAGAACACAGGGACAGTTCTTGTTAGGGCCAGAAGTGGCAGGCCAAGAAAAACATCAGAAAGGCAGAGAAGAAGAATGGTGAGATCAGTCAAGGACAATCCTCAGACCACCTCCAGAGAGCTGCAGCATCAACTTGCTGCCGATGGTGTCACTGTGCATCGGTCAACTATACAACGCACTTTGCACAAGGAGAAGCTGTATGGGAGAGTGATGCGAAAGAAGCCATTTCTGCAAGCACGCCACAAACAGAGTCGGCTGAGGTATGCAAAAGCACATTTGGAGAAGCCAATTTCTTTGTAAGAAGGTCCTGTGGACTGATGAAACCAAGATTGAGTTGTTTGGTCATACAAAAAGGCGTTATACATGGCGGCAAAAAAACACAGCATTCCAAGAAAAACACTTGCTACCCACAGTAAAATTTGGTGGAGGTTCCATCATGCTTTGGGGCTGTGTGGCCAATGTCGGCACCGGGAATCTTGTTAAAGTTGAGGGACGCATGGATTCCACTCAGTACCAGCAGATTCTTGACAATAATGTTCAAGAATCAGTGATAAAGTTGAAGTTACGCAGGGGATGGATCTTTCAGCAAGACAATGATCCAAAACACCGCTCCAAATCTACTCAGGCATTCATGCAGATGAACAATTAAAATGTTCTGGAATGGCCATCCCAGTCCCCAGACCTGAATATCATTGAACATCTGTGGGATCATTTGAAGAGGGCTGTCCATGCTCGGCGACCATCAAACTTTACTGAACTGGAATTGTTTTGTAAAGAGGAATGGTCAAAAATACCTTCGTCCAGGATCCAGGAACTCATTAAAAGCTACAGGAAGCGACTAGAGGCTGTTATTTTTGCAAAAGGAGGATCTACTAAATATTAATGTCACTTTTCTGGTGAGGTGCCCATACTTATGCACCTGTCAAATTTTATTTGAATGCAGATTGCACAATTTCTGTTAGTACAATAAACCTCATTTCAAGGCAGAAACATTACTGTGTCCAACAGTTATTACATATATCAAACTGAAATAGCTGTTGAAAAAACACCAATTTTTATAAAACAATAAGCTTAAGATTAATAGGGGTGCCCAAACTTTTTCATATAACTGTATGTAATTATAACACTGTATATAGTAACCTCCCGCTACATCTAGGTCTGCACCACTAGAGGGAACATGAATGTAATAATAACACTGTATATAGTAACCTCCCGCTACATCTAGGTCTGCACCACTAGAGGGAACATGAATGTAATAATAACACTGTATATGGTCACCTCCCGCTACATCTAGGTCTACACCACTAGAGGGAACATGTATGTAATAATAACACTGTATATAGTAACCTCCCGCTACATCTAGGTCTGCACCACTAGAGGGAACATGTATGTAATAATAACACTGTATATAGTCACCTCCCGCTACATCTAGGTCTGCACCACTAGAGGGAACATGAATGTAATAATAACACTGTATATAGTAACCTCCCGCTACATCTAGGTCTGCACCACTAGAGGGAACATGTATGTAATAATAACACTGTATATAGTAACCTCCCGCTACATCTAGGTCTGCACCACTAGAGGGAACATGTATGTAATAATAACACTGTATATAGTAACCTCCCGCTACATCTAGGTCTGCACCACTAGAGGGAACATGTATGTAATAATAACACTGTATATAGTAACCTCCCGCTACATCTAGGTCTGCACCACTAGAGGGAACATGAATGTAATAATAACACTGTATATAGTAACCTCTCGCTACATCTAGGTCTGCACCACTAGAGGGAACATGTATGTAATAATAACACTGTATATAGTAACCTCCCGCTACATCTAGGTCTACACCACTAGAGGGAACATGTATGTAATAATAACACTGTATATAGTAACCTCCCGCTACATCTAGGTCTGCACCACTAGAGGGAGCATGTATGTAATAATAACACTGTATATAGTAACCTCCCGCTACATCTAGGTCTGCACCACTAGAGGGAACATGAATGTAATAATAACACTGTATATAGTAACCTCCCGCTACATCTAGGTCTGCACCACTAGAGGGAACATGAATGTAATAATAACACTGTATATAGTCACCTCCCGCTACATCTAGGTCTACACCACTACAGGGAACATGTATGTAATAATAACACTGTATATAGTCACCTCCCGCTACATCTAGGTCTGCACCACTAGAGGGAACATGTATGTAATAATAACACTGTATATAGTAACCTCCCGCTACATCTAGGTCTGCACCACTAGAGGGAACATGTATGTAATAATAACACTGTATATAGTAACCTCCCGCTACATCTAGGTCTACACCACCAGAGGGAACATGTATGTAATAATAACACTGTATATAGTAACCTCCCGCTACATCTAGGTCTGCACCACTAGAGGGAACATGAATGTAATAATAACACTGTATATAGTAACCTCCCACTACATCTAGGTCTACACCACTAGAGGGAACATGTATGTAATAATAACACTGTATATAGTCACCTCCCGCTACATCTAGGTCTGCACCACTAGAGGGAACATGTATGTAATAATAACACTGTATATAGTCACCTCCCGCTACATCTAGGTCTGCACCACTAGAGGGAACATGTATGTAATAATACTGTATATAGTAACCTACCGCTACATCTAGGTCTGCACCACTAGAGGGAACATGTATGTAATAATAACACTGTATATAGTAACCCCCTGCTACATCTAGGTCTGCACCACTAGAGGGAACATGTATGTAATAATAACACTGTATATAGTAACCTCCCGCTACATCTAGGTCTGCACCACTAGAGGGAACATGTATGTAATAATACTGTATATAGTAACCTCCCGCTACATCTAGGTCTGCACCACTAGAGGGAACATGTATGTAATAATACTGTATATAGTAACCTCCCGCTACATCTAGGTCTGCTCCACTAGAGGGAACATGAATGTAATAATAACACTGTATATAGTAACCTCCCGCTATATCTAGGTCTGCACCACTAGAGGGAACATGTATGTAATAATAACACTGTATATAGTAACCTCCCGCTACATCTAGGTCTGCACCACTAGAGGGAACATGTATGTAATAATAACACTGTATATAGTAACCTCCCGCTACATCTAGGTCTGCACCACTAGAGGGAACATGAATGTAATAATAACACTGTATATAGTAACCTCCCGCTACATCTAGGTCTGCACCATTAGAAGGAACATGAATGTAATAATAACACTGTATATAGTAACCTCCCGCTACATCTAGATCTGCACCACTAGAGGGAGCATGAATGTAATAATAACACTGTATATAGTCCCCTCCCGCTACATCTAGGTCTGCACCACTAGAGGGAACATGTATGTAATAATAACACTGTTTATAGTAACCTCCCGCTACATCTAGGTCTGCACCACTAGAGGGAGCATGTATGTAATAATAACACTGTATATAGTAACCTCCCGCTACATCTAGGTCTGCACCACTAGAGGGAACATGTATGTAATAATAACACTGTATATAGTAACCTCCCGCTACATCTAGGTCTGCACCACTAGAGGGAACATGAATGTAATAATAACACTGTATATAGTCACCTCCCGCTACATCTAGGTCTGCACCACTAGAGGGAACATGTATGTAATAATAACACTGTATATTGTCACCTCCCGCTACATCTAGGTCTGCACCACTAGAGGGAACATGTATGTAATAATAACACTGTATATAGTAACCTCCCGCTACATCTAGGTCTGCACCACTAGAGGGAACATGAATGTAATAATAAAACGGTATATAGTAACCTCCCGCTACATCTAGGTCTGCACCACTACAGCGAACATGTATGTAATAATAACACTGTATATAGTAACCTCCCGCTACATCTAGGTCTGCACCACTAGAGGGAACATGAATGTAATAATAACACTGTATATAGTCACCTCCCGCTACTTCTAGGTCTGCACCACTAGAGAGCACATGTATGTAATAATAACACTGTATATAGTCACCTCCCGCTACATCTAGGTAGGCACCACTAGGGGGAACATGTATGTAATAATAACACTGTATATAGTAACCCCCTGCTACATCTAGGTCTGCACCACTAGAGGGAACATGTATGTAATAATAACACTGTATATAGTAACCTCCCGCTACATCTAGGTCTGCACCACTAGAGGGAACATGTATGTAATAATAACACTGTATATAGTAACCTCCCGCTACATCTAGGTCTGCACCACTAGAGGGAACATGTATGTAATAATAACACTGTATATAGTAACCTCCCGCTACATCTAGGTCTGCACCACTAGAGGGAACGTGTGTAATAATAGCACTGTATATAGTAACCTCCCGCTACATCTAGGTCTGCACCACTAGAGGGAACATGTATGTAATAATAACACTGTATATAGTAACCTCCCGCTACATCTAGGTCTGCACCACTAGAGGGAACATGTATGTAATAATAACACTGTATATAGTAACCTCCCGCTACATCTAGGTCTGCACCACTACAGGGAACATGTATGTAATAATAACACTGTATATAGTCACCTCCCGCTACATCTAGGTCTGCACCACTAGATGGAACATGTATGTAATAATAACACTGTATATAGTCACCTCCCGCTACATCTAGGTCTGCACCACTAGAGGGAACATGTATGTAATAATAACACTGTATATAGTAACCTCCTGCTACATCTAGGTCTGCACCACTAGAGGGAACATGAATGTAATAATAACACTGTATATAGTAACCTCTCGCTACATCTAGGTCTACACCACTAGAGGGAACATGTATGTAATAATAACACTGTATATAGTAACCTCCCGCTACATCTAGGTCTGCACCACTAGAGGGAACATGTATGTAATAATAACACTGTATATAGTAACCTCCCGCTACATCTAGGTCTGCACCACTAGAGGGAACATGTATGTAATAATAACACTGTATATAGTAACCTCCTGCTACATCTAGGTCTGCACCACTAGAGGGAACATGAATGTAATAATAACACTGTATATAGTAACCTCCCGCTACATCTAGGTCTGCACCACTAGAGGGAACATGTATGTAATAATAACACTGTATATAGTAACCTCTCGCTACATCTAGGTCTGCACCACTAGAGGGAACATGTATGTAATAATAACACTGTATATAGTAACCTCCCGCTACATCTAGGTCTGTACCACTAGAGGGAACATGTATGTAATAATAACACTGTATATAGTAACCTCCCGCTACTTCTAGGTCTGCTCCACTAGAGGGAACATGAATGTAATAATAACACTGTATATAGTAACCTCCCGCTACATCTAGGTCTGCACCACTAGAGGGAACATGAATGTAATAATAACACTGTATATAGTAACCTCCCGCTACATCTAGGTCTGCACCACTAGAGGGAACATGAATGTAATAATAACACTGTATATAGTAACCTCCTGCTACATCTAGGTCTGCACCACTAGAGGGAACATGAATGTAATAATAACACTGTATATAGTAACCTCCTGCTACATCTAGGTCTGCACCACTAGAGGGAACATGAATGTAATAATAACACTGTATATAGTAACCTCTCGCTACATCTAGGTCTACACCACTAGAGGGAACATGTATGTAATAATAACACTGTATATAGTAACCTCCCGCTACATCTAGGTCTGCACCACTAGAGGGAACATGTATGTAATAATAACACTGTATATAGTAACCTCCCGCTACATCTAGGTCTGCACCACTAGAGGGAACATGTATGTAATAATAACACTGTATATAGTAACCTCCTGCTACATCTAGGTCTGCACCACTAGAGGGAACATGAATGTAATAATAACACTGTATATAGTAACCTCCCGCTACATCTAGGTCTGCACCACTAGAGGGAACATGTATGTAATAATAACACTGTATATAGTAACCTCTCGCTACATCTAGGTCTGCACCACTAGAGGGAACATGTATGTAATAATAACACTGTATATAGTAACCTCCCGCTACATCTAGGTCTGTACCACTAGAGGGAACATGTATGTAATAATAACACTGTATATAGTAACCTCCCGCTACTTCTAGGTCTGCTCCACTAGAGGGAACATGAATGTAATAATAACACTGTATATAGTAACCTCCCGCTACATCTAGGTCTGCACCACTAGAGGGAACATGTATGTAATAATAACACTGTATATAGTAACCTCCCGCTACATCTAGGTCTACACCACTAGAGGGAACATGTATGTAATAATAACACTGTATATAGTAAGCTCCCGCTACATCTAGGTCTGCACCACTAGAGGGAACATGTATGTAATAATAACACTGTATATAGTAACCTCCCGCTACATCTAGGTCTGCACCACTAGAGGGAACATGAATGTAATAATAACACTGTATATAGAAACCTCCCGCTACATCTAGGTCTACACCACTAGAGGGAACATGTATGTAATAATAACACTGTATATAGTCACCTCCCGCTACATCTAGCTCTGCACCACTAGAGGGAGCATGAATGTAATAATAACACTGTATATAGTAACCTCCCGCTACATCTAGGTCTGCACCACTAGAGGGAACATGTATGTAATAATAACACTTTATATAGTAACCTCCCGCTACATCTAGGTCTGCACCACTAGAGGGAACATGTATGTAATAATAACACTGTATATAGTAACCTCCCGCTACATCTAGGTCTGCACCACTAGAGGGAACATGTATGTAATAATAACACTGTATATAGTAACCTCCCGCTACATCTAGGTCTGCACCACTAGAGGGAACATGTATGTAATAATAACACTGTATATAGTAACCTCCCGCTACATCTAGGTCTGCACCACTAGAGGGAACATGTATGTAATAATAACACTGTATATAGTCACCTCCCGCTACATCTAGGTCTGCACCACTAGAGGGAACATGTATGTAATAATAACACTGTATATAGTAACCTCCCGCTACATCTAGGTCTGCACCACTAGAGGGAACATGAATGTAATAATAACACTGTATATAGTAACCTCCCGCTACATCTAGCTCTGCACCACTACAGGGAACATGAATGTAATAATAACACTGTATATAGTAACCTCCCGCTACATCTAGGTCTGCACCACTAGAGGGAACATGAATGTAATAATAACACTGTATATAGTAACCTCCCGCTACATCTAGGTCTGCACCACTAGAGGGAACATGAATGTAATAATAACACTGTATATAGTAACCTCTCGCTACATCTAGGTCTGCACCACTAGAGGGAACATGTATGTAATAATAACACTGTATATAGTAACCTCCCGCTACATCTAGGTCTGCACCACTAGAGGGAACATGTATGTAATAATAACACTGTATATAGTAACCTCCCGCTACATCTAGGTCTGCACCACTAGAGGGAACATGAATGTAATAATAACACTGTATATATTAACCTCCCGCTACATCTAGGTCTGCACCACTAGAGGGAACATGTATGTAATAATAACACTGTATATAGTAACCTCCCGCTACATCTAGGTCTGCACCACTAGAGGGAACATGTATGTAATAATAACACTGTATATAGTAACCTCCCGCTACATCTAGGTCTACACCACTAGAGGGAACATGAATGTAATAATAACACTGTATATAGTCACCTCCCGCTACATCTAGGTCTGCACCACTAGAGGGAACATGAATGTAATAATAACACTGTATATAGTAACTTCCCGCTACATCTAGCTCTGCACCACTACAGGGAACATGAATGTAATAATAACACTGTATATAGTAACCTCCCGCTACATCTAGCTCTGCACCACTAGAGGGAACATGAATGTAATAATAACACTGTATACAGTAACCTCCCGCTACATCTAGGTCTGCACCACTAGAGGGAACATGTATGTAATAATAACACTGTATATAGTCACCTCCCGCTACTTCTAGGTCTGCACCACTAGAGGGAACATGTATGTAATAATAACACTGTATATAGTAACCTCCTGCTACATCTAGGTCTGCTCCACTAGAGGGAACATGAATGTAATAATAACACTGTATATAGTAACCTCCCGCTACATCTAGGTCTGCACCACTAGAGGGAACATGTATGTAATAATAACACTGTATATAGTAACCTCCCACTACATCTAGGTCTGCACCACTAGAGGGAACATGTATGTAATAATAACACTGTATATAGTAACCTCCCGCTACATCTAGGTCTGCACCACTAGAGGGAACATGTATGTAATAATAACACTGTATATAGTAACCTTCCGCTACATCTAGGTCTACACCACTAGAAGGAACATGTATGTAATAATAACACTGTATATAGTCACCTCCCGCTACATCTAGGTCTGCACCACTAGAGGGAACATGTATGTAATAATAACACTGTATATAGTAAGCTCCCGCTACATCTAGGTCTGCACCACTAGAGGGAACATGTATGTAATAATAACACTGTATATAGTCACCTCCCGCTACTTCTAGGTCTGCACCACTAGAGAGCACATGTATGTAATAATAACACTGTATATAGTCACCTCCCGCTACATCTAGGTCTGCACCACTAGAGGGAACATGTATGTAATAATAACACTGTATATAGTAACCTCCCGCTACATCTAGGTCTGCACCACTAGAGGGAACATGAATGTAATAATAACACTGTATATAGTAACCTCCCGCTACATCTAGGTCTGCACCACTAGAGGGAACATGAATGTAATAATAACACTGTATATAGTAACCTCCCGCTACATCTAGGTCTGCACCACTAGAGGGAACATGTATGTAATAATAACACTGTATATAGTAACCTCCCGCTACATCTAGGTCTGCACCACTAGAGGGAACATGTATGTAATAATAACACTGTATATAGTAACCTCCCGCTACATCTAGGTCTGCTCCACTAGAGGGAACATGTATGTAATAATAACACTGTATATATTCCCCTCCCGCTACATCTAGGTCTGCACCACTAGAGGGAACATGTATGTAATAATAACACTGTATATAGTCACCTCCCTCTACATCTAGGTCTGCACCACTAGAGGGAACATGAATGTAATAATAACACTGTATATAGTAACCTCCCGCTACATCTAGGTCTGCACCACTAGAGGGAACATGTATGTAATAATAACACTGTATATAGTAACCTCCCGCTACATCTAGGTCTGCACCACTAGAGGGAACATGTATGTAATAATAACACTGTATATAGTCACCTCCCGCTACATCTAGGTCTGCACCACTAGATGGAACATGTATGTAATAATAACACTGTATATAGTAACCTCCCGCTACATCTAGGTCTGCACCACTAGAGGGAACATGTATGTAATAATAACACTGTATATAGTAACCTCCTGCTACATCTAGGTCTGCACCACTAGAGGGAACATGAATGTAATAATAACACTGTATATAGTAACCTCCCGCTACATCTAGGTCTGCACCACTAGAGGGAACATGTATGTAATAATAACACTGTATATAGTAACCTCTCGCTACATCTAGGTCTGCACCACTAGAGGGAACATGTATGTAATAATAACACTGTATATAGTAACCTCCCGCTACATCTAGGTCTGTACCACTAGAGGGAACATGTATGTAATAATAACACTGTATATAGTAACCTCCCGCTACTTCTAGGTCTGCTCCACTAGAGGGAACATGAATGTAATAATAACACTGTATATAGTAACCTCCCGCTACATCTAGGTCTGCACCACTAGAGGGAACATGTATGTAATAATAACACTGTATATAGTAACCTCCCGCTACATCTAGGTCTACACCACTAGAGGGAACATGTATGTAATAATAACACTGTAAATAGTAAGCTCCCGCTACATCTAGGTCTGCACCACTAGAGGGAACATGTATGTAATAATAACACTGTATATAGTAACCTCCCGCTACATCTAGGTCTGCACCACTAGAGGGAACATGAATGTAATAATAACACTGTATATAGTAACCTCCCGCTACATCTAGGTCTACACCACTAGAGGGAACATGTATGTAATAATAACACTGTATATAGTCACCTCCCGCTACATCTAGCTCTGCACCACTAGAGGGAGCATGAATGTAATAACACTGTATATAGTAACCTCCCGCTACATCTAGGTCTGCTCCACTAGAGGGAACATGAATGTAATAATAACACTGTATATAGTAACCTCCCGCTACATCTAGGTCTGCACCACTAGAGGTAACATGTATGTAATAATAACACTTTATATAGTAACCTCCCGCTACATCTAGGTCTGCTCCACTAGAGGGAACATGTATGTAATAATAACACTGTATATAGTAACCTCCCGCTACATCTAGGTCTACACCACTACAGGGAACATGAATGTAATAATAACACTGTATATAGTAACCCCCTGCTACATCTAGGTCTGCACCACTAGAGGGAACATGTATGTAATAATAACACTGTATATAGTAACCTCCCGCTACATCTAGGTCTGCACCACTAGAGGGAACATGTATGTAATAATAACACTGTATATAGTAACCTCCCGCTACATCTAGGTCTGCACCACTAGAGGGAACATGAATGTAATAATAACACTGTATATAGTAACCTCCCGCTACATCTAGCTCTGCACCACTACAGGGAACATGAATGTAATAATAACACTGTATATAGTAACCTCCCGCTACATCTAGGTCTGCACCACTACAGGGAACATGTATGTAATAATAACACTGTATATAGTAACCTCCTGCTACATCTAGGTCTGCACCACTAGAAGGAACATGAATGTAATTATAACACTGTATATAGTCACCTCCCGCTACATCTAGGTCTGCACCACTAGAGGGAACATGTATGTAATAATAACACTGTATATAGTAACCTCCCGCTACATCTAGGTCTGCACCACTAGAGGGAACATGTATGTAATAATAACACTGTATATAGTAACCTCCCGCTACATCTAGGTCTGCACCACTAGAGGGAACATGAATGTAATAATAACACTGTATATAGTCACCTCCCGCTACATCTAGGTCTGCTCCACTAGAGGGAACATGTATGTAATAATAACACTGTATATAGTAACCTCCCGCTACATCTAGGTCTGCACCACTAGAGGGAACATGAATGTAATAATAACACTGTATATATTAACCTCCCGCTACATCTAGGTCTGCACCACTAGAGGGAACATGTATGTAATAATAACACTGTATATAGTAACCTCCCGCTACATCTAGGTCTGCACCACTAGAGGGAACATGTATGTAATAATAACACTGTATATAGTAACCTCCCGCTACATCTAGGTCTGCACCACTAGAGGGAACATGTATGTAATAATAACACTGTATACAGTAACCTCCCGCTACATCTAGGTCTGCACCACTAGAGGGAACATGTATGTAATAATAACACTGTATATAGTCACCTCCCGCTACATCTAGGTCTGCACCACTAGAGGGAACATGAATGTAATAATAACACTGTATATAGTAACTTCCCGCTACATCTAGCTCTGCACCACTACAGGGAACATGAATGTAATAATAACACTGTATATAGTAACCTCCCGCTACATCTAGCTCTGCACCACTAGAGGGAACATGAATGTAATAATAACACTGTATACAGTAACCTCCCGCTACATCTAGGTCTGCACCACTAGAGGGAACATGTATGTAATAATAACACTGTATATAGTCACCTCCCGCTACTTCTAGGTCTGCACCACTAGAGGGAACATGTATGTAATAATAACACTGTATATAGTAACCTCCTGCTACATCTAGGTCTGCTCCACTAGAGGGAACATAAATGTAATAATAACACTGTATATAGTAACCTCCCGCTACATCTAGGTCTGCACCACTAGAGGGAACATGTATGTAATAATAACACTGTATATAGTAACCTCCCGCTACATCTAGGTCTGCACCACTAGAGGGAACATGTATGTAATAATAACACTGTATACAGTAACCTCCCGCTACATCTAGGTCTGCACCACTAGAGGGAACATGTATGTAATAATAACACTGTATATAGTAACCTCCCGCTACATCTAGGTCTGCACCACTAGAGGGAACATGTATGTAATAATAACACTGTATATAGTAACCTCCCGCTACATCTAGGTCTGCACCACTAGAGGGAACATGAATGTAATAATAACACTGTATATAATAACCTCCCGCTACATCTAGGTCTGCTCCACTAGAGGGAACATGTATGTAATAATAACACTGTATATATTCCCCTCCCGCTACATCTAGGTCTGCACCACTAGAGGGAACATGTATGTAATAATAACACTGTATATAGTCACCTCCCTCTACATCTAGGTCTGCACCACTAGAGGGAACATGAATGTAATAATAACACTGTATATAGTAACCTCCCGCTACATCTAGGTCTGCACCACTAGAGGGAACATGTATGTAATAATAACACTGTATATAGTAACCTCCCGCTACATCTAGGTCTGCTCCACTAGAGGGAACATGTATGTAATAATAACACTGTATATAGTAACCTCCCGCTACATCTAGGTCTGCACCACTAGAGGGAACATGTATGTAATAATAACACTGTATATAGTAACCTCTCGCTACATCTAGCTCTGCACCACTAGAGGGAACATGAATGTAATAATAACACTGTATATAGTAACCTCCCGCTACATCTAGGTCTGCACCACTAGAGGGAACATGTATGTAATAATAACACTGTATATAGTCACCTCCCGCTACATCTAGGTCTGCACCACTAGAGGGAACATGAATGTAATAATAACACTGTATATAGTAACCCCCTGCTACATCTAGGTCTGCACCACTAGAGGGAACATGAATGTAATAATAACACTGTATATAGTAACCCCCTGCTACATCTAGGTCTGCACCACTAGAGGGAACATGTATGTAATAATAACACTGTATATAGTAACCTCCCGCTACATCTAGGTCTGCACCACTAGAGGGAACATGTATGTAATAATAACACTGTATATAGTCACCTCCCGCTACATCTAGGTCTGCACCACTAGAGGGAACATGAATGTAATAATAACACTGTATATAGTAACCTCCCGCTACATCTAGGTCTGCACCACTAGAGGGAACATGTATGTAATAATAACACTGTATATAGTCACCTCCCGCTACATCTAGGTCTGCACCACTAGAGGGAACATGAATGTAATAATAACACTGTATATAGTAACCCCCTGCTACATCTAGGTCTGCACCACTAGAGGGAACATGTATGTAATAATAACACTGTATATAGTAACCTCCCGCTACATCTAGGTCTACACCACTAGAGGGAACATGTATGTAATAATAACACTGTATATAGTAACCTCCCGCTACATCTAGGTCTGCACCACTAGAGGGAACATGTATGTAATAATAACACTGTATATAGTAACCTCCCGCTACATCTAGGTCTGCACCACTAGAGGGAACATGTATGTAATAATAACACTGTATATAGTAACCTCTCGCTACATCTAGGTCTGCACCACTAGAGGGAACATGAATGTAATAGTAACACTGTATATAGTAACCTCCCGCTACATCTAGGTCTGCACCACTAGAGGGAACATGAATGTAATAATAACACTTTATATAGTAACCTCCCGCTACATCTAGGTCTGCACCACTAGAGGGAACATGAATGTAATAATAACACTGTATATAGTAACCTCCCGCTACATCTAGGTCTGCACCACTAGAGGGAACATGAATGTAATAATAACACTGTATATAGTAACCTCCCGCTACATCTAGGTCTGCACCACTAGAGGGAACATGTATGTAATAATAACACTGTATATAGTAACCTCCCGCTACATCTAGGTCTGCACCACTAGAGGAAGCATGAATGTAATAATAACACTGTATATAGTCCCCTCCCGCTACATCTAGGTCTGCACCACTAGAGGGAACATGTATGTAATAATAACACTGTTTATAGTCACCTCCCGCTACATCTAGGTCTGCACCACTAGAGGGAACATGTATGTAATAATAACACTGTATATAGTATCCTCCCGCTACATCTAGGTCTGCACCACTAGAGGGAACATGTATGTAATAATAACACTGTTTATAGTCACCTCCCGCTACATCTAGGTCTGCACCACTAGAGGGAGCATGAATGTAATAATAACACTGTATATAGTCATCTCCCGCTACATCTAGGTCTGCACCACTAGAAGGAACATGTATGTAATAATAACACTGTATATAGTCACCTCCCGCTACATCTAGGTCTGCACCACTAGAGGGAACATGAATGTAATAATAACACTGTATATAGTCACCTCCCGCTACATCTAGGTCTGCACCACTAGAGGGAACATGAATGTAATAATAACACTGTATATAGTAACCTCTCGCTACATCTAGGTCTGCACCACTAGAGGGAACATGTATGTAATAATAACACTGTATATAGTCACCTCCCGCTACATCTAGCTCTGCACCACTAGAGGGAACATGAATGTAATAATAACACTGTATATTGTAACCTCCCGCTACATCTAGGTCTGCACCACTAGAGGGAACATGTATGTAATAATAACACTGTATATAGTCACCTCCCACTACATCTAGTTCTGCACCACTAGAGGGAACATGAATGTAATAATAACACTGTATATAGTAACCTCCCGCTACATCTAGGTCTGTTCCACTAGAGGGAACATGAATGTAATAATAACACTGTATACAGTAACCTCCCGCTACATCTAGGTCTGCACCACTAGAGGGAACATGAATGTAATAATAACACTGTATATAGTCACCTCCCGCTACATCTAGGTCTGCACCACTACAGGGAACATGAATGTAATAATAACACTGTATATAGTAACCTCCCTCTACATCTAGGTCTACACCACTAGAAGGAACATGAATGTAATAATAACACTGTATATAGTAACCTCCCGCTACATCTAGGTCTGCACCACTAGAAGGAACATGTATGTAATAATAACACTATATATAGTAACCTCCCGCTACATCTAGGTCTACACCACTAGAAGGAACATGTATGTAATAATAACACTGTATATAGTAACCTCCCGCTACATCTAGGTCTGCACCACTAGAGGGAACATGTATGTAATAATAACACTATATATAGTAACCTCCCGCTACATCTAGCTCTGCACCACTAGAGAGCACATATATGTAATAATAACACTGTATATAGTAACCTCCCGCTACATCTAGGTCTGCACCACTACAGGGAACATGTATGTAATAATAACACTGTATATAGTCACCTCCCGCTACATCTAGGTCTGCACCACTAGAGGGATCATGTATGTAATAATAACACTGTATATTGTAACCTCCCGCTACATCTAGGTCTGCACCACTAGAGGGAACATGTATGTAATAATAACACTGTATATAGTAACCTCCCACTACATCTAGGTCTGCACCACTAGAGGGAACATGAATGTAATAATAACACTGTATATAGTAACCTCTCGCTACATCTAGGTCTGCACCACTAGAGGGAACATGAATGTAATAATAACACTGTATATAGTAACCTCTCGCTACATCTAGGTCTGCACCACTAGAGGGAACATGTATGTAATAATAACACTGTATATAGTAACCGCCCGCTACATCTAGGTCTGCACCCCTAGAAGGAACATGAATGTAATAATAACACTGTATATAGTAACCTCCCGCTACATCTAGGTCTGCTCCACTAGAGGGAACATGAATGTAATAATAACGCTGTATATAGTAACCTCCCGCTACATCTAGGTCTACACCACTAGAGGGAACATGTATGTAATAATAACACTGTATACAGTAACCTCCCGCTACATCTAGGTCTGCACCACAAGAGGGAACATGTATGTAATAATAACACTGTATATAGTAACCTCCCGCTACATCTAGGTCTGCACCACTAGAGGGAACATGTATGTAATAATAACACTGTATATAGTCACCTCCCGCTACATCTAGGTCTGCACCACTAGAGGGAACATGAATGTAATAATAACACTGTATATAGTAACCTCCCGCTACATCTAGGTCTGCACCACTAGAAGGAACATGTATGTAATAATAACACTGTATATAGTAACCTCCCGCTACATCTAGGTCTGCACCACTAGAGGGAACATGTATGTAATAATAACACTGTATATAGTAACCTCCCGCTACCTCTAGGTCTGCTCCACTAGAGGGAACATGTATGTAATAATAACACTGTATATAGTACCCTCCCGCTACATCTAGGTCTGCACCACTAGAGGGAACATGTATGTAATAATAACACTGTATATAGTCACCTCCCTCTACATCTAGGTCTGCACCACTAGAGGGAACATGTATGTAATAATAACACTGTATATAGTAACCTCCCGCTACATCTAGGTCTGCTCCACTAGAGGGAACATGTATGTAATAATAACACTGTATATAGTAACCTCCCGCTACATCTAGGTCTGCTCCACTAGAGGGAACATGAATGTAATAATAACACTGTATATAGTAACCTCCCGCTACATCTAGGTCTACACCACTAGAGGGAACATGTATGTAATAATAACACTGTATACAGTAACCTCCCGCTACATCTAGGTCTGCACCACAAGAGGGAACATGTATGTAATAATAACACTGTATATAGTAACCTCCCGCTACATCTGGGTCTGCACCACTAGAGGGAACATGTATGTAATAATAACACTGTATATAGTAACCTCCCGCTACATCTAGGTCTGCACCACTAGAGGGAACATGTATGTAATAATAACACTGTATATAGTAACCTCCCGCTACATCTAGGTCTGCTCCACTAGAGGGAACATGAATGTAATAATAACACTGTATATAGTAACCTCCCGCTACATCTAGGTCTACACCACTAGAGGGAACATGTATGTAATAATAACACTGTATACAGTAACCTCCCGCTACATCTAGGTCTGCACCACAAGAGGGAACATGTATGTAATAATAACACTGTATATAGTAACCTCCCGCTACATCTGGGTCTGCACCACTAGAGGGAACATGTATGTAATAATAACACTGTATATAGTAACCTCCCGCTACATCTAGGTCTGCTCCACTAGAGGGAACATGTATGTAATAATAACACTGTATATAGTACCCTCCCGCTACATCTAGGTCTGCACCACTAGAGGGAACATGTATGTAATAATAACACTGTATATAGTCACCTCCCTCTACATCTAGGTCTGCACCACTAGAGGGAACATGTATGTAATAATAACACTGTATATAGTAACCTCCCGCTACATCTAGGTCTGCACCACTAGAGGGAACATGTATGTAATAATAACACTGTATATAGTAACCTCCCGCTACATCTAGGTCTGCACCACTAGAGGGAACATGAATGTAATAATAACACTGTATATAGTAACCTCCCGCTACATCTAGGTCTGCACCACTAGAGGGAGCATGAATGTAATAATAACACTGTATATAGTAACCTCCAGCTACATCTAGGTCTGCACCACTAGAGGGAACATGAATGTAATAATAACACTGTATATAGTAACCTCTCGCTACATCTAGGTCTACACCACTAGAGGGAACATGTATGTAATAATAACACTGTATATAGTAACCTCCCGCTACATCTAGGTCTACACCCCTAGAGGGAACATGAATGTAATAATAACACTGTATATAGTAACCTCTCGCTACATCTAGGTCTGCACCACTAGAGGGAACATGTATGTAATAATAACACTGTATATAGTAACCTCCCGCTACATCTAGGTCTGCTCCACTAGAGGGAACATGTATGTAATAATAACACTGTATATAGTAACCTCCCGCTACATCTAGGTCTGCACCACTAGAGGGAACATGTATGTAATAATAACACTGTATATAGTAACCTCTCGCTACATCTAGCTCTGCACCACTAGAGGGAACATGAATGTAATAATAACACTGTATATAGTAACCCCCTGCTACATCTAGGTCTGCACCACTAGAGGGAACATGTATGTAATAATAACACTGTATATGGTAACCTCCCGCTACATCTAGGTCTACACCACTAGAGGGAACATGTATGTAATAATAACACTGTATATAGTAACCTCCCGCTACATCTAGGTCTGCACCACTAGAGGGAACATGTATGTAATAATAACACTGTATATAGTAACCTCCCGCTACATCTAGGTCTGCACCACTAGAGGGAACATGTATGTAATAATAACACTGTATATAGTAACCTCCCGCTACATCTAGGTCTGCTCCACTAGAGGGAACATGAATGTAATAATAACACTGTATATAGTAACCTCCCGCTACATCTAGGTCTGCTCCACTAGAGGGAACATGAATGTAATAATAACACTGTATATAGTAACCTCCCGCTACATCTAGGTCTGCACCACTAGAGGGAACATGTATGTAATAATAGCACTGTATATAGTCACCTCCCGCTACATCTAGGTCTACACCACTAGAGGGAACATGTATGTAATAATAACACTGTATATAGTAAGCTCCCGCTACATCTAGGTCTGCACCACTAGAGGGAACATGTATGTAATAATAACACTGTATATAGTAACCTCCCGCTACATCTAGGTCTGCACCACTAGAGGGAACATGAATGTAATAATAACACTGTATATAGAAACCTCCCGCTACATCTAGGTCTACACCACTAGAGGGAACATGTATGTAATAATAACACTGTATATAGTCACCTCCCACTACATCTAGCTCTGCACCACTAGAGGGAGCATGAATGTAATAATAACACTGTATATAGTAACCTCCCGCTACATCTAGGTCTGCTCCACTAGAGGGAACATGAATGTAATAATAACACTGTATATAGTAACCTCCCGCTACATCTAGGTCTGCACCACTAGAGGTAACATGTATGTAATAATAACACTTTATATAGTAACCTCCCGCTACATCTAGGTCTGCACCACTAGAGGGAACATGTATGTAATAATAACACTGTATATAGTAACCTCCCGCTACATCTAGGTCTGCACCACTAGAGGGAACATGTATGTAATAATAACACTGTATATAGTAACCTCCCGCTACATCTAGGTCTGCACCACTAGAGGGAACATGTATGTAATAATAACACTGTATATAGTCACCTCCCGCTACATCTAGGTCTGCACCACTAGAGGGAACATGTATGTAATAATAACACTGTATATAGTCACCTCCCGCTACATCTAGGTCTGCACCACTAGAGGGAACATGTATGTAATAATAACACTGTATATAGTAACCTCCCGCTACATCTAGGTCTGCACCACTAGAGGGAACATGTATGTAATAATAACACTGTATATAGTAACCTCCCGCTACATCTAGGTCTGCACCACTAGAGGGAACATGTATGTAATAATAACACTGTATATAGTAACCTCCCGCTACATCTAGCTCTGCACCACTACAGGGAACATGAATGTAATAATAACACTGTATATAGTAACCTCCCGCTACATCTAGGTCTGCACCACTAGAGGGAACATGAATGTAATAATAACACTGTATATAGTCACCTCCCGCTACATCTAGGTCTGCACCACTAGAGGGAACATGTATGTAATAATAACACTGTATATAGTAACCTCCCGCTACATCTAGGTCTGCACCACTAGAGGGAACATGTATGTAATAATAACACTGTATATAGTAACCTCCCGCTACATCTAGGTCTGCTCCACTAGAGGGAACATGTATGTAATAATAACACTGTATATAGTAACCTCCCGCTACATCTAGGTCTGCACCACTAGAGGGAACATGAATGTAATAATAACACTGTATATATTAACCTCCCGCTACATCTAGGTCTGCACCACTAGAGGGAACATGTATGTAATAATAACACTGTATATAGTAACCTCCCGCTACATCTAGGTCTGCACCACTAGAGGGAACATGTATGTAATAATAACACTGTATATAGTAACCTCCCGCTACATCTAGGTCTACACCACTAGAGGGAACATGAATGTAATAATAACACTGTATATAGTCACCTCCCGCTACATCTAGGTCTGCACCACTAGAGGGAACATGAATGTAATAATAACACTGTATATAGTAACTTCCCGCTACATCTAGCTCTGCACCACTACAGGGAACATGAATGTAATAATAACACTGTATATAGTAACCTCCCGCTACATCTAGCTCTGCACCACTAGAGGGAACATGAATGTAATAATAACACTGTATACAGTAACCTCCCGCTACATCTAGGTCTGCACCACTAGAGGGAACATGTATGTAATAATAACACTGTATATAGTCACCTCCCGCTACTTCTAGGTCTGCACCACTAGAGGGAACATGTATGTAATAATAACACTGTATATAGTAACCTCCTGCTACATCTAGGTCTGCTCCACTAGAGGGAACATGAATGTAATAATAACACTGTATATAGTAACCTCCCGCTACATCTAGGTCTGCACCACTAGAGGGAACATGTATGTAATAATAACACTGTATATAGTAACCTCCCGCTACATCTAGGTCTACACCACTAGAAGGAACATGTATGTAATAATAACACTGTATATAGTAACCTCCCGCTACATCTAGGTCTACACCACTAGAGGGAACATGTATGTAATAATAACACTGTATATAGTAACCTCCCGCTACATCTAGGTCTGCACCACTAGAGGGAACATGTATGTAATAATAACACTGTATATAGTAACCTCCCGCTACATCTAGGTCTGCACCACTAGAGGGAACATGTATGTAATAATAACACTGTATATAGTAACCTCCCGCTACATCTAGGTCTGCTCCACTAGAGGGAACATGAATGTAATAATAACACTGTATATAGTAACCTCCCGCTACATCTAGGTCTGCACCACTAGAGGGAACATGTATGTAATAATAACACTGTATATAGTAACCTCCCGCTACATCTAGGTCTACACCACTAGAGGGAACATGTATGTAATAATAACACTGTATATAGTAAGCTCCCGCTACATCTAGGTCTGCACCACTAGAGGGAACATGTATGTAATAATAACACTGTATATAGTCACCTCCCGCTACATCTAGGTCTGCACCACTAGAGGGAACATGAATGTAATAATAACACTGTATATAGTAACCTCCCGCTACATCTAGGTCTGCTCCACTAGAGGGAACATGAATGTAATAATAACACTGTATATAGTAACCTCCCGCTACATCTAGGTCTGCACCACTAGAGGTAACATGTATGTAATAATAACACTTTATATAGTAACCTCCCGCTACATCTAGGTCTGCACCACTAGAGGGAACATGTATGTAATAATAACACTGTATATAGTAACCTCCCGCTACATCTAGGTCTGCACCACTAGAGGGAACATGTATGTAATAATAACACTGTATATAGTAACCTCCCGCTACATCTAGGTCTGCACCACTAGAGGGAACATGTATGTAATAATAACACTGTATATAGTAACCTCCCGCTACATCTAGGTCTGCACCACTAGAGGGAACATGTATGTAATAATAACACTGTATATAGTCACCTCCCGCTACATCTAGGTCTGCACCACTAGAGGGAACATGTATGTAATAATAACACTGTATATAGTAACCTCCCGCTACATCTAGGTCTGCACCACTAGAGGGAACATGTATGTAATAATAACACTGTATATAGTAACCTCCCGCTACATCTAGGTCTGCACCACTAGAGGGAACATGTATGTAATAATAACACTGTATATAGTAACCTCCCGCTACATCTAGCTCTGCACCACTACAGGGAACATGAATGTAATAATAACACTGTATATAGTCACCTCCCGCTACATCTAGGTCTGCACCACTAGAGGGAACATGAATGTAATAATAACACTGTATATAGTCACCTCCCGCTACATCTAGGTCTGCACCACTAGAGGGAACATGTATGTAATAATAACACTGTATATAGTAACCTCCCGCTACATCTAGGTCTGCACCACTAGAGGGAACATGTATGTAATAATAACACTGTATATAGTAACCTCCCGCTACATCTAGGTCTGCTCCACTAGAGGGAACATGTATGTAATAATAACACTGTATATAGTAACCTCCCGCTACATCTAGGTCTGCACCACTAGAGGGAACATGAATGTAATAATAACACTGTATATATTAACCTCCCGCTACATCTAGGTCTGCACCACTAGAGGGAACATGTATGTAATAATAACACTGTATATAGTAACCTCCCGCTACATCTAGGTCTGCACCACTAGAGGGAACATGTATGTAATAATAACACTGTATATAGTAACCTCCCGCTACATCTAGGTCTACACCACTAGAGGGAACATGAATGTAATAATAACACTGTATATAGTCACCTCCCGCTACATCTAGGTCTGCACCACTAGAGGGAACATGAATGTAATAATAACACTGTATATAGTAACTTCCCGCTACATCTAGCTCTGCACCACTACAGGGAACATGAATGTAATAATAACACTGTATATAGTAACCTCCCGCTACATCTAGCTCTGCACCACTAGAGGGAACATGAATGTAATAATAACACTGTATACAGTAACCTCCCGCTACATCTAGGTCTGCACCACTAGAGGGAACATGTATGTAATAATAACACTGTATATAGTCACCTCCCGCTACTTCTAGGTCTGCACCACTAGAGGGAACATGTATGTAATAATAACACTGTATATAGTAACCTCCTGCTACATCTAGGTCTGCTCCACTAGAGGGAACATGAATGTAATAATAACACTGTATATAGTAACCTCCCGCTACATCTAGGTCTGCACCACTAGAGGGAACATGTATGTAATAATAACACTGTATATAGTAACCTCCCGCTACATCTAGGTCTACACCACTAGAAGGAACATGTATGTAATAATAACACTGTATATAGTCACCTCCCGCTACATCTAGGTCTGCACCACTAGAGGGAACATGTATGTAATAATAACACTGTATATAGTAAGCTCCCGCTACATCTAGGTCTGCACCACTAGAGGGAACATGTATGTAATAATAACACTGTATATAGTCACCTCCCGCTACTTCTAGGTCTGCACCACTAGAGAGCACATGTATGTAATAATAACACTGTATATAGTCACCTCCCGCTACATCTAGGTCTGCACCACTAGAGGGAACATGTATGTAATAATAACACTGTATATAGTAACCTCCCGCTACATCTAGGTCTGCACCACTAGAGGGAACATGAATGTAATAATAACACTGTATATAGTAACCTCCCGCTACATCTAGGTCTGCACCACTAGAGGGAACATGAATGTAATAATAACACTGTATATAGTAACCTCCCGCTACATCTAGGTCTGCACCACTAGAGGGAACATGTATGTAATAATAACACTGTATATAGTAACCTCCCGCTACATCTAGGTCTGCACCACTAGAGGGAACATGTATGTCATAATAACACTGTATATAGTAACCTCCCGCTACATCTAGGTCTGCTCCACTAGAGGGAACATGTATGTAATAATAACACTGTATATATTCCCCTCCCGCTACATCTAGGTCTGCACCACTAGAGGGAACATGTATGTAATAATAACACTGTATATAGTCACCTCCCTCTACATCTAGGTCTGCACCACTAGAGGGAACATGAATGTAATAATAACACTGTATATAGTAACCTCCCGCTACATCTAGGTCTGCACCACTAGAGGGAACATGTATGTAATAATAACACTGTATATAGTAACCTCCCGCTACATCTAGGTCTGCACCACTAGAGGGAACATGTATGTAATAATAACACTGTATA
The DNA here is from genome assembly GCF_046119375.1 of Phyllobates terribilis. Lineage (NCBI taxonomy): Eukaryota > Metazoa > Chordata > Amphibia > Anura > Dendrobatidae > Phyllobates > Phyllobates terribilis. The sequence continues at coordinate 13,580,506 of NW_027362761.1, read as the reverse complement.
TAGTCACATCCCGCTACATCTAGGTCTGCACCACTAGATGGAACATGTATGTAATAATAACACTGTATATAGTAACCTCCCGCTACATCTAGGTCTGCACCACTAGAGGGAACATGTATGTAATAATAACACTGTATATAGTAACCTCCTGCTACATCTAGGTCTGCACCACTAGAGGGAACATGAATGTAATAATAACACTGTATATAGTAACCTCCCGCTACATCTAGGTCTGCACCACTAGAGGGAACATGTATGTAATAATAACACTGTATATAGTAACCTCTCGCTACATCTAGGTCTGCACCACTAGAGGGAACATGTATGTAATAATAACACTGTATATAGTAACCTCCCGCTACATCTAGGTCTGTACCACTAGAGGGAACATGAATGTAATAATAACACTGTATATAGTAACCTCCCGCTACATCTAGGTCTACACCACTAGAGGGAACATGTATGTAATAATAACACTGTATATAGTCACCTCCCGCTACATCTAGCTCTGCACCACTAGAGGGAGCATGAATGTAATAATAACACTGTATATAGTAACCTCCCGCTACATCTAGGTCTGCTCCACTAGAGGGAACATGAATGTAATAATAACACTGTATATAGTAACCTCCCGCTACATCTAGGTCTGCACCACTAGAGGTAACATGTATGTAATAATAACACTTTATATAGTAACCTCCCGCTACATCTAGGTCTGCACCACTAGAGGGAACATGTATGTAATAATAACACTGTATATAGTAACCTCCCGCTACATCTAGGTCTGCACCACTAGAGGGAACATGTATGTAATAATAACACTGTATATAGTAACCTCCCGCTACATCTAGGTCTGCACCACTAGAGGGAACATGAATGTAATAATAACACTGTATATAGTAACCTCCCGCTACATCTAGCTCTGCACCACTACAGGGAACATGAATGTAATAATAACACTGTATATAGTAACCTCCCGCTACATCTAGGTCTGCACCACTACAGGGAACATGTATGTAATAATAACACTGTATATAGTAACCTCCTGCTACATCTAGGTCTGCACCACTAGAAGGAACATGAATGTAATTATAACACTGTATATAGTCACCTCCCGCTACATCTAGGTCTGCACCACTAGAGGGAACATGTATGTAATAATAACACTGTATATAGTAACCTCCCGCTACATCTAGGTCTGCACCACTAGAGGGAACATGTATGTAATAATAACACTGTATATAGTAACCTCCCGCTACATCTAGGTCTGCTCCACTAGAGGGAACATGTATGTAATAATAACACTGTATATAGTAACCTCCCGCTACATCTAGGTCTGCACCACTAGAGGGAACATGAATGTAATAATAACACTGTATATATTAACCTCCCGCTACATCTAGGTCTGCACCACTAGAGGGAACATGTATGTAATAATAACACTGTATATAGTAACCTCCCGCTACATCTAGGTCTGCACCACTAGAGGGAACATGTATGTAATAATAACACTGTATATAGTAACCTCCCGCTACATCTAGGTCTGCACCACTAGAGGGAACATGTATGTAATAATAACACTGTATACAGTAACCTCCCGCTACATCTAGGTCTGCACCACTAGAGGGAACATGTATGTAATAATAACACTGTATATAGTCACCTCCCGCTACATCTAGGTCTGCACCACTAGAGGGAACATGAATGTAATAATAACACTGTATATAGTAACTTCCCGCTACATCTAGGTCTGCACCACTACAGGGAACATGAATGTAATAATAACACTGTATATAGTAACCTCCCGCTACATCTAGCTCTGCACCACTAGAGGGAACATGAATGTAATAATAACACTGTATACAGTAACCTCCCGCTACATCTAGGTCTGCACCACTAGAGGGAACATGTATGTAATAATAACACTGTATATAGTCACCTCCCGCTACTTCTATGTCTGCACCACTAGAGGGAACATGTATGTAATAATAACACTGTATATAGTAACCTCCTGCTACATCTAGGTCTGCTCCACTAGAGGGAACATAAATGTAATAATAACACTGTATATAGTAACCTCCCGCTACATCTAGGTCTGCACCACTAGAGGGAACATGTATGTAATAATAACACTGTATATAGTAACCTCCCGCTACATCTAGGTCTGCACCACTAGAGGGAACATGTATGTAATAATAACACTGTATACAGTAACCTCCCGCTACATCTAGGTCTGCACCACTAGAGGGAACATGTATGTAATAATAACACTGTATATAGTAACCTCCCGCTACATCTAGGTCTGCACCACTAGAGGGAACATGTATGTAATAATAACACTGTATATAGTAACCTCCCGCTACATCTAGGTCTGCACCACTAGAGGGAACATGAATGTAATAATAACACTGTATATAGTAACCTCCCGCTACATCTAGGTCTGCACCACTAGAGGGAACATGAATGTAATAATAACACTGTATATAGTAACCTCCCGCTACATCTAGGTCTGCTCCACTAGAGGGAACATGTATGTAATAATAACACTGTATATATTCCCCTCCCGCTACATCTAGGTCTGCACCACTAGAGGGAACATGTATGTAATAATAACACTGTATATAGTCACCTCCCTCTACATCTAGGTCTGCACCACTAGAGGGAACATGAATGTAATAATAACACTGTATATAGTAACCTCCCGCTACATCTAGGTCTGCACCACTAGAGGGAACATGTATGTAATAATAACACTGTATATAGTCACCTCCCGCTACATCTAGGTCTGCACCACTAGAGGGAACATGAATGTAATAATAACACTGTATATAGTAACCTCTCGCTACATCTAGGTCTGCACCACTAGAGGGAACATGTATGTAATAATAACACTGTATATAGTAACCTCTCGCTACATCTAGCTCTGCACCACTAGAGGGAACATGAATGTAATAATAACACTGTATATAGTAACCTCTCGCTACATCTAGCTCTGCACCACTAGAGGGAACATGTATGTAATAATAACACTGTATATAGTAACCTCTCGCTACATCTAGCTCTGCACCACTAGAGGGAACATGAATGTAATAATAACACTGTATATAGTAACCTCCCGCTACATCTAGGTCTGCACCACTAGAGGGAACATGTATGTAATAATAACACTGTATATAGTCACCTCCCGCTACATCTAGGTCTGCACCACTAGAGGGAACATGAATGTAATAATAACACTGTATATAGTAACCCCCTGCTACATCTAGGTCTGCACCACTAGAGGGAACATGAATGTAATAATAACACTGTATATAGTAACCCCCTGCTACATCTAGGTCTGCACCACTAGAGGGAACATGTATGTAATAATAACACTGTATATAGTAACCTCCCGCTACATCTAGGTCTGCACCACTAGAGGGAACATGTATGTAATAATAACACTGTATATAGTCACCTCCCGCTACATCTAGGTCTGCACCACTAGAGGGAACATGAATGTAATAATAACACTGTATATAGTAACCTCCCGCTACATCTAGGTCTGCACCACTAGAGGGAACATGTATGTAATAATAACACTGTATATAGTCACCTCCCGCTACATCTAGGTCTGCACCACTAGAGGGAACATGAATGTAATAATAACACTGTATATAGTAACCCCCTGCTACATCTAGGTCTGCACCACTAGAGGGAACATGTATGTAATAATAACACTGTATATAGTAACCTCCCGCTACATCTAGGTCTACACCACTAGAGGGAACATGTATGTAATAATAACACTGTATATAGTAACCTCCCGCTACATCTAGGTCTGCACCACTAGAGGGAACATGTATGTAATAATAACACTGTATATAGTAACCTCCCGCTACATCTAGGTCTGCACCACTAGAGGGAACATGTATGTAATAATAACACTGTATATAGTAACCTCTCGCTACATCTAGGTCTGCACCACTAGAGGGAACATGAATGTAATAGTAACACTGTATATAGTAACCTCCCGCTACATCTAGGTCTGCACCACTAGAGGGAACATGAATGTAATAATAACACTGTATATAGTCACCTCCCGCTACATCTAGGTCTGCTCCACTAGAGGGAACATGAATGTAATAATAACACTGTATATAGTAACCTCCAGCTACATCTAGGTCTGCACCACTAGAGGGAACATGTATGTAATACTAACACTGTATATAGTCACCTCCCGCTACATCTAGGTCTGCACCACTAGAGGGAACATGAATGTAATAATAACACTGTATATAGTAACCTCCCGCTACATCTAGGTCTGCACCACTAGAGGGAACATGTATGTAATAATAACACTGTATATAGTCACCTCCCGCTACATCTAGGTCTACACCACTAGAGGGAACATGAATGTAATAATAACACTGTATATAGTAACCTCCCGCTACATCTAGGTCTACACCACTAGAGGGAACATGAATGTAATAATAACACTGTATATAGTAACCTCCCGCTACATCTAGGTCTACACCACTAGAGGGAACATGTATGTAATAATAACACTGTATATAGTCACCTCCCGCTACATCTAGGTCTACACCACTAGAGGGAACATGAATGTAATAATAACACTGTATATAGTAACCTCCAGCTACATCTAGGTCTGCACCACTAGAGGGAACATGTATGTAATTATAACACTGTATATAGTAACCTCTCGCTACATCTAGGTCTGCACCACTAGAGTGAACATGTATGTAATAATAACACTGTATATAGTCACCTCCCGCTACATCTAGGTCTGCTCCACTAGAGGGAACATGAATGTAATAATAACACTTTATATAGTAACCTCCCGCTACATCTAGGTCTGCTCCACTAGAAGGAACATGAATGTAATAATAACACTGTATATAGTAACCTCCCGCTACATCTAGGTCTACACCACTAGAAGGAACATGTATATAATAATAACACTGTATATAGTAACCTCCCGCTACATCTAGGTCTGCACCACTAGAGAGCACATGTATGTAATAATAACACTGTATATAGTAACCTCCAGCTACATCTAGGTCTGCACCACTAGAGGGAACATGTATGTAATAATAACACTGTATATAGTCACCTCCCGCTACATCTAGGTCTGCACCACTAGAGGGACCATGAATGTAATAATAACACTGTATATAGTAACCTCCAGCTACTTCTAGGTCTGCACCACTAGAGGGAACATGTATGTAATAATAACACTGTATATAGTCACCTCCCGCTACATCTAGGTCTGCTCCACTAGAGGGAACATGAATGTAATAATAACACTGTATATAGTAACCTCCAGCTACATCTAGGTCTGCACCACTAGAGGGAACATGTATGTAATTATAACACTGTATATAGTAACCTCTCGCTACATCTAGGTCTGCACCACTAGAGGGAACATGAATGTAATAATAACACTTTATATAGTAACCTCTCGCTACATCTAGGTCTGCACCACTAGAGTGAACATGTATGTAATAATAACACTGTATATAGTAACCTCCCGCTACATCTAGGTCTGCACCACTAGAGGGAACATGAATGTAATAATAACACTTTATATAGTAACCTCCCGCTACATCTAGGTCTGCACCACTAGAGGGAACATGAATGTAATAATAACACTGTATATAGTAACCTCCCGCTACATCTAGGTCTGCACCACTAGAGGGAACATGAATGTAATAATAACACTGTATATAGTAACCTCCCGCTACATCTAGGTCTGCACCACTAGAGGGAACATGTATGTAATAATAACACTGTATATAGTAACCTCCCGCTACATCTAGGTCTGCACCACTAGAGGAAGCATGAATGTAATAATAACACTCTATATAGTCCCCTCCCGCTACATCTAGGTCTGCACCACTAGAGGGAACATGTATGTAATAATAACACTGTTTATAGTCACCTCCCGCTACATCTAGGTCTGCACCACTAGAGGGAACATGTATGTAATAATAACACTGTATATAGTATCCTCCCGCTACATCTAGGTCTGCACCACTAGAGGGAACATGTATGTAATAATAACACTGTTTATAGTCACCTCCCGCTACATCTAGGTCTGCACCACTAGAGGGAGCATGAATGTAATAATAACACTGTATATAGTCATCTCCCGCTACATCTAGGTCTGCACCACTAGAAGGAACATGTATGTAATAATAACACTGTATATAGTCACCTCCCGCTACATCTAGGTCTGCACCACTAGAGGGAACATGAATGTAATAATAACACTGTATATAGTAACCTCTCGCTACATCTAGGTCTGCACCACTAGAGGGAACATGTATGTAATAATAACACTGTATATAGTCACCTCCCGCTACATCTAGCTCTGCACCACTAGAGGGAACATGAATGTAATAATAACACTGTATATTGTAACCTCCCGCTACATCTAGGTCTGCACCACTAGAGGGAACATGTATGTAATAATAACACTGTATATAGTCACCTCCCACTACATCTAGGTCTGCACCACTACAGGGAACATGTATGTAATAATAACACTGTATATAGTAACCTCCCGCTACATCTAGGTCTGTTCCACTAGAGGGAACATGAATGTAATAATAACACTGTATACAGTAACCTCCCGCTACATCTAGGTCTGCACCACTAGAGGGAACATGAATGTAATAATAACACTGTATATAGTCACCTCCCGCTACATCTAGGTCTGCACCACTACAGGGAACATGAATGTAATAATAACACTGTATATAGTAACCTCCCTCTACATCTAGGTCTACACCACTAGAAGGAACATGAATGTAATAATAACACTGTATATAGTAACCTCCCGCTACATCTAGGTCTGCACCACTAGAAGGAACATGTATGTAATAATAACACTATATATAGTAACCTCCCGCTACATCTAGGTCTACACCACTAGAAGGAACATGTATGTAATAATAACACTATATATAGTAACCTCCCGCTACATCTAGCTCTGCACCACTAGAGAGCACATATATGTAATAATAACACTGTATATAGTAACCTCCCGCTACATCTAGGTCTGCACCACTACAGGGAACATGTATGTAATAATAACACTGTATATAGTCACCTCCCGCTACATCTAGGTCTGCACCACTAGAGGGAACATGTATGTAATAATAACACTGTATATAGTAACCTCCCTCTACATCTAGGTCTGCTCCACTAGAGGGAACATGTATGTAATAATAACACTGTATATAGTAACCTCCCGCAACATCTAGGTCTGCTCCACTAGAGGGAACATGTATGTAATAATAACACTATATAGTAACCTCTCGCTACATCTAGGTCTGCACCACTAGAGGGAACATGTATGTATTAATAACACTGTATATAGTAACCTCCCGCTACATCTAGGTCTGCACCACTAGAGGGAACATGTATGTAATAATAACACTGTATATAGTAACCTCCCGCTACATCTAGGTCTGCACCACTAGAGGGAGCATGTATGTAATAATAACACTGTATATAGTCTCCTCCCGCTACATCTAGGTCTACACCACTAGAGGGAACATGTATGTAATAATAACACTGTATATAGTAACCTCCCGCTACATCTAGGTCTACACCACTAGAGGGAACATGAATGTAATAATAACACTGTATATAGTCACCTCCCGCTACATCTAGGTCTGCACCACTAGAGGGAACATGAATGTAATAATAACACTGTATATAGTAACCGCCCGCTACATCTAGGTCTGCACCACTAGAGGGAACATGTATGTAATAATAACACTGTATATAGTAACCTCCCGCTACATCTAGGTCTGCACCACTAGAGGGAACATGTATGTAATAATAACACTGTATATAGTAACCTCCCGCTACATCTAGGTCTGCACCACTAGAGGGAACATGTATGTAATAATAACACTGTATACAGTAACCTCCTGCTACATCTAGGTCTGCACCACTAGAGGGAACATGTATGTAATAATAACACTGTATATAGTCACCTCCCGCTACATCTAGGTCTGCACCACTAGAGGGAACATGAATGTAATAATAACACTGTATATAGTAACTTCCCGCTACATCTAGGTCTGCACCACTACAGGGAACATGAATGTAATAATAACACTGTATATAGTAACCTCCCGCTACATCTAGGTCTGCACCACTAGAGGGAACATGTATGTAATAATAACACTGTATATAGTCACCTCCCGCTACTTCTATGTCTGCACCACTAGAGGGAACATGTATGTAATAATAACACTGTATATAGTAACCTCCTGCTACATCTAGGTCTGCTCCACTAGAGGGAACATAAATGTAATAATAACACTGTATATAGTAACCTCCCGCTACATCTAGGTCTGCACCACTAGAGGGAACATGTATGTAATAATAACACTGTATATAGTAACCTCCCGCTACATCTAGGTCTGCACCACTAGAGGGAACATGTATGTAATAATAACACTGTATACAGTAACCTCCCGCTACATCTAGGTCTGCACCACTAGAGGGAACATGTATGTAATAATAACACTGTATATAGTAACCTCCCGCTACATCTAGGTCTGCACCACTAGAGGGAACATGTATGTAATAATAACACTGTATATAGTAACCTCCCGCTACATCTAGGTCTGCACCACTAGAGGGAACATGAATGTAATAATAACACTGTATATAGTAACCTCCCGCTACATCTAGGTCTGCACCACTAGAGGGAACATGAATGTAATAATAACACTGTATATAGTAACCTCCCGCTACATCTAGGTCTGCTCCACTAGAGGGAACATGTATGTAATAATAACACTGTATATATTCCCCTCCCGCTACATCTAGGTCTGCACCACTAGAGGGAACATGTATGTAATAATAACACTGTATATAGTCACCTCCCTCTACATCTAGGTCTGCACCACTAGAGGGAACATGAATGTAATAATAACACCGTATATAGTAACCTCCCGCTACATCTAGGTCTGCACCACTAGAGGGAACATGTATGTAATAATAACACTGTATATAGTAACCTCCCGCTACATCTAGGTCTGCTCCACTAGAGGGAACATGTATGTAATAATAACACTGTATATAGTCACCTCCCGCTACATCTAGGTCTGCACCACTAGAGGGAACATGAATGTAATAATAACACTGTATATAGTAACCTCCCGCTACATCTAGGTCTGCACCACTAGAGGGAACATGAATGTAATAATAACACTGTATATAGTAACCTCTCGCTACATCTAGGTCTGCACCACTAGAGGGAACATGTATGTAATAATAACACTGTATATAGTAACCTCTCGCTACATCTAGCTCTGCACCACTAGAGGGAACATGAATGTAATAATAACACTGTATATAGTAACCTCCCGCTACATCTAGGTCTGCACCACTAGAGGGAACATGTATGTAATAATAACACTGTATATAGTCACCTCCCGCTACATCTAGGTCTGCACCACTAGAGGGAACATGAATGTAATAATAACACTGTATATAGTAACCTCTCGCTACATCTAGGTCTGCACCACTAGAGGGAACATGTATGTAATAATAACACTGTATATAGTAACCTCTCGCTACATCTAGCTCTGCACCACTAGAGGGAACATGAATGTAATAATAACACTGTATATAGTAACCTCTCGCTACATCTAGCTCTGCACCACTAGAGGGAACATGTATGTAATAATAACACTGTATATAGTAACCTCTCGCTACATCTAGCTCTGCACCACTAGAGGGAACATGAATGTAATAATAACACTGTATATAGTAACCTCCCGCTACATCTAGGTCTGCACCACTAGAGGGAACATGTATGTAATAATAACACTGTATATAGTCACCTCCCGCTACATCTAGGTCTGCACCACTAGAGGGAACATGAATGTAATAATAACACTGTATATAGTAACCCCCTGCTACATCTAGGTCTGCACCACTAGAGGGAACATGAATGTAATAATAACACTGTATATAGTAACCCCCTGCTACATCTAGGTCTGCACCACTAGAGGGAACATGTATGTAATAATAACACTGTATATAGTAACCTCCCGCTACATCTAGGTCTGCACCACTAGAGGGAACATGTATGTAATAATAACACTGTATATAGTCACCTCCCGCTACATCTAGGTCTGCACCACTAGAGGGAACATGAATGTAATAATAACACTGTATATAGTAACCTCCCGCTACATCTAGGTCTGCACCACTAGAGGGAACATGTATGTAATAATAACACTGTATATAGTCACCTCCCGCTACATCTAGGTCTGCACCACTAGAGGGAACATGAATGTAATAATAACACTGTATATAGTAACCCCCTGCTACATCTAGGTCTGCACCACTAGAGGGAACATGTATGTAATAATAACACTGTATATAGTAACCTCCCGCTACATCTAGGTCTACACCACTAGAGGGAACATGTATGTAATAATAACACTGTATATAGTAACCTCCCGCTACATCTAGGTCTGCACCACTAGAGGGAACATGTATGTAATAATAACACTGTATATAGTAACCTCCCGCTACATCTAGGTCTGCACCACTAGAGGGAACATGTATGTAATAATAACACTGTATATAGTAACCTCTCGCTACATCTAGGTCTGCACCACTAGAGGGAACATGAATGTAATAGTAACACTGTATATAGTAACCTCCCGCTACATCTAGGTCTGCACCACTAGAGGGAACATGAATGTAATAATAACACTGTATATAGTCACCTCCCGCTACATCTAGGTCTGCTCCACTAGAGGGAACATGAATGTAATAATAACACTGTATATAGTAACCTCCAGCTACATCTAGGTCTGCACCACTAGAGGGAACATGTATGTAATACTAACACTGTATATAGTCACCTCCCGCTACATCTAGGTCTGCACCACTAGAGGGAACATGAATGTAATAATAACACTGTATATAGTAACCTCCCGCTACATCTAGGTCTGCACCACTAGAGGGAACATGAATGTAATAATAACACTGTATATAGTCACCTCCCGCTACATCTAGGTCTACACCACTAGAGGGAACATGAATGTAATAATAACACTGTATATAGTAACCTCCAGCTACATCTAGGTCTGCACCACTAGAGGGAACATGTATGTAATAATAACACTGTATATAGTCACCTCCCGCTACATCTAGGTCTGCACCACTAGAGGGAACATGAATGTAATAATAACACTGTATATAGTCACCTCCCGCTACATCTAGGTCTGCACCACTAGAGGGAACATGTATGTAATAATAACACTGTATATAGTAACCTCCCGCTACATCTAGGTCTGCACCACTAGAGGGAACATGTATGTAATAATAACACTGTATATAGTCACCTCCCGCTACATCTAGGTCTACACCACTAGAGGGAACATGAATGTAATAATAACACTGTATATAGTAACCTCCCGCTACATCTAGGTCTACACCACTAGAGGGAACATGAATGTAATAATAACACTGTATATAGTAACCTCCCGCTACATCTAGGTCTACACCACTAGAGGGAACATGTATGTAATAATAACACTGTATATAGTCACCTCCCGCTACATCTAGGTCTACACCACTAGAGGGAACATGAATGTAATAATAACACTGTATATAGTAACCTCCAGCTACATCTAGGTCTGCACCACTAGAGGGAACATGTATGTAATTATAACACTGTATATAGTAACCTCTCGCTACATCTAGGTCTGCACCACTAGAGTGAACATGTATGTAATAATAACACTGTATATAGTCACCTCCCGCTACATCTAGGTCTGCTCCACTAGAGGGAACATGAATGTAATAATAACACTTTATATAGTAACCTCCCGCTACATCTAGGTCTGCTCCACTAGAAGGAACATGAATGTAATAATAACACTGTATATAGTAACCTCCCGCTACATCTAGGTCTACACCACTAGAAGGAACATGTATATAATAATAACACTGTATATAGTAACCTCCCGCTACATCTAGGTCTGCACCACTAGAGAGCACATGTATGTAATAATAACACTGTATATAGTAACCTCCAGCTACATCTAGGTCTGCACCACTAGAGGGAACATGTATGTAATAATAACACTGTATATAGTCACCTCCCGCTACATCTAGGTCTGCACCACTAGAGGGACCATGAATGTAATAATAACACTGTATATAGTAACCTCCAGCTACATCTAGGTCTGCACCACTAGAGGGAACATGTATGTAATAATAACACTGTATATAGTCACCTCCCGCTACATCTAGGTCTGCTCCACTAGAGGGAACATGAATGTAATAATAACACTGTATATAGTAACCTCCAGCTACATCTAGGTCTGCACCACTAGAGGGAACATGTATGTAATTATAACACTGTATATAGTAACCTCTCGCTACATCTAGGTCTGCACCACTAGAGGGAACATGTATGTAATAATAACACTGTATATAGTCACCTCCCGCTACATCTAGGTCTGCTCCACTAGAGGCAACATGAATGTAATAATAACACTGTATATAGTAACCTCCCGCTACATCTAGGTCTGCACCACTAGAGGGAACATGAATGTAATAATAACACTTTATATAGTAACCTCTCGCTACATCTAGGTCTGCACCACTAGAGTGAACATGTATGTAATAATAACACTGTATATAGTAACCTCCCGCTACATCTAGGTCTGCACCACTAGAGGGAACATGAATGTAATAATAACACTTTATATAGTAACCTCCCGCTACATCTAGGTCTGCACCACTAGAGGGAACATGAATGTAATAATAACACTGTATATAGTAACCTCCCGCTACATCTAGGTCTGCACCACTAGAGGGAACATGAATGTAATAATAACACTGTATATAGTAACCTCCCGCTACATCTAGGTCTGCACCACTAGAGGGAACATGTATGTAATAATAACACTGTATATAGTAACCTCCCGCTACATCTAGGTCTGCACCACTAGAGGAAGCATGAATGTAATAATAACACTGTATATAGTCCCCTCCCGCTACATCTAGGTCTGCACCACTAGAGGGAACATGTATGTAATAATAACACTGTTTATAGTCACCTCCCGCTACATCTAGGTCTGCACCACTAGAGGGAACATGTATGTAATAATAACACTGTATATAGTATCCTCCCGCTACATCTAGGTCTGCACCACTAGAGGGAACATGTATGTAATAATAACACTGTTTATAGTCACCTCCCGCTACATCTAGGTCTGCACCACTAGAGGGAACATGTATGTAATAATAACACTGTATATAGTCACCTCCCGCTACATCTAGGTCTGCACCACTAGAGGGAGCATGAATGTAATAATAACACTGTATATAGTCATCTCCCGCTACATCTAGGTCTGCACCACTAGAAGGAACATGTATGTAATAATAACACTGTATATAGTCACCTCCCGCTACATCTAGGTCTGCACCACTAGAGGGAACATGAATGTAATAATAACACTGTATATAGTAACCTCTCGCTACATCTAGGTCTGCACCACTAGAGGGAACATGTATGTAATAATAACACTGTATATAGTCACCTCCCGCTACATCTAGCTCTGCACCACTAGAGGGAACATGAATGTAATAATAACACTGTATATTGTAACCTCCCGCTACATCTAGGTCTGCACCACTAGAGGGAACATGTATGTAATAATAACACTGTATATAGTCACCTCCCACTACATCTAGGTCTGCACCACTACAGGGAACATGTATGTAATAATAACACTGTATATAGTAACCTCCCGCTACATCTAGGTCTGTTCCACTAGAGGGAACATGAATGTAATAATAACACTGTATACAGTAACCTCCCGCTACATCTAGGTCTGCACCACTACAGGGAACATGAATGTAATAATAACACTGTATATAGTAACCTCCCTCTACATCTAGGTCTACACCACTAGAAGGAACATGAATGTAATAATAACACTGTATATAGTAACCTCCCGCTACATCTAGGTCTGCACCACTAGAAGGAACATGTATGTAATAATAACACTATATATAGTAACCTCCCGCTACATCTAGGTCTACACCACTAGAAGGAACATGTATGTAATAATAACACTATATATAGTAACCTCCCGCTACATCTAGCTCTGCACCACTAGAGAGCACATATATGTAATAATAACACTGTATATAGTAACCTCCCGCTACATCTAGGTCTGCACCACTACAGGGAACATGTATGTAATAATAACACTGTATATAGTCACCTCCCGCTACATCTAGGTCTGCACCACTAGAGGGAACATGTATGTAATAATAACACTGTATATAGTAACCTCCCTCTACATCTAGGTCTGCTCCACTAGAGGGAACATGTATGTAATAATAACACTGTATATAGTAACCTCCCGCAACATCTAGGTCTGCTCCACTAGAGGGAACATGTATGTAATAATAACACTATATAGTAACCTCTCGCTACATCTAGGTCTGCACCACTAGAGGGAACATGTATGTATTAATAACACTGTATATAGTAACCTCCCGCTACATCTAGGTCTGCACCACTAGAGGGAACATGTATGTAATAATAACACTGTATATAGTAACCTCCCGCTACATCTAGGTCTGCACCACTAGAGGGAGCATGTATGTAATAATAACACTGTATATAGTCTCCTCCCGCTACATCTAGGTCTACACCACTAGAGGGAACATGTATGTAATAATAACACTGTATATAGTAACCTCCCGCTACATCTAGGTCTACACCACTAGAGGGAACATGAATGTAATAATAACACTGTATATAGTCACCTCCCGCTACATCTAGGTCTGCACCACTAGAGGGAACATGAATGTAATAATAACACTGTATATAGTAACCGCCCGCTACATCTAGGTCTGCACCACTAGAGGGAACATGTATGTAATAATAACACTGTATATAGTAACCTCCCGCTACATCTAGGTCTACACCACTAGAGGGAACATGTATGTAATAATAACACTGTATATAGTAACCTCCCGCTACATCTAGGTCTGCACCACTGTAGGGAACATGAATGTAATAATAACACTGTATATAGTAACCTCCCGCTACATCTAGGTCTGCACCACTAGAGGGAACATGAATGTAATAATAACACTGTATATAGTCACCTCCCGCTACATCTAGGTCTGCACCACTAGAGGGAACATGTATGTAATAATAACACTGTATATAGTAACCTCCCGCTACATCTAGGTCTGCACCACTACAGGGAACATGTATGTAATAATAACACTGTATATAATCACCTCCCGCTACATCTAGGTCTGCACCACTAGAGGGAACATGTATGTAATAATAACACTGTATATAGTAACCTCCCGCTACATCTAGGTCTGCACCACTAGAGGGAACATGTATGTAATAATAACACTGTATATAGTAACCTCCCGCTACATCTAGGTCTGCACCACTAGAGGGAACATGAATGTAATAATAACACTGTATATAGTATCCTCCCGCTACATCTAGGTCTGCACCACTAGAGGGATCATGTATGTAATAATAACACTGTATATTGTAACCTCCCGCTACATCTAGGTTTGCACCACTAGAGGGAACATGAATGTAATAATAACACTGTATATAATCACCTCCCGCTACATCTAGGTCTGCACCACTAGAGGGAACATGTATGTAATAATAACACTGTATATAGTAACCTCCCACTACATCTAGGTCTGCACCACTAGAGGGAACATGAATGTAATAATAACACTGTATATAGTAACCTCTCGCTACATCTAGGTCTGCACCACTAGAGGGAACATGTATGTAATAATAACACTGTATATAGTAACCGCCCGCTACATCTAGGTCTGCACCCCTAGAAGGAACATGAATGTAATAATAACACTGTATATAGTAACCTCCCGCTACATCTAGGTCTGCTCCACTAGAGGGAACATGAATGTAATAATAACACTGTATATAGTAACCTCCCGCTACATCTAGGTCTACACCACTAGAGGGAACATGTATGTAATAATAACACTGTATACAGTAACCTCCCGCTACATCTAGGTCTGCACCACAAGAGGGAACATGTATGTAATAATAACACTGTATATAGTAACCTCCCGCTACATCTAGGTCTGCACCACTAGAGGGAACATGTATGTAATAATAACACTGTATATAGTAACCTCCCGCTACATCTAGGTCTGCACCACTAGAGGGAACATGTATGTAATAATAACACTGTATATAGTAACCTCCCGCTACATCTAGGTCTGCTCCACTAGAGGGAACATGTATGTAATAATAACACTGTATATAGTAACCTCCCGCTACATCTAGGTCTGCTCCACTAGAGGGAACATGAATGTAATAATAACACTGTATATAGTAACCTCCCGCTACATCTAGGTCTACACCACTAGAGGGAACATGTATGTAATAATAACACTGTATACAGTAACCTCCCGCTACATCTAGGTCTGCACCACAAGAGGGAACATGTATGTAATAATAACACTGTATATAGTAACCTCCCGCTACATCTAGGTCTGCACCACTAGAGGGAACATGTATGTAATAATAACACTGTATATAGTAACCTCCCGCTACATCTAGGTCTGCACCACTAGAGGGAACATGTATGTAATAATAACACTGTATATAGTAACCTCCCGCTACATCTAGGTCTGCTCCACTAGAGGGAACATGTATGTAATAATAACACTGTATATAGTACCCTCCCGCTACATCTAGGTCTGCACCACTAGAGGGAACATGTATGTAATAATAACACTGTATATAGTCACCTCCCTCTACATCTAGGTCTGCACCACTAGAGGGAACATGTATGTAATAATAACACTGTATATAGTAACCTCCCGCTACATCTAGGTCTGCACCACTAGAGGGAACATGAATGTAATAATAACACTGTATATAGTAACCTCCCGCTACATCTAGGTCTGCTCCACTAGAGGGAACATGTATGTAATAATAACACTGTATATAGTAACCTCCCGCTACATCTAGGTCTGCACCACTAGAGGGAACATGTATGTAATAATAACACTGTATATAGTAACCTCTCGCTACATCTAGCTCTGCACCACTAGAGGGAACATGAATGTAATAATAACACTGTATATAGTAACCCCCTGCTACATCTAGGTCTGCACCACTAGAGGGAACATGTATGTAATAATAACACTGTATATAGTAACCTCCCGCTACATCTAGGTCTACACCACTAGAGGGAACATGTATGTAATAATAACACTGTATATAGTAACCTCCCGCTACATCTAGGTCTGCACCACTAGAGGGAACATGTATGTAATAATAACACTGTATATAGTAACCTCCCGCTACATCTAGGTCTGCACCACTAGAGGGAACATGTATGTAATAATAACACTGTATATAGTAACCTCCCGCTACATCTAGGTCTGCTCCACTAGAGGGAACATGAATGTAATAATAACACTGTATATAGTAACCTCCCGCTACATCTAGGTCTGCACCACTAGAGGGAACATGAATGTAATAATAACACTGTATATAGAAACCTCCCGCTACATCTAGGTCTGCACCACTAGAGGGAACATGAATGTAATAATAACACTGTATATAGTAACCTCCCGCTACATCTAGGTCTGCACCACTAGAGGGAACATGAATGTAATAATAACACTGTATATAGTAACCTCCCACTACATCTAGGTCTGCACCACTAGAGGGAACATGAATGTAATAATAACACTGTATATAGTAACCTCCCGCTACATCTAGGTCTGCACCACTAGAGGGAACATGAATGTAATAATAACACTGTATATAGTAACCTCCCACTACATCTAGGTCTGCACCACTAGAGGGAACATGAATGTAATAATAACACTGTATATAGTAACCTCCCGCTACATCTAGGTCTGCACCACTAGAGGGAACATGTATGTAATAATAACACTGTATATAGTAACCTCCCGCTACATCTAGGTCTGCACCACTAGAGGGAACATGAATGTAATAATAACACTGTATATAGTAACCTCCCGCTACATCTAGGTCTGCACCACTAGAGGGAACATGAATGTAATAATAACACTGTATATAGTAACCTCCCGCTACATCTAGGTCTGCTCCACTAGAGGGAACATGAATGTAATAATAACACTGTATATAGTAACCTCCCGCTACATCTAGGTCTGCACCACTAGAGGGAACATGTATGTAATAATAACACTGTATATAGTAACCTCCCGCTACATCTAGGTCTGCACCACTAGAAGGAACATGAATGTAATAATAACACTGTATATAGTAACCTCCCGCTACATCTAGGTCTGCACCACTAGAGGGAACATGTATGTAATAATAACACTGTATATAGTAACCTCCCGCTACATCTAGGTCTGCTCCACTAGAGGGAACATGTATGTAATAATAACACTGTATATAGTAACCTCTCGCTACATCTAGGTCTGCACCACTAGAGTGAACATGTATGTAATAATAACACTGTATATAGTAACCTTCCGCTACATCTAGGTCTGCACCACTAGAGGGAACATGAATGTAATAATAACACTGTATATAGTAACCTCCCGCTACATCTAGGTCTACACCACTAGAGGGAACATGTATGTAATAATAACACTGTATATAGTAACCTCCCGCTACATCTAGGTCTACACCACTAGAGGGAACATGTATGTAATAATAACACTGTATATAGTAACCTCCCGCTACATCTAGGTCTGCACCACTAGAGGGAACATGTATGTAATAATAACACTGTATATAGTAACCTCCCGCTACATCTAGGTCTGCACCACTAGAGGGAACATGTATGTAATAATAACACTGTATATAGTAACCTCCCGCTACATCTAGGTCTGCTCCACTAGAGGGAACATGTATGTAATAATATCACTGTATATAGTAACCTCCCGCTACATCTAGGTCTGCACCACTAGAGGGAACATGTATGTAATAATAACACTGTATATAGTAACCTCCCGCTACATCTAGGTCTGCACCACTAGAGGGAACATGTATGTAATAATAACACTGTATATAGTAACCTCCCGCTACATCTAGGTCTGCACCACTACAGGGAACATGTATGTAATAATAACACTGTATATAGTAACCTCCCGCTACATCTAGGTCTGCACCACTAGAGGGAACATGAATGTAATAATAACACTGTATATAGTAACCTCCCGCTACATCTAGGTCTGCACCACTAGAGGGAACATGTATGTAATAATAACACTGTATATAGTCACCTCCCGCTACATCTAGGTCTGCACCACTAGAGGGAACATGTATGTAATAATAACACTGTATATAGTAAACTCCCGCTACATCTAGGTCTGCACCACTAGAGGGAACATGAATGTAATAATAACACTGTATATAGTAACCTCCCGCTACATCTAGGTCTGCACCACTAGAGGGAACATGTATGTAATAATAACACTGTATATAGTCACCTCCCGCTACATCTAGGTCTGCACCACTAGAGGGAACATGAATGTAATAATAACACTGTATATAGTAACCTCCCGCTACATCTAGGTCTGCACCACTAGAGGGAACATGTATGTAATAATAACACTGTATATAGTAACCCCCTGCTACATCTAGGTCTACACCACTAGAGGGAACATGTATGTAATAATAACACTGTATATAGTAACCTCCCGCTACATCTAGGTCTGCACCACTAGAGGGAACATGAATGTAATAATAACACTGTATATAGTAACCTCCCGCTACATCTAGGTCTACACCCCTAGAGGGAACATGAATGTAATAATAACACTGTATATAGTAACCTCCCGCTACATCTTTGTCTACACCACTAGAGGGAACATGTATGTAATAATAACACTGTATATAGTAACCCCCTGCTACATCTAGGTCTGCACCACTAGAGGGAACATGTATGTAATAATAACACTGTATATAGTAACCTCCCGCTACATCTAGGTCTGCACCACTAGAGGGAACATGAATGTAATAATAACACTGTATATAGTAACCTCCCGCTACATCTAGGTCTACACCCCTAGAGGGAACATGAATGTAATAATAACACTGTATATAGTAACCTCCCGCTACATCTTTGTCTACACCACTAGAGGGAACATGTATGTAATAATAACACTGTATATAGTAACCTCCCGCTACATCTAGGTCTGCACCACTAGAAGGAACATGAATGTAATAATAACACTGTATATAGTAACCTACCGCTACATCTTTGTCTACACCACTAGAGGGAACATGTATGTAATAATAACACTGTATATAGTAACCTCCCGCTACATCTAGGTCTGCACCACTAGAGGGAACATGTATGTAATAATAACACTGTATATAGTAACCTCCCGCTACATCTAGGTCTGCACCACTATAGGGAACATGAATGTAATAATAATACTGTATATAGTAACCTCCCGCTACATCTAGGTCTGCACCACTAGAGGGAACATGAATGTAATAATAACACTGTATATAGTAACCTCCCGCTACATCTAGGTCTGCACCACTAGAGGGAACATGAATGTAATAATAACACTGTATATAGTCACCTCCCGCTACATCTAGCTCTGCACCACTAGAGGGAACATGTATATAATAATAACACTGTATATAGTAACCTCCTGCTACATCTAGGTCTGCACCACTAGAGGGAACATGAATGTAATAATAACACTGTATATTGTAACCTCTCACTACATCTAGGTCTGCACCACTAGAAGGAACATGAATGTAATAATAACACTGTATATAGTAACCTCCCGCTACATCTTTGTCTACACCACTAGAGGGAACATGTATGTAATAATAATACTGTATACAGTAACCTCCCGCTACATCTAGGTCTGCACCACTATAGGGAACATGAATGTAATAATAACACTGTATATAGTAACCTCCCGCTACATCTAGGTCTGCTCCACTAGAGGGAACATGTATGTAATAATAACACTGTATATAGTAACCTCCTGCTACATCTAGGTCTGCACCACTAGAGGGAACATGAATGTAATAATAACACTGTATATAGTAACCTCCCGCTACATCTAGGTCTGCACCACTAGAGGGAACATGAATGTAATAATAACACTGTATATAGTAACCTCCCACTACATCTAGGTCTGCACCACTAGAGGGAACATGTATGTAATAATAACACTGTATATAGTAACCTCCTGCTATATCTAGCTCTGCACCACTAGAGGGAACATGTATGTAATAATAACACTGTATATAGTAACCTCCCGCTATATCTAGGTCTGCACCACTACAGGGAACATGTATGTAATAATAACACTGTATATAGTCACCTCCCGCTACATCTAGGTCTGCACCACTAGAGGGAACATGTATGTAATAATAACACTGTATATAGTAACCTCCCGCTACATCTAGGTCTGCTCCACTAGAGGGAACATGTATGTAATAATAACACTGTATATAGTAACCTCCCGCTACATCTAGGTCTACACCACTACAGGGAACATGAATGTAATAATAACACTGTATATAGTAACCCCCTGCTACATCTAGGTCTGCACCACTAGAGGGAACATGTATGTAATAATAACACTGTATATAGTAACCTCCCGCTACATCTAGGTCTACACCACTAGAGGGAACATGTATGTAATAATAATACTGTATACTGTAACCTCCCGTTACATCTAGGTCTGCACCACTAGAGGGAACATGTATGTAATAATAACACTGTATATAGTAACCTCCCGCTACATCTAGGTCTGCACCACTAGAGGGAACATGTATGTAATAATAACACTGTATATAGTAACCTCCCGCTACATCTAGGTCTGCACCACTAGAGGGAACATGAATGTAATAATAACACTGTATATAGTCACCTCCCGCTACATCTAGTTCTGCACCACTAGAGGGAACATGAATGTAATAATAACACTGTATATAGTAACCTCTCGCTACATCTAGGTCTGCACCACTAGAGGGAACATGTATGTAATAATAACACTGTATATAGTAACCTCCTGCTATATCTAGCTCTGCACCACTAGAGAGCACATGTATGTAATAATAACACTGTATATAGTAACCTCCCGCTATATTTAGGTCTGCACCACTACAGGGAACATGTATGTAATAATAACACTGTATATAGTCACCTCCCGCTACATCTAGGTCTGCACCACTAGAGGGAACATGTATGTAATAATAACACTGTATATAGTAACCTCCCGCTACATCTAGGTCTACACCACTAGAGGGAACATGTATGTAATAATAACACTGTATATAGTAACCTCCCGCTACATCTAGGTCTGCACCACTACAGGGAACATGTATGTAATAATAACACTGTATACAGTAACCTCCCGCTACATCTAGGTCTGCACCACTAGAGGGAACATGAATGTAATAATAACACTGAATATAGTAATCTCCCGCTACATCTAGGTCTGCACCACTAGAGGGAGCATGAATGTAATAATAACACTGTATATAGTAACCTCCCGCTACATCTAGGTCTGCACCACTAGAGGGAACATGAATGTAATAATAACACTGTATATAGTAACCTCCCGCTACATCTAGGTCTGCACCACTAGAGGGAACATGAATGTAATAATAACACTGTATATAGTAACCCCCTGCTACATCTAGGTCTACACCACTAGAGGGAGCATGAATGTAATAATAACACTGTATATAGTAACCTCCCGCTACATCTAGGTCTGCACCACTAGAGGGAACATGAATGTAATAATAACACTGTATATAGTAACCTCCCGCTACATCTAGGTCTGCACCACTAGAGGGAACATGAATGTAATAATAACACTGTATATAGTAACCTCCCGCTACATCTAGGTCTGCACCACTAGAGGGAACATGAATGTAATAATAACACTGTATATAGTAACCTCCCGCTACATCTAGGTCTGCACCACTAGAGGGAACATGAATGTAATAATAACACTGAATATAGTAATCTCCCGCTACATCTAGGTCTGCACCACTAGAGGGAGCATGAATGTAATAATAACACTGTATATAGTAACCTCCCGCTACATCTAGGTCTGCACCACTAGAGGGAACATGAATGTAATAATAACACTGTATATAGTAACCTCCCGCTACATCTAGGTCTGCACCACTAGAGGGAACATGAATGTAATAATAACACTGTATATAGTAACCTCCCGCTACATCTAGGTCTTCACCACTAGAAGGAACATGTATGTAATAATAACACTGTATATAGTCACCTCCCGCTACATCTAGGTCTGCACCACTAGAGGGAACATGAATGTAATAATAACACTGTATATAGTAACCTCCCGCTACATCTAGGTCTTCACCACTAGAAGGAACATGTATGTAATAATAACACTGTATATAGTCACCTCCCGCTACATCTAGGTCTGCACCACTAGAGGGAACATGTATATAATAATAACACTGTATATAGTAACCTCCTGCTACATCTAGGTCTGCACCACTAGAGGGAACATGAATGTAATAATAACACTGAATATAGTAATCTCCCGCTACATCTAGGTCTGCACCACTTGAGGGAGCATGAATGTAATAATAACACTGTATATAGTAACCTCCCGCTACATCTAGGTCTGCACCACTAGAGGGAACATGTATGTAATAATAACACTGTATATAGTCACCTCCCGCTACATCTAGGTCTGCACCACTAGAGGGAACATGAATGTAATAATAACACTGTATATAGTAACCTCCCGCTACATCTAGGTCTGCACCACTAGAGGGAACATGAATGTAATAATAACACTGTATATAGTAACCTCCCGCTACATCTAGGTCTTCACCACTAGAAGGAACATGTATGTAATAATAACACTGTATATAGTCACCTCCCGCTACATCTAGGTCTGCACCACTAGAGGGAACATGAATGTAATAATAACACTGTATATAGTCACCTCCCGCTACATCTAGGTCTGCACCACTACAGGGAACATGAATGTAATAATAACACTGTATATAGTAACCTCCCGCTACATCTAGGTCTGCACCACTAGAAGGAACATGAATGTAATAATAACACTGTATATAGTAACCTCCCGCTACATCTTTGTCTACACCACTAGAGGGAACATGTATGTAATAATAATACTGTATACAGTAACCTCCCGCTACATCTAGGTCTGCACCACTAGAGGGAACATGAATGTAATAATAACACTGTATATAGTAACCTCCCACTACATCTAGGTCTGCACCACTAGAGGGAACATGTATGTAATAATAACACTGTATATAGTAACCTCCTGCTATATCTAGCTCTGCACCACTAGAGGGAACATGTATGTAATAATAACACTGTATATAGTAACCTCCCGCTATATCTAGGTCTGCACCACTACAGGGAACATGTATGTAATAATAACACTGTATATAGTCACCTCCCGCTACATCTAGGTCTACACCACTAGAGGGAACATGTATGTAATAATAATACTGTATACTGTAACCTCCCGCTACATCTAGGTCTGCACCACTAGAGGGAACATGTATGTAATAATAACACTGCATATAGTAACCTCCCGCTACATCTAGGTCTGCACCACTAGAGGGAACATGTATGTAATAATAACACTGTATATAGTAACCTCCCGCTACATCTAGGTCTGCACCACTAGAGGGAACATGTATGTAATAATAACACTGTATATAGTAACCTCCTGCTATATCTAGGTCTGCACCACTACAGGGAACATGTATGTAATAATAACACTGTATATAGTCACCTCCCGCTACATCTAGGTCTACACCACTAGAGGGAACATGTATGTAATAATAACACTGTATATAGTAACCTCCCGCTACATCTAGGTCTGCACCACTAGAGGGAACATGTATGTAATAATAACACTGTATATAGTAACCCCCTGCTACATCTAGGTCTACACCACTAGAGGGAACATGTATGTAATAATAACACTGTATATAGTAACCTCCCGCTACATCTAGGTCTGCACCACTAGAGGGAACATGTATGTAATAATAACACTGTATATAGTAACCTCCCGCTACATCTAGGTCTGCACCACTAGAGGGAACATGAATGTAATAATAACACTGTATATAGTAACCTCCCTCTACATCTAGGTCTACACCACTACAGGGAACATGTATGTAATAATAACACTGTATATAGTAACCCCCTGCTACATCTAGGTCTGCACCACTAGAGGGAACATGTATGTAATAATAACACTGTATATAGTAACCTCCCGCTACATCTAGGTCTGCACCACTAGAGGGAACATGTGTGTAATAATAACACTGTATATAGTAACCTCCCGCTACATCTAGGTCTGCACCACTACAGGGAACATGTATGTAATAATAACACTGTATATAGTCACCTCCCGCTACATCTAGGTCTGCACCACTAGAGGGAACATGTATGTAATAATAACACTGTATATAGTAACCTCCCGCTACATCTAGGTCTGCACCACTAGAGGGAACATGTATGTAATAATAACACTGTATATAGTAACCTCCCGCTACATCTAGGTCTGCACCACTAGAGGGAACATGAATGTAATAATAACACTATATATAGTAACCTCCCGCTACATCTAGGTCTGCACCACTAGAGGGAACATGTATGTAATAATAACACTGTATACAGTAACCTCCCGCTACATCTAGGTCTGCACCACTAGAGGGAACATGTATGTAATAATAACACTGTATATAGTAACCTCCCGCTACATCTAGGTCTGCACCACTAGAGGGAACATGTATGTAATAATAACACTGTATATAGTAACCTCCCGCTACATCTAGGTCTGCACCACTAGAGGGAACATGAATGTAATAATAACACTGTATACAGTAACCTCCCGCTACATCTAGGTCTGCACCACTAGAGGGAACATGTATGTAATAATAACACTGTATATAGTAACCTCCCGCTACATCTAGGTCTGCACCACTAGAGGGAACATGTATGTAATAATAACACTGTATATAGTAACCTCCCGCTACATCTAGGTCTGCTCCACTAGAGGGAACATGTATGTAATAATAACACTGTATATAGTAACCTCCCGCTACATCTAGGTCTGCTCCACTAGAGGGAACATGTATGTAATAATAACACTGTATATAGTAACCTCCCGCTACATCTAGGTCTGCACCACTAGAGGGAACATGTATGTAATAATAACACTGTATATAGTAACCTCCCGCTACATCTAGCTCTGCACCACTAGAGGGAACATGTATGTAATAATAACACTGTATATAGTAACCTCCCGATACATCTAGGTCTGCACCACTAGAGGGAACATGTATGTAATAATAACACTGTATATAGTAACCTCCCGCTACATCTAGGTCTACACCACTAGAGGGAACATGTATGTAATAATAACACTGTATATAGTCACCTCCCGCTACATCTAGGTCTGCACCACTAGAGGGAACATGTATGTAATAATAACACTGTATATAGTAACCTCCCGCTACATCTAGGTCTGCACCACTAGAGGGAACATGTATGTAATAATAACACTGTATATAGTAACCTCCCGCTACTTCTAGGTCTGCTCCACTAGAGGGAACATGTATGTAATAATAACACTGTATATAGTAACCTCCCGCTACATCTAGGTCTGCACCACTAGAGGGAACATGTATGTAATAATAACACTGTATATAGTAACCTCCCGCTACATCTAGGTCTGCACCACTAGAGGGAACATGTATGTAATAATAACACTGTATATAGTAACCTCCCGCTACATCTAGGTCTGCTCCACTAGAGGGAACATGAATGTAATAATAACACTGTATATAGTCACCTCCCGCTACTTCTAGGTCTGCACCACTAGAGGGAACATGAATGTAATAATAACACTGTATATAGTAACCTCCCGCTACATCTAGGTCTGCACCACTACAGGGAACATGTATGTAATAATAACACTGTATATAGTAACCCCCTGCTACATCTAGGTCTGCACCACTAGAAGGAACATGAATGTAATAATAACACTGTATATAGTAACCTCCCGCTACATCTAGGTCTACACCACTAGAGGGAACATGAATGTAATAATAACACTGTATATAGTAACCTCCCGCTACATCTAGGTCTACACCACTAGAGGGAACATGAATGTAATAATAACACTGTATATAGTCACCTCCCGCTACATCTAGGTCTGCACCACTAGAGGGATCATGTATGTAATAATAACACTGTATATAGTAACCTCCCGCTACATCTAGGTCTGCACCACTAGAGGGAACATGAATATAATAATAACACTGTATATAGTAACCTCCCGCTACATCTAGATCTGCACCACTAGAGGGAACATGTATGTAATAATAACACTGTATATAGTAACCCCCTGCTACATCTAGGTCTGCACCACTAGAGGGAACATGTATGTAATAATAACACTGTATATAGTAACCTCCCGCTATATCTAGGTCTGCACCACTAGAGGGAACATGTGTGTAATAATAACACTGTATATAGTAACCTCCCGCTACATCTAGGTCTGCACCACTACAGGGAACATGTATGTAATAATAACACTGTATATAGTCACCTCCCGCTACATCTAGGTCTACACCACTAGAGGGAACATGTATGTAATAATAACACTGTATATAGTAACCTCCCGCTACATCTAGGTCTGCACCACTAGAGGGAACATGTATATAATAATAACACTGTATATAGTCACCTCCCGCTACATCTAGGTCTGCACCACTAGAGGGAACATGTATGTAATAATAACACTGTATATAGTAACCTCCCGCTACTTCTAGGTCTGCTCCACTAGAGGGAACATGAATGTAATAATAACACTGTATATAGTAACCTCCCGCTACATCTAGGTCTGCACCACTAGAGGGAACATGTATGTAATAATAACACTGTATATAGTAACCTCCCGCTACATCTAGGTCTGCACCACTAGAGGGAACATGTATGTAATAATAACACTGTATATAGTAACCTCCCGCTACATCTAGGTCTGCTCCACTAGAGGGAACATGAATGTAATAATAACACTGTATATAGTCACCTCCCGCTACTTCTAGGTCTGCACCACTAGAGGGAACATGAATGTAATAATAACACTGTATATAGTAACCTCCCGCTACATCTAGGTCTGCACCACTAGAGGGAACATGAATATAATAATAACACTGTATATAGTAACCTCCCGCTACATCTAGGTCTGCACCACTAGAGGGAACATGTATGTAATAATAACACTGTATATAGTATCCTCCTGCTACATCTAGGTCTACTCCACTAGAGGGAACATGAATGTAATAATAACACTGTATATAGTCACCTCCCGCTACATCTAGTTCTGCACCACTAGAGGGAACATGTATGTAATAATAACACTGTATATAGTAACCTCCTGCTATATCTAGCTCTGCACCACTAGAGAGCACATGTATGTAATAATAACACTGTATATAGTAACCTCCCGCTATATCTAGGTCTGCACCACTACAGGGAACATGTATGTAATAATAACACTGTATATAGTAACCTCCCGCTACATCTAGGTCTACACCACTAGAGGGAACATGTATGTAATAATAACACTGTATATAGTAACCTCCCGCTACATCTAGGTCTGCACCACTAGAGGGAACATGTATATAATAATAACACTGTATATAGTCACCTCCCGCTACATCTAGGTCTGCACCACTAGAGGGAACATGTATGTAATAATAACACTGTATATAGTAACCTCCCGCTACATCTAGGTCTGCACCACTAGAGGGAACATGTATGTAATAATAACACTGTATATAGTAACCTCCCGCTACTTCTAGGTCTGCTCCACTAGAGGGAACATGAATGTAATAATAACACTGTATATAGTAACCTCCCGCTACATCTAGGTCTGCACCACTAGAGGGAACATGTATGTAATAATAACACTGTATATAGTAACCTCCCGCTACATCTAGGTCTGCACCACTAGAGGGAACATGTATGTAATAATAACACTGTATATAGTAACCTCCCGCTACATCTAGGTCTGTTCCACTAGAGGGAACATGAATGTAATAATAACACTGTATATAGTAACCTCCCGCTACATCTAGGTCTGCACCACTAGAGGGAACATGTATGTAATAATAACACTGTATATAGTAACCTCCCGCTACATCTAGGTCTGCACCACTAGAGGGAACATGTATGTAATAATAACACTGTTTATAGTAACCTCCCGCTACATCTAGGTCTGTTCCACTAGAGGGAACATGAATGTAATAATAACACTGTATATAGTAACCTCCCGCTACATCTAGGTCTGCACCACTAGAGGGAACATGTATGTAATAATAACACTGTATATAGTAACCTCCCGCTACATCTAGGTCTGCACCACTAGAGGGAACATGTATGTAATAATAACACTGTTTATAGTAACCTCCCGCTACATCTAGGTCTGTTCCACTAGAGGGAACATGAATGTAATAATAACACTGTATATAGTAACCTCCCGCTACATCTAGGTCTGCTCCACTAGAGGGAACATGAATGTAATAATAACACTGTATATAGTCACCTCCCGCTACTTCTAGGTCTGCACCACTAGAGGGAACATGAATGTAATAATAACACTGTATATAGTAACCTCCCGCTACATCTAGGTCTGCACCACTAGAGGGAACATGTATGTAATAATAACACTGTATATAGTAACCTCCCGCTACATCTAGGTCTACACCACTACAGGGAACATGTATGTAATAATAACACTGTATATAGTAACCTCCCGCTACATCTAGGTCTGCACCACTAGAGGGAACATGTATGTAATAATAACACTGTATATAGTAACCTCCCGCTACATCTAGGTCTGCACTACTAGAGGGAACATGAATATAATAATACTGTATATAGTAACCTCCCGCTACATCTAGATCTGCACCACTAGAGGGAACATGTATGTAATAATAACACTGTATATAGTAACCCCCTGCTACATCTAGGTCTGCACCACTAGAGGGAACATGTATGTAATAATAACACTGTATATAGTAACCTCCCGCTACATCTAGGTCTGCACCACTAGAGGGAACATGAATGTAATAATAACACTGTATATAGTAACCTCCCGCTACATCTAGGTCTGCACCACTAGAGGGAACATGAATGTAATAATAACACTGTATATAGTAACCTCCAGCTACATCTAGGTCTGCACCACTAGAGGGAACATGTATGTAATAATAACACTGTATATAGTAACCTCCCGCTACATCTAGGTCTGCACCACTAGAGGGAACATGTATGTAATAATAACACTGTATATAGTAACCTCCCGCTACATCTAGGTCTGCACCACTAGAGGGAACATGTGTGAAATAATAACACTGTATATAGTAACCTCCCGCTACATCTAGGTCTGCACCACTACAGGGAACATGTATGTAATAATAACACTGTATATAGTCACCTCCCGCTACATCTAGGTCTGCACCACTAGAGGGAACATGTATGTAATAATAACACTGTATATAGTAACCTCCCGCTACATCTAGGTCTGCACCACTAGAGGGAACATGTATGTAATAATAACACTGTATATAGTAACCTCCCGCTACATCTAGGTCTGCACCACTAGAGGGAACATGAATGTAATAATAACACTGTATATAGTAACCTCTCGCTACATCTAGGTCTGCACCACTAGAGGTAACATGAATGTAATAATAACACTGTATATAGTAACCTCCCGCTACATCTAGGTCTGCACCACTAGAGGGAACATGTATGTAATAATAACACTGTATATAGTAACCTCCCGCTACATCTAGGTCTGCTCCACTAGAGGGAACATGTATGTAATAATAACACTGTATATAGTAACCTCCCGCTACATCTAGGTCTGCTCCACTAGAGGGAACATGTATGTAATAATAACACTGTATATAGTAACCTCCCGCTACATCTAGGTCTGCACCACTAGAGGGAACATGTATGTAATAATAACACTGTATATAGTAACCTCCCGCTACATCTAGCTCTGCACCACTAGAGGGAACATGTATGTAATAATAACACTGTATATAGTAACCTCCCGATACATCTAGGTCTGCACCACTAGAGGGAACATGTATGTAATAATAACACTGTATATAGTAACCTCCCGCTACATCTAGGTCTACACCACTAGAGGGAACATGTATGTAATAATAACACTGTATATAGTAACCTCCCGCTACATCTAGGTCTGCACCACTAGAGGGAACATGTATATAATAATAACACTGTATATAGTCACCTCCCGCTACATCTAGGTCTGCACCACTAGAGGGAACATGTATGTAATAATAACACTGTATATAGTAACCTCCCGCTACATCTAGGTCTGCACCACTAGAGGGAACATGTATGTAATAATAACACTGTATATAGTAACCTCCCGCTACTTCTAGGTCTGCTCCACTAGAGGGAACATGAATGTAATAATAACACTGTATATAGTAACCTCCCGCTACATCTAGGTCTGCACCACTAGAGGGAACATGTATGTAATAATAACACTGTATATAGTAACCTCCCGCTACATCTAGGTCTGCACCACTAGAGGGAACATGTATGTAATAATAACACTGTATATAGTAACCTCCCGCTACATCTAGGTCTGCTCCACTAGAGGGAACATGAATGTAATAATAACACTGTATATAGTCACCTCCCGCTACTTCTAGGTCTGCACCACTAGAGGGAACATGAATGTAATAATAACACTGTATATAGTAACCTCCCGCTACATCTAGGTCTGCACCACTAGAGGGAACATGTATGTAATAATAACACTGTATATAGTCACCTCCCGCTACATCTAGGTCTACACCACTAGAGGGAACATGAATGTAATAATAACACTGTATATAGTAACCTCCCGCTACATCTAGTTCTGCACCACTAGAGGGAACATGTATGTAATAATAACACTGTATATAGTAACCTCCTGCTATATCTAGCTCTGCACCACTAGAGAGCACATGTATGTAATAATAACACTGTATATAGTAACCTCCCGCTATATCTAGGTCTGCACCACTACAGGGAACATGTATGTAATAATAACACTGTATATAGTCACCTCCCGCTACATCTAGGTCTACACCACTAGAGGGAACATGTATGTAATAATAACACTGTATATAGTAACCTCCCGCTACATCTAGGTCTGCTCCACTAGAGGGAACATGAATGTAATAATAACACTGTATATAGTCCCCTCCCGCTACATCTAGGTCTGCACCACTAGAGGGAACATGTATGTAATAATAACACTGTATATAGTCACCTCCCGCTACATCTAGGTCTGCACCACTAGAGGGAACATGTGTGTAATAATAACACTGTATATAGTCACCTCCCACTACATCTAGGTCTGCACCACTAGAGGGAACATGTATGTAATAATAACACTGTATATAGTAACCTCCAGCTACATCTAGGTCTGCACCACTAGAGGGAACATGAATGTAATAATAACACTGTATATAGTAACCTCCCGCTACATCTAGGTCTGCACCACTAGAGGGAACATGTATGTAATAATAACACTGTATATAGTCACCTCCCGCTACATCTAGGTCTACACCACTAGAGGGAACATGAATGTAATAATAACACTGTATATAGTCACCTCCCGCTACATCTAGTTCTGCACCACTAGAGGGAACATGTATGTAATAATAACACTGTATATAGTAACCTCCTGCTATATCTAGCTCTGCACCACTAGAGAGCACATGTATGTAATAATAACACTGTATATAGTAACCTCCCGCTATATCTAGGTCTGCACCACTACAGGGAACATGTATGTAATAATAACACTGTATATAGTCACCTCCCGCTACATCTAGGTCTACACCACTAGAGGGAACATGTATGTAATAATAACACTGTATATAGTAACCTCCCGCTACATCTAGGTCTGCACCACTAGAGGGAACATGTATGTAATAATAACACTGTATATAGTAACCTCCCGCTACGTCTAGGTCTGCACCACTAGAGGGAACATGTATGTAATATAACACTGTATATAGTAACCTCCCGCTACATCTAGGTCTGCACCACTAGAGGGAACATGAATGTAATAATAACACTGTATATAGTCACCTCCCGCTACATCTAGTTCTGCACCACTAGAGAGAACATGAATGTAATAATAACACTGTATATAGTAACCTCCCGCTATATCTAGGTCTGCACCACTACAGGGAACATGTATGTAAAAATAACACTGTATATAGTCACCTCCCGCTACATCTAGGTCTACACCACTAGAGGGAACATGTATGTAATAATAACACTGTATATAGTAACCTCCCGCTACATCTAGGTCTGCTCCACTAGAGGGAACATGTATGTAATAATAACACTGTATATAGTAACCTCCCGCTACATCTAGGTCTGCACCACTAGAGGGAACATGTATGTAATAATAACACTGTATATAGTAACCTCCCGCTACATCTAGGTCTGCAGCACTAGAGGGAACATGAATGTAATAATAACACTGTATATAGTAACCTCCTGCTACATCTAGGTCTGCACCACTAGAGGGAACATGTATGTAATAATAACACTGTATATAGTAACCTCCCGCTACATCTAGGTCTGCACCACTAGAGGGAACATGTATGTAATAATAACACTGTATATAGTAACCTCCCGCTACATCTAGGTCTGCACCACTAGAGGGAACATGAATGTAATAATAATACTGTATATAGTCACCTCCCTCTACATCTAGGTCTGCACCACTAGAGGGAACATGTATGTAATAATAACACTGTATATAGTAACCTCCCGCTACATCTAGGTCTGCACCACTAGAGGGAACATGAATGTAATAATAATACTGTATATAGTAACCCCCTGCTACATCTAGGTCTGCACCACTAGAGGGAACATGTATGTAATAATAACACTGTATATAGTAACCTCCCGCTACATCTAGGTCTGCAGCACTAGAGGGAACATGAATGTAATAATAACACTGTATATAGTAACCTCCCGCTACATCTAGGTCTGCACCACTACAGGGAACATGAATGTAATAATAACACTGTATATAGTCACCTCCCGCTACATCTAGGTCTGCACCACTACAGGGAACATGTATGTAATAATAACACTGTATATAGTAACCTCCCGGTACATCTAGGTCTGCACCACTAGAGGGAACATGTATGTAATAATAACACTGTATATAGTAAGCTCCCGCTACATCTAGGTCTGCACCACTAGAGGGAACATGTATGTAATAATAACACTGTATATAGTAACCTCTCGCTACATCTAGGTCTGCACCACTAGAAGGAACATGTATGTAATAATAACACTGTATATAGTCACCTCCCGCTACATCTAGGTCTGCACCACTAGAGGGAACATGAATGTAATAATAATACTGTATATAGTCACCTCCCTCTACATCTAGGTCTGCACCACTAGAGGGAACATGTATGTAATAATAACACTGTATATAGTAACCTCCCGCTACATCTAGGTCTGCACCACTAGAGGGAACATGTATGTAATAATAACACTGTATATAGTAACCTCCCGCTACATCTAGGTCTGCAGCACTGGAAGGAACATGAATGTAATAATAACACTGTATATAGTAACCTCCCGCTACATCTAGGTCTGCACCACTAGAGGGAACATGTATGTAATAATAACACTGTATATAGTAACCTCCCGCTACATCTAGGTCTGCACCACTAGAGGGAACATGAATGTAATAATAACACTGTATATAGTCACCTCCCTCTACATCTAGGTCTGCACCACTAGAGGGAACATGAATGTAATAATAACACTGTATATAGTAACCTCCCGCTACATCTAGGTCTGCACCACTAGAGGTAACATGAATGTAATAATAACACTGTATATAGTAACCTCCCTCTACATCTAGGTCTACACCACTACAGGGAACATGTATGTAATAATAACACTGTATATAGTAACCCCCTGCTACATCTAGGTCTGCACCACTAGAGGGAACATGTATGTAATAATAACACTGTATATAGTAACCTCCCGCTACATCTAGGTCTGCACCACTAGAGGGAACATGTGTGAAATAATAACACTGTATATAGTAACATCCCGCTACATCTAGGTCTGCACCACTACAGGGAACATGTATGTAATAATAACACTGTATATAGTCACCTCCCGCTACATCTAGGTCTGCACCACTAGAGGGAACATGTATGTAATAATAACACTGTATATAGTAACCTCCCGCTACATCTAGGTCTGCACCACTAGAGGGAACATGTATGTAATAATAACACTGTATATAGTAACCTCCCGCTACATCTAGGTCTGCACCACTAGAGGGAACATGAATGTAATAATAACACTGTATATAGTAACCTCTCGCTACATCTAGGTCTGCACCACTAGAGGTAACATGAATGTAATAATAACACTGTATATAGTAACCTCCCGCTACATCTAGGTCTGCACCACTAGAGGGAACATGTATGTAATAATAACACTGTATATAGTAACCTCCCGCTACATCTAGGTCTGCTCCACTAGAGGGAACATGTATGTAATAATAACACTGTATATAGTAACCTCCCGCTACATCTAGGTCTGCTCCACTAGAGGGAACATGTATGTAATAATAACACTGTATATAGTAACCTCCCGCTACATCTAGGTCTGCACCACTAGAGGGAACATGTATGTAATAATAACACTGTATATAGTAACCTCCCGCTACATCTAGCTCTGCACCACTAGAGGGAACATGTATGTAATAATAACACTGTATATAGTAACCTCCCGATACATCTAGGTCTGCACCACTAGAGGGAACATGTATGTAATAATAACACTGTATATAGTAACCTCCCGCTACATCTAGGTCTACACCACTAGAGGGAACATGTATGTAATAATAACACTGTATATAGTAACCTCCCGCTACATCTAGGTCTGCACCACTAGAGGGAACATGTATATAATAATAACACTGTATATAGTCACCTCCCGCTACATCTAGGTCTGCACCACTAGAGGGAACATGTATGTAATAATAACACTGTATATAGTAACCTCCCGCTACATCTAGGTCTGCACCACTAGAGGGAACATGTATGTAATAATAACACTGTATATAGTAACCTCCCGCTACTTCTAGGTCTGCTCCACTAGAGGGAACATGAATGTAATAATAACACTGTATATAGTAACCTCCCGCTACATCTAGGTCTGCACCACTAGAGGGAACATGTATGTAATAATAACACTGTATATAGTAACCTCCCGCTACATCTAGGTCTGCACCACTAGAGGGAACATGTATGTAATAATAACACTGTATATAGTAACCTCCCGCTACATCTAGGTCTGCTCCACTAGAGGGAACATGAATGTAATAATAACACTGTATATAGTCACCTCCCGCTACTTCTAGGTCTGCACCACTAGAGGGAACATGAATGTAATAATAACACTGTATATAGTAACCTCCCGCTACATCTAGGTCTGCACCACTAGAGGGAACATGTATGTAATAATAACACTGTATATAGTCACCTCCCGCTACATCTAGGTCTACACCACTAGAGGGAACATGAATGTAATAATAACACTGTATATAGTCACCTCCCGCTACATCTAGTTCTGCACCACTAGAGGGAACATGTATGTAATAATAACACTGTATATAGTAACCTCCTGCTATATCTAGCTCTGCACCACTAGAGAGCACATGTATGTAATAATAACACTGTATATAGTAACCTCCCGCTATATCTAGGTCTGCACCACTACAGGGAACATGTATGTAATAATAACACTGTATATAGTCACCTCCCGCTACATCTAGGTCTACACCACTAGAGGGAACATGTATGTAATAATAACACTGTATATAGTAACCTCCCGCTACATCTAGGTCTGCTCCACTAGAGGGAACATGAATGTAATAATAACACTGTATATAGTCCCCTCCCGCTACATCTAGGTCTGCACCACTAGAGGGAACATGTATGTAATAATAACACTGTATATAGTCACCTCCCGCTACATCTAGGTCTGCACCACTAGAGGGAACATGTATGTAATAATAACACTGTATATAGTCACCTCCCGCTACTTCTAGGTCTGCACCACTAGAGGGAACATGAATGTAATAATAACACTGTATATAGTAACCTCCCGCTACATCTAGGTCTGCACCACTAGAGGGAACATGTATGTAATAATAACACTGTATATAGTCACCTCCCGCTACATCTAGGTCTACACCACTAGAGGGAACATGAATGTAATAATAACACTGTATATAGTCACCTCCCGCTACATCTAGTTCTGCACCACTAGAGGGAACATGTATGTAATAATAACACTGTATATAGTAACCTCCTGCTATATCTAGCTCTGCACCACTAGAGAGCACATGTATGTAATAATAACACTGTATATAGTAACCTCCCGCTATATCTAGGTCTGCACCACTACAGGGAACATGTATGTAATAATAACACTGTATATAGTCACCTCCCGCTACATCTAGGTCTACACCACTAGAGGGAACATGTATGTAATAATAACACTGTATATAGTAACCTCCCGCTACATCTAGGTCTGCACCACTAGAGGGAACATGTATGTAATAATAACACTGTATATAGTAACCTCCCGCTACGTCTAGGTCTGCACCACTAGAGGGAACATGTATGTAATATAACACTGTATATAGTAACCTCCCGCTACATCTAGGTCTGCACCACTAGAGGGAACATGAATGTAATAATAACACTGTATATAGTCACCTCCCGCTACATCTAGTTCTGCACCACTAGAGAGAACATGAATGTAATAATAACACTGTATATAGTAACCTCCCGCTATATCTAGGTCTGCACCACTACAGGGAACATGTATGTAAAAATAACACTGTATATAGTCACCTCCCGCTACATCTAGGTCTGCACCACTAGAGGGAACATGTATGTAATAATAACACTGTATATAGTCACCTCCCGCTACATCTAGGTCTACACCACTAGAGGGAACATGTATGTAATAATAACACTGTATATAGTAACCTCCCGCTACATCTAGGTCTGCTCCACTAGAGGGAACATGTATGTAATAATAACACTGTATATAGTAACCTCCCGCTACATCTAGGTCTGCACCACTAGAGGGAACATGTATGTAATAATAACACTGTATATAGTAACCTCCCGCTACATCTAGGTCTGCAGCACTAGAGGGAACATGAATGTAATAATAACACTGTATATAGTAACCTCCCGCTACATCTAGGTCTGCACCACTAGAGAGAACATGTATGTAATAATAACACTGTATATAGTAACCTCCCGCTACATCTAGGTCTGCACCACTAGAGGGAACATGAATGTAATAATAATACTGTATATAGTCACCTCCCTCTACATCTAGGTCTGCACCACTAGAGGGAACATGTATGTAATAATAATACTGTATATAGTAACCCCCTGCTACATCTAGGTCTGCACCACTAGAGGGAACATGTATGTAATAATAACACTGTATATAGTAACCTCCCGCTACATCTAGGTCTGCAGCACTAGAGGGAACATGAATGTAATAATAACACTGTATATAGTAACCTCCCGCTACATCTAGGTCTGCACCACTACAGGGAACATGAATGTAATAATAA
Organism: Phyllobates terribilis; assembly: GCF_046119375.1. Lineage (NCBI taxonomy): Eukaryota > Metazoa > Chordata > Amphibia > Anura > Dendrobatidae > Phyllobates > Phyllobates terribilis. Next base: position 13,541,677 of record NW_027362761.1, on the reverse strand, counting down.
CACTGTATATAGTCACCTCCCGCTACATCTAGGTCTGCACCACTACAGGGAACATGTATGTAATAATAACACTGTATATAGTAACCTCCCGCTACATCTAGGTCTGCACCACTAGAGGGAACATGTATGTAATAATAACACTGTATATAGTAACCTCTCGCTACATCTAGGTCTGCACCACTAGAAGGAACATGTATGTAATAATAACACTGTATATAGTCACCTCCCGCTACATCTAGGTCTGCACCACTAGAGGGAACATGAATGTAATAATAATACTGTATATAGTCACCTCCCTCTACATCTAGGTCTGCACCACTAGAGGGAACATGTATGTAATAATAACACTGTATATAGTAACCTCCCGCTACATCTAGGTCTGCACCACTAGAGGGAACATGTATGTAATAATAACACTGTATATAGTAACCTCCCGCTACATCTAGGTCTGCAGCACTGGAAGGAACATGAATGTAATAATAACACTGTATATAGTAACCTCCCGCTACATCTAGGTCTGCACCACTAGAGGGAACATGTATGTAATAATAACACTGTATATAGTAACCTCCCGCTACATCTAGGTCTGCACCACTAGAGGGAACATGAATGTAATAATAATACTGTATATAGTAACCTCCCGCTACATCTAGGTCTGCACCACTAGAGGGAACATGAATGTAATAATAACACTGTATATAGTCACCTCCCTCTACATCTAGGTCTGCACCACTAGAGGGAACATGTATGTAATAATAACACTGTATATAGTAACCTCCCGCTACATCTAGGTCTGCACCACTAGAGGGAACATGAATGTAATAATAACACTGTATATAGTCACCTCCCTCTACATCTAGGTCTGCACCACTAGAGGGAACATGAATGTAATAATAACACTGTATATAGTAACCTCCCGCTACATCTAGGTCTACACCACTAGAGGGAACATGTATGTAATAATAACACTGTATATAGTAACCTCCCGCTACATCTAGGTCTGCACCACTAGAGGGAACATGTATGTAATAATAACACTGTATATAGTAACCTCCCGCTACATCTAGGTCTGCAGCACTAGAGGGAACATGTATGTAATAATAACACTGTATATAGTAACCTCCCGCTACATCTAGGTCTGCACCACTAGAGGGAACATGTATGTAATAATAACACTGTATATAGTCACCTCCTGCTACATCTAGGTCTGCACCACTAGAGGGAACATGTATGTAATAATAACACTGTATATAGTAACCTCCCTCTACATCTAGGTCTACACCACTACAGGGAACATGTATGTAATAATAACACTGTATATAGTCACCTCCTGCTACATCTAGGTCTGCACCACTAGAGGGAACATGTATGTAATAATAACACTGTATATAGTAACCTCCCGCTACATCTAGGTCTGCACCACTAGAGGGAACATGTGTGTAATAATAACACTGTATATAGTAACCTCCCGCTACATCTAGGTCTGCACCACTAGAGGGAACATGTATGTAATAATAACACTGTATATAGTAACCTCCCGCTACATCTAGGTCTGCACCACTAGAGGGAACATGTATGTAATAATAACACTGTATATAGTCACCTCCCGCTACATCTAGGTCTGCACCACTAGAGGGAACATGTATGTAATAATAACACTGTATATAGTAACCTCCCGCTACATCTAGGTCTACACCACTAGAGGGAACATGTATGTAATAATAACACTGTATATAGTAACCTCCCGCTACATCTAGGTCTGCACCACTAGAGGGAACATGTATGTAATAATAACACTGTATATAGTCACCTCCCGCTACATCTAGGTCTACACCACTAGAGGGAACATGTATGTAATAATAACACTGTATATAGTAACCTCCCGCTACATCTAGGTCTGCTCCACTAGAGGGAACATGTATGTAATAATAACACTGTATATAGTAACGTCCCGCTACATCTAGGTCTGCAGCACTAGAGGGAACATGAATGTAATAATAACACTGTATATAGTAACCTCCCGCTACATCTAGGTCTGCACCACTAGAGGGAACATGTATGTAATAATAACACTGTATATAGTAACCTCCCGCTACATCTAGGTCTGCACCACTAGAGGGAACATGAATGTAATAATAATACTGTATATAGTCACCTCCCTCTACATCTAGGTCTGCACCACTAGAGGGAACATGTATGTAATAATAACACTGTATATAGTAACCTCCCGCTACATCTAGGTCTGCACCACTAGAGGGAACATGAATGTAATAATAATACTGTATATAGTAACCCCCTGCTACATCTAGGTCTGCACCACTAGAGGGAACATGTATGTAATAATAACACTGTATATAGTAACCTCCCGCTACATCTAGGTCTGCAGCACTAGAGGGAACATGAATGTAATAATAACACTGTATATAGTAACCTCCCGCTACATCTAGGTCTGCACCACTACAGGGAACATGAATGTAATAATAACACTGTATATAGTCACCTCCCGCTACATCTAGGTCTGCACCACTACAGGGAACATGTATGTAATAATAACACTGTATATAGTAACCTCCCGCTACATCTAGGTCTGCACCACTAGAGGGAACATGTATGTAATAATAACACTGTATATAGTAACCTCCCGCTACATCTAGGTCTGCACCACTAGAGGGAACATGTATGTAATAATAACACTATATATAGTAACCTCCCGCTACATCTAGGTCTGCACCACTAGAGGGAACATGAATGTAATAATAATACTGTATATAGTCACCTCCCTCTACATCTAGGTCTGCACCACTAGAGGGAACATGTATGTAATAATAACACTGTATATAGTAACCTCCCGCTACATCTAGGTCTGCACCACTAGAGGGAACATGTATGTAATAATAACACTGTATATAGTAACCTCCCGCTACATCTAGGTCTGCACCACTAGAGGGAACATGAATGTAATAATAATACTGTATATAGTCACCTCCCTCTACATCTAGGTCTGCACCACTAGAGGGAACATGTATGTAATAATAACACTGTATATAGTAACCTCCCGCTACATCTAGGTCTGCACCACTAGAGGGAACATGTATGTAATAATAACACTGTATATAGTCACCTCCCTCTACATCTAGGTCTGCACCACTAGAGGGAACATGAATGTAATAATAACACTGTATATAGTAACCTCCCGCTACATCTAGGTCTACACCACTACAGGGAACATGTATGTAATAATAACACTGTATATAGTCACCTCCTGCTACATCTAGGTCTGCACCACTAGAGGGAACATGTATGTAATAATAACACTGTATATAGTAACCTCCCGCTACATCTAGGTCTGCACCACTAGAGGGAACATGTGTGTAATAATAACACTGTATATAGTAACCTCCCTCTACATCTAGGTCTACACCACTACAGGGAACATGTATGTAATAATAACACTGTATATAGTCACCTCCTGCTACATCTAGGTCTGCACCACTAGAGGGAACATGTATGTAATAATAACATTGTATATAGTAACCTCCCTCTACATCTAGGTCTACACCACTACAGGGAACATGTATGTAATAATAACACTGTATATAGTCACCTCCTGCTACATCTAGGTCTGCACCACTAGAGGGAACATGTATGTAATAATAACACTGTATATAGTAACCTCCCGCTACATCTAGGTCTGCACCACTAGAGGGAACATGTGTGTAATAATAACACTGTATATAGTAACCTCCCGCTACATCTAGGTCTGCACCACTAGAGGGAACATGTATGTAATAATAACACTGTATATAGTAACCTCCCGCTACATCTAGGTCTGCACCACTAGAGGGAGCATGAATGTAATAATAACACTGTATATAGTGACCTCCCACTACATCTAGGTCTACACCACTAGAGGGAACATGTATGTAATAATAACACTGTATATAGTAACCTCCCGCTACATCTAGGTCTGCACCACTAGAGGGAGCATGAATGTAATAATAACACTGTATATAGTCACCTCCCACTACATCTAGGTCTGCACCACTAGAGGGAACATGAATGTAATAATAACACTGTATATAGTAACCCCCTGCTACATCTAGGTCTGCACCACTAGAGGGAACATGTATGTAATAATAACACTGTATATAGTAACCTCCCGCTACATCTAGGTCTGCACCACTAGAGGGAACATGAATGTAATAATAACACTGTATATAGTAACCTCCCGCTACATCTAGGTCTGCACCACTAGAGGGAACATGTATGTAATAATACTGTATATAGTAACCTCCCGCTACATCTAGGTCTGCTCCACTAGAGGGAACATGAATGTAATAATAACACTGTATATAGTAACCTCTCGCTACATCTAGGTCTGCACCACTAAAGGGAACATGTATGTAATAATAACACTGTATATAGTAACCTCCCGCTACATCTAGGTCTACACCACTAGAGGGAACATGAATGTAATAATAACACTGTATATAGTAACCTCTCGCTACATCTAGGTCTGCACCACTAGAGGGAACATGTATGTAATAATAACACTGTATATAGTCACCTCCCGCTACATCTAGGTCTGCACCACTAGAGGGAACATGTATGTAATAATAACACTGTATATAGTAACCTCCCGCTACATCTAGGTCTGCACCACTAGAGGGAACATGTATGTAATAATAACACTGTATATAGTAACCTCCCGCTACATCTAGGTCTGCACCACTAGAGGGAACATGTATGTAATAATAACACTGTATATAGTAACCTCCCGCTACATCTAGGTCTGCACCACTAGAGGGAACATGTATGTAATAATAACACTGTATATAGTAACCTCCCGCTACATCTAGGTCTGCACCACTAGAGGGAACATGTATGTAATAATAACACTGTATATAGTAACCTCCCGCTACATCTAGGTCTGCACCACTAGAGGGAACATGAATGTAATAATAACACTGTATATAGTCACCTCCCGCTACATCTAGCTCTGCACCACTAGAGGGAACATGTATATAATAATAACACTGTATATAGTCACCTCCCGCTACATCTAGGTCTGCACCACTAGAGGGAACATGTATGTAATAATAACACTGTATATAGTAACCTCCCGCTACATCTAGGTCTGCACCACTAGAGGGAACATGTATGTAATAATAACACTGTATATAGTAACCTCCCGCTACATCTAGGTCTGCACCACTAGAGGGAACATGTATGTAATAATAACACTGTATATAGTAACCTCCCGCTACATCTAGGTCTGCACCACTAGAGGGAACATGTATGTAATAATAACACTGTATATAGTAACCTCCCGCTACATCTAGGTCTGTTCCAGTAGAGGGAACATGAATGTAATAATAACACTGTATATAGTCACCTCCCGTTACATCTAGGTCTGCACCACTAGAGGGAACATGAATGTAATAATAACACTGTATATAGTAACCTCCCGCTACATCTAGGTCTGCACCACTAGAGGGAACATGTATGTAATAATAACACTGTATATAGTAACCTCCCGCTACATCTAGGTCTGCACCACTAGAGGGAACATGAATATAATAATAACACTGTATATAGTAACCTCCCGCTACATCTAGGTCTGCACCACTAGAGGGAACATGTATGTAATAATAACACTGTATATAGTAACCTCCTGCTACATCTAGGTCTACACCACTAGAGGGAACATGAATGTAATAATAACACCGTTTATAGTCACCAACCGCTTCATCTAGTTCTGCACCACTAGAGGGAACATGTATGTAATAATAACACTGTATATAGTAACCTCCTGCTATATCTAGCTCTGCACCACTAGAGAGCACATGTATGTAATAATAAAACTGTATATAGTAACCTCCCGCTATATCTAGGTCTGCACCACTACAGGGAACATGTATGTAATAATAACACTGTATATAGTCACCTCCCGCTACATCTAGGTCTGCACCACTAGAGGGAACATGTGTGTAATAATAACACTGTATATAGTAACCTCCCGCTACATCTAGGTCTGCACCACTACAGGGAACATGTATGTAATAATAACACTGTATATAGTAACCCCCTGCTACATCTAGGTCTGCACCACTAGAGGGAACATGTATGTAATAATAACACTGTATATAGTAACCTCCCGCTAGATCTAGGTCTGCACCACTAGAGGGAACATGTGTGTAATAATAACACTGTATATAGTAACCTCCCGCTACATCTAGGTCTGCACCACTACAGGGAACATGTGTGTAATAATAACACTGTATATAGTCACCTCCCGCTACATCTAGGTCTGCACCACTAGAGGGAACATGTATGTAATAATAACACTGTATATAGTAACCTCCCGCTACATCTAGGTCTGCACCACTAGAGGGAACATGAATGTAATAATAACACTGTATATAGTAACCTCTCGCTACATCTAGGTCTGCACCACTAGAGGTAACATGAATGTAATAATAACACTGTATATAGTAACCTCCTGCTACATCTAGGTCTGCACCACTAGAGGGAACATGAATGTAATAATAACACTGTATATAGTAACCTCCCGCTACATCTAGGTCTGCTCCACTAGAGGGAACATGTATGTAATAATAACACTGTATATAGTAACCTCCCGCTACATCTAGGTCTGCTCCACTAGAGGGAACATGTATGTAATAATAACACTGTATATAGTAACCTCCCGCTACATCTAGGTCTGCACCACTAGAGGGAACATGTATGTAATAATAACACTGTATATAGTAACCTCCCGCTACATCTAGCTCTGCACCACTAGAGGGAACATGTATGTAATAATAACACTGTATATAGTAACCTCCCGCTACATCTAGGTCTGCACCACTAGAGGGAACATGTATATAATAATAACACTGTATATAGTCACCTCCCGCTACATCTAGGTCTGCACCACTAGAGGGAACATGTATGTAATAATAACACTGTATATAGTAACCTCCCGCTACATCTAGGTCTGCACCACTAGAGGGAACATGTATGTAATAATAACACTGTATATAGTAACCTCCCGCTACTTCTAGGTCTGCTCCACTAGAGGGAACATGAATGTAATAATAACACTGTATATAGTAACCTCCCGCTACATCTAGGTCTGCACCACTAGAGGGAACATGTATGTAATAATAACACTGTATATAGTAACCTCCCGCTACATCTAGGTCTGCACCACTAGAGGGAACATGTATGTAATAATAACACTGTATATAGTAACCTCCCGCTACATCTAGGTCTGCTCCACTAGAGGGAACATGAATGTAATAATAACACTGTATATAGTCACCTCCCGCTACTTCTAGGTCTGCACCACTAGAGGGAACATGAATGTAATAATAACACTGTATATAGTAACCTCCCGCTACATCTAGGTCTGCACCACTAGAGGGAACATGTATGTAATAATAACACTGTATATAGTAACCTCCCGCTACATCTAGGTCTGCTCCACTAGAGGGAACATGAATGTAATAATAACACTGTATATAGTCACCTCCCGCTACTTCTAGGTCTGCACCACTAGAGGGAACATGAATGTAATAATAACACTGTATATAGTCACCTCCCGCTACTTCTAGGTCTGCACCACTAGAGGGAACATGTATGTAATAATAACACTGTATATAGTAACCTCCCGCTACATCTAGGTCTGCACCACTAGAAGGAACATGTATGTAATAATAACACTGTATATAGTCACCTCCCGCTACATCTAGGTCTGCACCACTAGAGGGAACATGAATGTAATAATAACACTGTATATAGTAACCTCCCGCTACATCTAGGTCTGCACCACTAGAGGGAACATGTATGTAATAATAACACTGTATATAGTAACCTCCCGCTACTTCTAGGTCTGCTCCACTAGAGGGAACATGAATGTAATAATAACACTGTATATAGTAACCTCCCGCTACATCTAGGTCTGCACCACTACAGGGAACATGTATGTAATAATAACACTGTATATAGTAACCTCCCGCTACATCTAGGTCTGCACCACTAGAGGGAACATGTATGTAATAATAACACTGTATATAGTAACCTCCCGCTACATCTAGGTCTGTTCCACTAGAGGGAACATGAATGTAATAATAACACTGTATATAGTCACCTCCCGCTACATCTAGGTCTGCACCACTAGAGGGAACATGAATGTAATAATAACACTGTATATAGTAACCTCCCGCTACATCTAGGTCTACACCACTAGAGGGAACATGAATGTAATAATAACACTGTTTATAGTCACCTCCCGCTACATCTAGGTCTACACCACTAGAGGGAACATGTATGTAATAATAACACTGTATATAGTAACCTCCCGCTACATCTAGGTCTGCACCACTAGAGGGAACATGAATGTAATAATAACACTGTATATAGTAACCTCCCTCTACATCTAGGTCTACACCACTACAGGGAACATGTATGTAATAATAACACTGTATATAGTAACCCCCTGCTACATCTAGGTCTGCACCACTAGAGGGAACATGTATGTAATAATAACACTGTATATAGTAACCTCCCGCTACATCTAGGTCTGCACCACTAGAGGGAACATGTGTGTAATAATAACACTGTATATAGTAACCTCCCGCTACATCTAGGTCTGCACCACTACAGGGAACATGTATGTAATAATAACACTGTATATAGTCACCTCCCGCTACATCTAGGTCTGCACCACTAGAGGGAACATGTATGTAATAATAACACTGTATATAGTAACCTCCCGCTACATCTAGGTCTACACCACTAGAGGGAACATGAATGTAATAATAACACTGTATATAGTAACCTCCCGCTACGTCTAGGTCTGCACCACTAGAGGGAACATATATGTAATAATAACACTGTATATAGTAACCTCCCGCTACATCTAGGTCTGCACCACTAGAGGGAACATGTATGTAATAATAACACTGTATATAGTAACCTCCCGCTACATCTAGGTCTGCACCACTAGAGGGAACATGTATGTAATAATAACACTGTATATAGTAACCTCCCGCTACATCTAGGTCTGCACCACTAGAGGGAACATGAATGTAATGATAACACTGTATATAGTAACCTCTCGCTACATCTAGGTCTGCACCACTAGAGGGAACATGTATGTAATAATAACACTGTATATAGTAACCTCCCGCTACATCTAGGTCTGCACCACTAGAGGGAACATGTATGTAATAATAACACTGTATATAGTAACCTCCCGCTACATCTAGGTCTGCACCACTAGAGGGAACATGTATGTAATAATAACACTGTATATAGTAACCTCCCGCTACATCTAGGTCTGCTCCACTAGAGGGAACATGTATGTAATAATAACACTGTATATAGTAACCTCCCGCTACATCTAGGTCTGCTCCACTAGAGGGAACATGTATGTAATAATAACACTGTATATAGTAACCTCCCGCTACATCTAGGTCTGCACCACTAGAGGGAACATGTATGTAATAATAACACTGTATATAGTAACCTCCCGCTGCATCTTGGTCTGCACCACTAGAGGGAACATGTATGTAATAATAACCCTGTATATAGTAACCTCCCGCTACATCTAGGTCTGCACCACTAGAGGGAACATGTATGTAATAATAACACTGTATATAGTAACCTCCCGCTACATGTAGGTCTGCACCACTAGAGGGAACATGAATGTAATAATAACACTGTTTATAGTCACCAACCTCTACATCTAGGTCTGCACCACTAGAGGGAACATGTATGTAATAATAACACTGTATATAGTAACCTCCCGCTACATCTAGGTCTGCACCACTAGAGGGAACATGAATGTAATAATAACACTGTTTATAGTCACCAACCGCTACATCTAGGTCTGCACCACTAGAGGGAACATGAATGTAATAATAACACTGTATATAGTCACCTCCCGCTACATCTAGGTCTACACCACTAGAGGGAACATGAATGTATCAATAACACTGTATATAGTCACCTCCCGCTACATCTAGGTCTACACCACTAGAGGGAACATGAATGTATCAATAACACTGTATATAGTCACCTCCCGCTACATCTAGGTCTGCACCACTAGAGGGAACATGAATGTATCAATAACACTGTATATAGTCACCTCCCGCTACATCTAGGTCTGCACCACTAGAGGGAACATGTATGTAATAATAACACTGTATATAGTAACCTCTCGCTACATCTAGGTCTGCACCACTAGAGGGAACATGTATGTAATAATAACACTGTATATAGTAACCTCCCGCTACATCTAGGTCTACACCACTAGAGGGAACATGTATGTAATAATAACACTGTATATAGTAACCTCCCGCTACATCTAGGTCTGCACCACTAGAGGGAACATGAATGTAATAATAACACTGTATATAGTAACCTCTCGCTACATCTAGGTCTGCACCACTAGAGGGAACATGTATGTAATAATAACACTGTATATAGTCACCTCCCGCTACATCTAGGTCTGCACCACTAGAGGGAACATGTATGTAATAATAACACTGTATATAGTAACCTCTCGCTACATCTAGGTCTGCACCACTAGAGGGAACATGAATGTAATAATAACACTGTATATAGTAACCTCCCGCTACATCTAGGTCTGCACCAATAGAGGGAACATGTATGTAATAATAACGCTGTATATAGTCACCTCCCGCTACATCTAGGTCTGCACCACTAGAGGGAACATGTATGTAATAATAACACTGTATATAGTAACCTCTCGCTACATCTAGGTCTGCACCACTAGAGGGAACATGAATGTAATAATAACACTGTATATAGTAACCTCCCGCTACATCTAGGTCTGCACCAATAGAGGGAACATGTATGTAATAATAACGCTGTATATAGTCACCTCCCGCTACATCTAGGTCTGCACCACTAGAGGGAACATGTATGTAATAATAACACTGTATATAGTCACCTCCCGCTACATCTAGGTCTGCACCACTAGAGGGAACATGTATGTAATAATAACACTGTATATAGTAACCTCTCGCTACATCTAGGTCTGCACCACTACAGGGAACATGTATGTAATAATAACACTGTATATAGTCACCTCCCGCTACATCTAGGTCTGCACCACTAGAGGGAACATGAATGTAATAATAACACTGTATATAGTAACCTCCCGCTACATCTAGGTCTGCACCACTACAGGGAACATGTATGTAATAATAACACTGTATATAGTAACCTCCCGCTACATCTAGGTCTGCACCACTAGAGGGAACATGTATGTAATAATAACACTGTATATAGTAACCTCCCGCTACATCTAGGTCTGCACCACTAGAGGGAACATGTATGTAATAATAACACTGTATATAGTAACCTCCCGCTACATCTAGGTCTGTTCCACTAGAGGGAACATGAATGTAATAATAACACTGTATATAGTCACCTCCCGCTACATCTAGGTCTGCACCACTAGAGGGAACATGAATGTAATAATAACACTGTATATAGTAACCTCCCGCTACATCTAGGTCTGTTCCACTAGAGGGAACATGAATGTAATAATAACACTGTATATAGTCACCTCCCGCTACATCTAGGTCTGCACCACTAGAGGGAACATGTATGTAATAATAACACTGTATATAGTAACCTCCCGCTACATCTAGGTCTGCACCACTACAGGGAACATGTATGTAATAATAACACTGTATATAGTAACCTCCCGCTACATCTAGGTCTGCACCACTAGAAGGAACATGAATGTAATAATAACACTGTATATAGTAACCTCCTGCTACATCTAGGTCTGCACCACTACAGGGAACATGTATGTAATAATAACACTATATATAGTAACCTCCCGCTACATCTAGGTCTGCACCACTAGAAGGAACATGAATGTAATAATAACACTGTATATAGTAACCTCCCGCTACATCTAGGTCTGCACCACTAGAGGGAACATGTATGTAATAATAACACTATATATAGTAACCTCCCGCTACATCTAGGTCTGCACCACTAGAAGGAACATGAATCTAATAATAACACTGTATATAGTAACCTCCCGCTACATCTAGGTCTGCACCACTAGAGGGAACATGTATGTAATAATAACACTGTATATAGTCACCTCCCGCTACATCTAGGTCTGCACCACTAGAGGGAACATGTATGTAATAATAACACTGTATATAGTCACCTCCCGCTACATCTAGGTCTGCACCACTAGAGGGAACATGTATGTATTAATAACACTGTATATAGTAACCTCCCGCTACATCTAGGTCTGCACCACTAGAAGGAACATGAATGTAATAATAACACTGTATATAGTAACCTCCCGCTACATCTAGGTCTACACCACTAGAGGGAACATGTATGTAATAATAACACTGTATATAGTAACCTCCCGCTACATCTAGGTCTGCTCCACTAGAGGGAACATGTATGTAATAATAACACTGTATATAGTAACCTCCTGCTACATCTAGGTCTGCTCCACTAGAGGGAACATGAATGTAATAATAACACTGTATATAGTAACCTCCTGCTACATCTAGGTCTGCACCACTAGAGGGAACATGTATGTAATAATAACACTGTATATAGTAACCTCCCGCTACATCTAGGTCTGCACCACTAGAGGGAACATGAATATAATAATAACACTGTATATAGTAACCTCCCGCTACATCTAGGTCTGCACCACTAGAAGGAACATGAATGTAATAATAACACTGTATATAGTAACCTCCCGCTACATCTAGGTCTGCACCACTAGAGGGAACATGTATGTAATAATAACACTGTATATAGTAACCTCCCGCTACATCTAGGTCTGCACCACTAGAGGGAACATGTATGTAATAATAACACTATATATAGTAACCTCCCGCTACATCTAGGTCTGCACCACTAGAAGGAACATGAATCTAATAATAACACTGTATATAGTAACCTCCCGCTACATCTAGGTCTGCACCACTAGAGGGAACATGTATGTAATAATAACACTGTATATAGTCACCTCCCGCTACATCTAGGTCTGCACCACTAGAGGGAACATGTATGTAATAATAACACTGTATATAGTCACCTCCCGCTACATCTAGGTCTGCACCACTAGAGGGAACATGTATGTATTAATAACACTGTATATAGTAACCTCCCGCTACATCTAGGTCTGCACCACTAGAAGGAACATGAATGTAATAATAACACTGTATATAGTAACCTCCCGCTACATCTAGGTCTACACCACTAGAGGGAACATGTATGTAATAATAACACTGTATATAGTAACCTCCCGCTACATCTAGGTCTGCTCCACTAGAGGGAACATGTATGTAATAATAACACTGTATATAGTAACCTCCTGCTACATCTAGGTCTGCTCCACTAGAGGGAACATGAATGTAATAATAACACTGTATATAGTAACCTCCTGCTACATCTAGGTCTGCACCACTAGAGGGAACATGTATGTAATAATAACACTGTATATAGTAACCTCCCGCTACATCTAGGTCTGCACCACTAGAGGGAACATGAATATAATAATAACACTGTATATAGTAACCTCCCGCTACATCTAGGTCTGCACCACTAGAAGGAACATGAATGTAATAATAACACTGTATATAGTAACCTCCCGCTACATCTAGGTCTGCACCACTAGAGGGAACATGTATGTAATAATAACACTGTATATAGTAACCTCCCGCTACATCTAGGTCTGCACCACTAGAGGGAACATGTATGTAATAATAACACTATATATAGTAACCTCCCGCTACATCTAGGTCTGCACCACTAGAAGGAACATGAATCTAATAATAACACTGTATATAGTAACCTCCCGCTACATCTAGGTCTGCACCACTATAGGGAACATGTATGTAATAATAACACTGTATATAGTCACCTCCCGCTACATCTAGGTCTGCACCACTAGAGGGAACATGTATGTATTAATAACACTGTATATAGTAACCTCCCGCTACATCTAGGTCTGCACCACTAGAAGGAACATGAATGTAATAATAACACTGTATATAGTAACCTCCCGCTACATCTAGGTCTACACCACTAGAGGGAACATGTATGTAATAATAACACTGTATATAGTAACCTCCCGCTACATCTAGGTCTGCACCACTAGAGGGAACATGTATGTAATAATAACACTGTATATAGTAACCTCCCGCTACATCTAGGTCTGCACCACTAGAGGGAACATGAATATAATAATAACACTGTATATAGTAACCTCCCGCTACATCTAGGTCTGCACCACTAGAGGGAACATGTATGTAATAATAACACTGTATATAGTAACCTCCTGCTACATCTAGGTCTGCACCACTAGAAGGAACATGAATGTAATAATAACACTGTATATAGTAACCTCCCGCTACATCTAGGTCTGCACCACTAGAGGGAACATGTATGTAATAATAACACTGTATATAGTAACCTCCCGCTACATCTAGGTCTGCACCACTAGAGGGAACATGAATGTAATAATAACACTGTTTATAGTCACCAACTGGTACATCTAGTTCTGCACCACTAGAGGGAACATGTATGTAATAATAACACTGTATATAGTAACCTCCTGCTATATCTAGCTCTGCACCACTAGAGAGCACATGTATGTAATAATAAAACTGTATATAGAAACCTCCCGCTATATCTAGGTCTGCACCACTACAGGGAACATGTATGTAATAATAACACTGTATATAGTCACCTCCCGCTACATCTAGGTCTGCACCACTAGAGGGAACATGTGTGTAATAATAACACTGTATATAGTAACCTCCCGCTACATCTAGGTCTGCACCACTACAGGGAACATGTATGTAATAATAACACTGTATATAGTAACCCCCTGCTACATCTAGGTCTGCACCACTAGAGGGAACATGTATGTAATAATAACACTGTATATAGTAACCTCCCGCTAGATCTAGGTCTGCACCACTAGAGGGAACATGTGTGTAATAATAACACTGTATATAGTAACCTCCCGCTACATCTAGGTCTGCACCACTACAGGGAACATGTATGTAATAATAACACTGTATATAGTCACCTCCCGCTACATCTAGGTCTGCACCACTAGAGTGAACATGTATGTAATAATAACACTGTATATAGTAACCTCCCGCTACATCTAGGTCTGCACCACTAGAGGGAACATGTATGTAATAATAACACTGTATATAGTAACCTCCCGCTACATCTAGGTCTGCACCACTAGAGGGAACATGAATGTAATAATAACACTGTATATAGTAACCTCTCGCTACATCTAGGTCTGCACCACTAGAGGTAACATGAATGTAATAATAACACTGTATATAGTAACCTCCCGCTACATCTAGGTCTGCACCACTAGAGGGAACATGTATGTAATAATAACACTGTATATAGTAACCTCCCGCTACATCTAGGTCTGCTCCACTAGAGGGAACATGTATGTAATAATAACACTGTATATAGTAACCTCCCGCTACATCTAGGTCTGCTCCACTAGAGGGAACATGTATGTAATAATAACACTGTATATAGTAACCTCCCGCTACATCTAGGTCTGCACCACTAGAGGGAACATGTATGTAATAATAACACTGTATATAGTAACCTCCCGCTACTTCTAGGTCTGCTCCACTAGAGGGAACATGAATGTAATAATAACACTGTATATAGTAACCTCCCGCTACATCTAGGTCTGCACCACTAGAGGGAACATGTATGTAATAATAACACTGTATATAGTAACCTCCCGCTACATCTAGGTCTGCACCACTAGAGGGAACATGTATGTAATAATAACACTGTATATAGTAACCTCCCGCTACATCTAGGTCTGCTCCACTAGAGGGAACATGTATGTAATAATAACACTGTATATAGTCACCTCCCGCTACTTCTAGGTCTGCACCACTAGAGGGAACATGAATGTAATAATAACACTGTATATAGTAACCTCCCGCTACATCTAGGTCTGCACCACTAGAGGGAACATGTATGTAATAATAACACTGTATATAGTAACCTCCCGCTACATCTAGGTCTGCTCCACTAGAGGGAACATGAATGTAATAATAACACTATATATAGTCACCTCCCGCTACTTCTAGGTCTGCACCACTAGAGGGAACATGAATGTAATAATAACACTGTATATAGTCACCTCCCGCTACTTCTAGGTCTGCACCACTAGAGGGAACATGTATGTAATAATAACACTGTATATAGTCACCTCCCGCTACATCTAGGTCTGCACCACTAGAGGGAACATGTATGTAATAATAACACTGTATATAGTAACCTCCCGCTACATCTAGGTCTGCACCACTAGAGGGAACATGAATGTAATAATAACACTGTATATAGTAACCTCCCGCTACATCTAGGTCTGCACCACTAGAGGGAACATGTATGTAATAATAACACTGTATATAGTAACCTCCCGCTACTTCTAGGTCTGCTCCACTAGAGGGAACATGAATGTAATAATAACACTGTATATAGTAACCTCCCGCTACATCTAGGTCTGTTCCACTAGAGGGAACATGAATGTAATAATAACACTGTATATAGTCACCTCCCGCTACATCTAGGTCTGCACCACTAGAGGGAACATGAATGTAATAATAACACTGTATATAGTAACCTCCCGCTACATCTAGGTCTGCACCACTAGAGGGAACATGTATGTAATAATAACACTGTATATAGTAACCTCCCGCTACATCTAGGTCTGCACCACTAGAGGGAACATGAATATAATAATAACACTGTATATAGTAACCTCCCGCTACATCTAGGTCTGCACCACTAGAGGGAACATGTATGTAATAATAACACTGTATATAGTAACCTCCTGCTACATCTAGGTCTACACCACTAGAGGGAACATGAATGTAATAATAACACTGTTTATAGTCACCAACCGCTACATCTAGGTCTGCACCACTAGAGGGAACATGTATGTAATAATAACACTGTATATAGTAACCTCCCGCTACATGTAGGTCTGCACCACTAGAGGGAACATGAATGTAATAATAACACTGTTTATAGTCACCAACCTCTACATCTAGGTCTGCACCACTAGAGGGAACATGTATGTAATAATAACACTGTATATAGTAACCTCCCGCTACATCTAGGTCTGCACCACTAGAGGGAACATGAATGTAATAATAACACTGTTTATAGTCACCAACCGCTACATCTAGGTCTGCACCACTAGAGGGAACATGAATGTAATAATAACACTGTATATAGTCACCTCCCGCTACATCTAGGTCTACACCACTAGAGGAAACATGAATGTATCAATAACACTGTATATAGTCACCTCCCGCTACATCTAGGTCTACACCACTAGAGGGAACATGAATGTATCAATAACACTGTATATAGTCACCTCCCGCTACATCTAGGTCTGCACCACTAGAGGGAACATGAATGTATCAATAACACTGTATATAGTCACCTCCCGCTACATCTAGGTCTGCACCACTAGAGGGAACATGTATGTAATAATAACACTGTATATAGTAACCTCTCGCTACATCTAGGTCTGCACCACTAGAGGGAACATGTATGTAATAATAACACTGTATATAGTAACCTCCCGCTACATCTAGGTCTACACCACTAGAGGGAACATGTATGTAATAATAACACTGTATATAGTAACCTCCCGCTACATCTAGGTCTGCACCACTAGATCGAACATGAATGTAATAATAACACTGTATATAGTAACCTCTCGCTACATCTAGGTCTGCACCACTAGAGGGAACATGTATGTAATAATAACACTGTATATAGTCACCTCCCGCTACATCTAGGTCTGCACCACTAGAGGGAACATGTATGTAATAATAACACTGTATATAGTAACCTCTCGCTACATCTAGGTCTGCACCACTAGAGGGAACATGTATGTAATAATAACACTGTATATAGTAACCTCCCGCTACATCTAGGTCTACACCACTAGAGGGAACATGAATGTAATAATAACACTGTATATAGTAACCTCTCGCTACATCTAGGTCTGCACCACTAGAGGGAACATGAATGTAATAATAACACTGTATATAGTAACCTCCCGCTACATCTAGGTCTGCACCACTAGAGGGAACATGTATGTAATAATAACACTGTATATAGTAACCTCTCGCTACATCTAGGTCTGCACCACTAGAGGGAACATGAATGTAATAATAACACTGTATATAGTAACCTCCCGCTACATCTAGGTCTGCACCAATAGAGGGAACATGTATGTAATAATAACGCTGTATATAGTAACCTCCCGCTACATCTAGGTCTGCACCACTAGAGGGAACATGTATGTAATAATAACACTGTATATAGTAACCTCTCGCTACATCTAGGTCTGCACCACTAGAGGGAACATGAATGTAATAATAACACTGTATATAGTAACCTCCCGCTACATCTAGGTCTGCACCACTACAGGGAACATGTATGTAATAATAACACTGTATATAGTAACCTCCCGCTACATCTAGGTCTGCACCACTAGAGGGAACATGTATGTAATAATAACACTGTATATAGTAACCTCCCGCTACATCTAGGTCTGCACCACTAGAGGGAACATGTATGTAATAATAACACTGTATATAGTAACCTCCCGCTACATCTAGGTCTGTTCCACTAGAGGGAACATGAATGTAATAATAACACTGTATATAGTCACCTCCCGCTACATCTAGGTCTGCACCACTAGAGGGAACATGAATGTAATAATAACACTGTATATAGTAACCTCCCGCTACATCTAGGTCTGTTCCACTAGAGGGAACATGAATGTAATAATAACACTGTATATAGTCACCTCCCGCTACATCTAGGTCTGCACCACTAGAGGGAACATGAATGTAATAATAACACTGTATATAGTAACCTCCCGCTACATCTAGGTCTGTTCCACTAGAGGGAACATGAATGTAATAATAACACTGTATATAGTCACCTCCCGCTACATCTAGGTCTGCACCACTAGAGGGAACATGTATGTAATAATAACACTGTATATAGTAACCTCCCGCTACATCTAGGTCTGCACCACTACAGGGAACATGTATGTAATAATAACACTGTATATAGTAACCTCCCGCTACATCTAGGTCTGCACCACTAGAAGGAACATGAATGTAATAATAACACTGTATATAGTAACCTCCTGCTACATCTAGGTCTGCACCACTACAGGGAACATGTATGTAATAATAATACTATATATAGTAACCTCCCGCTACATCTAGGTCTGCACCACTAGAAGGAACATGAATGTAATAATAACACTGTATATAGTAACCTCCCGCTACATCTAGGTCTGCACCACTAGAGGGAACATGTATGTAATAATAACACTATATATAGTAACCTCCCGCTACATCTAGGTCTGCACCACTAGAAGGAACATGAATCTAATAATAACACTGTATATAGTAACCTCCCGCTACATCTAGGTCTGCACCACTAGAGGGAACATGTATGTAATAATAACACTGTATATAGTCACCTCCCGCTACATCTAGGTCTGCACCACTAGAGGGAACATGTATTTAATAATAACACTGTATATAGTCACCTCCCGCTACATCTAGGTCTGCACCACTAGAGGGAACATGTATGTATTAATAACACTGTATATAGTAACCTCCCGCTACATCTAGGTCTGCACCACTAGAAGGAACATGAATGTAATAATAACACTGTATATAGTAACCTCCCGCTACATCTAGGTCTACACCCCTAGAGGGAACATGAATGTAATAATAACACTGTATATAGTAACCTCCCGCCACATCTAGGTCTACACCACCAGAGGGAACATGTATGTAATAATAACACTGTATATAGTAACCTCCCGCTACATCTAGGTCTGCACCACTAGAGGGAACATGTATGTAATAATAACACTATATATTGTAACCTCCCGCTACATCTAGGTCTGCACCACTAGAGGGAACATGTATGTAATAATAACACTGTATATAGTAACCTCCCGCTACATCTAGGTCTACACCACCAGAGGGAACATGTATGTAATAATAACACTGTATATAGTAACCTCCCGCTACATCTAGGTCTGCACCACTAGAGGGAACATGTATGTAATAATAACACTGTATATAGTCACCTCCCGCTACATCTAGGTCTGCACCACTAGAGGGAACATGTATGTAATAATAACACTGTATATAGTAACCTCCCGCTACATCTAGGTCTGCACCACTAGAGGGAACATGTATGTAATAATAACACTATATATAGTAACCTCCCGCTACATCTAGGTCTGCACCACTAGAAGGAACATGTATGTAATAATAACACTGTATATAGTAACCTCCCGCTACATCTAGGTCTGCACCACTAGAGGGAACATGTATGTAATAATAACACTGTATATAGTAACCTCCTGCTACATCTAGGTCTGCACCACTAGAGGGAACATGTATGTAATAATAACACTGTATATAGTAACCTCCTGCTACATCTAGGTCTGCACCACTAGAGGGAACATGTATGTAATAATAACACTGTATATAGTAACCTCCCGCTACATCTAGGTCTGCACCACTAGAGGGAACATGTATGTAATAATAACACTATATATAGTAACCTCCCGCTACATCTAGGTCTGCACCACTAGAAGGAACATGTATGTAATAATAACACTGTATATAGTAACCTCCCGCTACATCTAGGTCTGCACCACTAGAGGGAACATGTATGTAATAATAACACTATATATAGTAACCTCCCGCTACATCTAGGTCTGCACCACTAGAAGGAACATGTATGTAATAATAACACTGTATATAGTAACCTCCCGCTACATCTAGGTCTGCACCACTAGAAGGAACATGTATGTAATAATAACACTGTATATAGTAACCTCCCGCTACATCTAGGTCTGCACCACTAGAGGGAACATGTATGTAATAATAACACTGTATATAGTAACCTCCTGCTACATCTAGGTCTGCACCACTAGAGGGAACATGTATGTAATAATAACACTATATATAGTAACCTCCCGCTACATCTAGGTCTGCACCACTAGAAGGAACATGTATGTAATAATAACACTGTATATAGTAACCTCCCGCTACATCTAGGTCTGCACCACTAGAAGGAACATGTATGTAATAATAACACTGTATATAGTAACCTCCCGCTACATCTAGGTCTGCACCACTAGAGGGAACATGTATGTAATAATAACACTGTATATAGTAACCTCCTGCTACATCTAGGTCTGCACCACTAGAGGGAACATGAATGTAATAATAACACTGTATATAGTAACCTCCTGCTACATCTAGGTCTGCACCACTACAGGGAACATGTATGTAATAATAACACTATATATAGTAACCTCCCGCTACATCTAGGTCTGCACCACTAGAAGGAACATGTATGTAATAATAACACTGTATATAGTAACCTCCCGCTACATCTAGGTCTGCACCACTAGAGGGAACATGTATGTAATAATAACACTATATATAGTAACCTCCCGCTACATCTAGGTCTGCACCACTAGAAGGAACATGAATGTAATAATAACACTGTATATAGTAACCTCCCGCTACATCTAGGTCTGCACCACTAGAGGGAACATGAATGTAATAATAACACTGTATATAGTAACCTCCCGCTACATCTAGGTCTGCACCACTAGAGGGAACATGTATGTAATAATAACACTGTATATAGTAACCTCCCGCTACATCTAGGTCTGCACCACTAGAGGGAACATGTATGTAATAATAACACTGTATATAGTAACCTCCCGCTACATCTAGGTCTGCACCACTAGAGGAAACATGTATGTAATAATAACACTGTATATAGTAACCTCCCGCTACATCTAGGTCTGCACCACTAGAGGGAACATGTATGTAATAATAACACTGTATATAGTAACCTCCCGCTACATCTAGGTCTGCACCACTACAGGGAACATGTATGTAATAATAACACTGTATATAGTAACCTCCCGCTACATCTAGGTCTGCACCACTAGAGGGAACATGTATGTAATAATAACACTGTATATAGTAACCTCCCGCTACATCTAGGTCTGCACCACTAGAGGGAACATGTATGTAATAATAACACTGTATATAGTCACCTCCCGCTACATCTAGGTCTGCTCCACTAGAAGGAACATGTATGTAATAATAACACTGTATATAGTAACCTCCCGCTACATCTAGGTCTGCACCACTAGAGGGAACATGTATGTAATAATAACACTATATATAGTAACCTCCCGCTACATCTAGGTCTGCTCCACTAGAGGGAACATGAATGTAATAATAACACTGTATATAGTAACCTCCCGCTACATCTAGGTCTGCACCACTAGAGGGAACATGTACGTAATAATAACACTGTATATAGTAACCTCCCGCTACATCTAGGTCTGCACCACTAGAGGGAACATGAATGTAATAATAACACTGTATATAGTAACCTCCCGCTACATCTAGGTCTGCTCCACTAGAAGGAACATGTATGTAATAATAACACTGTATATAGTAACCTCCCGCTACATCTAGGTCTGCTCCACTAGAGGGAACATGAATGTAATAGTAACACTGTATATAGTAACCTCCCGCTACATCTAGGTCTGCACCACTAGAGGGAACATGTATGTAATAATAACACTGTATATAGTAACCTCCCGCTACATCTAGGTCTGCACCACTAGAGGGAACATGTATGTAATAATAACACTGTATATAGTCACCAACCGCTACATCTAGGTCTGCACCACTAGAGGGAACATGAATGTAATAATAACACTGTATATAGTCACCTCCCGCTACATCTAGGTCTGCACCACTAGAGGGAACATGTATGTAATAATAACACTGTATATAGTCACCAACCGCTACATCTAGGTCTGCACCACTAGAGGGAACATGTATGTAATAATAACACTGTATATAGTAACCTCCCGCTACATCTAGGTCTGCACCACTAGAGGGAACATGAATGTAATAATAACACTGTATATAGTAACCTCCCGCTACATCTAGGTCTGCACCACTAGAGGGAACATGTATGTAATAATAACACTGTATATAGTCACCTCCCGCTACATCTAGGTCTGCACCACTAGAGGGAACATGAATGTAATAATAACACTGTGTATAGTAACCTCCCGCTACATCTAGGTCTGCACCACTAGAGGGAACATGAATGTAATAATAACACTGTGTATAGTAACCTCCCGCTACTTCTAGGTCTGCTCCACTAGAGGGAACATGAATGTAATAATAACACTGTGTATAGTAACCTCCCGCTACATCTAGGTCTGCACCACTAGAGGGAACATGTATGTAATAATAACACTGTATATAGTAACCTCCCGCTACATCTAGGTCTGCACCACTAGAGGGAACATGAATGTAATAATAACACTGTATACAGTAACCTCCCGCTACATCTAGGTCTGCACCACTAGAGGGAACATGTATGTAATAATAACACTGTATATAGTCACCTCCCGCTACATCTAGGTCTGCACCACTAGAGGGAACATGTATGTAATAATAACACTGTATATAGTCACCTCCCGCTACATCTAGGTCTGCACCACTAGAGGGAACATGAATGTAATAATAACACTGTATATAGTCACCTCCCGCTACATCTAGGTCTGCACCACTAGAGGGAACATGTATGTAATAATAACACTGTATATAGTAACCTCCCGCTACATCTAGGTCTGCACCACTAGAGGGAACATGTATGTAATAATAACACTGTATATAGTAACCTCCCGCTACATCTAGGTCTGCACCACTAGAGGGAACATGTATGTAATAATAACACTGTATATAGTCACCTCCCGCTACATCTAGGTCTGCACCACTAGAGGGAACATGTATGTAATAATAACACTGTATATAGTCACCTCCCGCTACATCTAGGTCTGCACCACTAGAGGGAACATGAATGTAATAATAACACTGTATATAGTAACCTCCCGCTACATCTAGGTCTACACCACTACAGGGAACATGTATGTAATAATAACACTGTATATAGTAACCTCCCGCTACATCTAGGTCTGCACCACTAGAATCTGTGTGAGCATGGCCCAGAAAAGGGTTTTTGTGATTGGGTATGAGCAGTTGCTCACCCTGTGAAACTGTATACTCTATTGTAGCTAGTTTAACTATGTCACTTTACAATATCAATGAAATACATAGATAGGTTGTTGTGTAATTCCATAGGGTACATGTAATATAATGCTTTGCGTTTCTCCTGATTGTTCACCCATCCACTTTAGATATTCCGTGCTTAGACCTTAAATTGTCATCTGATGTTGAAAAGCAGTAGCAAGTTGGAATTTATATGTATGGATCTATTGTTTTCTCCTAGATCTTTCATGCCACAGGTCATCTGCCCCCAGCTCCGTAAAACAGCTGAGCCGAACATAGTTACTTTTTAATCTGTAACTAAAATTCTAGAATGTCTCTTCACTGTTTTACTGCGGTCTCCTTTTAAATTGTCCATTTTCACATTCACATCCTTCTGGTGAGAGTTGACAATGATGATGTTCTCTGTTTTTAGAGGAAAGTGCTCAATGGTCTGCGCTCTGGATGGCAAAAGGACTTGCTACATGTTTTCCGGGACTCAAAGAATCAACAGGCAAAAATCAGCCGGAATTCAGGCAGAATAAACCTATACCCCTATCTATGTCTGTTGGATGAGGAACATTATGTCGATATTATGCTACAAGTTAGTAGATATGTATTTTATATGTAATATACATGTATATGATGACTAGGAAACCTAAACAGCAGGACACCATACCTTGCCTAACCTTGTAACATTCTAAAGGTTTTTTGCATTTATTTAAGATGTATACATGCATACTACCATTCATGCTCAAGTCACACAGCTCCTTAATGCTTGAGGTATTGCTTTTAGGGTGAATATGGTCCTTGTCAGACATCACCTAATGGTATATGAAACACAATACTACTCCTGCAGTTATAGTTGTGTGCACATGTACTTCATATGTGCGGAAGCAAAGTGAGCAAATACCCTGCAGTAAATAAATAAGCAATAGTGCATGAAAATAACAGGGTACCTGCTTAACATATTTTTGATAGAAAAAAATATAAAAGCCATCCCATCACCTCACGTTGACCCTATTCGGAACAGTTCTAACCTCTAATATTAAAACCTTACCATTTGTCAAGTGACTGAACTGTGAATAAGGACTGAGACCTGGCTTGTGGACACGCAGCCTTGGAGAACTACATGAATGTAATGTCCCGCTCAAGGAAAAGGGAGGCTACATCCTTATTTGTCCAGAGTGCTAAAACCAGAAACAAAAACCTAAAGAGATGAACTGGAATAGAAGTTGGTGTGCATGTAGGCACGTGTTCACACTGGCCACTAAACAGACAAAACCTAAGATAAAAACAAAGTGAGCAAATACCCTGCAGTGAATAAATAAACCGCTATAGAACTTTGGGTTTTTATATGTGCGTAAACCCCTAATTGAGGAATGGTAGGAAACGCTTCAGTCTTGTAGGGATTTTCTCAAGCCATTCTGAAATATTTCTTTGAAGTGGACTTGTGAAAGGCTATTGGAATATTGCCTTATTTCCATTTTGTGTTTAGTTAGCCTCCTGTCTGGCAGTACAACCTTTCCCAATGAATATTGACAGTACATGGTGGAATATCGCACTAGGGAAAGCTGGAACTACCAGTAAAGGAGATCACTGTGGTGCGGAGACTTGCTGAGGGTCTTTGGTGAAACATGTTCATCATGAGTGGGACAATTAGTACTAGTATTTTCATCTGCAAATGCATAGGAAAGTCATATATGAGCTTACCATGTCTGTATTTTCACACGTCTTTTCCATATTTGTGGGTGCACTCCTGTTGTGGACTTCCACCTTGGTAAATTGAAGGAAAGCGGCACATCCACAAATCTCAAAAAGCTTAAAATCCACAAGGCAGGTTCTGAAAATAACCGAGTAAGGGCACTGAGATGCTAGAAATGTGTCAGTGAATTATCAGACCATAGCATGTGGAGTTTTAATCTTTTTTTTATATTTCTTATGGATAATCCATAAAGTAGTGTCGGATTTTTAATGAGATTTGTGCATGCGCCGTTTTCCTTCAATCCTCAAAAAATATTCTCACCTGCGTTGGATCACGTAGTACAACTAATTCCACAAATGACCAGAGTCTAATCAGTGCTAGTCTTACACCTATATTTAATCTTATATCTTCCTAAACTATGTTGTTCTCTTCTGCTTAGACCTTGTCCAAGATTCCGCCTACTGGAGAATCGTTCTTATTGCTGTCTCAAGATATGGGACTGAAAATTTACAATAGGTTTTCAATCCGGAGACAATTGCAGGGAAGTCACATGGACAGAATTCGTTACTTGTATAAGGAATACAGCCAATTGTTATCCGAAGAGGGACAGGTAAGTTTTATTTCATCTGATGACTACATGTAGGCAGTCTGCGGAGACAAATAATATTAGTTTTTTTGTAGCAAAAATTAATTTCAGACCTTTTGTTTCACATGCAGACCTCTTGCCTTCTTCCAAGGGAATTGTGGGACAACTTGGAGTATGAAAAATTTGGAGGCTCATGTTCGCCACGTGTGCACTCCCTCTGGCCTCGGTCTCTATTGGTGCAGTTGGGAACACACCTAGTAGAGTTAATGGTCCAAACAATAAAATTAAAAAATAACATGTTTAGTCCTCGGAGTGACCCAAAACTCATACCAGTGCTGTACCACATGTATTCTTTCCGCAGCACACGCCAGGTATGTTTGGGTAGCTATGTACTTATGTTAATATTGGTAGTAATTGTGATTTTGCAAATAAGAATACTAAGTGTATAAAATGCAGAAAAGGTGGAAAAAAAATCCTTTCCAATTCCTGTCTCCATATCCTTTATCTCATATTACCATGACAGATACATATGCCAAAGTGTCTCATAAAAAGGGGTATTCCTGGAATTGAAAGTTATCCTCTTTCCATAGAAAGCTACTGATTAGTCAGGGTTCGACTGCTGGGACCCCCAGTGATCTTAAAAATTGCTGGCAATATCCCATTTTTGGGATCAAGAGGGAATCCTGGTGGTTGGACCCCCAGCGACCAGTAAGTTATCTCCAATCTTATGGATAGGAGAGACCTTTTAATTCTAGGAATATCCATTGAAATGACTATAGCATTTCCTAATGTCACTATTCTATAAGGTGTGATGGCAAATAGCAGTTATTGAATGCCCCCATACTCCAAACGAAGCACACACTGCCAATGTCACCTGATTTTGTCACCAAGACTGTATACTTCTGATGTTCTCATATTTTGCTGTTCACAGATTGGCCTCATCAAACCCCACCCAATTTATAGCCAAATATTGTTGGATGCTGGTGAGACCCTTCTTACTTTTGAGACTTCTGTAATGCCAATGCGATGCCCTCCATTGCCTTGGACTTCTTCCCACTTTGGAGCCTACGTGCTTACTCCTGCCAAGCTTATGCGATGCAATGAGGGAGCCGTACAACATCAATTGCTCTTAGAAAAAAGTGCCCCAGGGCAACTGTTTCCAGTGCTTGATTCTCTTAACCAGCTAGGAATGTGTGCATGGCGGATAAACCAACCACTCCTTGATATTATTGTGTCCATCTTCAATGATAAAGGCAGTGAAAAGCTGGACATTCCTCCACCCATCTCAGAAGCTCCTGCGCTTCCATTTGAAAAGCCCGGGGCACAGAGCTCCTGGGACAAGTTGTCCTATCAGAAGGAGCAGGCACGGTGCAGGAAGAAAGCGGCTGAAATGTTTAGCCTGCGAATGGACTCTCTCTATAAACTCTCTATCGCCAATTACCTGAGAGATCAGATTTTTTGGTTTCCTCACAACATGGACTTCCGTGGCCGTACGTATCCTTGTCCTCCACATTTTAACCATTTAGGCAGTGATGTGACACGGGCTTTGCTGCTGTTTGCTGAAGGCAGGCCACTTGGTCCTAATGGCTTGGATTGGTTGAAGACCCATCTAATCAATCTTACTGGGCTTAAAAAGAAAAGCTCTCTCCAAGAAAGAAGGCAATATGCAGATGAAATCATGGACGACATACTGGACTCTGCAGACAGACCTCTGACTGTGAGCTTTAAAATTATTTTGCTATCACACCATTTCTCTTCATTTGTTTTCATTTTCCTTTTTGCTTTGTTTTTTTCTTAGGGCAGGAAATGGTGGATGGAAGCCGATGAGCCTTGGCAAACATTAGCATGCTGTATGGAAGTTGCAAATGCAACCCGCTCTCCAGATCCTGCAAAATACATTTCTTACTTCCCTGTTCACCAGGTAAAACGTCATTGAGTAGCTTTCAATATTCAGAGGCGATGACTGTGTTGCTTTTGTGGCAAGCAGTGACTTGTCGTCTTATGTAATCGTATTAGTAAGGACAAGACTGCATATAGCAGAGCCAGTGTCATGATCTGAAAGGGGCCAAGTAAGTAGCCTGCAGACTTAAGCCAGCCTGGCTGACTATTGATGGTATAAGCAGAGTCTAAAACAACATGTATTAAATATCCTTAGGTCATTTTTTTTTTTTTCTTTTTTAAATCATGGTTAAACATAGCGATTTCATCACAATTTCAAATTGCTACAAAAATGCAGTGTGATTGCATCATGTAAACGTGGCCTACAAAATATAGAATTCAGCCCCATGCAAATAACTTCATTGACTTCTACATTTTATGATCCTGAGTCTCCAGATCCTCTTACCTGTCTTTCAAGTACTTGTTGTACTCTACATTGTGGTGAACCTTTGCTTTACATGCAATTTACTTCTGAATGGTTTCCATCGATTAGGTTTGTCAGGCAGGGATGTGGCATTTTTATACAATTTAATTTGCAATTATCCTTAAAGATGTTATAATTTCCCTTAGGTATTCTTTCACACTGTAGAGAATGTTAACATGGTGCAGTCACCCTAGTGTCAGTGTTGCAGCCAGTCATATAGCTTGATTAATTGGAAAAGATTACCTCTTACCACAAGGACCCTATCTGTTTCCTTTTGAAAAATTGCTAATCCTACAAAAATACATTATTTTCAAAATAACATTTATTTAAAAAAAAAGTTAAAAAATGCTATACATATTTTAAAATACATTTCGCAAATTACCCAACTTCCTTCTGGAAATTGAGCCTGGAAAGTGATTAGAAGAGTGGAGAATATAGTTAGTGCTTTTCTGTATATTAATTTATTTTCCTGCTGATGCATTTTTTCAAACATTAGTTCCTTTTCTGTATGTCAGTATTTTACGTCAGTAATGCTTTTACATCTAAATGCGGGTATATAAACCTAGACCTGGATAATAGATACCCAAAGAAACCACGTACAGTAGAAGTATAAAACTAATCATATTTTATTGAAACAAGAATTAAAAACATATACCATACATGTACAAGAAATGGCACATATGTCAAGATTGTCCAAAGAGGGATATCAGAAGCATACATAGGGAGCAGTAAGCTCAATCCATTCTGGCTCAGAATACAGGGGTTTTTACCAGCATCTATATGTGAAAAAATGATGGTTGCCGTCAATACAGGCACACCTAGATAGATATCATGCCCTGAACTACAGTCTTCCAGAAACAACATATGCATGTGGAGACTGTCTCCCCTAATCACTTACCCATGTTCATATAGAGAGCGCCACCCCAACGTGCGTTTCGCTTTCCATTCTTTCTCAAGGGGAGTGTCCGTCTTAGGGGTCACAGTCTCCATCTGCATATGTTGTTTCTGGACAAATGTAGGTCAGGGCATGATATTTATCTAGGTGTGTCTGTATTGACGGCGACCATCATTTTTTCACCTATAGATGGCAGTAAAAAACGCTGTATTCTGAGCCACAATGGGTTGAGTTTACCGCTGCTCCTTATGTATACTTCTGATATCCCTCTTTGTACAATCTTGACATATGTGTCATTTCTTGTACATGTATGGTACACATTTTTAATTGTTTCAATAAAATATTAGTTCCATGCTTCTGTTGTAAGTGGTTTCTTTGGGTATCTATTATCCAGGTCTAGGTTTATATATATATATCGACGAAATCAACTGCATGTACCCCTTTTTTGGTATTGTTTATGGGGAGACTTATCCTATACAATCTGGCTGGAGACATGACAGTATATGTATTTTGAATTTTTGTATGAGTATAGATGCAGGTATAGTCTGACATAACTACATTACAGATCCCTCTGCCATGCCATACTTACCCTTGCTATGCTGTTTACACCCAATTTGCAACTCTCACTTTTTCTTCCTCTTTTACAAAACTAGGGAAATACTCAAAAACGTCATAGGCTCCTGACCCTGTTTGAAACCTTTCTGCAACCAAGCTGACTAAAGCCTTTTGATAAATCTAATTCTAAATAACTGTTAGACATTCCAGACTTATCAGCTATGGATTGGAAGGATTAGAGGAGGCATGTTTTATTTCTGGGATAATTGCAGGAGGCATCAGAATTCAAATTAAATTCTTGTAACTAGTGTATACATAAATATCTTCCTTATTTCTATGTATATAGTATTGTGCAAAAGTTTTAGGCAGGTGTGGAAGAAATGTTGCAAATTTAAGAATTTTGTCAGAAATAGAAGTGTCAACAGTTTAAGTGAATGAACAAAAGAGAAATCGAAACCAAATCAATATTTGGTGTGCTGCTCAGACTTTGCTTTCAAAACAGCATGAATTCTGGATACACTGGCACATAGTATTTGAAGGAACTTGGCAGGGAGGTTGTTCCAAACATCTTGGAGAACTAACTACAAATCTTCTGTATGGATGTAAGGCTTGTGCAAATCCTTTTGGTTTCTTCAAGTAATCCCACACAGACTTGATGTTAAGATCAGGGGGGCTTAGTGAGGGCATATAATCACTTCCAGGACTCCTTGTTGTTTTTTGCCCTGAAGATACCGTATTTTTCGGACTATAAGACGCCCTTTTTTCCTCCAAAATTTTGGAGGAAAGTGGGGGGTGCGTCTTATAGTCCAAAAATATGTTCGGTGGTGGGGTGCTGGGGAGGAGCGGGGGCATGAGCGGGGCACAGGAGGCAGCAGCCGCCTGCTGCAGCCTACGCTGTGCCCGCTGCTAAAGAAAATTAATATTATTCCCTGCTCCTTAATAGTGGGCACACTGACCGCAAAGCCGCAGCAGGAGCCGCGCTGCGGCTACAGTATGCACGCTATTGAAGAGAGTGAATGGTCACTTCTCCCCACCTACACAGTCCCGGCGTGGGGAGCAGTGACTATTCTGGCACAGCACTTCACTGTGTGAGGGCGCATGGCAGGGATGCCATGCGCGGCTCATACAGTGAGCATGTCGGCAGCAGAGCAGGACGCAGCGCTGGAGGAGAGAGGAGGTGAATATGATTGTTAATTTTTTTTTGTGGGCAGCGTGATGCGGTTCAGAGGGTGCCAAACATACCAGTGTAGGGGAATCAAGGGGTGCCATGCATACCAGGATGGGGGAATCAAGGGGTGCCATGCATACCAGGATGGGGGAATCAAGGGGTGCCATGCATACCAGGATCAAGGGGTGCCATGCATACCAGGATGGGGGGGGGTCAAGGGATGCCATGCATACCAGGATGGGGGATCAAGGGATGCCAAGCATACTAGGATGGGGGATCAAAGGGTGCCATGCATACCAGGATGGGGGGATCAAGGGGTGCCATGCATGCCAGGTTGGGGGATCAAGGGGTGCCACGCATGCCAGGATGGGGGATCAAGGGGTGCCACTCATGCCAGGATGGGGGATAAAGGGGTGCCACGCATGCCAGGATGGGAGTGAGGGCCACGTATACCAGGATGGGGATGAGAGCCACGCATACCAGGATGGGGATGAGGGCCACACATATCAGGATGGGGATGAGGGCCATGTATAACAGGAAGGAGGGGGGCCATACATACCAGGATGGAGGATATTAACAGAATTGGGGGACATTACTCCAATACCAGTATCAGCAGCAGACCCCCTCCCCCATAACAGTGCATCATGACCACATTTTTTGCTTACATTTTTTTTTCTATTTTCCTCCTCTAAAACCTAGGTGCGTCTTATGGTCCGAAAAATACGGTAGTTAATGACAATGGCTGTATGTTTGGAGTTTTTGTCCAGTGGCAGAAAAAAAATTGGAGCCAATCGGACACCTCCCAGCTTGTTATTGCATGATGGATAAGTATATGCCTATATTTCTTAGCATTGAGGACACCATTAATCCTGACCAAATCCCACAAATCCATTTGCTGAAATGCTGCCTCAAACTTGCAAGGAACCTCCAACCATTCTATACTGTTGTCAGACACTTATTGTACTGCTCTCCAGCCCGTCAGTGAACAAACTGACAAATATGTCAACTTTTAGTCCAGCGCACATGCTGACATTTCTCTGCACCCCAGTTCCTATGTTTTTGTGCATAGTTGAGTTGCTTGACCTCGTTTGCCTGTCAAAGGTATGCATTGTAGCTATAATTATTTCATGAAGACCACTTCTGGCCTGACTTGAACGAGCTGTAGATGGATGTAGCTGGGTATCATTGGTTGCTGCCTGCTCTGTGCTGATTCTAAAGGGAAGTAAGCATGTTGTGGGTTTCATCTGCTGCACTAAGTTTCCTTGGCTGACCACTGCAACTATGGTCCTCAATGTTGGCCATTTCTTGGTAATTCTTCAAAACAGCTTGAACAGCACATCTTGAAATTTCAGTTTGCTTTTTGAATTTCTTTTTTTTTGCCTTGGAGAGACTTTGCTGATGCACAATAACTACCTTGTATTTTGTTGTTGTACCCAGTCTTTGCATAGTGCATCATCCGTGACATGGAAAAAACAAGGATTCTTGGAAATGATGATATAGCCCCCACAGAGCTCTGATGTCAACATCGCCCAATCTACAGGCAGCATGAATCAGGTACTGGCTGTATGATCTCAGCCAGGTATATTTGACTCTGAAACAAACATACTTTAAAAGTCGCCAGGGACCGAGCCACGCTACAGACTGGTCAGACAGGCGGGTCCTGTCCGCCGCCCTAGAGTGACAGGTCTCTCCATATACACGCCCTGTCAATCCAGGGCAGCGGTCAGGAAAAAAGCCACCAGGGACCTGCCTGTCTGACTAGTCTCGAGCGCGGCTCTGTACCCAGCGACTTTTATAGTATATTTTTTTTCTGAAACACTGCAGTGTTTCAGGGTCAAACATATCTGAGATCATACAGCCAGTGCCTGATGCATGCTGCATGGTCCACAGACAATGTATCAGCTGTCAGGTTGTATTAGTGAATAATATTCATACAAACGCTTCCTTCAGGATGGATCTTGTAATGGCCTCCAGCATTACGCTGCTCTTGGAAGAGATGAAATTGGAGCCAGGTCTGTAAACCTAATGCCCAGCGAGACCCCTCAGGATGTGTATAGCGGGGTTGCTCAGCAGGTAATGTATCACTTGACTGTTATGATTAATGCAATATATAAAAATTTAGGACGTTCTTTTACATGTTCATTTCTGCATTTCATCATCAGGTTGAGGAATTCCGTAAGATTGATGCCAAAAAAGGAATAAAAATTGCTCAGGTCCTTGAAGGGTTTATTGGACGTAAAGTGGTAAAGCAGACTGTTATGACTGTGGTATATGGAGTGACTCGATATGGAGGAAGGCTTCAGATTGAAAAAAGACTACGAGAGTTAGATTCTTTCCCACAGGTTTGTTGGGTATGGGAGGTAGAGTGACAGAACATGCAGATGTGAGAGCAGGATTTATACGTTATGCATCCTGACCTCATTTTGATTTTTGTACGTATATCTTCTGCTTACCAAAATGGAGTTTGAGCAGGTATGTGTGTGAGGATTCCAAAGGAGACTCAGAGAAAACATCAGGAAGAAACAAAAGTAGAAAGTGAGATATTCCTAAAGTCAGAAAGCTGGGTGTAGACAGAATTACCTTTAGCCAATGAGATATATGCTAATGCCAGCACAAAATTAGAATATTATCAAAAAGTTAATTTATTTCATTTCTTCAATACAAAAAGTGAAATTCCTATATTATATAGAGTCATTACAAACTGAGTGATCTATTTTAAGTGTTTATTTCTGTTAATGTTGATGATTATGGATTACAGCCAATGAAAACACAAGTCATTATCTCAGTAAATTAGAATAATTAACAAAAAACACCTGTAAAGGCTTCCTACGCATTAAAAAAGGTCCCTTAGTCTGTTTCAGTAGGCTCCACAATCATGGGGAAGACTGCTGACTTGACAGATGTCCTGAAGGCAGTCATTGACACACTCCAACAAGGTCCCAGAGTCTGGAGGAAGAGCGGAGAGGCCACAATCCAAGCTGCTTGAGGTCTAGTGTGAAGTTTCCACAATCAGAGATGGTTTGGGGAGCCATGTCATCTGCTGGTGTAGGTCCACTGTGTTTTATCTAGACCAAAGTCAGCACAGCCGTCTACCAGGACATTATAGAGCACTTCATGCTTCCCTCTGCCGGCAAGATTTTTGGAGATGGAAATTTGGCACCTGTCTACACTGCCAAAAGTACCAATGCCTGGTTTAAAAACAACAGTATCACTGTGCTTGATTGGCCAGCAAACTCACCTGACCTTATCCCCATAGAGAATCTATGGGGTATTGTCAAGAGGAAGATGAGAGACACCAGACCCAAGAATGCAGACGAGCTGAAGGCTGCTATCAAAGCAACCTGGGCTTCCATAACACCTCAGCAGTGCCACAGGCTGATCGCCTCCATGCCACGCCGCATTGATGCAGTAATTGATGCAAAAGGAGTCCTGACCAAGTATTGAGTGCATTTACTGAACATACATTTCAGTAGGCCAACATTTCGGATTTTAAAAACATTTTTGAAGTTGTTGTTATAAAGTATTCTAATTTCCTGAGATAATGACTTTGTGTTTCCATTGGCTGTAAGCCATAATCATCAACATTAACAGAAAAACACTTGAAATAGATCACTCTGTTTGTAATGACTCTATATAATATATGAGTTTCACTTTTTGTATTGAAAAACTGAAATAAATTAACTTTTTGATGATATTCTAATTTAGTGAGATGCACATGTATGTAGAGAGAAGCTGAGCCAATTATATTGTTACCATCAGGTCTGTGGAGTCTGTAAACCAAACCTCCAACTCCCACTCCTCTGTTTCCACGACTCCTACTCCCTCATACATGGCTCATGTTTAAGTGATAAATTTACTGTAGCACAGATTCATCTCAGCTAAAAGTCTAGACCCTTAGATCAGGAATATGACAGACATTCATAGGACATTTCATAACTTTCTCAAATTCTTATGAAAAGAAAATATTCCCCACAAACTGCATTGAACTACTGTACCCAATTTATTATGTATTTTAGGAGTTGGAGTCAGTCCATTTTATACCGACTCCGATTCTGACTCCACCAAAATGGACACCGACTCCGACTCCATAGCCCTGGTTACCATGTATGACTATTAATAATCTCTATATAAGTGACCTATTGTGTAATATAACCCAGATCTGCCTTGATGCTCAAATGTATCAGTTGTAGTTCTTCCATGCACGTATTTGAATTTTACAATTTAATTTGAACAGGCACAACGTCTCACAACGTCACACATAATGGGGCGACGACACAGCACAAGTGTATAAAAAGATTAAAAGCCCAATTTACTATTGCCTTTGCATCTGCTTTAGTTTAGTTTTTAGTGTTTTGTGTTTTTTCTTTTTGTTTGCACCATATTCAATTTTCCATTTGCACCTTTTTTAAAGTTTATTTGATACGTGCCCTCCTGTTGCTTTTTTAAAGGGAAACTATTAGCAAGGTTTTGCTATGTAATCTGAGGCAACATGAGGTAGCTGAGACATTGAATTCAGTGAGGTGTTATGTAGTAGGCTGTGTGTGTGCTGTTGTTTAAGTACAATGAAGGCTTTATATCTAGGACATTATCATTGTCCTGACCACAGTGCACGTGAGCACTGGTCCTGGCACACCCCGACCTGTGATAAGCAGCTCCCTTTCAACAGACTATGTACATAGTGTCTGGTGTAGGCGAGGTTAGCTTTGAGCTCTGCTATATGCTACATTTAAAAGCTCTGATTGTGTCACATCTGCTGCACCCAGTAATCTAAGTGATTCATCATTGGATTCCCTATATTCTGCTACTCTCAGATTAAACAGCAAAATCCTGATAACAGATTCCCTTTAACTTTGCCATTGTACGTTGAGTTTAGGGTTTGCTGATGTTTTCACCTGATTCATCATTTGCGACATGTCAAAAAGTCGCAGAATTTGTCACAAATGTACTCCAGTAACCTCCCCCACACCCAGTCATTTTATGTACACCAGGTATTTTGGCACCACTTTTGCCCCATTTTGTTTAATATGCCACTTTCTGCTCTAAGTGGTCAGAAAAAGGTTTAAAGACAAAAAAAGAGCATTTCTGAGTTCAAGAACTGTGTGCGCCATTTTGAAGAATTAATAAAAGTGACTTAAAAAATCCCACAAGTGATGAATCTGGGTCTTTATATGTAACCCTATTTTCTGGGTGACTAAATCATCGCATCTGCCCCCAACATATGGGTAAAGTAAAGTATTTCTTCCCCTCTCCTAGAAATATGTCTGGGAAGCCTCCCATTATCTGGTCCAGCTAGTGTTCAGCAGTCTAACAGAAATGTTTTCTGGCACAAGATCCATTCAGGTAATATAACCTTCCAAGTCAATCAATCAAATAGACTCAAAAAATCAAGTGACCGGAGGGTGTTGTGAGCATGCTCAGGATCTTATCACTGTTAATAAATGATAAGGGATAATCCAGAAGACTACATAATTTACCTGCTGAGTCGATGGGAATCTGCATATAAATCAGCATTTATTGATCTGCGTGAAGCAGAAAATCCCACCCAATAGCTTGGAAAAGTGACTGGAAGATGACCGTACATGTCTGTGGGGTGGTGGAGGGGCAGACAATAATGCACAGAAGAGGGTGTGCAGTATATTGTAGGGTAATGGAATTGGCTACAAGTTGCTGCATCTTGGAATACAATGTAAAGCAATGTACCCTCACACTTGCTAACTGCACCCTCTCTACCTTTACTTAGCACTGGCTGACAGAAAGTGCCCGCATGATCTCAAAGTCTGGAAACACTGTAGAGTGGGTGACGCCCCTTGGACTGCCCATCATACAGCCCTACCACCGGAATAGGAATGTTATGGTGAGACACGTCTCCTTTATTGCCAGTCTTATAAGCCATGTAGCCACACTGCTAGTATTAGTAGACTCCTTGATGAAGCAGCATTTTCCTCTTGGAGAATGGCATATACATGACCTGGGATTATGAGTCTTCAGATCAGTGAGATTACGGTGATGCCAAATTTGTTCAATTTTTTTTTAATTGGTGAAAAAAAATCTGAAATTTATACACAAAAAATATTATTACATCAATAGAGTGAATGCTCCTTTTTTGCATCCTGTACTGCTGTTATTATTACCATTTTGGGGGTACATATGGCATTTTGGTCACTTATTTTTTATGTAAAGGGAGGATGTGTGGGTTAGGCCATTTTGTTGTTGTTTTTTGTTTATTTTCAGCATTTAACTTATAATTTAAAATACATATTTTGATTTTGCTTTTTCGATGCTTTTTTGATTCATGCGCTGTCACTTTTATTTTTTAGCTGCGTATTTTATGCATTTCGTGATTGTCGAGCTGAATTTCCAATCACTTTAACACTAAAATCCTAAGGGAAAAGTAAAAGTACAGTGTTTCTGCTATACCGGATCCTAATTTTGCGCACCTTTACAGACTTGTCTTCTTTAGGAAGCTGTAAGGACAGGGCTGACTGCTTTGTTATTCGATAGCAGTAAGCAATATGCCCTATTGGGACATATGGATGTCAGAGGGGACTCAACACTACCATATATTACATGGGCAGACATTCATTTACATGGATGCTAGGCAATTCCGCACAGCAGATAAGCTCTTTAATTGTTGTTGATGCTGACTCCTACAACAAATATCTGTTCCTAATAGTCTTCTGTATTACCCGTGGGAACAGTCTTTACGTCAACCTGTTGGCTCACTGTCGTATTCTGTTATTTGTTGCAGTTCCAAAGTAACCTGCAGATGGTGACGTTGGCCAACAAAAACGATGCTAATGAGTAAGTTTCTCCTCTTTCCTCTATCTCCTTGCTAATGTCACAGTGACAGTTGTGATTGACCAAGCTGCCTACGCCAGCTGTGCTGCCCTACTTATTGTAAGTCGAATTACATGATCACTTTACTCAATAGACCTGTTTTTAAAGAGGTTGGCCACTTTTTAGTCAAATGTCTAGTATGTCATAAATCTTTGTGTTTTGTGCCAGGAAGCTCTTAAGTGTACCCTAGGATTCATTTCAAGCTCCCTTACTGCCCATGGATAGTGCTGTAAATGTTAGATGCAGCACTTTTCCAATCTATAGTATCCAAGGTGGTGGTAGTCATGTGATTTACCCATGTCACCGCTTTCCCAGCTATCACCCTGCTCTTTCTACTTCTGCAGAGATCCAGTATCTGTACCTGTACAGAAGCTGGGGACCTTTAATACTATCAGTGGTATAATGTAATTACTGTATTCATATATTGTTTCCTAAAGGCCCCCGTACACCATAAGTGAAAGTCTTCCGAACCCACTGATCATCTGCCTGGGGAGAGAAGGACAAGACCATTCCGATTTCATTGCCCAATCCCTTCATTTTTGGAGGGGAGATAAGTAGTTTTTGGACTCCTCTTTCCCTTTCTCCTCAATGAAAATACATAAATGCTCTACCAAGCTGAGTACTCATGTATGGGGGAGTCAGACGACATAGCTGTCTGCCAGATGAACAACCTCATGTGTATAGATAGCCAAGCTAGTTACCCCAGCCATGAAAATGAAGAAATCATTGTGGAATTGTTTTGATGGCAAAAGACAAGGTGTAGTTAGGAAAGTGTTACATTGGATATAAAAAATTCTTCACAATGCCATGTTTTTATAATGTAAAAATAATCATACCAAGAAAAATCATTTCAGAAGTTTATCCATCTTTAAAATCACTCATCTGTACAACTCAATTAAAAAACAAACTGAAATCTTTTCAGTTGGAAAAAAAACAAAACTAAAATAATGTGGTTGCATAAATATAAACATCCTTAAACTAATTCTTTGTTGAAGTACCCTTTTAATTTATGACAGCATTCAATCTTTTGGGGTATGAGTCTATCGACATGGCGCATCTAGAACTGGCAATTTTACCCACTCTCCCTTGCAGCACCTCTCCAAATTTGTCAGATTGTGAGGACATCTCCTGTGTACAGTCCTCTTCAGGTCTCCCACAGATATTCAATTGGATTAAGGTCTGGGCTTTGGGTCGTCCATTCCAAAAACTTCATTTTGTTTTGGACAAGCCATTCTTTTGTTAGTTTGGAGGTATACTTAGGGTTCTTGTGCTAAACGGTGAATTTCATCTTCATCTTTTTGTCAGAGGCTTGAAGGTTTTAATGCAAAATTAACTGATATTTGGAAATATTCATAATTTCCTCAACCTTGAATAAAGCCCCTGTTCCAGCTGCCAAAAAACAGTCCGAAGCATAATTCTGCCTTCATCATGCTTCACTGTGGGTGTGGTGATATTCACTGTTAGCTTTGAACCAAACATACATTTTGGAATTATAGCCTAAAAGTTCAACCTTGGTCTCATCAGACCATAACAAGTTTTCCCACATGCTTTTGACAAACTTGATGTGGGTTCTGGTAAAACATAGCCAGGCTTGGGTATTTTTCTTTGAAAGAAAAGGCTTTTGTCTTGCCATGCCACCCCACAGGCCAGACATGTAGTCACATGCAGTACACAACCAGTACTTGTCAGAAATTCTTGCAGCAGCAGCTCCTTTAACCTCTTAACAACATTTGACGTACTAATACGCGTCTGTGCCCTGGGACTTAAGAGCCAGACCCGTATTAGTACGTCATGGCGATCGCACGCGCACACAGGCTGTACGGGCGCGATCGCCGCCGGGTGTCAGCTGATTGTCACAGCTGACACCCGGTACTATGTGCAGGGAGCGGTCACGCACCCCTCCCAGCACATTAACCCCCACGATGCTGCGATCGAAGTCGATCGCAGCATTGCGGTGGCAAGGGGAGGTGATCGCAGATACTCACCTCCTCTTCCGGCTTCCAGCGCTGTCTGCCGTGGCTTCCAGGATGTTGCCATGACGACCCGATGTTGTCATGACAACATCCGGGTCACCAGACAGCAGGAAGATTTTTTGGACATGCGCAGTGCATCTCCAAACAATCTTCTCCCTGTCCAGCGCTGACAGCCTGCATGGCACAGGGATGGTGCTGCATTCCTGTGCCATGCAGGCGATCAGAGAAAAAAAAGTGAAAGTCCCATAGTGGGACAAAGTAATAAAGTATAAAAACTATCAGAAAGTGAAAAAAAAAATTTGCAAAAATATTAAAAAATAAATAAAAAAAAAAATAATCCACCAAAAATAAAAATATAATGTACCCATCAATAAATATTATTATAAAAAAACAAAAAAAAAAACAATAAAAGTACACATATTTGGTATCGCTGCGTCCGGAACAACCTGACCTATAAAACTGTCCCACTAGTTAACCCCTTCAGTGAACACGGTAAAAAAAAAAAAAAAAAACGAAGCAAAAAACAATGCTTTATCACCATACCGCCAAACAAAAAATGGAATAACACGCGATCAAAAAGACAAAAATAAATAAAAATGGTACCGCTGAAAACGTCATCTCGTCCTGCAAAAAAAAAGCCGCCATACAGCTCCATCAGCCGAAAAATAAAAAAGTTATAGCTCTCAGAATAAAGCTATGCTAAAAAATATTTTTTTCTATAAAATTGCTTTTATTATGTAAAAGTGCAAAACATATAAATACGATATAAATGTGGTACCGCTGTAAACGTACTGACCCAAAGAATAAAGCTGCCTTATCAATTTTACCACACGCGGAACAGAATAAAAAAAAAACAATTCCTGAATTGTTGGTTTTTGTTTATTCTGCCTCCCAAAAATCGGAATAGAAAGCGATCAAAAAATGTCACGTGCCTGAAAATGGCACCAATAACAACGTCAAGTCATCCCGCAAAAAACAAGCCGTCAAATGACTGTCTGCCAAAATCTGGAAAAATTATAGCTCTCAAAATATGGCGAGATTTTACAAAAAATGCGTCTTTTAGTGTGTGACAGCAGTCAGTCATAAAAACGCCATATGATTCTGGTATTGCTGTAGTCTTACCGACCCGAAGAATAAGGTCGTCTAATCACTTATACCGCACGAGGAACGGCGTAAAAAAATAAACTCTCAGGTTAGGGTTGTGCTAGGGTTAGGGTTGTGCTAGGGTTAGGGTTGTGCTAGGGTTAGGGTTGTGTTAGGGTTAGGGCTGGGGTTGGGATTTTTTTCAAAAGTAAGAAAAAAAGATGACGATATGGCGACTAGTGTTGAGCGCAAGTGCTCGCTACTTGAGTTTGCATCGGGTGTTCTGGTATGCATGGAGTATCGTGGGTATTTGAGTGACATGCTCGAGTCTCCGCCCCATATGCTTCACGGCCCAAAAAACTTTGCGGGGATTGCCTGCCATGCACGAGCGATCCCCGCATGTTTTTTTTTGGGTGTCTAATAACCGTGAAACATCCGGGCGGGGACTCGAGCATGTCACTCGAGTTCACGCAGTACATGGTGCATACCTGAGTACCCGATGCAAACTCAAGTAGCGAGCACTTGCGCTCAAGACTAATGACAACTTATTCAATATGATGACCTAATGTTATCAAATTCTGTGTCGTACCTCTGGGTTCAAAATGTTCACTATACACCTTAATAAAATCCTTGAGGGGTATAGTTTCCAAAACGGGGTCACTTGTGGGGGAGCTCCACTGTTTAGGCACATCAGGGGCTCTCCAAACGCGACATGGTGTCCGCTAACAAATTGAATGGAAAATCGGCTCAAATTGTTAGCGGACGCCATGTTGCGTTTGGAGAGCCCCTGTGTGACCAAACATTGGAGCTCCCCCACAAGTGACCCCATTTTGGAAACTAGACTCCCCAAGGCACCTATGTAGATGCATAGTGAGCACTTGGGACCCTTAGGTGCTTCACAAATTGATTCGTAAAAATGGAAAAGTATTTTTTTTCCACTTTTTCATTTTTACGAATCAATTTGTGAAGCACCTGGGGGTTCCAACTGCTCACTATGCATCTAGATAGGTGCCTTGGTGGGTCTAGTTTCCAAAATGGGGTCACTTGTGGGGGAGCTCCAATGTTTGGGCACACAGGGACTCTCCAAATGCAACATGGTGTCCGCTAACAAATTGTCGGCTCAAATTGTTAGCGGATGCCATGTTGCGTTTGGAGAGCCCCTGTGTGCCCAAACATTGGAGCTCCCCCACAAGTGACCCCATTTTGGAAACTAGACCCCCCAAGGCACATATCTAGATGCATAGTGAGCACTTGGAACCCCCAGGTGCTTCACAAATTGATTCGTAAAAATGAAAATGTGTTGTTTTTTTTCACTTTTTCATTTTTACGAATCAATTTGTGAAGCACCTAGGGGTTCCAAGTGCTCACTATGCATCTAGATAGGTGCCTTGGTGGGTCTAGTTTCCAAAATGGGGTCACTTGTGGGGGAGCTCCAATGTTTGGGCACACAGGGGCTTTCCAAACGCAACATGGCGTCCGCTAATTATTCAAGCAAATTTTACAATCAAAAAGTCAAATGGCGCTCCTTCCCTTCCGAGCCCTGCCGTGCGCCCAAACAGTGTTTTTTCCCCACATATGGGGTATCTGCGTGCCCAGGGGAAATAGCACAACAAATTTTGGGGTCCATTTTTTCTTGTTACCCCTGTGAAAATAAAAAAAATTGGGTCTAAA
This sequence comes from Phyllobates terribilis, assembly GCF_046119375.1. NCBI lineage: Eukaryota > Metazoa > Chordata > Amphibia > Anura > Dendrobatidae > Phyllobates > Phyllobates terribilis. The sequence continues at coordinate 13,498,591 of NW_027362761.1, read as the reverse complement.
GTAACATTTTTGTGAAAAAAGTTAAATGTTCATTTTTTTCTTCCACATTCCAAAAATTCCTGTGAAGCACCTGAAGGGTTAATAAAGTTCTTGAATGTGGTTTTGAGCACCTTGAGGGGTGCAGTTTTTAGAATGGTGTCACTTTTGGGTATTTTCTGTCATAAAGACCTCTCAAAGTGACTTCAAATGTGATGTGGTCCCTAAAAAAATGGTTTTGTAAATTTTGTTGGAAAAATGAGAAATCGCTGATCAACTTTTAACCCTTATAGCTCCCTAACAAAAAAAAATTTTGGTTCCAAAATTGTGCTGATGTAAAGTAGACATGTGGGAAATGTTATTTATTAACTATTTTGTGTGACATATCTCTCTGATTTAAGGGCATAAAAATTCAAATTTTGAAAATTGCAAAATTTTGAAAATTTTTGCCAAATATCCGTTTTTTTCACAAATAAACGCAAGTGATATCGAAGAAATTTTACCACTATCATGAAGTACAATATGTCACGAAAAAACAATCTCAGAATCAGGGGGATCCGTTGAAGCGTTCCAGAGTAATTACCTCATAAAGTGACAGTGGTCAGAATTGTAAAAATTGGCCTGGTCATTAACGTGCAAACCACCCTCGGGGGTTAAGGGGTTAATGTTGCTGTTTTGTAAGCCATTTATGGACCATGGCTTTTGCTGTACAATTCAACTAAGAAAATGTCAAGAAAATCCTACTAGAACAGCCAAACTTTATATTGGCTTAATTAGAATCTCTATAAATAATGGCAGCTGTGCATTGACTACTATATAACATGAGTTTAAATGTGATTGGCTGATTGTGAACACAACCACATCCCCAATTTTAAGGGGGTGTTAATATTTATGCAACCACGTTATTTTAGTTTTGTTATTTTTATTCCCCCCCCCCCCACACACACACACACACACACACACACACACACACACACACACACACACCATCAAAATGATTTCAGTTTGTTTCTCAATGGATTTTTTTTACAGATTATGGGTGAAATTAACCCCTTTCTGGCATGTGCCATACATGTACGGCACATGTTGTGTCTCTCCCTCCGGCGATGAGCCCACATCTTTACGGGCACATGACAGCTGATCTGATCAGCTGTCATGTGCCCCTAACAGCTGCGGATGGAATCGCGATCCACCCACGGCTGTTAACATGTTAAATACCGCTGTCAATCTCTGACAGCGGTATTTAACATGGCCGAGGTGGAAGAACGTCATAAGGTCCCGCCCATGGGCCCGTGTCACATGACCGCGGGTCGCCGATGGGTTGGCATGACAACCCGGGGTCTGCAGGAGATCCCTGCGGTTGTCATTGCTGGGGTGCTATGGGCGCCACCCAGCGGTAGGTGCTCGTAGCAAGTGAGCATTTCTGCAACAAACAGGCGATCAGACAATCGCAGCTTCTAGTCTCCTATGGGGACTATTGAAGCAAGTGGAGAATGATAACAGCAGGTCAGTTTTAGCAGATAGTGAACGTGGTAAAAAAAAAAAAAAAAAAAACAAATGTGGAATTGCACTTTTTTTGTAATTTCACTGCACTTGGAATTTTTTTTCTCATTTTCGAGTACACGATATGGTAAAACCAATGGTGTCATTCAAAAGTACAACTCATCCCGCAAAAAACAAGCCCTCACATGGCCATATTGATGGAAAGATAAAAAAGTTATGGCTCTGGGAAGAAGAGGAGCAAAAAACTAAAACGGAACATGGCCCGGGGGTGAGGGGGTTAAAGGTGGAAAAAGTTCTGAAATGATGCTTCTGGGTATGATTTTTTTACATGAGAAAAACCTGGCATGTTAACAGGGTGCGCAAACTTTTTATATATACTGTATGTACACTTTTTTATTTTAATGTTTCTGTTTATAGACGACCAGACACCATGAAACAGAAGAACGCTTTCCCTCCTAACTTCATTCATTCTCTGGACTCCACACACATGATGCTCACTGCCTTGCACTGTCACAGGTAGGCCCATCAAGCTTAAAGGCCACAATAGAAGTAAACTTCTTAGAATATTTCATCATGTAATGTTACTCTACTGTTTTTCGTTTATTACAGACGTGGACTAACCTTTGTGTCTGTTCATGACTGTTTCTGGACTCACGCAGATACGGTGGACATGATGAACAAGGTGGGGTTTTTTATTTAAAGGTTCCTAACATAGTACATAGCATTATATTGCCCATCATGCTTTACTTTCTTTATAGATGTTTTGTAATATCTTGAAAGGGAATCACCCTCTAAAATTTCTGCACATCTAAACTTCATCTTTTTTGGGGCTTATATATGGTGGATTGTTGGCATATTCTATATACGTGAAGGGCTGTGAAATACTAGTGAGCAGTTTACGTAAAGAAAATATCAATTAGAAAGTCTAAAAAGCCGCATACACAATAGATAGTTTGGCCGGCAGCTACTCTCCCGACTCCTCCATACACTAGAGCGCTCAATCTGACGAGTGTTCCTGTGTTCTTTACGATACAGCCGCTGCAGAACTCTTCCGGCGGCAGCTTATCTATTAGGTAAGAAAAGGATTGGCAGTCTGAAATCGGACATGTCTGATCCTAATCTCCCCTGTGGACATCATTGGGGGAGACATAGGTTCTCCCCATACACATTTGACTGTCATCTAAGCCGCTGATATTGGCAAGTTTGGCTGATGTTAGCCTTATATACAAGGGGGCTTTTAAAACCCCATTTATACAAGCAATCATCTGCCCTTAGAGAGTGCAAGTGGGTGATATAGCAGGTGGATTGGCGCTCATTTGCTACCATTTACACAAAGCTATCAGCAGCAGCATGCACACACAGTTTCATTATTTCAGCACCACAACCTGTGTATTGGCAACACTGATTAGTTTTAATATTTACATTGAAATATGTGATCGTAAGACAATCGCTTGCTTGTTTATTTAGTGGATATGTTGACACACGGCTATGAAGGGGTACAAATGTCTGGGCAGCCAATCATCTGCCCCTGTGAATGGATGCTAAAGAATGGTGAGGCAATAATACCATGTCTCCCGTACAGTTCGTACTTATTTTAGACGTCAGATTTTCTTATACAAGTGCTATCCATGTTTTCACGGATAGCACTCGTACCTATAATAGATTATGGGGTAGTTCACTTGTTTCCACGATTTTGCACTGACCACTTGGTCAGAGGAAAAAAAATGGACGTGCGCTATTGATCCAAATGTTGGATGAAAATCGACCGTGATAGTCTATGGTTGTGTGAGAAAACCAGACAGCATCTGGATGTCACCCGTGTACTGCCCTTTTTTTCACTAACTGATAGATATGAGAAGGTGGAGAAACTTTTTTTCTTATCGGTGAAAAAAAAACTGCTGAAACTCTGACCAAACACTGATGAAACTCAGGCCATTTTTCACATGTGTTAAAAAATCGACGTCTGAATGAGGCTTTACTATGCAGGGTCATAGCTAAACCTTTATAAGATAAAAACTGTAGATTTCTTCACTGAGCAGCATTATTAAGAAGATGTTCCTGTGGATTACTGGCACTCCATAGGAGGGCTGGCAGGAGCTGTGACCTTGCCGCTGTGCACTGAACTGCATATTATCCCGCTTTCTTCTCTGGAGTACTTTTGGTCTGTCAGTCCGCATTACACACTAGTTGTATTTCTGAACTTCAGAATTGCTTATTCACTGCCGGCAGTCACCATGGTTTCTGCTGAATGTGTATGAAAGCGAATCTTTTGTGTGCGAGCACCCTAGGATTCACAGCGGATGATGAATCAGAACTGTAACCGTTGTGCTTGTCCACAGGTTTGCCGGGAACAGTTTGTGTCTCTGCACAGTCAGCCTATATTACAGAATCTCTCACAATTCCTGATAGAAAAGTACTGCCACAAGTAAGTACTGTAAAAAGGGGGGGCAGACATTTAATGTACACAGGGGATGACTAGTGTGCACAATTGTGAGTGATATTTCCTTTTCCATGTAACGTCTTCCATTAAGATGAGATGTCCCAGCCATCACTGTGGAGTAGAGAATGTAGACCCCCCATGTTATATCCGAACGTATAAAGTGGTGAGTTTATAGTTGTGGCTAATATTCTCATTTTTATGTCATTCAGTGCACAGCCTCATAACCCAGAAAACCTCAAAATGATGAATCTCTTCCGAGATGTTCCCGAGACAGGTAATGAATTACTAGTAGAACGGGGTTGGAAAATTCACATCTGGTGCACACAAAGTCAAGCAGTTGCCTACAGCCCCGTTCCAAAGTCCAGATGTCCTTGGGAAAATGAAGAATGCAATCTGTTTCTATGAGCAACAACTCCACTTTCCTTTTGTAACTATCCTGAGTGTTTGGTGCTATTACATAAATAATGGTTTGATTTTTTTCATTTTTCCCATTCCTCCCAGGAACATTTAACCTAGAGTATGTGAAGGATTCTACCTATTTCTTCAGCTGATCTTGCTGTGGTGTGGAGGAAGTGCGCCGTCGCCTGATCTAGTTCTGTATAGAGGTCACCGCAATTACTGTCCGTCTATCCTTCCTGTGGAAGCGTCATTCCCTATTGGCTAACTCTGGAGCCTTGTGTGCTGTGGGCTGAGGAGTTGGTGTATAAATAAATTGTGAATTGGTTTTTATAAGGTTGCGTCTACTTGTGAGTACATCTTGTATAAGTCATGCTCATCAACTAATCAGTCCCAAGGTTAGGTATTGAGTAACTAATCAATATATATCCATGTCAATCTGCCTCCTACTGTGCAGCCACTGATCTCCTCCGCTGCAGGATACATTCCTTCAAGTGTCCTCTGAGTAACCTTCATCTATCAGCAACACATTAACCATGCGTCAGGCCCGCTCAGTGCAGCAGTTAAAAGGCATGAGTGCTCTGTACAGACATTGAGAACACTGGAGATAACTGATGTCATTTAGCAGATTATCTCCTTGCTGACCAGTAAAACAAGACACAGTTCAGAAATATCTGTTTATTGCACACACAGAGAAGCTGGAATCATTTGCTTAGTAAAGTGCAGCTTCTGCAGAGAGGAGACCCTGCACTCTTGTATCAACCCCCCCCAACTCCAAAATACATTCATTAATGACATTGCCAGCCACACATGGTGGCACTGCCACCATGGAGTAGAGGGGTAACTCCTAACTTCTTTAAATAATATAAACATGTATATTTCTTTCTTGGAATTGGTAATTTTTCCTTAAATTGCATTACATGTGTAATCCTACAGGGGCAGTCCCATTAAAAACACATAAGTCACTTCCTCAGACAATTTTTGGTAAGCTATTTAGTTTTCAAAAAAAGTCTAGATTTCGCTACAAATGGAATGTTGGAAGGTCTATGTGATGCCGACACAAGCTGCTGCAGTAGTACCTGCTGTATTCTGTCACAGTTAAAGCCACAAGCCAACGGATGGCGGAATGCATTTTTACTGCCAATGAAATCAAATCACTGTAACGGTATTAGTCTGGATGAGACTGCCCCTTGCTAGGATGTTTCTTAAAGCAGCACTCCAGTGGTAAAGACTTGTTCCCACATTGTGGTTTACCTGTCGTATAGGTGCAGACGTTTAGTAAAAGACATCTTCTCCGAGACATCCTTGTGGAGCTCAATCTCCCTAAGTAGCCGCCATTGCAGGAATTTCCTATTATTGCAGTTTAATCTCACTACTTTTCTGTTGTGAAAACAGGCTGTAGTGAACAGAACTATTGTCCATGTTAATCTACGATACCAATGTAGCAAATCTTACATTTCATCCCCAGGCACCAAACCACAGATAAATCACAAGATGTGAATAAGTCCTAAATGTGCTTTGCCACAGCATTCGTCCTTCATGACAGGTGAAAAGTCCTGACGTGTAACTTTTACAGCTAGAAGATAGACACTCAACCCCTGTCCTGTTTTATAACAGGACGTATAGTGTACAGATTATACAGGTATATATATCTTAATATACAGCTGTGATATACATAATATGGCTTTCTAAAATACAATCCATGGAATTAACAAACAGCAGTGAGATATAAAAACAATGGAAGAAGGAAAAGAGAAAAAAAAAAGCTTAACATATTTGATGAACACATACATGTCCTTTGGTGCGAGGGATCTGGCAGATCCGTGGTGAATGGAGTGCGTAGATGTGAAGGGCTGCTTGGCACCACAGATAAACAGGAGTAGGTTGTAAACTAGCAGCTGCAATTACAGAGCATGCGTGTCATTACTGGCTACCAGGGTTTGCTTGCCTTTTTTAGTTTTTTTTTTATATATTTTATTTTTTTATATTAAATCTAGTTTTTTCACAGCCTCATTAGTCATACTGGTACCCATTCAAAGGGGTTAGTCAGTATGGTTGGCATTCAGCTGTAGGTACTGGCTGCATTATTGCTGTAAGGATACACCTATTACCATACCAGCCACCTCCAGAAGGTTTCTCTAGGATTTCCGGTACCTAGTCCTAATCTATAACATTTTGGTGGTTTGACTTACTTATGGGAGAAAGCAGCGTTCATACCTGTGATATCACATAAATGGATCTCCCCTTTAAATAAAAATGATTATAAATTAAATTGCTTATGCATGATCATATAAATATAGGTGCTTCATGTGATATCCATATGTGACACTGTCACTGGATTAAGGTGGTAGTCCAGGAGGACTATAGCTGAAACAAACTGCCTGCAGCTTGCACAGAACTATTGGCTTAGTATGTTTTGGGCTTAACTAGTAACAAACTTGTAGCTTTTAACTTTTTGTTCAGAGTGAGGATCTATCAAGCAGACAACCACCATAGTTTTTGACTTGCAAATATTTGTTAACCAAAAACCAGAATCCAAAGGCCTCTTCCCTCATGACAGGCAGGCCGGCTGCCTCTGTCCCGTTTAATTGAAGATTCACACGCTCTTATACTTCATGCAGAGCTCTTCACAGATCTTTGACATGGAACAGTGCCACACTTTCCTACTCTTGTAAACAGCCGAGGAGTTGTGTGGTAGACTGCTGTCAGAGATGGCATTTTCTTAGTTAACTACTAATTTTCCTGACACTTGGTCGTTAATACCTCCACTGCTCAAAATGTTCATTATGAAGCAGTGAAAGTATTAGGAAATTAGCAAAAGTCAAGGAGTGACTGACTACAAGTGCATGTTTTCTTTTCTCCAAGTTATGTACCATCAAGTACCACCCAAAACAGATGAAGTGTCACAAGTTTGCAGACAGCCTCCCTCTTACAGGATCGGTGTCAGGGGCACTAACCACAGAATCTTTCCTTCCTCCTAACGATGATCCCACTGCAGAGTCTGAGACCCCACCAACTGTACCAGATGAGGACAACTGGTGGGAGAGGGCAAGTCTTGCAGGGGCAGGCGCCCTTGGGCCTGTTTGCGGTCCCAAGCCACCTTTGGCTGCAGGGGAAGTTAAGCTGCCCGTTACTTGAGCGGGAGCTGGTGGACTGCGGAGCTGTGACGCTCCCTGAGGCAGTGAGGGCTGTGAAGCAGAAAGAGGACGAGACTCGCGTGTTAGTGTAGCAGATTGAAGAGAGTGTGTGCTCTTGTGTACTGAGAGCCGTTGTGGAGAGACAGAAACCCCAGAATGTGTGAGAGAGAGTTGGGAGCCTGTTGTTTGTCTGGCTGGGTAGGCAAAGTTCTGAGACACTCTTGGTGATTGGTTTGGAGGACTGGGCATGACTGCGGACTGTCGACGTGGACCTTGGGGAGGTGGATGATGCTGTAAAAGCTGCAGCGGTGGTTGGAAGAGAGCTGGGGATACAGAAAAGGCTCCAGGCCCTCCTTGGGCATATTGGAGCCGTCTCATGACGCGGGGAGATCCCACTAATGGGCTAGCCATTGGGGGACAAAAACTCATAGCTACGGCTTGCTGTAAGGTAGCAATAGCAGATGGGACTTGGGGCTGTGGAGAAGGAGGATTACATGTGGCATACATCCCTCCACTCAGCTGGTTGAGCTCAGCCTGATGCACCATCTCCCGATCATACTTCACAATCTCTTGAATAATTTCATTTTCCTGGTTGTTAAAAACACCCGAGTTCAAGTCATGCTGAACCTTGTGCATTAATATGGAATTCTTCTTCCCTGTGGGGAAAGACAAATGTTTCTGTTTAATTACAGTGAATATTTTATGAGGATTCCGTACCGATATCAAAAAACCCTATTTACCATTTCATGCTTCCTTTCTCACTCCCGTGTCTCTCATAAGTTTACTCATGTAAATTCCTGCAGGTCGCATAGTGCCAATGTATTCTGCACCACTATACACAGAATGTAGCTCATACTGAAACATTTTGGGGGGAGGGGGGGCATCAGAGGACAAGATGATGGACCAAGCAGATAAATGGAAAAACATTTGAAAAGGACATCGCATCTCTTCATCAGGTCCAATAGCGAAGTGCCACTCAATCACAGAAGAATAAAAGCCCATACCACACTTTCCAGTAGAACTATGCCAGCCATCTAGTATAGGCCATAAAATAATGACATTTCACTGCTCAGTTAAATGTGCCAGACATAGCCCTACTATAAATAGTACGCCTATGTCTCCACAGTCCTCCTGCAAAGCTACTAATGGAAAACTTACATTTGGGCAAAAAATCAGCAGCCAGTCAACGATGGCATTCTCTCTACGCTAATCCCTTTAGCAACACGTCAGCATTCTAAAATTTTGTCTGGCAGAAATGATCTACGATTGATCTCTTCTATCAGGACGGATGTGAGGTGTTCCAAGACTGTCGGTGGGAATCCAGAACTTCTTTACTGCCACAATGTCTGCCCTCATTTTAATTGAGCTTAAAAAAAATGTTACAAAGAAGCAAACTATAGAACTTTTTTCTTTTTTAAACCGAAGGAATACAGAAAATTATATAAATGAGAACTAGCCAAAAAAAATGGATTTTATGGGGCAAATGTATTATAGCAGCAGATTGGCTCCATAGAAAGCTGTCATGATCCTCTGTGGGTGCTTGTATGTGCTGGACGCTAATGCCTCTAAATCCAGCCTTCCACTAGAGGTACAACTTGTATCCTTTTACATTTACCAGGAGCAAATAGCACAGTGGAAGTTTATGTGCACAGAATCTTAATATATTACATTTTTAAAGTTGTTTTTATTCTAGATTTTACTTTGGCCAGTAAGGAAGTTGCAATAGCCTGACATTTGTTTTCTACAGCTCACTTGTTACCTTTGCTGTGTAGACTGTGACAGAATCAACAGAGTAAACATTAGAAAACAGTTCTTTGAAACTGATTACTTATTCTCAGGATAGGCCACCAAGATCAGATTTTTTGAGTTCACCCTCACTAAATAGCTGTTTGAACTGAATGCAAGGCTTCTGACATTGCCACTTCCCCTTCAATGAGTATCAGGCACAGCAGCTACTAAAGGAACAGAGCAGCACCTGGTATTGAAGCTTAAAGGGAATCTGTCACCCCCTGGGAGATATCAGACCTTTAATATGGGGCATATAGGTTATTGAAATGTAAATCTATGCATACCTGTATGGCCCATAGTAGAGGTCTGATTGCAGAAAACTCTTTTTATTTAATCCGTTTCTCTAGGCTTGGCGTCCAGGGGACGCTAAGAAATGCCCGCCTATATGCGGATAGCAGGATGCCAGGAGGAAGTGGGGACCAAACCTCATTGTTGCGCATGCCGGAGGTCACTGGAGCAGAAGGCACAGTGACTCCCCGGCGCCTGCGCACTAGAGCAGATCAGTAAAATAGCACAGGGAGAAAAAAATATGCGTCTCACGCTATAGGCGCATGCGCGGGATGTGCAGACGGGCAGGGGAGGGGGGGAATATTTAAATTAAGTATATAGATGGGCATTTCTTGGTGTCCCCCGGACACCAAGCCTAGGAAAAAGGATTTTAGAAAAAGCAATTTCACAGCCACAAGACCGCTAATATGGGCCATACAGGTAAGTATAGAATTACATTTCTATAACCTGTATGCCCATATTATCGGTCTGATATCTCCCAGGGGGTGACATTCCCTTTAATCTTATCCAAGGGAACAAGTGTACAATACCAAGCACAGCCGCTATTAAAAGTTTGGAGCTGTCTTGAAAGTGAACAAGGGGGGCCTTTTCCAATAGCTGATCTATAAAGGTTGGCAAAAGTCCCCCCCTCCAAAAGTGAATATTGATAGCTTATAGAAAGAATAAGCCATCAATTTTCCTCAGAGGTCTGTAAAAGGCAAGAAAGCAACACAAAATATATTGCTTTGGTGGAGAGGCTATAGTCCATAAAGCCTGGGATCATAAAAGGTGTTGTCTGGGCATATAGAATATTTTTTTAAATGTTCAGAATGGTGTAAGGTTCTAAAATAATAAATACCTTACTAACCCTCCTGTGTTCTCGCTTTAATGCTTTTTGGGTCTCCCGCCGGTCTCTACATCTGTATTAGTCACCCATGCAGCCAGTAATTCTCCCAATGATGTCCAAAGACCTGTTCTGTAGATCGTGGCCTGTGTGGACAGATAAGTGACTTCCGCAATAGTGTGAGGAGTTGCTCCCTACTGCGGTCTTTAATTGGCTGCAGCAAGCACACATTTGTGCAGGCACAGTAGAGCGCACAGAGATCGGAGGGGGACCAGGATTGCCAACTCTCAAACTACAGGTCAATCTATTAAATTTGAGAACTTTACAAGTTATCTGAATGTTGGTTGCCCATGATTTTTGGATAAATTTTACAGAAAAAGGGAAGACCCAAAAAACATTGAAGTGGGACTGACCCGAGATCTGTAAGGTACTGGTACTTACTACTTTTGTACACTAGTCTTAAGTACTTTTCAAGAGAAAGTTGCTGTACAACCATTTTAACTAGCTATCACAATGCACAGACACTGTAATATTGTCAAAACATAAGTACACAGCGTGCTTCTTCTGACGTATCAGAAAAGTGGACATAATGTACCATGTGCATGGTCCCTGAACTCCGGCGAGGGTATAGTGTGCCTTTTCTACAGTAGGTATTAATAAGTCTTCCCCATTTGGCCATGCCTTACTTTCTAACTTTAAATCTGTCTTTGTTGCCAATGGCAACCCATCACTTTTCAGCTTTCATTTCTTTAGAGCAGATCTGATTAGTTATTAAAAGAAGCATTTATTGTATTAGTATGATGCTCCTGCTATTCTTTTCTATCTAATTTTTAAGGGGTTATCTGGGAGTAGAAAAAAGGTCTGCTTTTCCCAGAAACCGCCTTGTCTATGTGTTTGTGCCAGGAACTACAACTGAGCACCATTCATTTAAATGTGACAAAGAGTAGCACTGTTTGTTCATGGTTAATCTCAGCAGTGGCGTATCTAGAATCTGATGGGCCCTGGTGCAAGATTTGGACCAGGCCACCCCATCCTGGTATGTACAGTTGTGCTTAAAAGTTTACATACCCCAGCAGAATTTTTCCTTTCTTGGCCTTGTTTCAGAGAATATGAATGATAAAAACTTTTTCTCCACTCATGGTTATTGGTTGTGTGAAGCCATTTATTGTCAAACTACTGTGTTTTCTCTTTTTAAATCTTAATGACACCAAAAACATCCAAATGACCCTGATCAAAAGTTCACATACCCCAGTTCTTAATACCGTGTATTGCCCCCTCTAACATCAATGACAGCTTGAAGTCTTCTGTGGTAGTTGTGGATGAGGTTCTTTATTTTCTCAGATGGTGAAGCTGCCCAATTCTTCTTGGCAAAAAGCCTCCAGTTCCTGTAAATTCCTGGGCTGTCTAGCATGAACTGCGCGCTTGAGATCTCCCTAGAGTGGCTCAATGATATTGAGGTCAGGAGACTGAGATGGACACTCCAGAACCTTCACTTTGTTCTGCTGTAGCCAATGACGGGTCAACTTGACCTTGTGTTTTGGATCGTTGTCATGTTGGAACGTCCAAGTACGTCCCATGTGCAGCTTCCGGGCTGATGAGTGCAAATTTGCCTCCAGTATTTGCTGATAACGTGCTGCATTCATCTTTCCTTCAACTTTTACCAAGTTTCCTGTGCCTTTGTAGCTCACACATCCCCAAAACATCAGTGATCCACCTCAGTGCTTTACTATAGGAATATAGGCTTTGTTGACCTCTCTCCAAATGTAACAATTATGGTTGTGGCCAAAAAGTTAAATTTTTGTCTCATCATTCCAAATTACCTTGTTCTAGAAGTTTTGAGGCTTGTCCCTGTGCTGTTTGGTGTATTGTAGGGGAGATACTTTGTGGCATGTGCGCAGTAATGGCTTTCTTCTGGTGACTCGACCATGCAGCCCATTTTTCTTCAAGTGCCTCCTTATTGTGCATCTTGAAACAGCCACACCGCTAGTTTTCAGAGAGTCCTGAACTTCAGCTGATGTTATTTGTGGGTTTTTCTTTGCATCCCGAACAATTTTCCTGGCAGTTGTGGCCAAAATTTTTGTTGGTCTACCTGACCGTGGTTTGGTTTTTACAGAGCCCCTGATTTTCCATTTGTTAATCACAGTTTGAACGCTGCTGACTGGCATTATCAATTCCTTGGATATATTTTTGTATCCCTTTCCTGTTCTACAATTCAGCTACCTTTTCCCATAGATCTGTTGACAATTCTTTTGCTTTCCCCGTGACTCACAATCCAGAAACATCAGTGGCTGGATGAAAGATGCAAGAGTCTGTCTGGATTCCAGAAACTCACTTAGCTTTTATGCACACACCCTGATTACAAGCAAACTGGTCACAGGTGAGGATGTTACTTTTAGTAGCCATTCAAACCTATTTGTGTTAAATTCTGTCCATGTTATCAGGCCAAAATTAACAGGGTATGTGATCTTTTGATCAGGGTCATTTGGCTGTTTTTGGTTGTCATTAAGATTTAAAAAGAGAAAACACAGTAGTTTGACAAGAAATGGCTTCACCCAACCAATAACCATGAGTGGAGAAAGTTCTTTTGTTATCATTCATATTCTCTGAAACAAGGCCAAGAAAGGAAAAATTCTGCCTGGGTATATAAACTTTTGAGCACAACTGTATATATCTTATTCTGCCTGGGCCCCATCCTGGTATTCAGTGGGGAAAATAAGTATTTGATACACTGCCGATTTTGGAAGTTTTCCCACCTACAAAGAATGGAGAGGTCTGTAATTTTTATGGCAGGAAAATTTCAACTCAGACAGAATCTAAAAATAAATCCAGAAAATCACATTGTATGATTTTTAAATATTTAATGCACTAAAATGCAATTTAATTAAGTATTTGATCACCTACCAGCCAGCAAGAATTCTGGCTCTCACAGACCTGTTAGGTTTTTCTTTAAGAAGCTCTCCTACTCTGCACTCATTACCTGTATTAATTGCAACTGTTTGAACTTGTTACTTGTATAAAAGACACCTGTCCACATAATCAATCACACTCCAAACTCTCCACCATAGACAGCTCTTTGGTCTTGGCTAAGGATACCAGGGACAAAATTGTAGACCTGCACAAGGCTGGGATGGGCTACAGGACAATAGCAAGCAACTTGGTGAGAAGGCAACAACTGTTGGCGCAATTATTAAAAAATGGAAGAAACAAGACATGACTGTCAATCTTCCTCCGTATGGGGCTCCATGCAACATCTCACCTCGTAAGGTATGGATGGTTCTGAGAAAGGTCAGGAATCAGCACAGAACTACATGGGAGGACCTAGTCAATGACCTTAAGAGAACTAGTAACACACTACGCCGTCATGGATTCAAATCCTGCAGGGCACGCAAGGTTCCTCTGCTCACGCCAGCACATGTCCAGGCCCGTTTGAAGTTTGCCAATGACCATTTGGATGATCCAGAGGAGGCACTGGAGAAGGACATGTGGTCAGATGGGACCAAAATAAAACTTGGTATCAACTCCACTCGCTGTGTTTGGAGGAAGAAGAAGGATGAGTACAAGACCAAGAACATCATCCCAGTAGTGAAGCATGTTGGCGGAAACAACATACTTTGGGGGTGCTTTTCTGCAAAGGGGACTACACCATATTGAAAGGAGGATGGATAGGGTCACGTATTGCGAGATTTTGGCCAACAACCTCCTCCCCTCAGAGAATTGAAGTTGGGTCGTGGCTGGGTCTTCCAGCATGACAATGATGTGAAACACACAGCTAGGGCAACTAAGGAGTGGCTCCGTAAAAAGCATTTCAAGGTCTTGGAGTGGCCTAGCCAGTCTCCAGAGCAGAACCCAATAGAAAATGTTTGGAGGGGGCAGTTTCCCAGCGACAGCCCAGAAACCTGAAAGATCTGGAGAAGATCTGCATGGAGGAGGAGTGGGCCAAAATCCCTGCTGCAGTGTGTGAAAATTTGGTCAAGAACAACAGGAAATGTCTGACCCCTGTAATCATAGGCGGATTATAATGATGGCAATCTGGGCTACCACCCGGGGCCTGAGTTTTCGGGGGGCCCATTGTCCTAGAAGTAACTGCTCTCATTATAACCCCCACATTGGAAGCCGCAGCTCGTTTAAATAATGCTGGGCCCGACCCTGCCGCAAGAGGTATGGCAGGATGTACCCAGCATGAGCTGCTGAAGCCACACCTACCGTCTGATGAGGAGAAGCTTGTTGTCAGCGCTGCCGGCCGGGCCCGGCTCACGCGGTAGACTGAGGGACAACAAGCTGCTGCACTCGCCTGGCTGGTGTCTCTCCTCAAGGCCCCTGTTCAGTAGCCGCTGCCTGCACTGGGTATTTATAATATGGCAGTAAGCAGCAGCATTATGTATTTAAAGGCAGGGGCCATTGTAATTTTTAAAATGTGGGGGGTGGGAGTGGACTGAAACTACATGGGGCAAATGCCCTTGCACACTGTGCCCCACCATCTTGGGAAATTTGCTTGCATCATGTATTTATATACATACACGTTGCAAGCAAAGTTTCCAAGCTGGAGGGGCACACAGTGTGCAAGGGGCATTTGCCTACTCCCATCCCCCACATATTACAAACAACAATAAAGGCCTTAGATACAGAGCACCACAGCAATTTCGCTTCTATGCATTTATTCTACTGTCCCTATTTCATGGCCTGCAGTCACATAGATCCGGACGTAGCAGCGCTTTGAACGCAGCATATTTTTTGCTCCGTCCAAAACGCTGCATTCTATTGAACACAGGTCAATCCGCATGTGTTCACTGAACTGTGTGGATTTACTACATTCTATACATTCTAGTGGTCAAATTTACTAGCGACTTCGCAAGAGAATTTGACATGCTGAGGTCCTGAAAGACGCGCCACATGTTAGTGTCCGCGGGTGATATGCAGCCTCTGATGCCACGCATAGTGGACATGGGATTTCTAAAGATCCCATCCATTATGCTGTAACATCTGGATGCTGCGGGTTGACCATGTATAAACACGCAGCGTCAAACCTGCAGCGGCTCCTGATCGTGGGCACATTCCCTAAAGGGAATCTGACTAGTAAAATAACGCTATCAATCTGCAGGCTAATAGCGTTCTAAAGTCGTGTGGCCACCGCACTAAGGCTATGTGCCCACGTTTAGGCTATAGCAGCGCTTTGAATGCAGCATAGTTAGCTGCGTCTGATCACACAGGTAAATCTACATCCTATACATTCTATTGGGGACATTTCTGTTGCAGAGACCAGCGTCTCTGCAGCAGAAATTGACAGGCTGTGGTTTGTAAATCCGCGCCGTTGGTGAGTTTACGTGGCGGCAAATAGAAGCACAGTGGCACAGTACTATACAACACAGGAGTTTGGACGCAGCACAGGTGAGCTGCGTCCAAACCGCTGCCATTACGAATCGTGGGGATGCAGCCTTAGAGCCCCGCTGGCAGGAGGAAATGAACTTCATCCTCCTGGCAGCCTCAGGCTTTGGCCACAGCCCCACTATCAGTATTCGGTCAGTATTGTTTCTCAGGAGTGGGTGATAAAACCAGGTGAGAAACAATCAGAGAAAAGGTATAATAGCAACAAGTCACCAATTCTGCATTTATCACCCACTCCTGGTTTTGGCATAAGACCCCATCCCCACTATCAGTATTCGGTCAGTATTGTTTCTCAGGAGTGGGTGATAAAACCAGGTGAGAAACAATCAGAGAAAATGTATAATAGAAACAAGTCACCAATTCTTCATTATCACCCACTCCTGAGAAGAAATACTGACCAAATACTGATAGTGGGGCCGTGGCCTTTCAGACATAGTGGTGTTGCTGGGCAGATTCAGTAACCGCTCAGTGCATAGTGAGCGACAGCTGTAACTGCACCCCTGCCTTGACTAACAGCCAGCTCTAATGCTGAGCAGGCTGTCAGTACCGGGGCACGGTCTCCTGCAGCCGTGGATGGAGCTGAAGCTCCACCGGCTGCTAACTCCTTAAAGGGGTTTTTCTCTACTCAGACAACCCCATCTCAATGCCTATGTTTCCCCCTTGTAAAATACCAACACATACTCACCATTGCCACCGTACCAACGATGCTGCTGGTATTGGCACCGGCAGTTAGTATGTGTTATTTTACAAGGGGAAAACATACGGATTGAGATGGGTTGTCTGAGTAGTAGACAACCCGTTTAAAGGGAACCTGTCATGTTCACAAATGCCACTAACCTGCAGATGTAGGGTTAATCTCCAGGTCTATAGTGTTAGAAAGGTGCCTGACTGCTGTACTAAACGGGCGTCTCATGGGGAAAAAAAAATGAACTTTATTCATCCCAGGAACCACTGGCTTTCAGCCACACTGGTGTGCATGAAGCGTCTACAGTTGCCGTTCACAGCACTGAGAGTGACTGCTGTAAGCACATCCTGGTACTTTCTGACAGATGGCTCTGCAATCTTGCACTGGGAGCTGTCAGTCAAAGTACCAGGATGTGCTTACAGCAGTCACTCTCAGTGCTGTGAACGGCAACTGTAGACGCTTCATGCACACCAGTGTGGCTGAAAGCCAGTGGTTCCTGGGATGAATAAAGTTCATTTTTTTTTCCCCATGAGACGCCCGTTTAGTACAGCAGTCAGGCACCTTTCTAACACTATAGACCTGGAGATTAACCCTACATCTGCAGGTTAGTGGCATTTGTGAACACGACAGGTTCCCTTTAAACGGGTTGTCTACTACTCAGACAACCCATCTCAATCCGTATGTTTTCCCCTTTGCATGGTTCTCTTTACATGCCACTGTCAATATCTGTGGCTGGGCTTCACAGGCAATAGTGATGTTTCTTATATGCAGCAATGCAAAAGTACTGCTGTATATAGTACAAGTGATCAAAGGATTATAGGTTCAAGTCCCCAAAAGAGACTAACAAAGTAAAAAAAAATAAAATAAATATAAAATAAATAAATATATAATAAATATTATATATATATATATATATATATATATATATATATATATATATATATATATATATATAAAATTAGAATCACTACCTATTTTCTCCCATTAAAAATAAAGATATTAAATGGGTTGTCCGGTAATAAGCTACAAGTCTGCAGTCACTATGTGACTGCAGACTTCTGAATCCTCGCATGGAACGCACTGTGCGTTGTGAGCATTTGCTGGTACTGGCATTGGCAGTCATGTGACCGCAAGTATATGATATGCATACTCCCAGCCACAATCCGACTGGACTGTTTTCGGCCTTGCTCAATACACTTGCATTGAGAAAGGCCATACACATCTCGTCAGAATGTGGCTGGAAAAACTATACAAATTGCATACTTGCAGTCACGCACCCGCCACTATCGGCAGCACAGAATCCTCCCAGCGCACAGTGCGTACCATATGAGGATTTACAAGTCTGCAGTCACAGCATTTTTGCCCCAAGCTTGGCATATGCACCTGAAAACCTCCTAAAAAACACTGTCCATATGGGTCCATTAGTCAGAGGCCAAAAGAGTGTCCGTTTGGCCTCCGTCTGACCGTATACATGAGTGTCTTCCCATTAATATAACTTTGGCAGCATAACCATTTAACCTAAATACTTTCTCACGACCAGGCTACCTGAGGGCAGAACACCCGGACCACCAACCGCTGAACAGTACGCACAGGGCTCCGGGAGCAGCTGCGCGCTGTAGAACACCAGAACTGTACAGACCACCTTCCCCATTCACAGTAAGGACCGCCAGCTGAGTACCCTAATGTATACAATCACCTCCCTTATTTTTTTGTATTGTTTTCTTCCTTACAAGGATGTGTAACACTTCTTTCCCCTTTGGAATATCCAGGATAGGTTATAGTTTCACTCAGCAGCTATTTCTCAGAAATAATCTGTTTCAGGTATGTGATTATGACCTTGGTCACATGACCCGTCACATGAGGGGGGGCCCACACAGTCTGGCCTGCCCGTGGCCCTGGTTGCCCTTAATCCACCCCTCCCTGTAATTACAAACAAAGGTTTCTGCACAAAATATTAAGTTCTGTTTTTCTATTGTATCAATTACTTATTTCATGCAATAAAATGCAAATTAATTATAGAAAAATCATACAATGTGATTTTCTGTTTTTTATATTTGGATTCGGTCTCTCACAGTTGAACTGTACCTACGATAAAGATTACAGACCGCTCCATTCTTTATAGGTGGGAAAATTTGCAAAGTCGGTAGTTTATCAAATACTTATATACCATGATGGGGATATATACAGTGGGGAAAATATGTCCCTTACTTTGGGCCCGATCCTGGTATACATACCCCCCATCCTGGTAATACTTCCCTTATCCTGGGCCCCAGGACGCACATCCAGTTGAAGTTTCTGCTGGCGTCGGTGGACCGCTCACCCGCATGGGCTCTGTCGTGACTTCTGCACCGCGATCGTTACACCCCTTGTTAATCTGGGTGAGTTGTCTCTCCTGGCTGCATATACTGGTTCAAGTACAAACCATTCATAGAAACTAAGAATACTGGCAGAAAATATGCCCCATGGTCCATTTAGTCTCCCCTAATATTACTCACTTTCTTATTTTAGGTTAGATATAGGTTTTCGCTAGGCATACATGTGTTAATTCACTTTCAGTAAAATAATATTTTCTGACATTGCTTAAAATGTGACCTTCCTCCAATTAAGAGTATTATTTTTTTTCCTACATAATTTACAATCTATTTCCAACCAGATGCCGTGACATTGTGGACTGCAAACAGACGCCTTTGATGCATGTCCTGATGGTGCCGGTGTCAGCACAGCAGTGCAACATGCGACCTCCTGACACTGTCGCTTGTCCAGCAGAGCTTGGAGTGGTAGGGGGTAGAATAGAAGAAATCGAGTGCGATCAGAGAGACAAGTATGGGCTTTGGTTTTTTAGGGTTTCACACAATTCTAAGTCTTATCTTGATTTTCTTTAATCAAGGGGCAAAGTGTAATTAATGTGTTGCCAGTGCGGCACAATGTCGGCATAGTTTTAGAGGTAAAGCCAAACAAACAATGTCAAACAAGGTAAGCCGCTATCTATTGTAAAGTAAATTCATGAGATAATAGTTTGTAGCGATTTATAGGTATTGCATACTTTTTAGCTGTCTCTTTTTATATATTTTTTTTGTAGGGGCTCCCTGAAGTAAAAAAAAAATATTCTCAGGGGTGTCCCAAGCCTGAAAACATTTGTAAACACTGGCAAATGTTTTCACCCAAAAAAACCTACGGGTTTTTTAGTCTATACCAGATACATTGCCGACATGTGATGTACAGTTAGGTCCAGAAATATTTGGACAGTGACCGAATCTTCGTGATTTGGTCCCTGGTTGGCACTATTTTTCATTAAAAATGAAACAACTGAGATGCAATTGAAGTGTAGACTTTTAGATTTAATTAAAAGGGTTGGACAAAAATATCTTATTAAACGGTTAGAAATTGCAACCATTTTTCTACAAAGCCTCCTCATTTCAGGGGCTCAAAAGTAATTGGATAAATTAAATTTACTATAAATAAGTTAATTTTTAATACTTTTTATAGAATCCTTTGCAGGGCATGTCTGCCTGAAGTCAGGAAGTCATGGACATCACCAAACGCTGGGATTCCTCCTTTGTGATGCTTTGCCAGGCCTTTACTGCTACTGACTTCAGTTATTGCTTGTTTTGGGTTTTTTCTGGCTTAAAATTTGTCTTAAGTATGTGAAATGCTGCTCAATGGGGATGACATATTGAGATATGGTGAGTAACTCGGCCATTGCAGAATATTCCACTTCTATGCCTTATAAAACGCCTGGGTTGCTTTCGCAGTATGTTTTGGGTCATTGTCCATCTGTATTGTGAAGGGCTGTCCAATCAACCTAGCTGCATTTGGTTGAATCTAAGCAGAAAGTATAGCCCTGTGTACTTCAGAATTCATCCGGCTGCTTCTGTCTTCAGTCACATCATCAATAAACACTAATGACCCAGTGACATTGGAAGCCATGCATGTCCATACCATCACACTGCCTCCACCATGTTTTACAGAGGATGTGGTGTGCTTTGGAACATGAGCTATTCCAAGTCTTCTTATTCTTCCTTATTCTGGTACAGGTTGATCTTAGTTTCATCTGTCCAAAGAATGCTTTACCAGAACTGGGCTGGCTTCTTTATACAGGTGTTTCTCACAAAATTAAAATATCATCAAAAGGTTAATTTATTTCAGTTCTTCAATACAAAAAGTGAAACTCATATATTATATAGAGTCATTACAAACCGTGATCTATTTTAAGTGTTTATTTCTGTTAATGTTGATGATTATGGCTTACAGCCAATGAAAACACAAGTCATTATCTCAGTAAATTAGAATACTTTATAACAACAGCTTGAAAAATGATTTTAGAATCCAAAATCTTGGCCTACTGAAATGTATGTTCAGTAAATGCACTCAATACTTGGTCAGGACTCCTTTTGCATCAATTACTGCATCAATGCGGCGTGGCATGGAGGCGATCAGCCTGTGGCACTGCTGAGGTGCTATGGAAGCCCAGGTTGCTTTGATAGCAGCCTTCAGCTCATCTGCATTGTTGGCTCTGGTGTCTCATCTTCCTCTTGACAACACCCCATAGATTCTCTATGGGGTTAAGGTCAGGCGAGTTTGCTGGCCCATCAAGCACAGTGATACTGTTGTTTTTTAACCAGGTATTGGTACTTTTGGCAGTGTGGACAGGTGCCAAGTCCTGCTGGAGAATGAAATTTCCATCTCCAAAAAGCTTGTCGGCAGAGGAACGCATGAAGTGCTCTAAAATTTCGTGGTAGACGGCTGCGCTGACTTTGGTCTTGATAAAACACAGTGGACCTACACCAGCAGATGACATAGCTTCACACTAGACCTCAAGCAGCTTGGATTGTGGCCTCTCCACTCTAACTCCAGACTCTGGGACCTTGATTTCCAAATGAAATGCAAAATTTACTTTCATCTGAAAACACCTTGAACCAGGTCTTTTTTTCCTTAGCCCAGGTAAGACGCTTCTGGCGTTGTCTATTGGTCATGAGTGGCTTGACACAAACAAGGAATACAACACTTGTAGCCCATGTCCTGGATATGTCTGTGTGTGGTGGCTCTTGAAGCAATGACTCCAGCAGCAGTCCACTCCTTGTGAATCTCCCCAAAATTTTTGAATGGCCTTGTCTTAATCCTTTCAAGGCTGCGGTTATCCCGGTTGCTTGTGCACCTTTTTCTACCACACTTTTTCCTTCCACTCAACTTTCCATTAATATGCTTGGATACAGCACTCTGTGAACAGCCAGCTTCTTTAGCAACGACCTTTTGTGGCTTACCCTCCTTGTGGAGTGTGTCAATGACTGCCTTCCGGACTACTGTCAAGTCAGCAGTCTTCTCCATGATTGTGGAGCCTACTGAAACAGACTAAGGGACCTTTTTAAATGCGTAGGAAGCCTTAGCAGGCGTTTTTTGTTAATTATTCTAATTTACTGAGTTAATGACTTTTGTGTCTTCATTGGCTGTAAGCCATAATCATCAACATTAACAGAAATAAACATTTGAAATAGATCATTGTTTGTAATGACTCTATATAATATGAGTTTCACTTTTTGTATTGAAGAACTGAAATGAATTAACTTTGATGATATTCTAATTTTGTTAGAAGCACTTGTATGTTTTTTCATAAAGCCTAATTTCTATGTTTAAGGCTGATTAATGGTTTGCACCTTGTGGTGAATGGCTCTGTATTTGCTCTGATAAGGTTGTCTTTTTTTATGGTAGACTTAGATACTGAAACACCTACTTTCTGGAGAGAGTTCTTCACTTGGTTGGATGTTATGAAGAGTTTCCAAACTCACCAGTGCGCTCTTTTTCTTGCAGAATGTACCAAACTGTTAATTTGATTTCAACATATTCCTTGACCTTCATACATTTATCAGAAAATTAACTCTGAAAAGACACTTTTCCATAAACAACAATAAACCACCTCCACAGGATGCTTCACCTACAGATTTTCACGTTGATGTCCAGCCCAAGTCTAATTTTTATCCACTTGAAAGTCAAGGCCATTTTGTAAATACATTTTTGGAGTTGGTACTTGATGATTTTAAAAACATCAAAAGTAACACACATGGATATTCCAAGAACAATCTCACAAAGCAAGAAAAAATGGCTATACAATCCCTTAAGAATAACCCCAACATTGTCATAGAGTCTGCCGACAAGGGGGGTGGTATAGTGGTACAGGATCGAGATGACTATATTAAAGCTTTTAATATTTTATCTAGCCCACAGCACTATGAAATCGTACATAATGATCCATTTCCACCCATATATGCCAAATATTCCCAACTCATCTCTAAAGCTTTTGAACAGGGTGTTTTAAATAAGAAAGAAAAAAAGTTCTTGACTACTAATGATCCAAACATACCATTCATGTATCACCTCCCAAAGATACATAAATCGCTTGAGAATCCTCCAGGGCGACCAATCATATCTGGGATAGGATCACTTACAAGTAATTTATCCTATTATCTAGACACTATTCTCCAAACTCATGTCAAAAGCCCATCCAGTCATTTGGATGACTCTGGTCATCTGATTACGATTTTACAGGGCATAACTTGGGAAGATTCATATTTATTTATTACACTTGATGTCGCCTCATTATACACTAATATCAGACACAACATTGGTTTACATTGCATTAATCTGTTTTTGTTGAAAGATGCAAGGTTAAGTAAACCACAGAAAGCTTTTATTCTGGAAGGTTTGGATTTTATTTTACAAAATAATGTTTAGCATCAAAAATGTGGCACAGCTATGGGGACAAGGGTAGCCCCAAGGTATGCAAACTTATTTATGGGCGTTTTTGAAAAAAAATGTATATATAATTCCAGATACAATGCCAACATTATTCTATACAAGAGGTTTATAGATTATCTTTTTATTATTTGGAAAGGGGATCCACAAACAGTTTCATGCTTTTTATCTTATCTTAATTCTAATGATTGGGCGATTACTTTTACTCCTACAATAGGGAAAGATTTTATTAACTTTTTAGATATCACCATCTCTCATCAGGGACAACATGTAATTACTAAAATGTTTTTTTTTAAAGATGTGGATGCCAATAGTTGTATCCATTTTTCCAGCGGTCACTATAAAAAGTGGCTTGAAAATGTCCCTTTTAACCAGTTTCAACGGATAAAAAGTAACTGCAGCAATGAGGTTGATTTTGAATCACAAGTCAATATCCTGCATCAGCATTTTCATAGGCAAAGTTACCCCAAAGGGCTTATCAAGTGCGCTTATCAGAAAACTAGGAACTTATTGTAGCGCCGGCGTCCCTGCCCTCTGCTAGGCAGGGACGCTGTTCCCCTCACCCCTCTGCTCCGAGCCCGGCGTCCTCCTCCCGCTCTGCTGGCAGCGCGCGCTCCTTCCTGGCCACTGTGCTTAGGGCGCGCGCTCCCTCCCTCTTAAAGGGGCCGCGCGCGCCGTCCTAAGGAGTCCCCGGCCAATGGCCGGAGGACTTCACCATATATAAGGCACCTCCTCCAAAATGGAGGTGCCCGAGCAATGTTGTTGCACTGTTCACTACTCTGCTTCAGCCCTCAGGTCCCGTTGCCAGTTACCTGCCAGATTCCTGCAAGTTTGCTGTCTGATTCCTGCCTGATATTCCGCTTACCTGCCTGCTAGCCTGAGGTCCGACGGTCTGCCCTCCAACTCCTGTCAGTCTGTCTATGGACCAGCTTGCCCGCTCACCTGGGAGCGCACATCTGCTACCTGCCTGCTAGCCTACCTGGAGGCTCCGCCGTCACGTGCTGTGACCACCTGCCATTCCAGAGACTCCTGCCCGCTCACCTGGGAGCGCACACCTGTTACCTGCCTGCTAGCCTACCTGGAGGCTCCGCCGTCACGTGCTGTGACCACCTGCCATTCCAGAGACTCTCGCTTGCTCACCTGGGAGCACACATCTACCATCTGTCTGCTAGCCTACCTGGAGGCTCTGCCATCACAGGTCGTACCTACCCTTTACCCAGAGACTGCCCCGGTCACTTGCCGTGACCTCCTGCCCGTTCATCCAGAGACTGCCCCAGTCACTTGCCGTGACCTCCTGCCCGTTCATCCAGAGACTGCCCCGGTCACTTGCCGTGACCTCCAGCCCGTTCACTCAGAGACTGTCCCGGTCACCTGCTGTGACTGCCTGCCCGTCTTCCCTGGTCGCCATCCCGCTCCCTTACAAGGACCGCCCCCTTGTATAGTAGCTCAGAGGTTCCGCCTCCCAGACCCGTTACAGTTTGCTCGGGCCATGGAACCCGGTGGCACCCAAGCTCCCTCACTCTCGGACCTGTGTCATGAACTGTCCCGTCAGAGGTCCCAACAGGAGTCCATCCTGGGTCACCTGCGGAATGTAAATTCTCGCCTGGACACTGACTGCTTCACCAGCAACCACCGCCAGTGCCATGACTCGCAATCCGGCAGCTCCGCTGCCCACCAATACTATTGTATCCTACCCCGGACCCCGGCTTTCTGCACCTCCTCGCTTCGGAGGCGACTCCGCTCAGGCTCGGGGCTTTATAAATCAGTGCACCCTGCACTTTGAACTCCTGTCCCACCAGTTTAACTCCGACCGGGCCAAAATTGCCTTCATCATGTCCCATCTCACCGGGGAGGCCCTGGCCTGGCTAAATCCTCTATGGGAGAGAGGAGACCCCCTGGTGTCCGACTTGCCTGCCTTTCTCACGGCTTTCCGGAAAGTCTTCGACGAACCTGTACGGAAGACCTCATCCGCATCATCTCTGCTACGCCTCCGTCAGGGAAGTCTCACCGTGGGCCAATATGCCATACGGTTCCGTACCCTTGCCTCGGAGCTGGCCTGGGATAACGACGCTCTGGTATCTGTCTTCTGGGAGGGTCTGTCCGGGCGTATTAAAGATGAACTTGCCGGTCGAGACATTCCTACCACTCTCGATGACCTAATAACTCTTGCCACCCGGATTGACCTACGGTTCCAGGAGCGTGCCAAAGAAGTCACCCGTGAGAGGAGGTTTCCACGTCTAGCTCCTACTTTTCAGAAATCCGTCACTCCCTCCGTTTCTCCCCAGGTACACTCTCCTGAGCCTATGCAGGTCGACCAGACCAAGATGGTCAAAACCCGTCAGGACTTACGCCGTGCCGAGGGGAGCTGCTTCTACTGTGGCAGTAAGGAGCACCGGATCCGTACCTGCCCGGAGAGGTCGGGAAACGCCTGTGTCTAGGTTCGCTCAGAGAGGTCGACCTAGACAAGAATAAATCCTCTCCATCTCTGCTGCTGTCAGTCTCAATTATCTGCGGGGAGAATCGTTTTTTCGAACTAGCCCAACTTGACTCTGGAGCGGCCGGGAATCTTATTTCACAGGCCCTGGTAGAAAAATACCGCATTTCCACCAAACCTCTGGCTATACCATTATCTGTCGCTGCTGTGGATGGGGGCCTCTTACCACGTCCCATCCAACTCATCACCGAATCCGTAACTCTGCAGGTGGGAATGCTGCATTCTGAGAGCATCTCTTTTCATGTTCTGCCTGGACTCTCTCACGCCCTCTTACTAGGTCTACCTTGGCTCCAGAGACATGCACCCGTGCTTGACTGGCAGACCGGAGAAGTCCTTCGCTGGGGACAGGACTGTCATAAGACTTGTTTGGTTCCTGTTCATCCCGCCCGTCCTTCTCCTACCCCAACTAATCTACTTGGACTTCCGATTCCCTATTGGTCATTTGCTGATGTCTTTAATAAAAAGGAGGCAGAGACATTACCCCCTCATAGACCATACGACTGTCCTATCGACCTGTTACCCGGTGCTACGCCTCCCCGTGGGCGTATTTACCCATTGTCCGCTGCTGAGACCCGGTCGATGTCCGAATATATTGAGGAGAATTTGGCCAGGGGATTCATCCGGAAATCTACCTCCCCGGCGGGAGCAGGCTTCTTTTTCGTAAAAAAGAAGGACGGCTCTCTCCGTCCCTGTATAGACTATAGAGGCCTTAACCAGATCAGGGTGAAGAATAAGTACCCCCTTCCGCTCATTCCAGAATTATTTGATCGTCTGAGGGGGGCTAGAATCTTCACCAAACTGGACCTCCGTGGGGCGTACAACCTGGTCCGTATCCGTCAAGGGGATGAATGGAAGACTGCATTCAACACCCGGGACGGCCACTATGAATATCTGGTAATGCCCTTTGGTCTCTGTAACGCTCCTGCCGTCTTTCAAGAGTTGGTCAATGACATCTTCCGGGACCTTCTCTACTCCTGCGTAGTGGTGTACCTGGACGACATCTTGGTCTTCTCTCCGGATCTCCAGACTCACCGGAGAGACGTTCGTCAGGTCCTGCTCAGGCTCAGGCAGAATCACCTCTTCGCTAAATATGAGAAGTGCCTCTTTGAGCAGACCTCGCTTCCGTTTTTGGGCTACATTATTTCTCAGACCGGCCTTCGAATGGATCCAGAGAAACTGTCTGCCATCGAGAAATGGCCCCGACCGGAGGGGTTGAAGGCCATTCAGCGGTTCCTGGGCTTCGCCAACTACTACCGCCTCTTCATACCGCACTTCTCTTCCCGGACTGCCCCAATTTCCGCGCTCACCCGTAAGGGCACTAATCCCAGAGAGTGGCCGCCCGAAGCAGAGGAGGCCTTTCTTTCCTTAAAACAGGCCTTCTCTTCCGCCCCGGTGCTGCATCGCCCAGATGGCAACAAGCAGTTCTTCCTGGAGGTTGACGCCTCCTCCTCTGGAGCCGGAGCGGTACTTACCCAAAAATCATCTTCCGGGAGAATGGTAACTTGTGGCTTCTTCTCCAAACTCTTCTCCTCTTCTGAGCGCAACTATTCCATTGGAGATCGAGAGTTATTGGCCATCAAGCTGGCATTGGAGGAGTGGCGTTACCTGCTCGAAGGGGCTCTTCACCCGGTAATAATTTACACTGACCACAAGAACTTGGCTTACCTCCAGCATGCACAGAGACTTAACCCGCGCCAAGCTCGGTGGTCCTTGTTTTTTGCTTGCTTTGATTTTATTCTTCATTTTCGCCCGGCTGACAAAAACATCAAGGCGGACGCCTTGTCCCGATCCTTTCTGGTGTCTGATCTCGAGGAAGAACCGAAACACATAATCGATCCCGCCAGAGTAATGCAGGTGGCTCCCGTGAGTCTAAATCGTCTCCCTCCCGGTAAGACGTTCGTATCAGTACCTGATCGGGAGAAGATCCTACACTGGGGTCACTCGTCTAAACTAGCTGGCCATGCTGGTCAGAAAAAGACCCTCCAGCTTATTACCCGGCACTACTGGTGGCCTACCCTGCACAAGGACGTAATAGACTTTGTTTCTGCCTGTGTGTCCTGCGCCCGCAACAAGGTTCCGAGACATCTGCCAGCCGGTCGCCTCCTTCCGCTCCCAGTACCTGCTGCCCCCTGGCAGCATATAGCAATGGACTTTATAACTGATCTCCCCATCTCTGCCGGTTGTACGGTCATTTGGGTGGTCGCTGACCGCTTTTCCAAGATGGCTCATTTCGTTCCCCTGCCAGGCCTCCCGTCTGCACCCGAGCTGGCTAAAGACTTTATCCGCCACATCTTCCGTCTTCATGGCCTGCCCCTCCACATCGTGTCGGATCGTGGGGTACAGTTCACCTCACGCTTCTGGAGAGCCACTTGTAAACTGCTAGACGTCACCCTGGACTTCTCCTCCGCTTACCACCCACAGTCTAATGGTCAAGTGGAGCGGATCAATCAGAACCTGACCAGTTACCTCCGGCACTTCGTTAATGCCCACCATTCAGACTGGGTGGATCTCCTGCCATGGGCCGAATTTTCTTACAACAATCACGAGAGCGAATCTTCCTCCAAATCCCCGTTTTTTGTTGTCTTCGGTCAGCATCCTCGGATCCCATTTCCCGTCTCCACCTCGGTGGACAATCCGGCTGCGGAATCTCTTGTTAACAAATTTTCTTCCATATGGGAGAGTACCCGATCCGCACTCCTTCTGTCATCCGAGCGTATGAAAAGACATGCTGACAAAAAACGTCTGGATCCTCCTCAAATCCGTCCAGGGGATAAGGTCTGACTCTCGTCCAAGTATGTCCGGCTCAAGATTCCTTCCTATAAGTTAGGGCCTCGGTTCATCGGTCCTCTGGAGGTCATCAGTCAGATCAACCCGGTGGCCTATAAATTGAAACTCCCGGCCAACTTGCGGATCCCTAACTCCTTCCATGTATCTCTCCTCAAACCTGTGGTACTTAACTCTTTTTCCAAGTGTACAGGTACGCCTCCTGCTCCGGTTTCCGCTGAAAACGAATTTGAGGTAGAGAACATTCTGGCCACCAAAAGGGTAAGAGGGAAGACCTTTTTTCTAGTAGATTGGAAGGGGTTTGGTCCTGAAGAGAGAACGTGGGAGCCCCGGGAGAACATCCATGCCCCTCTCATCCTAGCTAAATTTCTCTCTGGCCTAAAAAAGGGGGGGCCTAAAGGGGGGGGTACTGTAGCGCCGGCGTCCCTGCCCTCTGCTAGGCAGGGACGCTGTTCCCCTCACCCCTCTGCTCCGAGCCCGGCGTCCTCCTCCCGCTCTGCTGGCAGCGCGCGCTCCTTCCCGGCCACTGTGCTTAGGGCGCGCGCGCTCCCTCCCTCTTAAAGGGGCCGCGCGCGCCGTCCTAAGGAGTCCCCGGCCAATGGCCGGAGGACTTCACCATATATAAGGCACCTCCTCCAAAATGGAGGTGCCCGAGCAATGTTGTTGCACTGTTCACTACTCTGCTTCAGCCCTCAGGTCCCGTTGCCAGTTACCTGCCAGATTCCTGCCAGTTTGCTGATTCCTGCCTGATATTCCGCTTACCTGCCTGCTAGCCTGAGGTCCGACGGTCTGCCCTCCAACTCCTGTCAGTCTGTCTATGGACCAGCTTGCCCGCTCACCTGGGAGCGCACATCTGCTACCTGCCTGCTAGCCTACCTGGAGGCTCCGCCGTCACGTGCTGTGACCACCTGCCATTCCAGAGACTCCTGCCCGCTCACCTGGGAGCGCACACATGTTACCTGCCTGCTAGCCTACCTGGAGGCTCCGCCGTCACGTGCTGTGACCACCTGCCATTCCAGAGACTCTCGCTTGCTCACCTGGGAGCACACATCTACCATCTGTCTGCTAGCCTACCTGGAGGCTCTGTCATCACAGGTCGTACCTACCCTTTACCCAGAGACTGCCCCAGTCACTTGCCGTGACCTCCTGCCCGTTCATCCAGAGACTGCCCCGGTCACTTGCCGTGACCTCCTGCCCGTTCATCCAGAGACTGCCCCGGTCACGTGCCGTGACCTCCTGCCCGTTCATGCAGAGACTGCCCCGGTCACTTGCCGTGACCTCCTGCCCGTTCATCCAGAGACTGCCCCGGTCACTTGCCGTGACCTCCTGCCCGTTCATCCAGAGACTGCCCCGGTCACTTGCCGTGACCTCCTGCCCGTTCATCCAGAGACTGCCCCGGTCACTTGCCGTGACCTCCTGCCCGTTCATCCAGAGACTGCCCCGGTCACTTGCCGTGACCTCCTGCCCGTTCATCCAGAGACTGCCCCGGTCACTTGCCGTGACCTCCTGCCCGTTCATCCAGAGACTGCCCCGGTCACTTGCCGTGACCTCCTGCCCGTTCATCCAGAGACTGTCCCGGTCACCTGCTGTGACTGCCTGCCCGTCTTCCCTGGTCGCCACCCGCTCCCTTACAAGGACCGCCCCCTTGTATAGTAGCTCAGAGGTTCCGCCTCCCAGACCCGTTACACTTATCACAAAAACAGTGAATCCAGCCCAAAACTGTCCCACAGGCTAGTGCAGGTGATTATTTTGATTGTAATTTTATCACAACTTTTAATTCAGCACATGAGTCCATTCGAAACTCACTGCACAGACATTGGCACATTCTTCTAAAAGATTCGATTCTGTGTTCTCTCATTCCTAAACAGCCTAAGGTTACCTTCAGGCGAGCCCCTACACTGAGAAACATCCTAGCCCCCAGCCGCCTGAAACACACGACCCCCAGTGGTACACACACCAATAAACGTTCACAAACAATGGGAGTTTTAAATGCTTTTCAAGAAAATGCCTTTGTTGCAACAGCATTAAACATAATACCCAAACTTTTAAATCTAACCATACAGGTGAAGTTTTTACTATCAAGTCAAATATGAGCTGTCAATCTCGTTTCATTATATACCTCATAGAATGCCAATGTGGCCTGCAGTACGTGGGCAGGACCACCCAGACACTACACCGAAGGCTTAACTCTCATCGGTTAAATATTGTAAAAGGTTTCATGAAGCATGGTTTATCCCGGCATTGCGCATTGGTACACGGTAAGAACGCCACAGGCATCTCTATCACACCAATTGAATCCATTTCCCTTGATCTCCCAAACCCTATGGAAACCTTGAAGAGAAAAGAAATATATTGGATATACAGGATCAGCACCCTTAAACCCTATGGACTCAATGAAATTACTGAGATTTTTATTTAATTATTTATTTTATTCTATTTTATCTCTGCACAGTCGTTGCACAGGGTTACAGATCCTTTTTCTGATGTAATTTTTTAGGTACTTTTTCTTATGTATTTTAATGCCCTTCTGATTGTTATTTTAATATTCATTTCTATTAATATCCCCATTTTTAGTTCTATATCACAATGCGTCTTATCCTAAATAATCAATATACACATGATCTTAGATCCAATTTATCCATTCTTGAAAATTCATTTTTTAATTTTTTTTATTTTAAATTATTCCCTGCTTATTGTTTTATTATTCTTGTCCATGATTTTGTATTTATGAAAATTATTATCCCCATTTCATTTTCCGTCCCCCTTTTTAACTCTTTTTTTTTTTTTTTTTTTTTTTCTTTTTTAGTTTTTACCCATTAGTCTCATTACCCCTTCCGCGGCACTTTCTGGCCCCTATTCAATGGCTCATATTGAGTTCAAATCTGGTTTCTCCTGCACTAAAACTGCAGTCTTTACAACACTTTTTGTCCTTTTTATTCATATATAAGTATAGTTCCCTTTCCTTTTCTGTATCACCTTTCCCTCATCCACCTAGATGGCTCCTCTGTTAAATGTTGCCCTTCTGATGTCCATACACTGCCAAATCCCAGGTTCTAATCACATTTCTCCTACACTCCAATTGCTTCTCCTCAACAATTTGTCTTTTATTTATGTGGTGCCATTTCTATGTGCATTTCCCTTCTTTCCTTTGTCCCCTTTCCCACCTTTGCCTGGTTGGCTCCCCTGTTAAATATTCACTCACTGGCTTCTATTCACAGCCCCATCCTGGGTTCTTATCCCACTTCTCCCACATTGCAATCATTCAACTGTTCACATTTTATCAGTATTAAGGATGGTCCCCCCCCCCAACTTTAATTTATTTGAAATTGCCAGTTGAACGTCCCTCTCCTTCCTAATTTCCCCATTCGTTTAAGTGTTCCTGTGGGTGTTCCCTATGTAACTGGCATCCATTTTGGGCCTTTAAAAACCCATCCATTCTCATGCTGTACACATTTGTTTTTTTTACTTGAAAAAGATGCCGGTACGGCGTTGAAACGCGTTGTTAATAAAGAGCCTTTTCATCATCATCATCATCATCATCATCTCTGAAGAATTGATTTACTTCAGCAGAGCAGCCCACTTACGTGTTTATCCAACTGGATCCAAACTGTTAATTTGGTCACTCCTAACATTTCTGCTATCTCTTTGATAGGTTTCTTCTTTTTTCGACCTGATCATGCTCAGTTTCACTTTAATTGAGAGCTCCTTTGACCGCATGTTGCAGGTTCACAGCAACAGATTCCAAATGCAAATACCAGACCTGGAATCAGCTCCAGACCTTTTACCTGCTTAACTGATAATGGATTAAGGAGGGAAAAACGTATCCAGCCCATTAAAGAGCTTTTGAGATAATTGTCCAATTACTTTTGGTCCATTTAAAAATGAGCTGAATTCCTAAACCCATACTCCAATTTGGATGTGAATACCTTCAAATTAAAGCTGAGCATCAGCATTTTAAGCCTTTATTGGTTATATAACTATCTAGAAGAATGTGTTTTGGTAAACAGCTAAAATACCAAAACTTGTCACTGTCCAAATATTTCTGGATACAACTATATACTCAGGCTTTTCTTTAACTTCCACAATGTTCAATGTCCAGAAGACCACAGGCTGTCATGGAGTCTGAAATAACAACATCATTGCTCATTACTAGTGATGAGCGAGTATGTTCTGTTAAACCTTTCGCAGAGTGTGCTCGGGCGAGCACCGAGTATTTACAGCTGCTCGGTGATAAGGTTGAATCACTCCTTTGTGCATGATTTGCGACGGTCTGACAGCTTTATTACATGTGAGGAATGTGTAAGAAGCAGACATTCCTCACATGTATTAAAGCTGTCAAACCGTCGCAAATCATGCACAAAGGAGTGATTCAAACGTATCACCGAGCTCGCTGTAAATACTTGGTCCTCGCCCGAGTATACTCGGCGAAAGGGTTAACAGAAAATACTCGCTCATCACTACTCATTACCCTATACTTCCAAATGGTGGTATTCAGTTTCCATATAAAATATGGGGTACATCGCCTTCCACAGGTCAATAATGTGCCTCTGACAGATATGACTTTTTTATACTGTAGTATATGTTTCAATACATGCTGTATTGGAAGAACTGCTTATAAAGAATAATCGTGCCAAGTTGGCATCCCATCGATGTGTACCGCACCGTCCACTGCTGTGTGAATGAGGCCAAAAGGAAAGAAGGATTTTTGTTAATAAATAAGATGTTTAATGTAGACGTACCTATTCTATCCAGTCTGTCTATGGCAACTGTCTCAAATGCACGCCTCATCATGGGATATTCTTCTAGCACCTCATTGAAATGATCCACAGAGAGAGAGTATAGACGGCAGTATGTATCTGCTCGGACGCTAGCTGTGCGCCTTCCTCGTGTCAGCAAGCAAATTTCTGCAAAAATGGACCTAGTTAGACAGAAATCTTGTACAACTGGACAATTCCATAAAGTATTGGTAACAGATTTTGACTATTGCTCCATGGTTGCAAACTAGAAATTAAATCCTGTGTGTGAGCTATTCCTGTAGTCACATGTAAGGCTTTACTAACCTACTTAGAAGGCAGGATAATGTTATTCACACATTGCATGTTCTATATCCCCATGAAGCTGCATTTTTTTCATAGAAATCTCAGTTTGCACAGCTAGGTAGAACAAGACACAAGCATACAAGCTAGAGAATTGAAAGAAAGAATGGAGGAAGAGATACAGCATGCTTCAAGGAAAATGCCCACTGTGCCCTGAACATGCATCTTCACATGCAGCCATGTTACAGAAAGCCAATCTTGAAAATAATAGAAGCAGTAAAGAAATCAGCCAGTAACAAACTTGCAGGGTACATAGATACATATCTAAAAAAAACAAGTTCTCCGTGTCTTTAAGTAATTTTGCTCAGTCAACATGGTTATCTGTTGAAGGTTGATCCAACCGCCATATAGGAGCTGAAAATGACTAAATCTGGATGTACAACAGCTTTATACATTATAAAACATAGAATAAGTAATTAAAAGGGTAGAATGTGCTCAGTGTTCCTATTTTTGGAAATGGCTGTAAAGAGGCCACTATTCAGAAAGACACATATGATCAGTAAAGGTTTTCAATGTGTTAAGCGGCAGTAGAAATTAAGTAGACAAATCAAGATGCAATTAATTTGTGCTGCAGGTATTTTACTGTATTAAAGTAAGGCCTCAATTAAATGAAAACTCCTTTAAGAGTAGAGTAACACATTGTAATTATTCATTAGCGTGTTTCTGACTCACTAATGGATAATTTCTTCGCTGCACTGTTTGCTAATCAGGAGACCAAGCAGCAGAGGCAGCATGTGCGTGACAACCCTGACCTTCTTCATACTCTTCTGCAGCTATGGCATTGTCGCTCACAACTTAAAGACTAAACACACTAATAATTCAAGTGAAAATTCAAGTTTAAAAATAGTGCCCTCTCTCTTACCTCCAAAGTATGAGCCATCAGAGAGTTTGACCTCCTTGTTGCCTTTAGTAAGCACGCTAACCACACCATGTTGGATAAAGTACATCTTCTTGCCAATGGTTCCCTCCCGAATTATGTAGTCAGTAGGTTGAAAAACCTCAAATTTCAGCTTGGTGAGCATTGCAGTGACAAAGCAGGGGTCAGCATTGGCAAACAGTGGCATAGATGCAACCAGTTTCCTACAATTAAAGTTGACGATCTCCTAATGAAAGGTATAGAGGTCAAAGCAATAAGGAGACAAAAAGACAGATATGTTAGTATATATCGTATGAAGAATTATTAAAGTGCGTCCTTGTCTATTTCATCATTCCACTCAACGTAACATTCTCGGCAAAAAGCTTAAAATACCCTTATTTTTTGAGAATGGAGACTCTTAACTCCAAAGTTGAACTTTCTTTTCCCCATCATTGAGTACTTCTCACTTGCGGCTAATGGTTCTCTGGAACTACATTTAGAACATTCTTTAAAGGGAACCTGTCACCAATCAAATGCAGGCACCATGTTAAAGGGCAGGAGGAGTGGACTAGAGTGGTATATAGTTTTGTGAGAAAAGTTCTAGTATAACCTGTGTTTTTATCATTTAATACTCTGCTCTTTCTTGGCTTTTCGGTGCAGTGGGCGGTCCTATTAGTGACTGACAGCCATCTCAGTATGCACAATTATACAAAGAAAGCGGTCACTGATAGGACGGTCCACTAGACTGAAAATCCCAGAAAGAACAGCGGTTTCAGTGAATAAAACAGGTTATATTATGATTTTTTTTTGTCACAAAATTATATATCAATCTACCCAGCTCCCCACACCCCCCCCACTTGCTCTATAACATGGTGCCTGCAGATTGGACGACATTTTCATGGTGACAGGCTCCCTTTAACAGGCTTCCTACGTGGGTCAAGACAAGCACTGCCTACAGCCTGCACTCCTGCAGTGGGCGCTATACTTTTAGTGCCCAGGATGTCAATCTGAAGATGTATTGAAAAAATGTAATTCAATAGATTTTAGTAGTATAAAAATATTGACTTTTGCTAATTTAGGTTTTGATGTCCTTGTGGGTCAGTGTGACATGCATGAATATCCTATCATGTGCCCACCCACTCACCATCTATCCTAGAGCAAGCAGACATATACTGACATATAGACAACTGAAGTTGGGAGAGCGGGAAAAGATGTGAAATAAAATAAGAGCTAGGTAGCGGATATCTAGTTGTAAAGCTATTAAGCTCTGTTTTTTTATTAAAAATGTTCTTTGTCCATTAGAATAGGGGCAATATTTCTACTGCAACAGATCTATTAAATCTATGCTTCATTTACAACTCAGTATAATGTTGAGAAGCTGAAAATATGATGCCTAAAAAGATATGCAAACTTATTTTATGCAAAACACGTGAGGTTTCTTAAATGCAAATGGTGTATAATGTATCAGGCTATGGCACACATGTCAAACGCTGGCCCGTGGGCAATTATTTTTTGGCCCGCGAAGCCATATGGACTATGTGGGGTCATTATTCTGTATGGACAACTATGTGGAGCCCATTATACTGTGTGGAGGGTTGTATGGGGATCACAGTTGGGGCATCATACTTTGCCAGGGAAGTTGAGGGGGTGGGGTATAGTAGGGTTATCATACCATACGTGTGGAGGAATTTAAAGTGTTTGGGGGCACTTTTGTTGGCTTCAAACTTTATGGGGTCAATGAAAGGGTGATCTAGGGGGTTCAATAGGAGGAAAATTACTCTAAAGGCAGCAAAGTTGTAAGATATGCTCCTCTGTGACCGCACCGAATATGAAGTTTTTTTTTTGTTTTGTTTGTTTTTTTTTTAAATATCAAGGTTGGCCCACAACTTTGTAAAAGTTTTTAGTTTTGGCCCTCTGTGTATTTGAGTTTGACATCCCTGGGCTATGGCCACTTACACATGACAATTCTGTGGTCAGTATTTGTCAGCCAAAATCATGAGTAGTTCTAAACCTGCAAAACACCTTACAAATCTTTAGTAGGTCTGAAACACAGAAGACCTACCAGTCTTTTTCCATGATACTTCTTTATGTTTCATTCCTGATTTTGGCTTACAAGTTCTGCTCATGCAAGATACGGTCATGTGAAGGAAATCTTTGTAAGAGGATTATGACAAAAGCTTCCAATAATCACAGAGATTTTTCCAAGAGATATGTTTCTTATGCAGTGTTCATCTGTACATCTATAGCTATGTACAAAGAATAAAGTCAATTCTCTATACGTTACAGTGGGGTAAATAAGTATTTCATCCCTTGCTGTTCTTGTAAGTTTCCCCACTGACAAAGACATGAACAGTCTATAATTTAAGGGTAGGTTAATTTTAACATTGAGAGATAGAATGTCCAAAAAAAATCAAGACAATCACGTTATATAAATTAGATACATTTTTTGCATTTTGAGTGAGAAATAAGTATTTGATCCCCTACAAACCATTATGAGTTTTGGCTCCTACAGACCAGTTAGACTCTTCTAATCAACTCGTTACCTGCATTAAAGACAGCTGTCTTACATAGTCACCTGTATAAAAGACTCCTGTCCACAGACTCAATGAACCAGTCAGACTCTAACCTCTACAACATGGGCAAGACCAAAGAGCTTTCTAAGGATGTCAGAGACAAGATCATAGACCTGCACAAAGATGGAATGGGCTACAAAACCATAAGTAAGACGCTGGGTGAGAAGGAGACAACTGTTGGTGCAATAGTAAGAAAATGGAAGAAATACAAAATGACTGTCAATCGACATCAATCTGGGGCACCATGCAAAATCTCACCTCGTGGGGTGTCCTTGATCATGAGGAAGGTGAGAGATCAGCCTAAAAGTACACGGGGGGAACTTGTTAATGATCTCAAGGCAGCTGGGACCAGTCACCAAGAAAACCATTGGTAACACATTACGCCTTAAAGGTTTAAAATCCTGCAGTGCCCGCAATGTCCCCCTGCTCAAGAAGGCACATGTGCAGGTCCGTCGGAAGTTTGCCAATGAACACCTGGATGATTCTGTAAGTTATTGGGAGTAGGTGCTGTGGTCAGATGAGACAAAAATTTAGCTCTTTGGCATTAACTCAACGTGTTTGGAGGAAGAAGAAGGATGAGTACAACCCTAAGAACATCGTCCCAACCGTGAAGCATGGTGGGGGAAACATTATACTTTGGGGGTGCTTTTCTGCAAAGAGGACATGACAACTGCACCATACTGAAGGGAAGATGGATGGGATCATGTATCGCGAGATTTTGGCCAACAACCTCCTTCTCTCAGTAAGAGCATTGAAGATGGGCCGTGGCTGGGTCTTCCAGCAAGATAATGACCCAAGACATATAGCCAAGGCAACAAAGGAGTGGCTCAAAAAAAAGCACAGTAAGGTCATGGAGTGGCCTAGCCAGTCTCCAGACCTTAATCCCATAGAAAACTTATGGAGGGAGTTGAAGCTCCGAGTTGCCAAGCAGCAGCCTCAAAATCTTAATGATTTAGAGATGATCTGCAAAGAGGAGTGGACCAAAATTCCTTCTGACATGTGCGCAACCCTCATCATCAACTACAAAAAACGTCTGACTGCTTTGCTTGCCAACAAGGGTTTGGCCTCCAAGTATAAAGTGTTGTTTGCCAGAGGGATCAAATACTTATTTCTCACTGCAAAATGCAAAAAGTTCATCTAATTTATCCAATGTGATTTTCTTTTGGATATTCTACCTCTCGATGTTAAAATTAACCTACCCTTAAAATTATAGACTGTTCATGTCTTTGTCAGTGGGCAAATTTACAAAAACAGCAAGGGATCAAATAATTATTTCCCCCACTGTATGTAGTGGTATATCGCTAAGGATTACTTTTAGGGCTCGCTCACACCAGCGTATACATCGGACGAGTGCTATCCATTTTTTTATCGGTCGACCATGACAGCACCACGAGAGAGGGGATCCGCCCAGCAAGGACAGGAAACCTACAGGCTTAAAAGGGGCGGCCCTCTCTCTCGCCTCAGTTTGGTTTCCTGTCCTTGATGGAGGGAACCTATAGTAGGCTCATGGAAGATCTCCGCACGGGTGATATTCAGGCAAGAACGAGACTCTGTACTATACCGTGCGAAGGGGAACATCTTTTTGGGACTGTTCTGGACGAGATTCTGGATAAAGCTAGTGACAAAAAGAAGGGGTTCCCTAGCTTGCCCGTTCCCACTTATAAACGTCCTTTCCATAGAAGAAGATTTCTACGAAAAAGACCGCAGAAAGGTCTTTCCTGTTGGGCTTCTTACCTGCCTGGACAAAAATTTCTGTCAGTAACAGGATCCTTGATCTGGTAGGTTCGGGTCTGAGGTTTGAGTTCCGGGAGATTCCTCGTGGGAAATTCATCTTGACCCCAGCCAGTTCCTCAGGGTTAGAGCAGGCGGCCCTACAAGTGGAAGTCCTGGACTTGGTTCGTAAAGCAGTCCTGGTGGAAGTCCCAGCATCGGAAAGGGAGCTAGGATTCTACTCGCCTCTCTTTCTGGTTTCTAAGCCTGACTGTTCATTTAGGTGTATCATTAACTTGAAAGCCCTTAAGTTTTTGATAGTCCCTACTAGTGTTGAGCGAGTATGTTCTGTCCGAGTATGCTCGGGCCGAGCTCCGAGTATTTATAGCTGCTCGGTGATATGGTTGAATCGCTCCCATGTGCATGATTTGCAACTGTTTGACAGTTTTATTACATGTGAGGAATGTGTAAGAAATAGACATTCCTCACATGTAATAAAACTGTCAAACAGTTGCAAATCATGCACACGGGAGCGATTCAACCATATCACTGAGCAGCTATAAATACTCGGAGCTCGGCCCGAGCATACTCGGCGAAAGGGTTAATAGAACATACTCGCTCAACACTAATCCCTACCTTTAAGATGGAATCCGTAAAATCAACAATAAAGTTGCTTTTTTCAGGCTGTTTCATGGTAGTGTTAGATTTAAAAGACGCCTATTACCATGTACCTGTACATAAGGATTTCCAGAGGTACCTTAGGGTAGCTTTGATCATAGATGGAGAAATTAAACATTTCCAGTTTAGGGCCCTGCCATTCGGTCTGGCCATAGCTCCCCGAGTATTTACTAAGGTTATAGCAGAGGTCATGGCTCATGTTAGGGAACATGATATTTTAATTATCCCTTACCTGGATGATTTCTTGATAGTTGGAGGCTCGGCCTCCCAATGTGAAACACCTGAAACTAGTAACCTCCATCTTTGAGAATCTGGGCTGGATTCTGAATCTGGAAAAATCTAGGGTAGTACCTTAAAAAATTCAGCAGTTTTTGGGAATTATGCTCGATTCAGATTTTCAAGTATGTTACCTCCCGGAAGCCAAAAAACAAAAGGTTAAGATTCTCGTAGGAAAAGAAATATCAAACCCGGTCATGTCCCTTAGAGCAGCAATGTCCTTGTTGGGTACCCTGTCATCTTGCCTTCCCAGGGTTCTGTGGGCACAATACCACTTCAGGGTTCTACAGTGGGACATTCTACATAATGAAGTTTTGTTAAATGGGCACTTAGAAAGACGATTATTCTTATCACCCCGGTCAGTTGAGTCCTTACAGTGGTAGGTAAACGAGGCGAACCTATCTCGAGGGGTTCCCTGGGTGTTTAGAGTCACTAAGATAATTACCACCGATGCAAGCTCCTGTGGGTGGGGGGCCCATCTGGGGGATATGGTAGCCCAGGGGTCCTGGTCAGATACTGAAAAGGGTCTTTCCTCCAATACTAAAGAACTGTTAGCGGTGGACCAAGCGATTAATCATTTTCTGTTTTCCTATCACCCATGACAGCACCACAACGAGAGAGGGGATCCGCCTTTCCAGGACAGGAAACTTACAGAATAAAAGGGCGGCACCTCTCCACCACCTCAGTTGGTTTCCTGTCCTTGAGGGGGAACCTTGTTAAAACGGCGGCAGAAGAAAGAAGGAAGATTATTCCCAGACCTAGGCCGGTCGGTTTCCAACAAGGCACAGTCTCTGCTGCGGCCGGCGCCAGGGACCTGGAAGCGCCATGGTGGGTCCAAGGGGGCCTGTTTCGTCGGACGGGCGCAAGCAGCAGCCGCACCATAACTTATGGTGGCCTGGCAGCCAACCATCCCGGTTGCACAGGCGCAGGACGCTATCCAGGAAATCGCGCCCTACAACGCACGCCGGTGAAAAAAGAAGTAGCGGAGACCCATGTCTAACATGTTTCCGGCTACTGTTTTGTACCAGCCTGCGGCCCTGATGACGAGCGTACCGGAGGATCCTTGATGGGAGAACCTTAGATAGGCTTACCTGTTGAAGATCCAGATATGACTGAGCGGTGCCCCTGCCTGGGGTCGGCACCACCAGCTCCGTGCATCAGTGGAAAAGCTGCTGTGGAACTGCGCCTGTCTGAGGTCGGCAGCTCCAGCTCTGCACGTCAGTGAGAGAGCAGCTCTGGAACTGCGCCCCTGTCTGGGGTTGGCAGCTCCAGCTCCGTGCATCAGTGAAGAAGCTGCTGTGGAACTGCGCCCCTGTCTGGGGTCAGCAGATCCAGCTCTGCACGTCAGTGAGAGAGCAGCTGTGGAACTGCGCCCCTGTCAATGGGAGCACCTGTTGAGCTGTGCTCCTGCCTGTGGGCAGCAGCTCCAGCTTTGATCGGCGCACTATTGGAGGCGCCCCTGCCTGGGATTGACCACCCCAGTATTGCTCAGGCATGGCCGGATGGAGAGGAACAGGCCTGTGACTTGGTCCAGCCTCCGAATCCATACAGCTGGTGGTGAGTGATCTTCGTGAATGTTTATCTTGTTTATGGGGCCCTTTCCTTGTTATGGTTACTAGGAAAGGCTGAAGGATGTTAGCGCAAAACTCAAAAATGGGTGTGTGCGCGCTCTGTAAGACCCCATGTGGGCCAAGGGCCTCGTGCTTTAAATTTGGCTTCAGGACGGAAGCTGGACCTTAGACATCTAGGCTAAAGTTAGCCACATGTCTGGGCCGCACAGACCCTCATGATTGGGCTTCAGAATTTACCACAAAAATGAGCCTCAATCTGCTCAGTAAATGTTAAAGTAACACTCAGAGGCTTTTACTGTTGTCCTCCAGTCTGTTTACTCCATCCATAGGACGGCACATGGTGTTAATACAGCACATGGTCTTTGTGAAGGTCTGCTGTCCAGTTGCGGCTCATCAGTTGGCTCCTTCGGGTGGGGCTAGTCTGACAGTTGAGATTTACCACCCAAAGGAAAGGTTTATCCTTCATTCAGATGGATTACTATTTTAAATAAAAATCTGAGCGCAGTGTCTTATAAAGCCTCTTTGCGCTTCACAAAGAGCACACCATAGCGCCTCATGGCACATCTTAGTGACTCATAGCATAGCACATCATAGTGCCTCATAGCATAGCGCTTCATAGCACATCATAGTGCCTCATGGCACATCATAGCATAGTGCCTCATAGCATAGCGCTTTATAGCACATCAAAGTGCCTCACAGCGCCTCATGGCACATCATAGCGTAGTGCCTCATGGCACATCATAGCGTAGTGCCTCATGGCACATCATAGCGTAGTGCCTCATGGCACATCATAGCGTAGTGCCTCATGGCACATCATAGCGTAGTGCCTCATAGCATAGCGCTTCATGTCACTTCACAGTGCCTCATAATGCATCATAGTGTCTCAAAAGCACATCATAGTGCCGTATAGCATCTCAGTGCTTTATAGTACTTCATGGCATAGTGCCTCATAGCACTTCATAGCGCCTTATGGCTCTTCATAGCGCTTCATAGCATAACATATCATAGTGACTCATAGCATATCATAGTGCCTTATGGTGCATTTATAGTGCCATATAGCGCCTGTTAGTACCTCATAGTCCTTCACAGTGCCTTTTAGTACCTCATGGGGCCTCATAATGTCTCTCGGTGCTTCAGGGTGCCCCTGTGCCTTGTAGTGCTTTATAGGGTGTCTGTGCCTTGTAGCGCCCCTGTGCCTTATAGTCCCTCTTTGTAAAGGTACTGGTTCCACAACTAAATTTATGTCTGACAAAACTAAGTTCAGCGACTGTAAACTGTGCATGGCAAGCTTACCGAATTCAGGGGGAAAAATATCCTAGCCTCTATTTTGAGACAGAGGGTAGCAGTATTCCTGGCTGGTGCTCGGTGGAATGTCGGTTGGAGGCAGGTGACCATAAGAGCGCTTCCTTAGTTTTGCAGGTTAATAATAAACCTTGTAGGGTTTCACTCTTAAAAATAGGAGGCATCATGTAGTGCTCATACGGCCATTGTGGGTTTGGTCCAATCGAGCGCAGTTTTATTGCTCTTTACAGGTTGCACAGAAGTCATAAACATTAATATTTCTGGTCTTGTCCAAGCTCTGACTAAATAGGACAGACCCTGACTACTCATATACAGCTCAGATAACCCAGCTTGATCAAAGAAAACAATATTTATCCAGGGTAACCACTGATACTTGTGGAGTCTGGCCTGTGTCTCTGATTAGCTCCAAGACACATACTGTCTGCACTGCATTCCAGCAGTCTAAGGTGAATGCCTAGCCTGCTCTGGTGCTTAGCTCTCCAGGGGCCCTAATCAAGACATGGTAAAGATATTATTTCACCCAGTCCTACCTGGGTTTGCTACAACGCGAATGGGCTATACAGATTCCTGAGAGTTAGATCATTGGTAGTGTTGAGCGAGTATGTTCTGTTAACCCTTTCGCCGAGTATGCTCGGGCAAGCACCGAGTAGTTACAGATGCTCGGTGTTATGTTTAAATCACTCCCGCGTGCATGATTTGCGACAGTTTGACAGCTTTATTACACGTTAGGAATGATTGTTTCTTTTGCATTCCTCACATGTAATAAAGCTGTCAAACAGTCACAAATCATGCACACTGGAGTGATTTAAACATAACACCGAGCAGCTGTAACTACTCGGTGCTCGCCCGAGCATACTCGGCGAAAGGGTTAACAGAACA
This sequence comes from Phyllobates terribilis, assembly GCF_046119375.1. Taxonomy (NCBI): domain Eukaryota; kingdom Metazoa; phylum Chordata; class Amphibia; order Anura; family Dendrobatidae; genus Phyllobates; species Phyllobates terribilis. The sequence continues at coordinate 13,455,207 of NW_027362761.1, read as the reverse complement.
TACTCGCTCAACACTAATCATTGGAAATGGACTCTATAAGACCTGCTAGTAAATCTGCAATTCCAGATTGCTATATAGTAGTATAGGCGTTTAAGGAGGTATACAATCAGGTTCCAACATGAAACATCTAATTTCTTGAGAATAGTTCTTGGCATAAAATGAGGATTTAGGCTTTCAGTTTGTGTCCTTTCCATTCAGATGTTAATAAACCTTAAGGCTTTATGGAGAATTATTAGTAGTTAGGACAACTCTCATATCGAAGGAAGAGGCATTGAAAATAGTTTACCTCAACTATTTCGGGATTATGGGCAGATCCATCGAGCGCTGCAGAACTCACTGGGCAGTAAGAGTTGTGGTCTCCCAAGGTAGAATCAGGAGTCCTGTTATATGTCAAAATTAATAAGCAGTCCGGCCACAACTCTGAACAAGGCAATATTGCTGTTAATAACTCTAATCTCCTACCTTCCAGTAGTAGCATGGTCACAGGTACACACCCGTGGGCTGCCTCTAAAGACCCGGTTCCTCTAACCTAAAGAAGCTTTAGGCAGTATATAAGAAAGCTCCATTCATCTATGTATGGTCACAATGTAAAGGTCTTGTCATACAACAGAGTAGCTTTATCTTACGTTATGGAGGAACTCTGCCAAGATCCCTAATGACACTTGTGTCTAATCAGTTCAGATGGCGAAGTCTCACCTTTTATCTTTAACAGCACCTCATATCAAGAGGAAGAGAATTGCAAGTGGACCTTTTTAGCCGTAGACTACTGGAAGAGTGTCCAACCTGCATTGAATAAGCAAGGAATGTGAAAGTGAGTTTTGGATCTAGGCCCATTTTCAGTCCAAAGATGGCACCCTGGGATCTGAATCCAGTGCTTACGGCTCTAACAAGCCTTCGCTTGAACCCATGGATTCAAGGTCTTCCCATTAAAGACTATTATCCCAGTGGCCCTAACTTCAGCATGGTAAGTTAGTGACATTCAAGCTTTGTCGGTTAATCCTTTGTTTATACAGATCCTAGAAGATGGGCAGGTTCCGGAGCTACCCTATCTTCCGAAGATGGCTTCCAATTTCCATAGAAGTCAGAAAATTATGCACCCTACTTTCTGTGCTAATCCAGGAATCCATGGCAGAACAATAAGAAAGCGGATGTCCCCATCAAGCATCATGTAAGGTTGCGATTCAGTCTTCACCTTGCACCTTCTATAGATACTATAGGCTTGATCTGGGATCTTCTGCTGTCCTCTCCTTTAGGAAAACTGTTCTACAGGCTGTGGTCCCACCCTAACTTTAGAATTTTTTCTCTGTAAATCTCTTGTTGTGGTGCTGTCATGGGTGATAGGAAAACACTAAATTACTTACCGGTAATATTATTTTCCTGAGCCCATGACAGCACCCTTATATTCCCTCCCATCACTGGTAGAAGTTGATCACTTCATTTCCTTCATGGTGTTTGATTCACGTGGTGTGTAGAAGGAAAAATCATGGGATATATAACTATTAAGTAGTGTCCTCTCATGCTCTGTAAACAGCTGAGGTGGTGGAGAGGCACCACGCTTTTATTCAGTAGGTTTCCTGTCCTGGAAGGGCGGATCCCCTCTCTCGTTGTGGTGCTGTCATGGGCTCAGGAAAATCCCATTACCAGTAAGTAATTTAGTGTTTTTCCTTCATGATAAAAACGTTAAAATCCTTTCAGATAATAGGATTGCGGTAGCTTACGTGAACCACCAAGGGGGTACACGTTCAAGATCGCTGATGAGAGTGAAGGATCACCTTTTTCAGATTTCGGAATGTCATCTCCTTTCCTTAACGGCCCTCCACATCAAAGGATAAGAAAACATAAAAGCAGACTACTTAAGCCACTATCCTCTGAGGCAGAGAGAATGGGAACTAAAACAGGACATTTTCTCCCAAATAGTCCGAAGATGGGGACCTCCGGTGGTAGACCTCTTACCCACGAGACTAAATCGAAAGACAGAGCTCTTTTGTTCCCTAAATCCCAGAGAAAACCCCCTGGCAGTGGACACCCTCCAAGTAACTTGGGATTTCAGCCTGGCCTATGCCTTTCCCCCGTTGAATCTTCCTCCCATGGTCCTAAGAAAAATCAAAGAGGACAAGACGAGGGTTCTTCTGGCCGCACCCTTTTGGCCCAGGAGGCCCTGGTTCTCATGCCTGAGGAGCATGTCCATCTCCGATCCTTGGGTCCTGCCCGAGATTCCGGATCTCCTCGTGCAGGGTCCAATAGTCCATCCTCAAGCTCCTGGCCTCCACTTGACGGTGTGGAACTTGACCGGTCACTGTTAGAACGTAAAGGGTTCTCTCGGGACATAGTAGCTACACTATTGCATAGTAGAAAACCTATCACTACTAGAATTTACGCTAGAACTTGGAGGAAATTTTTATCTTTTTCCGGTTCTACAGTTGGTGAGGGGGTACCAATTGGTAAAATTTTAGAGTTTTTACAGAAGAGCCTTGAGTTGGGGTTGGCGACAAGTACCCTTAAAGTCCAAGTCTCTGCCTTGGGTGCCCTATATAATTGTGACTTGGCGGGTAATTACTGGGTTTCTCGCTTTATCAAAGCAGTGTTCAGATCCAGACCTGTTATCAAAAGCAATTTAGTACCCTGGGATCTAAATTTAGTTCTAAAGGCACTAACTAGTTCGTCCTTTGAACCAATATATTTAGAAACCCTTAAGTCCATCTCCCTTAAAACAGCGCTTCTAATAGCTCTAACATCAGCTAGGAGGATCAGTGATATCCAGGCTGTCTTCGGCTTCACCTTTCACTCAGATCCTGGACGACAGAATAATTCTTAGAACTGACCCAGCGTATCTCCCTAAAGTAGCTTCCGGTTTGCATAGACTCCAAGAAATAATCCTACCCTCGTTCTGTCCTAATCAAAGTAACCAAAAAGAGGCAGAATTTCATACTTTAGATGTAAGAAGATGTGTGATTAGGTACCTTTCGGTCACCCAGGCTTTCGGGAAAGATAGTTCTTTGTTCATCTCCTACCAAGGGGTTAGGAAGGGGCTTAAGGTTGCTAAGTCCACCATAGCTAGGTGGATCAGGGAGGCTATTACTCTAGCTTATGCTTCCAGCGGTGAGGAAGCGCCACAGGGGTTGAAGGCTCACTCTACCCGGGCAGTGGCGACCTTGTGGGCGGAGAAGACGGGTGTCTCGATGGAAGACATATGTAAGGCTGCTACCTGGTCTTCTCCGTCTACTTTCTATAGGCACTATAGACTGGATTTGGGTGTTTCATCTGACCTCACATTTGGGAGAAGGGTGCTCCAGGCTGTGGTCCATCCCTAGACTTCTTCATCTCTGCAATTCTCTCGTGGTGCTGTCATGGTCGACCGATAAAGTCATAAGTTACTTACCGGTAACTGGATTTTTCGGAGACCATGACAGCACCCTTATATTCCCTCCCTTCACATTGTGGGAGCACCCCTTATTTATTAATTAGAGATTTCATGCTTAGTTGGTGTTGTATAAAAATATTGTTTTTATGGTTGTTTGCTATGTCTACTAACCTGGTGGTCCTCTCAATGCTCTGTAATCCAAACTGAGGCGAGAGAGAGGGCCGCCCCTTTTAAGCCTGTAGGTTTCCTGTCCTTGGTGGGCGGATCCCCTCTCTCGTGGTGCTGTCATGGTCTCCGAAAAATCCCGTTACCAGTAAGTAACTTATGACTTTTATTGGATAGCACTCGAACCAATGTGATTTCAATGCAGCAGTGCTGATGTACAATTTGTTTCACTGACAATGTGTCTGACAAATAATCGCAGCATGAGCAATTTCACTCTGAAATCAAAAGACTCTCACACATTCAAGTCTTTGGGTGTGTGGAAATCATGACATCAGAGAGACTCTGAGAGAATTGGATCACACTATGCTGACACTCGGATAAGCGTTAGATCAGAGTGTCATTTGCATAAACAGCTGTCTGACCGGACTCTTAAAGGGGTTTTCCCACGAACAAAAATTAATTTTAATCAATACATCTTGGAATAATAATAACTTCCACAATTGGATGTGCTTAAAAAATGTTCTTTTGCTGAGATAATCTTATAAATGTGCTGCCCCTGCTGTGTACTGTGTAATGGCTGTGTCTACTGTGCAGGAACATGGTCAGATCATACCACATCTCCTGGGCAGGGGAGGAGGGAGTATATAAATGGACAAATCCGAACTCATCATTTTTCTTCCCTCTCATGTATCTCCCCCAACTGATATTTCGATCACAATAAATGACATCATGCTTTCCCCCGTACCGGCAATCCGCTGCCTCGGAGTAACCCTTGACTCGGCACTGTCCTTCAAACTACACATCCAATCTCTTGTCACCTCCTGTCGCCTCCAGCTCAAAAATATTTCCAGAATCCGTCCTTTCCTCAACCCCCAATCTACTAAACTGCTTGTGCATGCCCTCATCACCTCCCGCCTCGACTACTACAACATCCTCCTCTATGGCCTACCTACTAACATTCTCGCACCTCTCCAGTCCATCCTTAACTCTGCTGCCCGACTAGTTCATCTCTCGACTCACTACTCCTCAGCTACCCCCCTTGGCAAATCCCTTCACTGGCTCCCAATTGCCCAGCGTATCCAGTTCAAACTACTAACACTGACTTACAAAGCCACCCATAACCATTCTCTTCCATACATCTCTGAACTAATCTCCCGATATATTCCCTTACGTAATCTCCGGTCCTCTCAAGACCACCCCTCTCCTCCACACTTATTCGTTCCTCACCCAATCGCCTCCAAGATTTATCCCGAATATCCCCCATCTTATGGAATTCTGTGCCTCAACACGTCCGATTAGCCACCACATTCGGATCCTTCAGACGGAACCTGAAAATCCATCTCTTCAAGAAGGCTTACAACCTGCAATGACTACACGGCCGCATCACCACCACCAGAGCTGCTACAACCCCCCAACCTACTGTCTCCTTCCCCATTCCGGTAGAACGTAAGCCCGAAAGGGCAAGGTCCTCTTCCCTCTGTACCAGTCTATCATTGTTAGTTTGTGTACAGTAAGTGATATCGGTATTTGGTATGTAACCCCTTCTTATGTACAGCCCCATGGAATCAATGGCGCTATATAAATAAATTATTATAATATAGTCATTACAGAAAGGGATAGCAAATGATTCTTTCTTTGAAGCAAAACACTGTTTAAAAAACAGGCAGGGAAATGTTTTAACTCGCAAAAAGAATCAGCTGTGATCCCCCGCTGTAATGTCTGTATACTCTCTTCCTTCCTCCCCTGCCCAGGAGCTGTGGTATGATGAGATCATGTCCCTGTACAGTCAGACACAGCCATTACACTGTATATAACAGGGGCACATTTATAAGATTAGCTCAGGACAAGAACATTTTATTTAAACACATCCAATTGTGGAAATTATTATTATTCCAAGATCTACTGATTAAAATGAACTTTTGTACGTGGGAAAACCCCTTTAAGGATTCATTTTGACAATTTTTAGGCTCTCTTCTTCACTCCTTGATGAATTCAGCAAATAATGTATTAAAATGTGCCTAAATGTGTCACCTATAAAAGGGTTGTCTTGTAGAGCATCCATGTCCGTATGCCCCATTAGGTCATACAGACACTATAGAAAGGGTTTACCTTATTGAGGCCTTTCTCCACGAACTAGAACACAAACCTGCTCGTGAATGCTAGTTTCAATTCACAGGGTTTTTAGGAAAAATTGCATGGTTTTTAGTGCTGTTTTTTCACCATTTTATTTTGCTTCGTTTGAAATTCATGTTTTTTTAATGCAAAGAAACAACAACACCAATAATACTGAGCATGTATGCATTAATTGAATGGATTTTTATTTAAATGATGAGTGACCACCATATAATTGTCTATGGACCACCATGTAATTTGTTATATGTATAATCATGTAAAATCCTTATGGTGCTGCCCGTGTTTGTTTTTTTTCATATAAGTCTACTCTTTCACACTGAAGATTTTTGGAGTTTTGCTTGTTTTTTTGACTCAGTTGGGGTCCTGAGGCTGGCACCTTTCGTTTATATGGGGTGGATAGTATCTTGAATATCTTTTAGTCTGCTTCTCCTAGTGGAAGCTGTTGGGAAAACCAAGAACAACATCTATTTTTAAATTGTTTATAGCCGTAAATATGTCTACCGCATACTGTCGCTGTCTTCAATTAAACAAGTTTTGGTCATGCCTCTAGTTTTGATTTGATTTTTTTAGGATGTTGGACAGAATGTTCTCAAGCCTGCAGCTGTTAGTGTTGTTGCCAATAAAGACTTTAACACGGACTAAAGTAAGCAAAAGTGACATCTGTAGTTGGTAGAAATGAATCTTCTACTGAAACTGGGTGGCATTTTATATACCAAGCGGTGTTACATGCCCACCTCACCTCCATCTCATATACCGTAAAACAGATTCACCTGTAGCTCTTTTTAATGGGGTATTCTGGTTTGAACAAATAATGTATTCATTGTATGAGGAATAGTTATAAAATGTTCCTAGTTGCTACTTCACGGATGTCGAGATCTCTGCTCCCTTTCAATGAATAGGCATGTTCACTGACTACTTTCTGTGAATTTGCCCTGGTCATGTGAAGCACGGCTTGTTACAGAATACTTCTGATACACATGGCCAATGAACACTCCCACTCAACGCAGGCAGAGATTTTCAAAGTTATTAGGATTTGATTCAAAAAGTTTATTAGAAAATTCTATATTTTTTATTATAAAATGGAAAACCTTTACTTGCTGAAACAGCGAGATCCCTTTAACTGGTTTCTCTGGCAATGACTGCAGCCTAAATTATTCTTGTCATTTAAAAGCCCAGGATCATCGCTCTAGATAGAATAATCAGAGACCAGAAACCAGACAGTCTGTAATCTGTCCCCTTGCACTGCTTTCAAATGACCCCAGAGAGGTAATATATGATTTTTTTGTCCATGTTCTTAACCCAGCAATCAACCACTGAAACCGTAGATTGGCTGCAGGGTCAAGCGACTTGTGGTCTAGTACTACGACGCCATCACTTCTGGTCTGCTTGAACTGGGGGGGGTCACCGCTGTGACTGAAAAAGTAAGCCTGTCGAGGGGAATAAAGTTCATTTCCTCCCGGCAGTGGGGCTCTCAGTACCGATGCCAAACAGTGTCAGAACGTTATTAACCTATAGATTAACCCCATATCTGCAGGTTAATAGAGTAATTTTACAAGACGGGTTTCCTTTAAAAAGGAACCTGACAGGTGATACGTGCTGCCCAAACTAGCTGTACAATCAAGGCCATATATGTTTTAACAAAAAACAACAACATACTTTTAATAGGTGCCTGGTCATACAGGCAGGTCCTCTGCCCGCTGATAGTGACTGCCAAGCCTCTGCTTTGTATGCGTATCGGCAGCCACTCGTCAGTCACTGTCAGTGGGCGGGGAGAAGTTCCCGGGGACCTGCTTGCACGACTAGTCACCCGGCATCTATTAAATTATGTTTTTCTCTGAAATGCAGCAGTTTTAGAGTAAAACATACCTGGCTGTAATTATACAGCCAGTGGCTGATGCATGCTGCCCATGGCACGGTTTGGGCAGCATGCATCACCTGTCAGGTTCCCTTTAAGTTTGTCAATGGTGTAAAAATGTCCTGCAAGTAGTGAAAAAGATTAACCTAATTGTCAGTGCATTTAACACTTGTGTGTTGTCCCAGCCTAATTTATGAGAATAATTTCCTCCATCCACAGCTTCATACCTCTCTCAAAGGTTCATTTAGCTCCTCAAGGATGCTGTCTTCATCAAACATCTTCCCCTGGTATCGGTGCTCATAATAATCATGAAGCCGTTGGCGAAAATCTGCAGGCAGTTTATGGAAGGACATGTACTGTTCCACTTGCTTGTACTGTGAATATGATCAGATACAATATCATAAAGGAGACATTAACGAAAAGATAATCCTACATTTCCCTCCAACAGTGGCCATCATGATCCCGCCATCTTGACTGCAATGATTTCAAATGTTTCAGACCCCTTTATGGCATCATTCCCTGCCCATTCTTCTTTCAAGTTGGCCATGTTCCCATCTATTGTATTGTTAGAGGATTATCACACACTCAACACCACTGACATTAGCAAGCATGCAGGAGACACCGGGATTATTGGAAAAATAGGAATAGCCCTGTCCCAGACATTAAGTTATGTAAGACTCACAAGCCTTATCCAAACGGGATAAAGTACTATAGCAACGTTTGTATACATTCTACTTCAAGATTGGAGGTGGTGAACCTACTAGTAGATTATAGACCAGTATATACAGCAATCCCTCATTATAAACTTTACTTTGCTTGATAATTTAGTATGTTTTACTAGACTCCTCTGTAAGTAGAAAAAAGAAACATACATGACAGTTCAGAGAATCCACCATAGAAGAATAAAATATTAGTGGAAAAATGGTAACAAGTATGGCATTTGGCGTGTTACTACATAAACATATTAGAGACTGCTGTTCACACGGCCCGATTCTGTACTTCCTAGAATAAAGAAATTGGAGGAACACATTACATCCCTGGAGATGGAGAGTCTTTACTTTAAGAACTATTAATCTGTGAAATAGTCTGTGGTCACAGCGTGAATCATTCAGGGTATGTGCCCACGATCAGGCTATAGCAGCGTTTTGGAAGCAGCGTATATTTGCTGCTTCCAAAACACTGTGTTCTAATAACTCAGGTAAATCCGCATGTGTTCATTGCGGAGACTAGCTCATAAACCCGCACCGCAGGTGAGTTTTTACGCAGCGTCTAAAACAAGTACAGTGAATATAAATCCCATCCACTGTGCTTGTATTGTAGAAAGCAGCGTTTTGGACGCAGTACAGGTGAGCTGTATCCAAAACTCTGCTATTCCTGATCGTGGGCACGCAGCCTCATGGTTTCAATAAATGGCTTAGATGCTTTTTCAGAAGGAATGTATGAGGACTCATTCACAAGTCCTGATATTTCCGGTCCTGGAAAAAACAGTACCGGAGATATCCATGTCCACCTGTGTGGCAACAGTGTGCCGCATCAGGAGCACACGTACTGGCGCCTGGGAATCAGCACTACAGTTAGCGCTGTTCCCAAGCGTCGGGTGCTGAACACGGCCCTCATCATTGTCCCCTGCTGATGCTGTGATCAGCACCAGCAGAGGACAATGATGAGAGTAGTAATGTAGCGGGTAAAAAACGGACATGTCAGAGTGTTTTGCTCACGCACACGCGGTCCGTGGAAACACACTGACATGTGCACAGGCCCATACATTTGAATGGGTCTACGTGTGTCAGTGTCTCCAGTACGTGTGGAAACTGTCACCACACGTACCGGAGACACTGACGTCTGAAAGAGACCTAAGTGTGTAAAGTTATTTTCTAAAGGTTTCATCACGTAGATTAACAATTGGAATCAGGAGGGAAAGAATAACTCCTAAACGCTGTGTGCACACTGTTTTTGCGGCATTTTTTCCTCGCGGAATTGGGCCAAAAACGCTAAGGAATCCTAATTAAATGAGAATACTGAAGTGCTGTGCTTAATTTTCCTTTTATTTGCAGTGTGTTTAAATCTGCAGCATGTCAATTCTTTGTGCGTTTTTGCTGTGTTTTTCACCCATTGACTTCAATTGAAATCAATGGGTCAAAAACGCACAAAGAATTGACCACGAGTCACAGGCATCGGCTGATGAGAGACTACTACTCCCATCAGTTTACGGCTGATGCCGCTGATGTCGACGAGAGCAGGCGCCACTGATGGGAGAAGTAGTCTCATCAGCCAGCGCCTGTGACCTGCAGACAAGAAAAAAAAAGTTGAAATAAATATTGAAATAAAAATAAAAAACAATTATACTCACCTAACACAAAATCCCGATGGCCATGTCACCTGTAAAAAAAAATAAATCAAAAATAATAAACCCCCATATCCCTCACCTGTCCACCGTAATCCAGGTAATCCAGAGTGTTCCATGGCGATCGGATCATTTGTAGAACAGTCAAAAGATGTGACTGCTCTATCCGGCAGCCGGCGATACACTGACAGGAGCGTGATCGCTCTCGCAGTGTATAGAGCTGAGCTGCCGTGAGAGAGGTCACAGGAGTTCATCAAATTCTTACGCAGCAGTGATGCAGTTAGTGAGTTCACCGGGGCTCATCAACTGATGAACTCCTATGACCCCTCTCACGGCAGCTCAGTGCTGTACACTGACACAGGATCCATTACACTTCTGTGTCAGTGTCAGCCTGCTGTCATGTAGAGCAGTGACATCCGTGACCATTGATGTGACTGTTCTACAAATGATCTGATCGCCGTGGGACACTCTGGATTATTTCGTCACTTCGGACAGGTGAGGGATATGTTTTTTTTATTTGTTTTTTTTACAGGTGATAATGGCTTCAAATGGATTAGGCGTTCGATGAGTATAAGGTTGCTTTTTTATTTTCTGGGTTTTGTTTTTTTTACAGTGGACAATGGCTTCAGGGGATTAGGCGTTAGGTTAGTATACTGTGTTTTTTTATTTTTAAATAAATGATTAAAACCTTTTGGACTTTTATTTTAAATAAAGGATTTTTTTTCAAACAGTGTGTTTATTTCAAAACTTTTACTATGGGGGTGTCTTATAGATGCCTCTCCATTACTAACTTGAGCTTCATGTCAGCTGACAATACAAGGCTGACATGAACTCCAACCCTATTACCCCACTAGCCACCGCATCAGGGCAAGTGGGAAGAGCGAGGCTAAGCACGAGATTGGCACATCTTATTGATGCGACATATCTGCGGCGGCTGAGGGCTGATGTTATTAGCCTCGGAAATGGCCAATATACATGGCCCCTTTCCTGGCTATTAATATCAGCCCACAGCGGTCTGTTTAGCCTTTGCTGGTTAGGATTTATAGGGGACCCTATGTCAATTTTTTCTAGGGTCCCCTTGTAATCTAGCCAGTAAAGGCTAATCAAACAGCTGTGAGCTGTTATTAATATCCAGGGAACATGTTAGCCTAATGGCGCCTTCCTAGGCTAAAAATACCAGCCCTCAGCTGCCCCAGAAATTGCACTTTATATTTGAAGTGCCAATTCTGACACTTAGTCTAGGCTCCCTATGCCCTGGTGCAGTTGCACAAAGCCCTAGGTTTAGCAATGAAGAGGTGTCAGCCAGGTAACCTCATTACTAAACTTGTAAGTAAAGAGTTAAATAAATACACATACCAAGAATAAAACACTTTGGGTTAATTTAAATGATTAAAGAATGTGTGTATTTGAAATAAAACAATATACTCACCCCAGGTTCGAAGGTAATCCAAGGGTTAAAGCGATGTCCTACATTTCTTTTTTTAAATATCTTTATTTAGCTCCAAAAAGCATTCATTGCTGTACAAAAACGCATAAAAACCACACGTTTTTCCCACAGCGTTTTTGCTGCCAAGAGATGCAGAAACGTTGCAGAAATTTCTGCAGTCAAATACTCAACGTGTGCACATAGCCTTAGAGCACACTTGATCATGCATTGTGCTTGTGCTCCAACTGTTTGTCCTTTCCCATCCCTCAGTTGAACTTGATGGGACATTTGTCTTTTTTCAGCTATATTAATTATATAACACTATGTAATGCAGACATCAAAGACATGGATGAAACATGACAGCATAAGTAACAAAAGGTTTTAAAAAAAACAAAAAAAAACAAACTATATATATATATATATATATATATATATATATATATATATATATATATATATATAAATATATGGAAACCGTGATAATGATTGCCTAGTATAAAATTTCTGGTATGATTAAAGGAAATCTGTCAGTAGGATCAACCATCCTAAGCTGTCTATATGGGCACACAGGTCATAGGAAGCTGAATAAAATGAGACCTCAATATATGTAACCCAATTTCTTATTCCAAATAAAACCACATTTTCTTGTATATAAATGAGCTGTTCAGGACTATGGGCCGGACAATGATCAGCAGGAGAATCTGCCTCCAGAGATCATTATATATGAAGGGGAGTTACCAGTGTGATACATATAATGGCCGCTCTCTGCTCTGCTGATCTCACTGCAGAGCTGTGTGTGATTATACCGGACACATCTGCAGGTTCCTCTCAGCTTCAACTTCCATCTGACAGGCAGACAGGGTTGCTATATTTTTGCAGTACAGCAGAGCTGTGAGAGCTGCAGCTACTAACCAGTTTGTAAGAAGATAAAGTTCAGTTTTACTGTTCTGTATTATTTACATGTCTCACACTGATTGCAACTCCTTTTATATAAAACTAGCTATTGAACCCGTTCTACACCCGGGTGGCGAGCATTTTTATTGGTATATGGTCCCCCATCTTGTTATGCGCTGCCCCCATCCTGGTATTTATGCTGCCCCCATCTTGATATTTGTGCTACCCAATCCTGTTCCCCCATCCTGTTATGTGCTGCCCCCAGCCTATCCTGGCATGCATGGTACCCCTCATCCCTATCCTGGTATGCATGGCGCCCCATCCCTCATCCCCCAATCCTGGTATGCATGGCGCCCTATCAGTCATCCCCCAATCCTGGTATGCATGGCGCCCCATCCGTCATCCCCCAATCCTGGTATGCATGGCGCCCCATCCCTCATCCCTATCATGCTGCACACACACAAAAAAAATAAGCACTTATACTCACCTTTCTTCCCTGTGCTCCAGTGTTGTGTCCCGTTTTGCCGGAGTGTGGTGCCGGAGTACACGTGTGCCCATACCGCGCTGTCCGGCGCCATTTTGCTGAAGACACACTGCAAATGTGTCTTCAGTAAAACGTCGCTGGATAGCGCGAATGCGCCGATTCCGATGCTTCACTCCTCCCCCGGCCGCCGGACCGAACAGAGGCGCTGCGGCAACACTCCTCCCGGTCAGGTAAGTATGGCGCCGGAGATCGTGGTATGTGTTCAGTGTCTACGCATACCGTGATCTCCGGCGCCATACACTCCTCTTACCTGTAATGGCTCGATGCGTTCTTCTGCCTGGAGCCAGACCGCGTAGGCGTGTCGCGCTTGCGCAGTTTATAAAGGCTTCAGATAGAGGGACGCATCTACGATTATATTATAATCTCTGGGGGCAGATGCTCACGCAGATCAGTGTCCGGCCCAGAGCCCTGAAAAGCTCATTTACATATAAGAAAAATGTGAATTTCTCTGGAATAAGACATCAGATCACAGAAATCACGGTATCACTTTATTCAGTACTATGACCTGCATGCCCATATAGACTGCTTAGGAGGGGTAATCTTACTGACCGATTGTCTTTAACAATTATGGCTGGGTAAAGATGGCTACAACAGGAATAAGGATTGCGCCTGTGAGCTGTAAAGAAAACTGCAGTACAAGTGACTTCTATATTTCCCTATGAGAGCGAAATTCACAGCATGCTGCATCTTCTGGTTGCATGACTTTTCACTGTGGAGTTTGAGTAATCCTGGGTTCAAATCCTAGCCACCAAGGACATCATCTGCAAGGATTTTGTATGTTCTCTCCGTGTTTGCTGTGGGTTTCCTCCGGGTTCTGTGGTTTCTTCTCACACTCCAAAGACATACTGATAGGGAATGTAGATTGTGAGCCCCAATTGGGACAGTGATGATAATGTCTGTAAAGTGCTGTGGAAACTAATGGAGCTATATAAGGGAGTATAATAAAATAGATCATTCTTACTACGACTTGTGGGCAACCCCATGTTGCTGTGGAGCACTTTGGTCTTGCATGCCTCCTAATAATTAAACCCCCTATTCACAGGATAACTCCGCACCAGCTTCACCTAGGAATGCACACAAAACTTCCCAGAGACACAATTTTAGGTCAAATTTACAGACGTCTCATGCTGTTTGAGGAAAATTCTGTGAAAAACAGGGTGGTTATGAGGCTTTGTATACCATACTGAGAGAAAGCTTAAAAAGCAAATCAGACTTCAGCTTTCAGCCTCTGATCTGCGCTGGGAAAATAAAAGCAGGAATCTACACAGCTTAGACGAGGGAGAAATAAAGAAGAAGTCACGACAGAAGTGAGGGTTTGTGGTTCATACAGAGACACTTACCTTTTCTTGATACTGTCTGCGAGAGGAGTCCAGTGACTGGATAAGAGCAGTGGCATGTCCAATGAACATGGCATAGCATGTGGCACCTACGATCATGCTCAGCATAGTGAGCCAGATATCAGACATACTCTCTGGAGCCTGGCGCCCATAACCGATGCACAACATGTGGCTCATGGCTTTGAAAAGGGCGAAGGAGTACAACTCACTCCACGAGTCATTCTGTGCAGGAGCATAAAAACAAAATTAAACACTCTCTTAGATGCTGCCCATCCCCATCCTGCTATCAGGTTGAAGATGAGCCTTTACATAGTGTATCAAACGCCTTTTTAGAATTAAAGTAACAGTGCACATCCCAATTTTTTTTTTCGTGCCCGTGCTGAAAGGTGGCATGGATGAGGCATGCCACAGATGTGTACATATATGTTTTGTGCAAGGACATGAGCTTCATGTCCATGTAACGATCCATGCTGCAACCATCAAGGAGCGAGCATCAATTAAGTGCACCCACGCACATGTGCAAACACTGTGCTACACATTCATGCACCATTACATTGAATTTCTAAGCGGTGTCCCATACCCATAAAACATATACAGACCAAGAGACCCAACTACAGACACTGCTTAGAACACACTTTACCCAAAATAGCAGAACGAAGAAACCTCACTTGGGCTGGAAGAAGAGAGAGAGCCAGAGAAAGTAGAGACAGTGAGACGGCTGTAGGCCGATCATGCAAGATGAATAGGATCACACATGGTGGTGAACATGGGAATAAATATGGAATCAAACACATCCACAATAGAAACCAGGGAATACACATAACTCAAAGGCTGCAGTGATGGAAAATTAAAATGAAGGAAACATGACACATCTGAAATGGAAGCTCCAGGGACTTCAAGCAGATCTTATAATGAGAAACAAATGGAATAAAATCAGATAGGGTCCAAAATAGCAGACGGAACATACAACAGCAGAAAGGACACAACAAGGAGGTGAAGTGCAGGGAGACAGAAGAGAGAAAAATCTATTATTATTCCTGTGCTGAGCCATGCCATTCCAGCTGACACACACACCAAGTCACTGATCCCTCTCTCCTGCCCCTCCGTGGTTTCTCATGTGCCACTTTGCGGCCAACTGGCACCGGCCTTCTGTGCCAAGCCGGGTTCCAGAGAAAGCTTCAAGGACTTAACCCCTTTTTGTTCTATCCAGTTTTTTTAATACATTAAATACCCTAACCCATGAGAAATGACATATGAAACTGAAGATACATGATATACAATCCAGTAAATAGAAAATAATATAAGGTTAGTTGTTAACCTACAATATGGTCAACAACTGGCGACAGGACAAGGTGTTAAAAGCTAGGTGCACTTTTTAAACCATTTGTCTAATGCTTTAAAGTAAAGCTAGAGAATCTTTGCAGATAGTCTGAAATGACAGAATCATACTGTTTTGTGCATACAGATCCTATGCAAATCTGTGTCTCCACAGTTAAAGGCTTCTTTCCCAATCATGTGTAAAGGCCCATATAGACAGGCAGATAAGCAGGAATGCTCAGGCCTGGTTAGCAACCTGTCTAAACAGGAGGGCAATTACAGTAACCGATGAAAGAGCAAAACACTTGTTCGTTGGGTGAGATGGTTTTAAGGTGTGCTTAAAAATCCCCACTCTCAGCAGCACATTGTCCATTGTAAAGAAGGCATATGCTCAGAGAACATGATGTTCTATATGCATGTAAGAGTGCTTGGCCTATCTAAGCAGGCAACCACTTGACTGCCAACTGATGATCACTATATGGCTGCGGTCAGCCCGTCTAAATGGTCCATTATTATTGGTATTCCCTTCCATTTTCTTCTCTTCGATTGTCAGTAGTTTAGCAAGAAGAGGGAGCAGATAGTAAGGAGTAACACTGCAGGATCAGCCTAAACACAGGATTTGTTTTCAGTCTGTAGCCAAAAAGACAAATCTTAGCTTAGCCTAGGTGCCAGCTCCGAAACATAGGAACGGACAATTACCGTAAATGCTTTAGGACACAAGGGAACCATGGCTTTACAAGCCATTGGAAACGTCTGCCTCCCTCTAATGGTCAGAGTAGAGCTCCCTTCCCCAGTAACCCATACCTTTAGTATTAGAAACTAACCCCCTATTCACTTATCCAGTAGTCATAAAAGTCCAGTCCCACTTACCAAATAGTCATGCAATCAGCTCCAGCACCCATCCCTTTTCCAGACAGTAGTCACATGGCTACTTCAGAGCTGCAGCAAATCCAATGTCAGTAAACATTGTTAGCAAGCAACCTTCCCAGACTCTACCTCCATTAGTCAAGGCAAGTCTCTTCCAGGCCACTCAGTTACATGGTCTCAGCAGCAAGTCCAGCCCACCAAACTAAATGGTCAAATGCTCCTGCGATGCATCCTCCACTGGCTGGAAGCTACATGTAGCAGCCTACTGGTAGTCACTGAATGTGGCTTCCTGCACCGATCCCTGCTAGCCTAAGGAGACGTGCACAGCGCTCGGAGACAGCATACATCACTATACATGCAACATCTGGTGCCAGTCTTGGAGGGCACAATAATCTGCATAGGTGAACACAAAATTGTAGGATATTTTTCATCAAAACTATGTGCAAAGTGCTTTCCTTTTTATAAATTTAAGTAGAAGTTGTGAGATTTATGTTTGAAGATTATCCTTAAAGGGGTTTTCCAGGTTCAGAAAACCTCTCTTACTCAGCTGCTGTTATTTTTTAAACCGTGCTTTACTCCCGTTCCCACAGTCCAGCGCTGAGTCTCCGCCATTGCTGTTACTAACATCACGCCGATCACTGCAGGCAATCCGTGAATTCAGCGGCTCTGCCTGTGTTTACTGCACGAGCGACTGAGCTCAGTGACTGGCTGCAGCGTTGTCGACATGATGTCAGTAATGCAGACAATAACAGACACCAGGTGCAGCGGTTGAGACTCAATGCTAGACCCGGGAAGGGTGAGTAAAGCACAGTTTGTTTGTTTTATAAAGTAAACGTCAGCTGGGGAGGGGGTTGTCCAAACCTGGAAAACCCCTTTAAGAGGGCAAGAAGAGCAACGCTGCCATTCAGCCCATGTGTCTGATAAATATGTCTGATACAAAGTCAACTTTTCTTCCTTCATACAATCATGAAATAAACAGTGATGCAGAAGTACAAAAATACGTGATATCTATAGAGGCTACTTACAACCATCTTGTTAATGGAAACCCAACAATTACTGGGGAATTCTTGAAGCATTGGGACAAGGAACTGAAGGCATCCATCCCAATGGCATAGCAAGAGCATCATGGCAATCAGGTTAAAAATTCGCATCACTGCACTAGCCAGATCATAGGTCATATGGAAAATCTGCAGACATAATAGAAAAACATCCAGAGTGAGCAGCAGGCATAGATGGGCTAGATCATTGCCGAACACCGATGGATCATGAGTCGTGTACAATTCCAGTTACCCACAGCTTCTAATCCTTATTATTATAATAATAATAATAATTTATTAATCCTTAGTAGAAACAAACGCCCGCTCCCGACAGACCCGGCAAACAGCCAGCTGTGTAAAGTAAGCCATAGCCAGTCAGGCCGCTGCAGGGAAGATGTAATACTACAAGGCGGCCATGTCATACAAGGGCGCCTCAAGTCAGCTAAAACAGGAGCGGCTTCTAGAAGGCGACATATGGACCTTTCATTGTTGTATGACAACTTTACAATACCATAATGACAGCTTTGTGAAATACTGGAAACTCCATGCCATTTTTATCATACCTCCATGCTGTCAGTGAATGGAAAAACGTTTTCATTCAAAGACTAAAAAAAATGGAATGAAATGTGCCGCTAAGACCAGAAAACTCTTTAGCCTACCCATCATTGCTGGATGAGTAAGTCAGTATTCTAGACACCTCACCCCCCCAAAAAAAAACCTGAGTGCTCCCTACGTCTGTGATTGTTGAGAGGAGGGAATTATGGTGAGCTTTGGTGGTGCTGCTGCGACTACTGAAGGGGGATGGGCTGGGGGAGCATTGTCCACTTCAAAGACTTCTAGAATGAAGGGGCAGTCATGTGCCCCTTTGTTCCAGGGTACATTTTTTCTAATCTGCATTGAGGGCTGCATACAGACTGTAGAAATCATATAGGGCCTGATTCATCAAAGCTTTTACGACAGTATTCTAGCGGCAGCAGCATTTGCTATATCAAAAATCTTACTCCAGCAGGGACTGGAATAGGATTTGTTACAAGGAGCACACAGAGGTGTATGCCACTCGTCCAGCACTCCTGATTCATGAAATGAAGATGGGTACGCCTCTTCATGAATAAGGAGCATGAACAACACCAGTCTTGATGAATCGGGCCCATAGTCTGTTCACCCCCTCTCCTACGGAAAATGTGACAATAGCTAGTAGATGTGACAAGTCCCTAGATTGAATGCTTGACTAAGTTGTGATCAGTGGGGTTTTATCACCGGAACTGCTACTGCTAGTACAACGGTTCCTTCTTAACATGGACTGAACCTCACATTATATATTCTGAAATCAATCTCTAAATGGTCACTTTTGCTTTTTTGTTTTAAAAAAATGCATAAATCAATAGTAGAAGCGAATCTAAGAGACTTTGTAATAAATCGGCTTCTTCTTCCCCTCCACCCTTCCTCCTGAACTAATCATCCACTCTGAAAAACAGCTCAAATCCGTAATGGTCAAAGCAATATGGACGGCCAACACAGTGAGATGCAGGTTACATCCCCTATTATAAGGTAGGAGGAGAGTTGAAGAGCACTCCGAACAGTGAGGGAAAAGCATACACAGGCAGGTGGACAATCAGATTGAGCTTTAGCTTCAAGCAACTGTTGTATCTCACTCTAGTGCTGGATTCACAGCCGCACAGCTCAGTACTGCTGTATGATGTCTTCTATACTTCTGTCTTTGTGCTACAGAGAAAGAAGGTGTGGAGTGGCTGGAGAGTATACCTTTAAGGCACTGTCACCTCTTCATTAATTGTATCAAGCCAAGTAACATCCGGTAAATAACTTTTATTGAATAAAAAGCTGTACACGGTTACGCGTTTCAGATTACTGTACCCCATCACCAGACCAATAAAGCCGCTATTACTGTATTACATGAGGCACCCCTACTCCTTTCTTTTCTCATCTACAGAGAAAAAAGAGCAAGAATCCATCTCGGGTGTGCTGTGTATGGGAGACATTATAGTAGCTAGTCTACACATGGTCCTCCTTCACACATCTGTATAAAACACGTATCTGAAAAACTGGTACCGGTGTTATCAGTGTGTCCGTATTTACCATCAGTGTGTCAGTGTTTTTATGGTATTGATAAAGAAAGAAATAAACTACAAAGCTTCTTCTATACACTGCAATGTTAAACACGTACAGCACATGAATTGTACACTGATGACATCCATGTGCTGCACGTGTTTATCACAGACCCATAGACTGGTATTGGCCCTTTTTATCCATGGTGCAAAACACGGACATGTGCATAGCACCATTAATTATAAAGGGTATGTGTGGTATCTGTGAAAAAACTGATGACACGTACTGGAAACACGGACATGTGAAGGCGGCCTAAGTCAGAGGCAACTGAAAACGCCAGATGGAGCCTGCTAATGGGAAACTGGTGATAATGCAGGAAATGAGTCATATAATGGCCAGAAGCAGTGTTATTCCTCATGTATACGCACAACAGCTTACTTTGAAAAGTCATCTGAAAGGACAGATACAATTTATAGAAGTTGTCCACTACTTGGACAACCCCTGTTCATGCCCCTCGCTTGGTCCCCATAAAATAAAAAAGCTTCCGTCCTGGCACCTTTCCCGTGGTGTTGGCAGTCGCAGTCCCGGGGCTCCTGTGCCCCGGCACTAAATCAGCGGTAGAGTCACTGTCCCCGCCTCCTGTCGAATTGAGCATGAAGAGGAAGTCCGAGATCAGCTGCAGCCCGGACTTCCTCTTCACGTTAAATTCGTACGAACCATAATTTTAATTTTTTATTAAAATCTTATAGAAATAGCACCTATTAAATTAAGCAATCATGTACAGTGGCTTGAGAAAGTATTCACCCCCTTGGCTTTTTACCTATTTTGTTACATTACAACCTGTGTTTAACTAATTTTGTAATCCAATTTGCGTGTGATGCATCAGCACTAAATAGTCTAAGTTGGTGAAGTGAAGTGAGAAAAATATAGGCACAAATTACATTTATGGGATCAAATAACTAAAAATTGGCATGTGCATATGTATTCACTCCTTTCCCTATGAAGCGCCTTAAAATTTCTGGTGCAAGCGATTACCTTCATAAGTCACATGCTTAGTGAAAGGAAGTATACCTGTGTGACATCTAAGTGTCACATGATCTGTCAGTATATATACACCTTTGCTGAAAGGCCACAGAGGCTGCAACACCATAAAGGCACCACTAGCCAAACAACACCATGAAGACCAATGAGATTTCCAAACAAGTCAGGGACAAAGTTATTGGGAAGTACAGGTCAGGGTTGGATTATAAAAAAAAATCCCAATCTCTGATGATCCCTCGAAGCACCATCAAATCAATTATCATACAAAGAAAATTGTACCACAACAAACTTGCCAAGAGAAGGCCGCCCACCAAAATTTTCAGCATGGGCAAAGAGGGAATTAATCAGAGAGGCAGCACAGAGACCAAAAGAGCTGCAGAGTTCCCAAGCAGAGACTGTAGTATCTGTCCATACGACCACAATAAACCATACACTCCACAGAGGTGGCCATTATGGAAGAGTGAGCAGAAAAAAGCTTTTACTTAAATCCAATTTTTTCTAAGGCTCATTTTGAGTTTGCCAAAAGACATGTGTGAGACTCCCCAAATGTATGGATCAAGGTGCAGTGGTCAGATGAGACAAAAATTGAAATTTTTGGCAACCAAGATAAACGCTGTGTCTGGTGCCAAACCAGCATAGCTCAACACACCAAGAACACCATCCCCACAGTAAAACGTGGTGGCAGCATCTGTGCTGTGGGGATGTTTTTTGGCAGCAGGGACAGGGAAAATGTCCAAGTCGAGGGGAAGATGGTTGGTGCGAAGTACAGGGATATTCTTGAGTAAAACCTGTTTCAGTCTGTCAATGATTTAAGACTGGGGACGGAGGTTCACCTTCCAAAAAGACAATGACCCAAAGCATACTGCTAAAGCAAGATTTGAATGGTTTAAGGGAAAATGTGTAAATGGTTTGGAAATGCCTAGTCAAAGCCCAGACCTTAAACCAATTGAGAATCTGTGGTCAGAATTGAAAATTGCGGTCCACCAGAGGAAACCATCTAACTTGAAGGAGCTGGATCGGTTTTGCCTTGAGGAATGGGCAAAAATCACAGTGACAAGATGTAGAAAGCTCATAGAGACTTATACAATGCCACTTGCAGCTGTAATTGAAGCAAGAGAAGGTTCTACAAAGTACCGAATAGGGGGGGGGGGTCACTGGTTATGCACACTGACATTTTCAGTTATTTTGTCCTATTTGTTGTTTGCTTCACAATAAAAAGAAATCAAATGTTCACAGTTGTAGGCATGTTCTTTACATGAACTGATGCAAACCCTCAAAAAAAAAACAGTGAAATTCCAGGTTGTGAGGAAGCAAAACATGAAAAATACCAAGGGGGAGAGGAGTTGAATACTTTTGCAAGCCACTGTAGATGAATTAGCTGTTCAAAAGCTGAGAGAATTCGGTTTTAAAAGTTCTTTCCTCCTCACTTTTGTTTTGGCCTTTAAAAGGTATATTCACATATAGATTGTGGCCAGAAAACTGCAGTAGAAATTGTGTTTTTTCAGTGTTTAGCCACTTTGATCTCAATGGGGAAAAACTGCAGTAAATACATTTAAAGAATTGATATGCTGCGTTTTTAAAAATAAATGTACCACCGGTCAAAAAAACAAGGAAAAAAAATGCACCGTGTGAATGAGATTTTTAAATGTGAATATAAAAAGCTAAAATATTTTCCATTAAAAGAAAAAAAAAAAAGGGAAAAAAAATGCATCAAAAACGCTACATGCGAACATGTCTTACAAAACCTACAGTAGCAGTGCTACATTTCTATCAATATTGGGACAAGTGGCTTGGCGGTTTTATCACAGCTTTACACATGTATTCTATAAAAAAAAAAAACCTGCCACAAACCTAATCCGTAGCCATAATCTGGGTACAGACTACATCTTTTCTGTTATGATCTGCAACATAAACTAGGGAAAGAAGGGGAGAGCTGTTCCTACAATAAGACTAAGCTGAGTCCCTACGTTGTAGCGGGCGACCTGTTCCTTGTGAACAGACACGCCTTCGTCCTCGGCTAGTCTGAACAGAGACCTAAAGAGAAAGGGAGGGGTCCCTAAAAGAACTAAGGACTGGGACAAAAAATGGGACACCTCCTAACAGAAGTTGTTGCAGAGCAAAAGATAAACTGACAAAAGTACTAGAGGTCCAGAGGACCAAGCAAACTAGAGATAGATAGGCACAAAAGCACCAGGCTAGAGAGACAGTAAAAACAACACTGAAGTCCAGCAAGGCCAGAAGGGCGGAGCTGGAATATATAGGCAGCTGGTCACGTGACCGCAAAACACAAGATGGAAAAAACAAACAGGAGGGTTCTAACAGTACCCCCTCTTTTATGAGGATCCTCCGGATCCTCCAGGCCCAGGCCTATCCGGAAATCTCCTGTGGAAAGCTTTGAAAAGTCTAGGGGCAGAGACATCATCCGCCTTAACCCAGGAGTTATCCTCGGGACCGAAACCTTTCCAAGCGACGAGATACTGTAATCTCCCTCTATGCCCTCTGAAATTCAGGATACGAGAAATTTCATATTCGCCGTCTTCCACCACAGGAGGAACTGTGACAGTGGCTTCCCTATCAGATACATCAGCCTTTTTTAACAAGAAAACATGAAACATCGGATTAATCTTCCAGGAGGAGGGAACCTCCAACCTAACCGCAGATTGGTTAACTACCTGAAGCACCTTAAATGGCCCCACAAACTTCGGACCCAATTTTTTAGAGGGAATCCTCAACCGCAGATTCTTTGAGGACAACCAAACCATGTCACCCATAGTAAACAAAACCTCTTTACGTTTCCTGTTAAAATACTTCTTGGACTTTTTGTTAGCCTCTTGAAGGTTACAACGTACATTAGTCCAAACTCACTCCAAATCACCGGAAAAAATAATTTTCAACATCACCTGACCCCTGATTCAAACGTCTCAGTTCTGTCTCAGCAGATGAGACTCGATCAGGATCGTCATACAACAGCCCCATAGCAGAAAAAAAATCCTCCACTGACCTAAAACACGGATCATTAGGTTGGAGAGAAAAGGCCCACTCCTGTGGTTCCTTGCGCAAAAGTGACATGATAAACCCAATGCGCTGTGATTCATTCCCAGAGGACTTTGGTCTCAAATGAAAATATAATAAACAAGCATTTTTAAAGGAAAAAAAATCTTGTTGTTTACCATCAAAAATATCAGGGAGTCCTACCTTCGGTTCCACAAAATGCGCTCCAGAACAGCTACTCACGTGTTGCCGGAGCTCGGCCACCTCCAGAGACAATCCCTGCAGGCGTTGAGCCAAATCTTGAACCGAAACCATACTGATCCCCGGATTTCTTTCCTTAAAGTTTTTTTTTGTTTGGGCTGGACTTACTGTTATGATCTGCAACATAAACTAGAGAAAGAAGCGGAGAGCTGTCCCTACAATAAGACTAAGCTGAGTCCCTACGTTGTAGCGGGCGACCTGTTCCTTGTGAACAGACACGCCTTCGTCCTCGGCTAGTCTGAACGGAGACCTAAAGAGAAAGGGAGGGGTCCCTAAAAGAACTAAGGACTGGGACAAAAAAATGGGACACCTCCTAACAGAAGTTGTTGCAGAGCAAAAGATAAACTGACAAAAAGTACTAGAGGTCCAGAGCACCAAGCAAACTAGAGATAGAAAGGCACAAAAGCACCTGGCTAGAGAGACAGTCAAAACAACACTGAAGTCCAGCAAAGCCAGAAGGGCGGAGCAGGAATATATAGGAAGATGGTCACGTGACCGCAAAACACAAGATAGAACCCTCCTGTTTGTTTTTGTTTCTAACATTTTCCCCCTATTCATGGTTATATCCCATTTTTCGGACGTTGCCATCTCAGGAACTGAAAAGACTGCCAAGCACAGTGTGGAGATCCCTTAAGATAAAAAATCTTAGGAAAAAAAACAGCCAATGTAAAATATATATGTTGACTTGCCATATATAGTGTTTCAACTCAGTTGAAGTGCATATAATAAAAGGGAAAATTTCATTTTAAACACTTCAAAGTGTTCAAGCAGCACTTTCCTAATGATAAAAAACAGGAAAATGTAGTCTATAAAAAAGCGGAGGAAAATGAATACATCAAGAAAAGTAGCAGGATTCCTGAGTGGAGGAGTACAGAAGCATGTCTGATGGAAAACTATGCAGAGCCTGTCACCATTTACAGGAAGGGGTAGCCGAAGATTCATGGTATTAAAGAGTGACTAATCCCAGCAAACAGTCTGTATAATAGAACCTTCCTGATAAAACCAGACTATGCTATACTAATATAATTAATTGCCCATTGTCACCCCATTAATTAGAGAAAAAAGATATATAAAAATAACAGGTTATGAAATGGAGCAAGTTATTAGCAAATTCTTTAAAAAGAAAGCTGTCAGGTCAATTAATGTGCTGAAACCAGAGACTTGCCAGAGGAGAAACAATAGGTGGGTCGCCTGCGCTGCTGATGGAGATCCGAAAGAAAAGTCCAGGATACAAAGTCGACTTGATAACGTTTTGTTATAAATGTGTTTTGAAGTCTTCAGACGTCTTCATCAGGATATAACCCGTGGGACTGCAGCAGCTGACAAATTTAAAGAGGTTGTCCACTACTATATGAAATGTCCCAATGTATTTAAACGGTGGAGAGAAGTGTTTTTGGAAATACCTTCTGCTGTGCGTCTTGCCTGTGAGCGGCGCTATTGCTGACCGCTCTCAGGCATCACATGACCCCCGGCTGCTCTGGCATCCGCTGAAGTCATGTCAAGTCAGGTGTGACCCAGTGATGTGCACCCCCTGATTGGTGGGCGCGTCACAGCCCAGCATCCACCGCGTGCTTTCCCAATGAATGCAGAGGATAGGGAAAGTGCACGGTGGATGCTGGGCTGTGACGTGCGTTGAAACCCCACCCACAGCCCATCAGGGGTAGCGCGTCAGTGGGTCACGCCCAGCTGCAGCCAGAACTTGACGTGACTTCAGCGGATGCCAGAGCAGCCGGGGGTCATGTGATGCCTGAGAGCGGTCAGCAATAGCGCCACTCCCGGCAAGACGCACAGCAGAAGGTATTTCCAAACACACTTCTCTCAACCGTTTAAATACATTGGGATATTTTATATTGTAGTGGACAACCTCTTTAAGCTTGATCCTTGTGTGATACATCGCTTTATTAGGTGAGCAATTCCCTGCACCTTATTGTCCTTTATCATCGGTGAGACCCTATTGTGCTTTTTGCTTCTCAGCTTTTTCCTATAAACCAGAGACTTGTCACCATGTATAGTAACATGCCCCAAATGAAATTTTAAGCATTAGGGCAGTATTTTCTGTTTGAGTGGGATCCAAAAAACACATCGGATAGCACCAGGACCAAGTGTAGTCTATGGGGTTATGAACATATCAGATTTTTTTCCTCGGTCGAAAGATGGTACGAGGTAAAAAAAATATATCACAGCATGCAGAGTTTGATCTGATATTCGGATCGGCCATACAAGTCAATGAGTCTGTGGAAAAACAATGGACTGGACTCAGATGACATCTGAGTGCAGCCAATTTCCACGCACTAACAGAATGGAGACATTTTTTTCTCCATCTTCTCATCATCATAAAGGATAGGAGCACACTATGATCACACTCTGAGTTTGATCAGGGTGCGATTTTCAAAATCAACCCGATTGTCTCGAATGAGAGAATACACACTCACCTGCACCCTAGCCTTAGAATGAGTGAAGATATTTAAAGGGAACCTGTCAGCTGATTCATACTACCCAAATTTCAGGCAGCATGAATCAGAGCTTGGCTGCATGACTGCAGCTAGGTACGTATATATATTATATATATATATATATATATATATATATATATATATATATATATATATATATATATATATATATATATATACACAATACAGACCAAAAGTTTGGACACACCTTCTCATTTAAAGATTTTTACGCCAGATGACCTGGCCTCCACAGTCACCAGACCTGAACCCAATCGAGATGGTTTGGGGTGAGCTGGACCGCAGAGTGAAGGCAAAAGGGCCAACAAGTGCTAAGCATCTCTGGGAACTCCTTCAAGATTGTTGGAAGACCATTTCCGGTGACTACCTCTTGAAGGTCATCAAGAGAATGCCAAGAGTGTGCAACACAGTCATCAAAGCAAAAGGTGGCTACTTTGAAGAACCTAGAATATAAGACATATTTTCAGTTGTTTCACACTTTTTTGTTAAGTATATAATTCCACATGTGTTAATTCATAGTTTTGATGCCTTCAGTGTGAATGTACAATTTTCAAAGTCATGAAAACACAGAAAAATCTTTAAATGAGGTGTGTCCAAACTTTTGGTCTGTACTGTATATATTTAAAATATACTTTAAAAATCCAGTTGGGGACCATAGCCATAGACTACAGTAGTCCGGCTCTGCCCCAGTCGGGTCTTACCAGTGCGGCTCCAGGTGATTGTTGTTACGAATCGTAGTTTTGTGCTCCCACCTGGTAATGGAGCTGGTACGGCGCTACTCCAGTCTCAAGCACCGCCATTGTCCTGACCCAGGTGGCGGAGTTACCATGTGGGCAGGGAAATTGTCCCAATCTTGTGAAGTGTCGACTTGTGGCGTTGTGGGAAGTGTGAAGACACGGGACACCAAGCAACGCAGGACGCGGTTTTGTTTGGCAATAAAAAATGGTGGGATTTTGTCCAGCCTGCTGTTGAAGCTAGCACAGAGTGGCTGTCTGGGGATGATAGGGATAGTCAGCACGTGATCTTAGGCGGGCTATATAATTGTGCTCCCTGCTCAGTCCTTTGCTGTTTATTGCTGTTTCCCATGTGCTTGGTGGTTTGTGGTGTTCGCATAAGGTTTTGCTATTACAGAAGGGTTTTCTCATTTACTCTTTTGGTTACGCTCTCTGGGGTTTCTGCAGAGGTACTCACCTGGTCCTAGACTGGGCAAGAGCTGCATCACCAGGTGCCAGCAGTCTGGCAACAGTGGGCCTAGGAAGGGCTCTGCCAAAGTCTCCCTTCCATTTAATGGGAACTGGTGAAGAGTATTCCCGGTCCTCAAGGGCTCGTCTAGCTGGGTAGCTTGTGCCAAGTGTATCTGTGGCTGTGCCTTTGCTGGTTTAGTGCCAGTCTTTTTGGGTCCCTCTTTGAAGTGCATAACAATTGTCGGGTCTCTCGCTATGTACACATGAAGGAGAGACCTTTCCACTGTTTGGGCAACATATGAATCAAGTGATCGGTTCCGTTTAAAGCCACGTTCACATGTTCAGTATTTTAAATCACTATTTGTAAACCAAAATCAGTAGAACAATCAGAGGAAAAGTATAATAGAAACACGTCACCACTTCTGTATTTATCACCCACTCCTGGTTTTGGCTTACAAATACTGAGGTAAAATACTGACGAAATACTGAAGGTGTGATCGTGGCCTAACACTGACATGCAGCTCCTTCCAGTCATCTGGGCGGTGCTGCAACATCATGGTTTCATCAATGCTAGCCCACCCACTCAGCTTTTGATGTCCCTCCAGTATGTGAGGAGGGGTTAGGTGGGGCTGCAGCACTGCCCAGAAGTGGTGACATGTTTCTATTATACTTTTCCTCTGATTCTTCCTCTCCTGGTTCTGGCTTACAATATACTTAACATTCTTGACGCAGTGAAAATACAGTGTCAAAAGCTCATCATGGGCACACACAATACTTTCTAATCACAAATGATTATAAAACATGTTTGTGTTTGCACGGAATTACTTTGAAAAAAAAATTTCTGAATAATTCCACCCTTGAAATTGGAGTACACACACCTTGGCAATGCCCTACCACTCGCGAGTCCCTCACTAGTTTCTGTACCCTCTTCTGGCCATGTGCTCATTGTAGAGGTGGACAACGGCATTTCAGGGTGAGGCTAACATAAGATAGAAGTGGGGAATTTGGTGGTAATATAGTACATTATGATTTCTTAAGAATTTTCCGGTAAAAAAAATCTATTTAAATCCTGCCAGTAATCATAGAGAAAACATGTGAGGAGAGATGACCGAATCAATTCTATGAATTGAGTGAGGTACAGATTCTTTGACGTTTGCAAATCCAAATAATTTGCAATTATAAAATAGCCGCCACCATGTTACAGATGGCATAAGATGACCTCTTAACAATATCTAAACATCCTTGTATCCAATAAAACTGAATCAAATCAAAGAAAACTGTATCTCTTTGAGTTCAGTGTCTCCTAGGCGTATCCTATGATACCCTCACATGGTGTAGCATACCAGACCTGACAGCTTTCAACCATATAGACACTATCTACCACCCAGCAAGAGGACTAATGTCCCAAATCTGGGGATCAATAGAACAACCACAAGCTCTAAGGCCACGTTCACACATTCAGTATTTGCACAGTATTTTACCTCAGTATGTATAAGCCAAAGCCAGGAGTGGGTGATAAATACAGAAGTGGTGACGTGTTTCTATTATACACTGCTCAAAAAAATAAAGGGAACACTTAAACAACAGAATATAACTCCAAGTAAATCAAACTTCTGCGAAATCAAACTGTCTACTTAGGAAGCAACACTGATTGACAAACAATTTCACATGCTGTTGTGCAAATGGAATAGACAATAGATGGAAATTATTGGCAATTATCAAGACACACTCAATAAAGGAGTGGTTCTGCAGGTGGGGACCACAGAGCACATCTCCATACCAATGCTTTCTGGCTGATGTTTTGGTCACTTTTGAATGTTGGTTGTGCTTTCACACTCGTGGTAGCATGAGACGGACTCTACAACCCACAGAAGTTGCTCAGGTAGAGCAGCTCATCCAGGATGGCACATCAATGCGAGCTGTGAGTAGAAGGTTTGCTGTGTCTGTCAGCGTAGTGTCCAGAGGCTGGAGGAGCTACCAGGAGACAGGCCAGTACACCAGGAGACGTGGAGGGGGCCGTAGGAGGGCAACAACCCAGCAGCAGGACCGCTACCTCTGCCTTTGTGCAAGTAGGAACAGGAGGAGCACTGCCAGAGCCCTGCAAAATGACCTCCAGCAGGCCACAAATGTGCACATATCTGCACAAATGGTTAGAAACCGACTCCATGAGGGTGGTATGAAGGCCCGACGTCCACAGATGGGGGTTGTGCTCACAGCCCAACACCATGCAGGACGCTTGGCATTTGCCACAGAACACCAGGATTGGTAAAGTCGCCACTGGTGCCCTGTGCTCTTCACAGATGAAAGCAGGTTCACACTGAGCACATGTGACAGATGTGACAGAGTCTGGGGACGCCGTGGAGAGCAATCTGCTGCCTGCAACAACCTTCCGCATGACCGGTTTGGCAGTGGGTCAGTAATGGTGTGGGGTGGCATTTCTTTGGAGGGCCGCACAGCCCTCCATGTGCTCGCCAGAGGTAGCCCGACTGCCATTAGGTACCGAGATGAGATCCTCAGACCCCTTGTGAGACCATATGCTGGTCCGGTTGGCCCTGGGTTCCTCCTAATGCAGGACAATGCCAGACTTCATGTGGCTGGAGTGTGTCAGCAGTTCCTGCAAGATGAAGGCATTGAAGCCATGGACTGGCCCGCCCGTTCCCCAGACCTCAATCCAATTGAGCACATCTGGGACATCATGTCTCGCTCCATCCACCAACGTCACGTTGCACCACAGACTGTCCAGGAGTTGGCGGAAGCTTTAGTCCAGGTCTGGGAGGAGATCCCACAGGAGACCATCGGCAACCTCATCAGGAGCATGCCCAGGCATTGTAGGGAGGTCATACAGGCACGTGGAGGCCACACACAATACTGAGCCTCATTTTGACTTGTTTTAAGGACATTACATCAAAGTTGGATCAGCCTGTAGTGTGTTTTTCCACTTTAATTTTGGGGGTGACTCCAAATCCAGGCCTCCATTGGTTAATAAATTTGATTGCCATTGATGATTTTTGTGTGATTTTGTTGTCAGCACATTCAACTTTGTACAGAGCAAAGTATTCAATGAGAATGTATGATTGATACCACCAGATCTTACTGACTTAAAATGGGGGTTGTCATGTTCTGGGGAGTTTTCTGCCTTTTTCAAAAGAAATGTAGTGCTGGGTGCAGTGCCTAGAAGAATTTATGGCAGAGGTTGCAAACACAGATGAGCCCATTGCACAAAATGAAAAGAACTACTTTAATATCTTTCCTCCAATATTTGTACATTCACGGTTTTCACGTAACCACTGTATCTTATATATAATTCTATATAAAAGTAGAAAATGTAAGATTCATTACAGACAAAAGAAATGGGTGCAAAGTACAAGTACTTTGTTCATGGAAATATTTGAATGCTGTAGTTTCCTGCTGACACATCCTAGCGGGCACCTTGGGGCCCATTGTGTCACTTACACTGATGGACTAAACCAAGGGTCTGCCAAAGGGACCATTACAGCATCTGATGAAGCGTCATCTGACTGCGTGTTGAGATTAATGACACAGTGTCATTAACAATCAGTATTAATTCCCAAACATGTCAAAAGATATTCTAACTATGTAGCAACAATTGTGCCTTGCTGCATTGGGCATAATCTCAAAGATAAAGAGACAGGACGTTGTAGATCTCCAGTGGTAGAGCTTTCCTGGGGCACAAATCTAAACACGGCAAAAAGGGCTAATAAAGCCTTCAAATTTGGGCAGATGCTGGGGCACATAGTACTTACTGCCTGTCAGCCCTATAGCATCTGAACTACTGCAGAAATCAGAAACCTATCAGATGTGCTCAGTGATAGGAGGAAGACTACTTTCCAGCCATGTATCACACTGACAGCTATTCAAAGAGCTGTGCTCTCTAGAGTGGCGAAACCGCCAAAACATCCGCTGCAGCACATCTCATTGCTAGGTCATGCACACTAAAGGCTGCTGTTACACGCATGCCGCTAGGTTCAGATAGGGCGAGACGGGTTTCATGAATTCTTTGGAATCCTGGGGGAACCGTTACTCAGGGCGACCATAGGCAGCAGCTTCTCTCAGGCACACGATAGATTCTATTGCTGACCAGACACATCTGACAAATCTTTTTCAACAATTTAACAGTGGAATTTAATCTGAAGCACGGCCAGTGCAATTCAGGGATATTACAGCAACAATCTTCATTACAGTACAGTCTGAGTTTCTTGAGCAACCGGCTCCAGTAACAATACAGTAGTTTCTTCACAAGGCACAGTATTACAGTCTCTTCAGTAGCATAATTCAGCATAGATTAGATCTCTTAGCAGCACACTTCTATGCATACACAACCACAGGCTTTTCCTTCACAAGGACACAATAGTACACAGCATTCTTTATCCTGCATGGAGATTGGGGGGGGGGGTTTGAAGACGGAGATGATCCCTGTGACACAATTCCTTCCAGTCCTTATCTTCCTGTCCAATAATAGTTTGCACTGTTAGTTCAGGGAGTTTATCTGACCTGTGTTTAGTTTCTCTCCTGATCTGAATCCTGTTCAGTTGCCTTCTTCTTTCTCTTCGGCTTCAGCCAGACTACAACAACAAGTTCCCCACAATCCCCCTGGGGCTCTGCTAAAACACTCCCTGTCTCCTGTGACTGTGTTAACCCCTCTAGTTGCTGGATGCTTCTGAAGCAAAACACTTCCTGTCTCTTGTGACTGTGTTAACTCTTATAGTTGCTGGATGCTTTAGAAGCAACAGCACTACTTCTGCATGTTACACTGCCTTATAGGGAATGTATAATAAAAATAATTCTTATTTAAATCATGATTTAAATATTTGTCTTTTTTTTTTCTGTAATAGGCTGAGATTTCCAGTTTTCTGTTGCTTGGGTCCCAAATGAGAGCGTAGTTCCCAGAAGGGTGGTGGTTTGGAGGGGGTTACCTGAACTGCACATCTTTGGCTCTATGCATGCTCCCAAACGTTGGTGCTCTAATGGGCATGTCCCAATTGCTTGTCCGGCACATGCACAGTAGATAATTCTCAGTACTACAGGCATTTAGCACCTATTCAGCCTGGCACACGTGCACTAAGTTGGTTTGTGTATAGTACAGGCTCTATAGAACGCATTGCTTATAATACTCATGTTATAGGAACATAATTCAGAACATGACCAGCAGACACCAGAGGAAGAGAGTACATATCAAGCCATGGATGCACGAGAAACAACGCATAACCAGTAGATTATAACATGGCGATTATAGCAACAGGGTGCATCAAAAATTCAGCAGAATTTGAAATAAAGGTATATTAGTAACAGTTACAACCAGGGCTGTGGAGTTGGAGTCGGAGCCCATTTTGGTGGAGTCGGAATCGGTATAAAATGGACCGACTCAGACTCCTATAATATATTATAAATTGGGTACAGTAGTTCAATGCAGTTTGTGGGGAATATCTTTTCATAAGAATTTGGGAAAGTTATGAAATCTCCTATAAATGTCTGCCCTATTCCTGATCTAAGGGTCTAGACTTTTAGCTGAGATGAATGTGCTACAGTAAATTTATCACTTACACATGAGCCGTGTATGAGGGAGTCGTGGAGTCGGTATTATGGCAATTGAGGAGTCAGAGGTTTGGCTTACTGACTCCACAGCCCTGGTTACAATTTTACATCACATGTGTATTTTATCAAAAGTACAGGGGACGCTACAAGTATTTCATGTTACCTTCTCTGTGATGCACAACCGGCTTGGTAGTGCAGCTTTCAGGCTCCTTCATGGTTATAAAAAAAAAAAATATCACAGCATATCAGGTTCGCCCAATGAAGTCTATGGATGAGCAAAAAAAATTGGATCCCATATGGAACATCCGTATTGTATCTGATTTTTATGGATTAATTGCAATTATTAACATAGGAAGCTGTATCTGATCAAGTACATCATTTTAAGTATAAAAACTGATGCCTCTTGGAAGTAAAATACTAACACATAGATAGTTCACAAATGACAATAAGGATGAAAAATGCAGAATTTTCTGGATAAAAATCAGATGATTTTTCATACACTGATCTGACCCTGGCCTTACTCGCAGACTTTACAATGCTCCCGTTTTCAAAATTGCAGTTGATCGATGATCATGTGACCAGAACTGCTCTCAGCCTCCTCCAATAGAAAAACTGCTTTCCCAACCCTGTACATTTCAGAATGCATCCTGCTGCTTCTGTCTTCAATCACATCATCGATAAGCACTAGTGACCCAGTGACATTGGAAGCCATGCATGTCCATACCATCACACCGCATCCACCATGTTCTACAGAGCATATGCTGTGATGTAGACCATGAGCTGTTCCAACTGTTTCCAATACTTTCTTCTTCTCATCATTCTGCTACAAGTTGATCTTAGTTTCATTTATTCACAAAATGCTTTTCCAGAACTGGGCTGCCTTCTTTAGATGTTTTTTTGGTAAAGTCTAATCTGGCCTTTCTATTTTTAAGGCTGATTTGCAACTTGCATCTTGTGGTGAACCCTCTCCTCTGTATTTGCTTGAAGTCTGCTCTCTACGGTGGACTTGGATACTGATACACATACTTCCTGAAGAGTGCTCTTCACTTGGGTGGATGTTATGGAGGGGTTTTTCGTCCACCATGGAAAGGATTCTGTGATCATCCACCACTGTTGTCTTCTGTGGATGTCCAAGCCTTTTTGACTTCCCAAGCTCACCAGTGCGCTTTTTTTTTTTTTTTTGCAGAATGTACCAAGCTGTTAATTTTGCCACTAACATTCCTGCTATCTCTCTGACAGATTTCGTCTTTTTTTTTTGTTTGTTTCTCTTCCGTTGAGAGCTCATTTGACTGCATGTTGTGGGTGTACAGCAACAGATTCCAAATCAAAATGCCACACCTGGAATCAGCTCCAGATCTTTTACCTATTTAACAAATGATGGATTAATGAGGTAATAGCCCATGCAGCTCATTAAAGAGTTTTTGCGATCACTGTGGAATTACTTTTGGTCCCTTGTAATGCAGCGGCGTGCGGCATTACTGTAATGGTCCAGGATGTGTTTTGGCTGACCATGTACCTCCCGCTCAGGTGACTGGTCACATGACTGTGACATAGCACAGGTCCTGTGCACACAGAATGTCTGATCACATGACTGTGACATCAGCACAGGTCCTGTGTGCGTTGGAAGATGTATAAACCCTGTTAGTTTTGAGACAGGGTGTGTAAGGCATGAGGCCTGTTCTTGTGTGGGACACCGCTAGAGTGTGAGGCCTAGTGAGGCCTATTGAAGCCTGTTGAAGCCTGAAAGGTCGAGGCTGGATCCTTAGGTGTAAGCGATCCCAGTAGCCTTGGAGGGCCAGAGGCTTGGAAGACAAGAGTCCTGGAAGGCAAAGGCTGGATCTGGAGATCTGGAGAGACCTGAAAATGGCTGTCCACCAACGTTCTCCATCCAACCTGACGGAATTGGAGAGGATCTGCAAGGAAGAATGGCAGAGGATCCCCAAATCTAGGTGTGAAAAACTTGTTGCATCATTCCCAAGAAGACTCATGGATGTACTAGCTCAAAAGGGTGCTTCTACTCAATACTGAGCAAAGGGTCTGAATACTTATGACCATGTGATATTTCAGTTTTTCTTTTTTAATACATTTGCAAAAATTTCTACATTTCTGTTTTTTTTTCAGTCAAGATGGGGTGCAGAGTGTACATTATTGAGAAAAAAAAAAACTTTTTAGAATTTACCAAATGGCTGCAATGAAACAAAGAATGAAAAAGTTAAAGGGGTCTGAATACTTTCCGTACCCACTGTACGTATTTATTGGTATATTTTTTTTCTTGTTTTTATTTTAGGATTTTTATTATTTTTTTTGTATTTTTACAAATTTTTTAAAACTTTTTTTTTTTTACTTTTTTACTTAGTCCCTCTATGGGACTTTAACTTTTATTACTCTGATCACTGGTATAATGCATTGCAATGCATTAAACCTGTTAGTGGTGCACTGACAGAAGCCTCTTAGACCATGCTCTGGGCAGGGTCTAACAAGGCCACCGTAGCTGGCAGACTCCATCATCATGATGACCTCGTGTTGCCATGGCAACAATTAGGCCCTTACGATGACGTCATGAGGTGCCGATCGGAAGGGAGAGGGAGACCCTCCCTTTCCTCACCTACTACATGTTGCGATCAATATCAATTGCGGACCTAACTGTATTTGTACTTAATTTTTGTCTAGTTTTTCCTGTTTTGAGGCCGTTTTTCTTTGGGCAAAATCTTTTTTTAGTAGTGCCTTTTGTGCAGTCTATTATCTCCTTTTTTGTCCGTTTTTTTCCTCTCCTTCCACTGTGGGCATTAATTTAGTAATACAGATGTTTGCGGGCTTTTTAAAAAGTTGCCAAATTTTTGTGTACTTGAATAAAAACATCATATCAGACCGTGAACTCTATCCTGTATTTTCACCAGTTTTCCCCTCTGCAGACTCTCTCTATACTCTCTGCCATTCATTCAGCATGGAGAAGATTATACAGCAACGCTGAGTTGTCAGGAGTAAGGAAATTAACTTTTTAAAAAGTTCATAATGATCTTTCTGTTTCCCTCTGCTTGTTGCCGCTCCCTGCTCCTCATCACCCTTCCCTCTACATAGAGTATAATAAGCTGTGGCACATTACACAATAAGCCTTAAGTCTGGTCTATTCTTTTTCAGAGTGGGTTCTTCTCCATGGTCTTTCCTCTTTTTTCCCACCTCTCAGGTTGTATTTGTAGGTTAGGATTGATTTCAAGTTTACATTTAGTGCAATCCCATAATAGTTTTTATTTATATGCGCTTTGATCTTGAACACCAAGGCCCTGATTCATCAGGACCAGTGATTTTGTCAGGACTGGAGTGAGATTTCTGCCGTACGGAATGAAACAGCTCAACATTAGTTAGACAAGCTGTGTTGTCACGACCCCACCCATTTCGGAGGAATGGGGAGCAACAGGTGTGAAAAAGAAAACACTTGAATTACACCAAAAATTTGCAACTTTTCAAAGATTTTACGCCACTTTTGAGGTGTAAAAACTTTGCTGAATCAGTGCCACTTTTTTGGTGTAAAAACTTTGATGAATCAGGGCCAATATGTATATTTTTTACTAGCTTTTATTTATTTGTTTCTCATCACATGATAGCTACCCTTTATTGTGAGGGTCTCTTCTGCATGATTATTCACACTGTTTATATGTGACTGTCAGTGGATATTCTGTTTGGTATATATATAATTCATGTATGCTATTTAGTAAAGTCTGCTATATATTTTTCAAATATTTGGTACACACCGTTTGGTATTCACTTTTTCTAACATAGGTTCTTGTAGCAATGCTGGTATAGCTTCCCATCTTTGCCTTTTTGGGCTGAACCTGTACATACATGCCTTTGTTTTTTTTTCGGGGAGTATGACCATTTCAGCTGGCAGAGAGGAGAGGAAGAATTGTTTGATAAGTGAGAACATGATTTCTCTGATAAGATATATTACAAAGTTTCTTATATTTGTCCATAGTATTGATATATACAAAGTTTGTTGTTCTATTTTAACTTCTTTAACTTAATAGTGTTTAGAGCACTAGAGCGAAAACACTTACCTCTTCCCACTGATGAATATACCGGATGAGCCTGGAAAGTCGAAGTAACCTAAGTAGACTGAGGATTTTAGTAAACCTCACAATTCGTAAAGCACGTGCAGTCTTGTAGACTTCAGAGTCAATACCTTTTTCTACAATCAGAAATATGTAGTCCACTGGAATGGAAGATACGAAGTCCACCACAAACCATGTGCGCAAATACTTGCGCTTGATCTTTTGTGGATCCAAGACTATTTCAGTGTTGTCCTCAATCACAATACCTGTGCGGAAGTTCAAGACTAAGTCCATAAGAAAGAAGGTGTCCGACACCACATTAAATATGATCCATGGTGTGGTTGTCTCGTCTTTGAAGAAAGTGATTCCCACAGGGATGATTATGAGGTTCCCCACCATGAAGAGCAGCATTGTGAAGTCCCAGTAAAATCTACAAATAGAAGAGAGAATAATAAGAACCATATGACATACTTATTTATACCGTACTTGGGGTGCATTTACACTGGCCGATAAACGGCAACTAGTGTGACTAGATACTAGTAGCCGCGCGAACTGTCCATTGACATTTGAATGAAATGAAACGCAATGGCAGGAGACCCAGGAGGACCCCACTGATAACACAGAGACATAAAAAAGCTAGACTGCAGTTTACCAAAATGTATGTGAGTAAGCCAAAATCATTCTGGGAAAGTGTCTTGTGGACAGATGAGAACAAGATAGAGCTTTTTGGTAAAGTACATCATTCCACTGTTTACCGAAAATGGAATGAGGCCTACAAATTCAAGAATATAATATCTACAGTCAAATATGGAGGAGGTTCAAAGATGTTTTGGGGTTGTTTTACTGCCTCTGGCACTGGGTGCCTTGACTGTGTGCAAGGCATCATGAAATCTGAAGATTACCAAAGGATTTTAGGGTCGCAATGTAGTGCCCAGTGTCACAAAGCTGGGTTTACATCCTAGGTCATGGGTCTACCAGTAGGACAATCACCTCAAACATACTTCAACAAGCACCCAGAAATGGATGGAGAGCTCCGAAGTGGCCAGCAATGAGTTAGGATCTAAATCCCATTGAACACCTGTGAAGAGATCTTAACATTGCTGTTGGGAGAAGGCAACGTTCAAATGAGACCTGAAGAGTTGTCCAAAATTCCGGGTGAGAGGTGTAAGAAGCTTACTGATGGTTATAGGAAGCAACTGATTGCAGTTATTTATTCCAAAGGGTGTGCAACCAAATATTAAGCTGAGGGTGCGAACAATTTTGTCTGATCCATTTTGGGGGTTGTGTGTGAAATTATGTCCACTTTGCCTTTTTTTCTCTGGTTATTTGTGTTGTTCCAATACAAACAAAGGAAATAAACATGTGTATAACAAAAATTGTTTAATTGCAATAATTTTCTGGGAGAAATACTTCATTTTCTGGAACAATTTCAAAGGGTGCCACCACTTTTGGCCATGACTGTATTATCTCTGACAATTTATTCCTGGGAAATTTCAAGAACAGCAGATAAGACAACGACTGATAACATCTGCTCTGAAGTCAGAACAGGTTTAATAAATGTAATCCATAAGAACTATGGCATATCAGGATGTTGCTTCGGCACTCTTTTGGCTGTCTAAATGTAGCATTGCACTCCAAATAGCAATCCTAAAAGCCCTCGATGAGACTATAAAACTGACATGGAGCATAAAGATGTTGGAATCCTGTAAATAAGGGCAGTGAGGGCAGAGTGGTGAGTTGTCATGGCATTCAGCGGGGTCATGCGACTGTGATGCTGGTACGATGCTAGCAATTTCAAAGCAAGCAAACCTCTAATTTGGGGCATACAGGTATGTATAGATTTACATTTCTATCACCTGTATGCCCATATTAGAGGTCTGATAGGTCCCAGGGGGTGACACATTCCCTTTAAACACCCAGGCCTGCGTGTCAATTAGCCAGAGGAAGGTAGCCGCTGAGTCCTAGAGTGAGACAGATCTAAGGTGTCTGTAATGCCAAAGAGATCTCCTGCAACCAACTGCAGGGAGACAGTCTGTCACATCTGACACACCCATGAAAGTACCCCCTCCTCTACGAGTGGACTCCGGACACTCAGGACCAGGTTTCTCAGGATAAGAGGTGTGAGCTGAACGAACCAACCTGGGAGCTTTCACCTCTGATGCTGAAACCCACATCCTCTCTTCTGGACCATAACTCTTCTAGTGCACCAAGTATTACAACCCCTGGCAAAAATTATGGATACTGTGGAATGTGGAGCCTCTTAAGCCCCCACCCCTACCGCGACCCCCAATAATGGTTGATGGTAATCTGGCATTTCAGATTTCGAAGATTGTAGATTCTCTTCTCCAAAGGCGTTCCCTATACAACCCCTGGCAAAAATTATGGAATCACCGGGCTCGGAGGTTGTTCATTCAGTTGTTTAATGTTGTTGAAAAAAAGCAGATCAAAGACATGGCACAAAACTAAAGTAATTTCAAATGGCAACTTTAGGGCTTTAACAAACACTAAAAGAAATCAAGATTAAAAATGTGGTACTCAGTAAGGGTA
This sequence comes from Phyllobates terribilis, assembly GCF_046119375.1. Taxonomy (NCBI): domain Eukaryota; kingdom Metazoa; phylum Chordata; class Amphibia; order Anura; family Dendrobatidae; genus Phyllobates; species Phyllobates terribilis. The sequence goes on along the minus strand of NW_027362761.1, from coordinate 13,415,769 downwards.
CTTTTTTTCAGACCAAGCAGAGGGAAAAAATTATGGAATCACTCAATTCAGAGGAAAAAATTATGGAATCACCCTGTAAATTTTCATTTCCAAAACTAATACCTGCATCAAATTAGATCTGCTCGTTAGTCTGCATCTAAAAAGGAGTGATCACACCTTGGAGAGCTGTTGCACCAAGTGGACTGACATGAATCATGGCTCCAACACGAGAGATGTCAATTGAAACAAAGGAGAGGACTATCAAACTCTTAAAAGAAGGTAAATCATCAAGCAATGTTGCAAAAGATGCTGGTTGTTCACAGTCAGCTGTGTCTAAAATCTGGACCAAATACAAACAACATGGGAAGGTTGTTAAAGGCAAACATACTGGTAGACCAAGGAAGACTTCAAAGCGTCAAGACCAGAAACTTAAAGCAATATGTCTCCAAAACAGGAAATGCACAACAAAACAAATGAGGAACGAATGGGAGGAAACTGGAGTCAATTTCTGTGACCGAACTGTAAGAAACCGCCTAAAGGAAATGAGATTTACATACAGAAAAGCTAAACAAAAGCCATCATTAACACCTAAACAGAAAAAAAACAAGGTTACCATGGGCTAAGAAAAAGAATCGTGGACTGGGGATGACTGGATGAAAGTCATTCAGTGATGAATCGCAATTCTGCATTGGGCAAAGTGATGATGCTGGAACTTTTGTTTGGTGCCGTTCCAATGAGATTTATAAAGATGACTGCATGAAGAGAACATGCAAATTTCCACAGTCATTGATGATATGGGGCTGCATGTCAGGTAAAGGCACTAGGGAGATGGCTGTCATTACATCTTCAATAAATGCCCAAGTTTACATTGATATTTTGGACAGTTTTCTTATCCCATCAATTGAAAGGATGTTTGGGGATGATAACATCATTTTTCAAGATGATAATGCATCCTGCCATAGAGCAAAAACTGTGAAAACATTCCTTGAAAGAAGATACATAAGGTCAATGTCATGGCCTGCAAATAAAGTGAGAAACGCAGCACAACTGGACCAGGGTGCACGAGCAGGATCCAAGACCGTAGAATTAATAGTAAAACCTCGGCACACCAATAATTAGGAATTTTTGCTGATTTATTTTAGCAGTCCACATCATACGTTTCAGTCCACACGCTGGACCTTCATCAGTGTACCACTTGCTAAAGAATGGGAAAGAGGAGGAAGGAGTGGGAGGCTCAGTGTCCCTGGCAGGGAATCCTTAGACGCCGATAGGAGCGGTGTAAATGTCTAGGACACGCGGTATCCACCGCTGATTCTGGCATTGTGAACAATTGTGACAATGCCGGCTATCAGCGGTGGATACCGCGTGTCCTAGACATTTACACCACTCCTATCGGCGCCTAAGGATTCCCTGCCAGGGACACTACGCCTCCCACTCCTTCCTCCTCTTTCCCATTCTTTAGCAAGTGGTACACTGATGTAGGTCCAGCGTGTGGACCGAAACGTATGATGTGGACTGCTAAAATAAATCAGCAAAAATTCCTAATTATTGGTATGCCGAGGTTTTACTATTATGGCCTGCAAATAGTCCGGATCTCAATCCAATTGAAAATCTTTGGTGGAAGTTGAAGAAAATGGTCCATGACAAGGCTCCAACCTGCAAAGCTGATCTGGCAACAGCAATCAGAGAAAGCTGGAGTCAGATTGATGAAGAGTACTGTTTGTCACTCATTCAGTCCATGCCTCAGAGACTGCAAGCTGTTATTAAAGCCAGAGCTGGTGCAACAAAATACTAGTGATGTATTGGAGTGTTCTTGTGTGTCTTTGTTTTTCATGATTCCATAATTTTTTCCTCAGAATTGAGTGATTCCATAATTTTTTCCCTCTGCTTGGTCTGAAAAAAAATTACCCTTACTGAGTAGCACATTTTTAATCTTGATTTCTTTTAGTGTTTCTTAAAGCCCTAAAGTTGCCATTTAAAATGACTTTAGTTTTGTGCCATGTCTGTGATCTGCTTTTTTTCAACAACATTAAACAACTGAATGACAATCCTCCGAGCCCGGTGATTCCATAATTTTTCCCAGGGGTTGTATAGGGAAAGACTTTGGAGAAGAAAATCTACAATCCTCGAAATCTGAAATGCCAGATTACCATCAACCATTATTGGGGGTGGCGGTAGGGGTGAGGGCTCAAGAGGTTCCACATATTTCTTGAGTAAGGACGTGTGGAAAACATTGTGGACCTTAAGGGCCTGAGGAAGCTCAAGATGAAACGCTGCTTGGTTAATGACGGCGGATATTTTATAGGGACCAATAAACCTAGGTGCCAGCTTCCAAGAAGAGACTTTCAACTTGATATTCTTGGTAGACAAAGTCATCCACATTCAGGTCCAGACCTGGCAAGGGTTTTCTGTCAGCCATACGTTTATACCTGTCTCTCATGATCTTTAAATTACTCAGAACCTCCCGCCACACCGAGGAGAACAGGAACTCCCGAAGCTCCTCCCCACTAACGGTACCAAACAATGCTTTCCAGAACTTGGAAACAAACTGGGTCCCCCGATCTGACAACACATCGGAGGGAACCCAGTTAAGCTTCACAATCTCATTTATAAACACCTGAGCAAGTGTCTTGGCATTTGGAAGTGCAGGTAATGCGACAAAATACACCATTTTACTGAACCTATCTACAACCACAAAAAACACTGTTTTGCCTGCAGAAACCGGTAAGTCAGTAATAAAATCCATGGACAAATGTGTCCAGAGCTACTTACCTTGGCATGCCAGAGCTGGTATGTCACTCTCCACAAGGAGAAACGTTACCCCTTAGACCTAAGTCCAGAGCCTCTCACTAAGCCAAATCAGTTCTTATACTTTGCACTGACGAGGGCCAACAGCCCGAAACACTGTCTGCAAATTGAGATTCTGATTTGGCTATTATATTAAGTCATATTACACGGCGCGTTAAAGGGTCAATTGTGTCTTGTAGGATTGCCGCTTCCAATAGGTGGCGCTATAGAGTTCAAGCCCTCTTTTTCTCTGAAGAGGCAATTTGCACATGGCCTACTAGGAATAGGTAGCGGAAGAAGAGTACCAGACGGACGGGTATGCGAAACTTTAGAACGTGCACAAATACTACAAGCAGATACATGTTCAATCACATTCCGATGCAACCCCAGCCACCAAAAACGACGAGAGAGGAGGTCCACGGCTGCCTTATCACCTGGATGACCAGAAAGCTCAGAGTTATGATGTTCTTAATTACTTTGCGGCGCAAATTAGAACGTACAAATAACCTTCCTGAAGGGCAGGAGGCAGGGGCGTCCCCCTGAGCCTCTAACACCTCACCCTCCAGTTCAGTATACAATGCTGAAACGACTACCCCCTTCTGTAATATCGGGGCAGGGTTCTCATGGTCACCACCACCAGGGAAGCTCAGGGACAAAGCATCAGCCTTGACATTTTTTGACCCCTGGACGAAAAGTGACAATAAAATTGAACCTAGTAAAAATCAGGGACCATCTGGCTTGCCTAGGGTGGAGACATTTAGCTGATTGGAGATATGACAGGTTCTTGTGGTCAGTAATAACAGTAATAGGATGGACAGCCCCCTCCAACCAATATCGCCATTCTTCGAACGCCAATTTGATCCCCAAAAGTTCCCTATTACCCACATCATAATTTCTCTAAACCGAAGACAATTTTTTTTTAGAAAAGAAAGCGCATGGATGCCATTTACCAGGGAACAGACCCTGAGACAACACAGTCCCAACCCCCACAACACATCAACCTCCACAATAAAGGGTGGGAAAACATCTGGTTGACTGAGTACAGGTGCCGTGGCAAAACACTTCTTCAAGGAAGAAAAAGCATGGAGGGAGGCATCCGACCATTTGGAAAAATCAGACCCCTTCCTAGTCATGTCAGTAAGGGGTTTTTCACTACAACAGAGTAATTTTGGATGAATTTCCGGTAGAAATTAGAAAAGCGCAGAAAACGTAGAGCCTTCAGGTTCTCGGGACGGTCCCAAATCAAGGACTGCACGGATCTTCTCCGGATCCATCTGAAAACCCAAAGATGACAACAAGTACTCCAAGAACTGCACCTCCTGAATGGCGAAAACATTTTTCTAGTTTGGCATAAAGTTTGTTATCCCTTAGTATCTGGAGTACCTGTTTAACATGCCCCCGATGTGTCTCAAAATTAGGTGAGTAAACCAAATTATCGCCCACATAGACCACCACAAACCTCCCCACCAAATGATGGAAGATAACATTAATGAAATACTGTAACACCACATGTAAATTGGTCAAACCGAAAGGCATAACCAAACTCTCGAAATGCCCTTCAGTGGTATTGAATGCTGTTTTCCATTCATCCCCTTCTCTGATTCTAACCAGATTGTAGGCTCCCCTTAAATCCAACTTGGAGAATACCTTCGCTCCCACAACCTGGCTGAACAAATCTGGAATCAGAGGGTATGGATCTCAGATGGTAACTTGATTTAATTCCCGAAAATCTAGACGTAGACTGCCATCTTTTTTCTTCACGAAGAAGAACCCTGCTGTCATGGGGGAAAATGAGGGCCTCATGCTTCCCTTCCCCAGACTTTCTGCAATGAAATCCTTCATGGCTTGTCTCTCAGGGCCAGAAAGATTATACAGTCTGGACTTTGGTAGTTTAGCTTCAGGGCTCAGGTTAATAGGACAGTCATATGCACGATGAGGAGGCAAATCCTGACACTCAGAAAAAACGTCCTCAAAACCAGACAGAAAAGCAGGTAATATTTCTGCAGAGACAGTAGCAAGAGAAATATCTAAACAGTTCTCTTGGCAGTAATCTCCCCATTCAATAATCTCCCCGGTTTGCCAATCCACCAAAGGATTATGTTTCACCAACCAGGGGAGACCTAAAATAATTGGGATGGGAAGACTGTCCAGGACAAAGCAAGAGATTATTTCACAATGAACCGACCCCACATTATGATTTTACATAATGTACAATCTGAGTAAATGCTTTCTGTGCAAGTGGCGCTGAGTCAGAGTCAATGGCGAAGATGGGAATAGGTTTAGCTAAAGTACAGCAAGCAAGACCATGAGTTTTCACAAACTTAGCATCAACCATGCTGACTCCGGCTCCACTTTCAAACACAGAAATTTTCTCGGTTTTCCTCTCTAGCACCACCTCTGTCAGGACAAACTGGGAACTGCAGGTTGGCGATAAATGCACCCCTTGATTATCCAACTCAAGACTAACAAGGGTTAATCGAGTCTCCTTTTGCTTAGGAACTGACGGACAGGCCCCAATAAAATCTCCCTTTCTTCCACAAAAAAAATACGCCTTTTTCCTTGCAAATTTCTGTGGAAATGTATAATGCAGAGGCACCTCATAACCGCATGGGTTCCTCTACCTCACCCAGCAATGGCTCACCGCCAGACCGCTCCCCCGGCAGAGGTACCCAACCCAGACAAGAAGGCCCCGGAGAAGGTGGTCTCACCCGCCTATCCCAAAGGTGTCTATCAATACGTATAGCCAACGACATGGTAGCCTCCAAGGACTTAGGGGTTTCATATACTGCCAAAGCATTTTTCAACCTTTCAGTTAGGCCCTCATAAAATTGGCTTCTAAGGGCTGAGTCATTCCAATTAGAATCCGTTGTCCATCTACGAAATTCAGAACTGTACGTCTCCACAGGGAAAGCACAATGAGGGGTATCGGGGGTAGTCGAGAGGACAATGATGGGGTGGGAAGAGGGCAATGAGGGATGCGGGGGAGGGGACAACGAGGGTTATGGGGGAGAACAATGAGGAGTGTGGAGGATGGGAGTAAGGGGGATTTATAATGGACTTATGAACAGGGGGAGGAGAACTTTAGAAATGGATGTAAAATAAATTGGGTGATGGAGGAGAGTGTTAAGTCCCTGATAGCGCTTTCCCCCATTCCACAATTCATTATGACACTATTAGGGACTTAAAATGTATTGGGGACTGAGATAGGAGGCGGTAAGATGCATGGGACACTTTACTACATTGGTATGGGTGAGATATGCTGCAAGAATTTACATTATGCAGATTTTAATGTGCAGCAAATCTGTGAGAAAATATGCAACGTGTGCATCAGACTTCAGAGATCTCATTTACTTTGCTTGTACTGTAAAATTTTGTATATTTTCCGCAACAAAAACATAACATGTTCACACAGCCTTAAAAGTTAATTGGGGTCAGTCACAGAGACTGAATAATTTATATTTATTGGGTGGCGGAGATTATAGTTAATGGGGGAAACAGTGCTGGCTTATCAGTTTATATATTTTTTTGATTGGCGGGTGGCTAATATATATAAATGCTGTTGTCAGGGGCGTACATAGAAATCATGGGGCCTCATAGCAAAAGTTATAATTAGGTCCCCCCCAAAAAAAAGAAAAAAAAATGAAATAATTGTCGGGGTTACAGAACAGCATATTTCACAACTTTCCAGCCTTTACATAGTAGTTTTCCTCCTGCTGAAGTCTTAGATTCCTATTTCACTGCCCCCATAAAGTATGATGCAAACAAAAGTGCCCCCCAAACACAATATGATACCCCCATGGTGAATTCCAACACAAACACAGTATAATGACCCTACTGTACCCCACCTCAACTCCCGACGCAAAGTATGATGACCCCAACACAGTATGATTCCCCAACTGTGACCCCCACAGCCCTCCATGCAGTATAATGGGCCTACATACAGTATAATAGCCTGCACTAGCCCTCCAATAGTAAGATGGACCCCACACAAACCTTCGCACTGTATAATTGCTTGCACACAATATAATGGCCCCACATAGCCTTCCATATAGCATAATGCACCCCCCATGGTGCTCCACCCAAAATAATGCTACCCCCATGGTTCTCCACATAATATAATGCTACTCCCATGGTCCTCCACACAATACAGTCCGGCCCCCCTGGTACTCCATACAGTATAGTAAGGCCCCCATAGGCCATAGTGCAGCCACAGTCCTCCAGTAATATAGGCGCCACGTACTTATTGATTTAAAAACATAAATAAATACCAACTTGCTGCTCCTCGTTCCCCAGCTGCTTCGGTCTCTGCAGTGCGTCTCATCAGCTCCACTACCTGACCCAGCGTAGCGCGATGAAGTGTTGTCATCGCGCCGCTGCGCCAGACGCAGAGAGAGAATGATGGGAGCGGGAGCATCAGCTCCCTCCATCATTGCTTTCAACTGTATCAGCATCTGCCCATACAGTTGAATGCATGTTGGGGAGGCGGTGCTGGCTGTGCAGGGGGGGCCCAATGCAGGCGCTGACATCAGGCCCCCCTGACTCACGGGCCCCATAGCATTTGCGTGGCCTGCCGCCATTGGCAGTACGCCATTGGGTGGAGTACATATCTGTAGTCAGTGGCACAGTGCGAAGGAGATGCATGTACAGTACAGACCAAAAGTTTGGACACACCTTCTCATTTAAAGATTTTTCTGTATTTTCTTGACTATGGAAATAGTACATTCACACTGAAGGCATCAAAACTATGAATTAACACATGTGGAATTATATACTTAACAAAAAAGTGTGAAACAACTGAAAATATGTCATATTCTAGGTTCTTCAAAGTAGCCACCTTTTGCTTTGATGACTGCTTTGCACACTCTTGGCATTCGCTTGATGAGCTTCAAGAGGTAGTCACCGGAAATGGTCTTCCAACAATCTTGAAGCAGTTCCCAGAGATGCTTAGCACTTGTTGGCCCTTTTGCCTTCACTCTGCGGTCCAGCTCACCCCAAACCATCTCGATTGGGTTCAGGTCTGGTGACTGTGGAGGCCAGGTCATCTGGCGTAGCACCCCATCACTCTCCCTCTTGGTCAAATAGCCCTTACACAGCCTGGAGGTGTGTTTGGGGTCATTGTCCTGTTGAAAAATAAATGATGGTCCAACTAAACGCAAACCGGATGGAATAGCATGCCGCTGCAAGATGCTGTGGTAGCCATGCTGGTTCAGTATGCCTTCAATTTTGAATAAATCCCCAACAGAGTCACCAGCAAAGCACCCCCACACCATCACACCTCCTCCTCCATGCTTCATGGTGGGAACCAGGCATGTAGAGTCCATCCGTTCACCTTTTCTGCGTCGCACAAAGACACGGTGGTTGGAACCAAAGATCTCAAATTTGGACTCATCAGACCAAAGCACAGATTTCCACTGGTCTAATGTCCATTCCTTGTGTTCTTTAGCCCAAACAAGTCTCTTCTGCTTGTTGCCTGTCCTTAGCAGTGGTTTCCTAGCAGCTATTTTACCATGAAGGCCTGCTGCACAAAGTCTCCTTTTAATAGTTTTTGAAGAGATGTGTCTGCTGCTAGAACTCTGTGTGGCATTGACCTGGTCTCTAATCTGAGCTGCTGTTAACCTGCAATTTCTGAGGCTGGTGACTCGGATAAACTTATCCTCAGAAGCAGAGGTGACTCTTGGTCTTGCTTTCCTGGGGCGGTCCTCATGTGAGCCAGTTTCTTTGTAGCGATTGATGGTTTTTGCAACTGCACTTGGGGACACTTTCAAAGTTTGCCCAATTTTTCGGACTGACTGACCTTCATTTCTTAAAGTAATGATGGCCACTCGTTTTTCTTTACTTAGCTGCTTTTTTCTTGCCATAATACTAATTTTAACAGCCTATTCAGTAGGACTATCAGCTGTGTATCCACCAGAGTTCTGCACAACACAACTGATGGTCCCAACCCTATTTATAAGGCAAGAAATCCCACTTATTAAACCTGACAGGGCACACCTGTGAAGTGAAGACCATTTCCGGTGACTACCTCTTGAAGCTCATCAAGAGAATGCCAAGAGTGTGCAAAGCAGTCATCAAAGCAAAAGGTGGCTACTTTGAAGAACCTAGAATATAAGACATATTTTCAGTTGTTTCGCACTTTTTTGTTAAGTATATAATTCCACATGTGTTAATTCATAGTTTTGATGCCTTCAGTGTGAATGTATAATTTTCATATTCATGAAAATACAGAAAAATCTTTAAATGAGAAGGTGTGTCGAAACTTTTGGTCTGTACTGTATGTATACAATATATGTGATCTTGTTATTTTCAGGGCTGCTGTGATCATCGTGACAAGACGAGTCGTGACATGAAGGTTTGACCAGATGGAGAAGAAACAGCAGAAAGCGACTAATCAGATGAGATGTCAGTGGTCAGTACCTGAACGTAAATATTATTCAGTATCTGTACTGTGTGACTTGGAGTGATGTTATTTGTTAAATCCATTAGGCTGCATTCTCATATTCATGTTAAATGTCCGTGTGCTGCCAGATTTTTTTTTTTTAATCGCACGGCACACAGATTTGTAAAGTTTTGCAGATCCATTCACACATTTGTGAAAATCACAGATATGAGAATGAGATCTAAGAGGGTCAGGGAATGTCCTGTTCTGATCTGATTTTGAGGATTAGAATAGGACATGCTCAATGCGTCGGTAAAACAGGGCAGCACAACGACACTGCACACGGATACAGGAATGTAGCCTTATTATGTAGAACACAGTCCCTTAGTATATAGTGTACTCAGTTATGTACAACGCAGTTTCTTCTTATGCAATATCCTCTCTAGTTATGTATGGGGCGGTCCCTTATTATATAGCTTCCTCTGCTGTTACGTACAGTGCTGTCCCTTACATATTCTTGTTATTTTTGTTATTCATAGTGACCTTTTTCACATAGTCCTCTCTTATTAAATAAAAAAATAATTGCTGATGGAGCAGCCAGTGACCAGAAAACCAGTCCATCAGTCTCCTCCATTAGAAAAGAAGCTTTCCCATGTTCTATCAGCCGTCATTGCATTATATATCTAACAAGAGAGGATGGTATGTAATAAAGAACAGGGCGATATAAATAAGAAAAATAGAGAACCCGATATGTAAGGGACGGTGCTGTATATAACAAGAGAGGGCACTGTGTAATAAGGAAAGGTAATATACAAAATAAAGGAGACTATGTAAGATACATGTGGTATAAAAAAGTGTTTGCTCCCTTCCGGATTTCTTATTTGCATGTTTGTCACACTTAAATGCTTCAGATCACAAAACAATTTTTTAAGTATTAGACAAAGATAACACAAGTAAACACACAATGCAGTTTTTAAATAAAGGTCTTTATTATTAAGGGAAAAAGAAATCCAAACCTACAGGGCACGGTGTAAAAAAGTGATCACCCCCCTTAAAACATAAATTAACTGTTGCTTATTAGATCTTTGGGACACTGAGTTCAATTTCCCTAGCCACACACAGGCCTGATTACTGCCACACCGGTTTACAAATCAAGAAATCACTTAAATAGGACCTGCCTAACAAAGTGAAGTAGACCAAAAGATCCTCAAAAGCTAGACCTCATGCTGCGATCACAAGAAATTCTTGATCCCAAGAAATTCAGGAACAAATGAGAAACAAATTGAGATCTATCAGTCTGGAAAAGGTTATAAAGCCATTTCTAAAGCTTTGGTACTCCAGCGAACCACAGTGGGAGCAATTATCCACAAATGGCGAAAACATGGAACAGTGGTGAACCTTCCTAGGAGTAGCCGGCCCACCAAAATTACCCCAAGAGAGCAGTGACGACTCATCCAAGAGGTCACAAAAGACCCCACAACAACATCCGAAGAGCTACAGGCCTCACTTGCCTCAATTAAGGTCAGTGTTCATCACCACCATAAGAAACAGACTGGGCAAAAATAGATTTCATGGCAGAGTTCCAAGATGAAAACCACAGCTGAGCAAAAACAACAAAAAGGCTTGTCGCAGTTTAACCAGAAAACATTTTGATGATCAATAAGACTTTTGGGAGTATACTCTGTGGATTGACAAGACAAAAGTAAAAACTTTTTAGAAGGTGTATGTCTCATTACATCTGGCGTAGAAGTAACACAGCATTTCAGAAAAGGAACATCATACCAACAGTAAAATATGGTGGTGGTAGTGTGATGGTCTGGGGCAGTTTTGCTGCTTCAGGACCTGGAAGACTTGCTGTGGTAAATGGAACCATTAATTCTGCTGTCTACCAAAAAATCCTGAAGGAGAATGTCCGGCCATTTGTTTGTGTCCTCAAGCTGAAGAGCACTTGGATTATGCAGCAGGACAATGATCCAACACACACCAGCAAGTCCACCTCTGAATAGCTTAAGACAAACAAAATTAAGACTTTGGAGTGGCCTAGTCAAAGTCCTTACCTTAATCCAATTGAGATGCTGTAGCATGACCTTAAAAAGGAGGTTCATGCTCGAAAACCCTCCAATGTGGCTGAATTACAACAATTTTGCAAAGAGGAGTGGGCCAAAATCCCTTCAGAGGATTGTAAAAGATTCATTGCCAGTTATCACAAATGCATGATTGTATTTGTTGCTGCTAAGGGTGGTTTAGTTATTAGGTTTAGGGGGCAATCACTTTTTCACACTGTGCCCTGTGGGTTTGGATTTCTTTTTCCCTTAGTAATAAAGACCTTCATTAAAAAATTGCATTATGTGTTTACTTGTGTTATCTTTGTGCAATATTTACATTTTTTGTGTGATCTGAAACATTTAAGTGTGACAAGCATGCAAAAGAATAAGAAATCAGGAAGGGGGCAAACACTTTTTCACACCACTGTATGTGTGTGGCTATATATATATCTCTGTAGCTTTTTTGTCGTAAAAGGAGGGGGACCCAGATACATTTCTTGCACAGGGGCCCCAAGCTATTAGTGTCCACCCCTGGTACCAAAGCCATAGGTAGTCAGTGTGAAGCTCTGAGCAGCCAAACCAGAGTTGCATCCATGTGGTCCCCTGACAATTCCTCTCAATATATAGATAGGTTCACCCATAGGCGGATTATAATGAGGGCAATCCGGGCTACCGCCAGGGGCCCTGAGCCGGCACGTACCGGCAGCAGTGGCGGGAGGGGGGGCCCCGGACCGCTCCCCCAGCAGCGGCCGCAGCTACTTCTTCATCGGCCAGGCCAGCACTGCAGCAGTTAACTTCCCTCTGCTGGCCCGGCCGCGTCACTGCTAGGAGACACGGCCCTGTGCGCGGCCGTGTCTCCTAGCTGTGAAATCACGCAGTGCGCGCCCGGCCTGCAGTGCTGCACCGGAGAAGTCAGAGCAGGCAGGAGGAATGGAGCCGGGGGATGGTGAGTCTGTGTGTGTGTGTATGTATGTGTATGTGTGTGTATGTATGTATGTGTGTGTGCAGGCAGATATCATTGTGTGATGTGTTTATGTGTATTTTTGTGTTTCAAATGTGTTTATGCGTGTATGTATGTCTGTTTATGTTTGTGTGTGTGCGTGACTGCATGCGTGACTGCGTGCGGCCTCCTGCTGAGTATAGTTGGTGCCATGCGGCCTCCTGCTGTCTCTGGGGGGGGGGCGCCGTGCAGCCTCCCACTATGTATAGATGGCGCCGTGCAGCCTCCCGCTGTGTATAGATGGCGAAGTGCGGCCCCTTGCTGTGTATAGATGGCGCTGTGCGGCCTCCCATTATGTATAGATGGCGCCGTGCGGCCTCCCGCTGTATATAGATGGCGCCGTGCGGCCCCTTGCTGTGTATAGATGGCGCCGTGCGGCCCTCTGCTGTGTATAGATGGCGCCATGTGGCCCCCTGCTGTGTACAGATGGCGCCGTGCGGCCTCCTGCTGTCTCTGGGGGGGGGGCCGTGCAGCCTCCCACTATGTATAGTTGGCGCCGTGCGGCCTCCCGCTGTGTATAGATGGCGAAGTGCGGCCCCTTGCTGTGTATAGATGGCGCCGTGCGGCCTCCCATTATGTATAGATGGCGCCGTGCGGCCTCCCGCTGTATATAGATGGCGCCGTGCGGCCCCTTGCTGTGTATAGATGGCGCCGTGCGGCCCTCTGCTGTGTATAGATGGCGCCGTGCGGCCCCCTGCTGTGTATAGATGGCGCCGTGCGGCCTCCCGCTGTGTATAGATGGCGCCGTGCGGCCTCCTGCTGAGTATAGATGGCGCCGTGCGGCCTCCTGCTGTCTCTGGGGGGGGCGCCGTGCGGCATCTATACTCATCAGGAGGCCGCACGTAGCCATCTATACACGTATACTCAGCAGGAGGCCGCACGTAGTCATCTATACGGTGCCATCTATACACAGCGGGAGGCCGCACGTAGCCATCTATACACAGCGGGAGGCCGCACGTAGCCATCTAAACACAACGGGAGGCCGCACGTAGCCATCTATACACAGCGGGAGGCCGCACGGCGCCATCTATACACAGCAGGAGGCCGCACGGCGCCATCTATACACAGCGGGAGTCTCAGTGCTTTGCAAAAGCAGTCAATAAATTCTGCTTGACTAATTCTGAGCACCATAAAGTCTGGTTCGCTTCTAACCTGCTGTCTTCATTTTCAGCTTGCTGAATTCTAACTTATTTACTGTCATTCGAGACGATGCCTTTGCTGGTCTCTTTCACCTTGAATACCTGTAAGTGCTCCACTTAATGTCATATTTTTGATTCTGTTCTTCTTCATCTTTTGGCATGTGCAATTGTATGAGCAAGTATTCATATGAATTTATGACACATTTTTTTCCAGTTTAAAACTATGGGACATATATGTGCCTTGGTCCTCAAAGGGTTTTTAAAGGGGCTGCAAACATAAATATGAAAAAAAGAATTCAATTAGTGCTTTTAGTGTTCATTTAATTTTTATTTGAAGTCCATTTTTTTTTATATACCTTGAAATTAAGCCCTACCCCATGGAATGAAGCCCTACCTACATGACATCTGAGAGCTACATGGATCCCGCTTGTGAGGTGCCTGTCCGTCACTACTATTCAGTTTTAGGGTCCACTCACTAAGCCATATATTCTCTCATGCAAGAGAATAGGGCCAATTATGCTAATGACACTCGGCTCAAACTCTGTCAGAGCTTCAACTGAGTGTGATCCGATTCTCTCGCAGCACAGATATGCAGAAGATGGAGAACTTAATTTCTCCATCTTCTCCATAGTCTCTGTGAGTGTTCATCGGACTGCACTTGGATGACATCCGAGTGCAGTCCAATGTTTTACGTGCACCAATAGACTTGTATGGGTGCACATGGTCCGAATATCGAATGAGATTATTTTCTCATGCCAATAATCGCAGATCTGCACTGTCCCATAGTATAACATAGGGCCGAGTCCTATCCGATAAAACATCAAAAGCATTCGGCCGTGTTATACGACAGTGTGAGCGAGCCCTTACAAGGAATATTTACATGGAGATGATGATATTACTCTCCAAGTGTATATTTTTTTAGGCGAGTTCATAGTAACTGCTTTGCCTTTTTGACATGTGATCAACTAAAGAACAAGAAAGATTTAGGACCTCCCCTATAGAGAAACGGAAAATAGTTTGGAGGACTTGCATGTCCTTTTTTATTTATTATGAGAAAATCATAAAAGTTCCCGTTTTTTAACCATGCTGTGACTTTCTGCTGAGGGAGAGGGAGAGAGCTGCCCTATTCAGAGTCTGTAATAAGACCTGCTGACAAAAGTGTTGAAGATACAGTCTAATGTGAATTAACAATGAAAAAAAGTTAATTTCACAAATGGCTTGTATTTTTTTTCATGCAAACTTTTTTGTCTTTATAGCTCCTTTAACCACTTCGCACCAGAGCCTGTTTTTGCCTTCGTGACCGGGCCAATTTTTTCAATTCTGACCACTGTCACTATGAGGTAATTACTCTGGAACGCTTCAGCGGATTCCCCTGATTCTGAGACTGTTTTTTCGTGACATATTGTACTTCATGATAGTGGTAAAATTTCTTTGATATCACATGCGTTTATTTGTGAAAAAATCAGAAATTTGGCGAAAATTTTGAAAATTTTGCAATTTTCAAACTTTGAATTTTCATGCCCTTAAATCAGAGAGATATGTCACACAAAATACTTAATAAATAACATTTCCCACATGTCTACTTTACATCAGCACAATTTTGGAACCAAAATTTTTTTTTGTTAGGGAGCTATAAGGGTTAAAAGTTGACCAGCGATTTCTCATTTTTCCAACAAAATTTACAAAAACATTTTTTTAGGGACCACATCATATTTGAAGTTACTTTGAGGGGTCTTTATGACAGAAAATACCCAAAAGTGACACCCCTCAATGTGCTCAAAACCACATTGAAGAACTTTATTAACCCTTCAGGTGCTTCACAGGAATTTTTGGAATGTGGAAGAAAAAAATTAACATTTAACTTTTTTCACAAAAATGTTACTTTAGACCCAATTTTTTTTATTTTCACAGGGGTAACAGGAAAAAATGGACCCCAAAATTTTTTGTGCAATTTCTCTTGAGCGTGCTGATACCCCATATGTGAGGGAAAACCACTGTTTGGGCGCACGGCAGGGCTCGGAAAGGAAGGAGAGCCCCTGATGTTCCTAAACAGTAGAAACCCCCCACAAGTGACACCATTTTGGAAACTAGACCCCTTAGGGAACTTATCTAGATGTGTGGTGAGCACCTTGAACCCCAACGTGCTTCACAGAAGTTTATAATAATCAGCTGTAAAAATAAATTTTTCACATTTTTCCCGCAAAAACATTTTTCATCCCTTAATTTTGCATTATCATAAGGGTAATAGGATAAATTGCACCATGAAATTTGTTGTGCAATTTCTCCTGAACACGCCGATACCCCATATGTGGAGGCAAACCACTGTTTGGGCGCACGGCAGGGCTCGGAAGGGAAGGAGCGCCATTTGACTTTTTGAATGTAAAATTTGTTTGAATAATTAGCGGACGCCATGTTGCATTTGGGGAGCCCCTGATGTGCCTAAACAGTGGAAACCCCCCACAAGTGACACCATTTTGGAAACTAGACCTGCTTAGGGAACTTATCTAGATGTGTGGTGAGCACCTTGAACCCCAACGTGCTTCACAGAAGTTTATAATAATCAGCTGTAAAAATAAAATTTTCACATTTTTCCCGCAAAAACGTTTTTCATCCCATAATTTTACATTATCATAAGGGTAATAGGATAAATTGCACCATGAAATGTGTTGTGCAATTTCTCCTGAACACGCCGATACCCCATATGTGGAGGCAAACCACTGTTTGGGCGCACGGCAAGGCTCGGAAGGGAAGGAGCGCCATTTGACTTTTTGAATGTAAAATTTGTTTGAATAATTAGCGGACGCCATGTTGCATTTGGGGAGCCCCTGATGTGCCTAAACAGTGGAAACCCCCCACAAGTGACACCATTTTGGAAACTAGACCCCTTAGGGAACTTATCTAGATATGTGGTGAGCACCTTGCACCCCCAGCTGCTTCACAGAAGTTTATAATATTGAGCCATAAAAATAAAATGTTCACATTTTTCCCACAAAAAATGTTTTCCTTTCCCTAATTTTGCATTATCATAAGGGTAACAAGATAAATTGCACCATAAAATTTGTTGTTCAATTTCTCCTGAACACGCCGATACCCCATATGTGGGGGAAAACCACTGCTTTGGTGTACGGCAGGGTTCGGAAGAGAAAGGAGCGCTATGTTGGCTGGGATAGGCAGCAGACACCATGTCACATTTGAAGAGTCGCTGACATGCCGAAACAGCAGAAACCCCCACAAGTGACCCCATTTTGTAAACTACACCTCTCAAGGAATTCATCTAGGGAAGTAGTGAGTATTTTTTAATTTTTAAATTTATACCATTGGGCAGTGAAAAAAGCATAATTATATTTTTACCACAAAAAAATGTTTTACCCTCAGATTTTACATTTTCACACAGGGCAATGGGTAAAAATGGTGCCGAAATGTGTCACGCAATTTCTTCTAAAAGTGGCAATACCCCATATGTGGCTGTACTGTACCGCTCAGCCATATGGCGAGATCTGGGGGGGACGGAGTGCTATTTGACAATTGGAGAACAAATTATTGTAGAATAGGCATTTGGATTTGGGAGCACAACATTTTTTGAATTTCTTTTGGGGGGCAAGGGCCATTTCGCTTTTCCAGAGCCTTTCTGCTACCAGTAACTTGGAAGTCCCTTATATTTTTAACAGATGACGGACCTGAGTGGGGACTAGCTTTTTTTGAGGACTGAGTTGAAGCTTTTATTGGGAACATTTTACGTAACATTTATCCGGCGCTCTAGGCTGAGCACTTACATCAGGGTTTCCATCTAAATTTCCAAGTGATGTAATTCAGATGAAACCCCTGCGGGATCCATTCACTGTAATGAGGCAGCAGAGTTACTCTGGACTCCGTCTGGCCTCTGTTTAGCGGTGTCCTTTTTTTCAGAAGTGCACAAAACTGTGGCCAACCGCACTTTTATGCACGCCTAAAACAAATGACACCGTGGGATCACAGGCCAGATGGCATCCACAGTGGCCTATATCTGCCTCATTACAGGGAATCTTCCGTCATGGGTTCCGTCTGAATCACGTATTTCAGAGATTTACATGGAAACTCTGGCGTAAGTGCTCAGCGCAGAGCGCAGGATAAATGTGTGCCGAGCCATACTGCGATCTTTGGGAGACATAATAAACAAATCAGTAGCAGGTGAAGAATTGGTTTTATTTATTTTTTACGCCGTTCCTAGTGTGATATAACTGATTAGATTACTTTATTCTTCGGGTCGGTGCGATTACAGAGATACCAGATTTATATCGGGTTTTTATGACTAACAGCTGTCACACACTAAGAGACGCTTTTTTTTTTGCAAAATCTAGTTTTTCATTGCCATATTTTGAGAGCTATAATTTTTCCATATTTCGGCCGACAGAGTCATGTGATGGCTTTTTTTTTGCGGGACGAGTTGACATTTTTATTGGTACCATTTGTGGGTACGTGACATTTTTTGATCGCTTTCTATTCTGTTTTTTGGGAGGTAAAATTAACAAAAACCAACAATTCAGGAATTGTTTTTTGAGGTTTTTTTTTATGCCGTTCTGCATGTGGTAAAAGTGATCAGGCAGCGTTATTCTTCGGGTCAGTACGTTTACAGCGATACTACACTTACTGTATATTTTTTTATGTTTTGGCGCTTTTACACAATAAAACAATTTTATAGAAAAAATATTTTTTTTGCATTGCTTTATTCTGAGAGCTATAACTTTTTTATTTTTTGGCTGATGGAGCTGTATAGCGGCTTGATTTTTGCGGAACAAGATGACGTTTTCAGCGGTACCATTTCTATTTCCATTTTGCTTTTTGATCGCATTTTTTTCCACTTTTTGTTTGGCGATATGAGGAAAAAGCATAGTTTTTTGCTCCGTTTTTTAATTATTTTTATTACGGTGTACACATAAGGAGTTAATTAGTGTGACAATTTTATAGCTCGGGTTGTTTCGGACGCGGCAATACCAAATATGTGTACTTTTTTTATTTTTGCATAAATATATGGATTTATCGGTTTAATATTTTATTTATTTATTTTTATTTATTTTGTATTTTTTTTTTTACAGTTTCAAAACATTTTTTTTTTACTTTTTTTTTACATTTTTACTTAGTCCCTGTATGGGACATTAATTTTTATTTTTCTGATCCCTGATCTCATGTAATGTAATAGACATGTATTACATTATATGAGATCTTCACTGACTGTTTCACAGTCTCCTGTCTGGCATCAGCTACAGGCTGAAGCCAGACAGGAAGGACACCATATATGGCAGAGCTGGAGGCGGTCATGTGACCTCCAGCTGCCATAGCAACGCCAGGTCCTGAAAGCAATAAAGGGGTCGTCGGAGAGGTAAGTGGACGACCCCCTCTCCTCCTGCTGTCTTCTATATGCCGCGATCACTATAGATCGCGGCATATAGAAGACAGCAAAGGGTTAACATCACTGGGACCTGATCTAATCAGGTCCCGATGATGTTCCCTGTCAGAGCTAACGCTCTGCACCGCTCTCACAGCGCTTGCAGGACCCTGGGGGTCCTGAGCGCTGCGGGACCACCCACCGTTTTTAAACGTCCGCGCTGCACAGAGCCCAGGCAGCGCGGACATTTATCTACAGTGGGCGGTCGGGAAGCGGTTAAAGGGAATCTGTCATCAGGTTTTTGCCACCTAATCTGAGAGCAGCATAATGTAGAGTTAGAGGCACTGATTCCAGTAATGTGTCACTTACAGGGCTGCTTAGTGTTGTTTTGATAAAATCATTGATTTGTCAGAAGGTAATTGACTAGTAAGTTCTGTAGGACCCCACCCCCATCACTGATCAGTAGATTTCTGTGTACACTGAGCATGGGCAGAAAGCTGCCAATCAGTGGTGTGGGTGGGGCTATACAGAGCGCAGCATTCAGAGAGCTGCTAGATCTGCAGCAGATAAAACGGTGATTTTCTCAAAATGACAACAAGCAGCTGAAAAAGTGACACATCGCTGGAATCAGGGTATCTGCCCCTATATTGTGCTGCTCTCAGATGGGGCGGCACAATTAATATTGTGCCAAATTAATTTCACGTGAACTATCACATGATCTATCACAGGGGATCATGTGACATGTCACGTGATAAATCAGGTGTGTGTGTGTGTGTGTGTGTGTGTGGGGGGGGGGGGGGGGGGTGGGGGGCGCGCCTTCTAAACTGCCCGGGGCCCTTGCTACTCTTAATCCACCCCTGGGTTCACCATTACAAATGTAGCAATTTTCAAACAAACAAGGAACGTTTGCTCAGCACGTAGACATTTTGCATGCCATCACATTGACGAGGCTGTTCCAATACAATGCAAAAATCTATTTCCCCATATTTGACAATTTGTTAATAATTAGCTGCAGTACTGTAACCATTTTAATTTGAGGGATTCTATCAACCAGTTCACAAGAAACTGTTTCATATTTTTATTTTTCCCTAATTTTGGACAGTATACATTCAGGATTGAAAGTCAGACATCTCCCTAGAAAGTTTTATAGTTAGATGTTAAAAGCTTTTTTGGCCCCTTTTACAAGCAGATGCGTCTTCTCTACCTAAAGGTCCACATAACAGCATCAGATTTGTTCCAATTAATCAATCCCAAGAATAAGCCAAAAGAATCTATCAAATCAAAATTCATCTTCAGTAATTTTTCTGAGCCATGGTACAGTAGAACATTATCTGCACAAATGTTCTCCGTATATATTGGAAACCCTTTATAACCCTCTCTTTTCTGATCAAAATTTGGCCAGAGGTTTGATTACAAAGCAAAAAGAGGGGACAAAGGCTTTCTGTTTAATTAAGCAATCAGGCCTGAAACACTTGAACATGCTGCTTCTAAAGCTATAAACTAAAAATCTGCTTACAGGGAACGTTTCACCCATTATATTTTTTTCTAATTAAAACCAGGAAACAATAATCTGGATATTTTTCATAGTGTTCTATGGGAGAGTTTTCTAAGCATGCAGAGGTCATTGTGTAGGAAGGGGAAGGAGGTAAGCTGTGACCATCACCTATTGTGGATAGTGGACCCTGTATCATCTATTCATAGTGGTTACCTGTCATTTTAATCCTCCCTGGAAGGATATTGAGAGGACTACTGAAAAGTGATCACTACAAAACATGATGTATCAGCCTAATACTAAGTCCAGTAGTCAGAGTGAAAACTGCATTTTTGGGGTTTTTTCTTTAAAGTGAATCTGTCAGCAGGTTTTTTTCTATATAATCGGAGAGCAGCATGAAGTAGGGACAGAGACCCTGATTCCGGCGATGTATCACTCACGGAGATGCTTGCTTTAATTTTGATGAAATCACTGTCATCTCTGATGCAGATCTACCTGTTCACTGATTACTGAGCTCTGTACAACCCTGCCAACAACTGATTGACAGCTTTCTATGTTCACTGTAAATTGGCAGAAAACTGCTAATCAGTGGTGGAGGCGGGGATATACAGAGCAGGAGGACTACATGACACGTGACTATTAGTCCTTTAGTGATAATCTCCTCCTGATAAAACACTGATTTTATTAAAACTACAACAGCCCTGCACGTGGAATCAGGGTCTCTGCCCCTACATCTTGCTGCTCTCATAATATATAGTAAAACTTGCTGACAGATTCCCTTTAATAAAAACAATATGGGGAAAAATATTTTTAAGCATATACAGTACAGACCAAAAGTTTGGACACACCTTCTCATTTAAAGATTTTTTTTTGTATTTTCATGACTATGAAAATTGTACATTCACACTGAAGGCATCAAAACTATGAATTAACACATGTGGAATTATATACTTAACAAAAAAGTGTGAAACAACTGAAAATATGTCTTATATTCTAGGTTCTTCCAAGTAGCCACCTTTTGCTTTGATGTGTGCTAGGGCAAGAAAAAAACCTTCTTTACTTTGCCTTTATATAGAGCTAGAAGTGCAAGGAAAACTGTTTAGCCTCCTCTCAGCACACGCTCAAGAGAGGGAAAAATACTGAAATGAAATAAAAGAAAGCAAAGGCAAAGTGTTCCTGAGGAAAAGCTTTTAACAACCTGCTCGTGATGTGACCAGCACTGTGATAACACAAAGAGCTCATATTCATGGAGAACAGGGTACCCTGACCTGCAGGACTACGCACAGAGTGCCTATGGGTATGTATTATCCACATGTGGGCACTGTCTGCTGTGATAAAGTGCCTTAGTAATAGCTGTTGGCAGAAAGAGTTATCAGTTATGCTACAAAAAGCATTGTTGGCCAGACTTTCAATAAGGGAGTGTTGTTGTGACCACCTAACTGTTATGTTCTGCTACCAGAGCTAAGGAAAGAGAGAAGATCTGTCCCTACGATAGAACTCAGCTGAATCCCTATGATGTAACAGGGAACCTGATCCTGCGATCAGACCTGCTAAAGTCCTAAGCTAGTCTGTACGGAGACCTATAGATGTGGGGAAGGAATCCCTACAAGTACTAAGGACTGGGAGGAAAATGGGACACCTCCTAACAGAAATAGTAGCAGACAGACGAACAAACAAAATATATAGAACATAGAGGTCCGTAGACCAAGCAAACTAACAGAGTTAGATACAGAGCACAGGCTAGCTAGAAAGTAGTTATACAATGAAGTCCAGCAAAGCCAGAAGGGCGGAGCAGGATTAAATAGGCCAACAAGGTCATGTGACCAGCAAAGGAAAAAACCTAAGAGCAAGGTTCTAACAGTACCCCCCCTTCTAAGAGGATCCTCCGGATCCCCTAGGACCAGGCTTATCAGGAAATCTCCTGTGAAACGCTCTGATAAGTCTGGACGCGGAAACATCATCTGCCCTCACCCAAGAGTTATCCTCGGGTCCGAAACCTTTCCAGGCCACAAGATACTGCAAACTACCTCTATACCGTCTAGAGTTAAGGATGCGAGAAATTTCATATTCCCCGTCCTCCACCACCGGAGGAACAGAGGCAGAGGCGTCACCATCCGACACAACAGCTTTTTTCAACAGAGAGACATGAAATACCGGATTAATTCTCCAGGAGGTAGGAACCTCCAACCTAACAGCAGATTGGTTGACAACCTGAAGCACCTTAAAGGGCCCTACAAACTTGGGACCCAATTTCTTAGAAGGAATCCTCAACAGCAGATTCCTAGAGGACAACCAGACCATGTCACCAACAGCGAACAAAACCTCCTGTCGTTTCCTATCAAAGTAGTCTTTAGATTTTCTGTTGGCCTCCTGAAGATTACCACGCACATCCGTCCAAACTCTCTCCAAATCACCGGAAAAATTCTCCTCCTCAGGCACGGCAGATCCCAACTTGGAGAACGACCCAAACGACGGATGTCTCCCAGAACAACAAAAAAAAGGCGAACAACCAGCAGAAGAAGATGTATGATTGTTCAGAGCAAATTCAGCAAGTGGCAGAAACTCAGACCACCCCTCTTGATTGCCTGCCACAAAACAACGCAAGAACTGCTCAACATCCTGGTTTTTCCTTTCTGTCTGGCCATTAGATTCAGGATGATATCCGGACGAGAACGACAAATGAACTCCCAACCTGTCACAAAAGGCACGCCAAAAACGAGCCACGAACTGAGGACCCCTATCAGAAACAATGTCAGTAGGAACGCCATGAAGTCTGACAATTTCCTTGACAAAGGCCTTAGCGAGAGTTTTAGCGCAGGGCAGTTTGACGAAGGGAACCAAGTGACACATCTTGCTAAAACGGTCCACGACCACCCAGATGACAGTAAAACCCTCAGAGGGGGGAAGGTCAGTTATAAAGTCCATAGCCAAATGTGTCCAAGGAGCACTGGGAACCTCCAAAGGACAGAGCAACCCCGCAGCAGGAGTATGTGAGGACTTAGATCTAGCACATATAGTACATTGACGCACCCACTTAATGACTTCCTTCTGCCATCCAGGCCACCAAAAACTGCGACCCACCAGTCTCTTGGTCTCAGAGATTCCGGGATGACCTGCCAACCGAGATTCGTGACACTCAACAAACAAATCTCTCCTAAAGGTCCCAGGCACAAACAACCTCCCATGAGGAGTGTTAGATGGGGCATTCTCCTGTGCTTTAAGAATCTCATCTTCCAAAACGGAGTCCAAAGCAGCTATCACAACACCTTCTTGTAAAATGTTCTCCTCTTTCTCAGCACCGACTATGGGAGAAAAACTGCGAGACAAGGCATCCGCCTTAACATTCTTAGTACCAGGGATGTAAGTAACGGAGAAATTAAACCGCGAGAAAAACAGTGCCCACCTAGCCTGACGGGCATTCAGGCGCTTGGCAGCATCAAGATATATCAGATTTTTATGATCCGTAAGAACCTGAACGGGAAATTCCGCACCTTCCAAGAAGTGGCGCCAGTGTTCAAATGCGAGTTTAATAGCCAATAATTCCCGATTACCAATATCGTAATTCAGTTCAGTCTCCGAAAATTTTTTTGAAAAAAAGTCACAGGGATGTAATCCATCCCCGTTATCCTGAGACAATACTGCGCCAACCCCCACAGAGGAAGCATCAACCTCAACCAAAAACGGCTTAGTCACATCAGGCTGCATAAGGATGGGAGCAGAGGTGAACCTCTCCTTGAGATACACAAAAGCTTCAATGGCCTCAGAAGACCACTGAACCGCATCAGCACCTTTCCTGGTGAGATCGGTCAGAGGTTTGACAATACTAGAAAAATTTTTTATGAATTTTCTGTAATAATTGGCGAAACCCAAAAACCTCTGTATCGATTTCAAACCAATAGGCCTAGGCCATTCCTGTACAGCTTGAACTTTAACCGGGTCCATCTCAAAACCTTCACTGGAGATAATGTAACCCAAAATACTAATTCTCTGTACAGCGAACTCACATTTCTCCAGCTTAGCAAAAAGCGAATTGTCCATTAATAACTGTAATACCTCACGTACGCTCCGCCAATGAGACTCCAGATCCGGCGAATAAATCAAAATGTCATCCAAATACACAACCACATTTTTGCCGATCAAAGGTCTAAGGATGTCATTAATAAGATTCTGAAAAAATGCAGGAGCATTAGTAAGACCAAAAGGCATAACCAGGTTCTCAAAATGACCCACAGGAGTGTTAAAAGCAGTCTTCCATTCATCACCCTCCTTCATGCGCAACAGATTGTATGCCCCCTTAAGGTCAATTTTAGAGAACCACTTGGCCCCCATTAACTGGTTAAACAGATCAGGAATCAATGGCAGTGGGTAAGGATTGCGTACAGTAATTTTGTTAATCTCACGAAAATCCAGACAAGGACGTAAACCGCCGTCCTTTTTTTTTACAAAAAAAAATCCAACCGCCACAGGAGACTTAGAGGGCCTAATGTGACCGGCGGCCAAACTTGTCTGTATGTATTCCTCCAAAGCCTTCCTCTCAGGAATAGTAAGGTTAAATAAACGACTTTTAGGAAGAGTCGCTCCAGGGACAAATTCAATAGAACAATCATAGTCTCTATGGGGAGGCAAAACCTGCGATTCCTTCTCAGAAAAAACTCTCCAAAAATCCTGAATAGGAACAGGCAATTCTCCCCTATCCAAAGCTGCAATAAGCCCGTTACAACACTTGTCATAACATTTATGGCTCCAGGATTTAATTTCACTGGTAGACCAATCCAGTACAGGATTGTGAAATTTTAACCAGGGCAATCCCAATATTACTGGAGAAGGCAAGTTATTCAAAACTACCAAATCCAATTTCTCATGGTGAACACCATTAATAGTGAGAGGAAATTCACAGACCTTGAGAGTAATATTCTTCAAAGGGGAACCATCCACAGAAACCACAGCAATGGGGGATGATAAAGGTTCGGGTTTTAAATTGAGTCTTTCCAAGAATCCCCCATCAATTACATTCAGAGTAGACCCACAATCAACAAACACCCGAAATTCCATTAATTTTTCCTGAGCAATCGTGGAAGCAGCTAAAAATACACCCTTGGAATTTAAACAGGCAATACGGGCATGACTGACCATTTTTTTTTCTTTCTTCATACGAAGCTCACAGCCTTTAATCAAATGACCAGATTTTCCGCAATAGAAACACAAGCCTTCAGAAAATCGACGGTCTTTTTCTTGAGAGCGAGGTGCCACCGATCCAATCTCCATCGGTTCACCACTGTTAGTACACACATTCTCATAACCAGAAACTGACATAGCAGAGGATTTGCTCTCATTAACCCTTGCACGCAGTCTCCTATCCACCCGTATAGCTAATTGCATAGCCTGTTATCAGGTGTAGGATAAGCAATTAGCAGGTCTTTAACCCTTTCATTGAGCCCAGCAAGAAATAGACTTTTCAGAGCAGAATCGTTCCACCCTGTTTGAGTAGACCATCGACGGAAATGAGTACAATATTTTTCCACATTACCTGATCCCTGTTTCAAACGTCTCAACTCAGTCTCAGCTGATGCGACACGGTCAGGATCATCATATAATAGCCCCAAAGCAGAAAAAAAACTATCCACTGATCTGAAGCATGTATCACTAGGTTGCAAAGAAAAGGCCCACTCCTGAGGCTCTTTGCGCAAAAGTGACATTATGAACCCTATGCACTGGGATTCATCCCCAGAGGACTTGGGTCTCAAACGAAAATACAATAAGCAAGCATTTTTAAATGAAAAAAATTCTCGGTGTTCACCAAAAAATAAATCCGGCAAACATACCTTAGGCTCCAAGAAATGTGCTCCAGGACAGCTACTCACGTGCTGATGGAGCTCGGCCACCTCCAGAGAGAGTCCCTGCAGGCGATGAGCCAAATCCTGAACCGACACCATGATGGAACAGAAAAATCTTTCCTTAGAGAATTTGCAGGCTGGACTTACTGTTATGTTCTGCTACCAGAGCTAAGGAAAGAGAGGAGATCTGTCCCTACGATAGAACTCAGCTGAATCCCTACGATGTAACAGGGAACCTGATCCTGCGATCAGACCTGCTAAAGTCCTAAGCTAGTCTGTACGGAGACCTATAGATGTGGGGAAGGAATCCCTACAAGTACTAAGGACTGGGAGGAAAATGGGACACCTCCTAACAGAAATAGTAGCAGACAGACGAACAAACAAAATATATAGAACATAGAGGTCCGTAGACCAAGCAAACTAACAGAGTTAGATACAGAGCACAGGCTAGCTAGAAAGTAGTTATACAATGAAGTCCAGCAAAGCCAGAAGGGCGGAGCAGGATTAAATAGGCCAACAAGGTCATGTGACCAGCAAAGGAAAAAACCTAAGAGCAAGGTTCTAACACTAACTAGCTCCATTTAAAATGCATAGTAATTATGGCTGCCTTCTTATTAATTTAATACATTGGGTAAAATAAGCATTTGATACACTGCCGATTCTGCAAGTTTTTCCCACCTACAAAGAATGGAGAAGTCTGTAATTTTTATCGTAGGTACTCTAAACCAGTGTGAATTAGAGTCTAAAAAAATTCCAGACAATCACATTGTATGATTTCTAAATAATTAATTTGCATTTTATTGCATGAAATTTACTATTTGATAAAATAGAAAAACAGAACTTAACATTTGGTACAGAAACTTTTATTTGCAATTACAGAGGTCAGATATTTGCTGTAGTTTTTGACAAAGTTTGCACACAATGCAGTAGGGATTTTGGCCCACTCCTCCATACAGATCTTCTAAGTTTCGGGGCTGTCACTGGGCAACATTGAGTTTCACATCCCTCCAAAGATTTTCTATTGGACCAGGACCTTGAAATGCTTCTTACAGAGCCACTCCTTAGTTGCCTGGCTGTATTTTGGGTCATTGTTATGTTGGAAGACCCAGCCACGACCCATCTTCAATGCTCTTACTGAGGGAAGGAGGTTGTTGGCCAAAATCTCGCAATACATGACCCCATCCACCCTCCCTTCAATACGGTGCAGTCGTCCTGTCCCCTTTGCAGAAAAGTAATCCCAAAAGTATGACGCTTCCCCCACCATGCTTCACGGTTGGGACAGTGTTCTTGGGGTTATACTCATGCTCCTTTCTCCAAACACAGTGAGTGGAGTTGATACTAAAAAGTTTCTAATCTGAACACATGACCTTCTCCCATGCCTCCTCTGGATCATTCAGGTGGTCATTGGGCCTGGACATGTGCTGGCGTCAGCAGGGGGACAATGCGTGCCCTGCAGAATTTTAATCCATGACGGTGTAGTGTGTTAATAATGGTAGTGTTTGAGACTGTGGTCCCAGCTCTTTTTAGGTCATTGACAAGGTCCTCCCGTCTAGTTCTGTTCTGATTCGTGACCTTTCTCAAAATCATCCTTACCCTACGAGGCAAGTTCTTGCATGGAGCCCCAGACTGAGGAAGATTGACAGTCATCTTGTGTTTCTTCCATTTTCTAATAATTGTGCCAACAGTTGTTGCCTTCTCAGCAAGCTGCCTGCTTATTGTCCTGTAGCCCTTGTGTAGGTCTACAATTTTGTTCCTGATGTCCTTAGACAGCTCTTTGGTCTTGGCCATGGTGGAGTATGATTGATTAAGTGTGTGGACAGGTGTCTTTTATACATGTAACAAGTTCAAACAGGTGCAATTATTACAGGTGTGTGAGCCAGAATTCTTGCTTGCTCTTTTATACAGGCAACTAGTGCAGAGTAAAAGGGCTTCTTAAAGAAAAACTAACAGGTCTGGTGACAGACAGAGTTCTTGATGGTTGGTAGGTGATCAAATACTAGTTCATGCAATAAAATGCAATTTAATCATGTAAAAATCATACAATGTGATTTACTCGTTTTTATTTTTAGATTCTGTCTCTTACAGTTGACGTGTACCTACGATAACAAATTACAGACCTCTCCATTCTTTGTAGGTGGGAAAACTTGCAAAATTGGTAGTGAATCAAATACTTATTTTTCCCACTGTACATTTTGCTGTATTTTCACTAGTGACATTGAAGAGGAACTTTTGACACGGGTGTGTCAGATGTGACAGTCGCCCTGCAGTTGGTTGCAGAAGATCTCTTCGTTTGGCATTACAGACACCTTCTTAGCGTTTTCACTCTAGGACACAGCGGCTACCTCCTTCCTGCTAATTGACACCCTGGCCTGGGTGTTTAAATAGTTTCAGTTTGCAGCAGGAAGGTGCCGGTGATACTCATATTTCCTTGTGAATGCTTGGAGCTTTCAGACTGTTATCTTCCTCTGTAGTGCTAGGAGTACGCTTGGAGTTCTCTCTCTGAAGTCGGCTAAAGCTAAGCTACTTTCCCCCGTGTTTGTCTCCCTTGTTGCCTTTAGTTATTAGTGGGGATTGACTAGTGTTCATCACCCCCTTCCCTTTCCAGGGCCAAGCGCTAGGGAAAAGAGAATTAGTCCTTACCGGTAATTTGGTTTCTAGAAGCCTTCCACGACAGCATTGGAGGATGTTGTCCACGCTCTGTTGGGGGACAGGAACATAGATAGTTTAAAAGCCCCTCCCCACCGTCAATCTCCAGTGTTTACCAAGATCACCTGGAAAAATGGTTACCTGACAGTTATATGGAATCCATAGGGAGGGAAATTCGTGCTGTCGTGGAAGGCTTCTAGAAACCGAATTACCGGAAAGGACTAATTCTGTTTTCTCAATACGCCTTCCACGACAGCATTGGAGGAATACCAACGATATTTTATTAGGGAGGGACAATAGCTTGTAGGACTTTCCTACCAAAGGCTAAATCCCTAGTGGATGATAAGTCTAATCTGTAATGTTTAGAAAACGTATGAAGGGAAGACCATGTAGCTGCCCTGCAAATCTGCTCTGTAGAAGCTCCAGCTCTTTCGGCCCATGAAGTTGATGTGGATCTGGTAGAATGAGCCTTTAAGGCAATCGGTGGATTCATCTGTTGGTTGTTATAGGCTTCCCCAATTGCCTTTTTGATCCAGTTTGCTATAGTGCATTTAGCTGCCTTCCTTCCTCTGTTCTGCCCTGAGTGTTGTATAAATAGGTTCCCATCCAATCTCCAAGACTCAGTTTGTTGAAGATAATAAAGGACAACTCTGTGGACATCTAGAAGGTGGAAATCTGCTTCCTTTGAATTGGAAGGTTTCTGGCAGAAGGAGGGAAGGATGACTTCCTGGGAACGATGGAAATCAGTAACTACCTTTGGGAGAAAGGAAGGGTCCAGGCGAAGCGTAATTCTATCTTCGGTCACATTCATGTAAGGTTCTCTGATGGAAAGGGCCTGTAGCTCTCCTACTCTCCGTGCTGAAGTGATGGCCACTAAGAAGGCAGTCTTATGAGAGAGAGTCTGTATTGTGCTAGAGGATAGAGGCTCAAAGGGAGAAAGGGTTAAACCCTTGAGCACCACATTTAGATCCCAGGATGGGTCCTGAGACTGAACTCTTGGGTGAAGTCTGAGTGCTGAAGTTATGAATCTCTTGATCCACTTATAAGAGGCCAAATCTTGGTCGAATATGGAACTTAGGGCTGAAATCTGCACCTTAAGAGTGCTGGGTTTGAGACCCAACTCCAATCCACTCTGCAGAAATTCAAGGATCCGAGCAATGTTGGGATGTGAGGTATCAGGAATATCCAGGGCGTACCATGATAGGAATTTTTTCCATATTTTGCCGTATATAGCATTGGTTACTGGCTTCCTACTCTGTTGAAGAGTTTTTACAACTTCTTCTGAGAGACCTTTTGAATCTTAAGATCTCGGCTTCAGTAACCAGGCAGCCACGTTTAGCCACTGAGAATTAGGATGGAACAGGGGGCTTTGAGAGAGAAGGTTGTTGACCTGTGGAAGTATCACCGGACCCTCTAGGCAAAGTTCTGCGATGGCCCCGAACCAAGGCCTTTTGGGCCACAGAGGGGCCACCAGAATTGTTGCCACTCTCTCTATCCTGACTCTCTGGATGGTTCTTGCTATCAGTTGAATTTGAGGAAACGCATAAACCAGCTTGAAATGCCAGGGATGGGCTAGTGCGTCCAAATTCATGGCATTGTCACGCCTGTCCAATGAAAATAAGAGGGGAAGTTTTGCGTTTAACTGACTGGCAAAAAGATCTACCTCGGGGAGATCCCATTTTGCTACCGACTGGCTGGATATCTTTCCTGCTTAGAAAGTCTGCTTGAACGTTGTTTGAGCCTTTCAGGTGAATTGCTGAAAGTGATAGGAGATGTTGTTCTGCCCAGAAAAATATTCGGCCTGCAATCTGTTTTAGGCTGTGTACCTTCGTACCTCCTTGATGACAAAGGAAGGCAACTGTAGTCACGTTGTCCGAGAGAATCTTGATGTGAGAACCCTGGATTAGGTTGACTGCCGCTCTGAGCGTTTTTTCTACTGCCTTTAGCTCCCTGAAGTTAGAGGATCTGGCACTGATCTCGGGACTCCATCTGCCTTGAAAGGGAATCTGGGCCACCATAGCTCCCCAGCCTCGTAGACTGGCGTCAGTAGTCACTGTAATCAGAGGGTCCTGGGTCCAAGAAATCCCCCTCTGAAGATTTCGGGAGCTTAGCCACCAAGAAAGAGAAGCTTTTATCCGACTGGGGGTCCTGGACCGTTTGTTTAGTGAGTCCCTTTGTCTGTTCCAGGATCTTAGGATATGATCCTGGAGGAGCCTTGAGTGGGCCTGGGCCCACAACACCGACTGTATACAGGCTGTCATAGACCCCAAAACAGACATTGTCGCTTTCAACGTAGGATTCTCCTGGTGTCTGAAATTTGATATTTTGGATCTGAGAGCTGTTTGATGCTCCAATGGTAGAAACGACATCTGTTTGTTGGAGTCCAGCAAGACACCAAGGAATTTCATCCTTGATGAAGGGAGGAGTTCCGACTTTTTTAGGTTTGGAACCCAACCTAATGAATGAAGGGTTTTTAAGGTTATAGAGACGTGAAGATTGAGAGTCACCACTGAAGGAGCGACAACCAACATGTCGTCCAAGTATGGAATTATGCAGACACCCTGTTTTTGGATGAGTGCAATGACTTCTGCCATAATCTTCGTAAACACCCGGGGTGCTGAAGAGATGCCGAAGGGCAGTACATTGTACTGGTAGTGTACTATTATGTTGTCCCTGAGGACTGCAAATCGTAGGAACTTCCTGTGGGCCGGATGAATGGGCACATGGTAGTATGCATCTTTTAAGTCTATGGTCTTTCCCTATTAGGGGAACAGTTGAATTATAGACTCCATCTTGAATCATCTGTATTTGATGTGATGGTTTAGGGACTTCAGGTTGATTATGATGCATGGGGTCCTTGATGGTTTCCGTATTAGAAATATTTTTGAGTAGTGACACGTCCCCTCCCAGCCAGGGGGGACCAGAGACACCACTCCCGAATTCAGAAGGTTTTTAGTTCCTGAACCCCCCCGAGAAGGAAGGGACGTGACCCTCAGGGTGACTCTCGAATTCCAATAGAAGACCCTCCTTGATGGTATTGAGGATCCACTGGCAGGAAGATATTGCCCGCCACTGGGGAAAGAAATTCGAGAGACGCCCCCCTACACGGACCAAGTCATTGCTTGTCCTGCTGCTGGTGTTGTTGCTGGGGTACAAGGATGTTGCGGCCCTTGCCATCTTTAGGATAGCTCCAGTGCCCAGATTTTCTCTTTCCTCTATACTGTGAGGGGTGACTCTGGGAAGGCCGAAAGGAACGTTTCTTAGCCTGTCTCTGTTAGGGAAGGGTTTTCTTTCTGTCCGAGGCCTTTTCCAGGATTTCATCCAGGGCTGGGCCGAATACATATTTTCCTTAGAATGGATTGGAACAGAGCTTAACTTTAGAGGTGACATCCCCACTCCATGTTTTGAGCCATAGTGCACGGCGAGCAGTATTGGATACGACAGCTGCACTGGCCGCGATGCGGACTGACTCAGCCGAGGCGTCCGCTAAGAAACCTGAGGCTTTTTGAAGGAGAGGGATTGAGTCTAGCAGGTCTGCCCTGGACGTGCCCTGAGACAGATGTTCCCCTAGTTGGGTCAGCCATTTGAAGAGGGATCTGGCCACACAAGTCGAGGAAATATTGACTTTGAGAGAGGCAGAGGATGTTTCCCATGTTTTTTTAAGGACGCTTTCCATTTTTCGGTCCAATGGATTCTTCAATTGGAATGAGTCCTCAAAAGGGAAGTGAGGTTTTCCTCACTACCCTAGCCACCTGGATGTTCACCTTAGGGACTTCCCACTCAAATCCTTCACCCTCTAGCGGAAATCTATGTTTTAATTCCGAAGGGGTGTTGAGACGATTTTCCGGGGATTCCCATTCCTGTCGAATGAGATCTCTAATTACTTCATGGACTGGAAAACCAGTCTGCTTTTTTGATCTAAGGCCCCTAAACATCTCATCCTGAACAGAACAGGGAACCTCAACTTCCTTCAGCCCCATAGTGCCTCTAACTGCGTCCAGTAATTCCTCTAAGTTGTCCGAGGAAAAATAATATCTTCCAATTTCTACTTTTTTGGCAGGCCCTACGGATGCTATTTCCTCAAAATCATCAGAGGCAGAGCTACTAGCGTCCATAGAGACCACATCTGAATCTAATTCTTGAATCTTTCTCTTCTTAGGGGGAGAGGGCCTGGAGGAGGAGTAGACAGGCAGGGCAGCAAAAGAAGCTTGGACCTCCTGTCTAACCACCTGGACCTCCTGTTTAACAAGTGATCTGAGCACCTCGATCAGTGAGGGGTTTTCTTCTCTAATTATTTTATCCGTACAGGGCTGGCACAACTTCTTCTTATAAGATGAGGACAGTTTTTTTGCACAGATGCCACATCTACGGGGCTGGTCTTTATCCTTCTTAGAAGCGGGGGCCTTGTCTTCCTAAGAAAGGGGAAGAGAAGGGAACCCATGTAACTAGGTAACCCTAGTAACTCAGGTAACCCATGTAACTCAGGTACTACTCACTGTAGCCGAGGGCGTGCTGGGCTCTGCAGATGCAGAGATACTGGATCTGTCACCTTCCATGGTGGGAATAGCCTTACCTTTTGGCATCTTCAGGCGGGTTTTAAATAAAAAAACGTGCCTACCAGCAAGGAACCTCAGTCCCCTCCCCTTTCCGGTCACTTAAGGGCCAATCCGAGGTTGATATGGGCCTTGACAGTCCTGGACATGGTCAAACATTCTGCGTCCCAGCGTGGAACGCGCAGACCAGAAGCGATAGGACCCGCGGTGACGTCACCTCCAGTGCGCGCGCACAAACCGCCTGTCGGCTCCGAGCGCTCCACCCCACGCATCTCAGCGTGGAACGCACAGGTCGGAAGCGGCAGGGCCCGCGGCGACGTTACTTCCGGTGCGCGCGCGCGTGCCCAGGCCGCCAGGAAAGAGGAGATGCCGGAGACCTGGAACGGCCTCCGGCACGAACGATGCCCCTGAGCTTGCTTTACCCTCTGTGGGGAGCAGGAAGCCAGGATGGTCCCAATGGGAGCAGCATGGAGGGAGGAGGGAGCACCCCGACCGACCACTGCCCGGCAAGTATGATAAACACAGCGCTGCCCTGCCGGCCCGACAGCACTGCAGGATCTCTCCATGCCCCAAGGGGGACAGGAAAACATTGGGGATTGACGGTGGGGAGGGGCTTTTAAACTCTCTATGTTCCTGTCCCCCAATAGGGCGTGGACAACATCCTCCAATGCTGTCGTGGAAGGAATATTGAGAAATACAGGGTTTAAGTTCGCGTGTGGCAATTGGTGAGGAACCAATATAGGGATGTTAGTGGAGACAGGGTGATATCAGATCAGCCTAGGATCTCCACTCCCCCCTTTCCCTAGAGTCTGGGCTCCCTTTTCCCCTTTCCTTTTGAGTTGCACTTAATCTTTCACACACTTTCCATGACACCCTTCACCAAATTTTTCATGTTGAACTAGACATAGGATGTAATAGTGGCTGCAGGGGAGAATAAAACGTTGTTTTTTTTTTATTTCGCCTGATTGTTGTGGAGATATTAACAATCAAAGTATTTAGCACATAACACCCACTTGAACAAAAGTTAACTTATCAGATAGCTTTCACTGGGGATATGTACCGTATATATTCGAGTATAAGCCGAGGCACCTAATTATAACCACAAAAAAATTGGAAAATTTATTGACTCGAGTTTAAGCCTAGGATGGGAAATGCAGCAGCTACTGGTAAATTTCCCCATCCTCATATGCATGGGCCCATTATCCCCAATCCTGGTATGCATGGACCCCCGTCCGAAAACTCATCCTGGTAAGCCTGCCCCCCCCCCCATCAATGCACACATGAAAAAAAATAAACACCTCTATTCACCTTCCTTCCCTGCCTCTGCTCCAGCGCTGTGTACTGTTTTGCCAGCAGATGATCTCAGTATCTGAGCAGCGCAGGACGTCACTGCCATGAGCCCTCAGACGCTGAGGTGAGCTGCAGGGATATTCACTCCTCTCCATGCCGGGACTATGAGCATGGAGAGGAGGGAATATGCATTTCTCTAATAACGCGTACTGTCAGCAGCAGTCAGTGCCCGCTACTAAAGAGAATGAATATTCACTCTTCTCCATGCCCATGGGAGTGGAGAAGAGTGAATATTCATACTCTCTAATAGTGGGCACAGAGGATCGCTGAGCCGCAGCAGGAAGCCGGCTGCTGCAGCTACAGTGTGCGCTATTAAAGAAAATGAACATTCACTTTAGCAGCGGGCACACATGGTAGCTGCAGCAGCCGGCTACTGCCTTTGCACCGCTCCTCTGCAGCCACAACCCCCCCTATACAACCTTCAACAGCTGGATATGTAAGTATATACTTGAGTATAAGCCGAGGGGGGCTTTTTCAGCATAAAAAATGTGCAGAAAAAGTCGGCTTATACACGAGTATATACGGTACTTCTTCTATGACATTGCCCAATCATTAGCAGGCACTAACACTCAAAATAAGGAAGAACACGCCCCTACCATTGCTTAGATCATGGTTCTCAGTGTTTGAGATGCATGGTCCTGCATGATTAGAAAGCACACAACTAACACCTTTCAGATAAGGTCCTTGTGGATGAAGAGGTAGTGCAGCTGAGTTTATCTGTGTCACATTACAAACCCTTCTATCAACTTTCCCACACTGACTGTCTGGAGATAGGTGTTATTACTGACATTTTGAGCTCTTATGTTTGTTGTGCTCAACTTGTATGTGTTCTGCAGCGAGTTCAGAGCAGGGTCTCATTAAATCACGCACAGGAGTAACCCAGAACAGCCTACTCCATTGTGAGACATAACAGCCCTAATCTCACTGCAGAGCTAGTACAAGTTGCCTGAACACAGCAGACATACATGTGATTACATATCACACACTAAGAAATCTGCCCTAAGCTATTGTGGGGTGTGTTCCTTTTCTTCTGTGTTGCTGCCTGCTTATGATTGGTCAGCGTTCTATATAAAAAAGATGTAAACGCCCCAGTGAAAACTATCTGATAACATCCACTTGGACATAACGAAAGTTAACCCATTAGGTGCCAAATGCTTTGATTACTAATATCATAAAGAAGAAAAATAAAAAAAAAATAAAAAAAAATGGACTCTGTTCTGCAGCCAATATTATATTGTGTGACCAGTTCAACATAAAAAATTTGGTGAATGGTCCTCTTTATGTACATTTTAATGTCAGCTTGATGTTTTACATCTAATTATCTTATATGTATCAAAATGTATTGCCCATATGTTAATACCTTTGTTGCACAGTATTAGCCCGATTCAATATTTACAATTTATTGAAGTCACTTTTCTTTTTTTTGCCTTGTGGTATCCGCTGAAAGTTTTTGCAACAAATTCTTCAAAATGCCACATACGGTTCATAAATTTGGCACAAAATAAAAATGCTCCTTTTTTGTTTGCAAACAATTTTTGAAACATTTTAGCACAAAAAGTTGCAAATGTTTAAAAAGTCACAAAACTGCGCCAAACTGAAAACTCTTCCAAAAAAACCTTAACTCCAGGAGGAAAAAAAGAAAAAGATTAAAAAAAGAAAACAAACATCTAAAAAGTGTTACAAAATGTATAGAGAATAAGTCGGAAATACTAAAGCCACTAAACTAAAAGCAAATTACTCCAGAGGAGTGGAGAAACAGAAATGATAAATCAGGGCCTATGTGTTTTTACCGGATGCCTTCTCATGGAATAACTGTGTTTGCTGTGGTAGTCCTTCTATGCCAAAAATTCAATCCCGACGTATACCAACCAGTAGAGGCCAAAGGACCATTCATTTGGATTTTGTCTTATAAATGGAGGACTACATGTCCATTGTGAGTTGTGTAAATAGCAAACATACATTGCTAATGCATTGTAAAATAACCTGACTCAACTTGTTTCACCATTACCATCCAGCTTCTTCAGGGGTCCTTACACTTGTTGCTAGGGTGCTGTCCGCCAGTTACACTGGCCTGGTTTCCTATTACATGACGACACCCTGTGAGATTATCTGGTCTCGAGTTATTAGTATACTGTTGTAGGAGTTAGAAGTCACCAGTTTTCTCACTAGTACAGTACTGGAACCAAACGCAACACTGATTGGTAAATATCAGGATCAGAATTCTTTCGAATCCCAGTAAGTGCAGCATTAGTGTGGCTGTGTATTACAGTTGTTTTTTTCAGTAATTGTGCAAGAACATCAGCAATGCCTGATCTCTCGGAGGTAAAAATATACCAAAGCACATCTAATATCTCAAGTGCTTAAACTTTGACATCAAAGTGAGGGAAGTGATTAAGTCTCTTAAGTTCATTCTTAGGTCCTGGAAAATCACTAACTCTAAAAACTATAAAGGGGGTTGGAACTCCAGCCACTATATAAATATATTATGAACTTTTAAACTTGTGTATCTCCATGGTTACAGACAACAAATAATACCTGTCCCCATCCTGTGTGCAAATCCGTTAAAATATGTAACTTTTTAAACAACCAACCGTCCACTGGATTTATTAACAGAGGAAAATAAGCTGTAACTAGAGTAAGCCAATTTAGAAGACTCAGATGGTACATTAAATTGGGTAGAAATGACAACATCCCTATTCGATCTCATCTTGCAATCTTGTTCGTCATATCTGTTGATCACTCTTGTATATGAGCACACATGTGCATTACAATGCATGTATATGCCTGGATTGCACACAAAACTAGATTCAAATGGATATTGCAGCATAAACAGTTGTGCTCAAAAGTTTACATACCCCGTCAGAATTTTTCCTTTCTTGGCCTTGTTTCAGAGAATATAAATGAGAACCAAAAAACTTTTTCCCCACTCATGGTTATTGGTTGGGTCAACACAGTAGTTTGACAATAAATGGCTTTTCTCTTTTTAAATCTTAATGATAACCAAAAACATCCAAATGACCCTGATCAAAAGTTCACATACCCTGGTGATTTTGGCCTGATAACATGCACAGAATTTGACACAAATGGGTTTGAATGGCTACTAAAGGTAACATCCTCACCTGTGACCTGTTTGCTTGTAATCAGTGTGTGTGCATAAAAGCTGAGTGAGTTTCTGGGATCCAGACTCTTGCATCTTTCATCCAGCCACTGATATTTCTGGATTGTGAGTCATGGAGAAAGCAAAGGAATTGTCAACGAATCTATGGGAAAAGGTAGTTGAACTGTATAACACAGGAAATGGATACAAAAAAATATCCAAGGAATTGATAATGCCAATCAGCAGAGTTCAAACTGTGATTAACAAATGGAAAATCAGGGGCTCTGTAAAAACCAAACCACAGTCAGGTAGACCAACAAAAATTTTGGCCAAAACTGCCATGAAAATTGTTCGGGATGCAAAGAAAAACCCACAAATAACATCAGCTGAAATTCAGGACTCTCTGAAAAATAGCAGTGTGGCTGTTTCAAGATGCACAATAAGTAGGCACTTGAAGAAAAATGGGCTGCATGGTCGAGTCACCAGAAGAAAGCCATTACTGCACAGATGCCACAAAGCATCTCGCCTACAATACACCAAACAGCACAGAGACAAGCCTCAAAACTTCTGGAACAAGGTAATTTGGAGTGATGAGACAAAAATTGAACTTTTTGGCCACAACCATAATTTTTACATTTGGAGAGAGGTCAACAAGGCCTATGATGAAAGGAACACCATTCCTACAGTAAAGCACGGAGGTGGATCGCTGATGTTTTAGGGATGTGTGAGCTACAAAGGCACAGGAAACTTGGTAAATGTTGAAGGAAAGATGAATGCAGCACGTTATCAACAAATACTGGAGGCCAAGTTGCACTAATCAGCCCGGAAGCTGCGCATGGGACGTACTTGGATATTTCAACATGACAAAGATCCAAAACACAAGGCCAAGTCGAACTGTCATTGGCTACAGCAGAACAAAGTGAAGGTACTGGAGTGGCCATCTCAGTCTCCTGACCTCAATATCAATGAGCCACTCTGAGGAGATCTCAAGTGCGCACTTCATGCTAGACAGCCCAGGAATTTACAGGAACTGGAGGCTTTTTGCAAAGAAGAATGGGCAGCTTTACCATCAGAGAAAATAAAGAACTTCATTTACAACTACCACAGAAGACTTCAAGCTGTCATTGATGTTAGAGGGGGCAATACACGGTATTAAGAACTGGGGTATGTGAACTTTTGATCAGGGTCAATTGGATGTTTTTGGTTGTCATTAAGAGTTAAAAAGAGAAAACACAGTAGTTTAACAATAAATGGCTTCACCCAACCAATAACCATGAGTGGAGAAAAAGTTTTTTGGTTATCGTTCATATTCTCTGAAACAAGGCCAAGAAAGGAAAAATTCTGCTGGGGTATGTAAACTTTTGAGCACAACCGTACAGTTGGGGAAAAATAAGTATTTGATACGCTGCCGATTTTGCAAGTTTTCCCACCTACAAAGAATGGAGAAGTCTGTAATTTTTATCGTAGGTACAGTTCAATTGTGAGAGAGAGAATCTGAAAAAAAAAAAATCCAGAATATCACATTGTATGATTTTTACATAAATAATTTGCATTTTATTGCATGAAATGAGTATTTGATACAATAGAAAAACAGAACGTAACATTTGTTACAGAAACTTTTGTTTGCAATTACAGAGGTCAGACATTTCCTGTAGTTCTTGAACAAGTTTGCACACACTGCAGAAGGGATTTTGGCCCATTCCTCCATACAGATCTTCTCAAGATCTTTCAAGTTTTCGGGACCATCGCTGGGCAAAATTAAGTTTCAGTTCCCTCCAAAGGTTTTCTATTGGGTTCAGGTCTGGAGACTCTCTAGGCCAGGGTTCCCCAACTCCAGTCCTCAAGGCCCACCAACAGGTCATGTTTTCAGGATTTCCTTAGTATTACACAGGTGATAATTCCATCACCTGCACAGGCAATAATTCCATCACCTGTGCAATACTAAGGAAATCCTGAAAACATGACCTGTTGGTGGGCCTTGAGGACTGGAGTTGGGGAACCCTGCTCTAGGCCACTCCAGGACCTTGAAATTTTTCTTAAGGAGCCACTCCTTAGTTGCCCTGGCTGCATTTCAGGTCATTGTCATGCTGGAAGACCCAGCCACAACCCATCTTCAATGCTCTTACTGAGGGAAGGAGGTTATTGGTCAAAATCTCACGATATATGACCTCATCCATCCTCCCTTCTATATGGTGCAGTCTTCCTGTCCACTTTGAAGAAAAGCACTCCCAAAGTATGATATTTCCCCCATCATGCTGCACAGTTGGGATGGTTTCCTTGGGGTTGTACTCATCCTCTTTCTTCCTCCAAACAGGGCGAGTGGAGTTGATACCAAAAAGTTCTATTTTGGTCTCATCTTACCACAAATATTCATGCTCTTTAATAGCGGGCACACATGATCACCCGGCCGCTGCAGGAGCCGCGGCTGCGCTGACGCTGTGCACGCTATTGAGGAGAGTGAATAGTCACTGCTCCCCACGTCCATAGTCCCGGCGTAGGGAGCAGTGACTATTCCGGCAGCTGATCTCGGCGTCTGAGGACGCATGGCAGTGACGTCATGAGCGGCTCACACGCTGCAATCAGCTGCTGGAGAAGAACAAGACGCAGCGCTGGAGCAGAGGGAAGGAAGGCGAGTAGAATCCTTTTATTTTTTTGTGTGCCATGCATACCAGGATGCGGGTGTCATGCATACCAGGATGGGATGGGGGTGCTAAGCATACCAGGATGGGATGGGGGGGGGGCATGCATACAAGGATGGGGATAGGAGGGCCATGTATACCAGGATGGGAATGGGGGCCACGTATAATAGGAAGGGGGGGCATATGTACCAGGATCGGGCATATATATATATTAAACCTAGGTGCGTCTTATAATCCGAAAAATAAGGTACTTATTTCATGCAATAAAATGCAATTTAATTATTCGAAAATTATACAAAGTGATTTTCTGTATTTTTTATTTTTACATTCAGTCTCTCACAGGTGAAGTGTACCTACGATAAAAATTATAGA
Source organism: Phyllobates terribilis (assembly GCF_046119375.1). NCBI lineage: Eukaryota > Metazoa > Chordata > Amphibia > Anura > Dendrobatidae > Phyllobates > Phyllobates terribilis. The sequence continues at coordinate 13,375,098 of NW_027362761.1, read as the reverse complement.
CTCCTCCATTCTTTATAGGTGGGAAAACTTGCAAAATCGGTAGTGTATCAAATACTTATTTTCTTCACTGTACGTGTGCAAAACTTAGTCAAACAAATGTCATTGCTTCGTCATTTTTACTTGGACATACAAAAAGTGATGTTGACCACGTTTTTTTGGTTCATCTTGAAATGTATAACAGATGTACACTTTTTTTCTCCATTATTCTCAATGGGGGGTGTATTGAAACATAGTAGCACTTTTAATACATCTGAAACATGTACTTTTTCTTGCATGTATCATTGAAAGCTAAGGAAAAAAAAAGATACATTTTGTTTTTTTTCTTAAAAAAATAAATAAATAAAAAAGGTATATAGACGTGGATGAACATATAAGTGGAGAGTTGGACAGATGTAGTTCGATGTATGGCACATGCTTGTGTTTTTGATGTACATGTTCTAGGCATACATCTGCAGATGTATAAATGTGAACCTAGTCGTACCTTTACTTTACCAGCGTAGCTGATGAGATTCTCTTCTCTGGGACAAACTTACTGTGGATGTGGTGGGGGTATAGATTTTATACAGTTTCCAAATGGCAAAGTGGAACCCTGTGCCTGGATCTGGCAGGATTTTGGCTATTTTTCCATTTCTACACACTGGTCCACAGAATACAACAAGCCAATTTTTCTCATAAATTCACCAAAAGAGAATAAGAAACATGGTAAATGAATTCACTAGTGAATCCCAATAGGCAGTGAATCAGTAAAATGCAAATAAGTTAAATATTTATCTCCTACTTATTTATCGGCCAAGATGTCCTTGTGTATTACGCAGCCCAGACAATGAAGGATACAGATGCTTCCAAAGGCTTAATCTGCAAGAGTTAATCTGCATAACAGGAATTAGCGGGCACAACTGCAGCATAGGAAGGAAAAGGCAGAGACAGGATTTACCTTAATTGTTTTGTCTAGCCTCCTCCTGCTGCTCCATAATACACAGGAATCCCTCTTTCATCTTGTGTCACATAACTACATGTGAACTATATTCAGCATGAAGTAGAAAAGCAACAACACAGATACCAAATGATTCTCTGCTGTAGACTTCCAGTCTCACCACACACAGTGATTTCTCAAAACTCAGAATTTGGAAGTGTAAAATAGCATTAAAGTTGTAAGACTGCAGGGCGCCCCAACCTCAGGGAGACCAATCATTTTTTCATAAAGGGCCAAAGCTATTATCAGTAAAAAAAATTATTATTATTATTTTTTTTTTAAGTTTTCCTAACATTATGTATTGGAGAAATGTTTTAGATTCTGGTTTCCCTTTACTACATGCAGTTTTCCCAGACGTGATAGGTTCTCTAGTTGTCATTCATTTTCAAGGTGGCAGCTGTCAAGCACAGCCTGTAAGATAAAGGCTATACAAATAGGTCAAGTACACAGCAGAAGTGGATCTTCGTTAGAAAGTTTTCTGTTTCATTGAGATAATGGGTGCTAATAGGAACTATACTAAATGGACACACTTAATTCAATTATTAAAATTTAATTTTTTTTTTTTTTAGCTTTAAGTGTATACCTGTCCTTTGAAAATTGCTGCATATTTTAGAAGTGGCAGCCATAGTTGCCAAAATCAAATGTTTTGGTAATAGCTAGGAACATAGATGTCACTGCTGCTTGTGTATTCCATCCACAGAGCTTTTTGCTCTCTTACCATTGCTTCAATGTTATAAACTGCTTGTTAGAGCTTAACATTTACTTTAAAAATTAGAATATAAATTACAAATGGGATGTAGTCTACAGTCAGTCATAAAACGTGTACAGATATAATTAGCTTACTACTTTACTGTCATAATTTACTAGTCAAAGATAATGGCCTCAATTCAAGGGAGCATGTTGAAGTCTGACTCTCCTAATTCATTCAGAGGCGCAAGTGTTTTGCATCTGGCCACAAATCGTATTCTAGTTATGAAACTGGAGTAAGATTCCAGAAATAAAGAACACCAAAGCTAATCATGAATTAGACAAGCTGTGGCATCATGCCCCCCATAACGCTACAGCTCCACCCATTTTGGTGGAGCTGGGTGAAACTTGCATGAAAATACCAAAAAGTTGAAACATTTTTGCACAACCCTGCATTGCGCAAAAAAAAAAAAATTGCAACTTTTGAAAGCTACTTATGCTGGAAATTTAGCATAATTTCTTTGATGAATCTGAGCCAATGAGTCTGGAATGGAGATTCTAAAAAAAAAAGTGCATTGTAACAGGATGCTATTGAGGCCTTTGAATATTAACACTCTTATAACTAACCATAGAAACCTTCAAAAAAGGCGTCTTGAACACAAAATTTCTTTTGAGATCCAGACGCAAGTATAACCTGAAGTGAACATTGTGATGAGGTAGGCTAGGGTCTCATGGTTAGTATGAACTCTTACCCAGAACAGTTGTTTTGAAAGTTGAGCCAAATTCACAAGAAGTTTGCCACTTCTTATACTTACCAGCAGTTCTCTTGGGTTTCATATTCTGCTTATTGGGTAGATTATTTTCCTTTTAAACATTTTTCCATTTCACGCTGTGGTTTCTGGAAAACCACATGCAAATTGAAAAATAAATAAATAAATCACTCTTCTCACATCTCTAACCCTTACTACAAACCTGCAACTAAATACAGCCTAAAAATGTTTAACAAAAGAAAATTCTTAGTGATCCGGATTGTAAATCAATCTGTCTCCAAGATCTGATTTTTATGGTTAGAATTAATATTATTTGCTAAAATTAAAGAGAAACGTTCATCAGTTTGACCATGTTAAACTGGCCACACCATGGAGTAGTGGCTGCAGAGCTGAAAAAAAAGCAGTTTTCATTGTTTAATTTACCCTCTCCATTGCAGAGATATTAGCTTGTAAAGTTTAGGTTATGATTCATGATAAACCCAAAGGGGCGTTACAAGAGATTTGTCTCCGGGGGCGTGTACTTCTTCCCCTGCATGATGCCGACCAATCATAAGCCAGCAGCAACATACAGGGGAAAGAAGCAGAGCTGCCCCTCCCCCCTCACTAACTGCCATGAGATGAAAGCTGAAATGGTGTTTGTGGTCACACTCATCTATGCTCCCCAGCACTTCGTAATCACACACAGTTCTGCAATGAGGAGAGCAGACTGTCATCATTGTTTGTCTGTCATTTCTTACAGAGAGAAAATTGCCTTGAGCTTTTGTGGGGGCATGTTCTTTCACCTGCATGTTTCTACCTGCTTATGATTGGTGCAGCCTCATGCAGGGGACAAAGTACACGCCTCAGTTATTAATCTCTGGTAACAACCAGTTAAACTAAATATTTCATACTTAAAGTGGTTGTCCACTAGTTTATCATTGATGACCTATGCTTAGGATAGGTCAATGTCTGATCGGTAGGGGTCCAACATCCGGCACCCCCTGCCGATCAGCTGCTTCCGGTGGTGGCGGCTGCTGGAGATGCTCAATTGCGCAGCTGCTCGGTCTTTTGATAGTGGCTGCAGCCAGGTACTGCACATCAGCCTTCTATTGATTTGAATAGGACACAGATGTGCAGTACCCAGCCGTGGCCACTATCAAAAGACCGAGCAGCTCCACCAACATCAAAGATAAAAGTAGTGGACAACCTCTTTAACATGGAAATGAGAAATTAAAAAATAACTTCTATTCCACTCTGCAGCCACTGTTCCATCATGTCACCAGTTTAACATGCTCAAACTGGTGAAAGGTCCACCTTAAGGCTATGTGCACACGTAGCGTTTTTGAAGCATTTTCGCAGTGTTTTTCCCGCCGCGGAAAAGCTTGTTAATAGGTCTGTCATGCATACCAATCCAGATGTGCTGTGCACATGATGCGCCAATTTCCGCTCCGGATTCGCATTGCGTTAAAAAACGCAGCACTACCATTGTTCAGATATTTCCGCCGCAAATTCGCACCCATTGACTTAAATTGAAAGACAGCAAAACCATAGGTAACCTGTGGATTTGCTGCATTTCAATTAAACTCAATGGCCTCGAATTCACGGCGGAAACGCGCTGCATGTGGTACCCAGGTCGAGAGAACAGGCTTCTACTCCTTTCATCCGATCGCCACTCTCGCTGATAACAGTGAGAGCAGTGTGGCTGGAAAGCGCAGTAGTCTGCTCTGCCCAGCCCGCGTGCCCGCAGTGTAAAAAAAAAATAAAAAAAATTAAGTAAAAATTTAAAAAAAAAAAACCTTTTATACTCACCTGTTCAGCGCCCCCCAGTGTCATCCTGGTCCCGGCGGCGATCCTCTCCTCCCGGCGTCTGGCGGTATACTGTGGGGAGCGGGCTCGCTCCCCGCAGTGTACTGAGCAGCCAGGACCTGCGGTGACGTCAGCGATCAGTCATGTGACCGATCAGCTGATGCTTACGTCACCGCAGGTGCTGTCAGTATAGTACCTGCGGTGACGTGAGCATCAGCTGATCGGTCACGTGACCGATCAGCTGATGCTCACGTGACCTCCACGTGGGAGCATTGTCAAGAATGCTCCCACAGTGGTTAGCTCACCGGGGCTCATCAGCTGATCTTCAGCTGATGAACCCCAGTGACCTCCTGCAGCAATGTATACTGACAAGAGTGATTTTACACTCCTTGTCAGTATACATTGCTGGCTTCTACAGCAGTGCCATCAGTGATTGCTGATGTCACTGCTGTAGAAGTGACACGGATCGTCGAGGGACAATCGGCGGTGATCGTGGACTGCGTCGTTGATGGCGGAAAGGTGAGGGATATGGTTGTTTGTTTTTTTACTTTTTTTTTTTGTCATAAGATCGATGGTTTCGTGGAGGCGTACAATAAAGTTTTTGTAAAAAAACTTGTTTTTAATTTCATTAAAATATTTTATTCTGGCCGTGTATGTATTGAAAATCGCCGACATCTTTACTACGCAGTTAGTAATAGAGACGTCTTATAGACGCCCTCAATTACTAACCTGTGAAGCCCACATTAGCCGCCAATACAAGACTGACGTGAACCCCAACCCCATTACCCCACTGCCACCGCTACAGGGCAGTGGGAAGAGCGGAGGTTAAGCACCAGATGTGGCGCATCTTATGGATGCGCTATTTCTGGGACTGCTGAGGGGTGATATTGATAGCCGCGAAGGGGGCTAGTATCCATGGCCCGCAGCTATCTAGATTAGCTTTTGCTGGTTAGATTTTATAGGGGGATCCCATGTAATTTTTTTTCTGAGGTTCCCCTGTAATCTAGCCAGTAAAGGCTAAACAAACAGCTGAGGGCTAATATCAATATTCAGGGAATATTGTTGGCTAATGGCCCCTTCCCCGGCTACTAATATCAGCCCACAGTGGTCGGCTTTCCCTTTGCTGGTTATAAAAATGACGCAGGAGCCCACGCCATTTTTTTTTCTTTTTTTAAATTTCAGGCTCTGTGCCCACGATCCGGACGTAGCAGCGTTTTGGACGTATATTTTTTGCTGCATTGCATTCTATTGAACGCAGGTAAATCCACATGTGTTCACTGAATCATGTAGATTTACCGTATTCTATACTTTCTAGTGGCAAAATTTCTGTTGCAGACACTAGCAACTCCGCAAGAGAATTTGACATGCTGCGGTCCCGAAAGACGCGATGCATGTGAGTGTCCACGGGTGATCCGCAGCCTCAAATGCACGCATAGTGGACATGGGATTTTTAGAGATCCCTTCCACTATGCTGTAACATGTGGGCGCTGTGGGTTTGATGCTGTATAAACATGCACCGTTAAACTTGCAGTGGCTCCTGATCGAGGCCACGTACCCAAACTCACCCGCAGCATGTCAATTTCTGTTGTGGACACGCCAGTCTCCGCTGAAGATTTTGACCCATTGAAGTGTCATTATATGCGGTGAATTCACATGTACCGACAACAAAAGTGGGGCATTAGAACACCGAGTTTTGGACGCAACAAAAATACGTCGTGTCCAAAGCGCTGCTGAGTGTTGATCGGGGGGACGTAAGGCTAGCGAACCAGCTGTGAGATGTTAATTATGGCCAGGGACCAGGTTTGCCTAATGGCACCTTCCCAGGCTAAAAATAGTAGCTCACAGCAGCCGCATTAATTACATGAATAGAAATGCTAATGAAGATTGGGTGAATGGGACTAGCTAACCAAACAACTAGACACCCAGCTCTTTTGTTTGGTGATGTTATGGTGTCAATCAGACCTTTTCATGACCAAACCTAATTAAAGTAAAGTAAAGCGTTAGATAAACACACAGACACAGTGTCAACACTTTATTTGACATACAACAGACCCATTCTTTAATAATTTAAATTAACCAATATACTCACCCCAGTTCTGATGGTAATCCAAGGGTTTAAGCAATGTCCCACCATATAACTTTATTTAGCTCCAAAAAGCATTCATAGATGTACAAAAACGCATCAAAAACGCATGTGAAATCCGTATACGTTTTTTCTGCCAGGGAGAGGCAAAAACGCTTAGGAAATTTCAGCTTCAAATATGCATCGTGCGCACATAGCCTATACATGTTATCACTATAAAACTTAACCGTAAGGCTATGTGCTCACGATGCAGAAATGAAGCGGAAAATTTAAACTTCATTTCTGTATGTCCTTGCCAGTAAAAACGCGTGCGGAATTTAACACGTATTTTTGAAGCGTTTTGTACATGCGGAATTGCCACACGTTTTTCTAATGCACTGAGTAGGCAATTCCGCATGCATAAACGCACAAATAATGGAGATGCTGCAGATTTTTCCGCACATAAAATCCGCTGTGGAAAATTCTGCAGCATGGGCACAGAACATGCGGATTGTCATTGGGGACCATGGGGCATGGATTAACAAGTGTTTTTCAAGCATTTCCGCAGCAGAAATTCCGCAGCAAAAAAGCTTGAAAAACGCATCGTGGGCAAGCTGCCTTAATTAAAAAAATACATAGGATTATACTAGGCAAGTATCTTTGCTCCCACCATTATACCCAATCTAAAATGCAGTTCAATAGAAAGCAATTATATGCAAAAGTATACTGTACAATGAGAAGTGATCTCAGTTTTCATAGTGGTTTCCTTTATCTAATTGGATTTTACAATCATTTGCCTGGATTAGCTTCTTATTAATTAGATACCTAAGTTAATTGGAAACATTTCCCTGTGAGACTCGAGAGGAATGTAATGGGAGTTGCAAGACTTGGTCTTGGAGAAAAGGATAAAAAAAAGAAAACATACTTTGCATGAGTGCTTTGTGTACTATATTGCAACAGGCCCAAATCTACATCTAATTTAAGATTCCATCCCTACCACACTTCGAACAGAGCAGATAATAAACATTGTCTGGCATTAGCTGGAATGCCCATACTGCCTCTGGAAGCTTAACCAGCAGAAAAACGGAAAGCAACAGCGACTGTGTTTTCATAGACAAGCAGCCAAACACAATTCTGAGACGGAACTGTTTTTCAGCTGGCCTTTCTAGCTCCAGTCAAGGGAACGTTGAGGCTGTGTGCCCACAATGCGTTTTTGCTGCGGAATTTCCGCAGCGGAAACGCTTTTAAAACGCTTGGAAATCCATGCCCCATGGTCCCCACTGAAAATCCGCATGTTCTGTGCCCATGCTGCGGAATTTTCCCCAGTGGATTTTCTGTGTGGAAAAATCTGCAGCATGTCCATTATTTGTGCGTTTCTACATGCGGATTTGAGGTCCCAATGCACTTGAAAAACGCAAGTCAAATCCGCATGTAAAAACGCTGCAAAAAAGCGTGTAAAATCCGCAAGCGTTTTTACTGCCAAGAACGTGCAGAAACGCTGCGGAAATTTTCTGCTTCAATTCTGCATCGTGGGTACATAGCCATAAGCATGTTCACATGTTAGGTTGTTCAGTGTCACAAATCTACAGCAAAACCAATCTCTGGCAGGAAATCAGCTGCATCAAAAACGCAGGTTTTCCTGCGTTTTTTCAGAGTTTTTTTCACTGTCCTTCGGTTTCTATTTATGCATGTACATAAAGATGTATGAAAAAAAAGAACCCCATTCTATTTCGCCATCGAAAACGCTGCTGCAATTTTTGGTGCATTTTTTGAGTGTTTTTTTCACCACTCATTACTTCCTATGGGTGAAAAAACGCAGAAAGTAGTGACATGCTCTATTTTCCAAAAACCCAAGCAAGGCGCAAAATACACAGCAAAAAAACACAAGATGTGTGTGAACAGAGAATTCTGGTTTCTCAGACTTTTCTGCTACTGCAAAACGCAGCATAAAAATCTGCAGAGAAAACGCTGAAAAACCCAACGTGTGTGAACATAGCCTAAACGGGAAGATTTTTCTTCTACTAATTAAAACTAGATATTGACACAATTATTTGTTCTAATCTGTTTTTACACTGATTGCACATCTTTGCTTTCCATTTGCAGTACATGTTTACGGGCTCAGTCGTCTTTGGTAAGGTGCTCACCGATTTGCTGTACAGCAGTCACACATACATAGAAACTGGCGTCTGGAGATGACTTTGGATATCCTCTGTGACCAGGTCATTGTGCAGGGAAGAGGAGGAAGTGCACTATTCTCATCACCTATTCTGAATGATGTGACCCTATGTCTTCTAACTACAGCTATATACAGTGGCATGTAAAAGTTTGGGCCCCCCTGGTCAAAAATAACTTATTGTGAACAGTTAAGCAAGTTGAAGATGAAATGATCTCTAAAAGGCCTAAAGTTAAAAAGATGTCACATTTCCTTTGTATTTTAGGCAAAAAAACAAATATATGTGGTCAGTACAAAGGACTAGCACATGACTTATTCCTTCAAAACACCATACTAAGGACCAGGGGGCACTCAATACTGGTGGAGGAAAGGCGATTCCGGCACCTAAACAGGAAAGGTTTCTTTACAGTCAGAGCAGTCAGGCTGTGGAATGCCCTACCATAAGAGGTAGCAATGGCAAATACTATAACAGAGTTCAAAAAAGGGCTGGATGATTTCCCCAATACAGGTAACATTGTGTGTTACAGTTAAATTAGATAAAATGTTACACCTATAGTAGTACATTTAGTACGGTAATAGTAATTACATAACTAGTATTATAAATTAGGTTTGATCCAGGGTTCTAGTACTGATCGCCTTTTCTCAGGGTCAAGAAGGAATTTTTCCCCGTGACGCAAATTGGCTGAATGTGTCCTGGGGTTTTTGCCTTCTTCTGGATCAACAGATTTAGGCATAGGGATTTTAGTAATACCATTATTAGAATCACAAGGAGTAATTAATACATTTGTGAGGCCTAGTCCCAGTAAGTTAGTGTAGTGTAGTGTTAGTGTAGGGAGTACAATTGGGGGAGATGAGTTGAACTTGATGGACCTAGGTCTTTATTCAACCTACGTTACTATGTTACTATATTTTCATCTTTTACATTTTAAAAATTGCAAAAAGGAAAATGGGCCAATGCAAAAGTTTGGGCACCCTGCATGATTAGTACTTAGTAGCACCCCCTTTTGAATGTATTACAGCTTGTAAATGCTTTTTGTAGCCATCCAAGAGTATTTCAATTCTTGTTTGAGAGATTTTTATCCATTCTTCCTTTGAAAATTCTTCCAGTTCTGTGAGATTCCTGGGTCGTCTTGCATGCACTGATATTTTGAGGTCTAGCCACAGATTTTCAATGATGTTCAGATCAGGGGACTGTGAGGGCCATTGTAAAACCTTCAGCTTGCGCCTTTTGAGGTAGTCTATTGTGGATTTTGATGTGTTATCATTCATTTGTAGAAGCCATCCTTTTTTCACCTTCAGCTTTTTTACAGATGGTGTCATATTTGCATAAAGAATTTGTTGAAATTTCATTGAATCCATTCTTCTCTCTACCCGTGGAATGTTCCCCATGCCATTGGCTGCAACACAACCCCAAAACATGATTGATCCACCCCCATGATTAATGGTTGGTGAGATGTTCTTTTCCTGAGATTCTGTGCCCTGTGCCCTTTTTTCTTCACGCATACTTGTGATCATCGTGGCCAAAGAGTTCTATTTACCCTCATCGGTCCACAGGACTTGGTTCCAAAATCTATCAGGCTTGTTTAGATGTTCTTTTGCATACCTCTGATCCTGAGTTTTATTGTGAGGACGCAGGAGAGGTTTTCTTCTGATGACTCTTCCATGAAGGCCATATTTGTGCAGGTGTCTGAGCAGAAGACAAAAGAACCACAACTCCAGAGTCTGCTAAATCTTTCTGAAGGTCTTTTACAGTCAAGTGGGGGTTCTCATTTGCCTCTCTAGTGTTCCTACGAGTAGCTCTGACTGAAATTTTGTTTGATCTTCTAGGCCTTATCTTGACCTCCACTGTATAATGATATTCAGTTAAATAAATGCTTTAAAAGCATTTATAATGTCTTCATTTGCTATGCTAATGAGGGTTTTGGCTAGTCGAGGGAGCCTTAGTTCCCCAGACTAGTCAGCCCTCTTTCCCTGTTATCACACCCCTGTGGGTGTGATAACATAATTGGCACAAGCCGGCCTCATTGCCACCTCATGGAAATCTGCATATGTGCGTCACTCATTTCTGCAGCATCACTGCGTCTTTGAGGCAGGGTGTACGCTTCCTGGCTTCAGCGGCGCATGACCGGAACTTCAGAAGATGGCCTCCGATCATGCGCAGTGTGCCTCTGAAGCCGGGAAGAGACGCAGTGATGCTGCCAAAATGAACAGCGCGCATGCACAGATTTGCATGAGCTAAAGAGGACACTCATGCAAATTATGCTATTACGCCCGCAGGGGCGCCGTGTAATAACATGGAGGGATGGCTGACTAGTCTGGGGAACTATTGCCCCATCGACTAGTCAAAGCCATCATTAGCATAGGAAACGGGAACATTATAAATGCTTTTTCAAAGCATTTATTAAACTGAATTATGTTATACAGGGCTGCTTAGGCAGGGAGTTTAATCATACATAGCTGAATGCTGCTGGGTTGGAGGGCATGGGGGACTTGACAGATTCCCTTTAACTGTTCACAATAAGGGTAATTTTGACCAGGGGTACCCAAACTTTTACATGCCACTGTAATAGAAATGATACCATCCCTGACTGATGATAATGAGGTGAAAAGGGATCTGTACAGGACAGGAAGTATCAGTCTATTGTCATACTCAACGATCAGATTGAAGCTGCAAGATTTCAGAATATTTTAACCCCTTTATCCCCAAAGGTGGTTTGCACGTTAATGATCAGGCCAATTTTTACAATTCTGACCACTGTCACATTATGAGGTAATTACTCTGGAACGCTTCAACGGATCCCACTGATTCTGAGAATGTTTTTTCGTGACATATTGTATTTCATGATAGTGGAAACATTTATTTGATATGACTGGCGTTTATTTGTGAAAAATTTGGGAAATTTGGTGAAAATTTAGAAAAAATTTTGCAATTTTCATCCCCTTAAATCAGAGAAATATGTCACACAAAATAGTTAATAGATAACATTTCCCACATGTCTACTTTACAGCAGCACCATTTTGGAACCAAAATTTTTTTTGTTAGGAAGTTATAAGGGTTAAAAGTTGACCAGCGATTTCTAATTTTTCCAACAAAATTTACCAAACCATTTTTTTTAGGGACCACATCACATTTGAAGTGACCTTGAGGGGCTTTTGTGACAGAAAATACCTAAAAAGTGACACCATTCTAAAAACCGCACCCCTCAAGGTGCTCAAAACCACATTCAAGAAGTTTATTAACCCTTCAGGTGCGTCACAGGAATTTTTGGAGTGTGGAAGAAAACAATGATCATTTAACTTTTTTCCACAGACATGTTACTTTACATTCAATTTTTTTTATAATCGCAATGGTAACAGGAAAAAATGGACCCCAAAATTTGTTGTGCAATTTCTCCTGAGCATACCGTTAACCCATATGTGGGGGAAAACCACTGTTTGGGCGCGCGGCAGGGTATGGAAGAGAAGGAGCGCCATTTGACTTTTTGAATGTAAAATTTGCTTGAATAATTAGCATACGCCATGTCTCGTTTGGGGAGTCCCTGATGTGCCTAAACAGTGGAAAACACCCAACAAAAAAACCCATTTTGGAAACTAGACCCCTTAAGGAACTGCTTTAGATGTGTGGTGAGCACTTTGAACCCCCAAGTTTTTCACAAAACTTTATAATGTAGAGCAGTGAAAAAAAAACAAAAAACACTTTTTTCACAAAAATTATCTTTTAGCCCCAATTTTTTTATTTTCACATGGGTAACAGGAGAAATTGGACCCCAAAAGTTGTTGTGCAATTCTCTTGAGTACGCAGATACCCCATATGTGGGAGAAAACAACTGTTTGGACGCACGTCAGGGCTTGGAAGGGAAGGAGTGACGTTTTGGAATGTAGACTTTGATGGAATGGTCTGCGGGCGTCATGTCACGTTCTCAGAGCCCCTGATGTGCCTAAAGAGTGGAAATGTCCAACAAGTGCCCCTTTTTGGAAACTAGACCCCCCCAATGAATTTATCTAGATGTGTGGTGAGCACCTTGAACCCTCAGGTGCTTCACAGAAAATTATAACGTTGGGTTGAGAAAATAAAAAACAGAATTAGACCTACCCGTTTTCCATTTCTAAGAACCTTCCACGACAGCATAGGAGGATGTCTCCACGCCCTAATGGGGGACAGGAAGAACAAAGATGTTAAAACCCCCCTCGCACCTCCCCATTGCCAGTGTCTTATAACGAATCACCATAGCATAGAGACTTCTAAATCTAGGAAGAATCCAAAAAAATTAGAAGCTGGGAGGGAAATGGTGCTGTCGTGGAAGGTTCTTAGAAATGGAATTACCAGTAGGTCTAATTCTGTTTTCTCCAATCACCTTCCACGACAGCATAGGAGGAATACCAATCTATTACCTTAGGGAGGGACTACGGCCTGAAGCACTTTCCTGCCAAAGGCCAAGTCTTGAACTGATGAGAGGTCCAGCCAATAATGTTTGATGAACGTGTTAATGGAGGACCATGTGGCGGCTCTGCAAATCTGCTAGATCGAAGCGTCTGCACGTTCGGCCCAGGATACTGACATGGATCTTTTGGAATGAGCGGTCAGTTTTTTCGGAGGGGGTAAGCCCTGACTGATATGGGTCATACGAATAGTTTGTTTAATCCAATTGGAAAATGTTTTTCAACACCTTTCTACCCATGGACTGGATCAACAGATTGGTCCAACCTAAAAGATTTGGTGAGCTGAAGATATTGAATTACCACTCTACGTACATCTAGGGAGTGAAACTCTTGTTTCTTACTATTAGACAAGTTTTGGCAAAAGGGCAGTAAGATGATCTCCTGAGATCTATGGAAGTGGGAGACAACTTTTGGCAGGAAGGCAGGATCAAGTCTAAGAATAATTCTATCCTCAGATTCTTAAATAGGGTTCCTTTATAGAAAGGGCTTGAAGTTCTCCCACCCGTCTAGCCGAGGTAATGGCAATAAGGAAAGCCGTTTTGTAGGAGAGATTCTGGATGCTACAGGCTGTTAAAGGCTCAAATGGGGGTTGAGAAAGACCGTTGGGGACTATATTAAGGTCCCAGCATGGAACTAAAGACCGAAGGGTAGGACGGAGTCTAGAAGCAGAAGCCATAAAATGTCTAACCCATCTGTGTCCTGCTAAGTTACAATGAAAAATTAAACTTAAGGCAGAGACCTGTACTTCCAGTGTACTAGGTCTAAGACCCTTTTCTATACCCCTCTGAAGGAAATCCAGAATCTGAGCGATATTAGGGTGAAAGGGGTCTGGAGTGTTAGGAGCACACCAGGAGGAAAATGTTTTCCACACTTTACCATATATAGCGTTGGTTACTGGTTTACGAAATTTCTGCAAGGTTGAGATCACGTGTTCTGAGAGCCCTTTGGCTCTCAACACATTGGCTTCAGTAACCATGCCTCTAATTTGAGGTGTTGAGGGTCTGGGTGAAACAGAGGACCCTGAGAGAGGAGATCATGGTTTTAAGGTAGAGGGATTGGACTGTCCAGCTTGAGACTGAATATTAGATAATACCAGCTTCTCTTGGGCCACATGGGTGCGATCAAAATTGTCCTGACCCGATCTCTGATTTTTTGGAGAGTTCTGGCTAGCAATGAAATCGGGGGGAAAGCATAAGCTAGCTGGAAAGACTATGGATGGGAAAAAGCATCTATCCCTACGGAGCCCTTTTTTGGCTCCAGGGAGAAGAAGGGGTTGACCTTCGCATTCCTGTGAGTTGCAAAGAGATCGACTTCTGGTAAACCCCATCTTGTTACTAGAGAGAGAAAAACATCCTGATTCAGGCACCACTCTCCTGGGTGAACGTCTTGTCTTGACAAGAAGTCTGCCTGAATATTGGATGATCCTTTCAGATGTACGGCTGTGAGAGACAGCAGGTGTCTTTCGGCCCAAGAGAATATTCTCTTGGATATTGATTTTAGATCGTTGGACCTCGTACTTCCGTGATGACGAAGGTGTGCTACTGCAGTCATGTTGCCTGAGAAGATTCGGACGTGGGTTCCCGATACCAGGTCTCCTGCCGTTAGGACAGCTTCCTCTATCGCTTTCAGTTCTCTGAAGTAGGAAGACTTGGTCTTTATGAGAGGACTCCAGAGACCCCGATAGGGAATTCGGAATACCACCGCACCCCAACCTCTCCTGCTGGCATCTCTTGTCACTGTAAGTAGAGGAGACTGGACCCAGACCACCCCTCTACGAAGATTTCTGGGGTTCAGCCACCAGGCTAGGGAGGCCTTCACACGACCGGGAATTGGAATTTTTTTTGTTCAGAGAGTTCGAATGCCTGTTCCAGGAAGTAAGAATGTGATTCTGTAGTTCTCTGGAGTGGGCCTGTGCCCAGAAGACAGACAGGATACAGGATGTCATGGTTCCCAGGACCAACATGGCTGCTCTCAGGGTAGGCGACCGTTGATCCCGGAATGACGATATTTTCTTCATAAGGTTTTTCTGATGATCTTCTGGTAGAGAGGACATCTGTTTCACCAAATCTAGAGTGACACCCAGAAACTGTCGACTCGTGGATGGAATCAGCTCGGATTTTTTTAAATTCGGGATCCAACCTAGACTCCGAAGGATTCGAAGGGTCTTGGAGATATGATCTCTGAGCACCGAGGTAGTCAGTGCAAATAGAAGAAGATCGTCTAGATAGGGGACGATACATATCCCTTGTTGACGAATATAGGTCACTACGTCGGCCATGAGTTTGGAGAAAACCCGGAGGGGCAGACGAGATGCCAAAGGGAAGTACATTGAATTGGTACCGTTGAACCTGATGGTTCTGAAAAACTGTGAACCTCAGGAACTGTCTGTGGGCCTGGTGGATTGGGACATGAAAGTATGCGTCCTGTAAATCTATTGTGGCTATAACATATCCCTCACCGACTAAGGGTATTGCCGACTTTACAGATTCCATCTTGAATCTTCTGTATACGTGTTGATTCAATTCTTTCAGATTTATAATTATCCGGGAGGCCCCAGATAGTTTCCGCACAATAAAGAGGCGAGAATAATGTCCTCCTGATTGTTCCGCCAGAACGGGAGATATTGCACCTGCCTTCAGATTTTAAATTTCTGTAACGAGAAGGTCCTGGGCCCCCTTGGAGGGAAGGGCGGTGACCTTTATTCCCTGAGGGGGTCAGGATTTGAACTCTATAAGTAGGCCCTCCGAGAGGATATTGAGGACCCACTGGCAGCGGGATATTGTCTGCCACTGGAGATAAAAGTTCGAAAGACGACCCCCAACCGGGACGGAGTCATTGTTTATCCTGTGATTGTTGGGGAACCAAGATGTTCCTGTTTTTAACCCCTTTTTGGAAACTCCAATGCCCTTACTTCCCTTTTCTATAATGGGTAGATTGTGACTGGGAGGGGCGAGAAAAACGTTTCCGAGGAGGTTTCTGCTCCGGGAGCGATTTCTTTTTGTCAGAGGCTTTATCTAAGATGTCGTCTAGGGAAGGACCGAAGACGTATTCACCATGGAAGGGGATGGCACAAAGCTTGGATTTTGATGTTGCGTCCCCGCTCCAGAGTTTGAGCCAAAGAGCTGTCCTTGCGGAGTTAGATAAAAAGGCTGATCTGGCAACGATACGGGCTCCTTCAGCGGAGGTGTCGGCCAGGAACCCAGTGGCTTTTTTGGAGTAGGGGCAAGGAGTCTAGGAGCTCTTCCCTGGAGGTACCCTGAGCTAAGTGGTCATTAAATTGAGTCAGCCACTTGAATAGGGATCTGGCCACACAGGTGGAGGTGATATTGGAGCGTAAAAAGGCCGAGGAAGACTCCCAGGATTTTTTAAGGAGGCTTTCAATCTTTCTATCCATAGGATCTTTCAATTGTGAAGAGTCCTCAAAGGGAAGGGCCATCTTTTAAGCTACTCTAACCACCTGTACATCGACCTTGGGGACTTCCCATTTACTAGTATCTCCTTCTAAGGGGAAACGATGTTTAAACTCAGAAGGAGTTTGTAAACGTTTTTCTGGGAACTCCCATTCCTGCGAAATTAAGGATTTTATGTTTTCGTGGATAGGAAACCCAATGGGTTTGAGACCCCCGAACATTTCGTCCTGGACGGACCGGGCTACCTGTTCCTCTTCTACCCCCATAGTGCAGCGAACCCCAAATAACAGGTCTTCCATATCATCCATGGAAAAATAGAATTTTTTTCCCGTTAAGTGATGGGGAGAGAGAGGGTTCTACCTATCAGAAGTAGAGCCCATGTGATCAGAGTCCCCGGAGTCCTGACTTGACAAGTCTACCTGAAATTTTCTCTTTTTTGATGGGGGAAAAAGAGGCCCTGGAATGGAACGGGAGTAGGGGCAGGATGGAAGGAGGATAAGGAGGACTGAATCTCCTGTTTCACCATATTACGGAGCTCGTCAATTAGGGAAGGCTGTTCCTCACTGACAATTGCATCTGTACAGGGCTGACATAACTTTTTGTTATGAGAGGGGGGCAGTTTCTTAAAACAGACCACACATTTTGGGGATTTGTCCTTTTAGGGACCATTTTTTTCACCCTATAGGAAGAAAAGGACCAGGGGTTACCAACCAAGCTGGACTGGGACCCAGTTTACTGACCCGACACCAGAACACTCACAGTGACCGGAGTAACACTGGAATCAGTAGAAGCAGGAGCAGACATCCTAACTGGAGGAGCAGTACTCACCACTGATGTCTTCAGATCGGGTCTTTATAGAAAAAAAGACGGGATCACCCAGCAAGGAACAGGTGTTCCCTCCTACTTCCGGGTCAGGACAGGTACCGTGGCAAAAACGAGTCCAGCATGCTACCCAGACTGACGCGTGCGCTCCAGGTGGAACGCACAACCCAGAAGTGATCACGTCCTCCGGGTCACGCTGACAGGGGAGGGAGAGCGAAGCAGGAGAGGACCGGAGAGGTCAGG
This sequence comes from Phyllobates terribilis, assembly GCF_046119375.1. Classification (NCBI taxonomy): domain Eukaryota; kingdom Metazoa; phylum Chordata; class Amphibia; order Anura; family Dendrobatidae; genus Phyllobates; species Phyllobates terribilis. The sequence continues at coordinate 13,357,733 of NW_027362761.1, read as the reverse complement.
GAGGCCACCGGTCCCGGTACTCTGGCCCACTTTACCCCACCAGGGAGCGCAGGAAGGCCAGAAATGGTCCCGAGTCCAGAAGAGACGGGAGCAGCACGGAGGAGGAGGGCAAGCCGACGACCACCGCGGCCCGGCAGGTAAATCTATCCCTGCTACATAAGCCGGCCATGCAGCAAGGAATAACCTCTCCATGCCCCATGAAGGACAGGAAAGACACTGGCAATCGGGAGGGGTTTTTAACCTCTTTGTGCTTCCTGTCCCCCATTAGGGCGTGGAGACTTTTTTTCCCACAAAAATTATATTTTAGCCCCAATTTTTTTATTTTCACAAAGGTAACAGGAGAAATTGGACCCCAAAAATTGTTGTGCAATTTCTCCTGAGCACGCAGATGCCCCATATGTGGTCAAAAACTAATTTTGAGGCACAGTTCAAAGCTCAGAAGGGAAGAAGCGCCATATTGGAGTTAATATTTTGCTTGGCTAGTTTGACAGAGTTAGTTTGACATGTCACATTGGCAGAGTCCCTAAGGTGCCAGAACAGCAGAACCCCCCATAAGATACCCCATTTTACAAATGAATCCTCTCAATCAATTCATGTAGGGGTGAAGTGAACACGTTGACACCACATGTGCCTCACAGAATTTTACACTATTGGGCAGTGAAGAAAGATATTTTTACCACCAAAGTTTTGTTTTAGCCTCAGATTTTAGATTTTCACACTGGGAAATGGGTAAAAATGGCACAAAAATTTGTCACACAATTTTTGCTGAATGTAGAAATACAGTTTCCACAAGTACCGGAAACACATACACACCCAGACCCATTCAAATGAATGGGGTCTGTGCACATCAGTATGTTTCACGGACATGTCAATTTTTTTCGCGCTGCACTGGCCACAAAACGTCCCACACTGATGATACACGGATGACATCCGTGTCATCAGTGTGACACGTATCGGCGCCTGGGAATTAGTGTACAGTTAGCGCTGTTCCCAAGTGCCGGGTGCTGAACACTGCCATCATCATTGTCCCCTGCTTGCGCTGCGATCAGCGAGAGCAAGGGGCAATGATAAGAGTAGTATTCTGCTCCCGCTGTGTCCTGGTGTAAAAATAAGAAAATCCTTAAACTCACGTGTCCGTAGATGTCCCCCTCTGTAATCCACCTGACCGCTCATGCAGAGGAGCCGGGGAGAATGATTCGCTCCAGCTGGAGCGAGCCCCGGAGCTGTGCTGAGCTCAGTGAGTCATTCTCCCCGTTGTGAGTGGTCAGGTGGATTAGAGCGGGGGACATCTTGGGACAGGTGACTATAAAGATTTTTTTAAATTTTATTCTTATTTTTACATTAGGAGACAGCGGGAGCAGAATACTACTCTCATTAATGTCCCTCTGGTACGGTTTATTCTGGTGCCGGAAATATCAGGATGTGTAAAACCGGCCTTACTCTGGATTCCATCTGGCCTCTGTTTAGCGGTGTCCTTTATTTCAGAGGCCGACAGCACTTTTATGCACGCCTAATAAAAAGACAGACACCGTGGGATAACAGGCCAGTTGGCGTCCACGGTGCCTCCATCTGCCTTATTACAGGGAATCTTCCGCCGGGGTTCCGTCTGAATCAAGTATTTCAGAGATTTACACAGAAACCCCAGTGGAAGAGCTCAGCGCAGAGCGCAGGATAAATATGAGCCGAGCCATACTGCGATCTTTGGGAGGCAGAATGAACAAATCAGCAGCAGGTGAAGAATTAGTTTTATTTATTTTTTATACTGTTCCTTGTGCAGTGTAAGTGATTAGACGACTTTATTCTTCGGGTCGAAGTGATTACAACAATACCAGATTTATACCGGGTTTTCATGCTTGGCACTCTCACACACTAAAAAACTTTGTTGTTTTTTTTTTTTTTTTGCAAAGACTAGTTTTTGCATCGCCATATTTTGAGAGTTATACTTTTTCCATATTTCAGCCGACAGTCATGTAAGGGCTTGTTTTTGAGGGACAAGTTGATGTTTTTATTGGTACCATTTTCGGGCACGTGACATTTTTGATCGCTTTCTACTTCAATTTTTGGGAGGCAGAATAAACAAAAAGCAACAATTCAGGCATTGTTTTTGGGGTTTTTTTTATGCCGTTCCGCATGTGGTAAAATTGATAAAGCAGCTTTATTCTTCGGGTCAGTACGTTTACAGCGATACTACATTTATATCGTTTTTTTATGTTTTGGCGCTTTTACGCAATAAAAACTATTTATTCTGAGAGCTATAACTTTTATTTTTCGGCTGATGGAGCTGTATGGCCGCTTTTTTTGGGGGGAAAATATTACATTTTCAGCGGTACCATTTTTATTTACATTCGTCTTTTAGATCGTGTTTTATTCCACTTTTTGTTTGGTGGCATGATGATAAAGCACCATTTTTTCCTTAGTTTTTTACTTACTTTTCTTACGGTGTTCACTAAAGGGGTTAACTAGCAGGACAGTTTCATAGGTCAGGTCGTTCTGGACGCGGCGATACCAAATGTGTGTACTTTTATTGTTTTATTTTTTTCAGAATAATATTTATTTATGGGTTCAAAATTATATAGATATAGATATAGAGAGAGAGAGAGAGAGAGAGAGAGAGAGAGAGAGAGAGAGAGAGAGGGAGGGTGAGTGAGAGAGATACATACTGCTCAAAAAAATAAAGGGAACACTTAAACAACAGAATATAGCTCCAAATAAATCAAACTTCTGTGAAATCAAACTGTCCACTTAGGAAGCAACACTGATTGACAATCAATTTCACATGCTGTTGTGCAAATGGAATAGACAATAGATGGAAATTATTGGCAATTATCAAGACACCCTCAATAAAGGAGTGGTTCTGCAGACCACATCTCAGTACCAATGCTTTCTGGCTGATGTTTTGGTCACTTTTGAATGTTGGTTGTGCTTTTGTAACATACCTGGCGGCGTCCTTGCATAGTGGTCCATCTCCCACTGTGCAAGAGCGCGCACTTGATCTCCAGTCCAGTCTGCTAGCCTGGCTTCCCTCCATGCTGTCTGCTTACCTCTGTTTCTGCTGCTTAAGGGCGGCGCCCGATCACTTCCTGTTTCTTGTACCTGCTGCGGGCACACCCCTTGTGCGTCCTCAGCCTATTGCTGTCTGTCATCTGGTATTTAACCCACCTGCTCCAATGAATCCCTGCCTGAGCATTGTGTTTCATTCAGTGTGCTCTTTCACTCTGAATGTGCCAGGTCCCTTTCTGTGTTTGCTTGTCTGCCTTTCCTGGAGGCTGTATTTCCAGGCCTGTCTGAACACGCTCCTAGCCTGTTCCTCCCGCCTTCTAGGGGCTGCATACCTAGACCGCTCCTGTATCTTGCTACTGTGTCTGTTCTTGTCTGTATACTCTTCTAGCCTGTTTCCTGTGTTTCTCTATGTCCGTACCTTTCCTTTTTCTGCAGAGTCTGAACTCGTACCTAACTCCTGCTCGTTGTCTCTGAACTTCCGTTTGTGAGTTTGTGGTCCACTCGCTACTTCACTGCAAGTACCCTGTGGGTATCTTGTTCTGCTTTTCCCTTCCTGCCTGTTCCGTGTGTACAGAGCCCTGTCCCCCCTGCTCTGCCTTGCTCACCGCTCCGGCAGTCTCGCTCCGCTCTGACCCTTTGCTCACTGCTCCGGCAGTCTCGCTCCGCTCTGACCCTTTGCTCACGGCTCCGGCAGTCTCGCTCCGCTCTGACTCCTTGCTCACTGCTCCGGCAGTCTCGCTCAGCTCTGACCCTTTGCTCACCACTCCAGGCGGCCTCGTCCTGCTCTACTCTCGCTCACCGCTCCAGGCGGCCTCGTCCTGCTCTACTCTCGCTCACCGCTCCAGGCGGCCTCGTCCTGCTCTACTCTCGCTCACCGCTCCAGGCGGCCTCGTCCTGCTCTACTCTCGCTCACCGCTCCAGGCGGCCTCGTCCTGCTCTACTCTCGCTCACCGCTCCAGGCGGCCTCGTCCTGCTCTACTCTCGCTCACCGCTCCAGGCGGCCTCGTCCTGCTCTACTCTCGCTCACCGCTCTTGGCGGTCTAGTCTAGCCCTGCTCTCGCTCACCACTCTGGGCGGCCTTACTCTGCTGTGTTTGTCCGCCACATCTGTGGTTCTGTTCCTGAGTCCCCGTGTGTATTGGGTCCTATCCCGCCTGTGTTCCTACCTGCTAGTGACTCCCTGTCTGCACTCTAGCCGTGCTTGCCTGTACCCCCCTGCCTGCATACCAGTCGTGCCTGCCTATACCCACCAGTCTGTGTGCCAGCCTAACCTGTCTGTTCCTGTATTCCCCTGTGTGGGTCAACAGCCGTGTCCGGGGTCTGTCCTGGAGTAGCACCTGGTCCCTCTGCTCGGTTCCTCCCTGGTGCACTGGCGTCGTATGCCGTCGTGCGACCCTGGTCGGATCGGGTGAATACCTAGTTACGCCCCTCCAGGCATTCACTCTCCGGCACGGTCCAGTGGAATCACACGCACACGCCGCTCAGCCCGGGCGTGTGCATTACAGCATGCTCAGGCCATGGTTCCCGTTGAGCCCCACGGCCTTCGCTCTCTGAGACGTTTTTCCAGCGAATACGTGCATTAAAAATAAATTTAAAAAAAATATATATATATTTTTTTTCTTTAGCCGAGTTCCAGGCGAATTACGCACCCGTCCAGATGGATCTTTTTGCACTCGTTCCTGCGGATCCGCCACGGTACTATGGGGATCCAAGACTGAGTTGTGCATTTGTGGAGCAATGCATGCTACACTTCAAGTTCTACCCTCTTTGTTTTCCCACCGATCGGGTTAAGGTGGGATTCATGATGTCTTACCTAATGGGTGATGCCTTGGAATGGATCAACCCCCTATGGGAAGCACAGGATCCTATCCTCCTGGACCTTCAGGCCTTCCTGGTGGCCTTTCTAATGGTCTTCGATGACCCTAATCCAGAGGCTCCTGCTGAAGCTTCACTTTCCAATAACCCGGAGCAGCCCCGTTGGGTAATGTGTGTGGGTAGCGCACTAGTCCTCCTGCCCGAAGAAACTACTGCCCACCCAGAATCCACACAGGATGACTACGCTCTCCGGAATACTTCTCCCAACCTCAAGAGGCAGTCCAGACGTGCTAGGCGTAGAGGCAAGCCGTCACGCCTGGGTCTGTCCTCCCAAAGACCTACTGATCCCAACCTTGAAGTCCCTGCTGAAGCTTCATTTCCCTGTATCCCGGAGCAGCCCCTACGTGTAATATGCGTGGGTAGCGCACCTGTTCTCCTGCCCGAAGAGACTTCTGCCCACCTAGAATCCTCCGGGATACCACCTGATGACAAATGGAGAGAGACTTCCCTACACCCGGTACCCGATACTTCGTCCGCTCCGTCCTGTGAGCCTGACAATGGGTACCTAAAAGCGGTAGTTGACCCCGAGTCTCTACACCCCTCCGACCAGGCGGAGGACCTCCAGTTGTCTCCAGAACCCTTCGGGGTGCTACCTGGTAGCAAATGGACAGAGTCTTCCCTATACTTTGTACCTGATACCTCGCCTGCTTCGTTCAGTGAGTCCGACCTAGTGTACTCCGAAGCAGAGGTTATCCCCGAGTCTCTACACCCCTCCGACCAGGAGAAGGACCTCCAGTTGTCTCCTGAACCCTTCGGGGTGCTACCTGATAGCGAATGGACAGAGACTCTCCTATACTCGGTACCTGATACCTCGCCCGCTTCTTCCAGTGAGTCCGACCTAGTGTACTCCGAAGCAGAGGTTATCCCCGAGTCTCTACACCCCTCCGACCCGGCGGAGGACCCCCAGTTGTTTCCTGAATCCTCCGGGGTACCACCTGATAACAAAGAGACAGTGACTTTTCTACACCTTGTACCTGATACCTCGCCCATTTCATCCTGTGAGCTCGACAAGATGTACCCCGAAGCAGAGGTTACCCCCGCGTCTCTGCACCCCTCCAACCCGGCAGAGGGCTTCCAGTTGTCTCCTGAACCCTCTGTGGTGCTACCTGATAATAAGTGGAGAGAGACTTCCTTGTGTGCTGTTCCTGGTACTCCACCCGTTTCATCTGTTGCTGAGGATGGCTGGATAGGAGGTAGCATCCTAGCTACCCAGAGGAGACCAGTTTTTCCTGTGGACAGTGGTAGTGATCCCCTTGAAGTGAAGGATTGGCCCTCGAATTCCCTGCAGAACATTCTGGCAGGCCTGAAGAAGAGGGGGCGTAAGGGGGGGGGTACTGTAACATACCTGGCGGCGTCCTTGCATAGTGGTCCATCTCCCACTGTGCAAGAGCGCGCACTTGATCTCCAGTCCAGTCTGCTAGCCTGGCTTCCCTCCATGCTGTCTGCTTACCTCTGTTTCTGCTGCTTAAGGGCGGCGCCCGATCACTTCCTGTTTCTTGTACCTGCTGCGGGCACACCCCTTGTGCGTCCTCAGCCTATTGCTGTCTGTCATCTGGTATTTAACCCAGCTGCTCCAATGAATCCCGGCCTGAGCATTGTGTTTCATTCAGTGTGCTCTTTGACTCTGAATGTGCCAGGTCCCTTTCTGTGTTTGCTTGTCTGCCTTTCCTGGAGGCTGTATTTCCAGGCCTGTCTGAACACGCTCCTAGCCTGTTCCTCCCGCCTTCTAGGGGCTGCATACCTAGACCCGCTCCTGTATCTTGTCTGTCCTGTCTGAACACGCTCCTAGCCTGTTCCTCCCGCCTTCTAGGGGCTGCATACCTAGACCCGCTCCTGTATCTTGCTACTGTGTCTGTTCTTGTCTGTATACTCTTCTAGCCTGTTTCCTGTGTTTCTCTATGTCCGTACCTTTCCTTTTTCTGCAGAGTCTGAACTCATACCTAACTCCTGCTCGTTGTCTCTGTACTTCCGTTTGTGAGTTTGTGGTCCACTCGCTACTTCACTGCAAGTACCCTGTGGGTATCTGGTTCTGCCTTTCCCTTCCTGCCTGTTCCGTGTGTACAGAGCCCTGTCCCCCCTGCTCTGCCTTGCTCACTACTCTGGCAGTCTCGCTCCGCTCTGCCCTTTTCTCACTGCTCCGGCAGTCTCGCTCCGCTCTGACCCTTTGCTCACTGCTCCGGCAGTCTCGCTCCGCTCTGACCCTTTGCTCACTGCTCCGGCAGTCTCGCTCCGCTCTGACCCTTTGCTCACTGCTCCGGCAGTCTCGCTCCGCTCTGACCCTTTGCTCACTGCTCCGGCAGTCTCGCTCAGCTCTGACCCTTTGCTCACTGCTCCGGCAGTCTCGCTCCGCTCTGACCCTTTGCTCACTGCTCCGGCAGTCTCGCTCCGCTCTGACCCTTTGCTCACCGCTCCAGGCGGCCTCGTCCTGCTCTACTCTTGCTCACCGCTCCAGACGGCCTCGTCCTGCTCTACTCTTGCTCACCGCTCCAGGCGGCCTCGTCCTGCTCTACTCTTGCTCACCGCTCCAGGCGGCCTCGTCCTGCTCTACTCTTGCTCACCGCTCCAGGCGGCCTCGTCCTGCTCTACTCTTGCTCACCGCTCCAGGCGGCCTCGTCCTGCTCTACTCTTGCTCACCGCTCCAGGCGGCCTCGTCCTGCTCTACTCTTGCTCACCGCTCCAGGCGGCCTCGTCCTGCTCTACTCTTGCTCACCGCTCCAGACGGCCTCGTCCTGCTCTACTCTTGCTCACCGCTCCAGACGGCCTCGTCCTGTTCTACTCTTGCTCACCGCTCCAGGCGGCCTCGTCCTGCTCTACTCTCGCTCACCGCTCTTGGCGGTCTCGTCTTGCCCTGCTCTCGCTCTGGGCAGCCTTACTCTGCTGTGTTTGTCTGCCACATCTGTGGTTCTGTTCCTGAGTCCCAGTGGGTCCTATCCCGCCTGTGTCCCTACCTGCTAGTGCCTCCCTGTCTGCACTCTAGCCGTGCTTGCCTGTACCCCCCTGCCTGCATACCTGCCTGCCTGCATACCAGTCGTGCCTGCCTATACCCACCAGTCTGTGTGCCAGCCTAACCGGTCTGTTCCTGTATTCCCCTGTGTGGGTCCACAGCCGTGTCCGGGGTCTGTCCTGGAGTAGCACCTGGTCCCTATGCTCGGTTCCTCCTTGGTGCACTGGCGTCGTATGCCGTCGTGCGACCCTGGTCGGATCGGGTGAATAACTAGTTACGCCCCTCCAGGCATTCACTCTCCGGCACGGTCCAGTGGAATCACACGCACACGCCGCTCAGCCCGGGCGTGTGCATTACAGCTTTCACACTTGTGGTAGCACGAGACGGACTTTACAACCCACAGAGGTTGCTCAAGTAGTGCAGCTCATCCAGGATGGCACATCAATGCGAGCTGTGGCAAGAAGGTTTGCTGTGTCTGTCAGCGTAGTGTCCAGAGGCTGGAGGCGCTACCAGGAGACAGGCCAGTACACCAGGAGATGTGGAGAGGGCCGTAGGAGGGCAACAACCCAGCAGCAGGACCGCTACCTCCACCTTTGTGCAAGGAGGAACAGGAGGAGCACTGCCAGAGCCCTGCAAAATTACCACAGCAGGCCACAAATGTGCATGTGTCTGCACAAACGGTTAGAAACTGACTCCAGGAGGATGGTATGAGGGCCCGACGTCCACAGATGGGGGTTGTGCTCACAGCCCAACACCATGCAGGACACTTGGCATTTGTCACAGAACACCAGGATTGGCAAAGTCACCACTGGCGCCCTGTGCTCTTCACAGATGAAAGCAGGTTCACACTGAGCAAATGAGACGTGACAGAGTCTGGAGACGCCGTGGAGAGTGATCTGCTGCCTGCAACATCCTTCAGAATGACCGGTTTGGCAGTTGGTCAGTAATGGTGTGGGGTGGCATTTCTTTGGAGGGCCGCACAGCCCTCCATGTGCTCGCCAGAGGTAGCCTAACTGCCATTAGATACAGAGATGAGATCCTCAGACCCCTTGTGAAACCATATGCTGGTGTGGTTGGCCCTGGGTTCCTCCTAATGCAGGACAATGCCAGACCTCATGTGGCTGGACTGTGTCAGCAGTTCCTGAAAGATGAAGGCATTGAAGCTATGGACTGGCCCGCCTGTTCCCCAGACCAGAATCCAATTGAGCACATCTGGGACATCATGTCTTGCTCCATCCACCACTGTCCAGGAGTTGGCGGATGCTTTAGTCCAGGTCTGGGAGGAGATCCCACAGGAGACCATCCGCAACATCATCAGGAGCATACCCAGGCATTGTAGAGAGGTCATACAGGCACGTGGAGGCCACACACAATACTGAGCCTCATTTTGACTTGTTTTAAGGACATTACATCAATGTTGGATCAGCGTGTAGTATGTTTTTCCACTTTAATTTTGGGGGTGACTCTAAATCCAGGCCTCCATTGGTTAATAAATTTGATTTCCATTGATGATTTTTGTGTGATTTTGTTGTCAGCACATTCACCTTTGTACAGAACAAAGTATTCAATGAGAATATTTCATTCATTCAGATCTAGGATGTGTTATTTGAGTGTTCCCTTTATTTTTTTGAGCAGTGTATGTATGTATGTATGTACAGTACAGACCAAAAGTTTGGACACACCTCATTTAAAGATTTTTCTGTATTTTCATGACTATGTAAATTGCACATTCACACTGAAGGCATCAAAACTATGAATTAACACATGTGGAATTATATACTTAACAAAAAAGTGTGAAACAACTGAAAATATGTCTTATATTCTAGGTTCTTCAAAGTAGCCACCTTTTGCTTTGATGACTGCTTTGCACACTCTTGGCATTCTCTTGATGAGCTTCAAGAGATAGTCACCAGAAATGGTCTTCCAACAATCTTGAAGGAGTTCCCAGAGATGCTTAGCACTTGTTGGCCCTTTTGCCTTCACTCTGCGGTCCAGCTCCCCCCAAACCATCTCGATTGGGTTCAGGTCTGGTGACTGTGGAGGTCAGGTCATCTGGCGTAGCACCCCATCACTCCCCTTCTTGGTCAAATAGCCCTTACACAGCCTGGAGGTGTGTTTGGGGTCATTGTCCTGTTGAAAAATAAATGATGGTCCAACTAAACGCAAACCGGATGGAATAGCATGCCGTACCGCTGCAAGATGCTGTGGTAGCCATGCTGGTTCAGTATGCCTTCAATTTTGAATATATCCCCAACAGTGTCACCAGCAAAGCACCCCCACACCATCACACCTCCTCCTCCATGCTTCACGGTGGGAACCAGGCATGTAGAGTCCATCCGTTCACCTTTTCTGCGTCGCACAAAGACACGGTGGTGGGAACCAAAGATCTCAAATTTGGACTCATCAGACCAAAGCACAGATTTCCACTGGTCTAATGTCCATTCCTTGTGTTCTTTAGCCCAAACTTGTCTCTTCTGCTTGTTGCCTGTCCTTAGCAGTGGTTTCCTAGCAGCTATTTTACCATGAAGGCCTGCTGCACAAAGTCTCCTCTTAACAGTTGTTGTAGAGATGTGTCTGCTGCTAGAACTCTGTGTGGCATTGACCTGGTCTATAATCTGAGCTGCTGTTAACCTGCGATTTCTGAGGCTGCTGACTCGGATAAACTTATCCTCAGAAGCAGAGGTGACTCTTGGTCTTCCTTTCCTGGGGCGGTCCTCATGTGAGCCAGTTTCTTTGTAGCGCTTGCTGGTTTTTACAACTGCACTTGGGGATACTTTCAAAGTTTGCCAAATTTTTCGGACTGACTGACCTTCATTTCTTAAAGTAATGATGGCCACTCGTTTTTCTTTACTTAGCTGCTTTTTTCTTGCCATAATACAAATTCTAACAGTCTATTCAGTAGGACTATCAGCTGTGTATCCACGTGACTTCTGCACAACACAACAGATGGTCCCAACCCCATTTATAAGGCAAGAAATCCCACTTATTAAACCTGACAGGGCACACCTGTGAAGTGAAAACCATTTCCGGTGACAACCTCTTGAAGCTCATCAAGAGAATGCCATGTGTTAATTCATAGTTTTGATGCCTTCAGTGTGAATGTACAATTTTCAAAGTCATGAAAATCCAGAAAAATCTTTAAATGAGGTGTGTCCAAACTTTTGGTCTGTACTGTACATACATACATACACTGCTCAAAAAAATAAAGGGAACCCTGAAATAACACATCCTAGATCTGAATGAATGAAATATTCTCATTGAATACTTTGTTCTGTACAGAGGTATGTGCTCTCCAGAGGTAGCCTGACTGCCATTAGGTACCGAGATGAGATCCTCAGACCCCTTGTAAGACCATATGCTGGTGCGGTTGGCCCTGGGTTCCTCCTAATGCAGGACAATGCCAGACCTCATGTGGCTGGAGTGTGTCAGTTGTTCCTGCAAGATGAAGGCATTGAAGCTATGGACTGGCCCGCCCATTCCCCAGACCTGAATCCGATTGAGCACATCTGGGACATCATGTCTCGCTCCATCCACCAACGTCACGTTGCACCACAGACTGTCCAGGAGTTGGCGGAAACTTTAGTCCAGGTCGGGGAGGAAATCCCACAGGAGACCATCCACAACCTCATCAGGAGCATGCCCAGGCATTGTAGGGAGGTCATACACAATACTGAGCCTCATTTTGACTTGTTTTAATTAAGGACATTACATCAAAGTTGGATCAGCCTATAGTGTGTTTTTTCCACTTTAATTTTGGGGGTGACTCCAAATCCAGGCCTCCATTGGTTAATAAATTTGATTTCCATTGATGATTTTTGTGTGATTTTGTTGTCAGCACATTCAACTTTGTACAGAACAAAGTATTCAATGAGAATATTTCATTCATTCAGATCTAGGATGCGTTATTTGAGTGTTCCCTTTATTTTTTTGAGCAGTATATATATATTTTACAACTTCTTTTTTTTTTTTTACTCTTTTTTCACTTAGTCCCACTTTTAGCACTCTGAGCACAGTTATAAGGTATAGCAGTGCAGGATCACTGCTATACCTCATAACTGTCAGTGCAGGATCACGGCTATACCTCATAACTGTCAGTGCAGAATCACTGCTATACCTCATAACTGTCAGTGCAGGATCACTGCTATACCTCATAACTGTCAGTGCAGGATCACTGCTATACCTCATAACTGTCAGTGCAGGATCACTGCTATACCTCATAACTGTCAGTGCTGAAGACACAAGTTAGCTTCATCATGCACTGCGCATGATCACTAACTTGCTGGTGCCTGGTGACCCGGATCATGTCGACATCAGGTCACCATGGCAACAATCGGGACCCTGTGATGACGTCACAGGGTCTCCGATCCAAGAACAGATGGGCTTCTGTCCCTTTGCCGGCTCGCTAAATGCTGCGATCGCAGCATTTAGGGGGTTAAAGTGCCGAGAGAGGTGCAGGACCGCTCCTGGCACAGAGTCTCAGCTGTCAGAATCAGCTGACACCATGCTGCGATCGTGCGCGCCGAGACCTAATAATTACGTACCTGGTCCATAAGGCCCAGGGACGTATTATTACGCCTCACGTCAGAAAGGGGTTAGAATATAAATAGTGGCATGGAAATATAAAAAAAAGGCTTCACATAAAAAAAGAAAATCAAAAGTGTAATTTTCGAACAAGACATTCCCTTTAACCCCCTCACCCCTGGTCCATTTTCTGTTTTCGCATTTTCGTTTTTTGCTCCCCTTCATCCCAGAGCCATAGCGTTTTTATTTTTTGGTCAATATGGCCATGTGAGGGCTTGTTTTTTGCGGATGAGTTGTACTTTTGACCGAAACAATTGGTTTTACCATATCATGTACTGGAAAACGGGAAAAAAATTCCAAGTGTGGTGAAATTGCAAAAAAAGTGCAATTCCACAATTGTTTTTTTGATTTGTTTTTTTACCATGTTCAGTAAATGCTAAAACTGGCCTGCCATTATAATTCTCCAGGTCATTACGAGTTGGCAGATACCAAACATGTATAGGTTCTTTTTTATTTACAGGTGCATCTGAAAAAATTAGAATATCATCAAAAAGTTAATTTCAGTTTTTCAATACAAAAAATGAAACTCATTATATAGAGTCATTACAAACAGAGTGATCTATTTCACGTGTTTTTCTATTAAAGAAGTTGTCCACTACTTTATATGAACCCCCCAATCTATCCCCACGGGGCCCAGAAGTGTTTTTGTAAATACCTTGCAGTACCTTTTCTGCCTCTGAGCGGCGCTATCGCTGGCCACTCAGAGGCATCACGTGACCAGTCACTGATGTCACGTCAAGTGAGGAGTGACATCAGTGACGCGCTCCTCGCGGTGGACTCTGGGCGGCGTTAACCCGTGCATCACACCCATCATCCACCGCGCGTTTTACCAGTGAATGAGGAGAGGGAGAGCGCACGGTGGATGCCAGGTGTGATGCACGGGGTAACCCCGCCCACAGCCCAGCAGCCACCAGTGGAACGCGGAAGAGAGAGACCCCCGGCTGCAGCCTGGACTTGTCGTGACGTCAGCAGATGTCAGAGCCGACTGCAGCCGGGGGTCACGTGATGCCCGTGAGCGGCCAGTGACAGCGCCGCTCACAGGCGGAAAAGGCACCACAAAGTATTTAGAGAAACACTTATGGGTCCTGGCGGAATACATTGGGGGATCATATAAAGTAGTGGACAACCCCTTTAATGTTGATGATTATGGCTTACAGCCAATGAAAACACAAAAGTCATTATCTCAGTAAATTAGAATACTTTATAACAACAGCTTGAAAAATGTTTTTAAAATCCGAAATGTTGGCCTACTGAAATGTATGTTCAGTATATGCACTCAATACTTGGTCGGGGCTCCTTTTGCATCAATTACTGCATCAATGCGGCGTGTCATGGAGGCGATCAGCCTGTGGCACTGCTGAGGTGTTATGGAAGCCCAGGTTGCTTTGATAGCGGCCTTCAGCTTGTCTGCATTGTTGGGTCTGGTGTCTCTCATCTTCCTCTTGACAATATCCTATAGATTCTCTAAGGGGTTAAGGTCAGGTGAGTTTGCTGGCCAATCAAGCACAGTGATACTGTTGTTATTAAAACAGGTATTGGAACTTTTGGCAGTGTGAACAGGTGTCAAGTCCTGCTGGAGAATGAAATTTCCATCTCCAAAAAGCTTGGGGGAAGCATGAAGTGCTCTAAAATTTCCTGGTAGACGGCTGCGCTGACTTTGGTCATGATAAAACACAGTGGACCTACACCAGCAGATGACATGGCTCCCCAAACCATCACTGATTGTGGAAACTTCACACTACACCTCAAGCAGCTTGGATTGTGGCCTCTCCACTCTTCCTTCAGACTCTGGGACCTTGTGGAGTGTCAATGACTGCCTTCTGGACATCTGTCAAGTCAGCAGTCTTTCCCATGATTGTGGAGCCTACTGAAACAGACTAAGGAACCTTTTTTAGATGCTTAGGTAGCCTTTGCAGGTGTTTTTTGTTAATTATTCTAGTTTACTGAGATTATGACTTTTGTGTTTTCATTGGCTGTAAGCCATAATCATCAACATTAACAGAAATAAACACTTGAAATAGATCACTCTGTAATGACTCTATAATATATGAGTTCCACTTTTTGTATTGAAGAACTGAAATAAATTAACTTTTTGATGATATTCTAATTTAGTGAGATGCACCTGTAAGTGGTGGAAAAAAAAAATCCAAAGTTTGCTTAAAAAAAAAAAAATATATCAGCATTTTCCAAGACCCGTAGCGTCTTCATTTTCCAGGATCTGGGGCCGGGTGAGGGCTTACTTTTTGCGTGTCGAGCTAACGTTTTTATTGATATCATTTTGGGATAGATCCAATGTTTTGATCACGCGTTATTGCATGTTACTGTAATGTTGCGCCAACCAAAAGAAAAACCCATAATTCAGGCATTTTGATATTTTTTCTCGTTACGCCGTTTACCGATCGGATTAATTCTTTTTATACATGATAGATCGGGCAATTCTGAAGGCGGCAATACCAAATATGTGTATATATTTTTTTAATGTTTTATTTTAAATGAGGCGAAAGGTGGGTGATTTAAACTTTTATATATTTTTAGTTTTAATATTTTTAAACACTTTTTTTTTTACTTTACACTTGCTTCAATAGTCTCCATGGGAGACTAGAAGCTGCGATCATCAGATCACCTGTGTGTAGCAGAAATGCTCACTTGCTATGAGTGCCGAGCGCTGGGCGACATTCATAGCATCCTGGCATCTCATAACATCTGCATCTCCTTCAGAACCCGGGTTGTCATGCCAACCCATCGGTGACCCGCGGTCATGTGACATGGGCGCCGATGGCAGGACTTATGACGTCCTTCCATCGTGGCCATGTTAAATGCCGCTGTCAGAGATTGACAGCGGCATTTAACATGTTAACAGCCACGGGTTTATCGCGATTCCATCCGCGGCTGTTAGGGGCACATGACAGCTGATCAGATCAGCTGTCATGTCCCATGAAAGGTGCGGGCTCATCACCGGAGCCTGCGCCGGTCACAAAATAAAAATGATACCAATCATGAGAAATCTAGTATAGAAGCCATATGCAAATGAAGCTGGAAGTGCACTGTGGGTGTGTCAATGAAAAAAAATAACTTAGGCTAGGTCTTCCAAATTCAGTGACACAGCCCTAGTGCACTTCCAGCTTCATTTGCATATGGCTTCTATGCTAGATTTCTCATAACTAGCACATTGGACCTATGCAAAAAAAAAGGTATTATTTTATTGAGGGACAATGTCTATAGAGCCAATTCACTACTTGCATATGTAAAAACGTGCTGACAGGTTCCCTTTGGTATTAAACCATAAAATTGATCACATATGAGTGAGTGATAATATCTGATTTACTCCTATCAGATAAATCAGATATTATTAGTGATGCCCACACTAATTGTGCTGCGACTAAATGAAATTCTACAGTGGAAGCCTTTCCGAAAGAATGAAGCCTGTTACAGCAACAAAGGAGAACAATTACATAAGGTATATTCATACATATTGATCGGATGCGGAAATTTCTGTAAGTGAAAATCCCTAACATACGTATTAATGGGTTTTTTCAGCAGCAGACTTCAGTTTCCTCCCACATTCAAAAAACATATACTGATGGGTAATCTAGGAGCCAAGCTTGCCCTACAGCCAAGACAAATAAGGCAGTTATGTGTTTCATCATTTATGGGTTTGCATTTCTATGAGCAACCCACCATTGTACACAGTACAGAATACCGTGGGACAGCCCTTTTGATGGGACGAGCCCAACATCTACATGCGGGACAGCCCTTTTGATGGGACGAGCCCAACATCTACATGCGGGACAGCCCTTTTGATGGGACGAGCCCAACATCTACATGCGGGTCAGCCCTTTTGATGGGACGAGCCCAACATCTACATGCGGGACAGCCCTTTTAATGGGACGAGCCCAACATCTACATGCGGGACAGCCCTTTTGATGGGACGAGCCCGACATCTACATGCGGGACAGCCCTTTTAATGGGACGAGCCCGACATCTACATGCGGGACAGCCCTTTTGATGGGACGAGCCCGACATCTACATGCGGGACAGCCCTTTTGATGGGGCGAGCCCGACATCTACATGCGGGACAGCCCTTTTGATGGGGCGAGCCCGACATCTACATGCGGGACAGCCCTTTTGATGGGGCGAGCCCGACATCTACATGCGGGACAGCCCTTTTGATGGGACGAGCCCAACATCTACATGCGGGACAGCCCTTTTGATGGGACAAGCCCAACATCTACATGCGGGACAGCCCTTTTGATGGGACGAGCCCAACATCTACATGCGGGACAGCCCTTTTGATGGGACGAGCCCAACATCTACATGCGGGACAGCCCTTTTGATGGGACGAGCCCGACATCTACATGCGGGACAGCCCTTTTGATGGGGCGAGCCCGACATCTACATGTGGGACAGCCCTTTTGATGGGGCGAGCCCGACATCTACATGCGGGACAGCCCTTTTGATGGGGCGAGCCCGACATCTACATGCGGGACAGCCCTTTTGATGGGGCGAGCCCGACATCTACATGCGGGACAGCCCTTTTGATGGGGCGAGCCCGACATCTACATGCGGGACAGCCCTTTTGATGGGGCGAGCCCGACATCTACATGCGGGACAGCCCTTTTGATGGGGCGAGCCCGACATCTATATGCAGGACAGCCCTATTGATGGGGCGAGGCCGACATCTACATGCGGGACAGTCCTATTGATGGGGCGAGCCCGACATCTACATGCAGGACAGCGCTATTCATGGGACGAGCCCGACATCTACATGCGGGACAGCCCTATTGATGGGGCGAGCCCAACATCTACATGCGGGACAGCGCTATTGATGGGGCGAGCCCGATATCTACATGCTGTCCAATCAAATCTGCTAGCATGTGCATTAAATAAGTAGAACTGACAACAAACTGAACTCCTGACAAACATGGCTAGATTTGGACATTATAATGATGATGATTGGTTTCTTATAAAAGGGTTGCCTCAACACGACAACCACTTTCCATATGTATCATAAAGGCATATAGCTGTCATAGAGAGGATTTTACTCTGTGTTGTATTTCTTCCACAAGCTTTGGAAGACTCAACTCAATCATGATAAGAGGTCAATCTAATAAAAGCATATTGTATGTACAATGGCAGGGAAAAGGAGCAGTTACACCAAAAGGATGTACATCAATCATGATGGTCGAGGGCAGTTTATCCTCTATATACAGCAGCAGGGGATTCCAGCCACACAACACTCACTGGAATGGGGATCCCGAGCACCCTTCCTTCACCAGCAGATGTGTGATGAGGAGCAGTTTTTATAGTCCAGCATGCATGCTAGTGCTCCAGAGAATCTCTGTACTAGTGAACTGTTGGGGACCCCATGGTCATTTATCGCTTATACTGTGAATTCTAAGATTGGTATATGGGGAAGACCTCTCAAAACACAACCCATAGGAAAATATATTTCACTTGAGAAATATTACTAAAACACAGCAAAAATCAGTAGCACAAATACTTTCTGTGCCAAACAGCTCAATCATTAAACACAGACTGAAGATAATACGATGTTACTTCACATATAGGGTGGGCAACAAGTCTCCACCCAATGCACAGTACTCAGTTCAGCTCAATCAGTCCAAAGAAAGAATATGTGTCTAAGATTTCAGAAAGACACGAAGAGAGGGGAACTATGACAAGATGCTGACATCCCCCCCAACCTACTGTCTCCTTCCCCACCATCCTGTAGAATGTAAGCCTGCATGGGCCGGGTCCTCTTCCCTCTGTACCAGTCTATCATTGTTAGTTTGTGTACTGTAAGTGATATCTGTATCTGGTTTGTAACCCCTCCTTATGTACAGCCCCATGGAATTAATGGTGCTATATAAATAAATAATCATAATAATAATTTAATGGGATTATTACATAAGCAGATGGCTAAAGAAATATGCAGACCATGACATGTACAGGATAGAAGCATGTAACACCACAGAGCTGACAAATGACTGGACAAAGACGCCCACACATATACGTAATAAATCCTTCCCAAACTTCCGAATCTCCTCCTAAACAAAGACGGAATCTGCGTATGTTCTCCACCACACCAATACGACCTCAGGGCCAAGCAGCATGAACACAGCAGAGATCTTCTCACTGTCCCCAGATCTGGATGCTTGATGGCTCTCATTGCTCTATGAAATGTCATAGACCTGTTTTCTCCAGTCACTGCTGATACAATTTCTTGGAGGGTGTGATTCTACATGGTCTACTATTATCATGACACATACATGTGGCATCAAGAAAGTCATGATCCAGTTACATTAATCTGCAGAATAGAAATGTCACCATCCGTCACAAGAAGGTACAGTAAGAAATTCATGCAGTGGTCCCTCTGGATGTCTGGTGAAGACCATCCTTCTTTTTAAGATATTTTTTACTTGTAAGTAGAGTTGAGCGTAAATGACTATTGTGATATGACTGATTTGTCATTTGTGCTGGTTGCATGTTTGGCTAATACTACAGTGTGTAATATATATATATATATATATATATACACACATACATACATACATACACACACTACAGTATAGTTTAATGCAAACATTCATAAAGGGAATTCTACATTTTGCTTACAGTCCATAGACTGTTAGGGGATCCACAGACCCCATACTAGAAACACCTAAACTAATATAAGAGGCAGGAGCTGTATGCATCTACTATTTTATTTTGACTGGTGCCTAATTTTCTAAGGAATATTTTTTCTTAAAATATTTTACAGAATAAATTAATTCTGACTTATAATAGCAGCCAAAGCATCTACTGTAGGGATTTAAAGACTCTAGATTGTAACACACGTGGAAGAGGAGCGGGGTTAGAAACACATGGCTGCTTTCCTCCGGGAACAGCACCACTCTTGTCTACAGGTTGTGTGCGGTATTGCATTGTCAGCCTCATTCACTTTAATAGAGTGGAGCTATTATACCAGACAGATATCATTCATAGGAGTGTCAGCCATGCTGTTCAAGGCATAGACAACCCCTTTAAGCATCAGATGAAGTGACTAATTTGTCACTTCAGCACCATGGACAGTACTTAGAGGCCACAAATATTGCTTTCAGTTGTTTACCTCTGGAGTAAATCTCCAGTCAGCACCATGGACAGCTGCAGTACATGGATATTTGTTTACACATAAATTAAAAGCAAAGCCACAAAAACAAGAATTAAAATTCCCCCAAAAATTCAAGAATTAATACAGCAAAAAAGGGAACAGTATTTACCTGCCCAAATCTCAGAACTAATGCAGCAAACCCATATAATAAAGATGGAGGCAACACAGATGCAAATTACTGATGAGACAACCACTCACAACCTACCAGTTCATGGAGGGGGTGATTGCTTAGTATTAGGATTGCACAAAAAAAAGCTTGTATAGGGTGCTGATCACACACAGCCATATTATTAGATTAGGCTGCCCAGCACTATCTAAGTGCACCCCATGAGGCCAGACACTCCAGTTTACAAGACCAACACTTACGGGCCTGGCTGCACCCTGAATAACAAGAAAGTCTTTTTTTGAGTGCAGTTTTAATACTAAGCAGTCACCCCCTCCGTGAACTGGTATGCTGTGAGTGGTTGTCTCATCAGTATATTGCACCTGTGTTGCCGCCATCTTTACTATATGGGTTTGCTGCATTAGTTCTGAGACTTGGGCAGGTATACACGGTTCCCATTTTTGCTGTGTTAATTCTTGTTTACACATAAGTATAGGGATTAGCAGTAAAAGCCGGTTACAGGTTCTCTCATTACATGCAACTGAGGAAAGGGGATTTGGCGACTATAATACTGACATGAGTCCGACCAGGCCAAGCACAAAGGCTAAACCTGCTTGTATGGGAATCTTTTACATGTACATAAGATTAAGCGTCCTTCTCATGTCTCCCCAATACCAGTGATCGCTCGTTCACACCTTCAGATGGAACTGGTGGCCGCGTTTATGGCATACATTATTTCTGTAATATAGAAGGTGCAGTTGTGTACAGAGGTATCACACAAATATGCTTAGCTCAGATAGATACAGTGTCAGCATGTTGGGGCAAACAGAAGACAACTTATAATAGTCCCTAGTCACTGTTAGAATTACACAGCTTGCCAACCATTACATTTTACTGTCAACTGTGGGGTTACAAAGTTTTCGCATGTTCAAATTGGCCATAGGAGAAGCTCATAAACTCACAGAAATCTCTTCCTGAATTATGCCAACATACCCTAGTATGACTCCTCAATGAATGACCCTGGCACCTCCTAACTGGCATCAGCTCGTTACACATGTAAAGGAAAGAGCACATTATCCAGAAAAAAGGGGTCCTCAATAGATGTAGGAGAGGAATGAGAACAGAAAGCAGGTGAATGGCTGAAGCCTACATAAACATCAAGTACATTGCAACCTTGAACAGCAGCAGGAGAGGGAGGAGAGAGCTGCTAACCCATTCCATGCTGGAGGGACCTGTAGAGGAGGCCTAACTGCAGCAGAGAACGTGGAGGATACACACCCCTGAAATGTCTCCTCAGACTTCCTTCTACCTAGCAATAATGCAGATGTCCTCCTAACAATGGCTCTACTCCACACTGCCCTGTACATGACAGATGTCATCTTCTGTAGCCTAACTTGCCTCAATGTCCGGTGGCATGCTTCAGCATTGATTTGCATGCAAGGACAGTGATGACAGAAAGGAAGTTGGCAAGCGGCATGAAAAGAAGGCTTGTATTGCCATTCAGGCCATCTGATCATGATGCTCATAACAATGCGGTCTCTCCAGCATGTCTAGGTCCCACACAAAGCAGACAAGCCCAATGACCTTCTAATGTCCCTTTAAATCTTCAAGTGGCAGCACTGCAAAACCACACTCTGACCTCCATTAATGCCCGATCACGGGAGAGAACCATGTCCCAGCCTGGTATACGGAGTTAGCACCATGTCTTCAGTAACCAATCACTGCAGGCACCTATAAGCACCAGAATAGAGTTGTTCTGCACTGGGCACCACTGGCATTGGCTTTACCCTAGATGTTAACGCTGCATGGAACTGGGCATCACTAGCACGGGCTTTACTCTAGAAATTAGAGCAGTACTAAACTGGGCTCAACTGGCATGGGCTTCACCATAGATGTTAGAGTTGCACTGTACTGAGAACCCCTGGCACTGGCTTTCCCCTAGCCATTAGAGCAGTACTGGGCACCCTGGCACTGGCTTTCCCCTAGACAGTAGAGCTGTTCTGAGCACCCTGGCACTGGCTTTTCCCTAGATATTAGCGCTGTACTGGGCACCCTGGCATTGGATATCCCCTAGACATTATAGCTGTACTGGGCACCCTGGCACTGGCTTTCCCCCAGACATTCGAGCTGTACTGGGCACCCTGGCACTGGCTTTCCCCTAGACATTAGAGCTGTACTTGGCACCCTGGCACTGGTTTTCCCCTAGACAATAGAGCTGTACTGGGCACCCTGGCACTGGCTTTTCCCTAGACAATAAAGCTGTACTGGGCATCCTGGCACTGGCTTTTCCCTAGACAATAAAGATGTACTGGGCACCCTGGCACTGGCTTTTCCCTAGACAATAAAGATGTACTGGGCACCCTGGCACTGGCTTTTCCCTAGACAATAGAGCTGTTCTGGGCACCCTGGCACGGGCTTTCCCATAGACAATAGAGCTGTTCTGGGCACCCTGGCATGGGCTTTCCCATAGACAATAGAGCTGTACTGAGCACCCTGGCTCAGGCTTTCCCCTAGACAATAGAGCTGTACTGGGCACCCTGGCACTGGCTTTCCCCTAGACATTAGAGCTGTTCTGTGCACCCTGGCAAGGGCTTTCCCCTAGACATTAGAGCTGTTCTGGGCACCCTGGCACGGGCTTTCCCCTAGACATTAGAGCAGTTCTGGGCACCCTGGCACTGGCTTTACCCTAGACAATAGAGCTGTTCTGGGCACCTTGGCACGGGTTTCCCCTAGACAATAGAGCTGTTCTGGGCACCCTGGCACTGGCTTTACCCTAGACATTAGAGCTGTTCTGGGCACCTTGGCACGGGTTTCCCCTAGACATTAGAGCAGTTTTGGGCACCCTGGCACTGGCTTTACCCTAGACAATAGAGCTGTTCTGGGCACCTTGGCACGGGTTTCCCCTAGACAATAGAGCAGTTCTGGGCACCCTGGCACTGGCTTTACCCTAGACAATAGAGCTGTTCTGGGCACCCTGGCACTGGCTTTACCCTAGACAATAGAGCTGTTCTGGGCACCTTGGCACGGGTTTCCCCTAGACATTAGAGCAGTTTTGGGCACCCTGGCACTGGCTTTACCCTAGACATTAGAGCAGTTCTGGGCACCCTGGCACGGGCTTTCCCCTAGACAATAGAGCTGTTCTGGGCACGCTGGCACGGGCTTTCCCCTAGACATTAGAGCTGTTCTGGGCACCCTGGCACGGGCTTTCCCCTAGATATTAGAGCAGTTCTGGACACTCTGGCACGGGCTTTCCCCTAGACATTAGCGCAGTTCTGGACACTCTGGCACGGGCTTTCCCCTAGACATTAGCGCAGTTCTGGGCACCCTGGCACAGGCTTTCCCCTAGACATTAGAGCAGTTCTGGACACCCTGGCACAGGCTTTCCCCTAGACATTAGAGCAATTCTGGGCACCCTGGCACGGGCTTTCCCCTAGACATTAGAGCAGTTCTGGGCACCCTGGCACGGGCTTTCCCCTAGACATTAGAGCAGTTCTGGGCACCCTGGCACGGGCTTTCCCCTAGACATTAGAGCCGTTGTGGGCACCCTGGCAAGGGCTTTCCCCTAGACAATAGAGCTGTACTGGGCACCCTGGCAAGGGCTTTCCCCTAGACAATAGAGCTCTACTGGGCACCCTGGCACTGGCTTTCCCCTAGACATTAGAGCTGTTCCGGGCACCCTGGCACAGGCTTTCCCCTAGACATTAGAGCTGTTCTGGGTACCCTGGCACAGGCTTTCCCCTAGATAATAGAGCTGTACTGGGCACCCTGGCACGGGCTTTCCCCCAGACAATAGAACTGTACTGGGCACCCTGGCACAGGCTTTCCCCTAGACAATAGAGCTGTACTGGGCACCCTGGCACGGGTTTCCCCTAGACAATAGCGCTGTACTGGGCACAGTGGCACGGGCTTTCCCCTAGACATTAGAGCTGTTCTGGGCACCCTGGCACGGGCTTTCCCATAGACAATAGAGCTGTACTGGGCACCCTGGCACGGGCTTTCCCCTAGACAATAGAGCTGTACTGGGTACCCTGGCACAGACTTTCCCCTAGACAATAGAGCTGTACTGGGTACCCTGGCACAGACTTTCCCCTAGACAATAGAGCTGTACTGGGTACCCTGGCACGGGCTTTCCCCTAGACAATAAAGCTGTACTGGGTACCCTGGCACAGACTTTCCCCTAGACAATAGAGCTGTACTGGGTACCCTGGCACAGACTTTCCCCTAGACAATAGAGCTGTACTGGGCACCCTGGCACTGGCTTTTCCCTAGACAATAAAGCTGTACTGGGTACCCTGGCACTGGCTTTCCCGTAGACAATAGAGCTGTACTGGGCACCCTGGCACGGGCTTTCCCCTAGACAATAGAGCTGTACTGGGTACCCTGGCACGGGCTTTCCCCTAGACAATAGAGCTGTACTGGGCACCCTGGCACGGGCTTTCCCCTAGACAATAGAGCTGTACTGGGCACCCTGGCACGGGCTTTCCCCTAGACAATAGAGCTGTACTGGGCACCCTGGCACGGGCTTTCCCCTAGACAATAGAGCTGTACTGGGCACCCTGGCACGGGCTTTCCCCTAGACAATAGAGCTGTTCTGTGCACCCTGGCACGGGCTTTCCCCTAGACATTAGAGCTGTTCTGTGCACCCTGGCACGGGCTTTCCCCTAGACATGAGACTATTGCCCATTGCCACCCACCCCAGAACAGGGCATGTACCTGAAGTCACTGTAGGGGTGTATGATCCAGGCCCCCGCGGACTTCACCCTCTCCTGCTCCCTCTCCACCGCCTTCTGGCTGCCAAACATCCGGAGAGAGAACTTGTTGACCCCAGGTTGGAGCATGGCAGAGAGTTGGCGGTGCATGAACCCTGAGCGGGGCTCCTCTTCCCCGGCCTCGCCATCTTCGGTGTCCTTGCCCGGTGAGGACCCCCGCGGAGGCTCGGTGGAGAAGGACACCTTGTGTTCCCGGGGCGGCGCCTCGGAAAGCTCCCGCCTGCACTCTCCATTCGGGCTGCCCTTGCCGGTGCCCGGAGTCCCTGCCGAGCTACATGGACTACGAGTGCCTCTTCTCCCAGCAGTCCGGGGCTGCTGCTCGTCGGGTGTCGCAGCTGCCTCCACTCCCCGCATCACCGCTACACTACTACTGCCGCCGCTACCGCCTCCCCGCCCGTCCATGGCAGCGGGGACCTGCGGAGTGAGCAAAGGGAGGGACCGCGGGGCGGGGAAACTCGAGTGGGCGTGTCATATAAGCACAGCAAGCCAATAGAGAGAGAAGTAGGCGTGTATATGTTGTGGTGGCCAATAGACGCGGAGGAGGCGTGGAGTTGGACGTGACTTAGATGAGAAGAGCCAATCAATTGCAGTGTGAGCGGTAACATAGGTGAACGCCAGGCCTGACGGCGCCACCATATCAGCCAATAGATATTGAGCCTGATCCGCGTATTCTATACATAGCAGGACGGCGAGCGCTCAAGATGGGGAACAACCAATGAGCAGCGCAAGATGACAGCATGACGGCACGGGATTGGCTGACTGTAGAGAAAAGTCATAGAAGCTAAAATAAAGAGGCGGAGTCACCTAGTGTAAAGGCTGTCCTGTGGGCGTGGTTATAACTTGGGCGGGGTTTTCCTGCGAATGGGCTGTGGAAATATGTATACGGAGTCCAGGGAGTGAGGGAGGAAGGGCGGCCGGGGGCTGCTGTGTGACGGGGGCGCTCCTGGCCTGGATTCTGGGCTGCACATACTAATCCTGTGCCGGCATTAGTAATGTTATGTTATGTTGGCTAAAGTGGATTGCAGAGGATTTACCCGGGGTTTATGGGAATCCTGCAGGAAACAAAAGAATTCAGAAAGATTTAGCTTGGAGCCATGAGAAAAGTGGCTGTAGCCCAGTGCCAGGGCAGCAGCTGGCGGGACGGGGGCTTAGGTAACACGCGAGGGCTCAGGCGGCGGGGACAGTGCCACTGCTACTGACTGCCAGCAATGTGCCCGCTCCCCATGACCAGGGCTCAGTGGTGGAGGGGTGGCAGTACTGGGGGGGTGGCAGTGGTGGGGGGGTGGCAGTGGTGGAGGGGTGGCAGTACTGGGGGGGTGTCAGTGGTGGGGGAGTGGCAGTACTGGGGGGGTGGCAGTGGTGGGGGAGTGGCAGTACTGGGGGGGTGGCAGTGGTGGAGGGGTGTCAGTGGTGGAGGGGTGTCAGTGGTGGGGGGGTGTCAGTACTGGGGGGGTGTCAGTACTGGAGGGGGTGTCAGTGGTGGGGGAGTGGCAGTACTGGGGGGGTGGCAGTGGTGGAGGGGTGTCAGTACTGGGGGGGTGTCAGTGGTGGGGGAGTGGCAGTACTGGGGGGGTGTCAGTGGTGGAAGGGTGTCAGTACTGGGGGGGTGTCAGTGGTGGAGGGGTGTCAGTACTGGGGGGGTGTCAGTGGTGGGGGAGTGTCAGTGGTGGGGGGGTGTCAGTGGTGGGGGAGTGTCAGTGGTGGGGGGGTGTCAGTACTGGAGGGGGTGTCAGTGGTGGGGGAGTGGCAGTACTGGAGGGGTGGCAGTGGTGGGGGGGTGGCAGTGGTGGAGGGGTGGCAGTACTGGGGGGGTGTCAGTGGTGGGGGAGTGGCAGTACTGGGGGGGTGGCAGTGGTGGGGGGGTGTCAGTGGTGGAGGGGTGTCAGTGGTGGGGGGGTGTCAGTACTGGAGGGGGTGTCAGTGGTGGGGGAGTGGCAGTGGTGGGGGAGTGGCAGTACTGGGGGGGTGTCAGTACTGGAGGGGGTGTCAGTGGTGGGGGAGTGGCAGTGGTGGAGGGGTGTCAGTACTGGGGGGGTGTCAGTGGTGGGGGAGTGGCAGTACTGGGGGGGTGTCAGTGGTGGAAGGGTGTCAGTACTGGGGGGGTGTCAGTGGTGGAGGGGTGGCAGTACTGAGGGGGTGTCAGTGGTGGGGGAGTGTCAGTACTGGAGGGGGTGTCAGTGGTGGGGGAGTGGCAGTACTGGGGGGGTGGCAGTGGTGGAGGGGTGGCAGTACTGGGGGGGTGTCAGTGGTGGGGGAGTGGCAGTACTGGGGGGGTGTCAGTGGTGGAAGGGTGTCAGTACTGGGGGGGTGTCAGTGGTGGGGGAGTGGCAGTACTGGGGGGGTGTCAGTGGTGGAGGGGTGTCAGTACTGGGGGGGTGTCAGTGGTGGGGGAGTGGCA
Source organism: Phyllobates terribilis (assembly GCF_046119375.1). Classification (NCBI taxonomy): domain Eukaryota; kingdom Metazoa; phylum Chordata; class Amphibia; order Anura; family Dendrobatidae; genus Phyllobates; species Phyllobates terribilis. The sequence goes on along the minus strand of NW_027362761.1, from coordinate 13,330,914 downwards.
GTACTGGGGGGGTGTCAGTGGTGGGGGAGTGGCAGTACTGGGGGGGGTGTCAGTGGTGGTGGAGTGTCAGTACTGGGGGGGTGCCAGTGGTGGTGGGGTGTCAGTACTGGGGGAGTGTCAGTGGTGAAGTGTCATTGGTGGTGGAGGGGTGTCAGTGGTGGAGGGGTGTCAGTGGTGGGGTGTCAGTGGTGGAGTGTCAGTGGTGAAGTGTCATTGGTGGTGGAGGGGTGTCATTGGGGGGGTGTCATTTGGGGGGTGTCAGTGGTGGTGGAGCGTCGGTGGTGGGGGGTGTCACTGGTGGAGTGTCACCCGGTATGGTGGTGTCACTGGTGGGGTGTTAGCCATGCCTGATCAGGGGCGCCTACCACAGCTGTCATGTGCCATTCACATGGGATCTGACAGCAGGGTCTTAGAATAAATCAGAGCGAGGAGACCCCACGCAGCTGTTATGGGTGGGATGTTGACTACTAATGTCAGCCAAACCTGATGAAATCGGTGGGATCAGCCCGAAGTCTCATGTGTATGGGGGCCTCCCGATAGATGATGTCAGGTGAGAGAAGAATCTGGGATGCCCAATTTCTGACAACTGATCCTTTCTTACCTCGGTGAGCGAAGCTGGCACCAGAGGAGTCCGACAGCGGCTCTTCCATAGAGAACACAGGAACAGGGTGAGATAAGGCCAGCCATTGGGGCTGAACTGTAAGGCTCTGTTCCCACAATCAGCTTATGGTGAGTTATTGACGTTGTGGATTTTCTGCACGAACTAAGTAAATTAGGTTACTTGCGTTTTTTCTTACGTGTTTTTATTGCGTTTTTGACTTTGCAGGTTTTGTCTCTTGTTTATTTTTATGTTGAAAATAAAGCTGATTTGTTTTGATGCTTCCTGGTATTTGGCTTTAACAAAACTTTATTGATATAGTCATGTGCGAATTCCATTGACGTGTTTCCTCCACAGAAATGCACTAAAAATGCATGTGTGGTTTTTACTTGCGAATGTTCCACATCTTGTGCTCATCTATGGGAAAAATCTGCACATAATGGGACATCAGATCTCTATACATCCCATCCACTCTGCTGGAACGAAGACGTTGCGTTTGTTACACAGCAAAAATACTCAGCATCAAAAACTCATTGCGGGCACTCAGCCTTAGGGTTCCCATGGTGCGGATTCCATGTGTCTGTGATGCTGCGGATATAGCTGATATAGGTCGCTTATGCTTTTTGTGCTGTGCATTTTATAATATTTTTTAGCTGCTGTTTTTGTTTTTTTGGGGTTTTTTTGTGACGTGAACCCCTTTACCCCCGAGGGTGGTTTGCACGTTAATGACCGGGCCAATTTTTACAATTCTGACCACTGTCACTTTGAGGTAATTACTCTGGAACGCTTCAACGGATCCCCCTGATTCTGAGATTGTTTTTTTCGTGACATATTGTACTTCATGATTGTGGTAAAATTTCTTCGATATCACTTGCGTTTATTTGTGAAAAAATCGGAAATTTGGCGAAAGCGTGGAAAGTTTTGCAATTTTCAAACTTTGAATTTTTATGCTCTTAAATCAGAGCGATATGTCACACAAAATACTTAATAAATAACATTTCCCACATGTCTACTTTACATCAGCACAATTTTGGAACAAATTTTTTTTTCGTTAGGAAGTTCTAAGGGTTAAAAGTTGACCAGCGATTTCTCATTTTTACAAGAAAACTTACAAAAACATTTTTTTAGGGACCACATCACGTTTGAAGTGACTTTGAGGGGCCTTTATGACAGAAAATACCCAAAAGTTACACCATTCTTGAGGGGTGCTCATTTTGAGCACCCCTCAAGGTGCTCAAAACCACATTCAAGAAGTTTATTAACCCTTCAGGTGCTTCACAGGAATTTTTGGAATGTGGAAGAAAACAATTAACATTTAACTTTTTTTTCATAAAAATTTTACTTTTTTTTTATTTTCGCAAGGGTAGCCGGAAAAAATGGTCCCCAAAATTTGTTGTGCAATTCCTTCTGAGCACACCGACACCCCATATGTGGGGGAAGACCACTGTTTGGGCGCACGGCTGGGTTCGGAAGGGAAGGAGCGCCATTTGGCTTTTTGAATGTAAAATTTGCTTGAATAATTAGCGGACGCCATGTTGCTGTTAGAACTCTCCTGTTAGTTTTTTTTCTATTTTGGTCACGTGACCTGCTGCCTATTTATTCCAGCTCAGCCCTTCTGGCTTTGCTGGACTTCAGTGTTATTTGACTCTCTATCTAGCTCGGTGCTTTTGTACCCATCTCTCTAGTTCGTTTGGTCCTTTGGACCTCTAAGTACTTTTTGTCTGTTTGTCTTTTTGCTCCGCTACAACATCTGCTAGGAGGTGTCCAATTTTGTCCCAGTCCTTAGTTCTTTTAGGGACCCCTCCCTTTATTCTATAGGTCTGCGTTCAGACTAGCTGAGGACGAAGGCGGGTCTGTTCACAAGGAACAGGTCGCCCGCTGCAACGTAGGGAATCAGCTTAGTCTTATTGTAGGGACAGATTCCCTTTCTTTCCTTAGTTCTTGTAGAAGATCATAACAGTTGCGTTTGGGGAGCCCTTGATGCACCTAAACAGTGGAAAAACCCCCACAAGTGACACCATTTTGGAAACTACACCTCTCAAGAAACTTATCTAGATGTGTGGTGAGCACCTTGAATCCCCAGGTGCTTCACAGAAGTTTATAACGTAGATCCGTGAAAATAAAAAAATCTAACTTTTTCCACAAAAATGATCTTTTAGCTCAAAATGTTTTTATTTTCACAAGGGTAAGAGGAGAAAATGGACCTCAAAAATTGTTGTGCAATTTCTCCTGTGGACTCCGATACCCCATATGTGGGAAAAATACAGTGTTTGGGCACACGGCAAAGTTCAGAAGGGAAGGAGCACTGTGTGACTTTTTGAACGCAAAATTGCTGGAATTGAGAGCGGACGCCATGTCTTGTTTGGAGAGCCCCTTATGTGCCTAAATAGTGGAAACCCCCCACATGTGACCCCATTTTGGAAACTAGACCCCTCAAGGATTTTATCAAGGGGTATAGTGAACATTTTGAACCCAGAGGTACGACACAGAATTTGATAACATTAGGTCATCATATTGAATAAGTTGTCATTAGTCTTGAGCGCAAGTGCTCGCTACTTGAGTTTGCATCGGGTGCTCGGGTATGCACCAAGTGTCGCGCGTGCTCGAGTCACTGCCCTGCTTGTTTCACAATTGTTAAAATTACCAAAATAACCATGCGGGGATCGCTCGTCCATGGCAGGCAATCCCCACAAGGTTTTTTTTGGGCCGCGAAGCATATGGGGCGGAGACTCGAGCACCCGTAATACTCAGTGCATACCCGAGCAACCGATGCTAACTCAAGTAGCGAGCGCTTGTGCTCAACACTAGTCGCCATATTGTCATAATTTATTTTTCTTTTGAAAAATTCCAACCCTAACCCTAGAATTTATTTTTTACGCCGTTCCTCGTGCGGTATAAGTGATTAGACGACTTTATTCTTCAGGTCGGTGCAATTACAGAGATACCAGATTCAGATCAGGTTTTTTTTTGGCAGCTGTCACACACTAAAAGACACTTTTTTTTTTTGCAATCATTTTTCCATATTTCAGCTGACAGTTATGTAAGGGCTTGTTTTTTGCAAGACAAGTTGACGTTTTTATTGGTACCATTTTCGGGCAAATTACATTTTTTGATCGCTTTCTATTCCGATTTTTGGGAGGCAGAATAAAAAAAAAACAACAATTCAGTAATTGTTTTTTTAAGCCGTTCTGCGTGTGGTAAAATTGATAATGCAGCTTTATTCTTCGGGTCAGTACGTTTACAGCTATACCACATTTATATTTTTTTATGTTTTAGCGCTTTTACACAAAAACTATTTTATAGAAAAAATTTTTTTTTTGCATCGCTTTATTCTGAGAGCTATGGCTGCATGCCCACTATGCGTTTTTCAAGCGTTTTTGCAGCGGAATTTCCGCAGCGAAAACGCTTGGTAATACGTGCCCCATGGTCCCCAATGATAATCCGTATGTGCTGTGCACATGCTGCAGAAATTTCCGCTGCAGATTATCATTGTTGAAAAATCCGCAGCATGTCCATTATTTTTGCGGACACGCGGCGTAATTGCCGCCATTGACTTGCATTGAATCGCATAACATCCGCATGACTACATGTGCACATGCGGATAATAAGCAATTCAATGTGCGGATGGTACCCGGGTCTGGAGAAGAGGAGACTCTCCTCCAGACCCGGGTACTATAGTACCTGTTAAAAAAAAAAAAAATTAAAATAAAAAAAATATATACATTATACTCACCTTCCGATGTCCCCCGCTCTGCTCCCGGCGTCGCTGCTGGCTCCCCGGCGGTTTGCGATGGTGTTAAAGGACCTTCCATGACGTCATTTAGTCATGTGACAGGTCATGCGACCGCATTTGGCTGCGTACTGCGCCGCAGCCTTGTATTGCGCAACCGACGGTGAGTCACTGAGACTTCCGCTCTGCTGGCAGTACGCAGCCAAACGGGGCCGGAGGGAAATAAAGCGCGCTCCATGGGGGTGGCGCTTTGCGCATGCGTGGGAGGGGAGGCAGAGCAGAGCACGTCATAGGGCCTGTCCCAGTACCCTGTGACGTGCAGGGGAGGGGGGGATATGGTAACTTAGCACAGAGGTGGCGATTTAATGGAATAGTAAGCAGATAGGAGGGGATTTCTTCCCGTCCCCTGGACGCCAAGCATCTGGAAAACAGACTTTATATAACCAGATTTCTCTGCAATCAGACCTCTGCTATGGGCCATACGAGTAAGTATAGATTTACTTTTCTATCACCTGTATGCCCATAGTAGAGGTCTGATATCGCCCAGGGGGGTGACACATTCCCTTTAAGAGAAGTGAAGTTAATACGAAGCACCCCTTCAAATGTAGGTACCCTAGCCAAGTTGAAATAGTGGCTGCTCAGAGCCTCATATTTCATTTATGATATATGTAAACCCAAATTCTGCCAGTAAGACTCAAAGATTGTCTTATTTTCTATTTTAATCTCAACCAATTGCTAATTCAGCCTGGCTCAGTAATTTGTAGAAGGCATCATTTACATACAGCGTACTAGAGTTCCCTGTAATTGTAGATATAGAGTTACAGGTTCGCACCTTAAGTAAGATTATATTGCTATTCTATTATATTACTCATATGGATAGTGCTGCAAAAATATCTGTCATCATTAAAAATGTAGCAACCGTTACAATAGAGCAATGTCTCAGGAAGCTTTGCTCTAACGTATAAAATACTCAGCTCTTTTGTTTTCCACAAAGATAAAGCTGGAGTGTCCTAGAGATGTGTCCTGCCCATCTTACCTCTGAATGATAGCTGTGCAGGGACTTAAAGGGAACCTGTCAACTGATGCCTGAACTTAGGACACCCTTTAAGAGAACCTGTCACATCGCCATGATGTCTGATCTGCAATCAGCGTGCTACAGAACAGGAGCAACAGAATAAATTGATATGTAAGTTTGTGGGAAAAGGTTTAAAGGAGGGAATCTGTCACCAGGTTTTTGCTACCCCATTTGAGAGCAGCATAACATAGGCGTGGAGACCCTGATACCAGCAATGTGTTACTTACTGGGCTGATTGATGTCATGTTGATACAATCAGTGTTTTCTCTTCTGCAGATGTACCTGTTCTCTGAATGCTGAGCTCTGTATAACTCCACCCACACCACTGATTGGCAGCTTTCTGTACGCTGTGCATAGGCAGATAGCTGCCATTCAAAGGGGAGCGGGGTTATACAGATCTCATGTATGTAGAAGACTAATGTCAGCAGGTTTATTAGTCATTTAATGATAATTAAATTAATCAAAACTACAGCAAGTAGACCAGTAAGTGACACATACCAGGAATTGGGGTCTCGGTCTCTACAATATGCTGCTCTTGGATTAGGTGGCAAAAATTTGATGACAGATTCCCTATAATATAACCTGTATGTATTCAGATCCCTGCTTATTCTAGAATTAGGAGTCCTGCAGGCAGTCTTATTCACAGATTTAACAATCTTTCCTTTATGACTGGGATAGCTGTCAATCACTAAGTAGGACCACCAAAACTACAGTATATATCAATCTGCCCAGCTAATCCTGCTTTTTACCGTGATGGTGGCAGATCAGACTGTATTATGTGGTACAAGGTGAGCTTTAATAGTTCTAGTGGTGATGAGTGTAAGTATGTAAATGTAAAAATGAATGTATCCAGTGTCAGAAAAAAGTTTTTTACTTACCTGCATCATGCTGCACTTTGTGCTGGCGAATTTAAGTAGAAGTTCCATGTATTTATTGGATGCATTCATTCCTCCACCCTCCTGCGACTCCCTGCCCAAAATAATAGAATTAGTCCTTACTGGTAATTCGGTTTCTAGAAGCCTTCCACAACAGAATTGGAGGATGTTGTCCACACCCTATTTGGGGACAGGAACATAGAGAGATTAAAAGCCCCTCCCCACCTTCAATCCCCAGTGTTTACCAAGATCACCTGGAAAAATGGTTACCTGACAGTTATATGGAATCCATAGGGGGGGGAAATTCGTGCTGTCGTGGAAGGCTTCTAGAAACCGAATTACCGGTAAGGACTAATTCTATTTTCTCAATACGCCTTCCACGACAGCATTGGAGGAATACCAGTGATATTTTATTAGGGAGGGACAATAGCTTGTAGGACTTTCCTACCAAAAGCTAAATCCCTAGAGGATGATAAATCTAATCTACAGTATAATGTTTAGAAAACGTATGAAGGGAAGACCATGTAGCTGCCCTGCAAATCTGCTCAGTAGAAGCGCCCGCTCTTTCGGCCCATGAAGTTGATGTGGATCTGGTAGAATGAGCCTTTAAGGCAATCTGTGGATTCATTTGTTGATTGCTATAAGCTTCCCCAATTGCCTTTTTGATCCAGTTTGCTATAGTGGACTTAGCTGCCTTCCTTTCTCTGTTCTGCCCTGAGTGCTGTATAAATAGGTTCCCATCCAATCTCCAAGACTCAGTTTGTTGAAGATAATAAAGGACAGTTCTGCGGACATCTAGGAGGTGGAACTCTGCTTCCTTTGGATTGGAAGGATTCTGGCAGAAGGAGGGAAGGATGATTTCCTGGGAACGATGGAAGTCCGTAACTACCTTTGGGAGAAAGGAAGGGTCCAGGCGAAGCGTAATTCTATCTTCGGTCACATTCATGTAAGGTTCTCTGATAGAAAGGGCCTTAAGTTCTCCTACTCTCCGTGCTGAAGTGATGGCTACTAAGAAAGCAGTCTTATGAGAGAGTCTGTATTGAGCTAGAGGATAGAGGCTCAAAGGGAGAGAGGGTTAAACCCTTGAGTACCACATTTAGATCCTAGGATGGGATCTGAGACTGAATTTTTGGGTGAAGTCTGAGTGCTGAAGTTATGAATCTCTTGATCCACCTATGAGAGGCCAAATCTTGGTCGAATATGGAACCTAGGGCTGAAATCTGCACCTTAAGACTGCTGGGTTTGAGACACAACTCCAATCCACTCTGTAGAAAATCAAGGATCCGAGCAATGTTGGGATGTGAGGTATCAGGAATATCCGGGGCGTACCATGATAGGAATTTTTTCCATATTTTGCCGTATATCGCGTTGGTTACTGGCTTCCTACTCTGTTGAAGAGTATTTATAACTTCTTCCGAGAGACCTTTGGATCTTAAGATCTCGGCTTCAGTAACCAGGCTGCTACGTTTAGCCACTGAGGATTGGGATGGAACAGGGGCCCTTGAGAAAGAAGGTTGTTGACCTGTGGTAGTATTACCGGACCCTCTAGTTCTGTGATGGCCCCGAACCAAGGCCTTTTGGGCCACAGGGGGGGCCACCAGAATTGTTGCCACTCTCTCTAGCCTGTCTTTATGGATGGTTCTTGCTATCAGCGGTATCGGAGGGAACGCATAGACCAGCTTGAAATGCCAGGGTTGGGCTAATGCGTCCTAATTCATGCCATTGTCTCGTCTGTCCTATGAAAAGAAGAGGGGAAGTTTTGCGTTTGACCGACTGGCAAAGAGATCTACCTCGGGGAGACCCCATTTTGCTACCAGCGACTGGAAAATCTGAGGATTCAGGTTCCATTCTCCTGGCTGGAAATCTTTCCTGCTTAGAAAGTCTGCTTGGACGTTGTTTGAGCCTTTCAGGTGGATTGCTGAAAGTGATAGGAGATGTAGTTCTGCCCAAAAAAATATTCGGCCTGCAATCTGTTTTAGGCTGTGTACCTTCGTACCTCCTTGATGACATAGGAAGGCAACTGTAGTCACATTGTCCGAGAGAATCTTGATGTGAGAACCCTGGATTAAGTTGACTGCCGCTCTGAGCGTTTTTTTCTACCGCCATTAGCTCCCTGAAGTTGGAAGATCTGGCACTGATCTCGGGACTCCATCTGCCTTGAATGGCAATCTGGGCCACCATAGCTCCCCAGCCTCGTAGACTGGCGTCGGTAGTCACTGTAATCAGAGGGTCCTGGGTCCAAGAAATCCCCCTCTGAAGATTTCGGGAGCTTAGCCACCAAGAAAGAGAAACTTTTATCCGACCGGGGGTCTTGAACCGTTTGTTTAGTGAGTCCCTTTGTCTGTTCCAGGATCTTAGGATATGATCCTGGAGAGGCCTTGAGTGGGCCTGGGCCCACAACACCGACTGAATACAGGCTGTCATAGACCCCAATACGGACATTGTCGCTCTCAACGTTGGATTCTCTTGGCGTCTGAAATTTGAGATTTTGGAATTGAGAGCTGTCTGATGCTCCAATGGTAGAAAGGACATCTGTTTGTTGGAGTCCAGCAATACACCAAGGAACTTCCTCCTTGATGAAGGGAGGAGTTCCGATTTTTTTTTTTTTAGGTTTGGGACCCAACCTAAAGACCGAAGGGTTCTTAAGGTTATAGAGACGTGAAGATTGAGAGTTGCTACTGAAGGAGCGACAATCAACATGTCGTCTAAATATGGAATTATGCACACGCCCTGTTTCTGGATGAGTGCAACTTCTGCCATAATCTTCGTAAACACCCGGGGTGCTGAAGAGATGCCGAAGGGCAGTACATTGTACTGGTAGTGAACTGTTATATTGTCCCTGAGGACTGCAAACCGCAGGAACTTCCTGTGGGACGGATGAATAGGCACATGGTAGTATGCATCCTTTAAATCTATGGTCGCCATGACGAAGTCTTTCCCTATTAGGGGAATAGTTGATTTTATAGACTCCTATCTTGAAACGTCTGTATTTGATGTGACGGTTTAGGGACTTCAGGTTGATTATGATGCGTGGGGTCCCTGATGGTTTCGGTATTAGGAATATTTTCGAGTAGTGACCCGTCCCCTCCTGGCCAGGGGGAACCAGAGACACCACTCCCGAATTTAGAAGGTCTTTTAGGGCGATCGATAGGAGATCCCCGAGAGGGAAGGAACGTGACCCTCGGGACCTGAGGGGGGCGACTCTCGAATTCCAATAGAAGACCCTCCTCGATGGTATTGAGGATCCACTGGCAGGAATATATTGCCTGCCACTGGGGAAAGAAATTCGAGAGACGCCCCCCTACATTGATCAAGTCATTGCCTGTCCTGCTGCTGGTGGTGTTGCTGGGGTACAAGGATGTTGTGACCCTTGCCGCCTTTGGGATAGCTCCAGCGCCCAGATTTTCCCTTTCCTCTATACTGTGAGGGGTGACTTTGGGAAGGCCGAAAGGAACGTTTCTTAGCCTGTTTCTGTTCAGGAAGGGTTTTCTTCCTGTCCGAGGCCTTTTCCAGAATTTCATCCAGGGCTGGGCCAAATACATATTTTCCTTGGAATGGAATGGAACAGAGCTTGACTTTAGAGGTGACGTCCCCACTCCATGTTTTGAGCCATAGTGCACGGCGAGCAGTATTGGACAGGACAGGTGCCCTGGCCGCGATACGGACTGACTCAGCTGAGGCGTCCACTAAGAAACCTGTGGCTTTTTGAAGGAGAGGGATGGAGTCAAGCAGGTCTGCCCTGGATGTGCCCTGAGACAGATGTTCCTCCAGTTGGGTCAGCCATTTGAAGAGGGATCTGGCCACACAAGTCGAGGAAATATTGACTTTGGGAGAGGCAGAGGAGGTTTCCCATGTTTTTTTAAGGACGCTTTCCATTTTGCGGTCCAAAGGATCCTTTAATTGGGACGAGTCCTCAAAGGGAAGTGAGGTTTTCCTCACTACCCTAGCCATCTGGATGTCCACCTTAGGGACTTCCCACTCAAACCCTTCACCCTCTAACGGAAACCTATGTTTTAATTCCGAAGGGGTGGTGAGACGATTTTCCGGGGACTCCCATTCCTGTCGGATGAGATCTCTAATTACCTCATGGACTGGAAAACCAGTCTGTTTCTTAGTTTTAAGACCCCTAAACATCTCGTCTTGAACAGAACAGGGAACCTCCACTTCTTCCAGCCACATAGTGCCTCTAACAGCGTCCAGTAGTTCCTCTAAGTTGTCCGAGGAAAAATAATATCTACCTGTTTCTACTGTTTTGGCTGGCCCTACGGATGCCAATTCCTCAAAATCATCAGAGGCTGAGCTACTAGCGTCCATAGAGACCACATCTGAGTCTAATTCTTGGATCTTCCTCTTCTTAGGGGGAGAGGGTCTGGAGGAGGAATAGACAGGTCTGGCAGCAAAGGAGGCCTGGACCTCCTGTTTAACAAGTGATCTAAGCTCCTCGATCAGTGAGGCGTTTTCTTCTCTAATTATTTTATCCGTACAGGGCTGGCACAACTTCTTCTTATAGGATGAGGACAGCTTTTTTGTACAGATGCCACATCTACGGGGCTGGTCTTTATCCTTCTTAGAAGCGGGGGCCTTGTCTTCCTAAGAAAGGGGAAGAGGAGGGAACCCATGTGAATAGAAGGAGGGGAGATCTAGTGTCATCTAAAAAAGGAGGCCAAGATAACCCCATAGTGACCACCCAGGTACTACTCACTGTAGCCGAGGGCATGCTGGGCTCTGCAGATGCAGGGGTACAGGACCTATCACGTTCCATAGTGGGAATATGGTAGGAATAGCCTTACCTTTTGGTGTCTTCAGGCGGGTTTTAAATAAAACAGTGCCTCCCAGCAAGGGACCTCAGTCCCCTCCCCTTTCCGGTCACTTTAAGGGCCAATCCAGGGTTGGTATGGGCCTTGATGGCCCTGCCATTCAGCGTCCCACGTGGAACGCCCTGACCGGAGCGATGGGACCGCAGTGACTTCAACTGCCGCGCACGCGCCCAAACCGCCTGTTGGCTCAGGAGCGTGGAACCCACATGTCAGCGTGGAACGCTCAGGCCAGAGCGGCAGGGCCCGCGTCGACGTCACATCTGGCAACGTCCGCGCTCCAGGAAAGAGGAGATGCCGGAGAGCAGGAGCGGCCTCCGGCATGAATGAACCCCTGGCTTGCTTTACCCTCAGTGGGGCGCAGGATGCCAGGGTGGTCCCCAAAGGGGAGCAGCAAGGAGAGAGGAGGGAGCACCCCGACAGACCACTGCCCGACAACACAGGTAAAATATACAGCCCTGCCGGCCCGACAGCACTGCAAGATCTCTCCATGCCCCAAGGGGGACAGGAAAACACTGGGGATTGACGGTGGGGAGGGGCCTTTAATCTCTCTATGTTCCTGTCCCCCAATAGGGCGTGGACAACATCCTCAAATGCTTTTGTGGAAGGCGTATGGAGAAAAATTGTTGAGTTTTGTTAGCTCCAAAAGGAAAAGTCTGTCAATTACAGGCAGGGGGTGGCTTATTTACTGCATCTCCTGCTCACAGTCGCCAGCACAAAGTACCGTGTGCTGCAGATTATATACACCCAGTTCTGACCCTGGAAACGTAAAAATAATTGTGAGAGCCAACGATTTCCCTTCATGAGATCATTCATCAGATACACCCTGCTGCAGTTCAATGGTTCCCAACAACTTTCTTCTGAATAAATGCCTTCTTTGCTATAAGGATCTATCACTTTATCATGTTTACTTTTCACTGGGCAAACTCCCCTTTTGTACAGGTGGATTGGCTCCTTGTGTCCTGAGGAGTAGTCATATTCTCTTATTCCACTCCCCCATCACCCCATATTTGTTGACCAACCAATCTCAGGCCACGTTCACACGTTCACTATTTGGTCAGTATTTTACCTCAGTATTTGTAAGCTAAAACCAGGAGTGGGTGATAAATACAGAAGTGGTGACGAGTTTCTATTATACTTTTCCTCTGACATCTGCATGACAGCGTGGCAAATCAGATGTTCATGGGCGGAGCCAAATTTTTTTTTTTAATTTTTTTTTTTGTGTGTGAACAAGCCGGAACTTCGAACACGAACCCGAATTTGAAATGCCGAACAAGTTCGCTCAACACTAGTTGTAACTAGTGTTGAGCCACCCCCGTAGTGTTCGAGTTCGGTTTGGTTCGTCGAACACCCGTGTGTTCGTCGAACACCTTCGAACACCGTTAAAACCAATGGCAGGCAAACAAAAACACATAGAAACAGATAGAAAACACCTTCAAAGGTGTCCAAAAGCTGACAAACTGCTCAGAAGACACAACTAACACATGGAAAAGTGACAAGTACATATAGTCATGCGAAAAGAAAAGAGGTGGAGGAGTAAAAGGAGGGGGAGACACAGATATAGGCATGTCATGCCCTTCTAAAATCCAAAAAGTGAGAAGCCGACACGGCCAGTCCGCTCCTGCCCGTGCCACCTCCGTGTCGCCGGGTTTGTGCCAGAGCCGCGGTGAACCCTGACGGCCAGTCCCCCTCTCCCAATACTGGTGCCTGTCCGCTGGTGGGTCGAGCGAGCCCCCCTGTGGTGGAGGCAGCTCTAAGCTTTTTAATTTAAATTGTCTCTCTAATTTGAATGAATACACTTTAAATCCATTTACAAGGATCTATTGGAGGGCAAGTCTCATGCCAGCAGCCACGTAATTCCAGCTCCAGTAGCGTCCACTAAAGCTGCTGCAGTTAAAAAGCTTTTATAAGGATCGAGCTCAGCTGTCCACCGCAAGGCATCCTACTGCCAGTTCCAGCCCCTATTCCTTGGGGTGCCTCCTGATGCTCTTCACTGAGTATCCCGTGGTCCCGAAGCATTTCCTTTGAAAAAATGAAGTGTCCAAACTACAGGTGGTGTAGCTTGCTTAACAGCCGGGATAATCCGCTGACTAGCAGACACTGCTACTAGGCACAAAGTATTTCCTGGGCTAGATGCAGTTAAAAATTTGTAATTAGATACTCTCGTTGGATGCTTAGAAAGCATTCCATAGAGTCTCCTGGCACGCCATAAATGATTCTCTTAAAAAGCTTGGGGTAGGGGTCTAGGGGACCCTTTTATAGCCAAAATCACGGCCCTGTATCGCAATACGTCACCTAGGCTGAAGATAAATGGAACTGTAGCACCCTGAGGGCTCGGTTGCTACAGAGGTATTGCACCTCACCCAGAGGTGTGATATCTCACTCTCGGGTAAGGATGGAGTGTGGATCAGGACCCGACACCTGCATGCATTACACCACATTGCCGTGGGGCTGGGCGACCAATATGCCCCTGAGATGGGCACGACAGTCCCTGTCCCTGGCTGGAGTGGGGGAAGGGAACACTGAGGAAGGGGAACCCTGTAGTACAGGAGCAGGGAGGAAGCAGTTCCTGGGTGCATTGAGAAGGGAGTATAAAAGGTGGGCACCATCTTAGTTCAGTGCAGAGAAGTCTGAGCAGAAGTGACAGGGAGCAGGGGCTCTGCATGAGCTCTGCTCCGGAGGCGGGCCTAGTAACAGAGGCCCAGGCCTGGAAGAGGGAGAAGGCTCCAGGAACGAGGAACGAAGGGATCCCAGGGGTGCGGACGGGCGAGTCACCACCGCACGCCCGAATCCACCTGCGTGGAGGGGTCAGGCCAAAGGGGGAGACCGGTCCCCGAAACTAGTGGAGGCAGGAAACGACCCTCAGCTAGAAACCGGAGGCTGTGACATTTTATGTGGCGCAGCCCCTCGCTACACCCGCTAGGAAGGCACCACATAGGGTCAGGGAAACTGGCGCCAAGTTTACCAAGAGGAGGCCCGAGGCAGCCGGACAGAAGGGTTGGTAAGAAAGGCCAGACAAAGGACACACAAAGGGGGTCCTGTGAAGCGCTCCAAAGTTATCTGGGAGTTGTCTGAGCCCCTCACCTGGTGAGCACAGTATGACGTGGGCAGCCGTTACCTGCAGACGTGGTCTGGATAATAAGAACTGTGAGTAAAGGCCCTGGACTGCATCACTGACTCCGTGTTGTTACTGCTGCTGCCCTGCACCATCACCCCCATCCACCGCATACACTGCCCTGAGGCTATACTCCTCCCGTGGGGAGTTATGCTACGCTCTGCTGCACCCACAACACCAGCCTCAGCGGTCTGCCCTGCAGCGGCGGTTCACTCTGACCGCAATCCACGGGTGGCGTAGTCGGACATTTAAACATCAAAACCACATAAATAGTTCCGCCACTGGTTTGACCGCCCTGAGCCACGGAATCGGGTCGCCGCCACGGAGACTACAACCACCAGCATCCACCAAAAAGGGTCCGGCTCCGGGTGTCCCAAGGCCCAGGGGGTGCATCAGAACATTTTCATCAACTTTCACAATCACCAATGGGACAAGGCAGGGATGTCCTCTGTCCCCTCTCTTATACATCCTAGTGACGGAGCACCTGCTCTCATCAATTCGCCATAACCCCAATATTAGGTGGATTGAGGTGGGAGGCACCGAGTACAAGTGCTCTCTATTTGCTGATGATGTCCTAGTATATATCACTCAATCACATATATCCATCCATGCTGTTATGGCTGAAATAGATCACTTTGTTACATGGTCTAATTTTAAAATCAATGCAGCGAAGTCTGAGGCCCTCGATGTCTCCCTCCCCAAATCCATACAGGATTCCATCCAGTCCAACTTTCCCTTTGCCTGGCCCTCACAGGGTATCAAACACTTAGGAATTCCTATTCATAGAGATCTCTCCCATCTATGTTATCTTAATTTTGGGCCCTTTATTGAACAACTCCATACAGACCACGGTTGGCAAGTTAGAACTGTAAGATTCACTACGTGAACCACTGGTGTTTTGTGGAAAAGCACATGTACACTGTGTTCCAAATTATTATGCAAAAAGTGTTTAGGAGTGATAAGGGAAGAATTTGTTTGTTTGTCAGTTAAACTCATTGATGGTGATGTGTGTCAGGGCTCTTTATATCACTGTAAGCAATTGCAGACACCTGTGCTAATTAGTTTGGCAGGTGTGTCCAATGAAAGGCAAGACTACTTAAGAAGGCTGTCCCACATTATTAAGCAGCCTACATTTTCTGCCAAAATGGGAAAGAAAAAGGATGTGTCGGCTGCTGAGAAGCAACAGATTGTGGAGTGTTTAGGTCAAGGCATGACTACAATCAACATTGTGCGATGATCAGGATGAAGTGTCTTGGCAATCAAGAAGTATGTAGCTGATTCACAGTACACACGTGTGCGTGCTGATAAGGGCAAATGGAGGACTCTTTCCTACAGGCAATTACGTCAGGTTAAAAGAGCAGCGGCAAAAAAGCCTTGTCATAGCAGCAGACAAGTTTTTGAAGCTGCTGGTGCCTCCAACGTCCCCCGAACAACAAGATGCAGGGTCCTTCAGAGGTTTGCAGCTGTGCGTACGCCATCCTGTCGACCTCCTCTATCCACTTCACACAAGCAGAAACGGCTCCAGTGGGCCAAACATTACATGAAGACTGATTTCCAAACTGTTTTGTTCACGGATGAGTGCCGTGCAACGCTCGATGGTCCAGATGGATGGAGTGGAGGATGGCTGGTTGATGGACACCCCATGCAAACACGGCTACAGCGTCAACAAGGAGGAGGTGGAGTAATGTTTTGGGCTGGAATCATGGGGAGAGAGATTGTCGGTCCCTTTAGGATCCCTGAAGGGGTAAAGATGAACTCCATAATGTATGTGGAATTTCTCAAACAGCAGTTCCTGCCATGGTTCAAGAAGAACAGTGTATTCCACAGCAAGATCATTTTTATGCATGATAATGCACCATCTCATGCTGCACATAAAACATCTGCATCTCTGGCTGATATGGGCATAAAAGGGGACAAACTTATGGTGTGACTCCCATGCTCCCCTGACCTCTACCCCATTCAGAACCTCTGGAGCATCATCAAAAGGAGTGTCTATGATGGCGGGAGGCAGTTCACATCTAAGCCACAGCTCTGGGAGGGTATTCTGTCCTCATGCAAAACAATTGAAGCAGAAACCATCCAAAACCTGACAAATTCAATGGACGAGAGAGTTCAGAAGCTCCTTTCGAACAAGGGGTCCTATGTGAAAATGTAACATCACCTAGAATAAAGTTTTGAGTTGAAAACTGTTTGATTTCAGTTTCTAATAACCTACTAATGCTTATAATTTCAAAAATGACCATTTTTTTGGTCTTTATTAAAATGAAAAGGTTGATCGAAAAGTTTGGGGGGATCTAAGAGTGTGGCAACCCAGTAGTCAGGATTACTTCGAATTCTGACAATATGAGGGTCATGTTGCTGGTAGTGCAGCAAGAAGGCACTTATGTGTCTTGCGCATCTCGGAGCCCCAAAATTATTTTCCGGGCTAGATGCAGCTAAAAATTATTATTAATTTTAAATCTGGTGGAGCTTAGTATAGATGGCCTAATAGAATCAGTACTGCACACTGCTAGAAAGCCCAAATTATTTTCCAGCCAAGATACAGATAAACATGATTAGTAATTTTAAATCTGTTGGAGCTTATTATAGATGGCCTAATAGAATCAGTGCTGCACACTGCTACAAAGCCCAAATTATTTTCCAGCCAAGATACAGATAAACATGATTAGTAATTTGAAAGCTTAAAACGGTTGGTGAGGTGATTTTAACCAATCATCAAGCTTTTACTCTCCCCAGGATGACACAGGGGTAGAAAAGTTGTTTCGGATCCATGATTTGTTCATCTTTATGAACGTGAGTCTGTCTACATTATCAGTGGAGAGCCGCGTGCGCTTATCTGTCAGCACACCACCAGCAGCGCTGAACACACGTTCAGACAGAACGCTGGCTGCGGGGCATGACAAGATTTCCAAAGCGTAAGTGGCTAGCTCCGGCCATTTATCCAGATTGGAAGCCCAAAAAGAGCAAGGGTCCAGTGACAGTCATGGCTTCAATGTTTACTTGGAGATACTCCTGTACCATCGTCTCTAGGCGTTGACTATGTGTCAGACTTCTTGTCTCCCGTGGCCTTGCAAAGGATGGGCTAAAAAAGTGGTGAAATGATTCCGCAAAATTGATGTTACCAGCAGATACTGTGGTTCTGTTACGGTTTGAGTGCTGAACACTCGACGGTCCCACGGTTGGCAAGTTGGAAAGGTGAGATTCACTACGTGCACCACTGGTGTTTTGTGGAAAAGCACATGTAAGATTCTGCAACAGTCTCTGCTGATACTCCTGCATGCGTGCATCCCTTTCTATGGCAAGAATAATTTCTGCAAATTTACTTTTGTACCGGGGATCTAACCGTGTGGCAACCCAGTAGTCAGGATTATTTCTAATTCTCACAATTAGAGGGTCATGTTGCAGGTAGTGCAGCAAGAAGGCACTCATGTGTGTTGCGCATCCAGGAGCACCAAGTCCCTGTTGTGTTGGTGGCGAGGTAACAATCATGCTTCCTTCCTCTGTCCTCTCCCCCCAACCTCGCACAACAGAAATGTGATCAAGGTCTCCCTCATCTGATGAGTCTTCCATTTCTTCCTGGGCTCCTGCACCTTCCTCACTAGTTTGGCTGCTACCATGCGCCCTGGTAAAACCATCTCCCCCACCCTCACATGCCTGCCGCCTTGGTGCTGCCGACCGTCTGGACCTTGCAGATGTTAGCCCTTCCTCATACATCTCCTCCTCCTCTACTTCCTCCACCTCCTCTTGTGCCACCACCTGACTCCGAATTCTGTTTAACATGTGCTCCAGCATGTAAATCACCGGAATAGTCATGCTGATAATGGCATCGTCAGCACTAAACATCTTCGTCGCCATTTCAAAACTGTGCAGAAGGGTGCATAGGTCCCTGATCTGAGACCACTCCTCCAGCGTGATTTGCCCCACCTCTGGATCTCGTTGGCCCAGGCTATACGTCAGAACGTATTGCACCAGGGCTTGTCGGTGCTGCCACAGTCGCTGCAACATGTGCAGAGTTGAATTCCACCGGGTAGGCACATCGCATTTTAGCCGGTGAAGTGGCAGGCCCAACGACTTCTGTAGAGATGTAAGTCGCTGAGCTGCGGGATGCGAACGGCGGAAGTGAGCACACAGCGACCGTGCCCTCTGCAGAAGGCCATCTAGTCCGGGATAGTGGGCTAAAAATTGCTGGACAACCAGGTTCAACACGTGAGCCATACAAGGCACGTGTGTGACATTGCCCCGGCGAAGGGCCGCACCCAGGTTTGCAGCATTGTCGCACACGGCCTTCCCTGGTTTCAGGTCCAGTGGAGACAACCATTCATGAAATTGGTTCTCCAGAGCTGACCACAACTCCTCAGCTGTGTGACTCACATTTCCCAGACATTTCAAAGTAAAAACCGCCTGATGACGTTGAGCCCTACTGCCAGCATAGTAAGGAGGTGTGCAGGATCCCTTCTGCGCAGTTAGAAAGCTTGTGGCATGACCAGACAGGCTTTGGGTGCAGGTGGAGGACCGAGAGGAGGTTGAGGAGGCAGAAGCAGTGGAGGAACTTTGAGATAAAGAGGATTGACGCACAACTCGTGGGGACGGCAAGACTTGGACAGCAGCCCCTTGTCCTGCTATCACCATAGTTACCCAGTGCCCAGTCAGCGACATGTAATGCCCCTGTCCATGCCTACTCGTCCAAGTGTCTGTGGTGAAATGCACCCTGTCACACACAGAGTTTCTCAAAGAAGCGGTGATGTTGTGTGCGACATGCTGGTGGAGCGCAGGCACACCTTTCTTTGAGAAGTAGTGCCGACTGGGCATCTGGTAATGGGACACTGCGACGGACATAAGGTCTCGAAAATCCTCTGTGTCCACCAGGCGGAAAGGCAGCATTTCTGTAGCCAAGAGCTTGCAGATGGTGAAATTCAACCTCTTAGCTTTCTCATGGCTAGGAGGAAATGGTCTTTTACTTGTCCACATCTGAGGGACCGAGGGCTGGCTATTGTGCTTAGACGGGGTTGATAAGGGTGTCCCCGGCAAACTGCCGGTCTGTGAGGAAGATGCAGGCGGACATGTTAGGTTGCCTTGATCCAAAGGTGGTGCTATCGATGTCGGACAGCGCTCAACACCAGCTGGTGTTACCACCTCCAAAGAAAATGATGACCTGCCAATCACGCTGGCTGTTGCGGGTAAAGAGGTGGCAGGTCTGCGCCCCAAAACAGGTGTGACTGCTGTCCCCCCAGTCACAGAGGATGAAGAGGCCGCGGATGCACAAGATATGGCAGACGGTGGTTGGTCCGGCCGGCTAGTCCGCATTGTAGCACAGTGAGCTTCCCACTGCAACTTATGCTTCATGTCCATGTGCCGGTTCATGCATGAAGTACTCAAACTATGTATTTTTTGGCCTCTACTTAGCTTTTGCTGACAAATGTTACAGATAACACGAGTTGGGTCATCTTTATCGATCTGAAAAAATGCCCAGGCTATGCAAGGCTTAGCACCCATGCGACCTGAAGAGCCACCACGACTTGTGGTGAGAGGCAGAGTTGTGTTTGAGGATGCAGTTGTTGACGTGCTTCCAGTACTACGTCTCTGTCCAGGAAGGCGCAACCTGACCTCGTCGTCACTAGCATCCTCCTCCACCTCCTCTGCTGACCTCATCTCTTGGCTGACTGTGGGTTGACAGTAAGTGGGATCTCCAACCTCATCATCATCACCCTGTGCGTTATCACACCCGTCGTCCTCAGAGCCAACCTGTTCCTGCCCTGACAAAAAACTAAAGTTGTCGCTCCAATCAGGTATTTGAGTCTCATCATCGTCTTCCTCATTGTCTCCACCAACAGGAGTTACAGTTTGGGAATGAGGGTCTACATTATGGTCAGAACCTTCTGCGTCTGGTCCTGGATCAGACTCCTAAAGATTCTGGGCATCAGTGCAGATCATTTCCTCGTCTGGATTCACAGAAGCGCTGGAGTCGACCTCTGATTCCCAGGCTATAGTATGAGTAAACAGCTCTGCAGACTCAACCATCTGTTCTACCTCATACTCAGACGGGCAGCTGGAGATTTGGGAGCTGTGAGGAAGCAAGTGCGATTGGGGTGACACCTTTGAGGACTGGAGTATTTGTGATGTTGAAGTTGAGGAGAGCCCACTTAAAGGAACACTTGATATCCGTTGAAGCACCTGCTGTTTTTGTGCCTCATCTGGAATTTGTAGCGATTGGCGTGGCCGTAAGAAAGGGATCTTATCATATTGTCCGCTAAAAGAAGTAGACATTCTAGTTTGGCTGGAAGATGGTCTTTCTTCTGCAGATGTTACTGTTGCTTTAACACCTACCCCACGGACACAACCTTTTTTCCCCTTCCCAACACGCCTATTCCCCTTTCCACCAGCAGCAGGCCTTTTTCCACTCATTTTGGTGGTTAACTAATTCACAACTCTGGAGTTGTTTGCACAAAAAAACAATGGATGGGAACCGAGCAGAGCTGAGTGGCCAAACTGTGGTATTAGGCCAAAACTATTGGCTGGGTTAGATGCAGAAAAAAATTGTATTCAGTTTGCAACCTGATGGAGGTCAGTATAGATGGACTAATAGAGAAAGTCCCACACACTGCTAGAAGGCCAAATATTTTTTCAGAGCTAGATGCAGAAAAAAATTATATTCAGTTTGCAACCTGATGGAGGTCAGTATAGATGGACTAATAGAACAAGTCCCACACACTGCTAGAAGGCCAAATATTTTTTCAGAGGTAGATGCAGATAAAAATAATTTTTAATTTGCAACCTGATGGAGGTCAGTATAGATGGACTAATAGAGAAAGTCCCACACACTGCTAGAAGGCCAAATATTTTTTCAGAGCTAGATGCAGACAAAAAATTATTTTTATTTTGCAACCTGATGGAGGTCAGTATAGATGGACTAATAGAACAAGTCCCACACACTGCTAGAAGGCCAAATATTTTTTCAGAGCTAGATGCAGAAAAAAATTATATTCAATTTGCAACCTGATGGAGGTCAGTATAGATGGACTAATAGACCAAGTCCCACACACTGCTAGAAGCCCAAATATTTTTTCACAGCTAGATGCAGAAAAAAATTATATTCAGTTTGCAACCTGATGGAGGTCAGTATAGATGGACTAATAGACCAAGTCCCACACACTGCTAGAAGCCCAAATATTTTTTCAGAGGTAGATGCAGAAAAAAATTATATTCAATTTGCAACCTGATGGAGGTCAGTATAGATGGACTAATAGAGAAAGTCCCACACACTGCTAGAAGGCCAAATATTTTTTCAGAGGTAGATGCAGAAAAAAATTTTTTTTTAATTTGCAACCTGATGGAGGTCAGTATAGATGGACTAATAGAACAAGTCCCACACACTGCTAGAAGCCCAAATATTTTTTCAGAGCTAGATGCAGATAAAAATTATTTTTAATTTGCAACCTGATGGAGGTCAGTATAGATGGACTAATAGAAAAAGTCCCACACACTGCTAGAAGGCCAAATATTTTTTCAGAGCTAGATGCAGATAAAAATTATATTCAGTTTGCAACCTGATGGAGGTCAGTATAGATGGACTAATAGAGAAAGTCCCACACACTGCTAGAAGGCCAAATATTTTTTCAGAGCTAGATGCAGAAAAAAAATTATATTCAATTTGCAACCTGATGGAGGTCAGTATAGATGGACTAATAGAATGATGCTATGCCCAAAAGATTTTACTTCACTAGGTGCAGTAAAAAAATTGGTATTCTATACACAGGTGGTATATTTTGCAACACAGATAGGCTACTCCACTGACTAACACACTCTGCAATAGGCCAAAAAGGATTAGCTTTGCTAGATTCAGCCAAATGCTGTGAAAAAAACTTGCACAGCACTGGCACAGACCTGCCTGGCAAAAACTGATAGGAACTGATGTAACCTAGTCCTGAAAAGGACTCCAATTACAATTAGTCTTTACTCCCACAACCTATTTAAGAGAACAGACCTGCCTGATAAAAGTCGTAGGAAATGCTGTAACCTAGTCCTTAAAAGGACTGCAATCACAACTATTCCCTACTCCCAAGCTATCTGTAGATTTGTGCGAAAATTGGCTTGAAATTAACAAGGTATAGCGCACACAGCAACAGCGGTGCCGTCTAACACGCAGCTGCAGCAGTGAGAAAATGGTGGCGACGGGGAAAATGGCTGGGTCTTATAGGGCAAGGACATGTGACATACACTGCCAATGACACATGCCCTTGCTTGTGTGAAAAAAAGCAGTTCGCTCCGTGTGTGCGCTGCTGATAGGCTGACAGATTGCACCTCCCCACTGTAAATGCGGGAAAGAGAAAAAAAAATGGAGATCTTCATTATTCCTGCAGAGATCCATCCCCTGCCCCTCCCCCCGCCCCGCTGTACACTCAAACTGCGTATTAACATTAATTTTCATCATTACTGAGAAAAAATCCAGTTATGATTTTGGTGCACGAACAGTTATCGAACATAACCTCGAACAGCCGAATTTTTCTCAAATCGTTCGTGTTCGCCGAACGGCTCGAACACCGCCCAAAACAGCTCGAATTTGAGATTGGCGAACAGTTCGAGTCGAACAACGCTCATCTCTAGTTGTAACCATGGATACCTAAGGTCCTGCAGTTGGCAGCGTGGCATGGAGGCGGTCAGCCTGTGGCACTGCTGAGGTGTTATGGAAGCCCAGGTTGCTTTGATAGCAGCCTTCAGCTCATCTGCATTGTGGGTCTGATGTCTCTCATCCCTCTTGACAATAGCCCACAGATTCTCTATGGGGTTAAGGTCAGGCGAGTTTGCTGGCCAATCAAGCACAGTGATACTGTTGTTTTTAAACCAGGTATTGGTACTTTTGGCAGTGTGGACAGGTGCCAAGTCCTGCTGGAGAATGAAATTTCCACCTCCAAAAAGCTTGAGGGAAGCATGAAGTGCTCTAAAATTTCCTGGTAGACGGCTGCGCTGACTTTGGTTTTGATAAAACACAGTGGACCTACACCAGCAGATGACATGGCTCCCCAAACCATCACTGATTGTGGAAACTTCACACTAGACCTCAAGCAGCTTGGATTGTGTGTCTCTCCACTCTCCCTCCAGAGTCTAGGACCATGATTTCCAAATGAAAATTGGAACTCTGGGACCTTGTGGAGTGTGTCAATGACTGCCTTCTGGACATCTGTCAAGTCAGCAGTCTTCCCCATGATTGTGGAGCCTACTGAAACAGACTAAGGGACCTATTTAAAAGCTTAGGAAGCCTTTGCAGGTGTTTTTTGTTAATCTAATTTACTGAGATAATGACTTTTGTGTTTTCATTGGCTGTAAGCCATAATCATCAACATTAACAGAAATAAACACATGAAATAGATCACTCTGTAATGACTATATAATATGAGTTTCACTTTTTGTATTGAAGAACCGAAATAAATTAACTTTTAAGATGATATTCCAATTTAGTGAGATGCACCTGTATATACCGTATATACATATCTCAGATGTTCCTAATATACAGTACAGACCAAAAGTTTGGACACACCTTCTCATTTAAAGATTTTTCTGCATTTTCATGACTATGAAAATTGTACATTCACACTGAAGGCATCAAAACTATGCATTAATACATGTGGAATTATATACTTAACAAAAAAGTGTGAAACAACTGAAAATATGTCTTATATTCTAGGTTCTTCAAAGTAGCCACCTTTTGCTTTAATGACTGCTTTGCACACTCTTGGCATTCTCTTGATGAGCTTCAAGAGGTAGTCACCGGAAATGGTTTTCACTTCACAGTTATGCCCTGTCAGGTTTAATAAGTGGGATTTCTTGCCTTATAAATAGGGTTGGGACCATCAGTTGTGTTGTGCAGAAGTCAGGTGGATACACAGCTGATAGTCCTACTGAATAGACTGTTAGAATTTGTATTATAGCAAGAAAAAAGCAGCTAAGTAAATAAAAATGAGTGGCCATCATTACTTTAAGAAATGATGGTCAGTTAGTGTGAAAAATTGGGAAAACTTTGAAAGTGTCCCCAAGTGCAGTTGCAAAAACCATCAAGCACTACAAAGAAACTGGCTCACATGAGGACCTCCCCAGAAAAGGAAGACCAAGAGTCACCTCTGCTTCTGAGGATAAGTTTATCCGAGTCACCAGCCTCAGAAATCGCAGGTTAATAGCAGCTCAGATTAGAGACCAGGTCAATGCTACACAGAGTTCTAGCAGCAGATTCATCTCTACAACAGCTGTTAAGAGGAGACTTTGTGCAGCAGGCCTTCATGGTAAAATAGCTGCTAGGAAACCACTGCTAAGGACAGGCAACAAGCAAAAGAGACTTGTTTGGGCTAAAGAACACAAGGAATGGACATTAGACCAGTGGAAATCTGTGCTTTGGTCTGATGAGTCCAAATTTTAGATCTTTGGTTCCAACCACCGTGTCTTTGTGCGACGCAGAAAAGGTGAACGGATGGACTCTACATGCCTGGTTTCCACTGTGAAGCATGGAGGAGGAGGTGTGATGGTGTGGGGGTGCTTTGCTGGTGACACTGTTGGGGATTTATTCAAAATTGAAGGCATACTGAACCAGCATGGCTACCACAGCATCTTGCAGCGGCATGCTATTCCATCCGATTTGCGTTTAGTTGGACCATCATTTATTTTTCAACAGGACAATGACCCCAAACAGACCTCTAGGCTGTGTAAGGGCTATCTGACCAAGAAGGAGAGTGATGGGGTGCTACGCCAGATGACCTGGCCTCCACAGTCACCAGACCTGAACCCAACCGCAGAGTGAAGGCAAAAGGGCCAACAAGTGCTAAGCATCTCTGGGAACTCCTTCAAGATTGTTGGAAGACCATTTCTGGTGACTACCTCTTGAAGCTCATCAAGAGAATGCAAAGCAGTCATCAAAGCAAAAGGTGGCTACTTTGAAAAACCTAGAATGTAAGCCATATTTTCAGTTGTTTCACACTTTTTTGTTAACTATATAATTCCACATATGTTAATTCATAGTTTTAATGCCTTCAGTGTGAATGTACAATTTTCATAGTCATGAAAATACAGAAAAATCTTTAAATGAGAAGGTGTGTCCAAACTTTTGGTCTGTACTGTATATATATTTATATATATGTATATATCAGACAAAAAGAAAAACATTAAAAGCTTACAAACTAGGTATGTAATTGGCTCCAAATGTATTTTCATTTAAAGAAAGCCAGTCACCTAGGCTAAAATGGCCATTTTTAGCTCTTCCGTTATTCATGCTGCTCCACTAAGTATGCTCTCCGTTGTTTTGTTTTATTCTTTAATCCACCATATTATTCAGGAGATATGGGCCTTTTCATTTTATGCTAATTTTGGGGTTTTGCCAAAGAGGTGTTGCTCAAAGGATTCTCGGGGTGAGGGGGTTGTCTTTAGGCTGCTCTACATTATCACCCTGGGAGCACCACCCCCTTAGTATATACCAAAAAAATAGCACCAAATAAAGATAGCAGTGCCAACCCCACTGCACTTGTGGTTCATTTGCATGCAAAATTGCTGATGAATTTTTCAAAAACAGAAGCAAGTATATTTCTAAAACAAACGTATGGATGACTTCAACAGTACAGCCACTTTACATAGAGGACATTACCTTGGAGAGTAAAAACCTGCTGACGGGTTCCCTTTAAGTTAATTCAGTGCATAGTACAATAGTTTTTTTCAAGGTCATCACCAGAAATGACTCATTGACTGAAAGCTGCATTGGTAATAGTACCCTTGCCTGGAATGCATTCCTCTATAGGCTAGATGGAGCAACTAATTGCTGTAAAGCTTTTCGGCTTTACTTGGCTTGTGTGCTGTGGTTTAGATGGATCACGTCCATTTCTAACCTGTTAGACAGACGCCCTTTGACTCAAAGCTTGCCTCTATGGGTATCCTGACCAGTTCATGATATATTGTGCAGACAAGAGAACTTAATCTATATAAACAGTATTTCTTTGTTTTTTTTCCATTTCAAATCTTGCAAAAGGACACACTTCCGTTTTAAAAAAGTGAAGTTTAACAATTCTTTACGAAGGGATACATTTTTGCTACCTTTTCCTTGATGTCATCTTAGATAGTTGTGTACATATGCATGGAGGAATCTCTGTTAATATGAGAATATGGATATTCAACCACATCTTGGGCTAAAAAATGCTTACTACAACTGTCTTCAGGTGAGCTTTCAGAATAGGCCTTTGTGTGTGCATGAATAATACCACTATTTCTGAGTATTATATGACTTGTATTATGCATTTATCAGATCCCCCTCTCTAGGATCCATATCTAATCCGTTTTCCCTGAGTTTAGCTCCGGAGTGGACAGAGGCCTTCTTTTTTATATATAATAATCTCTGGAGACAAATTCTCCTGCTGATCAGTGTCCGGCCCATAGTCCTGAACAGCTCATTTACATACAAGAAAAACATGGATATCTCTGAAATAAGTCATCAGGTCACAGATATCAAGGTATCACTTTATTCAGCTTCCTATGACCTGCTTGACCATATAGACAGCTTAGGATGGTTGATCCTAATGACATAGTCCCTTCAGAAGCCGTTTATGCAAATATGCATGTCCTGTTAGCAGTGTGGTTCAGCAGGTTTGTACTTTATCCATATTCAGTTTTATCTTCTCTGTACCGACCCCGGCACTCTGACAGCCAAGGCCTTCCTAAAGTCAGGGAAAATCAACCATTTTCTAGCATAGATGCAGGGCCGGCGTCAGCACCCGGCGTACCCGGGCAAGTGCCGGGGCCCTGGAGAATCAGAGGGGCCCAGCCGCCCACTCACTGTCGAGGCCTAGCCGCCCACTCACTGTCGGGGCCCAGCCGCCCACTCACTGTCGGGGCCCAGCCGCCCACTCACTGTCGGGGCCCAGCCGCCCACTCACTGTCGGGGCCCAGCCGCCCACTCACTGTCGGGGCCCGGCCCAAACACCCGCCTGCTCGCCCACTCACTCACTGTCGGGGCCGGGCCCACACACCCACCCGCCCACTCACTGTCGGGGCCGGGCCCACACACCCACCCGCCCACTCACTGTCGGGGCCATGGCCGCATCTTCGGCACCTGTTCAGTGACGCAGGCGCTGCTTGATTGCCGGCACTCCCCCAGTCCCAGAAATGGCCGCGCGCTGTCAGGCTGTGTCTGCTAGTAATGACACGGCAGGGTCGACGGCACTGCACCTTTAATTTTGCGTGTGTGTCGCCCCTGCCGCGTCATTACTAGCAGACACAGTCGCACAGCGCGCAGCCATGTCTGGGGGAGTGCCATCAAACACCGTCGGAGCGGAGGTCCTGCACAGATGGGGGGGGGGGGGAGCGGCCCGGACCCGACCGCAAGTGGGCCCCTCTGATGGTCCAGGGCCATGAAGTCTGTGACACGCCGGGGGCCCTGCACTGCCCCATACCTGAGGAGCTGCTGGACAGGACACTGGACCGGGGACAGGTGAGTGGGGCTTCCCCAATCCCCATATTAAAAATACTTGTAATGGGTCTGTGTGAGTGCATGTATGTGAATGTCAGTGTGTATGACTGTGTATATATATTTGTCTGTTTTATATATGTCTTTAAAAATTTGTGTAAAAATATGTGTTTGTCTGTATGTGTACATATCTGTGTACCGTGTGTGCGTGCGTGTGTCTGCGTACCGTGTGTGTGCGTGTGTCTGCGTACCGTGTGCGTGCGTGTGTCTGCGTACCGTGTGCGTGCGTGTGTCTGCGTACCGTGTGCGTGCGTGTGTCTGCGTACCGTGTGTGCGTGCATGTGTCTGCGTACCGTGTGTGCATGCGCATGTCTGCATATGTGAAGGATGAGGTGGCAGGCTGGGCCCTGTGTACTATATATATATATTTCTCCGCCGTATCTGTGCATCATGAATCGTGTATGTGTTAAAAGGGTCCACTGAGACTCTTTCGCCCGGGGCCCAGAAAAACCTGGAGCCGGCCCTGCATAGATGTACACATGAACATGCTGGTAAACATGGTTCTTGCAGCAGACACTGGAAATCCTGCTGAAAGATTGGCACTTTCTTACTGTAGTGCTATGAAGACTGCATTTTCTTTTGGATGGGTGGAGATTGGAGCCTGAATACACTTTGACTCTGGCAGTGTATAGCAAGTCTCATAAAATGCTGAGTGTTAGTAAGGATTATAGAGTCCTTCTGGCATGGATTTGCAAAGTAATTACACCATCCACATCAGAGCTGGTTGATCTCCTTCAGGACAAAATTGTTGCACCTTTCCAAAAATGTGGGTAAACAACTTTGTTTCAAGCATGTGATGCTCATTCAAACTCACCTGTGGCAAGTAACAGGTGTGGGCAATATGAAAATCACACCTGAAACCAGATAAAAAGGCGATAAGTTGAGTCAATCTTTGCATTGTGTGTCTGTGTATGAGCATGGAGAACAGAAAGAGAAGAGAACTGTCTCAGGACTTGAGAACCAAAATTGTCAAAATATCAGCAATCTCAATTTTACAAGTCTATCTCCTAAGATATATACACACTAGCTATTGAGCCTTTTCTACGCATAGGTGGCGAGCATTTTTATTAGTATATGGTCTCCCATCCTGGTATTTGTGCTGCCCCCATCCTGTTAGGTCCTGCCCTCATCACTATCCTGGTATGCATGGCACCCCTCATCCCCCAATCCTGGTATGTATGGTACCCAATCCCTCATCCTGATATGCATGGTACTCCTCATCCCCAATCCTGGTATGTATGGTACCCCTCACCCCCAATCCTGGTATGCATAGCACCCCTCATCCCCAATCGTGGTATGCATGGCACCCCTCACTCCCAATCCTGTTTTGCATGGCACCCCTCATCTCCCAATCCTGATATGCATGGTACACCTCATTCCTATTCTGATATGCATGGTACCCCTCATCCTGGTATGCATGGCACCCTATCCCTCATCCTGGTATGCTTGGCTCCCTCATCCTGGTATGCATGGCTCCCTCATACCCAATCCTGGTATGCATGGTACCCCATCCCTCATCCCTATCCTGGTATGCATGGTACCCCTCATCCCTATTCTGGTATGCATGGCCCCCCCAGATCCCTATCCTGGTATGCATGGTACCCCTCATCCCAAATACTGGTATGCGTGGCACCCCTCTCTCCCAATCTTGGTATGCATGGCACCCCTCTCTCCCAATCTTGGTATGCATGGCACCCCTCTCCCCCAATCTTGGTATGCATGGCACCCCTCTCCCCCAATCTTGGTATGCATGGCACCCCTCACCCCCCAATCTTGGTATGCATGGCACCCCTCACCCCCCAATCTTGGTATGCATGGCACCCCTCACCCCCCAATCTTGGTATGCATGGCACCCCTCACCCTCCTATCCTGGTATGCATGGTACCCCTCATCCCCAATCCTGGTATGCATGGTACCCCTCATCCCTATCCTTACATAGTTACATAGTTTATAAGGCCGAAAAAAGACAAGCGTCCATCCAGTTGAGCCTATTTCTTGTGCACTGCAGCTATTCCGCAGCGTTGATCCAGGGGAAGGCAAAAAAAAACCATGCGGTATAGGCCAATTTACATCATTGAGGAAAAATTCACTTCCCGACTCCAATCTGGCAGTCAGATTAAATCCCTGGATTAATTAACTATCACTAAGCAGAAGATGTAATTTTATTGTTCTCAAGAAAGGTGTCCAGGCCTCTCTTGAACTCATTAAGTGAGTTGGACATCACCACTTCCTCTCCCAGAGAGTTCCAGAGTCTCACGGCTCTGAACGTAAAGAATCCCCTTCTTTGCTGGTGCAGGAACCTCCTTTCCTCCAGACGCATAGTGTGCCCCCTCGTCTTTGTCACCATCCTTGGTATAAACAGGTCATGGGAGAGATCTCTGTACTGCCCCCTGATGTATTTATACATGTTTATGAGGTCTCCCCTAAGCCTTCTCTTTTCGAACGTAAATAGGCCTAATTTTGACAACCTCTCTGGGTATTCTAGTCCCTCCATTCCCTTTATTACCTTAGTCGCCCTCCTTTGTACCCTCTCAAGCTCCAATATGTCTTTCCTGAGCACCGGAGCCCAGAACTGTGCACAATATTCTAAGTGCGGCCTTACCAGCGCTTTATACAGAGGAAGAACAATGTTCTCATCATATGCCCCTATTCCTCTTCTGATGCATGCCATGACTCTATTTGCCTTCGCAGCTGCTGCCTGACACTGGGCACTCCAATTTAATTTGCTGTTAACCAAGACGCCCAGGTCCTTCTCCATGTCAGATTTCCCCAACAGTTTCCCATTTAATATGTATGGGTGACTGCTGTTTTTCTTTCCCATGTGCATGACCTTACATTTATCGGCATTGAACCCCATTTGCCATTTTTTGGCCCAACTCCCCAATTTATCTAAATCCTCCTGTAGCTGTGCCCTATCCTCATCTGTATTAACTACTTTACAAAGTTTAGTATCATCTGCAAATATTGCTATTTTACTATGCAACCCTTCCACTAGATCATTAATAAATATATTAAATAATATAGGGCCCAAGACAGACCCTTGAGGCACCCCGCTAGTAACCCTGACACACCCTGAGCTTACTCCATTGATAACCACCCTCTGCTTTCTATCACTCAGCCAGCTATTTACCCACTTGCACACATTATCCCCCAGACCAAGCATTCTCATTTTATATACCAACCTTTTGTGTGGCACGGTATCAAACGCTTTGGAAAGTCAAGGTATACAACATCCACTGACTCTCCCCGGTCCAGCTGTGAGCTCACCTCCTCGTAGAAGGCGATCAGGTTTGTTTGGCAGGAGCGATCCCTCATGAATCCATGTTGATATGGAGTTAGACAGTTATTATCATTAAGATATTCTACAATAGCATCTCTAAGAAATCCTTCAAACAATTTACCCACAACAGACGTTAAGCTGACTGGTCTATAGTTCCCAGGGTCACTTTTAGACCCCTTTTTGAATATTGGTACCACATTTGCTTGGCGCCAGTCTAGTGGGACAGTCCCTGTCATAAAAAGTGCTTGTATATAAGATACAGCGGTCTGTCTATCACATTACTTAATTCTTTTAGTACCCGGGGGTGTATGCCATCTGGGCCTGGTGACTTGTCTATTTTGATATTATTTAGGCGTTTCTGAACTTCCTCCTGGGTTAGGTGGGTGATATTTAGCAGAGGGTTTACTTTATCACTCTGCATTTCCTCCGATAAATTGTTTTCTTTTGTGAAAACAGTGGAGAAGAAGCTATTGAGTAGGTTTGCTTTACCCTCATCACCCTCTATGATTTTACCCAGGTTATTTTTCAATGGGCCAACTCCATCAGTTTTAGGCTGAGTTCACACGATGCGTTTTTCATGCGTTTCCGCGGCGTTTTTGCAGTTGCGTAAACGCCGCGGAAACGCATGAAAAACGCACGGTAGAAGGGCAGCAATGTTCCCCAATGGAAATCCGCATGTGCTGTGCCCATGATGCGGATTTTTCCGCAGCGTAAACGCTGCGGTCAAAAATCCGCAGCATGTCAATTAATTTTGCGGAAACGCTGCTCTTTTGCCGCCATTGACTTGCATTAGACCGCATGGAATCCGCATCACTGTATATGTTGATGTGCTTTTCATGCGGTCTAATGTGCGGATGGTACCCGGGTGTGGATGAGAGGACTCTCATCCAGACCCAGGTACCATTAAAAAAAAAAGAATAAAATAAAAAATATATATATTCTCACCTTCTGACGGCCCGCGCTGCGTCCTGCCGGCTTCCCGCGCACTTCGCGGTTGAATGAAGGACCTTCACTGACGTCAGAGTCATGTGACGGGTCACGTGACGCTGACGTCGGAAGGTCCTACAGTCTTCACTGCCGGCAGCCGGGACCGATGAAGCAGGACACCGGGGGCCATCAGATGGTAACGTATAGATTTATTTTTTATTTTTTGACATCACACACTATATAAATCCATGCCGGTTGCATGGATTTATATAGTGTGAAGTTGACAAGCACTTTCCAAGTGATGCTAAAATCGCTTGGGAAGCGCTTGTCAACCCGCATGCGGAAATGAAAGTGAAGACCGCTTCATTTCCGCATGTCCCTGGCAGGAAACCGCATGTACAATCCACATGTACAATCCGCATGTACAATCCGCATGCGTTTTTTCCTGCCAGAGAGATGCAGAAACGCTCAGGAAAAAATCCTGAGCATTTCTGCATCGTGTGCACATACCCTTAATCCTTTTACTGTTTATATAGTTAAAGAACAGTTTGGGATTCGTTTTACTTTCCTTGGCAATTAGTCTCTCTGTCTCCTCTTTTTTGCTATTCTTAATTGTTTCTTACAGATTTTGTTTTTTTCCCTATAAGATATTAGCGCTTCCTCGCTGCCTTCTTGTTTAAGTTTACCGAAAATCCTTTTTTTGTTTTTCATTGCCCTCTTGACTTCCTTATTTAGCCACATTGGCTTCCTCCTATTCCTAGCCCTTTTATTCCCATAAGGTATGTACCTTCTACAGTGACTATGTAGGACTGTTTTGAAAATTTCCCATTTTCTATCCGTGCTCCTATTATTGAAGATACTATCCCAGTCTATAAGGTGAAGGGCATCTCTTATCCTGGTATGCATGGCACTCCATCCCTCATCCTGGTATGCATGGTACCCCGCATTCCTATTCTGGCATGCATGGTACCCCTCATCCCTATTCTGGCATGCATGGTACCCCTCATCCTGGTATGCATGATACCCTACATCCCTATTCTGGTATGTATGGCACCCCTCATCCCCCAATCCTGATATGCATGGCACCCAACCCCTCATCCTGGTATGCGTGGCCCCCTCATCCCCCAATCCTGGTATGCGTGGCCTCCTCATCCCCCAATCCTGGTATGCGTGGCCCCCTCATCCCCCAATCCTGGTATGCGTGGCCCCCTCATCCCTTTCACGCTGCACACATACAAAAAAAAACACACTTATACTCACCTTTCTGCCCTGTGCTCCAGCGCTGCGGTGTCCTGTTTTACCGGGGGAGGAGTGTGGCACCGGAGTACGCGCGTGCCCATACCGCGCTGTCCTGCACCATTTTGCTGAAGACACACTGCAAATGTGTCATCAGTAAAATGGCGCCGGATAGCGTTATGTGCATGCGCCGATTCCAACGCCTTCACTCCTGCCCCGGTCTCTTGCGAGAAGAGAGGCGCCGTGGCAACACTCCTCCCGGTCAGGTAAGTATGGCACCGGAGATCGCAGTATGCATTCAGTGTCAACGCATACCGTGATCTCCGACGCCATACACTCCTCTTACCTGTAGCAGCTTGATGCGTTCTTCTGTCTGGAGCCAGACTGTGCAGGCGTGTCGCGCTTGCACAGTCTATAAAGGCTTCAGACAGAGGGACGCTTGTAACGTTATTTAATAGATATACAGTACAGACCAAAAGTTTGGACACACCTCATTTAAAGATTTTTCTGTATTTTCATGACTTTGAAAATTGTACATTCACACTGAAGGCATCAAAACTATGAATTAACACATGTGGAATTATATACTTAACAAAAAAAGTGTGAAACAACTGAAAATATGTCTTATATTCTAGGTTCTTCAAAGTAGCCACCTTTTGCTTTGATGACTGCTTTGCACACTCTTGGCATTCTCTTGATGAGCTTCAAGAGGTAGTCCTAGAGGCCTGGATTTGGAGTCACCCCCAAAATTAAAGTGGAAAAACACACTACAGGCTGATCCAACTTTGATGTAATGTCCTTAAAACAGGTCAAAATGAGGCTCAGTATTGTGTGTGGCCTCCATGTGCCTTTATGACCCCTCCCTAAAACGCATTTGTGGCCTGCTGGAGGTCATTTTGCAGGGCTCTGGCAGTGCTCCTTCTGTTCCTCCTTGCACAAAGGCTGATGTAGCGGTCCTGCTGCTGGGTTGTTGCCCTCCTACGGCCCCCTCCACGTCTCCTGGTGTACTGGCCTGTCTCCTGGTAGCGCCTCCAGCCTCTGGACACTATGCTGACAGACACAGCAAACCTTCTTGCCACAGCTCGCATTGATGTGCCATCCTGGATGAGCTGCACTACCTGAGCAACTTCTGTGGGTTGTAGAGACCGTCTCATGCTACCATGAGTGTGAAAGCACAACCAACATTCAAAAGTGACCAAAACATCAGCCAGAAAGCATTGGTACTGAAATGTGGCCTGTGGTCCCCACCTGCAGAACCCCGCCTTTATTGAGTGTGTCTTGATAATTGCCAATAATTTCCATCTATTGTTTATTCCATTTGCACAACAGCATGTGAAATTGATTGTCAATCAGTGTTGCTTCCTAAGTGGACAGTTTGATTTCATAGAAGTTTGATTTACTTGGAGTTATATTCTGTTGTTTAAGTGTTCCCTTTATTTTTTTGAGCAGTGTATTTGGAGAGCTATGTGGGGGGGCATTATACACATTACAGTGGCAAGGTTTGCGTGGGGTCCATGATACTGTAAACATCACAGAAAAGAGGCAGGCCTTACCAACACCGGTCAGATTACCAAAGCTAAAACAGGATGCAGCAGACCTCCATGATAAAGGCGGGGGCAAGGATTGGTTCAGAGTACTGATGCGACAGGGACCCCCTCCACGAATTGGCAGATATGTGAGTGGCTGTGTAGTATTACAAATGCACACGGATGAGGCTTGCATAGGACGCCAGTCACACAGGTGTGATGCACAGTGTCTGGCTTACAGCCTATTAATGACGCCCATAATTTTAAATCAAGCGGGCTGTCCAGCACTATATTCGTGCACCCCACAAGACAGACGCCCCAATTCACCCAACCAACTATCTGTATGACTGGCGTGTGGAGAGGTGTGGGGTCATTATACTGCATGGGGGGGCACCATACTTTGCCTTCGAAGTTGAGGTGGGGTACAATAGGATCATTATACTGTGCATGTGGAGGAATTCACCATGGAGGTATCATACTGTGTTTAGGGGGCACTTTTATTGGCATCATACTTTATGGGGGCAATGAAAGAGGAATCTAGGACTTCTGTTACCTCGACATTTATTTATTTATTTTCAGGGGGAGAAGGGGGGTGAATTATAACTTCTGCCATGGGGCTCCATGATTTCTATGTACGCCCCTGCATGGCAGTATTATTAATGGTTGCCTGTTTTTTAATAGAGCTTCCACGGACAGGCTTAGTGCTAGCCACTCTGTCTACCAGATCCCAGGGTTTACCTTGGCTTTCAATCTTTAGGGTATTTACTCACGGTGCAGATTTGCTGCAGTTTTGACGCTGCAGAATTTCTGCACCATTTCCTCATCTAATATGCAAATTAGGTTACTTGCGGTTTTGCCGCATGCGTTTGTCATGTATTCATGTCAGTTGTTAATAAAGGCTATTGAAATTTGCAGAGAAAAAAACAAAAGCATTTCCTGTTTGTTCTCTCTCTCACACACACACACACACTCCTGGGATTATTTCAAGACCTGTGTAGAGACATAAGACCTTTTTCATGATGATATAAGCTGGTGCTTTATTAATTGTCAGAAGTTATCTGAAATGTCAGGTATTATGTTTTTAAAATTTTTTGGTTAAAGAAGTTGTTCACAGCTTTTTGTTACCCCCCCCCCCCCCCCCGCCCACTCAATGTATCCCCCCGGGGCCCCTGAGACTTTTTGTTATTACCTTGTGTTGCAGTTACTGCCTCTGAGTGGCGCGATCCTTGGCCACTCACAGGCATCATGTGACCCGCCACTGATGTCACGACAAGTGAGGCGTGACATCAGTGACACGGTCCCCGCGGTGGCTGCTTGGTTGTGGGCGGGGTTACCCCACCGTGTCACACCCGGCATCCACCGCGCACTTTCTTAATGAATGAGGAGAGGAAAAGCGCGCGGTGGATGCTGGGTGTGACATGGTGGGGTAACCCCGCCCACAACCTTAGCAGCCACCGATGAAACGCAGTAGAGAGAGACCCCTGGCTGCATTCGGAATCATGACGTGACATCACTGGATGTCAGAGCCGGCTGCAGCCGGGGGTCACGTGATGCCTGCAAGCGGCCAGTGATAGCGCTGCTCACAGGCAGTATCTGCAACGTAAGGTAATTACAAAAATCCTTAGGGGCCCCGGGGGGATACATTGGGGTGGGAGGGGGGTAATAAAATGTAGTGAACAACCCCTTTAATATTTTTGGATTAACTTTTAATGCTAGCTTTTTCCTCACTTAAGCAGCAGCAAGCACATACATATCGCCACATGTGTGTTCACCCCCCTACTTCAGGAATGTAGTGAGAATGGATAGTTTGGCAATTTATATCCAGATTTGCGCAGGTTTGCATTGTGAGATTAGATATTTCTACATGATCTCTATTTTTTATTTATATATTTTTTAGATGGCCAGAAAAATTTGTGTCTTTCTTTTGTGTACCCATGACCACCTTTGATGATTTGCTACCAATTCTGCGTGAAGATTTGACATATCAAGATGCCGTCATGAGGCAGGCGATCTCTGCTGACTTTGCTCGGAGTCTTATTCCAATTTTCTGTTCCAATGACCATTTAATTTTAAATAATCAAGCAATATCAAACGGAAATCGATAGTAATAATGTTGAAAAACCAGACAGCTTTGCAAAATTATACCTACATATGTAATTGCACCAATGTTATTCAATGGGGCACTGCTGATGTGCAATATTGTCCTCGGCAGTTTAGGCTCCTGACCAATTCTAGTGGTGTTCTTTAGGCAAGGTTGAGTCTGGTATTTGTTAACATTGTCTGGCTCCTGTCCACAGCTTGCATTGCCAAGGAGAACCCCAAAATATATTGCAAGTGACAAAACTCACTGTGACAAATGAGCAAAGTATATTTTTATTAATGGCTGCCTGTAATATTTCTGTGACATCCTCTTTTCGAATATTTGTCTATTTTGTTAACAATATTTTTAAAAATGTAATTTCAATTGATAGTGTTTATTTATTTTGTTTTCTTTCAGATTTTTGGCCATAGGACATGGCGCTATGCTCCCAGCCCCTCAACCTCTTCCAGGGACCATGCATGCAGTCCCTTTTATAGTATGGAATGAGGCTTTTACTGTGATGACAAACCTGATGCGACCATACTCACAAAGGGGGACTCAATGGCCAGAAGAGGATTTTAAATTTTCGGCTGAGCCAGGCACTAAGAGTCGCGGAATGCACCTTTGGAATCCTGATAAGTCAGTGGAGGATGTTCAACACGACCATCCAGTTGGATATTGCAACTGTTGATTCTGTGATGAAAGCTTGTTGTGTTCTTAACAATTATGGTAGGGCTACAGTCCTGACGTAGATGTGGAGACACTGCAACCAGCAATTGAAACAGTAATCACCTGGGGTCCTAGACGACCCAACCTTACTGGTGTGCGTGCTTGAGAAAACTTTGACTATTTCATGACTTCCCAAGGTGCCATGCCCTGCCATTACTCCTGTGGTGGTGGTGCGCAGCCTGTACAGCAGAGATTCACTTCTTAGAAAGAACATGGATAATCTCAACTGTATTTCAAATTTTTCTGGTTATTTTTTTTTGTGAATTTATTGTTAAATAAATTTTAAAATATGACTAGCTGTATTTCTTCTCATTTTTTACATTTAGAAACCTATTAATTAGAAGTAAAACATATAAATGTTTTTGTGGTTTAAAATTAAAACAGTATCCACTCGTACTACTCTGGCCTTTTTTGGAAGATTTTACTAAACTTCTGAATAAGAAACATACTATCAAAATTCAGTTTTAAAAATAAAAAAATCTGAAAAGCTAAAAGGTTTTGTCAGAAAGAAACACCTAATGCATATTCAAACAAGATTTTTTTTCTATTAACAGAGGCTACAAATATTATCTGTAATGCCAAAATACAAAATGTATCAACATAGAAAAATTTCAATTAACATAGTAAACAATATAGCAAACCCACCATAAAGAGGAAAAGTAACATTAACAATGATATTATAAGTTGATAGAAAAGACGCAGGGCAAAAGACAAGGGCCGTGCACTCACGTTCATTTAGAAAAATACAAAGAATCTTCATAAAACATTAGCAGACAAAACAAGTGCAAAAAACATTAAAAACATTATATCTCCCCCAGCCATATATTCTATGGGATCTTATATATTTTTCTATATATCAAAGGGGATTTCCCTTGTTCTGCTGGGGACATTGTCCTATATATTATTTCTGGATATCCCATTATAATTTCATCTTCATCAGCATAGGATCTATTTTGAAATTTACCCCTATGGGGGAGAAGGTTTGATGTTTAACTTTTATTGGACCGATGTTATATATTGTCCTTATTACCTGCAAGATTAAGGTGTTCTGTGGGTTATTATACCTGAACCCTTTATCTAATTAATTTGCTGGTATATTGTTTGTTTTAAACGTTTTTAATGTTTTTTGCACTTGTTTTGTCTGCTAATGTTCGATAAAGATTTTTTGTATTTTTCTAAATTAACGGGAGTGCACAGCCCTTGTCTTTTGCCCTGCATCTTTTCTATCAACTTATCAGATCTGTTTAAATGTAGGGCCTCTGTAGAACCTTATTACAAATAGAAAAAACATCTGGTATAATTAGCCAGATATTTTTGGGTATAAAATAATTTTTTAAAATATCAATTGCCGTATATACTCAAGTATAAGCTGACTTTTTCAGCACATTTTTTATGCTGTAAAAGTGCCCCTCGGCTTATACTAAGGTATATACTTATATATTTAGTATATACTGGCTGCGAGGGTGTTTCGGCAGCGGAGAATTGGGCATATGCAGTACCCGCTGCTGCAGCTACCACGTGTGCCCGCTGCTAAAGAAAATTAATATTCACTCTTCTCTACTCCCATGGGCGTGGAGACGAGTGAATAATCAGAGGATCGCTGAGCCGCAGCAGGAGCTGCGCCGCTGCTGACAGTGTGTGCTATTAAATAAAATGACTATTCACTCCTCTTCACGCCCATAGTCCCCGTTTGGAGAGAAGTGAATATCTCTGCAGTTTACCTCAGCGTCTGAGGGCGCATGGCAGTGAGGTCATGCACTGCTCAGATGCTGAGATCAGCTGCTGGCAGAACAGGATGCAGCTGCTGGAGCAGAGGGAAGGAAGGAGTATGTGAGTTTTTTTTTTTTTCCATGTGTGCATTGATGGGGGCCATGCATACCAGGATTGGGTATGAGGAGCATCATGCATAGTAGGATTGGGGATGAGGGGGCAATGTGTACCAGAATGGGGAAATTTACCAGTAGCTGCTGCATTTCCCACCCTAGGCTTATACTCGAGTCAATAAGTTTCACCAGTTTTTTTGTGGTAAAATTTGGCGCCTCGGCTTATATTTGGGTTGGCTTATACTTGAGTATATATGTAAAACATAAATAGATTTGAGATAGATGATAGATAAATAATAATCTTTTTATTTATATAGCGCTAACATATTCCGCAGTGCTTTACAATTCAGACAATTTTAAAGACATTATCGGTACTGTCCCCTTTGGGGCTCACAATCTACATCCCCTATCAGTATGTCTTTGGAGTGTGGGAGGAAACCGGAGAACCCGGAGGAAACCCACGCAAACGCAGGGAGAACTCAGTACCCCAGTGCTACAAGGCTGCAGTGCTAACCACTGAGCCACCATGCTGTCCTAAATATGACATACATATATCATCAGTAAGACATATAATTAGTGCCTTGCATGTGTAGTTTAAAGGTATGGGCAAACAAGAACGGTAAAGTTGGGGGTCTATACCGGACACCTAGTTTACATGACCAAGAAATAAAGTAGTACTGTGTAGCGCTATAGCATGCAAACATGAAATATCAAATTTAAAATAGCATTACTGCTCTAGAAAAAATAAATAAATGAGAATTCTTAGCGCATAAACTGGCCAATTCATGTGTAACCAGCATCCACGGTAAGGCAACTCTCGTTGCTGAGAAACTGCATAGTGTGAATCCCCTCAGAAGTGTACATGAATATTATAAAATATTAATATCAGGGAAATGTTCGTCCATATCTGCCTGACATAGATGTTCACCCCCCTCCCTTATTCCCCTTCTGCTCAGCACAAAAGCCCCAATTAGCACACGCCTGGGAAATAGTTTATGCAAACAAGGCCAGCCAAGGAGTGTTATAACTTCGTTAGGAAGCAAGCATCTTGTCTCTGAAAGATGCAGGAGGTAATTAAAACGCAGGCTTGCACTAATTTGCGTGTAACTGTTGAAGCTGCTTCCCAAGCCTCAAAGGAAAATTTCTAGACGCACTGACTCAGATATGAAATATGAAATCTTGTGAGTTCCATAGGTCCGACAATAATGGGACCCATATGTGTAGTGACCAAATCAGCCCAGGAAGGTATAGGTAGTTTTCCAGGGCTGTAACCAAAATCAGGGAGCTGCAGTGCAAAAACACCAGAATAGCAGACTGCAGCTATGTGATGTGTGATATCTAAATAAAGATAAAATCATAAGGGAAAAAAATGGCGTAGTTTACAAGCTTCTGCGATCAACGAGCGATGAGTTATCGCAGAAGTTAGCGTTTTTAATAAAAATGTACAGGCTGGAGACCGGCCCACATGATGTCACCACAGGGGGCGTGTGGCCATATCTCCCCTTAGGTATAAGAGAATCTATGGAGAAGATAGGAGCACTCATTGCCAGGGGGGAATAAGAATTATAAGCAACGGGTCCTGTTCAATAACAGCATATTCCATCCGGGGAGCCCCTCCTCCACCTATATTGAATCGTCTCTGCGATCGTATAGTGTAAGTAAAGTTATCTTCTTTCCTCCTGTTTATTTTATGTAACTGCTATGTATTTTAGTGTCTCCCTTGTAACATCCTTGTATATATTTTTCCTAAACACTGCCTCCCTATTGGATTAAATATAAAATGTAATAGTTTTGTTTCTTTTGTTCTGTAATCGTTCCCTTTCCCGAAGCCATATACGCTACCAAAACGCAGGCATCCGGCCAGGCCTGTATTATATTTCAAACTCGGCCGGTGGTGGCAGTGTATTAATAATTGGGCTATCGGGAAGCTGACAGTGACCGTACGGAGGGTGTTAAACACGGATTCCAGGCTGTGGAACCCAGAGTGTTGTGCCATACGCTCACTGGTCGCTTACCGATACCTACGTAGAGAGTAGTCT
Organism: Phyllobates terribilis; assembly: GCF_046119375.1. Classification (NCBI taxonomy): domain Eukaryota; kingdom Metazoa; phylum Chordata; class Amphibia; order Anura; family Dendrobatidae; genus Phyllobates; species Phyllobates terribilis. Next base: position 13,289,578 of record NW_027362761.1, on the reverse strand, counting down.
GGATCGCGTGCTCGCGACTCCGGACTAAATACTGACAGCGTGACAGTACGGTGAGATATTGTGTGATCTCCCCGGTGTCGTCCTGACTGTGTGTGGGCCCTCATCCCTGACAAATTAGTGGCAGCGGTGGGATTCCTGACACATATGCAGTTAAATTTTCATATATTTCATGTTTGCATACTATAGCTTTACAGAATGCTACTTTATTTGTTGGTTAGGAATGGAGATGGCTACTCTATTAGCACCTGTATACAAAATTTTTGTTTTGGAAGTGACAATCATTCTTTTGAAACTTGTATACCTAGTGTACATGCACGGTACTGGCGTACCACCAATAGCGGAAGCCCACGCCACTGCTATGGGGCCCATGAACCAGGGGGGGCCCACAACTAGTCCTCACTGCACCAGGCCCCGCCTCTGCCCTTCAGCACCCGCACTGCCCAGCCGCCCGCACATTATGATGGGGGTGGAAGCATTTCCTGACGCTCACTCCTCCATCATCATTGTTGGCGCTGACAGCCAGAGGGGTGGCCTGGTGCGAGCAATGATGATTGAGGAGGGATTCTACTCCCATCATTCTTCCTTGGTGCCTGACGTGTCAAAGCAGGGTGCACGATGATGTCATTACAGGGCAGCCGCTGCTCTGAGATGTTCGTTGCTTCACACCGCATGCTGTGGAGACTGGAGCAGCGGGTGGAACCAGAAGAGGTGAGTACTGTATTTTTTTTTTTTTTAGGGGTGGGGGTCAGTTAGAACTTCTGCTATGGGGCCCCTGATGCACGGACTCCAAACACAGACTTCTCATGGAAGTCCATGTTTTTATTTGCAGGAGTGAACAAAGCTTGTTGAACGTAAAATCAAAAAGATTTTTCAGTGTGGCCACTTATGGCACAATGACAGGCATGCAAAGTTTTGGCATGACTGTGAATGGCCATGACACCATGTTTATTAAAAAAAAAATCTTCATCCTTTTTGTTGACCAGACAAGGTGAAGACAACGGCTGAGGGCTGGTATTGTCAGGCTGGGGAGGCCCATGGTTACTGGACCCCCCCAGCCTAATAATAGCAGCTCACGACCGCCCCAGAAAAGGCACTTTTTCCAGCGCTTTGCTCGGCTCTCCCCACCTGCCCTTGTGCAGTGGCAGGCGGGGATATATGTGGGGTTGATGACAGTTGTGACTGACAGCTATCACCAAGCCCAGGATTAGTAATGGAGGCATCAATGAGATACCCCCAATACTAACCCTGTAAGGAAAGAGTTAAAAAAAATCAGACACCCAGAACAAAATCCTTTCATTGAAATAAAAGACAGACACATTAATAATCTTAATTTCACAAATATACTCACCCAAAGTCCGTCGGTAATCCAATAGGGAAGTGCCAAGATGATCTGAGCTCTGCTGCATCCAGACACAGCAGGGACGGGAGACATCAGGAGATGCGTCAGTGTTAAATATTAATTACGGATATTCATTTTATTCTGAATTCTGTACCATACATTGCATCAGCCTCGTGCTAGGGTTTCTAGATGACATGCGCTATTTGTGTACAGTACAGACCAGATCTAGGATGTGTTATTTCAGGGTTCCCTTTATTTTTTTGAGCAGTGTATGTATGTATGTACAGTACAGACCAAAAGTTTGGACACACCTCATTTAAAGATTTTTCTGTATTTTCATGACTTTGAAAATTGTACATTCACACTGAAGGCATCAAAACTATAAATTAACACATGTGGAATTATATATTTAACAAAAAAGTGTGAAACAACTGAAAATATGTCTTATATTCTAGGTTCTTCAAAGTAGCCACCTTTTGCTTTGATGACTGCTTTGCACACTCTTGGCATTCTCTTGATGAGCTTCAAGAGGTAGTCACCGGAAATGGTTTTCATTTCACAGGTGTGCCCTGTCAGGTTTAATAAGTGGGATTTCTTGCCTTATAAATGGGGTTGGGACCATCAGTTGTGCAGAAGTCAGGTGGATACACCGTTGATAGTCCTACTAAATAGACTGTTAGCTGCTTTTTTCTTGCCATAATACAAATTCTAAGTAAAGAAAAATGAGTGGCCATCATTACTTTAAGAAATGAAGGTCAGTCTGAAAAATTTGGCAAACTTTGAAAGTGTCCCCAAGTGCAGTTGCAAAAACCATCAAGCGCTACAAAGAAACTGGCTCACATGAGCACCGCCCCAGGAAAGGAAGACCAAGAGTCACCTCTGCTTCTGAGGATAAGTTTATCCGAGTCATCAGCCTCAGAAATCGCAGGTTAACAGCAGCTCAGATTAGAGACCAGGTCAATGCCACACAGAGTTCTAGCAGCAGACACATCTCTACAACAACTGTTAAGAGGAGACTTTGTGCAACAGGCCTTCATGGTAAAATAGCTGCTAAGGACAGGCAACAAGCAGAAGACACTTGTTTGGGCTAAAGAACACAAGGAATGGACATTAGACCGGTGGAAATCTGTGCTTTGGTCTGATGAGTCCAAATTTGAGATCTTTGGTTCCAACAACCGTGTCTTTGTGCAATGCAGAAAAGGTGAACGGATGGACTCTACATTCCTGGTTCCCACCGTGAAGCATGGAGGAGGTGTGATGGTGTGTGGGTGCTTTGTTGGTGATTTATTCAAAATTGAAGGCATACTGAACCAGCATGGCTACCACAGCATCTTGCAGCGGCATGCTATTCCATCCAGTTTGCGTTTAGTTTGACCATCATTTATTTTTCAGAACAATGACCCCAAACACACCTCCAGGCTATGTAAGGGCTATCTGGCCAAGAAGGAGAGTGATGGGGTGCTACGCCAGATGACCTGGCCTCCACGGTCACCAGACCTGAACCCAATCGAGATGGTTTGAGGTGAGCTGGACCGCAGAGTGAAGGCAAAAGGGCCAACAAGTGCTAAGCATCTCTGGGAACTCCTTCAAGATTGTTGGAAAACTGTTTCCGGTGACTACCTCTTGAAGCTCATCAAGAGAATGCCAAGAGTGTGCAAAGCAGTCATTAAAGCAAAAGGTGGCTACTTTGAAGAACCTAGAATATAAGACATATTTTCAGTTGTTTCACACTTTTTTGTTTAGTATATAATTCCACATGCGTTAATTCATAGTTTTGATGCCTTCAGTGTGAATGTACAATTTTCATAGTCATGGAAATGCAGAAAAATATTTAAATGAGAAGGTGTGTCCAAACTTTTGGTCTGTACTGTATTTTTAGTTCAGTGCCATAAATAGAAGAACAGCTGGTATTACCGGCTATATAACCACATGTTAGAGACAGGGGGGCGCTCTCGTCATTTCACAGGACACTGGACGAGAATCTATGTGTGAAGGAAACAGCTGCTGGTGTAGGCCTAAGGAGACACGTGCTTTACCCGGACACATGGTTTCATCCTGACACATGTGCTGGACACAGACAGACGCAATCTACCATTCAGGATCCCAGGAAAGGATGGGTGAATCTCAACTATTAAGCTAATTATGGACAAATGGACAGTCACTTTGTAACTATTTAACTATTTTATGTAACTACTGCAATCATTCTTTTTAATGGACAATCCAAGAATAAATACATTTTTTTATAAGAATATCGTGATATAGTCTGTGATCGATCGCATCTGATAAGAAGTCCTCAATAGAAAAATATACGGAAATAAGTTTTGCTTTTTTTTACAGTCCGCTTCCCGCTGTCTTCGGCACCCAATGACATACCACGAGAACAAGGTAGTGTCGGGGATTTCCGGGCGCTCTGACGTCAATAGGATCCCTGGATCCCGGTGCACTCAAGTGACCCCGGCGGTTGTTCATTGTGCCAAGACTATCTGAGCTCTGCTGCATCCAGACACAGCAGGGACAGGAGACATCAGGAGATGCGTCCGTTCCCCGCTGTCTCCGGCACCCAATGACATACTGCGAGAACAAGGTAGTGCCGGGGATTCCCGGGCGCTCTGACGTAAATAGGGATCCTGGTAGGTCATTGGGTGCCAGAGACAGCGGGGAGCGGATGCATCTGGGGCAGCTGTGAGCTGCTATTATTATGCTGGGGGGGGGGCGGTAATCATGGCCCTCCACAGCCTGAGAATACCAGCCCTAAGCCATTGTCTTTACAGTGGCTGGTTATCAAAGATGTGGGAACACCCACGCGTTTTTTTAACATTATTTAATTAATACTCAAGAAAAGTAAAAACAAAATGATAAAACTATATATACTTACAAGCATAATGAGCCTGTGTACATTCATACCCATCCAAGAATACCAGGACATAGTGGCATGTGGGATAGTGCACATGTGAATATGAAAGTGTGATGCAACTTCCTGTTTCAGAGAATAGGGTTTTTTTTTAAACAAACTTTACTGATCATCATGTAGCGTTTGTGTGCGTTTCCACTGCGGAAACGCACACAAAACACATGTGGTTTTTACGCATGCGGATTTTCCTCATCTAATGCAAGTCTATGGAAAAAATCCGCATGCTTTTCAGGAAGAGAAATAGACATGCTGCGGATCTGAAAAACGTACCTCACGTCAGTTTCCACAGGTGATCCGCAGGTGCACAAAAACATATAGTGGGCATGGGATTTCTTGAAATCCCATCCAGTATGCTGTAACACCTGGCCGCTGCGGTTTTGACGCAGCATAAAACGCAGCTTCAAAACCGCAGCAAATCTGCACCGTGTGCACATACCCTTAAAGGGACTGTTCAAACTAAGTATCGCCACTTGGTGGAAATAGATGGAAACCAAGCAAGTTGGAAGACGTATATACAGTGGGTAGAGAAAGTATTCAGACCCCTTATAAAGACAGGTGTGTGTGACTCGCCCCCTGGGCCGTGGGGCACTCGGATCCGGGCAATAGGGAACGATGGGAGTAGTAGTGGCAACCCAGTTCCGTGGCTCAGGGTGGTCAGGCCAGTGGTAGTCCGTTATGTGCTATTGATTATGTCCGACTTCGCCACCCGTGGATTTGCGGTCATTAGGTACCGCCGCTGCAAGGCAGACCGCTGGGGCTGATGAGGTGTGCAGCTGGGATGGTGTGACTCCCCACGGGAAGCGTGCGGCCCCAGGGCAGTGTAGTGGATGGTGGGAGTGATGGTGGTGAGAGTCCCAGTACCGGTAGTGCTGGAGGCGCAAAGGAGCACACAGACAATAGGTTGCGGTCCAGGGTCTTTACTGAAACAGGTAAACTGACCCATAAACAGTCCCAGCTAGGAGGGGACCTGGATGTCTGAGAGCAAGGGGGAAATTGGCCCTGGTCAGGGTGAGGGTGTAGGCCTACCGTGCTTCCTGCTCTCCTTCTGGCTATCTCCTCCTTATAGGGTAACAGCCCACGTTTCCGAGCTTTCCGTGTATTCTCGCCTGTATGGCCTGCGACGTGGGTTCCTTTCTGCTCCCAGCCTTGTACGGCTTTACTGGTCCCTTCGGTTGTGGCAGGGACTCCAGGCTTCTTAGGCCAAGGAATATAAAGTCCCTTGCGGACTGGTTCTCTGCTGGGGGATGTGGAATCCTCCCAGCCTCAGACACCAAAGTCTGGTAAAGTAAGTCTTTTATCTGCCAAGACAGGCTCTCTTCGCCTCTTGTCTCTGGCTTGTGGCTCTCCTCCGGCCACACTTCCTCTTAGGTGCAATACAACTTTCTGTCCCTGCTCTGCTCTGGGACAAGTCTCAGTCCTGAGACAGGCCTTCAAGTTCTCTCTAACCCTGCCCTCAGTACCAGCTTTTATAGGGGCAGCCTGCTCCCCCTACTGGCCTGAGACAGGAGGCATTGCATGCTAATGTTCCCCTGACTAGAGAACCTCCCCCCTGCTCTCAGACACAGCTTTATTACACTTTGTGGCATCCAGGCCAGGGTGACACATGTGCCTATCCAAATCAAGTCCTATCAGTTTAATTAAACACAGCTGGACTCCAATGAAGGAGTAGAACCATTTCAAGGAGGATCACAAGGAAATGGACAGCATGTGACTTAAATATGAGTGTCTGAGCAAAGGGTCTGAATACTTATGACCATGTGATATTTCAGTTTTTCTTGTTTAATAAATTTGCAAAAATTTCTACATTTTTTTTTTTTTCAGTCAAGATGGGGTGCAGAGTGTACTTTAATGAGAAAAAAAAATGAACTTTAGAATTTACCAAATGGCTGCAATGAAACAAAGAGTGAAAAATTTAAAAGGGTCTGAATACTTTCCGTACCCACTGTAAATGTTTGGCCCTGCCGTGAAGCACCAAGCTCCTATGCTTCATTTGAACAGCCATTCTGTGCTGACAGAGTCTCTTTAACCCATATACAGAGATCTGGACTCATATAGGGGCTCCTGAATTGGGGCCACAGAGTAGGCTGCTGGCCAGGCGAGCAAGCTAGTGGCAGAAAGGGTCTTTACTAAGCGGTCAAGTCAGGAAGAGATTTAGAAAGCAAGGGGGCAGAAGCTGCAGTCATTGCCATAGTCTTTGCCTCCCCCTGAAACAAAGCGCCATCAGTGATGCTCGTTTCAAGGGCTTGGCTAATCCCTGCATGCTATGCCATGTGCACAATGACAGTGCGCTCTCTGTTGCTGGCTCACATCAGCAGTAATGAGCCAGCAACAGAGCGCGTTCTCAGTATACCCGGCGTGCAGAAACCAGTGATGTCACTTGCAGGGGCACATAGCACAGCTCACAGAAAGTAGCCCAGCCCCTGAAATGAGCGTCACTTATGACGCTTTGCTTCTGGGAGGGGGCAGAGGCTGCAGGAGTGTCAGCAGTCTCTGCCCCCCGATGGCGCTTCATTTGAGTATCCCAGCATGCTCTGGGATTCTCAAACTAAGCATTATCAAAAAGGAAGTGGAAAAAAAAGAAAGAATAGTAGTTAGATTGTGTAGTTAGGGAAGGATATGGAATTTTTTTAAATGCAAGTAAATTAGAAAATAGTTTAAATTATGGCACTAAATAAATAGGGATTTAAGAGGAAAATTAATTTGGACTTCAGACCACCATTTTAAAGCACACTCCAGCATTTTATTTTATTTCAGTACTAGAGTAGTGCCACTAATCTAAGTTCCCTGTGTGGCGCCCCTGAGGGTTCAGTCGTCACAGGGGTACTGCACCTCAGATAGAGGTGTGGTATCTCCTCTTCCAGCTAAGGATGAGGCATCTCACAGGACCCCACTTCACCACTCAGCACTACACCACTCCTGTCCTGTAGGGGGTCTAAATGCACCAGGGTGCTGCCCGGGCCTGGGATAGAGGAGATGGGGGAAACCAAAGATAGGGGGAATGATGTAGTGGGTGAGGGTGGAGGACACACTTTTAGGAATCACTTATTGATTCATATTTAATCTACGGCCATCTTGGGTTCAAGGTCTTTTGATTGTGGTCTTCTGTCAGGGTCCAGCAAGAGTCTGCAGCTGGCTGAAGATACACGGTCCTCGTACTCTGGCCTTGAGACGAGGAGCGGGTCAGAGTTAACCACTGTCTCTACGCGGTCAAGGTCCTCTCCTAAGAAGGCCTAGGAGGGGAGCAGAGACGATAGGCTCCACAGGCAAAAGGATCCCAGGGGGATACGGACGGAGCGGAGTCGCCACCTGTATTCTTTACTCTGGCTTAGCCAGAGGGATTCCTGCTGCAAAAGGGGTGACCGGCCCCCGATATCTGACTGTGTACTTCACGTCACTGTTGGAAAGGCCCGGCGGCTTAGTGGATCCCAGGGAGGGACACAATCGGGAAGAGAAGGAGACGGAGAAGGAGAGGAACACACTGACGGGGTCTTCGCAGGTGCTCCTGATCGACCTGGGAAGTGCTGAACCCCCTTCCCGGTGGCCGCAGTATGCCGTGTGTAGCAGAGAGAAGCTTTGCGGCTGAAAGTTCATCTAGAGTGAGTAAAGACCCGGATGACTTCATTCACCGCCTCTGCTTGTTTATTCCTGCGCGGCACTGCACCCACCATACCTCCTAACAGTTCTCCAACTACTGCCCTGAGGCCTACTCCACCTGTGGGGAGTAGCACCAACCAAGCTGCCCAAAACACCGGCCTCAGAGGACTGTTGCAGCGCTGGTGGCCTTCACCAGAAACCACAGGTGGCGTAGTTGAGCAAAAACCACTCATCCTAAAAGAAACCCATTATTTTCATGTGACAGCCCTGGGCACAGAACGGGTCTAGGCCACGACTACATCCCCGCGACACCTACACTGACCCGGCTCCGAGTAACCCCACCGCTCAGGGAGGGAGAGGCGTCACACCTGACCCTAATATTTTAGTCACCAGCCACCATCTTCAGCTGTTCATGGCACTGCTCTTGTCCCGTTCCACCTCCTTGCGACTTCCAACTTCTGATTGAAACTCAGAAGGTAGCAGTCACAAGCTACATTGCAAGTTACATTGAGTAGTGACTTCAGGCTCACCCAGCATACACTGGAGTAATCTAGCTGGTCACAACCTGCAGAAGACAACCGGAGCAGTGTTGATAACAGATGAAACCGGCGGCTGGTTGGTATAATACTATGGACGGCGCACTTACATTAGTGGCACCACTTCAGCCCTGCAATAAAAATAACGCTGGAGTGGTGCTTTAAGAGTCAATGGATAAAAATAATTTAGATAGCCTACGTGCTTCAGTGAAATAATGGAGGAGTGAAAAACGAATGCAAATAGGAAACTACTAGCATGATACTAGGATGACACATGAGGAAAAAAATCAGTCAGTTTCTCTCGGATGGTGTAGCAGTACTTTTTCTAGTAAATAGAAGTCTTTAAGAAATTGTCTGCTCACCAAAAATGTATATATTTGTATGGGCATAATTAGTGAAACTCAACCATAGGAATCTGTTGAACTCTGTGGCTAAAGTTTGAGGAAGACTGTTCCCTGCTGTAGCATAGTAATGCACTGAACGTAAAGAGAAGTCTATAATAAGGTTTCCCAAGCAAAATAATATAGCCAGAGTATTTCATTGCTTTCTTTCTCTAGTAAAACTGGAAGAGATGCCTGTCCGTGAAATCGCTGAGCTCAGTGATTTTATTAGGTCACGTCTGACAGTGAAGTACAGATGAACTGATGTTTTTTTCCAAGTGGAATTTGGAAATCAGTTGGTGTTGTAGGGATTGATACTCACTGAGCCGCATTGGAGGTAGGCACAGGTTCACACAGTGATGCAGTCCGCGGGTTCAAATAAACTGGTGGTTTTTTTTGGTGTCCATACACCAGTCAGGAAACAAAATATAACAGCCTCTTCCCGGCACAAAAAGGTATAACAAAACAAAACTCAAAATAACCAGTCTATACAGCACGGCCTCAGCCGTTTAAATAAAGTGCCTTTCTCTGCCTCCAGCTGAGTCTAAGGAGCACATGCAAGGTCTGCTCACCTTGCCCAACACACAGGCAGACTGAGACAGGAGCAGCTGTCTTAAATCAGGCCTTCCAAGACCTGGACTGGAGGTAAGTGAGCTGCTGATTCCCCCCCCCCCCCTTCCCCAGCTCTTTCAGCTGCTCGTAAAACCCGGCCCTATTATCCGGACCCATTAATCACCTCTCAGCACTATGTGTGCTGGAGCCTGCTTTCCGAGTCCTACATCACCAAGGCTTGGCACCTCGGGGACACATACCTCCCGTCCATGACCGGTCCAGCTGCAACCTTACAGTGTATAGAGATATATACACAAAGAAAATAGCTAAAACACTTCAAATATATAACTTATAATACACTGTATGCAAATACGTGTTTTATTGGGGTACTATGTTAAAAGATGAATGTAAAAATGTCTTGGCATTGACTTGTTGCACATTACAGATGAAATGTATCATTTTGATACAATGTATATTGTGAAACTAACTTATTGTTATCCCACCTGCACAGTTTGACATAGCTCTGCATGACATTAGTAATTATGGTTCATATTTCTTTTATCCTAACAGCAAATCTGCCTAGCTATGCAGTGATAAAGAATAGGGGATTTGTTGCTGCATAACTCGGCAGATTTTCCATTTACATTTCAAGAAAAGTTAATAGAGTTGAGCAAAAAGATTCTCAAGACCCTGATCCAGCGGCCACTTCAGTAGTCCATGGCCATCAGGCAAGAGCCCCAAGAAGGTTGTTAAATTCCATTAAGCCATTAGTGATCATAGAGCTTGGCTTGACCATGGTGGATTGAGGACACGGGCTGCTTGAGCTCCGTAGACCCAGGCGCTGTACGTTGACTTTTTCTACCTACATTGACTCCGGTGATGCCGAGAAAATGCCAGGATAGTAGCTCAGGACCAATGCAGTCGACCTTTCGCTCTGAATTTAACCCAAATAATAATATATAGATGAATTCCTCTCTCCTGTTCCTTCTGACAAGGCGCAGCTCTTCTTCAGCAATGGTACCCATGCCTAATTACTCTCTTGGCACACAATGAGTTTCCAAGCGACTTTTTAAAGTCCACTGCAAAATAATAGGGGAAGCTTTATCAGCGGATACCTGGTCATCCTTATCCCTGGGTCCCCCAACCCAGTCGTACGACATTGAGAGGCCCAATGCCCCTCATCTGGACCAAAATCAGCCTCAGCCGAACACCGCTAGGTTGCAGTGTCACAAGGCTGAACATGCAGAGGCCCAGTCATCCCCACTTTATTCAGAGCTAGAAATTCTATGAGAGTTGATACAAGCACTACCGACGAAGCAAGATATGGATGCCTTTGTCTAAAGAATTGAGTCCTCTCACCATCAGGCGTTAGATTCAATAAGTGAGGAAGTTAACCATTTATCTTCTAGAACATCTGCAATAGAGGTCGCCACTAATGTTCTTTCAGACAGTGTTCACACTCTGGAAGGTGAGTTTGAAAGACTCAGATCTCAGATACAGAACTTAACTTTGCCCATTGATGATCAGGAGAACAGGGGCGATTAAATTATATTAGTTAAAAAGGGTTACTAAAAAGTTTTGCTCAGGAGGATCTTTAGCTAATAGCCCCCTCCATACTTAATAGGATCACACTAGATGCCTCATACGATACTGATAGAATGCACCATGTTCCTAGAACGGGTAATTTTGATCAAAACAACCTTATTGGAACAATCTTATTGTAAGGAAAGAAAGTACCATGTAGACCTGGATGTCCTTTATGGCTTCCTTGGAACAGACCCTCTATATAATCCACTGTGTTTATTTTGGTTCTTGTTCTATTTCAGTTTACCTGACTATTTTCTTTATCCCACCCTCCCCCTTCAAACCCACACTATATTTATCTGATATGTTGGTGGGTCAAGGCCTTGAACTAACAGTAGGTTCACGAAATGTCAAAGGATTAACCAGTCCAGAAAAATGATCCATAATACTTACTGGACCTACTCTATAAAAGAAAGCTTGATGCAGCTTTTTTACAGGAAACACATTTCTGCTTGAATAAACCTTAAGATATCTAATTACAGGTTCCTTACAGTGTATCACAGTCCATCACCAGATACTAAATCTAGAGAATCCTGGATATTAATTTCATATTCGTTACCTGTTACTCTCCTAGGTGGCGCACGTGGTTCGTGGACCCACTGTGCCACAGACCGGACTTACCCTGGAGGGGGGCGTTACTAAGCAGCTACCTTGGTGTTCACTGGAGCCTCTTGTGGTGAGGTCAGGCTTTTGCCAGTGGCGTACCGCCAATGGCGGCAGACCACGCGACTGCTATGGGGCCCGTGAGCCTGGGGGGGCCCCATAGCAGTCCAGGGGCGGACATACCGCCGCTGGTGCAGCTGCGCCGGGGGGGCCCGCAGGTGCAGCTTCTCCCTGCTAGCGGAGGGCAGGGAGCGTTTCCTGCAGCTCCGCTGCTGACAGGACAGAATGGGGCTGGGGAGAGCAGTGATGGGGCTGGAGAAAGGGAGAGCAATGATGGTGCTGGGGAGAGCAGTGATGGGGCTGGGGAAAGCAATAATGGGACTGATGGGGATGGGGAGAGCAATGATGGGGCTGGGGAGAGCAGTGATGGGGCTGGGGAGAGCAATGATGGGGATGGTGAGGATGGGGAGAACAATGATAGGGATGGTGGGGATGGGGAGAGCAATGGCGGGTTGCTGGGAGAGAGAAATTATGGAGGTGCTGGGAGAGAGAAATGATGGGGGTGCTGGGAGAGCAATGACGGGGGTTGCTGGGAGAGAGCAATGTTGGGGGTGCTCGTAGAGAGCAATGACGGGGGTGCAGGGAGAGAGCAATGACGGGTGCTGGGACAGAGCAATGATGGGGGTTCTGGGAGAGAGCAATGATGGGGTGCTGGGAGAGAGCAATGATGGGGTGCTGGGAGAGAGCAATGATGGGAGGTGCTGGGAGAGAGCAATGACTGGAGGTGCTGGGACAGAGCAAAGATGGGGGTACTGGGAGAGATCAATGATGGAGGTGCTGGGAGAGCACAATAATAGGGGTGCTGGGAGAGAGCAATGATGGGGGTGCTGGGAGAGCTCAATGATGGGGTGCTGGGAGAGAGCAATGATGGAGGTGCTGGGAGTGAGCAATGACAGGAGGTGCTGGGACAGAGCAAAGATGGGGTTACTGGGAGAAATCAATGATGGAGGTGCTGGGAGAGCACAAGAATGGGGGTGCTGAGAGAGAGAGCAATGATGGGGGTGCTGGGAGAGATCAATGATGGGGTGCTGGGAGAGAGCAATGATGGGGGTGCTGGGACAGAGCACTGATGGGGGTGCTGGGACAGAGCGATGATAGGGGTGCTTGTATATTTTCCATGTGCACATAGCCTTACAGTTAATTGGGGAGAGTCACAGAGACTGAATAATTTATATTATTGGCTGGTGGAGATTATAGTTAATGGGGGGCACAGTGCTGCTTATCACTTTATATTTTGATTACCAAGTGGCTAATAGTATATTAATGAAGGGGGGGGGGTACATATCTCTATTCAGGGCCGCAGTGTGGGGGAGACATGTATATATACAATATATGTGACCTTGTTATTTTCTAGGATGGAGATCATCGTGACGAGATGAGTCGTGGCTGGGAGATGTGGACATGAAGGTCTGACCAGATGGAGAAGAAGCAGCAGATACCGACTCTGATCAGATGACATGTCAGCGGTGATTGCCTGGATGTAAATATTATTCTGTATCTGCACTGTGTGACTTGGAGTGATAATGTTATCTGTAAAATCCCTTAGGCTGCATTCTCACATTTGTGTGAAATGTCCGTGTGCTGCCTGATTTTTTTATAGGATGGTCTACGGACTCGTACAGTTTTATAGATCCATTCACACATCCATGAAAATCACGGATCTGAAAATGAGATCTAAGAGGGTCAGAGAATGTCCTGTTCTGATCCGATTTTGAGGATTAGAATAGGACATGCTCAATGCGTCGGTAAAACAGGGCAGCACACCGACACTGCACACAGATGCAGGAATGTAGCCTTATTATGTATAGCACAGTCCCTTAGTATATAGTGTACTCACTTATTATGTATAGCGCCATCCTTAGTTATATAGTTTTATCTTTTATTATGTATAACACCCTCTCTAGCTCTAGGGGCTCACAGTTGGGGGATCATACTGTGTTGGAGTCAGCATACTTTGCCCTGGGAGTTGAGGTGGGGTACAGTAGGGTCATTATACTATGCATGTGGAGGAATTCACCATGGGGGTATCATACTGTGTTTGGGGGACACTTTTGTTGGCATCATACTTTATGGGCAATGAAAGAGGGATCTAGGACGTCAGCAGGAGGAAAATTACTATGTAAAGGCTGGAAAGTTGTGAGATCTGCTCTTCTGTGACCCCGACAATTATTTACATTTTTTTGGGTGGGGTGGGGGGCCCAATTGCAACTTCTGCTATGGGGCCCCATGATTCCTATGTACGCCCCTGGCTTTTGCGGCAGGTAGCTGCCAAGTGCCACTCCAGGGCGGCGTCCTGCAGTAGCTGTTGACCCCAAAGGGCAGAGACGTTACTTCAGATTCTCAATAGGGCAGAAGGCCACTTGGGACAAGTTAAGACTATGCTGACAGGACAGACACTGGGACAGGTTCAGGCTTCAGGCCTTGGAATTCAGCCCCCAGGGTGGCAGACAGGTACCACCTATGCGGTTTTAGTATACGGACACAGCCGAGGCGGTCACAGGAACACGGACAAACAAAACTGGACTAAAGGGACACAGGATAAGGGAATAGTAATAAGGCTGTGTGCCCACTATGCATTTTTCAAGCGTTTTTGATGCAGAATTTCCAGAGCAGAAACTCTTTAAAAACGCTTGGTAATCCGTGCCCCATGATCCACAATGAAAATCTGCATGTTCTGTGCCCATGCTGCGGAATTTTCCGCAGCGGATTTTACTTGTGGAAAAATACACAGCATGTCCATTATTTGTGCGTTTCTGCATGCGGATTTGAGGTCCCAATGCACTTGAAAAACACAAGTCAAATCCGCATGTGAAAACGCTGCAAAAACGCATGTAAAATCCGCAAGCGTTTTTGACTGCCAAGAACATGCAGAAACACTGCAGACATTTTCTGCTTCATTTCTGCATCGTGGGCACATAGCCTAACAGGATAGGGACGGGGTACCTGGCAACATACAGTTGCACACCAAAATTACCTAACAATAAATATAGTGATTGCTCAGGCACCTCCCTATTGGGGAGGGTTTCTTTTATACAAGATGTCTCCCAGCTATTGGCTGGAAGACACCTTGCAGATGAGGACGTAAACTAAATGCGTCCCACTGTTAGCTTTGAGCATTTAGCAAATGCTATCACAACTCCAAAAAAGAGCTTTAGACAGGGGCCCAATTCATATTAAAAAGTAAATTTTATTGATCACAAAAAGGTTAAAAAACACATAAAAAGTGAGACATACTAAATATAGAGAAATGAGGTGGGTGCACCCGGATCTGGTGTAAATACACCTATACTGGATATGTAATCAACATGGTATCCCTAATAAATCATAAATATATGCAAGCAATCAAGCCTTCCAATTAGTGATGAACGAATGTGCTCGGTACTCGCCCGAGCATCACGGTGCTCGACAAGCTAGGCTCTCAGAGAATATTTCCGGGTTGCTCAGGCGGGAATTCGGGTCCCCTCCCTGCATGTTTGGCGCTCTTTAGAGAGCCAATGAACATGCAGGGATTGCCTTCCACGCAGTCTAATGACGTAGCCATGTTGGTTGTGGCATTACAGTGATCGGCTGGCCGCACAGCGTCATCAGGTCTATATAAGACCTGGCGCCGCCATGATCGTCACAGTCTACCCCGGAATCAGACAGTGTAGTGAGAGATGCTGCTGAATCAGGGAGAGATTTGCTTGTTTATAGTTAGTATAGGTATTCCACAACATAATATAAATAAATAAATATATATATATATATATATATATATATATATATATATATATATATATATATATATATATATATATATATATATATACAGTACAGACCAAAAGTTTGGACACACCTTCTCATTTAAAGATTTTTCTGTATTTTCATGACTTTGAAAATTGTACATTCACACTGAAGGCATCAAAACTATGAATTAACACATGTGGAATTATATAGTTAACAAAAAAGTGTGAAACAACTGAAAATATGTCTTATATGCTAGATTCTTCAAAGTAGCCACCTTTTGCTTTGATGACTGCTTTGCACACTCTTGGCATTCTCTTGATGAGCTTCAAGAGGTAGTCACCGGAAATGGTTTTCACTTCACAGGTGTGCCCTGTCAGGTTTAATAAGTGGGATTTCTTGCCTTATAAATGGGGTTGGGACCATCAGTTGTGTTGTGCAGAAGTCAGGTGGATACACAGATGATAGTCCTACTGAATAGACTGTTAGAATTTGTATTATGGCAAGAAAAAAGCAGCTAAGAAAAACGAGTGGCCATCATTACTTTAAGAAATGAAGGTCAGTCAGTTCGAAAAATTGGGCAAACTTTGAATGTGTCCCCAAGTGCAGTTGCAAAAACCATCAAGCTCTACAAAGAAACTGGCTCACATGAGGACCGCCCCAGGAAAGGAAGACCAAGAGTCACCTCTGCTTCTGAGGATAAGTTTATCCGAGTCACCAGCCTCAGAAATCGCAGGTTAACAGCAGCTCAGATTAGAGACCAGGTCAATGCCACACAGAGTTCTAGCAGCAGACACATCTCTACAACAACTGTTAAGAGGAGACTTTGTGCAGCAGGCCTTCATGGTAAAATAGCTGCTGGGAAACCACTGCTAAGGACAGGCAACAAGCAGAAGAGACTTGTTTGGGCTAAAGAACACAAGGAATGGACATTAGACCAGTGGAAATCTGTGCTTTGGTCTGATGAGTCCAAATTTGAGATCTTTGGTTCCAACCACCGTGTCTTTGTGCGACGCAGAAAAGGTGAACGGATGGACTCTACATGCTTGGTTCCCACCGTGAAGCATGGAGGAGGAGTGTGATGGTGTGGGGGGTGCTTTGCTGGTGACACTGTTGGGGATTTATTAAAAATTGAAGGCATACTGAACCAGCATGGCTACCACAGCATCTCGCAGCGGCATGCTATTCCATCCGGTTTGCGTTTAGTTGGACCATCATTTATTTTTCAACAGGACAATGACCCCAAACACACCTCCAGGCTGTGTAAGGGCTATTTGACCAAGACGGAGAGTGATGGGGTGCTACGCCAGATGACCTGGCCTTCACAGTCACCAGACCTGAACCCAATCGAGATGGTTTGGGGTGAGCTGGACCGCAGAGTGAAGGTAAAAGGGCCAACAAGTGCTAAGCATCTCTGGGAACTCCTTCAAGATTGTTGGAAGACCATTTCCGGTGACTACCTCTTGAAGTTCATCAAGAGAATGCCAAGAGTGTGCAAAGCAGTCATCAAAGCAAAAGGTGGCTACTTTGAAGAATCTAGCATATAAGACATATTTTCAGTTGTTTCACAATTTTTTGTTAAGTATATAATTCCACATGTGTTAATTCATAGTTTTGATGCCTTCAGTGTGAATGTACAATTTTCATAGTCATGAAAATACAGAAAAATCTTTAAATGAGGAGGTGTGTCCAAACTTTTGGTCTGTACTGTATATATATACATCCCTAACTGAATTAACAGTCCTTCTGAGGACTAATCCAGCAGCATATATTCAGTGGTGATAGCAGGAGTTAGGCAGGCAGGCAGGGTATTTGGCAGACTGCAGTGCATGATACACCACAAGAGCGTCAATTGAACGTCCTGTTAGTATAGGTATTCCACAACATATATATATATATCTGAACTAACAGTCCTTCTGAGGACTAATCCAGCTGCATTTAATCAGTGCTAGGCAGACAGACAGTGCATGTGGCAGACTGCAGTGTATGATATAGCACAAGAGGGTCCATTGAACGTCCTATCTGCTGCTGGTGTAATAATTACAGACATTTCTAGACATAGTCCCAGATATCAAGGGCCAGGGAAAAAAAATTTGATCTTAATCCTGGTTATTTGCTTAAAAAGCAATCCAGAGTACACAATTTTTCTGCTCCATTTGCTTGTTCTCACTACAGAATAAAGCCAGATCTGTTCCATATTTCAGCGATAAAAATCCAGAAATTTAAACTGAACGTGGAAAATATTGGCCTCCTTTTCCATTCTGTTGCAGTGTGTCGGTCAAGCTATTCACACTAGGTGTCTGTGAAGAATAATATTAGTAAATTAGTAAATTACAGGTCTGCTATTTAAAACCGTGGTTTTCTGTCAGACATATCGCCTATAAGAGTGTTCAAAAATCAGACATTTCTTCCATTTTCATTTCATTGCATTGTGTCGGTCAAGTTATTCATACTAGATCTCTGTGTGGAATAATATTAGTAAACTACAGGCCAGCTATTTAAAACTGTGGTTTTCTGTCAGACGTTTCACATATAACTGCGGTTCAAATCCAGCCATTTGTAGTGAACGTGGAAAATATTGTCCTCCATTTATAGATTGTAGCAGTGTGTCAGTATACACCATTTTACAACTCCATTTACTTGTTTGCAGAATACAGACAGATTTTTTTCGTTTTATTCATATTACTGTATTGTGGAAGCAGAGGAACTTTTTTTAATGATCAGACGCACGTGATCCATATGACTGCCGTAATAATGCAGAAATTTTGTGGAGCGTGCCAAATATTCCACTCCTTTTGAAGTCAGCCACCTGTGTTGCCACCTGTGTTTTGTTGAACCAATTGACACTTAGTTGCTGGCAAATACCATACTATTAGACAACTGCCTGAAACCGTGGCCATCAGATGTTATCCCATATGATTGCCCTAATAATCCAGCAATTATTGTGAGCGTGTCAAATATTACACTCCATTGCAGCTGAGGGTATTGCAGCTGAGGGTTCAAATCTATTCTCAGTTGGCCGCTGACAAATAGCATATCTGCCAGTCATTGCATTGGTTGCCCATCCAATATAGAGTTCAATTTAAACTTATCACGCTTACCCACAAAGCACTCCATGCTTCAGTACCCCCCTTCATCTCCTCCCTTGTCTCAGTCTACCACCCTACACGTGCCCTCCGTTCTGCCAATGACTTAAAACTAAAATCCTCCATAATCCGAACTTCCCACTCCTGTCTCCAAGATTTCTCGCGTGCTGCACCAATTCTTTGGAATGCACTACTCAGGACAGTTCGATTAATTCCCAATACCCACATTTTCAAGTGGACCCTAAAAATCCATTTCTTTAGACTGGTGTATCGCCTCAACACACTATCTGTCCGTCCCAGTTTTCCCCCATATTAAAATCTTCTTCAATTTCAGGTTCATACCATCCATGTGACGCGCCCCCTGGGCCATATTCCTTAGGGGAATACCCGGAGCCGGATCAGATGGGGGTTGTAGTCTTCCGAGTGGCTGTGACCCGGTCCGTGCCCAGGGTGTCAAACTCAGTTGTATGTGGCAGTCCTACAGATGTTATAAAGTTCTTTATTGTCGACTACGCCACCCGTTGTATTGCGGTCACTATGGCCGCCGCTGCAGCAGGGTCCGCTGAGGCTGATGGTGTAGGTGCAGCTTTTGATGGTATAACCCCCAACGGGTGGGGTATAGCCTCAGGGGGTCAGGTGCAGAGGATGGGGGTTGTGGTGGTGCAGCATAGATGTTAAAGGAAGACAGAGTCGGGTTATGCAGTTAAGGGTATTTACTCACTGCTGATGTTCCGGTCACTCCAGCTTCAAGTGACCTCCCGAGCCGTGCTGCATCCACCAGGTCCTGGATCCAGCCAACCCCCAAGCAAGTCCGGAGCGTGACCCTGAGCTCTCCTTCTGTCCTTTCTCTGGCCGTCCCCACTAGTGATCCACCCAGGTCCAGCTCCCTCGGGCCTTCTGTTGGGAGACCCTTGGCCTTGGGTTCCCTGACCCTCCACGTGGTATGCCTTCGGGGTGGATGTGGTGGGTGGCCGTGGCAGACGCTGCCCACGGCCTCCGGTCTCTGGCTGGGGTGTGTTTTTGCCCCCACCAGCTTGGGTTCCGGTACCCTGATGCCAACTCTTCACCCGCTGATGGACTTTGGGTTCTCAGAGTTCCTTTTCTGTTTCCCCCTCTGGGTCTTTCTTGCTTTCTCCTCTCTCTCTCTCTGGGGCTGCTCTGCTCCTCTTCCTGACTCTGACAGACTGACCGACCTGCAAAGACTGACCCTGTTCTTAGTTGGTGCCCACCTTATATACACCCTCTATGTGTGAGCTCAGGTGACCAGCACCCAATGAGCTCCTATCTTTACCCAGGCTGCTCCCCCTATCTGCCCCTACACTACTTGGGATGTACCACCCCCCTCCCACTCCAGCCAGGAACAGACTCGGTCGTACCTGCACATTTCTAAGTGGGAGTACCGTCGGTCTGCTCCTCGGAAATGGGATGTATGTAGTGCATGCAGCCTACCGAGCTCAGTTCCACACTCCATCCTTACCCGGGAGTGGAATATCACACCTCTGGGTTGAGGTGCAATGCCCCTGTAGCAGCCGAATCCTCAGGGTGCTACATTCCCCCCTGGTAAATCACAGCACGTCCTCGGGCTGTAAGACATAAACAACACCAAAACATACAAATTTTTGCATAAACATATAAAACATCATATATATATATATTAATAAAACTTTCCATATAAAACATTCTCGTCGCCTCTGGCTCCTCCTCCGGTCACTGTGCAACGTGTGACCGGGTAAAGTGCGACAGTCTTTTCTTGAAAAATGGTTTTCCTGTAAAACCGGTAGGGGGCGCTTTAGGACGCGCAACTATTTACAGGGATATGGCCGCTCTCAGTCCTCGGCCAAGTATTGGGGAGGAATGACCGCTCTCAGTCCTCGGTCAGTGGGATTAAGGGAAAAACGGGTAACAGTTCACACTTGCTGGTCCCAACGGGGACTATATTAGCAACAACAGTTTCAGTTTCAGTTTACTGTTTCAGTTCACGGTTTCAGTTTACGGTTTCAGTTTACGGTTTCAGTTTACTGTGCCCCGACGGGCAACTATATACAGCTTCTGCTTCGCTGTCCTTAGCGACGGCGTCCTCCTGCTCTTGCTTTTTGGTTACCTTTGGCTCTAGTTTCAGACCCGTCCGGGTCCTCTTGCTCTTCCTCCTCACACCGCAGCTCTTCCTCCGTCAGGCGATGCACATGGAGGGCGTAGGGACCTTTGGCACACTTGTGCCGGGTGAAGGTGACCTCGTCCCCGATGTAAAGGTCACGACCTCTGTGTCCCTCCGGTAGGTGGGACTCAACGTCTCTCCTGGTCACGAAGACGTCGCCTAGAGTGCGGTGGTCTCGGATGAAGCCCCACCCATGCTGCATGGTAAACTTAATCACAGTCCCGGTGGTGCGGGGACTATGCGCTGCACGGGGGTCTCTCCTGGCCCGACTCTTCTGCTCCGCGCTCCTTATTTGAGCTTGCTGTTCCCGGACCCGCCTCTCTCTCCGCTCCCTCTCGAAGTCCTCGAGCTGTTGGCGGCAGCACTCAGCACGCTCCGCTGCAGCTGCCCGAGTCTCTTGAGTGAACCCCATAAGATCTTCTCCGGTGGGGTCCCACTCAAACTGCGCTTCCGCTAGCGGGGGCGAGATCCTCTTTACGGGCTTTGGAGCCGGGATCAGGGGTTCATCCAGGGGTCTCTCTCTCCGGAGTCGGGGATGGTGGAACTCCGGTGGCCATATAAATGGCTGCCCATCCGGGCACGTATGCTGGGCGTACAGGTCCTCTCCCAGATGCGGCACTCTTGGTCTTATGGGCGCGGTGGTGGTGGCGCCCGGGTTGCCCGGGCCTTGCGGCCAGGCCTCGGGTATCTGGAAGGTAAAGGGCACCGTAAGGACGGCGGCGCCCTGGGATACTTGGCCCTGCGACCAGGCCGGGGGCTTCGCGGAGGTAGGGGGCGCTGTTGGTATTGCGGCGCCCGGGGGTACTAGGCCTTGCGACCAGGCTGGTGGTACTTCCTGCTTGGTCACGCTCGGGGTCGAGGCGTGTGACGTCACAGGGGTCGCGGCTCCCGTTTGAGGCCTAGTCTGCGGCGGTGACGTTGCAGCGACGGGCACGGCAGGATAGACTTCGGGCTCTGCGACGGGGAGCTGGGGCAGGTACGCGGTTTCCCGGTCTGGGGTATAGACGTCCCCTTTACCTGCCTCCACTCGTTCGGCTCCCTTCTCGGCGCCGTCTCCGGCCTTCAGTCCTCCCGCGCCATCCTCAGAGGCGGTCTGTCTCCTCGTCTCGGGTGGCGTGCTCCGCTGACAGGTCTCGGTCTGCTGGGCCATCTCACGGCTCCACTCCGCCAACGTCTCTCGCTGCACCCGGGCCATCCTCCTTGCGAGGCCCTCCAGAGCGGTCTGTGCACACTCCCGGTCTCGGGGGAGCTGTGCTAGGACCTCCACTAGTCCTAGTGGGGTCGTTGTTTCCAGCAGGCTCCTGGCCAGCGGGCCGGTGCTGCTCTGCTTTCTCGCCATCTCCGGGTAAGCTCCTCCGATACTCTTCTCCAGGCTTCTTGCCTCCGGGTGCGCTCGCTCTAGATTGCTCCAAGCGACACCCATCTTTGCTCTCTTCTTTCGTCTCCTCCCCCTTCGAGGGCGGTCCCGGGGCCACTTGGTGACTGTCAGCTCCAGGGGCGGTTCTTTCACGCTGACAGACACCTCTAGCATCACAGTCTCTGTTGGTGGGGGCGGTTTCCACTTTTGGCGCCATTTTCGGTCCTGGCCCACGATGGGAGGTGGCCTCTCGCCACCCTCTGGCACGCCCATAATGGCGTCCGCTCTTCCAAGGCGGGAAACCTTTGGAAATGGCGGGAATCGCTTCCCAGTGGCGGGAAACTCTGCAGATGGCGGGAAAACGCTGTTAATGGCGGACAACCGGCGGGAATCGACTGGTGATGGGGTCCGATGGCGGGGACCCTCCGGAACCGGCAGGAGACTTCTTTTTGAGGTAAACTCATTCTTTTCTTCAGGCACGCAGTACCCGGTTGTTGCGGGCACGTAATCCTGCCGACTACGCCAAAGTTGACGCGCCCCCTGGGCCATATTCCTTAGGGGAATACCCGGAGCCGGATCAGATGGGGGTTGTAGTCTTCCGAGTGGCTGTGACCCGGTCCGTGCCCAGGGTGTCAAACTCAGTTGTATGTGGCAGTCCTACAGATGTTATAAAGTTCTTTATTGTCGACTACGCCACCCGTTGTATTGCGGTCACTATGGCCGCCGCTGCAGCAGGATCCGCTGAGGCTGATGGTGTAGGTGCAGCTTTTGATGGTATAACCCCCAACGGGTGGGGTATAGCCTCAGGGGGTCAGGTGCAGAGGATGGGGGTTGTGGTGGTGCAGCATAGATGTTAAAGGAAGACAGAGTCGGGTTATGCAGTTAAGGGTATTTACTCACTGCTGATGTTCCGGTCACTCCAGCTTCAAGTGACCTCCCGAGCCGTGCTGCATCCACCAGGTCCTGGATCCAGCCAACCCCCAAGCAAGTCCGGAGCGTGACCCTGAGCTCTCCTTCTGTCCTTTCTCTGGCCGTCCCCACTAGTGATCCACCCAGGTCCAGCTCCCTCGGGCCTTCTGTTGGGAGACCCTTGGCCTTGGGTTCCCTGACCCTCCACGTGGTATGCCTTCGGGGTGGATGTGGTGGGTGGCCGTGGCAGACGCTGCCCACGGCCTCCGGTCTCTGGCTGGGGTGTGTTTTTGCCCCCACCAGCTTGGGTTCCGGTACCCTGATGCCAACTCTTCACCCGCTGATGGACTTTGGGTTCTCAGAGTTCCTTTTCTGTTTCCCCCTCTGGGTCTTTCTTGCTTTCTCCTCTCTCTCTCTCTGGGGCTGCTCTGCTCCTCTTCCTGACTCTGACAGACTGACCGACCTGCAAAGACTGACCCTGTTCTTAGTTGGTGCCCACCTTATATACACCCTCTATGTGTGAGCTCAGGTGACCAGCACCCAATGAGCTCCTATCTTTACCCAGGCTGCTCCCCCTATCTGCCCCTACACTACTTGGGATGTACCACCCCCCTCCCACTCCAGCCAGGAACAGACTCGGTCGTACCTGCACATTTCTAAGTGGGAGTACCGTCGGTCTGCTCCTCGGAAATGGGATGTATGTAGTGCATGCAGCCTACCGAGCTCAGTTCCACACTCCATCCTTACCCGGGAGTGGAATATCACACCTCTGGGTTGAGGTGCAATACCCCTGTAGCAGCCGAATCCTCAGGGTGCTACACATGCACTTAATAGCCTCGGTCAGGATTGTACACATACTGGCTAGTGACCAGTCCATGTATTATTATTTATCCTATTTAGTATATCAAGGCTGCATTATACAATAGAAGTACATTTTACCTTTTGTGTCTCCCCCATTTCCTCATAGACTGTAAGCTTGCGAGCAGGGCCCTCACTCCTTTCAATATGAGATATGCTTATTCTGTATTGTCTGTATAAGTCCCCCCTAAAATTGTAAAGTGCTGTGGAATATGCTGGCGCTATGAAAATAAAAATTATTATTATATCTGTGAACAATGTTGTCAGAGTATTACACCACTTTTGTGGACTGACAAAAAAAAACAACATACAAAAAACAAGCTAAAATGGAAAAAAGGTTAAGAAACATTCTTTCCAGGGTAATGACTTGTATATAAGGCCAAAGAAATAAAAAAAAATAAAGTTATGGACTGTGGAAGACATTTATGCGACCAGAATGAACACTCATGTGTAGCTGGTGATGATACCACCTGGCAGCAGCACCTTTTCCTATTGTAAATGCATCTGACAGCGTTATCGATAGGGAATAAAATCGATTTTAATTTTTTGGGGGCAGCACCAGCAGCACGCAGTATAAGGCAATAATACATGGCTGGATCGGTGTAATACGCTATCCATACTGCGATACCTCATCCGTAAAAGAATTTCAGATAAGACAGTTAATATTCTAGAACATAGAATCTATTTGAATTGATCTTCAAATTATTAAGGAGTGTGTCTCCTCTACTGTTATTGCATAAGCAACAATTTCAAGGGCTGACAAAAATTAGGACGTGCTCCAATACACATTTGAAGAGACGTAAAAAAAAACAAAAAACCAAAAGTAGGATCTTTCTTTAGTATAAAAACCAGACTCGCCAATGTAACCTCAATGTAATCAAATTGTTCAGCTCCTGCACCTCCTCCTCCGGTTCGACCTCCATCTCCAAAATGACCACATCAGTCACAAGCTGGAAGCACTGCAGCACTGCCTTGGCCAAGCGGCAACAGGCTGTGCTGAAGATAATATGCTTAATGCTTAGGTGGCAAACCACCCACCGCTGCAGAACTGTTGAAAACTGTAATACAGCAGCCTGATCTGTGGCCCTCATCGCTGAACATACAGCCAGGCATGGTTGTGTGTGACAATGGGCGGTACCTGGTGGCGGAGAAATGACAGCCGGAGTAGGGTACAGTTTCCCTCTATGCCAGTCCTTTCACTGAGCTAAAGAATATGGCTGTGGTGAAATACAACTTTCACCGAGTGAAAAACATTGGGCCCACCAGAGGATTTTATATTGAGGGCCCACCTTTCTCCCCCACTCAAGAGCCCCATAGCAGCTGCAACGTTTGCGCTATCATTAACTCTCCTGATGGAGAAGCCAGGGCCCACTAGAGAATCCTCTCTGGTGGGCCTGTAAAACCCTGCCGAGAAGCAGCCCTGGCTAAGAAAAGTGTGTGGGAAGGTTCCTGGACACTCTATGGCTGCTTTTTTTACTGTGGTCTGGCTCCAGCAATCTATAAGACTGCAATCTATGATCCATTTACTGGCTAGAGACTTCAGTTCAAAACTGTAATCATGACATGCAAAGCAATGCACAACCTGTCTGCTCCATATATCTGTGACCTAGTCTCCCGGTACACACCAGCGCGCAACCTCCGATCCTCACAAGATCTCCTTCTCTACTTCTGTCTTCTCACCTCTTCCCACAATTGCATACAAGATTTTTCCTGTGCATGCCTTCTACTCTTGAACTGTGTACCCTACCCCAACATATCAGACTCTCGCCTACTGTTGAAATCTTTAAAAGCAAGCTGAAGACCCACCTCTACTGACAAACCTACAACCAGCAGTAACCCTCGCTCCACCATACCACTGCACGACCAGCTGTACCCTCACCTACTGTATCCTCACCCATCCCTTATAGACTGTTTGTGCGCCCTCATGGGCAGGGTCCTCTCTGATCTTGTACCAGTCAGTGACTTCTTTTCACAAGCAAAGCACAATGGAATAAATGGCGCTATAATAATGAATAATAATAATTATACTACTTGTACTCTGGGTCAGTTGATGGCATTTTCCTGGTGACTGCCCCTAAATTGATGTGTTTTGGCAGCTTTTGGTCCAGTTTGAAGGTGTTGTGTATACGTTTGGTTTTGGCACCCAATGAATCCAATGGCGTTTGGCAATGTCCGGCGAATATTTTCGACAATTACATTGGCGAATATTGCAAAAAGGCGATTGTAATCCGAAACGAATATTGAAATATTTGCTCGTCTCTAATCAGAAACACCCTTAAAAAAAATTGTGTGGGTGTTGCATCACGGTCTCCCTGGTGATATGGTGATGGAGGACGAGGAGAAGGAGGAGGGCGACATAAAATAGAACAATTCCTGAAGGGTATATCCATGTCTGGGTGTGAAGGGGTGCATGGGAATAGACCCAAAAAAAATAACCACTGGATTTGAGTTTATGTTTGATGCTATCATCTGGTGGTGTTGAGAAGTCTGGCCAATTCAGCCCTTGTTCATTTTTATAAAAGCCAGCCTGTCAGCATTTTCAGTTGACAGGCGGAAGCGCCTATCAGTTATAATGCCCCTGGCTGCACTAAAAACTATCTCTGACAAAACGCTAGTGGCCAGGACCTCCAAGGCGTAGAAAGACAGTTCATGCCACGTGTCCAGCTTGCATCTTTCAAAACTTTTCCCTCCTTGTCAGAGTACCCCTTGTGTCAGGGCCTGTGCGCTGGGAGGGTCTGAGAAAATTGTCCCAGAACTTTGACAGCGTTGTCTTGCCTCTGCTGCATCAGGTTTGTGTCTTCCTCACTTGTACTCCTTGGTTGTCCAATGAGCTGTCTAACTGTGACCTCTGCCGCCAGCGTTGTCAGATGGGATTTTTTTTGTTATAATTCTTCAACAAGAGCCTGAGCTTTATCTCCCAAAATGAACTCCTTCGGTTTCCTCCCTCTACTAACATACCTATACCTGACTTTGCAATTTCCTTTAGGTTCTGCCACCATAACTCTCACTCGGCACGCCTGCCATCTTGGAGTCATATTTGACACACAACTTTAATATTCATCTTGGAAAATCACTCACTTGCTCATATCACCTGAACCTTAAAAACTTCTCCACAAGTCGACCTTTTCTCACCTTTGATACTGCAGAAACCCTTACTGTCACTCTTATTCACTAGTGCAACTCTCTTCTAATCGGTCTCCCTCTAGACAAACTGTCTCCTCTCCAATCCCTTCTGAATGCAGCAGCCAGGGTCGTATTTCTATCAAGCCGCTTCACCGACGCCTCTACCCTGTGCCAGTCATTGCACAGGTTAGGTTAAACAATCACTACAGAATACAATACAAACTCATCTCTCTCACCCACCAAGCTGTCCACAGTTCTTAACCGGCCTATATCTCTTCCCTCATTTCTGTGTATCACCCTCCTGTGCCCTCCGTTCTGCAACTGATCTAAGACAGACATCCTCCTTAATCAGAACCTCACACCTCCATCTCCAAGAATTCTCTCATGCCGTGCCAGTTTTCTGTAATGCCCAAAACGCATACAACGCTATGGTCAGGGTAAAGGCAGGGGAACATAAAGTCGGGCTTGTGTGCTTGACTGCCAACAGCCAAGACTTCCCTGTTTTCACCAAGAGTATTACTGTCTATGCGCTCTTCCTCCTCCTCCTTCTTATTATCACCCAATCCGCGCTGAGATGAGGCTGGGCTGGGTAGCATCACCTTGTACAGTTCCTTGCTCCGCCAGCAATGACTCCTCTTTAATTGTGAGCTGCGAGCGTTTCAGTAGACAGAGAAACGGGATGGTGACGCCAATTATAGAGTCATCGCCGTTCACCATCTTGGTGGAGTCCTCAATGTTTTGGATGATGGTACATATTTCAGACATCCATGCCCACTCATCAGCTCTTATGTGCGGAGGCTGACCTGAATGCCGACGGACATGTTGAAGCTGGTACTCAACAACTGCTCTCTGCTGCTCAAAATCATTCCAATCATCTGCAACATTGATTTTCAATGCATAGTCACATCGCATACCAGTCGGTGAGCTGGAAGCTGCAAACGCTGCTGAAGCCCTGCCAGGGCGGCGGATGCTGTAGGTGACTTTCTGAAATGGGCACGCACGCGGCGTACTTTCACAAGCAGCTCTGGCAGATCTGTGTAGATTTTGAGAAACTGCAGAACCACTAAGTTGAGCACATGGGCCAGGCATGGTTCTCTGATACAGCTTTCAACAACTCTGCAACGGTGTGCAGTTTGACGCCTAAGTATACAATACTGCTTATTGTTATTGCCACACACAAAGTTTAAGTAAAAATCTGGAATATGTCCTGAAAAAATTAATCAAGTGATGGAGATGGAGGCTGAAGAGGAGGAGGTGGTGCCGGAGCTGTAGAATGTAGGGGTAACCCTGATTGACCCAGGGCCCGCAATCCTCTGCGTCGGGAGGACGTGTTCCATCCCAGGATCCCACTGGATCCCGCCTTCCACAATATTAACCCAGTGGAATGAGTCAGTGAGATGAATCGTCCCTGGCCACATTCACTTGTACACGTGTTTGTGGTTAGGCGGTCCTTCCCACTTAAATGCACTGGGGAGGGCACGGGTAACGTTCTGGGACTCGCGCTTGTGGAAGGCTGAGACGATACCGGGAGAAATAGTGGCGGCTGGGGACCGAGTATGGACACCCGGCCGCCGCTGCCGCCGCCATGAGGTTGTGGAAAGCTTCCGCCTCCACGAGCCTAAAAGGCAACATTTCAAGTGCAAGCAGCTGTCCAGAATTGTAGCAGTTTAGTATTGCAGCCTGTGGGTGGGTGGCTGGCTGCATACAGTGGGGGGAAAAAAGTATTTCGTCAGCCACCAATTGTGCAAGTTCCTCCACTTAAAAAGATGAGAGAGGCTTGTAATTGGCATCATAGGAAGACCTCAACTATGAGAGACAAAATGAGAAAACAAATCCTGAAAATCACATTGTCTGATTTGGAAACAATTTTTTTTCAAATTTTGGTGGAAAATAAGTATTTGGTCAATTACAAAACTTCATCTCAATACTTTGTTATATATCCTTTGTTGGCAATGACAGAGGTCAAACGTTTTCTGTAAGTCTTCACAAGGTTGGCAAACACTATTGCTGGTATGTTGGCCCATTCCTCCATGCAGATCTCCTCTAGAGCAGTGATATTTTGGAGCTGTTGCTGGGCAACACGGGCTTTCAACTCCCTCCAAAGGTTTTCTATAGGGTTTAGATCTGGAGACTGGCTAGGCCACTCCAGGACATTGAAATGGTTCTTACGAAGCCACTCCTTTGTTGCCCTGGCGGTGTGCTTGGGATCATTGTCATGCTGAAAGACCCAGCCATGTTTCATCTTCAATGCCCTTGCTGATGGCAGGAGGTTTGCACTCAAAATCTCACGATACATGGCCCCATTCATTCTTTCATGTATTCATGTACACGGATCAGTCGTCCTGGTCCCTTGGCAGAGAAACAGCCCCAAAGCATGATGTTGCCTCCCCCATGCTTCACAGTAGGTATGGTGTTCTTTGGATGCAACTCAGCATTCTCTCTCCTCCAAACACGACGAGTTGTGTTTTTACCAAACAGTTCTACTTTGGTTTCATCTAACCATATGACCTTCTCCCAATACTCTTCTGGATCATCCAAATGCTCTCTAGCAAACTAAAGATGGGCCCGGACATGTAATGGCTTAAGCAAGGGGACACGTCTGGTACTGCAGGATCTGAGTCCCTGGTGGCATAGTGTGTTACTGATGGTAGCCTGTGTAACATTGGTCCCAGCTCTCTGTAGGTCATTCACTAGGTCACACCATGTGGTTCTGGGATTTTTGCTCACCGTTCTTGAGATCATTTTGACCCCACGGGGTGAGATGTTGTGTGGAGCCACAGATCGAGGGAGATTATCAGTGGTCTTGTATGTCTTCCATTTTCTAATTATTGCTCCCACAGTTGATTTCTTCACACCAAGCTGCTTGCCTATTGCAGATTCAGTCTTCCCAGCCTGGTGCAGGGCTACAATTTTGTTTCTGGTGTCCTTCGACAGCTCTTTGGTCTTCACCATAGTGGAGTTTGGAGTGTGACTGTTTGAGGTTGCAGACAGGTGTCTTTTATACTGATAACAAGTTCAAACAGGTGCCAGTACTACAGGTAATGAGTGGGGGACAGAGGGGCCTCTTGAAGAAGTTACAGGTCTGTGAGAGCCAGAAATCTTGCTTGTTTGTAATTGACCAAATACTTATTTTCCACCAAAATTTGAAAAAAGAATTCTTTCCAAATCAGACAATGTGATTTTCAGGATTTGTTTTCTCATTTTGTCTCTCATAGTTGAGGTCTACCTATGATGTCAATTACAGGCCTATCATCTCATATTTTTAAGTGGGAGAACTTGCACAATTGGTGGCTGACTAAATACTCCCCCCCCCCCACTGTACTTGCACTTGCACTTGCACTCCAAGTAACAGAAAACTAAGCAAATGGTGGCCTCTATCATCATCATGACCTCACCTCGGCACTATGAACTCTCCTGAATGAGAAGCCAGGGCCAACGAAGCAGCCCTGGCTAAGAAAAGTGTGTGTGAAGGTTCCTGGACACTATGCCTGCTTTTTTACTGAGGGGGAAACCCACGCATACAAAAACCCATGCATACAAAATCCTTGCAGATGTTGTCCTCTATGTTGTCCTCTGTGTTCCCAGACACTCTATGGCTGTTTTTTTGTTTTTTTTTTACTGTATACTGGCTCGGCCCCGTCCCTGGCCACATTCCTTCCCAGTAAGTTCACTGGGGAGGGCACGGGTAATTTTCTAGGACCTGCGCTTGTGGAAGATGGAGACGATACCGGGAGAAGCACCCGGCTGCCGCGGGCATGAGGTTGTAAAAAGCTTCCGCCTCCACGAGCCCCAAAGGTAACATTTCAAGTGCAAGCAATCCATAAATGTGGCAGTTTAGTATTGCGGCTTGTGGGTGGGTGGCTGGCTGCATACTTGCGCTTGCTTTCCAACAACTGTGGTAAGGACAACTGAACGCTACAAAGGGACAAGGACATGGATGGTGATGGTTGCAAGTCTGCAATGACAGGTGCAGGATGGGAGGCATCTTCGCATGCGCCATGGACAGGGGATTGCACGCACAACAGCGGAAGAGCCAATGGTGTCACACGCAGACACTGTTTCTGGACATTGGTGTTTGGCCCAGCTTGTTAGGTGCTTTGCTGTCATGTGCCTGAGCATGCTGGTGGTTTTCAGGCTTGTCGTTTTGGTGCTCTTGCTGATGCTGGCCTGGCAGATTTTGCAAATGGCCTTTTTGAGATTATCTAAACAGTCTTTAAAAAAGAACCAGACTCGGGAAGACCTAACAGTTGTACTGGCTACTTCCGTCGTGTTGGTGTTTCGGGGAGCAGTTGCCCGCCTTGTGTCTGTGGCCACCACACTGCTTGTTCCTGCCTGTTGTGGTGCTACGCCTCTCTCCCCCTGTGTGCTGCTGTCCTCACTCCACATGTCCCCTTGCCAGGTTGGGTTAGTGACTTCATCGTCCACCGCTTAGTTTTCCACTTCCGCACCCTGGTCCTCCTCCTGACTTTCTGTCCATTGTGTCTCATCATTATCCACCTCTTGCGACAGTAATTGCACTTTCCCACGGTCACCTTCGGGTGACCATTGCTCCTCAAATCCCTACCTGTGATTTTCTGTTGCCCTGCTCGAAGCTGGCTGGTCGAGAGGCCCAAATTTATCGATGGAAAAGCGAACAGCTCTTGGGGTAAACCTGGACTCTAATCTCTCCTTCAAACCACATATCCAAGCTCTTTCCACTTCCGAGCGGACCGAGCGAGAGGCCAGAATCTATAAATGGAAAGATGAACAAAACAGCTCTTCGAAGTGTCCAAGTGTAGGATCAGTTTTCTCAGGGCACTCGGAATGGTGGGAGGAAGGAGGATCATGGTGAGAAAGATGCCAACTCAAGAAAAAAAAATCTCCCGGATCCGCACATTCCTCAACCAAAAATCTACAAAAACACTAGTGCACGCGCTCATCATCTCCCTTCTCGACGACTGCAACCTCCTGCTCTGTTGCCTCCCTTCTAACACTCTCCCATTCCTCCAATCTAACCTAAACTCTGTTGCCCGACTAATCCACCTGTCTTCTCGCTATTCCCTGGCCTCTCCTCTCTGTCAATCCCTTCACTGGCTCCCCATTACCTAGAGACTCCAGTTCAAAACCCTACCCTTGAAATGCAAAGCTATCCACAATCAGTCTCCTCCATACATCTGTGACCTAGTCTTCCGGTACTTACCTGCACGCAACCTCCGATCCTCACAAGATCTCCTTCTCTACTCCTGTCTTGTCTCCTTTTCCCACAATCGCATACAAGATTTCTCCCGTGCATCCCCCTTCTCTGGAACTCTTTATCCCACCTTTTCTGACTCTCGCCTACTGTTGAAACCTTTAAAAGGAATCTGAAGACCTACCTCTTGCGACATGCGTACAACCTGCAGTAACCCTCGCTCCACCATACCACTGCAAGACCAGCTCTAACCTCACCTACTGTATTCTCACCCATGCCTTGTAGACTGAGCCCTCGCGGGCAGGGTCCTCTCCTGTACCAGTCGCTGTCACATTTTTGTTCAAGATTATTGTAACTGTTCTTCTATGTATACCCCTTTTTCACATGTAAAGTGCCATGGAATAAATGGCGATAAAGTAATAATAATAATGTGATCCAGACTCAAATCACCTGAGACTGGACCATGAGGAACACATGGTGGTGGCAAACTGACTGGAAGTTTTATCTGCTATCCAACCAACAACCTTTTCACACTGCTCTGGCTTCAATAGTGGTGTTCCGTGGCCCCCTAGAAATTGGGACAGGAAGGTAGTTCGACAGGACGTGGGTGTTTGTTGTGCTCCCTCAGCAGGCACAGTTTCATCTTGCCCACGGCCTCTGCGTGCACTATCACCATCACCACAATATCCACTTCCCAGTCCCTTGACACACACCTTGCCCATTTTAAATGGAGTTTAACCCCTTTAAAGCCCATGACGTGCTAATACGCGTCTGTGCCCTGGGACTTAAGAGCCTGACCTGTATTAGTACGTCATGGTGATCGTGCGCGCACACAGGCTGTGCGGGCGCGATCGCCGCCGGGTGTCAGCTGATTGTCACAGCTGACACCCGGTAATATGTTCAGGGAGTGGTCCCACACCGCTCCCGGAACATTAACCCCCGCAATGCTGCAATCGAAGTCGATCGCAGCATTGCGGTGGCTAAGGGGAGGTGATTGCAATACTCACCTCCTCTTCCGGCCTCCAGCGCTGTCTGCCGCGGCTTCCTGGGTGTTGCCATGACGACCCGATGTCGTCATGACAACATCCGGGTCACCAGACAGCAGGAAGATTGTTTGGTCATGCGCAGTACATGACCAAACTACAGTGCCTACAAGTAGTATTCAACCCCCTGCAGAGTTAGCTGGTTGACACATGTGGAATTAACTTGCCATTGTGACATTTGTACTGTAGATCAGCCTGGAAGTGGGAAATGCACTGCAGCAAATTTTTTTTTTTTTTTTTTTAAACGTTAAAAGTTAATTCAGAGTGTCATTTATTATTCAACCCCTCAAACCACAAGAATTCTGTTTGGTCCCCCTAAAGTATTAAGAAGTAGTTCAGGCACCAAGAATAATGAGCTTCACATGTGTGGATTAAAGATCTCTTTTGCTAGCCTTTTCTGACTATTTAAGACCCTCCCCAAACTTGTGAACATCACTCAGACATGGTCAACATGGGAAAGACAAAGGAGCATTCCAAGGCCATCAGAGACAAGATCGTGGAGGGTCACAAGGCTGGCAAGGGGTACAAAACCCTTTCCAAGGAGTTGGTCCTACCTGTCTCCACTGTTGGGAGCATCATCCGTAAGTAGAAGGCTTATGGAACTACTGTTAGCCTTCCACGGCCTGGACAGCCTTTGAAAGTGTCCTCCCGTGCCGAGGCCAGGCTTGTCCAAAGAGTCAAGGCTAACCCAAGGACAACAAGGAAGGAGCTCCGGGAAGATCTCATGGCAGTGGGGACATTGGTTTCAGTCAATACCATAAGTAACGTACTCCACCGCAATGGTCTCCGTTCCAGACGAGCCCGTAAGGTACCTTTACTTTCAAAGCGTCATGTCAAGGCTCGTCTACAGTTTGCTCATGATCACTTGGAGGACTCCGAGACAGACTGGTTCAAGGTTCTATGGTCTGATGAGACCAAGATCGAGATCTTTGGTGCCAACCACACGCGTGACGTTTGGAGACTGGATGGCACTGCATACGACCCCAAGAATACCATCCCTACAGTCAAGCATGGTGGTGGCAGCATCATGCTGTGGGGCTGTTTCTCTGCCAAGGGGCCTGGCCATCTGGTCCGCATCCATGGGAAGATGGATAGCATGGCCTACCTGGAGATTTTGGCCAAGAACCTCCGCTCCTCCATCAAGGATCTTAAGATGGGTCGTAATTTCATCTTCCAACAAGACAACGACCCAAAGCACACAGCCAAGAAAACCAAGGCCTGGTTCAAGAGGGAAAAAGTCAAGGTGTTGGAGTGGCCTAGTCAGTCTCCTGACCTTAACCCAATTGAAAACTTGTGGAAGGAGCTCAAGAATAAAGTCCACATGAGACACCCAAAGAACCTAGATAACTTGGAGAAGATCTGCATGGAGGAGTGGGCCAAGATAACTCCACAGACCTGTGCCGGCCTGATCAGGTCTTATAAAAGACGATTATTAGCTGTAATTGCAAACAAGGGTTATTCCACAAAATATTAAACATAGGGGTTGTATAATAATTGACCCACACTTTTATGTTTAAAATTTAATAAAATTCAACTGAGCAACATAACTTTTTGGTTTGTAAGATTTATGCTTCTGTTCATAAAACCTACTCTCGTTTGCAGTTTGAAGGCTCTAACTTATTTGCATCTTATCAAACCAGCTAAATCTGCAGGGGGTTGAATACTACTTGTAGGCACTGTATCTTCTCACTGTGCAGCGCTGACTGCCTGCATGGCACAGGGATGGTGCTCCATCCCTATGCTATGCAGGCGATCAGAATAAAAAAAGTGAAAGTCCCATAGTGGGACAAAGTAAAAAAGTAAAAAAACTGTCAGAAAGTGAAAAAAATAAAAATAAAAAATTGTAAAAATAAATAAAAAAAATAATCCACCAGACATAAAAATATAATGTACCCATCAATAAATATTATTATGAAAAAACAAACAAACAATAAAAGTACACATATTTGGTATCTCCGCGTCCAGAACGACAAGACCTATAAAATTTTCCCACTAGTTAATCCCTTCAGTGAACACGGTAAAAAATAAAAATAAAAAACGAAGCAAAAAACAATGCTTTATCATCATACCGCCAAGCAAAAAATGGAATAACACGCGATCAAAAAGACGAATATAAATAAAAATGGTACCGCTGAAAACATCATCTTGTCCCGCAAAAAACAAGCTGCCATACAGGTCCATCATCCGAAAAATCAAAAAGTTATAGCTCTCAGAATAAAGCGATGCAAAAAAATAATTTGTTCTATAAAATCGCTTTTATTGTGTAAAAGCGCCAAAACATAGAAAAACGATATAAATGTGGTACCGCTGTAAACGTACTGACCCGAAGAATAAAGCTACCTTATCAATTTTACCAAACGCGGAGTAGAATAAAAAAATAAAATACAAAAAAATTCCTGATTTGTTGGTTTTTGTTTATTCTGCCTCCCAAAAGCTGGAATAGAAAGCGATCAAAAAATGTCACGTGCCTGAAAATGGCACCAATAAAAACGTCAACTCATCCCGCAAAAAAACAAGCCGTCACATGACTCTGTCGGCCAAACTATGGAAAAATTATAGCTCTCAAAATATGGCGATGCAAAAACTAGATTTTACAAAATATGTGTCTTTTAGTGTGTGACAGCTGTCAATCATAAAAACCCGATATGACTCTGGTATCTATGTAGTCACACCGACACGAAGAATAAGGTAGTCTAATCACTTATACCGCACTAGGAACGGCGTAAAAAATAAACGCTAGGGCTGGGGTTGGGGTTAGGGTTGTGCTAATGTTAGGGTTGGGGTTAAGGTGACGATATGGCAACTAGTGTTGAACGCAAGTGCTCACTACTTGAGTTTGCATCGGGTGCTCGGGTATGCATTGAGTATTGCGGGTGCTCAAGTCTCCGCCCCATATGCTTCGCGGCCAAAAAAAACTCGCGGGGATTGCCTGCCATGCACGAGCAATCCCCGCATGTTTTTTTTGGGGTGAAACATGCGGGCGGGGACTCGAGCATTTCACTTGAGCACACGCGATACAGGGTGCATACCTGAGTACCCGATGCAAACTCAAGTAGTGAGCACTTGCGCTCAAGACTAATGACAACTTATTCAATATGATGACCTAATGTTATCAAATTCTGTGTCGTACCTCTGGGTTCAAAATGTTAACTATACCCCTTGATAAAATCCTTGAGGGGTGTACTTTCCAAAATGGGGTCACTTGTGGGGGGTTTCCACTATTCAGGCACATCAGGGGCTCTCCAAACGCGACATGGCGTCCGCTCTCGATTCCAGCCGATTTTGCGTTCAAAAAGTCACACAGTGCTCCTTCCCTTCTGAACTCTGCCGTGCACCCAAACACTGTATTTTCCCCACATATGGGGTATTGGCGTACTCAGGAGAAATTGCACAAAAGTTTTTGGGGTCCATTTTCTCCTCTTACCCTTGTGAAAATAAAAAAATTGGGGCTAAAACATTATTTTTGTGGAAAAAATTTGATTTTTTTATTTTCACGGCTCCATGTTATAAACTTCTGTAAAGGACTTGGGGGTTCAAGGTGCTCACCACACATCTAGATAAGTTCCCTGAGGGGTCTAGTTTCCAAAATGGTGTCAACTTGTGGGGGGTTTCCACTGTTTAGGCACATCAGGGGCACATCCGTTAATTATTCAAGCAAATTTTACAATCAAAAAGTCAAATGGCACTCCTTCCCTTCCAAACCCTGCCGCGCGCCCAAACAGTGGTTTTCCCCCACATATGGGGTATCTGCTAACTCAGGAGAAATTGCACAACAAACTGCATAGTGCAATTTCTTCTGTTACCCTTATGAAAATGCAAACGTGGGGGCTGAAAAACATTTTTGTGGGAAAAATGTGAAAATGTTATTTTTACGGCTCAATGTTATAAACTTCTGTGAAGCACCTGGGGGTTCAAGGTGCTCACCACACATCTAGATAAGTTCCCTGAGGGGTCTAGTTTCCAAAATGGTGTCACTTGTGGGGGGTTTCCACTGTTTAGGCACATCAGGGGCTCCCCAAATGCAACATGGTGTCCGCTAATTATTCAAGCAAATTTTACATTCAAAAAGTCAAATGGCGCTCCTTCCCTTCCGAACCCTGCCATGGGCCCAAACAGTGTTTTTTCCCCAGATATGGGTTATCTGCGTGCCCAGGGGAAATTGCACAACAAATTTTTGGGACCATTTTTTCCTGATACCCCTGCGAAAATAAAAAAAATTGGGTCTAAAGTAACATTTTTGTGAAAAAAAGTTAAATGTTAATTTTTTTCTTCCACATTCCAAAAATTCCTGTGAAGCACCTGAAGGGTTAATAAAGTTCTTGAATGTGGTTTTGAGCACCTTGAGGGGTGCAGTTTTTAGAATGGTGTCACTTTTGGGCATTTTCTGTCATAAAGACTCCTCAAAGTGACTTTAAATATGATGTGGTCCCTAAAAAAATGGTTTTGTAAATTTTGTTGGAAAAATGAGAAATCGCTGGTCAACTTTTATCCCTTATAGCTCCCCAATAAAAAAAATTTTTGGTTCCAAAATTGTGCTGATGTAAAGTAGACATGTGGGAAATGTTATTTATTAATTATTTTGTGTGACATATCTCTCTGATTTAAGGGCATAAAAATACAATATGTCACGAAAAAACAATCTCAGAATCAGGGGGATCCGTTGAAGCGTTCCAGAGTAATTACCTCATAAAGTGACTGGTCAGAATTGTAAAAATTGGCCTGGTCATTAACGTGCAAACCACCTTGGGTTCTAAAGGGGTTAAGATTTGTCACGTTGCCAAAAATGTCTATATTATTACCGCATTAATATAGGATCATGTCTGATGGGTCTTCCCCATGCTGTTCCCATGTCACACACCACATGCCCAGATAAGGTTGTAAAATGTAAAATAGAGCTGTAAGGGGCACAATAAGTGACAAAAAGAAAGCATTTAGAGAACTAAAGCAAGTAGGTAGTGATGGGGCATTAAATAAATACAGAAAATTAAATAAATTATGTAAAAAACAAATCAAGGCAGCAAAGATTGAGGCAGAGAGACTCATTGCCAGAGAAAGTAAAAATAATCCCAAAATATTCTCTAACTACATAAATAGTAAAAAACTAAAAAATGATAGTGTTGACCCCCTTAAAAATAGTCTGGGTGAAATGGTGGATGAGGAAAAAGCCAATATGCCAAATGATTTTTTTCAACCGTATTTACACAAGAAAATCACATGACAGAAAACATGATCAGTGATGACAAAAATTCTCCATTAAATGTCACTTGCTTAACCCAGCAGGAAGCACAGGGGCGTCTAAAAATCACTAAAGTTGACAAATCCCCGGGCCCGGATGGGATACACCCGCGAGTACTGCAGGAATTAAGTAACGTCCTAGAGAGACCATTATTTTTAATCTTTAAAGATTCCATAATAACAGGGTCTGTACCACAAGACTGGCGTATAGCAAATGTCGTGCCAATATTCATAAAGGGGACAAAAACTGAACTTGGAAATTATAGGCCAGTAAGCTTAACCTCTACTGTGGGTAAAATCCTGGAGGGTTTCCTAAGAGATGCTATACTAGAGTATCTGAAGAAGAATAACCTCATGACCCAACATGGGTTTACGAGGAACCATTCCTGTCAAACTAATCTGATCAGCTTTTATGAGGAGGCAAGTTCCGGACTGGACCAAGGAAATGCAGTGGATGTTGTGTATATGGACTTTTCAAAAGCTTTTGAAACGGTTCCACACAAAAGGTTGATACATAAAATGAGAACAATGGGGATAGGGGAAAATTTATGTATGTGGGTTAAGAACTGGCTCAGTGATAGGAAACAAAGGGTGGTTATTAATGAAACACACTCAGACTGGGTCACAGTTAACAGTGGGGTACCACAGGGGTCAGTATTGGGCCCTCTTCTTTTTAACATTTATTAATGACCTTGTAGGGGGCATACAGAGTAATATTTCAATATTACTCATAGTTTCATAGTTTTGATGCCTTCAGTGTGAATGTACAATTTTCATAGTCATGAAAATACAGAAAAATCTTTAAATGAGAAGGTGTGTCCAAACTTTTGGTCTGTACTGTATGAGGGGACAGTACAAAGACCTTTCTACTGATCTTTTTACTCTGAGGCCTGAGACGGGGGCATCTTCTAGGAGGAAAGAAAGTTTAATCATAATCACAGAAGCGGATTCTTTACTGTAAGAGCAGTGAGACTATGGAACTCTCTGCCGCATGATGTTGTAATGAGTGATTCACTACTAAAATTTAAGAAGGGCATGGATGCCTTTCTTGAAAAGTATAAGATTACAGGTTATATATACTAGATTCCTTGATAGGGAGTTGATCCAGGGAACTAGTCTGATTGCCGAATCAGGAGTCAGGAAGGATTTTTTTTCCCCAATGTGGAGCTTAGTGTTTGCCACGTGTTTTTTTTGCCTTCCTCTGGATCAACATGTTAGGCTATGGGTTGAACTAGATGGACTTAGTGTTCCTTCAACCTTAAAAGCTATGTAAACTATGTACAGCGAACTAGTCCTTGATCCTTCCAGGCAATCCCTTGCAGAAAGCGGCTACCAAAGCTTCTTTGTTCCATCCCAGTTCAGAAGACAAGGTGTGGTACCGGACGGCATGGTGGCTGACGGACAATTCTCCCTGATGCAGCTTGAGCACGGAAGATGCAGTGGAGGAAGCACGATCAGGTTTGTCAAAGACCCTTCTAAAGTCCACTTGAAAGGCCTGTAGGTTCATGGTCACAGGATCCAATCTCTCCCTGTTATGCACACGCCCGGGCTAAGCGGCGTGTGCGTGTGATTGGTAGTGATTCCACTGGACCGTGCCGGAGAGTGAATGCCTGGAGGGGCGTGACTAGGTATTCACCCGATCCGACCAGGGTCGCACGACGGCATACGACGCCAGTGCACCAAGGAGGAACCGAGCAGAGGGACCAGGTGCTACTCCAGGACAGACCCCGGACACGGCTGTTGACCCACACAGGGGAATACAGGAACAGGCTGGCAGGCTGGCACACAGACTGGTGGGCACAGGCAGGCATGACTGGCATGCAGGCAGGCGGGCATGCAGGCAGGGGGGCAAAGGCAAGCACAGCTAGAGTGCAGACAGGGAGGCACTAGCAGGTAGGAACACAGGCGGGATAGGACCCAGTACACACCGGGACTAAGGAACAATACAGGCAGAGGGTTACAGGCAAGCACAGCTAGAGTGCAGACAAGGCTGAGCAGGGAGGACAGGGCTCTGTTCACACGGAACAGACAGGAAGGGAAAGACAGGGCCAGATACTCACACAGTACTTGCAGAGACAACAAGCAGGAGTTAGGTACGAGTTCAGACTCTGCAGAAAAAGGAAGGGAACGGACATAGAGGTAAAACAGGTAAAGGACAGGAGAGAGTTCAGACTGGAACTGAGTGTACGGAGGAGACCGACACTGCAGAGGGATACAGGAGCGGGTCTGGGAAAACGGCCCCCAGAGAGGCGGAACGAACAGGCAAGGAGCGTGTTCAGACAGGACAGACCAGACGCAGGAGCGGGTCTAGGAAATCGGCCACTAGAAGGCGGAACGAACAGGCAAGGAGCGTGTTCAGACAGGACAGACCAGAGAACACAAAAAGGACACAGTTCAGACACGGGAGCTGATACCGCAAAGCAGGAGACATACAGGACTCAGTTCAGACACGGGAGCTGAAACCGCAAAGTGTTCAGACAGGACAGACCAGACACAGGAGCGGGTCTAGGAAATCGGCCACTAGAAGGCGAGAGGAACAGGCTAGGAGCGTGTTCAGACAGGTCAGACAAGATACAGGAACGGGTCTAGGTAATCGGCCCCTAGAAGGCAGGAGGAACAGGCTAGGAGCGTGTTCAGACAGGACAGACAAGAGAACACAGAAAGGACTCAGTTCAGACACGGGAACTAATACCGAAAAGCAGGAGACATACAGGACTCAGTTCAGACAGGCCTGGAAATACAGCCTCCAGGAAAGGCAGACAAGGAAACAAAGAACGGGACCTGGCACCTTCAGAGTGCAAGCACACACTGAAGGAAACACTATGCTCAGGCAGGGATAGAAGGGAGCTGCTGAGCTATATACCAAGTGACAGACAGCAATAGGCTGAGGACGCACAAGGGGTGTGACCCACAGCAGGTACAAAAGGCAGGAAGTGATCGGGCGCCGCCCTTAAGCAGCAGAAACAGACACAAACAGACAGCATGGAGGGAAGCCAGAGAGACATTCTGGACAGGAGATCAAGTGCGCCCTCTTGCACAGTGGGAGATGGACCACCATGCAAGGACGCCGCCAGGTATGTTACACTCCCACAAGGGATTAATCCATGCAAGGGCTTTTTCTGCAAGGTGGGACATTAGGAATCCCACCTTCACCTGATCAGTAGGGAACTGATGGGCCAAAAGGTCATAGTGTAGGATGCACTGGTTCAAGAATCCACGGCACTGTTTAGGGTCTCCACTGTACTGTGGTAGAGCCGATATGCTTCAGGAGTTAAACTTCGCTTAAGTTGCAGGCATGGTAGACTCGCCCATAGCTGTGGCAAGTTGAGCTGGAGCGGAGGAAGCGGCCGTGGTCTGAGCATCCAACCGGGTATGCACAGTCCTTAGATACGACAACATTTTTTCTTGTTGATCACGCTGATGGGAGATTTCTTTACACAGGTCTGCGACCTGGGGAATCTTGAGATCAGCGGGATCCATGGCCTAAGCAAACTGTTATGCTCCTAGGTGGTGTACATGGTTCATGGACTCACTGTGCCACAGACCGGACTTACTCTGGAGGGGTGTTACTAGGCAGCTACCTTGGTGTTCACTGGAGCCTTTAGTGGTGAGGTCAGGCTTTTGCGGCAGGTAGCTGCCAGGTGCCACTCCAGGGCGGCGTCCTGCAGTAGCTGCTGACCCCAAAGGGCAGAGACGTTACTTCAGATTCTCAATAGGGCAGGACGTTTACTTGGGACAAGTTCAAGCTGTGCAGACAGGACGGCCACTAGAACAGATTCAGACTGTGTAGACAGGACGACCACTGGGACAGGTTCAGACTGTGCAGACAGAGCGGCCACTGGGACAGGTTCAGGCTTCAGGTTCCTGGTCATTCAGCCCTCAGTGTAGTAGACAGGTACCGCCGATGTGGTTTCAGGATGCGGACGCCGCAGAGGCGGTCACAGGAACACGGACAAACTAAACTGGACTAATGGGACACAGGATAAGAGAAAAGTATTAACAGGCTAGGGACAGGGGACCTAGCATACAGTTGCACACCCAAATCACCTAACAATAACTATAGTGGCTGCTCAGGCACCTCCCTATTGGGGAGGGTGCCTTTTATACAAAATGTCTCCCAACTATTGGATGGGATACACCTTGCAGATGAGGACTCAAACGAATGCCTCCGAGCTGTTAGCTGTCATTTAATCTTAATTATGTCAGACGTATTTCTCAGTAGGTCAGGAGACATAGGTCAATTTTCATATGAGCCTGAACGTTGAGTCTTGAATTGATGTTTATTGCAGCTTATTGTGTAGCTATCCTTGGCGGACAGGGAAACAGGGTAATTCAACAATCGATGTTTGCTAATATGTTGATTAACCATTGTATTAGACCATGCAGCTTGTTGACCTGCAGATATTGAAGGACAAACTATGCAGATTGATTGAATACTCAAACTATGAGAGTTGACCTCATCCCATCTTCCCCCTGACCGGTGGATGATGGACTGGAGGACAGATGTTGGTATAAAAAGGGACCTATATATTTCTGTAGGGAGACTTTACAGAACAGCAGCCAGGGAACCATGGATCCAACCGGAGGAATACAGATTTGAGACTTTTTACAGGATGCCAGCTTAAGGTACCATGACCCTAGCTGGAATAATACAGATCTGATCCATTGACCATCACTGAACCCATGGAGACATTTGAAGAAGCAAGGTTGGGATAATCTGGTCACCTGGCTCCATGGAGACGTTTGAAGAAGCCAGGTTGGGACAATGAGGTAACCTGGCCATGTACCTCAATGGATTGTCAGCTTCATAAGCTTGTCGTTACCTCCTCTCTGTGGGTGCCTGCCAAAAGCGGGGTGCCACTGGTGGGTGTAGTCGGCCCGGGAAGCCATGAAAAGTCGCAGCTGCTCTAATCCTGGTGAGACTCTGAATTTTGCACCATCTTGTGTATTTTCTGAGACTGCTCTATATGTTTTTGTCTGTTGGTGATTCAATAAAGTATTGCCACTCTGTTTTACCCTCACCCTGTGTTGTCTGAATAGTATTCTGCTCACTGGGAAGGAGTGCGGGCGTTCATTGGGATGAGCCCTGGTCCATGCGGTCTTTCTAAAGATAGCCGGGCCAACAGATGAGAGCACCCACTGACCGTCGTGTCTCCACACGATCCAACAGAGAGGAGATCCCAACCCCAGAGTCTGCTCTTCATCACTCTCATCTAAAGACTATAGCCTACAAGATACCATATCTTGACAACAGCGCAAAAATCCTGATTCTGCTCGGCAGAGACATTCTCTCACTATACTAGGTACGTCAGCAAATCAATGGACCACACAATGCACCATTTGCTCAACGATTTGATCTCTGCTGGGTTATCACAGATATGGATTGTATAGTTAAGATGAAGAGGCCTACAAAGATTTCCTCATTTAAAACTCATGTCTTGCCAAATGGTTGCAGCACTTACTTTCAGCCATGCCCACACCATTACTGGGCGAAAGAGAAGCTGAGTGACATTAAGAGGCAGCAAGACACTCCTGACAACATGAACACTTTTCCATCCTGTGATGACAACTTCGGGTCAACAGTGCTCAAATCTACAAATGAAGACAACAAGCTGACACCTGCAAGAAAGGACAAGGAATTCATAAGGGTTATGGAAATGGATGGAACTCGATCAGAATGATTCCATCAGCTGGGTAGCACCTTTACCCTTTCGTTCTCCAAGGACAAAGTTGGCAAACAATCTGCAGCAAGCAACTGCAAGTTT
The DNA here is from genome assembly GCF_046119375.1 of Phyllobates terribilis. Lineage (NCBI taxonomy): Eukaryota > Metazoa > Chordata > Amphibia > Anura > Dendrobatidae > Phyllobates > Phyllobates terribilis. The sequence goes on along the minus strand of NW_027362761.1, from coordinate 13,245,595 downwards.
TCATCTTTAAAACGCACCCTAAAGAGAAAACCAGAGATGGAGAAACATTTTGTCGACTTCATGCAGAATATCTTTGACAGAGGTCATGCAGAGCCTGCACCACCACTGAAGGAAGGGGAAGAATGCTGGTACCTTCCATCCTTTGGTGTCCATCACCCTCGCAAACATAACCAAATTAGGGTGGTGTTTGATTCCAGTGCTCAGTATGAAGGAATCCCTCTCAATTGCCTGCTCCTCACTGGGCCTAACCTAAACAACAGCCTTATAGGAGTAATGATTCGGTTCAGACAAGAACCCGTTGCAGTAATGGCCGACATACAACAAATGTTTCATTGTTTTATCATGAGGGGAGACAGTAGAAACTACCTTAGGTTCCTATGGCACAAAGACAATGACATCAACAACGAGGTAATAGACTACCGGATGAAGATGCATGTCTTCGGCAACAGCCCCTCATCTGCTGTGGCAATCTATGGACTGAGACGGACATCCCAGGAAGGTGAGATAGAGTATGGATCTGATGCTCGTCTATTTGCGGAGAACTACCATGTAGATAATAGTGTTTGCCTACAAGTGAATAGGTAATTGATCTGCTCTCTAGAACACAGGAAATCCTGTCTGAACCAAACCTCAAGCTTCATAAGATCATCTCCAACAGCCAAGAGGTAATGAGGGCATTCCCATCTGAGGCCCATGCAACGAGCTTAAAGGACCTCGATCTCGGTTCTGATGTTCCTCCTATGCAACACAGCCTTGGTCTGCTTTGGGACATTAAACAGGACACATTCACATTCCAGGTGTCAGTCTGTGATAAACCCTTCACCAAATGAGGAATCTTATCTGTTGTGAACAGCATCTATGATCCTTTTGGGTTTATAGCATCAATCACTATTCAAGGCAAGATACCGTTGAGACAGTTGACCACGGTGAACATGGATTGGGACACTCTGCTACTGTCTCGGAAACGACAAAGGTGGTAGACATGGAAGAAGTTTCTGAAGGTCTTAGAACATCTCCAAGTCCCACGTTGTTATTCCTTAAGGTCCCTTTCAGCTGCCATCAGAAGAGAAGTCCACATTTTTTCTGACGCATCTACAGAGGCCATAGCTGCAGTAGCCTATCTGAAGACTTCAGAAGCCAACAGGTTGCACTGCAGATTTGTCCTGGACAAGGCCAAGCTAACCCCAATGCCTGCACACTCTGTACCAGGGCTTGGACTTTGTGCTGCTGTACTGGCAGCAGAGGTTGCCAAAGTTGCCCCTGAACAGTGGCAACACATCTCCACAGGCTTTAAATCAGCTGATCGGGAAACAGGACTCATAGCTACATCTAGCCTTTGTGACAACACACCTCTAAGCTTCCTACACAAGGATCCTTGTTCTCTTGATGCCAGCAGTGCATTTGAGCCTGAGTCTGACACAACAGAGATCATGACAGCCATCTCTACGCACTGCCCATCTGTGGCACTACGGTTGAAGCTGAGGCCTCATCACTCTGGATGCTTTTAGAGCTGGTCATTGGTCGTACAGGCTGGTATTCACCTGACTTATATTGCAAGTGCTTCATGAGTGAAGGCATTACATGAAGGACATTGCTAATGGACACAGCTCATGTGTTTGCAGCCCTGTTTCTGAAAACTTTTTTACCTACTGTAATTGTGCATAACTACAAGAATTCAGCTGGAAAATAAACTGTCTTCTGGAATCTTCATACGTGAGTTCAGCAGTCGAGTTCAAGCTATCTGATTCTATATCTATATATGAGTACTGGTTTTATACTGAGGCAGACTAGAAATGGTTTCTCAAGTGCCCTACACTTGCAGCTTAGCTATGGAGTCAGAATAGAGGCTCATAAGTGCGTGATAAGAGAGGTTCTTATTAAACACAGGGCTCGCAGGAGAGCGAGCTCATGAGATTACCTGATTGCTGGAGGAGACTGTGTAACATCCCTGGCGGTGTGCTGGCATGGCTTACCACCTCCCACCATGCAAGACCGCCATCTTACTTATCAGTCCAGGCTGCACAGTTTGCTCCAGTACCTGCTGTGTGCATGTCTCTTGTCTGATTGCTTAGGGCGGCGGCGCGGTTACTGCCCGTTTCTTATAGTTACTGTGTGCTCCACAGAATACTTCTCTTCACAACATCAAGAGGCAGTCCAGACGTGCAAGGCGTAGAGGTAAACCGTCACGCCAGGTTCTGTCCTCCCAAATACCTCCTGTTCCCCAGCCTGTAGAGGCAGCTATCCGCACAGAATCCATGAAGGATGACCATGTTCGTCAGGCAAAGCAGAGGCCGGAACCCAGTCACAAAATCGGATTGCGGTCCCGCTGCGGTTGTTTGGGACCCCTTGACGGTCTTTGTCCAGCGAAGGTTGGAGAATCCCAAGACATTAGGCCTGTAGGAGAGGCTGCCCTTGGCATTAGTGTTTCCTCTCCACAGATGACCATGACTGTCTCCGTGGCAAGTCAAGGCCTTGGATTAACTGGAAGTTTCGGGCTTAAAGCCATGAAGAGTCGGTGTCTGATTCCCATCCGACAACTCCAGAATCCGGTTGGGGCATTGTCAGCGGAAGGACGAGCCCTACTCAGAAACAGTCAAAATATGTCTGTACAAATTAAGCTCCAGATTGGAGCATTACACATGAAGAAGTTCACATTCCAGGTGCTGTCTGGTTTACCCACAGGTCGTCCAGAGCCCACTCAGGTCTGGAGATACTGTATGGTGTGTCCTGGGGGACTGCTGAGGTACAAGGGGTGTCCAGTCCCCATATCTTCAGGACAGTCAGCAGTGTCTTCTTCTTCACCAGATCTGCTAGTCGCTGACTCGCTGTGCGCTGAAGTCTCCAAAGGAAGGGAAGCGGAGGCATTGTCCCCACACAGTCTCGACGATTGTACCAATGATCTGGCTTTAGGCACCGCCCCGCCTCGCAGACGTGTCATCTCAGAAACCATACTGAAGTTGGTCCCTAAGCAAGGATCCTCCTTCTCTAACAAATCTGGCAATAAGTCCATCAAGGCGGTGGCTACCTCCAAGTCTCTGCACCCCTCCAACCAGGCGGAAGACCTCCAGTTGCCTCCTGAATCCTCCGAGGTGCTACTTGATAACAAATGGAGAGAGACTTTTCTGCACCCTGTACCTGGTACTTCGCCCACTTCATCCAGTAAGCTTGGCAAGTGTACGTCAAGGCGGTGGTTACCCCCGAGTCTCTGCACCCCTCCAACCCGGTGGAGGATCTCCAGTTGTCTCGTGAATCCTTTGGGGTGCTACCTGATATTGACAAATGGAGAGAGACTTTCCTGTGTCTTGTTCCTGGTACTTCACTCACTTCATCTGTTGCTGTGGATGGTTCGATGGGAGGAAGCATCCTAGTCACCAAGATGGTGAGACCAGTTTCGTTCCCTCCAGTGGACAGAAGAGGTAATCTTCTTGAAGAGAAGGATCGGCCTCCAAATTCTCTGCAGAAAATCCTTGCAGGCTTGAAGAAGAGGGGGCGTAAAGGGGGGGGGGTACTGTAACATCCCTGGCGGCGTGCTGGCATGGCTTACCACCTCCCACCATGCAAGACCACCATCTTACCTATCAGTCCAGGCTGCACACTTTGCTCCAGTACCTGCTGTGTGCATGTCTCTTGTCTGATTGCTTAGGGCGGTCGCGCGGTTACTGCCTGTTTCTTATAGTTACTGTGTGCACAGTCCTAATGGGTCCCCAGCCTATTGCTGTGAGTCACTGGATACTTAAACCCTCTCCACCCAGTAGGAAGTGCCTGAGCAACACTTTCTTTCAGTGTGTTCTGTGCAACTGAGTTGCCAGGTCCTGTCCTGTATCTTGTCTGTTTCTGCCACCCTGGGGGCTGTATACCCAGGCCTGTTACCTGTATCTGTGACTTCTAGTCTGTTCCGCCACCCTGGGGGCTGTATACCCAGGCCCGTTACCTGTATCCGTGACTTCTAGTGTGTTTCCGCCACCCTGGGGGCTGAGTTCCTAGGCTCGTTCCTGTATCTTGTTCCTGTCTGAACAGTGTCCTAGCTCGTTACTTTTTTGTCTCTACGTCCATATCTTCCCTTTTCCTGCAGTGTCTGAACCTGCACCTAACTCCAACTCGTTGTCTCTGTACTTCTGTTTGTGAGTTTAGTGTCCACTCGCTACTTCATTGTACGTACCTTGTGTGTATTTGCTCTGCTCTGCTTGTCTACCGCACTTGCGGGTTTTGCTCTGCTCTGCTTGTTTACCGCACCTGCGGGTTTTGCGCTGCTTGTCTACCGCACCTGCGGGTTTTGCTCTGCGCTGCTTGTCTACCGCACCTGCGGGTTTTGCTCTGCTCGTCTACCACACCTGCGGGTTTTGCTCTGCTCTGCTTGTCTACCGCACCTGCGGGTTTTGCTCTGCTCTGCTTGTCTACCGCACCTGCGGGTTTTGCTCTGCTCTGCTTGTCTACCGCACCTGCGGGTTTTGCTCTGCTCTGCTTGTTTATCGCACCTGCGTGTTTTGCTCTGCTCTGCTTGTCTACCGCACCTGCGGGTTTTGCTCTGCTCTGCTTGTTTATCGCACCTGCGTGTTTTGCTCTGCTCGTCTACCGCACCTGTGGGTTGTGCTCTGCTCTGCTTGTCTACCGCACCTGCGGGTTTTGCTCTGCTCTGCTTGTCTACCGCACCTGCGGGCTTTGCTCTGCTCTGCTTGTCTACAGCACCTGCGGCTCTGTTCCTGTATCCCAGTCTGTACTGGTCCCTATTCTGCTTGCGTTCCTACCTGCCAGTACCCACTTGTCTGCATACCAGCTGTGCCTGCCAGTACCCACCTGTCTGTATGCCAGCCTAACCTGCCTGTTCCTGCATTCCCAGGTGTGGGTCAACAGCTCCTTGGTTCACGGAGTCGACTGAGCCACCGTGCGACCTTGGTCGGACCGAGTTGATTCTTAGTCACGCCCCTCCAGGCACTCCTCGGTTCATGGTCCAGTGGGATCACTAACCACGCTCCCTTACACTTAAACGCAAATTTCTTTCTTCTTTACTTTTACACCCAGCAAAAGTCACTCTTTCTTAATGTCCCCATCATTATTACAAAAATGGTGATAAGAGTGGTAGGTCTTTGGACAGGGTTTTAAGATTACGAAGTGACAACATTTATGTTCTAACCATCCTTAGACAGTTGCAGCTACGTAGCCACCTCTTACCAGATATAGCTGATGCGTTTGAAGATTTGTACTCTTCTCTATATTCGATTGAATCAAAGAACCCCCCAAGGCACAAAAATCTTATTTTACATCTTGCAGTCAAACTTACATAAAAGACATGGCAATTCCTACTTTATCGGAGGTTGACTTAGAATCCTTTGAATTACTTTTCTCTGAAGGGGAACTTTGTATAGTCATTAAAATCAAAATTGGGGAAAACCCCAGGTCCAGACAAGTTCACTTTGCCATGTCATAACCAGTTTACTGATTCGCTTATTCCCCATCTCATCTCTAGGCTTAATGTGCTATCTAGTGGTTCCTCTTTCCGGGGTATGCTTTTAAAGCTCAGACCAGGCAGTGTTTATGAGAGGAAGAGAGGCCAGGGAAAACACTACATAGGCTCTGAAACTTATATACAGAACTAGAATTAAATTTCAGGGCCTTATGCTATTGTCTACTGATGCCAAGAAGGCGTTAGATAGGGTAAATTGGACCTTTATAAATGAGACAATGTGCATTGGTTTGAAAGCAAATAGGTTACATTGGATATTTGCCCTTTACACAAAGCCATCTACTTGTGCTAAGGTGAATCTCTCACAGCCTTGAAGGCAAACCCCTCAGGTTCCTGGTGGATACCGATGCAGCCCAAAGCGTAATAAGGAATGTTGACTTCCCAGACCCAGATTGTCTCACAGAAGAACTGGTGCTTTGTGTGGGGGTGGATGGAACCACCTGGTATACACCTATGACAAAACCCCTACACATAGGCCTACAGCCAATGCAGAGTATGTTATCCCAGTTGTTTTTTTCCACAACCTGCCCAGTAAACTTACTGGGATCGGACCTACTGGCAAAAATCCAAGCCAATATTCAATTTCATGAGGGTAGAACTGTGATTCTGACCACTCCACTATCACAGGAACAAGTATATGGCCTCTTCTCGCCACAGGACACACCTATTGACCCAATGGATGTGACACTGATGACACAAGTCCCGGACACCCTATGGGCACAAGGCTCAGAAGACATTCGAAGACTCCTAGTCCAGCTGTTGGAAGTAAAACTTAAGTCAGGAGCCTTGTTACTGCGAATCAAGGACCTAGACCCACTTCTCCATTCCACAATCTGCTGCTATCGCACAACAACTCAAAATCTACCTCAAGAATGGAGCAGTCATCCCCACCAAATCACCATGCAATACCCCATTGTTTCAGTGAAGAAGAAAACACTAAAGGGTCAACCCTCTAAATTCCGCATGGTACAGGACTTGCATGCAGTTAATGAAGCCACAGTGCTGGACACCCTGATTATACCTGATTATGCCAAACTTTCACACCATACTATCATCCATCCTGTCTAATTCCCCCTGGTTCACAGTGATTGATTTGGCCAATGCCTTATTCAGTGTTCCATTACACCCTGACAGCCAGTACCTGTTTGCCTTCACACATGAGAGCCAACAGTATACATGGACTGTGATGCCTCAAGAAGCCCAGAACAACCTCTCCATGTTCAGCCAAGCCATGACCACTGTCCTGGAGCCCTGGAGAATGACACATCCCACCGTCACGCTCTTCCAATATGTTGACCTTTTCCTGTGTTCAGACTCCAAGGAAGAAGCACAGAAAGAGTCAATTTCATTGCTCCAGTTCCTGACACACAATGGCTGTAAGGCATCCAGAGACAAGCTGCAATTCTGTCAGGACAAGGTTATGTTCCTAGGAAACTATCTCACATCAGACAAAGCATATCACTGAAGATTGGAAGACAGCCGTGAAAAACATACCTGTGCCAACAAAGCCAACACAGCTTTATTTTTACTTGGACTTGTATGCTACTGTCGTCCTTGGATCTTCAATGCCTCTGGACACATGCAGCCCCTGTATGACTGCCTCAAGGATATTCCTTTCTGTCTAACCAAACAAGCCATCAATGATTGATTTTACGTACTGACGTACTGAAGGATAAAATCACATCTTTTCCCGACCTTGGGCTACCTGATTACCAGAATCTATTCTGCCTATTTGTCATGGAGAAAAGAGGACATACAACTGGAGTCCTAACACAAGCTCATGGAGGAAGACAGAGCCCCCTTGGGTACTACTCTGCCAGAATAGACCCGGTTGCCTGTGGAGAACCAACCTGCATGAGAGCTGTGTTTGCAACCCTCCTGTTGCTGGATAAGACTTCTGACATCATTTTGGGCCACCTGTTGAAGATAATGGCACCTCACGATATCACTGCCTTTCTGGCCCAGACACAGCCAAAACACCTATCTGCTGCCTGTCACCTACGTCTACAATACTCACTTCTGCCCCCGGATAACGTCACTATCTCTAGGATTGATGTCCTTAACCCTGCTACCCTACTATCTCTACCAAGGGGGAAGATGAAGATCGCATCTATGACACGATGATGGAAGAGGTAGTCAACTCTGAAATGGCCCTACATGATTGCCTTACTCTCATGAGGCAAGAAACCTCCAAATTTGACACTGTCACAGACATGCCTCTGGCAACCCTGACTATACTCTTTGTGGATGGATCAAGGTATGCAGACCAAGAGGGCAGTTTCCACACAGACATGGAAGTGGTCACAGAAGATACAGCACTGTGCTATTAGCACAATCACTGCCTGCATCCCTGTTTGCACAGGAGGCAGAACTGCTTGCCTTGACAGAAGCTTGTGACGCGCCCCCTGGGCCTTGGGGTACTCGGTGCCGGGCCAGTCATTGCTAGGGGTGATGTCACAGTGGTAGTGACCCGGTCTGTGACCCAGGGCGGTCAATCCAAAGGGGAATATTTACAGGGGAATTAATAAAGTTTTATATATATAGTTTGTGATGCCACCTGTGGTATGCGGCTATGTAGAGCCGCCGCTGCTGTGCAGAACCTCTGTAGCTGATGTTAGTGCAGCAGGGTTGGTTCAGCTCTCCACAGGCAGAGCTTAGCTCCAGGGCAGTGTAGAGATGCTGTAGATGTTATAGGTGAAGCTGGGCATTGTAGTGCAGGGGTGATGGCGCAGATAATAATCACAGAGACAGTCGGGTGCAGTCCTCAGGGTCTTTATTCACGGTTGTTGCAGTTCAAGTTACAGGTACCAGCGTAACTTCCCTCGTCGTGCTGCGTTCACTCAGGGAGGGCTTCAGTCAACCCTCAGATATCTCCGGAGTACTTAGCGGAACCCCTTTCTGTGTGTTCTCTCTCTGGCCGTCTCCCTGCACCTCATACCTAGTGTTCCAATCGGTACCCGTGGGCCTTGTCGGGCGACGTCTGTTCCGTCCCCTGGGTCCTCTATAGCTACCTTCTTGGTGAGACTAGTATGGACTGTTGGCTGCAGGACTTGAAATACTGCAGCCTCCGGTTTCTAGTTGAGACATACAGTCTTCCGCTAGTTGAGGGACCGGTCCCCTTTGAATGGCCTGACCCCTCCACCTCCTGGTAGATTCGGGCGTACGGGTGGCCTCCAGCCCTGCCCGTACTCCTAGGGTCCCTTCTTCGTTCCTGGAGCTCTTCCTGCTCCTCTCCTTCTCAGTCTTGGGCCTCTCTGTTAGGCCCACTCTGGAGCTGAGCTCGTGCAGAGCCCCTGCTCCCCTCACTTCTCCTCTCAGACTGGCTTGTCTGACTGGCTTATCTCCCCAAGATGGTTCCCTCTATTTATACTTTCCTTCATTTGCTCCCCTAAGCTACTTCCTCCACCCACACCCACTACATAGCCCCTCCCATCAGCTAGGGACCAGGGACTGTGCTCTCTCCTAGGAGCAATCTCGCCCTGCCCTCATTGCTGGTATGTGTTGGATGCAGGTGTTAGGGTCCCGAGCTGTACTCCTTCCTTACCTGAGAGTGAGATACCACACCTCTGGGTGAGATGCAGTACCTCTGTGGCGACCGAACCCTCAGGGGCGCCACACTTGCGAGATGACTACCCAGAAGAAAGCTAACGTCTATACAGACACTTTCTGTTTACACAAGGCTAGCTTCAGTTCCTGGAAAGCTGTCTGGCTAAGCTTCCGGAGACCACTTAGCCATAGCTGATTTTGTACCTGTTATGATTGTGTAACAATTGACATGGGAAAATAGGTAAAACGCTAAAAAACTGCAATTGACCTAGCCGGTTACTGTACAGACTAGAGATTTAGACTCCGCAGTCCCTAGTGGTTCCTACGTGGACTGGAACAGCCCTAACAACAGGCTAAACTATGGCAGCTCGGACCTATGCTGCCTGAAAGGCCGTCGAGTGCTTCACGTTTCTCCGAAGGAACAGGAAGGCAGAGCAGAGTGCAATTTACCTAGAAGTGCTGAGATAGAAAGAAATCCCAAAGTGAGTTAAAACAAACCACAAAATGAAAGAACAAAACTAATAAAAGGTATGCCGTATACTTCCTTAACAAGAAACAGAAGATAGGTGGAGGGTGAAAAGCATAATTAGCAGCGAGATAAACCCTAGCTGATCTTTCATTTACTGGCATAAACAACGGCAATATTGCTGGACATCCAAATGAGAATATCACCAGCAGGAAACACCAGTAGGGGAATGTATATATAGCCGCACCCGAAAGGTGATTGGGCAGACAAATGAAAACATGGAAACACCGGTTAACCTAAAAAGACTAAAGCAAGGATACAGACAAACACCCGGAGAAAAGGTGTAACTACTGTTGCTCAGCGGATTGAGAAGCTGACCACAAAGCACAGGTTGAAGGGTTCGAACCGAGACGCATTACAGTACCCCTCCCCCTTTCTACAAAGGGCCACTGGACCTACTGAACCCCAACCGCTGATGCTGCTGATAGAACTCTCCCACTAGGTGATCCGCATGCAAATCTTCCACATTAACCCAGGAATTATCCTCCAGACCGAAACCTTTACATTTAATGAGATACTGTAGTTCACATCTCACACGCCTGGAACCAAAAACTCGTTCCACTTCATACTCCTTGTCCTCCTCCAAATACAGTATGTCATGGGGACCCGGTGTCCCCTCAAAAGTTTTAAGAAAAGAGGAATGGAAGGAATTATTAATCCTCCATGTAACTGGGAGTTGGAGCTTGACCATTACAGGATTAATGATTTTAACTACCTTATACAGACCAACAAACATAGGAACAAATTTCCATGACAGAACTTTTAGATGAAGATTTTTATAGGAAAGCCAAACAAAATCTCCTACCTTAAAGACAGCCCTCCTACGTCTGATGTTCGCAGTTCTCTTGGTCTAATCGCAGGTTATCAAAAGATCTTTTTCAACTCCTCTCCAGACCTTAATCAATAGAGAACAATATATTTCCTCCTCTGGCACTGCAGACTGCAAACCAAAAAAGTTTCCAAATACTGGATGAAAACCCCAACAAATAAATGGTGAGGTACTGGTAGCACTAGAGGTACAGTTCTAGAGCGAACTCCGTCAGAGGAAGAAAATCCACCCAGTCCTCTTGATTAGATGAAACAAAACATCTTAAATGTTGTTTGAATTCTTGGTTCACTCTCTCTGACCATTAGTCTCAGGATGATAACCTGAGAATGAAAGCCTAATTCCTGATTTGGCGCAAAAGCTAGACATAAACTGAATGCCTCTGTCAGAAATAGTGTTTTTAGGAACACCATGTAACTTAATGACGTCAAAGATAAACAATGTGAACCATCTTGCTGAAATGGTCCACCACTACCCATACTACAGTATTACCACCAGAATTAGTCAAATTTGTGACTAAATCCATGGACAAATGATTTTAAGGTTGAGACGGAATCTCGTTAGGCAAAAGAAACCCTGCCGGGGCCTGGCAAGAGGCTTTAGACCTGGCGCAAACTCTGCACTTACGAATATGCTCAACAACATCCTTTTGAGCACTCTGCCACCAAAAGGACCTGGAAACCGCTCTCCAGGTGGCAGAGGAACCAGGATGTCCGGCCAACACAGTCATGCACATCACTAAGAACATCCATGCAAAGCGAGGATGGCACAAAAAGCTTGCTGGGTGGTAAGCCCTCCAATACACCAACCTGAGCTTCCACAATGCGCTGTCTGAGAGCAATCCCCAGAGCACCCACCACCATCCCTTCACTAAGAATTTTGACTGAATTTTCATCCCTGAACTCCAGAACAAAACTATGTGATAAAGCATCGGCCTTAACATTACGTCCCTGGTACTAAGCGAAAAATAGGGCCCACCGGGTAAATATTTGTGATCAGTAAAGACTGTTACTCTATGCTTCTATCCTTCAACCAATGCTTGAAGTCTACCACCTCCAAGGACTAATTGCACAGCACACAAAAATGGAGTGGGCTGGTGATAATGTTATGATTGTGTAATAACTCATACAGGAAAATAGGTAAAACACTAAAAAACTGCAACGACCCAGCTGGTTCCTGTACAGAATAGAGATTCAGACCTTGCAGTCACTAATGGTTCCTGCATGGGCTGAAATAGCCCTAACAAAAGTCTAAACAATGGCAGCTCAGGATTTTTCTGCCAGAAAGGTCATCGAGCGCTTCAAGTTCCTTCTAAGGAACCAGAGGGCAGAGCAGAGTGCAATTTACCTACAGAAAAGAAGAAGTGCTGAGATAGAAAGAGATCCCAAAGTGAGTTAAAACAAAATACAAAATAAAAAGATAAGGTACATACTGCTAGAGAGTATGCCACCTACTTCCTAAAAAAAAAAAAAACAGAAGATAGGTGCAGGGTGAAAAGAATAATCAGCAGAGATTAACCCCAGCTGGTCTTTCACTGACTGGTATAAACAGGGGCAGTATTGCTCGACATCGAAATGACAATATCACAAGCAGGAAACACCAGCAGGAGGAAAGTATTGATAGCCGCTCCAGAAAGGTGATTGGGCAGACAAATGAATAAATGTAAACACCTTTTAACCTAAAAAGACTAAAGCAAGAATAACAGTCAATAAACACCCAGAGAAAAGGTGTAACTGCTTTGGCTCAGCAGATAGAGAAGCCGACCACAGAGCACAGGCTCAAGGATTCAAACCCAGAAGCATGACAGTACCCTTAAGATGCCGCTATCATGGCAAAGTTAGGAATGAACTGACAGTAGTAGCCCATGAGGCCCAGAAACGCTCTGACCTGCTTCTTTGAGAGCGGTTATGGCCACTTCTGGATTGCATTAACCTTAATCACTTGGGGTTTGATCTCACCCCTGCCACCGACATAACTCAAATATTTGGCTTTTTCCATCCCCATGGCACATTTCTTCGGTTTGATGGAAAACCCTGCCTTCCTTAAAGCATCAAATATCGCCTGAACTTTGCCTAGATGGCTTCTCCAATTCTGGCTGAAGATCACGATGTCATCTAGGTAGGCTGCTGCATACTTTTTTGGGGGAAATAGGATTCAGTCCATGGGTCTCTGGAAGGTGGCTGGAGCTCCTTGCAACCCAAATGGCATCCTGACATAGTGGAAACAACTATCTGGTATTGAAACAACTGCCTTCTCCTCGGCGTCTTTGGATAGAGGAATCTGCTAATATCCTTTCGTGAGGTCCAGAGTGGTAATATACTTGGCTGGCCCTAGCCTTTCAATGAGCTTGGATTATTGTATATGTGTCAAATTTCATGATTTCATTCAGCTTTCAGTAGTCATTGCAGAACCGCCATTCTCCATCTGGTTTAAGCACCAAGACTATGGCACTGGACCAGCTGCTCTTGGACTCTTCATTGACTCTTAGGTTTAACATCTGCTTCACCTCCTTTGAGATTACCTCTCAGTGAGCTTTGGGAATTCTATATGGCTTCAAATTCACCGGGACATGAGGCTCCGTGAGGGCTTCATATTCCACAACCTTAGTACAACCTGGCAAGTCTGGGTTAGTGGGCAATGATGCTGCTGGTTTGAACTGTCTAATATAAGAAGTGCACCGCCTCCTGCCAGGAAGCTAGTGCACTACTATTCAAGAAGAATCATGATCATTTACAGTTGGACTTGTATGGAACCAGGTGGAATGGTCTGTTAAGGAGCCTAATGCTGCCAACAACCCTCTTTTTCCCTGCTTCCTGTGCTTTAAGCACCTTCCTTTGCCTGAGTCACCAATAGAGGATGTGAGCACAAAAAGTGCTTAGGGCAGTAGAAACTCTAAATGCTGCCCTGGCCACTAGATTAGAGCCCTGCGACCTTCCTACCTGCCAGCATCATTTTCACCTCAATTGATTAGTGCACCCAGTGTGTTGGAATCTTTGTGGTACAACACATGCATGATGGTCAGCTGGCGGTGATAGAAGCTGGGTAAGTGACACCAGCACTGCCAAAAACTTCTAGCACCGCCCTCAAATGAATCATCATCAGGGGCCAGTGCTGTTGTCACTCACTGCTTTGGATTACACCCCCCTAATGATAATTCACTTGAGGGCGTTGCTATAAGTGTTATGTTCTGCTACCAGAGCTAAGGAAAGAGAGGAGATCTGTCCCTACGATAGAACTCAGCTTAATCCCTACGATGTAACAGGGGACCTGATCCTGCGATCAGACCTGCTAAAGTCCTAAGCTAGTCTGTACGGAGACCTATAGATGTGGGGAAGGAATCCCTACAAGTACTAAGGACTGGGAGGAATATGGGACACCTCCTAACAGAAATAGTAGCAGACAGACGAACAAACAAAATATATAGAACATAGAGGTCAGTAGACCAAGCAAACTAACAGAGCAAGACACAGAGCACAGGCTAGCTAGAAAGTAGATATACAATGAAGTCCAGCAAAGCCAGAAGGGCGGAGCAGGATTAAATAGGCCAACAAGGTCATGTGACCAGCAAAGGAAAAAAAAACCTAAGAGCAAGGTTCTAACAGTACCCCCCCCTTCTAAGAGGATCCTCCGGATCCCCTAGGACCAGGCTTATCAGGAAATCTCCTGTGAAACGCTCTGATAAGTCTGGACGCGGAAACATCATCCGACCTCACCCAGGAGTTATCCTCGGGACCGAAACCTTTCCAGGCCACAAGATACTGCAAACTACCTCTATACCGTCTAGAGTTAAGGATGCGAGAAATTTCATATTCCCCGTCCTCCACCACCGGAGGAACAGAGGCAGAGGCGTCACAATCCGATACAACAGCTTTTTTCAACAGAGAGACATGAAATACCGGATTAATTCTCCAGGAGGTAGGAACCTCCAACCTAACAGCAGATTGGTTGACAACCTGAAGCACCTTAAAGGGCCCTACAAACTTGGGACCCAATTTCTTTGAAGGAATCCTCAACCGCAGATTCCTAGAGGACAACCAAACCATGTCACCAACAGCGAACAAAACCTCCTGTCGTTTCCTATCAAAGTAGTCTTTAGATTTTCTGTTGGCCTCCTGAAGATTACCACGCACATCCGTCCAAACTCTCTCCAAATCACCGGAAAAATTCTCCTCCTCAGGCACGGCAGATCCCAACTTGGAGAACGACCCAAACGACGGATGTCTCCCAAAACAACAAAAAAAAGGCGAACAACCAGCAGAAGAAGATGTATGATTGTTCAGAGCAAATTCAGCAAGTGGCAGAAACTCAGACCACCCCTCTTGATTGTCTGCCACAAAACAACGCAAGAACTGCTCAACATCCTGGTTTTTCCTTTCTGTCTGGCCATTAGATTCAGGATGATATCCGGACGAGAACGACAAATGAACTCCCAACCTATCACAAAAGGCACGCCAAAAACGAGCCACGAACTGAGGACCCCTATCAGAAACAATGTCAGTAGGAACGCCATGAAGTCTGACAATTTCCTTGACAAAGGCCTTAGCGAGAGTTTTAGCGCAGGGCAGTTTGACGAAAGGAACCAAGTGACACATCTTGCTAAAACGGTCCACGACCACCCAGATGACAGTAAAACCCTCAGAGGGGGGAAGGTCAGTTATAAAGTCCATAGCCAAATGTGTCCAAGGAGCACTGGGAACCTCCAAAGGACAAAGCAACCCCGCAGCAGGAGTATGTGAGGACTTAGATCTAGCACATATAGTACATTGACGCACCCACTTAATGACTTCCTTCTGCCATCCAGGCCACCAAAAACTGCGACCCACCAGTCTCTTGGTCTCAGAGATTCCGGGATGACCTGCCAACCGAGATTCGTGACACTCAACAAACAAATCTCTCCTAAAGGTCCCAGGCACAAACAACCTCCCATGAGGAGTGTTAGAAGGGGCATTCTCCTGTGCTTTAAGAATCTCATTTTCCAAAACGGAGTCCAAAGCAGCTATCACAACACCTTCTTGTAAAATGTTCTCCTCTTTCTCAGCACCGACTATGGGAGAAAAACTGCGAGACAAGGCATCCGCCTTAACATTCTTAGTACCAGGGATGTAAGTAACGGAGAAATTAAACCGCGAGAAAAACAGTGCCCACCTAGCCTGACGGGCATTCAGGCGCTTGGCAGCATCAAGATATATCAGATTTTTATGATCCGTAAGAACCTGAACGGGAAATTCCGCACCTTCCAAGAAGTGGCGCCAGTGTTCAAATGCGAGTTTAATAGCCAATAATTCCCGATTACCAATATCGTAATTCAGTTCAGTCTCCGAAATTTTTTTTGAAAAAAAGGCACAGGGATGTAATCCATCCCCGTTATCCTGAGACAATACTGCGCCAACCCCCACAGAGGAAGCATCAACCTCAACCAAAAACGGCCTAGTCACATCAGGCTGCATAAGGATGGGAGCAGAGGTGAACCTCTCCTTGAGATACACAAAAGCTTCAATGGCCTCAGAAGACCACTGAACCGCATCAGCACCTTTCCTGGTGAGATCAGTCAGAGGTTTGACAATACTAGAAAATTTTTTTATGAATTTTCTGTAGTAATTGGCGAAACCCAAAAACCTCTGTATCGATTTCAAACCAATAGGCCTAGGCCATTCCTGCACAGCCTGAACCTTAACCGGATCCATCTCAAAACCTTTGCTGGAGATAATGTAGCCCAAAAAACTAATTCTCTGTACAGCGAACTCACATTTCTCCAGCTTAGCAAAAAGCGAATTGTCCATTAATAACTGTAATACCTCACGCACGCTCCGCCAATGAGACTCCAGATCCGGCGAATAAATCAAAATGTCATCCAAATACACAACCACATTTTTGCCGATCAAAGGTCTAAGGATGTCATTAATCAGATTCTGAAAAAATGCAGGAGCATTAGTAAGACCAAAAGGCATAACCAGATTCTCAAAATGACCCACAGGAGTGTTAAAAGCAGTCTTCCATTCATCACCCTCCTTCATGCGCAACAGATTGTATGCCCCCTTAAGGTCAATTTTAGAGAACCACTTGGCCCCCATTAACTGGTTAAACAGATCAGGAATCAATGGCAGTGGGTAAGGATTGCGTACAGTAATTTTGTTAATCTCACGAAAATCCAGACAAGGACGTAAACCGCCGTCCTTTTTTTTTACAAAAAAAAATCCAACCGCCACAGGAGACTTAGAGGGCCTAATGTGACCGGCGGCCAAACTTGTCTGTATGTATTCCTCCAAAGCCTTCCTCTCAGGAATAGTAAGGTTAAATAAACGACTTTTAGGAAGAGTCGCTCCAGGGACAAATTCAATAGAACAATCATAGTCTCTATGGGGAGGCAAAACCTGCGATTCCTTCTCAGAAAAAACTCTACAAAAATCCTGAATAGGAACAGGCAATTCTCCCCTATCCAAAGCTGCAATACGCCCGTTACAACACTTGTCATAACATTTATGGCTCCAGGATTTAATTTCACTGGTAGACCAATCCAGTACAGGATTGTGAAATTTTAACCAGGGCAATCCCAATATTACTGGAGAAGGCAAGTTATTCAACACTACCAAATCCAATTTCTCATGGTGAACACCATTAATAGTGAGAGGAAATTCACAGACCTTGAGAGTAATATTCTTCAAAGGGGAACTATCCACAGAAACCACAGCAATGGAGGATGATAAAGGTTCAGGTTTTAAATTGAGTCTTTCCACGAATCCCCCATCAATTACATTCAGAGTAGACCCGCAATCAACAACCACCCGAAATTCCATTAATTTTTTCTGAGCAATCGTGGAAGCAGCTAAAAATATACCCTTGGAATTTAAACAGGCAATACGGGCGTGACTGACCATTTTTTTTTCTTTCTTCATACGAAGCTCACAGCCTTTAATCAAATGACCAGATTTTCCGCAATAGAAACACAAGCCTTCAGAAAATCGACGGTCTTTTTCTTGAGAGCGAGGTGCCACCGATCCAATCTCCATCGGTTCACCACTGTTAGTACACACATTCTCATAACCAGAAACTGACATAGCAGAGGATTTGCTCTCATTAACCCTAGCACGCAGTCTCCTATCCACCCGTATAGCTAATTGCATAGCCTGTTGCAAATCTTCAGGTGTAGGATAAGCAATTAGCAGGTCTTTAACCCTTTCACTGAGCCCAGCAAGAAATAGACTTTTCAGAGCAGAATCGTTCCACCCTGTTTGAGTAGACCAATGACGGAAATGAGTACAATATTTTTCCACATTACCTGATCCCTGTTTTAAACGTCTCAACTCAGTCTCAGCTGATGCGACACGGTCAGGATCATCATATAATAGTCCCAAAGCAGAAAAAAAACTATCCACTGATCTGAAGCATGTATCACTAGGTTGCAAAGAAAAGGCCCACTCCTGAGGCTCTTTGCGCAAAAGTGACATTATGAACCCTACGCGCTGGGATTCATCCCCAGAGGACTTAGGTCTCAAACGAAAATACAATAAGCAAGCATTTTTGAATGAAAAAAATTCTCGGTGTTCACCAAAAAATAAATCCGGCAAACATACCTTAGGCTCCAAGAAATGTGCTCCAGGACAGTTACTCACGTGCTGACGGAGCTCGGCCACCTCCAGAGAGAGTCCCTGCAGGCGATGAACCAAATCCTGAACCGACACCATGATGGAACAGAAAAATCTTTCCTTAGAGAATTTGCTGGCTGGACTTACTGTTATGTTCTGCTACCAGAGCTAAGGAAAGAGAGGAGATCTGTCCCTACGATAGAACTCAGCTTAATCCCTACGATGTAACAGGGGACCTGATCCTGCGATCAGACCTGCTAAAGTCCTAAGCTAGTCTGTACGGAGACCTATAGATGTGGGGAAGGAATCCCTACAAGTACTAAGGACTGGGAGGAATATGGGACACCTCCTAACAGAAATAGTAGCAGACAGACGAACAAACAAAATATATAGAACATAGAGGTCAGTAGACCAAGCAAACTAACAGAGCAAGACACAGAGCACAGGCTAGCTAGAAAGTAGATATACAATGAAGTCCAGCAAAGCCAGAAGGGCGGAGCAGGATTAAATAGGCCAACAAGGTCATGTGACCAGCAAAGGAAAAAAAAACCTAAGAGCAAGGTTCTAACAATAAGCTGCGGGGCTGCGCTGGTGTCACTCACTCCTATCTCTGATTAGGTCTTCTTTCACAGTTAGAAGCTGTGGTGTGGACTGAAGCAGAGTGCAGCCGTTGCATTCACCTCTCCCACAGCTTCTATCACTGTGACAATGGATCCAGGACAACTTCAGAGAGTGCGGCGATGCAAAAAACTGTAGTAAATAACTGCACTACTGCACCCTGATGACGTCCAGCTCCAGGAGAAGCGCTAGGCACTGCAGGGAAGTGAATGCAGCCCCAGCATCCTGTGATGTCCTGTTATGAGACTCTCAAACAAAACGTCACAGGAAGTGAAGTGAAATAAAAAAAACACATTTAGGGATTAGCTAGATAGGGAGCAGTGTAAGGAATTGAATAACAAAGCTAATTACAAAGTACTTATCATGTAAAGATAGATATTTTGAAAGGACCTTTTATTCAAACCTACTTTACAAAGACTGATATTACAGCCATAGAGTGATGATATTATGGTAGATATCAGTGATGTTTTCGCTGATCACAGTCATTTACTTTTACTTTTCTTTTCCATTTGGCCCAGATCACTACGACCATTTCTTCCATCCATGAGTTGTCTCCTCAGAATGTAACAGACATCTTTGGTTTATTGCTTTTCCAGCACGCTCCTCACATTCCCCTTCCTCTATGCAAACCAATCAATGCTATAATCAGTGCCCTAGACAGTAACAATGACCTGCACAGTAATAGTATCCTCCTTTTGTGCCCCACACAATAACAGTTCCCTGTCTGTGCCCCTACACAGTAATAATGCTCACCCTGTGACTACTATGGCTCTTTTTTTTAATAATGATTCCCCCACCATTGGAACTCACTATAGCAGGGCCAGGACAAGGTATTTTGGTGACCTAGGCAGATGAGTCCAATGGTGCCTCCTAGCAAAGGAATGGGTCAGAGATTACGGTAACAGCTCACCTAGCACGTACCCAACATCCCCCAAGATGAGTCAGGTAACAAGCTTTGACAACCACTCCAACTACATTTGTTACATTTTTCACAAAAAGTGCCAGCAAAAGTAAAAAGGTGGTGTACTTTAGGGCTGTCACTTAACAGGGAGCAATTTCACAGATATCGATATTTAGGATTCACTCACTGTTTGTGGACCATTTACATGATACCAGAGGCAAATAGCAAGCAATATTCATCCCTGACATTCTATATTTTAAGTGTCAAAACCAAGGATAGCTATGGAAACTAATACAGGTTAACTTTAATAGGGGCCATTTGGTTTCAATTAAAGGGGTTATCCGAGAAATGTAATACATAGTATTACAAGATTATTGTAATTACAAGATTATTGTAATTGTTTTTGCTATGTATACCCCCTTTTTCACATGTAAAGCGCCATGGAATAAATGATGCTATAATATGTAAGATGGCCGCCGGACATGTCCTTGAGGGAAGATATGTATCGCTGAGGTTGGTAGCTTCAGTGATGTAAAACTGTTTTTTACGAGCAGTCATAAGAGACGGGAGGGATTGGCTGCTCACATATCCCCACCCCAGGGCATGAGTATAAAATGAAGACTGAGTGTCTCATTCAGTGTCTGTGGCTGGAGGTGTGGAGACCTCTAGTGTGTCTGTGCTACAGTACACTGACTGTGAGCGGGCGAACCTGCAGTATTGTATGGACTAATTATTTTCCTGTTTTGTTACTTTGTGCCGGACAAGGCTGTCTTTTGTTTACCTTGCAAGGGCGGTTTATGAGATCTGAATAAACCTGCCTTGGACATTTTTTAAGAAACTGACTCCTGTGCCTACCTCAAAAGCAGCTGAAAGTACCAAACCCTACAAATAATAATAATAATAATAATAAAACAAATAAAAACATTGTACACATTTCAATATTAAACATTTTTCTAAATACCTTTTATTTAGCAAAAATTATGCTTTATCTAGTGCACTCTGTCAGGATTTCAAAGATGGGAACTGCCATAAATCATTGTGCAGCCTGTCCTAGATTTCAGAAGTCACACAGTAGGACAGGCCATATGCAGAATGAGACAGGCACACTAAAGACAGTGTGGCTAAGATGAATTTTCATTCCCAGTCAGCTGAAGAAAGGGGTTTATCTTCTCCTTTAGTCCCCTCAGCTCTGTGTCCTGTCAGGGTGACTGATCAGAGCAGGGGCGGACATTGACAGCTTGGGGCCCCTCTGCAAGTTACGCACCCCCTGGGCCATGGGGTACTCGGTAGCCGGGCTGGTCGGTGCTGGGGATGTCACGGTGGCATTGACCCGGTCCGTGACCCAGGGCGGTCAATTAAAGGGAAAGTAAAAGGGGAATAAAGGTTTTAGAGATAATGTTCGTGATGCCACCTGTGGTATGCGGCTATATGGAGCCGCCGCTGCGGTGCAGATCCTCTGGAGCTGATGGTGACGCAGCAGAGTTGGTTCAGCTCTCCACAGGCAGAACTAAGCTCCAGGGCAGTGTAGTGATGATTTTATGAGGTAGATGTTGTTGGTGCAATGTAGTGCAGGGCTGGTGATGGCTCAGCAATTATTCAAGGACACAGTGGGGTGCAGTCTTTAGGTTTTACTCACAGTTGTTCAAGACTTCTGGTTACAGTTACCGGTGTGTAACCGCCCATGTCGTCCTGTGTCCATCGGGGTAGGGATCCAGCAATCTCTCAGGTACCTCAGGAGCACTTAAAGGGACCCTGTCCTATGTACCTTCTGTAGTAGTCTCACTGTGCTGGCTCTCGCCCTCCTGCCGTGCACCTCACAATCAGTGTCCCAAGCCAGTGGCCTCGGGCCTTGTTGGGCGACGTACAGTCCCTTGGACCCTATGCGGCCACCTTTTCGGCACTGTAATTGTGGCTGTTGGCTGCAGCCTTTTCAAAATGCAGCAGCCTCTCGTTGTCTAGCTGAGCCTGGTTGTTCTCCACTAGTTTAGGGGCCGGTCCCCTCTCTGCAGCCTGATCCCTCCACTTCGGCGTGAATTGGGGCGCACGGGTGGCATCCGCACTCGCCATGCCCCTGGGATCCCCTCTGTCTCTCTGGAGCCCTCCTCACTGCTCCCATCTTCTTTCCTCTCTTTCCTTCTCCTGGGCCTCTCTCTGGGCCTGACTCCTCTCTCTCAACTGAACTCCTGCTCCAAGCACTGGAGCCAGGAGCGTGGACTCTGCTGCACTGCTCTCCTGAGCAGGACTGGACCCTTCTAGATGTTTCTCTCTGTCTTTTATACCCTTTCTGTCTGTGCTCCACTGATCTACTTCCTCCACCCACACCCAATACATGGTTCCCCCTCTCTTGGTTCCCCCCCTTCAAGCCAGGGGCAGGGCTCAGCAGTGGACAAGTGCATCTTGCCCCGCCTGCTGGTCTGGAGTGGTGTAGTGTTGGATGTAGGTGTGTGGGTCCCGGGTAGTACTCCTTCCTTACCTGAGAGTGGGGTACCACACCACTGGGTGAGATGCAGTACCTCTGTGTCAACTGGACCCGAAGGGGCGCCACACAAGAAATGTGTCTGGGCGCCCCTCCCTGCCGACATGCCGCTTATCATCAGGGCAATCTGGCAGCGAGACCCCCGGAGCCTCGAGCTACAAGCCACAAGCCAGGTTACCCTCATTACATAGAAATCACAGGGCCCCACAGCAAAAGTTCTATTTGGGCCCCTCCAAACCTATAATTTTTTTTTTTTTTTTTTTTACTGACATGGATATATAATATATGTGTATGTATGTATGTATGTATGTATGTATGTATGTATGTGTATATATATATATATATATACACACACACACATACACACATATACCGTACATACACACATATATACCTTACATATACACACATATATCCATACACATATACCGTACATACACATACCAGACATGTACATATACTGTACATACACATATACCGTACATACACACCATACATATACCGTACGTACACATGCCATACATATGCCGTACGTACACACGCCATACATATACACTACCGTTCAAAAGTTTGGGGCCATTTAGAAATTTCATTATTTTTGAAAGAAAAGCACATTTTTTTCAATGAAGCTAACATTAAATGAATCAGAAATACACTCTATACATTGTTAATGTGATAAATGACTATTCTAGCTGCAAACGTCTTGTTTTTTTTGCAATATCTACATAGGTATATAGAGTTCCATTTCCAACAAACACCACTCCAGTGTTTTAATGGTACATTGTGTTCGCTAACTGTGTAAGAAGACTAATGGATGTTTAGAAAACCCTAGAAAACCCTTGCACAAGTATGTTAGCCCAGCTGAAAACGGTTTGGCTGATTTGAGAAGCTATAAAATTGACCTTCCTTTGAGCTAGTTGAGAATTTGGAGCATTACATTTGTTTGTTCTATGAAGCTCTCAAAATGGCCAGAAAAAGAACTGTCATGTGAAACTCGACAGCCTATTCTTGTTCTTAGAAATGAAGGCTATTCCATGCGAGAATTTGCCAAGAAACTGAAGATTTCCTACAACGGTGTGTACTACTCCCTTCAGAGGAGAGCACAAACAGGCTCTAACCAGAGTAGAAAGAGAAGTGGGAGGCCCAGCTGCACAACTGAGCAACAAGACAAGTACATTAGAGTCTCTAGTTTGAGAAATCGACGCCTGACAGCTCATCAACTGGCAGCTTCATTAAATACTACACGCAAAACGCCAGTGTCAACGTCTACAGGGAAGAGGTGACTCCGGGATGCTGGCCTTCAGGGCAAAGTGGCAAAGAAAAAGCCATATCTGAGACTGGCTAATAAAAGGAAAAGATTAATATGGGCAAAAGAACACAGACATTGGACACACACACACCATACATACATACACACACACACACCATACGTACCCATACATATACATATACCGTATGTACCCATACATACGTAGACCGTACATACACACGGCATACATATACCGTACGTACACACGCCATACATATACCGTACATACACATACCGTACATACACACACGTATACTTACACACACGTATACATGCACACACTTACCGTACAGACCAAAAGTTTGGACACACCTTCTCATTTAAAGATTTTTCTGTATTTTCATGACTATGAAAATTGTATATTCACACTGAAGGCATCAAAACTATGAATTAACACATGTGGAATTATATACTTAACAAAAAAAGTGTGAAACAACTGAAAATATGTCTTATATTCTAGGTTCTTCAAAGCAGCCACCTTTTGCTTTGATGACTGCTTTGCACACTCTTGGCACTCTCTTGATGAGCTTCAAGAGGTAGTCACTGGAAATGGTCTTCCAACAATCTTGAAGGAGTTCCCAGAGATGCTTAGCACTTGTTGGCCCTTTTGCCTTCACTCTGCGGTCCAGCTCACCCCAAACCATCTCGATTGGGTTCAGGTCTGGTGACTGTGGAGGTCAGGTCATCTGGCGTAGCACCCCATCACTCTCCTTCTTGGTCAAATAGCCCTTACACAGCCTGGAGGTGTGTTTGGGGTCATTGTCCTGTTGAAAAATAAATGATGGTCCAACTAAACGCAAACCGGATGGAATAGCATGCCGCTGCAAGATGCTGTAGTAGCCATGCTGGTTCAGTATGCCTTCAATTTTGAATAAATCCCCAACAGTGTCACCAGAAAAGCACCCCCACACCATCACACCTCCTCCTCCATGCTTCACGGTGGGAAGCAGGCATGTAGAGTCCATCCGTTCACCTTTTCTGCGTTGCACAAAGACACGGTGGTTAGAACCAAAGATCTCAAATTTGGACTCATCAGACCAAAGCACAGATTTCCACTGGTCTAATGTCCATTCCTTGTGTTCTTTAGTCCAAACAAATCTCTTCTGCTTGTTGCCTGTCCTTAGCAGTGGTTTCCTAGCAGCTATTTTACCATGAAGGCCTGCTGCACAAAGTCTCCTTTTAACAGTTGTTGTAGAGATGTGTCTGCTGCTAGAACTCTGTGTGGCATTGACCTGGTCTCTAATCTGAGCTACTGTTAACCTGTAATTTCTGAGGCTGGTGACTCGGATAAGCTTATCCTCAGAAGCAGAGATGACTCTTGGTCTTCCTTTCCTGGGGCGGTCCTCATGTGAGCCAGTTTCTTTGTAGGGCTTGATGGTTTTTGCAACTGCACTTGGGGACAATTTCAAAGTTTTCCCAATTTTTCGGACTGACTGACCTTCATTTCTTAAAGCAATGATGGCCACTCGTTTTTCTTTACTTAGCTGCTTTTTTCTTGCCATAATACAAATTCTAACAGTCTATTCAGTAGGACTATCAGCTGTGTATCCACCTGACTTCTGCACAACACAACTGATGGTCCCAACCCCATTTATAAGGCATGAAATCCCACTTATTAAACCTGACAGGGCACACCTGTGAAGTGAAAACCATTTCCGGTGACTACCTCTTGAAGCTCATCAAGAGAATGCCAAGAGTGTGCAAAGCAGTCATCAAAGCAAAAGGTGGCTACTTTGAAGAACCTAGAATATAAGACATATTTTCAGTTGTTTCACACTTTTTTGTTAACTATATAATTCCACATGTGTTAATTCATAGTTTTGATGCCTTCAGTGTGAATGTACAATTTTCAAAGTCATGAAAATACAGAAAAATCTTTAAATGAGAAGGTGTGTCCAAACTTTTGGTCTGTATTGTATATACATACATTTACTAATCTATGATATCAGGTGTCACGAGATGCTGCTGGAAGGAACGGAGGGAGCAGAAGAACCACAGTAAGTCCTGCTCTTCCTCCACTATTGTCGCCTGTGTGAAGTGTGGCCCGGGCCCCCTGACTACAGGTGAGTACTTACTATTGGGACGCGCCATACAGGAGGACAGAGGCTGCAGCCAGTGAGCGCGCTCACCAGTCTGGTGGGGAAAGCATTCATTGGCCAGCGTCTCTCTTCCTGCAGGAAACCCTGCACTCTTTGCCATGTGCTCCGCTCTCTCCCCAGCTCTGGGTCAGAATGATTACGGGCAGGAGTGAGAGGGCCCCTCTCCCGCCCATAATTTGACTGAATGGCTGCGTTGTCTGCCCCTATGAGCAGTAGGCTCCTACCTGCAAGGGCCCCTCTCCACCTTCAGGCCCCGATGCAGCTGCATCGGCTGCACCAGCGGTATGTCCGCCCCTGGATCAGAGGGATGTGCGTTCATGATGCTTGACCTGACGCTGCTCTGATGTGACCTCTATTTCCAACATATGTTCTTCATGCAGCCCGTTCTACTTCTACTGCTCGTCCTCTGAAATCTAGGATGGGTTGTGATTTATGGCAGTTGCCATCTTTAAAATCCAGACAGAGTGCACTAGATAAATCATACCTTTCTGCTAAATAAAGGTATTTAGAAAAATGTTTAAAATGTTTAAAGATGTATTAATTTATTTTATAAATTTATTTTATTACATTTCTCGGAAAAACCCTTTAAGGAGTCTAGGATTCGACGGATGCCCTAATGGAAGGCAAACAGACCCCATTATAGTTAAAGGGAGTTTGTCACCCCCAAAATTTATTTTAAATGGGCTATACAGTGTTGTATGGGACTTAGTGCTTATAACAACCATACTAGCCCTATACCTGTTACTGGCACAGTGCCTGAGAAAAAGGGAATTAGACCTACCGGTAATTCTGTTTTCAGGTAGTCCCTCAGGACAGCACACATGGAGGTAGTCCTTCCTTGACCTATGACAGGACAGGATCACAGAGAGGTTAAAAGGCGCCTCCCACCTCCACCCTTCAGTGTTTTTACCAATTACCACTGAAGGATGGATGCAAATGGTCTATACGAGCTACTAGAAACTTATATATAAGAACCACTTTAACAGCTCCAGCTCAACCCAGAGCCATGGCGACCAGACGAACGAATGACCCGCAGGAAGACCGATTCCGCGAAAGCCCAAAGATAAAAATAAGGGAGGGAATTAATGGTGCTGTCCTACCTGGGACTACCTGGAAACAGAGTTACCGGTAGGTCTAATTCCCTCTTTCCAGTACATCCCTCAGGACAGCACGCATGGAGAAAATACCAAATAAATATCACCAGGGTGGGTACAGAAGCCTCCAGGGACCAAAGTCCTGTGTAGGAACTGGGGCAGATATAGAAAAGATCTGAACGATCAGAAGAAATATAGACAAGTAAAGAGATTTACAAAGATAAATCACCATAACGAGTGTCTGATATATATGTATAATGCAAACATTCAGTGTAAATGTGACAAATTATGCAGCAGAAACAGAGGGAGAGAGAGACTCCCATGTTGAACCCGAACACCAATAATGAACCGCTGTGATTGTTAGAAAGATTATACTTAGAACATCCTAGCATTGAATAGACCTTAAACACCACTTATAGCCCCACAAAAGTATAGTGATAGCCTCTGCCACAAACCCAATGAGGACTGTTGTAGACCAACAATAAACTCGCATGTGCTTAAGAATACAGGGCTGTTCCTTCACCGGTCCTCCTTGGCTCAGGCAAAACCCTGGTTACAGACCAGCTTACCATAGTACTATGAGTCCTGCAGGACAGAGGTCCTGGATTGCTGGAAGATCAAACCAAAAACAGTTAGTATATGGATAAATGTGCAGAGCATTGGGATGTTGAATACATTACTCATCCAGGAGCCCACTGATGTCTATTCTGACTCTCTAGATCTCTAGGCCTCAAGTAAGGGCTTGATATTATTGAAACCAATGAACATGCAATCTGGCAAGTAACATCCCCTGTTGTTAATGCTGGACTCCTCATCAGAACCCCTGATAGAAAAGCGTAGATCACCCCCCCCGTGGTGTCGATGTTAACGACACAGGGAATCTGGGCTCCG
This sequence comes from Phyllobates terribilis, assembly GCF_046119375.1. Lineage (NCBI taxonomy): Eukaryota > Metazoa > Chordata > Amphibia > Anura > Dendrobatidae > Phyllobates > Phyllobates terribilis. Next base: position 13,218,265 of record NW_027362761.1, on the reverse strand, counting down.
AAATTAATGACAGTGGCCTAAATGAATGCCCTTACCGTTGGTTGTGCCATATACATATATACAGTTATATGAAAAAGTTTGGGCACCCCTATTAATCTTAAGCTTAATGTTTTAAAAAAATTGGTGTTTTTGCAACAGCTATTTCAGTTTGATATATGTAATAACTGTTGGACACAGTAATGTTTCTGCCTTGAAATGAGGTTTATTGTACTAACAGAATATGTGCAATCTGCATTCAAACAAAATTTGACAGGTGCATAAGTATGGGCACCCTTATCATTTTCTTGTTTTAAATACTCCTACCTACTTTTTACTGACTTACTAAAGCACTTTTTTTGGTTTGGTAACCTCATTGAGCTTTGAACTTCATAGCCAGGTGTATGCAATCATGAGAAAAGCTACTTAAAGTGGCCACTTGCAAGTTGTTCTCCTGTTTGAATCTCCTATGAAGAGTGGCATCATGGGCTCCTCAAAACAACTGTCAAATGATCTGAAAACAAAGATTATTCAACATAGTTGTTCAGGGGAAGGATACAAAAAGCTGTCTCAGAGATTTAACCTGTCAGTTTCCACTGTGAGGAACATAGTAAGGAAATGGAAGAACACAGGGACAGTTCTTGTTAAGGCCAGAAGTGGCAGGCCAAGAAAAACATCAGAAAGGCAGAGAAGAAGAATGGTGAGATCAGTCAAGGACAATCCTCAGACCACCTCCAGAGAGCTGCAGCATCAACTTGCTGCAGATGGTGTCACTGTGCATCGGTCAACTATACAACGCACTTTGCACAAGGAGAAGCTATATGGGAGAGTGATGCGAAAGAAGCCGTTTCTGCAAGCACGCCACAAACAGAGTCGGCTGAGGTATGCAAAAGCACATTTGGAGAAGCCAATTTCTTTTTGGAAGAAGGTCCTGTGGACTGATGAAACCAAGATTGAGTTGTTTGGTCATACAAAAAGGCGTTATGCATGGCGGCAAAAAACACAGCATTCCAAGAAAAACACTTGCTACCCACAGTAAAATTTGGTGGAGGTTCCATCATGCTTTGGGGCTGTGTGGCCAATGCCGGCACCGGGAATCTTGTTAAAGTTGAGGGACGCATGGATTCCACTCAGTATCAGCAGATTCTTGACAATAATGTTCAAGAATCAGTGATAAAGTTGAAGTTACGCAGGGGATGGATCTTTCAGCAAGACAATGATCCAAAACACCGCTCCAAATCTACTCAGGCATTCATGCAGAGGAACAATTACAATGTTCTGGAATGGCCATCCCAGTCCCCAGACCTGAATATCATTGAACATCTGTGGGAACATTTGAAGAGGGCTGTCCATGCTCGGCGACCATCAAACTTAACTGAACTGGAATTGTTTTGTAAAGAGGAATGGTCAAAAATACCTTCATCCAGGATCCAGGAACTCATTAAAAGCTACAGGAAGCGACTAGAGGCTGTTATTTTTGCAAAAGGAGGATCTACTAAATATTAATGTCACTTTTCTGGTGAGGTGCCCATACTTATGCACCTGTCAAATTTTGTTTGAATGCAGATTGCACATTTTCTGTTAGTACAATAAACCTCATTTCAAGGCAGAAACATTACTGTGTCCAACAGTTATTACATATATCAAACTGAAATAGCTGTTGCAAAAACACCAATTTTTATAAAACAATAAGCTTAAGATTAATAGGGGTGCCCAAACTTTTTCATATAACTGTATATATAAATATTTTACACACACACACAAAGAAAATAAAGAACTGATTTGTCATATTCACATCTGGCTCGTAATCCAGGACCTTGGTAAAACTCCGGGGACTGGTAAGAACCCCTTCCCACAAGAAAGAATACTTTAGAAACTGCCTCTATACAAGTAACTAGCCCAGACATTTTATGTCAACGTTTGTAATATATATAATTTTATTTTTAATATATTCAGGACCAGTTAGCAAACTTTGGCTCAGCCTGGAGAAAATAAAGGCCTAAAAGGCGATCGCACTACCATGTGCAAAATAAATGTGGGAACAAGATGAGAACTCCTCAGTGATATTTGTACCCCCGGACTGCGCCCGTGACAGGGATCCTTCTCTATATCTAGAGGAATGATAATCTCCCTCAGTGATGGGAAGAAACTATCTACTGTGAGGCAGTGGGGCTATGGGTTCTTAAATTCCTTATTGTAGGCGCCCTGACTGCTGTAACATTAGTGAGAGTACAGGGTCTTCTGCCATATCATGCTGTACTGTTGATTCACAACAAAAGTACAAAGAGGGTCAAGATACCCTCCTTGATAAATATAATATATTACAGACTATGGGACTAGAGTTTTGTTTTTGTTTTTTAACAGGAAGATGATTGAGGAAACTAGACCGATCGCCGAATGTGGAGTCGGGAGGGATTCTTTCCCCCAACATGATTAGCACCTAACTCATGGGTTTATCTACTCCCGGAGCAGTAGTATGCTATGTTATAGGATGAATCAATAGACATTTATCTCCCTTCAACCACAACCCCTAGTACTTAAAGGCAGTAGCTGAATTGAGATCCCTGTTACAAATCAGAATACTAGGCCAATCAGAGCATAGTTGTTCTTCTGGTTAAACCCAGATGCACAGATTGAGGCCAAGGAAGCTGGATCCGGGTCCAGAAATACGAAGATTCTATAACCAGAATCAAGCCCAGAGACAAAGTGTGAAAAGGTAGGCTGGAGACAAGGTACGAGGAACGATGCCAGCGTTCCAAGGCATAAGCCGTAGGCACAGAACACAGGCACAAAGCCACAAATGCACAGGGGCACAAGGCCACAGGCACAATGAGAAACTATGAAGTACAACGAGGTACTATGAGGTCCAGAGGCACTATAAAGTACAACGAGGTACTATGAGGTCCAGAGGCACTATAAAGTACAACAAGGTACTATGAGGTCCAGAGGCACTATAAAGTACAATGAGGTACTATGAGGTCCAGAGGCACTATAAAGTACAACGAGGTACTATGAGGTCCAGAGGCACTATAAAGTACAACGAGGTACTATGAGGTCCAGAGGCACTATAAAGTACAACGAGGTACTATGAGGTCCAGAGGCACTATAAAGTACAGCGAGGTACTATGAGGTCCAGAGGCACTATAAAGTACAGCGAGGTACTATGAGGTCCAGAGGCACTATAAAGTACAACGAGGTACTATGAGGTCCAGAGGCACTATAAAGTACAATGAGGTACTATGAGGTCCAGAGGCACTATAAAGTACAACGAGGTACTATGAGGTCCAGAGGCACTATAAAGTACAGCGAGGTACTATGAGGTCCAGAGGCACTATAAAGTACAACGAGGTACTATGAGGTCCAGAGGCACTATAAAGTACAATGAGGTACTATGAGGTCCAGAGGCACTATAAAGTACAACGAGGTACTATGAGGTCCAGAGGCACTATAAAGTACAACGAGGTACTATGAGGTCCAGAGGCGCTATAAAGTACAACGGGGTACTATGAGGTCCAGAGGCGCTATAAAAGTACAGCAAAGTACTATGAGGTGCAGAGGTACTATAAAGTATAATGAGGCAATCTGAGGCACAAAGGCACCCATAGGTGCTATGAGACACCAAAAGGCATACTGATGCAGAGGCACAGAGTCACAATGATGCACTATGACTGTACAGTGAGGCATAATGAGGCACTATGATTGTACCATGAGGCATTATGATGTACCATGAGGCACTATGATGTACCATAAAGCATAATGAGGCATAATGATGTACCATGAGGCATAATGAGGCACTATGACTGTACCATGAGGCACTATGATGTACCATGAGGCATAATGAGGCACTATGATGTACTATAAAGCATAGTGAGGCACTATGATGTTCGCCTTTGGAAGTGCATTGAGCTGTAGGGTGCATTGCTGGAAAAGGGAAAAAAAATAAATAAATAACTCTTTAAATCTCTTAGTTTGCGAGTGTGAATGAGCTGAGTGTGAACGAAAGTAAGTGTGTGACTTGTTTTTCAGTGACTTTGGATTCAGGGAGTTTGGAAGGGAGGACTTTGGACTGAATTGCTGTCTGTATTTTATTAATTCTTTACTTCTCATTTTACTTAACATTCTGTCTATTGCAATCCCCATTAGAAAATGAGCTCCATTATTGACAATGCTATCCAGTGTACATCTTGCCACATGTATGCATTCCTTGAACAGCCGGTCGGGGTTGCTTACTGCTGCGCGAGATGTGTGCACGTTGTGCGTTTGGAAGCCCAGGTACTGGATCTAAATTAGCAGCTGGCAACACTGAGATCCATTGACAATATGGAAAGGAGTCTGGGGTAGATGTGGGGGAGGGTGGTAGTCAGGAGCTGCAGGACAGTGAGGTCGCTAGTTGGGTGACAGTTAGAAGGGGGGGTAGAGGGAAGAGTGCCAGGGAGGCTACTCCTGATCTGGCACACCCCAATAAGTTTGCAAAGTTGGCAGATGAGGGGAGTGACGGTACAGGGGTAGCACTGCTGCAGCAAGGCATGTCCCCTGAAAGCCGGAGGAGTGTCAGCTCCAGTAAAGAGGGAAATAGGAGAGCAGGGCAGGCCAGGCAGGTGCTGGTAGTGGGGGACTCAATTATTAGGGGAACAGATAGGGCAATCTGTCACAAAGACAGGGATCGTCGAACAGTGTGCTGCCTACCTGGTGCTCGAGTCCGGCACATCGCTGATCGGGTTGACAGATTACTGGGAGGGGCTGGTGAGGACCCAGCGGTCATGGTGCACATTGGCACAAATGACAAAGTTAGAGGTAGGTGGAAGGTCCTTAAAGATGATTTCAGGGAATTAGGCTGCAAGCTGAAAGCAAGGACCTCCAAGGTGGTATTCTCTGAAATACTGCCGGTACCACGTGCCACGCCAGAGAGGCAACGGGAGATTAGGGAGATAAATAAGTGGCTCAAGAACTGGTGTAGGAAGGAGGGATTTGGGTTCCTGGAGAACTGGGCCGACTTCTCAGTTGGCTACAGACTCTACGCTAGGGACCGGCTGCACCTCAATAGGGAGGGTGCAGCTGTGCTGGGGGAGAAAATGGCTAGAAGGTTGGAGGAGTGTTTAAACTAGGGATTGGGGGGGAGGGTATTCATTTTATAGGTGGGGAAGATAGTGCAGATAGTGACCTGGGCACAAATAAAGACATTTTGGGTGGGGTTAGAACAGTCAATAAAGTAAGAAGGAATAGAGGTACAAAGAGATACATAAAATGCATGTACACTAATGCCAGAAGCCTTACCAACAAAATGGAGGAATTAGAATTAGTTTTGTTGGAAAATAATTATGACATGGTAGGGATATCTGAGATGTGGCTGGACGAGAGCCATGACTGGGCAGTTAATTTACAGGGCTATAGTCTGTTCAGAAATGACCGTACAAACAAGCGAGGGGGGGTGTGTGTTTATATGTAAAATCATCCTTAAAACCCGTCTTGCGGGAGGATATATGTGAATCAAATGAAAATGTAGAGTCCCTGTGGGTTGAGATAAGGGGAGGGGGAAAAAATAATAAATTAATGATAGGGGTTTGTTATAAGTCTCCAAAAATAATGGAAGTAGCAGAGAATATCCTCGTAAAGCAAATAGATGAAGCAGCAACTTAAGGAGAAGTCATTATTATGGGAGACTTCAACTACCCTGAAATACATTGGGGGACAGAAACATGTAGTTCAAGCAAAGGTAATAGGTTTTTGACAACTATGAGAGACAATTACCTTTCACAACTGGTTCAGGACCCAACAAGAAGGGGGGCACTGCTAGACCTAATATTAACCAATAGGCCAGACCGCATATCAAATATACGAGTTGGGGGTCACTTGGGTAATAGTGATCACAAAATAATACGTTTTCATGTAACCTTTAATAAGATGTGTAGTAGAGGGGTTACAAGGACACTAAACTTCAGGAAGGCAAATTTCCAACGGTTGAGAGATGATCTTAGTGCTATAAACTGGGAAGATATCCTGAGACATAAAGCTACACAAAGCAAATGGGAGACATTTATTAACATCCTGAATAGGACCTGTGCACAATATATACCCTTTGGGAATAAACATGCTAGAAATAGGAGGAAACCACTATGGCTAAATAGAGCTGTAAGGGGCGCAATAAGTGACAAAAAGAAAGCATTTAGAGAACTAAAGCAAGTAGGTAGTGATGAGGCATTAAATAAATACAGAAAATTAAATCAATTATGTAAAAAACAAATCAAGGCAGCAAAGACTGAGGCAGAGAGAATCATTGCCAGAGAAAGTAAAAATAACCCCAAAATATTCTTTAACTACATAAATAGTAAAAAACTAAAAAATGATAGTGTTGGCCCCCTTAAAAATAGTCTGGGTGAAATGGTGGATGAGGATGAGGAAAAAGCCAATATGCTAAATGATTTTTTTTTCAACCGTATTTACACAAGTAAATCACATGACAGAAAACATGATTAGTGATAACAAAAATTCTCCATTAAATGTCACTTGCTTAACCCAGCAGGAAGTACGGCGGCATCTAAAAATCACTAAAGTTGACAACTCCCCGGGCCCGGATGGGATACACCCGCGAGTACTGCAGGAATTAAGTAACGTCATAGATAGACCATTATTTTTAATCTTTAAAGATTCCATAATAACAGGGTCTGTACCACACGACTGGCGTATAGCAAATGTGGTGCCAATATTCAAAAAGGGGACAAAAACTGAACTTGGAAATTATAGGCCAGTAAGCTTAACCTTTACTGTGGGTAAAATTCTGGAGGGTTTCCTAAGAGATGCTATAATAGAGTATATGAAGAAGAATAACCTCATGACCCAATATCAACATGGGTTTACGAGGGACCGTTCCTGTCAAACTAATCTGATCAGTTTTTATGAGGAGGCAAGTTCTGGACTGGACCAAGGAAATGCAGTGGATGTTGTGTATATGGACTTTTCAAAAGTTTTTGATACGGTTCCACACAAAAGGTTGATACATAAAATGAGAACAATGGGGATAAGGGAAAATATATGTATGTGGGTTAAGAATTGGCTCAGTGATAGGAAACAAAGGGTGGTTATTAATGGAAAACACTCAGACTGGGTCTCAGTGAACAGTGGGGTACCACAGGGGTCAGTATTGGGCCCCCTTCTTTTTAACATATTTATTAATGACCTTGTAGGGGGCATACAGAGTAATATTTCAATATTTGCAGATGACACTAAACTCTGCAGGGTAATCAATACAGAGGAGGACAATTTTATATTACAGGAGGATCTATGTAAACTAGAAGCTTGGGCTGATAAATGGCAAATGAGCTTTAATGGGGATAAATGTAAGGTAATGCACTTGGGCAGAGGAAATAAAATGTATAATTATATGCTTAATTGTAAAACACTGGGCAAAACTGTAACTGAAAAAGACCTGGGTGTATTGGTGGACGACAAGCTTACGTTTAGTGGCCAATGTCAGGCAGCTGCTGCAAAGGCAAATAAAATAATGGGATGCATTAAAAGAGGCATAGATGCTTATGAGGAGAACATAATTTTACCTCTATACAAGTCATTAGTGCGACCACACTTAGAATACTGTGTACAGTTTTGGTCTCCGGTGTATAAGAAAGACATAGCTGAACTAGAGAGGGTGCAGAGAAGAGCGACCAAGGTTATTAGAGGACTGGGGGGTCTGCAATACCAAGACAGGTTATTACACTTGGGGTTATTTACTGTGGAAAAAAGAAGGCTTAGGGGTGATCTTATTACTATGTACAAGTATATGAGGGGACAGTACAAAGACCTTTTGTACTGATCTTTTCACTCTGAGGCCAGAGACGGGGACAAGGGAGCATCTTCTACGTCTGGAGGAAAGAAGGTTTAATCATAATCACAGACGGTGATTCTTTACTGTAAGAGCAGTGAGACTATGGAACTCTCTGCCGCATGATGTTGTAATGAGTGATTCACTATTAAAATTTAAGAAGGGCATGGATGCCTTTCTTGAAAAGTATAATATTACAGGTTACATATACTAGATTCCTTGATAGGGCGTTGATCCAGGGAACTAGTCTGATTGTCGTATGGAGTCGGGAAGGAATTTTTTTCCCCAATGTGGAGCTTAGTGTTTGCCACATGTTTTTTTTTGCCTTCCTCTGGATCAACATGTTAGGCTATGGGTTGAACTACATGGACTTAGTCTTCCTTCAACCTTAAAAACTATGTTACTATGTTATGTTATAAAGCATAATGAGGCACTATGATTGTACCATGAGGCATAATGATGTACCATGAGTCACTATTATTGTACCATACAGCATAATGAGGCACTATGATTGTACCATGAGGCATAATGATGTACCATGAGTCACTATTATTGTACCATACAGCATAATGAGGCACTATGATTGTACCATGAGGCATAATGATGTACCATGAGGCACTATGATTGTACCATGAGGCATAATGAGTCACTATGATGTACCATGAGGCACTATGATTGTACCATGAGGCACTATGATTTACCGTTAAGCACCGAGGCACTACAAAGCACAGACTAGAGCCATGTTTGAAGGCACTGGACAAGAGACTAATCAGGGGAGTAATTCATCTGAACTCAGAATAAACCTCCTATATGAGTAGTACACCTCAATTGTCAGACTTTCTCCACCTGAAGGAGCCAATTTATTGAGGCGCAGCTGGAGGGCAGACTTAATGGAGATAATGTGCTGAATTAACACTATGTGTCTTTTAGACTGATACTGGTCTGCAGACAACAGTGAAGCATGTGTTTATTCCACCATACAGAGAGACAAACCTGCTTGGCATAAGTCAAACTGTGAAGCCCAATCATCAGGCCCTGTGCAGCTATGACATGTGGCTAACTGAAGTCAAACTTTAGCACATAGGGCTCTAGGCCCAGCGTTGGCATAAGGCATGAGGCTAGTAACTGCCCAGAGGCCTAGCCCGGTGCACTTACCTGTGCTGACTCCACACCCATTATAGAACAGGGGGAGCTCGTAATGCCGAGAGCCCATCATGGAGGGAAGCGGCGTCACACTGGGACTGCTGCACAGGCTGGCTGAGGGACCTCTGCCCAGAGAGGTGTCGGCCCGGGACTGCTTGACAGAGGGGAGGCCGAGACCCCCCCGATTCCCCTGAGTCCGTAAACGAAGCTCCACCTTGGAGCACATGCAGCTTGATGCCAAGAGCCCACTGAGGGAAGCGGCAAAGCCAGGAGCCACTTCCCGCTCTACTGACGTGGCTGAGGGACCCCCGCCCAGTGAGGTATCAGCCCGGATCCTCTTCACAGAGGGAAGGGCAGAGATTGATTCCCTCCGATTCTCCTGAGCTCCCAGGTAATCTTCTCGCTGATGCGCATTCCTCTCCTGCATCTGTCCTGCTAGGGACAGGAAAACACACTGGAGGTGGGAGGGGCCTTTTAACCTCTCTGTGATCCTGTCCCGTCATAGGTCAAGGAAGGACTACCTCCATGTGTGCTATGCTGAGGGATGTACTGGAAAATAACAGTTACTTTATATGAAATGAGGAGGCTTCAATGCACCCTTAATGTGGCCAATAGTTTGATGAACAGTTATGCTTCCTCATTTGCATATTGAGGCCCTTCCTCTACTTCTGATTGACAGTGTTCTCTTTCTAGAGCAAGCGCTCTTTGAATTGTGCCAGCGTGTGTGCGATCGAGCACTCACACAGGGGCTAGGGGCCTTTTCCTCCTTGTCTCCTTTCTTCTGATGCTGCTCACTGCACTTCCGAGTGTATTAGCGTAGCAAGCGGCATCAGAAGAAAGGAGACAGGGAGAACTTGCGCGGTCGCACACAGGGGACCCCAGGACTTCTCCCCACCAGCTCCCCAGGAGTGACAGGTCTCTACCCACAAGTGCACACAGGGCGAAACCTGTCAGTTACTGACAGTGGGTGGGGAGAAGCTACCTCGGGGCGCACTTGTCAGACTAATCTCTCTTTTTTAAACTATGTTTTTCTCTGAAACACTGCAGCATTTCAGAGTTAACCATATATTGCTGAAGTCATGCAGCAAGTGCCTGTAGATTTTGAAGCATGTATCAGCTGACAGGTGCCCTTTAAAGATGCGTATACAATTGAATGCATGGAGGGAATGCCGTCCAGGGCACAGGCAGAGAGAGTGGTGAGCAGCGTTTGTGACTCATTGACACTACTCACCTGTATCTGCAGTTGGCAATGAGTGACAGAGCAGGAAGTCAACTTAATTTTTGATGCAGATTTGAAGAATGTGATAGTCTTCCATCTAGAAGGCTGTTGTGATGCTGATATGGATTCAAATGTATATACTTTACTGTTTGGTAATGAATCCTCCCTTCTTATCAACTTATCAATATTGAATTAGTATTGTATTAATCACAACTTTCACATTACTTCTATTTCAATAGTCAGACAAATGGGCTGCACGAGCCAGCAAGGTTTACTTTACCTCTTGGAGTGGTGAGTCATTTTTTTCCATCTGACAGGTTCTCTATTGAGCTGGAAATTCACATATTCCTATCTGTAGTCATCAATCCCATAGACTGCATTTTCTCTCTGTTATATACATATGGTATTTTTCTTTACTTAGCTGCTTTTTTCTCGCCATAATACAAATTCTAACAGTCTATTCAGTAGGACTATCAGCTGTGTATCCACCAGACTTCTGCACAACACAACTGATGGTCCCAACCCCATTTATAAGGCAAGAAATCCCACTTATTAAACCTGACTGGGCACACCTGTGAAGTGAAAACCATTTCCGGTGACTACCTCTTGAAGCTCATCAAGAGAATGCCAAGAGTGTGCAAAGCAGTCATCAAAGCAAAAGGTGGCTACTTTGAAGAACCTAGAATATAAGACATATTTTCAGTAGTTTCACACTTTTTTGTTAAGTATATAATTCCACATGTGTTAATTTATTTTGATGCCTTCAGTGTGAATGTACAATTTTCATAGTCATGAAAATACAGAAAAATCTTTAAATGAGAAGGTGTGTCCAAACTTTTGTTCTGTACTGTACATCTGCAAACAACTTCATATATTCCAGTATTATTGGCACCCCTCAAAAAACATGGGCAAAATATTTATAAAATAAACAATTATTTTTTTAGGAAAAAGATGAGAATAAATCACTTACAGGCACATTACAGACATTATTCTTGAAAAAAATGCAAAACAAACAAAGTTTGCATATTAAGTAGCTATTTTTAAGCTCATACTAGAAACTTCATATTTATATTAGTCGATTGTCAGCATTTTTAAAGAAGCACTCCCATCAAAGTTTTAATCCTCTTAATAATTGCAATCATCATATTATATAGCACTGTGTGCTTACAATTGCTCATTTTGCCTTTCTACCCAGTTAATTCTTTTCTTTTCTCTGTTCTATGTAGAAACAGGAAGTATCTTGTCCCTGCATGACTCATTCCCCTCTTCATCTCCAGACCCAGCTGCTCTGCTCTTCCCCCATGCCATGGACTTTTGCAATGATGACTGCCTGTTTTTACATAGAGCAGAAAAAAGAGAAGAATTAGCGGAGTAGAAAGGCAAAATGAGCAATTGTAAGTATACAGCACTAAATAATATGATGACTGCAATATACACTGCTCAAAAAAATAAAGGGAACACTTAAACAACAGAATATAACTCCAAGTAAATCAAACTTCTGTGAAATCAAAGTGTCCACTTAGGAAGCAACACTGACTGACAATCAATTTCACATGCTGTTGTGCAAATGGAATAGACAATAGATGGAAATTATTGGCAATTATCAAGACACCCTCAATAAAGGAGTGGTTCTGCAGGTGGGGACCACAGACCACATCTCAGTACCATTGCTTTCTGGCTGATGTTTTGGTCACTTTTGAATGTTGTTTGTGCTTCCACACTCGTGGTAGCATGAGACAGACTCTACAACCCACAGAAGTTGCTCAGATAGTGCAGCTCATCCAGGATGGCACATCAATACGAGCTGTGGCAAGAAGGTTTGCTGTGTCTGTCAACTTAGTGTCCAGAGGCTGGAGGCGCTACCAGGAGACAGGCCAGTACACCAGGAGACGTGGAGGGGGCCGCAGGAGGGCAACAACCCAGCAGCAGGACCGCTACCTCCGCCTTTGTGCAAGGAGGAACAGGAGGAGCACTGCCAGAGCCCTGCAAAATGACCTCCAGCAGGCCACAAATGTGCATGTGTCTGCACAAATGGTTAAAAACGACTCCATGAGGGTGGTATGAGGGCCCGACGTCCACAGATAGGGGTTGTGCTCACAGGCCAACACCGTGCAGGACGCTTGGCATTTGCCACAGAACAACAGGATTGGCAAAGTCGCCACTGGCGCCCTGTGCTCTTCACAGATGAAAGCAGGTTCACACTGAGCACATGTGACAGATGTGACAGAGTCTGGAGATGCCGTGGAGAGCGATCTGCTGCCTGCAACATCCTTCAGCATGACCGGTTTGGCAGTGGGTCAGTAATGGTGTGGGGTGGCATTTGTTTGGAGGGCTGCACAGCCCTCCATGAGCTCGCCAGAGGTAGCCTGATTGCCATTAGGTACTGAGATGAGATCCTCAGACCCCTTGTGAGACCATATGCTGGTGCGGTTGGTTCCTCCTAATGCAGGACAATGCCAGACCTCATATGACTGGAGTGTGTCAGCAGTTCCTGCAAGATGAAGGCATTGAAGCTATGGACTGGCCCGCCGTTCCCCAGACCTGAATCCGATTGAGCACATCTGGGACATCATGTTTCGCTCCATCCACCAATGTCACGTTGCACCACAGACTGTCCAGGAGTTGGCGGATGCTTTAGTTCAGGTCTGAGAGGAGATCCCATAGGAGACCATCCGCAACCTCATCAGGAGCATGCCCAGGCGTTGTAGGGAGGTCATACAGGTACGTGGAGACCACACACAATACTGAGCCTCATTTTGACTTGTTTTAAGTGTTGGTATATACAAGAGATTAGGACTTATTATAAGTGAAAGGAGGACTTTATACTAACCAGACAGCAGATGGCGATAGTGTGTAAAGTTATATGCTTGCTGTAATGTGGGGGAGGAAAGCTCTCAATTGTTGGTTGTTCTTACTTTCTGTGTTTTCTTTTTTTTCCTGAATGTGTTATGTCAGCAGCACACGGACTGTGTGACACTGAATTGTATCTCATGTTTAACCAGTATGAAGTAAATACTGTTTACTCAAGATATCTTGCTGATTGAAGCTCTCGTAAGTACAGCGGTGACTGTAAGAAGATGCACTCTGTGACAGGTTATGGGCCCAAGCCGGAACCCAGACACTAAAGCCCAGACACTACAGGCCCACACTACAAAAGGATCCTGGTTTATAACCCCAGATAACGGAGCACACAGATAAGCTCTGTAAACAGAAGGAAATAAATCCAGATACAGAGTGACAAAGGAATTCATGATCCCAGGAGCTGAATATAATTACAGAGAATTCAACACAGGCAGGACATACAGGAACTATCAGCAAGAAAAAAACAGGAGAATATCTTCAGTACAACTCTCTAAACAAGTAAGACTATATAAAGATGATGAGTAACACAGAACTGAAATTCACAGTAGCTAAACTGAATAGTGAAAATTGTCAGTTATGGAAATTCAAAGTAGAGATGTTGTTATCTAAGGATGATTTATGGGAAGTAATTGTTACAGAAAGACCAGATCAAGATAATGGGATAAGAAGAACAGACAAGCGAGAGCCACCATTAGCTTATTAGTGGATGATGCTCAATTAATACATAAGAAATGAAGAAACATCTAAAGGAATGTGGGAAGTATTAAGAAAACTGTATGAAAGACCTAGCTTGAATCACAAGTTATTTTTATTAAGAAAGCTTTACAGTATGAGATTGAGTGCAAATGACGACATGCAGAAGCACCTATTCTCAATGATGGAAGTGATATCACAACTAAGATCTATTGGTGAAGATATTAAAGAAAGTCATGTAGCAACCATATTATTGTGCAGTTTACCAGATTCGTATACAGCCTTGATAAATGCCCATGAGACGAGACCAGAAACTGACATTACATTAGATTTTGTGAAAAGAAGACTAATAGATGAATATCAGAGAAGAAAAGAACAAAGAAATGATTCTTCTACTGAAAAGGACAGTGAAAACGCTCTTAAAGCTACAGAATTTAAAAAACCCTATAATAAAGAGACAAGAGAATGTTTCAGATGTAAGAAAAAAGGTCATTTAAAGAAAGACTGTACCATATGGAAAGCAGAACAACAAAAATTACAACATAAAAAGCATACACAGAAAGTAAAAAATACAATTTCCGATTCATGTGAGAATAATTGGAATGGCACATTTAAATTAACAGACAAGAAATCATCACTTGGTTGGTTTATTGATTCAGGAGCAACGAGTCATATGACAAGTGACAAGAATTTCTTTACTGATCTTGATTTAGATAAGAAAGAAGCCATTTATCTTGCAGATGGAAGCAAAATAACCACAGAAGGTATCGGACAAGGTATGCTAAATTGTTCAAACAGGTTCTGATAAGATTCAAAGATACTTGTACAGGATGTGTTGTATGTTCCAAAATTGGAAGGCGGATTATTATCTGTGAAACGTTTAACAGCAAAAGGACTTACAGTAAAATTCAAAGACAATGAGTGTGCAATTATTGCAGGAAACAGGGTGATCACCAAAGTCAAGGCAGATGAACAATTATATCATTTTGACACACCAAAGGAACAGATGAAGGTATGTACACATGATCACAAAAACTGTATTCACATGTGGCATAGACGTCTAGGACATAGACACCCTGACAGTATAAGGGAACTACAGAGAAAAGAATTGACAAAAGATTTAAAGATATCAGATTGCTCAATTACCGTAAGATGTGAATGTTGTATAAAATCCAAAGCCACAAGGATATCTATTCCAAAAGAAAGTGAGATGAAAAGCGAAAGACCACTTGATTTGGTGCATACTGACGTATGTGGACCCATGAAAGTGACTAAATCAGGAGGCAATAGATACATGTTGACTTTTATAGATGACTACTCAAGATACACAGTCACATACTTAATTAAGAACAAAAGTGAAGTTTTTGATAAACTTGTAGAGTATGTAACAAGATCAAGTAACAAATTTCAAAGGAAGCCAATTGTCATCAGAAGTGATAATGGAGGTGAATTTACAGGTCACAGAATAGAAGACTACTTAAGACAAAATGGAATAGAACACCAGAAAACTGTTTCATACACACCTGAACAAAATGGAGTAACAGAAAGGAAAAACAGAACTCTAACAGAAATGATAAGATGTATGCTGACGGATTCCAAACTACCAGAGAAATATTGGGGTGAGGCAGCAATGACAGCTACATATCTACAGAACTGACTTTTTTCCAGAAAACTGACGAAAACTCCATATGAACTGTGGCAAGGTATGAAACCAAGTGTCAATCATTTAAAAGTTTTTGGATGTAAAGTTTTTATATTCATTCCAACAGAAAAATGTTCCAAACTTCAAAACAGATCCATGGAAGGAATATTCGTTGGATATAGTGAAAATTGCAAAGGATATAGAATCCTAGATCCCAAAACAGACAGAGTTACGGTGAGTAACAGTGTGACATTCATTGAAGATTTAAATGAAGACATTATGATTTCAGTTGAAACAAAAAATGAGAAAAACATTAGTGACATAACTGAAGAAATATCTGATGAGAAAGAAGTAGAAATCAATGAAGAACAAAATACTGAAAGTGAAGAATCACAACTACAAACAGACACAGAACCAAGACGTTCAATGAGAGAGAACAAAGGAAAACCACCAAAACATCTTTCATACAAGACAAGCATAAGAAAAATCTATGAGCCTACCTCTTGGGAAGACATATCTAAACTTCCTGAAGAAGAAGCTAATAAATGGATAGAAGCAACAGAAACAGAAATTAAATCCATGCATGATTCAAATACATGGACACTAACAGATTTGCCAGAAGGAAGAAAAGCCATAGGATGTAAATGGATTTTTAAAGTAAAATACCAAACAGATGGCACAGCTGAAAGATACCAAGCAAGACTCATAGCTAAAGGGTATTCTCAAAAATATGGAGAAGACTATGATGAGACATTTGCTCCAGTTGTCAAACACACTACAATAAGAACTTTACTTACAGTTGCAGCAATGAAACAGATGGAACTGAGACATCTGGATGTAAAGACAGCTTTTTTGAATGGAGATTTAACAGAAGACATTTACATGGAACAACCTCCAGGATTCAAAGATGAAAGAAATCCAAACAAAGTTTGCAAACTACAGAAAAGCATATATGGTTTAAATCAAGCAGCTAAAGCGTGGAATGACAAAATCACGGAAGTACTTACAAATGAAAAATTTCAAAGAAGCAAAGCTGATCCATGCTTGTACACAAAAAGGCTGATTAATAGATGGATTTATGTACTCATATATGTAGACGACATTTTGATTTGTGTTAAACAAGAAAGGGATAAAGAAAACATTCTAAAAATCCTGAAGCAACATTTCGAAATCAAAGACTTGGGAAATGTGAAACAGTACCTAGGAATACAGGTAGAAAGAGAAGAAAACGGAAGTTTCCTACTGATTCAAAATCACATGATTCAAGACATCACAAAAAAATTTGGATTAAAGGATGCAAAAACAGTAAAGTCTCCAATGGAAACTAATTATTTCAAAGAGATGAACAGTGAAAAAAATATTCTACCAAATAATGAAGAATACAGAACAGCAATAGGAAAACTACTGTATCTAGCGACCGTTACAAGACCAGACATCGCAGCAGCAGTAGGAATCCTGAGTAGAAAGGTATCAAAACGTAATAAAGCTGATTGCAATGCCGTGAAGAGAGTAATGCGTTATTTGAAAGAAACTAGCAATGTTAAGCTGAAATTACCCACAAGTGATAATTGCATTTTAACAGGATATGTTGATGCAGATTGGGCTGGAGATGCAACTGACAGAAGATCTACCAGTGGACATAGTTTTTTTCTCTCAGGTGGACCAATAAGTTGGACAAGTAAGAAACAGTCAATTGTGACACTGTCTTCAACAGAAGCAGAATATGTTGCCGCAGCACATGCGAGTCAAGAAGTACTGTGGTTAAGACAATTGTTGACAGAATTAGGACAACCACAGTTGGAACCAGCAAAATTGAAAGAGGACAATCAAGGATGTCTTGTTCTTGCTCAGATGGAAAGAGTCAATCCAAGAACCAAGCATATTGATGTGAAATATCATTTCTTGAGAGATCATCAGGAACAAGGAGTCTTGAAGTTAGAGTATTGTCCTACTGAAGAAATGACAGCAGACATCTTCACAAAAGCGTTGAATGCCGATAAACACCAGAGACTAATAAAAAAAGTTGGGTTTGATTGAATAAGTCCTTACTGTTGAGAAAGGGTGTTGGCATATACAACAGATTTGGACTTATTATAAGTGAAAGGAGGACTTTATACTAACCAGACAGCAGATGGCGATAGTGTGTAAAGTTATATGCTTGCTGTAATGTGGGGGAGGAAAGCTCTCAATTGTTGGTTGTTCTTACTTCCTGTGTTTTCTTTTTTTTTCCTGAATGTGTTATGTCAGCAGCACACGGACTGTGTGACACTGAATTGTATCTCATGTTTAACCAGTATGAAGTAAATACTGTTTACTCAAGATATCTTGCTGATTGAAGCTCTCGCAAGTACAGAGGTGACTGTAAGAAGATGCCCTCTGCGACATTAAGGACATTACATCAAAGTTGGATCAGCCTGTAGTGTGTTTTTCCACTTTAATTTTGGGGGTGACTCCAAATTCAGGCCTCCATCGGTTAATAAATTTGATTTCCATTGATGATTTTTGTGTGATTTTGTTGTCAGCACATTGAACTTTGTACAGAACAAAGTATTCAATGAGAATATTTCATTCATTCAGATCTAGGATGTGTTATTTGAGTGTTCCCTTTATTTTTTTGAGCAGTGTATTAAGAAGATAAAAATTTTGATGGAAGTGCCTCTTTAAGCATTAAATATAAGATAGCACATACACTGGCCCCAATTAATCAATCACTTTGGAAAGTCGTAAAACTTTTGTGCTAAGAGAAATTGTGCTGTTTGCGACTTTTGATGTTTTCATGCCAGTTTTGGTCAGATCAGCCAAAATGGGCAGGGCTAGGAGGAGCTAAAGCAGGATAGTGTGTTGCTACACCCCCCCCCCCCATCAAAATCTTCAAAATTTGCATGGATTTTTTCTCCAGAAATGTTCCTCCAGACACAGATTGGAGAAACATTTCTAGCAAGGCGCACGGAGGAACACACCACTGATAAAATGTGACAAATTCATTAAGTGGCATGTATTTCTTAACTTAATCAACACATCTTATTCCTGCATGCCCCTCATTTAGACTGGTGTACATTTGTACTGCCTAAACCACATACAGCATGAATCAGAGGCTGGCTCTGTTATTGCAGCCATTTATGTTTTACTCTGAAACATTGAATGGGGTAAAACAACAAGTAGAAATGTATTAAAACACATGAAAAATCATGTTAAAAAAAAGTATGTTACGCAGTGTTTTTCCTGCCTACACTTTGAATATTTTCAGTCGATTCTTGTGCAACAAAAACCAAAGCGTACATAGCCTAAGACTTATTCCACTTTTTAACCCCTTCACGACATACAGTTATATGAAAAAGTTAGGGCACCCCTATTAATCTTAAGCTTAATGTTTTATAAAAATTGGTGTTTTTGCAACAGCTATTTCAGTTTGATATATGTAATAACTGTTGGACACAGTAATGTTTCTGCCTTGAAATGAGGTTTATTGTACTAACAGAAAATGTGCAATATGCATTCAAACAAAATTTGACAGGTGCATAAGTATGGGCACCTCACCAGAAAAGTGACATTAATATTTAGTAGATCCTCCTTTTGCAAAAATAACAGCCTCTAGTCGCTTCCTGTAGCTTTTAATGATTTCCTGGATCCTGGATGAAGGTATTTTTGACCATTCCTCTTTACAAAACAATTCCAGTTCAGTTAAGTTTGATGGTCGCCGAGCATGGACAGCCCTCTTCAAATGATCCCACAGATGTTCAATGATATTCAGGTCTGGGAACTGGGATGGCCTTTCCTGAACATTGTAATTGTTCCTCTGCATGAATGCCTGAGTAGATTTGGAGCGGTGTTTTGGATCATTGTCTTGCTGAAAGATCCATCCCCTGCGTAACTTCAACTTTGTCACTGATTCTTGAACATTATTGTCAAGAATCTGCTGATACTGAGTGGAATCCATGCGTCCCTCAACTTTAACAAGATTCCCGGTGCCGGCATTGGCCACACAGCCCCAAAGCGTGATGGAACCTCCACCAAATTTTACTGTGGGTAGCAAGTGTTTTTCTTGGAATGCTGTGTTTTTTTGCCGCCATGCATAACGCCTTTTTGCACAACCAAATAACTCAATCTTGGTTTCATCAGTCCACAGGACCTTCTTCCAAAAAGAAATTGGCTTCTCCAAATGTGCTTTTGCATACCTCAGCCGACTCTGTTTGTGGCGTGCTTGCAGAAACGGCTTCTTTCGCATCACTCTCCCATACAGCTTCTCCTTGTGCAAAGTGCGTTGTATAGTTGACCAATGCACAGTGACACCATCTGCAGCAAGTTGATGCTGCAGCTCTCTGGAGGTGGTCTGAGGATTGTCCTTGACTGATCTCACCATTCTTCTTCTCTGCCTTTCTGATGTTTTTCTTGGCCTGCCACTTCTGGCCTTAACAAGAACTGTCCCTGTGTTCTTCCATTTCCTTACTATGTTCCTCACAGTGGAAACTGACAGGTTAAATCTCTGAGACAGCTTTTTGTATCCTTCCCCTGAACAACTATGTTGAATAATCTTTGTTTTCAGATCATTTGACAGTTGTTTTGAGGAGCCCATGATGCCACTCTTCATAGGAGATTCAAACAGGAGAACAACTTGCAAGTGGCCACTTTAAGTAGCTTTTCTCATGATTGCATACACCTGGCTATGAAGTTCAAAGCTCAATGAGGTTACAAAACCAAAAAAAAAGTGCTTTAGTAAGTCAGTAAAAAGTAGGTAGGAGTATTTAAAACAAGAAAATGATAAGGGTGCACATACTTATGCACCTGTCAAATTTTGTTTGAATGCAGATTGCACATTTTCTGTTAGTACAATAAACCTCATTTCAAGGCAGAAACATTACGTGTCCAACAGTTATTACATATATCAAACTGAAATAGCTGTTGCAAAAACACCAATTTTTATAAAACATTAAGCTTAACATTAATAGGGGTGCCCAAACTTTTTCATATAACTGTATGACGTACAGTTATGTCATATGGCGTGTCCTGGTCTTTGATGTGGGCTCGAAAGCTGAACCCACATCTTTCTCGGCTGATAATGGCTGATTTAATCAGCCATCATCTGCCTCTAAGGCTAGAGTCACACTAGCGTATAAAAAATCAGTCCGATGTTGATCCAGAAAAGTAGGACGAGTGTCATGCGAGTACAATGCAATTTTTCTCACCTAGCATCCGTATGACATCATTATGACATGCGTATGCAGTCCCTATGCAAAGCTTTTTTAACATCAGCTTTTCCATACAATAATGCTCTATGTCATTCAAAGCTATGTGGTAGATCAACTCACTCGGTTTTTTAAAGAGGTAGGTACAGGAAGCGTTTCTATTTAAAGTGCGGCTGGTTTATTGTTGCAATTCTCATAAACCACGTCACCAGAAAACGCAAATCTAGCTTTTTGTCCGGTAGAAGGAAAAAACATAAAATAAGTCCATACAATAGTGCTGGTTAGCCCACCTGACTTAGAGTCCAGCTTCCATGTCCTTGAGCAAAGGCATTCAATCCAGGAGACCTGTAATCTCCATATATCCATCATGTCTGAAACAAACAGCTCTCAATTCACCCCCCCAGTCAGTCCAACCCAGGGGTGGAGATATATGGTGAGCAGCAGTTCAGCTGCTCCTAATCAACCTGTCATGGCAGATTAACCCCTTTTAGTCCAATATGCACTAAAGCATTACTTCAAGTTTATCTCCCAACAACTAGTTGTCTAACAACCACCTTACAGCTAGTTTACAATCCAATAAAGCAGTCTTATATAGAGATATAGATGCTGTAGATATAATAGATACAGTATATAGAATAGATAGGATAGATGTCCTGTAGATATTTATAATAATATTTATAATCGATCCATATAGTAAAGTAGCAACCTAGTGCCTTTCATGTGGCACTAAAGGGTGTTTAGCCTTATTTAACCTATTAAATAAATATTTAAAAAAAAAAAGTGATGTGCAATCCAGCCTTTTTTAATAACCAGCTGAGGGAAAGCATACAGCTGTGAGCTTGGTGTTATTATTCTGGGAAGGGGCCAATATCCATGGATCTTCCCAGCCTATTAATAACAGCTCACAGCTGTCTGTGTAGCCTTTACTGGTTATTAAAAAGAGGGACATAAAAAAATGATGTGGGGTCCCTCTAATTTTAATAACTAGCAAAGGCTAGGCAGATAGCTTCGGGCTGATATTAATAGGCTGGGAAGGGGCCATGGATATTGGCCCCTTCCCAGACTAATAACACCAGTCTTTAGCCTCCCCAGAAATGGCGCCTCCATTAGATGCGCTAATACTGGCGCTTAGCTTTGGTTCTTCCCAATTGCCTTGGTGCAGTGGCAATCAGGATAATGGTTTTGGGGTTGATGTCAGCAGACATTACACAGCTGACATCGACCCCAGGGGTTAGTAATGGAGAGGTGTCTGTCAGACACCCCCATTACTAACCCTGTAGTCAAAAGAAATAAACACACATACAGAAAAGTCCTTTAATTGTAAAAGTCACTCCCCGACAATTACGCTCTTTTACCCATTTTTTAGCCCAAAAAATAATCCCAGGGTCCGTTGTAAATCCATAATATGAAGATCCCACGACAATCCCCAACTTTGCTACATCTGAAGGCACCTCTCCATTACTAATTTTGGCGTCAGTGGACATTACACAGCTGACATCAACCCCAAAACCATTACCCCGATTGCCACCGCACCACGCAATTGGGAAGAGCCGAGGCTAAGCGCCAGAATTGGCGCATCTAATGAATGCACAATTTCTGGAGCTGCTGATTGGAGGTATTATTAGTCTGGGAAGGGGCCAATATCCATGGCCCTTTACCAGTCTATTAATATTAGCCTGCAGCTGTCTGCTTAGCCTTTGTTGGTTATTAAAAATAAGGCGGACCCCACATCATTTTTTTTGGGTCCTTCCTTTTTAATAACCAGTAAAGGCTATGAAGACAGCTGTGGGCTGATATTAATAGGCTGGGAAGCTTCATAAATATTGGCCCCTTTCAAGAATAATAACACCAGTTCACAGCTGTCTGCTTTCCCTCAGCTGGTTATTAAAAATAAGGGGGACCCCATGCCATTTTTTAAATTAATTAAATTATTAGCTAAATACAGTACAAGTACAGAAAGCTACACACGCAAAGCACTGATTATATAGCTCACTGACATATTTCTATCTATTCTATTCTGACAGTTTAGGCTGTGAATTTACTGTACTTGGCTGATGAAATGTCGGGTTTCCTTTGAGATGTGTGTATAAAAATCAGACGACACACACATGATCCGTGTGCCATCCAATTTTTTCCTCACACCCATTGACTTGCCAATGCATTCACTTGCAGCACTCGATCCGAGCTGAGAAAAACTTGCAGATGAGCACTGACTCATTTACTAACATTGGTCAGAGCACAATGCAATGGTTTCTCGCATTGCACTCTTCTGATTTACATGCAAGTGGAAGCGAAGCCTGCGTCTGTTAAATGCCGCTGTCAATCCCTGACAGTGGCAATTAACACACACCAGCAGGGAGGCGCATCATTCCACGTGCTCATGCCCATTGGTATGCCCATAACATTATCATGTGGTGCAGATGGGCTGCTATGACAGCCGGAGGTCTTCTGAAGACCTCTGTGCCTGTTATTATGGTATTCCTATGAAAGCCAGCCTGTAGCTGCCGTTCATAGGAGATTGTGATTTTAGCTATACATAGCAGTTCTGATCAGGCCCAGATTGCTAATCTGCCCTACCGGGCACCTTCCCGATGGTCCGCGGTCTGGCACTGCTTGGGGGGCCGCCAGCCAGTTTTTACGGCTTTAATTCTCCGGGAGCCAGCCCTGGTGGCTCAGTATCACCGGGGGCAGGGCGCACGCACACACGCAGCATTCATCATTTGAATGCTGCGAGTGCGACGCACACGTGGCTGGAGCGCGTTCTGCGAGCAGAGAGCGTGCACTCTGCTCTCCCGCCCGCGGCCCCAGCAACACAGCAGCCGTGGCTCCGCTGGAGCAACAGGGAACAAGGTAGGTGAGCATTTTTTTTTTTATAATTAAACAGTACTTTGTGGGGCCATCATACCAAGGCGGTCATTATATGTGGGGGCCACCATACTATGTGGGTCGTTATATATGGAGCCATCATATTACATGCAGGACTGTATGTGGGACCATCATAGTACGTGCAGGGCTGTATGTGGGACCATCATACCATGTGAAGAGCTGTATGTGAGGATATAATACTATGTGCAGAGCTGTATGTGAGGATATCATACTATGTGCAGGGCTGTATGTGAGGCCATCATACTATGTGCAGGACAGTATGTGGGACCATCATACTATGTGCAGGACAGTATGTTGGGCCATCATACTATGTGCAGGACAGTATGTGGGGCCATCATACTATGTGCAGGACTGTATGTGGCGCCATCATACTATGTACAAGACTGTATGTGGGGCCATCATACTATGTGCAGGACTGTATGTGGGGCCATCATACTATGTGCCGGACTGTATGTGGGGCCATCATACTATGTGCAGGACTGTATGTGGCGCCATCATACTATGTACAAGACTGTATGTGGGGCCATCATACTATGTGCAGGACTGTATGTGGGGACATCATACTATGTGCAGGACTGTATGTGGGGCCATCATACTATGTGCAGGACTGTATGTGGGACCATCATACTATGTGCAGGACTGTATGTGGGACCATCATACTATGTGCAGGACTGTATGTGGGGCCATCATACTATGTGCAAGACTGTATGTGGGACCATCATACTATGTGCAGGACTGTATGTGGGGCCATCATACTATGTGCAGGACAGTATGTTGGGCCATCATACTATGTGCAGGACTGTATGTGGGGCCATCATACTATGTGCAAGACTGTATGTGGGACCATCATACTATGTGCAGGGCAGTATGTTGGGCCATCATACTATGTGCAGGACAGTATGTGGGGCCATCATACTATGTGCAGGACTGTATGTGGGGCCATCATACTATGTACAAGACTGTATGTGGGGCCATCATACTATGTGCAGGACTGTATGTGGGGACATCATACTATGTGCAGGACTGTATGTGGGGCCATCATACTATGTGCAGGACTGTATGTGGGACCATCATACTATGTGCAGGACTGTATGTGGGACCATCATACTATGTGCAGGACTGTATGTGGGACCATCATACTATGTGCAGGACTGTATGTGGGGCCATCATACTATGTGCAAGACTGTATGTGGGACCATCATACTATGTGCAGGACTGTATGTGGGGCCATCATACTATGTGCAGGACTGTATGTGAGGCCATCATACTATGTGCAGGGCTGTATGTGAGGCCATCATACTATGTGAAGGGCTGTATGTGAGGCCATCATACTATGTGAAGGGCTGTATGTGAGGCCATCATACTATGTGCAGGGCTGTATGTGGGGCCATCATACTATGTGCAGGACAGTATGTGGGGCCATCATACTATGTGAAGGGCTGTATGTGAGGCCATCATACTATGTGCAGGGCTGTATGTGGGGCCATCATACTATGTGCAGGACAGTATGTGGGGCCATCATACTATGTGAAGGGCTGTATGTGAGGCCATCATACTATGTGCAGGGCTGTATGTGGGGCCATCATACTATGTGCAGGGCTGTATGTGGGGCCATCATACTATGTGCAGGGCTGTATGTGGGGCCATCATACTATGTGCAGGACAGTATGTGGGACCATCATACTATGTGCAGGACTGTATGTGGGGACATCATACTATGTGCAGGACTGTATGTGGGGCCATCATACTATGTGCAGGACTGTATGTGGGACCATCATACTATGTGCAGGACTGTATGTGGGACCATCATACTATGTGCAGGACTGTATGTGGGACCATCATACTATGTGCAGGACTGTATGTGGGGCCATCATACTATGTGCAAGACTGTATGTGGGACCATCATACTATGTGCAGGACTGTATGTGGGGCCATCATACTATGTGCAGGACTGTATGTGAGGCCATCATACTATGTGCAGGGCTGTATGTGAGGCCATCATACTATGTGAAGGGCTGTATGTGAGGCCATCATACTATGTGAAGGGCTGTATGTGAGGCCATCATACTATGTGCAGGGCTGTATGTGGGGCCATCATACTATGTGCAGGACAGTATGTGGGGCCATCATACTATGTGAAGGGCTGTATGTGAGGCCATCATACTATGTGCAGGGCTGTATGTGGGGCCATCATACTATGTGCAGGACAGTATGTGGGGCCATCATACTATGTGAAGGGCTGTATGTGAGGCCATCATACTATGTGCAGGGCTGTATGTGGGGCCATCATACTATGTGCAGGGCTGTATGTGGGGCCATCATACTATGTGCAGGGCAGTATGTTGGGCCATCATACTATGTGCAGGACAGTATGTGGGGCCATCATACTATGTGCAGGACTGTATGTGGGGCCATCATACTATGTACAAGACTGTATGTGGGGCCATCATACTATGTGCAGGACTGTATGTGGGGACATCATACTATGTGCAGGACTGTATGTGGGGCCATCATACTATGTGCAGGACTGTATGTGGGGCCATCATACTATGTACAAGACTGTATGTGAGGCCATCATACTATGTGCAGGACTGTATGTGGGGCCATCATACTATGTGCAGGACTGTATGTGGGGCCATCATACTATGTGCAGGACTGTATGTGGGGCCATCATACTATGTGCAAGACTGTATGTGGGACCATCATACTATGTGCAGGACTGTATGTGGGGCCATCATACTATGTGCAGGACTGTATGTGAGGCCATCATACTATGTGCAGGGCTGTATGTGAGGCCATCATACTATGTGAAGGGCTGTATGTGAGGCCATCATACTATGTGAAGGGCTGTATGTGAGGCCATCATACTATGTGCAGGGCTGTATGTGGGGCCATCATACTATGTGCAGGACAGTATGTGGGGCCATCATACTATGTGAAGGGCTGTATGTGAGGCCATCATACTATGTGCAGGGCTGTATGTGGGGCCATCATACTATGTGCAGGACAGTATGTGGGGCCATCATACTATGTGAAAGGCTGTATGTGAGGCCATCATACTATGTGCAGGGCTGTATGTGGGGCCATCATACTATGTGCAGGGCTGTATGTGGGGCCATCATACTATGTGCAGGGCAGTATGTTGGGCCATCATACTATGTGCAGGACAGTATGTGGGGCCATCATACTATGTGCAGGACTGTATGTGGGGCCATCATACTATGTACAAGACTGTATGTGGGGCCATCATACTATGTGCAGGACTGTATGTGGGGACATCATACTATGTGCAGGACTGTATGTGGGGCCATCATACTATGTGCAGGACTGTATGTGGGACCATCATACTATGTGCAGGACTGTATGTGGGACCATCATACTATTTGCAGGACTGTATGTGGGACCATCATACTATGTGCAGGACTGTATGTGGGGCCATCATACTATGTGCAGGACTGTATGTGGGGCCATCATACTATGTGCAGGACTGTATGTGGGGCCATCATACTATGTGCAGGACTGTATGTGAGGCCATCATACTATGTGCAGGGCTGTATGTGAGGCCATCATACTATGTGAAGGGCTGTATGTGAGGCCATCATACTATGTGAAGGGCTGTATGTGAGGCCATCATACTATGTGCAGGGCTGTATGTGGGGCCATCATACTATGTGCAGGACAGTATGTGGGGCCATCATACTATGTGAAGGGCTGTATGTGAGGCCATCATACTATGTGCAGGGCTGTATGTGGGGCCATCATACTATGTGCAGGACAGTATGTGGGGCCATCATACTATGTGAAGGGCTGTATGTGAGGCCATCATACTATGTGCAGGGCTGTATGTGGGGCCATCATACTATGTGCAGGGCTGTATGTGGGGCCATCATACTATGTGCAGGGCTGTATGTGGGGCCATCATACTATGTGCAGGACAGTATGTGGGACCATCATACTATGTGCAGGACTGTATGTGGGGCCATCATACTATGTGCAGGACTGTATGTGGGACCATCATACTATGTGCAGGACTGTATGTGGGACCATCATACTATATGCAGGACTGTATGTGGGGCCATCATACTATGTGCAAGACTGTATGTGGGACCATCATACTATGTGCAGGACTGTATGTGGGGCCATCATACTATGTGCAGGACAGTATGTTGGGCCATCATACTATGTGCAGGACTGTATGTGGGACCATCATACTATGTGCAGGACTGTATGTGGGGCCATCATACTATGTGCAAGACTGTATGTGGGACCATCATACTATGTGCAGGACTGTATGTGGGGCCATCATACTATGTGCAGGACAGTATGATGGGCCATCATACTATGTGCAGGACTGTATGTGGGGCCATCATACTATGTGCAGGACTGTATGTGGGACCATCATACTATGTGCAGGGCAGTATGTTGGGCCATCATACTATGTGCAGGACAGTATGTGGGGCCATCATACTATGTGCAGGACTGTATGTGGGGCCATCATACTATGTACAAGACTGTATGTGGGGCCATCATACTATGTGCAGGACTGTATGTGGGGACATCATACTATGTGCAGGACTGTATGTGGGGCCATCATACTATGTGCAGGACTGTATGTGGGACCATCATACTATGTGCAGGACTGTATGTGGGACCATCATACTATGTGCAGGACTGTATGTGGGACCATCATACTATGTGCAGGACTGTATGTGGGGCCATCATACTATGTGCAGGACTGTATGTGGGGCCATCATACTATGTGCAGGACTGTATGTGGGGCCATCATACTATGTGCAGGACTGTATGTGAGGCCATCATACTATGTGCAGGGCTGTATGTGAGGCCATCATACTATGTGAAGGGCTGTATGTGAGGCCATCATACTATGTGAAGGGCTGTATGTGAGGCCATCATACTATGTGCAGGGCTGTATGTGGGGCCATCATACTATGTGCAGGACAGTATGTGGGGCCATCATACTATGTGAAGGGCTGTATGTGAGGCCATCATACTATGTGCAGGGCTGTATGTGGGGCCATCATACTATGTGCAGGACAGTATGTGGGGCCATCATACTATGTGAAGGGCTGTATGTGAGGCCATCATACTATGTGCAGGGCTGTATGTGGGGCCATCATACTATGTGCAGGGCTGTATGTGGGGCCATCATACTATGTGCAGGGCTGTATGTGGGGCCATCATACTATGTGCAGGACAGTATGTGGGACCATCATACTATGTGCAGGACTGTATGTGGGGACATCATACTATGTGCAGGACTGTATGTGGGACCATCATACTATGTGCAGGACAGTATGTGGGACCATCATACTATGTGCAGGACAGTATGTGGGGCCATTATACTATGTGCAGGACTGTATGTGGGGCCATCATACTATGTGCAGGACTGTATGTGGGGCCATCATACTATGTGCAGGACTGTATGTGGGACCATCATACTATATGCAGGACTGTATGTGGGGCCATCATACTATGTGCAGGACTGTATGTGGGGCCATCATACTATGTGCAGGACTGTATGTGGGGCCATCATACTATGTGCAGGACTGTATGTGGGACCATCATACTATGTGCAGGACTGTATGTGGGACCATCATACTATGTGCAGGACAGTATGTGGGACCATCATTCTATGTGCAGGACTGTATGTGGGACATAATACTATGTGCAGGACTGTATGTGGGACCATCATATTATGTGCAGGACTGTATGTGGGGCCATCATTCTATGTGCAGGACTGTATGTGGGGCCATCATACTATGTGCAGGACTGTATGTGGGACCATCATACTATGTGCAGGACTGTATGTGGGACCATCATACTATGTGCAGGACTGTATGTGGGACCATTATACTATGTGCAGGATTGTATGTGGGGCCATCATACTATGTGCAGGACCGTATGTATAGCCATCATATTATGTGCAGGACCGTATGTGGGGCCATCTTATTATGTGCATTGCTATTAGGACTTTTGCTATGGGGCCCCATGATTTCTATGTACGCCCCTGGCGGCTGTCTAATCCGTTTCAAACCAGCAGTCAGCCACAGTGTGTTGTCGTTTCTGCCCCAATCTGCAGCAGTCTGGGTCACTGGGTGAGTTGGTGTTCTCTTCCAGCCCAAAGACACATTTAGTAAATTTAAAGGGGTTGTCCACTCTTAACATTGATGACTTATCTTTAGGATAGGGCATCAATGTCTGATCTGTGTGGCTGTGACACCTGGCACCCCCGCAGATCAGCTGTTCTCACAGCTCAGTTATGGCACAGCACAGCTCCGCCTACTGTATAGTTGCCGCAGCCGGGTACTGCACATTAGTCACCTATTCAAATCAATAAGGGGCAGATGTGCAGTACCTGCTTGTGGCCACTATACAGTAGACGGAACTGTGTGGTTCTGTAACTGAGCGGTTCCTGCCGGCACAGAGAACAGCTGATCTGCGGGGGTTCCAGGTGTCGCACCAACACCGATCAGACATTGATGACCTATCCTAAGGACTGTCAATGACACTTCTGCACCTCTCGACAGGTATTTTGGCCCACTCCTCATAAGCAAACTCCTCCAGTTGTCTCATGTTTAAAGGTTGGCTTTTCCAGACGGCATGTTTCAGCTCTTTCCAAAGATGCTCAATAGGATTTAGGTCAGGACTCATAGAAGGCCACTTCAGAATAGTCCAATGTTTTCCTCTTAGCCATTCTTTCGTGTTTTTAGCTGTGTGTTTTGGATCATTATCCTGTTGCAAGACCCATGACCTGTGACTGAAGCCAAGCTTTCTGACACTGGGCAGCATATTTCTCTTTAGAATCCCTTGATAGTCTTGAGAATTCATTGTACCCTGCACAGATTCAAGACACCCTGTGCCAGATGCAGCAAAGGAACCCCAGAACATAACAGAGCCTCCTCCATGTTTCACAGTAGGGACAGTGTTATTTTCTTGATATGCCTCATTTTTCTGTCTGTGAACATAGAGCTGATGTGCCTTGCCAAAAACTTCCACTTTTGTCTCATCTGTCCGTAGGACATTCTCCCAGAAGCTTTGTGGCTTGTCAACATGTAGTTTGGCAAATTCCAGTCTAGATTTTTTATGATTTTTTTTCAACAATGGTGTTCTCCTTGGTCGTCTCCCATGAAGTCCACTTTGGATCAAACAATGACGGATGGTGCGATCTGACACTGATGTTCCTTGAGCTTGAAGTTCACCTTTAATCTCTTTAGAAGTTATCCTGGACTCTTTGGTTACCATTCGTATTATCCGTCTCTTTAATTTGTCATCAATTTTCCTCCTGCGGCTACGTCCAGGGAAGTTGGCTACAGTCCCATGGATCTTAAATTTCTGAATAATATGTGCAACTGTAGTCACAGGAACATCAAGCAGCTTGGAAATGGCCTTATAACCTTTACCTTTAACATGCTTGTGTATAATTTTCTTTCTAATCTCCTGAGACAACTCTTTCCTTTGCTTCCTCTGGTCCATGTTGAGTGTGGTACACACCATGTCACCAAGCAGCACAGTGAGTATCTGTAGCCCTATATACAGACCCACTGACTGGTTACAAGATTGTAGACACCTGTGATGCTACTTGGTGGACACAACTTCATTTAACATGTCCCTTTTGTCACATTATTTTCAGGGTTACTATCATTTCTGCCCAGGCCTATTTCATGAGTTTAATTTTTTTTTTAAATTCTGTGGAAGCCGGGTTGAAAATCAATGTCTGACTTTCATTTGTTCATTTTCATAGATTTTTAATTTATTTATTACTTTTGTCAGATTCAAGTTATTTCTGTGACCATTGTGGGTTTTTCTTTCATTAAACGAGGGGTACCAACGTGTGTATGTAACAATTACAAATTGCCATAGGCTATAAGCCTCAATCCCATTATGACTCCAGTATATCTAGTGAAACATGTTGGGGAGGCTTTAGGGTAATTTTAAATGTGTCAGTCAGCAATGTATCAAAACTATATAGGATAAGTGTAGGTTGCGGCCGCACCTCAAGTATATCCTGATACTCTTATATGAGTGATGCTATTGGGACCGACTATGAAACATATAAGGAGATATATAAGAGGGATGATTTTTAGTCCCAGTCAGGCCCTGGTGCTGATGCACTGATGTGTATAGTACAAGCGATCAGACGATCCCAGCTACAAGACCCCTACCGGGACTAACAAGTACAATAAAAAGTGATAAAAAAAAAAAAAAAAGTTCAAATCACTTCCATATTGCCCCATTAAAAATAAAACAATTAAAAAAATAAAAAAACACATTTCTTATCGCCACGCTCAGAAAAATCCGATCTATAAAAATGTAAAATTAAAAAGAGGAATCAAAACGCCAGAATTACATTTTTTTGGCCAATAAAATGCAACAAGAGGCAAACATTGTATCTACCCCAAAATGGTATTAGTAAAAATGTCAGCTCATGTCACAAAAAATAAGCCCTTGCACAGTACCATATCTCGAAAATTTGAAACATTACGGGTCTCAAAAAAATGGTGATAAAAGCAACATTTTTTTTCTTTTTTTTTTTTAAATTGCTGAATTTTGTTCACCACTTAAATAAAAAAAATGACATGTTTGCTATCTGTGTAATCGTACTGAGCAGAGAATTATATTGCTAGGTCAATTTTACCGTTTAGTGAACATGATTAATGAAAAAAAAAAAAAAAAAAATTGTGGAATTGCTCTTTTTCTGCAATTTTAACGCACTTGGATTTTTTTTCCCTCTTTCGAGTGCATCACATGATACAATACATTTTCCATTCAAAACTACCACTTGTCCCACATAAAACAAGTCCTTATACGGCTATGTAGACAGAAAAATAAAAAAGTTAATGCTCTTGGAAGCAGAGGAGGAAAAAAAAAAAAAAAAACAGAAAATAGTCCAGTCATGAAGGGCTTAAATTAAAGTATATATAATATTCTTGGAGTTTTTAATTAATTTCTATTAAGATTATACAGAGTAAGGTTCTGCAAGCAAAGAAGCCTGACACAGATAAGAGATCCCAGAAGAGGGAACAGTGGGAATAGTGACTCATACACAGCCTGTAAAGAGACTAACACTGTGGATCAAGTGCGGATGTCAACAGAGCATGCTGTGTACACATGTATTGTTCATCTTCCATGTTTGTGCTTACACTGGGTCCACTTCTCATTAATTCATCACTTTGTGAATGTACTGTGTTTAACTGTTTTATATATCGGACTATATAACTTAAATGCAGAAGTGCACTGTACCCTGGATCCCTAAAACCACCTACAAAAAGCTCTTACAGATTTTGCATTATGATTTTAGCTAACACCTGTGTGCGGAGAATTTTTGGTTGGTATAAGGGAATATGGTTATATGTGCCACTGCTGTGGGGGACATCTGGGCGTGAAAGTGGAATAAGGGAAATACATGGGTTCCTGGTCAATTAGATATCTATTGCTGCATTACATGGAGAAAAGTATTGGGACCCCTACACATTACACCTACAGGGGCTTTTAGGACATCCAATTCTAAATCTGTTAACAGGTATGCAGATGCAACAGCGCAGACAATAAGGACACAGTGGTGCGGTTGCTCTGTGGGACTGCAGACTTATGAATCCCCCCAGTGCACGCAGTGTGTGTTGCCAGGATTTGCCAGTTTCAGACCTGGTAATGTAGAGTATGCATGAGTTATACATACCCCCGACCAGTGTGTGCAGCCTCGCTCTCTTTACACTTGTATGGAGCCGAGTCTGCGCACTGTCTAGTGACATGGCCGTCCAGTGGGCATGGCTGACTAGAGGGTGCGGTCTCGCTCCATATACGTGTAAAGAGAGCAAGGCTGCGCCCACTAGCCGGGGGTGTGTATAACACATAGATACCCTCCATTACTGGGTCTGAAACTGGCGAATTCCCGCAGCGTACAGTGCGTGCACTGGGGGGGATTCATAAGTCTGCAGTCACACCGAGTAACTGCAGACTTGCAGCAGGACAATGACCCCAAACATACAGGTGCATTTCACTAAATTAGAATATCATCAAAAAGTTAGTTTATTTCAGTTTTTCAATACAAAAAGTGAAACTCATATATTATATAGAGTCATTACAGAGTGATCTATTTTAAGACTAAGTGCCCACGATGCAGAAATGCTCCGGATTTTTCCTGAGCGTTTCTGCGTCTCCCTGGCAGAAAAAACGTATGCAGATTTTACATGCGTTTTTTCAGCCAGGGACAAGCGTTTGTCACGCGTTTCGCACATGCGATTTCGCATGCGGGTTGTCAAGCACTTTCCAAGCGATTTTAGCATCACTTGGAAAGTGCTTGACAACTTGGTCACACTATATAAATCCATGCAACCGGCATGGATTTATATAGTGTGACCAAGTTAGTTAAAAAAAAAGAATAAAAATGGTGAAAAAAAAACATTATACTCACCTTACGATGGCCCCCGGTCTCCTTATCCAATGCGTCCGGTCTCCCCGGTGTCTCGCGGTGGTCTAAAAGGACCTTCCATGACGTCACTTGTCATGTGACAGGTCACGTGACCGCCGACGCCAGCGGTCGCGTGACCCATCACATGACTAAATTATGTCATGGAAGGTCCTTTTAGACCATCGCGAGCTGCCGGGAAGCCAGGACGCATCACTAAGGAGACCAGGGGCCATCAGAAGGTAAGTATTATGTATATTTTTATTTTAAATTCTTTTTTTTACAGGTACTATGGTACCCGGCTCTGGATGAGAGTCTCCTCTTCTCCAGACCTGGGTACCATCTGCACATTAAATCGCTTAATATCCGCATGTGCACATGTAGTCATGCGGATATTAAGCAATTAAATGCAAGTCAATGGTACCGCGATTACGCAAAATAATTGGTATTGCGGCGGATTTTTCCACAATGATAATCCGCAGCATGTGCACAGCACATGCGGATTATCATTGGGGAAAATTGCAGACCTTCTACCAAGCGTTTTTTAAGCATTTCTGCGGCGGAATTAAAAAACGCATAGTGGGCACACAGCCTAAGTGTTTATTTCTGTTAGGCCGTGTGCCCACGATGCGTTTTTCAAGCGTTTACGCTGCGGAATTTCCGCAGCGTAAACGCTTGGGAAACGCTTGGTAAACCTTCCCCCATGGTCTCCAATGCAATTCCGCACTTTCAATGCCCATGCTGCGCATTTTTCCGCAGCGTTTATGCTGCGCTCAAAAATCCGCAGCATGTCCATTAATTTTGCAGACACGCAGCGTAATCGCCACCATTGACTTGCATTGGAATGCGCCAATTCCGCAAGACTGCATCTGTACTTGCGTAATTGGTGCGTTCTAATGTGCGGATGGTACCCAAGTCTGGAGGAGAGGAGACTCTCATCCAGACCTGGGTACCATAGAATCTGTAAAAAAAATAATTTAAAATAAAAATTAAACTTTATACTCACCTTCCGATGTCCTCCCGGTGTTTTGTCCACGCCGTCCGGTCTCTTGCAATGCTCGCGCTGTTGTGAAGGACCTGCCATGACGTCACTGAGTCATGTGACCCATCACATGACTCAATGACGTCACCGCAGGTCCTTCACACCACCGCGAGCATTGCAAGACACCGGACGCAGCAGAGATGCCACTGGGAAGACACCGGAAGGCGAGTATAATCTTTATTTTTTACTTTTTACCATTCTTTTTCTTCTTTTAAACTATTACTTGGTCACACTATATAAATCCATGCCGGCTGCAAGGATTTATATAGTGTGAACAAGTTGTCAAGCACTTCAGCTCGTCTGCATTGTTGGGTCTGGTGTCTCTCATCCCTCTTGACAATACCCCATAGATTCTCTATGGGGTTATGGTCAGGCGAGTTTGCTGGCCAATCAAGCACAGTGATACTGTTGTGTGTAAACCAGGTATTGGTACTTTTGGCAATGTGGACAGGTGCCAAATCCTGCTGGATAATGAAATTTCCATCTCCAAAAAGCTTGTCGGCAGATGGAAGCATGAAGTGCTCTAAAATTTCCTGGTAGACTTCTGCGCTGACTTTGGTCTTGATAAAACACAGTGGACCTACACCAGCAGATGACATGGCTCCCCAAACCATCACTGATTGTGGAAACTTCACACTAGACCTCAAGCAGCTTGGATTGTGGCCTCTCCACTCTTCCTCCAGACTCTGGGACCTTGATTTTCAAATGAAATGTAAAATTTACTTTAAACTTGAAAACAACACCTTGGACCACTGAGCAACATTCCAGGTCTTTTTCTCCTTGGCCCAGGTAAGACGCTCCTATTGGTCATGAGTGGCTTGACACAAGAAATGCGACACTTGTAGTCCGTGTCCTGGATACGTCTGTGTCTGGTGGCTCTTGAAGCAATGACTCCAGCAGCAGTCCACTTCTTGTGAATCTCCCCCAAATTTTTGAATGGCCTCTTTTTAACAATCCTTTTCAAGGCTGCGGTTATCCCGGTTGCTTGTGAACCTTTTTCTACCACACTTTTTCCTTCCACTCAACTTTCCATTAATATACTTGGATACAGCACTCTGTGAACAGCCAGCTTATTTAGAAATGACCTTTTGTGGCTTATCCTTCTTGTGGAGTGTGTTAATGACTGCCTTCTGGATATCTATCAAGTCAGCCGTCTTCCCCATGATTTTGGAGCCTACTGAAACAGACTAAGGGACCTTTTTAAACGCTTAGGAAGCCTTTGCAGGTGTTTTTTGTTAATTATTCTAATTTACTGAGATTATGAATTTTGTATTTTCACTGGCTGTAAGCCATAATCATCAACATTAACAGAAATAAACACTTGAAATAGATCACTCTGTTTGTAATGACTCTATATAATATATGATTCTCACTTTTTGTATTGAAGAACTGAAATAAATTAACTTTTTGATGATATTATAATTTTGTAAGTAGCACCTGTATGTTGAAGGTAACTGCTCACACGAGCGTCCTTCATCTGCAGCTGGATCTCCCTCTCAGCCCTGCCTCGGCTCGGATCTCTGGGGTCTGGTCTCTCTTCTCTGGCTTTAGCTCGGATCTCCCAGATCTAGCCTCTCTCTCCGGCCTTGGCTTGGCTCGGATCTGCCAGGTCTGGTCTATCGTCTCTAGTCTTAGCTCAGCTCACTCAGCTCTTCACTCGCATCTAACTAGTTGGGTTGGCTCTTTATTCACATCTGGTCTCTCATAATTTCGGCTACAAGCCAGCTCACTGTACCGCACATCCGTCCTGCTACAGGTTTGAGCACCAATTCCTCCCCTTCACTGCCCTCATATGTCTTTTATAAACACTAGCTATGCCACATCTGTCACCTGACCCGGTGTCTCCTCTAATCTTTTCCCTCAGGGGACGTATGCTTCGCTCTTCAGTTCCTACTTTTGTCACTCTCTCAACTTACTCTATTCTTATCATTTTTGGTCAGCAGATGGTGATGTTTACTTGCAGATACTCGGCTCAAGCACTATTGTGTGTGTCTCTTCACTCCTTCACCCCCTTACAAATGCATAGCTGATAATATGACAAACCATCGCCACCACCTTTTTGCAGCTATAACACTCTCCTGGTAAGGCTTTCTACAAAATTTTGGAGTGTGTCTGTGGGAATTTTTTCTCCATTCATTCAGATCAGCATTTGGGAGGCCAAAGAGATTGGACGAGAGAGCCTGGTTTGCAATATCTGTTCTTGTTCATCCCAAAGGTGTTTCGATGGAGTTGAGGTCAGTGCTCGGAGCATCCAAGAAAGTTCTTCCACACCAAACTCACCCAACCATGCCTTTATGGACCTTGCTTTTTGCACTAGGGCATAGTCATGCTGAAACAGAAAAGGGCTTTCAACAAACCGTTCCCACAAAGTTGGAAGCATATAATTGTCCAACATATCTTGGTTGCTGAAGCATTAAATGGCAAATGAATTTTCAATAAAAGTTGAAAAAAGGCTTAAGACTTATTTGGCCTCATGTTCTGTCCAGGTTTCAATGTTCTCTGCAGCCATATGCTTATTTCCCCTTCGCTTCCATTAACTATCTGTGCGCAACATCTTGCATATCTCCATACTGCAAGAGGGGTGGACACCGACTGCAAGTACTTCTTTTCCCACACTTTGCATGGTGTGCTGCTTATACTCCTGAGCGTGCACAACACTCTTTCATTCTCCTGCAACTTCCAATAGAAAAAGACAAGGAAAATATGTTTTTTTGCTGCGATACAGAAAAAAACTGTGATAAACACTGTGCATTTTTATGTGATATTTCCAAAATCATAGCATCTGTGCTAATTGTAACCTTGACAGGGGCACTATGTCATGCATACACGATTTTAATCTTTTTTTTTTCAATGAACCTTGATGGCGAGAGGAGCAGAGAAGGAGAAAGGAGGCATATGTTTACAATGCTGGGTGGTCACCTAGGGGGTTAAAAAGAAACAAGAGTGAATTCTGCAGCGATTCTTTTGGCCAGGGATTTAGCCGAGGTGCAGAGGTTTTGTGAGTCACGCCTAGAGTGTCAGCTGACCACACCCACCGCAAAGTTCTATAGTCCATTGATTCCGCTGCCTATTATAGAGGTGCCTTTTGAGCGGATTGCTATGGATCTGGTAGGGCCCATAGTAAAATCAGGCCCATTGCCACCAACACATATTAGTTGTAGTAGACTACGCTACACGTTACTCGGAGGCAATTCCGCTTCACCACACCTCCGCTAAACTTATTGCCCGGGAGCTGTTTTCCATGTTCTGTCGCCTTGGGCTACCTAAGGAGATCCTTATGGATTAGGGGACATATTTTATGTCCAAGGTGACAAAGGAACTGTGCATGCTGCTTAAAATAAAACAAGATGCGCATTCACAGACCAATGGGTTAGTTGAAAGATTTAAAAAAAAAACCTGAAAACTATGCTAAAAAAAGTGGTGTCAACGGATGGGAGGGATTGGGACATGTTACTGCCCTATTTAATGTTTGCCGTCCGCGAAGTACCGCAGACTTCAACGTGATTCTCACACTTTAAGCTATTATACGGCAGGAATCCCAGGGGGTTGCTGGATGTAGCCAAAGAGACGTGGGAACAGGAGCCTACGCCCCATAAAAGCATAATTGAGCATATGGCATGTATGCAGGACTGGATCTCTGCAATCATCTCTATATTGAAAGAACATTTGGTGAATGCGCAAGCAGCGCAGACCTGAGCGTATAATAGAAAGCCCACAGTCAGGTCCTTTAAAAAAGGGGATCAGGTATTAATCTTAGTGCCCACTGCAGAAAGTAAGCTCATGGCCAAGTGGCAAGGGCCGTATGAAGTACGGGAAAAGGTTGGAAAAGTGAATTATAGGGTTTATCAGCCCAGAAAAGAAACCAGAACAATTATATCATGTGCACTCCTCCCATTTGGCATAGGCGATTTTTATCAGCAGGAGACTGCAAAGAGGGTCTAGCCTATTTTTGCTCTCACTCAAGAGCTTGTGGAAGTGAGTCACAATGCTCTTTTCATGTGGTGCTGGTGCAGTGTGTGGTCCATTGTTGCTGTGGCTTTGTGCTCGTGGGGCGGTGCGGCCTGGAGTCATGGGAAATCGGTCTTGCAGCACGGGTGCTATGAGGCACCAGGCTGCCCGCCCTGCTGGTGCATCGATGCGGCGGTGGTGGTTGGCGCGCGGCTCTGCTCCCGTTCAGGCAGGAAATGTTAGGACCCACTACGAGGTTTGCCGTGACGTGGCAGTGGGCTTCATACAGTCTGATCAGAATGTTAAACTAAGAACCTCATGTTCAGTTTCATATATTTTTGCCTAGAGGCATTAGATCAACGTATGTTTTTGGAGGTGCTGTCCATTCTCTTTTTTAGCTCATAGTTTTAGAGTCCCATCATAAGTATGTGTCAGCGTATTTGGATGATATCTTTATCTTTAATACCGATTGGCATACCCACTTGTCCCAGGTACAAGTGGTGGTGGATTCGCTCAGAGCCGCGGGCTTGACAGCTAAGGCAAAAAAAATGTGCGATAGGCCTCGAGGAAGCCCGGTACTTAGGGTATGTGATTGACCGTGGGGTTATCAAACCCAAAATAAACATTCCATTCAAACCAGGCCCCGGCCTCCTACAACAAAACAGGTAAGAGTGTTCCTCAACATTATTTGGTATTACCGACGGTTCATACCTAATTTTGTCGGGAGATCAGCACCCCTGACCAATCTTTTAAAGGGAAAGAAATTGGCCATGGTGCGGTGGAACCCTCAAGCAGACAGCCTGTCCTCACCAGCCCCAACTTCAAGAAAGGCTGTAACGGGTCTGGGAGGCGGAACCTCTGGGCTACAATACAAGGGGGCGGTCCTTGTAAAGGAGCGGGTGGCGACCAGGCAGGTAGTCACAGGAGGTGACCAGGACAGTCTCTGGGTGTACGGGCAGGAGGACACGGCAAGTGATCGGGGCAGTCTCTGGATAAAGGGTAGGTACGACCTGTGATGGCTGAACCTCCAGGTAGGCTAGCAAGGCAGATGAAGAATGTGTGCTCCCAGGTGAGCAAGCGAGAGTCTCTGGAATAGCAGGTGGTCACAGCACGTGACGGCGGAGCCTCCAGGTAGGCAAGCAGGCAGGTAACGGAGAAGCGCTCCCAGGTGAGCGGGCAAGAGTCTCAGGAATAGCTGGTGGTCACAGCACGTGACAGCGGAGCCTCCGGGCAGGCAAGCAGGCAGGTAGCGGAGAAGCGCTCCCAGGTGAGCGGGCAAGAGTCTGGAGTAGCTGGTGGTCACAGCACGTGACAGCGGAGCCTCCGGGCAGGCAAGCAGGCAGGTAGCGGAGAAGCGCTCCCAGGTGAGCGGGCAAGAGTCTGGAGTAGCTGGTGGTCAC
The DNA here is from genome assembly GCF_046119375.1 of Phyllobates terribilis. Classification (NCBI taxonomy): domain Eukaryota; kingdom Metazoa; phylum Chordata; class Amphibia; order Anura; family Dendrobatidae; genus Phyllobates; species Phyllobates terribilis. The sequence goes on along the minus strand of NW_027362761.1, from coordinate 13,178,029 downwards.
AGCACGTGACAGCGGAGCCTCCGGGCTGGCAAGCAGGCAGGTAACGGAGAAGCGCTCCCAGGTGAGCGGGCAAGCTGGTCCATAGACAGACTGACCGGAGTTGTAAGGCAGACCGTCGGACCTCAGGCAAGCAGGCAGGTAGCTGAGGTGCGCTCCCAGGTGAGCGGGCAGGCTGGTCCTTAGACAGACTGACAGGAGTAGTAAGGCAGACCGTCGGACCTCAGGCTAGCAGACAGGTAGCAAGTAATCAGGCAGGAATCTGACAGGTAACTGGCAGGTAACTGGCAACGGGACCTGAGGGCTGAAGCACAGGTGAGACACAGGTGCAAACAACATTGCTCGGGCACCTCCATTTTGGAGGAGGTGCCTTATATATGATGAAGTCCTCCGGCCATTGGCCGGGGACTCCTTAGGACGGCGCGCGCGGCCCCTTTAAGAGGAGGGGAGCGCGCGCGCCCTAAGCACAGGGGCCGGGAAGGAGCGCGCGCTGAGAGCAGAGCGGGAGGAGGACGCCGGGAAGGAGCGCGCGCTGACAGCAGAGCGGGAGAGGGACGCCGGGCACGGGGCAGAGCGGTGAGGGGAGCAGCGTCCCTGCCTAACAGAGGGCAGGGACGCCGGCACTACAGTACCCCCCCCTTTAGACCCCCCCTTTTTTAGGCCAGACAGAAATTTAGCTAGGATGAGAGGGGCATGGATGTTCTCCCGGGGCTCCCACGTTCTCTCCTCAGGACCAAACCCCTTCCAATCTACCAGAAAAAAGGTCTTTCCTCTTACCCTTTTGGTGGCAAGAATGTTCTCTACCTCAAACTCGTCCTCAGCAGAAACCGGAGCAGGAGGCGTACCTGTAGACTTGGAAAAAGAGTTAAGTACCACAGGTTTGAGGAGAGATACATGGAAGGAGTTAGGGATCCGTAAGTTGGCCGGGAGTTTCAATTTATAGGCCACCGGGTTGATCTGACTGGTGACCTCCAGAGGTCCGATGAACCGAGGCCCTAACTTGTAAGAGGGTATCTTGAGTCGAACATATTTAGATGAGAGCCAGACCTTATCTCCTGGACGAAATTGAGGAGGATCCAGGCGTTTTTTGTCAGCGTGTCTTTTCATCCGCTCGGACGACTGAAGGAGTGCGGATCGGGTACTCTCCCAAATGGAGGAAAATTTGCTAACGAGAGATTCCGCAGCCGGGTTGTCCACCGAGGTGGAGACAGGAAAAGGAATCCGAGGATGCTGACCAAAGACTACAAAAAATGGGGATTTGGAGGAGGATTCGCTCTCGTGATTATTGTAAGAGAACTCGGCCCATGGTAGGAGATCCACCCAGTCAGAATGGTGGGCATTAACGAAGTGCCGGAGGTAACTGGTCAGGTTCTGATTGATCCGCTCCACTTGACCATTGGACTGTGGGTGGTAAGCGGAAGAGAAGTCCAGGGTGACGTCTAGTAGTTTACAAGTGGCTCTCCAGAAGCGTGAGGTGAACTGTACCCCACGATCCGACACGATGTGGAGGGGCAGGCCATGAAGACGGAAGATGTGACGAATAAAGTCTCTAGCTAGCTCGGGTGCAGACGGAAGGCCTGGCAGGGGAACGAAATGAGCCATCTTGGAGAAGCGGTCAGCGACCACCCAAATGACCGTACAACCGGCAGAGAGTGGGAGGTCAGTTATGAAGTCCATTGCAATATGCTGCCAGGGGGCAGCAGGTACTGGGAGCGGAAGGAGGCGACCGGCTGGCAGATGTCTCGGAACCTTGTTGCGGGCGCAGGACACACATGCAGAAACAAAGTCTATTACATCCTTGTGCAGGGTAGGCCACCAGTAGTGCCGGGAAATAAGCTGGAGGGTCTTCTTCTGACCAGCGTGGCCAGCCAGTTTAGACGAGTGACCCCAGTGAAGGATCTTCTCCCGATCAGGTACTGATACGAACGTCTTTCCGGGAGGGAGACGATTTAGACTCACGGGAGCCACCTGCATTACTCTGGCGGGATCGATGATGTGTTTCGGATCTTCCTCGAGATCAGATACCAGAAAGGATCGAGACAAGGCGTCCGCCTTGACGTTTTTGTCAGCCGGGCGAAAATGAAGGACAAAATCAAAACGAGCAAAAAACAAGGACCACCGGGCTTGGCGCGGGTTAAGTCTCTGGGCATGCTGGAGGTAAGCCAAGTTCTTGTGGTCAGTGTAAATTATTACCGGGTGAAGAGCCCCCTCAAGCAGGTAACGCCACTCCTCCAATGCCAGTTTGATGGCCAATAACTCTCGATCTCCTATGGAATAATTGCGCTCTGAGGAGGAGAAGAGTTTAGAGAAGAAGCCGCAAGTTACCATCCTCCCGGAAGAAGATTTTTGAGTAAGTACCGCTCCAGCTCCAGAGGAGGAGGCGTCCACTTCCAGGAAGAACTGCTTGTTGCCGTCCGGGCGATGCAGCACCGGGGCGGAAGAGAAGGCCTGTTTTAAGGAAAGAAAGGCTTCTTCTGCTTCGGGCGGCCACTCTTTGGGATTAGTACCCTTACGGGTGAGCGCGGAAATTGGGGCAGTCCGGGAAGAGAAGTGTGGTATGAAGAGGCGGTAGTAGTTGGCGAAGCCCAGGAACCGCTGAATGGCCTTCAACCCCTCCGGTCGGGGCCATTTCTCGATGGCAGACAGTTTCTCTGGATCCATTCGTAGGCCGGTCTGAGAAATAATGTAGCCCAAAAACGGAAGCGAGGTCTGCTCAAAGAGGCACTTCTCGTATTTAGCGAAGAGGTGATTCTGCCTGAGCCTGAGCAGGACCTGACGAACGTCCCTCCGGTGAGTCTGGAGATCCGGAGAGAAGACCAAGATGTCGTCCAGGTACACCACTACGCAGGAGTAGAGAAGGTCCCGGAAGATGTCATTGACCAACTCTTGAAAGACGGCAGGAGCGTTACAGAGACCAAAGGGCATTACCAGGTATTCATAGTGGCCGTCCCGGGTGTTGAATGCCGTCTTCCATTCATCCCCTTGACGGATACGAACCAGGTTGTACGCCCCACGGAGGTCTAGTTTGGTGAAGATTCTAGCCCCCCTCAGACGATCAAATAATTCTGGAATGAGCGGAAGGGGGTACTTATTCTTCACCGTGATATGGTTTAGGCCTCTATAGTCTATACAGGGACGGAGAGAGCCGTCCTTCTTTTTGACGAAAAAGAAGCCTGCTCCCGCCGGGGAGGTAGATTTCCGGATGAATCCCCTGGCCAGATTCTCCTCAATATATTCGGACATCGACCGGGTCTCAGCAGCGGATAAAGGATAAATACGCCCACGGGGAGGAGTAGTACCGGGTAACAGGTCGATGGGACAGTCGTATGGTCTATGAGGGGGTAATGTCTCTGCCTCCTTTTTATTAAAGACATCAGCATAAGACCAATAAGGAATTGGAAGTCCAGGTAGATTAGCTGGGGTAGGAGAGGGACGGACGGGATGGACGGGAACCAGGCAGGTCTTATGACAGTCTTGTCCCCAGCGAAGGACTTCTCCGGTTTGCCAGTCAAGCACGGGTGCATGTTTCTGGAGCCAAGGCAGACCTAGCAAGAGGGCGTGAGAGAGTCCAGGCAGAACATGAAAGGAGATACTTTCAGAATGCAGCATTCCCACCTGCAGAGTAATGGATTCGGTGATGAGTTGGATGGGGCGTGGTAAGAGCCCCCCATCCACGGCAGCCACAGACAAGGGTACAGCCAGAGGTTTGGTGGGGATGCGGTATTTCTCTACCAGGGACTGTGAAATAAGATTCCCGGCTGCTCCAGAGTCCAGTTGGGCTAGTTCGAAATAACGGTTCTCCCCGTAGACGATTGAAACTGACAACAGCAGGGATGGAGAGGATTTATTCTTGTCTAGGTGGACCTCTCTGAGCGAACCTAGACACAGGCGTTTCCCGACCTCTCCGGGCAGGCACGGATCCGGTGCTCCTTACTGCCACAGTAGAAGCAGGTCCCCTCGGCACGGCGTAAGTCCTGACGGGTCTTGACCATCTTGGTCTGGTCGACCTGCATAGGCTCAGGAGGGTGTACCTGGTTAGAGACAGAAGGAGAGACGGGTTTCTGAAAAGTAGGAGCTAGACGTGGTAACCTCCTCTCACGGGTGACCTCTCTGGCACGCTCCTGGAACCGTAGGTCAATCCGGGTGGCAAGAGTTATTAAGTCATCGAGAGTGGTAGGAATGTCCCGACCGGCAAGTTCATCTTTAATACGGCCGGACAGACCCTCCCAGAAGACGGAAACCAGAGCGTCGTTATCCCAGGCCAGCTCCGAGGCAAGGGTACGGAACCGTATGGCATATTGGCCCACGGTGAGACTCTCCTGACGGAGGCGTAGCAACGATGATGCAGATGAGGTCTTCCGTCCGGGTTCGTCGAAGACTTTCCGGAAAGCCGTGAGAAAAGCAGGCAAGTTGGACACCAGGGGGTCTCCTCTCTCCCATAGAGGATTTAGCCAGGCCAGGGCCTCCCCGGTGAGATGGGACATGATGAAGGCAATTTTGGCCCGGTTGGAGTTAAACTGGTGGGACAAAAGTTCAAAGTGCAGGGTGCACTGATTTAAGAAGCCCCGAGCCTGGACGGAGTCGCCTCCGAAGCGAGGAGGTGCAGAAAGCCGGGGTCCGGGGTAGGATACCATGGTATTAGTGGGCAGCGGAGCTGCCGGATTGCAAGATATGGCACTGGCGGAGGTTGTTGGTGGATCAGACAGAGTGTTCAGGCGAGTATTGACATTCCGCAGGTGACCCAGGATGGACTCCTGTTGGGACCTCTGACGGGACAGTTCAAGACAGAGGTCCGAGAGCGAGGGAGCTTGGGTGCCACCGGGTTCCATGGCCCGAGCAAACTGTAACGGGTCTGGGAGGCGGAACCTCTGGGCTACAATACAAGGGGGCGGTCCTTGTAAAGGAGCGGGTGGCGACCAGGCAGGTAGTCACAGGAGGTGACCAGGACAGTCTCTGGGTGTACGGGCAGGAGGACACGGCAAGTGATCGGGGCAGTCTCTGGATAAAGGGTAGGTACGACCTGTGATGGCTGAACCTCCAGGTAGGCTAGCAAGGCAGATGAAGAATGTGTGCTCCCAGGTGAGCAAGCGAGAGTCTCTGGAATAGCAGGTGGTCACAGCACGTGACGGCGGAGCCTCCAGGTAGGCAAGCAGGCAGGTAACGGAGAAGCGCTCCCAGGTGAGCGGGCAAGAGTCTCAGGAATAGCTGGTGGTCACAGCACGTGACAGCGGAGCCTCCGGGCAGGCAAGCAGGCAGGTAGTGGAGAAGCGCTCCCAGGTGAGCGGGCAAGAGTCTGGAGTAGCTGGTGGTCACAGCACGTGACAGCGGAGCCTCCGGGCAGGCAAGCAGGCAGGTAGCGGAGAAGCGCTCCCAGGTGAGCGGGCAAGAGTCTGGAGTAGCTGGTGGTCACAGCACGTGACAGCGGAGCCTCCAGGCTGGCAAGCAGGCAGGTAACGGAGAAGCGCTCCCAGGTGAGCGGGCAAGCTGGTCCATAGACAGACTGACCGGAGTTGTAAGGCAGACCGTCGGACCTCAGGCAAGCAGGCAGGTAGCTGAGGTGCGCTCCCAGGTGAGCGGGCAGGCTGGTCCTTAGACAGACTGACAGGAGTAGTAAGGCAGACCGTCGGACCTCAGGCTAGCAGACAGGTAGCAAGTAATCAGGCAGGAATCTGACAGGTAACTGGCAGGTAACTGGCAACGGGACCTGAGGGCTGAAGCACAGGTGAGACACAGGTGCAAACAACATTGCTCGGGCACCTCCATTTTGGAGGAGGTGCCTTATATATGATGAAGTCCTCCGGCCATTGGCCGGGGACTCCTTAGGACGGCGCGCGCGGCCCCTTTAAGAGGAGGGGAGCGCGCGCGCCCTAAGCACAGGGGCCGGGAAGGAGCGCTCGCTGAGAGCAGAGCGGGAGGAGGACGCCGGGAAGGAGCGCGCGCTGACAGCAGAGCGGGAGAGGGACGCCGGGCACGGGGCAGAGCGGTGAGGGGAGCAGCGTCCCTGCCTAACAGAGGGCAGGGACGCCGGCACTACAAAGGCTTTTTGGTGCAAACGGATGCCTCTGAGGTAGGTTCTGTCACAGGGGGTGAACGGAGAAGAACATCCGGTCACCTACTTGAGTAGGAAACTTACCCTGGCAGAAAAAAATTATAGGGTAGTGGAGAAGGAGTGCTTGGCCATTAAAGGGGTTTTACCATGAACGAAAGTTCATTTTAATCAATAGATCTTGGAATGATAATAAGTAATAAGTTCCACAATTGGATTTGTTTAAATATAAAGTTCCTGTGCTGAGATAATCTTATAAATGTTCCCCTGTGTAATGGCCGTGTCTGACCATGTAAGGAACATGGTCTGATCATACAACAGCTCCTGGAAAGGGAAGGAAGCAAAAGAGTATAAAGACATTACAGCAGGGGATCGCAGCTGATTCTTTTTGTGAGGTAAAACATTTCACTGCCTGTTTTTAAACAATGTTTTACTTCAAAGAAAGAATCATCTGCACGCCCCTTCTTAAATGTCTGTATAACTCTTATGCTTTCTCCCCTGCCCAGGAGATGTGGTATGATCAGACCTGTTCCTGAATGTTCAGACACAGCCATTACCAGTACACAGCATTGGAACATTTATAAGATTATCTCAGTACAGGGACATTTTATTTAAATACATGCAATTGTGAAAATTATTATCATTCCAAGATCTATTGATTAAAATGAACTTTTGTTCGTGGGAAAACCACTTTAAGGCTGTGTACCCACAATGCGGATTTAATGCGTTTCCGCGGGGGCATTTGCTCCGCGGAAACGCATTAAAATTGCTTGTTAATAGGTCTCCCATGTTTCCCAAAAATAATCCGCATGTGCTGTGCACAAGCTGCAGAAATTTCCGCTGCGGATTATCATTGCGGAAAAATCCGCAGCACAACCATTAATTGTGCAGCTGTTACGGGTCCGGGTGGTGGAACCTCTGTGCTTCGGTGCAAGGAGGGACCAGAGGGGCGAGACTAAGTGCCTACTCGGCCTGACCCAAGTCACACGGCGGCTTAGTCGACTCCGTGAACCAGGGAGGGACCGGGCAGGTGAACCAGGTGCCACTCTGGGACCGACCTTCTGTGAGAGCAGGAGACTCCCACGGGTCAGATGACAGGAACTGACCAGTACAGCGGATGATCACGGCAGGAAGGCAGACGGGTGGTCTGGGTAGATCAGCAGGCAGGTGCGGCAGATAGTCAGACAGGTGCTCCGGGTAGGCAAGCAGGCGGGCATGGCGGATAGCCAGACAGGTGCTCCGGGTAGGCAAGCTGGCGGGCACAACAGGTAACTGGTAGGTGCTCCAGGTAGGCAGGCTGGTGGGCAGAACTGTTATGTTAGACAGACTGGCGGACTGGACTGTTAGACAGACTGGCGGGCTGGACTGACAGGCAGCGGGACCTGAGGGCTGAAGCAAGTGTTAGCACAGGAAACAACAACCTTGAACAGGCACCTCCATATTGGAGGAGATGCCTTATATAGGAGAAGTCCTCCGGCCATTGGCCAGGGACTCTTTAGGACGGCGCACGTGCCCTAAGCACAGTGCCCGGGAAGCTGCGCGCGGTGTGCGCCACAGCAGCAGTGGAGCAGAAAGATGCCGGACCAGGACCGCGGCGGTGAGGGGAACGGCGTCTCTGCCCGGCAGGAGGCAGAGACGCTGATGCTACAGTACCCCCCCCTTTACGCCCCCTCTTCTTTAGGCCCGTGAGAAATTTTTTAAGAAGATGAGGGGCATGAATGTTCTCCGTGGGTTCCGAAGACCTCTCCTCTGGGCCAAACCCCTTCCAATCCACAAGAAATAAAGTCTTTCCTCTTACCCTCTTGGGGGCCAAAATGTTTTCTACATCAAAGACGTCCTCAGCGGAGACTGGAGCTGGAGTGGTACCTGGATCGTCAGAGAAAGAATTAAGCACAACTGGTTTGAGGAGGGATACATGAAAGGAGTTGGGAATCCGTAAGGTGACCGGGAGTTTCAGCTTGTAAGCCACGGGATTGATTTGGTTCAAAACCTCGAACGGACTGATGAACCGCGGACCCAACTTATAAGAAGGTATCTTGAGACAAACATATTTGGAGGAAAGCCAGACCTTGTCTCCCAGACGGAATTGAGGCGGATCCAGACATTTCTTCTCAGCATGTCTCTTCATCCGCTAGGAGGACTGAAGAAGTGCGGATCTAGTGTCTTCCCAAATAGCCGAAAATTTGCTGACAAGAGACTCCGCGGCAGGATTGTCCACTGAAGAGGAGACGGGAAACGGAATCCGGGGGTGTCGACCGTAGACCACAAAAAACGGGGATTTAGAAGAAGACTCACTCTCATGGTTGTTATAGGAGAACTCGGCCCAGGGCAGGAGCTCAACCCAATCATTATGGTGAGCGTTGACAAAGTGCCGAAGAAAGCTGGTAAGGATCTGGCTGATACGTTCCACTTGACTATTGGACTGAGGATGATAAGCAGATGAGAAATCCAAGGAGACATCCAGCAGCTTGCACGTAGCTCTCCAGAAGCGCGAAGTGAACTGAACCCCGCGATCAGACACAATGTGGAGTGGTGGGCCGTGAAGACAAAAGATGTGATGGATGAAGTCCTTAGCCAGCACAGATGCAGACGGAAGACCAGGCAGAGGGATGAAGTGGGGCATTTTAGAAAAGCGGTCAGCGACCACCCAAATGACAGTACAACCGGCCGAAACAGGGAGATGCGTGATGAAGTCCATTGCAATTTGTTGCCACGGAGTGGAAGGCACGGGAAGAGGAAGTAGATGGCCAGATGGAAGGTGCCTGGGAACCTTGTTACGGGCAGAAGAGGAACAAGCCGCGAGAAAGTCCGCAACATCCTTGCGCAGGGAAGGCCACTAGTAATGTCGGGCGACGAGCAGAAAGGTCTTCCTCTGGCCAGCATGACCGGCTAGTTTGGATGAATGGCCCCAGAGTAGAACCTTCTTACGATCCGGAACCGCTACAAAGGTCTTACCGGGTGGAATATGAGACAGGTCAAACAGAGCAACAGTCATTACTTTGGAGGGGTCAATGATATGTAGAGGCTCCTCCTCTTGGTCGGAAGACCGGAATGAGCGGGATAGAGAGTCAGCCTTAATGTTCTTGTCCGCCGGGCGGTAATGCAGAGTGAAGCAGAATCGGGCAAAGAATAGAGACCACCTGGCCTGACGCGGATTTAGTCTTTGGGCGTTCTGCAAATAAGCAAGGTTTTTGTGGTCAGTGTAGATGACCACCGAGTGCAGAGCCCCCTCCAGCAAGTAGAACCACACCTCCAGCGCTAATTTGATGGCCAGCAGCTCACAGTCTCCTATGGAGTAGTTGCGCTCGGATGAGGAGAAGAGCTTGGAGAAGAAGCCGCAGGTTACCATTCTCCCAGACGAGGATTTCTGGGTGAGCACCGCTCCGGCACTGGAGGAGGATGCATCAACCTCCAGGAAGAACTGCTTGTTGCAATCCGGATGGTGTAGCACAGGAGCGGAGGAGAAGGCTTGTTTTAGGGAGACGAAGGCCTTCTCCGCTTCGGAAGTCCATTCCCTGGGATTTGCTCCTTTACGGGTGAGCGCGGAGATGGGAGCAGTCCAGGAGGAGAAATGAGGAATGAAGAGGCGGTAATAGTTTGCGAAGCCCAGGAATCACTGAATCGTCTTCAACCCCTCCGGTCGGGGCCACTTTAAGACGGCAAACACCTTCTCGGGATCCATCCGCAGACCAGTCACGGAGATAATATAGCCCAGGAACGGTAGGGAGGTCTGCTCAAAGAGGCATTTCTCGAATTTAGCGTGTAGGCGATTCTTCCGGAGCCTTAGCAGAACCTGACAAACATCCCTCCGGTGTGAGGGCAGATCCGGAGAGAAAACCAAGATATCGTCCAGGTACACCACCACGCAAGAATACAGGAGATCACGAAGATGTCATTAACCAGCTCCTGGAAGACGGCTGGAGCATTACAGAGACCAAAGGGCATCACGCGGTATTTGTATTGACCGTCCCGGGTGTTGAATGCCGTCTTCCACTCGTCTCCCTGGCGGATACGGACCAAAATGTACGCCCCACGAAGATCGAGCTTGGTGAAGACCTTCTCGCCTTTAAGGCGGTCAAACAGCTCCGAGATGAGAGGCAGGGGGTACTTATTCTTGATGGTAATCTGGTTAAGGCCCCTGTAATCGATACAGGGACATAGACAGCTGTCTTTATTCTTGATGAAGAAGAATCCTGCTCCAGCTGGAGAGGTGAATTTCTGGATAAATCCCCTAGCAAGATTCTCTTCTATGTACTCAGACATGGCCCGGGTCTCAGCCAGCGACAAGGGGTAGATTCGCCCGCGGGGAGGAGAAGCACCAGGTACCAGGTCGATGGGGCAATCATACGGCCTATGAGGTGGTAGTGTCTCCACTTCCTTTTTGCCAAAGATATCCGCATCAGACCAGTAGGGTGCCGGCAGACCAGGTAGATTAGTCGGAGTAGACGGGGGTCGAGCGGGATGAACCGGAACCAGACAGGACACATGGCATTCCTGACCACAATGGAGCACTTCACCGGATCTCCAATTTAGGACGGGCTCATGTCTTTGTAACCAGGGTAGACCAAGCAAGAGGGGGTGAGAGAGACCGGACAGCACATGAAAGGAGATCTTCTCTGAGTGCAGCATTCCCACCTGAAGGGTTACAGGCTCTGTGACGAGCAAGATGGTCTCCGGAAGAAGCCTCCCATCCACCGAGGCAACCGCCAACGGTTCAGCCAGACAGACGTACGGTACGAATCTGATACCGCTCCACAACAGCCTATTGAATGAGATTCCCAGTGGCTCCGGAATCCAGAAGTGAGGAGGCAGTAGAAGATTTTCGTCCAGGCTCATCGAAGACCTTCCAGAAGGCAGCGAGGAAAGCCAGAAGATCGGACACCAGGGGATCCCCTCTTTCCCACAGAGGGTTTAGCCATGCCAATGCCTCCCCGGTGAGGTGAGACATGATGAATGCCACCTTGGCCCGGTCGGAGGTGAACTGGTGTGCCAGGAGTTCAAAGTGCAGTGTGCACTGATTTATGAAGCCCCGACATAAGACAGGGTCACCATCAAAACGTGGAGGCGCAGAGAGCCGGGGTCCAAAGCCGGGTGCCACAGCGCCACTGGGTTGAGGTGCCACCAGAGTGGGTGCCGCTCGGCAAGAGACGGACACAGACGGGGTGGACAGCGTGTCCAGGCGGGAGTTGACAGTCCGCAGATAGGACAGGATAGTTTCCTGTTGGGATCTCTGACGTGAGACCTCCTGGTACAGGTCAGAGAGCGAAGGAGCCTGGGGGTCACCGGGTTCCATGGCCTGTGCAAACTGTTACGGGTCTGGGTGGTGGAACCTCTGTGCTTCGGTGCAAGGAGGGACCAGAGGGGCGTGACTAAGTCAGACAGGTGCTCCGGGTAGGCAAGCTGGCTGGCACGACAGGTTACTTGGCAGGTGCTCCGGGTAGGCAAGCTGGCGGGCACGACAGGTAACTGGTAGGTGCTCCAGGTAGGCAGGCTGGCGGGCACGGCAGGTAACTGGCAGGTGCTCCAGGTAGGCAGGCTGGCGGGTAGAGCTGTTAGACAGACTGGCGAGCTGAACTGTAGACAGACTGGCTGGCTGGACTGTTAGACAGACTGGCGGGCTGGACTGTTAGACAGACTGCGGGACCTGAGGGCTGAAGCCAGTGTTAGCACACGGAACAACAACCTTGCACAGGCACCTCCATATTGGAGGAGGTGCATTATATAGGAGAAGTCCTCTGGCCATTGGTCGGGGACTCTTTAGGACAGCGTGTGCAGCCCCTTTAAGAGGGAGGGAGCGCGCGCCCTAAGCACAGTGCCCGGGAAGCTGCGCGCGTTGCGCCACAGCAGCAGGGGAGCAAGAAGACACCGGACCAGGACTGCAGCGGTGAGGGGAACGGCGTCTCTGCCTGGCAGGAGGCAGAGACACCGATGCTACAGCGGCGAAATCGCCGCCATTGACTTGCATTGGACCGCATAATATCTGCATGACTAAATGTACACATGCGGATATTATGCGATTCAATGCGTGGATGGTACCCGGGTCTGGAGAAGAGGAGACTCTCCTCCAGACCCGGGTACCATAGTACCTGTAAGTAAAAAAAGAATTAAAATAAAAAATAACCTTATACTCAACTTCCGATGGCCCCCACTGTGCTCCCTACCTCGCTGCTGGCTCCATGGCGGGTACCGGTAATGTAAAAGAACCTTCCATGATGTCAGCGGTCATGTGTCACATGACCGCTGACGTCATGGAAGGTCCTTTTACATTACCGGTACCCGCCACGGAGCCAGCAGCGACGCCGGGAGCAGACCGAGGCCGCAGTAAGGTGAGTATGAGGTTATTTTTCATTTTTTATATTATTATTATTTATTTATTCCATGGCGCTTTACATGTGAAAAAGGGGTATCTATAGCAAAAACAATTACAATAATCTTGAACACAATGTGACAGCGACTGGTACAGGAGGAACGAGGACCCTGCCCGCGAGGGCTCACAATCTACAAGGGATGGGTGAGGATACAGTAGGTGAGAGTAGAGCTGGTCATGCAGCAGTGGTTACTGCAGGTTATAGGCTTGTTGGAAGAGGTGGGTCTTCAGGCTCCACGGTCGACGAGAGTCTGATGTGTTGGGGTAGAGAGTTCCAGAGTAGGGGGGAAGCTTGGGAGAAATCTTGTATGCGATTGTGGGAAGAGGAGATAAGAGGGGAGTAGAGAAGGAGATCTTGTGAGGATCGGAGGTTGCGTGCGGGTATGTAACGGGAGACTAGGTCAAAGATATATGGAGGAGACAGGTTGTAAATGTCTTTGTATGCCATGGCTAGGGTTTTGAACTGGAGTCTCTGAGCAATGGGGAGCCAGTGAAGAGATTGACAGAGAGGAGAGGCCGGGGAATAGAGGGGGAACAGGTGGATTAGTCGGGCAGTAGAGTTTAGGATGGATTGGAGGGGTGCGAGAGTGTTGGAAGGGAGGCCACAGAGCAGGAGGTTGCAGTAGTCAAGGCGGGAGATGATGAGGGCGTGCACTAGTGTTTTTGCAGATTCATGGTTGAGGAATGTGCGGATCCGGGAGATATTTTTGAGTTGGAGTCGACAGGAAGTGGAAAGGGCTTGGATATGTGGTTTGAAGGAGAGTTCAGAGTCCAGGGTTACCCCAAGGCAGTGAGCTTGAGAGACTGTGGAGAGTGGGCAGCCATTGACGTTAATAGATAGGTCAGTTGGGGGGGGTTGAATGAGATGGGGGAAAGATGATGAATTCTGTTTTGTCCATGTTAAGTTTTAGAAATCTAGCAGAGAAGAAGGATGAAATAGCGGACAGACATTGTGGGATTTTGGTTAGTAAGGAGGTGATATTGGGTCCAGAGAGGTAGATCTGTGTGTCATCAGCATAGAGGTGATAATGAAAGCCATGAGACTCTATGAGCTGTCCCAGGCCTAAGGTGTAGATTGAGAAGAGTAGGGGTCCTAGAACTGAACCTTGGGGGACACAGACAGATAGGGAGCGAGATGAGGAGGTGGTGTGTGAGTGGGAGACACTGAATGTCCTGTCTGTTAAATATGAGGAGATCCAGGATAGGGCCAAGTCTGTGATGCCGAGAGATGAGAGAGTTTGTAGTAAGAGGGAATGGTCCACTGTGTCGAAGGCAGATGACAAGTCTAGGAGGAGGAGGACAGGGTAATGTCGCTTGGATTTGGCGGTTAGTAGGTGATTGGTGACTTTAGTCAGTGCAGTTTCAGTAGAATGGTGTGGTCGGAAACCAGATTGTAGGTGGTCGAAGAGGGAGCAGGAGGAGAGGTGGGAGGACAGTTCAGAACAGACGTGTTGTTCCAGTAGTTTTGAGGCATAGGGGAGAAGTGATATGGGGCAATAGCTAGTCAGAGAGGATGGGTCAAGGGAAGGCTTTTTGAGGATGGGTGTGATTGAGGCATGTTTGAAGCATGAGGGGAAGACACTAGTTGTTAGTGACAGGTTGAAGAGGTGGGCTAGGGTTGGGATGAAGATAGTGGTAAGGTTTGGGATGAGGTGGGACGGGATTGGGTCAAGTTTACAGGTGGTGAGGTGTGATTTGGAGAGTAAAGAGGAAAGTTGATCTTCCGTAATGGTGGAGAAGGTGGTTTTGGAGGAGGAGGGTTGAGTAGGTGTGGGGAGGGGCTGTGGGGGCTTTAGGCAAAAGCTTTGTCTGATGGTATCAATTTTCTGCTTGAAGAATGAGGCAAAGTCTTTGGTTGAAATAAGAGGAGAGGGAGGAGGCACTGGGGGACGGAGGAGAGAATTGAAGGTGTTGAATAGTTGTTTGGGGTTGTGAGACAGGGAGGATATGAGAGATGTGAAGCATGTTTGTTTTGCTGTAGTGAGTGTGGACTTGAAGGTAGTGAGGGACTGTTTGAATGCGGTGAAGTGCTCATTGGAGTGGGACCTTTTCCATCTACGCTCAGCAACCATGGAGGCCCGTCGCAGTTCTTTAGTTAGGCTAGTGTGCCAGGGTTGTCTATTGATTGTGCGAGCTTTGGTTCTAGTTCTAGTTCTTTTTTTTTTTTTAACACTATGTTGGTCACATAATATAAATCCATGCCGGTTGCATGGATTTATATTGTGTGACCAACATTCAAGCACTTTTCCAAGTGAGGCTAAAATCGCATGGAAAGGCGCTTGACAACCCGCATGCGAAATTGCATGCTAAAAACGCTGGTCCCTGGCAGAAAAAAACACATGTAAAATCCGCATGCGTTTTTTCTGCCAGGGAGATGCAGAAACGCTCAGGAAAAATCTGGAGCATTTCTGCATCGTGGGCACATAGCCTAAAGGTGGCCTTGGAGTCCCTACGCTATTTGCTCGTGAGACAGTTTCGCTTGGTAATGGACCATTCACCCTTGGACTGGATGAGAAATGCCAAGGAGAGGAATGCCCAAGTCACCAGATGGTTTCTGTCACTGCAAAATTTTAGCTTCTTGTGGAACATTGAGCTAGGAAGTCACAAGGGAATGCGGATGCCCTGTCACGGGCACCCTGTATGGTGACAGATGTTCAACCTCATAAGTTTGAAAAAAGGGAGGGGATATGTAAGACAGTGAGGGGGATCATATGTGAGGGCCGGTATGTGTCCCCCAGGATGTGCATAGAGGCATATTGAACCCGCTGGAGTGCATGGCAATCACAGACACACCTGTCATTGCTGTGCAAAATAAAAGTAAACGTGGACTTTGTCAAGCTATTTAAGAAAACCTGAGATGGGCTTTTATTTTTGGAGGGGTCTACAGGATTGGTAGTGGGATCAACTTCTCCCTCCACTTGGGAGTAGCCCATGTCCACAAAACCCATTTAAAAACTTTCAGTTGAGCTTTGGGTGTGCCAGTGTTTTGTTTGCAGCTTGAGAGCAGGAGCTCTCTGTAGCACAGGTCTGTGTGAGACTGAACATAGGCCAGAGGAAGCAAAGCCATTGACGCACCCTTGAGTCTTACGGTGGTGTAGTCGCCCACGGCAATGGAGTGTTATGGACTGTGACGGATGATCTGGCTGCGATCCGGAGGATAAAGATTGCCTTTTTGTTGGTGAGTTGCCAAAATAAAAGACTTTTAAGTTGGAATAACCTTGGTCACTGCCTCTTTACCGCACTGTGTGAACACTGCTGCATTACAAATGGCATCATGCTTGATGATGTAAGATTTGCATGCAGCTGCTTGGCCATGGAACCCTGTAATGACTGTAACGCAGTCATATATGAGTGTGTGTGAGATACGGCGCTGCTATGAATGACTCTGACTCCGATAGGTTACCAAATGAGCTTCTTTTTTATATAACTTGCAATAAATGACTTTTTGTGTATTTTCTCTTCTAAACAAGGTATGGGCTACAACAGCCAAGAATCACAAATACAACTTAAAAAGCCAGAGAGATCCCAAGTGCCAGCTTCACAGTAAGGAGCAGGACTACCCCCAGGCTATACCACTCCCAACCTTATCTAGCACAGGGCCTACCCGTAATTCTACCGTGACCGTGACACATGCTCCTCTCAGGAATACAATCTTACACCCGCCTCCATTACAATAGATTCCGGGTACCCTGTTTCCCCTTGATAGATATATATATATATTTACACGACGATCATTTGAACCAACACGGTGCACTGTCCTGTGTGTGAGCACTCAGGGCGGACGCCTTAACAGAATATCCTCAAACAGAAAACTGGACTTGTTATTCTGACTCCAGCCTCTGGATTTGATCAGCTTCCTAGGTCACCAATTCTGTTACAGGAGCAGAAACAGGTTCAGATCAATCCCAGTATTTCACGGAGCTCTCCTATGGCGTCCACGTTTACCAGTCTCGATATACTGGAGTTCACACAGTCTCCATCAGTCCATCTATATTCTCATTAATAGCAATGTTCCTTGTGAAGCTGTGAATCCTATCTAGCTCTCCCTTATTAACTAAACAGTCGGTGACCGGTCACACATTAGAGTTTACTCGCGGAGCCTCTCCCTCTGTATCACAATTTGGGTCACTTATAGGCTCCCAATCATCCGTGTCTCAACTGCAGGACCACTCTTCAAAATCACCTCAGGGAAAACGACCGGTTTTCTCTAC
This sequence comes from Phyllobates terribilis, assembly GCF_046119375.1. Lineage (NCBI taxonomy): Eukaryota > Metazoa > Chordata > Amphibia > Anura > Dendrobatidae > Phyllobates > Phyllobates terribilis. The sequence continues at coordinate 13,161,408 of NW_027362761.1, read as the reverse complement.
TTCCTGTTTTCAGTGTTTCCTTCTCTTGTTCAATGGTGACCTCTAGTGGCTGAACTAAGTTATTGCGGCATCATATCTTAAAACAGAAAACATTAACATACTACTACCCCATGCTGTGAAGATCCCTGTGTACATTTTTGTGCTGATGTTAATGCTACAAAAAGTATTGAATCAGCAGAATATTGAAGACTTACATGTACTCGGGGACCCCACTCTATAACCATAATTTAATTCAGTGAGCTCTTTAGAATGGACTATTCTTTTACAAATGTTTGTAAAAGCAGACTTTTATCCCATAGTGAGCTGCTTTTAGAATTTAGATGGGTGATAAGCATTAGCTATGGTATTGCCTGACCTGTCTCTTTTAGGGTCTCAGGATAGATGGGGAACTCACAGGTGGAAGTGAGTTGACAATTGAGCAACGGGACCAGGAACTGTTACGGCTGATTATATGAAGTCATGAGAATGGGTTGTTGGTCCCTTATAGGATACCAGTGCATGGGATAATGACAACACAATGGATACTGTCTGTGATGTGAGATATTGCCGGTCGTTTCCTCTTTAATCCCCAGAATTGGTGGTGATGGGTGAGGAGCTCTCCGCTGCCATACTGCTGTAATGCCTTTTTCTGAGAGTGCCCATGTCAGAAGCATGATGCTCCAAAAAGGCAATATCGTGACTTTGTGGCATTTATCTCATTGCCTTGATGACACCTCTTCATTTTGTTATCAAGGACCTGGGCTAGTAACATCTCTATAGGTTACCAGTGCATGTAATGTTGTCCTAGGTGTATTGATGGTGATGTCATAAAGAGCAATAACAGTAACATTTAAGGGGTTGTCCAGGTTTGACACAAAAGTCTGCAGCCACTATATGTGACTGTATCTATGAATCCTCCCAGTGTGCGCTGTCAGGATTCTTCTGTGTAGGTGGCGAAATCAGGCGGTCATGTGACCGCAGGTATGCGATACAGTGCCGCCGCTGCCAATTTCTATTGAAGAGCGTTGTGTGCGTGTAGACCCTCACTGCAGCCAGCACAGTCACAGGCACAGCTGACTGTGTGAGGCTGAGGGGACAGGCACGCAAACACGCAACAGCTGATGGCAGTGCGCAGTCACCTGTTTTCTGCTTCTCTTCCACAAATCCTGCTCAGCAGTGGTCTAAAGCTGATTGGCTGCAATGCCGCCAATCAGCCTTAGTTTTCTTTGTGTGACCTCACAGCAAGGAGCTGTGATGTGATTGGTCAAGATTAGTGTTGAGCGAGCATGCTCGACACTGCTCGGTACTCGGCCGAGCATCTCACTACTCGGGATGTTCGGCGAGCACCGAGCATTTCCGGGTTACTCGGGCGGGAGCTCGGGTCTCCGCCCTGCATGTTTGGCGCTCTTTACAGAGCCAATGAACATGCAGGGATTGCCAGCCAGTCACTGTAATGCCGCAGCCATGTTGTTTGTGGGCATTACAGTGATTGGCAGGCCGCACAGCGTCACCTCGAGTATTTAAAACCGGGCGCCGCCATCTTGGACACAGTTGCTCCGGATCAGTCAGTGTAGGGCAAGTGCTGCTGAGCTAGGGAGAGATTTATACTGTGAAATAGGTAGTGTAGGGTCTCTAAAGCCTGCAAATTCAAACAAACAGTCCATCTGAGGACTAATAACCATCCCAGATATCAGGCAGGCAGGCAGGCAGGCAGGCTGTATAGGAGACGCAGTGGTTATACCAACAAACACTGCATTACAGTCCTGTGTGCTGCTTCTCAAATTTCTAGACTTATCCCCCGGTCTCAGGGGCCAGGAAAAATCCTTTTTTTTTCATCTGAAATCTCTTTTTCTTTTTTTTTTTCCTCAGTCAGACTGTACAAATACCTGTCTTATAAACCTTTTGGTATTGAGTGTGTCTGTGAGTGTTCAGACACAAATATATCTGTTTAAAAGTCTCGACCGCATACTCCTCCTCACCCTTATGCTCCTTCCTCCCACCATGCCGAGTGTCGTCAGACAGCAACTGATCTCACATTTGGACACTCTGAAGAGCTGTTCACTGGTCCATTCCATATTTGGGCCCCTCGCCTGCTCCGCTTGAAGTGGTGGAAGAGGAGATCCCATGTAGCGATGGCCAAATATTTGAACAGCCACGGCCACAGGAAGGCGACGCTGTCAATTTGTCACAAGAGGTGGACGATGACGAGACACAATTGCCACGAAGTGAGGAGGAGGACCGTGGTGCGGAAGTGGAAGAGGAGGAGGTGGTGGATGATCTAGTAACTGACCCAACGTGGCAGGAGGACACGCAGAGTGAGGCCAGCAGCACACAGGGGGAGGGAGGCAGAGTACCTCAACAGGCAGGAAGAAGCAGTGTGGTGGTCGTAGACAGAAGGCGGGCAACCGTTCCCCATAACACCAACACGAGGGACGTTGCCAGTACAACCGGTAGGTCTTCCAGAGTCTGGAACTTTTTTAAAGACTCTGCTGATAACCCCAAAAAGGTCATTTATACCACCTGCCAGGACAGCATCAGCAGGGGTGACAAAACTACCAGCCTGACCACCACCAGCATGATCAGGCACATGTCAGCAAAGCACCTGACTTTGTGGGGCGAACCCCAGGGTCCACGACCAGTGTCAGCGGGTGTCACCACTGCTTCTTCCGCTGTTGTGTGTGTAAGAGAACCCCCTGTTGTGCGTGCAAGGCAATCCCCTGTCCATACTGCATGCAAAGATGCCCCCTCCTCTCAGTCTTCACTTGTTATGGCAGTTTCTCAAAAAACAGCATCAACGTCCACGTCCCACCGCAGCGTTCAATTGTCCATATCCCAGACCTTTGAACGAAAGCGCAAATTCGCAGCCAACGCCCCACAGGCCATAGTCCTAAATTCTCGCATTTTACGACTGCTTGCGTTGGAAATGCTGCCTTTTAGGCTGGTGGAGACGGAATCCTTCTGCAACCTTATGGCGGTGGCCGACCCTCGGTACTCGGTCCCCAGCCGACACTATTTTGCCCGGTGTGCCATCCCCGCACTACACAAGCACGTGTCCCAAAACATCTGCCGTGCCCACACCAACGCAGTTACTGGGAGAGTCCACCTGACAACGGACACGTGGACAAGTGCTTGTGGCCAGGGACGGTACATCTCCCTGACAGCACACTGGGTAAACATAGTGGAAGCCGGGACCCTATCGGACCTTGGGACGGAACACATCCTCCCCACACCGAGGATTGCGGGCCCTATGTCAGTCAGAGTTGCCCCCACAGTGTACAGCTCCTGCGCATCATCCTCCTCCTCCTCCTCATGTTCAGCCTCTATCTCAGATATCACCACATTAGTTACAAGCTGGAAACACTGCAGCACTGCCTCAGCCAAGCGGCAACAGGCTGTGCTGAAACTTATAAGCTTAAGTGATAAACCTCACACTGCTTGTGAGTTGTGGACAGCTGTGAAAGAGCAGGCAGATCTGTGGCTGAGACCGCTGAACCTACATCCAGACATGGTCGTGTGTGACAATGGCCGTAACCTGGTGGCGGCTGTGAGGCGAGGCGAGATCACACACGTACCATGTCTGGCTCATGTGCTTAACCTCGTGGTTCAGCGGTTTCTTAAATCGTACCCCGAGTTGCCAGATCTGCTCGTCAAAGTACGCCGCCTGTCAGCTCATTTTCGGAAGTCGGCTACAGCTTCCGCCGCCCTTGTTGTGTTGCAGCAGCGTTTGCAGCTTCCGGCACACCGACTGGTGTGTGATGTCCCCACACATTGGAACTCTACCCTCCACATGTTGAAAAGGATTTGTGAGCAGAAGAGAGCAGTTGTGGAGTACCAGCTGCAACAAGGCCGTCGATATTCAGGTCAGACTCCACACATAAGACCTCAGGAGTGGACCTGGATGTCTGCATATGTACCATCTTGACAAACTTTGAGGAGTCCACCAAGATGGTGAGTGGCGATGACGCCATCATTAGCGTCAGCATCCCACTTGTCTGTCTTTTGCAACGCTCTCTGCAGAGAATTAAAGAGGAGGCATTGCAGCCAGAGTATGATGAGATGGATCAAGAAGCCGTAGCAGGCGATTACACACAGCCCAGCCTCATCTCATTCCAACGTGCATTGGTGGACAATGAGGGAGAGGAGGAGGAGAAGGAAGAACAGAAGCTGGTATCATGCGCTGTAGACAGTAGTAACTGTACAACTGTCATACCGTCGGTTCAGTGTGGGTGGCCTGAGGACAGGGGGGAGGAAGAGGAGGAGGAGAGCATGGTCAGTCGTCATCTTGGTGAGGATACGGAAGTCTTGCCCGTTACCAGTCTGGCATGCATGGCTGACTTAATGTTACGCTGCCTTAACCATGACCCTCGCGTTGTCAAAATGTTGGGTGACAGTCATTACTGGTTGGTGACACTTTTAGACCCCCGCTACAAGGAGAACTTTCACTCTCTTATTCCTGAGGTGGAGAGGTCTACAAAAATGGGGCAGTACCAGAAGGCCCTTGCTGCAGAACTGTTAAAAAAATTCCCATCTGAACACGCTAGCGGCAGAGGTCACAGTTCGTTGCCCAACCAAGGCGTACAGGCGAGAGAGACGTAACTCCAATCCAGCAGAGGCAGGGGAACACTGTCAACGTTCTGGGACAGTTTTCTGAGACCCGCCCAGCTTACAGGCCCTGAGGCGCGGGGTACTCTCACAAGGAGTGGAAAGTTTCAAAAGATGGTGAGGGAGTACCTTGCCAACCGTACCAGCGTCCTCCGTGGTTCCTCTGTGCCTTTTAATTATTGGGTATCCAAGCTGGACACTTGGAATGAACTTGCTCTGTGTGCCTTGGAGGTCCTGGCCTGCCCTGCCGCTATCGTGTTATCGGAGCGTGTTTTTAGTGCCGCTGGGGGAATTATAACTGATAAGCACACTCGCCTGTCAACTGACAATGCTGACAAGCTGACCCTTATCAAAATGAACAAGGGCTGGTTGGGCCAGACTTCTCATCACCACCAAATGACAGCAGAGTAACATAAAGTCCAATCCACTGTGTTATTTCGGGAGGTGTATTCCCATGCACCGCTTCACACCCACACATGGGTATACGCTTCCTCATTTCGGCTGTTTTTTGCTCTTCTCCTTATCCTCAGCCTCCACCACCACTATACCACCAGGGTGACCGTGGTCCGTGTTGCCAGCATTGCAAGTTCCTCCGTCCTAATTTTTGGCAGGTTTTGCTTGAAAGGCATAGGCAAAGGCTATGGGAGACCCACTCCCCAATAATGGGAATAATGTTATTAATATGCTGTACTACATGGCTCTTGTAAGGGGCATTGCAAGTTCCTCCGTCCAAATTTTTGGCAGCTTTTGCTTGGAAGGCATAGGCAAAGACTATGGGAGACCCACTCCCCAATAATGGGAATAATGTTTTTAATATGCTGTACTGCATGGCTCTTGTAAGGGGCATTGCAAGTTCCTCCGTCCAAATTTTTGGCAGCTTTTCCTTGGAAGGCATAGGCAAAGACTATGGGAGACTTACTCCCCAATAATGGGAATAATGTTTTTAATATGCTGTACTGCATGGCTCTTGTAAGGGGCATTGCAAGTTCCTCCTTCCTAATTTTTGGCAGCTTTTGCTTGGAAGGCATAGGCAAAGACTATGGGAGACTCACTCCCCAATAATGGGAATAATGTTTTTAATATGCTGTACTGCATGGCTCTTGTAAGGGGCATTAAAATCGTCTTGTTAAGCTACTGTGACCTCCACATCTCTTCCAAGGGTCATTCATATTGTTTTTTTTATTCCACTGCGACCTCCACCACTCTTCCAAGGGGCATTGATATTGTCTTTTTATTCCACTGGGACCTCCACGTCTCTTCCAAGGGGCATTAAAACCGTCTTGTTAAACTACTCTGAACTCCACGTCTCTTCCAAGGGGCATTAAAATCGTCTTGTTAAGCTACTGTGACCTCCACGTCTTTTCCAAGGGTCATTGATATTGTCTTTTTATTCCACTGGGACCTCCACCACTCTTCCAAGGGGCATTGATATTGTCTTTTTATTCCACTGCGACCTCCACCACTCTTCCAAGGGGCATTGATATTGTCTTTTTATTCCACTGTAACCTCCACCACTCTTCCAAGGGGCATTGATATTGTCTTTTTATTCCACTGGGACCTCCACGTCTCTTCCAAGGGGCATTAAAACCGTCTTGTTAAACTACTCTGAACTCCACGTCTTTTCCAAGGGGCATTAAAATCGTCTTGTTAAGCTACTGTGACCTTCACGTCTCTTCCAAGGGTCATTGATATTGTCTTTTTATTCCACTGGGACCTCCACCACTCTTCCAAGGGGCATTGATATTGTCTTTTTATTCCACTGCGACCTCCACCACTCTTCCAAGGGGCATTGATATTGTCTTTTTATTCCACTGTAACCTCCACCACTCTTCCAAGGGGCATTGATATTGTCTTTTTATTCCACTGGGACCTCCACGTCTCTTCCAAGGGGCATTAAAACCGTCTTGTTAAACCACTCTGAACTCCACGTCTCTTCCAAGGGGCATTAAAACCGTCTTGTTAAGCTACTGTGACCTCCACGTCTGTTCCAAGGGGCATTAAAACCGTCTCGTTAAACCACTCTGAACTCCACAGCTCTTCCAAGGGGCATTGAAATGTTGTTTTTAATTACCTCTAACCTCCACGACTCTTCCAACGGGCATTGCATTTCCTCCTAATTTTAGTCAGCTTTTGCTTTTCAATGCATAGGCGAACACTAAGGGAGACCCACTCCCCAATAATGGGTAGAAGGTTTTTAGTACGCTGTAATCCACGTCTGTTTCAAGGGGCATTGCAGTTCGTCATAATTTTTGGAAGCCTTCCATTCACTGCTTAGGCCAACAGTGTACAGGAGACCCAGTTGCTATAAATGGAAAAAACGGTTTAGTTAAGGCCCTCTGACCTCCATGTCACTTTCAAGGGGCATTGGAGTGCCTCAAAAGACATGTGTGGTTGACTGGCCTGATATTGATGTGAATGGTCCCTGTTCCTCCTGCTCTTTCTCCTTTGCCACCACCTCATCCACCATTCATCACCTGAAGCTTTGTTTTAACGGGAGTCATAGAACTGGGATAGCAGCAGGAAAACATCCAGCAATCCTCGGTGGAGGTAGGATATGCGCCAAAACGCTGACCACCTCAGGCCTAGATGCTACTACATACATGCGCTTGCATTCCAAGGAACAGAATGCTAAGGAGATGGATGGCCTCATGATCATGAATAATTTACTCGTTGTGTAGGAGGCCGACCACTGCTGCTGTCTACCTTCTGAACTTTGTGTTGAAGCCTGATTGACCCAGGACCCGCAATCCTCTATGTCTGGAGGACATGTTGCATCCCAGTGTCCAATTGTGTCCCAGCTTTCACAATATTAACCCAGTGTGAAGGCGTCAGTGAGATGGACCATCCCTGGCCACATTCACTTGTCCATGTGTTTGTGGTTAGGTTGTCCTTCCCACTAAATGCACTGGGGAGGTTTTGGTAATTTTTGGTATGCGCGCTTGTGTATAAGGCGCACCGGGACAAACAGGGGCGGCTGGGGACCGAGTATGGACACCCGGCCACCCCCTGGCGGCTGGGGACCAAGCGTGGACACCCGGCCGCCTGGCGGCTGGGGACTGAGTATGGATACCAGGCCGCCGACGCAGCCATGACGTGGTGGCCAGATTCCGCCTCCACATGCCTAAAAGGCCCAATTTCAAGTGCAAGCAAGCAAGCAGTATGGTATTGCAGCCTGGGGGTGGGTGGGTGGCAGGCTGCATACTTGCGCTTGCATTGCAAGGAATGGGGGAGGTACAATTGAACACTGCCCTGGGACAAGGACTTGCATGGGGATAGTTGCAAGTCTGCATCTTCTGATGCGGCAAGGATCACTTCTGATGGGCACACTTTTAGGCAGTGACCTGGGTGTCAGAGATGCTTCCAGGGGACTTCCCCATGCTGTTCCCATGTCTTTTCAGCACTGTATGCATGTGTAACACAGCAGATGGCCAGATAAGGTTGTAAAATGTTAAAATGACATTTCCTGGTGAATGCATTTGTCACGGTTGAAAGCAATACAAAAGTGCAAAAACGCATAAAAAATGCTACTTGTGAACATAGCCCAAGGTGTGGAGGAGTATTTTTGTTTTTGGTTATTTATTTTACCTTACACACAAGTCTTTACCCTGGAAAGGAACTTCCTTAACATATTTCACAGGAAAACAGTTTCAGTTTCGTTTTTGAACGTTTTATTGTGAGCCCGTAAAAGTGGCTTAATACCTCTGACCACGTTGTTGACAGCAGTGACCTGGGGGTCAGAAATGCTTCCTGGGGCGATCCCCATGCTGTCCCCATGTCATTTGAGCACTGTCACTATCATTTTGGGCACTTTTTAGGCTTTCTACAGACTGCCGGGGGTGCCGCCGCAAAAATTCTTGGGTCTCCCATAGACTAACATTGGGCTTGTTGCTCGGGTCGAGCACCTGAGTATCACGGTGAGCTCGGCCCGAGCTTCGAGCACCCGAGCATTTTAGTGCTCGATCAACGCTAGTCAAGATCCTATCCAAGCAGCACAGCAATATTGTATAGAGGAGCAGAGGGACAACGTTGATGACTGCAGTGTGTTCTGTAAATAAAATATATCATGCCTGCAGCCTTACTAGTTCTCCAGCCAGTGAGGCAATTAGAGGAGGGGGGCCCTCATGCAATCTAAAGATGGCACAGGGGAGTGGGCCCTCAGTAAATATCTAATTTCCCGTGGGCCCCCTCCCCCACTGTTTCACCTAGGGGCGGACAGTGATAGCTTTGGGGCCCTGTGCAAGAAATGTGTCTGGGCCCCCCTCCCTGCCCGGCATGCCGCTTATTAGGGCAATCTGGCAGTGAGTCCCCCTGAGCATCGAGCTCCAAGCAACAAGCCAGGTTACCCTCATTACTGTCTCCCTGCAAGCTGGGGTGTGCATAAAGATCACAGGGCCACATAGCAAAAATTCTATTTGGGCCCCTCCACACCTCTAAAAAAATATATGTATTTTTTTTCACTGACATGGAGATATATACACACACATATATCCATACATATACACAGATATACCGTACATACACATACCATAAATACACATATACCATACATACACATTCATACAGTATATACACACAACATTATAATTATATATATTATATATATATTGTATAATATATATATATATATATATATATATATATATATATATATACAGTACAGACCAAAAGTTTGGACACACATTCTCATTTAAAGATTTTTCAGTATTTTCATGACTATGAAAATTGTACATTCACACTGAAGGCATCAAAACTATGAATTAACACATGTGGAATTATATACTTAACAAAAAAGTGTGAAACAACTGAAAATATGTCTTATATTCTAGGTTCTTCAAAGTAGCACCTTTTGCTTTGATGACTGCTTTGCACACTCTTGGCATTCTCTTGATGAGCTTCAAGAGGTAGTCACCGGAAATGGTCTTCCAACAATCTTGAAGGAGTTCCCAAAGATGCTTAGCACTTGTTGGCCCTTTTGCCTTCACTCTGCGGTCCAGCTCACCCCAAACCATCTTGATTGAGTTCAGGTCTGGTGGCTGTGGAGGCCAGGTCATCTGGCGTAGCACCCCATCACTCTCCTTCTTGGTCAAATAGCCCTTATACAGCCTGGAGGTGTGTTTGGGGTCATTGTCCTGTTGGAAAATAAATGATGGTCCAACTAAACGCAAACCGGATGGAATAGCATGCCGCTGCAAGATGCTGTGGTAGCCATGCTGGTTCAGTATGCCTTCAATTTTGAATAAATCCCCAACAGTGTCACCAGCAAAGCACCCCCACACCATCACACCTCCTCCTCCATGCTTCACGGTGGGAACCAGGCATGTAGAGTCCATCCGTTCACCTTTTCTGCGTCGCACAAAGACACGGTGGTTGGAACCAAAGATCTCAAATTTGGACTCATTAGACCAAAGCACAGATTTCCACTGGTCTAATGTCCATTCCTTGTGTTTTTAAGCCCAAACAAGTCTCTTCTGCTTGTTACCTGTCCTTAGCAGTGGTTTCTTAGCAGCTATTTTACCATGAAGGCCTGCTGCACAAAGTCTCCTCTTAACAGTTGTTGTAGAGATGTGTCTGCTGGTAGAACTCTGTGTGGCATTGATCTGGTCTCTAATCTGAGCTGCTGTTAACCTGCGATTTCTGAGGCTGGTGACTCGGATAAACTTATCCTCAGAAGCAGAGGTGACTCTTGGTCTTCCTTTCCTGGGGCAGTCCTCATGTGAGCCAGTTTCTTTGTAGTGCTTGATGTTTTTGCAACTGCACTTGGGGACACTTTCAAAGTTTGCCCAATTTTTCGGACTGACTGACCTTCATTTCTTAAAGTAATGATGGCCACTCATTTTTCTTTACTTAGCTGCTTTTTTCTTGCCATAATACAAATTCTGACAGTCTATTCAGTAGGACTATCATCTGTGTATCCACCTGACTTCTGCACAACACAACTGATGGTCCCAACCCCATTTATAAGGCAAGAAATCCCACTTATTAAACCTTGTTGAGGGAGAAGATACCTATGACACGATTCCTTCCAGTCCTTATCTTTCTGTCCGATAATACTCTGCACTGTTAGTTCAGGGAGTTTATCTGACCTGTGTTTAGTTTCTCTCCTGATCTGAATTCTGTTCAGTTGCCCTCTGTCAGATCCAGATAACACACCACCTTTCTCTTCAGCCAGACTACAATAACAAGTTCTCCACGATCTCCCTGGGGCTCTGCTAAAACACTCCCTGTCTCCTGTGACTGTGTTAACCCCTCTAGTTGCTGGATGCTTCTGAAGCAACAGCACTACTTCTGCATGTCACACTGCCCTCCTTTTTGAGTCTCGTCCTCGACATTCGTCTTAATTGGTCAATCTAACCAATTCTGAGACACTGGTAAAAGTTGAATAACTATATATACAAATTGTCATTGTCAAATTGGTCTAACATTCATAAACATTGATAACAATCTATTCTTACGACCTTTTTCTTGTAGGACACCAGATCGATCACCAGATCTGAATTGGACTTCATTGTACTCCTTGGTACAAACTCTGGAGCCTCGGGACTTAGTTCACTCTACTGAGGATGGTACATCCCTCTCCTTGCTGGTCCGAGAAATACAACGGTGTGCTCTTCCTCATCGGAACTTTCAAGGTCACTATCCAACTCCGGAGCTTCAGTCTGTGGTGGTCCCTTAGTCGATCTCAGTCCATGTCGGTCTGCTTCTGGGAAGTCTTGTTGTGGTGGGAGATAATCACAGCGTAGTAATAAATTCCGATGGACTATTCTGGTTTTCTTGTGCCCTCTTTCCAATCGGATTTCATACAATAGACTGTCATCGGTTTTCCTCTTTATGACCACATACACCTTGTCTTCCCAGTACGAACAAAGTTTTCCTGGACCACCTTTGTCACGTACGTTCTTGACTAGCACCCGGCTTCCCGATGCCAATTCTGCTCCATAACATTTTCGATCATAGTACTCCTTACTCTTGCTCTGTCCTTGTGTAACCACTCTGGATGCTATGTTGTATGCCTCTGCCATCTGTTCCTTCCATTTCCAAACGTACTACGGATACGTTCTGTAAGTCTCTGACACCGGAGTATCGATCATGACTTCGATTGGCAGTCTTGGCGATCGTCCATACAATAGGAAGAAGGGTGAGTAACCCGTTGCATCGCTCTTTGTACAGTTATAGGCATGTACCACTTTTGACAGAGAACTCTTCCAGTCTTTCTTCTCGTCTGCTGTAAAAGTGTGCAACATTGACAATGTCGGGTTAAAACGTTCCACTTGTCCATTACCCTCTGGGTGATAGGGCGTTGGGTGGGATCTCTCAATTCTACAGTACTTTCCTAGCTTGGCAAAGAGCTGGTTCTCAAATTCTCTTCCTTGGTCGTGGTGTAACCTCGCAGGGAATCCAAGCCTCCAAGCAAAATCATTGAAGATCTTCTCTGCCGCTGTTCGACCAGCTTTATTGGTGGTGGCATATGCTTGGGCAAATCGAGTAAATTGGTTCATCACCACCAATATGTATTCGTAACCACCCTTGCACGCCTCAAGATGTAGAAAGTTTATTGACACCATCTCAAGTGGATACGTAGTTTGGATGTTGCCCATAGGTGCCTGGGTTGATGTGTTGGGACGTTTATCTTTCAGACACCCACACTCCCTGGTCACGTACCTCTCAATATCTTTCTGCATGTATGGCCAGAAGAAACGTTCACAGATCAAGTTGGTTGTCCTTTCCACTCCAAGGTGTCCCAAGTTTTCATGGAGTTCTTTGAAGACCAACCTACGGAATACTCTGGGTAGTACCAACTGCCATTTTTGTCTTACTTTACGATACAGGATACCGTCTTCACTGAGGTAGAGCTTCGTCCATTCTTTAATTAAAACAGATACTGCTGGTGACTCATTGTCTCTCTCCCGTTTACTTGGAAACCGATTTTGGTCCACATAAAATAGTATTCTACCAATTATCTGATCTTCCCGTTGTGCTCTACGGATTTTTCCTTTTGGTAGGTGTTGTATGGACAGGGGGTGATCTTGTTCTCGCACTTTTCTGGTGGTTTCCACTGTCAACAGACACCACAATGGTGTGTCTTCCTCTTGATAAGCTTGCACTGCTTGGGTAGTGCTTTCAATTGCTTCCAGACTGACTTCCTCTGAGCATTCTTGCATTAACTTCTCAGGCTGTAGTGGCATTCTCGACAATCCGTCAGCATCCGCATTGCATTTTCCTTGGCCTGTACTTGATGCTGAAATTGAAGTCAGCTAGTTCAGCGACCCATCTCTGACCCGTTGCATTCAGTTTGGCTGTAGTGAGGACATAGGTCAAAGGGTTGTTGTCAGTGTATACTTCAAACTCTTTGCTGTAGTAGAGAATCTCTAAATCATTCACAGATAACCCATTTCAATGCCAGGAACTCCAATTTTCCGGAATGTAGATGGTAATTCTTCTCGGCTTCTGTCAATGTTCTAGAACCTTAACCGATGACTCTCAATTTTCCATCTTGATGCTGATACAGGGCAGCTCCCAGTCCAACTTGAGAAGCGTCACAATGAAGAACAAATGGTAAGTTGAAATCAGGATATCCCAAGATGGGTGGTTTTACCAGGTAGTCTACTAGTTCTTCCAATACCTCCTGGTGGTCTGCTGTCCAGAGAATGGGCTGTTAGGACGAAACGTCATTGTTTCTTTTAAGCCCGGTCCTACCTGTGTTCATTTTTTTCACCGTGGGTGTTGTTGACTCTATCGTACCCCCCAAAAGGAGGTATAGTGGGGCGACAATCCTGGAGAAGTTCCGAATGTAAGTACGATAGTAGGAGAGGAATCCTAAGATCTGCCTCAACTCCCTGACAGTAGAGGGCTGCTTGTCTTTTAAGGCCAGTACCAGAGCGATTTCTGCTGGGTCCATGGTATATACTTCTCCAGACAAAATTTTCCCTAGAAATCGGACTTGCCTTTCAAACAGTTCACACCTCTTTGGGATCAACTTAACTCGGTGTTGTTGATACCGCTATAATACGGCCCTCACGTGTTCAACATGCTCCTGGAAGGTTTTGGTGTGTACCACATTGTCATCCAAGTACCGCTGGCAGATATCGTCCCTCAATCCTTCCAAACAGATCTCCATGCTCCTCTGAAATTCTGCTGGAGCTGAACTGAGCCCAAACGGTATGCTGATCCACTCATATAACCCCCACGGTGTGATGAATGCGGTCAAGGATCTACTGGACTCTTCAACAAACCCTTGATGGTATGCTTTACCCTGATTGAGGAGAGAGAACCAGGTATTTCCTGATAGGCTATCCAGCATATCTTGAATCTTTGGTATCGGGTGCCAATCAGGTACTGACTTTCGGTTTAGTTCCTGGTAATCACAGCAGAGTCTCAACGTACCGTCCTTCTTCCTAACACAAACAATAGGCGAGGAATAAGACGACTTTGACTTTTGGACCCAAACTCTGTTGATTAGATCTTGTAAATACTCTTTCACTTCACGGTGTAATGGTTTCGGCACAGACATGTAACTTCTGGTTACTGGGGTCTTGTCTTTCAAATTGATTTTCAATTGCAACGACGGGATACAGCCTATATCAGAGTCATCTTTAGAGAATCCATGACACTCTTCTCTCAGCATCTGTTTTGCTATCGCTATATCTTCAGCACACAAGTGTTCCAGGGATACTACTGGGGGATCCCAGAACCCTGAGGTGGGCCGTGTAATTTCCTCCCCTGGGCAACTCCTGTTCCTTGGTGGGGAGACTGAATTCACGGTAGACCCCTGGGCGGGTCTCACACTGGCTGGATATACCATTTTAACGGTTTCAATGTGACCTAACACAGTCTTTCGATCCAGTCTAATTTTCGTGTCTCGTAGTATTCATCACTGGTACTGTCACTCGAGCAAACCCACCAGTAGGAATCGTAAGCACAGTCTCACCTTGAACTAGGCCTTCCAGGAGTTCTGAGGAGTCTTTTGGCACGAACAGTCTTTTCTGGACTTTTCTTCCCGGTTCTACCCGGACTCCACACCTCACTCCCACTATTTGGTTTGCAGGAATGATGGCTGGACGCCAGCCTACCTTGACTTCTTTTAGGTCCACTGTATTCTGTGCTTTCTTTACTCTATGAACCACATTTTCCGCCACCGCGTTGGGTATGGCAAGTGGTGTGGCAACTGCATCCACCACCAGCGTCCCTGACTTGTGTTTCGTGATGACCTCACTGATTACATTATAACCCAGGATAGGATCCTCTGCCACGTTCTGATCACTGGTCACAAGAAAAGGTACCAAAAGCTCAATGGTGTTGCTGTTCTTCATAGCCCGCAGTTGGAAAGTCACTTCTGCCCAGCCTATGAAAGGGATTTCGGTCTGGTTGACAGCTTTGCCGTGGAGTTCCCCTGGTCCTAAGAGTTCATTTAGCGACTGAAGGCAGGTATGTGGCAGGTAGCGCCTTCTCCATTCTTCATTTAAAAGACTCGCTTGGGCTCCTGTGTCCCACAGTGCTTTTACCAGGAGTCCATCTAGCTGGCACTGTATAAAGCACCTTTCAATAATTAGGCTGAAAAGGTTATCTTTACTGACCTAGGAATCCTCCTCCCAGGAGTACATCGTTTGACCGCCGCACTGGGCATTAAGTAACTAATGCCCCTGTCTCTCTTGCAGCTGTTGTAGACGGGAACACACTCTGGGATAGTACTAACGCAGCAGTTTTACCTCATGCTCCATTCTGGAGTTTGGTGAGATTTGGATTTGCTTCTGGGGCCTCCTCCATGTCGCGATTACTGGTTGCCCCGCACTGGCAACCTCCTGTCTTTTAACCCAAACGAACGTGACCATTGGCATTCCTTGGCATAATGTCCTTCCTCACCACATCTTAGACAGTGGACACACACCGTACTCTGATTTGATGAACGGCACGCTTCACAAGCCGGGTATCTTCTGTTTTGGAACCCACTCCTGGGTCTGAGGGATACAGGTTCTGGCCTAGAACTAATCAACTTTTTCACCTCAATCAACTTGGCTCGCAGTTCTCCTATTACTTCCTCCCAGTCAGCGCTGGCGGTCCTTTCTTTTGTTGGTGATTTTAGGTTCCCTCTCGGAAGTGGCACTGGAGGGTTTCCATGATGATCTTCAGACTGGCCACCAGGGGTCTCCAACTTCAGCTGACTCATTTTGGTGATTTCAGGAGCAGAGCCTTGGTTTAACTTCTGTTCGCTCTCTGACTCCAAACTAGCTGCCTCATTCATTTTTTCAATTAGGACTTCGTTCAGAATGCCAGGATCTTCTAGGTACTGTTTCAGCTGCAACTTGATGTCTTTGCTGATTAACCCCATTCCCAATGTTCTCAATAACTTCTTCTGGACTAGTCCAGCTTCAAACTTCTCCGCTTGTACATCCCTGGATGCAAACAACAGTCTATCCTTCAGTTCAATTGCTCTGAACAAGAAACTTTGAGGTGATTCATTATTTTTCTGTGAGAGGTTAATGAGTCGGTGGAACAATTCTGAAGTACTCTCTTCTTTATAGTGCCCTTTTAAAATCATCTTCCGCTGTTGCAAGGCCAATTGACTCTTCATTTCTAGCATACTATAGAGGCTCAGTCCTGGGCTGATCGCTTTCACCACCCCCTCGACGATCTCATCTGGCTGGTAGCCTTTCTGTAAGCCTGCATTGATCTGGTGCAACAAGTTCATATAAGACAGTATCTCTTTCTGTTCACACTCTCCAATCTGTCCCATGATCTTGAATTCTTTCCTTATGGTGATTTGTGGTGTTAGAATGGACTGTCTTCCTGATTTATCTAACCCGAGCAGGGTAAAAGTTCTGTCTGAGTCTGTCACCCGTTCAGAGGTTTTGGTCGATTCCTGCAGGGCAGTTAGGGCTTTGAATTGTTCTGTCAATTCCGATAGTTCTGTCTGCGGATGGAGATTCCCTCTTTGGTAATTGGTGCCACCCCTCCATCCTCCAACTTCAACCTGGATAGAAACGGTGTTAGCTCCTGGAGGAACGTCCCCGTGATGTCTTCAGCTTCTTTCTCCTCCAGCTCATCCATTTTTGCATTAATGGCAGCTAACAGTTGCCTGCGGTTGTGTGCTTTAGAAATCTGTTCTTCTGACATATTTATATGTTCTGCTACTGTTCTCAATTCTTCACAGGTTAACTGAAGAAGCAGCTCACTAATTCTGTCCATTTGTATTTCCACAACCATTGCTGCCAGCGAGTTTTTTTTAGGGCTGGTCCCCTTTAACTGGTGTAGCAGAGTTGAATTGAGGTACTGTGCTGCTGTGTTTTTCCCAGACACTTTTCCTATTCTCCCTCTACACGCTAATTCCAGCTCAGTATTCCCCGTACGGGCCACCAATGTTACACGCACGCTGCTAGGTTCCGATAGGGAGAGACGAGTTTCATGAATTCTTTGAAATCCTGGGGGAACCGTTACTCAGGGCGACCATAGGCAGCAGCTTCTCTCAGGCACACGATAGATTCAATTGCTGACCAGACACATCTGACAAGAGTCTTCAACAATTTAACAGTGGAATTTAATCTGAAGCACGGCTAGTGCAATTCAGGGATATTACAGCAACAATCTTCATTACAGTACAGTCTGAGTTTCTTGAGCAACCGGCTCCAGTAACAATACAGTAGTTTCTTCACAAGGCACAGTATTACAGTCTCTTCAGTAGCATAATTCAGCATCGATTAGATCTCTTAGCAGCACACTTCTATGCATACACAACCACAGGCTTTTCCTTGACAAGGACTCAATAGTACACAGCATTCTTTATCCTGCATGGAGATGGAGGGGGGGAGGGTTTGATGAGGGAGAAGATACCTATGACACGATTCCTTCCAGTCCTTATCTTTCTGTCCGATAATACGCTGCACTGTTAGTTCAGGGAGTTTATCTGACCTGTGTTTAGTTTCTCTCCTGATCTGAATTCTGTTCAGTTGCCTTCTGTCAGATCCAGATAACACACCACCTTTCTCTTTAGCCAGACTACAATAACAAGTTCCCCACAATGCCCCTTGGGGTTCTGCTAAAACACTCCCCGTCTCCTGTGACTGTTAACCCCTTTAGTTGCTGGATGCTTCTGAAGCAACAGCACTACTTCTGCATGTCATATAAAGAATGTGTGGTGCAGTATATAGAGGATGTGTCCCGTGTGGTGCAGTATATAGAGGATGTGTCCCGTGTAGTGCAGTATGTAGAGGATGTGTGGTGTAGTATATAGAGGATGTGTCAGCTCTCCTGTGTGGTGTAGTATATAGAGGATGTGTCAGCTCTCCTGTGTGGTGTAGTATATAGAGGATGTGTCAGCTCTCCTGTGTGGTGTAGTATATAGAGGATCTGTCAGCTCTCCTGTGTGGTGTAGTATATAGAGGATCTGTCAGCTCTCCTGTGTGGTGTAGTATATAGAGGATGTGTCAGCTCTCCTGTGTGGTGTAGTATATAGAGGATGTGTCAGCTCTCCTGTGTGGTGTAGTGTATAGAGGATGTGTCAGCTCTCCTGTGTGGTGTAGTATATAGAGGATCTCTCAGCTCTCCTGTGTGGTGTAGTATATAGAGGATGTGTCAGCTCTCCTGTGTGGTGTAGTGTATAGAGGATCTGTCAGCTCTCCTGTGTGGTGTAGTATATAGAGGATCTGTCAGCTCTCCTGTGTGGTGTAGTATATAGAGGATGTGTCAGCTCTCCTGTGTGGTGTAGTATATAGAGGATGTGTCAGCTCTCCTGTGTGATGTAGTGTATAGAGGATCTGTCAGCTCTCCTGTGTGGTGTAGTATATAGAGGATGTGTCAGCTCTCCTGTGTGGTGTAGTATATAGAGGATGTGTCAGCTCTCCTGTGTGGTGTAGTGTATAGAGGATCTGTCAGCTCTCCTGTGTGGTGTAGTATATAGAGGATCTGTCAGCTCTCCTGTGTGGTGTAGTGTATAGAGGATCTGTCAGCTCTCCTGTGTGGTGTAGTATATAGAGGATGTGTCAGCTCTCCTGTGTGGTGTAGTATATAGAGGATGTGTCAGCTCTCCTGTGTGGTGTAGTATATAGAGGATCTCTCAGCTCTCCTGTGTGGTGTAGTATATAGAGGATGTGTCAGCTCTCCTGTGTGGTGTAGTGTATAGAGGATCTGTCAGCTCTCCTGTGTGGTGTAGTATATAGAGGATCTGTCAGCTCTCCTGTGTGGTGTAGTATATAGAGGATGTGTCAGCTCTCCTGTGTGGTGTAGTATATAGAGGATGTGTCAGC
Organism: Phyllobates terribilis; assembly: GCF_046119375.1. NCBI lineage: Eukaryota > Metazoa > Chordata > Amphibia > Anura > Dendrobatidae > Phyllobates > Phyllobates terribilis. The sequence continues at coordinate 13,142,593 of NW_027362761.1, read as the reverse complement.
TCTCCTGTGTGATGTAGTATATAGAGGATCTGTCAGCTCTGCTGTGTGGTGTAGTATATAGAGGATGTGTCAGCTCTCCTGTGTGGTGTAGTATATAGAGGATCTGTCAGCTCTCCTGTGTGGTGTAGTATATAGATGATCTGTCACCTCTCCCTTGTGGTGTAGTATATAGAGGATCTGTCAGCTCTCCTGTGTAGTGTAGTATATAAAGGATCTGTCAGCTCTCCTGTGTGGTGTAGTATATAGAGGATCTGTCAGCTCTCCTGTGTGGTGTAGTATATAGAGGATCTGTCAGCTCTCCTGTGTGGTGTAGTATATAGAGGATGTGTCAGCTCTCCTGTCTGGTGTAGTGTATAGAGGATCTGTCAGCTCTCCTGTGTGGTGTAGTATATAGAGGATGTGTCAGCTCTCCTGTGTGGTGTAGTATATAGAGGATCTGTCAGCTCTCCTGTGTGGTGTAGTGTATAGAGGATCTGTCAGCTCTCCTGTGTGGTGTAGTATATAGAGGATCTGTCAGCTCTCCTGTGTGGTGTAGTATATAGAGGATCTGTCAGCTCTCCTGTGTGGTGTAGTATATAGGGGATGTGTCAGCTCTCCTGTGTGGTGTAGTATATAGAGGATCTGTCAGCTCTCTTGTGTGGTGTAGTATATAGAGGATGTGTCAGCTCTCCTGTGTGGTGTAGTATATAGAGGATGTGTCAGCTCTCCTGTGTGGTGTAGTATATAGAGGATCTGTCAGCTCTCCTGTGTGGTGTAGTATATAGAGGATCTGTCAGCTCTCCTGTGTGGTGTAGTATATAGAGGATGTGTCAGCTCTCCTGTGTGGTGTAGTATATAGAGGATCTGCCAGCTCTCCTGTGTCGTGTAGTATATATAGGATCTGTCAGCTCTCCTGTGTGGTGTAGTATATAGAGGATGTGTCAGCTCTCCTGTGTGGTGTAGTATATAGAGGATGTGTCAGCTCTCCTGTGTGGTGTAGTATGTAGAGGATGTGTCAGCTCTCCTGTGTGGTGTAGTATGTAGAGGATCTGCCAGCTCTCCTGTGTGGTGTAGTATATAGACGATCTGTCAGCTCTCCTGTGTGGTGTAGTATATAGAGGATGTGTCAGCTCTCCTGTGTGGTGTAGTATATAGAGGATGTGTCAGCTCTCCTGTGTGGTGTAGTATATAGAGGATGGGTCAGCTCTCCTGTGTGGTGTAGTATATAGAGGATCTGTCAGCTCTCCTGTGTGGTGTAGTATATAGAGGATGTGTCAGCTCTCCTGTGTGGTGTAGTATATAGAGGATATGTCAGCTCTCCTGTGTGGTGTAGTATATAGATGATCTGTCAGCTCTCCTGTGTGGTGTAGTATATAGAGGATCTGTCAGCTCTCCTGTGTGGTGTAGTATATAGAGGATGTGTCAGCTCTCCTGTGTGGTGTAGTATATAGAGGATCTGTCAGCTCTCCTGTGTGGTGTAGTATATAGAGGATGTGTCAGCTCTCCTGTGTGGTGTAGTATATAGAGGATATGTCAGCTCTCCTGTGTGGTGTAGTATATAGATGATCTGTCAGCTCTCCTGTGTGGTGTAGTATATAGAGGATCTGTCAGCTCTCCTGTGTGGTGTAGTATATAGAGGATGTGTCAGCTCTGCTGTGTGGTGTAGTATATAGAGGATCTGTCAGCTCTCCTGTGTGGTGTAGTGTATAGCGGATCTGTCAGCTCTCCTGTGTGGTGTAGTATATAGAGGATCTGTCAGCTCTCCTGTGTGGAGTAGTATATAGAGGATCTGTCAGCTCTCCTGTGTGGTGTAGTATATAGAGGATCTGTCAGCTCTCCTGTGTGGTGTAGTATATAGAGGATGTGTCAGCTCTCCTGTGTGGTGTAGTATATAGAAGATCTGTCAGCTCTCCTGTGTGGTGTAGTATATAGAGGATATGTCCTGTGTGGTGTAGTATATAGAGGATCTGTCAGCTCTCCTGTGTGGTGTAGTATATAGAGGATCTGTCGGCTCTTCTGTGTGTTTAGTATATAGAGGATTTGTCAGCTCTCCTGTGTGGTGTAGTATATAGGATCTATCCTGTGTGGTATTTTTACATAACTGCATGCTGGGCCCCAAGAAGGATTTCCTCTGGTGGGCCCAAGGTAGTCCAGTCCAACGCTGAGTACAAGTCAGGGTTGGGTTATAAAAAAATATCCCAATCTCTGATGATATCCCGGAGCAAAATCAAATCCATTATCATCAAATGGAAAGAACATGGTGCCACAACAAAGCTGCCAAGAGAGGGCCACCCACCAAAACTCTCAGCCCGGGCAAGGAGGGAATTAATCAGAAAGGCAGCACAGAGACCAAAGGTAACGCTGAAGGAGCTGCAGAGTTCCCAAGGAGAGACTGGAGTATCTGTCCATATGACCAAAATATGCCGTACACTCTATAGAGGTGGCGTTTATGGAAGAGTGGGCAGAAAAAAGCCTTTACTTACGCACGAAAAATTGTAAGGCTTGTTTTGTGTTTGCGAAGACATGTGGGAAACTCCCCAAATGTATGGAAGAAGGTGGTGTGGTCAGATGAGAGCAAAATATCATTTTTTTACCACCAAGGTAAACACTATGTCTGGCACCAAACCAACACAGCTCATCACCCCAAGAAAACCATCCCCTCAGTGAAACATTGTGGTGACAGCATCATGCTGTGTGGATATTTTCTGTCAGCAGGGACAGGGAAAGATGGATGGCGGGTAATTCTTGTGCAAAACCTGTTTCAGTCTGTCAGTGATTTGAAATTGGGATGGAGGTTCACCTTCCAACAAAACAATGAACCAAAGCATACTGCTAAAGCAACACTCAAGTGGTTTAAGGGAAAACGTGTAAATGTTTTGGAGTGGTCTTGTCAAAGCCCAGACCTTAATCCAATTGAGACTCTGTGGTCAGACTTGAAGATTGCTGTTCACCAGAGGAAACCATCCTACTTGAAGGAGCTGGAGCAGTTTTGCCTTGAGGAATGTGTAAAAATCCCAGTAATGGAAGATGTGGAAAGCTCATAGAGACTTATCCACAGAGACTTGCAGCTTTAATTGCCGCAAAAGGGGGCTCTACAAAGTACTGACTTTAGGGCGATGAATAGGTTTGCACACTGAAGTTTTCAGTTATTTTATTCTATTTGTTTGCTTCACAATAAAAAGAAAACCAAATGTTCACACTTGTAGATGTCACCTTTCCTCCGCTGAGCAAGTGACTGTTTTGCTGCCCTATGGAATCTGGGACATGCTGAGTTGTCGGTGTTTTGATTGACAGCTCGGCCGTCCAGTCTTGTGATGGGCATGCTGAGCTGTCGGTATTTTGACAGATCGGCCATCCAATCTGTGACTGGGAGGTGCTGGGCTTTTCTCCAGGTGTTCTCTATTCTGGAGATTGCCAAGCTACTTAACTGAGCCGTCTGCCTCAGATCCCTGCCAGACATAGTTTGTGCTTCTTAGTGAGTGTTTGCCTGATTCTGTTGTACTGAGTTCTGATCTTCCACTGCCTGACCCTTTGGACTGTGTTATGACTATCCCTTCATCTGATCTTTTTGCTTTGATCCGCTATCTCCTGGTATTTTGACCCCAGACAGGGACCTGACTTACGATTTTGTCTTTTTCCCCTTGGTTTTCTATGTGCTCTCTTGGTACTGACCTCAGAACGTCTGACTTCTCTGCCTCACTGTCTGCCCGTGAGTACTAACTAGCATCACATTAGTGACTAACATCCTGTCCTTTACATGAACTGATGCAAATCCTCAAAAAAACAGTGAAATTCCAGGTTGTGAAGTAGCAAAACATGAAAAATGCCAAGGGGGTGAATACTTTCGCAAGCCACTGTACTTCTGGCCACATTATGATTAGACATGCGCAGCCTCATTCAATTCACTTGTATTGAGCGAGGCTGCACCCGTCTAGTCGGAATGTAGTCAGGAGTGTATACTTGCATACTTGCGGTTGCTGGCACCAGAGAATCCTTACAGCATGTACTGTGCACGATGTGAGGACCACAAGTCTGCAGCCACAGAGTGACTGCAGACTTTACTGCCAAACCTGGACTACCCCTTTCAAGTGAACCTGACAGCTGATACTGCTGCCCAATCCACGGGGACCAACTACTCTGCCCTGCTGACATCACTGGCATCATTCCAGAGGTTGTTAGGGACATTCTTATGTTGGTTCAGTGAGTGTGGCATATACATTTATATGAAAAACTGTGATGCCCTTTATTGGAAACCTACATTCATACCTGGTCTCTTTGGGATCTCGATACAATAAATACTCCTTAAGCGGTCAAAAATGCTTATGAATCTTAAAAAATGTAACCTACTAAATCTACTCATCTAACCAGCTCTCCTGCCCCTGACACCTCCACATTCACCCTGATACAGGCTGTGTCAGGGACATGATGCAGGAGACTGACTTAGTTCAATAGCTTAATCAGTCCCCTTTAACTCTGAAAGGCTGTGATGAAGAATGGGATTTTGAACTGAATTAGACAGCGATGCACTAATTTAGACTGAATGGGGGGATAATGTTTTACATGTGAACTTAAAGAGGATACAACTTGAAAAAAATATTACTGAAATTGGAATTAGACAACAATTCCTGACACAGACAATATATAATAGTTGCTATGTTTCTGGTGAACAGCATATATTGTTATCTTCACTATAAAACCTGTCATCAGGATGATTTTGCTAAGTAAACTATACTGTCAGGTTGGCGCCGTTACACTGATTAAAATGATACCTTGGTTGATGAAATCAGTCCTGTGGTTGTTGTTTAATCTTTAATTACAGTTTGGAGACAATTATATGCTCGTGCTCCGGGGCGGTCTGTGAGTGGGGCTTTGATTGGTGGTCTCATATTCATCTTTATGGGCTTAAATGACAGGTCACTGATTCTTCAGTGGCCTGCCTTCTATTTTAAATACTGTGCTTGCACAGTTCACATTGTGGTCTTTTAAAAAAATTTTTTTAACTCCAGCAAAATGGTGCCGGCACATGCGCAGAAGCAGCTATCATTTGCTGATAGATACTACTGAGCACGTGCCCCGGCCATTTTGCTGGAGGCAATTTTTTTTTCTCCAACAAAATGGCGCCGGAACATGCGCAGTAGCATCTATCAGCAATTGATAGATACTACTGCACATGCGCGGGCGCCATTTTGTTGGAGTAAAAATTTAAAAAAAAGACCACAATATGGACTGTGCAGGCGCGGTATTTAAAACAGGAGGCAGGTCACTGAAGGATCAGTGACCTGTCATTTAAGGAACAATGATGAAGATAATGCCAGAGCACCAAAGAAAGACCAGCCCACAGGCCGCCCCGGAGCACAAGCATATCTTTAATCTTTATTTGCAGTTTGGAGATAAACAACAAACACAGGACAGATTTCATCAACCCAGGAATCATCTTAATCAGTGTAACAGCACCAACCTGACACTGCATGTAGTTTACTTAGCATAATCCTGATGAAAAGTTCCCTTTAAAGGGAATCTGTCACCCCCCCTGTGACCGCTAATATGGGCATACAGGTTATAGAAATGTAAATCTATACTTACCTGTATGTCCCATATTAGCGGTCTTGTGCCTGTGAAATTGCTTTTTATAAAATCCTTTTTCCTAGGCTTGGTGTCCAGGGGACACCAAGAAATGCCCACCTATATGCTTAATTTAAATATCCCCCCCCTCCACTGCAAGTCACGGGGCCCTGTGACATGCTGTCTAGGGCTGCACACCCCGCGCATGCGCAATGCGCCTATAGCGTGAGGCGCATTTTTTTTTCTCCCTGCCCTATTTTACTGATCTGCTCTAGTGCGCAGGCGCCGGGGAGTCACTGTGCCTTCTGCTCCAGTGACCTCCGGCATGCGCAACAATGAGGTTTGGTTCCCACTTCCTCCCGGATAGCAGGATGCCAGGAGGAAGTGGGGACCAAACCTCATTGTTGCGTACGCCGGAGGTCACTGGAGCAGAAGGCACAGTGACTCCCGGCGCCTGCGCACTAGAGCAGATCAGTAAAATAGCACAGGGAGAAAAAAAATATGCGCCTTCAGCTATAGGCGCATTGCGCATGCGGGGGATTTGCAGACGTGCAGGGGTGGGCAGGGGAGGGGGGGAATATTTAAATTAAGCATATAGGCGGGCATTTTTTGCCGTCACCCGGACACCAAGCCTAGGAAAAAGGATTGTATAAAAAGCAATTTCACAGCCACAAGACCGCTAATATGGGACATACAGGTAAGTATAGATTTACATTTCTATAACCTGTATGCCCATATTAGCGTTCTGATAGATCCCAGGGGGGGGGGGACACATTCCCTTTAAATTTACTTACACTTTAAACCATATCAGTGTGTTAATAAACACTATCCATAGAGCAGGATATAAAAGGGATAGCTTTTAGTAGCCCGTTTTAATGACACTTGAATGAATTTGAATTCAGGTTTCTTGCTGCACTGGGGAACATATTCTATTTAGTAGACTAATATGCAGCTGCCAAAATTTCTATTGTATTCGTCACGGAATATGCTGCAGTTTCCTTGAATTGTTACTTCCGTTAGCAGCCAGAAGGTTTGAGCACTAATGGAATTCAGAACTCCTTCAGCAGTTGCCTGATGCCTGTCAAGGCCTGCTCCCACACAAAGCTGTGTGTAAGATACAAAGCCATTGCCGTCTCTGTACTGCTCCAATTATCGTATATATGGTTCTATGTAATCAAGCAATGGTGGAAGCATTGTAAGATAATGCTGTATATTGACCATATTTATCATATTAACCTAGTACATCACCAGTTAATTGTGATAAAAAATAAGAGGTTTTCTGCTGCCACAATATTGTCCCATGGCTTAATCATTGGCTGCATTCCTAATTATTGCTATTTAATCTTGTAATTATGTCGCCAGACACTGTAAGATACCCGGATGAGCCAATAATTGGATTTCGAAGTAGGCAACAGAATCCAGCAACAGAAGATCCTGCAGGAAAGCTTAGGACGCGGCAGAAAGTGTTAAGCCCACAGGTTTATTTACTATGGTGTTTCTCCTCTCTGTTTATATCCCAGATAAGATAATTGAGCAGATTCAGCTGTATATTCATTGAGAAGCTCAATCCAGCCTGCTAAACACCGCTAACAAGCTAATTGGACTTAGAATTGTTTCCTAGCCGCTCGTATTAATTGTTGAGGATTGCTGGGACACACCAAGCGTCTTGTATAATTTATGTGTCCCTGAACTAGCTGACAGGAGGACGCCAATGATGTCACTATGGATGACACACTAAGGAATTTGTTTGGATGAATATACTGGATTTTTTTCTTAGGATTTTTTTCCAGGGGCTATAGGAACCCCTCTTTGAACCAGGGCATGGAGATGTTACCTTAAGGACTGGTGTTGCCGCAGAACTTCAGTGCAGCTTTGGTAAATAAATTATCTGAGTTAGTTGAGTATATTTCTATTTTAAACACTTCTAAATATATATTTTCAGGCTTGACAAATCCTTTATTCATTCCATCAATAAAGGATACTGACAACTACAATCATAATTTACACATTTTCATAATATCTGCACACATCTACTTTGTGATATTTGCAAACAATGACTGTCGTACGTTTATCATTTGTTATGCAAATGCATTAACTACATAACCAAAAGTCTGCGGAAATCACTAATTAATAGGTGAAGCCAATCCATCCACACGCTCTGCTAACAGGCAATCTCAGAAACCCTTGAATGCAATAATTCAATTGGAAAGAGGGATTCATCTATGCCCGACTTCAAGATAGGAGGGCTTTCTGGTTGTGCTTACCTGGCCTCTTCCTAAATTATTTTATCAACATGAAAACATCATTATTTTGCCATGCTACATGATGTTATAGTAACGTACAGTACAGACCAAAAGTTTGGACACACCTTCTCATTTAAAGATTTTTCTGTATTTTCATGACTATGAAAATTGTACATTCACACTGAAGGCATCAAAACTATGAATTAACACATGTGGAATTATATACTTAACAAAAAAGTGTGAAGCAACTGAAAATATGTCTTATATTCTAGGTTCTTCAAAGTAGCCAACTTTTACTTTGATGACTGCTTTGCACACTCTTGGCATTCTCTTGATGAGCTTCAAGAGATAGTCACCAGAAATGGTCTCCTAACAATCTTGAAGGAGTTCCCAGAGATGCTTAGCACTTGTTGGCGCTTTTGCCTTCACTCTGCGGTCCAGCTCACCCCAAACCATCTCGATTGGGTTCAGGTCTGGTGACTGTGGAGGCCAGGTCATCTGGCGTAGCACCCCATCACTCTCCTTCTTGGTCAAATAGCCCTTACACAGCCTGGAGGTGTGTTTGGGGTCATTGTCCTGTTGAAAAATAAATGAGGGTCCAACTAAACGCAAACCGGATGGAATAGCATGCCGCTGCAAGATGCTGTGGTAGCCATGCTGGCTCAGTATGCCTTCAATTTTGAATAAATCCCCAACAGTGTCACCAGCAAAGCACCCCCACACCATCACACCTCCTCCTCCATGCTTCACGGTGGGAACCAGGCATGTAGAGTCCATCCGTTCACCTTTTCTGCGTCGCACAAAGACACGGTGGTTGGAACCAAAGATCTCAAATTTGGACTCATCAGACCAAAGCACAGATTTCTACTGGTCTAATGTCCATTCCTTGTAATCTTTAGCCCAAACAAGTCTCTTCTGCTTGTTGCCTGTCCTTAGCAGTGGTTTCCTAGCAGCTATTTTACTATGAAGGCCGGCTGCACAAAGTCTCCTCTTAACAGTTGTTGAAGAGATGTGTCTGCTGCTAGAACTCTGTGTGGCATTGACCCGGTCTCTAATCTGAGCTGCTGTTAACCTGTGATTTCTGAGGCTGGTGACTCGGATAAACTTATCCTCAGAAGCAGAGGTGACTCTTGGTCTTCCTTTCCTGGGGCGGTCCTCATGTGAGCCAGTTTCTTTGTAGCGCTTGATGGTTTTTGCAACTGCACTTGGGGACACTTTCAAAGTTTGACCAATTTTTCGTACTGACTGACCTTCATTTCTTAAAGTAATGATGGCCACTCGTTTTTCTTTACTTAGCTGCTTTTTTCTTGCCATAATACAAATTCTAACAGTCTATTCAGTAGGACTATCAGCTGTGTATCCACCTGACTTCTGCACAACACAACTGATGGTCCCAACCCCATTTATAAGGCAAGAAATCCCACTTATTAAACCTGACAGGGCACACCTGTGAAGTGAAAACCATTTCCGGTGGCTACCTCTTGAAGCTCATCAAGAGAATGCCAAGAGTGTGCAAAGCAGTCATCAAAGCAAAAGGTGGCTACTTTGAAGAACCTAGAATATAAGACATATTTTCAGTTGTTTCACACTTTTTTGTTAAGTATATAATTCCAGATGTGTTAATTCATAGTTCTGATGCCTTCAGTGTGATTGTACAATTTTCATAGTCATGAAAAATCTTTAAATGAGAAGGTGTGTCCAAACTTTTGGTCTGTGCTGTATATATATATATTTTTTTATTTATTTTATTTATTTTTTGTAAATAGGAACATTACGACCTAGGGTCCTGGGGCCTGGGGGACCTAGGGAGGGCAGCTGGGGCATTTAGCCTGGCTGCTGGAAGTCAATCAGGAAGCCACCAATCCACTTAGACTGTGATATTTTGATACAGGCTGAGGCAAGTATGCTTAACATTTTGCACATATACACAAACTCTAATGAATACATGAACTCCACTATTGGTACAGACAAAAAAAATTGCGAGGTACATAGTTAACATTTCTGGGTCAGAAAACGTACAAGTTATTCACCACCAACAAGATGACCCCATTGGGGCAAAACTTTCCCCATTGGAACTTTTTGCCCCAATGAAGGAAAGCCTAGCTACAGCTCTGTCACTGCCTACCTTCTACCAACCAGCCCTTACAACTAGACATCCTAATAATTTCTATATAATGTATGATTTAGACATTGTAAAAGACTCTCATTAGATTGCTTCTTGTATGGAGCTGATAGTTAGTCATTATGTGCTGTTATTGTTATTTGAGTGCTGAATATTGATTTTTAGTAAAGCATTATTTAGCTTAGCTACTTATATATTGAATAGTTTATTTTTTAGTGGTGGTTGGCACTGTTATTTATTCTCTGTATGAAAAGTTATTTGTCCAATTTATGGGCTTGTTTGTGGATACTATGATGTATGACACTTATTATGCCCTGTATTCTAGTTATTAGTATTCGGTATGCCAATATAGAATGTGAGGGGACCTAAAACAAGTATGGCACAGAGCAACATCCAGTGTTAGGATAATTACCTGTCAAAGGTTCAACCCATTAAACCACAGCAATTACAGAAGATAATATACAATTAGTTGTTTCATAAGCAAAGTAAAGGGGAATTTTTGTACTCAAATGATTATGTCAAGCCCGTTGGTGGCGTACATGGTTCGTGGACCCACTGTGCCACAGGACCAGGCTTACCTAGGAAAGGGCATAGCTAAGCGGCTGCCTGGTGTTCACTGCAGCTTCTGATGGTAGAGATAGGCTGGGCTGGTAGCCTCCACGTACCACTCCTAGGCATTCCCTGATACTGCAGCTGCTGACACCAGGGGTCAGGTTCGCTGACACGAACTTGGGCTACGTTTAGACTGGGCTGTTTCGGAGACTGGTTTTAGCACTCTGGATACATGGGATATTCGGATAGCCCGAGACCTGTTCAGACACACAGGTCTCGGCTAGAGATTCAGGGACTGGACGCACACAGACCGGGGCACAAGGTTCAGGCACTGGGACAAGGACATAGGGTTCAGGACTGGCCACATAAGGGCCAGGGTTAGGGTTCAGGACACTGGCCACGCAAGGACCAGGGAACCTAACAACTCACTAGTAGGAGAAACTGCAAAATAATGAATACTGATGCTTCGGCAACCTATAGGGGAGGGAGTCATATACAGGATGCCTTCTATAAATTGGCTGGGAGCCATCTTGCAGGTATGCTGTGTTACAAAATGCCTCCCAGCTATTGGCTGGGGGCATTTTACTATGTGTGTGCACTGCCCTTTTAAGAGTGTTGCGGCATCCCTGCATGGAGGTGGACGGGAAACCATGCAGGGATGCAGAGCCGCCGGCAATATTGTTACAGATTAACTCTAAAATTGACCTGCCAAAGACAGTACTGTCATCTCTGACAAATATAGGCTAGTGCCACAGGGCAATTAATTTGTATAATAGTGCAAACTGCCCTGTGTAGACTGTGCCGGATGCAACAGTGCCTCCCCTCTAACAGCAATCCCCGAGATCCGTATAAGGGGACAGAACACAATGTTAAAATTAATTGGAAAAAGAGCACTTAAGGGGATCCCTTTGACTTTGTTGGTAATCCTGACAATCTGCTGATATCCTCATGTTGGGAATATCCAATTGGTTTGGATGAACTGGAGCTGTTATACAAGGATCTCACCCTACATTGCACAAGTTTTACATTTATGAGGATTCACGGCACAAGGGTGGTTCACTGCCAAACAGCTGTCACTGCATGACATGGAGATCAAATGCCTGATATATGCAGATTAACGGCTTATCTTGTCTCTTACGGCAAAAGCTTGAAAGCGGAAACTAAACCTTCAAATGTATGTAGTAATCACCTAAGGTGACTAAGAAAACACATCCCCAAAAGCTTATAAACTGCAAAAATGCTGCTCACTAAAAGCCCTTTTACATGTGCCGATAATCGTCTGATAGAATGTGCATAAAAATGCTCTTTCCAGATTATGGGCCTATGTAACGGTAGCATCTAGTGATGAGCGAGTATGTTTTGTTAACCCTTTCGCCGAGTATGCTGGAAAAACAGGCATTCCTCACATGTATTAAATCTATCAAACAGTTGCAAATCATAGTCACGGAGCAACGAAAACTTAAAGCCCAAGCACGCTATAAATACTCTGTGCTCGGCCGAGCATACAAAATATACTCGCTCATCACTAGTAGCATCAAAATAATTGTTGGCAGCACAACTACCTCATGTAAACCCCAGATTTACTACCAAAAATTTGTAAACTGTATGAGGACCAATTTTATTAATAATGATGATTTATTCTCAAACATTTTGCATAGCGATGATAGACATTATATGCACAGAAAATGTTCCTGCATGAAGGCAGCTTTACTCAATGTTGTATCATGCTTACATTGCTGGAGTGGTGAACATATAGCCTATGTAGCCTGACCAGCTTCACATGATCCTAAAAGGGCAGGTGCCTCCTCCTCACAGTCTCCATTGACCTCTCATAGATTACAGTGGAATCATAGATTTCACAAGTGTCCTGGTTAATGTGGTCTCACAAGATGTATTTTTGCACAGGGGCCCTCAGTTGTTGGTGTCCGCCCCTGCATTGCTCCTTCTACCTGCTTGCCTTACAAGAAGCAACAATGAAGAGGCAGCAGCAATGCAGCCCATGTCAAGCAGTTGATCAACAGGGTGAAGAGCGTTGCACCGAAGGATAGACTATCAGTATTTTGTTACTGGAAAACCCCTGTAATTCCCTCTTTTTTACATTGTTTAAAACAAGCTCTATAATGACAAAATGAAAACAGATTTTACAATATCTAAATGTATTAAATTATGCACAAGACGCATCATCTGCTCCTGTCGAAGGGGGCACCGCAGATGGCCTGGCAGCTGGGGCTTGTAACCACCACGAACCTTAAGTGCCTACAGAATCTCTAGACATCAGGCTGGTCAGCATATAAGACATGTATTTTAGGTGGGAAAATTGTGAAAGATTTTTTTTATTTTCCCCTAATCACCAAAACCCCCAGAAATACTCATATCAAAATGGCATAATTTAGCAGCTCTAAATATTAAACTAAAGTGCTTGTCCACTACTTGGATGATCCCATGTTAAATGCTATAATTCTCCATGTAAAATAAAGCACACGTACTCACCTCCCGGACAGGTGTTGTTCCAGTGATGTCAGTGCCGCTTCTGCCATCACTCGTGTGACATTGTTATGTCACATGAGCGCACAGCCTTTCAGCAGCCATTGATGGATTGCAGCCTTCACACTTCTGCCAGTTGAAAGAGTTATATCAGAAGAAAGTATGAAAGCTGCAGACGATGAGGACTACTGATGGTCAGCAGCGCTCACATGACAAATGAGCGCCTACCGACAACACCAGTCCAGGAGGGGAGTATAGGTTTGGTTTTTTTTCATTGGGAAATATAGCATATAGAAAGGGTTATCCACGTAGTAGACAACCACTTTAACATAATATACAAGGCTTTTTTATGCACTTTTTACATTAGTATTTTTGGACAGCCCTATCAATGGAAGATGAAAGATGCAAAACTGAATAACTAAATGAGACACAAGTATTACCGCATTTGTAATGACCCAAATGATAAACACATTATTGATCCTGCACTGTAAACTCAGCTTAAATTAATAAAAAAATTATAGCATTGTTGATTTTTCTTTATCGCATCTCCCAAAAGTTAAGATAAAAGTGATCAAAGAAGTGCATGTACCCCATAATTATATGAATAAAATGACAAGTTGGCCTTAAAAGGGTTTTCCTTTACTCGGAAAACCCCTTCTCAATCCCTATGTTCCCCCTTGTAAAATAATAACACCTGTACTCACCTCCGATGCTGGCGGCGTTCCAGCAGTGTCGGCACTGGCTCTCCCGGGGATCGCGTGACACTGTTATATCACGTGAGCCCTGTGGCCAATCAGCACTGGCTTCACTCTCCTCACCTTCAAACAAATCACGTACATCCGGCAGAAGTGAGAGCTGCTATATGGATCAATGAAACTCTACAGGTAAGTGTGCGGTCCGTTTGAAAAAAAAAAAACAGACAGTACAGGGACATGTACAACGGATGTGTGAATGTAGCCTTATGCCAGTCCTACCTAAATATATAAGACCCAATTTGTGTATTATGTATTGTATAATTAAGCAGAATCAAGCATGTAATTTATACGGTATAGTAAAGGATGTCAAGACAAAATTAAAAAACAGAGGCAGAATTGCCAAAAAATTTAAAACGATAAACATTAAATTGTACATAAAGTGATGCCATTAAAAATACAACTGAAAAGTTAAAAAGTTAAGACTTTTAAAATATGGAAAATAAAAAAAATTGATTGGTCATTAAGTGATAAACTAGGGTTTAATCAGCCATTTCTCTCTGCAGGAGAACTCTGATTGGTTACAGTGGATACCTGTCAATAAATACATTTCTGTGTGGTAAGCATGGAACCATAAACTTTTACCTACTACAGGGTATGCACACATTGAACCAGCGCTGGGGTCCTGGCTTCAAATTCCACCAAGGACAACATCTGCAAGGAGTTTGTATGTTCTCCCTGTGTTTGTGTGGGCTTACTCCAGGTTCTCCAGTTTCCTCCCACACTCCAAAGACATACTGATAGGGAATCTAGATTGTGAGCCCCAGTGGGGACAGTGATGATAATGTCTGTAAAGTGCTGTGGAATTAATGGCCCTATGGAAGTGAGTAAAATAAATAAAAATCCTCACCATCATCTTGTGCACAGTGACTGTACGGGCAGTGTTATTTAAATCTATACATTGCACTCAAGGTGGAGGACTAATCCACCTTCCACATCCTGATCTGAATCAATCACAAAATTAATTTGCTAACCTAGGGGCAGCCAAGGAAAAAAAATCTAGATAAGTAATTTATCAATTTCATCATGGAACATTAGTCGTTAATTCTGATCAACCATAACATTTGGCTGCATTCACACATTTTTGCTGTGATTATTGAAGAGTCATGGCAAAATGGTGCCTTGAATAAAGGCACCGTGGCCACTAGGTGTTAACACAGCCTTGACAGTAAACGGTAAATTACATAATGTAGGTTATCTTGTAACAATGGCACCTATCAGGGGTAAGTTAAATTAGGTAGCAAATGATGTCCGTTCTTAAATCATATGCTTTGGGTGTGCAGGAAAAATGGGCAAGTGTAATAATATGGGTGACTTTGCAAGGATGACTAGATAACTGGGTCATAGCATCTCGACAACAGTGTAATGCTGGGTGTGGACCCACTGCATCACGGGCTGGGCTTACCCTGGTGGGGCGTGATTAAGTGTCTACTGTGTCTTCACTAAGGCATCTGATGGCGAGGATAGGCTTGGCTGCTGGAAACAGAGTAACGTAGGTTGAATAAAGACCTAGATCCATCAAGTTCAACCCATCTCCCCCCAATTGTACTCTCTACACTAACACTACACTAACTTACTGAGACTAGGCCTCACAAATGTATTATTACCATTTTTATTATTGCTGCACTATTACAATTACGAATGAACCAGTTTATAATTTTTTTAATCAGTTTTTTTTTTGTATTACTCCGATTCTAATAATGGTATTACTAATTCCTATGCCTAAATCTGTTGATCCAGAAGAAGGCAAAAACCCCAGGACACATTCAGCCAATTTGCATCACGGGGAAAAATTCCTTCTTGACCCCGAGAAAATACGATCAGTCCAAGAATCAAACCTAGTTAGGATACTAATTATGTAATTACTATTACTGTATTAAATGTAAAATAGGTGTAACATTTTGTCTAATTTAACTGTAACCCACAATGTTACCTGTATCGAGGAAATCATCCAGCTATTTTTTTACTCCAGGGCAGTACCCGGGACTGCAGCAGCTGACCAGAGGGTCAGAGGCGTGGGTATGATGTATGGGAAGGCAAGAGAGGCGTAGTCAGACGGTCCGAGGTTGAGGTAAGCAGCACAGGATCAGAGTACAAAGCCAAGGTCAGGAGCAGAGAGGTCAAACAGGAAGGATATGCAAGTTGGGTCAATAACAGGAGAATCAATACAAACAAACACATAAAGAGGACACTAGCAGACAATCTAACTAGGAACTTTTGGGCAGAGAGTGGTGGGAGGAGCTGACTAACATAGACCATGCTGGCACGAGATAGGCCTGGGAACCTAATCTATGCAGGTCACAGCAGGGTTAAATTCCTGCAGAGATCGACCATGCCCCCCTAAAGCCAAATGGAAACCACTTGCATAAGCAGCAGTGCTGAGGAGTGCTGCAAAAGGCAAACTCAGCTAGACGGCCTGACGCGAGAAGCCGCACGGTAACTATGGTGAGTAGGGTAGGTGGCGCTAAGGAGGCATGCGAGACAGTACCCCCCTTACACTCTCTCTTCTTTAGGCCAGCCTGATGGAGAAAACGCTCAGTAGTAGTGGCGTAGATGTTGTCGGCAGGCTCCCAAGACCTCTCCCTAAGGACCAAAACCCTTCCAATTGACCAGAAAAAAGGTCCTCCTCTGAATCTCCTTGGAATCTATGATGTCCTTCACCTCAAACACGTCCAAAGGACCCTCAGGAACAGGCATAGAGGCAGGAGTGAGGGGCTTGGAGAATCGGTTTAGGACCATCGGTTTTAGGAGTGAGACATGGAAGGAATTGGGAATCAATAGGCTCAACTAGAGCTTAAGTCTGTAGATCACCGGATTGATCTGCCTGAGAACCTTGAAAGGCCCAAGGAAGCGAGGAGCGAGCTTATAAGAAGGCACCTTCAGGTGAATGTTGGGAGACTAACTTTATCTCCAGGTCAGAAATGGGGAGGAGAACCTCTCTTGTCTGCATAGGATTTCATCCTGGACACGGCCTGGGTCTGCTGCCAGATCTAAAGCAAGTTGCCATAAGAAGAATCAGCTGCTGGTACCCCGGAGGAAGCAGATATAGGAGAGAACAGTTGAGGGTGCTGGGAATAAACAACGAAAAATGGAGGTGCTTCGGAAGACTCCCCAACGTGGTTGTTGCAAGAAATCACTGCCCAGGGGAGTAGTTGTACCCAGTCTTCCTGATGGGCAGTGATGAAGTGGCGAAGGTACAGTAATTCTAAAGAATCTGATTTACCCATTACACTTGACTGTTGGTCTGCAGATAGTATGTGGAGGAAAAATCCTTCTGTAGTGTAGAAAGCTGAAGTCGACAGACCAGATCCAGATGAATGAAGTTACCTGTGGAGCCAAAATCCAGATGGGCAGCAGCAGAGAGAGAGCTATCCTGCCAGGTGAAGGTAACTTCGGTCAGTAGCTCTGGAGAGCAATTACTTTTACCTAGGGTTATATCGCCAGCCAACTCTACAGGCTGGAGTTTCCTAGTCTCACAGGGCACTGACGAACAAAATTTCCCTTGCCTCCACAGTACATACAAACATTCTCTCTGTACCTCTGCTATCATTCTTATATAGAAAGTTTGGCACGTTCAACCTGCATCGACTCAATGGCTGGTGATGGACTTGTGATGGCAAAAGGAAATTGGAAATTTGGAGCCAGTCTGTGTGGTCTTCTGGCACGAGAAAACACTGAAGCTTGTTCCTGAGCTTGCTCATGGAAGTGGAGATCTATCCTAGTGGCCAAGTGTATAAGGGCATTCAGCAAGGAAGGCAAGTCTCTGCCAACCAAATCAGCCTTGATATGAGTAGACAGGTCTTGCCAGAAGGTCGCCAGCAGGGACTTTTCATTCCAAGCAGCTTCACTGTCAAGGTACGAAACATAGGGCATACTGAGTCATGGTATCCATGCTCTGCCTTAGGTTCAACAGGGACAAAGCAGCTGAGGAGGTGCAACCTGGAACCTCAAATACCACTCAGAAAATCTCCAGGAACCTCCCAACATTACGGGTCTCCAAAGCTCCACGCTCCCAAATGGGGTTTGCCCAGGCCAGGGCTTGTTTAGACAGTAGAGGGACCATAATCGCTATCTTGGACTGGTCAGAAGGAAAGACATCAGTGTGAAATGGATCAGACACTGATTGATAAAGCTGCGTTGCTCCATCTTAGCAGGACAGGAGTGGAAGATGGAGCTTAACAGTTCCACCAGAAACCGGAGCATTAGGTGGTTCTCTCGGAGAGGCTGACTGTCCAGAGCAGAATTAGCCAGACATAGAAGCAAACATACCCAGCAGCTGGGATGCCACCACATTGATGGCCTGCATCAGCTGGTCCTGACGCTCATGTTGAGAGCGGACCTCCTCGTACAATACTTGTACGCTAGACTTGGGATCCCTGGTTTCCCATTTATCAGTGGGGTTCATGGCCCGAACATAATCTAACGCTGGTACGTGTGGACCCAATGCTCCACAGTCTGGGCCTACTCTGGAAGGGCATGACAAAGTGTCTACCAGGCATTCACTAGGGCCTCTGATGGTGAGGATAGGTTGGGCTGCTGGTAGACACCAGGTACCACTCCAGGGCTGTCCCCGGAACTACAGCAACTGACCGGAGGGTCAGAGGCGTGGGTACAAGGTACAGGAGAGCAAGACAGAGGCATAGTTGGATGGACCAAGGTTGGAGCAGACAGCACAGGATCAGAGTACAAACAGGATGGGTATACAAGCTGGGTCAATAATGGGAAATAGGAGAATCAATACAAACAAATGCATAAACAGGGCACTAGCAGACAAGCTAACTAAGCACCAATTTTTGGGCAGAGAGTGTTGGGAGGAGCTACCTAAAATAGACCCTACTGGCACAGGATATGCCAGGGAACCTAATCTCTGCAGGACACAGCACGGTTAAATTCCTGCAGAGACCAGCCACGCCCCCCCTAAAGCCAAATGGAAACCACTGGCAGAAGCAGCAGTGCTGCAAAAGACAGACTCAATGAAACGGCCTGACAAGAGGAGAAGCCGCGGGGTGACCATGGTAAGTAGGGCGGCGCAGAGGAGGCATGCGAGTTACCGACGTGACAAACAGCAGCTCTTGTAAGTTGTTCCTAATATGCAGTGTTTAGTACATACCAAAATTGGTATTAGAAAGGATTACCAATAAAACAGCAACAGGCTTAGATAACCCAGGCACTTGGGTAGTGAAGAGTGAAGGGTGCATATACAGTACAGACCAAAAGTTTGGACACACCTTCTCATTTAAAGATTTTTCTGTATTTTCATGACTATGAAAATTGTACATTCACACTGAAGGCATCAAAACTAGGAATTAACTCATGTGGCTATTTGACCAAGAAGGAGAGTGATGGGGTGCTACGCCAGATGACCTGGCCTCCACAGTCACCAGACCTGAACCCAATCGAGATGGTTTGGGGTGAGCTGGACAGCAGAGTGAAGGCAAAAGGGCCAACAAGTGCTAAGCATCTCTGGGAACTCCTTCAAGATTGTTGGAAGACCATTTCCGGTGACTACCTCTTGAAGCTCATCAAGCGAATGCCAAGAGTGTGCAAAGCAGTCATCAAAGCAAAAGGTGGCTACTTTGAAGAACCTAGAATATAAGACATATTTTCAGTTGTTTCACCCTTTTTTGTGAAGTATATAATTCCACATGTGTTAATTCATAGTTTTGATGCCTTCAGTGTGAATGTACAATTTTCATAGTCATGAAAATACAGAAAAATCTTTAAATGAGAAGGTGTGTCCAAACTTTTGGTCTGTACTGTATGTGGGATGGGGTTTGGCACGTTCTGAACCCCCAATTTTGCTTCTACTGACCCGGTCTGTCTTTTATTTGAATTATATATCATATAACCATAAGATTAAAACTACTGGCAGGCACAAGTAACCATAAATTTATCATGTTGGAAGTAGGAAAAATAGCCAAACATAACGTTCTGGGTGTTTTTGACCAAGGTAAAATTGTGATGACAACTGGGTCAAAGGATCTGCAGAGACCAGCAACAGGAGGTCTTGTGGAGTGTGCTTGCATGTATCTGGTTAGTACGTATCAATATTCCTATACAATATTAGGCAGATTGGTTACATTTTGTGGCTGATCAGTATACATCAATAGCAGGGTGAAATTCTTCCTCTGTTTCAGCAATATGTACAATTTTGTTTTTGTTTGCCAGTTGTCAGGTGGGCCACCAATGTGTCTGGAAAAGGTTTTTTTTGTGTGGTGGCAGGCAGGACAACTGTCACGCTGTCTCTGTATACTGGAGGTAGGGGGCCTAAGCTGACCCTAAGCTGGGGCCCTGACTAATCCCTCAACCTGGAGGTACTGTTAAAGGTACAGAGGTCCAGGCCGCCAGCGTAACCCCTACCTCCTGAAGATCCCTGCACCTCAGTAATCTAGTCCTGAGAAGGACCCCGATCACAACCAAAGGGAACAAGAAATAATATGCCCAAACACAGTATTTAGACGAACGAGACAGTACAAGGGAAAAACCAAAACCACCTTGCATACAAACAACTTCTCAACTACAACAGAGGGAAAACCAACGGGAAAGGAGATAAATGATAAAGCGAGGAAAGGGAAAAAACACTTCCAAATACACTTATCTCAGCAACTCCAAACACCACGATCCGCTCTGTCAGTCTGAATGAAATGCTTTCACCGACACCTCCCAAACAGACCAGCAGGTATATGAAGGAGTCTCACTACAGAAGTATTGATTGCAGCTGGGCGAGGCTGGACCTCATCTAGCCCAGAGAGAGAGAGAGAATTAACTCCCTCACTGCCGAGAAACACAAAACACCAACAAGTCAGCTGCGAGAAGTCAGGCTGTGTACTCGTGACGATCTTCGTGGCAACACACCCGTGACAGTACCCCCCCTTCTACGAGGGGCCTCCGGACCCTCAGGGCCAGGTTTATCCGGGTGAGTCGTGTGGAAGGCCCGAACTAATCGGTCTGCGTTAATATCCGACGCAGGAACCCACATCCTCTCCTCAGGACCATATGTAACGACAAAATTAAACCTGGTAAAAAACAATGACCACCTAGCTTGTCTGGGATTCAGACGTTTCGCGGACTCCAGATATAGCAGGTTCTTGTGATCGGTGATGACGGTGACCGGATGAACTGCCCCCTCCAGAAAATGGCGCCACTCCTCAAAAGCTAACTTAATGGCCAAGAGTTCCCTATTGCCGACATCGTAATTCCTCTCAGCGGACGACAATTTTTTAGAGAAAAAGGCGCACGGATGCCACTTACCAGGGGACGAACCCTGTGACAATACTGCTCCCACCCCTACCTCGGAAGCGTCTACCTCTACAATGAATGGCTGAGACGCATCAGGTTGAATGAGTATGGGCGCCGAGGCAAAACATTTTTTCAAAGAGGAGAATGCTTGACAAGCCTTGTCAGACCACCTAGAAAAATCCGTCCCCTTTTTAGTCATGTCAGTGAGAGGCTTAACCATGGACGAGAAATTACGAATGAACTTCCGGTAATAATTAGCAAACCCCAGGAAACGTTGTAGTGCCTTAAGATTCTCTGGCCGATCCCACTCAAGAACTGCCCGCACTTTCCCAGGGTCCATACGAAAACCGGACGCTGAAACCAGGAAGCCTAAAAACTGGAGTTCCTGTACGGCGAACACACACTTTTCCCACTTGGCATACAGTTTATTATCCCGCAAGATCTGTAACACCTGCCTAACGTGCTCCTGATGAGACACCAGATCCGGCGAGTAAATTAGGATATCATCCAGATATATGACAACAAACTGTCCCACCAAGCGGCGAAAAATGTCATTAACAAAGTGTTGGAACACCGCCGGGGCATTAGTCAGACCGAATGGCATGACAAGGTTCTCATAATGCCCCTCCGGAGTGTTAAACGCCGTCTTCCACTCATCCCCCTCCTTCATCCTAATCAGATTGTACGCCCCCCTGAGATCCAACTTAGAAAACCATTTGGCGCCCACGATCTGATTAAAGAGATCGGGAATAAGTGGGAGCGGATACGGATCTCGGACCGTAATCCGATTAAGTTCACGGAAATCCAGGCAAGGGCGTAGGCCTCCATCTTTCTTCTTAACAAAGAAGAACCCCGCAGCCACCGGTGAAGATGAAGGTCTAATATGCCCCTTAGCCAGACTTTCTGAGATATAATCCTTCATGGCCTGCCTCTCAGGACCAGAAAGGTTATACAACCTAGCTTTAGGTAACTTGGCCTCAGGGAGCAGTTTTACAGAACAGTCATACACGCGATGAGGAGGTAGTTCCTGACACCCTTTCTCCGAGAATACATCCTCAAAGTCCGCCAGAAATGGAGGTAAGACCCAAGGAGTAACCGCACCAATGACCGTGTTCATGCAGTTTTTATTACAGAATTTACTCCATTGGCTTATCTCCCTGGTTTGCCAATTAATAACCGGGTTATGCTTAGCTAACCAAGGAAGGCCCAACACAATAGGAGTGGGAAGACCCTCCAACACGTAGCAAGACAACAGTTCTTTATGTATTGCCCCCACTTGAAGTTTTACGTCATGCACAACCTGCAAAAAACTTCCCTGCCCGAGAGGCCTGGCATCGATCGAGAATATGGGGATGGGTTTAGCCAACTCACTCAACCGCATACCTTGAACCCGGGCAAACCGAGCATCAACCAGATTAGCCCCGGCCCCACTATCCAGAAGAACAGATATCCTCTCAGTTCTTGTACCCACCACCACCTCCGCCGGTACGAGAAACTGAGACGAACCTAGGGACGAAATACCTACTCCCAGATTGCCGTCCACCACACAACCTGGGATCAACAGTTTTCCGACGACTCTTCACTCTGCAAGGGACGGGATGGACACCCCCCAATAAAATGTCCCTTTCTGCCGCAGAAGAAACACCTTCCTGCCTTATGGCGCACCACCGGTCCCCTCCCCCGAAATGATGTCCCTCCTAATTGCATAGGCTCCTCTGGACTGACCAGGGGAACCACCATATGAGGGGACCTTGTAGGAGGTGGAGTCATCACAGGGGGTAGAGTTATCCCGCACCTCTCCCGAAGCCGTCTGTCCACGCGAATAGCGAGGGCCATAGCGGCTTCCAGAGACACGGGAGAGTCATACTGTGCCAACACATCCTGTAATTTGTCGGATAAACCATGACAAAACTGGCTCCTAAGAGCCGGGTCATTCCACTGGGTGTCCGTGGCCCACCTACGGAACTCCGAACAGAATTCCTCCGCCGGACGATCTCCCTGCTGGATCCTACGTAACTTAGACTCAGCAAGGGAGATCCGATCTGGGTCATCATATACGAGTCCCAGGGCAGCGAAAAACCTATCCAGTGACTGGAGAGCCGGGGAACCCGGGGGAAGAGAGAACGCCCAAGATTGTGGGTCCCCTTGTAGGAGCGAGATGACAATTCCCACCCTTTGTTCTTCACTCCCCGATGACCGAGGCCGCAGCCGAAAGTACAATTTACATGCCTCCCGGAAAACAAAAAACTTGTCCCGCCCCCCAGTGAACCTATCAGGGAGAGCTACTTTAGGTTCTGGTCCAGCTTGCTCCTGAGGATGCCAAACCTTGGACCTAACGTCCGCCAGCTCCATGGACAAACTCTGCAATTGCCGAGCTAGACCGGCTACTGGATCCATAGTAGCTGGAGAAAAACTAAGTGGTCGGTGAAAATGTCACGCTGTCTCTGTATACTGGAGGTAGGGGGCCTAAGCTGACCCTAAGCTGGGGCCCTGACTAATCCCTCAACCTGGAGGTACTGTTAAAGGTACAGAGGTCCAGGCCGCCAGCGTAACCCCTACCTCCTGAAGATCCCTGCACCTCAGTAATCTAGTCCTGAGAAGGACCCCAATCACAACCAAAGGGAACAAGAAATAATATGCCCAAACACAGTATTTAGACGAACGAGACAGTACAAGGGAAAAACCAAAACCACCTTGCATACAAACAACTTCTCAACTACAACAGAGGGAAAACCAACGGGAAAGGAGATAAATGATAAAGCGAGGAAAGGGAAAAAACACTTCCAAATACACTTATCTCAGCAACTCCAAACACCACGATCCGCTCTGTCAGTCTGAATGAAATGCTTTCACCGACACCTCCCAAACAGACCAGCAGGTATATGAAGGAGTCTCACTACAGAAGTATTGATTGCAGCTGGGCGAGGCTGGACCTCATCTAGCCCAGAGAGAGAGAGAGAATTAACTCCCTCACTGCCGAGAAACACAAAGCACCAACAAGTCAGCTGCGAGAAGTCAGGCTGTGTACTCGTGACGATCTTCGTGGCAACACACCCGTGACAACAACACTTTTATAGAAGATTATGTGGATACAGTTGCTTCAGTGACAGAATAGTTCCCCACTGTGGGATGATAGAAAGAATTCAGGTGTACACAGGTGAAATTCAACAACTTTACTTACTGGGAGGCAATGACTTTGATGGTTACAGAGTCTTTATATAAGGCAACATACATTTTGGTTTCAGAATCTTACATGAGGCCAAAAGCTTGAACAGATGCAGACAGTTGGCAGTGTGTCCGCCTGCCACCTCCTCTCCCACTCATAACCGCGAGCTAGGTTTCTGTTTCTTATGCATTGTTTGAATGAGCTTGCATATCCATGCCGCTCAGTTGTTTTAGTCCACCAATTTTTTTCTTCTTGCTATTTTGTTATCCTCGTTTAAAATGGACTGTACATGCAGCAGGGTTAGTGTAGCACGTAAAACACAAGTTGCTGCATAGACCACTACAGTCTCCAATGCTGTATCTTGTACCAATTACAATTTTTCTCCATGATTGCAGTACATGTTATTTTCCATTTTATTCTGTATCAAAATATTTCTGGAAATATAATTAGAAAATGCACGTCAAACATAAAATCAGTTTGTAGGTGAAAACGGTAGCTGAACTATTAATTGTGTCCACTAGAGGGCTATATAACACCCTGCTTCTCCTAACACTGTAAAAATATATATCTTTGTACCGTCTTAGCCAGTAGATAGAAAAATAAACAAAACTGAGAGTCCTCAGTGGTTTTTAATGGCTAACTGAAAAGATAGTAATAAATATAATGCTTTCGAGACTACTCAGGTCTCTTCATGAGGCTTAGAATAACACAATGTTGATTATAATATTGATTTCAAGCTCTGTCTGAAAGTTCCGAACATGGTGGATAAACGGATATGTTGGAGCACAGAATTCCGGAGGATACTACTCCGGAGAAGTTTTGGATGCGAATGGGTGAGGAATGTATAAGTATGGAGGACAGAAGGAGGTGAGGAATGTATAAGTATGGAGGACAGAAGGAGGTCTTGGGGGGACCGGAGATTACTTGTGGGAAGATATTGAGAGATTAGTTCGGAGATATACGGAGGTCACAGATTATGGACAGTTTTGTAGGTCAATGTCAGGGATTTGCAGAGGAGTAACGTGGAGAGAGGTGGATTAGTCGGGCAGCAGATTTAATGACGGACTGGAGAGGTGCGAGAGTGTTAGTAAGGAGGCCACAGAGAAGGTTATTGCAGTAGTCAAGGCAGGAGATGTTGAGGGCATGCACTAACATTTTAGTAGATTCAGGGTTGAGGGATGGACGCATTCTGAAAATATTTTTGAGTTGGAGGCGACAGCAGGTGGAAAGAGCTTGGACGTGTGGTTTGAAGCACAGGGTAGAGTTGAGGGTTACTCTGAGGCAGCGGATTGCCGGTACGGGGGAAAGCATGATGTCATTTATTGTAATAGATCGGGTAGGGGAGTTAGGTGAGATGGAGGCAAGATGATTAGTTTGGTTTTGTCCACATTAAGTTTTAGGAAGCGTGATAAGAAAAAGGAGGATATAGCTGAGAGACATTCTGGGATTCTGGACAGCAGAGAGGTGACGTCTGAGTCAGAGAGATAGATCTGAGTGTCATCAGCGTACAGATGGTGCTGGAAGCCATGGGACTTTATGAATTGTCCCAGTCCAAAGGTGTAGATGGAAAAGAAAGGAGGTCCCAAGACACCTTGAGGAACACCAATAGAGAGAGGGCGAGATGATGAGGAATTTTTGGAATAGAAAGATGTCAAACAGTCATATTAGTGGGAGTCCAACTGCTTGGATTAATCCCATGAATGAGGGATATCTGGTCTTTATTCTTGGCTGGGCATCAGGCCAGATTATTTCTGGTAGACTGCTTGCATAATGGCCAACTATACCTTGCCTGTAGTGGCCACACTAGACACAATGCACACAGATAGGACATGCATGGTAATTTTTCATTATAGTTTATGGGAAATATGGAAACATGTAAATTAAGCCTAAAATACTTTCATTTCAAGAATTTCCTCACTTCCAGTAGTTAAAAAATTTTCCTGTGAGAATCGAATTAACATCTCAAAATAGTTAATTCACGATAACAGTAAGATGTGTCTGAAACTACTCAAATAGCACAAAAAAAAGTCTCCCTATATTTCAAGAGACCATAGGATCCCAGCAACTTAACAGTTACATAGGAACAAGTCTCCAGCTCTCTGAATCTACTGGATGTCATATTACAAAATCTACTCATTTGACTAATGTTTGCAGAATCCTTAACAGAATTTAAACATAAGAAGCCAAAATAATGGTCATTTGATACGCAGCTAAATTAGTGCTGAAAATCCATATCAGATTTTCTACACAAATTAATTCCAGTGCGGAAGAGAACACATCCACTTTCACATTTTCAAAGTCTGTTATTATGATGGCAGAAGATGTCTGAGCTTTCCCCAAGTGTATCGCCCCCCTTTGAGCACTGATTCTTTGGCTGGTTTATGCATGAAATGTAATATTTTATCTGAAGCGTCCCCTTAGAGGGCATACTTAAAAGGAACTGTGTGGTACACAGAATTAGGAAAACATACCCCAAACCATTTTAATGATTGTTTTCCTCAATAAACAAGATGTATGTATGTTTATCTTCCACATTAAATCTAGAGTGACGAGTAGTTTAGGATGGCGCCCATGCCCTGACATACATGGAAGACCAGCATACTCTTACAGGTAATGTAGAAGCTGTACTGATGACAATGTTTTCCATTTGGTTTTCTATCAAATGCAGTGTTGTCATACACACCACAATGCGATGTAATATCTATTATTATTATTTATTTATATAGCGCCATTGATTCCATGGTGCTGTACATGAGAAGGGGTTACATACAGAATACACCGATAAATTACAGAGAACAAATGTGTGCGTTCAGGCCCCGGTCATGGAATCTCAGGCATACGCAGATTGCCACTGTCCTTGCTTCTGTACAGGGTTTTGCCCCTCTAAGGGCACTGGCTTCAACTTCTACCTGCTTGGCTGAGCAGCGCCTATGGAGAAGGGAGTTGAAACCAGGGCCCATAGAATGGTAGAACGCTGTGCAGAAGCAAGGACAGAGACAATCTGTGTATGCCCAAGATATCATAGCCTAAATGTACACATGCAGCAGGGGATCAATTTACATAGCGGCATTAAGCATTAAAATAAATGTGAAAAATGTGGATTTCTCTGGAATACGACATTGGATCGCAGATATCAAGGTATCACTTTATTCAGTACTATGACCTGCATGCCCATATAGACGGCTTAGGAGGGGTGATCCTAATGACAGCTTCCCTTTAAAGGGAATCAGTCAGCGTGTTTTTGCCATTTAATCTGAGAGCATCTGATGTGGGAATTTGAGAAAAAAAAATGATTGTAGCAAGAAAAGATGTAGGAGAACCTTATTCCTGCTATGTCACTTCCTGGGCTGCTTCATGTAGTTTTAATACAATCACAGCTTTATCAGCAGAAGGTTATCACTGGAAGACTAGTAAACCTGCTGTCATGTAGTTCTCCGGCTCTATGTAACCCCACACCCTCCACTAATATGTGTCTTTCTGCCTATGCACAGTGTACACAGAAAGCTGCCAATCAGTGGTGTGGGCAGGATTATACACAGCTCAGCATTCAGAGAACTGGTGATCTGCAACAGATAAAACTGCAGCAAGTAGCCCAGCGGCCTCTATCGCTACATCATGCTGTTCTCGCTTCAAAAAAGTTGCCATAAAAAATAATAAAAAAAAAAGTTTATCATTTGTTTTTAATGAAGTAAAATATGAACAATAATTTAAAGAGTTTTGGAATTTCCATTTTTAAACACTTGGGCTCACATTACAACTGCAGTAAATGTGGGCGGGGTCTGCTCACATGTGTCTGATGTCACCAATCTCCTCCCCTTCTGGGTGTTTGTAACAGAATAAGAAAGGATGAAGTTTAGGACCACAGTGCGGAGCCATTTTGTTGGTGACTGCCAGTTATAATGACAAGTAGAAAAAAGAGGGGTCGCTCACTGGTCTATTCGGGTGCTCTGAAGAAAAAAGTCATCTAAATTGCAAAGGGAACTTCGGCACTCCATACATGAATATATAAGAAATATTATATCTAGACTGATGTCACTTTACAAAATGAAGTTTTTTTGCGCATAATTTGGCCAATTTATGTGTGCCCATCAACCACGACAAGGTCACCATATATATTCATGTATGGAGTGCCGAATTTCTCTTTGCAATTTAGATTACTTTTTTCTTCAGAGCACCCAAATAGACCAGTGAGCGACCCCTCTTTTTTCTATTAATCATTTTTGGGATCCCGCTCCTGGGACAATGCAGCAGGTACGTGTTCACACTATTAGAAGTTTGACAGCCTTTTTTCTGACCATGCGTCCCTCCCACTAATTCCTTCTATTCATTCACAGGTGGTTTTAACTAGCTCTACCAGCCCATACATTGTAGGTTTAAAGCCCAAGCAGAGACATATTGTCCATACAGGCTTACAGCCCAGGAGTGGCATATCCAGTGGTAGCGTAGCGTAGTTACCCATCATACGAAGGTGACCTTGTCGTGGTTGATGGGCACACATAAATTGGCAAAAATAATGCGCAAAAAAACCTTCATTTTGTAAAGTGACATCAGTCTAGATATAATATTTCTTATATATTCATGTATGGAGTGCCGAAGTTCTCTTTGCAATTTAGTGATACTGACAAGCACAGTGCCACTGAGGACGGCCGGCAGCACCGGTTCTGTTAGTTGGTGCTGCTCGCTGTATCATAAAATGGGATTAGATGCACGGAATTTAACACACACTGGGATTATTTCACAACACATGATACACTACACTTATCTAGATACAGGGCTCAGTGTAGTGTATCACATGATGGACTTAGATACACCAGTCTGGGGAGAATCGCGCAAGATGGGATTAGATACACCGATATGGGGCATATAGAGCATGTTGGGATTAGATACATTGATCTGAGGTGTATCACACATGTTGGGATTCGATACACAGCTATGGGGCGTATCACGCATGATGGGATTAGATAGAAAAGTCTGAGGAGTATTGAGTATTGCGCATTTTGTTGGTAACTGCAAAGTGATACTGACCCCAGTTTATGATACTGCTGGCAGTGCTGATTCTGTTAGCTGGTGCTGCTCGCTGTATCATAAACTGGGGTTAGATATGCAGAGTGTGTCACATGCGCGGTTTGATATGCTTAAAGCAACACTCACTGGAATTAGATACAGGGTTTAGTGTAGTTTATCACATGATGGGATTAGATATTGAGTTCAGCAGAGTGTATCACACAGGAAGGGATTAGATACGCAGTATCTAATGTATGTAATGTGTGACCCCGCTCCGACCACTTCTATGGCAGCAGTGGTGTAGCCACCAGGGGGCAGATGGAGCGGTTGCCCTGGGCTCTAAGGGGCCCTCCCGGAGCTACGCTACTGTAAACTGTATTTGCATGCGCTGATACAGTTAAACTCTGCAGCAAAGCAAGGAGACATGATCCCCCTGCACTGCCACACAGCCAGTGTGGGGCCCGTGAGCAGGGGGAGCCCCCCCAGTCATTGCAAGTTGAAAGCTATGATAGTGTGAGGGAGTGTGAGAGAGTGTGATTCTCCCTCCCATCAATCTCCCTTTGTGTCTGACGTCACTGACACAGACACATGGCCCCCCCCATCTTGGTATACACATGGTCCCATATATTCGATGCATAAAAACAAACAAACAATAAAACGCTTCTACTTACCTTCCCTGCGCTCCCATGCAGTGCTGGGTCTTGGTCTCTGTTCAGGTTGGCAGTGATGGCAGCCTGTACTGTAATACTGACCTGCTACATCATGGGTCCCCGCAGATACCTCACCCGGGACCTCCGCTCCCCGACACTTCCTCTCCCCGAGTCCCTGGCCGGCAGCTTCTGTCATCGCATGCACTGAGAAGTGCGGGCGATGACAGAGGAAAGCGGAGCTCGCAACATACACCTCAGGCTCTACAAAGATGTCCGCGATCTCCTCCCACATCTGAGACCTGGACGGCCCAGGGGACGTGCCCAGGTCGCAGCTAAGAGGCAGGAGGAGCAGGCTCAATGTTAGAGATGAGGTCGGACAGTGACCGCAGTCTCTTATGCCCATGGCTACAGTAAGTGAGGTGTGTAAGTGTCCTGCTCGGAAATTTACACACACCCAAATGAAAATGGCAGCCACTAGTGGCTGAAATAAAAAAAAATACTATTAAAGAATGACATTTAAATTTGTGTTAAAAATAATTGATTATATAATCAATAATTATTCATACAAAATTAAAAATCGTGGCACCTTCTCTCTAAGCATTGTTCTCTGTAAGCAGCTTGGCAGTGCATCTGGAGACTTGCTAGTCTCTTCCCTTACAGTTTGGGCACAGTATTCAGGCACAGCACTGCTCTAGCCAAACATAGGCTGTGGCTGTGCAATTATCGATGCACATTGCTCTTTATATCCTCCCTCTCCCCACTGATCTCAATAAAAATGGCACTAAAGACCAATTCATGACACCCTGGTAAATGTTGACATGGCCTTGAAATAAACTAGAGCACCTCCTACTCTAGTTGGCAGCAAAGTGACATAAGCGGCAATACGCTGGCACACATGCTGTGGTTCCGTTCAGCTTTCTGGAGTTTCTTTGTGAAGGAAGGTGGCTAAATCTATAGCTAATGAGGCAGAATCCCTGTGAGCTCATTATGTCTGCTCTAGGGGATCTGTTTTGCACTGACATTGTGAAGCCTCCCTCCAGTGTGTAAGCGTATAACTATGACCCACATGACTACGCCTCCCCCTCTCTGTCCTAATAGTGCTGGCACAGATACTGAAAATAGAAGCTCCATTTTTCTAGTGACACCTAGTGATAGATATCAGCTCCAGAGCAGGGAAGGGGCACAAAAGTGACATTGTGCACAGCATTAGAGGTGACAGGCTGTGTGTCATTGGAGATAGGAATAAATAGCACTGCGGCTACATGTTTCCAGGGCTGGCATTCTTCTTCAGCAAGTCAATACAATAAATAAATTAATAAATAGCAAGTCAATACAATAATTTGGTTTTTTGTTCAAAAAAGTGCAAAAAATCAATTATTCGTCTAATTTGGTCAGCTAATGCATATTATATGAACTGGACACAGAAACCGTCATGCACATCATTCTTAATTATTAGCAGGAAACAGATGCGCCAAATTCATTAAGAAGAGCATTAATGAATTCAGCGTACCTTATCAGTGGCATGAACTTCCATGATGCCTGGCCAGAAATGTTACTCCAGTCAGGGACTAGAGTGACATTTTTGACAAAACAAACGCCGCCACATTTTATTAATTTGAGGAGCAGATGCAGCCACATCCCGGTGTCAGAGGCCAAATTAACCTGTCACGCTGCCTAATCCCTCTACCTGGAGGTACTGTTGATGGTACAGAGGTCCAGGCCGCCAGCGTAAACCTACCTCCTGAGAATCCCTGAACCTCAGTAATCTAGTCCTGAGAAGGACCCCGATCACAACAATTGGGGACAGGACCGTATATGCCAAACACAGTACAAGACGAACAAGACAGTACAAGGGGCAAACCAAAAACCACCTCGCATGCAAAAACTTACACCACTACAACGGAGGGAACACCAACGGGTAAGGGGATAAAGAATAAAGCGAGGAAGGGAAAAAACCACACCGAGTACACTTCGCTCCTAACTCCACAATACCACGTATCGCTCTGATAGTCTGCATGAGAAGCTTTCACCGACAACTACCCTATCAGAACGGCAGGTATTTGAAGGAGTCCCAATACTGCAGAATTAACTGCAGCTGGGCGAGGCTGGGCCTCGTCTAGCACAGAGAGAGAGAATTAACTCCCTCCCTGCCGAAAAACACCAAGCACCAAAAACTCAGCTGCGAGAAGTCAGGCTGTGTAATCGCGACGATCTTCGTGGCGACACACCCGTGACAGTACCCCCCCTTCTACGAGGGGCCTCCGGACCCTCAGGGCCAGGTTTATCCGGGTGAGTCGTGTGGAAGGCCCGAATTAATCGGTCTGCGTTAATATCCGACGCAGGAACCCACATCCTCTCCTCAGGACCATACCCCTTCCAATGAACCAGGTACTGAAGGGACCGGCGATTAAAACGTGAATCGATGACTTTCGATACCTGAAACTCCAAGTTACCATTGACCACCACAGGAGGAGGAGCTAAAGGTGATGGTATCACCGGCGCCACATACCTTTTAAGCAAAGATCTGTGGAACACGTTGTGAATTTTAAAAGTAGAGGGGAGGTCAAGACGAAATGCCACCGGATTAATTATAGAGCAGATCCTATACGGCCCGATGAACCTGGGACCCAGTTTCCAGGAGGGAACCTTAAGTTTTATATTCTTGGTAGACAACCATACCCGATCGTTCACACTTAGGTCCGAACCAGACACTCTCTTCCTATCAGCCGTACGTTTGTATCGGTTCCCCATAGTACTTAGATTATTCAGCACCCGGTTCCATATCGAAGCGAGTGATGACGAAAATCGTTCCTCCTCAGGAACCCCCGAAGAGCCCCCCCTACTGAAAGTACAAAACTGGGGGTGAAAACCATATGCCCCAAAAAACGGGGACTTACCAGTGGACTCACTCCGCCTATTATTAAGAGCAAACTCCGCCAGAGGTAAGAAAGAAGCCCAGTCCTCCTGGTTCTCTGACACAAAACACCGGAGATATGTCTCCAAACTCTGGTTCAGACGTTCCGTCTGACCATTGGTCTGAGGATGAAAAGCCGAAGAAAACGATAAATGCATCCCCCGCCATGTACAAAAAGCCCTCCAGAATTTGGACACAAACTGAGACCCCCGATCTGACACCACATCAGAGGGTACACCGTGAAGCCTTACAATCTCCCCAATGAACACTTGCGCAAGAGTTTTAGCATTAGGAAGAGCAGGAAGAGCGATAAAATGTGCCATCTTGCTGAACCTGTCCACTACAACGAATATGACCGTTTTACCCGAAGATGGCGGGAGATCCGTAATAAAGTCCATAGACAGATGAGTCCAAGGACGCTCCGGGATCTTCAAAGGTAAGAGAGCCCCAGACGGACGGGTACGTGGGGTCTTAGAGCGCGCACAAACTCCACAGGACGCAACAAAAGTTCCCACCTCCCTATGTAAATTAGGCCACCAAAACCGACGCGAAAGGAGATCCACAGTTGTTTTACTCCCTGGGTGTCCTGCCAAAGCTGAGTTATGGTGTGCCTCGATCACCTTTTGTCGCAACTGATCTGGAACAAACAGTCTCCCAGGAGGTCCAACAGGGGCATCCCCCTGAGCCTCCAATACTTCCTCCTCAAGCTCAGAGCATACTGCCGACACCACCACCCCCTCCTGAAGGATAGGAACTGGGTCATCCGTATTCCCGGCCCCAGGGAAACTACGAGATAAGGCATCCGCCTTTACATTTTTTGATCCAGGACGATATGTGACGACAAAATTAAACCTGGCAAAAAACAATGACCACCTAGCTTGTCTGGGATTCAGACGTTTTGCGGACTCCAGATATAGCAGGTTCTTGTGATCGGTGATGACGGTGACCGGATGGATTGCCCCCTCCAAAAAATGGCGCCACTCCTCAAAAGCTAACTTAATGGCCAAGAGTTCCCTATTGCCGACATCATAATTCCTCTCAGCGGACGACAATTTTTTAGAGAAAAAAGCGCACGGACGCCATTTACCAGGAGACGAACCTTGTGATAATACTGCCCCTACCCCTACCTCAGAAGCGTCTACCTCTACAATGAATGGCTGTGACGCATCAGGTTGAATGAGTATGGGTGCCGAGGCAAAACATTTTTTCAAGGAGGAGAAAGCATGACAAGCCTTGTCAGACCACCTAGAAAAATCCGTCCCTTTTTTTGTCATGTCTGTGAGAGGTTTAACCATGGACGAGAAATTACGAATGAATTTCCGGTAATAATTAGCAAACCCCAGAAAACGTTGTAGTGCCTTAAGATTCTCTGGCAGATCCCACTCAAGAACTGCCCGCACTTTCCCAGGGTCCATACGAAAACCAGACGCTGACACCAGGAAGCCTAGAAACTGGAGTTCCTGAACGGTGAACACACACTTTTCCCACTTGGCGTACAGTTTATTATCCCGCAAGATCTGTAACACCTGCCTAACATGCTCCTGATGAGACACAAGATCAGGCGAGTAAATTAAGATGTCATCCAGATAAATAACAACAAACTGACCCACCAGGCAGCGAAAAATGTCATTAACAAAGTGTTGGAACACCGCCGGGGCATTAGTCAGACCAAATGGCATGACAAGGTTCTCATAATGTCCCTCCGGAGTGTTAAAAGCCGTCTTCCACTCATCCCCCTCCTTCATCCTAATCAGATTGTACGACCCCCTGAGAACCAATTTAGAGAACCATTTGGCGCCCACGATCTGATTGAAGAGATCGGGGATAAGTGGGAGCGGATACGGATCTCGGACCGTAATCCGATTAAGTTCACGGAAATCCAGGCAAGGGCGTAGGCCTCCATCTTTCTTCTTCACAAAGAAGAAAACTGCGGCCACCGGGGAAGATGAAGGTCTAATATGCCCCTTAGCCAGACTCTCTGAAATATAATCCTTCATGGCCTGCCTCTCTGGACCAGACAAATTATACAACCTAGATTTAGGTAACTTGGCCCCAGGAAGCAGTTTTACCGAACAGTCATACACGCGATGAGGAGGTAGTTCCTGACACCCTCTTTCCGAGAACACATCCTCAAAGTCAGCCAGAAATGGGGGTAAGACCCTAGGAGCGACCGTACCGATGACTGTATTCATGCAGGTTTTTTTACAGAATTCACTCCATTGGCTTATCTCTCTGGATTGCCAATTAATAACCGGATTATGCTTAGTTAACCAAGGAAGGCCCAACACAATAGGAGTGGGAAGACCCTCCAACACGTAACAAGACAACAGTTCTTTATGTATCGCCCCCACCTGAAGATTTATGTTATGCACCGCTTGCGAAAAACTTCCCTGACCGAGAGGCCTGGCGTCGATCGAGAATATGGGGATGGGTTTAGCCAACACACTCAATCGCATACCTTGAACCCGGGCAAACCGAGCGTCCACCAGATTAGCCCTGGCCCCACTATCCAGAAGAACAGATATCCTCTCAGTTCTCGTACCCACCACCACCTCCGCCGGTACAAGAAACTGAGACGAACCTAGGGACGAAATACCTACTCCCAGATTGCCGTCCACCACACAACCTGGGATCAATAGTTTTCCGACGACTCTTTGCTCTGCAAAGGACGGGAAGGACACCCCCCAATAAAATGTCCCTTTCTCCCGCAGAAGAAACACCTTCCTGTCTTGTGGCGCAACACCGGTCCCCGCCCCCGAAAGGATGTCCCTCCTAACTGCATAGGCTCCTCTGGACTGACCAGGGGAACCTCCATATAAGGGACCCTTGTAGAAGGTGGAGTCATCACAGGGGGTGGAGTTATCCCGCACCTCTCCCGAAGCCGTCTGTCAATGCGAATAGTAAGGGCCATAGCAGCTTCCAGCGACGCGGGAGAGTCATACTGTGCCAACATATCCTTTAATTTGTCAGATAAACCTTGACAAAACTGGCTCCGAAGAGCCGGGTCATTCCACTGGGTGTCCGTGGCCCACCTACGGAACTCTGAACAGAATTCCTCCGCTGGACGATCTCCCTGCTGGATCCTACGTAACTTAGATTCAGCAAGGGAGATCCGATCCGGGTCATCATATACGAGACCCAGAGCAGAGAAAAACCCATCCACTGACCGGAGAGCCGGAGAGCCGGGGGAAGAGAGAACGCCCAAGATTGGGGGTCCCCTTAAAGGAGCGAGATGACAATTCCCACCCTTTGTTCTTCACTCCCCGATGACCGAGGCCGCAGCCGAAAGTACAACTTACATGCCTCCCGGAAAACAAAAAACTTGTCGCGCCCCCCCGTGAACCTGTCAGGGAGAGCTACTTTGGGTTCTGATCCGGCTTGCTCCAGGGGATACAAAACCTTGGACTTAACGTCCGCCAGCTCCAAGGACAAACTCTGCAACTGCCGAGCTATATTGGCTACTGGATCCATGGTGGCTGGAGAGAATCTTTTAGTGGTCGGCAAAAATGTCACGCTGTCTCGGCGTTCAGGAGGTCAGGAGCCTATGCTGACCCTACACTGAGGCCCTGCCTAATCCCTCTACCTGGAGGTACTGTTGATGGTACAGAGGTCCAGGCCGCCAGCGTAAACCTACCTCCTGAGAATCCCTGAACCTCAGTAATCTAGTCCTGAGAAGGACCCCGATCACAACAATTGGGGAGAGGACCGTATATGCCAAACACAGTACAAGACGAACGAGACAGTACAAGGGGCAAACCAAAAACCACCTCGCATACAAAAACTTACACCACTACAACGGAGGGAACACCAACGGGTAAGGGGATAAAGAATAAAGCGAGGAAGGGAAAAAACCACACCGAGTACACTTCGCTCCTAACTCCACAATACCACGTATCGCTCTGATAGTCTGCATGAGAAGCTTTCACCGACAACTACCCTATCAGAACGGCAGGTATTTGAAGGAGTCCCAATACTGCAAAATTAACTGCAGCTGGGCGAGGCTGGGCCTCGTCTAGCACAGAGAGAGAGAATTAGCTCCCTCCCTGCTGAAAAACACCAAGCACCAAAAGCTCAGCTGCGAGAAGTCAGGCTGTGTAATCGCGACGATCTTCGTGGCAACACACCCGTGACATAACCCCTGTCCAGATTGAACCCAGGTATAGATTGGCCCAGGCCAGAGTATTCCCGGGGTATAAACTGTGCTAGACCAAACTATACCCGGGGGTGTAAAAGAGTCTAGGCCAGACTATACCCCTCCAGGCTCAAAATAACCCTCTATTTTATGAGCCTTTGTAAATGAGATATATTTTAGATGCCAGTTTTTAATAACTTAAAACTAACTTACACGTAGTGGGAAGGTATGTGTTAATCACATGATGAAGATTGATTTTACAATTCAATGTGACTGGTAACGGACAACAGTCATTATATCTGAGATTACACCGTTGTGCATTACGATAAGTGCTTTTACCTTAGAATGCAATCACTTCACTGGTTTTGTCACCCAGTCTCTGAAAAGCGTGCAGATCTCTTGCACTCATACTCAGACACACAGCTGTTTATAATGTGTAACTACGGGAAAGTGCGGTAGGATTATTTACCTCATTATATCTTTGTGGAAGTCTAATATTTTTACTGATTGAAGTTTTTCTGGTTCAAGTAATAGAAGTCTATGTGTTTAGAATTTTAAAATTTAAGTCAACTTATTTTCTCACATAACTTACCTGGACAAACTTGAACCCCCAATAACATGCTGCTGATATCAAGGGAGTATAATCTGGCATGAGGGGTATGAAATGGCCCATGCAGCTTTAACAATGGGTATAATCTGGACTCGGGGTATACTATGGCCTGTTACATCGGCTCCTAACCACTTCTGCCCATTTTGATGGAGTTGATTAAAATTGGCATGAAAACTCCAAACATTTTCACATTTTTGCACAACTCTGTGTTGCGCAAAAACATTGCGACAATTCAAAGTCGTTTTTTTTGCCAGTTTTCTGCAATAAACACTTCAATGTATCAACCTGTAGGGATTTGTACTCACTGAGCCGCGTTGGAGGTAGGCACGGGTTCACACAGTGATGCAGTCCGAGGGTTCAAACAAACTGGTGGTTTATTTAGTGTCCATACACCAGTGAGGAAACAAAAGTAACAGCCTTTTCCTGGCACAAAAAGGTATAACAGAACAAAGTTCAAAATAACAAGTCCATGCAGCACGGCCTCAGCTGTTCAAACAAAGTGCCTTCCTCTGCCTCCTGCAGAGTCTAAGGAGCACGTGCAAGGTCTGCTCACCTTGCCCAACACACACAGACAGACTGAGACAGGCGCAGCTATCTTAAATCAGCCTTCCAAGACCTGGACTGGATTTAAGTGAGCAGCTGTTCCCCCCCAGCACTTTCAGCTGGTCGTAAAACCTGGCCCTGTAATCCGGACCCATTAAATTCCTCTCAGCACTATGTGTGCTGGAGTCTGCTTCTCCTGGTCCTACATCACCGAAGCTTGGTACTCGGGGACACATATCTCTCATCCACGACCTGTTCGGCAGCCACCTTACAAGCCCAACATAATACATCCCTTGTGAAAGAAACACTGCACCACATCATCTAAATATCATATGTGTCATGTTAGCTTTCATACAGACGGAACAATATATAGGACAATCGTGTAGTTATGTATATTTGGAATACATTGTACTCCAGGGAAATTGACTTTCATAAGATGTATATTGATATAATTAATGAGACCATATGCAGATGCCCCACTTACCTTGAGGACAGGCACCTGCAGAGTCTTCTCGATAGATTCCACATGTGCCCCCTTATCTTCAGCTTGGGAAATTTCGCTCAGATTTCAGGATGGATGCATAGTTGTTAAATTTCCATTTGCTTGGATCTAGATAAGCGATTGAAAGCTAAAACAGACAGCCAAACTTAATCATGTTATAGTACCTTGGCGAATACTGTCAAAGGTGTGCTGCTTCAGATGAATGCCTTAATAAGTGTTGGCTTTATTTTCAAGCAAACATGTTATTTTTGTTATTTAGTTATGTCAGTCCCATTACAAAGAAGCAAACATACCACATAATCTATGGGCACCGATTATAGGAATTCACACTACATTGTCTCTGCATTGACTAATTTATACAATCCATTATCAGATGTCCCAACTTGCGGGTTCAGCGCCTGCAGAGTTATGAAAAAAAATGCCTCAACCATCTTTATTTTATTTTCACATGGATAAAAGAATCACATCAGCATCACAAATATTTCTATGCTAAACACATTCCCTGCTTGTCTGACCTATCACATTTTGGGACACAAACATGCCATTTTAGCAGCAGTATTGCCTCACAGATAAACGTGTTTGTAACGGGTCTGGGAGGTGGAACCTCTGAGCTACTATACAAGGGGGCGGTCCTTGTAAGGGAGCGGGTGGCGACCAGGCAGGCAGTCACAGCAGGTGACCGGGACAGTCTCTAGAAGAACGGGCAGGAGGTCACGGCAAGTGACCGGGGCAGTCTCTGGGTGAACGGGCAGATGGTCACGGCAAGTGACCGGGGCAGTCTCTGGGTGAACGGGCAGATGGTCACGGCAAGTGACCGGGGCAGTCTCTGGGTGAACGGGCAGATGGTCACGGCAAGTGACCGGGGCAGTCTCTGGGTGAACGGGCAGATGGTCACGGCAAGTGACCGGGGCAGTCTCTGGGTAAAGGGTTGGTACGACCTGTGGCGGCTGATGGTAGACGTGAGCTCCCAGGTGAGCAGGCGAGAGTCTCTGGATAAACGGGTGGTCACAGCATGTGACGGCGGAGCCTCCAGGAAGACCAACAGACAGGCGGCAGATGAGCGCTCCCAGGTGAGCGGGCAGAAGTCTCTGGACAGGCGGGTGGTCACAGCACGTGACGGCAGAGCCTCCAGGTAGGCTAGCAGACAGGCAGCAGATGAGCGCTCCCAGGTGAGCGGGCAGGAGTCACTGGACATTGGCCGGGGACTCCTTAGGACGGCGCGCGCGGCCCCTTTAAGAGGGAGGGAGAGCGCGCGCGCGCCCTAAGCACTGTGGCCGGGAAGGGGCGCGCGCTGCCAGCAGAGCGGGAGGAGGACGCCGGGCACGGAGCAGAGAGGTGAGGGGAACAGCGTCCCTGCCTAGCAGAGGGCAGGGACGCCGGCGCTACAGTGTTTTGTAGGGTTAAGTGACAGGACTTATATTCTTATATCCATGTGTTATGTTACAGACATAAAATATAATTGTACTTGGAAAATATATTCTAACTTTAGGCTGAGTTAAAGGGCATGCGCCCACGTCGTCTTTTAGGCAGGTACACTATATAACCTATAAAGAAACACCAGGAGTAAAGCAGCCACAAATAAAGTTCAGTAAGCTTTATTGAAAACGTAAAAAACTAAATATAAGACATAATTAAAAAGAGATGTTAAAACAAAGGTTGACTTTGCAAAAGGTGCCAATATTCCAGAACCATAATTGCCATAGACTAATTTTACATGTGTAAGAACTAGGTCTCACAGTCCGAATATAGACAATAGAGTAATATCACTCAATTAGTAGATCAATGTTAGACATAAAAAGAAAGAAAAATATTGGAAAGCAGATTAAATATTGTAAATACGTGAGTACTCACATCACACTATTATTGTTAAATCCAAGGTTAAACATAGCAGGATAAACCTTATTAATTCTGGAGGGACAGGATTTTTTTTATCCCAATAGGTTGTGAAACAGGTCCTATGAGTAAGCGTTACAGACTCAAAAACAGGGACATGAGTCCAAATAAATCATATATGATACACACTATGTGTAAGGCACTGATTGCCAGGCAAACCCAAGGTGAAGGTCGAACCAGAGAAGAACAACCCTGAGGGTCTGAGGGGAA
The DNA here is from genome assembly GCF_046119375.1 of Phyllobates terribilis. NCBI lineage: Eukaryota > Metazoa > Chordata > Amphibia > Anura > Dendrobatidae > Phyllobates > Phyllobates terribilis. The sequence continues at coordinate 13,102,036 of NW_027362761.1, read as the reverse complement.
TCACCCATTTGCACAAGACGATGTGCTACTAATAACAACTTAGGCCTCGTGCACACTGAGTATTTGGTGAGTTTTTTTACCTCAGTATTTGTAAGACAAAACCAGAACTGGGTAAAAAATACGAAGTGGTGATGTGTTTCTATTATATTTTCCCTTTGACTGTTCTACTTCTGGTTTTGGCTTACAAATACGGAGGTAAAATACTGACCAAATACTCAACGTGTGCACCTGCCCTTAGAGGAATTTAAATCTAGTCAATATTTGGTGTGACCACCCTTTGTCTTCAAATCAGCATCAAAGCATCAATTATTCTCCAAAGTATACTGATTAGAGCATTTGAGGAAAAAAAAAAAAGTCTTGGCGGGGCTAACAGTTATCTTCCCAAAAATACCTACATTCTACCGCCTTCCTAAAATCAATAAAGACCCTGTCAACCCACTGGGGTGTCCGATTAAAACCATTGGTTGAAGCTTTACCTTCATTTGCGAAGGACACAACGGATGTCCTTAACAGGGTTGATAGGACCTTTATGGATACAAATATGAATATGGTCACAGTGGACGTTAAATCCTTATATACTTGCATCAAGCATGAAGATGGCCTAGAAGTGGTCCGCTCCTTCCTGGGGACTAATAACCAGGACATTTACATTTGTGATTTAATACTCAAGCTGCTCCACTTTGTCTTGACGCTTAACTTTTTTTGTCTTTAAGTATTGTTTACATGTGCAGAAGCGAGGCATATGCGTCTTCATATGCCAACCTTTTCCTGGGCCACTGGGAAAGGAGCATTATCGGCGGACATAGGTGCGCAGGCCATGCACTACATCCATCACTGGCTTAGATATATTGATCTAGTTTTTTGGCAGCGGACAGTGGAGCAGCTCTAGTCTTTTATTAGCACTCTGAATAACTTCCCTTAACATTAAGCTTACTTATAAATATAATTGTAGTAAGATTGATTTTTTAGATATCACCATTGAGATGGACGATAACCATTTTCTGCAGACTGATGTCTTCAGAAAATCTACATCGTTTAATTCTTTACTACACTTACTTTACTTCATTGTCCCACAATGCTCCTACTATTGAAACTGTCCCAGTTGGGTAGTTCCTCAGGATGAAGCGAATCTACTCAACTCAAGCCATGGATCTTAAATCCAGATTTATGCAATGAGGGAATTGACAAAGAAGTATTAAGAATGGTAACAGGAAGGCAAAAACTACCTCACGTAACTATCTTTTATAACAGTCCATCAAAAAAAATAGCACCAACGAGAAAATTCGATCAATCTCAACTTATAATCTTGAGTCACAAACAATGAGATCTGTTCTCACCAAAGACTGGCCAATATTAAAAACAACCCTCTTTAGCATCCCATTTATCTGACGTTTCACTTATGACACAGATGTTCCAAAAATCTTAAGGATTTACTTGTTCATAGTCATTATATTCCACAACCTCCTAACCCTTTCAATTCTAGGGGTCCTGTTTGAGGTTGCAATCCATGTTTCTTGCCTGCACCAGTGTCTCTCGCACTACCACTTTTGGGTCTGCTGAGGGTAAACGTCATTATTATAATCACTATGTTTCTTGTGGAACTACCAATGTGGTGTATTATGCCACATGTGGATGTTACAAAATTTATGTTGACCTGACCTCCAGAGAATTGAGGGTCAGAGTCAAAGAACGTGTGAGGAATATTGGCACGGCCAAGCCGGTGGATGAGGTCACCACTTTGAAAACTTTGCCACGCCATTTTAAGGCATACCATGGTTGCAACCCAAGGTCTCTGATGATATGGGGCATTGATGTAATTCACGGTGGCATTAGGGGTGACAATGTTAAAAAATTGCTAGCCCAAAGGGAAACTAAGTGGATCATCTCTTTGGGGACTATGGCTCCCAATGCCCTTAATGAGACATTTAGTTTTGTTCCTTTATTGTAGACATCTGGCATTCATCTTTTAAATGTTTTTCATTGTTTGTTTTTTTCTTTCTGGCAGCCTTTTTTATTTTATATAGGGAATCTACATATGTGTATTATGATGGAGTTCTGTGACTACTTAATGAAGACACTAGCAGCATCATCAAACTTTACATACAAATGAAGCAAAAAGTGCATTGTATAATTTGGGCATTTGTTTGTTTACACATATGCACCTGTGACGACACAGCTTTTAATCTTAATTATCCAGAAGACTAATTCAATAGGCCAATAGAAATACATTATCTTTGTGTTGACTTTTGAATTTATGTGTTTTTCTTTGGTGGGTCAAGAAGGACAGACTAGTATTTGTATAAACCTGAATGTTGACATTTGACTTGATATTTACTGCAACTTATTGTATGGAGGACAGCGACTCAGGGTTGGGGAACAATGATGTTTGTTCATATGCTGATTACATATTGTAGTAGGCCAGCTAGTTTGTTGATTTACAGAGCAGGGGGATACAAACTATGCACATTGATTAAATGCTCAAACAATGAGACATGAGCCACTGCCACCTTCCCTCCTGATCTGTGAATGATGACCTGAGCCACATATGTAAGTATAAAAAGGGATTTCTATCCTGCTGCAAGGAGAATCAGAGAGACTCTTCAGAACAGCAGCTAGGACACATGGCTCCATCAAGAAGGATACAGGTTTAACGTTACAGGCTGTCAGCTCAGGGGACCCCGGCCCCAGCTGAAGGGATACAGATCTGCTCCATTGACCATCACTGACCCTATGGAGACATTTGGGGAAAGCAGGATTGTGACCCTCCGGTCACCTGGTCCCATGGATATGTTTGGAGAAGCCAGGTTGGGACCATCCAGCCGCCTGGTCCCATGGATATGTTGTATGGGGTTGCCAGTTGAGGCCCTCCGGTCACCTGGAACCCACAGATACATCCGGAGAAAGCCAGGTTTGGACTATCCGGTCACCTGGTTCATATGGCTAGAACACATGGCTTGATCAAGAGGGATGCAGATTTGACGTTACAGTGTCACGGGTGTATCTGAGGTGACAGTCGCCCTGCAGTTGGTTGCAGGAGATCTCTATGTTTGGCATTACAGACATCTTCTTAGATGAGGCTGTCTCTAGGACCTAGCGGCTACCTCCCTCTGGTAATTATCTCCCTGGCCTGGGTGTATATATACCTGGTGTGTCTGAGAGGGAGGTGCTGGCTATATTCATTTCTACTTGTGAAGGCTTAGCAAGAGCAGTACTTTGTCCTCTCTGGAGCTTGAGGCCGAGTTCGCATTTTTCTTGAGTCGTCTAAAGCTAAGCATTTTCACCCTGTTAGTCTACCCTTGTTGTCAATAGAGTTTAGTGGAGATCAACTAGTGCTCATCTCCTTCCATCCCTAGCCTTAGCGATATGCCAGGGAAAGACAGGGCGAGGCACGCGTGCAGCGATTGCTGAAGAGGCAATATAGGGATGGTAGTTGAGACAGGGTGACACTAGACCAGTTTAGGTCTCCACTTCCCCCTTTCCCTAGTATCTGGGCTCCCTTTCCCTCTGTGTTGCATTAAGTCTTTCCCACACCTGGTGTGACATTCAGACTGTCAGCTCAGGGGACCCCGTCCCCAGCTGAAGGGATACAGATCTGCTCCATTGACCATCACTGACCCCATGGAGTCATTTGAGGAAACCAGGATTGTGACCCTGCGGTCACCTGGTCCCATGGATATGTTTGGAGAAGCCAGGGTGGGAGCCTTGGGTCTCCTGGCCACGTACCTCACTGAACTGTCAGCTTTCTAAGCTTGCCACTACCTCCTCTCTGTGGGTGTCCACCCAAAGCGGGGTGCCACTGGTTGAGGAATTTGGCCCTGGAAGTCCCAAAGTCGCAGCTGCTCTATTCCCGGCGGGCCAGCGGAAGGGTGAGTATGGTGTGAGGGTGGTGTAATTTTGAACCATCTTGGGTGTTTGCTGGGACTGTTCTATATGTTTATTGTCTGTTTGGTGGTTCAATAGAGTATTGCCACACTGTTTTACCCTCACGCTGTGTTGTCTGGGAAGTATTACGCCCACGGAATACCCAGTGTCTTCACAGCACCTTTTTACTGATGCTTCCAACTTTCCTATTCCCCAGAGGTTGATATTGAGTAAAAGACATTTTTATATGCCTTCTGTATCTGTAGCATGAGACATAACGCAATCGTAGGTCATGTGATTTATTGTGCACGTGCATATCTTTTGCTGCTTTGTGCTCCCTTCATTACTCGGGTTCTCCACAGTGTTTGTGCATGCTCGGGAGCCATGGAGCTCCGCTCACTATGACGCCTGCGACTGCTGGGTCGTTGTGGTGCTTATGTCATTATCATTGTGCGGGGTCCCAGTCATGTGACCTTCATCGATGATATTTAAGGTCCTGTTGGTTAATGTCAATACACTGTCCCCCTCCATCCCCGAGGAAGCAACATTGTTTAAATACTCATAACACACGTCTGGGTCCTTCTTCCTTGGTAGCCTCTCACTCTGTGCACCAATATGGGTATGAACATTTGTTCTATGCATTCATGCTTTAGGTGACTCCTTATACCTGCATTTTATATGTCTGTAACCATTGTTGTCTATTATGTTTGCCTTTTCTAAATATAGTGCAGGCATTTTTCTAATACCCATTATACGTACTTTGCGGTGTGCATTTTGCCTTGCTACTTATAGTGGGGAAATAAGTATTTGATCCCTTGCTGTTTTTGTAAGTTTGCCCATTGACAAAGACATGAACAGTCTATAATTTTAAGGGTAGGTTTAACATTGAGAGATAGAATATCCCCCCCCCCAAAAAAAAATCAATAAAATCACATTGTATAAAATTAGATAAATTTATTTGCATTTTGCAGTGAGAAATAAGTATTTGATCCCTCTGGCAAACAACACTTAATACATGGTGGCAAAAACCTTATTGGCAAGCACAGCAGTCAGACGTTTTTGGAGTTGATTATGAGGGTTGCGTACATGTCAGGAGGTCCTCTCCTCTTTGCAGATCATCTCTAAATCATTCAGATTTTGAGGCTGTCGTTTGGCAACTCGGAGCTTCAACTCCCTCCATAAGTTTTCTATGGGATTAAGGTTTGGAGACTGGCTAGGCCACTCCATGACCTTACTGTGCTTCTTTTTGAGACACTCTGTTGCCTTGGCTGTCTGTTTTGGGTCATTGTCTTGCTGGAAGACCCAGCCACGACCTATCTTCAATGCCCTTACTGAGGGAAGGAGGTTGTTGGCCAAAATCTTGCGATACATGACCCCATCCGTCTTATCTTCAGTACGGTGCAGTAGGCATGCCCACTTTGCAGAAAAGCACCCCCAAAGTGTAATGTTTCCCCCACCATGCTTCACGGTTGGGACGATATTTTTAGGGTTGTACTCATCCTTCTTCCTCCAAACATGGCGAGTTGAGTTAATGCCAAAGATCTCAATTTTTGTGTTATCTGACCACAGTACCTTCTCTCAATAACTCACATAATCATCCAGGTGTTCATTGGCAAACTTCAGATGGGTTTGCACATGTGCCTTCTTGAGCAGGGGGACCTTGCAGACACTGCAGGATTTTAAACCTTTAAAGCGTAATGGGTTACCAATGGTTTTCTTGGTGACTGTGGTCCCAGCTGCCTTGAGATCATTAACAAGTCCCCCCAGTGTAGTTTTAGGCTGATCTCTCACCTTCCTCATGATCAAAGATACCCCACAATGTGAGATTTTGCATGGTGCCCTAGATCGATGTCGATTGACAGTCATTTAGTACTTCTTCAATTTTCTTACTATTGCACCAACAGTTGTCTCCTTCTCACCTAGCGTCTTACTTATGGTTTTGTAGCCCATTCCAGCTTTGTGCAGGTCTATGATCTTGTCCCTGACATCCTTCAAAAGCTCTTTGGTCTTGCCCATGTTGTAGAGGTTAGAGTAGGACTGATTGAGTTTGTGGACAGGAGTCTTTTATACAGGTGACTATGTAAGACAGATGTCTTTAATGCAGGTAACGAGTTGATTAGGAGTGTCTAAATGGTTTGTAGGAGCCAGAACTCATAATGTAGAAGAACTAATTTTGTGAGATGCACCTGTATTTGAATATCAAAAAGTTAATTTCAGTTCTTCAATACAAAAAGTGAAACTCATATATTATATATAGTCATTACAGAGTGATCTATTTCAAGTGTTGATTTCTGTACATGTTGATGAATATGGCTTACAGCCAATGAAAACACAAAAGTCATTATCTCAGTAAATTAAAATACTTTATAACAACAGCTTGAAAATTTTTTTTTAAAATCCGAAATGTTGGCCTACTGAAATGTATGTTCAGTAAATGCACTCAATACTTGGTCGGGGCTCCTTTTGCATCAATTACTGCATCAATGCGGCGTGGCATGGAGGCGATCAGCCTGTGGCACTGCTGAGGTGTTATGGAAGCCCAGGTTGCTTTAATAGCAGCCTTCAGCTCGTCTGCATTGTTGGGTCTGGTGTCTCTCATTCCTCTTGACAATACCCCATAGATTCTTTATGGGGTTAAGGTCAGGCGAGTTTGCTGGCCAATCAAGCACAGCGATACTGTTGTTTTTAAACCAGGTATTGGTACTTTTGGCAGTGTGGACAGGTGCCAAATCCTGCTGGAGAATGAAATTTCCAAAAAGCCTGTCGGCAGAGGGAAGCATGGAATGCTCTAAAATTTCCTGGTAGACGGCTGCGCTGACTTTGGTCTTGATAAAACACAGTGGAACTACACCAGCAGATGACATGTCTCCCCAAACCATCACTGATTGTGGAAACTTCACACTAGACCTCAAGCAGCTTGGATTGTGGCCTCTCCACTCTTCCTCCAGACTCTGGGACCTTGATTTCCAAATGAAAATTGGAACTCTGGGACCTTGTGGAGTGTGTCAATGACTGCCTTCTGGACATCTGTCAAGTCAGCAGTCTTCCCCATGATTGTGGAGCCTACTGAAACAGACTAAGGGACCTTTTTAAATGCTTAGGAAGCCTTTGCAGGTGTTTTTTTGTTAATTATTTTAATTTACGGAGATAATGACTTGTGTTTTCATTGGCTGTAAGCCAAAATCATGAACATTAACAGAAATAAACACTTGAAATACGAGGGTCAGTCAATAAGTAATGCCTCCTATTTTTTTTCTCCTTAAATAAGGTAGTTATGTTAAATATTCGAATTTGGCACAATTCCTCAAACCTTCTTCTTTAATCCACAGCATTTGCAACTTCCTGCACCAACAGGTGGCAGGACTGTATCCGTTTGCAAAATGGCTGACATCGATGTTCGTATTAGACAACGTTCTGTGATTGAATTCTTGCATGCAGAAGGTGAAACGCCCATTCCAATTCATGAGAGACTGAAAAATGTGTACGGTGATGCAACAGTGGATGTCAGTACTGTTAGACGATGGGTTCGTCGCTGTAACACAGCTGAAGGGCCATCACCGTTGGCTGACAAAATGCGGAGTGGCAGGCCAGTAACCGTAGTGACTCCAAGCAACATTCAGCGAGTCGATGACATCATTCGTGGTGACCGCCAGGTGACTGCAGATGAATTGTGTGGCATTATCTGCCTCAGTAAAGGCAGTGTGATGAAAATTATTGGACAACTGGGATACAGAAAGGTTTGTGCACGGTGGGTCCCAAGAATGCTTTTTACCATGCTGGAATACATGCCCTTGTTAAACGGTGGACCAAGACTATGGAAATGGATGGAGATTATATTGAAAAGTGACAAATTAATCGTTAATGTTGTGGTTTTCAACCTATGTAATTGCATTTGAATTTCTTGCCAATTAAAAGGAGAAAAAAAATAGGAGGCATTACTTATTGACTGACCCTCGTAGATCACTCTGTGTGTAATGACTCTATATAATATATGAGTTTCACTTTTTGTACTGAAGAACTGAAATAAATGAACTTTTTGATGATATTCTAATTTAGTGAGATGCACCTGTACTTATTTCTCACTGCAAAATGAAAAAAATAATTTATCTAATTTATACAATGTGATTTTCTTGATTTTTTTGGGGATATTCTAGCTCTCAATGTTAAAATTAACCTACCCTTAAAATTATAGACTGTTCATGTCTTTGTCAGTGGGCAAACTTACAAAGACAGCAAGGGATCAAACACTTATTTCCCCCACTGTATGTACTGTGCAATTAATCTTTATTGTCCGTGTATTTTTTACTGTATTAATAAAAACGTATACATTTTTTAAGCATAAAATAAAATTTCTCCTCTGTTCTGGCCAATGTTCTACTATGGCGTTGCTTTGATCGCCATTTTAGGTGGAATTTTCTGCTGTTAGTAGCTAATTTTGCAGTCAAGTTATTTACCTGTTGGATTATGTTTTTCTATGAATGTAGGCTTGTGCAAATCTTTCTCTTCATGTAATCCCATCCCCACTCACATTATTTTGAGATGAAGGCTCAGTGGAGGCCATATCATCATTTCCAGGGCTTCTTGCTCTTTAAGCTTAAAATAGTTGTGAATTACGGTGGTTGTAGGTTTGGGGTCATTCTCCTGGTCCAGAATACATTGAGCCAGTCAGATGCCTCCTTGTTATTATTGCATTATGGTGAAGTATCTGCCTGTATTTCTCAGCATTAAGGACACCGAGAAATAGGCAACATCCAGGACTGTAGACACAATGGTCGGCCATAGAAACTTAGTGCAGCAGATAAAAGACAACATCATACTTACTTCCCTTCCAAATCACAAGATGACCAGCAGTGCCATCAGCTCAAAACTGGCAGAAACCAATCAGACCCTGCTACAGCCATATGTGTTCAGAGAAGGCTCAGCAGAAAGTGGCCTTCATGGAAGAATTGTGACCAAAACCATACCTTTACCATCAAAAGAAGATCAAGTGACTCATTTACGCATGAAAACAGGAACTGGGATGCAGAAAAATGTTCAGCAGATTCTCCAGACTGAGGACACAAAATGTGAAATATCTGTCTATAACAGAAGGCAGTTTGTTTGCTAGAGGCGGGAGAGAGGTACAATGCTGAGTGCATGCGGGCAACAGTGAAGAATGGTGGATGTTCCTTGTAAGTTTGGGGCTGCATTTCAACAAATGGAGTCGGGGATTTGGTCAGGATTAATGGTGTCCTCAATTCTGAGAAATACAGACTATAACATACACTAAAGACATTTATCCATCATGTAATACGTTCAGGAACCTATCCGATTGTCTGTATGTTTTGGGCCGTTGTCCTGCTGCAGAACAAATTTGGAGCCAATGTCATTAAGAACTATCAACAACTATAACCTAGAATAAAAAAACATACAAATACTCTGCAATAAGTAAATAGTAATAGTACATACAGTACAGACCAAAAGTTTGGACACACCTTCTCATTTAAAGATTTTTCTGTATTTCATGACTATGAAAATTGTACATTCACACTAAAGGCATCAAAACTATGAATTAACACATGTGGAATTATATACTTAACAAAAAAGTGTGAAACAACTGAAAATATGTCTTATATTCTAGGTTCTTCAAAGTAGCCACCTTTTGCTTTGATGACTGCTTTGCACACTCTTGGCATTTTCTTGATGAGCTTCAAGAGGTAGTCACCAGAAATGGTCTTCCAACAATCTTGAAGGAGTTCCCAGAGATGCTTAGCACTTGTTGGCCCTTTTGCCTTCACTCTGCGGTCCAGCTCACCCCAAACCATCTCGATTGGGTTCAGGTCTGGTGACTGTGGAGGCCAGGTCATCTGGCGTAGCACCCCATCACTCTCCTTCTTGGTCAAATAGCCCTTACACAGCCTGGAGGTGTTTTTGGGGTCATTGTCCTGTAGAAAATAAATGATGGTCCAACTAAATGCAAACCGGATGGAATAGCATGCCGCTGCAAGATGCTGTGGTAGCCATTCTGGTTCAGTATGCCTTCAATTTTGAATCGATCCCCAACAGTGTCACCAGCAAAGCACCCCCACACCATCACACCTCCTCCTCTATGCTTCACGGTGGGAACCAGGCATGTAGAGTCCATCTGTTCACCTTTTCTGCTTCGCAGAAAGACATGGTGGTTGGAACCAAAGATTTCAAATTTGGACTCATCAGAGCAAAGCACAGAATTCCACTGGTCTAATGTCCATTCCTTGTGTTCTTTAGCCCAAACAAGTCTCTTCTGCTTGTTGCCTGTCCTTAGCAGTGGTTTCCTTGCAGCTATTTTACCATGAAGGCCTGCTGCACAAAGTCTCCTCTCAACAGTTGTTGAAGAGATGTGTCTGCTGCTAGAACTCTGTGTGGCATTTACCTGGTCTCTAATCTGAGCTGCTGTTAACCTGCGATTTCTGAGGCTGGTGACTCGGACAAACTTATCCTCAGAAGCAGAGGTGACTCTTGGTCTTCCTTTCCTGGGGTGGTCCTCATGTGAGCTAGTTTCTTTGCAGCGCTTGATGGTTTTTGCAACTGCACTTGGGGACACTTTCAAAGTTTTCCAAATTTTTCGCACTGACTAACCTACATTTCTTAAAGTAATGATGGCCACACGTTTTTCTTTACTTAGCTGCTTTTTTCTTGCCATAATACAAATTCTAACAGTCTATTCAGTAGGACTATCAGCTGTGTATCCACCAGACTTCTGCACAACACAACTGATGGTCCCAATCCCATTTATAAGGCAAGAAATCCCACTTATTAAACCTGACAGGGCACACCTGTGAAGTGAAAACCATTTCCGGTGATTACCTCTTGAAGCTCATCAAGAGAATGCCAAGAGTGTGCAAAGCAGTCATCAAAGAAGAACCTAGAATATAAGACATATTTTCAGTTGTTTCACACTTTTTTGTTAAATAATTCCACATGTGTTAATTCATAGTTTTGATGCCTTCAGTGTGAATGTACAATTTTCATAGTCATGAAAATACAGAAAAATCTTTAAATGAGAAGGTGTGTCCAAACTTTTGGTCTGTACTGTATAAACATAAGGTACTTGGTTGACTTTTTGATCAAAAAAGTGTAAAAATCAATCCCACTGCCACATGTGTTCACAATCAGGAAGGTCCCTATCGCTAATATCTCACCTCGCTATGTGCCAGCAGGACTCAAAATGGAGGAGGGTAAAGTAGGACCTAAACCTGACTGTTTTACACCTGCCTGTGAAAAGAACGGTCTTCAGTATAAAGAAAGAAAGTCGAAATTATGACAAGGTCCTCTAAGAGCCCTGATCTCAACATCGAGTCAGTGTTTAATTACGTGAAGAGGTATTTGCACAAGCCCACATCCATATGAGATCTGCAGTTACTTCTCCAAGATGTTTGGAACAGCCTTTCTGCAGAGTTCTTTAAAACTGCATCAATTTGTACACTTGGGCACAGTTTTTGAAAGGAAAAGGGTGGACACAAAAAATCTTGACTTGATTTAGATTTTTCTTTTGTTCATTCACTTTCCACTATATTAATTTATAAAAAATAAACTATTAACACTTCTATTTTTTAAAGCATTGTTACTTTGCAGCATGTTTTCCACAGCACTGTATATATGCACACATATATTTGTGAGTAGTTACCACCGATGAAAGAATTAAATTTAAATTATGATGTCTCCTGCACTTACCTCAAAAGTAAAATAGGATTTCTTCTTCCAATCCATAACTGACAAGCCTGGAATGTCTAGCATTAGATTTACAAAAGGGATTTTGCCTGCTTGGTTGCAAAAAAAGGTGTAGGATCAGGGTGCAGATATGAGCTATTCTGAAATACCTCCAGTTTTGTAAAAGAAGGAGAAAAAAAAAATGAAAGTTCAAAATTGGGCCTGAATATCATGGATGGCAAGGGTAAGCATGGCATGGCAGAGGGATTTGTAGCATAGGTTTGCCAGACTTTCCCTATTAAAGTGGCTGTATTAGCTGTAACCACATTACTGACGTTAACTACTGAAATGAAGTAGAGGAACTAATGTTTTAAAAAAAAAAAAATTATAGGGTAAAAACAATGACCTGATTTAAATGTAGTTTTCTACTGATGCATTTTTTTTTCAAATATTTTTCTTAATGTTACCATCTTTATAAAAATTAAAATATTTTAGTTTTTTTCATTGGCTACCAGATCAATCATAGAAGGCTGACATTCCTGTTATCTGCAGCTTATGTGCCAGCTTTGCTATATAGACCGGAACTGTATGAGCAGAGTTGGGCTGGGTTCAGAAGGACTAGTTGGGCCAGCCACATTCACAATGTGATTAGCTTCGTCTGCAGCTTTTTGTGCTCGTCCGCATCTGTAAAACTGACCATAATAGTGCATGTCAATTTTTTTTTCCTTGCGGACCATCCGCGTGCATCTGTTTTTTTTCGGTCACCTCGTCTCTCCAAAAAGTTGAATAAAAAGCAATCAAAGCCATCCCGTAATGGTACTATGGAATTTAGCAACAATTTTTCTTTATATGTAGTAAAACCATTAAAAAATTCTGTAATTTTATGTACCACAGTATGATCGCTGTAAAATCAATAGTGGAATTGTTGTGAATTTTCCAATTGCCCCCACAAATATTATTTTTGCATATTTCAGTACATAAGTAGTTCAAAGGGTACAATTAAAAAAATACAACCTGTTTTGACTCCTGTGTTTATACATTCATACTTATACACAAACGCTAATATGTGACTTATGACTTAAAGGGAACCTGTCAGTTCCCCCGTGCCCCCAGAAGCACCAGCAGTTGTCTGCATATGTAAATACCCTGCCTAACAGTCCCTGTATTACATTACACAAACAGATTAGAAAAAAGTATTTCTAAAGTCAGTTTGTGATATGTAAATGAGGGCTTTGACTAGTCGATGGGGTGTTGGTGCATGTATGTCATGTTAAGCGGGCCGAGTAGACTGATGCCACTATCGCCACACATACCTCACGCTTGCGCGCAACTTCTTACCCTCACGGCATTGAACCTCTGACGCCGGGTGTACGCGTGACGGCTTCAGAAAGGCGCACTGTGCATGATTGGAAGTGAAGACATCTGATCATGCGCAGTGCATCTCTCTGAAGCTGGGGCGCGTACACTCAGCTTCAGAGAATCAATGCAGTGAGGGAAAGAAGCCGAGCACATGCGTGAGGTTTGTATAGTTCTGGCGATGACACCGGCGCTTGTAAGTCATGTTATCACGCCCATAAGGACGTGATAACATGCCAAATGGACCGACTAGTCTGGAGACACTCCCCACTCCTCTTCGAGCACTGCCTCGGTCAACTACTGGTCTCCATACTTCTAGCCACATGGGTGTGAGATTGCTGCAGTCAATCACAGTCTACAGTGGTAACACTTTGCTGCTGCAGCCAGTGATTGGTTGTAGTGGTCGCTTGTCCTAAAGACAGAATGTACGTTGGTCACTGCTGAGGCCAGTGACTGACAGCAGCAATCACATAAAATATCTGAATGGAAGGGGAAATACAAAAGACAAGTAAGGTACCAGGACATACTCAAAAGCAAACTATCCCGTGCCCACACACAGCAAAATGGTGCCTGCAGAGTTACAACCCTAGAATCAAACAAACAGTGTCCATAGTGCCATCCGGCTACTACATAGAGACACATATGGGCCAATTCACTAAGACTTGTGTTGTACACATCAGTTTTAATGAAGGGGCATAAAGAAGTAGGATGCGCACACCACTTAATGAATTTGGAGCATCTTTTCAGTGGATTGTGTTTCCATTCACCTCTCTAAATATGCTATTCCAGTTAGGTAGTGGAGTAACGTTTCTGGTGTAGGCAATGATGTGAATTTCAGCAGCCACGTGCCGCCTATTGCCTGTGCTGCCTACTTTGGCAGAGCTGGATGGGACTTGCGTGAAAACACCAAAAGTCCCAACATTTTTGTGCAACTTCGAGTTGTGCAAAAATGTTGCAACTTTTCAAATTATGCTAGAAAACTGAAGAAAACACTTGAATGAATCGGCCTCAATGTCTAAAGAACAAGGATTGGACAAGCTCTTGGTGGCCAAGACATGGGATTTAGATAGAACCCCACATATCTAAGGTTAAGGAAAATGGACAATCATTAATTTAAATGAACTCTTGTTGCCGCTGCACCTTCTCCACCAGTTCCTAAAATTCTTATTGTTTGTACTCTATAGATATTCAGGCTTGGCTGGACATCCACCACTGGCTTCTGCTTCTCTTCAAGCTCAATTCTACAACTGATTTAGGGTAGTTCTCTAATCCATTAATTCTGCCTTTACCTGTATATATTATTACTGGCTTCTGCTCTTCTCTAGGTTCCATTCAATATTTAATAGGGTTCCTTCTTAATTAATTCTGCCCTTGACCATGAGGATCTAGGTGGCTGCTTACTATGCCTTGTCCCTCCCATGGCAGAGAATGCCATACTTTGATTACATAGAGCAAAACAGAGCTAGAGAGTGGCCAGCTAAATAGTATATTACAGTGCCCATTTGGAGCCTACAGTTTTATAGCCCGCCATTATAGGGCACCTACTTCCCTCTCTACTTTCTCCTTCCTGCTGGTGCTGTACAAAAGACTTCTGCTGCCCTCTTCTGGCTGCCACTAGTAAACTCAGTATTGAATGGACATTAGTTTGACTTTGCGCCAAGACCTAAAAGGTTGACCTAGTTGTGGAAAGCTTTAGCATTTGGCAGAAAACAGTGGGAAGTTAGGAGAAATAATCCTAATTTAGTCGTATAATTTTTCGCATGCTGTAAATACATAAAAACAAATGAGAATTAAAATAAACATGAAATAACAGAAGGGCAACTCTCCAGTATTGTTTGTGAAGCCACATTTTCAGGGGTCTCATGTTATGCATAGCTACTTTTTTATCTTATAGGGAACTGGTCAGCAGGTTAAAGATACCAAACGGACGTCATCACACTAAGTGAACTAAGGCAACATGAGTGCAGTATCTGACTACAGAGGGTTTGATTGCCATCTCTTACTATGGAGATATACAGATCTGTATTTGGGTTGCTGGCAGTAAATACAGAATTTTTAATGAAGGCGTGTGGTTGTCCCTCAGTGAAATGGACTGATTCATTTCTTTCTTCGTTATATAACATACTTACCAATATTCCGATTGCTAAAATCAGGTCATTTAAGCCCAACCCCTAAGGATGCTACCAGGATGTAAGGATGTAAGCGTTAATTTGTGAGACAACTAAAGTTCTCAATGTCAGAATTTGTTTCCACAAGTATCTAAATCTTCTTCATCACTTTTAATAATCAGAATTTATACTATGCTGTTCACAGCAGTTTAGGACAATGTATCATAGTATGAGTATCATGAGTCAGGATCTGACATAGCCAGCAGAAGAAATGTTCCTTACAACCTTGTCTGTTCAGTGGGCAATTACAGAACTTGAAGCTTATGGGCAACAATGCAAAATCTCCAACATAGCCCCCAATTATCATGGCTCTTTAAAAATATTGTTTTTTGTCAATGGGCCAAATGTACTTTTCGCTCCCCTCTAGGCTCCAGGGCCTGGGTGCAACTGGGATTCCACATGAAGGGGGCCCTCTCCCTTTTTCTCCCAGTGATAGCTTCAGGATGACTTAGCATAGATCCTATAAAGATATATTCTGATAATAATCGCCACCTTGGACCAATTAGTTTAAATTAAATTAAGTGACTGGAATGTTCAATTTACTAAATGTAAATTTGGTTGCAGACATTTCTGTGAGTGTCCTATACATCTGAATTGGACTAGCAGATATGTATGTACATGCTACAGAAACACCCTCATTAAAGTGCCTTTCAAAATCAATATTAAACAATCAATACAGTGATATACGAGAGTTGGCCTCTATAAAAAAAAAAAAAAAAAAACATGCCAACAATGTGCCTGTTTTAGTGGTACAGTGCCTGAGAAAATTAAATTTAATTCACATGCAAATGAGGGAGCTTCAGTGCACCATTGGCAAAGCCAAGAGTTTGGTGTATTACGCCCCCTCATTTTGCACGTTGAGGGCATTACCCTACTTCTGATTGACAGTGCTCACATGTGTGCGCATGCACACCAACACTGCCTGAACCCAGCCACACACAGTGTTGGAGAGTGCCTTCTCGCCTTGGCTCCTCTCTGCTGATGCAGCCAACTACACTATTTGTTGTCTCAATGAGGGAGCAATAATCACAAGGAAGAGCCAAGGAGGAGACTGTACCTGCCCACAATATGTGCGTGCCATCACTGACACTGTGTGCTGCCAGCCTGGCAGCAATGTCCGTGTGCATGCAAATGAATGTGGGCTTGGAAGAGAGCACTTTCAATTAGGAGAAGACCCTCAACATGCAAAGTGAGTGGGTGTAATGGTGAATTGAACTCTTAGCCTCGTCAAGGGTGTACCAAAGCCCCTTCCTTTGTATGCAAATTAAAAGAATTTTTCTCAGGCACTGTACTACTAACAGGTACACACAGTGCTAGTATGATTTTTTTAGAAGTCCTCTAAATCACTGTATAGATTGTTTAATATTGATTTTGGGGTTGACAGACTCTTTTTGAGATGTACAGAATGCATTTTTTTCCCTGCAATTTGTACACATTAAGCCAAATTGAGGCATCTGAGCAATACAGACTGACTGAAGATCTCCTCAGACGAATATACACTGCTCAAAAAAATAAAGGGAACACTCAAATAACCCATCCTGGATCTGAATGAATGAAATATTCTCATTGAATACTTTGTTCTGTACAAAGTTGAATGTGCTGACAACAAAATCACACAAAAATCATCAATGGAAATCAAATTTATTAACCAATGGAGGCCGGGATTTTGAGTCACCCCCAAAATTAAAGTGGAAAAAAACACTACAGGCTGGTCCAACTTTGATGTAATGTCCTTAAAACAAGTCAGAATGAGGCTCAGTATTGTGTGTGGCCTCCACGTGCCTGTATGACCTCCCTACAACGCCTGGGCATGCTCCGGATGAGGTTGCGGATGGTCTCCTGTGAGATCTCCTCCCAGACCTGGACTAAAGCATCCGCCAACTCCTGGACAGTCTGTGGTGCAACGTGACGTTGGTGGATGGAGCGAGACATGATGTCCCAGATTGTGCTCAATCGGATTCAGGTCTAGGGAACGGACGGGCCAGTCCATAGCTTCAATGCCTTCATCTTGGAGGAACTGCTGACACACTCCAGCCACATGAGGTCTGGCATTGTCCTGCATTAGGAGGAACCAACCGCACCAGCATATGGTCTCACAAGGGGTCTGATGATCTCATCTCGGTTCCTAATGGCAGTCAGGCTACCTCTGGCGAGCACATGGAGGGCTGTGCAGCCCTCCAAAGAAATGCCACCCCACACCATTACTGACCCACTGCCAAACCGGTCATGCTGAAGGATGTTGCAGGCAGCAGATCACTCTCCACGGCATCTCCAGACTCTGTCACGTCTGTCACATGTGCTCAGTGTGAACCTGCTTTCATCTGTGAAGAGCACAGGGCGCCAGTGGCGAATTTGCCAATCCCGGTGTTCTGTGGCAAATACCAAGCGTCCTGCACGGTGTTGGGCTGTGAGCACAACCCCTATCTGTGGATGTCGGGCCCTCATACCGCCCTCATGGAGTCAGTTTCTAACCATTTGTGCAGACACATGCACATTTGTGGCCTGCTGGAGGTCATTTTGCAGGGCTCTGGCAGTGCTCCTCCTGTTCCTCCTTGCACAAAGGTAGAGGTAACGGTCCTGCTGCTGGGTTGTTGCCCTCCTACGGCCCCCTCCACATCGCCTGGTATCTGCTCCATGCTCTGGACACTGTGCTGACAGACACAGCTACCCTTCTTGCCACAGCTTGCACTGATGTGCCATCCTGGATGAACTGCACTACCTGAGCAACTTCTGTGGGTTTTACTGTAGATACCGCCTCATGCTACTGTACCTCTAGAGGTGAGAGCAACGGCAAAATGAAAAAGGGACCAAAACAGCCAAAAAGGATGAGAACAGAGAAATGGTCTGTGGTCACCACCTGCAGAACCACTCCTTTATAGGGGGTATCTTGCTAATTGCCTATCATTTCTACCAGCTGTCTGTTGCATTTGCACATCAGCAGGAGAAATTGATTCTCAATCAGTGTTGCTTCATAACTGGACTGGTAGATTTCACAGAAGTGTTATTGACTTGGCGTTACATAGTGTTGTTTAAGTGTTCCCTTTATTTTTTTTTGAGCAGTGTAATATGCATAATATCTTTGGTTCAGGAGACCTGCACTCAGTCCTGAAATTGTGGTTCATATTCAGACTGCAATACATAGATGACTTAAGTCAGCCTTAAGGGAAGGTGCCGTGATTTTTATATTAATTATCGATCGAATGTTCAATTATTTTAATATAAAATGAAATGTCACGTTTCAACAGTTTTAGATGTATTAATTTGCTCTGCAGCTAGTGGAGGCCGCCATTTTCATTTGCTGGCGTGAAAGTGTCTTAGCAGGACACTTACACATTGCAAATACGACAGCCCCTGTACATAGGAGACTATGGTCAGTGTCTGACCGCATCTCCTGCATTGTGGCTGCCTCCAGCTGTGACCTGGGCATACCACCTTAGCTGTACAGATCACAGCTGTGGGTGTAGCCGGGTGCCATTTTATTGTAGCCAACAGCTGCGCTGCGAGCTACAATTTATCTATCTCCCTGCAGAGCTGCATATCTAATGCCCATCTTGTGATACAGCCTGCAGTGCCAACTAAGCCCATCATGTGTGATACAGCCTGCAGTGCCAACTAAGCCCATCTTGTGATACAGCCTGCAGTGCCAACTAAGCCCATCATGTGTGATTCAGCCTGCAGTGCCAACTAAGCCCATCATGTGTGATACAGCCTGCAGTGCCAACTAAGCCCATCATGTGTGATACAGCCTGCAGTGCCAACTAAGCCCATCATGTGTGATACAGCACACAGTGCTGTTTATCTTTTGTGCATCGTAATACAGTCCGCAGATTCATGTATCTAATGCCCATCATGTGATACAGCCTGAAGAGCTGGGTATCTAACCCCAGCACTTTACATTTTGCGTATCCAATCCAAGTGCGTCATACACTCTGCATATTCAAGCCCATCCTGTGTAATCCACTCCGCTGAGCCCTGTATCTAATCCCAGCGTATCACACTGTCCGCGAATATAACTCCAGTTTATGATACAGTGAGCAACACCAACTATCAGAATCGGTGCTGTCAGCTGTCCTCTGTGACACTGTTCACGTCAGGTCAGTATCACTCCACAGTCATTAGTAATGTCCCTGCACTGTGAACCTAAACTTCATCCTCCCTTATCTTTTTGCAAACTCCCAAAAGGAGGGGGGGGGGGGGAGAGTGATGTCACGTGAGCAGACCATGCCCACCTTTACTGTAGTCGTAATGTACACTAGGTTTTCATGGCAAATTTCAACAGCTGCTCCCCCTAGTGTTTAAAAGTGGAAAGTATCAAACGTTTTAAAGTTATTTTTCATATTTTATACCATAAAATATTTGTTTTTTTAAATTAAAACATTAATATTTTCATTTTTTCAATTGTTGGGGAAAAAAAAAACACCAAACATTCTTCAATGGCACATTCCCTTTAAAAGTGATTCTTTTTCCCCCTTTTGCTCACTGGGCCTGCTGTAGCTGAACAGGCTGCAACTGTTTCCCTGTAACAATGGGGAAGACTGAAAGAACTTGGTAAAATGTATGAAACAGAGCTGCTTAATGCAGAATTCTTGAGAATGACATCTGCAAAAAGTATTTTAATAAAGTTCATAAGACGTAAAGATGTGTAGGGATGTAGTAACTGAGGAGGGTGAAGCCCACCTGTTCTAGTCACTAAGGCATCAACCATATTCTGGCTCCACTGCATTCTACAGATACAAGTGTTATAAAAGAGGGCTATAAATGATCTGCCAGTGGGGCCTTTACATTCATGTGTGAAGCCATGGCTGAACAGCATGTATTCACTGTCTTTGTTGTATACCAACATTGTCATTTAATAAACCCATGCAAATTAGTTACTAAACTCAAACCCCCCACTGTACATGAAAGGAAAGCCCTACAGTTAAGATCACAACACAGAGCATTGGCGCAGTCACTTCCTATAAGCATTCCAGGCACTCATGCAATTAAAAGCCATCTTCATTATTTAACCAAAATACAAAAAAAAAAAAAAACAGGTTGATGTTGGCCAAGTATAGTAAAAGAAAAACATTATTCATTGGCTCATCACCTCCACTGTGGACCTCTGCCTGCTCTTCAAGAGACCTTCACAACAAAGTAGCTGTGAAATTAAACTAAAGGTTAACCTTCAACTTTAAAGGCTATGAACTCTACCTACCTAATTATTTTACTGCAATCCCTAGGTAGTATTAACTATTGGCATACATAAAAAGCATGTGCCAAACAGTAAATCTATACTTTAAGCTGGTATATACAGAGATGCAGAGTTTGCTCTTAAAGTGAGCCATTTGTTGCACAAGTCTTAATTTGTACCTTTAGGCCATGTGCCCACGTAGCGTTCGTGTAGCGTTTTTGCGGCCACAAAACTCTTGTAAAGCCGTCTGGCATGCAAAGCAATGTGAATTCGGATGTGCTGTGCACATGATACGCTAATTTGCGCGCCAAATTCGCATTGCGCTGCAAAACGCAGCATGACCATTTCTACCGCGATTACGCTGCAAATTCGCTGCCATTGAGGAACACTGAAACGTAGCAAACCAGCAGGTATATGTGGATTTGCTGTGTTTCAATTAAATTCAATGGCCGCGAATTTGCTGTGTAATCGCAGTGCTTGTGGTACCCGGGATGAAGAGGAGACTACAACTCCTCTTCATCCCGGCTACCATGCAGTGAAAAAAAGAAATAAAAAAGTTAATAAAAACCTGTATACTCACCTCTCCGGTCTCCTCCCGGCCACGTCCTCTCTCCTTGGCGTCCAGCGGTAACGTCAGCGGTTAGGTGATGGTCACGCCACCATCAGCTGACTAAATGACATCACCACAGGTCCTGCCAGTACACCGCGGGATGCCAAGGAGAGAGGACGCAGCCGGGAGGAGACCGAAGAGGTGAGTATACAGGTTTTTCTTATTTAACGTTTTAATTCTTTTTTTTTTTACTATAGATGCTGCATTTAAAGCTGCATAAGTTGGTCACACACTATAAATCCATGCCAGCTGCATGAATTTATATTGTGTGACCAACTGGTCAAGCACTTTTCCAAGTGATGCTCAAAATCGCTTGTAAAAAATGCATGTAAAAACGCTGAAAAAAACGCTTCTCTGGCAAAAAAAACGCACTGCATCAAACCAGCTACATGGGCACATAGCCTTAGAATTATGCTGAGAGATGTGTCCAAATAAGAGAGTGTATGCACAACATATTACTGAGCAAATGTGAATAGTGTCCACTTGTAACAAAGCCATGACCATTGTGTCAAATCCATTTTATGACGCAACCAAACAGTGCAGTAAAACCATAATTAACTTGTTTTCACAATGTTCACTATACAGTAAAACGGGCCTGGCAATGATTCTCCAAGTCAGTACAAGGTCGCAGATAAAAAAAAAAAAACACAAAACACAAACATGTTTTGTATTTAAGTGGTGAAAAATTTTTGGGGACATTTCCGAGTTCCTGAAGTCAGTATTGTTTTAATTTTTTGGGAAATGGGGCTGTGTGATTATGTTTTGCACCTAGAGCTGACGTCTCCCATACCATTTTGGGGTATACACAATGGTTTGATCTCTTATTGCACGGTTTTGACTTTTTTTCTCATTACGCCATTTATTGATCAGATTACTTTTATATTTTGATATATCAGACTTTTACAAATGCAGCGATACCAAATGTGTTTTTTTTTATTGCTTTACTTTTAAATGGGACAAAAAGGAGTGATTTGAACTTCTTGTTTTTTTTTTTCTTCATATTTTTAAAAACGTTATCCATGTTTTACTGTATTTAAATAGTCCCTGTCATAGAAAGATTGAAAATCTCTTCTCTCTCCCAAACCCCTCTTCCCTCCTCCCCTATATCATTTGTCAGAAGAGAAAAGCTGACAATCTAAAGAGCTGTCTATATGCAAATTAGCACACATAGGAGAAGTGGCTTGTAGGCAAATGCTAGCACAAATGGAGCGACTAACACAACATGCGAGTGTGTTCTCCAGTTGCACAGGCTTGATAAATTTACACCTAGGTGAGAAGCATGTACTTCCGGGCTTCAAAATAATTCTCCCCCCCCCCCCCCGGTCTCCCCCTTTTGCTGAACAGCAATATTCAGTCTGGCAGGCACCGACAAGAAAATAGAACTAGACTTACTGGTAATTTGGTTTCTAAGACCCTCCACGACAGCACCAACAGGAGGTTGCCTCCCCATCCTAATTAGGGACAGGATACACGAGATTAAATAGCCCTCCCCTTCCCTCCATCCTCCGTGTTTTCCAAGGACCACACAGTAGGAATGCTTGAATTATTTATTAACACCAAGGAATTTTAAATGAACATAAAGATTCATGGGCAGGAAATTACCCGTGCTGTCGTGGAGGGTCTTAGAAGCCGAATTACCGGTAAGTCTAATTCTATTTTCTCTAATCCCCTCCACGACAGCACCAACAGGAATAATGCCAAAGAATATCGTTAGGGAGGGACTATAGCCTGCAGAACTTTTCTGCCAAAGGCTAAAACTGTTACAGACATCAAATCTAATCTGTAATGCTTGGTAAAGGTATGGACCGAGGACCGGGTGGCAGCTTTGCAGATCTGCTCGATGGAAGCGCTGACCCTTTCGGCCCATGAGGATGACATGGCTCTGGTGGAATGAGCTTTTAGCGACACAGGAGAAGGCAAGTCTTGAATTATATATGCCTCTGATTGCTTTTTTGATCCAGTTAGCTAGAGAACTCTTTGAGGCTTTCTTCCCTTTGTTTGGTCCCCAGTACTGGACAAAAAGGTTCTTATCTTTCTCCAAGGCTCCGTCTGTTGTAGGTAGTAAAGGATGATTCTTCAGACATCAAGAGAATGGAATTCAGATTCTGTTATCTTTTGGATTCTGACAAAACAATGGGAGAATTATCTCCTGGGACATGTGGAAATGAGAAGATGCCTTTGGAAGAAAAGAAGGGTCTAGGCGGAGGATTATTCTGTCATCCAGGATTCTTAGATAAGGATCCCTGATGGAAAGGGCCTGGATCTCGCCGACTCTTCTTGCCGTTTTGATGGCTAATAGAGCTGCCTTCCAAGATAATATGTCCATCTGAGTTTGAGACATAGGTTTGAAGGGCGGGATAGTTAGACCCTTTAGGACTATATTCAGGTCCCAGGTTGGAACCATGATAGGCCTTCTTGGACATATTCTAGAGGCTGCTGTCATGAACCTCTTTATCCACCGGTGGTCAGCCAGGTTTTGGTCAAAGAATGAGCTTAGAGCAGAGACCTGGACTTTCAGGGTACTGGGTTTTAGTCCTTTAGATAGACCGTCCTGTAAAAAGTCCAATATCCTGGCTATATCAGGATGAAGGGGGTCGATGGGAGAAGAGCTATACCATGTGGAGAAGGTCTTCCATATTTTTAAAATAAATAGCATTAGTGACTGGCTTCCTGTTTTTTGTAGGGTGTCTATTATAACATCCGAGAAACCTTTGGCCTTTAGGATTAAGGCCTCAGAATCAAGGCTGCCAAGCATAAGCTGTGGGGAGCTGGATGAAATATTGGACCTTGACGGAGTAGATCACGGTCCAGAGGCAGGATAAGAAGGCCCTCTGGGTTTAGGAGGCTCAGAGCCCCAAACCAACTTCTCTTTGGCCATAGAGGGGCGATCAGAATGGTCCTGACTGTCCACTCTGATTTTTTGTAAGGTCCTTGGTAGCAATGGAATTGGAGGGAATGCGTAGGCCAACCCGAAGTTCCATGGGTGAGAGAAAGCATCTATCCTTGAATGGGTCTCTCTAGGGTCTATGGAAAAATATTGATTCACCTTTGCATTCTGTCGACTTGCAAACAGGTCTACATCTGGGTGACCCCATTTCCTGGTTATTAGCTGAAACATCTTTGAACTGAGGCTCCATTCTCCCAGATTTATTTGCGTCCTACTTAGGAAGACTGCCTGAATATTGTCGGCTCCTCACAGATGAAGGGCTGATAGAGACAGGAGATGATGTTCTGCCCAGAAGAAAATTCTTGCCGAGACTTCTTGTAGGCTTCTGAAGCTTGTACTGCCCTGATGACGAAGATGGGCCACTGTCGTCATGTTGTCAGAATAAATCATGACGTGAGTTCCCTGGAGAATGGGACCTGCTGCCTTCTGGGCCTCGTCTACCACTCTCAGGTCTCTGAAATTTCAGGATTGGTCATCCATCTCTCTGGGCCAGATGCCCTGGAAGATCTTCCGTGATACGACTCCCCAACCTCTTTTGCTGGTGTCTGTTAAAGAGAAGAGGTTGGGTGCTGAATCCACAAAATACCCTTGGTCAAATTTTACGGGTTGAGCCACCAGTTGAGAGATACTTTCACATGCTGGGGAAGAGATATTTTTGAGTTGATCATCTCTGGAGATTTGTCCCAACGAGAGAGGATGAAGTTCTGAAGGATTCTTGTACGAGCCTGGGCCCAGGGGACCGCCTGGATACATGCTGTCATTGATCCTTGAACCGACATGGTGAACCTTATGGATACCGTCTTTTGGTTCTTTAGTATCTGGACCCTTCAGCTCGCATTTAATTGTCTGGATGTTGGATGTTGGCAGCAAGGACCTCTGACCTTGAGAATCTAAGAAGATTCCTAAGAAGACCTTTTGTGTTGATGGGGTAAGGTCTGATTTTTCCCAATTTATGATCCAGCCCAAGGACCCCAGGATCTGTTAGACTAATTGAAGTTGCTCTTTGACGACAGGAGTAGAATGAGCCGTGATGAGGAAGTCGTCTAGGTAAGGTACGATGCAGATATTTTTTCCCCTGATGTAGGAGACTACTTCCGCCATCATTTTTGTAAAGCTCCAGGGCACTGAGGAGATGCCAAAGGGAAGGACTCTGAATTTTGAATCTTTGGTAAAGAATGTATTGATTTAGCCGCTTCAGGTTGATAACCCGATGGGATCCGTTCGTTTTTTTTTACCAGGAATAATCTTGAATAATGGCCCTTGCCCTGTTCTGCTTCTGGCACAGGGACAATTACTGCCGAAGATAGCATCTGCTGGAGTTCTGATGTTAGAACCTTCTGGAGTTTTGCTGATGGGAGAGATGTTACTTCCAGTCTGAGTGGGAAAGGAGGAAAATTCTATTTTTGTTCCTGATCTGACCCAGTCTAGGATCTTGCGGTTTGATATTATTTTCCGCCATTGCCTGAAGAATTCTGAAATTCTGCCTCCCACCTGTCCGGCGTCGTTGCCTGTCAGAACGTTGGGATTGAAAAATGCTTCTACTTCTTCCTCCTTTGGGGTAGCTCCAGTAACCTGATTTACCCTTTCCTCAGTATGAGGGATTTTGAGTCTGAGGACGACGAAATAACCTCTTTCTGGGCATTTTTGGTTCTGGGAGAGACTTCTTTTTATCCGATACCTTCTCCAATAAATCATCCAGTGCCGGACCAAAAGACGTATTCTCCCTTGAAGGGTAAGGAGCATAATTTGGTTTTAGATAGGATGTCACAGCTCCACATGTTTAACCACAGTGCCCTACTTACAGTATTGGAGAGAACCGAAGTTCTTGCTGCAATCTGGACAAATTAAGCGGAGGCGTCCGCCAGGAATCCTGCTGCCTTTTGTAAGAGGGCCAGGGAGGCCAGAAGATCTTCTCTCAAGGTACCACTCTGGATATGATCCTCCAGCTGATATAACCAGCGGAATAGGGTTCTTGTGACGCAGGTGGAAGCGACGTTTGTCTTCAGGGCGGCAGCTGACGTCTCCCATGACTTCCTAAGTAGACTATCCATCTTGCGGTCAAGTGGATCTTTAAGCCGAGAAGAGTCTTCAAAGGGTAAGGTAGTTTTTTTCCCCCACTCTGGCCAACTGGATGTCGACTTTAGGTATCTCTGTCCAGCATTTAGAGACGTCCTCATCTAAGGGAAAGCGATCCTTTAGGTCAGATGGAATGTTCAGCTTCCTTTCTGGAAATTCCCATTCATCCAGAATTAAAATTCTGGATGTTGTCATGAATAGGGAACACCATTTTCTTCCTTGATCTCAATCCCCCAAACATCTCATCCGGGACCATGCGAGATGCTTTCTCCTCTTCTACTCCCATTGTATTTCTGACAGCGAGTAGAAGTTCTTCAAGGTCATCCGAGGAGAAGAAAAGAACTTCCTATCATCCTGATCAGTATTATGGCCTGGAGTGACTTCACCTTCCTCTAACCATTCTACAGGGGCTGAATTTTCTGCCTCTGAGTCTCAGGTATCTTCTGGGGTGTACTTCCTCTTCCTGGATACTGAGGGACCCCCAGAAAAGGATTGTGAAAAGGTGGCCAAGGACGATTGGATCTCTTGGCTTACCATTCCTCTGACTTCATCCATTAGGGAGGGTTGCTCCTCACGGATGATTTTATCCGCACACGACTGACAGCCTTTTTTGTGAGCGGATGGGAGCTTCTTACTACAAATGGCACATTTGCAACTTGCAGGATTTTCTTTTGGTTTTGGTGCAGGATCTGTCACCCTAAAAGACAAGGGGAAGACATAAGGATGGATCCTGCACCAAGACAGACCTACCCTTTACCAGATATACTCACTGGGCCAGGGTTAGCGCTGGGCTCTGCAGAGGCTTTAGGGGCAGACACATCCATCATTAGAACCTCAGTCCTACCTTATGGAGTCTTCCATCTGGGTCCTATTTGTACAGGAAACTGAGATCCAGCGCCTTTTCCCATCCATTAGGATGAGACTCTCCCTCTCCAGGCATCAGGTCCAGCCAATCTTTTTTTTTTTATTTTCAAATTTCCCGCCAAAATGGCGGTGCATTCCACCGTGGAACACAACCGGAAGTGACGTCGCACCCATTGCAATGCTGGCACGCATCACTTCCTGTGTGCGCTCTATGCTGCCGGCGAGACTTCAGAGGAGAGCGGCAGCAGGAGGGGGGGGGGGGGCAGGGAGGGAAGAGCTTTGTAACTGGCTGGGGAGCTACGGGATGCCCCCAGCCATCTCACCTCACCATCCAGCGTTGCCGAAGTGCTGGAGGATGGTGCGGTCCCACTAGGAAGCGGGAGCAGCAGCGTGGAGGAAGACCCGGGGTGATCGCTCCACGGCTGCCCGGCTAAGGTATGTGAGCTGGGGGAACTGCTCGCCGGCCATAGCCCTAAGAAGGAAACCTCTTCATCCCATTTGGGACAGTAAAACACTGAGGATGGAGGGAAGAGGAGGGCTATTTAAGCTCTTGTTTCCTGTCCCTAATTAGGATAACGAGTCAACCTCCCGTTGGTGCTGTCGTGGAGGGGATTAGAGAAATATTAAATATTGGAAGTTCCATAACTCCGATAATAATGGGACACATTTTTAGCGGCAGGTCAGCTAAGGAACAATATGCTTATTTTTCCGTAGATGTGAGCCCCTCCAGTGAGCTGTGGCGCAAAAGTACCAGAATAACAGACCGCAGCTGTGCCATGTGTAGTCCCGAAGGAAAGGTAAATTCATAATAAAGAATATGGTGTCACTTGCAAGCTTCTGCGATCAACCAGCAATGTTATCCCAGAAGTTGGAGACTAATAAAAATATGAAGGCTGGAGCCCAGCCCACGTGATGTCAGCACAAGGGGGTGTGTGGGCAGGTTCCCCCTTCAACATAAAAACCCATCCGAAGGTGGGTCAGTACTCGTTGCCAAGAGGTATAGATTCTATAAGCAATGGGGTCACATTCACTGAACAGACATTGGAGCGCCTCCCCTCCAGCTAAACTGAATCGTCTCTGCGATCTCTTTAGTAAGCCCTTCTTTAACCCCATTTTATTTGTGTAACTGTATATTCTGTACTGTAAGTGTCTCCTTTTGTAAAACCTTTTGTATATTTTTCATAGACACTGAATCCCTTTTGGATTAAATATAAAATGTAATAGTCCTGTTTCTTTTGTTCTGTAATCGTTCCCTCTTCGGAAGCCATACACTACCAGACAGCAGGCGTCCGACCAGGCCTGTATTATAGCTCAAAGTTGGTCGGTGGTGGCAGCGAATGATAATAAGTGGGTTATCGTGAAGCTGGCAGTGACCGTACTGGGGCGTATACAATATTCCAGCGTTGGAATCCGGAGGTGTCTGTCTTTTTTTCCTAGGAGTACTTCACTCTGCTACGCTCTGAACCATTTCCGTGACACAGGTTTAGAACTTTTTCGTTATGCCTTTTATATTAAGCGATCTCCAGATGAAATATCTAACATTTAATAGCGTCATTCCTTTTGCTATGTAAACTGTACCCCTGAAGCCATACACTACCTGTAACAGGTGCTTAATTGGCCTGTAACACGTATCTCAATTTCACCATGCACTGGAATTAGAGGTGTATATAGCATATGCTCACTGTTGAGTTCCCCAATACAACACTTAGAAGTGGAAACAGCCACAGCCCCATTCTCTAGTCAGTCAATTGCGTAATTTTACAGATAATTGGTGGCAGAGGTGGGATCTGCATGATCTCTGGTGTTCCCTAACCATGAAAAATAAAAACTAGATGTAACCAGCAGTTTAGCTGCAGTATCTGAGAAGCCACTGCTAAGTGTACAGGCACTGTAGTGTTTCAACTCTGTACACTTACTTCCAGCTACTTTGGGACCTGCTAACAGCTGATCTGTTGGGTTGCCTGATGTCAGACCTGCAGTTATCTGATACTGATGACCTATTCTAAAGGATAGCTCTTCAGTATAAAAGTCATGGGCTACCCTCTTAGTGACAGACAATTTTGACCTTAAAAGGGGTATTCCCATCTCCAAGATCCTATAACAATATGTAGTAGGTGTAATAATATTAGCAAATGCCTCCAATTAGAAATGTAGTTTCTTTCCTCATGTGCAGACATTGCAGGACCTTGGGTATCCATGGTTACGACCACTAGCAACTACAGTTATATGAAAAAGTTTGGGCACCCCTATTAATCTTAAGCTAAATGTTTTATAAAAATTGGTGTTTTTGCAACAGCTATTTCAGTTTGATATATGTAATAACTGTTGAACACAGTAATGTTTCTGCCTTGAAATGAGGTTTATTGTACTAACAGAAAATGTGCAATCTGCATTCAAACAAAATTTGACAGGTGCATAAGTATGGGCACCCTTATTTTCTTGATTTAAATACTCCTACCTACTTTTTACTGACTTACTAAAGCACTTTTTTTGGTTTTATAACCTCATTGAGCTTTGAACTTCATAGCCAGGTGTATGCAATCATAAGAAAAGCTACTTAAAGTGGCCACTTGCAAGTTGTTCTCCTGTTTGAATCTCCACTGAAGAATGGCATCATGGGCTCCTCAAAACAACTGTCAAATGATCTGAAAACAAAGATTATTCAACATAGTTGTTCAGGGGAAGGATACAAAAAGCTGTCTCAGAGATTTAACCTGTCAGTTTCCACTGTGAGGAACATAGTAAGGAAATGGAAGAACACAGGGGCAGTTCTTGTTAAGGTGAGAAGTGGCAGGCCAAGAAAAACATCAGAAAGGCAGAGAAGAAGAATGGTGAGATCAGTCGAGGACAATCCTCAGACCACCTCCAGAGAGCTGCAGCATCAACTTGCTGCAGATGGTGTCACTGTGCATCGGTCAACTATACAACGCACTTTGCACAAGGAGAAACTGTATGGGAGAGTGATGCGAAAGAAGCCGTTTCTGCAAGCACGCCACAAACAGAGTCAGCTGAGGTATGCAAAAGCACATTTGGAGAAGCCAATTTCTTTTTGGAAGAAGGTCCTGTGGACTGATGAAACCAAGATTGAGTTGTTTGGTCATACAAAAAGGCGTTATGCATGGCGGCAAAAAACACAGCATTCCAAGAAAAACACTTGCTACCCACAGTAAAATTTGGTGGAGGTTCCATCATGCTTTGGGGCTGTGTGGCCAATGCCGGCACCGGGAATCTTGGTAAAGTTGAGGGACGCATGGATTCCACTCAGTATCAGCAGATTCTTGACAATAATGTTCAAGAATCAGTGACAAAGTTGAAGTTACGCAGGGGATGGATATTTCAGCAATTCAATGATCCTAAACACCGCTCCAAATCTACTCAGGCATTCATGCAGAGGAACAATTACAATGTTCTGGAATGGCCATCCCAGTCCCCAGACCTGAATATCATTGAACATCTGTGGGATCATTTGAAGAGGGCTGTCCATGCTCGGCGACCATCAAACTTAACTGAACTGGAATTGTTTTGTAAAGAGCAATGGTCAAAAATACCTTCATCCAGGATCCAGGAACTCATTAAAAGCTACACGAAGCGACTAGAGGCTGTTATTTTTGCAAAAGGAGGATCTACTAAATATTAATGTCACTTTTCTGGTGAGGTGCCCATACTTATGCACCTGTCAAATTTTGTTTGAATGCATATTGCACATTTTCTGTTAGTACAATAAACCTCATTTCAAGGCAGAAACATTACTGTGTCCAACAGTTATTACATATATCAAACTGAAATAGCTGTTGCAAAAACACCAATTTTTATAAAACATTAAGCTTAAGATTAATAGGGGGGCCCAAACTTTTTCATATAACTGTAGCTAACTGTCACTATATCATTGGTCATAACTATGGATACCCAAGGTCTTGCAATGCCTGCACATGAGGAAAGAGAAATAGCGAATCAGAAAAAACGATTACATTTTTAGTTGGAGGTATTTGCTAATATTACACCTACTAAATATTGGGATAGAATCTTGGAGATGGGAATACCCCTTTAATGACCAGGCTAAATTTTACAATTCTGACCAGTGTAACTATGAGAACTCGAACGCTTCAACGGATCCCCCTGATTCTGACATTGTTTTTTGTGCCATATTGTACTTCATGATAGTGGTAAAATTTGCTCGCTATGACTTGCGTTTGTGTGAAAAAAAAAAAAAAAGGAAAGTGTGTCAAAAGTTGCAAAAATGTTGCAGTTTACAAACTTTTAATTGTTATGCCCTTAAATCAAATGTTAGGTCACACAAAATAGTTAATAAAAAACATTTCCCACATGTCTACTTCACAGCAGCACAACTTTTGGAACACTTTGTTGTGGTTAGGAACTTAAGGGTTAAAAGATGATCTAATTTTTCCAACAAAATTTACAAAACCATTTAAAAAAAAAAAAAAAAAGGGACCACATCACCATTCTAAAAAGTGCACACCTCAGGGTGCTCAAACCACATTCAAGAACCTTCACATGAACTGAAGCAATGTGGAAGGGGAAAAAAAAAAAAAAAAAAAAAGAATATATAGATGAATATATAACTTTTTTCACAATTTTACTTTGGAGCCCATAATGTGTTGTGCAATTTCACCTTAGCACACACATACCCAATATGTGGGAGAAAACCACTGTTTGGGTGCAAAGCAGTATTTGGATGGGAATGAGCAATAATTGTCTGGAATCAAAAGTGGACGCCATGTCACGTTTGGAGAGCCCTGCTGTGGCTAAACAGTGGAAACCCCCTACTAGTGACCCCATTTTGGAGACAACGTCCCTCAAGGATTTTATCCAAAAGGTAAAGTGAGCATTTTGAACCCTCAGATTCAACACAGAATTGATAACATTAGGTTGTCATATTGTAAAAGTTCATTTTTTTTTTTCCCACAAAAATCTTGCTTTAGCCCCAAATCTCACGTTTGCAAGAGGTAACAGCGAAAAGTGGACCCCATAGGTTGATACCCACTTTATGAGTGTGGCGATACCACACATGTAGTCAAAAAGTCTGTTAGAACAAACGGCAGGGCTTGGAAGGGAAGGTGCAATATTAGAATCACAAATTTGGCTGAGACGACGGGCACCAAGTCTCATCATTTGCAGGGCCCCTAAAGTGGCTGAACAGAAATCCCCCACAACTGACCCCAATTTGGAAACTACACCCCTCAAGGATTTCATCCAGGAGTATGAGTTAGATCCCAAAAGGTACTACACATTTGATAAGATTAGGTCGTCATATTTGATACGTCATTAGTGTTGAGCGCAAGTGCTCACTGCTCGAGTTTGCATTGGGTGCTTGGGTATGCACAGAGTATCGCGGGTGCCTGACTCATGTCTCCGCCCCACATGTTTCGCAGCTGGCAAATAGGCAAAAAAAAAAACATGCAGGGATTGCCTTCCATACATGCACCTGATGCAAACTCAAGTAGCGAGCACTTGCGTTCAACACTAGTCATAGTATTTTTTTTTTTAAACTCTTGAAAAAAAAAAAAAATCCAAATAACAAATCCTACCCCAATCGAAACCCTACATATATATATATATATATATATATATATATATATATATATATATATATATATATACACACACATACATATACATTTATATAACAAAAGGGGTATTTGATTAATTATTGGCTTTTGATCACTGTGATAGACTTTAATCACAGTGATCAAAAGGAACCAATAAGGAAAAAAAACAAAGTGAACTGCTGTTGCCGGGACCAGCCGGCAGATTTCGGCGGGCGCACTGCGCATGCGCCTGCTATTTCTTAAGATGATGCGAAGGGCCAAGGGACAGAGCAGGAGGGCTTGGCGAAGGTACCGTGGGGCATCATTTCTCTCTCCTCTGACATGTATATCATGTCAGAGGAGAGAAATTTTTTTGGACATTGTAACAGCGACACACTTTACTTGATCACCATTATTCATTGAATAACGGCGATCACATGACCATGGACAGGAGAAAACAGACCTGATCATGTTCTCCAGGGTCTCAGCTAACCCAGTAGCTGAAACCCCGGAGAATTTCAGAATCTGGGGTGAAGGGGCGCTATGCAATTATTCCCTTATTGCCATTTTTAAAACTGCAAATTGGGAATAAGGCCCCTTAGCGGCTGCAGTTTTAATGTGTATCGGCAGTCTTAAAAGGGGTTAATGGTCCATAGTAGACTTAAAATTATGGATTAAACGCTGCATAAGCAAGAAAAAGGTGTCTAAATTCTAGCATTATGTACAAGATTGTGTAGAACGCAGTGTGACCGATGAACCTATGGGTTTTTTTTTTTTTTCTCAACCTATGTAAATATATATTTCTCAAGTTCAACCATTCTCTACTATCACTAGATTTATAACCCACCATGCAATTTGTTGTGCGAACAGTATCTAGCAGTTTTTTAAATGCTGATAGTGATAAGAAGACATTACTATTTAGCTGCTGGAATCACCTTTCGTCCACACGTAATGAATGTCCCCTGCTCCTTTGTATGGTCCTTGGAAAGAATAAATCATGTGCCAGTCCTTTGTGCACCCAAAACTGGATCCCATATTGATTCAGCCTTATACAGGGATATTACATTGGAATTACAGGATTTTCTGTTTCTGTACACCCTAAAGTCTTGTTGGATTTTGCAGCCGCTGCATGACAAGGTTATGGAGAGGACGAGGCCAGAAGAACAAAAAAAAAAGAGGCAGCGTTATCCTATGTATTGCCTCCCACATCACTGTCCCTGTGATGTCAGGTGCACGGTCAGAAATCACACCTGCGCATTCTGACTGTGGTTGCTCCTCTTCAGTGTTCCACCCTACTATGGGCATTGGCTTCACATAGCTTCTGCACAGGTGGGTCACTGATACTTCCACTCAGTGATTTTATTAAACTGGGGTATTGGAAATGACACTACAGGGAGGGAGGAAGTCGGGAGTGCATTTTTTTTCTGCGCACTGGAGAAGCCAATGCCCATAGAAGGGCAGAGCAGTGAAGAGGCACGATGGCAGTTAGAATGCGCAGGATTTCCGGTCGCACACCTGACGTCACAGGGAGAAAGTGATGTGGGAGGAGAACGATGGGTAACTGCCTCCACACTTAAAGGGGAATTCCCATCTCCAAGATCCTATCCTAATATATTGTAGGTGTAATATTAGAAAATATCTCCAATTAAAAATGTAGTATAGTATTTTTGATTCACTCTCTCTCACCTCATGTGCAGGCATCGCAGGACCTTGGGTATCTATGGTTACGTCCACTGATAGTCACAGTTAGCTAGTTGCTAGTGGTCGTAACCATGGATACCCAAGGTCCTGCGATGCCTGCACATGGGGAAAGATAGCAAATCAGAAAATATACACTACATTTCTAATTGGAGACATTTGCTAATATTACTATTATTACTCCTACTACATATATGGGATAGGATCTTGGAGATGGAAATACCCCTTTAAATATCCTTCCGGGCAGCGTCTGCCTCACAGCCTGGAAGAGGTCATTTACAGAAAGTGATAAATGATTTCTGCACAAGGCATCTGATATGAGGCATACAGGTAGGACCCTCCTCAGCAGTCTATAACCTATATGCCCATGTTAATCGGTTAGACAGCCTATAGGTGGTGAGAAGAGTCCCTTTAACCAATATAAAAATATACTTCAACCCGGAATCTAGAAAAAAAAAAAAATAGTAATTTATCTTGACCGAATCCTTGAAGAAAATATCTTAGCTAAAGTTAAAAGATGAAGTTCATTCATCTTCCTTAGGCTATTCAGAACCTAATCTAGGTAAAACAAGTTCCCCATTGGGCCTTGTTCACAGTGTTTCTGCAGAGCATCCAGGGATTCAGCCCACTGTGCCATAGCCTGCAAAGACCGTGTTCAAATGAACTCCATTTGTGTTTTTGTTTTCCTCAGATATTGTCCATTTGTTCAGACAGGCACAGCTACATTTCTGTGGCCATCTAAACAGACACATTAACAGAAGAGGGAGGAAAAAAAATGGTTTATTTAAACTGTTCTTGTAGTCTATTGACCTTTCAGCAATTGTCTGAATCCCATATTTAAGGTGGATTCAGATGAATTCCACAGACACTACAGAACCGCTGTGTAAGCAGGGCCTTACAGTATATGGAGGAGAGGACAAGAAAAAAAAGTTAAAAAGTTATAACATTCTTATTAAACACTACATTTTTTTTCTTCCTGTGCAGCTTTTAAAAGCACAGCATAAATCAATTTTTAATGTTTTTTTACCTCATTGACAAATAGCTTGGCACAAAAAAATCCACCACATCTAAAATATTAATTAGCAACTACTTAAACCCCTTAGTGATTGAGCCAATTTTGATTGTAATGACAAAGCCAAATTTTAGAATTCTGACCACTGTCACTATGAGGTAATTACTCTGGAACGCTTCAGCGGATCCCCCTGATTCTGAGACTGTTTTTTCGTGACACATTGTACTTCATGATGGTGGTAAAATTTCTTCAATATGACTTGTTTGTTGGGGGATGGGGTGGGGAAGGACATATTTACTTACTGGTAACAGGATTTCTCCGTCCCCCATGACAGCACCATGGAGAGAGGGGGATCTGCCCCTCAAGGATAGGAAACCTACAGATTAAAAGGACATCACTACAGATTGGTAGTGATGCCATGCGCGGCTCACATGGAGAGCAGTGCAGGCAGACAGGACGCAGCGCTGGAGGAGAGAAAAAAATAAACACTCCTACTCACCTTTCTTATGTGCAGCATGATGGGGATTAGGGGGACCATTCATACCAGGACAAGGATGGAGGGGTTCCATGCATACCAGGATAAGGCCACGTATAGGAAGGAAGGGAGGGTGTGAGTGTGTGTGTGTCATATACCAGGATGGGGGACATTAACCCTACACCAGTGTCAGCAGAAGACCCACCTCCCCCTTAAAAGTGAATCGTGAACACTTTTGCTTACGTTTTTTTCTATTTTTTTCCTCCACTAAAACCTAGGTGTGTCTTATGGTCCGGTGCGTCTTATAGTCCGAAAAATACGGTATATTTTATGGCGGGACCACAGCTTACAGAACCCTTCTCCCAAAGGGGAGATCAAAGGAAGAGGCTAGGTCCAGCCAATAAGGTTTGTAAAAGTTAGAGGGAGGGAGATTAACCATGTCGCAGACTTACATGTCTGTTATATGGAAACACCAGGAGGTTGCCACGGCTCTAGAGTGAGCTCTCAATCCCTCCAGAGCGGCTTTCCCACTTGATGAGTATGCTAGAGTAATGGCATCCCTTATCCATCTTGCTAAAACATGTGTTTTGGAGGCTTTTAGCCAGTTTCGAGGTCCCTGAAAACATACAAGGAGAGACCTATCCTTCCTACACTCTTCTGTGGCTGCCAGGACTGGACCAGACACCTCCTTACAGCTTAAGCATGGAGATCCCCCCCCCCCCCCCCCCCCCTTGTTTTTGGGATTAGAGCAAAAGGATGGAAGGATGACTTCCTGGGATCTGTGAAACCATGATGCCACCTCTGGCAAAGAGGCTGGGTCTGGTTTGAAAATGACCTATCTTCCAGGATGTGTAAAAGGGCCTGGATAACACTAACCCTGCGGGCTGATGTTAATGCCACCGAAAACGTTGTTTTGAGAAAACCTTTAGAGATGTGCAGTCTAAGGGTTCAAATGGAGGGTTAGTCAAGGCTACAAGAACAAATTTTAAATCCCAAGGTAGCAATCTTTGACTAGCGATGGGCCTAGATCTAGCATAGTCTTTAATAAACCTAGACACCCAGCGATTCCCTGCCAAATCAAAATTGCATAGGGTCCCCAATGCTGCAATTTGGACCTTCAGAGTGCTAGTAGCCAAACCTTGCTCTAACCCCTTCTGCAGAAATTACAGGATGGCTGCAATAGGAAAGCCTTACTTTAAATTGGACCCTAAAGTGGAACAACTTTTTCCAAGTTTTCCCGTAAATTTTGGTAGTGACAGGTTTCCTGATCCTGAGAAGTGGGGAAATTAAATTTAGAGAAAAACCCATCCCTCAGGAGTGCCCCCTCAAATTCCAGTCTGCCATATGTGGTTATATTACCTACCCGAGGATGACACACCTGCCCCTGGGAGAGAAGATCTGGGACATCCAGTAGCACCTGGGTTGGGGGAGGAGAGAGTCGGTGATGGACATCACCCTCAGCCCCAGGAAAACCAAGTTCTTTTTGGCCAAAAGGGGGCGATTAGGTTTACTTTTGCTCAGTCTTCCCTGCTCTTAGAACCACAGGTATTAAAATAACTGGGGAAAGGCATAGGCCAGACTGATACAAAAGGAATCATGAAGGCATCTAAAGCAAAAAGGGTTCCTCTCGGGGGCCATCAAGCAGAATGTGTCTATCGTCTTGTTCCGGCTGTTGGCAAAAAGATCTGACAGGAAGTCCCCACATTTCTGTTATCTGGTGGAATATGGTCCTGCTCAAGAAGTCTGCTTTGTGAGATTTTCTGTAGCGTGCTGAAAGACAGACTGATTTCTGGAAAATTAGGTCTGCTACCTCCATCAAAGGATGGGAATGGGTCCCTCCCTGGTAATTCAAATATGCCACTACCACTTGACTGTCCCAAAATACGCTCAACATGATGACCCTGAAGAGATAAGAAATTTCAGGGCAAATTTTACCAATGGCCCCGTCACACTAAGCGACGCTACAGCGATCCCGACAACGATACGACCTGTCAGGGATCGTTGCTGCGTCGCTATGTGGTCGCTGGTGAGATGTCAGTCAGATCTTCCCAACGACGCAGCAGCGATCCGTAGCGACCTGTATAACGATGCACGCGTATGTGTTTGTGTCTGAGTCGTCAATAAGGTCGTTGGTGTAAAACACACCGATGCATGCTACCCAGCGGGACCTCAACGATCAAAGAAATGTCCAGACCATTCCGACACGACCAGCGATCTCACAGCAGGGGCCTGGTCGCTGCTACGTGTCAAACATAGCGAGATCGCTACGGAGGTCGCTGTTGCGTCACAAAACTTGTGACTCAGCAGCGATCTCGCTTAGTGTGACGGGGGCTTAATAGCTCCTTCATATTTGAGGACACCAACTTTAGTTCCTCTGTCCAGACTCCCTGAGCTACTTTGTCTTTCAGATGTGCCCCCCCAACCCTTACATCTGTGGTCAGTACCGGAATAATCCTGCTCACCCACGGAACACCTCTGGTTAGTTAATATACCTTCATCCACCATCCCAGGGAAAGAATAGCCTTTGGAGAGCGTTAACTGACCTTCTAAAGAAATTTTTAGCTCCTAAAGTTTCTCACTGCAGATCTCTGGTGTGAATTTGGGTCCACTGAACTGCCAGAATACAGAAGGTCATGGAGCCTAGAAGGGACAGCCTTCCTCAGAGCCAGAGGGGTGATCCACCATTTCAGACATCTGACCAATAATAGTTTGTCTTTTCTCCTCTGGGAGGAGACACTGTTTTTCTGAGTCTAGTATAAGCCCTAGAAACTCCTGCACCTTTTTGGCTCGATTTTTGATTTTTTTTTTAGGTTTAAAAGCAAACCTAGATTTATCAAGGAATTCATGACTTTCTCCAGCTGACTTTTGCAGTGTTGGATGGAGTTGCTCACTACTAAGAAGTCCTCCAGGTATGGAATAATCAGGATGTCTTGCTCCTTCAGGCATGCCATTGCTTCTGCAATCAACTTGGTAAACACCCAAGGAGCAACAGCTAAACCATATGGGAGGGCTGGGTATTGAAAGGGTCTTGATTTTTTTTCCCTCTATTGAGACCACTACTCTGAAGAAATTGATAGTCTTTGTGAATTGGAACATGGTAATACAAGTCCCTCAAGTCCAGCACGGTCATAAAATAAACCATAAACAGAATTTTTACAGTTTATTGTCTCCATCTTGAAGGTTTGTATCTTTAATGCATTGATTAGTTTATTCCCCATGGTTTCTGGTAAAGAAACCAGATGGATCCTTCAGCACAATCTTAAATTGGAAGGGAACCTTTTGTAGGACAGCCTTCTTTACTTGGCCTAAAACCTCTTGTTCCAGGACGATCTGATTTTCGATTGAGGGCCGCAGGGGAGTCATTACTAAGTTTGGCTTGGGGACTGAGAGGAACTAACTTTAGGCCTAAATTTTATTAGGCCCAGTATCCAGGCGCTGCTGGAGATTTTTTTCCCAGGCCTGGGGACAGAGGGATAGTCCCACCCCCACACCCAGGGAAAACCTTACTTGGGAAGGCCTTCTATTGTCATGGGAGGGGTCACTGCACACATACTCTGTTTCTCTTTTTTATCTTCCCACTTATCATAGTCTCTGGGGTGCCTTCGCCAGATAAACTTCTTACTTTGAAAGTGCTTCATATGAAGGGAGAGAGGATGGGGAAAAGTTTATCATCCGCCTTATCAAGTATATCTAAGGTTGGCCCAAACAAAAATTCACCATCGCAGGGAATGGAGCACAATTTAGATTTAGTTTGAAGGTCAACAGGCCAACATCTGGACCAAGCGATTGTGCTTCAGAGCACTGCACCAGCCAAGGCAGCGAACCCCTGCTGCCTGAAATGGGAAACCAACTGGCCAGGCGTGGAATCTTCTTGTTATTCTTTCTTCAGGTACTGTCAAAACTGAAGGCTCCCTGTCAAGGACAGGAAACCAACTCTAAGGCTATGTGCCCACAATGCAGAAATGCTCAGGATTTTTTTCCTCAGTGTTTCTGCATCTCCCTGGCAGAAGAAAAAATGCATGCGTTTTCCTGCCAGGGACATGTGGATGTGAAGCGCTCTTCACTTGCATTTCCGCATGCGGGTTGACAAGCGCTTTCCAAGAGATTTTAGCATCACTTGGAAAGTGCTTGTCACCTTGGTCACACTATATAAATCCATGCAAGCAGCATGGATTTATATAGTGTGACCCGAGAGGATGTCAAAAAATAAATCTATACTTGCCCTCTGATGGCCCCCGGTGTCTTGCTTCACCGTCCCGGCTGCAGTGCACTGAAGGACCTGCTGACGTCAGCGTTGCGTGACCCGTCATTTGACTGACATCAGCGCAGGTCCTTCAGTACATAGTGAACTGCCGGCATCCGAGAAGGAGTGCATCAGGGGCCACCAGAAGGTAAGTATATATTTATTTTTAAATTTTTTTATTCTGTTTTTTACAGGTTCTATGATACCCATGTCCGGAGGAGAGTCTCCTGTCCTCTAGACCTGGGTACCATCCGCACATTAGAATGCATGGAATGCGCATCTACATATACAGTGATGCGTAATCCATGCGTTCCAATGCAAGTCAATGACAGCAAAAAACAGCACTTCCGCAAAATAATTGGTAGTGCTGTGTTTTCCGCAATGATAATCCCAGCGGAAATTTCCGCAGCATGTGCACAGCACATGCGGATCATTGGGGAACATGGCAGGCCTTCTACCATGTGTGTTAAGAGTTTGCCGCTGCGGAAACGCATCGTGGGCACACAGCCCAAGTTTCCTGTCCTTGAAGGGCAAATCCCCTCTCTCCATGGTGCTGAAGTTTATTAACCCTTCAGGTGCTTTTCAGGAAAAAGAGGATTCAACTTTAAAAAAAAAAAAAAAAAGTTTCACAAGGGTAAAAAGAGAAAGTGGACTACAAAATATGTTGTGCAATTTCTCTGGGAGCACGCCGATACCCCATATGTGGTGGAAAACTACTGTTTGGGTGCACGGCAGGGCTCGGAAGGAAAGTAGCACCATTTGATTTTTTGAACGCAATATTGGCTTGAATCTAGAGGGGACACCATGTCGTGTCTGGAGAGCCCCTAATGTGCTTAAACAGTGGAACACCCCCCCCCCCCCCCCACGAGTGACCCCATTTTGTAAACTACATCCCTCAGGGATTTTATCCAGTGGAATAGTGAGCATTTTGATCCCACAGGTACTACACAGAATGTGATTACATTATGCAGTAAAAAAAAAAAAAAATTTCGCAAAAATCTGGTTTTGGTCCAAAATTTCTCACTTTTGCAAGCGGTAAACCAAAGAGTGGACCCCAGTTTCCATTACTCACGTTCTTACAGGCACAACAATACCCCACATGTAGTCAGAAAGTTCTATTTGGACAAACAGCCGGGCTCAGAATAGAAAAGGCACAATTTGAATTTTGGAACACATTTGTCTCTATTTTGGAATAAATTGTCATATTTGCAGAGCCTTTGCGGTTCAAGTGCAACAGAAATCCTCCATAAAATGTCTTTTAAATGAAACCCTTTAATGAGTTTACCTAGGAAGGTAGTGAGTAGTTGTTGGATACCATTTTTTATGCAGCTGATGCAAATTGTAATTTTTCAAACTTGTATTGCATTTTTTTTCTTCACTGTCAAATCTTTTGTAAGTTCTGATGCACACCTCAGATTTTATTGGACTCGTTTTTGTAATATTTGTCGGTGTACACATAGTACCCTTGAAGAAATGGCATAGTTGCCAGACAATTTTACCCGGGATGCCAATTGTCAGGGGGCTAGTTTGGTGGGTTTATTTGGCGATCCCTACCTTTGTATATTAGAGAGGTGCATGTGTCCCCTGTTGCGCTTACATATTTAGTACAATTTTACACTGTATTTGGCATGCTTGGAGGGCTAACATTTTGCTCTGGGGTATAGGAATTTAGAAATTAAATCTTTTTAGAAGGAAATTAGGAGTTTTAATTTATTCAGGCGATAGTTGGGGAGGGGGTATGGGCTTGGGAATTATCACTAAAAGGAATCTCATTAGGACTTGATAGGCTCAGGAGATGACCGCTACAAATACAGGGGCCCAGTAGACAATCTGCCCACCTATTTCAAGGACATTTGTGGGGTTCCATGAACTGGAATGAAAGGATGTGGGTTTTTGGGGAATATATTGTTGGGCATATAAATTGGTTTGGTGGGAAATTGCTTGTAGGATTTCTGGGGTATCAAATTTTGAAAGATTCAAAGTGGGTACAATTGGTGACATGTAAATTTATTCCAGGGGCTGCTGAAAACAGGGCAATGTGAGGGAAAAATGCATTGTTGGGATATAACAATGGAGGGGTGTGGAGAGGGTGGGGGAGGGGGTGGTAGAC
This sequence comes from Phyllobates terribilis, assembly GCF_046119375.1. Lineage (NCBI taxonomy): Eukaryota > Metazoa > Chordata > Amphibia > Anura > Dendrobatidae > Phyllobates > Phyllobates terribilis. The sequence goes on along the minus strand of NW_027362761.1, from coordinate 13,060,232 downwards.
GGGACAACGACAGAACTTGGTCTTGCCTCTGAAGCTTCAGCAGTGACAACTGAATCTGATACCATCAGGCTGTGGGATACTGTGGAGGAAGAGGAGTTGTCACTAACTGAAAACTGTTATGCTACAGAAGCAAATTCGGTTTCACTACCGGAACAGTCAGAGGAAAGCAGGGTGTAGGCCTGCTCCGTGGTTCACACTCTGTGGGCAGTTATATTTTATATGAATGTCTAGAAGGAAAAAAAAAAAAATCTGACAAATATTGGGCCTTTGATCATTTAGGGTGGGTGGGAGGCGGCGGGCCTTGGGACATAATTTCTCTCTCCTCTGCCATGTTGGATCATGTCAGGAAAGTTTTTTTTTTTTTTTAACCAATTAAAAAAAAACAAAAGTAAAATAATGCTGACCACGTGATAAGGCCTGGTTTTTCCAGTCCTATGTTCTCCAGAGTCCAGCGAGGCCCATCAGCTACCCCTAACAATTTTCTTAAAAGGAAGAGAATCAGAAAATTATGAAGCACCCAATTCGTTATTGCACGATTGTTTCGTTTTTGGTGTTTTTCCCATTCATAATTCTTAGAAAGTCTATTTTTCATGAACCACATGCACCATTTTGAAGAATTGGCCTTAAAAGTGGCCTTTTCCATGAAAGCAGAAGTCTAAACTATCAAATAAAAAAAAAAATTAGTGAGCAATTCTGTGCATGCCAGAAATTTATGACAAAATTATTGTATATATTCTGTGGCAAAAATTCCTGGCATGAATAGAATCACTGACTAATTATGTTTAGAGAGATCAGACTACATACAGTACAGACCAAAAGTTTGGACACACCTTCTCATTTAAAGAAATTTCTGTATTTTCATGACTATGAAAAATGTACATTCACACTGAAGGCATCAAAACTATGAATTAACACATGTGGAATTATATACTTAACAAAAAAGTGTGAAACAACTGAAAATATGTCTTATATTCTAGGTTCTTCACAGTAGCCACCTTTTGCTTTGACTGCTTTGCACACTCTTGGCATTCTCTTGATGAGCTTCAAGAGGTAGTCACCGGAAATGGTCTTCCAACAATCTTGAAGGAGTTCCCAGAGATGCTTAGCACTTGTTGGCCCCTTTGCCTTCACTCTGCGGTCCAGCTCACCCCAAACCATCTCGATTGGGTTCAGGTCTGGTGACTGTGGAGGCCAGGTCACCTGGCGTAGCACCCCATCACTCTCCTTCTTGGTCAAATAGCCCTTACACAGCCTGGAGGTGTGTTTGGGGTCATTGTCCTGTTGAAAAATAAATGATGGTCCAACTAAACGCAAACCGGATGGAATAGCATGCCGCTGCAAGATGCTGTGGTAGCCATGCTGGTTCAGTATGCCTTCAATTTTGAATAAATCCCCAACAGTGTCACCAGCAAAGCACCCCCACACCATCACACCTCCTCCTCCATGCTTCACGGTGGGAACCAGGCATGTAGAGTCCATCCATTCACCTTTTCTGCATCGCACAAAGACACGGTGGTTGGAACCAAAGATCTCAAATTTGGACTCATCAGACCAAAGCACAGATTTCCACTGGTCTAATGTCCATTCCTTGTGTTCTTTAGCCCAAACAAGTCTCTTCTGCTTGTTGCCTGTCCTTAACAGTGGTTTCCTAGCAGCTATTTTACCATGAAGGCCTGCTGCACAAAGTCTCCTCTTAACAGTTGTTGTAGAGATGTGTCTGCTGCTAGAACTCTGTGTGGCATTGACCTGGTCTCTAATCTGAGCTGCTGTTAACCTGCAATTTCTGAGGCTGGTGACTCGGATAAACTTATCCTCAGAAGCAGAGGTGACTCTTGGTCTTCCTTTCCTGGGGCGGTCCTCATGTGAGCCAGTTTCTTTGTAGCGCTTGATGGTTTTTGCAACTGCACTTAGAGACACTTTCAAAGTTTGCCAATTTTTCAGACTGACCTTCATTTCTTAAAGTAATGATGGCCACTCGTTTTTCTTTACTTAGAATTTGTATTATGGCAAGAAAAAAGCAGCTAACAGTCCATTCAGTAGGATTATCAGCTGTGTATCCACCAGACTTCTGCACAACACAACTGATGGTCCCAACCCCACTTATTAAACCTGACAGGGCACACCTGTGAAGTGAAAACCATTTCTGGTGACTACCTCTTGAAGCTCATCAAGAGAATGCCAAGAGTGTACAAAGCAGTCATCAAAGCAAAAGGTGGCTACTTTGAAGAACCTAGAATATAAGACATATTTCCAGTTGTTTCACATTTTTGTTAAGTATATAATTCCACATGTGTTAATTCATAGTTTTGATGCCTTCAGAGTGAATGTACAATTTTCATTGTCATGAAAATACAGAAAAATCTTTAAATGAGGTGTGTCCAAACTTTTGGTCTGTACTGTACATGGAAAGGCCACTCGAACACCCATGATACTCTGCATACCCGAGCAGCTGATGCAAACTCTAGTAGCAAACACTCACTTACGCTTGACACTAGTCATAACTTTTTACTTACTTACAGTATGAAAAAAAAAAAAAATGTATTTAAGGTGATGACATGCGGAGTTTTGGCTTTTGATCACTGCAGTAGGGTCTATCACAGTGAAAAAAAAAAAAAAAAAAAAAACCCTGTTGGCCGGAAGATTTCAGTGGGCAAACTTCGCATGCACTTGCCATTTTACTTCGGGAACAGAAGGAGGGTCAGGGGACTGAGCAGGAGGGCTCAGTGGATGACAGATCATTTCTCTCTCTTTTATGACATGTATATCACGTTAGAATAAAGGCACTTTAATAGCAGGTACTTTTTTTTACGTGACTGCCATGAATCATTTAACGGCAATCACATGAAAATCCGGCTCAGATAGTGTTCTCCAGGGTCTCAGCTACCCATGGTAGCAGACACTGAAAATTTTTGGACTCTGGGGGGCGCTCTAGGCCTACTCCTGATTGCAGTTTTAAAATGCCAATGAGAGAATAAGGCGCATTAGTGACCGCTGTTTTAACATGCATCAGTGGTCGTTATGGAGTTAAAAGAGTGTCTGCAGTAAGATATTCCCACCTTGGCCGTTTAAAGCTACAGCCAGAGGTGGTCAGGACCGCATCAACCAATCAAGCGACCTGTGATGCACCATTTCCACACACATTCACATGTAGCAGTTACAGAAAAAGCATTACATAGAAATGGCCACAGATGAGCAAGGCTAACCTATGGCCACGACACATGTGGGCAATTTAAAATTTAATGAGAACAAAATAAGTTTTTTTTGTTTGTTTGTTTTTTTATTGGTGTGGGGTTTGAGACAAATTTACAATCCAGTGTCAAACTTTGAAAAACAGGTACATCAGGTTGTGGAGCACAGGGATAAGAAGTTCTGCATTTTCCCACCCCATGTAAATAAAACAATAGTCTTGCATGTACATGGTGTGCCTACTACACATACAAAAAAAAGAAAGATTTATAAAGCACAGGAGCCATAGCTTTGGATTAAAGAAAGGAAGGAAGGGGGACAAAAAAAAAAAAACCTCACAACTGGAATTCATAAGGCTGATATTACCGATTCTTAAATATCAGCTGCCAATAATACACATTGGCAGCTGCATACATCTAAAGTAGCCCCTGTCAGCAGAACTGGAACCACATGTACATCCAGAAAAAAAAACAAAACTACATTTTATATAAAAGAAGTTAAAAACCAATAGGATTGGTTGTCGTGTAGAGTATCAAGGGGACAAGGAAGCCGAACTCTGAGTGCAAAACACTGGAACTTGTTCAATAACGTAGTCTTCCATTCATCTGCAAGGAACAGAACAAAATACACACGTGAACTTAAGTCACTGACATTCAGGAACAATAAATGAGCACTCTTGGACAATTGATAATTCATGACTAGCTGTGGTATATTTTAAGTCAGATAGCTTACTGCAGTCACTAGTTAGAGTAAGATTTGTGGTGAGGCACACCACCTGTCAGACACTCCTGATTCATTAACCCTTTCACAAACTTGGGATTCAGTTTTTGTTTCCCTTCAGAGCCATAACTTATTTTTTCTTCAATATGGCCATGTGAGTTTTTTTTTTTTTTTTAGCAGGACACCACTGATCTTTACCATATAGGGTAAACTGGAAGAAAATTCCAAGTATAGTGAAATTGGGAAGGAAAAAAAAAAAAAAAAAAAAAAAAGTGCAACTCTACAAAGTTTTTTTTTTGTTTAGAAATTTGGTAAATAAAAAAATGCCACTTTCCGAAACCCGTAAAGTCATTATTTCTGGATCAGTATCTTGATACCATTTTGAAGGTAGATATGATGTTTTGATCACCTGTAATTGCAATGCTGCAGTGACCAAAAAAAAAAACAACAATTCTGGCGTTTTGATCCTTGTTACGCCATTTACTCATCGGATTCATTTAGTTAATATTTTGATATCATCACTGCATTCAGAAATGTTCCAAGTGTATTTTTGTGAATGGGGCCAAAAAAAGGGGGGGGGGGGGGCGATTTGAACTTCATATTTTAACAAAACATTTTAACAAAACATTTTAACTTTTACTTGCTTCAATATTCCCCCTTAGGATACTGGAAGCTACAATCTGATAGCAGGGCTTGCTATGTGTAGCAAAAATAGTCTCTGAACACCAGCTACAGGCCTGCGTTCATAGGAGGTCAACAAGCACAAGGGTCTTCTGCAGACCCCCAGTTGTCACGTCAACCCATCAGCGCCCTGCAATCATGTGACAGGTGTGTTGATGGGTGGGGTTTGTGACACTTTGAATAATAAAGTTCCACAATTGGATGTGTTAGGCTATGTGCCCACGTTGCATTTATGAAGCAGAAAATTTCTGCTTCATTTCTGCAAGTCCTCTCCCGGAAAAACACATGCGGAATTCCGCACGCGTTTATCGCGCATTTTTCACACGTTTATCACGCGTTTTCCACATGAGGAATTGCCTTGCGTTTTTTATGCATTGGACAAAGGCAATTCCGCTTGCGGAAAAGCAAAATTAAATGACATGCTGCGGATTTTTGAACGCAGCATAAACGCTGCGGAAAAATCCGCAGCATGTGCATAGAACTTGCGGAATCCCATTGGGGACCATGGGGTGCGGATTACCAAGCGTTTTACAAGCGTTTCCGCTGCGGAAACTCCGCATCAAAAACGCTTGAAAAACGCTACGTGGGCACACAGCCTTAGTCTTATAAATGTGCCCCTGCTATGTACAGTGTAATGACCATGTCTCACTGTACAGGAACATTGTCTGATCATACCATATCTACTGGGTATGATCACAGCTTTCCCCCTGCCCAGGAGATATGGTGTGATCAGACCATGCTCCTGCATGGTCAGGCAGCCATTTATTCCAAGATCAATTAAAAACACACTTTCCCCCTTAAAGGGGGTTTCCCAACAAACACCTCTTAATGAAATCAGACATGTCTGAAGAGTGGCCAGTATCTCACCACAAATCTTACTCCAGCCAGGGACCTGCAGCAAGATATCGGGCATAAGGTATGCCACAGCTCATCAAACTAGATGAGCTAATGCCACCACGTCTAGTCTTACTCTCATTTTGGCAAAGCTGACTGAAAATGCCCAAGTCAGTTTTTCACAGCCATCAGTTGTGCAAAAACGTAACAACTTTTTACCGTTTAGGCCAGATTTGTGGCTTGATGAATCAGGAACAAGTTTAAAAACCTGTCATCAGGTCAAAAGTGGCCAGGTTTAACATTGGACTTCTGCTCCTTTTAATACTGCATTATTTACTTTTTCTTTGAAGTCTGCCACCAGAGATAGGAGCACTAAATAAAAGGCTTTTAATATGCTCATTTTATTGTTTTTATCAAGTGGGCATTGCTCAGGGCAATTATGGAGAACAACCTAAAGAAGCACAAGCAAAACCTGTGAACAACACTCCCTTGGTCAAGACATCAAAATTAGCATATTAAGCACATTAAGTTGAAAGGGTTACTTGAGTTGGTGTGGCAAATGTACAGAAAAATAAAATACAGATATTAGAAATAAAATGAGCAGAAACTAGAAACTCGACCTGGTGACAGTTTCTCAGTTAACACAGCACACTGAGGACTTTTAGCTTTATTGTTTTAGGAAGTGCCTACCCCATCCACCATCTTTATAACAGAATACTCAGGCATATCAGAAAGCAGCTGGAAGTTGTCTGAATTCACCATGTGTGTCTTACCTAGGACTCAGCTTGAATTTCTCTGCCGCACATTCTCGTGATTTGCGCCAGCATTGCTTTTCCTAGAGAGAGTAAAAGCAGAGATCATTCTAATAAAGAACACACTTTTCTACTTGCAGGTTAGGCAACCAACATTACATGGTTGGGAGGCACATTGCTACATCGCCATTAACACATACAGTGGAAGTCTGCCTATATAAAGTCACAAGTAGAACTCAGCATAAAGAAGTTTTTAAAGGGGTTTTTCCCACAAACTAAAATTCATTTTAATCAATAGCCGTGTCTCACCATGTATGGAACATACCACAGCTCCAGGGCAGGGTGCAAAAGTGTATCCTAACAGAATCAGCTGCGATCCCCTGCTGTAATTTCTGTGAGGTAAAACATTTCGCTGCCTGTTTTTAAATAATATTTTACTTCAGAAAATGAATCCGCTGTGATCCCTGCAGTAATGTCTGTATACTCTTCCTCCTCTGGCCAGGAGATGTGGTATGATCAGAGCATGTTCCTGCACGGTCAGACAGTCAATGAACTTTTGTTTGTGGCTTTAAGCCCCTTTAAGTTTTAAAAATCTGCATCTGTCCTTGAGTTTACAAGTCAGATCTCTCCAAGCCCCCATGACGATGCCTTCTGTCCTATGTTCAAGCCTCATCACAGGGACAGACTGCAAGCAGAGCGGTCAAGGAGATGATGCCTTGATTAGTTGCATATACCAATTGATTTAGTAAGTTTCCACAGGACTATAATAAAATTGGCTAATATTTCCATTTTGTAACAGGATTCTGAACCTGACTCAGCTTTTAGTACCTTCTGACATCCGAATTTAGCTTTGCGTTTTGTTGTTTTAAAAGGGGTAGTCTGAAGTCAAAGTAATTTTTATTCTAAATCTCTAATTCTGTGCCATAAATCTTAACTATTTAATATACTTACATTAAAAATCCCCTCTTTCCCCAACTACACTGCCTTTTTTTTCCCGTTTTTGATGAAGCTTCGTAACGAGAATGCTAGTGCATGCTGGGATACTCAAAAGGAAGAGTCAGCAGGTGGCAGAGGCTGTGGTCACTGCCAGTTTCTGCCCCCTCCCTGAAATGAAGACTCAGCCACATTAGTTTCAGGATGTGGGGGTAGTCCCTGCCCACTGAGATGACCGCACGCCCACTGTTGCTGGCTCAGATCTGCAGTAAGGGGCCCACAGAGCAGTGTCAGAATACCTGGCATGCAGAGACCAGCACCACCCCCCATAAGTGACTTCACTGGTATTGGGACACCACTCGGTTAACTAGTTACTGCAGAGCTGGCAGAGTGCACTGTCATTGTGCTGTGACTAGCCCAGCCCATGAAACTAGCATCACTGATTAACCCCTTCCCGACCCGTGTCACACCGTTTGTGACATGGAAAACAGTTCGTTCCCGACCCATGTCACAGCGTCTGTGACATGGAGGGAAAGAGCCCCTGCGAGCGGGGTCGCTCAGGTGTCACAGTTGCTACTGCAACCCCCCTGTGCCTGGGACCCCTCCGATTGGCTGTTTCATTTTCACTTTTAGTGAAACTGCCAATCGGTATGAATTAAATAGTTCACCAATGAAATATGGTGTAAATCTGGGCATTGCCTGATGCTTACAGCATCAGCCATTGGCTGGGGGGAGTGTCACCTCTGTTCCCCCCCTCCCCCCAGATCTGATTGGGGGGCTAGCGTCACATGGATACTAGCCCCAATCAGATATGGAGGGATGGCTGAAACCTCCCAGCACCTTCCCAACCCTAGATCGTCTGCTGTGGACCCCCTGCTGCGGACCCTGTGGATCGCATCTGCCGCCGCCGCTGATCAGCGGTAAGTATTGCCGCCACTCCCCTCGACCCCCCCTCCATACCTGCACCCCGACCTCCGCTCCCTCTCCCACGTCTTCATCCACCGGCTGCTGCTCTCCTGACAGCCGGTGGACTGTGATCACAGCAGCAGCAGGCTCAGTGTAAATGCCCTGTTCCTGTGATCAAACCCACCATCCCCCAGTCCCAGTGATATCACCCCCCACCTCCCAATAATCACCCCCTCCCCCAGTGTTCACCCCCTTGTTCCCAGTGATCACCCCCCCCCCCCCCGAAAACCCAGTAATCAGCCCCCTGCTCCTGCCAGCTCCTGCTCCCCTTTCTGCCCCAGTAATCACCCCCCGATGCTGCCGGTCTCCTACCCCCCCTTTCTGCTGCCGGCTCCTGCCCCAGTGATCACCCCCCTTGCTGCTGCTTCTAGCTCCTCCATCTCCTCAGCCCCCTCCTACGTCTGACCGCCCCCTACGCCTGACCGCCGAAGGTTACACCAAGCACACACACGTACACTCACACTATAATAAAGTGTTTTTTTTTTTTTTTTTTTTTTTTTTTTTTTTTACACACGCACAAAGCACACAAAATGTCCCGCCCGTCCCGCTCATCCCAGTCTAGGGCGTACTCAGCTGAGGAGGCTATGTCAGGTGTGTGTGTGTGTGTGTGTGTGTGTGTGTGTGTGTGTGTGTGTGTGTGTGTGTGTGTACTACAATATACCACACCGCACACCAACCTGACATGCACTACACAATGGTGTCCGCTAACAAATTGGAACCCTTTGCGTTTGGAGAGTCCCTGTGTGCCCAAACATTGGAGCTCACCAACAAGTGACCCCATTTTGGAAACTAGACCCCCCAAGGCACCTATATAGATGCATAGTGAGCACTTGGAACCCCCAGGTGCTTCACAAATTGATTCATAAAAATGAAAAAGTGAAAAAAAAAAAAAACACTATTTTTACGGATTAATTTCCTAAGGACCTGGGGGTCCCAAGTGCTCACTATGCATCTAGTTAAGTGCCTTGGGGGGTCTAGTTTCCAAAATGGGGTCACTTGTGGGGGAGCTCCAATGTTTGGGCACACAGCGGCTCTCCAAACGCAACATGGTGTCTTCTAACAATTTGAGTCGACAATTTGTTAGCGGACACCATGTTGCTTTTGGAGAGCCGCTGTGTGCCCAAACATTGGAGCTCCCCCACAAGTGACCCCATTTTGGAAACTAGACCCCCCAAGGCACCTAGCTAGATGCATAGTGAGCACTTGAAACCCCCAGGTGCTTCACAAATTGATTCATAAAAATGAAAAAGTGGAAAAAAAACACTTTGATTTTTACGGATTAATTTGTGAAGGATCTGGGGGTTCCAAGTGCTCACTATGCATCTAGATAGGTGCCTTGGGGGGTATAGTTTCCAAAATGGGGTCACTTGTAGGTGAGCTCCAATGTTTGGGCACACAGCGGCTCTCCAAAAGCAACATGGTGTCCGCAAACAAATTGAATGGAAAATCGGCTCAAATTGTTAGCGGACACCATGTTGCGTTTGGAGAGCCCCTAATGTGCCTAAAAAGTGGAGCTCCCCCACAAGTGACCCCATTTTGGAAACTAGACCCCCCAAGGCACCTATCTAGATGCATAGTGAGCACTTGGAACCCCCAGGTGCTTCACAAAATGATCTGTGAAAACAAAAAAGTACTTTTTTTTTCCACAAAAATTTTCTTTTAGCCTAAATTTTTTAAATTTTCACATGGGTAACAGGATAAAATGCATCCTAAAATGTGTTGGTCAATTTCTCCTGAGTACACGGATACCTCATATGTGGTCATAAACCACTGTTTGGGCGCATGGCAGGGCTCAGAAGAGAAGGAGCGCAATTTGACTTTTGGAGCTAATTTTCCATTCAAAAAGTAAAATGGCGCTCCTTCCCTTCTGAGCCCTGCCGTGTGCCCAAACGGTGGTTTATGACCACATATGAGGTATCAGTGTACTCAGGAGAAATTGGCCAACAAATTTTAGGATGCATTTTATCCTGTTACCCATGTGAAAATTAAAAAATTTAGGCTAAAAGAAAATTTGTTAGAAAAATAAAAATGTTCATTTTTTTCTTCCATGTGGCTTTAGTTCCTGTGATGCACCTGAAGGGTTAATAATCTTCTTGAATGTAGTTTTGAGTAGCTTGAGGGGTGCAGTTTTTGGAATGGTGTCACTTTTGGGTGTTTTCTGTCATGTACACCCCTCAAAGGGACTTCAAATGTGATGTGGTCACTAAAAAAAAAAAATGGCTTTGCAAATTTTGCTGGAAAAAAGAAAATTTGCTGATGAACTTTGAACCCTTCTAACTTCCTACCAAAAATTTTTTTTTTTTCCAAAATTGTGCTGATGTAAAAGTAGACATGTGGGAAATGTTATTTATTAACTATTTTGTGTCACATCACTCTCTAGTTTAGCAGAATAAAAATTCAAAATTTGAAAATTGCAAAATTTTCAAAATTTTTCCCATATTTTTGATTTTTTCACAAATAAACGCAAATATTATCGACCTAAATTTAATACTAACACGAAGCCCAATATGTCACGAAAAAACAATCTCAGAATCGCTAGGATCCGTTGAAGTGTTCCAGAGTTTTTACTTCATAAAGGGACACTGGTCAGAATTGACAAAAATGCCAAGGTCTTTAGGGTCAAAATAGGCTGGGTCCTGAAGGGGTTAAAGGGAATCCGTCACCCCCTGGGAGATATCAGACCACTAATATGGGCATACAGGTGATAGAAAAGTAAATCTATACTTACCTGTATGACCCATAGTAGCGGTTTGCTTGGAGAGAAATGTAGTTTTATAAAATCTTCTCTCATCTGCTTGGCACCCGGGGATGCCAAGAAATCCAAGCCTATCAGCTTATTTTGCATTTTCCTCCCCTCCCTTGCATATCACAGGGCCCTATGATGTGCACTCTTCTCATTGACTCCCCATGCATGGGTAAAGCGCCGCTAACATCAGGAGTGTTTTTTGCTCCCGGCCCCATTTCTACCTGCAGTGCGCGCTACAGCATCCCCCTGGACACCATGCAGATGAAAACAGATTATAAAACTACATTTCTTTGCAAGCAGACCTCTAATATGGGCCATACAGGCAAGTATAGATTTACATTTCTATAACCTGTATGCCCATATTAGCGGTCTGATATCTCCCAGGGGGTGACATTCCCTTTAAGCTTTGTTTCAGTAACAGGGCAGGGGCTGCAGTGATGACTGCAGCTTCTGCCCCCTTATGACGCTTTGAGTATCCCAGTATGCACTGGGATCCTTAAACAAAGCCTCAAAAAGTAAGAGGGGGGAATAGAAAAACAGCTTAGTTAGGGAAGGATAGGGAATTTTTAATGCAAGTATGTTTAGATGATGGCACTTAATAGATCGGAACTTAGAATGAAAATTAATTTGGCGTCAGGACCACCCCTTTAAGTAAAATTTTATTTAAACTGGATTAGCTTCATATTAAATGGCTTTTCATACCCCCACTTTTGTTAAGTTTTTTAACATGCTTTTATATGAATAGCTTTACTTACAGAGGTGCAGATCCACCATCTTCATCTGTGGGAAGAATGGGAGAAAAAAAAAAAAAAAAGAAATCATGTTACTGCAAAATCGGAGTTGCCTACAAGCAAGCCACATTCAGTATTGTGCCAAATACAAAAAAAAGTGAAAGTAGAAATTATAATCTGATGCTGAACAAAGGATGTCCCCCTTCCCGATTATCTCTCCATCACTAACACATACTAATGCAAAGATATGTTGCATATTAGCTAAAAAAAAATTGAGTAGTGCATACAGCCTTACCTTCAGGAGCCTCATCAGGCTTTCTCCTCTTCTCATAGATAAAGATAACAGTGACTAGAATCAGAACCTCTGCTACAATACCAAGGAAAGGCCAGAGTGCAGCAAGACGGCTGCGCACACGCAGGGTAATGGTGTCTCCTGTGGTTCCCAGAAAATTGGTTCCATTGCAGATATATTCACCCTGATCTTTCTCAATGTCTAGTTGGTGAATGCGAAGTTCTGTCTTATTGCCAATGGACTTGATAAAATAGCGTTCATCTGTTCCATTCACTATAGCCTGGAGAAAAATATTACAAGATTAATATAAAAAGGTAAATTGAGACATACAGGAATGTTAAACAGTCCATTCGATTCTGGGTCTCAGTAAACTAAATCACTATAAACTCAGCCCATGACCATGTGGAGCCAAGTTTAAGAACAAAAAATATTGTTACATCATGTTGTACATTTTCTACTTTGAGACTTTGTTGCCAGTAAAAGTAATTGTGTTAACTGGCATCTAAAGAAAGTTCTGATGTGTAGGATGGCTGCCAGCAACTTGTCCAGCAAAAAAAGAACAGAAGGGTGGACCCACTTTCCTCTGCTCCATCCTGTCCGTGGGGTTTCTAGGTGGGGACATTTCCAATAACAGCATGATTAATACTAGGTCTATGACCCAAAGTTAGAAATTTATTTATTTTTGTTAGTGGTCCATAGGAATGTAACTGGAGAATAATAAACAGACACATGAGATTAACAGTAGCTTCCTAGCCACCAAAAACATACCCTAAAAAAAACAAAACAAAAACCCACAGCAACCTGGGTCAAACTGAGCACAGCCATCATCGGTGCAGAGCGTTAGGCTATGTGCCCACGATGCAGAAATGCAGCATATTTTTTCCGCTTCTCCCTGGCAGGAAAAACGCATGCGGATTGTACATGCGTTTTCCTGCCAGGGACATGCGGAAATGGAGCGTTATCACTGACATTTTCGCATGCGGATTGACAAGCGCTTTACAAGCTATTAGCATCACTTGGAAAGTGCTTGTGACAACTAGGTCACACTATATAAATCCATGCAACTGGCATGGATTTATATAGTGTGACACGAGAGAGTGGTTAAAAATAAATCTATACTTACCCTCTGATTGCCAGCGCTGGCTTGCTTCGCTCGGTGCCGGCAGCAGTGGATTGAAAGACCTGCAGACGTCAGCGTCGCGTGACCCGTCACATGACTCAGACGTCAGGGCAGGTCCTTCAATCCACTGCAAAGTGCCAGGAAGCAAGTTAGGAGCACAGCACGGGCCGCCGGAAGGTAAATATACATTTTTTTTTTTTTAACAGATTTTTTTAATGGTACCTGGGTGTGGGTGAGACTCTTCTACACCCGGGTACCATCCGCACATTAGAAAGCGCCAATTACACAATTACAGATGGAGTCTTGCGGAATTGGCGCATTCTAATGCAAGTCAATGGCGGCGAAAACGCAGCATTTCCGCAAAATAAGTGCTGCGTTTTTTTCCGCAATGATAATCTGCAGTGGAAATTTCCGCAGCATGTGCACAGCACATGCAGATTATCATTGAGGAAAATGGCAGACCTTCTACCATGCGTTTCCGCAGCTGCAAAAACGCATCGTGGGCTCACAGCCTTATAGTAAAAAAAAAAAAAAAATAATAATGAAGAATGGTAAAAAAATAAAAGATTACACTTGCCTTCTGATGGCCCCCGGTCTGTTGTATCAGTCGCGGTGGTATTTAAGGACCTGCGGTGACATCATTTAGTCATGTGACCTGTCACATGACTAAATGACATCATGGCAGGTCCTTTCACACCACCACGACCGATACAACAGACTGGATGCATCACTGAGAAGACCGGGGGCCATCGGAAGGCAAGTATAATTTTTTTTTTTTTTTTATTCTTTTTTTTAACAGGTTCTATGGTACCTGGGTCCGGAGGAGAGTCTCCTCTTCTCCAAACCTGGGTACCATCTGCACATTGAACCGTATGATATCCACATGGGCACATGTGCTCACACGGATAATATGCGGTACAATGCAAGTCCATGGCGGCGATTACGCTGTGTGCCTGCAACATTAATGGACATGCTGCGTATTTTTCTGCAATGAAAATCCGCAGCGGAAATTTTCGCAACATGTGCACAGCACATGCGGATCATTAGGGACCATGGGGCACATATTACCAAGCGTTTTCGCTGTGGAAATTCCGCGGTAAAAACGCTCGAAAAACGCATAGTGGGCATGCAGCCTTAAAGTTTAGTAGAAAACATCAAATCAGCAAACCAGTAATATGCTGCAAACTAAAGAGAATGGCTGCAGATTCTGAAGACCATCTGTTAGTACAGTCCTCAGTGCTTGACATTTTAATAAAAACACTGCCTTAAGGCCAGTTGAGGGAATTCATTCATCACCATCAGGATAGACAATATATTGCCATCTTAAGGCGGGGGGGGGGTGTCTAATTCCATAAGCCCCACTAGGGAGGTGCCCACTTTGAGCCGTCTCTTACAAAGCTCCTTTCCAATGCATTGTACAGACCATAATTTATTTCAACAAGTGCCATGTAATTCTCCACCTGCCCACATCCATCACAAGTGGCCCTAGCAGATTGTGGACATGTTCTCTGCCCAAGGTAATCCACACTGAGCAACCCATTTAAAATTGAATAGTGGGTGGGTTTAGAAGTAAATGGCTTTAACATTCATGTAATAAAATCCACATTTAGCATTTTAGAGTAAAAAACTATTCCCAGACCTGGACCCCGCCATCTTCAGATGCCTTGTACCACATCCAGTGCTGCACAAGAGGGTACGAGTTGCTCTTACAAGTCATAACGCCTGTGTCTCCTTCATTGCTGTGTTCAGTTTTCTTATAAGCTGCAACATGAGGTGGAACTAAAAATGGGAGGAGAGAAAAAAAAAAAAAAAAGTTACACATACAAAATTAGATACAGACCTTAAAGTATTACGCAGCTTATCTAGCGAGTGTGGGAGGATATTAAGATCAACACACTTCTTGGAACAAACTTGTAAAAACAGGAGCAAGCGGAGTATAAAAAGGTTTAAAAAGATGCTTTATCATGAACAATAAGTTACAGGTAAATAGTATACTGCTCAAAAAAATAAGGGGGACACTTAAACAGAATATAACTCCAAGTAAATCAAACTTCTGTGAAATCAAACTGTCCACTTAGGAAGCAACACTGATTGACAATCAATTTCACATGCTGTTGTGCAAATGGAATAGACAATAGATGGAAATTATTGGCAATTATCAAGACACCCTCAATAAAGGAGTGGTTCTGCAGGTGGGGACCACAGACCACATCTCAGTACCAATGCTTTCTGGCTGATGTTTTGGTCACTTTTGAATGTTGGTAGTTCTTCCACACTTGTGGTAGCATGAGACGGACTCTACAGCCCACAGAAGTTGCTCAGGTAGTGCAGCTCATCTAGGATGGCACAATAATGCGAGCTGTGGCAAGAAGGTTTGCTGTGTCTGTCAGCACAGTGTCCAGAGGCTGGAGGCGCAACCAGGAGACAGGCCAGTACACCAGAAGACACGGAGGGGGCCGTAGGAGGGCAACAACCCAGCAGCAGGACCGCTACCTCTGCCTTTGTGCAAGGAGGAACAAGAGGAGCACTGCCAGAGCCCTGCTAAATGACCTCCAGCAGGCCACAAATGTGCATGTGTCTGCACAAACGGTTAGAAACAGACTCCATGAGGGTGGTATGAGGGCCCAACGACCATAGATTGGGGTTGTGCTCACTGCACAACACCGTGCAGGACGCTTGGCATTTGCCACAGAACACCAGGATTGGCAAAATCGCCACTGGTGCCCTGTGCTCTTCACTGATGAAAGCAGGTTCACACTGAGCACATGTGACAGACGTGACAGAGTCTGGAGATGCCGTGGAGAACGATTTGCTGCCTGCAACATCCTTCAGCATGACCGGTTTGGCAGTGGGTCAGTAATAGTGTGGGATGGCATTTCTTTGAAGGGCCGCACAGCCCTCCATGTGCTCGCCAGAGGTAGCCTGACTGCCATTAGGTACCGAGGTGAAATCCTCAGACCCCTTGTGAGATCATATGCTGGTGTGGTTGGCCCTGGGTTCCTCCTAATGCAGGACAATGCCAGACCTCATGTGGCTGGAGTGTGTCAGCAGTTCCTGCAAGATGAAGGCATTGAAGCTATGGACTGGCCCGCCCGTTCCCCAGACCTGAATTCGATTGAGCACAATCTGGGACATCATGTCTCGCTCCATCCACCAACGTCACGTTGCACCACAGACTATCCAGGAGTTGGCGGATGCTTTAGTCCAGGTCTGGAAGGAGATTCCACAGGAGACCATCCGCAACCTCATCAGGAGCATGCCCAGGCGTTGTAGGAAAGTCATACAGGCACGTGGAGGCCACACACAATACTGGGCCTCATTTTGACTTGTTTTAAGGACATTACATCAAAGTTGGATCACCCTGTAGTGTGTTTTTCAAACTTTAAATTTGGGGGTGACTCCAAATCCAGGCCTCCATTGGTTAATAAATTTGATTTCCATTGATGATTTTTGTGTGATTTTTTTGTCAGCACATTCAGCTTTGTACAGAACAAAGTATTCAATGAGAATATTTCATTCATTCACATCTAGGATGTGTTATTTGAGTGTTACATTTTTTTGAGCAGTGTATAACAAATGTGTAAAGACAAGCAAACAAACGACAACCATGAGTGAGTCAACACCAATGTGGAATGTATCCGGAGGCAAGAGAAACAAAACCGACCCAAATAAAACGTGTAACAAGTACCAGTGGACAGAGATATAGGGTCAGGGATGGTACATCTTACCAGGGTGAAGACAGAACTCAGGTTGTCAGAGGAAACAGATAGTGAAGGGCTTGTCTGATGTCCACTGTGGCTTGTTACATGTTTTATTTGGGTCAGTTTGTGCCTCTTGCCTCCGGATACATTCCACATTGGTGGTGTTGACTCACTCGTGATTGTTTGCTTGTCTTAACACATTTGTTATACACCATTCACATGTAATTTGTTAAAAAAAAAAAGTGTTTTTTTTTTTTTTTTATAAATACTTTAAGCCTTCATACTCCACTTGCACCTGTTTTTACATGTTGGTTTGGAATTGGTTCTCTTCATCTGATCCTCTACACCCATATTGGTGTGGTGTTTCACAAGTAATATGCAACACACTGCAGTTTAAGCAGTGCTCCATTGTTATGACTTACTGAAAGTTCTGCTATAATCATAAGCCATCACAATATTACCTCAAATAAAACCCAAAAATTGAAATGCCTCAAATTTTTTTTGTCTCTTCAAATCCAGCACAAAAGGCCACTTCTAAATGACTACAGCAGTGTCAATTCAACCATTTCAAGGCAAGCATCTTTCGAACACCCCATGTCTAGAGTCTAGCAGAGGTCATAACACCCAGATAACAGCTTTCCTTAGGAATCATTGCACATTCCTCATAAGCAATGGCATCAAGTTCACCAAGTTGTGTATTTGCATTCTGCAACAGCCACCTTCAATCGCATTAAATACATCTGATGGGGTTCAGCGTCAGGAGAATGACTAACTTCAGAATGTTCCAAGACTACTTCTAAGGGCTCGCTCACACGGCTATCCAATGTTTTATCGCATAGCACTTGTACCAGCTCAGATATGCAACTTTATTTGCGCATGCTGATTCGGCACAAGAAAATAATCACAGCATGTAGAGTGGCTGTGAGACTAGACTCACTCACACCCATACAAGTCTATGGGTGTGTATGAAATATTGGACTGCACTCAGATGTCAGTTCGATGTACGGGCACAGTGACAAATCAAAGCACTAACACTAACTGTTTGATCAGAGAGTGTTTGCATAATCATCCCAGATTCTCTTTAATGAGAGAATAGACGGCCATGTGACCCCAGCCTAAAACCAAGTGTTGGTTGACTGAGGTATGCTTTGGTTTCCATTGAAAAGTCCAATGAAGGAAAACCTCCTTCAGGTTCCTTTTCTTCTGGTACAGCATGTATGATTTTACACCCCTGTATTCTACAGCAGTGACAGTGATGGCTGATGTCACTGCTGTAGAAGTGACAGATTGTCGTGGGACACTTGCCGCCGATTGTGGACGACATTGCTGACGGCAGACAGGTGAGGAATATTGTTGTGTTTTTTTTTTTCTTTTTCTTTTTCTTCAAGGAGATAGAGGGCTTCATGGAGCTGTGTAATCCAGTAAAGGCTAAACAAACAGATGTGGGCTGATATTAATAGCCAGGGAACATTGTTGGCTAATGGCCCCTTCCCCGGGTACTAATATCAGCCCACAGTGGTCAGCTTTCCCTCTGCTGGTTATAAAAAGGACGCGGGAGCCCATGTTTTTTTTTTTTTTAAATTTTAGGCTCTGTGCCCATAATTCAGACGTAGCAACGCTTTGGATGCAAATTTTTGCGGCGTCCAAAACGTTGTGGATTTACCTGTGTTCAATAGAATACCTGTGTTCACTGAACCATGCGCATTTACTGCATTCAATACATTCTGGTGGTCAAATTTCTGTTGGAGACTTGCAACTACACAAGAAAACTTGACATTCTGCGGTCCTGAAAGACACGCTACACGTCAGTGTCCACAGGTGATTCGCAGCCTCTGATGCACGCACAGTGGACATGGGATTTCTAGAGACTCCATCCACTATGCTGTAACATCTGGATGCTGTGGGATTGAAGCTGTAAACACGCAGCAGCTCCTGATAGTGGCCACGTACCCAAACTCACCCGCAGCGTACCAATTTCTGTAGCGGACATGCTAGTCTCCGCTGCAGATTTTGACCGATTGAAGTATCATATGTGGTAGATTCACATGTTCCGACAACAAAAGTGCGGTATGCGAACACCGCATTTTGGATGCAACATAAATACGTTGTGTCGAAAGCGCTGCTGAGTGATGATTGGAGGATGTAGTGGCTAAGGAACCAGTTACGAGATGTTAATTATGGCCAGGGAAAAGGTTTGCCTAATGGCACCTTCCTAGGCTAAAATTAGCAGGTCACAGCAGTCAGATAAAACTACATCAATAGAAATGCTAATGAAGATTGGGTAAATGGGACTAGCTGACACCCAGCTCTTTTGTTTGGTGATGTCAATGTGTCAGACCTTTTCATCACCAAACAAAGTTTGATACATGTAAACACTTTTTTTTGAAGTCAAACAGACCCATTCTTTAATCATTTAAATGAACCAATATACTCACCCCAGTTCTTATGGTAATCCAAGGGCTTAAGCAATGTCCCACCAAATGGCGTATTAGCACGCACAGGCTGTAATCCCCCGGTTCAGTGAGGGCTCTGACTGTGAGCCCGCACTGAACCGAGCACATGTCAGCTGATTCTTACAGCTGACATGTACCTGCAACAGCTGCGGGTGGAACCCGCAGCTGTTAACATGTTAAATGCAGCTGTCAATCTCCGACAGCGGCATTCAACGCGCGCGTCCGGGAAGCACGCCCTAAGCCCCGCCCATCGGCGACCCCGTCACGTCATCGCGGGTCACCGATGGGTGGGCAGCAGACGCCTGCGGTTGTCATGAACTGGTCGCTATGAGTGCCACCTAGTGGTCGGCGCTCATAGCACAGGACCATTTCTGCTGCATACAGGGGATCTGCTGATCCCCTGTATGTAGCAGAGGCGATCGGACAGTTGGTGCTTCTGGTCTCCCATGGAGACTATAGAAGCATGCAAAGTGTGAAAAAAAAAAAAAGTTTTTAAAAATATAAAAAAAATTAAATATAAAAGTTTAAATCACCCCCCTTTTGCCCCATTCAAAATAAAATAAAAAAAACCTACATAGACATATTTGGTATCGCCGCATTCAGAATCGCCCGATCAATACATAAAAAAATAATTAATCCGATCGGTAAACAGCATAACGAGAAAAAAAAAATTCTAAACGCCAGAATTAAATTTTTTTGGTCGCTGCAAAATTGCAATAAAATGAAATAACGGGTGATCAAAACATTGGATCTACCCCAAAATGTTAATAAAAAAGTCAGCCCGGCACGCAAAAAATAAGCCCTCACCCAGCCCCAGATCCCGAAAAATGGAGACGCTACAGGTCTTAGAAAATGGTGCCATTTTTCTTTTTTTTTAACCAAATTTCGGATTTTTTTTTCACCACTTAAAAAAGAATCTATACATGTTTGGTGTCTACGAACTCGTAATGACCTGGAGAATAAGAATGGCAGGTCAGTTAGCATTCAGTGAACGTGGTAAAAAAATAAATAAAAAAACTGGTATTGCACTTTTTTTTGCAATTTCACCGCACTTTGAATTCTTTTCCCGTACATGATATGGTAAAACTAGTAAAGGCGTTGAAAAGTACAACTCGTCCCACAAAAAAATAAGCCCTCATATGGCCATATTGACCAAAAAATAAAAACGCTATGGCTCTGGGAACAAAAAACGAAAATGCAAAAACGAAAATTCCCAAGGTTGCGAAAGGGTTGAACATGAGCCATCCCTGCAACTATGAAAGATTATGGTCACGAAGGGGTGAATAATTCTGGGAGACTGATGAAGTCATTAGAAGTGGCATTTTGGGATTTTTTTTTTTTTTTTTAAATAAGACGTCTGATATAAGACGACTAAAAGTCATTTAAAAAGGAATTACCATATTTTGTAGGAATTTTATAAAACGTACTTACACCAAAAAAAAAGTTACATACCTGTCACATTGACCTCCCCAGTAACAGTAAGCTCAGAAACAGTCAAGAACTTGCAAGTATATTGTCCAGAACTCTCTGCGTTCACCTTGGTAATGCTGAAAAGAATAAAATATATGCCATCATTTAATAAAGCAGAGTGCATGGGGCAGAAAACAAGCAGATTGTTTTACTCTGACCTGAATTCCTGTCTGCCCTGCGTGAGCACAGAAAAGAATTCTAATGCAGTTAATCCCTCAAGAGAGGCACGTCTGCTCCAGAGAGGGTAAAGTGCCACCACCTTAACCTGACATGGACGCTAATGCAGGGAGTCACTGACTGCACAAATACCAGTGTCTTCCTAATTTGATTTACAATTAGGTACACCAGCATAACATTAAGACCACCCCCCCTCCCCTCTTCAGGTATACTAGATAAACATAACTGAAGTAGAACAGGTGCATGCGCATTGAGTTTTGGCCACACCAAGGGTGCACATGAGGATCCACATTTGCACATGGGTTAAAGCTCATTTTTTGGATCAAAGCTAAGAAAATCAAGTCCCCTATATGACCATCTGATAAATCTAAGTTTTCAGGGGTGGCAGACTACATGTATGCCTCATTCATACCTCAACGTTGAATTTGGTTATAAGAAAAAAAGTGAATGCAGCATTTATACTCTGATACTTACTTATATGTTGTAATCTGAGAGCCATCTTTGTCTTCATGGACAAGCTTATGCCCCTTGAACCACTGGTGACCAGAAATTTGAAGAGTAGAATCTGTCAAGTTGCACATTAGTAACTCTCCACCAAGTGCATCTGGGGACTCTGTAATGATCTCTGGATCTGTGAGGGGGAATGGAAAAAATTAAGATGTGTGACAGCTTCACATGAGACTCATCTACACAATTACACTACTTGGGCAGTTTTTTTCCTAGTTTGTTCACCAATACCAACAATTAGCAAGTAGGATATATTAGGAAACATTCTGCTGGACATAAGCATGTAAACCAGAACAATTAAATAACAGCCCCCTGCAGAGATCCCCAGTATGTCAGGAGCTGGAGAGAATAGAAGGAAGCAGGATAAAGTTGTTTTATAGGGCCAAAACAAAATCAGGAAAAGGATAAGAGACATTGAGCATTCTTCTAGCTACTGCAGAAGGGAGAAAGGTTGGCAGCACTGAAGGTCTGATATAGCACTATGACCCGATGTGGTTTCAATGCGGGATAGCAGCTAGGATCATCCACAAAACAAGGGATACACCGAAAGATGTAGGTTGTATCCAGAGATTGGGAAACCGGCAGTAAGCAGTTTAGTCACACAAGGCTTTTAAAGGTAGACTAAATTATGTTCCGGATCAATGTCTTAAGCCAGCTTATCTGCCAGTCTGGCTGTAATTGTATCTCAATGGTACAAATAACATGTTATCTGGGAAGATCAAACAAATAAGGTGCAAGGGGAAGGAGTGAGGTCCTGCAAGGGGATTCCAACTGAGCAGTACCAATCCTGTTATGAGAGGAATAGGATGGGAAGGACATCACATTGTGCAAGTGGTGCCTTGAAGCCGAGGATCAAAGCCAACATGAGGGAAACAAAACATTCAAGGAGTTAGCTAAATCAGGACTACAAAACTAAGTGAAGGTATCAGGCTACGAGGGAGTGGGTCCTCAGCACATCACAAGGATTCTTCAGTCTGGTTTCTCACTCACGGTCTAAGACAATAACATTGGCCTGTGAACGAATCCACTTGATACGAGGACTCTTTGTCAAGTGGTTACGATCTGGGTCATTGCTGGCACGACATTCATAAGTCCCAGAATCTTCTGGATTGAGGTTGAAGAGATGGAGTGTACTTGCTGCATGGAAGACATATGTCGCATTCATCTGTACACGATCTTCTCGTGCGCCATCCCACAGCTGAGAGAAGCTTTCATTGCTAGCGTCTGCCTCAAACCACCACTGTATCTCTGGCATTGGACGGCCAACGGCCTCACAGTGGAGCTCTACTGATTCTCCCGTCAGTCTGAATTCTGAGAGTGGAGACTTAATGAACCCGGCTGTGGGGCATGAGTGAAAAAAGGTTAACCAAAAGAACACACTACATGTGCAAAACAAAAGTAGAAGATGCTCAAAATATCAATACAGTATGCAATACAACCCCCACCATATTGGCCCATGCATACCAGAAAAAAAAGGAAGGATTCTTTCAGGACACATTTTCACAGACCAAGTAGTTTGTGAACACATTCTCATTAGCTAATTAGGCTACATAATGCTAAATAGGACAAGTCATAATTACCAGATTAGATAATGAGACCAAAAGAGATTTTATGGAAATAAGTCCACGCTTCTGACATTTCTGTTCACCAAAATACATGTATATACAGACCAAGGTAACTATACACAAGACTGCCAGCAGGTGAACGCTCACTCAGCAGACAATTATCCCTCTCCATCCAGCATAACTGCAGGTCTGGCAGAGCATGTACAAGAGGAAGCAGACTGCATTCTGACAGGTCAAAAGCAGCAGTTAAATGACCGATTGGCAGTTTAATGGCAATATCATAATATCAAGCAGATCATAAGCACAGAACGGTGTTCAATCATTAACAATCGAAGCAGATAATCGGATAATTGGGAAATGAGGATTCCAAGGAAGACTCATTCCTGATTATTGGTCTGTCTAAATGGGCTTTTAGTAGCTGCTAGACACCCGAAAAAATTTTTTTATTTATTGTTTTATTATAATACACGCACTATCTATATATATTTGAAATCCAACATGCCAGACTACTTCCTTGGACATCGGTAATTGGGGCTGGTGGGGGTAAAGACACCTTCATACAATTTAGATGAACTACCATGCATGCCAACATTTATCTAAACGTGTATATTCACCCAGAAATACAGATGCAAATTTGTTCTCCATCACAGCATTTCCAGCAAATAATGGGCAATTTTGTTTTCACTAATGTAACAGACCCAGTAAATGATATATTAAAGGGAACCCATCAGCACCATTTAAGGCACATATCCATCATCACCGATCACAAGTATCAGCTCCTAGCAAGATATAACTTCTCCCAGCCTGCTTTTCTGCCGGCTTCCAGCTTAATCCTTATGTAAAGCTTTAAAGCAAGACCCTTTATGTTGATAATGCACCAGCAAAGCAGAGTCTTCCAATTTGAGCCCAGCTAACACACAGCTTTCTGTGTACATGGTCTATTGACAGCGAGTAGCTAATCAGAGGTGGAGGCGTTGTCAGTCTAGCAGTCATGTGAGCTATAGTCCTGACAGTGATAATCTCCTGGTGATGAAACATTTGTTGTATGAAACTGCACACAGCCTAATAATGACACATTACTGAAATCTGTTTCTGCCAGTCCCCAGGTTACATGGCAAAAACCTGCCGACAGAATCCCTTTAATAAGCTTTTCTCATTTCCATTATGACAGTAACACATTTCATACAGACCTAATGAACATGTTCTGTGAACAAGTCCTGTGGATGTACTACTCAGACAGCAGTTTATATACAGATAAATGGATAGGATGATCCCACAATGAATAAGGCATGAGTAATCGATATCAAATAAGATTTTACAAAAGCTTAAAGGGGTATTCCCATCTCCAAGATCCTATCCCAATATGTAGTAGGTGTAGTATTAGCAAATACCTCCACATAGAAATGTAGTATAGTATTTTTGATTCGCTATCTCTTAGGCTATGTGCCCACGATGCAGAAAATTTCTGCAGCATTTCTGCATCTCCCTGGCAGAAAACGCATGCGGATTGTACATGCGTTTTTTTCCTGCAGAATACATGCGGATCCACATGCAGATTGACAAGCGCTTTCCGGGTGATAGTGTGGCACCCCAGGGGTCTGGTTTCCACAGTAACAGCAATGTTATGTCTGAGAGCAGGTGGGAGGTCTCTTGGTCAGGGATCCTGTGCATGCCACACCTCCTGCCCAGTCCTGGGAGGGGAAGAACTTCCCCTATATAAACCTGGGGCTGAGGCAGGGTTAGTGAGTAGAGAAGAAGTAGAGACAGAAGAGAAGCAGATATAGGAAAAGAACATCAGGAGCTCTGTGGGAGCAGTGCTACAAGGAGTCAGGGGCTGGGAGCTGCAGAGCTCGCCCTGACTGAGAAGTTATCACCGGACCCGGAGTCCGAGGCTGTGGGGACTAACTCCTATCCAGCAGCAGAAACCGACCGGCAGGGGATTGCAGGTCCTCTGGCCCAGAAACCCGAAGGCACGGTCACACGTGTGGGACCAGCACCGCCGTCGTGGAGCGGAAGCTACTAGAAGGCCCCGAGTCACCGGCCATACGGGTGAGCACCACACGGTACACTCAGGGACGTGGGCTACTTATACCCGCCTCTAGCAAGGTAGCCAGAAGAGTATCGTTAGTTTGGGAGGCCTACAACTCCGCCTGGCCAGGGGAGATCCCATCTGCTCAAGGACTGACCAGGCCCCAATCGCTAGCCAGTACTCCGGGAGGGTCTATCGTTGTCACCAGTAAAGACCCTGAACTACACCGCACCGTCTCCGAGTGGTTCCTGCTACCCCCATCATCCACGTCGGCTGCCCTGAGGCCATACCCCTCCCGTTGGGGGTTATACTATCACGCTGCACAATCCTACCACCGGCCTCAGCGGTCTGCCCTGCAGCAGCAGCTCCTTAGCTGTACTCAACGGGTGGCGTAGTCGTCCAACATCTACCGCTAATACAGCGCCACTTAGTCTGACTCCCTGGGCACGGACCGGATCACCACCACGAGACTACAACCCTCAAGAGATCCGGCTCCGGGTAAGCTTCCGCGTGCGCAACACAGCGCGACACAGGCCCAGGGGCGCGTCAACTTTTGGCGTAGTCGGCAGGATCTCGTGCCCGCAACCACCGGGTACTGCGTGCCTGAAAAAGACTGTTCAAACTTACCTGTGGTGAAAATTCCCGCCATCCGGCGCCATCTTCCGCTTCCTTCCCGCCATCGGTGGAGTTTTCCCGCCATCCGGCGCCATCTTCAGCCTTCTTCCCGCCATACGTGGAGTTTTCCCGCCATTGGACGCCATCTTGAGGACGCCGCGCGGGAAGAGGGGCGTGGACTCCGAAAGCGCGCGAGAACTGAAGCCCCGCCTCACGTCCGGACGTTGCGTAAGGTCCTGGAAGGAGCCCAGCAGACGCAGACGTCACAGGAGCGCGACGGAAGGTCCTCAACCCTGACGATCCACTGCGGAGCCGCGGCCTACGGAAGAGGATCATCGCAAGGTAGGCCACGGTCCACTAGGGGGGAGAAGGATGCCGGATACGGAGGAGAGCTTCACCGCTTCAACCCCCGCCAGCGCCACCGCTGTTGCGGTCATGCCTTTCACCATGCCCTATATCCCGGGGGCAGCCTGGTTACCCCAGTACTCAGGGGAGTCACATACCCTGCATGACTTTAGAGAAAAGCTGGATAGCCTCTTCCTGGTGTACCCCCTCAGAGGAGCAAAAAGTGAGCATCCTGGTGGCCCAATTAACCGGGGCAGCCCAAAGGGAGGTAAAGTCCTGGCCACCTGGGGGGAGGACTGTCGCAGGGATACTAACCCGGCTGAGGGACACCTTTGATACCCGCACCTCAGCCGAGATCAAGCTTAGATTCTACGGGTGCAAACAGCGGGCACATGAGAGTATAAGGGACTATGCCCTGAACCTACAAGAGGCCCTGAGAGCCATTAAGCAGACCGACCCTGACGGCGTGGGAGACGAGGACAGGCTGTTGACTGAACAATTTATAGAGGGTTTATATTGCAATGCCCACCGAACCCAGTTACGGGCAATGGCCTTACAGGACCCTCATCTGGGATTTGCACAGTTCAAGGACAGAGCCATCCGGGTGCTTCGAGAACCGGCACCAGGTGGCGTTGTGACCCCCAGACGCCCCACTACCACTTACCACCAGGAGGCGGCGCCCTTGTCAGCAGGGCCTGTGGGAGCTGATGCGCAGGCTTTGAACAATGACCCGGCTCCAGACCTGCACCATCAGGTCCAAGAGCTAGCTAAAAGCGTTGCTGCGCTAACCCGAACTGTGCAGTCTTTACAGGTTTCCACTCCAGGGAAGATCCAGCTGGCATCCGGACCGGAGGACATCCCGTGGCGTCGACCAAGGAGGACCCCACCGGCCAGAGGAAGACCCAGCGACCGATACAACCCATCTGCCGCCGCAATCAACCCGGACATATGGCAAGGTACTGTCCTTTAAACTGGCACAACCTGGGGTAGAGGGCAAACCCCCAGGAAAAAGATCACCAGGCCCATCGAACTGGCGCGACAAATATGTGGGAGGACGTCCAGTCTTACCCGTGGTACTGGATGGCATTCCTATGAGTGCCCTACTGGACACCGGGTCACAGGTCACCACCATCCCGTACGTGCTCTTCAAGCAGTACTGGAATGACTTGGATATCACCCGCTACCCTGACGACGACTTGAGTATCATCGCCAGCAATGGTCAGCCCGTGCCACAGATTGGATTTAAAGAGGTGACCATTAAAATCGGTAGAGTAGAACTGGCAGCACAGGGACTGATCATTGTAGACATTGACAAACACGAGAGTCACCCAAAGATAACTCTAGGAACTAATGTAATTGAAAATTGTCTTGCAGAGGTGATTTTCCTTTTACAGCAGGTTGCCAAGAACGCCAGCTCCGGCCAGCAGCGAGTGCTCCAGAAAGATCCGGGCACTGATGCGACGGCAACAGCTAGAACTCTCCGGTGGTGAGATTGGTAGCGTGCGAATGTGTGACCCTTTCCCTATTGCCATGCCCCCGAAAAGTGAAATGATGATTTGGTGCCGGGCAGCTATTGGTCTGAGAGGTAGAGATTACCAGGCAATGGTAGAACCAGTTTACTCAGACAGTAGGCCCACCATTTTGACAGCACGGGGGGTGGTTAATGTACGCCATGGGAGGGTGCCCGTTCGCATAATAAATATCGGGAAGAGGGAAGTGTACCTGCCCCGGTATGCCACGCTAGCCAAATTGTATACCATCAATCAAGATTCCATACAGTCCGTAGATCCCTTGCCTCCATCTTCCCCAGAGGAAGGTAACGGCTCTCAGAAAACAATGGAGGACTGGTGTCAGCAACTACATTTGGGTACTGACTCCACTCCCTCACACCAGAAACAGGGAGTCTATTGGGTGGTTCAAGAGTACGAGAGAGTGTTTAGTAAACACCCGTTAGACTTCGGGCGAGTCAAGGGGGTAGAACACCACATCCCCACGGGAGACCATCCTCCCATAAAAGAGAGGTATCGACCCGTACCCCCTGCACACTACCAACACGCCAAGGGGATGCTTAGAGACATGAAGGAGGCTGGGGTGATCAGGGATAGCTGTAGCCCCTGGGCAGCTCCACTAGTCTTAGTCAAAAAGAAAGACAACACCATGAGGATGTGTGTAGATTACCGGAAAATCAACCGTATCACACACAAGGATGCGTACCCCTTACCAAGGATAGAGGAGTCTTTGGCTGCTTTAAGATCTGCTAACTTCTTCTCTACCTTGGATCTCACTAGTGGGTACTGGCAGGTTCCTGTAGCAGAGGCGGACCGGGAGAAGACCGCATTCACCACCCCGATGGGACTTAGCGAGTTTACCTGCATGCCGTTCGGAACTCTGCAATGCACCAGGAACCTTCCAACGATTAATGGAGTGCTGTCTGGGCCACAGAAACTTCGAGACGGTCCTGTTGTACCTGGACGATGTCATCGTATATTCCAAGACGTATGAGGACCACCTGAAACACCTGGTGGAAGTGTTCGAAGCTCTGGCAAACTACGGCCTAAAGGTAAAACCCTCCAAGTGTCACCTCCTAAAACCAAAGGTGCAGTACCTGGGACACGTTGTGAGCGCTGACGGAGTGGCTCCCGACCCTGATAAGATCACCGCAATTAAGGAATGGCCAAGTCCCTCCAGTGTAAAGGAAGTGCGGCAGTTCCTCGGGTTGGTAGGCTATTACCGCAGATTCATCCCTGGTTTCACCAAAAAGGCAGCTCCTATGCAGGACCTCCTGATAGGCCAGTCCCGGAAGGCCAAGAACCAGAAGCCGCCCTTCAGATGGGAGAAGTTAGAAGAAGAGTCCTTCCGCCAGCTGAAGATGGCCCTCACGGGGGATGAAATCCTGGCGTACCCTGATTACAGCCAGCCCTTTATCCTCTACACCGACGCAAGTAACATCGGGCTAGGAGCCGTGCTGTCCCAGATCCAGCAGGGGAAAGAACGAGTAATCGCTTACGCCAGTCGAAAACTGCGACCCACCGAAAGAAACCCTGAGAATTACAGCTCATTTAAGCTTGAGTTCCTGGCAGTGGTGTGGGCAGTCACCGAACGCTTTAAGCACTACCTCGCTTCTTCCCGGTTCACCGTGTACACGGATAACAACCCGTTGACACACCTGGACACGGCAAGACTCGGTGCCCTAGAGCAGAGATGGATGGCCCGTCTGTCCAACTACGAGTTCACAATCAAATACCGGGCAGGACGCTCCAATACCAACGCAGACGCCCTGTCCAGGATGCCAAACCTACCGGACGTAGGAGAAGATCCAGAGGGACTGGAAGAAGTCGAACTCCCCGCGTTCCACCGTCATGGGACTATCCAGTATTCCCATCGGGTAAGGAGTAAGCAAGCCGCTACATTTAACCCCTTGCCTCACTACAACTGGGAGGAAACGCAAGACAGTGACCCTGCCGTCCGGCTGGTGAAGGAGATGCTGACTCGGCCAGAGGCTCGCCTTGACCCAGACGCTCCGGAGGAAGCCAAACAACTGTGGGCTGAGAAGAGTCGACTGTTCCTTTACAAGGGGAAGTTGTGCCGCAGAATGGTTAACTCCCGGACGCATGAACTAATCTGGCAAGTAGTGGTGCCACGGAGAGACGCAGCCATGGTGATGGAGGCATACCACGACGGGGCTGGACACTTCGGATGGAAGAAGCTGGAGTTCCTGCTGCGTGGGCGGTTCCACTGGGTAGGCATGAGGGGAACCATCGAGAGGTGGTGCAGAGACTGTGGCCCGTGCAACCTAAGAAGGAAGGACCGTGCCAGCCAGAAGACTCCCCTGCAGTCCATCGTCACCCGGCAGCCGTTGGAACTGGTAGCCTTGGATCATGTAAAACTGACCCCAAGCAGAAGTGGCTACGTCTACGCGTTAACCATTGTGGATCATTACTCCCGGCTCTTGGTTGTCGTCCCCGTTAAGGACTTAACAGCTCAAACAGCAGCTAGAGCCTTCCAGCAGCACTTCTGCCGTCCACACGGGTACCCGGACCAAGTGCTGACGGACCAGGGACCTGCCTTTGAAGCGGAGGTCTTCCAGGAATTCTGCAATCTGTATGGCTGCCGGAAGATAAGGACAACACCCTATCATCCGCAAACTAATGGACTTTGTGAGAAAATGAACCAGGTGGTAATGGATCTCCTGAAAACGTTGCCCCTGGAAGAACGCAGTCTGTGGCCTGAGAAGCTGCCCGATCTGGTGGACCTATACAACCACATCCCGGTAGGTTCCACCAACTGTACCCGGCTTACCTAATGAGGGCGAGACCTGGTAAGTTACCTGTTGACCTGGAAATGGGAGTCCTGACACCCGAGGACACTTCACCAGAAGCAGACTGGGACACAGAGGCAGCAGCAGTACCGGAAAGTACAGGAGAGCGTGGAGCGAAGTCTCTGTCAGGCTAGGGAAAGACAAGAGAAAACTTACAACCAGTATGCTCCCGCTGTTCCCCTGGTACCCGGAGAGCAGGTCTTGAAGAGGAAAAGACGGCTCCACAAGTTGGACGACCAGTGGGAGAAGGACCCGTACACCGTACTGCCCTCAAGCCACGAGAACCCGAAAGTCTGTACCATCAGTAAAGACGGAGGGGAGACCATAGCCATTGTATCCCGGGATCACCTGAAGAAGTGTCCTGAACAGCTACGGAACCCTGAAGAGGAACAAGAAGACCATCGACCCGTAGAGGAAAGGGAAGATATGGTTAGTACTGTGCTCTGAGACTTCCCTCGGTCCTGGACTCAAGTCAATGGTGCAGTTGTGGTACCCGTCCTCACGTTCCTCCAACCAGCATCCCAAGTGCCTACGGAGCAACAGGTAGAGCTGGAAGAGCAGCCGGTCCAGGAGGCAGAAGACTCCACACAAGCAGAACAGGAGGATCAACCCTCTGCTTATAGTGAGCCTGCCGTACCCCTAGTGAGCCAAAGAGCCGGTGGACAGCTGCCCAGTTTACCCTTGACAGCTCCTACACCCTGTAGTTCAGGGCTAGACAGTCAGCTCCGTAGGTCCACTAGGGCCACTAGAGGCCAGTTACCCACACGTTGGAGGATTTGAAGTGTATAAATTGTTTTATTTGTGGTTACCTGTTTTTCTTGTTGCTTGTGTATAATTATGTGTTTCTAGTTATTTTTAGGAGTCCTTGGTGGATTTACCGGGAATCCTTGTACATGGTTGGAGCGTAACCCAGGAATGGACTAAAGACTGTTAAGGACTCGGGGCAGGACAGACCCCTACCTGGTTACGTCTCCCTGTTTTGGTGAAATGGACACCTTTGTTTTCTTCAAAGACTGCACCCGGTTGCGGACACGCCGTAACCATCTTTATGTGTTTTTCTTATTGTATTATTGTTGATACCTTGTTATGTTTTTCTAAAAATATGTTTAGTCCCGGAGTACTAAATTTCACTAGGGGGGGAATGTGGCACCCCAGGGGTCTGGTTTCCACAGTAACAGCAATGTTATGTCTGAGAGCAGGTGGGAGGTCTCTTGGTCAGGGATCCTGTGCATGCCACACCTCCTGCCCAGTCCTGGGAGGGGGAAGAACTTCCCCTATATAAACCTAGGGCTGAGGCAGGGTTAGTGAGTAGAGAAGAAGTAGAGACAGAGAAGCAGATATAGGAAAAGAACATCAGGAGCTCTGTGGGAGCAGTGCTACAAGGAGTCAGGGGCTGGCAGCTGCAGAGCTCACCCTGACTGAGAAGTTATCACCGGACCCGGAGTCCGAGGCTGTGGGGACTAACTCCTATCCAGCAGCAGAAACCGACCGGCAGGGGATTGCAGGTCCTCTGGCCCAGAAACCCGAAGGCACGGTCACACGTGTGGGACCAGCACCGCCGTCGTGGAGCGGAAGCTACTAGAAGGCCCCGAGTCACCGGCCATACGGGTGAGCACCACACGGTACACTCAGGGACGTGGGCTACTTATACCCGCCTCTAGCAAGGTAGCCAGAAGAGTATCGTTAGTTTGGGAGGCCTACAACTCCGCCTGGCCAGGGGAGATCCCATCTGCTCAAGGACTGACCAGGCCCCAATCGCTAGCCAGTACTCCGGGAGGGTCTATCGTTGTCACCAGTAAAGACCCTGAACTACACCGCACCGTCTCCGAGTGGTTCCTGCTACCCCCATCATCCACGTCGGCTGCCCTGAGGCCATACCCCTCCCGTTGGGGGTTATACTATCACGCTGCACAATCCTACCACCGGCCTCAGCGGTCTGCCCTGCAGCAGCAGCTCCTTAGCTGTACTCAACGGGTGGCGTAGTCGTCCAACATCTACCGCTAATACAGCGCCACTTAGTCTGACTCCCTGGGCACGGACCGGATCACCGCCACGAGACTACAACCCTCAAGAGATCCGGCTCCGGGTAAGCTTCCGCGTGCGCAACACAGCGCGACACAGGCCCAGGGGCGCGTCAATAGCATCACTTGGAAAGTGCTTGACAACTAGGTCACACTATATAAATCCATGCAACCGGCATGGATTTATACAGTGAACAAAACAAATAAAGCTATACTCACCCCCGAGGCCCCGGCGTGGCTGCAGCGCTCGTTCATGTCTGGTTCCCGGCTGCCGGCATATCGCGAGACACAGCGGTGAAGGGCCTGCGGTCACATGACTGACGTCACCGCAGGTCCTCAAGCGATGCCGACATTCAGAGACAAGCCTTCGGAAAGGTAAGTATAAACTTTGTTATTTTATTCTTTTTTTACAGGTACAATGGTACCCAGGTCTGGATGAGAGTCTCCTCTCCTCCAGAACTGGGTACCATCCGCACATAGAGACGCATAGAAGCCGCTTGTACAAACGTACAGTCGCGGTTTCTATGCGTCTCAATGCAAGTCAGTGGCGGGAGTTCCGCTGCGCTTCCGCAAAATTAAATGACATGCTGCGGATTTTTGTACGCAGCATAAACGCTGCGGAAAAATCTGCAGCATGTGCATAGAACATGCGGAATCCCCTTGGGGACCATGGGGTGCGGATTACCTAGCGTTTCACAAGCGTTTCCGCTGTGGAAATTCCGCAGCATAAACGCTTGAAAAACGCTACATGGGCACCCAGCCTTATGTGCATGTTACGACCACTAGCAACTAGCTATCAGTTGACGTAACCATGGATACCTAAGGTCCTGCGATGCCTGCACATGAGGAAAGATCACGAATCAGAAAAGATACCGCAAATTAGAAATGTAGTGTATTTGCTAATATTACACCTACTACATATTGGGATAGGATTTTGGAGATAGGAATACCCCTTTAACTTCTAATAGTTTAGGATCAAAAGTTGTCCGAGTCTCTTTAGAACATAAGCAGGACTAAGAATATATATATATATGTAACAGATGCAGCAGGGTCCCGTATCACTACAGAGGCTGCCCTTTACTACTGCCTGGCTGACATTTTGCCTAGAAGCAAAATGTGTGGACAAGCAACCAGCTGCTGACCTTTGTCAGGCACATCCCTGACCCTACTAAAACTGAAGGGAAAATTCATAAAAAAAAAAAAAAAAAAAAAAAAAACCAGACAAGGATACTGCACAAAACTGGAAATATGATCAGAAGAAAGCTTACTGGCTATATAAGGGCAGTTGGCAAAGTTTAAATAGTTAACCCTATTAAGCAGTTATAAAAGCTAAGAGCTTGTCAGCATCATTCTGTAGATTACAATAAATACATGGCTGTAATACCAATTAAATGGACATATTTGGTGAAGAAATGCCTTTCTTTACGACGTACATACATGAGTGTCCCAGGTACAGTGGTCTGCAAGTTCCTGCTAAGAGCAGGAGCACACATCTGTCTGCAATGCAAAAGCATTGCATTAGATCAGCAATCAGGGCAGGGAAAGTTGATGTCTCAGTGTAAAAAATAAAGACTAAATACAATAAGATTAAAAATATACCAATACATATATTTGATGTACAATAAAAAAAAAAAAAAAAAAAAGGTTGTACTGACAAACAATAAAAGCAGTCTATTCACTTATACTGCACGAGAAACTGTAAAAAAATAAATTAAGCCAATTCTTCACCAGTGTTGATTTTTTAATTTTACCTCCCAAAGTTCACAGTAAGGCTCAGCTCTCATTTATCCTGTGCAGAGCACCTACACCGAGGTTTCTGCGTAAATCACTAAGATACACGATTAAGACGAAACCATCTTTTTAGGCATGCATTAAAGCGCAGCTGGCCACAGTTTTAACTGCTGAACAGAGGCCAGATGGAGTGCAGAGTAACTATCACCTCATTACAGTGAATGGTTCCCTCGGGGTTACATCTGAATCAAGTCATTTGGAAATTTAGATGGAGACACCAACGTTAGTGCTCAGCGTAGAGCACAGGATAAATGTGATCCAAAAAGTTATGCAAAATTTTCCCAATAAAAACTTTAACTCAATCTGCAAAAAAGCAAGTCCTCACTCAGGTCAGTCATTTGTCAGTGGAAATATAGGGAGCTTCAACTTTTCTGGGGCAAGGAATTAAAATGACAATCCTAGTTTGCTGTAAAATAGATTATACATTTATTGAGTGACCTATTCTATAGCAAATTAGGATTGTCATTTTAAATTTATTACCCATAAATGGCTTTTATTGTAATGCATTAAAGTAGTTAAGTTTTATTGACCTGCTACAGGGGTTGTTTCTAGTGGGGCTCAGCTACTTAAGGCTTTTTTTTTTTTTAATCACCATAATTTATTTTATGCATTCTCCATTGTTATCCTTTACCAATGTATTGAGATCTTACTTTTTTGTTCACTCCCTACCATCATGATGCAGATCATCAACTAAATCAAATCAGCCCAGTAAATGATACATGCTGGAATCGGGGCTTCTGTCCCTATATTATGAGGACTTCAGATGGGGTAGCAAAAACTTGGGTGACCGATTACTCTTAAATTTTGTTGAAACATTGAATCTGGAACAAGCAAAGCCCAAGTTTGGTTCCATATGAGAAGGTTCATTGTTCTATTTCATTGGCAGGTAAACAGTCATCAACTGTAGATATTTGTTTTATAAATATTAATGTTGGCCTGTGACTTTGTCCAAGTTTTTAATTTTGGCCCTCAGTGTATAAAAGTTTGACATCCCTTAACACAAACCTGCTCTGGCTTCCCCAGTATTACCCATAGGAGCTGCATGTTTGCACACTATGTGGGGGAAGGGGGGGGGGGGGGGGGGGGGGTCAGGATTAGTGCTGTCATATTACTCAGATTTGGCTTGTACATGTACCCACTGCATGCAAAGTCATGTTAAATACCCTGGTACTATATTTAGTTTAGCATTTTACTTTATGGTAATTTTTACACCACACACCATAAAAAGGTTCTAGATTTCACATGTAGTGCCTAGCAATATAAACTCCACAATACAGCATGACACAGATTCTTAGTAAAGTTATGTGCATGGAAGCTGCCACAGACCGAAGAGAATAAAAGGTGGGAGGGGGGTAAACCAAGAATTCGGCATAAACAGAACAGCAAGAAAAAAGAATTACAGCTGACAGACTAATAAAATAAGAGGAACACACACGCCTTTTGTGCCTCATTCTCGCAGTGTACCCTTTACATAGTAGGAAACTGCTGATCCTACCCCAGAGCCAATCATGAAGGGAATGCCGAGTCATGTGACTAACCAGTGTACAATCTCAAAGTCACCTTCACTCAGCACTGAGCAACCACTAGCCAGCAAAAGGCTATGAAATAAGTGTGCAGTTACAGGGAACAGAACACCATGCGTCAGTAATGAAGCCGCTACTAAACAGGGAGGGTTGTCTGTGATAGATCACATGCCTACAATGACTGCAGCCTTACCCAGAATATTCCAGAGGCAGAACAGCAGGTCACTGGATTTGTGTCACTTCTGTATAACAGGTTTTAAAAGGTCAGATGGTGAGGAGGTCATAAATTTAGGAAAGCAGCTTCCAGAGGCAAAAACTTAACAGTAAAGTATAAACAGCCTCATAAGGAAACACTACAAGCACAGTAATATGTTGGTCAACCACATCGGTACAACTGGAAGCCCAAAAAAAAAAAAAAAAAAAAAAAAACCACTACACACACGAAACTGACTTTCCATCATGTCGCTGGAAAAAAGGTGGAATAAAACGCAATAAAAAAAAAAAACAAATGTAAATAAAATTGATACTGCTGAAAACGTCATCTTCTCCCGCAAAAATCAAGCTGCAATACAGCTCCATAAGCCAAAAAAATGTAAAAAAAATTACAGCGCTCAGGATAAAGCGATACAAAGATAAAACTTTTATAGAAAAAAATGCAAGCGCAAAAAACAAACACAAATGTAGTACCGCTGTAAACATACTGACCCAAAGAATAAAGCTGCCTTTTAACCACAAAAACAAAAAACCTGAATTGTTTGTTCATTCTGCCTCCCAAAAATCAGAATAGAAAGCGATCAAAAAAAAAATGTAATTTGCCCAAAAATGGTTTTTATTGGTACATCAACTGGTCCCGCAAAAAACGAGCTGTCACATGACTGTCGGCCGAAATACGGAAAAATTATAGCTATCAAAATATGGCAATGCAAATATTAATTTGTGCAAAAAAAAAAAGTTTAGTGAGTGACAGCTGTCGATCATAAAAACCTGATATTAATCTGGCATCGCTGTAATTGCACCGACCCGAAGAATAAAGTCACCTAATCTTTTACACTGCACGAGGAATGGCGTAATAAATAAATCCAATTCTTCACCTGCTGCAGATTTGTTTATTCTGCCTCCCAAAGATCGCAGTAAGGCAAGGCACACATTTATTCTGCACTCACACCGGGGTTTCTGTGTAAGTCTCTGAAATACACGATTCAGACGGAAACCCCGGACGGAAGATTCCCTGTAATGAGACAGATGGAGGCACTGTGGACGCCGTCTGACCTATGATCCGACAATGGCCATCTTTTTTAGGCGAAAATAAAAGCGTGGTCCGCCAGTTTTGTGCACCTCTGAAAAGGACAACGCTGAACAGAGGCCATAAGGAGCCCAGAGTAACTCTGCTGCCTCATCTCATAGTAAATGGATCCCTCCGGGGTTTCATCTGAATCACGTCATTTGGAGAATTAGACGGAAACCCCAAAGTAAGTGCTCAGCGTAGAGTGCCGGATAAATGGGATCTAAAATATGTTATGTAAAAGGTTCCCAGTAAAAGCCCCCACTCAGGTCTGTCATGTTAATGGAAATATAGGGGCTTCCACGTTACGGGTAGTACAAAGGCTCTGGAAAAACTAAATGGCTCCTCGCCCCCCAAAAGAAATTCAGCAAATTCTGCACTCCCAAGTCCCCCCTCCCTGCGGAGCACCACTGTGTCTAAACCACATTTAGTGTCCACATGTTTGGCAGGGGTATTATTTCCAAAATGAAACCACTGGAGGGAGGGGAATTCTGCTCTTCTAGCATTTAGGCGCTCTGTATACGGAGTCCGCAAACTATTCTAGGAAAATCTGCACTCCAGGAGGCAAATAGCGCTCCGTCCCTCCCGAGTGCGAGCGTGTGGCCAAGCAACACTGTACAGCCACATGTCTGCTGAATGTGGCAATACCTCACATTATGGGACAAATTTTGGTGCCATTTTTATCCATTTCCCAGTGTGAAAGTATCAAATCTGGGGCTAAAACAAAATTTTTTGTGGCAAAAATGTAATTTTTTCCTCACTGCCCAATGGAATACAATTCTGTGACACAGCCTTGGTGTCAGTATGATCACTGCACCCCTAGATGAGTTCATTGAGAGGTGTAGTTTGTAAAATTGGGTCATTTATGGGGGAATCTGCTGTTACAGCACCTCAGGGGATCTCCCAGTGGGTCATGGCACCCTCAAACCATAAGGCTGTGTGCCACGATACGTTTAAGCGTTTCCACAGCGGCAAAAACGCTTGGTAGAAGGCCTGCCATGTTCCCTAATGATAATCCGCATGTGCTGTGCACATGCTGTGGAAATTTCCACAGCGGATTATCATTGCAGAAAAAAAACACAGCACTACCAATTATTTTGCAGAAGCGCTGCGTTTTCGCTGCCATTGACTTGCATTAGAACGCATGTATTCCGCTTCATTAGATAAGCACATGCGGAATACATGCCTTCAATGTGCGGATGGTACCCGGGTGTGGAGTGAAGCAAGACTGCGGGAGCCATCA
The DNA here is from genome assembly GCF_046119375.1 of Phyllobates terribilis. NCBI lineage: Eukaryota > Metazoa > Chordata > Amphibia > Anura > Dendrobatidae > Phyllobates > Phyllobates terribilis. Next base: position 13,022,231 of record NW_027362761.1, on the reverse strand, counting down.
GAAGGCAAGTATAGATTTTTTTTATTTTTAAACATTTTACGGTCACACTACATAAATCCATGCCGATTGCATGGATTTATATAGTGTGACCAAGTTGTCAAGCACTTTCCAAGTGATGCTAAAATCGCATGGAAAGCGATGTACAATCCGCATGTGTTTTTTCTGCAAGGGAGATGCAGAAACGCTCAGGAAAAAATCCTGAGCATTTCTGCATCGTGGGCACATAGCCTAACAGTAAAATCTGTACTATAATATGGTGCCCCTTCCTTTCTGACCTTTGCACTATGCCTCAAAAGTAATTGTCAATTACATATAGGGTATCAGCATGCTCAGGAGAAATTGCACAACAAAATGGGAGGTCAATTTTCTCCTGTTACCTTTGTGAAAATAAAAAATTTGGGGCTAAAAGAAAATGTGTTTTTATTTATTTTCACGGCTCTACGTTATAAACTGTGAAGCACCTGGGGGTTCAAAGTGGTCATCATACATCTAGATAAGTTCCCTGAGGGGTCTAGCTTCCAAAATGGGGTCACTTGTGGGGGGGGTTTCCGCTGTTTAGGCACATCAGGAGCTCTCTAAATGCAACATGGCGTTCGCTGATTCCAGCAAGTTTTGAATTCAAAAAGTCAAAGCTTCCCTTCCGAGTCCTGCACCCAAACAGTGGTTTTCTGCCACCTATAGGGTATCGGCGTGCTCAGGTGAAATTTTACAACAACTTTTGGGGGCCGTTTTCTCCTGTTACCCTTGTGAAAAAAAAAGTTATTTTTTTTTTCTTCCTCATTGCTCCAGTTCCTGTGAAGCACCTGAAAGGTTAATAAACTTCTTGAATGTGGTTTTGAGCTCATTGAGGGGTGCAGTTTAAAATAGTGTCACTTTTGGGTATTTTCTGTCATAGACACCTCAAAGTCACTTCAAATGTGGTACCACAAAAAAAAAAAAAAAAAAAAAGTTGGTTCCAAAATTGTGCTGATGTAAAGTAGACATGTGAGCAATGTTATTTATTAACTATTGTGTGACATCTCTCTGATTTAAGGGCATGAAAAGTCAGAGTTTGAAAAATGTGACATTTGACAAATTTCTGTTTATTTTACAAAATAAACGCAAGTGATATCAAATAAATTTCACCACTATCATGAAGTACAATGTCACGAAAAAAAAAAAAAAACAGAATCAGGGGAATCTGTTGAAGCGTTCCAGAGGTATTACCTCAAAAAGTGACAGTGGTCAGAATTGTAAAAATTGGCCTGGTCATTAACCTACAATGTGGCTCTGTCCTTAACCCCCTTAAGTTATCCTCTAACCAGTCTGACCATTTGTTCCAGTATGAGGAGATTCTTCGGCATGTTAATTTTGTTTGCTGCAGAGTAAAAAAGATGTATGATGGCCGCTATAAATTTAAAGAAACTTCTAAAAGGAAAGGACAATTATGGCCTCAATGTAACACAATGCACTTGGTCAGGGATACGCAGCTCTGCTGCCTCCAATCCTCAGGGCAAGTACGTAACTGAATGACAAGTGATGGACAAGGCTGCTTCCACCACTAGGTTGGTTATAAAGGAGCTCCATGAGTGTATGGTATATACACCTCCAATTCCAACGCAGCGTATGCCTTCAGTTTACAGAGCAAGATGAACAGAGCTCTTAAATTTTATATATTTAATATGGAAAGGTAGGCAGTGTTTATAATATGAGAACTGAACAAAAAAAAATAAATAAAAAAAAATGAAGTTTTAAAGGTTAGTATAAAGATATGACAAATTTATTAATAAAAAATATAAACATAAAATATTACAAATATAAAAATAACAAATGATATGCGTAAGAAGATGGAAAGGAGGAGAATAGCAGCAAGGGCACAAAGACACCAGAACCCAAATGGCAAAAAAATAGATTAGTGTTACAATGACAAAGAGGTTTGTACGCAAGGGAAATTGTCAAAAAGTGCTGTGGGGCTCTAAAAGCCCCCTTATCCTAGTGATACAGCACAAAAAATTGGGGTTACACAGCCACAATCAATGACCTCCTGCACAGTGGCTATTTTGTGTCCCAGAAAAATATCCCAATGCGGCCCCAGAGAAGGATTTTTTTTCATTGCAAAATGATTTTACCTCTGCAATGGAGTTGTGCCCGAACAGGTGGCGAGGAAGGCAAGTGCCTCTTCCCTTGAGAAAGCTGGGTTTATTCCCCGCGAAACGTACTTCGGGAGGGAAGTGTTTATAATATACAAAGTGGGAAATAAAGCAACTCCGTATATACAATTTAATAGAATAAAAGGGATAACAAAAAGAAAAAAAAACCTGGATATCACACAAATGGCTCAGAGCTTAGCGGAGTGAGAAACTCCTTAGGAAAATGGACAGAATAGCAAGCTGTACCTTCCAGGGCTGACCAGATACAAAAACCCAAATTCTACTTAGATCAATGTTAACGCCGACATGCCTTCCTTTGGTGAGCTCATATGGGGCTAGTTCTGGGGATGTGCTAGGTCTGTTAGAATTTTAGGAGATTCACAACTTTCAAGATGTCTTCGCCCCTGGAGTTCCCAGGGGGTAGATATTGTGGTCCTGTTTCCCATTGCAAGTTTACCTTTCTATAGGAGACAAAACATGGTAAGAATGGAATCATTCATCTGGCAGATATTAAATTGGAAGGGTTAGAAAGGCCGACGGTGATGTGAGTGAATGCATTATGATAGTCCCTTTGCTAAGGAACTGAAAATATACACTACTGTTCAAAAGTTTGGGGGTCATTTAGAAATTAAAAATTTAATGAAGCCAACATTAAATCAGAAATACACTATACATTGTTAATGTGGTAAATGACTATTCTAGCTGCAAACGTCTTGTTTTTATTGCAATACCTACATTTCCAACAACCACCACTCCAGTGTTTTAATGGCACATTGTGTTTGCTAACTGTGTAAGAAGACTAATGGATGTTTAGAAAACCCATTCACAAGTATGTTAGCCCAGCTGAAAACAGTTTGGCTGATTTGAGAAGCTATAAATTGACCTTCCTTTGAGCTAGTTGAGAATCTGGAGCATTACATTTGTTTGTGCTATGAAACTCAAAATGGCCAGAAAAAGAGCTTTCATGTGAAACTCTACAGTATTCTTGTTCTTCGAAACAAAGGCTATTCAATGCGAGAAATTGCCAAGAAACTGAAGATTTCCTACAATGGTCTGTACTACTCACTTCAGAGGAGAGCACAAACAGGCTCTAACCAGAGTAGAAAGAAGTGGGAGGCCCCGCTGCACAACTGAGCAATAAGACAAGTACATTAGAGTCTCTAGTTTGAGAAATCGACACCTCACAGTTCAACTGGCAGCTTCATTAAGTAGTACATGCAAAACGCCAGTGTCAACGTCTACAGTGAAGAGGAAACTCCGGGATGCTGGCCTTCAGGGCAAAGTAAAAGCCATATCCGAGACTGGCTAATAAGAGGAAGATTAATATGGGCAAAAGAACACAGACATTAGACAGGAAGGTTGTAAAAAGGTTTATGGACAGACGAATCTAAGTTTGAGGTGTTCGGATCACACAGGAGAACATTTGTGAAACGCAGAACAACTGAAAAGTTGCTGGAAGAGTGCCTGACACCATCTGTCAAGCATGGTGGAGGTAATGTGATGATCTGGGGTTGCTTTGGTGCTGGTAAAGTGGGATATTTTTTACAAGGTAAATGGGATTTTGAATAAGGAAGGCTATCACTCCATTTTGCAACGCCATGCCATACCCTGTGGACAGCGCTTGATTGGAGCCAATTTCATCCTACAACAGGACAATGACCCAAAGCACACCCCCAAATTATGCATGAACTATTTAGGGAAGAAGCAGGCAGCTGGTATTCTACCTGTAATGGAGTGGCCAGTGCAGTCACCAGATCTCAACCCCATTGAGCTGCTGTGGAAACAGCTTGACCGTATGGTACGCAAGAAGTGCCCATCAAGCCAATCCAACTTGTGGAAGGGGCTTCAGGAAGCATGGGGTGAAATTTCTCAAGATTACCTCAGCAAATTAACAGCTAGAATGCCAAAGGTCTGCAATGCTGTAATTGCTGCAAAGGGAGCATTCTTTGACAAAAGCAAAGTTTGAAGGAGAAAACACCAAGGTTACTTACCGGTAGCCGGTTTTTCCTGAGCCCATGACAGCACACCTTGAGAGGATCCGCCCCACCAAGGACAGGAAACCGTCTGAAATAAAAGGGCGGTACCTCTCCCTCGCTTCAGTTGTTTACAGAGCATTGAGAGGACCTCCCTAAACAGGTTAGGCACATAACCAACACCACAATATACATATACACACCACCCCAAACAGTGCACACCAGGGTGTGAGAAACAGAAAAAATAAGGGGGGGAAACTACGGGTGCTGTCATGGGCTCAGGAAAAACCGCCTACCGGTAAGTAACCTTGGTGTTTTCCCCTCCCCCATGACAGCACACCTTGAGAGAATTTATGAGCACCCTAGGGAGGGACCACTGCCTGAAGTACCCTTCTCCCAAAGGTGAGATCAGAAGAGGATAGATCCAACCGATAGTGCTTAAAGAAGGTGGATGGTGTAGACCAAGTAGCAGCCCTACATATCTGCTCGATCGAGACGTCTGCTCTCTCTGCCCAGGAGGTTGCAACGGCTCTGGTGGAATGAGCCCTCACATTGTCCGGGGCTGGAACCCCTGTGGACGTATAGGCTAAGCAAATGGCCTCCCTGAGCCACCTAGAGATGGTACCCTTGGACACCCCGTGACCTTTCCTACACCCTTGAAAGGCCAGGAACAGAGAACAGTCTTTCCTCCACAGACTAGTCATGTGAATGTACTGTAGCAGGGACCTCCTAACATCTAGGCTATGGAACCTGACTTCCCCTGGGTTCTTGGGATTGCTGCAAAACGAGGGTAGCACAATCTCCTGACTACGGTGAAATCTAGATACCACCTTGGGAAGGTATGCTGGATCTGGCCGCAAGGTGACCCTATCCTCAAAGATTTGTGTGTAAGGAGGATTAACCGAAAGGGCCTGCAGATCACCCACCCTACGGGCTGACGTTAAGGCCACTAGGAGGATGGTCTTAAGGGTGAGAATTTTTGGAGAAACCTTGTGTAGAGGTTCAAATGGTTCACTAGTAAGAGCGTTCAAGACTAAGTTCAGGTCCCAAGGAGGAACACCCAAGGATCTAACCGGTCCTGCTCTGGCACAGGACTTGATAAACCTCGAGATCCACCTATTCCCAGCCAGATTACAATTGTAGAGTGCTCCCAAAGCTGAAACTTGAACCTTAAAGGTCCCTGTAGCTAGACCCAGGTCCTGCCCCTTTTGCAGAAATTCCAGGATCCCTCTGATCGGAGGTTTGCTCGATAGCGGGATATCTATAAACTCTAGGAATTTACCCCAAACCCTGCTATAAATCTTAGTTGTAATTGGTTTTCTGCTCCCCAATAAAGTAGAAACTAAGCCTGGTGAAAACCCCTTGCTACTCAATAGCGACCTCTCAAATTCCATGCCGAAAGATGGAACCCCCTGGCCTGGGCATGGAATACTGGTCCCTGCATGAGAAGGTCCGGCCTCTCTGGTAGAATCCAGGGATCTGACAGACATTAGCCGAAGCAGAGAGAACCAAGGCCTCTTGGGCCAAAAAGGGGCTATCAAAATCACCCTGGCGCCTTCCTCCCGGATCTTCCTCACCACTACTGGAATCATCACTAATGGCGGAAAGGCATAGGCCTTCCTGAACCCCCAAGGAATCTGGAGGGCATCTACGGCATGGGGATTTTCTGCTGGATTTAGGGAGCAAAATTTCTGCACCTTTCTGTTTGCCCTTGTGGCGAACAGGTCTATGTCTGGCTGCCCCCATAACTGGACAATCTGATGGAAGACCTCTGGGTTCAACCCCCACTCCCCCTGTCTTAGGGTATGGCGGCTTAGAAAATCTGCTTTCACGTTTTCTATCCCCTTTATGTGAAGGGCGCTGAGGGATAGGAGGTTTCGCTCTGCTAGACCAAGGATCCTGTCTGCCACCACCATCAGAGGGCGTGACCTTGTCCCTCCTTGGTGATTCACATAGGCTACTGCTGTCCGGTTGTCGGACCTGACCTCTTCCAGACAGGTTCCCCATCAAGGACAGGAAACCAACTGAAGCGAGGGAGAGGTACCGCCCTTTTATTTCAGACGGTTTCCTGTCCTTGGTGGGGCGGATCCTCTCAAGGTGTGCCGTCATGGGGGAGGGGAAAATTATTCTTTCTAATAAAAAGATCCTAGTTACTTACTGGTAACGGGATTTTACAGAGCCCATGACAGCACCACCTGAGAGAGGGTATCCGCCCACCAAGGACAGGAACCTACTGAATAAAAAGGCGGTACCTCTCCTCCGCATCAGTTTTGTTTCAGAGCATGAGAGGGCCTCCGAAGACAGGTTAATACATAACCACCACCTCAACATATGTACTAAACACCTTAAAAAAAGTGCACACCACAGTGATAAAGGGGAGGGAATTAATAGGGTGCTGTCATGGGCTCTGTAAAATCCCGTTACCGGTAAGTAACTAGGATCTTTTCCCCTTCTCCCATGACAGCACCACCTGAGAGATTTATAGAGATCAAATACCAGAGGGAGGGATCACCGCTTGCAACACCCTTCTACCAAAGGACAGATCAGTAGAAGAGGAAAGGTCAAGACGGTAATGTTTGTAAAATGTAGCAGGGGATGACCAAGTTGCCGCCTTACATATAATGTCGATGGGCACATCCGCCTTCTCAGCCCAGGAAGCAGCTACCGCTCTGGTTGAATGGGCCTTCAGGTTCTCAGGAACTGGCAGATTTCTTAGAAGAGTAGGCTAAGGTAATAGTATCCCTGACCCATCTAGCTATGGTCCCCCATGTAACCTTAAGTCCTTTCCTAGCCCCCTGAAAGGATATAAATAAAGCGTCACTCTTTCTCCAGGCTTTTGTCACTTCCAAATACGGGACTAACACCCTCTTAACATCTAAGGTGTGAAGCTTATGTTCCTCAGAATCCCTAGGATTAGGATAGAAGGGAGAGTGATTACTTGCGTCCTATGGAACTTGGAGGCTACCTTTGGAAGATAGGCCGGGTCTGGTCTTAAGATTACTCTATCCATACATACCTGAGTGAATGGATGGTTAACGGATAGTGCGTGTAAGTCACTGACTCTACGAGCTGATGTCAGGACCACCAATAGCGCAGTCTTTAAAGTTAAGATTTTTTCTGAAACCTTCTCTAAGGGCTCGAAGGGAGGTTTGGTTAATGCTTCCAGAACTAAATTAAGGTCCCAAGGAGGCATTCTTGGAACAGGAATAGGTCTGGATCTATGACAGGCTTTAATAAATCTAATGATACATCTATTTGCTGCCAAGTCATAATTATACAGTGCCCCCCTTTGCGTCAATAGCGACCTCTCAAAATCCAAGCCGTCAAATGCAGGCCCGCTCTTTGGGGATGACAGACTGGGCCCTGCCTGAGGAGATCCGGGATGTCCGGAAGAACCCATGGATCTGCTTGGGACATTCTCTTCATCCAAGTGAACCATGGTCTCTTGGGCCAGAACGGGGCGATCAATATAACCCTCGCCCGTTCCTCTCGGATCTTCCTCAGGATAGTAGGGATCAGTACTAAAGGGGGAAAGGCATAAGCTAGAGTGAAATCCCACTGAATCTGCAGCGCGTCCACCGCAAACGCCCCCTCTTTTGGATTCAGGGAGCAAAAGGTTTCGGTCTTCCGATTGTGTCTGTTTGCAAACAGATCTATCTGGGGCTGTCCCCACCGATCCACAATCTGCTGAAAAACGGCTGGATTCAACTCCCACTCTCCTTGTTTCAAGATGTGACGACTCAAGAAATCGGCCTTTATGTTCTCTTCCCCTTTTATATGCAGTGCCGAGAGCGTAACCAGCCGACTCTCGGCAAACCTGAAGATCTGATCCGCTATTAACATCAGAGGGAGAGATCTGGTACCCCCCTGATGATTGATGTAGGCGACTGTTGATCTGTTGTCTGACATTATCCTGACGTGAGGACCCTGAAGAACAGAACTGAATTCTTTTAGCGCGTTTCTGGCTGCCAACAGCTCTTTCATGTTGGAAGAGAGACTTGTCTCGCTGTCCGACCAGAGGCCTTGTACAGAACGATCCCTTAGGTGAGCTCCCCAACCTTCCGCACTTGCGTCTGTTGTAATTGTATCCGACACCTGGAAGGTCCAAGGAACCCCCAAAGATAGGTTGACCGGAGATGTCCACCAGTCCAGGGAGTTGATCACAACATCTGGAAGAGATATTTTCCCATTCAGGCGACCTTTGAGCCGCCTGTCCGCTGCCAGAATCTCCTGTTGAAGACATCTGGAATGGTGCTGGGCCCACTGAACCGCCGGGATGCAAGACGTCATTGTACCCAACAGAGACATTGCACTCGTCAGGGTCATGGTCGGATTGCTGACAACCTGAGATGTTAGGGATCTGATCTTCAGTTTCTTTTCCTCTGGCAGAAGACAGGTTTGGTTTTCTGAGTCCAGAATGAGACCCAGGAAAGACAACCCTCTTTGGTTCCAGCCTTGACTTCTCCAGATTTAACAGCCAACCTAGGTGTCTTAGACTGGCCATGACGTCCGCCAGGGCTAGAGCACAGAGTTGACTTGATCTGCCCACTACTAAGAAGTCGTCCAGATAAGGGATGACCAAAATGTCTCTTTCCCTCAAGTGCGCTGTGACCTCCAGAATGATTTTTGTGAAGACTCTCGGCGCCATGGAAATGCCAAAGGGAAGAGCTGCGAACTGAAAATGCCTTACGTGCCTGCCGAATTATACAGCTACTCTTAGAAACTGTTGATGATCTGGCAAAATCGGGACGTGGTAGTAGGCGTCCTTCAGATCGAGGACGCACATAAAACAGTCCGGAAATAACATCTTTATGGCTGATTTTATTGTTTCCATCTTGAAAGGCCTGTAGATTAAATGGTCGTTCAGTCTCTAAGTTCGCAATGGTCCTGAAGGAGCCGTCCGGCTTCTTTATTAGGAAGAGAGTCGAATAGAATCCTCTTCCTTGCTCGGGTGCAGGTGTTTTCACCAGAACTCCTTTCATGAGCAGAGAGAGAACTTCCTGCTGTAAGGCTATCTGTTCCGCTAAACCTCTGGGGCTGATATTTTGACAGTGTTCTTGGGCCTGCTTTTGAACTCTAATGTGAGCCCCCTCCTGATTATCCCTAAGATCCAAGAATTGGATGAAATTTCCTTCCAGGCAGGCAGGAAGTGGGACAATCTTCCTCCCACCCGGGGGGAACTGTCACTTAGGGGCTTTCTTATTCTCGGAGGAGGGACCCCCAAACATGAAGCCTCTGCTATACGGCTTTCGGTCTTTCCAGCTACCTTGGTCTCTGGGAGCTTTACTGCGGCTGTATTTTCTCTTCCGAAAGAAACTGTTAAAATCGGGAACCAGACACCGTGGGAAATCCATGTTTTTTGCCTGCGGCTTTATCTAGGATGTCATCTAGACCTTTGCCGAACAAGAAGTCCCCCTCACAAGGGATTGAGCACAGTTTAGACTTTGACTGCACATCTTCTGGCCAGCTCTTGAGCCATAGCGCCCTACGGGCTGCATTAGAGAGGTTTGCAGACCGGGCAGCCAGCCTAACTGAATCTGCCGATGCATCTGCCAGGAATGCAGCCGCTCCCTGCACAAGAGGAAGGTCTGATAGAATTTTCTCCCTGGACACATTCCCCCTGATCTGGTCTTCCAATTGTTGAAGCCAGATCATCATAGATCTAGCAGTGCAGGTCACGGCTACTGCCGGTTTAAGGGCCCCTGCTGACGACTCCCAGGTTTGCTTAAGGAAGGACTCCGCTTTTTTATCCAGCGGGTCTTTTAAGGCTCCTAAATCCTCAAAGGGTAGAGTGGATTTTTTTTTTTTTTTTTGAAGATTTTGAAATGGCCACGTCAATCTTAGGGGTTTTGTCCCATTTAGCCACATCCTCATCCTCAAAGGGGTACCTCCGCTTGGAGGATGATGGCAGCTGACCCTTCCTCTCCGGTTTCTTCCATTCCCTTTCTATCAGAGATTTAATCCTGTCATTGACCGGGAATGAGCGTCTCCTCCTTTGGTCTAAGCCCCTGAACATAACATCCTGGACTGTTCTGGGCACCTTGGTATCGGTAATACCCATAGTCCCTCTGACGGCTTTAACTAGTCTCTCAGTATTCTCAACCGAAAAACAAGGTCTGCCCCCCCCATCATCATCCGAAGACTCAGATGACGATGAGGAGTGATTAGAGGAGGAAGGCAGTTCTCTCGTAAAACGGGACTCCACTGATTATGAAGAAACTAGTTTTCGCTTCTTCTTTTTGAGTGAGGTTAAGCCTCTTAAGGACTCTCTGACCTCTGTCTGGATTAGATCCTTTAATTCTAAAGAAAACCTGGGGGACTCCTCTGCAATGGTTTTCTGAATACAGTCCGAGCATAGGTTTTTGGCATAGGAGGTGGGAAGACCGATTTTGCATAAAGCACACTCCCTGTTTTTACTTTTAGCACTACACTTCTTCGCCTCCGCCCCAAGAAATAAAAGGAGAAGAAGGAGGAAAAGAGAGAGAGAGAGAGAGAGAGAGAGAGAAGAGCACATTATTCAAGGTGAGACTTTCACGAAGATCACTCACCACACTGCCGTTCAGACTAGGGTACCAGAGGCGGTGGTTGCCGTTCACATGAGGGCTCCCATCTGGCGGAGGTGGACTGACGAAGTCTTTTCTGACCAGTCTTGTCGGAACTCGTACGCCCCTCACTGCTGTGACTTTGTCGATGGGAAGATTCCCGTTCCATTTGTTTGAGCTGCTTGCGCTGCTTTGATGGCTGTGGCTGCTGCTGTACTTCCTGTGGCGGTGACAGCTGCTGCCCAGGTGACTGCGGTTCCTCATCCATCATGGCGGGGATGCAGACACCGCCATCCTGATTGCTCCCCATCCTTAAAAGCAGTAGGGCTCCACCTCCTTTAGGCTCCTCCCTTTCCGGCAGTGTGCTCATCTCTCTTTTTTTTTTTTTTAATTTTAGCCAGCTGGCGCGCTACCCGCAGATCCACCTGCCTCTGCGCGTGCGCAGCCCAGCGGCACCCGGCGCGCTTGCAGCGGGATGACAGCTTCCCACCCGCGCATGCGCAGACCCGGTTTCCGGCGCACTCCGTGATAGGGCGCGTCAGCACCCCGCGCGTGCGCAGCCCGGACTTCCGGCGCGCTCCGCCACAGGGTGCGACGCGACCCCCACGTGCGCAGCCCGGAAGACCTGCCGGCCGGCGCGCTCAGTTCATCTTTGCGAGGCGCAGACCCGGCCGCAGGCCCCGGCGCACGCGGGGAGGAATCCAAAAACAGCACCTCCTCCCCACACGCAGACCCGGGCAGCAGCCAGACGGGCTGGGAACAGGGACCATCTGCTGCTTCCACGGCCTCCAGGCCGCACCGTCCATAATCCAGGTACGTGAGGTACCACCTGGTGAGGCTCCCATCAGGGACAGGAACCAAAACTGATGCGGAGGAGAGGTACCGCCTTTTTATTCAGTAGGTTCCTGTCCTTGGTGGGCGGATACCCTCTCAGGTGGTGCTGTCATGGGAGAAGGGGAAAATAATTTCTAACCTTGTCAATGTCTGGACTGCATTTTCTATTCATTTTGCAACTCATTTGATAAAAGTATGAGTTTTCATGGAAAACACAAAATTGTCTGGAAACTTTTGAACGGTAGTGTATCTCCCATAAATATCAGATCGATGCAAACCTTAATATTCATTACTGACTCCAAAGTGTCACAGACCAGCCCTTTTGAACAGCGGAAGCACTTGCCTTTTCCACTTCTGAATAAACGAATCCCAGTCCTGGTAACTGATTACTGCAGGAGATCCCTACTTGAATTGAGGTTGAAGTGTCAGCTTTCACTTCCCCAGTTATAATTAATCTCATATGTTCAATGTGAGGGTGATTTGTTCCCTCCCTGGATAGGTCTTTATGGATTTTTAATTTTTCTCTACTACATTTATGCACAGATGAGTTGTACAAACAGTTTTACAACAGAAATCTGGCAAAAATTGACGATGAATACAAGACCAAGTGCTATTCTGTACGGTTTACTTGCAAGGAAGTCTGAAAGCATATTGCTGCCTTTAACACCACATCAGTAAGGCAGTTATGCTCAGAAGTGAATTTAGTGCTTCAAATATAGATCAAAGTATTAAAAATCATCAATATGACAGGGCATAATATTAATCTTTTAGGATTTATTAAGCACAAACCAAAAAAGTCACAATTTCTGTAGATTTAGTAAAAACAGACCAATATGCAGGCATTTTGTCAATACTACATATAGTTGAGCCTATAAGGAATGTGTTCCAATGCTTTCAGGAAATAAAATGTCAGATATTCTTGTCTAAGGTAAAACGAGAGTTTCCATCATCATAAGTAATCAGCAAGGATGAAGACATCCAGGCCAGTGCTTAGCAAACAAAATATTTGTGATGCAGCCGGTGAACAGCAGTATCATAATCTTCAATAGACACTTAAACTAAAGTTTTGACAATGGAGGGGGCAAAAAAAAAAAAAATATTGTTCTCCCTGCATGTAGAAAGTGTGACTAGTAAGAATGCATTTTATAGTCCGGTGCATATGAGCTAAAACACAAGCCAGGAGGAAACCATAAAACCCACTACAGACTGCAAAATTGAGATCTTGCCCAGAGGGAGGGGGGGGGGCAAAACAAAAAAAACACCCCACAACATGTGGCACTAACCCAGGTCACTTTAATCATTTTACTGATTAACTACTCAAGATTTGACAGACCATTTAACGTGTATTATGTATTAAAGATGCAATGACCTTTAAGCTCATTTCCACTGGCATCAACAGCATCCAGTTAATACTTCACCAAACTACATCTGCCATTAAGCTGAAGTCCCGATGATGCCCAAACTGGACCTCGAGTGCAGACAACACACAATGCTGACGTAGGTTTATTAGCCAGTTTCTTTTTTCCTGTTACAGGTTTAACAAAGCTAAAAAAATTACAATGCAGTGAAGTGTCCAGATGTGACTATGCTTAACAGCAGCTACAAGAGTTGTAAAACTGGCAAAAAAAAAAAAAGGCATCAAAGTGGGTACTGGAGGGCATTATTGAAAGGGTTAGTTGACTTTGGACTACTGATCTCACACTGTAGACACAGATCAGGGTGACCCATATAAAATACAGGTCCCCAATGGGTTATGGGCATCAGAAATGGCATCAAAGTGGGCAATTCTCATGCCCAGAACCCATTCGGGCCAGGCTAGAGTGACCCGAATTTGATGCGGGCCATGTATGCAACGGTGGTGTTACATCAGTGGCCCAACATCATTCAACCCCTGAGAAACACCACTTCGTTACTTATTCAAATCTGTGAAAAGTGGCCATTTTCCCGCTTTGATGCCCAGAACTCATTTGGGCCAGGTGACCGTATTGTATTATATTATATATTTGATATGAGGCACCCTGATCTACGTGTCTGTAGTGTGAGATCAGTGGCCCAAAGGCATTAAATCCTTTCAATAACGGCCTTCAGCACCTACTTTGATGCCCATTTTTGTGCCAGTCTTACAACTTGTGAATATGCTTAAAAGCAGCTACAAATCAGGACACCTCGCTGCATAGTATTTTATTAGGCTATGCGCCCACGATGCAGAAATGCTCCGGATTTTTCCTGATCGTTTCTGCATCTCCCTGGCAGAAAAAAACGCATGCGGATTGTACATGCCAGAGACAAGCGGAAGTGAAGCGTTTTTCACATGCATTTCCGCATGCGGGTTGTCAAGCGCCTTCCAAACGATTTTACCATCACTTGGAAAGTGCTTGACAACTTGGTCACACTATATAAATCCATGCAACCGGCGTGACCTGTCACATGACTAAATAACGTCATAGAAGGTCCTTGAGTCCACCCCGATCTGCCGGCAAGCCAGGACAGAGACACCGGGGGCCATCAGAAGGCAAGTACAAAATTTTTTTTTTTTTACACCTACTACATACTGGGAAAGGATCTTGGAGATGGGAACACTCCATTAAGTGCAAGCTTGAATATGATATATCAAGTGTATCAATTTTTTTGGAGACTAAGTGAGCAAACACTCATTTCCCTACCCCAAAATAAAACAAAAAAACTCCACACAATGAAGAGTCTCCACAGATACAATCAAAAGATGCAAATATTTGTGTGCATCTCTCATAGTAGATGGAATGTACAATCAAAGTGTTGATAAGCAGGATGCCTCAGATCAATGAAATACATTTCAGTCATGTTCACACTACCATAATCTTTTTGGGTGTCCTCAGCACCATAATGTATGGCAGGCATATACCTTCATTACAAAAAGTGTCTAAACGAATACAACTCGAACTGTAGCATACAGAATGAAGACCTCCCCATTTATATCTGTCCACAGGTTTCATGCATGTATACTTTTGCCACCGTGCTTTCTGCCCCAAATATAACTTACCAAAGCTATAGCTATTACTTAGTTTATATGTGCAATTAGAGCAAAGGTGCATGTAGTTCATGAGGACTTGGGTACAGATTTAGCACCGCTATAACATCGTTGAAAGCCAAAGAAACATTATCAAAGAATGCCAAGGCTGGCGCTACAAGACATAAGGCCACTGTAACTAAGGAAAACTGAGCAAGGAGAGCGATATAGAAAAGTTAGACACACACACCCCTGACTAACCCTGGAATGTTTAAGCACCCCCAACATAGACCCTCACAATAATCAACAGGCACTGCAATAGTATTATACGCTAATGTTGTGAAGCACTGTGTAATCAAAGAGCCCAAATAAGACATGAAACGGTTAAGGAAAAACCTCCATGTGCTGGAACAACAGTATAAATAGTACAGGGCTGTCAAGAGCACCCTCACAGATCTTTAGACCCCCCCTTATACAGCAAGTCTCATACAGAGTTGCCAACACCTAAGCACCTCAGATGCATTCCTCTCAAACATGCAAAGAGCCAAAAACACTTCATCGCAGTAGTGGCAACACATTCATTTGTAAAGAGCCTAAAACAAAGGGCCAGTGTATAACAAAATACTGTCTGGAGCAGGCACGTACTGAGAACAATTAGCAGCAGGGTGAATAAATGGTACTGCCTGTGCTGAAGAATGCAGGCCATTGAAGAGTGTGCCAGCTGGAATCACATGCCATGTCCCAGGGCGGCCAAACATTTTAAAGAGGATTATTAACAGGCCAATAGGTTTACTGTACTCAATTTCATTTCATGAGAAATTCACATGTAATTAGATTGACTGTACTATAGAAATCCAGTACACTCAAATTAGGAGGAGATTGCTCCACTAAACAAGAAAATGTCACAATATTCCTCTGCTAAAATGTAGAATTCCTAATGGATTAATGTATACAGAAGAAGATAACCCTTCACAGCTATAAAAACATTTAGGTACTGCTAGAGGACTGTACACACACGTAGGGAGATAGGGGCACACTGACCAGTCTGAAAGGCAGAACCAGAACCTTGGATATGGGACTGTCTACGGTTTATGCCTCTACAAGCAGTCCCTGCAGCCATGAACGCTGCCACACAGGAGATCATTTTGTTAATATGGTAAATAAAGCTTTACCAATCCATTCAGATTAAGTAAAACAAAAAGGTGAATATTTATGCAACTATATGGATCCACAAGTATAACAATTCCTAGACAAGGATATGGTCATACAATAAAATGACCTATTTTGCATTGCTTATATAGCACTATATTCGGCAGCACTTTACATACATCATTGCTGTCCCCATTGGGACTCAATCTAAACTCCTGATCTGTAAATTTGGTGTCTGGGAAGAAACCCACACAAACACGGGGAGACCATACAGACTTTTGAAGATGTTGTCTCTTGTGGGATTTGAACCCAGGACTCCAGTGCTGCAGAGCAACAGTGCTAACCACTGATCACACCAAGCTGCTGCTATGGCGTATTATGACACTCCACAATCAGTGAGGTCCAACTCAAGGCCCTCCACCTTACCCTGAGAATGAAGAGGCCACAGATCAGGTTTATGAAGGTTTTTCCCTGCGCAGCAACATGTCTGGTCACTTGTAGTCCATTCAATAACTTGTGCTGGCTGCAGAAGCCTGCACAGTAGGGTGGCGCTGGGCACAGAGAGCAGCCCCCTTTATTCTCAGGATTGGTTTGGATCCTCAGCAAGTCTTAGAAAGTGCCATTTCTTGAAGAATGGAATAACCCACGTGGTTCTATTAGAATAGGCACTTTGACTAGCAGGTGAGAGCCTGTGGCTCTACAGAGTACAGACTGCTATAACCCTCGAGCTGACAGACTTGAAGGAACGTGACTGCCACACAAAAACGAACTAGCCAATCACTTACTCTAAGCTATATGTGCAGCTATCAACGAGTTAGACTCCACCTAAATAGAGTCCCTACATGTCTCGCAGTCAGACCCCATAGACTCATTTCTCTAGATAATACTTAATCCCGATGTAAAAGATCAGACAGCTGCTCTCAGTGAGAAGATTCTTCTCTGGCTGCCGGTTCACATGCCGTGTGACCACTGCTGCCGGTCCCAGCAACCAGCAGGCTGATCGCCTACGTGCGGCCGAGCTGCCGCTCACACACACAAGCCTGGTGCAGGTAAGGGGGCAGCGCAGAAACAAAGGCCTCCAGCCACTGGCGGCAAGCAGAGAGGGCACCGAGCACAGCCGCCCACCACCTCCAGCCACTGGCGGCAAGCAGAGGGCACCGAGCACAGCCGCCCACCACCTCCAGCCACTGGCGGCAAGCAGAGAGGGCACCGAGCACAGCCGCCCACCACCTCCAGCCACTGGCGGCAAGCAGAGAGGGCACCGAGCACAGCCGCCCACCACCTCCAGCCACTGGCGGCAAGCAGAGAGGGCACCGAGCACAGCCGCTCACCACCTCCAGCCACTGGCGGCACGCAGAGAGAGCACCGAGCACAGCCGCCCACCACCTCCAGCCACTGGCGGCACGCAGAGAGAGCACCGAGCACAGCCGCCCACCACCTCCAGCCACTGGCGGCACGCAGAGAGAGCACCGAGCACAGCCGCCCACCACCTCCAGCCACTGGCGGCACGCAGAGAGAGCACCGAGCACAGCCGCTCACCACCTCCAGCCACTGGCGGCACGCAGAGAGAGCACCGAGCACAGCCGCCCACCACCTCCAGCCACTGGCGGCACGCAGAGAGAGCACCGAGCACAGCCGCTCACCACCTCCAGCCACTGGCGGCAAGCAGAGAGAGCACCGAGCACAGCCGCCCACCACCTCCAGCCACTGGCGGCAAGCAGAGAGAGCACCGAGCACAGCCGCTCACCACCTCCAGCCACTGGCGGCAAGCAGAGAGAGCACCGAGCACAGCCGCCCACCACCTCCAGCCACTGGCGGCACGCAGAGAGAGCACCGAGCACAGCCGCTCACCACCTCCAGCCACTGGCAGCACGCAGAGAGAGCACCGAGCACAGCCGCTCACCACCTCCATAGGCTCAAACCTCAGTACCTGCGGCGACTCACTGGGGTCACCGCACCGTGCCCCGCCACTACCCCGGGCACAGCAGCAATGGCGGCGCTGTCACTAGGAGAGCCAGGGCGGCCATAACCTCATTGCCCTCTAACAGAGGCCATTTACCTGAGCACTCCGCCCCTCTCCCGCTCAGGACGAGCAGCACAGCAGCGACTAACAGCTCGGACCCCTTCATGTTGCGGTGCGCACCGGCCTCACACAGGTCACCGGCGTCTTCTCTCCTCACCGAACAGCAGTCAATAGAGACGACGAGGAGCAGGTCACCTGCTTCCTTATGTCTGTGGGCGGAGCGCTGAGCTACGCACTTCCGGTCTTCGCCGAAGTCCTCACGTACTGGTTAGGAGTAATGTATCCATGTATCCAGCGTCCTCAGCGCGTGACACACGTCGGCCACGTGACCTCCAGTGTGTGTAGATGATGTGCCCTTCACCTACAGACTAGCAGTGTGCTGCTGCCTCCGGTAGATGGCGCTGTGTGTGGTAATGGAGACGTGCTAGGCGCTGAGAACAGCGTGGGGTCTGTGCCTCATGTTCAATTTCCCCCATAACCTTGTGTTTATTTAGGCCCAGTCTCAGTTTAGATGGGTTGTCAGGTGATAAGTTACTGAATGTGGGGGTCTGATCGCTGGGACCGGCACCTAGCTTTAGCATGGGGAACTGTTACCACCGTGGCGCTGCAGTGCCCATACTGCCGCCAATTCATTCCCAGTGGCTGCACTTGGCTCTTTCTAGCAGCCCCATAGAGAATGCATGGCGTGGCCGACAACATAGGCTCCACAGCACCATGATAATGTGCAGAAAGTCTGCTAATCCTGTATATATGGCATACCTCTAAACCTGAGCCCGCCAGAGCATCCCCTGACACCAGTGTGATGGGATTGTGAGCCCCAGGACCCCACTGTCTCCGCAGCAGTGCAGGGGATTTCTGGCTTGTTCCATTGATTCCTAATGCCTTGCTTTGCCCCTGTATTTGGGTACAGGCAAGAACGATCCGGCCTACGATCCATGGGCACTTCAAACAGCCCATCATCCCACTCCTGCAGATCTAATATTGATGGCATACCCTATGAATAGGCCCTTACCAGCTTCTTCTGAAGCACTGCCTTTTTACAAAGGTGATTGGGCATCAGGCAATGATCTTAGACGAGACCTGGGCAAAGTGCAGCCACATCCGGCTCCTGGCTGTTCCAGTCTGACCCATGGACCAAGACAGCCAAAGGACTGAAAACACTGGCCCACAGGCCGTCCGAGGTCCTGATTTCATTGCTATCTGCATCCTCGGTGTGCACGTAGCGGTGAATATGATGGTGAAGGCGGGAGCCACCGCTCCTTCCACCATTCAGCATATGTATCTGAGACAGCAGACATGACGATGTCAGTGCACAGGGCAAAGACCGGACCAAAGCTTTGGGAAAACGGGAGTAAGCCGACTATGTGGTTTTTAAATGTGTGGGATGTGTCTCTGTATATGGGGCTTATGTAGGGGCTCATACTGTATATAGGAGGGATATTTGAGGCTCATAATGTATATAGGGGTTCTGCCAGGGCTCATACTGTATATGGAGGACTTTGTGGGGGGTCTCGTACTATATATAGAGGGATTATGTGAGTGCTCAAACTATATAGAGGGCCTATGTGGGGGCTCATACTGTACATAGAAGGGCTATATGGGGGCTCATACAACACACAGTGGCTAACAAAAGTATTCATCCCCTTGGCATTTGTTGTGTTTTGCTACCTCACAACCTGGAATTTCAGTTTTTTTTAGGGTTTGCATCAATTCTTGTAAAGAACATACCTACAACTAAAAATGTGGTTTTCTTTTTATTGTGAAGCAAGCAACAAATAGGACAAAATAACTGAAAATTTCAGTGTGTATAACTCTTCACCCCCCTAAAGTCAGTACTTTGTGGAGCCTCCTTTTGCAGCAATTACAGCTGAAAGTCGCTTTGGGTAAGTCTTTATGAGCTTTCTACAAAGCAACTGGTCCAGCTCTTTCAAGTTATATGGTTTCCTCTCGTGAACATCAGTCTTCATTCCTGACCACAGATTCTCAGTTGGATTAAGGTCTGGGCTTTGACTAGGCATTTCCAAAACATTTACATGTTTCCCCTTAAGTGTTGCTTTAGCAGTATGCGTTGGGTCATTGTCTTGTTGGAAGGTGAATCTCCATCCCAGTCTCAAATCACTGAGACTGAAACAGGTTTTACTCAAGAATATCCCTGTATATCGCACCATGCGCCTTCTCCCCAACTCGGACCATTTTCCCTGTCCCTGCTGGCGAAAAACATCCCCACAGCATGATGCTGCCACCACCATGTTCCTATGTTGGGATAGTGTTGTTCCAGTGATGAGCTGTGTTGGTTTGGTGCCAGACATAGCGTTTACCTTGGTGGCCAAAAAGTTCAATTTTGGTCTCATCTCACCACAGCACCTTCTTCCATACATTTGGGGAGTCTCCCATATGTCTTTTGGCAAACTCAAAATGAGCCCTACAATTTTTGTGTGTAAGTAAAAGCTTTTTTCTGCCCACTCTTCCATAAAAGCCACCTTGATTGTGGTCATATGGACAGATACTCCAGTCTCTGCTTGAGAACTCTGCAGTTCCTTGAGGGTTACCTTTTGTCTCTGTGCTGCCTCTCTGATTAATGCACTCCTTGCCCGGTGGAGAGGCATATATATACTGACAGACCATGTGACACTTAGATTGCACACAGGTGCACTTCCTTCCACTAAGCATGTGACTTGTGAAGGTAATTGCTTGCACCAGTACAGTGTTCATTTTAGGACATGATCAGATATCAAAATCAAACATCAGAATGATGTCAGTTTGAGGCTAAATACCCTGTCTGACAAGTGATTCTGACAAGTGATCCTGACTAGTGATGAGCGAGCACTAAAATGCTCCTGTGCTCGTTACTCGGGTCAGGCATATTGGAATACTTGGGCTCTCGATCCGATCAATGAACCCAATGTAAGTCTATGGGAAACTTGAGCATTTTTCAGGCGGCTCCCCCCGGTGGTCTGCAGAGGGCCTAAAAATTGCCCAAATCGATGGGAACAGTGCTCAAATGACATGGGAACAGCATGGGGAAGACCCTTTGAAGCATTTCTGACTCCCAGGTCACTGCTGTCAACAACGTTGTCAGGGGTATTACTGTCACACTGTCACAGAATACTGGAGGTAGGGGGCCTAAGCTGACCCTAAGCTGGGGCCCTGACTAATCCCTCAACCTGGAGGTACTGTTAAAGGTACAGAGGTCCAGGCCGCCAGCGTAACCCCTACCTCCTGAGGATCCCTGCACCACAGTAATCTAGTCCTGAGAAGGACCCCGATCACAACAATTGGGAACCAGCAATAATATGCCCACACACAGTATTTAGACGAACGAGACAGTACAAGGGAAAAACCAAAACCACCTTGCATACAACTTCAACACAACTACAACAGAGGGAACACCAACGGGAAAGGAGATAAATGATAAAGCGAGGAAAGGGAAATAAAACTTCCAAATACACTTATCTCAGCAACTCCAAACACCACGATCCGCTCTGTAAGTCTGAATGAAAAGCTTTCACCGACACCTCACAAACAGACCTGCAGGAATATAAAGGAGTCTCACTAACGAAGCATTGATTGCAGCTGGGCGAGGCTGGACCTCAGCTAGCCCAGAGAGAGAGAGAATTAACTCCTTCACTGCCGAGAAAACACAAAGCACCAACAAGTCAGCTGCGAGAAGTCAGGCTGTGTACTCGTGACGATCTTCGTGGCAACACACCCGTGACAGTACCCCCCCTTCTACGAGGGGCCTCCGGACCCTCAGGGCCAGGTTTATCCGGGTGAGTCGTGTGGAAGGCCCGAACTAATCGGTCTGCGTTAATATCCGACGCAGGAACCCACATCCTCTCCTCAGGACCATACCCCTTCCAATGAACCAAGTACTGAAGGGACCGGCGATTAAAGCGTGAATCAATGACCCTCGATACCTGGAACTCCAAGTTACCATTGACAACCACAGGAGGGGGAGGTAAAGGTGACGGTACCACCGGCGCCACATACCTCTTAAGCAATGATCTGTGAAACACGTGAATTTTAAACGTAGGGGGGAGGTCAAGACGGAATGCCACCGGATTAATAACAGAACTGATTCTGTACGGCCCGATGAACCTGGGACCCAGTTTCCAGGAGGGAACCTTAAGTTTAATATTCCTGGTAGACAACCATACCTGATCGTTCACACTTAGGTCCGGACCAGACACTCTCCTCCTATCAGCCATACGTTTGTATCGGTTCCCCATAGTATTCAGATTCTTCAGCACCCCTCTCCAT
This sequence comes from Phyllobates terribilis, assembly GCF_046119375.1. Lineage (NCBI taxonomy): Eukaryota > Metazoa > Chordata > Amphibia > Anura > Dendrobatidae > Phyllobates > Phyllobates terribilis. Next base: position 13,000,335 of record NW_027362761.1, on the reverse strand, counting down.
ACTGAAGCGAGAGATGAGGAAAATCGTTCCTCCTCCGGAACCCCCGAAGAGCCCCCCCTACTGAAAGTACAAAACTGGGGGTGAAAACCATATGCCCCAAAAAACGGGGACTTACCAGTGGACTCGCTTCGCCTATTATTGAGAGCAAACTCTGCCAGAGGTAGGAAAGAAGCCCAGTCCTCCTGGTTCTCTGACACAAAACACCGAAGATATGTCTCCAAGCTCTGGTTCATACGTTCCGTCTGACCATTGGTCTGAGGATGAAAAGCCGACGAGAATGACAAATGCATTCCCCGCCGTGCACAAAACGCCTTCCAGAACTTGGACACAAACTGAGACCCCCGATCAGACACCACCTCGGAGGGTACCCCGTGAAGCCTCACAATCTCCCCAATGAACACCTGCGCAAGAGTTTTAGCATTAGGGAGAGCCGGAAGAGCGATAAAATGTGCCATCTTGCTGAACCTGTCCACTACAACGAGTATGACCGTTTTACCCGAAGACGGAGGGAGGTCCGTAATAAAGTCCATAGACAGATGAGTCCAAGGACGCTCCGGGATCTTCAAAGGTAAGAGGGCCCCAGACGGACGGGTATGTGAGGTCTTAGAGCGCGCACAAACCCCACAGGACGCGACAAAAGTTACCACCTCTTTATGTAAGTTAGGCCACCAAAACCGACGCGAGAGGAGATCCACAGTTGCTTTACTCCCCGGGTGTCCTGCAAAAACTGAGTTATGGTGTGCCTCGATCACCTTTTGTCGCAACTGATCTGGAACGAACAGTCTCCCCGGAGGTCCAACAGGGGCGTCCCCCTGAGCCTCCAATATCTCCTCCTCCAGCTCAGAGCATACTGCCGAAACCACCACCCCCTCCTGAAGAATAGGAATCGGGTCGTCTGTATTCCCGGCCCCAGGGAAACTACGAGATAAGGCATCCGCCTTTACATTTTTAGACCCAGGACGATATGTAACGACGAAATTAAACCTGGTAAAAAACAATGACCACCTAGCTTGTCTGGGATTCAGACGTTTAGCGGACTCCAGATATAGCAGGTTCTTGTGATCGGTGATGACGGTGACCGGATGAACTGCCCCCTCCAAAAAATGGCGCCACTCCTCAAAAGCTAACTTAATGGCCAGGAGTTCCCTATTGCCGACATCGTAATTCCTCTCAGCGGACGACAATTTTTTAGAGAAAAAGGCGCACGGATGCCACTTACCAGGGGACGAACCCTGTGACAATACTGCTCCCACCCCTACCTCGGAAGCGTCTACCTCTACAAAGAATGGCTGAGACGCATCAGGTTGAATGAGTATGGGTGCTGAGGCAAAACATTTTTTCAAGGAGGAGAATGCTTGACAAGCCTTGTCAGACCACCTAGAAAAATCCGTCCCCTTTTTAGTCATGTCTGTGAGAGGCTTAACCATGGACGAGAAATTACGAATGAACTTCCGGTAATAGTTAGCAAACCCCAGGAAACGTTGTAGTGCCTTAAGATTCTCCGGCCGATCCCACTCAAGAACTGCCCGCACTTTCCCAGGGTCCATACGAAAACCGGACGCAGAAACCAGGAAGCCTAAAAACTGGAGTTCCTGTACGGCGAACACACACTTTTCCCACTTGGCATACAGTTTATTATCCCGCAAGATCTGTAACACCTGTCTAACGTGCTCCTGATGAGACACCAGATCCGGCGAGTAAATTAAGATATCATCCAGATATATGACAACAAACTGTCCCACCAGGTGGCGAAAAATATCATTAACAAAGTGTTGAAACACCGCCGGGGCATTAGTCAGACCGAATGGCATGACAAGGTTCTCATAATGCCCCTCCGGAGTGTTAAAAGCCGTCTTCCACTCATCCCCCTCCTTCATCCTAATCAGATTGTACGCCCCCCTGAGATCCAACTTAGAGAACCATTTGGCGCCCACGATCTGATTAAAGAGATCAGGAATAAGTGGGAGCGGATACGGATCTCGGACCGTAATCCGATTAAGTTCACGGAAATCCAGGCAAGGGCGTAGGCCTCCATCTTTCTTCTTAACAAAGAAGAACCCCGCGGCCACCGGTGAAGATGAAGGTCTAATATGCCCCTTAGCCAGACTTTCAGAAATATAATCCTTCATGGCCTGCCTCTCAGGACCAGAAAGGTTATACAACCTAGCTTTAGGTAACTTGGCCTCAGGGAGCAGTTTTACAGAACAGTCATACTCGCGATGAGGAGGTAGTTCCTGACACCCATTCTCCGAGAATACATCCTCAAAGTCTGCCAGAAATGGAGGTAAGACCCAAGGAGTAACCGCACCGATGACCGTGTTCATGCAGTTTTTATTACAGAATTTACTCCATTGGCTTATCTCTCTGGTTTGCCAATTAATAACAGGGTTATGCTTAGCTAACCAAGGAAGGCCCAACACTATAGGAGTGGGAAGACCCTCCAACACGTAGCAAGACAACAGTTCTTTATGTATTGCCCCCACTTGAAGTTTTACGCCATGCACAGCTTGCAAAAAACTTCCCTGACCGAGAGGCCTGGCATCGATCGAGAATATGGGGATGGGTTTAGCCAACTCACTCAATCGCATACCTTGAACCCGGGCAAACCGAGCATCAACCAGATTAGCCCCGGCCCCACTATCCAGAAGAACAGATATCCTCTCAGTTCTCGTACCCACCACCACCTCCGCCGGTACGAGAAACTGAGACGAACCTAGGGACGAAATACCTACTCCCAGATTGCCGTCCACCACACAACCTGGGATCAACAGTTTTTTCGACGACTCTTTACTCTGCAACGGGCGGGATGGACACCCCCCAATAAAATGTCCCTTTTTCCCGCAGAGGAAACACCTTCCTGTCTTATGGCGCACCACCGGTCCCCTTCCCCGAAATGATGTCCCTCCTAATTGCATAGGCTCCTCCGGACTGACCAGGGGAACCACCATATGAGGGGACCTTGTAAGAGGTGGAGACATTACAGGGGGTAGAGTTATCCCGCACCTCTCCCGAAGCCGTCTGTCAACGCGAATAGCAAGGGCCATAGCGGCTTCCAGTGACGCGGGAGAGTCATACTGTGCCAACACATCCTGTAATTTGTCGGATAAACCATGACAAAACTGGCTCCTAAGAGCCGGGTCATTCCACTGGGTGTCCGTGGCCCACCTACGGAACTCCGAACAGAATTCCTCCGCCGGACGATCTCCCTGCTGAATCCTACGTAACTTAGACTCAGCAAGGGAGATCCGATCTGGGTCATCATATACGAGTCCCAAAGCAGCGAAAAACCTATCCACTGACTGGAGAACCGGGGAGCTTGGGGGAAGAGAGAACGCCCAAGATTGTGGGTCCCCTTGTAGGAGCGAGATGACAATTCCCACCCTTTGTTCTTCACTGCCCGATGACCGAGGCCGCAGCCGAAAGTACAATTTGCATGCCTCCCGGAAAACAAAAAACTTGTCCCGCCCCCCAGTGAACCTGTCAGGGAGAGCTACTTTAGGTTCTGGTCCGGCTTGCTCCAGAGGATGCAAAACCTTGGACCTAACGTCCGCCAGCCCCATGGACAAACTCTGCAACTGCCGAGCTAGACCGGCTACTGGATCCATGGTAGCTGGAGAAAAACTAAGTGGGTCGGTGAAAATGTCACACTGTCACAGAATACTGGAGGTAGGGGGCCTAAGCTGACCCTAAGCTGGGGCCCTGACTAATCCCTCAACCTGGAGGTACTGTTAAAGGTACAGAGGTCCAGGCCGCCAGCGTAACCCCTACCTCCTGAGGATCCCTGCACCACAGTAATCTAGTCCTGAGAAGGACCCCGATCACAACAATTGGGAACCAGCAATAATATGCCCACACACAGTATTTAGACGAACGAGACAGTACAAGGGAAAAACCAAAACCACCTTGCATACAACTTCAACACAACTACAACAGAGGGAACACCAACGGGAAAGGAGATAAATGATAAAGCGAGGAAAGGGAAATAAAACTTCCAAATACACTTATCTCAGCAACTCCAAACACCACGATCCGCTCTGTAAGTCTGAATGAAAAGCTTTCACCGACACCTCACAAACAGACCTGCAGGAATATAAAGGAGTCTCACTAACGAAGCATTGATTGCAGCTGGGCGAGGCTGGACCTCAGCTAGCCCAGAGAGAGAGAGAATTAACTCCTTCACTGCCGAGAAAACACAAAGCACCAACAAGTCAGCTGCGAGAAGTCAGGCTGTGTACTCGTGACGATCTTCGTGGCAACACACCCGTGACAATTACGCCACTTTTTCGGACTCACAATAAAACATACAAAAATGAAACCAAAATGGATTTTCCTGGGAAATATGTTAAGGAACATCCTTTCCAGGGTAATGACTTGTATATAAAGCAAAATAAATAACCAAAAACAAAAATGCTCGTCCACACCTTGGGCTATGTTCACACGTAGCGTTTTTGATGCGTTTTTGCACCTTTGCATTGCTTTCAACCGTGACAAATGCATTCACGGGGAAATGTCATTTTAACATTTTACAACCTTATCTGACCATGTGGTGTGTGACACATCATCAGACACATCGTGTTTCATTTATGAAGCAGGGACTATGAAAGTCACAAAGCCTATTTTTATAGGGCCATCAGGCGGCATTTACTATTCTTAAAGGGCCAGCAGTCGGCCCTCACTATTCTTAGAGAGCCATCAGCCAGCTATGTTTTATTGTTCCCATTACTAAAGAGTGGGTCTCCTATACTGTTATTGCATATGCAGTGAGTGGCAGGGCTGGCCAAAATTTGGACGCACCCCAATACCACTTTGAAAATTTGGATGCACCCCAATACCCCTTTGAAGAGACTTAGAGGAGGGCCTCCTGAAAACAATGTTCCCTTTATTAGGAAGTGGGTCTCCCATTGTGTTTGCCTATGCAGTGAATGCAAGGGTTGCCAAAAAATTGGATGCACTCCAATGCCCCTTGGAAGAGACGTGTGTAACGGGGCCGGGTGGTGGAACAACTGTGCCTTGGAACAAGGAGGGACCCTGAGGGGCAGGTGTTAGTCTGAGGACGACCTTGTAATTGAGCAGGTGGCTCCCACGAGTCAGATAGCGGGGACTGACCGGTGTAGCGGGTGGACACAACAGGAGGGTAGCAGTCTCTGGGTGAGCAGGCGGGTGGTCACGGCAAGTGGCGGCAGAACGGATAAGAGTCTCTTGGCAGGCAGGCAGGTGGTCACGGCAAGTGACGGCAGAGCAGGTAAGAGTCTCTTGGCAGGCAGGCAGGTGGTCACGGCAAGTGACGGCAGAGCAGGTAAGAGTCTCTTGGCAGGCAGGCAGGTGGTCACGGCAAGTGACGGCAGAGCAGGTAAGAGTCTCTTGGCTGGCAGGCAGGTAGTCACGGGAAGTGACGGCAGAACGGGTAAGAGTCTCTTGGCTGGCCAGCAGGTGGTCACGGCAAGTGACAGCAGAGCCTCCAGGTAGGCTAGCAGGCGGGTAGCAGGTGAGCGCTCCCAGGTGAGCGGGCTAGCAAGTACGGCAGGTAGCAGGCAGGTAACTGGCAGGTGCTTCCTGGTCCGTAGGTGGACTTGCCCATAGACAGACTGGTGGATGCTTGAGACCGACTGTCGGGCTGAAGAGCAGACAAGCAGGCAGACTGGACTAGTAGTCAGGCTGGCAACGGGACCTGAGGGCTGAAGCAGAGGTGAGTATGCTTTGCAACAACTTTGCTCGGGCACCTCCATTTTGGAGGAGGTGCCTTATATATGGGAGGTCCTCCGGCTATTGGCCGGGGACAACTTAGAACGGCGCGCGCGGTCCCTTTAAGAGAGGGGGAGCGCGCGCGCCCTAAGCACAGTGCCCGGGAAGGAGCGCGCGCCGGCAGCAGCGAGGGAAGGAGCGCTGGAGGACGCTGCGCCCGGAACAGGAAGGTGAGAGGGACGGCGTCTCTGCCTAGCAGGGGGCAGAGAACGCCGATGCTACAATACCCCCCCTTTAAGCCCCCCCTTTTTTAGGCCAGAGAGAAATTTCTCAAGGAGAAGCGGGGCGTTGATGTTCTCCCTGGGTTCCCAAGTTCTTTCCTCAGGACCAAACCCCTTCCAATCCACCAGAAAAAAGGTTCTCCCCCTTACCCTCTTGGTGGCCAGGATACTCTCCACCTCAAAGACGTCCTCAGCAGAAACCGGAGCAGGAGGAGTACCTGGATTATCGGAAAAAGTGTTAAGGGCAACGAGTTTGAGGAGGGATACGTGGAAGGAGTTGGGAATGCGTAGGGTGGCCGGGAGTTTTAATTTGTAGGCCACTGGGTTAATTTGCCTGAGAACTTCGAAGGGTCCGATGAATCGTGGGCCCAACTTGTAGGAGGGTACTTTGAGCCGCACATGTTTGGAGGAGAGCCAAACCTTGTCTCCAGGACGGAACTGAGGCAGATACAGACGTCTCTTATCAGCATATCTCTTCATCCGCTCGGAGGACAGAAGAAGAGCGGACCTGGTACTCTCCCAAATGGTAGAAAATTCGCTAACAAGAGACTCCGCGGCAGGGTTGTCCACAGAAGCGGAGACGGGAACTGGAATCCGGGGATGTTGGCCACAGACTATAAAGAACGGGGATTTGGTAGAGGATTCGCTCTCATGGTTATTATAAGAGAATTCGGCCCAAGGTAGGAGATCCACCCAATCGGAATGGTGGGCATTAACGAAGTGCCGGAGGTAACTGGTAAGGATCTGATTGATCCGCTCCACTTGACCATTGGACTGAGGGTGGTAAGCGGAGGAGAAATCCAGGGTGACGTCTAGCAGCTTACCTGTGGCTCTCCAGAAGCATGAGGTGAACTGAACCCCATGATTCGACACGATGTGGAGGGGTAGGCCATGAAGAGGGAAGATGTGGCGGATAAAGTCTTTAGCCAGTTCGGGTGCAGATGGGAGACCAGGCAGGGGAATGAAGTGGGCCATTTTCGAAAAGCGGTCAGCGACCACCCAAATGACTGTACACCCGGCAGAAACAGGAAGATCGGTGATAAAATCCATAGCTATGTGCTGCCATGGAGCAGCAGGTACAGTAAGGGGCAAGAGATGGCCGGCTGGTAGGTGTCTGGGCAGTTTGTTACGGGCACAAGATGAACAGGCCGCGACGAAGTCTACAAGGTCCTTATGCAGGGTAGGCCACCAGTAATGCTGGGTAATGAGCTGGAAGGTCTTCTTTTGGCCAGCTAGTTTAGAAGAATGGCCCCAACGAAGAACCCTCTCCCGATCTGATACTGCTACAAACGTCTTACCGGGTGGGAGACGAGTCAGATACAGGGGGGCCACCTTCATTACCTTGGAGGGGTCATTGATGTGCGTAGGCTCCTCCTCTTGATTGGAGGACAGGAAGGACCGGGACAAGGCATCAGCTTTGACGTTCTTATCCGCCGGACGGAAATGAAGGATGAAGTCGAAGCGGGCAAAAAACAAAGACCACCGGGCCTGGCGAGGATTAAGTCGCTGGGCATTTTGGAGATATGCCAGATTTTGGTGATCCGTGTAGATGATCACCGGGTATAGAGCCCCTTCAAGCAGATAGCGCCACTCCTCCAGTGCTAATTTGACAGCTAGCAATTCACGATCTGCTATAGAGTAGTTGTGTTCAGACGAGGAGAAGATTTTGGAGAAGAAGCCGCAGGTTACCATTCTCCCGGTAGAAGATTTTTGGGTGAGTACCGCTCCGGAGGAGGAGGCATCAACCTCCAGGTAGAATTGTTTATTGCAGTCTGGGCGGTGCAGGACGGGAGCAGAGACGAAGGCTTTCTTTAAGGAAAGGAAAGCCTCCTCGGCTTCGGGTGACCATACCTTGGGATTTGCCCCCTTACGGGTAAGCGCAGATATGGGAGAAGTCCAGGACGAGAAGTGTGGGATGAAAAGATGATAGTAATTGGCGAAGCCCAGGAATCGCTATATCGCCTTCAACCCCTCAGGACGGGGCCACTTTAGGACAGCAGAGAGCTTCTCTTGATCCATTTGCAGGCCTGTCTGGGAGATAACATAGCCCAAGAATGGAAGGGAGGTCTGGTCGAAGAGGCACTTCTCATATTTGGCATAGAGGTGGTTCTGCCGAAGCCTAAGCAGGACCTGACGAACATCCCTCCGGTGTGTGGGGAGATCCGGAGAGAAGACCAAGATATCGTCCAGGTACACCACCACGCAGGAGTACAGGAGGTCCCGGAAGATGTCGTTGACCAGTTCTTGAAAGACAGCGGGTGCATTACAGAGTCCGAAGGGCATCACACGGTACTCATAGTGACCGTCCCGGGTATTGAATGCTGTCTTCCACTCGTCTCCTTGACGGATACGGACCAGGTTATATGCTCCCCGAAGATCCAGCTTGGAGAAGATCCTGGTGCCTTTGAGGCGATCAAACAACTCGGAGATGAGCGGCAGGGGGTATTTGTTTTTTACCGTGATTTGATTGAGTCCTCTATAGTTAATACAGGGACTTAGCGAGCCGTCTTTCTTTTTGACAAAGAAGAATCCGGCTCCAGCCTCGGAGGTAGATTTTCGAATAAATCACCTAGCCAGATTCTCTTCAATGTATTCAGACATGGCCCGGGTTTCGGCCGCAGACAATGGGTAGATACGCCCACGGGGCGGAGTGGCACCAGGTACCAGGTCGATCGGGCAATCATATGGCCTATGGGGTGGCAACGTCTCTGCTTCCTTTTTACCGAAGACGTCCGCATAGGGCCAGTATGGAGTCCGGAGACCGGGTAGATTAGCTGGAGTAGGCGGAGGGCGAGCTGGGCGGACCGGAACCAGGCAGGTCTTATGGCAGTCTGGTCCCCACCGGAGTACTTCACCGGATCGCCAGTTCAATACGGGTTCATGTATCTGTAGCCAGGGTTGACCAAGCAATAGGGAGTGAGAGAGTCCGGACAGCACATGGAATGAGATTTCCTCAGAGTGCAGCATTCCTACCTGCAGGGTTATGGGGTCAGTGACGAGCAGGATGGTCACCGGGAGAAGTCTTCCATCCACGGAGGCGACTGACAATGGTTCAGCCAGGGGCTTAGTGGGAATACGGTATCTCTCTACCAAAGACTGGGAGATGAGGTTTCCAGCAGCTCCAGAGTCCAGGTTGGCGATTTCAAAGTGGCGATTCTCTCCCCAGGAGATAGAGACAGACAAGGTTAGAGGTGGAGAGGGCTTACTTTTGTCTAGGACGACCTCTCCAAGCGGACCTAGACACTGGAGTTTTCCGGCTTCTCCGGGCAGGAACGGATCAGGTGCTTTTTACTGCCACAATAGAAACAGCTCCCCTCGGCTCGGCGTGACTCTTGGCGAGATTTGACCATCTTGGTCTGGTCGATCTGCATGGGCTCGGGTGAGTGCGCCCGGGGAGTGACAGATGAAGAGACGGGTCTCTGGAAAGTAGGAGCAAGGCGGGGAAACCTCCTCTCACGGGTGGTCTCTTTGGTACGTTCCTGGAACCGGATGTCAATCCGGGTAGCTAGTGTCACCAAGTCATCTAGGGTGGTTGGAAGGTTCCGACCGGCAAGTTCGTCTTTAATCCGACCGGAGAGGCCCTCCCAGAAGACGGACACCAGGGCCTCATTATCCCAGGCAAGCTCAGAAGCGAGGGTACCGAACCTTGTGGCATATTGGCCCACGGTGAGACTCCCTTGGCGGAGACGTAGCAGAGAGGAGGCTGACGAGGTCTTTCGTCCCGGTTCATCGAAGACTTTCCGGAAAGCAGTGAGGAAAGCTGACAAGTTGGATACCAGGGGATCCCCTCTCTCCCACAGGGGATTTAGCCAAGCCAGTGCTTCCCCAGTGAGATGGGACATGATGAAGGCCACTTTGGCCCGGTCGGTGGTAAAGTGATGTGCCAAGAGTTCAAAGTGCAGAGTGCACTGGTTAATGAAGCATCGAGCCAAGGCGGGGTCTCCACCAAAACGAGGCGGTGCAGAGATCCGGGGGCCCGAACCGGGTACCATGGTATTGATGGGCAGCGGCGCTGCCGGGGCGTGAGTCGTACGACTGGAGGCAGGTCCTGGTGGAGCAGTCAGTGTGTCCAGGCGGGAGTTGACATTACGCAGGTGGTTCAGGATGGATTCATGTTGGGATCTCTGACGGGAGACTTCGTGGAGCAGGTCAGAGAGCGAGGGAGCTTGGGTGCCACCGGGTTACATGGCCTGAGCAAACTGTAACGGGGCCGGGTGGTGGAACCACTGTGCCTTGGAACAAGGAGGGACCCCGAGGGGCAGGTGTTAGCCTGGGGACGACCTTGTAATTGAGCAGGTGGCTCCCACGAGTCAGATAGCGGGGACTGACCAGTGTAGCGGGTGGACACAACAGGAGGGTAGCAGTCTCTGGGTGAGCAGGCGGGTGGTCACGGCAAGTGGCGGCAGAACGGATAAGAGTCTCTTGGCAGGCAGGCAGGTGGTCACGGCAAGTGACGGCAGAGCAGGTAAGAGTCTCTTGGCAGGCAGGCAGGTGGTCACGGCTAGTGACGGCAGAGCAGGTAAGAGTCTCTTGGCAGGCAGGTGGTCACGGCAAGTGACGGCAGAGCAGGTAAGAGTCTCTTGGCTGGCAGGCAGGTGGTCACGGGAAGTGACGGCAGAACGGGTAAGAGTCTCTTGGCTGGCAGGCAGGTGGTCACGGCAAGTGACAGCAGAGCCTCCAGGTAGGCTAGCAGGTGGGTAGCAGGTGAGCGCTCCCAGGTGAGCGGGCTAGCAAGTACGGCAGGTAGCAGGCAGGTAACTGGCAGGTGCTTCCTGGTCCGTAGGTGGACTTGCCCATAGACAGACTGGTGGATGCTTGAGACCGACTGTCGGGCTGAAGAGCAGACAAGCAGGCAGACTGGACTAGTAGTCAGGCTGGCAACGGGACCTGAGGGCTGAAGCAGAGGTGAGTATGCTTTGCAACAACTTTGCTCGGGCACCTCCATTTTGGAGGAGGTGCCTTATATATGGGAGGTCCTCCGGCTATTGGCCGGGGACTCCTTAGAACGGCGCGCGCGGTCCCTTTAAGAAAGGGGGAGCGCGCGCGCCCTAAGCACAGTGCCCGGGAAGGAGCGCTCGCCGGCAGCAGCGAGGGAAGGAGCGCTGGAGGACGTTGCGCCCGGAACAGGAAGGTGAGAGGGACGGCGTCTCTGCCTAGCAGGGGGCAGAGACGCCGATGCTACAACGTGGAGGTCAGAGGGCCTCCTGAAAACAATATTCCCATTATTAGGAAGTGGGTCTCCCATTGTGTTTTACTATGCAGTGAATGCAAGGGTTGCCAAAAATTGGGAGGCACTCCAATGTCCCTTGGAAGAGACGTAGAGGGCCTCATGAAAAATTGTTCCCATTATTAGGAAGTGGGTCTCCCATAGTGTTGGCCTATGCAGTGAATGCAAGGGCTGCCAAAAATTGGGAGGCACTCCAATGCCCCTTGAAAGACACGTAGAGGGCCTCATGAAAAAATGTTCCCATTATTAGGATGTGGGTCTCCCATAGTGTTGGCCTTTGCAGTGAATGCAAGGGCTGCCAAAAATTGGGAGGCACTCCAATGCCTATTGGAATAGACTCGGAGGAGGGCCTCATAAAAAATGTTCCAATTAGAAAGGAGCAGGTCTCCTATACTTGTAATGCCCATGCACTAAGTGTATGGGCTGACAAACATTTACCCCTGGGCATACTGTCTAAAAAAATTTTTTTAGGGGCATCATAAACACCCTTTAAAAAAATTATGTGGGTGTTGCATCACGGACCACGGTTACCCTGGTGATATGGTGGTGGAGGATGAGGATGAGGAGAAGGAAGAAGACAAGGGCAAATAGCCAAAATCAGGAAGCTTATACCCATGTGTGGGTGTGAAGAGGTGCATGGGAATACACCTCCCAAAAAAAGACACTGGATTTGAGTTTGTCATGCTGCTATCATTCGGTGGTGTTGAGAAGTCTGGCCCAATCCAGCCCTTGTTCATTTTTAGAAGAGGCAGCCTGTCAGCATTTTCAGTTGACAGGCGGATGCGCTTATCAGTTATAGTTCCACCAGCGGCACTAAAAACTCTCTCTGATAAAACGCTAGCGGCAAGGCAGGCCAGGACCTCCAAGGCATAGAGAGCCAGTTCATTCCACATATCCAGCTTGGATACCCAATAATTATAAGGCACAGAGGAATCACTGAGGATATTGGTACGGCCGGCAAGGTACTCCCTCAGCAACTTCCAAAACTTTGCGAGAGTACCCCGCGCCTCAGGGCCTGTGCGATGGGAGGGGCTGAGAAAATTCTGTCAGAACTTTGACAGTGTTCCCCTGCCTCTGCTGGATTGGAGTTGTGTCTCTCTCGCCTATATTCCTTGGTTGTCCAATGAAATGTGATCTCTGCCGCCAGCATTTTCAGATGGGAATTTTTTTAATAGTTGCGCAACAAGGGCCTTCTGGTACTGCCCCATTTTTGTAGACTTGTCTGCCTCAGGAATAAGAGATATAAAGTTCTCCATGTAGCGTGGGTCTAGAAGTGTCACCAACCAGTAATGACTGTCACCCAAAATTTTGAGAACGCGAGGGTCATGGGAAAGGCAGCATAACATAAACTCAGCCATGCGTGCCAGACTGCTAACAGGCAAGACTTCCGTGTCCTCACCAAGAGAACGACTGACCATGCTCTCCTCCTCCTCTCTGTCCTCAGGCCATCCACGCTGAACAGACGGTATGACAGTTGTGCAGGTAGTACCGTCTATAGCGCATGAAACTAGCTCCTGTTTGTCCTCCCCTCCTCCTCCTCCTCTTCCTCATTGTCACCCAATCCATGTTGGGATGAAATGAGGCTGGGCTGTGTGTAATCACCCTGTATCGTTCCTTTCTCCATCTCATTGTGCTCCGCCTTCAATGCATCCTCTTTGATTGTGAGCAGAGAGCTTTTCAGAAGACAGAGAAGCGGGATGGTGACGCTAATTATGGCATCATCGCCGCTCACCATCTTGAAGTCCTCAAAGTTTTGGAGGATGGTACATATGTCTGACATCCATGTCCACTTCTGAGGTCTTATGTGTGGAGTCTGAGCTGAATACCTACGGCCTTGTTGATGCTGGTACTCAACAACTTCCCTCTTCTGCTCACAAATCCTTCCCAACATCTGCACTGTAGAGTTCCAAAGCGTGGGGACATCACACACCAGTCTGTGAGCCGGAAGCTGCAAACGCTGCTGAAACATGGCAAGGGCGGCGGAAGCTGTAGGTGACTTTCTAAAATGGGCAGCGTACTTTAACAATCAGATCCGGCAGCTCCGGGTAGGATTTGAGAAACCGCTGAACCATGAGGTTAAGCACATGGGCCAGGCATGGTACGTGTGTGAGCTCGCCTCAGAGCCGCCACCAGGTTCCGGCCATTGTCACACACGACCATTCCTGGCTGTAGGTTCAGCGGTGTGAGCCACAGATCTGCCTGCTCTTTCAGAGCTGTCCACAACTCTTTACCATTGTGCGGTTTGTCACCTAAGTATATTAGCTTCAGCACAGTCTGTTTCTGCTTGACCGAGGCAGTGCTGCAGTGCTTCCTGCTTGTGATTGATGTGGTCATTTCGGAGATGGAGGCTGAAGGGGAGGATGAGTTGCAGGAGCTGTAGACTGTGGGGGCAACCCTGATTGACCTAGGGCCCGCAATCCTTGGCCTCGGGAGGACGTGTTGCGTCCCAAGGTCCGGCTTAGTTAACCCAGTGTGCCGTCAGCGAGATGTACCGTCCTTGCCCACAAGCACTTGTCCATGTGTCCGTGGTTAGGTGGACTTTCCTGGTAACTGCGTTGTTGAGGGCACGGCTAATGTTTTGGGACACGTGCTTGTGTAATGCGGGAACGGCACACCAGGAGAAATAATGGCGACTGAGTACCGAGCGACGGCCGCCGCCATCAGGTTGCGGAATGCTTCTGTCTCCACGAGATAAAAAGGCAACATTTCAAGCGCAAGCAGTCGTGAAATGTGGGAATTTAGTAGTGAGGCCTGTGGGACGTTGGCTGCGTATTTGCACTTGCATTACAAGGACTGGGGTATGGACAACTGAACGCTGGGTTGGGACAAGGACGTGGACCTGTTTCCTGATGCTGCTACTTGAGAGTGTGCAACGACAGGTGCAGGGCAGGAGGCATCTTCACATGCACCATGAGCAGGGGATTGGCTTGCGTGCACAACAGCGGAAGAAGCAGAGGTGCCACCCACAGACACTGTTCCTGGACCCTGGGGTTCGGCCCACAAAGTCGGGTGCTTTGCTGCCATGTGCCTAATCATGCTGGTGTTGGTCAGGCTGCTGGTAGTTTTGCCACCCCTGCTGATGCTGGCCTGGCAGGAGATGCAAATGGCCATTTTGGGGTTATCAGCAGTGTCTTTAAAAAACAACTAGACTCGGGAAGACCTAACAGTTGTACTGGCAACTTCCTTCGTGTTGGTATTGGGAATGGTTGCCTGCCTTGTGTCTGCGGCCACCACACTGCTTCTTCCTGCCTGTTGGGGTGCTCTGCCCCCCCCTGTGTGCTGCTGTCCTCGCTCTGCATGTCCTCCTACCAGGTTGGGTCAGTTACTATATCATCCACCACCTCGTCTTCCACTTCTGCACCCTGGTCCTCCTCCTGACTTTCTGGCAATTGTGTCTCATCATCATCCACCTCTTGTGACACTTTCCCACTGTCGCCTTCATGTGACCGTGGCTGCTCAAATATTTGGGCATCGCTAGATGCGATTTCCTCTTGCCCCGCTTCAAGTGCACCGGGCGAGAGGCCCAAATCTATAAATGGAAAAGTGAACAGCTCTTCGGAGTGTCCAAGTGAGGGATCAGTTGTCTCCAGGCACTCGGCATGGTGGGAGGAAGGAGGATCAGGGTGAGGAATATGCAGTCCAGACTCACGGCTACTGAGACTTGACCGTGTGGAAGACAGGGTTGTGGTAAAGTGACTGGAAGCATTATCCGCTATCCAACCAACAACCTTTGACACTGCTCTGGGTTCAATAGTGGTGTGATGCGGTCCCCTAGGAATTGGGACAGGAAGGTCGGACAAGAAGATGTGGGTGTTGTGGCACAATTTCAGCTTGCCCTCGGCCTCTGCATGCACCATCACCATCATGTCCAGTTCCCCGTCCCTTGCCACACGCCTTGCCCATTTTAAATGGAGGACAATATCTTCCACGCTCACTACAAATGGATGAATTTGGAGAGAAGTTATATGTAATCCGTGTGACGGAGAAACCACAGTATTAAATACCTGGCCTGTAGGTAACTATTTTGAACAGCAAACCGTTGTCAAAAACTTTGCTGACACACCGAAAAAAAATTTGAATGAAGGCCAGAAATGGCAGAATTTTCAAAACACGTATATGTGATCCGTGTGACGGAGAAACCACAGTTTTAAATACCAGGCCTGTAGGTAACTATTTTGAACAGCAAACCGGTGTCAAAAACTTTGCTGACACACTGAAAAAAAATAGAATGGAGGCCAGAAATGGCAGTATTTTCAGCGCAATTATATGTGATCCATGCGACGGACAAACCACAGTTTTAAATAGCTGGATTTTTAGCGCTTTAATATGGAAAGGACCTGGCTGTATTCTGCAGTGCCAACAAGCAACTGGCGCAGAAAAACTGTGTTCTCTGAGACCTGGGCCTTTGTCTAGAAATGTCTAACAGCAGCAGAAGGCAGAACTGGAATGGAGTCTCTTGTGCTATGTGCATTGTAGTTTGCTATATACACTGCCTACCTGCCTATATACAATGCCTGCCTGATATCTCTGCAGATGGATTAGTCCTCTGAAGGACTGTTTGTTGAGATGGATATGTCTAATGTACTTGTTTTCTCCCTACACTACTTAATACACAACCAAATCTCTCCCTAGCTCAGCAGCACCTCTCCCTACACTGCCTGATTGCGGAGTAGACTGACGAGCATGGCGGCGCCAGGTCTGATATAGACCTGATGACGCTGTGCGGCCAGTCAATCACTCTAATGCCACAACCAACATGGCTGCGGCATTACAGTGAGTGGCAGGCAATCCCTGCATGTTGATTGGCGCTCTAAAGAGCGCCAAACATGCAGGGAGGGGACCCAAACATCCGCCCGAGCATCTCGCAAGTACTCGGCGAGCTCCGAGTATCTCGAGTACTGAGATGCTCGGGCGAGTACCGAGTACTTGCAAGTATGCTTGCTCATCACTAATCCTGACATGTGATCCTGACAAGTGACTTTTACAACTGTAATAATAATAATAAAAAAATATTCACTGTTCGCTGATGGGACTTGAACCCAAAACTCTACGTCTAGAAGCCAGTGCACTAACCACTGAGCTATAAACTCAGATGAGAAAAGCTAAGTGTTCTATTTGGTTATATGATTTTCAGTGCAAACCTTGTCTGAAACTGATTGGGACTTTCAGAAATACCTTCCCCAAGCCAAATTCAAATGATGTTTGATTTTGATGTGTGAGTCTGATGTGTGACTTTATTCCAACATCAGAATCACAATGACTTTTAGTCACCCTGAGTATTTTCATGGTTGGTCTCATAAGTCAAGAAAAGCTCCCAGTCAGTATCTCTTGACTGGATAGCTGAATGGTAAGGCATCAGCCTCTGAAACTTCAATGGCTTGGTTCAAATCCCATTGGGAATGATATATTTTTTTTGGTATAAAACTGTCCCACTAGTTAACCCCGTCAGTGAACACGGTAAAAAAATAAAATAAAAAACGCAGCAAAAAACAATGCTTTATCATCATTCCGCCAAACAAAAAATGCAATAACACGCGATCAAAAAGACGAATATATAAAAATGGTACCTCTGAAAACGTCATCTTGTCCCGCAAAAAACAAGCCGCCATACAGCTCCATCATCCGAAAAATCAAAAAGTTATAGCTCTCAGAATAAAGCAATGCAAAAAAATAATTTTTTCTATAAAATGGCTTTTATTGTGTAAAAGCGCCAAAACATAGAAAAACAATATAAATGTGGTACCGCTGTAAACGTACTGACCCGAAGAATAAAGCTACCTTATCAATTTTACCACACGCGGAGTAGAATTAAAAAAAAAAAAAAAAAACAATTCCTGAATTGTTGTTTTTTGTTTATTCTGCCTCCCAAAAGCTGGAATAGAAAGCGATCAAAAAATGTCACGTGCCTGAAAATGGCACCAATAAAAACGTCAACTTGTCCCGCAAAAAAACAAGCCGTCACATGACTCTATCGGCCAAAATATGGAAAAATTATAGCTCTCAAAATATGGCGATGCAAAAACTAGATTTTACAAAATATGTCTCTTTTAGTGTGTGACAGCTGTCAGTCATAAAAACCCGATATGATTCTGGTATCTCTATAGTCGCATCGACCCGAAGAATAAAGTAATCTCATCACTTATACCGCACAAGGAACGGCGTAAAAAATAAACGCTAGGGCTGGGGTTGGTGTTAGGGTTGTGCTAATGTTAGGGTTGGGGTCAGGGTTGGGCTAGGGTAGGGTTAGGGTTGTTTTTTTTTTATAAAAAAAAAAAAAAAAAAGACGATATGGCAACTAGTGTTGAACGAAAGTGCTCGCTACTTGAGTTTGCATCGGGTGCTCGGGTATGCATTGAGTATCGCGGGTGCTCGAGTCTCCACCCCATATGCTTTGAGGCCAAAAAAAACTCGCGGGATTGCCTGCCATGCTCGAGCGATCCCCGCATGTTTTTTTTGGGGGTGTCTAATAACCGTGAAACATGCGGGCGGGGACTCGAGCATTTCACTTGAGCACCCATCATACATGGTGCATACCCGATGCAAACTCAAGTAGCGAGCACTTGTGCTCAAGACTAATGACAACTTATTCAATATGATGACCTAATGTCATCAAATTCTGTGTCGTACCTCTGGGTTCAAAATGTTCACTATAACCCTTGATAAAATCCTTGAGGGGTGTAGTTTCCAAAATGGGGTCACTTGTGGGGGGTTTCAACTATTTAGGCACATCAGGGGCTCTTCAAACGTGACATGGTGACCGCTCTCGATTCCAGCCAATTTTGCGTTCAAAAAGTCACACAGTGCTCCTTCCCTTCTGAACTCTGCCGTGCGCCCAAACACTGTGTTTTCCCCACATATGGGGTATTGGCGTACTCAGGAGAAATTCCCAAATCTTTGGGGTCAATTTTCTCCTCTTACCCTTGTGAAAATAAAAAAATTGGGGCTAAAACATCATTGTTGTGGAAAAAGTTTGATTTTTTTTATTTTCACGGCTCCATGTTATAAACTTCTGTAAAGGACTTGGGGGTTCAGGGTGCTCACCACACATCTAGATAAGTTCCCTGAGGGGTCTAGTTTCCAAAATGGTGTCACTTGTGGGGGGTTTCCATTGTTTAGGCACATCAGGGGCACATCCGCTAATTATTCAAGCAATTTTTACATTCACAAAGTCAAATGGCGCTCCTTCCCTTCCGAACCCTGCCGTGCGCCCAAACAGTGGTTTTCCCCCACATATGGGGTATCTGCTTACTCAGGAGAAATTGCACAACAAACTGCATGGTGGAATTTCTCCTGTTACCCTTATGAAAATGCAAAAGTGGGGGCTGAAAATCATTTTTGTGGGAAAAATGTGAAAATTTTATTTTTACAGCTCAATGTTATAAACTTCTGTGAAGCACCTGGGGGTTCAATGTGCTCACCACACATCTAGATAAGTTCCCTGAGGGGTCTAGTTTCCAAAATGGTGTCACTTGTGGGGGGTTTCCACTGTTTAGGCACATCAAGGGCTCCCCAAATGCAACATGGCGTCCGCTAATTATTCAAGCAAATTTTACATTCAAAAAGTCAAATGGCGCTCCTTCCCTTCCAAACCCTGCCGTGCGCCCAAACAGTGGTTTTCCCCCACATATGGGGTATCTGCATACTCAGGAGAAATTGAACAACAAACTGCATGGTGCAATTTCTCCTGTTACCCTTATGAAAATGCAAAAGTGGGGGCTGAAAAACATTTTTGTGGGAAAAATGTGAAAATTTTATTTTTACAGCTCAATGTTATAAACTTCTGTGAAGCACCTGGGGGTTCAAGGTGCTTAACACACATCTAGATAAGTTCCCTGAGGGGTCTAGTTTCCAAAATGGTGTCGCTTGTGGGGGGTTTCCACTGTTTAGGCACATCAGGGGCTCTCCAAATGCAACATGGCGTCCGCTAATTATTCAAGCAAATTTTACATTCAAAAGTCAAATGGCGCTCCTTCCCTTCCGAACCTTGCCGTGCGCCCAAACAGTGGTTTTCCCCCACATTTGGGGTATCTGCTTACTCAGGAGAAATTGCACAACAAATTTTGGGGTCCATTTTTTCCTGTTACCCCTGCGAAAATAAAAAAAATTGGGTCTAAAGTAACATTTGTGTGAAAAAAGTTAAATGTTAATTTTTTGTCTTCCACATTCCAAAAATTCCTGTGAAGCACCTGAAGGGTTAATAAAGTTCTTGAATGTGGTTTTGAGCACCTTGAGGGGTGCAGTTTTTAGAATGGTGTCACTTTTGGGTATTTTCTGTCATAAAGACCCCTCAAAGTGACTTTAAATATGATGTGGTCTCTAAAAAAATGGTTTTGTAATTTTTTTGGGAAAAATTAGAAATCGCTGGTCAACTTTTAACCCTTATAGCTCCCCAATAAAAAAAAAATTTTGGTTCCAAAATTGTGCTGATGTAAAGTAGACATGTGGGAAATGTTATTTATTAACTATTTTGTGTAACATATCTCTCTGATTTAAGGGCATAAAAATTCAAATTTTGAAAATTGCAAAATTTCCAACATTTTCGCCAAATTTCCATTTTTTTCACAAATAAACGCAAGTGATATCGAAAAATTTTACCACAATCATGAAGTACAATATGTCACGAAAAAAACAATCTCAGAATCAGGGGGATCCGTTGAAGCGTTCTAGAGTAATTACCTCATAAAGTGACAGTGGTCAGAATTGTAAAAATTGGCCTGGTCATTAACGTGCAAACCACCCTCGGGGGTAAAGGGGTTAATTTTGGGGGTACCAAACAACCATAGCATAAACCTATAAATATGTCACCAAAAAGAATGAAATACCAAGGAAACGGTATCCAAAATATGTGAAAATTGTATTAATTAGCAATAATAGTACACAAATACTAAAGAAAAGGTGTAGTGCCGGCGTCCCTGCCCTCTGCTAGGCAGGGACGCTGTTCCCCTCACCGCTCTGCTCCGTGCCCGGCGTCCCTCTCCCGCTCTGCTGGCAGCGCGCGCTCCTTCCCGGCCACTGTGCTTAGGGCGCGCGCGCGCGCCCTCCCTCCCTCTTAAAGGGGCCGCGCGCGCTGTCCTAAGGAGTCCCCGGCCAATGGCCGGAGGACTTTACCATATATAAGGCACCTCCTCCAAAATGGAGGTGCCCGAGCAATGTTGTTGCACCGTTCTACTCTGCTTCAGCCCTCAGGTCCCGTTGCCAGTTACCTGCCAGATTCCTGCCAGCTTGCTGTCCTAATCCTGCCTGATTTCCTGTTACCTGCCTGCCTACCTGAGGTCCGACGGTCTGCCTTACAACTCCGGTCAGTCTGTCTAAGGACCAACTTGCCCGCTCACCTGGGAGCGCACATCAGCTACCTGCCTGCTTGCCTGAGGTCCGACGGTCTGCCTTACAACTCCGGTCAGTCTGTCTATGGACCAGCTTGCCCGCTCACCTGGGAGCGCTTCTCCGCTACCTGCCTGCTTGCCTACCTGGAGGCTCCTCCGTCACGTGCTGTGACCACCTGCTATTCCAGAGACTCTCGCTTGCTCACCTGGGAGCACACATCCTCCATCTGCCTTGCTAGCCTACCTGGAGGTTCAGCCATCACAGGTCGTACCTACCCTTTACCTAGAGACTGCCCCGGTCACTTGCCGTGACCTCCAGCCTGTTCTTCCAGAGACTGCCCCGGTCACTTGCCGTGACCTCCAGCCCGTTCTTCCAGAGACTGCCCTGATCACTTGCCGTGACCTCCTGCCCGTACACCCAGAGACTGTCCCGGTCACCTGCTGTGACTGCCTGCCTGGTCGCCACCC
Source organism: Phyllobates terribilis (assembly GCF_046119375.1). Classification (NCBI taxonomy): domain Eukaryota; kingdom Metazoa; phylum Chordata; class Amphibia; order Anura; family Dendrobatidae; genus Phyllobates; species Phyllobates terribilis. The sequence goes on along the minus strand of NW_027362761.1, from coordinate 12,979,354 downwards.
GCTCCCTTACAAGGACCGCTCCCTTGTATAGTAGCCCAGAGGTTCCGCCTCCCAGACCCGTTACAGTTTGCTCGGGCCATGGAACCCGGTGGCACCCAAGCTCCCTCGCTCTCGGACCTGTGTCATGAACTGTCCCGTCAAAGGTCCCAACAGGAGTCCATCCTGGGTCACCTGCGGAATGTCAATACTCGCCTGGACACTCTGACTGCTCCACCAACAACCTCCGCCAGTGCCATGTCTCACAATCCGGCAGCTCCGCTGTCCACTAACACCATGATATCCTACCCCGGACCTCGGCTTTCTGCACCTCCTCGCTTCGGAGGCGACTCAGCCCAGGCTCGGGGCTTCATAAATCAGTGCACCCTGCACTTTGAACTATTGTCCCACCAGTTTAACTCCGACCGAGCCAAAATTGCATTCATCATGTCCCATCTCACCGGGGAGGCCCTGGCCTGGCTAAATCCTCTATGGGAGAGAGGAGACCCCCTGGTGTCCAACTTGCCTGCTTTTCTCACGGCTTTCCGGAAAGTCTTCGACGAACCCGGACGGAAGACCTCATCCGCATCATCGTTGCTACGCCTCCGTCAGGAAAGTCTCACCGTGGGCCAATATGCCATACGGTTCCGTACTCTTGCCTCGGAGCTGGCCTGGGATAACGACGCTCTGGTTTCCGTCTTCTGGGAGGGTCTGTCCGGCCGTATTAAAGATGAACTTGCCGGTCGGGACATTCCTACCACTCTCGATGACTTAATAACTCTTGCCACCCGGATTGACCTACGGTTCCAGGAGCGTGCCAGAGAGGTCACCCGTGAGAGGAGGTTACCACGTCTAGCTCCTACTTTTCAGAAACCCGTCACTCCTTCTGTCTCTAACCAGGTACACCCTCCTGAGCCTATGCAGGTCGACCAGACCAAGATGGTCAAGACCCGTCAGGACTTACGCCGTGCCGAGGGGACCTGCTTCTACTGTGGCAGTAAGGAGCACCAGATCCGTGCCTGCCCGGAGAGGTCAGGAAACGCCTGTGTCTAGGTTCGCTCAGAGAGGTCCACCTAGACAAGAATAAATCCTCTCCATCCCTGCTGTTGTCAGTTTCAATCGTCTACGGGGAGAACCGTTATTTCGAACTAGCCCAACTGGACTCTGGAGCAGCCGGGAATCTTATTTCACAGTCCCTGGTAGAGAAATACCGCATCCCCACCAAACCTCTGGCTGTACCCTTGTCTGTTGCTGCCGTGGATGGGGGGCTCTTACCACGCCCCATCCAACTCATCACCGAATCCATTACTCTGCAGGTGGGAATGCTGCATTCTGAAAGTATCTCCTTCCATGTTCTGCCTGTACTCTCTCACGCCCTCTTGCTAGGCCTACCTTGGCTCCAGAAACATGCACCCGTTCTTGACTGGCAGACCGGAGAAGTCCTTCGCTGGGGACAGGGCTGCCATAAGACCTGTCTGGTTCCCGTTCATCCCGTCCGTCCTTCTCCTACCCCAGCTAATCTACCTGGACTTCCGATTCCTTATTGGTCTTATGCTGATGTCTTTAATAAAAAGGAGGCAGAGACACTACCCCCTCATAGACCATACGACTGCCCTATCGACCTGTTACCTGGTACTTCTCCTCCCCGTGGGCGTATTTATCCATTATCCGCTGCTGAGACCCGGTCGATGTCCGAATATATTGAGGAGAATCTGGCCAGGGGATTCATCCGGAAATCTACCTCCCCGGCGGGAGCAGGCTTCTTTTTCGTCAAAAAGAAGGACGGCTCTCTCCGTCCCTGTATAGACTATAGAGGCCTTAACCAGATCACGGTGAAGAATAAGTACCCCCTTCCGCTCATTCCGGAGTTATTTGATCGTCTGAGGGGGGCTAGAATCTTCACCAAACTGGACCTCCGTGGGGCGTACAACCTGGTTCGTATCCGTCAGGCGGATGAATGGAAGACGGCATTCAATACCCGGGACGGCCACTATGAATATCTGGTAATGCCCTTTGGCCTCTGTAACGCTCCTGCCGTCTTTCAAGAGTTGGTCAATGACATCTTCCGGGACCTTCTCTACTCCTGCGTAGTGGTGTACCTGGACGACATCTTGGTCTTCTCTCCGGATCTCCAGACTCACCGGAGGGATGTTCGTCAGGTCCTGCTCAGGCTCAGGCAGAACCATCTCTACGCTAAATATGAGAAGTGCCTCTTTGAGCAGACCTCGCTTCCGTTTCTGGGCTACATTATCTCTCAGACCGGCCTACAAATGAATCCTGAGAAACTGTCTGCCATTGAGAAATGGCCCCGACCAGAGGGGTTGAAGGCTATTCAACGGTTCCTGGGCTTCGCCAACTATTACCGCCTCTTCATCCCGCACTTCTCTTCCCGGACTGCCCCAATTTCCGCGCTCACCCGTAAGGGTACTAATCCCAAAGAGTGGCCGCCCGAAGCAGAGGAGGCCTTTCTTTCCCTAAAACAGGCCTTCTCTTCCGCCCCGGTGCTGCATCGCCCGGACGGCAACAAGCAGTTCTTCCTGGAAGTTGACGCCTCCTCCTCTGGAGCCGGAGCGGTACTTACTCAAAAATCATCTTCCGGGAGAATGGTAACTTGTGGCTTCTTCTCCAAACTCTTCTCCTCTTCTGAGCGCAACTATTCCATAGGAGACCGAGAGTTATTGGCCATCAAGCTGGCGTTGGAGGAGTGGCGTTACCTACTCGAGGGGGCTCTTCATCCGGTAATAATTTACACTGACCACAAGAACTTGGCTTACCTCCAGCATGCCCAGAGACTTAACCCGCGCCAAGCTCGGTGGTCCTTGTTTTTTGCTCGCTTTGATTTTGTTCTTCATTTTCGCCCGGCTGACAAAAACGTCAAAGCAGACGCCTTGTCCCGATCCTTTCTGGTGTCCGATCTCGAGGAAGAACCTAAATATATCATCGATCCCGCCAGAGTAATGCAGGTGGCTCCCGTGAGTCTAAATCGTCTCCCTCCCGGTAAGACGTTTGTTTCAGTACCTGATCGGGAGAAGATCCTACACTGGGGCCATTCGTCTAAACTAGCTGGCCACGCCGGTCAGAAAAAGACCCTCCAGCTTATTGCCCGGCACCATTGGTGGCCTACCCTGCACAAGGACATAATAGACTTTGTTTCTGCCTGTGTGTCCTGCGCCCGCAACAAAGTCCCGAGACATCTGCCAGCCGGACGCCTCCTTCCGCTTCCTGTACCTGCTGCCCCCTGGCAGCATATAGCAATGGACTTTATAACTGATCTCCCCGTCTCTGCCGGTTGTACGGTCATTTGGGTGGTCGCTGACCGCTTTTCCAAGATGGCTCACTTTATTCCCCTGCCAGGCCTTCCGTCTGCACCCGAGCTGGCTAAAGACTTTATCCGCCACATCTTCCGTCTTCATGGCCTGCCCCTCCACATCGTGTCGGATCGTGGGGTACAGTTCACCTCACGTTTCTGGAGAGCCACTTGTAAACTACTAGACGTCACCCTGGACTTCTCTTCCGCTTACCACCCACAGTCCAATGGTCAAGTGGAGCGGATCAATCAGAACCTGACCAGTTACCTCCGGCACTTCGTTAATGCCCACCATTCTGACTGGGTGGATCTCCTACCATGGGCCGAGTTCTCTTATAATAATCACGAGAGCGAATCCTCCTCCAAATCCCCGTTTTTTGTAGTCTTTGGTCAGCATCCTCGGATTCCTTTTCCTGTCTCCACCTCTGTGGACAACCCGGCTGCGGAATCTCTCGTTAGCAAATTTTCCTCCATATGGGAGAGTACCCGGTCCGCACTCCTTCTGTCATCCGAGCGTATGAAAAGACACGCTGACAAAAAACGCCTGGATCCTCCACAATTTCGTCCAGGAGATAAAGTCTGGCTCTCATCTAAATATGTTCGACTCAAGATACCTTCTTACAAGTTAGGGCCTCGGTTCATCGGTCCTCTGGAGGTCATCAGTCAGATCAACCCGGTGGCCTATAAATTGAGACTCCCGGCCAACTTACGGATCCCTAACTCCTTCCATGTATCTCTCCTCAAACCCGTGGTGCTTAACTCTTTTTCCAAGTCTACAGGTACGCCTCCTGCTCCGGTTTCTGCTGAGGACGAGTTTGAGGTAGAGAACATTCTTGCCACCAAAAGGGTAAGAGGAAAGACCTTTTTTCTGGTAGATTGGAAGGGGTTTGGTCCTGAGGAGAGAACGTGGGAGCCCCGGGAGAACATCCATGCCCCTCTCATCCTAGCTAAATTTCTATCTGGCCTAAAAAAGGGGGGGCCTAAAGGGGGGGGTACTGTAGTGCCGGCGTCCCTGCCCTCTGCTAGGCAGGGACGCTGTTCCCCTCACCGCTCTGCTCCGTGCCCGGCGTCCCTCTCCCGCTCTGCTGGCAGCGCGCGCTCCTTCCCGGCCACTGTGCTTAGGGTGCGCGCGCGCGCCCTCCCTCCCTCTTAAAGGGGCCGCGCGCGCCGTCCTAAGGAGTCCCCGGCCAATGGCCGGAGGACTTTACCATATATAAGGCACCTCCTCCAAAATGGAGGTGCCCGAGCAATGTTGTTGCACCGTTCTACTCTGCTTCAGCCCTCAGGTCCCGTTGCCAGTTACCTGCCAGTTACCTGCCAGATTCCTGCCAGCTTGCTGTCCTAATCCTGCCTGATTTCTTGTTACCTGCCTGCCTGCCTGAGGTCCGACGGTCTGCCTTACAACTCCGGTCAGTCTGTCTAAGGACCAACTTGCCCGCTCACCTGGGAGCGCACATCAGCTACCTGCCTGCTTGCCTGAGGTCCGACGGTCTGCCTTACAACTCCGGTCAGTCTGTCTATGGACCAGCTTGCCCGCTCACCTGGGAGCGCTTCTCCGCTACCTGCCTGCTTGCCTACCTGGAGGCTCCTCCGTCACGTGCTGTGACCACCTGCTATTCCAGAGACTCTCGCTTGCTCACCTGGGAGCACACATCCTCCATCTGCCTTGCTAGCCTACCTGGAGGTTCAGCCATCACAGGTCGTACCTACCCTTTACCTAGAGACTGCCCCGGTCACTTGCCGTGACCTCCAGCCTGTTCTTCCAGAGACTGCCCCGGTCACTTGCCGTGACCTCCAGCCCGTTCTTCCAGAGACTGCCCTGATCACTTGCCGTGACCTCCTGCCCGTACACCCAGAGACTGTCCCGGTCACCTGCTGTGACTGCCTGCCTGGTCGCCACCCGCTCCCTTACAAGGACCGCTCCCTTGTATAGTAGCCCAGAGGTTCCGCCTCTCAGACCCGTTACAAAAGGCATTCAGAAAATAACCCATAAAACCCAGATAAAAAGAATAAATAGTGTGATCAAAAATAAATAACATTAAGGCAAGTACAAATCAGTACATCAGACTAATGAGGGCATAGGGAGCTACATTAACAAACATGCACACCTGCTAACTACACATGTTATTTTCAGCCTCTCTGTGATTGGCTATGTTTAGCTTAAAACAGGACCATTGTCATTTCATTACTATGCTATGTTTAGGGGCGTGTAGGATGCCGGAAACAGGTCAGTTTTTTATCTTTGTATGTCGGGTTTTATGGTGTAAAGATATAAAATAGTGCTTTTATGTTACCTGTGGAAGTGCCGCTCTTTTCACTTTTCCATTGTTGCTGAGCCACACCAGCTGGAACCATGGCTCCCACCTATTTTCTTCCCATAGATTTCCAACTCACAAAGCGTGGTAAGCTCTGATTCCTTTTTCTACATTAACAAACATGACTTATAGAGCCCTAGAGTTTATAAAGACCCCCTGCAGTAAAACACACACTAAGTAGATTAAATGCAGACCAAGTCTATACCCAGCATGAGCCATAATAGATAAAAACAACACTACATAGTACCCCGACGCACGTTTCGCATGCAGCTTCGTTACAGGGTTTTACTTCTCATTTGAGATTTATTTAACTTATCCATTGATATGGCTGATTATGCATTGCTTTAACAAGTCTCTATAATTCTTGTTTGTTAATGAGTTCCCTATACCCTCATTATTCAGATGTACCGATGGATTTGTACTTGCCTTAATGTTATTTTTTATTTTTGTACTATTAATGCTTATTAATACAATTTTGATATATTTTGGATACTATTTCATTGTTATATAATTTAATTCTTTTTGGTGAGGTATTTATAATATATTTGATGCCTTTCCAATCTTGATTGCTTATTTTTACCACTGAACACCAAAAAACTCCAATAGAAACATCAAACCTTCTCACAAAGAAAGAAAACAAAGACCCATACGGACAAGCTGGCAAGAAAAAACATTATGGGTCTCAATAGGGGGCAATACACAAAATTACTGTTTCATAAAACATACTTTTATTTAAAAAATTGTTAACCCATGAAAAAACTCTCCTTATTTGCTATTGATGAATTTGTCATGATTGATAGAATAAATTGAACTTGTTATTTTGACAGCTTAATAAGGCTGGGTTCACTAGAGGGTATGAAAAATTAATCTGATTTTCATCCAGAAAATAGGAGATCATTTTTCACCTGTATTGTCACTCGTATGCCAGCGTTTCACGTCCATGTGGCATCTGTTTTTCTACATCAATAAATACAAAATTATACAAGGCCAAATACAATTCTCTATAATAATAATAACATTGAATCTGCATGACATCTGTTATTTGTGCACCCTTTGAAATATATTGGCTTGTATTATCCAAAAAATGGATCAAACTAGCGCAGGCTGCAATTTTTTTCACAAACACATCAGAACCAGTAACAAGAACCTTTAAATGTCAGTTTTGACAATAATGCAGTGGGGGTCAATATAATGCACTGGTGCATAACGAGCTATATCTGTATGCATGAAGGGCTTACACCAGGGGTCTCAAACACGCGGCCCGCGGGCCGCATGCGGCCCCTGAGGCTGCTTTATGCGGCCCGCAGGCACAGACCCCTTGATGATCCCGACCTGGTCCAGGAGGAGCCGCCGACAGCAGCGCTGAATTGCCGCACAGAGACTGTTTCCCAGCACTGCATTTCCAATGCCAGCCGCCGGCCAATCAGAGGCCAGCAGCTGATATCTGCGTGTCGGCGCAGCGAGTATGACGTTATTGCCATATGCAGATGTCAGCTGCTGGCCTCTGATTGGCCGGCGGCTGACATTGAAAATGCTGTGCTGGGAGACAGTCTCTGTGCGGCAATGCAGCGCTGCTGTCGGCGGCTCCTCCTGGACCAGGTCGGGATCGTCAAGGGGTCGGACTCTGTGGTGCCTGCGGGCCACATCTGCAGGAAGGACGCCGAGGGAACAGAGGACAGGTGAGAATCATCTTTTTTTTTTTTTTATGTGTGTGAAGAACAGCACAGGGGGCACATAGCCACAAGAGGGGACCTGGATGGGGCACATAGCCACAAGATGGGGACATGGATGGGGCACATAGCCACAAGATGGGGACCTGGATCGGGAACATTGCCACAAGAGGGGACCTGGATGGGGCACATAGCCACAAGATGGGGACATGGATGGGGCACATAGCCACAAGATGGGGACCTGGATCGGGAACATTGCCACAGGATGGGGACCTGGATGGGGCACATAGCCACAAGATGGGACCTGGATGGGGCACATAGCCACAAGATGGGACCTGGATGGAGCACATAGCCACAGCATGGGGACCTGGATGGGGCACATAGCCACAAGATGGGGACCTGGATGGGGCACATAGCCACAAGATGGGGATCTGGATGGGGCACATAGCCACAAGATGGGGACCTGGATGGGGCACATAGCCACAAGATGGGGATCTGGATGGGGCACATAGCCACAAGAGGGGACCTGGATGGGGCACATAGCCACAGGATGGGGACCTGGATGGGGCACATAGCCACAAGATGGGGACCTGGATGGGGCACATAGCCACAAGATGGGGATCTGGATGGGGCACATAGCCACAAGATGGGGACCTGGATGGGGCACATAGCCACAAGATGGGGACCTGGATGGGGCACATAGCCACAGGATGGGGACCTGGATGGGGCACATAGCCACAAGATGGGGACCTGGATGGGGCACATAGCCACAAGATGGGGACCTGGATGGGGCACATAGCCACAAGATGGGGACCTGGATGGGGCACATAGCCACAAGAGGGGACCTGGATGGGGCACATAGCCACAAGATGGGGACCTGGATGGGGCACATAGCCACAAGATGGGGACCTGGATGGGGCACATAGCCACAAGATGGGGATCTGGATGGGGCACATAGCCACAAGATGGGGACCTGGATGGGGCACATAGCCACAAGATGGGGACCTGGATGGGGCACATAGCCACAGGATGGGGACCTGGATGGGGCACATAGCCACAAGATGGGGACCTGGATGGGGCACATAGCCACAAGATGGGGACCTGGATGGGGCACATAGCCACAAGATGGGGATCTGGATGGGGCACATAGCCACAAGATGGAGACCTGGATGGGGCACATAGCCACAAGATGGGGACCTGGATGAGGCACATAGCCACAGGATGGGGACCTGGATGGGGCACATTAGTACAAGATGGGGACGAGGATGGGGAATATTACTACAAGATGTTTGCCATTATTACTATATGATGCTAATTGTAAGACAATATTACTGTATGTGGCCAATTGGGGGAAACAAAATTGTAAAAATCAAAAAAATAAAAATAAAGCCTGAAAAAATATTGGGCACTAAAAATGCTGTTTTATATGTAAACTAAAGTAAACACAAAAAAGTGCATGTTTATTATCGCCACATCCATAACGACCCAAGCTATAAAAAAATAAACACGGAAAAAATGTTCAAAAGGTGTATACAAAAAAAAATGGTATCACTAAAAATGTCACATTGAACAAAGAATGCGGCCCCCCAAATTCAAATTTTTTCCATGTGCGGCCCATATACCCAGCCGAGTTTGAGACCCCTGGCTTACACCAAGCACATATTTCTTCCCCACTGGTTAATCAGTGCACAGGAAGTTACATGTCCACCTGATGTCAAGCTTCCAAAGAATAATGGCTTATGCCTCCTGGAGGTTTATACATTGTGCTGACTGGAATCCAAATGATTTGCTAAAATTGTAATTGCCAATCTGCTGTTCACCTTTCCTGCAAGCACAATTTTAGTGACAGGAGCTCATGGTGTATGCTGAAAAGAAAAATCATAAAGTTCTTCATGAAGGTGTGTTTTATCGAACACTTCCAGCACTGCCGTACACCAAAGATGTGTTAAAGGGATTATGTCAGCAGGTTTTAGCTATGTAATCTGAGGGCAGCATGATGTAGGGGCTGAGACACAGATTTCTGGGATGCGTCACTTATTAGGCTGTGTGTTGTTTCGATACAATGAGTGTTTTATCAGCAGGAGATTATCACTGCCGCACTAGTGCTCATGTACATCCAGGTCCAACTCTGCCATCAGCAGTAATTAGCAGCTTACTGTGAATATACAATGTACACAGAAAGCTCTGATTGTGTCACAACTGCTGCACCCAGTAAAGTAAGTGACACATTGTTGGAATCAGTGTCTCTACATTATGCTGCTCTCAGATGAGGTAGCAAAAATCTGCTGACAGATTCCTTTTAAAGGGTTGTTGTTTTTTTTTTTTAAGCATATTCACCTGCGGATTCCCACCCCCATATATACATCTAATTCTGGTTGTACGGACATGTGACAGATTATCCCCCAATCGGAAGAGAAAGCTGGTAGACTGGGAGCAGTCTGGAGAGGTATTGTTTTTGGCCATGCATATGCGTTTGATTAAAAAAAAAAAAGTATTGGACAAATACTTTAATTTTTCTTAAATAATAAACGTGTGGAAAAAGACAGATACAAAGTGTGGTGATTGGGTACCTCAAACATATGTTCACACTGGTGGAAAATTTATAATGCAGATTTGTCCTTAAAGGAAATCTCTCATGTGAAAAAATCCTATTAACTTGCTTATATGGGGTTAATCTGCAGGTTAATAGTGTTCTGAAGAGGAACTTTATTCCTCCCCACAGCCTGGGGCTTTTAGACATAGAGGCGCGGCTTCAGTCACCACTCAGTGCTGATCCGGCTGTCAGTCAGTGCCAGGACCTGGTTACAGCCGCCGCTCACTATGTACTGAGCGGTGACTGAAGCCACGACTCTATGACTGAAAGCTGAAGGAATAAAGTTAATTTCCTATCAACAGCAGGACTCTCAGTGCGGGGGGCCTCACGGCTTCAAAATGCTATTAACCTGAAGATTAACCCCATAGCTGCAGGTTATAGCGTTTTTTTCATATGGAAAGTTCCCTTTAAGTTGTGAACAAAGCTGAAAAGTCTATTGCAGGCACATATCTTTACAATTATGTGATTGTAGTAAAAAATTGTCATACTTCAGGAATCTGTACTGCACTTTGGGCCTTGGTGCTCCTTCAGATTAGCAAATTCCCTGCAGCATATAAATGAATAAGGAAAGAGCTAGTTCACAGGTGATGTCATACCAATGTCAAAATGTACAGCCTCTACAAAGATAATCTTACATACTGTACCTGTGGCCGCAGTAAAAAACGCATCATTTACGCTACATGTGAACACAACCTAAATGCCCAAGTGGATGTTATTTAATTGAGACTGTGCCCAAATCTGTGCAGTTTTGATGCATTTTTTCTCTATAGGCTTCTATGTGAAGCCTGAAAAAATAAGTATGGAAAAAAAATGCTGTTGCATTTTAAGTGTGGAATTTAAGTTTTTCTGTACTAAAAAGCATTAAAAACACTGCTTCACTTCTGCACCAAAAATTCATCAAATAAGGGGGAAACCAAATAAAACAAATGCTGCAAATACAATAATCAAAGAAGACTGTTTATGGCGTCTTGTGATGCAGACACCTGCAGAAAACGTGCAGAAAAAAAGCAGCATTTACACTACATATGAACATGGCCTCAGCATTACGTTTTTATTAGATTTTTTTTATGGGTTTAATGGAGAGAAAGAAAATCAATCAACATACAGGAACTGTGGTAGATTGGCTTACTTGGCTGCTCTCAGAGGTAGACACAGGAACTTTTCTTCTGCTGGTCTATTTAAACACAGCCTAAACCAGTGCAGGATTCAACAAAATAAACACAGCCTTTCTGGCATAACGGGAAAACAAAAGATAAGTTATAGCACAGTCAATATGCCTGCGGGATTTACCCGCTCAGGATACAACAAACTTCAGCTCCCACTGGAGCTCCAGTTTGGCGATTTCCTTGCCTCCAAACACGCACAAAACATACTGGAGAGAAACTTCTGGGTTTCACATCACGGAAGATAGCAACCTTCGTGACAATTCCGCTGCAGAAACGCTTAAAAAACGCTTGGTAGAAGGTCTGCCATGTTCCCCAATGATAATCCGTATGTGCTGTGCACATGCTGCGGAAATTTCCGCTGTGGATTATCATTGTGTGAAAATCCGCAGCACTACCAATTATTTTGCGTAATCGTGGCGTTTTCGCTGCCATTGACTTGCATTAAATCGCTTAATATCCACATGACTACGCACATGCGGATATTAAGTGATTCAATGTTCGGATGGTACCCGGGTTTGGAGAATCATAGAATGGTAGAGTTGGAGGGGACTTCCTGGGTCATCTGGTCCAGCCCCCTGCTCAAAGCAGGATTCACTAAATCATCTCAGACAGATGTCTGTCCAGCCTCTGTTTGAAGACGTCCATTGAAGGGGAACTCACCACCTCTCGTGGCAGCCTGTTCCACTCATTAATCACCCTAACTGTCAAAACGTTTTTTCTAATATCTAATCTGTGTCTCCTCCCATTTAGTTTCATCCCATTGCTTCTAGTCTTTCCTTGTGCAAATGAGAATAAAGATGATCCTTCTACAATGTGACAGCCCTTGAGATTTTTGTAGACAGCTATTAAGTCTTCTTTTTTGCAAGCTAAACATTCCCAAATCCTGTAAGGCTATGTTCCCACGATGCAGAAATGAAGCAGAAAATTTCTGCAGCATTTCTGCATCTCCCTGGCAGAAAAAAACGCATGCAGATTGTGCGTGCGTTTTTCCTGCAGAATACATGCGGATCCACATGCGGATTCACATGCGTTTCTGCATGCAGATTGACAAGCGCTTTCCAGGCGATAGCATCACTTGGAAAGTGCTTGACAACTAGGTCACACTATATAAATCCATGCAAACAGCATGGATTTATACAGTGTGAACCATAAAAATTAAAACAAATAAAGCTATACTCACCCCCGAGGCCCCGGCGTGTGCTGCAGCGCTCGTTACTGTCTGGTTCCCGGCTGCCGGCATCTCGCGAGACAGAGCGGTGAAGGGCCTGCGGTCACATGACTGTGACGACACCGCAGGTCCTTAAGCGATGCCGGCATTCAGAGAGAAGCCTCCGGAAAGGTGAGTATAAACTTTATTTGTTATTTTATTCTTTTTTTACAGGTACAATGGTACCCAGGTCTGGATGAGAGTCTCCTCTCCTCCAGAACTGGGTACCATCTGCACATAGAGACGCATAGAAGCCGCTTGTACAAATGTACAGTCGCGGTTTCTATGCATCTCAATGCAAGTCAATGGCGGGAGTTCCGCTGCGCTTCCGCAAAATTAAATGACATGCTGCGGATTTTTGTACGCAGCATAAACGCTGTGGAAAAATCCGCAGCATGTCCATAGAACATGCGGAATCCCCTTGGGGACCATGGGGTGCGGATTACCTAGCGTTTAACAAGCGTTTCCGCTGCGGAAATTCCGCAGCATAAACGCTTGAAAAACGCTACGTGGGCACACAGCCTAACCGTTCCTCATAGGACATGGTTTGCAGACCGGTCACCATTCTGGTCGCTCTTCTCTGAAATTGCTCCAGTTTGTCGATGTCTTTTTTAAAATGTGGTGCTCAAAACTGGACACAGTATTCCAGATGAGGTCTGACCAAAGAGGAGTAAAGTGCGATAATGACTTCACGTGATCTAGACTGTATGCTTCTGTTAATACGAATTGTATTTGCCTTTTTTGCTGCTGCATCACACTGTTGACTCATGTTCAGTCTATGATCTATTAGTATACCTAAGTTTTTTTCACATGTACTGTTGCTTAGCTCTATTCCTCCCATTTTGTATATGCTTTTTTCATTTTTATTGCCCAGATGTAGTACTTTGCATTTTTCCCAGTTAAAAACCATTCTGTTAGTTACTGCCCACTGCTCCAGTTTATTTAGGTCTTTTTGAATCCTCTCTCTCTCTTCTCTAGTATTAGCTATCCCTCCTAGCTTTGTGTCATCAGCAAATTTAATCAGTTTACCCTCAATTCCTTCATCTAAATCATTGATAAAGATGTTGAACAATACAGGTCCCAGGACTGAGCCCTGTGGTACCCCACTTGAGACATTCATCCAACTGGATGTGAAGCCATTTACGACCACTCTTTGAGTCCGATCACTAAGCCAGTTATGAATCCACCTAACAGTTGCCTTGTCCATTCCAAACTTAGTAATTTTTTCAATAAGGATGGTGTGAGATAGTTTGTCAAATGCTATGCTGAACTCAAGATATACTATATCTACAGCATTTCCCTGATCCACCCAGTCAGTGATTCTGTCATAGAAGGAAATTAAGTTAGTCTGACATGACTTGTTAGTTACAAACCCATGCTGACTCTGGTTAATCACTTCATTCTCATCCAGGTACTAATGTAGCGCCCCGAGGGTTCGGCCGCTACAGGGGTATTGCACCTCTGCCAGAGGTGTGATATTCCACTCCCAGGTAAGGATGGAGTATGGACCAGGGCTCAGTTAGCTGCATACAACACACACACCCCATTTCCGAGGGACAGCTCAACGGTGCTCCCACTAGACAGAAGTGCAGGCACGACCGACTATGTCCCTGACTGGAGTGGGGAGGGGGGTGGAACACCCAGTGCTGTAGGGGCAGATAGGGGTTGGTTCCTGAGCGTAGATAGGAGCTCATTGGTTGCTGGTCACCTGGGCTCATGGCTAGAGGGAAGTATAAAAGGGAGGAGCCATCTTAGATCTAGGTTCAGTCTGTGAGGAGAAGTTGAGAGGAGAGCTGACAGGGAGCAGCAGCTCAGGCTGAGTGCTGCTCCAGAGGCAGGCCTAGAGAAGAGGCCGGAGCCTGAAAGGAGAAGGAGAAGTGGGCCTAGAGAAGAGGCCGAGGAAGGAGGAGAAGTGGGAACAGGAGGAGAAGGAACAAGAAAGGAAGAGAGAAACAGAAGGGCCCAGGAACAAGAAGGTGGAAGGGACCCTAAGAACCCACGAGAATAACGGGTGAAGGGTCAGGCAGATTAAGGGTACCGGATCCCAAGTTGGTGGAGGAGAAACTACCCTCAGCCAAAGACCGGTCGTCGTGATCATTTATTGGTGCGACACCTCATCAAACCTGCTAGGAAGGCACCATATAGGACAGCGGAGGACAGGGCCCACGTTTAACCGCACAGGTCCGCGTCAGCTGGACAAAAGTGGGTCACTGGTGAGGCAGGCCAGAGGACAGAAGGGGGTCCTGTGCCATATTCCTGAACTGCCTGGGAGTTGACCGAGCCCCTCACCTGGTGGACGCAGCATGGCTCGGGCAGTCATTGCCAGCTGAAGTGACTTGGATATTAACCGTGAGTAAAGACCCTGGACTGTAACTTGTCTGTGTGCTCCTTCGCGCCTCCAGCACTACCGGTACTGGGACTCTCACCACCATCATTCCCACCATCCTCTACACTGCCCTGGGGCCGCACTCTTCCCGTGGGGAGTCACACCATCCCAGCTGCATACACCATCGGCCCCAGCGGACTGCCTCTCAGCGGCGATTCCTAATAACCGCAATCCACGGGTGGCGTAGTCGGACATTATCATCAGTACGTAGCAGACTACCATCGGTCTGACCACCCTGAGCCGCGGGACCGGGCCGCCACTACTACTCCCAGCGTCTCCCTATCGCCCGGTTCCGCGTGCCCCACGGCCCAGGGGGCGAGTCACTTACATACATGTTGTTTAATAATTTGTTCAAAGATCTTTCCTGGTGTAGAAGTCAGACTCACCGGCCTATAGTTCCCTGGGTCCACCTTCTTCCCCTTTTTGAAGATAGGAACAACATTTGCTCTTCTCCAGTCTTCTCTTGTTCTCCAAGAATTTTCAAAGATTATGGAGAGTGGTTCTAAAATTTCTTCTACGATCTCCTTCAGTACTCTTGCAAGCCTTAATTCATTGTCAGCTTTAGCTAACCTGATACGTGCCCTGCAGGATCTGCAGACTGCATTATAATCTTCTTTAGATATGCCTCCCTCTTTCCATTTGATAAACATTTCTTTCTTTCTTTTTTAGCATGTGTTTAAGTTCTGTGTTCATCCATCTTGGTTTCCTTAAATGCTTCCCATTCTTCCTACTTTTCGGGATTGTTAACGATTGTGCTTTGAGAATCTTATTTTTAAAAATTTCCCATCCTTCCTGGACATTTTTGTCCTTAAGGACATCCAGCCATTGGATCCCTCCTATTCTCCTTCTGAGTCGCTTAAAATCTGCCTTTTTTGAAATCTAACCTTGAAGTTTGAGTCTTCACATGTCTTCCTCCTCTAGTTATCCAAAATTCTATAATAGCATGATCGCTGCCTCCTAGGGTTCCAGCCACTTTTACCTCCTCAACCATTTCCTCCCTGTTTATAAGGATTAGATCCAAAGTAGCAGATCCCCTTGTTTTCTCCCCTACCTTTTGGAAGATAAAGTTGTCAGCAAGAGAGGATAAGAATTTGCTTGACCTGTTAGCTTTACTTGAGAGAGATTCCCAACAAATGTCTGGATAGTTGAAATCTCCCATGACCACTACGTCATATTTTTTGGAGAACTTGGTCATTTGATACATAAAGAGTTCATCCATATCTTCAGCTTGCCCAGGTGGTCTGTAGTAAATGCCTACAATGGTGTCCTTTCCGTTGTTCTCTCCTTGTATTCTTACCCAAACAGTTTCCACAGAACTCCCAGTCTCTGAAGCTTCAATCTCTGTGCAGATATACGCTTTTCTAACATACAATGCGACACCTCCTCCTCGTTTATCAAGTCTGTTTCTTGCAAATAAGTTGTATCCTTTTAGCCTTTTATTCCAATCATGTGTATCGTCCCACCAAGTTTCAGTGATTCCAATGACATCATATTCCTTTTCCTGCGTTAGTTCCAACTCTCCTTGTTTGTTGCCCATGCTTTGTGCATTTGTATAAAAACATTTTAGTTTGTGATTGGTTTCTCTTCCTCCCATATTTTTATTATTAAAATTTTTTGTCTTTGTTCTCCAGTAGCAGAGATCTCAATAGTATTTGTCAGCTGTATGGCTTTTTCTGGCCTTTTGCTTCCCTTCCCACATTGTTCTAGTTTAAAGCTCTCCTGATGAGTGTAGCAAGGCGACTTCCAAATACACGTTTTCCAGTCTTCGTAAGGTGCACCCCATCTCTAGCAAGTAGTCCATCGTATAGGTAATTCATCCCGTGATCCAGAAATCCAAATCCTTGTTGATGGCACCATCGACTTAGCCAGTTGTTCACCTGTTGAATCTTATTCCACCTCATTGTTCCATGGCCATCCACTGGGAGTATGGATGAGAAGACCACCTGCGCTCCCAATTCTTTCACTTTCTTGCCTAAGTCTTCAAAGTCACTGCAGATGGTTTCCAGGTTCTTTCTTGCGGGGTCATTTGTCCCCACATGTATTAGCAGGAATGGGTAGTGATCTGTATGTCTGAAGAGTCTTGATAACCTGTCAGACACATCTTTGATTTTTGCTCCTGGAAGACAGCCTATTTCTCTTGAGGTTATGTCTGGCCTGCAGATAGCGGCCTCTGTTCCTTTCAACAAGGAATCCCCCATGACTACCACTCTCAGTTTTTTCTTCACAACATTTTTTTTTCTCCATCCAGGAGGATTCTGAGGGCTTACAAGGTTATTCATTGTGGGCAAAGTCTTATCTTGCTGTATTTCTTCATGGTTCTCCTGCGTGAGAGCCTGGTACTGGTTCCTGAGCAGTATGGGTGCTGACTGTCTCTCGATCCTCCTGCCTCTCTGGGTCACATGCTTCCATTCCTCTGTTTCGTCAGGTGCAGTTCGAATTTCTTCTCTTTCTGTATCATGAAGAGATAATTCTGCTCTGTCTAAGAACTCTTCACCTTCCTTAATGATTTTCAAGGTAGTTAACCTCTCTTCTAGATTTCAACTTTTCCTCCAACAGGGACACAAGCTTGCATTTCTGGCATGTGAAGTTTGGCTTTTCCACTGGCAAGTCTGTGAACATGTAGCAGGATATGCAGCTCACCAAATGGCTCCTGGACTCTTCCATGTTCTTATTGTTGATATGTTATGAAAACAGTGAAAAACGCTCCAACGGACAAAATCCAGTGTTCTTTGAGCTCGCGGAGACTCTTCACTTATCCCAAAATGCAGTGAGAATATGCAAATTGTCTCCTCAGGACTCCTCCCCTGGTTCACCGATGTCCTCCTTTCAGCTCCAACGGCCAAAATCCAGTGTTCTTTGAGGTCGCAGAGACTCTTCACTTATCCAAAAATGCAGTGAGAATATGCAAATTGTCTCCTCAGGACTCCTCCCCTCTCTCCTCAGGACTCCTCCCTGACTTGGCGGTCGCGTGACCCGTCACATGACTAAATGACGTCATGGCAGGTCCTCTTACACAACCGCGAGACACCAGGAAGACCGGATGCATCGGATAAGGAGACCGGGGCCATCAGAAGGTAAGTATAATCTTTATTTTTTACCATTCTTGTTCTATTTTTTTTAACTAACTTGGTCACACTACTATAAATCCATGCCAGTTGCATGGATTTATTTAGTGTGACCAAGTTGACAAGCACTTTCCAAGTGATGCTAAAATCGCTTGGAAAGCGCTTGACAACCCGCATGCGAAATCATGTGTGCAAAACGCTTCACTTCCTCTTGTCCCTGGCAGGAAAAAGGCATGTAAAATCCGCATGGACAATCCACATGTACAATCCACATGTACAATCCACATGTACAATCCGCATGGACAATCCACATGTACAATCCACATGTACAATCCGCATGCGTTTTTTCTGCCAGGGAGATGCAGAAACGCTCAGGAAAAATCCGGAGCATTTCTGCATCGTGGGCACTTAGCCTAAATATGCCCTTGCAGTGTACTGTGTAATGGCTGTGTCTCACTGTGTAGGGACATGGTCTGCACATACCTCAGCTCCTGGCCAGGTGAGGACGCAAAAAAGGATATACAGATAGAATAGCAGGGGATCGCAGCTTATTCTTTTAAAACATTGTTTAAAAACAGGCAGTGAAATGTGTTACCTCACAAAAAGAATCAACTGTGATCCTTTGCTATAATGTCTGTATACTTCACTTTTGCTTCCTCCCTACGCAGAAGCTGTGATATCAGTGGTATGTGTAGGACTAATTTACATATTCTAGACCTACAGCTGATTAAAATGGTAGATATGGGTGCTGACATATTTGTCAAAAGTTTTTTTTTAAATGATAGGTATGAATTTTTCAGCATATATTGTTCAGCTAAGCACTTATATTATTAGACCACTAATATCCATCAATTATGGATGTGACTGGTTCTGTGTAATTGTCCACGTTGTGCACATACGTCAAACTCTGGCCCTCAGGCCAGATCTGGCCCCCAGGGTGAGTGTATTTGGCCTGCAGAGAAAGGGCGGGTTGGCGGGCCCGGCATCGCCCCCCCCTCCCGGAATCGCACTTTCAATTGTATCGGCATCCTGAACGCTGATACAGTTGAAAACAATGATGAAAGAGGGAACCATCAGCTGATGCTTCCTCCGACATCATTCTCCCTCTGCATCTCACGTCGCAGCGCAGCAGGCACGATGACATCACTACAACTGCTTTGTTCAGAGTGCTCGCTGCCGAGACTGGAGCAGCAAGTTAGTATTTATTTACTTTTTTGAATGTGAGCCCATTATTCTGTATGGAGGACTATGTGGGGCCCATTATCCTGTATGGAGGACTATGTGGGGCCCATTATCCTGTATGGAGAACTACTTGGGCCCATTATTCTGTATGGAGGACTATGTGGGGCCCATTATTCTATATGGAGGACTATGTGGGGCCCATTATTCTGTATGGAGGACTATGTGGGGCCCATTATTCTGTATGGAGGACTATGTGGGGCCCATTATCCTGTATGGAGGACTATGTGGGGCCCATTATCCTGTATGGAGGACTATGTGGGGCCCAATATACTGTATGGAGGACTATGTGGGGCCATTATACTGAAAGAAGCACTACGTGGGACCATTATACTGTATGGAGGACTATGTGGGGCCCAATATACTGTATGGAGGACTATGTGGGGCCATTATACTGAAAGAAGCACTACGTGGGACCATTATACTGTATGGAAGGCATTGCAGAGACCATTATACTGTATGGAAGACATTGCAGAGACCACTATACTGTATGGAAGGCAATGAAGGGCTCATTATCTTGTATGGCAAGCAATGCAGGGGCCCATTATATTGTATGGAAGGCAATGCAGGGCCAATTAAATTGTATAGAGGACTATGAGGGGTCATTATACTGTATGGAAGGCAATACAGGGCCCATTATACTGTATTGAAGGAAATGGGGGCCATAATACTGTATGGAGGACTAAGTGGGCCCATTATGCTGTGTTGGGATCAAAGTTGAGGAATCATACCGTGATGGAGTCATTATACTTTGCCGGGGGCACGGTTAAGGGGTGGTACAGTAGGGTCATCATACCATACGTGTGGAGGGTACTGTGGAACAATTGACTGTGTGGGGTATCTTACTGTGTTTGGCGGGCACTTTTGTTGGCATCATATTTTATCTTTATTATTTAAGGTTTTTATCCTTTATCTCCCTCTCCGTGTGTGGCACCACAATAACACCTAGCCAGCAGGCTCGCTGTCTGGGTGTTGTGTTTGACACCAATCTTTCCTTCACCTCTCATATACAATCTCTTGCCCGCTCTTGTTGCTTGCACCTGAAGAACATCTCTGGAATCCACCTCTTTCTCACCATGGAAACAACAAAAACCCTCACTGTCGCCCTCATCCATTCCCGTCTTGACTACTGTAACTCTCTATTAATTGGCCTCCCCCTTACTCGACTTTCCCCTTCCTGACCATCCTTCCTTAATGCAGCAGCTAGGGTCATCTATCTGGCTAATCGTTACTCAGACGCTTCCGCTTTGTGCCCATACATTGTAGAATCCAATTTAAAGGTAATCTGTCACACTTTGGAGTTATCAGACCTCTACTATGGCCATACAGGGTATAGAAAAGTAAATCTATACGTAATTGTATGGCCCATAGTAGAGGTTTGATTGCAGAGAAAAGCGCTTTAATCAATTCTATGTAATAAAGGCTTGGCGTCCAGGGGACACCTAGCAATCCCCGCCTATGTGCTTATTATTCCCCCAAATCCCCACCTATATGCTTAATTATCTTATCCCCCCCCCCTCCCCTGCACGTCACTGGGCCCTGTGACGTGCACTGTGCTACCTGACTTCCCGGGCATGCGCAAAGCGCCGCTAACATAGAGCGCACTTCGCTTCATCCCGGCCCCGTCTGCCCTTGCACTGCGCCTCAGGGTTCTATTGCGCAGACGCCGGGAAGTGACAGTGACTCCCCGGCGCCTGCACAATAGAACCCTGCGGCCAAGTACACGGAGAAACGGGCCGGGATGAAGCAAAGCGCATGCCCGGGAAGTCAGGGAGCACAGTGCACGTCACAGTGCCCTGTGACATGCAGGGGAGGGGGGATATGATCATTAAGCATATAGGCGGGGATTTGGGGAAATGATAAGCACTGTAGCATCGGCGTCTCTGCCCCGTTCTAGGCAGAGACGCCGTCCCTCTCACCTCCCCGCTCCTGGCGCGGCGTCCTCCAGCGCTTCTCTCCCCGCTGCTTCCGGCACGCGCTCCTTCCCCGGCAGTGTGCTTAGGGCGCGCGCGCGCTCCCCCTCTCTTAAAGGGACCACGCGCGCCGTCCTAAGGAGTCCCCGGCCAATTGCCGGAGGACCTCCCATATAAAAGGCACCTCCTCCAAAATGGAGGTGCCCGAGCAATGTTGTAGCACTGTTCACTACTCTGCTTCAGCCCTCAGGTCCCGTTGCCAGTTACCTGCCAGATACCTGCCAGTCTGCTGTCTAATTCCTGCCTGATATCCTGCTACCTGCCTGCTAGCCTGAGGTCCGACGGTCTGCCTTCCAACTCCTGTCAGTCTGTCTAAGGACCAGCTTGCCCGCTCACCTGGGAGCGCACATCTTCTACCTGCCTGCTTGCCTGAGGTCCGACGGTCTGCCTTCCAACTCCTGTCAGTCTGTCTAAGGACCAGCTTGCCCGCTCACCTGGGAGCGCACATCTTCTACCTGCCTGCTTGCCTGAGGTCCGACGGTCTGCCTTCCAACTCCTGTCAGTCTGTCTAAGGAACAGCTTGCCCGCTCACCTGGGAGCGCACATCTGCTACCTGCCTGCTAGCCTACCTGGAGGCTCCGCCGTCACGTGCTGTGACCACCCACCTGTCCAGAGACTCCTGCCCGCTCACCTGGGAGCACTCATCTGCTACCTGTCTGTTGGTCTTCCTGGAGGCTCCGCCGTCACATGCTGTGACCACCCGTTTATCCAGAGACTCTCGCCTGCTCACCTGGGAGCTCAAGTCTATCATCTGCCGCCACAGGTCGTACCAATCCTTTACCCAGAGACTGCCCCGGTCACTTGCCGTGACCTCCTGCCCGCTCATCCAGAGACTGCCCCGGTCACTTGCCGTGACCTCCTGCCCATTCATCCAGAGACTGCCCCAGTCACTTGCCGTGACCTCCTGCCCGTTCATCCAGAGACTGCCCCGGTCACTTGCTGTGACCTCCTGTCCGTTCATTCAGAGACTGTCCCGGTCACCTGCTGTGACTGCCTGCCCGTCTACCCTGGTCGCCACCTGCTCCCTTACAAGGACCGCCCCCTTGTATAGTAGCTCAGAGGTTCCGCCTCCCAGACCCGTTACAAGCACATAGGCGGGGATTGCTTGGTGTCTCCCGGACGCCAAGCCTGTACAAAATAGAATTGATTAAAGCGCTTTTCTCTGCAATCAAACCTCTACTATGAACCATACATGTATGCATAGATTTACTTTTCTATACCCTGTATGCCCATAGTAGAGGTATAATAACTCCAAAGTGGTGACAGATTCCCTTTAAACTGCTTGTTTTCACCCACAAAGCTCTCCACAGTGCGGCCCCCTCCTACATCTCCCTCATTTCTGTTTATTGACCTACCCGTTCTCTACGCTCCTCATGCGATTTTCGACTAACATCCGCACTAATCCATATCTCCCACTCCCGGCTCCAAGACTTCTCCCGAGCTGCACCTATTCTTTGGAATGCTCTTCCCCAAGAAATTAGGAGTAATCACAACTTACACAGTTTTAGGCGCTCCCTAAAAACACATTTGTTTAGGGCGGCCTATCACATTCCCTAATTGACGTCCTTTTATATATTTATAGCCCATTCACTATTTCTTCAAACATAATTCTCCATCACACTCCACTGCACCCAAAAGCACTACAAATACTGGCTGGTGACGCGCTCATCCAGCTTTTATCTATCCCCCATTCCCTCAAGATGGCTGGACCATCCTTGTAAATAACACTTGCACTTTGTTTCATTCCCAGCTCATTGTAGATTGTAAGCTCTTACGAGCAGGGTTGTCGTTATTTTTGCTTAAATTATTGTAGTATCTTTAACTGTTGGCGCTATATAAATAAAGATTATTATTATTAGTACTTTGTTATTACGTGTTTAAATTAGGCCATTGGGTCATATGCTTTTACATAACATATTATATTATTCCAGTAGGCCCCATTTATGATTGTGTTTATTTTATTCTAAGATGTGTTAATTAAAATGTACTTTGTTTGAGGTACAACCCATTTAAGTTTGTTTCCATGTGAAAAGGTTCGTTCTATTTGATAAGGAAAAACTTTCTCAATTGTAGACTTTTTTTTTGATAAATACCCAGATTAGCCCACAACTTTGTCCAAGTTTGTAACTTTGGAACTCTTTGAATTTGAGTTTGACATCCCTGATATAGTGGATGGGTGCGAGAACTGCCTATTAGGGTTTGCTCACATCTGAGTATAAATACGCAGAGTGCAATGTGATAAAAAAAATCGCACTGCAATCGCACCAATGTTATTCAATGAGGCAGTGTTCATCTACGAGTTTTTCCTCAGCTGTAATCGGGTTGAAGAAAAAAATCGCAGCATGCTGCGTATGGCCACATATATTGGACGAGACTCTCCACTGCAGGTCAATGGGTGCAAGAAAAAAAACAGATGGCACATGAACTATGCGTAAGCCGTCCGTTTTTTTTCTCGCACACATCTTAAGGGAACCAGGAAATTTCATCATCCAAGTACAGTAAATTCAGAACCAGAACCCTCAGAATAGATAGATACAATACATAAATATCATATATATATATATTAGTGTTGAGCGATACCTTCCGATATCAGGAAATATCGTATCGGATTGGATCGGACCGATACTCAAAAAGTATCGGATATCGCCGATTCCGATACCGGAAACCAATGCAAGTCAATGGGACACTAATATCGGAATGAAAATAAACCCTTTCTTTCCTTGTAGGTTAATTCTACATGAAGTAAAACAACTAAGAATAATGTAGAATGTATTATGCGAAAAGCCGGCAATTCATCAGCGCATACACCGGTACCCGACAATTTACAACAGAAAGAATAGAGCTTCACACATAGATTAGATAGATAGAAACATGTCAGTCACATATATATGAAGTACAGTGACAGTGTTGGTTACTGTACTTGTCATTTAGTGTAAAGGATTTATTTAAAAAAATAATAGTGTTTTCATGCACCGTCTCTTTAAAAAAGCCGGCCGGCAATTCATCAGCGGTACCTGACAATTTATAACAGACAGAATAGAGCTTCACACATAGATTAGATAGATAGAAACATGTCAGTCACACATATAAGAAGCACAGTGACAGTGTTGGTTACTGTACTTGTCATTTAGTGTAAAGGATTTATTTAAAAAAATAATAGTGTTTTCATGCACCGTCTCTTTAAGAAAGCCGGCCGGCAATTCAGCATCTGTACCCGACAATTTATAACAGACAGAATAGAGCATCACACATAGATTAGATAGATAGAAACATGTCAGTCACATATATATGAAGTACAGTGATAGTGTTGATTACTGTACTTGTCATTTAGTGTTAAAGGATTTATTTAAAAAAATAATAGTGTTTTCATGCACCGTCTCTTTAAGAAAGCCGGCCGGCAATTCAGCATCTGTACCCGACAATTTAGAATAGACAGAATAGAGCATCACACATAGATTAGATAGATAGAAACATGTCAGTCACATTTATAAGAAGTACAGTGATAGTGTTGATTACTGTACTTGTCATTTAGTGTTAAAATAAAGGATTTATTTAAAAAAAAATTGGCGTGGGGTTCCCCTTAATTTTAGTCTCTAGCGGAGGTTAAGCAGACGGCTGGGGCAGATGTTTGAAGCCTGGGAAGGGGGTAATACCCAGGCTACTAATATCAGCCCCCAGCTGAATACCTAGCCCTTACTAGCTATTAAAATGGGGGACCCCCCCAAAAAAATGACGTGGGGTCCCCCCTATTTTAATAGCTAGCAAAGGCTAGGCAGACAGCTGGGGGCTGATATTAATAGCCCAGGAAGGGAGCCATGCATATTGGCCCCCTCCCAGGCTAGAAACACCAGCCGTCAGCCGCCCCAGAAATGGCGCATCCATAGGATGCGCCAATTCTGGCACTTAGCCTCGCTCTTCCCACTGCCCTGTAGCGGTGGCAGTGGGGTAATAGGGCTGGGGTTGATGTCAGCTTATAATGCCAGCTGACATCAAGCCCAGGTTAGTAATGGAGAGGCGTCTATAAGACACCCCCATTACTAACCCCATAGTCAAAGTTAAAAGAAAACACAAACACCCAGAATAAAGTCCTTTAATTGAAATAAAGACACAATTCTTTATTGTTCTAAATTAAACCATACTTACCATCACGCCCATTCCAGCTGAAGCCAACTGTAGCGCCGGCGTCCCTGCCCTCTGCTAGGCAGGGACGCTGTTCCCCTCACCCCTCTGCTCCGAGCCCGGCGTCCTCCTCCCGCTCTGCTGGCAGCGCGCGCTCCTTCCCGGCCACTGTGCTTAGGGCGCGCGCTCCCTCCCTCTTAAAGGGGCCGCGCGCGCCGTCCTAAGGAGTCCCCGGCCAATGGCCGGAGGACTTCACCATATATAAGGCACCTCCTCCAAAATGGAGGTGCCCGAGCAATGTTGTTGCACTGTTC
The DNA here is from genome assembly GCF_046119375.1 of Phyllobates terribilis. Taxonomy (NCBI): domain Eukaryota; kingdom Metazoa; phylum Chordata; class Amphibia; order Anura; family Dendrobatidae; genus Phyllobates; species Phyllobates terribilis. The sequence continues at coordinate 12,954,024 of NW_027362761.1, read as the reverse complement.
ACTACTCTGCTTCAGCCCTCAGGTCCCGTTGCCAGTTACCTGCCAGTTTGCTGTCTGATTCCTGCCTGACATTCCTCCTACCTGCTTGCTAGCCTGAGGTCCGACGGTCTGCCTACCGACTCCTGTCAGTCTGTCTAAGGACCAGCTTGCCCGCTCACCTGGGAGCGCTCCTCTGCTACCTGCCTTCTAGCCTGAGGTCCGACGGTCTGCCCTCCAACTCCTGTCAGTCTGTCTATGGACCAGCTTGCCCGCTCACCTGGGAGCGCACATCTGCTACCTGCCTGCTAGCCTACCTGGAGGCTCCGCCGTCACGTGCTGTGACCACCTGCCATTCCAGAGACTCCTGCCCGCTCACCTGGGAGCGCACATCTGTTACCTGCCTGCTAGCCTACCTGGAGGCTCCGCTGTCACGTGCTGTGACCACCTGCTATTCCAGAGACTCTCGCTTGCTCACCTGGGAGCACACATCTACCATCTGCCTGCTAGCCTACCTGGAGGCTCTGCCATCACAGGTCGTGCCTACCCTTTACCCAGAGACTGCCCCGGTCACTTGCCGTGACCTCCTGCCCGTTCATCCAGAGATTGCCCCGGTCACTTGCCGTGACCTCCTGCCCGTTCATCCAGAGACTGCCCCGGTCACTTGCCGTGACCTCCTGCCCGTTCATCCAGAGACTGCCCAGGTCACTTGCCGTGACCTCCTGCCCGTTCATCCAGAGACTGCCCCGGTCACTTGCCGTGACCTCCAGCCCGTTCACTCAGAGACTGCCCCGGTCACCTGCTGTGACTACCTGCCCGTCTTCCCTGGTCGCCACCCGCTCCCTTACAAGGACCGCCCCCTTGTATAGTAGCTCAGAGGTTCCGCCTCCCAGACCCGTTACAGTTTGCTCGGGCCATGGAACCCGGTGGCACCCAAGCTCCCTCACTCTCGGACCTGTGTCATGAACTGTCCCGTCAGAGGTCCCAATAGGAGTCCATCCTGGGTCACCTGCGGAATGTCAATACTCGCCTGGACACTCTGACTGCTCCACCAGCAACCACCGCCAGAGCCATGACTCGCAATCCGGCAGCTCCACTGCCCACCAATACTATGGTATCCTACCCCGGACCCCGGCTTTCTGCACCTCCTCGCTTCGGAGGCGACTCCGCTCAGGCTCGGGGCTTTATAAATCAGTGCACCCTGCACTTTGATCTCCTGTCCCACCAGTTTAACTCCGACCGGGCCAAAATTGCCTTCATTATGTCCCATCTCACCGGGGAGGCCCTGGCCTGGCTAAATCCTCTATGGGAGAGAGGAGACCCCCTGGTGTCCGACCTGTCAGCCTTTCTCACGGCTTTCCGGAAAGTCTTCGACGAACCTGGACGGAAGACCTCATCCGCATCATCTCTGCTACGCCTCCGTCAGGGAAGTCTCACCGTGGGCCAATATGCCATACGGTTCCGTACCCTTGCCTCGGAGCTGGCCTGGGATAACGACGCTTTGGTATCTGTCTTCTGGGAGGGTCTGTCCGGCCGTATTAAAGATGAACTTGCCGGTCGAGACATTCCTACCACTCTCGATGACCTAATAACTCTTGCCACCCGGATTGACCTACGGTTCCAGGAGCGTGCCAAAGAAGTCACCCGTGAGAGGAGGTTTCCACGTCTAGCTCCTACTTTTCAGAAATCCGTCACTCCCTCCGTTTCTCCCCAGGTACACTCTCCTGAGCCTATGCAGGTCGACCAGACCAAGATGGTCAAAACCCGTCAGGACTTACGCCGTGCCGAGGGGAGCTGCTTCTACTGTGGCAGTAAGGAGCACCGGATCCGTACCTGCCCGGAGAGGTCGGGAAACGCCTGTGTCTAGGTTCGCTCAGAGAGGTCGACCTAGACTAGAATAAATCCTCTCCATCTCTGCTGCTGTCAGTCTCAATTATCTGCGGGGAGAATCGTTATTTCGAACTAGCCCAACTTGACTCTGGAGCGGCCGGGAATCTTATTTCACAGGCCCTGGTAGAAAAATACCGCATTCCCACCAAACCTCTGGCTATACCATTATCTGTCGCTGCTGTGGATGGGGGCCTCTTACCACGTCCCATCCAACTAATCACCGAATCCGTAACTCTGCAGGTGGGAATGCTGCATTCTGAGAGCATCTCTTTTCATGTTCTGCCTGGACTCTCTCACGCCCTCTTACTAGGTCTACCTTGGCTCCAGAGACATGCACCCGTGCTTGACTGGCAGACCGGAGAAGTCCTTCGCTGGGGACAGGACTGTCATAAGACTTGTTTGGTTCCTGTTCATCCCGCCCGTCCTTCTCCTACCCCAACTAATCTACCTGGACTTCCGATTCCCTATTGGTCATTTGCTGATGTCTTTAATAAAAAGGAGGCAGAGACATTACCCCCTCATAGACCATACGACTGTCCTATCGACCTGTTACCCGGTACTACGCCTCCCTGTGGGCGTATTTACCCATTGTCCGCTGCTGAGACCCGGTCGATGTCCGAATATATTGAGGAGAATTTGGCCAGGGGATTCATCCGGAAATCTACCTCCCCGGCGGGAGCAGGCTTCTTTTTCGTAAAAAAGAAGGACGGCTCTCTCCGTCCCTGTATAGACTATAGAGGCCTTAACCAGATCACGGTGAAGAATAAGTACCCCCTTCCGCTCATTCCCGAATTATTTGATCGTCTGAGTGGGGCTAGAATCTTCACCAAACTGGACCTCCGTGGGGCGTACAACCTGGTCCGTATCCGTCAAGGGGATGAATGGAAGACTGCATTCAACACCCGGGACGGCCACTATGAATATCTGGTAATGCCCTTTGGTCTCTGTAACGCTCCTGCCGTCTTTCAAGAGTTGGTCAATGACATCTTCCGGGACCTTCTCTACTCCTGCGTAGTGGTGTACCTGGACGACATCTTGGTCTTCTCTCCGGATCTCCAGACTCACCGGAGAGACGTTCGTCAGGTCCTGCTCAGGCTCAGGCAGGATCACCTCTTCGCTAAATATGAGAAGTGCCTCTTTGAGCAGACCTCGCTTCCGTTTTTGGGCTACATTATTTCTCAGACCGGCCTTCGAATGGATCCAGAGAAGCTGTCTGCCATCGAGAAATGGCCCCGACCGGAGGGGTTGAAGGCCATCCAGCGGTTCCTGGGCTTCGCCAACTACTACCGCCTCTTCATACCGCACTTCTCTTCCCGGACTGCCCCAATTTCCGCGCTCACCCGTAAGGGCACTAATCCCAGAGAGTGGCCGCCCGAAGCAGAGGAGGCCTTTCTTTCCTTAAAACAGGCCTTCTCTTCCGCCCCGGTGCTGCATCGCCCAGATGGCAACAAGCAGTTCTTCCTGGAGGTTGACGCCTCCTCCTCTGGAGCCGGAGCGGTACTTACCCAAAAATCATCTTCCGGGAGAATGGTAACTTGTGGCTTCTTCTCCAAACTCTTCTCCTCTTCTGAGCGCAACTATTCCATAGGAGATCGAGAGTTATTGGCCATCAAGCTGGCATTGGAGGAGTGGCGTTACCTGCTCGAAGGGGCTCTTCACCCGGTAATAATTTACACTGACCACAAGAACTTGGCTTACCTCCAGCATGCCCAGAGACTTAACCCGCGCCAAGCTCGGTGGTCCTTGTTTTTTGCTCGCTTTGATTTTATTCTTCATTTTCGCCCGGCTGACAAAAACATCAAGGCGGACGCCTTGTCCCGATCCTTTCTGGTGTCTGATCTCGAGGAGGAACCGAAACACATCATCGATCCCGCCAGAGTAATGCAGGTGGCTCCCGTGAGTCTAAATCGTCTCCCTCCCGGTAAGACGTTCGTATCAGTACCTGATCGGGAGAAGATCCTACACTGGGGTCACTCGTCTAAACTAGCTGGCCACGCCGGTCAGAAAAAGACCCTCCAGCTTATTACCCGGCACTACTGGTGGCCTACCCTGCACAAGGACGTAATAGACTTTGTTTCTACCTGTGTGTCCTGCGCCCGCAACAAGGTTCCGAGACATCTGCCAGCCGGTCGCCTCCTTCCGCTCCCAGTACCTGCTGCCCCCTGGCAGCATATAGCAATGGACTTTATAACTGATCTCCCCGTCTCTGCCGGTTGTACGGTCATTTGGGTGGTCGCTGACCGCTTTTCCAAGATGGCTCATTTCGTTCCCCTGCCAGGCCTTCCGTCTGCACCCGAGCTGGCTAAAGACTTTATCCGCCACATCTTCCGTCTTCATGGCCTGCCCCTCCACATCGTGTCGGATCGTGGGGTACAGTTCACCTCACGCTTCTGGAGAGCCACTTGTAAACTGCTAGATGTCACCCTGGACTTCTCCTCCACTTACCACCCACAGTCTAATGGTCAAGTGGAGCGGATCAATCAGAACCTGACCAGTTACCTCCGGCACTTCGTTAATGCCCACCATTCAGACTGGGTGGATCTCCTGCCATGGGCCGAATTTTTTTACAACAATCACGAGAGCGAATCTTCCTCCAAATCCCCGTTTTTTGTTGTCTTCGGTCAGCATCCTCGGATCCCATTTCCCGTCTCCACCTCGGTGGACAATCCGGCTGCGGAATCTCTTGTTAACAAATTTTCCTCCATATGGGAGAGTACCCCATCCGCACTCCTTCTGTCATCCGAGCGTATGAAAAGACATGCTGACAAAAAACGTCTGGATCCTCCTCAATTCAGTCCAGGGGATAAGGTCTGGCTCTCGTCCAAGTATGTCCGGCTCAAGATTCCTTCCTATAAGTTAGGGCCTCGGTTCATCGGTCCTCTGGAGGTCATCAGTCAGATCAACCCGGTGGCCTATAAATTGAAACTCCCGGCCAACTTGCGGATCCCTAACTCCTTCCATGTATCTCTCCTCAAACCTGTGGTACTTAACTCTTTTTCCAAGTCTACAGGTACGCCTCCTGCTCCGGTTTCCGCTGAAAACGAGTTTGAGGTAGAGAACATTCTGGCCACCAAAAGGGTAAGAGGGAAGACCTTTTTTCTAGTGGGAGCCCCAGGAGAACATCCATGCCCCTCTCATCCTAGCTAAATTTCTCTCTGGCCTAAAAAAGGGGGGGCCTAAAGGGGGGGTACTGTAGCGCCGGAGTCCCTGCCCTCTACTAGGCAGGGACGCTGTTCCCCTCACCCCTCTGCTCCGAGCCTGGCGTCCTCCTCCCGCTCTGCTGGCAGCGCGCGCTCCTTCCCGGCCACTGTGCTTAGGGCGCGCGCGCGCTCCCTCCCTCTTAAAGGGGCCGCGCGCGCCGTCCTAAGGAGTCCCCGGCCAATGGCCGGAGGACTTCACCATATATAAGGCACCTCCTCCAAAATGGAGGTGCCCGAGCAATGTTGTTGCACTGTTCACTACTCTGCTTCAGCCCTCAGGTCCCGTTGCCAGTTACCTGCCAGTTTGCTGTCTGATTCCTGCCTGACATTCCTCCTACCTGCTTGCTAGCCTGAGGTCCGACGGTCTGCCTACCGACTCCTGTCAGTCTGTCTAAGGACCAGCTTGCCCGCTCACCTGGGAGCGCTCCTCTGCTACCTGCCTGCTAGCCTGAGGTCCGACGGTCTGCCCTCCAACTCCTGTCAGTCTGTCTATGGACCAGCTTGCCCGCTCACCTGGGAGCGCACATCTGCTACCTGCCTGCTAGCCTACCTGGAGGCTCCGCCGTCACGTGCTGTGACCACCTGCCATTCCAGAGACTCCTGCCCGCTCACCTGGGAGTGCACACCTGTTACCTGCCTGCTAGCCTACCTGGAGGCTCCGCTGTCACGTGCTGTGACCACCTGCCATTCCAGAGACTCTCGCTTGCTCACCTGGGAGCACACATCTACCATCTGCCTGCTAGCCTACCTGGAGGCTCTGCCATCACAGGTCGTACCTACCCTTTACCCAGAGACTGCCCCGGTCACTTGCCGTGACCTCCTGCCCGTTCATCCAGAGACTGCCCCGGTCACTTGCCGTGACCTCCTGCCCGTTCATCCAGAGACTGCCCCGGTCACTTGCCGTGACCTCCAGCCCGTTCACTCAGAGACTGTCCCGGTCACCTGCTGTGACTACCTGCCCGTCTTCCCTGGTCGCCACCCGCTCCCTTACAAGGACCGCCCCCTTGTATAGTAGCTCAGAGGTTCCGCCTCCCAGACCCGTTACACCAACAATCTCCTGCAATAAAAGAAAAATAATAAACCAACATCATCCTTACCTTTCCATGGTTCCCACGACGGCTCCAGCTCTGCTACATTGAGATGACAGGCTGGACCGCAGCAGAACGCTGCCATCCAGCCTGTCATCCCGCAGACACTGAGAAGCGCAGGCATGCTTGCGCTCCTCAGTGTCTCGCTGTGACGGCATCCAGATGAGCCGACAATGAACTCGGCTCACCTCATGCACGTCACTGACAGCGTGGGAGAATTCTCACGCTGAAGCGCTGAGTGCAGGAGAATTTTCCCACGCTGTCAGTGACGTGCATGAGGTGAGCCGAGTTCATTGGACATGACCTCACCTCATGCACGTCACTGACAGCGTGGGAAAATTCTCCTGCACTCAGCGCTTCAGCGTGAGAATTTCCGCACGCTGTCAGTGACGTGCATGAGGTGAGCTCATGTCCAATGAACTCAGCTCACTTCCTGTACGTCACTGACAGCGTGGGAGAATTCTCACGCTGAAGCGCTGAGTGCAGGAGAATTTTCCCACGCTATCAGTGACGTGCATGAGGTGAGCTGAGTTCATTGGACATGAACTCGGCTCATCTTTATGCCGTCACAGAGAGACACTAAGGAGCAAGCATGCCTGCGCTTCTCAGTGTCTGCGGGATGACAGGCTGGATGGCAGCGTTCTGCTGCGGTCCAGCCTGTCATCTCGATGTAGCAGAGCTGAAGCTGTCGTGGGATCCATGGGAAGGTAAGGATGAGGTTGGTTTATTATTTTTCTTTTATTGCAGGAGATCGTTGGCTTCAGCTGGAATGGGCGTGATGGTAAGTATAGTTTAATTTAGAACAATAAAGAATTGTGTCTTTATTTCAATTAAAGGACTTTATTCTGGGTGTTGTGTTTTTTTTAAATACTTTACTAGAAATTCATGGTGGTCATGTCTAATATTGGCGTGACCCCATGAATTTCGGGCTTAGGGCCAGCTGATAATGCCAAGCTGGCCTTAACCCCTTTATTACCCAGTGAGCCACCGCACCAGGGCCCTGGATGAGTTGGGTACAGCGCCAGAAGATGGCGCTTCTATGAACGCGCCATTTTCCGGGGCGGCTGCAGACTGCAATTTGCAGCGGGTGGGGCCCAGAAAGCTTGGGCCTCCCTGCGCTGCGGATTCCAGCCCCCAGCTGCCTAGTTGTACCTGGCTGGACACAAAAATAGGGCGAAGCCCCACGTATTTTTTTTTTAAATTATTTCATGAAATTCATGAAATAATTAAGAAAAAAAGGGCTTCCCTATATTGTTATGTCCGGCCAGGTACAAATAGGCAGCTGGTTGTTGGGGGCAGCCCGTTCCTGCCTGCTGTACCTGGCTGGACACAAATATAGTGCGAAGCCCCACGTCAATTTTTTTAAAATTATTTCATGAAATAATTTTTTAAAAAAAGGGCTTCCCTATATTGTCGTGTCCGGCCAGGTACAAATAGGCAGCTGGTGGTTGGGGGCAGCCCGTTCCTGCCTGCTGTACCTGGCTGGACACAAATATAGGACGAAGCCCCACATCAATTTTTTTTAAATTATTTCATGAATTTTCTGAAATAATTTAAAAAAAATTGACGTGGGGCTTTGCACTATATTTGGGTCCAGCCAGGTACAGCAGGCAGGAACGGGCTGCCCCCAACCACCAGCTGCCTATTTGTACCTGGCCGGACACAACAATATAGGGAAGGCCTTTTTTTCTTTATTATTTCATGAATTTAATGAAATAATTAAAAAAAAAAATACGTGGAGCTTCGCCCTATTTTTGTGTTCAGCCAGGTACAACTAGGCAGCTGGGGGCTGGAATCCGCAGCGCAGGGAGACCCAAGCTTTCTGGGACCCCCCCCCCCGCTGCAAATTGCAGTCCGCAGCCGCCCCGGAAAATGGCGCGTTCATAGAAGCTGAATGCTGTACCTGGCTGGCATACAAAAATATGGCAAAGCCCACGTCAAAATTTTTGGGAAAAATTAATTAAAAAATAGATAATAATTTAGGGACTGCATCTTTATTAACTCATCAAATGTCATTTAGTGTTAAAATAAAGGATTTATTTTAAAAAAAAATGGCGTGGGATCCCCCATAATTTTAGTCTCTAGCGGAGGTTAAGCAGACGGCTGGGGAAGATGTTTGAAGCCTGGGAAGGGGGTAATACCCACGGATCTTCCCAGACTACTAATATCAGCCCCCAGCTGAATACCTAGCCTTTACTAGCTATTAAAATGGGGGACCCCCCCAAAAAAATGACGTGGGGTCCCCCCAATTTTAATAGCTAGCAAAGGCTAGGCAGACAGCTGGGGGCTGATATTAATAGCCCAGGAAGGGAGCCATGAATATTGGCCCCCTCCCAGGCTAGAAACACCAGCCGTCAGCCGCCCCAGAAATGGCACTTAGCCTCGCTCTTCCACGCTGCCTTGGTGCGGTGGCAGGGGGTAATAGGGCTGGGGTTCATGTCAGCGCCAGTTGCCATGAAGCCCAGGTTAGTAATGATGGGCGTCTATAAGACACCCCCATTACTAACCTACAAAGTGTTAAAAAGAAAAAAGAAAAAACACACTACACCCAGAAAAAAATAATTTATTTGAAATAAAACACACCATTTTATTTAATTCTTAGTTTACTAAAAAAAAAAATAGTTACCTGTCCACGTTCCTGCGCTGATCTCCCATGCACAGCTGTCACATCTGGAGATGGTGACAGCTGTGCATGGCTGCTGTAAGCTCACACTGCCGGGAACACGTCCGCTCCCGGCAGCGGAAGCCCCTGACTGAGGTCAGCGCTGCTCCGGAGACCTCCTTTACGGCACTGCTGTACCGTGGGAATTTCTCACGATACAGCAGGGCCGTAAAGGAGCTAACCGGAGCAGCGCTGCCTGAACTCCGGCGAACCCGCTTATGCAATGACGGGGCTGCTTTACGGCCCCATCATTCTAGCGGCGGCAGCGGTTCAGAGCGGTCACATTCTATGTGGCTGCGCTGAACTGGAGATCTTCGTGGGACAATCGTGGACTACTACGGAGGGGTATGGATAAGGTTGTGGTTTATTATTTTATATTTTATTACAGGAGATCGATGGCTTCGGGGAATTAGGTGTCTAGGTGAGTATAGGTGTAGTTTTTTATTTTTTACTTTATTTTAGCTGGCGGGGACAGGTAATGTATGAACTAATTTCTTTTAGGTAACCACTGGCCACCAATGACATGTATTTAACATTTATTGGGGACACAGTAGGGCAATTTAAATAGCAGGATCAGGCTGATGGGAACTACTGCTCCCATCGAGCTGATCCTGCTGGCACGAGTGGACGGGGGACAGACATAGGCCGATGGGAGTAGTAGTGTCACATCGGCCTATGTCTGCCTGCACGCGCACACCCGCAGACATCGCACAGACACCGCGCACACCCGCACACATCGCACAGACACCGCGCACACCCGCACACACTCGCAGACATCGCACAGACACCGCGCACACCCGCAGACATCGCACAGACACCGCACACACCCGCACACACTCGCAGACATCGCACAGACACCGCGCACACCCGCAGACATCGCACAGACACCGCGCACACCCGCACACATCGCACAGACACCGCACACACCAATCATGACGGGTCTGGGAGGTGAGGCTGATCTGTGCGGCCGTGGGAAAGTTCATGTGAGTTCATGCAGTCAAGCATGAACTCATATGAACCCTCTGAGGGCAACGCGGCGACTTCAAATAAACAGCTGATCGGCATCACCTGATACCTCAGCTGTTCATTTGAAATATCCGGCGGGAAAGCACAGAACGGGAAAGCCGGCGGTGAAGTCTTTTCACTGCCGGCTTCCCCGCCCGGGTCCTTCGCTCTCCGCTCCTTGGTGCTGTGCTCCCCGCCCGGTCCTAACTTACGATCGGGATGGGAGGTGGCGAGGGGAGCGGAGGATCGGCGTGGGAGGCTGCGGGGAAGCAGTATGGGGCTGTGTGATTATTTAAAAGCCGGCGGCTTTTTACCGCCCGCCGGCTTTTAAACAATCAGGAGAATTCTCTCACGCTGGGATGGCGTTCTGATGACAGGCTGGATCTCAGCTGAGCTCTGCCATCCAGCTTGTCATCCTTCAGAGACACTGCAGAGCGCAGGCATTATGGGAACTTCCGATTCCGGTATTCGATATTGTAAAAGTATCGGAATTAAGTATCGGAATTCCGATACCGCGAATATCGGCCGATACCCGATATTTCAGTATCGGAATGCTCAACACTAATATATATGTATATATAATATATATATATATCTTCACAAACACCCTAAATATAATAAACCTTGACAGCTGTCTTACCAAACATGCAGAAGATCTCAGAACGGGGCTGAAGAAAGAGATGATTAATAATTCTTTTAAACCTTATAATAAAATGAATTATTGGCTAAGAGGTAACTTGGATTATATTGTTAATGAGAAAATAAGAAAATGTTAATTATGCATCACATGTCACAAAAATAGAATGTACTAATAAACATATTTATCAGCTATTCTCAGGATAGGTGATAAATGTCTGATCGTTGAGGCCCTCACAATCTCTTGGCTGCAGGGAGGAGTATGAATGAAGTGGCGATGGAGCAAGCAGCTCCATTCAAACTTATTGGGATGTACAGAACAACCTGGCATTTTACAGCGACAAAGAAATGTTGCTTTTTTTAGTCAACTAGCATCCAAGAAGAGGTGCCACGTTTCTGGCTTGGACAAGTGTGCATTAGAGTAGATCAGTAGATTCAATGTTAAAGCAAACCTTAAAGGAGATGTCCTGTGAACAAAGTGCACTTTAATCAATAGGTCTTGGAATAAAAATAAATTTCACAATTGGATGTACTGTATTAAAAAAATGTCCTTGTGCTGAGATAAATCTTATAACTATGCCCCTGCTATGTACTGTGTAATGGCTGTGTCTGACCATGCAGAGACAACACAAAAGAGAGTACACAGACATTACAGCATGGGATCACTGCTGTTGGACTCTGTGAGAAAAAAACATTTCCCTGCCTGGTTACAAACTTGTTTTGCATCAGGCTGTGTGCCCACTATGCGTGTTTTAAGCGTTTCCGCAGCGGCAAAAACGCTGCAGAAACGCTTAAAAAAACGCTTGGTAGAAGGCCTGCCATGTTCCCCAATGATAATCCGCATGTGCTGTGCACATGCTGCGGAGATTTCCGCTGCGGATTATCATTGCGGAAAAAAACACTGCACTACCAATTATTTTGCGGAAGTGCTGCGTTTTCGCCGCCATTGACTTGCATTAGGACGCGCCAATTCCGCAAGACTGCATCTGTACTTGCGTAATTGGCACGTTCTAATGTGCGGATGGTACCCGGGTGTGGAGGACAGGAGACTCTCCTCCGGACCCAGGTACCATTAAAAGCTGTAAAAAAAGAATAAAATAAAAAATAAAGATTATATTCACCTTCCGACGGCCCCCGGACTCCTTCACTGTGCTTGCCTACAGATCGCGCAGGACTGAAGGACCTGCGCTGATGTCACAGTCATGTGACGGCAGGTCCTTCAGTACAGGGCAACGCGATCTGCCGGCAGCCAGCACAGGAGCGCTGCAAGACTGCAGGGGCCATCCGAAGGTAAGTATAGGTTAATTTTTTATTTTTTGACATTCTCTCGGGTCACACTATATAAATGCATGCCGGTTGCATGGATTTATATAGTGCGACCGAGTTGTCAAGCACTTTCCAAGTGATGCTAAAATCACTTGGAAAGCGCTTGTCAACCCGCATGCGGAAATGCATGTGAAGAACGCTTCATTTCCGCATGTCCCTGGCAGGAAAACGCATGTACAATCCGCATACGTTTTTTTCTGCCAGGGAGATGCAGAAACGCTCAGGAAAAAATCCTGAGCATTTCTGCATCGTAGGCACATAGCCTCACAGAAAAAAATCAGCTGTGATCCCAAGCTGTTCTGTCTGTATACTCTATTTTGCGTCTTCCCCTGCCCAGGAGTTATGGTATATTCAACCATTTTCCTGCACGGTCAAACACAGTACAAAGCATGGGCACATTTATAAGATTAACTCTGGAAAAGAACATTTTTTTAACACATCCAATTGTGGAACTTATTTTATTCTAAGATCAATTAAAATCGACTTTGTGGGACAAGACCATTAAAGTGCACCTGTCAGCAGGATTGTGCTTAGTAAACCACATACACTGTCAGGTGGGCGACATTACACTGAGTAAAATGATACCTTTGTTGATTAAATCCATCCAGTGGTTCTTTTATAATCTTTATTTTAATTTCTGTCATAATGATATGCTCGTGCTTCGGGGCGGAACTTTAGGGAGGGGCTGTAACTGGTGCTCTCATTATGTATGCCTATCACTGGCCTCTGACAGGTCACTGTGCTTTCAGTGACCTGCCTGCTATTTTAAATACTGCCTGTGTAATTTCTGTGGCAGTGAAAATTTACATCCCCCAAAATGGCCGCCGCCGCCCGCGCATGCGCAATAGCATATTTTGGTTGCCGAGAGGTTCTACTGCGCATGCACGGGCGCCATTTTACTTTTGGAAAAAGAATTTGGGTGCAGCAATATAGCGCCGCGCATGCGCAGTAGCATCTCTCGGCAATCGAGAAATGCTACTGCGCAAGCTCGGGTGGCGGGGGCCATATTGGTGCAAGCAAGTTTCTTTTTCCTCTAGCAAAATGGTGCCCGCGCATGTGCAGTAGCAGTACTGCACATGCACGGGCACCATTTTGCTAAAGGAAAAAGAAACTTGCTTGCACGAAATTCTTTTTCCAAAAGCAAAATAGCGCCCGCGCGTGCGCAGTGGCATCTCTCGGCAACCGAAAGATGCTACTGCGTATGCGCGAGCGGTGGCAGCCATTTTAGTGATGTTAATTTTCACTTTGCCACAGAAATTACAAAGGCAGTATTTAAAATAGTAGGAAGGTCACTGTAAGCACAGAGATAGGCATACATAATGAGAGCACCAGTTACAGCCCCTCCCTAAAGTCCCGCCCCTAAGCACGAGCATATCATTATGGCAGAAATGAAAATAAAGATTATAAAAGAACCATTGGACAGATTTCATCAACCAAGCTATCATTTTACTCAGTGTAATGGTGCCCACCTGACAGTGTATGTGGTTTACTAAGCACAATCCTGCTGACAGGTGCGCTTTAAGTTTGTTTTCATATGAAAAGGTTCATCGTTATATTTGATCAGGGAAAATTTCCTCAATTTCAGACATTGTTTAAATAAATATCAAGGTTGGCACACAACTTTGTCCAAGTTTGTAACTTTGGCACTCTGTGTATTTGAGTTTGACATCCCTGACAAAGTGGATGGGTGCGAGAATTGCCTATTAGGGTTCGCTCAAATATGAGTATTAATACGCAGAGTGCAATGTGATAAAAAATCGTACTGCACTCGCACCAATGTTATTCAATGAGGCAGTGTTCATCTGCGAGTTTTTCCTCAGCTGGTTGAGGAATAAATCGCAGCATGTTACGTATGGCCATGTATAATGGACGAGACTCTCCAATGCAAGACAATGGGTGCGAGAAAAAAAATAGGCGGCACATGAACTACGTATGCTGTCCATTTCTTGCCTGCCTCTTCCCGATTGCCCTGGTGCGGTGGCAATCGGGGTAATGTTAGTTGGGGTTGATGTAAAAAATCACAGCTGGCATCAAGCCCTGGGGCTGGTAATGGAGAGGTATCTATCAGACATCCCCATTACTAACCCAGTAATCAAAAATAAAAACATACACAAAAATACTTTATTAGAAAAAACACTCCCCCACACTTTCCCTGATTCTCTAATTTATTTAAAAAAACAGTCATGTTGGGCCGCCGAAGTCCACAAATGGAAACCTGAAAAACATAAAAAAAGACAACTAAAGACAAGACACTGTCTCTCGTTCATCAATTTATTTGAAAAAATATTCCCACGCAGTTTCGACATAGTCCATGGCATTTCCTGAACCTGGCCCTAGCGGCTGTAAATAGTAGTAACGTTACCACTAATCACAGACGCCGGGTACTAATGTCAATGCTCATCAGAGTTGCCAGCTCCCGCTTTGCTCTGTGAGACCCGGCGCCTCTGAACAGCGGGAACATCAGTAACTATACTGCTCATTACAGTCGCCTGGTCTAGTGAAACGCAGTGGGACCCGGAGTGACTGCTGCTATAGCCTATGGAACTTCGTTCCCTTAATGAGTCTCCATAGCTTTTGGATGTCGGATTTGGTTGTGGGGATGCCATGAACAATGTCGGACCTGCATGGGAGCTTTTTGTTTTCTAAAAAATTGGTGAACGAGGAACAGTGTCTTGTCTTTCTTCCTCTCTTTTTATATTTTTCAAGTATCCATTTATGGACTACGGCAGATTCGGTGGACTTCAGCAGACCTGCATGGCTATTTTTTTTTTTAATAAATTGGTGAACCAGAGAAAGTGTGGGGGAGTGTTTTTTCAAATATAGTATTTTTGTGTGTGCGTTTTTATTTTTGATTACTGGGTTAGTAATGGGGGTGTCTGATAGACACATCTCCATTACTTACCCCTGGGCTTGATGCCAGATTTGATTTTTTACAAATCACAGCTGACATTAACACAAACTACCAATACCTCAATTGCCACCGCACCAGAGCAATCGGGAAGAGCCAAGCAAATTGCCAGAATTGGCGCATCTAATGTGATGCACCACTTCTGGGGCGGCTGCGGGCTGACATTTTTAGGCTGGGAAGGCACCAATAACCAGTGACCTTCCCAGCCTGATAATATCAGCTCACAGCTGTTTTATCTTTTGCTGGTTATCAGAAATAGAGGGGACTCCTAGTAGTTTTTTTTAATTATTAATTAGGTTAAACAAGGCTATACACCCTTTAGTTCCACATGAAAGGCATTAAAGGGTTCAAGTTTATTATATGTAGTGGGCTTGTGAAATTATATATCTACAGGACATCTATCTATATGTTTATTAGTTTTGTAAACTAGTTTTAAGTTACATAGAGCATTATAGTATGTAAAAGATTGTTAAAAACGCATTGCATACGGATAGCATATGCATGTTATATGGATGCTAGGCAAGAAAAAAATTGGACACTTGCATGACATGTTGAGTGACATAAGCCTGACACTCGGCAACTTTTCTGACTGACAATCTGAGCGATTTTATATACGCAGATGTGAGCACTCCCTTACAGATTAGTGCATGCTTTGATGCTTCCTACAAGGTCTGTGTGGAAAATCGCTCACATGCATTAGACTACAAATGGACTGAAAACAAATTTGTGTGAACATAATCCTAATCTGTCTGAGATGATTTAGTAAATCCTGCTTTGAGCAGGGGGTTGGACCAGATGACCCAGGAGGTCCCTTCCAACTCTACCATTCTATGATTCTATGATTCTGCCTCATTATATCTTGCCCACTCTAATCTTACTATTGAAGTTTGTGCTTATGAGTCTAAAAGCCCCATAAATGTTGTGGGAAAGTGGTCTGAAACCAACAGTTTTGGTTGAACTGGTAGACCATCTAATGTGTATGGGGCCTCCCAAAGGTTTCGCAATAGATGATGTTGGGGCGAGGGTATGGGAAGGGTGAAACATGTTAAATTTTATCGCTTAATCCTTTAATAATCTTTTCTCCTAGGAGACAAGCAGCTGACAGATGTCTAGCAGTAGCTTACCCCTTCTCTTTTCATTGAGAACACATGCATGCTCAGCAGATCCGAGGAGTCAGAAGAAATACCTGTTGTAGAAAAAAGAGATCAGGCAACAGCTCTCTAGGCTAACAATATTTACTGATTAATATGAAAGATTACTAAATTATCAATGGTTTATGCCAATTTATAATCTAGCCAGCCTATATATAATAAATCCTTCCTTGCCGCTTGTGCGTGGGATCTCAAAGTGATCTCCCCAAATCATAAAATTGATAAGACATTTATTTCTGTGAAAGAGAAAAGACTAAGACTATGTTTACATGCTGCTTTTTTGCTGCTTTTTTTTTTGGCAGCCAAAACCTGCTCTCTTCGAAGTAAAAAAACTGCAGACAAAACGCATTTTTTGCTGCTTTTCTGGATGCTTTTTTTCTGCACTTTTCAGGATCCCAAAATTCAGCTTTGC
The DNA here is from genome assembly GCF_046119375.1 of Phyllobates terribilis. Taxonomy (NCBI): domain Eukaryota; kingdom Metazoa; phylum Chordata; class Amphibia; order Anura; family Dendrobatidae; genus Phyllobates; species Phyllobates terribilis. Next base: position 12,937,770 of record NW_027362761.1, on the reverse strand, counting down.
TTCTGTGGCACCCCAGGAGTCTGGTTTTCCACAGTAATGTAATGTTATGTCTGAGAGCAGGTGGGAGGTCCTTTGGTCAGGGATCCTGTGCATGCCACACCTCCTGCCCAGTCTTGGGAGGGGAAGAACTTCCCCTGTATAAACCCTGGGCTGAGGCAGGGTTAGTCAGTCAAGGAGAGTAGAGACAAGAAACAGTCACAGGAAGAAACAGCAGAAGCTCAGTGGGAGCAATACTACTACAAGTCAGGGGCTGGCAGCTGCAGAGCTCGCCCTGACTGAGAAGCTTTCTTACCGGACCCGGCGTCCGAGGCTGTGGGGACTAACTCTTACCCAGCAGCAGAAGCCGACTGGCAGGGGATTTCAGGTCCTCAGGCCCAGAAACCCGAAGGCACGGTCACACGCGTGGGACCAGCACCGCCATCGTGGAGCGGAAGCCATTAGAAGGCCCCGAGTCACCGGCCATACGGGTGAGCACCACACGGTACACTCAGGGACGTGGGCTACTTATATCCGCTTCTAGCAAGGTAGCCAGAAGAGTGCAGTCAGTTTGGGAGGCCTACAACTCCGCCTGGCCAGGGGAGATCCCATCTGCTCAAGGACTGACCAGGCCCCGTTCACTAGCAAGTACTCCGGGAGGGTCTATCGTTGTTACCAGTAAAGACCCTGAATTACACCGCACCGTCTCTGAGTGGTTCCTGCTACCCCCATCATCCACATCTGCTGCCCTGAGGCCATACCCCTCCCGTTGGGGGTTATACCATCTACGCTGCACCATCCATCCACCGGCCTCAGCGGACTGTCCTGCAGCGGCAGCTCCATAGCTGCATTCAACGGGTGGCGTAGTCGTCCTGCATCTACCGCTGTTACATCGCCGCTCAGTTTGACTCCCTGGGCACGGACCGGGTCACCGCCACGAGACTACAACCCTCAAGAGATCCGGCTCCGGGTAAGCTCCCGCGTGCGCAACGCAGCGCGACACAGGCTCAGGGGCGCGTCAACTTTGGCGTAGTCGGCAGGATTTCGTGCCCGCAACCACCGGGTACTGCGTGCCTGAAAAAGAGACTTTTCAAACTTACCTGTGGTGAAGATTCCCGCCATCCGGCGCCATCTTCAGCCTTCTTCCCGCCATCGGTGAAGTTTCCCGCCATCCGGCGCCATCTTCTGCCCTCTTCCCGCCATCCGTGGAGTTTTCCCGCCATTGGACGCCATCTTGAGGACGCCGCGCGGGAAGAAGAGGGGCGTGGACTCCGAAAGCGCGCGAGAACTGAAGCCCCGCCTCACGTCCGGACGTTGCGTAAGGTCCTGGAAGGAGCCCAGCAGACGCCGACGTCACAGGAGCGCGACGGAAGGTCCTCAACCCTGACGATCCACTGCGGAGCCGCGGCCTACGGAACAGGATCATCGCAAGGTAGGCCACGATCCACTAGGGGGGAGGAAGATGTCGGATACGGAGGAGAGCTTCACTGCCTCAACCCCCGCCAGCGCTACCGCTGCTGCAGTTATACCCTTCACCATGCCCTATATCCCGGGAGCAGCTTGGCTACCCCAGTACTCAGGGGAGTCACATACCCTGCATGACTTTAGAGAAAAGCTGGATAGCCTCTTCCAGGTGTACCCCCTCACAGAAGAGCAAAAAGTGAGCATCCTGGTGGCCCAACTAACCGGGGCAGCCAAAAGGGAAGTAAAATCCTGGCCACCTGGGAGGAAGACTGTCGCAGGGATACTAACCCGGCTGAAGGACACCTTTGATACCCGCACCTCAGCCGAGATTAAGCTTAGATTCTACGGGTGCAAGCAGCGAGCGCATGAGAGTATAAGGGACTATGCACTAAACCTACAAGAGGCCCTGAGGGCCATTAAGCAGACCGACCCTGATGGAGTGGGAAACGAGGACAGGCTGTTGACCGAACAGTTTATAGAGGGACTGTATTGTAATACCCACCGAACCCAGTTGCGGGCAATGGCCTTACAGGATCCCCATCTGGGCTTTGCACAGTTCAAGGACAGAGCCATCCGGGTGCTCCGAGAACCGGCACCGGGTGGCGTTGTGACCCACAGGCGCCCAGCTAGCACTTACCACCAGGAGGCGGCGCCCTTGTCGGCAGGGCCTGTGGGAGCTGATGTGCAGGCTTTGGACAATGACCCGGCTCCAGACCTACACCATCAGGTCCAAGAGCTAGCTAAGAGCGTTGCTGCGCTAACCCGAACTGTGCAGTCTTTACAGGTTTCCACCCCAGGGAAGATCCAGCTGGCATCCGGACCGGAGGACATCCCGTGGCGTCGACCAAGGAGGACCCCACCGGCCAGAGGAAGACCCAGTGACCGATACAGCGAGGACGGACGACCCATCTGCCGCCGCTGCAATCAACCTGGACATATGGCAAGGTACTGTTCTTTAAACGGGCACAACCTGGGGTAGAGGGCCAACCCCCAGGAAAAAGATCACCAGGCCCATCGAACTGGCGCGACAGATATGAGGGAGGACGTCCAGTCTTGCCTGTGGTACTGGATGGCATTCCCATGAGTGCCCTACTGGACACCGGGTCACAGGTCACCACCATCCCGTACGTGCTCTTTAAGCAGTACTGGAATGACTCGGATATTACCCGCTACCCTGACGACGACTTGAGTATCATCGCCAGCAATGGCCAGCCCGTGCCACAGATTGGATTTAAAGAGGTGACCATCAAAATCGGTAGAATCGAACTGGCAGCACAGGGACTGATCATTGTAGATATTGACAAACATGAGAGTCACCCAAAAATAACTCTAGGAACTAATGTAATTGAAAATTGTCTTGCAGAGGTGATTTTCCTTTTACAGCAGGTTGCCAAGAACGCCAGCTCCGGCGAGCAGCGAGTGCTCCAGAAAGAGATCCGGGCACTGATGCGACGGCAACAGGTGGAACTCTCCGGCGGTGAGATTGGTAGCGTAAGAATGTGTGACCCTTTTCCTATTGCCATGCCCCCAAAAAGTGAAATGATGATTTGGTGCCGGGCAGCTATTGGTCTGAGAGGTAGAGATTACCAGGCAATGGTAGAACCAGTTTACTCAGACAGTAGGCCCACCATTTTGACAGCACGGGGGGTGGTCAATGTACGCCATGGGAGGGTGCCCGTTCGCATAATCAATATCGGGGAGAGGGAAGTGTACCTGCCCCGGTATGCCACGCTAGCCAAATTATATACCATTAACCAAAATGCTATACAATCTGTGGAACCCTTGCCTCCATCTCACCCGGAGGAAGGTAACGGCTCTAAGAAAACAAAGGAGGACTGGTGTCAGCAACTACATTTGGGTACTGACTCCACTCCCTCACATCAGAAACAGGGAGTCTATCGGGTGGTTCAAGAGTACGAGAGAGTGTTTAGTAAACACCCGTTAGACTTCGGGCGAGTCAAGGGGGTAGAACACCACATCCCGGTAGGTTCCACCAACTGTACCCCGGCTTACCTAATGAGGGCAAGACCTGGTAAGTTACCTGTTGACCTGGAAATGGGAGTCCTGACACCCGAGGACACTTCACCAGAAACAGACTGGGACACAGAGAGGCAGCAGCAGTACCGGAGAGTACAGGAGAGCGTGGAGCGAAGTCTCTGTCAGGCTAGGGAAAGACAAGAGAAAACTTACAACCAGTATGCTCCCGCTGTTCCCCTGGTACCCGGAGAGCAGGTCTTGAAGAGGAAGAGACGGCTCCACAAGTTGGATGACCAGTGGGAGAAGGACCCGTACACCGTACTGCCCTCAAGCCACGAGAACCCGAAGGTTTGTACCATCAGTAAAGACGGAGGGGAAACCACCGCCATTGTATCCCGGGACCACCTGAAGAAGTGTCCCGAACAACTGAGGAACCCTGAAGAGGAACAAGAAGACCATCGACCCGTAGAGGAAAGGGAAGATATGGTTAGTACTGTGCTCGGGGACTTCCCTCGGTCTTGGACTCAAGTCAATGGTGCAGTTGTGGTACCCGTACTCACCTTCCTCCAACCAGCATCCCAAGCACCTACGGAGCAACAGGTAGAGCTGGAAGAACAGCCGGTCCAGGAGGCAGAAGACTCCACACAAGCAGAACAGGAGGATCAACCCTCTGCTTATAGTGAGCCTGCCGTACCCCTAGTGAGACAAAGAGCCGGTAGACAGCTGCCCAGTTTACCCTTGACAGCTCCTACACCCTGTAGTTCAGGGCCAGACAGTCAGCTCCGTAGGTCCACTAGGGCCACTAGAGGCCAGTTACCCGCACGCTGGAGGATTTGAAGTGTATAAATTGTTTTATTTATGTTTATCTGTGTATTGTTGCTTGTGTATAATTTTGTGTTTCCAGTTATTTTTAGGAATCCTTGGTGGATTTACCGGGAATCCTTGTACATAGTTGGAGCGTAACCCAGGATGGACTAGAGACTGTTAAGGACTCGGGGTAGGACAGACCCCTGCCTGGTTACGTCTCCCTGTTTTGGTGAAATGGACACCTTGCTTTCTTCAAAGACTACACCCGGTTACGGACACGCCGTGACCACCTTTATGTGTTTCTTCTTATTGTACTATTATTGTTGTTATATCTTGTTATGTTTTTTTTCTAAAATATGTTTAGTCCCGGAGTACTAAATTTCACTAGGGGGGAATGTGGCACCCCAGGGGTCTGGTTTTCCACAGTAATGTAATGTTATGTCTGAGAGCAGGTGGGAGGTCCTTTGGTCAGGGATCCTGTGCATGCCACACCTCCTGCCCAGTCTTGGGAGGGGAAGAACTTCCCCTGTATAAACCCTGGGCTGAGGCAGGGTTAGTCAGTCAAGGAGAGTAGAGACAAGAAACAGTCACAGGAAGAAACAGCAGAAGCTCAGTGGGAGCAATACTACTACAAGTCAGGGGCTGGCAGCTGCAGAGCTCGCCCTGACTGAGAAGCTTTCTTACCGGACCCGGCGTCCGAGGCTGTGGGGACTAACTCTTACCCAGCAGCAGAAGCCGACCGGCAGGGGATTTCAGGTCCTCAGGCCCAGAAACCCGAAGGCACGGTCACACGCGTGGGACCAGCACCGCCATCATGGAGCAGAAGCCATTAGAAGGCCCCGAGTCACCGGCCATACGGGTGAGCACCACACGGTACACTCAGGGACGTGGGCTACTTATATCCGCTTCTAGCAAGGTAGCCAGAAGAGTGCAGTCAGTTTGGGAGGCCTACAACTCCACCTGGCCAGGGGAGATCCCATCTGCTCAAGGACTGACCAGGCCCCGTTCACTAGCAAGTACTCCGGGAGGGTCTATCGTTGTTACCAGTAAAGACCCTGAATTACACCGCACCGTCTCTGAGTGGTTCCTGCTACCCCCATCATCCACATCTGCTGCCCTGAGGCCATACCCCTCCCGTTGGGGGTTATACCATCTACGCTGCACCATCCATCCACCGGCCTCAGCGGACTGTCCTGCAGCGGCAGCTCCATAGCTGCATTCAACGGGTGGCGTAGTCGTCCTGCATCTACCGCTGTTACATTGCCGCTCAGTTTGACTCCCTGGGCACGGACCGGGTCACCGTCACGAGACTACAACCCTCAAGAGATCCGGCTCCGGGTAAGCTCCCGCGTGCGCAACGCAGCGCGACACAGGCTCAGGGGCGCGTCACTTCCACCATATAAGCATGAACAATACAAAGTGTTAGGTCACCAATTCAAGACATATGTAAAATCATAAAACATTTTGGAAAAAATGCAATTTGATCAAATTAGTTAGTGGAAAAAGTTTTTTTATGTCTGAAAAATCATGCACACGGGAGCGATTTAACCTTATCACCGAGCAGCTATAAATACTCGGAGCACGGCCCGAGCATACTCGGCGAAAGGGTTAATAGAACATACTCGCTCAACACTACTTGGCACCTGTCCACACTGCCAAAAGTACCAATACCTGGCTTAAAAACAACAGTATCACTGTGCTTGATTGGCCAGCAAACTCGCCTGACCTTAACCCCATAACCCTCAAGAGGAAGGTGAGAGACATCAGACCCAACAATGCAGACGAGCTGAAGGCTGCTATCAAAGCAACCTGGGCTTCCATAACACCTCAGCAGTGCCACAGGCTGATCGCCTCCATGCCACGCCGCATTGATGCAGTAATTGATGCAAAAGGAGCCCCAACCAAGTATTGAGTGCATTTACTGAACATATATTTCAGTAGGCCAACATTTCGGATTTTAAAAACATTTTTCAAGCTGTTATAAAGTATTCTAATTTACTGAGATAATGACTTTTGTGTTTTCATTGGCTGTAATCCATAATCATCAACATTAACATAAATAAACACTTGAAATAGATCACTCTGTTTGTAATGACTCTATGTAATATATGAGTTTCACTTTTTGTATTGAAGAACTGAAATAAATTAACTTTTTGATGATATTCTAATTTAGTGAGAAGCACCTGTATATCATAAATGAAATATGAGGCTCTGAGCAGCCGATTTTAACTTGGCTAGGGTACCTATATTTAACCCCTTAATAACATCTGACGTACTAATACGCGTCTGTGCCCTGGGACTTAAGAGCCAGACCCGTATTAGTACGTCATGGCGATCGCGCGCGCACACAGGCTGTGCGGGCGCGATCGCCGCCGGGTGTCAGCTGATTGTCACAGCTGACACCCGGTACTATGTGCAGGGAGCGGTCACGCACCGCTCCCAGCACATTAACCCCCGCGATGCTGCGATCGAAGTCGATCGAAGTCGATCGCGGCATTGCGGGGGCAAGGGGAGGTGATCGCAGATACTCACCTCCTCTTCCGGCTTCCAGCGCAGTCTGCAAAGGCTTCCCGGGTGTTGCCATGACGACCCGATGTCGTCATGACAACATCCGGGTCACCAGAGAGCAGGAAGATTGCTTGGACATGCGCAGTGCATCTCCAAGCAATCTTCACACTGTGCACTTCTGACAGCCTTCATGGCATAGGGATGGTGCTCCATTCCTGTGCCATGCAGGCGATCAGAAAAAAAAAAGTGAAAGTCCCAGAGTGGGACAAAGTAATAAAGTGTATAAACTGTGTGAAAGTGGAAAAAAAAAAAAAAAAAAAAATGTGCAAAAATATTATAAAAAAATAAAAAAAATAATACACCAAAAATAAAAATATAATGTACCCATCAATAAATATTATTATAAAAAAAATAAAAAAAAAACAATAAAAGTACACATATTTGGTATCGCCGCGTCCGTAACAACCTGACCTATAAAACTGTCCCACTAGTTAACCCCTTCAGTGAACACGGTAAAAAAAAAAAAAAAAAAACCAAGCAAAAAACAATGCTTTATCACCATACCGCCAAACAAAAAGTGGAATAACACGCGATCAAAAAGACGCATATAAATAAAAATGATACCGCTGAAAACGTCATCTCGTCCCGCAAAAAACAAGCCGCCATATAGCTCCATCAGCCGGAAAAATAAAAAAGTTATAGCTCTCAGAATAAAGCGATACTAAAAAATATTTTTTTCTATAAAATAGCTTTTATTGTGTATAAGCGCCAAAACATAGAAAAATTATACAAATGTGGTACCGCTGTAAACGTACTGACCCGAAGAGTAAAGCTGCCTCATCAATTTTACCACACGCGGAACAGAATAAAAAAAAAAAAAAAAAACAATTCCTGAATTGTTGGTTTTTGTTTATTCTGCCTCCCAAAAATCGGAATAGAAAGCGATCAAAAAATGTCACGTGCCTGAAAATGGCACCAATAACAACGTCAAGTCATCCCGCAAAAAACGAGCCGTCACATGACTGTCTGCCAAAATTTGGAAAAATTATAGCTCTCAAAATATGGCGATGCAAAAACTAGATTTTACAAAAAATGCGTCTTTTAGTGTGTGACAGCTGTCAGTCATAAAAACCCCATATGATTCTGGCATTGCTGTAATCACACCGACCCGAAGAATAAAGTCGTCTAATCACTTATACCGCACAAGGAACGGCGTCAAAAATAAACTCTTGAGTTAGGATTGGGCTAGGGTTAGGGCTGGGTTTGGGGCTAGGGTTGTGCTGGGGCTAGGGTTGTGCTGGGGCTAGGGTTGTGCTAGGGTTAGGGCTGGGGTTGGGATTTTTTTCAAAAGTAAGAAAAAAAGATGACGATATGGCGACTAGTGTTGAGAGCAAGTGCTCGCTACTTGAGTTTGCATCGGGTGCTCTGGTATGCATTTAGTATCGTGGGTATTTGAGTGACATGCTCGAGTCTCTGCCCCATATGCTTCGCGGCCAAAAAACTTTACGGGGATTGCCTGCCATGCACGAGCGATCCCCGCATGTTTTTTTTTGGGTGTCTAATAACCGTGAAACATGCGGAGCAGGGACTCGAGCATGTCACTCGAGCACACGCTGTACATGGTGCATACCTGAGTACCCAATGCAAACTCAAGTAGCGAGCACTTGCGCTCAAGAATAATGAAAACTTATTCAATATGATGACCTAATGTAAACAAATAATGTGCCGTACCTCTGGGTTCAAAATGTTCACTATACACCTTAATAAAATCTTTGAGGGGTATAGTTTCCAAAATGGGGACACTTGTGGGGGAGCTCCACTGTTTAGGCACATCACGGGCTCTCCAAACGCGACATGGTGTCCGCTAACAAATTGAATGGAAAATCGGCTCAAATTGTTAGCGGACGCCATGTTGCGTTTGGAGAGCCCCTGTGTGTCCAAACATTGGAGCTCCCCCACAAGTGACCCCATTTTGGAAACTAGACCCCCCAAGGCACCTATCTAGATGCATAGTGAGCACTTAGAACCCCCAGGTGCTTCACAAATTGATTCGTAAAAATGAAAAAGTGAAAATAAAACACTTTTTCATTTTTATGAATCAATTTGTGAAGCACCTGGGGTTCCAAGTGCTCACTATGAATCTAGATAGGTGCCTTGGGGGGTCTAGTTTCCAAAATGGGGTCACTTGTGGGGGAGCTCCAATGTTTGGGCACACAGGGACTCTCTAAATGCAACATGGTATCCGCTAACAAATTGAATGGAAAATCGGCTCAAATTGTTAGCGGACACCACATTGCGTTTGGAGAGCCCCTCTGTGCCCAAACTTTGGAGCTCCCCCACAAGTGACCCCATTTTGGAAACTAGACCCCCCAAGGCACCTTTCTAGATGCATAGTGAGCACTTGGATCCCCCAGGTGCTTCACAAATTGATTCGTAAAAATGAAAAAGTGAAAAAAAAAACACTTTTTCATTTTTATGAATCAATTTGTGAAGCACCTGGGGTTCCAAGTGCTCACTATGAATCTAGATAGGTGCCTTGGGGGGTCTAGTTTCCAAAATGGGGTCACTTGTGGGGGAGCTCCAATGTTTGGGCACACAGGGACTCTCTAAATGCAACATGGTATCCGCTAACAAATTAAATGGAAAATCGGCTCAAATTGTTAGCGGACACCACATTGCGTTTGGAGAGCCCCTTTGTGCCCAAACTTTGGAGCTCCCCCACAAGTGACCCCATTTTGGAAACTAGACCCCCCAAGGCACCTTTCTAGATGCATAGTGAGCACTTGGAACCCCCAGGTGCTTCACAAATTGATTCGTAAAAATGAAAAAGTGAAAAAAAAAACACTTTTTCATTTTTATGAATCAATTTGTGAAGCACCTGGGGTTCCAAGTGCTCACTATGAATCTAGATAGGTGCCTTGGGGGGTCTAGTTTCCAAAATGGGGTCACTTGTGGGGGAGCTCCAATGTTTGGGCACACAGGGACTCTCCAAATGCAACATGATATCCGCTAACAAATTGTCGGCTCAAATTGTTAGCGGATATCATGTTGCATTTGGAGAGTCCCTGTGTGCCCAAACATTGGAGCTCCTCCACAAGTGACCCCATTTTGGAAACTAGACCCCCCAAGGCACCTATCTAGATGCATAGTGAGCACTTGGAACCCCTAGGTGCTTCACAAATTAATTCGTAAAAATGAAAAAGTGTTTTTTTTTTCACTTTTTCATTATTACGAATCAATTTGTGAAGCACCTGGGGGTTCCAAGTGCTCACTATGCATCTAGAAAGGTGCCTTGGGGGGTCTAGTTTCCAAAATGGGGTCACTTGTGGGGGAGCTCCAAAGTTTGGGCACAGAGGGGCTCTCCAAACGCAATGTGGCGTCCGCTAACAATTTGAGCCGATTTTCCATTCAATTTGTTAGCGGATACCATGTTGCATTTAGAGAGTCCCTGTGTGCCCAAACATTGGAGCTCCCCCACAAGTGACCCCATTTTGGAAACTAGACCCCCCAAGGCACCTATCTAGATGCATAGTGAGCACTTGGAACCCCTAGGTGCTTCACAAATTAATTCGTAAAAATGAAAAAGTGTTTTTTTTTTCACTTTTTCATTATTACGAATCAATTTGTGAAGCACCTGGGGGTTCCAAGTGCTCACTATGCATCTAGAAAGGTGCCTTGGGGGGTCTAGTTTCCAAAATGGGGTCACTTGTGGGGGAGCTCCAAAGTTTGGGCACAGAGGGGCTCTCCAAACGCAATGTGGCGTCCGCTAACAATTTGAGCCGATTTTCCATTCAATTTGTTAGCGGATACCATGTTGCATTTAGAGAGTCCCTGTGTGCCCAAACATTGGAGCTCTCCCACAAGTGACCCCATTTTGGAAACTAGACCCCCCAAGGCACCTATCTAGATGCATAGTGAGCAGTTGGAACCCCCAGGTGCTTCACAAATTGATTCATAAAAATGAAAAAGTGTTTTTTTTTTCACTTTTTCATTGTTACGAATCAATTTGTGAAGCACCTGGGGGTTCCAAGTGCTCACTATGCATCTAGATAGGTGCCTTGGGGGGTCTAGTTTCCAAAATGGGGTCACTTGTGGGGGAGCTCCAATGTTTGGGCACACAGCAGCTCTCCAAACGCAACATGGTGTCGCTAACAATTTGAGCCAATTTTGCGTTAAATTTGTTAGCGGACACCATGTTGCATTTAGAGAGCCGCTGTGTGCCCAAATATTGGAGCTCCCCCACAAGTGACCCCATTTTGGAAACTAGACCACCCAAGGCACCTATCTAGATGCATAGTGAGCACTTGGAACCCTCAGGTGCTTCACAAATTGATTCATACAAATGAAAAAGTGTTTTTTTTTCACTTTTTCATTGTTACGAATCAATTTGTGAAGCACCTGGGGGTTCCAAGTGCTCACTATGCATCTAGATAGGTGCCTTGGGGGGTCTAGTTTCCAAAATGGGGTCACTTGTGGGGGAGCTCCAATGTTTGGGCACACAGGGACTCTCTAAATGCAACATGGTGTCCTCTAACAAATTTAACGGAAAATCGGCTCAAATTGTTAGCGACACCATGTTGCGTTTGGAGAGCCGCTGTGTGCCCAAACATTGGAGCTCCCCCACAAGTGACCCCATTTTGGAAACTAGACCCCCCAAGGCACCTATCTAGATGCATTGTGAGCACTTGGAACACTCAGGTACTTCACAAATTGATTCATAAAAATGAAAAAGTGTTGTTTTTTTTCACTTTTTCATTGTTACGAATCAATTTGTGAAGCACCTGGGGGTTCCAAGTGCTCACTATGCATCTAGAAAGGTGCCTTGGGGGGTCTAGTTTCCAAAATGGGGTCACTTGTGGGGGAGCTCCAAAGTTTGGGCACACATGGGCTCTCCAAACACAACATGGCGTCCGCTAATTATTCAAGCAAATTTTACAATCAAAAAGTCAAATAGCGCTCCTTCCCTTCCGAGCCCTGCCGTGCGCCCAAACAGTATTTTTTCCCCAAATATTGGGTATCTGCGTGCCCAGGGGAAATTGCACAACATATTTTGGGGTCCATTTTTTCTTGTTACCCCTGTGAAAATAAAAAAAATTGGGTCTAAATTAACATTTTTGTGAAAAAAGTTAAATGTTCATTTTTTTCTTCCACATTCAAAAAATTCCTGTGAAGCACCTGAAGGGTTAATAAAGTTCTTGAATGTGGTTTTGAGCACCTTGAGGGGTGCAGTTTTTAGAATGGTGTCACTTTTGGGTATTTTCTGTCATAAAGACCTCTCAAAGTGACTTCAAATGTGATGTGGTCCCTAAAAAAATGGTTTTGTAAATTTTGTTGGAAAAATGAGAAATCGCTGGTCAACTTTTAACCCTTATAGCTCCCTAACAAAAAAAAATTTTGGTTCCAAAATTGTGCTGATGTAAAGTAGACATGTGGGAAATGTTATTTATTAACTCTTTTGTGTGACATATCGCTCTGATTTCAGGGCTTAAAAATTCAAATTTTGAAAATTGCAAAATTTTCAAAATTTTCGCCAAATTTCCGTTTTTTTCACAAATAAACGCAAGTGATATCGAAGAAATTTTTCCACAATCATGAAGTACAATATGTCACGAAAAAACAATCTCAGAATCAGGGGGATCCGTTGAAGCGTTCGAGAGTAATTACCTCATAAAGTGACAGTGGTCAGAATTGTAAAAATTGGCCCGGTCATTAACGTGCAAACCACCCGCGGGGCTTAAGGGGTTAAACCCTGGATGAAGCTGACACCACACAAGAGCTAATCAGTGGTAGCACACAATCTGATAAGTTTGCTTACCAGCCTGCCTTTACACTGTTTGCTGAGCACAAGACTGTAAAAACTGATAAAGATGCAAGTATGTTTCCAGTGTAAACTTTTAACCATGTTCATCGTTTACAGCATACACTTCAAAACAAGAAGTTTCCATGTGGAAATTAAACCACCACATAAAGAGGTCTTGTAACGTAAACTCCACGAGTAGAACCTGTTTGGGAATATGAGTGTTCCAGATTACATTTATAATAAAAGACATATACAAGATTTTACCTTTATTTATTAAATTCTCTTAAAACAAACCAGAAAAAAAGAGCAGAAAACCCCACCCACAAAAAACAAAACCACACAAAAATGCTGTCCACTAACCCACCCCAACCATACAGTAAATACAGTGTGAGACAGTAAGGCTATGTGCCCACGATGCAGAAATGCTCCGGATTTTTCATGAGCGTTTCTGCATCTCCCTGCGGATTGTACAAGCGGATGTGAAGCGTTCTTCACGTGCGATTTCGCATGCGGGTTGACAAGCGCTTTCCAAGCGAATTTTAGCATCACTTGGAAAGTGCTTGACAACTTGGTCACACTATATAAATCCATGTAAACGGCATGGATTTATATAGTGTGACCGTAAAAGAATGGTTAAAATAAATCTATACTTACCTTCCGATGGCCCCCACAGTCTAGCTTCGCTCCATTCTCCCTTGCCGGCAGATCGCGGTACACTGCATTGAAGGACCTGCCGTCACATGACTATGACGTTAGCGCAGGTCCTTCAGTCCACCACAAGCTGCCGGCATGGGAGGACAAGCGCAGCAGGGGCCATCAGAAGGTAAATATACAGTTAGGTCCATATATACAGTGCCTACAAGTAGTATTCAACCCCCTGCAGATTTAGCTGGTTTGATAAGATGCAAATAAGTTAGAGCCTTCAAACTGCAAACGAGAGTAGGTTTTATGAACAGAAGCATAAATCTTACAAACCAAAAAGTTATGTTGCTCAGTTGAATTTTATTAAATTTTAAACATAAAAGTGTGGGTCAATTATTATACAACCCCTATGTTTAATATTTTGTGGAATAACCCTTGTTTGCAATTACAGCTAATAATCGTCTTTTATAAGACCTGATCAGGCCGACACAGGTCTGTGGAGTTATCTTGGCCCACTCCTCCATGCAGATCTTCTCCAAGTTATCTAGGTTCTTTGGGTGTCTCATGTGGACTTTATTCTTGGGCTCCTTCCACAAGTTTTCAATTGGGTTAAGGTCAGGAGACTGACTAGGCCACTCCAACACCTTGACTTTTTCCCTCTTGAACCAGGCCTTGGTTTTCTTGGCTGTGTGCTTTGGGTCGTTGTCTTGTTGGAAGATGAAATTACGACCCATCTTAAGATCCTTGATGGAGGAGTGGAGTTTCTTGGCCAAAATCTCCAGGTAGGCCGTGCTATCCATCTTCCCATGGATGCGGACCAGATGGCCAGGCCCCTTGGCAGAGAAACAGCCCCACAGCATGATGCTGCCACCACCATGCTTGACTGTAGGGATGGTATTCTTGGGGTCGTATGCAGTGCCATCCAGTCTGCAAACGTCACGTGTGTGGTTGGCACCAAAGATCTCGATCTTGGTCACATCAGACCATAGAACCTTGAACCAGTCTGTCTCAGAGTCCTCCAAGTGATCATGAGCAAACTGTAGACGAGCCTTGACATGACGCTTTGAAAGTAAAGGTACCTTACGGGCTCGTCTGGAACGGAGACCATTGCGGTGGAGTACGTTACTTATGGTATTGACTGAAACCAATGTCCCAACTGTCATGAGATCTTCCCAGAGCTCCTTCCTTGTTGTCCTTGGGTTAGCCTTGACTCTTCGGACAAGCCTGGCCTCGGCACGGGAGGACACTTTCAAAGGCTGTCCTGGCCGTGGAAGGCTAACAGTAGTTCCATAAGCCTTCCACTTACGGATGATGCTCCCAACAGTGGAGACAGGTAGGCCCAACTCCTTGGAAAGGGTTTTGTACCCCTTGCCAGCCTTGTGACCCTCCACGATCTTGTCTCTGATGGCCTTGGAATGCTCCTTTGTCTTTCCCATGTTGACCATGTCTGAGTGCTGTTCACAAGTTTGGGGAGGGTCTTAAATAGTCAGAAAAGGCTGGCAAAAGAGATCTTTAATCCACACATGTGAAGCTCATTATTCTTGGTGCCTGAACTACTTCTTAATAGTTTAGGGGGACCAAACAGAATTCTTGTGGTTTGAGGGGTTGAATAATAAATGACACTCTGAATTAACTTTTAACGTTTAAAAAAAAAAATAAAATAAATAAATTTGCTGCAGTGCATTTCCCACTTCCAGGCTGATCTACAGTACAAATGTCACAATGCCAAGTTAATTCCGCATGTGTCAACCAGCTAAATCTGCAGGGGGTTGAATACTACTTGTAGGCACTGTATTTGGACAGAGACAACATTTTTCTAAGTTTGGTTCTAGACATTACCACAATGAATTTTAAACAAAACAATTCAGATGCAGTTGAAGTTCAGACTTTCAGCTTTCATTTGAGGGTATCCACATTAAAATTGGATGAAGGGTTTAGGAGTTTCAGCTCCTTAACATGTGCCACCCTGTTTTTAAAGGGACCAAAAGTAATTGGACAGATTATATAATTGTAAATAAAATGTTCACTTCTAGTACTTGGTTGAAAACCCTTTGTTGGCAATGACTGCCTGAAGTCTTGAACTCATGGACATCACCAGATGCTGTGTTTCCTCCTTTTTGATGCTCTGCCAGGCCTTCACTGCGGTGGTTTTCAGTTGCTGTTTGTTTGTGGGCCTTTCTGTCTGAAGTTTAGTCTTTAACAAGTGAAATGCATGCTCAATTGAGTTGAGATCAGGTGACTGACTTGGTCATTCAAGAATATTCCACTTCTTTGCTTTAATAAACTCCTGTGTTGCTTTGGCTTTATGTTTTGGGTCATTGTCCATCTGTAGTATGAAACGACAACCAATCACTTTGGCTGCATTTGGCTGGATCTGAGCACACAGTATGGCTCTGAATACATCAGAATTCATTCGGCTGCTTCTGTCCTGTGTCACATCATCAATAAACACTAGTGACCCAGTGCCACTGGCAGCCATGCATGCCCAAGCCATCACACTGCCTCCGCCGTGTTTTACAGATGATGTGGTATGCTTTGGATCATGGGCTGTACCACACCTTCGCCATACTTTTCTCTTTCCATCATTCCGGTAGAGGTTAATCTTGGTTTCATCTGTCCAAAGAATGTTCTTCCAGAACTGTGCTGGCTTTTTTAGATGTTTTTTTTAGCAAAGTCCAGTCTAGCCTTTTTATTTTTGATGCTTATGAGTGGCTTGCACGGTGCAGTGAACCCTCTGTATTTACTTTCATGCAGTCTTCTCTTTATGGTAGATTTGGATATTGATACGCCTACCTCCTGGAGAGTGTTCTTCACTTGGTTGGCTGTTGTGAAGGGGTTTCTCTTCACCATGGAGATTATTCTGCGATCATCCACCACTGTTGTCTTCCGTGGGCGCCCAGGTCTTTTTGCATTGATGAGTTCACCAGTGCTTTCTTTCTTTCTCAGGATGTACCAAACTGTAGATTTTGCCACTCCTAATATTGTAGCAATTTCTCGGATGTTTTTTTTCTGTTTTTGCAGCTTAAGGATGGCTTGTTTCACCTGCATGGAGAGCTCCTTAGACCGCATGTTTACTTCACAGCAAAACCTTCCAAATGCAAGTACCACACCTCAAATCAACTCCAGGCCTTTTATCTGCTTAATTGAGAATGACATAACGAAGGGATTGCCCACACCTGTCCATGAAATAGCCTTGGAGGCAATTGTCCAATTACTTTTGGTCCCTTTAAAAACAGGGTGGCACATGTTAAGGAGCTGAAACTCCTAAACCCTTCATCCAATTTTAATGTGGATACCCTCAAATGAAAGCTGAAAGTCTGAACTTCAACTGCATCTGAATTGTTTTGTTTAAAATTCATTGCGGTAATGTCTAGAACCAAAATTAGAAAAATGTTGTCTCTGTCCAAATATATATGGACCTAACTGTAACATTTATTTTTTATTTTATTCTTTTTTTCACAGGTTCTATGGTACCCGGGTCCGGAGGAGAGTCTCCTGTCCTCCACACCCGGGTACCATCCGCATATTAGAACACATGGAATGCGCATCTACATATGCAGTGATGTGTAATCCATGCGTTCAAATGCAAGTCAATGGCGGCGAAAACGCAGCGCTTCCGCAAAATAATTGGTAGTGCTGAGTTTTTTTCCGCAATGATAATCCGCAGCGTAAATTTCCGCAGCATGTGCACAGCACATGCGGATTATCATTGAGGACCATGGCAGGCCTTCTACCATGCGTTTTTTAAGCGTTTCTGCCGCTGCGGAAACGCTTAAAAAAACTATTCGTGGGCACACAGCCTAAGAGGATCCCAACAAGCAAAGCCTTCCACCCACACCCAAAATGAAAACAGAAAGCAACAAAATAAAAAGAATCCTCGCTCTAACCCTCTTAGCCTAATTTCAGCCCTGCACTGCAGCCTGAAATAGCAAAGGTATAGGGTCTGGAGTTAGTGTAGCAGCAGGACTTGCAAAGCACTCTACTGCCATCCCGTGGCACAAGCTTTTACTGCAAGCATTAAGCCATCCACTATCGGAGCTCAAGGACCTTCCTTGGCATTTCAGTAGGGCAAAGCCTCAAAACTCTCCTCTATTTCTCTAGTACCACATGTGCCAGCTGGTAATATGGCCAAGAAAATAAAGAGTGAAAAATCATCAGTGTCTATTTAACTGAGGAGAACATAGGGAACAAGGCAAGTACAGGAGGAAAAGGCGGCGTCAAGATTCTTCATTGCCAGAATCATCCTGGTCTTCATAGCAGCTGTCACCCTCATCTTCCATGTCATCATCCTCATAGTAGTCATCGTAGAACAGGTCAGATCCCTCGTCTGGAGCTGTAACCTTGGTTTTCACACAATATTCAGCTAGTGTGGTGGGAACCTTTACTCCGTCATTGTCTGCATCTACTTTAGTGGTGAGAACTTGCTTCCTATGAAATCAAACAGAGGTAAGGCTATGATAATGGTTTCTGTAAGCCTCAGAGCAGTACCTGCCATATGGCAAGTGACATCAGACTACAGGGCAGATTGCTGTAGTACTGCAGTAGGTTCAGTTCTCAGCTGATTTGTCAAGGGACTTGTAGGAAGTCTTGGAACATCAGCCCATAGTTTAAAAAGATGTAGTCCTATTTTTTGAGGAAAGCAGTCAGGCTTTTCTAATCATTTACTACCCTGCACTGTGGTGGTTTACTGGAACAGAGCTTTTGGTGGAGTATCAACTAGTTCAACTTGTCCCATGGGTATTATTAAAGTAAATTAGGCTACTCCTATCAAATACCTAAGGATACTGCAGGAAAAAAGCATGCTTTAATATATCTATGCATTATTAACACAACTCCATTATTATGGATTAGTAGTCGGCTATATTTCTATCAAAATGGAAGTTCTCCCCCATCCTGCGGTAGCAATGCCTCCAGCTTACCGGATAATGTCTGTGTACTCTCGATCCTGCCCCTTGCTCTCCTTCCATTTCCGGTACATGACAGATGCATCCACGTTAGCCGGGGAAAAGGTGTTTGGCTCATTTAGGAGAGAGATGACACTGAGGAGGATCGTCCTATGCAGAATTAAAAACATGTGCCTTCTTTAACTCACACTTTGCACTGACTAGGGGCAATACCACAAAACACTGTGTCTGCAAATTGAGATTCTGGTTTGGATTTTATCCTAAGTCATATGACAAGGCTCATTAAAGGGTCGATATTGACTTTTTGGATTGTTACTTCCAATAGCTGGCACTAGAGCTCAAATCCTCCTCTTCTCTGAAGAGGCAATTTTCAGGTTTCATTTCCCAGAGGAACATGCATGGCGTATAAGTCTCCTCACTCTGACATGTCAAGCCTGGCTTGTCACTCTCCACAAGAAGAAACGTTACCCCTTAGATCCATTTAACTCAATTAGGGAATTTACAAAAACCTGGACCTTCACACTAATAATCCTGAATATTTTGCACATTATTCAGAGCCACATTACCGTCAGTTGTATCTGTACAGACCACTACAACATATTACACAGCTGTCAGAGACTCTTGGCGAACAATTGCTCAGGGAAAGTGCATATGTTTCCCTGCTGTAACCATTGTAGGAGAACTGTATTAGTACATGCTGGCCATCTAAAAAAATGGTGACCATAGGTGTCCAGCAGGTCTATACACTCTGCTTGCTCCTTCACCCCAAGTCCCACTCACCTCGCCCTAGCTCTTTCTTTCACCTTGATCCCAAATGAAACATCATCCAGTACCCTTTATCCATGAAATTACTGTGATTTCATGGCATACTTTTAACACTAGTGAATTATACAGACGTATACTAGCTGGTCAGAGAAACAATGGGGTAGATTTCTAAGCTAAATGTGCCAGGATATGCCATAAATGTCTAATAGATCCAGGTACCTACCTATCTCCAGATTCCCAGCTCCAACTGGTGCCCTGGCTGCAATAACAGGCGCGGTGGCCACACATACGTGGCCCTCTCCATTCTCCACCTCAGGACTGCACCAATTCATTCGTCAAAGAGGTGGCCGATTTGCACCACAATTTAGTGCAAAGTCACTCTATTAATAGTGTAAAAAATACCAAATTTATCATCTAGCACAAGCCACTTTAATAAATTTGGCACTTTTTTTTTTTTTTTTAAGACTAGAGCAAGTTTTCACTGTTTAAAATTAGACCAGTTTAGTAAATCTGCCCCAATGTTTGCATCGACCAGCAGAGACAAGGGGGCGATTTTAGAAGTGAAACCCTTTCCTTTTGAACTATCTGCTTTCTATTGGCTGAATAAGTGCCAGAAGTCAGGTAGACATTACACCTTAAAAGTTGGTGAAAATCAAAGACATTGGACCATCTTAGTCATTTATGTCCATAAAATATGGCTACCTCTGTGTCTCACATCGTAGCCAGTGAAGAAGTTGCTGTGCATGCACAGCTCTCTCTGACTTCTATGGGAGTTATGAAAATAGTCGAGGAAGCACGCATATGGCCGCTTCCCCGTTCCCAGCAGTGCGAGATGGGGTCATGACCATGAGATAGGAACAGGTCCCAGAGGTGTGGATTCATGGTATTTCCACTTGAAAGATTGGAATATTCCTTTAAAGGGAACCCGTCATGAGAAAAAAACTGTTTTAATGTGCAGCCATAATGCTAATCTGCAAGTAATATTCTGTTGCACACCCCTATGTGGCAGCCGAATGTGATGCTTAGTTGCAGAGAAAAAAATAGAATTAGACTTACCGGTAATTCAGTTTCTAATAACCCTCCACGACAGCACCAAAGGAGGATGTCACCCCACCCTAATAGGGACAGGAAACAAGAAGAAGTCAAATAGCCCCTTCATCATCCTCCCTCCAGTGTTTTTATAAAGGACCACACAACTATGGATGCTTCAAATTATATTTATTCTTAATCAAATTAAATGATTTTTTGGCTAACCAAGCCTGGGAGGGAATTACCAGTGCTGTCGTGGAGGATTATTAGAAACCGAATTACCGGTAAGTCTAATTCTATTTTCTCCAATAACCCCCCCACAACAGCACCAAAGGAGGAGTACCAAAGACTCATATTTAGGGAGGGACAATAGCCTGAAGGCCAAGTCTTTAATGGACATTAAATTAAGTTTGTAATGCTTGGTGAAGGTATGGACTGAAGACCATGTAGCTGCTCTACATATCTGCTCGAGGGAAGCGTTAGCCTTCTCTGCCCAGGAGACAGACATGGCTCTAATAGAGTGTGCTTTCAGCTTTTCTGGCGGCGAGAGATCTTGGATCTGATATGATTCTACTAGTGATGAGCGAGTATGTTCGGCTATCCCTTTCGCCGAGTACCGAGTATTTATAGAGTGCTCGGGCTTTAAGTTTTCTTTGCTCCGTGACCATGATTTGCGACTGTTTGACAGATTTAATACATGTGAGGAATGCCTGCTTTTCCAGCATTCCTCACATGTATTAAATCTGTCAAACAGTCGTAAATCATGGTCACGGAGCGACCAAATCTTAAAGCCCGAGCATTCTATAAATACTCTGAGCTCGGCTGACTATACTCGGCGAAAGGGTTAACCGAACATACTCGCTCATCACTAGATTCTACAATTGCTTTCTTGATCCAAGTAGCGATGGTAACTTTTGAGACTTTCTTTCCTCTGTTCTGACCAGATGGCTGAATAAAGCGGTTCTGATCCTTCCTCCAGGCCTCTGTTTTTTGGAGGTAGTGAAGAACGACCCGCCTTACGTCCAAAGAATGGAATTCTTCTTCTCTTTTATTTTTTGGGTTCTGACAGAAGGAGGGCAGGATTATCTCCTGTGATCGATGAAAGTCTGAGACCACCTTTGGTAAGAAAGATTGGTCCAGTTGTAGAATAATCCTATCATCCAGAATTCTCAAATACGGGTCATTCACTGAGAAGGTCTGGATTTCTCCCACTCTCCTGGCCGTGGTAATTGCTAATAGAAAAGTTGTTTTCCAGGCTAGTTTATCCAGCTCTATTGAGGCCAAAGGTTCAAACGGTGGTAGTGTCAGACCTTTAAGGACGATATTAAGATCCCAGGAGGGAACGTGGTTGATTATTCTGGGACGCAGACGAGTAGCTGCTGTAATGAACCTTTTTACCCACCGATGTTTGCCTAGGCTTTGGTCGAATTAGGCACTTAGCGTTATGATCTGTACCTTGAGGGTGCTAGGTCTAAGGCCTTTTTCCAGTCCCTCTTGTAGGAAATCCAAGATCTGGGTCGTGTCAGGGTGCCGAAGATCTGGCATATTTGGTTTATACCATGTTAAGAAGGTCTTCCATATCTTGCTGTATATGGAGTTTGTTATTTGTTTCCTACTTCTTTGTAGGGTATGAATTACTCGGTCTGAGAGTCCTTTGGCTTTAAGGATTGTGAACTCAGAAGCCAGGCTGCTAGATGGAGGTTCTCTGGATCTGGATGGAGTTTTGGACCCTGATGGAGAAGGTTTTTGATTGCTGGCAGAATGAGGGGTCCTTCTATGCTTAGACTGTTTAGTGCATAGAACCTGCTCCTTTTGGGCCAAAGTGGGGCTATCAAGATTATCTTGACCTCCTCGGTCCTTACTTTTTATAAGGTCTTGGGTAGCAATGGAATTGGGGGAAAAGCGTAAGCTAGATGGAAACGCCACGGGTGAGCGAATGCATCTATCCCCAGGCATACGTCGTCTGGATCTAGGGAGAAGTATTTTTCTGCCTTGGTGTTTTGGTGTCTTGCAAAGAGGTCCACCTCTGGACGACCCCATCGTCTGGTCAGCATGTGGAAAATGTCTGAGTTCAGTTCCCATTCCCCGGGATGGATATTCCTTCTGCTCAGAAATTCGGCCTGGATGTTGTCTGAGCCTTTTATGTGCAGACCTGATAAGGAACAAAGATGTCTTTCTGCCCAGAAGAATATTCTTGCTGAGATACTTTTTAGATTCTCGTACCTTGTACTCCCTTGATGGGACAGGTGAGCTACGGTAGTCATGTTGTCTGAATAGACTTTTACGTGTTTGCCCGCAATGGTTGGAGCTGATATTTTGAGTGCCTCCTCCACTGCCTTTAATTTGCGGAAGTTGGAGGATTGTCTGCTGGTCTCATCTGTCCAGACCCCTTGGAAGGGGGTTTGGGCGACGACTGCTCCCCATCCCATCTTGCTGGCGTCTACCGTGACTGTTATCAAAGGGAACTGAGACCATGGAACCCCTGTTTTTAGGTTTCTTGAGCTGAGCCACCATGACAGGGATGTCTTCACATAATGAGGGATCATGATCTTCCTGTTTAGAGAGTCTGGGGATCAGTCCCACTGTGCGAGAATATAGGTCTGCAATACCCAGGTGTGAGATGGAGTCCAGGCTACGGATTGGATGCAGGCTGTCATGGAGCCGAGGGCTGACATGGCAAATCTTAGGGACACCTTGTTCCGGGTCTTCAGATTCGTTATCTTGGATTTCAAAAGTATCTGCTTGTCCCTGGTAGGAAGGAGGTTTGTCTGGTGGAGTCTAACAGAACACCCAGGAACGTTTTTTCTGTGGCAGGGACCAGGTCTGATTTTTAATGATTTATTAACCGCCCTAGGGTGGTCAGGATTTGGATTGTCCTTTGCAGATCTTCCTGGAGTGACGCCACCAAGGGACCTACTAGTAATAAGTCGTTGAGGTAGGGAATGATGCAGATTTTCTCTTTTCTCATAGAAGCCACTACCTCTGACATAATTTTGGTAAAAATTCTTGGTGCTGAGGATATTCCGAACGACAATACTTTGAATTGGAAATGTAGCGTCTGATCCTCTTGAACAACTGCAAATCTTAGAAATTTTCGGTATGTTGGATGTATAGGGACGTGGTAGTATGCGTCCTCTAAATCGATGATTGCCATCACATATTCTTGTCCTATCAAGGGAACTGCTGATTTGATGGACTCTATTTTGAATCTTCGATAGATGATGTACTGATTTAAGGGTTTCAGATTTATTATTATTCTGTAAGTGCCGTTTGGTTTTCTTATCATAAACAGGCATGAATAGTTGCCTGTGTGTCTGTTTTTGGGACCGGTGAAATAACCCCCAAGGATAGCAGGTTTCTTAGGTCGGACATCAGGGCGATTTTTAATCTCGGGGAGGTTAGAAGAGTTATTCTTACTTTTCTTGGTGGATATGAGGAGAATTCGATCTTCACCCCTTCTTGAATAGCTTTCAAGACCCACTGACTGGAGCAAATCTTTTGCCATTGGGGAAGGTATTTCATGATTTGTCCCCCTACTGCTCTGGCGTCACCGCTTTTGTTGGCGCTGTCCTTTTGCCCTTTGGGGTAGTTCCATCGACCGGACTTTCCTTTCCCCTTGTACTGGGGATTCTGCTCACGAGGGGGGCGAAAAGGGGTCTTCTTGTAGTGTCTGGGTTCTGGCAAGGATTTTTTTTTATCAGCCGCCTTCTCCAGGGAGGTCGTCAAGGGCCTGGCCAAACATATATTCTCCCCTGAAGGGAATGGAATAGAGTTCTATTTTGGAGGCCACATCACCGTTCCACGATTTCAGCCATAGTGCTCACCTTGGAGTTTGATAGGACTGCTGTCCCGGCGGTTGCTCTTACAGATTCCGCTGAAGCATCTGCCAGAAAGTCAGTGGCCTTCTGCAGTAAACGTAGGGAAGCTTGTATCTCTTCTCTGGATGTGCCCATAGCCAGATGCTCTTCAAGTTGGTTGAGCCATCTCGACATGGATCGTGCAACACACGTGGAGACTACGTTAGTGTTCAGAAGGGCTGCAGAGGTTTCCCAGGATTTCCTGAGAAGGCTGTCCATCTTGCGGTCCATAGAATTCTTCAGTTGCGACGAATCCTCGAATGGCAATATTGTCTTTTTAGCGACTCTTGCCACCTGAATATCGACCTTAGGTATCTCGGTCCAACATTTTGAGGTTTCTTCATCTACCGGAAACCTGTCTTTCAATACTGTTGGTGCATTTAGTCTTCTTTAAGGATTTTCCCATTCGTCCAGGATTAAGTCCTGAATGTTTTTATGTATTGGGAACACCATCTTTTTCTTTGAACGGAGACCACCGAACATCTCTTCCTGGACTGATCTAGTGGGCTTCTCTTCTTCCACCTCCATCGTTCTTCTTACTGCTGTGAGGAGGTCTTCCATAAATTCCGTTGAAAAATAATATTTCTTATTTTCCAGATCTTCCTGTGCTGGGTAAGTTGACCTTCCTCTATGAGGTCTTCTGGAAGGGATATTTCATCCTGGGAGTCAGAGTTCCTTTTTTTTCTTCCAGGGAAATCTCCCTCTTCTTAGCCTTTGGAGGCGAATCAGAAGTGGATTGGGAAAAGGAGGCCAATGAAGATTGAACCTCTTGACAGACTATCCCCTTGATTTTGTCTATGAGGGACGGCTGCTCTTCCCTAATAATTTTCTCCGCACATTTTTGGCATAAATATTTTTTGTTTGAAGAAGATAGCTTTTTTGCACATATTGCACACTTCCGGCTAGACTTATTTCCTGGTGCAGGATCCTTGTCCCCCTAAAAAAGAGGGAGAAGGGTAATTAATGTATTAATTCTAACCTGCATCTAGCAAAGGACCCCCAGTGCCAAACTTACTGGGACTGGAATTGCGCTGGACTCCGCAGACATGGAGAAGATAGATTCTTGACCATCAAGTGTAT
This sequence comes from Phyllobates terribilis, assembly GCF_046119375.1. Classification (NCBI taxonomy): domain Eukaryota; kingdom Metazoa; phylum Chordata; class Amphibia; order Anura; family Dendrobatidae; genus Phyllobates; species Phyllobates terribilis. The sequence continues at coordinate 12,912,961 of NW_027362761.1, read as the reverse complement.
AAAATACAAAACGGATTAGGTCCTACCTTAAGATGTCTTCTGTCGAGGGCTCGTATATAGGCGACTGGACTCAGCGCTCTTCCTCTTTCCCTGGGGAGTGGGTGGGAAGGCTCCTCCCCCTTGGTTCAGTTTGTGAAGCAGGAACACCTGCGATCACCTGCGTTTTTTTTTTTTTTCAGTTTTTTTTTTATTCTATGTGAGCCTTAATGGACCGGAAGTAACCTAAGGGACCCTGTTTCGGCGTCCCACGTCACTTTCCAGCCATTTTTTAGGTTCCTGCGTTCCAGGGTGGAATGCAGACTGGGAGTGACGTCATCCAGCGGTCCGCGTCACTTCCGGGATCTGGCACGCGTCTCTCCTGCTATGGAGATCGCCGGAGGCCGTCTGAGAGGGGGGGAGGAGCTGGGCTGGAGAGCTCGAGGAGGCCTTCAGCCCAACACCCACCGGACCTTACCCGCAGGTGCGGACTCGGTGGGGATGGGAGTCCCGAGTCCCGCAGGAGACGGGAGCAGCATAAGGGGAGGAGGAGAATACCGCTCGGTCCTAGCTGCCCGGCTAAAAGGTATGCTGGGCGTCTGCTGCCGGCACAGAGCACCCTGGATGACTTCTTCATCCCAATAGGGACAGGAAAAATACTGGAGGGAGGATGAGGGAGGGGCTATTTGACCTCTTTGTGTTTTCTGTCCATATTAGGGTGGGGTGACATCCTCCTTTGGTGCTGTCGTGGGGGGTTATTGGAGAAAATGAGAATTTAACTTACTGCAGCCACTGAGCGCCAGTCACCAGGGTGGTGCCAGGGGATTGTGAGCAGTCATCGTTCTACACAGTGGGCTCGCAGTAATCACTCCCCCTGCTCCTTGTCTGACATCCTGTATAGTACCTTCACCCACTGAGGTGCAGGATGCCACTAGACCAGGGATGTCAAACTCAAATACATAGAGGGCCAAAATTAAATCTTGATATTTAAAAAATGTCTACACTTGAGGAAGTTTTTCCTTATGAAATATAATGATGAAACTTTTCATATGGAAACAAACTTAAAGGGGTTGTCCCACAAACAAAGCACACTTTAATTAGTAGATCTTAGAATAAAATTAACACATCACAAAAGGGGCCTACTGGAATAATATGCTATGTAAGAGCAGTAAAAAGCATATAACCCAATAGCCTAATTTAAATATGTAATAACAAAGGATAGAAAACCTTCAATTAATAAATAATACTCTTCATACAGAATAATGGGCCCCACATAGTCCTCTATACAGAATAATGGCTCCACATAGTCCTCCAGGCAGTATAGTGGGCCCCGCATAGTCCTCCATACAGAATAATGGGCCCCGCATAGCCCTCCATACAGAATAATGGGCCCCGCATAGCCCTCCATACAGAATAATGGGCCCCGCATAGTCCTCCATACAGAATAATGGGCCCCGCATAGTCCTCCATACAGAATAATGGGCCCCGCATAGTCCTCCATACAGAATAATGGGCCCCGCATAGTCCTCCATACAGAATAATGGGCCCCGCATAGTCCTCCATACAGAATAATGGGCCCCGCATAGTCCTCCATACAGAATAATGGGCCCCGCATAGTCCTCCATACAGAATAATGGGCCCCGCATAGTCCTCCATACAGAATAATGGGCCCCGCATAGTCCTCCATACAGAATAATGGGCCCCGCATAGTCCTCCATACAGAATAATGGGCCCCGCATAGTCCTCCATACAGAATAATGGGCCCCGCATAGTCCTTCATACAGAATAATGGGCCCCGCATAGTCCTCCATACAGAATAATGGCCCCTATTTCCTTCAATACAGTATAATGACCCCTAATGTCCGCTATACAATTTAATTGGCCCTGCATTGCCCTGAAGCAAAGCATCCCATTAGGCAGCTACATACATATGGATGGAACAGTATTTAGCTGCAGATTACTACTATGGCTGCAGGTAAATACCATGTCTTCTCATGTCAGGTTCCCTTCACCCCAGGGCGATTTTCTGTTTTTCGTGTTCTCCTCCCCATCTTCCAAGAGACATAATTTTTTTATTCTTCCAGCCATATGAGATCTTCTTTTTTGCGGCACGAATTGTACTTTTGAATGACACCATTCATTTTGTCATAGTGTACTCAAAAAAGGGAAAAAATATTCCAAGTGCGGTGAAATTGCAAAAAAAGTGCAATTTCACAGATGTTTATTTTTTTTTATTTACCATGTTTAATATATGTAAAACTGGCCTGCCATTATTATTCTCCAGGCCATTACGAGTTAGCAGATACCAAACATGTACAGTTTTTTTTATTTAAGTGGTGGAAAAAAATTCTGAAATTTGTCCAAAAAAATTGCTTTTGTTGCCATTTTCTGAGACCTGTAAAGTTATCACTTTTCGGGATATAGAGCTATGCGAGGGCTTATTTTTTGCGCCCTGAGCTGACGTTTTTACTGATCTGATTCTGGGGTAGATACAATGTTTTGATCGCCTTTTATTGCAATGTTGCGTAGAACAAAAAAACTTGATTCTTGCGTTTTTTTTTTTTATGGTTACGGATTAATTTATTGTATATTTTGATAGATACCAAATATGTGTATTTTTTCGTTGTTTTATTTTTGATGGGGCAAAAGGGGGGTAGTTTGAACTTGTGCTTTTTTAAAACTTTTTTTTATTTACTGAATTTAATAGTCCCCTTAGGAGACTTCAAACTGTGATCATCCGATAGCCTGTGCTACACACAGCAGTGCATCAGCAGAAATCACTATCTTGGCCGGCGTTCACAGTATGATCGTGTTGAGAGGCACGGGGGCATTCAGCGGATGAGCACGTGACGGGCAGGATCAATGACGCAATTCCTGTCTGTCCGTGTTAAATGCCGCTGTCAGTGACTGGCTGGATCCCTGATCCACTCGCAGCTGTTAGAGACACTTGATAGCTGATTATATCAGCCATCAAGTGCAGGGAAAGACACGGGCTCAGCGTGTGAGCCCACATCAAAGGCAGGGATACGGCCGATGACGTAAATATACGTCATCGGTTGTGAAGGGGCTAAGAATGGTTTTCTATTGATGCTGATGAAACTTGTTGCTCTGTATCTATACGCACACATTATCTGTTTCCTAAAGTCTACAGTGTTTTGGACATTTCTGCTTTATACGCATATTCATGTGTACCCATACCGAGGCAAGATGTAGTAGCCAGGTGGGACTTATTTAAAACACCTTTGACTAGCCATTTTCAGTGACAGATCAAGGCTGGTGCAAGCCTTTGAGCAAAAGATATGACTTATAAATAGTCTCTCTCAGAAATGTCCTACCTTTTTGTTGCTTTAGAGCATACATGTCAAACTCTGGCCCGTGGCCAAATCTGGCCCAAAGGGTGGTTTTATTTGGCCTGTGAACAACCACCCCTATGTGGGGCCCATTATTCTGTATGGACTATGTGGGGCCCATTATCCTGTACTGAGGACTGTGTGGGGCCCATTATCCTGTACTGAGGACTGTATGGGGCCCATTATTCTGTATGGACTGTGTGGGGCCCATTATCCTGTACTGAGGACTGTATGGGGCCCATTATTCTGTATGGACTGTGTGGGGCCCATTATCCTGTACTGAGGACTGTATGGGGCCCATTATTCTGTATGGACTGTGTGGGGCCCATTATCCTGTACGGAGGACTGTGTGGGGCCCATTATCCTGTACGGAGGACTGTGTGGGGCCCATTATCCTGTACGGAGGACTGTGTGGGGCCCATTATCCTGTACGGAGGACTGTGTGGGGCCCATTATCCTGTACGGAGGACTGTGTGGGGCCCATTATCCTGTACGGAGGACTGTGTGGGGCCCATTATCCTGTACGGAGGACTGTGTGGGGCCCATTATCCTGTACGGAGGACTGTGTGGGGCCCATTATCCTGTACGGAGGACTGTGTGGGGCCCATTATCCTGTACGGAGGACTGTGTGGGGCCCATTATCCTGTACGGAGGACTGTGTGGGGCCCATTATTCTGTACGGAGGACTGTGTGGGGCCCATTATCCTGTACGGAGGACTGTGTGGGGCCCATTATTCTGTACGGAGGACTGTGTGGGGCCCATTATTCTGTACGGAGGACTGTGTGGGGCCCATTATTCTGTACGGAGGACTGTGTGGGGCCCATTATTCTGTACGGAGGACTGTGTGGGGCCCATTATTCTGTACGGAGGACTGTGTGGGGCCCATTATTCTGTACGGAGGACTCTGTGGGGCCCATTATCCTGTACGGAGGACTGTGTGGGGCCCATTATTCTGTACGGAGGACTGTGTGGGGCCCATTATTCTGTACGGAGGACTGTGTGGGGCCCATTATTCTGTACGGAGGACTGTGTGGGGCCCATTATCCTGCACGGAGGACTGTGTGGGGCCCATTATCCTGCACGGAGGACTGTGTGGGGCCCATTATCCTGTACGGAGGACTGTGTGGGGCCCATTATCCTGTACGGAGGACTGTGTGGGGCCCATTATCCTGTACGGAGGACTGTGTGGGGCCCATTATCCTGTACGGAGGACTGTGTGGGGCCCATTATCCTGTACGGAGGACTGTGTGGGGCCCATTATCCTGTACGGAGGACTGTGTGGGGCCCATTATCCTGTACGGAGGACTGTGTGGGGCCCATTATCCTGTACGGAGGACTGTGTGGGGCCCATTATTCTGTACGGAGGACTGTGTGGGGCCCATTATTCTGTACGGAGGACTGTGTGGGGCCCATTATTCTGTACGGAGGACTGTGTGGGGCCCATTATTCTGTACGGAGGACTGTGTGGGGCCCATTATTCTGTACGGAGGACTGTGTGGGGCCCATTATTCTGTATGGAGGACTGTGTGGGGCCCATTATTCTGTACGGAGGACTATGTGGGGCCCATTATTCTGTACGGAGGACTATGTGGGGCCCATTATTCTGTACGGAGGACTATGTGGGGCCCATTATTATGTATGGAGGACTATGTGGGGCCCATTATCCTATCGGATGTACAGCGATCAAAACATCGTATCTACCCCAAAATGCTATCAGTAAAAATGTCAGCTCATGGTGCAAAAAATTAAGCCGTCACACAGCTCGCTATACCGAAAATTGAAAACGTTACGCATCTTGGAAAGTGGCGACACAAGAAAAGGTTTTTTGCTTTTTTACACAAACTTTATATTTTTTCTCACCACTTAAATAAAAAAAAATACATACATGTTTTGGTATCTGCATACTCGTACTGACCTGGAGAATCATATTGCCAAGTTAGTTATAGCATATAGTGAACATTGTTAAAAAAAAAAAAAAAAGTGCAAGTTTACAATTTTTTTCAATTTCAACGCAGTTGGAATTTTTTCCTGCTTTCCAGTGCATCACATAATGAAATGAATGATGTCATTCAAAAGTACAACTCGTAAAAAACAAACCCTCATATGGCTATATTGACAGAAAATAAAAAAAGCTATGACTCTTGGAAGAAGGGGAGTAAAAAATGAAAACGAAAAGAACATAACAATAAAAAAAACATAAAAAGGGAAAATCATCCGGGGGTTAAGGAGATGAAAGGTAAAAAAAAAATTCTGAAGAAAAATCAAAATGAAATTTTGCTTTGTGTTGCTATTTTCCAAGACCTCTAATATTTTTATTTTTCTGTTGATGGAGCTGTATGAGGGCTTGTTTTTCACGTGGTGAACTGACATTTTTATTGATACAATTTTGGGGTACATACAAAAAAAATTTTCATTATATTTTAATTTTATATTTTGACAGCCTGGACTTTTAGGAATACAGCAATACTGAACATGTATTTTTTTTTAATGGGAGAAAAGGGAAGTGCTAGAAGCTGTGGGGCAGTGCTGGTGTCACTCACTGCATCTACTTCTATCCCCTACCGACATCTTGTTTCACAGTTAGAAGCTGCGGCGGAGATAAAAGCAGAGTGCCAGTGCTGCACTCACATCTCCCTCATTGTCTATCACCATGAATCCAGGATATATTCAGAGGGCGGCTATACAGGAAACTGTAGTAAGTAACTGCAGCACTGACCCCTGATGTTCCAGAAGGAGGGATAGGTGCCGCAGTTAAGTCAGTGTAGCCTCAGCCTACTGTAACGTCCCGTGCAAGACTCCTCTCAAATGAAATGTCACAGGAAGGGAAGTTAAAAAAAAACATTTAGGGATTAGCTACATAGGGAAAAGGGTAGAGCTAGAGATTGTATAATAAAGCAAATTATATTACAAAGGTGGTTAGGGTGCAAAGATTAGATATTTAGAAAGGAAATTTTAGGTACCAGACCCCTTCTTAAGTCTCAAGGGAGATTGGCACTTGGCTCTGAGATAGTAAGGTTAGTGAACATTGCAGTCAGTCACCTCTTCTGCCACATATTAAAGTGTCACTGTTGTTGGAGATTCACCTAATGACTTTCCAGACTATGATCCTGTTCTTTGAAGCATTGGAAATAAGAAATAAAGGCCCCTGGGAAATATGTCCTACCTACAGTACAGTCCCTGGTCACTTGCTGGATGTGGAAAGCCCAAATAAATTACTCACTATACAACAACACCTAAGCACCACATGTTCTCAGATCATATTTTCATGGAGAATAATAGAAGATATGTCGGGATACTGCTACACTTTATGCCTGTAGACAAAAGCTTACCGCACATTCTGGGTTGGGTTCCACCTTTCAGAAGGAAGTTCTCCACTCTGTGGGTCATCTACTGGAGGATGCAAGATGGAAATGCATACATCTCCATTCTGGAAGAAACACAAAAGGATGAAAGTGAAGGTGCAACACTCCTGAAGTCGTCAATCAATGCTGTAATGCATATGATGAAGGATACTTATTGATTGTTTTTTTTACGATTTTATCAGTAATTTTCAGTGGCCACAGGGTTATACTAGACTTATTCTTCTTTTTCTTACAGTAGGTGGACCGACTGACTCTATTTTTTTGTATTGAAGCATCTATGAGCCTGTGATTCATAGTGAATGGTTGAACCTGTGTTATGTACAGGGCTGCTTCTGCCATGAGGGGATATGAGCATCTTGCCTATGGCAGAGATCTGAGTGTTTTTCCAGAGGGTGACATTTTGCAGTCCTCCCAAGAATGGGATTTAGCTGGTTCTACAATCCGGATGTTAGACAGCCATCTCAGAGAACATGTATAATGCCGGTTCCTTGCTTTTACAGATGCAAATACAATTGGAAATGTGAGTGCCGGCACTACAGGTCCAGAGGCAACATGCAGCAGCATATGGCCGCCTGATTCCAGAGCTGTCACTGCTGCGCCACAGAGGCAGCGAGACACTGGTAAGGTAAGTGCTCAGTAACTGTACACAGGGGAGGGGATGTTAGTGTGAGGGCACAGTATGGCGGTAACAGTATATAGAAGGAAAAAAGTGTGAGGGAGCACAGTATATTGTACGGGTAGAGTAAAAGCACAGTATGGAGATGGGGCAGTGTGAAAAAGGGGCACAATATGGAAAGGGGGAAATGTGAGTGGAGTATAGTGTGAAAAAATAGTATGGAGAGGTAGTAGCATATAAGGTCCAGTGTGAGGGGACAGTGTGCAGAAGGAGCAGTATGGAAATGGAAACGGCGAGGTGAGAAACCGTGGAAACTCTCTCAGGATCGGTGGTGTACTCAGCAATCTGACCCCCACTCCAAGTGGTTGTACATCCTAGTGATACACTCTGATTGTGTGAGCGGAATAACCCTTTAAAAAACAAAAAGTTCTCTTGCCAAAGAATTTGGATGCACATAAATCAGCCTACAGCTGTCACCGTGAACAGTGTATCAATGTAAAAGAAAGTTTAATTATAGTTTTTATCTCAGTAGGGTCCCCTCCTGCATTTGCCTTACAAATACTGATGTGTGAATGGGGCTAAAGAAGAGTTCGATGGAAACTTGTATTCCCATTCTCCATCATAGCAAGAAAATCTGCACGTATATTTTAATAATTTACTATCTGGAAAAGTGTTGATCATACACTCCATATCTGAACATGTTTTGATCATTTCTGTTTCCGTACATACAGTATATTAGAATAGGTATTATACAGTATCACTTTGCTGCTGGAGCTACATATACTTACCTCATAGATGTTTGGGTGCCACATTTTTGTTAGGAATCGAAATGCCGGGGGAGAATATGGATAATCAATAGGAAACTTTAGACGAGCCTGGAAAATGCATAACAGAAATTAGTACATCAGAGAGCGCCATTTCTTACCTAAATACTATGTATGCGGCCGCAGAAGGTATTAAAGTTAGGTACAATCACACATCCATGTGCCTCATCCAAGTGCTGTCAGCAGACTGACCCTTAGAGTTTCATTGATCCATACATACATCAGTTATAAAAACAGATCCATGTGTGCGGCCAGTGAGACTTAAAGAATGTCCTGTTCTCATTTGTATTGGGTCTCGAACTCCGCCATTAAATGGGTGGTCCGGCACCTAAAATGTATTTTCTAACTATCTTTACCCCCTAACCACTTTTTAATTTCCTTTATTACACAACACCCTACACTTTTCCCTATCTAACTAATCTCTAAATGTGTTTTTTTTTTACTGTACTTCCTGTGACGTTTCATTTGAAAGGAGTCATTTGAAAGGAGGACATGACTTCACTGGAGGCTGGAGCTGCATTCAGTCCCTGCAGTGTCCATCGCCCTTTCTGGAACAGGACATAACAGGTGGCAGCGCTGCAGCTACTTATTAGGTTCTTGCTTCACAGCCTCCTCTGAAGAAGTCCTGGATCCCGGGCAATGGACGCTGAATGATGACCTTTCGGGCTACATGCAAAATGCTATGTGTGGCAGAAAACTAACACTGCACATCACCCTGAAAATACCATCCCCACCGTCAAACACGGTGGTGGCAGCATCAAGCTGTGGGATGCTTTTCTTCAACAGGGACAGGGAAGCTAGCAGAGTTGATAGGAACAAGGACGGAGCTAAATATAGGGCAATGCTGGAGGAAAACTTGTTACTGGCTGCACAAGACTTGAAACTGGGGCGAAGGTTCACCATCCAGCAGGACAATGACCCTAAACATACTGCCAGAGCTACAATGGAATGGATTAGAGCAGTGTTCTCCAACTCCAGTCCTCAAGAGCCACCAGCAGGTCATGTTTTCAGGATTTCCTTACTGTTGCACAGGCGATAATTCCATCAAGTGTGCAATACTAAGGAAATCCTGAAAACATGACCTGCTGGTGGCTCTTGAGGACTGGAGTTGGAGAACACTGGTGTAGATCAAATCATATTCATGTTTGAATGCCCAGCCAAAGTCCAGACCTAAATCTCATTGAGAATCTGTGGCAAGAATTGAAAATTGCTGGTCACAGACGCTCTCCACAGAAGTGTGGCATCGTTTTTTTTCGCGGATGCCACACGTATCCATTATAATCTATGGTGCTGCACACATGTCCGTGTGTTTGCACAGACCCTGTTCCGTTTTTTACTAGCAGCACGGATGACAAGGGCTAATACAAGTCTATGGGTCCTTGTAAAACACGTACAGCACACAGATGGATGGCATCTGTGTGTCCTCCATGTGCTGTATGTGTCTAACATTGCAAAGTATAGAAGCTTTAGAATTAATTTTTCTGAAGCCAAAGCGGGAAAAAAAACGCATGGCACCGGTACAGTTTTTTTTCCGGTACTGGTTTTATATGGACGTATGAAGTGGGCCAGAGGCAGATCTCTTCATGTGGACTGTGCTTAATCTAGTGCATCAATACCGGCCAGAGCACTGCACGGAGCCAGCTACACTGACCCTTCATATACAAAGAGACCATCAGCAAAGCATCACCTTCATCTCCACTGATTGGAATATTACCTGACCGCAATACACTAACATTGGACTCTGATGACAGCTCTCATAAAAGACTTCCTATCCACCTAAATAGGATTCCTAATATATGTGACAACAACTGTTGGGATTATTTTGAAGTGTACATAACTCAGTTTGCACTTGTATCTGAATACAAATGCAAGTCACAATTTTCAGATTTGTATTTTTAAAATAATTAGAAAACCATGTATCTTTCCCTTTACACTTCACAAATACTTGCTACTTTGTGTTGGTATGTCACAAAAAATCCCAATAAAATATATTTAACGTAAAAAAATGTTGAAAATTTGATGGGGTATGAATACTTTTTTCAAGCACTGTAATTCTGATATCACTGTAACTGACTGTAGTTACAGAAAAGTAGAGCTGTCTTATTTTTTACCGCAGGGTGCAATAGAGTTTAAAAAAATAAAAACAATTTTTGACCGTTCATTTTGCTACTCAAGAATGGGAGTAGAAAGTGATCAAAAAATATTATGCACCCCAAAATGGTGCTTACACTAATTCCACAAAAACACAAACACCCATACAGTTCTAGGGAAAAATAAAAAACTTAACTATTTAAAAACTTGTCTCTTAGAAGAAAAACGCACATTTTTGCCTTGTTTTTACGTGTGTTTTTTGTGTTTTTCCCAGTCACTAGAATGGTTGAAAAGGGCTGCAAAAACGTTGAAAGAATGGACATTCTTTAGATCTCAAACTGCTTCAAATCTGCAAGGAAATAATAGGCAACATGTGAATGAGAGTTCAGAAATCTCATCCGCTTTGCTGGACAGTAAGGCCATGTGTACATGTAGAGAATTTGTAAGCTAAAACCAGGAGTGGGTGAATAATACAGAAGTGGTGTTTCCATTATACTTTTCCTCTGTTCCTCTCCTAGTTTTGGCTTACAGATACTGAGGTAAAAAAACTCACCAAATACTCAACGTGTGCACATGGCATAAAATGTTACGGTTTTCGAGCCAAAAATGCGACGGGTGCACATAATCTATGGCTCAGTTCACATTTATCCTGTGCTCTATGCTGAGCACTTACATTGAAGTTTCCCTCTCAAACTCCCCAAATAAATGTTATGCAGACAAAACCGTTCACTATGAGGCAGATGGAGTGACTTAGGACGCCATATAACGTATTTTTACACATGTACAAAAGTGCAGTCTACCACAGTTTTGTGCACCACTAAAAAGGACGCCGCTGAACAGAGGCCAGAGAGTCCAGCGTAACTCTGCTGCTAGATTATAATGAATGGTTCTATTGGGAATTCTGTCTGAATCATCTATAGTACTGGGCTAAAGTTTAAGGAAGGTTTGTAAAAAAAAAATGCTGCAGCATGAGAATACTTTCAAAAATAGAAGTGCGAGGCTACGTTTGCACAATGAAATTTTGGTGAGGTTTCTACGCTGGGTATGTTTTTAAAAAAACACAAGTAACCTATTTTACTTTACCCCTTCACGACACCTGAAGTATATATACACGTCATGGTTGGGAAGTACTTCCCGACCAATGCAGTATATACACACAGGTGGTCAAAATTGTTGGTACCCCTCGTTTAATGAAAGAAAAGCCCACAATGGTCACAGAAATAACTTGAATCTGACAAAAGTAATAATAAATTAAAAATCTATGAAAGTGAACAAATGGAAGTCAGACATTGCTTTTCTGCTTCCACAGAATTTTAAAAAAAATTAAACTCATGAAATAGGCCTGGACAGAAATGATGGCACCCCTGAAAATAATGTGACAAAAGGGACATGTTAATTAGTGGACACAAATTGATTTAACATGACAGGTGTCTACAATCTTGTAATCAGTCAGTAGGTCTGTATATAGGGCTACAGATACTCACTGTGCTGTTTGGTGACATGGTGTGCAGGGCTGTGGAGTCGGAGTCGGTAGAAATGTACCGACTCCGACTTTAAAAAAAATGTATTAATATTTCATAATTGAACTTTCATATGAATTTTATAAATGTTACTCAAATATATATGTTCTATCAAACTATGAACAACAGTGATAAGCAGTTCTGCTGGAGATAGAGACATTTATTACTTCTTGTGTGTCACTGTTCTCCACTGCCCTTATCTAACCTTATACTTGGTTAACCTCATGCTGCCCCAACCCCCTACTTACAATGTATGAAACTGAAAGTGAAAATGTGTTGCAAATTCTTAGTAGTAAAGCTCCTCCTCTAGACTACATGTTTACTAGGTGTGCGCCTTCCAAGCATCTCACAGCTGCTACTCAGAAGAGGAAGACTGTAAGAAGTATTATCCTTTCAACAAACTTTGCATCAGTTAACTGTGAGTACATGAGGAATAACAGTATTACTGACCACTATATCAGTTGTACGACCTGGCAATAATTTTGTACAATTGTTTTGAGGAAAAATAATTGTCATTTGGATTGTGAATGCAGAATTAAAAACCTGAGAATGTCAAAGAAGCGTCACATTAAATCAGCTGTATTTGAACATTTCACCATCACTCAAGATAGAAAACATTGTCTGTCAGTGTATGACAAATGATCCAGACGAAAACAAATGCTGTGAAGCCAAGATCAGTGCATATTCAGGCAAAGATAAAAATGCTCCTACCAGAGCTTCTAATCTAAAGAGACATTTACAGCCCTTTCATCCAGAAGTACTGAAAGCAGTGGATGAGAAAGACTGCATCCAAACCAATGAACCAGTGCCCAGCTCTTCCAGCCAAACAAAGGAGCAGAGAACTTTGCAGCCATCAGTTGCAAGATATTTTGTCAGTGACAAAGTTACTGTGACAATGACAGTAGATACATTTAAAAAACAGATCATAGAGCTTGTTGTAAAGGATAGTGTGCCTATTTCATTATTTTCACGACCAGCTTTTATGTGTCTGAATGGGGAAATGGCCTGCAAGCTTGGTGTTTCTCTGGAGAGAGAGAGTATTAGAAAATTAGTAATTGAAGAAGCTTTTAAACAAAAGGAAGAACTTAAAAAAACTCTCAAGGGAAGCTTTCGGTTTCTTAAAATGGATGCCTGCACACGTCACAGAGTGAACTATTTTGCCATCAATGTCCGATTTGTTTGTGACAAAAATGAAATAGTTACCAAGACATTGGCAGTAAAAGACACCAAAGCTCATCACACCAGTGAGTTTCTCCAGGTCTTGGTGGAAAAGGTTCTGCAAGACTATGAACTTAAAAAAGAGCAAGTTCTTTCTGTCGTAACTGACAATGCTTCAAATATGATAAGTACTATTAAGCTAATGAATGAGAGTAATGATGGTGACCAGCAGCTAGAAGAACATTCTGGGTCCACAGACACAGAAATGTTTGAAATATAGGAACACAGTATTGTAACTGAGGAGAAAACTGAAGTTGCTTCAGATGAACAGAAACATGATAGTTTAGATGATCTTATTGAAACTGTGTCAATACGTTCTTTCATTCATCACATGCGCTGTGTTGTGCATACGCTACAGCTGGCTATAAGAGACAGTCTGCAAGAAGGACACGCTGCTGCACTGATTGGCAAGGTGAGAAAATTGGCTACTGTTGCCAGAACCCCTAAAGTTGACTCAATTTTGAAGAGACGTGCTGTAAAAGGGGCAATTATTGATCAAGCCACACGATGGGGCAGTACTTACTTAATGATTCAGCGCTTTGTTGAACTAAAAACCTTTCTTGTAGACATGGCTAACCCTCAACTGACGCTAAATGAAAGTCAGTGGAATCAGGTGACTGAGCTGGAAAATTTGCTAGAGCACCCATTTACAGTGACTAAAAAATTACAAGCAGAGGACTTAACTCCAGGTATTTTCTTAAAGGAGTGGAAGAACCTGATGTTTCGCCTGTCCCAAAGAGGAGGGTTAATTGCAAGTGGCATTGCTACATCAATGAAACGGAGAGAGGAGCTACTATTACAAAATAACATTCTTTTGGCAGCTGTTTATGTAGACCCAATGCATCGAATTCTTCTAGATGATCAACAGCTAACTAAAGGAAAAGAAGCTCTGTTTGAAATAGCAGTAAAGATGAAAGGGTTGCAGAACAGGCAGGAGGAACAAGAAGAATTTGGTCGTCCTGCCACATCTTCACCCTCATCATCAACTGATGAAGAATTTAATTTCGAAAAATATTTGGATCACAAGGACCGTGCAAAGCGTTCCCGCATAGAAGAAGAGTCATCCCCATCAAAGAACACAGCCAGTACATTTCAGCAGAATTTTTCATGTGCACTAAAAGAAATTGAGAAATTTGACCGTTCATCAAAAATAACAGTGCAACAAGCGATTCCTCTGTATCCTGACATTGTCAGAGATGTTGCCCGAGTGGTTACTGCTTTGCCACCAACCCAAGTTAGTGTAGAGAGGTTGTTCTCTGCTCTCAAAATAATTAGATCAGATTTGAGGGCATCCATGAAGGAGGATCTGACAGAGGCAATACTTTTTCTGAGGACAAATTTATAGATTTCTTCTTATTAACTGCATAACAGTGTTTATTGCATATTTACTTACAAGAGTTTAGAAAAGTTATTTGCTATATTCTAATTGTATTCTAATAAATATAGTTTTTGCTCTAAGTGGTCTGATTACTTATATGATGCTGAGAAACTGAATAAGCACGATGTTAATATTTTACAACAGTAAATTTATTGTTACGAATTGACCATTTATGAAGCAGTCGGAGTCGGAAACTGATAAAATCCAGGAGTCGGAGTCGGAACTGTGGCTTACCGACTCCACAGCCCTGATGGTGTGTACCACACTCAACATAGACCAGAGGAAGCAATGGAAAGAGTTGTCTCAAGAGATTAGAAAGAAAATTATAGACAAGCATGTTAAAGGTAAAGGTTGTAAGACCATCTCCAAGCAGCTTGATGTTCCTGTGACTACAGTTGCACATATTCAGAGATTTAAGATCCATGGGACTGTAGCCAACCTCCCTGGACGTAGCCACAGGAGGAAAATTGATGACAAATCAAAGAGACAGATAATGCGAATGGTAACCAAAGAGCCCAGGATAACTTCTAAAGAGATTAAAGGTGAACTTCAAGCTCAAGGATCATCAGTGTCAGATCGCACCATCCATCGTTGTTTGATCCAAAAATCATAAAAAAGCCAGACTTGAATTTGCCAAACTACATGTTGATAAACCACAAAGCTTCTGGGAGAATGTCCTACGGACAGATGAGACAAACATGGAAGTTTTTGGCAAGGCACATCAGCTCTATGTTCACAGACGGAAAAATGAAGCATATCAAGAAAAGAACACTGTCCCTACTGTGAAACATGGAGGAGGCTCTGTTGTGTTCTGGGGCTGCTTTGCTGCATCTGGCACAGGGTGTCTTGAATCTGTGCAGGGTACAATGAATTCTCAAGACTATCAAGGGATTCTAGAGAGAATATGCTACCCAGTGTCAGAAAGCTTGGTTTCAGTCGCAGGTCATGGGTCTTGCAACAGGATAATGACCCAAAACACACAGCTAAAAACACCCAAGAATGGCTAAGAGGAAAACATTGGACTATTCTGAAGTGGCCTTCTATGAGCCCTGACCTAAATCCTATTGAGCATCTTTGGAAAGAGCTGAAACATGCCGTCTGGAAAAGGCAACCTTCAAACACGAGACAACTGGAGGAGTTTGCTCATGAGGAGTGGGCCAAAATACCTGTCGAGAGGTGCAGAAGTCTCATTGACAGTTACAGGAATTGTTTGATTGCAGTGATTGTCTCAAAAGGTTGTTCAACAAAATATTAAGTTAAGAGGACCATCATTTCTGTCCAGGCCTATTTCATGGAAAGCAATGTCTGACTTTCATTTGTTCATTTTCATAGATTTTTAATTTATTATTACTTTTGTCAGATTCAAGTTATTTCTGTGACCATTGTGGGTTTCTCTTTCATTAAACGAGGGGTACCAACAATTTTGACCACGTGTGTATGTCATGGCGATTGTCCGCGCACAGGAGTGGTTTCATCTGAATCACGTCACTTGAAGATTTCGATGGAAACCTCGATGTAAGTACTCAGCGTAGAGCGCAGGATAAATGTGATCCGAAATGTTATGTAAAATGTTCCCCATAAAAGCTTCAAATCAATCCACAAAAAAAGCAAGTCCCCACTCAGGTCTGTCATTTGTTAATAGAAATATAGGGGGCTTCCACGTTACTGGTAGTAAAAAGGCTCTGGAAAAGTGCTATGGCTCCTCACTCCCAGAAGGAATTCAGTAAATTCTGTGCTCCCAAATCCAAAAAGCCGCCCTCCCTTCTGAGCACCACAGTGTGCCTAAACCACAATTAGGGTCCACATGTTTGGCATTTCTGTAGCGATGAGAGCCCACCTAATTTACGGGTGCGTGTCTCCAGAAACATTAGCTGAGAACTACCACGTACTGGGCACTACAATGTACTGGTGACAATGGCAGTTTGCAATTTTTATTCAGCAACATTCACTGTTGCTTGTGTCTGGAAAACACCTATGGAGTCAAAATAGTCACTACACTTGTAGATAAATTCCCAATGGGGTATAATTTCCAAAATGGGGTCACTTGAGGGGTAATTCTGCTCTTCTAGCACTTAGGGGCTCATGGGGTCACTTATGGGGGGGGGGGTTCTGCTGTTCTGGCACCTCAGGGGCTCTGCCAATGTTACATGGCACCCTCAAACCAGTTGTGACGATACAGCTTAAAATCTTAATAAACCAGACGTTTAGATTGTTAATCCAAGAGAAATACACTATTATCTTTGTGTATGCCTGGTCAATAAGAACAGACCAGTATTTATATAACCCTGATTGCTGTCTCCTCTTTGATTCTGAAACAATAATGTTGATTTAAAGAGCCCACTGTATGCCAAATATGTAAATTGATTAACCTTTGTTGACCCTGTGGCTTATTGACTCAGATGCCAGGAGGACAAACTAAGCAAATTCATTAAATGCTCAATGAGACATGAGGCAGCCCCCCCCCCCCCCCCAACCTGTGGATGTGTGCTTAAAAAGTACATGTGCTTTTGTAGCAGAGAGAATTGGAAGAGAAATTGGAGAGAGACTTTACAGGGAGAGTCATGGATCAGACTCTCTGAGAACATCAGCTTGGAAGTATGGCTTTACCCAAAGAGACAAGCATATGGATTCTACATGATTCTAGCCTAAGGGTATATATCCCTGACTGGAAAGATACAAATCTGCACCATTAATCATCAGAGAGACCATGGATACATTCGGGGAGACCAGGATGGGACGTTGAAGTCACCTGGCCCCATGGATATGTTGTTTGAGGTTGCCAGGAGGGACCCACTGGTCGCCTGGAACCCATGGAGACATTTGGAGAAGCCAGATTGGGACCCACCGGTCATCTGGCCCCATGGAAACTCTCGGAGAGGCCAGGATAGGACCCTCGGATCTCCTGGCCTTGTAACTCGATGGACTGCTATCTTCCTAAGCTTGCCGCTACCTCCTCTCTGTGGGGCCCCCCAGAAGAGGGGGGCCACTGGTTCAGGTAGTTGGCCCTGGAAGTCCGAAAGTCGCAGCTGTTCTATCCCAGGCGGGCGGAGGGGAAGGGTGAGGACTGTGTAATGTTGTACCATCTTGGGTATTTGCTGGGACTGTTCTATGTGTTTATTGCCCGCTTTGTGGTTCAATAAAATATTGCCACGCTGTTTTACCATCACCCTGTGTTGTCCGAGTAGTGTTACGCCCACGGAAGAGCCCAGGTCTTCACACCAGTGCAGGAAAATCTGAACTCCAATATGTCGCTCCTTCGCTTCTGACCTTTGCACTGTGCATCAAAAGTAGGTTTCGACCACACATGGGGTATAGGTGTAATCAGGAAACTGCATAACAAATTTTGGGGTCCATTTTCTCCTGCTATCCTAGTGAATGAAAAAAGTGGGGGCTAAAACAACACTTTTGTGGGAAAAATAATTTCTCATTTTCACGGCTCTGGGTTATAAACTTCTGTGAAGTGCCTGGGGGTTCAAAGTGCTCACCACACATCTATATACATTCCTTGAGGGGTTTAGTTTCCAAAATGGGGTCATTTGTAAAGGGTTTACACTGTTTAGGCACATCAGGGGCTCTCCAAAAGCGACATGGCGTCCGCTAATGATTCCAGACAATTTTGACCTCTAAAGGGCAAATGGTGCTCCTTCACTTCCGAGCCGTGAACCCAAACAGCAGTTTTCCTCCATATTTTGGGTATCGGCGTACTCAGGAGAAACTGCACAACAAATTTTGGGGTCCATTTTCTTGTATTACCCTTGTGAAAATAAAAATATTTTGGTCTAAAGTAAAATGTTCATTTTTTCCTTCCACATTCCATTAATTCCTGTGAAGCACCTGAAGGGTTAATAAACTTCTTGAATGTGGTTTTGAGGCTGCGTGCCCACGATGCTTTTTTCATGCATTTCCGCAGCGGAAACGCCTCAAAAACGCATGGTAATCCGCACCCCATGGTCCCCAATGGCATTCCGCAATGTCAATGCACATGCTGCGGATTTTTCCGCAGCGTTTCTGCAGCGCAAATAAATCCACAGCATGTTCATTAATTTTGCGGAAGCGCAGCGGAATGGCCGCCATTGACTTGCATTGAGATGCATAGAATCCGTGTCTGTACATTTGTACAAGCGGCTTCTATGCGTCTCTATGTGCGGATGGTACCCAGTTCTGGAGGAGAGGAGACTCTCATCCAGACCTGGGTACCATTGTACCTGTAAAAAAAGAATAAAATAATAAATAAAGTTTATATTCACCTGTCCGGCGGCTTCTCTCTGCATGCCGGCAGCGCTTCTCCTTCCAGGACCTGAGATGACGTCGCGGTCATGTGACCGCAGGCTGTCTCGCGAGAGCCCGGCAACCAGGAAGAAGCCAGGAAGAGCGCTGCAGCACACGCGGCGGGGGATCGGGGGTGAGTATAGCTTTATTTTTATGGTCACACTGTATAAATCCATGCCGTTTGCATGGATTTATACAGTGTGACCTAGTTGTCAAGCACTTTCCAAGTGATGCTATCGCCTGGAAAGTGCTGGTCAGTCCGCATGCGGAAACACATGCGTTAACGCATGTGGATGCGCATGTGAATCCGCATGTATTCTGCAGGAAAGCGTTTTTTCTGCTAGGGAGATGCAGAAATGCTGCAGAAATTTTCTGCTTCATTTCAGCATCGTGGGCACATAGCCTGAGCCCCTTGAGGGGTACAGTTTTTAGAATGGTGTTACTTTTAGGTATTTTCTGTCATATAGACCCCCTCAAAGTCACTTCAAATATGATGTCGTCTCTAAAAAAATAGTTTTGTAAATTTTGTTGTAAAAATGAGAATCGATGGTCAACTTTTAACCCTTCTAACATAAAAAATGTTGTTGCAAAAATTGTACTGCTATAAAGTAGACATGTGGGAAATGTTATTAAGTATTTTGTGTGACATAACTCTCTGATTTAAGGGTAGAAAATTGAAAAGTTTCAAAATAACAAAATTTTCGCCAAATTGCCGATTTTTTCACAAATAAGGTAATTTCGAAAACATTTTACCGCTATCATGAAGTATAATGTCAAGAAAAAAAAACACAACAAAAACAAACAAACTTAGAATCAGTGGGATCAGTTGAAGCGCTCCAGAGTTACTACCAAAAAGTTACACTAGGCAGAATTTGGCCTGGTCATGAAGGTGAAAACAGGCTCGGGGTGAAGGGGTTAATGGGTGCAGAAAATATGCAACATCAAAAACTCACCAAAAGCTCATTGTGGGAACGTAGACTTAATAGTTTATTTTTATCAAATAAAATGCAAAGTGATTGAACAAAAGAGAAATCCAAATCATATCATTATTTGGTGTGACCACTCTTTATCTTCAAAACAGCATCAATTCTTCTAGGTACAATTCTACATAGTTTTTGAAGAAACTCATCATGATGGTTGTTCCAATCATCTTGAAGAACTAACCACAGATCTTCTGTGGATACAGGCTTCGCAAATGCTCCTGTCTTTTCATATAATCCCAGATAGACTAAAAGATGTACAGATCCAATCTCTGTGGGGCCATATAACTTCCAGGACTCCTTGTTACTCCTTACACAGAATATAGTTCTTAAAGACATTGGCTGTATGTTTGGAGTTTTTGTCCTGCTGTAGAATAAATTTGGAGCCAAGAATATAGAACGTAAGCTTGATATGTCTTTCTTCTGCTGCACTAAGTTTCCTTGACTGCATCTACAGTCCTCAATATTGCCCATTTCTTTTTGTCTTCAATGCTGAGAAATATAGGCAGATACTTCTCGATTACGCAATACCATCACGGAGGTGTCTCATTGGCTCAAAATTTATTCAGCAGAAGGAGTCAGTCCTGGAAGTGAGGATATGTCCCCAACAGAGCTCAACATCATTGAGTCTGTCTGGGATAAAGAGAGAAAAGTATTTGCACAAGCCTACATCCACAGAAGATCTGGGCTTAGTTTTCCACAATGTTTGGAATAACTTCCCTGCAGAGTTCCTTCCAAAACTGTGTGAAAGTGTACTTAGAAGAACGGGTGGTGTTTTGAAGGCCAAAGTGTGGTCACGCCAGATATTGATACAATTTAGATTTATCCAATTCGTTCACTTTGCATTTTGTTGATTGATAAAAAATAAACTATTAACACTTATATATTTTTTTTAAATCATTCTTACTTTGCAGCATTATCTCCACACCTTGCTAATACATATTGCACAGTACTGTAAAAGTCTGGAGGGTTACCTAAGATATATCACTGTAAAGCTGTTCAGTGGCATACGTTGGACATTGGCAATCATGGGAAAAAAGTAATACCACGACGTAAGTATTTTCTAATACAGTAAAAGAGTCACTTTTGGCCTTAGTTAGTTAATTAGGGTCTATTGCCAAGTTCAAAGTAAACCTGACCATTTACATATAGTGGCATGTGGTCACAGCTCTCCTACCATACACTCACATAGATTGAGTGTTCTGCCAAATGCTACAACCCCTGGCAAAAATTATGGAATCACCGGGCTCGGAGGATGTTCATTCAGTTATTTAATGTTGTTGAAAAAAAGCAGATCACAGACATGGCACAAAACTAAAGTCATTAGTTTGTTTGCCTTTAACAACCTTCCCATGTTGGTTGTATTTGGTCCATATTTTAGACTCAGCTGACTGTGAACAACCAACATCTTTTGCAACATTGCATGATGATTTACCTTCTTTTAAGAGTTTGATAATCCTCTCCTTTGTTTCAATTGACATCTCTCGTGTTGGAGCCATGATTCATGTCAGTCCACTTGGTGCAACAGCTCTCCAATGTGTGATCACTCCTTTTTGGATGCAGACTAACGAGCAGATCTAATTTGATGCAGGTGTTAGTTTTGGAAATGAAAATTTACAGGGTGATTCCATAATTTTTTCCCTCTGCTTGGTCTGAAAAAAATTACCCTTACTGAGTACCACATTTTTTTTCTTGATTTGTTTTAGTGTTTCTTAAAGCCATAAAGTTTCCATTTGAAATGACTTTAGTTTTGTGTCATGTCTGTGATCTGCTTTTTTTCAACAACATTAAACAACTGAATGAACATCCTCCGAGCCCGGTGATTCCATAATTTTTGCCAGGGGTTGTAATAATCAGAAAAGATGCAAGATCAGAGACATTTACAAAAAAGAAAAACTATGAAACTATAAAAATATAATAAAGAAAAAAGCACTATCTGCTTGTGGAAAGTGGCATACTATCAGCCGTCATCTGCCAAAGAAAACGGCAACAAGTCGGCTGTTGTTCAATGCAGTTCATGGTACTGAAAACATTTCTAACAAATATCGTAGTGGTGCAGCATCCTGTCAAATTTGCTTTAAGGTGGAATCACTGCCAGCATCATTAAAAAAACAGCACTGCCGATGGTAATGCTGTTAATTGAACAGAATTTAGAAGTACATCCATCCGAAAAAGGAACTATAAGGGAAGCAGAGGGAAGGAAGGTGAGTAGAAGTGCTTATTTTTTCATTTGTGCAGTGATAGGGGGCCATGCTTACCAGGATGGGGGGGCATGCATAGCAGGATAGGTGGGCAGCACGGTGGCTCAGTGGTTAGCACTGCAGCCTTGCAGCACTGGGGTCCTGGGTTCATATCCATCCAAGCACATCATCTGCAAGGAGTTTGTATGTTCTCCCAGTGTTTGCGTGGGTTTCCTCTGGGTTCTCCGGTTTCCTCCCACACTCCAAAAACATACTGATAGGGAATTTAGATTGTGAGCCCCAATGAGGACAGTGCTGATATTGTCTGAATTGTAAAGCGCTGCGGAATATGTTGGAGCTACAGTACAGACCAAAAGTTTGGACACACCTTCTCATTTAAAGATTTTTCTGTATTTTCATGACTATGAAAATTGTACATTCACACTGAAGGCATCAAAACTAGGAATTAACACATGTGGAATTATATACTTAACAAAAAAGTGTGAAACAACTGAAAATATGTCTTATATTCTAGGTTCTTCAAAGTAGCCACCTTTTGCTTTGAAGACTGCTTTGCACACTCTTGGCATTCTCTTGATGAGCTTCAAGAGGTAGTCTCCGGAAATGGTCTTCCAACAATCTTGAAGGAGTTCCCAGAGATGCTTAGCACTTGTTGGCCCTTTTGCCTTCACTCTGCGGTCCAGCTCACCCCAAACCATCTCGATTGGGTTCAGGTCTGGTGACTGTGGAGGCCAGGTCATCTGGCGTAGCACCCCATCACTCTCCTTCTTGGTCAAATAGCCCTTACACAGCCTGGAGGTGTGTTTGGGGTCATTGTCCTGTTGAAAAATAAATGATGGTCCAACTAAACGCAAACCGGATGGAATAGCATGTCGCTGCAAGATTCTGTGGTAGCCATGCTGGTTCAGTATGCCTTCAATTTTGAATAAATCCCCAACAGTGTCACCAGCAAAGCACCATCACACCTCCTCCTCCATGCTTCACGGTGGGAACCAGGCATGTAGAGTCCATCCGTTCACCTTTTCTGCGTCGCACAAAGACACGGTGGTTGGAACCAAAGATCTCAAATTTGGACTCATCAGACCAAAGCACAGATTTCCACTTGTCTAATGTCCATTCCTTGTGTTCTTTAGCCCAAACAAGCCTCTTCTGCTTGTTGCCGGTCCTTAGCAATGGTTTCCTAGCAGCTATTTTACCATGAAGGCCTGCTGCACAAAGTCTCCTTTTAATAGTTGTTGTACAGATGTGTCTGCTTCTAGAACTCTTGTGTGGCATTGACCTGGTCTCTAATCTGAGCTGCTGTTAACCTGCGATTTCTGAGGCAGGTGACTCGGATAAACTTATCCTCAGAAGCAGAGGTGACTCTTGGTCTTCCTTTCCTGGGGCGGTCCTCATGTGAGCCAGTTTCTTTGTAGCGCTTGATGGTTTTTGCAACTGCACTTGGGGACACTTTCAAAGTTTGCCCAATTTTTCGGACTGACTGACCTTCATTTCTTAAAGTAATGATGGCCACTCGTTTTTCTTTACTTAGAATTTGCATTATGGCAAGAAAAAAGCAGCTAACAGTCTATTCAGACTATCAGCTGTGTATCCACCTGACTTCTGCACAACACAACTGATGGTCCCAACCCCATTTATAAGGCAAGAAATCCCACTTATTAAACCTGACAGGGCACACCTGTGAAGTGAAAACCATTTCCGGTGACTACCTCTTGAAGCTCATCAAGAGAATGCCACGAGTGTGCAAAGCAGTCATCAAAGCAAAAGGTGGCTACTTTGAAGAACCTAGAATATAAGACATATGTTCAGTTGTAAGTATATAATTCCACATGTGTTAATTCATAGTTTTGATGCCTTCAGTGTGAATGTACAATTTTCAAAGTCATGAAAATACAGAAAAATCTTTAAATGAGGTGTGTCTAAACTTTTGGTCTGTGAATATTCCTGTACGTATACGTGTCCCCTGTGGATATTCCTGTACGTACACGTATCCCCTGCGGATATTCCTATAGGTATACGTGTCCCCTGTGGATATTCCAGTACGTCTACGTGTCCCCTGTGGATATTCCTGTACGTCTACGTGTCCCCTGTGGATATTCCTGTACGTATACGTGTCCCCTGTGGACATTCCAGTACGTATACGTGTCCCCTGTGGACATTCCTGTAGGTATACATGTCCCCTGTGGACATTCCTGTACGTGTCCCCTGTGGATAGTCCTGTAGGTATACGTGTCCCCTGTGGATATTCCTGTACGTGTCCCCTGTGGATATTCCTGTAGGTATACGTGTCCCCTGTGGATATTCCTGTACGTGTCCCCTGTGGATATTCTTGTAGGTATACGTGTCCCCTGTGGATATTCCTGTAGGTATAAGTGTCCCCTGTGGATATTCCTGTAGGTATAAGTGTCCCCTGTGTATATTCCTATACGTATAAGTGTCCCCTGTGGATATTCCTATACGTATAAGTGTCCCCTGTGGATATTCCTGTAGGTATGCGTGTCCCCTGTGGATATTCTTGTAGGTATGCGTGTCCCCTGTGGATATTCTTGTAGGTATGCGTGTCCCCTGTGGATATTCTTGTAGGTATGCGTGTCCCCTGTGGATATTCCTGTAGGTATAAGTGTCCCCTGTGGATATTCCTATACGTATAAGTGTCCCCTGTGGATATTCCTGTAGGTATACGTGTCTCCTGTGGATATTCCTGTAGGTTTACGTGTCTCCTGTGGATATTCCTGTAGGTTTACGTGTCTCCTGTGGATATTCCTGTAGGTTTACGTGTCCCCTGTGGATATTCTTGTAGGTATGCGTGTCCCCTGTGGATATTCTTGTAGGTATGCGTGTCCCCTGTGGATATTCTTGTAGGTATGCGTGTCCCCTGTGGATATTCTTGTAGGTATGCGTGTCCCCTGTGGATATTCTTGTAGGTATGTGTGTCCCCTGTGGATATTCTTGTAGGTATGCGTGTCCCCTGTGGATATTCCTGTACGTATACGTGTCCCCTGTGGATATTCCTATACGTATAAGTGTCCCCTGTGGATATTCTTGTAGGTATACGTGTCTCCTGTGGATATTCCTGTAGGTATACGTGTCCCCTGTGGATATTCTTGTAGGTATGCGTGTCCCCTGTGGATATTCCTGTACGTGCCCCCTGTGGATATTCTTGTAGGTATGCGTGTCCCCTGTGGATATTCTTGTAGGTATGCGTGTCCCCTGTGGATATTCTTGTAGGTATGCGTGTCCCCTGTGGATATTCCTGTACGTGCCCCCTGTGGATATTCTTGTAGGTATGCGTGTCCCCTGTGGATATTCTTGTAGGTATGCGTGTCCCCTGTGCATATTCTTGTAGGTATGCGTGTCCCCTGTGGATATTCTTGTAGGTATGTGTGTCCCCTGTGGATATTCTTGTAGGTATGCGTGTCCCCTGTGGATATTCCTGTACGTATACGTGTCCCCTGTGGATATTCCTATACGTATAAGTGTCCCCTGTGGATATTCTTGTAGGTATACGTGTCTCCTGTGGATATTCCTGTAGGTATACGTGTCCCCTGTGGATATTCTTGTAGGTATGCGTGTCCCCTGTGGATATTCTTGTAGGTATGCGTGTCCCCTGTGGATATTCTTGTAGGTATGCGTGTCCCCTGTGGATATTCTTGTAGGTATGCGTGTCTCCTGTGGATATTCTTGTAGGTATACGTGTCTCCTGTGGATATTCCTGTAGGTATACGTGTCTCCTGTGGATATTCCTGTAGGTATATGTGTCCCCTGTGGATATTCTTGTAGGTATGCGTGTCCCCTGTGGATATTCTTGTAGGTATGCGTGTCCCCTGTGGATATTCTTGTAGGCATGCGTGTCCCCTGTGGATATTCTTGTAGGCATGCGTGTCCCCTGTGGATATTCTTGTAGGTATGCGTGTCCCCTGTGGATATTCTTGTAGGTATGCGTGTCCCCTGTGGATATTCTTGTAGGTATGCGTGTCCCCTGTGGATATTCCTGTACGTGTCCCCTGTGGATATTCTTGTAGGTATGCGTGTCCCCTGTGGATATTCCTGTACGTATATGTGCACAAGTTCTCCGCTGATGTGTGTATGTATTTGTAACCCTTATGGGCATAAGACAGTCTAATGTTTGCGGAGCCACAGACTGTCCCTTGACTACTGATACCAGTGACACAGGGATCGCGAATTGTGGGTCTGAACCTTTGGGATCCGGCCTTACAATCTACCACAGACCCGGCTGATGCTGAGCTCTTCTATGGCACTGGGGTCCCCGTCCCGGAGGCTTTGTTGCGGGGTAGACAATAGAGCGGAGGCCCCTGTACTACACACGGTGCTTCCTTTGTTCCAGTGGCAGGGTAGTCAGCTCCCACCATGTCACTCTGACCCCCAATAACTGGAGCAGTTCAGCCCTGTGGCACCTGACCCATCCCCCTTCCTCACCTTGAAGTACCCCCCTTCATAGAAGGTGTTGGGGGGGCCGAATATCGCCACCTCCCAGTTGTACAAATCCGCCTCATCCACCAGGGTGACCCGGAACCCCTCCACTGGCTCCTCCTGCAGCCCCTTCAGCTCCAACAGCAGCGCCTTCTGGGAGCTGGGCACCGGCAATGATGGCCGGGCCATAGTGATCTTTCTTCTTGGGGCCTCCGGTGTCCTCCGCGCACTGCACGCTGGGATCGCTAGTTCTGATCGGGTGGGTGTGAGGGGATCTGTCAGGACATGTCACTGAATGCGGAGCTGAAGGGCGGATGGGGCAGCGGGTGAGGGGGCTCTCGGAGGTGCGGACTACAACTCCCAGCACTGAGGAGGCGGCCGTGTGATGTCACGGAGGGGCTGTCTTCAGTAGGGCGGAGCGAAGATGTCACTATGCTCCATGCAGCTGTTTGTAGCACATCACCGCAAACACATACGTCGTAATGGTGCCGGCGTCCAGTCACTCACTGTTTAAAGGGACAGCGACCTAATAGGCTGTGTAGAGACGCCCCATTAGCACTGCCCTACCTCACACGCCTCCACTTCACCTTTGTGCCAACATTCCTTTGATCTCCCCTGTAAATTCATGAGGAAAAAGTGTACTTTAAAGAATTGTCCATCCGAAATATAAACAGTACCAGTGGCACGGATGGGGTGACACTAAAGCCTGTCACACGCCTGCGCTGTAGCCTAGGAGGTCTGGGCTAGTAACTGTTCTGTCACACAATAGCTGACATCTGTGATTGGCTGCAGCGGACAGTTGACTGGAAAGGCACATCAGCAAACCTGCCCAAGATGCCCTATTCTTGCTATGTGACCGCTGCAGCCAATCGCAGGCTTCAGCGGCCTCTGCCAGCAGATCAATGACCTTATTGCTTCTGGACCTAATCCAGACCACCAAATCAGCTGGCAATGGATCCAAGGCAGTGAGGACAGGGGAATTGGCCAGATTTCCTATTTTCACCTCATCCTTGCTAACATTGATTTTTTCATTTAAAAGGACTCTGTCAGCACAGTGACTATTAAAGGGAACCTGTCACGTCCTAGCTATTATCTACACTGCCCCTATTGCTTGGTTAGTGATGTGCATCACTAACAAGCTTTTTTTTCATTAAAATCAGTGGTAGTATAATGATTTTATAACCTTATATATACTTTGTCCTACCTGCTCGTATTCAGTCATAGGGGTGTGCTTGTCATATTCAGTCATGGGCAGCCCCGCATTGTTAGTGCTGGCGCCGCCCATGGATTTAAATACTGCTGGGCAAGGTTGTGTCTACATCGGAGGGTATTACTAAGGCCCTCACTCCAGCAACTCTGATCTACTCACATCAGCAGTGAAGCGTCTAGATCAGAGTGGCTAAAGTGAGGAGCACAAAAAATCACCTCCGATCTAGACACAACCATGCCGGGAGCAGTATTCAAATCCATGGGCGGCACCAGCAGTGACTGAATGAGAGAATCACACCCCTATGACTGAATACAGCAGGTAGGATCTAAGTATATATAAGGTTATAAAATTATACTACCACTGATTTTAATGAAAAAAAGCTTGTTAGTGATGCACATTGCTTCACTGACAACACTATGGGGGCAGTGTAGAGGGCAGCTAGAACGTGACAGGTTCCCTTTAAGTACAGGCGCTCGGTGCTTCATGGCAGGACCAATCATTTATATACACCTTCCCTCCTGCTTGGTTTCCTTCTATCTCCTCCCTTCTCTGGCTCTACAAAGGCAGAACTGTCAGTCATAGGGGGTGGGGGTAGAGATAAAGGGACACCAAGCAAGTGAGAAGGTGCACTTAAAGCACCACTCCAGTGTTTTTTTTTTTCCAGCGATGGAGTGGTGCTCCCTCTCCAGCATCTTCGCCAGATTTCAGCACCACTCCGGTGCCCCCGCGTCATCTTGTGAGCGCAGCATCTGACAGTCCAGAAGTCAGAAGCTACGTCACACACTCTCAATGCAAGTCTATGAGAACCAGAACAAGGCTCTCATAGACTTGTATTGAAAAGTGACCTCCGTGGAGGTCCATTATACCTTCTACACGCAGAAAGACCCGATACAGACAACGGCAGCCCTGGCACACAATGCAAACGCGTTTTCTTCAGCGTTGCTCAAGGTGTGCTGAGCGTCAGTGGAGAAAATCTTTTTTAGCAGAAGACTTCATCTACTATAAATTAATGCTCAAAACCTATAACTTTGCCCTTCATCTTGCCAAACAATCCTACTTCACCACCCTCATCACTTCACTATCCAACAATACAAAACGACTTTTTGAAACCTTAAACTCCCTCCTGAGCCCTAAAGCACAGGTCCCCATCACCAACCTCAGCAGTGAGGATCTGGCCACTTATTTCCTAGAAAAAAAATCAACCACATCCATCAGGACTAGTGTTGAGCGAGCACTAAAATGCTCGGGTGCTCGAAGCTTGAGCCGAGCTCATCGTGATACTCGGGTACTCGACCCGAGCAGCGAGCCCAATGTTAGTCTATGGGAGACCCGAGCATTTTTGCGGCGGAACCCCCGGCAGTCTTTTAAAAGCCTAACAAGTGCCCAAAACGATAATGACAGTGCTCAAATGACATGGGAACAGCATGGGGATCGCCCCTGGAAGCATTTCTGACCCCCAGGTCACTGCTGTCAACAACGTGGTCAGAGGTATTAAGCCACTTTTAAGGGCTCACAATAAAACGTTCAAAAACGAAAGTGAAACTGCTTTCCTTTGAAATATGTTAAGGAAGTTCCTTTCCAGGGTAAAGACTTGTGTATAAGGTAAAATAAATAACCCCCCCAAAAAATACTCCTCCACACCTTGGGCTATGTTCACAAGTAGCATTTTTTATGCATTTTTGCACTTTTGTATTGCTTTCAACCGTGACAAATGCATTCACCGGGAAATGTCATTTTAACATTTTACAACCTTATCTGGCCATGTGCTGTGTGACACATGCATACAGTGCTGAAAAGACATAGGAACAGCATGGGGAAGACCCCTGGAAGCATCTCTGACACCCAGGTCACTGCCTAAAAGTGTGCCCATTAGAAGTGATCCTTGCCGCATCAGAAGATGCAGACTTGCAACTATTCCCATGCAAGTCCTTGTCCCAGGGCAGTGTTCAATTGTACCTCCCTCATTCCTTGCAATGCAAGCGCAAATATACAGCCAACCACCCACCCACCCCCAGGCTGCAATACCATACTGCTAGCTTGCTTGCACTTGAAATTGGGCCTTTTAGGCATGTGGAGGCGGAATCTGGCCACCACGTCATAGCTGCGTTGGCGGCCTGGTATCCATACTCAGTCCCCAGCCGCCCTGCGGCCGGGTGTCCACACTCGGTCCCCAGCCGCCAGGGGGCGGCCGGGTGTACATACTCGGTCCCCAGCTGCCCCGCGGCCGGGTGTCCGCACTCGGTCCCCAGCCGCCTGGGGGCAAACGGGTGTCCATAAACGGTCCCCAGCCGCCCCTATTTCTCCTTGGAACTTCCCCCCACACACTTTTCTTAGCCCGGCCTGCTTTAGGGCAGCATTGGACGAGCCCACCAGAGAACCAGACTCCTCCGGTGGGCCCTGGCTTCTCCATCAGGGGAGTTGAGAGTGCCAAGGTGAGGAGCATGATGATGATGATAGAAGTTAGCATCTTCTTTGTTTTCTTGGAATGCAAGCGCATGTATGTAGTAGCGGCTAGGCCTGAGGTGGTCAGCGTTTTGGCGCATATCCTACCTCCTCCGAGGATTGCTGGATGTTTTCCTGCTACTATCCCAGTTCTATGACTCCCGTTAAAACAAAGCTTTAGGTGATAAATGATGGATGAGGCAGTGGCAAAGGAGAAAGAGCAGGAGGAACAGGGACCATTCATATCAATATCAGGCCAGTCAACCACATATGTCTTGTAGGATATGTTTCTGTAACAAAAGGAGCGGTTCGGCTACACAGTTATAGGGCATACAGTGAGTGCAATGCCTACCAAAAATTTTGAGGCACTCCAATGCCCCTTGAAACAGACGTGGATTACAGCGTACTAAAAACCTTCTACCCATTATTGGGGAGTGGGTCTCCCTTAGTTTTCGCCTTTGCATTGAAAAGCAAAAGCTGACTAAAATTAGGAGGAAATGCAATGCCCCTTGGAAGAGCCGTGGAGTTCAAAGTGGCTTAAGAAGACTCTTTTAATGCCCCTTTGAAGAGACGTGGAGGTCACAGTAGCTGAACAAGATGGTTTTAATGCCCCTCGGAAAAGTGGAGGTCGCAGTAGCTTAACAAGACTGTTTTAATGCCCCTTACAAGAGCCATGCAGTACAGCATATTACAAACATTATTCCCATTATTATGGAGTGGATCTCTCATAGTATTTGCTTATGCCTTCCAAGCAAAAGCTGCCAAAAATTAGGACGGAGGAACTTGCAATGCCCCTTACAAGAGCCATGCAGTACAGCATATTACAAACATTATTCCCATTATTGGGGAGTGTGTCTCCCATATTCTTTGCTTATGCCTTCCAAGCAAAAGCTGCCAAAAATTAGGACGGAGGAACTTGCAATGCCCCTTACAAGAGCCATGCAGTACAGCATATTACAAACATTATTCCCATTATTGGGGAGTGCGTCTCCCATAGTCTTTGCTTATGCCTTCCAAGCAAAAGCTGCCAAAAATTAGGACGGAGGAACTTGCAATGCCCCTTACAAGAGCCATGCAGTACAGCATATTACAAACATTCCCATTATTGGGGAGTGTGTCTCCCATAGTCTTTTCTTATGCCTTCCAAGCAAAAGCTGCCAAAAATTAGGAGGAAATGCAATGCCCGTTCGAAGAGTCGTGGAGGTTAGAGTTAATTAAAAACAACATTTCAATGCCCCTTGGAAGAGCTGTGGAGTTCAGAGTGGTTTAACTAGACGCTTTTAATGCCCCTCGGAAAAGTGGTGGAGGTCACAGTAGCTTAACAAGACGCTTTTAATGCCCCTCGGAAAAGTGGTGGAGGTCCCAGTAGCTTAACAAGACGGTTTTAATGCCCCTCGGAAAAGTGGTGGAGGTCCCAGTAGCTTAACAAGACGCTTTTAATGCCCCTCGGAAAAGTGGTGGAGATCACCGTAGCTTAACAAGACGCTTTTAATGCCCCTCAGAAGAGATGTGGATGTCCCAGTAGCTTAACAAGACGCTTTTAATGCCCCTCGGAAAAGTGGTGGAGGTATCAGTAGCTTAACAAGACGATTTTAATGCCCCTTGGAAGAGATGTGGAGTTCAGCGTGGTTTAACAAGACGCTTTTAATGCCCCTCGGAAAAGTGGTGGAGGTCCCAGTAGCTTAACAAGACGCTTTTAATGCCCCTTGGACAAGTGGTGGAGGTCACAGTAGCTTAACAAGATGCTTTTAATGCCCCTCAGAAGAGACGTGGAGGTCCCAGTAGCTTAAAAAGACGCTTTTAATGCCCCTCGGAAAAGTGGTGGAGGTCGCAGTAGCTTAACAAGACGCTTTTAATGCCCCTTACAAGAGCCATACAGTACAGCATCTTAAAAATATTATTCCCATTATTGGGGAGTGGGTCTCCCACAGTCTTTGCTTATGCCTTCCAAGCAAAAGCTGACAAAAATAAGGACGGAGGAACTTCCAATAATGGCAACACAGACCAGGGTCACCCTGGTGGTATAGTGGTGGTGGAGGCTGAGGATAAGGAGAAGAACATAAAACACCCGAAATGAGGAAGCGTATACCCATGTGTGGGTGTGAAGCGGTGCATGTGAATACACCTCCCGAAGTAACACAGTGGATTTGACTTTGTTACTCTGCTGTCATTTGGTGGTGATGAGAAGTCTGGCCCAATTCAGCCCTTGTTCATTTTGATAAGGGTCAGCTTAACAGCATTGTCAGTTGACAGGCGAGTGCGCTTAGTTATAATTCCCCCAGCGGCACTAAAAACACGCTCCGATAACACGCTAGCGGCAGGGCAGGCCAGGACCTCCAAGGCGTACAGAGCGAGTTCATTCCAAGTGTCCAGCTTGGATACCCAATAATTAAAAGGCACAGAGGAATCACGGAGGACGCTGGTACGGTCGGCAAGGTACTCCCTCACCATCTTTTGAAACTTTCCACTCCTTGTGAGAGTACCCCGCACCTCAGGGCCTGTAAGCTGGGCGGGTCTCAGAAAACTGTCCCAGAACGTTGACAGTATTCCCCTGCCTCTGCTGGATTGGAGTTGCCTCTCTCTCGCTTGTACGCCTTGGTTGGTCAACGAACTGTGACCTCTGCCGCTAGCATGTTCAGATGGGAATTTTTTTTAACAGCTCTGCAGCAAGGGCCTTCTGGTACTGCCCCATTTTTGTAGACCTGTCCACCTCAGGAATAAGAGAGTGAAAGTTCTCCTTGTAGCGGGGGTCTAAAAGTGTCACCAACCAGTAATGACTGTCACCCAACATTTTGACAACGCGAGGGTCATGGTTAAGGCAGCGTAACAAAGTCAGCCATGCGTGCCAGACTGGTAACGGGCAAGACTTCCGTGTCCTCACCAAGATGACGACTGATCATGCTCTCCCCCTCCTCCCCCCTGTCCTTAGGCCACCCCCGCTGAACCAACGGTATGACAGTTGTACAGGTACTACCGTCTACAGCGCATGATGCAAGCTCCTGTTCTTCCTCCTCCTCTCCCTCATTGTCCCCCAATGCACGTTGGGATGAGATGAGGCTGGGCTGTGTGTAATCGACCGCTACGGCTTCTTGATCCATCTCATCATACTCTGGCTGCAATGCCTCCTCTTTAATTCTCTGCAGAAAGCTTATGATGGCGTCATCGCCACTCACCATCTGGGTGGAATCCTCAAAGTTTGTCAAGATGGTACAGATGTCAGACACTCCTGAGGTCTTATGTGTGGAGTCTGACCTGAATTGCCTTGTTGCAGCTGGTACTCCACAACTGCTCTCTTCTGCTCACAAATCCTTTGCAACATGTGGAGGGTAGAGTTCCAACGTGTGGGGACATCACACACCAGTCGGTGTGACGGAAGCTGCAAACGCTGCTGCAACACAGCAAGGACGGCGAAAGCTGTAGCCGACTTGCGAAAATTAGCTGACAGGCGGCGTACTTTGACGGGCAGATCTGGCAACTCGGGGTACGGTTTAAGAAACTGCTGAACCACGAGGTCAAGCACATGAGCCAGGCATGGTACGTGTGTGATCTCGCCTCGCCTCAGAGCCGCCACCAGGTTACGGCCATTGTCACACACGACCATGCCTGGATGTAGGTTCAGCAGTCTCAGCCACAGATCTGCCTGCTCTTTCACAGCTGTCCACAACTCACAAGCAGTGTGACCAACCCGCCACAAACGGGTATTGAAGTTTCCCGCCATTCGGGGCCGTTTCCCGCCAAAAGGCGCCATCTTTGGGATGCCGCGCGGGAAGAAGAGGAGCGTGGACACCAAAACCGCACGAGCCCTGAAGCCCCGCCCTACGTCCGGACGCTGCGCAAGGTCCTGGAAGGAGAGAGAGCGACGCTGACGTCACCAGGACGTGACGCAAGGTCCTCGCCCAGAGCAGCGCTAGCGGAACTGCGGCCTACGGAAGAGGATCAACGGAAGGTAGGCCACGGTTAACTAGGGGGGAGGAAGATGTTGGAAGCAGAGGGGCCCACTACCACCAGCGTGGCTGCAGCAGCGGTGATGCCGTTTTCCATGCCCTATATCCCCGGAGCGGCCTGGCTGCCCCAGTACTCCGGTGAATCCCATACATTAAGTGACTTTAAGGAAAGACTGCACAGTTTATTTAAAGTCTATCCCCTAACAGAAGAACAGAAAATCAGCATACTGACAGGGCAGTTAACTGGTGCGGCCCAGCGGGAGGTAAAATCATGGCCAGCTGAGGAGAAAAGGACTGTAAAGGACATTTTGACCCGGCTGCGGGGTACCTTTGACACCCGCACCTCAGCTGAAATTAAAATGCGGTTCTACGGATGTAAGCAGAGGACACAGGACAGCATCAGAGATTATGCCCTAAATTTACAGGAAGCCTTGGGAGCAATCAAACAAGCTGACCCTGGCAGCGTGCAGGATACAGATAAACTATTGACTGACCAGTTCATAGAAGGTCTGCTGTCCAGCGCCCACAGAACCCAGCTGCGCCTCATGGCCCTACAGAACCCCGATTTGACTTTTGCACAGTTTAAAGAGAGGGCCATCCGGGTGCTCCGAGAACCCACACCAGGTGGTGCTGTAGCTTCCCGGCGTCCTGCCATTACGTACCACCAGGAGGCGGCGCCCTACCCTGCAGACCTTGTGGGGGCTGATGCGCAGGCCCTAAACCCATCCCCGCCTGCAAACCTGCACCATCAGGTCCAAGAACTAAAAGAGTGCTGCTGCATTGACCAGGACCGTACAGTCGTTACAGATGGACCCATCAGGACCAATCAAGCTGGCGTCCAGTCCGGAGGATATCCCGTGGCGTCGACAGAGGAGGATCCCGTCATGCAGAGGGAGGCCCACAGACCGCTACGCTGAGGATGGACAGCCGATTTGCCGCCGTTGCAGCCAGCCGGGACACACAGCCAGGTACTGTACTTTAAACGGGTCCGACCTGGGGCAGAGGGCCAACCCCCAGGCATAAGGTCACCAGGCCCGTCTAATTGGCACGATAAGTACGTGGGGGGTTGCCCGGTTTTACCCGTAGTGCTGGACGGTATCCCCATGAGTGCACTGCTGGACATCGGGTCCCAAGTGACTACCATCCCCTATGTACTTTTCAAGCAGTACTGGAGTGACACTAATATAACCCGTTATCCAGACGATGACTTGAGCATCATCGCCAGCAATGGCCAACCCGTGCCGCAGGTGGGGTTCAGAGAGAGGACCATTAAGATTGGTAAAGTTGAACTGCCGGCACAGGGAGTGATTATTGTGGACATTGACCGTCGAGAAAGTCACCCTAAAATAACCTTGGGTACGAACGTGATTGAAAATTGTCTTTCAGAAATAATTGTAATTTTTCAGCAGGTGGTGATGAATGCTAGCTCCAGCCAACAGAGGGTCCTCCAGAAAGAGATAAGAGCCCTGATGAGACGGCAACAAGTAGAACTGTCTGGTGGTGAGATCGGTAGCGTGAGGGTGAGCGACCCGTTCCCCATTGCCATGCCTCCCAAAAGTGAAATGATGATCTGGTGTTGGACTGCAATCGGGTTAAGAGGGAGAGACTACCAAGCCACGGTAGAACCCGTGTACTCAGACAGCAGGCCCACCATTTTGACAGCCCGGGGGGTGGTTGATGTCCGCCATGGAAGGGTGACCGTCCGGATCTTAAACATTGGGGAAAGGGAAGTACACTTGCCCCGGTACGCTACACTAGCCAAATTGTTTGCTGTCGAACACAATGCTCTCAGGGTCGTGGAGCCCTTGCCTCCATCTCCCCTGGTGGAGGATAATGGCTCCCAGAAACACAAGGAGGACTGGTGCCAGAAACTCCATGTGGGTGCGGACTCCACTCCCTTGCACCAAAAACAAGGAGTCTACCGGGTGGTTCAGGAGTACGAGAGAATCTTTAGTAAGCACCCGCTGGACTTCGGCAGAGAGAAAGGGGTAGAACACCACATCCCCACGGGGAGCCACCCACCAATAAAAGAAAGATACAGATCTGTACCCCCCACACACTATCAGAACGCAAAGGGCATGCTGAGAGAAATGAAAGAAGCCGGGGTCATTAGAGACAGCTGTAGCCCCTGGGCAACCCCCTTGGTTCTGGTAAAAAAGAAAGACTGTACTATGAGAATATGCGTGGACTATAGAAAAGTCAATCATATCACCCATAAAGACGCATACCCGCTGCCTAGAATAGAGGAGTCTTTGGCCGCACTAAAATCAGCTAATTTTTTCTCTACTTTGGACCTTACTAGCGGGTACTGGCAGGTTCCTGTGGCAGAGGCTGACAAGGAGAAGACCGCCTTCACCACCCCGATGGGATTAAGTGAATTCAACTGTATGCCATTCGGGCTCTGCAACGCACCCGGGACCTTCCAGAGGCTGATGGAATTCTGTCTAGGGCACCGAAACTTTGAGACGGTCCTACTTTACCTGGACGCAGTGATTGTATATTCAAAGACCTACGAGGACCATCTAAAACACCTGGCAGAGGTGTTCGAAGCCCTGGCAGGCTTTGGCCTGAAGGTGAAGCCCTCAAAGTGTCACCTGTTGAAACCGAAGGTACAGTACTTAGGACACGTGGTGAGTGCAGAGGGAGTAGCTCCCGACCCCGACAAGGTTACTGTAACATACCTGGCGGCGTCCTTGCATAGTGGTCCATTTCCCACTGTGCAGGAGCGCGCACTTGATCTCCTGTCCGGAATGTCTCTCTGGCTTCCCTCCATGCTGTCTGTTTGTGTCTGTCTCTGCTGCTTAAGGGCGGCGCCCGATCACTTCCTGCTTTTTGTACCTGCTGTGGGTCACACCCCTTGTGCGTCCTCAGCCTATTGCTGTCTAACACTTGGTATATAGCTCAGCAGCTCCCTTCTATCCCGGCCTGAGCATAGTGTTTTCCTTCAGTGTGTGCTTGCACTCTGAAGGTGCCAGGTCCCGTCTTTGTTTCCTTGTCTGCCTTTCCTGGAGGCTGTATTTCCAGGCCTGTCTGAACTTAGTCCTGTTTGTCTCCTGCTTTGCGGTATTAGTTCCCGTGTCTGAACTAAGTCCTGTATGTCTCCTGCTTTTCGGTATTAGTTCCCGTGTCTGAACTGAGTCCTGTATGTCTCCTGCTTTTTGTATCAGTTCCCGTGTCTGAACTGAGTCCTGTATGTCTCCTGCTTTTTGTATCAGTTTCCGTGTCTGAACTGAGTCCTGTATTTCTCCTGCTTTGCGGTATTAGTTCCCGTGTCTGAACTAAGTCCTGTATGTCTCCTGCTTTTTGTATCAGTTCCCGTGTCTGAACTGAGTCCTGTATGTCTCCTGCTTTGCGGTATTAGTTCCCGTGTCTGAACTAAGTCCTGTATGTCTCCTGCTTTGCGGTATTAGTTCCCGTGTCTGAACTGAGTCCTTTCTGTGTTCTTTTGTCTGTCCTGTCTGAACACGCTCCTTGCCTGTTCGTTCCGCCTCTCTGGGGGCCGTATTCCCAGACCCGCTCCTGTATCCCGCTGCAGTGTCGGTCTCCGCCGTACACTCAGTTCCAGTCTGAACACTCTCCTGTCCTTTACCTGTTTTGCCTCTATGTCCGTTCCCTTCCTTTTTCTGCAGAATCTGAACTCGTACCTAACTCCTGCTTGTTTTCTCTGCAAGTACTGTGTGAGTATCTGGCTCTGTCTTTCCCTTCCTGTCTGTTCCGTGTGAACAGAGCCCTGTCCTCCCTGCTCAGCCTTGTCTGCACTCTAGCAGTGCTTGCCTGTAACCCTCTGCCTGTATTGTTCCTGAGTCCCGGTGTGTACTGGGTCCTATCCCGCCTGTGTTCCTACCTGCTAGTGCCTTCCTGTCTGCACTCTAGCTGTGCTTGCCTTTACCCCCCTGCCTGCATACCCGCCTGCCTGCATACCAGTCGTGC
This sequence comes from Phyllobates terribilis, assembly GCF_046119375.1. Lineage (NCBI taxonomy): Eukaryota > Metazoa > Chordata > Amphibia > Anura > Dendrobatidae > Phyllobates > Phyllobates terribilis. The sequence goes on along the minus strand of NW_027362761.1, from coordinate 12,875,218 downwards.
CTGCCTATACCCACCAGTCTGTGTGCCAGCCTACCAGCCTGTTCCTGTATTCCCCTGTGTGGGTCAACAGCCGTGTCCGGGGTCTGTCCTGGAGTAGCACCTGGTCCCTCTGCTCGGTTCCTCCTTGGTGCACTGGCGTCGTATGCCGTCGTGCGACCCTGGTCGGATCGGGTGAATACTTAGTCACGCCCCTCCAGGCATTCACTCTCCGGCACGGTCCAGTGGAATCACTACCAATCCCACGCACACGCCGCTTAGCCCGGGCGTGTGCATAACAGCATGCTCAGGCCATGGTTCCCGTTGAGCCCCACGGCCTTCGCTCTTTGAGAAGTTTTTCCAGCGAATACATGCATTAAAATAAAATAAATAAATTTTTTTCCCCCTTTAGCTGAGTTCCAGGCGAGTTACGCACCCGTCCAGATGGATCTATCAGCCCTCGTTCCTGCGGATCCGCCACGTTACTATGGGGATCCAAGACAGTGTCGTGCATTTGTGGAGCAATGCATGCTACACTTTAAGGCCTACCCTCTCTACTTTCCTTCCGATTGGGCTAAAGTGGCCTTTATGATGTCTTACCTGGCGGGTGATGCCTTGGAATGGATCAACCCCCTATATGAAACACAGGATCCGATCCTCCGGGACCTAATGGCCTTCCTGGTGGCCTTTCTAATGGTCTTCGATGATCCTAACCCGGAGGCTCCTGCTGAAGCTTCACCTCCCAATATCCCGGAGCAGCCCCGATGGGTAATGTGTGTGGGTAGCGCAATAGTCCTCCAGCCCAATGAGACTACTGCCCACCCAGAATCCTCACAGGGTGACTACGCTTTCCGGAATACTTCTCTCAACCTCAAGAGGCAGTCCAGACGTGCTAGACGTAGAGGCAAGCCGTCACGCCAGGGTCTGTCCTCCCTGAGACCTCCTGACCCCAACCTTGAAGTCCCTACTGAAGCTTCATCTCCCTGTATCCCGGAGAAACCCCAATGGGTAATGTGCGTGGGTAGTGCACCAGTTCTCCTGCCCGAAGAGACTTCTGCCCATCCAGACTCCACACAGGAGAACTTCCTGCACCCGGCATCAGATGCTTCTCTCTCTTTAACCGGTGTGCATGTCCAAGGATGCTCCAAAGCTGTGGTTACCTCTGAGTCTGTGCACCTCTACTACCTGGCGGAGGATCCCCTGTTGCCTCCTGAATCCTCCGGGATACCACTCGATGACAAATGGAGAGAGACTTCTCTACACCCGGTACTCAATACTTTGTCCGCTTCGTCCTGTGAGCCTGACAATGGGTACCCCAAAGTGGTAGTTACCTCCGAGTCTCTACACCCCTCCGACCAGGCGGAGGATCTCCAGTTGTCTCCTGAACCCTTCGGGGTGCTACCTGGTAACGAAAGGACAGAGACTCTCCTATACTCTGTACCTGATACCTCGCTCGCTTCGTTCAGTGAGTCCAACCTAGTGTACTCCGAAGCAGAAGTTACTCCCGAGTCTCTACACCCCTCCGACCAGGCGGAGGACCTCCAGTTGTGTTCAGAACCCTTCGGGGTGCCACCTGGTGGTGAATGGACAGAGACTTTCCTATACTCGGTACCCGATACCTCGCCTGCTTCCTCCAGTGAGTCCGACCTAGTGTACTCTGAAGCAGTTGTTTTCTCTGAGCCTCTGCACTCTTCTGACCCGGCGGAGGACCTCCAGTTGTTTCCTGAATCCTCCGGGGTACCACCAGATAACAAAGAGACAGTGACTTTTCCTCATTATGTACCTGATAACCCGTCTATTTTTTCCTGTGAGCTTGACAAGATGTACCTCGAAGCAGAGATTACCCTCAAGTCTCTGTCCCCCTCCAACCCAGTGAACGACTGGTCCTCGAATTCCCTGCGGAAGATTCTGGCAGGTCTGAAGAAGAGGGGGCGTAAGGGGGGAGGTACTGTAACATACCTGGCGGCGTCCTTGCATAGTGGTCCATTTCCCACTGTGCAGGAGCGCGCACTTGATCTCCTGTCCGGAATGTCTCTCTGGCTTCCCTCCATGCTGTCTGTTTGTGTCTGTCTCTGCTGCTTAAGGGCGGCGCCCGATCACTTCCTGCTTTTTGTACCTGCTGTGGGTCACACCCCTTGTGCGTCCTCAGCCTATTGCTGTCTAACACTTGGTATATAGCTCAGCAGCTCCCTTCTATCCCGGCCTGAGCATAGTGTTTTCCTTCAGTGTGTGCTTGCACTCTGAAGGTGCCAGGTCCCGTCTTTGTTTCCTTGTCTGCCTTTCCTGGAGGCTGTATTTCCAGGCCTGTCTGAACTTAGTCCTGTTTGTCTCCTGCTTTGCGGTATTAGTTCCCGTGTCTGAACTAAGTCCTGTATGTCTCCTGCTTTTCGGTATTAGTTCCCGTGTCTGAACTGAGTCCTGTATGTCTCCTGCTTTTTGTATCAGTTCCCGTGTCTGAACTGAGTCCTGTATGTCTCCTGCTTTTTGTATCAGTTTCCGTGTCTGAACTGAGTCCTGTATTTCTCCTGCTTTGCGGTATTAGTTCCCGTGTCTGAACTAAGTCCTGTATGTCTCCTGCTTTTTGTATCAGTTCCCGTGTCTGAACTGAGTCCTGTATGTCTCCTGCTTTGCGGTATTAGTTCCCGTGTCTGAACTAAGTCCTGTATGTCTCCTGCTTTGCGGTATTAGTTCCCGTGTCTGAACTGAGTCCTTTCTGTGTTCTTTTGTCTGTCCTGTCTGAACACGCTCCTTGCCTGTTCGTTCCGCCTCTCTGGGGGCCGTATTCCCAGACCCGCTCCTGTATCCCGCTGCAGTGTCGGTCTCCGCCGTACACTCAGTTCCAGTCTGAACACTCTCCTGTCCTTTACCTGTTTTGCCTCTATGTCCGTTCCCTTCCTTTTTCTGCAGAATCTGAACTCGTACCTAACTCCTGCTTGTTTTCTCTGCAAGTACTGTGTGAGTATCTGGCTCTGTCTTTCCCTTCCTGTCTGTTCCGTGTGAACAGAGCCCTGTCCTCCCTGCTCAGCCTTGTCTGCACTCTAGCAGTGCTTGCCTGTAACCCTCTGCCTGTATTGTTCCTGAGTCCCGGTGTGTACTGGGTCCTATCCCGCCTGTGTTCCTACCTGCTAGTGCCTTCCTGTCTGCACTCTAGCTGTGCTTGCCTTTACCCCCCTGCCTGCATACCCGCCTGCCTGCATACCAGTCGTGCCTGCCTATACCCACCAGTCTGTGTGCCAGCCTACCAGCCTGTTCCTGTATTCCCCTGTGTGGGTCAACAGCCGTGTCCGGGGTCTGTCCTGGAGTAGCACCTGGTCCCTCTGCTCGGTTCCTCCTTGGTGCACTGGCGTCGTATGCCGTCGTGCGACCCTGGTCGGATCGGGTGAATACTTAGTCACGCCCCTCCAGGCATTCACTCTCCGGCACGGTCCAGTGGAATCACTACCAATCCCACGCACACGCCGCTTAGCCCGGGCGTGTGCATAACAGTTACAGTAATCAAGAGGTGGCCAAGCCCCTCTAACATCAAAGAAGTGAGGCAATTCCTCGGGTTGGAAGGCTACTACCGAAGGTTCATCCCTGGATTCACTAAGATGGCAGCCCCAATGCAGGACCTCCTGATAGGTCAGTCCAAAACTAGAAGTAACAAACCACCCTTCAAGTGGGATAAGTTGGAAGAGGATTCCTTCCGCCAACTGAAGATGGCCCTCACGGGGGATGAAATTCTGGCCTACCCTGATTATGTCCAGCCTTTTATCCTCCACACCGACGCCAGTAATGTGGGGCTAGGAGCCGTACTGTCCCAAAATCAACAGGGCAGGGAACGAGTGATAGCGTATGCCAGCCGGAAGCTGAGGCCCACCGAAAGAAACCCGGAGAATTACAGCTCCTTCAAGATAGAGTTCTTGGCAGTGGTGTGGGCCGTAACAGAACGGTTTAAACATTACCTAGCCTCTGCAAAATTCACGGTGTATACAGACAACAACCCGTTGACACATCTGGACAGTGCTAGACTTGGTGCCCTAGAGCAGCGGTGGATGGTTTGGGTGTCAAATTATGACTTCACGATCAAATACCGAGCGGGACGAACCAATGCCAACGCAGACGCCCTATCCAGAATGCCTCACTTACCCGATGGGGGAGAAGATCCAGAAGAGCTGGAGAAGGTGGAGCTCCCTGCGTTTCACCGGTATGGGGCCACCCAATATTCCCACAGCGTAAGAGACAAGAACGTAACCACCGTCATGTTCAACCCCTTACCTCATCACGGCTGGGCTGAAACGCAGGATAGTGACCCTGCAGTCAGCCTGGTGAAAGAGATGCTGACCCAGGCAGACGCTCGCCCTGATCCGGATGCTCCGGAGGAAGCTAAGCAGCTGTGGAAGGAGCATAGCAGACTATTCCTCTACGAAGGTAAGCTGTGCAGAAGACTTGTCAACCACCGGATGCACGAGCTGACCTGGCAAGTAGTGGTCCCAAGACGAGATGCGGCTATGGTTCTGGAGGCCTACCATGACAGAGCGGGACACTTCGGTTGGAAGAAACTAGAGTTCCTACTGAGAGAACGGTTCTTCTGGATAGGTATGAGAGGGGCCATAGAGAAGTGGTGCAGGGACTGTGGCCCATGTAACCTAAGAAGGAAGGACCGTACCAGCCAGAAGACACCCTTGAGGCCCATCGTCACCAGGCAGCCTCTTGAGCTGGTAGCTCTGGATCATGTCAAATTGGCTCCAAGCCGGTCGGGCTACATCTATGCCCTGACAATAGTGGATCACTATTCCCGGTTCCTGGTGGTGGTCCCGGTTAAAGACTTGACAGCCCAAATGGCGGCCAGAGCCTTCCAGCAGCACTTCTGCCGCCCACACGGGTATCCGGAACAGGTACTAACAGACCAAGGTCCAGCGTTCGAGGCTGAAGTCTTCCAGGAGTTCTGCAACCTCTACGGCTGTAAGAAGATTCGGACGACACCTTACCACCCACAAACCAACGGGGTGTGTGAGAAAATGAATCAGTCATTGATCTCCTCAACACGTTGCCCCTGGAAGAACGCAGCCTGCGGCCGGAAAAACTGCCGGACCTGATAGACTTATACAATCATATCCCGGTAAATGCTACCAACTGCACCCCGGCTTACCTGATGCGAGCAAGACCAGGTAAGCTGCCTATGGACCTGGAGATGGGAGTCCTGACACCCGAGGACACCTCCCCAGATGCAGACTGGGATACAGAACGGCGGCTACAGTACAAAAAGGTACAGGAGAGCGTGGAGAGGAGCCTGGCTCAAGCAAGAGAAAAGCAAGAGAGGCTCTTCAACCAACACGCCCCTGCTGGTCCCCTGGACCCTGGCGAGCAGGTCCTGAAGCGGAAGAGAAGGCTTCACAAGCTAGATGACCAGTGGGAGAGAGACCCGTACACAGTACTGCCGTCCAACCACGACAACTCGAAGGTCTGTGTAATAAGCAAGGATGGAGGAGAGACCACGAACACTGTCTCCAGAGACCACCTAAAACGGTGCCCCAAGCAACTACAGAGTGCAAGTGAAGATCAAGATGACGTTGAGCCCGCAGTGGACAAGGAAGAAACGGTCAGCACCGTTCTCGGAGAGTTTCCCCGGTCCTGGACTCAGATAAACGACGCAATAGTGGTACCCGTCCTACACTTCCTTCAACCAACCCAGCAGGAACCTACAGGAGAGCAGGAAGAATCAGAGGAACAAGCATCCCCGGAGGCAGAAGAACCCATGCCAGCAGCCCGGGAGAGTCAACCCTCTGCTGACAGTGAGCCTGCCATGCCTGCGGTAAGCCAAAGGACCCGCAGACAGCTGCCTGCACTGCCTGTAAATCCAGCTAGTAGCTGTACCCTAAATGCTAGTGGGGAAAACCAGGTTAGACCACCACCAGACAGTGGGTTACGTAGGTCAACCAGGAGCACTAGGGGGCAGATACCCGCTCGCTGGAAAATATAGGGTGTGTAAAGAACTGTAAATAACCCTTAGAAATAGTTGTCAAATGTTTGAAAAGTTAACTACATGACCAGTGATTATGTTGTTCAGTTTCTTTCAGTTAACCAAACGGACTAACAGGTTATGGACATTAAATAACCGGGACTCTTTGTAAGGTTTGTTTGGAGCTTAACCGAGGAATGAATAAAGACTGTCCCCCAAAGACTGTCAAGGACTAGGGGCTAGGACAGACCCCCAACCGGTTTAAACTCCCTTTTGTTGGTGATACGGACACCCGGTCACAGACCACACTGTGACCTTAAGAACTCAAATTGTGCTGGTATTTGCTGATGTTTTATGGTTGTGTGTATTTACCCTGTTTGTTTTTGTCCAAAAAGGCTTAGTCCCGGAGTACTAAACTTTTACTAGGGGGGAATGTGTCACCCCAAGCCTGGATGCCACAAATAATAAAGGCTGTGTCTGAGAGCAGGAGGGAGGTTCCCTGGTTAGGGACAATTAGCATGCAGCACCTCCTGTCCCAGGCCAGTAGGGGGAGCAGGCTGCCCTATAAAAGCTGGAACTGGGGGCAGGGTTAGGGAGACCAGAGAGACCTGGGAGACCTGAGACCGTGACGGAGTCTAGGCCCAGAGAGTAAGGGTCAGCAGCAGACTGAGGAGGTCGTGAGGCAGTGGAGGAACTGCTAGCCAGGGACGTACGGCGCTGAGAGCCTGTCCTGGCAGAAAGGGAGAATTACCTACCGGACATTGGGGTCCGAGGCTGTAAAGACTCTAAGTCCAGCAGCAGAGAACCAATCCACGAGGGATTTCATGTCCTTTGGCCTAAAAAGCCCGGAGGGTCCGCCACAACAGAAGGGACCAGCAAAGCCAAGAGAGGCCAGAGGTAAAAGGAGCCCAAGTTGCAAGCCATACGGGTGAGAATACACGGCACGCTCAGGGACGTGGGCTATTTTACCACTAAGAGGGGAATAGTCAGAAGGAGCATAGAGAGCACGGTAGGCCTACACCCTCACCCTGACCAGAGGGGCTTCCCGAGTGTTCTCAGACATCCAGGCCCCCTTCTAGCCGGTACTGTTGTTGGGTCATTACCATCTGTTATAATAAAGATCCTGAACTGTTTAAGCGGACTCTGCATTCTGACCATCGCGGCCGGAACTATCACCCCCAACATCCACCTACACTGCCCTGGGGCTACACTCCTCCCGTGGGGAGTTATACCATTCCTGTGCTGCTCACCAACACCAGCCCCAGCGGTCTGTCCTGCAGCGGCGGTTATCCCTGACCGCAATCCACGGGTGGCGTAGTCGGACTTTCACATGAATATATATATATATAAAGAGACTGCCACCATTTTAGCTTGACACCCTGAGCACGGGACTGGGTTGCCACTACTACCCCCATCAGCACCGCGCAACCTAGAGACCCGGTCTTGAGTACCCCACGGCCCAGGGGGCGAGTCAGTAACACCCGTTGACACTGGTCGTGGACCCTGGGGTTTGCCCCGCAAAGTCGGGTGCTTTGCTGCCATGTGCCTGATCATGTTGGTGGTGGTCAGGCTGGTAGTTTTGTCACCCCTGCTGATGCTGGCATGGCAGGTGGTACAAATGGCCTTTTTGGGGTTATCAGCAGAGTCTTTAAAAAAATTCCAGACTCTGGAAGACCTACTGGTTGTACTGGCAACGTCCCTCGTGTTGGTGTTACGGGGAACGGTTGCCCGCCTTCTGTCTACGGCCACCACACTGCTTCTTCCTGCCTGTTGGGGTACTCTGCTTTCCTCCCCCTGTGCGCTGCTGGCCTCACTCTGCATGTCCTCCTGCCACGTTGGGTCAGTTACTAGATTATCCTCCACCTCCTCCTCCTCTTCCCCTTGCGCACCACGAACCTCCTCCTCACTTCCTGGCAATTGTGTCTCGTCATCGTCCACCTCTTGTGACAAATTGCCAGCGTCGACTTCCTGTGGCCGTGGCTGTTCAAATATTTGGGCATCGCTACATGGGATCTCCTCTTCCACCACTTCAAGCGGAGCAGGCGAGGGGCACAAATCTGGAAATGGACCAGTGAACAGCTCTTCAGAGTGTCCAAGTGTGGGATCAGTTGCTGTCTGACGACACTCGGCATGGTGGGAGGAAGGAGCATCAGGGTGAGGAGGAGTATGCGGTCGAGACTCACGGCTACTAAGAGTCGAACGTGTGGAAGACAGGCCGGAGATGGTGGTGCCCAGGTAACTGGAAGTATCTACTATCCAATTAATAACCTGTTCACACTGATCAGTTCGCAATACTGGTGGTGTTCTGTGCTTCCCTAGTAATTCGGTCAAGAAGTGGGAGCGAGAAGATGTGGCTGTTGGTTGTGGCACATTTTCACCTTGGCCACGGCCCAGTCCTCTGCACGCACCATCACCAGAACGTCCACTTCCACGTCCCTTGCCCATTGTAAAGTAAGTAAAATAGCTTACACTCGCACTATCAATGGAAAAAGGGTAATGAAAAGTATATTAGAACCGTGGAAGAGGAAAACCACAGTTCTATTTCTCTGGCCTACACCCGACTCCAATCTGAACAATCAGGGAGAAAATATTACTGTTTATCTTTACGGAAAAAATACCAAAAGCTGAATAATAGAGATTTCTTACCGTGGAACAGCAAAACCACAGTTATAATTTACTGGTGTATACCAGACTTTTTCAAATATATATATTTGCAGCTGAACAGTGAGCGACACACTCAAACTGTTTTTTTTAGATACAAATGGCCCAAAAGTGGATAATACAGAGGTTTGAACCGTGGAACTGCAAAACCACACTTGTATTTCTCGGGCCTACACCAGACTATTTTCAACAGATATATTTGTGTCTGAACAATCAGGAGACACTATTTATTTTTCACGCCCAAAAATTGCGAAAAGCAGGATAATACAGAGATTTGACCCGTGGAACTGCAAAACCACAGTTATAATTTACTGGTGTATACCAGACTTTTTAAAATATATATATTTGCGGCTGAACAGTGAGCGACACACTATTATTTTTTTTTACGGCAAAAAATGCCAAGAGCAGGATAATAGAGATTTTTTACAGTGGAACAGAAAAAGCACAGTTATAATTTACTGGTGTATACCAGACTTTTTTAAATATATATATTTGCGGCTGAACAGTGAGCGACACACTCAAACTGTTTTTTTTCGATACAAATGGCCCAAAAGTGGATAATACAGAGGTTTGAACCGTGGAACTGCAAAACCACACTTCTGTTTCTCTGGCCTACACCAGACTATTTTCAACAGATATATTTGTGTCTGAAAAATCAGAGACACACTTTTTTTTTTTTTGGGGGGGGGGGGAGGGGGGACACACCAAAAGGTTAATAAGACAGGTATTTGTACAGTGTGAAGGAGGAGAAAAAAAGAGGATTTAGATGAAAAACAAGGATTTTTTCCTGGCCCACGAGACCTGGAGCTAAGACCAGCAATTTCAGCAACAGGAGCACACAGGACTGTAATGCAGCGTTTGCTGGTATAACCACTGCGCCTCCTATACAGCCTGCCCGCCTGATATCTGGGATGGATATTAGTCCCGAGAAGGACTGTTTGTTTGATCTGGCAGCCTTTACAGACCCTACACTAACTATTTCGCAGGATATATCTCTCCCTAAATCAGCAGCGCTGTCCCTACACTGTCTGATCCGGAGCGACTGTGTCCAAGATGGCGGCGCCCGGTTTTAAATACTCGAAGTGACGCTGTGCGGCCAGCCAATCACTGTAATGCCAAAAACCAACATGGCTGCGGCATTATAGTGACTGGCTGGCAATCCCTGAATGTTCATTGGCTCTGTAAAGAGCGCCAAACATGCAGGGCGGAGACCCGAGCTCCCACCCGAGTAACCCGGAAATGCTCGTCGAACATCCCGAGTAGCGTGATGCTCGGGCGAGTAGCGTCGAGCATGCTCGCTCAACACTAATCAGGACATCTCAGCCTAATCTCCTCAGTGCCTGCATCCCCTTCCCTGCCGCACTTCAAGCTCACTAGCCATCTTTGAGCCTGTCACAAAAGAAGACGTTACCCAGCTCCTCGCTTCTCGGCCTACAACCTCCAACAGTGACCCCATTCCTTCACATCTCCTGCAGTCTCTCTCACCGGTGGTCACCACTCACCTGACTAAAATATTTAACTTCTCTCTTTCTTCAGGTATCTTCCCTCCTCATGTAAACATGCCATCATAACCCCTTCATTTAAAAAGCCATCCCTGGACCAGAACTGCACTGCTAACTATAGACCTGTCTCTAATCTTCCTTTCATCTCTAAACTCCAGGAACGCTTGGTTCACTCCCGTCTAATCCACTATCTCTCAGATAACTCTCTCCTCGACCCTCTACAATCTGGTTTCCGCTCCTTACACTCCACTGAAACTGCCCTCGCTAAAGTCTCTAATGATCTACTACCAGCTAAATCTAATGGTCACTGCTCCCTTCTGATTCTCCTGGATCTCTCCGCCGCATTTGACACTGTGGATCACCAGCTCCTCCTCACTATCCTCCGATCTATAGGCCTCAAGGATACCGTTTTCTCCTGGTTCTCCTCCTACCTCTCTGACCGCTCCTTCACTGTATATTTTGCCAGGTTCTCTTCCTCTCCTCGTCCCCTTACTATCGGGGTTCCGCAGGGCTTAGTCCTAGGCCCCCTCTTCTTCTCTCTATACACTGCCCCTATTGGACAATCAGCAGATTTGGGTTCCAGTATCATCTCTATGCTGACGACACCCAATTATACACTTCTTCCCCTGACATCACCCCTACCCTAATACAAAATACCAAGGATTGTCTGTCTGCTGTCTCTAACATCATGTCCTCCCTCTATCTTAAACTGAATCTCTCCAAAACTGAACTTCTTGTGTTTCTCCCCTCTACTAACCTAACTCTACCTAACAGCGAAATTACATTTGAAGGTTCAATCATAACTCCCAAGCAGCACGCCCGCTGCCTTGGGGTCATATTTTCGACACTAACCTTTCCTTTACTCCCTATATCCGATCACTCACTCGCTCTCGTCACCTACATCTTATAAACATCTCCAGATTCTGACCTTTTATACTGCAAAAACTCTTACTGTCGCTCTTATTGACTCTCGTCTGGACTACTGCAACTCTTCTGATCGGTCTCCCTCTTACCAAACTTTCTTGTGCCAGTCATTACACTGGTTGCCCATTCGCTACAGACGCCAATATAAACTCATCACTCTCACCCACAAAGCTCTCCACAATTCTGCACCGCCTTATATCTCCTCTATCATCTCAGTCTATCGCCCTACACGTGTCCTCCGTTCTACAAATGATCTAAGACTAACATCCTCCATAATCCGAACCTTGCATCTCCGTCTCCAAGACTTCTCTTGTGCTGCACCAGTTCTCTAGAATGCACTACCCCAGGTGATCCGACTGATGCCTAGCCCCCACGTCTTCAAACGCTTTAAAAACCCCTCTCTTTAAACAAGCCTACCACCTCAACTCAGTAAACTAACTTTCTCCTGTTCCCTCCTTCTAAACATAATTCAGAATCCATTCCCTACTCTTCATCTGTCTCCACACCCTCCATGCACACGATAACTGCACTCGATACTTGATTATTGCACTTAAGCATACTGGCTGATGATCATGCAGCTTTTATATGAAAATACCTACTTATCATAATTGCCAGACCTGAAATAACAAGCACTTTTCACCTATTGTGTCCCCCCTATTTCCTTGTAGAATTTAAGTTTGGGAGCAGGGACCTCACTCCTAATTTAACTGTTTAAACTGTCTCACCTTGTATTGAATATATTGTCTGTACATGTCCCCGCTTAATTGTAAAATGCTGCGGAATATGTGGCGCTATATAATTAAAAAATTATTATTATATTATTATTATACACTGGAGCAGGCCATTTTTCACCAGAGACAGACCACAGCGACGCTGGAAACCGATGAAGGCGACGGCAGGTCAGTATCACACAAGGGTCAGGGGACTTACATTTAACCTTTTAAAGGACAGAGCCAATTATGTTCTTACCCCCGAGGGTGGTTTGCACGTTAATGACTGGGCCAATTTTTACAATTCTGACCACTGTCACTTTATGAGGTAATACCTCTGGAACGCTACAACGGATCCCCCTGATTCTGAGATTGTTTTTTCGTGACATATTGTACTTCATGATAGTGGTAAAATTTCTTAGATATCACTTGCATTTATTTGTGAAAAAAATCGGAAATTTGGTGAAAATATTGAAAATTTCACATTTTTCAAACTTTGAATTTTTGTGCCCTTAAATCAGAGAGATATGTCACACAAAATAGTTAATAAATAACATTTCCCACATGTCTATTTTACATCAGCACAATTTTGGAACCAAAACTTTTTTTTGTTAGAAAGTTAAGGGTTAAAAGTTGACCAGCGATTTCTCATTTTTCCAACAAAATTTACAAAACCATTTTTTTTAGGGACCACATCACATTTGAAGTGACTGAGGGGCCTTTATGACAGAAAATACCCAAAAGTGACACCATTCTAAAAACTGCACCCCTCAAGGTGCTCAAAACCACATTCAAGAAGTTTATTAACCCTTCAGGTGCTTCACAGGAACTGAAGCAACGTGGAAGGAAAAAAATGAATTTATATCTTTTTTTTATGTTTTGGCGCTTTTACACAAAAACTATTCTATAGAAAATGTTTTTTTTGTTGTTTTTTTTTGCATCGCTTTATTCTGAGAGCTATAACTTTTTTATTTTTTTAGCTGTATGGCGGCTTGTTTTTTGCGGAACAAGATGACGTTTTCAGCAGTAACATTTTTATTTACACTTGTCTTTTTTTTGCATTTTATTCCATTTTTTGTTTGGCGGTATGATGATAAAGCATTGTTTTTTGATTCGTTTTTATTTTTTACTGTGTTCACTAAAGGGATTAACTAGTGGGACAGTTTTATAGGTCAGGTCGTTCCGAACGAAGCGATACCAAATGTGTACTTAAATTGTTTTTGTTTTTTTTTCAGAATAATATTTATTCATGGGTACAGTATATTTTTATTTTTTTGGGATTATTTTTTTCATTTTTTTAATATTTTTACAATTTTTTTCTTCACTTTTTTACTTTGTCCCACTATGGGACTTTCACTTTTTGCAGGCTGATCGCTTATATAGCATAGAGATGCAGGAGCAGCAGCATCTCTATGATATATACAGCCTGTCAGCGCTGCACAGGCAAAAGTTACTTTGATCGCTCACTGGGCATTATCAAAGTAACTTCCTGCTGTCTGGTGACCCGGATGTCATCATGACAACATCGGGTCACCATGACAACCCCCGGGACCTAGCACAGACAGCACAGGACGCCGGAAAGGATGTAAGTAAGCCGCGCATACCTCCTCTTGCTTCCGGAATGCTGTGATCGACTTCGATTGCAGCATTTCGGAGATTAATGTGCAGGGAGCGGTAAGGCAGCCTGTGTGCGGGCCCGATCGCCGGTCAGTAACAGTACGTCCCTGGTCCAATCAGCCCAGGTCAGTATAACATACTGTTACTGACCAAGTCAGAAAGGGGTTAATGACCAAGCCAAATATTACAATTCTGACCACTGACACTTTATGAGGTAATAATGCTGGAACACTTCAACGGATCCCCCTGATTCTGAGATTGTTTTTCGTGACATATTGTACTTCATGATCGTGGTAAAATTTCTTTGATATGACTCTACTTGTGAAAAAAACGAAGATTTGGCAAAAATGTAGCAATTTTCAAACTTTTGAATTTTTATGCCCTTAAATCAGAGAGATATGTCACAAAATAGTTAATAAATAACATTTCTCACATGTATACTTTACATCAGCACAATTTTTGAAACCAATTTTTTTTTGTTAGGAAGTTATAAGGGTTAAAAGTTGACCAGCGAATTCTCATTTTTCCAACAAAATTTACAAAACCATTTTTTTTGTTAGGGACCACATCATATTTGAAGTGACTTTGAGGGGTTTACATGACAGAAAATACCCAAAAGTGATACCATTCTAAGAACTGCACCCCGTAAGGTGCTCATAACCACATTCAATAAGTTTATTAACCCTTCATGTGCTTCACAGGAACTGAAGCAACGTGGAAGGAAAAAATGAACATTTAACTTTTTTTCACAAAATGTTTACTTCAGACCCAATTTTTTTTTTATTTTCACAAGGGTAACGAGAAAATAGACCACAACATTTATTGTGCAATTTATCCCGAGCATGTCGATACCCCATATATTGGGGAAAACCACTGTTTGGGTTCACGGCAGGGTTCGGAAGGGAAGGAGCACAGTTTGACTTTTTGAACGCAAAATTGGCTGGAATAGAGAGCGGACGCCATGTTGCGTTTGGAAAGCCCCTGATGTGCCTAAACAGTGGAAACCCCATACAAGTGACCCCATTTTGGAAACTAGACCCCCTCAATGAATCTATCTAGATGTGTGGTGAGCACCTTGAACCGACAGGTGCTTCACAAAAGTTAATAACTTAGAGCCGTGAAATTAAGAAATCATTTTTTTCCTCAAAAATGTACTTTTAGCCCCAATTTTTTTTTATTTTAACAATGGTAACAGGAGAAAATGAACCCCAAAATTTATTGTGCAATTGCTCCTGAGTATGGATATACCCCATATGTAGGGGAAAACTATTGTTTGGGCACACGGCAGGACTTGGAAAGGAAGGAGTGACGTTTGCAACACAGACTTTGATAGAAAGGTCCGCGGGTGTCATGTCGCGTTTGGACAGCCCATGATGTGCCTAAACAGTGGAAAACCTTAACAAGTTACCCCATTTTGGAAACTACACCCCTCAAGGATTTTTTATTCCAGCGATATAGTGAGCATTTTGAACCTACAGGCACTACACAGAATTTGATAACATTAGGTCGTCATATTGAAAATTTTCATTTTTTTCACGAAAATATAGTTTTAGCCCCAAATTTCTAATTTTTACAAAGGGTAATAGGAGAAAACGGACCCCATAATTTGTTATGCTATGTCTCCCGAATGCGATGATGCCCGATATGTTGTCAGAAATTACTGTTAGGCCACACATCAGGGCTGAGAAGGAAGGAGCGCTATTTGGTTTTTGGAGCATAGATTTTGGCAGAATAGTTTGTGGGCGACATTTGCAGAGCCCCTAAGGTGCCAGAACATAAGAAAAACCCCAAAAGTGACCCCACTGTAGAAATTGCACCTCTCAATGAATTCACCTACGGCTGCAGTGACTATTTTGTAACATCCACGCCAGGGTTTATTTTGGAGAATTGCAAATATGGCAGTTTAGTGCCCTTACATTGTGCCCCCATAAAGTGTAGTGCCCCCATACATTTCTCCTGGTGACAAACATCCCGTAAATTAAGTGCTCTCCCCGCTACAATAATGCCATACATGTGGCCACTTACTGTGGTTTAGGCACAGTGGGGTTCAGAAGGAGGGGGCATTTGGATTTGGGAGCGCAGAATTCACTGTATTTTATTTGAGGGGCAGGAGCCATGTCGCTTTTCCAGAGTCTTTGTTCTACCAGTAACGTGGGACCCCCTGTAGTCCCAGTGACAGATGACAAACCTGAGAGGGGGATTTTTTTGTGTGGGATAAATTAGGGGTTTATTGGTAAAATTTTGGGGTACATAATTTTCAATTGCTTCCGGAATAAGACTGGATCGCCTTCTTGTGTTCTATGATGAGCACTTACGTCAGGGTTTCCGTGTAAATTCCACAAAAATACGACGCAACCCCCAACGGAACCACTCACCATAATGAGGCAGATGGGGACACTTTGGAGTCTGTTTGACGTCTGCTCTGGTGGTCGCCATCTTTTTAGGTGAGCACAGATCTGTGGTCATCCACACTTGTGAGCTAAAAAAAAAGCCTAAAATGATGGGCCACCGCCAGAATAGAGACCAGTCCAAAGGGACTCCATCGGCCTCATAAGTGAGTGGCTCCATCTGGGTTTTTTGTCTAAATTGCAGTTTTGGTGAATTTACATGGAAACCCCAACGTAAGCGTTCAGCGGAGAGTGTAGGATAAATGTGAGTCGAGCTTTATTCCGATTTTTTTGGAGGCAGAATGAACAAATAGACAACAGTACAAGAATAGTCCTTATTTTTATTTTAGCGCCTTTCACCATGCGGTATAAGTGATTAAGTGGATTTATTCTTCGGGTTGGTGCGATTACAGATTTATAGCTGTTTTTTTTTTTTTTATGTTTTGCTGCCATCACACAGTTAAAATGTTTTTTTTTTTTTTTTTTTTTTTTTTTTAATCAAAAGTATTTTTTTTGTCGCCATATTCTGAGAGCTGTAACTTTTTTATATTTTGGTAAACAGCGCTGTATGATGGCTTAGTTTTAGGTGAACAGCGCTGTATGATGGCTTAGTTTTAGGTGAACAGCGCTGTATGATGGCTTAGTTTTAGGTGAACAGCGCTGTATGATGGCTTAGTTTTAGGTGAACAGCGCTGTATGATGGCTTAGTTTTAGGTGAACAGCGCTGTATGATGGCTTAGTTTTAGGTGGACAGCGCTGTATGATGGCTTAGTTTTAGGTGGACAGCGCTGTATGATGGCTTAGTTTTAGGTGGACAGCGCTGAATGATGGCTTAGTTTTAGGTGGACAGCGCTGTATGATGGCTTAGTTTTAGGTGGACAGCGCTGTATGATGGCTTAGTTTTAGGTGAAGAGCGCTGTATGATGGCTTAGTTTTAGGTGAAGAGCGCTGTATGATGGCTTAGTTTTAGGTGAAGAGCGCTGTATGATGGCTTAGTTTTAGGTGAAGAGCGCTGTATGATGGCTTAGTTTTAGGTGAAGAGCGCTGTATGATGGCTTAGTTTTAGGTGAAGAGCGCTGTATGATGGCTTAGTTTTAGGTGAAGAGCGCTGTATGATGGCTTAGTTTTAGGTGAACAGCGCTGTATGATTGCTTAGTTTTAGGTGAACAGCGCTGTATGATGGCTTATTTTTTGCAGGACGAGTTGCAGATTTTTTTATACCATTTTGGGGCTCAGTAATTTTTGATCGCTTTTTATTCAGATTTTTCAGACACAGAATGAACAAAAACCAGCAATTCAGTTATTGTTTTTATTTTTTACGTCGTTCACCGTGCAGTGAAAGTGATGACTGATTTGTCTGTCGGTTCGGTACGATTACAGCGATACCAGATTTATATTTTTTTTATGCTTTGCTATTTTTACACACTAAGGCTACGTGCCAACTATGCATTTTTGAAGCGTTTTTGCCACGGAATTTCCGCAGCGAAAACACTTAAAAAACGCTTGGTAATACGTGCCCCATGGTCCCCAATGATAATCCGCATGTGCTGTGCACATGCTGCGGAAATTTCCGCTGCGGATTATCACTGCGGAAAAATCCACAGCATGTCCATTTATTTTGCGGACACGCAGCGTAATCGCCGCCATTGACTTGCATTGGACCGCGTGACATCCGCATCACTGCATCTGTACATGCGGATATCACACGGTTCAATGTGCGGATGGTACCCGGGTGTGGAGGACAGGAGACTCTCCTCCAGATCCAGGTACCATAGAACCTGTTAAAAAAAAGAAATTAAAATAAAAAATAAAGATTATACTTATCTTCCGATGGCCCCCAGTGTTTTCTCCCCTCTGTCTGGTCTGCTGTATGGGTCGCGGTGTTGTGAAGGACATGCCATGAAGTCATTGAGTCATGTGACCTGTCACATGACTCAATGACGTCACCGCACGTCCTTCACACCACCACCAGCCGCCCAAGACACCGGACGCAGCAGAGAAAACACCGGGAGGACATCGGAAGGCAAGTATAATCTTTATTTTTTACCATTCTTATTCTATTTTTTCTAACTAACTTGGTCACACTACTATAAATCCATGCCAGTTGCATGGATTTATATAGTGTGAACAAGTTGTCAAGCACTTTTCCAAGTGATGCTAAAATTGCTTTGAAAAACGCTTGATAACCCGCATGCAGAAATGCATGCAAAAACGCTTGACAAACGCTTCTACCTGGCGGGAAAAAACGCATGTAAAATCCGCGTGCATTTTTCCTGCCAGGGAGAAGCGGAAAAAATATGCATCATTTCTGCATCGTGGGTACATAGCCTTATAGAAATTTCATGCCCACTGTGCGGATGTTCCCATAGAATTGGATTAGGGTATGTTCACAGGTGGCATTGTTGCAGCATTTTTTGTTGCATTTTTTTTTCAGAATTTTATTGTACCAGCAAAGTGATTTCCAAAATGTCACGCATACGCTTTCTTTTTCCTTGCATTTTTTCAGTTGTGCGTTGTTGAAATTTGCAGCATGTCAATTCTTTCAGTATTTTTGCAGCGTTTTTACCCATTCTATTGAATGGGAAAAAAACACAAGTAAAAACACATGCAAAAAAGCGGCAAAACATGTGACGCGCCCCCTGGGCCATATTCTTTATGGGAATATCCGGAGCCGGATCAGATGGGAGTTGTAGTCTTCCGAGTGGCTATGACCCGGTCCGTGCCCAGGGTGTCAAACTCAGTTGTATGTGGCAGTCCTACAGATGTTATTAAGTTCTTAATGTCGACTACGCCACCCGTTGTATTGCGGTCACTATGGCCGCCGCTGCAGCAGGGTCCGCTGAGGCTGATGGTATTGGTGCAGCTTTTGATAGTATAACCCCCAACGGGTGGGGTATAGCCTCAGGGGGTCAGGTGCAGAGGATGGGGGTTGTGGTGGTGCAGCATGGATGTTAAATGAAGACAGAGTCGGGTTGTGCAGTTTAGGGTATTTACTCACTGCTGATGTTCCGGTCACTCCAGCTTCAAGTGACCACCCGAGCCGTGCTGCGTCCACCAGGTCCTGGATTCAGCAAACCCCCAAACAAGTCCGGAGCGTGACCCTGAGCTCTCCTTCTGTCCTTTCCTCTGGCCGTCCCCACTAGTGATCCACCTAGGTCCAGCTCCCTCGGGCCTTCTGTTGGGACACCCTTGGCCTTGGGTTCCCTGACCCTCCACGTGGTATGCCTTCGGGGTGGATGTGGTGGGTGGCCGTGGCAGACGCTGCCCACGGCCTCCGGTCTCTGGCTAGGGTGTGCTTTTGCCCCCACCAGTTTGGGATCCGGTACCCTATTGCCGACTCTTCACCCGGGGATTGAATTTGGGTTCTCAGAGTCCTCTCTTTGTCTCCTCTGGGTCTTTCCTTCTCTGCTCCACTCTCTCTCTCTGGGGCTTCTCTGCTCCTCTTCCTCCTCTGACTTCTCTCTGCAAAAGGCTGACAGACTGACCCTGTTCTTTGATGGTGCCCACCTTATATACACCCTCTATGTGTGAGCTCAGGCGACCAGCACCCAATGAGCTCCTATCTTTACCCAGGCTGCTCCCCCTATCTGCCCCTACACTACTTGGGATGTACCACCCCCCTCCCACTCCAGCCAGGAACAGACTCGGTCGTACCTGCACATTTCTAAGTGGGAGTACCGTCGGTCTGCTCCTCGGAAATGGGATGTGTGTAGTGCATGCAGCCTACCGAGCTCAGGTCCACACTCCATCCTTACCCGGGAGTGGAATATCACACCTCTGGGTTGAGGTGCAATACCCCTGTAGCAGCCGAATCCTCAGGGTGCTACACATGTATATTGCGCAGCGATTTTTCTGCTAATACTCTGGTTTTTGCTGCATAAAAAAACAGTGTGTGTGAACATACCTCTAGATGCGGAAAATCAGCTGGTGAACAATACCTCACTATATCCGTAAGGGTTTGTCAAAGCCTCATATGCATCTCCATAGACTTTAACGACCAAGACTGATTCGAAAAATGGATAAGGAATAGGACATGTTCTGATTCCTGGAGATTCTCTGTGGGTTTGTGGGTGGTAAGAGAAAAGAAAACACACAGCACAGGGGCATGTGAATGAAGCTTTAGTGGGAGGAAACAGTCTGAAGAGGCAGGTCTATTCACGACTGAGGACTGCTAGTCTAGTCTCCAGTTGGTGCACAGGCGTTTCTTTTTCAGGTGGTTGGTTGTAGGTCGGCCTGGTAAGCCAGGGAAGCTGATGGTTAGTTAGCATTCTGCTCACCAGGAGAATGTCCGCTTTGTGCCTGGATGTAATGGCGATGCACTTATTTTCTACACCAATTATAAGGAACTAGAGCAGCCCTGTTTGATCCTAGCTTGGATCTGACAACATTTAGGCTGTGTGCCCACGTAGCGTTTTTCAAGCGTATATGCTGCGGAATTTCCGCAGCGTAAACGCTTGAAAAACGCATGTATATCCGCACCCCATGGTCCCCAATGGCATTCCGCAATGTCAATGCCCATGCTGCAGATTTTTCCGCAGCGTATATGCTGTGGTCAAAAATCCGCAGCATGTTCATTAATTTTGCGGAAGCGCAGCGGAATCAATGTGCGGATGGTACCCAGGTCTGGAGGAGAGGAGACTCTCATCCAGACCTGGGTACCAAAGAACCTGTAAAAAAAAGAAAAAAATAAAGTTTATACTTATCTTCTGATGTTTTCCCTCCGTCGCGCTGTTGTCTGAAGGACCTGCCACGTCATTGAGACATGTGACCCACCACATGACTCAATGACGTCACCGCAGGTCCTGCACACAACAGCGTGAGCCGCTGAAGCCTCCGGACGGGGCAGAGAATGCATCAGAAGGTGAGTATAAAGTTTATTTTTTTATTTTTTACCATTCTGAACAAGTTGTCAAGCACTTTTCCAAGTGATGCTTGGAGAAGTGCTTGATAACCCGCATGCGGAAATGCATGCAAAGACGCCTCACAAACGCTTCTACCTGGCGGGAAAACCGCATGTAATATCCGCATGCGATTTTCCCGCCAGGGAGAAGCGTAAAAAATATGCTTCAGGTCCGCAACGTGGGCACATAGCCTAAAAACCATTCTGCCTACTACTACATAATGAAAATGTCCTTCATTTTATGTACCTAGATCCTGAACACCATCAAGGAGGTGGTTTAACAATCAGGAACTGAAAGATCATAATTAATATTTGCTAGAAAACATCTAAAAAAAGCCAGAATCATGGGAGGAGAACTGTATCAAAAATTAGTGGAAAGCTCATGTTCCAAATATATGGTATCATCTGTCAAATGCAGTGGATACAGTGTTTTGGCTGGGCTATGTATGGCTGCCAATAGAACAGGGCCTACATGTTTATGGATGGCATGACTGTGTGTAGAAGTAGCAGCACTACGCTGAGCTCACTGAGCGGTGTCCTGTCACTCAGTGAGCTCAGCGCAGCTCAGAGGCTCGCTCGCTGCAGCGAGTCATTCTCCCCTGGTCCTCAGCGTGTACGGTCACCTCAAGCCACCGCTCATACTGATGAAGAAATGTCACTCAGGTGGATTACGGCGTGGGACACTGGATTTTTTTCATCTTCGGACAGGTAAGGGATATTGTGTTATTTTATTTTTGGTTTGTTTACTGTGGAAATGGCTTCAGGGAATTAGGTGTAAAGGGGAGTATAATGTGTTTTTTATTTTATTCTTATTTTTACACTTGTTGGAGACAGCAGGGTCTGGATACAACTCTTAACATTGTCCTTTGCTCGCGCCGATCTTAGCGCAAGCAGGGGACAATGAGGACAGAGTTCAGGTACATGTGATACTGAAGACACATGGGTGTCATCAGTGTGCACGTGTGTGAGACGTTTTGTGGCACATGCTGCAGGTAAAAAATGAACATGTCAGCGTGTTATTCCCACAGAAATACGATCCGTGGAAACACACCGACGTGCACAGACCCATTCATTTGAAAAGGACAACGTGTGTAAGTGTCTCCAGTAAGTATGAAAACTGGCACCACACGTATTGGAGACACTGACGTGTGAAAGAGGTTTAACACTGACAGCATCTGCCTCTAACAGCAGTAGTTAATGGCTCCCTTGTGACTCAGTCGCAGAGTACAGATTTGTTGCCATGGCAAAGGTCCTCTTTAACCCCTTTCCGACATGCACTGTACATGTACTGCTCTGCGGGAGTATATGTACGACGCAGTGATCGTACAGGCTCACGCCGAGAGCCGCCGCGATCACATGTGGTTGTCAGCTCTATGTGAGAGCTGACACCCTGCAGCAACGCCTACAATCGGAGCTAGAACTGGTTGCGGGCGTTTAACCCCTCTGATGCCGCTGTCAATAGTGACAGCAACATCACGGGGCATCACAGAGGGAGTGGGACAATGTAAAAAAGTAGAAAAACCGTTAATAAAAATTATAAAAATATAAAAAAATGAAATAAAAAAAAAAATCACAAAAACAAAAAAAATATTAATCCAATAAATATATTTATCCGTGTAAAAAAAAAAGTACACATATTTGGTATCACCACGTCTGTAACGGCCCGACCTATAAAACTGTTCCACTAGTTAACCCCTTCAGTGAGCCCCATAAAAAAAATTAAAAAAAAGAAAAACAAGGCAAAAAACAATGCTTTATTATACCGCCGAACAAAAAATGGAGTAAAACGCGATAAAAAAGATGCCTGGAAATAAATATGGTACCACTGAAAATGTCATCTTGTCCTGCAAAAAACAAGCCGGCATACAGCTCCTTCAGAATTAAGAGATGCCAAAATAATTATTTTTTCTATAAAATAATTTTTATTGTGTAAAAGCGGCAAAACATAAAAAAAAAACGATATACAGTGGGGGAAATAAGTATTTGATCCCATGCTGTTTTTTATAAGTTTGCCCACTGACAAAGACATGAACAGTCTATAATTTTAAGGGTAGGTTAATTTTAACATTGAGAGTTAGAATATCCAAAAGAAAATCACATTGTATAAATCAGATACATTTTTTTGCATTTTGTAGTGAGAAATAAGTATTTGGTCCCTCTGGCAAACAACACTTAATACTTGGTGGCAAAACCCTTGTTGGCAAGCACAGCAGTCAGACGTTTTTTGTAGTGGATGATGAGGGTTGTGCACATGTCAGGAGGAATTTTGGTCCACTCCTCTTTGCAGATCATCTCTAAATCATTCAGATTTTGAGGCTGTCGCTTGTAACTTGGAGCTTCAACTCCCTCCATAAGTTTTCTATGGGATTAAGGTCTGGAGACTGGCTAGGCCACTCCATGACCTTAATGTGCTTCTTTTTGAGCCACGGTTGGGACGATGTTCTTAGGGTTGTACTCATCCTTCTTCCTCCAAACACGGCGAG
Organism: Phyllobates terribilis; assembly: GCF_046119375.1. Classification (NCBI taxonomy): domain Eukaryota; kingdom Metazoa; phylum Chordata; class Amphibia; order Anura; family Dendrobatidae; genus Phyllobates; species Phyllobates terribilis. Next base: position 12,852,117 of record NW_027362761.1, on the reverse strand, counting down.
TTGAGTTAATGCCAAAGAGCTCAATTTTTATCTCATCTGACCACAGCACCTTCTCCCAATAACTCACAGAATCATCCAGATGTTCATTGGCAAACTTCAGACGGGCCTGCACATGTGACTTCTTGAGCATGGGGACATTGCCGGCACTGCAGGATTTTAAACTTTTAAGGCGTAATGTGTTACGAATGGTTTTCTTGGTGACTGTGGTCCCAGCTGCCTGGAGATCATTAACAAGTTTCCCCCGTGTAGTTTTAGGCTGATCTCTCACCTTCCCCATGATCAAGGATACCCCAGGGGCGTGGCTTGGAGCTCATGCTGAGCGGTCGGGTTTAGCAGAGGCTCCTGCATTTTAGCCTTAACCTATGGGATTTACCCTTTTAACGGGTTTCAAATCTCGCCACACCAACATGGATTTGTCTGGGATGTCTTCCTGATCCCAAAAGACCCTTTTGATCTATTCTACAGCCTGGATTGACCCACTGGATCTCACCCACGATATCTATAGTCAGCCATCCTGTTAAAACGTCCCTTGTATGATCGCTGATACATCTGAGGACATTTGCTGTTTATTCAGTTTGCTTTTGGCTTGGGTGAGATCCTTTTCTAATATGTGAGACTCAGGAGATTTTCTGACTGACTTCCAGCCTTTTGAGGTGACTGTGTGGAGCCTGTTGTCATGGATACAGCATTAGCAGCGGCCATTTTGCTTTATTCTTACACTACCCTGATAACATAGTGGACAAGGGGAGGCTGGAAATCTCCTTTCGTGTGCTCTTTTCTAATTATACCAACTGTAAATGCTCTCCCCGTGATTGAACTAACCCAGAGAGGTGCTGTCTCGTCTCTGCTTGTCCCTGCCTGCCTGAGGAGCGACAGTGTATATCCTGCAGCCGGTGTGGCGATCTCACCTGCTGTCGACTCCCGGTGGCATTCGTGGCATTGGTGCAGGGACCTACTGTGAGGTTTGACATCGAAGATCTCAGTGTCCAAGAGGGTCCTGGTGAAGGAGGAGCTGCGGCCTTTGAAGCTGTGAGGCGGCCCCCAGAACCTGGAGACCAGGACTCGCTGAGGTGTTTCATGTTGGTGCTTTGTGGATGGGAGACATATTGCCAACTCTCCTATACTACCTCCTGAAGATTAAACTGTGAGTCTCTATTCAACTTGCACCTCTTCCAGCAGCTGTGCCTATAAATGGAGGCAGATTAAACTGAAGCTGGTCTCCTTATTATCGGAAGAAATAGCCTTGTTGTCTCTGTCTTTATAACTCCTCCCTGAGTCCAATAGAACTGTGCTCTATTGAAGCAGCTGCTCACAACTTCATTAACTATTCAGAGATTATTAACACTTTGTGTCCCTAGTGAAATCCTATTTTGTGGCACTGGAAGGGGAGATTGGACTCTTTGACTTCTGGACCTCTGCAATCAAGACTGGTCTCTCATTTAAGCATTGTAATAGGTTTTTGTACTATGCAAAGTTGGTCCCTTTTTCCTTTCTCTTCTTTCTGGACTTTCCTTGACTCTCCTCTTTTCCACCCTTTCTTTAGGTATTCACTGTCACTGTGATATTCTCTCTCATTGCTCCCATAACTTGATATCCTGCCTCTGCCTGGCGCTAGTAACTCTCCCTTTCTCTTTGTCTACTGCTAGGATAGATACTCTCTCCACACACATCAGTTAGTGACATACTGGTCTACATCAATAATAATACCTGGTAGTACTCCTTAGGACCATGGCGTCCCATAAGTTGAGACCAGAAAAAGCAAAACTCATGGGTAAAGACGCTGTTCAGTCAGGATCCTCACAGAGGGATCGTTCCAGATCCCCCACAAAAAAATGCTGATAATGACTCGTGGTCATGTTCCCAAAATCCAAAGTTAGACGACTCCACGGCTTTGGTGGTTGATCCTCCACAGCAGAGGAGAGACAAAAGAAAAGAATTAACATCTAACATTCCAATTACGAGGGAAACCTCTGATTCAGAGGAGGATTCATCTCCTATTACTGGCCCAGACAAGCAGAGGATGAGGATGGAAAGTCCTAACAAATTGCACAACTGCGACCCCCTTCTCAAATTTGATTGGTCCCAACCGATAGATCAGACTTTCTTTAAGGGCATCTTTGCAGCCTTTAGGGAATCCCTTCGTATTGACTTTGACTCTCGTTATGATAAACTCCAAAAATCTATTGATTCGGTTAATCTTAGGACAGATAAAAAGGAGTCTGAAATTTTTAACTTGGGAGAAATGAGTAATAAATTAGAGAGGGAAAACCGTCACCTTAGAGAAGAACTACAGGGTGTTAAGAATAAACTCACCGACTTGGAGGATCGTAATAGAAGGCTGAATCTGAAGTTTAGAGTCATACCAGAAACAGTTAAAAATGACCAGTTGGCTCCCTACATTAAGGATTTGGTAAGGGCAGCTATCCCATCTTTGTCTGACTTAGATCTGACCCTGGTGAGAGTACATCGTCTTCCAAAGCCCAAACATCTCCAACCCGAAACCCCCAGAGACATCATTGCTAAATTCCACTTCTATCACACGAAAGACCAACTAATGGAGTACCTTCGCCGCAAGGGGTCCCTCCCAAAACCTTATAACTCTGTTAAGATATTTGCGGACTTGTCTAGGGAAACTATGATGCAATGCAAAAAATGTATAAAAATTACTGACACCCTACGTAATAGTCAGATTCAGTACAAATGGGGATTTAATCCCACAAAAGTTATTTTCTTCTATCAAGGGAAGAACTATGGTGTCTCGGAAACTGAAAATGGGAAAAAAATTCTTGGGGATCTGGGAATCATCACCTGATGAACTATATCTATCATTAGGCTGATGCAACCTGCCGAAACTTTAGCTCCATATAGGAGGTATCCATCAAAATTTATTCCCTCCTTGTTGGGATTTCACAGAGTAATTTGATACACTCGGACTTGATCTGAGACTAAGTTTTCTCTACTTGTTTAGTACAATTCAGTATAGTTTGACGTTAGGTAAAATTTAGATATTCCTTGTTATTCTTTCATTCTTTACTTATGTTTAAAGGCAAACTAATGACAGTAATCTCTCATTTTAAATTGAGTCTTTTTTCTTATCTCAACAAACTTGGTCATGTCACTTAAATTCTTGGTCAACAATGTTAACGGCCTGAACTCTCCCCAACGGCGCTTTTATACCTGGAAGATGATTAAAGACTACAAAGCTGATGTAGTGGCTTTACCACTGCCATCTTGATTAAAAATTCTGTTACATTCGAACAAATTTCTCGTATAGATGACCCAAATGGGAGGTTTATAATCTTAACCTGTAAACTAAATCACCAACTTTTTACCCTAGTGAATGTCTATGTACCTAACTGTGGACAAATCACCTTTCTTAACAGAATTTTGCGAAAAATTGACCAGCATACAAGGGGTGAATTGATCATTTTTGGTGATTTTAATATAGTCCCTAATCCCTCCCTTGATTCTTCTAACAAATCAAGGCAACACTCTTTATGCTTGGATCCTTAGATAATAAAATCTGGTTTGTATGATGTCTTTAGATGCATCCACTCGTCATCTATGGAGTTCACACATTTCTCGGGTACTCATAATTCCTATGCCAGACTAGATTTAGTCCTCACAAATATCTTCTCTCTCCACAAATTCAAATGTATCTCTATAGGCCCCAGAATATGGTCTGTCCACTCCCCGGTAGTATTTGAGGTTGAGACACTATGCAATACCTCCGCGCAACGGCTTTTGAGAAATAACAGCTTCCTCTATAACCACCCAGTTTATAAAAAAGAAATAGAAAGCACTATCCAAAACTATTTTAAAGACAATGATATTGATAACATATCAATATTTACTTTATGGTCTGCCTTCAAGGCAGTACTCAGAGGAAAGCTTATTCAATTAAATTCACAACTAGCTAAAACTAATAGAGACAAAACAAAAAATTTGGTCAACGATATACATAGTTTGGAACAAAAACAAGTTTCTAACCCATCCCTAGACTATTCTGCTAAGATCCTCCAACTTAGAATGAATCTCAAATCAATGTTAACAAGTGAATATGACAAAATGGTACAAACAACCAAATCTAAATACTACTTCTCCGCAGATAGACCGTCTAAATTATTTGCTGCTAAGGTTAAACTGAAGTCTAGAATAAATGAGATTAAAGACCCCTCCGGTCGTTTAGTAAAACATCCACAAGATATAGTTAACTCTTTTGCAGACTTTTATAAAGCACTATATAATTTAAGAGAAAACTCTACCTCAACCCAGCCCTCTGACATGGAGATTGATGGTTACTTAACCAAACTTAACTTGCCAACTTTAAACGATCAAGATCTGCAAGACTTAAACCTACCATACTCATCCCAAGAAATCTCAGGTGTAATTAAAGAGCTTAAAATAGGTAAATCGCCGGGCCCAGACGGCTTCCAAAATGAGTTGTATAAATCATTTAACAATTTACTGCTTCCTTATCTTACCAGATTATCTAATCAATCTGCTCAGCAGGGATTTCTTCCGCATGACATGTTGGAAGCTATTGTCACTATTATTCCCAAAAATAAAGGAGACCCCTTAGATACAAAGAACTACAGGCCTATCTCCCTCCTAAATTCTGATACAAAAATTCTGGCAAAATTGGTTGCGGATAGACTGAAATCACATATCGGTAAATTAATCCATACCGACCAGACTGGATTCATTCCTGGCCGAACCACTGCTGACGCCACAAGAAGAGCTATAGATTTAATTACCCTGGTTGAACGCTCAAAACTACCATCAGCCTTCCTAGCTCTAGATGCAGAGAAGGCTTTCGACAGAGTCTACTGGCCTTTTCTCTTTAGTACTCTGCAAAAATTCGGCCTTCACGGGAACATTTTTAGGTCTATTAAATCGATGTACTCCAATCAGTTTGCTCGAATCTACTCAAATAACACTCTTTCTCAAAAGTTTAGCCTTTCTAATGGCACTAGACAGGGGTGCCCCCTCTCACCCAGCCTCTTTGCTCTCTTTATTGAGCCCTTTGCGGCCTCGATCAGGGAAAATATTAACATTAAAGGCATCCCTATTGATACCGAACAAACCAAAATAGCCCTGTTTGCAGATGATATTTTGCTTACCATTTCGAACCCTCTTAAATCTTTGAGACATGTAACATCATCAATCGAAGAATTTTCCCACCTCTCCCTTTATAAAGTAAATAAATCAAAGTCCCAAATCATAGATTTTAATTTAGATTGTACCCTACTGGCCTACCTTAAAGAAGAATTTGAATACACTTGGGAAGAAAGAAAAATCTCTTATTTGGGAATCCTCATAACTAAGCCCTCAACTGACATAGTCCAGGAGAATCTCTCTAACCTACTTAAAACCTTTCACCAGGACTACTTGCGCCTAACTAAACTTGAGATCTCCTGGCTAGGCAGAATTGAGGCATTTAAAATGCTTCTCCTTCCCAAGTTCTTATATATAATTAGGTCTATTCCTGTCTTTATTCCTAAAATCTTAGCTTCAATACTTAAACTTTCACGGGGATGGTTGTTAGACTCCGATATCTCAGCCTGGACTTTTATAGAAAAATCAATCGCTAAAACAAAACAAATGTCGGCATTAATACTCGCTCATCTAATTGAACCCTCCAGGCCTCCTCCAAACTATCCCGCTCTGAGGGCTGCTATTTTGGCATGGAGAAATCTTGTAAATAAATCCCCTGACCGAACTAGCCCGACACCAATAAAAAATATTCCTCTCACAGTACTGGAAATTGTAATACCAAAACTCAATCTATCGACGTGGTTGGATAGGGGAGTACTGTATGTAGATGATATTATGCAAAACGACTCTTTAGCGTCTTTCTATTATCTTCAATCCAAGTTCTCTCTTCCTAGAGATGAGAGAACAAGTTGGAGATCTATAGCTAACTATTTTGGAAATTCTTCTCCCACTCTCTCTCCCCCACAAATGGTACAAGACCTTATAAATTCTCCAAACAAGACCCAACTTTGGAAATCAAACATTCTATAAAATCCTCAATGAGGAGACAGACACTCCTGACCACTCATTCGTAGGGGCATGGGAACAAGAACTGAATCTCAAAATAGATTTGCAAAAACTAAAAAAAACATTAGCTATTACGTACTCCAATACTGCTTCTGCCACGATTCATGAATCCTACTTCAAAAAGCTATCTCGGTGGTATTGGACCCCAGTCAAGCTCCATTGTATTAATCCGGTAAACTCACCAAATTGCTGGAGAGCCTGTAACAACCCAGGTACTTTATCCCATATATTTTGGAGCTGCCCAAAATTGGTAAATTTCTGGCTAGGAATTAAACAACTCATAACAGATATCACCGGTTTGAGAATTGACATTACTCCTCAGCTTGCTCTTTTATCCACAGGCATAGAAGACTTTCCCAAACAGCTGCGTTACATAATTTCACACATACTCTTGACAGCAAAACTCATCATAGCTTCCAGATGGAAAAGTGATGACCCACCAACTTTAATACACTTGATAGAAAGAGTGACGCAGCATAGCATATTTGACTATAATGCCGCTATTAGGAGTAACTCCTTCTCAAAATACTTAGAACGTTGGGATCTTTGGACCTCGAAATATTCTCCCATGTTATCAAACACGGCCTAGGTGACATGCCTAGGTTTGTTATTAGCTCATCTTCCCTTTTGTGACAATCTTAATTTGAGATGATGATGAGGATTATGCTCAGTTTGACTTGGACTTCATTTCGGATTTTCTACTCTACTTTGCTTTAAAATACTCTCTTTATTTTATCAACCTCAACAACATTGTATGCTAATATACGAGAATCTTTTAGTTTTTATATATGTTCCCGTGTGTTATGGGAATTGCAAACTGTTGTATTCTAATTGTGAAACCCAATGTTTCTGTTTAAATATGTCTGTTCCCCCCCCCTCCCTCTTTTATTTATGTACCCCCTCCTCCCATTCTTTCCGTTTTATGGAAAATTTCAATAAAAATATTTAAACACATGATCAAGGATACCCCACGAGGTGAGATTTTGCATGGTGCCCCAGATCGATGTCGATTGACAGTCATTTTGTATTACTTCCATTTTCTTACTATTGCACCAACAGTTGTCTCCTTCTCACCCAGCGTCTTACTTATGGTTTTGTAGCCCATTCCAGCTTTGTGCAGGTCTATGATCTTGTCCCTGACATCCTTCAAAAGCTCTTTGGTCTTGCCCATGTTGTAGAGGTTAGAGTCTCACTGATTAATTGGGTCTGTGGACAGGAGTCTTTTATACAGGTGACTATGTAAGACAGCTGTCTTTAACCCTTTCGCAACCTTGGGTTTTGTCGTTTTTGCTTTTTCGTTTTTTGCTCCCCTTGTTCCCAGAGCCATAGCGTTTTTATTGTTTGGTCAATATGGCCATGTGAGGGCTTATTTTTTGCGGGACGAGTTGTACTTTTCAACGCCATTACTAGTTTTACCATATCATGTACGGGAAAACGGGAAAAAAATTCCAAGTGCGGTAAAATTGCAAAAAAAGTGCAATACCACAGTTGTTTTTTTTTTTTTTTTACCACGTTCACTGAATGCTAAAACTGACCTGCCATTCTTATTCTACAGGTCATTACGAGTTCATAGACACCAAACATGTATAGGTTCTTTTATATTTAAGTGGTGAAAAAAATTTCCAAAATTTGGTTAAAAAAAAAAAAAAATAGCGCCATTTTCCGAGACCTGTAGCGTCTCCATTTTTCGTGATCTGGGGCTGGGTGAGGGCTTATTTTTTGCGCGCCGATGTTTTGATCGCCCGTTATTGCATTTTATTGCAATTTTGCGGCGACCAAAAAACGTAATTCTGGCGTTTAGAATATTTTTCGCGTTACGCTGTTTACCGATCGGATTATTTCTTGTTTTATATTGATAGATCGGGCAATTCTGAACGCGGCGATACCAAATATGTGTATGTGGGGTTTATTTTTTATTTTATTTTATTTTGAATGGGGCAAAAGGGGGGTGATTTAAACTTTTGTAATTTTTTAATTTTTTTTTTAAACTTTTTTTTTTCACTTACTGCATGCTTCAATAGTCTCCATAGGAGACTAGAAGCAGCAGTTGTCTGATCGGCTCTGCTACATACAGGGGACCAGCAGATCCCCTGCATATAGCAGAATTGGTCCTGTGCTATGAGCGCCAACCACTAGGTGGCCCTCATAGCGACCAGATCATGACAACCACAGGTGTCTGCTGCAGACTCTGGGTTGTCATGCACGCCCATCGGCGACCCGCGATCACGTGACGGGGTTGCCGGTGGGCGGGGCTTAGGACGCGCTTCCAGGAAGTGCGCGTTAAATGCTGCTGTCGGAGATTGACAGCGGCATTTAACAGGTTAACAGCCGCGGGTGGATCGCGATTCCACCCGCGGCTGTTGCGGGCACATGTCAGCTGTAAGAATCAGCTGACATGTGCTCCGTTCAGTGAGGGCTCAGCGCAGCAGCCTTCACTGAACGGGCAGTACGCAAATGTGCGTACTAATACGGCATGGGCTCTAAAGGGGTTAATGCAGGTAACGAGTTGATTAGGAGCATTTAACTGATCTGTAGGAGCCAGAACTCAATTGTTTGTAGGGGATTAAATACTTATTTCTCACTGCAAAATACAAAAAGATTTATCTAATTTATACAATGTGATTTTCGTGATTTTTTTTGGGATATTCTATCTCTCAATGTTAAACCTACCTTTAAAATTATAGACTGTTCATGTTTTTGTCAGTGGGCAAACTTCCAAAAACAGCAAGGGATCAAATACTTATTTCCCCCACTGTAAATGTAGTACTGCTGTAAAAGTACTGACCAGAAAAATAAAGCTGCCTTATCAATTTTACCACATGCAGAACGGCATAAAAAATCCCCCCCCCCAAAAAAAAATCCTGAAATGATGGTTTTTGTTCATTCTGCCACCCAAAAAAAATGGAATAGAAAGTGATCAAAAAATGTCATGTGCCCAAAAATGGTATCAATAAAAACGTCAACTCGTCCCGCAAAAAACAAGCCATCACATGACTGTCGATCAATCTGGTATCGCTGTAATCGCACCGACCCGAAGAATAAAGTCGTCTAATTACTTATACTGCACGAGGAACGGCATAAAAAAATGAATAAAACCAATTCTTCACCTGCTGTTGATTTGTTAATTCTGCCTCCCAAAGATCGCAGTATGGCTCAGCTCACATTTATCTTATGCTGAGCGCTTACACCAAGGTTTCCGTGTAAATCGGTGAAATACGTGATTCAGACGGAACCCCCGTGGAAGATTCCCGATAGTGAGGCTGATGGAGGCACTGTGGACGCTGTCTGGCCTATGATCCGGTGGTGTCCGTCTTTTATTAGGTGTGCATAAAAGTGCCGGCCATAGTTTTGTGCACTTCTGAAAATAAGGACACCGCTGAACAGAAGCCAGATGGAGTCCAGAGTAACTCTGCTGCCTCATTATAGTGAATGGATCCCTTGGGGATTTCATCTGAATCGGGTCACTCTGAGATTTAGGGCTCATACTCATATGAGAGGAAAACAGACTAAAGCAATCCGATAAAAAAAATCAGATTGCACTCTGACCAATGTTAATCTATGAGGCACATCTGACCTGAGATTTTTTTCCTCAGCTGAAATCAGACTGAGAAAAATCGCAGTATCTCGGACGAGACTCGCCAATGCAAGTCATTGGGTGCGTGGAAAAAAAAACCAGCAAAAAAAACCACACAGCCCTTAGACCATGTGAGTGCCGTCCGATTTTAACGCACTCTTCTCCTTGAAACTCTGCAATTCATTAGCCACGTACAGTAAAATCACAGTGGTACCCGACAATTTAGAATAGAGACAATAGATATACACACACAGAATAGTTAGATAGAAAGATGTCAGTGACATATATAATTAGTACAGTGACTGTCGCTTACTGTACATGTAATTTATTGTTAAAGAATTAAAAAAAAAAAAATGGCGTGGGGTTCCCTGTGATTTTATACTCTAGCAGAGGGTAAGCAGATAGCTGGGGCCAGATGTTTGGTAATACCCATGGAGCTTCCCAGGCTCCTCAGGGTCTCTGCAGGATGGCAGGCTGGATGGTCGAATCAAGCGATGTTCCAGCTTGCCATCTAGATGTAGCAGAGCTGGACCCGTTGTGGGACACATGGATTATGTTCTTCACGTCGGAGAGGTGAGGATGAGGTTGGTTTATTATTTTATTTTTATTACAGGTGACATGAGATTCAGAGGAATGGGCGTAATGGTAAGTAGGGTTTTTTTGGGGGTCCCCCATTTTAATAGCAAGTAAAGGTTAAGTATACAGTTGGGGGCTGATATTAGTAGCCTGAGAAGCTCCGTGGTTATTATCCCCTTCCCAGGCTACAAACATCTGCCCCAGCTATCCGATTACCCTCTGCTAGAGAATAAAATTATGAGGGACCCCACGCCCAAAAAAAAACAAACTTTAATTTAACAATAAATTACATGTACGGTAAGCAACACATGCAAAACACAGAATATATATCTCACTCACATTATAATACACTGCTCAAAAAAATAAAGGGAACACTGAAATAACACATCCTAGATCTGAATGAATGAAATATTCTCATTGAATACTTTGTTCTGTACAAAGTTGAATGTGCTGACAACAAAATCACACAAAAATCATCAATGGAAATCAAATTTATTAACCAATGGAGGCCTGGATTTAGAGTCACCCCCAAAATTAAAGTGGAAAAACTCACTACAGGCTGATCCAACTTTGATGTAATGTCCTTAAAACAAGTCAAAATGAGGCTCTGTATTGTGTGTGGCCTCCACATGCCTGTATGACCTCCCTACAATGCCTGGGCATGCTCCTGATGAGGTTGCGGATGGTCTCCTGTGGGATCTCCTCCCAGACCTGGACTAAAGCATCCGCCAACTCCTGGACAGTCTGTGGTGCAATGTGATATTGGTGGATGGAGCGAGGCATGATGTCCCAGATGTGCTCAATCGGATTCAGGTCTGGGGAACGGGAGGGCCAGTCCATAGCTTCAATGCCTTCATCTTGCAGGAACTGCTGACACACTCCAGCCACATGAGGTCTGGCATTGTCCTGCATTAGGAGGAACCCAGGGCCAACAGCACCAGCATATGGTCTCACAAGGGGTCTGAGGATCTCATCTCGGTACCTAATGGCAGTCAGGCTACCTCTGGCGAGCACATGGAGGGCTGTGCGGCCCTCCAAAGAAATGACACCCCACGGTGTTGGGCTGTGAGCACAACCCCCATCTGTGGACATCAGTGTGTATATACACACACACACACACACACACACTAAATTAGAATATCATCAAAAAGTTAATTTATTTCAGTTCTTCAATACAAAAAGTGAAACTCATTATATAGATCATTACAAACAGTGATCAATTTCAAGTGTTTATTTCTGTTAACGTTGATGATTATGGCTTTACAGCCAATGAAAACACAAAAGTCATTATCTCAGTAAATTAGAATACTTTATAACACCAGCTTGAAAAATGTTTTTAGAATCCAAAATGTTGGCCTACTGAAATGTATGTTCAGTAAATGCCCTCAATACTTGGTCGGGGCTCCTTTTGCATCAATTACTGCATCAATGTGGCGTGGCATGGAGGCGATCAGCCTGTGGCACTGCTGATGTGTTATGGAAGCCCAGGTTGCTTTGATAGCAGCCTTCAGCTCGCTTGCATTGTTGGGTCTGGTGTCTCATCTTCCTCTTGACAATACCCCATAGATTCTCTATGGGGTTAAGGTCAGGCGAGTTTGCTGGCCAATCAGGCACAGTGATACTGTTGTTTTTAAACCAGGTATTAGTACTTTTGGCAGTGTAGACAGGTGCCAAGTCCTGCTGGAGAATGAAATTTCCATCTCCAAAAAGCTTGTCGGCAGAGGGAAGCATGAAGTGCTCTAAAATTTCCTGGTAGACGGCCGCGCTGACTTTGGTCTTGATAAAACACAGTGGACATACACCAGCAGATAACATGGCTCCCCAAACCATCACTGATTGTGGAAACTTCACACTAGACCTCAAGCAGCTTGGATTGTGTGCCTCTCCACTCTTCCTCCAGACTCTGGGACCTTCATTTCCAAATGAAAATTGGAATTCGGGGACCTTGTGGAGTGTGTCAATGACTGCCTTCTGGACATCTGTCAAGTCAGCAGTCTTCCCCATGATTGTGGAGCCTACTGAAACAGACTAAGGGACCTTTTTAGACGCTTAGGAAGCCTTTGCAGGCGTTTTTTGTTAATTATTTTAATTTACTGAGATAATGACTTTTGTGTTTTCATTGGCTGTAAGCCATAATCATCAACATTAACAGAAATAAACACTTGAAATAGATCACTCGGTTTGTAATGACTATATAACATATGAGTTTCACTTTTTGTATTGAAGAACCGAAATAAATTAACTTTTTGTTGATATTCTAATTTTATGAGATGCACCTGTATGTAGTGAAGAATATTTCAATAGAAAACTGTGTTTAAATGACCTAGACAATTCCCCTATGTAAAAGCCCATATTAAAATCGGATTGCATACGGATGTCATACGAATAGTAGGTGAGAAAACCACATAGCACTCGCATGAAAATTGCATGATACTCGTCCGTTTTTTCAGTCCAGATATATCGGAATATTTGTTCTCACATATGGGTATGAGCCCTTAAATGGAAAGCCCGATATAAGTGCTCAGCGTAGAGCACAGGATAAACGTGTTCCAAAATGTTATGTAAAATGTTCCCAATAAAAGCTTCAACTCCATTCACAAAAAAAAAGCAAGTCCCCACTTAGGTCCGTCATCTGTTAACAATAATATAGGGGCTTCCACATTACTGGTAGCACAAAGGCTTTGGAAAAAATGAAATGGCTCCTCGCCCTCCAAAAGAAATCTAGTGAATTCTGTGCTCCCAAATCCAAATGTCCCCCTTCCTTCTGAGCTCCAGTGTGTGTCTAAACCACAGTTGGCGTCCATGTTTAGTATTCCTGTAGCGATGAGGGCCTGCCTAATTTACGGGTGCATTTACGGGTCTCCAGAAGAACGAGCTGGGCGTAACGTATTGGTCGCGACAACGTACTGGTCGCTACAACGGCAGTTTGCAATCTTTACTTCGCAACATCCACTGTTGCTTGTTTCTGGAAAATACCCATGGAGTCAAAAACATCACTACACCTGTAGATAAATTCACAAAGGGGCATCATTTCCAAAATGGGGTCACTTGAGGGGGATTCTGCTCTTTTAAACACATAGGTGCTCTGTATATGGAGTCCGCAAACTATTCCAGGAAAATCTGCGCTCCAAGAGGCAAAATGCGCTGCGTCCCTCCTGAGTCTCGCCGTGTGGCTAAGCAGTACTGTACAGCCACATATGGGGTATTTCTACATTCAGCAGAAATTGTGGGACAAATTTTGGTGCCATTTTTACCCAATTCCCAGTCTGAAAATGTAAAATCTGGGGCCAAAACAAAATTTTTGTGGTAAAAATGTAATTATTTTTTCTTCACTGCCCAATGGTATAAAATTCTGTGACACACCTGTGGTGTCAATATGATCACTGCACTCCTAGATGAAGTCATTGAGGTGTAGTTTGTAAAATGGGGTCACTTATGGAGGATGGGGGGGGGGGGTTCGGGTGATCTGGCACCTCAGGGGCTCTGCCAATGTGACATGGCACCCTCAAACCAGTCCAGCAAAATCTGAACTCTAATATGGCGCTTCTTCTCTTCTGAGCTTTGCACAATGCCTCAAAAGTAGTTTTCGACCACATATGGGGTGTCTGCATACTTAGGAGAAATTGCACAACAAATTTTTGGGGTCCATTTTCTCCTTTTATCCTTGTGAAAATACAAAATTTTGTGCTTAAAAACATTCTTGCGGGAAAAATGTGTTTTTTATTTCCACGGCTCAATGTTACAAACTTCTGTGAAGCACCTTGGCGTTAAAAGTGCTCACCACACATCTAGATAAGTTCCCCGAGGGGTCTAGTTTCCAAAATGGTGTCACTTGTGGGCGGTTTCCCCTTTTTAGGCATGTCAGGGGCTCCCCAAATGCGACATGGCATCAGCTAATTATTCCAGCAGATTTTACATTCAAAAAGTCAAACTTATGTTCCTTGACTTACAAGCCCTGCCGTGCGCCTAAACAGTAGTTTTCCTCCATATACTGGGTATCTACGTACTCAAGAGAAGTTGAACAACAAATTTTGGGGTGCATTTTCTCCTGTTACCTGTCATGGGTGTGTCAGAGGTGACAGACAGTCGCCCTGCAGTGGTTTGCAGATCTCCACGTTTGGCAATGCAGACAGCTGCTTAGATAGGAGACTGTGTTTAGGACCCAGCGACTACCTCGCTTTAGTCTGGGTGTACAGTACAGACCAAAAGTTTGGACACACCTTCTCATTTAAAGATTTTTCTGTATTTTCATGACTATGAAAATTGTACATTCACACTGAAGGCATCAAAACTATGAATTAACACATGTGGAATTATATACTTAACAAAAAAGTGTGAAACAACTGAAAATATGTCTTATATTCTAGGTTCTTCAAAGTAGCTGTTTCACCCCAGGCCTGGATGCCACAAATATTAAAGGCTGTGTCTGAGAGCAGGAGGGAGGTTCCTTGGTCAGGGACAATTAGCATACAGCACTTCCTGTCCCAGGCCAGTAGGGGGAGCTGGCTGCCCCTATAAAAGCTGGAACTGAGGGCAGGGTTAGAGAGAACTGGACGACCTAGCTCAGGACTGAGACTAGTCCCAGAGAAGAGGGACAGTTCAGCTGTAGCTGAGGAATCCGTGAGGCAGAGGAGAAGCTGCGAGCCAGGGACAGAGGCGACGAGAGCCGATCCTGGCTGAGAGAACTACACTACCGGACATTGGGGTCCGAGGCTGTCAGGGTTGCAAGCCCAGCAGCAGAGAACCAACCCGCGAGGGATTTCAGGTCCCTTGGCCTAAGAAGCCTGGAGGCTCTGCCACACAGAGGGACCAGTACAGCAAGGAGAAGCAAAAGGTACCTAAGGCAAGAGTCGCAAGCCATACAGGCGAAGTACACGGCCAACTCAGGGACGTGCGCTATTACACCACGAAAAGGGGGATAGTCAGCAAGGGCAGAGAGAACGGTAGGCCTTCACACTCACCCTGACCAGTGGGGCTCGCCCAAATGCTCTCAGACACCCAGGCCCATTCCTACCCGGTACTCCTGTCGGGTCATTAGTAATACCAACAATAAAGACCCTGGACTGTTTGAAGCGGATTCTGGACTCTTATTATTGTGGCCTGCACTATCACCCCCAGCATTCACATACGCTGCCCTGAGGCTACACTCTTCCCGTGGGGAGTTATCCTACCCCTGTGCTGCACACCAACATCAGCCTCAGCGGTCTGCCTAGCAGAGGCGGTCATCCCTGACCGCAATCCACGGGTGGCGTAGTCGGACATTCATAACTCTACAAATAGACTGCCACAGCATTTGGTCTGACCACCCTGAGCCACGGGATCGGGTTGCCACTACTACCCCCATCATCGCACTGAAGCCCGGTTCAGGGTACCCCACGGCCCAGGGGGCGAGTCATAGCCACCTTTTGCTTTGATGACTGCTTTGCACACTCTTGGCATTCTCTTGATGAACTACAAGAGGTAGTCACCGGAAATGGTCTTCCAACAATCTTGAAGGAGTTCCCAGAGATGCTTAGCACTTGTTGGCCCTTTTGCCTTAACTCTGCGGTCCAGCTCACCCCAAACCATCTCGATTGGGTTCAGGTCTGGTGACTGTGGAGGCCAGGTCATCTGGCGTAGCACCCCATCACTCTCCCTCTTGGTCAAATAGCCCTTACACAGCCTGGAAGTGTGTTTGGGGTCATTGTCCTGTTGAAAAATAAATGATGGTCCAACTAAACGCAAACCGGATGGAATAGCATGCCGCTGCAAGATGCTGTGGTAGCCATGCTGGTTCAGTATGCCTTCAATTTTGAATAAATCCCCAACAGTGTCACCAGCAAAGCACCCCCACACCATCACACCACCTCCTCCTCCATGCTTCATGGTGGAAACCAGGCATGTAGAGTCCATCCGTTCACCTTTTCTGCGTCGCACAAAGACACGGTGGTTGGAACCAAAGATCTCAAATTTGGACTCATCAGACCAAAGCAGATTTCCACTGGTCTAATGTCCATTCCTTGTGTTCTTTAGCCCAAACAAGTCTCTTCTGCTTGCTGCCTGTCCTTAGCAGTGGTTTCCTATCAGCTATTTTACCATAAAGGCCTGCTGCACAAAGTCTCCTCTTAACAGTTGTTGAAGAGATGTGTCTGCTGCTAGAACTCTGTGTGGCATTGACCTGGTCTCTAATCTGAGCTGCTTTTAACCTGCGATTTCTGAGGCAGGTGACTCGGATAAACTTATCCTCAGAAGCAGAGGTGACTCTTGGTCTTCCTTTCCTGGGGCGGTCCTCATGTGAGCCAGTTTCTTTGTAGCGCTTGATATTTTTTGCAACTGCACTTGGGGACACTTTCAAAGTTTGCCCAATTTTTCGGACTGACTGACCTTCATTTCTTAAAGTAATGATGGCCACTCGTTTTTCTTTACTTAGAATTTGCATTATGGCAAGAAAAAAAGCAGCTAACAGTCTATTCAGTAGGACTATCAGCTGTGTATCCACCTGACTTCTGCACAACACAACTGATGGTCCCAACCCCATTTATAAGGCAAGAAATCCCACTTATTAAACCTGACAGGGCACACCTGTGAAGTGAAAACCATTTCCGGTGACTACCTCTTGAAGCTCATCAAGAGAATGCCAAGAGTGTGCAAAGCAGTCATCAAAGCAAAAGGTGGCTACTTTGAAGAACCTATAATATAAGACATATGTTCAGTTGTAAGTATATAATTCCACATGTGTTAATTCATAGTTTTGATGCCTTCAGTGTGAATGTACAATTTTCAAAGTCATGAAAATACAGAAAAATCTTTAAATGAGAAGGTGTGTTCAAAATTTTGGTCTGTACTGTATATATACCTGGTGTGTCTAGGTGGGCATCACCGGTTATACTCATTTCTACTTGGAACTTGGATGAAGCAGCATCACATCCTCTCCAGAGTCTGGAGGCCATGTGCCCTGTTGGAGTTCTTCTAAAGCTGAGTTGTTGTTCCCCTGTTTTGTTTTCCCCTTTTGTCTTTAGAGTGCTAGCGGAGGTTGACTAGTGCTCATCTTCTTCCGCCCCCCAGCTATAGCCTTAAGCCAGGGATAGTAGGGCGAGGCACGTGATCGGCGACAGCTGCGGAGGCTGTATAGGGATGTTAGGAGGAGACAGGGCGACGCTAGTGCAGATTAGGTGGTCACCTCTTCCCCCTTTCCCTAGTGTCTGGGCTCCCTTTCTGTTTCCCCTCTGTGTTGCACTCATACCTGGCGTGACATTAACCTTTGTGACAGTAAAAAAAATTGGGTCTAAAGTAAAATTTTTGTGAAAAAAAGTAAAATCTTTATTTTTCCTTCCATATTCCATTAATTCCTGTGAAGCATCTGAAGGGTTAATAAACTTCTTGAATGTGGTTTGGAGCACCTTGAGAGGTGCAGTTTTTAGAATTGTTTTACTTTTGGGTATTTTCAGTCATATAGTGTCACGCTAGGTATGGAGAGAACCCAGCACATAACGATGGGAAAAGGGGAGGGAGCCGTACCACTTGGCAAAGCAAGAGTGGGGACCCCTAAACAGACCTAAACAACAAACCCTAACTCCCCTATAGACCCTAAATAGGTTCTGCACCTATCGCCGAGCAGAAAACCTGGCCCTAGCTGACCCTAAAGCTAGGCCCTAGGTAGGGAGCGGGAGGGGTGAACACTGAGTCAGCCCCAATACCAACTAAAGTACACACAGGGGAAACAAACAGGGGAATACACTTAGCTCCAATATGACACTGGAGAAAGCACCACAACAATGCTCAAAGGAACTCCAAGGTAATTCTAGCCGACTACTAGAATCCCAAGCCTGAATAGGTATAACACGCTCTCACTAGCAACTTTCTGACCAAACTGAGTGTATTTAAGGACACAGCAAGGAAGTACTGATTAACAGCAGAAAGGTGAGGATACCTCAGGGTCCTAAAGGGAAAGGTATAATCCCCAAACAAGGTGAGGATCACCGTTGGGTCCTAAAGAGAGGAATCATAAAAGGATCAGGGAGATGTTTGTAAGGCCAAATGCAGCAACCTTCTACAGCCGGACACCATATGACTGTGTCAACTCTGACACACCCGTGACCTACAGATGTGACATGCAGAAGTAGTGCTGTTGCTTCAAAAGCATCCAGCAACTGTTACAAATAACACAAGCACAGGAGACAGGAAGTGTTGACCTTCAGAAGCATCCAGCAACTAGAGGGGTTAACACAGTCACAGGAGACAGGGAGTGTTTTAGCAGAGCCCCAGGGGGATTGTGGGGAACTTGTTATTGTATCTGGCTGAAGCCAAAGAGAAAGGTGGTGTGTTATCTGGATCTGACAGAAGGCAACTGAACAGGATTCAGATCAGGAGAGAAACTAAAACACAGGTCAGATAATACTCTGCACTGTTAGTTCAGGGAGTTTATCGGGCAGAAAGATAAGGACTGGAAGGAATTGTGTCACAGGGATCATCTTCCTCATCAAACCCTCCCCCCCCTCCATCTCCATGCAGAATAAAGAAAGCTGTGTACTACTGTGTCCTTGTGAAGGGAAAGCCTGTGGTTGTGTATGCATAGAAGTGTGCTGCTAAGAGATCTAATCTATGCTGAATTATGCTACTGAAGAGACGGTAATACTGTGCCTTGTGAAGAAACTACTGTATTGTTGCTGGAGCCGGTAGCTCAAGAAACTCAGACTGTACTGTAATGAAGATTGTTGCTGTAATATCCCTGAATTGCACTGGCTGTGCTTCAGATTATATTCCAATGTTAAACTGTTGAGAAAGACTCTTGTCAGATGTGTCTGGTCAGCAATTGAATCTATTGTGTGCCTGAGAGAATCTGCAGCCTATGGTCGCCCTGAGTAACTGTTTCCCCAGGATTCCAAAGAATTCATGAAACTCGTCTCACCCTATCTAAACCTAGCGGCGTGCGTGTAACACAGACCCCTCAGAGTCACGTCAAATGTGATGTGGTCCCTAAAAAAAAATGGTACATTTTGTTGGAAAAATGAGAAATCGCTGGTCAAATTTTAACCCTTATAACTTCCTAACAAAAAAATATGTTTCCAAAATTATGCTGATGTAAAAGTAGACATGTGGGAAATGTTATTTATAAACTATTTTGTGGGCCCTGACTCTCAGATTTAAGGGTATAAAGATTAAAAGTTTGAAAATTGCAGTTTTCGCAAATTTCGCCAAATTTTAGATTTTTCACAAATAAACCTAAGTCATAAAGAAATTTTACCACTATCATGAAGTACAAAATGTCACGAAAAAACAGTCTCAGAATCACCAGTATCTGTTCAAGCGTTCCAGAGTTATTACCTCAAAGTGATACTGATCAGAATTTTAAAAAATTGGCCTGGTCAGGAAGGTGAAAACAGGCTTTGGGGTGAAGGAGTTAAAAAACATGGCATAATATATATTTTCTCTATTTGATTTCTTTACATAGTTATGTTATAGAATGGGAAAACTGACTATTACTTTCTTGTATTTAAAGGGAATGTGTCACTCCCTGGAAGATATCAGACCTAGTGTTGAGCGAGCATGCTCGACACTGCTCGGTACTCGCCCGAGCATCTCACTACTCGGGATGTTCGGCGAGCACCGAGCATTTCCGGGTTACTCGGGCGGGAGCTCGGGTCTCCGCCCTGCATGTTTGGCGCTCTTTACAGAGCCAATGAACATGCAGGGATTGCCAGTCAGTCACTGTAATGCTGCAGCCATGTTGGTTGTGGGCATTACAGTGATTGGCTGGCTGCACAGCGTCACCTCGAGTATTTAAAACCGAGTGCCGCCATCTTGGACACAGTCGCTCCGGATCAGACAGTGTAGGGAGAGTGCTGCTGAGCTAGGGAGAGATTTATACTGCGAAATAGGTAGTGTAGGGTCTCTAAAGCCTGCAAAATCAAACAAACAGTCCTTCTCAGGACTAATATCCATCCCAGATATCAGGCAGGCAGGCTGTATAGGAGACGCAGTGGTTATACCAACAAACACTGCATTACAGTCCTGTGTGCTGCTTTTCAAATTGCTAGACTTAGCCCCAGGTCTCAGGGGCCAGGAAAAATCCCCCCCCCCCCAAAAACAAAAACAAATTTGAGTGTGTCTGTGAGTGTTCAGACACAAATATATCTGTTTAAAAGATTCTGGTGTAGGCCAGATAACTAGAACTGTGGTTTTCCTCTTCCACGGTTCAAATCTCCTTTTTATTACCCTTTTGCCATTTGCGAGTGTAAGCTATTTTACTTCATTTGCAATGGGCAAGGCGCGTGGCAAGGGACGTGGAACTGGACGTTCTGGTGATGGTGCGTGCAGAGGACGGGGCCGTGGCCAAGGTGAAAATGTGCCACAACCAACAGCCCCATCTTCTCGCTCCCAGTTCTTGACCGAATTACTAGGGAAGCACACAACAGCACCACTATTGCGAACTGATCATTGTGAACAGGTTATTAATTGGATAGCAGATAATACTTCCACTCACCTGGGCACCACCACCTCCGGTCTGTCTTCCACACGGTCAAGTGTTAGTAGCCGTGAGTCTCGACTGCATACTCCTCCTCACCCCGATGCTCCTTCCTCCCACCATGCCGAGTGTCATCAGACAGCAAGTGATCCCACACTTGGACACTCTGAAGAGCTGTTCACTGGTCCATTTCCATATTTGTGCCCCTCGCCTGCTCCGCTTGAAGTGGTGGAAGAAGAGATCCCATGTAGTGATGGCCAAATATTTGAACTGCCACAGGAAGGCGACACTGGAAATTTGTCACAAGAGGTGGACGATGACGAGACAATAGCCACGAAGTGAGGAGGAGGACCGTGGTGCGGAAATGGAAGAGGAGGAGGTGGTGGATGATCTAGTAACTGACCCAACATGGCAGGAGGACACACAGAGCGAGGCCAGCAGCACACAGGGGGAGGGAGGCAGAGTACCCCAACAGGCAGGAAGAAGCAGTGTGGTGGCCGCAGACAGAAGGCGGGCAACCGTTCCCCGTAACACCAACACGAGGGACGTTGCCAGTACAACCGGTAGGTCTTCCAGAGTCTGGAATTTTTTTAAAGACTCTGCTGATAACCCCAAAAAGGCCATTTGTACCACCTGCCATGCCAGCATCAGCAATGGTGACAAAACTACCAGCCTGACCACCACCAGCATGATCAGGCACATGTCAGCAAAGCACCCGACTTTGTGGGGCGAACCCCAGGGTCCACGACCAGTGTCAGCGGGTGTCACCACTGCTTCTTCTGCTGTTGTGCGTGTAAGAGAACCCCCTGTTGTGCGTGCAAGGCAATCCCCTGTCCATACTGCATGCAAAGATGCCCCCTCCTCTTAGTCTTCACTTGTTATGGAAGTTTCTTAAGAAACAGCATCAACGTCCACGTCCACGTCCCACCGCAGCGTTCAATTGTCCATATCCCAGACCTTTGAAAGAAAGCGCATATTCGCAGCCAGCGCCCCACAGGCCACAGTCCTAAATTCGCACATTTCACAACTGCTTGCGTTGGAAATGTTGACTTTTAGGCAGGTGGAGACGGAATCCTTCCGCTACCTTATGGCGGTGGCCGTCCCTCGGTACTCAGTCCCCAGCCGACACTATTTTGCCCGGTGTGCCATTCCCGCACTACACAAGCACGCGTCCCAAAACATCTGCCGTGCCCTCAACAAAGCAGTTACTGGGAGAGTCCACCTGACAACGGACACGTGAACAAGTGCTTGTGGCCAGGGACGGTACATCTCCCTGGCGGCACACTGGGTAAACATAGTGGAAGCTGGGACCCAGTCGGACCTTGGGACGGAACACATCCTCCCCACACCGAGGATTGCGGGCCCTATGTCAGTCAGAGTTGCCCCCACAGTGAACAGCTCCTGCGCATCATCCTCCTCCTCCTCATGTTCAGCCTCCATCTCAGATATCACATCAGTTACAAGCTGGAAGCACTGCAGTACTACCTCAGCCAAGCGGCAACAGGCTGTTCTGAAACTCATAAGCTTAGGTGATAAACCTCACACTGCTTGTGAGTTGTGGACACTGTGAAAGAGCAGGCAGATGTGTGGCTGAGACTGCTGAACCTACATCCAGGCATGGTCGTGTGTGACAATGACCGTAACCTGGTGGCGGCTCTGAGGCGAGGCGAGATCACACACGTACCATGCCTGGCTCATGTGCTTAACCTCGTGGTTCAGCGGTTTCTTAAAATCGTACCCCGAGTTGCCAGATCTACTCGTCAAAGTACGCCGCCTGTCAGCTCATTTTCGGTAGTCGGCTACAGCTTCCGCCGCCCTTGCTGTGCTGCAGCAGCGTTTGCAGCTTCCGGCACACCGACTGGTGTGTGATGTCCCCACACGTTGGAACTCTACCCTCCACATGTTGCAAAGGATTTGTGAGCAGAAGAGAGCAGTTGTGGAGTACCAGCTGCAACAAGGCCGTCAATATTCAGGTCAGACTCCACACACAAGACCTCAGGAGTGGACCTGGATGTCTGACATATGTACCATCCTGACAAACTTTGAGGAGTCCACCAAGATGGTGAGTGGCGATGACGCCATCATTAGCGTCAGCATCCCACTTGTCTGTCTTTTGCAATGCTCTCTGCAGAGAATTAAAGAGGAGGCAGTGCAGCCAGAGTATGATGAGATGGATCAAGAAGCCATAGCGGGCGATTACACACAGCCCAGCCTCATCTCTTCCCAACGTGCATTGGGAGACAATGAGGGGGGAGAGGAGGAGGAGGAGGAGGAGGAACAGGAGCTGGTATCATGCGCTGTAGACTGTAGTACCTGTACAACTGTCATACCGTCGGTTCACCGTGGGTGGCCTGAGGACAGGGGGGAGGAGGAGGAGAGCATGGTCAGTCGTCATCTTGGTGAGGACACGTTAGTCTTGCCCGTTACCAGTCTGGCACGCATGGCTGACTTTATGCTATGCTGCCTTAACCATGACCCTCGCGTTGTCATAATGTTGGGTGACAATCATTACTGGTTGGTGACACTTTTAGACCCCCGCTCCAAGGAGAACTTTCACTCTCTTATTCCGGAGGTGGACAGGTCTACAAAAATGGGGCAGTACCAGAAGGCCCTTGCTGCAGAACTGTTAAAAAAATTCCCATCTGAACACGCTAGTGGCAGAGGTCACAGTTCGTTGCCCAAACAAGGCGTACAGGCGAGAGAGATGCAACTCCAATCCAGCAGAGGCAGGGGAACACTGTCAACGCTCTGGGACAGTTTTCTGAGACCCGCTCAGCTTACAGGCCCTGAGGCGCGGGGTACTCTCACAAGGAGTGGAAAGTTTCAACAGATGGTGAGGGAGTACCTTGCCGACCGTACCAGCGTCCTCCGTGATTCCTCTGTGCCTTTTAATTATTGGGTATCCAAGCTGGACACTTGGAATGAACTCGCTCTGTACGCCTTGGAGGTCCTGGCCTGCCCTGCCTCTAGCGTGTTATCGGAGCGTGTTTTTAGTGCCGCTGGGGGAATTATAACTGATAAGCGCACTCGCCTGTCAACTGACAATGCTGTTAAGCTGACCCTTATCAAAATGAACAAGGGCTGAATTGGGCCAGACTTCTCATCACCACCAAATGACAGCAGAGTAAGAAAGTCAAATCCACTGTGTTATTTCGGGAGGTGTATTCACATGCACCGCTTCACACCCACACATGGTTATACGCTTCCTCATTTCGGGTGTTTTATGCTCTTCTCCTTATCCTCAGCCTCCACCACCACTATACCACCAGGATGACCGTGGTCCGTGTTGCCAGCATTGCAAGTTCCTCCGTCCTAATTTTTGGCAGCTTTTGCTTGGAAGGCATAGGCAAAGACTATGGGAGACCCACTCCCCAATAATGGGAATAATGTTTTTAATATGCTGTACAGCATGGCTCTTGTAAGGGGCATTAAAACCGTCTTGTTAAGCTACTGTGACCTCCACCACTCTTCCAAGGGGCATTAAAACCGTCTTGTTAAGCTACTGTGACCTCTGTGTCTCTTCCAAGGGGCATTAAAACCGTCTTGTTAAACCACTCTGAACTCCACAGCTCTTCCAAGGGGCATTGCATTTCCTCCTAATTTTAGTCAGCTTTTGCTTTTCAATGCATAGGCGAACAAAAAGGAGACACACTCCCCAAGAATGGGTAGAAGGTTTTTAGTACGCTGTAATCCACGTCTGTTTCAAGGGGCATTGCAGTTCCTCATAATTTTTGGAAAGCCTTCCATTCACTGCTTAGGCCAACAGTGTACAGGAGACCCAGTTGCTATAAATGGAAAAAACGGTTTAGTTAAGGCCCTCTGACCTCCATGTCACTTCCAAGGGGCATTGGAGTGCCTCGAAATTTTGGGTAGGCATTGCACTCACTGTATGCCCTATAACCGTGTAGCCGAACCGCTCCTTTTGGTACAGAAACATATCCTACAAGACATGTGTGGTTGACTGGCCTGATATTGATGTGAATGGTCCCTGCTCCTCCTGCTCTTTTTCCTTTGCCACCACCTCATCCATCATTCATCACCTGAAGCTTTGTTTTTACGGGAGTCATAGAACATAGTAGCAGGAAAAACATCCAGCAATCCTCGGAGGAGGTAGGATATGCGCCAAAACGCTGACCACCTCAGGCCTAGCCGCTACTACATACATGTGCTTGCATTCCAAGGAACAGAAAGCTAAGGCGACGGATGGCCTCATGATCATGAATAATTTACTTGTTGTGTAGAAGGCCGACCACTGCTGCTGTCTACCTTCTGAACTTTGTGTTGAAGCCTGATTGACCCAGGACCCGCAATCCTCTATGTCTGGAGGACGTGTTGCATCCCAGTGTGCAACTGTGTCCCGGCTTCCACAATATTAACCCAGTGTGAAGGCGTCAGTGAAATGGACCATCCCTGGCCACATTCACTTGTCCACGTGTTTGTGGTTAGGCTGTCCTTCCCACTAAATGCACTGGGGAGGGCACAGGTAATGTTTGCTATGCGCGTTTTGTGTATGAGGCGCACCGGGACAAATGGGGGCGGCTGGGGACCGTTTATGGACACCCGGCCGCCCCCTGGCGGCTGGGGACCAAGCGTGGACACCCGGCCGCCTGGGGACTGAGTATGGATACCAGGCCGCCGACGCAGCCATGACGTGGTGGCCAGATTCTGCTTCCACATGCCTAAAAGGCCCAATTTCAAGTGAAAGCTTGCAGTATAGTATTACAGCCTGGGGGTGGGTGGGTGGCAGGCTGCATACTTGCGCTTGCATTGCAAGGAATGGGGGAGGTACAATTGAACACTGCCCTGCGACAAGGACTTGCACGGGGATAGTCGCAAGTCTGCATCTTCTGATGGAGCAAGGATCACTTCTGATGGGCACACTTTTAGGCAGTGACCTGAGTGTCAGAGATGCTTCCAGGGGTCTTCCCTATGCTGTTCCCATGTCTTTTCAGCACTGTTTGCATGTGTCACACAGCACATGGCCAGATAAGATTGTAAAATTATGCTGTTCCCATGTCTTTTCAGCACTGTTTGCATGTGTCACACAGCACATGGCCAGATAAGATTGTAAAATGTTAAAATGACATTTCCCGGTGAATGCTTTTGTCACGGTTGAAAGCAATACAAAAGTGCAAAAACGCATTAAAAATGCTACTTGTGAACATAGCCCAAGGTGTGGAGGAGTATTTTTGTTTTTGGTTATTTATTTTACCTTATACACAAGTCTTTACCCTGGAAAGGATGTTCCTTAACATATTTCACAGGAAAGCAGTTTCAGTTTCGTTTTTGAACGTTTTATTCTGAGCCCGTAAAAGTGGTTTAATAGCTCTGACCACGTTGTTGACAGCAGTGACCTGGGGGTCAGAAATGCTTCCTGGGGCGATCCCCATGCTGTCCCCATGTCATTTGAGCACTGATACTATCGTTTTGGGCACTTTTTAGGCTTTCTACAGACTGCTGGGGGTGCCGCCGCAGAAATGCTTGGGTCTCCCATAGACTAAAATTGGGCTCGTTGCTCGGGTCGAGCACCCGAGTATCACGGTGAGCTCAGCCCGAGCTTCGAGCACCCGAGCATTTTAGTGCTCGCTCAACACTAATCAGACCTCTAATATGGGCATACAGGTGATAGAAAAGTACCTGTATGGCCCATAGTAGAGGTCTAGTTGCTGTTAAGTTGCTTTTTATTCTTTCATGTTTCTAATGCTTGGAGGCCTGGGGCCCGCCACAAATCCCTGCCTACTTCTTGAATTACAATATTTCCCCCCTCCCTTGCACGTCAAAGTGTCCTGTGCAGCGCGCAAATCCTGCACCTGCGCACTTCTTTCTCCCTTCTATGCTCATTGTATAGGAGAGATCTTGTGCTCAGGCGCCGGCGAGTCGCTGTGACTTCCGCTCCAGTGATCTCCGGCGTGCGCAACGCAACACTAAGGTGCTCCCCCCACTACCTCCCTGCATCGTCAGGAACCATATTGATATGCATATGGTTCCCAACGATGACTATCACCTGTATGGCCAAGGGGTGACAGATTCCCTTTAACATTTATAAAGACTTTTTTAGTTTTTACTACGAGACTTGAACTTAATTGTTCCTATAATGCAGTACAATTAACGTATCGTGGGCCACCCGCTGTTTTCTTTTCTTTTTATTACGAGGAGTGAATATGAGAAAGCCGCTACTGAATGAAAGTTACAGAGGAAACGTTCCTGATCTATCTGTTCTATTTAGATAGATAACTTTAACAATAACAATAACTTTGAGAACTCTGAGACTTTTGGTACTAATTGCCTAAGCCTGCATGATACTTTTTAATTTCTACGATTATTTTACAAGACCGATCTACTTTGTGTTATCTGCTGCAGCTTTTTGGGGATTTTAAAGGAAATCGGTCACGAGGTTTTTGCCATTCTATCCGAGAGCAGCATAATGTAGGGGCCAGAGACCCTGATCCCAGAGATGTACAGGTGCATCTCACTAAATTAGAATATCATCAAAAAGTTAATGTATTTCAATTCTTCAATACAAAAAGTGAACCTCATATATGATATAGAGTCATTACAAACAGAGTGATCTATTTCAAGTGTTTATTTCTGTTAATGTTGATGATTATGGCTTACAGCCAATGAAGACACAAAAGTCATTATCTCAGTAAATTACAAAAATTAGCAAAAAACACCTGCAAAGCCTTCCTAAGCATCTAAAAAGGTTCCTTTCAGTAAGCTCCACAATCATGGGGAAGATTGCTGACTTGACAGATGTCCAGAAAGCAGTCATTGACACACTCCACAAGGTCCCAGAGTTCCAATTTTAATTTGGAAATCAAGGTCCCAGAGTCTGGAGGAAGAGTGGAGAGACCACAATCCAAGCTGCTTGAGGTCTAGTGTGAAGTTTCCACAATCAGTGATGGTTTGGGGAGCCATGTCATCGGCTGGTGTAGGTCCATTGTGTTTTATCAAGACCAAAGTCAGCGCAGCCGTCTACCAGGAGATTTTAGAGCACTTCATGCTTCCCTCTGCCAACAAGCTTTTTGGAGATGGACCCAACAATGCAGACGAGCTGAAGGCTGCTATCACAGCAACCTGGGCTTCCATAACACCTCAGCAGTGCCACAGGCTGATCACCTCCATGCCACGCCGCATTGATGCAGTAATTGATGCAAAAGGAACCCGGACCAAGTATTGAGGGCATTTACTGAATATACATTTCAGTAGGCCAACATTTTGGATCTCAAAAACATTTTTCAAGCTGTTGTTATAAAGTATTCTAATTTACTGAGATAATGACTTTTGTGTTTTCATTGGCTATAAGCCATAATCATCAACATTAACAGAAATAAACACGTGAAATAGATCACTCTGTTTGCAATGCCTCTATATAATATACGAGTTTCACTTTTTGTATTGAAGAACTGAAATAAATTAACTTTTTGATGATATTCTAATTTAGTGAGATGCACCTGTATTACTTACATATCCACCTTACACCTTGTTTACGTTTGCTGTCATTTTGATAAAAATCACATTTTTATCTGCTGGTCTACAAGTTTTCTGAATGCTGAGCCTTGTATAACCTCTCCCTCATCATTATACACAGTGTATACAGAAAATTGCTAATCAGTAGTCGTGGTGGTTAAAGAGGGGGTTGGACTACTTGGCAGCAGGTTTACTTGTCCTCTAGTGATAATCTCCTGCTGATAAAACTGATTTTATCAAAACTACACTAAGCAGCCCAGTGACAAATAGCTGGAATCAGGATCTCTGTCTCTACATTATGCTGGGCTCACATTAGGTGGCAATAACCTGCTGACAGATTCCCTTTAAAGGTATATTGCTGAGACATTGCTCCGTAAATTTTACGTCATGTAGTTGGTTCAGATAATGCATACTGCTCTGACAATGCACCCCACGGATTGTGTCGTGGGGATGTGAAGAACTGTTGGAGCCACAGAGATAAATCCAGGGAAGACCAAATACACATACCTTCACTTTCTGTTGCAATTGTAATCATGCATTAGTGCGAGGGCTGTGGAGTTGGTAAGCCAAACCTCCGGCTCCGACTCCACGACTACCTCATACACGGCTCATGTGTAAGCGATAAATTTACGGTAGGACAGATTTTTCTCAGCTAAAAGTCTAGACCCTTAGATCAGGAATAGGACAGACATTTATATGACATTTCATAACTTTCCCAAATTCTTATGAAAAGATATTCCCCACAAACTGCATTGAACTACTGTACCCAATTTTATATATTTTAGGAGTCGGAGTTGGTCCATTTTATACCGACTCCACAGCCTTGATTAGTGCTAACAATTCTTGGGAATCTACAGAGGAATGGACTTTAGAAGAAGACTGAAGATAAAAATCACAAAATAAAATAAAAAATACAAGAAAATTCAAAACGAATGGTCAACATTTGATTCAAACAGATTTATTTTAGTTGTGACAGTTTGTTTTTTTACAACATGCAGTACAATCCTGTAGAAAATATAACTAGCCAAATGTGTTAAAACAAACCAATAAGTTCACACTAAAATGGGTTGTCCAATACATGGACACCCCCTACTGGATTGCTAAGTTTCCCACCAAGTAAAATAATAACATTTATACTCCCCTCTGGTGCTGGCGCCGTCCCAGCGGTGTCGGCACTGGCTCTCCTGGGGCTTGTGTGACATTATGTCAAGTGATCCCTGTGGCCAATCAGTGCTGGCTTTACTCTCCTCTCTCACGGATGTAACTGACATCCGAGGAAGTAAGTGCTGTGGCTGTTCTCTCACTTCCTCCAGATGTCTGATTTGTCCAAAGGAGGGGAGAGTAAAGCTAGCGACATTGTTATGTCAAGTAGCCCTGGGAGAGCCACTACCGGCCTCCAAGGTGAGTTTAAGTCTTATTTTACTGGGGGGAACGTAGGGATTCAGAAGGAGTTGTCTGAGTAGTGGACAACCCCCTTTAAAAAACACAGAAGGATAGTTTTTGTCCTCAGACAACAGTACTGATGGCCAAAAGCCATTTCTTAAGAGCAGATTATGCCAGGAGCAATAGCGATACTCTTTCCTTCTAACACAAAGAGAAAGAAGTGTTGGTGGTCATCTGAACAGCAGCCATATGTTATACATGCCTAAAAAAAAATGAGAAAATATAGAAAAAAAAAATATTAAAAAAAACAACACATCTTTGATTAGCTTGGCCAGTCTTGCCATGTTCAGCTGAAATATCATTCCACCAATAGACAGTATGGTCTTGCAGGGTCTTAAGGCACTAGTGCTGTCTGTGTGTCTAGGGATGACACTTTTTATAGTCTGTCTGCCACATGTTTTTCCCATAACCAACATGTCTCCTTCTATACACACACAGGAACAGACCTGGCAGCTGCCGGTAGGGAGAAGCTGCTAGGGACCAGTATAAGGCCACAGCCGCACTATCAGTATTCGGTCAGTATTGTTTCTCAGGAGTGGGAGCCAAAACCAGGTGAGAAACAATCAGAGAAAAGGTCTAATAGAAACAAGTCACCAATTCTGCATTTACCACCCACTACTAGTTTTAGCTCCCACTCCTGAGAAAAAATACTGACCGAATACTGACCAAATACTGATAGTGGGGCTGTGGCCTAAGACTAATCATCTGAGCTCATGGCTCTTCAAAGTGTGTTTTCCTTTAAACGCAGCAGCATTTCAGAATAGAGCCTACATGGCTGGAACAGTGCAGTCAGTGTCCGTTCCTGCTGCCCGTGGATTAGGCAGCATGAATCTCCTGTCACATACACTGTAAAGGCTTGTTCAGACTTGTGTATTATACGCAAATGTGCTGTCAAAATCAGATAGCCCAATGACCAAGGTTATCAAATACAGCTGCTCACACGAGTTATTTCACTGAATGTTAGAGTGAAAAAAATAAGTAAATCACAGCATACACTAGTTTCTTCTGTACATTGGATGAGACTTGCCTATTCAAGTCTAAGAAAAGAAAAAACAGATCCCATATGGATCATCTGTATTACATCCGATTTGTATGGATAATTTTGCAATTATTAACATAGGAAACTGTATTTAGCCTTGGAAATATTGATGTATAAATACAGATGCCATATGCATATAAAAGACGGACACATGGATGGAATATGGATGAGAATCGGACAATTTTTCATCCAACAGTAACCAAGTTAACTGCATAATGGGTTATTTTTTGCAATTACATTCAAAGAGATTTTCCACTACCTGGACAACCACTTTTTAACCAAAGTAGTCCCACACCGTATACTCACCAGCCATAACTGCGCCGAGTCTCCCGAGGATTATATGACATTGTTATGCCACGTGAGCCCTGCAGCCAATCAGACCCATATTAAGCTGCTGCACAATCACTACTTCCGTTAGTCCAAGGCTTGTCCAAAGGGCTGACCGCTGATTGGCTGCAGGGCTCACGTGGCACAATGTCACATATGCCCTGGTACAAAAGAGGAGTATGTAGTGTTTTTATTTTATAAGGGGGACTACTTTATTTAAAAAGGGTTTGTCCAGGTAGTGGACAATGCCATTAAAGCTTCAGAATTCAGCTGGCTTCTTATTACTGCAGAGCAGTGCATTCTGGGTGCTTGGATTACCATTAGACTTTAGTTTACATGACTGCTAATGAAGTCCAGCTAAATCAATTTGTTTCTAAAAGCAGCAAAAGATATGAAAACAGAAAAAGATTGGAGAGAACCCAACTAGATGACATTGGCCGGAGACTTTTAGATGGGAATAAGGGAGACATGACACTTTTTTTTGTAGTCCCCAAACCAATTCCGTGCTCCATTGAAATTTATGTAACCATCTTAACAGTTCTTAGGAAGTACCTTGAAAGTGGTTGTCTATTATTTATTAATAACCTATTCTTAGGATAAGTCACTAGACCCCGACAGCTTGATATAAACAGTGTAGGGAGCCCATAACAGCATGGCTCTGTGCACTGTGTAGTGGCCATTGTTGGGTACTGCAGCTTAGTTCCTATTCAGTTCAATCGGAGCCAAGTGGCAGTACCCAAAAAGAGCCACTGCACTGTGTATGGAGCTGTGCTGTTCTGTCTGCGTATACTGTCTACATCCGGTCACTGTGGGTGCTGCAAACAGCTGACTGGTGCGGGTCCAATACCCAGCATTTCCACTAATCTTATATTGAAGACCTACTCTAACAACAATACTGAATAACCACATTAAGTCCTCTTTCATATTGCAGTATGTGTCACGTGTTTTGATTCACTGTTTTTGTGGAGGTTTTCCTGAGAATAGCAGTTTACACCCCATCATCCATAGTTTGGCTAAAGAAATAAAAACAGCCGTTACTTAAAAGGCTTAGCCTTGTCTATCCTCCACTGCTATGGTGATTGTTACAAGGATACAGCAGTGATGTGACAACAAAGCACATTACCTCTGCAGCCAATCACTGAGCTCAGCGGCTCTTCCTGTCTACATCAGCAGGGCCGCTGAGCACATTGACTGGCTGCAGTGTTGATAACGCTGTTGTCCTGACGTCACTGCTGCAGCAGAGAACAGCCCATGCTGGAGCAGGGGAAGGCAACTGCTCCTTTCATTATTTTAACCAAGCGATGGCCAATGGGATTGAAAGCCCTTTTAAGCCGAAACCAGGAATTAAATCTGAATAGTGAATTCTAGAATGAAATGTTTATACCTCTGCCCCATTTTGGACCAACTCCTGATTTTGGCTTATGAATACAGCTGCAAAACGCTGACCAAAATCCTGATGGGTAAATAAGGCCATTGGACTGGCTTCCCACTGTCGAGCTACTGATTGGGTTTTTGAAGGCAAAGCCAGAAATGGATTCTTAGTGGACGACATTAGAAAAGAAAAGAGTGAGGGTGTCGCATATACATTTAGAAAACCAATGGCACCTTTTATGTGCCAGATACGGTGTAATAATCTTAACGATTTCTCCCTGATTTTAGTCTACTTTTGACTTTAGCTTCAAAAATTGCATCATAAAACCTAAACAAGAAAATGTAGCGACTGGTGAAGCTTTCAATTTTACTCTATCTGCATCAAAAGTGTGAAATACGCCTAAGAAGGGTCGTACCATCTAGGCCAACCCATTACACATTAAAGGGAACACGTCACACAATTCATGCTGTCCAAACCATAGACAGCATGAAGCAGAGCCTGGTTGCACGATTGCAGGGAGGTATACTTTACACTGAAATTCTCTGGCATTTCCGAGAAAATATACGGTCATTAGAAGATTCAACCAGGGACCATAGCCAGAAAGGAGACTAGTCCGGCGCTGTCCCCGGCTGGCTTCTCCCTGCACTGCACCAGGTGATTAACAGATCTCTCACAATGGGGGAGACCCAGCAATCACCTCTAGCAGCACTGGGAAATCAGTCAGGGCAGGTGCCAGACTGGCTTGATTTCTCGCTACGGTTCCTGGTTGGATCCTCTGACAATTGGGAAGTCAGGCTCTGATGATGCCCGTAGTTTGGGCAGTATGAAACATATGACAGATTCCCTTTAAAGACATCACCCATCCCTGACAATTAACTGTTTTTGGGGAACCAAACATATCATTTACAAGCATCATTAAACAGCCTTTTCTAGTCAATAGAGGGCGTTGTAGGCCATGCTGAATACCCCAGAGTAAGAGCCCTGTCTAATATAAGGGGATCCTGACCAGGAAGCCCTCCCATAAGCAACCTGTCTATCATCCGAGAATGAAACCAACCTGGGAAAGAAAACACTTCCAATATGTGACATAGCTAAGACACAACTATTAATGAAGAACACGGATCAGCAACCACCGGCAATTCAGCTGTTAAACTATAACTCTAAATAAGCCTAGATGGCCACACAGCTAGGAGTTGTAGTTTCACAAAAGCTAGAATACCAGAGATTGCTGCCAGAACTTGGGTCAACACCTCAAAGTTAGGTAATTTAATCTGATGGAGTGCAAAACATGACGCCATCAGGTTGGTAAGAAGACAAGAGGGCGCACGGGTCATTCATTGAACTGGTTTGACTTTGTCGAGGAATAGCAAGCATGCTTCTTTCAAGAATTCACCACGCTCCATAAGAATACCAGGCTTTTTGTTCTGGAGGGCTCGGTCCATAGCAATGGCCAAGCAGTCGGGTCCTAGTTTTGAGCCAGCCTCCAGATAGCTAGCTGGCACAGATAAGTCACTAGCAGTAAGTGCTTCTTCTAAAGTGTCCAGCACAGCTTGGCACAGCCTTTGGTCAGACTGCTTGCCCCCATCAAGAATATTAAACAGAGCGTCTGCTTTAGATATGAACTCCACCAACACAAAGCAGGTGAGCACCCCATAACGGAATACATCAAAGGGAACAGCTTCATGATCTCGGCACTGGATCTTCTTCAGAAGAGAAGAGGATATTTCAGTAGGGAGGTCACCTTCCTGACAAATCCTGGACAGGACCTCACTGTATGTCTTTCCATTCAGGCCAGGCTTCCTCTTCCTTCCCCCAGCACTGAGGCCATCATATGCAATGGTTAGGTTATTGTTGAAAGCAGTTCTGTACAGAGACACAGATAATTCACGTGAAACACTCAGTCATTTCCCTTATACTGTCTGATGCATACAACTGCAGGTTTTATTGTATGATCGGTTGTGGTCCATGCTCGCGGCCCCACTGTCACTTGACTATGTGTGCAGGTGCCCTTAATCTGTACACCTAGAGACAGGCACCCATGTTACACAAATGAAGTAGGAGCTGTAACAAGCATATGCATTTCAGGAATGGCTACAAGAACATTATACCTGGCTCCACCCTAATTCCTACCACTTGTTACTACACGAGTGATGGTGAACGTGTCTGATTGGGACAGTCACTCACATTCTTCAAATATGTGTATTTAGCCATATGTGTTCCTGCTACATATAGAGAATGCAAGTAATGGTAGAATCAGCCCATGGACATCTTTCAGTCATGAAACTCACCATCCAAATGCATTCCTCCAAGGATCCCTCCTGCAGCAGTGACAAGACTGTGGAATACAATCACTGGCCACACTGCAGACATTAGCGACAGGGCGCAGCCACCAGGGATTCAGAGGGGTTGTCCCCATTTGTCAATCAATCCCCAGCCTCCCAGCTTTCTGCTTCCTCGGGGGGCAGAGTACTTCTAATTGATAGACAGTTTAGACCACTATCCTCATTGTGCTCCTGGCTCGAACTGTGTGCCCTCAGATGCTGTTATACGAGGTCGTTTTGCCTCTACAGCATCAGATCCCATCAGCTTCAGAGCAGCACTTATAATGTCTATCGGAGAGAGCTTGGAAGTGCTGCGATCCTTTCCTACGAGACCTGCCACCACTAATAGACTGTAGCAGCGGCCAGCAACCAACAGGAAACAAAATTAAATTTCCCTTCATTCTTGAGAATAAAGAGAATTTTCTAGGAGCAGTAAATTGCAAAGTTGCTGGTTTTCACAGCCCTTGGCAACTTGACTAATTTATGATAAGAAAACCCCTTTACGGTATGTGCGCATGTTCACAATTTGAAGCAGAAATTTCTGCCACGTTTCTGAATCTCCATGCCAGAAAAAACATGCGTTTTTGACGCTTTTTTGAAGCATTTTTGTACATCAATGAATGCTTTTTGGAGCTAAATAAAGTTATTTGGTGAGACCTTGCTTTAACTATTAGATTACCGTCAGAACGGGGGTGAGTATATTGGTTAATTTAAATGATTAAATAATGTGTCTGTTGTAATTCAAATAAAGTGTTTACTCGGTGTCTGTGTGTTTATTTAACTCTTTACTTTAGTTAGGTTTGGTGATGAAAGGGTCTGAATGACACCTTGTCATCACCAAACAAAAGAGCTACGCATCAGCTAATCCCATTCACCTAATCTTCATTAGCATTCCCATTCATGGAATTTCTGGGGCAGCTGTGAGCTGCTATTTTTAGCCTAGGAAGGTGCCATTAGGCAAGCATGGTCCCTTGCTATTATTAACAGCTCACAGCTGTTTCGTTAGCTGCTATCTCCCCACGAACAGCAACAAGCAGCGCTTTGGACGCAGCATATTTTTGCTGCGCCCAAAACGTTGTATTCTAATGCCGCACTTTTGTTGTCAGTACATGTGAATCCACCGCATATAATGACACTTCAATCAGTCAAAATCTGCAGAGGAGACGAGTGTGTCCGCTCCAGAAATTGACATGCTGTGGGTGAGTTGGGATACGTGGCCACGATGTCACGGGTGTTTCAAAAGTGACAGATAGCCGGCCTGCAGTTGGTTGCAGGAGATCTCTAAGTATGGCATTACAGACATCTTCTTAGAGGCTGTCTCTAGGACCCAGCGGCTTCCTCCCTCTGGCTAATTAACTCCCTGGCCTGGGTGTATAAATACCTGGTGTGTTCTAGAGGGAGGTTCCGGCGATATTCATTACTATCTGTGAAGGCTTTAGCAAGAGAAGTACTTTGTCCTCTCTGGAGCTTGAGGACGCGTGCGCATTTGTCTGGAGTCATCAAAAGGTAAGCTATTTCTCCGTTAGTCCTTCCTTGTTGTCTATAGTGTTTAATGGAGATCGAATAATGCTCATCTCCTCCCTTCCCTAGCCTGAGCCAAATGCCAGGGAAAGACAGGGTGAGGTACGCGTGGACGATTGGTAAAGATCCAATACAGGCATGTTAGGGGAGACTGGGTGACGCAAGATCAACCTAGGAGGTCTCCAATTCCTCCCCTTTCCCTCTTCCCTTTGTGATGCACTAAGTCTTTCCCACACTTTGCGTGACACACGATCAGGAGCCACTGCAGGTTTGACGCTAAGTGTTTACAGAACGTCAAATCTGCAGCGTCCAGATGTTACAGAATAGTGGATGGGATCTCTAGAAATCTCATGTCCACTAATTGAACCGCTGCAAATCCGCAGGTACAAATATAATACCTGAGGATTTGCTGCGGTTCAATTAAAGTCAATGGGCGGGAACGCTGTATAGAAAGGACATGCTGTGTTTTAAAACGCAATGGCAATCCTTAGCGGAAATTTCCACTTTATGTGCACAGCACATCAGGATTGCCATTGCATTAGTTGACAGACCGATTACCAAGCGTTCTTGATGCGTTTCCGCGCCGAAAAACCGCATCAAAAACGCTACGTGTGCACTTTACCTTACTCATTTAAATTAGCCAATATACTCACCCCAGTTCTAACGGTAATCTAAGGGTTAAAGCAATGTCCCACCAAATAACTTTATTTAGCTCCAAAAAGCACTCATTGATGTACAAAAGTGTCAAAAACGCAAGTTTTTTCCGCAGCGTTTTTCCTGCTAAGGAGATGCAAAAACGCTGCAGAAATTCCTGCTTCAAATCCTGAACGTGCTCACATACCCTTAACGTGTTTTCTTATTTTATCACACACAGCTTTACATTTTTTTCAGCAATTACACTTACATACAGTACAGACCAAAAGTTTGGACACACCTTATTTAAAGATTTTTCTGTATTTTCATGACTATGAAAATTGTACATTCACACTGAAGGCATCAAAACTATGCATTAACACATGTGGAATTATATACTTAACAAAAAAGTGTGAAACAACTGAAAATATGTCTTATATTCTAGGTTCTTCAAAGTAGCCACCTTTTGCTTTGATGACTGCTTTGCACACTCTTGGCATTCTCTTGATGAGCTTCAAGAGGTAGTCACCGGAAATGGTCTTCCAACAATCTTGAAGGAGTTCCCAGAGATGCTTAGCACTTGTTGGCCCTTTTGCCTTCACTCTGCGTTCCAGCTCACCCCAAACCATCTCGATTGGCTTCTGGTCTGGTGACTGTGGAGGCCAGGTCATCTGGCGTAGCACCCCATCACTCTCCTTCTTGGTCAAATAGCCCTTACACAGCCGGGAGGTGTGTTTGGGGTCATAGTCCTGTTGAAAAATAAATGATGGTCCAACTAAACGCAAACCGGATGGAGTAGCATGCCGCTGCAAGATGCTGTGGCAGTCATGCTGGTTCAGTATGCCTTCAATTTTGAATAAATTCCCAACAGTGTCACCAGCAAAGCACCCCCACACCATCACACCTCCTCCTCCATGCTTCACGGTGGGAACCAGGCATGTAGAGTCCATCCGTTCACCTTTTCTGCGTCGCACAAAGACACGGTGGTTGGAACCAAAGATCTCAAATTTGGACTCATCCGACCAAAGCACAGATTTCCACTGGTCTAATGTCCATTTCTTGTGTTCTTTAGCCCAAACAAGTCTCTTCTGCTTGTTGCCTGTCCTTAGCAGTGGTTTCCTAGCAGCTATTTTACCATGAAGGCCAGCTGCACAAAGTCTCCTCTTAACAGTTGTTGAAGAGATGTGTCTGCTGCTAGAACTCTGTGTGGCATTGACCTGGTCTATAATCTGAGCTGCTGTTAACCTGCGAATTCTGAGGCTGGTGACTCGGATAAACTTATCCTCAGAAGCAGAGGTGACGCTTGGTCTTCCTTTCCTGGGGCGGTCCTCATGTGAGCCAGTTTCTTTGTAGCGCTTGATGGTTTTTGCAACTGCACTTGGGGACACTTTCAAAGTTTTCCCAATTTTTCACACTGACTGACCTTCATTTCTTAAAGTAATGATGGCCACTCGTTTTTCTTTACTTAGAATTTGTATTATGGCAGGAAAAAAGCAGCTAACAGTCTATTCAATAGGACTATCAGCTGTGTATCCTGCACAACACAACTTATGGTCCCAACCCCATTTATAAGGCAAGAAATCCCACTTATTAAACTGACAGGGCACACCTGTGAAGTGAAAGCCATTTCCAGTGACTACCTCTTGAAGCTCATCAAGAGAATGCCAAGAGTGTGCAAAGCAGTCATCAAAGCAAAAGGTGGCTACTTTGAAGAACCTAGAATATAAGACATATTTTCAGTTGTTTCACACTTTTTTAAGTATATAATTCCACATGTGTTAATTCATAGTTTTGATGCCTTCAGTGTGAATGTACAATTTTCATAGTCATGAAAATACAGAAAAATCTTTGTCCAAACTTTTGGTCTGTACTGTATGCACGGAATAGGCTGTAAATGCCTGATTACTGGGCAGCCCACTAGCCAGTAGAAAGGGGGTCCCAAGCCCTCATAACTCCTCACTGAATTGAGTCAGGTCAACCCCGCAGAATGCTTCTCCATTCATTGTCTATGGCAGGGTTCCCCAACTCCGGTCCTCAAGAGCCACCAAAAGGTCATGTTTTCAGGATTTCCCGAACAGTTCCATCACCTGTGCAATACTAAGGAAATCCTGAAAACCTGATCTGTTGGTGGGCCTTGAGGACTGGAGTTGGGGGAACACTGGTCTATGGGACTGAGACGGCAGACTAGAGTACAATACACCCTGAATAGAGTGTCAGGCAGCGGGCATTGCATGCA
This sequence comes from Phyllobates terribilis, assembly GCF_046119375.1. Lineage (NCBI taxonomy): Eukaryota > Metazoa > Chordata > Amphibia > Anura > Dendrobatidae > Phyllobates > Phyllobates terribilis. The sequence continues at coordinate 12,813,098 of NW_027362761.1, read as the reverse complement.
ATCTCCTGCTCACAGTGGGCATGCAGGAAGGAGGTACGGGGGATCAGGACGCATTGTGATCAATGGGGATAACAACAGCATGGACCCCAGTGATCAGACGTTTATCACCTATCTGCGGGATAATGTATTTGTCAATGGTTGGGAATACCCCTTTAATGAGTGGAGTATTTAGTGTCATTATAGCCTCTGTAGAATTTAAAGGGGTTATCTAGTCTTTTAACCCCGTCACAACTTTTGCCATACATGCTGAGCTCCATACACAGCAGCTCACAGCTGTATTATACAGACAGCACCAGCCTCTAACAGCAGATGGGAACTGGCTTTGACCACGGCATTTTAGTGCCATGATCCCGGGGACGATGTGCAGATTGGTTGACATGGTAGCTGGACTGTCGCCGTTCTGGTGTTCCGGTGAAAACGAGACAGCCCCTTATTCCAAATCTAAAAAATAAAAATAGTCACATCTGCAAAGGTTCGACCTATCAAAATATACATTTTCATATTTATGTTAAATACGGTAAGGCAAAACATATCACACCTCCAGAATTGACTTCCTTAAATTGAAGTTTTTTCTCTCACACGACTTGCTAAATGGCAGCACACACATTTTTTACTGACAATATTCTGTTTTTTTTAAACATTAATAAATGTGTGTATGAAATCTTGGGATCACTGTGCTCGCTCTGACCTGAAGAATCATGTTGCTAATACACGGCATGTCGTCAAAACAAAGCCAAATAAAACAATGGCAGAACTGCATTTTATCATCAACCATGGAATGTTCAGTACACCATATGGTAAAATGGATGGTGTCAATCAAAACTATGGCGTCTGTGACGTGACACTAAGGGGGTCATTTACTAAACTAAAACAAAAAAAATGCAGAGTCAGGAAGGGATTAAAACTGATGGCTTACCATTGGGATAAGCAAGTTGGGGGTCTGACTAGCAGCCCCTCCTTTCATCAGCTGTAGGACTGAATAACCCCTTTCCATCCAGACTGTCATATATGATGTGTGAGGTCAGCAATGTCTGGTGACATCATCGGTGGGTTACATGGCACTGTGATGATAATGTGTGAAGTCAGTATTGTCTGGTGACATCATCAGTGTGGTTACATGGCACTGTGATGATAATGCATGAGGTCAGCAATGTCTGATGACATCATCAGTGTGGTTACATGGCACTGTGATGATAATGCGTGAGGTCAGCAATGTCTGATGACATCATCAGTGTGGTTACATGGCATTGTGATGATGATGTGTGAGGTCAGCATTGTCTGGTGACATCATCAGTGTGGTTACATGGCATTGTGATGATGATGTCACCAGACAATGCTGACCTCACACATCATCATCACAATGCCATGTAACCACACTGATGATGTCACCAGACAATGCTGACCTCACACATCAGTGTGGTTACATGGCATTGTGATGATGTGTGAGGTCAGCAGTGCCTAGTGACATCATCAGTGTGGTTACATGGCACTGTGATGATGTGTGAGGTCAGCATTGTCTGGTGACATCATCAGCGTGGTTACATGGCATTGTGATGATGTGTGAGGTCAGCAGTGCCTGGTGACATCATCAGTGTGGTTACATGGCACTGTGATGATGATGTGTGAGGTCAGCATTGTCTGGTGACATCATCGGTGGTTACATGTCACTGTGATGATGATGTGTGAGGTCAGCATTGTCTGGTGACCTCATCGGTGGGTTACATGGCACTGTGATGATGATGTGTGCCAGTCAGGCTACCAGTAGATCTGTCACTCTATGCCACCATTGTTCTAGAGCTGGGCACTCACTAGGCGTCTCCCATCCTGACACAGAGCCCCACCCTGACCAACCTCTGCGAGTGATGAGCCAGCCTCAGGTACCACAGGGCATGCCCCAGCCGCTGGTGGCCCAGTACGTGGGCCCCCCGGTCACCAGACTTGGATCCTGCAGCCGCTCCCACACTTAATTTCTCAAAGAAAGCGGCCAGGAACACGAGCGGCTCCTCCGGCCTGGCCTCCAGCAGCTTCAGCACGGCTGACCGCAGCATGTCTCGTACTCCGGCCTGAGCCAGAAAATCCGCCTCGCTGGTGGCTCGTGGCTGAGCCCGCGGCACCGGGGAGCCTGCTGCACCACGTCTCTTCTCCGCCATGCTTCCAGTCAGTGTGAGAAGCCGGCCAGGCGCCATCTCATGTAAGGGCAGCGCTATAGCACACGTCCCTGCAAGACGCCTTGGGCGCCATACTTAGTGATGGCATCAGTGGTCGCTGTGACAACCACAGACGCCGTTAGTCTTCACTCACACATTCACCTACTGTGTTTTTTTCCTTCTTCTGAGATGCATAACTCCCCCCCCCCCCCAAAAAAAATGTATAGTTCTTTTTTTTTCACTGTTTTCAACAAAAATCTTAACTTAAAGAAAAGGTTTGCTTTGTGTCACCATTTTCTGAGACTGGTATATCCATATTTTTTTTATCGCTGGAGGGAGGGCGTGTTTTTGTGCAGTGACTCTTTATTGGTACCATTTTGATCACTTTTTATCAATTTTTTTCGTGGGGTGTGTGGTGACCTGAAAACAAGAATTCTGTCATTTACATATTTTACACTTTACGGCATTATGGTATCGGTTAATTTGGGATTTTATTAGATCAGAATTTTATGCTTGCAGCAATAATAAATGTTTTTTTCTTAATTTTAAACTAGAAAAAGGAGGGTTATTCATACTTATTATTATAATTTTAAAAAGAAAAAGATTTTTTTTTTTTAATTTTCATTTAAAGAGGTTGTCCACTACTATTTAAAATGCCCCCAAGGTATTTAAACAGTGCAGAAAAGTTTTTTTGCAAATACCTTGTGTTGTCGATTAATGTGCACTCACAAGCATCACATGACCCCCGGCTGCAGCCGGCTCTGACATCCGCTGATGTCACATCACGTTTCGGCTGCAGCCGGGGGTGACCCAGTGACGCACACCCCCTGATTGATGGGCATCCACCACGCGCTTTCCCTCTCCTGCATTCGTTAGGAAAGCTGGCGGTGGATGCTGGGCTGTGACGTGCGGTGAAACCCCACCCACAGCGCACCAATCAGGGGGGAGCGCGTCAGCGGGTCACGCCCAGCTGCAGCCAGAACTTGACGTGACTTCAGCGGATGCCAGTCGAGGCTGCAGCCGGGTTACATGATGCCTGTGAGCGGCCATTAATAGCGCCAATCACAGACAATAAAGACAACACAAGGTAATTACAAAAAAACTTCTCTCCACCGTTTAAATACATTGGGGGCATTTTAAATAGTAGTGGACAACCTCTTTAATCTTATAGATTGTAAGCTTGTGAGCAAGGCCCTCACTCCTTTTGGTATCTGAGTTGTGTGTTACTCTGTAAAGTCTTTATTGTCTGTACAAGTCCCCTCTGAAATGAAAAGTGCTGTTGAATATGCTGGCCCTATAGAAAAAAAATTATTATTATTATTCATTTTTTAAGAATTTTAAAGGACTTTAACCCCTTCCTGACGTGAGACGTAATAATACGTACCTGTGACCTGGGCCTTAATGACCAGGTATGTATTATTACGCCTCTGTGATCTCGCCTGCACACAGGCTGTGCGGGCACAATCGCCGCCAGGTGTTAGCTGTTAGAATAATATGCACCACTCCCGGAACATTAACCCCCGAAATGCTACGATAGAGGTTGATTGCGGGAGCAGGCAGAGGTGAGAGCGCCCCTCTTACCATGGATGGGAGACCCCACACTGTGTGCGCAGGGTCCCGATCGTTGCCATGGTGACCCGATGTCGTCATGACGACATCCGGGTCTCCAGGCATCAGGAAGTTAGATAGATCGTGCACTGAGCACGATCTATCTAACTTGTGCCTGCAGGGCTGACAGCCTGCATAGCATAGGGGATGCTGCTGCATTCCTATGTTATGCAAGCAATCAGCCTGCAAAAAATGAAAGTCCCATAGTGGGACAAAATGTAAAAATGAAAAACAGTGTCGGAAAGTGAAAAAAAATAAATAAAATTGTAAAAAAATGAAATAATAATAATAAAAAAAATACACTGGTCCCATAAATAAATATTAGTATGAAAAAACAAAACAATTAAAGTGCACATATTTGGTATCGCCGCGTCCGGAACGACCTGACCTATAAAACTGTCCCACTAGTTAACCCCTTTAGTGAACATGGTAAAAAAAAAAAAAAAAAAAAATGAAGCAAAAAACGATGATTTATCATCATACTGACAAAAAAAATGGAAGAAAATGCGATCAAAAAGACGAATGTAAATAAAAATGGTACCGCTGAAAACGGCATCTTGTCCCACAAAAAACAAGCCGCCACACAGCTCCGTCAGCAGAAAAATAAAAAAATTATAGCTCTCAGAATAAAACGATGCTAAAAAAAATATTTTTTCTATAAAATAGTTTTTATTGTGTAAAAGCGGCAAAACATAATAAAATGATATAAATGTGGTAGAGTTGTAAACGTACTGACCCAAAGAATAAAGCTACCTTATCAATTTTACCACACGCGGAACGGCATAACAAAAATCCCCAAAAAACAATTCCTGAATTGATGGTTTTTGTTCATTCTGCCTCCCAAAAAATGGAATACTCGTGCTGCAAAAAACAAGCCCTCACATGACTGTCAGACAAAATATGGAAAAATTATAGCTCTCAAAATATGGCAATGCAAAAACTTGTTTTTACAATAAAACACGTCTTTTAGTGTGTGACAGCTGTCAATCATAAAAACCCGATATAAATCTGGTATTCCTGTAATCGCACCGAGCCGAAGAATAAAGTAATCTAATCAATTATACTGCACAAGGAAAGGTGTAAAAAATAAATAAAACCAATTCTTTTCCTGCTGCTTATTTGTTCATTCTGCCTCCCAAAGATCGCAGTAAGGCTCGGTTCACATTTATCCTGCAATCTGCGCTGAGCGCTTACACCGGGGTTTCCGTGTAAATCTCTGAAATACGTGATTCAGACGGAACCCACAGCGGAAGATTCCCTGTAATGAGGCAGATGGAGGCACTGTGGACGCCGTCTGTTCGACGGTGTCCGTCTTTTTATTAGGCGTGCATAAAAGTGGCGTTGGCCAGTTTTGTGCATTTCTGAAAAGAAGGACACTGCTGAACAGAGGCCAGATGGAGTCCAGAGTAACTCTGCTGCCTCATTATAGTGAATGGAGCGCTTGGGGATTTCATCTGAATCACATCACTTGGAGATTTAGATGGAAACCCAGATATAAGTGCTCAGTGTACAGCACAGGATAAACATGATCCAAAATGTTATGTAAAATGTTCCCAATAAAAGCTTCCACTCCATTCACAAAAAATGCAAGTCCCCACTCAGGTCCGTCATCTGTTAATAATAATATAGGGGCTTCCACATTACTGGTAGCACAAAGGCTCTGGAAAAACGAAATGGCTCCTCGTCCTCCAAAAGAAATCCAACGAATTCTGCGCTCCCAAATCCAAATGTCCCCCTCCCTTCTGAGCTCCAGTGTGTGTCTAAACCGCAGTTAGCGTCCACGTTTGGCATTTCTGTAGTGATGAGAGCCTGCCTAATTTACGGGTGCATGTCTCCAGAAGCACGATCTGGGCATAATGTACTGGTAACCACAATGTACTGGTCACTACAACATACTGGTCACTACAACGGCAGTTTGCAATCTTCACTTAGCAACATCCACTGCTACTTGTTTGTGGACAACACCCATGGAGTCAAAATCATCACTACACCTGTAGATAAATTCACAAAGGAGTATCATTTCCAAAATGGGGTCACTTGAGGGGGATTCTGCTCTTCTAGTATGTAGGGGCTCTGTACATGGAGTCCGCAAACTATTCTAGGAAAATCTGCGCTCCAGGAGGCAAATAGTGCTCCGTCCCTCCCGAGTCTCGGCGTGTGGCTAAGCAGTATTGTACAGCCACATATGAGGTATTTCTAAATTCAGCAGACGTTGTGGGACAAACTTTGGTGCCATTTTTACCCATTTCCCAGTGTAAAAATGTAAAATCTGGGGCTGGAACAAAACTTCCGTGTTAAAAATGTAATTATTTTTTCTTCACTGCCCAATGGTATAAAATTACGTGACCCACTTGTGGTGTCAGTATGATCACTGCACCCCTAGATGAATTAATTGAAAGGTGTAGTTTGTAAAATTGGGTCACTTATGGGGGGGTTCAGCTGCTCTGGCACTTCAGGGGCTCTACCAATGTGACATGGCACCCTCAAACCCGTCCAGCGAAATCTGAACTCCAATATAGCGCTTCTTCCCTTCTGAGCTTTGCACTGTGCCTCAAAAGTAGGTTTCGACCTCATATGGGGTATCTGCATACTCAAGACAAATTGCACAACAAATTTTGGGGTCCATTTCTCCTGTTGTCCTTGGGAAAATGCAAAATTTGGTGGTAAAAAAACATTCTTGCGGGAATTTTTTTTTATTTTCACTGTTCAATGTTGTAAACTTCTGTGAAGCACCTGGGGGTTCAAGGTGCTCACCACACATCTAGATAAGTTCCCTAAGGGTATGTGCACACGATGCAGAAATGCTCAGGACTTTTTCCTGAGCGTTTCTGCATCTCCCTGGCAGGAAAAAACGCATGCGGATTGTACATGCGTTTTCCTGCCAGGGACATGCGGAAATGAAGCGGTCTTCACTTTCATTTTCGCATGCGGGTTGACAAGCTCTTCCCAAGAGATTTTAGCATCACTTGGAAAGTGCTTGTCAACTTCACACTATATAAATCCATGCAACCGGCATGGATTTATATAGTGTGTGAATGTCAAAAAATAAAAAAATAAATATATACATACCCTCCGATGGCCCCCGGTGTCCTGCTTCCCTCTGTCCCGGCTGCCGGCAGTGGTACATTGAGGACCTGCCGACGTCAGCGTCACATGACCCGTCACATGACTGACGTCAGCGTAGGTCCTTCATTCAACCGCGAAGTGCCCGGGAAGCCAGGAGGACGCAGCGCGGGACTCCGGAAGGTAAGTGTGTATATATATATATATATATATATATATATACACAGTACTGACCAAAAGTTTGGACACACCTTCTCATTTAAAGATTTTTCAGTATTTTCATGACTATGAAAATTGTACATTCACACTGAAGGCATCAAAACTATGAATTAACACATGTGGAATTATATACTTAACAAAAAAGTGTGAAACAACTGAAAATATGTCTTATATTCTAGGTTCTTCAAAGTAGCCACCTTTTGCTTTGATGACTGCTTTGCACACTCTTGGCATTCTCTTGATGAGCTTCAAGAGGTAGTCACCGGAAATGGTCTTCCAACAATCTTGAAGGAGTTCCCAGAGATGCTTAGCACTTGTTGGCCCTTTTGCCTTCACTCTGCGGTCCAGCTCACCCCAAACATCTCGATTGGGTTCAGGTCTGGTGACTGTGGAGGCAAGGTCATCTGGCGTAGCACCCCATCACTCTCCTTCTTGGTAAAATAGCCCTTACACAGCCTGGAGGTGTGTTTGGGGTCATTGTCCTGTTGAAAAATAAATGATGGTCCAACTAAACGCAAACCGGATGGAATAGCATGTCGATGCAAGATGCTGTGGTAGCCATGCTGGTTCAGTATGCCTTTAATTTTGAATAAATCCCCAACAGTGTCACCAGCAAAGCACCCCCACACCATCACACCTCCTCCTCCATGCTTCACGGTGGGAACCAGGCATGTAGAGTCCATCCGTTCACCTTTTCTGCGTCGCACAAAGACACGGTGGTTGGAACCAAAGATCTCAAATTTGGACTCATCAGACCAAAGCACAGATTTCCACTGGTCTAATTTCCATTCCTTGTGTTCTTTAGCCCAAACAAGTCTCTTCTGCTTGTTGCCTGTGCTTAGCAGTGGTTTCCTAGCAGCTATTTTACCATGAAGGCCTGCTGCACAAAGTCTCCTCTTAACAGTTGTTGTAGAGATGTGTCTGCTGCTTGAACTCTGTGTGACATTGACCTGGTCTCTAATCTGAGCTGCTGTTAACCTGCGATTTCTGAGGCTGGTGACTTGGATAAACTTATCCTCAGAAGCAGAGGTGACTCTTGGTCTTCCTTTCCTGGGGCGGTCTTCATGTGAGCCAGTTTCTTTGTAGCTCTTGGTTTTTGCAACTGCACTTGGGGACACTTTCAAAGTTTGACCAATTTTTCGAACTGGCTCACCTTCATTTCTTAAAGTAATGATGGCCACTCATTTTTCTTTAGTTAGAATTGTATTATGGCAAGAAAAAAGCAGCTAACAGTCTATTCAGTAGGACTATCAGCTGTGTATCCATCTGACTCTGCACAACACAACTGATGGTCCCAACCCTATTTATAAGGCAAGAAATGCTACTTATTAAACCTGACAGGGCACACCTGTAAAGTGGAAACCATTTCCGGTGACTGCCTCTTGAAGCTCATCAAGAGAAAGCCAAGAGTGTGCAAAGCAGTCATCAAAGCAAAAGGTGGCTACTTTGAAGAACCTAGAATATAAGACATATTTTCAGTTATTTCACACTTTTTTGTTAAGTATACAATTCCCCATGTGTTAATTCATAGTTTTGATGCCTTCAGTGTGAATGTACAATTTTCACAGTCATGAAAATACAGAAAAATCTTTAAATGAGAAGGTGTGTCCAAACTTTTGGTCTGTACTGTATATATATATATATATTTTTTTTTTATTTCATTCTTTTTTTTTTAATGGTACCTGGGTCTGGATGAGAGTCCTCTCATCCAGACCCGGGTACCATCCGCACATTAAAACGCATGAAATGCGCATCTACATATACTGTGATGCGGATTCCATGCGTTCTAATGCAAGTCAATGGCGGCGAAAAAGCAGCGTTTCCGCAAAATTAATGGACATGCTGCGGATTTTTGATCGCAGCGTTTACGCTGCGGAAAAATCCGCATCATGGGCACAGCACATGCGGATTTCCATTGGGGAACATTGCTGCCCTTCTACCATGCGTTTTTAATGCGTTTCCGCAGCTGCAAAAACGCTGCGGAAACGCATTAAAAACGCATCGTGTGCACACAGCCTAAGGGGTCTAGTTTCCAATATGGTGTCACTGTTTAGGCACATCAGGGGCTCTCCAAATGCAACATGGCATCCTTTAATTATTCAATCAAATTTTACATTCAAAAAGTCAAATGGCGCTCCTTCCCTTCCGAACCCTGCTGTGCGCCCAAACAGTGGTTTTCTCCCACATATGGGGTATCAACTTACTCAGGAGAAATTGCACAACAAATTTTGGGATCCATTTTTTCCTGTTACCCTTGCGAAAATAAAAAAATTGGGTCTAAAATAACATTTTTGTGAAAAAAGTTAAATGTTCATTTTTTTCTTCCACATTCCAAAAATTCCTGTGAAGCACCTAAAGGGTTAATAAACTTCTTGAATGTGGTTTTGGGCATTTTGATGGGTGCAGTTTTTAAAATGGTGTCACTTTTGGGAATTTTCTGCCACAAAGGCCCCTCAAAGTCACTTCAAATTTGATGTGGTCCCTAAAAAAAATGGTTTTGTAAATTTTGTTGGAAAAATTAGAAATTTCTGGTCAACTTTTAACCCTTATAACTTCCTAACAAAAAAAAATTTGGATCCAAAATTGTGCTGATGTAAAGTAGACATGTGGGAAATGTTATTTATTAACTATTTTTTGTGACATGTCTCTCTGATTTAAGGGCATAAAGATGAAAATTTTTAAAATTGCAAAACTTTCAAAATTTTCGCTAAATTTCCGTTTTTTTTACACAAATAAATGTAAGTCATATCAAATAAATTTTACCACTATCATGAAGTACAATATGTCATGAAAAAACAATCTCAGAATCAGGGGGATCTGTTGAAGCGTTCCAGAGTAATTACCTCATAAAGTGACAGCGGTCAGAATTAAAAAAATTGGCCTGGTCAGGAAGTTCAAAACAGGCTTTGGGGTGAAAGGGTTAAAGTGCACCTGTCAGCAGGATTGTGCTCAGTAAACTACATACACTGTCAGGTGGGTGACATTACACTGATTAAAATGATACCTTGGTTGATGAAATCCGTCTTGTGGTTCTTGTGTAATCTTTACTTTCAGTTTGGAGATAATGATATGCCCGTGCTTCGGGGCGGCCTGTGGGGGGTGCTCTATCTGGTGCTCTGCTTACAGATTCATCTGCATGCTCTTATGACAGCTCACTGATCGTTCACTGACCTGCCTTCTATTTTACATAATGCATCTAGTAGTGTGTGGTTAGGTCATTGCTCACCTTCATTCCAGCATTGCAGCCGCAGGTGAGTTTGTGACTGCAATGCACTCCAATGGATTTAATAGGTCTCTGTACACATTCTGGAGGATATATAACATCCCTCGTATACGATCCCGGTCACTCCCTCACATATCCCCCCTCTGTTCAAACTTGTGGGGTTGAACATTTGCCACCATACAAGGTGCCCGGGACAGGGCATCCGTGTTTGCTTGCAACTTCCCAGGGCGATGTTCTACAGAGAAACTGAAATTTTGCAGTGACTCGCGCATTCCTACCCTTGGTAGGAATGAGGAATGCCAAGGAGGAGTGGTCCGTCAACAAGCGGAACCCGAGTAAATAATAACGTAGCGATTCCAAGGCCCACTTAATAGCCAAACACTCCTTCTCTACCACGCTATAGTTTCTCTGCCGGGACCAGTTTTCTACTCAAGTAGGTGACCGGGTGCTCTTCACCATTCACTTTTTGTGACAATACCGCCCCTAGGCCTACCTCCGAGGCATCTGTCTGTACAATGAAGGTTTCCTTGAAGTTGGGGCTGATGAGGACCGGCCGTCCACACAGGGCCAACTTCATGGACTGAAAAGCTTCTTCTGCCTGAGGGTTCCACCGAACCATTACCGATTTTTTTCCCTTTCAAGAGATCTGTCAGGGCCACCGTTCGCCCAGCAAAATTAGGTATAAACCGGCGGTAATAACCAAGGATGCCAAGGAACGCCCTCACCTGTTTTGTACTTGCCGGTTTAGGCCAGTTTTTTATGGCCTCAACTTTATTGATTTGGGGCTTGATAGCTCCTCGGCCTATCACATACCCCAAATATCAGGCTTCCTCTAGCCCTATCGCACATTTTTTTGGGTTTGCCATTAACCCCGCGGCTCTGAGAGAATCCAGCCTCGCTTGTACCTGTGATAGGTGCGTATGCCAGTTGGTGCTAAAGATAATATCATCTAGATACGCGGACGCGTACTCCTGATGAGGCTTGAGCACTATGTCCATCAACCTCTGGAATGTAGCCGGGGCCCCATGTAACCCAAAAGGTAAGACCACATAGTGGTATAGACCCTCCGGAGTTACGAAAGCGGTCTTTTCCTTCGCCGAATCTATGAGAGGTACCTGCCAGTAACCCTTGGTGAGATCGAGCGTGGTAAAGTACTGGGCCTGCCCCAGTCTCTCAATCAGCTCGTCCACCCTGGGCATTGGATAGAGGTCAAACTTTGACACTTCATTCAATTTCCGGAAATCGTTACAGAAGCGTAACGATCCATCTGGTTTTTGAATCAGGACGATGGGGCTAGCCCACTCACTCCGTGATTCCTCTATGACGCCTAACTGAAGCATTTCTTTTACCTCAGCCATGATTGCTTGCCTCCGGGCTTCGGGTACCCGGTACGGTCTTATTCGCACCCTTACCCCAGGTTCGGTGACAATGTCATGTTGGATAACCGTAGTCCTACCCGGTAGCTCTGAGAACACGTCGGTATTGTGCTGCACCAACGATTGAGCCTCCTGTCGCTGCTGTTTTAGTGAGGGCATCACTTATCCTGACCTGCCCCTCGGACGCTTCCCTGGCTGAAGTTAGCATACTCTCTGGCGATATGCCCGGGGTGACGTCTGTAACTAAACACTCTCGATCTTTCCAAGGCTTTAGCAGGTTTACATGGTAAAGCTGCTCAGGTTTCCTCCTTCCGGGCTGATACACCCGGTAATTTACCTCCCCCACTTTTTCTCGAACCTCATATAGCCCTTGCCACTTGGCCATGAGCTTTCTCTCGGCTGTGGGTACCTCACGGATGGCGAACATCAAATAGGGTAGCAAACTGTCCCAATCCCTTCCGTCCTTAGAAACCACCTTTTTTAACATGGACTTGAGGGTTTTATTGAACCGTTCTACTAGCCCGTCGGTTTGAGGGTGGTACACCGAGTTGTGCAATTGTTAAATTTTTAGCAATTTGCACAGTTCCCTTGTCACTTTATACATAAAAGGGGTCCCCTGATCCGTCAGGATCTCCTTAGGTAGTCCAAGGCGACAGAACATGGCAAACAGCTCCCGTGCAATCAGTTTTGCCGAGGTGTGGCGTAGCGGTATAGCCTCCGGGTACCGGGTGGCATAATCGACGACCACCAGTATATGTTGGTGGCCACGGGCGGATTTTACAATGGGCCCTACCAAGTCCATTGCAATCCGTTCAAAAAGGTACCTCTATCACTGGCAGGGGTACCAATGGGCTACGGAAACTTGCTGTGGGTGTGGTCAACTGACATTCGGTGCAGGATTCGCAGTATCTTTTGACCTCCACGTAAACCCCAGGCCAAAAGAACCGCTGCAAGATACGTTCTTGCGTCTTTTTTACCCCTAAGTGTCCATCCAGCAGGTGTGTGTGTGCCAAATCTAGAACCACCCGACGGTACGACTGAGGTACCACCAACTGTTCCACGACCTCGTCCCTGATCTTATCTATCCTATAGAGCAACTCACCGTTGACTACCATGCATGGAAATACAGTATCTACACCGGGCTGTTGGGCTACGCCGTTTACTTTAACACCCTTTCCCGCGCCTGAGTAAGGCTGAGTTCACACGATGCGTTTTTAATGCGTTTCCGCGGCGTTTTTGCAGTTGCGGAAACGCCGCGGAAACGCATGAAAAACGCATGGTAGAAGGGCATTAATGTTCCCCAATTGAAATCCGCATGTGCTGTGCCCAAAAATCCGCAGCATGTCAATTAATTTTGCGGAAACGCTGCTTTTTTGGCGCCATTGACTTGCATTAGACCGCATGGAACCCGCATCACTGTACATGTGGATGTTCATTCCATGCGGTCTAATGTGCGGATGGTACCCTGGTGTGGATGAGAGGACTCTCATCCAGACCCAGGTACCATTAAAAAAAAAAAGAATATAATAAAAAAATATATATATATACTCACCTTCTGACGGCCCGCGCAGCGCTCCTGCTTGGTTCCCGGCACTTCGCGGTTGAATGAAGAAGGACCTTCGCTGATGTCAGAGTCATGTGACGGGTCACGTGAGGCTGACGTCGGCAGGTCCTTCAGTCTTCACTGCCGGTAGCCGGGACCGAGCAAAGCAGGACACCGGGGGCCATCAGAGGGTAAAGTATATATTTATTATTTATTTTTTGACATTCACACACTATATAAATCCATGCTGTTTGCATGGATTTATATAGTGTGAAGTTGACAAGCACTTTCCAAGTGATGCTAAAATCGCTTGGGAAGCGCTTGTCAACCCGCATGCGGAAATGAAAGTGAAGACCGCTTCATTTCTGCATGTCCCTGGCAGGAAACCGCATGTACAATCCGCATGCGTTTTTTCCTGCCAGGGAGATGCAGAAATGCTCAGGAAAAAATCCTGAGCATTTCTGCATCGTGTGCACATACCCTTAGGGTGGGATCCTGTAGCTGAGCCGTCCCAAACGTGTCCCGGGACACTTGCAGCTCGGGGATCGATGGGGTCTCCTCGACCTCTCCTGCCAGCACCTCTAAGGGAAATCTATCGGGGTCACACTCGGTCCCTAGGTTGGACACCCCTACGGCAGGTTCATCGGGTACAGCGCCTGAAATACCTTTTACCGGGAGAGAGTGCATTTTGTTTTTCCATAGAGTCCAAAACAGTGGCAAGTCTCTTCCCAACACAGTCCCATAGGGAAGAGTTTTTACCACCCCCACCACATGTTTTATATCTCCACATGGCGTGGACAAAACTACCTCCACAGTTGGGTACGCTCGGAGGTCCCCATGGATACACACAACCCCGACTGGCTGTCCACTGGGGTTGTCTCCTGCCACCAGCGACCCATATACCAGAGTCACGAGGCTCCCTGAGTCCAGGAGGGCCTCCGTGGGGTACACATTAACCAGTACCTGGCATAGTTGGAGTTCACTGTCCCGGGGGTCGGCGCTCCGCTGTGCAGACCGTCTGGGTATACATTGAGAACTGGCGGCTATATCTGCAGTCCATGGGTTCCGTAGTCAGGGGACAATTAGCAACCACATGTCCCGGCCCCTGACACTGCCAGCACATAAGGGTGTAGGTACTGTTAGGTCTTATGACAGTTTGGGAGGGAATCGGTCTCCTGCCACTCTCACTCCGAGGTTCCCCTTCAGCACGGGTACGGTACTGACTGTCCCCAGCAGAGAAACGTGACCCCTTTCCCGACTCCTGGGTTGGCAGGGATCGGCGTGTCAGCCGCGAGGGGGCAGAGTCCCGGATAAAGTCCTGAGTGGCCGAGTAGCGCTCGATCAGGCTGACCACCTGGTCGAGTGTGCCGGGGTCCCCTTGCCCCACCCAACGTTGGATAGCGGCTGGCAGAGTCTTCACCAGCCGGTCAACCACCACCCTTTCCACCATTTGGGCTGGAGACAAAGTCTCAGGCTGGAGCCACCTCTTTACCAGCTGCAAGAGGTCATAAGCATGAGAACGGGCGGGTTGGGTCTCCACATAGGCCCATGAAAACACGCGCTGAGCCCTCACGTGTGTATTGACCCCCAGTCGGGCAAGGATCTCACCTTTGAGCCTCTGGTAGTCCTGGGCGTCCTCCCGACTGAGGTCGAAGTAGGCCTTCTGGGCATCGCTGACCAAAAACGGAGCCATCACTTCCGCCCACTGGCCGGCTGGTAGGTTTTCCCGCTCTGCTGTACGTTCGTAGATGGACAGGAAGGCTTCCATGTCGTCCTCCGGTCCCATCTTCCTCAATACTGAGCGAACCTTGTCCCGGGCCTCTCGACGTTCCGGGGCTGGTGCCGTCGGCGTCTCCCCCAGGGCTGTGAGCTGCTGCACAATCAGCTCATTGGTGTGCTGCTGCTGCTTGAGCTGCTCCTGCTGCTTGAACTGCTGCTGCTGCTGCCGCAGCGTAAGGACCAATTTCCTTAACAGCTCCTCCATTTTGTCCACGGGGTTGGGCTGAAAGGTGGCAGGCCGGATGGTGGTCATGCAGCTGCCGGTGGGGTATGCCTCAGTCACAATGCCCGCATTCTCCACCAAGCTGTAGGGCGGTGGTGTTCACACCGTGCAGAAACTGAGGCAGTGACCTAAGCAAGTCCAACATAAACAGCTTTTATTCAGCAACTCACGGGTAAACAGAAAGTCCTCTGGTTCGCAGCCGGGTTAACATGAGTCCATAAACAACGGTTGCCAGGGGCAACGGCCGCGCCAGGCCGCTCAGAGCCTGACAGGTGCAGAGCCTTCCCAGGCGTGGGCTCAGCTACTCACAGGTCCGCAGAGCTTTCCTGCTATGCTCCTAGCAGTTTCCAACATAGAACAACACTAATCCTTAGTGCAGGGGTTTTAAAGGACCTGTGGCAAGAGCCACTGGAAAACCCAGGTTGAAGGGAGGAGGCCGCCCCACTGCCTCCTGTGACCTCCTCCGAGAAATGAAGGCCCTGCCGGGTTTTACTTAATCTGCCTTAGCCAGATAGCCTGACCAGGTCATTGCTCACCTTCTTTCCTGCATTGCAGCCGCAGGTGAGTTTGTGACTGCAATGCACTCCAATGGATTTAATAGGTCTCTGTACACATTCTGGGGGATATATAACGAGCCTCGTATACGAGGAGCAAAATACCTGCGGCTTCTCTCGCAGAAAATGATGTTAAATTGTTGGTTACGTTCATGTACAGTGGGGAAAATAAGTATTTGATACACTGCCGATTTTGCAAGTTTTCCCACTTATAAAGAATGGAGAGGTCTGTAATTTTTATAATAGGCACACTTCAACTGTGAGAGACAATCTAAAAATAAAAAAACAGAAAATCACATTGTATTATTTTTACATAATTAAATTGCATTTTATAGCATGAAATAAGTATGTGATCACCTACCAACCAGAAAGAATGCTGTCTCTCACAGACCTACTCTGCACTCACTACCTGTATTAGTTGCACCTGTTTGAACTCTTTACCTGTCCACACACTCACACTCCAACCTCTCCACCATGGCCAAGACCAAAGAGCTGTCTAACGACACCAGGGACAAAATTGTAGACCTACACAAGGCTGGGATGGGTTAGAGGACAATAGGCAAGCAGCTTGGTGAGAAGGCAACAACTGTTGGCACAATTATTAGAAAATGGAAGAAACACAAGATGACTGTCAGTCTTCCTCGGTCTGGGGCCCCATGCAAGATCTCACCTGGTAGGGCAAGGATGATTCTGAAAGAGGTCAGGAATCAGGCCAGAACTACACGAGAGGTCCTGGTCAATGACCTGAAGAGACCTGGGACCACAGTCTAAAACATTACCGTTGGTAACAAACTATGCTGTCATGGCTTAAAATTCTGCAGGGCACGCAAGGTCCCCTTGCTCACACCAGCACATGTCCAGGCCCGTTTGAAGTCATCTAATGACCATCTGGATGATCCAGAGGAGGCATGGGAGATGGTAATGTGGTCAGATGAGACCAAAACAGAACTTTTGGTATCAACTCCACTCGCCGTGTTTGCAGGAAGAAGAAGGATAAGTACAACCCCAAGAACACCATCCCCACTGTGAAGCATGGTGAGGGAAACATACTTTGAGGGTGCTTTTCTGCAAAGGGGACAGGACGACAGCACCGTATTGAAGGGAGGATGGATGGAATCATGTATGCTGAGATTTTAGCCAACAACCTCCTTCCCTCAGTAAGAGCATTGAAGATGGGTCGTGGCTGGGTCTTCCAGCATGACAATGACCTGAAACACACAGCCAGAGCAACTAAGGAGTGGCTCCATAAGAAGCATTTCAAGGTCCTGGAGTGGCCAAGATAGTCCAGACCTGAACCCAATAGAACATCTTTGGAGGGAGCTGAAACTCCATGCTGCATAGCAACAGCCCCGAAACCTAAAAGATCTGGAGAAGATCTGTATGAAGGTGTGGGACAAAATTCCTGCTGCAGTGTATGCAAACTTGGTCAAGAACTACAGGAAGCGTCTGACCTCTGTAATTGCAAACCAAGGTTTCTGTACCAAATGTTAAGTTTTGTTTTTCTATTGTATCAAATACTTATTTCATATAATAAAATGCAAATTAAATAAGTAAAAATCATGCAATGTGATTTTCTGGATTTTTTTTAAAGATTCTGTAACTCACAGGTGAAGTGTACTGTACCTACAATAGAAATTACAGATCTCTCCATTCTTTGTAGGTGGGAAAACGTGCAAAATCGGCAGTGTATCAAATACTTATTTTCCCCACTGTATGAAAGAAGTGGTACGGGAGGTAGACTTAAAGGTGGCGAAATGACTTTGCCATTTGAGCAGGACATACCAGTCTATTTCAAATTAAACTCTTTTGCTTGACAATGTTCGCATATTACTCCCATTTTGCTTATTCTGAAATTACCTGAGCTTGGCAGCTGCATAGAATTCCATCATGCTGTCATGCTCAGCAGGGCCGCCATCAGAGCTTTACTGCCCTTACTGTTGTATGAGGCTCGGTTGTCACGGGTGTGTCAGAGGTGACAGACAGTCGCCCTGCAGTGTTTTGCAGCAGATCTCCTCGTTTGGCAATGCAGACAGCTGCCTAGATAGGAGGCTGTGTTTACGACCCAGCGACTACCTCCCTTTAGTCTGGTTGTATATATACCTGGTGTGTCTAGGTGGGCGTCGCCGGTTGTACTCATTTCTACTTGGAACTTGGCTGAAGCAGCATCATGTCCTCTCTGGAGTCTTGAGCCCGTGTGCCCTGTTGGAGTTCTTCTGAAAGCTAAGTTGTTTTTCCCCTGTGTTGTCTTCCCCTTTTGTCTTTAGAGTGGTAGCGGAGGTTGACTAGTGCTCATCTCCTTCCACCCCCAGCTATAGCTTTATGCCAGGGATAGTAGGGCGAGGCACGTGATCTGCGACAGCTGCAGAGGCTGTATAGGGACGTTAGGGGGAGACAAGTGACGCTAGTCCAGATTAGGAGGTCATCTCTTCCCCCTTTCTCTAATGTGTGAGGTCCCTTTCCCCTTCCTCTCTGTGTTGCACTCACACCTGGCGCGACATTATAACCGGCCGAGCACGTTTTGGGGAAAAGAAAAAAAAAACGACACAAGATTGACATTTCTTTTTTCTTTGTGTGTTTTTGGGCGTGCACCTTTTTTCCTTACTCCCTTTAGTATGGGATCAGATGCAGAGCTCGCAGAGCAGTTCCGCTGTCTGTCTCTGGATGTGAATGACCTCCGCTGTGAGGTTCAGCAGCAGTATCACCGGTTACAGGCCGCCAATGTAGGGGTTTCTGCTGGTAGACCTGTCCAGTCTGAACCCAAGGTTGCCCTCCCGGACAGGTTTTCAGGAGGTAGGGACAAGTTTTTTGTGTTTAAGGAGGCATGCAAATTGTACTTCAAACTTCGTCCCTACTCCTCCGGTAATGAGGAGCAACGGGTTGGTATTGTGATCTCTCTACTGCAGGGCGATCCTCAGTCATGGGCTTTTTCTTTACCGCAGGACTCAGTTTGTCTCCAGTCTGTGGAAGGTTTTTTGGAGCTCTTGACCTTATCTATGATGACCCTGACCGAGTCGCCTTGGCTGAGTCTAAGCTACGTCGCCTTCAGCAGGGGATTCGGTCAGTGGAAACGTACAGTTCGGAATTCCATAGATGGGCAACGGATTCCAAATTTAATGACTAAGCCCTTAAAAGTCAATTTTGTGAGGGGCTTACTGAAAGGTTGAAAGATGCCTTGGCTGTATATGATACTCCTCAGTCCTTGAAGGCTGCCATGTCTTTGGCCATACGTCTGGATAGGCGCCTTCAGGATAGATGGGTGCAGCCTTCTTCTCCGGGTCCTTCTTGTCGGGGTTGTGTAGCTTTGCCAAGGGAGCGGTCTAGGGGTGATCCAGTACTGGTGGAGGTGGAGGAACCTATGCAGTTAGGGGGTGTCTCTACATCATACAGCTCCCTGGAGATTCACAAGAAAAAAGAGGCGTATGTTTTTTTTGTGGGAAAAAGGGACACTTTGTTGGGACCTGTCCTTCAATTTCTAAGCAAAAGGAGAATCGTTTAACTTTCGGTAGTCTGGAGTTGGATAAACAAGGGGAGCATTTGTGACCAAACTGCAGTTCCCGCTGCAAAACCGAAAAAATGTCTGTGTTTATTGATAGTGGAGCCGAGGTCAGCATGGTTGATGCTGAGTTTGTGAAAACTCATGGTCTTGCTTGCTGTGCTTTAGCTGAACCTATTCCCATCTTTGCCATTGACTCGGTGCCACTGGCACAGAAAGCATTTACTCAGATTGTACATAATATAAAACTGAGGGTGGGGTCAGTTCATTGTGAAATCATCCCTTGCTATGTTTTGGAAAATCTCCCTACTCCGATTGTTTTAGGTATCCCCTGGCTTGTTAAACACAATCCTTTGGTGGACTGGTAAACCGGGGAGATTACTGAATGGGGAGATCTGTCTGAATGTTTCTATTGCTGCTGTCTCTACGAGGATACTGCCTTCTTTGCTGTCTGGTTTTGAGGATGTTTTTTTCTGAAAAGGGGTGTCAGGATTTGCCTCCTCATCGTGCTTATGACTGTCCTATTAATCTGACCCCCGGAGCTAAACTACCAAAGTCCAGACTATATAATCTTTCTGGCCTTGAGAGATAAGCCATGAAGGATTTCATTGAGGAAAGTCTGGAGAAGAGACATATCAGACCTTCATCTCCGCTCGTGGCGGCAGGGTTCTTCTTTGTGAAGAAAAAAGATGGCGGTCTGCGTCCCTGTTTAGATTTCCGGGAATTAAATCAAATTACAATCCGTGATCCATACCCTCTTCCTCTGATTCCTGTTTTGTTCAGCCAGGTTGTGGGAGCTAAGGTATTCTCCAAGTTGGATTTAAGGGGAGAATCAGAGAAGGGGACGAATGGAAGACAGCGTTCAATACCCCGGAAGGTCATTTCGAGAGTCTGGTTATGCCTTTTGGCTTGACCAATGCACCTGCGGTATTCCAGCATTTCATTAATGATATTTTTCATCATTTGGTGGGGAGGTTTGTGGTGGTCTATCTGGATGATATTTTGGTTTATTCACCTGATTTTGAAACCCATCGGGAGCATGTTAAGCAGATGCTCCAGATATTAACCCCTTCATGACCTTGGGATTTTCCGTTTTTGCATTTTCGTTTTTTGCTCCCCTTGTTCCCAGAGCCATAGCATTTTTATTTTTTGGGCAATATGGCCATGTGAGGGCTTATGTTTTGCGGGACGAGTTGCACTTTTAAACACCTTTACTAGTTTTACCATATTGTGTACTGGAAAACGGGAGTGCGGTGAAATTGCAAAAAAATGCAATTCCACAGTTGTTTTTTTTTTTTTTTCTTTCCACGTTCACTAGATGCTAAAGCTGACCTGCCATCATTATTCTCCAGGTCATTACGAGTTCGTAGACGCCAAACATGTATAGGTTATTTTTTATTTAAGTGGTGAAAAAAAAATCCAAATTTGCTGAAAAAAAAAAAAAAATGGTGCCATTTTCCAAGACCCGTAGCGTCTCCATTTTTTGGGATCTGGGGCTGGGTGAGGCTTATTTTTTTGCGCGCCGAGCTGACGTTTGTATTGATACTATCTTGGGGTAGATACGATGTTTTGATCGCCCGTTATTGCATTTTATTGCAATGTTGCGGCAACCAAAAAAACGTAATTCTGTCGTTTAGAATTTTTTTCTCGTTACGCCGTTTACCGATCAGATTCATTCTTTTTTTATATTGATAGATCTGGTGGTTCTGAACGCGGCGGTACCAAATATGTGTATGTGGGGTTTATTTTTTATTTTATTTTGAATGGGTCAACTTTTATATTTTTTTATATTTTTAAAAACATTTTTTTAAACTTTTTGCATGCTTCTATAGTCTCCATAGCAGACTAGAAGCAGCAACTGTCTGATCGCCTCTGCTACATAGGGGTGATGAACAGATCACCTCTACGTAGCAGAAATGCTCCTGTGCTATGAGCGCCGACCACTAGGTGGCGCTCATAGCAATCTTTTCATGACAACCACTGGGGTCTGCTGCAGACCCAGGGTTGTCATGCCCACCCATCGGTGACCCGCGATCATGTGACAGGGTCACCGATGGGCGGGGTAAGTGACGTTCTTCCGGCGCGGCGATGTTAAATGCCGCTGTCAGAGATTGACAGCGGCATTTAACATCTTAACAGCCACGGGTGGATCGCGATTCCACCCCCGGCTGTTGCGGGCACATGTCAACTGTAATAATCAGCTGACATGTGCCCGGTTCAGTGCGGGCTCACCGCCGGAGCCCTTATTGAATCGGGGGTGATGGCCTGCGGCGTACTAATACGCCCTGGGCCATTAAGGGGTTAAGGGATAAGTTTTTGGGGTACTTGTTGTCATCTTCAGGTTTTCGGATGGATCCGGAGAAGATCCTTGTAGTTCTTGACTGGGAACGTCCCGAGAACCTGAAGGCCCTATAACGTTTTCTGGGCTTTACTAATTTTTACAGGAAATTCATCCAAAATTATTCTGTTGTAGTGAAAGCCCTTACTGACATGACTAAGAAGAGGTCTGATTTTTCCAAATGGTTGGAGGCTTCCCTCCAGGCTTTTTCTTCCTTAAAGAATCACTTTGCCACTGCATCTATACTCAGTCAACCCGATGTTTCTCAACCCTTTATTGTGGAGGTCGATGTTTCGGATGTCGGGGGTGGGGCTGTGTTGTCTCAGGGTTCGTCCCCTGGTAAATGGCGTCCATGTGCCTTATTCTCTAAAATTTGTCTTCGCCTGAGAGACATTATGACGTGGGTAATAGGGAACTTTTGGCTATCAAATTGGCGTTCGAGGAATGGCGACACTGGATGGAGGGGGCTGTCCATCCTATTACTGTTATTACTGACCATAAGAACCTATCATATCTCCAGTCAGCTAAACGTATCAACCCTAGGCAAGCCGGATGGTCCCTGTTTTTTACTAGGTTCAATTTTGTTGTCACTTTTCGACCAGGGGTCAAAAACGTCAAGGCTGATGTTTTGTCCCGGAGCTTCCCTGGTGGTGGTGAACATGAGAACCCTGACCTGAAATTACAGAAGGGGGTAGTTATTTCGGCTCTTTTTCCTGAACTGGTGGGGGAGGTGCTGGAGGCTCAGGGGGACGCCCCTGCCTCCTGCCCTTCAGAAAAGTTATTTGTATCACCTGATCTGCGCCGTAAAGTAATCAAGGAACATCATAACTCTGTGCTTGCTGGGCATCCAGGTGGTAAGGCAACCGTGGACCTCCTCTCTCGTCGTCGTTTTTGGTGGCCGGGGTTGCATCGGATTGTGATTGAATGTCACGGGTGTGTCGCCACGAAGATCGTCACGATTACACAGCCTGACTTCTCGCAGCTGACTTTTTGGTGCTTTGTGTTTTCGGCAGTGAGGGAGTTAATTCTCTCTCTCTCTGTGCTAGACGAGGTCCAGCCTCGCCCAGCTGCAATCAATGCTGCTGTAGTGAGACTCCTTCAAATGCCTGCTGGTCTGTTTGGGAAGTGTCGGTGAAAGCATTTCATACAGACCAACAGAGCGGATCGTGGTATTTGGAGTTTCTGAGATAAGTGTATTTGGAGTGTTTTTTCCCTTCCTCGCTTTATCATTTATCTCCTTTCCCGTTGGTGTTCCCTCTGTTGTAGTTGTGTAGTTTTTGTATGCAAGGTGGTTTTGGTTTTTCCCTTGTACTGTCTCGTTCGTCTAAGTACTGTGTGTGGGCATATTATTACTTGTCCTCTTTTGTTGTGATCGGGGTCCTTCTCAGGACTAGATTACTTAGGTGCAGGGATCCTCAGGAGGTAGGGGTTACGCTGGCGGCCTGGACCTCTGTACCTTTAACAGTACCTCCAGGTTGAGGGATTAGTCAGGGCCCCAGCTTAGGGTCAGCTTAGGCCCCCTACCTCCAGTATACAGAGACAGCGTGACATTTTCACCGACCCACTTAGTTTTTCTCCAGCTACCATGGATCCAGTAGCCGGTCTAGCTCGGCAGTTGCAGAGTTTGTCCATGGAGCTGGCGGACGTTAGGTCCAAGGTTTTGCATCCTCAGGAGCAAGCCGGACCAGAACCTAAAGTAGCTCTCCCTGACAGGTTCACTGGGGGGCGGGACAAGTTTTTTGTTTTCCGGGAGGCATGCAAATTGTACTTTCGGCTGCGGCCTCGGTCATCGGGGAGTGAAGAACAAAGGGTGGGAATTGTCATCTCGCTCCTACAAGGGGACCCACAATCTTGGGCGTTCTCTCTTCCCCCGGGCTCCCCGGCTCTCCAGTCAGTGGATAGGTTTTTTGCTGCTCTGGGACTCGTATATGATGACCCAGATCGGATCTCCCTTGCTGAGTCTAAGTTACGTAGGATCCAGCAGGGAGATCGTCCGGCGGAGGAATTCTGTTCGGAGTTCCGTAGGTGGGCCACGGACACCCAGTGGAATGACCCGGCTCTTAGGAGCCAGTTTTGTCAAGGTTTATCCGACAAATTACAGGATGTGTTGGCACAGTATGACTCTCCCGCGTCACTGGAAGCCGCTATGGTCCTGGCTATTCGCGTTGACAGACGGCTTCGGGAGAGGTGCGGGATAACTCGACCCCCTGTGATGACTCCACCTCCTACAAGGTCCCTCCATATGGTGGTTCCCCTGGTCAGTCCAGAGGAGCCTATGCAATTAGGAGGGACATCATTTCGGGGGAGGGGACCGGTGGTGCGCCATAAGACAGGAAGGTGTTTCTTCTGCGGGAGAAAGGGACATTTTATTGGGGGGTGTCCATCCCGTCCCTTGCAGAGTGAAGAGTCGTCGGAAAACTGTTGATCCCAGGTTGTGTGGTGGACGGCAATCTGGGAGTAGGTATTTCATCCCTAGGTTCGTCTCAGTTTCTCGTACCAGCGGAGGTGGTGGTGGGTACGAGAACTGAGAGGATATCTGTTCTTCTGGATAGTGGGGCCGGGGCTAATCTGGTTGAGGCTCGGTTTGCCCGGGTTCAAGGTATGCGTTTGAGCTGGAGGAGGAGGTATTGGAGGCTCAGGGGGACGCCCCTGTTGGACCTCCGGGGAGACTGTTTGTTCCAGATCAGTTGCGACAAAAGGTGATCGAGGCACACCATAACTCAGTTTTGGCAGGACACCCGGGGAGTAAAGCAACTGTGGATCTCCTCTCGCGTCGGTTTTGGTGGCCTAACTTACATAAGGAGGTGGTAACTTTTGTCGCGTCCTGTGGGGTTTGTGCGCGCTCTAAGACCTCACATACCCGTCCGTCTGGGGCCCTCTTACCTTTGAAGATCCCGGAGCGTCCTTGGACTCATCTGTCTATGGACTTTATTACGGACCTCCCTCCGTCTTCGGGTAAAACGGTCATACTCGTTGTAGTGGACAGGTTCAGCAAGATGGCACATTTTATCGCTCTTCCGGCTCTCCCTAATGCTAAAACTCTTGCGCAGGTGTTCATTGGGGAGATTGTGAGGCTTCACGGGGTACCCTCCGATGTGGTGTCTGATCGGGGGTCTCAGTTTGTGTCCAAGTTCTGGAAGGCGTTTTGTGCACGGCGGGGGATGCATTTGTCATTCTCATCGGCTTTTCACCCTCAGACCAATGGTCAGACGGAACGTATGAACCAGAGCTTGGAGACATATCTCCGGTGTTTTGTGTCAGAGAACCAGGAGGACTGGGCTTCTTTCTTACCTCTGGCAGAGTTTGCTCTTAATAATAGGCGGAGCGAGTCCACTGGTAAGTCCCCGTTTTTTGGGGCATATGGTTTTCACCCCCAGTTTTGTACTTTCAGTAGGGGGGGCTCTTCGGGGGTTCCTGAGGAGGAACGATTTTCCTCATCACTCGCTTCAGTATGGAGAGGGGTGCTGAAGAATCTGAATACTATGGGGAACCGATACAAACGTATGGCTGATAGGAGGAGAGTGTCTGGTCCGGACCTAAGTGTGAACGATCGGGTATGGTTGTCTACCAGGAATATTAAACTTAAGGTTCCCTCCTGGAAACTGGGTCCCAGGTTCATCGGGCCGTACAGAATCAGTTCTATTATTAATCCGGTGGCATTCCGTCTTGACCTCCCCCCTACGTTTAAAATTCACAACGTGTTCCACAGATCGTTGCTTAAGAGGTATGTGGCGCCGGTGGTACCGTCACCTTTACCTCCCCCTCCAGTGGTGGTCAATGGTAACTTGGAGTTCCAGGTATCAAGGGTCATCGATTCACGTTTTAATCGCCGGTCCCTTCAGTACCTGGTTCATTGGAAAGGGTATGGTCCTGAGGAGAGGATGTGGGTTCCTGCGTCGGATATTAACGCAGACCGATTAGTTCGGGCCTTCCACACGACTCCCCTGGATAAACCTGGCCCTGAGGGTCCGGAGGCCCCTCGTAGAAGGGGGGGTACTGTCACGGGTGTGTCGCCACGAAGATCGTCACGATTACACAGCCTGACTTCTCGCAGCTGACTTTTTGGTGCTTTGTGTTTTCGGCAGTGAGGGAGTTAATTCTCTCTCTCTCTGTGCTAGAGGAGGTCCAGCCTCGCCCAGCTGCAATCAATGCTGCTGTAGTTAGACTCCTTCAAATGCCTGCTGGTCTGTTTGGGAAGTGTCGGTGAAAGCATTTCATACAGACCAACAGAGCGGATCGTGGTATTTGGAGTTTCTGAGATAAGTGTATTTGGAGTGTTTTTTCCCTTCCTCGCTTTATCATTTATCTCCTTTCCCATTGGTGTTCCCTCTGTTGTAGTTGTGTAGTTTTTGTATGCAAGGTGGTTTTGGTTTTTCCCTTGTACTGTCTCGTTCGTCTAAGTACTGTGTGTGGGCATATTATTACTTGTCCTCTTTTGTTGTGATCGGGGTCCTTCTCAGGACTAGATTACTTAGGTGCAGGGATCCTCAGGAGGTAGGGGTTACGCTGGCGGCCTGGACCTCTGTACCTTTAACAGTACCTCCAGGTTGAGGGATTAGTCAGGGCCCCAGGTTAGGGTCAGCTTAGGCCCCCTACCTCCAGTATACAGAGACAGCGTGACATTGAACACGTAGCTGCTTGTAGTATTTGCGCGCGTTCTAAGGTTTCGCATACCCGTCTGTCTGGTACTCTTCTTCCGCTACCTATCCCTAGCAGGCCATGGACACCCTTGTCCATGGATTTTATTACTGACCTACCGGTTTCTGCAGGCAAAACACTGGTTTTGGTAGTAGTAGATAGGTTCAGTAAAATGGTTCACTTCATCGCTTTCCCTGCACGTCCCAGTGCTAAGACACTTGCTCAGGTGTTCATAAATGAGATTGTGAAGCTCCACGGGGTTCCCTCCGATGTGGTATCTGATCAAGGGATCCAGTTTGTTTTCAAGTTCTGGAAGGCATTCTGTTCTCGACTGGGGGTGCAACTCTCCTTTTCCTCTGCCTTCCACCCTCAGTCGAATGGTCAGACCGAGCGGGTCAATCAGAACTTGGAGACATGCCTCAGGTGTTTTGTCTCCGAAAATCAGGAGGATTGTGCATCCTACTTACCGCTGACAGAATTTGCCATCAATAATCATCGTCAAGAATCCACTGGCAGGTCACCGTTTTTCGGTGCATATGGTTATCATCCACAGTTTGGTGGGGGAGGAGCTTCAGGAGTTCCTGAAGAGGAACGGTTTGCTTCGTCGCTCTCCTCGGTGTGGCAGGGTGTTCTGTGTAATTTGAAGACCATGGGTGACAGGTGTAAACGTATGGCTGACAGAAAATGCTTGCCAGGTCCGGACCTGAATGTGAATGACTTTGTGGGATTGCCTACCAAGAATATAAGATTGAAAATTCCTTTTTGGATGCTGGGACCTAGGTTTATTGATCCCTACAAAATTACCGCCATCATTAACCCAGCAGTGTTTCATCTTGAACTTCCTCGGGCCCTTAAGGTTCACAAGGTGTTCCACAGGTCCTTACTCAAAAGGTACGTAGAACCTCTTGAGCCCTCACCTCTACCACCGCCCCCAGTAATGGTTGATGGTAATTTGGAGTTCGAGATTTCGAGGATAGTAGATTCTCGCCTCCAACGTTGTTCTCTACAATACTTGGTGCACTGGAAAGGCTATTGTCCGGAGGAGAGGACGTGGGTTTCAGCGTTAAAAGTGAATGCTCCCAGATTTGTTCACTCTTTTCACACCTCTTTTCCTGAGAAACTCGGTCCTGAGTGTCCGGAGGCCACTCGTAGAGGCGGGGGTACTGTCACGGGTGTGTCGGAGGTGACAGACGGTCGCCCTGCAATGGTTTGCAGGAGGTCTCCACGTTTGGCAATGCAGACAGCTGCCTAGATAGGAGGCTGTTTTTAGGACCCAGCGACTACCTCCCTTTAGTCTGGGTGTATATATACCGGGTGTGTCTAGGTGGTCGTTGCCGGTTATACTCATTTGCACTTGGAACTTGGCTGAAGCATCATCACGTCCTCTCTGGAGTCTTGAGGCCGTGTGCCCTGTTGGAGTTTCTTCTAAAGCTGAGTTGTTGTTCCCCTGTGTTGTCTTCCCCTTTGTCTTTAGAGTGCTAGCAGAGGTTGACTAGTGCTCATCTCCTTCCACCACCAGCTTTAGCCTTACGCCAGGGATAGTAGGGCGAGGCACGTGATCGGCGACAGCTGCGGAGGGACGGTAGGGGGAGACAGGGTGATGCTAGTCCAGATTAGGTCACCTCTTCCCCGCTTCCCTAGTGTCTGGGCTCCCTTTACCTTTCACCTCTGTGTTGCACTCACACCTGGCGTGACTCTCTGTGTTGCGCTCACACCTGGCGTGACAGGTACACAGACCTGATAAACTCAACATGGGTATATAAAGCAGACTGCATCTCAGCTTAAAATTGTTTGGGACATATATTCTTATCCACACTGGGGGGAAAGAAAAGGTTGGGTCCAAGCAGCTTCCTGACCCTCGACTATACTGTGCTGTCAGGGCAAGAAGAGGAGGAGGGTGACTCTGAGGGCAAGGATTGGGATAACATATTGGATGATGATGAGGGTGCACATCCAACTTGGTGTGAACCCAGAGGCACGCAGCTGAGTAGCTCATCTGAGGAGGAGGAAGACGAGGAGGTTACGTTGAGTCCTATGGTGCAGACACGGAGTGATGCAAGCACGTGGAGCACTGCATCCTTAGCCACAACCGTGGCAGTGACCAGCAGCAGTCGCGGATCTGCATTTCCCAGGGGAGGCAAAAGTTTCCTAGCCTGGGCCTTTTTTGAGACCGCAAAGGATGAGCCTGCTCACGTGATCTGCAAACTTTGTGATAAAAACTCAGTAGAGGGAAAAAGTGCAATAATTTGACTACTACATGCATGAACCTTCACATGCGCAATCAACATGCGTTACTCTGGCAATCCAACTGCGATAAAATGCGGACCAGATGACTTCAACAACCATCAGCTGCCCCATCAACCGCATCCGCTGCTTCTTCCTCTTCGTCTGTTACCATGCCAAGTTTTGGCACGCATGTCTCCCACTGCAGAACCCTCTGCTCTACCTGCTCCAGTCAGGCTGAGTGAGAGCCCGTCAGCTGTAACGGAAGTGGACATACATGCTGTGTTTGTTTCGCCGAGCACACCACATGTTTCTCAATCCACCATAACGTCCATAACGTCCCCCTGCACCTCACTCACGGTCCAGCAGTTTGTCCGTTTCACCATACTCTGCCCTCTCTCAGCACTGCAGCCAGCTCTCGGTCCCGCATTTGTGGTCACGCAAAAGATTGTTTCCTCCCACACACGACAAAGCTAAGAGGTGGAAATCCACCATCTCCAATCTGTTGGCCACGGAAATGGTGGTGTCAGGCCCTAATTTTTTTAAATGAGAACACTCCTGTATAGCTGCTTTTTTACTGAGGAGGTAACCGGAGAACCTAGAGGAAACCCCCACAAACACAGTGTAAGATGGCCACCGGACAGGTCCTTAACGGGAAATATGTATCACCAAGGTTGGTAGCTTTGATGATGTGAAACCGGAAAAGTATGCTCCAGCACGTATAGTGCTGAGAGGGTTAATAGGGTGTATCAGGGCCTTTTTGTTCAAGCAGTCACAAGAGATGGGTGGGAGTGGCTGCTCACATATCCCAACCCCGGGGCGTGGTTTGTTGTAAATAAAATAGAGGCCAAGTGTCTCATTTGGTTTTCTGCGTCTGGAGACGTGTGGATCTCCAGTGTGTTGGTCTGTGCTAAGGCCATGAGAACTGAACACTGACCTGTAACGGGCGAACCCGCACCATTTCATGGACATTTTGCTTTGTGTTTTCCCTTTGTGCCGGAAAAGGCTGTCTTTTGTTTGCCTATGCTAAGCAGTTTATGAAGTCTGAATAAACCTGCCTGAACATTTTTCTGAAAACATTTCCTGTTCCTACCTGAACCGCAGCTGAGTGAGTACCAAACCCCTACAATGGGGAAAACATACAAACTACTTGCAGATGTTGTCCTCTATCATCATAAAGGAGTTAGCTCGTTGTCTAGGAGACCGCCCACCGCTGCTGTCTACCTTGTGAACATTGTGTTGAAGCTTGCAAGGTGTCACGGGCTTACTGTGACAGAGAGAAGCCAGAAGACCACAGCGTCTGATTCCTCCCACTCCTGCAGTCATTAAAAAGAAGCCTTTTGCCTTCATATTAACTGGTGCAGGGGTTAATCTGCTCAGTTGTGAGCTCCTGGAAGCTTAACGTGATTTAGGCTCTCGACAGATTTCTCCCATTCATCTCCCCTACTATGATAACACTGTACCCCAACACAACAGACTGTCGCCTACCATGGAAACTTTGAAAAGGAAGCTGAAAACCCACTTCTTGTGACAAGCGTACAATCAGCCTCGCTCCATCATACCGCTGCACGACTAGCTGTACCCTGACCTACTGTATCCTCACCCATCCCTTGTAGATTGTTTGTGCGCCGGGTAGGGTCCTCTCTCCTCTTGTACCAGTCGATGAGTCACCGACGGTGACTCCTTTTCACATGTAAAGCGCCACGGAATAAATGTCGCTATAATAGTAATAATAATTATAGTACTTGTACTCTGGGTCAATTGATGGCACTTTCCAGGTGTTTACCCCTAATTTGATGTGCTTTTGGGCCCGTATGAAGGTTTTGTGTATGCATTTTTTTTTGTCCCGTCATTGAATCCTATGGCGTTCTGTAACGTTCGACGAGGAATAAATCGGCGAATATTGCAAATTCGGCAATTGTAATCCGAATTGAATATTGAAACATTCGCTCATCTCTACTCCTACACTTGTAAAGGCTCTGCACACACTACAAAGCCAGAAAAAAAATATAAGGAGGGTTATCCATACACCCTTGAAGGCACCAACTGGAGTGCCTCATAAAAAATTCAGATAGTGTAGTTGTGGTACCACTAAACTCATAAAGGCTTTGCAAAGCCAGAAAAAAATGATAAGGAGGGTCATTCATACACCCTTGAAGAATCAAGTGGAGTGCCTCATAAAAAAAATTAACAAAGTGTAGTTGATGTACTGCTACATTTAGAAAAGCTTTGTATAAGGAGAATCACCCATACACCCTTGAAGGCGACAACTGGAAAGCCTCATTCAAGTATTGAACATTAAAAACACTTTAGGTGCTGCTGTCATATGGTGGTGTGGAAAAGTGAGGGCTAATCCAGGCTTTGTTCATTTTTATCAGAGTGAACCTGTCACTTATATATAAATATATAATATATGAGGTATTAGTTGATGTTTTGGCCAAAATACTTATGCTTTTAACCCGCGACAAGGGTCCTCATGCTTACAAGCCCTACTCTAAACACAAAAAGCAAAGTCACACTAAGAAGAATTAAAATTCCCCCCAAAAGTTCAAGAAAAAACAGAGCAAAAATGGGCAGCAGTGTTTACCTGCCCAGATCTTCAGAACTAAATGCACTACCAGGGTGCAGCAAACCCACACAAAGATGGCGGCTACACAGGTGCAAAATACTGATGAGACAATCACTCACAACCTACCATTTCATGGAGGGGTTGACTGCTTAGCATTTGAATTACACACAAAAAGGCTTGTATAGGGTGCTGTTCACACTAGGGTAGTGCACAGTATCCGGCTTACAGCCTGTTAGTTACGCCCATACGATTAGATTAGGCGCTCTGCCCGGTACTATCCAAGTGCACCCATGGGAACAGAGAAAATGATAAAGTCCGCTCACCTATAAACTTCTTCCCGGTGTTTCCTCCTTTCTGCTCGGATAGCAGCAGGCTGCTGCATTTTGGTCTGAAGCCATGGGAACAGACACCCCAGTTTACAATGGCCACACTGATGGGTCTGGCTGCACCCTGGAATAAAAAAATGCAAAAATACATTTATATTATATATGAGGTATTAGTTGATATTTTGGCCAAAATACATAAGCTTGTAACCCACGACAAGGGTCCTCATGCTTACGAGCCATACTCTAAACACAAAAAGCAAAGCCACACTGTGACGCTGAGTCACTTTTCACGGCCAGGCCGTGAGACGGGATAGTCAAGGAGTCCGAAGTCAAAGCCAGGAGGGTACGTCATAAACAGAGGGGAGAAGCAAAGGCGTAGTCAAGTACCATTCTGTAGATCAGAATACCAGGAGGAAAGCAGATCAGAGCAGAAGGAGTTAAACAGACGGATGGTCAGAAGAAGGTTCAAGGTCAGGCAACAGAAGATCAATAAACAGAACTCAAGGCACAGAGAACAAACTTCACACTAGCTGAATGTACGTCTGGCAGAGATATGGGACAAACAGCTCAGTTAAGTAGCCAGGCATTCAACTGGGATAATGAACACCTGAAGATAGCAAGTGCCTCCCAGTCTAAGGTTGGACAGCCGAGCTATGAATTACCACACTGATAGCTATTGCACGTCCCTGTACCAGATTGGATGATCGAGCTGTCAATCACAGTACTGACAGCTCCAGCACGCCCCTGTACAAGATTGGACGGCTGAGCTGTCAGTAACTGCGTCCCAGACACAGTGAGGGGTGGAACCATGACAAGTACCTTGACTAACGTGTGCATCTACTTACGAATTTTCAGAGATACGAGCCTTTGCTCAATTAATTTATTACTTTATCATGCAAGCAGAGATCTGAGCAAGCAGGCTTATGACACTCACCAAGTGGTTATCCTGCCGTGCAAGCATCTCTGTCGTTGCGCTTGCACTTTTGACCTTTTCTTGAGAATCATTTTCCTGGTGTGGACTATACTATTAGCACTGCATGCATTGACATGGGGCTGTACATAGAATAATGGTTATATTTGCTTTATGCTTCGGCTATTTTGTCTGTGGCAGTATGTTATTTCACATGTGTAGCAAGGTACAGTATAATGCACTTTTATGTGGACGCTCAGACTGTTTGGAGTGTTGGCTTTAGGGTGCAATATTTGCTACAGTTGCTTCTCACTAAATTAGAATTTCATCAAAAAGTTATTTTATTTCAGTTCCTCAATACAAAAAGTGAAACTCATATATAGAGTCATTATAATATAATAATAATAATAAGTTTATTTTTATAGCGCCAATGACGCGCCCCTGGGCCTACTTGGTGTAGCGTTGCGCACGCGGGGACTACCCGGAGCCGGGCCTGTTGGAGGTAGTAGTCTCGTGGCGGTGACCCGGTCCGTGCCCAGGGAGTCAAACTGTGTGGCTGAGTATTAGCAGTAGATGTTGGACGACTACGCCACCCGTTGAATGCAGCTATGGAGCTGCCGCTGCAGGGCAGACCGCTGAGGCCGGTAGTACGATTGTGCAGCGTAGATGGTATAACCCCCAACGGGAGGGGTATGGCCTCAGGGCAGCCGACGTGGATGATGGGGGTAGCAGGAACCACTCAGAGACGATGCGGTGTAGTTCAGGGTCTTTACTGGTGATAAAGATAGACCCTCCCGGAGTACTGGCTAGCGATCGGGGCCTGGTCAGTCTTTGAGCAGATGGGATTTCCCCTGGCCAGGCGGAGTTGTAGGCCTCCCCAACTAGTTGTACTCTTCTGGCTACCTTGCTAGAGGCGGGTAAAAGTAGCCCACGTCCCCGAGTGTACCGTGTGGTGCTCACCCGTATGGCCGGTGACTCGGGGCCTTCTAGTGGCTTCCGCTCCACGACGGCGGTGCTGGTCCCACGCATGTGACCGTGCCTTCGGGTTTCTTGGCCAGAGGACCTGAAATCCCCTGCCGGTCGGTTTCTGCTGCTGGGTAAGGATTAGTCCCCACAGCCTCGGACTCCGGGTCCGGTGGTAACTCTTCAATCAGGGCGAGCTCTACAGCTGCCAGCCCCTGATTCCTTTTAGCACGACTTCCCCAGAGCTCTTGATCTCTCTTTCCTATAGCTGCTTCTCCTCTTCTCTCTGTACTCTTTCTCTCTAACCCTGCCTCAGCCCCAGTTTTATATAGGGGAAGTTCTTCCCCTCCCAGGACTGGGCAGGAGTTGTGGCATGCATAGGATTCCTGACCAAGAGACCTCCCACCTGCTCTCAGATGTAATATCTCTATTACTGTGGCAACCAGACCCCTGGGGTGTCACATTCCCCCCTAGTGAAATTTAGTACTCCGGGACTAAACATATTTTTGTAACATAACAAATTACAAACAGAAACAACGCAATAAAGAAAAACATTAGGATGGTCACGGCATGTCCGCAACCGGGTGTAACTTTTGAGGAAAACAAGGGTGTCCATTTCACCAACACAGGGAGACGTAACCAGGTAGGGGTCTGTCCTGCCCCGAGTCCTTAACAGTCTTTAGTCCGTCCTGGGTTACGCTCCAACTATATACACAAAGGATTCCCGGTAAATCCACCAAAGACTCCTACAAATAACTAGAAACACATAATTATACACAAGCAACAATAAACAGGGAAACATTAATAAAATAGCTTGAATATTTAGATCCTCCACCGTATGGGCAACTGGCCTTTAGTGACTCTAGTGGACCTACGGAGCTGACTGACTGGTCCTGAGCTACCAGGTATAGGAGCTGTCAAGGGTAAACTGGGCAGCCGTCTACGGACTCTTTGGCTCACTAGAGGTATGGCAGACTCACTATAAGCAGAGGGTTGATTCTCCTGGTCTGCTTGTGTGGGGTCTTCTGCCTCCTGGACCGGCTGTTCTTCCAGCTCTACCTGTGTCTCCGTAGGCACTTGGGATGCTGGTTGGAGGAACGTGAGGACGGGTACCACAACAGCACCATTGACTTGAGTCCAAGACCGAGGGAAGTCTCCGAGCACAGTACGAACCATATCTTCCCTTTCCTCTACGGGTCGAGGGTCTTCTTGTTCCTCTTCAGGGTTCCGTAGCTGTTCAGGACACTTCTTCAGGTGATCCCGGGATACAATGGCTGTGGTTTCCCCTCCGTCTTTACTGATTGTACAGATCTTTGGGTTGTCGTGGCTTGAGGGCAGTACGGTGTACGGGTCCTTCTCCCACTGGTCGTCCAACTTGTGGAGCCGTCTTTTCCTCTTCAAGACCTGCTCTCCGGGCACCAGGGGAACAGCGGGAGCATACTGGTTGTAAGTTTTCTCTTGTCTTTCCCTAGCTTGACAGAGACTTCGCTCCATGCTCTCCTGTACTTTCTGGTACTGCTGCTGCCTCTCTGTGTCCCAGTCTGCTTCTGGTGAAGTGTCCTCGGGTGTCAGGACTCCCATCTCCAGATCAACAGGAAGCTTACCAGGTCTTGCCCTCATTAGGTAAGCCGGGGTACAGTTGGTGGAACCTACAGGGATGTGGTTGTATAGGTCCACCAGGTCGGGCAGCTTTTCAGGCCACAGACTACGTTCTTCCAGGGGCAATGTTTTCAGAAGATCTATCACCACCTGGTTCATTTTCTCACAAAGTCCATTAGTTTGCGGGTGATAGGGTGTTGTTCTTATCTTCCGGCAGCCATACAGGGTGCAGAACTCTTGGAAGACTTCCGCTTCAAAGGCAGGCCCCTGGTCCGTCAGCACCTGCTCCGGGTATCCGTGCGGACGGCAGAAGTGCTGCTGGAAGGCTCT
The DNA here is from genome assembly GCF_046119375.1 of Phyllobates terribilis. NCBI lineage: Eukaryota > Metazoa > Chordata > Amphibia > Anura > Dendrobatidae > Phyllobates > Phyllobates terribilis. Next base: position 12,777,974 of record NW_027362761.1, on the reverse strand, counting down.
AGCTGCTGTTTGAGCCGTTAAGTCCTTGACGGGGACGACAACCAAGAACCGGGAGTAGTGATCCACGATGGTTAACGCGTAGACGTAGCCACTTCTGCTTGGGGTCAGTTTTACATGATCCAAGGCTACCAGTTCCAACGGCTGTCTGGTGATGATGGACTGCAGGGGACTCTTCTGGCTGGCACGGTCCCTCCTTCTTAGGTTGCATGGGCCACAGTCTCTGCACCACCTCTCGATGGTTCCTCTCATGCCTACCCAATGGAACCGCCCGCGCAGCAGGAACTCCAGCTTCTTCCATCCGAAGTGCCCAGCTCCGTCGTGGTATGCCTCCATCACCATAGCTGCGTCTCTTCTTGGCACCACTACTTGCCAGATTAGTTCATCCGTCCGGGAGTTAACCATTCTGCGGCACAACTTCCCCTTGTAAAGGAACAGTCGACTCTTCTCAGCCCACAGTTGCTTGGCTTCCTCCAGGGCGTCTGGGTCAAGGCGTGCATCTGGTCGAGTCAGCATCTCCTTTACCAGTCGGACGGCAGGGTCACTGTCTTGCGTCTCCGCCCAGTTGTAATGAGGTAATGGGTTGAACGTAGCGGATTGCTTACTCCTTACACGGTGGGAATACTGGATAGTCCCATGACGGTGGAACGCGGGGAGTTCAACTTCTTCCAGTTCCTCTGAATCTTCCCCTACGTCCGGTAGGTTCGGCATCCTGGACAGGGCGTCCGCGTTGGTATTGGAGCGTCCTGCCCGGTATTTGATTGTAAACTCATAGTTGGACAAGCGGGCCATCCATCTCTGCTCTAGGGCACCGAGTCTTGCAGTGTCCAGGTGTGTCAACGGGTTGTTATCCGTGTACACGGTGAACCGGGAAGCAGCGAGGTAGTGCTTAAAGCGTTCGGTGACTGCCCACACCACTGCCAGGAACTCTAGCTTAAATGAGCTGTAATTCTCAGGGTTTCTTTCGGTGGGTCGCAGTTTTCGGCTGGCGTAAGCAATTACCCGTTCCTTCCCCTGCTGGATCTGGGACAGTACGGCTCCTAGCCCGATGTTACTGGCGTCGGTGTAGAGGATAAAAGGCTGGCTATAATCAGGGTACGCCAGGATTTCATCCCCCGTGAGGGCCATCTTCAGCTGGCGGAAGGACTCTTCTTCCAGCTTCTCCCATCTGAAGGGTGGCTTCTGGTTCTTGGCCTTCCTGGACTGGCCTATCAGGAGGTCCTGCATAGGAGCTGCCTTTTTGGTGAAACCGGGAATGAACCTTCGGTAGTAGCCTACCAACCCGAGGAACTGCCTCACTTCCTTTACGCTGGAGGGGCTTGGCCATTCCTTAATTGCGGTGATCTTATCAGGGTCGGGAGCCACTCCGTCAGCACTCACCACGTGTCCCAGGTACTGCACCTTTGGCTTCAGGAGGTGACACTTGGAGGGTTTCACCTTTAGGCCGTAACTTGCCAGAGCTTCGAACACTTCCGCCAGGTGTTTCAGGTGGTCCTCGTAGGTCTTGGAATAGACGATGACATCGTCCAGGTATAACAGGACCGTCTCAAAGTTTCGGTGTCCCAGACAGCATTCCATCAATCGCTGGAAGGTTCCTGGTGCGTTGCAGAGTCCGAACGGCATGCAGGTAAACTCGCTAAGTCCCATCGGGGTGGTGAATGCGGTCTTCTCCCGGTCCGCCTCTGCTACAGGAACCTGCCAGTACCCGCTAGTGAGATCCAAGGTGGAGAAGAAGTTAGCAGATTTTAAAGCAGCCAAAGACTCCTCTATTCTTGGTAAGGGATACGCATCTTTGTGTGTGATACGGTTAATTTTCCGGTAATCTACACACATTCTCATGGTGTTGTCTTTCTTTTTGACCAAGACTAGTGGAGCTGCCCAGGGGCTACAGCTATCCCTGATTACCCCAGCCTCCTTCATGTCTCTAAGCATCCCCTTGGCGTGTTGGTAGTGTGCAGGGGGTACGGGTCGGTATCTCTCCTTTATGGGAGGATGGTCTCCCGTGGGGATATGGTGTTCTACCCCCTTTACTCGCCCGAAGTCTAACGGGTGTTTACTAAACACTCTCTCGTACTCTTGAACCACCCGATAGACTCCTTGTTTCTGGTGTGAGGGAGTGGAGTCAGTACCCAGATGTAGTTGCTGACACCAGTCCCCCATTGGTTTCTTAGAGCCGTTACCTTCCTCCGGGTGAGATGGAGGCAAGGGTTCCACAGACTGTATAGAATTTTGGTTGATAGTATATAATTTGGCTAGCGTAGCATACCGGGGCAGGTACACTTCCCTTTTCCCGATGTTTATTATGCGAACGGGCACCCTCCCATGGCGTACATCAACTACCCCCCGTGCTGTCAAAATGGTGGGCCTACTGTCTGAGTAGACGGGTTCTACCATTGCTTGGTAGTCTCTACCTCTTAGACCAATAGCTGCCCGGCACCAAATCATCATTTCACTTTTCGGGGGCATGGCAATAGGGAAAGGGTCACACATTCTTACGCTACCAATCTCACCACCGGAGAGTTCCACCTGTTGCCGTCGCATCAGTGCCCGGATCTCTTTCTGGAGCACTCGCTGCTGGCCGGAGCTGGCGTTCTTGGCAACCTGCTGTAAAATGAAAATCACCTCTGCAAGACAATTTTCAATCACATTAGTTCCTAGAGTTATCTTTGGGTGACTCTCGCGCTTGTCAATGTCTACAATGATCAGTCCCTGTGCTGCCAGTTCGACTCTACCGATTTTAATGGTCATTTCTTTAAATCCGATCTGTGGCACGGGCTGACCATTACTGGCGATGATACTCAAGTCGTCGTCTGGATAGCGGGTTATATCCGAGTCATTCCAGTACTGCTTGAAGAGCACGTACGGGATGGTGGTGACCTGTGACCCGGTGTCCAGTAGGGCACTCATAGGGATGCCATCCAGTACCACAGGCAAGACTGGACGTCCTCCCACATATTTGTCGCGCCAGTTCGATGGGCCTGGTGATCTTTTTCCTGGGGGTTGGCCCTCTACCCCAGGTTGTGCCAGTTTAAAGGACAGTACCTTGCCATATGTCCGGGTTGATTGCAGCGGCGGCAGATGGGTTGTCCGTCCTCGTTGTATCGGTCGCTGGGTCTTCCTCTGGCCGGTGGGGTCCTCCTTGGTCGACGCCACGGGATGTCCTCCGGTCCGGATGCCAGCTGGATCTTCCCTGGAGTGGAAACCTGTAAAGACTGCACAGTTCGGGTTAGCGCAGCAACGCTTTTAGCTAGCTCTTGGACCTGATGGTGCAGGTCCGGAGCCGGGTCATTGTTCAAAGCCTGCGCATCAGCCCCCACAGGCCCTGCCGACAAGGGCGCCGCCTCCTGGTGGTAAGTGATAGCTGGGCTCCTGTGGGTCACAACGCCACCCGGTGTCGGTTCTCGGAGCACCCGGATGGCTCTGTCCTTGAACTGTGCAAAGTCCAGATGAGGATCCTGTAAGGCCATTGCCCGCAACTGGGTTCGGTGGGCATTGCAATATAGTCCCTCTATAAATTGTTCGGTCAACAGCTTGTCCTCGTTTCCCATGCCGTCAGGGTCGGTCTGCTTAATGGCTCTCAGGGCCTCTTGTAGGTTTAGTGCATAGTCCCTTATATTCTCATGTGCTCGCTGTTTGCACCCGTAGAATCTAAGCTTAATCTCGGCTGAGGTGCGGGTATCAAAGGTGTCCTTCAGCCGGGTTAATATCCCTGCGACAGTCCTCCTCCCAGGTGGCCAGGACTTTACCTCCCTTTGGGCTGCCCCGGTTAGTTGGGCCACCAGGATGCTCACTTTTTGCTCTTCTGTGAGGGGGTACACCTGGAAGAGGCTATCCAGCTTTTCTTTAAAGTCATTCAGGGTATGTGACTCCCCTGAGTACTGGGGTAGCCAGGCTGCTCCCGGGATATAGGGCATGGTGAAAGGCATAACTGCAGCAGCGGTGGCGCTGGCGGGGGTTGAGGCAGTAAAGTTCTCCTCCGTATCCGACATCTTTCTCCCCCCCTAGTGGACCGTGGCCTACCTTGCGATGATCCTCTTCCGTAGGCCGCGGCTCCGCAGTGGATCGTCAGGGTCGAGGACCTTCCGTCGCGCTCCTGTGACGTCGGCGTCTGCTGGGCTCCTTCCAGGACCTTACGCAACGTCCAGACGTGAGGCGGGGCTTCAGTTCTCGCGCGCTTTCGGAGTCCACGCCCCTCTTCTTCCCGCTCGGCGTCTTCAAGATGGCGTCCAACGGCGGGAAAACTCCACGGAAGGCGGGAAGAAGGCAGAAGATGGCGCCGGATGGCGGGAAAACTTCGCGGATGGCGGGAAGAAGGTAGAAGATGGCGCCGGATGGCGGGAAACCTCCACGGATGGCGGGAATCTTCACCACTGGTAAGTTTGAACAGTCTTTTTCAGGCACGCAGTACCCGGTGGTTGCGGGCACGAAATCCTGCCGACTACGCCAAAGTTGACGCGCCCCTGGGCCTACTTGGTGTAGCGTTGCGCACGCGGGGACTACCCGGAGCCGGGCCTGTTGGAGGTAGTAGTCTCGTGGCGGTGACCCGGTCCGTGCCCAGGGAGTCAAACTGTGTGGCTGAGTATTAGCAGTAGATGTTGGACGACTACGCCACCCGTTGAATGCAGCTATGGAGCTGCCGCTGCAGGGCAGACCGCTGAGGCCGGTAGTACGATTGTGCAGCGTAGATGGTATAACCCCCAACGGGAGGGGTATGGCCTCAGGGCAGCCGACGTGGATGATGGGGGTAGCAGGAACCACTCAGAGACGATGCGGTGTAGTTCAGGGTCTTTACTGGTGATAAAGATAGACCCTCCCGGAGTACTGGCTAGCGATCGGGGCCTGGTCAGTCTTTGAGCAGATGGGATTTCCCCTGGCCAGGCGGAGTTGTAGGCCTCCCCAACTAGTTGTACTCTTCTGGCTACCTTGCTAGAGGCGGGTAAAAGTAGCCCACGTCCCCGAGTGTACCGTGTGGTGCTCACCCGTATGGCCGGTGACTCGGGGCCTTCTAGTGGCTTCCGCTCCACGACGGCGGTGCTGGTCCCACGCATGTGACCGTGCCTTCGGGTTTCTTGGCCAGAGGACCTGAAATCCCCTGCCGGTCGGTTTCTGCTGCTGGGTAAGGATTAGTCCCCACAGCCTCGGACTCCGGGTCCGGTGGTAACTCTTCAATCAGGGCGAGCTCTACAGCTGCCAGCCCCTGATTCCTTTTAGCACGACTTCCCCAGAGCTCTTGATCTCTCTTTCCTATAGCTGCTTCTCCTCTTCTCTCTGTACTCTTTCTCTCTAACCCTGCCTCAGCCCCAGTTTTATATAGGGGAAGTTCTTCCCCTCCCAGGACTGGGCAGGAGTTGTGGCATGCATAGGATTCCTGACCAAGAGACCTCCCACCTGCTCTCAGACGTAATATCTCTATTACTGTGGCAACCAGACCCCTGGGGTGTCACACCAACATATTCCGCAGCACTTTACAAATTTTAGGGGGTACTTGTACAGACAATACAGAATAAGCATATCTCATATCGAAATGAGTGAGGGCCCTGCTCACAGGCTTACAGTCTATGAGGAAGTGGGGGAGACACAAAAGGTAAAAAGTACATATATTGTATAATGCATGTAGCATCGGCGTCTCTGCCCCGTTCTAGGCAGAGACGCCGTCCCTCTCACCTCCCCGCTCCTGGCACGGCGTCCTCCAGCGCCGCTCTCCCCGCTGCTTCCGGCGCGCGCTCCTTCCCCGGCAGTGTGCTTAGGGCGCGCGCGCGCGCGCTCCCCCTCTCTTAAAGGGACCGCGCGCGCCGTCCTAAGGAGTCCCCGGCCAATTGCCGGAGGACCTCCCATATAAAAGGCACCTCCTCCAAAATGGAGGTGCCCGAGCCTTGTTGTTTGCACTGTGTCTCACCTGTGCTTCAGCCCTCAGGTCCCGTTGCCAGTTACCTGCCAGATTCCTGCCAGCTTGCTGTCTTTGTCCTGCCTGATATCCAGTCACCTGCCTGCCAGCCTGAGGTCCGACGGTCTGCCTTCCAACTCCAGTCAGTCTGTCTAAGGACCAGCTTGCCCGCTCACCCGGGAGCGCACGTCTGCTACCTGCCTGCTAGCCTGAGGTCCGACGGTCTGCCTTCCAACTCCTGTCAGTCTGTCTATGGACCAGCTTGCCCGCTCGCCTGGGAGCGCACATCAGTTACCTGCCTGCTTGCCTACCTGGAGGCTCCGCCGTCACGTGCTGTGACCATCTGCCTTTCCAGAGACTCCTGCCCGCTCACCTGGGAGCGCCCACCTGTTACCTGTCTGCTAGCCTACCTGGAGGCTTCGCCGTCACGTGTTGTGACCACCTACCATTCCAGAGACTCTCGCTTGCTCACCTGGGAGCACACATCTACCACCTGCCTGCTAGCCTACCCAGAGGCTCTGCCATCACAGGTCGTACCTACCCTTTACCCAGAGACTGCCCCGGTCGCTTGCCGTAACTCCCTGCCCGTTCTTCCAGAGACTGCCCCGATCACTTGCCGTGACCCCCTGCCCGTTCATCTAGAGACTGCCCGGTCACTTGCCGTGACCTCCAGCCCGTTCTCTCAGAGACTGTCCCGGTCACCTGCTGTGACTGCCTGCCCGTCATCCCTGGTTGCCACCCGCTCCCTTACAAGGTCCGCCCCCTTGTATAGTAGCTCAGAGGTTCCGCCTCCCAGACCCGTTACAGTTTGCTCGGGCCATGGAACCCGGTGGCACCCAAGCCCCCTCGCTCTCGGACCTGTGTCATGAACTGTCCCGTCAAAGGTCCCAACAGGAGTCCATCCTGGGTCACCTGCGGAATGTCAATACTCGCCTGGACACTCTGACTGCTCCACCAGCAACCTCCGCCAGTGCCATGTCTCGCAATCCGGCAGCTCCGCTGCCCACTAATACCATGATATCCTACCCCGGACCCCGGCTTTCTGCACCTCCTCGCTTCGGAGGCGACTCCGCCCAGGCTCGGGGCTTCATAAATCAGTGCACCCTGCACTTTGAACTATTGTCCCACCAGTTTAACTCCGACCGAGCCAAAATTGCATTCATCATGTCCCATCTCACCGGGGAGGCCCTGGCCTGGCTAAATCCTCTATGGGAGAGAGGAGACCCCCTGGTGTCCAACTTGCCTGCTTTTCTCACGGCTTTCCGGAAAGTCTTTGACGAACCCGAACGGAAGACCTCATCCGCATCGTCACTGCTACGCCTCCGTCAGGGAAGCCTCACCGTGGGCCAATATGCCATACGGTTCCGTACCCTTGCCTCGGAGCTGGCCTGGGATAATGACGCTCTGGTTTCCGTCTTCTGGGAGGGTCTGTCCGGCCGTATTAAAGATGAACTTGCCGGTCGGGACATTCCTACCACCCTCGATGACCTGATAACTCTTGCCACCCGGATTGACCTGCGGTTCCAGGAGCGTGCCCAAGAGGTCACCCGTGAGAGGAGGTTTCCACGCCTAGCTCCTCCTTTTCAGCAACCCGTCACTCCCTCCGTCTCTCCTGAGCCTATGCAGGTCGACCAGACCAAGATGGTCGGTTCTCGCCAAGAATCTCGCCGAGCCGAGGGAAGCTGTTTCTATTGTGGCAGTAAGAAGCACTTCATCCGTTCCTGCCCGGAAAAGCCGGGAAACGCCAGTGTCTAGGACCACTCGGAGAGGTCGTCCTAGACAAAAGTAAGTCCTCTCCGTCTCTGACCTTACCGGTCTCTATTGCTTGGGGAGAAAACCGTCTCTTTGAACTCGCCCATCTGGATTCTGGAGCTGCTGGAAACCTCATCGCCCAGTCTCTGGTAGAGAGATACCATATTCCCACCAAGTCCCTGGCTGAGCCATTGTCAGTTGCCTCCGTGGATGGAAGACTTCTCTCGGAGACCATGCTGCTCGTCACCGAACCTATAACCCTACAGGTGGGAATGCTGCACTCTGAGGAGATCTCATTCCATGTGCTGTCCGGACTTTCTCACTCCTTGTTGCTAGGTCTACCTTGGCTCCAGACACATGAACCCGTATTGAACTGGCGGTCCGGTGAAGTACTCCGATGGGGCCCTGACTGCCATAGGACCTGCCTGGTTCCAGTACGTCCACTTCGCCCTCAGCCTACTCCAGCTAACTTACCTGGTCTCCCGGCTCCCTACTGGCCCTATGCGGATGTCTTCGGTAAGAAGGAAGCTGAGACGTTGCCACCCCATAGGCCATACGATTGCCCGATCGACCTGGTACCTGGCACCACTCCTCCCCGTGGGCGTATCTACTCGTTATCTGCAGCCGAGACCCGAGCCATGTCTGAGTACATTGAAGAGAATCTGGCTAGGGGATTTATCCGAAAATCTACCTCCCCGGCTGGAGCCGGATTCTTCTTTGTCAAAAAGAAAGACGGCTCGCTACGTCCCTGTATTGACTACAGAGGACTCAATCTCATCACGGTAAAAAACAAATATCCCCTGCCACTCATCTCCGAATTGTTTGACCGGCTCAAGGGCGCCAGGATCTTCTCCAAGCTGGATCTTCGAGGAGCGTATAATCTGGTCCGTATCCGTCAAGGAGACGAGTGGAAGACGGCATTCAATACCCGGGACGGTCACTACGAGTACCTTGTGATGCCCTTCGGTCTCTGTAATGCTCCCGCGGTCTTTCAGGAACTAGTCAATGACATCTTCCGTGACCTCCTGTACTCCTGCGTAGTGGTATACCTGGACGATATCTTGGTCTTCTCTCCGGATCTCCCCACACACCGGAGGGATGTTCGTCAGGTCCTGCTTAGGCTTCGGCAGAACCACCTTTACGCCAAATACGAGAAGTGCCTCTTCGATCAGACCTCCCTTCCGTTCTTGGGCTATGTCATCTCCCAAACAGGTCTGCAAATGGATCCCGAGAAGCTCTCTTCCGTTCTAAAATGGCCTCGTCCTGAAGGTTTGAAAGCGATACAGCGATTCCTGGGCTTCGCTAATTATTATCATCTTTTCATCCCACACTTCTCGTCTCGGACTGCTCCCATATCTGCACTTACCCGTAAGGGGGCTAACCCCAGGATATGGTCGCCTGAAGCCGAGGAGGCCTTCCTTTCCCTAAAAAAAGCCTTCGCCTCTGCTCCCGTCCTGCACCGTCCGGACTGTAATAAACAATTCTACCTGGAGGTTGATGCTTCCTCCTCCGGAGCCGGAGCGGTGCTCACCCAGAAGTCTTCTACCGGGAGAATGGTAACGTGCGGCTTCTTCTCCAAAATCTTCTCCTCGTCGGAGCGCAACTACTCCATTGGAGACCGGGAATTGCTAGCCATCAAATTGGCACTAGGAGAGTGGCGCTATCTGCTTGAAGGGGCTCTCTACCCGGTAATTATCTACACGGATCACAAAAACCTGGCATATCTCCAAAATGCCCAGAGGCTCAATCCTCGCCAGGCCCGGTGGTCGTTGTTTTTTGCCCGCTTCGACTTCACTCTTCATTTCCGTCCGGCGGACAAGAACGTCAAAGCTGATGCCTTGTCTCGGTCCTTCCTGTCCTCCGATCAAGAGGAGGAACATACGCACATCATCGACTCCTCCAAGGTGATGAATGTGGCCCCCTTGGATCTAACTCGTCTTCCACCCGGTAAGACGTTCATAGCTGTGCCAGATCGGGAGAGGGTTCTTCGCTGGGGACATTCTTCTAAACTAGCTGGCCATGCTGGCCAAAAGAAGACTTTTCAACTTATTGCCCGGCATTACTGGTGGCCTACCCTACGTAAGGACGTGGTAGACTTTGTCGCGGCCTGTTCATCCTGTGCCCGTAACAAAGTTCCCCGACATCTACCTGCCGGCCATCTCCTGCCCCTTCCCGTACCTGCTGCTCCTTGGCAACACATCGCTATGGACTTTATCACCGATCTTCCAGTTTCTGCCGGTTGTACCGTCATTTGGGTTGTCGCTGACCGTTTTTCTAAGATGGCCCACTTTATTCCCCTGCCTGGTCTTCCGTCTGCACCCGAGTTGGCTAAAGACTTTATCCGCCACATCTTCCGTCTCCATGGTCTGCCCCTCCACATCGTGTCGGATCGTGGGGTTCAGTTCACCTCTCGTTTCTGGAGAGCCACTTGTAAGCTGCTGGACATTACCCTGGATTTCTCCTCCGCTTACCACCCTCAGTCCAATGGTCAAGTGGAGCGGATCAATCAGATCTTGTCCAGCTACCTCCGGCACTTCGTGGATGCTCACCACTCGGACTGGGTGGATCTCCTACCGTGGGCCGAGTTCTCTTATAACAACCATGAGAGCGAGTCCTCTTCCAAATCCCCGTTCTTTATAGTTGGTGGCCAACATCCCCGGATTCCACTTCCTGTCTCCGTTTCTGTGGACAACCCTGCTGCGGAGTCTCTAGTCAGCGAATTTTCTACTATTTGGGAGAGCACCAGGTCCGCTCTTCTTCTCTCCTCTGAGCGGATGAAAAGATATGCTGATAAGAGACGTCTGGATCCGCCCCAATTCCGTCCGGGAGACAAGGTTTGGCTCTCATCCAAACATGTGCGGCTCAAAATACCCTCCTACAAGTTGGGTCCTCGATTCATCGGTCCCTTCGAAGTCCTCAGGCAAATTAACCCTGTGGCCTACAAATTAAAACTCCCGGCCACCCTACGGATCCCCAACTCCTTCCACGTGTCTCTCCTCAAACCCGTTGTCTTTAACTCTTTTTCCAAAAATCCAGGTGTCCCTCCTGCTCCGGTTTCCGCTGATGACATCTTTGAGGTAGAGAGTATTCTGGCCTCCAAGAGGGTAAGAGGAAAAACCTTTTTTCTGGTAGATTGGAGGGGGTTTGGTCCTGAGGAGAGAACTTGGGAACCCAGGGAGAACATCAACGCCCCGCTTCTCCTTGAAAAATTTCTTTCTGGCCAAAAAAAGAGGGGGCCTAAAGGGGGGGGTACTGTAGCATCGGCGTCTCTGCCCCGTTCTAGGCAGAGACGCCGTCCCTCTCACCTCCCCGCTCCTGGCACGGCGTCCTCCAGCGCCGCTCTCCCCGCTGCTTCCGGCGCGCGCTCCTTCCCCGGCAGTGTGCTTAGGGCGCGCGCGCTCCCCCTCTCATAAAGGGAGCGCGCGCGCCGTCCTAAGGAGTCCCCGGCCAATTGCCGGAGGACCTCCCATATAAAAGGCACCTCCTCCAAAATGGAGGTGCCCGAGCCTTGTTGTTTGCACTGTGTCTCACCTTTGCTTCAGCCCTCAGGTCCCGTTGCCAGCTACCTGCCAGATTCCTGCCAGCTTGCTGTCTTTGTCCTGCCTGATATCCAGTCACCTGCCTGCCAGCCTGAGGTCCGACGGTCTGCCTTCCAACTCCAGTCAGTCTGTCTAAGGACCAGCTTGCCCGCTCACCCGGGAGCGCACGTCTGCTACCTGCCTGCTAGCCTGAGGTCCGACGGTCTGCCTTCCAACTCCTGTCAGTCTGTCTATGGACCAGCTTGCCCGCTCACCTGGGAGCGCACATCAGTTACCTGCCTGCTTGCCTACCTGGAGGCTCCGCCGTCACGTGCTGTGACCATCTGCCTTTCCAGAGACTCCTGCCCGCTCACCTGGGAGCGCCCACCTGTTACCTGCCTTCTAGCCTACCTGGAGGCTTCGCCGTCACGTGTTGTGACCACCTACCATTCCAGAGACTCTCGCTTGCTCACCTGGGAGCACACATCTACCACCTGCCTGCTAGCCTACCCGGAGGCTCTGCCATCACAGGTCGTACCTACCCTTTACCCAGAGACTGCCCCGGTCGCTTGCCGTAACTCCCTGCCCGTTCTTCCAGAGACTGCCCCGATCACTTGCCGTGACCCCCTGCCCGTTCATCTAGAGACTGCCCGGTCACTTGCCGTGACCTCCAGCCCGTTCTCTCAGAGACTGTCCCGGTCACCTGCTGTGACTGCCTGCCCGTCATCCCTGGTTGCCACCCGCTCCCTTACAAGGTCCGCCCCCTTGTATAGTAGCTCAGAGGTTCCGCCTCCCAGACCCGTTACAATGCAGCCTTGATATACTGAATAGGATAAATAATAATACATGGACTGGTCGCCAGCCAGTATGTGTGCAGTCCTGACAGAGGCTTTTATGTGCATGGTTGGTTTGAACCCGAAGATGAAGAAGATTTTAATACGGGGGAAAGCTTGGATGGACAGAGTGTGTTTAGGTGATACGCCAGTCTAAAGAAATGTGTTTTTAGGGTTCGCTTGAAACTGTGGGTATTGGGAATTAATCGAACTGTCCTGGGTAGTGCATTCCAGAGAATTGGCGCAGCACGCGAGAAATCTTGGAGACGGGAGTGGGAAGTTCGGATTATGGAGGATTTTAGTTTCAAGTCATTTGCAGAACGGAGGGCACGTGTAGGGTGGTAGACTGAGACGAGGGAGGAGATGTAGGGGGGTACTGAAGCATGGAGTGCTTTGTGGGTAAGCGTGATAAGTTTAAAATGAACTCTATATTGGATGGGCAACCAATGCAATGACTGGCACAGGGAAGAGGCATCTGAGTAGCGGTTGGCGAGGAATATGATCCTGGCTGCTGCGTTCAGGACGGATTGGAGAGGGGAGAGTTTAGTAAGAGGGAGACCGATTAGTAGAGCGTTGCAATAGTCAAGACGAGAATGAATAAGAGCTACAGTAAGAGTTTTTGCCGAGTCAAAGGTGAGAAAAGTCCTGATTCTTGAGATGTTTTTGAGGTGTAGATGACATGAACGAGCGAGTGATTTGATGTGAGGAGTGAAAGAAAGATCTGAATCAAAAATGACCCCAAGACAGCGGGCTTGTTGCTGGGGAGTAATGGTTGAGCCACAAACGGAAATGGCAATATCGGGCACAGGTAGGTTAGTGGAGGGAGGAAAGACGAGTAGTTCAGTTTTCGACAGATTCAGTTTTAGGTAGAGGGAGGACATAATGTTAGACACAGCAGAAAGACAATCACTGGTCTTTTGTAGTAATGCAGGGGTGATGTCCGGAGCAGAGGTGTATAATTGGGTGTCATCAGCATAGAGATGGTACTGAAAACCGAATCTACTGATTGTTTGTCCAATGGGAGCGGTGTATAAGGAGAAAAGAAGGGGGCCTAGGATTGATCCTTGAGGAACCCCGACAGTAAGGGGAAGGAGAGAGGAGGAGAAGGAGCCGGCAAAAGACACAGAGAAGGAGCGGTCAGAGAGATAGGAGGAGAACCAGGAGAGAACAGTGTCCTTGAGGCCAATAGTGCGGAGCATAGTGAGGAGGAGCTGGTGATCCACAGTGTCGAATGCTGCAGAGAGATCCAGGAGAATCAGCAGGGAGTAGTGACCATTAGATTTAGCTGTTAGTAGATCATTAGAGACTTTAGTGAGGGCAGTTTCAGTAGAATGTAAAGAGCGGAAACCAGATTGTAAAGGGTCAAGAAGAGAGTTGTCTGAGAGATAGCGGATTAGACGGGAATGGACCAGACGTTCCAGGAGTTTAGAGATAAAGGGAAGATTGGAAACAGGTCTGTATTTGGCCGTGCAGTTCTGGTCGAGGGATGGTTTTTTAAGTAATGGTTGTATGCTGGCGTGTTTAAAAGAAGAGGGAAAGATACCAGATGAGAGGGAAAGGTTGAAAATTTTAGTTAGGTGAGTGGTGACAGCTGGAGCAAGGGACTGAAGGAGATGTGAGGGAATAGGGTCACTGGTGCAGGTGGTAGGGCGAGAAGATGCAAGGAGCCTGATCACTTCATCTTCCGTGACTGGTTCGAAGTCAGAAAATGAGCAAGATACAATGTGGCGGGGGGGAGCATACATAACATTTGGGGATTGGGAGAAAATTTCCTGTCGGATATGGTCAATTTTTTCTTTGAAATAATTGGCCAGATCGTCAGCGCTGAGGTCGGTGGTCGGGGCCTGTGCTGTTTGATTGAGGAGAGAATGAAACGTGTCAAAGAGTCGTTTAGGATTATTGGAAAGTGAGATTATGAGGTTGTTAAAGTAGGTTTGTTTGGAGAGGTGAAGGGCAGAGTTATATGTTTTCAGCATAAATTTATAGTGGAGGAAATCTTCGGGCAGATTTGATTTTCTCCACAGCCGTTCCGCGCACCTGGAGTACCTCTGGAGAAGACGTGTTTGAGGCGTGTGCCAGGGTTGTCGCCGTCTATGCCGAATTGTTCTTTGTGTAGGAGGTGCGGCTTCATCCAGGGCGCATAGCATTATTTTGTTATAATGCTTCAATGCAGAGTCGGGACATGAGAGGGAGGAGATTGGGGCCAATGATGATTGCAACCTTTTTATAAATTTCTGGGTGTTAATGGCGCGTAAATTTCTATAAGTGTGGACGGTGGGAGTGTCTTGAGTAGAGTCACAGTTCTTGACAGAGAATGAAAGAAGATTATGGTCAGAGAGTGGAAGGGGAGAGTTAGTAAAGTCATGTACTGAGCAAAGCCGGGAGAAGATCAGGTCCAATGTGTTCCCGTCTTCATGTGTAGGAGAATTAGCAAGCTGTGAAAGGCCGAAGGAGGAGGTTAGTGATAAAAGATGCGTGGCAGATGGGGAAAGAGGATCACCAATTGGGATGTTAAAGTCTCCCATGATTATCGTGGGGATGTCGCCGGATAGAAAATTTGGAAGCCAGGCAGCAAAGTGATCCAGGAATTGACGGGGAGGACCTGGGGGGCGATAGACAACCGCCACTCGCAGGGAGAAGGGCCGGTAGAGTCTGACTGTGTGGGCCTCAAAGGACGGGAAGATAAGGGAGGGTACAGGGGGGATAACCTGAAAAGTACATTTTGTTGAAAGAAGCAGACCAACACCTCCACCTGATCTGTTGTCAGATCGCGGGGTATGAGAGAAATGTAGGCCACCATAGGAGAGAGCTGCAGCGGCGGTGGTGTCCGACTGCTGGATCCAGGTTTCAGTGAGAGCCAGAAGGTTGAGGGAATTAGAGAGGAAAAAGTCATGGATGTAAGAGAGTTTATTACAAGCTGAGCGTGCATTCCAAAGGGCACAGTTGAATGAGACAGAAGATATGCAGGGAATATTAATGAGATTAGCAGTGTTTCTGAATGTAACAGGGAAAGAGTTAGTGTTATTATAACTGGAGGGTCCTGGGTTGGGAGAAATATCACCTGCGACTAATAGAAGGAAGATACAGAGAGTGAGCAGATGATTGAGTGATTTGTGAGAGCGTTTCCTGCGTTGTATGGTGGGAATGAATGGATCTGCGTGGTATAACATTGTGAAGAGAGCATGACAACTGTACATAGGAGAAGAGAGGAGAGAGGGATTAATATGGATGAAGTGTGTCGTATTTGTGGGAGAACGGTGAATGTGTATGATTGTAGCAACCAGAACAAACAGAGTGATCTATTTCAAGTGTTTATTTCTGTTAATGTTGATTATAGCTTACAGCCAATGAAAACGCAAAAGTCATTATCTCAGTAAATTAGAATAATTAACAAAAAACACCTGCAAAGGCTTCCTAAGTGTTTAAAAAGATCCCTTAGTCTGTTTCAGTAGGCGCCACAATCATGGGGAAGACTGCTGACTTGACAGATGTCCGGAAGGCAGTCATTGACACACTCCACAAGGAGGGTAAGCCACAAAAGGTCATTGCTAGAGATGAGCATTGTTCTACTCGAACTGTTCGCCAATCTCAAATTCGAGCTGTTTTGGGCGGTGTTCGAGCCGTTCGGCGAACACGAACAATTTGAGAAAAATTCGGCTGTTCGAGGTTATGTTCGATAACTGTTCGTGCACCAAAATCATAACTGGATTTTTTCTCAGTAATGATGAAAATTAATGTTAATACGCAGTTTGAGTGTACAGCGGGGTGGGGGGAGGGGCAGGGGATGGATCTCTGGAGGAACAATGAAGATCTCCATTTTTTTTTCTCTTTCCCGCATTTGCAGTGGGGAGGTGCAATCTGTCAGCCTATCAGCAGCGCACACACGGAGCGAAGTGCTTTTTTTCACACAAGCAAGGGCATGTGTCATTGGCAGTGTATGTCACATGTCCTTGCCCTATAAGACCAAGCCATTTTCCCCGTCGCCACCATTTTCTCACTGCTGCAGCTGCGTGTTAGACGGCACCGCTGTTGCTGTGTGCGCTATACCTTGTTAATTTCAAGCCAATTTTCGCACAAATCTACAGATAGCTTGGGAGTAGGGAATAGTTATGATTGCAGTCCTTTTAAGGACTAGGTTACAGCATTTCCTACGACTTTTATCAGGCAGGTCTGTGCTCTTAAATAGATAGATTGTGGGAGTAAAGACTAATTGTAATTGGAGTCCTTTTCAGGACTAGGTTACATCAGTTCCTATTAGTTTTTGCCAGGCAGGTCTGTGCCAGTGCTGTGCAAGTTTTTTTCACAGCATTTGGCTGAATCTAGCAAAGCTAATCCTTTTTGGCCTATTGCAGAGTGTGTTAGTCAGTGGAGTAGCCTATCTGTGTTGCAAGATATACCACCTGTGTATAGAATACCAATTTTTTTACTGCACCTAGTGAAGTAAAATCTTTTGGGCATAGCATCATTCTATTAGTCCATCTATACTGACCTCCATCAGGTTGCAAATTGAATATAATTTTTTTCTGCATCTAGCTCTGAAAAAATATTGGGCTTCTAGCTGTGTGTGGGACTTGTTCTATTAATCCATCTATACAGACCTCCATCAGGTTGCAAACTGAATATATTTTTTTCTGCATCTACCTCTGAAAAAATATTGGGCTTCTAGCTGTGTGTGGGACATGTTCTATTAATCCATCTATACAGACCTCCATCAGGTTGCAAACTGAATATATTTTTTTCTGCATCTACCTCTGAAAAAATATTGGGCTTCTAGCTGTGTGTGGGACTTGTTCTATTAATCCATCTATACAGACCTCCATCAGGTTGCAAACTGAATATAATTTTTTTCTGCATCTACCTCTGAAAAAATATTTGGGCTTCTAGCTGTGTGTGGGACTTGTTCTATTAGTCCATCTATACTGACCTCCATAAGGTTGCAAACTGAATATAATTTTTTTTGCATCTACCTCTGAAAAAATATTTGGCCTTCTAGCTGTGTGTGGGACTTGTTCTATTAGTCCATCTATACTGACCTCCATCAGGTTGCAAATTGAATATAATATTTTTCTGCATCTAGCTCTGAAAAAATGTTTGGCCTTCTAGCAGTGTGTGGGACTTGTTCTATTAGTCCATCTATACTGACCTCCATCAGGTTGCAAACTGAATATAATTTTTTTCTGCATCTACCTCTGAAAAAATATTTGGGCTTCTAGCTGTGTGTGGGACTTGTTCTATTAGTCCATCTATACTGACCTCCATAAGGTTGCAAACTGAATATAATTTTTTTTGCATCTACCTCTGAAAAAATATTTGGCCTTCTAGCTGTGTGTGGGACTTGTTCTATTAGTCCATCTATACTGACCTCCATCAGGTTGCAAATTGAATATAATATTTTTCTGCATCTAGCTCTGAAAAAATGTTTGGCCTTCTAGCAGTGTGTGGGACTTGTTCTATTAGTCCATCTATACTGACCTCCATCAGGTTGCAAACTGAATATAATTTTTTTCTGCATCTACCTCTGAAAAAATATTTGGGCTTCTAGCTGTGTGTGGGACTTGTTCTATTAGTCCATCTATACTGACCTCCATAAGGTTGCAAACTGAATATAATTTTTTTCTGCATCTACCTCTGAAAAAATATTTGGCCTTCTAGCTGTGTGTGGGACTTGTTCTATTAGTCCATCTATACTGACCTTCATCAGGTTGCAAATTGAATATAATATTTTTCTGCATCTAGCTCTGAAAAAATGTTTGGCCTTCTAGCAGTGTGTGGGACTTGTTCTATTAGTCCATCTATACTGACCTCCATCAGGTTGCAAACTGAATATATTTTTTTCTGCATCTACCTCTGAAAAAATATTGGGCTTCTAGCTGTGTGTGGGACTTGTTCTATTAATCCATCTATACAGACCTCCATCAGGTTGCAAACTGAATATATTTTTTTCTGCATCTACCTCTGAAAAAATATTGGGCTTCTAGCTGTGTGTGGGACTTGTTCTATTAATCCATCTATACAGACCTCCATCAGGTTGCAAACTGAATATATTTTTTTCTGCATCTACCTCTGAAAAAATATTGGGCTTCTAGCTGTGTGTGGGACTTGTTCTATTAATCCATCTATACAGACCTCCATCAGGTTGCAAACTGAATATAATTTTTTTCTGCATCTACCTCTGAAAAAATATTTGGGCTTCTAGCTGTGTGTGGGACTTGTTCTATTAGTCCATCTATACTGACCTCCATAAGGTTGCAAACTGAATATAATTTTTTTCTGCATCTAGCACTGAAAAAATATTTGGCCTTCTAGCAGTGTGTGGGACTTGTTCTATTAGTCATCTATACTGACCTCCATCAGGTTGCAAATTCAAAATAATTTTTTGTCTGCATCTACCTCTGAAAAAATATTTGGCCTTCTAGCAGTGTGTGGGACTTGTTCTATTAGTCCATCTATACTGACCTCCATCAGGTTGCAAACTGAATATAATTTTTTTCTGCATCTAACTCTGAAAAAATATTTGGCCTTCTAGCAGTGTGTGGGTCTCATTTTATTAGGCCATCTATACCAAGCTCCACCAGCTTTTCAATTAATAATAATTTTTCGCTGCATCTAGCCCTGAAAATAATTTTTCTTCCCAATAGTGGTAGCAATAGAAATATGGGGCGCGCTCCTGGCTTACAAAAATATACGCTTCATGACAAAAAACACCAGCTTAGCGCACTGCATTAATAAGATGGCATCATCGTCTCTCCCAGTGCTAGGCCTACTACCCAGGCTAGCATTCCTGTGCCTAAAACACAATGTATGGGTCCGCGCTAGCCACTATGCTGAGGGGTCTAAAGCTGCTGCTAACGCTTTATAACAATTCAATTGGCAGATTTTCACAGAGCTCTTCCACAATGCCCACCCATCGGGACAACAGTTGCCCACCTTCCCTCTGGGATCTAGTGGCGAATAGTTGATGCCATTAATCAGAGCGTCAGTTGCCCCGTCGATGTGGCAAGCATACGGTAAGGCATGGGAAGAGTGGACACGACTAGTAGCAGGCAGACGGGTTGACCAATGTGAACAAGCCAGATCACAAGTCACCATAGAATTTCTCCACCAGCTAATGATGAGGGGCATATCAGGGGCGTCAGCGCAGCGGTGTCTGACCGGAGTTGCATTTCACTTCCAACTACTGAATTGGGGAGATGTGACAAAGATTCATCATCAGACAATCCATAAAAGGGTGGAAAAGGGGTCAGCCAAGTCAGGAGTGTAGACGTCCCGTCCCGTGTCACTAAAACTGATTTCTCACATCATATCCCTAACACCATTAACATGACACTCACAATTTGAAGCAACACTACTGTCTACTGCATTTGTGATCGCCTTCTTCGGGGCGCTATGCATAAGCGAATTAGTCCCTCAATCCAAAATTAGCACCAGTGGAGGCTTATTACACCAGGACGTAGTCATAGGCAATAATGCAATACGTCTACGCATACACAAATCGAAAATGGTTCCAGCGGGCAGGGGCACTTGGGTACTTCTACAACCCACAAACGGTACACTGAGTCGGGTAACAATAGTAAAACCATATCTAACCATCAGGTCACAAAGTAATTTGTTCCTATCACACATTGATGGGACGCCATTATCAAGATACCAGTTCCAAGCTATATTTAATAAATGCATAACATCGGCAGGGAACCACCCCAAAGATTACGGGACACACTCATTCCGCATAGGCGCGGCCACAGAAGCAGCAAGAGCAGGACTGTCAAACGGAAGTTCAGAGGATAGAGAGATGGTGATCCACGTGTTTGGCAAGATACATAAGACCGGACTTGTTATCCTAACGTGGTTTGTTTCTTTTACAGGTGACGCTAAGCCAACAGTGTGGGTGATAGGCCACTCGTATATATATTGGGCAGATTAAAGGGCGAAAGTCCGCCCAGGCGGGAGGAAATTAGAGTTTCATAACACATATTTCAACTGGAGAGGTATTAGAGGCCTGCTATGGCCACAGGTACTAATGGAGGTAATCAAGGTAGGGAGAGAGGCAAGATGTCTGGTCATCTTAGTTATACAGGCCGGGGGAAACAACCTAGGTCATCACAAGAGCGCATAACTAATGGCAATAATGAAACTAGACACTGAGCGCTTCAGAGAATTTTTCACAAAACTAGCTATAGTATGGTCAGAGATTGTGCCGATAGCGGTATGGCAAGGTGCGCGAGACATCACGGCCATCGAACGGACAAGGCGGGTAATAAATATTCGGATGGCAAAATTTAGAAGAGACAGAGGCGGTGTAGTGGTACGACACCGACAACTGGAAGGAGATAAAGCAGGCCTCATACGGCCCGACGGTGTTCACTTAATGGATATTGGACTGGACATATTCCTGTCAGGACTCCAGGACGGAGTGGAACAAGCGTTAAGAGTGATGGGTGGGGGTCAGAGTCCTGCATACGAGTACGCAGGATCCTCCGTGGCCTGGAAATAGAAAGGACATGTTGGAGAGTTACACTTGTTGGCCAAGTTGCCGGAGTGGAGACCCAGGGCATGCTGCAACAAGCTGAATTATTTTAGAAATAAAATGTCTTTCTAATGGAATGAGTATAAAGAGTTAATAAAGCTGTGACCGATCCTCACCCATCCAGTTGTAAGAGTTACATTATTGTATTGTCAAGGAAAGGGGGGCGGTAGGGGGGCTGAGCGTCTGGGTTTGGTTGGGGGTCCCCACAGTCTGCCTAGGCTAGATGCATTTAAAAATTCTTATTAGATACACAGGCGGTGCAGCTTGCTTCGCAGCTGGGCTACTATGCCCAAAGTATTGCCTAGGCTAGATGCAGTTAAAAATTCTACGCTGACTAGCAGACACTGAAGATTTGGAGCAGACCTCTGAGTAAACAGCTCTTCAGACTCAATCATCTGTGTTACCCCAAGCCATAGTGTATGTAGTTTCTTACAGTTAAAAGGGGGGGGGGAGCGACCCAACCCACCTGGAATTGACGATGCCAACGTCACGTAAGACACAGCAAGGGGACTCCAAAAAGAGTTTCCATTTTTTCCCAAAATTGTGGCACAGACACCACTTAACCCTAGAACGCATACCTGGGGCCTCGCAGTCCCGCCCTGTTAATTGTTTTCTATTTTCTGCAAGATTACTTTAGTTAGAATTTTGAAACTCTAGGTATTCTTCATGTATATAGTTGTTTGTCATTTGAGTTTGAGTTATTCAATGTTATTTGCACACGGGCCTAAAAGGCCCCAGGTATATGAAAGTGTAGATTTTTATGGTCATGCGTTCTAGGGTTAAGTGGCATCAATTGCCCCACAGTTGCTTAAAACGGTTGGTGAGGTGATATTACCAAATCCTCAAGCTTTTAGCCTCCCAAGGATAACACAGGATTAGAAAAGTCCTTGCGAATCCATGATTTGTTCATCTTTATGAACGTGAGTCTGTCTACATTCTCAGTGGACAGCTGCGTGCGCTTATCTGTCAGCACACCATCAGCAGCGCTGAACACACGTTCAGAGAGAACACTGGCTGCAGGGCATGACAAGATCTCCAAGGTGTGAGTGGCGAGCTCCGGCCATTTTTCCAGATTGGAATACCAAAATGAGCAAGGGTCCAGTGACACAGTCATGGCTTCGATGTTCACTTGGAGATACTCCTGCACCATCCTCTCTAGGCATTGACTATGTGTCAGACTTCTTGTCTCCTGTGGCCTTGCAAAGGATGGTCTAAAAAAGTGGTGAAACGATTTCACAAAATTGCTGTTACCAGCAGATACTGTGTTACTGTTACGGTTTGAGTGATGAAGACTCGACAGTCCCGCGGTTGGCAAGTTAGAACTGTGAGATTCACTTCGTGCACCACTGGTGTTTTGTGGAAAAGCACATGTAAGATTCTGCAACAGCGTCTGCAGATACTCCTGCATGCGTCAATCCCTTTTTATGGCAGGAATTATTTCGGCAAATTTACTTTTGTACCGGGGATCTAAGAGTGTGGCAACCCAGTAGTCGAGATTACTTCGAATTCTGCAATCTGAGGGTCATGTTGCAGGTAGTGCAGCAAGAAGGCACTCATGTGTCTTGCGCATCCAGGAGGACCAAGTCCTTGTTGTGTTGGTAGCGAGGTAAGAATCATGCTTCTTTCCTCTGCCCTCTCCCCCCAACCTCGCACAACAGAAATGTGATCAAGGTCTCCCTCATCTGATGAGTCTTCCATGCCCATCGCCAGTTCATCCTCCACTTCTTCCTCGGCTCCTGCACCTTCCTCAACAGTTTGGCTGCTACCATGCGCCCTGTTTAATCCCTCTCCCCCACCCTCCCATGCCTGCCTCCTTGGTGCTGCCAACCGTCTGGACCTTGGAGATGTTATCCCTTCCGCATACGACTCCTCCTCTACTTCCTCCACCTCCTCTTGTCCGACCACCTGACTCTGAATTCTGTTCAATGTGTGCTCCAGCATGTAAATCACCGGAATAGTTATGCTGATAATGGCATCGTCGTCAGCACTAAACATCTTCGTCGCCATTTCAAAACTGTGCAGAAAGGTGTGTGGCGCCCCTGAGGGTGCAGTCACCACAGAGTTACTGCATCTCACCCAGAGGTGTGGTATCTCACCCTCAGGTAAGGAAGGCGTATGGCTCGGGACCCTAACACCTGCATCCAACACATACCCGCAGTGGGGTTAGGGCGAGATTGCTCCTAAGGGAGAGCACAGTCCCAGGTCCCTAGCTGGTGGGAGGATCCTATGTAGTGGGTGCTTAGGGGAGCAGCTTAGGGGAGCACATGACAGGGAGAGTATAAATAGGAAGCCATCTTAGAAAGAGCAAGCCAGTCAGAGGAGGAAAAGTGACAGGAGCAGAGGCTCGGCATGAGCTCTGCTCCGGAGGCGGGCCTAGCCTGGGAGGCCCAGGACTGAAGGAGAGAAGAGAGGAGTGGGAGCAGGAAGGCTCCAGGAACCGAAGGGACCCTAGGGCTACGGGCCGTGCAGAAGGCCACCTGTACTCCCGCTGCTACCAGGAGGTAGAGGGGTCAGGCCAGATAAGGGGAACCGGTCCCTCAACTAGAGGAGAAACAGCAAGGCTCAACTAGAAACCGGAGGCTGCAGCATTTCATGTACTGCAGGCAAAAGTCCACACCAGTCTCACTAAGAAGGTAGCCACATAGGACCCAGGGGACGGAACACAAGTCGCCCGCCAAGGCCCGAGGATACCGGATAGAAGTGTCACTGGGTGTGAGGTGCAGGGAGAAGGCCAGAGAAAGGACACACAGAAGGGGGTCCTGCTAAGTACTCCGGAGCTATCTGGGGGTGGACTGAGCCCCTCACTGAGTACGCACAGCACGACGGGTGAGATAGCTCTGGTACCTGTAATCTGGACTGCAACAACTGTGAGTAAAGATCTTGGGACTGCATCACACGGACTCTGTGTTCATTACTGACTCGCTGCACTACAACCACCATCATCCACCCACACTGCCCTGAAGCTACACTCTTCCTGTGGTGAGTAATAATACCATTGCAGCAAAACCACCAGCTTCAGAGGACTGTTCCGCAGCGGCGGCCCCTTTGGCCGCACTCCACAGGTGGCTTAGTCGGACATTATGAAATCCATATATACAAATTACCGTTGGATTGACCGCCCTGGGTCACGGACCGGGTCACCGCCACAGTGACTACAACCCCCAGCGTCTTCCGGCCCGGCTCCGGGTACCCCACGGCCCAGGGGGCGCGTCAACTTCATAGGTCCCTGATCTGAGACCACTCCTGCTGTGTGATTTGCCCCACCTCTGGATCTCGTTGGCCCAGGCTATACGTCAGAAACTATTGCACCAGGGCTTGTCGGTGCTGCCACAGTCGCTGCAACATGTGCAGAGTTGAATTCCACCGTGTCGGCACATCGCATTTCAGCCGGTGAACTGGCAGGCCCAACGACTTCTGTAGAGATGTAAGTCGTTGAGCTGCGGGATGCGAACGGCAGAAGTGAGCACACAGCGACCGTGCCCTCTGCAGAAGGCCATCTAGTCCGGGATAGTGGGCTAAAAATTTATGGACAACCAGGTTCAACACGTGAGCCATACAAGGCACGTGTGTAACATTGCCCCGGCGAAGGGCCGCACCCAGGTTTGCAGCATTGTCGCACACGGCCTTCCCTGGTTGCAGGTCCAGTGGAGACAACCATTCATGAAACTGGGTCTCCAGAGCTGACCACAAGTCCTCAGCTGTGTGACTCACATTTCCCAGACATTTCAAAGTAAACACTGATGCCGTTGAGCCCTGCTGCCAGCATAGTAAGGAGGTGCGCAGTTAGCAGGTGGCATTACCAGACAGGCTTTGGGTGCAGGTGGAGGACCGAGAGGAGGTTGAGGAGGCAGAAGCAGTGGAGGAACTTCTAGATAAAGAGGATTGACGTACAACTCGCGGGGACGGCAAGACTTGGACAGCAGCCCCTTGTCCTGCTGTCACCATAGTTACCCAGTGCCCTGTCAGCGACATGTAACGCCCCTGTCCATGCCTACTCGTCCAAGTGTCTGTGGTGAAATGCACCCTGTCACACACAGAGTTTCTCAAAGAAGCGGTGATGTTGTGTGCGACATGCTGGTGGAGCGCAGGCACACCTTTCTTTGAGAAGTAGTGCCGACTGGGCATCTGGTACTGGGGCACTGCGACGGACATAAGGTCTCAAAAATCCACTGTGTCCTCCAGGCGGAAAGGCAGAATTTCTGTAGCCAACAGCTTGCAGATGGTGAAATTCAACCTCTTAGCTTTCTCATGGCTAGGAGGAAATGGTCTTTTACTTGTCCACATCTGAGGGACCGAGGGCTGGCTGTTGTGCTTTGACGGGGTTGAGTAGGGTGTCCCTGGCAAACTGCCGGTCTGTGAGGAAGATGCAGGCGGACATGTTAGGTTGCCTTGATCCAAAGGTGGTGCTCTCGATGTCAGAGAGCTCTCAACACCAGCAGGTGTTTCCACTTCCCAATGAACTGACGACCTGCCAATCACACTGGCTGTTGCAGGTAAAGAGGTGGCAGGTCTGCGTCCAAAAACATGTGTGACTGCTGTCCCCCCAGTCACAGAGGATGAAGAGGCCGCGGATGCACAAGATGGGGCAGACGGTGGTTGGCCCAGCCTGCTAGGCCGCATTGTAGCACAGTGAGCTTCCCACTGCAACTTATGCTTCATATCCATGTGACGGTACATGCATGAAGTACTCAAACTATGGATTTTTTGGCCTCTACTTAGCTTTTGGTGACAAATATTACAGATAACACGAGTTGGGTCATCCTTATCGATCTGAATAAATGCCCAGGCTATGCAAGGCTTAGAGCCCATGCGACCTGAAGAGCCACTACGACTTGTGGTCAGAGGCGGAGTTGTGGTTGAGGATGCAGTTGTTGACGTGCTTCCAGTACTCCGTCTCTGTCCAGGAAGGCGCAACCTAACATCGTCGTCAATAGGATCTGTGACGCCCCGCTGCGCTTGGTATCACAGATCCTAGAAGAGTGTATTGATGGAATCCTCCACAAGAGGCCCCCATAAACATTCACACATCTCCACCTTCCACCTCAGACCAGCAGAGGGAGCCCGTTAGGGATATAAATAGGGAAGGTGGAGCTAGGCAGTTCAGTTCCTCTGAAGAGTTCCTGCAGTAGAGAAGCCTAAGAGAGGTCAGTCTGCAGTGGAGCTCAGTCTAGTCTAGAGAACTCAGTTAATAGTTCAGCAGTGGAGCACGAGGCTCCTACTAGCTAGATTCAGGGAGCCCAGATAGAGCTTAAGGTGTGCCGGCGTCATAAGATCGGTGAAGCGCGGCAAGCTGCCGTTAGTGTGTATAGCCTATTGAGGGCCCGAGTAGGCCGAAGGCGAGTGCCGAGTTAGTACATAAGGGGCAGAGGAGCTTAACCAGCTCACCCCGAAGCATTTACCGGACACCGGATCCGAGCTTACCGGGATCTCTATGACCCAGTAAGGCATAACCGGAATCCCTGGAGAACTACAAGTCCCAGGATCGCTAAGGTGCTGATACGTAACAGAGCCAGGAGACGCTTAGGCCCCGCATACTGGGAGCGTGAACTTCAAGAGAAGGCCCTACTACAAGGTCAGCCAGCGCAGGACAGAGACAAAGTTAGGCCTAGCTCCAGGCAGGTCAGAAACTTACTGCGCAGAGGCAAGAAACAGGAGGCCCTACACCCGCTCATTGGGGAGGATCCTGATATGCACCCTTCACCCTACAGTGCTCCAGGATGTGCCTGAATTTCCTCCAGTAAAAGGTACTGAAGTGACTACCGTGTCCGTTTCCGTTCTTGCTCTGACCCAGCTGGGTCTCACCTGTCCTGCATTCCCCCTGCATACGCTGCCCTGAGACCTAGCTCCACCTGTGGGGAGCTATACCATCGAGCTGCCTTATCACGGGCCTCAGTGGACTGCTGCAGCGCTGGTGCTTCTCACCAGATACCACAGGTGGTGTCACAAACTCTTATAAAATTAACAATTATCCACCCTTTTAAAGAGTGACCCCAGGGTACGGGCCAGGGAGCCGACCACCGCGACATCCCAAAGGCCAGGCAAAGGCCCGGGTGACCTCATCGACTGGCTGACTGTGGGTTGACAGTAAGTGGGATCTCCAACCTTGTCATCATCACCCTGTGTGTTATCACACCCGTCGTCCTCAAAGCCAACCTCTTCCTGCCCTGACCGAAAAGTCAAGTTGTCGCTCCAATCAGGTATTTGAGTCTCATCATCGTCTTCATCATTGTCTCCACCAACAGGAGTTACAGTTTGGGAACGAGGGTCTACATTATGCTCAGAACCTTCTTCATCTGGTCCTGGATCCGACTTATAAAGATTCTGGGCATCAGTGCAGATCATTTCCTCGTCTGGATTAACAGAAGCTCTGGAGCAGACCTCCGTTTCCCAGGCTATAGTATGAGTAAACAGCTGTGCAGACTCAACCATCTGTGTTACCCCATACTCAGACGGGCAGCTGGAGACTTGGGAGCTGTGAGGAAGCAAGTGCGATTGGGGTGACACCTCTGAGGACTGGAGTATTTGTGATGTTGAAGTTGAGGTGGAGGAGAGCCCACTTGAAGGAGCACTTGATATCCGCTGAAGCACCTGCTGTTTTTGTGCCTCATCTGGAATTTGTAGCGATGGGCGTGTCCGTAACAAAGGGATCGTATCACATTGTCCACGAAAAGAAGTCGACATGTTAGTTTGGCTGGAAGATGGTCTTTCTTCTGCAGATGTTACTCCCCCCCCACCGCGGGGGGCTTGACCCACCAGCGGACAGGCACCAGTATTAGGAGAAGGGGGCTGGCCGTCAGGGTCCACCGCAGCTCTGGCACAAACCCGGCGACACGGAGGTGGCACCGGCAGGAACGGACTGGCCGTGTCGGCTTCTCACTTTTTGGATTTTAGAAGGGCATGACATGCCTATATCTGTGTCTCCCCCTCCTTTTACTCCTCCACCTCTTTTATTTTCGCATGACTATATGTACTTGTCACTTTTCCATGTGTTAGTTATGTCTTCTGAGCAGTTTGTCAGCTTTTGGACACCTTTGAAGGTGTTTTCTATGTGTTTCTATGTGTTTTTGTTTGCCTGCCATTGGTTTTAACGGTGTTCGAAGGTGTTCGACGAACAGTTCGACGAACAGTTCGGCGAACACACGGGTGTTCGACGAACCGAACCGAACTCGAACACTACGGGGGTGGCTCAACACTAGTCATTGCTAAAGAAGCTGGCTGTTCACAGAGTGCTGTATCCAAGCATATTAATGGGAAGTTGAGTGGAAGGAAAAAATGTGGTAGAAAAAGGTGCACATGCAACCGGGATAAGCGCAGCCTTGAAAGGATTGTTAAGAAAAGGCCATTCAAAGATTTGGGGGAGATTCACAAAGAGTGGACTGCTGCTGGAGTCATTGCTTCAAGAGCCACCACACACAGACTTATCCAGGACATGGGGTACAAGTGTCATTTCTTGTGTCAAGCCACTCATGACCAATAGACAACGCCAGAAGCGTCTTACCTGGGCTAAGGAGATAAAGACCTGGATTGATGCTCAGTGGTCCAAGGTGTTGTTTTCAGATGAAAGTAAATTTTGCATTTTATTTGGAAATCAAGGTCCCAGAGTCTGGAGGAAGAGTGGAGAGGCCACAATCCAAGCTGCTTGAGGTCTAGTGTGAAGTTTCCACAATCAGTGATGGTTTGGGGAGCCATGTCATCTACTGGTGTAGGTCCACTGTGTTTTATCAAGACCAAAGTCAGCGCAGCCGTCTACCAGGAAATTTTAGAGCACTTCATGCTTCCCTCTGCCGACAAGCTTTTTGGAGATGGAAATTTCATCCTACAGCAGGACTTGGCACCTGTCCACACTGCCAAAAGTACCAATACCTGATTTAAAAACAACAGTATCACTGTGCTTGATTGGCCAGCAAACTCGCCTGACCTTAACCCCATAGAGAATCTAAGGGGTATTGTCAAGAGGAAGATGAGAGACACCAGACCCAACAATGCAGACGAGCTGAAAGCTGCTATCAAAGCAACCTGGGCTTCCATAACACCTCAGCAGTGCCACAGGCTGATCGCCTCCATGCCACGCCACATTGATGCAGTAATTGAAGCAAAAGGAGCCCCGACCAAGTATTGAGGCATTTACTGAACATACATTTCTGTAGGCCAAGATTTCGGATTTTAAAAACATTTTTCAAGCTGTCATTATAAAGTATTCTAATTTACTGAGATAATGACTTGTGTTTTAATTGACTGTAAGCCATAATCATCAACATTAACAGAAATAAACACTTGAAATACATTACTCTGTTTGTAATGAGTCTATAATATGAGTTTCACTTTTTGCATTAAAGAACTGAAATAAATTAACGTTTTGATGATATCCTAATTTACTGAGAAGCACCTTTATATTTATATGTGAAGTTCTTAAAAAATAAATAATTTTTTGAAAAAGTACAGTAGTTTTATACACATTTAATAGTTTTTCATTCTGTTCATTAGAATCATAGAATCATAGAATCATAGAATGGTAGAGTTGGAAGGGACCTCCTGGGTCATCTGGTCCAACCCCCTGCTCAAAGCAGGATTCACTAGATCATCTCAGACAGATGTCTGTCCAGCCTCTGTTTGAAGACGTCCATTGAAGGGGAACTCACCACCTCTCGTGGCAGCCTGTTCCACTCATTAATCACCCTAACTGTCAAAAAGTTTTTTCTAATATCTAATCTGTGTCTCCTCCCATTTAGTTTCATCCCATTGCTTCTAGTCTTTCCTTGTGCAAATGAGAATAAAGATGAATCTTCTACAATGTGACAGCCCTTGACATATTTGTAGACAGCTATTAAGTCTCCTCTCAGTCTTCTTTTTTGCAAGCTAAACATTCCCAAATCCTGCAACCGTTCCTCATAGGGAACGGTTGCAGGATTTGCAGGATTGCAGGATTGCAGGATACAATTACTGTATTTGTTATTAATAAAATTATTTGTTATTTGTTATTAATAAAATTATTTGTTATTAATAAAATTAATAAAATTAATATTTCGTATTTAAAAACACCTAACAAAAAAAATGGTGTGGTTTTTGAGGGGCTGGAATGAATAAATACCATTTCAATTCATTATAATGAGGAAATTTAATTTAATATACAAACAAATTGAGTTAAGAGCTCAGTCACAGAACGAATTAAAAACTCTTAAGTCAAGGTATTACGTTACATAATTTGAAAGGAAGAAAAAGTTTTACTAAAATATAACATACATGTCTGATGGCGATGAGGATATTGAATGCTTTAGTAGCAGCGACAGAGAAAGCTCAAAAAGCAGCGACAGAGAAAGCTCAGAAATGAGCAGTCATTCTGGTCCATCCTCAAAAGCAACAAGGACGAGTACAAGAGAGGCAAATAGCGCTACTGGAGAAACGTCTCCAGATCAGGGAACAATGCCCAGTACAAACAATGCCCCTAGTACTAGTGCATGAGCGCATGGCAATGGCTTTGCCACTTTACGTAACATCGGATTCAGCTACTCCATTCATCCCCAATTTTAATGCCATTCCTGGTATAAATGTGGAGGTGGATGATTTTGGACCAGTTTATTATTTTTTTATGACAGAAAGGTTGCTAGAACATATTGTTCTGCAAAATATTTAGATTTGAGAGTCCTCAGTGGTTGATACCTTTTAATGGCTAACTGAAAAGATGGTAACAAATTGCAAGCTTTCGAGACTACTCAGGTCTCTTCATCAGGCTAGTATAACCCAAAATCTGAAGAGTCACATATTTATACACAATAAGACACACAAGAAAAAAAAATGCAACAGGTAAGACAGGTGATGAAAAGCAGAGTTATGGAAGAGATAAACAGTTCTGGCTATAAATATTTTAGCAGTTAATAGATAAGGAGTGTGAAGGTTTTATTGTCCTGTGTCCAGTGTTGTGATGACCTCACAGGTCTGAGAGTCTGAGGAACACATTCCTTAGTTGATGTAGAATGACATAAATCCATGTGACACATTCATTCCTGTTCTGAAAGTGTTAAAGGTCATCATCAGTTTATATTCTAAGACTCTTCTTTCTCTTTGAAATTTAAAGTTACCTTTTAATACTAGTAATTTCATATCTTTTATGCTGTGATCAGGGGAACAAAAATGCTTGGCTACAGGTAGATATATTTTTTCTTCTTTTATTGTGTGGCGATGATAATTCATCCTTGTTCTAAGTTTTTGCTCTGTCTCCCCTACATAAAGACCCCCAGCTGGACATTTGGTACATATAATTAAGTATACTACATTAGATGTGATACAGCTGAACGTACCTGGGATCTTATAGTCCTGATGTGAATTGGGAATCTTTATCTTGTCTGTGGTCATTATAAACGGACAGGTTTTGCATTTTTTCTGGTTGCAAGGAAAGGTACCTGTAGCTGGAGGACATGACAGGGAACTTCTGACAATGATGCTTCTTACAGAATTCATCCTCACCCACAATTACTTTGAATTTAATA
Organism: Phyllobates terribilis; assembly: GCF_046119375.1. NCBI lineage: Eukaryota > Metazoa > Chordata > Amphibia > Anura > Dendrobatidae > Phyllobates > Phyllobates terribilis. The sequence continues at coordinate 12,746,982 of NW_027362761.1, read as the reverse complement.
ACAACATATATCTACAGGAAACTGGTACAGCGATGGGAAGTAAAATGACTCCACAGTACGCAAATCTTTTCATGGCCAAGCTTGAAAGTGACTTTCTGTCCTCATTTCCCATCAGGCCTCTGGCCTACTATCGTTTCATTGACGTTATTTTAATCATCTGGACGGGGTCTGAGCAACAGCTGAAGACGTTCCATGAACACTTTAATTGATTTCATCCCACCATCAACCTAACACTCACGTACTCCTGTACTGAAATTAACTTTTTGGACACCATCATCAAGCTACAGAACAATGAAATAGAGACATCCTTGTACCGGAAACCAATCGACCGTCCTACATACCTTAAATTGGACAGTTTCCATCCAAAACACATAAAAAAAACTCTATTGTTTACAGCCAAGCCATCAGATACAATCGGATATGTTCCAACCAGATGGATAGAGACAAACACCTTGATGGCCTCAGAAAGACCTTTTTGAAACAGGGCTACCATCCAAGAACAATTGAGAACCAGATTACAAGAGCCACCAGAATATCAAGGAATCATCTCCTACATTACAAAACCAAACAAGAAAACAATCGGGTGCCTCTAGTAGTCACCTACAATCCAAATCTGGAGGCGCTAAGAAGAGCTGCACGGAAACTACAACCCTTACTACAAAAAGATGCCCGATTACAATCCATATTTCCAGACCCCCCACTTCTGTGTTTCAGGCAGCCCCCAAATCTAAGAAGCATCATTGTCAGAAGTTCCCTGTCATCTCCTCCAGCTACAGGTACCTTTCCTTGCAACCAGAAAAAATGCAAAACCTGTCCGTTTATGATGACCACAGACAAGATAAAGATTCCCAATTCACATCAGGACTATAAGATCCCAGGTACGTTCAGCTGTATCACTAATCTAATGTAGTGTACTTAATTATATGTACCAAATGTCCAGCTGGGGGTCTTTATGTAGGGGAGACAGGGCAAAAACTTAGAACAAGGATGAATCATCATCGCCACACAATTAAAGAAGAAAATATAGATCTACCTGTAGCCAAGCATTTTTATTCCCCTGATCACAGCATAAAAGATATGAAATTACTAGTATTAAAAGGTAACTTTAAATCTCAAAGAGAAAGAAGAGTCTTAGAATATAAACTGATGATGACCTTTAACACTTTCAGAGCAGGAATGAATGTGTCACATGGATTTATGTCATTCTACATCAACTAAGGAATGTGTTCCTCAGACTCTCAGACCTGTGAGGTCATCACAACACTGGACACAGGACAATAAAACCTTCACACTCCTTATCTATTAACTGCTAAAATATTTATAGCCAGAACTGTTTATCTCTTCCATAATAACTCTGCTCTTCATCACCTGTCTTACCTGTTGCATTTTTTTTTCGTGTGTGTCTTATTGTGTATAAATATGTGACTCTTCAGATTTTGTCTTATACTATGCCTGATGAAGAGACATGAGTAGTCTCGAAAGCTTGCAATTTGTTACCATCTTTTCAGTTAGCCATTAAAAGGTATCAACCACTGAGGACTCTCAAATCTAAATATTTTTCTATCTACTGGCTAACACGGTACAAGAATATATATTGTTCTGCAAACAAATTTATATGCTTCCCAATTTATCACTCAGAATCCACGATCCTATTACGCTAGGTCATATTTATGGACGCCAGCTAATCTTCCTGAAATTAAAACTTTTATGACTTACATTTGATATGGGGCTTGTAAAAAAGAACAAGCATTCGGTCCTACGGTCCATCCACCCTGTTCAAACCACCCCTTTGTTTTCTGTCACTCTTCCTAAGACCCGCTATGAAATGCTCATTACATTTCAGAATTTTAACGACAATAGTCAATACCTGCCCAGAAATACCCCAGAATATGACAGACCACATAAAATCAGAACTATCATCGAAGACTTGACAGAAAAGTTCTTAAGGCTCTACACCCCAACACATTTCTATTGAGGAGCCCCTCGTAAAATTTAAAGTAAGACTGCACCTCAAGCAATTTATTCCATCTAAGAGGGCAAGGATCGGAAAAAAACTTTATAAATAGTGCAAGAGATCAACAGGATACACATTAGAGGGAAAAGATAGCTAATTAAACCTACAAAGATGCCTTACTTATCTGGTGACATCTGGAAAAATCGTTTGGGAGCGGTTAAGTCCATTTTTACAAAAAGGCTACAATCTGTATGTGGACAATTACTACACCAGCATACCCCTATTTAAAAATCTGATTGAACTCAACATAGGGGCTTGTGGGACCATTCGTAAAATCAGTCATGGGTTTCTACAATCATTGGTCAACAAAAAGTTCCAAAAAAGGCAGTCAGGGGCTGTACGCAACGGAGAGCTGCTTGCCCTGAAGTATAAGGATAAGAAAGATATTTTTCTCCTCAGTTTGATCCACAGAGATGCCACAAGGGCTATTGTAGAACTAGGATCAACTACTCCAAGGCAAAAACCTGCGTCAGTCATTAATTACAGCACATGGGGGGTGTGGACCATACTGACCAGGTTATACAGCCAAGCCATATCAAGAAAATACTTGGTATAAAAAGTTAGTCATTTACTTGTTCAGGTGGCCATGTATTCTTTTGTGTTATACACTTTGCGGCTCTGCAAATTGAGTCCAGAAACTATTCTAGGAAAATCTATGTTCCATTAGTCAAATAGCGCTCCTTCCTTGTTCAGTACTGCCAAACAGTGCTGCACAGCCACATACTGGGTATTGCAAAAATTGCAATTAGGAATTTCTTTGTCTAGAGACTTGGAGATAACGGAGAAGTGAAACTAAAGAAAGTAAAAAGAGTAGAGCCGACCTAGACCCTAAAGCTGGGTGTCAATAGTGTTAACGTTAGCCAATTAGATGTATGTATGTTAATGCCAGCCCATATGTAGAAAGAAGCTGAGTCAATTATTTTGTTACAATGTATGACCATTAAAAACCTATATAAAGAGTGACCAATGGTGTAATAAAAGGAGTTCTGTTCTGATACTGTGTCAGTGCTGTTCTCTCTTTTTGTACATGTACCGTAGTTGGATTTTACAATTTAATTTGGAGCAGACAACATCTCAGAACGTCCCACAATACATGGCTTCGACAAAACCTGGCACAACGAAGAGGGACCCGCTAGTTGAAAGGACTGCTTGATCCAAATGTTTTGCTGGTGCCTAGACAGATTGATAACTTAGGCCACGACCCCATTACCAGTATTTGGTCAGTATTCAGTAAGTATTTTTTCTCAGGAGTGGGAGCCCAAACCAGGTGAGGAACAATCAGAAAAGGTATAATAGAAACAAGTCACCAATTCTGCATTTATCACCCACTCCTGAGAAGAAATACTGACCAAATACTGATCGTGGGGCCATGGCCTTATTCTTACACTACCTGAATTTGTCCTTCTCTCTTGGTCCCGGTGTATGTTTTCGGCAAGTGGGTCCGCAGATAACTCCATCTGTTCATAGTAAGTGGGTTCATTATTGTTAGACAAAGAACCCTGAGGAAACCTTCTGGACTGTGCTGAATTCCGGTGTTGTATGTTGTATGTGGAGTGTGGATTTGGCATTTTACTGGTCATCTGTCGATGGGGTTGGATTGTAGCGATTAGCCGATTGTACCCAGTGAAGTCAAAGTTGGTTCTTGTTGGCAGCAGCCTATTGTAGTGGTAAGGAAATCTATATGGTTCCAGCTCTTAGACGTATGGGCTGATGTTTTTTGTCTGGTTATACCATACAGACCAAAAGTTTGGACACACCTTCTCATTTAAAGATTTTTCTGTATTTTCATGACTATGAAAATTGTACATTCACACCGAAGGCATCAAAACTATGAATTAACACATGTGGAATTATATACTTAACAAAAAAGTGTGAAACAACTGAAAATATGTCTTATATTCTAGGTTCTTCAAAGTAGCCACCTTTTGCTTTGATGACTGCTTTGACAACTCTTGGCATTCTCTTGATGAGCTTCAAGAGGTAGTCACCGGAAATGGTTTTCACTTAACAGGTGTGCCCTGTCAGGTTTAATAAGTGGGATTTCTTGCCTTATAAATGGGGTTGGGACCATCATATGTGTTGTGCAGAAGTCTGGTGGATACACAGCTGATAGTCCTACTGAATAGACTGTTAGAATTTGTATTATGGCAAGAAAAAAGCAGCTAAGTAAAGAAAAACGAGTGGCCATCATTACTTTAAGAAATGAAGGTCAGTCAGTGCGAAAAATTGGGAAAACTTTGAAAGTGTCCCCAAGTGCAGTTGCAAAAACCATCAAGCGCTACAAAGAAACTGGCTCACATGAGGACCGCCCCAGGAAAGGAAGACCAAGAGTCACCTCTGCTTCTGAGGAAAAGTTTGTCCAAGTCACCAGACTCAGAAATCGCAGGTTAACAGTAGCTCAGATTAGAGACCAGGTCAATGCCACACAGAGTTCTAGCAGCAGACACATCTCTTCAACAACTGTTAAGAGGAGACTTTGTGTAGCAGGCCTTCATGGTGAAATAGCTGCTAGGAAACCACTGTTAAGGACAGGCAACAAGCAGAAGAGACTTGTTTGGGCTAAAGAACACAAAGAATGGACATTAGACCAGTGGTAATCTGTGCTTTGGTCTGATAAGTCCAAATTTGAGATCTTTGGTTCCAACCACCGTGTCTTTGTGCGACGCAGAAAAGGTGAACGGATGGACTCTACATGCCTGGTTCCCACTGTGAAGCATGGAGGAGGAGGTGTGATGGTGTGGGGGTGCTTTGCTGGTGACTCTGTTGGGGATTTATTCAAAATTGAAGGCATACTGAACCAGCATGGCTACCACAGCATCTTGCAGCGGCATGCTATTCCATCCGGTTTGGACCGCAGAGTGAAGGCAAAAGGGCCAACAAGTGCTAAGCATCTCTGGGAACTCCTTCAAGATTGTTGGAAGACCATTTCCAGTGACTACCTCTTGAAGCTCATCAAGAGAATGCCAAGAGTGTGCAAAGCAGTCAGCAAAGCAAAAGGTGGCTACTTTGAAGAACCTAGAATATAAGACATATTTTAGTTGTTTCACACTTTTTTGTAACGTATATAATTCCACATGTGTTAATTCATAGTTTTGATGCCTTCAGCGTGAATGTACAATTTTCATAGTCATGAAAATAAAGAAAAATCTTTAAATGAGAAGGTGTGTCCAAACTTTTGGTCTGTACTGTGTATAAATCAGGCATGGAGTGATAGAGTAAGAGACCATAGTGAAAGGTAAGAGTCCCCACTGGTTTACCTCTCTATTCCATTATTCCTGTTGAAAGACAGAAGATGGGTAATCTGTCCACTAAGACAAATTAAGCAAGGTAGAGGTACTGTTGAATTGGTGAAAGACAAAGAAGGGAAAAAATGTGTGCTGAAAATGCATAGGGTTTGTTCAGAGTCTATTTGTCCACCGGGTTACAGACTTATTGAACATTTCTAGAAAAATGTGATGAAGCAAAAGAGAGGATGTTTAAATGATGCTGGCTTGTTAGAGCAGGCTGAGATATGGTGGAAACCTCTAAATGTGTAACTAGAGCCGAGTTGAAGGAACAAAAACATGGTGATAAGTTTTTGTATGTTAAAGTTATAACAAAGGTGGCATTGATCCCAATACTGCTCTAAGATTGACTCCACCTCCTTTTACCATCCTTGAAGGATGGACATGTGTTTGTAGGAATCAGAACCCAGATTGGGTAGAGACCTGCAGTGTAAGTGGTGCCGCCTGTCAGCACATAGAAACTGATAAATCTTTTACTCCTAAGACAGGATTGTATCCCTTGTTATCGCCTCGCAATCCATTTGCATACAGTCATGGCCAAAAGTATTGCGAATGAGACAAATAGTAATTTTTCCAAAGTTTACTGCTTCATTTTTTGTAATGGCAATTTGCATATACTCCTGAATGTCAAGGAGTGATCAGCTTAACAGCAATTACTGTACTTGCAAAGTCAATATTTGCCCAGAAAATGAACTTTAACCCCCAAAACACATTTCAACATCATTGCAGTCCTGCCTTAAAAGGAGCAGCTAACATCGTTTTAGTGATTGATCCATTAACACAGGTGTGGGTGTTGATGAGGACAGGGCTGGCGATCAATCAGTCATGATTAAGTAAGAATGACATCACTGGACACTTTAAAAGGAGGCTGGTTCTTGGTATCATTGTTTCTCTTCAGTTAACCATGGTTATCTCTAAAGAAACACGTGCAGCCATCATTGCACTGCACAAAAATGGCCTAACAGGGAAGAGTATCGCAGCTAGAAAGATTGCACCTCAGTCAACAATCTATCGCATCATCAAGAACTTCAAGGAGAGAGCTTCCATTGTTGTCAAAAAGGCTCCAGGGCGCCCAAGAAAGACCAGCAAGCGCCAGGACCGTATCTTAAAACTGTTTCAGCTGCGGGATCGGACTACCAGCAGTGCCGAGCTTGCTCAGGAATGGTAGCAGGCTGGTGTGAGTGCTTCTGCACGCACTGTGAGGCGGAGACTCTTTGAGCAAGGGCTGGTTTCAAGGAGGGCAGCAAAGAAGCCACTTCTCTCCAGAAAAAAACATCAGGGACCGACTGATATTCTGCAAAAGGTACAGGGAGTGGACTGCTGAGGACTGGGGCAAAGTCATTTTCTCTGATGAATCCCCTTTTCGATTGTTTGGGACATCTGGAAAACAGCTTATTCGGAGAAGAAGAGGTGAGCGCTACCACCTGTCTTGTCTCATGCCAACTGTAAAGCATCCTGAAACCATTCATGTGTGGGGTTGCTTCTCAGCCAAGGGAATCGGCTCACTCACAGTCTTGCCTAAAAACACAGCCATGAATAAAGAATGGTACCAGAATGTCCTCCAAGACCAACTTCTCCCAACCGTCCAAGAGCAGTTTGGTGCCCAACAATGCCTTTTCCAGCATGATGGAGCACCTTGCCATAAAGCAAAGGTGATAACTAAATGGCTCATGGAACAAAACATAGAGATTTTGGGTCCATGGCCTGGAAACTCCCCAGATCTTAATCCCATTGAGAACTTGTGGTCAATCATCAAAAGACGGGTGGACAAACAAAAACCAACAAATTCTGGCAAAATGCAAGCATTGATTATGCAAGAATGGACTGCTATCAGTCAGGATTTGGTCCAAAAGTTGATTGAGAACATGCCAGGGAGAATTACAGAGGTCTTGAAGAAGAAGGGGCAACACTGCAAATATTGACTTGCTGCATTAACTCATTCTAACTGTCAATATAACCTATTGGTACTCATAATATGATTGCAATTATATTTCTGTATGTGATATAAACATCAGACAAACACTAATAAAAACCAGAGGCCAGCAGATCATGTGAAAATATAATTTTGGTGTCATTCTCAAAACTTTTGGCCATGACTGTACTATAAGCCCACAGAACCCAGTCAAGCCAGTGTTGCCCTTCCTGGCCAGTGCCCCAAGTGCTGCGCCCCCACAAGTCTCGTCCATGCCCCTAATGAATATCATGCCTGCCCTGCCCTCCAGCTCCTCCCATGACACAACCCAAATGCATACAGCAGTTATACGTCGGTCTTAAACTGCCATCCGAGACCCACTAGAACAGTTACTCAGTCAAGGTGGGCAGCTCACCTCAACTCTGTTGCTCACCCCCAGCGCTCATCCAGACTGCAACCACCAGACCTCATACCCTAGTTTAGGGGACCTGTTACTGTAGAGCCCCAGGAGGGTGTGTGCATTCCCTGGAATCCTAGTGAAATGCTGGCTATGATGAGTAGAACGCCACACCCTGAAATGTTTCCCATGTCATTTGTTAGACAGGTCGAGAAAATTAAAAAGGCCTTCTCCTGGTGTTGGCAGGATTTAGAGGGCTCGGTGTCAGCAAAGGCAGGGTATACTTTTTACCCCCTTGTGGCGGGGGATATATGGGCCCTACCCGTAGATGATACTACTTCCCCGAATCCAGTGAAGTATGTGAGAAAACTCACACAGTGGGGGCAGGCCAGGTTAACTTCCCAGTCAGCCACCATTCACGATATTCAACAGGATGATACAGAGTCAGTAGAAAAATATTATACCCAGCTCTGGCAAAGATGGCAGGACTTAGGATACGAGAATCGTCCGAGGTTCACACCCGTTTATGGTCCTGTGCCTTTGTGGAAGGTTTAATAGTGTCCCGCCAGGAGTACACGACCATGTTCCCGGCCGTGATACTCCCAGTTGCCAAGGGTGTGGAAGCAACCAATGCCCTGAATAAGGCAAAAACTCGGTCCAGAGCCCCTCTTATGTACGGCCAGACCCAACAAGGGGACCAAACCAGGCAAGAACGAAGAAACGTCACATGTTGGAATTGTTGAAAGCCTGGACACATAAGGAGAAATTGCAGGCTCCCTCCTAGACCCAGAGGAGAGCATTATAACCCCCCGTCCTCCCACTTCTCCAGCAGGGGAGTCAGGGTCTCACTAGGAAAATGGCAAACCAGAGTCAGTACCTGTGTGTGTAAAGTACATCAGTAATTTTGGTCCCGCACCCTTTACCTCCATTTCAATTGTGGGCAGTGATCCCTTGCCTTTTTCATTGACACTGGTGCAGCCAAAACAGTAGTATGCAGGAAAGATTTAGGTGCAAGCTGCCTCTCCAAGCAGTCTCTTCCTTATGTTGGGGTAGAAGCAAAAACCATTAACCCACTGACACGCGCCATTACAGTTTCTTTCCAAACCAATAAGTCCACCCTTAAGAGACTCCTAGTCAGTAACATCGCCCCTGTGAATCTTCTTGGGGCTGACCTACTGCAAAAGATAAGTGCCAACATACAGTATCTGGAGGATGGTACTGTGCACCTCTCTGGTACCCTAAAAAATGAGATTTGCCTACTGGCTGCCTACGATTATAACCCTTGATCCATGTTTATCACAGTATGCTCCGAGGAGGAGACAGCCTAGTTTGTCTGCTATACCAGAATACCTCTGGTCCAATGGGTCAGCAGATGTAGGCCGCCTGTCTGTGCCCCCTGTTAGAGTTGACCTAAAGCCTGGAGCCCCTGTGCCAAGGAAGCCACAGTACCCATTGAATATGGCACAGGCAGATGCAATATCCAAGACAGTGAAGGAGTTTTTAGAAAAAGGGGTTATTGTTGAAATTACATCACCATGCAATACCCACTATTCCCGGTCAAGAAAAAGGTAGAAAAAGGTCAATCTGCCCAGTACTGCATGGTCCATGGCTTGTGGGCTGTTAATGAGGCCACTGGCCTCAAAGTGCCCATTATGCATAACCCGCATACCCTGCTGGCACAGATCGCTCACACGGCCACACATTTCACAGTCATTGATTTAGCCAATGCTTTCTTCTCAGTACCACTTCACCCCGATTCTTGGTATTTGTTTGCCTTCACACACCAGAGAAAACAGTATGCCTGGGTGGTACTCCCCCAAGGTGCCCAAAATTCACCCATCCAAAACATGGCCGCCATGTCTTCAGTTCTAGAGGACAGGTAAAGACCATCTGACCAGGCAGTCCTTCTCCAGTATGTCAATAACTTACTCCTTTGCTGCCCCAGTAAAGAGGACAGTATTGAAAACAGACAGTGGCTGCAAAGCTTCTAAAAGGAAACTCCAGTTTTGCTGTACAACTGTCAAGTTTTTGGGCCACTGTATTTCAACGGGGGTGAAGCACCTTACTACAGACAGAAAGAAGGCTATTGAGATGCTCATTAGTGTTGATCGAATGTGCTTGGATAAGGTGTTATCCGAGCACGCTCAGGTGCTAACAGAGTATCTTTGGCGTCCTCAAAAAATATGTTTGCGCAGCTGCGGCTGCATGTCTCGTGGCTGTTAGACAATCCTTGCATGTAGTTGCGGCTGCGTGAGACATGCAGCCGAGGTGACACGAACATAGTTTTCGAGGATGCCGTAGATACTCTGTTAGCACCCGAGCATGCTCGGATAACACCTTATCCAAGCACATTCGCTCAACACTAATGCCTTCCAATCCTGCAGCCCTGAGAACTTTCCTTGGCCTTGTCTCATATTGCCGCTCATGGGTTAGAAATGCCTCGGCCCTTATGCAGCCACTGTAGGATTGCCTATCTACCCAGCCTTTCCAACTGACGTCTGAAGTCCTAGAAAACGTATATACCCTTAAACTATTGCTTCCGCCCCAGCCTTAGGCCTACTAGACTACTGAAAACCTTTCAGGCCACAGAGACTAGACCTGTTGCTGGATTGCACCCTATGATAGTGAAAGATGGCGAGTACTATGACCAACTGTTGGTAGCTAACTATGAGAAGCACATGAATTTGGCACCCGTATAGTTTCCTTGCTTCTTGTGGCTTGTGTGTTTCCATCTGATGGTGTGACAGGCACACCAATCCAGAGAATCCGGTGAAGCAGTGTATGAAGACCGGCTTCTTCTATTAGGGTAGGAGAATGTATCTGGGGTAGTCTATAGACGTGCACTCCTGCTAGAATAGCCACCAACTGCCACAAGAGAAGGGAATTGTGGGAGCAGGATTTATGTATGTGCATATCCTTACTTGCAAAATGGAGTCTATGTTTAGATAAGAAGGGTCTTAGGAATTTCTTTGTCTAGAGACTTGGAGATAATGGAGAAGTGAAACTAAAGAAAGTAAAAAGAGTAGAGCCACACCTAGACCCTAAAGCTGTCCGGTCAAAAGTGATGTCTGCAGCCACTCTGTGTGACTGTAGACTTATGAATACCCCCAGCGCAGTTACTGTGCGCTGCGGGAATTCTCCGGTATGAGACCCAGTTACGGAGGGTATGTGTTATACATACCCCCGGTCAGTGGGTGCGGCCTCGCTCTCCATACACTTGTATGGCTCCAACACGAGAGATGTCAATTGAAACAAAGGAGAGGATTATCGAACTCTTAAAAAAAAGTAAATCATCACGCAATGTTGCAAAAGATGTTGGTTGTTCACAGTCAGCTGTGTCTAAAATATGAACCAAATACAAAAAAACATGAGAAGGTTGTTAAAGGAAAACATACTAGTAGACATCAAAGCGTCAAGACCGGAAACTTAAAGCAATATGTCTCCAAAACAGGAAATGCACAACAAAACAAATGAGGAACGAATGGGAGGAAACTGGAGTCAATGTCTGTGACCGAACTGTAAGAAACCGCCTAAAGGAAATGGGATTTACATACAGAAAAGCTAAACATAAGCCATCATTAACACCTAAACAGAAAAAAACAAGGTTACAATGGGCTAAGGAAAAGCAATCGTGGACTGTGGATGACTGGATGAAAGTCATATTCAGTGATGAATCGCGAATCTGCATTGGGCAAGGTGATGATGCTGGAACTTTTGTTTGGTGCCGTTCCAATGAGATTTATAAAGATGACTGCATGAAGAGAACATGCAAATTTCCACAGTCATTGATGATATGGGGCTGCATGTCAGGTAAAGGCACTGGGGAGATGGCTGTCATTACATCTTCAATAAATGCCCAAGTTTACATTGATATTTTGGACAGTTTTCTTATCCCATCAATTGAAAGGATGTTTGGGGATGATGACATCATTTTTCAAGATGATAATGCATCATGCCATAGAGCAAAAACTGTGAAAACATTCTGTGGCACCCTGCTGTTCACAGGTACCACAGGACCCAGGGTGCATGGACGGACTTCTCCACAAGAGGCCCTCACTACATACAAACACCTCCACCCTTCCACCTCATACCACCAGAGGGAGCCCGTTAGGAATATATATATGGAGGGTGGAGCCAGGCAATCAGTCAGAAGAGAGAGTCAGTCAGACAGAGCCAGAGAGTCTGAGAGCGTGCTGATGCTGAGAGCAGCGAAGACGCAGCGCTTCTGCTGCTGAGTTCTGAGGGCCCCCAAGTGTGGCCGAAGGCAGAGGAGAGAGGAGAGAGGAGTTGAAGGGGGCAGAGGAGCATCATAGGCTCACCCCGAACATACAAACCAGACACCGGGTCTGCGCCTACAGGGTCCTTTATACCCAGTAGGGATCACCGGCATTCCAGGAGGACTACAAGTCCCTGGCAGACCTGAAGCCTAACCCATTACAGGACCAGGAACCACGAAGGCCCCGGCGACCAGGGATAGTGGTTGCCAGCAGAAGGTCCCACTACCAAGCGACAGGTGAAGGAACAGCACGACACATAAGCTAGGCCCAGTTGCAGGCTGGCCAGGAGCATACAGAGAGGCAGACACGGACCAGGAGGCCTTATACCCACTCACTGGGGAGAAGTCCTGAAGTGCACCCATCCTACTGAGTACCCTGGACCGTTCCTGACATCCGCACCAGTAAAGGTATTGAAGCGAATCCCCTGTCTCTGTCAGTTACTCCTGCTGCGCCATCCCGCCTGCACTACAAGCCCCAGCATCACCACCCACCATCAAACTCCACACTGCCACGGGGGCCCGCTCCGCCTGTGGGGAGCAGAAACATCCCAGCTGCCAACCCATCACCCCCCCGAAGGTCTGCAGCAGCGCTGGTAATCCTTACCAGGTACCACAGGTGGCGTCACAAACTATTTACTTTATTTTTATTTCTATTCAAGTTCCAATCCCCTTTTTCAAGAGTGATCCCAGGGTACGGGCCCGGGAGCCGACCACCGTGACATCCCCAAACCAGGCAAAGGCCCGGGTACCGAGTCGTCCCCATCCCCTGGGTGCGTCAATTCCTTGAAAGAAGACACATAAGGTCAATGTCATGGCCTGCAAATAGACTGGATCTCAATCCAATTGAAAATCTTTGGTGGAAGTTGAAGTTGAAAAAAATGGTCCATGACAAGGCTCCAACCTGCAAAGCGATCTGGCAACAGCAATCAGAGAAAGTTGGAGCCAAATTGATGAAGTGTACTGTTTGTCACTCATTAAGTCCATGCCTCAGAGCCTGCAAGCTGTTATTAAAGCCAGAGGTGGTGCAACAAAATACTAGTGATGTATTGGAGTGTTCTTTTGTGTGCTTGTTTTTCATGATTCCATAATTTTTTCCTCAGAATTGAGTGATTCCATTATTTTTTTCCTCTGCTTGGTCTGAAAAAAATTACCCTTACTGAGTACCACATTTTTTATCTTGATTTCTTTTAGTGTTTCTTAAAGCCATAAAGTTGCCATTTGAAATGACTTTAGTTTTGTGCCATGTCTGTGATCTGCTTTTTTCATCAACATAAAACAACTGAATGAACATCCTCTGAGCCCGGTGATTCCATAATTTTTGACAGGGGTTGTATATATGGCGCAGTGATTATGCGGGTTCACGCTAAGCGTTGCTGCGATCACATGCGGTGTCAGCTCTATGTGAGCAATGCCCACGATCAGTGCTAGCACCGATCACGGGTGTTTAACCCCTGGCATGCCGCTGTCAATAGTGACAGCGACATCACGGGGCATCGCAGAGGGATTGAGCTCCCATCACCACAACGTGATTGCGCTGTGCTGATGGTCTTCATGGAGACCCCGGGTCCCAGTATGGCTGCATTGCAGAGTATGAGATCGCTGAGATGACAGTGTAAAGATGATGTCCCATCCTGAGACAATGTGAAAAAGTAAAAAATGAAAAAAAGGTTAATAAATTGCAAAAATCTAAAAAAAAAATACCCCCCCCCCCCAAAAAAAAATTGATCCAATAAATACATTTATGTAAAAAAATGAACTTAATTTGGTATCGCCATAACTGGAACAGGCCGACCTGTAAAACTGTCCCACCAGTTAACCCCTTCAGTGAACACTGTAAAAAGAAAAAAAACACACGAGGCAAAAAAACTATGTTTCATCATCATACCGCCAAACAAAAACCACATTAAATGCGATCAAACAGATGAATGCCAATAAAAACGGTACCGCTGAAAACGTCATCTTGTCCCGAAAAAAACAAGCCGCCATAAAGCTCTGTCAGAGTAAAAATAAAAAAAGATATAGCTCTCAGAATAAAGCGATGCAAAAATAATTATTTTTTCTATAAAATAATTTTTATTGTGTAAAAGCCCCAAAACATAAAAAAGATATAAATGTGGTATCGCTGTTATCGTACTGACCCGAAGAATAAAGCTGCCTTATCAATTCTATCACATGCTGAACGGCATAAAAAAACAAACAATTTCTGAATTGGTGTTTGTTCATTCTGCCTCTCAAACATCGGAAAATAAAGCGATCAAAAATGTCATGTGCCCGGAAATGGTACCAATAAAAACATCAACTTGTCCAGCAAGAAACAAGTTCTCACATGACTTTCAGCCGAAATATGGAAAAATTATAGCTATCAAAATATGGTGATATAAAAACTAGTTTTGGCAAAAAAAAACTTTTAGTGTGTGACAGCAGCCAAACATAAAAACACGTTAGAAATCTGGTATTGCTGTAATTGCACCGACCCGAAGAATAAAGTCATCTAATCACTTATACCGCACGAGAAACGGCGTAAAAAAAATAAATAAAACCAATTCTTCACCTGCTGTTGATTTGTTCATTCTGCCTCTGTCACGCAAGGTGTGGGAAAGACTAAGTGCAACACGAAGGGAAGAGGGGGAGGAAGCCCAGACACTAGGGAAAAGGGAAGTGGAGACCCCTAGGCAGATCTAATATCACCCTGCCTACCCTACTGTCCCTATATAGGTTACACACCTATCGCCGAGCAGGACCCTAAACCCTGGATGACCCTAGAGCTTGGCACTAGATAGGGAGGGGGAGGGGTGAGCACTGGTTAGGCCCCACTACTAAATAAAGACAACAAGGTAGACAAACAAAGGGGATAAACTTGGCTTGAGCAGACACCAGAGGAGTAACGCCAACTGTCCTCCAAGGGCACCAGAGGAGAAGCTAGCCGACTGCTAGTGCTCCAAGCCTGTACATAGAAGTATTACTGGCAATTCCCTGGAGCAAACTGAGTGTTTTTAACTCCCAGGCAAGCGTGTGTCAATCAGTAGTAGGAGGGAGGTTGCCGCTGAGTCCTAAAGGCAGAAGGATTAAGAAGGCATCTGTAATGCCAAGCACAGTGACCTTCTACAGCTAGATCCAGAGCGACTGTCTATTACACCTGACACACCCTTGACAACCTCCCAAAGATCACAGTAAGGCTCGGATCACATTTATACTGCGCTCTACGCTGAGTGCTTACACCGGGGTTTCCATGTAAATCTCTGAAATAATTGATTCAGACCAAACCCCCAGCAGAAGATTCCCTATAATGAGGTAGATGGGGGCACTGTGGACGCAGTCTGACCTATGATCCGGCAGTGTCCGTCTTATTAGGCGTGCATAAAAGTCCGGTCGGCCACAGTTTTGAGCACTTCTGAAAAGAAGGACAATGCTGAACAGAGGCCAGACGCAGTCCAGAGTAACTCTGAAGACTCATTATAGGCAGATAAGTGGGGGGGGGGGGGGGGGGGGCTGATGAAAGCTCAGAACAGGTCAGATCAGCAACGCGCTGTTTTTTTTTTCCTTTCCTGTAGGCGGTAACTTTAAGTCAGGAAAGCGCAGCTAGCCAATCAGAGCACAGGAAGCATCCACAGTGTCCCAGACACAAAGGCTTCTGCAATTGGCTGTTGAAATCACATGTCCTCTCCATATAAAAACCGACCATGTTCCCTCAGCGCCATTTTATGCATGTCACAGAAGGAGATAGACGCTGCTCTGTGTGCGCTGTCCTGTGTAATTAGAGATATTAGCTAGATAGATGGGCGCTTCTGTGGAAGTCAGATAGTGTAGATAAGTCCTGTGCTGTGTACCTGTTCAATCGACCTTGCAGCCTTTTTTTTTGTTTTTGTGCAATTACTGAGATTCTCACAGAAAGAGCAGGGTCTATGGCTCAGAACAGTGCTGTGAATCGGTTGTACTGTGCTCCATGCAGACCTTCAATCTATTTTTGCACTTGCTAATGTGATAAAGCAAGCCCGTGTAGGCCACTTTTTGATTTTGTGGGGTTGAAATTCAGCTATCTGCAGAGCTTGTCAGTGCAGAGCTTCTGAGTGCAGAGCACAAAAAACTTTTTTTTCATTTGCTAATATGATAGTGCAAGCTGTGTTAGCCCAGTTTGTCATTTTTTGGTGGATGAACTTCAGCTTTATGCACAGTAAAACAAATATTTTTTTTGCTGTTGCTAGCCACAGGCCACCAAAGATTTTTTTGTGTCGCAGACGTGTTACACTCTGCTATAAGCCACCTAGTGCTTTTAGTGGTGGTGATATTCACTTGTACTCAGAGCTTTTCAAAAATTTAGCTGTTGCTAAAGTTATACAGCAGCCTAGATCTGAGTTTGAAATAGTTTGGAGAATATCTCCTATGTTATACAGGCGTCATCCACAGTTAAAAAATACTTTGTTCGGTTCCTAACGTTATACAGCAGGGACATCTCAGTTTGAAATAGTTTGGAGAATAACTCCTATGTTATACAGGCGTCATCCACAGTAAAAAAAAATACTTTGTTCGGTTTTTAACACTATACAGCAGGAACATCTCAGTTTGAAATAGTTTGGAGAAAATCACCTAGGTTATATAGGCCTCATCCACAGTAAAAAAAAAAATACTTTGTTCGGTTAGTAACGTTATACAGCAAACCATATCTTACCTTGTCATTTAGTCCTGCTGAAATTCAGGCGTGTGCAGAGCTGCTGCAGAGGAAAAAATCTATTTTTGTTTTGCTAATAGCGTGCTCTTACTATAGTATCTGAGTAACATGAGTGGGAAAAAGAGAGGTCGTGGTGGGGAATAGGCTTGGTATTCAAGGTATACGTGGGGTAGGTGGTAATGTTAGTGAAAGCACTAGTGAACCAACACCATCATGTCCTATCCAAAGACAACTGACAACTTCTGTTACTGGACGGGCTACTCCACTCCCTTTCTTTGGCAGCTGCACAGCGATACGCCTTGTTGATAAGGGCCAGAAAAAGCAGGTTCTCCAGTGGATGGCAAACGCTGCTTCAAGTGGCCTCTCCTCTTCTTCCTCCACCTCAACATCACACACAGTACAGTCCACTGAGGTGGCACCCCAATTACCCTTGCTTCCTCCGTGTCACAACTGTCCAAACGCCCAACTGACTGTAGCGAACCACAGATGGACCAGTCTGTAGAACTGTTCACCCATTCTATACCATGAGCATCAGAAGTGTACTCCAAACATTCAAAGAGTAAAGAAGAGGAGGAAAGCATCTGCACCAATTTTTTTTTACGTTGGATTCGGGGCAGGACAGAGTAGGATCCGAGCAGGTTGCTGACTCTCGTCACCAGACGTTAACCACCGGGGAGGGAGGTGATCCTGATGAGACTCAGATACCTGAGGCTCATGTGGACTGTACTGTGCTGTCAGGCCAATAAGAGGAGAAGGGTCACTCTGTGGGCGAGGAATGGGATAATGTAACGGGTCTGGGAGGCGGAACCTCTGAGCTACTATACAAGGGGGCGGTCCTTGTAAGGGAGCGGGTGGCGACCAGGCAGGCAGTCACAGCAGGTGACCGGGACAGTCTCTGGAAGAACGGGCAGGAGGTCACGGCAAGTGACCGGGGCAGTCTCTGGATGAACGGGCAGATGGTCACGGCAAGTGACCGGGGCAGTCTCTGGGTAAAGGGTTGGTACGACCTGTGGCGGCTGATGGTAGACGTGAGCTCCCAGGTGAGCAGGCGAGAGTCTCTGGATAAACGGGTGGTCACAGCATGTGACGGCGGAGCCTCCAGGAAGACCAACAGACAGGCGGCAGATGAGCGCTCCCAGGTGAGCGGGCAGAAGTCTCTGGACAGGCGGGTGGTCACAGCACGTGACGGCAGAGCCTCCAGGTAGGCTAGCAGACAGGCAGCAGATGAGCGCTCCCAGGTGAGCGGGCAGGAGTCACTGGACAGGCAGGTGGTCACAGCACGTGACGGCGGAGCCTCCAGGTAGGCTAGCAGGCAGGTAGCAGATGTGCGCTCCCAGGTGAGCGGGCAAGCTGGTCCATAGACAGACTGACAGGAGTTGGAAGGCAGACCGTCGGACCTCAGGCAAGCAGGCAGGTAGCTGATGTGCGCTCCCAGGTGAGCGGGCAAGCTGGTCCTTAGACAGACTGACAGGAGTTGTAAGGCAGACCGTCGGACCTCAGGCTAGCAGGCAGGTAGCAGAATATCAGGCAGGAATAAGACAGCAAGCTGGCAGGAATCTGGCAGGTATCTGGCAGGTAACTGGCAACGGGACCTGAGGGCTGAAGCAGAGTAGTGAACAGTGCAACAACATTGCTCGGGCACCTCCATTTTGGAGGAGGTGCCTTATATATGGTGAAGTCCTCCGGCCATTGGCCGGGGACTCCTTAGGACGGCGCGCGCGGCCCCTTTAAGAGGGAGGGAGAGCGCGCGCGCGCGCCCTAAGCACAGTGGCCGGGAAGGAGCGCGCGCTGCCAGCAGAGCGGGAGGAGGACGCCGGGCACGGAGCAGAGAGGTGAGGGGAACAGCGTCCCTGCCTAGCAGAGGGCAGGGACGCCGGCGCTACAGTACCCCCCCCTTTAGGCCCCCCCTTTTTTAGGCCAGACAGAAATTTAGCAAGGATAAGAGGGGCATGGATGTTCTCCCGGGGCTCCCACGTTCTCTCCTCAGGACCAAACCCCTTCCAATCTACTAGAAAAAAGGTCTTTCCTCTTACCCTTTTGGTGGCAAGAATGTTCTCTACCTCAAACTCGTCCTCAGCAGAAACCGGAGCAGGAGGCGTACCTGTAGACTTGGAAAAAGAGTTAAGTACCACAGGTTTGAGGAGAGATACATGGAAGGAGTTAGGGATCCGTAAGTTGGCCGGGAGTTTCAATTTATAGGCCACCTGGTTGATCTGACTGATGACCTCCAGAGGACCGATGAACCGAGGCCCTAACTTGTAAGAAGGTATCTTGAGTCGGACATATTTAGATGAGAGCCAGACTTTATCTCCAGGACGAAATTGTGGAGGATCCAGGCGTTTTTTGTCAGCGTGTCTTTTCATCCGTTCGGACGACTGAAGGAGTGCGGATCGGGTACTCTCCCAAATGGAGGAAAATTTGCTAACGAGAGATTCCGCAGCCGGGTTGTCCACAGAGGTGGAGACAGGAAAAGGAATCCGAGGATGCTGACCGAAGACTACAAAAAACGGGGATTTGGAGGAGGATTCGCTCTCGTGATTGTTATAAGAGAACTCGGCCCATGGTAGGAGATCCACCCAGTCTGAATGATGGGCATTAACGAAGTGCCGGAGGTAACTGGTCAGGTTCTGATTGATCCGCTCCACTTGACCATTGGACTGTGGGTGGTAAGCGGAAGAGAAGTCCAGGGTGACGTCTAGCAGTTTACAAGTGGCTCTCCAGAAGCGTGAGGTGAACTGTACCCCACGATCCGACACGATGTAGAGGGGCAGGCCATGAAGACGAAAGATGTGACGAATAAAGTCTTTAGCTAGCTCGGGTGCAGACGGGAGGCCTGGCAGGGGAACGAAATGAGCCATCTTGGAGAAGCGGTCAGCGACCACCCAAATGACCGTACAACCGGCAGAGACTGGGAGGTCTGTTATAAAGTCCATTGCTATATGCTGCCAGGGGGCAGCAGGTACAGAAAGCTGAAGGAGGCGACCGGCTGGCAGATGTCTCGGAACCTTGTTGCGGGCGCAGGACACACAGGCAGAAACAAAGTCTATTACGTCCTTGTGCAGGGTAGGCCACCAGTAGTGCCGGGTAATAAGCTGGAGGGTCTTTTTCTGACCGGCGTGGCCAGCCAGTTTAGACGAGTGACCCCAGTGAAGGATCTTCTCCCGATCAGGTACTGATACGAACGTCTTTCCGGGAGGGAGACGATTTAGACTCACGGGAGCCACCTGCATTACTCTGGCGGGATCGATGATGTGTTTCGGATCTTCCTCGAGATCAGACACCAGAAAGGATCGAGACAAGGCGTCCGCCTTGACGTTTTTGTCAGCCGGGCGAAAATGAAGAACAAAATCAAAGCGAGCAAAAAACAAGGACCACCGGGCTTGGCGCGGGTTAAGTCTCTGGGCATGCTGGAGGTAAGCCAAGTTCTTGTGGTCAGTGTAAATTATTACCGGGTGAAGAGCCCCCTCGAGCAGGTAACGCCACTCCTCCAATGCCAATTTGATGGCCAATAACTCTCGGTCTCCTATAGAATAATTGCGCTCTGAGGAGGAGAAGAGTTTAGAGAAGAAGCCGCAAGTTACCATCCTCCCGGAAGATGATTTTTGAGTAAGTACCGCTCCGGCTCCAGAGGAGGAGGCGTCAACTTCCAGGAAGAACTGCTTGTTGCCGTCCGGGCGATGCAGCACCGGGGCGGAAGAGAAGGCCTGTTTTAAGGAAAGAAAGGCCTCCTCTGCTTCGGGCGGCCACTCTTTGGGATTAGTACCCTTACGGGTGAGCGCGGAAATTGGGGCAGTACGGGAAGAGAAGTGTGGTATGAAGAGGCGGTAGTAGTTGGCGAAGCCCAGGAACCGCTGAATGGCCTTCAACCCCTCCGGTCGAGGCCATTTCTCGATGGCAGACAGTTTCTCTGGATCCATTCGTAGGCCGGTCTGAGAAATAATGTAGCCCAAAAACGGAAGCGAGGTCTGCTCAAAGAGGCACTTCTCGTATTTAGCGAAGAGGTGATTCTTCCTGAGCCTTAGCAGGACCTGACGAACGTCCCTCCGGTGAGTCTGGAGATCCGGAGAGAAGACCAAGATGTCGTCCAGGTACACCACTACGCAGGAGTAGAGAAGGTCCCGGAAGATGTCATTGACCAACTCTTGAAAGACGGCAGGAGCGTTACAGAGACCAAAGGGCATTACCAGATATTCATAGTGGCCGTCCCGGGTGTTGAATGCCGTCTTCCATTCATTCCCCTGACGGATACGAACCAGGTTGTACGCCCCACGGAGGTCCAGTTTGGTGAAGATTCTAGCCCTCCTCAGACGATCAAATAACTCCGGAATGAGCGGAAGGGGTACTTATTCTTCACCGTGATCTGGTTAAGGCCTCTATAGTCTATACAGGGACGGAGAGAGCCGTCCTTCTTTTTGACGAAAAAGAAGCCTGCTCCCGCCGGGGAGGTAGATTTCCGGATGAATCCCCTGGCCAGATTCTCCTCAATATATTCGGACATCGACCGGATCTCAGCAGCGGATAATGGATAAATACGCCCACAGGGAGGAGTAGTACCGGGTAACAGGTCGATAGGGCAGTCGTATGGTCTATGAGGGGGTAGTGTCTCTGCCTCCTTTTTATTAAAGACATCAGCATAAGACCAATAAGGAATCGGAAGTCCAGGTAGATTAGCTGGGGTAGGAGAAGGACGGACGGGATGGACGGGAACCAGACAGGTCTTATGGCAGTCCTGTCCCCAGCGAAGGACTTCTCCGGTCTGCCAGTCAAGCACGGGTGCATGTCTCTGGAGCCAAGGTAGACCTAGCAAGAGGGCGTGAGAGAGTCCAGGCAGAACATGAAAGGAGATACTCTCAGAATGCAGCATTCCCACCTGCAGAGTAATGGATTCGGTGATGAGTTGGATGGGGCGTGGTAAGAGACCCCCATCCACGGCAGCAACAGACAAGGGTACAGCCAGAGGTTTGGTCGGGATGCGGTATTTCTCTACCACGGACTGTGAAATAAGATTCCCGGCTGCTCCAGAGTCAAGTTGGGCTAGTTCGAAATAACGGTTCTCCCCGCAGACGATTGAGACTGACAGCAGCAGAGATGGAGAGGATTTATTCTTGTCTAGGTCGACCTCTCTGAGCGAACCTAGACACAGGCGTTTCCCGACCTCTCCGGGCAGGCACGGATCCGGTGCTCCTTACTGCCACAGTAGAAGCAGCTCCCCTCGGCACGGCGTAAGTCCTGACGGGTTTTGACCATCTTGGTCTGGTCGACCTGCATAGGCTCAGGAGAGTGTACCTGGGGAGAGACGGAGGGAGTGACGGGTTTCTGAAAAGTAGGAGCTAGACGTGGAAACCTCCTCTCACGGGTGACCTCTTTGGCACGCTCCTGGAACCGTAGGTCAATCCGGGTGGCAAGAGTTATTAGGTCATCGAGAGTGGTAGGAATGTCCCGACCGGCAAGTTCATCTTTAATACGGCCGGACAGACCCTCCCAGAAGACGGATACCAGAGCGTCGTTATCCCAGGCCAGCTCCGAGGCAAGGGTACGGAACCGTATGGCATATTGGCCCACAGTGAGACTTCCCTGACGGAGGCGTAGCAGTGATGATGCGGATGAGGTCTTCCGTCCGGGTTCGTCGAAGACTTTCCGGAAAGCCGTGAGAAAGGCAGGCAAGTCGGACACCAGGGGGTCTCCTCTCTCCCATAGAGGATTTAGCCAGGCCAGGGCCTCCCCGGTGAGATGGGACATGATGAAGGCAATTTTGGCCCGGTCGGAGTTAAACTGGTGGGACAGGAGTTCAAAGTGCAGGGTGCACTGATTTATGAAGCCCCGAGCCTGGGCGGAGTCGCCTCCGAAGCGAGGAGGTGCAGAAAGTCGGGGTCCGGGGTAGGATACCATGGTATTAGTGGGCAGCGGAGCTGCCAGATTGCGAGTCATGGCACTGGCGGAGGTTGCTGGCGGAGCAGTCAGAGTGTCCAGGCGAGAATTGACATTCCGCAGGTGACCCAGGATGGACTCCTGTTGGGACCCCTGACGGGACAGTTCATGACACAGGTCCGAGAGCGAGGGAGCTTGGGTGCCACCGGGTTCCATGGCCCGAGCAAACTGTAACGGGTCTGGGAGGCGGAACCTCTGAGCTACTATACAAGGGGGCGGTCCTTGTAAGGGTGGCGACCAGGCAGACAGTCACAGCAGGTGACCGGGACAGTCTCTGGAAGAACGGGCAGGAGGTCACGGCAAGTGACCGGGCAGTCTCTGGATGAACGGGCAGATGGTCACGGCAAGTGACCGGGGCAGTCTCTGGGTAAAGGGTTGGTACGACCTGTGGCGGCTGATGGTAGACGTGAGCTCCCAGGTGAGCAGGCGAGAGTCTCTGGATAAACGGATGGTCACAGCATGTGACGGCGGAGCCTCCAGGAAGACCAACAGACAGGCGGCAGATGAGCGCTCCCAGGTGAGCGGGCAGAAGTCTCTGGACAGGCGGGTGGTCACAGCACGTGACGGCAGAGCCTCCAGGTAGGCTAGCAGACAGGCAGCAGATGAGCGCTCCCAGGTGAGCGGGCAGGAGTCACTGGACAGGCAGGTGGTCACAGCACGTGACGGCGGAGCCTCCAGGTAGGCTAGCAGGCAGGTAGCAGATGTGCGCTCCCAGGTGAGCGGGCAAGCTGGTCCTTAGACAGACTGACAGGAGTTGTAAGGCAGACCGTCGGACCTCAGGCTAGCAGGCAGGTAGCAGAATATCAGGCAGGAATAAGACAGCAAGCTGGCAGGAATCTGGCAGGTATCTGGCAGGTAACTGGCAACGGGACCTGAGGGCTGAAGCAGAGTAGTGAACAGTGCAACAACATTGCTCGGGCACCTCCATTTTGGAGGAGGTGCCTTATATATGGTGAAGTCCTCCGGCCATTGGCCGGGGACTCCTTAGGACGGCGCGCGCGGCCCCTTTAAGAGGGAGGGAGAGCGCGCGCGCGCGCCCTAAGCACAGTGGCCGGGAAGGAGTGCGCGCTGCCAGCAGAGCGGGAGGAGGACGCCGGGCACGGAGCAGAGAGGTGAGGGGAACAGCGTCCCTGCCTAGCAGAGGACAGGGACGCCGGCGCTACAGATAACATATTGGATGATGACGAGGTTGAAGATCCTACTTGGTGTGAACCCAGAGTCACGCAGCCGATTAGGTCATCTGAGGAGGTGGAGGAGGAAGACGAGGAGGTTACCTTCCACCCTACGGCACAGACACGGAGTGATGCAAGCATGAGGAGCACTGCATCCTTAGCCACAACTGTGGCTGTGGCCAGCAGCGGTCGCTGGTCTGCAGGTCGCAGGGGTGGCAAGTGTTGGCTAGCCTGGACCTTTTTTGAGACTGCAAAGGCTGAGTCAACTCACGTTATCTGCACACTTTGCAAGAAAAAACTCAGTAGAGGGAAAAAGTGCAATAATTTGACTACTACATGTATAAACTTTCACATGCGCACACAACATGTGTTATGCTGGGAATCTCACTGCGCTAAAATGCAGACCAGCGGACCTCAACAACTATCAGCTGCCCCATCAACCGCATCCACTGCTTCTTCCTCCTCCTCTGTTACCGTGCCAAGTATTGGCACGCAGGTCTCCCACCGCAAAACTTCTGGTTCTCTACTCGCTCCAGTCAGACTGAGTGAGAGCCCGTCAGCTGTAACAGAAGTGGACATGCCTGCTGTGTTTGTTTTACTGAGCACCCCACACGTTTCTCAATCCACCGTAACATCTGCACCTCACTCACAATCCAACAGTTTGTCTATTTCACCGTACATCGCCCTCTCTCTCAGCACCGCAGCCAGGCCTTGGTACCGCAGTTGTGGTCAGGTAAAAGATTGTTTCATCCTACACATGACAAAGCTAAGAGGTTGAACTCCACCATCTCAAATCTGTTGGCCACGGAAATGCTGCCTTTCCGCCTGGTAGATATAGACGGTTTCTGAAAGCTGATGGCCGTCGCAGTCCCTCAGTATCAGTTGCCCAGTCGCCATTACTTCTCTAAGAAAGCTGTGCCTGTGTAGCACCCCGAGGACTCGGCTGCTACAGGGGTATTGCACCTCAAACCAGAGGTGTGGTATTCCACTCCCGGGTAAGGATGGAGTGTGGGACCAAGCTCAGTTAGTTGCATGCACTACACTCATCCCATTTCCGGGGGACAGAACAACGGTACTCCCACTAGGTAGATGTGCAGGTACGACAGCGTCTGTCCCTGGCTGGAGTGGGAGGGGGGGAGGAACATCCCAGTAGTGTAGGAGCAGTCAGGGGAGGGACTCTGGGCATAGGAAGGAGCCCATTGGGTGCTAGTCACCTGGGCTCGGGTGTCAGAGGGAGTATAAGAGGTGGGCACCATCTTTAGACAGGGTCCTGTTCAGAGGAGAGCTTGTGCAGAGAGGAGCTCAGCCAGAGAGGGCTGACAGGGAGCTGTGGCTCCGGCTGGGCCCAGCTCCAGGGCCAGGCCTGAAGCGCAGAGAAAGAGGAAGGAGGAAAAACCCAGTGAAAGGCCCAGAGACACAAGCAGAGGGAACCCTGAGATCCCACAAGTGAACTAAGACGGGTGAAGGGTTGGCAGCAGAGGGTACCGGATCCCAAACTGGTAGAGGCTAAACATCCTTAGCCAGGAACCGGAGGTCGTGGACAAGTTTTGGCGCGACCCCTCACCATATCCACCAGGAAGGCAAACCACGCATAGGGTCAGGGAAGCCGGGAAAGGTTTCGCCACCAAAAGACCCGAGGGAGCCGGACAAAGGGGGGTCCCTGGTGAGGACGGCCCGTAGGAAGGAATAGAGGGGAGCTTGGGACCACGCTCTGGAACTGCCTGGGAGTTGGCTGAGTCCCGCACCTGGTGGACGCAGCACGGCTCGGGTGGTCACTGCTGGCCGAAGTGACCGGAGCAACACCTGTGAGTAAAAGCCTTGAAACTGCACCACACGTCTCTGAGCTTCCTTGCTGCACCATCACTACCACTATCATCCACATCTGCTGCCCTGAGGCCATACCCCTCCCGTTGGGGGTTATACCATCCACGCTGCACATCCGTACCACCGGCCTCAGCGGTCTGCCCTGCAGCGGTGGCTTCATAGCCGCATTCAACGGGTGGCGTAGTCGAACATTCTAACATCTACTGCTAAGACTGCCGCTCAGTTTGACTCCCTGGGCACGGACCGGGTCACCGCCACGAGACTACTACCCCCATCTGATCCGGCTCCGGGTAAGCCCCCGTGCGCGCGATGCCGCACGACACAGCAGGCCCAGGGGCGGGTCACCTGCTCTTCACCAGCATGTCACAGACACCATCACCCGTTCCTTGACTAAATCTATATCTGCCAGGGTGCATTTCACCACAGACACCTGGACGAGTAAGCACTGCCAAGGGCGTTAGATCTCACTGACTGGGGACTGGGTGACTCTGGTGGCTGTGGGGACAGGCGGGGAAGGGGCTACTCCACAAATCTTGGAATCCCCAAGGCTTGCAGAAGAAACCTCTGTATTTCACACTTCCTCCTCTGCTTCTGCGTCCTCCACCTCCTCTATGGCCTCCACGTGCGCAATCAACCTCTGCCTTAGTGAGACACACGTTCCAACAATGCAGTGCGAATTCACACCACCTTCGTACTGCGCAGCCAGGGCTCACCGCAATCAGGCAGTCTTCAAATTAATATGTCTTGGAGATCACAGTCATACAGCTGAAGAGTTGTGGACAGCTCTCCAGGCTCAGTTTCAGCAATGGCTGTCTCCGCTGAACCTGGAGCCAGGGAAGGCCATGTGCGATAACGGTGCGAACCTGTTGGCGGCCCTACGCCGAGGAGAACTCACACACGTGCCTTGCCTGGCTCATGTTCTCAACCTGGTTATACAGCGATTTCTCCTCCACTAACCCGGCCTGGATGAGCTGCTTCAGAAAGTACGGAAGCTGTGTGCTCACTTCTGGCGTTCGCATCCCTCATGTCATCGACTTGCATCGATACAGAGGTCTTTCTACTTGCCGATTAACAGGTTGATATGTGATGTGCCGACACGGTGGAATTCCACTTTGTACATGTTGCAGCAACTGTGGCAGCAGCAACAAGCCCTGATGCAGTATGTCATGTCGTATAGCCTAAGCCAACGCAGTACGGACGTGGGGAATATCACGTTTACGGAGTGGGAACAGATTAAGGACCTCTGCACCCTTCAGCACAGTTTTGAAATGGCTACTAAACTAGTTAGCGCTGACAATGCCATCATCAGAATCGCTATTCCGGTCATCTACATGCTGGAGAAGACTTTGAATAGCGTGAGGCAGGAGGTGGTTGTCCCAGAAGAAGTGGAGGATGCGGAAAGGATAAGAATGTCTCAACGTTCCAGACTGTCGTCACACAATTCTGGTATGCATGGCACCCCTCATCCCCAATCCTGGTATGCATGGCCCCTCATCCGTATCCTGGTATGCATGGTCCCTCATCCCTATTATGGTATGTATGGCCCCCCTCATCCCTATCCTAGTAGGTATGGCCCCTCATCCCTATCCTAGTATGCATGGTACCCCTCATCCCTATCCTGGTAAGCATGGTACACCCTCCTCCCCAATCCTGGTATGTATGGCACTCCTCATCCTTATCCTGGTATGCATGGCCCCCTCATCCCCAATCCTGGTATGTATGGTACCCCTCATACCTATCCTGGTATGGATGGCCTCCATCATCCCTATCCTGGTATGTATGGCCCCCCTATCCCCAATCCTGGTATACATGGCCCCCCTCATCCCCAATCCTGGTATACATGGCCCCTGATCACTATCCTGGTATGCTTGGCCTCCCTCATCCCTATACTGGTATGCATGGCACCCCTCATCCCCCAATCCTGGTATGTATGGCACCCTTCTGTTACGGATCCGGGTGGTGGAACCTCTGTGCTGCGGTGCAAGGAGGGACCAGAGGGGCGTGACTAAGTATCTACTCGGCCTGACCAAGGTCGCACGGCGGCTCAGTCGACTCCGTGAACCAGGGAGGGACCGAGCAGAGGGACCAGGTGCCACTCTGAGACCGACCTTGTATGAGAGCAGGTGACTCCCACGGGTCAGAAGGCAGGAACTGACCGGTACAGCGGAAGAGCACGGCAGGCAGGCTGACGGGTGGTCCGGGTAGACAGGCAGGCTGAATCGGCTGATAGCAAGCTGGCGGGCACAACAGGTAACAGGCAGGTGCTTCCAGGTAAGCAGGCTGGCGGGCACGGCAGTTAACAGGCAGGTGCTTCCAGGTAAGCAGGCGGGCAGAGCCCATAGACAGACTGGCGGACTGGACTGTAGGCAGACTGTCTGGCTGGAAAGTAGTCAAACTGGCGGATTGGACTGAAGATCAGACTGGCGGACAGGACTTGTAGAGAATCCTCGGCACACCACAAATGAATTTACTGGTTTATTTTAGCAGTCCACAGCAAAAAACGTTTCGGTCTATACATAAGACCTTCATCAGTCTAACACTTGCTAGAAATAGGGCAGTAGAGCAAGGAGTGGGAAGCGCAGTGTCCCAGAAAGGGAATCCTTAGGTGCTGGAGCGGATTGCGTGGGGACCTTGGAATCGCGGTATCCAGCTATCAGCGGTGGATTCCAATTTCTACTGTACTGAAATTGATGCAACATTGTTGGTGTCTGTAAGTAAATTTTGGAAATGTGGGGAATCCTGATTGGATCTCCATCTATTGGGCTGGCTGTAGTGGAAGAAGTGTCGGTCCCCATTATACTACTTATACTCTAGTGAAATTGATGCCACTTTGGTGGTTTTAGTCTCAAATGTTTTCAAATGGGAACAGTCTTGATTGGGTCTCCATCTACTGTGTTGGCTGTAGGGGAAGAAGTGTCGTTCCTAATTGTACAATTTCTACTGTACTGAAATTGATGCAATATTGTTGGTGTCTGTAAGTAAATTTTGGAAATGTGGGGAATCCTGATTGGGTCTCCATCTATTGGGCTGGCTGTAGTGGAAGAGGTGTCGGTCCCCATTATACTACTTATACGCTAGTGAAATTGATACCACTTTGGTGGTTTTAGGCCCAAATGTTTTCAAATGGGAACAGTCCTGATTGGGTCTCCATCTATTGTGTTGGCTGTAGGGGAAGAGGTGTCGTTCCTAATTGTACAATTGCTACTGTACTAAAATTGATGCCACTTTGTTGGTGTCTGCCAGTAATTTTTGGAAATGTGGGGAATCCTGATTGGGTCTCAATCTATTGGGTTGGCTGTAGTGGAAGAGGTGTTGGTCCCCATTATACTACTTATACTCTAGTGAAATTGATGCCACTTTGGTTGTTTTAGGCAGGGCCGGCTCCAGGTTTTTGTGGGCCCTGGGCGAAAGAGTCTCAGTGGGCCCCTTTAACACATACCACGATTCATGATGCACAGATACCGCAGAGAAATATACAGTACAGATCAAAAGTTTGGACACACCTTCTCATTTAAAGATTTTTCTGTATTTTCATGACTATGAAAATTGTACATTCACACTGAAGGCATCAAAACTATGAATTAACACATGTGGAATTAAAATCTTAACAAAAAAGTGTGAAACAACTGAAAATATGTCTTATATTCTAGGTTCTTCAAAGTAGCCACCTTTTGCTATGATGACTGCTTTGCACACTCTTGGCATTCTCTTAATGAGCTTCAAGAGGTAGTCACCGGAAATGGTCTTCCAACAATCTTGAAGGAGTTCCCAGAGATGCTTAGCACTTGTTGGCCCTTTTACCTTCACTCTGCAGTCCAGCTCACCCCAAACCATCTCGATTGGGTTCAGGTCTGGTGACTGTGGAGGCCAGGTTATCTGGCGCAGCACCCCATCACTCTCCTTCTTGGTCAAATAGCCCTTACACAGCCTGGAGGTGTGTTTGGGGTCATTGTCCTGTTGAAAAATAAATGATGGTCCAACTAAACGCAAACCGGATGGAATAGCATGCTGCTGCAAGATGCTGTGGTAGCCATGCTGGTTCAATATGATTGAATAAATCCCCAACAGTGTCACCAGCAAAGCACCCCCACACCATCACACCTCCTCCTCCATGCTTCACGGTGGGAACCAGGCATGTAGAGTCCATCTGTTCACCTTTTCTGCGTCGCACAAAGACACGGTGGTTGGAACCAAAGATCTCAAATTTGGACTCATCAGACCAAAGCACAGATTTCCACTGGTCTAATGTCCATTCCTTGCGTTCTTTAGCCCAAACAAGTCTCTTCTGCTTGTTGCCTGTCCTTAGCAGTGGTTTCCTAGTAGCTATTTCACCATGAAGGCCTGCTGCACAAAGTCTCCTCTTAACAGTTGTTGAAGAGTGTTACGGATCCGGGTGGCGGAACCTCTGTGCTGCGGTGCAAGGAGGGACCAGAGGGGCGTAACTAGAAATCAACTCGGACCGACCAAGGTCATATGGCGGCTCAATCGACACCGTGACCAGGGAGGGACCGAGCAGAGGGACCAGGTGCTACTCTGGGGACCGACCTTGTATGAGAACAGGTGACTCCCAAGAGTCAGAAGGCAGGGACTGACCGATATTGCAGATGGGCACAGCAGACAGGCTGACAAGTGTTCCGGGTAGATGGACTGGCAGACACGGCAGGCGACAGGCAGGAGCCTCTAGGTAGGCTGTCAGGTGGTCATGGCAATTGACGGGCAGGAGCCTCCAGGTAGGCTGACAGGTGGTCATGGCAAGTGACAGGCAGGAGCCTCCAGGTAGGCACGGCAGGTAGCAAGCAGGAGCCTCCAGGTAGGCACGGCTGGTAGCAAGCAGCAGCCTCCAGGTAGGCACGGCAGGTAGCAAGCAGGAGCCTCCAGGTAGGCACAGCAGGTAGCAAGCAGGAGCCTCCAGGTAGGCACGGCAGGTAGCAAGCAGGAGCCTCCAGGTATGGTGGCGGGCAGAGCCCATAGACAGACTGGCGGACTGAACGGAAGACAGACTGTCGGGCTGGAGAGTAGTCAGGCTGGCGGACTGGACTAGTAGTAAGGCTGGCGGGCAAGACTAGTAGTCAGGCTAGCAGCGGGACCTGAGGGCTGAAGAAGAGGTAAGTACACTATGCAACAACAATTCCTTATGTAGCGCCCCGAGGGTTCGGTCGCTACAGGGGTATTGCACCTCAACCAGAGGTGTGATATCCCACTACCGGGTAAGGATGGTGTGTGGACCGGGACTCAGTTAGCTGCATGCATCACATACACCCCATTTCCGGGGGACAGCTTAACGGTGCTCCCATTAGTACAGTAATGCAGGCACGACAGAACATGTCCCTGGCTGGAGTGGGGAGGGGGGAGGAAAACCCATTGATGTAGGAGCAGGAGGGGACGGTTTCTGGGCATAGGTAGGAGCCCATTGGTTGCAAGTCACCTGGGCTCATACACAGAGGGGGAGGTATATAAGGTGGGCACCATCTTAGAACAGTGTTCAGTCTGAGAGAGGAAGTGACAGAGCAGGGCCTCTGTGGAGCTCTGCTCCGGAGGCGGGCCTAGCCTGTGAGGCCCAGCCAGCACTGAAGGAGAAGAAGTCAGTGCAGAGAGTTGGAGAAGAGAAGGAGTTCAGCCAGAGAGGGCTGACAGGGAGCTGTGGCTCAGTCTGGGCCCAGCTCCACGAGGCAGGCCTGGAGTGGAGGCCAGAGCCAGAGGAGAGGAACAGAAACAGAAAGGAAAGTAAGAAGGAACAGAACACCAAGAGAGGCCCAGAGACACGAAGGCAGAAGGAACCCTAAGGACTCAGGAGATTGCGGGTGACGGGTTGGCAGAACAGGGTACCGAATCCCAAGTTGGTGGAGGCGACTAATCCTCAGCCAAGGACCGGCGGTCGTGACCATTTACTGGTGTGACCCCTCACTACACCTACTAGAAAGGCACACCACATAGGGTCAGGGAAGTGGACACCCAGCCTCCCAAGAGAAGACCCGAGGCAGCTGGACAGAAGTAGTGTCACTGGTGGGGCACGGCTGACGAAAGGATAGAAGGGAGTCCTGTGCCACACTCTGGAATTACCTGGGAGTTGATCGAGCCCCCTGCCTGGTGGACGCAGCGCGGCTTGGGCGGTCCTATCTGTGCACAAGTGACCTGGATGAGAACTGTGAGTAAAGAACTTGAACTGCAACACCTTGTCTCTGTGCTTCCTCACCGCATACAGCACTACTAGTGCTGGGACGCCCGCACCATCACCCCTACCATCTACTACACTGCCCTGGGGCTGCACTCTTCCCGTGGGGAGTTACACTACCTCAGCTGCATACACCATCAGCCCC
Source organism: Phyllobates terribilis (assembly GCF_046119375.1). Classification (NCBI taxonomy): domain Eukaryota; kingdom Metazoa; phylum Chordata; class Amphibia; order Anura; family Dendrobatidae; genus Phyllobates; species Phyllobates terribilis. Next base: position 12,715,192 of record NW_027362761.1, on the reverse strand, counting down.
AGCGGTCTGCCTTGCAGCGGCGGTTCGCACTGACCGCAATCCACGGGTGGCGTAGTCGGACATTAAGCCACAAAAACCCTATAAAGACTGCCACTGGTTTGACCACCCTGAGCCACGGGACCGAGTCGCCGCCACGGTGACTACAACCCCCAGAGACCCGGCTCCGGGTATCCCACACACGTGCACACATGGCCCAGGGGGCGCGTCACTTATATATGGGAGGACCTCTGGCAATTGGCCGGGGACTCCTTAGGGCGGCGCGCGTGGCCCCTTTAAGAGGGGGGGAGCGCGCGCGCCCTAAGCGCCGTGCCCAGGAAGCTGCGCGCGCCGGCAGCAGCAGGAAGAGGAGCGCTGGAGGATGCTGGGCGGGGAGCGCGGCGGTGAGAGGGACGGCGTCTATGCCTGGCAGGGGGCAGAGACGCCGATGCTACTGTACCCCCCCTTTACACCCCCTCTGTTTTAGGGCAGAAAGAAATTTTTTACGGAGAAGCGGGGCATGAATGTTCTCCCTGGTTCCCAAGTTCTCTCCTCTGGGCCAAACCCCTTCCAATCCACCAGAAAAAAGGTTTTTCCTCCCTCTTGGTAGCCAGAATGTTCTCTACCTCAAAAACGTCCTCAGCGGAAACCGGAGCAGGGGGAGTACCTGGATTGTTGGAAAAAGAATTAAACACAACTGGTTTGAGGAGAGATACGTGGAAGGAGTTGGGAATCCGCAAGGTGGCCGGGAGTTTTAACTTGTAGGCCACTGGGTTGATTTGTTTGAGGACTTCAAATGGACCGATGAACCGAGGACCCAACTTATAGGAGGGTATTTTGAGCCGAACATGTTTGGAGGAGAGCCAAACCTTGTCTCCCAGATGGAATTGAGGCAGATCCACACGTCTCTTGTCAGCATGTCTGTTCATCCGCTCGGAGGACTGAAGAAGTGCGGACCTAGTATTTTCCCAAATGGTGGAAAATTTGCTGACCAGAGTATCCGTGGCAGGGTTGTCCACAGAAGCGGAGATGGAAAACGAAATCCGGGGTGTTGACCGTAGACTACAAAGAACGGGGACTTGGAAGTCGATTCGCTCTCACGGTTGTTGTAGGAGAACTCGGCCCATGGTAGGAGCTCCACCCAATCGGTATGGTTAACAAAGTGCCGGAGGTAGCTGGTAAGGATCTGGTTGCTACGCTCCACTTGGCCATTGGACTGTGGATGGTAAGCGGAGGAGAAATCCAGGGTGACATCCAGCAGCTTGCACGTAGCTCTCCAGAAGCGTGAGGTGAAAGGAACCCCTCGATCCGACACAATGTGGAAGGGTAGGCCTTGGAGACGGAAGATGTAAAGGATGAAGTCTTTAGCCAGTTACGATGCAGACGGGAGACCAGGCAGAGGGATAAAGTGGGCCATTTTAGAAAAGCGGTCGGCGACCACCCAAATGATTGTACAACCGGGAGAAACAGGGAGGTCTGTAATAAAGTCCATAGCAATATGCTGCCACGGGGCAGCAGGTACGGGAAGAGGCAGGAGGTGACCGGCTGGAAGATGTCTGGGAACTTTGTTGCGGGCACAAGACGAACAGGCCGAGATGAAGTCTACCACATCCTTGCGCAGGGTAGGCCACCAGTAATGCCGGGTAATGAGCAGGAAGGTCTTCTTCTGACCAGCATGGCCGGCTAGTTTAGATGAATGACCCCAGTGAAGAATCTTCTCCCGATCTGGAACCGCTACAAGCGTCTTACCGGGTGGGAGACGAGTCAGATCCAAGGGGGCCATACTCATCACTTTGGAGGGGGTCGATGATGTGCATAGGCTCCTCCTCTAGATCGGAGGACAGGAAGGATCGGGATAAGGCGTCAGCTTTAACATTCTTGTCCGCTGGGCGGAAATGTAGGATAAAGTCGAAGAGAGCGAAGAACAGAGACCACCCGGCGCGGATTGAGTCTTTGGGCATTCTGGAGATATGCTAGGTTTTTGTGATCAGTATAGATGAGCACTGGGTATAGAGCCCCTTCAAGCAGGTAACGCCACTCCTCCAGTGCCAATTTGATGGCTAGCAGTTCTCGGTCTCCTATGGAGTAGTTGCGCTCAGATGAGGAGAAGAGTTTGGAGAAGAAGCCGCAGGTTACCATTCTCCCGGATGAAGATTTTTGGGTGAGCACCGCTCCGGCTCTGCAGCACTGGGCAGAGGAGAAGGCTTGCTTTAAGGAAAGGAAGGCCTCCTCAGCTTCGGTCGGCCATTCCTTGGGATTTGCTCCCTTGCGGGTGAGCGCAGAGATGGGAGTAGTCCGGGAAGAGAAGTGCGGGATGAAGAGACGGTAGTAGTTAGCGAAGCCCAGGAATCGCTGAATTGCCTTCAACCCCTCCGGAATGGGCCACTTTAAGACGGCAGAGAGATTTTCGGGGTCCATTCGTAGACCCGTCTGGGAGATAATATAGCCCAGGAACGGAAGGGAGGTCTGCTCGAAGAGGCACTTCTCAAATTTGGCATAGAGGTGATTCTGCCTGAGCCTAAGCAGGACCTGACGAACATCCCTCCAGTGTGTGGGAAGGTCCGGAGAGAAGATCAAGATGTCGTCCAGGTACACCACCACGCAGGAATATAGAAGGTCACGGAAGATGTCATTGACTAATTCTTGGAAGACGGCGGGAGCATTGCAGAGACCGAAGGGCATCACACGGTATTCATAGTAACCGTCCCGAGTATTAAATGCAGTCTTCCACTCGTCTCCTTGACGGATCCGGACCTAGTTATACGCCCCACGTAGATCCAGCTTGGAAAATATCCTGGCGCCCTTAAGGCGGTCAAACAACTCGGAGATGAGCGGCAGGGGATATTTGATTTTGACCGTGATTTGGTTGAGTTCTCTATAGTCAATACAGGGGTTTAGTGAGCCATCCTTCTTCTTGACGAAGAAAAATCCGGCTCCAGCCGGGGAGGTAGATTTCCAGATGAATCTCCTAGCCAGATTCTCCTCAATGTACTCAGACATGGCCCGGGTTTCGGCCGACGACAACGGGTAAATACGCCCACGGGGTGGAGTGGCACCGGGTACCAGGTTGATCGGGCAATCATATGGTCTATGAGGTGGCAGTGTCTCTGCTTACTTTTTGTCAAAGACATCTGCATAGGACCAGTAAGGTGCCGGTAAACTGGGTAGATTAGCCGGGGTGGGTGGAGGACAAACCTGGTGGACCGGGACCAGGCAGGTCTTATGGCAATCCTGCCCCCAACGGAGAACTTCACCGGATTTCCAATTCAGCACGGGTTCATGTCTCTGAAGCCAGGGTAGACCTAGCAATAGGAAGTGAGAGAGACTGGAAAGCACATGGAAGAAGATCCTCTCAGAGTGCAGCATTCCCACCTGCAGGGTTATAGGTTCTGTGACGAGCAGGATGGTCACCGGAAGGAGTCTTCCATCCACGGAGGCGACTGCCAATGGTTCAGCCAGAGGTTTGGTGGGAATGTGATATTTCTCTACCAGGGACTGGGAAATGAGGTTCCCAGCAGCTCTGGAATCTAGGTGTGCAATTTCAAAGTAGCGGTTCTCTCCCCAGGAGATAGAGACAGACAAAGTCAGGGAAGGAGAGGGTTTACTTTTGCCTAGGATGACCTCTCCGAGAGGTCCTAGACATTGGCGTTTTCCGGCTTCACCGGGCAGGAACGGATGAAGTGCTCCTTACTGCCACAGTAGAAACAGCTCCCCTCGGCTCAGCGTGACTCTTAGCGGGATTTGACCATCTTGGTCTGGTCGACCTGCATAGGTTCGGGCAAGCGTGCCCGGGGAGTTGCTAATTGGGAGGCAGGTCTCTGGAAAGTAGGAGCAAGACAAGGAAATCTTCTCTCCCGGGTAGTCTCTTTAGCACGTTCCAGGAAACGGATGTCGATCCGGGTAGTTAGCGACACCAGGTCATCCAGAGTGGTAGGGATGTCCCGACCGGCTAGCTCGTCCTTGATCCGACCGGAAAGGCCCTCCCAGAAGATGGACACCAGGGCCTCATTGTCCCAGGCAAGCTCAGAAGCGAGGGTACGGGACCGTATGGCATATTGGCCCACAGTGAGACTCCCTTGGCGGATACGAAGCAGAGAGGAGGCAGTAGAGGATTTTTGTCCTGGTTCATCGAAGACTTTCCAGAAAGCAGCGAGGAAAGACGATAGATCGGACACCAGGGGATCCCCTCTCTCTCACAGGGGATTTAGCCATGCCAGTGCTTCTCCAGTGAGGTGAGACATGATGAACGCCTCCTTGGCCCGGTTGGAGGGAAACTGATGTGCCAAAAGTTCAAAGTGCAGGGTGCACTGGTTTATGAAACCCCGAGCTAAAGCGGGGTCGCCTCCAAAACAAGGAGGTGCAGAAAGCCGGGGGCCTGGGTTCATAGGCGGATTATAATGAGGGCAATCCGGGAGACCCGCCCGCGGCTCCGGGCGGGGTGTCTAATGCCGGATTGCCCTCATTATATGTGCGGGCCGCCGCGGCACATACCGGTAGCAGTGGCGGGAGGGGGGGCCCCGGACCGCTCCCCCAGCAGTGGCCGCCGCTACTTCTTCATCGGCCGGGCCAGCACTGCAGCAGTTAACTTCCCTGTGCTGGCCGTGTCTCCTAGCTGTGTGTGTGTGTCTGTGTGGGCAGGTGGGTGTGTGTGTGTGTGTGGGCAGATGTGTGTGTGTGTGTGTGTGTGTGTGGGCAGGTTAGAAAGTCTCGCCCTGTTGAACACTACACCTGACTTGAGGCCACCACCTCTTGGTTGTCCAATGTTCTTGCTTCTCTAGGGCTCTTCTCAGATATTCATTATACCAGCTCCCCAGAATACCAAAGCTAGGGTGGGTGACCGCAAGCCCTGGTGGTGGTCATAACTGCGGCCACCCAGGGGCAATACTCCATAACAACAATACCCTGAGGTGGTGTAGGATGTAAGGACCTATTCATACTACATTCAGCGCTGCTTTCAGGTCTTTACACAAGGCTTACAACTGAATCCCTGAAATTCAGGATTGTGCTGTCTGAAATGAGACATCTGAAAGCAGAGCAAATGGAGCCTAAAGATTCAGACTTTAGCTTCGGTTTGCCTTTGTTCAAATCAATGGCTATGTCAAGGCCCATCTGAATGCCATTTTTCGGGGATTTAGATAGAAGCCTGGAAAGAGGAGATGAATGCATTGCAAAATTCAGTGTGAATAGGCCCTTATACCTGGAGTCTTGATATTGATGCCACATGCATTTTACTTGTTTTTAACTTAAAAAAAATACACACACACAAATTATACACACACACACTATACATACACACATACACACACACAGACACACACTATACATACACACACACAGATGTGTGTGTGGGCATGTGTGTGTGGGCAGGTGTGTGTGTTTGTGTGGGCAGGTGTGTGTGTGTGGGGGCAGGTGTGTGTGTGTGTGCGCATGTGTGTGTGGGCAGGTGTGTGTGTGTGTGATGTCTGTCTGTGTATGTGTGTGTGTTTGTGTGTGTGGGCAGATGTCATTGTGTGATGTCTGTTTGTGTGTATTTTTGTGTTTCAAATGTGTTTATGCGTGTCTGTATATGTTTGTGTGTGCATGACTGCATGCGGCCTCCTGCTGAGTATAGTTGGCGCCGTGCGGCCTCCTGATGTCTCTGGGGGGCGCCGTGCGGCCCCCCACTGTGTATAGATGGCTACATGCGGCCCCCCGCTGTGTATAGATGGCTACGTGCGGGCCCACGCTGTGTATAGACGGTGCCGTGCGGCCCCCCGCTGTGTATAGATGGCTACGTGCGCCCCCCGCTGTGTATAGATGGCTACGTGCGCCCCCCGCTGTGTATAGATGGCTACGTGCGGCCCCCCGCTGAGTATAGATGTCGCCCTGCGGCCTCCTGCTGTGTATAGATGGCTACGTGCGGCCTCCCGCTGAGTATAGATGGCGCTGTGCGGCCTCCTGCTGTCTCTGGGGGGAGCGCCGTGCGGCATCTATACTCAGCAGGAGGCCGCACGTAGCCATCTATACACGTATACTCAGCAGGAGGCCGCACGTAGCCATCTATACGGTGCCATCTATACACAGCGGGAGGCCGCACGGCGCCATCTATACACAGCGGGAGTCTCAGTGCTTTGCAAGAGCAGTCAATAAATTCTGCTTGACTAATTCTGAGCACCATAAAGTCTGGTTCGCTTCTAACCTGCTGTCTTCATTTTCAGCTTGCTGAATTCTAACTCATTTACTGTCATTCGAGACGATGCCTTTGCTGGTCTCTTTCACCTTGAATACCTGTAAGTGCTCCACTTAATGTCATATTTTTGATTCTGTTCTTCTTCATCTTATGGCATGTGCAATTGTATGAGCATGTATTCATATGAATTTATGACCTACTTAAACCTTGTAGGACCTTAAATTTTATTCAATCAAATTTTTTTCCAGTTTAAAACTATGGGACATATATGTGCCTTGGTCCTCAAAGGGTTTTTAAAGGGGCTGCAAACATAAATACGAAAAAAATAATTCAATTAGTGCTTTTTGTGTTCATTTAATTTTTATTTGAAGTCCATTTTTTTATATACCTTGAAATGAAGCCCTACCCCATGGAATGAAGCCCTACCTACATGACATCTGAGAGCTACATGGATCCCGCTTGTGAGGTGCCTGTCCGTCACTACTATTCAGTTTTAGGGTCCACTCACTAAGCCATATATTCTCTCATGCAAGAGAATAGGGCCAATTATGCTAATGACACTCGGCTCAAACTCTGTCAGAGCTTCAGCTGAGTGTGATCCGATTCTCTCGCAGCACAGATATGCAGAAGATGGAGAACTTAATTTCTCCATCTTCTCCATAGTCTCTGTGAGTGTTCATCGGACTGCACTTGGATGACATCCGAGTGCAGTCCAATGTTTTACGTGCACCCATAGACTTGTATGGGTGCACATGGTCCGAATATCGAATGAGATTATTTTCTCATGCCAATAATAGCAGATCTGCACTGTCCCATAGTATAACATAGGGCCGAGTCCTATCCGATAAAACATCACATAGCATTCGGCCGTGTTATACGACAGTGTGAGCGAGCCCTTAGAGTCAAGGAATATTTACATGCAGATGATGATATTACTCTCCAAGTGTATATTTTTTTAGGCGAGTTCATAGTAAATGCTTTGCCTTTTTGACATGTGATCAACTAAAGAACAAGAAAGATTTAGGACCTCCCCTATAGAGAAACGGAAAATAGTTTGGAGGGCTTGCATGTCCTTTTTTATTTATTATGAGAAAATCATAAAAGATCCCGTTTTTTAACCATGCTGTGACTTTCTGCTGAGGGAGAGGGAGAGAGCTGCCCTATTCAGAGTCTGTAATAAGACCTGCTGACAAAAGTGTTGAAGATACAGTCTAATGTGAATTAACAATGAAAAAAAGTTAATTTCACAAATGGCTTGTATTTTTTTAATACAAACTTTATTTGTGTTTACAGCTCCTTTAAAGGGAATCTGTCATCAGGTTTTTACCACCTAATCTGAGAGCAGCATAATGTAGGGTTAGAGGCACTGATTCCAGTAATGTGTCACTTACTGGGCTGCTTAGTGTTGTTTTAATAAAATCATTGATTTGCCAGAAGGTAATTATCACTAGATAACTAGTAAGTTCTGTAGGACCTCACCCCCATCACTGATCAGTAGATTTCTGTGTACACTGAGCATGGGCAGAAAGCTGCCAATCAGTGGTGTGGGTGGGGCTATACAGAGCGCAGCATTCAGAGAGCTGCTAGATCTGCAGCAGATAAAACGGTGATTTTCTCAAAATGACAACAAGCAGCTGAAAAAGTAACACATCGCTGGAATCAGGGTATCTGCCCCAATATTGTGCTGCTCTCAGATGAGGCAGCACAATTAATATTGTGCCAAATTAATTTCCCGTGAACTATCACATGATCTATCACAGGGGATCATGTGACATGTCACGTGATAAATCAGGTGGGGGGGGGGCCTGCGCCTTCTAAACTGCCCGGGGCCCTTGCTACTCTTAATCCACCCCTGCCTGGGTTGGATGCCGTGGTGTTGGTGGGCAGCGGCGCTGCCGGAGCGGGAGTCGCACAACTCGAGGCGGACACAGGTGGGACAGTCAGCGTGTCCAGGCGGGAGTTGACATCCGCAGAAAGTTCAGGATGGTTTCCTGTTGGGATCTTTGACGAGAAAACTCCTGGTACAGGTCAGAGAGCGAAGGAGCTTGGGGGCCACCGGGTTCCATGGCCTGAGCAAACTGTTACGGATCCGGATGGTGGAACCTCTGTGCTGCGGTGCAAGGAGGGACCAGAGGGGCGTAACTAGGTATCAACTTGGACCGACCAAGGTCGTACGGTGGCTCAATCGACACCGTGACCAGGGAGGGACCGAGCAGAGGGACCAGGTGCTACTCTGGGGACCGACCTTGTATGAGAGCAGGTGACTGTCAAGGGTCAGAAGGCAGGGACTGACCGATATTGCAGATGGGCACAGCAGACAGGCTGACGAGTGTTCCGGGTAGATGGACTGGCAGACACGGCAGGCGACAGGCGGGAGCCTCTAGGTAGGCTGTCAGGTTGTCACGGCAGGTGACAGGCAGGAGCCTCTAGGTAGGCTGTCAGGTGGTTACGGCAAGTGACAGGCAGGAGCCTCCAGGTAGGCTGACAGATGGTCACAGCAAGTGACAGGCAGGAGCCTCCAGTTAGGCACGGCAGGTAGCAAGCAGGAGCCTCCAGGTAGGCACGGCAGGTAGCAAGCAGGAGCCTCCAGGTATGGAGGCGGGTAGAGCCCATAGACAGACTGGCGGACTGAACGGAAGACAGACTGTCGGGCTGGAGAGTAGTCAGGCTGGCGGACTGGACTGGTAGTCAGACTGGCGGGCAGGACTAGTAGTCAGGCTAGCAGCGGGACCTGAGGGCTGATTCAGAGGTAAGTACACTATGCAACAACTATTGCTCGGGCACCTCCATTTTGGAGGAGGTACCTTATATATGGGAGGACCTCCGTGCCCGGGAAGCTGCATGCGCCGGCAGCAGCAGGAAGAGGAGCACTGGAGGACACAAGGCGGGGAGCGCGGCAATGAGAGGGATGGCGTCTCTGCCTGGCAGGGGGCAGAGACGCCGATGCTACAAAGAGATGTGTCTGCTGCTAGAACTCTGTGTGGCATTGACCTGGTCTCTAATCTGAGCTGCTGTTAACCTGCGATTTCTGAGGCTGGTGACTCGGATAAACTTATCCTCAGAAGCAGAGGTGACTCTTGGTCCTCCTTTCCTGGGGCGGTCCTCATGTGTCCTGTGAGCCAGTTTCTTCATAGCGCTTGATGGTTTTTGCAACTGCACTTGGGGACACTTTCAAAGTTTTCCCAATTTTTCCGACTGACTGACCTTCATTTCTTAAAGTAATGATGGCAACTCGTTTTTCTTTACTTAGCTGCTTTTTTCTTGCCATAATACAAATTCTAACAGTCTATTCAGTAGGACTATCAGCTGTGTATCCACCAGACTTCTGCACAACACAACTGATGGTCCCAACCCCATTTATAAGGCAAAAAATTCCACTTATTAAACCTGACAGGGCAAACCATTTCCGGTGACTACCTCTTGAAGCTCATCAAGAGAATGCCAAGAGTGTGCAAAGCAGTCATCAAAGCAAAAGGTGGCTACTTTTAAGAACCTAGAATATAAGACATATTTTCAGTTGTTTCACACTTTTTTGTTAAGTATATAATTCCACATGTGTTAATTCATAGTTTTGATGCCTTCAGTGTGAATGTACAATTTTCATAGTCAAGAAAATACAAAAAAATCTTTAAATGAGAGGGTGTGTCCAAACTTTTGTTCTATACTGTATATATAATGCCAAAGATTTCACTTCTTACATTACATGAGTGATATCTATTGTAAATTCTATAATAGCTCAGAAACCGGTGAATTCTCTCAACGCACAGTGCAGACCGGACAGTATAGTCCTCCATACAGTATTATGGGCCCCATATATTGCTCCATGCAGAATACTGTTCCCCATATAACACTCCATACAGGATACTGGTCCCCATATAGCGCTCCATACAGGATACTGGTCCCCATATAACGCTCCATACAGAATACTGGTCCCCATATAACTCTCCGTACAGGATACTGGTCCCCATATAACGCTCCATATAGGATACTGGCCCCCATATAACGTTCCATAGAGGGTACTGGCCCCCTTATAACGCTCCATACAGAATACTGGCCCCCACATAATGCCCCATGCAGGATGTCACCTCTCCCCCCCATATAATGCCCCATGCAGGATGTCACCTCTACCTCCCATATAATGCCCCATGCAGGATGTCACTTGTTCCCCCCTCCATATAATGCCCCATGCAGGATGTCACTTGTCCCCCCCACCATATAATGCCCTATGCCTCCATACATATAGAAAAAATAAATAAAATACTCACCTCACTTCTCACCTGCTGCCGCTGCTCCGGACCCCTCACCCGCGCCGGCGTCTTCCCGCTCTGCGCTGCCTGTGACGGCTCAGGAGAGAGCGCAGTGTAAAGACGTCACCACGTCCTCTGACCTGAGACGTCACAGAGCAGCAGCCGCGAAAGAGACGGAGCTGCTGCGGAGGTAAGTATTGTGCCGGGGCCCTGAGCAAGCGGTGGGGAGCGGGCGCTGACACCAGCACCGCACCGCTCACGGGTCCCATAGCGCGCCGGGGTGCTTGACGTTGAGTGGGCTGCCCCCAGGGACAAATGCCAGGGACCTGAGCAGGCGGGGGGAAACCACTCACCGTTGGGCACTCAAGCGTGCTATGGGACCCGTGAGCGGTGCGGTTCTGGTGTCAGCGCCGCTCCACCCCGCTTACTCAGGGCCCTGGCACAATACTTACCTCTCCCCGTGCATCCGCAGCAGCTCTGTGACGTATCAAGTCAGAGGGCGTGGTGACCATGAGGATTTGCTTTATCGGGTCACTAAACAGAGAGGGGAAGTGTTAGAGCAGCTGTTGGTACCAGGACCCTATAGGCGTATGGTGCTAGACCTAGCTCTTTCTCATGTCTTGGGGGGGGCAACTGGGCATAGACAAAACCCAAGAGCGGGTCCTTCAAAGGTTTTACTGGCCTGGGTGTCACCGGGAGGTGGTCAGTTATTGTCAGTTCTGTCCTACGTGCCAGCTAACTTTTCCCGTGTCCCACTTCCGTAGTCCCCTGGTACCATTGCCCATTACAGAGGTTCCGTTTGACCGAATTGCTATGGACCTGGTAGGGCCCTTAGTTAAGTCCGCCAGGGGTCACCAATACATCCTAGTGTTGTTGGACTATGCAATACGGTACCCCGAGGCAGTACCATTGAGAGACTCCTCTGCTAGTATAGCTCGAGAGCTGGTACATACCTTCTCCCAGACGAGCCTGCCAAAGAAGATCCTGACAGACCAAGGAACTCCTTTCATGTTGATGGTGATGAGAGAGTTGTGTAAGGCTCTCCAGATTACACAACTCAGGATGTCAGTGTACCATCCACAGACGGACGGCCTGGTGGAGAGGTTCAGTAAGACCCTGAAGGCCATGCTTAAAAAGGTCATGGAGAAGGATGGTCGAGACTGGGATTGCTTACTCCCCTACCTGCTAGTCTCTGTTAGGGAAGTTCCCCAGGCCTCTACAGGGTTCTCACCCTTCAAGCTGCTTTATGGACGGCACCCTCGAGGACTGCAGGTCATTGCGAAGGAGACCTGGGAAGCCGAGATAACACCCTACCGGAGCGTCATCGAGCATGTGGCCCAGATGCAAGACCGGATCGCGAGGGTGATGCCGATTGTAAGAGAGAGCCTCCTTCAAGCCCAACAGGCCCAGGCAAGGGTCTGCAATCGGTCAACGAGACTAAGGCAGTTTAGTCCTGGAGACCGGGTATTGGTGTTGATCCCTACGGTAGAAAGTAAATTCCTGGCTAAGTGGCAAGAGCCATTTGACTTGGTTGAAAAGTTGAGTGACATCAACTACAAGGTCCATCAACCAGGAAGAAGGAAGCCGTATCAGGTATACCACGTTAACCTGCTCAAACCTTGGTGAGACATGGAGCCTGTGGTAGCTACGTGCCTGGGGGCACAACCTGAAGCCCATATAGAGGATGTCACAGTGGCAGAGACACTGTCACCAGCCCAGAAGCAACAGTGCCGAGAGCTGTTCCAGCGGAACCGGGACATGTTTTCAGAGCTGCCAGGTTGTACGCGGGTGGTCGAACACAAAATATTGACAGAGCCGCATGTGAGGGTGAATCAAAGGCCGTATTGGATTCCGGAAGCCCGCCGTGAGGTGATCTCCAAAGAGGTGAAGAGAATGTTGAGCCTGGGCGTCATCGAGGAGTCAAAAAGCGGCTAGTCCAGCCCCATTGTCCTGGTGCCGAAGCCGGATGGAGAGTGGCGGTTCTGTAATGACTACCGTAAGTTGAATGAGGTGTCAAAATTTGACGCGTATCCAATGCCCCGCGTCGATGAGCTTATTGAGAGGCTAGGGTCAGCGAGATATATCACCACCCTGGACCTAACAAAAGGGTACTGGCAGATTCTCTTGTCCCCAAGTGCCAAGGAGAAGATGGCCTTCTGTACTCCTGACGGGTGCTTCCAGTATGCCAGGATGCCGTTCGGTCTGCAGGGAGCACCAGCTACCTTTCAGAGGGCCATGGACCGGATACTAGCCTCTCATAAGAAGTATGCCGCAGCCTACCTGGATAACATCGTAATCTTCAGCCCGGATTGGGGAAGTCACTTACAGAAGGTCCAGGCAGTACTGGATGCGCTAAGGAAAGCAGGGTTTACGATAAACCCAAAGAAGTGCGCCATCGGGAAGGAAGAAGCAAAATACTTGGGCTACGTTGACGGAAGGGGCGAAATAAAGCCGCAAGTAAAGAAGTTGGAGGCTATCCAAAACTGCCTGCAATCGAACTGTTAGAACCCTCCTGTTTGTTTTTTCCATCTTGTGTTTTGCGGTCGCGTGACCATCTGCCTTTATATGCTGGACTTCAGTGTTGTTTGACTGTTTTGCTACCAGGTGCTTCTGTGCCTTCTCTGTCAGTTCGCTTGGTCCTTTTGGGACCTCTAGTACCTTTTTGTCAGTTTATCTTTTTGTGTTCTGCAACAACTTTCTCTGTTTAGGAGGTGTCCCATTTTTGTTCCAGTCCTTAGTTCTTTTAGGGACCCCTTCCCTTTATTCTATAGGTCTTCGTTCAGACTAACCTAAGACTAAGGCGGGTCCGTTCACTAGGAACAGGCAGCCCGCTACATCGTAGGGATTCAGCTTAATCTTACTGTAGGGAAAACTTTCCACTTCTTTCCTTGGTACTTGTTGCATATCATAACAGTAAGTCCAGCCAGAAAAATATTTTTACTGGGATCAGTATGGCTTCCGTCCAGGATTTGGTTCGACGCTTACAGGGGTTGACTCTGGAGGTGGCCGAGCTCTAGCAACACGTGAGTAGCTGTTCCGGAGTGCAAGATTTTTTATCCTTTAAAAATGCTTCGTTTGAGACCAAGGTCCTCAGGGAATGAATCACAGCTAGTGTTGAGCATTCCGATACTCAAATATCGGGTATCGGCCGATATTCGCGGTATCGGAATTCCGATACTTAATTCCGATACTTTTGCAATATCGTATACTGGAATCGGAAGTTCCCATAATGCAATGAGCCATTTTCATTTTATTCAGCCAATGAGGATCCTAAGAAGTGTGGGCACATCCTGTTAGGCATGTAGGCATCTTAACTAATGGCATGGCTGTGATTGGCTGCCGAAATGATGTCATGATGCACTATAAAAGCCGCCGCCGCCATTTTGAGCTCACTCTGCTGTGAATTCAGTTAGGGATAGGACGCTGTTGTTCTGAGGGACAGTTTTAGCTACCTATTTGGTCTATTCTGCTTTACCCAAGCTACTTTATAAATCGCTGTGCCTTGCAGTGCTAGTGCACAGTTCTCTGTGCTGTTCACCGCTTTCTGCAAGGTCTCTGTGTGTGAGTGCAGCTCACCCTGTAGTGTGTGCTTCAACCACGTCTGGTTGTAGTGCACTCAGTGTGTGTCACTGCCTCATACATTGTCCTTTTTTGCCAATTCATAATTTTTCCTGATATCTCCTATTAGTGTGGTGGTTCCATCCGTATTCAGCTAAATTGGTTCCAAACACACTATATAGGAGTAGATAGAGAATTTTTTTTGGTCTTGCAGTGCTAGTGCACAGTGCTCTGCATCTGTACTGTTCACCGCTGTCTGCAAGGTCTGTGTGTGTGAGTGCAGCTCACCCTGTAGTGTGTACTTCAGCCACGTCTTGTTGTAGTGCACTCAGTGTGTGTCACTGCCTCATACATTGTCCTTTTTTGCCAATTCATAATTTTTCCTGATATCTCCTATTAGTGTGGTGGTTCCATCCGTATTCAGCTAAATTGGTTCCAAACACACTATGTAGGAAGTAGATAGAGAATTTTTTTTGGTCTTGCAGCGCTAGTGCACAGTGCTCTGCATCTGCACTGTTCACCGCTGTCTGCAAGGTCTGTGTGTGTGAGTGCAGCTCACCCTGCAGTGTGTGCTTCAGCCACGTCTGGCTGTAGTGCACTCAGTGATATCTCCTATTAGTGTGGTGGTTCCATCCGTATTCAGCTAAATTGGTTCCAAACACACTATATAGGAGTAGTTAGAGGAGCCTTTCTGCAGCATTGGGCCCTGCAGCCCCAGCCAGATTAGTATTAGCCTATTTTTTGTAGCCTCATCTATTGCATTGTAGGTTACCTTCCTACATTGTAATAGCTACAAAAAGTTTGTGATACTATCGGTATTACATCTTTAGGCACATCCAGTGTCTTTTTGTGACAAAAAAAACCTAAATAAAGTTCACCAAACACTCCACTTTACAGTTGTGTAGGCCACATTAGCTCATATTAAAGTCTAGTCCACACTTTATAAAATTAGTGTTTCTTATACCTGTTAGCAGCTGTTCAGGAATAAGCACACTTAGCCCTTAGTACTTTTCTGCCTATCTTTATCAGTCTACCAAGATGAAGAAGGCAGGGAGTAAGGCATGTGGTCGTGGGCGTGGGCGTGGAGTTTCTGCAGGGAGAGGACGTGAGGATTCTGTGCTTGCAGGGAGAGGACGTGGGGATTCTGTGCCTGCTGCGGGCACCAGTGACTCAGCATCCCCCAGTTTTACCAGGGAACAGTCCTTTATGCGCAGCTTTGTAGGAGCTAGCCGTACCCCACTGCTGCGGGAGGACCAAATTGAAGCCGTTGTCGGATGGATGGCAGCTAACGCATCGACTTCAATTAGTTCCAGATCCTCTCAGGTCCTGAGCACTGAAGAGCACCCATCTGTCTCTTCACCACCTGCCAAATTGCCCAGGCAGTCAGAGAGCCCTGGACAGGAGCCATCTCTACTTCTGTTCTCTGAATCTCTTGGCTTGGAAAGAGGGGGCCAGCCAAGCAGAATTCGAGAATTTGAAGAAGAGGTAGTATGCAGTGATGCGCAACCGTTTTGTCTCTCTGAATCTGAAGAGGCGGGTGGGCCAGTGCCTATGGTCAGCAGCACACCTCAGTACGCATCTGATGATGAGACTCAGGTGCCACTTTCTGGTGCGTACTGTGCTGTCGAGACTACCCAGGAGAAGCAGTTGTTTGAAGAGGGTGGTGTAGATGATGAGGTCCTTGACCCATCATGGCGTGAGGGACAGGAAGGTGGTGGGAGCAGCTCTGAGGAAGAGATTCCCCGAACAGCCCAAAAAGGAGGGAGAGGGAGGGGGCAGACTTGGTTGCCTGTAGCCTCCACTTCGGCACCCATTAGGAGCATGGCTCTTCCAAAATCCAAAGCGGGTGCTCCCAAGACTTGCAGTGCCTGGTCCTTTTTTGACACAGTTGCAGATGACATTTACTTTGTCAAATGCAAGCTGTGTAATCAGAAGGTGAAAAGAGGGAAAAGTGTCAGCAACCTCAATACCACAAATAAGTGGAAACATGTGGGGACCAAGCACGTGGTGGAGTTACAAAAACATACTGAAGACCTAGGCCAACCTACAGCGCCACCTACCACCTCTTCAGCTTGTGTTGTAGCCTCTTCCTCCAGCTCACACACAGCTGGTTCGGCTTCCTCACAGGATCGCCATGGAAGAATCTCTGGCACTGTTGTACAGAGACACAGTGTAATTCCACCCACAGCACCACTTTCCAAGTCATCCTCACACTCCCAGGCCAGTCTACAGCCATCGTTAGCACAGGCATGGGAGAAAAGGCGCCCATACTCGGCAAACCACCCCCGAGCACAGGCTCTGAATGCTGGCATTGCTAAACTATTGGCCCTTGAAATGCTATCATTCAGGCTGGTGGAGACTGACACATTCCGTAACTTTATGGCATTAGCAGTCCCACAATACAACGTGCCCAGCCGCTTTTATTTCAGCAGGCAAGCCGTCCCTGCCCTGCAACATCATGTGGAGGGAAAAATTAAACATGCGCTACAAAACGCCGTCAGTAGCAAGGTCCACCTGACCACCGATGCGTGGACCAGTAAGCATGGACAGGGACGATACCTTTCCCTCACTGCCCATTGGGTAAATGTTGTGGAGCTGGGTACAGATCTTGAGAGTGGCGCTGTACGTGTTCTGCCAACTCCAAGGATTGCAGGAATCCAGTCTGTACACATTGACTCCTCCTCATACTCCAGTTCCTCTGAATCAGCGCTGCAGGAGCCGTCACGGTCTACCTCCACATCGACCCGTGAACTTGACCGATATGAGCACAGCCGTGGCCAAACGTCAACAGGCCGTATTAAAATTAATTTCTTTGGGGAATCGAAGCCACACAGCGCAGGAGCTCTGGAATGACATCAAGCAGCAGAGCGACGTGTGGTTTGTGCCAGCGAATCTCCAGCCAGGCATAGTAGTGTGTGACAATGGCCGAAATCTGGTGGCAGCTCTGGGCCTAGGCAACCTCACTCACAGCCCATGTCTGGCACATGTGCTCAACTTGGTCGTGCAGAGTTTTTTGAGGGACTATCCGGATCTTGATGCACTGCTTCACAAGGTCCGCATAGAGTGCGCTCACTTGCGGCGTTCCAGCAACGCAAGATCACGCATTGCAGCTCTGCAGCGCCGATTACGTCTTCCGGAACATCTCATCATATGTGACCTACCCACCAGGTGGAATTCAACGTTACATATGTTGGAGAGGTTGTGTGAGCAGCAGGCAGCAGTAATGGAGTACCAGCTGCAGCAGGCGCAAACAAGTCGCAGTGCGCGCCGTTCACACTTCACCACCACTGAGTGGGCCTCTATGAAGGACATTTGCCACGTTTTGCATGCCTTCGATTATTCCACGCGGATGGCGAGTGCAGATGATGCACTAGTCAGCATGACTATCCCCCTTATCTGCCTGCTTGAAAAAACACTGCAAGCACTAAGGGACGAGGTTTTGGAAGGGGTGGAGGATGAGGAGTCACAAATGCCTTCTGCTTCTCTACAGTCTGCGCAACGTGGTTCCTCACAAAGGCCTAGGCAGGGGACACTTTGTGAGGAGGATGAGGAGGAGTCAATGGATGAGGAAGACATCTGTCCAGAGGAGGGAGGTACATAATGCTCTAGTAGTCAGTATCTAGAGCGAGGGTGGGGTGATGCGGAGCAGGCAGAGATCACGCCTCAAGCAGGGGACAGCGTTTCTTGGCCAGTTGGCAGTCTGCAGCACATGGTTGATTTCATGCTGCAGTGCCTGAGAAACGACCGCCGCATCGCCCACATTCTCAACACGGCTGATTATTGGGTGTCCACCCTCCTAGATCCTCGCTACCGGGACAACTTACAAAGCCTCATAACACCGTTGAACCGGGAGCGTAAAATGCGGGAGTACCAAGACGCACTGGTGCATTCCATCATGTTCTCCATTCCAACCGAGAGCAGTGCTGCTAGTGCTTTACAAAGCAGCTCAGTGCGTCGAGGCAGTGGAGGAAGCTCTGCACAAAGAGGGAGCAGAAGCAGCGCCTCAGCACAAGGCAAGACCAGTATGGCCGAAATGTGGCAAAGTTTTGTGTCCCCGCCGCCACAAATGTCTACACCATCACAGACAGCTCCAGTCAGCAGGAGGCAACGTTTCCGTCAGATGGTGACAGACTACATGTCTTGCCCTCTTAGTGTACTCCTAGACGGCTCTTCTCCCTTCAAGTTTTGGGTCTGTAAGCTGGATACATGGCCAGAGCTTAGTCAGTATGCATTGGAGGTGCTAGCTTGCCCTGCTGCTAGTGTATTATCGGAACGCGTCTTTAGTGCCGCAGGTGGTGTACTAACAGACCGTCGCATGCGACTATCCTCCGATAATGTTGACCGGCTTACTTTTCTCAAAATGAACAAGGCCAGGATCTCTCATGAATTTGCCAGTCCTCTTCCAGAATAAATAATTGGTTGGCAACAGTATCCAGGTCTCCTGTTGTGTTCATGTTTCTACCACCTGAACTGTAATCCCTGAGCTCCAACACCGCCAGTTGGCGCTCGGAAGTGCCGTCTGCACAGTCAACGCTTGCTCCAGTGTTATTGGGGTTCAGTAACGTCAGCTGATCCCCAGCTGTGTGTCCGGCAAATTCTCCTGCTTTGTCCACATCCACTGTACTACTGATTTAAAACCTCCTCCAAATACACCTCTGGCTCCTCTGTTTTTAGTATTTACCCTGGGCTCCAATACCGCTAGTTGCTGCTCAGAAGTGCCGTCTGCACAGTCAACGCTTGCTCCAGTGTTATTGGGGTTCAGTAACGTCAGCTGATCCCCAGCTGTGTGTCTGGCAAATTCTCCTGCTCTGTCCACATCCACTGTACTACAGATTTAAAACTTGCTCCAATTACACCTCTGGCTCCTCTTCTTTTAGTATTTACCCTGGGCTCCAACACCGCTAGTTGCTGCTCAGAAGTGCCGTCTGCACAGTCAATGGTTGCTCCAGTGTTATTGGGGTTCAGTAACGTCAGCTGATCCCCAGCTGTGTGTCCGGCAAATTCTCCTGCTCTGTCCACATCCACTGTACTACAGATTTAAAACTTGCTCCAATTACACCTCTGGCTCCTCTGCTTTTAGCATTTACCCTGGGCTCCAACACCGCTAGTTGCTGCTCAGAAGTGCCGTCTGCACAGTCAACGCTTGCTCCAGTGTTATTGGGGTTCAGTAACGTCAGCTGATCCCCAGCTGTGTGTCCGGCAAATTCTCCTGCTTTGTCCACATCCACTGTACTACTGATTTAAAACCTCCTCCAAATACACCTCTGGCTCCTCTGGTTTTAGTATTTACCCTGGGCTCCAATACCGCTAGTTGCTGCTCAGAAGTGCCGTCTGCACAGTCAACGCTTGCTCCAGTGTTATTGGGGTTCAGTAACGTCAGCTGTTCCCCTGCTGTGTGTCCGGCAAATTCTCCTGCTCTGTCCACATTCACACTACTACAGATTTTAAAGTTGCTCCAATTACGCCTCTGGCTCCACTCTGTTTTTAGTATTTACCCTGGGTTCCAGCACCGCCAGCTGTTTCCCTGCAGTGTCTTTGGCACGGTTACTCCCTCCTGCCCAGCCTGGTTCCAGCACGCCAGCTGTTTCCGGGTAGTGTCAACTTAACTTTGCCTCCAATGCGTTGTCCTGTCGTGTTGCGGTCAGGTTAGCCGACTCTATGGTGCCTGCAGTTTAGGTGACTCCTATGTGGGCTGCGGGATCTGGCAATGAAGGCTGGTTCCATAGTGCCAATAGGACAAGCACCCCCTGTAGGACTGTGGGTTTTGGTAACTGCGGCCTGCTCGCGGCCTTGAAACTTTTTTTTACATGGGTACCTTCTGCTACCCATCCGGGTTCCAGTACCGTCAGCTGGTTCTCGGCAGTGCCTTTGGATTAGGTGCCTCCTTCTCGGTATCCAAGTTCCACCAACGTCTGCTGGTCCTTGGTAGTGCTTTCTGGCACAGGTACCTCCTGCTTAGTAACCGAGTTCCAGTACTGTCAGCTGGTCTTCGGCAGTTCCATTGGCTCTTGTACCTTCTGCTACCCATCAGGGTTCCAGTACCGTCAGCTGGTCCTCGGTAGTTCCATTTGCTCTTGTACCTTCTACTACCCATCCGGGTTCCAGTACCGTCAGCTGGTTCTCGGCAGTGTCTTTGGCACGGGTACTCCCTCCTGCCCAGCCTGGTTCCAGCACGCCAGCTGTTTCCGGGTTGTGTCAACGTCACTTTGCCTCCAATGCGTTGTCCTGTCGTGTTGCGGTCGGGTTAGCCGACTCTATGGTGCCTGCAGTTTAGGTGACTCCTATGTGGGCTGCGGGATCTGGCAATGAAGGCTGGTTCCATAGTGCCAATAGGACAAGCACCCCCTGTAGGACTGTGGGTTTTGGTAACTGCGGCCGGCTCGCGGCCTTGAAACTTTTTTTTACATGGGTACCTTCTGCTACCCATCCGGGTTCCAGTACCGTCAGCTGGTTCTCGGCAGTGCCTTTGGATTAGGTGCCTCCTTCTCGGTATCCAAGTTCCACCAATGTCTGCTGGTCCTTGGTTTTGCTTTCTGGCACAGGTACCTCCTGCTTAGTAACCGAGTTCCAGTACCGTCAGCTGGTCTTCGGCAGTTCCATTGGCTCTTGTACCTTCTGCTACCCATCCGGGTTCCAGTACCGTCAGCTGGTCCTCGGTAGTTCCATTTGCTCTTGTACCTTCTACTACCCATCCGGGTTCCAGTACCGTCAGCTGGTTCTCGGCAGTGTCTTTGGCACGGGTACTCCCTCCTGCCCAGCCTGGTTCCAGCACGCCAGCTGTTTCCGGGTAGTGTCAACGTCACTTTGCCTCCAATGCGTTGTCCTGTCGTGTTGCGGTCGGGTTAGCCGACTCTATGGTGCCTGCAGTTTAGGTGACTCCTATGTGGGCTGCGGGATCTGGCAATGAAGGCTGGTTCCATAGTGCCAATAGGACAAGCACCCCCTGTAAGACTGTGGGTTTTGGTAACTGCGGCCGGCTCGCGGCCTTGAAACTTTTTTTTACATGGGTACCTTCTGCTACCCATCCGGGTTCCAGTACCGTCAGCTGGTTCTCGGCAGTGCCTTTGGATTAGGTGCCTCCTTCTCGGTATCCAAGTTCCACCAATGTCTGCTGGTCCTTGGTAGTGCTTTCTGGCACAGGTACCTCCTGCTTAGTAACCGAGTTCCAGTACCATCAGCTGGTCCTCGGTAGTTCCATTGGCTCTTGTACCTTCTGCTACCCATCTGGGTTCCAGTACCGTCAGCTGGTCCTCGGTAGTTCCTCAGCCTTCTTGTACCTTCTGCTACATTTCCAAGTTCAAGCTTTTTGAAATGGTTTTTGGTAATCACTCTGGATCTCCCTGACGAGGACCCTGAAGACGAGGACCCTGAAGACCAACCCGAAGAAGACGAGGACCCCGAAGACGACGACCCTGAAGACGAGGACCCTGAAGACCACCCCGAAGAAGACGAGGACCCTGAAAACCACCCCGAAGAAGACGAGGACCCCGAAGACGAGGACCCAGAAGACCAACCCGAAGAAGACGAGGACCCCGAAGACGACGACCCCCGAAGACGACGACCCTGAAGACCACCCCGAAGAAGACCAAGAAGATGACCCTGAAGAAGTTGACCAAGAGGACAAAGAAGAGAAGACAAGCACCAAGATACAGAAGAACAAGAGACAGAAAACCAAGAAGCAGAAATACAAGAAGCTGCAGAACAAAAAGCGGAAGAACATTAAGCATAAGACTAAAAATTAGAGCAAAAGATAATATCTAAATTATAAGCAGAAGATGACTAAGCAGTGTATGGGGGTGAGTCCGTTCCTCCTCGTGGTGCCCCTGGAAAAGACCTGCTGCTGCAGGCCAAACTGAACGCGGACAAATCTTGTAAATCTTTTGTGACGGGCAGAACGAAAGGTGTAATGTCCAACCTTTTATAGATAACAACTACAGGAATGCCTGTCACAAATAAGAATATGATGAAGAAGAAGAATATGAAGAAGATGAAGAAGTTGAATATGAAGAATGTAAAAAAAAAGAATAATACGAAGAAGGTGAAGAAGAAGATGAAGAAGATGAAGAAGAAGTGGATGAAAAAGATGCTGAGGATGATGAAGGAGAAAGTGTGGGAGAAGTAAAAAAGAAGGTGAAGAGCATGGAAGTAGTGAAACATAAATATCTGACAAAATATAAAAATACTTAACATAGTCAATATTTCCGTAACTCAGAACGTCTTAAAATAAATATTAATTCCTGCTATTCCATTTGATTGGGCTAAACCTCTATGCCTTTATTGTCCCATTGACTTGCATTGGTTTCCGGTATCGGAATCAGCGATATCCGATACTTTTTCGGTATCGGTCCAATCCAATCCGATCCGATATTTCCCGATATCGGAAGGTATCGCTCAACACTAATCACAGCGCATTGGTTTTATTATGTAACTTTTGCGCAATGAACCACAAGGGTGGGCCTTTTCTCTTCAACCTAATGATCCATGCTTGAAGTCGGTAGAAGAGTTTTTTTCTGCTATGGGTCTATTATATGATGATCCTGATCGAATCTCATCTACTGAGGCAGAACTCAGGCGTTTGAATCAGGGGTCAGATGATGTTGAGATTTATTGCACACTAGTTTTGAGCGAGCACTAAAATGCTTGGGTGCTCGAAGCTCGGGCCGAGCTCGCCGTGATACTCGGGTGCTCGACCCGAGCAACGAGCCCAATGTTAGTCTATGGGAGACCCGAGCATTTTTGCGGCGGCACCCCCGGAAGTCTTTTAAAAGCCTAACAAGTGCCCAAAATGATAGTGACAGTGCTCAAATGACATGGGGACAGCATGGGGATCACCCCAGGAAGCATTTCTGACCCCCAGGTCACTGCTGTCAACAACGTGGTCAGAGGTATTAAGCCACTTTTAAGGGCTCACAATAAAACGTTCAAAAACTAAACTGAAACTGCTTTCCTGTGAAATATGTTAAGGAAGTTCCTTTCCAGGGTAAAGACTTGTGTATAAGGTAAAATAAATAACCCCCCCCCAAAAATACTCCTCCACACCTTGGGCTATGTTCACAAGTAGCACTTTTTATGCGTTTTTGCACTTTTGTATTGCTTTCAACCGTGACAAATGCATTCACTGGGAAATGTCATTTTAACATTTTACAACCTTATCTGGCCATGTGCTGTGTGACACATGCATACAGTGCTGAAAAGACATGGGAACAGCATGGGGAAGACCACTGGAAGCATCTCTGACACCCAGGTCACTGCCTAAAAGTGTGCCCATCAGAAGTGATCCTTGCCGCATCAGAAGATGCAGACTTGCAACTATCCCCGTGCAAGTCCTTGTCCCAGGGCAGTGTTCAATTTTACCTCCCCCATTCCTTGCAATGCAAGTGCAAATATGCAGCCAACCTCCCACCCACCCACCCGCAGGCTGCAATACTATACTGCTAGCTTGCACTTGAAATGGGGCCTTTTAGTTTGGAGGAGGCCAAGCTGGCCACTACCTCATGGCTGCTTCGGCAGCAAGGTATCCATACTCAGTCCCCAGCTGCCCAGCGGCCGGGTGTCCACGCTCAGTCCCCAGCTGCCCCGCGGCCGGGTGTCCACACACGGTCCCCAGCCACCTGGGTGCGGCCGGGTGTCCATAAACGGTCCCCAGCCGCTCCTATTTCTCCTGTCACCTTCCCACACACTTTTCTTAGCCTGGCCTGCTTTAGGGCAGCATTGGACGAGCCCACCAGAAAACCAAACTCCTCCGGAGGGCCCTGGCTTCTCCATCAGGGGAGTTGAGAGTGCCAAGGTGAGGAGCACGATGATGATGATGGAAGTTAGCATCTGCTTTGTTTTCTTGGAATGTAGTAGCGGCTAGGCCTGAGGTGGTCAGCGTAATGGCGCATATCCTACCTCCTCCGAGGATTGCTGGATGTTTTCCTGCTACTATCCCAGTTCTTTGACTCCCGTTAAAACAAAGCTTCAGGTGATAAATGATGGATGAGGTGATGGCAAAGGAGAAAGAGCAGGAGGAACAGGGACCATTCACATCAATATCAGGCCAGTCAACCACATATGTCTTGTAGGATATGTTTCTGTAACAAAAGGAGCTGTTCGGCTACACAGTTATAGGGCATACAGTGAGTGCAATGTCTACCAAAAATTTCAAGGCACTCCAAAGCCCATTGGAAATGACAACCGTTTTTTCCATTTATATGAACTGGGTCTCCTGTACACTGTTGGCCTAAGCAGTGAATGGAAGGCTTTCCAAAAATTATGAGGAACTGCAATGCCCCTTGAAACAGACGTGGATTACAGCGTACTAAAAACCTTCTACCCATTATTGGGGAGTGGGTCTTTAGTTTTCGCCTTTGCATTGAAAGCAAAAGCTGACTAAAATTAGGAGGAAATGCAATGCCCGTTGGAAGAGTCGTGGAGGTTAGAGGTAATTAAAAACAACATTTCAATGCCCCTTGGAAGAGCTGAGGAGTTCAGAGTGGTTTAAGAAGACGCTTTTAATGCCCCTTTGAAGAGACGTGGAGGTCACAGTAGCTTAACAAGACGGTTTTAATGCCCCTCGGAAGAGACGTGGAGGTCGCAGTAGCTGAACAAGACGGTTTTAATGCCCCTCGGAAAAGTGGTGGAGGTCGCAGTAGCTTAACAAGACGGTTTTAATGCCCCTTGGAACAGTGGTGGAGGTCACAGTAGCTTAACAAGACGGTTTTAATGCCCCTTGGAAAAGTGGTGGAGGTCACAGTAGCTTAACAAGACGGTTTTAATGCCCCTTGGAAAAGTGGTGGAGGTCACAGTAGCTTAACAGGACGGTTTTAATGCCCATTGGAAAAGTGGTGGAGGTCGCAGTAGCTTAACAAGACGGTTTTAATGCCCCTTGGAAAAGTGGTGGAGGTCGCAGTAGCTTAACAAGACGGTTTTAATGCCCCTCGGAAGAGACATGGAGGTCGCAGTAGCTTAACAAGACGGTTTTAATGCCCCTTGGAAAAGTGGTGGAGGTCACAGTAGCTTAACAAGACGGTTTTAATGCCCCTTGGAAAAGTGGTGGAGGTCGCAGTAGCTTAACAAGACGGTTTTAATGCCCCTCGGAAAAGTGGTGGAGGTCGCAGTAGCTTAACAAGACGGTTTTAATGCCCCTTGGAACAGTGGTGGAGGTCACAGTAGCTTAACAAGACGGTTTTAATGCCCCTTGGAAAAGTGGTGGAGGTCACAGTAGCTTAACAAGACGGTTTTAATGCCCCTTGGAAAAGTGGTGGAGGTCACAGTAGCTTAACAAGATGGTTTTAATGCCCCTCGGAAGAGACGTGAAGGTCACAGTAGCTTAACAAGACTGTTTTAATGCCCCTTGGAAAAGTGGTGGAGGTCGCAGTAGCTTAACAGGACGGTTTTAATGCCCCTTGGAAAAGTGGTGGAGGTCGCAGTAGCTTAACAAGACGGTTTTAATGCCCCTTGAAAAAGTGGTGGAGGTCACAGTAGCTTAACAAGACGGTTTTAATGCCCCTTGGAAAAGTGGTGGAGGTCGCAGTAGCTTAACAAGACGGTTTTAATGCCCCTCGGAAGAGACATGGAGGTCGCAGTAGCTTAACAAGACGGTTTTAATGCCCCTTGGAAAAGTGGTGGAGGTCACAGTAGCTTAAGAAGATGGTTTTAATGCCCCTCGGAAGAGACGTGGAGGTCCCAGTAGCTTAACAAGACGGTTTTAATGCCCCTTGGAAGAGTGGTGGAGGTCACAGTAGCTTAACAAGACAGTTTTAATGCCCCTTGGAAAAGTGGTGGAGGTCGCAGTAGCTTAACAAGACGGTTTTAATGCCCCTCGGAAGAGACATGGAGGTCCCAGTAGCTTAACAAGACGGTTTTAATGCCCCTCGGAAGAGATGTGGAGGTCCCAGTAGTTTAACAAGACGGTTTTAATGCCCCTTGGAAAAGTGGTGGAGGTCGCAGTAGCTTAACAAGACGGGTTTTAATGCCCCTTGGAAAAGTGGTGGAGGTCACAGTAGCTTAACAAGATGGTTTTAATGCCCCTTGGAAAAGTGGTGGAGGTCGCAGTAGCTTAACAAGACGGTTTTAATGCCCCTTACAAGAGCCATACAGTACAGCATCTTAAAAATATTATTCCCATTATTGGGGAGTGGGTCTCCCACTGTCTTTGCTTATGCCTTCCAAACAAAAGCTGACAAAAATAAGGACGGAGGAACTTTCAATAATGGCAACACGGACCACGGTCACCCTGGTGGTATAGTGGTGGTGGAGGCTGAGGATAAGGAGAAGAACATAAAACAGCCGAACTGAGGAAGCGTATACCCATTTGTGGGTGTGAAGCGGTGCATGTGAATACACCTCCCGAAATAACACAGTGGATTTGACTTTATGTTACTCTGCTGTCATTTGGTGGTGATGAGAAGTCTGGCCCAATCCAGCCCTTGTTCATTTTGATAAGGGTCAGCTTGTCAGCATTGTCAGTTGACAGGCGAGTGAGCTTATCAGTTATAATTCCCCCAGCGGCACTAAAAACATGCTCCGATAACACGCAAGCGGAGGGCAGGCCAGGACCTCCAAGGCGTACAGAGCGAGTTCATTCCAAGTGTCCAGCTTGGATACCCAATAATTAAAAGGCACAGAGGAATCACGGAGGACGCTGGTACGGTCGGCAAGGTACTCCCTCACCATCTTTTGAAACTTTCCACTCCTTGTGAGAATACCCCGTGCCTCAGGGTCTGTCCGAAGGGAGGGTCTGAGAAAACTGTCCCAGAACGTTGACAGTGTTCCCCTGCCTCTGCTGGATTGGAGTTGCGTCTCTCTCGCATGTACGCCTTGGTTGGGCAACGAACTGTGACCTCTGCCGCTAGCGTGTTCAGATGGGAATTTTTTTAACAGTTCTGCAGCAAGGGCCTTCTGGTGCTGCCCCATTTTTGTAGACCTGACCACCTCAGGAATAAGAGAGTGAAAGTTCTCCTTGTAGCGGGGGTCTAAAAGTGTCACCAACCAGTAATGACTGTCACCCAACATTTTGACAACGCGAGGGTCACGGTTAAGGCAGCATAACATAAAGTCAGCCATGCGTGCCAGACTGGTAACGGGCAAGACTTCCGTGTCCTCACCAAGATGACGACTGACCATGCTCTCCTCCTCCTCCCCCCTGTCCTCAGGCCACCCACGCTGAACCGACGGTATGACAGTTGTACAGGTACTACCATCTACAGCGCATGATACAAGCTCCTGTTCTTCTTCCTCCTCCTCTCCCTCATTGTCCCCCAATGCACGTTGGGATGAGATGAGGCTGGGCTGTGTGTAATCGACCGCTACGGCTTCTTGATCCATCTCATCATACTCTGGCTGCAATGCCTCCTCTTTAATTCTCTGCAGAGACCGTTGCAAAAGATAGACAAGTGGAATGCTAACACTAATGATGGCGTCATCGCCACTCACCATCTTGGTGGACTCCTCAAAGTTTGTCAAGATGGTACATATGTCAGACATCCAGGTCCACTACTGAGGTCTTATGTGTGGAGTCTGACCTGAATATTGACGGCCTTGTTGCAGCTGGTACTCCACAACTGCTCTCTTCTGCTCACAAATCCTTTGCAACATGTGGAGGGTAGAGTTCCAACGTGTGGGGACATCACACACCAGTCGGTGTGACGAAGGTTCAAACGCTGCTGCAACACAGCAAGGGCGGCGGAAGCTGTAGCCGACTTGCGAAAATGAGCTGACAGGCGGCGTACTTTGACGAGCAGATCTGGCAACTCGGGATACGATTTAAGAAACCGCTGAACCACGAGGTTAAGCACATGAGCCAGGCATGGTACGTGTGTGATCTCGCCTCGCCTCAGAGCCACCACCAGGTTACGGCCATTGTCACACACGACCATGCCTGGATGTAGGTTCAGCGGTGTCAGCCACAGATTTGCCTGCTCTTTCACAGCTGTCCACAACTCACAAGCAGTGTGAGGTTTCTCACCTAAGCTTATGAGTTTCAGCACAGCCTGTTGCCGCTTGGCGGAGGCAGTACTGCAGTGCTTCCAGCTTGTAACTGATGTGGTGATATCTGAGATGGAGGCTGAACATGAGGAGGAGGAGGAGGATGATGCGCAGGAGCTGTACACTGTGGGGGCAACTCTGACTGACATAGGGCCCGCAATCCTCGGTGTGGGGAGAATGTGTTCCGTCCCAAGGTCCGACTGGGTCCCGGCTTCCACTATGTTTACCCAGTGTGCCGTCAGGGAGATGTACCGTCCCTGGACACAAGCACTTGTGCACATGTCCGTTGTCAGGTGGACTCTCCCAGTAACTGCGTTGTTGAGGGCACGGCAGATGTTTTGGGACACGTGCTTGTGTAGTGTGGGGATGGCACACCAGGCAAAATAGTGTCGGCTGGGGACCGAGTACCGAGGGACGGCCACCGCCATAAGGTTGTGGAAGGATTCCGTCTCCACCAGCCTAAAAGGCAGCATTTCCAACGCAAGCAGTCGTGAAATGTGCAAATTTAGGACTGTGGCCTGTCGGGCGTTAGTTGCGAATTTGCACTTTCATTCAAAGGTCTGGGATATGGACAATTGAACGCTGCGGTGGGACGTGGACTTGGACGTTGATGCTGTTTCTTGAGAAACTGCCATAACTAGTGAAGACTGAGAGGAGGGGACATCTTTGCATGCAGTATGGACAGGGGATTGCCTTGCACACACAACAGGGGGTTCTATTGCATGCACAACAGCGGAAGAAGCAGTGGTGACACCCGCTGACACTGGTCGTGGACCCTGGGGTTCACCCCACAAAGTCGAGCGCTTTGCTGCCATGTGCCTGATCATGCTGGTAGTTTTGTCACCCCTGCTGATGCTGGCATGGCAGGTGGTACAAATGGCCTTTTTGGGGTTATCAGCAGAGTCTTTAAAAAAATTCCAGACTCTGGAAGACCTACCGGTTGTACTGGCAATGTCCCTCGTGTTGGTGTTACGGGGAACTGTTGTCCGCCTTCTGTGTGCGGCCACCACACTGCTTCTTCCTGCCTGTTGGGGTACTCTGCCTCCCTCCCCCTGTGTGCTGCTGGCCTCACTCTGCGTGTCCTCCTGCCACGTTGGGTCAGTTACTAGATCATCCACCACCTCCTCCTCTTCCACTTGCGCACCACGATCCTCCTCCTCCCTTCCTGGCAATTGTGTCTCGTCATCGTCCACCTCTTGTGACAAATTGCCAGCATCGACTTCCTGTGGCCGTGGCTGTTCAAATATTTGGGCATCGCTACATGGGATCTCCTCTTCCACCACTTCAAGCGGAGCAGGCGAGGGGCACAAATCTGGAAATGAACCAGTGAACAGCTCTTCAGAGTGTCCAAGTGTGGGATCAGTTGCTGTCTGACGACACTCGGCATGGTGGGATGAAGGAGCATCAGGGAGAGGAGGAGTATGCGGTCGAGACTCACGGCTACTAAGATTTGACCATGTGGAAGATAGACCGGAGGTGGTGGTGCTCAGGTAACAAAGTATTATCTGCTATCCAATTAATAACCTGTTCACACTGATCAGTTCGCAATACTGGTGTTGTTCTGTGCTTCCCTAGTAATTCAATTCTAGTCAAGAAGTGGGAGCGAGAAGATGTGGCTGTTGGTTGTGGCACATTTTCACCTTGGCCACGGCCCCATCCTCTGCACGCACCATCACCATAACGTCCAGTTCCACGTCCCTTGCCACGCGCCTTGCCCATTGTAAAGGCAGTAAAATAGCTTACACTCGCACTATCAATGGAAAAAGGGTAATAGAAAGTAGATTAGAACCGTGGAAGAGGAAAACCAAAGTTCTATTTCTCTGGCCTACACCCGACTCTTTTAAACAATCTGAACAATCAGGGAGAAACTATTACTGTTTTTCTTTACGGAAAAAATAACAAAAGCTGGATAATAGAGATTTTTTACCATGGAACGGCAAAACCACAGATATAATTTACTGGTGTATACCAGACTTTTTTAAATATACACTGTGTTCCAAATTATTATGCAAATAATATTTTCTCAGATTTTCCCAAATTACCTATATGAATTGCAGTCATTGTAATTTTCCTGTCAAATAACTATTAGAGTACAATTGAAAGGTTTTTGTACAAACTGCCTATGATAACAGTATATTTTTTAAAAAATAAAAAACTCAAATTGCACTCAAAATGCATGTTCCAAATTATTATGCACAGCAGAGTTTTCAACCTTTTCATTTTAATAAAGAACAAAAAAATGGTCATTTTTGAAATTATAAGCATTAGCAGGTTATTACAAACTGAAATCAAACCGTTTTCACCTCTAAACTTTATTCTAGGTGATGTTACATTTGCACATAGGACCCGTTGTTCGAAAGGAGCTTCTGAACTCTCTCGTCCATTGAATTTGTCAGGTTTTGGATGGTTTCTGCTTTAATTGTTTTGCATGAGGACATGATGAACTCCATAATGTATGTTGAGTTTCTCAAACAGCACTTCCTTCCATGGTTCAAGAAGAAGAACCGTGCATTCCACAGCAAGATCTTTTTCATGCATGATAATGCCCCGTCTCATGCTGCACATAACACATCTGCATCTCTGGCTGCTATGGGCATAAAAGGGGACAAACTTATGGTGTGGCACCCATGCTCCCCTGACCTCAACCCCATTGAGAACCTCTGGAGCATCATCAAAAGGAGTGTCTATGATGGCGGGAGGCAGTTCACACCTAAGCAACAGCTCTGGGAGGGTATTCTGTCCTCATGCAAAACAATTAAAGCAGAAACCATCCAAAACCTGACAAATTCAATGTACGAGAGAGTTCAGAAGCTCGTTTCGAACAAGGGGTCCTATGTGCAAATGTTACATCACCTAGAATAAAGTTTTGAGTTGAAAACTGTTTGATTTCAGTTTGTAATAACCTGCTAATGCTTATAATTTCATTTAATGACCATTTTTTTGTTCTTTATTAAAATGAAAAGGTTGAAAACTCTGCTGTGCGTAATAATTTGGAACATGCATTTTGAGTGCAGTTTGAGTTTTTTATTTTTTTAAAAATATACTGTTATCATAGGCAGTTTGTACAAAAACCTTTCAATTGTACTCTAATAGTTATTTGACGGGAAAATTACAATGACTGCAATTCATATAGGTAATTTGGGAAAATCTGAGAAAATATTATTTGCATAATAATTTGGAACACAGTGTATATATTTGCGGCTGAACAGTGAACGACACACTCAAACTGTTTTTTTTTAGATACAAATGGCCCAAAAGTGGATAATACAGAGGTTTGAACCACCGTGGAACTGCAAAACCACACTTCTGTTTCTCTGGCCTACACCAGACAATTTTCAACAGATATATTTGTGTCTGAAAAATCAGGGAGACACTATTAGTTTTTTTTTACGGCAAAAAATGCCAAAAGCAGGATAGTAGAGATTTTTTACCGTGGAACAGCAAAACCACAGTTATAATTTACTGGTGTATACCAGACTTTTTTAAATATATATATTTGCGGCTGAACAGTGAGCGACACACTCAAACTGTTTGTTTTAGATACAAATAGCCCAAAAGTGGATAATACAGAGGTTTGAACCGTGGAACTGCAAAACCACACTTCTGTTTCTCTGGCCTACACCAGACTATTTTCAACAGATATATTTGTGTCTGAACTGTCACTGACTTTTTTTTTTTTTTGGGGGGGGGGGGGACACCAAAAGGTTAATATTTGTACAGTGTGAAGGAGGAAAAAAAAAGAGGATTTAGATGAAAAAAAAAGGATTTTTCCTGGCCCCCGAGACCTGTAGCTAAGTCCAGCAATTTCAGCAACAGGAGCACACAGGACTGTAATGCAGCGTTTGCTGGTATAACCACTGCGTCTCCTATACAGCCTGCCTGCCTGATATCTGGGATGGATATTAGTCCTGAGAAGGACTGTTTGTTTGATCTGGCAGCCTTTACAGACCCTACACTAACTATTTCGCAGTATATATCTCTCCCTAAATCAGCTGCGCTGTCCCTGCACTGTCTGATCCAAGCCGTCTGTGTCCAAGATGGCGGCGCCCGGTTTTAAATACTCAAGGTGATGCTGTGCGGCCAGCCAATCAATGTAATGCCCACAACCAACATGGCTGCGGCATTACAGTGACTGGCTGGCAATCCCTGCATGTTCATTGGCTCTGTAAAGAGCGCCAAACATGCAGGGCGGAGACCCGAAGTCTCCCACCCGAGTAACCCGGAAATGCTCGGTGCTCGCCGAACATCCCGAGTAGTGTGATGCTCGGGTGAGTACCGAGCAGTGTCGAGCATGTTCGCTCAACACTATTGCACACACTTTAGAAGGTGGGCTTCTGAAGTCAGATGGAATGATCCTGCTCTGAAATGTCTATTTCTTGCTGGTCTGAGTGAAAGGGTTAAGGATTTGCTATTTGCATTCCCCGCACCTGAGACTCTGCAGGATACCATGCAATTAGCTGTTTGTGTGGATAGGAGGCTGAGATCTAGGCAGAATGAGGTAAAGACTCCTGTAATGCCAGGTACTAGTCCCCAGAAAATCTGCTCAGACGGCGGAGAACCATTGGAGGTTGGGGCGATGTCTCTCTGCTCTCAGGAAAGAGACCGGAGGTTCGCCAAGGGATTGTGTCTTTATTGTGGTAAATCTGACCATTTGATTAAGTATTGTGAGCTTCATTTAAGTAAAGAAAAAAAAAAGGTCAGGTACGCCCGTATAGCTTGTTTACGGTCTGCAGGAGTATTTCTTTCAGGGAGTACTACTTTGAAGGAAAATTTGATTGAATTTCAGGTATTTGTGGATTGTGGTTCAACACTTAATGTGATTGATAAAGGGTTTTTGGAAAAACTTAAATTGAAATCCAAACCTTTGTCATCACCTATTTCTGTGATTGCAATTGATAACACTCCCTTGAAATGTATTACTCACAAGGTTGCTGCATTTCCCCTCACTATCAATGGACTTCACCAAGAAATTTTGGACTCGGTTGTATTAGATAATTTACCCTCTCCGGTCGTTCTAGGATTGCCTTCGTTAAAACTGCACAATCCTTTGCTGGACTGGTCTACTAATATGATAAAGTCATGGAGTCTGAAATGCTATGATAAATTTTGTAATGGTCGCATTGCGGTTGTGGGAAAAGGGGAATTACCTGTACCTATTCAAGATTTTGGAGGGATTTTTCGGAGGAGAAGTCGCAAGTTTTACCTCCTCATAGGGATTATGATTGCGCCATTGAGTTTATTCCGGGAGCTACTCTTCCCAAGAGTCGCTTGTTTAATCTAACTATCCCTGAAAGAAAGGCCTTGGAGGAGTACATACAGACTAGCCTGGCTGCTGGTCACATTAGACCTTCTAAGTCGCCTGTGGCAGTTGGATTTTTCTTTGTTAAAAAAAAGTACGGGGGTTTGCGTCCATGTCTGGATTTTCGTGAAATTAATAAGATTATCGTACGCAATTCCTACCCATTGCCGTTAATTCCTGACTTGTTTAACCAGTTAGTGGGGGCCAAGTGGTTCTCTAAGATTGATCTCCGGGGGGCATACAATTTGTTACAAGTGAAGGAGGGTGATGAATGGAAAACTGCTTTTAACACTCCGGTAGGTCTTTTTGAGAATCTGGTGATGCCTTTTGGTTTTACCAATGCACCTGCATTTTTTTCAGAACCTTATTAATGACATTCTGAGACCTTTGATTGGTAAAAATGTGGTTGTGTATTTGGATGACATTTGGAGAAATGTGAGTTCGCTGTGCAGAAAATTCGTTTTTTGTGCTACATTGTCTCCAGTGAGGGCTTTGAGATGGACCCGGTGAAGGTTCAGGCTGTGCAGGAATGGCCTAGGCCTATTGGTTTGAAATCTATACAGAGATTTTTGGGTTTTGCCAATTATTACAGGAAATTCATTAAGAATTTTTTTGTGATCGTTAAGCCTCTAACCGATCTCACTAAGAAAGGTGCGAATAAGGTCCAATGGACTACTGAGGCCATTGAAGCGTTTAAGTATCTCAAAGAGAGATTCAGTTCTGCCCCTATCCTTATGCAGCCTGATGAGACCAAGCCTTTTTTGGTCGAGGTCGATGCTTCATCGGTGGGGGTCGGAGCAGTTTTGTCTCAGGAGAACAGAGATGGAGTACATCCTTGAGCCTTCTTTTCGAAAAAGTTTTCGGAAACCGGATTGAATTATGATGTTGTAAATTGAGATGAGCGGTGTTCGACTCGAACTGTTCGCCAATCTCAAATTCGAGCTGTTTTGGGCGGTGTTCGAGCCGTTCAGCGAACACGAACAATTTTAAAAAAATTCGGCTGTTCGAGGTTATGTTCGATAACTGTTCGTGCACCAAAATCATAACTGGATTTTTTCTCAGTAATGCTGAAAATTAATGTTAATACGCAGTTTGAGTGTACTGCGGGGAGGGGGAGGGGCAGGGGATGGATCTCTGCAGAAATAATGAAGATCTCCATTTTTTTTTCTCTTTCCCGCATTTACAGTGGGGAGGTGCAGTCTGTCAGCCTATCAGAGTGCACACACGGAGCGAACTGCTTTTTTT
The DNA here is from genome assembly GCF_046119375.1 of Phyllobates terribilis. Lineage (NCBI taxonomy): Eukaryota > Metazoa > Chordata > Amphibia > Anura > Dendrobatidae > Phyllobates > Phyllobates terribilis. The sequence continues at coordinate 12,680,730 of NW_027362761.1, read as the reverse complement.
CACACAAGCAAGGGCATGTGTCATTGGCAGTGTATGTCACATGTCCTTGCCCTATAAGACCCAGCCATTTTCCCCGTCGCCACCATTTTCTCACTGCTGCAGCTGTGTGTTAGATGGCACCGCTGTTGCTGTGTGCGCTATACTTTGTTATCACTTTTTGCCAGGCAGGTCTGTGCCAGTGCTGTGCAAGTTTTTTTCACAGCATTTGGCTAAATCTAGCAAAGCAAATCCTTTTTGGCCTCTTGCAGTGTGTGTTAGTCAGTGGAGTAGCCTATCTGTGTTGTAAGCTACACCACCTGTGTATAGAATACAATTTTTATTACTGCACCTAGTGAAGTAAAACCTTTTGGGCATAGCATCATTCTATTAGTCCATCTATACTAACCTCCACCAGGTTGCAAATTCAAAATAATTTTTATCTGCATCTAGCTCTGAAAAAATATTTCGGCTTGTAGCAGTGTGTGGGACTTGTTCTATTAGTCCATCTATACTAACCTGCACCTGTGACACCCCAGGGGTCTGGTTGCCACAGTGATAGAGATATTATGTCTGAGAGCAGGTGGGAGGTCCTTTGGTCAGGGATCCTGTGCATGCCACACCTCCTGCCCAGTCTTGGGAGGGGAAGAACTTCCCCTGTATAAACCTGGGGCTGAGGCAGGGTGAGTCAGACAAGGAGAGTGGAGAAGAGAAGCAGCATAGGAAACAGCATAGTTACAAGGAGTCAGGGGCTGGCAGCTACAGAGCTCGTCCTGACTAAGAAGATTCTTTACCGGACCCGGAGTCCGAGGCTGTGGGGACTAACTCCTACCCAGCAGCAGAATCCGTCGGGCAGGGGATTTCAGGTCCTCTGGCCCAGAAGCCCGAAGGCACGGTCACACGCGTGGGACCAGCACCGCCATCGTGAGCGGAAGCCATTAGAAGGCCCCGAGTCACCGGCCATACGGGTGAGCACCACACGGTACACTCAGGGACGTGGGCTACTTACATCAGCTTCTAGCAAGGTAGCCAGAAGAGTACAGTCAGTTTGGGAGGCCTACAACTACGCCTGGCCAGGGGAGATCCCATCTGCTCAAAGACTGACCAGGCCCCGTTTGCTAGCAAGTACTCCGGGAGGGTCTGTCGTTGTTACCAGTAAAGACCCTGAACTACACCGTACCGTCTCTGAGTGGTTCCTGCTACCCCCATCATCCACGTCGGCTGCCCTGAGGCCATACCCCTCCCGTTGGGGGTTATACTATCACGCTGCACAATCCTACCACCGGCCTCAGCGGTCTGCCCCGCAGCAACAGCTCCCTGGCTGCACTCAACGGGTGGCGTAGTCATCAACTATTTACCACTAATAGACTGCCGTCTAGTTTGACTCCCTGGGCACGGACCGGGTCACCGCCACGAGATTACAACCCTCCACGGATCCGGCTCCGGGTAAGCTCCCGCGTGCGCACCGCAGCGCGACACAGGCCCAGGGGCGCGTCAACTTTGGCGTAGTCGGCAGGATTTCGTGCCCGCAACCACCGGGTACTGCGTGCCTGAAAAGCAAAGACTGTTCAAACTTACCAGTGGTGAAGGTTTCCCGCCATCCGGCGCCATCTTCTACCTTCTTCCCGCCATCCGCGAAGTTTTCCCGCCATCCGGCGCCATCTTCGACCTTCTTCCCGCCATCCGTGGAGTTTTCCCGCCATTGGACGCCATCTTGAGGACGCCGCGCGGGAAGAAGAGGGGCGTGGACTCCGAAAGCGCGCGAGAACTGAAGCCCCGCCTCACGTCCGGACGTTGCGTAAGGTCCTGGAAGGAGCCCAGCAGACGCCGACGTCACAGGAGCGCGACGGAAGGTCCTCAACCCTGACGATCCACTGCGGAGCCGCGGCCTACGGAAGAGGATCATCGCAAGGTAGGCCACGGTCCACTAGGGGGGAGGAAGATGTCGGATACGGAGGAGAGCTTCACTGCCTCAACCCCCGCCAGCGCTACCGCTGCTGCAGTTATGCCCTTCACCATGCCCTATATCCCGGGAGCAGCTTGGCTACCCCAGTACTCAGGGGAGTCACATACCCTGCATGACTTTAGAGAAAAGCTGGATAGCCTCTTCCAGGTGTACCCCCTCACAGAAGAGCAAAAAGTGAGCATCCTGGTGGCCCAACTAACCGGGGCAGCCAAAAGGGAAGTAAAATCCTGGCCACCTGGGAGGAAGACTGTCGCAGGGATACTAACCCGGCTGAAGGACACCTTTGATACCCGCACCTCAGCCGAGATTAAGCTTAGATTCTACGGGTGCAAGCAGCGAGCGCATGAGAGTATAAGGGACTATGCACTAAACCTACAAGAGGCCCTGAGGGCCATAAAGCAGACCGACCCTGATGGGGTGGGAAACGAGGACAGGCTGTTGACTGAACAATTTATAGAGGGTTTATATTGCAATGCCCACCGAACCCAGTTGCGGGCAATGGCCTTACAGGATCCCCATCTGGACTTTGCACAGTTCAAGGACAGAGCCATCCGGGTGCTCCGAGAACCGGCACCAGGTGGCGTTGTGACCCACAGACGCCCCACTACCACTTACTACCAGGAGGCGGCGCCCTTGTCAGCAGGGCCTGTGGGAGCTGATGCGCAGGCTTTGGACAATGACCCGGCTCCAGACCTACACCATCAGGTCCAAGAGCTAGCTAAGAGCGTTGCTGCGCTAACCCGAACTGTGCAGTCTTTACAGGTTTCCACCCCAGGGAAGATCCAGCTGGCATCCGGACCGGAGGACATCCCGTGGCGTCGACCAAGGAGGACCCCACCGGCCAGAGGAAGACCCAGTGACCGATACAGTGAGGACGGACGACCCATCTGCCGCCGCTGCAATCAACCCGGACATATGGCAAGGTACTGTTCTTTAAACGGGCACAACCTGGGGTAGAGGGCCAACCCCCAGGAAAAAGATCACCAGGCCCATCGAACTGGCGCGACAGATATGTGGGAGGACGTCCAGTCTTGCCTGTGGTACTGGATGGCATTCCCATGAGTGCCCTACTGGACACCGGGTCACAGGTCACCACCATCCCGTACGTGCTCTTCAAGCAGTACTGGAATGACTCGGATATTACCCGCTACCCCGACGACGACTTGAGTATCATCGCCAGCAATGGTCAGCCCGTGCCACAGATCGGATTTAAAGAGGTGACCATCAAAATTGGTAGAGTCGAACTGGCCGCACAGGGACTGATCATTGTAGATATCGATAAACATGAGAGTCACCCAAAAATAACTCTAGGAACTAATGTAATTGAAAATTGTCTTGCAGAGGTGATTTTCCTTTTACAGCAGGTTGCCAAGAATGCCAGCTCCGGCGAGCAGCGGGTGCTCCAGAAAGAGATCCGGGCACTGATGCAACGGCAACAAGTGGAACTCTCCGGCGGTGAGATTGGTAGCGTAAGAATGTGTGACCCTTTTCCTATTGCCATGCCCCCAAAAAGTGAAATGATGATTTGGTGCCGGGCAGCTATTGGTCTGAGAGGTAGAGATTACCAGGCAATGGTAGAACCAGTTTACTCAGACAGTAGGCCCACCATTTTGACAGCACGGGGGGTGGTCAATGTACGCCATGGGAGGGTGCCCATTCGCATAATAAATATCGGGGAGAGGGAAGTGTACCTGCCCCGGTATGCCACGCTAGCCAAATTATATACCACTAATCAAAGTTCTATACAATCTGTGGAACCCTTGCCTCCATCTCACCCGGAGGAAGGTAACGGCTCTAAGAAAGACATGGAGGACTGGTGTCAGCAACTACATTTGGGTACTGACTCCACTCCCTCACATCAGAAACAAGGAGTCTATCGGGTGGTTCAAGAGTATGAGAGAGTGTTTAGTAAACACCCGTTAGACTTCGGGCGAGTCAAGGGGGTAGAACATCGCATCCCCACGGGAGATCATCCTCCCATAAAAGAGAGGTATCGACCCGTACCCCCTGCACATTACCAACACGCCAAGGGGATGCTTAGAGATATGAAGGAGGCTGGGGTAATCCGGGATAGTTGTAGCCCCTGGGCAGCCCCATTAGTTTTAGTCAAAAAGAAAGACAACACCATGAGGATGTGTGTAGATTACCGGAAAATCAACCGTATCACACACAAGGATGCGTACCCCTTACCAAGGATAGAGGAGTCATTGGCTGCTTTAAGATCTGCTAACTTCTTCTCTACCTTGGATCTCACTAGCGGGTACTGGCAGGTTCCTGTAGCAGAGGCGGACCGGGAGAAGACCGCATTCACCACCCCGATGGGACTTAGCGAGTTCACCTGCATGCCGTTCGGACTCTGCAACGCACCAGGAACCTTCCAACGCCTAATGGAGTGTTGTCTGGGGCACAGAAACTTCGAGACGGTCCTGTTGTACCTGGACGATGTCATCGTATATTCCAAGACGTATGAGGACCACCTGAAACACCTGGCGGAAGTGTTCGAGGCTCTGGCGAGTTACGGCCTAAAGGTGAAACCCTCCAAGTGTCACCTCCTGAAACCAAAGGTGCAGTACCTGGGACACGTGGTGAGCGCTGACGGAGTGGCTCCCGACCCCGATAAGATCACCGCAATTAAGGGATGGCCAAGCCCCTCCAGCGTAAAAGAAGTGCGGCAGTTCCTCGGGTTGGTAGGCTACTACCGAAGGTTTATTCCCGGTTTCACCAAAAAGGCAGCACCTATGCAGGACCTTCTGATAGGCCAGTCCCGGAAGGCCAAGAACCAGAAGCCGCCCTTCAAATGGGAAGAGCTGGAAGAAGAGTCCTTCCGCCAGCTGAAGATGGCCCTCACGGGGGACGAAATCCTGGCGTACCCGGATTATAGCCAGCCCTTTATCCTCTACACCGACGCCAGTAACATCGGGCTAGGAGCCGTACTGTCCCAGATCCAGCAGGGGAAGGAACGAGTAATCGCCTACGCCAGCCGAAAACTGCGACCCACCGAAAGGAACCCCGAGAATTACAGCTCATTTAAGTTAGAGTTCCTGGCCGTAGTATGGGCAATCACTGAGCGCTTTAAGCATTACCTCGCTTCTTCCCGGTTCACCGTGTACACGGATAACAACCCGCTGACACACCTGGACACGGCAAGACTCGGTGCCCTGGAGCAGAGGTGGATGGCCCGTCTGTCCAACTACGAGTTCACAATTAAATACCGGGCAGGACGCTCCAATACCAACGCGGACGCCCTGTCCAGGATGCCCAACCTGCCGGACGGAGGAGAAGATCCGGAGGGACTGGAAGAAGTTGAACTCCCTGCGTTCCACCGTCATGGGACTATTCAGTATTCCCACCGGGTAAGGAGTAAGCAGGCTGCTACGTTGAACCCCTTACCCCACTACAACTGGGCGGAAACGCAAGACAGCGACCCTGCCGTCCGACTGGTGAAGGAGATGCTGACTCGGCCGGAGGCTCGCCTTGAACCAGACGCTCCGGAGGAAGCCAAACAACTATGGGCAGAGAAGAGTCGACTGTTCCTTTACAAAGGGAAGTTGTGCCGCAGAATGGTTAACTCCCGGACGCATGAATTACTCTGGCAAGTAGTGGTGCCACGAAGAGACGCAGCCATGGTGATGGAGGCATACCACGACGGAGCTGGACACTTTGGGTGGAAAAAGCTGGAGTTCCTGCTGCGCGAGCGGTTCCACTGGGTAGGCATGAGGGGAACCATCGAGAAGTGGTGCAGAGATTGTGGCCCGTGCAACCTGAGAAGGAAGGACCGAGCCAGCCAGAAGACTCCCCTGCAGTCCATCGTCACCCGGCAACCGTTGGAACTGGTAGCCTTGGATCATGTAAAACTGACCCCAAGCAGAAGTGGCTACGTCTACGCGTTAACCATCGTGGATCATTACTCCCGGTTCTTGGTTGTCGTCCCCGTCAAGGACTTAACGGCTCAAACAGCAGCTAGAGCCTTCCAGCAGCACTTCTGCCGTCCACACGGGTACCCGGACCAAGTGCTGACGGACCAGGGACCTGCCTTTGAAGCGGAGGTCTTTCAGGAATTCTGCAATCTGTATGGCTGCCGGAAGATAAGGACGACACCCTACCATCCGCAGACTAATGGACTTTGTGAAAAAATGAACCAGGTGGTAATGGATCTTCTAAAAACGTTGCCCCTGGAAGAACGCAGTCTGTGGCCTGAAAAGTTGCCCGATCTGGTGGACCTATACAACCACATCCCGGTAGGTTCCACCAACTGTACCCCGGCTTACCTAATGAGGGCAAGACCTGGTAAGTTACCTGTTGACCTGGAAATGGGAGTCCTGACCCCCGAGGACACTTCACCAGAAACAGACTGGGACACAGAGAGGCAGCAGCAGTACCGGAGAGTACAGGAGAGCGTGGAGCGAAGTCTCTGTCAGGCTAGGGAAAGACAAGAGAAAACTTACAACCAGTATGCTCCCGCTGTTCCCCTGGTACCCGGAGAGCAGGTCTTGAAGAGGAAGAGACGGCTCCACAAGTTGGACGACCAGTGGGAGAAGGACCCGTACACCGTACTGCCCTCAAGCCACGAGAACCCGAAGGTCTGTACCATCAGTAAAGACGGAGGGGAAACCACAGCCATTGTATCCCGGGACCACCTGAAGAAGTGTCCCGAACAACTGAGGAACCCTGAAGAGGAACAAGAAGACCATCGACCCGTGGAAGAAAGGGAAGATATGGTTAGTACCGTGCTCGGGGACTTTCCTCAGTCTTGGACTCAAGTCAATGGTGCAGTTGTGGTACCCGTACTCACCTTCCTCCAACCATCATCCCAAGAACCTACGGAGCAACGGGTAGAGCTGGAAGAACAGCCGGTCCAGGAGGCAGAAGACTCCACACAAGCAGAACAGGAGAATCAACCCTCTGCTTATAGTGAGCCTGCCGTACCCCTAGTGAGACAAAGAGCCGGTAGACAGCTGCCCAGTTTACCCTTGACAGCTCCTACACCCTGTAGTTCAGGGCCAGACAGTCAGCTCCGTAGGTCCACTCGGGCCACTAGAGGCCAGTTACCCGCACGCTGGAGAATTTAAAGTGTATAAATTGTTTTATTTATGTTTTTCTGTGTCTTGTTGCTTGTGTATAATTTTGTGTTTCTAGTTATTTTTAGGAAACCTTGGTGGATTTACCGGGAATCCTTGTATATAGTTGGAGCGTAACCCAGGATGGACTAGAGACTGTTAAGGACTCGGGGTAGGACAGACCCCTACCTGGTTACGTCTCCCTGTGTTGGTGAAATGGACACCTTTGCTTTTCTTCAAAGACTGCATCCGGTTGCGGACACGCCGTAACCATCTTATGTGTTTTTCTTATAGTATTGTTATTGTTATACTTTGTTATGTTTTTCTAAATGTGTTTAGTCCCGGAGTACTAAATTTCACTAGGGGGGAATGTGACACCCCAGGGGTCTGGTTGCCACAGTGATAGAGATATTATGTCTGAGAGCAGGTGGGAGGTCCTTTGGTCAGGGATCCTGTGCATGCCACACCTCCTGCCCAGTCTTGGGAGGGGAAGAACTTCCCCTGTATAAACCCGGGGCTGAGGCAGTGTGAGTCAGACAAGGAGAGTGGAGAAGAGAAGCAGCATAGGAAACAGCATAGTTACAAGGAGTCAGGGGCTGGCAGCTACAGAGCTCGCCCTGACTAAGAAGATTCTTTACCGGACCCGGAGTCCGAGGCTGTGGGGACTAACTCCTACCCAGCAGCAGAATCCGTCGGGCAGGGGATTTCAGGTCCTCTGGCCCAGAAGCCCGAAGGCACGGTCACACGCGTGGGACCAGCACCGCCATCGTGAGCGGAAGCCATTAGAAGGCCCCGAGTCACCGGCCATACGGGTGAGCACCACACGGTACACTCAGGGACGTGGGCTACTTACATCAGCTTCTAGCAAGGTAGCCAGAAGAGTACAGTCAGTTTGGGAGGCCTACAACTACGCCTGGCCAGGGGAGATCCCATCTGCTCAAAGACTGACCAGGCCCCGTTTGCTAGCAAGTACTCCGGGAGGGTCTGTCGTTGTTACCAGTAAAGACCCTGAACTACACCGTACCGTCTCTGAGTGGTTCCTGCTACCCCCATCATCCACGTCGGCTGCCCTGAGGCCATACCCCTCCCGTTGGGGGTTATACTATCACGCTGCACAATCCTACCACCGGCCTCAGCGGTCTGCCCCGCAGCAGCAGCTCCCTGGCTGCACTCAACGGGTGGCGTAGTCATCAACTATTTACCACTAATAGACTGCCGTCTAGTTTGACTCCCTGGGCACGGACCGGGTCACCGCCACGAGATTACAACCCTCCACGGATCCGGCTCCGGGTAAGCTCCCGCGTGCGCACCGCAGCGCGACACAGGCCCAGGGGCGCGTCACACCAGGTTGCAAATTCAATATAATTTTTATCTGCATCTAGCGCTGAAAAAATATTTGGGCTTGTAGCAGTGTGTGGGACTTGTTCTATTAGTCCATCTATACTGACCTCCATCAGGTTGAAAATTCAATATAATTTTTTTCTGCATCTAGCTCTGAAAAAATATTTCGGCTTGTAGCAGTGTGTGGGACTTGTTCTATTAGTCCATCTATACTAACCTCCACCAGGTTGCAAATTCAATATAATTTTTTTCTGCATCTAGCTCTGAAAAAATATTTCGGCTTGTAGCAGTGTGTGGGACTTGTTCTATTAGTCCATCTATACCAGGGGTCCTCAAACTTTTTAAACAGGGGGCCAGTTCACGGTCCCTCAGACCATTGGAGGGTCGGAATATAGTTTTTAAAAAAAACTATGAACAAATTACTATGCACACTGCACATATCTTATTTTGTAGTAAAAAAAAACAATACAGGAACAAATACAATATTTAAAATTAAGAACAAGTAAAGTTAAATCAACCGGCATTTCAATAGGTAGGTAACTGTACCCAATAGGCAGCATAGGTCCTCAATAGGCAGGTAAATATCCCCAATAGGCAGGTAAATGTCCCCAATAGGCAGCATAGGTCCCCAATAGGCAGGTAAATGTACCCAATAGGCAAGTAAATGTCCCCAATAGGCAGGTAAATGTCCCCAATAGGCAGCATAGGTCCTCAATAGGCAGGCTGTTTCCCCCTTATAATGCCCTATGCAGGCTGTTCCCCCCTTATTATGCCCCATGCAGGATTTCCCTTTCTCCCACCATATAATGCCCCATGCAGGATTTCCCTTTCTCCCACCATATAATGCCCCGGGAAAGATATCACTCCCCTGTCTTTATAATGCTCCATTCAGGATGTCACCCCCCATATAATGCCCCATTCAGGATGTCACCCCCCCCCCATATAATGACCCATGCAGGATATCACTCCCCTGTCTTTATAATGCCCATTCAGGATGTCACCCCCCATATAATGCCCCATTCAGGATGTCACCCCCCCCCCCCCATACAATGACCCATTCAGGATATCACTCCCCTGTCTTTATAATGCCCCATTCAGGATGTCACCACCCCCCCATATAATGCCCCATGCAGCATGTCACCCCCCCATATAATGCCCCATTCAGGATGTCACCCCCCCCCATATAATGACCCATGCAGGATATCACTCCCCTGTCTTTATAATGCCCCATTCAGGATGTCACCCCCCCATATAATGCCCCATTCAGGATGTCACCCCCCCCTCATATAATGACCCAAGCAGGATATCACTCCCCTGTCTTTATAATGCCCCATTCAGGATGTCACCCCCCCATAAAATGCCCCATGCTGGATGTCACCCCCCATATAATGCCCCATGCAGCATGTCACCCCCCCATATAATGCCCCATGCAGCATGTCACCCCCCCATATAATACCCCATGCAGCATGTCACCCCCCCATATAATGCCCCATGCAGCATGTCACCCCCCCATATAATGCCCCATGCAGCATGTCACCCCCCCATATAATGCCCCATGCAGCATGTCACCCCCCCATATAATGCCCCATTCAGGATGTCACCCCCCCCCATATAATGCCACATGCAGGATGTCACCCCTAATATTATGTCCCATGCCTCCATACATTAAAAAAAAAATAAAAAAAAATCCAATACTCACCTCCCTCCTTGCCTGCTGCCGCTGCTCAGGTCCGGACTCCAGCGTCTCCGGCGTCGTCCCTCTCTGCGCTGCCTGTGACGGCACTCCGGAGGGCGCGGTGTAAAGACGTCACAGGGAGCGCAGACCAGGAAGACAGCGGATCTGTGAAGGCACGGGAAGAGGTAAGTATCGGGCTGCCGGGGCTCTGAGAAAGCGGGGGGAAGGGCGGGCGCTGACACCGCTCCCCTCTGCCCACAGCCCGGAGGGCCGGATAAAAATCCTCCGCGGGCCGCATGTGGCCCGCGGGCCGTAGTTTGAGGACTCCTGATCTATACTAACCTCCACCAGGTTGCAAATTCAATATAATTTTTTCTGCATCTAGCTCTGAAAAAATATTTCGGCTTGTAGCAGTGTGTGGGACTTGTTCTATTAGTCCATCTATACTAACCTCCACCAGGTTGCAAATTCAATATAATTTTTTGCTGCATCTAGCTCTGAAAAATATTTCGGCTTGTAGAAAAGTGTGGGACTTGTTCTATTAGTCCATCTATGCTAACCTCCACCAGGTTGCAAATTCAATATAATTTTTTTCTGCATCTAGCTCTGAAAAAATATTTCGGCTTGTAGCAGTGTGTGGGACTTGTTCTATTAGTCCATCTATACTAACCTCCACCAGGTTGCAAATTCAATATAATTTTTTGCTGCATCTAGCTCTGAAAAATATTCCGGCTTGTAGCAAAGTGTGGGACTTGTTCTATTAGTCCATCTATACTAACCTTCACCAGGTTGCAAATTAAAAATAATTTTTATCTGCATCTAGCTCTGAAAAAATATTTCGGCTTGTAGCAGTGTGTGTGACTTGTTCTATTAGTCCATCTATACTAACCTCCACCAAGTTGCAAATTAAAAATAATTTTTATCTGCATCTAGCTCTGAAAAAATATTTGGGCTTGTAGCAGTGTGTGGGACTTGTTCTATTAGTCCATCTATACTAACCTCCACCAGGTTGCAAATTAAAAATAATTTTTATCTGTATCTAGCTCTGAAAAAATATTTGCGCTTGTAGCATTGTGTGGGACTTGTTCTATTAGTCCATCTATACTAACCTCCACCACCTGTGTATGTAATAAAATTGTTTTACTGCATCTAACCCAGCCAATACTTTTGGGCTAATACCACAGTTTGGCCACTCAGCTCTGCTCGGTTCCCATCCATTGTTTTTTGCGCAAACAACTGTATAGTTGTCAATTAGTTAACCACCAAAATGAGTGGAAAAAGGCCTGCTGCTGGTGGAAAGGGGAATAGGCGTGTTGGGAAGGGAAAAAATGGTTGTGTCCGTGGGGTAGGTGTTAAAGCAACAGTAACATCGGCAGAAGAAAGACCATCTTCCAGCCAAACTAAGATGTCTACTTCTTTTAGCGGACAATGTGATACGATCTCTTTCTTACGGCCACGCCAATCGCTACAAATTCCAGATGAGGCACAAAAACAGCAGGTGCTTCAATGGATATCAAGTGCTCCTTTAAGTGGGCTCTCCTCCACCTCAACTTCAACATCACAAATACTCCAGTCCTCAGAGGTGTCACCCCAATCGCACTTGCTTCCTCACAGCTCCCAAGTCTCCAGCTGCCTGTCTGAGTATGGGGTAGAACAGATGGTTGAGTCTGCAGAGCTGTTTACTCATACTATAGCCTGGGAATCAGAGGTCGGCTCCAGAGCTTCTGTGAATCCAGACGAGGAAATGATCTGCACTGATGCCCAGAATCTTTATGAGTTGGATCCAGGACCAGACGCAGAAGGTTCTGACCATAATGTAGACCCTCATTCCCAAACTGTAACTCCTGTTGGTGGAGACAATGAGGAAGACGATGATGAGACTCAAATACCTGATTGGAGCGACAACTTGAGTTTTTTGTCAGGGCAGGAACAGGTTGGCTCTGAGGACGACGGGTGTGAGAACACACAGGGTGATGATGACGAGGTTGGAGATCCCACTTACTGTCAACCCACAGTCAGCCAGTCGATGAGGTCAGCAGAGGAGGTGGAGGAGGATACTAGTGACGACGAGGTCAAGTTGCGCCTTCCTGGACAGAGACGTAGTACTGGAAGCACGTCAACAACTGCATTCTCAAACACAGCTCTGCCTCTGACCACAAGTCATGGTGGCTCTACAGGTCGCATGGGTGCTAAGCCTTGCATAGCCCGAGCATTTTTTCAGATCGATAACGATGACCCAACTCGTGTTATCTGTAACATTTGTCAGCAAAAGCTAAGTAGAGGCCAAAAAATACATAGTTTGAGTACTTCATGCATGAAGCGGCACATGGATATGAAGCACAAGTTGCAGTGGGAAGCTCACTGTGCTACAATGCGGCCTAGCCGGCCGGGCCAACCACCGTCTGCCACATCTTGTGCATCCGCGGCCTCTTCATCCTCTGTGACTGGGGGGACAGCAGTCACACCTGTTTTGGGACGCAGACCTGCCACCTCTTTACCCGCAACAGCCAGCGTGATTGGCAGGTCATCATTTTCTTTGGAGGTGGAAACACCAGCTGGTGTTGAGCGCTGTCCGACATCGATAGCACCACCTTTGGATCAAGGCAACCTAACATGTCCGCCTGCATCTTCCTCACAGACCGGCAGTTTGCCGTGGACACCCTTCTCAACCCCGTCTAAGCACAACAGCCAGCCCTCGGTCCCTCAGATGTGGACAAGTAAAAGACCATTTCCTCCTAGCCATGAGAAAGGTAAGAGGTTGAATTTCACCATCTGCAAGCTCTTGGCTACAGAAATGCTGCCTTTCCGCCTGGTGGACACAGAGGATTTTCGAGACCTTATGTCTGTCGCAGTGGCCCAGTACCAGATGCCCAGTCGGCACTATTTCTCAAAGAAAGGTGTGCCTGCACTCCACCAGCATGTCGCACACAACATCACCGCTTCTTTGAGAAACTCTGTGTGTGACAGGGTGCATTTTACCACAGACACTTGGATGAGTAGGCATGGACAGGGGCGTTACATGTCGCTGACTGGGCACTGGGTAACTATGGTGACAGCAGGACAAGGGGCTGCTGTCCAAGTCTTGCCGTCCCCACGAGTTGTGCGTCAATCCTCTTTATCTCGAAGTTCCTCCACTGCTTCTGCCTCCTCAACCTCCTCTCGGTCCTCCACCTGCACCCAAAGCCTGTCTGGTCATGCCACCCGCTTTCTAACTGCGCAGAAGGGATCCTGCACACCTCCTTACTATGCTGGCAGCAGGGCTCAACGTCATCAGGCGGTTTTTACTTTGAAATGTCTGGGAAATGTGAGTCACACAGCTGAGGAGTTGGGGTCAGCTCTGGAGAACCAGTTTCATGAATGGTTGTCTCCACTGGGAAGGCTGTGTGCGACAATGCTGCAAACCTCGGTGCAGCCCTTCGCCGGGGCGATGTCACACACGTGCCTTGTATGGCTCACGTGTTGAACCTGGTTGTCCAGCAATTTTTAGCCCACTATCCCGGACTAGATGGCCTTCTGCAGAGGGCACGGTCGCTGTGTGCTCACTTCCGCCGTTCGCATCCCGCAGCTCAGCGACTTACATCTCTACAGAAGTCGTTGGGCCTGCCACTTCACCGGCTAAAATGCGATGTGCCTACCCGGTGGAATTCAACTCTGCACATGTTGCAGCGACTGTGGCAGCACCGACAAGCCCTGGTGCAATATGTTCTGACGTATAGCCTGGGCCAACGAGATCCAGAGGTGGAGCAAATCACGCTGGAGGAGTGGTCTCAGATCAGGGACCTATGCACCCTTCTGCACAGTTTTGAAATGGCGACGAAGAGGTTTAGTGCTGACGATGTCATTATCAGCATGACTATTCCGGTGATTTACATGCTGGAGCACATGTTAAACAGAATTCGGAGTCAGGTGGTGGCACAAGAGGAGGTGGAGGAAGTAGAGGAGCAGGAGTTGTATGCGGAAGGGCTAACATCTGCAAGGTCCAGACGGTCGGCAGCACCAAGGCGGCAGGCATGTGAGGGTGGGGGAGATGGTTTTACCAGGGTGCATGGTAGCATCCAAACTAGTGAGGAAGGTGCAGGAGCCCAGGAAGAAGTGGAGGAAGAACTGATGGAAGACTCATCAGATGAGGGAGACCTTGATCACATTTCTGTTGTGCGAGGTTAAGGGGAGAGGGCAGAGGAAGGAAGCATGATTGTTACCTCGCCACCAACACAACAGGGACTTGGTGCTCCTGGATGCGCAAGACACATGAGTGCCTTCTTGCTGCACTACCTGCAACATGACCCTCGAATTGTGAGAATTAGAAATAATCCTGACTACTGGGTTGCCACACTGTTAGATCCCCGGTACAAAAGTAAATTTGCAGAAATTATTCCTGCTATAGAAAGGGATGCACGCATGCAGGAGTATCAGCAGAGACTGTTGCAGAATCTTACATGTGCTTTTCCACAAAACACCAGTGGTGCACGTAGTGAATCTCACAGTTCCAACTTGCCAACCTTGGGACCGTCGAGTGTTCAGCACTCAAAACGTAACAGAAACACAGTATCTGCTGGTAACATCAATTTTGCGGAATCATTTCACCACTTTTTTAGCCCATCCTTTGCAAGGCCACAGGAGACAAGAAGTCTGACACATAGTCAACGCCTAGAGACGATGGTACAGGAGTATCTCCAAGTAAACATTGAAGCCATGACTGTGTCACTGGACCCTTGCTCTTTTTGGGCTTCCAATCTGGATAAATGGCCGGAGCTCGCCACTTACGCCTTGGAGATCTTGTCATGCCCCGCAGCCAGTGTTCTGTCTGAACGTGTGTTCAGCGCTGCTGGTGGTGTGCTGACAGATAAGCACACGCGGCTCTCCACTGATAATGTAGACAAACTCACTGTAGCGCCGGCGTCCCTGCCCTCTGCTAGGCAGGGACGCTGTTCCCCTCACCTCCCTGCTCCGTGCCCGGCGTCCTCCTCCCGCTCTGCTGGCAGCGCGCGCTCCTTCCCGTCCACTGTGCTTAGGGCGCGCGCGCGCGCTCTCCCTCCCTCTTAAAGGGGCCGCGCACGCCGTCCTAAGGAGTCCCCGGCCAATGGCCGGAGGACTTCACCATATATAAGGCACCTCCTCCAAAATGGAGGTGCCCGAGCAATGTTGTTGCACTGTTTACTACTCTGCTTCAGCCCTCAGGTCCCGTTGCCAGTTACCTGCCAGTTACCTGCCAGATTCCTGCCAGATTCCTGCCTGATTATCTGCTACCTGCCTGCTAGTCTGAGGTCCGACGGTCTGCCTTACTACTCCTGTCAGTCTGTCTAAGGACCAGTCTGCCCGCTCACCTGGGAGCGCACATCAGCCACCTGCCTGCTTGCCCGAGGTCCGACGGTCTGCCTTCCAACTCCTGTCAGTCTGTCTATGGACCAGCTTGCCCGCTCACCTGGGAGCACACACCTGCTACCTGCCTGCTAGTCTACCTGGAGGCTCCGCCGTCACGTGCTGTGACCACCTGCCTGTCCAGTGACTCCTGCCCGCTCACCTGGGAGCGCTCATCTGCTGCCTGTCCGCTAGCCTACCTGGAGGCTCTGCCGTCACGTGCTGTGACCACCCGCCTGTCCAGAGTCTTCTGCCCGCTCACCTGGGAGCGCTCATCTGCCGCCTGTCTGTTGGTCTTCCTGGAGGCTCCGCCGTCACATGCTGTGACCACCCGTTCTTCCAGAGACTCTCGCCTGCTCACCTGGGAGCTCACGTCTATCATCAGCCGCCACAGGTCGTACCAACCCTTTACCTAGAGACTGCCCCGGTCACTTGCCGTGACCATCTGCCCGTTGATCCAGAGACTGCCCCGGTCACTTGCCGTGACCATCTGCCCGTTCATCCAGAGACTGCCCCGGTCACTTGCCGTGACCATCTGCCCGTTCACTCAGAGACTGTCCCGGTCACCTGCTGTGACCTCCTGCCCGTCTTCCCTGGTCGCCACCTGCTCCCTTACAAGGACTGCCCCCTTGTATAGAAGCTCAGAGGTTCCGCCTCCCAGACCCGTTACAGTTTGCTCGGGCCATGGAACCCGGTGGCACCCAAGCTCCCTCGCTCTCGGACCTGTGTCATGAACTGTCCCGTCAAAGGTCCCAACAGGAGTCCATCCTGGGTCACCTGCGGAATGTCAATACTCGCCTGGACACTCTGACTGCTCCACCAGCAACCTCCGCCAGTGCCATGTCTCGCAATCCGGCAGCTCCGCTGCCCACTAATGCCATGGTATCCTACCCCGGACCCCGGCTTTCTGCACCTCCTCGCTTCGGAGGCGACTCCGCCCAGGCTCGGGGCTTCATAAATCAGTGCACCCTGCACTTTGAACTATTGTCCCACCAGTTTAACTCCGACCGGGCCAAAATTGCATTCATCATGTCCCATCTCACCGGGGAGGCCCTGGCCTGGCTAAATCCTCTATGGGAGAGAGGAGACCCCCTGGTGTCCAACTTGCCTGCTTTTCTCACGGCTTTCCGGAAAGTCTTCGACGAACCCGGACGGAAGACCTCATCCGCATCATCACTGCTACGCCTCCGTCAGGGAAGTCTCACCGTGGGCCAATATGCCATACGGTTCCGTACCCTTGCCTCGGAGCTGGCCTGGGATAACGACGCTCTGGTATCCGTCTTCTGGGAGGGTCTGTCCAGCCGTATTAAAGATGAACTTGCCGGTCGGGACATTCCTAACACTCTCGATGACCTAATAACTCTTGCCACCCGGATTGACCTACGGTTCCAGGAGCGTGCCAAAGAGGTCACCCGTGAGAGGAGGTTACCATGTCTAGCTCCTACTTTTCAGAAACCCGTCACTCCCTCCGTCTCTACCCAGGTACACTCTCCTGAGTCTATGCAGGTTGACCAGACCAAGATGGTCAAAACCCGTCAGGACTTACGCCGTACCGAAGGGAGCTGCTTCTACTGTGGCAGTAAGGAGCACCGGATCCGTGCCTGCCCGGAGAGGTCGGGAAACGCCTGTGTCTAGGTTCGCTCAGAGAGGTCGACCTAGACAAGAATAAATCCTCTCCATCTCTGCTGCTGTCAGTCTCAATCGTCTGCGGGGAGAACCGTTATTTCGAACTACCCCAACTTGACTCTGGAGCAGCCGGGAATCTTATTTCACAGTCCCTGGTAGAGAAATACCGCATCCCCACCAAACCTCTGGCTGTACCCTTGTCTGTTGCTGCCGTGGATGGGGGCCTCTTACCACGCCCCATCCAACTCATCACCGAATCCATTACTCTGCAGGTGGGAATGCTGCATTCTGAGAGTATCTCCTTTCATGTTCTGCCTGGACTCTCTCACGCCCTCTTGCTAGGCCTACCTTGGCTCCAGAGACATGCACCCGTGCTTGACTGGCAGACCGGAGAAGTCCTTCGCTGGGGACAGGACTGTCATAAGACCTGTCTGGTTCCCGTCCATCCCGTCCGTCCTTCTCCTACCCCAGCTAATCTACCTGGACTTCCGATTCCTTATTGGTCTTATGCTGATGTCTTTAATAAAAAGGAAGCAGAGACACTACCTCCTCATAGACCATACGACTGCCCTATCGACCTGTTACCTGGTACTACTCCTCCCCGTGGGCGTATTTATCCTTTATCCGCTGCTGAGACCCGGTCGATGTCCGAATATATTGAGGAGAATCTGGCCAGGGGATTCATCCGGAAATCTACCTCCCCGGCGGGAGCAGGCTTCTTTTTCGTCAAAAAGAAAGACGGCTCTCTCCGTCCCTGTATAGACTATAGAGGCCTTAACCAGATCACGGTGAAGAATAAGTACCCCCTTCCGCTCATTCCGGAGTTATTTGATCGTCTGAGGGGGGCTAGAATCTTCACCAAACTGGACCTCCGTGGGGCGTACAACCTGGTTCGTATCCGTCAGGGGGATGAATGGAAGACGGCATTCAACACCCGGGACGGCCACTATGAATATCTGGTAATGCCCTTTGGTCTCTGTAACGCTCCTGCCGTCTTTCAAGAGTTGGTCAATGACATCTTCCGGGACCTTCTCTACTCCTGCTCAGGCTCAGGCAGAATCACCTCTTCGCTAAATACGAGAAGTGCCTCTTTGAGCAGACCTCGCTTCCATTTTTGGGCTACATTATTTCTCAGACCGGCCTACGAATGGATCCAGAGAAACTGTCTGCCATCGAGAAATGGCCTCGACCGGAGGGGTTGAAGGCCATTCAGCGATTCCTGGGCTTCGCCAACTACTACCGCCTCTTCATACCACACTTCTCTTCCCGGACTGCCCCAATTTCCGCGCTCACTCGTAAGGGTACTAATCCCAAAGAGTGGCCGCCCGAAGCAGAGGAGGCCTTTCTTTCCCTAAAACAGGCCTTCTCTTCCGCCCCGGTGCTGCATCGTCCGGACGGCAACAAGCAGTTCTTCCTGGAAGTTGACGCCTCCTCCTCTGGAGCCGGAGCGGTACTTACTCAAAAATCATCTTCCGGGAGAATGGTAACTTGTGGCTTCTTCTCCAAACTCTTCTCCTCTTCTGAGCGCAACTATTCCATAGGAGACCGAGAGTTATTGGCCATCAAACTGGCATTGGAGGAGTGGCGTTACCTACTCGAGGGGGCTCTTCACCCGGTAATAATTTACACTGACCACAAGAACTTGGCTTACCTCCAGCATGCCCAGAGACTTAACCCGCGCCAAGCCCGGTGGTCCTTGTTTTTTGCTCGCTTTGATTTTGTTCTTCATTTTCGCCCGGCTGACAAAAACGTCAAAGCAGATGCCTTGTCCCGATCCTTTCTGGTGTCCGATCTCGAGGAAGAACCTAAACATATCATCGATCCCGCCAGAGTAATGCAGGTGGCTCCCGTGAGCCTAAATCGTCTCCCTCCCGGTAAGACGTTCGTATCAGTACCTGATCGGGAGAAGATCCTACACTGGGGTCACTCGTCTAAACTAGCTGGCCACGCCGGTCAGAAAAAGACCCTCCAGCTTATTGCCCGGCACTACTGGTGGCCTACCCTGCACAAGGACGTAATAGACTTTGTTTCTGCCTGTGTGTCCTGCGCCCGCAACAAAGTCCCGAGACACCTGCCAGCCGGTCGCCTTCTTCCGCTTCCTGTGCCTGCTGCCCCCTGGCAGCATATTGCTATGGACTTCATAACTGACCTCCCCGTCTCTGCCGGTTGTACGGTCATTTGGGTGGTCGCTGACCGCTTTTCCAAGATGGCTCACTTTATTCCCCTGCCTGGTCTCCCGTCTGCACCCGAGCTGGCTAAAGACTTTATCCGCCACATCTTCCGTCTTCATGGCCTGCCCCTCCACATCGTGTCGGATCGTGGGGTACAGTTCACCTCACGTTTCTGGAGAGCCACTTGTAAACTGCTAGACGTCACCCTGGACTTCTCTTCCGCTTACCACCCACAGTCTAATGGTCAAGTGGAGCGGATCAATCAGAACCTGACCAGTTACCTCCGGCACTTCGTTAATGCCCATCATTCTGACTGGGTGGATCTCCTACCATGGGCCGAGTTCTCCTATAACAATCACGAGAGCGAATCCTCCTCCAAATCCCCGTTTTTTGTAGTCTTCGGTCAGCATCCTCGGATTCCTTTTCCTGTCTCCACCTCTGTGGACAACCCGGCTGCGGAATCTCTCGTTAGCAAATTTTCCTCCATTTGGGAGAGTACCCGATCCGCACTCCTCCAGTCGTCCGAACGGATGAAAAGACACGCTGACAAAAAACGCCTGGATCCTCCACAATTTCGTCCTGGAGATAAAGTCTGGCTCTCGTCTAAATATGTCCGACTCAAGATACCTTCTTACAAGTTAGGGCCTCGGTTCATCGGTCCTCTGGAGGTCATCAGTCAGATCAACCCGGTGGCCTATAAATTAAAACTCCCGGCCAACTTACGGATCCCTAACTCCTTCCATGTATCTCTCCTCAAACCTGTGGTACTTAACTCTTTTTCCAAGTCTACAGGTACGCCTCCTGCTCCGGTTTCTGCTGAGGACGAGTTGTTTGAGGTAGAGAACATTCTTGCCACCAAAAGGGTAAGAGGAAAGACCTTTTTTCTAGTAGATTGGAGGGGGTTTGGTCCTGAGGAGAGAACGTGGGAGCCCCGGGAGAACATCCATGCCCCTCTTATCCTAGCTAAATTTCTGTCTGGCCTAAAAAAGGGGGGGCCTAAAGGGGGGGGTACTGTAGCGCCGGCGTCCCTGCCCTCTGCTAGGCAGGGACGCTGTTCCCCTCACCTCCCTGCTCCGTGCCCGGCGTCCTCCTCCCGCTCTGCTGGCAGCGCGCGCTCCTTCCCGTCCACTGTGCTTAGGGCGCGCACGAGCGCTCTCCCTCCTTCTTAAAGGGGCCGCGCGCGCCGTCCTAAGGAGTCCCCAGCCAATGGCCGGAGGACTTCACCATATATAAGGCACCTCCTCCAAAATGGAGGTGCCCAAGCAATGTTGTTGCACTGTTTACTACTCTGCTTCAGCCCTCAGGTCCCGTTGCCAGTTACCTGCCAGATTCCTGCCTGATTATCTGCTACCTGCCTGCTAGTCTGAGGTCCGACTGTCTGCCTTACTACTCCTGTCAGTCTGTCTAAGGACCAGTCTGCCCGCTCACCTGGGAGCGCACATCAGCCACCTGCCTGCTTGCCCGAGGTCCGACGGTCTGCCTTCCAACTCCTGTCAGTCTGTCTATGGACCAGCTTGCCCGCTCACCTGGGAGCACACACCTGCTACCTGCCTGCTAGTCTACCTGGAGGCTCCGCCGTCACGTGCTGTGACCACCTGCCTGTCCAGTGACTCCTGCCCGCTCACCTGGGAGCGCTCATCTGCTGCCTGTCCGCTAGCCTACCTGGAGGCTCTGCCGTCACGTGCTGTGACCACCCGCCTGTCCAGAGTCTTCTGCCCGCTCACCTGGGAGCGCTCATCTGCCGCCTGTCTGTTGGTCTTCCTGGAGGCTCCGCCGTCACATGCTGTGACCACCCGTTCTTCCAGAGACTCTCGCCTGCTCACCTGGGAGCTCACGTCTACCATCAGCCGCCACAGGTCGTACCAACCCTTTACCTAGAGACTGCCCCGGTCACTTGCTGTGACCATCTGCCCGTTGATCCAGAGACTGCCCCGGTCACTTGCCGTGACCATCTGCCCGTTCATCCAGAGACTGCCCCGGTCACTTGCCGTGACCATCTGCCCGTTCACTCAGAGACTGTCCCGGTCACCTGCTGTGACCTCCTGCCCGTCTTCCCTGGTCGCCACCCGCTCCCTTACAAGGACTGCCCCCTTGTATAGAAGCTCAGAGGTTCCGCCTCCCAGACCCGTTACACTCACGTTCATAAAGATGAACGAATCATGGATCCGAAACGACTTTTCTACCCATCCTGGGGAGAGTAAAAGCTTGATGATTTGTTAAAATCACCTCACCAACCGTTTTAAGCTTTCAAATTACTAATCATGTTTATCTGTATCTTGGCTGGAAATAATTTGGGCCTTGTAGCAGTGTGCAGTACTGATTCTATTAGGCCATCTATACTAAACTCCACCAGATTTAAAACTTTTAATCATGTTTATCTGTATCTTGGCTGGAAAATAATTTGGGCCTTGTAGCAGTGTGCAGTACTGATTCTATTAGGCCATCTATACTAAACTCCACCATATTTAAAATTACTAATCATGTTTATCTGTATCTTGGCTGGAAAATAATTTGGGCCTTGTAGCAGTGTGCAGTACTGATTCTATTAGGCCATCTATACTGAACTCCACCAGATTTAAAATTACTAATCATGTTTATGTGTATCTTGGCTGGAAAATAATTTGGGCCTTGTAGCAGTGTGCAGTACTGATTCTATTAGGCCATCTATACTAAGCTCCACCAGCTTTCAAATTAATAATAATTTTTAGCTGCATCTAGCCCAGAAAATAATTTTGGGGCTCCTAGATGCGCAAGGCTCATGAGTGCCTTCTTGCTGCACTACCTGCAACATGACCCTCAGATTGTCAGAATTCGAAGTAATCCTGACTACTGGGTTGCCACACTATTAGATCCCCCACACTCTTCGATCAACCTTTTCATTTTAATAAAGAACAAAAAAATGGTCATTTTTGAAATTATAAGCATTAGCAGGTTATTAGAAACTGAAATCAAACAGTTTTCAACTCAAAACTTTATTCTAGGTGATGTTACATTTGCACATAGGACCCCTTGTTCGAAAGGAGCTTCTGAACTCTCTCGTCCATTGAATTTGTCACGTTTTGGATGGTTTCTGCTTCAATTGTTTTGCATGAGGACAGAATACCCTCCCAGAGCTGTTGCTTAGATGTGAACTTCCTCCTGCCATCATAGACACTCCTTTTGATGATGCTCCAGAGGTTCTCAATGGGGTTGAGGTCAGGGGAGCATGGGGGTCACTGTTAGAACCCTCCTGTTAGTTCTTTTTCTATTTTGTTGGTCACATGACTTTCTGCCTACATAATCCAGCTCCGCCCTTCTGGCCTTGCTGGACTTCAGTGTTTCATTTACTCTTAAGCTAGCCAGGTGCCTTGTACCTTACTCTGTAGTTTGCTTGGTCTTTTGACCACTAGTACTTTTTGTTTGTTTGTCTTTGCTCTGCTACAATTTCTGCTAGGAGGTGTCCAACTATATCCCAGTCCTTAGTTCTTGTAGGGACCCCTCCCTTATATCTATAGGTCTGCGCTCAGACTAGCCGAGGACTTAGGCGGGTCTGTTCACAAGGAACAGGTCCCCCGCTGCATCTTAGGGAATCAGCTTAGTCCTATTGTAGGGACAGTTTTCCTATCTTTCCTTAGTGCTTGTAGTAGTTCATAACAGTAAGTCCAGCCCAAAATAAAACACTCTAAGGGAAGTAATCCAGATATCAGCATGGTGTCGGTTCAGGAGTTGGCTCAACGCCTGCAGGGACTGTCTTTGGAGGTGGCCGAGCTCCAGCAACACGTGAGTAGCTGTCCTGGAGCTCATTTTGTCGAACCGAAGGTAGGACTGCCAGATTTTTTTTATGGTAAACAGCAAGATTTTTTTTCCTTTAAAAATGCTTGTTTATTATATTTTCATTTAAGACCCAGATCCTCGGGGAATGAATCACAGCGCATTAGGTTTATAATGTCACTTTTGCGCAAAGAACCACAGGGATGGGCCTTTTCTCTCCAACCTAATGATCCATGTTTTAGATCAGTGGAAGATTTTTTTTCTGCTATGGGGTCGTTGTATGACGATCCTGATCGAATCTCGTCTGCTGAAACGGAATTAAGACGTTTGAAGCAGAGATCAGGTGATGTGGAAAATTATTGTACATACTTCAGAAGATGGTCGGCCGAAGTGGAATGGAATGACTCAGCATTAAAATGTCTGTTTCTTGCTGGTCTAGGTGAAAGGGTTAAGGATCTGCTGATTGCCTTCCCAAAACCTGGAACCTTGCAGGAGGCAATGCAATTAGCTATACGTGTGGACAGGAGACTGCGTGCTAGGATTAATGAAGAGAAATCTACTGCTATGGCAGCTCCTAGTTTTCAGAGGGTCTGCTCGGAAGGTGGAGAACCGATGGAGATTGGGGCGATGTCACCCCACTCTCAGGAAAAAGACCGCAGGTTTGCTAAGGGATTATGCTTTTATTGCGGTAAATCTGACCACTTTATTAAGAACTGTGTGCTTCGTTTGAACAAAGAAAAAAAAAAAGAGGTCAGTTACGCCCATATAGCTTGTTTATACTCAAAAGGAGTATTTCTTTCTGGAAGCACCTCATTCCAGGAGTTGATTTAATTTCGGGTATTTGTGGATTGTGGTTCTACACTCAATGTGATTGATAAGGGATTTTTGGAAAAATTTTAATTAGAATCCAAACTTTTGTCATCTCCTATTTCTGTGGTTGCTGTTGACGGCTCTCCCTTGAATCACAAGGTTTTTGAATTTCCCCTCACCATTAATGGTATTCACCAAGAGTATTTGGATTTGGCGGTATTAAATAATTTGCCTTCTCCAGTGGTTTTGGGGTTACCTTGGTTAAAATTGCACAATCCTGTACTGGACTGGTCTACCCATGAAATTAAGTCTTGGAGTCCTAAGTGTCATGATAAATGTTGTAACGGTCGCATTGCTGCTGTGGAAAGAGGGGAATTACCTGTACCTATTCAGGATTTTTGGAAGTTTTTTTCTGAGGAGGAGTCGCAAGTTTTGCCTCCTCATAGGGACTATGATTGCATCATTGAGTTTGTTCCTGGAGCTACTCTTCCCAAGAGTCGCTTATTTAATCTGACTATCCCTGAGAGAAAGGCCTTGGAGGAATACACACAGACAAGCTTGGCCGCCGGTCACATTAGACCTTCTAAGTCTCCTGTGGCTGTTAGATTTTTTTTTGTTAAAAAAAAGGACGGCATGTCTGGACTTTCGCGAAATTAATAAAATTACCGTACGCAATTCCTACCCACTGCCATTAATTCCTGACTTGTTCAACCAGTTAGTCGGGGCCAAGTGGTTCTCTAAAATTGATCTCCGTGGGGCATACAATTTGTTACGTATGAAGGAAGGTGATGAATGGAAAACTGCTTTTAACACTCCGGTGGGTCATTTTGAGAATCTGGTTATGCCTTTTGGTCTTACCAATGCACCAGCGTTTTTTCAGAACCTTATTAATGACATCCTAAGACCGTTGATTGGTAAGAATGTGGTGGTGTATTTGGATGACATTTTGATTTATTCGCCGGATCTGGAGTCTCATTGGCAGAGCATACGTGAGGTATTGCAGTTGTTAAGTGACAATTCGCTTTTTGCCAAGCTGGAGAAATGTGAGTTCGCTGTGCAGAGAATTAGTTTTTTGGGCTACATTATCTCCAGCGAGGGCTTTGAGATGGACCCGGTGAAGGTTCAAGCGGTGCAGGAATGGCCTAGGCCTATTGGTTTGAAATCGATACAGAGATTTTTGGGTTTTGCCAATTATTACGGAAAATTCATTAAGAATTTTTCTATAATTGTTAAGCCGCTGACCGATCTCACCAGGAAAGGTGCGAATACGGTTCAGTGGACTACGGAGGCCATTGAAGCTTTTGTGTATCTCAAGGAGAGGTTCAGTTCTGCCCCCATCCTTATGCAGCCTGATGAGACCAAGCCTTTTTTGGTCGAGGTTGATGCTTCTTCGGTGGGGTTCGGGGCTGTTTTGTCTCAGGAAAACAAGGATGGAGTACATCCCTGTGCCTTTTTTTCAAAAAAATTTTCTGAGACCGAACTTAATTACGATGTTGGTAATCGGGAATTGCTGGCTATTAAACTCGCATTTGAACATTGGCGTCATCTCTTGGAAGGTGCTAAATTTCCCATTCAGGTTTTCACTGATCATAAGAATCTGATCTATCTTGATGCTGCCAAGCGCTTGAATGCCGTCAGGCTAGGTGGGCACTTTTTTTTTCACGGTTTAATTTTTCTGTTACTTACATCCCGGGTACCAAGAATGTAAAAGCTGATGCTTTATCTCGCAGCTTTTCTCCCATGATTGGTACCGAGGAGGAGGAGAGCATTTTACAGGAAGGTGTTGTGATAGCAGCATTGGACTCCGTTTTGGAAGATGGGATTCTGAAAGCCCAGGAGGATGCCCCATCTAACACTCCCCATGGGAGGTTGTTTGTGCCTAGGAACTTTAGGAGAGATTTGTTTGTGGAGTGTCATGAGTCTCGGTTGGCAGGTCATCCAGGAATTTCTGAGACTAAGAGACTTGTAGGTTGCAGTTTTTGGTGGCCTGGGTGACAGAAGGAAGTCATTAAGTGGGTGCATCAATGTACTGTGTGTGCTAGATCTAAGTCTTCACATGCTCCTGCTGCGGGGTTGCTTTGCCCTCTGGAGGTTCCTAGTGCACCTTGGACGCATCTTGTTATGGATTTTATTACTGACCTTCCTGCCTCTGAGGGTTTCACTGTCATCTGGGTGGTCATGGACCGTTTTAGCAAGATGTGTCACTTGGTTCCTTTCATCAAACTGCCCTGCGCTAAGACACTTGCTAAGGCTTTTGTTAAGGAAATTGTCAGACTCCATGGCGTTCCTACCGACATTGTTTCCGATATGGGACCTCAGTTCGTGGCTCGTTTTTGGCGTGCCTTTTGTGACAGGTTGGGAGTTCATTTGTCATTTTCATCTGGATATCATCCTGAGTCTAATGGACAGACAGAAAGAAAGAACCAGGATGTTGAACAGTTTTTGGGTTGTTTTGTGGCTGACAATCAAGAGGGGTGGTCTGAGTTTCTGCCACTTGCTGAATTTGCTCTTAACAACCATACATCCTCTTCTGCTGGGTGTTCTCCTTTTTCTTGTTGTACTGGGAGACATCCGTCGTTTGGGTCACTCTCCAAATTGGTATCGGCTGTGCCGGAGGAGGAGAATTTTTCCGGTGATTTGGAGAGAGTTTGGACTGATGTACGTTGTAACCTTCAAGAGGATAACGAAAAATCTAAGAGGTACTTTGACAGGAAACGTCAAGAGGTTTTTTTTTACGGTTGGTGACATGGTTTGGTTGTCCTCTAAGAATCTGCGGTTGAGGATTCCTTCTAAGAAATTGGGCCCGAAATTTGTAGGGCCGTTTAAGGTACTTCAGGTAGTTAACCAATCTGCTGTTAGGTTGGAGGTTCCCACCTCCTGGAAGATTAATCCGGTGTTTCATGTTTCCTTATTGAAAAAAGCTGAGGTTTCGGATAGGGACGCCACTGTCTCTGTTCCTCCGGTGGTGGAAGACGGTGAATATGAAATTTCTCGCATTCTTAATTCTAGATGGCATAGAGGGAGATTGCAGTATCTCGTCGCTTGGAAAGGTTTTGGTCCCGAGGATAACTCCTGGGTAAAGGCGGATGATGTCTCTGCTCCTAGACTTGTCGGAGCGTTTCACAGGAGGTTTCCTGATAGACCTGGGCCTGGAGGATCCGGAGGATCCTCATAGAAGAGGCGGTACTGTTAGAACCCTCCTGTTAGTTCTTTTTCTATTTTGTTGGTCACATGACTTTCTGCCTATATAATACAGCTCCGCCCTTCTGGCCTTGCTGGACTTCAGTGTTACATTTACTCTTAAGCTAGCCAGGTGCCTTGTACCTTACTCTGTAGTTTGCTTGGTCTTTTGACCACTAGTACTTTTTGCTTGTTTGTCTTTGCTCTGCTACAATTTCTGCTAGGAGGTGTCCAACTATATCCCAGTCCTTAGTTCTTGTAGGGACCCCTCCCTTATATCTATAGGTCTGCGTTCAGACTAGCCGAGGACTTAGGCGGGTCTGTTCACAAGGAACAGGTCCCCCGCTGCATCGTAGGGAATCAGCTTAGTCCTATTGTAGGGACGGTTTTCCTATCTTTCCTTAGTGCTTGTAGCAGTTCATAACAGTCACACCATAAGTTTGTCCCCATTTATGCCCATATCAGCCAGAGATGCAGATGTGTTATGTGCAGCATGAGACGGTGCATTATCATGCATGAAAATGATCTTGCGGAATACACGGTTCTTCTTCTTGAACCATGGCAGGAAGTGCTGTTTGAGAAACTCCACATACATTATGCAGTTCATCTTTACCCCATGATTCCAGCCCAAAACATTACTCCACCTCCTCCTTGTTGGCGCCGTAGCCGTGTTTGCATGGGGTGTCCATCAACCAGCCATCCTCCACTCCATCCATCTGGACCATCGAGCGTTGCACGGCACTCATCGGTGAACAAAACAGTTTTGAAGTCAGTCTTCATGTATTGTTTGGCCCACTGGAGCAGTTTCTGCTTGTGTACAGTGGATAGAGGAGGTCGAAAGGATGGCTTACGCACAGCTGCAAACCTCTGAAGGACCCTGCATCTTGTTGTTCGGGGGACGTTGGAGGCACCAGCAGCTTCAAAAACTTGTCTGCTGCTATGACAAGGCTTTTTTGCCGCTGCTCTTTTAACCTGATGTAATTGCCTGTAGGAAAGAGTCCTCAATTTTCCCTTATCAGCACGCACACGTGTGTACTGTGAATCAGCTACATACTTCTTGATTGTGCGATGATCAGGATGAAGTGTCTTGGCAATGTTGATTGTAGTCATGCCTTGACCTAAACACTCCACAATTTGTTGCTTCTCAGCAGCCGACACATCCTTTTTCTTTCCCATTTTGGCAGAAAATGTAGGCTGCTTAATAATGTGGGACAGCCTTCTTAAGTAGTCTTGCCTTTCATTGGACACACCTGCCAAACTAATTAGCACAGGTGTCTGCAATTGCTTACAGTGATATAAAGAGCCCTGACACCCATCACCATTAATGAGTTTAACTGACAAGCAAAAAATTCTTACCTTATCACTCCTAAACACTTTTTGCATAATAATTAGGAACACAGTGTACATGTGCTTTTCCACAAAACACCAGTGGTTCACGTAGTGAATCTTACAGTTCTAACTTGCCAACCGTGGTCTGTATGGAGTTGTTCAATAAAGGGCCCAAAATTAAGATAACATAGACGGGAGAGGTCTCTATGAATACGAATTCCTAAGTATTTGATACCCTGTGAGGGCCAGGTAAAGGGAAAGTTGGACTGGATGGAATCCTGTATGGATTTGGGGAGGGAGACATCGAGGGCCTCAGACTTCGCTGCATTGATTTTAAAATTTGACCATGTAACAAAGTGATCTATTTCAGCCATAACAGCAGGGATGGATATATGTGATTGAGTGATATATACTAGGACATCATCAGCAAATGCAGAGCACTTGTACTCGGTGCCTCCCACCTCAATCCACCTAATATTGGGGTTATGGCGAATTGATGAGAGCAGGTGCTCCGTCACTAGGATGTATAAGAGAGGGGACAGAGGACACCCCAGCCTTGTCCCATTGGTGATTATGAAAGGTGATGAAAATGTTCCATTTATCTTCAGCCTAGGTGACGTATTGCGATACAGGGCCGTGATTTTGCCTATAAAAGGGTCCCCTAGACCCCTACCCCAAGCTTTTTAAGAGAATAATATATGGCGTGCCAGGGGACTCTATGGAATGCTTTCTCAGCATCCAACGAGAGTATCTAATTACAAATTTTTAACTGCATCTAGCCCAGGAAATACTTTGTGCCTAGTAGCAGTGTCTGCTAGTCAGCGGATTATCCCAGCTGTTAAGCAAGCTACACCACCTGTAGTTTGGACACTTAATTTTTTCAAAGGAAATGGTTCGGGCCCCTGGGACACTCAGTGAAGAGCATCGGGGAGGCACCCCAAGGCACAGAGGCTGGGACTGGCGGTAGGACGCCTTGCGGTGGACCGCCAAGCTCGATCCTTATAAAAGCTTTTTAACTGCAGCAGCTTTAGTGGACGCTACTGGAGCTGGAACTCTTTTTTTATTATAAAATTATAAAACAATACAAGAAAACACAACTCATGAGTCTTACAAGGACCAGAAACTCAGGCCCACCAGCCCTGCGCTACATTCACAGATACAATAATAGCCCAAACAACCAGCTCCACTGCCACTTCCATACCACAACCATACCCACTGATACTTCTAAAGAAACCTTATTATTATATACACCAAAATTTACTTTTCATAGTATATACATACACAACATGATACCATTAATACTATATATACATATAATTATAATTTATTTATTTATTTTTTTTTACCCCACTAACCTAACTAAAACACTACACCCACAACCCCTGATCCAACAAGCCACCAAGTTCAAGAAAGTTTTCTCAGCTTGGATCAGACCCCAACGTTTTCCCCAAATGGGGCCCGGGCTTAGTCCGACCAGTACTTATGACACCAAAAGAAAAAGAAAACCAAAAATAACCCTCCCCACCTAACTGGATCCCCTAGTTTCCCCACCTGAAAATTACACATATATAGGCACATAATGCTCAAGATCAGTGTTTGTGAACCTTATCGTCTATCCCATTTCTCAAAACAAAAAGCTAGGGTGAGAAAAGTTAGCCCACCACCAGGGGAGGCTGGAGTACTACAGGACTAGGGCACCCTAAAGGAGAAACCTCTCCAAAGACGAGAGGCCCTCAGTGCACCCAACCGTTCATACTCCAGGGAGCGTACCTTTACCAGGTCACCCAAGATGTTACTACAGACTTCGTCTACTGGGAGGATTTTACTGCCCGCCGAAACTAAACATCGTGCATTGCACGTGAAATACCTCACCACTATACTAACTAAAAAAAGTGTAGTCTGGTCCCGTCCACCAAGGTCTCTGAATGCCCCATAGGCCCACTCCGCATAGGAGAAACCCGCCAGCCTAGGCCAATTCCTGGAAGCGCCCACCCGGTTGTACACCTCTGTATTAAAGGGGCAATGAAGCAGGAAGTGCTCCATGCTTTCCAGCGTGCCAGCACAACTCTCACGAGGACAGTCCCTGTCATTGGAATTCCTGTACTTCAGGTTGCCCCTCACGTACAGCTTACCCTGAAAGCAGCGCCAAGTCAAGTCCCAAAACTTCTCGGGGATCCGTTTGGAATTCAATAAACGTAACCCAACCTCCAGATCCCG
This sequence comes from Phyllobates terribilis, assembly GCF_046119375.1. Lineage (NCBI taxonomy): Eukaryota > Metazoa > Chordata > Amphibia > Anura > Dendrobatidae > Phyllobates > Phyllobates terribilis. The sequence goes on along the minus strand of NW_027362761.1, from coordinate 12,650,274 downwards.
ACTTGGGCAATCTTTGAGGGCTAATGGTTTCCGGAAATGAGTTGACAGAATCCTCTCATCAAGGAGCCTCCTTGTGAGAGTCCTTATCTCCCACATCCCCAGGCCCCACCGGCGTATCACTTTCAAGACCGGGGTAACATAAGCCCGGAGATACCCGTGTGGCGTACGAAGGTCCTTCACACACCCCCCTGTCTCCCATTCCTGGAAAAAAGGCCGAAACCACCCCCTACAGGAGGATACCCACGGAGGAGCCCTCTCTTTCCAGAGGTTTGCCATGTTTACCTTCAAGAAGGTGTTTACAAGAAACACCACGGGGTTGACCATATTTAACCCCCCTAGTCTCCTCGTATGGTAAGTAACCTCTCGCTTGACTAGGTTCAGTCTATTCCCCCATAATAGTTGGAAGAACAGGCTGTAAACCCGTGTCCAGAGGGACTCTGGTAAGATGCATACGCTGCCCAGGTAGATCAATAAACGAAGCAGGAAACCTTTGCACAGGCTCACCCTCTCCCTCAGGGTTAAATTCCAACCCTTCCATTGGTCCACTCTTTGAGCGGCATCTTTCAGCCTACTTTCCCAATTTTTTTCCGGGTAATCACCCTGGCCAAAATCAATGCCTAGGACTTTAGCATACTCTTGAGGTTCTGGAAGAGTGTCCGGGAGACTAAAATCCGGGTCTCCTCCCCCCAGCCAGAGACTCGCACACTTGTCTTGGTTGACTTTGGACCCTGATGCCTCAGAGAAACCTTCCACTTCAACCATCACCCACTCCACCTCCTCTTTCGAGGAGATAAAAATGGAGACGTCATCAGCGTAGGCCACCACCTTCAGAGTGGCTTCCTGCTCGCCCACCCAGTTCATCCCCACCCCCGCTAATGGTCCACAATCCACCCTCCTTACGAAGGGATCAATCGCAAACATAAAGCAGGGGGCTAAGAGGACATCCCTGGCGGACACCGGAGCCAACTCCGAAGGCCTCTCCAACCCAACCATTCACAAGTGGGAAACTTTCTGCCCCACTATACAAAGTTTTCAGCCAGTCCACAAACCCCCCCCGGTAGGCCGTATCTCAGAAGAGTGGACCAGAGGTAGACATGATCAACCCGGTCAAAAGCTTTAGCCTGATCCAAAGACAGCAAAAAACCCACCACATTGAGAAGCGATATGGGCCTCCAGTTCTCAATGCAAGACGGATCCTTACCCTTTGATAGAATGATCAAAGCCGACTTCCTCATTGATCTCGGGAGAGCACCCAAGGAAAGGCACTCATTGAAAACCTGAGTGAACAAGGGGACCAAGAGGTCCTTAAAAGTCTTGTAAAACTCGGATGTTAAGCCATCCGGACCTGGCGATTTTTTGAGCCGGAGCCCATCAATGACCAGTCTCACTTCCTCTTCTTTGATCGATACCACCAAAATGTCAAGCAAGGGGTCTACCCCTGGCTCAGGAATCGTTTCGGCCAGGAAAGCCTACATCCTATCCCGATCTAGTTCCTTCCTTCCCAAGAGATGCGAGTAGAAAGATCTGACGACCTCCAGGATCCCCGATCTGGACCTTATCAGGGAGCCCGTACTGTCCTTCAGACCTACCACCACCTTACTGTTCACTGACATCCTACAGTTCCTGTAGGGGTCGGGTGAGCGGTACTTCCCGAAATCCCTCTCAAAAACTAAAGACGTGTGCCTATCATACTGACATCTCTTAAGCAAGGTTTTCACCCTGGAGATTTCCTCATGGTCACCTCCAGTCGAGACAAGCTGCTCGAGTTTCCTCCTCAGACTCTGGTACAGGCGTTCCCTGTTCAGGCTTCTGAGGTTGGAAAGCCGGCGGAAGAACCTCCCTACCCGATGCTTGAATATCTCCCATCACTCTGACTTAGTGTTACATAAGCCCAGTAACGGTACCTGGCCTTGAAAAAAGTCCTCAAAAGACCGTCTCACAGCTGTTTCCTCAAGGAGTGATGAATTCAGCTTCCATAAGCCTCTTCCCATCCGGGGGGTCTCTGTGACATTCAAAGAAAACATAATCAGACAGTGGTCGGAGAATTCCACCTCCACCACCGACATCGGTGAGGAGATGGCCTCCTCCTTTAAATAAAACCTATCTATCCTAGACCTACACTGACTACCCCTAAAATAGGTGAATCCCACGTGGCCCTGGGAATTCCGGATGTGGGCATCCACCAGGCGCGGTTCACTCACTATACTATTTAAGGCGATGCTGTCATAAGCCAACCGGTCTCTGGAACCTCCTCTGTCCTGGGGTCTCGAGACATTGTTGAAATCCCCTCCAAAGACCACCTGTCGGCTACAAAACAGAAAAGGTTTAATCCTCATAAAGAGACTTTTCCGGTCCCACTTGGACTGGGGACCGTAGATATTATTTAGCCGGAGCTCTTGTCCCTTCATGAGCACATCCAGGATCAAGCACCTCCCCATTTCTAACTCAATAACCCATCGGCATGTTACCTCTGCGGTCTTAAAAAGGACCGCCACCCCGCTATACGGCTCGACCGCAAGAGACCAGTGGGACGGCCCATAAGTCCACTCCCTCTTTGCCTTCTGCAACGACGCCAGGTCTGCTAGCCTGGTCTCCTGCAAAAACAAAATATCAGCATCAAGATGGCTGAAAAAATAAAAGGTCGTGAATCTAGCCCCATCAGACTTTATGCTGGCCACATTAATGGTAGCCAGCGTCAACGGGGTGAGTACCCCCATCATGGGTGATTGGGTTCGACAGCAAACTTTTTCCCACCCCCTTGCCTTCCAGTGTGTTTGCCCTCTGATGACGAATTTAGTCGCTTCAGGCTCACAGTCTGGTCCATCTCCTCTTTACCTTTCTCAGTTTTTCCCTCCTCTCCACCACTTTTTTCCCCAGGTACTCCTTTTTCCCCAGGTACATCTTTCCTATTTACAACCACACTCTCAGACACACTTCCAACCATCCCTCCTTCGTCCCTATCAGGGGGCCCCGAAGTGACCCCCCCCCCACCGAGGGCTTCTCTATTGCCCCTGATGCAGGCGGCCGGGCATCCCCCGAAACCCCGGTCTTCCCGCCTTCGGCACCCGGTACCACTCCCGCCCCTTCCCCCTCATCCACCGAAGAGGAGGGAAGGCCACCTAAAGCACCGTATCGATTGGCGAGATCCATCAGGGGTAAGGTAGATGGACCTTCCTTGGACACCTGGCCTAGCACGGGCATCTCCAAAGGGTCCCACTCCAGGGGCCGGCCTTGGGGAAACCCTCTTGCTCTCCTCCGGCCCCTGCCACCGGTCTTTTTCTTTTTCTTTTGCCACCCTTCCTCTTCCTCACCCACACTGTCACTGGATGAAGATTGAGGACCTGCGGCTTCCTCCTTCTTTCCCTCCCTTACCAGCCTCCTGACTTCCTCCTTCAGCGTGCCCGCCGGGACCTCGGCTGCAGGTGCCCTCGGGCCAGGGTCCGGGGGGAAGGACATCACACCCTGTCCCCCCTCCCTGTTCTTCTGGCGCTGCTCTTGCCTCCTCTGTTTTGATGGTGCCCAAACCCTGCTCTTCACTGGTCCCTTACCACCCATACCTACACTAGTCCCTTCCCCGGCAGAGGCTGTCACCCCCTCCTCCTCCTTATCTGACTCCACCGGGATCAAGGCTGTATTGGCATAGGCCAGCGGGCAACGACTGAAAGGATGGCCTAAACCATCACACAGGTTACACCGAACCTTGTCACAGGATGGTGCAAGATGTCCCAACCCTCCACACAACGCGCACTTAACTTCCTTACACCCTGCGCTAAAGTGTGAGGCACTGCCACACCTGTGACAAACCTTCGGCTGCCCCTGGTAGAAAATCAGGATTCGGTTTCTTCCCAGGTATGCCGAGGTGGGGATGTGAGAAACAACATGGCCTGAAACCTTCAATTTGACCATGAAGGTCCAGGCGCCAGACCATATGCCGTATTTGTCCATATTCTTTTTGGGGGGCTGGACCACTTCACCATAACGACTAATCCACGTCATTATGTCCACCCCAGAAAGTGACTCGTTTCCTGTAAGTACGGTCACCTTCTTCACACCATTCTGACGGGAGATTGCCTCTGCCACAAACCCCCGCCACTCGGGGCGATCCTGAGTCTGCTCATAATAAGACCAGAAGAGCTCCAGGCCCTCCGGTCTCAAAAAGCTGACATCAAAATAGGTGGTGCCGTAGGGATGAATCAGGGCATAGATGTCATTTGCCTGAAAGCCCGCCCCAAGCAGGAGCTCCGCTACCTTCTCTCTGGGAGGACACGCTTCACTGCTCGACTACCTGAGCCGGGCTACATTCCTACGCCCACCACCTCGCCCCGCTGTTGGCAGAGACCATGTCACTTTCTCTGCCCCTTTCTTTTGGAAGGCTGCCATACCCGACACATCCACTACCTTATCCCCTATGGTGATGGTTTTCTCGCCCCTTGCAAGAGCCTCCAGGAGATGCCGCTGTAAAACCACTCCCCCAGGGCCACCCGACAGGGACGAAACACCACCCCCAGCAGCCCCCGCATAACTCAGACCCCGAGTACGGGACCCTGCCACTGCCGGGGGTGCAGTGGAGCCAGCACCATTCACCCCTTTCATTCCAACACTATTCGCCTCAGCCTCCTTCACTCCTGCACCATTTGCACTAACACTTGCATTACCACTAACTGCATTAGTGCTCTCCCTACCATCCCCTGGTCCAGAACCCGGCCCAGAGTTTACAACCTCCATAGACCCATCCTCCTCATTCACCACACTCACTCCTGCCAGGACAGGTGGAGCACATTCCATTTCCGTAACATTATTCCCATTATTTGAATTTTTCCCATCCCCCGCATTTCTGTCCACATATATTTTCCCACCAGCATCACTGGGAGGAGCTTTCTGGGCTCACCCCGGGCTTCCACCCTTCACAGCAGCACCTTTACCCGCTCCTCCCTCCGCCATGTCAGACTGCACAAGCACTGCCGCCTTAGCTTCACAGGGGTTCCGCCTTGGGAGGATTGGGGATACGAGCACTACAGGCATCACCCCGCCAAAGTGCCCACCCCCTCCCCCTTTGCTCCGCCCTTCAGCTTCACTGGCCGGCACTGAAGCCTGTTTATCCCGTGACACATTCTTTAGCCCATCACCATACAGTTCCCTGCTATTTTCTGTTATTATAACACCACTTTTGAGCTGAGAGGAGCCTAAGCCCCGCCCCTTCAGTGACGTCCCGCTAAGCCCCGCCCCCTCTGCTCTTTCCACAGACCCGACCTCATTCAACCCCACATGGGACTCAGACAGTGACGGGTACACCTCCACCGGAGCTGCATTCACGTGAACAAGCTGCCCCTCCGCCATAGCAGCATGACCAGTAAACACCACAGGCTGCGACTTCCGTGGGAGACTCCGCCCCCCCACCAGTTTTAGCCGGCGCCTTCGGGGTACAGGGCAGAGAGGGGTACTCCTCTTTACTTGAGATGTCCGGCACACCTGCCAGTACCGCAGCACTCTGACCCCTGCTGTCGCCCACAGGGGCCCTAGTCCTGCACCTTCTACTCCCTCCTTTACTCTCCCCACCTGTCATATGCACCGGAGCCACTGACGGGCTCGGACAATCCTGACCAACGGGGGTTACGCAGGAGGTGGGAGCCACCACCGGCATACAAGGTAAACCAGGAATGACTACAAATTTGAAACTCACCACCTCCTGCGCCTTCTTCTTGCTCTTTTTCCCTGACTTGCTCTTCCTCTCCTCCTCCGGACCTGGCTTCTCGTCACCAAAATTAAAGTGCTGCAGGCTCACTGGGGACTCCAAATGCCTGATCGCCGTCAGGAGGCCGCCAGATTCACCAGATGATTCTTCTCCTGAGGAATCAGATCCCGTCTTGCTTCTCCCTGATTGTTTTCTTTGCTGGTTCACTGGGACTTCCATGCTGCTGTGCACCACGCTTCCTGGACTGCCGGAGGACTCGCCGGAGGTGAGGCTCCGCCCACTTTCCCCCCCACCCGAGGCACTGGGTGGGGCTCCAGACTGGTCACTGGGCTCGGATTGGGCGCTGGCCTGTGGGGCACTGCACTGGACACTCCCATCCCCCTCCTCACCATCCTTATCCTCTTCCTCCAGGGTTAACCCTCTCCTACCCATGAAACGATCTTCCTCTCTTTGCTTAGAAAAACGTCTGTCATTCCGGAATTTTTCCTGGAAAGGGCCCACGTTTTTCTCTATGTCCACCAAGAGGGCCTCTGCCTCTAAAATTTTGGCCTTTACAAAGTTTAGCTTCCCTAACGTGACATGACGATTTCCTTTAGAGGCACTGTTATGGCTGGTCCGGGCCTGGTGAAGTTGTTCCTTCAGCTTCACCAAGGATGCCTTTACTTCCTCACGCTTCCGCAGCGTGTCCGTCACTTGGGTAGTGAAGGTAGCCGCTGACTCCCCTGGGGACTGGGAAGCCCACGACACCTCCTCTCTCCTCTCCTGTGACTCACCCAGGGTGCTCCCTTCACTGTAGGGGTGAGATGGCACTTTCTCCCCTGGGGTCGAGGCCACTGCTAGCCTTCCTGATCTCCGGACAGTCCCCTCCGGTGGCTCCATGGTGCGGTCTGACCTCCACCAGTATCAACCGGGGGTGGGGGGCCAGGCCCGGGTCCTCCCGGCCGGAAAACCTACCCCTCTCTGGGGAAAGAGGGGCAGGAAACAAGCGTCCTCTGGAACTGGAAACACACCAGAGCTCCACACCACCACTCCTCACGCCGACAGCACAGACCACGCCCCGGAATTACCGCGGCTGCTGGCATGAGACTTGCCCTTCAATAGATCCTTGTAAAAGGATTTAAAGTGTACTCATTCAAATTAGAGAGACAATTTAAATTAAAAAGATTAGACCTGCCTCCACCGCAGGGGGGCTCGCTCGACCCACCAGCGGACAGGCAGTATTGGGAGAGGGGGGCTGGCCGCCAGGGTCCACCACGGCTCTGGCACAAACCCGGCGACACGGAGGTCGCACGGGCAGGAACGGACTGGCCGTGTCGGCTTCGCACTCTTTTGGTTTTAGAAGGGCATGACATGCCTATATCTGTGTCTCCCCCTCCTTTTACTTCTCCACCTCTTTTCTTTTCGCATGACTATATGTACTTGTCACTTTTCCATGTGTTAGTTGTGTCTTCTGAGCAGTTTGTCAGGTTATGGACACCTTTGAAGGTGTTTTCTATGTGTTTCTATGTGTTTTTGTTTGCCTGCCATTGGTTTTAACGGTGTTCGACGGTGTTCGACGAACATACGGGTGTTCGACGAACCGAACCGAGCTCGAACACTACGGGGGTGGCTCAACACTAGTTGTAAATCGGGAGTTGCTGGCTATTAAACTCGCATTTGAACATTGCCGTCATTTTTTGGAAGGCGCTAGATTTCCTATTCAGGTTTTCACAGATCATAAGAATTTGATCTATCTGGATGCTGCCAAGCGCTTGAATGCCCATCAAGCTAGATGGGCACTTTTTTTTTCTCGGTTTCATTTTTCTGTTACCTATATCCGTGGTACTAAGAATGTTAAAGCCGATGCTTTATCTCGCAGCTTCTCTCCTACGGTCGGTGCCGAGGAGGAGGAGAGTATTTTACAGAAAGGAGTGGTGGTGGCGGCATTGGACTCCGTTTTGGAGAATGGGATTCTAAAAGCTCAAGATGATGCTCCATCTAACACTCCCCATGGGAGGTTGTTCGTGCCTAAAATCTTTAGGAGAGACTTGTTTGTGGAGTGTCATGAGTCTTGCTTGGCAGGTCATCCAGGAATTTCTGAGAATAAGAGACTTATCAGTCGCACTTTTTGGTGGGCTGGATGGCAGAAAGAAGTCGTCAAGTGGGTCAATGTACTGTGTGCGCTAGGTCTGTCAGCTCTCCTGTGTGGTGTAGTATATAGAAGATCTGTCCTGTGTGGTGTAGTATATATAGGAAGTATCAGCTCTCCTGTGGTGTAGTATATAGAGGATCTTTCAGCTCTCCTGTGGTGTAGTATATAGGATCTATGCTGTGTGATGTAGTAAATAGAGGATCTGTCAGCTCTCCTGTGTGGTGTAGTATATAGAGGATGTGTCAGCTCTCCTGTGTGGTGTAGTATATAGAGGATCTGTCAGCTCTCCTGTGTGGTGTAGTATATAGAGGATGTGTCAGCTCTCCTGTGTGGTGTAGTATATAGAGGATCTGTCAGCTTTCCTGTGTGGTGTAGTATATAGAGGATCTGTCAGCTCTCCTGTGGTGTAGTATATAGAGGATCTGTCAGCTCTCCTGTGTGGTGTAGTATATAGAAGATCTGTCAGCTCTCCTGTGGTGTAGTATATAGAGGATCTGTCAGCTCTCCTGTGTGGTGTAGTATATAGAGGATGTGTCAGCTCTCCTGTGTGGTGTAGTATATAGAGGATGTGTCAGCTGTCCTGGGGGTGTAGTATATAGAGGATCTGTCAGCTCTCCTGTGTGGTGTAGTATATTGAGGATCTGTCAGCTCTCCTGTGTGGTGTAGTATATTGAGGATCTGTCAGCTCTCCTGTGTGGTGTAGTATATTGAGGATCTGTCAGCTCTCCTGTGTGGTGTAGTATATAGAGGATCTGTCAGCTCTCCTGTGGTGTAGTATATAGAGGATCTGTCAGCTCTCCTGTGTGGTGTAGTATATAGAGGATGTGTCAGCTCTCCTGTGTGGTGTAGTATATAGAGGATCTGTCGGCTCTCCTGTGTGGTGTAGTATATAGAGGATGTGTCAGCTCTCCTGTGTGGTGTAGTATATGGAGGATCTGTCAGCTCCGCTCTTTAGTATATAGAGGATCTGTCACCTCTCCTGTGTGGTGTAGTATATAGAGGATGTGTCAGCTCTCCTGTGTGGTGTAGTATATAGAGGATCTGTCGGCTCTCCTGTGTGGTGTAGTATATAGAGGATGTGTCAGCTCTCCTGTGTGGTGTAGTATATGGAGGATCTGTCAGCTCCGCTCTTTAGTATATAGAGGATCTGTCAGCTCTCCTGTGTGGTGTAGTATATAGTGGATCTGTCAGCTCTCCTGTGTGGTGTAGTATATAGAGGATGTGTCAGCTCTCCTGTGTGGTGTAGTATATAGAGGATGTGTCAGCTCTCCTGTGTGGTGTAGTATATAGAGGATGTGTCAGCTCTCCTGTGTGGTGTAATATATAGAGGATGTGTCAGCTCTCCTGTGTGGTGTAATATATAGAGGATCTGTCAGCTCTTCTGTGTGGTGTAGTATATAGAGGATCTGTCAGCTCTCCTGTGTGGTGTAGTATATAGAGGATCTGTCAGCTCTCCTGTGTGGTGTAATATATAGAGGATGTGTCACCTCTCCTGTGTGGTGTAGTATATAGAGGATCTGTCAGCTCTCCTGTGTGGTGTAGTATATAGAGGATCTGTCAGCTCCCCTGTGTGGTGTAGTATATAGAGGATGTGTCAGCTCTCTTGTGTGGTGTAGTATATAGAGGCTCTGTCAGCTCTCCTGTGTGGTGTAGTATATAGAGGATGTGTCCGCTCATTTGTGTGGTGTAGTGTATAGAGGATCTGTCAGCTCTCCTGTGTGGTGTAGTATATAGAGGATCTGTCAGCTCTGCTGTGGTGTAGTATATAGAGGATCTGTCAGCTCTCCTGTGTGGTGTAGTATATAGAGGATGTGTCAGCTCTCCTGTGTGGTGTAGTATATAGAGGATCTGTCAGCTCTCCTGTGTGGTGTAGTATATAGAGGATGTGTCACCTCTCCTGTGTGGTGTAGTATATAGATGATCTGTCAGCTCTCTTGTGTGGTGTAGTATATAGAGGATCTGTCAGCTCTCCTGTGTGGTGTAGTATATAGATGATCTGTCAGCTCTCTTGTGTGGTGTAGTATATAGAGGATCTGTCAGCTCTCCTGTGTGGTGTAGTATATAGAGGATCTGTCAGCTCTGCTGTGTGGTGTAGTATATAGAGGATCTGTCAGCTCTGCTGTGTGGTGTAGTATATAAAGGATCTGTCAGCTCTCCTGTGTGGTGTAGTATATAGAGGATCTGTCAGCTCTCCTGTGTGGTGTAGTATATAAAGGATCTGTCAGCTCTCCTGTGTGGTGTAGTATATAGAGGATCTGTCAGCTCTGCTGTGTGGTGTAGTATATAGAGGATCTGTCAGCTCTCCTATGTGGTGTAGTATATAGAGGATGTGTCAGTTCTCCTGTGTGGTGTAATATATAGAGGCTCTGTCAGCTCTCCTGTGTGGTGTAGTATATAGAGGATGTGTCACCTCTCCTGTGTGGTGTAGTATATAGAGGATCTGTCAGCTCCCCTGTGTGGTGTAATATATAGAGTGTAACGGGTCTGGGAGGCGGAACCTCTGGGCTACTATACAAGGGAGCGGTCCTTGTAAGGGGGCGGGTGGCGACCAGGCAGGCAGTCACAGCAGGTGACCGGGACAGTCTCTGGGTGTACGGGCAGGAGGTCACGGCAAGTGATCAGGGCAGTCTCTGGAAGAACGGGCTGGAGGTCACGGCAAGTGACCGGGGCAGTCTCTGGAAGAACGGGCTGGAGGTCACGGCAAGTGACCGGGGCAGTCTCTAGGTAAAGGGTAGGTACGACCTGTGATGGCTGAACCTCCAGGTAGGCTAGCAAGGCAGATGGAGGATGTGTGCTCCCAGGTGAGCAAGCGAGAGTCTCTGGAATAGCAGGTGGTCACAGCACGTGACGGCGGAGCCTCCAGGTAGGCAAGCAGGCAGGTAGCGGAGAAGCGCTCCCAGGTGAGCGGGCAAGAGTCTGGAATAGCTGGTGGTCACAGCACGTGACAGCGGAGCCTCCGGGCTGGCAAGCAGGCAGGTAGCGGAGAAGCGCTCCCAGGTGAGCGGGCAAGAGTCTGGAATAGCTGGTGGTCACAGCACGTGACAGCGGAGTCTCCGGGCAGGCAAGCAGGCAGGTAGCGGAGAAGCGCTCCCAGGTGAGCGGGCAAGCTGGTCCATAGACAGACTGACTGGAGTTGTAAGGCAGACCGTCGGACCTCAGGCAAGCAGGCAGGTAGCTGATGTGCGCTCCCAGGTGAGCGGGCAAGTTGGTCCTTAGACAGACTGACCGGAGTTGTAAGGCAGACCGTCGGACCTCAGGCAGGCAGGCAGGTAACAGGAAATCAGGCAGGATTAGGACAGCAAGCTGGCAGGAATCTGGCAGGTAACTGGCAGGTAACTGGCAAGGGACCTGAGGGCTGAAGCAGAGTAGAACGGTGCAACAACATTGCTCGGGCACCTCCATTTTGGAGGAGGTGCCTTATATATGGTAAAGTCCTCCGGCCATTGGCCGGGGACTCCTTAGGACGGCGCGCGCGGCCCCTTTAAGAGGGAGGGCGCGCGCGCCCTAAGCACAGTGGCCGGGAAGGAGCGCGCGCTGCCAGCAGAGCGGGAGAGGGACGCCGGGCACGGAGCAGAGCGGTGAGGGGAACAGCGTCCCTGCCTAGCAGAGGGCAGGGACGCCGGCACTACAGTACCCCCCCCTTTAGGCCCCCCCTTTTTTAGGCCAGATAGAAATTTAGCTAGGATGAGAGGGGCATGGATGTTCTCCCGGGGCTCCCACGTTCTCTCCTCAGGACCAAACCCCTTCCAATCTACCAGAAAAAAGGTCTTTCCTCTTACCCTTTTGGTGGCAAGAATGTTCTCTACCTCAAACTCGTCCTCAGCAGAAACCGGAGCAGGAGGCGTACCTGTAGACTTGGAAAAAGAGTTAAGCACCACGGGTTTGAGGAGAGATACATGGAAGGAGTTAGGGATCCGTAAGTTGGCCGGGAGTTTCAATTTATAGGCCACCGGGTTGATCTGACTGATGACCTCCAGAGGACCGATGAACCGAGGTCCTAACTTGTAAGAAGGTATCTTGAGTCGAACATATTTAGATGAGAGCCAGACTTTATCTCCTGGACGAAATTGTGGAGGATCCAGGCGTTTTTTGTCAGCGTGTCTTTTCATACGCTCGGATGACAGAAGGAGTGCGGACCGGGTACTCTCCCATATGGAGGAAAATTTGCTAACGAGAGATTCCGCAGCCGGGTTGTCCACAGAGGTGGAGACAGGAAAAGGAATCCGAGGATGCTGACCAAAGACTACAAAAAACGGGGATTTGGAGGAGGATTCGCTCTCGTGATTATTATAAGAGAACTCGGCCCATGGTAGGAGATCCACCCAGTCAGAATGGTGGGCATTAACGAAGTGCCGGAGGTAACTGGTCAGGTTCTGATTGATCCGCTCCACTTGACCATTGGACTGTGGGTGGTAAGCGGAAGAGAAGTCCAGGGTGACGTCTAGTAGTTTACAAGTGGCTCTCCAGAAACGTGAGGTGAACTGTACCCCACGATCCGACACGATGTGGAGGGGCAGGCCATGAAGACGGAAGATGTGGCGGATAAAGTCTTTAGCCAGCTCGGGTGCAGACGGAAGGCCTGGCAGGGGAATAAAGTGAGCCATCTTGGAAAAGCGGTCAGCGACCACCCAAATGACCGTACAACCGGCAGAGACGGGGAGATCAGTTATAAAGTCCATTGCTATATGCTGCCAGGGGGCAGCAGGTACAGGAAGCGGAAGGAGGCGTCCGGCTGGCAGATGTCTCGGGACTTTGTTGCGGGCGCAGGACACACAGGCAGAAACAAAGTCTATTATGTCCTTGTGCAGGGTAGGCCACCAATAGTGCCGGGCAATAAGCTGGAGGGTCTTTTTCTGACCGGCGTGGCCAGCTAGTTTAGACGAATGGCCCCAGTGTAGGATCTTCTCCCGATCAGGTACTGAAACAAACGTCTTACCGGGAGGGAGACGATTTAGACTCACGGGAGCCACCTGCATTACTCTGGCGGGATCGATGATATGTTTAGGTTCTTCCTCGAGATTGGACACCAGAAAGGATCGGGACAAGGCGTCTGCTTTGACGTTTTTGTCAGCCGGGCGAAAATGAAGAACAAAATCAAAGCGAGCAAAAAACAAGGACCACCGGGCTTGGCGCGGGTTAAGTCTCTGGGCATGCTGGAGGTAAGCCAAGTTCTTGTGGTCAGTGTAAATTATTACCGGATGAAGAGCCCCCTCGAGTAGGTAACGCCACTCCTCCAACGCCAGCTTGATGGCCAATAACTCTCGGTCTCCTATGGAATAGTTGCGCTCAGAAGAGGAGAAGAGTTTGGAGAAGAAGCCACAAGTTACCATTCTCCCGGAAGATGATTTTTGAGTAAGTACCGCTCCGGCTCCAGAGGAGGAGGCGTCAACTTCCAGGAAGAACTGCTTGTTGCCGTCCGGGCGATGCAGCACCGGGGCGGAAGAGAAGGCCTGTTTTAGGGAAAGAAAGGCCTCCTCTGCTTCGGGCGGCCACTCTTTGGGATTAGTACCCTTACGGGTGAGCGCGGAAATTGGGGCAGTCCGGGAAGAGAAGTGCGGGATGAAGAGGCGGTAATAGTTGGCGAAGCCCAGGAACCGTTGAATAGCCTTCAACCCCTCTGGTCGGGGCCATTTCTCGATGGCAGACAGTTTCTCAGGATCCATTTGTAGGCCGGTCTGAGAGATAATGTAGCCCAGAAGCGGAAGCGAGGTCTGCTCAAAGAGGCACTTCTCATATTTAGCGTAGAGATGGTTCTGCCTGAGCCTGAGCAGGACCTGACGAACATCCCTCCGGTGAGTCTGGAGATCCGGAGAGAAGACCAAGATGTCGTCCAGGTACACCACTACGCAGGAGTAGAGAAGGTCCCGGAAGATGTCATTGACCAACTCTTGAAAGACGGCAGGAGCGTTACAGAGGCCAAAGGGCATTACCAGATATTCATAGTGGCCGTCCCGGGTGTTGAATGCCGTCTTCCATTCATCCCCCTGACGGATACGAACCAGGTTGTACGCCCCACGGAGGTCCAGTTTGGTGAAGATTCTAGCCCCCCTCAGACGATCAAATAACTCCGGAATGAGCGGAAGGGGGTACTTATTCTTCACCGTGATCTGGTTAAGGCCTCTATAGTCTATACAGGGACGGAGAGAGCCGTCCTTCTTTTTGACGAAAAAGAAGCCTGCTCCCGCCGGGGAGGTAGATTTCCGGATGAATCCCCTGGCCAGATTCTCCTCAATATATTCGGACATCGACCGGGTCTCAGCAGCGGATAATGGATAAATACGCCCACGGGGAGGAGAAGTACCAGGTAACAGGTCGATAGGGCAGTCGTATGGTCTATGAGGGGGTAGTGTCTCTGCCTCCTTTTTATTAAAGACATCAGCATAAGACCAATAAGGAATCGGAAGTCCAGGTAGATTAGCTGGGGTAGGAGAAGGACGGACGGGATGAACGGGAACCAGACAGGTCTTATGGCAGCCCTGTCCCCAGCGAAGGACTTCTCCGGTCTGCCAGTCAAGAACGGGTGCATGTTTCTGGAGCCAAGGTAGGCCTAGCAAGAGGGCGTGAGAGAGTCCAGGCAGAACATGGAAGGAGATACTTTCAGAATGCAGCATTCCCACCTGCAGAGTAATGGATTCGGTGATGAGTTGGATGGGGCGTGGTAAGAGCCCCCCATCCACGGCAGCAACAGACAAGGGTACAGCCAGAGGTTTGGTGGGGATGCGGTATTTCTCTACCAGGGACTGTGAAATAAGATTCCCGGCTGCTCCAGAGTCCAGTTGGGCTAATTCGAAATAACGGTTCTCCCCGTAGACGATTGAAACTGACAACAGCAGGGATGGAGAGGATTTATTCTTGTCTAGGTGGACCTCTCTGAGCGAACCTAGACACAGGCGTTTCCCGACCTCTCCGGGCAGGCACGGATCCGGTGCTCCTTACTGCCACAGTAGAAGCAGGTCCCCTCGGCACGGCGTAAGTCCTAACGGGTCTTGACCATCTTGGTCTGGTCGACCTGCATAGGCTCAGGAGGGTGTACCTGGTTAGAGACAGAAGGAGTGACGGGTTTCTGAAAAGTAGGAGCTAGACGTGGTAACCTCCTCTCACGGGTGACCTCTCTGGCACGCTCCTGGAACCGTAGGTCAATCCGGGTGGCAAGAGTTATTAAGTCATCGAGAGTGGTAGGAATGTCCCGACCGGCAAGTTCATCTTTAATACGGCCGGACAGACCCTCCCAGAAGACGGAAACCAGAGCGTCGTTATCCCAGGCCAGCTCCGAGGCAAGGGTACGGAACCGTATGGCATATTGGCCCACGGTGAGACTTTCCTGACGGAGGCGTAGCAACGATGATGCAGATGAGGTCTTCCGTCCGGGTTCGTCGAAGACTTTCCGGAAAGCCGTGAGAAAAGCAGGCAAGTTGGACACCAGGGGGTCTCCTCTCTCCCATAGAGGATTTAGCCAGGCCAGGGCCTCCCCGGTGAGATGGGACATGATGAATGCAATTTTGGCTCGGTCGGAGTTAAACTGGTGGGACAATAGTTCAAAGTGCAGGGTGCACTGATTTATGAAGCCCCGAGCCTGGGCTGAGTCGCCTCCGAAGCGAGGAGGTGCAGAAAGCCGAGGTCCGGGGTAGGATATTATGGTGTTAGTGGACAGCGGAGCTGCCGGATTGCGAGACATGGCACTGGCGGAGGTTGTTGGTGGAGCAGTCAGAGTGTCCAGGCGAGTATTGACATTCCGCAGGTGACCCAGGATGGACTCCTGTTGGGACCTCTGACGGGACAGTTCATGACACAGGTCCGAGAGCGAGGGCGCTTGGGTGCCACCGGGTTCCATGGCCCGAGCAAACTGTAACGGGTCTGGGAGGCGGAACCTCTGGGCTACTATACAAGGGAGCGGTCCTTGTAAGGGAGCGGGTGGCGACCAGGCAGGCAGTCACAGCAGGTGACCGGGACAGTCTCTGGGTGTACGGGCAGGAGGTCACGGCAAGTGATCAGGGCAGTCTCTGGAAGAACGGGCTGGAGGTCACGGCAAGTGACCGGGGCAGTCTCTGGAAGAACGGGCTGGAGGTCACGGCAAGTGACCGGGGCAGTCTCTAGGTAAAGGGTAGGTACGACCTGTGATGGCTGAACCTCCAGGTAGGCTAGCAAGGCAGATGGAGGATGTGTGCTCCCAGGTGAGCAAGCGAGAGTCTCTGGAATAGCAGGTGGTCACAGCACGTGACGGCGGAGCCTCCAGGTAGGCAAGCAGGCAGGTAGCGGAGAAGCGCTCCCAGGTGAGCGGGCAAGAGTCTGGAATAGCTGGTGGTCACAGCACGTGACAGCGGAGCCTCCGGGCTGGCAAGCAGGCAGGTAGCGGAGAAGCGCTCCCAGGTGAGCGGGCAAGAGTCTGGAATAGCTGGTGGTCACAGCACGTGACAGCGGAGTCTCCGGGCAGGCAAGCAGGCAGGTAGCGGAGAAGCGCTCCCAGGTGAGCGGGCAAGCTGGTCCATAGACAGACTGACCGGAGTTGTAAGGCAGACCGTCGGACCTCAGGCAAGCAGGCAGGTAGCTGATGTGCGCTCCCAGGTGAGCGGGCAAGTTGGTCCTTAGACAGACTGACCGGAGTTGTAAGGCAGACCGTCGGACCTCAGGCAGGCAGGCAGGTAACAGAAAATCAGGCAGGATTAGGACAGCAAGCTGGCAGGAATCTGGCAGGTAACTGGCAGGTAACTGGCAAGGGACCTGAGGGCTGAAGCAGAGTAGAACGGTGCAACAACATTGCTCGGGCACCTCCATTTTGGAGGAGGTGCCTTATATATGGTAAAGTCCTCCGGCCATTGGCCGGGGACTCCTTAGGACGGCGCGCGCGGCCCCTTTAAGAGGGAGGGAGGGCGCGCGCGCGCGCCCTAAGCACAGTGGCCGGGAAGGAGCGCGCGCTGCCAGCAGAGCGGGAGAGGGACGCCGGGCACGGAGCAGAGCGGTGAGGGGAACAGCGTCCCTGCCTAGCAGAGGGCAGGGACGCCGGCACTACATAGAGGATGTGTCAGCTCTCCTGTGTGGTGTAGTATATAGATGATCTATCAGCTCTCTTGTGTGGTGTAGTATATAGAGGATCTGTCAGCTCTCCTGTGTGGTGTAGTATATAGAAGATGTGTCAGTTCTCCTGTGTGGTGTAATATATAGAGAATGTGTCAGCTCTCCTGTGTGGTGTAGTGTATAGAGGATGTGTGTCACCCCAGGTCTGGATGCCACAAATATTAAAGGCTGTGTCTGAGAGCAGGAGGGAGGTTCCCTGGTCAGGGACCATTAGCATGCAGCACCTAATGTCCCAGGCCAGTAGGGGGAGCAGGCTGCCCCTATAAAAGCTGGAACTGAGGGCAGGGTTAGAGAGACCAGGACCCACTTCTGAAGCATCCAGAAGGGTTCCCAGAGGAAAGGGACAGGTCAGCAGCAGCTGAGGAGTCCGGGAGGCAGAGGAGGAACAGTAAGCCAGGGACAGAGGCGATGAGAGCCGGTCCTGGCTGAGAGAAAACTACACAACCGGACACTGGAGTCCGAGGCTGTCAGGGTTGCAAGCCCGGCAGCAGATAACCAACCCGCGAGGGATTTCAGGTCCCTTGGCCTGAGAAGCCTGGAGGCTCCGCCACACAGAGGGACCGGTACACCACGGAGAAGCAACAGGTACCTAAGGCCCGAGTCACAAGCCATACAGGCGTAGTACACGGCCAGCTCAGGGACGTGGGCTATCACACTACGAAAAGGGGGATAGTCAGCAAGGGCAGAGAGAGAACGGTAGGCCTACCCACTCACCCTGACCAGTGGGGCTCGCCCGAATGCTCTCAGACACCCAGGCCCATTCCTACCCTGTACTCCTGTTAGTACTAACTACAATAAAGACCCTGGACTGTTTGAAGCAGACTCTGAACCTTTATTATTGCGGCCTGCACCATCACCCCCAGCATCCTATTACACTGTCCTGAGGCTACACTCTTCCCGTGGGGTGTTATCCTATCCCTGTGCTGCATACCAACATCAGCCTCAGCGGTCTGCCTTGCAGTGGCAGTCATCCCTGACCGCAATCCACGGGTGGCGTAGTCGGACATTCAAAACCCTACAAATAGACTGCCACAGCATTTGGTCTGACCACCCTGAGCCACGGGATCGGGTTGCCACTACTACCCCAAGCATCGCATAGAAGCCCGGTTCCGGGTGCCCCACGGCGCAGGGGGCGAGTCAGTTTTGGCGTAGTCGGCAGGATTGTGACCAGCCCGCCACAAGCGGGTATTGCGTGCCTGAAAAAAGACTGTACACATATCTTAAAAAGAGATTTCCCGCCATCTTCAGTCGTTTCCTGCCATCTTCAGGCGTTTTCCCGCCATCTTCAGCCGTTTTCCCGCCATCGGACGCCATCTTCGGGACGCTGCGCGGGAAGAAGAGGGGTGTGGACGTCCAAACCGCGCGAGACCTGAAGCCCCGCCCTACGCTCCGATGCTGCGCAAGGTCCTGGAAGGAGCGAGAGCGACGCTGACGTCACCGGGATGCGACGCAAGGTCCTCACCCGGAGCAGCACCAGCGGAGCCGCGGCCTACGGAAGAGGATCAACGGAAGGTAGGCCACGCTTAACTACGGGGGAGGAATATGACGGATGCGGAGGGACCTTCTACCTCCAGCGTGGCTGCAGCAGCGGTGATGCCGTTCTCCATGCCCTACATCCCCGGAGTAGCCTGGCTGCCCCAATACTCAGGGGAATCCCATACATTAACTGACTTTATGGAAAGACTGCACAGTTTATTTAAAGTTTATCCCCTGACAGAAGAACAGAAAGTGAGCACTCTGACGGGGCAGCTAACCGGTGCAGCCCAGCGGGAAGTGAAATCATGGTCAGATGAGAAAAGGACTGTAAAGGACATTCTGACCCGGCTGTGGAGTACCTTTGATACCCGTACCTCAGCAGAAATCAAAATGCGGTTCTATGGCTGTAAGCAGCGAGCCCAAGATAGTATCAGAGACTATGCCTTGAACCTGCAAGAAGCTCTGGGAGCAATTAAATAAGCTGACCCTGGCAGCGTGCAGGACACCGATAAACTGTTGACTGACCAGTTCATAGAAGGTCTGTCCAGCGCCCACAGAACCCAGCTGCGCCTCATGGCCCTACAGAACCCCGATTTGACTTTTGCGCAGTTCAAAGATAGGGCCATCCGGGTGCTCCGAGAACCCGCACCAGGTGGTGCTGTAGTTTCCCGGCGCCCTGCCATCACTTACCACCAGGAGGCGGCGCCATACCCCGCAGACCTTGTGGGGGCTGATGCGCAGGCCCTAAATCCATCCCAGCCTGCCAACCTGCACCATCAGGTCCAAGAATTAACCAAGAGTGTGGCTGCATTGACCAGGACCGTACAGTCGTTGCAGATGGAACCATCAAGACCAATCAAGCTGGCTTCCAGTCCGGAGGATGTCCCGTGGCGTCGACAGAGGAGGATCCCGTCGTTCAGAGGGAGGCCCGCCGACCGTTACACCGAGGATGGACAGCCGATTTGCCGCTGTTGCAGCCAGCCAGGACACAAAGCCAGGTACTGTACTTTAAATGGGTCCGACCTGGGGCAGAGGGTCAACCCCCAGGCATAAGGTCATCAGGCCCGTCTAATTGGCGCGATAAGTACGTGGGGGGACGCCCAGTCTTACCCGTAGTGCTGGGCGGTATCCCCATGAGTGCACTGCTGGACACCGGGTCTCAAGTGACTACTATCCCCTACGTACTTTTCAAGCGGTACTGGAGTGACACTGATATAACACGTTATCCAGATGATGACTTAAGCATCATCACCAGCAATGGCCAACCCGTGCCGCAGGTGGGGTTCAGAGAGATGACCATCAAGATTGGTAAGGTTGAACTGCCGGCACCGGGAGTGATCATTGTGGACATTGACCGTCGTGAAAGTCACCCTAAAATAACCTTGGGTACTAATGTGATTGAAAACTGTCTTTCAGAAGTAATTGTGATTTTGCAGCAGGTGGCGATGAATGCGAGCTCCAGCCAACAGAGGGTCCTCCAGAAAGAGGTAAGAGCCCTGATGAGATGGCAACAGGTAGAACTGTCTGGTGGTGAGATCGGTAGCGTGAGGATGAGCGACCCGTTCCCCATTGCCATGCCTCCTAAAATCGAAATGATGATCTGGTGTCGGACTGCAATCGGGTTAAGAGGGAGAGACTACCAAGCCATGGTAGAACCCGTGTACTCAGACAGCAGGCTCACCATTTTGACAGCCCGGGGGGTGGTTGATGTCCGCCATGGAAGGGTGCCCGTCCGGATCTTAAACATCGGGGAAAGGGAAGTACACTTGCCCCGGTACGCTACACTAGCCAAATTGTTTGCCGTCGAACACAATGCTATCAGGGTCGTGGAACCCTTGCCTCCATCTTCCCCGGTGGAGGGTAATGGCTCCCAGAAACACAAGGAGGACTGGTGCCAGAAACTCCATGTGGGTGCTGACTCCACTCCCCTGCACCAAAAACAAGGAGTCTACCGGGTGGTTCAGGAGTACGAGAGAATTTTTAGTAAGCACCCGCTAGACTTCGGCAGGGTGAAAGGGGTAGAACACCACATCCCCACGGGGAGCCACCCACCAATAAAAGAGAGACACAGATCTTTACCCCCTGCACATTATCAGAACGCAAAGGGCATGCTGAGAGAATGAAAGAAGCCGGGGTCATTAGAGATAGCTGTAGCCCCTGGGCGGCCCCCTTGGTTCTGGTAAAAAAGAAAGACGGTACCATGAGAATGTGCGTGGACTATAGACAAATCAATCGTATCACCCATAAAGACGCGTACCCGTTACCTAGGATAGAGGAGTCTTTAGCCGCACTAAAATCAGCTAACTTCTTCTCTACTTTGGATCTTACTAGCGGGTACTGGCAGGTTCCTGTGGCAGAGGCTGACAAGGAGAAGACCGCCTTCACCACCCCGATGGGATTAAGTGAATTCAACTGTATGCCCTTCGGGCTCTGCAACGCACCAGGGACCTTCCAGAGGCTGATGGAATGCTGTCTAGGGCACTGAAACTTCGAGACGGTCCTACTTTACCTGGACGACGTGATCGTCTATTGGAAGACCTACGAGGACCATTTAAAACACCTGGCAGAGGTGTTCGAAGCCCTGGCAGGCTATGGCCTGAAGGTGAAACCCTCAAAGTGTCACCTGTTGAAACCGAAGGTCCAGTACCTAAGACACGTGGTGAGTGCAGAAGGAGTAGCCCCCGACAAGGTCACAGTAATTAAGAGCTGGCCAAGCCCCTCAAACATCAAAGAAGTGAGGCAGTTCCTCGGGTTGGTAGGCTACTACCGAAGGTTCATCTCCGGGTTCACAAAGATGGCAGCTCCAATGCAGGACCTCCTGATAGGTCAATCCAAGACCAGAAGTCAAAAGCCACCCTTCAAGTGGGACAAGTCGGAAGAGGAGTCCTTCCGCCAGTTGAAGATGGCCCTCATGGGGGATGAGATCCTGGACTACCCCGATTATGGCCAGCCTTTAACCTCCACACAGACGCCAGCAATGTGGGGCTGGGAGCTGTACTGTCACAGAACCAACAGGGCAGAGAAAGGGTGATCGCGTACGCCAGCCGGAAGCTGAGGCCCACTGAAAGAAACCCGGAGAATTACAGCTCCTTCAAGCTAGAATTCTTGGCAGTGGTGTGGGCCGTCACAGAACGGTTTAAGCATTACCTGGCCTCCGCAAAGTTCACTGTGTACACAGACAACAACCCGCTGACACACCTGGACAATGCAAGACTAGGTGCCCTAGAACAGCGGTGGATGGCCCGGCTATCCAATTATGACTTCACAATCAAGTACCGGGCAGGCAGGACGAACGCCAATGCAGACGCCCTATCAAGAATGCCCCACCTACCTGAAGGAGAAGGAGAGCTGGAGGAAGTAGAGCTCACTGCGTTCCACCGTTATGGGGCCACTCAGTATTCTCACCGGGTAAGAGACAAAGACCTAACCACCGTCATGTTCAACCCCTTACCCCACCACGGCTGTGCTGAAACGCAAGATAGTGACCCTGCAGTTCGCCTAGTGAAAGACATTTTAACCCAGGCAGACGCTAGCCCTGGCCCGGACGCTCCAGAGGAAGCCAAGCAGTTATGGAAGAAGAAAAGCAGGCTATTCCTCTACGAAGGTAAGCTGTGCAGAAGGCTTGTCAACCACCGGACGCACGAGCTGACCTGGCAGGTAGTGGTCCCGAAACGGGATGCAGCAATGGTCCTGGAGGCCTACCATGACAGAGCGGGACACTTCGGGTGGAAGAAACTGGAGTTCCTACTGAGAGAGCGGTTACATAGTTACATAGTTTATAAGGCCGAAAAAAGACAAGCGTCCATCCAGTTCAGCCTATTTCTTGTGCACTGCAGCTATTCCGCAGCGTTGATCCAGGGGAAGGCAAAAAAACCCATGCGGTATAGGCCAATTTACATCATTGAGGAAAAATTCACTTCCCGACTCCAATCTGGCAGTCAGATTAAATCCCTGGATTAATTAACTATCACTAAGCATAAGATGTAATTTTATTGTTCTCAAGAAAGGCGTCCAGGCCTCTCTTGAACTCATTAAGTGAGTTGGACATCACCACTTCCTCTCCCAGAGAGTTCCAGAGTCTCACGGCTCTGACCGTAAAGAATCCCCTTCTATGCTGGTGCAGGAACCTCCTTTCCTCCAGACTCATAGTGTGCCCCCTCGTCTTTGTCACCATCCTTGGTATAAACAAGTCATGGGAGAGATCTCTGACAGCCCCCTGATGTATTTATACATGTTTATGAGGTCTCCCCTAAGCCTTCTCTTTTCCAACGTAAATAGGCCTAATTTTGACAACCTCTCTGGGTATTCTAGTCCCTCCATTCCCTTTATTACCTTAGTCGCCCTCCTTTGTACCCTCTCTAGCTCCAATATGTCTTTCCTGAGCACCGGAGCCCAGAACTGTGCACAATATTCTAAGTGCGGCCTTACCAGCGCTTTATACAGAGGAAAAACAATGTTCTCATCATATGCCCCTATTCCTCTTCTGATGCAAGCCATGACTCTATTTGCCTTCGCAGCTGCTGCCTGACACTCGGCACTCCAATTTAATTTGCTGTTAACCAAGATGCCCAGGTCCTTCTCCATGTCAGATTTCCCCAACGGTTTCCCATTTAATATGTATGGGTGACTGCTGTTTTTCTTTCCCATGTGCATGACCTTACATTTATCGGCATTGAACCCCATTTGCCATTTTTTGGCCCAACTCCCCAATTTATCTAAATCCTCCTGTAGCTGTGCCCTATCCTCATCTGTATTAACTACTTTACAAAGTTTAGTATCATCTGCAAATATTGCTATTTTACTATGCAACCCTTCCACTCGATCATTAATAAATATATTAAATAATATAGGGCCAAGACAGACCCTTGAGGCACCCCGCTAGTAAACCTGACACACCCTGAGCTTACTCCATTGATAACCACCCTCTGCTTTCTATCACCCAGCCAGCTATTTACCCACTTGCACACATTATCCCCCAGACCAAGCATTCTCATTTTATATACCAACCTTTTGTGTGGCACGGTATCAAACGCTTTGGAGAAGTCAAGGTATACAACATCCACTGACTCTCCCCGGTCCAGCTGTGAGCTCACCTCCTCGTAGAAGGCGATCAGGTTTGTTTGGCAGGAGCGATCCCTCATGAATTCATGTTGATATGGAGTTAGACAGTTATTATCATTAAGATATTCTACAATAGCATCTCTAAGAAATCCTTCAAACAATTTACCCACAACAGATGTTTAGCTTACTGGTCTATAGTTCCCAGGGTCACTTTTAGACCCCTTTTTGAATATTGGTACCACATTTGCTTGGTGCCAGTCTAGTGGGACAATCCCTGTCCATAAAGAGTGCTTGAATATAAGATACAGCGGTCTGTCTATCACATTACTTAATTCTTTTAGTACCCGGGGGTGTATGCCATCTGGGCCTGGTTATTTGTCTATTTTGATATTATTTAGGTGTTTCTGAACTTCCTCCTGGGTTAGGTGGGTGATATTTAGCGGAGGGTTTACTTTATCACTCTGCATTTCCTCCGATAAATTGTTTTCTTTTGTGAAAACAGTGGAGAAGAAGCTATTGAGTAGGTTTGCTTTACCCTCATCGCCCTCTATGATTTTACCCAGGTTATTTTTCAATGGGCCAACTCCATCAGTTTTAATCCTTTTACTGTTTATATAGTTAAAGAACAGTTTGGGATTCGTTTTACTTTCCTTGGCAATTAGTCTCTCTGTCTCCTCTTTTTGCTATTCTTATTTGTTTCTTACAGATTTTGTTTTTTTCCCTATAAGATATTAGCGCTTCCTCACTGCCTTCTTGTTTAAGTTTTCCGAAAGCCCTTTTTTTGTTTTTCGTTGCCCTCTTGACTTCCTTATTTAGCCACATTGGCTTCCTCCTATTCCTAGCCCTTTTATTCCCATAAGGTATGTACCTTCTACAGTGACTATGTAGGACTGTTTTGAAAATTTCCCATTTTCTATCCGTGCTCCTATTACTGAAGATACTATCCCAGTCTATAAGGTGAAGGGCATCTCTTAGCTGATCAAACTTTGCCCTCCTGAAGTTCAGTGTTTTTGTGACTCCCTTGCTGGGCACCCTACTGAAGCACATGTGGAATTGTATAATGTTGTGGTCACTATTTCCCAGGTGCCCCCCGACCTGCACCTCAGTTATTCTGTCTGGCCTGTTAGTTAATATTAAGTCTAAAAGGACCGTCCCTCTAGTTGGTTCCTGCACAAGTTGTGACAATTAATTGTCTTTGATAATTGACAGAAACCTGTTTCCTTTCTGAGATGTACAGCGTTCGGTTTCCCAGTCTATATCGGGGTAGTTGAAGTCCCCCATAATAATCACCTCGGTATTTTTTGCTACTTCGTCTATTTGTCTCATTAATAGACTTTCCATGGCTTCTGCTATATTTGGTGGTTTATAACAGACTCCTATGATAATTTTATTATTGTTTTTTGCCCCATGTATCTCCACCCATAAGGACTCGACCTCCTCATTTCCCTCCCATACATCCTCCCGTATTGTAGTTCTATTGTACTGGATCGGTATGAGAGGGGCCATCGAGAAGTGGTGCAGGGACTGCGGCCCATGTCACCTCAGAAGGAACGACCATACCAGCCAGAAGACACCCTTGAGGCCCATAGTCACCAGGCAGCCTCTTGAGCTGGTAGCTCTGGACCATGTGAAGTTGGCTCCAAGCCGGTCCTTCTACATCTATGCCCTCACGATTGTGGACCATTACTCCCGGTTCTTGATGGTGGTCCCGGTTAAAGACTTGACAGCCCAAACAGCGGCCAGAGCCTTCCAACAACACTTCTGCCGTCCACACGGGTATCCGGGACAGGTCTTGACAGATCAAGGTCCAGCGTTTGAGGCGGAAGTCTTCCAGGAGTTCTGCAACCTCTACGGCGGTAGGAAGATTCGGACAACGCCTTACCACCCGCAAACCAACGGGCTGTGTGAGAAAATGAATAATATCATCATTGATCTCCTCAAGACGTTGCCCCTGGAAGAACGCAGCCTGTGGCCGGAGAAGCTGCCAGACCTGATAGACTTGTACAACCATATCCCGGTGAATGCTACCAACTGCACCCCAGCTTACCTGATGCAAGCAAGACCAGGTAAGCTGCCTATGGACCTGGAGATGGGAATCCTGACACCCGAGGACACGTCCCCAGACGCGGACTGGGATACGGAACGGCGGCTACAGTACAAGAAGGTACAGGAGAGTGTGGAGAGGAGTCTAGCTCAAGCGAGAGAAAAACAAGAGAGGCTCTTCAACCAACACGCCCCTGCTGGTCCCCTGGAACCTGGTGAGCAGGTCCTGAAGCGGAAGAGAAGGCTTCACAAGCTAGATGACCAGTGGGAGAGCGACCCGTACACAGTACTGCCGTCCAACCACGACAACCCGAAGGTATGTGTAATTACCAAGGATGGAGGAGAAACCACTAGCACTGTCTCCAGAGACCACCTAAAACGGTGCCCCAAGCAACTGCAGAGTCCAAGTGAAGATCAAGATGACCTTGAGCCCGCAGTGGACAAGGAGGAAATGGTCAGCACCGTTTTCAGAGAGTTCCCCCGGTCCTGGACTCGGATAAACGATGCCATAGTGGTACCTGTCCTACACTTCCTTCAACCTACCCAGCAGGAGCCTACAGGAGAGCAGGAAGAACAAGAAGAACAAGCAGCCCCGGAGGCAGAAGAACCCTTGCCAGCAACCCAGGAGAGTCAACCCTCTGCTGTCACGCTGTCTCTGTGTACTGGAGGTAGGGGGCCTAAGCTGACCCTAAGCTGGGGCCCTGACTAATCCCTCTACCTGGAGGTACTGTTAAAGGTACAGAGGTCCAGGCCGCCAGCGTAACCCCTACCTCCTGAGGATCCCTGCACCTAAGTAATCTAGTCCTGAGAAGGACCCCGATCACAACAAAAGGGGACAGGTAATAATATGCCAACACTCAGTACTTAGACGAACGAGACAGTACAAGGGTAAAACCAAAACCACCTTGCATACAAAAACTACACAACAACAACAGAGGGAACACCAACGGGAAAGGAGATAAATGATAAAGCGAGGAAGGGAAAAACCACTCCAAATACACTTAGCTCTGGAACTCCAAATACCACGATCCGCTCTGTTATTCTGCATGAAATACTTTCACCGACAACTTCCCTAACAGATCAGCAGACATATGAAGGAATCTCACTACTGCAGAATTGATTGCAGCTGGGCGAGGCTGGACCTTGTCTAGCACAGAGAGAGAGAGTTAACTCCCTCACTGCCGAAAAGCACAAAGCACCAAAAACTCAGCTGCGAGAAGTCAGGCTGTGCAATCGTGACGATCTTCGTGGCGACACAACCATGACAGTACCCCCCCTTCTACGAGGGGCCTCCGGACCCTCAGGGCCAGGTTTATCCGGGTGAGTCGTGTGGAAGGCCCGAATTAACCGGTCTGCGTTAATATCTGACGCAGGAACCCACATCCTCTCCTCAGGACCATACCCCTTCCAATGAACCAGGTACTGAAGGGACCAACGATTAAAGCGTGAATCGATGACCTTCGATACTTGGAACTCCAAGTTACCATTGACCACCACTGGAGGCGGAGGTAAAGGTGACAGTATCACCGGCGCCACATACCTCTTAAGCAACGATCTGTGGAACACGTTGTGAATTTTAAACGTAGGGGGGAGATCAAGACGGAATGCCACCGGATTAATTATAGAACTGATCCTGTACGGCCCGATGAACCTGGGACCCAGTTTCCAGGAAGGAACCTTAAGTTTTATATTCTTAGTAGACAACCATACCAGATCGTTCACACTTAGGTCCGGACCAGACACTCTCCTCCTGTCAGCCATACGTTTGTAACGGTTCCCCATAGTACTCAGATTATTCAGTACCGCTCTCCATACAGAAGCGAGTGATGACGAAAATCGTTCCTCCTCAGGAACCCCCGAAGAGCCCCCTCTACTGAAAGTACAAAACTGGGGGTGAAAACCATATGCCCCAAAAAACGGGGACTTACCAGTGGACTCGCTCCGCCTATTATTAAGAGCAAACTCCGCCAGAGGTAAGAAAGAAGCCCAGTCCTCCTGGTTCTCTGACACAAAACACCAGAGATATGTCTCCAAACTCTGGTTCAGACGTTCCGTCTGACCATTGGTCTGGGGATGAAAAGCCGATGAGAACGACAAATGCATCCCCCGCCGAGTACAAAATGCCTTCCAGAACTTGGACACAAACTGAGACCCCCGATCCGACACCACATCGGAGGGTACCCCATGAAGCCTCACAATCTCCCCAATGAACACCTGCGCAAGAGTTTTAGCATTAGGAAGAGCAGGAAGAGCGATAAAATGTGCCATCTTGCTGAACCTGTCCACTACAACGAGAATGACAGTTTTACCCGAAGACGGCGGGAGGTCCGTAATAAAGTCCATAGACAGATGAGTCCAAGGACGCTCCGGGATCTTCAAAGGTAAGAGGGCCCCAGACGGACGGGTATGTGAGGTCTTAGAGCGCGCACAAACCCCACAGGACGCAACAAAAGTTACCACCTCCTTATGTAAATTAGGCCACCAAAACCGACGCGAGAGGAGATCCACAGTTGCTTTACTCCCTGGGTGTCCTTCTAAAGCTGAGTTATGGTGTGCCTCGATCACCTTTTGTCGTAGCTGATCTGGAACAAACAGTCTCCCTGGAGGTCCAACAGGGGCGTCCCCCTGAGCCTCCAATACCTCCTCCTCAAGCTCAGAGCATACTGCCGACACCACCACCCCCTCTTGAAGGATAGGAACCGGGTCATCCGTATTCCCGGCCCCAGGGAAACTACGAGATAAGGCATCCGCCTTCACATTTTTTGACCCAGGACGAAACGTAACGACAAAATTAAACCTGGTAAAAAACAACGACCACCTGGCTTGTCTGGGATTCAGACGTTTTGCGGACTCCAGATAAAGCAGGTTCTTGTGATCGGTGATGGCGGTGACCGGATGGACTGCCCCCTCCAAAAAATGACGCCACTCCTCAAAAGCTAACTTAATGGCCAAGAGTTCCCTATTGCCAACATCGTAATTCCTCTCGGCGGACGACAATTTTTTAGAGAAAAAGGCGCACGGATGCCACTTACCAGGGGACGAACCTTGTGACAACACTGCTCCCACCCCTACCTCTACAATGAATGGCTGTGACGCATCAGGTTGAATGAGTATGGGTGCCGAGGCAAAACATTTTTTCAAGGAGGAGAAAGCTTGACAAGCCTTGTCAGACCACCTAGAAAAATCCGTCCCCTTTTTTGTCATGTCAGTGAGAGGTTTAACCATGGACGAGAAATTACGAATGAACTTCCGGTAATAATTAGCAAACCCCAGGAAACGTTGTA
Organism: Phyllobates terribilis; assembly: GCF_046119375.1. Taxonomy (NCBI): domain Eukaryota; kingdom Metazoa; phylum Chordata; class Amphibia; order Anura; family Dendrobatidae; genus Phyllobates; species Phyllobates terribilis. Next base: position 12,621,515 of record NW_027362761.1, on the reverse strand, counting down.
GTGCCTTAAGATTCTCAGGCAGATCCCACTCAAGAACTGCCCGCACTTTCCCAGGGTCCATACGAAAACCAGACGCTGAAACCAGGAAACCTAAAAACTGGAGTTCCTGTACGGCGAACACACACTTTTCCCATTTAGCATACAGTTTATTATCCCACAAGATCTGTAACACCTGCCTAACGTGCTCCTGATGAGACACCAGATCAGGGGAGTAAATTAAGATATCATCCAGATATATGACAACAAACTGTCCAACCAGGCGGCGAAAAATGTCATTAACAAAGTGTTGGAACACCGCCGGGGCATTAGTCAGACCGAATGGCATGACAAGGTTCTCATAATGCCCCTCCGGAGTGTTAAACGCCGTCTTCCACTCATCCCCCTCCTTCATTCTAATCAGATTGTACGCCCCCCTGAGATCCAACTTAGAGAACCATTTGGCGCCCACGATCTGATTAAAGAGATCGGGAATAAGTGGGAGCGGGTACGGATCTCGGACCGTAATCCGATTAAGTTCACGGAAATCCAGGCAAGGGCGTAGGCCTCCATCCTTCTTCTTCACAAAGAAGAACCCCGCGGCCACCGGGGAAGATGAAGGTCTAATATGCCCCTTAGCCAGACTTTCAGAAATATAATCCTTCATGGCCTGCCTCTCAGGACCAGAAAGGTTATACAACCTAGATTTAGGTAACTTGGCCTCAGGGAGCAGTTTTACAGAACAGTCATACTCGCAATGAAGAGGTAGTTCCTGACACCCTTTCTCCGAGAATACATCCTCAAAGTCCACCAAAAATGGAGGTAAGACCCTAGGAGTGACAGCACCGACGACCGTATTCATGCAGTTTTTATTACAGAAATTACTCCATTGGCTTATCTCTCTGGATTGCCAATTAATAACCGGGTTATGCTTAGTTAACCAAGGAAGGCCCAACACTATAGGAGTGGGAAGACCATCCAACACGTAGCAAGACAACAGTTCTTTATGTATCGCCCCCACTTGAAGTTTTACGTTATGCACAACATGCAAAAAACTTCCCTGACCGAGGGGCATGGCATCGATCGAGAATATGGGGATGGGTTTAGCCAACTCACTCAAATGCATACCTTGAACCCAGGCAAACCGAGCGTCCACCAGATTAGCCCCGGCCCCACTATCTAAAAGAACAGATATCGTCTCAGTTCTCGTACCCACCAATGTCACGCTGTCTCTGTGTACTGGAGGTAGGGGGCCTAAGCTGACCCTAAGCTGGGGCCCTGACTAATCCCTCTACCTGGAGGTACTGTTAAAGGTACAGAGGTCCAGGCCGCCAGCGTAACCCCTACCTCCTGAGGATCCCTGCACCTAAGTAATCTAGTCCTGAGAAGGACCCCGATCACAACAAAAGGGGACAGGTAATAATATGCCAACACTCAGTACTTAGACGAACGAGACAGTACAAGGGTAAAACCAAAACCACCTTGCATACAAAAACTACACAACAACAACAGAGGGAACACCAACGGGAAAGGAGATAAATGATAAAGCGAGGAAGGGAAAAACCACTCCAAATACACTTAGCTCTGGAACTCCAAATACCACGATCCGCTCTGTTAGTCTGCATGAAATGCTTTCACCGACAACTTCCCTAACAGATCAGCAGACATATGAAGGAATCTCACTACTGCAGAATTGATTGCAGCTGGGCGAGGCTGGACCTTGTCTAGCACAGAGAGAGAGAGTTAACTCCCTCACTGCCGAAAAGCACAAAGCACCAAAAACTCAGCTGCGAGAAGTCAGGCTGTGCAATCGTGACGATCTTCGTGGCGACACAACCATGACATCTGCTGACAGTGAGCCTGCCATGCCTGCGGTAAGCCAAAGGACCCGCAGAGAGCTGCCTGCTCTGCCTGTACACCCAGCTAGTAGCTGTACCCTAAATGCTAGTGGGGAAAGCCAGGTTAGACCACCACCTGACAGTGGGTTACGCAAGTCAACCCGGATCACTAGGGGTCAAATACCAGCTCGCTGGAAAATCTGAATGTAAAGTATGTAGTTAATGTTTTATGGTTGTTACCTGATAATTAATAATGTTTTTCTAGTTTTTCTAGTTCATTGGACTGACAGGTTATGGACGCTGAGTAACCAGAACTGCGTTGTAGATAGTTGCACCTGGGTGCCCTCTTTCGAAGATGGCCACGGAAGGAAAACCTGTCCGGCGTGGCCCCTTGTGGTCCAAAGTAGCTAGCTGTTGCCTTGCCGCCACACCCAAGGCCAGGGACTCGGGGTTTATGGAGACAGATCTCCACACCGTGGAAAACTTCACCTTGTTGGGTGATATGGACACCCGGTCACGGAAGCGCCGTGACCTTAAGGACAAAATGTACTTGTAAATATGTTATATTATTGTTTATACCCTGTTTGTTTTTGGCCAAAAAGGCTTAGTCCCGGAGTACTAAATTTTACTAGGGGGGAATGTGTCACCCCAGGCCTGGATGCCACAAATATTAAAGGCTGTGTCTGAGAGAAGGAGGGAGGTTCCCTGGTCAGGGACCATTAGCATGCAGCACCTCCTGTCCCAGGCCAGTAGGGGAAGCAGGCTGCCCCTATAAAAGCTGGAACTGGGGCAGGGTCCAGAAGGGTTCCTTAGAGGAAGGGACAGGTCAGCAGCAGCTGAGGAGTCCGTGAGGCAGAGGAGAGACTACAAGCCAAGGACAGAGGCGACGAGAGCCGGTCCTGGCTGAGAGAACCAATCTACTGGACATTGGGGTCAGAGGCTGTCAGGGTTGCAAGCCCAGCAGCAGAGAACCAACCCGCGAGGGATTTCAGGTCCCTTGGCCTAAGAAGCCTGGAGGCTCCGCCACACAGAGGGACCAGTACAGCAAGGAGAAGCAAAAGGTACCCAAGGCCCGAGTCGCAAGCCATACAGGCAAAGTACACGGCCAGCTCAGGGACGTGGGCTATTACACCACGAAAAGCGGGAGAGTCAGTCAGCAAGAGCATAGAGAGAACAGTAGGCCTACACACTCACCCTGACCAGTGGGGCTCACCCGAATGCTTTCAGATACCCAGGCCCATTCCTAAACCGGTACTCCTGTTGGGTCAGTAATAACGTCTGCAATAAAGACCCTGGACTGTTTGAAGTGGACTCTGAACTCTTACTATTGCGGCCTGCACTATCACCCCCAGCATTCACCTACACTGCCCTGAAGCTACACTCTTCCCGTGGGGAGTTGTCCTACCCCTGTGCTGCACACCAACACCAGCCTCAGTGGTCTGCCTTCCAGTGGCGGTCACCCCTGACCGCAATCCACGGGTGGCGTAGTCGGACATTCAAAACACTGATAAATAGACTGCCACAATTTGGTCTGACCACCCTGAGCCACGGGATCGGGTTGCCACTACTACCCCCAGCATCGCATCGCTGCCCAGGGGGCAAGTCATAGAGGTTGTGTCAGCTCTCCTGTGTGGTGTAGTATATAGAGGATCTGTCAGCTCTCCTGTGTGGTGTAGTATATAGAGGATGTGTCAGCTCTCCTGTGTGGTGCAGTATATAGAGGATCTGTCAGCTCTCCTGTGTGGTGTAGTATATAGAGGATCTGTCAGCTCTGCTGTGTGGTGTAGTATATAGAGGATCTGTCAGCTCTCCTGTGGGGTGTAGTGTATAGAGGATGTGTCAGCTCTCCTGTGTGGTGTAGTATATAGAGGATGTGTCAGCTCTCCTGTGTGGTGTAGTATATAGAGGATCTGTCAGCTATCCTGTGTGGTGTAATATATAGAGGATCTGTCAGCTCTTCTGTGTGGTGTAGTATATAGAGGATGTGTCAGCTCTCCTGTGTGGTGTAGTATATAGTGGATCTGTCAGCTCTCCTGTGTGGTGTAGTATATAGAGGATCTGTCAGCTCTCCTGTGTGGTGTAGTATATAGAGGATGTGTCAGCTCTCCTGTGTGGTGTAGTATATAGAGGATCTGTCAGCTCTCCTGTGTGGTGTAGTATATAGAGGATGTGTCAGCTCTCCTGTGTGGTGTAGTATATAGAGGATCTGTCAGCTCTCTTGTGTGGTGTAGTACATAGAGGATCTGTCAGCTCTCCTGTGGTGTAGTATATAGAGGATCTGTCAGCTCTCCTGTGTGGTGTAGTATATAGAGGATCTGTCAGCTCTCCTGTGTGGTGTAGTATATAGAGGATCTGTCAGCTCTCCTGTGTGGTGTAGTATATAGAGGATCTGTCAGCTCTCCTGTGTGGTGTAGTATATAGAGGATCTGTCAGCTCTCCTGTGTGGTGTAGTATATAGAGGATCTGTCAGCTCTCCTGTGTGGTGTAGTATATAGAGGATCTGTCAGCTCTCCTGTGTGGTGTAGTACATAGAGGATCTGTCAGCTCTCCTGTGGTGTAGTATATAGAGGATCTGTCAGCTCTCCTGTGTGGTGTAGTATATAGAGGATCTGTCAGCTCTCCTGTGTGGTGTAGTATATAGAGGATGTGTCAGCTCTCCTGTGTGGTGTAGTATATAGAGGATGTGTCAGCTCTCCTGTGTGGTGTAGTATATAGAGGATGTGTCAGCTCTCCTGTGTGGTGTAGTATATAGAAGATCTGTCAGCACTCCTGTGTGGTGTAGTATGTAGAGGATGTGTCAGCTCTCCTGTGTGGTGTAGTATATAGAGGATCTGTCAGCTCTCCTGTGTGGTGTAGTATATAGAGGATCTGTCAGCTCTCCTGTGTGGTGTAGTATATAGAGGATCTGTCAGCTCTCCTGTGTGGTGTAGTATATAGAGGATGTGTCTGCTCTCCTGTGTGGTGTAGTATATAGAGGATGTGTCGGCTCTCCTGTGTGGTGTAGTATATAGAGGATATGTCAGCTCTCCTGTGTGGTGTAGTATATAGAGGATGTGTCAGCTCTCCTGTGTGGTGTACTATATAGAGGTTGTGTCAGCTCTCCTGTGTGGTGTAGTATATAGAGGATGTGTCAGCTCTCCTGTGTGGTGTAGTATATAGAGGATGTGTCAGCTCTCCTGTGTGGTGTACTATATAGAGGTTGTTTCAGCTCTCCTGTGTGGTGTAGTATATAGAGGATATGTCAGCTCTCCTGTCTGGTGTAGCATATAGAGGATGTGTCAGCTCTCCTGTCTGGTGTAGTATATAGAGGATCTGTCAGCTCTCCTGTGTGGTGTAGTATATAGAGGATCTGTCAGCTCTCCTGTGTGGTGTAGTATATAGAGGTTCTGTCAGCTCTCCTGTGTGGTGTAGTTTATAGAGGATCTGTCAGCTCTCCTGTGTGGTGTAGTATATAGAGGATGTGTCAGCTCTCCTGTGTGGTGTAGTATATAGAGGATGTGTCAGCTCTCCTGTGTGGTGTAGTATATAGAGGATCTGTCAGCTCTCCTGTGTGGTGTAGTATATAGAGGATCTGTCAGCTCTCCTGTGTGGTGTAGTATATAGAACATCTGTCAGCTCTCCTGTGTGGTGTAGCATATAGAGGATCTGTTAGCTCTCCTGTGTGGTGTAGTATATAGAGGATCTGTCAGCTCTCCTGTGTGGTGTTGTATATAGAGGATCTGTCAGCTCTCCTGTGTGGTGTAGTATATAGAGGATCTGTCAGCTCTCCTGTGTGGTGTAGTATATAGAGGATCTGTCGGCTCTCCTGTGTGGTGTAGTATATAGTGGATCTGTCAGCTCTCCTGTGTGGTGTAGAATATAGAGGATGTATCAGCTCTCCTGTATGGTGTAGTATATAGAGGATCTGTCAGCTATCTTGTGTGGTGTAGTATATAGAGGATCTGTCAGCTCTCCTGTGTGGTGTAGTATATAGAGGATGTGTCATCTCTCCTGTGTGGTGTAGTATATAGAGGATGTGTCAGCTCTCCTGTGTGGTGTAGTATATAGAGGATGTGTCAGCTCTCCTGTATGGTGTAGTATATAGAGGATGTATCAGCTCTCCTGTGTGGTGCAGCATATAGAGGATCTGTCAGCTCTCCTGTGTGGTGTAGTATATAGAGGATCTGTCAGCTCTCCTGTGTGGTGCAGTATATAGAGGATCTGTCAGCTCTCCTGTGTGGTGTAGTATATAGAGGATCTGTCAGCTCTCCTGGGGGTGTAGTATATAGAGGATGTGTCAGCTCCGCTGTGTGGTGTAGTATATAGAGGATCTGTTAGCTCTCCTGTGTGGTGTAGTATATAGAGGATCTGTCAGCTCTCCTGTGTGGTGTTGTATATAGAGGATCTGTCAGCTCTCCTGTGTGGTGTAGTATATAGAGGATGTGTCACCTCTCCTGCGTGGTGTAGTATATAGAGCATCAGTCAGCTCTCCTGTGTGGTGTAGTATATAGAGGATCTGTCAGCTCTCCTGTGTGGTATAGTATATAGTGGATCTGTCAGCTCTCCTGCGTGGTGTAGAATATAGAGGATGTATCAGCTCTCCTGTATGGTGTAGTATATAGAGGATCTGTCAGCTATCCTGTGTGGTGTAGTATATGGAGGATCTGTCAGCTCTCCTGTGTGGTGTAGTATATAGAGGATGTGTCATCTCTCCTGTGTGGTGTAGTATATAGAGGATGTGTCAGCTCTCCTGTGTGGTGTAGTATATAGAGGATGTGTCAGCTCTCCTGTATGGTGTAGTATATAGAGGATGTATCAGCTCTCCTGTGTGGTGCAGCATATAGAGGATCTGTCAGCTCTCCTGTGTGGTGTAGTATATAGAGGATCTGTCAGCTCTCCTGGGGGTGTAGTATATAGAGGATGTGTCAGCTCCGCTGTGTGGTGTAGTATATAGAGGATCTTTCAGCTTTCCTGTGTGGTGTAGTATATAGAGGATCTGTCAGCTCTCCTGTGTGGTGTAGTATATAGAGGATCTGTCAGCTCTCCTGTGTGGTGTAGTATATAGAGGATCTGTCAGCTCTCCTGTGTGGTGCAGTATATAGAGGATCTGTCAGCTCTCCTGTGTGGTGTGGTATATAGAGGATCTGTCAGCTCTCCAGTGTGGTGTAGTATATAGAGGATCTGTCAGCTCTTCTGTGGTGTAGTATATAAAGGATGTGTCAGCTCTCCAGTGTGATGTAGTATATAGAGGATCTGTCAGCTCTTCCGTGTGGTGTAGTATATAGAGGATCTGTCAGCTCTCCTGTGTGGTGTAGTATTGACTCGCCCCCTGGGCCGTGGGGCACTCGGATCCGGGCAATAGGGGAACGATGGGGGTAGTAGTGGCGACCCGGTCCGTGGCTCAGGGTGGTCAGACCAGTGGTAGTCCCTTTATAAGTTTTAAGTGATGTCCGACTATGCCACCCGTGGATTGCGGTTATCAGGAACCACCGCTGCAAGGCAGACCGCTGGGGCTGATGATGTATGCAGCTGGGATAGTGTGACTCCCCACGGGAAGAGTGCGGCCCCAGGGCAGTATAATGGAAGATGGGGGTGATGGTGTAGGGAGTCCTAGTACCTTTAGTGCTGGAGGAGCAAGGAGCACGCAGACAACAGGTTGCAGTCCAGGGTCTTTACTAGAACAGGTGAACTGACCCACAAACAGTCCTGGCTAGGAGGGGACCTGGATGTCTGAGAGCTATTGGGAAATTGGCCCTGGTCAGGGTGAGGGTGTAGGCCTACCGTGCTCTCTGCGCGCCTTCTGGCTATCTCCTCGTTATAGGGTAACAGCCCACGGTCCGAGCTCACCGTGTATTCTCGCCTGTATGGCCTGCAAAGTGGGTCCCTTTCTACTCCCGGCCTGGTACGGCTTTGCTGGTCCCTTCTGATGTGGCAGGGCCTCCGGGCTTCTTAGGCCAAGGAACATACAGTCCCCTGCGGATTGGTTATCTGCTGCAGGACGTGGAATCCTCACTGTCTCAGACACCTAAGTCTGGTAAAATGGAGTTCTTTGTCTGCCAAGACAGGCTCACTTCGCCTTTTGTCTCTGGCTTGTGGCTCTTCTACTGCCACACTTCCTCTTAGGGTGCAATGCAACTGTCCCTCACCGCTCTGGGACAACTCTCAATCCTGAGACAGGTCGTCCAGTTCTCTCTAACCCTGCCCCCAGTTCCATCTTTTATAGGGGCAGCCTGCTCCCCCTACTGGCCTGAGACAGGAGGTATTGCATGCTAATGTCCCCCTGACCAGAGAACCTCCCCCTTGCTCTCAGACACAGCTTTACTATATTTGTGGCATCCAAGCCAGGGTGACACAATATAATAAGGATCTGTCAGCTCCCCTGAGTGGTGTAGTATATAGAGGATGTGTCAGCTCCGCTTTGTGGTGTAGTATATAGAGGATCTTTCAGCTTTCCTGTGTGGTGTAGTATATAGAGGATCTGTCAGCTCTCCTGTGTGGTGTAGTATATAGAGGATCTGTCAGCTCTCCTGTGTGGTGTAGTATATAGAGAATCTGTCAGCTCTCCTGTGTGGTGCAGTATATAGAGGATCTGTCAGCTCTCCTGTGTGGTGTAGTATATAGAGGATCTGTCAGCTCTCCTGGGGGTGTAGTATATAGAGGATGTGTCAGCTCCGCTGTGTGGTGTAGTATATAGAGGATCTTTCAGCTTTCCTGTGTGGTGTAGTATATAGAGGATGTGTCAGCTCCGCTGTGTGGTGTAGCATGTAGAGGATGTGTCACCTCTCCTGTGTGGTGTAGTATATAGAGGATCTGTCAGCTCTCCTGTGTGGTGTAGTATATAGAGGATCTGTCAGCTCTCCTCTGTGGTGTAGTATATAGAGGATCTGTCAGCTCTGCTGTGTGGTGTAGTATATAGAGGATGTGTCAGCTCTCCTGTGTGGTGTAGTATATAGAGGATGTGTCAGCTCTCCTGTGTGGTGTAGTATATAGAGGATGTGTCAGCTCTCCTGTGTGGTGTAGTATATAGAGGTTGTGTCAGCTCTCCTGTGTGGTGTAGTATATAGAGGATCTGTCAGCTCTCCTGTGTGGTGTAGTATATAGATGATCTGTCACCTCTCCTGTGTGGTGTGGTATATAGAGGATCTGTCAGCTCTCCTGTGTTGTGTAGTATATAGAGGATCTGTCAGCTCTCCTGTGTGGGGCAGTATATAGAGGATCTGTCAGCTCTCCTGTGTGGTGTAGAATATAGAGGATCTGTCAGCTCTCCTGTGTGGTGTAGTATATAGAGGATCTGTCAGCTCTCCTGTGTGGTGTAGTATATAGAGGATCTGTCAGCTCTCCTGTGTGGTGTAGTATATAGATGATCTGTCACCTCTCCCTTGTGGTGTAGTATATAGAGGATCTGTCAGCTCTCCTGTGTGGTGTAGTATATAGAGGATGTGTCAGCTCTCCTGTGTGGTGTAGTATATAGAGGATCTGTCAGCTCTCCTGTGTGGTGTAGTATATAGAGGATCTGTCACCTCTCCTGTGTAGTGTAGTATATAGAGGATCTGTCAGCTCTCCTGTGTGGTGTGGTATATAGAGGATGTGTCAGCTCTCCTTTGTGGTGTAGTATATAGAGGATGTGTCAGCTCTCCTATGTGGTGTAGTATATAGAGGATCTGTCAGCTCTCCTGTGTGGTGTAGTATATAGAGGATCTGTCAGCTCTCCTGTGTGGTGTAGTATCTAGAGGATCTGTCAACTCTCCTCTGTGGTGTAGTATATAGAGGATGAGCCAGCTCTCCTGTGTGGTGTAGTATATAGAGGATGTGTCAGCTCTCCTGTGTGGTGTAGTATATAGAGGATGTGTCAGCTCTCCTGTGTGGTGTAGTATATAGAGGATGTGTCGGCTCTCCTGTGTGGTGTAGTATATAGAGGATGTGTCAGCTCTCCTGTGTGGTGTAGTATATAGAGGATCTGTCAGCTCTCCTGTGTGGTGTTGTATATAGAGGATCTGTCAGCCCTCCTCTGTGGTGTAGTATATAGAGGATGTGTCAGCTCTCCTGTGTGGTGTAGTATATAGAGGATGTGTCAGCTCTCCTGTGTGGTGTAGTATATAGAGGATGTGTCAGCTCTCCTGTGTGGTGTAGTATATAGAGGATGTGTCAGCTCTCCTGTGTGGTGTAGTATGTAGAGGATGTGTCAGCTCTCCTGTGTGGTGTAGTATATAGAGGATGTGTCAGCTCTCCTGGGTGGTGTAGAATATAGAGGATCTGTCAGCTGTCCTGTGTGGTGTAGTATATAGAGGATCTGTCAGCTCTCCTGTGTGGTGTAGTATATAGAGGATGTGTCAGCTCTCCTGTGTGGTGTAGTATCTAGAGGATCTGTCAGCTCTCCTCTGTGGTGTAGTATATAGAGGATGTGTCAGCTCTCCTGTGTGGTGTAGTATCTAGAGGATCTGTCAGCTCTCCTGTGTGGTGTAGTATATAGAGGATCTGTCAGCTCTCCTGTGTGGTGTAGTATATAGAGGATGTGTCAGCTCTCCTGTGTGGTGTAGTATATAGAGGATCTGTCAGCTCTCTTGTGTGGTGTAGCATATAGAGGATCTGTCAGCTCTCCTGTGTGGTGTAGTATATAGAGGATGTGTCAGCTATCCTGTGTGGTGTAGTATATAGAGGATATGTCAGCTCTCCTGTGTTGTGTAGTATATAGAGGATCTGTCAGCTCTCCTGTGTGGTGTAGTATATAGAGGATCTTACACCTCTCCTGTGTGGTGTAGTATATAGAGGATCTGTCAGCTCTCCTGTGTGGTGTAGTATATAGAGGATCTTACACCTCTCCTGTGTGGTGTAGTATATAGAGGATCTGTCAGCTCTCCTGTGTGGTGTAGTATATAGAGGATCTTTCAGCTCTCCTGTGTGGTGTAGTATATAGAGGATCTGTCAGCTCTCCTGTATGGTGTAGTATATAGAGGATCTGTCAGCTCTCCTGTGTGGTGTAGTATATAGAGGATGTGTCAGCTCTCCTTTGTGGTGTAGTATATAGAGGATCTGTCAGCTATCCTGTGTGGTGTAGTATATAGAGGATGTGTCAGCTCTCCTGTGTGGTGTAGTATATAGAGGATGTGTCAGCTCTCCTTTGTGGTGTAGTATATAGAGGATCTGTCAGCTCTCCTGTGTGGTGTAGTATATAGAGGATATGTCACCTCTCCTGTGTGGTGTAGTATATAGAGGATATGTCAGCTCTCCTGTGTTGTGTAGTATATAGAGGATCTGTCAGCTCTCCTGTGTGGTGTAGTATATAGAGGATCTTACACCTCTCCTGTGTGGTGTAGTATATAGAGGATCTGTCAGCTCTCCTGTGTGGTGTAGTATATAGAGAATGTGTCAGCTCTCCTTTGTGGTGTAGTATATAGAGGATGTGTCAGCTCTCCTATGTGCTGTAGTATATAGAGGATCTGTCAGCTCTCCTGTGTGGTGTAGTATATAGAGGATCTGTCAGCTCTCCTGTGTGGTGTAGTATATAGAGGATGTGTCAGCTCTCCTGTGTGGTTTAGTATATACAGGATGTGTCAGCTCTCCTTTGTGGTGTAGTATATAGAGGATGTGTCGGCTCTCCTGTGTGGTGTAGTATATAGAGGATGTGTCAGCTCTCCTGTGTGGTGTAGTATATAGAGGATCTGTCAGCTCTCCTGTGTGGTGTAGTATATAGAGGATCTGTCAGCTCTCCTGAGTGGTGTAGTATATAGAGGATCTGTCAGCTCTCCTGTGTGGTGTAGTATATAGAGGATGTGTCAGCTCTCCTGTGTGGTGTAGTATATAGAGGATATGTCAGCTCTCCTGTGTTGTGTAGTATATAGAGGATCTGTCAGCTCTCCTGTGTGGTGTAGTATATAGAGAATGTGTCAGCTCTCCTTTGTGGTGTAGTATATAGAGGATGTGTCAGCTCCCCTGTGTGGTGTAGTATATAGAGGATCTGTCAGTTCTCCTGTGTGGTGTAGTATATAGAGGATGTGTCAGCTCTCCTGTGTGGTGTAGTATATAGAGGATGTGTCAGCTCTCCTGTGTGGTGTAGTATATAGAGGATCTGCTCTCCTGTGTGGTGTAGTATATAGAGGATCTGTCAGCTCTCCTGTGTGGTGTAGTATATAGAGGATGTGTCAGCTCTCCTGTGTGGTGCAGTATATAGAGGATGTGTCAGCTCTCCTGTGTGGTGTAGTATATAGAGGATGTGTCAGCTCTCCTGTGTGGTGTAGTATATAGAGGATCTGTCAGCTCTCCTGTGTGGTGTAGTATATAGAGGATGTGTCAGCTCTCCTGTGTAGTGTAGTATATAGAGGATTTGTCAGCTCTCCTGTGTGGTGTAGTATATAGAAGATCTGTCAGCTCTCCTGTGTGGTGTAGTATATAGAGGATCTGTCAGCTCTACTGTGTGGTGTAGTATATAGAGGATGTGTCAGCTCTCCTGTGTGGTGTAGTATATAGAGGATGTGTCAGCTCTCCTGTGTGGTGTAGTATATAGAGGATGTGTCAGCTCTCCTGTGTGGTGTAGTATATAGAGGATGTGTCGGCTCTCCTGTGTGGTGTAGTATATAGAGGATCTGTCAGCTCTCCTGTGTGGTGTAGTGTATAGAGGATGTGTCAGCTCTCCTGTGTGGTGTAGTATATAGAGGATGTGTCAGCTCTCCTGTGTGGTGTAGTATATAGAGGATGTGTCAGCTCTCCTGTGTGGTGTAGTATATAGAGGATCTGTCAGCTCTCCTGTGTGGTGTAGTATATAGAGGATCTGTCAGCTCTCCTGTGTGGTGCAGTATATAGAGGATGTGTCACCTCTCCTGTGTGGTGTAGTATGTAGAGGATCTGTCAGCTCTGCTGTGTGGTGAAGTATATAGAGGATCTATCAGCTCTGCTGTGTGTTGTAGTATATAGAGGATCTGTCAGCTCTCCTGTGTGGTGTAGTATATAGAGGATGTGTCAGCTCTCCTGTGTGGTGTAGTATATAGAGGATTTTTCAGCTCTCCTGTGTGGTGTAGTATATAGAGGATCTGTCAGCTCTCCTGTGTGGTGTAGTATATAGAGGATCTATCATCTCTCCTGTGTGGTGGAGTATATAGAGGATGTGTCAGCTCCCCTGTGTGGTGTAGTATATAGAGGATGTGTCAGCTCTCCTGTGTGGTGTAGTATATAGAGGATGTGTCAGCTCTCCTGTGTGGTGTAGTATATAGAGGATCTGTCAGCTCTCCTGTGTGGTGTAGTATATAGAGGATGTGTCAGCTCTCCTGTGTGGTGTAGTATATAGAGAATGTGTCAGCTCTCCTGTATGGTGTAGTATATGGAGGATGTATCAGCTCTCCTGTGTGGTGCAGCATATAGAGGATCTGTCAGCTCTCCTGTGTGGTGTAGTATATAGAGGATCTGTCAGCTCTCCTGTGTGGTGCAGTATATAGAGGATCTGTCAGCTCTCCTGTGTGGTGTAGTATATAGAGGATCTGTCAGCTCTCCTGGGGGTGTAGTATATAGAGGGTGTGTCAGCTCCGCTGTGTGGTGTAGTATATAGAGGATCTTTCAGCTTTCCTGTGTGGTGTAGTATATAGAGGATCTGTCAGCTCTCCTGTGTGGTGTAGTATATAGAGGATCTGTCAGCTCTCCTGTGTGGTGTAGTATATAGAGGATCTGTCAGCTCTCCTGTGTGGTGCAGTATATAGAGGATCTGTCAGCTCTCCTGTGTGGTGTAGTATATAGAGGATCTGTCAGCTCTCCAGTGTGGTGTAGTATATAGAGGATCTGTCAGCTCTTCTGTGGTGTAGTATATAAAGGATGTGTCAGCTCTCCAGTGTGATGTAGTATATAGAGGATCTGTCAGCTCTTCTGTGTGGTGTAGTATATAGAGGATCTGTCAGCTCTCCTGTGTGGTGTAGTATTGACTCGCCCCCTGGGCCGTGGGGCACTCGGATCCGGGCAATAGGGGAACGATGGGAGTAGTAGTGGCGACCCGGTCCGTGGCTCAGGGTGGTCAGACCAGTGGTAGTCCCTTTATAAGTTTTAAGTGATGTCCGACTATGCCACCCGTGGATTGCGGTTATCAGGAACCACCGCTGCAAGGCAGACCGCTGGGGCTGATGATGTATGAGGCTGGGATAGTGTGACTCCCCACGGGAAGAGTGCGGCCCCAGGGCAGTATAATGGAAGATGGGGGTGATGGTGTAGGGAGTCCTAGTACCGTTAGTGCTGGAGGAGCAAGGAGCACGCAGACAACAGGTTGCAGTCCAGGGTCTTTACTAGAACAGGTGAACTGACCCACAAACAGTCCTGGCTAGGAGGGGACCTGGATGTCTGAGAGCTATTGGGAAATTGGCCCTGGTCAGGGTGAGGGTGTAGGCCTACCGTGCTCTCTGCGCGCCTTCTGGCTATCTCCTCGTTATAGGGTAACAGCCCACGGTCCGAGCTCACCGTGTATTCTCGCCTGTATGGCCTGCAAAGTGGGTCCCTTTCTACTCCCGGCCTGGTACGGCTTTGCTGGTCCCTTCTGTTGTGGCAGGGCCTCCGGGCTTCTTAGGCCAAGGAACATACAGTCCCCTGCGGATTGGTTATCTGCTGCAGGACGTGGAATCCTCACTGCCTCAGACACCAAAGTCTGGTAAAATGGAGTTCTTTGTCTGCCAAGACAGGCTCACTTCGCCTTTTGTCTCTGGCTTGTGGCTCTTCTACTGCCACACTTCCTCTTAGGGTGCAATGCAACTGTCCCTCACCGCTCTGGGACAACTCTCAATCCTGAGACAGGTCGTCCAGTTCTCTCTAACCCTGCCCCCAGTTCCAGCTTTTATAGGGGCAGCCTGCTCCCCCTACTGGCCTGAGACAGGAGGTATTGCATGCTAATGTTCCCCTGACCAGAGAACCTCCCCCTTGCTCTCAGACACAGCTTTACTATATTTGTGGCATCCAAGCCAGGGTGACACAATATAATAAGGATCTGTCAGCACCCCTGTTTGGTGTAGTATATAGAGGATGTGTCAGCTCTCCTGTGTGGTGTAGTATATAGAGGATCTGTCAGCTCTCCTGTGTGGTGTAGTATATAGAGGATCTGTCAGCTCTACTGTGTGGTGTAGTATATAGAGGATGTGTCAGCTCTCCTGTGTGGTGTAGTATATAGAGGATCTGTCAGCTCTCCTGTGGTGTAATATATAGAGGATCTGTCAGCTCTCCTGTGTGGTGTAGTATATAGAGGATCTGTCAGCTCTCCTGTGTGGTGTAGTATATAGAGGATATGTCAGCTCTCCTGTGTGGTGCAGTATATAGAGGATCTGTCAGCTCTCCTGTGTGGTGTAGTATATAGAGGATCTGTCAGCTCTCCTGGGAGTGTAGTATATAGAGGATGTGTCAGCTCCGCTGTGTGGTGTAGTATATAGAGGATCTTTCAGCTTTCCTGTGTGGTGTAGTATATAGAGGATCTGTCAGCTCTACTGTGTGGTGTAGTATATAGAGGATCTGTCAGCTCTCCTGTGTGGTGTAGTATATAGAGGATCTGTCAGCTCTCCTGTGTGGTGCAGTATATAGAGGATCTGTCAGCTCTCCTGTGTGATGTAGTATATAGAGGATCTTTCAGCTCTCCTGTGTGGTGTAGTATATAGAGGATGTGTCAGCTCCGCTGTGTGGTGTAGTATATAGAGGATCTTTCAGCTTTCCTGTGTGGTGTAGTATATAGAGGATGTGTCAGCTCCGCTGTGTGGTGTAGCATGTAGAGGATGTGTCACCTCTCCTGTGTGGTGTAGTATATAGAGGATCTGTCAGCTCTCCTGTGTGGTGTATTATATAGAGGATCTGTCAGCTCTCCTGTGTGGTGTAGTATATAGAGGATGTGTCAGCTCTCCTGTGTGGTGTAGTATATAGAGGATGTGTCAGCTCTCCTGTGTGGTGTAGTATATAGAGGTTGTGTCAGCTCTCCTGTGTGGTGTAGTATATAGAGGATCTGTCAGCTCTCCTGTGTGGTGTAGTATATAGATGATCTGTCACCTCTCCTGTGTGGTGTGGTATATAGAGGATCTGTCAGCTCTCCTGTGTTGTGTAGTATATAGAGGATCTGTCAGCTCTCCTGTGTGGGGCAGTATATAGAGGATCTGTCAGCTCTCCTGTGTGGTGTAGTATATAGAGGATCTGTCAGCTCTCCTGTGTGGTGTAGTATATAGAGGATCTGTCAGCTCTCCTGTGTGGTGTAGTATATAGAGGATCTGTCAGCTCTCCTGTGTGGTGTAGTATATAGATGATCTGTCACCTCTCCCTTGTGGTGTAGTATATAGAGGATCTGTCAGCTCTCCTGTGTGGTGTAGTATATAGAGGATGTGTCAGCTCTCCTGTGTGGTGTAGTATATAGAGGATCTGTCACCTCTCCTGTGTGGTGTAGTATATAGAGGATCTGTCACCTCTCCTGTGTAGTGTAGTATATAGAGGATCTGTCAGCTCTCCTGTGTGGTGTGGTATATAGAGGATGTGTCAGCTCTCCTTTGTGGTGTAGTATATAGAGGATGTGTCAGCTCTCCTGTGTGGTGTAGTATATAGAGGATCTGTCAGCTCTCCTATGTGGTGTAGTATATAGAGGATCTGTCAGCTCTCCTGTGTGGTGTAGTATATAGAGGATGTGTCAGCTCTCCTGTGTGGTGTAGTATATAGAGGATCTGTCAGCTCTCCTATGTGGTGTAGTATATAGAGGATCTGTCAGCTCTCCTGTGTGGTGTAGTATATAGAGGATCTGTCAGCTCTCCTATGTGGTGTAGTATATAGAGGATCTGTCAGCTCTCCTGTGTGGTGTAGTATATAGAGGATCTGTCAGCTCTCCTGTGTCGTGTAGTATCTAGAGGATCTGTCAACTCTCCTGTGTGGTGTAGTATATAGAGGATGAGCCAGCTCTCCTGTGTGGTGTAGTATATAGAGGATGTGTCAGCTCTCCTGTGTGGTGTAGTATATAGAGGATGTGTCAGCTCTCCTGTGTGGTGTAGTATATAGAGGATGTGTCGGCTCTCCTGTGTGGTGTAGTATATAGAGGATCTGTCAGCTCTCCTGTGTGGTGTAGTGTATAGAGGATGTGTCAGCTCTCCTGTGTGGTGTAGTATATAGAGGATGTGTCAGCTCTCCTGTGTGGTGTAGTATATAGAGGATGTGTCAGCTCTCCTGTGTGGTGTAGTATATAGAGGATCTGTCAGCTCTCCTGTGTGGTGTAGTATATAGAGGATCTGTCAGCTCTCCTGTGTGGTGCAGTATATAGAGGATGTGTCACCTCTCCTGTGTGGTGTAGTATGTAGAGGATCTGTCAGCTCTGCTGTGTGGTGAAGTATATAGAGGATCTATCAGCTCTGCTGTGTGTTGTAGTATATAGAGGATCTGTCAGCTCTCCTGTGTGGTGTAGTATATAGAGGATGTGTCAGCTCTCCTGTGTGGTGTAGTATATAGAGGATTTTTCAGCTCTCCTGTGTGGTGTAGTATATAGAGGATCTGTCAGCTCTCCTGTGTGGTGTAGTATATAGAGGATCTATCATCTCTCCTGTGTGGTGGAGTATATAGAGGATGTGTCAGCTCCCCTGTGTGGTGTAGTATATAGAGGATGTGTCAGCTCTCCTGTGTGGTGTAGTATATAGAGGATGTGTCAGCTCTCCTGTGTGGTGTAGTATATAGAGGATCTGTCAGCTCTCCTGTGTGGTGTAGTATATAGAGGATGTGTCAGCTCTCCTGTGTGGTGTAGTATATAGAGGATGTGTCAGCTCTCCTGTATGGTGTAGTATATAGAGGATGTATCAGCTCTTCTGTGTGGTGCAGCATATAGAGGATCTGTCAGCTCTCCTGTGTGGTGTAGTATATAGAGGATCTGTCAGCTCTCCTGTGTGGTGCAGTATATAGAGGATCTGTCAGCTCTCCTGTGTGGTGTAGTATATAGAGGATCTGTCAGCTCTCCTGGGGGTGTAGTATATAGAGGGTGTGTCAGCTCCGCTGTGTGGTGTAGTATATAGAGGATCTTTCAGCTTTCCTGTGTGGTGTAGTATATAGAGGATCTGTCAGCTCTCCTGTGTGGTGTAGTATATAGAGGATCTGTCAGCTCTCCTGTGTGGTGTAGTATATAGAGGATCTGTCAGCTCTCCTGTGTGGTGCAGTATATAGAGGATCTGTCAGCTCTCCTGTGTGGTGTAGTATATAGAGGATCTGTCAGCTCTCCAGTGTGGTGTAGTATATAGAGGATCTGTCAGCTCTTCTGTGGTGTAGTATATAAAGGATGTGTCAGCTCTCCAGTGTGATGTAGTATATAGAGGATCTGTCAGCTCTTCTGTGTGGTGTAGTATATAGAGGATCTGTCAGCTCTCCTGTGTGGTGTAGTATTGACTCGCCCCCTGGGCCGTGGGGCACTCGGATCCGGGCAATAGGGGAACGATGGGAGTAGTAGTGGCGACCCGGTCCGTGGCTCAGGGTGGTCAGACCAGTGGTAGTCCCTTTATAAGTTTTAAGTGATGTCCGACTATGCCACCCGTGGATTGCGGTTATCAGGAACCACCGCTGCAAGGCAGACCGCTGGGGCTGATGATGTATGAGGCTGGGATAGTGTGACTCCCCACGGGAAGAGTGCGGCCCCAGGGCAGTATAATGGAAGATGGGGGTGATGGTGTAGGGAGTCCTAGTACCGTTAGTGCTGGAGGAGCAAGGAGCACGCAGACAACAGGTTGCAGTCCAGGGTCTTTACTAGAACAGGTGAACTGACCCACAAACAGTCCTGGCTAGGAGGGGACCTGGATGTCTGAGAGCTATTGGGAAATTGGCCCTGGTCAGGGTGAGGGTGTAGGCCTACCGTGCTCTCTGCGCGCCTTCTGGCTATCTCCTCGTTATAGGGTAACAGCCCACGGTCCGAGCTCACCGTGTATTCTCGCCTGTATGGCCTGCAAAGTGGGTCCCTTTCTACTCCCGGCCTGGTACGGCTTTGCTGGTCCCTTCTGTTGTGGCAGGGCCTCCGGGCTTCTTAGGCCAAGGAACATACAGTCCCCTGCGGATTGGTTATCTGCTGCAGGACGTGGAATCCTCACTGCCTCAGACACCAAAGTCTGGTAAAATGGAGTTCTTTGTCTGCCAAGACAGGCTCACTTCGCCTTTTGTCTCTGGCTTGTGGCTCTTCTACTGCCACACTTCCTCTTAGGGTGCAATGCAACTGTCCCTCACCGCTCTGGGACAACTCTCAATCCTGAGACAGGTCGTCCAGTTCTCTCTAACCCTGCCCCCAGTTCCAGCTTTTATAGGGGCAGCCTGCTCCCCCTACTGGCCTGAGACAGGAGGTATTGCATGCTAATGTTCCCCTGACCAGAGAACCTCCCCCTTGCTCTCAGACACAGCTTTACTATATTTGTGGCATCCAAGCCAGGGTGACACAATATAATAAGGATCTGTCAGCACCCCTGTTTGGTGTAGTATATAGAGGATGTGTCAGCTCTCCTGTGTGGTGTAGTATATAGAGGATCTGTCAGCTCTCCTGTGTGGTGTAGTATATAGAGGATCTGTCAGCTCTACTGTGTGGTGTAGTATATAGAGGATGTGTCAGCTCTCCTGTGTGGTGTAGTATATAGAGGATCTGTCAGCTCTCCTGTGGTGTAATATATAGAGGATCTGTCAGCTCTCCTGTGTGGTGTAGTATATAGAGGATCTGTCAGCTCTCCTGTGTGGTGTAGTATATAGAGGATCTGTCAGCTCTCCTGTGTGGTGTAGTATATAGAGGATCTGTCAGCTCTCCTGTGTGGTGTAGTATATAGATGATCTGTCACCTCTCCCTTGTGGTGTAGTATATAGAGGATCTGTCAGCTCTCCTGTGTGGTGTAGTATATAGAGGATGTGTCAGCTCTCCTGTGTGGTGTAGTATATAGAGGATCTGTCAGCTCTCCTGTGTGGTGTAGTATATAGAGGATCTGTCACCTCTCCTGTGTAGTGTAGTATATAGAGGATCTGTCAGCTCTCCTGTGTGGTGTGGTATATAGAGGATGTGTCAGCTCTCCTTTGTGGTGTAGTATATAGAGGATGTGTCAGCTCTCCTGTGTGGTGTAGTATATAGAGGATCTGTCAGCTCTCCTATGTGGTGTAGTATATAGAGGATCTGTCAGCTCTCCTGTGTGGTGTAGTATATAGAGGATGTGTCAGCTCTCCTGTGTGGTGTAGTATATAGAGGATCTGTCAGCTCTCCTATGTGGTGTAGTATATAGAGGATCTGTCAGCTCTCCTGTGTGGTGTAGTATATAGAGGATCTGTCAGCTCTCCTATGTGGTGTAGTATATAGAGGATCTGTCAGCTCTCCTGTGTGGTGTAGTATATAGAGGATCTGTCAGCTCTCCTGTGTCGTGTAGTATCTAGAGGATCTGTCAACTCTCCTGTGTGGTGTAGTATATAGAGGATGAGCCAGCTCTCCTGTGTGGTGTAGTATATAGAGGATGTGTCAGCTCTCCTGTGTGGTGTAGTATATAGAGGATGTGTCAGCTCTCCTGTGTGGTGTAGTATATAGAGGATGTGTCGGCTCTCCTGTGTGGTGTAGTATATAGAGGATCTGTCAGCTCTCCTGTGTGGTGTAGTGTATAGAGGATGTGTCAGCTCTCCTGTGTGGTGTAGTATATAGAGGATGTGTCAGCTCTCCTGTGTGGTGTAGTATATAGAGGATGTGTCAGCTCTCCTGTGTGGTGTAGTATATAGAGGATCTGTCAGCTCTCCTGTGTGGTGTAGTATATAGAGGATCTGTCAGCTCTCCTGTGTGGTGCAGTATATAGAGGATGTGTCACCTCTCCTGTGTGGTGTAGTATGTAGAGGATCTGTCAGCTCTGCTGTGTGGTGAAGTATATAGAGGATCTATCAGCTCTGCTGTGTGTTGTAGTATATAGAGGATCTGTCAGCTCTCCTGTGTGGTGTAGTATATAGAGGATGTGTCAGCTCTCCTGTGTGGTGTAGTATATAGAGGATTTTTCAGCTCTCCTGTGTGGTGTAGTATATAGAGGATCTGTCAGCTCTCCTGTGTGGTGTAGTATATAGAGGATCTATCATCTCTCCTGTGTGGTGGAGTATATAGAGGATGTGTCAGCTCCCCTGTGTGGTGTAGTATATAGAGGATGTGTCAGCTCTCCTGTGTGGTGTAGTATATAGAGGATGTGTCAGCTCTCCTGTGTGGTGTAGTATATAGAGGATCTGTCAGCTCTCCTGTGTGGTGTAGTATATAGAGGATGTGTCAGCTCTCCTGTGTGGTGTAGTATATAGAGGATGTGTCAGCTCTCCTGTATGGTGTAGTATATAGAGGATGTATCAGCTCTCCTGTGTGGTGCAGCATATAGAGGATCTGTCAGCTCTCCTGTGTGGTGTAGTATATAGAGGATCTGTCAGCTCTCCTGTGTGGTGCAGTATATAGAGGATCTGTCAGCTCTCCTGTGTGGTGTAGTATATAGAGGATCTGTCAGCTCTCCTGGGGGTGTAGTATATAGAGGGTGTGTCAGCTCCGCTGTGTGGTGTAGTATATAGAGGATCTTTCAGCTTTCCTGTGTGGTGTAGTATATAGAGGATCTGTCAGCTCTCCTGTGTGGTGTAGTATATAGAGGATCTGTCAGCTCTCCTGTGTGGTGTAGTATATAGAGGATCTGTCAGCTCTCCTGTGTGGTGCAGTATATAGAGGATCTGTCAGCTCTCCTGTGTGGTGTAGTATATAGAGGATCTGTCAGCTCTCCAGTGTGGTGTAGTATATAGAGGATCTGTCAGCTCTTCTGTGGTGTAGTATATAAAGGATGTGTCAGCTCTCCAGTGTGATGTAGTATATAGAGGATCTGTCAGCTCTTCTGTGTGGTGTAGTATATAGAGGATCTGTCAGCTCTCCTGTGTGGTGTAGTATTGACTCGCCCCCTGGGCCGTGGGGCACTCGGATCCGGGCAATAGGGGAACGATGGGAGTAGTAGTGGCGACCCGGTCCGTGGCTCAGGGTGGTCAGACCAGTGGTAGTCCCTTTATAAGTTTTAAGTGATGTCCGACTATGCCACCCGTGGATTGCGGTTATCAGGAACCACCGCTGCAAGGCAGACCGCTGGGGCTGATGATGTATGAGGCTGGGATAGTGTGACTCCCCACGGGAAGAGTGCGGCCCCAGGGCAGTATAATGGAAGATGGGGGTGATGGTGTAGGGAGTCCTAGTACCGTTAGTGCTGGAGGAGCAAGGAGCACGCAGACAACAGGTTGCAGTCCAGGGTCTTTACTAGAACAGGTGAACTGACCCACAAACAGTCCTGGCTAGGAGGGGACCTGGATGTCTGAGAGCTATTGGGAAATTGGCCCTGGTCAGGGTGAGGGTGTAGGCCTACCGTGCTCTCTGCGCGCCTTCTGGCTATCTCCTCGTTATAGGGTAACAGCCCACGGTCCGAGCTCACCGTGTATTCTCGCCTGTATGGCCTGCAAAGTGGGTCCCTTTCTACTCCCGGCCTGGTACGGCTTTGCTGGTCCCTTCTGTTGTGGCAGGGCCTCCGGGCTTCTTAGGCCAAGGAACATACAGTCCCCTGCGGATTGGTTATCTGCTGCAGGACGTGGAATCCTCACTGCCTCAGACACCAAAGTCTGGTAAAATGGAGTTCTTTGTCTGCCAAGACAGGCTCACTTCGCCTTTTGTCTCTGGCTTGTGGCTCTTCTACTGCCACACTTCCTCTTAGGGTGCAATGCAACTGTCCCTCACCGCTCTGGGACAACTCTCAATCCTGAGACAGGTCGTCCAGTTCTCTCTAACCCTGCCCCCAGTTCCAGCTTTTATAGGGGCAGCCTGCTCCCCCTACTGGCCTGAGACAGGAGGTATTGCATGCTAATGTTCCCCTGACCAGAGAACCTCCCCCTTGCTCTCAGACACAGCTTTACTATATTTGTGGCATCCAAGCCAGGGTGACACAATATAATAAGGATCTGTCAGCACCCCTGTTTGGTGTAGTATATAGAGGATGTGTCAGCTCTCCTGTGTGGTGTAGTATATAGAGGATCTGTCAGCTCTCCTGTGTGGTGTAGTATATAGAGGATCTGTCAGCTCTACTGTGTGGTGTAGTATATAGAGGATGTGTCAGCTCTCCTGTGTGGTGTAGTATATAGAGGATCTGTCAGCTCTCCTGTGGTGTAATATATAGAGGATCTGTCAGCTCTCCTGTGTGGTGTAGTATATAGAGGATCTGTCAGCTCTCCTGTGTGGTGTAGTATATAGAGGATATGTCAGCTCTCCTGTGTGGTGCAGTATATAGAGGATCTGTCAGCTCTCCTGTGTGGTGTAGTATATAGAGGATCTGTCAGCTCTCCTGGGAGTGTAGTATATAGAGGATGTGTCAGCTCCGCTGTGTGGTGTAGTATATAGAGGATCTTTCAGCTTTCCTGTGTGGTGTAGTATATAGAGGATCTGTCAGCTCTACTGTGTGGTGTAGTATATAGAGGATCTGTCAGCTCTCCTGTGTGGTGTAGTATATAGAGGATCTGTCAGCTCTCCTGTGTGGTGCAGTATATAGAGGATCTGTCAGCTCTCCTGTGTGATGTAGTATATAGAGGATCTTTCAGCTCTCCTGTGTGGTGTAGTATATAGAGGATGTGTCAGCTCCGCTGTGTGGTGTAGTATATAGAGGATCTTTCAGCTTTCCTGTGTGGTGTAGTATATAGAGGATGTGTCAGCTCCGCTGTGTGGTGTAGCATGTAGAGGATGTGTCACCTCTCCTGTGTGGTGTAGTATATAGAGGATCTGTCAGCTCTCCTGTGTGGTGTATTATATAGAGGATCTGTCAGCTCTCCTGTGTGGTGTAGTATATAGAGGATGTGTCAGCTCTCCTGTGTGGTGTAGTATATAGAGGATGTGTCAGCTCTCCTGTGTGGTGTAGTATATAGAGGTTGTGTCAGCTCTCCTGTGTGGTGTAGTATATAGAGGATCTGTCAGCTCTCCTGTGTGGTGTAGTATATAGATGATCTGTCACCTCTCCTGTGTGGTGTGGTATATAGAGGATCTGTCAGCTCTCCTGTGTTGTGTAGTATATAGAGGATCTGTCAGCTCTCCTGTGTGGGGCAGTATATAGAGGATCTGTCAGCTCTCCTGTGTGGTGTAGTATATAGAGGATCTGTCAGCTCTCCTGTGTGGTGTAGTATATAGAGGATCTGTCAGCTCTCCTGTGTGGTGTAGTATATAGAGGATCTGTCAGCTCTCCTGTGTGGTGTAGTATATAGATGATCTGTCACCTCTCCCTTGTGGTGTAGTATATAGAGGATCTGTCAGCTCTCCTGTGTGGTGTAGTATATAGAGGATGTGTCAGCTCTCCTGTGTGGTGTAGTATATAGAGGATCTGTCAGCTCTCCTGTGTGGTGTAGTATATAGAGGATCTGTCACCTCTCCTGTGTAGTGTAGTATATAGAGGATCTGTCAGCTCTCCTGTGTGGTGTGGTATATAGAGGATGTGTCAGCTCTCCTTTGTGGTGTAGTATATAGAGGATGTGTCAGCTCTCCTATGTGGTGTAGTATATAGAGGATCTGTCAGCTCTCCTGTGTGGTGTAGTATATAGAGGATCTGTCAGCTCTCCTGTGTCGTGTAGTATCTAGAGGATCTGTCAACTCTCCTGTGTGGTGTAGTATATAGAGGATGAGCCAGCTCTCCTGTGTGGTGTAGTATATAGAGGATGTGTCAGCTCTCCTGTGTGGTGTAGTATATAGAGGATGTGTCAGCTCTCCTGTGTGGTGTAGTATATAGAGGATGTGTCGGCTCTCCTGTGTGGTGTAGTATATAGAGGATGTGTCAGCTCTCCTGTGTGGTGTAGTATATAGAGGATCTGTCAGCTCTCCTGTGTGGTGTTGTATATAGAGGATCTGTCAGCCCTCCTCTGTGGTGTAGTATATAGAGGATGTGTCAGCTCTCCTGTGTGGTGTAGTATATAGAGGATGTGTCAGCTCTCCTGTGTGGTGTAGTAT
The DNA here is from genome assembly GCF_046119375.1 of Phyllobates terribilis. Taxonomy (NCBI): domain Eukaryota; kingdom Metazoa; phylum Chordata; class Amphibia; order Anura; family Dendrobatidae; genus Phyllobates; species Phyllobates terribilis. The sequence goes on along the minus strand of NW_027362761.1, from coordinate 12,596,798 downwards.
ATAGAGGATGTGTCAGCTCTCCTGTGTGGTGTAGTATATAGAGGATGTGTCAGCTCTCCTGTGTGGTGTAGTATGTAGAGGATGTGTCAGCTCTCCTGTGTGGTGTAGTATATAGAGGATGTGTCAGCTCTCCTGGGTGGTGTAGAATATAGAGGATCTGTCAGCTGTCCTGTGTGGTGTAGTATATAGAGGATCTGTCAGCTCTCCTGTGTGGTGTAGTATATAGAGGATGTGTCAGCTCTCCTGTGTGGTGTAGTATCTAGAGGATCTGTCAGCTCTCCTCTGTGGTGTAGTATATAGAGGATGTGTCAGCTCTCCTGTGTGGTGTAGTATCTAGAGGATCTGTCAGCTCTCCTGTGTGGTGTAGTATATAGAGGATCTGTCAGCTCTCCTGTGTGGTGTAGTATATAGAGGATGTGTCAGCTCTCCTGTGTGGTGTAGTATATAGAGGATCTGTCAGCTCTCTTGTGTGGTGTAGCATATAGAGGATCTGTCAGCTCTCCTGTGTGGTGTAGTATATAGAGGATGTGTCAGCTATCCTGTGTGGTGTAGTATATAGAGGATATGTCAGCTCTCCTGTGTTGTGTAGTATATAGAGGATCTGTCAGCTCTCCTGTGTGGTGTAGTATATAGAGGATCTTACACCTCTCCTGTGTGGTGTAGTATATAGAGGATCTGTCAGCTCTCCTGTGTGGTGTAGTATATAGAGGATCTTACACCTCTCCTGTGTGGTGTAGTATATAGAGGATCTGTCAGCTCTCCTGTGTGGTGTAGTATATAGAGGATCTTTCAGCTCTCCTGTGTGGTGTAGTATATAGAGGATCTGTCAGCTCTCCTGTATGGTGTAGTATATAGAGGATCTGTCAGCTCTCCTGTGTGGTGTAGTATATAGAGGATGTGTCAGCTCTCCTTTGTGGTGTAGTATATAGAGGATCTGTCAGCTATCCTGTGTGGTGTAGTATATAGAGGATGTGTCAGCTCTCCTGTGTGGTGTAGTATATAGAGGATGTGTCAGCTCTCCTTTGTGGTGTAGTATATAGAGGATCTGTCAGCTCTCCTGTGTGGTGTAGTATATAGAGGATATGTCACCTCTCCTGTGTGGTGTAGTATATAGAGGATATGTCAGCTCTCCTGTGTTGTGTAGTATATAGAGGATCTGTCAGCTCTCCTGTGTGGTGTAGTATATAGAGGATCTTACACCTCTCCTGTGTGGTGTAGTATATAGAGGATCTGTCAGCTCTCCTGTGTGGTGTAGTATATAGAGAATGTGTCAGCTCTCCTTTGTGGTGTAGTATATAGAGGATGTGTCAGCTCTCCTGTGTGGTGTAGTATATAGAGGATCTGTCAGCTCTCCTGTGTGGTGTAGTATATAGAGGATCTGTCAGCTCTCCTGTGTGGTGTAGTATATAGAGGATCTGTCAGCTCTCCTGTGTGGTGTAGTATCTAGAGGATCTGTCAGCTCTCCTCTGTGGTGTAGTATATAGAGGATGTGTCGGCTCTCCTGTGTGGTGTAGTATATACAGGATGTGTCAGCTCTCCTTTGTGGTGTAGTATATAGAGGATGTGTCGGCTCTCCTGTGTGGTGTAGTATATAGAGGATGTGTCAGCTCTCCTGTGTGGTGTAGTATATAGAGGATCTGTCAGCTCTCCTGTGTGGTGTAGTATATAGAGGATCTGTCAGCTCTCTTGAGTGGTGTAGTATATAGAGGATCTGTCAGCTCTCCTGTGTGGTGTAGTATATAGAGGATGTGTCAGCTCTCCTGTGTGGTGTAGTATATAGAGGATATGTCAGCTCTCCTGTGTTGTGTAGTATATAGAGGATCTGTCAGCTCTCCTGTGTGGTGTAGTATATAGAGAATGTGTCAGCTCTCCTTTGTGGTGTAGTATATAGAGGATGTGTCAGCTCCCCTGTGTGGTGTAGTATATAGAGGATCTGTCAGTTCTCCTGTGTGGTGTAGTATATAGAGGATGTGTCAGCTCTCCTGTGTGGTGTAGTATATAGAGGATGTGTCAGCTCTCCTGTGTGGTGTAGTTTATAGAGGATCTGCTCTCCTGTGTGGTGTAGTATATAGAGGATCTGTCAGCTCTCCTGTGTGGTGTAGTATATAGAGGATGTGTCAGCTCTCCTGTGTGGTGCAGTATATAGAGGATGTGTCAGCTCTCCTGTGTGGTGTAGTATATAGAGGATGTGTCAGCTCTCCTGTGTGGTGTAGTATATAGAGGATCTGTCAGCTCTCCTGTGTGGTGTAGTATATAGAGGATGTGTCAGCTCTCCTGTGTAGTGTAGTATATAGAGGATTTGTCAGCTCTCCTGTGTGGTGTAGTATATAGAAGATCTGTCAGCTCTCCTGTGTGGTGTAGTATATAGAGGATCTGTCAGCTCTACTGTGTGGTGTAGTATATAGAGGATGTGTCGGCTCTCCTGTGTGGTGTAGTATATAGAGGATCTGTCAGCTCTGCTGTGTGGTGAAGTATATAGAGGATCTGTCAGCTCTCCTGTGTGGTGTAGTATATAGAGGATCTGTCAGCTCTCCTGTGTGGTGTAGTATATAGAGGATGTGTCAGCTCTCCTGTGTGGTGTAGTATATAGAGGATCTGTCAGCTCTCCTGTGTGGTGTAGTATATAGAGTGTAGCGCTGGCGTCCCTGCCCTCTGCTAGGCAGGGACGCTGCTCCCCTCACCGCTCTGCTCCGTGCCCGGCGTCCTCTCCCCGCTCTGCTGTCAGCGCGCGCTCCTGCCCGGCGTCCTCTCCCCGCTCTGCTGTCAGCGCGCGCTCCGTCCCGGCGTCCTCCTCCTGCTCTGCTCTCGGCGCGCGCTCCTTCCAGGCCCCTGTGCTTAGGGCGCGCGCGCGCGCGCTCCCCTCCTCTTAAAGGGGCCGCGCGCGCCGCCCTAAAGAGTCCCCGGCCAATGGCCGGAGGACTTCATCATATAAAAGGCACCTCCTCCAAAATGGAGGTGCCCGAGCAATGTTGTTTGCACCTGTGTCTCACCTGTGCTTCAGCCCTCAGGTCCCGTTGCCAGTTACCTGCCAGTTACCTGCCTGATTCCTGCCAGTTACCTGCCTGTTTCCTGCCTGAATACTTGTTACCTGTCTGCCAGTCTGAGGTCCGACGGTCTGCCTTACTACTCCTGTCAGTCTGTCTAAGGACCAGCCTGCCCGCTCACCTGGGAGCGCATATCAGCTACCTGCCTGCTTGTCTGAGGTCCGACGGTCTGCTTTACTACTCCGGTCAGTCTGTCTTTGGACCAGCTTGCCCGCTCACCTGGGAGCGCTTCTCCGTTACCTGCCTGCTTGCCAGCCCGGAGGCTCCGTTGTCACGTGCTGTGACCACCAGCTATCTCAGAGACTCTTGCCCGCTCACCTGGGAGCGCATCTCCGTTACCTGCCTGCTTGCCAGCCCGGAGGTCCCGTTGTCACGTGCGGTGACCACCAGCTATTCCAGAGACTCTTGCCCGCTCACCTGGGAGCGCTTCCCCGTTACCTGCCTGCCTGCCAGCCCTGAGGCTCCGCCGTCACGTGCCGTGACCACCTGCTATTCCAGAGACTCTCGCTTGCTCACCTGGGAGCACCCATCTACCATCTGCCTGCTAGCCTACCCGGAGGCTCTGCCATCACAGGTCGTACCTACCCCTTACCCAGAGACTGCCCTGATCACTTGCCGTATCTCCCTGTCCGTTCACCCAGAGACTGCCCTGATCACTTGCCGTATCTCCCTGTCCGTTCATCCAGAGACTGCCACCCGCTCCCTTACAAGGGCCGCCCCCTTGTATAGTAGCTCAGAGGTTCCGCCTCCCGGACCCGTTACAGTTTGCTCGGGCCATGGAACCCGGTGGCACCCAAGCTCCCTCGCTCTCGGACCTCTGTCTTGAACTGTCCCGTCAGAGGTCCCAACAGGAGACCATCCTGGGTCACCTGCGGAATGTTAATACTCGCCTGAACACTCTGTCTGATCCACCAACAACCTCCGCCAGTACCATGGTATCCTTTTCCGGACCCCGGCTCTCTGCACCTCCTCGCTTCGGAGGCGACTCCGTCCTGGCTCGGGGCTTCATAAATCAGTGCACCCTGCATTTTGAACTATTATCCCACCAGTTTAACTCCGACCGAGCCAAAATTGCCTTTATCATGTCCCATCTCACCGGGGAGGCCCTGGCCTGGCTAAATCCTCTATGGGAGAGAGGAGATCCCCTGGTGTCCGACTTGCCTGCCTTTCTCATGGCTTTCCGGAAAGCCTTCGACGAACCCGGACGGAGGACCTCATCCGCATCTTCTCTGCTTCGCCTCCGTCAGGGAAGCCTCACCGTGGGCCAATATGCCATACAGTTCCGTACCCTTGCCTCGGAGCTGGCCTGGGATAACGAAGCCCTGGTATCCGTCTTCTGGGAGGGTCTGTCCGGCCGTATTAAAGATGAACTTGCTGGTCGGGACATTCCTACCACTCTCGATGATCTAATAACCCTTGCCACCCGGATTGACCTACGGTTCCAGGAGCGTGCCAAAGAGGTCACCCGTGAGAGAAGGATTCCACGTCTAGCTCCTACTTTCCAGGAACCCGTCATTCCTTCCGTTTCTCCACAGGTACACTCTCCTGAGCCTATGCAGGTCGACCAGACCAAGATGGTCAAATCCCGTCAGGATTTCCGCCGTGCCGAGGGGAGCTGCTTCTACTGTGGCAGTAAGGAGCATCTGATCCGTGCCTGCCCGGAGAGGTCGGGAGAACGCCTGTATCTAGGTTCACTCAGAGGGGTCGATCTAGACAAAAATAAATCCTCTCCATCCCTGCTGTTGTCAGTCTCAATCATCTGCGGGGAGAATCGTTATTCCGAACTAGCCCAACTTGACTCTGGAGCAGCCGGAAATCTTATTTCACAGTCCCTGGTGGAGAAATTCCGCATCCCCACCAAACCTCTGGCTGTACCCTTGTCTGTTGTTGCCGTGGATGGGGGCCTCTTACCTCGCCCCATCCAATTCATCACCGAATCCATTACTCTGCAGGTGGGAATGCTGCATTCAGAGAGTATCTCCTTTCACGTTCTGCCTGGTCTCCCTCACGCCCTCTTGCTAGGTCTGCCTTGGCTCCAGAGACATGCACCCGTGCTTGACTGGCAAACCGGAGAAGTCCTTCACTGGGGACAGGCCTGTCATAAAACCTGCCTGGTTCCCGTCCATTCCGTCCGTCCCTCTCCTATCCCAGCTAATCTACCTGGACTTCCGATTCCTTATTGGTCTAGTGCTGATGTCTTTGTTAAGGAGGAGGCAGAGACATCACCACCTCATAGACCATGTGACTGCCCCATCGATCCCGCCAGAGTAATGCAGGTGGCTCCCGTGAGTCTAAATTGTCTCCCTCCTGGTAAGACGTTCGTATCGGTACCTGATCGGGAGAGAATCCTACACTGGGGTCATTCGTCTAAACTAGCTGACCACGCCGGTCGGAAAAAGACCCTCCAGCTTATTACCCGACACTACTGGTGGCCTAACCTGCACAAGGATGTTATGGACTTTGTTTCTGCCTGTGTGTCCTGCGCCCGCAACAAAGTTCCGAGACACCTGTCGGCCGGCCGCCTTCTTCCTCTGCCAGTACCTGCTGCCCCCTGGCAGCATTTAGCGATGGACCCTCCTCAATTCCGTCCTGGGGATAAAGTCTGGCTCTCGTCCAAATATGTCCGACTCAAGATCCCTTCCTATAAGTTAGGGTCTCGGTTCATCGGCCCACTGGTGGTCATCGGTCAGATCAACCCGGTAGCCTATAAATTGAAACTCCCGGCCAACTTACGGATCCCTAACTCCTTCCATGTATCTCTCCTCAAACCTGTGGTACTTAACTCTTTTTCTAAGTCTACAGGTACGCCTCCTGCTCTGGTTTCTGCTGAGGACAAGTTTGAGGTAGAGAACATTCTTGCCAGCAAAAGGGTAAAAGGAAAGACCTTTTTTCTGGTAGATTGGAGGGGGTTTGGTCCTGAGGAGAGAACGTGGGAGCCCCGGGAGAACATCCATGCCCCTCTCATCCTAGCTAAATTTCTGTCTGGCCTAAAAAAGGGGGGGCCTAAAGGGGGGGGTACTGTAGCGCTGGCGTCCCTGCCCTCTGCTAGGCAGGGACGCTGCTCCCCTCACCGCTCTGCTCCGTGCCCGGCGTCCTCTCCCCGCTCTGCTGTCAGCGCGCGCTCCTGCCCGGCGTCCTCTCCCCGCTCTGCTGTCAGCGCGCGCTCCGTCCCGGCGTCCTCCTCCTGCTCTGCTCTCGGCGCGCGCTCCTTCCCGGCCCCTGTGCTTAGGGCGCGCGCGCGCGCGCTCCCCTCCTCTTAAAGGGGCCGCGCGCGCCGCCCTAAAGAGTCCCCGGCCAATGGCCGGAGGACTTCATCATATAAAAGGCACCTCCTCCAAAATGGAGGTGCCCGAGCAATGTTGTTTGCACCTGTGTCTCACCTGTGCTTCAGCCCTCAGGTCCCGTTGCCAGTTACCTGCCAGTTACCTGCCTGATTCCTGCCAGTTACCTGCCTGTTTCCTGCCTGAATACTTGTTACCTGTCTGCCAGTCTGAGGTCCGACGGTCTGCCTTACTACTCCTGTCAGTCTGTCTAAGGACCAGCCTGCCCGCTCACCTGGGAGCGCATATCAGCTACCTGCCTGCTTGTCTGAGGTCCGACGGTCTGCTTTACTACTCCGGTCAGTCTGTCTTTGGACCAGCTTGCCCGCTCACCTGGGAGCGCTTCTCCGTTACCTGCCTGCTTGCCAGCCCGGAGGCTCCGTTGTCACGTGCTGTGACCACCAGCTATCTCAGAGACTCTTGCCCGCTCACCTGGGAGCGCATCTCCGTTACCTGCCTGCTTGCCAGCCCGGAGGTCCCGTTGTCACGTGCGGTGACCACCAGCTATTCCAGAGACTCTTGCCCGCTCACCTGGGAGCGCTTCCCCGTTACCTGCCTGCCTGCCAGCCCTGAGGCTCCGCCGTCACGTGCCGTGACCACCTGCTATTCCAGAGACTCTCGCTTGCTCACCTGGGAGCACCCATCTACCATCTGCCTGCTAGCCTACCCGGAGGCTCTGCCATCACAGGTCGTACCTACCCCTTACCCAGAGACTGCCCTGATCACTTGCCGTATCTCCCTGTCCGTTCACCCAGAGACTGCCCTGATCACTTGCCGTATCTCCCTGTCCGTTCATCCAGAGACTGCCACCCGCTCCCTTACAAGGGCCGCCCCCTTGTATAGTAGCTCAGAGGTTCCGCCTCCCGGACCCGTTACATAGAGGATCTGTCAGCTCTCCTGTGTGGTGCAGTATATAGAGGATGTGTCACCTCTCCTGTGTGGTGTAGTATGTAGAGGATCTGTCAGCTCTGCTGTGTGGTGAAGTATATAGAGGATCTATCAGCTCTGCTGTGTGTTGTAGTATATAGAGGATCTGTCAGCTCTCCTGTGTGGTGTAGTATATAGAGGATGTGTCAGCTCTCCTGTGTGGTGTAGTATATAGAGGATTTTTCAGCTCTCCTGTGTGGTGTAGTATATAGAGGATCTGTCAGCTCTCCTGTGTGGTGTAGTATATAGAGGATCTATCATCTCTCCTGTGTGGTGGAGTATATAGAGGATGTGTCAGCTCCCCTGTGTGGTGTAGTATATAGAGGATGTGTCAGCTCTCCTGTGTGGTGTAGTATATAGAGGATGTGTCAGCTCTCCTGTGTGGTGTAGTATATAGAGGATCTGTCAGCTCTCCTGTGTGGTGTAGTATATAGAGGATGTGTCAGCTCTCCTGTGTGGTGTAGTATATAGAGGATGTGTCAGCTCTCCTGTATGGTGTAGTATATAGAGGATGTATCAGCTCTCCTGTGTGGTGCAGCATATAGAGGATCTGTCAGCTCTCCTGTGTGGTGTAGTATATAGAGGATCTGTCAGCTCTCCTGTGTGGTGCAGTATATAGAGGATCTGTCAGCTCTCCTGTGTGGTGTAGTATATAGAGGATCTGTCAGCTCTCCTGGGGGTGTAGTATATAGAGGGTGTGTCAGCTCCGCTGTGTGGTGTAGTATATAGAGGATCTTTCAGCTTTCCTGTGTGGTGTAGTATATAGAGGATCTGTCAGCTCTCCTGTGTGGTGTAGTATATAGAGGATCTGTCAGCTCTCCTGTGTGGTGTAGTATATAGAGGATCTGTCAGCTCTCCTGTGTGGTGCAGTATATAGAGGATCTGTCAGCTCTCCTGTGTGGTGTAGTATATAGAGGATCTGTCAGCTCTCCAGTGTGGTGTAGTATATAGAGGATCTGTCAGCTCTTCTGTGGTGTAGTATATAAAGGATGTGTCAGCTCTCCAGTGTGATGTAGTATATAGAGGATCTGTCCGCTCTTCTGTGTGGTGTAGTATATAGAGGATCTGTCAGCTCTCCTGTGTGGTGTAGTATTGACTCGCCCCCTGGGCCGTGGGGCACTCGGATCCGGGCAATAGGGGAACGATGGGAGTAGTAGTGGCGACCCGGTCCGTGGCTCAGGGTGGTCAGACCAGTGGTAGTCCCTTTATAAGTTTTAAGTGATGTCCGACTATGCCACCCGTGGATTGCGGTTATCAGGAACCACCGCTGCAAGGCAGACCGCTGGGGCTGATGATGTATGAGGCTGGGATAGTGTGACTCCCCACGGGAAGAGTGCGGCCCCAGGGCAGTATAATGGAAGATGGGGGTGATGGTGTAGGGAGTCCTAGTACCGTTAGTGCTGGAGGAGCAAGGAGCACGCAGACAACAGGTTGCAGTCCAGGGTCTTTACTAGAACAGGTGAACTGACCCACAAACAGTCCTGGCTAGGAGGGGACCTGGATGTTAGAACCTTGCTGTTAGGTTTTTTTTTCCTTTGCTGGTCACATGACCTTGTTGGCCTATTTAATCCTGCTCCGCCCTTCTGGCTTTGCTGGACTTCATTGTATATCTACTTTCTAGCTAGCCTGTGCTCTGTATCTAACTCTGTTAGTTTGCTTGGTCTACGGACCTCTAGGTTCTATCTATTTTGTTTGTTCGTCTGTCTGCTACTATTTCTGTTAGGAGGTGTCCCATATTCCTCCCAGTCCTTAGTACTTGTAGGGATTCCCTCCCCAAATCTATAGGTCTCCGTACAGACTAGATTAGGACTTTAGCAGGTCTGATCGCAGGATCAGGTTCCCTGTTACATCGTAGGGATTCAGCTGAGTCTTATAGTAGGGACAGATCTCCTCTCTTTCCTTAGCTTTGGTAGCAGAACATAACAGTAAGTCCAGCCTGTAAATTCTCTAAGGAAAGATTTTTTTTTTGTTCCATCATGGTGTCGGTTCAGGATTTGGCTAAACACCTGCAGGGACTCTCTCTGGAAGTGGCCGAGCTCCGTCAGCACGTGAGTAACTGTCCTGGAGCATATTTCTTGGAGCCTAAGGTATGTTTGCCGGATTTATTTTTTGGTGAACATCGAGAATTTTTTTCATTTAAAAATGCTTGCTTATTGTATTTTCGTTTGAGACCCAAGTCCTCTGGGGATGAATCCCAGCGCGTAGGGTTCATAATGTCACTTTTGCGCAAAGAGCCTCAGGAGTGGGCCTTTTCTTTGCAACCTAGTGATACATGCTTCAGATCAGTGGATAGTTTTTTTTCTGCTTTAGGACTATTATATGATGATCCTGACCGTGTGGCATCAGCTGAGACTGAGTTGAGACGTTTAAAACAAGGATCAGGTAATATGGAAAAATATTGTACACATTTTCGTCGTTGGTCCACTCAAACAGGGTGGAACGATTCTGCTCTGAAAAGTCTATTTCTTGCTGGGCTCAGTGAAAAGGTTAAAGACCTGCTAATTGCTTATCCTACACCTGAGGATTTGCAACAGGCTATGCAATTAGCTATACGGGTGGACAGAAGACTGCGTGCTAGGGTTAATGAGAGCAAATCCTCTGCTATGTCAGTTTCTGGTTATGATAATGTGTGTACTAACAGTGGTGAACCAATGGAGATTGGATCGGTGGCACCTCGCTCTCAAGAAAAACACCGTCGTTTTTCAGAAGGCTTGTGTTTCTATTGCGGGAAATCTGGTCATTTGATTAAAGGCTGTGAGCTTCGTATGAAGAAAGAAAAAAAAATGGTCAGTCACGCCCGTATTGCCTGTTTAAATTCCAAGGGTATATTTTTAGCTGCTTCCACGATTGCTCAGGAAAAATTAATGGAATTTCGGGTGTTTGTTGATTGCGGGTCTACACTGAATGTTATTGATGGGGGATTCGTGGAAAAACTCAATTTAAAACCTGAACCTTTATCATCCCCCATTGCTGTGGTTTCTGTGGATGGCTCCCCTTTGAAGAATATTACTCTCAAGGTCAGTGAATTTCCTCTCACTATTAATGGTGTTCACCATGAGAAATTGGATTTGGTAGTTTTGAATAACTTGCCTTCTCCAGTAATATTGGGTTTGCCCTGGTTAAAATTTCACAATCCTGTACTGGATTGGTCTACCAGTGAAATTAAATCCTGGAGCCATAAATGTTATGACAAGTGTTGTAACGGGCGTATTGCAGCTTTGGATAGGGGAGAATTGCCTGTTCCTATTCAGGATTTTTGGAGAGTTTTTTCTGAGAAAGAATCGCAGGTTTTGCCTCCCCATAGAGACTATGATTGTTCTATTGAATTTGTCCCTGGAGCGACTCTTCCTAAAAGTCGTTTATTTAACCTTACTATTCCTGAGAGGAAGGCTTTGGAGGAATACATACAGACAAGTTTGGCCGCCGGTCACATTAGGCCCTCTAAGTCTCCTGTGGCGGTTGGATTTTTTTTTGTAAAAAAAAAGGACGGCGGTTTACGTCCTTGTCTGGATTTTCGTGAGATTAACAAAATTACGGTACGCAATCCTTACCCACTGCCATTGATTCCTGATCTGTTTAACCAGTTATTGGGGGCCAAGTGGTTCTCTAAAATTGACCTTAAGGGGGCATACAATCTGTTGCGCATGAAGGAGGGTGATGAATGGAAGACTGCTTTTAACACTCCTGTGGGTCATTTTGAGAATCTGGTTATGCCTTTTGGTCTTACTAATGCTCCTGCATTTTTTCAGAATCTGATTAATGACATCCTTAGACCTTTGATCGGTAAAAATGTGGTTGTGTATTTGGATGACATTTTGATTTATTCGCCAGATCTGGAGTCTCATTGGCGGAGCGTGCGTGAGGTATTACAGTTATTAATGGACAATTCGCTTTTTGCTAAGCTGGAGAAATGTGAGTTCGCTGTACAGAGAATTAGTTTTTTGGGCTACATTATCTCCAGCAAAGGTTTTGAGATGGATCCGGTTAAGGTTCAGGCTGTGCAGGAATGGCCTAGGCCTATTGGTTTGAAATCAATACAGAGGTTTTTGGGTTTCGCCAATTACTATAGAAAATTCATAAAAAATTTTTCTAGTATTGTCAAACCTCTGACTGATCTCACCAGGAAAGGTGCTGATGCGGTTCAGTGGTCTTCTGAGGCCATTGAAGCTTTTGTGTATCTCAAGGAGAGGTTCACCTCTGCTCCCATCCTTATGCAGCCTGATGTTACTAGGCCGTTTTTGGTTGAGGTTGATGCTTCCTCTGTGGGGGTTGGCGCAGTATTGTCGCAGGATAACGGGGATGGATTACATCCCTGTGCATTTTTTTCAAAAAAATTTTCGGAGACTGAATTGAATTACGATATTGGTAATCGGGAATTATTGGCTATTAAACTCGCATTTGAACACTGGCGCCACTTCTTGGAAGGTGCGGAATTTCCCGTTCAGGTTCTTACGGATCATAAAAATCTGATATATCTTGACGCTGCCAAGCGCCTGAATGCCCGTCAGGCTAGGTGGGCACTGTTTTTCTCGCGGTTTAATTTCTCCGTTACTTACATCCCTGGTACTAAGAATGTTAAGGCGGATGCCTTGTCTCGCAGTTTTTCTCCCATAGTCGGTGCTGAGAAAGAGGAAAACATTTTACAAGAAGGTGTTGTGATAGCTGCTTTAGACTCCGTTTTGGAAGATGAGATTCTTAAAGCTCAGGAGAATGCCCCATCTAACACTCCTCATGGGAGGTTGTTTGTGCCTGGGACCTTTAGGAGAGATTTGTTTGTTGAGTGTCACGAATCTCGGTTGGCAGGTCATCCCGGAATCTCTGAGACCAAGAGACTGGTGGGTCACAGTTTTTGGTGGCCTGGATGGCAGAAGGAAGTCATTAAGTGGGTGCGCCAATGTACTATATGTGCTAGATCTAAGTCCTCACATACTCCTGCTGCGGGGTTGCTTTGTCCTTTGGAGGTCCCCAGTGCTCCTTGGACACATTTGGCTATGGACTTTATAACTGACCTTCCCCCCTCTGAGGGTTTTACTGTCATCTGGGTGGTCGTGGACCGTTTTAGCAAGATGTGTCACTTGGTTCCCTTCGTCAAACTGCCCTGCGCTAAAACTCTCGCTAAGGCCTTTGTCAAGGAAATTGTCAGACTTCATGGCGTTCCTACTGACATTGTTTCTGATAGGGGTCCTCAGTTCGTGGCTCGTTTTTGGCGTGCCTTTTGTGACAGGTTGGGAATTCATTTGTCGTTTTCGTCCGGATATCATCCTGAATCTAATGGCCAGACAGAAAGGAAAAACCAGGATGTTGAGCAGTTCTTGCGTTGTTTTGTGGCAGACAATCAAGAGGGGTGGTCTGAGTTTCTGCCACTTGCCGAATTTGCTCTGAACAATCATACATCTTCTTCTGCTGGTTGTTCGCCTTTTTTTTGTTGTTCTGGGAGACATCCGTCGTTTGGGTCGTTCTCCAAGTTGGGATCTGCCGTGCCTGAGGAGGAGAATTTTTCCGGTGATTTGGAAAGAGTTTGGACGGATGTGCGTGGTAATCTTCAGGAGGCCAACAGAAAATCTAAAGACTACTTTGATAGGAAACGACAGGAGGTTTTGTTCGCTGTTGGTGACATGGTTTGGTTGTCCTCTAGGAATCTGCGGTTGAGGATTCCTTCTAAGAAATTGGGTCCCAAGTTTGTAGGGCCCTTTAAGGTGCTTCAGGTTGTCAACCAATCTGCTGTTAGGTTGGAGGTTCCTACCTCCTGGAGAATTAATCCGGTCTTTCATGTCTCTCTGTTAAAAAAAGCTGTTGTGTCGGATGGTGACGCCTCTGCCTCTGTTCCTCCGGTGGTGGAGGACGGGGAATATGAAATTTCTCGCATCCTTGACTCTAGACGGTATAGAGGTAGTTTGCAGTATCTTGTGGCCTGGAAAGGTTTCGGACCCGAGGATAACTCTTGGGTGAGGTCAGATGATGTTTCCGCGTCCAGACTTATCAGAGCGTTTCACAGGAGATTTCCTGATAAGCCTGGTCCTAGGGGATCCGGAGGATCCTCTTAGAAGGGGGGGTACTGTTAGAACCTTGCTGTTAGGTTTTTTTTTCCTTTGCTGGTCACATGACCTTGTTGGCCTATTTAATCCTGCTCCGCCCTTCTGGCTTTGCTGGACTTCATTGTATATCTACTTTCTAGCTAGCCTGTGCTCTGTATCTAACTCTGTTAGTTTGCTTGGTCTACGGACCTCTAGGTTCTATCTATTTTGTTTGTTCGTCTGTCTGCTACTATTTCTGTTAGGAGGTGTCCCATATTCCTCCCAGTCCTTAGTACTTGTAGGGATTCCCTCCCCAAATCTATAGGTCTCCGTACAGACTAGATTAGGACTTTAGCAGGTCTGATCGCAGGATCAGGTTCCCTGTTACATCGTAGGGATTCAGCTGAGTCTTATAGTAGGGACAGATCTCCTCTCTTTCCTTAGCTTTGGTAGCAGAACATAACACTGGATGTCTGAGAGCTATTGGGAAATTGGCCCTGGTCAGGGTGAGGGTGTAGGCCTACCGTGCTCTCTGCGCGCCTTCTGGCTATCTCCTCGTTATAGGGTAACAGCCCACGGTCCGAGCTCACCGTGTATTCTCGCCTGTATGGCCTGCAAAGTGGGTCCCTTTCTACTCCCGGCCTGGTACGGCTTTGCTGGTCCCTTCTGTTGTGGCAGGGCCTCCGGGCTTCTTAGGCCAAGGAACATACAGTCCCCTGCGGATTGGTTATCTGCTGCAGGACGTGGAATTCTCACTGCCTCAGACACCAAAGTCTGGTAAAATGGAGTTCTTTGTCTGCCAAGACAGGCTCACTTCGCCTTTTGTCTCTGGCTTGTGGCTCTTCTACTGCCACACTTCCTCTTAGGGTGCAATGCAACTGTCCCTCACCGCTCTGGGACAACTCTCAATCCTGAGACAGGTCGTCCAGTTCTCTCTAACCCTGCCCCCAGTTCCAGCTTTTATAGGGGCAGCCTGCTCCCCCTACTGGCCTGAGACAGGAGGTATTGCATGCTAATGTTCCCCTGACCAGAGAACCTCCCCCTTGCTCTCAGACACAGCTTTACTATATTTGTGGCATCCAAGCCAGGGTGACACAATATAATAAGGATCTGTCAGCACCCCTGTGTGGTGTAGTATATAGAGGATGTGTCAGCTCTCCTGTGTGGTGTAGTATATAGAGGATCTGTCAGCTCTCCTGTGTGGTGTAGTATATAGAGGATCTGTCAGCTCTACTGTGTGGTGTAGTATATAGAGGATGTGTCAGCTCTCCTGTGTGGTGTAGTATATAGAGGATCTGTCAGCTCTCCTGTGGTGTAATATATAGAGGATCTGTCAGCTCTCCTGTGTGGTGTAGTATATAGAGGATCTGTCAGCTCTCCTGTGTGGTGTAGTATATAGAGGATATGTCAGCTCTCCTGTGTGGTGCAGTATATAGAGGATCTGTCAGCTCTCCTGTGTGGTGTAGTATATAGAGGATCTGTCAGCTCTCCTGGGAGTGTAGTATATAGAGGATGTGTCAGCTCCGCTGTGTGGTGTAGTATATAGAGGATCTTTCAGCTTTCCTGTGTGGTGTAGTATATAGAGGATCTGTCAGCTCTACTGTGTGGTGTAGTATATAGAGGATCTGTCAGCTCTCCTGTGTGGTGTAGTATATAGAGGATCTGTCAGCTCTCCTGTGTGGTGCAGTATATAGAGGATCTGTCAGCTCTCCTGTGTGGTGTAGTATATAGAGGATCTGTCAGCTCTCCTGGGGGTGTAGTATATAGAGGATGTGTCAGCTCCGCTGTGTGGTGTAGTATATAGAGGATCTTTCAGCTTTCCTGTGTGGTGTAGTATATAGAGGATGTGTCAGCTCCGCTGTGTGGTGTAGCATGTAGAGGATGTGTCACCTCTCCTGTGTGGTGTAGTATATAGAGGATCTGTCAGCTCTCCTGTGTGGTGTATTATATAGAAGATCTGTCAGCTCTCCTGTATGGTGTAGTATATAGAGGATGTGTCAGCTCTCCTGTGTGGTGTAGTATATAGAGGATGTGTCAGCTCTCCTGTGTGGTGTAGTATATAGAGGTTGTGTCAGCTCTCCTGTGTGGTGTAGTATATAGAGGATCTGTCAGCTCTCCTGTGTGGTGTAGTATATAGATGATCTGTCACCTCTCCTGTGTGGTGTGGTATATAGAGGATGTGTCAGCTCTCCTGTGTGGTGTAGTATATAGAGGATGTGTCAGCTCTCCTGTGTTGTGTAGTATATAGAGGATGTGTCAGCTCTCCTGTGTGGTGTAGTATATAGAGGATCTGTCAGCTCTCCTGTGTGGTGTAGTATATAGAGGATGTGTCAGCTCTCCTGTGTGGTGTAGTATATAGAGGATGTGTCAGCTCTCCTGTGTGGTGTAGTATATAGAGGATCTGTCAGCTCTCCTGTGTGGTGTAGTATATAGAGGATCTGTCACCTCTCCTGTGTTGTGTAGTATATAGAGGATGTGTCAGCTCTCCTGTGTGGTGTAGTATATAGAGGATCTGTCAGCTCTCCTGTGTTGTGTAGTATATAGAGGATCTGTCAGCTCTCCTGTGTGGTGTAGTATATAGAGGATGTGTCAGCTCTCCTGTGTGGTGTAGTATATAGAGGATGTGTCAGCTCTCCTGTGTGGTGTAGTATATAGAGGATGTGTCAGCTCTCCTGTGTGGTGTAGTATATAGAGGATCTGTCAGCTCTCCTGTGTGGTGTAGTATATAGAGGATCTGTCAGCTCTCCTGTGTGGTGTAGTATATAGAGGATCTGTCAGCTCTCCTGTGTGGTGTAGTATATAGAGGATCTGTCAGCTCTCCTGTGTGGTGTAGTATATAGAGGATCTGTCAGCTCTCCTGTGTGGTGTAGTATATAGAGGATCTGTCAGCTCTCCTGTGTGGTGTAGTATATAGATGATCTGTCACCTCTCCCTTGTGGTGTAGTATATAGAGGATCTGCCAGCTCTCCTGTGTGGTGTAGTATATAGAGGATCTGTCAGCTCTCCTGTGTGGTGTAGTATATAGAGGATCTGTCACCTCTCCTGTGTGGTGTAGTATATAGAGGATCTGTCAGCTCTCCTGTGTGGTGTAGTATATAGAGGATGTGTCAGCTCTCCTTTGTGGTGTAGTATATAGAGGATGTGTCAGCTCTCCTTTGTGGTGTAGTATATAGAGGATGTGTCAGCTCTCCTATGTGGTGTAGTATATAGAGGATCTGTCAGCTCTCCTGTGTGGTGTAGTATATAGAGGATCTGTCAGCTCTCCTGTGTGGTGTAGTATCTAGAGGATCTGTCAGCTCTCCTCTGTGGTGTAGTATATAGAGGATGAGCCAGCTCTCCTGTGTGGTGTAGTATATAGAGGATGTGTCAGCTCTCCTTTGTGGTGTAGTATATAGAGGATGTGTCGGCTCTCCTGTGTGGTGTAGTATATAGAGGATGTGTCAGCTCTCCTGTGTGGTGTAGTATATAGAGGATCTGTCAGCTCTCCTGTGTGGTGTTGTATATAGAGGATCTGTCAGCCCTCCTGTGTGGTGTAGTATATAGAGGATGTGTCAGCTATCCTGTGTGGTGTAGTATATAGAGGATATGTCAGCTCTCCTGTGTTGTGTAGTATATAGAGGATCTGTCAGCTCTCCTGTGTGGTGTAGTATATAGAGGATCTGACACCTCTCCTGTGTGGTGTAGTATATAGAGGATCTGTCAGCTCTCCTGTGTGGTGTAGTATATAGAGGATGTGTCAGCTCTCCTTTGTGCTGTAGTATATAGAGGATCTGTCAGCTCTGCTGTGTGGTGTAGTATATAGAGGATCTGTCAGCTCTCCTGTGTGGTGTAGTATATAGAGGATCTGTCAGCTCTCCTGTGTGGTGTAGTATCTAGAGGATCTGTCAGCTCTCCTCTGTGGTGTAGTATATAGAGGATGAGCCAGCTCTCCTGTGTGGTGTAGTATATAGAGGATGTGTCGGCTCTCCTTTGTGGTGTAGTATATAGAGGATGTGTCGGCTCTCCTGTGTAGTGTAGTATATAGAGGATCTGTCAGCTCTCCTGTGTAGTGTAGTATATAGAGGATTTGTCAGCTCTCCTGTGTGGTGTAGTATATAGAGGATGTGTCAGCTCTCCTATGTGGTGTAGTATATAGAGGATCTGTCAGCTCTCCTGTGTGGTGTTGTATATAGAGGATCTGTCAGCCCTCCTCTGTGGTGTAGTATATAGAGGATGTGTCAGCCCTCCTCTGTGGTGTAGTATATAGAGGATGTGTCAGCTCTCCTGTGTGGTGTATTATATAGAGGATCTGTCAGCTCTCCTGTGTGGTGTAGTATATAGAGGATCTGACACCTCTCCTGTGTGGTGTAGTATATAGAGGATCTGTCAGCTCTCCTGTGTGGTGTAGTATATAGAGGATGTGTCAGCTCTCCTTTGTGGTGTAGTATATAGAGGATGTGTCAGCTCTCCTATGTGCTGTAGTATATAGAGGATCTGTCAGCTCTCCTGTGTGGTGTAGTATATAGAGGATCTGTCAGCTCTCCTCTGTGGTGTAGTATATAGAGGATGTGTCAGCTCTCCCTTGTGGTGTAGTATATAGAGGATGTGTCGGCTCTCCTGTGTGGTGTAGTATATAGAGGATGTGTCAGCTCTCCTTTGTGGTGTAGTATATAGAGGATGTGTCGGCTCTCCTGTGTGGTGTAGTATATAGAGGATGTGTCAGCTCTCCTGTGTGGTGTAGTATATAGAGGATCTGTCAGCTCTCCTGTGTGGTGTAGTATATAGAGGATCTGTCAGCTCTCCTGAGTGGTGTAGTATATAGAGGATCTGTCAGCTCTCCTGTGTGGTGTAGTATATAGAGGATGTGTCAGCTATCCTGTGTGGTGTAGTATATAGAGGATATGTCAGCTCTCCTGTGTTGTGTAGTATATAGAGGATCTGTCAGCTCTCCTGTGTGGTGTAGTATATAGAGAATGTGTCAGCTCTCCTTTGTGGTGTAGTATATAGAGAATGTGTCGGCTCCCCTGTGTGGTGTAGTATATAGAGGATCTGTCAGTTCTCCTGTGTGGTGTAGTATATAGAGGATGTGTCAGCTCTCCTGTGTGGTGTAGTATATAGAGGATGTGTCAGCTCTCCTGTGTGGTGTAGTATATAGAGGATCTGCTCTCCTGTGTGGTGTAGTATATAGAGGATCTGTCAGCTCTCCTGTGTGGTGTAGTATATAGAGGATCTATCAGCTCTGCTGTGTGTTGTAGTATATAGAGGATCTGTCAGCTCTCCTGTGTGGTGTAGTATATAGAGGATGTGTCAGCTGTCCTGTGTGGTGTAGTATATAGAGGATCTGTCAGCTCTCCTGTGTGGTGTAGTATATAGAGGATGTGTCAGCTCTTCTGTGTGGTGTAGTATATAGAGGATGTGTCAGCTCTCCTGTGTGGTGTAGTATATAGAGGATGTGTCAGCTCTCCTGTGTGGTGTAGTATATAGAGGATCTGTCAGCTCTCCTGTGTGGTGTAGTATATAGAGGATCTGTCAGCTCTCCTGTGTGGTGCAGTATATAGAGGATGTGTCACCTCTCCTGTGTGGTGTAGTATGTAGAGGATCTGTCAGCTCTGCTGTGGTGTAGTATATAGAGGATTTGTCAGCTCTCCTGTGTGGTGTAGTATATAGAGGATCTGTCAGCTCTCCTGTGTGGTGTAGTATATAGAGGATCTATCAGCTCTCCTGTGTGGTGTAGTAGATAGAGGATGTGTCAGCTCTCCTATGTGGTGTAGTATATAGAGGATGTGTCAGCTCTCCTGTGTGGTGTAGTATATAGAGGATGTGTCAGCTCTCCTGTGTGGTGTAGTATATAGAGGATGTGTCAGCTCTCCTGTGTGGTGTAGTATATAGAGGATGTGTCAGCTCTCCTGTGTGGTGTAGTATATAGAGGATCTGTCAGCTCTCCTGTGTGGTGTAGCATATAGAGGATCTGTCAGCTCTCCTGTGTGGTGTAGTATATAGAGGATGTGTCAGCTCTTCTGTGTGGTGTAATATATAGAGGATCTGTCAGCTCTCCTGTGTGGTGTAGTATATAGAGGATCTGTCAGCTCTCCTGTGTGGTGTAGTATATAGAGGATGTGTCAGCTCTTCTGTGTGGTGTAATATATAGAGGATCTGTCAGCTCTCCTGTGTGGTGTAGTATATAGAGGATGTGTCAGCTCCCCTGTGTGGTGTAGTATATAGAGGATGTGTCAGCTCTCCTGTGTGGTGTAGTATATAGAGGATGTGTCAGCTGTCCTGTGTGGTGTAGTATATAGAGGATGTGTCAGCTCTCCTGTGTGGTGTAGTATATAGAGGATGTGTCAGCTCTCCTGTGTGGTGTAGTATATAGAGGATCTGTCAGCTCTCCTGTGTGGTGTAGTATATAGAGGATCTGTCAGCTCTCCTGTGTGGTGTAGTATATAGAGGATGTGTCAGCTCTCCTGTATAGTGTAGTATATAGAGGATCTGTCAGCTCCCCTGTGTGATGTAGTATACACAGGACCTGTCAGCTCTCCTGTGTGGTGTAGTATATAGAGGATCTGTCAGCTCCCCTGTGTGGTGTAGTATATAGAGGATCTGTCAGCTCTCCTGTGTGGTGTAGTATATAGAGGATCTGTCAGCTCTCCTGTGTGGTGTAGTTTATAGAGGATCTGTCAGCTCTCCTGTGTGGTGTAGTATATAGAGGATGTGTCAGCTCTTCTGTGTGGTGTAGTATATGTAGCGCCGGCGTCCCTGCCCTCTGCTAGGCAGGGACGCTGTTCCCCTCACCCCTCTGCTCTGAGCCCGGCGTCCTCCTCCCGCTCTGCTGGCAGCGCGCGCTACTTCCCGGCCACTGTGCTTAGGGCGCGCACGCTCCCTCCCTCTTAAAGGGGCCGCGCGCGCCGTCCTAAGGAGTCCCCGGCCAATGGCCGGAGGACTTCACCATATATAAGGCACCTCCTCCAAAATGGAGGTGCCCGAGCAATGTTGTTGCACTGTTCACTACTCTGCTTCAGCCCTCACGTCCCATTGCCAGTTACCTGCCAGATTCCTGCCAGTTTGCTGTCTGATTCCTGCCTGATATTCCGCTTACCTGCCTGCTAGCCTGAGGTCCGACGGTCTGCCTTCCGACTCCTGTCAGTCTGTCTAAGGACCAGCTTGCCCGCTCACCTGGGAGCGCACATCTGCTACCTGCCTGCTAGCCTGAGGTCCGACGGTCTGCCTTCCGACTCCTGTCAGTCTGTCTATGGACCAGTTTGCCCGCTCACCTGGGAGCGCACATCTGTTACCTGCCTGCTAGCCTACCTGGAGGCTCTGCCGTCACGTGCTGTGACCACCCGCCTGTTGTGGGGGTCGTGCTGACATTCCACTCGTCCTCCAGTCACTCCAAATTCAAACTATGAGCATGGGTCAACCATTCAAAGAATGAGTCAGACAACAAGCTGGTTCAAACTCAGAGCATGCTCAAAAGACTACTACAGACAACGTTCTCAGCAATGTTCTGTGTTTATTTTTTACATGCACAAACCTAAATACACTACATAATGGGGAAGGAAAAGGGGTTGTCCGGGGCGGGGTAAGCCATGAAAGTCCAGTGTCTGGCCACTCCTGATTGGTCCTCATCTCCTTATCTCAGTCTCTGGGCAGATATTGCAGCCGTCAGCTTATAATCTTGTTTCGTTTCTCTGAAATAAGTCTTGGCAACACTGGAACTGTCTTAGTTTAAGTTTCGATTTGAGTATTACGTAGCAAGGAAAGCTTATTGTTATAGGACACAAAATGGTGGTTAGTACATTAGCAAAAAAGCGTATAAAAACTTACAAGAATATAAAAGTGGAAATATATATATTCTCTTTTACCCTGACATTCCCCCCTAAACACTAAGCTTTCCTTTGCTTCGGGGCCTTTGAGACTGTCCATGTGTGGGGAGAGGGGAGGTGGATTTCTTCACCCAATCATTTTAGAAGCTGCCCCCTTATGGGACGCCCCCAAACAATTGAGCCCTACCCTAAATGACACATGGAGTTCTCCCAACTGTCCCTAAACTAAATCTCTCAATTGGACTTTGTCATGGGGGGGGGGCTGGTCAGGCTTGTTCAAAGGAGTGTATTTCTCCATATCTTCCTTTGATTCAGAAAGGTCCCGGAGGTTGGGACAGCATTGGTTATAGCTTTCCTGTATAAGGGGACTATGCAGCACAGGACCACCAGGCCCAATACTAGTAGACCTCCCATTACTAGACAAACTTGTTGGAGGAATCCCTTGAGCCCTCCCGACCAACCTGAGAAGAAGGAGGTATCTACCCCTGTGTGGTAGCTGTCCACCCTGGGACAGACAGTAAGCATATGGAAAGGATATAGAAGAAGGTAGTCATCTTTTATAGACTCGTTCTGTCTTTCTTGCAGTGGGAGGCGTGAATCCAGGTGCTCTTGCCCTCAAGCTTCAGAGCCGTCGGGGTGGTGAGAAGCACAGTGTACGGTCCCTCGAACCGCGGCTGGAGGCAGTCTTTCCGGACAAACTTCTTCACATACACTAGATCGCCTGGGATGAAATCATGTACTGCATCACCTGTAGATTCTGGGAGAGAAGCAGATACTGGAGAGCGGGTGTTAGTCAATTCTTTAGACAGAACAATCACAAATTTTACCACTCTATCATGTGTTTCAGACAACTCTTGGGGCCTAATCTCTCCTATCTTGGGTGGGGTCCTAAACAAAATTTTATAGGGAGTCAGCCCATGTTTGGCCTGAGGAGTGTGTGTGATATGATACAATACTATAGGGAGTAGGTCGGGCCAGGGGAGGGGATGATCTTAGGTCATTTTCAAGAGCTGGGTCTTGAGTGTGGAATTCATCCTTTCCACTTTGCCTGAACTGGCAGGATGGTATGGAGTGTGGAGGCCCAAATCTGTTCCCAACATGTTCCAGAGTTCTTTGTAGATATTTGCTGTGAAAGCTGGTCCTTGATCCGATTCTATGACTTGGGGAACTCCAAATCTGCAGGCAATTTCGGTGATCAGTTTCTTGGCTGTGACTTTAGCAGTCATGTTGACAACCGGGTAGGCCTCGGGCCAGGCTGAGAACATATCCACGGCTACCAAAACGTACTCCTATTTTCCTGCTTTAGGCATTTGGATATGGTCGACTTGTATTCTCTGCCAAGGGGAGTCTGGTTTAGCCAGGTGTTGGAGAGGGACCCGTGCCGTACACGTTGGGTTGCAGGTAGCGCAGACAGAGCAGGATTTTGAGTATGCAGTCACAGTGGAAGAGATTCCAGGTGCAAAGTACAGTTTCTTGATACATGCCAAGGCTTGATTCTTTCCTCTGTGTGTAGGCCCGTGAGCCCATGCTGCCACAGCTGAGTACATGCGTCTAGGCAAGCAAGGCTTCCCATCCACTTGGTAAAGAGTCGAGTTGACCTTTGAATCTTTGCGACCTGCCAGCACAGCTCCTGCCGTTTTCCATTGCTTGACTTCTTCAGTGGGGGTCTTCCTTTGTTCCTCACACAATTTTTCTTCAGGCATCCTGACCCCCCTGGATTCCACTCGTGTCTCCGCTGGACTTGTATGGTCTTCCGCCGGCTGTTTTTTGGCTCTTGCTCTAGTGAGCGCCACAGCTACGGTTTGCAGGGTTTCTCCCATCTCTTCTTCCTTTTCCTGCCACTTTGATGACACATTCTCCACTGCTGCAGTCTTGGCTGCTTGGTCAGCTAGGTGGTTGTCCCTGGCTTCTCTGGATTCTAGTCTTCCATGAGCCTTGACCTTGATAACCGCAACCTGAATGGGTAGTTCCAGGGCCTTCATTAGGGCCTTAATCCATGAGACATGTTTCACTGGTGTACCTGCAGCTGTGATGAATCCTCTAGACTTCCACAAGAGTCCAGAATCATTGCAAATTCCATGTCCATACCTGGAATCGGTATATATATATATATTCGCCTTTGTTCCTGCTGCCAGGTGGCAGGCCTCTGTGAGAGCCACAAGTTCAGCTTCTTTTGCAGACATGTATGGTGGTAGAGCTTCAGCCTTCAGAACTGTTAGGTCTGTTGTGACAGCATATCCCGTGTGGAACTTCCCTTGAGGGTCTGCGAAACGGGATCCATCAGTCCATAGGTGCATGGCAGGGTGTGCGAGCGGATGTGCCACCATATTCTCTGGAGCAGAAGTCTCTTCCTGCAAAATTTTTATACAATCATGAGGTTCCACCAATGGACCTTCACCCTCTTCACCTTCCCCCCTAGAAGGTGGAAGCAAAGTGGCAGGATTGATAGTCAGACATCTGGTAAATGTTATATTGGAGGGCAACAATAGGGAACACTGCAGCCGCAGGTGTCTTTGGTTGGTTAGATGTTTCGGAGATGTTTGTTGCAGAACAGCTGAGAGATCATGTCCAAGGACGATATCAGCTGACTTGTCAAGGAGAATGTGAGCAGCGTGGACCGCCTTAAGGCACGTGGGGGTATTTCGGGCGACAGGGTCCAGGCGGGCTGAGTAGTAGCCCAAAGGCCGATACTTATGATCATAACGTTGTGCTAGAACTCCAGAGGCATGACCTTCCGATTCCGAGACAAAAAAATGAAATGGCTGAGTATAGTCTGGTAAGCCCAAGGCCGGGGCAGAGACAACAGCCTGTTTAAGGCGGTCAAAACATAGTCTGTGTTGATGAGAAACATGTGGATCTTCAGCATGAAGCCAAACTGAGCCTTCATCCATTCTAAGAGATTGGCTCCCAACAGATTGACAGGGCAAGTTTCAGATACCAAGAATCTTGTGAGTACTCCGGTGATAGGAATACAGAAGGAGGGAGCTGTGCAGAGGAAATGACAGATGTGGCCGCCCCAGTGTCCACCAGGAACTCCAGTGGTTGATGGTCCACCTGGTTGTGTGGACCATCACGGAACGACCGGTCATGGTACTATCTGCGGGTTGGACAGTCTCTGAGGATGTGGTCAAGGCTACCACACTTCCAACACAACATTCGTCCTCCAGAATCACGAGATTGTCTTCTGTTTCTAGATGGTCCCTTGTCATCTCTTCTGTCTTATTTTCTATATGTGGGAGGAGTATCATCACCTGTGCCTTTAACCATTACCCACTTGATTCCATGTTGGTTGCCAGGGGGTGGGTAGCTTTCTTGAGCTTGATATACCATGGCAGGAGCGGTTTTCTTCTTTGGCTTAGTATCCTTTTCCATTTTTAGCATTGATTTTTGGAAAGTTTTAACGATGTCCACCGCGTCGTTGAAAGAAGAAGAACGAATCTCGGGCCGTACTCTCAGGACTTCATCTCTGAGAGCGTCTTGTAGGCCATCTACTAGGGCCTGAACCAACAGGGCGGCCTGCATCTTGACGTGAGGACTGTATCCGAGATCCTCAAAATGCATGCTGAGTCTTGCAGCATATCTTTCCACAGATTCATCAGGGTCTTGTTGAACATCTTGTACAGATCCAGCTTGATCTGACAAGCGATCCTGAGCCCAGGCTTTTAACTGTAGTAGGCAAGAAATATTCCTTGGCCTTCACAGATGTGATACCTGCCAAATCAGCCCAGGTTGCACCATAAATGGCTCTGGTTGTGTCCAAGCGTCTATCATACTGCATGGGAGATTTATCGGGATCAGGAAGCTTTGAGACCAGAGTGTCTACTTGTACTGGGGTAAAGGGTTGATATTTGATCATCCCTAAAGGTCCAGGAACTTGCTGGGGACCGGGCAGCGTCGCATGTTCCTTGGTGATGTCCGGGGTGGCCGCTAGGGAGTATTCTTCAGGCAACAGAACCGCATTAGGTATCGGTGTCGGGGAGGAGGTTGCCACTAGTAGCTTAAGGGCCAAAGGCATAGCAGCATGAACTGCTGGACTACGGACACAGACAATGCGTATTGAGTCCAATCCATGGGGGAGGGTCTCCATGCCTTCCTTGAGGGCTAGTACGTGTTCCTCCATGCACGGCCCGAGTGGGTAGCCGAAAATTCCGGAAGATATAAGTGGTATCGCTAAAGTGCGTCTGGACATATCCTGATGACTCAATTTTCCTGCATGGTTGAGTACTGAACGGATGGTAGATATGAGAGTGGAACGTGACTCTTCAGGGTTCTGGGAGTCATAAATAGGACCCACTGCATGTATGATGACATCAGCGGTCAGTCTACCGCACGGGTGACTAAGGTCTGGCCTTGAGAAAGCTCTCCGTTTTCGGCTAAGTGAGCCTGGCATTCTGCAGCCAGAGTAGAACCAGCAGCAAGGGCAATTTTACGAGCCAATCCTCCAGCATGGCTCATACAGGTGTTTGCAGGGTTGACTATGGCCCCCACCCGATGTGTAAGGATGTCACCATAGCCTATTGACAGAGTGACAGGGCGTCCTGATGGGTCTACTAGATTCCGGGAGCGGCAGGGGTCCCAGACTTCTGAGGGGCTGAGGGGTGGTGCTCTTTCAGCAGTTGCTTGGAGCAAGGGCCGGAGTACGGGTAATGGATGTGGGGTGGAGGATGCCATAGGAGACGTATGGGGTAAAGGAGGGGGGGGGCTGGAGTATCTTGAGCCCATCCCTCATCTGGCTCCGTATCGTCTTGAGTAACAGTATGTTGGCGGAGGGAGAGCAGTCTGGCCTGAAATTCTGGGGAGTTGAGGAGGATATCCCCAGGGTTGTGGGTGACTCCCATAGGAAACAGGGGAAGCGTCTCAGCATCGTGGACTGGAGCAGAGGGTGTCACATTAGTTTCAGATGGGTGCGCTGGGACTGCGGGCTTTTCCACCTGTGCTGGTGGCTGGTAATATGCACCGGACGGATCTAGTAGTGGATATAGGCCGGATTGGGGCATTCCGGGCCTCCCACAACAAGTAAGAGGTGTAGCAAGATGGCCGTTGGAGGGAGGAGGTGGGAGTGGGGGTGGGATTATTCTTGGGGGCAGGCTGGGCATCGTGCCATGGGCGGCCCGCCCAGAGTGGGTTTTGCTCTCCACTCACCCGACACGTCCACCCTTCCGGTGATTTGGCGTCGGCGCCATTATAGGGTGGTGACTGAGGGCTCAGTGTAGTGACAGGCATCAAAGGTGCAACGGCCATTTTTGGGGGCACATAACAAATCACATTCTGCAGCTTTCATGTATCCGAACAAAGGCTCGGCATTCTCTGTTCCCCCCTGCACCATCTACTTATTTCCAGCCTTCAGACTTCAAATCACTCGCTACTCTAAGATGTGCTTGAGCCTGGTGCAGAAGTCCTCACCCAACTTTCCCAACTTCTGTGTAACACATTCATTCTACACTGAAAACTAAAGCCTGCCTGTACTGGATAAGCTTATCATGTTATACAAATTCCTAACATTCTTCTTGCCTTCTTGCCTTCCCGTAACTCCACTAATTGGCTTAACTCCCACAGCAGCATTCCGCAACTTACGAGATCTTTCAAATTTGAATATACACAACATTTTCTTATAGAATGCAATGATCTGTCGTGACTCAGATCACTGGTGCAGCCGACAGGTCGCCACCCGTCAGTGTAGAGTACTCCTCAATACACTGATGAGATAGAGAGTACCTCTCAATCTATCCCTTCCCTAACCTTGAATGGCGACTTTACAGTACGACTCACCACGGCACCCTGACTGACAGCAGAACCCCTCCTTATGAGGTTTCTCTGTATAAGACGAAGAGTACCCCTCAATCCGTCTTCTTTCCTACTACGGCACCACCCGTCAGTGTAGAGTACACCTCAATACACTGATGAGATAGAGAGTACCTCTCAATCTATCTCCTTTGCTAACCTTGAATTTAGAGCAGTCTCTGTGTTAGACGAAGAGCACTCCTCAATTCGTCACAGATTCTTTCTCCCTTACACTACAATTCAGGAATGCTTTGAAACCTTGACTATCAGTTACGGGAGGCAGCTATCTAAGAAAAGTACAGTGACCGGGGGAGGAGGAGGTGGTGTTCACACGAGCACGCGCAGGCATGCGACGTCACTCGTTTTAACACTTGCTGGTTCAGGACGTGGTGCGGGACGCCTAAGGTCTCACCACTCGACCGGTCACCCACCCAGACCCATCCTGACAATCCCACAGGAACCGCTGCGGCTGACACACAGGCAAGTGAGACATATAAAATACATCTCAACTTACCGTGTTCGATGGAGGTTGATCAGGCCTCAAATTCAGCCACCGCGGTCACCACCAGGGAAATCAGCAATATGGGTCCGGGAGGGCGGCGTACCGCTAGCCACGCCCCACGTTGGGCGCCATTTGTGGGGGTCGTGCTGACATTCCACTCGTCCTCCAGTCACTCCAAATTCAAACTATGAGCATGGGTCAACCATTCAAAGAATGAGTCAGACAACAAGCTGGTTCAAAATCAGAGCATGCTCAAAAGACTACTACAGACAACGTTCTCAGCAATGTTCTGTGTTTATTTTTTACATGCACAAACCTAAATACACTACATAATGGGGAAGGAAAAGGGGTTGTCCGGGGCGGGGTAAGCCATGAAAGTCCAGTGTCTGGCCACTCCTGATTGGTCCTCATCTCCTTATCTCAGTCTCTGGGCAGATATTGCAGCCGTCAGCTTATAATCTTGTTTCGTTTCTCTGAAATAAGTCTTGGCAACACTGGAACTGTCTTAGTTTAAGTTTCGATTTGAGTATTACGTAGCAAGGAAAGCTTATTGTTATAGGACACAAAATGGTGGTTAGTACATTAGCAAAAAAGCGTATAAAAACTTACAAGAATATAAAAGTGGAAATATATATATTCTCTTTTACCCTGACACTGTGACCACCCGCCTGTCCAGAGACTCCTGCCCGCTCACCTGGGAGCGCTCATCTGCTGCCTGTCTGTTGGTCTACCTGGACGTTCCGCCGTCACATCCTGTGACCACCCGCTTATCCAGAGACTCTCGCCTGCTCACCTGGGAGCTCACATCTACCATCTGCCTGCTAGCCTACCTGGAGGCTCAGCCGTCACAGGTTGTACCAACCCTTTACCCAGAGACTGCCCCGGTCACTTGCCGTGACCTCCTGCCCGTTCATCCAGAGACTGCCCCGGTCACTTGCCGTGACCTCCTGCCCGTTCATCCAGAGACTGCCCCGGTCACTTGCCGTGACCTCCTGTCTGTTCACCCAGAGACTGTCCCGGTCACCTGCTGTGACTACCTACCCGTCTTCCCTGGTCGCCACCCGCTCCCTTACAAGGACCGCCCCCTTGTATCGTAGCTCAGAGGTTCCGCCTCCCAGACCCGTTACAGTATATAGAAGATCTGTCAGCACTCCTGTGTGGTGTAGTATGTAGAGGATGTGTCAGCTCTCCTGTGTGGTATAGTATATAGAGGATCTGTCAGCTCTCCTGTGTGGTGTAGTATATAGAGGATCTGTCAACTCTCCTGTGTGGTGTAGTATATAGAGGATGTGTCAGTCCTCCTGTGTGTTGTAGTATATAGAGGATCTGTCAGCTCTCCTGTGTGGTGTAGTATATAGAGGATGTGTCAGCTCTCCTGTGTGGTGTAGTATATAGAGGATCTGTCAGCTCTCCTGTGTGGTGTAGTATGTAGAGGATCTGTCAGCTCTCCTGTGTGGTGTAGTATATAGAGGATCTGTCAGCTCTCCTGTGTGGTGTAGTATATAGAGGATCTGTCAGCTCTCCTGTGTGGTGTAGTATATAGAGGATGTGTCAGCTCTCCTGTGTGGTGTAGTATATAGAGGATCTGTCAGCTCTCCTGTGCGGTGTAGTATATAGAGGATCTATCAGCTCTCCTGTGTGGTGTAGTATATAGAGGATGTGTCAGCTCCCCTGTGTGGTGTAGTATATAGAGGATGTGTCAGCTCTCCTGTGTGGTGTAGTATATAGAGGATGTGTCAGCTCTCCTGTGTGGTGTAGTATATAGAGGATGTGTCAGCTCTCCTGTGTGGTGTAGTATATAGAGGATCTGTCAGCTCTCCTGTGTGGTGTAGTATATAGAGGATCTGTCAGCTCTCCTGTGTGGTGTAGTATATAGAGGATCTGTCAGCTCTCCTGTGTGGTGTAGTATATAGAGGATGTGTCAGCTCTCCTGTATAGTGAAGTATATAGAGGATCTGTCAGCTCCCCTGTGTGGTGTAGTATATAGAGGATGTGTCAGCTCCCCTGTGTGGTGTAGTATATAGAGGATGTGTCAGCTCTCCTGTGAGGTGTAGTATATAGAGGATCTATCAGCTCTCCTGTGTGGTGTAGTATATAGAGGATCTGTCAGCTCTCCTGTGTGGTGTAGTATATAGAGGATGTGTCAGCTCTCCTGTGTGGTGTAGTATATAGAGGATGTGTCAGCTCCCCTGTGTGGTGTAGTATATAGAGGATGTGTCAGCTCTCCTGTATGTTTTAGTATATAGAGGATGTGACAGCTCTCCTGTGTGGTGTAGTATATAGAGGATCTGTCCGCTCTCCTGTGTGGTGTAGTATATAGAGGACCTGTCAGCTCTCCTGTGTGGTGTAGTATATAGAGGATCTGTCAGCTCCCCTGTGTGGTGTAGTATACACAGGACCTGTCACCTCTCCTGTGTGGTGTAGTATATAGAGGATCTGTCAGCTCTCCTGTGTGGTGTAGTATATAGAGGATGTGTCAGCTCTCCTTTGTGGTGTAGTATATAGAGGATGTCAGCTCTCCTATGTGGTGTAGTATATAGAGGATGTGTCAGCTCTCCTTTGTGGTGTAGTATATAGAGGATGTGTCGGCTCTCCTGTGTGGTGTAGTATATAGAGGATCTGTCAGCTCTCCTGTGTGGTGTAGTACATAGAGGATCTGTCAGCTCCCCTGTGTGGTGTAGTATATAGAGGATCTGTCAGCTCTCTCCTGTGTGGTGTAGTATAAAGAGGATCTGTCAGCTCTCTCCTGTGTGGTGTAGTATATAGAGGATCTGTCAGCTCTCCTGTGTGGTGTAGTATATAGAGGATCTGTCAGCTCCCCTGTGTGGTGTAGTATATAGAGGATCTGTCAGCTCTCCTGTGAGGTGTAGTATATAGATGATCTGTCAGCTCTCTCCTGTGTGGTGTAGTATATAGAGGATCTGTCAGCTCTCTGCTGTGTGGTGTAGTATAGAGAAGATCTGTCAGCTCTCCTGTGTGGTGTAGTATATAGAGGATCTGTCGGCTCTCCTGTGTGGTGTAGTATATAGAGGATCTGTCTTCTCTCCTGTGTGGTGTAGCATATAGAGGATGTGTCAGCTCCGCTGTGTGGTGTAGCATATAGAGGATGTGTCACCTCTCCTGTGTGGTGTAGTATATAGAGGATCTGTCAGCTCTCCTGTGTGGTGTAGTATATAGAGGATCTGTCAGCACTCCTGTGTGGTGTAGTATATAGATGATCTGTCACCTCTCCTGTGTGGTGTGGTATATAGAGGATCTGTCAGCTCTCCTGTGTTGTGTAGTATATAGAGGATCTGTCAGCTCTCCTGTGTGGTGTAGTATATAGAGGATCTGTCAGCTCTCCTGTGTGGTGTAGTATATAGAGGATCTGTCAGCTCTCCTGTGTTGTGTAGTATATAGAGGATCTGTCAGCTCTCCTGTGTGGTGTAGTATATAGAGGATCTGTCAGCTCTCCTGTGTGGTGTAGTATATAGAGGACCTGTCAGCTCTCCTGTGTGGCGTAGTATATAGAGGATCTGTCAGCTCTCCTGTGTGGTGTAGTATATAGAGGATCTGTCACCTCTCCTGTGTGGTGTAGTATATAGAGGATCTGTCACCTCTCCTGTGTGGTGTAGTATATAGAGGATCTGTCAGCTCTCCTGTGTGGTGTAGTATATAGAGGATCTGTCAGCTCTCCTGTGTGGTGTAGTATATAGAGGATGTGTCAGCTCTCCTTTGTGGTGTAGTATATAGAGGATGTGTCAGCTCTCCTATGTGGTGTAGTATATAGAGGATGTGTCAGCTCTCCTTTGTGGTGTAGTATATAGAGGATGTGTCGGCTCTCCTGTGTGGTGTAGTATATAGAGGATCTATCAGCTCTCCTGTGTGGTGTAGTATATAGAGGATCTGTCAGCTCTCCTGTGTGGTGCAGCATATAGAGGATCTGTCAGCTCTCCTGTGTGGTGTAGTATAAAGAGGATCTGTCAGCTCTCTCCTGTGTGGTGTAGTATATAGAGGATCTGTCAGCTCTCCTGTGTGGTGTAGTATATAGAGGATCTGTCAGCTCCCCTGTGTGGTGTAGTATATAGAGGATCTGTCAGCTCTCCTGTGTGGTGTAGTATATAGAGGATCTGTCAGATCTCTCCTGTGTGGTGTAGTATAGAGAGGATCTGTCAGCTCTCCTGTGTGGTGTAGCATATAGAGGATCTGTCGGCTCTCCTGTGTGGTGTAGTATATAGAGGATCTGTCTACTCTCCTGTGTGGTGTAGTATATAGAGGATGTGTCAGCTCCGCTGTGTGGTGTAGCATATAGAGGATGTGTCACCTCTCCTGTGTGGTGTAGTATATAGAGGATCTGTCAGCTCTCCTGTGTGGTGTAGTATATAGAGGATCTGTCAGCTCTCCTGTGTGGTGTAGTATATAGAGGATGTGTCAGCTCTCCTGTGTGGTGTAGTATATAGAGGATGTGTCAGCTCTCCTGTGTGGTGTGGTATATAGAGGATCTGTCAGCTCTCCTGTGTTGTGTAGTATATAGAGGATCTGTCAGCTCTCCTGTGTGGTGTAGTATATAGAGGATCTGTCAGCTCTCCTGTGTGGTGTAGTATATAGAGGATCTGTCAGCTCTCCTGTGTGGTGTAGTATATAGAGGATCTGTCAGCTCTCCTGTGTGGTGTAGTATATAGAGGATCTGTCAGCTCTCCTGTGTGGTGTAGTATATAGAGAATCTTTCAGCTCTCCTGTGTGGTGTAGTATATAGATGATCTGTCACCTCTCCCTTGTGGTGTAGTATATAGAGGATCTGTCAGCTCTCCTGTGTGGTGTAGTATATAGAGGACCTGTCAGCTCTCCTGTGTGGTGTAGTATATAGAGGATCTGTCAGCTCCCCTGTGTGGTGTAGTATATAGAGGATCTGTCAGCTCTCCTGTGTGGTGTAGTATATAGAGGATCTGTCAGCTCTCCTGTGTGGTGTAGTTTATAGAGGACCTGTCAGCTCTCCTGTGTGGTGTAGTATATAGAGGATGTGTCAGCTCTCCTTTGTGGTGTAGTATATAGAGGATGTGTCAGCTCTCCTATGTGGTGTAGTATATAGAGGATCTGTCAGCTCTCCTGTGTGGTGTAGTATATAGAGGATCTGTCAGCTCTCCTGTGTGGTGTAGTATCTAGAGGATCTGTCAGCTCTCCTCTGTGGTGTAGAATATAGAGGATGAGCCAGCTCTCCTGTGTGGTGTAGTATATAGAGGATGTGTCAGCTCTCCTGTGTGGTGTAGTATATAGAGGATCTGTCAGCTCTCCTGTGTGGTGTAGTGTATAGAGGATGTGTCAGCTCTCCTTTGTGGTGTAGTATATAGAGGATGTGTCGGCTCTCCTTTGTGGTGTAGTATATAGAGGATGTGTCGGCTCTCCTGTGTGGTGTAGTATATAGAGGATGTGTCAGCTCTCCTGTGTGGTGTAGTATATAGAGGATCTGTCAGCTCTCCTGTGTGGTGTTGTATATAGAGGATCTGTCAGCTCTCCTCTGTGGTGTAGTATATAGAGGATGAGCCAGCTCTCCTGTGTGGTGTAGTATATAGAGAATGTGTCAGCTCTCCTTTGTGGTGTAGTATATAGAGGATGTGTCGGCTCCCCTGTGTGGTGTAGTATATAGAGGATCTGTCAGTTCTCCTGTGTGGTGTAGTATATAGAGGATGTGTCAGCTCTCCTGTGTGGTGTAGTATATAGAGGATCTGCTCTCCTGTGTGGTGTAGTATATAGAGGATCTGTCAGCTCTCCTGTGTGGTGTAGTATATAGAGGATCTGTCAGCTCTCCTGTGTGGTGTAGTATCTAGAGGATCTGTCAGCTCTCCTCTGTGGTGTAGAATATAGAGGATGAGCCAGCTCTCCTGTGTGGTGTAGTTGTTATGTTCTGCTACCAGAGCTAAGGAAAGAGAGGAGATCTGTCCCTACGGTAGAACTCAGCTGAATCCCTACGATGTAACAGGGAACCTGATCCTGCGATCAGACCTGCTAAAGTCCTAAGCTAGTCTGTACGGAGACCTATAGATGTGGGGAAGGAATCCCTACAAGTACTAAGGACTGGGAGGAAAATGGGACACCTCCTAACAGAAATAGTAGCAGACAGACGAACAAACAAAATATATAGAACATAGAGGTCCGAAGACCAAGCAAACTAACAGAGTTAGATACAGAGCACAGGCTAGCTAGAAAGTAGTTATACAATGAAGTCCAGCAAAGCCTGAAGGGCGGAGCAGGATTAAATAGGCCAACAAGGTCATGTGACCAGCAAAGGAAAAAACCTAAGAGCAAGGTTCTAACAGTACCCCCCCCTTCTAAGAGGATCCTCTGGATCCCCTAGGACCAGGCTTATCAGGAAATCTCCTGTGAAACGCTCTGATAAGTCTGGACGCGGAAACATCATCTGACCTCACCCAAGAGTTATCCTCGGGTCCGAAACCTTTCCATGCCACAAGATACTGCAAACTACCTCTATACCGTCTAGAGTTAAGGATGCGAGAAATTTCATATTCCCCGTCCTCGACCACCGGAGGAACAGAGGCAGAGGCGTCACCATCCGACACAACAGCTTTTTTTAACAGAGAGACATGAAATACCGGATTAATTCTCCAGGAGGTAGGAACCTCCAACCTAACAGCAGATTGGTTGACAACCTGAAGCACCTTAAAGGGCCCTACAAACTTGGGACCCAATTTCTTAGAAGGAATCCTCAACCGCAGATTCCTAGAGGACAACCAGACCATGTCACCAACAGCGAACAAAACCTCCTGTCGTTTCCTATCAAAGAAGTCTTTAGATTTTCTGTTGGCCTCCTGAAGATTACCACGCACATCCGTCCAAACTCTCTCCAAATCACCGGAAAAATTCTCCTCCTCAGGCATGGCAGATCCCAACTTGGAGAACGACCCAAACGACGGATGTCTCCCAGAACAACAAAAAAAAGGCGAACAACCAGCAGAAGAGGATGTATGATTGTTCAGAGCAAATTCAGCAAGTGGCAGAAACTCAGACCACCCCTCTTGATTGTCTGCCACAAAACAACGCAAGAACTGCTCAACATCCTGGTTTTTCCTTTCTGTCTGGCCATTAGATTCAGGATGATATCCGGACGAGAACGACAAATGAACTCCAGACCTGTCACAAAAGGCACGCCAAAAACGAGCCACGAACTGAGGACCCCTATCAGAAACAATGTCAGTAGGAACGCCATGAAGTCTGACAATTTCCTTGACAAAGGCCTTAGCGAGAGTTTTAGCGCAGGGCAGTTTGACGAAGGGAACCAAGTGACACATCTTGCTAAAACGGTCCACGACCACCCAGATGACAGTACAACCCTCAGAGGGGGGAAGGTCAGTTATAAAGTCCATAGCCAAATGTGTCCAAGGAGCACTGGGAACCTCCAAAGGACAAAGCAACCCCGCAGCAGGAGTATGTGAGGACTTAGATCTAGCACATATAGTACATTGACGCACCCACTTAATGACTTCCTTCTGCCATCCAGGCCACCAAAAACTGCGACCCACCAGTCTCTTGGTCTCAGAGATTCCGGGATGACCTGCCAACCGAGATTCGTGACACTCAACAAACAAATCTCTCCTAAAGGTCCCAGGCACAAACAACCTCCCATGAGGAGTGTTAGATGGGGCATTCTCCTGTGCTTTAAGAATCTCATCTTCCAAAACGGAGTCCAAAGCAGCTATCACAACACCTTCTTGTAAAATGTTCTCCTCTTTCTCAGCACCGACTATGGGAGAAAAACTGCGAGACAAGGCATCCGCCTTAACATTCTTAGTACCAGGGATGTAAGTAATGGAGAAATTAAACCGCGAGAAAAACAGTGCCCACCTAGCCTGACGGGCATTCAGGCGCTTGGCAGCATCAAGATATATCAGATTTTTATGATCCGTAAGAACCTGAACGGGAAATTCCGCACCTTCCAAGAAGTGGCGCCAGTGTTCAAATCCTCTGCTATGTCAGTTTCTGGTTATGAGAATGTGTGTACTAACACTGCTAGAACCTTGCTCTTAGGTTTTTTCCTTTGCTGGTCACATGACCTTGTTGGCCTATTTAATCCTGCTCCGCCCTTCTGGCTTGGCTGGACTTACTGTTATGTTCTGCTACCAGAGCTAAGGAAAGAGAGGAGATCTGTCCCTATGATAGAACTCAGCTGAATCCCTACGATGTAACAGGGAACCTGATCCTGCGATCAGACCTGCTAAAGTCCTAAGCTAGTCTGTACGGAGACCTATAGATGTGGGGAAGGAATCCCTACAAGTACTAAGGACTGGGAGGAAAATGGGACACCTCCTAACAGAAATAGTAGCAGACAGACGAACAAACAAAATATATAGAACATAGAGGTCCGAAGACCAAGCAAACTAACAGAGTTAGATGCAGAGCACAGGCTAGCTAGAAAGTAGTTATACAATGAAGTCCAGCAAAGCCAGAAGGGCGGAGCAGGATTAAATAGGCCAACAAGGTCATGTGACCAGCAAAGGAAAAAACCTAAGAGCAAGGTTCTAACAGTAGTATATAGAGGATGTGTCAGCTCTCCTGTGTGGTGTAGTATATAGAGGATCTGTCAGCTCTCCTGTGTGGTGTAGTATCTAGAGGATCTGTCAGCTCTCCTGTGTGGTGTAGTGTATAGAGGATGTGTCAGCTCTCCTTTGTGGTGTAGTATATAGAGGATGTGTCAGCTCTCCTGTGTGGTGTAGTATATAGAGGATGTGTCAGCTCTCCTGTGTGGTGTAGTATATAGAGGATGTGTTGGCTCTCCTGTGTGGTGTAGTATATAGAGGATGTGTCAGCTCTCCTGTGTGGTGTAGTATATAGAGGATGTGTCAGCTCTCCTGTGTGGTGTAGTATATAGAGGATCTGTCAGCTCTCCTGTGTGGTGTTGTATATAGAGGATCTGTCAGCTCTCCTATGTGGTGTAGTATATAGAGGATGAGCCAGCTCTCCTGTGTGGTGTAGTATATAGAGAATGTGTCAGCTCTCCTTTGTGGTGTAGTATATAGAGGATGTGTCGGCTCCCCTGTGTGGTGTAGTATATAGAGGATCTGTCAGTTCTCCTGTGTGGTGTAGTATATAGAGGATGTGTCAGCTCTCCTGTGTGGTGTAGTATATAGAGGATCTGCTCTCCTGTGTGGTGTAGTATATAGAGGATCTGTCAGCTCTCCTGTGTGGTGTAGTATATAGAGGATCTATCAGCTCTGCTGTGTGTTGTAGTATATAGAGGATCTGTCAGCTCTCCTGTGTGGTGTAGTATATAGAGGATGTGTCAGCTCTCCTGTGTGGTGTAGTATATAGAGGATCTGTCAGTTCTCCTGTGTGGTGTAGTATATAGAGGATCTGTCAGCTCTCCTGTGTGGTGTAGTATGTAGAGGATCTGTCAGCTCTGCTGTGTGGTGTAGTATATAGAGGATGTGTCAGCTCTCCTGTGTGGTGTAGTATATAGAGGATGTGTCAGCTCTCCTGTGTGGTGTAGTATATAGAGGATGTGTCAGCTCTCCTGTGTGGTATAGTATATAGAGGATCTGTCAGCTCTCCTGTGTGGTGTAGTATATAGAGGATTTGTCAGCTCTCCTGTGTGGTGTAGTATATAGAGGATCTATCAGCTCTCCTGTGTGGTGTAGTATATAGAGGATCTATCAGCTCTCCTGTGTGGTGTAGTATATAGAGGATGTGTCAGCTCCCCTGTGTGGTGTAGTATATAGAGGATGTGTCAGCTCTCCTGTGTGGTGTAGTATATAGAGGATGTGTCAGCTCTGTGTGGTGCAGTATATAGAGGATGTGTCAGCTCTCCTGTGTGGTGTAGTATATAGAGGATCTGTCAGCTCTCCTGTGTGGTGTAGTATATAGAGGATCTGTCAGCTCTCCTGTGTGGTGTAGTATATAGGGGATCTGTCAGCTCTCCTGTGTGGTGTAGTATATAGAGGATGTGTCAGCTCTCCTGTATAGTGTAGTATATAGAGGATCTCTCAGCTCCCCTGTGTGGTGTAGTATACACAGGACCTGTCAGCTCTCCTGTGTGGTGTAGTATATAGAGGATCTGTCAGCTCCCCTGTGTGGTGTAGTTTATAGAGGACCTGTCAGCTCTCCTGTGTGGTGTAGTATATAGAGGATGTGTCAGCTCTCCTGTGTGGTGTAGTTTATAGAGGATCTATTAGCTCCCCCGTGTGGTGTAGTTTATAGAGGATCTGTCAGCTCTCCTGTGTTGTGTAGTATACAGAGGATCTGTCGGCTCTCCTGTGTGGTGTAGTATATAGAGGATCTGTCAGCTCTCCTGTGTGGTGTAGTATATAGAGGATGTGTCAGCTCTCCTGTGTGGTGTAGTATATAGAAGATCTGTCAGCACTCCTGTGTGGTGTAGTATGTAGAGGATGTGTCAGCTCTCCTGTGTGGTATAGTATATAGAGGATCTGTCAGCTCTCCTGTGTGGTGTAGTATATAGAGGATGTGTCAGTCCTCCTGTGTGTTGTAGTATATAGAGGATCTGTCAGCTCTCCTGTGTGGTGTAGTATATAGAGGATGTGTCAGCTCTCCTGTGTGGTGTAGTATATAGAGTATCTGTCAGCTCTCCTGTGTGGTGTAGTATGTAGAGGATCTGTCAGATCTGCTGTGGTGTAGTATATAGAGGATTTGTCAGCTCTCCTGTGTGGTGTAGTATATAGAGGATCTGTCAGCTCTCCTGTGTGGTGTAGTATATAGAGGATCTATCAGCTCTCCTGTGTGGTGTAGTATATAGAGGATGTGTCAGCTCCCCTGTGTGGTGTAGTATATAGAGGATGTGTCAGCTCTCCTGTGTGGTGTAGTATATAGAGGATGTGTCAGCTCTCCTGTGTGGTGTAGTATATAGAGGATGTGTCAGCTCTCCTGTGTGGTGTAGTATATAGAGGATCTGTCAGCTCTCCTGTGTGGTGTAGTATATAGAGGATGTGTCAGCTCTCCTGTGTGGTGTAGTATATAGAGGATCTGTCAGCTCTCCTGTGTGGTGTAGTATATAGAGGATCTGTCAGCTCTCCTGTGTGGTGTAGTATATTGAGGATCTGTCAGCTCTCCTGTGTGGTGTAGTATATAGAGGATGTGTCAGCTCTCCTGTATAGTGTAGTATATAGAGGATCTGTTAGCTCCCCTGTGTGGTGTAGTATACACAGGACCTGTCAGCTCTCCTGTGTGGTGTAGTATATAGAGGATGTGTCAGTCCTCCTGTGTGGTGTAGTATATAGAGGATATGTCAGCTCTCCTGTGTGGTGTAGAATATAGAGGATCTATCAGCTCTCCTGTGTGGTGTAGTATATAGAGGATGTGTCAGCTCTCCTGTGTGGTGTAGTATATAGATGATCTGTCAGCTCTCCTGTGTGGTGTAGTATATAGAGGAGGTGTCGGCTCTCCTGTGTGGTGTAGTATATAGAGGATCTGTCAGCTCTCCTGTGTGGTGTAGTATATAGAGGATCTGTCCTGTGTGGTGTAGTATATAGAGGATCTGTCAGATCTCCTGTGTGGTGTAGTATATAGAGGATCTGTCAGCTCTCCTGTGTGGTGTAGTATATAGAGGATGTGTCAGTCCTCCTGTGTGTTGTAGTATATAGAGGATCTGTCAGCTCTCCTGTGTGGTGTAGTATATAGAGGATGTGTCAGCTCTCCTGTGTGGTGTAGTATATAGAGTATCTGTCAGCTCTCCTGTGTGGTGTAGTATGTAGAGGATCTGTCAGCTCTGCTGTGGTGTAGTATAGAGAGGATTTGTCAGCTCTCCTGTGTGGTGTAGTATATAGAGGATCTGTCAGCTCTCCTGTGTGGTGTAGTATATAGAGGATCTATCAGCTCTCCTGTGTGGTGTAGTATATAGAGGATGTGTCAGCTCCCCTGTGTGGTGTAGTATATAGAGGATGTGTCAGCTCTCCTGTGTGGTGTAGTATATAGAGGATCTGTCAGCTCTCCTGTGTGGTGTAGTATATAGAGGATGTGTCAGCTCTCCTGTGTGGTGTAGTATATAGAGGATCTGTCAGCTCTCCTGTGTGGTGTAGTATATAGAGGATGTGTCAGCTCTCCTGTGTGGTGTAGTATATAGAGGATCTGTCAGCTCTCCTGTGTGGTGTAGTATATAGAGGATCTGTCAGCTCTCCTGTGTGGTGTAGTATATTGAGGATCTGTCAGCTCTCCTGTGTGGTGTAGTATATAGAGGATGTGTCAGCTCTCCTGTGTGGTGTAGTTTATAGAGGATCTATCAGCTCCCCCGTGTGGTGTAGTTTATAGAGGATCTGTCAGCTCTCCTGTGTGGTGTAGTATATAGAGGATCTGTCGGCTCTCCTGTGCGATGTAGTATATAGAGGATCTGTCAGCTCTCCTGTGTGGTGTAGTATATAGAGGATGTGTCAGCTCTCCTGTGTGGTGTAGTATATAGAAGATCTGTCAGCACTCCTGTGTGGTGTAGTATATAGAGAATGTGTCAGCTCTCCTGTGTGGTGTCGTATATAGAGGATCTGTCAACTCTCCTGTGTGGTGTAGTATATAGAGGATCTGTCAGCTCTCCTGTGTGGTGTAGTATATAGAGGATGTGTCAGCTCTCCTGTGTGGTGTAGTATATAGAGGATGTTTCAGCTCTCCTGTGTGGTGTAGTATGTAGAGGATCTGTCAGCTCTCCTGTGTGGTGTAGTATATAGAGGATGTGTCAGCTCTCCTGTGTGGTGTAGTATATAGAGGATGTGTCAGCTCTCCTGTGTGGTATAGTATATAGAGGATCTGTCAGCTCTCCTGTGTGGTGTAGTATATAGAGGATCTGTCAGCTCTCCTGTGTGGTGTAGTATATAGAGGATCTGTCAGGTCTCCTGTGTGGTGTAGTATATAGAGGATGTGTCAGTCCTCCTGTGTGGTGTAGTATATAGAGGATATGTCAGCTCTCCTGTGTGGTGTAGAATATAGAGGATCTATCAGCTCTCCTGTGTGGTGTAGTATATAGAGGATGTGTCAGCTCTCCTGTGTGGTGTAGTATATAGAGTATCTGTCAGCTCTCCTGTGTGGTGTAGTATGTAGAGGATCTGTCAGCTCTGCTGTGGTGTAGTATAGAGAGGATTTGTCAGCTCTCCTGTGTGGTGTAGTATATAGAGGATCTGTCAGCTCTCCTGTGTGGTGTAGTATATAGAGGATCTATCAGGTCTCCTGTGTGGTGTAGTATATAGAGGATGTGTCAGCTCCCCTGTGTGGTGTAGTATATAGAGGATGTGTCAGCTCTCCTGTGTGGTGTAGTATATAGAGGATGTGTCAGCTCTCCTGTGTGGTGTAGTATATAGAGGATGTGTCAGCTCTCCTGTGTGGTGTAGTATATAGAGGATCTGTCAGCTCTCCTGTGTGGTGTAGTATATAGAGGATGTGTCAGCTCTCCTGTGTGGTGTAGTATATAGAGGATCTGTCAGCTCTCCTGTGTGGTGTAGTATATAGAGGATCTGTCAGCTCTCCTGTGTGGTGTAGTATATTGAGGATCTGTCAGCTCTCCTGTGTGGTGTAGTATATAGAGGATGTGTCAGCTCTCCTGTATAGTGTAGTATATAGAGGATCTGTTAGCTCCCCTGTGTGGTGTAGTATACACAGGACCTGTCAGCTCTCCTGTGTGGTGTAGTATATAGAGGATCTGTCAGCTCCCCTGTGTGGTGTAGTATATAGAGGATCTGTCAGCTCCCCTGTGTGGTGTAGTATATAGAGGATCTGTCAGCTCTCCTGTGTGCTGTAGTATATAGAGGATCTGTCAGCTCTCCTGTGTGGTGTAGTATATAGAGGATGTGTCAGCTCTCCTGTGTGGTGTAGTTTATAGAGGATCTATCAGCTCCCCCATGTGGTGTAGTTTATAGAGGATCTGTCAGCTCTCCTGTGTGGTGTAGTATATAGAGGATCTGTCGGCTCTCCTGTGCGGTGTAGTATATAGAGGATCTGTCAGCTCTCCTGTGTGGTGTAGTATATAGAGGATGTGTCAGCTCTCCTGTGTGGTGTAGTATATAGAAGATCTGTCAGCACTCCTGTGTGGTGTAGTATATAGAGAATGTGTCAGCTCTCCTGTGTGGTGTCGTATATAGAGGATCTGTCAACTCTCCTGTGTGGTGTAGTATATAGAGGATCTGTCAGCTCTCCTGTGTGGTGTAGTATATAGAGGATGTGTCAGCTCTCCTGTGTGGTGTAGTATGTAGAGGATCTGTCAGCTCTCCTGTGTGGTCTAGTATATAGAGGATGTGTCAGCTCTCCTGTGTGGTGTAGTATATAGAGGATGTGTCAGGTCTCCTGTGTGGTATAGTATATAGAGGATCTGTCAGCTCTCCTGTGTGGTGTAGTATATAGAGGATCTGTCAGCTCTCCTGTGTGGTGTAGTATATAGAGGATCTGTCAGGTCTCCTGTGTGGTGTAGTATATAGAGGATGTGTCAGTCCTCCTGTGTGGTGTAGTATATAGAGGATATGTCAGCTCTCCTGTGTGGTGTAGAATATAGAGGATCTATCAGCTCTCCTGTGTGGTGTAGTATATAGAGGATCTGTCAGGTCTCCTGTGTGGTGTAGTATATAGAGGATGTGTCAGTCCTCCTGTGTGGTGTAGTATATAGAGGATGTGTCAGTCCTCCTGTGTGGTGTAGTATATAGAGGATCTGTCAACTCTCCTGTGTGGTGTAGTATATAGAAGATCTGTCAGCACTCCTGTGTGGTGTAGTATATAGAGAATGTGTCAGCTCTCCTGTGTGGTGTCGTATATAGAGGATCTGTCAACTCTCCTGTGTGGTGTAGTATATAGAGGATCTGTCAGCTCTCCTGTGTGGTGTAGTATATAGAGGATGTGTCAGCTCTCCTGTGT
Organism: Phyllobates terribilis; assembly: GCF_046119375.1. Taxonomy (NCBI): domain Eukaryota; kingdom Metazoa; phylum Chordata; class Amphibia; order Anura; family Dendrobatidae; genus Phyllobates; species Phyllobates terribilis. The sequence continues at coordinate 12,554,591 of NW_027362761.1, read as the reverse complement.
GGTGTAGTATATAGAGGATGTTTCAGCTCTCCTGTGTGGTGTAGTATGTAGAGGATCTGTCAGCTCTCCTGTGTGGTGTAGTATATAGAGGATGTGTCAGCTCTCCTGTGTGGTGTAGTATATAGAGGATGTGTCAGCTCTCCTGTGTGGTATAGTATATAGAGGATCTGTCAGCTCTCCTGTGTGGTGTAGTATATAGAGGATCTGTCAGCTCTCCTGTGTGGTGTAGTATATAGAGGATCTGTCAGGTCTCCTGTGTGGTGTAGTATATAGAGGATGTGTCAGTCCTCCTGTGTGGTGTAGTATATAGAGGATATGTCAGCTCTCCTGTGTGGTGTAGAATATAGAGGATCTATCAGCTCTCCTGTGTGGTGTAGTATATAGAGGATGTGTCAGCTCTCCTGTGTGGTGTAGTATATAGAGTATCTGTCAGCTCTCCTGTGTGGTGTAGTATGTAGAGGATCTGTCAGCTCTGCTGTGGTGTAGTATAGAGAGGATTTGTCAGCTCTCCTGTGTGGTGTAGTATATAGAGGATCTGTCAGCTCTCCTGTGTGGTGTAGTATATAGAGGATCTATCAGGTCTCCTGTGTGGTGTAGTATATAGAGGATGTGTCAGCTCCCCTGTGTGGTGTAGTATATAGAGGATGTGTCAGCTCTCCTGTGTGGTGTAGTATATAGAGGATGTGTCAGCTCTCCTGTGTGGTGTAGTATATAGAGGATGTGTCAGCTCTCCTGTGTGGTGTAGTATATAGAGGATCTGTCAGCTCTCCTGTGTGGTGTAGTATATAGAGGATGTGTCAGCTCTCCTGTGTGGTGTAGTATATAGAGGATCTGTCAGCTCTCCTGTGTGGTGTAGTATATAGAGGATCTGTCAGCTCTCCTGTGTGGTGTAGTATATTGAGGATCTGTCAGCTCTCCTGTGTGGTGTAGTATATAGAGGATGTGTCAGCTCTCCTGTATAGTGTAGTATATAGAGGATCTGTTAGCTCCCCTGTGTGGTGTAGTATACACAGGACCTGTCAGCTCTCCTGTGTGGTGTAGTATATAGAGGATCTGTCAGCTCCCCTGTGTGGTGTAGTATATAGAGGATCTGTCAGCTCCCCTGTGTGGTGTAGTATATAGAGGATCTGTCAGCTCTCCTGTGTGCTGTAGTATATAGAGGATCTGTCAGCTCTCCTGTGTGGTGTAGTATATAGAGGATGTGTCAGCTCTCCTGTGTGGTGTAGTTTATAGAGGATCTATCAGCTCCCCCATGTGGTGTAGTTTATAGAGGATCTGTCAGCTCTTCTGTGTGGTGTAGTATATAGAGGATCTGTCGGCTCTCCTGTGCGGTGTAGTATATAGAGGATCTGTCAGCTCTCCTGTGTGGTGTAGTATATAGAGGATGTGTCAGCTCTCCTGTGTGGTGTAGTATATAGAAGATCTGTCAGCACTCCTGTGTGGTGTAGTATATAGAGAATGTGTCAGCTCTCCTGTGTGGTGTCGTATATAGAGGATCTGTCAACTCTCCTGTGTGGTGTAGTATATAGAGGATCTGTCAGCTCTCCTGTGTGGTGTAGTATATAGAGGATGTGTCAGCTCTCCTGTGTGGTGTAGTATGTAGAGGATCTGTCAGCTCTCCTGTGTGGTGTAGTATATAGAGGATGTGTCAGCTCTCCTGTGTGGTGTAGTATATAGAGGATGTGTCAGGTCTCCTGTGTGGTATAGTATATAGAGGATCTGTCAGCTCTCCTGTGTGGTGTAGTATATAGAGGATCTGTCAGCTCTCCTGTGTGGTGTAGTATATAGAGGATCTGTCAGGTCTCCTGTGTGGTGTAGTATATAGAGGATGTGTCAGTCCTCCTGTGTGGTGTAGTATATAGAGGATATGTCAGCTCTCCTGTGTGGTGTAGAATATAGAGGATCTATCAGCTCTCCTGTGTGGTGTAGTATATAGAGGATCTGTCAGGTCTCCTGTGTGGTGTAGTATATAGAGGATGTGTCAGTCCTCCTGTGTGGTGTAGTATATAGAGGATGTGTCAGTCCTCCTGTGTGGTGTAGTATATAGAGGATCTGTCAACTCTCCTGTGTGGTGTAGTATATAGAGGATCTGTCAGCTCTCCTGTGTGGTGTAGTATATAGAGGATGTGTCAGCTCTCCTGTGTGGTGTAGTATGTAGAGGATCTGTCAGCTCTCCTGTGTGGTGTAGTATATAGAGGATGTGTCAGCTCTCCTGTGTGGTGTAGTATATAGAGGATCTGTCAGCTCTCCTGTGTGGTGTAGTATATAGAGGATGTGTCAGCTCTCCTGTGTGGTGTAGTATATAGATGATCTGTCAGCTCTCCTGTGTGGTGTAGTATATAGAGGATGTGTCGGCTCTCCTGTGTGGTGTAGTATATAGAGGATCTGTCAGCTCTCCTGTGTGGTGTAGTATATAGAGGATCTGTCCTGTGTGGTGTAGTATATAGAGGATCTGTCAGATCTCCTGTGTGGTGTAGTATATAGAGGATCTGTCAGCTCTCCTGTGTGGTGTAGTATATAGAGGATGTGTCGCCTCTCCTGTGTGGTGTAGTATATAGAGGATCTGTCAGCTCTCCTGTGTGGTGTAGTATATAGAGGATCTGTCAGCTCTCCTGTGTGGTGTAATATATAGAGGATGTGTCAGCTCTCCTGTGTGGTGTAGTATATAGAGGATCTGTCAGCTCTCCTCTGTGGTGTAGTATATAGAGGATATGTCAGCTCTCCTGTCTGGTGTAGCATATAGAGGATGTGTCAGCTCTCCTGTGTGGTGTAGTACATAGAGGATCTGTCAGCTCTCCTGTGTGGTGTAGTATATAGAGGATATGTCAGCTCTCCTGTCTGGTGTAGCATATAGAGGATGTGTCAGCTCTCCTGTGTGGTGTAGTATATAGAGGATCTGGAAGCTCTCCTGTGGGGTGTAGTGTATAGAGGATGTGTCAGCTCTCCTGTGTGGTGTAGTATATAGAGGATCTGTCAGCTCTCCTGTGTGGTGTAGTATATAGAGGATCTGTCAGCTCTCCTGTGTGGTGTAGTATATAGAGGATCTGGAAGCTCTCCTGTGGGGTGTAGTGTATAGAGGATGTGTCAGCTCTCCTGTGTGGTGTAGTATAGAGAGGATGTGTCAGCTCTCCTATGTGGTGTAGTATATAGAGCATGTGTCAGCTCTCCTGTGTGGTGTAGTATATAGAGGATCTGTCAGCTCTCCTGTGTGGTGTAGTATGTAGAGGATCTGTCCTGTGTGGTGTAGTATATAGAGGATGTGTCAGCTCTCCTGTGTGGTGTAGTATATAGAGGATCTGTCAGCTCTCCTGTGTGGTGCAGTATATAGAGGATGTGTCAGCTCTCCTGTGTGGTGTAGTATATAGAGGATGTGTCTGCTCTCCTGTGTGGTGTAATATATAGAGGATGTGTCAGCTCTCTTGTGTGGTGTAGTATATAGAGGATGTGTCAGCTCTCCTGTGTTGTGTAGTATATAGAGGATGTGTCAGCTCTCCTGTGTGGTGTAGTATATATAGGATCTCTCAGCTCTCCTGTGTTGTGTAGTATATAGAGGATGTGTCAGCTCTCCTGTGTGGTGTAGTATATAGAGGATCTGTCAGCTCTCCTGTGTGGTGTAGTATATAGAGGATCTGTCAGCTCTCCTGTGTGGTGTAGTATATAGAGGATGTGTCAGCTCTCCTGTGTGGTGTAGTATATAGAGGATCTGTCAGCTCTCCTGTGTGGTGTAGTATATAGAGGATGTGTCAGCTCTCCTGTGTGGTGTAATATATAGAGGATCTGTCAGCTCTTCTGTGTGGTGTAGTATACAGAGGATGTGTCAGCTCTCCTGTGTGGTGTAGTATATAGAGGATGTGTCAGCTCCCCTGTGTGGTGTAGTATATAGAGGATCTGTCAGCTCTCCTGTGTGGTGTAGTATATAGAGGATCTGTCAGCTCTCCTGTGTGGTGCAGTATATAGAGGATGTGTCAGCTCTCCTGTGTGGTGTAGTATATAGAGGATGTGTCAGCTCTCCTGTGTGGTGTAGTATATAGAGGATGTGTCAGCTCTCCTGTGTGGTGTAGTATATAGAGGATGTGTCTGCTTTCCTGTGTGGTGTAGTATATAGAGGATGTGTCAGCTCTCCTGTGTGGTGTAGTATATAGAGGATCTGTCAGCTCTCCTGTGTGGTGCAGCATATAGAGGATGTGTCAGCTCTCCTGTGTGGTGTAGTATATAGAGGATGTGTCAGCTCTCCTGTGTGATGTAGTATATAGAGGATCTGTCAGTTCTCCTGTGTGGTGTAGTATATAGAGGATGTGTCAGCTCTCCTGTGTGATGTAGTATATAGAGGATCTGTCAGTTCTCCTGTGTGGTGTAGTATATAGAGGATGTGTCAGCTCTCCATTGTGGTGTAGTATATAGAGGTTCTGTCAGCTCTCCTGTGTGGTGTAGTATATAGAGGATCTGTCAGCTCTCCTGTATGGTGTAGTATATAGGGGATCTGTCAGCTCTCCTGTGTGGTGTAGTATATAGAGGATCTGTCAGCTCTGCTGTGTGGTGTAGTATATAGAGGATGTGTCAGCTCTCCTGTATGGTGTAGTATATAGAGGATCTCTCAGCTCTCCTGTGTGGTGTAGTATATAGAGGATCTCTCAGCTTTCCTGTGTGGTGTAGTATATAGAGGATGTGTCAGCTCTCCTGTGTGGTGCAGTATATAGAGGATGTGTCAGCTCTCCTGTGTGGTGTAGTATATAGAGGATGTGTCAGCTCTCCTGTGTGGTTTAGTATATAGAGGATCTGTCAGCTCTCCTGTGTGGTGCAGTATATAGAGGATGTGTCAGCTCTCCTGTGTGGTGTAGTATATAGAGGATGTGTCAGCTCTCCTGTGTGGTGTAGTATATAGAGGATCGGTCAGCTTTCCTGTGTGGTGCAGTATATAGAGGATGCGTCAGCTCTCCTGTGTGGTGTAGTATATAGAGGATTTGTCAGCTCTCCTGTGTGGTGTAGTATATAGAGGATCGGTCAGCTTTCCTGTGTGGTGCAGTATATAGAGGATGTGTCAGCTCTCCTGTGTGGTGCAGTATATAGAGGATGTGTCAGCTCTCCTGTGTGGTGTAGTATATAGAGGATGTGTCAACTCTCCTGTGTGGTGTAGTATATAGAGGATGTGTCAGCTCTCCTGTGTGGTGCAGTATATAGAGGATGTGTCAGCTCTCCTGTGTGGTGTAGTATATAGAGGATGTGTCAGCTCTCCTGTGTGGTGCAGTATATAGAGGATGTGTCAGCTCTCCTGTGTGGTGTAGTATATAGAGGATCTGTCATCTCTCCTGTGGTGTAGTATATAGAGAATCTGTCAGCTCTCCTGTGTGGTGTAGTATATAGAGGATGTGTCAGCTCTCCTGTGGTGTAGTATATAGAGAATCTGTCAGCTCTCCTGTGTGGTGTAGTATATAGAGGATGTGTCAGCTCTCCTGTGTGGTGTAGTATATAGAGGATGTGTCAGCTCTCCTCTGTGGTGTAGTATATCGAGGATATGTCAGCTCTCCTGTCTGGTGTAGCATATAGAGGATGTGTCAGCTCTCCTTTGTGGTGTAGTATATAGAGGATCTGTCAGCTCTTCTGTGTGATGTATTATATAGAGGATCTGTCAGCTCTGCTGTGTGGTGTAGTATATAGAGGATGTGTCAGCTCTCCTGTGTGGTGTAGTATATAGAGGATCTGTCAGCTCTCCTGTGTGGTGTAGTATATAGAGGATCTGTCAGCTCTCCTGTGTGGTGTAGTATATAGAGGATCTGTCAGCTCTCCTGTGTGGTGTAGTATATAGAGGATCTGTCAGCTCTCCTGTGGGGTGTAGTGTATAGAGGATGTGTCAGCTCTCCTGTGTGGTGTAGTATATAGAGGATGTTTCAGCTCTCCTGTGTTGTGTAGTATATAGAGGATGTGTCAGCTCTCCTGTGTGGTGTAGTATATATAGGATCTCTCAGCTCTCCTGTGTGGTGTAGTATATAGAGGATGTGTCAGCTCCGCTGTGTGGTGTAGTATATAGAGGATGTGTTAGCTCTCCTGTGTGGTGTAGTATATAGAGGATCTGTCAGCTCTCCTGTGTGGTGTAGTATATAGAGGATCTGTCAGCTCTCCTGTGGGGTGTAGTGTATAGAGGATGTGTCAGCTCTCCTGTGTGGTGTAGTATATAGAGGATGTGTCAGCTCTCCTGTGTGGTGTAGTATATAGAGGATCTGTCAGCTCTCCTGTGTGGTGTAGTATGTAGAGGATGTGTCAGCTCTCCTGTGTTGTGTAGTATATAGAGGATGTGTCAGCTCTCCTGTGTGGTGTAGTATATATAGGATCTCTCAGCTCTCCTGTGTGGTGTAGTATATAGAGGATGTGTCAGCTCCGCTGTGTGGTGTAGTATATAGAGGATGTGTTAGCTCTCCTGTGTGGTGTAGTATATAGAGGATCTGTCAGCTCTCCTGTGTGGTGTAGTATATAGAGGATGTGTCAGCTCTCCTGTGTGGTGCAGCATATAGAGGATGTGTCACCTCTCCTGTGTGGTGTAGTATATAGAGGTTCTGTCAGCTCTCCTGTGTGGTGTAGTATATAGAGGATCTGTCAGCTCTCCTGTGTGGTGTAGTATATAGGGGATCTGTCAGCTCTCCTGTGTGGTGTAGTATATAGAGGATCTGTCAGCGCTCCTGTGTGGTGTAGTATATAGAGGATCTGTCAGCTCTCCTGTGTGGTGTAGTATATAGAGGATCGGTCAGCTATCCTGTGTGGTGTAGTATATAGAGGATGTGTCAGCTCTCCTGTGTGGTGCAGTATATAGAGGATGTGTCAGCTCTCCTGTGTGGTGTAGTATATAGAGAATGTGTCAGCTCCGCTGTGTGGTGTAGTATATAGAGGATGTGTCAGCTCTCCTGTGTGGTGTAGTATATAGAGGATGTGTCAGCTCTCCTGTGTGGTGTAGTATATAGAGGATGTGTCAGCTCTCCTGTGTGGTGTAGTATATAGAGGATCTGTCAGCTCTCCTGTGTGGTGTAGTATATAGGGTATGTGTCAGCTCCGCTCTGTGGTGTAGTATATAGAGGATCTGTCAGCTCTCCTGTGTGGTGTAGTATCTAGAGGATCTGTCAGCTCTCCTCTGTGGTGTAGAATATAGAGGATGAGCCAGCTCTCCTGTGTGGTGTAGTATATAGAGGATGTGTCAGCTCTCCTGTGTGGTGTAGTATATAGAGGATCTGTCAGCTCTCCTGTGTGGTGTAGTATCTAGAGGATCTGTCAGCTCTCCTGTGTGGTGTAGTGTAAAGAGGATGTGTCAGCTCTCCTTTGTGGTGTAGTATATAGAGGATGTGTCGGCTCTCCTGTGTGGTGTAGTATATAGAGGATGTGTCAGCTCTCCTGTGTGGTGTAGTATATAGAGGATCTGTCAGCTCTCCTGTGTGGTGTTGTATATAGAGGATCTGTCAGCTCTCCTCTGTGGTGTAGTATATAGAGGATGAGCCAGCTCTCCTGTGTGGTGTAGTATATAGAGAATGTGTCAGCTCTCCTTTGTGGTGTAGTATATAGAGGATGTGTCGGCTCCCCTGTGTGGTGTAGTATATAGAGGATCTGTCAGTTCTCCTGTGTGGTGTAGTATATAGAGGATGTGTCAGCTCTCCTGTGTGGTGTAGTATATAGAGGATCTGCTCTCCTGTGTGGTGTAGTATATAGAGGATCTGTCAGCTCTCCTGTGTGGTGTAGTATATAGAGGATCTATCAGCTCTGCTGTGTGTTGTGGTATATAGAGGATCTGTCAGCTCTCCTGTGTGGTGTAGTATGTAGAGGATCTGTCAGCTCTGCTGTGTGGTGTAGTATATAGAGGATGTGTCAGCTCTCCTGTGTGGTGTAGTATATAGAGGATGTGTCAGCTCTCCTGTGTGGTGTAGTATATAGAGGATGTGTCAGCTCTCCTGTGTGGTGTAGTATATAGAGGATCTGTCAGCTCTCCTGTGTGGTGTAGTATATAGAGGATTTGTCAGCTCTCCTGTGTGGTGTAGTATATAGAGGATTTGTCAGCTCTCCTGTGTGGTGTAGTATATAGAGGATCTGTCAGCTCTCCTGTGTGGTGTAGTATATAGAGGATCTATCAGCTCTCCTGTGTGGTGTAGTATATGGAGGATGTGTCAGCTCCCCTGTGTGGTGTAGTATATAGAGGATGTGTCAGCTCTCCTGTGTGGTGTAGTATATAGAGGGTGTGTCAGCTCTCCTGTGTGGTGTAGTATATAGAGGATGTGTCAGCTCTCCTGTGTGGTGTAGTATATAGAGGATCTGTCAGCTCTCCTGTGTGGTGTAGTATATAGAGGATCTGTCAGCTCTCCTGTGTGGTGTAGTATATAGGGGATCTGTCAGCTCTCCTGTGTGGTGTAGTATATAGAGGATGTGTCAGCTCTCCTGTATAGTGTAGTATATAGAGGATCTGTCAGCTCTCCTGTGTGGTGTAGTATATTGAGGATCTGTCAGCTCTCCTGTGTGGTGTAGTATATAGAGGATGTGTCAGCTCTCCTGTATAGTGTAGTATATAGAGGATCTGTTAGCTCCCCTGTGTGGTGTAGTATACACAGGACCTGTCAGCTCTCCTGTGTGGTGTAGTATATAGAGGATCTGTCAGCTCCCCTGTGTGGTGTAGTTTATAGAGGACCTGTCAGCTCTCCTGTGTGGTGTAGTATATAGAGGATGTGTCAGCTCTCCTGTGTGGTGTAGTTTATAGAGGATCTATTAGCTCCCCCGTGTGGTGTAGTTTATACAGGATCTGTCAGCTCTCCTGTGTTGTGTAGTATACAGAGGATCTGTCGGCTCTCCTGTGTAGTGTAGTATACAGAGGATCTGTCGGCTCTCCTGTGTGGTGTAGTATATAGAGGATCTGTCAGCTCTCCTGTGTGGTGTAGTATATAGAGGATGTGTCAGCTCTCCTGTGTGGTGTAGTATATAGAAGATCTGTCAGCACTCCTGTGTGGTGTAGTATGTAGAGGATGTGTCAGCTCTCCTGTGTGGTATAGTATATAGAGGATCTGTCAGCTCTCCTGTGTGGTGTAGTATATAGAGGATCTGTCAGCTCTCCTGTGTGGTGTAGTATATAGAGGATGTGTTAGTCCTCCTGTGTGTTGTAGTATATAGAGGATCTGTCAGCTCTCCTGTGTGGTGTAGTCTATAGAGGGTGTGTCAGCTCTCCTGTGTGGTGTAGTATATAGAGGATCTGTCAGCTCTCCTGTGTGGTGTAGTATGTAGAGGATCTGTCAGCTCTGCTGTGGTGTAGTATATAGAGGATTTGTCAGCTCTCCTGTGTGGTGTAGTATATAGAGGATCTGTCAGCTCTCCTGTGTGGTGTAGTATATAGAGGATCTATCAGCTCTCCTGTGTGGTGTAGTATATAGAGGATGTGTCAGCTCCCCTGTGTGGTGTAGTATATAGAGGATGTGTCAGCTCTCCTGTGTGGTGTAGTATATAGAGGATCTGTCAGCTCTCCTGTGTGGTGTAGTATATAGAGGATGTGTCAGCTCTCCTGTGTGGTGTAGTATATAGAGGATCTGTCAGCTCTCCTGTGTGGTGTAGTATATAGAGGATGTGTCAGCTCTCCTGTGTGGTGTAGTATATAGAGGATCTGTCAGCTCTCCTGTGTGGTGTAGTATATAGAGGATCTGTCAGCTCTCCTGTGTGGTGTAGTATATTGAGGATCTGTCAGCTCTCCTGTGTGGTGTAGTATATAGAGGATGTGTCAGCTCTCCTGTATAGTGTAGTATATAGAGGATCTGTTAGCTCCCCTGTGTGGTGTAGTATACACAGGACCTGTCAGCTCTCCTGTGTGGTGTAGTATATAGAGGATCTGTCAGCTCCCCTGTGTGGTGTAGTATATAGAGGATCTGTCAGCTCTCCTGTGTGGTGTAGTATATAGAGGATCTGTCAGCTCTCCTGTGTGGTGTAGTATATAGAGGATGTGTCAGCTCTCCTGTGTGGTGTAGTTTATAGAGGATCTATCAGCTCCCCCGTGTGGTGTAGTTTATAGAGGATCTGTCAGCTCTCCTGTGTGGTGTAGTATATAGAGGATCTGTCGGCTCTCCTGTGCGGTGTAGTATATAGAGGATCTGTCAGCTCTCCTGTGTGGTATAGTATATAGAGGATGTGTCAGCTCTCCTGTGTGGTGTAGTATATAGAAGATCTGTCAGCACTCCTGTGTGGTGTAGTATATAGAGGATGTGTCAGCACTCATGTGTGGTGTAATATATAGAGGATGTGTCAGCTCTGCTGTGTGGTGTAGTATATAGAGGATCTGTCAGCTCTCCTCTGTGGTGTAGTATATAGAGGATATGTCAGCTCTCCTGTCTGGTGTAGCATATAGAGGATGTGTCAGCTCTCCTGTGTGGTGTAGTACATAGAGGATCTGTCAGCTCTCCTGTGTGGTGTAGTATATAGAGGATATGTCAGCTCTCCTGTCTGGTGTAGCATATAGAGGATGTGTCAGCTCTCCTGTGTGGTGTAGTATATAGAGGATCTGTCAGCTCTCCTGTGTGGTGTAGTATATAGAGGATCTGTCAGCTCTCCTGTGTGGTGTAGTATATAGAGGATCTGTCAGCTCTCCTGTGGGGTGTAGTGTATAGAGGATGTGTCAGCTCTCCTGTGTGGTGTAGTATATAGAGGATGTGTCAGCTCTCCTGTGTGGTGTAGTATATAGAGGATCTGTCAGCTCTCCTGTGTGGTGTAGTATGTAGAGGATCTGTCTGCTCTCCTGTGTGGTGTAATATATAGAGGATGTGTCAGCTCTCTTGCGTGGTGTAGTATATAGAGGATGTGTCAGCTCTCCTGTGTTGTGTAGTATATAGAGGATGTGTCAGCTCTCCTGTGTGGTGTAGTATATATAGGATCTCTCAGCTCTCCTGTGTGGTGTAGTATATAGAGGATGTGTCAGCTCCGCTGTGTGGTGTAGTATATAGAGGATGTGTCAGCTCTCCTGTGTGGTGTAGTATATAGAGGATGTGTCAGCTCTCCTGTGTGGTGTAGTATATAGAGGATCTGTCAGCTCTCCTGTGTGGTGTAGTATATAGAGGATCTGTCAGCTCTCCTGTGTGGTGTAGTATATAGAGGATCTGTCAGCTCTCCTGTGTGGTGTAGTATATAGAGGATCTGTCAGCTCTCCTGTGTGGTGTAGTATATAGAGGATGTGTCAGCTCTCCTGTGTGGTGTAGTATATAGAGGATCTGTCAGCTCTCCTGTGTGGTGTAGTATATAGAGGATCTGTCAGCTCTCCTGTGTGGTGTAGTATATAGAGGATGTGTCAGCTCTCCTGTGTGGTGCAGCATATAGAGGATGTGTCAGCTCTCCTGTGTGGTGTAGTATATAGAGGTTCTGTCAGCTCTCCTGTGTGGTGTAGTATATAGAGGATCTGTCAGCTCTCCTGTGTGGTGTAGTATATAGGGGATCTGTCAGCTCTCCTGTGTGGTGTAGTATATAGAGGATCTGTCAGCTCTCCTGTGTGGTGTAGTATATAGAGGATTTGTCAGCTCTCCTGTGTGGTGTAGTATATAGAGGATCTGTCAGCTCTCCTGTGTGGTGTAGTATATAGAGGATCTATCAGCTCTCCTGTGTGGTGTAGTATATAGAGGATGTGACAGCTCCCCTGTGTGGTGTAGTATATAGAGGATGTGTCAGCTCTCCTGTGTGGTGTAGTATATAGAGGATGTGTCAGCTCTCCTGTGTGGTGTAGTATATAGAGGATGTGTCAGCTCTCCTGTGTGGTGTAGTATATAGAGGATCTGTCAGCTCTCCTGTGTGGTGGAGTATATAGAGGATCTGTCAGCTCTCCTGTTTGGTGTAGTATATAGGGGATCTGTCAGCTCTCCTGTGTGGTGTAGTATATAGAGGATGTGTCAGCTCTCCTGTGTGGTGTAGTTTATAGAGGATCTATTAGCTCCCCCGTGTGGTGTAGTTTATAGAGGATCTGTCAGCTCTCCTGTGTTGTGTAGTATACAGAGGATCTGTCGGCTCTCCTGTGTGGTGTAGTATATAGAGGATCTGTCAGCTCTCCTGTGTGGTGTAGTATATAGAGGATGTGTCAGCTCTCCTGTGTGGTGTAGTATATAGAAGATCTGTCAGCACTCCTGTGTGGTGTAGTATGTAGAGGATGTGTCAGCTCTCCTGTGTGGTATAGTATATAGAGGATCTGTCAGCTCTCCTGTGTGGTGTAGTATATAGAGGATCTGTCAGCTCTCCTGTGTGGTGTAGTATATAGAGGATGTGTTAGTCCTCCTGTGTGTTGTAGTATATAGAGGATCTGTCAGCTCTCCTGTGTGGTGTAATATATAGAGGATGTGTCAGCTCTCCTGTGTGGTGTAGTATATAGAGGATCTGTCAGCTCTCCTGTGTGGTGTAGTATATAGAGGATCTGTCAGCTCTCCTGTGTGGTGTAGTATATAGAGGATGTGTCAGCTCTCCTGTGTGGTGCAGCATATAGAGGATGTGTCAGCTCTCCTGTGTGGTGTAGTATATAGAGGTTCTGTCAGCTCTCCTGTGTGGTGTAGTATATAGAGGATCTGTCAGCTCTCCTGTGTGGTGTAGTATATAGGGGATCTGTCAGCTCTCCTGTGTGGTGTAGTATATAGAGGATCTGTCAGCTCTCCTGTGTGGTGTAGTATATAGAGGATTTGTCAGCTCTCCTGTGTGGTGTAGTATATAGAGGATCTGTCAGCTCTCCTGTGTGGTGTAGTATATAGAGGATCTATCAGCTCTCCTGTGTGGTGTAGTATATAGAGGATGTGACAGCTCCCCTGTGTGGTGTAGTATATAGAGGATGTGTCAGCTCTCCTGTGTGGTGTAGTATATAGAGGATGTGTCAGCTCTCCTGTGTGGTGTAGTATATAGAGGATGTGTCAGCTCTCCTGTGTGGTGTAGTATATAGAGGATCTGTCAGCTCTCCTGTGTGGTGGAGTATATAGAGGATCTGTCAGCTCTCCTGTTTGGTGTAGTATATAGGGGATCTGTCAGCTCTCCTGTGTGGTGTAGTATATAGAGGATGTGTCAGCTCTCCTGTGTGGTGTAGTTTATAGAGGATCTATTAGCTCCCCCGTGTGGTGTAGTTTATAGAGGATCTGTCAGCTCTCCTGTGTTGTGTAGTATACAGAGGATCTGTCGGCTCTCCTGTGTGGTGTAGTATATAGAGGATCTGTCAGCTCTCCTGTGTGGTGTAGTATATAGAGGATGTGTCAGCTCTCCTGTGTGGTGTAGTATATAGAAGATCTGTCAGCACTCCTGTGTGGTGTAGTATGTAGAGGATGTGTCAGCTCTCCTGTGTGGTATAGTATATAGAGGATCTGTCAGCTCTCCTGTGTGGTGTAGTATATAGAGGATCTGTCAGCTCTCCTGTGTGGTGTAGTATATAGAGGATGTGTTAGTCCTCCTGTGTGTTGTAGTATATAGAGGATCTGTCAGCTCTCCTGTGTGGTGTAATATATAGAGGATGTGTCAGCTCTCCTGTGTGGTGTAGTATATAGAGGATCTGTCAGCTCTCCTGTGTGGTGTAGTATGTAGAGGATCTGTCAGCTCTGCTGTGGTGTAGTATATAGAGGATTTGTCAGCTCTCCTGTGTGGTGTAGTATATAGAGGATCTGTCAGCTCTCCTGTGTGGTGTAGTATATAGAGGATCTGTCAGCTCTCCTGTGTGGTGTAGTATATAGAAGATCTGTCAGCTCTCCTGTGTGGTGTAGTATATAGAGGATGTGTCAGCTCTCCTATGTGGTGTAGTATATAGAGGATGTGTCAGCTCTCCTGTGTGGTGTAGTATGTACAGGATCTGTCTGCTCTCCTGTGTGGTGTAATATATAGAGGATGTGTCAGCTCTCCTGTGTGGTGTAGTATATAGAGGATGTGTCAGCTCTCCTGTGTGGTGTAGTATATAGAGGATCTGTCAGCTCTCCTGTGTGGTGTAGTATATAGAGGATCTGTCAGCTCTCCTGTGTGGTGTAGTATATAGAGGATCTGTCAGCTCTTCTGTGTGGTGTAGTATATAGAGGATCTGTCAGCTCTCCTGTGTGGTGTAGTATATAGAGGATGTGTCAGCTCTCCTGTGTGGTGTAGTATGTAGAGGATCTGTCTGCTCTCCTGTGTGGTGTAATATATAGAGGATGTGTCAGCTCTCCTGTGTGGTGTAGTATATAGAGGATGTGTCAGCTCTCCTGTGTGGTGTAGTATATAGAGGATCTGTCAGCTCTCCTGTGTGGTGTAGTATGTAGAGGATCTGTCTGCTCTCCTGTGTGGTGTAATATATAGAGGATGTGTCAGCTCTCTTGCGTGGTGTAGTATATAGAGGATGTGTCAGCTCTCCTGTGTTGTGTAGTATATAGAGGATGTGTCAGCTCTCCTGTGTGGTGTAGTATATAGAGGATGTGTCAGCTCTCCTGTGTGGTGTAGTATATAGAGGATCTGTCAGCTCTCCTGTGTGGTGTAGTATATAGAGGATCTGTCAGCTCTCCTGTGTGGTGTAATATATAGAGGATGTGTCCGCTCTCTTGCGTGGTGTAGTATATAGAGGATGTGTCAGCTCTCCTGTGTTGTGTAGTATATAGAGGATGTGTCAGCTCTCCTGTGTGGTGTAATATATAGAGGATGTGTCAGCTCTCTTGCGTGGTGTAGTATATAGAGGATGTGTCTGCTCTCCTGTGTGGTGTAGTATATAGAGGATGTGTCAGCTCTCCTGTGTGGTGTAGTATATAGAGGATGTGTCAGCTCTCCTGTGTGGTGTAGTATATAGAGGATCTGTCAGCTCTCCTGTGTGGTGTAGTATGTAGAGGATCTGTCTGCTCTCCTGTGTGGTGTAATATATAGAGGATGTGTCAGCTCTCTTGCGTGGTGTAGTATATAGAGGATGTGTCAGCTCTCCTGTGTTGTGTAGTATATAGAGGATGTGTCAGCTCTCCTGTGTGGTGTAGTATATATAGGATCTCTCAGCTCTCCTGTGTGGTGTAGTATATAGAGGATGTGTCAGCTCCGCTGTGTGGTGTAGTATATAGAGGATGTGTCAGCTCTCCTGTGTGGTGTAGTATATAGAGGATGTGTCAGCTCTCCTGTGTGGTGTAGTATATAGAGGATCTGTCAGCTCTCCTGTGTGGTGTAGTATATAGAGGATCTGTCAGCTCTCCTGTGTGGTGTAGTATATAGAGGATCTGTCAGCTCTCCTGTGTGGTGTAGTATATAGAGGATCTGTCAGCTCTCCTGTGTGGTGTAGTATATAGAGGATGTGTCAGCTCTCCTGTGTGGTGTAGTATATAGAGGATCTGTCAGCTCTCCTGTGTGGTGTAGTATATAGAGGATCTGTCAGCTCTCCTGTGTGGTGTAGTATATAGAGGATATGTCAGCTCTCCTGTGTGGTGCAGCATATAGAGGATGTGTCAGCTCTCCTGTGTGGTGTAGTATATAGAGGTTCTGTCAGCTCTCCTGTGTGGTGTAGTATATAGAGGATCTGTCAGCTCTCCTGTGTGGTGTAGTATATAGGGGATCTGTCAGCTCTCCTGTGTGGTGTAGTATATAGAGGATCTGTCAGCTCTCCTGTGTGGTGTAGTATATAGAGGATTTGTCAGCTCTCCTGTGTGGTGTAGTATATAGAGGATCTGTCAGCTCTCCTGTGTGGTGTAGTATATAGAGGATCTATCAGCTCTCCTGTGTGGTGTAGTATATAGAGGATGTGACAGCTCCCCTGTGTGGTGTAGTATATAGAGGATGTGTCAGCTCTCCTGTGTGGTGTAGTATATAGAGGATGTGTCAGCTCTCCTGTGTGGTGTAGTATATAGAGGATGTGTCAGCTCTCCTGTGTGGTGTAGTATATAGAGGATCTGTCAGCTCTCCTGTGTGGTGGAGTATATAGAGGATCTGTCAGCTCTCCTGTTTGGTGTAGTATATAGGGAATCTGTCAGCTCTCCTGTGTGGTGTAGTATATAGAGGATGTGTCAGCTCTCCTGTGTGGTGTAGTTTATAGAGGATCTATTAGCTCCCCCGTGTGGTGTAGTTTATAGAGGATCTGTCAGCTCTCCTGTGTTGTGTAGTATACAGAGGATCTGTCGGCTCTCCTGTGTGGTGTAGTATATAGAGGATCTGTCAGCTCTCCTGTGTGGTGTAGTATATAGAGGATGTGTCAGCTCTCCTGTGTGGTGTAGTATATAGAAGATCTGTCAGCACTCCTGTGTGGTGTAGTATGTAGAGGATGTGTCAGCTCTCCTGTGTGGTATAGTATATAGAGGATCTGTCAGCTCTCCTGTGTGGTGTAGTATATAGAGGATCTGTCAGCTCTCCTGTGTGGTGTAGTATATAGAGGATGTGTTAGTCCTCCTGTGTGTTGTAGTATATAGAGGATCTGTCAGCTCTCCTGTGTGGTGTAATATATAGAGGATGTGTCAGCTCTCCTGTGTGGTGTAGTATATAGAGGATCTGTCAGCTCTCCTGTGTGGTGTAGTATGTAGAGGATCTGTCAGCTCTGCTGTGGTGTAGTATATAGAGGATTTGTCAGCTCTCCTGTGTGGTGTAGTATATAGAGGATCTGTCAGCTCTCCTGTGTGGTGTAGTATATAGAGGATCTGTCAGCTCTCCTGTGTGGTGTAGTATATAGAAGATCTGTCAGCTCTCCTGTGTGGTGTAGTATATAGAGGATGTGTCAGCTCTCCTGTGTGGTGTAGTATGTAGAGGATCTGTCTGCTCTCCTGTGTGGTGTAATATATAGAGGATGTGTCAGCTCTCCTGTGTGGTGTAGTATATAGAGGATGTGTCAGCTCTCCTGTGTGGTGTAGTATATAGAGGATCTGTCAGCTCTCCTGTGTGGTGTAGTATATAGAGGATCTGTCAGCTCTCCTGTGTGGTGTAGTATATAGAGGATCTGTCAGCTCTTCTGTGTGGTGTAGTATATAGAGGATCTGTCAGCTCTCCTGTGTGGTGTAGTATATAGAGGATGTGTCAGCTCTCCTGTGTGGTGTAGTATGTAGAGGATCTGTCTGCTCTCCTGTGTGGTGTAATATATAGAGGATGTGTCAGCTCTCCTGTGTGGTGTAGTATATAGAGGATGTGTCAGCTCTCCTGTGTGGTGTAGTATATAGAGGATCTGTCAGCTCTCCTGTGTGGTGTAGTATGTAGAGGATCTGTCTGCTCTCCTGTGTGGTGTAATATATAGAGGATGTGTCAGCTCTCTTGCGTGGTGTAGTATATAGAGGATGTGTCAGCTCTCCTGTGTTGTGTAGTATATAGAGGATGTGTCAGCTCTCCTGTGTGGTGTAGTATATAGAGGATGTGTCAGCTCTCCTGTGTGGTGTAGTATATAGAGGATCTGTCAGCTCTCCTGTGTGGTGTAGTATATAGAGGATCTGTCAGCTCTCCTGTGTGGTGTAATATATAGAGGATGTGTCCGCTCTCTTGCGTGGTGTAGTATATAGAGGATGTGTCAGCTCTCCTGTGTTGTGTAGTATATAGAGGATGTGTCAGCTCTCCTGTGTGGTGTAATATATAGAGGATGTGTCAGCTCTCTTGCGTGGTGTAGTATATAGAGGATGTGTCTGCTCTCCTGTGTGGTGTAGTATATAGAGGATGTGTCAGCTCTCCTGTGTGGTGTAGTATATAGAGGATGTGTCAGCTCTCCTGTGTGGTGTAGTATATAGAGGATCTGTCAGCTCTCCTGTGTGGTGTAGTATATAGAGGATCTGTCAGCTCTCCTGTGTGGTGTAATATATAGAGGATGTGTCCGCTCTCTTGCGTGGTGTAGTATATAGAGGATGTGTCAGCTCTCCTGTGTAGTGTAGTATATAGAGGATCTGTCAGCTCTCCTGTGTGGTGTAATATATAGAGGATGTGTCAGCTCTCTTGCGTGGTGTAGTATATAGAGGATGTGTCAGCTCTCCTGTGTTGTGTAGTATATAGAGGATGTGTCAGCTCTCCTGTGTTGTGTAGTATATAGAGGATCTGTCTGCTCTCCTGTGTGGTGTAATATATAGAGGATGTGTCAGCTCTCTTGCGTGGTGTAGTATATAGAGGATGTGTCAGCTCTCCTGTGTTGTGTAGTATATAGAGGATGTGTCAGCTCTCCTGTGTTGTGTAGTATATAGAGGATGTGTCAGCTCTCCTGTGTTGTGTAGTATATAGAGGATGTGTCAGCTCTCCTGTGTGGTGTAATATATAGAGAATGTGTCAGCTCTCCTGTGTGGTGTAGTATATAGAGGATGTGTCAGCTCTCCTGTGTGGTGCAGTATATAGAGGATCTGTCAGCTCTCCTGTGTGGTGTAGTATGTAGAGGATCTGTCTGCTCTCCTGTGTGGTGTAATATATAGAGGATGTGTCAGCTCTCTTGCGTGGTGTAGTATATAGAGGATGTGTCAGCTCTCCTGTGTTGTGTAGTATATAGAGGATGTGTCAGCTCTCCTGTGTGGTGTAGTATATATAGGATCTCTCAGCTCTCCTGTGTGGTGTAGTATATAGAGGATGTGTCAGCTCCGCTGTGTGGTGTAGTATATAGAGGATGTGTCAGCTCTCCTGTGTGGTGTAGTATATAGAGGATCTGTCAGCTCTCCTGTGTGGTGTAGTATATAGAGGATCTGTCAGCTCTCCTGTGTGGTGTAGTATATAGAGGATGTGTCAGCTCTCCTGTGTGGTGCAGCATATAGAGGATGTGTCAGCTCTCCTGTGTGGTGTAGTATATAGAGGTTCTGTCAGCTCTCCTGTGTGGTGTAGTATATAGAGGATCTGTCAGCTCTCCTGTGTGGTGTAGTATATAGAGGATCGGTCAGCTTTCCTGTGTGGTGTAGTATATAGAGGTTGTGTCAGCTCTCCTGTGTGGTGCAGTATATAGAGGATGTGTCAGCTCTCCTGTGTGGTGTAGTATATAGAGGATGTGTCAGCTCTCCTGTGTGGTGTAGTATATAGAGGATGTGTCAGCTCTCCTGTGTGGTGTAGTATATAGAGGATCTGTCAGCTCTCCTGTGTGGTGTAGTATATAGGGTATGTGTCAGCTCCGCTGTGTGGTGTAGTATATAGAGGATCTGTCAGCTCTCCTGTGTGGTGTAGTATCTAGAGGATCTGTCAGCTCTCCTCTGTGGTGTAGAATATAGAGGATGAGCCAGCTCTCCTGTGTGGTGTAGTATATAGAGGATGTGTCAGCTCTCCTGTGTGGTGTAGTATATAGAGGATCTGTCAGCTCTCCTGTGTGGTGTAGTATCTAGAGGATCTGTCAGCTCTCCTGTGTGGTGTAGTGTATAGAGGATGTGTCAGCTCTCCTTTGTGGTGTAGTATATAGAGGATGTGTCGGCTCTCCTGTGTGGTGTAGTATATAGAGGATGTGTCGGCTCTCCTGTGTGGTGTAGTATATAGAGGATCTGTCAGCTCTCCTGTGTGGTGTTGTATATAGAGGATCTGTCAGCTCTCCTCTGTGGTGTAGTATATAGAGGATGAGCCAGCTCTCCTGTGTGGTGTAGTATATAGAGAATGTGTCAGCTCTCCTTTGTGGTGTAGTATATAGAGGATGTGTCGGCTCCCCTGTGTGGTGTAGTATATAGAGGATCTGTCAGTTCTCCTGTGTGGTGTAGTATATAGAGGATGTGTCAGCTCTCCTGTGTGGTGTAGTATATAGAGTATCTGCTCTCCTGTGTGGTGTAGTATATAGAGGATCTGTCAGCTCTCCTGTGTGGTGTAGTATATAGAGGATCTATCAGCTCTGCTGTGTGTTGTGGTATATAGAGGATCTGTCAGCTCTCCTGTGTGGTGTAGTATATAGAGGATGTGTCAGCTCTCCTGTGTGGTGTAGTATATAGAAGATCTGTCAGCTCTCCTGTGTGGTGTAGTATGTAGAGGATCTGTCAGCTCTGCTGTGTGGTGTACTATATAGAGGATGTGTCAGCTCTCCTGTGTGGTGTAGTATATAGAGGATGTGTCAGCTCTCCTGTGTGGTGTAGTATATAGAGGATGTGTCAGCTCTCCTGTGTGGTGTAGTATATAGAGGATCTGTCAGCTCTCCTGTGTGGTGTAGTATATAGAGGATTTGTCAGCTCTCCTGTGTGGTGTAGTATATAGAGGATCTGTCAGCTCTCCTGTGTGGTGTAGTATATAGAGGATCTATTAGCTCTCCTGTGTGGTGTAGTATATAGAGGATGTGTCAGCTCCCCTGTGTGGTGTAGTATATAGAGGATGTGTCAGCTCTCCTGTGTGGTGTAGTATATAGAGGATGTGTCAGCTCTCCTGTGTGGTGTAGTATATAGAGGATGTGTCAGCTCTCCTGTGTGGTGTAGTATATAGAGGATCTGTCAGCTCTCCTGTGTGGTGTAGTATATAGAGGATCTGTCAGCTCTCCTGTGTGGTGTAGTATATAGAGGATGTGTCAGCTCTCCTGTGTGGTGTAGTATATAGAGGATCTGTCAGCTCTCCTGTGTGGTGTAGTATGTAGAGGATCTGTCTGCTCTCCTGTGTGGTGTAATATATAGAGGATGTGTCAGCTCTCTTGTGTGGTGTAGAATATAGAGGATGTGTCAGCTCTCCTGTGTGGTGTAGTATATAGAGGATCTGTCAGCTCTCCTGTGTGGTGTAGTATATAGAGGATGTGTCAGTCCTCCTGTGTGTTGTAGTTTATAGAGGACCTGTTAGCTCTCCTGTGTGGTGTAGTATATAGAGGATGTGTCAGCTCTCCTGTGTGGTGTAGTATATAGAGGATGTGTCAGCTCTCCTGTGTGGTGTAGTATATAGAGGATCTGTCAGCTCTCCTGTGTGGTGTAGTATATAGGGGATCTGTCAGCTCTCCTGTGTGGTGTAGTATATAGAGGATCTGTCAGCTCTCCTGTGTGGTGTAGTATATAGAGGATCTGTCAGCTCTCCTGTGTGGTGTAGTATATAGAGGATCGGTCAGCTTTCCTGTGTGGTGTAGTATATAGAGGATGTGTCAGCTCTCCTGTGTGGTGCAGTATATAGAGGATGTGTCAGCTCTCCTGTGTGGTGTAGTATATAGAGGATGTGTCAGCTCTCCTGTGTGGTGTAGTATATAGAGGATGTGTCAGCTCTCCTGAGTGGTGTAGTATATAGAGGATCTGTCAGCTCTCCTGTGTGGTGTAGTATATAGGGTATGTGTCAGCTCCGCTGTGTGGTGTAGTATATAGAGGATCTGTCAGCTCTCCTGTGTGGTGTAGTATCTAGAGGATCTGTCAGCTCTCCTCTGTGGTGTAGAATATAGAGGATGAGCCAGCTCTCCTGTGTGGTGTAGTATATAGAGGATGTGTCAGCTCTCCTGTGTGGTGTAGTATATAGAGGATCTGTCAGCTCTCCTGTGTGGTGTAGTATCTAGAGGATCTGTCAGCTCTCCTGTGTGGTGTAGTGTATAGAGGATGTGTCAGCTCTCCTTTGTGGTGTAGTATATAGAGGATGTGTCGGCTCTCCTGTGTGGTGTAGTATATAGAGGATGTGTCAGCTCTCCTGTGTGGTGTAGTATATAGAGGATCTGTCAGCTCTCCTGTGTGGTGTTGTATATAGAAGATCTGTCAGCTCTCCTCTGTGGTGTAGTATATAGAGGATGAGCCAGCTCTCCTGTGTGGTGTAGTATATAGAGAATGTGTCAGCTCTCCTTTGTGGTGTAGTATATAGAGGATGTGTCGGCTCCCCTGTGTGGGGTAGTATATAGAGGATCTGTCAGTTCTCCTGTGTGGTGTAGTATATAGAGGATGTGTCAGCTCTCCTGTGTGGTGTAGTATATAGAGTATCTGCTCTCCTGTGTGGTGTAGTATATAGAGGATCTGTCAGCTCTCCTGTGTGGTGTAGTATATAGAGGATCTATCAGCTCTGCTGTGTGTTGTGGTATATAGAGGATCTGTCAGCTCTCCTGTATGGTGTAGTATATAGAGGATGTGTCAGCTCTCCTGTGTGGTGTAGTATATAGAAGATCTGTCAGCTCTCCTGTGTGGTGTAGTATGTAGAGGATCTGTCAGCTCTGCTGTGTGGTGTACTGTATAGAGGATGTGTCAGCTCTCCTGTGTGGTGTAGTATATAGAGGATGTGTCAGCTCTCCTGTGTGGTGTAGTATATAGAGGATGTGTCAGCTCTCCTGTGTGGTGTAGTATATAGAGGATCTGTCAGCTCTCCTGTGTGGTGTAGTATATAGAGGATTTGTCAGCTCTCCTGTGTGGTGTAGTATACAGAGGATCTGTCAGCTCTCCTGTGTGGTGTAGTATATAGAGGATCTATCAGCTCTCCTGTGTGGTGTAGTATATAGAGGATGTGTCAGCTCCCCTGTGTGGTGTAGTATATAGAGGATGTGTCAGCTCTCCTGTGTGGTGTAGTATATAGAGGATGTGTCAGCTCTCCTGTGTGGTGTAGTATATAGAGGATGTGTCAGCTCTCCTGTGTGGTGTAGTATATAGAGGATCTGTCAGCTCTCCTGTGTGGTGTAGTATATAGAGGATCTGTCAGCTCTCCTGTGTGGTGTAGTATATAGGGGATCTGTCAGCTCTCCTGTGTGGTGTAGTATATAGAGGATGTGTCAGCTCTCCTGTATAGTGTAGTATATAGAGGATCTGTCAGCTCCCCTGTGTGGTGTAGTATACACAGGACCTGTCAGCTCTCCTGTGTGGTGTAGTATATAGAGGATGTGTCAGCTCTCCTGTGTGGTGTAGTATATAGAGGATGTGTCAGCTCTCCTGTGTGGTGTAGTATATAGAGGATCTGTCAGCTCTCCTGTGTGGTGTAGTATATAGGGGATCTGTCAGCTCTCCTGTGTGGTGTAGTATATAGAGGATCTGTCAGCTCTCCTGTGTGGTGTAGTATATAGAGGATCTGTCAGCTCTCCTGTGTGGTGTAGTATATAGAGGATCGGTCAGCTTTCCTGTGTGGTGTAGTATATAGAGGATGTGTCAGCTCTCCTGTGTGGTGCAGTATATAGAGGATGTGTCAGCTCTCCTGTGTGGTGTAGTATATAGAGGATGTGTCAGCTCTCCTGTGTGGTGTAGTATATAGAGGATGTGTCAGCTCTCCTGAGTGGTGTAGTATATAGAGGATCTGTCAGCTCTCCTGTGTGGTGTAGTATATAGGGTATGTGTCAGCTCCGCTGTGTGGTGTAGTATATAGAGGATCTGTCAGCTCTCCTGTGTGGTGTAGTATCTAGAGGATCTGTCAGCTCTCCTCTGTGGTGTAGAATATAGAGGATGAGCCAGCTCTCCTGTGTGGTGTAGTATATAGAGGATGTGTCAGCTCTCCTGTGTAGTGTAGTATATAGAGGATCTGTCAGCTCTCCTGTGTGGTGTAGTATCTAGAGGTTCTGTCAGCTCTCCTGTGTGGTGTAGTGTATAGAGGATGTGTCAGCTCTCCTTTGTGGTGTAGTATATAGAGGATGTGTCGGCTCTCCTGTGTGGTGTAGTATATAGAGGATGTGTCAGCTCTCCTGTGTGGTGTAGTATATAGAGGATCTGTCAGCTCTCCTGTGTGGTGTTGTATATAGAAGATCTGTCAGCTCTCCTCTGTGGTGTAGTATATAGAGGATGAGCCAGCTCTCCTGTGTGGTGTAGTATATAGAGAATGTGTCAGCTCTCCTTTGTGGTGTAGTATATAGAGGATGTGTCGGCTCCCCTGTGTGGGGTAGTATATAGAGGATCTGTCAGTTCTCCTGTGTGGTGTAGTATATAGAGGATGTGTCAGCTCTCCTGTGTGGTGTAGTATATAGAGTATCTGCTCTCCTGTGTGGTGTAGTATATAGAGGATCTGTCAGCTCTCCTGTGAGGTGTAGTATATAGAGGATCTATCAGCTCTGCTGTGTGTTGTGGTATATAGAGGATCTGTCAGCTCTCCTGTATGGTGTAGTATATAGAGGATGTGTCAGCTCTCCTGTGTGGTGTAGTATATAGAAGATCTGTCAGCTCTCCTGTGTGGTGTAGTATGTAGAGGATCTGTCAGCTCTGCTGTGTGGTGTACTGTATAGAGGATGTGTCAGCTCTCCTGTGTGGTGTAGTATATAGAGGATGTGTCAGCTCTCCTGTGTGGTGTAGTATATAGAGGATGTGTCAGCTCTCCTGTGTGGTGTAGTATATAGAGGATCTGTCAGCTCTCCTGTGTGGTGTAGTATATAGAGGATTTGTCAGCTCTCCTGTGTGGTGTAGTATACAGAGGATCTGTCAGCTCTCCTGTGTGGTGTAGTATATAGAGGATCTATCAGCTCTCCTGTGTGGTGTAGTATATAGAGGATGTGTCAGCTCCCCTGTGTGGTGTAGTATATAGAGGATGTGTCAGCTCTCCTGTGTGGTGTAGTATATAGAGGATGTGTCAGCTCTCCTGTGTGGTGTAGTATATAGAGGATGTGTCAGCTCTCCTGTGTGGTGTAGTATATAGAGGATCTGTCAGCTCTCCTGTGTGGTGTAGTATATAGAGGATCTGTCAGCTCTCCTGTGTGGTGTAGTATATAGGGGATCTGTCAGCTCTCCTGTGTGGTGTAGTATATAGAGGATGTGTCAGCTCTCCTGTATAGTGTAGTATATAGAGGATCTGTCAGCTCCCCTGTGTGGTGTAGTATACACAGGACCTGTCAGCTCTCCTGTGTGGTGTAGTATATAGAGGATCTGTCAGCTCCCCTGTGTGGTGTAGTATATAGAGGATCTGTCAGCTCTCAAGTGTGGTGTAGTATATAGAGGATCTGTCAGCTCTCCTGTGTGGTGTAGTTTATAGAGGATGTGTCAGCTCTCCTGTGTGGTGTAGTATATATAGGATCTGTCAGCTCTCCTGTGTGGTGTAGTATATAGAGGATGTGTCAGCTCTCCTGTGTGGTGTAGTATATAGAGGATCTGTCAGCTCTCCTGTGTGGTGTAGTATATAGAGGATGTGTCAGCTCTCCTGTGTGGTGTAGTATATAGAGGATCTGTCAGCTCTCCTGTGTGGTGTAGTATATTGAGGATCTGTCAGCTCTCCTGTGTGGTGTAGTATATAGAGGATGTGTCAGCTCTCCTGTATAGTGTAGTAAATAGAGGACCTGTTAGCTCCCCTGTGTGGTGTAGCATACACAGGACCTGTCAGCTCTCCTGTGTGGTGTAGTACATAGAGGATCTGTCAGCTCCCCTGTGTGGTGTAGTATATAGAGGATCTGTCAGCTCTCCTGTGTGGTGTAGTATATAGAGGATCTGTCAGCTCTCCTGTGTGGTGTAGTATATAGAGGATCTGTCAGCTCTCCTGTGTGGTGTAGTATATAGAGGATCTGTCAGCTCTCCTGTGTGGTGTAGTATATAGAGGATGTGTCAGCTCTCCTGTGTGGTGTAGTATATAGAGGATGTGTCAGCTCTCCTGTGTGGTGTAGTATATAGAGGATCTGTCAGCTCTCCTGTGTGGTGTAGTATATAGAGGATCTGTCAGCTCTCCTGTGTGGTGTAATATATAGAGGATGTGTCCGCTCTCTTGCGTGGTGTAGTATATAGAGGATGTGTCAGCTCTCCTGTGTAGTGTAGTATATAGAGGATCTGTCAGCTCTCCTGTGTGGTGTAATATATAGAGGATGTGTCAGCTCTCTTGCGTGGTGTAGTATATAGAGGATGTGTCAGCTCTCCTGTGTTGTGTAGTATATAGAGGATGTGTCAGCTCTCCTGTGTTGTGTAGTATATAGAGGATCTGTCTGCTCTCCTGTGTGGTGTAATATATAGAGGATGTGTCAGCTCTCTTGCGTGGTGTAGTATATAGAGGATGTGTCAGCTCTCCTGTGTTGTGTAGTATATAGAGGATGTGTCAGCTCTCCTGTGTTGTGTAGTATATAGAGGATGTGTCAGCTCTCCTGTGTTGTGTAGTATATAGAGGATGTGTCAGCTCTCCTGTGTGGTGTAATATATAGAGAATGTGTCAGCTCTCCTGTGTGGTGTAGTATATAGAGGATGTGTCAGCTCTCCTGTGTGGTGCAGTATATAGAGGATCTGTCAGCTCTCCTGTGTGGTGTAGTATGTAGAGGATCTGTCTGCTCTCCTGTGTGGTGTAATATATAGAGGATGTGTCAGCTCTCTTGCGTGGTGTAGTATATAGAGGATGTGTCAGCTCTCCTGTGTTGTGTAGTATATAGAGGATGTGTCAGCTCTCCTGTGTGGTGTAGTATATATAGGATCTCTCAGCTCTCCTGTGTGGTGTAGTATATAGAGGATGTGTCAGCTCCGCTGTGTGGTGTAGTATATAGAGGATGTGTCAGCTCTCCTGTGTGGTGTAGTATATAGAGGATCTGTCAGCTCTCCTGTGTGGTGTAGTATATAGAGGATCTGTCAGCTCTCCTGTGTGGTGTAGTATATAGAGGATGTGTCAGCTCTCCTGTGTGGTGCAGCATATAGAGGATGTGTCAGCTCTCCTGTGTGGTGTAGTATATAGAGGTTCTGTCAGCTCTCCTGTGTGGTGTAGTATATAGAGGATCTGTCAGCTCTCCTGTGTGGTGTAGTATATAGAGGATCGGTCAGCTTTCCTGTGTGGTGTAGTATATAGAGGTTGTGTCAGCTCTCCTGTGTGGTGCAGTATATAGAGGATGTGTCAGCTCTCCTGTGTGGTGTAGTATATAGAGGATGTGTCAGCTCTCCTGTGTGGTGTAGTATATAGAGGATGTGTCAGCTCTCCTGTGTGGTGTAGTATATAGAGGATCTGTCAGCTCTCCTGTGTGGTGTAGTATATAGGGTATGTGTCAGCTCCGCTGTGTGGTGTAGTATATAGAGGATCTGTCAGCTCTCCTGTGTGGTGTAGTATCTAGAGGATCTGTCAGCTCTCCTCTGTGGTGTAGAATATAGAGGATGAGCCAGCTCTCCTGTGTGGTGTAGTATATAGAGGATGTGTCAGCTCTCCTGTGTGGTGTAGTATATAGAGGATCTGTCAGCTCTCCTGTGTGGTGTAGTATCTAGAGGATCTGTCAGCTCTCCTGTGTGGTGTAGTGTATAGAGGATGTGTCAGCTCTCCTTTGTGGTGTAGTATATAGAGGATGTGTCGGCTCTCCTGTGTGGTGTAGTATATAGAGGATGTGTCGGCTCTCCTGTGTGGTGTAGTATATAGAGGATCTGTCAGCTCTCCTGTGTGGTGTTGTATATAGAGGATCTGTCAGCTCTCCTCTGTGGTGTAGTATATAGAGGATGAGCCAGCTCTCCTGTGTGGTGTAGTATATAGAGAATGTGTCAGCTCTCCTTTGTGGTGTAGTATATAGAGGATGTGTCGGCTCCCCTGTGTGGTGTAGTATATAGAGGATCTGTCAGTTCTCCTGTGTGGTGTAGTATATAGAGGATGTGTCAGCTCTCCTGTGTGGTGTAGTATATAGAGTATCTGCTCTCCTGTGTGGTGTAGTATATAGAGGATCTGTCAGCTCTCCTGTGTGGTGTAGTATATAGAGGATCTATCAGCTCTGCTGTGTGTTGTGGTATATAGAGGATCTGTCAGCTCTCCTGTGTGGTGTAGTATATAGAGGATGTGTCAGCTCTCCTGTGTGGTGTAGTATATAGAAGATCTGTCAGCTCTCCTGTGTGGTGTAGTATGTAGAGGATCTGTCAGCTCTGCTGTGTGGTGTACTATATAGAGGATGTGTCAGCTCTCCTGTGTGGTGTAGTATATAGAGGATGTGTCAGCTCTCCTGTGTGGTGTAGTATATAGAGGATGTGTCAGCTCTCCTGTGTGGTGTAGTATATAGAGGATCTGTCAGCTCTCCTGTGTGGTGTAGTATATAGAGGATTTGTCAGCTCTCCTGTGTGGTGTAGTATATAGAGGATCTGTCAGCTCTCCTGTGTGGTGTAGTATATAGAGGATCTATTAGCTCTCCTGTGTGGTGTAGTATATAGAGGATGTGTCAGCTCCCCTGTGTGGTGTAGTATATAGAGGATGTGTCAGCTCTCCTGTGTGGTGTAGTATATAGAGGATGTGTCAGCTCTCCTGTGTGGTGTAGTATATAGAGGATGTGTCAGCTCTCCTGTGTGGTGTAGTATATAGAGGATCTGTCAGCTCTCCTGTGTGGTGTAGTATATAGAGGATCTGTCAGCTCTCCTGTGTGGTGTAGTATATAGAGGATGTGTCAGCTCTCCTGTGTGGTGTAGTATATAGAGGATCTGTCAGCTCTCCTGTGTGGTGTAGTATGTAGAGGATCTGTCTGCTCTCCTGTGTGGTGTAATATATAGAGGATGTGTCAGCTCTCTTGTGTGGTGTAGAATATAGAGGATGTGTCAGCTCTCCTGTGTGGTGTAGTATATAGAGGATCTGTCAGCTCTCCTGTGTGGTGTAGTATATAGAGGATGTGTCAGTCCTCCTGTGTGTTGTAGTTTATAGAGGACCTGTTAGCTCTCCTGTGTGGTGTAGTATATAGAGGATGTGTCAGCTCTCCTGTGTGGTGTAGTATATAGAGGATGTGTCAGCTCTCCTGTGTGGTGTAGTATATAGAGGATCTGTCAGCTCTCCTGTGTGGTGTAGTATATAGGGGATCTGTCAGCTCTCCTGTGTGGTGTAGTATATAGAGGATCTGTCAGCTCTCCTGTGTGGTGTAGTATATAGAGGATCTGTCAGCTCTCCTGTGTGGTGTAGTATATAGAGGATCGGTCAGCTTTCCTGTGTGGTGTAGTATATAGAGGATGTGTCAGCTCTCCTGTGTGGTGCAGTATATAGAGGATGTGTCAGCTCTCCTGTGTGGTGTAGTATATAGAGGATGTGTCAGCTCTCCTGTGTGGTGTAGTATATAGAGGATGTGTCAGCTCTCCTGAGTGGTGTAGTATATAGAGGATCTGTCAGCTCTCCTGTGTGGTGTAGTATATAGGGTATGTGTCAGCTCCGCTGTGTGGTGTAGTATATAGAGGATCTGTCAGCTCTCCTGTGTGGTGTAGTATCTAGAGGATCTGTCAGCTCTCCTCTGTGGTGTAGAATATAGAGGATGAGCCAGCTCTCCTGTGTGGTGTAGTATATAGAGGATGTGTCAGCTCTCCTGTGTGGTGTAGTATATAGAGGATCTGTCAGCTCTCCTGTGTGGTGTAGTATCTAGAGGATCTGTCAGCTCTCCTGTGTGGTGTAGTGTATAGAGGATGTGTCAGCTCTCCTTTGTGGTGTAGTATATAGAGGATGTGTCGGCTCTCCTGTGTGGTGTAGTATATAGAGGATGTGTCAGCTCTCCTGTGTGGTGTAGTATATAGAGGATCTGTCAGCTCTCCTGTGTGGTGTTGTATATAGAAGATCTGTCAGCTCTCCTCTGTGGTGTAGTATATAGAGGATGAGCCAGCTCTCCTGTGTGGTGTAGTATATAGAGAATGTGTCAGCTCTCCTTTGTGGTGTAGTATATAGAGGATGTGTCGGCTCCCCTGTGTGGGGTAGTATATAGAGGATCTGTCAGTTCTCCTGTGTGGTGTAGTATATAGAGGATGTGTCAGCTCTCCTGTGTGGTGTAGTATATAGAGTATCTGCTCTCCTGTGTGGTGTAGTATATAGAGGATCTGTCAGCTCTCCTGTGTGGTGTAGTATATAGAGGATCTATCAGCTCTGCTGTGTGTTGTGGTATATAGAGGATCTGTCAGCTCTCCTGTATGGTGTAGTATATAGAGGATGTGTCAGCTCTCCTGTGTGGTGTAGTATATAGAAGATCTGTCAGCTCTCCTGTGTGGTGTAGTATGTAGAGGATCTGTCAGCTCTGCTGTGTGGTGTACTGTATAGAGGATGTGTCAGCTCTCCTGTGTGGTGTAGTATATAGAGGATGTGTCAGCTCTCCTGTGTGGTGTAGTATATAGAGGATGTGTCAGCTCTCCTGTGTGGTGTAGTATATAGAGGATCTGTCAGCTCTCCTGTGTGGTGTAGTATATAGAGGATTTGTCAGCTCTCCTGTGTGGTGTAGTATACAGAGGATCTGTCAGCTCTCCTGTGTGGTGTAGTATATAGAGGATCTATCAGCTCTCCTGTGTGGTGTAGTATATAGAGGATGTGTCAGCTCCCCTGTGTGGTGTAGTATATAGAGGATGTGTCAGCTCTCCTGTGTGGTGTAGTATATAGAGGATGTGTCAGCTCTCCTGTGTGGTGTAGTATATAGAGGATGTGTCAGCTCTCCTGTGTGGTGTAGTATATAGAGGATCTGTCAGCTCTCCTGTGTGGTGTAGTATATAGAGGATCTGTCAGCTCTCCTGTGTGGTGTAGTATATAGGGGATCTGTCAGCTCTCCTGTGTGGTGTAGTATATAGAGGATGTGTCAGCTCTCCTGTATAGTGTAGTATATAGAGGATCTGTCAGCTCCCCTGTGTGGTGTAGTATACACAGGACCTGTCAGCTCTCCTGTGTGGTGTAGTATATAGAGGATGTGTCAGCTCTCCTGTGTGGTGTAGTATATAGAGGATGTGTCAGCTCTCCTGTGTGGTGTAGTATATAGAGGATCTGTCAGCTCTCCTGTGTGGTGTAGTATATAGGGGATCTGTCAGCTCTCCTGTGTGGTGTAGTATATAGAGGATCTGTCAGCTCTCCTGTGTGGTGTAGTATATAGAGGATCTGTCAGCTCTCCTGTGTGGTGTAGTATATAGAGGATCGGTCAGCTTTCCTGTGTGGTGTAGTATATAGAGGATGTGTCAGCTCTCCTGTGTGGTGCAGTATATAGAGGATGTGTCAGCTCTCCTGTGTGGTGTAGTATATAGAGGATGTGTCAGCTCTCCTGTGTGGTGTAGTATATAGAGGATGTGTCAGCTCTCCTGAGTGGTGTAGTATATAGAGGATCTGTCAGCTCTCCTGTGTGGTGTAGTATATAGGGTATGTGTCAGCTCCGCTGTGTGGTGTAGTATATAGAGGATCTGTCAGCTCTCCTGTGTGGTGTAGTATCTAGAGGATCTGTCAGCTCTCCTCTGTGGTGTAGAATATAGAGGATGAGCCAGCTCTCCTGTGTGGTGTAGTATATAGAGGATGTGTCAGCTCTCCTGTGTAGTGTAGTATATAGAGGATCTGTCAGCTCTCCTGTGTGGTGTAGTATCTAGAGGTTCTGTCAGCTCTCCTGTGTGGTGTAGTGTATAGAGGATGTGTCAGCACTCCTTTGTGGTGTAGTATATAGAGGATGTGTCGGCTCTCCTGTGTGGTGTAGTATATAGAGGATGTGTCAGCTCTCCTGTGTGGTGTAGTATATAGAGGATCTGTCAGCTCTCCTGTGTGGTGTTGTATATAGAAGATCTGTCAGCTCTCCTCTGTGGTGTAGTATATAGAGGATGAGCCAGCTCTCCTGTGTGGTGTAGTATATAGAGAATGTGTCAGCTCTCCTTTGTGGTGTAGTATATAGAGGATGTGTCGGCTCCCCTGTGTGGGGTAGTATATAGAGGATCTGTCAGTTCTCCTGTGTGGTGTAGTATATAGAGGATGTGTCAGCTCTCCTGTGTGGTGTAGTATATAGAGTATCTGCTCTCCTGTGTGGTGTAGTATATAGAGGATCTGTCAGCTCTCCTGTGAGGTGTAGTATATAGAGGATCTATCAGCTCTGCTGTGTGTTGTGGTATATAGAGGATCTGTCAGCTCTCCTGTATGGTGTAGTATATAGAGGATGTGTCAGCTCTCCTGTGTGGTGTAGTATATAGAAGATCTGTCAGCTCTCCTGTGTGGTGTAGTATGTAGAGGATCTGTCAGCTCTGCTGTGTGGTGTACTGTATAGAGGATGTGTCAGCTCTCCTGTGTGGTGTAGTATATAGAGGATGTGTCAGCTCTCCTGTGTGGTGTAGTATATAGAGGATGTGTCAGCTCTCCTGTGTGGTGTAGTATATAGAGGATCTGTCAGCTCTCCTGTGTGGTGTAGTATATAGAGGATTTGTCAGCTCTCCTGTGTGGTGTAGTATACAGAGGATCTGTCAGCTCTCCTGTGTGGTGTAGTATATAGAGGATCTATCAGCTCTCCTGTGTGGTGTAGTATATAGAGGATGTGTCAGCTCCCCTGTGTGGTGTAGTATATAGAGGATGTGTCAGCTCTCCTGTGTGGTGTAGTATATAGAGGATGTGTCAGCTCTCCTGTGTGGTGTAGTATATAGAGGATGTGTCAGCTCTCCTGTGTGGTGTAGTATATAGAGGATCTGTCAGCTCTCCTGTGTGGTGTAGTATATAGAGGATCTGTCAGCTCTCCTGTGTGGTGTAGTATATAGGGGATCTGTCAGCTCTCCTGTGTGGTGTAGTATATAGAGGATGTGTCAGCTCTCCTGTATAGTGTAGTATATAGAGGATCTGTCAGCTCCCCTGTGTGGTGTAGTATACACAGGACCTGTCAGCTCTCCTGTGTGGTGTAGTATATAGAGGATCTGTCAGCTCCCCTGTGTGGTGTAGTATATAGAGGATCTGTCAGCTCTCAAGTGTGGTGTAGTATATAGAGGATCTGTCAGCTCTCCTGTGTGGTGTAGTTTATAGAGGATGTGTCAGCTCTCCTGTGTGGTGTAGTATATATAGGATCTGTCAGCTCTCCTGTGTGGTGTAGTATATAGAGGATGTGTCAGCTCTCCTGTGTGGTGTAGTATATAGAGGATCTGTCAGCTCTCCTGTGTGGTGTAGTATATAGAGGATGTGTCAGCTCTCCTGTGTGGTGTAGTATATAGAGGATCTGTCAGCTCTCCTGTGTGGTGTAGTATATTGAGGATCTGTCAGCTCTCCTGTGTGGTGTAGTATATAGAGGATGTGTCAGCTCTCCTGTATAGTGTAGTAAATAGAGGACCTGTTAGCTCCCCTGTGTGGTGTAGCATACACAGGACCTGTCAGCTCTCCTGTGTGGTGTAGTACATAGAGGATCTGTCAGCTCCCCTGTGTGGTGTAGTATATAGAGGATCTGTCAGCTCTCCTGTGTGGTGTAGTATATAGAGGATCTGTCAGCTCTCCTGTGTGGTGTAGTATATAGAGGATCTGTCAGCTCTCCTGTGTGGTGTAGTATATAGAGGATCTGTCAGCTCTCCTGTGTGGTGTAGTATATAGAGGATGTGTCAGTCCTCCTGTGTGTTGTAGTATATAGAGGATCTGTCAGCTCTCCTGTGTGGTGTAGTATATAGAGGATGTGTCAGTCCTCCTGTGTGTTGTAGTATATAGAGGATCTGTCAGCTCTCCTGTGTGGTGTAGTATATAGAGGATCTGTCAGCTCTCCTGTGTGGTGTAGTATATAGGGAATGTGTCAGCTCTCCTGTGTGGTGTAGTATATAGAGGGTCTTTCAGCTCTCCTGTGTGGTGTAGTATGTAGAGGATCTGTCAGCTCTGCTGTGGTGTAGTATATAGAGGATTTGTCAGCTCTCCTGTGTGGTGTAGTATATAGAGGATCTGTCAGCTCTCCTGTGTGGTGTAGTATATAGAGGATCTATCAGCTCTCCTGTGTGGTGTAGTATATAGAGGATGTGTCAGCTCCCCTGTGTGGTGTAGTATATAGAGGATGTGTCAGCTCTCCTGTGTGGTGTAGTATATAGAGGATCTGTCAGCTCTCCTGTGTGGTGTAGTATATAGAGGATGTGTCAGCTCTCCTGTGTGGTGTAGTATATATAGGATCTGTCAGCTCTCCTGTGTGGTGTAGTATATAGAGGATGTGTCAGCTCTCCTGTGTGGTGTAGTATATAGAGGATCTGTCAGCTCTCCTGTGTGGTGTAGTATGTAGAGGATCTGTCAGCTCTCCTGTGTGGTGTAGTATATTGAGGATCTGTCAGCTCTCCTGTGTGGTGTAGTATATAGAGGATGTGTCAGCTCTCCTGTATAGTGTAGTATATAGAGGATCTGTTAGCTCCCCTGTGTGGTGTAGCATACACAGGACCTGTCAGCTCTCCTGTGTGGTGTAGTACATAGAGGATCTGTCAGCTCCCCTGTGTGGTGTAGTATATAGAGGATCTGTCAGCTCTCCTGTGTGGTGTAGTATATAGAGGATCTGTCAGCTCTCCTGTGTGGTGTAGTATATAGAGGATGTGTCAGCTCTCCTGTGTGGTGTAGTTTATAGAGGATCTATCAGCTCCCCCATGTGGTGTAGTTTATAGAGGATCTGTCAGCTCTCCTGTGTGGTGTAGTATATAGAGGATCTGTCGGCTCTCCTGTGCGGTGTAGTATATAGAGGATCTGTCAGCTCTCCTGTGTGGTGTAGTATATAGAGGATGTGTCAGCTCTCCCATGTGGTGTAGTATATAGAAGATCTGTCAGCACTCCTGTGTGGTGTAGTATATAGAGAATGTGTCAGCTCTCCTGTGTGGTGTCGTATATAGAGGATCTGTCAACTCTCCTGTGTGGTGTAGTATATAGAGGATCTGTCAGCTCTCCTGTGTGGTGTAGTATATAGAGGATATGTCAGCTCTCCTGTGTGGTGTAGTATATAGAGGATCTGTCAGCTCTCCTGTGTGGTGTAGTATATAGAGGATGTGTCAGCTCTCCTGTGTGGTGTAGTATATAGAGGATGTGTGAGCTCTCCTGTGTGGTATAGTATATAGAGGATCTGTCAGCTCTCCTGTGTGGTGTAGTATATAGAGGATCGGTCAGCTTTCCTGTGTGGTGTAGTATATAGAGGATGTGTCAGCTCTCCTGTGTGGTGCAGTATATAGAGGATGTGTCAGCTCTCCTGTGTGGTGTAGTATATAGAGGATGTGTCAGCTCTCCTGTGTGGTGTAGTATATAGAGGATGTGTCAGCTCTCCTGTGTGGTGTAGTATATAGAGGATCTGTCAGCTCTCCTGTGTGGTGTAGTATATAGAGGATGTGTCAGCTCCGCTGTGTGGTGTAGTATATAGAGGATCTGTCAGCTCTCCTGTGTGGTGTAGTATCTAGAGGATCTGTCAGCTCTCCTCTGTGGTGTAGAATATAGAGGATGAGCCAGCTCTCCTGTGTGGTGTAGTATATAGAGGATGTGTCAGCTCTCCTGTGTGGTGTAGTATATAGAGGATCTGTCAGCTCTCCTGTGTGGTGTAGTATCTAGAGGATCTGTCAGCTCTCCTGTGTGGTGTAGTGTATAGAGGATGTGTCAGCTCTCCTGTGTGGTGTAGTATATAGAGGATGTTTCGGCTCTCCTGTGTGGTGTAGTATATAGAGGATCTGTCAGCTCTCCTGTGTGGTGTAGTATATAGAGGATCTGTCAGCTCTCCTGTGTGGTGTAGTATATAGAGGATGTGTCAGCTCTCCTGTATAGTGTAGTATATAGAGGATCTGTTAGCTCCCCTGTGTGGTGTAGCATACACAGGACCTGTCAGCTCTCCTGTGTGGTGTAGTACATAGAGGATCTGTCAGCTCCCCTGTGTGGTGTAGTATATAGAGGATCTGTCAGCTCTCCTGTGTGGTGTAGTATATAGAGGATCTGTCAGCTCTCCTGTGTGGTGTAGTATATAGAGGATGTGTCAGCTCTCCTGTGTGGTGTAGTTTATAGAGGATCTATCAGCTCCCCCATGTGGTGTAGTTTATAGAGGATCTGTCAGCTCTCCTGTGTGGTGTAGTATATAGAGGATCTGTCGGCTCTCCTGTGCGGTGTAGTATATAGAGGATCTGTCAGCTCTCCTGTGTGGTGTAGTATATAGAGGATGTGTCAGCTCTCCCATGTGGTGTAGTATATAGAAGATCTGTCAGCACTCCTGTGTGGTGTAGTATATAGAGAATGTGTCAGCTCTCCTGTGTGGTGTCGTATATAGAGGATCTGTCAACTCTCCTGTGTGGTGTAGTATATAGAGGATCTGTCAGCTCTCCTGTGTGGTGACATATATAGAGGATATGTCAGCTCTCCTGTGTGGTGTAGTATATAGAGGATCTGTCAGCTCTCCTGTGTGGTGTAGTATATAGAGGATGTGTCAGCTCTCCTGTGTGGTGTAGTATATAGAGGATGTGTGAGCTCTCCTGTGTGGTATAGTATATAGAGGATCTGTCAGCTCTCCTGTGTGGTGTAGTATATAGAGGATCGGTCAGCTTTCCTGTGTGGTGTAGTATATAGAGGATGTGTCAGCTCTCCTGTGTGGTGCAGTATATAGAGGATGTGTCAGCTCTCCTGTGTGGTGTAGTATATAGAGGATGTGTCAGCTCTCCTGTGTGGTGTAGTATATAGAGGATGTGTCAGCTCTCCTGTGTGGTGTAGTATATAGAGGATCTGTCAGCTCTCCTGTGTGGTGTAGTATATAGAGGATGTGTCAGCTCCGCTGTGTGGTGTAGTATATAGAGGATCTGTCAGCTCTCCTGTGTGGTGTAGTATCTAGAGGATCTGTCAGCTCTCCTCTGTGGTGTAAAATATAGAGGATGAGCCAGCTCTCCTGTGTGGTGTAGTATATAGAGGATGTGTCAGCTCTCCTGTGTGGTGTAGTATATAGAGGATCTGTCAGCTCTCCTGTGTGGTGTAGTATCTAGAGGATCTGTCAGCTCTCCTGTGTGGTGTAGTAT
Organism: Phyllobates terribilis; assembly: GCF_046119375.1. Lineage (NCBI taxonomy): Eukaryota > Metazoa > Chordata > Amphibia > Anura > Dendrobatidae > Phyllobates > Phyllobates terribilis. Next base: position 12,518,340 of record NW_027362761.1, on the reverse strand, counting down.
ATAGAGGATGTGTCAGCTCTCCTGTGTGGTGTAGTGTATAGAGGATGTGTCAGCTCTCCTGTGTGGTGTAGTATATAGAGGATGTTTCGGCTCTCCTGTGTGGTGTAGTATATAGAGGATCTGTCAGCTCTCCTGTGTGGTGTAGTATATAGAGGATCTGTCAGCTCTCCTGTGTGGTGTAGTATATAGGGGATCTGTCAGCTCTCCTGTGTGGTGTAGTATATAGAGGATGTGTCAGCTCTCCTGTATAGTGTAGTATATAGAGGATCTGTCAGCTCCCCTGTGTGGTGTAGTATACACAGGACCTGTCAGCTCTCCTGTGTGGTGTAGTATATAGAGGATCTGTCAGCTCCCCTGTGTGGTGTAGTATATAGAGGATCTGTCAGCTCTCCTGTGTGGTGTAGTATATAGAGGATCTGTCAGCTCTCCTGTGTGGTGTAGTTTATAGAGGACCTGTTAGCTCTCCTGTGTGGTGTAGTATATAGAGGATTTGTCAGCTCTCCTGTGTGGTGTAGTATATAGAGGATCTGTCAGCTCTCCTGTGTGGTGTAGTATATAGAGGATCTGTCAGCTCTCCTGTGTGGTGTAGTTTATAGAGGACCTGTTAGCTCTCCTGTGTGGTGTAGTTTATAGAGGATCTATCAGCTCCCCCGTGTGGTGTTGTTTATAGAGGATCTGTCAGCTCTCCTGTGTTGTGTAGTATATAGAGGATCTGTCGGCTCTCCTGTGTGGTGTAGTATATAGAGGATCTGTCAGCTCTCCTGTGTGGTGTAGTATATAGAGGATGTGTCAGCTCTCCTGTGTGGTGTAGTATATAGAAGATCTGTCAGCACTCCTGTGTGGTGTAGTATGTAGAGGATGTGTCAGCTCTCCTGTGTGGTATAGTATATAGAGGATCTGTCAGCTCTCCTGTGTGGTGTAGTATATAGAGGATCTGTCAGCTCTCCTGTGTGGTGTAGTATATAGAGGATCTGTCAGCTCTCCTGTGTGGTGTAGTATATAGAGGATGTGTCAGTCCTCCTGTGTGTTGTAGTATATAGAGGATCTGTCAGCTCTCCTGTGTGGTGTAGTATATTGAGGATCTGTCAGCTCTCCTGTGTGGTGTAGTATATAGGGAATGTGTCAGCTCTCCTGTGTGGTGTAGTATATAGAGGATCTGTCAGCTCTCCTGTGTGGTGTAGTATGTAGAGGATCTGTCAGCTCTGCTGTGGTGTAGTATATAGAGGATTTGTCAGCTCTCCTGTGTGGTGTAGTATATAGAGGATCTGTCAGCTCTCCTGTGTGGTGTAGTATATAGAGGATCTATCAGCTCTCCTGTGTGGTGTAGTATATAGAGGATGTGTCAGCTCCCCTGTGTGGTGTAGTATATAGAGGATGTGTCAGCTCTCCTGTGTGGTGTAGTATATAGAGGATCTGTCAGCTCTCCTGTGTGGTGTAGTATACAGAGGATGTGTCAGCTCTCCTGTGTGGTGTAGTATATATAGGATCTGTCAGCTCTCCTGTGTGGTGTAGTATATAGAGGATGTGTCAGCTCTCCTGTGTGGTGTAGTATATAGAGGATCTGTCAGCTCTCCTGTGTGGTGTAGTATGTAGAGGATCTGTCAGCTCTCCTCTGTGGTGTAGTATATTGAGGATCTGTCAGCTCTCCTGTTTGGTGTAGTATATAGAGGATGTGTCAGCTCTCCTGTATAGTGTAGTATATAGAGGATCTGTTAGCTCCCCTGTGTGGTGTAGCATACACAGGACCTGTCAGCTCTCCTGTGTGGTGTAGTACATAGAGGATCTGTCAGCTCCCCTGTGTGGTGTAGTATATAGAGGATCTGTCAGCTCTCCTGTGTGGTGTAGTATATAGAGGATCTGTCAGCTCTCCTGTGTGGTGTAGTATATAGAGGATGTGTCAGCTCTCCTGTGTGGTGTAGTTTATAGAGGATCTTTCAGCTCCCCCATGTGGTGTAGTTTATAGAGGATCTGTCAGCTCTCCTGTGTGGTGTCGTATATAGAGGATCTGTCAACTCTCCTCTGTGGTGTAGTATATAGAGGATCTGTCAGCTCTCCTGTGTGGTGTAGTATATAGAGGATATGTCAGCTCTCCTGTGTGGTGTATTATATAGAGGATCTGTCAGCTCTCCTGTGTGGTGTAGTATATAGAGGATGTGTCAGCTCTCCTGTGTGGTGTAGTATATAGAGGATGTGTCAGCTCTCCTGTGTGGTATAGTATATAGAGGATCTGTCAGCTCTCCTGTGTGGTGTAGTATATAGAGGATCTGTCAGCTCTCCTGTGTGGTGTAGTATATAGAGGATCTGTCAGGTCTCCTGTGTGGTGTAGTATATAGAGGATGTGTCAGTCCTCCTGTGTGGTTTAGTATATAGAGGATATGTCAGCTCTCCTGTGTGGTGTAGAATATAGAGGATCTATCAGCTCTCCTGTGTGGTGTAGTATATAGATGATCTGTCAGCTCTCCTGTGTGGTGCAGTATATAGAGGATGTGTCGGCTCTCCTGTGTGGTGTAGTATATAGAGGATCTGTCAGCTCTCCTGTGTGGTGTAGTATATAGAGGATCTGTCCTGTGTGGTGTAGTATATAGAGGATCTGTCCTGTGTGGTGTAGTATATAGAGGATCTGTCAGATCTCCTGTGTGGTGTAGTATATAGAGGATCTGTCAGCTCTCCTGTGTGGTGTAGTATATAGAGGATGTGTCGGCTCTCCTGTGTGGTGTAATATATAGAGGATCTGTCAGCTCTCCTGTGTGGTGTAGTATATAGAGGATCTGTCAGCTCTCTTGTGTGGTGTAGTATATAGAGGATGTGTCAGCTCTCCTGTGTGGTGTAGTATATAGAGGATGTGTCAGCTCTCCTGTGTGGTGTAGTATATAGAGGATGTGTCAGCACTCCTGTGTGGTGTAATATATAGAGGCTGTGTCAGCTCTCCTGTCTGGTGTAGCATATAGAGGATGTGTCAGCTCTCCTGTGTGGTGTAGTACATAGAGGATCTGTCAGCTCTCCTGTGTGGTGTAGTATATAGAGGATATGTCAGCTCTGCTGTGTGGTGTAGTATATAGAGGATCTGTCAGCTCTCCTCTGTGGTGTAGTATATAGAGGATATGTCAGCTCTCCTGTCTGGTGTAGCATATAGAGGATGTGTCAGCTCTCCTGTGTGGTGTAGTACATAGAGGATCTGTCAGCTCTCCTGTGTGGTGTAGTATATAGAGGATATGTCAGCTCTCCTGTCTGGTGTAGCGTATAGAGGATGTGTCAGCTCTCCTGTGTGGTGTAGTATATAGAGGATCTGTCAGCTCTCCTGTGTGGTGTAGTATATAGAGGATCTATCAGCTCTCCTGTGTGGTGTAGTATATAGAGGATCTGTCAGCTCTCCTGTGTGGTGTAGTATATAGAGGATCTGTCAGCTCTCCTGTGTGGTGTAGTATATAGAGGATCTGTCAGCTCTCCTGTGTGGTGTAGTATATAGAGGATGTGTCAGCTCTCCTGTGTTGTGTAGTATATAGAGGATGTGTCAGCTCTCCTGTGTGGTGTAGTATATATAGGATCTCTCAGCTCTCCTGTGTGGTGTAGTATATAGAGGATGTGTCAGCTCCGCTGTGTGGTGTAGTATATAGAGGATGTGTCAGCTCTCCTGTGTGGTGTAGTATATAGAGGATCTGTCAGCTGTCCTGTGTGGTGTAGTATATAGAGGATCTGTCAGCCCTCCTGTGTGGTGTAGTATATAGAGGATGTGTCAGCTCTCCTGTGTGGTGCAGCATATAGAGGATGTGTCAGCTCTCCTGTGTGGTGTAGTATATAGAGGTTCTGTCAGCTCTCCTGTGTGGTGTAGTATATAGAGGATCTGTCAGCTCTCCTGTGTGGTGTAGTATATAGAGGATCGGTCAGCTTTCCTGTGTGGTGTAGTATATAGAGGATGTGTCAGCTCTCCTGTGTGGTGCAGTATATAGAGGATGTGTCAGCTCTCCTGTGTGGTGTAGTATATAGAGGATGTGTCAGCTCTCCTGTGTGGTGTAGTATATAGAGGATCTGTCAGCTCTCCTGTGTGGTGTAGTATATAGAGGATGTGTCAGCTCCGCTGTGTGGTGTAGTATATAGAGGATCTGTCAGCTCTCCTGTGTGGTGTAGTACATAGAGGCTCTGTCAGCTCTCCTGTGTGGTGTAGTATATAGAGGATCTCTCAGCTCTCCTGTGTGGTGTAGTATATAGAGGATCTGTCAGCTCTCCTGTGTGGTGTAGTATATAGAGGATGTGTCACCTCTCCTGTGTGGTGTAGTATATAGAGGATCTGTCAGCTCTCCTGTGTGGTGTAGTATATGGAGGATCTGTCAGCTCTCCTGTGTGGTGCAGTATATAGAGGATGTGTCAGCTCTCCTGTGTGGAGTAGTATATAGAGGATCTGTCAGTGCTCCTGTGTGATGTAGTATATAGAGGATCTGTCAGCTCTCCTGTGTGGTATAGTATATAGAGGATCTGTCAGCTCTCCTGTGTGTTGTAGTATATAGAGGATCTGTCAGCTCTCCTGTGTGGTGTAGTATATAGAGGATCTGTCAGCTCTCCTGTGTGGTGTAGTATATAGAGGATGTGTCAGCTCTCCTGTGTGGTGTAGTATATAGAGGATGTGTCAGCTCTCCTGTATGGTGTAGTATATAGAGGATGTGTCAGCTCTCCTGTGTGGTGTAGTATATAGAGGATCTGTCAGTTCTCCTGTGTGGTGTAGTATATAGAGGATGTGTCAGCTCTCCTGTGTGGTTTAGTATATAGAGGATGTGTCAGCTGTCCTGTGTGGTGTAGTATATAGAGGATGTGTCAGCTCTCCTGTGTGGTGTAGTATACAGAGGATCTGTCAGCTCTCCTGTGTGGTGTAGTATATAGAGGATGTGTCAGCTTTCCTGTGTGATGTAGTATATAGAGGATGTGTCAGCTCTCCTGTGTGGTGTAGTATATAGAGGATGTGTCAGCTCTCCTGTGTGGTGTAGTATATAGAGGATGTGTCAGCTCTCCTGTGTGGTGTAGTATATAGAGGATGTGTCAGCTCTCCTGTGTGGTGTACTATATAGAGGATGTGTCAGCTCTCCTGTGTGGTGTAGTATATAGAGGATGTGTCAGCTCTCCTGTGTGGTGTAGTATATAGAGGATCTGTCAGCTCTCCTGTGTGGTGTAGTGTATAGAGGATCTGTCGGCTCTCCTGTGTGGTGTAGTATGTAGAGGATGTGTCAGCTCTCCTGTGTCTTGTAGTATATAGAGGATGTGTCAGCTCTCTTGTGTGGTGTAGTATATATAGGTTGTGTCAGCCCTTCTGTGTGGTGTAGTATATAGAGGATTTGTCAGCTCTCCTGTGTGGTGTAGTATATAGAGGATGTGTCAGCTCTCCTGTGTGGTGTAGTATATAGTGGATCTGTCAGCACTCCTGTGTGGTGTAGTATATAGAGGATGTGTCAGCTCTCCTGTGGTGTAGTATATAGAGGATGTGTCAGCTCTCCTGTGTGGTGTAGTATATAGAGGATGTGTCAGCTCTCCTGTGTGGTGTAGTATATAGAGGATCTGTCAGCTATCCTGTGTGGTGTAGTATATAGAGGATCTGTCAGCTCTCCTGTGTGGTGTAATATATAGAGGATGTGTCAGCTCTCCTGTGTGGTGTAGTATATAGAGGATGTGTCACCTCTCCTGTGTGGTGTAGTATATAGAGGATCTGTCAGCTCTCCTGTGTGGTGTAGTATATGGAGGATCTGTCAGCTCTCCTGTGTGGTGCAGTATATAGAGGATGTGTCAGCTCTCCTGTGTGGAGTAGTATATAGAGGATCTGTCAGTGCTCCTGTGTGATGTAGTATATAGAGGATCTGTCAGCTCTCCTGTGTGGTATAGTATATAGAGGATCTGTCAGCTCTCCTGTGTGTTGTAGTATATAGAGGATCTGTCAGCTCTCCTGTGTGGTGTAGTATATAGAGGATCTGTCAGCTCTCCTGTGTGGTGTAGTATATAGAGGATGTGTCAGCTCTCCTGTGTGGTGTAGTATATAGAGGATGTGTCAGCTCTCCTGTATGGTGTAGTATATAGAGGATGTGTCAGCTCTCCTGTGTGGTGTAGTATATAGAGGATCTGTCAGTTCTCCTGTGTGGTGTAGTATATAGAGGATGTGTCAGCTCTCCTGTGTGGTTTAGTATATAGAGGATGTGTCAGCTGTCCTGTGTGGTGTAGTATATAGAGGATGTGTCAGCTCTCCTGTGTGGTGTAGTATACAGAGGATCTGTCAGCTCTCCTGTGTGGTGTAGTATATAGAGGATGTGTCAGCTTTCCTGTGTGATGTAGTATATAGAGGATGTGTCAGCTCTCCTGTGTGGTGTAGTATATAGAGGATGTGTCAGCTCTCCTGTGTGGTGTAGTATATAGAGGATGTGTCAGCTCTCCTGTGTGGTGTAGTATATAGAGGATGTGTCAGCTCTCCTGTGTGGTGTACTATATAGAGGATGTGTCAGCTCTCCTGTGTGGTGTAGTATATAGAGGATGTGTCAGCTCTCCTGTGTGGTGTAGTATATAGAGGATCTGTCAGCTCTCCTGTGTGGTGTAGTGTATAGAGGATCTGTCGGCTCTCCTGTGTGGTGTAGTATGTAGAGGATGTGTCAGCTCTCCTGTGTCTTGTAGTATATAGAGGATGTGTCAGCTCTCTTGTGTGGTGTAGTATATATAGGTTGTGTCAGCCCTTCTGTGTGGTGTAGTATATAGAGGATTTGTCAGCTCTCCTGTGTGGTGTAGTATATAGAGGATGTGTCAGCTCTCCTGTGTGGTGTAGTATATAGTGGATCTGTCAGCACTCCTGTGTGGTGTAGTATATAGAGGATGTGTCAGCTCTCCTGTGGTGTAGTATATAGAGGATGTGTCAGCTCTCCTGTGTGGTGTAGTATATAGAGGATGTGTCAGCTCTCCTGTGTGGTGTAGTATATAGAGGATCTGTCAGCTATCCTGTGTGGTGTAGTATATAGAGGATCTGTCAGCTCTCCTGTGTGGTGTAATATATAGAGGATGTGTCAGCTCTCCTGTGTGGTGTAGTATATAGAGGATGTGTCACCTCTCCTGTGTGGTGTAGTATATAGAGGATCTGTCAGCTCTCCTGTGTGGTGTAGTATATGGAGGATCTGTCAGCTCTCCTGTGTGGTGCAGCATATAGAGGATCTGTCAGCTCTCCTGTGTGGTGTAGTATATAGAGGATCTGTCAGCTCTCCTATGTGGTGTAGTATATAGAGGATGTGTCAGCTCTCCTGTGAGGTGCAGTATATAGAGGGTGTGTCACCTCTCCTGTGTGGTATAGTATATAGAGGATGTGTCAGCTCTCCTGTGTAGTGTAGTATATAGAGGATCTGTCTGCTCTCCTGTGTGGTGTAGTATATAGAGGATCTGTCAGCTCTCCTGTGTGCTGTAGTATATAGAGGATCTGTCAGCTCTCCTGTGTGCTGTAGTATATAGAGGATCTGTCAGCTCTCCTGTGTGGTGTAGTATATAGAGGATCTGTCAGCTCTCCTGTGTGGTGTAGTATATAGAGGATCTGTCAGCTATCCTGTGTGGTGTAGTATATAGAGGATCTGTCAGCTCTCCTGTGTGGTGTAGTATATAGAGGATGTGTCAGCTCTCCTGTGTGGTGTAGTATATAGAGGATGTGTCAGCTCTCCTGTGTGTTGTAGTATATAGAGGATGTGTCAGCTCTCTTGTGTGGTGTAGTATATAGAGGATCTGTCAGCTCTCCTGTGTGGTGTAGTATATAGAGGATGTGTCTGCTCCGCTGTGTGGTCTAGTGTATAGAGGATCTGTCAGCGTGTGGTGTAGTATATAGAGGATCTGTCAGCTCTCCTGTGTGGTGTAATATATAGAGGATCTCTCAGCTCTCCTGTGTGGTGTAGTATATAGAGGATGTGTCAGCTCTTCTGTGTGGTGTAGTATATAGAGGATGTGTCAGCTCTCCTGTGTGTTGTAGTATATAGAGGATCTGTCAGCTCTCCTGTGTGGTGTAGTATATAGAGGATGTGTCAGCTCTCCTGTGTGGTGTAGTATATAGAGGATGTGTCAGCTCTCCTGTGTGGTGTAGTATATAGAGGATGTGTCAGCTCTCCTGTGTGGTGTAGTATATAGAGGATGTGTCTGCTCTCCTGTGTGGTGTAGGATATAGAGGATGTGTCAGCTCTCCTGTGTGGTGTAGTATATAGAGGATCAGTCAGCTCTCCTGTGTGGTGTAGTATATAGAGGATGTGTCAGCTCTCCTGTGTGGTGTATATAGAGGATGTGTCAGCTCTCCTGTGTGGTGTAGTATATAGAGGATGTGTCAGCTCTCCTCTGTGGTGTTGTATATAGAGGATGTGTCAGCTCTCCTGTGTGGTGTAGTATATAGAGGATGTGTCGGCTCTCCTGTGTGGTGTAGTATATAGAGGATGTGTCAGCTCTCCTCTGTGGTGTTGTATATAGAGGATGTGTCAGCTCTCCTGTGTGGTGTAGTATATAGAGGATGTGTCAGCTCTCCTGTGTGGTGTAGTATATAGAGGATGTGTCGGCTCTCCTGTGTGGTGTAGTATATAGAGGATGTGTCGGCTCTCCTCTGTGGTGTTGTATATAGAGGATGTGTCAGCTCTCCTGTGTGGTGTAGTATATAGAGGATGTGTCAGCTCTCCTGTGTGGTGTAGTATATAGAGGATCTGTAAGCTCTCCTGTGTGGTGTAGTATATAGAGGATGTGTCGGCTCTCCTGTGTGGTGTAGTATATAGAGGATGTGTCAGCTCTCCTCTGTGGTGTTGTATATAGAGGATGTGTCAGCTCTCCTGTGTGGTGTAGTATATAGAGGATGTGTCAGCTCTCCTGTGTGGTGTAGTATATAGAGGATCTGTAAGCTCTCCTGTGTGGTGTAGTATATAGAGGATGTGTCAGCTCTGCTGTGTGGTGTAGTATATAGAGGATGTGTCAGCTCTCCTGTGTGGTTTAGTATATAGAAGATCTGTCAGCTCTCCTGTGTGGTGTAGTATATAGAGGATGTGTCAGCTCTCCTGTGTGGTGTAGTATATAGAGGATGTGTCAGCTCTCCTGTGTGGTGTAGTATATAGAGGATGTGTCAGCTCTCCTGTGTGGTGTAGTATATAGAGGATGTGTCAGCTCTCCTGTGTGGTGTAGTATATAGAGGATCAGTCAGCTCTCCTGTGTGGTGTAGTATATAGAGGATCTGTCAGCTCTCCTGTGTGGTGTAGTATTTAGAGGATCTGTCAGCTCTCCTGTGTGGTGTAGTATATAGAGGATGTGTCAGCTCTCCTGTGTGGTGTAGTATATAGAGGGTCTGTCAGCTCTCCTGTGTGGTGTAGTATATAGAGGATGTGTCAGCCCTTCTGTGTGGTGCAGCATATAGAGGATCAGTCAGCTCTCCTGTGTGGTGTAGTATATAGATGATCTCTCAGCTCTCCTATGTGGTGTAGTATATAGAGGATCTGACACCTCTCCTGTGTGGTGTAGTATATAGATGATCTGTCTGCTCTCCTGTGTGGTGTAGTATGTAGAGGATCTCTCAGCTCTCCTGTGTGGTGTAGTATATAGAGGATGTGTCAGCTCTCTTGTGTGGTGTAGTATATAGAGGATCTGTCAGCTCTCCTGTGTGGTGTAGTATATAGATGATCTGTCTGCTCTCCTGTGTGGTGTAGTATATAGAGGATCTCTCAGCTCTCCTGTGGTGTAGTATATAGAGGATGTGTCACCTCTCCTGTGTGGTGTAGTATATAGAAGATCTGTCAGCTCTCCTGTGTGGTGTAGTATATAGAGGATCTGTCAGCTCTCCTGCGTGGTGTAGTATATTGAGGATCTGTCAGCTCTCCTGTGTGGTGTAGTATATAGAGGATGTGTCAGCACTCCTGTGTGGTGTAGTATATAGAGGATCTGTCAGCTCTCCTGTGTGGTGTAGTATATAGAGGATTTGTCAGCTCTCCTGTGTGGTGTAGTATATAGAGGATCTGTCAGCCCTTCTGTGTGGTGTAGTATATAGAGGATTTGTCAGCTCTCCTGTGTGGTGTAGTATATAGAGGATGTGTCAGCTCTCATGTGTTGTGTAGTATATAGAGGATCTGTCTGCTCTCCTGTGTGGTGTAGTATATAGAGGATCTGTCAGCTCTCTTGTGTGGTGTAGTATATAAAGGATCTCTCAGCTCTCCTGTGGTGTAGTATATAGAGGATGTGTCACCTCTCCTGTGTGGTGTAGTATATAGAGGATGTGTCAGCTCTCCTGTGTGGTGTAGTATATAGAGGATGTGTCAGCTCTCCTGTGTGGTGTAGTATATAGAGGATCAGTCAGCTCTCCTGTGTGGTGTAGTATATAGAGGATCTGTCACCTCTCCTGTGTGGTGTAGTATATAGAGGATGTGTCAGCTCTCCTGTGTGGTGTAGTATGTAGAGGATCTGTCAGCTCTCCTGTGTGGTGTAGTATATAGAGGATGTGTCACCTCTCCTGTGTGGTGTAGTATATAGAGGATCTGTCAGCTCTTCTGTGTGTTGTAGTATATAGAGGATCTGTCCTGTGTGGTGTAGTATATAGAGTATCTGTCAGCTCTCCTATGTGGTGTAGTATATAAAGGATCTGACACCTCTCCTGTGTGGTGTAGTATATAGATGATCTGTCTGCTCTCCTGTGTGGTGTAGTATGTAGAGGATCTCTCAGCTCTCCTGTGTGGTGTAGTATATAGAGGATGTGTCAGCTCTCTTGTGTGGTGTAGTATATAGAGGATCTGTCAGCTCTCCTGTGTGGTGTAGTATATAGAGGATCTGTCAGCTCTCCTGTGTGGTGTAGTATATAGAGGATCTGTCAGCTCTCCTGTGTGGTGTAGTATATAGAGGATGTGTCAGCTCTCCTGTGTGGTGTAGTATATAGAGGATGTGTCAGCTCTCCTTTGTGGTGTAGTATATAGAGGATCTGTCAGCTCTCCTGTGTGGTGTGGTATATAGAGGATCTGTCAGCTCTCCTGTGTGGTGTAGTATATAGAGGATGTGTCAGCTCTCCTTTGTGATGTAGTATATAGAGGATGTGTCAGCCCTTCTGTGTGGTGTAGTATATAGAGGATTTGTCAGCTCTCCTGTGTGATGTAGTATATAGAGGATGTGTCTGCTCTACTGTGTGGTGTAGTATATAGAGGATGTGTCGGCTCTCCTGTGTGGTGTAGTATATAGAGGATCTGTCAGCTTTCCTGTGTTGTGCAGTATATAGAGGATGTGTCAGCTCTCCTGTGTGGTGTAGTATATAGAGGATGTGTCAGCTCTCCTGTGTGGTGTAGTTTATAGAGGATGTGTCAGCCCTTCTGTGTGGTGTAGTATATAGAGGATGTGTCAGCTCTCCTGTGTGGTGTAGTATATAGAGGATCTGTCAGCTCTCCTGTGTGGTGTAGTATATAGAGGATGTGTCAGCTCTCCTGTGTGGTTTAGTATATAGAGGCTCTGTCAGCTCTCCTGTGTGGTTTAGTATATAGAGGATCTGTCAGCTCTCCTGTGTGGTGTAGTATATAGAGGATCTGTCAGCTCTCCTGTGTGGTGTAGTATATAGAGGATCTGTCAGCTCTCCTGTGTGGTGTAGTATATAGAGGATCTGTCACCTCTCCTGTGTGGTGTAGTATATAGAGGATCTGTCAGCTCTCCTATGTGGTGTAGTATATAGAGGATCTGTCAGCTCTCCTGTGTGGTGTAGTATATAGAGGATGTGTCAGCTCTCCTTTGTGGTGTAGTATATAGAGGATGTGTCAGCTCTCCTATGTGGTGTAGTATATAGAGGATGAGTCAGCTCTCCTTTGTGGTGTAGTATATAGAGGATGTGTCAGCTCTCCTGTGTAGTGTAGTATATAGAGGATGTGTCAGCTCTCCTGTGTGGTGTAGTATATAGAGGATCTGTCAGCTCTCCTGTGTGGTGCAGTATATAGAGGATGTGTCAGCTCTCCTGTGTGGTGTAGTATATAGAGGATCTGTCAGCTCTCCTGTGTGGTGTAGTATATAGAGGATCTATCAGCTCTCCTGTGTGGTGTGGTATATAGAGGATCTGTCAGCTCTCCTGTGTGGTGTAGTATATAGAGGATGTGTCAGCTCTCCTTTGTGATGTAGTATATAGAGGATGTGTCAGCCCTTCTGTGTGGTGTAGTATATAGAGGATTTGTCAGCTCTCCTGTGTGATGTAGTATATAGAGGATGTGTCTGCTCTACTGTGTGGTGTAGTATATAGAGGATGTGTCGGCTCTCCTGTGTGGTGTAGTATATAGAGGATCTGTCAGCTTTCCTGTGTTGTGCAGTATATAGAGGATGTGTCAGCTCTCCTGTGTGGTGTAGTATATAGAGGATGTGTCAGCTCTCCTGTGTGGTGTAGTTTATAGAGGATGTGTCAGCCCTTCTGTGTGGTGTAGTATATAGAGGATGTGTCAGCTCTCCTGTGTGGTGTAGTATATAGAGGATCTGTCAGCTCTCCTGTGTGGTGTAGTATATAGAGGATGTGTCAGCTCTCCTGTGTGGTTTAGTATATAGAGGCTCTGTCAGCTCTCCTGTGTGGTTTAGTATATAGAGGATCTGTCAGCTCTCCTGTGTGGTATAGTATATAGAGGATCTGTCAGCTCTCCTGTGTGGTGTAGTATATAGAGGATCTGTCAGCTCTCCTGTGTTGTGTAGTATATAGAGGATCTGTCACCTCTCCTGTGTGGTGTAGTATATAGAGGATCTGTCAGCTCTCCTGTGTGGTGTAGTATATAGAGGATCTGTCAGCTCTCCTGTGTGGTGTAGTATATAGAGGATGTGTCAGCTCTCCTTTGTGGTGTAGTATATAGAGGATGTGTCAGCTCTCCTATGTGGTGTAGTATATAGAGGATGTGTCAGCTCTCCTTTGTGGTGTAGTATATAGAGGATGTGTCAGCTCTCCTGTGTGGTGTAGTATATAGAGGATGTGTCAGCTCTCCTGTGTGGTGTAGTATATAGAGGATCTGTCAGCTCTCCTGTGTGGTGCAGTATATAGAGGATGTGTCAGCTCTCCTGTGTGGTGTAGTATATAGAGGATCTGTCAGCTCTCCTGTGTGGTGTAGTATATAGAGGATCTATCAGCTCTCCTGTGTGGTGTAGTATATTGAGGATCTGTCAGCTCTCCTGTGTGGTGCAGCATATAGAGGATCTGTCAGCTCTCCTGTGTGGTGTAGTATATAGAGGATCTGTCAGCTCTCCTGTGTGGTGTAGTATAAAGAGGATCTGTCAGCTCTCTCCTGTGTGGTGTAGTATATAGAGGATCTGTCAGCTCTCCTGTGTGGTGTAGTATATAGAGGATCTGTCAGCTCCCCTGTGTGGTGTAGTATATAGAGGATCTGTCAGCTCTCCTGTGTGGTGTAGTATATAGAGTATCTGTCAGCTCTCTCCTGTGTGGTGTAGTATAGAGAGGATCTGTCAGCTCTCCTGTGTGGTGTAGCATATAGAGGATCTGTCGGCTCTCCTGTGTGGTGTAGTATATAGAGGATCTGTCTACTCTCCTGTGTGGTGTAGTATATAGAGGATGTGTCAGCTCCGCTGTGTGGTGTAGCATATAGAGGATGTGTCACCTCTCCTGTGTGGTGTAGTATATAGAGGATCTGTCAGCTCTCCTGTGTGGTGTAGTATATAGAGGATCTGTCAGCTCTCCTGTGTGGTGTAGTATATAGAGGATGTGTCAGCTCTCCTGTGTGGTGTAGTATATAGAGGATGTGTCAGCTCTCCTGTGTGGTGTGGTATATAGAGGATCTGTCAGCTCTCCTGTGTTGTGTAGTATATAGAGGATCTGTCAGCTCTCCTGTGTGGTGTAGTATATAGAGGATCTGTCAGCTCTCCTGTGTGGTGTAGTATATAGAGGATCTGTCAGCTCTCCTGTGTGGTGTAGTATATAGAGGATCTGTCAGCTCTCCTGTGTGGTGTAGTATATAGAGGATCTGTCAGCTCTCCTGTGTGGTGTAGTATATAGAGAATCTTTCAGCTCTCCTGTGTGGTGTAGTATATAGATGATCTGTCACCTCTCCCTTGTGGTGTAGTATATAGAGGATCTGTCAGCTCTCCTGTGTGGTGTAGTATATAGAGGACCTGTCAGCTCTCCTGTGTGGTGTAGTATATAGAGGATCTGTCAGCTCCCCTGTGTGGTGTAGTATATAGAGGATCTGTCAGCTCTCCTGTGTGGTGTAGTATATAGAGGATCTGTCAGCTCTCCTGTGTGGTGTAGTTTATAGAGGACCTGTCAGCTCTCCTGTGTGGTGTAGTATATAGAGGATGTGTCAGCTCTCCTTTGTGGTGTAGTATATAGAGGATGTGTCAGCTCTCCTATGTGGTGTAGTATATAGAGGATCTGTCAGCTCTCCTGTGTGGTGTAGTATATAGAGGATCTGTCAGCTCTCCTGTGTGGTGTAGTATCTAGAGGATCTGTCAGCTCTCCTCTGTGGTGTAGAATATAGAGGATGAGCCAGCTCTCCTGTGTGGTGTAGTATATAGAGGATGCGTCAGCTCTCCTGTGTGGTGTAGTATATAGAGGATCTGTCAGCTCTCCTGTGTGGTGTAGTGTATAGAGGATGTGTCAGCTCTCCTTTGTGGTGTAGTATATAGAGGATGTGTCGGCTCTCCTTTGTGGTGTAGTATATAGAGGATGTGTCGGCTCTCCTGTGTGGTGTAGTATATAGAGGATGTGTCAGCTCTCCTGTGTGGTGTAGTATATAGAGGATCTGTCAGCTCTTCTGTGTGGTGTTGTATATAGAGGATCTGTCAGCTCTCCTCTGTGGTGTAGTATATAGAGGATGAGCCAGCTCTCCTGTGTGGTGTAGTATATAGAGAATGTGTCAGCTCTCCTTTGTGGTGTAGTATATAGAGGATGTGTCGGCTCCCCTGTGTGGTGTAGTATATAGAGGATCTGTCAGTTCTACTGTGTGGTGTAGTATATAGAGGATGTGTCAGCTCTCCTGTGTGGTGTAGTATATAGAGGATCTGCTCTCCTGTGTGGTGTAGTATATAGAGGATCTGTCAGCTCTCCTGTGTGGCGTAGTATATAGAGGATCTGTCAGCTCTCCTGTGTGGTGTAGTATATAGAGGATCTGTCAGCTCTCCTGTGTGGTGTAGTATATAGAGGATCTGTCAGCTCTCCTGTGTGGTGTAGTATATAGAGGATCTGTCACCTCTCCTGTGTGGTGTAGTATATAGAAGATCTGTCAGCTCTCCTGTGTGGTGTAGTATATAGAGGATCTGTCAGCTCCCCTGTGTGGTGTAGTATATAGAGGATCTGTCAGCTCCCCTGTGTGGTGTAGTATATAGAGGATCTGTCAGCTCTCCTGTGTGGTGTAGTATATAGAGGATCTGTCAGCTCTCCTGTGTGGTGTAGTTTATAGAGGACCTGTCAGCTCTCCTGTGTGGTGTAGTATATAGAGGATGTGTCAGCTCTCCTTTGTGGTGTAGTATATAGAGGATGTGTCAGCTCTCCTATGTGGTGTAGTATATAGAGGATCTGTCAGCTCTCCTGTGTGGTGTAGTATATAGAGGATCTGTCAGCTCTCCTGTGTGGTGTAGTATCTAGAGGATCTGTCAGCTCTCCTCTGTGGTGTAGAATATAGAGGATGAGCCAGCTCTCCTGTGTGGTGTAGTATATAGAGGATGTGTCAGCTCTCCTGTGTGGTGTAGTATATAGAGGATCTGTCAGCTCTCCTGTGTGATGTAGTGTATAGAGGATGTGTCAGCTCTCCTTTGTGGTGTAGTATATAGAGGATGTGTCGGCTCTCCTTTGTGGTGTAGTATATAGAGGATGTGTCGGCTCTCCTGTGTGGTGTAGTATATAGAGGATGTGTCAGCTCTCCTGTGTGGTGTAGTATATAGAGGATCTGTCAGCTCTCCTGTGTGGTGTTGTATATAGAGGATCTGTCAGCTCTCCTCTGTGGTGTAGTATATAGAGGATGAGCCAGCTCTCCTGTGTGGTGTAGTATATAGAGAATGTGTCAGCTCTCCTTTGTGGTGTAGTATATAGAGGATGTGTCGGCTCCCCTGTGTGGTGTAGTATATAGAGGATCTGTCAGTTCTACTGTGTGGTGTAGTATATAGAGGATGTGTCAGCTCTCCTGTGTGGTGTAGTATATAGAGGATCTGCTCTCCTGTGTGGTGTAGTATATAGAGGATCTGTCGGCTCTCCTGTGTGGCGTAGTATATAGAGGATCTGTCAGCTCTCCTGTGTGGTGTAGTATATAGAGGATCTGTCAGCTCTCCTGTGTGGTGTAGTATATAGAGGATCTGTCAGCTCTCCTGTGTGGTGTAGTATATAGAGGATCTGTCACCTCTCCTGTGTGGTGTAGTATATAGAAGATCTGTCAGCTCTCCTGTGTGGTGTAGTATATAGAGGATCTGTCAGCTCTCCTGTGTGGTGTAGTATATAGAGGATGTGTCAGCTCTCCTTTGTGGTGTAGTATATAGAGGATGTGTCAGCTCTCCTATGTGGTGTAGTATATAGAGGATGTGTCAGCTCTCCTTTGTGGTGTAGTATATAGAGGATGTGTCGGCTCTCCTGTGTGGTGTAGTATATAGAGGATCTATCAGCTCTCCTGTGTGGTGTAGTATATAGAGGATCTGTCAGCTCTCCTGTGTGGTGCAGCATATAGAGGATCTGTCAGCTCTCCTGTGTGGTGTAGTATAAAGAGGATCTGTCAGCTCTCTCCTGTGTGGTGTAGTATATAGAGGATCTGTCAGCTCTCCTGTGTGGTGTAGTATATAGAGGATCTGTCAGCTCCCCTGTGTGGTGTAGTATATAGAGGATCTGTCAGCTCTCCTCTGTGGTGTAGTATATAGAGGATCTGTCAGCTCTCTCCTGTGTGGTGTAGTATATAGAGTATCTGTCAGATCTCTCCTGTGTGGTGTAGTATAGAGAGGATCTGTCAGCTCTCCTGTGTGGTGTAGCATATAGAGGATCTGTCGGCTCTCCTGTGTGGTGTAGTATATAGAGGATCTGTCTACTCTCCTGTGTGGTGTAGTATATAGAGGATGTGTCAGCTCCGCTGTGAGGTGTAGCATATAGAGGATGTGTCACCTCTCCTGTGTGGTGTAGTATATAGAGGATCTGTCAGCTCTCCCTTGTGGTGTAGTATATAGAGGATCTGTCAGCTCTCCTGTGTGGTGTAGTATATAGAGGATGTGTCAGCTCTCCTGTGTGGTGTAGTATATAGAGGATGTGTCAGCTCTCCTGTGTGGTGTGGTATATAGAGGATCTGTCAGCTCTCCTGTGTTGTGTAGTATATAGAGGATCTGTCAGCTCTCCTGTGTGGTGTAGTATATAGAGGATCTGTCAGCTCTCCTCTGTGGTGTAGTATATAGAGGATCTGTCAGCTCTCCTGTGTGGTGTAGTATATAGAGGATCTGTTAGCTCTCCTGTGTGGTGTAGTATATAGAGGATCTGTCAGCTCTCCTGTGTGGTGTAGTATATAGAGAATCTTTCAGCTCTCCTGTGTGGTGTAGTATATAGATGATCTGTCACCTCTCCATTGTGGTGTAGTATATAGAGGATCTGTCAGCTCTCCTGTGTGGTGTAGTATATAGAGGATCTGTCAGCTCTCCTGTGTGGTGTAGTATATAGAGGATCTGTCACCTCTCCTGTGTGGTGTAGTATATAGAGGATCTGTCACCTCTCCTGTGTGGTGTAGTATATAGAGGATCTGTCAGCTCTCCTGTGTGGTGTAGTATATAAAGGATGTGTCAGCTCTCCTTTGTGGTGTAGTATATAGAGGATCTGTCAGCTCTCCTGTGTGGTGTAGTATATAGAGGATCTGTCAGCTCTCCTGTGTGGTGTAGTATCTAGAGGATCTGTCAGCTCTCCTCTGTGGTGTAGAATATAGAGGATGAGCCAGCTCTCCTGTGTGGTGTAGTTGTTATGTTCTGCTACCAGAGCTAAGGAAAGAGAGGAGATCTGTCCCTACGATAGAACTCAGCTGAATCCCTACGATGTAACAGGGAACCTGATCCTGCGATCAGACCTGCTAAAGTCCTAAGCTAGTCTGTACGGATACCTATAGATGTGGGGAAGGAATCCCTACAAGTACTAAGGACTGGGAGGAAAATGGGACACCTCCTAACAGAAATAGTAGCAGACAGACGAACAAACAAAATATATAGAACATAGAGGTCCGAAGACCAAGCAAACTAACAGAGTTAGATACAGAGCACAGGCTAGCTAGAAAGTAGTTATACAATGAAGTCCAGCAATGCCAGAAGGGCGGAGCAGGATTAAATAGGCCAACAAGGTCATGTGACCAGCAAAGGAAAAAACCTAAGAGCAAGGTTCTAACAGTACCCCCCCTTCTAAGAGGATCCTCCGGATCCCCTAGGACCAGGCTTATCAGGAAATCTCCTGTGAAACGCTCTGATAAGTCTGGACGCGGAAACATCATCTGACCTCACCCAAGAGTTATCCTCGGGTCCGAAACCTTTCCAGGCCACAAGATACTGCAAACTACCTCTATACCGTCTAGAGTTAAGGATGCGAGAAATTTCATATTCCCCGTCCTCCACCACCGGAGGAACAGAGGCAGAGGCGTCACCATCCGACACAACAGCTTTTTTTAACAGAGAGACATGAAATACCGGATTAATTCTCCAGGAGGTAGGAACCTCCAACCTAACAGCAGATTGGTTGAAAACCTGAAGCACCTTAAAGGGCCCTACAAACTTGGGACCCAATTTCTTAGAAGGAATCCTCAACCGCAGATTCCTAGAGGACAACCAGACCATGTCACCAACAGCGAACAAAACCTCCTGTCGTTTCCTATCAAAGTAGTCTTTAGATTTTCTGTTGGCCTCCTGAAGATTACCACGCACATCCGTCCAAACTCTCTCCAAATCACCGGAAAAATTCTCCTCCTCAGGCACGGCAGATCCCAACTTGGAGAACGACCCAAACGACGGATGTCTCCCAGAACAACAAAAAAAAGGCGAACAACCAGCAGAAGAGGATGTATGATTGTTCAGAGCAAATTCAGCAAGTGGCAGAAACTCAGACCACCCCTCTTGATTGTCTGCCACAAAACAACGCAAGAACTGCTCAACATCCTGGTTTTTCCTTTCTGTCTGGCCATTAGATTCAGGATGATATCCGGACGAGAACGACAAATGAACTCCAGACCTGTCACAAAAGGCACGCCAAAAACGAGCCACGAACTGAGGACCCCTATCAGAAACAATGTCAGTAGGAACGCCATGAAGTCTGACAATTTCCTTGACAAAGGCCTTAGCGAGAGTTTTAGCGCAGGGCAGTTTGACGAAGGGAACCAAGTGACACATCTTGCTAAAACGGTCCACGACCACCCAGATGACAGTACAACCCTCAGAGGGGGGAAGGTCAGTTATAAAGTCCATAGCCAAATGTGTCCAAGGAGCACTGGGAACCTCCAAAGGACAAAGCAACCCCGCAGCAGGAGTATGTGAGGACTTAGATCTAGCACATATAGTACATTGACGCACCCACTTAATGACTTCCTTCTGCCATCCAGGCCACCAAAAACTGCGACCCACCAGTCTCTTGGTCTCAGAGATTCCGGGATGACCTGCCAACCGAGATTCGTGACACTCAACAAACAAATCTCTCCTAAAGGTCCCAGGCACAAACAACCTCCCATGAGGAGTGTTAGATGGGGCATTCTCCTGTGCTTTAAGAATCTCATCTTCCAAAACGGAGTCCAAAGCAGCTATCACAACACCTTCTTGTAAAATGTTCTCCTCTTTCTCAGCACCGACTATGGGAGAAAAACTGCGAGACAAGGCATCCGCCTTAACATTCTTAGTACCAGGGATGTAAGTAACGGAGAAATTAAACCGCGAGAAAAACAGTGCCCACCTAGCCTGACGGGCATTCAGGCGCTTGGCAGCATCAAGATATATCAGATTTTTATGATCCGTAAGAACCTGAACGGGAAATTCCGCACCTTCCAAGAAGTGGCGCCAGTGTTCAAATCCTCTGCTATGTCAGTTTCTGGTTATGAGAATGTGTGTACTAACACTGTTAGAACCTTGCTCTTAGGTTTTTTCCTTTGCTGGTCACATGACCTTGTTGGCCTATTTAATCCTGCTCCGCCCTTCTGGCTTGGCTGGACTTACTGTTATGTTCTGCTACCAGAGCTAAGGAAAGAGAGGAGATCTGTCCCTACGATAGAACTCAGCTGAATCCCTACGATGTAACAGGGAACCTGATCCTGCGATCAGACCTGCTAAAGTCCTAAGCTAGTCTGTACGGAGACCTATAGATGTGGGGAAGGAATCCCTACAAGTACTAAGGACTGGGAGGAAAATGGGACACCTCCTAACAGAAATAGTAGCAGACAGACGAACAAACAAAATATATAGAACATAGAGGTCCGAAGACCAAGCAAACTAACAGAGTTAGATACAGAGCACAGGCTAGCTAGAAAGTAGTTATACAATGAAGTCCAGCAAAGCCAGAAGGGCGGAGCAGGATTAAATAGGCCAACAAGGTCATGTGACCAGCAAAGGAAAAAACATAAGAGCAAGGTTCTAACAGTAGTATATAGAGGATGTGTCAGCTCTCCTGTGTGGTGTAGTATATAGAGGATCTGTCAGCTCTCCTGTGTGGTGTAGTATCTAGAGGATCTGTCAGCTCTCCTGTGTGGTGTAGTGTATAGAGGATGTGTCAGCTCTCCTTTGTGGTGTAGTATATAGAGGATGTGTCGGCTCTCCTGTGTGGTGTAGTATATAGAGGATGTGTCAGCTCTCCTGTGTGGTGTAGTATATAGAGGATCTGTCAGCTCTCCTGTGTGGTGTTGTATATAGAGGATCTGTCAGCTCTCCTATGTGGTGTAGTATATAGAGGATGAGCCAGCTCTCCTGTGTGGTGTAGTATATAGAGAATGTGTCAGCTCTCCTTTGTGGTGTAGTATATAGAGGATGTGTCGGCTCCCCTGTGTGGTGTAGTATATAGAGGATCTGTCAGTTCTCCTGTGTGGTGTAGTATATAGAGGATGTGTCAGCTCTCCTGTGTGGTGTAGTATATAGAGGATCTGCTCTCCTGTGTGGTGTAGTATATAGAGGATCTGTCAGCTCTCCTGTGAGGTGTAGTATATAGAGGATCTATCAGCTCTGCTGTGTGTTGTAGTATATAGAGGATCTGTCAGCTCTCCTGTGTGGTGTAGTATATAGAGGATGTGTCAGCTCTCCTGTGTGGTGTAGTATATAGAGGATCTGTCAGTTCTCCTGTGTGGTGTAGTATATAGAGGATCTGTCAGCTCTCCTGTGTGGTGTAGTATATAGAGGATCTGTCAGCTCTCCTGTGTGGTGTAGTATGTAGAGGATCTGTCAGCTCTGCTGTGTGGTGTAGTATATAGAGGATGTGTCAGCTCTCCTGTGTGGTGTAGTATATAGAGGATGTGTCAGCTCTCCTGTGTGGTGTAGTATATAGAGGATGTGTCAGCTCTCCTGTGTGGTATAGTATATAGAGGATCTGTCAGCTCTCCTGTGTGGTGTAGTATATAGAGGATTTGTCAGCTCTCCTGTGTGGTGTAGTATATAGAGGATCTGTCAGCTCTCCTGTGTGGTATAGTATATAGAGGATCTATCAGCTCTCCTGTGTGGTGTAGTATATAGAGGATCTGTCAGCTCCCCTGTGTGGTGTAGTATATAGAGGATGTGTCAGCTCTCCTGTGTGGTGTAGTATATAGAGGATGTGTCAGCTCTCCTGTGTGGTGCAGTATATAGAGGATGTGTCAGCTCTCCTGTGTGGTGTAGTATATAGAAGATCTGTCAGCTCTCCTGTGTGGTGTAGTATATAGAGGATCTGTCAGCTCTCCTGTGTGGTGTAGTATATAGGGGATCTGTCAGCTCTCCTGTGTGGTGTAGTATATAGAGGATGTGTCAGCTCTCCTGTATAGTGTAGTATATAGAGGATCTGTCAGCTCCCCTGTGTGGTGTAGTATACACAGGACCTGTCAGCTCTCCTGTGTGGTGTAGTATATAGAGGATCTGTCAGCTCCCCTGTGTGGTGTAGTTTATAGAGGACCTGTCAGCTCTCCTGTGTGGTGTAGTATATAGAGGATGTGTCAGCTCTCCTGTGTGGTGTAGTTTATAGAGGATCTATTAGCTCCCCCGTGTGGTGTAGTTTATAGAGGATCTGTCAGCTCTCCTGTGTTGTGTAGTATACAGAGGATCTGTCGGCTCTCCTGTGTGGTGTAGTATATAGAGGATCTGTCAGCTCTCCTGTGTGGTGTAGTATATAGAGGATGTGTCAGCTCTCCTGTGTGGTGTAGTATATAGAAGATCTGTCAGCACTCCTGTGTGGTGTAGTATGTAGAGGATGTGTCAGCTCTCCTGTGTGGTATAGTATATAGAGGATCTGTCAGCTCTCCTGTGTGGTGTAGTATATAGAGGATGTGTCAGTCCTCCTGTGTGTTGTAGTATATAGAGGATCTGTCAGCTCTCCTGTGTGGTGTAGTATATAGAGGATGTGTCAGCTCTCCTATGTGGTGTAGTATATGGAGTATCTGTCAGCTCTCCTGTGTGGTGTAGTATGTAGAGGATCTGACAGCTCTGCTGTGGTGTAGTATATAGAGGATTTGTCAGCTCTCCTGTGTGGTGTAGTATATAGAGGATCTGTCAGCTCTCCTGTGTGGTGTAGTATATAGAGGATCTATCAGCTCTCCTGTGTGGTGTAGTATATAGAGGATGTGTCAGCTCCCCTGTGTGGTGTAGTATATAGAGGATGTGTCAGCTCTCCTGTGTGGTGTAGTATATAGAGGATCTGTCAGCTCTCCTGTGTGGTGTAGTATATAGAGTGTAGCACCCTGAGGATTCGGCTGCTACAGGGGTATTGCACCTCAACCCAGAGGTGTGATATTCCACTCCCGGGTAAGGATGGAGTGTGGAACTGAGCTCGGTAGGCTGCATGCACTACACACATCCCATTTCCGGGGAACAGGCCGACGGTACTCCCACTTAGAAATGTGCAGGTACGACCGAGTCTGTTCCTGGCTGGAGTGGGAGGGGGGTGGTACATCCCAAGTAGTGTAGGGGCAGATAGGGGGAGCAGCCTGGGTAAAGATAGGAGCTCATTGGGTGCTGGTCACCTGAGCTCACACATAGAGGGTGTATATAAGGTGGGCACCATCAAAGAACAGGGTCAGTCAGCCACAGTCAGTCAGGCTGTGAGTCTTTGCAGAGAGAAGTCAGAGGAGCAGAGAAGCCCCAGAGAGAGAGAGAGTAGAAAGTAAGAGAGACCCAGAGGGGGAAGCAGAAGAGAGGACTCTGAGACCCCAAATCCAATCCACGGGTGAAGAGTCGGCATCAGGGTACCGGAACCCAAGCTGGTGGGGGCAAAAACACACCCCAGCCAGAGACCGGAGGCCGTGGGCAGCGTCTGCCACGGCCACCCACCACATCCACCACGAAGGCATACCACGTGGAGGGTCAGGGAACCCAAGGCCAAGGGTCTCCCAACAGAAGGCCCGAGGGAGCTGGACCTGGGTGGATCACTAGTGGGGACGGCCAGAGAAAGGACAGAAGGAGAGCTCAGGGTCACGCTCCGGACTCGCTTGGGGGTTGGCTGAATCCAGGACCTGGTGGATGCAGCACGGCTCGGGAGGTCACTTGAAGCTGGAGTGACCGGAACATCAGCAGTGAGTAAATACCCTAAACTGCATAACCCGACTCTGTCTTCCTTTAACACCTATGCTGCACCACCACAACCCCCATCCTCTGCACCTGACCCCCTGAGGCTATACCCCACCCGTTGGGGGTTATACCATCAATAGCTGCACCAACACCATCAGCCTCAGCGGACCCTGCTGCAGCGGCGGCAATAGTGACCGCAATACAACGGGTGGCGTAGTCGACATTAAGAACTTAATAACATCTGTAGGACTGCCACATACAACTGAGTTTGACACCCTGGGCACGGACCGGGTCACAGCCACTCGGAAGACTACAACTCCCATCTGATCCGGCTCTGGATATTCCCCCTAAAGAATATGGCCCAGGGGGCGCGTCAACTTTGGCGTAGTCGGCAGGATTACGTGCCCGCAACACCCGGGTACTGCGTGCCTGAAGAAAAGAACGAGTTTACCTCAAAAAGAAGTCTCCTGCCGGTTCCGGAGGGTCCCCGCCATCGGACCCCATCACCAGTCGATTCCTGCCGGTTGTCCGCCATTAACAGCTTTTTCCCGCCATCTGCAGGGTTTCCCGCCACTGGGAAGCGATTCCCGCCATTTCCAAAGGTTTCCCGCCTTGGAAGAGCGGACGCCATTATGGGCGTGCCAGAGGGTGGTGAGAGGCCACCTCCCATCGTGGGCCAGGACCGAAAATGGCGCCAAAAGTGGAAACCGCCCCCACCAACAGAGACTGTGATGCTAGAGGTGTCTGTCAGCGTGAAAGAACTGCCCCTGGAGCTGACAGTCACCAAGTGGCCCCGGGACCGCCCTCGGGGTGGGAGGAGACGAAAGGAGAGAGAAAAGATGGGTGCCGCCTGGAGCAGTCTAGAGCGAGCGCACCCGGAGGCAAGAAGCCTGGAGAAGAGTATCGGAGGAGCTTACCCGGAGATGGCGAGAAAGCAGAGCAGCACCGGCCCGCTGGCCAGGAGCCTGCTGGAGACGACTGTAGGAGAGCAGAGCAGCACCGACCCGTTGGTCAGGAGCCTGCTGGAAACAACGACCCCACTAGGCCTAGTGGAGGTCCTAGCACAGCTCCCCCGAGACCGGGAGTGTGCACAGACCGCTCTGGAGGGCCTCGCAAGGAGGATGGCCCGGGTGCAGCGAGAGACGTTGGCGGAGTGGAGCCGTGAGATGGCCCAGCAGACCGAGACCTGTCAGCGGAGCACGCCACCCGAGACGAGGAGACAGACCGCCTCTGAGGATGGCGCGGGAGGATTGAAGGCCGGAGACGGCGCCGAGAAGGGAGCCGAACGAGTGGAGGCAGGTAAAGGGGACGTCTATACCCCAGACCGGGAAACCGCGTACCTGCCCCAGCTCCCCGTCGCAGAGCCCGAAGTCTATCCTGCCGTGCCCGTCGCTGCAACGTCACCGCCGCAGACTAGGCCTCAAACGGGAGCCGCGACCCCTGTGACGTCACACGCCTCGACCCCGAGCGTGACCAAGCAGGAAGTACCACCAGCCTGGTCGCAAGGCCTAGTACCCCCGGGCGCCGCAATACCAACAGCGCCCCCTACCTCCGCGGAGCCCCCGGCCTGGTCGCAGGGCCAAGTAGCCCAGGGCGCCGCCGTCCTTACGGTGCCCTTCACCTTCCAGATACCCCAGGCCTGGCCGCAAGGCCCGGGCAACCCGGGCGCTAACACCACCGCGCCCATAAGACCAAGAGTGCCGCATCTGGGAGAGAGACCCCTGGATGAACCCCTGATCCCGGCTCCAAAGCCCGTAAAGAGGATCTCGCCCCCGCTAGCGGAAGCACAGTTTGAGTGGGACCCCACCGGAGAAGATCTTATGGGATTCACTCAAGAGACTCGGGCAGCTGCAGCGGAGCGTGCTGAGTGCTGCCGCCAGCAGCTCGAGGACTTCGAGAGGGAGCGGAGAGAGAGGCGGGTCCGGGAACAGCAAGCTCAAATAAGGAGCGCGGAGCAGAAGAGTCGGGCCAGGAGAGACCCCCGTGCAGCGCATAGTCCCCGCACCACCGGGACTGTGATTAAGTTTAACCTGCAGCATGGGTGGGGCTTCATCCGAGACCACCACACTCTAGGCGACGTCTTCGTAACCAGGAGAGACGTTGAGTCCCACCTACCGGAGGGACACAGAGGTCGTGACCTTTACATCGGGGACGAGGTCACCTTCACCCGGCACAAGTGTGCCAAAGGTCCCTACGCCCTCCATGTGCATCGCCTGACGGAGGAAGAGCTGCGGTGTGAGGAGGAAGAACAAGAGGACCCGGACGGGTCTGAAACTAGAGCCAAAGGTAACCAAAAAGCAAGAGCAGGAGGACGCCGTCGCTAAGGACAGCGAAGCAGAAGCTGTATATAGTTGCCCGTCGGGGCACAGTAAATTGAAACCGTGAACTGAAACTGTTGTTGCTAATATAGTCCCCGTTGGGACCAGCAAGTGTGAACTGTTTACCCGTTGTTCCCTTAATTCCCACTGACCGAGGACTGAGAGCGGTCATTCCTCCCCAATACCTGGCCGAGGACTGAGAGCGGCCATAATCCCTGTATATAGTTGCGCGTCCTAAAGCGCCCCCTACCGGTTTTATAGGAAAGCCAGTTTTCCAGAGAGACTGTCGCACTTTACCCGGTCACACGTTGCACAGTGACCGGAGGAGGAGCCAGAGGCGACGAGAATGTTTTAATATTGAAATATATATATATAATGTTTTTATATGTTTTATATGTTTATGCAAAAAGTTGTATGTTTTTGGTGTTATGTCTTACAGCCCGAGGACGTGCTGTGATTTACCAGGGGGGAATGTAGCACCCTGAGGATTCGGCTGCTACAGGGGTATTGCACCTCAACCCAGAGGTGTGATATTCCACTCCCGGGTAAGGATGGAGTGTGGAACTGAGCTCGGTAGGCTGCATGCACTACACACATCCCATTTCCGGGGAACAGGCCGACGGTACTCCCACTTAGAAATGTGCAGGTACGACCGAGTCTGTTCCTGGCTGGAGTGGGAGGGGGGTGGTACATCCCAAGTAGTGTAGGGGCAGATAGGGGGAGCAGCCTGGGTAAAGATAGGAGCTCATTGGGTGCTGGTCACCTGAGCTCACACATAGAGGGTGTATATAAGGTGGGCACCATCAAAGAACAGGGTCAGTCAGCCACAGTCAGTCAGGCTGTGAGTCTTTGCAGAGAGAAGTCAGAGGAGCAGAGAAGCCCCAGAGAGAGAGAGAGGAGAAAGTAAGAGAGACCCAGAGGGGGAAGCAGAAGAGAGGACTCTGAGACCCCAAATCCAATCCACGGGTGAAGAGTCGGCATCAGGGTACCGGAACCCAAGCTGGTGGGGGCAAAAACACACCCCAGCCAGAGACCAGAGGCCGTGGGCAGCGTCTGCCACGGCCACCCACCACATCCACCACGAAGGCATACCACGTGGAGGGTCAGGGAACCCAAGGCCAAGGGTCTCCCAACAGAAGGCCCGAGGGAGCTGGACCTGGGTGGATCACTAGTGGGGACGGCCAGAGAAAGGACAGAAGGAGAGCTCAGGGTCACGCTCCGGACTCGCTTGGGGGTTGGCTGAATCCAGGACCTGGTGGATGCAGCACGGCTCGGGAGGTCACTTGAAGCTGGAGTGACCGGAACATCAGCAGTGAGTAAATACCCTAAACTGCATAACCCGACTCTGTCTTCCTTTAACACCTATGCTGCACCACCACAACCCCCATCCTCTGCACCTGACCCCCTGAGGCTATACCCCACCCGTTGGGGGTTATACCATCAATAGCTGCACCAACACCATCAGCCTCAGCGGACCCTGCTGCAGCGGTGGCCATAGTGACCGCAATACAACTGGTGGCGTAGTCGACATTAAGAACTTAATAACATCTGTAGGACTGCCACATACAACTGAGTTTGACACCCTGGGCACGGACCGGGACACAGCCACTCGGAAGACTACAACTCCCATCTGATCCGGCTCCGGATATTCCCCCTAAAGAATATGGCCCAGGGGGCGCGTCATAGAGGATGTGTCAGCTCTCCTGTGTGGTGTAGTATATAGAGGATCTGTCAGCTCTCCTGTGTGGTGTAGTATATAGAGGATGTGTCAGCTCTCCTGTGTGGTGTAGTATATAGAGGATCTGTCAGCTCTCCTGTGTGGTGTAGTATATAGAGGATCTGTCAGCTCTCCTGTGTGGTGTAGTATATTGAGGATCTGTCAGCTCTCCTGTGTGGTGTAGTATATAGAGGATGTGTCAGCTCTCCTGTATAGTGTAGTATATAGAGGATCTGTTAGCTCCCCTGTGTGGTGTAGTATACACAGGACCTGTCAGCTCTCCTGTGTGGTGTAGTACATAGAGGATCTGTCAGCTCCCCTGTGTGGTGTAGTATATAGAGGATCTGTCAGCTCTCCTGTGTGGTGTAGTATATAGAGGATCTGTCAGCTCTCCTGTGTGGTGTAGTATATAAAGTATGTGTCAGCTCTCCTGTGTGGTGTAGTTTATAGAGGATCTATCAGCTCCCCCGTGTGGTGTAGTTTATAGAGGATCTGTCAGCTCTCCTGTGTGGTGTAGTATATAGAGGATCTGTCGGCTCTCCTGTGCGGTGTAGTATATAGAGGATCTGTCAGCTCTCCTGTGTGGTGTAGTATATAGAGGATGTGTCAGCTCTCCTGTGTGGTGTAGTATATAGAAGATCTGTCAGCACTCCTGTGTGGTGTAGTATATAGAGAATGTGTCAGCTCTCCTGTGTGGTGTCGTATATAGAGGATCTGTCAACTCTCCTGTGTGGTGTAGTATATAGAGGATCTGTCAGCTCTCCTGTGTGGTGTAGTATATAGAGGATGTGTCAGCTCTCCTGTGTGGTGTAGTATATAGATGATCTGTCAGCTCTCCTGTGTGGTGTAGTATATAGAGGATGTGTCAGCTCTCCTGTGTGGTGTAGTATATAGAGGATGTGTCAGCTCTCCTGTGTGGTATAGTATATAGAGGATCTGTCAGCTCTCCTGTGTGGTGTAGTATATAGAGGATCTGTCAGCTCTCCTGTGTGGTGTAGTATATAGAGGATCTGTCAGGTCTCCTGTGTGGTGTAGTATATAGAGGATGTGTCAGTCCTCCTGTGTGGTGTAGTATATAGAGGATATGTCAGCTCTCCTGTGTGGTGTAGAATATAGAGGATCTATCAGCTCTCCTGTGTGGTGTAGTATATAGAGGATGTGTCAGCTCTCCTGTGTGGTGTAGTATATAGATGATCTGTCAGCTCTCCTGTGTGGTGTAGTATATAGAGGATGTGTCGGCTCTCCTGTGTGGTGTAGTATATAGAGGATGTGTCAGCTCTGCTGTGTGGTGTAGTATATAGAGGATCTGTCCTGTGTGGTGTAGTATATAGAGGATCTGTCAGATCTCCTGTGTGGTGTAGTATATAGAGGATCTGTCAGCTCTCCTGTGTGGTGTAATATATAGAGGATGTGTCAGCTCTGCTGTGTGGTGTAGTATATAGAGGATCTGTCAGCTCTCCTCTGTGGTGTAGTATATAGAGGATATGTCAGCTCTCCTGTCTGGTGTAGCATATAGAGGATGTGTCAGCTCTCCTGTGTGGTGTAGTACATAGAGGATCTGTCAGCTCTCCTGTGTGGTGTAGTATATAGAGGATATGTCAGCTCTCCTGTCTGGTGTAGCATATAGAGGATGTGTCAGCTCTCCTGTGTGGTGTAGTATATAGAGGATGTGTCAGCTCTCCTGTGTGGTGTAGTATATATAGGATCTGTCAGCTCTCCTGTGTGGTGTAGTATGTAGAGGATCTGTCCTGTGTGGTGTAGTATATAGAGGATGTGTCAGCTCTCCTGTGTGGTGTAGTATATAGAGGATGTGTCAGCTCTCCTGTGTGGTGTAGTATATAGAGGATGTGTCAGCTCTCCTGTGTGGTGTAGTATATAGAGGATGTGTCAGCTCTCCTGTGTGGTGTAGTATATAGAGGATGTGTCAGCTCTCCTGTGTGGTGCAGTATATAGAGGATGTGTCAGCTCTCCTGTGTGGTGTAGTATATAGAGGATGTGTCTGCTCTCCTGTGTGGTGTAATATATAGAGGATGTGTCAGCTCTCTTGTGTGGTGTAGTATATAGAGGATGTGTCAGCTCTCCTGTGTTGTGTAGTATATAGAGGATGTGTCAGCTCTCCTGTGTGGTGTAGTATATATAGGATCTCTCAGCTCTCCTGTGTGGTGTAGTATATAGAGGATGTGTCAGCTCCGCTGTGTGGTGTAGTATATAGAGGATCTGTCAGCTCTACTGTGTGGTGTAGTATATAGAGGATGTGTCGGCTCTCCTGTGTGGTGTAGTATATAGAGGATGTGTCAGCTCTCCTGTGTGGTGTAGTATATAGAGGATGTGTCACCTCTCCTGTGTGGTGTAGTATATAGAGGATCTGTCAGCTCTCCTGTGTGGTGTAGTATATAGAGGATCTGTCAGCTCTCCTGTGAGGTGTAGTATATAGAGGATCTGTCAGCTCTCCTGTGTGGTGTAGTATATAGAGGATGTGTCAGCTCTCCTGTGTGGTGTAATATATAGAGGATGTGTCAGCTCTCCTGTGTGGTGTAGTATATAGAGGATCTGTCAGCTCTCCTGTGTGGTGTAGTATATAGAGGATCTGTCAGCTCTCCTGTGTGGTGTAGTATATAGAGGATGTGTCAGCTCTCCTGTGTGGTGCAGCATATAGAGGATGTGTCAGCTCTCCTGTGTGGTGTAATATATAGAGGATGTGTCAGCTCTCCTGTGTGGTGTAGTATATAGAGGATGTGTCGGCTCTCCTGTGTGGTGTAGTATATAGAGGATGTGTCAGCTCTCCTGTGTGATGTAGTATATAGAGGATCTGTCAGTTCTCCTGTGTGGTGTAGTATATAGAGGATGTGTCAGCTCTCCTGTGTGATGTAGTATATAGAGGATCTGTCAGTTCTCCTGTGTGGTGTAGTATATAGAGGATCTGTCAGCTCTCCATTGTGGTGTAGTATATAGAGGTTCTGTCAGCTCTCCTGTGTGGTGTAGTATATAGAGGATCTGTCAGCTCTCCTGTGTGGTGTAGTATATAGAGGATCTGTCAGCTCTCCTGTGTGGTGTAGTATATAGAGGATCGGTCAGCTTTCCTGTGTGGTGTAGTATATAGAGGATGTGTCAGCTCTCCTGTGTGGTGCAGTATATAGAGGATGTGTCAGCTCTCCTGTGTGGTGTAGTATATAGAGGATGTGTCAGCTCTCCTGTGTGGTGTAGTATATAGAGGATGTGTCAGCTCTCCTGTGTGGTGCAGTATATAGAGGATGTGTCAGCTCTCCTGTGGTGTAGTATATAGAGAATCTGTCAGCTCTCCTGTGTGGTGTAGTATATAGAGGATGTGTCAGCTCTCCTGTGGTGTAGTATATAGAGAATCTGTCAGCTCTCCTGTGTGGTGTAGTATATACAGGATGTGTCAGCTCTCCTGTGTGGTGTAGTATATAGAGGATGTGTCAGCTCTCCTCTGTGGTGTAGTATATAGAGGATATGTCAGCTCTCCTGTCTGGTGTAGCATATAGAGGATGTGTCAGCTCTCCTTTGTGGTGTAGTATATAGAGGATCTGTCAGCTCTCCTGTGTGATGTAGTATATAGAGGATCTGTCAGCTCTGCTGTGTGGTGTAGTATATAGAGGATGTGTCAGCTCTCCTGTGTGGTGTAGTATATAGAGGATGTGTCAGCTCTCCTGTGTGGTGTAGTATGTAGAGAATGTGTCAGCTCCGCTGTGTGGTGTAGTATATAGAGGATGTGTCAGCTCTCCTGTGTGGTGTAGTTTATAGAGGATCTATCAGCTCCCCCGTGTGGTGTAGTTTATAGAGGATCTGTCAGCTCTCCTGTGTTGTGTAGTATACAGAGGATCTGTCGGCTCTCCTGTGTGGTGTAGTATATAGAGGATCTGTCAGCTCTCCTGTGTGGAGTAGTATATAGAGGATGTGTCAGCTCTCCTGTGTGGTGTAGTATATAGAAGATCTGTCAGCACTCCTGTGTGGTGTAGTATGTAGAGGATGTGTCAGTTCTCCTGTGTGGTATAGTATATAGAGGATCTGTCAGCTCTCCTGTGTGGTGTAGTATATAGAGGATCTGTCAGCTCTCCTGTGTGGTGTAGTATATAGAGGATGTGTCAGTCCTCCTGTGTGTTGTAGTATATAGAGGATCTGTCAGCTCTCCTGTGTGGTGTAGTATATAGAAGATGTGTCAGCTCTCCTGTGTGGTGTAGTATATAGAGGATCTGTCAGCTCTCCTGTGTGGTGTAGTATGTAGAGGATCTGTCAGCTCTGCTGTGGTGTAGTATATAGAGGATTTGTCAGCTCTCCTGTATGGTGTAGTATATAGAGGATCTGTCAGCTCTCCTGTGTGGTGTAGTATATAGAGGATCTATCAGCTCTCCTGTGTGGTGTAGTATATAGAGGATGTGTCAGCTCTCCTGTGTGGTGTAGTATATAGAGGATCTGTCAGCTCTCCTGTGTGGTGTAGTATATAGAGGATGTGTCAGCTCTCCTGTGTGGTGTAGTATATAGAGGATCTGTCAGCTCTCCTGTGTGGTGTAGTATATAGAGGATGTGTCAGCTCTCCTGTGTGGTGTAGTATATAGAGGATCTGTCAGCTCTCCTGTGTGGTGTAGTATATAGAGGATCTGTCAGCTCTCCTGTGTGGTGTAGTATATTGAGGATCTGTCAGCTCTCCTGTGTGGTGTAGTATATAGAGGATGTGTCAGCTCTCCTGTATAGTGTAGTATATAGAGGATCTGTTAGCTCCCCTGTGTGGTGTAGTATACACAGGACCTGTCAGCTCTCCTGTGTGGTGTAGTACATAGAGGATCTGTCAGCTCCCCTGTGTGGTGTAGTATATAGAGGATCTGTCAGCTCTCCTGTGTGGTGTAGTATATAGAGGATCTGTCAGCTCTCCTGTGTGGTGTAGTATATAGAGGATCTGTCAGCTCTCCTGTGTGGTGTAGTTTATAGAGGATCTATCAGCTCCCCCGTGTGGTGTAGTTTATAGAGGATCTGTCAGCTCTCCTGTGTGGTGTAGTATATAGAGGATCTGTCGGCTCTCCTGTGCGGTGTAGTATATAGAGGATCTGTCAGCTCTCCTGTGTGGTGTAGTATATAGAGGATGTGTCAGCTCTCCTGTGTGGTGTAGTATATAGAAGATCTGTCAGCACTCCTGTGTGGTGTAGTATATAGAGAATGTGTCAGCTCTCCTGTGTGGTGTCGTATATAGAGGATCTGTCAACTCTCCTGTGTGGTGTAGTATATAGAGGATCTGTCAGCTCTCCTGTGTGGTGTAGTATATAGAGGATGTGTCAGCTCTCCTGTGTGGTGTAGTATATAGAGGATCTGTCAGCTCTCCTGTGTGGTGTAGTATATAGAGGATGTGTCAGCTCTCCTGTGTGGTGTAGTATATAGAGGATGTGTCAGCTCTCCTGTGTGGTATAGTATATAGAGGATCTGTCAGCTCTCCTGTGTGGTGTAGTATATAGAGGATCTGTCAGCTCTCCTGTGTGGTGTAGTATATAGAGGATCTGTCAGGTCTCCTGTGTGGTGTAGTATATAGAGGATGTGTCAGTCCTCCTGTGTGGTGTAGTATATAGAGGATATGTCAGCTCTCCTGTGTGGTGTAGTATATAGAGGATCTGTCAGCTATCCTGTGTGGTGTAGTATATAGAGGATGTGTCAGCTCTCCTGTGTGGTGTAGTATATAGAGGATCTGTCAGCTCTCCTGTGTGGTGTAGTATATAGAGGATGTGTCAGCTCTCCTGTGTGGTGTAGTATATAGAGGATGTGTCAGCTCTCCTGTGTGGTATAGTATATAGAGGATCTGTCAGCTCTCCTGTGTGGTGTAGTATATAGAGGATCTGTCAGCTCTCCTGTGTGGTGTAGTATATAGAGGATCTGTCAGGTCTCCTGTGTGGTGTAGTATATAGAGGATGTGTCAGTCCTCCTGTGTGGTGTAGTATATAGAGGATATGTCAGCTCTCCTGTGTGGTGTAGTATATAGAGGATCTATCAGCTCTCCTGTGTGGTGTAGTATATAGATGATCTGTCAGTTCTCCTGTGTGGTGTAGTATATAGAGGATGTGTCGGCTCTCCTGTGTGGTGTAGTATATAGAGGATCTGTCAGCTCTCCTGTGTGGTGTAGTATATAGAGGATCTGTCCTGTGTGGTGTAGTATATAGAGGATCTGTCAGATCTCCTGTGTGGTGTAGTATATAGAGGATCTGTCAGCTCTCCTGTGTGGTGTAGTATATAGAGGATGTGTCGCCTCTCCTGTGTGGTGTAGTATATAGAGGATCTGTCAGCTCTCCTGTGTGGTGTAGTATATAGAGGATCTGTCAGCTCTCCTGTGTGGTGTAGTATATAGAGGATGTGTCGGCTCTCCTGTGTGGTGTAGTATATAGAGGATGTGTCAGCTCTCCTGTGTGGTGTAGTATATAGAGGATGTGTCAGCTCTCCTGTGTGGTGTAGTATATAGAGGATGTGTCAGCACTCCTGTGTGGTGTAATATATAGAGGATGTGTCAGCTCTGCTGTGTGGTGTAGTATATAGAGGATCTGTCAGCTCTCCTCTGTGGTGTAGTATATAGAGGATATGTCAGCTCTCCTGTCTGGTGTAGCATATAGAGGATGTGTCAGCTCTCCTGTGTGGTGTAGTACATAGAGGATCTGTCAGCTCTCCTGTGTGGTGTAGTATATAGAGGATATGTCAGCTCTCCTGTCTGGTGTAGCATATAGAGGATGTGTCAGCTCTCCTGTGTGGTGTAGTATATAGAGGATCTGTCAGCTCTCCTGTGTGGTGTAGTATATAGAGGATCTGTCTACTCTCCTGTGTGGTGTAGTATATAGAGGATGTGTCAGCTCCGCTGTGTGGTGTAGCATATAGAGGATGTGTCACCTCTCCTGTGTGGTGTAGTATATAGAGGATCTGTCAGCTCTCCTGTGTGGTGTAGTATATAGAGGATCTGTCAGCTCTCCTGTGTGGTGTAGTATATAGAGGATGTGTCAGCTCTCCTGTGTGGTGTAGTATATAGAGGATGTGTCAGCTCTCCTGTGTGGTGTGGTATATAGAGGATCTGTCAGCTCTCCTGTGTTGTGTAGTATATAGAGGATCTGTCAGCTCTCCTGTGTGGTGTAGTATATAGAGGATCTGTCAGCTCTCCTGTGTGGTGTAGTATATAGAGGATCTGTCAGCTCTCCTGTGTGGTGTAGTATATAGAGGATCTGTCAGCTCTCCTGTGTGGTGTAGTATATAGAGGATCTGTCAGCTCTCCTGTGTGGTGTAGTATATAGAGAATCTTTCAGCTCTCCTGTGTGGTGTAGTATATAGATGATCTGTCACCTCTCCCTTGTGGTGTAGTATATAGAGGATCTGTCAGCTCTCCTCTGTGGTGTAGTATATAGAGGATATGTCAGCTCTCCTGTCTGGTGTAGCATATAGAGGATGTGTCAGCTCTCCTGTGTGGTGTAGTACATAGAGGATCTGTCAGCTCTCCTGTGTGGTGTAGTATATAGAGGATATGTCAGCTCTCCTGTCTGGTGTAGCATATAGAGGATGTGTCAGCTCTCCTGTGTGGTGTAGTATATAGAGGATCTGTCAGCTCTCCTGTGTGGTGTAGTATATAGAGGATCTGTCTACTCTCCTGTGTGGTGTAGTATATAGAGGATGTGTCAGCTCCGCTGTGTGGTGTAGCATATAGAGGATGTGTCACCTCTCCTGTGTGGTGTAGTATATAGAGGATCTGTCAGCTCTCCTGTGTGGTGTAGTATATAGAGGATCTGTCAGCTCTCCTGTGTGGTGTAGTATATAGAGGATGTGTCAGCTCTCCTGTGTGGTGTAGTATATAGAGGATGTGTCAGCTCTCCTGTGTGGTGTGGTATATAGAGGATCTGTCAGCTCTCCTGTGTTGTGTAGTATATAGAGGATCTGTCAGCTCTCCTGTGTGGTGTAGTATATAGAGGATCTGTCAGCTCTCCTGTGTGGTGTAGTATATAGAGGATCTGTCAGCTCTCCTGTGTGGTGTAGTATATAGAGGATCTGTCAGCTCTCCTGTGTGGTGTAGTATATAGAGGATCTGTCAGCTCTCCTGTGTGGTGTAGTATATAGAGAATCTTTCAGCTCTCCTGTGTGGTGTAGTATATAGATGATCTGTCACCTCTCCCTTGTGGTGTAGTATATAGAGGATCTGTCAGCTCTCCTGTGTGGTGTAGTATATAGAGGACCTGTCAGCTCTCCTGTGTGGTGTAGTATATAGAGGACCTGTCAGCTCTCCTGTGTGGTGTAGTATATAGAGGATGTGTCAGCTCTCCTGTGTGGTGTAGTATATAGAGGATCTGTCAGCTCCCCTGTGTGGTGTAGTATATAGAGGATCTGTCAGCTCTCCTGTGTGGTGTAGTATATAGAGGATCTGTCAGCTCTCCTGTGTGGTGTAGTTTATAGAGGACCTGTCAGCTCTCCTGTGTGGTGTAGTATATAGAGGATGTGTCAGCTCTCCTTTGTGGTGTAGTATATAGAGGATGTGTCAGCTCTCCTATGTGGTGTAGTATATAGAGGATCTGTCAGCTCTCCTGTGTGGTGTAGTATATAGAGGATCTGTCAGCTCTCCTGTGTGGTGTAGTATCTAGAGGATCTGTCAGCTCTCCTCTGTGGTGTAGAATATAGAGGATGAGCCAGCTCTCCTGTGTGGTGTAGTATATAGAGGATGTGTCAGCTCTCCTGTGTGGTGTAGTATATAGAGGATCTGTCAGCTCTCCTGTGTGGTGTAGTGTATAGAGGATGTGTCAGCTCTCCTTTGTGGTGTAGTATATAGAGGATGTGTCGGCTCTCCTTTGTGGTGTAGTATATAGAGGATGTGTCGGCTCTCCTGTGTGGTGTAGTATATAGAGGATGTGTCAGCTCTCCTGTGTGGTGTAGTATATAGAGGATCTGTCAGCTCTCCTGTGTGGTGTTGTATATAGAGGATCTGTCAGCTCTCCTCTGTGGTGTAGTATATAGAGGATGAGCCAGCTCTCCTGTGTGGTGTAGTATATAGAGAATGTGTCAGCTCTCCTTTGTGGTGTAGTATATAGAGGATCTGTCAGCTCTCCTGTGTGGTGTAGTATATGGAGGATCTGTCAGCTCTCCTGTGTGGTGTAGTATATAGAGGATCTGTCAGCTCTCCTGTGTGGTGTAGTATATAGAGGATCTGTCAGCTCTCCTGTGTGGTGTAGTATATAGAGGATGTGTCGGCTCCCCTGTGTGGTGTAGTATATAGAGGATCTGTCAGTTCTACTGTGTGGTGTAGTATATAGAGGATGTGTCAGCTCTCCTGTGTGGTGTAGTATATAGAGGATCTGCTGTCCTGTGTGGTGTAGTATATAGAGGATCTGTCAGCTCTCCTGTGTGGCGTAGTATATAGAGGATCTGTCAGCTCTCCTGTGTGGTGTAGTATATAGAGGATCTGTCAGCTCTCCTGTGTGGTGTAGTATATAGAGGATCTGTCAGCTCTCCTGTGTGGTGTAGTATATAGAGGATCTGTCACCTCTCCTGTGTGGTGTAGTATATAGAAGATCTGTCAGCTCTCCTGTGTGGTGTAGTATATAGAGGATCTGTCAGCTCTCCTGTGTGGTGTAGTATATAGAGGATGTGTCAGCTCTCCTTTGTGGTGTAGTATATAGAGGATGTGTCAGCTCTCCTATGTGGTGTAGTATATAGAGGATGTGTCAGCTCTCCTTTGTGGTGTAGTATATAGAGGATGTGTCGGCTCTCCTGTGTGGTGTAGTATATAGAGGATCTATCAGCTCTCCTGTGTGGTGTAGTATATAGAGGATCTGTCAGCTCTCCTGTGTGGTGCAGCATATAGAGGATCTGTCAGCTCTCCTGTGTGGTGTAGTATAAAGAGGATCTGTCAGCTCTCTCCTGTGTGGTGTAGTATATAGAGGATCTGTCAGCTCTCCTGTGTGGTGTAGTATATAGAGGATCTGTCAGCTCCCCTGTGTGGTGTAGTATATAGAGGATCTGTCAGCTCTCCTGTGTGGTGTAGTATATAGTGGATCTGTCAGCTCTCTCCTGTGTGGTGTAGTATATAGAGTATCTGTCAGATCTCTCCTGTGTGGTGTAGTATAGAGAGGATCTGTCAGCTCTCCTGTGTGGTGTAGCATATAGAGGATCTGTCGGCTCTCCTGTGTGGTGTACTATATAGAGGATCTGTCTACTCTCCTGTGTGGTGTAGTATATAGAGGATGTTTCAGCTCCGCTGTGAGGTGTAGCATATAGAGGATGTGTCACCTCTCCTGTGTGGTGCAGTATATAGAGGATCTGTCAGCTCTCCCTTGTGGTGTAGTATATAGAGGATCTGTCAGCTCTCCTGTGTGGTGTAGTATATAGAGGATGTGTCAGCTCTCCCTTGTGGTGTAGTATATAGAGGATCTGTCAGCTCTCCTGTGTGGTGTAGTATATAGAGGATGTGTCAGCTCTCCTGTGTGGTGTAGTATATAGAGGATGTGTCAGCTCTCCTGTGTGGTGTGGTATATAGAGGATCTGTCAGCTCTCCTGTGTTGTGTAGTATATAGAGGATCTGTCAGCTCTCCTGTGTGGTGTAGTATATAGAGGATCTGTCAGCTCTCCTGTGTGGTGTAGTATATAGAGGATCTGTTAGCTCTCCTGTGTGGTGTAGTATATAGAGTATCTGTCAGCTCTCCTGTGTGGTGTAGTATATAGAGAATCTTTCAGCTCTCCTGTGTGGTGTAGTATATAGATGATCTGTCACCTCTCCCTTGTGATGTAGTATATAGAGGATCTGTCAGCTCTCCTGTGTGGTGTAGTATATAGAGGATCTGTCAGCTCTCCTGTGTGGTGTAGTATATAGAGGATCTGTCACCTCTCCTGTGTGGTGTAGTATATAGAGGATCTGTCACCTCTCCTGTGTGGTGTAGTATATAGAGGATCTGTCAGCTCTCCTGTGTGGTGTAGTATATAGAGGATGTGTCAGCTCTCCTTTGTGGTGTAGTATATAGAGGATGTGTCAGCTCTCCTATGTGGTGTAGTATATAGAGGATCTGTCAGCTCTCCTGTGTGGTGTAGTATATAGAGGATCTGTCAGCTCTCCTGTGTGGTGTAGTATCTAGAGGATCTGTCAGCTCTCCTCTGTGGTGTAGAATATAGAGGATGAGCCAGCTCTCCTGTGTGGTGTAGTTGTTATGTTCTGCTACCAGAGCTAAGGAAAGAGAGGAGATCTGTCCCTACGATAGAACTCAGCTGAATCCCTACGATGTAACAGGGAACCTGATCCTGCGATCAGACCTGCTAAAGTCCTAAGCTAGTCTGTACGGAGACCTATAGATGTGGGGAAGGAATCCCTACAAGTACTAAGGACTGGGAGGAAAATGGGACACCTCCTAACAGAAATAGTAGCAGACAGACGAACAAACAAAATATATAGAACATAGAGGTCCGAAGACCAAGCAAACTAACAGAGTTAGATACAGAGCACAGGCTAGCTAGAAAGTAGTTATACAATGAAGTCCAGCAAAGCCAGAAGGGCGGAGCAGGATTAAATAGGCCAACAAGGTCATGTGACCAGCAAAGGAAAAAACCTAAGAGCAAGGTTCTAAGAGGATCCTCCGGATCCCCTAGGACCAGGCTTATCAGGAAATCTCCTGTGAAACGCTCTGATAAGTCTGGACGCGGAAACATCATCTGACCTCACCCAAGAGTTATCCTCGGGTCCGAAACCTTTCCAGGCCACAAGATACTGCAAACTACCTCTATACCGTCTAGAGTTAAGGATGCGAGAAATTTCATATTCCCCGTCCTCCACCACCGGAGGAACAGAGGCAGAGGCGTCACCATCCGACACAACAGCTTTTTTTAACAGAGAGACATGAAATACCGGATTAATTCTCCAGGAGGTAGGAACCTCCAACCTAACAGCAGATTGGTTGAAAACCTGAAGCACCTTAAAGGGCCCTACAAACTTGGGACCCAATTTCTTAGAAGGAATCCTCAACCGCAGATTCCTAGAGGACAACCAGACCATGTCACCAACAGCGAACAAAACCTCCTGTCGTTTCCTATCAAAGTAGTCTTTAGATTTTCTGTTGGCCTCCTGAAGATTACCACGCACATCCGTCCAAACTCTCTCCAAATCACCGGAAAAATTCTCCTCCTCAGGCACGGCAGATCCCAACTTGGAGAACGACCCAAACGACGGATGTCTCCCAGAACAACAAAAAAAAGGCGAACAACCAGCAGAAGAGGATGTATGATTGTTCAGAGCAAATTCAGCAAGTGGCAGAAACTCAGACCACCCCTCTTGATTGTCTGCCACAAAACAACGCAAGAACTGCTCAACATCCTGGTTTTTCCTTTCTGTCTGGCCATTAGATTCAGGATGATATCCGGACGAGAACGACAAATGAACTCCAGACCTGTCACAAAAGGCACGCCAAAAACGAGCCACGAACTGAGGACCCCTATCAGAAACAATGTCAGTAGGAACGCCATGAAGTCTGACAATTTCCTTGACAAAGGCCTTAGCGAGAGTTTTAGCGCAGGGCAGTTTGACGAAGGGAACCAAGTGACACATCTTGCTAAAACGGTCCACGACCACCCAGATGACAGTACAACCCTCAGAGGGGGGAAGGTCAGTTATAAAGTCCATAGCCAAATGTGTCTAAGGAGCACTGGGAACCTCCAAAGGACAAAGCAACCCCGCAGCAGGAGTATGTGAGGACTTAGATCTAGCACATATAGTACATTGACGCACCCACTTAATGACTTCCTTCTGCCATCCAGGCCACCAAAAACTGCGACCCACCAGTCTCTTGGTCTCAGAGATTCCGGGATGACCTGCCAACCGAGATTCGTGACACTCAACAAACAAATCTCTCCTAAAGGTCCCAGGCACAAACAACCTCCCATGAGGAGTGTTAGATGGGGCATTCTCCTGTGCTTTAAGAATCTCATCTTCCAAAACGGAGTCCAAAGCAGCTATCACAACACCTTCTTGTAAAATGTTCTCCTCTTTCTCAGCACCGACTATGGGAGAAAAACTGCGAGACAAGTCATCCGCCTTAACATTCTTAGTACCAGGGATGTAAGTAACGGAGAAATTAAACCGCAAGAAAAACAGTGCCCACCTAGCCTGACGGGCATTCAGGCGCTTGGCAGCATCAAGATATATCAGATTTTTATGATCCGTAAGAACCTGAACGGGAAATTCCGCACCTTCCAAGAAGTGGCGCCAGTGTTCAAATCCTCTGCTATGTCAGTTTCTGGTTATGAGAATGTGTGTACTAACACTGTTAGAACCTTGCTCTTAGGTTTTTTCCTTTGCTGGTCACATGACCTTGTTGGCCTATTTAATCCTGCTCCGCCCTTCTGGCTTGGCTGGACTTACTGTTATGTTCTGCTACCAGAGCTAAGGAAAGAGAGGAGATCTGTCCCTACGATAGAACTCAGCTGAATCCCTACGATGTAACAGGGAACCTGATCCTGCGATCAGACCTGCTAAAGTCCTAAGCTAGTCTGTACGGAGACCTATAGATGTGGGGAAGGAATCCCTACAAGTACTAAGGACTGGGAGGAAAATGGGACACCTCCTAACAGAAATAGTAGCAGACAGACGAACAAACAAAATATATAGAACATAGAGGTCCGAAGACCAAGCAAACTAACAGAGTTAGATACAGAGCACAGGCTAGCTAGAAAGTAGTTATACAATGAAGTCCAGCAAAGCCAGAAGGGCGGAGCAGGATTAAATAGGCCAACAAGGTCATGTGACCAGCAAAGGAAAAAACCTAAGAGCAAGGTTCTAACAGTAGTATATAGAGGATGTGTCAGCTCTCCTGTGTGGTGTAGTATATAGAGGATCTGTCAGCTCTCCTGTGTGGTGTAGTATCTAGAGGATCTGTCAGC
Source organism: Phyllobates terribilis (assembly GCF_046119375.1). NCBI lineage: Eukaryota > Metazoa > Chordata > Amphibia > Anura > Dendrobatidae > Phyllobates > Phyllobates terribilis. The sequence goes on along the minus strand of NW_027362761.1, from coordinate 12,476,823 downwards.
TCTCCTGTGTGGTGTAGTGTATAGAGGATGTGTCAGCTCTCCTTTGTGGTGTAGTATATAGAGGATGTGTCGGCTCTCCTGTGTGGTGTAGTATATAGAGGATGTGTCAGCTCTCCTGTGTGGTGTAGTATATAGAGGATCTGTCAGCTCTCCTGTGTGGTGTTGTATATAGAGGATCTGTCAGCTCTCCTATGTGGTGTAGTATATAGAGGATGAGCCAGCTCTCCTGTGTGGTGTAGTATATAGAGAATGTGTCAGCTCTCCTTTGTGGTGTAGTATATAGAGGATGTGTCGGCTCCCCTGTGTGGTGTAGTATATAGAGGATCTGTCAGTTCTCCTGTGTGGTGTAGTATATAGAGGATGTGTCAGCTCTCCTGTGTGGTGTAGTATATAGAGGATCTGCTCTCCTGTGTGGTGTAGTATATAGAGGATCTGTCAGCTCTCCTGTGTGGTGTAGTATATAGAGGATCTATCAGCTCTGCTGTGTGTTGTAGTATATAGAGGATCTGTCAGCTCTCCTGTGTGGTGTAGTATATAGAGGATGTGTCAGCTCTCCTGTGTGGTGTAGTATATAGAGGATCTGTCAGCTCTCCTGTGTGGTGTAGTATATAGAGGATTTGTCAGCTCTCCTGTGTGGTGTAGTATATAGAGGATCTGTCAGCTCTGCTGTGTGGTGTAGTATATAGAGGATGTGTCAGCTCTCCTGTGTGGTGTAGTATATAGAGGATGTGTCAGCTCTCCTGTGTGGTGTAGTATATAGAGGATGTGTCAGCTCTCCTGTGTGGTGTAGTATATAGAGGATCTGTCAGCTCTCCTGTGTGGTGTAGTATGTAGAGGATCTGTCAGCTCTGCTGTGTGGTGTAGTATATAGAGGATGTGTCAGCTCTCCTGTGTGGTGTAGTATATAGAGGATGTGTCAGCTCTCCTGTGTGGTGTAGTATATAGAGGATGTGTCAGCTCTCCTGTGTGGTGTAGTATATAGAGGATGTGTCAGCTCTCCCGTGTGGTGTAGTATATAGAGGATCTGTCAGCTCTCCTGTGTGGTGTAGTATATAGAGGATTTGTCAGCTCTCCTGTGTGGTGTAGTATATAGAGGATCTGTCAGCTCTCCTGTGTGGTGTAGTATATAGAGGATCTATCAGCTCTCCTGTGTGGTGTAATATATAGAGGATCTATCAGCTCTCCTGTGTGGTGTAGTATATAGAGGATGTGTCAGCTCCCCTGTGTGGTGTAGTATATAGAGGATCTGTCAGCTCTCCTGTGTGGTGTAGTATATAGAGGATTTGTCAGCTCTCCTGTGTGGTGTAGTATATAGAGGATCTATCAGCTCTCCTGTGTGGTGTAATATATAGAGGATCTATCAGCTCTCCTGTGTGGTGTAGTATATAGAGGATGTGTCAGCTCCCCTGTGTGGTGTAGTATATAGAGGATGTGTCAGCTCTCCTGTGTGGTGTAGTATATAGAGGATGTGTCAGCTCTCCTGTGTGGTGTAGTATATAGAGGATGTGTCAGCTCTCCTGTGTGGTGTAGTATATAGAGGATCTGTCAGCTCTCCTGTGTGGTGTAGTATATAGAGGATCTGTCAGCTCTCCTGTGTGGTGTAGTATATAGAGGATGTGTCAGCTCTCCTGTGTGGTGTAGTATATAGAGGATCTGTCAGCTCTCCTGTGTGGTGTTGTATATAGAGGATCTGTCAGCTCTCCTCTGTGGTGTAGTATATAGAGGATGAGCCAGCTCTCCTGTGTGGTGTAGTATATAGAGAATGTGTCAGCTCTCCTTTGTGGTGTAGTATATAGAGGATGTGTCGGCTCCCCTGTGTGGTGTAGTATATAGAGGATCTGTCAGTTCTCCTGTGTGGTGTAGTATATAGAGGATGTGTCAGCTCTCCTGTGTGGTGTAGTATATAGAGGATCTGCTCTCCTGTGTGGTGTAGTATATAGAGGATGTGTCAGCTCTCCTGTGTGGTGTAGTATATAGAGGATGTGTCAGCTCTCCTGTGTGGTGCAGTATATAGAGGATGTGTCAGCTCTCCTGTGTGGTGTAGTATATAGAGGATCTGTCAGCTCTCCTGTGTGGTGTAGTATATAGAGGATCTGTCAGCTCTCCTGTGTGGTGTAGTATATAGGGGATATGTCAGCTCTCCTGTGTGGTGTAGTATATAGAGGATGTGTCAGCTCTCCTGTATAGTGTAGTATATAGAGGATCTGTCAGCTCCCCTGTGTGGTGTAGTATACACAGGACCTGTCAGCTCTCCTGTGTGGTGTAGTATATAGAGGATCTGTCAGCTCCCCTGTGTGGTGTAGTTTATAGAGGACCTGTCAGCTCTCCTGTGTGGTGTAGTATATAGAGGATGTGTCAGCTCTCCTGTGTGGTGTAGTTTATAGAGGATCTATTAGCTCCCCCGTGTGGTGTAGTTTATAGAGGATCTGTCAGCTCTCCTGTGTTGTGTAGTATACAGAGGATCTGTCGGCTCTCCTGTGTGGTGTAGTATATAGAGGATCTGTCAGCTCTCCTGTGTGGTGTAGTATATAGAGGATGTGTCAGCTCTCCTGTGTGGTGTAGTATATAGAAGATCTGTCAGCACTCCTGTGTGGTGTAGTATGTAGAGGATGTGTCAGCTCTCCTGTGTGGTATAGTATATAGAGGATCTGTCAGCTCTCCTGTGTGGTGTAGTATATAGAGGATGTGTCAGTCCTCCTGTGTGTTGTAGTATATAGAGGATCTGTCAGCTCTCCTGTGTGGTGTAGTATATAGAGGATGTGTCAGCTCTCCTGTGTGGTGTAGTATATGGAGTATCTGTCAGCTCTCCTGTGTGGTGTAGTATGTAGAGGATCTGTCAGCTCTGCTGTGGTGTAGTATATAGAGGATTTGTCAGCTCTCCTGTGTGGTGTAGTATATAGAGGATCTGTCAGCTCTCCTGTGTGGTGTAGTATATAGAGGATCTATCAGCTCTCCTGTGTGGTGTAGTATATAGAGGATGTGTCAGCTCCCCTGTGTGGTGTAGTATATAGAGGATGTGTCAGCTCTCCTGTGTGGTGTAGTATATAGAGGATCTGTCAGCTCTCCTGTGTGGTGTAGTATATAGAGGATGTGTCAGCTCTCCTGTGTGGTGTAGTATATAGAGGATCTGTCAGCTCTCCTGTGTGGTGTAGTATATAGAGGATGTGTCAGCTCTCCTGTGTGGTGTAGTATATAGAGGATCTGTCAGCTCTCCTGTGTTGTGTAGTATATAGAGGATCTGTCAGCTCTCCTGTGTGGGGTAGTATATTGAGGATCTGTCAGCTCTCCTGTGTGGTGTAGTATATAGAGGATGTGTCAGCTCTCCTGTATAGTGTAGTATATAGAGGATCTGTTAGCTCCCTTGTGTGGTGTAGTATACACAGGACCTGTCAGCTCTCCTGTGTGGTGAAGTACATAGAGGATCTGTCAGCTCCCCTGTGTGGTGTAGTATATAGAGGATCTGTCAGCTCTCCTGTGTGGTGTAGTATATAGAGGATCTGTCAGCTCTCCTGTGTGGTGTAGTATATAAAGGATGTGTCAGCTCTCCTGTGTGGTGTAGTTTATAGAGGATCTATCAGCTCCCCCGTGTGGTGTAGTTTATAGAGGATCTGTCAGCTCTCCTGTGTGGTGTAGTATATAGAGGATCTGTCGGCTCTCCTGTGCGGTGTAGTATATAGAGGATCTGTCAGCTCTCCTGTGTGGTGTAGTATATAGAGGATGTGTCAGCTCTCCTGTGTGGTGTAGTATATAGAAGATCTGTCAGCACTCCTGTGTGGTGTAGTATATAGAGAATGTGTCAGCTCTACTGTGTGGTGTCGTATATAGAGGATCTGTCAACTCTCCTGTGTGGTGTAGTATATAGAGGATCTGTCAGCTCTCCTGTGTGGTGTAGTATATAGAGGATGTGTCAGCTCTCCTGTGTGGTGTAGTATATAGATGATCTGTCAGCTCTCCTGTGTGGTGTAGTATATAGAGGATGTGTCAGCTCTCCTGTGTGGTGTAGTATATAGAGGATGTGTCAGCTCTCCTGTGTGGTATAGTATATAGAGGATCTGTCAGCTCTCCTGTGTGGTGTAGTATATAGAGGATCTGTCAGCTCTCCTGTGTGGTGTAGTATATAGAGGATCTGTCAGGTCTCCTGTGTGGTGTAGTATATAGAGGATGTGTCAGTCCTCCTGTGTGGTGTAGTATATAGAGGATATGTCAGCTCTCCTGTGTGGTGTAGAATATAGAGGATCTATCAGCTCTCCTGTGTGGTGTAGTATATAGAGGATGTGTCAGCTCTCCTGTGTGGTGTAGTATATAGATGATCTGTCAGCTCTCTTGTGTGGTGTAGTATATAGAGGATGTGTCGGCTCTCCTGTGTGGTGTAGTATATAGAGGATGTGTCAGCTCTGCTGTGTGGTGTAGTATATAGAGGATCTGTCCTGTGTGGTGTAGTATATAGAGGATCTGTCAGATCTCCTGTGTGGTGTAGTATATAGAGGATCTGTCAGCTCTCCTGTGTGGTGTAGTATATAGAGGATGTGTCGCCTCTCCTGTGTGGTGTAGTATATAGAGGATCTGTCAGCTCTCCTGTGTGGTGTAATATATAGAGGATATGTCAGCTCTGCTGTGTGGTGTAGTATATAGAGGATCTGTCAGCTCTCCTCTGTGGTGTAGTATATAGAGGATATGTCAGCTCTCCTGTCTGGTGTAGCATATAGAGGATGTGTCAGCTCTCCTGTGTGGTGTAGTATATAGAGGATGTGTCAGCTCTCCTGTGTGGTGTAGTATATAGAGGATCTGTCAGCTCTCCTGTGTGGTGTAGTATATAGAGGATCAGTCAGCTCTCCTGTGTGGTGTAGTATATAGAGGATGTGTCAGCTCTCCTGTGTGGTGTAGTATATAGAGGATCTGTCAGCTCTACTGTGTGGTGTAGTATATAGAGGATCTGTCAGCTCTCCTGTGTGGTGTAGTATATAGAGGATCTGTCAGCTCTCCTGTGGGGTGTAGTGTATAGAGGATGTGTCAGCTCTCCTGTGTGGTGTAGTATATAGAGGATGTGTCAGCTCTCCTGTGTGGTGTAGTATATAGAGGATCTGTCAGCTCTCCTGTGTGGTGTAGTATGTAGAGGATCTGTCCTGTGTGGTGTAGTATATAGAGGATGTGTCAGCTCTCCTGTGTGGTGCAGTATATAGAGGATGTGTCAGCTCTCCTGTGTGGTGTAGTATATAGAGGATGTGTCTGCTCTCCTGTGTGGTGTAATATATAGAGGATGTGTCAGCTCTCTTGTGTGGTGTAGTATATAGAGGATGTGTCAGCTCTCCTGTGTTGTGTAGTAAATAGAGGATGTGTCAGCTCTCCTGTGTGGTGTAGTAAATAGAGGATGTGTCAGCTCTCCTGTGTGGTGTAGTATATAGAGGATGTGTCAGCTCTCCTGTGTGGTGTAGTTTATAGAGGATGTGTCAGCTCTCCTGTGTGGTGTAGTATATATAGGATCTCTCAGCTCTCCTGTGTGGTGTAGTATATAGAAGATGTGTCAGCTCCGCTGTGTGGTGTAGTATATAGAGGATGTGTCAGCTCTCCTGTGTGGTGTAGTATATAGAGGATCTGTCAGCTCTCCTGTGTGGTGTAGTATATAGAGGATCTGTCAGCTCTCCTGTGTGGTGTAGTATATAGAGGATGTGTCAGCTCTCCTGTGTGGTGCAGCATATAGAGGATGTGTCAGCTCTCCTGTGTGGTGTAATATATAGAGGATGTGTCAGCTCTGCTGTGTGGTGTAGTATATAGAGGATGTGTCAGCTCTCCTGTGTGGTGTAGTATATAGAGGATGTGTCAGCTCTCCTGTGTGATGTAGTATATAGAGGATCTGTCAGTTCTCCTGTGTGGTGTAGTATATAGAGGATGTGTCAGCTCTCCTGTGTGATGTAGTATATAGAGGATCTGTCAGTTCTCCTGTGTGGTGTAGTATATAGAGGATCTGTCAGCTCTCCATTGTGGTGTAATATATAGAGGTTCTGTCAGCTCTCCTGTGTGGTGTAGTATATAGAGGATCTGTCAGCTCTCCTGTGTGGTGTAGTATATAGGGGATCTGTCAGCTCTCCTGTGTGGTGTAGTATATAGAGGATCTGTCAGCTCTCCTGTGTGGTGTAGTATATAGAGGATCTGTCAGCTCTCCTGTGTGGTGTAGTATATAGAGGATCGGTCAGCTTTCCTGTGTGGTGTAGTATATAGAGGATGTGTCAGCTCTCCTGTGTGGTGCAGTATATAGAGGATGTGTCAGCTCTCCTGTGTGGTGTAGTATATAGAGGATGTGTCAGCTCTCCTGTGTGGTGTAGTATATAGAGGATGTGTCAGCTCTCCTGTGTGGTGCAGTATATGGAGGATGTGTCAGCTCTCCTGTGGTGTAGTATATAGAGAATCTGTCAGCTCTCCTGTGTGGTGTAGTATATAGAGGATGTGTCAGCTCTCCTGTGGTGTAGTATATAGAGAATCTGTCAGCTCTCCTGTGTGGTGTAGTATATAGAGGATGTGTCAGCTCTCCTGTGTGGTGTAGTATATAGAGGATGTGTCAGCTCTCCTCTGTGGTGTAGTATATAGAGGATATGTCAGCTCTCCTGTCTGGTGTAGCATATAGAGGATGTGTCAGCTCTCCTTTGTGGTGTAGTATATAGAGGATCTGTCAGCTCTCCTGTGTGATGTAGTATATAGAGGATCTGTCAGCTCTGCTGTGTGGTGTAGTATATAGAGGATGTGTCAGCTCTGCTGTGTGGTGTAGTATATAGAGGATGTGTCAGCTCTCCTGTGTGGTGTAGTATATAGAGGATCTGTCAGCTCTCCTGTGTGGTGTAGTATATAGAGGATGTGTCAGCTCTCCTGTGTGGTGTAGTATATAGAGGATCTGTCAGCTCTCCTGTGTGGTGTAGTATATAGAGGATCTGTCAGCTCTCCTGTGTGGTGTAGTATATTGAGGATCGGTCAGCTCTCCTGTGTGGTGTAGTATATAGAGGATGTGTCAGCTCTCCTGTATAGTGTAGTATATAGAGGATCTGTTAGCTCCCCTGTGTGGTGTAGTATACACAGGACCTGTCAGCTCTCCTGTGTGGTGTAGTACATAGAGGATCTGTCAGCTCCCCTGTGTGGTGTAGTATATAGAGGATCTGTCAGCTCTCCTGTGTGGTGTAGTATATAGAGGATCTGTCAGCTCTCCTGTGTGGTGTAGTATATAGAGGATGTGTCAGCTCTCCTGTGTGGTGTAGTTTATAGAGGATCTATCAGCTCCCCCGTGTGGTGTAGTTTATAGAGGATCTGTCAACTCTCCTGTGTGGTGTAGTATATAGAGGATCTGTCGGCTCTCCTGTGCGGTGTAGTATATAGAGGATCTGTCAGCTCTCCTGTGTGGTGTAGTATATAGAGGATGTGTCAGCTCTCCTGTGTGGTGTAGTATATAGAAGATCTGTCAGCACTCCTGTGTGGTGTAGTATATAGAGAATGTGTCAGCTCTCCTGTGTGGTGTCGTATATAGAGGATCTGTCAACTCTCCTGTGTGGTGTAGTATATAGAGGATCTGTCAGCTCTCCTGTGTGGTGTAGTATATAGAGGATGTGTCAGCTCTCCTGTGTGGTGTAGTATATAGAGGATCTGTCAGCTCTCCTGTGTGGTGTAGTATATAGAGGATGTGTCAGCTCTCCTGTGTGGTGTAGTATATAGAGGATGTGTCAGCTCTCCTGTGTGGTATAGTATATAGAGGATCTGTCAGCTCTCCTGTGTGGTGTAGTATATAGAGGATCTGTCAGCTCTCCTGTGTGGTGTAGTATATAGAGGATCTGTCAGGTCTCCTGTGTGGTGTAGTATATAGAGGATGTGTCAGTCCTCCTGTGTGGTGTAGTACATAGAGGATATGTCAGCTCTCCTGTGTGGTGTAGTATATAGAGGATCTGTCAGCTATCCTGTGTGGTGTAGTATATAGAGGATGTGTCAGCTCTCCTGTGTGGTGTAGTATATAGAGGATCTGTCAGCTCTCCTGTGTGGTGTAGTATATAGAGGATGTGTCAGCTCTCCTGTGTGGTGTAGTATATAGAGGATGTGTCAGCTCTCCTGTGTGGTATAGTATATAGAGGATCTGTCAGCTCTCCTGTGTGGTGTAGTATATAGAGGATCTGTCAGGTCTCCTGTGTGGTGTAGTATATAGAGGATGTGTCAGTCCTCCTGTGTGGTGTAGTATATAGAGGATATGTCAGCTCTCCTGTGTGGTGTAGTATATAGAGGATCTATCAGCTCTCCTGTGTGGTGTAGTATATAGATGATCTGTCATTTCTCCTGTGTGGTGTAGTATATAGAGGATGTGTCGGCTCTCCTGTGTTGTGTAGTATATAGAGGATCTGTCAGCTCTCCTGTGTGGTGTAGTATATAGAGGATCTGTCCTGTGTGGTGTAGTATATAGAGGATCTGTCAGATCTCCTGTGTGGTGTAGTATATAGAGGATCTGTCAGCTCTCCTGTGTGGTGTAGTATATAGAGGATGTGTCGCCTCTCCTGTGTGGTGTAGTATATAGAGGATCTGTCAGCTCTCCTGTGTGGTGTAGTATATAGAGGATCTGTCAGCTCTCCTGTGTGGTGTAGTATATAGAGGATGTGTCGGCTCTCCTGTGTGGTGTAGTATATAGAGGATGTGTCAGCTCTCCTGTGTGGTGTAGTATATAGAGGATGTGTCAGCTCTCCTGTGTGGTGTAGTATATAGAGGATGTGTCAGCACTCCTGTGTGGTGTAATATATAGAGGATGTGTCAGCTCTGCTGTGTGGTGTAGTATATAGAGGATCTGTCAGCTCTCCTCTGTGGTGTAGTATATAGAGGATATGTCAGCTCTCCTGTCTGGTGTAGCATATAGAGGATGTGTCAGCTCTCCTGTGTGGTGTAGTACATAGAGGATCTGTCAGCTCTCCTGTGTGGTGTAGTATATAGAGGATATGTCAGCTCTCCTGTCTGGTGTAGCATATAGAGGATGTGTCAGCTCTCCTGTGTGGTGTAGTATATAGAGGATCTGTCAGCTCTCCTGTGTGGTGTAGTATATAGAGGATCTGTCTACTCTCCTGTGTGGTGTAGTATATAGAGGATGTGTCAGCTCCGCTGTGTGGTGTAGCATATAGAGTATGTGTCACCTCTCCTGTGTGGTGTAGTATATAGAGGATCTGTCAGCTCTCCTGTGTGGTGTAGTATATAGAGGATGTGTCAGCTCTCCTGTGTGGTGTAGTATATAGAGGATGTGTCAGCTCTCCTGTGTGGTGTAGTATATAGAGGATGTGTCAGCTCTCCTGTGTGGTGTAGTATATAGAGAATGTGTCAGCTCTCCTGTGTGGTGTAGTATATAAAGGATCTGTCAGCTCTCCTGTGTGGTGTAGTATATAGAGGATCTGTCAGCTCTCCTGTGTGGTGTAGTATATAGAGGATCTGTCAGCTCTCCTGTGTGGTGTAGTATATAGAGGATGTGTCAGCTCTCCTGTGTGGTGTAGTATATAGAGGATGTGTCAGCTCTCCTGTGTGGTGTGGTATATAGAGGATCTGTCAGCTCTCCTGTGTTGTGTAGTATATAGAGGATCTGTCAGCTCTCCTGTGTGGTGTAGTATATAGAGGATCTGTCAGCTCTCCTGTGTGGTGTAGTATATAGAGGATCTGTCAGCTCTCCTGTGTGGTGTAGTATATAGAGGATCTGTCAGCTCTCCTGTGTGGTGTAGTATATAGAGGATCTGTCAGCTCTCCTGTGTGGTGTAATATATAGAGAATCTTTCAGCTCTCCTGTGTGGTGTAGTATATAGATGATCTGTCACCTCTCCCTTGTGGTGTAGTATATAGAGGATCTGTCAGCTCTCCTGTGTGGTGTAGTATATAGAGGACCTGTCAGCTCTCCTGTGTGGTGTAGTATATAGAGGATCTGTCAGCTCCCCTGTGTGGTGTAGTATATAGAGGATCTGTCAGCTCTCCTGTGTGGTGTAGTATATAGAGGATCTGTCAGCTCTCCTGTGTGGTGTAGTTTATAGAGGACCTGTCAGCTCTCCTGTGTGGTGTAGTATATAGAGGATGTGTCAGCTCTCCTTTGTGGTGTAGTATATAGAGGATGTGTCAGCTCTCCTATGTGGTGTAGTATATAGAGGATCTGTCAGCTCTCCTGTGTGGTGTAGTATATAGAGGATCTGTCAGCTCTCCTGTGTGGTGTAGTATCTAGAGGATCTGTCAGCTCTCCTCTGTGGTGTAGAATATAGAGGATGAGCCAGCTCTCCTGTGTGGTGTAGTATATAGAGGATGTGTCAGCTCTCCTGTGTGGTGTAGTATATAGAGGATCTGTCAGCTCTCCTGTGTGGTGTAGTGTATAGAGGATGTGTCAGCTCTCCTTTGTGGTGTAGTGTATAGAGGATGTGTCGGCTCTCCTGTGTGGTGTTGTATATAGAGGATCTGTCAGCTCTCCTCTGTGGTGTAGTATATAGAGGATCTGTCAGCTCTCCTGTGTGGTGTAGTATATAGAGGATGTGTCAGCTCTCCTGTGTGGTGTAGTGTATAGAGGATGTGTCAGCTCTCCTTTGTGGTGTAGTATATAGAGGATGTGTCGGCTCTCCTGTGTGGTGTTGTATATAGAGGATGTGTCAGCTCTCCTGTGTGGTGTAGTATATAGAGGATCTGTCAGCTCTCCTGTGTGGTGTAGTGTATAGAGGATGTGTCAGCTCTCCTTTGTGGTGTAGTATATAGAGGATCTGTCAGCTCTCCTGTGTGGTGTTGTATATAGAGGATCTGTCAGCTCTCCTCTGTGGTGTAGTATATAGAGGATGAGCCAGCTCTCCTGTGTGGTGTAGTATATAGAGAATGTGTCAGCTCTCCTTTGTGGTGTAGTATATAGAGGATCTGTCAGCTCTCCTGTGTGGTGTAGTATATGGAGGATCTGTCAGCTCTCCTGTGTGGTGTAGTATATAGAGGATCTGTCAGCTCTCCTGTGTGGTGTAGTATATAGAGGATCTGTCAGCTCTCCTGTGTGGTGTAGTATATAGAGGATGTGTCGGCTCCCCTGTGTGGTGTAGTATATAGAGGATCTGTCAGTTCTACTGTGTGGTGTAGTATATAGAGGATGTGTCAGCTCTCCTGTGTGGTGTAGTATATAGAGGATCTGCTGTCCTGTGTGGTGTAGTATATAGAGGATCTGTCAGCTCTCCTGTGTGGCGTAGTATATAGAGGATCTGTCAGCTCTCCTGTGTGGTGTAGTATATAGAGGATCTGTCAGCTCTCCTGTGTGGTGTAGTATATAGAGGATCTGTCAGCTCTCCTGTGTGGTGTAGTATATAGAGGATCTGTCACCTCTCCTGTGTGGTGTAGTATATAGAAGATCTGTCAGCTCTCCTGTGTGGTGTAGTATATAGAGGATCTGTCAGCTCTCCTGTGTGGTGTAGTATATAGAGGATGTGTCAGCTCTCCTTTGTGGTGTAGTATATAGAGGATGTGTCAGCTCTCCTATGTGGTGTAGTATATAGAGGATGTGTCAGCTCTCCTTTGTGGTGTAGTATATAGAGGATGTGTCGGCTCTCCTGTGTGGTGTAGTATATAGAGGATCTATCAGCTCTCCTGTGTGGTGTAGTATATAGAGGATCTGTCAGCTCTCCTGTGTGGTGCAGCATATAGAGGATCTGTCAGCTCTCCTGTGTGGTGTAGTATAAAGAGGATCTGTCAGCTCTCTCCTGTGTGGTGTAGTATATAGAGGATCTGTCAGCTCTCCTGTGTGGTGTAGTATATAGAGGATCTGTCAGCTCTCCTGTGTGGTGTAGTATATAGAGGATGTGTCGGCTCCCCTGTGTGGTGTAGTATATAGAGGATCTGTCAGTTCTACTGTGTGGTGTAGTATATAGAGGATGTGTCAGCTCTCCTGTGTGGTGTAGTATATAGAGGATCTGCTGTCCTGTGTGGTGTAGTATATAGAGGATCTGTCAGCTCTCCTGTGTGGCGTAGTATATAGAGGATCTGTCAGCTCTCCTGTGTGGTGTAGTATATAGAGGATCTGTCACCTCTCCTGTGTGGTGTAGTATATAGAAGATCTGTCAGCTCTCCTGTGTGGTGTAGTATATAGAGGATCTGTCAGCTCTCCTGTGTGGTGTAGTATATAGAGGATGTGTCAGCTCTCCTTTGTGGTGTAGTATATAGAGGATGTGTCAGCTCTCCTATGTGGTGTAGTATATAGAGGATGTGTCAGCTCTCCTTTGTGGTGTAGTATATAGAGGATGTGTCGGCTCTCCTGTGTGGTGTAGTATATAGAGGATCTATCAGCTCTCCTGTGTGGTGTAGTATATAGAGGATCTGTCAGCTCTCCTGTGTGGTGCAGCATATAGAGGATCTGTCAGCTCTCCTGTGTGGTGTAGTATAAAGAGGATCTGTCAGCTCTCTCCTGTGTGGTGTAGTATATAGAGGATCTGTCAGCTCTCCTGTGTGGTGTAGTATATAGAGGATCTGTCAGCTCCCCTGTGTGGTGTAGTATATAGAGGATCTGTCAGCTCTCCTGTGTGGTGTAGTATATAGAGGATCTGTCAGCTCTCTCCTGTGTGGTGTAGTATATAGAGTATCTGTCAGATCTCTCCTGTGTGGTGTAGTATAGAGAGGATCTGTCAGCTCTCCTGTGTGGTGTAGCATATAGAGGATCTGTCGGCTCTCCTGTGTGGTGTAGTATATAGAGGATCTGTCTACTCTCCTGTGTGGTGTAGTATATAGAGGATGTGTCAGCTCCGCTGTGAGGTGTAGCATATAGAGGATGTGTCACCTCTCCTGTGTGGTGTAGTATATAGAGGATCTGTCAGCTCTCCCTTGTGGTGTAGTATATAGAGGATCTGTCAGCTCTCCTGTGTGGTGTAGTATATAGAGGATGTGTCAGCTCTCCTGTGTGGTGTAGTATATAGAGGATGTGTCAGCTCTCCTGTGTGGTGTGGTATATAGAGGATCTGTCAGCTCTCCTGTGTTGTGTAGTATATAGAGGATCTGTCAGCTCTCCTGTGTGGTGTAGTATATAGAGGATCTGTCAGCTCTCCTGTGTGGTGTAGTATATAGAGGATCTGTCAGCTCTCCTGTGTGGTGTAGTATATAGAGGATCTGTTAGCTCTCCTGTGTGGTGTAGTATATAGAGGATCTGTCAGCTCTCCTGTGTGGTGTAGTATATAGAGAATCTTTCAGCTCTCCTGTGTGGTGTAGTATATAGATGATCTGTCACCTCTCCCTTGTGGTGTAGTATATAGAGGATCTGTCAGCTCTCCTGTGTGGTGTAGTATATAGAGGATCTGTCAGCTCTCCTGTGTGGTGTAGTATATAGAGGATCTGTCACCTCTCCTGTGTGGTGTAGTATATAGAGGATCTGTCAGCTCTCCTGTGTGGTGTAGTATATAGAGGATGTGTCAGCTCTCCTTTGTGGTGTAGTATATAGAGGATGTGTCATCTCTCCTATGTGGTGTAGTATATAGAGGATCTGTCAGCTCTCCTGTGTGGTGTAGTATATAGAGGATCTGTCAGCTCTCCTGTGTGGTGTAGTATCTAGAGGATCTGTCAGCTCTCCTCTGTGGTGTAGAATATAGAGGATGAGCCAGCTCTCCTGTGTGGTGTAGTTGTTATGTTCTGCTACCAGAGCTAAGGAAAGAGAGGAGATCTGTCCCTACGATAGAACTCAGCTGAATCCCTACGATGTAACAGGGAACCTGATCCTGCGATCAGACCTGCTAAAGTCCTAAGCTAGTCTGTACGGAGACCTATAGATGTGGGGAAGGAATCCCTACAAGTACTAAGGACTGGGAGGAAAATGGGACACCTCCTAACAGAAATAGTACCAGACAGACGAACAAACAAAATATATAGAACATAGAGGTCCGAAGACCAAGCAAACTAACAGAGTTAGATACAGAGCACAGGCTAGCTAGAAAGTAGTTATACAATGAAGTCCAGCAAAGCCAGAAGGGCGGAGCAGGATTAAATAGGCCAACAAGGTCATGTGACCAGCAAAGGAAAAAACCTAAGAGCAAGGTTCTAACAGTACCCCCCCTTCTAAGAGGATCCTCCGGATCCCCTAGGACCAGGCTTATCAGGAAATCTCCTGTGAAACGCTCTGATAAGTCTGGACGCGGAAACATCATCTGACCTCACCCAAGAGTTATCCTCGGGTCCGAAACCTTTCCAGGCCACAAGATACTGCAAACTACCTCTATACCGTCTAGAGTTAAGGATGCGAGAAATTTCATATTCCCCGTCCTCCACCACCGGAGGAACAGAGGCAGAGGCGTCACCATCCGACACAACAGCTTTTTTTAACAGAGAGACATGAAATACCGGATTAATTCTCCAGGAGGTAGGAACCTCCAACCTAACAGCAGATTGGTTGAAAACCTGAAGCACCTTAAAGGGCCCTACAAACTTGGGACCCAATTTCTTAGAAGGAATCCTCAACCGCAGATTCCTAGAGGACAACCAGACCATGTCACCAACAGCGAACAAAACCTCCTGTCGTTTCCTATCAAAGTAGTCTTTAGATTTTCTGTTGGCCTCCTGAAGATTACCACGCACATCCGTCCAAACTCTCTCCAAATCACCGGAAAAATTCTCCTCCTCAGGCACGGCAGATCCCAACTTGGAGAACGACCCAAACGACGGATGTCTCCCAGAACAACAAAAAAAAGGCGAACAACCAGCAGAAGAGGATGTATGATTGTTCAGAGCAAATTCAGCAAGTGGCAGAAACTCAGACCACCCCTCTTGATTGTCTGCCACAAAACAACGCAAGAACTGCTCAACATCCTGGTTTTTCCTTTCTGTCTGGCCATTAGATTCAGGATGATATCCGGACGAGAACGACAAATGAACTCCAGACCTGTCACAAAAGGCACGCCAAAAACGAGCCACGAACTGAGGACCCCTATCAGAAACAATGTCAGTAGGAACGCCATGAAGTCTGACAATTTCCTTGACAAAGGCCTTAGCGAGAGTTTTAGCGCAGGGCAGTTTGACGAAGGGAACCAAGTGACACATCTTGCTAAAACGGTCCACGACCACCCAGATGACAGTACAACCCTCAGAGGGGGGAAGGTCAGTTATAAAGTCCATAGCCAAATGTGTCTAAGGAGCACTGGGAACCTCCAAAGGACAAAGCAACCCCGCAGCAGGAGTATGTGAGGACTTAGATCTAGCACATATAGTACATTGACGCACCCACTTAATGACTTCCTTCTGCCATCCAGGCCACCAAAAACTGCGACCCACCAGTCTCTTGGTCTCAGAGATTCCGGGATGACCTGCCAACCGAGATTCGTGACACTCAACAAACAAATCTCTCCTAAAGGTCCCAGGCACAAACAACCTCCCATGAGGAGTGTTAGATGGGGCATTCTCCTGTGCTTTAAGAATCTCATCTTCCAAAACGGAGTCCAAAGCAGCTATCACAACACCTTCTTGTAAAATGTTCTCCTCTTTCTCAGCACCGACTATGGGAGAAAAACTGCGAGACAAGTCATCCGCCTTAACATTCTTAGTACCAGGGATGTAAGTAACGGAGAAATTAAACCGCAAGAAAAACAGTGCCCACCTAGCCTGACGGGCATTCAGGCGCTTGGCAGCATCAAGATATATCAGATTTTTATGATCCGTAAGAACCTGAACGGGAAATTCCGCACCTTCCAAGAAGTGGCGCCAGTGTTCAAATCCTCTGCTATGTCAGTTTCTGGTTATGAGAATGTGTGTACTAACACTGTTAGAACCTTGCTCTTAGGTTTTTTCCTTTGCTGGTCACATGACCTTGTTGGCCTATTTAATCCTGCTCCGCCCTTCTGGCTTGGCTGGACTTACTGTTATGTTCTGCTACCAGAGCTAAGGAAAGAGAGGAGATCTGTCCCTACGATAGAACTCAGCTGAATCCCTACGATGTAACAGGGAACCTGATCCTGCGATCAGACCTGCTAAAGTCCTAAGCTAGTCTGTACGGAGACCTATAGATGTGGGGAAGGAATCCCTACAAGTACTAAGGACTGGGAGGAAAATGGGACACCTCCTAACAGAAATAGTAGCAGACAGACGAACAAACAAAATATATAGAACATAGAGGTCCGAAGACCAAGCAAACTAACAGAGTTAGATACAGAGCACAGGCTAGCTAGAAAGTAGTTATACAATGAAGTCCAGCAAAGCCAGAAGGGCGGAGCAGGATTAAATAGGCCAACAAGGTCATGTGACCAGCAAAGGAAAAAACCTAAGAGCAAGGTTCTAACAGTAGTATATAGAGGATGTGTCAGCTCTCCTGTGTGGTGTAGTATATAGAGGATCTGTCAGCTCTCCTGTGTGGTGTAGTATCTAGAGGATCTGTCAGCTCTCCTGTGTGGTGTAGTGTATAGAGGATGTGTCAGCTCTCCTTTGTGGTGTAGTATATAGAGGATGTGTCGGCTCTCCTGTGTGGTGTAGTATATAGAGGATGTGTCAGCTCTCCTGTGTGGTGTAGTATATAGAGGATCTGTCAGCTCTCCTGTGTGGTGTTGTATATAGAGGATCTGTCAGCTCTCCTATGTGGTGTAGTATATAGAGGATGAGCCAGCTCTCCTGTGTGGTGTAGTATATAGAGAATGTGTCAGCTCTCCTTTGTGGTGTAGTATATAGAGGATGTGTCGGCTCCCCTGTGTGGTGTAGTATATAGAGGATCTGTCAGTTCTCCTGTGTGGTGTAGTATATAGAGGATGTGTCAGCTCTCCTGTGTGGTGTAGTATATAGAGGATCTGCTCTCCTGTGTGGTGTAGTATATAGAGGATCTGTCAGCTCTCCTGTGTGGTGTAGTATATAGAGGATCTATCAGCTCTGCTGTGTGTTGTAGTATATAGAGGATCTGTCAGCTCTCCTGTGTGGTGTAGTATATAGAGGATGTGTCAGCTCTCCTGTGGTGTAGTATATAGAGGATGTGTCAGCTCTCCTGTGTGGTGTAGTATATAGAGGATCTGTCAGCTCTCCTGTGTGGTGTAGTATGTAGAGGATCTGTCAGCTCTGCTGTGTGGTGTAGTATATAGAGGATGTGTCAGCTCTCCTGTGTGGTGTAGTATATAGAGGATGTGTCAGCTCTCCTGTGTGGTGTAGTATATAGAGGATCTGTCAGCTCTCCTGTGTGGTGTAGTATATAGAGGATTTGTCAGCTCTCCTGTGTGGTGTAGTATATAGAGGATCTGTCAGCTCTCCTGTGTGGTGTAGTATATAGAGGATCTATCAGCTCTCCTGTGTGGTGTAGTATATAGAGGATGTGTCAGCTCCCCTGTGTGGTGTAGTATATAGAGGATGTGTCAGCTCTCCTGTGTGGTGTAGTATATAGAGGATGTGTCAGCTCTCCTGTGTGGTGTAGTATATAGAGGATGTGTCAGCTCTCCTGTGTGGTGTAGTATATAGAGGATCTGTCAGCTCTCCTGTGTGGTGTAGTATATAGAGGATCTGTCAGCTCTCCTGTGTGGTGTAGTATATAGAGGATGTGTCAGCTCTCCTGTGTGGTGTAGTATATAGAGGATCTGTCAGCTCTCCTGTGTGGTGTTGTATATAGAGGATCTGTCAGCTCTCCTCTGTGGTGTAGTATATAGAGGATGAGCCAGCTCTCCTGTGTGGTGTAGTATATAGAGAATGTGTCAGCTCTCCTTTGTGGTGTAGTATATAGAGGATGTGTCGGCTCCCCTGTGTGGTGTAGTATATAGAGGATCTGTCAGTTCTCCTGTGTGGTGTAGTATATAGAGGATGTGTCAGCTCTCCTGTGTGGTGTAGTATATAGAGGATCTGCTCTCCTGTGTGGTGTAGTATATAGAGGATCTGTCAGCTCTCCTGTGTGGTGTAGTATATAGAGGATCTATCAGCTCTGCTGTGTGTTGTAGTATATAGAGGATCTGTCAGCTCTCCTGTGTGGTGTAGTATATAGAGGATGTGTCAGCTCTCCTGTGTGGTGTAGTATGTAGAGGATCTGTCAGCTCTGCTGTGTGGTGTAGTATATAGAGGATGTGTCAGCTCTCCTGTGTGGTGTAGTATATAGAGGATCTGTCAGCTCTCCTGTGTGGTGTAGTATATAGAGGATTTGTCAGCTCTCCTGTGTGGTGTAGTATATAGAGGATCTGTCAGCTCTCCTGTGTGGTGTAGTATATAGAGGATGTGTCAGCTCTCCTGTGTGGTGTAGTATATAGAGGATCTGTCAGCTCTCCTGTGTGGTGTAGTATATAGAGGATGTGTCAGCTCTCCTGTGTGGTGTAGTATATAGACGATGTGTCAGCTCTCCTGTGTGGTGTAGTATATAGAGGATCTGTCAGCTCTCCTGTGTGGTGTAGTATATAGAGGATTTGTCAGCTCTCCTGTGTGGTGTAGTATATAGAGGATCTGTCAGCTCTCCTGTGTGGTGTAGTATATAGAGGATCTATCAGCTCTCCTGTGTGGTGTAGTATATAGAGGATGTGTCAGCTCCCCTGTGTGGTGTAGTATATAGAGGATGTGTCAGCTCTCCTGTGTGGTGTAGTATATAGAGGATGTGTCAGCTCTCCTGTGTGGTGTAGTATATAGAGGATGTGTCAGCTCTCCTGTGTGGTGTAGTATATAGAGTATCTGTCAGCTCTCCTGTGTGGTGTAGTATATAGAGGATCTGTCAGCTCTCCTGTGTGGTGTAGTATATAGAGGATCTATCAGCTCTCCTATGTGGGGTAGTATATAGAGGATGAGCCAGCTCTCCTGTGTGGTGTAGTATATAGAGAATGTGTCAGCTCTCCTTTGTGGTGTAGTATATAGAGGATCTGTCAGCTCTCCTATGTGGTGTAGTATATAGAGGATGAGCCAGCTCTCCTGTGTGGTGTAGTATATAGAGAATGTGTCAGCTCTCCTTTGTGGTGTAGTATATAGAGGATGTGTCGGCTCCCCTGTGTGGTGTAGTATATAGAGGATCTGTCAGTTCTCCTGTGTGGTGTAGTATATAGAGGATGTGTCAGCTCTCCTGTGTGGTGTAGTATATAGAGGATCTGCTCTCCTGTGTGGTGTAGTATATAGAGGATCTGTCAGCTCTCCTGTGTGGTGTAGTATATAGAGGATCTATCAGCTCTGCTGTGTGTTGTAGTATATAGAGGATCTGTCAGCTCTCCTGTGTGGTGTAGTATATAGAGGATGTGTCAGCTCTCCTGTGTGGTGTAGTATATAGAGGATCTGTCAGCTCTCCTGTGTGGTGTAGTATGTAGAGGATCTGTCAGCTCTGCTGTGTGGTGTAGTATATAGAGGATCTGTCAGCTCTCCTGTGTGGTGTAGTATATAGAGAATGTGTCAGCTCTCCTGTGTGGTGTAGTATATAGAGGATGTGTCAGCTCTCCTGTGTGGTGTAGTATATAGAGGATGTGTCAGCTCTCCTGTGTGGTGTAGTATATAGAGGATCTGTCAGCTCTCCTGTGTGGTGTAGTATATAGAGGATTTGTCAGCTCTCCTGTGTGGTGTAGTATATAGAGGATCTGTCAGCTCTCCTGTGTGGTGTAGTATATAGAGGATCTATCAGCTCTCCTGTGTGGTGTAGTATATAGAGGATGTGTCAGCTCCCCTGTGTGGTGTAGTATATAGAGGATGTGTCAGCTCTCCTGTGTGGTGTAGTATATAGAGGATGTGTCAGCTCTCCTGTGTGGTGTAGTATATAGAGGATGTGTCAGCTCTCCTGTGTGGTGTAGTATATAGAGGATCTGTCAGCTCTCCTGTGTGGTGTAGTATATAGAGGATCTGTCAGCTCTCCTGTGTGGTGTAGTATATAGGGGATCTGTCAGCTCTCCTGTGTGGTGTAGTATATAGAGGAAGTGTCAGCTCTCCTGTATAGTGTAGTATATAGAGGATCTGTCAGCTCCCCTGTGTGGTGTAGTATACACAGGACCTGTCAGCTCTCCTGTGTGGTGTAGTATATAGAGGATCTGTCAGCTCCCCTGTGTGGTGTAGTTTATAGAGGACCTGTCAGCTCTCCTGTGTGGTGTAGTATATAGAGGATGTGTCAGCTCTCCTGTGTGGTGTAGTTTATAGAGGATCTATCAGCTCCCCCGTGTGGTGTAGTTTATAGAGGATCTGTCAGCTCTCCTGTGTTGTGTAGTATACAGAGGATCTGTCGGCTCTCCTGTGTGGTGTAGTATATAGAGGATCTGTCAGCTCTCCTGTGTGGTGTAGTATATAGAGGATGTGTCAGCTCTCCTGTGTGGTGTAGTATATAAAAGATCTGTCAGCACTCCTGTGTGGTGTAGTATGTAGAGGATGTGTCAGCTCTCCTGTGTGGTATAGTATATAGAGGATCTGTCAGCTCTCCTGTGTGGTGTAGTATATAGAGGATCTGTCAGCTCTCCTGTGTGGTGTAGTATATAGAGGATGTGTCAGTCCTCCTGTGTGTTGTAGTATATAGAGGATCTGTCAGCTCTCCTGTGTGGTGTAGTATATAGAGGATGTGTCAGCTCTCCTGTGTGGTGTAGTATATAGAGGATCTGTCAGCTCTCCTGTGTGGTGTAGTATGTAGAGGATCTGTCAGCTCTGCTGTGGTGTAGTATATAGAGGATTTGTCAGCTCTCCTGTGTGGTGTAGTATATAGAGGATCTGTCAGCTCTCCTGTGTGGTGTAGTATATAGAGGATCTATCAGCTCTCCTGTGTGGTGTAGTATATAGAGGATGTGTCAGCTCTCCTGTGTGGTGTAGTATATAGAGGATCTGCTCTCCTGTGTGGTGTAGTATATAGAGGATCTGTCAGCTCTCCTGTGTGGTGTAGTATATAGAGGATCTATCAGCTCTGCTGTGTGTTGTAGTATATAGAGGATCTGTCAGCTCTCCTGTGTGGTGTAGTATATAGAGGATGTGTTAGCTCTCCTGTGGTGTAGTATATAGAGGATGTGTCAGCTCTCCTGTGTGGTGTAGTATATAGAGGATCTGTCAGCTCTCCTGTGTGGTGTAGTATGTAGAGGATCTGTCAGCTCTGCTGTGTGGTGTAGTATATAGAGGATGTGTCAGCTCTCCTGTGTGGTGTAGTATATAGAGGATGTGTCAGCTCTCCTGTGTGGTGTAGTATATAGAGGATGTGTCAGCTCTCCTGTGTGGTGTAGTATATAGAGGATCTGTCAGCTCTCCTGTGTGGTGTAGTATATAGAGGATTTGTCAGCTCTCCTGTGTGGTGTAGTATATAGAGGAAGTGTCAGCTCTCCTGTATAGTGTAGTATATAGAGGATCTGTCAGCTCCCCTGTGTGGTGTAGTATACACAGGACCTGTCAGCTCTCCTGTGTGGTGTAGTATATAGAGGATCTGTCAGCTCCCCTGTGTGGTGTAGTTTATAGAGGACCTGTCAGCTCTCCTGTGTGGTGTAGTATATAGAGGATCTGTCAGCTCTCCTGTGTGGTGTAGTATATAGAGGATCTATCAGCTCTCCTGTGTGGTGTAGTATATAGAGGATGTGTCAGCTCTCCTGTGTGGTGTAGTATATAGAGGATGTGTCAGCTCTCCTGTGTGGTGTAGTATATAGAGGATGTGTCAGCTCTCCTGTGTGGTGTAGTATATAGAGGATCTGTCAGCTCTCCTGTGTGGTGTAGTATATAGAGGATCTGTCAGCTCTCCTGTGTGGTGTAGTATATAGAGGATGTGTCAGCTCTCCTGTGTGGTGTAGTATATAGAGGATCTGTCAGCTCTCCTGTGTGGTGTTGTATATAGAGGATCTGTCAGCTCTCCTCTGTGGTGTAGTATATAGAGGATGAGCCAGCTCTCCTGTGTGGTGTAGTATATAGAGAATGTGTCAGCTCTCCTTTGTGGTGTAGTATATAGAGGATGTGTCGGCTCCCCTGTGTGGTGTAGTATATAGAGGATCTGTCAGTTCTCCTGTGTGGTGTAGTATATAGAGGATGTGTCAGCTCTCCTGTGTGGTGTAGTATATAGAGGATCTGCTCTCCTGTGTGGTGTAGTATATAGAGGATCTGTCAGCTCTCCTGTGTGGTGTAGTATATAGAGGATCTATCAGCTCTGCTGTGTGTTGTAGTATATAGAGGATCTGTCAGCTCTCCTGTGTGGTGTAGTATATAGAGGATGTGTCAGCTCTCCTGTGTGGTGTAGTATGTAGAGGATCTGTCAGCTCTGCTGTGTGGTGTAGTATATAGAGGATGTGTCAGCTCTCCTGTGTGGTGTAGTATATAGAGGATCTGTCAGCTCTCCTGTGTGGTGTAGTATATAGAGGATTTGTCAGCTCTCCTGTGTGGTGTAGTATATAGAGGATCTGTCAGCTCTCCTGTGTGGTGTAGTATATAGAGGATGTGTCAGCTCTCCTGTGTGGTGTAGTATATAGAGGATCTGTCAGCTCTCCTGTGTGGTGTAGTATATAGAGGATGTGTCAGCTCTCCTGTGTGGTGTAGTATATAGACGATGTGTCAGCTCTCCTGTGTGGTGTAGTATATAGAGGATCTGTCAGCTCTCCTGTGTGGTGTAGTATATAGAGTATTTGTCAGCTCTCCTGTGTGGTGTAGTATATAGAGGATCTGTCAGCTCTCCTGTGTGGTGTAGTATATAGAGGATCTATCAGCTCTCCTGTGTGGTGTAGTATATAGAGGATGTGTCAGCTCCCCTGTGTGGTGTAGTATATAGAGGATGTGTCAGCTCTCCTGTGTGGTGTAGTATATAGAGGATGTGTCAGCTCTCCTGTGTGGTGTAGTATATAGAGGATGTGTCAGCTCTCCTGTGTGGTGTAGTATATAGAGGATCTGTCAGCTCTCCTGTGTGGTGTAGTATATAGAGGATCTATCAGCTCTCCTATGTGGGGTAGTATATAGAGGATGAGCCAGCTCTCCTGTGTGGTGTAGTATATAGAGAATGTGTCAGCTCTCCTTTGTGGTGTAGTATATAGAGGATCTGTCAGCTCTCCTATGTGGTGTAGTATATAGAGGATGAGCCAGCTCTCCTGTGTGGTGTAGTATATAGAGAATGTGTCAGCTCTCCTTTGTGGTGTAGTATATAGAGGATGTGTCGGCTCCCCTGTGTGGTGTAGTATATAGAGGATCTGTCAGTTCTCCTGTGTGGTGTAGTATATAGAGGATGTGTCAGCTCTCCTGTGTGGTGTAGTATATAGAGGATCTGCTCTCCTGTGTGGTGTAGTATATAGAGGATCTGTCAGCTCTCCTGTGTGGTGTAGTATATAGAGGATCTATCAGCTCTGCTGTGTGTTGTAGTATATAGAGGATCTGTCAGCTCTCCTGTGTGGTGTAGTATATAGAGGATGTGTCAGCTCTCCTGTGTGGTGTAGTATATAGAGGATCTGTCAGCTCTCCTGTGTGGTGTAGTATGTAGAGGATCTGTCAGCTCTGCTGTGTGGTGTAGTATATAGAGGATCTGTCAGCTCTCCTGTGTGGTGTAGTATATATAGGATGTGTCAGCTCTCCTGTGTGGTGTAGTATATAGAGGATGTGTCAGCTCTCCTGTGTGGTGTAGTATATAGAGGATGTGTCAGCTCTCCTGTGTGGTGTAGTATATAGAGGATCTGTCAGCTCTCCTGTGTGGTGTAGTATATAGAGGATTTGTCAGCTCTCCTGTGTGGTGTAGTATATAGAGGATCTGTCAGCTCTCCTGTGTGGTGTAGTATATAGAGGATCTATCAGCTCTCCTGTGTGGTGTAGTATATAGAGGATGTGTCAGCTCCCCTGTGTGGTGTAGTATATAGAGGATGTGTCAGCTCTCCTGTGTGGTGTAGTATATAGAGGATGTGTCAGCTCTCCTGTGTGGTGTAGTATATAGAGGATGTGTCAGCTCTCCTGTGTGGTGTAGTATATAGAGGATCTGTCAGCTCTCCTGTGTGGTGTAGTATATAGAGGATCTGTCAGCTCTCCTGTGTGGTGTAGTATATAGGGGATCTGTCAGCTCTCCTGTGTGGTGTAGTATATAGAGGAAGTGTCAGCTCTCCTGTATAGTGTAGTATATAGAGGATCTGTCAGCTCCCCTGTGTGGTGTAGTATACACAGGACCTGTCAGCTCTCCTGTGTGGTGTAGTATATAGAGGATCTGTCAGCTCCCCTGTGTGGTGTAGTTTATAGAGGACCTGTCAGCTCTCCTGTGTGGTGTAGTATATAGAGGATGTGTCAGCTCTCCTGTGTGGTGTAGTTTATAGAGGATCTATCAGCTCCCCCGTGTGGTGTAGTTTATAGAGGATCTGTCAGCTCTCCTGTGTTGTGTAGTATACAGAGGATCTGTCGGCTCTCCTGTGTGGTGTAGTATATAGAGGATCTGTCAGCTCTCCTGTGTGGTGTAGTATATAGAGGATGTGTCAGCTCTCCTGTGTGGTGTAGTATATAAAAGATCTGTCAGCACTCCTGTGTGGTGTAGTATGTAGAGGATGTGTCAGCTCTCCTGTGTGGTATAGTATATAGAGGATCTGTCAGCTCTCCTGTGTGGTGTAGTATATAGAGGATCTGTCAGCTCTCCTGTGTGGTGTAGTATATAGAGGATGTGTCAATCCTCCTGTGTGTTGTAGTATATAGAGGATCTGTCAGCTCTCCTGTGTGGTGTAGTATATAGAGGATGTGTCAGCTCTCCTGTGTGGTGTAGTATATAGAGGATCTGTCAGCTCTCCTGTGTGGTGTAGTATGTAGAGGATCTGTCAGCTCTGCTGTGGTGTAGTATATAGAGGATTTGTCAGCTCTCCTGTGTGGTGTAGTATATAGAGGATCTGTCAGCTCTCCTGTGTGGTGTAGTATATAGAGGATCTATCAGCTCTCCTGTGTGGTGTAGTATATAGAGGATGTGTCAGCTCCACTGTGTGGTGTAGTATATAGAGGATGTGTCAGCTCTCCTGTGTGGTGTAGTATATAGAGGATGTGTCAGCTCTCCTGTGTGGTGTAGTATATAGAGGATCTGTCAGCTCTCCTGTGTGGTGTAGTATATAGAGGATGTGTCAGCTCTCCTGTGTGGTGTAGTATATAGAGGATCTGTCAGCTCTCCTGTGTGGTGTAGTATATAGAGGATGTGTCAGCTCTCCTGTGTGGTGTAGTATATAGAGGATCTGTCAGCTCTCCTGTGTGGTGTAGTATATAGAGGATCTGTCAGCTCTCCTGTGTGGTGTAGTATATTGAGGATCTGTCAGCTCTCCTGTGTGGTGTAGTATATAGAGGATGTGTCAGCTCTCCTGTATAGTGTAGTATATAGAGGATCTGTTAGCTCCCCTGTGTGGTGTAGTATACACAGGACCTGTCAGCTCTCCTGTGTGGTGTAGTACATAGAGGATCTGTCAGCTCCCCTGTGTGGTGTAGTATATAGAGGATCTGTCAGCTCTCCTGTGTGGTGTAGTATATAGAGGATCTGTCAGCTCTCCTGTGTGGTGTAGTATATAGAGGATGTGTCAGCTCTCCTGTGTGGTGTAGTTTATAGAGGATCTATCAGCTCCCCCGTGTGGTGTAGTTTATAGAGGATCTGTCAGCTCTCCTGTGTGGTGTAGTATATAGAGGATCTGTCGGCTCTCCTGTGCGGTGTAGTATATAGAGGATCTGTCAGCTCTCCTGTGTGGTGTCGTATATAGAGGATCTGTCAACTCTCCAGTGTGGTGTAGTATATAGAGGATCTGTCAGCTCTCCTGTGTGGTGTAGTATATAGAGGATGTGTCAGCTCTCCTGTGTGGTGTAGTATATAGAGGATCTGTCAGCTCTCCTGTGTGGTGTAGTATATAGAGGATGTGTCAGCTCTCCTGTGTGGTGTAGTATATAGAGGATGTGTAAGCTCTCCTGTGTGGTATAGTATATAGAGGATGTGTCAGCTCTCCTGTGTGGTGTAGTATATAGAGGATCTGTCAGCTCTCCTGTGTGGTGTAGTATATAGAGGATCTGTCCTGTGTGGTGTAGTATATAGAGGATCTGTCAGATCTCCTGTGTGGTGTAGTATATAGAGGATCTGTCAGCTCTCCTGTGTGGTGTAGTATATAGATGATGTGTCGACTCTCCTGTGTGGTGTAGTATATAGAGGATCTGTCAGCTCTCCTGTGTGGTGTAGTATATAGAGGATCTGTCAGCTCTCCTGTGTGGTGTAGTATATAGAGGATGTGTCGGCTCTCCTGTGTGGTGTAGTATATAGAGGATGTGTCGGCTCTCCTGTGTGGTGTAGTATATAGAGGATGTGTCAGCTCTCCTGTGTGGTGTAGTATATAGAGGATGTGTCAGCTCTCCTGTGTGGTGTAGTATATAGAGGATGTGTCAGCACTCCTGTGTGGTGTAATATATAGAGGATCTATCAGCTCTGCTGTGTGGTGTAGTATATAGAGGATGTGTCAGCTCTCCTGTGTGGTGTAGTATATAGAGGATCTGTCAGCTCTCCTGTGTGGTGTAGTATATAGAGGATCTGTCAGTTCTCCTGTGTGGTGTAGTATATAGAGGATGTGTCAGCTCTCCTGTGTGGTGTAGTATATAGAGGATCTGTCAGCTCTCCTGTGTGGTGTAGTATATAGAGGATCTGTCAGCTCTCCTGTGTGGTGTAGTATATAGAGGATGTGTCAGCTCTCCTGTGTGGTGTAGTATATAGAGGATCTGTCAGCTCTCCTGTGTGGTGTTGTATATAGAGGATCTGTCAGCTCTCCTCTGTGGTGTAGTATATAGAGGATGAGCCAGCTCTCCTGTGTGGTGTAGTATATAGAGAATGTGTCAGCTCTCCTTTGTGTTGTAGTATATAGAGGATGTGTCGGCTCCCCTGTGTGGTGTAGTATATAGAGGATCTGTCAGTTCTCCTGTGTGGTGTAGTATATAGAGGATGTGTCAGCTCTCCTGTGTGGTGTAGTATATAGAGGATCTGCTCTCCTGTGTGGTGTAGTATATAGAGGATCTGTCAGCTCTCCTGTGTGGTGTAGTATATAGAGGATCTATCAGCTCTGCTGTGTGTTGTAGTATATAGAGGATCTGTCAGCTCTCCTGTGTGGTGTAGTATATAGAGGATGTGTCAGCTCTCCTGTGTGGTGTAGTATATAGAAGATCTGTCAGCTCTCCTGTGTGGTGTAGTATGTAGAGGATCTGTCAGCTCTGCTGTGTGGTGTAGTATATAGAGGATGTGTCAGCTCTCCTGTGTGGTGTAGTATATAGAGGATCTGTCAGCTCTCCTGTGTGGTGTAGTATATAGAGGATTTGTCAGCTCTCCTGTGTGGTGTAGTATATAGAGGATGTGTCAGCTCTCCTGTGTGGTGTAGTATATACAGGATCTGTCAGCTCTCCTGTGTGGTGTAGTATATAGAGGATGTGTCAGCTCTCCTGTGTGGTGTAGTATATAGAGGATGTGTCAGCTCTCCTGTGTGGTGTAGTATATAGAGGATCTGTCAGCTCTCCTGTGTGGTGTAGTATATAGAGGATTTGTCAGCTCTCCTGTGTGGTGTAGTATATAGAGGATCTGTCAGCTCTCCTGTGTGGTGTAGTATATAGAGGATCTATTAGCTCTCCTGTGTGGTGTAGTATATAGAGGATGTGTCAGCTCCCCTGTGTGGTGTAGTATATAGAGGATGTGTCAGCTCTCCTGTGTGGTGTAGTATATAGAGGATGTGTCAGCTCTCCTGTGTGGTGTAGTATATAGAGGATGTGTCAGCACTCCTGTGTGGTGTAGTATATAGAGGATCTGTCAGCTCTCCTGTGTGGTGTAGTATATAGAGGATCTATCAGCTCTCCTATGTGGTGTAGTATATAGAGGATGAGCCAGCTCTCCTGTGTGGTGTAGTATATAGAGAATGTGTCAGCTCTCCTTTGTGGTGTAGTATATAGAGGATCTGTCAGCTCTCCTATGTGGTGTAGTATATAGAGGATCTGTCAGCTCTCCTGTGTGGTGTAGTATATAGAGAATGTGTCAGCTCTCCTTTGTGGTGTAGTATATAGAGGATGTGTCGGCTCCCCTGTGTGGTGTAGTATATAGAGGATCTGTCAGTTCTCCTGTGTGGTGTAGTATATAGAGGATGTGTCAGCTCTCCTGTGTGGTGTAGTATATAGAGGATCTGCTCTCCTGTGTGGTGTAGTATATAGAGGATCTGTCAGCTCTCCTGTGTGGTGTAGTATATAGAGGATCTATCAGCTCTGCTGTGTGTTGTAGTATATAGAGGATTTGTCAGCTCTCCTGTGTGGTGCAGTATATAGAGGATGTGTCAGCTCTCCTGTGTGGTGTAGTATATAGAGGATCTGTCAGCTCTCCTGTGTGGTGTAGTATGTAGAGGATCTGTCAGTTCTGCTGTGTGGTGTAGTATATAGAGGATGTGTCAGCTCTCCTGTGTGGTGTAGTATATAGAGGATGTGTCAGCTCTCCTGTGTGGTGTAGTATATAGAGGATGTGTCAGCTCTCCTGTGTGGTGTAGTATATAGAGAATGTGTCAGCTCTCCTTTGTGGTGTAGTATATAGAGGATGTGTCGGCTCCCCTGTGTGGTGTAGTATATAGAGGATCTGTCAGTTCTCCTGTGTGGTGTAGTATATAGAGGATGTGTCAGCTCTCCTGTGTGGTGTAGTATATAGAGGATCTGCTCTCCTGTGTGGTGTAGTATATAGAGGATCTGTCAGCTCTCCTGTGTGGTGTAGTATATAGAGGATCTATCAGCTCTGCTGTGTGTTGTAGTATATAGAGGATCTGTCAGCTCTCCTGTGTGGTGTAGTATATAGAGGATGTGTCAGCTCTCCTGTGTGGTGTAGTATGTAGAGGATCTGTCAGCTCTGCTGTGTGGTGTAGTATATAGAGGATGTGTCAGCTCTCCTGTGTGGTGTAGTATATAGAGGATGTGTCAGCTCTCCTGTGTGGTGTAGTATATAGAGGATGTGTCAGCTCTCCTGTGTGGTGTAGTATATAGAGGATGTGTCAGCTCTCCTGTGTGGTGTAGTATATAGAGGATGTGTCAGCTCTCCTGTGTGGTGTAGTATATAGAGGATCTGTCAGCTCTCCTGTGTGGTGTAGTATATAGAGGATTTGTCAGCTCTCCTGTGTGGTGTAGTATATAGAGGATCTGTCAGCTCTCCTGTGTGGTGTAGTATATAGAGGATCTGTCAGCTTTCCTGTGTGGTGTAGTATATAGAGGATTTGTCAGCTCTCCTGTGTGGTGTAGTATATAGAGGATCTGTCAGCTCTCCTGTGTTGTGTAGTATATAGAGGATCTGTCAGCTCTCCTGTGTGGTGTATTATATAGAGGATGTGTCAGCTCTCCTGTGTGGTGTAGTATATAGAGGATCTGTCAGCTCTCCTGTGTGGTGTAGTATGTAGAGGATCTGTCAGCTCTCCTGTGTGGTGTAGTATATAGAGGATGTGTCAGCTCTCCTGTGTGGTGTAGTATATAGAGGATGTGTCAGCTCTCCTGTGTGGTGTAGTATATAGAGGATGTGTCAGCTCCCCTGTGTGGTGTAGTATATAGAGGATGTGTCAGCTCTCCTGTGTGGTGTAGTATATAGAGGATCTGTCAGCTCTCCTGTGTGGTGTAGTATATAGAGGATTTGTCAGCTCTCCTGTGTGGTATAGTATATAGAGGATCTGTCAGCTCTCCTGTGTGGTGTAGTATATAGAGGATCTATCAGCTTTCCTGTGTGGTGTAGTATATAGAGGATGTGTCAACTCCCCTGTGTGGTGTAGTATATAGAGGATGTGTCAGCTCTCCTGTGTGGTGTAGTATATAGAGGATGTGTCAGCTCTCCTGTGTGGTGTAGTATATAGAGGATGTGTCAGCTCTCCTGTGTGGTGTAGTATATAGAGGATCTGTCAGCTCTCCTGTGTGGTGTAGTATATAGAGGATCTATCAGCTCTCCTATGTGGTGTAGTATATAGAGGATGAGCCAGCTCTCCTGTGTGGTGTAGTATATAGAGAATGTGTCAGCTCTCCTTTGTGGTGTAGTATATAGAGGATCTGTCAGCTCTCCTATGTGGTGTAGTATATAGAGGATGAGCCAGCTCTCCTGTGTGGTGTAGTATATAGAGAATGTGTCAGCTCTCCTTTGTGGTGTAGTATATAGAGGATGTGTCGGCTCCCCTGTGTGGTGTAGTATATAGAGGATCTGTCAGTTCTCCTGTGTGGTGTAGTATATAGAGGATGTGTCAGCTCTCCTGTGTGGTGTAGTATATAGAGGATCTGCTCTCCTGTGTGGTGTAGTATATAGAGAATCTGTCAGCTCTCCTGTGTGGTGTAGTATATAGAGGATCTATCAGCTCTGCTGTGTGTTGTAGTATATAGAGGATCTGTCAGCTCTCCTGTGTGGTGTAGTATATAGAGGATGTGTCAGCTCTCCTGTGTGGTGTAGTATATAGAAGATCTGTCAGCTCTCCTGTGTGGTGTAGTATGTAGAGGATCTGTCAGCTCTCCTCTGTGGTGTAGTATATAGAAGATCTATCAGCTCTCCTGTGTGGTGTAGTATATAGAGGATGTGTCAGCTCCCCTGTGTGGTGTAGTATATAGAGGATGTGTCAGCTCTCCTGTGTGGTGTAGTATATAGAGGATGTGTCAGCTCTCCTGTGTGGTGTAGTATATAGAGGATGTGTCAGCTCTCCTGTGTGGTGTAGTATATAGAGGATCTGTCAGCTCTCCTGTGTGGTGTAGTATATAGAGGATCTGTCAGCTCTCCTGTGTGGTGTAGTATATAGAGGATGTGTCAGCTCTCCTGTGTGGTGTAGTATATAGAGGATGTGTCAGCTCTCCTGTGTGGTGTTGTATATAGAGGATCTGTCAGCTCTCCTCTGTGGTGTAGTATATAGAGGATGAGCCAGCTCTCCTGTGTGGTGTAGTATATAGAGAATGTGTCAGCTCTCCTTTGTGGTGTAGTATATAGAGGATGTGTCGGCTCCCCTGTGTGGTGTAGTATATAGAGGATCTGTCAGTTCTCCTGTGTGGTGTAGTATATAGAGGATGTGTCAGTTCTCCTGTGTGGTGTAGTATATAGAGGATCTGCTCTCCTGTGTGGTGTAGTATATAGAGGATCTGTCAGCTTTCCTGTGTGGTGTAGTATATAGAGGATCTATCAGCTCTGCTGTGTGTTGTAGTATATAGAGGATCTGTCAGCTCTCCTGTGTGGTGTAATATATAGAGGATGTGTCAGCTCTCCTGTGTGGTGTAGTATATAGAAGATCTGTCAGCTCTCCTGTGTGGTGTAGTATGTAGATGATCTGTCAGCTCTGCTGTGGGGTGTAGTATATAGAGGATCTGTCAGTTCTCCTGTGTGGTGTAGTATGTAGAGGATCTGTCAGCTCTCCTGTGTGGTGTAGTATGTAGAGGATCTGTCAGCTCTGCTGTGTGGTGTAGTATATAGAGGATGTGTCGGCTCCCCTGTGTGGTGTAGTATATAGAGGATCTGTCAGTTCTCCTGTGTGGTGTAGTATATAGAGGATGTGTCAGCTCTCCTGTGTGGTGTAGTATATAGAGGATCTGTCAGCTCTCCTGTGTGGTGTAGTATATAGAGGATCTGTCAGCTCTCCTGTGTGGTGTAGTATGTAGAAGATCTGTCAGCTCTGCTCTGTGGTGTAGTATATAGAGGATGTGTCAGCTCTCCTGTGTGGTGTAGTATATAGAGTATCTGTCAGTTCTCCTGTGTGGTGTAGTATATAGAAGATCTATCAGCTCTCCTGTGTGGTGTAGTATGTAGAGGATCTGTCAGCTCTGCTGTGTGGTGTAGTATATAGAGGATGTGTCGGCTCCCCTGTGTGGTGTAGTATATAGAGGATCTGTCAGTTCTCCTGTGTGGTGTAGTATATAGAGGATGTGTCAGCTCTCCTGTGTGGTGTATTATATAGAGGATCTGTCAGCTCTCCTGTGTGGTGTAGTATATAGAGGATCTGTCAGCTCTCCTGTGTGGTGTAGTATATAGAGGATGTGTCAGCTCTCCTGTGTGGTGTAGTATATAGAGGATCTGTCAGCTCTCCTGTGTGGTGTTGTATATAGAGGATCTGTCAGCTCTCCTCTGTGGTGTAGTATATAGAGGATGAGCCAGCTCTCCTGTGTGGTGTAGTATATAGAGAATGTGTCAGCTCTCCTTTGTGGTGTAGTATATAGAGGATGTGTTGGCTCCCCTGTGTGGTGTAGTATATAGAGGATCTGTCAGTTCTCCTGTGTGGTGTAGTATATAGAGGATGTGTCAGCTCTCCTGTGTGGTGTAGTATATAGAGGATCTGCTCTCCTGTGTGGTGTAGTATATAGAGGATCTGTCAGCTCTCCTGTGTGGTGTAGTATATAGAGTATCTATCAGCTCTGCTGTGTGTTGTAGTATATAGAGGATCTGTCAGCTCTCCTGTGTGGTGTAGTATATAGAGGATGTGTCAGCTCTCCTGTGTGGTGTAGTATATAGAGGATGTGTCAGTTCTCCTGTGTGGTGTAGTATATAGAGGATCTGTCAGTTCTCCTGTGTGGTGTAGTATATAGAAGATCTGTCAGCTCTCCTGTGTGGTGTAGTATGTAGAGGATCTGTCAGCTCTCCTGTGTGGTGTAGTATATAGAGGATGTGTCAGCTCTCCTGTGTGGTGTAGTATATAGAGGATCTGTCAGCTCTCCTGTGTGGTGTAGTATATAGAGGATTTGTCAGCTCTCCTGTGTGGTGTAGTATATAGAGGATCTGTCAGCTCTCCTGTGTGGTGTAGTATATAGAGGATGTGTCAGCTCTCCTGTGTGGTGTAGTATATAGAGGATCTGTCAGCTCTCCTGTGTGGTGTAGTATATAGAGGATGTGTCAGCTCTCCTGTGTGGTGTAGTATATAGAGGATGTGTCAGCTCTCCTGTGTGGTGTAGTATATAGAGGATCTGTCAGCTCTCCTGTGTGGTGTAGTATATAGAGGATTTGTCAGCTCTCCTGTGTGGTGTAGTATATAGAGGATCTGTCAGCTCTCCTGTGTGGTGTAGTATATAGAGGATCTATCAGCTCTCCTGTGTGGTGTAGTATATAGAGGATGTGTCAGCTCCCCTGTGTGGTGTAGTATATAGAGGATGTGTCAGCTCTCCTGTGTGGTGTAGTATATAGAGGATGTGTCAGCTCTCCTGTGTGGTGTAGTATATAGAGGATGTGTCAGCTCTCCTGTGTGGTGTAGTATATAGAGGATCTGTCAGCTCTCCTTTGTGGTGTAGTATATAGAGGATCTATCAGCTCTCCTGTGTGGTGTAGTATATAGAGGATGTGTCAGCTCTCCTGTGTGGTGTAGTATATAGAGGATGACCAGCTCTCCTGTGTGGTGTAGTATATAGAGAATGTGTCAGCTCTCCTTTGTGGTGTAGTATATAGAGGATCTGTCAGCTCTCCTATGTGGTGTAGTATATAGAGGATGAGCCAGCTCTCCTGTGTGGTGTAGTATATAGAGAATGTGTCAGCTCTCCTTTGTGGTGTAGTATATAGAGGATGTGTCGGCTCCCCTGTGTGGTGTAGTATATAGAGGATCTGTCAGTTCTCCTGTGTGGTGTAGTATATAGAGGATGTGTCAGCTCTCCTGTTTGGTGTAGTATATAGAGGATCTGCTCTCCTGTGTGGTGTAGTATATAGAGGATCTGTCAGCTCTCCTGTGTGGTGTAGTATATAGAGGATCTATCAGCTCTGCTGTGTGTTGTAGTATATAGAGGATCTGTCAGCTCTCCTGTGTGGTGTAGTATATAGAGGATGTGTCAGCTCTCCTGTGTGGTGTAGTATATAGAGGATCTGTCAGCTCTCCTGTGTGGTGTAGTATGTAGAGGATCTGTCAGCTCTGCTGTGTGGTGTAGTATATAGAGGATGTGTCAGCTCTCCTGTGTGGTGTAGTATATAGAGGATGTGTCAGCTCTCCTGTGTGGTGTAGTATATAGAGGATGTGTCAGCTCTCCTGTGTGGTGTAGTATGTAGAGGATCTGTCAGCTCTGCTGTGTGGTGTAGTATATAGAGGATGTGTCAGCTCTCCTGTGTGGTGTAGTATATAGAGAATGTGTCAGCTGTCCTGTGTGGTGTAGTATATAGAGGATGTGTCAGCTCTCCTGTGTGGTGTAGTATATAGAGGATGTGTCAGCTCTCCTGTATGGTGTAGTATATAGAGGATCTGTCAGCTCTCCTGTGTGTTGTAGTATATAGAGGATCTATCAGCTCTGCTGTGTGTTGTAGTATATAGAGGATCTGTCAGCTCTCCTGTGTGGTGTAGTATATAGAGGATGTGTCAGCTCTCCTGTGTGGTGTAGTATATAGAAGATCTGTCAGCTCTCCTGTGTGGTGTAGTATGTAGAGGATCTGTCAGCTCTGCTGTGTGGTGTAGTATATAGAGGATGTGTCAGCTCTCCTGTGTGGTGTAGTATATAGAGGATCTGTCAGCTCTCCTGTGTGGTGTAGTATATAGAGGATTTGTCAGCTCTCCTGTGTGGTGTAGTATATAGAGTATCTGTCAGCTCTCCTGTGTGGTATAGTATATAGAGGATGTGTCAGCTCTCCTGTGTGGTGTAGTATATAGAGGATCTGTCAGCTCTCCTGTGTGGTGTAGTATATAGAGGATGTGTCAGCTCTCCTGTGTGGTGTAGTATATAGAGGATCTGTCAGCTCTCCTGTGTGGTGTAGTATATAGAGGATTTGTCAGCTCTCCTGTGTGGTGTAGTATATAGAGGATCTGTCAGCTCTCCGGTGTGGTGTAGTATATAGAGGATCTATCAGCTCTCCTGTGTGGTGTAGTATATAGAGGATGTGTCAGCTCCCCTGTGTGGTGTAGTATATAGAGGATGTGTCAGCTCTCCTGTGTGGTGTAGTATATAGAGGATGTGTCAGCTCTCCTGTGTGGTGTAGTATATAGAGGATGTGTCAGCTCTCCTGTGTGGTGTAGTATATAGAGGATCTGTCAGCTCTCCTGTGTGGTGTAGTATATAGAGGATCTATCAGCTCTCCTATGTGGTGTAGTATATAGAGGATGAGCCAGCTCTCCTGTGTGGTATAGTATATAGAGAATGTGTCAGCTCTCCTTTGTGGTGTAGTATATAGAGGATCTGTCAGCTCTCCTATGTGGTGTAGTATATAGAGGATGAGCCAGCTCTCCTGTGTGGTGTAGTATATAGAGAATGTGTCAGCTCTCATGTGTGGTGTAGTATATAGAGAATGTGTCAGCTCTCCTTTGTGGTGTAGTATATAGAGGATGTGTCGGCTCCCCTGTGTGGTGTAGTATATAGAGGATCTGTCAGTTCTCCTCTGTGGTGTAGTATATAGAGGATGTGTCAGCTCTCCTGTTTGGTGTAGTATATAGAGGATCTGCTCTCCTGTGTGGTGTAGTATATAGAGGATCTGTCAGCTCTCCTGTGTGGTGTAGTATATAGAGGATCTATCAGCTCTGCTG
The DNA here is from genome assembly GCF_046119375.1 of Phyllobates terribilis. Lineage (NCBI taxonomy): Eukaryota > Metazoa > Chordata > Amphibia > Anura > Dendrobatidae > Phyllobates > Phyllobates terribilis. The sequence goes on along the minus strand of NW_027362761.1, from coordinate 12,441,604 downwards.
TGTGTTGTAGTATATAGAGGATCTGTCAGCTCTCCTGTGTGGTGTAGTATATAGAGGATGTGTCAGCTCTCTTGTGTGGTGTAGTATATAGAGGATCTGTCAGCTCTCCTGTGTGGTGTAGTATATAGAGGATGTGTCAGCTCTCCTGTGTGGTGTAGTATGTAGAGGATCTGTCAGCTCTGCTGTGTGGTGTAGTATATAGAGGATGTGTCAGCTCCCCTGTGTGGTGTAGTATATAGAGGATGTGTCAGCTCTCCTGTGTGGTGTAGTATATAGAGGATCTGTCAGCTCTCCTGTGTGGTGTAGTATATAGAGGATTTGTCAGCTCTCCTGTGTGGTGTAGTATATAGAGGATCTGTCAGCTCTCCTGTGTGGTGTAGTATATAGAGGATGTGTCAGCTCTCCTGTGTGGTGTAGTATATAGAGGATGTGTCAGCTCTCCTGTGTGGTGTAGTATATAGAGGATCTATCAGCTCTCCTGTGTGGTGTAGTATATAGAGGATGTGTCAGCTCCCCTGTGTGGTGTAGTATATAGAGGATGTGTCAGCTCTCCTGTGTGGTGTTGTATATAGAGGATCTGTCAGCTCTCCTCTGTGGTGTAGTATATAGAGGATGAGCCAGCTCTCCTGTGTGGTGTAGTATATAGAGAATGTGTCAGCTCTCCTTTGTGGTGTAGTATATAGAGGATGTGTCGGCTCCCCTGTGTGGTGTAGTATATAGAGGATCTGTCAGTTCTCCTGTGTGGTGTAGTATATAGAGGATGTGTCAGCTCTCCTGTGTGGTGTAGTATATAGAGGATCTGCTCTCCTGTGTGGTGTAGTATATAGAGGATCTGTCAGCTCTCCTGTGTGGTGTAGTATATAGAGGATCTATCAGCTCTGCTGTGTGTTGTAGTATATAGAGGATCTGTCAGCTCTCCTGTGTGGTGTAGTATATAGAGGATCTGTCAGCTCTCCTGTGTGGTGTAGTATATAGAGGATGTGTCAGTTCTCCTGTGTGGTGTAGTATATAGAGGATCTGTCAGTTCTCCTGTGTGGTGTAGTATATAGAAGATCTGTCAGCTCTCCTGTGTGGTGTAGTATGTAGAGGATCTGTCAGCTCTCCTGTGTGGTGTAGTATATAGAGGATGTGTCAGCTCTCCTGTGTGGTGTAGTATATAGAGGATCTGTCAGCTCTCCTGTGTGGTGTAGTATATAGAGGATTTGTCAGCTCTCCTGTGTGGTGTAGTATATAGAGGATCTGTCAGCTCTCCTGTGTGGTGTAGTATATAGAGGATGTGTCAGCTCTCCTGTGTGGTGTAGTATATAGAGGATCTGTCAGCTCTCCTGTGTGGTGTAGTATATAGAGGATGTGTCAGCTCTCCTGTGTGGTGTAGTATATAGAGGATGTGTCAGCTCTCCTGTGTGGTGTAGTATATAGAGGATCTGTCAGCTCTCCTGTGTGGTGTAGTATATAGAGGATTTGTCAGCTCTCCTGTGTGGTGTAGTATATAGAGGATCTGTCAGCTCTCCTGTGTGGTGTAGTATATAGAGCATCTATCAGCTCTCCTGTGTGGTGTAGTATATAGAGGATGTGTCAGCTCCCCTGTGTGGTGTAGTATATAGAGGATGTGTCAGCTCTCCTGTGTGGTGTAGTATATAGAGGATCTGTCAGCTCTCCTGTGTGGTGTAGTATATAGAGGATTTGTCAGCTCTCCTGTGTGGTGTAGTATATAGAGGATCTGTCAGCTCTCCTGTGTGGTGTAGTATATAGAGGATCTATCAGCTCTCCTGTGTGGTGTAGTATATAGAGGATGTGTCAGCTCCCCTGTGTGGTGTAGTATATAGAGGATGTGTCAGCTCTCCTGTGTGGTGTAGTATATAGAGGATGTGTCAGCTCTCCTGTGTGGTGTAGTATATAGAGGATGTGTCAGCTCTCCTGTGTGGTGTAGTATATAGAGGATCTGTCAGCTCTCCTGTGTGGTGTAGTATATAGAGGATCTATCAGCTCTCCTATGTGGTGTAGTATATAGAGGATGAGCCAGCTCTCCTGTGTGGTGTAGTATATAGAGAATGTGTCAGCTCTCCTTTGTGGTGTAGTATATAGAGGATCTGTCAGCTCTCCTATGTGGTGTAGTATATAGAGGATGAGCCAGCTCTCCTGTGTGGTGTAGTATATAGAGAATGTGTCAGCTCTCCTTTGTGGTGTAGTATATAGAGGATGTGTCGGCTCCCCTGTGTGGTGTAGTATATAGAGGATCTGTCAGTTCTCCTGTGTGGTGTAGTATATAGAGGATGTGTCAGCTCTCCTGTGTGGTGTAGTATATAGAGGATCTGCTCTCCTGTGTGGTGTAGTATATAGAGGATCTGTCAGCTCTCCTGTGTGGTGTAGTATATAGAGGATCTATCAGCTCTGCTGTGTGTTGTAGTATATAGAGGATCTGTCAGCTCTCCTGTGTGGTGTAGTATATAGAGGATGTGTCAGCTCTCCTGTGTGGTGTAGTATATAGAGGATCTGTCAGCTCTCCTGTGTGGTGTAGTATGTAGAGGATCTGTCAGCTCTGCTGTGTGGTGTAGTATATAGAGGATGTGTCAGCTCTCCTGTGTGGTGTAGTATATAGAGGATGTGTCAGCTCTCCTGTGTGGTGTAGTATATAGAGGATGTGTCAGCTCTCCTGTGTGGTGTAGTATGTAGAGGATCTGTCAGCTCTGCTGTGTGGTGTAGTATATAGAGGATGTGTCAGCTCTCCTGTGTGGTGTAGTATATAGAGGATGTGTCAGCTCTCCTGTGTGGTGTAGTATATAGAGGATGTGTCAGCTCTCCTGTGTGGTGTAGTATATAGAGGATGTGTCAGCTCTCCTGTGTGGTGTAGTATATAGAGGATCTGTCAGCTCTCCTATGTGGTGTAGTATATAGAGGATCTATCAGCTCTGCTGTGTGTTGTAGTATATAGAGGATCTGTCAGCTCTCCTGTGTGGTGTAGTATATAGAGGATGTGTCAGCTCTCCTGTGTGGTGTAGTATATAGAAGATCTGTCAGCTCTCCTGTGTGGTGTAGTATGTAGAGGATCTGTCAGCTCTGCTGTGTGGTGTAGTATATAGAGGATGTGTCAGCTCTCCTGTGTGGTGTAGTATATAGAGGATCTGTCAGCTCTCCTGTGTGGTGTAGTATATAGAGGATTTGTCAGCTCTCCTGTGTGGTGTAGTATATAGAGTATCTGTCAGCTCTCCTGTGTGGTGTAGTATATAGAGGATGTGTCAGCTCTCCTGTGTGGTGTAGTATATAGAGGATCTGTCAGCTCTCCTGTGTGGTGTAGTATATAGAGGATGTGTCAGCTCTCCTGTGTGGTGTAGTATATAGAGGATGTGTCAGCTCTCCTGTGTGGTGTAGTATATAGAGGATCTGTCAGCTCTCCTGTGTGGTGTAGTATATAGAGGATTTGTCAGCTCTCCTGTGTGGTGTAGTATATAGAGGATCTGTCAGCTCTCCTGTGTGGTGTAGTATATAGAGGATCTATCAGCTCTCCTGTGTGGTGTAGTATATAGAGGATGTGTCAGCTCTCCTGTGTGGTGTAGTATATAGAGGATCTGTCAGCTCTCCTGTGTGGTGTAGTATATAGAGGATGTGTCAGCTCCCCTATGTGGTGTAGTATATAGAGGATCTGTCAGTTCTCCTGTGTGGTGTAGTATATAGAGGATGTGTCAGCTCTCCTGTGTGGTGTAGTATATAGAGGATCTGCTCTCCTGTGTGGTGTAGTATATAGAGGATCTGTCAGCTCTCCTGTGTGGTGTAGTATATAGAGGATCTATCAGCTCTGCTGTGTGTTGTAGTATATAGAGGATCTGTCAGCTCTCCTGTGTGGTGTAGTATATAGAGGATGTGTCAGCTCTCCTGTGTGGTGTAGTATATAGAGGATCTGTCAGCTCTCCTGTGTGGTGTAGTATGTAGAGGATCTGTCAGCTCTGCTGTGTGGTGTAGTATATAGAGGATCTGTCAGCTCTCCTGTGTGGTGTAGTATATAGAGGATGTGTCAGCTCTCCTGTGTGGTGTAGTATATAGAGGATCTGTCAGCTCTCCTGTGTGGTGTAATATGTAGAGGATCTGTCAGCTCTGCTGTGTGGTGTAGTATATAGAGGATGTGTCAGCTCCCCTGTGTGGTGTAGTATATAGAGGATCTGTCAGCTCTCCTGTGTGGTGTAGTATATAGAGGATTTGTCAGCTCTCCTGTGTGGTGTAGTATATAGAGGATCTGTCAGCTCTCCTGTGTGGTGTAGTATATAGAGGATCTATCAGCTCTCCTGTGTGGTGTAGCATATAGAGGATGTGTCAGCTCCCCTGTGTGGTGTAGTATATAGAGGATGTGTCAGCTCTCCTGTGTGGTGTAGTATATAGAGGATGTGTCAGCTCTCCTGTGTGGTGTAGTATATAGAGGATCTGTCAGCTCTCCTGTGTGGTGTAGTATATAGAGGATGTGTCGGCTCCCCTGTGTGGTGTAGTATATAGAGGATCTGTCAGTTCTCCTGTGTGGTGTAGTATATAGAGGATGTGTCAGCTCTCCTGTGTGGTGTAGTATATAGAGGATCTGCTCTCCTGTGTGGTGTAGTATATAGAGGATGTGTCAGCTCTCCTGTGTGGTGTAGTATATAGAGGATCTGTCAGGTCTCCTGTGTGGTGTAGTATGTAGAGGATCTGTCAGCTCTGCTGTGTGGTGTAGTATATAGAGGATGTGTCAGCTCTGCTGTGTGGTGTAGTATATAGAGGATGTGTCAGCTCTCCTGTGTGGTGTAGTATATAGAGGATCTGTCAGCTCTCCTGTGTGGTGTTGTATATAGAGGATCTGTCAGCTCTCCTGTGTGGTGTAGTAAATAGAGGATGAGCCAGCTCTCCTGTGTGGTGTAGTATATAGAGAATGTGTCAGCTCTCCTTTGTGGTGTAGTATATAGAGGATGTGTCGGCTCCCCTGTGTGTTGTAGTATATAGAGGATCTGTCAGCTCTCCTGTGTGGTGTAGTATATAGAGGATGTGTCAGCTCTCCTGTGTGGTGTAGTATATAGAGGATCTGTCAGGTCTCCTGTGTGGTGTAGTATGTAGAGGATCTGTCAGCTCTGCTGTGTGGTGTAGTATATAGAGGATGTGTCAGCTCTCCTGTGTGGTGTAGTATATAGAGGATCTGTCAGCTCTCCTGTGTGGTGTAGTATATAGAGGATTTGTCAGCTCTCCTGTGTGGTGTAGTATATAGAGGATCTGTCAGCTCTCCTGTGTGGTGTAGTATATAGAGGATCTGTCAGCTCTCCTGTGTGGTGTAGTATATAGAGGATGTGTCAGCTCTCCTGTGTGGTGTAGTATATAGAGGATCTGTCAGCTCTCCTGTGTGGTGTAGTATGTAGAGGATCTGTCAGCTCTGCTGTGTGGTGTAGTATATAGAGGATGTGTCAGCTCCCCTGTGTGGTGTAGTATATAGAGGATGTGTCAGCTCTCCTGTGTGGTGTAGTATATAGAGGATCTGTCAGCTCTCCTGTGTGGTGTAGTATATAGAGGATTTGTCAGCTCTCCTGTGTGGTGTAGTATATAGAGGTTCTGTCAGCTCTCCTGTGTGGTGTAGTATATAGAGGATCTATCAGCTCTCCTGTGTGGTGTAGTATATAGCGGATGTGTCAGCTCCCCTGTGTGGTGTAGTATATAGAGGATGTGACAGCTCTCCTGTGTGGTGTAGTATATAGAGGATGTGTCAGCTCTCCTGTGTGGTGTAGTATATAGAGGATGTGTCAGCTCTCCTGTGTGGTGTAGTATATAGAGGATCTGTCAGCTCTCCTGTGTGGTGTAGTATATAGAGGATCTATCAGCTCTCCTATGTGGTGTAGTATATAGAGGATGAGCCAGCTCTCCTGTGTGGTGTAGTATATAGAGAATGTGTCAGCTCTCCTTTGTGGTGTAGTATATAGAGGATCTGTCAGCTCTCCTATGTGGTGTAGTATATAGAGGATGAGCCAGCTCTCCAGTGTGGTGTAGTATATAGAGAATGTGTCAGCTCTCCTTTGTGGTGTAGTATATAGAGGATGTGTCGGCTCCCCTGTGTGGTGTAGTATATAGAGGATCTGTCAGTTCTCCTGTGTGGTGTAGTATATAGAGAATGTGTCAGCTCTCCTTTGTGGTGTAGTATATAGAGGATCTGTCAGCTCTCCTATGTGGTGTAGTATATAGAGGATGTGTCAGCTCTCCTGTGTGGTGTAGTATATAGAGGATCTGCTCTCCTGTGTGGTGTAGTATATAGAGAATGTGTCAGCTCTCCTTTGTGGTGTAGTATATAGAGGATGTGTCAGCTCTCCTATGTGCTGTAGTATATAGAGGATCTGTCAGCTCTCCTGTGTGGTGTAGTATATAGAGGATCTGTCAGCTCTCCTGTGTGGTGTAGTATATAGAGGATCTATCAGCTCTGCTGTGTGTTGTAGTATATAGAGGATCTGTCAGCTCTCCTGTGTGGTGTAGTATATAGAGGATGTGTCAGCTCTCCTGTGTGGTGTAGTATGTAGAGGATCTGTCAGCTCTCCTCTGTGGTGTAGTATATAGAGGATCTATCAGCTCTCCTCTGTGGTGTAGTATATAGAGGATCTATCAGCTCTCCTGTGTGGTGTAGTATATAGAGGATGTGTCAGCTCCCCTGTGTGGTGTAGTATATAGAGGATGTGTCAGCTCTCCTGTGTGGTGTAGTATATAGAGGATGTGTCAGCTCTCCTGTGTGGTGTAGTATATAGAGGATCTGTCAGCTCTCCTGTGTGGTGTAGTATATAGAGGATCTGTCAGCTCTCCTGTGTGGTGTAGTATATAGAGGATCTGTCAGCTCTCCTGTGTGGTGTAGTATATAGAGGATGTGTCAGCTCTCCTGTGTGGTGTAGTATATAGAGGATCTGTGAGCTCTCCTGTGTGGTGTTGTATATAGAGGATCTGTCAGCTCTCCTCTGTGGTGTAGTATATAGAGGATGAGCCAGCTCTCCTGTGTGGTGTAGTATATAGAGAATGTGTCAGCTCTCCTTTGTGGTGTAGTATATAGAGGATGTGTCGGCTCCCCTGTGTGGTGTAGTATATAGAGGATCTGTCAGTTCTCCTGTGTGGTGTAGTATATAGAGGATGTGTCAGCTCTCCTGTGTGGTGTAGTATATAGAGGATCTGCTCTCCTGTGTGGTGTAGTATATAGAGGATTTGTCAGCTCTCCTGTGTGGTGTAGTATATAGAGGATCTATCAGCTCTGCTGTGTGTTGTAGTATATAGAGGATCTGTCAGCTCTCCTGTTTGGTGTAGTATATAGAGGATGTGTCAGCTCTTCTGTGTGGTGTAGTATATAGAAGATCTGTCAGCTCTCCTGTGTGGTGTAGTATGTAGAGGATCTGTCAGCTCTGCTGTGTGGTGTAGTATATAGAGGATGTGTCAGCTCTCCTGTGTGGTGTAGTATATAGAGGATCTGTCAGTTCTCCTGTGTGGTGTAGTATGTAGAGGATCTGTCAGCTCTCCTGTGTGGTGTAGTATGTAGAGGATCTGTCAGCTCTGCTGTGTGGTGTAGTATATAGAGGATGTGTCGGCTCCCCTGTGTGGTGTAGTATATAGAGGATCTGTCAGTTCTCCTGTGTGGTGTAGTATATAGAGGATGTGTCAGCTCTCCTGTGTGGTGTAGTATATAGAGGATCTGTCAGCTCTCCTGTGTGGTGTAGTATATAGAGGATCTGTCAGCTCTCCTGTGTGGTGTAGTATATAGAGGATGTGTCAGCTCTCCTGTGTGGTGTAGTATATAGAGGATCTGTCAGCTCTCCTGTGTGGTGTTGTATATAGAGGATCTGTCAGCTCTCCTCTGTGGTGTAGTAAATAGAGGATGAGCCAGCTCTCCTGTGTGGTGTAGTATATAGAGAATGTGTCAGCTCTCCTTTGTGGTGTAGTATATAGAGGATGTGTCGGCTCCCCTGTGTGGTGTAGTATGTAGAGGATCTGTCAGCTCTGCTGTGTGGTGTAGTATATAGAGGATGTGTCAGCTCTCCTGTGTGGTGTAGTATATAGAGGATCTGTCAGCTCTCCTGTGTGGTGTAGTATGTAGAGGATCTGTCAGCTCTGCTGTGTGGTGTAGTATATAGAGGATGTGTCAGCTCCCCTGTGTGGTGTAGTATATAGAGGATGTGTCAGCTCTCCTGTGTGGTGTAGTATATAGAGGATGTGTCAGCTCTCCTGTGTGGTGTAGTATATAGAGGATGTGTCAGCTCTCCTGTGTGGTGTAGTATATAGAGGATCTGTCAGCTCTCCTGTGTGGTGTAGTATATAGAGGATCTATCAGCTCTGCTGTGTGTTGTAGTATATAGAGGATCTGTCAGCTCTCCTGTGTGGTGTAGTATATAGAGGATGTGTCAGCTCTCCTGTGTGGTGTAGTATATAGAAGATCTGTCAGCTCTCCTGTGTGGTGTAGTATGTAGAGGATCTGTCAGCTCTGCTGTGTGGTGTAGTATATAGAGGATGTGTCAGCTCTCCTGTGTGGTGTAGTATATAGAGGATCTGTCAGCTCTCCTGTGTGGTGTAGTATGTAGAGGATCTGTCAGCTCTGCTGTGTGGTGTAGTATATAGAGGATGTGTCAGCTCCCCTGTGTGGTGTAGTATATAGAGGATGTGTCAGCTCTCCTGTGTGGTGTAGTATATAGAGGATGTGTCAGCTCTCCTGTGTGGTGTAGTATATAGAGGATGTGTCAGCTCTCCTGTGTGGTGTAGTATATAGAGGATCTGTCAGCTCTCCTGTGTGGTGTAGTATATAGAGGATCTATCAGCTCTCCTATGTGGTGTAGTATATAGAGGATGAGCCAGCTCTCCTGTGTGGTGTAGTATATAGAGAATGTGTCAGCTCTCCTTTGTGGTGTAGTATATAGAGGATCTGTCAGCTCTCCTATGTGGTGTAGTATATAGAGGATGAGCCAGCTCTCCAGTGTGGTGTAGTATATAGAGAATGTGTCAGCTCTCCTTTGTGGTGTAGTATATAGAGGATGTGTCGGCTCCCCTGTGTGGTGTAGTATATAGAGGATCTGTCAGTTCTCCTGTGTGGTGTAGTATATAGAGGATGTGTCAGCTCTCCTGTGTGGTGTAGTATATAGAGGATCTGCTCTCCTGTGTGGTGTAGTATATAGAGAATGTGTCAGCTCTCCTTTGTGGTGTAGTATATAGAGGATGTGTCAGCTCTCCTATGTGCTGTAGTATATAGAGGATCTGTCAGCTCTCCTGTGTGGTGTAGTATATAGAGGATCTGTCAGCTCTCCTGTGTGGTGTAGTATATAGAGGATCTATCAGCTCTGCTGTGTGTTGTAGTATATAGAGGATCTGTCAGCTCTCCTGTGTGGTGTAGTATATAGAGGATGTGTCAGCTCTCCTGTGTGGTGTAGTATGTAGAGGATCTGTCAGCTCTCCTCTGTGGTGTAGTATATAGAGGATCTATCAGCTCTCCTCTGTGGTGTAGTATATAGAGGATCTATCAGCTCTCCTGTGTGGTGTAGTATATAGAGGATGTGTCAGCTCCCCTGTGTGGTGTAGTATATAGAGGATGTGTCAGCTCTCCTGTGTGGTGTAGTATATAGAGGATGTGTCAGCTCTCCTGTGTGGTGTAGTATATAGAGGATCTGTCAGCTCTCCTGTGTGGTGTAGTATATAGAGGATCTGTCAGCTCTCCTGTGTGGTGTAGTATATAGAGGATCTGTCAGCTCTCCTGTGTGGTGTAGTATATAGAGGATGTGTCAGCTCTCCTGTGTGGTGTAGTATATAGAGGATCTGTCAGCTCTCCTGTGTGGTGTTGTATATAGAGGATCTGTCAGCTCTCCTCTGTGGTGTAGTATATAGAGGATGAGCCAGCTCTCCTGTGTGGTGTAGTATATAGAGAATGTGTCAGCTCTCCTTTGTGGTGTAGTATATAGAGGATGTGTCGGCTCCCCTGTGTGGTGTAGTATATAGAGGATCTGTCAGTTCTCCTGTGTGGTGTAGTATATAGAGGATGTGTCAGCTCTCCTGTGTGGTGTAGTATATAGAGGATCTGCTCTCCTGTGTGGTGTAGTATATAGAGGATTTGTCAGCTCTCCTGTGTGGTGTAGTATATAGAGGATCTATCAGCTCTGCTGTGTGTTGTAGTATATAGAGGATCTGTCAGCTCTCCTGTGTGGTGTAGTATATAGAGGATGTGTCAGCTCTTCTGTGTGGTGTAGTATATAGAAGATCTGTCAGCTCTCCTGTGTGGTGTAGTATGTAGAGGATCTGTCAGCTCTGCTGTGTGGTGTAGTATATAGAGGATGTGTCAGCTCTCCTGTGTGGTGTAGTATATAGAGGATCTGTCAGTTCTCCCGTGTGGTGTAGTATGTAGAGGATCTGTCAGCTCTCCTGTGTGGTGTAGCATATAGAGGATCTGTCAGCTCTCCTGTGTGGTGTAGCATATAGAGGATCTGTCAGCTCTGCTGTGTGGTGTAGTATATAGAGGATGTGTCGGCTCCCCTGTGTGGTGTAGTATATAGAGGATCTGTCAGTTCTCCTGTGTGGTGTAGTATATAGAGGATGTGTCAGCTCTCCTGTGTGGTGTAGTATATAGAGGATCTGTCAGCTCTCCTGTGTGGTGTAGTATATAGAGGATCTGTCAGCTCTCCTGTGTGGTGTAGTATGTAGAGGATCTGTCAGCTCTGCTGTGTGGTGTAGTATATAGAGGATGTGTCAGCTCTCCTGTGTGGTGTAGTATATAGAGGATCTGTCAGTTCTCCTGTGTGGTGTAGTATATAGAAGATCTGTCAGCTCTCCTGTGTGGTGTAGTATGTAGAGGATCTGTCAGCTCTGCTGTGTGGTGTAGTATATAGAGGATGTGTCGGCTCCCCTGTGTGGTGTAGTATATAGAGGATCTGTCAGTTCTCCTGTGTGGTGTAGTATATAGAGGATGTGTCAGCTCTCCTGTGTGGTGTAGTATATAGAGGATCTGTCAGCTCTCCTGTGTGGTGTAGTATATAGAGGATCTGTCAGCTCTCCTGTGTGGTGTAGTATATAGAGGATGTGTCAGCTCTCCTGTGTGGTGTAGTATATAGAGGATCTGTCAGCTCTCCTGTGTGGTGTTGTATATAGAGGATCTGTCAGCTCTCCTCTGTGGTGTAGTAAATAGAGGATGAGCCAGCTCTCCTGTGTGGTGTAGTATATAGAGAATGTGTCAGCTCTCCTTTGTGGTGTAGTATATAGAGGATGTGTCGGCTCCCCTGTGTGGTGTAGTATATAGAGGATCTGTCAGTTCTCCTGTGTGGTGTAGTATATAGAGGATGTGTCAGCTCTCCTGTGTGGTGTAGTATATAGAGGATCTGCTCTCCTGTGTGGTGTAGTATATAGAGGATCTGTCAGCTCTCCTGTGTGGTGTAGTATATAGAGGATCTATCAGCTCTGCTGTGTGTTGTAGTATATAGAGGATCTGTCAGCTCTCCTGTGTGGTGTAGTATATAGAGGATGTGTCAGCTCTCCTGTGTGGTGTAGTATATAGAAGATCTGTCAGCTCTCCTGTGTGGTGTAGTATGTAGAGGATCTGTCAGCTCTGCTGTGTGGTGTAGTATATAGAGGATGTGTCAGCTCTCCTGTGTGGTGTAGTATATAGAGGATCTGTCAGCTCTCCTGTGTGGTGTAGTATATAGAGGATTTGTCAGCTCTCTTGTGTGGTGTAGTATATAGAGGATCTGTCAGCTCTCCTGTCTGGTGTAGTATATAGAGGATGTGTCAGCTCTCCTGTGTGGTGTAGTATATAGAGGATCTGTCAGCTCTCCTGTGTGGTGTAGTATATAGAGGATGTGTCAGCTCTCCTGTGTGGTGTAGTATATAGAGGATGTGTCAGCTCTCCTGTGTGGTGTAGTATATAGAGGATGTGTCAGCTCTCCTGTGTGGTGTAGTATATAGAGGATCTGTCAGCTCTCCTGTGTGGTGTAGTATATAGAGGATTTGTCAGCTCTCCTGTGTGGTGTAGTATATAGAGGATCTGTCAGCTCTCCTGTGTGGTGTAGTATATAGAGGATCTATCAGCTCTCCTGTGTGGTGTAGTATATAGAGGATGTGTCAGCTCCCCTGTGTGGTGTAGTATATAGAGGATGTGTCAGCTCTCCTGTGTGGTGTAGTATATAGAGGATGTGTCAGCTCTCCTGTGTGGTGTAGTATATAGAGGATGTGTCAGCTCTCCTGTGTGGTGTAGTATATAGAGGATCTGTCAGCTCTCCTGTGCGGTGTAGTATATAGAGGATCTATCAGCTCTCCTATGTGATGTAGTATATAGAGGATGAGCCAGCTCTCCTGTGTGGTGTAGTATATAGAGAATGTGTCAGCTCTCCTTTGTGGTGTAATATATAGAGGATCTGTCAGCTCTCCTATGTGGTGTAGTATATAGAGGATGAGCCAGCTCTCCTGTGTGGTGTAGTATATAGAGAATGTGTCAGCTCTCCTTTGTGGTGTAGTATATAGAGGATGTGTCGGCTCCCCTGTGTGGTGTAGTATATAGAGGATCTGTCAGTTCTCCTGTGTGGTGTAGTATATAGAGGATGTGTCAGCTCTCCTGTGTGGTGTAGTATATAGAGGATCTGCTCTCCTGTGTGGTGTAGTATATAGAGGATCTGTCAGCTCTCCTGTGTGGTGTAGTATATAGAGGATCTATCAGCTCTGCTGTGTGTTGTAGTATATAGAGGATCTGTCAGCTCTCCTGTGTGGTGTAGTATATAGAGGATGTGTCAGCTCTCCTGTGTGGTGTAGTATATAGAGGATCTGTCAGCTCTCCTGTGTGGTGTAGTATGTAGAGGATCTGTCAGCTCTGCTGTGTGGTGTAGTATATAGAGGATGTGTCAGCTCTCCTGTGTGGTGTAGTATATAGAGGATGTGTCAGCTCTCCTGTGTGGTGTAGTATATAGAGGATGTGTCAGCTCTCCTGTGTGGTGTAGTATATAGAGGATGTGTCAGCTCTCCTGTGTGGTGTAGTATATAGAGGATCTGTCAGCTCTCCTGTGTGGTGTAGTATATAGAGGATCTATCAGCTCTGCTGTGTGTTGTAGTATATAGAGGATCTGTCAGCTCTCCTGTGTGGTGTAGTATATAGAGGATGTGTCAGCTCTCCTGTGTGGTGTAGTATATAGAAGATCTGTCAGCTCTCCTGTGTGGTGTAGTATGTAGAGGATCTGTCAGCTCTGCTGTGTGGTGTAGTATATAGAGGATGTGTCAGCTCTCCTGTGTGGTGTAGTATATAGAGGATCTGTCAGCTCTCCTGTGTGGTGTAGTATATAGAGGATTTGTCAGCTCTCCTGTGTGGTGTAGTATATAGAGGATCTGTCAGCTCTCCTGTGTGGTGTAGTATATAGAGGATCTATCAGCTCTCCTATGTGATGTAGTATATAGAGGATGAGCCAGCTCTCCTGTGTGGTGTAGTATATAGAGAATGTGTCAGCTCTCCTTTGTGGTGTAATATATAGAGGATCTGTCAGCTCTCCTGTGTGGTGTAGTATATAGAGGATGTGTCAGCTCTGCTGTGTGGTGTAGTATATAGAGGATCTGTCAGCTCTCCTGTGTGGTGTAGTATATAGAGGATCTGTCAGCTCTCCTGTGTGGTGTAGTATATAGAGGATTTGTAGGCTCTCCTGTGTGGTGTAGTATATAGAGGATCTGTCAGCTCTCCTGTGTGGTGTAGTATATAGAGGATCTATCAGCTCTCCTGTGTGGTGTAGTATATAGAGGATGTGTCAGCTCCCCTGTGTGGTGTAGTATATAGAGGATGTGTCAGCTCTCCTGTGTGGTGTAGTATATAGAGGATTTGTCAGCTCTCCTGTGTGGTGTAGTATATAGAGGATGTGTCAACTCTCCTGTGTGGTGTAGTATATAGAGGATCTGTCAGCTCTCCTGTGTGGTGTAGTATATAGAGGATCTATCAGCTCTCCTATGTGGTGTAGTATATAGAGGATTTGTCAGCTCTCCTGTGTGGTGTAGTATATAGAGGATTTGTCAGCTCTCCTGTGTGGTGTAGTATATAGAGGATGTGTCAGCTCTCCTGTGTGGTGTAGTATATAGAGAATGTGTCAGCTCTCCTTTGTGGTGTAGTATATAGAGGATCTGTCAGCTCTCCTATGTGGTGTAGTATATAGAGGATGAGCCAGCTCTCCTGTGTGGTGTAGTATATAGAGAATGTGTCAGCTCTCCTTTGTGGTGTAGTATATAGAGGATGTGTCGGCTCCCCTGTGTGGTGTAGTATATAGAGGATCTGTCAGTTCTCCTGTGTGGTGTAGTATATAGAGGATGTGTCAGCTCTCCTGTGTGGTGTAGTATATAGAGGATCTGCTCTCCTGTGTGGTGTAGTATATAGAGGATCTGTCAGCTCTCCTGTGTGGTGTAGTATATAGAGGATCTATCAGCTCTGCTGTGTGTTGTAGTATATAGAGCATCTGTCAGCTCTCCTGTGTGGTGTAGTATATAGAGGATGTGTCAGCTCTCCTGTGTGGTGTAGTATATAGAAGATCTGTCAGCTCTCCTGTGTGGTGTAGTATGTAGAGGATCTGTCAGCTCTCCTCTGTGGTGTAGTATATAGAGGATCTAATAGCTCTCCTGTGTGGTGTAGTATATAGAGGATGTGTCAGCTCCCCTGTGTGGTGTAGTATATAGAGGATGTGTCAGCTCTCCTGTGTGGTGTAGTATATAGAGGATGTGTCAGCTCTCCTGTGTGGTGTAGTATATAGAGGATGTGTCAGCTCTCCTGTGTGGTGTAGTATATAGAGGATCTGTCAGCTCTCCTGTGTGGTGTAGTATATAGAGGATCTGTCAGCTCTCCTGTGTGGTGTAGTATATAGAGGATGTGTCAGCTCTCCTGTGTGGTGTAGTATATAGAGGATCTGTCAGTTCTCCTGTGTGGTGTAGTATATAGAGGATGTGTCAGCTCTCCTGTGTGGTGTAGTATATAGAGGATCTGCTCTCCTGTGTGGTGTAGTATATAGAGGATCTGTCAGCTCTCCTGTGTGGTGTAGTATATAGAGGATCTATCAGCTCTGCTGTGTGTTGTAGTATATAGAGGATCTGTCAGCTCTCCTGTGTGGTGTAGTATATAGAGGATGTGTCAGCTCTCCTGTGTGGTGTAGTATATAGAAGATCTGTCAGCTCTCCTGTGTGGTGTAGTATGTAGAGGATCTGTCAGCTCTGCTGTGTGGTGTAGTATATAGAGGATGTGTCAGCTCTCCTGTGTGGTGTAGTATATAGAGGATCTGTCAGTTCTCCTGTGTGGTGTAGTATGTAGAGGATCTGTCAGCTCTCCTGTGTGGTGTAGTATGTAGAGGATCTGTCAGCTCTGCTGTGTGGTGTAGTATATAGAGGATGTGTCGGCTCCCCTGTGTGGTGTAGTATATAGAGGATCTGTCAGTTCTCCTGTGTGGTGTAGTATATAGAGGATGTGTCAGCTCTCCTGTGTGGTGTAGTATATAGAGGATCTGTCAGCTCTCCTGTGTGGTGTAGTATATAGAGGATCTGTCAGCTCTCCTGTGTGGTGTAGTATGTAGAGCATCTGTCAGCTCTGCTGTGTGGTGTAGTATATAGAGGATGTGTCAGCTCTCCTGTGTGGTGTAGTATATAGAGGATCTGTCAGTTCTCCTGTGTGGTGTAGTATATAGAGGATGTGTCAGCTCTCCTGTGTGGTGTAGTATATAGAGGATCTGTCAGCTCTCCTGTGTGGTGTAGTATGTAGAGGATCTGTCAGCTCTCCTGTGTGGTGTAGTATGTAGAGGATCTGTCAGCTCTGCTGTGTGGTGTAGTATATAGAGGATGTGTTGGCTCCCCTGTGTGGTGTAGTATATAGAGGATCTGTCAGTTCTCCTGTGTGGTGTAGTATATAGAGGATGTGTCAGCTCTCCTGTGTGGTGTAGTATATAGAGGACCTGTCAGCTCTCCTGTGTGGTGTAGTATATAGAGGATCTGTCAGCTCTCCTGTGTGGTGTAGTATATAGAGGATGTGTCAGCTCTCCTGTGTGGTGTAGTATATAGAGGATCTGTCAGCTCTCCTGTGTGGTGTTGTATATAGAGGATCTGTCAGCTCTCCTCTGTGGTGTAGTATATAGAGGATGAGCCAGCTCTCCTGTGTGGTGTAGTATATAGAGAATGTGTCAGCTCTCCTTTGTGGTGTAGTATATAGAGAATGTGTCGGCTCCCCTGTGTGGTGTAGTATATAGAGGATCTGTCAGTTCTCCTGTGTGGTGTAGTATATAGAGGATGTGTCAGCTCTCCTGTGTGGTGTAGTATATAGAGGATCTGCTCTCCTGTGTGGTGTAGTATATAGAGGATCTGTCAGCTCTCCTGTGTGGTGTAGTATATAGAGGATCTATCAGCTCTGCTGTGTGTTGTAGTATATAGAGGATCTGTCAGCTCTCCTGTGTGGTGTAGTATATAGAGGATGTGTCAGCTCTCCTGTGTGGTGTAGTATATAGAAGATCTGTCAGCTCTCCTGTGTCGTGTAGTATGTAGAGGATCTGTCAGCTCTGCTGTGTGGTGTAGTATGTAGAGGATCTGTCAGCTCTCCTGTGTGGTGTAGTATGTAGAGGATCTGTCAGCTCTCCTGTGTGGTGTAGTATATAGAGGATGTGTCAGCTCTCCTGTGTGGTGTAGTATATAGAGGATGTGTCAGCTCTCCTGTGTGGTGTAGTATATAGAGGATCTGTCAGCTCTCCTGTGTGGTGTAGTATATAGAGGATTTGTCAGCTCTCCTGTGTGGTGTAGTATATAGAGGATCTGTCAGCTCTCCTGTGTGGTGTAGTATATAGAGGATGTGTCAGCTCTCCTGTGTGGTGTAGTATATAGAGGATGTGTCAGCTCTCCTGTGTGGTGTAGTATATAGAGGATCTGTCAGCTCTCCTGTGTGGTGTAGTATATAGAGGATTTGTCAGCTCTCCTGTGTGGTGTAGTATATAGAGGATCTGTCAGCTCTCCTGTGTGGTGTAGTATATAGAGGATCTATCAGCTCTCCTGTGTGGTGTGGTATATAGAGGATGTGTCAGCTCCCCTGTGTGGTGTAGTATATAGAGGATGTGTCAGCTCTCCTGTGTGGTGTAGTATATAGAGGATGTGTCAGCTCTCCTGTGTGGTGTAGTATATAGAGGATGTGTCAGCTCTCCTGTGTGGTGTAGTATATAGAGGATCTGTCAGCTCTCCTGTGTGGTGTAGTATATAGAGGATCTATCAGCTCTCCTATGTGGTGTAGTATATAGAGGATGAGCCAGCTCTCCTGTGTGGTGTAGTATATAGAGAATGTGTCAGCTCTCCTTTGTGGTGTAGTATATAGAGGATCTGTCAGCTCTCCTATGTGGTGTAGTATATAGAGGATGAGCCAGCTCTCCTGTGTGGTGTAGTATATAGAGGATCTGTCAGCTCTCCTATGTGGTGTAGTATATAGAGGATGAGCCAGCTCTGCTGTGTGGTGTAGTATATAGAGAATGTGTCAGCTCTCCTTTGTGGTGTAGTATATAGAGGATGTGTCGGCTCCCCTGTGTGGTGTAGTATATAGAGAATCTGTCAGTTCTCCTGTGTGGTGTAGTATATAGAGGATGTGTCAGCTCTCCTGTGTGGTGTAGTATATAGAGGATCTGCTCTCCTGTGTGGTGTAGTATATAGAGGATCTGTCAGCTCTCCTGTGTGGTGTAGTACATAGAGGATCTATCAGCTCTGCTGTGTGTTGTAGTATATAGAGGATCTGTCAGCTCTCCTGTGTGGTGTAGTATATAGAGGATGTGTCAGCTCTCCTGTGTGGTGTAGTATATAGAGGATCTGTCAGCTCTCCTGTGTGGTGTAGTATGTAGAGGATCTGTCAGCTCTGCTGTGTGGTGTAGTATATAGAGGATGTGTCAGCTCTCCTGTGTGGTGTAGTATATAGAGGATGTGTCAGCTCTCCTGTGTGGTGTAGTATATAGAGGATGTGTCAGCTCTCCTGTGTGGTGTAGTATGTAGAGGATCTGTCAGCTCTGCTGTGTGGTGTAGTATATAGAGGATGTGTCAGCTCTCCTGTGTGGTGTAGTATATAGAGGATGTGTCAGCTCTCCTGTGTGGTGTAGTATATAGAGGATGTGTCAGCTCTCCTGTGTGGTGTAGTATATAGAGGATGTGTCAGCTCTCCTGTGTGGTGTAGTATATAGAGGATCTGTCAGCTCTCCTGTGTGGTGTAGTATATAGAGGATCTATCAGCTCTGCTGTGTGTTGTAGTATATAGAGGATCTGTCAGCTCTCCTGTGTGGTGTAGTATATAGAGGATGTGTCAGCTCTCCTGTGTGGTGTAGTATATAGAAGATCTGTCAGCTCTCCTGTGTGGTGTAGTATGTAGAGGATCTGTCAGCTCTGCTGTGTGGTGTAGTATATAGAGGATGTGTCAGCTCTCCTGTGTGGTGTAGTATATAGAGGATCTGTCAGCTCTCCTGTGTGGTGTAGTATATAGAGGATTTGTCAGCTCTCCTGTGTGGTGTAGTATATAGAGGATCTGTCAGCTCTCCTGTGTGGTGTAGTATATAGAGGATGTGTCAGCTCTCCTGTGTGGTGTAGTATATAGAGGATCTGTCAGCTCTCCTGTGTGGTGTAGTATATAGAGGATGTGTCAGCTCTCCTGTGTGGTGTAGTATATAGAGGATGTGTCAGCTCTTCTGTGTGGTGTAGTATATAGAGGATCTGTCAGCTGTCCTGTGTGGTGTAGTATATAGAGGATTTGTAGGCTCTCCTGTGTGGTGTAGTATATAGAGGATCTGTCAGCTCTCCTGTGTGGTGTAGTATATAGAGGATCTATCAGCTCTCCTGTGTGGTGTAGTATATAGAGGATGTGTCAGCTCCCCTGTGTGGTGTAGTATATAGAGGATGTGTCAGCTCTCCTGTGTGGTGTAGTATATAGAGGATGTGTCAGCTCTCCTGTGTGGTGTAGTATATAGAGGATCTGTCCTGTGTGGTGTAGTATATAGAGGATCTGTCAGCTCTCCTGTGTGGTGTAGTATATAGAGGATGTGTCAGCTCTCCTGTGTGGTGTAGTATATAGAGGATGTGTCAGCTCTCCTGTGTGGTGTAGTATATAGAGGATCTGTCAGCTCTCCTGTGTGGTGTAGTATATAGAGGATCTATCAGCTCTCCTATGTGGTGTAGTATATAGAGGATGAGCCAGCTCTCCTGTGTGGTGTAGTATATAGAGAATGTGTCAGCTCTCCTTTGTGGTGTAGTATATAGAGGATCTGTCAGCTCTCCTATGTGGTGTAGTATATAGAGGATGAGCCAGCTCTCCTGTGTGGTGTAGTATATAGAGAATGTGTCAGCTCTCCTTTGTGGTGTAGTATATAGAGGATGTGTCGGCTCCCCTGTGTGGTGTAGTATATAGAGGATCTGTCAGTTCTCCTGTGTGGTGTAGTATATAGAGGATGTGTCAGCTCTCCTGTGTGGTGTAGTATATAGAGGATCTGCTCTCCTGTGTGGTGTAGTATATAGAGGATCTGTCAGCTCTCCTGTGTGGTGTAGTATATAGAGGATCTATCAGCTCTGCTGTGTGTTGTAGTATATAGAGCATCTGTCAGCTCTCCTGTGTGGTGTAGTATATAGAGGATGTGTCAGCTCTCCTGTGTGGTGTAGTATATAGAAGATCTGTCAGCTCTCCTGTGTGGTGTAGTATGTAGAGGATCTGTCAGCTCTCCTCTGTGGTGTAGTATATAGAGGATCTATCAGCTCTCCTGTGTGGTGTAGTATATAGAGGATGTGTCAGCTCCCCTGTGTGGTGTAGTATATAGAGGATGTGTCAGCTCTCCTGTGTGGTGTAGTATATAGAGGATGTGTCAGCTCTCCTGTGTGGTGTAGTATATAGAGGATCTGTCAGCTCTCCTGTGTGGTGTAGTATATAGAGGATGTGTCAGCTCTCCTGTGTGGTGTAGTATATAGAGGATCTGTCAGCTCTCCTGTGTGGTGTTGTATATAGAGGATCTGTCAGCTCTCCTCTGTGGTGTAGTATATAGAGGATGAGCCAGCTCTCCTGTGTGGTGTAGTATATAGAGAATGTGTCAGCTCTCCTTTGTGGTGTAGTATATAGAGGATGTGTCGGCTCCCCTGTGTGGTGTAGTGTATAGAGGATCTGTCATCTCTCCTGTGTGGTGTAGTATATAGAGGATATGTCACCTCTCCTGTGTGGTGTAGTATATAGAGGATCTGTCAGTTCTCCTGTGTGGTGTAGTATATAGAGGATGTGTCAGCTCTCCTGTGTGGTGTAGTATATAGAGGATCTGCTCTCCTGTGTGGTGTAGTATATAGAGGATCTGTCAGCTCTCCTGTGTGGTGTAGTATATAGAGGATCTATCAGCTCTGCTGTGTGTTGTAGTATATAGAGGATCTGTCAGCTCTCCTGTGTGGTGTAGTATATAGAGGATGTGTCAGCTCTCCTGTGTGGTGTAGTATATAGAAGATCTGTCAGCTCTCCTGTGTGGTGTAGTATGTAGAGGATCTGTCAGCTCTCCTGTGTGGTGTAGTATATAGAGGATGTGTCAGCTCTCCTGTGTGGTGTAGTATATAGAGGATCTGTCAGCTCTCCTGTGTGGTGTAGTATATAGAGGATTTGTCAGCTCTCCTGTGTGGTGTAGTATATAGAGGATCTGTCAGCTCTCCTGTGTGGTGTAGTATATAGAGGATGTGTCAGCTCTCCTGTGTGGTGTAGTATATAGAGGATCTGTCAGCTCTCCTGTGTGGTGTAGTATATAGAGGATGTGTCAGCTCTCCTGTGTGGTGTAGTATATAGAGGATGTGTCAGCTCTCCTGTGTGGTGTAGTATATAGAGGATCTATCAGCTCTCCTATGTGGTGTAGTATATAGAGGATGAGCCAGCTCTCCTGTGTGGTGTAGTATATAGAGAATGTGTCAGCTCTCCTTTGTGGTGTAGTATATAGAGGATCTGTCAGCTCTCCTATGTGGTGTAGTATATAGAGGATGAGCCAGCTCTCCTGTGTGGTGTAGTATATAGAGAATGTGTCAGCTCTCCTTTGTGGTGTAGTATATAGAGGATGTGTCGGCTCCCCTGTGTGGTGTATTATATAGAGGATCTGTCAGTTCTCCTGTGTGGTGTAGTATATAGAGGATGTGTCAGCTCTCCTGTGTGGTGTAGTATATAGAGGATCTGCTCTCCTGTGTGGTGTAGTATATAGAGGATCTGTCAGCTCTCCTGTGTGGTGTAGTATATAGAGGATCTGTCAGCTCTCCTGTGTGGTGTAGTATGTAGAGGATCTGTCAGCTCTCCTGTGTGGTGTAGTATGTAGAGGATCTGTCAGCTCTCCTGTGTGGTGTAGTATATAGAGGATGTGTCAGCTCTCCTGTGTGGTGTAGTATGTAGAGGATCTGTCAGCTCTGCTGTGTGGTGTAGTATATAGAGGATGTGTCAGCTCCCCTGTGTGGTGTAGTATATAGAGGATGTGTCAGCTCTCCTGTGTGGTGTAGTATATAGAGGATCTGTCAGCTCTCCTGTGTGGTGTAGTATATAGAGGATTTGTCAGCTCTCCTGTGTGGTGTAGTATATAGAGGATCTGTCAGCTCTCCTGTGTGGTGTAGTATATAGAGGATGTGTCAGCTCTCCTGTGTGGTGTAGTATATAGAGGATGTGTCAGCTCTCCTGTGTGGTGTAGTATATAGAGGATCTATCAGCTCTCCTGTGTGGTGTAGTATATAGAGGATGTGTCAGCTCCCCTGTGTGGTGTAGTATATAGAGGATGTGTCAGCTCTCCTGTGTGGTGTTGTATATAGAGGATCTGTCAGCTCTCCTCTGTGGTGTAGTATATAGAGGATGAGCCAGCTCTCCTGTGTGGTGTAGTATATAGAGAATGTGTCAGCTCTCCTTTGTGGTGTAGTATATAGAGGATGTGTCGGCTCCCCTGTGTGGTGTAGTATATAGAGGATCTGTCAGTTCTCCTGTGTGGTGTAGTATATAGAGGATGTGTCAGCTCTCCTGTGTGGTGTAGTATATAGAGGATCTGCTCTCCTGTGTGGTGTAGTATATAGAGGATCTGTCAGCTCTCCTGTGTGGTGTAGTATATAGAGGATCTATCAGCTCTGCTGTGTGTTGTAGTATATAGAGGATCTGTCAGCTCTCCTGTGTGGTGTAGTATATAGAGGATCTGTCAGCTCTCCTGTGTGGTGTAGTATATAGAGGATGTGTCAGTTCTCCTGTGTGGTGTAGTATATAGAGGATCTGTCAGTTCTCCTGTGTGGTGTAGTATATAGAAGATCTGTCAGCTCTCCTGTGTGGTGTAGTATGTAGAGGATCTGTCAGCTCTCCTGTGTGGTGTAGTATATAGAGGATGTGTCAGCTCTCCTGTGTGGTGTAGTATATAGAGGATCTGTCAGCTCTCCTGTGTGGTGTAGTATATAGAGGATTTGTCAGCTCTCCTGTGTGGTGTAGTATATAGAGGATCTGTCAGCTCTCCTGTGTGGTGTAGTATATAGAGGATGTGTCAGCTCTCCTGTGTGGTGTAGTATATAGAGGATCTGTCAGCTCTCCTGTGTGGTGTAGTATATAGAGGATGTGTCAGCTCTCCTGTGTGGTGTAGTATATAGAGGATGTGTCAGCTCTCCTGTGTGGTGTAGTATATAGAGGATCTGTCAGCTCTCCTGTGTGGTGTAGTATATAGAGGATTTGTCAGCTCTCCTGTGTGGTGTAGTATATAGAGGATCTGTCAGCTCTCCTGTGTGGTGTAGTATATAGAGGATCTATCAGCTCTCCTGTGTGGTGTAGTATATAGAGGATGTGTCAGCTCCCCTGTGTGGTGTAGTATATAGAGGATTTGTCAGCTCTCCTGTGTGGTGTAGTATATAGAGGATCTGTCAGCTCTCCTGTGTGGTGTAGTATATAGAGGATCTATCAGCTCTCCTGTGTGGTGTAGTATATAGAGGATGTGTCAGCTCCCCTGTGTGGTGTAGTATATAGAGGATGTGTCAGCTCTCCTGTGTGGTGTAGTATATAGAGGATGTGTCAGCTCTCCTGTGTGGTGTAGTATATAGAGGATGTGTCAGCTCTCCTGTGTGGTGTAGTATATAGAGGATCTGTCAGCTCTCCTGTGTGGTGTAGTATATAGAGGATCTATCAGCTCTCCTATGTGGTGTAGTATATAGAGGATGAGCCAGCTCTCCTGTGTGGTGTAGTATATAGAGAATGTGTCAGCTCTCCTTTGTGGTGTAGTATATAGAGGATCTGTCAGCTCTCCTATGTGGTGTAGTATATAGAGGATGAGCCAGCTCTCCTGTGTGGTGTAGTATATAGAGAATGTGTCAGCTCTCCTTTGTGGTGTAGTATATAGAGGATGTGTCGGCTCCCCTGTGTGGTGTAGTATATAGAGGATCTGTCAGTTCTCCTGTGTGGTGTAGTATATAGAGGATGTGTCAGCTCTCCTGTGTGGTGTAGTATATAGAGGATCTGCTCTCCTGTGTGGTGTAGTATATAGAGGATCTGTCAGCTCTCCTGTGTGGTGTAGTATATAGAGGATCTATCAGCTCTGCTGTGTGTTGTAGTATATAGAGGATCTGTCAGCTCTCCTGTGTGGTGTAGTATATAGAGGATGTGTCAGCTCTCCTGTGTGGTGTAGTATATAGAGGATGTGTCAGCTCTCCTGTGTGGTGTAGTATGTAGAGGATCTGTCAGCTCTGCTGTGTGGTGTAGTATATAGAGGATGTGTCAGCTCTCCTGTGTGGTGTAGTATATAGAGGATGTGTCAGCTCTCCTGTGTGGTGTAGTATATAGAGGATGTGTCAGCTCTCCTGTGTGGTGTAGTATATAGAGGATGTGTCAGCTCTCCTGTGTGGTGTAGTATATAGAGGATCTGTCAGCTCTCCTATGTGGTGTAGTATATAGAGGATCTATCAGCTCTGCTGTGTGTTGTAGTATATAGAGGATCTGTCAGCTCTCCTGTGTGGTGTAGTATATAGAGGATGTGTCAGCTCTCCTGTGTGGTGTAGTATATAGAAGATCTGTCAGCTCTCCTGTGTGGTGTAGTATGTAGAGGATCTGTCAGCTCTGCTGTGTGGTGTAGTATATAGAGGATGTGTCAGCTCTCCTGTGTGGTGTAGTATATAGAGGATCTGTCAGCTCTCCTGTGTGGTGTAGTATATAGAGGATTTGTCAGCTCTCCTGTGTGGTGTAGTATATAGAGTATCTGTCAGCTCTCCTGTGTGGTGTAGTATATAGAGGATGTGTCAGCTCTCCTGTGTGGTGTAGTATATAGAGGATCTGTCAGCTCTCCTGTGTGGTGTAGTATATAGAGGATGTGTCAGCTCTCCTGTGTGGTGTAGTATATAGAGGATGTGTCAGCTCTCCTGTGTGGTGTAGTATATAGAGGATCTGTCAGCTCTCCTGTGTGGTGTAGTATATAGAGGATTTGTCAGCTCTCCTGTGTGGTGTAGTATATAGAGGATCTGTCAGCTCTCCTGTGTGGTGTAATATATAGAGGATCTATCAGCTCTCCTGTGTGGTGTAGTATATAGAGGATGTGTCAGCTCTCCTCTGTGGTGTAGTATATAGAGGATCTGTCAGCTCTCCTGTGTGGTGTAGTATATAGAGGATGTGTCAGCTCCCCTATGTGGTGTAGTATATAGAGGATCTGTCAGTTCTCCTGTGTGGTGTAGTATATAGAGGATGTGTCAGCTCTCCTGTGTGGTGTAGTATATAGAGGATCTGCTCTCCTGTGTGGTGTAGTATATAGAGGATCTGTCAGCTCTCCTGTGTGGTGTAGTATATAGAGGATCTATCAGCTCTGCTGTGTGTTGTAGTATATAGAGGATCTGTCAGCTCTCCTGTGTGGTGTAGTATATAGAGGATGTGTCAGCTCTCCTGTGTGGTGTAGTATATAGAGGATCTGTCAGCTCTCCTGTGTGGTGTAGTATGTAGAGGATGTGTCAGCTCCCCTGTGTGGTGTAGTATATAGAGGATGTGTCAGCTCTCCTGTGTGGTGTAGTATATAGAGGATCTGTCAGGTCTCCTGTGTGGTGTAGTATGTAGAGGATCTGTCAGCTCTGCTGTGTGGTGTAGTATATAGAGGATGTGTCAGCTCTGCTGTGTGGTGTAGTATATAGAGGATGTGTCAGCTCTCCTGTGTGGTGTAGTATATAGAGGATGTGTCAGCTCTCCTGTGTGGTGTAGTATATAGAGGATCTGTCAGCTCTCCTGTGTGGTGTAGTATATAGAGGATTTGTCAGCTCTCCTGTGTGGTGTAGTATATAGAGGATCTGTCAGCTCTCCTGTGTGGTGTAGTATATAGAAGATCTGTCAGCTCTCCTGTGTGGTGTAGTATGTAGAGGATCTGTCAGCTCTGCTGTGTGGTGTAGTATATAGAGGATGTGTCAGCTCCCCTGTGTGGTGTAGTATATAGAGGATCTGTCAGCTCTCCTGTGTGGTGTAGTATATAGAGGATTTGTCAGCTCTCCTGTGTGGTGTAGTATATAGAGGATCTGTCAGCTCTCCTGTGTGGTGTAGTATATAGAGGATCTATCAGCTCTCCTGTGTGGTGTAGCATATAGAGGATGTGTCAGCTCCCCTGTGTGGTGTAGTATATAGAGGATGTGTCAGCTCTCCTGTGTGGTGTAGTATATAGAGGATGTGTCAGCTCTCCTGTGTGGTGTAGTATATAGAGGATCTGTCAGCTCTCCTGTGTGGTGTAGTATATAGAGGATGTGTCGGCTCCCCTGTGTGGTGTAGTATATAGAGGATCTGTCAGTTCTCCTGTGTGGTGTAGTATATAGAGGATGTGTCAGCTCTCCTGTGTGGTGTAGTATATAGAGGATCTGCTCTCCTGTGTGGTGTAGTATATAGAGGATGTGTCAGCTCTCCTGTGTGGTGTAGTATATAGAGGATCTGTCAGGTCTCCTGTGTGGTGTAGTATGTAGAGGATCTGTCAGCTCTGCTGTGTGGTGTAGTATATAGAGGATGTGTCAGCTCTGCTGTGTGGTGTAGTATATAGAGGATGTGTCAGCTCTCCTGTGTGGTGTAGTATATAGAGGATCTGTCAGCTCTCCTGTGTGGTGTTGTATATAGAGGATCTGTCAGCTCTCCTGTGTGGTGTAGTAAATAGAGGATGAGCCAGCTCTCCTGTGTGGTGTAGTATATAGAGAATGTGTCAGCTCTCCTTTGTGGTGTAGTATATAGAGGATGTGTCGGCTCCCCTGTGTGTTGTAGTATATAGAGGATCTGTCAGCTCTCCTGTGTGGTGTAGTATATAGAGGATGTGTCAGCTCTCCTGTGTGGTGTAGTATATAGAGGATCTGTCAGGTCTCCTGTGTGGTGTAGTATGTAGAGGATCTGTCAGCTCTGCTGTGTGGTGTAGTATATAGAGGATGTGTCAGCTCTCCTGTGTGGTGTAGTATATAGAGGATCTGTCAGCTCTCCTGTGTGGTGTAGTATATAGAGGATTTGTCAGCTCTCCTGTGTGGTGTAGTATATAGAGGATCTGTCAGCTCTCCTGTGTGGTGTAGTATATAGAGGATCTGTCAGCTCTCCTGTGTGGTGTAGTATATAGAGGATGTGTCAGCTCTCCTGTGTGGTGTAGTATATAGAGGATCTGTCAGCTCTCCTGTGTGGTGTAGTATGTAGAGGATCTGTCAGCTCTGCTGTGTGGTGTAGTATATAGAGGATGTGTCAGCTCCCCTGTGTGGTGTAGTATATAGAGGATGTGTCAGCTCTCCTGTGTGGTGTAGTATATAGAGGATCTGTCAGCTCTCCTGTGTGGTGTAGTATATAGAGGATTTGTCAGCTCTCCTGTGTGGTGTAGTATATAGAGGTTCTGTCAGCTCTCCTGTGTGGTGTAGTATATAGAGGATCTATCAGCTCTCCTGTGTGGTGTAGTATATAGCGGATGTGTCAGCTCCCCTGTGTGGTGTAGTATATAGAGGATGTGACAGCTCTCCTGTGTGGTGTAGTATATAGAGGATGTGTCAGCTCTCCTGTGTGGTGTAGTATATAGAGGATGTGTCAGCTCTCCTGTGTGGTGTAGTATATAGAGGATCTGTCAGCTCTCCTGTGTGGTGTAGTATATAGAGGATCTATCAGCTCTCCTATGTGGTGTAGTATATAGAGGATGAGCCAGCTCTCCTGTGTGGTGTAGTATATAGAGAATGTGTCAGCTCTCCTTTGTGGTGTAGTATATAGAGGATCTGTCAGCTCTCCTATGTGGTGTAGTATATAGAGGATGAGCCAGCTCTCCAGTGTGGTGTAGTATATAGAGAATGTGTCAGCTCTCCTTTGTGGTGTAGTATATAGAGGATGTGTCGGCTCCCCTGTGTGGTGTAGTATATAGAGGATCTGTCAGTTCTCCTGTGTGGTGTAGTATATAGAGAATGTGTCAGCTCTCCTTTGTGGTGTAGTATATAGAGGATCTGTCAGCTCTCCTATGTGGTGTAGTATATAGAGGATGTGTCAGCTCTCCTGTGTGGTGTAGTATATAGAGGATCTGCTCTCCTGTGTGGTGTAGTATATAGAGAATGTGTCAGCTCTCCTTTGTGGTGTAGTATATAGAGGATGTGTCAGCTCTCCTATGTGCTGTAGTATATAGAGGATCTGTCAGCTCTCCTGTGTGGTGTAGTATATAGAGGATCTGTCAGCTCTCCTGTGTGGTGTAGTATATAGAGG
The DNA here is from genome assembly GCF_046119375.1 of Phyllobates terribilis. Lineage (NCBI taxonomy): Eukaryota > Metazoa > Chordata > Amphibia > Anura > Dendrobatidae > Phyllobates > Phyllobates terribilis. The sequence goes on along the minus strand of NW_027362761.1, from coordinate 12,414,003 downwards.
ATCTATCAGCTCTGCTGTGTGTTGTAGTATATAGAGGATCTGTCAGCTCTCCTGTGTGGTGTAGTATATAGAGGATGTGTCAGCTCTCCTGTGTGGTGTAGTATGTAGAGGATCTGTCAGCTCTCCTCTGTGGTGTAGTATATAGAGGATCTATCAGCTCTCCTCTGTGGTGTAGTATATAGAGGATCTATCAGCTCTCCTGTGTGGTGTAGTATATAGAGGATGTGTCAGCTCCCCTGTGTGGTGTAGTATATAGAGGATGTGTCAGCTCTCCTGTGTGGTGTAGTATATAGAGGATGTGTCAGCTCTCCTGTGTGGTGTAGTATATAAAGGATCTGTCAGCTCTCCTGTGTGGTGTAGTATATAGAGGATCTGTCAGCTCTCCTGTGTGGTGTAGTATATAGAGGATCTGTCAGCTCTCCTGTGTGGTGTAGTATATAGAGGATGTGTCAGCTCTCCTGTGTGGTGTAGTATATAGAGGATCTGTGAGCTCTCCTGTGTGGTGTTGTATATAGAGGATCTGTCAGCTCTCCTCTGTGGTGTAGTATATAGAGGATGAGCCAGCTCTCCTGTGTGGTGTAGTATATAGAGAATGTGTCAGCTCTCCTTTGTGGTGTAGTATATAGAGGATGTGTCGGCTCCCCTGTGTGGTGTAGTATATAGAGGATCTGTCAGTTCTCCTGTGTGGTGTAGTATATAGAGGATGTGTCAGCTCTCCTGTGTGGTGTAGTATATAGAGGATCTGCTCTCCTGTGTGGTGTAGTATATAGAGGATTTGTCAGCTCTCCTGTGTGGTGTAGTATATAGAGGATCTATCAGCTCTGCTGTGTGTTGTAGTATATAGAGGATCTGTCAGCTCTCCTGTGTGGTGTAGTATATAGAGGATGTGTCAGCTCTTCTGTGTGGTGTAGTATATAGAAGATCTGTCAGCTCTCCTGTGTGGTGTAGTATGTAGAGGATCTGTCAGCTCTGCTGTGTGGTGTAGTATATAGAGGATGTGTCAGCTCTCCTGTGTGGTGTAGTATATAGAGGATCTGTCAGTTCTCCTGTGTGGTGTAGTATGTAGAGGATCTGTCAGCTCTCCTGTGTGGTGTAGTATGTAGAGGATCTGTCAGCTCTGCTGTGTGGTGTAGTATATAGAGGATGTGTCGGCTCCCCTGTGTGGTGTAGTATATAGAGGATCTGTCAGTTCTCCTGTGTGGTGTAGTATATAGAGGATGTGTCAGCTCTCCTGTGTGGTGTAGTATATAGAGGATCTGTCAGCTCTCCTGTGTGGTGTAGTATATAGAGGATCTGTCAGCTCTCCTGTGTGGTGTAGTATATAGAGGATGTGTCAGCTCTCCTGTGTGGTGTAGTATATAGAGGATCTGTCAGCTCTCCTGTGTGGTGTTGTATATAGAGGATCTGTCAGCTCTCCTCTGTGGTGTAGTAAATAGAGGATGAGCCAGCTCTGCTGTGTGGTGTAGTATGTAGAGGATCTGTCAGCTCTGCTGTGTGGTGTAGTATATAGAGGATGTGTCAGCTCTCCTGTGTGGTGTAGTATATAGAGGATCTGTCAGCTCTCCTGTGTGGTGTAGTATGTAGAGGATCTGTCAGCTCTGCTGTGTGGTGTAGTATATAGAGGATGTGTCAGCTCCCCTGTGTGGTGTAGTATATAGAGGATGTGTCAGCTCTCCTGTGTGGTGTAGTATATAGAGGATGTGTCAGCTCTCCTGTGTGGTGTAGTATATAGAGGATGTGTCAGCTCTCCTGTGTGGTGTAGTATATAGAGGATCTGTCAGCTCTCCTGTGTGGTGTAGTATATAGAGGATCTATCAGCTCTGCTGTGTGTTGTAGTATATAGAGGATCTGTCAGCTCTCCTGTGTGGTGTAGTATATAGAGGATGTGTCAGCTCTCCTGTGTGGTGTAGTATATAGAAGATCTGTCAGCTCTCCTGTGTGGTGTAGTATGTAGAGGATCTGTCAGCTCTGCTGTGTGGTGTAGTATATAGAGGATGTGTCAGCTCTCCTGTGTGGTGTAGTATATAGAGGATCTGTCAGCTCTCCTGTGTGGTGTAGTATGTAGAGGATCTGTCAGCTCTGCTGTGTGGTGTAGTATATAGAGGATGTGTCAGCTCCCCTGTGTGGTGTAGTATATAGAGGATGTGTCAGCTCTCCTGTGTGGTGTAGTATATAGAGGATGTGTCAGCTCTCCTGTGTGGTGTAGTATATAGAGGATGTGTCAGCTCTCCTGTGTGGTGTAGTATATAGAGGATCTGTCAGCTCTCCTGTGTGGTGTAGTATATAGAGGATCTATCAGCTCTCCTATGTGGTGTAGTATATAGCGGATGAGCCAGCTCTCCTGTGTGGTGTAGTATATAGAGAATGTGTCAGCTCTCCTTTGTGGTGTAGTATATAGAGGATCTGTCAGCTCTCCTATGTGGTGTAGTATATAGAGGATGAGCCAGCTCTCCAGTGTGGTGTAGTATATAGAGAATGTGTCAGCTCTCCTTTGTGGTGTAGTATATAGAGGATGTGTCGGCTCCCCTGTGTGGTGTAGTATATAGAGGATCTGTCAGTTCTCCTGTGTGGTGTAGTATATAGAGGATGTGTCAGCTCTCCTGTGTGGTGTAGTATATAGAGGATCTGCTCTCCTGTGTGGTGTAGTATATAGAGAATGTGTCAGCTCTCCTTTGTGGTGTAGTATATAGAGGATGTGTCAGCTCTCCTATGTGCTGTAGTATATAGAGGATCTGTCAGCTCTCCTGTGTGGTGTAGTATATAGAGGATCTGTCAGCTCTCCTGTGTGGTGTAGTATATAGAGGATCTATCAGCTCTGCTGTGTGTTGTAGTATATAGAGGATCTGTCAGCTCTCCTGTGTGGTGTAGTATATAGAGGATGTGTCAGCTCTCCTGTGTGGTGTAGTATGTAGAGGATCTGTCAGCTCTCCTCTGTGGTGTAGTATATAGAGGATCTATCAGCTCTCCTCTGTGGTGTAGTATATAGAGGATCTATCAGCTCTCCTGTGTGGTGTAGTATATAGAGGATGTGTCAGCTCCCCTGTGTGGTGTAGTATATAGAGGATGTGTCAGCTCTCCTGTGTGGTGTAGTATATAGAGGATGTGTCAGCTCTCCTGTGTGGTGTAGTATATAGAGGATCTGTCAGCTCTCCTGTGTGGTGTAGTATATAGAGGATCTGTCAGCTCTCCTGTGTGGTGTAGTATAGAGAGGATCTGTCAGCTCTCCTGTGTGGTGTAGTATATAGAGGATGTGTCAGCTCTCCTGTGTGGTGTAGTATATAGAGGATCTGTCAGCTCTCCTGTGTGGTGTTGTATATAGAGGATCTGTCAGCTCTCCTCTGTGGTGTAGTATATAGAGGATGAGCCAGCTCTCCTGTGTGGTGTAGTATATAGAGAATGTGTCAGCTCTCCTTTGTGGTGTAGTATATAGAGGATGTGTCGGCTCCCCTGTGTGGTGTAGTATATAGAGGATCTGTCAGTTCTCCTGTGTGGTGTAGTATATAGAGGATGTGTCAGCTCTCCTGTGTGGTGTAGTATATAGAGGATCTGCTCTCCTGTGTGGTGTAGTATATAGAGGATTTGTCAGCTCTCCTGTGTGGTGTAGTATATAGAGGATCTATCAGCTCTGCTGTGTGTTGTAGTATATAGAGGATCTGTCAGCTCTCCTGTGTGGTGTAGTATATAGAGGATGTGTCAGCTCTTCTGTGTGGTGTAGTATATAGAAGATCTGTCAGCTCTCCTGTGTGGTGTAGTATGTAGAGGATCTGTCAGCTCTGCTGTGTGGTGTAGTATATAGAGGATGTGTCAGCTCTCCTGTGTGGTGTAGTATATAGAGGATCTGTCAGTTCTCCTGTGTGGTGTAGTATGTAGAGGATCTGTCAGCTCTCCTGTGTGGTGTAGCATATAGAGGATCTGTCAGCTCTCCTGTGTGGTGTAGCATATAGAGGATCTGTCAGCTCTGCTGTGTGGTGTAGTATATAGAGGATGTGTCGGCTCCCCTGTGTGGTGTAGTATATAGAGGATCTGTCAGTTCTCCTGTGTGGTGTAGTATATAGAGGATGTGTCAGCTCTCCTGTGTGGTGTAGTATATAGAGGATCTGTCAGCTCTCCTGTGTGGTGTAGTATATAGAGGATCTGTCAGCTCTCCTGTGTGGTGTAGTATGTAGAGGATCTGTCAGCTCTGCTGTGTGGTGTAGTATATAGAGGATGTGTCAGCTCTCCTGTGTGGTGTAGTATATAGAGGATCTGTCAGTTCTCCTGTGTGGTGTAGTATATAGAAGATCTGTCAGCTCTCCTGTGTGGTGTAGTATGTAGAGGATCTGTCAGCTCTGCTGTGTGGTGTAGTATATAGAGGATGTGTCGGCTCCCCTGTGTGGTGTAGTATATAGAGGATCTGTCAGTTCTCCTGTGTGGTGTAGTATATAGAGGATGTGTCAGCTCTCCTGTGTGGTGTAGTATATAGAGGATCTGTCAGCTCTCCTGTGTGGTGTAGTATATAGAGGATCTGTCAGCTCTCCTGTGTGGTGTAGTATATAGAGGATGTGTCAGCTCTCCTGTGTGGTGTAGTATATAGAGGATCTGTCAGCTCTCCTGTGTGGTGTTGTATATAGAGGATCTGTCAGCTCTCCTCTGTGGTGTAGTAAATAGAGGATGAGCCAGCTCTCCTGTGTGGTGTAGTATATAGAGAATGTGTCAGCTCTCCTTTGTGGTGTAGTATATAGAGGATGTGTCGGCTCCCCTGTGTGGTGTAGTATATAGAGGATCTGTCAGTTCTCCTGTGTGGTGTAGTATATAGAGGATGTGTCAGCTCTCCTGTGTGGTGTAGTATATAGAGGATCTGCTCTCCTGTGTGGTGTAGTATATAGAGGATCTGTCAGCTCTCCTGTGTGGTGTAGTATATAGAGGATCTATCAGCTCTGCTGTGTGTTGTAGTATATAGAGGATCTGTCAGCTCTCCTGTGTGGTGTAGTATATAGAGGATGTGTCAGCTCTCCTGTGTGGTGTAGTATATAGAAGATCTGTCAGCTCTCCTGTGTGGTGTAGTATGTAGAGGATCTGTCAGCTCTGCTGTGTGGTGTAGTATATAGAGGATGTGTCAGCTCTCCTGTGTGGTGTAGTATATAGAGGATCTGTCAGCTCTCCTGTGTGGTGTAGTATATAGAGGATTTGTCAGCTCTCTTGTGTGGTGTAGTATATAGAGGATCTGTCAGCTCTCCTGTCTGGTGTAGTATATAGAGGATGTGTCAGCTCTCCTGTGTGGTGTAGTATATAGAGGATCTGTCAGCTCTCCTGTGTGGTGTAGTATATAGAGGATGTGTCAGCTCTCCTGTGTGGTGTAGTATATAGAGGATGTGTCAGCTCTCCTGTGTGGTGTAGTATATAGAGGATGTGTCAGCTCTCCTGTGTGGTGTAGTATATAGAGGATCTGTCAGCTCTCCTGTGTGGTGTAGTATATAGAGGATTTGTCAGCTCTCCTGTGTGGTGTAGTATATAGAGGATCTGTCAGCTCTCCTGTGTGGTGTAGTATATAGAGGATCTATCAGCTCTCCTGTGTGGTGTAGTATATAGAGGATGTGTCAGCTCCCCTGTGTGGTGTAGTATATAGAGGATGTGTCAGCTCTCCTGTGTGGTGTAGTATATAGAGGATGTGTCAGCTCTCCTGTGTGGTGTAGTATATAGAGGATGTGTCAGCTCTCCTGTGTGGTGTAGTATATAGAGGATCTGTCAGCTCTCCTGTGTGGTGTAGTATATAGAGGATCTATCAGCTCTCCTATGTGATGTAGTATATAGAGGATGAGCCAGCTCTCCTGTGTGGTGTAGTATATAGAGAATGTGTCAGCTCTCCTTTGTGGTGTAATATATAGAGGATCTGTCAGCTCTCCTATGTGGTGTAGTATATAGAGGATGAGCCAGCTCTCCTGTGTGGTGTAGTATATAGAGAATGTGTCAGCTCTCCTTTGTGGTGTAGTATATAGAGGATGTGTCGGCTCCCCTGTGTGGTGTAGTATATAGAGGATCTGTCAGTTCTCCTGTGTGGTGTAGTATATAGAGGATGTGTCAGCTCTCCTGTGTGGTGTAGTATATAGAGGATCTGCTCTCCTGTGTGGTGTAGTATATAGAGGATCTGTCAGCTCTCCTGTGTGGTGTAGTATATAGAGGATCTATCAGCTCTGCTGTGTGTTGTAGTATATAGAGGATCTGTCAGCTCTCCTGTGTGGTGTAGTATATAGAGGATGTGTCAGCTCTCCTGTGTGGTGTAGTATATAGAGGATCTGTCAGCTCTCCTGTGTGGTGTAGTATGTAGAGGATCTGTCAGCTCTGCTGTGTGGTGTAGTATATAGAGGATGTGTCAGCTCTCCTGTGTGGTGTAGTATATAGAGGATGTGTCAGCTCTCCTGTGTGGTGTAGTATATAGAGGATGTGTCAGCTCTCCTGTGTGGTGTAGTATATAGAGGATGTGTCAGCTCTCCTGTGTGGTGTAGTATATAGAGGATCTGTCAGCTCTCCTGTGTGGTGTAGTATATAGAGGATCTATCAGCTCTGCTGTGTGTTGTAGTATATAGAGGATCTGTCAGCTCTCCTGTGTGGTGTAGTATATAGAGGATGTGTCAGCTCTCCTGTGTGGTGTAGTATATAGAAGATCTGTCAGCTCTCCTGTGTGGTGTAGTATGTAGAGGATCTGTCAGCTCTGCTGTGTGGTGTAGTATATAGAGGATGTGTCAGCTCTCCTGTGTGGTGTAGTATATAGAGGATCTGTCAGCTCTCCTGTGTGGTGTAGTATATAGAGGATGTGTCAGCTCTCCTGTGTGGTGTAGTATATAGAGGATCTGCTCTCCTGTGTGGTGTAGTATATAGAGGATCTGTCAGCTCTCCTGTGTGGTGTAGTATATAGAGGATCTATCAGCTCTGCTGTGTGTTGTAGTATATAGAGGATCTGTCAGCTCTCCTGTGTGGTGTAGTATATAGAGGATGTGTCAGCTCTCCTGTGTGGTGTAGTATATAGAAGATCTGTCAGCTCTCCTGTGTGGTGTAGTATGTAGAGGATCTGTCAGCTCTGCTGTGTGGTGTAGTATATAGAGGATGTGTCAGCTCTCCTGTGTGGTGTAGTATATAGAGGATCTGTCAGCTCTCCTGTGTGGTGTAGTATATAGAGGATTTGTCAGCTCTCTTGTGTGGTGTAGTATATAGAGGATCTGTCAGCTCTCCTGTCTGGTGTAGTATATAGAGGATGTGTCAGCTCTCCTGTGTGGTGTAGTATATAGAGGATCTGTCAGCTCTCCTGTGTGGTGTAGTATATAGAGGATGTGTCAGCTCTCCTGTGTGGTGTAGTATATAGAGGATGTGTCAGCTCTCCTGTGTGGTGTAGTATATAGAGGATGTGTCAGCTCTCCTGTGTGGTGTAGTATATAGAGGATCTGTCAGCTCTCCTGTGTGGTGTAGTATATAGAGGATTTGTCAGCTCTCCTGTGTGGTGTAGTATATAGAGGATCTGTCAGCTCTCCTGTGTGGTGTAGTATATAGAGGATCTATCAGCTCTCCTGTGTGGTGTAGTATATAGAGGATGTGTCAGCTCCCCTGTGTGGTGTAGTATATAGAGGATGTGTCAGCTCTCCTGTGTGGTGTAGTATATAGAGGATGTGTCAGCTCTCCTGTGTGGTGTAGTATATAGAGGATGTGTCAGCTCTCCTGTGTGGTGTAGTATATAGAGGATCTGTCAGCTCTCCTGTGTGGTGTAGTATATAGAGGATCTATCAGCTCTCCTATGTGATGTAGTATATAGAGGATGAGCCAGCTCTCCTGTGTGGTGTAGTATATAGAGAATGTGTCAGCTCTCCTTTGTGGTGTAATATATAGAGGATCTGTCAGCTCTCCTATGTGGTGTAGTATATAGAGGATGAGCCAGCTCTCCTGTGTGGTGTAGTATATAGAGAATGTGTCAGCTCTCCTTTGTGGTGTAGTATATAGAGGATGTGTCGGCTCCCCTGTGTGGTGTAGTATATAGAGGATCTGTCAGTTCTCCTGTGTGGTGTAGTATATAGAGGATGTGTCAGCTCTCCTGTGTGGTGTAGTATATAGAGGATCTGCTCTCCTGTGTGGTGTAGTATATAGAGGATCTGTCAGCTCTCCTGTGTGGTGTAGTATATAGAGGATCTATCAGCTCTGCTGTGTGTTGTAGTATATAGAGGATCTGTCAGCTCTCCTGTGTGGTGTAGTATATAGAGGATGTGTCAGCTCTCCTGTGTGGTGTAGTATATAGAGGATCTGTCAGCTCTCCTGTGTGGTGTAGTATGTAGAGGATCTGTCAGCTCTGCTGTGTGGTGTAGTATATAGAGGATGTGTCAGCTCTCCTGTGTGGTGTAGTATATAGAGGATGTGTCAGCTCTCCTGTGTGGTGTAGTATATAGAGGATGTGTCAGCTCTCCTGTGTGGTGTAGTATATAGAGGATGTGTCAGCTCTCCTGTGTGGTGTAGTATATAGAGGATCTGTCAGCTCTCCTGTGTGGTGTAGTATATAGAGGATCTATCAGCTCTGCTGTGTGTTGTAGTATATAGAGGATCTGTCAGCTCTCCTGTGTGGTGTAGTATATAGAGGATGTGTCAGCTCTCCTGTGTGGTGTAGTATATAGAAGATCTGTCAGCTCTCCTGTGTGGTGTAGTATGTAGAGGATCTGTCAGCTCTGCTGTGTGGTGTAGTATATAGAGGATGTGTCAGCTCTCCTGTGTGGTGTAGTATATAGAGGATCTGTCAGCTCTCCTGTGTGGTGTAGTATATAGAGGATTTGTCAGCTCTCCTGTGTGGTGTAGTATATAGAGGATCTGTCAGCTCTCCTGTGTGGTGTAGTATATAGAGGATCTATCAGCTCTCCTATGTGATGTAGTATATAGAGGATGAGCCAGCTCTCCTGTGTGGTGTAGTATATAGAGAATGTGTCAGCTCTCCTTTGTGGTGTAATATATAGAGGATCTGTCAGCTCTCCTGTGTGGTGTAGTATATAGAGGATGTGTCAGCTCTGCTGTGTGGTGTAGTATATAGAGGATCTGTCAGCTCTCCTGTGTGGTGTAGTATATAGAGGATCTGTCAGCTCTCCTGTGTGGTGTAGTATATAGAGGATTTGTAGGCTCTCCTGTGTGGTGTAGTATATAGAGGATCTGTCAGCTCTCCTGTGTGGTGTAGTATATAGAGGATCTATCAGCTCTCCTGTGTGGTGTAGTATATAGAGGATGTGTCAGCTCCCCTGTGTGGTGTAGTATATAGAGGATGTGTCAGCTCTCCTGTGTGGTGTAGTATATAGAGGATTTGTCAGCTCTCCTGTGTGGTGTAGTATATAGAGGATCTGTCAGCTCTCCTGTGTGGTGTAGTATATAGAGGATCTATCAGCTCTCCTATGTGGTGTAGTATATAGAGGATCTGTCAACTCTCCTGTGTGGTGTAGTATATAGAGGATCTGTCAGCTCTCCTGTGTGGTGTAGTATATAGAGGATCTATCAGCTCTCCTATGTGGTGTAGTATATAGAGGATTTGTCAGCTCTCCTGTGTGGTGTAGTATATAGAGGATTTGTCAGCTCTCCTGTGTGGTGTAGTATATAGAGGATGTGTCAGCTCTCCTGTGTGGTGTAGTATATAGAGAATGTGTCAGCTCTCCTTTGTGGTGTAGTATATAGAGGATCTGTCAGCTCTCCTATGTGGTGTAGTATATAGAGGATGAGCCAGCTCTCCTGTGTGGTGTAGTATATAGAGAATGTGTCAGCTCTCCTTTGTGGTGTAGTATATAGAGGATGTGTCGGCTCCCCTGTGTGGTGTAGTATATAGAGGATCTGTCAGTTCTCCTGTGTGGTGTAGTATATAGAGGATGTGTCAGCTCTCCTGTGTGGTGTAGTATATAGAGGATCTGCTCTCCTGTGTGGTGTAGTATATAGAGGATCTGTCAGCTCTCCTGTGTGGTGTAGTATATAGAGGATCTATCAGCTCTGCTGTGTGTTGTAGTATATAGAGCATCTGTCAGCTCTCCTGTGTGGTGTAGTATATAGAGGATGTGTCAGCTCTCCTGTGTGGTGTAGTATATAGAAGATCTGTCAGCTCTCCTGTGTGGTGTAGTATGTAGAGGATCTGTCAGCTCTCCTCTGTGGTGTAGTATATAGAGGATCTAATAGCTCTCCTGTGTGGTGTAGTATATAGAGGATGTGTCAGCTCCCCTGTGTGGTGTAGTATATAGAGGATGTGTCAGCTCTCCTGTGTGGTGTAGTATATAGAGGATGTGTCAGCTCTCCTGTGTGGTGTAGTATATAGAGGATGTGTCAGCTCTCCTGTGTGGTGTAGTATATAGAGGATCTGTCAGCTCTCCTGTGTGGTGTAGTATATAGAGGATCTGTCAGCTCTCCTGTGTGGTGTAGTATATAGAGGATGTGTCAGCTCTCCTGTGTGGTGTAGTATATAGAGGATCTGTCAGTTCTCCTGTGTGGTGTAGTATATAGAGGATGTGTCAGCTCTCCTGTGTGGTGTAGTATATAGAGGATCTGCTCTCCTGTGTGGTGTAGTATATAGAGGATCTGTCAGCTCTCCTGTGTGGTGTAGTATATAGAGGATCTATCAGCTCTGCTGTGTGTTGTAGTATATAGAGGATCTGTCAGCTCTCCTGTGTGGTGTAGTATATAGAGGATGTGTCAGCTCTCCTGTGTGGTGTAGTATATAGAAGATCTGTCAGCTCTCCTGTGTGGTGTAGTATGTAGAGGATCTGTCAGCTCTGCTGTGTGGTGTAGTATATAGAGGATGTGTCAGCTCTCCTGTGTGGTGTAGTATATAGAGGATCTGTCAGTTCTCCTGTGTGGTGTAGTATGTAGAGGATCTGTCAGCTCTCCTGTGTGGTGTAGTATGTAGAGGATCTGTCAGCTCTGCTGTGTGGTGTAGTATATAGAGGATGTGTCGGCTCCCCTGTGTGGTGTAGTATATAGAGGATCTGTCAGTTCTCCTGTGTGGTGTAGTATATAGAGGATGTGTCAGCTCTCCTGTGTGGTGTAGTATATAGAGGATCTGTCAGCTCTCCTGTGTGGTGTAGTATATAGAGGATCTGTCAGCTCTCCTGTGTGGTGTAGTATGTAGAGCATCTGTCAGCTCTGCTGTGTGGTGTAGTATATAGAGGATGTGTCAGCTCTCCTGTGTGGTGTAGTATATAGAGGATCTGTCAGTTCTCCTGTGTGGTGTAGTATATAGAGGATGTGTCAGCTCTCCTGTGTGGTGTAGTATATAGAGGATCTGTCAGCTCTCCTGTGTGGTGTAGTATGTAGAGGATCTGTCAGCTCTCCTGTGTGGTGTAGTATGTAGAGGATCTGTCAGCTCTGCTGTGTGGTGTAGTATATAGAGGATGTGTTGGCTCCCCTGTGTGGTGTAGTATATAGAGGATCTGTCAGTTCTCCTGTGTGGTGTAGTATATAGAGGATGTGTCAGCTCTCCTGTGTGGTGTAGTATATAGAGGACCTGTCAGCTCTCCTGTGTGGTGTAGTATATAGAGGATCTGTCAGCTCTCCTGTGTGGTGTAGTATATAGAGGATGTGTCAGCTCTCCTGTGTGGTGTAGTATATAGAGGATCTGTCAGCTCTCCTGTGTGGTGTTGTATATAGAGGATCTGTCAGCTCTCCTCTGTGGTGTAGTATATAGAGGATGAGCCAGCTCTCCTGTGTGGTGTAGTATATAGAGAATGTGTCAGCTCTCCTTTGTGGTGTAGTATATAGAGAATGTGTCGGCTCCCCTGTGTGGTGTAGTATATAGAGGATCTGTCAGTTCTCCTGTGTGGTGTAGTATATAGAGGATGTGTCAGCTCTCCTGTGTGGTGTAGTATATAGAGGATCTGCTCACCTGTGTGGTGTAGTATATAGAGGATCTGTCAGCTCTCCTGTGTGGTGTAGTATATAGAGGATCTATCAGCTCTGCTGTGTGTTGTAGTATATAGAGGATCTGTCAGCTCTCCTGTGTGGTGTAGTATATAGAGGATGTGTCAGCTCTCCTGTGTGGTGTAGTATATAGAAGATCTGTCAGCTCTCCTGTGTGGTGTAGTATGTAGAGGATCTGTCAGCTCTGCTGTGTGGTGTAGTATGTAGAGGATCTGTCAGCTCTCCTGTGTGGTGTAGTATGTAGAGGATCTGTCAGCTCTCCTGTGTGGTGTAGTATATAGAGGATGTGTCAGCTCTCCTGTGTGGTGTAGTATATAGAGGATGTGTCAGCTCTCCTGTGTGGTGTAGTATATAGAGGATCTGTCAGCTCTCCTGTGTGGTGTAGTATATAGAGGATTTGTCAGCTCTCCTGTGTGGTGTAGTATATAGAGGATCTGTCAGCTCTCCTGTGTGGTGTAGTATATAGAGGATGTGTCAGCTCTCCTGTGTGGTGTAGTATATAGAGGATGTGTCAGCTCTCCTGTGTGGTGTAGTATATAGAGGATCTGTCAGCTCTCCTGTGTGGTGTAGTATATAGAGGATTTGTCAGCTCTCCTGTGTGGTGTAGTATATAGAGGATCTGTCAGCTCTCCTGTGTGGTGTAGTATATAGAGGATCTATCAGCTCTCCTGTGTGGTGTGGTATATAGAGGATGTGTCAGCTCCCCTGTGTGGTGTAGTATATAGAGGATGTGTCAGCTCTCCTGTGTGGTGTAGTATATAGAGGATGTGTCAGCTCTCCTGTGTGGTGTAGTATATAGAGGATGTGTCAGCTCTCCTGTGTGGTGTAGTATATAGAGGATCTGTCAGCTCTCCTGTGTGGTGTAGTATATAGAGGATCTATCAGCTCTCCTATGTGGTGTAGTATATAGAGGATGAGCCAGCTCTCCTGTGTGGTGTAGTATATAGAGAATGTGTCAGCTCTCCTTTGTGGTGTAGTATATAGAGGATCTGTCAGCTCTCCTATGTGGTGTAGTATATAGAGGATGAGCCAGCTCTCCTGTGTGGTGTAGTATATAGAGGATCTGTCAGCTCTCCTATGTGGTGTAGTATATAGAGGATGAGCCAGCTCTGCTGTGTGGTGTAGTATATAGAGAATGTGTCAGCTCTCCTTTGTGGTGTAGTATATAGAGGATGTGTCGGCTCCCCTGTGTGGTGTAGTATATAGAGAATCTGTCAGTTCTCCTGTGTGGTGTAGTATATAGAGGATGTGTCAGCTCTCCTGTGTGGTGTAGTATATAGAGGATCTGCTCTCCTGTGTGGTGTAGTATATAGAGGATCTGTCAGCTCTCCTGTGTGGTGTAGTACATAGAGGATCTATCAGCTCTGCTGTGTGTTGTAGTATATAGAGGATCTGTCAGCTCTCCTGTGTGGTGTAGTATATAGAGGATGTGTCAGCTCTCCTGTGTGGTGTAGTATATAGAGGATCTGTCAGCTCTCCTGTGTGGTGTAGTATGTAGAGGATCTGTCAGCTCTGCTGTGTGGTGTAGTATATAGAGGATGTGTCAGCTCTCCTGTGTGGTGTAGTATATAGAGGATGTGTCAGCTCTCCTGTGTGGTGTAGTATATAGAGGATGTGTCAGCTCTCCTGTGTGGTGTAGTATATAGAGGATGTGTCAGCTCTCCTGTGTGGTGTAGTATATAGAGGATCTGTCAGCTCTCCTGTGTGGTGTAGTATATAGAGGATCTATCAGCTCTGCTGTGTGTTGTAGTATATAGAGGATCTGTCAGCTCTCCTGTGTGGTGTAGTATATAGAGGATGTGTCAGCTCTCCTGTGTGGTGTAGTATATAGAAGATCTGTCAGCTCTCCTGTGTGGTGTAGTATGTAGAGGATCTGTCAGCTCTGCTGTGTGGTGTAGTATATAGAGGATGTGTCAGCTCTCCTGTGTGGTGTAGTATATAGAGGATCTGTCAGCTCTCCTGTGTGGTGTAGTATATAGAGGATTTGTCAGCTCTCCTGTGTGGTGTAGTATATAGAGGATCTGTCAGCTCTCCTGTGTGGTGTAGTATATAGAGGATGTGTCAGCTCTCCTGTGTGGTGTAGTATATAGAGGATCTGTCAGCTCTCCTGTGTGGTGTAGTATATAGAGGATGTGTCAGCTCTCCTGTGTGGTGTAGTATATAGAGGATGTGTCAGCTCTTCTGTGTGGTGTAGTATATAGAGGATCTGTCAGCTGTCCTGTGTGGTGTAGTATATAGAGGATTTGTAGGCTCTCCTGTGTGGTGTAGTATATAGAGGATCTGTCAGCTCTCCTGTGTGGTGTAGTATATAGAGGATCTATCAGCTCTCCTGTGTGGTGTAGTATATAGAGGATGTGTCAGCTCCCCTGTGTGGTGTAGTATATAGAGGATGTGTCAGCTCTCCTGTGTGGTGTAGTATATAGAGGATGTGTCAGCTCTCCTGTGTGGTGTAGTATATAGAGGATCTGTCCTGTGTGGTGTAGTATATAGAGGATCTGTCAGCTCTCCTGTGTGGTGTAGTATATAGAGGATGTGTCAGCTCTCCTGTGTGGTGTAGTATATAGAGGATGTGTCAGCTCTCCTGTGTGGTGTAGTATATAGAGGATCTGTCAGCTCTCCTGTGTGGTGTAGTATATAGAGGATCTATCAGCTCTCCTATGTGGTGTAGTATATAGAGGATGAGCCAGCTCTCCTGTGTGGTGTAGTATATAGAGAATGTGTCAGCTCTCCTTTGTGGTGTAGTATATAGAGGATCTGTCAGCTCTCCTATGTGGTGTAGTATATAGAGGATGAGCCAGCTCTCCTGTGTGGTGTAGTATATAGAGAATGTGTCAGCTCTCCTTTGTGGTGTAGTATATAGAGGATGTGTCGGCTCCCCTGTGTGGTGTAGTATATAGAGGATCTGTCAGTTCTCCTGTGTGGTGTAGTATATAGAGGATGTGTCAGCTCTCCTGTGTGGTGTAGTATATAGAGGATCTGCTCTCCTGTGTGGTGTAGTATATAGAGGATCTGTCAGCTCTCCTGTGTGGTGTAGTATATAGAGGATCTATCAGCTCTGCTGTGTGTTGTAGTATATAGAGCATCTGTCAGCTCTCCTGTGTGGTGTAGTATATAGAGGATGTGTCAGCTCTCCTGTGTGGTGTAGTATATAGAAGATCTGTCAGCTCTCCTGTGTGGTGTAGTATGTAGAGGATCTGTCAGCTCTCCTCTGTGGTGTAGTATATAGAGGATCTATCAGCTCTCCTGTGTGGTGTAGTATATAGAGGATGTGTCAGCTCCCCTGTGTGGTGTAGTATATAGAGGATGTGTCAGCTCTCCTGTGTGGTGTAGTATATAGAGGATGTGTCAGCTCTCCTGTGTGGTGTAGTATATAGAGGATCTGTCAGCTCTCCTGTGTGGTGTAGTATATAGAGGATGTGTCAGCTCTCCTGTGTGGTGTAGTATATAGAGGATCTGTCAGCTCTCCTGTGTGGTGTTGTATATAGAGGATCTGTCAGCTCTCCTCTGTGGTGTAGTATATAGAGGATGAGCCAGCTCTCCTGTGTGGTGTAGTATATAGAGAATGTGTCAGCTCTCCTTTGTGGTGTAGTATATAGAGGATGTGTCGGCTCCCCTGTGTGGTGTAGTGTATAGAGGATCTGTCATCTCTCCTGTGTGGTGTAGTATATAGAGGATATGTCACCTCTCCTGTGTGGTGTAGTATATAGAGGATCTGTCAGTTCTCCTGTGTGGTGTAGTATATAGAGGATGTGTCAGCTCTCCTGTGTGGTGTAGTATATAGAGGATCTGCTCTCCTGTGTGGTGTAGTATATAGAGGATCTGTCAGCTCTCCTGTGTGGTGTAGTATATAGAGGATCTATCAGCTCTGCTGTGTGTTGTAGTATATAGAGGATCTGTCAGCTCTCCTGTGTGGTGTAGTATATAGAGGATGTGTCAGCTCTCCTGTGTGGTGTAGTATATAGAAGATCTGTCAGCTCTCCTGTGTGGTGTAGTATGTAGAGGATCTGTCAGCTCTCCTGTGTGGTGTAGTATATAGAGGATGTGTCAGCTCTCCTGTGTGGTGTAGTATATAGAGGATCTGTCAGCTCTCCTGTGTGGTGTAGTATATAGAGGATTTGTCAGCTCTCCTGTGTGGTGTAGTATATAGAGGATCTGTCAGCTCTCCTGTGTGGTGTAGTATATAGAGGATGTGTCAGCTCTCCTGTGTGGTGTAGTATATAGAGGATCTGTCAGCTCTCCTGTGTGGTGTAGTATATAGAGGATGTGTCAGCTCTCCTGTGTGGTGTAGTATATAGAGGATGTGTCAGCTCTCCTGTGTGGTGTAGTATATAGAGGATCTATCAGCTCTCCTATGTGGTGTAGTATATAGAGGATGAGCCAGCTCTCCTGTGTGGTGTAGTATATAGAGAATGTGTCAGCTCTCCTTTGTGGTGTAGTATATAGAGGATCTGTCAGCTCTCCTATGTGGTGTAGTATATAGAGGATGAGCCAGCTCTCCTGTGTGGTGTAGTATATAGAGAATGTGTCAGCTCTCCTTTGTGGTGTAGTATATAGAGGATGTGTCGGCTCCCCTGTGTGGTGTATTATATAGAGGATCTGTCAGTTCTCCTGTGTGGTGTAGTATATAGAGGATGTGTCAGCTCTCCTGTGTGGTGTAGTATATAGAGGATCTGCTCTCCTGTGTGGTGTAGTATATAGAGGATCTGTCAGCTCTCCTGTGTGGTGTAGTATATAGAGGATCTGTCAGCTCTCCTGTGTGGTGTAGTATGTAGAGGATCTGTCAGCTCTCCTGTGTGGTGTAGTATGTAGAGGATCTGTCAGCTCTGCTGTGTGGTGTAGTATATAGAGGATGTGTCAGCTCTCCTGTGTGGTGTAGTATATAGAGGATGTGTCAGCTCTCCTGTGTGGTGTAGTATATAGAGGATGTGTCAGCTCTCCTGTGTGGTGTAGTATATAGAGGATCTGTCAGCTCTCCTGTGTGGTGTAGTATATAGAGAATCTGTCAGCTCTCCTGTGTGGTGTAGTATATAGAGGATTTGTCAGCTCTCCTGTGTGGTGTAGTATATAGAGGATCTGTCAGCTCTTCTGTGTGGTGTAGTATATAGAGGATCTGTCAGCTCTCCTGTGTGGTGTAGTATATAGAGGATCTGTCAGCTCTCCTGTGTGGTGTAGTATATAGAGGATCTGTCAGCTCTCCTATGTGGTGTAGTATATAGAGGATGAGCCAGCTCTCCTGTGTGGTGTAGTTGTGGCACCCCAGGGGTCTGGTTTTCCACAGTAATGTAATGTTATGTCTGAGAGCAGGTGGGAGGTCCTTTGGTCAGGGATCCTGTGCATGCCACACCTCCTGCCCAGTCTTGGGAGGGGAAGAACTTCCCCTGTATAAACCCTGGGCTGAGGCAGGGTTAGTCAGTCAAGGAGAGTAGAGACAGAGAAGCAGCATAGGAAGAAACAGCAGAAGCTCAGTGGGAGCAATATTACTACGAGTCAGGGGCTGGCAGCTGCAGAGCTCGCCCTGACTGAGAAGCTTTCTTACCGGACCCGGCGTCCGAGGCTGTGGGGACTAACTCTTACCCAGCAGCAGAAGCCGACCGGCAGGGGATTTCAGGTCCTCAGGCCCAGAAACCCGAAGGCACGGTCACACGCGTGGGACCAGAACCGCCATCGTGGAGCGGAAGCCATTAGAAGGCCCCGAGTCACCGGCCATACGGGTGAGCACCACACGGTACACTCAGGGACGTGGGCTACTTATATCCGCTTCTAGCAAGGTAGCCAGAAGAGTACAGTCAGTTTGGGAGGCCTACAACTCCGCCTGGCCAGGGGAGATCCCATCTGCTCAAGGACTGACCAGGCCCCGTTCACTAGCAAGTACTCCGGGAGGGTCTATCGTTGTTACCAGTAAAGACCCTGAATTACACCGCACCGTCTCTGAGTGGTTCCTGCTACCCCCATCATCCACATCTGCTGCCCTGAGGCCATACCCCTCCCGTTGGGGGTTATACCATCTACGCTGCACCATCCATCCACCGGCCTCAGCGGACTGTCCTGCAGCGGCAGCTCCATAGCTGCATTCAACGGGTGGCGTAGTCGTCCTGCATCTACCGCTGTTACATCGCCGCTCAGTTTGACTCCCTGGGCACGGACCGGGTCACCGCCACGAGACTACAACCCTCAAGAGATCCGGCTCCGGGTAAGCTCCCGCGTGCGCAACGCAGCGCGACACAGGCCCAGGGGCGCGTCAACTTTGGCGTAGTCGGCAGGATTTTGTGCCCGCAACCACCGGGTACTGCGTGCCTGAAAAAGAGACTTTTCAAACTTACCTGTGGTGAAGATTCCCGCCATCCGGCGCCATCTTCAGCCTTCTTCCCGCCATCGGTGAAGTTTCCCGCCATCCGGCGCCATCTTCTGCCTTCTTCCCGCCATCCGTGGAGTTTTCCCGCCATTGGACGCCATCTTGAGGACGCCGCGCGGGAAGAAGAGGGGCGTGGACTCCGAAAGCGCACGAGAACTGAAGCCCCGCCTCACGTCCGGACGTTGCGTAAGGTCCTGGAAGGAGCCCAGCAGACGCCGACGTCACAGGAGCGCGACGGAAGGTCCTCAACCCTGACGATCCACTGCGGAGCCGCGGCCTACGGAACAGGATCATCGCAAGGTAGGCCACGGTCCACTAGGGGGGAGGAAGATGTCGGATACGGAGGAGAGCTTCACTGCCTCAACCCCCGCCAGCGCTACCGCTGCTGCAGTTATGCCCTTCACCATGCCCTATATCCCGGGAGCAGCTTGGCTACCCCAATACTCAGGGGAGTCACATACCCTGCATGACTTTAGAGAAAAGCTGGATAGCCTCTTCCAGGTGTACCCCCTCACAGAAGAGCAAAAAGTGAGCATCCTGGTGGCCCAACTAACCGGGGCAGCCAAAAGGGAAGTAAAATCCTGGCCACCTGGGAGGAAGACTGTCGCAGGGATACTAACCCGGCTGAAGGACACCTTTGATACCCGCACCTCAGCCGAGATTAAGCTTAGATTCTACGGGTGCAAGCAGCGAGCGCATGAGAGTATAAGGGACTATGCACTAAACCTACAAGAGGCCCTGAGGGCCATTAAGCAGACCGACCCTGATGGAGTGGGAAACGAGGACAGGCTGTTGACCGAACAGTTTATAGAGGGACTGTATTGTAATACCCACCGAACCCAGTTGCGGGCAATGGCCTTACAGGATCCCCATCTGGGCTTTGCGCAGTTCAAGGACAGAGCCATCCGGGTGCTCCGAGAACCGGCACCGGGTGGCGTTGTGACCCACAAGCGCCCTGCTATCACTTACCACCAGGAGGCGGCGCCCTTGTCGGCAGGGCCTGTGGGAGCTGATGCGCAGGCTTTGGACAATGACCCGGCTCCAGACCTACACCATCAGGTCCAAGAGCTAGCTAAGAGCGTTGCTGCGCTAACCCGAACTGTGCAGTCTTTACAGGCTTCCACCCCAGGGAAGATCCAGCTGGCATCCGGACATCCCGTGGCGTCGACCAAGGAGGACCCCACCGGCCAGAGGAAGACCCAGTGACCGATACAGCGAGGACGGACGACCCATCTGCCGCCGCTGCAATCAACCTGGACATATGGCAAGGTACTGTTCTTTAAACGGGCACAACCTGGGGTAGAGGGCCAACCCCCAGGAAAAAGATCACCAGGCCCATCGAACTGGCGCGACAGATATGTGGGAGGACGTCCAGTCTTGCCTGTGGTACTGGATGGCATTCCCATGAGTGCCCTACTGGACACCGGGTCACAGGTCACCACCATCCCGTACGTGCTCTTTAAGCAGTACTGGAATGACTCGGATATTACCCGCTACCCTGACGACGACTTGAGTATCATCGCCAGCAATGGCCAGCCCGTGCCACAGATCGGATTTAAAGAGGTGACCATCAAAATCGGTAGAGTCGAACTGGCAGCACAGGGACTGATCATTGTAGATATTGACAAACATGAGAGTCACCCAAAAATAACTCTAGGAACTAATGTAATTGAAAATTGTCTTGCAGAGGTGATTTTCCTTTTACAGCAGGTTGCCAAGAACGCCAGCTCCGGCGAGCAGCGGGTGCTCCAGAAAGAGATCCGGGCACTGATGCGACGGCAACAGGTGGAACTCTCCGGCGGTGAGATTGGTAGCGTAAGAATGTGTGACCCTTTTCCTATTGCCATGTCCCCAAAAAGTGAAATGATGATTTGGTGCCGGGCAGCTATTGGTCTGAGAGGTAGAGATTACCAGGCAATGGTAGAACCAGTTTACTCAGACAGTAGGCCCACCATCTTGACAGCACGGGGGGTGGTTAATGTACGCCATGGGAGGGTGCCCGTTCGCATAATCAATATCGGGAAGAGGGAAGTGTACCTGCCCCGGTATGCCACGCTAGCCAAATTATATACCATTAACCAAAATGCTATACAATCTGTGGAACCCTTGCCTCCATCTCACCCGGAGGAAGGTAATGGCTCTAAGAAAACAAAGGAGGACTGGTGTCAGCAACTACATTTGGGTACTGACTCCACTCCCTCACATCAGAAACAAGGAGTCTATCGGGTGGTTCAGGAGTACGAGAGAGTGTTCAGTAAACACCCGTTAGACTTCGGGCAAGTCAAGGGGGTAGAACACCACATCCCCACGGGAGACCATCCTCCTATAAAAGAGAGGTATCGACCCGTAACCCCTGCCCACTACCAACACGCCAAGGGGATGCTTAGAGACATGAAGGAGGCTGGGGTGATCAGGGATAGCTGTAGCCCCTGGGCAGCTCCACTAGTCTTAGTCCGAAAGAAAGACAACACCATGAGGATGTGTGTAGATTACCGGAAAATCAATCGTATCACACACAAGGATGCGTACCCCTTACCAAGGATAGAGGAGTCATTGGCTGCTTTAAGATCTGCTAACTTCTTCTCTACCTTGGATCTCACTAGCGGGTACTGGCAGGTTCCTGTAGCAGAGGCGGACCGGGAGAAGACCGCATTCACCACCCCGATGGGACTTAGCGAGTTCACCTGCATGCCGTTCGGACTCTGCAACGCACCGGGAACCTTCCAACGACTAATGGAGTGTTGTCTGGGCCACAGAAACTTCGAGACGGTCCTGTTGTACCTGGACGATGTCATCGTATATTCCAAGACGTATGAGGACCACCTGAAACACCTGGCGGAAGTGTTCGAAGCTCTGGCAAGTTACGGCCTAAAGGTGAAACCCTCCAAGTGTCACCTCCTGAAACCAAAGGTGCAGTACCTGGGACACGTGGTGAGCGCTGACGGAGTGGCTCCCGACCCTGATAAGATCACCGCAATTAAGGAATGGCCAAGCCCCTCCAGCGTAAAAGAAGTGCGGCAGTTCCTCGGGTTGGTAGGCTACTACCGAAGGTTTATTCCCGGTTTCACCAAAAAGGCAGCACCTATGCAGGACCTCCTGATAGGCCAGTCCCGGAAGGCCAAGAACCAGAAGCCGCCCTTCAAATGGGAGGAGCTGGAAGAAGAGTCCTTCCGCCAGCTGAAGATGGCCCTCACGGGGGACGAAATCCTGGCGTACCCGGATTATAGCCAGCCCTTTATCCTCTACACCGACGCCAGTAACATCGGGCTAGGAGCCGTACTGTCCCAGATCCAGCAGGGGAAAGAACGAGTAATTGCCTACGCCAGCCGAAAACTGCGACCCACCGAAAGGAACCCCGAGAATTACAGCTCATTTAAGTTAGAGTTCCTGGCCGTAGTATGGGCAGTCACCGAGCGCTTTAAGCATTACCTCGCTTCTTCCCGGTTCACCGTGTACACGGATAACAACCCGTTGACACACCTGGACACGGCAAGACTCGGTGCCCTGGAGCAGAGGTGGATGGCCCGTCTGTCCAACTACGAGTTCACAATCAAATACCGGGCAGGACGCTCCAATACCAACGCGGACGCCCTGTCCAGGATGCCCAACCTGCCGGACGGAGGAGAAGATCCGGAGGGACTGGAAGAAGTTGAACTCCCTGCATTCCACCGTCATGGGACTATCCAGTATTCCCACCGGGTAAGGAGTAAGCAGGCTGCTACGTTGAACCCCTTACCCCACTACAACTGGGCGGAAACGCAAGACAGCGACCCTGCCGTCCGACTGGTGAAGGAGATGCTGACTCAGCCGGAGGCTCGCCTTGAACCAGACGCTCCGGAGGAAGCCAAACAACTATGGGCAGAGAAGAGTCGACTGTTCCTTTACAAAGGGAAGTTGTGCCGCAGAATGGTTAACTCCCGGACGCATGAATTACTCTGGCAAGTAGTGGTGCCACGAAGAGACGCAGCCATGGTGATGCAGGCATACCACGACGGAGCTGGACACTTCGGGTGGAAGAAGCTGGAGTTCCTGCTGCGCGAGCGATTCCACTGGGTAGGCATGAGGGGAACCATTGAGAAGTGGTGCAGAGACTGTGGCCCGTGCAACCTAAGAAGGAAGGACCGTGCCAGCCAGAAGACTCCCCTGCAGTCCATCGTCACCCGGCAGCCGTTGGAACTGGTAGCCTTGGATCATGTAAAACTGACCCCAAGCAGAAGTGGCTACGTCTACGCACTAACCATCGTGGATCACTACTCCCGGTTCTTGGTTGTTGTCCCCGTCAAGGACTTAACAGCTCGAACAGCAGCGAGAGCCTTCCAGCAGCATTTCTGCCGTCCACACGGGTACCCGGACCAAGTGTTGACAGACCAGGGACCTGCCTTTGAAGCGGAGGTCTTCCAAGAATTCTGCACTCTGTATGGCTGCCGGAAGATAAGGACGACACCCTATCATCCGCAAACTAATGGACTTTGTGAGAAAATGAACCAGGTGGTAATGGATCTTCTGAAAACGTTGCCCCTGGAAGAACGCAGTCTGTGGCCTGAGAAGCTGCCTGATCTGGTGGACCTATACAACCACATCCCGGTAGGTTCCACCAACTGTACCCCGGCTTACCTAATGAGGGCAAGACCTGGTAAGTTACCTGTTGACCTGGAAATGGGAGTCCTGACACCCGAGGACACTTCACCAGAAGCAGACTGGGACACAGAGAGGCAGCAGCAGTACCGGAGAGTACAGGAGAGCGTGGAGAGAAGTCTCTGTCAGGCTAGGGAAAGACAAGAGAAAACTTACAACCAGTATGCTCCCGCTGTTCCCCTGGTACCCGGAGAGCAGGTCTTGAAGAGGAAGAGACGGCTCCACAAGTTGGACGACCAGTGGGAGAAGGACCCGTACACCGTACTGCCCTCAAGCCACGAGAACCCGAAGGTTTGTACCATCAGTAAAGACGGAGGGGAAACCACAGCCATTGTATCCCGGGACCACCTGAAGAAGTGTCCCGAACAACTGAGGAACCCTGAAGAGGAACAAGAAGACCATCGACCCGTAGAGGAAAGGGAAGATATGGTTAGTACTGTGCTCGGGGACTTCCCTCGGTCTTGGACTCAAGTCAATGGTGCAGTTGTGGTACCCATACTCACCTTCCTCCAACCAGCATCCCAAGCACCTACGGAGCAACAGGTAGAGCTGGAAGAACAGCCGGTCCAGGAGGCAGAAGACTCCACACAAGCAGAACAGGAGGATCAACCCTCTGCTTATAGTGAGCCTGCCGTACCCCTAGTGAGACAAAGAGCCGGTAGACAGCTGCCCAGTTTACCCTTGACAGCTCCTACACCCTGTAGTTCAGGGCCAGACAGTCAGCTCCGTAGGTCCACTAGGGCCACTAGAGGCCAGTTACCCGCACGCTGGAGGATTTGAAGTGTATAAATTGTTTTATTTATGTTTATCTGTGTATTGTTGCTTGTGTATAATTTTGTGTTTCCAGTTATTTTTAGGAATCCTTGGTGGATTTACCGGGAATCCTTGTACATAGTTGGAGCGTAACCCAGGATGGACTAGAGACTGTTAAGGACTCGGGGTAGGACAGACCCCTACCTGGTTACGTCTCCATGTTTTGGTGAAATGGACACCTTGCTTTCTTCAAAGACTACACCCGGTTACGGACATGCCGTGACCACCTTTATGTGTTTCTTCTTATTGTACTATTATTGTTGTTATATCTTGTTATGTTTTTTCTAAAATATGTTTAGTCCCGGAGTACTAAATTTCACTAGGGGGGAATGTGGCACCCCAGGGGTCTGGTTTTCCACAGTAATGTAATGTTATGTCTGAGAGCAGGTGGGAGGTCCTTTGGTCAGGGATCCTGTGCATGCCACACCTCCTGCCCAGTCTTGGGAGGGGAAGAACTTCCCCTGTATAAACCCTGGGCTGAGGCAGGGTTAGTCAGTCAAGGAGAGTAGAGACAGAGAAGCAGCATAGGAAGAAACAGCAGAAGCTCAGTGGGAGCAATATTACTACGAGTCAGGGGCTGGCAGCTGCAGAGCTCGCCCTGACTGAGAAGCTTTCTTACCGGACCCGGCGTCCGAGGCTGTGGGGACTAACTCTTACCCAGCAGCAGAAGCCGACCGGCAGGGGATTTCAGGTCCTCAGGCCCAGAAACCCGAAGGCACGGTCACACGCGTGGGACCAGAACCGCCATCGTGGAGCGGAAGCCATTAGAAGGCCCCGAGTCACCGGCCATACGGGTGAGCACCACACGGTACACTCAGGGACGTGGGCTACTTATATCCGCTTCTAGCAAGGTAGCCAGAAGAGTACAGTCAGTTTGGGAGGCCTACAACTCCGCCTGGCCAGGGGAGATCCCATCTGCTCAAGGACTGACCAGGCCCCGTTCACTAGCAAGTACTCCGGGAGGGTCTATCGTTGTTACCAGTAAAGACCCTGAATTACACCGCACCGTCTCTGAGTGGTTCCTGCTACCCCCATCATCCACATCTGCTGCCCTGAGGCCATACCCCTCCCGTTGGGGGTTATACCATCTACGCTGCACCATCCATCCACCGGCCTCAGCGGACTGTCCTGCAGCGGCAGCTCCATAGCTGCATTCAACGGGTGGCGTAGTCGTCCTGCATCTACCGCTGTTACATCGCCGCTCAGTTTGACTCCCTGGGCACGGACCGGGTCACCGCCACGAGACTACAACCCTCAAGAGATCCGGCTCCGGGTAAGCTCCCGCGTGCGCAACGCAGCGCGACACAGGCCCAGGGGCGCGTCATAGTATATAGAGAATGTGTCAGCTCTCCTTTGTGGTGTAGTATATAGAGGATGTGTCGGCTCCCCTGTGTGGTGTAGTATATAGAGGATCTGTCAGTTCTCCTGTGTGGTGTAGTATATAGAGGATGTGTCAGCTCTCCTGTGTGGTGTAGTATATAGAGGATCTGCTCTCCTGTGTGGTGTAGTATATAGAGGATCTGTCAGCTCTTCTGTGTGGTGTAGTATATAGAGGATCTATCAGCTCTGCTGTGTGTTGTAGAATATAGAGGATCTGTCAGCTCTCCTGTGTGGTGTAGTATATAGAGGATGTGTCAGCTCTCCTGTGTGGTGTAGTATATAGAGGATGTGTCAGCTCTCCTGTGTGGTGTAGTATATAGAGGATCTGTCAGCTCTCCTGTGTGGTGTAGTATATAGAAGATCTGTCAGCTCTCCTGTGTGGTGTAGTATGTAGAGGATCTGTCAGCTCTCCTCTGTGGTGTAGTATATAGAGGATCTATCAGCTCTCCTGTGTGGTGTAGTATATAGAGGATGTGTCAGCTCCCCTGTGTGGTGTAGTATATAGAGGATGTGTCAGCTCTCCTGTGTGGTGTAGTATATAGAGGATGTGTCAGCTCTCCTGTGTGGTGTAGTATATAGAGGATGTGTCAGCTCTCCTGTGTGGTGTAGTATATAGAGGATCTGTCAGCTCTCCTGTGTGGTGTAGTATATAGAGGATCTGTCAGCTCTCCTGTGTGGTGTAGTATATAGAGGATGTGTCAGCTCTCCTGTGTGGTGTAGTATATAGAGGATCTGTCAGCTCTCCTGTGTGGTGTTGTATATAGAGGATCTGTCAGCTCTCCTCTGTGGTGTAGTATATAGAGGATGTGTCAGCTCTCCTGTGTGGTGTAGTATATAGAGAATGTGTCAGCTCTCCTTTGTGGTGTAGTATATAGAGGATGTGTCGGCTCCCCTGTGTGGTGTAGTATATAGAGGATCTGTCAGTTCTCCTGTGTGGTGTAGTATATAGAGGATGTGTCAGCTCTCCTGTGTGGTGTAGTATATAGAGGATCTGTCAGCTCTCCTGTGTGGTGTAGTATATAGAGGATCTGTCACCTCTCCTGTGTGGTGTAGTATATAGAGGATGTGTCAGCTCTCCTGTGTGGTGTAGTATATAGAGGATCTGTCAGCTCTCCTGTGTGGTGTTGTATATAGAGGATCTGTCAGCTCTCCTCTGTGGTGTAGTATATAGAGGATGAGCCAGCTCTCCTGTGTGGTGTAGTATATAGAGAATGTGTCAGCTCTCCTTTGTGGTGTAGTATATAGAGGATGTGTCGGCTCCCCTGTGTGGTGTAGTATATAGAGGATCTGTCAGTTCTCCTGTGTGGTGTAGTATATAGAGGATGTGTCAGCTCTCCTGTGTGGTGTAGTATATAGAGGATCTGCTCTCCTGTGTGGTGTAGTATATAGAGGATCTGTCAGCTCTCCTGTGTGGTGTAGTATATAGAGGATCTATCAGCTCTGCTGTGTGTTGTAGTATATAGAGGATCTGTCAGCTCTCCTGTGTGGTGTAGTATATAGAGGATGTGTCAGCTCTCCTGTGTGGTGTAGTATATAGAAGATCTGTCAGCTCTCCTGTGTGGTGTAGTATATAGAGGATGTGTCAGCTCTCCTGTGTGGTGTAGTATGTAGAGGATCTGTCAGCTCTGCTGTGTGGTGTAGTATATAGAGGATGTGTCAGCTCTCCTGTGTGGTGTAGTATATAGAGGATCTGTCAGCTCTCCTGTGTGGTGTAGTATATAGAGGATTTGTCAGCTCTCCTGTGTGGTGTAGTATATAGAGGATCTGTCAGCTCTCCTGTGTGGTGTAGTATATAGAGGATGAGTCAGCTCTCCTGTGTGGTGTAGTATATAGAGGATCTGTCAGCTCTCCTGTGTGGTGTAGTATATAGAGGATGTGTCAGCTCTCCTGTGTGGTGTAGTATATAGAGGATGTGTCAGCTCTCCTGTGTGGTGTAGTATATAGAGGATCTGTCAGCTCTCCTGTGTGGTGTAGTATATAGAGGATTTGTCAGCTCTCCTGTGTGGTGTAGTATATAGAGGATCTGTCAGCTCTCCTGTGTGGTGTAGTATATAGAGGATCTATCAGCTCTCCTGTGTGGTGTAGTATATAGAGGATGTGTCAGCTCCCCTGTGTGGTGTAGTATATAGAGGATGTGTCAGCTCTCCTGTGTGGTGTAGTATATAGAGGATGTGTCAGCTCTCCTGTGTGGTGTAGTATATAGAGGATGTGTCAGCTCTCCTGTGTGGTGTAGTATATAGAGGATCTGTCAGCTCTCCTGTGTGGTGTAGTATATAGAGGATCTATCAGCTCTCCTATGTGGTGTAGTATATAGAGGATGAGCCAGCTCTCCTGTGTGGTGTAGTATATAGAGAATGTGTCAGCTCTCCTTTGTGGTGTAGTATATAGAGGATCTGTCAGCTCTCCTATGTGGTGTAGTATATAGAGGATGAGCCAGCTCTCCTGTGTGGTGTAGTATATAGAGAATGTGTCAGCTCTCCTTTGTGGTGTAGTATATAGAGGATGAGTCGGCTCCCCTGTGTGGTGTAGTATATAGAGGATCTGTCAGTTCTCCTGTGTGGTGTAGTATATAGAGGATGTGTCAGCTCTCCTGTGTGGTGTAGTATATAGAGGATCTGCTCTCCTGTGTGGTGTAGTATATAGAGGATCTGTCAGCTCTCCTGTGTGGTGTAGTATATAGAGGATCTATCAGCTCTGCTGTGTGTTGTAGTATATAGAGGATCTGTCAGCTCTCCTGTGTGGTGTAGTATATAGAGGATGTGTCAGCTCTCCTGTGTGGTGTAATATATAGAGGATCTGTCAGCTCTCCTGTGTGGTGTAGTATGTAGAGGATCTGTCAGCTCTGCTGTGTGGTGTAGTATGTAGAGGATGTGTCAGCTCTCCTGTGTGGTGTAGTATATAGAGGATGTGTCAGCTCTCCTGTGTGGTGTAGTATATAGAGGATGTGTCAGCTCTCCTTTGTGGTGTAGTATGTAGAGGATCTGTCAGCTCTGCTGTGTGGTGTAGTATATAGAGGATGTGTCAGCTCTCCTGTGTGGTGTAGTATATAGAGGATGTGTCAGCTCTCCTGTGTGGTGTAGTATATAGAGGATGTGTCAGCTCTCCTGTGTGGTGTAGTATATAGAGGATGTGTCAGCTCTCCTGTGTGGTGTAGTATATAGAGGATCTGTCAGCTCTCCTGTGTGGTGTAGTATATAGAGGATCTGTCAGCTCTCCTGTGTGGTGTAGTATATAGAGGATCTATCAGCTCTGCTGTGTGTTGTAGTATATAGAGGATGTGTCAGCTCTCCTGTGTGGTGTAGTATATAGAGGATGTGTCAGCTCTCCTGTGTGGTGTAGTATATAGAGGATGTGTCAGCTCTCCTGTGTGGTGTAGTATATAGAGGATGTGTCAGCTCTCCTGTGTGGTGTAGTATATAGAGGATCTGTCAGCTCTCCTGTGTGGTGTAGTATATAGAGGATGTGTCAGCTCTCCTGTGTGGTGTAGTATATAGAGGATGTGTCAGCTCTCCTGTGTGGTGTAGTATATAGAGGATCTGTCAGCTCTCCTGTGTGGTGTAGTATATAGAGGATGTGTCAGCTCTCCTGTGTGGTGTAGTATATAGAGGATGTGTCAGCTCTCCTGTGTGGTGTAGTATATAGAGGATGTGTCAGCTCTCCTGTGTGGTGTAGTATATAGAGGATGTGTCAGCTCTCCTGTGTGGTGTAGTATATAGAGCAGGGGTCTCAAACACGCGGCCCGCGGGCCGCATGCGGCCCCTGAGGCTGCTTTATGCGGCCCGCAGGCACCACAGAGTCCGACCCCTTGACGATCCCGACCTGGTCCAGGAGGAGCCGCCAACAGCAGCGCTGAATTGCCGCACAGAGACTGTTTCCCAGCACTGTATTTCCAATGCCAGCCGCTGGCCAATCAGAGGCCAGCAGCTGATATCTGCGTGTCGGCGCAGCGAGTATGACGTCATTGCCATATGCAGATGTCAGCTGCTGGCCTCTGATTGGCCGGCAGCTGACATTGAAAATGCTGTGCTGGGAGACAGTCTCTGTGCGGCAATGCAGCGCTGCTGTCGGCGGCTCCTCCTGGACCAGGTCGGGATCGTCAAGGGGTCTGACTCTGTGGTGCCTGCGGGCCACATCTGCAGGAAGGCCGCCGAGGGAACGGAGGACAGGTGAGAATCATCTTTTTTTTTTTTCTATTTTATGTGTGTGAAGAACAGCACAGGGGGCACAGAGCCACAACATGGGGACCAGGATGGGGCACATAGCCACAAGAGGGGACCTGGATGGGGCACATAGCCACAAGAGGGGACCTGGATGGGGCACATAGCCACAAGAGGGGACCTGGATGGGGCACATAGCCACAAGAGGGGACCTGGATGGGGCACATAGCCACAAGAGGGGACCTGGATGGGGCACATAGCCACAGGATGGGGACCTGGATGGGGCACAGAGCCTCAAGATGTGGACCTGGATGGGGCACATAATGGGGACCTGGATGGGGCACAGAGCCACAAGATGGGGACCAGAGCCACAAGATGGGGACCAGAGCCACAAGATGGGGACCTGGATGGGGCACATAGCCACAGGATGTGGACCTGGATGGGGCACAGAGCCTCAAGATGTGGACCTGGATGGGGCACATAATGGGGACCTGGATGGGGCACAGAGCCACAAGATGGGGCACAGAGCCACAAGATGGGGACCAGAGCCACAAGATGGGGACCAGAGCCACAAGATGGGGACCTGGATGGGGAACATTGCCACAGGATGGGGACCTGGATGGGGAACATTGCCACAGGATGGGGACCTGGATGGGGCACATAGCCCCAAGATGGGGACCTGGATGAGGCACATTAGTACAAGATGGGCGCCAGGATGGGGAACGTTGCCACAGGATGGGGACCTGGATGGGGCACATAGCCACAGGATGGGGACCTGGATGGGGCACATAGCCACAGGATGGGGACCTGGATGGGGCACATTAGTACAAGATGGGGACTTGGATGGGGAACATTACTACAAGATGTTTTCCATTATTACTATATGATGCTAATTGTAAGACAATATTACTGTATGTGGCCAATTGGGGGAAATAAAATTGTAAAAAAAATAAAAAATAAAATAAAGCATGAAAAAATATTGGGCACTAAAAATGCTGTTTTATATGTAAACTAAAGTAAACACAAAAAAGTGCACGTTTATTATCGCCACATCCATAACGACCCAAGCCATAAAAAAATAAACACGGCAAAAATGTTCAAAAGGTGTACACAAAAAAAATGGTATCACTAAAAATGTCACATTGAACAAAGAATGCGGCCCCCCAAATAAAAATTTTTTCCATGTGCGGCCCATATACCCAGCCGAGTTTGAGACCCCTGATATAGAGGATCTGTCAGCTCTCCTGTGTGGTGTAGTATATAGAGGATCTGTCAGCTCTCCTGTGTGGTGTAGTATATAGAGGATGTGTCAGCTCTCCTGTGTGGTGTAGTATATAGAGGATGTGTCAGCTCTCCTGTGTGGTGTAGTATATAGAGGATCTGTCAGCTCTCCTGTGTGGTGTAGTATATAGAGGATGTGTCAGCTCTCCTGTGTGGTGTAGTATATAGAGGATGTGTCAGCTCTCCTGTGTGGTGTAGTATATAGAGGATCTGTCAGCTCTCCTGTGTGGTGTAGTATATAGAGGATTTGTCAGCTCTCCTGTGTGGTGTAGTATATAGAGGATCTGTCAGCTCTCCTGTGTGGTGTAGTATATAGAGGATCTATCAGCTCTCCTGTGTGGTGTAGTATATAGAGGATGTGTCAGCTCCCCTGTGTGGTGTAGTATATAGAGGATGTGTCAGCTCTCCTGTGTGGTGTAGTATATAGAGGATGTGTCAGCTCTCCTGTGTGGTGTAGTATATAGAGGATGTGTCAGCTCTCCTGTGTGGTGTAGTATATAGAGGATCTGTCAGCTCTCCTGTGTGGTGTAGTATATAGAGGATCTATCAGCTCTCCTATGTGGTGTAGTATATAGAGGATGAGCCAGCTCTCCTGTGTGGTGTAGTATATAGAGAATGTGTCAGCTCTCCTTTGTGGTGTAGTATATAGAGGATCTGTCAGCTCTCCTATGTGGTGTAGTATATAGAGGATGAGCCAGCTCTCCTGTGTGGTGTAGTATATAGAGAATGTGTCAGCTCTCCTTTGTGGTGTAGTATATAGAGGATGTGTCGGCTCCCCTGTGTGGTGTAGTATATAGAGGATCTGTCAGTTCTCCTGTGTGGTGTAGTATATAGAGGATGTGTCAGCTCTCCTGTGTGGTGTAGTATATAGAGGATCTGCTCTCCTGTGTGGTGTAGTATATAGAGGATCTGTCAGCTCTCCTGTGTGGTGTAGTATATAGAGGATCTATCAGCTCTGCTGTGTGTTGTAGTATATAGAGGATCTGTCAGCTCTCCTGTGTGGTGTAGTATATAGAGGATGTGTCAGCTCTCCTGTGTGGTGTAGTATATAGAGGATCTGTCAGCTCTCCTGTGTGGTGTAGTATGTAGAGGATCTGTCAGCTCTGCTGTGTGGTGTAGTATATAGAGGATGTGTCAGCTCTCCTGTGTGGTGTAGTATATAGAGGATGTGTCAGCTCTCCAGTGTGGTGTAGTATATAGAGGATGTGTCAGCTCTCCTGTGTGGTGTAGTATATAGAGAATGTGTCAGCTCTCCTTTGTGGTGTAGTATATAGAGGATGTGTCGGCTCCCCTGTGTGGTGTAGTATATAGAGGATCTGTCAGTTCTCCTGTGTGGTGTAGTATATAGAGGATGTGTCAGCTCTCCTGTGTGGTGTAGTATATAGAGGATCTGCTCTCCTGTGTGGTGTAGTATATAGAGGATCTGTCAGCTCTCCTGTGTGGTGTAGTATATAGAGGATCTATCAGCTCTGCTGTGTGTTGTAGTATATAGAGGATCTGTCAGCTCTCCTGTGTGGTGTAGTATATAGAGGATGTGTCAGCTCTCCTGTGTGGTGTAGTATATAGAGGATCTGTCAGCTCTCCTGTGTGGTGTAGTATGTAGAGGATCTGTCAGCTCTGCTGTGTGGTGTAGTATATAGAGGATGTGTCAGCTCTCCTGTGTGGTGTATTATATAGAGGATGTGTCAGCTCTCCTGTGTGGTGTAGTATATAGAGGATGTGTCAGCTCCCCTGTGTGGTGTAGTATATAGAGGATCTGTCAGCTCTCCTGTGTGGTGTAGTATATAGAGGATTTGTCAGCTCTCCTGTGTGGTGTAGTATATAGAGGATGTGTCAGCTCTCCTGTGTGGTGTAGTATATAGAGGATCTGTCAGCTCTCCTGTGTGGTGTAGTATATAGAGGATGTGTCAGCTCTCCTGTGTGGTGTAGTATATAGAGGATGTGTCAGCTCTCCTGTGTGGTGTAGTATATAGAGGATCTGTCAGCTCTCCTGTGTGGTGTAGTATATAGAGGATTTGTCAGCTCTCCTGTGTGGTGTAGTATATAGAGGATCTGTCAGCTCTCCTGTGTGGTGTAGTATATAGAGGATCTATCAGCTCTCCTGTGTGGTGTAGTATATAGAGGATGTGTCAGCTCCCCTGTGTGGTGTAGTATATAGAGGATGTGTCAGCTCTCCTGTGTGGTGTAGTATATAGAGGATGTGTCAGCTCTCCTGTGTGGTGTAGTATATAGAGGATGTGTCAGCTCTCCTGTGTGGTGTAGTATATAGAGGATCTGTCAGCTCTCCTGTGTGGTGTAGTATATAGAGGATCTATCAGCTCTCCTATGTGGTGTAGTATATAGAGGATGAGCCAGCTCTCCTGTGTGGCGTAGTATATAGAGAATGTGTCAGCTCTCCTTTGTGGTGTAGTATATAGAGGATCTGTCAGCTCTCCTATGTGGTGTAGTATATAGAGGATGAGCCAGCTCTCCTGTGTGGTGTAGTATATAGAGAATGTGTCAGCTCTCCTTTGTGGTGTAGTATATAGAGGATGTGTCGGCTCCCCTGTGTGGTGTAGTATATAGAGGATCTGTCAGTTCTCCTGTGTGGTGTAGTATATAGAGGATGTGTCAGCTCTCCTGTGTGGTGTAGTATATAGAGGATCTGCTCTCCTGTGTGGTGTAGTATATAGAGGATCTGTCAGCTCTCCTGTGTGGTGTAGTATATAGAGGATCTGCTCTCCTGTGTGGTGTAGTATATAGAGGATCTGTCAGCTCTCCTGTGTGGTGTAGTATATAGAGGATCTATCAGCTCTGCTGTGTGTTGTAGTATATAGAGGATCTGTCAGCTCTCCTGTGTGGTGTAGTATATAGAGGATGTGTCAGCTCTCCTGTGTGGTGTAGTATATAGAAGATCTGTCAGCTCTCCTGTGTGGTGTAGTATGTAGAGGATCTGTCAGCTCTCCTCTGTGGTGTAGTATATAGAGGATCTATCAGCTCTCCTGTGTGGTGTAGTATATAGAGGATGTGTCAGCTCCCCTGTGTGGTGTAGTATATAGAGGATGTGTCAGCTCTCCTGTGTGGTGTAGTATATAGAGGATGTGTCAGCTCTCCTGTGTGGTGTAGTATATAGAGGATGTGTCAGCTCTCCTGTGTGGTGTAGTATATAGAGGATCTGTCAGCTCTCCTGTGTGGTGTAGTATATAGAGGATCTGTCAGCTCTCCTGTGTGGTGTAGTATATAGAGGATGTGTCAGCTCTCCTGTGTGGTGTAGTATATAGAGGATCTGTCAGCTCTCCTGTGTGGTGTTGTATATAGAGGATCTGTCAGCTCTCCTCTGTGGTGTAGTATATAGAGGATGAGCCAGCTCTCCTGTGTGGTGTAGTATATAGAGGATCTGTCAGCTCTCCTGTGTGGTGTAGTATATAGAGAATGTGTCAGCTCTCCTTTGTGGTGTAGTATATAGAGGATGTGTCGGCTCCCCTGTGTGGTGTAGTATATAGAGGATCTGTCAGCTCTCCTGTGTGGTGTAGTATATAGAGGATCTGTCAGCTCTCCTGTGTGGTGTAGTATATAGAGAATGTGTCAGCTCTCCTTTGTGGTGTAGTATATAGAGGATGTGTCGGCTCCCCTGTGTGGTGTAGTATATAGAGGATCTGTCAGTTCTCCTGTGTGGTGTAGTATATAGAGGATGTGTCAGCTCTCCTGTGTGGTGTAGTATATAGAAGATCTGCTCTCCTGTGTGGTGTAGTATATAGAGGATCTGTCAGCTCTCCTGTGTGGTGTAGTATATAGAGGATCTATCAGCTCTGCTGTGTGTTGTAGTATATAGAGGATCTGTCAGCTCTCCTGTGTGGTGTAGTATATAGAGGATGTGTCAGCTCTCCTGTGTGGTGTAGTATATAGAGGATGTGTCAGCTCTCCTGTGTGGTGTAGTATATAGAGGATGTGTCAGCTCTCCTGTGTGGTGTAGTATATAGAGGATCTGTCAGCTCTCCTGTGTGGTGTAGTATATAGAGGATGTGTCAGCTCTCCTGTGTGGTGTAGTATATAGAGGATCTGTCAGCTCTCCTGTGTGTTGTAGTATATAGAGGATGTGTCAGCTCTCCTGTGTGGTGTAGTATATAGAGGATCTGTCAGCTCTCCTGTGTGGTGTAGTATATAGAGGATGTGTCAGCTCTCCTGTGTGGTGTAGTATATAGAGGATGTGTCAGCTCTCCTGTGTGGTGTAGTATATAGAGGATCTGTCAGCTCTCCTGTGTGGTGTAGTATGTAGAGGATCTGTCAGCTCTGCTGTGTGGTGTAGTATATAGAGGATGTGTCAGCTCTCCTGTGTGGTGTAGTATATAGAGGATGTGTCAGCTCTCCTGTGTGGTGTAGTATATAGAGGATGTGTCAGCTCTCCTGTGTGGTGTAGTATATAGAGGATCTGTCAGCTCTCCTGTGTGGTGTAGTATATAGAGGATCTATCAGCTCTCCTATGTGGTGTAGTATATAGAGGATGAGCCAGCTCTCCTGTGTGGTGTAGTATATAGAGAATGTGTCAGCTCTCCTTTGTGGTGTAGTATATAGAGGATCTGTCAGCTCTCCTATGTGGTGTAGTATATAGAGGATGAGCCAGCTCTCCTGTGTGGTGTAGTATATAGAGAATGTGTCAGCTCTCCTTTGTGGTGTAGTATATAGAGGATGTGTCGGCTCCCCTGTGTGGTGTAGTATATAGAGGATCTGTCAGTTCTCCTGTGTGGTGTAGTATATAGAGGATGTGTCAGCTCTCCTGTGTGGTGTAGTATATAGAGGATCTATCAGCTCTGCTGTGTGTTGTAGTATATAGAGGATCTGTCAGCTCTCCTGTGTGGTGTAGTATATAGAGGATGTGTCAGCTCTCCTGTGTGGTGTAGTATATAGAGGATCTGTCAGCTCTCCTGTGTGGTGTAGTATGTAGAGGATCTGTCAGCTCTGCTGTGTGGTGTAGTATATAGAGGATGTGTCAGCTCTCCTGTGTGGTGTATTATATAGAGGATGTGTCAGCTCTCCTGTGTGGTGTAGTATATAGAGGATGTGTCAGCTCCCCTGTGTGGTGTAGTATATAGAGGATCTGTCAGCTCTCCTGTGTGGTGTAGTATATAGAGGATTTGTCAGCTCTCCTGTGTGGTGTAGTATATAGAGGATGTGTCAGCTCTCCTGTGTGGTGTAGTATATAGAGGATCTGTCAGCTCTCCTGTGTGGTGTAGTATATAGAGGATGTGTCAGCTCTCCTGTGTGGTGTAGTATATAGAGGATGTGTCAGCTCTCCTGTGTGGTGTAGTATATAGAGGATCTGTCAGCTCTCCTGTGTGGTGTAGTATATAGAGGATTTGTCAGCTCTCCTGTGTGGTGTAGTATATAGAGGATCTGTCAGCTCTCCTGTGTGCTGTAGTATATAGAGGATCTATCAGCTCTCCTGTGTGGTGTAGTATATAGAGGATGTGTCAGCTCCCCTGTGTGGTGTAGTATATAGAGGATGTGTCAGCTCTCCTGTGTGGTGTAGTATATAGAGGATGTGTCAGCTCTCCTGTGTGGTGTAGTATATAGAGGATGTGTCAGCTCTCCTGTGTGGTGTAGTATATAGAGGATCTGTCAGCTCTCCTGTGTGGTGTAGTATATAGAGGATCTATCAGCTCTCCTATGTGGTGTAGTATATAGAGGATGAGCCAGCTCTCCTGTGTGGCGTAGTATATAGAGAATGTGTCAGCTCTCCTTTGTGGTGTAGTATATAGAGGATCTGTCAGCTCTCCTATGTGGTGTAGTATATAGAGGATGAGCCAGCTCTCCTGTGTGGTGTAGTATATAGAGAATGTGTCAGCTCTCCTTTGTGGTGTAGTATATAGAGGATGTGTCGGCTCCCCTGTGTGGTGTAGTATATAGAGGATCTGTCAGTTCTCCTGTGTGGTGTAGTATATAGAGGATGTGTCAGCTCTCCTGTGTGGTGTAGTATATAGAGGATCTGCTCTCCTGTGTGGTGTAGTATATAGAGGATCTGTCAGCTCTCCTGTGTGGTGTAGTATATAGAGGATCTGCTCTCCTGTGTGGTGTAGTATATAGAGGATCTGTCAGCTCTCCTGTGTGGTGTAGTATATAGAGGATCTATCAGCTCTGCTGTGTGTTGTAGTATATAGAGGATCTGTCAGCTCTCCTGTGTGGTGTAGTATATAGAGGATCTGTCAGCTCTCCTGTGTGGTGTAGTATATAGAGGATGTGTCAGCTCTCCTGTGTGGTGTAGTATATAGAAGATCTGTCAGCTCTCCTGTGTGGTGTAGTATGTAGAGGATCTGTCAGCTCTCCTCTGTGGTGTAGTATATAGAGGATCTATCAGCTCTCCTGTGTGGTGTAGTATATAGAGAATGTGTCAGCTCTCCTTTGTGGTGTAGTATATAGAGGATGTGTCGGCTCCCCTGTGTGGTGTAGTATATAGAGGATCTGTCAGTTCTCCTGTGTGGTGTAGTATATAGAGGATGTGTCAGCTCTCCTGTGTGGTGTAGTATATAGAAGATCTGCTCTCCTGTGTGGTGTAGTATATAGAGGATCTGTCAGCTCTCCTCTGTGGTGTAGTATATAGAGGATCTATCAGCTCTCCTGTGTGGTGTAGTATATAGAGGATGTGTCAGCTCCCCTGTGTGGTGTAGTATATAGAGGATGTGTCAGCTCTCCTGTGTGGTGTAGTATATAGAGGATGTGTCAGCTCTCCTGTGTGGTGTAGTATATAGAGGATGTGTCAGCTCTCCTGTGTGGTGTAGTATATAGAGGATCTGTCAGCTCTCCTGTGTGGTGTAGTATATAGAGGATCTGTCAGCTCTCCTGTGTGGTGTAGTATATAGAGGATGTGTCAGCTCTCCTGTGTGGTGTAGTATATAGAGGATCTGTCAGCTCTCCTGTGTGGTGTTGTATATAGAGGATCTGTCAGCTCTCCTCTGTGGTGTAGTATATAGAGGATGAGCCAGCTCTCCTGTGTGGTGTAGTATATAGAGGATCTGTCAGCTCTCCTGTGTGGTGTAGTATATAGAGAATGTGTCAGCTCTCCTTTGTGGTGTAGTATATAGAGGATGTGTCGGCTCCCCTGTGTGGTGTAGTATATAGAGGATCTGTCAGCTCTCCTGTGTGGTGTAGTATATAGAGGATCTGTCAGCTCTCCTGTGTGGTGTAGTATATAGAGAATGTGTCAGCTCTCCTTTGTGGTGTAGTATATAGAGGATGTGTCGGCTCCCCTGTGTGGTGTAGTATATAGAGGATCTGTCAGTTCTCCTGTGTGGTGTAGTATATAGAGGATGTGTCAGCTCTCCTGTGTGGTGTAGTATATAGAAGATCTGCTCTCCTGTGTGGTGTAGTATATAGAGGATCTGTCAGCTCTCCTGTGTGGTGTAGTATATAGAGGATCTATCAGCTCTGCTGTGTGTTGTAGTATATAGAGGATCTGTCAGCTCTCCTGTGTGGTGTAGTATATAGAGGATGTGTCAGCTCTCCTGTGTGGTGTAGTATATAGAGGATGTGTCAGCTCTCCTGTGTGGTGTAGTATATAGAGGATGTGTCAGCTCTCCTGTGTGGTGTAGTATATAGAGGATCTGTCAGCTCTCCTGTGTGGTGTAGTATATAGAGGATGTGTCAGCTCTCCTGTGTGGTGTAGTATATAGAGGATCTGTCAGCTCTCCTGTGTGTTGTAGTATATAGAGGATGTGTCAGCTCTCCTGTGTGGTGTAGTATATAGAGGATCTGTCAGCTCTGCTGTGTGGTGTAGTATATAGAGGATGTGTCAGCTCTCCTGTGTGGTGTAGTATATAGAGGATGTGTCAGCTCTCCTGTGTGGTGTAGTATATAGAGGATGTGTCAGCTCTCCTGTGTGGTGTAGTATATAGAGGATCTGTCAGCTCTCCTGTGTGGTGTAGTATATAGAGGATCTATCAGCTCTCCTATGTGGTGTAGTATATAGAGGATGAGCCAGCTCTCCTGTGTGGTGTAGTATATAGAGAATGTGTCAGCTCTCCTTTGTGGTGTAGTATATAGAGGATCTGTCAGCTCTCCTATGTGGTGTAGTATATAGAGGATGAGCCAGCTCTCCTGTGTGGTGTAGTATATAGAGAATGTGTCAGCTCTCCTTTGTGGTGTAGTATATAGAGGATGTGTCGGCTCCCCTGTGTGGTGTAGTATATAGAGGATCTGTCAGTTCTCCTGTGTGGTGTAGTATATAGAGGATGTGTCAGCTCTCCTGTGTGGTGTAGTATATAGAGGATCTGCTCTCCTGTGTGGTGTAGTATATAGAGGATCTGTCAGCTCTCCTGTGTGGTGTAGTATATAGAGGATCTATCAGCTCTGCTGTGTGTTGTAGTATATAGAGGATCTGTCAGCTCTCCTGTGTGGTGTAGTATATAGAGGATGTGTCAGCTCTCCTGTGTGGTGTAATATATAGAGGACCTGTCAGCTCTCCTGTGTGGTGTAGTATATAGAGGATGTGTCAGCTCTCCTGTGTGGTGTAGTATGTAGAGGATCTGTCAGCTCTCCTGTGTGGTGTAGTATGTAGAGGATCTGTCAGCTCTGCTGTGTGGTGTAGTATATAGAGGATGTGTTAGCTCTCCTGTGTGGTGTAGTATATAAAGGATGTGTCAGTTCTCCTGTGTGGTGTAGTATATAGAGGATGTGTCAGCTCTCCTGTGTGGTGTAGTATGTAGAGGATCTGTCAGCTCTGCTGTGTGGTGTAGTATATAGAGGATGTGTCAGCTCTCCTGTGTGGTGTAGTATATAGAGGATGTGTCAGCTCTCCTGTGTGGTGTAGTATATAGAGGATGTGTCAGCTCTCCTGTGTGGTGTAGTATATAGAGGATGTGTCAGCTCTCCTGTGTGGTGTAGTATATAGAGGATCTGTCAGCTCTCCTGTGTGGTGTAGTATATAGAGGATCTGTCAGCTCTCCTGTGTGGTGTAGTATATAGAGGATCTATCAGCTCTGCTGTGTGTTGTAGTATATAGAGGATCTGTCAGCTCTCCTGTGTGGTGTAGTATATAGAGGATGTGTCAGCTCTCCTGTGTGGTGTAGTATATAGAGGATCTGTCAGCTCTCCTGTGTGGTGTAGTATATAGAGGATTTGTCAGCTCTCCTGTGTGGTGTAGTATATAGAGGATCTGTCAGCTCTCCTGTGTGGTGTGGTATATAGACCATCTGTCAGCTCTCCTGTGTGGTGTAGTATATAGAGGATCTGTCAGCTCTCCTGTGTGGTGTAGTATATAGAGGATGTGTCAGCTCTCCTGTGTGGTGTAGTATATAGAGGATGTGTCAGCTCTCCTGTGTGGTGTAGTATATAGAGGATCTGTCAGCTCTCCTGTGTGGTGTAGTATATAGAGGATTTGTCAGCTCTCCTCTGTGGTGTAGTATATAGAGGATCTGTCAGCTCTCCTGTGTGGTGTAGTATATAGAGGATCTATCAGCTCTCCTGTGTGGTGTAGTATATAGAGGATGTGTCAGCTCCCCTGTGTGGTGTAGTATATAGAGGATCTGTCAGCTCTCCTGTGTGGTGTAGTATATAGAGGATTTGTCAGCTCTCCTGTGTGGTGTAGTATATAGAGGATCTGTCAGCTCTCCTGTGTGGTGTAGTATATAGAGGATCTATCAGCTCTCCTGTGTGGTGTAGTATATAGAGGATGTGTCAGCTCTCCTGTGTGGTGTAGTATATAGAGGATCTGTCAGCTCCCATGTGTGGTGTAGTATATAGAGGATGTGTCAGCTCTCCTGTGTGGTGTAGTATATAGAGGATGTGTCAGCTCTCCTGTGTGGTGTAGTATATAGAGGATGTGTCAGCTCTCCCGTGTGGTGTAGTATATAGAGGATGTGTCAGCTCTCCTGTGTGGTGTAGTATATAGAGGATCTGTCTGCTCTCCTGTGTGGTGTAGTATATAGAGGATGTGTCAGCTCCCCTGTGTGGTGTAGTATATAGAGGATGTGTCAGCTCTCCTGTGTGGTGTAGTATATAGAGGATCTGTCTGCTCTCCTGTGTGGTGTAGTATATAGAGGATGTGTCAGCTCTCCCGTGTGGTGTAGTATATAGAGGATGTGTCAGCTCTCCTGTGTGGTGTAGTATATAGAGGATCTGTCAGCTCTCCTGTGTGGTGTAGTATATAGAGGATCTCTCAGCTCTCCTATGTGGTGTAGTATATAGAGGATGAACCAGCTCTCCTGTGTGGTGTAGTATATAGAGAATGTGTCAGCTCTCCTTTGTGGTGTAGTATATAGAGGATCTGTCAGCTCTCCTATGTGGTGTAGTATATAGAGAATGTGTCAGCTCCCCTGTGTGGTGTAGTATATAGAGGATCTGTCAGTTCTCCTGTGTGGTGTAGTATATAGAGGATGTGTCAGCTCTCCTGTGTGGTGTAGTATATAGAGGATCTGCTCTCCTGTGTGGTGTAGTATATAGAGGATCTGTCAGCTCTCCTGTGTGGTGTAGTATGTAGAGGATCTGTCAGCTCTGCTGTGTGGTGTAGTATATAGAGGATGTGTCAGCTCTCCTGTGTGGTGTAGTATATAGAGGATGTGTCAGCTCTCCTGTGTGGTGTAGTATATAGAGAATGTGTCAGCTCTCCTTTGTGGTGTAGTATATAGAGGATGTGTCGGCTCCCCTGTGTGGTGTAGTATATAGAGGATCTGTCAGCTCTCCTGTGTGGTGTAGTATATAGAGGATGTGTCAGCTCCCCTGTGTGGTGTAGTATATAGAGGATCTGTCAGTTCTCCTGTGTGGTGTAGTATATAGAGGATGTGTCAGCTCTCCTGTGTGGTGTAGTATATAGAGGATCTGCTCTCCTGTGTGGTGTAGTATATAGAGGATCTGTCAGCTCTCCTGTGTGGTGTAGTATATAGAGGATCTGTCAGGTCTCCTGTGTGGTGTAGTATATAGAGGATGTGTCAGCTCCCCTGTGTGGTGTAGTATATAGAGGATCTGTCAGTTCTCCTGTGTGGTGTAGTATATAGAGGATGTGTCAGCTCTCCTGTGTGGTGTAGTATATAGAGGATCTGCTCTCCTGTGTGGTGTAGTATATAGAGGATCTGTCAGCTCTCCTGTGTGGTGTAGTATATAGAGGATCTATCAGCTCTGCTGTGTGTTGTAGTATATAGAGGATCTGTCAGCTCTCCTGTGTGGTGTAGTATATAGAGGATGTGTCAGCTCTCCTGTGTGGTGTAGTATATAGAGGATCTGTCAGCTCTCCTGTGTGGTGTAGTATGTAGAGGATCTGTCAGCTCTGCTGTGTGGTGTAGTATATAGAGGATGTGTCAGCTCTCCTGTGTGGTGTAGTATATAGAGGATGTGTCAGCTCTCCTGTGTGGTGTAGTATATAGAGGATGTGTCAGCTCCCCTGTGTGGTGTAGTATATAGAGGATCTGTCAGCTCTCCTGTGTGGTGTAGTATATAGAGGAATTGTCAGCTCTCCTGTGTGGTGTAGTATATAGAGGATGTGTCAGCTCTCCTGTGTGGTGTAGTATATAGAGGATCTGTCAGCTCTCCTGTGTGGTGTAGTATATAGAGGATTTGTCAGCTCTCCTGTGTGGTGTAGTATATAGAGGATGTGTCAGCTCTCCTGTGTGGTGTAGTATATAGAGGATGTGTCAGCTCTCCTGTGTGGTGTAGTATATAGAGGATGTGTCAGCTCTCCTGTGTGGTGTAGTATATAGAGGATGTGTCAGCTCTCCTGTGTGGTGTAGTATATAGAGGATGTGTCAGCTCTCCTGTGTGGTGTAGTATATAGAGGATGTGTCAGCTCTCCTGTGTGGTGTAGTATATAGAGGATCTGTCAGCTCTCCTGTGTGGTGTAGTATATAGAGGATCTATCAGCTCTCCTATGTGGTGTAGTATATAGAGGATCTGTCAACTCTCCTGTGTGGTGTAGTATATAGAGGATCTGTCAGCTCTCCTGTGTGGTGTAGTATATAGAGGATGTGTCAGCTCTCCTGTGTGGTGTAGTATATAGAGGATCTGTCAGCTCTCCTGTGTGGTGTTGTATATAGAGGATCTGTCAGCTCTCCTCTGTGGTGTAGTATATAGAGGATGAGCCAGCTCTCCTGTGTGGTGTAGTATATAGAGAATGTGTCAGCTCTCCTTTGTGGTGTAGTATATAGAGGATGTGTCGGCTCCCCTGTGTGGTGTAGTATATAGAGGATCTGTCAGTTCTCCTGTGTGGTGTAGTATATAGAGGATGTGTCAGCTCTCCTGTGTGGTGTAGTATATAGAGGATCTGCTCTCCTGTGTGGTGTAGTATATAGAGGATCTGTCAGCTCTCCTGTGTGGTGTAGTATATAGAGGATCTATCAGCTCTGCTGTGTGTTGTAGTATATAGAGGATCTGTCAGCTCTCCTGTGTGGTGTAGTATATAGAGGATGTGTCAGCTCTCCTGTGTGGTGTAGTATATAGAGGATCTGTCAGCTCTCCTGTGTGGTGTAGTATGTAGAGGATCTGTCAGCTCTGCTGTGTGGTGTAGTATATAGAGGATGTGTCAGCTCTCCTGTGTGGTGTAGTATATAGAGGATGTGTCAGCTCTCCTGTGTGGTGTAGTATATAGAGGATGTGTCAGCTCTCCTGTGTGGTGTAGTATATAGAGAATGTGTCAGCTCTCCTTTGTGGTGTAGTATATAGAGGATGTGTCGGCTCCCCTGTGTGGTGTAGTATATAGAGGATCTGTCAGTTCTCCTGTGTGGTGTAGTATATAGAGGATGTGTCAGCTCTCCTGTGTGGTGTAGTATATAGAGGATCTGCTCTCCTGTGTGGTGTAGTATATAGAGGATCTGTCAGCTCTCCTGTGTGGTGTAGTATATA
This sequence comes from Phyllobates terribilis, assembly GCF_046119375.1. Taxonomy (NCBI): domain Eukaryota; kingdom Metazoa; phylum Chordata; class Amphibia; order Anura; family Dendrobatidae; genus Phyllobates; species Phyllobates terribilis. The sequence continues at coordinate 12,370,701 of NW_027362761.1, read as the reverse complement.
GAGGATCTATCAGCTCTGCTGTGTGTTGTAGTATATAGAGGATCTGTCAGCTCTCCTGTGTGGTGTAGTATATAGAGGATGTGTCAGCTCTCCTGTGTGGTGTAGTATATAGAGGATCTGTCAGCTCTCCTGTGTGGTGTAGTATGTAGAGGATCTGTCAGCTCTGCTGTGTGGTGTAGTATATAGAGGATGTGTCAGCTCTCCTGTGTGGTGTAGTATATAGAGGATGTGTCAGCTCTCCTGTGTGGTGTAGTATATAGAGGATGTGTCAGCTCTCCTGTGTGGTGTAGTATATAGAGAATGTGTCAGCTCTCCTTTGTGGTGTAGTATATAGAGGATGTGTCGGCTCCCCTGTGTGGTGTAGTATATAGAGGATCTGTCAGTTCTCCTGTGTGGTGTAGTATATAGAGGATGTGTCAGCTCTCCTGTGTGGTGTAGTATATAGAGGATCTGCTCTCCTGTGTGGTGTAGTATATAGAGGATCTGTCAGCTCTCCTGTGTGGTGTAGTATATAGAGGATCTATCAGCTCTGCTGTGTGTTGTAGTATGTAGAGGATCTGTCAGCTCTCCTGTGTGGTGTAGTATATAGAGGATGTGTCAGCTCTCCTGTGTGGTGTAGTATATAGAGGATCTGTCAGCTCTCCCGTGTGGTGTAGTATGTAGAGGATCTGTCAGCTCTGCTGTGTGGTGTAGTATATAGAGGATGTGTCAGCTCTCCTGTGTGGTGTAGTATATAGAGGATGCGTCAGCTCTCCTGTGTGGTGTAGTATATAGAGGATGTGTCAGCTCTCCTGTGTGGTGTAGTATATAGAGGATCTGTCAGCTCTCCTGTGTGGTGTAGTATATAGAGGATTTGTCAGCTCTCCTGTGTGGTGTAGTATATAGAGGATCTGTCAGCTCTCCTGTGTGGTGTAGTATATAGAGGATCTGTCAGCTCTCCTATGTGGTGTAGTATATAGAGGATGAGCCAGCTCTCCTGTGTGGTGTAGTATATAGAGGATGTGTCAGCTCTCCTATGTGGTGTAGTATATAGAGGATTTGTCAGCTCTCCTGTGTGGTGTAGTATATAGAGGATCTGTCAGCTCTCCTGTGTGGTGTAGTATATAGAGGATCTGTCAGCTCTCCTGTGTGGTGTAGTATATAGAGGATCTGTCAGCTCTCCTGTGTGGTGTAGTATATAGAGGATCTGTCAGCTCTCCTATGTGGTGTAGTATATAGAGGATGAGCCAGCTCTCCTGTGTGGTGTAGTATATAGAGGATGTGTCAGCTCTCCTATGTGGTGTAGTATATAGAGGATCTGTCAGCCCTCCTATGTGGTGTAGTATATAGAGGATGAGCCAGCTCTCCTGTGTGGTGTAGTATATAGAGGATCTGTCAGCTCTCCTATGTGGTGTAGTATATAGAGGATTTGTCAGCTCTCCTGTGTGGTGTAGTATATAGAGGATGTGTCAGCTCTCCTTTGTGGTGTAGTATATAGAGGATGTGTCGGCTCCCCTGTGTGGTGTAGTATATAGAGGATCTGTCAGTTCTCCTGTGTGGTGTAGTATATAGAGGATGTGTCAGCTCTCCTGTGTGGTGTAGTATATAGAGGATCTGTCAGCTCTCCTGTGTGGTGTAGTATATAGAGGATCTATCAGCTCTGCTGTGTGTTGTAGTATATAGAGGATCTGTCAGCTCTCCTGTGTGGTGTAGTATATAGAGGATGTGTCAGCTCTCCTGTGTGGTGTAGTATATAGAAGATCTGTCAGCTCTCCTGTGTGGTGTAGTATGTAGAGGATCTGTCAGCTCTCCTCTGTGGTGTAGTATATAGAGGATCTATCAGCTCTCCTGTGTGGTGTAGTATATAGAGGATGTGTCAGCTCCCCTGTGTGGTGTAGTATATGGAGGATGTGTCAGCTCTCCTGTGTGGTGTAGTATATAGAGGATGTGTCAGCTCTCCTGTGTGGTGTAGTATATAGAGGATGTGTCAGCTCTCCTGTGTGGTGTAGTATATAGAGGATCTGTCAGCTCTCCTGTGTGGTGTAGTATATAGAGGATCTGTCAGCTCTCCTGTGTGGTGTAGTATATAGAGGATGTGTCAGCTCTCCTGTGTGGTGTAGTATATAGAGGATCTGTCAGCTCTCCTGTGTGGTGTTGTATATAGAGGATCTGTCAGCTCTCCTCTGTGGTGTAGTATGTAGAGGATGAGCCAGCTCTCCTGTGTGGTGTAGTATCTAGAGGATCTGTCAGCTCTCCTGTGTGGTGTAGTATATAGAGAATGTGTCAGCTCTCCTTTGTGGTGTAGTATATAGAGGATGTGTCGGCTCCCCTGTGTGGTGTAGTATATAGAGGATCTGTCAGTTCTCCTGTGTGGTGTAGTATATAGAGGATGTGTCAGCTCTCCTGTGTGGTGTAGTATATAGAGGATCTGTCAGCTCTCCTGTGTGGTGTAGTATATAGAGGATCTGTCAGCTCTCCTGTGTGGTGTAGTATATAGAGGATCTGTCAGCTCTCCTATGTGGTGTAGTATATAGAGGATGAGCCAGCTCTCCTGTGTGGTGTAGTATATAGAGAATGTGTCAGCTCTCCTTTGTGGTGTATTATATAGAGGATGTGTCGGCTCCCCTGTGTGGTGTAGTATATAGAGGATCTGTCAGTTCTCCTGTGTGGTGTAGTATATAGAGGATGTGTCAGCTCTCCTGTGTGGTGTAGTATATAGAGGATCTGCTCTCCTGTGTGGTGTAGTATATAGAGGATCTGTCAGCTCTCCTGTGTGGTGTAGTATATAGAGGATCTATCAGCTCTGCTGTGTGTTGTAGTATATAGAGGATCTGTCAGCTCTCCTGTGTGGTGTAGTATATAGAGGATGTGTCAGCTCTCCTGTGTGGTGTAGTATATAGAAGATCTGTCAGCTCTCCTGTGTGGTGTAGTATGTAGAGGATCTGTCAGCTCTCCTCTGTGGTGTAGTATATAGAGGATCTATCAGCTCTCCTGTGTGGTGTAGTATATAGAGGATGTGTCAGCTCCCCTGTGTGGTGTAGTATATAGAGGATGTGTCAGCTCTCCTGTGTGGTGTAGTATATAGAGGATGTGTCAGCTCTCCTGTGTGGTGTAGTATATAGAGGATGTGTCAGCTCTCCTGTGTGGTGTAGTATATAGAGGATCTGTCAGCTCTCCTGTGTGGTGTAGTATATAGAGGATCTGTCAGCTCTCCTGTGTGGTGTAGTATATAGAGGATGTGTCAGCTCTCCTGTGTGGTGTAGTATATAGAGGATCTGTCAGCTCTCCTGTGTGGTGTTGTATATAGAGGATCTGTCAGCTCTCCTCTGTGGTGTAGTATATAGAGGATGAGCCAGCTCTCCTGTGTGGTGTAGTATATAGAGAATGTGTCAGCTCTCCTTTGTGGTGTAGTATATAGAGGATGTGTCGGCTCCCCTGTGTGGTGTAGTATATAGAGGATCTGTCAGTTCTCCTGTGTGGTGTAGTATATAGAGGATGTGTCAGCTCTCCTATGTGGTGTAGTATATAGAGGATCTGCTCTCCTGTGTGGTGTAGTATATAGAGGATCTGTCAGCTCTCCTGTGTGGTGTAGTATATAGAGGATCTATCAGCTCTGCTGTGTGTTGTAGTATATAGAGGATCTGTCAGCTCTCCTGTGTGGTGTAGTATATAGAGGATGTGTCAGCTCTCCTGTGTGGTGTAGTATATAGAGGATCAGTCAGCTCTCCTGTGTGGTGTAGTATATAGAGGATCAGTCAGCTCTCCTGTGTGGTGTAGTATGTAGAGGATCTGTCAGCTCTGCTGTGTGGTGTAGTATATAGAGGATGTGTCAGCTCTCCTGTGTGGTGTAGTATATAGAGGATGTGTCAGCTCTCCTGTGTGGTGTAGTATATAGAGGATGTGTCAGCTCTCCTGTGTGGTGTAGTATATAGAGGATGTGTCAGCTCTCCTGTGTGGTGTAGTATATAGAGAATGTGTCAGCTCTCCTTTGTGGTGTAGTATATAGAGGATGTGTCGGCTCCCCTGTGTGGTGTAGTATATAGAGGATCTGTCAGTTCTCCTGTGTGGTGTAGTATATAGAGGATGTGTCAGCTCTCCTGTGTGGTGTAGTATATAGAGGATCTGTCAGCTCTCCTGTGTGGTGTTGTATATAGAGGATCTGTCAGCTCTCCTCTGTGGTGTAGTATATAGAGGATGAGCCAGCTCTCCTGTGTGGTGTAGTATATAGAGAATGTGTCAGCTCTCCTTTGTGGTGTAGTATATAGAGGATGTGTCGGCTCCCCTGTGTGGTGTAGTATATAGAGGATCTGTCAGTTCTCCTGTGTGGTGTAGTATATAGAGGATGTGTCAGCTCTCCTGTGTGGTGTAGTATATAGAGGATCTGTCAGCTCTCCTGTGTGGTGTAGTATATAGAGGATCTGTCAGCTCTCCTGTGTGGTGTAGTATATAGAGGATGTGTCAGCTCTCCTGTGTGGTGTAGTATATAGAGGATCTGTCAGCTCTCCTGTGTGGTGTTGTATATAGAGGATGAGCCAGCTCTCCTGTGTGGTGTAGTATATAGAGAATGTGTCAGCTCTCCTTTGTGGTGTAGTATATAGAGGATGTGTCGGCTCCCCTGTGTGGTGTAGTATATAGAGTATCTGTCAGTTCTCCTGTGTGGTGTAGTATATAGAGGATGTGTCAGCTCTCCTGTGTGGTGTAGTATATAGAGGATCTGCTCTCCTGTGTGGTGTAGTATATAGAGGATCTGTCAGCTCTCCTGTGTGGTGTAGTATATAGAGGATCTATCAGCTCTGCTGTGTGTTGTAGTATATAGAGGATGTGTCAGCTCTCCTGTGTGGTGTAGTATATAGAAGATCTGTCCGCTCTCCTGTGTGGTGTAGTATGTAGAGGATCTGTCAGCTCTGCTGTGTGGTGTAGTATATAGAGGATGTGTCAGCTCTCCTGTGTGGTGTAGTATATAGAGGATCTGTCAGCTCTCCTGTGTGGTGTAGTATATAGAGGATTTGTCAGCTCTCCTGTGTGGTGTAGTATATAGAGGATCTGTCAGCTCTCCTGTGTGGTCTAGTATATAGAGGATGTGTCAGCTCTCCTGTGTGGTGTAGTATATAGAGGATCTGTCAGCTCTCCTGTGTGTTGTAGTATATAGAGGATGTGTCAGCTCTCCTGTGTGGTGTAGTATATAGAGGATGTGTCAGCTCTCCTGTGTAGTGTAGTATATAGAGGATCTGTCAGCTCTCCTGTGTGGTGTAGTATATAGAGGATTTGTCAGCTCTCCTGTGTGGTGTAGTATATAGAGGATCTGTCAGCTCTCCTGTGTGGTGTAGTATATAGAGGATCTATCAGCTCTCCTGTGTGGTGTAGTATATAGAGGATGTGTCAGCTCCCCTGTGTGGTGTAGTATATAGAGGATGTGTCAGCTCTCCTGTGTGGTGTAGTATATAGAGGATCTGTCAGCTCTCCTGTGTGGTGTAGTATATAGAGGATGTGTCAGCTCTCCTGTGTGGTGTAGTATATAGAGGATGTGTCAGCTCCCCTGTGTGGTGTAGTATATAGAGGATGTGTCAGCTCTCCTGTGTGGTGTAGTATATAGAGGATCTGTCGGCTCTCCTGTGTGGTGTAGTATATAGAGGATGTGTCAGCTCTCCTGTGTGGTGTAGTATATAGAGGATGTGTCAGCTCTCCTGTGTGGTGTAGTATATAGAGGATGTGTCAGCTCTCCTGTGTGGTGTAGTATATAGAGGATCTGTCAGCTCTCCTGTGTGGTGTAGTATATAGATGATCTATCAGCTCTCCTATGTGGTGTAGTATATAGAGGATGAGCCAGCTCTCCTGTGTGGTGTAGTATATAGAGAATGTGTCAGCTCTCCTTTGTGGTGTAGTATATAGAGGATCTGTCAGCTCTCCTATGTGGTGTAGTATATAGAGGATGAGCCAGCTCTCCTGTGTGGTGTAGTATATAGAGAATGTGTCAGCTCTCCTTTGTGGTGTAGTATATAGAGGATGTGTCGGCTCCCCTGTGTGGTGTAGTATATAGAGGATCTGTCAGTTCTCCTGTGTGGTGTAGTATATAGAGGATGTGTCAGCTCTCCTGTGTGGTGTAGTATATAGAGGATCTGCTCTCCTGTGTGGTGTAGTATATAGAGGATCTGTCAGCTCTCCTGTGTGGTGTAGTATATAGAGGATCTATCAGCTCTGCTGTGTGTTGTAGTATATAGAGGATCTGTCAGCTCTCCTGTGTGGTGTAGTATATAGAGGATGTGTCAGCTCTCCTGTGTGGTGTAGTATATAGAGGATCTGTCAGCTCTCCTGTGTGGTGTAGTATGTAGAGGATCTGTCAGCTCTGCTGTGTGGTGTAGTATATAGAGGATGTGTCAGCTCTCCTGTGTCGTGTAGTATATAGAGGATGTGTCAGCTCTCCTGTGTGGTGTAGTATATAGAGGATGTGTCAGCTCTCCTGTGTGGTGTAGTATGTAGAGGATCTGTCAGCTCTCCTGTGTGGTGTATTATATAGAGGATCTGTCAGCTCTCCTGTGTGGTGTAGTATATAGAGGATCTGTCAGCTCTCCTGTGTGGTGTAGTATATAGAGGATCTGTCAGCTCTCCTGTGTGGTGTAGTATATAGAGGATGTGTCAGCTCTCCTGTGTGGTGTAGTATATAGAGGTTGTGTCGGCTCTCCTGTGTGGTGTAGTATATAGAGGATCTGTCAGCTCTCCTGTGTGGTGTAGTATATAGAAGATCTGTCAGCTCTCCTGTGTGGTGTAGTATGTAGAGGATCTGTCAGCTCTCCTGTGTGGTGTAGTATGTAGAGGATGTGTCAGCTCTCCTGTGTGGTGTAGTATATAGAGGATCTGTCAGCTCTCCTGTGTGGTGTAGTATATAGAGGATTTGTCAGCTCTCCTGTGTGGTGTAGTATATAGAGGATGTGTCAGCTCTCCTGTGTGGTGTAGAATATAGAGGATGTGTCAGCTCTCCTGTGTGGTGTAGTATATAGAGGATGTGTCAGCTCTCCTGTGTGGTGTAGTATATAGAGGATGTGTCAGCTCTCCTGTGTGGTGTAGTATATAGAGGATCTGTCAGCTCTCCTGTGTGGTGTAGTATATAGAGGATCTATCAGCTCTGCTGTGTGTTGTAGTATATAGAGGATCTGTCAGCTCTCCTGTGTGGTGTAGTATATAGAGGATGTGTCAGCTCTCCTGTGTGGTGTAGTATATAGAAGATCTGTCAGCTCTCCTGTGTGGTGTAGTATGTAGAGGATCTGTCAGCTCTGCTGTGTGGTGTAGTATATAGAGGATGTGTCAGCTCTCCTGTGTGGTGTAGTATATAGAGGATCTGTCAGCTCTCCTGTGTGGTGTAGTATATAGAGGATCTGTCAGCTCTCCTGTGTGGTGTAGTATATAGAGGATCTGTCAGCTCTCCTGTGTGGTGTAGTATATAGAGGATGTGTCAGCTCTCCTGTGTGGTGTAGTATATAGAGGATCTGTCAGCTCTCCTGTGTGGTGTAGTATATAGAGGATCTGTCAGCTCTCCTGTGTGGTGTAGTATATAGAGGATCTGCTCTCCTGTGTGGTGTAGTATATAGAGGATCTGTCAGCTCTCCTGTGTGGTGTAGTATATAGAGGATCTATCAGCTCTGCTGTGTGTTGTAGTATATAGAGGATCTGTCAGCTCTCCTGTGTGGTGTAGTATATAGAGGATGTGTCAGCTCTCCTGTGTGGTGTAGTATATAGAAGATCTGTCAGCTCTCCTGTGTGGTGTAGTATGTAGAGGATCTGTCAGCTCTGCTGTGTGGTGTAGTATATAGAGGATGTGTCAGCTCTCCTGTGTGGTGTAGTATATAGAGGATCTGTCAGCTCTCCTGTGTGGTGTAGTATATAGAGGATTTGTCAGCTCTCCTGTGCGGTGTAGTATATAGAGGATCTGTCAGCTCTCCTGTGGGGTGTAGTATATAGAGGATCTGTCAGCTCTCCTGTGTGGTGTAGTATATAGAGAATGTGTCAGCTCTCCTGTGTGGTGTAGTATATAGAGGATCTGTCAGCTCTCCTGTGTGGTGTAGTATATAGAGGATGTGTCAGCTCTCCTGTGTGGTGTAGTATATAGAGGATGTGTCAGCTCTCCTGTGTGGTGTAGTATATAGAGGATGTGTCAGCTCTCCTGTGTGGTGTAGTTATAGAGGATCTGTCAGCTCTCCTGTGTGGTGTAGTATATAGAGGATTTGTCAGCTCTCCTGTGTGGTGTAGTATATAGAGGATCTGTCAGCTCTCCTGTGTGGTGTAGTATATAGAGGATCTATCAGCTCTCCTGTGTGGTGTAGTATATAGAGGATGTGTCAGCTCCCCTGTGTGGTGTAGTATATAGAGGATGTGTCAGCTCTCCTGTGTGGTGTAGTATATAGAGGATCTGCTCTCCTGTGTGGTGTAGTATATAGAGGATCTGTCAGCTCTCCTGTGTGGTGTAGTATATAGAGGATCTATCAGCTCTGCTGTGTGTTGTAGTATATAGAGGATCTGTCAGCTCTCCTGTGTGGTGTAGTATATAGAGGATGTGTCAGCTCTCCTGTGTGGTGTAGTATATAGAGGATCTGTCAGCTCTCCTGTGTGGTGTAGTATGTAGAGGATCTGTCAGCTCTGCTGTGTGGTGTAGTATATAGAGGATGTGTCAGCTCTCCTGTGTGGTGTAGTATATAGAGGATGTGTCAGCTCTCCTGTGTGGTGTAGTATATAGAGGATGTGTCAGCTCTCCTGTGTGGTGTAGTATGTAGAGGATCTGTCAGCTCTGCTGTGTGGTGTAGTATATAGAGGATGTGTCAGCTCTCCTGTGTGGTGTAGTATATAGAGGATGTGTCAGCTCCGCTGTGTGGTGTAGTATATAGAGGATGTGTCAGCTCTCCTGTGTGGTGTAGTATATAGAGGATCTGTCAGCTCTCCTGTGTGGTGTAGTATATAGAGGATCTGTCAGCTCTCCTGTGTGGTGTAGTATATAGAGGATCTATCAGCTCTGCTGTGTGTTGTAGTATATAGAGGATCTGTCAGCTCTCCTGTGTGGTGTAGTATATAGAGGATGTGTCAGCTCTCCTGTGTGGTGTAGTATATAGAAGATCTGTCAGCTCTCCTGTGTGGTGTAGTATGTAGAGGATCTGTCAGCTCTGCTGTGTGGTGTAGTATATAGAGGATGTGTCAGCTCTCCTGTGTGGTGTAGTATATAGAAGATCTGTCAGCTCTCCTGTGTGGTGTAGTATGTAGAGGATCTGTCAGCTCTCCTGTGTGGTGTAGTATATAGAGGATCTGTCGGCTCTCCTGTGTGGTGTAGTATATAGAGGATGTGTCAGCTCTCATGTGTGGTGTAGTATATAGAGGATGTGTCAGCACTCCTGTGTGGTGTAGTATATAGAGGATGTGTCAGCTCTCCTGTGTGGTGTAGTATATAGAGGATCTGTCAGCTCTCCTGTGTGGTGTAGTATATAGAGGATCTGTCAGCTCTCCTGTGTGGTGTAGTATATAGAGGATCTGTCAGCTCTCCTGTGTGGTGTAGTATATAGAAGATCTGTCGGCTCCCCTGTGTGGTGTAGTATATAGAGGATCTGTCAGTTCTCCTGTGTGGTGTAGTATATAGAGGATGTGTCAGCTCTCCTGTGTGGTGTAGTATATAGAGGATCTGCTCTCCTGTGTGGTGTAGTATATAGAGGATCTGTCAGCTCTCCTGTGTGGTGTAGTATATAGAGGATCTATCAGCTCTGCTGTGTGTTGTAGTATATAGAGGATCTGTCAGCTCTCCTGTGTGGTGTAGTATATAGAGGATGTGTCAGCTCTCCTGTGTGGTGTAGTATATAGAGGATCTGTCAGCTCTCCTGTGTGGTGTAGTATGTAGAGGATCTGTCAGCTCTGCTGTGTGGTGTAGTATATAGAGGATGTGTCAGCTCTCCTGTGTGGTGTAGTATATAGAGGATGTGTCAGCTCTCCTGTGTGGTGTAGTATATAGAGGATGAGTCAGCTCTCCTGTGTGGTGTAGTATATAGAGGATCTGTTAGCTCTCCTGTGTGGTGTAGTATATAGAGGATTTGTCAGCTCTCCTGTGTGGTGTAGTATATAGAGGATCTGTCAGCTCTCCTGTGTGGTGTAGTATATAGAGGATCTGTCAGCTCTCCTGTGTGGTGTAGTATATAGAGGATTTGTCAGCTCTCCTGTGTGGTGTAGTATATAGAGGATCTGTCAGCTCTCCTGTGTGGTGTAGTATATAGAGGATCTGTCAGCTCTCCTGTGTGGTGTAGTATATAGAGGATCTGTCAGCTCTCCTGTGTGGTGTAGTATATAGAGGATCTGTCAGCTCTCCTATGTGGTGTAGTAGAGAGAGGATGAGCCAGCTCTCCTGTGTGGTGTAGTATATAGAGAATGTGTCAGCTCTCCTTTGTGGTGTAGTATATAGAGGATGTGTCGGCTCCCCTGTGTGGTGTAGTATATAGAGGATCTGTCAGTTCTCCTGTGTGGTGTAGTATATAGAGGATGTGTCAGCTCTCCTGTGTGGTGTAGTATATAGAGGATCTGCTCTCCTGTGTGGTGTAGTATATAGAGGATCTGTCATCTCTCCTGTGTGGTGTAGTATATAGAGGATCTATCAGCTCTGCTGTGTGTTGTAGTATATAGAGGATCTGTCAGCTCTCCTGTGTGGTGTAGTATATAGAGGATCTATCAGCTCTGCTGTGTGGTGTAGTATATAGAGGATCTGTTAGCTCTCCTGTGTGGTGTAGTATATAGAGGATCTGTCAGCTCTCCTGTGTGGTGTAGTATATAGAAGATCTGTCAGCACTCCTGTGTGGTGTAGTATATAGAGAATGTGTCAGCTCTCCTGTGTGGTGTAGTATATAGAGGTTCTGTCAGCTCTCCTGTGTGGTGTAGTATATAGAAGATCTGTCAGCTCTCCTGTGTGGTGTAGTATGTAGAGGATCTGTCAGCTCTCCTCTGTGGTGTAGTATATAGAGGATCTATCAGCTCTCCTGTGTGGTGTAGTATATAGAGGATGTGTCAGCTCCCCTGTGTGGTGTAGTATATAGAGGATGTGTCAGCTCTCCTGTGTGGTGTAGTATTGTTAAATGGTTAATTATGGAAATTCATTTGGAATGTTAATTAATAATCGATAATCATTTTTCTTAAATTTGAGTTCTATACAAGGATTGCATCAGCCATCGTGTCTAGTTGACATGCGCTATTTGTGTGTGTATTTTTGGTTCACCACCATATGTAGAACAGGTGTCCATACGACTGGTTATAAAAGACCATGGTACAGAAAGGGGGGCTCTCTTGTTCTGCCCACCCCACAAGACACAGAAGAAGAATCTTCATGCTGAGAAGCAGATGACATGTAGGCCTGGACACGTGCTGGACAAAGTCATGATTTACCAGCCAGGATCCAAGGAAAGATGGGTGAATCTCAACAATTAAGCTAATTATGGACAAATGGACAATTACTTTATAACTAATTATTATATGTACCTGCTGCAATCTGATTCTTTTTATTGGACAATCCAAGAATAAATAGATACATTTTTTTATAAGAATATCGTGATATTGATACTTTGAGAAGTCCTCAGTAGAAAAAATAATACAGAGAAGAGTATTATTTTACAATGGTGAGCCAGCCAGCCCTGTTTTTTCGTTTTTTTTAAATTAAGTAAGTGAATTTCTTCCGTGAACACGGGGGGAGTCCTGACTAGCAGAACAGCTGTTGTTCACGTGTCAGTAAATTCACTAATTTGTCACGAGAAGCAGAAAGGAGCCTACAGACTGAGGACTAACGGGAAGCAGAGGTACTAACAAGGAACAGAATCAGACGAACTGAAGACAGGACGTGCTGATAAAGAAAAGTTAAGGAATCTTAAGGTAAGCAAAATATGGATATAATTTCTTCTTTTGCTAAACAAAGTAATATTAATTTCAAAGTTAATGTAGGAGATGACATAGAAGTTTTGTGGCTCAGTTTATACAAAGAATGTGAATTGCAGAATTTACAGTTAACTTCTAAATTGGTAAATAGAGAGAAACACAAATTGCGGAATATTCTACATCTTGTACAAGTATTTCATAATTTTGTACTTGAAAGTTCTAAGCAGGAAAATTGTGTAGAAATAGTGAGAGATAGTGACAATGATTCTGACTGTAATGTGGAAAATGAACAAGAAGTAAGACACGTGTGTGTAACTGAAGGTGACCTTGGGTCTGACCAAGAGACGGACATACAGAAACCTGACATGGGAGGAGACATGACTGACATACGAGAAACTGACATATTAGGTGATGTGGGAGGAGACGTGAGTGACGTAGGAGGAACGGACGTACAAGAGCCACTAAAAATATCAGAGAATTCAGGAATTACCCAGGCTCAACTCCAAATGAAAATGAGGAAAAATTTGCTGAAACTATACAAAATCATGCCAAAATATGATGTCAAAATCCATGCCTGTAGAAATTCAGAGATATTTGAGAGCTTCTCTGATAAGTTTGATTTATCCAATGAGGAGAGGAATCAATTATTTAAAATATGGATTCCTGTGACATTGTCCAGACGTTTACATTTAATGCCCTGTGAAAATGACTCTCCTAATGGATGGGAAAATGATTCGGACAGATTAAGATATTTGATTTATTGTGTCACAAAGGATTTTCCCAATATAGAAGATCTGCAGAAACTAAGGATTGGTAGGAAGGAATGTACATATACATTCATGTCCATGTTTGAACGGTTGTATAAAGCTCTTATCAAAAATGGAAAAGTACAACATATGATAAAAACTTTTGTACAAAAATTCAAATTCCTAGATCCAGTATCTAGAGTTATAGCGTCACAAAAAGAATCCCTATTCAAATGTGTGCAGTTGCTGGATTCTGTTAGAAAACATGAGAATCGTGCAAAGAAAATAAATCACGTTAATTTTATAAAACCAGGAAAGGTAAAATCTTACCAAAAGCCAATATCAAACTGTCCTAGACTGAGTCATCCCCATAGTGAACTCTATCAAATACGCAGAAGATTTCATATATGTTATAAGCCATATAAAATGATTGAAAAATCAATCTCTTCACAGAATGAGTTATTTCTCAGTCAGAACTGTGATTCTCTAAAAAGGAAAATGGCTGAAACTGATGGACAGAGTCAGGTGAGACGACCGGCTCACAGTGACGTCATGGAATGTGGACAGAAGGACAGACAGTTCTCTGAGGTATTGAAGGATAGAAAAATGTCTTTCCTAAATAGGGCGTTCCTGGAGATATTTGAGAGAGACATAAGATTTGGTTTAGGGAGTGGCTAAGGAAAAACTGTAATTATGATGTTGTATCAAAATGTTATACAATGTCTCAATATTTATTTATAATCTTATGCAGTAAAATTGTAGTTACATAGTTTCTAGTAGTTCATGTATGTATATATATATATATACACTTGTCTAAGTAGAGATTGTGTATAATTGTATTTATATATATGTTTATAAAATATATATATATTAATTAATAAATTAGAACTTCATATATAAATTTAAGTAACAATATTTTGAATTACATTAGAACCAACCAATATATGTATAAGATATTTAAATAATTCTGTTTCTGTATGAATTTGATATTTAATTTTATTTTCTTATATTTCCTTAGAGGTTTCATTCCAAAGCAGGATTTGATCAAACAACTCTAAAATGGATTTATTTCTTTATTCACACAGGAAGTGGAAAAATTGCATGATTTATATGTGTTACATTTTAAAAAATTAACAATATAACTAGTTGGACTATAATACATGTAATACTTATTAATTCTTTTGTGTTGCTAATATTTTCTGTGCATGAAGTGTTCGTGCTGATTGGGGTAGCTTTACAGCATGACGTGTGACAGCTGCGGCCTTTGAACTTTGAGCTAATAGTATAGATCCCATTCATTCTATTTCCAGCTGATGCAACTTAAAACCTGGCAGCCAGTGAGTAAAAAAAAAAGGAACCTAAGGACATTTCTATTTTTTTGCAAGACAAAAGTTTTTTTTTCAAGTGTTTGAAATTTCAAATACGTACTCTCATATTATATAATATGTATTTGGGAAATATTCAAAGAATATTAAGATATTTAATTGATATGGAAATGCGCATTAATAAATTGGGATACAACAATTTTGGGTTAAATATATATATATATATATCTAAAACTTCATATGTGGAATGTTTGAGTTGAACAGATCTGTGAATGTCAGAGTGAAGGTGACAGATGAGTAAATCAGCAGCTGCTAAGTGTGATTGATGTGTCAGAGGCCTCGTACGTTTGTATGTTTGGAAAAAAAAAATGTTTCTTTATGTGAAGGTACAAAAATATATTTAATTCTGAGAAAAATTATAATACATAATTAGGTATTATCTACATAATATATATATATTTCTATATTTATTTCATAATTATTATTTCTTGATTTAACTAATAGTGGATAAGAGCAACCACATATCAAAATGGTTTACAAAGCAAATTTACATTTAGAATAATTTTCCACATGATAATATTCTTGAATAACTATGATATTATTATTTTTAATGGTTACCTAAATAGGTACACACCTCTCTTTAGACAAATCTATGCTACTCATCGATATGAAATTTATGCACAATATTTCTAGAAGAAGAATTATTTTTAATTTGGTTCTGATATATACATACATTTTATAAAATAATATTTTTTGGTATTAAGGGGGAAAAATGTGTTTTTGATCCTGATTACATAATCACTTTTGATCAATACTTATTTTTTACACATTTTAATAAAGAAGAAACAATAATAAGGTACAATGATATAATTAAGAAGGGTATTAAATGCAAAGTTGCATAGTTTAATAATTTTTTGGTGATACAAGGTTATGACAAATATGAAATCATCCAGATAATGGAGATATAAGGGTATTTTTATGGAGAATATAATTACTCTGCATTTGTCATTCAAATTTAAAGGCCTTATTTTTATTCTTATTTTTATTCTTATTTTTACTTTTAATTTTATTTTTCATTTTTAAAATTTTATTCTTACTTATTTTCTTATTTTTCCATTTTTCATTTTTAATTCTCAATTTTTGATTTTAATTCAATTCAATATTTCAATTGAGAAAACACATTAATATTTAATGGGGTAATGTCAAGTACAAGAATATTGCTTCATTAAATATAATGATGATATGAATTAATATAAGAAAAATGTTTCAATTTTTTTGAGTAAACACAACAATTCATTCATTCATTCCTTCATACATTCATATATTTATTCATTTTAGTTCAGGAGTATACATTCTTTGATATTATTGGTTTAATAAAGATATAAACACTTGTTTTTTCAAAACACACTGACACCTATGGGTTGGAAAAGGTAATTACACCTATGACATAAAAATGTTCTATCATATGGAGAACTTGATTAATAATGAATTATTATCTATTATTGTTTATTATTCCAAACATAATTTATTTTAATGTTTTGATAATAATTAGATGGATATTATTGATTGCTATGGTACGCTGTGATATTATAGGTTAGGAAAAATTGCCAGCTTTGGTATCAGATTAGGGAATGAAGACTTCAATCAAGACATCGCAATTATGAATTCTATCTTAATAAAGACTTTTCATATTTATAAATTAAAGAGATTCTCAAAAGTTACAAGAAGAAGCAACCGATATCCGGAGGTCTCAGAAGGTAACAGGTGTGAATGCTGAGTGATCATAGACTGTGTCCATTACATACAATACAATTCACACCACTGATCACCAGGACGGCAGAGGACGATGATCCTGAATGAACTGTGTTGTGTTCAAGTTTCATCACGTTCCAGTGGTTTCTTATCACCTGCAACGCTTCAATGAAAGCTGGTGAACAGGTAATACCTGGCATATGTGTCCTGTATATAAAGGACTGAGTACTGGTTATGGTGCTATATAAAGCAGGGAAGTGTCAAGTTAACCCTTGCTTTACTGACCAAAGACGTCACATCTGTTCCAAAAGTGACACGAGACCAGTGCGGACGACACGGAAGATTCCAAAGACAACGTAAGTCCAGGTGACATCGCACAGATATTAAAGCTACATTTCATCCATGGACTTTGTTTTTTATCAATTGACACACATGATCTTTCTAATAAAGAATACAGTTTATAGACTGCACAATAATGAATACAATTACGGACTGTACAATATCTACACGCTGTCATTTATTCCAAAGGAGTTTTCATCTAAAGACTGTGTTATAAAAGAACCAAGAAGAAGACGAGACGACGACCCGATGACATCAGACGATGACGATGGGACCCGCGATTACTTCAATTTAGATATAGGGAAGTATAATTATACATATTAAATGAATATTAGTCATGGCTTACCATAACATGAATTCACATCATTATATCTGATACTATTATTGATATTATTATTGATATTATTATTATTATTATTATGGAAATTTAATGATATTGCCAAGGAAGAAGGAAAGGAAAAAAATGATTGATGAATGTATCTTCTTTTGAGAATTTTCAGTTTAAATCCTTTTATTCTCAAAAAAGGGGGAAATGTTAAATGGTTAATTATGGAAATTCATTTGGAATGTTAATTAATAATCGATAATCATTTTTCTTAAATTTGAGTTCTATACAAGGATTGCATCAGCCATCGTGTCTAGTTGACATGCGCTATTTGTGTGTGTATTTTTGGTTCACCACCATATGTAGAACAGGTGTCCATACGACTGGTTATAAAAGACCATGGTACAGAAAGGGGGGCTCTCTTGTTCTGCCCACCCCACAAGACACAGAAGAAGAATCTTCATGCTGAGAAGCAGATGACATGTAGGCCTGGACACGTGCTGGACAAAGTCATGATTTACCAGCCAGGATCCAAGGAAAGATGGGTGAATCTCAACAATTAAGCTAATTATGGACAAATGGACAATTACTTTATAACTAATTATTATATGTACCTGCTGCAATCTGATTCTTTTTAATGGACAATCCAAGAATAAATAGATATATTTTTTTATAAGAATATCGTGATATTGATACTTTGAGAAGTCCTCAGTAGAAAAAATAATACAGAGAAGAGTATTATTTTACAAGTATATAGAGGATGTGTCAGCTCTCCTGTGTGGTGTAGTATATAGAGGATGTGTCAGCTCTCCTGTGTGGTGTAGTATATAGAGGATCTGTCAGCTCTCCTGTGTGGTGTAGTATATAGAGGATCTGTCAGCTCTCCTGTGTGGTGTAGTATATAGAGGATGTGTCAGCTCTCCTGTGTGGTGTAGTATATAGAGGATCTGTCAGCTCTCCTGTGTGGTGTTGTATATAGAGGATCTGTCAGCTCTCCTCTGTGGTGTAGTATATAGAGGATGAGCCAGCTCTCCTGTGTGGTGTAGTATATAGAGAATGTGTCAGCTCTCCTTTGTGGTGTAGTATATAGAGGATGTGTCGGCTCCCCTGTGTGGTGTAGTATATAGAGGATCTGTCAGTTCTCCTGTGTGGTGTAGTATATAGAGGATGTGTCAGCTCTCCTGTGTGGTGTAGTATATAGAGGATCTGTCAGCTCTCCTGTGTGGTGTAGTATATAGAGGATCTGTCAGCTCTCCTGTGTGGTGTAGTATATAGAGGATGTGTCAGCTCTCCTGTGTGGTGTAGTATATAGAGGATCTGTCAGCTATCCTGTGTGGTGTTGTATATAGAGGATCTGTCAGCTCTCCTCTGTGGTGTAGTATATAGAGGATGAGCCAGCTCTCCTGTGTGGTGTAGTATATAGAGAATGTGTCAGCTCTCCTTTGTGGTGTAGTATATAGAGGATGTGTCGGCTCCCCTGTGTGGTGTAGTATATAGAGGATCTGTCAGTTCTCCTGTGTGGTGTAGTATATAGAGGATGTGTCAGCTCTTCTGTGTGGTGTAGTATATAGAGGATCTGCTCTCCTGTGTGGTGTAGTATATAGAGGATCTGTCAGCTCTCCTGTGTGGTGTAGTATATAGAGGATCTATCAGCTCTGCTGTGTGTTGCAGTATATAGAGGATCTGTCAGCTCTCCTGTGTGGTGTAGTATATAGAGGATGTGTCAGCTCTCCTGTGTGGTGTAGTATATAGAAGATCTGTCAGCTCTCCTGTGTGGTGTAGTATGTAGAGGATCTGTCAGGTCTGCTGTGTGGTGTAGTATATAGAGGATGTGTCAGCTCTCCTGTGTGGTGTAGTATATAGAGGATCTGTCAGCTCTCCTGTGTGGTGTAGTATATAGAGGATTTGTCAGCTCTCCTGTGTGGTGTAGTATACAGAGGATCTGTCAGCTCTCCTGTGTGGTGTAGTATATAGAGGATGTGTCAGCTCTCCTGTGTGGTGTAGTATATAGAGGATCTGTCAGCTCTCCTGTGTGGTGTAGTATATAGAGGATGTGTCAGCTCTCCTGTGTGGTGTAGTATATAGAGGATGTGTCAGCTCTCCTGTGTGGTGTAGTATATAGAGAATGTGTCAGCTCTCCTTTGTGGTGTAGTATATAGAGGATGTGTCGGCTCCCCTGTGTGGTGTAGTATATAGAGGATCTGTCAGTTCTCCTGTGTGGTGTAGTATATAGAGGATGTGTCAGCTCTCCTGTGTGGTGTAGTATATAGAGGATCTGCTCTCCTGTGTGGTGTAGTATATAGAGGATCTGTCAGCTCTCCTGTGTGGTGTAGTATATAGAGGATCTATCAGCTCTGCTGTGTGTTGTAGTATATAGAGGATCTGTCAGCTCTCCTGTGTGGTGTAGTATATAGAGGATGTGTCAGCTCTCCTGTGTGGTGTAGTATATAGAGGATCTGTCAGCTCTCCTGTGTGGTGTAGTATGTAGAGGATCTGTCAGCTCTGCTGTGTGGTGTAGTATATAGAGGATGTGTCAGCTCTCCTGTGTGGTGTAGTATATAGAGGATGTGTCAGCTCTCCTGTGTGGTGTAGTATATAGAGGATGAGTCAGCTCTCCTGTGTGGTGTAGTATATAGAGGATCTGTCAGCTCTCCTGTGTGGTGTAGTATATAGAGGATTTGTCAGCTCTCCTGTGTGGTGTAGTATATAGAGGATCTGTCAGCTCTCCTGTGTGGTGTAGTATATAGAGGATCTGTCAGCTCTCCTGTGTGGTGTAGTATATAGAGGATTTGTCAGCTCTCCTGTGTGGTGTAGTATATAGAGGATCTGTCAGCTCTCCTGTGTGGTGTAGTATATAGAGGATCTGTCAGCTCTCCTGTGTGGTGTAGTATATAGAGGATCTGTCAGCTCTCCTGTGTGGTGTAGTATATAGAGGATCTGTCAGCTCTCCTATGTGGTGTAGTATATAGAGGATGAGCCAGCTCTCCTGTGTGGTGTAGTATATAGAGAATGTGTCAGCTCTCCTTTGTGGTGTAGTATATAGAGGATGTGTCGGCTCCCCTGTGTGGTGTAGTATATAGAGGATCTGTCAGTTCTCCTGTGTGGTGTAGTATATAGAGGATGTGTCAGCTCTCCTGTGTGGTGTAGTATATAGAGGATCTGCTCTCCTGTGTGGTGTAGTATATAGAGGATCTGTCATCTCTCCTGTGTGGTGTAGTATATAGAGGATCTATCAGCTCTGCTGTGTGTTGTAGTATATAGAGGATCTGTCAGCTCTCCTGTGTGGTATAGTATATAGAGGATCTATCAGCTCTGCTGTGTGGTGTAGTATATAGAGGATCTGTTAGCTCTCCTGTGTGGTGTAGTATATAGAGGATCTGTCAGCTCTCCTGTGTGGTGTAGTATATAGAAGATCTGTCAGCACTCCTGTGTGGTGTAGTATATAGAGAATGTGTCAGCTCTCCTGTGTGGTGTAGTATATAGAGGATCTGTCAGCTCTCCTGTGTGGTGTAGTATATAGAAGATCTGTCAGCTCTCCTGTGTGGTGTAGTATGTAGAGGATCTGTCAGCTCTCCTCTGTGGTGTAGTATATAGAGGATCTATCAGCTCTCCTGTGTGGTGTAGTATATAGAGGATGTGTCAGCTCTGCTGTGTGGTGTAGTATATAGAAGATCTGTCAGCACTCCTGTGTGGTGTAGTATATAGAGAATGTGTCAGCTCTCCTGTGTGGTGTAGTATATACAGGATCTGTCAGCTCTCCTGTGTGGTGTAGTATATAGAAGATCTGTCAGCTCTCCTGTGTGGTGTAGTATGTAGAGGATCTGTCAGCTCTCCTCTGTGGTGTAGTATATAGAGGATCTATCAGCTCTCCTGTGTGGTGTAGTATATAGAGGATGTGTCAGCTCCCCTGTGTGGTGTAGTATATAGAGGATGTGTCAGCTCTCCTGTGTGGTGTAGTATATAGAGGATGTGTCAGCTCTCCTGTGTGGTGTAGTATATAGAGGATGTGTCAGCTCTCCTGTGTGGTGTAGTATATAGAGGATCTGTCAGCTCTCCTGTGTGGTGTAGTATATAGAGGATCTGTCAGCTCTCCTGTGTGGTGTAGTATATAGAGGATGTGTCAGCTCTCCTGTGTGGTGTAGTATATAGAGGATCTGTCAGCTCTCCTGTGTGGTGTTGTATATAGAGGATCTGTCAGCTCTCCTCTGTGGTGTAGTATATAGAGGATGAGCCAGCTCTCCTGTGTGGTGTAGTATATAGAGGATGTGTCGGCTCCCCTGTGTGGTGTAGTATATAGAGGATCTGTCAGTTCTCCTGTGTGGTGTAGTATATAGAGGATGTGTCAGCTCTTCTGTGTCGTGTAGTATATAGAGGATCTGCTCTCCTGTGTGGTGTAGTATATAGAGGATCTGTCAGCTCTCCTGTGTGGTGTAGTATATAGAGGATCTATCAGCTCTGCTGTGTGTTGCAGTATATAGAGGATCTGTCAGCTCTCCTGTGTGGTGTAGTATATAGAGGATGTGTCAGCTCTCCTGTGTGGTGTAGTATATAGAAGATCTGTCAGCTCTCCTGTGTGGTGTAGTATGTAGAGGATCTGTCAGCTCTGCTGTGTGGTGTAGTATATAGAGGATGTGTCAGCTCTCCTGTGTGGTGTAGTATATAGAGGATCTGTCAGCTCTCCTGTGTGGTGTAGT
The DNA here is from genome assembly GCF_046119375.1 of Phyllobates terribilis. Lineage (NCBI taxonomy): Eukaryota > Metazoa > Chordata > Amphibia > Anura > Dendrobatidae > Phyllobates > Phyllobates terribilis. Next base: position 12,349,664 of record NW_027362761.1, on the reverse strand, counting down.
ATATAGAGGATGAGTCAGCTCTCCTGTGTGGTGTAGTATATAGAGGATCTGTCAGCTCTCCTGTGTGGTGTAGTATATAGAGGATTTGTCAGCTCTCCTGTGTGGTGTAGTATATAGAGGATCTGTCAGCTCTCCTGTGTGGTGTAGTATATAGAGGATCTGTCAGCTCTCCTGTGTGGTGTAGTATATAGAGGATTTGTCAGCTCTCCTGTGTGGTGTAGTATATAGAGGATCTGTCAGCTCTCCTGTGTGGTGTAGTATATAGAGGATCTGTCAGCTCTCCTGTGTGGTGTAGTATATAGAGGATCTGTCAGCTCTCCTGTGTGGTGTAGTATATAGAGGATCTGTCAGCTCTCCTTTGTGGTGTAGTATATAGAGGATGAGCCAGCTCTCCTGTGTGGTGTAGTATATAGAGAATGTGTCAGCTCTCCTTTGTGGTGTAGTATATAGAGGATGTGTCGGCTCCCCTGTGTGGTGTAGTATATAGAGGATCTGTCAGTTCTCCTGTGTGGTGTAGTATATAGAGGATGTGTCAGCTCTCCTGTGTGGTGTAGTATATAGAGGATCTGCTCTCCTGTGTGGTGTAGTATATAGAGGATCTGTCAGCTCTCCTGTGTGGTGTTGTATATAGAGGATCTGTCAGCTCTCCTCTGTGGTGTAGTATATAGAGGATCTATCAGCTCTCCTGTGTGGTGTAGTATATAGAGGATGTGTCTGCTCCCCTGTGTGGTGTAGTATATAGAGGATGTGTCAGCTCTCCTGTGTGGTGTAGTATATAGAGGATGTGTCAGCTCTCCTGTGTGGTGTAGTATATAGAGGATGTGTCAGCTCTCCTCTGTGGTGTAGTATATAGAGGATCTATCAGCTCTCCTGTGTGGTGTAGTATATAGAGGATGCGTCAGCTCCCCTGTGTGGTGTAGTATATAGAGGATGTGTCAGCTCTCCTGTGTGGTGTAGTATATAGAGGATGTGTCAGCTCTCCTGTGTGGTGTAGTATATAGAGGATGTGTCAGCTCTCCTGTGTGGTGTAGTATATAGAGGATCTGTCAGCTCTCCTGTGTGGTGTAGTATATAGAGGATCTGTCAGCTCTCCTGTGTGGTGTAGTATATAGAGGATGTGTCAGCTCTCCTGTGTGGTGTAGTATATAGAGGATCTGTCAGCTCTCCTGTGTGGTGTTGTATATAGAGGATCTGTCAGCTCTCCTCTGTGGTGTAGTATATAGAGGATGAGCCAGCTCTCCTGTGTGGTGTAGTATATAGAGAATGTGTCAGCTCTCCTTTGTCGTGTAGTATATAGAGGATGTGTCGGCTCCCCTGTGTGGTGTAGTATATAGAGGATCTGTCAGTTCTCCTGTGTGGTGTAGTATATAGAGGATGTGTCAGCTCTCCTGTGTGGTGTAGTATATAGAGGATCTGTCAGCTCTCCTGTGTGGTGTAGTATATAGAGGATCTGTCAGCTCTCCTGTGTGGTGTAGTATATAGAGGATGTGTCAGCTCTCCTGTGTGGTGTAGTATATAGAGGATCTGTCAGCTATCCTGTGTGGTGTTGTATATAGAGGATCTGTCAGCTCTCCTCTGTGGTGTAGTATATAGAGGATGAGCCAGCTCTCCTGTGTGGTGTAGTATATAGAGAATGTGTCAGCTCTCCTTTGTGGTGTAGTATATAGAGGATGTGTCGGCTCCCCTGTGTGGTGTAGTATATAGAGGATCTGTCAGTTCTCCTGTGTGGTGTAGTATATAGAGGATGTGTCAGCTCTTCTGTGTCGTGTAGTATATAGAGGATCTGCTCTCCTGTGTGGTGTAGTATATAGAGGATCTGTCAGCTCTCCTGTGTGGTGTAGTATATAGAGGATCTATCAGCTCTGCTGTGTGTTGCAGTATATAGAGGATCTGTCAGCTCTCCTGTGTGGTGTAGTATATAGAGGATGTGTCAGCTCTCCTGTGTGGTGTAGTATATAGAAGATCTGTCAGCTCTCCTGTGTGGTGTAGTATGTAGAGGATCTGTCAGCTCTGCTGTGTGGTGTAGTATATAGAGGATGTGTCAGCTCTCCTGTGTGGTGTAGTATATAGAGGATCTGTCAGCTCTCCTGTGTGGTGTAGTATATAGAGGATTTGTCAGCTCTCCTGTGTGGTGTAGTATATAGAGGATCTGTCAGCTCTCCTGTGTGGTGTAGTATATAGAGGATGTGTCAGCTCTCCTGTGTGGTGTAGTATATAGAGGATCTGTCAGCTCTCCTGTGTGGTGTAGTATATAGAGGATGTGTCAGCTCTCCTGTGTGGTGTAGTATATAGAGGATGTGTCAGCTCTCCTGTGTGGTGTAGTATATAGAGGATCTGTCAGCTCTCCTGTGTGGTGTAGTATATAGAGGATTTGTCAGCTCTCCTGTGTGGTGTAGTATATAGAGGATCTGTCAGCTCTCCTGTGTGGTGTAGTATATAGAGGATCTATCAGCTCTCCTGTGTGGTGTAGTATATAGAGGATGTGTCAGCTCTCTTGTGTGGTGTAGTATATAGAGGATCTGTCAGCTGTCCTGTGTGGTGTAGTATATAGAGGATGTGTCAGCTCTCCTGTGTGGTGTAGTATATAGAGGATCTGTCAGCTCTCCTGTGTGGTGTAGTATATAGAGGATCTGTCAGCTGTCCTGTGTGGTGTAGTATATAGAGGATGTGTCAGCTCCCCTGTGTGGTGTAGTATATAGAGGATGTGTCAGCTCTCCTGTGTGGTGTAGTATATAGAGGATGTGTCAGCTCTCCTGTGTGGTGTAGTATATAGTGGATGTGTCAGCTCTCCTGTGTGGTGTAGTATATAGAGGATCTGTCAGCTCTCCTGTGTGGTGTAGTATATAGAGGATCTATCAGCTCTCCTATGTGGTGTAGTATATAGAGGATGAGCCAGCTCTCCTGTGTGGTGTAGTATATAGAGAATGTGTCAGCTCTCCTTTGTGGTGTAGTATATAGAGGATCTGTCAGCTCTCCTATGTGGTGTAGAATATAGAGGATGAGCCAGCTCTCCTGTGTGGTGTAGTATATAGAGAATGTGTCAGCTCTCCTTTGTGGTGTAGTATATAGAGGATCTGTCAGCTCTCCTATGTGGTGTAGTATATAGAGGATGAGCCAGCTCTCCTGTGTGGTGTAGTATATAGAGAATGTGTCAGCTCTCCTTTGTGGTGTAGTATATAGAGGATGTGTCGGCTCCCCTGTGTGGTGTAGTATATAGAGGATCTCTCAGTTCTCCTGTGTGGTGTAGTATATAGAGGATGTGTCAGCTCTCCTGTGTGGTGTAGTATATAGAGGATCTGTCAGCTCTCATGTGTGGTGTAGTATATAGAGGATCTATCAGCTCTCCTATGTGGTGTAGTATATAGAGGATGAGCCAGCTCTCCTGTGTGGTGTAGTATATAGAGAATGTGTCAGCTCTCCTTTGTGGTGTAGTATATAGAGGATCTGTCAGCTCTCCTATGTGGTGCAGTATATAGAGGATGAGCCAGCTCTCCTGTGTGGTGTAGTATATAGAGAATGTGTCAGCTCTCCTTTGTGGTGTAGTATATAGAGGATGTGTCGGCTCCCCTGTGTGGTGTAGTATATAGAGGATCTGTCAGTTCTCCTGTGTGGTGTAGTATATAGAGGATGTGTCAGCTCTCCTGTGTGGTGTAGTATATAGAGGATCTGCTCTCCTGTGTGGTGTAGTATATAGAGGATCTGTCAGCTCTCCTGTGTGGTGTAGTATATAGAGGATCTATCAGCTCTGCTGTGTGTTGTAGTATATAGAGGATCTGTCAGCTCTCCTGTGTGGTGTAGTATATAGAGGATGTGTCAGCTCTCCTGTGTGGTGTAGTATATAGAGGATCTGTCAGCTCTCCTGTGTGGTGTAGTATGTAGAGGATCTGTCAGCTCTGCTGTGTGGTGTAGTATATAGAGGATGTGTCAGCTCTCCTGTGTGGTGTAGTATATAGATGATGTGTCAGCTCTCCTGTGTGGTGTAGTATATAGAGGATGTGTCAGCTCTCCTGTGTGGTGTAGTATATAGAGGATGTGTCAGCTCTCCTGTGTGGTGTAGTATATAGAGGATCTGTCAGCTCTCCTGTGTGGTGTAGTATATAGAGGATCTATCAGCTCTGCTGTGTGTTGTAGTATATAGAGGATCTGTCAGCTCTCCTGTGTGGTGTAGTATATAGAGGATGTGTCAGCTCTCCTGTGTGGTGTAGTATATAGAGGATGTGTCAGCTCTCCTGTGTGGTGTAGTATGTAGAGGATCTGTCAGCTCTGCTGTGTGGTGTAGTATATAGAGGATGTGTCAGCTCTCCTGTGTGGTGTAGTATATAGAAGATCTGTCAGCTCTCCTGTGTGGTGTAGTATGTAGAGGATCTGTCAGCTCTGCTGTGTGGTGTAGTATATAGAGGATCTATCAGCTCTCCTGTGTGGTGTAGTATATAGAGGATCTGTCAGCTCTCCTGTGTGGTGTAGTATATAGAGGATGTGTCAGCTCTCCTGTGTGGTGTTGTATATAGAGGATGTGTCAGCTCTCCTGTGTGGTGTAGTATATAGAGGATCTATCAGCTCTCCTGTGTGGTGTAGTATATAGAGGATGTGTCAGCTCCCCTGTGTGGTGTAGTATATAGAGGATGTGTCAGCTCTCCTGTGTGGTGTAGTATATAGAGAATGTGTCAGCTCTCCTTTGTGGTGTAGTATATAGAGGATGTGTCGGCTCCCCTGTGTGGTGTAGTATATAGAGGATCTGTCAGTTCTCCTGTGTGGTGTAGTATATAGAGGATGTGTCAGCTCTCCTGTGTGGTGTAGTATATAGAGGATCTGCTCTCCTGTGTGGTGTAGTATATAGAGGATGTGTCAGCTCTGCTGTGTGGTGTAGTATATAGAGGATCTATCAGCTCTCCTGTGTGGTGTAGTATATAGAGGATCTGTCAGCTCTCCTGTGTGGTGTAGTATGTAGAGGATCTGTCAGCTCTGCTGTGTGTTGTAGTATATAGAGGATCTGTCAGCTCTCCTGTGTGGTGTAGTATATAGAGGATGTGTCAGCTCTGCTGTGTGTTGTAGTATATAGAGGATCTGTCAGCTCTCCTGTGTGGTGTAGTATATAGAGGATGTGTCAGCTCTCCTGTGTGGTGTAGTATTTAGAAGATCTGTCAGCTCTCCTGTGTGGTGTAGTATGTAGAGGATCTGTCAGCTCTGCTGTGTGGTGTAGTATATAGAGGATCTGTCAGCTCTCCTGTGTGGTGTAGTATATAGAGGATCTGTCAGCTCTCCTGTGTGGTGTAGTATATAGAGGATGTGTCAGCTCTCCTGTGTGGTGTAGTATATAGAAGATCTGTCAGCTCTCCTGTGTGGTGTAGTATGTAGAGGATCTGTCAGCTCTCCTCTGTGGTGTAGAATATAGAGGATCTATCAGCTCTCCTGTGTGGTGTAGTATATAGAGGATGTGTCAGCTCTCCTGTGTGGTGTAGTATATAGAGGATGTGTCAGCTCCCCTGTGTGGTGTAGTATATAGAGGATGTGTCAGCTCTCCTGTGTGGTGTAGTATATAGAGGATGTGTCAGCTCTCCTGTGTGGTGTAGTATATAGAGGATGTGTCAGCTCTCCTGTGTGGTGTAGTATATAGAGGATCTGTCAGCTCTCCTGTGTGGTGTAGTATATAGAGGATCTGTCAGCTCTCCTGTGTGGTGTTGTATATAGAGGATCTGTCAGCTCTCCTCTGTGGTGTAGTATATAGAGGATGAGCCAGCTCTCCTGTGTGGTGTAGTATATAGAGGATCTATCAGCTCTGCTGTGTGTTGTAGTATATAGAGGATCTGTCAGCTCTCCTGTGTGGTGTAGTATATAGAGGATGTGTCAGCTCTCCTGTGTGGTGTAGTATATAGAAGATCTGTCAGCTCTCCTGTGTGGTGTAGTATATAGAGGATGTGTCAGCTCTCCTTTGTGGTGTAGTATATAGAGTATGTGTCAGCTCTCCTGTGTGGTGTAGTATATAGAGGATCTGTCAGCTCTCCTATGTGGTGTAGTATATAGAGGATGAGCCAGCTCTCCTGTGTGGTGTAGTATATAGAGAATGTGTCAGCTCTCCTTTGTGGTGTAGTATATAGAGGATGTGTCGGCTCCTCTGTGTGGTGTAGTATATAGAGGATCTGTCAGTTCTCCTGTGTGGTGTAGTATATAGAGGATGTGTCAGCTCTCCTGTGTGGTGTAGTATATAGAGGATCTGCTCTCCTGTGTGGTGTAGTATATAGAGGATCTGTCAGCTCTCCTGTGTGGTGTAGTATATAGAGGATCTATCAGCTCTGCTGTGTGTTGTAGTATATAGAGGATCTGTCAGCTCTCCTGTGTGGTGTAGTATATAGAGGATGTGTCAGCTCTCCTGTGTGGTGTAGTATATAGAAGATCTGTCAGCTCTCCTGTGTGGTGTAGTATGTAGAGGATCTGTCATCTCTCCTCTGTGGTGTAGAATATAGAGGATCTATCAGCTCTCCTGTGTGGTGTAGTATATAGAGGATGTGTCAGCTCCCCTGTGTGGTGTAGTATATAGAGGATGTGTCAGCTCTCCTGTGTGGTGTAGTATATAGAGGATGTGTCAGCTCTCCTGTGTGGTGTAGTATATAGAGGATGTGTCAGCTCTCCTGTGTGGTGTAGTATATAGAGGATCTGTCAGCTCTCCTGTGTGGTGTAGTATATAGAGGATCTGTCAGCTCTCCTGTGTGGTGTAGTATATAGAGGATGTGTCAGCTCTCCTGTGTGGTGTAGTATATAGAGGATCTGTCAGCTCTCCTGTGTGGTGTTGTATATAGAGGATCTGTCAGCTCTCCTCTGTGGTGTAGTATATAGAGGATGAGCCAGCTCTCCTGTGTGGTGTAGTATAGAGAATGTGTCAGCTCTCCTTTGTGGTGTAGTATATAGAGGATGTGTCGGCTCCCCTGTGTGGTGTAGTATATAGAGGATCTGTCAGTTCTCCTGTGTGGTGTAGTATATAGAGGATGTGTCAGCTCTCCTGTGTGGTGTAGTATATAGAGGATCTGCTCTCCTGTGTGGTGTAGTATATAGAGGATCTGTCAGCTCTCCTGTGTGGTGTAGTATATAGAGGATCTATCAGCTCTGCTGTGTGTTGTAGTATATAGAGGATCTGTCAGCTCTCCTGTGTGGTGTAGTATATAGAGGATGTGTCAGCTCTCCTGTGTGGTGTAGTATATAGAAGATCTGTCAACTCTCCTGTGTGGTGTAGTATGTAGAGGATCTGTCAGCTCTGCTGTGTGGTGTAGTATATAGAGGATGTGTCAGCTCTCCTGTGTGGTGTAGTATATAGAGGATCTGTCAGCTCTCCTGTGTGGTGTAGTATATAGAGGATTTGTCAGCTCTCCTGTGTGGTGTAGTATATAGAGGATCTGTCAGCTCTCCTGTGTGGTGTAGTATATAGAGGATGTGTCAGCTCTCCTGTGTGGTGTAGTATATAGAGGATGTGTCAGCTCTCCTGTGTGGTGTAGTATATAGAGGATGTGTCAGCTCTCCTGTGTGGTGTAGTATATAGAGGATGTGTCAGCTCTCCTGTGTGGTGTAGTATATAGAGGATCTGTCAGCTCTCCTGTGTGGTGTAGTATATAGAGGATCTGTCAGCTCTCCTGTGTGGTGTAGTATATAGAGGATGTGTCAGCTCTCCTCTGTGGTGTAGTATATAGAGGATGTGTCAGCTCCCCTGTGTGGTGTAGTATATAGAGGATGTGTCAGCTCTCCTGTGTGGTGTAGTATATAGAGGATGAGCCAGCTCTCCTGTGTGGTGTAGTATATAGAGGATGTGTCAGCTCTCCTGTGTGGTGTAGTATATAGAGGATGTGTCAGCTCTCCTGTGTGGTGTAGTATATAGAGGATGTGTCAGCTCTCCTGTGTGGTGTAGTATATAGAGGATCTGTCAGCTCTCCTATGTGGTGTAGTATATAGAGGATGAGCCAGCTCTCCTGTGTGGTGTAGTATATAGAGAATGTTTCAGCTCTCCTTTGTGGTGTAGTATATAGAGGATCTGTCAGCTCTCCTATGTGGTGTAGTATATAGAGGATGAGCCAGCTCTCCTGTGTGGTGTAGTATATAGAGAATGTGTCAGCTATCCTTTGTGGTGTAGTATATAGAGGATGTGTCGGCTCCCCTGTGTGGTGTAGTATATAGAGGATCTGTCAGTTCTCCTGTGTGGTGTAGTATATAGAGGATGTGTCAGCTCTCCTGTGTGGTGTAGTATATAGAGGATCTGCTCTCCTGTGTGGTGTAGTATATAGAGGATCTGTCAGCTCTCCTGTGTGGTGTAGTATATAGAGGATCTATCAGCTCTGCTGTGTGTTGTAGTATTTAGAGGATCTGTCAGCTCTCCTGTGTGGTGTAGTATATAGAGGATCTGTCAGCTCTCCTGTGTGGTGTAGTATATAGAGGATGTGTCAGCTCTCCTGTGTGATGTAGTATATAGAGGATCTGTCGGCTCTCCTGTGTGGTGTAGTATATAGAGGATGTGTCAGCTCTCCTGTGTGGTGTAGTATATAGAGGATGTGTCAGCTCTCCTGTGTGGTGTAGTATATAGAGGATCTGTCAGCTCTCCTGTGTGGTGTAGTATGTAGAGGATCTGTCAGCTCTGCTGTGTGGTGTAGTATATAGAGGATGTGTCAGCTCTCCTGTGTGGTGTAGTATATAGAGGATGTGTCAGCTCTCCTGTGTGGTGTAGTATATAGAGGATGTGTCAGCTATCCTGTGTGGTGTAGTATGTAGAGGATCTGTCAGCTCTGCTGTGTGGTGTAGTATATAGAGGATGTGTCAGCTCTCCTGTGTGGTGTAGTATATAGAGGATGTGTCAGCTCTCCTGTGTGGTGTAGTATATAGAGGATGTGTCAGCTCTCCTGTGTGGTGTAGTATATAGAGGATGTGTCAGCTCTCCTGTGTGGTGTAGTATATAGAGGATGTGTCAGCTCTCCTGTGTGGTGTAGTATATAGAGGATCTGTCAGCTCTCCTGTGTGGTGTAGTATATAGAGGATCTGTCAGCTCTCCTGTGTGGTGTAGTATATAGAGGATGTGTCAGCTCTCCTCTGTGGTGTAGTATATAGAGGATGTGTCAGCTCCCCTGTGTGGTGTAGTATATAGAGGATGTGTCAGCTCTCCTGTGTGGTGTAGTATATAGAGGATGAGCCAGCTCTCCTGTGTGGTGTAGTATATAGAGGATGTGTCAGCTCTCCTGTGTGGTGTAGTATATAGAGGATGTGTCAGCTCTCCTGTGTGGTGTAGTATATAGAGGATGTGTCAGCTCTCCTGTGTGGTGTAGTATATAGAGGATCTGTCAGCTCTCCTATGTGGTGTAGTATATAGAGGATGAGCCAGCTCTCCTGTGTGGTGTAGTATATAGAGAATGTTTCAGCTCTCCTTTGTGGTGTAGTATATAGAGGATCTGTCAGCTCTCCTATGTGGTGTAGTATATAGAGGATGAGCCAGCTCTCCTGTGTGGTGTAGTATATAGAGAATGTGTCAGCTATCCTTTGTGGTGTAGTATATAGAGGATGTGTCGGCTCCCCTGTGTGGTGTAGTATATAGAGGATCTGTCAGTTCTCCTGTGTGGTGTAGTATATAGAGGATGTGTCAGCTCTCCTGTGTGGTGTAGTATATAGAGGATCTGCTCTCCTGTGTGGTGTAGTATATAGAGGATCTGTCAGCTCTCCTGTGTGGTGTAGTATATAGAGGATCTATCAGCTCTGCTGTGTGTTGTAGTATTTAGAGGATCTGTCAGCTCTCCTGTGTGGTGTAGTATATAGAGGATCTGTCAGCTCTCCTGTGTGGTGTAGTATATAGAGGATGTGTCAGCTCTCCTGTGTGATGTAGTATATAGAGGATCTGTCGGCTCTCCTGTGTGGTGTAGTATATAGAGGATGTGTCAGCTCTCCTGTGTGGTGTAGTATATAGAGGATGTGTCAGCTCTCCTGTGTGGTGTAGTATATAGAGGATCTGTCAGCTCTCCTGTGTGGTGTAGTATGTAGAGGATCTGTCAGCTCTGCTGTGTGGTGTAGTATATAGAGGATGTGTCAGCTCTCCTGTGTGGTGTAGTATATAGAGGATGTGTCAGCTCTCCTGTGTGGTGTAGTATATAGAGGATGTGTCAGCTATCCTGTGTGGTGTAGTATGTAGAGGATCTGTCAGCTCTGCTGTGTGGTGTAGTATATAGAGGATGTGTCAGCTCTCCTGTGTGGTGTAGTATATAGAGGATGTGTCAGCTCTCCTGTGTGGTGTAGTATATAGAGGATGTGTCAGCTCTCCTGTGTGGTGTAGTATATAGAGGATGTGTCAGCTCTCCTGTGTGGTGTAGTATATAGAGGATCTGTCAGCTCTCCTGTGTGGTGTAGTATATAGAGGATCTATCAGCTCTGCTGTGTGTTGTAGTATATAGAGGATCTGTCAGCTCTCCTGTGTGGTGTAGTATATAGAGGATGTGTCAGCTCTCCTGTGTGGTGTAGTATTTAGAAGATCTGTCAGCTCTCCTGTGTGGTGTAGTATGTAGAGGATCTGTCAGCTCTGCTGTGTGGTGTAGTATATAGAGGATGTGTCAGCTCTCCTGTGTGGTGTAGTATATAGAGGATCTGTCAGCTCTCCTGTGTGGTGTAGTATATAGAGGATTTGTCAGCTCTCCCGTGTGGTGTATATAGAGGATGTGTCAGCTCTCCTGTGTGGTGTAGTATATAGAGGATCTGTCAGCTCTCCTGTGTGGTGTAGTATATAGAGGATCTATCAGCTCTCCTGTGTGGTGTAGTATATAGAGGATGTGTCAGCTCCCCTGTGTGGTGTAGTATGTAGAGGATCTGTCAGCTCTCCTGTGTGGTGTAGTATATAGAGGATGTGTCAGCTCTCCTGTTTGGTGTAGTATATAGAGGATGTGTCAGCTCTCCTGTGTGGTGTAGTATATAGAGGATGTGTCAGCTCTCCTGTGTGGTGTAGTATATAGAGGATCTGTCAGCTCTCCTGTGTGGTGTAGTATATAGAGGATCTGTCAGCTCTCCTGTGTGGTGTAGTATATAGAGGATCTATCAGCTCTCCTATGTGGTGTAGTATATAGAGGATGAGCCAGCTCTCCTGTGTGGTGTAGTATATAGAGAATGTGTCAGCTCTCCTTTGTGGTGTAGTATATAGAGGATCTGTCAGCTCTCCTATGTGGTGTAGTATATAGAGGATGAGCCAGCTCTCCTGTGTGGTGTAGTATATAGAGAATGTGTCAGCTCTCCTTTGTGGTGTAGTATATAGAGGATGTGTCGGCTCCCCTGTGTGGTGTAGTATATAGAGGATCTGTCAGTTCTCCTGTGTGGTGTAGTATATAGAGGATGTGTCAGCTCTCCTGTGTGGTGTAGTATATAGAGGATCTGCTCTCCTGTGTGGTGTAGTATATAGAGGATCTGTCAGCTCTCCTGTGTGGTGTAGTATGTAGAGGATCTGTCAGCTCTGCTGTGTGGTGTAGTATATAGAGGATGTGTCAGCTCTCCTGTGTGGTGTAGTATATAGAGGATGTGTCAGCTCTCCTGTGTGGTGTAGTATGTAGAGGATCTGTCAGCTCTGCTGTGTGGTGTAGTTTATAGAGGATGTGTCAGCTCTCCTGTGTGGTGTAGTATATAGAGGATGTGTCAGCTCTCCTGTGTGGTGTATATAGAGGATGTGTCAGCTCTCCTGTGTGGTGTAGTATATAGAGGATCTGTCAGCTCTCCTGTGTGGTGTAGTATATAGAGGATGTGTCAGCTCTCCTCTGTGGTGTTGTATATAGAGGATGTGTCAGCTCTCCTGTGTGGTGTAGTATATAGAGGATGTGTCAGCTCTCCTGTGTGGTGTAGTATATAGAGGATGTGTCAGCTCTCCTGTGTGGTGTAGTATATAGAGGATGTGTCAGCTCTCCTGTGTGGTGTAGTATATAGAGGATCTGTCAGCTCTCCTGTGTGGTGTAGTATATAGAGGATCTATCAGCTCTGCTGTGTGTTGTAGTATATAGAGGATCTGTCAGCTCTCCTGTGTGGTGTAGTATATAGAGGATGTGTCAGCTCTCCTGTGTGGTGTAGTATATAGAAGATCTGTCAGCTCTCCTGTGTGGTGTAGTATGTAGAGGATCTGTCAGCTCTGCTGTGTGGTGTAGTATATAGAGGATGTGTCAGCTCTCCTGTGTGGTGTAGTATATAGAGGATCTGTCAGCTCTCCTGTGTGGTGTAGTATATAGAGGATTTGTCAGCTCTCCTGTGTGGTGTAGTATATAGAGGATCTGTCAGCTCTCCTGTGTGGTGTAGTATATAGAGGATGTGTCAGCTCTCCTGTGTGGTGTAGTATATAGAGGATGTGTCGGCTCCCCTGTGTGGTGTAGTATATAGAGGATCTGTCAGCTCTCCTGTGTGGTGTAGTGTATAGAGGATCTGTCAGCTCTCCTGTGTGGTGTAGTATATAGAGGATCTGTCAGCTCTCCTGTGTGGTGTAGTATATAGAGGATGTGTCAGCTCTCCTGTGTGGTGTAGTATATAGAGGATGTGTCAGCTCTCCTGTGTGGTGTAGTATATAGAGGATCTGTCAGCTCTCCTGTGTGGTGTAGTATATAGAGGATTTGTCAGCTCTCCTGTGTGGTGTAGTATATAGAGGATCTGTCAGCTCTCCTGTGTGGTGTAGTATATAGAGGATCTATCAGCTCTCCTGTGTGGTGTAGTATATAGAGGATGTGTCAGCTCCCCTGTGTGGTGTAGTATATAGAGGATGTGTCAGCTCTCCTGTGTGGTGTAGTATATAGAGGATGTGTCAGCTCTCCTGTGTGGTGTAGTATATAGAGGATGTGTCAGCTCTCCTGTGTGGTGTAGTATATAGAGGATGTGTCAGCTCTCCTGTGTGGTGTAGTATATAGAGGATGTGTCAGCTCTCCTGTGTGGTGTAGTATATAGAGGATGTGTCAGCTCTCCTGTGTGGTGTAGTATATAGAGGATCTGTCAGCTCTCCTGTGTGGTGTAGTATATAGAGGATTTGTCAGCTCTCCTGTGTGGTGTAGTATATAGAGGATCTGTCAGCTCTCCTGTGTGGTGTAGTATATAGAGGATCTATCAGCTCTCCTGTGTGGTGTAGTATATAGAGGATGTGTCAGCTCCCCTGTGTGGTGTAGTATATAGAGGATGTGTCAGCTCTCCTGTGTGGTGTAGTATATAGAGGATGTGTCAGCTCTCCTGTGTGGTGTAGTATATAGAGGATGTGTCAGCTCTCCTGTGTGGTGTAGTATATAGAGGATCTGTCAGCTCTCCTGTGTGGTGTAGTATATAGAGGATCTATCAGCTCTCCTATGTGGTGTAGTATATAGAGGATGAGCCAGCTCTCCTGTGTGGTGCAGTATATAGAGAATGTGTCAGCTCTCCTTTGTGGTGTAGTATATAGAGGATCTGTCAGCTCTCCTATGTGGTGTAGTATATAAAGGATGAGCCAGCTCTCCTGTGTGGTGTAGTATATAGAGAATGTGTCAGCTCTCCTTTGTGGTGTAGTATATAGAGGATCTGTCAGCTCTCCTGTGTGGTGTAGTATATAGAGGATGTGTCGGCTCCCCTGTGTGGTGTAGTATATAGAGGATCTGTCAGTTCTCCTGTGTGGTGTAGTATATAGAGGATGTGTCAGCTCTCCTGTGTGGTGTAGTATATAGAGGATCTGCTCTCCTGTGTGGTGTAGTATACAGAGGATCTGTCAGCTCTCCTGTGTGGTGTAGTATATAGAGGATCTATCAGCTCTGCTGTGTGTTGTAGTATATAGAGGATCTGTCAGCTCTCCTGTGTGGTGTAGTATATAGAGGATGTGTCAGCTCTCCTGTGTGGTGTAGTATATAGAGGATGAGCCAGCTCTCCTGTGTGGTGTAGTATATAGAGAATGTGTCAGCTCTCCTTTGTGGTGTAGTATATAGAGGATCTGTCAGCTCTCCTATGTGGTGTAGTATATAGAGGATGAGCCAGCTCTCCTGTGTGGTGTAGTATATAGAGAATGTGTCAGCTCTCCTTTGTGGTGTAGTATATAGAGGATGTGTCGGCTCCCCTGTGTGGTGTAGTATATAGAGGATCTGTCAGTTCTCCTGTGTGGTGTAGTATATAGAGGATGTGTCAGCTCTCCTGTGTGGTGTAGTATATAGAGGATCTGCTCTCCTGTGTGGTGTAGTATATAGAGGATCTGTCAGCTCTCCTGTGTGGTGTAGTATATAGAGGATCTATCAGCTCTGCTGTGTGTTGTAGTATATAGAGGATCTGTCAGCTCTCCTGTGTGGTGTAGTATATAGAGGATGTGTCAGCTCTCCTGTGTGGTGTAGTATATAGAAGATCTGTCAGCTCTCCTGTGTGGTGTAGTATGTAGAGGATCTGTCAGCTCTCCTCTGTGGTGTAGTATATAGAGGATCTATCAGCTCTCCTGTGTGGTGTAGTATATAGAGGATGTGTCAGCTCCCCTGTGTGGTGTAGTATATAGAGGATGTGTCAGCTCTCCTGTGTGGTGTAGTATATAGAGGATGTGTCAGCTCTCCTGTGTGGTGTAGTATATAGAGGATGTGTCAGCTCTCCTGTGTGGTGTAGTATATAGAGGATCTGTCAGCTCTCCTGTGTGGTGTAGTATATAGAGGATCTGTCAGCTCTCCTGTGTGGTGTAGTATATAGAGGATGTGTCAGCTCTCCTGTGTGGTGTAGTATATAGAGGATCTGTCAGCTCTCCTGTGTGGTGTTGTATATAGAGGATCTGTCAGCTCTCCTCTGTGGTGTAGTATATAGAGGATGAGCCAGCTCTCCTGTGTGGTGTAGTATATAGAGATTGTGTCAGCTCTCCTTTGTGGTGTAGTATATAGAGGATGTGTCGGCTCCCCTGTGTGGTGTAGTATATAGAGGATCTGTCAGTTCTCCTGTGTGGTGTAGTATATAGAGGATGTGTCAGCTCTCCTGTGTGGTGTAGTATATAGAGGATCTGCTCTCCTGTGTGGTGTAGTATATAGAGGATCTGTCAGCTCTCCTGTGTGGTGTAGTATATAGAGGATCTATCAGCTCTGCTGTGTGTTGTAGTATATAGAGGATCTGTCAGCTCTCCTGTGTGGTGTAGTATATAGAGGATCTGTCAGCTCTCCTGTGTGGTGTAGTATGTAGAGGATCTGTCAGCTCTGCTGTGTGGTGTAGTATAGAGGATGTGTCAGCTCTCCTGTGTGGTGTAATATATAGAGGATCTCCCGGCTCTTCTCTGTGGTGTAGTATATAGAGGATGTGTCAGCTCTCCTGTGTGGTGTAGTATATAGAGGATCTGTCAGCTCTCCTGTGTGGTGTAGTATATAGAGGATCTGCCAGCTCTCCTGTGTGGTGTAGTATATAGAGGATGTGTCAGCTCTCCTGTGTGGTGTAGTATATAGAAGATCTGTCAGCTCTCCTGTGTGGTGTAGTATGTAGAGGATCTGTCAGCTCTGCTGTGTGGTGTAGTATAGAGGATGTGTCAGCTCTCCTGTGTGGTGTAGTATATAGAGGATCTGTCAGCTCTCCTGTGTGGTGTAGTATATAGAGGATTTGTCAGCTCTCCTGTGTGGTGTAGTATATAGAGGATCTGTCAGCTCTCCTGTGTGGTGTAGTATATAGAGGATGTGTCAGCTCTCCTGTGTGGTGTAGTATATAGAGGATCTGTCAGCTCTCCTGTGTGGTGTAGTATATAGAGGATGTGTCAGCTCTCCTGTGTGGTGTAGTATATAGAGGATGTGTCAGCTCTCCTGTGTGGTGTAGTATATAGAGGATCTGTCAGCTCTCCTGTGTGGTGTAGTATATAGAGGATTTGTCAGCTCTCCTGTGTGGTGTAGTATATAGAGGATCTGTCAGCTCTCCTGTGTGGTGTAGTATATAGAGGATCTATCAGCTCTCCTGTGTGGTGTAGTATATAGAGGATGTGTCAGCTCCCCTGTGTGGTGTAGTATATAGAGGATGTGTCAGCTCTCCTGTGTGGTGTAGTATATAGAGGATGTGTCAGCTCTCCTGTGTGGTGTAGTATATAGAGGATGTGTCAGCTCTCCTGTGTGGTGTAGTATATAGAGGATCTGTCGGCTCTCCTGTGTGGTGTAGTATATAGAGGATCTATCAGCTCTCCTATGTGGTGTAGTATATAGAGGATGAGCCAGCTCTCCTGTGTGGTGTAGTATATAGAGAATGTGTCAGCTCTCCTTTGTGGTGTAGTATATAGAGGATCTGTCAGCTCTCCTATGTGGTGTAGTATATAGAGGATGAGCCAGCTCTCCTGTGTGGTGTAGTATATAGAGAATGTGTCAGCTCTCCTTTGTGGTGTAGTATATAGAGGATGTGTCAGCTCTCCTGTGTGGTGTAGTATATAGAGGATCTGTCAGCTCTCCTGTGTGGTGTAGTATATAGAGGATCTGTCAGCTCTCCTGTGTGGTGTAGTATATAGAGGATGTGTCAGCTCTCCTGTGTGGTGTAGTATATAGAAGATCTGTCAGCTCTCCTGTGTGGTGTAGTATGTAGAGGATCTGTCAGCTCTCCTCTGTGGTGTAGAATATAGAGGATCTATCAGCTCTCCTGTGTGGTGTAGTATATAGAGGATGTGTCAGCTCTCCTGTGTGGTGTAGTATATAGAGGATGTGTCAGCTCCCCTGTGTGGTGTAGTATATAGAGGATGTGTCAGCTCTCCTGTGTGGTGTAGTATATAGAGGATGTGTCAGCTCTCCTGTGTGGTGTAGTATATAGAGGATGTGTCAGCTCTCCTGTGTGGTGTAGTATATAGAGGATCTGTCAGCTCTCCTGTGTGGTGTAGTATATAGAGGATGTGTCAGCTCTCCTGTGTGGTGTAGTATATAGAGGATGTGTCAGCTCTCCTGTGTGGTGTAGTATATAGAGGATGTGTCAGCTCTCCTGTGTGGTGTAGTATATAGAGGATCTGTCAGCTCTCCTGTGTGGTGTAGTATATAGAGGATCTATCAGCTCTGCTGTGTGTTGTAGTATATAGAGGATCTGTCAGCTCTCCTGTGTGGTGTAGTATATAGAGGATGTGTCAGCTCTCCTGTGTGGTGTAGTATTTAGAAGATCTGTCAGCTCTCCTGTGTGGTGTAGTATGTAGAGGATCTGTCAGCTCTGCTGTGTGGTGTAGTATATAGAGGATGTGTCAGCTCTCCTGTGTGGTGTAGTATATAGAGGATCTGTCAGCTCTCCTGTGTGGTGTAGTATATAGAGGATCTGTCAGCTCTCCTGTGTGGTGTTGTATATAGAGGATCTGTCAGCTCTCCTCTGTGGTGTAGTATATAGAGGATGAGCCAGCTCTCCTGTGTGGTGTAGTATATAGAGGATCTATCAGCTCTGCTGTGTGTTGTAGTATATAGAGGATCTGTCAGCTCTCCTGTGTGGTGTAGTATATAGAGGATGTGTCAGCTCTCCTGTGTGGTGTAGTATATAGAAGATCTGTCAGCTCTCCTGTGTGGTGTAGTATATAGAGGATGTGTCAGCTCTCCTTTGTGGTGTAGTATATAGAGTATGTGTCAGCTCTCCTGTGTGGTGTAGTATATAGAGGATCTGTCAGCTCTCCTATGTGGTGTAGTATATAGAGGATGAGCCAGCTCTCCTGTGTGGTGTAGTATATAGAGAATGTGTCAGCTCTCCTTTGTGGTGTAGTATATAGAGGATGTGTCGGCTCCTCTGTGTGGTGTAGTATATAGAGGATCTGTCAGTTCTCCTGTGTGGTGTAGTATATAGAGGATGTGTCAGCTCTCCTGTGTGGTGTAGTATATAGAGGATCTGCTCTCCTGTGTGGTGTAGTATATAGAGGATCTGTCAGCTCTCCTGTGTGGTGTAGTATATAGAGGATCTATCAGCTCTGCTGTGTGTTGTAGTATATAGAGGATCTGTCAGCTCTCCTGTGTGGTGTAGTATATAGAGGATGTGTCAGCTCTCCTGTGTGGTGTAGTATATAGAAGATCTGTCAGCTCTCCTGTGTGGTGTAGTATGTAGAGGATCTGTCAGCTCTCCTCTGTGGTGTAGAATATAGAGGATCTATCAGCTCTCCTGTGTGGTGTAGTATATAGAGGATGTGTCAGCTCCCCTGTGTGGTGTAGTATATAGAGGATGTGTCAGCTCTCCTGTGTGGTGTAGTATATAGAGGATGTGTCAGCTCTCCTGTGTGGTGTAGTATATAGAGGATGTGTCAGCTCTCCTGTGTGGTGTAGTATATAGAGGATCTGTCAGCTCTCCTGTGTGGTGTAGTATATAGAGGATCTGTCAGCTCTCCTGTGTGGTGTAGTATATAGAGGATGTGTCAGCTCTCCTGTGTGGTGTAGTATATAGAGGATCTGTCAGCTCTCCTGTGTGGTGTTGTATATAGAGGATCTGTCATCTCTCCTCTGTGGTGTAGTATATAGAGGATGAGCCAGCTCTCCTGTGTGGTGTAGTATATAGAGAATGTGTCAGCTCTCCTTTGTGGTGTAGTATATAGAGGATGTGTCGGCTCCCCTGTGTGGTGTAGTATATAGAGGATCTGTCAGTTCTCCTGTGTGGTGTAGTATATAGAGGATGTGTCAGCTCTCCTGTGTGGTGTAGTATATAGAGGATCTGCTCTCCTGTGTGGTGTAGTATATAGAGGATCTGTCAGCTCTCCTGTGTGGTGTAGTATATAGAGGATCTATCAGCTCTGCTGTGTGTTGTAGTATATAGAGGATCTGTCAGCTCTCCTGTGTGGTGTAGTATATAGAGGATGTGTCAGCTCTCCTGTGTGGTGTAGTATATAGAAGATCTGTCAACTCTCCTGTGTGGTGTAGTATGTAGAGGATCTGTCAGCTCTGCTGTGTGGTGTAGTATATAGAGGATGTGTCAGCTCTCCTGTGTGGTGTAGTATATAGAGGATCTGTCAGCTCTCCTGTGTGGTGTAGTATATAGAGGATTTGTCAGCTCTCCTGTGTGGTGTAGTATATAGAGGATCTGTCAGCTCTCCTGTGTGGTGTAGTATATAGAGGATGTGTCAGCTCTCCTGTGTGGTGTAGTATATAGAGGATGTGTCAGCTCTCCTGTGTGGTGTAGTATATAGAGGATGTGTCAGCTCTCCTGTGTGGTGTAGTATATAGAGGATGTGTCAGCTCTCCTGTGTGGTGTAGTATATAGAGGATCTGTCAGCTCTCCTGTGTGGTGTAGTATATAGAGGATTTGTCAGCTCTTCTGTGTGGTGTAGTATATAGAGGATCTGTCAGCTCTCCTGTGTGGTGTAGTATATAGAGGATCTATCAGCTCTCCTGTGTGGTGTAGTATATAGAGGATGTGTCAGCTCTCCTGTGTGGTGTAGTATATAGAGGATGTGTCAGCTCTCCTCTGTGGTGTAGTATATAGAGGATGTGTCAGCTCCCCTGTGTGGTGTAGTATATAGAGGATGTGTCAGCTCTCCTGTGTGGTGTAGTATATAGAGGATGAGCCAGCTCTCCTGTGTGGTGTAGTATATAGAGGATGTGTCAGCTCTCCTGTGTGGTGTAGTATATAGAGGATGTGTCAGCTCTCCTGTGTGGTGTAGTATATAGAGGATGTGTCAGCTCTCCTGTGTGGTGTAGTATATAGAGGATCTGTCAGCTCTCCTATGTGGTGTAGTATATAGAGGATGAGCCAGCTCTCCTGTGTGGTGTAGTATATAGAGAATGTTTCAGCTCTCCTTTGTGGTGTAGTATATAGAGGATCTGTCAGCTCTCCTATGTGGTGTAGTATATAGAGGATGAGCCAGCTCCCCTGTGTGGTGTAGTATATAGAGGATCTGTCAGTTCTCCTGTGTGGTGTAGTATATAGAGGATGTGTCAGCTCTCCTGTGTGGTGTAGTATATAGAGGATCTGCTCTCCTGTGTGGTGTAGTATATAGAGGATCTGTCAGCTCTCCTGTGTGGTGTAGTATATAGAGGATCTATCAGCTCTGCTGTGTGTTGTAGTATTTAGAGGATCTGTCAGCTCTCCTGTGTGGTGTAGTATATAGAGGATCTGTCAGCTCTCCTGTGTGGTGTAGTATATAGAGGATGTGTCAGCTCTCCTGTGTGATGTAGTATATAGAGGATCTGTCGGCTCTCCTGTGTGGTGTAGTATATAGAGGATGTGTCAGCTCTCCTGTGTGGTGTAGTATATAGAGGATGTGTCAGCTCTCCTGTGTGGTGTAGTATATAGAGGATCTGTCAGCTCTCCTGTGTGGTGTAGTATGTAGAGGATCTGTCAGCTCTGCTGTGTGGTGTAGTATATAGAGGATGTGTCAGCTCTCCTGTGTGGTGTAGTATATAGAGGATGTGTCAGCTCTCCTGTGTGGTGTAGTATATAGAGGATGTGTCAGCTATCCTGTGTGGTGTAGTATGTAGAGGATCTGTCAGCTCTGCTGTGTGGTGTAGTATATAGAGGATGTGTCAGCTCTCCTGTGTGGTGTAGTATATAGAGGATGTGTCAGCTCTCCTGTGTGGTGTAGTATATAGAGGATGTGTCAGCTCTCCTGTGTGGTGTAGTATATAGAGGATGTGTCAGCTCTCCTGTGTGGTGTAGTATATAGAGGATCTGTCAGCTCTCCTGTGTGGTGTAGTATATAGAGGATCTATCAGCTCAGCTGTGTGTTGTAGTATATAGAGGATCTGTCAGCTCTCCTGTGTGGTGTAGTATATAGAGGATGTGTCAGCTCTCCTGTGTGGTGTAGTATTTAGAAGATCTGTCAGCTCTCCTGTGTGGTGTAGTATGTAGAGGATCTGTCAGCTCTGCTGTGTGGTGTAGTATATAGAGGATGTGTCAGCTCTCCTGTGTGGTGTAGTATATAGAGGATCTGTCAGCTCTCCTGTGTGGTGTAGTATATAGAGGATTTGTCAGCTCTCCTGTGTGGTGTATATAGAGGATGTGTCAGCTCTCCTGTGTGGTGTAGTATATAGAGGATCTGTCAGCTCTCCTGTGTGGTGTAGTATATAGAGGATCTATCAGCTCTCCTGTGTGGTGTAGTATATAGAGGATGTGTCAGCTCCCCTGTGTGGTGTAGTATGTAGAGGATCTGTCAGCTCTCCTGTGTGGTGTAGTATATAGAGGATGTGTCAGCTCTCCTGTGTGGTGTAGTATATAGAGGATGTGTCAGCTCTCCTGTGTGGTGTAGTATATAGAGGATGTGTCAGCTCTCCTGTGTGGTGTAGTATATAGAGGATCTGTCAGCTCTCCTGTGTGGTGTAGTATATAGAGGATCTGTCAGCTCTCCTGTGTGGTGTAGTATATAGAGGATCTATCAGCTCTCCTATGTGGTGTAGTATATAGAGGATGAGCCAGCTCTCCTGTGTGGTGTAGTATATAGAGAATGTGTCAGCTCTCCTTTGTGGTGTAGTATATAGAGGATCTGTCAGCTCTCCTATGTGGTGTAGTATATAGAGGATGAGCCAGCTCTCCTGTGTGGTGTAGTATATAGAGAATGTGTCAGCTCTCCTTTGTGGTGTAGTATATAGAGGATGTGTCGGCTCCCCTGTGTGGTGTAGTATATAGAGGATCTGTCAGTTCTCCTGTGTGGTGTAGTATATAGAGGATGTGTCAGCTCTCCTGTGTGGTGTAGTATATAGAGGATCTGCTCTCCTGTGTGGTGTAGTATATAGAGGATCTGTCAGCTCTCCTGTGTGGTGTAGTATGTAGAGGATCTGTCAGCTCTGCTGTGTGGTGTAGTATATAGAGGATGTGTCAGCTCTCCTGTGTGGTGTAGTATATAGAGGATGTGTCAGCTCTCCTGTGTGGTGTAGTATGTAGAGGATCTGTCAGCTCTGCTGTGTGGTGTAGTTTATAGAGGATGTGTCAGCTCTCCTGTGTGGTGTAGTATATAGAGGATGTGTCAGCTCTCCTGTGTGGTGTATATAGAGGATGTGTCAGCTCTCCTGTGTGGTGTAGTATATAGAGGATCTGTCAGCTCTCCTGTGTGGTGTAGTATATAGAGGATGTGTCAGCTCTCCTCTGTGGTGTTGTATATAGAGGATGTGTCAGCTCTCCTGTGTGGTGTAGTATATAGAGGATGTGTCAGCTCTCCTGTGTGGTGTAGTATATAGAGGATGTGTCAGCTCTCCTGTGTGGTGTAGTATATAGAGGATGTGTCAGCTCTCCTGTGTGGTGTAGTATATAGAGGATCTGTCAGCTCTCCTGTGTGGTGTAGTATATAGAGGATCTATCAGCTCTGCTGTGTGTTGTAGTATATAGAGGATCTGTCAGCTCTCCTGTGTGGTGTAGTATATAGAGGATGTGTCAGCTCTCCTGTGTGGTGTAGTATATAGAAGATCTGTCAGCTCTCCTGTGTGGTGTAGTATGTAGAGGATCTGTCAGCTCTGCTGTGTGGTGTAGTATATAGAGGATGTGTCAGCTCTCCTGTGTGGTGTAGTATATAGAGGATCTGTCAGCTCTCCTGTGTGGTGTAGTATATAGAGGATTTGTCAGCTCTCCTGTGTGGTGTAGTATATAGAGGATCTGTCAGCTCTCCTGTGTGGTGTAGTATATAGAGGATGTGTCAGCTCTCCTGTGTGGTGTAGTATATAGAGGATGTGTCGGCTCCCCTGTGTGGTGTAGTATATAGAGGATCTGTCAGCTCTCCTGTGTGGTGTAGTGTATAGAGGATCTGTCAGCTCTCCTGTGTGGTGTAGTATATAGAGGATCTGTCAGCTCTCCTGTGTGGTGTAGTATATAGAGGATGTGTCAGCTCTCCTGTGTGGTGTAGTATATAGAGGATGTGTCAGCTCTCCTGTGTGGTGTAGTATATAGAGGATCTGTCAGCTCTCCTGTGTGGTGTAGTATATAGAGGATCTGTCAGCTCTCCTGTGTGGTGTAGTATATAGAGGATCTGTCAGCTCTCCTGTGTGGTGTAGTATATAGAGGATCTATCAGCTCTCCTGTGTGGTGTAGTATATAGAGGATGTGTCAGCTCCCCTGTGTGGTGTAGTATATAGAGGATGTGTCAGCTCTCCTGTGTGGTGTAGTATATAGAGGATGTGTCAGCTCTCCTGTGTGGTGTAGTATATAGAGGATGTGTCAGCTCTCCTGTGTGGTGTAGTATATAGAGGATGTGTCAGCTCTCCTGTGTGGTGTAGTATATAGAGGATGTGTCAGCTCTCCTGTGTGGTGTAGTATATAGAGGATGTGTCAGCTCTCCTGTGTGGTGTAGTATATAGAGGATCTGTCAGCTCTCCTGTGTGGTGTAGTATATAGAGGATTTGTCAGCTCTCCTGTGTGGTGTAGTATATAGAGGATCTGTCAGCTCTCCTGTGTGGTGTAGTATATAGAGGATCTATCAGCTCTCCTGTGTGGTGTAGTATATAGAGGATGTGTCAGCTCCCCTGTGTGGTGTAGTATATAGAGGATGTGTCAGCTCTCCTGTGTGGTGTAGTATATAGAGGATGTGTCAGCTCTCCTGTGTGGTGTAGTATATAGAGGATGTGTCAGCTCTCCTGTGTGGTGTAGTATATAGAGGATCTGTCAGCTCTCCTGTGTGGTGTAGTATGTAGAGGATCTATCAGCTCTCCTATGTGGTGTAGTATATAGAGGATGAGCCAGCTCTCCTGTGTGGTGCAGTATATAGAGAATGTGTCAGCTCTCCTTTGTGGTGTAGTATATAGAGGATCTGTCAGCTCTCCTATGTGGTGTAGTATATAGAGGATGAGCCAGCTCTCCTGTGTGGTGTAGTATATAGAGAATGTGTCAGCTCTCCTTTGTGGTGTAGTATATAGAGGATCTGTCAGCTCTCCTGTGTGGTGTAGTATATAGAGGATGTGTCGGCTCCCCTGTGTGGTGTAGTATATAGAGGATCTGTCAGTTCTCCTGTGTGGTGTAGTATATAGAGGATGTGTCAGCTCTCCTGTGTGGTGTAGTATATAGAGGATCTGCTCTCCTGTGTGGTGTAGTATACAGAGGATCTGTCAGCTCTCCTGTGTGGTGTAGTATATAGAGGATCTATCAGCTCTGCTGTGTGTTGTAGTATATAGAGGATCTGTCAGCTCTCCTGTGTGGTGTAGTATATAGAGGATGTGTCAGCTCTCCTGTGTGGTGTAGTATATAGAGGATGAGCCAGCTCTCCTGTGTGGTGTAGTATATAGAGAATGTGTCAGCTCTCCTTTGTGGTGTAGTATATAGAGGATCTGTCAGCTCTCCTATGTGGTGTAGTATATAGAGGATGAGCCAGCTCTCCTGTGTGGTGTAGTATATAGAGAATGTGTCAGCTCTCCTTTGTGGTGTAGTATATAGAGGATGTGTCGGCTCCCCTGTGTGGTGTAGTATATAGAGGATCTGTCAGTTCTCCTGTGTGGTGTAGTATATAGAGGATGTGTCAGCTCTCCTGTGTGGTGTAGTATATAGAGGATCTGCTCTCCTGTGTGGTGTAGTATATAGAGGATCTGTCAGCTCTCCTGTGTGGTGTAGTATATAGAGGATCTATCAGCTCTGCTGTGTGTTGTAGTATATAGAGGATCTGTCAGCTCTCCTGTGTGGTGTAGTATATAGAGGATGTGTCAGCTCTCCTGTGTGGTGTAGTATATAGAAGATCTGTCAGCTCTCCTGTGTGGTGTAGTATGTAGAGGATCTGTCAGCTCTCCTCTGTGGTGTAGTATATAGAGGATCTATCAGCTCTCCTGTGTGGTGTAGTATATAGAGGATGTGTCAGCTCCCCTGTGTGGTGTAGTATATAGAGGATGTGTCAGCTCTCCTGTGTGGTGTAGTATATAGAGGATGTGTCAGCTCTCCTGTGTGGTGTAGTATATAGAGGATGTGTCAGCTCTCCTGTGTGGTGTAGTATATAGAGGATCTGTCAGCTCTCCTGTGTGGTGTAGTATATAGAGGATCTGTCAGCTCTCCTGTGTGGTGTAGTATATAGAGGATGTGTCAGCTCTCCTGTGTGGTGTAGTATATAGAGGATCTGTCAGCTCTCCTGTGTGGTGTTGTATATAGAGGATCTGTCAGCTCTCCTCTGTGGTGTAGTATATAGAGGATGAGCCAGCTCTCCTGTGTGGTGTAGTATATAGAGATTGTGTCAGCTCTCCTTTGTGGTGTAGTATATAGAGGATGTGTCGGCTCCCCTGTGTGGTGTAGTATATAGAGGATCTGTCAGTTCTCCTGTGTGGTGTAGTATATAGAGGATGTGTCAGCTCTCCTGTGTGGTGTAGTATATAGAGGATCTGCTCTCCTGTGTGGTGTAGTATATAGAGGATCTGTCAGCTCTCCTGTGTGGTGTAGTATATAGAGGATCTATCAGCTCTGCTGTGTGTTGTAGTATATAGAGGATCTGTCAGCTCTCCTGTGTGGTGTAGTATATAGAGGATCTGTCAGCTCTCCTGTGTGGTGTAGTATGTAGAGGATCTGTCAGCTCTGCTGTGTGGTGTAGTATAGAGGATGTGTCAGCTCTCCTGTGTGGTGTAATATATAGAGGATCTCCCGGCTCTTCTCTGTGGTGTAGTATATAGAGGATGTGTCAGCTCTCCTGTGTGGTGTAGTATATAGAGGATCTGTCAGCTCTCCTGTGTGGTGTAGTATATAGAGGATCTGTCAGCTCTCCTGTGTGGTGTAGTATATAGAGGATGTGTCAGCTCTCCTGTGTGGTGTAGTATATAGAAGATCTGTCAGCTCTCCTGTGTGGTGTAGTATGTAGAGGATCTGTCAGCTCTGCTGTGTGGTGTAGTATAGAGGATGTGTCAGCTCTCCTGTGTGGTGTAGTATATAGAGGATCTGTCAGCTCTCCTGTGTGGTGTAGTATATAGAGGATTTGTCAGCTCTCCTGTGTGGTGTAGTATATAGAGGATCTGTCAGCTCTCCTGTGTGGTGTAGTATATAGAGGATGTGTCAGCTCTCCTGTGTGGTGTAGTATATAGAGGATCTGTCAGCTCTCCTGTGTGGTGTAGTATATAGAGGATGTGTCAGCTCTCCTGTGTGGTGTAGTATATAGAGGATGTGTCAGCTCTCCTGTGTGGTGTAGTATATAGAGGATCTGTCAGCTCTCCTGTGTGGTGTAGTATATAGAGGATTTGTCAGCTCTCCTGTGTGGTGTAGTATATAGAGGATCTGTCAGCTCTCCTGTGTGGTGTAGTATATAGAGGATCTATCAGCTCTCCTGTGTGGTGTAGTATATAGAGGATGTGTCAGCTCCCCTGTGTGGTGTAGTATATAGAGGATGTGTCAGCTCTCCTGTGTGGTGTAGTATATAGAGGATGTGTCAGCTCTCCTGTGTGGTGTAGTATATAGAGGATGTGTCAGCTCTCCTGTGTGGTGTAGTATATAGAGGATCTGTCGGCTCTCCTGTGTGGTGTAGTATATAGAGGATCTATCAGCTCTCCTATGTGGTGTAGTATATAGAGGATGAGCCAGCTCTCCTGTGTGGTGTAGTATATAGAGAATGTGTCAGCTCTCCTTTGTGGTGTAGTATATAGAGGATCTGTCAGCTCTCCTATGTGGTGTAGTATATAGAGGATGAGCCAGCTCTCCTGTGTGGTGTAGTATATAGAGAATGTGTCAGCTCTCCTTTGTGGTGTAGTATATAGAGGATGTGTCGGCTCCCCTGTGTGGTGTAGTATATAGAGGATCTGTCAGTTCTCCTGTGTGGTGTAGTATATAGAGGATGTGTCAGCTCTCCTGTGTGGTGTAGTATATAGAGGATCTGCTCTCCTGTGTGGTGTAGTATATAGAGGATCTGTCAGCTCTCCTGTGTGGTGTAGTATATAGAGGATCTATCAGCTCTGCTGTGTGTTGTAGTATATAGAGGATCTGTCAGCTCTCCTGTGTGGTGTAGTATATAGAGGATGTGTCAGCTCTCCTGTGTGGTGTAGTATATAGAGGATCTGTCAGCTCTCCTGTGTGGTGTAGTATGTAGAGGATCTGTCAGCTCTGCTGTGTGGTGTAGTATATAGAGGATGTGTCAGCTCTCCTGTGTGGTGTAGTATATAGAGGATGTGTCAGCTCTCCTGTGTGGTGTAGTACATAGAGGATGTGTCAGCTCTCCTGTGTGGTGTAGTACATAGAGAATGTGTCAGCTCTCCTTTGTGGTGTAGTATATAGAGGATGTGTCAGCTCTCCTGTGTGGTGTAGTATATAGAGGATGTGTCAGCTCTCCTGTGTGGTGTAGTATATAGAGGATCTGCTCTCCTGTGTGGTGTAGTATATAGAGGATCTGTCAGCTCTCCTGTGTGGTGTAGTATATAGAGGATCTATCAGCTCTGCTGTGTGTTGTAGTATATAGAGGATCTGTCAGCTCTCCTGTGTGGTGTAGTATATAGAGGATGTGTCAGCTCTCCTGTGTGGTG
Source organism: Phyllobates terribilis (assembly GCF_046119375.1). Taxonomy (NCBI): domain Eukaryota; kingdom Metazoa; phylum Chordata; class Amphibia; order Anura; family Dendrobatidae; genus Phyllobates; species Phyllobates terribilis. The sequence goes on along the minus strand of NW_027362761.1, from coordinate 12,322,431 downwards.
TAGTATATAGAGGATCTGTCAGCTCTCCTGTGTGGTGTAGTATATAGAGGATGTGTCAGCTCTCCTGTGTGGTGTAGTATATAGAGGATGTGTCAGCTCTCCTGTGTGGTGTAGTATATAGAGGATGTGTCAGCTCTCCTGTGTGGTGTAGTATATAGAGGATGTGTCAGCTCTCCTGTGTGGTGTAGTATATAGAGGATGTGTCAGCTCTCCTGTGTGGTGTAGTATATAGAGGATCTGCTCTCCTGTGTGGTGTAGTATATAGAGGAGCTGTCAGCTCTCCTGTGTGGTGTAGTATATAGAGGATCTATCAGCTCTGCTGTGTGTTGTAGTATATAGAGGATCTGTCAGCTCTCCTGTGTGGTGTAGTATATAGAGGATGTGTCAGCTCTCCTGTGTGGTGTAGTATATAGAGGATCTGTCAGCTCTCCTGTGTGGTGTAGTATGTAGAGGATCTGTCAGCTCTGCTGTGTGGTGTAGTATATAGAGGATGTGTCAGCTCTCCTGTGTGGTGTAGTATATAGAGGATGTGTCAGCTCTCCTGTGTGGTGTAGTATATAGAGGATCTGTCGGCTCTCCTGTGTGGTGTAGTATATAGAGGATTTATCAGCTCTCCTATGTGGTGTAGTATATAGAGGATGAGCCAGCTCTCCTGTGTGGTGTAGTATATAGAGAATGTGTCAGCTCTCCTTTGTGGTGTAGTATATAGAGGATCTGTCAGCTCTCCTATGTGGTGTAGTATATAGAGGATGAGCCAGCTCTCCTGTGTGGTGTAGTATATAGAGAATGTGTCAGCTCTCCTTTGTGGTGTAGTATATAGAGGATGTGTCGGCTCCCCTGTGTGGTGTAGTATATAGAGGATCTGTCAGTTCTCCTGTGTGGTGTAGTATATAGAGGATGTGTCAGCTCTCCTGTGTGGTGTAGTATATAGAGGATCTGCTCTCCTGTGTGGTGTAGTATATAGAGGATCTGTCAGCTCTCCTGTGTGGTGTAGTATATAGAGGATCTATCAGCTCTGCTGTGTGTTGTAGTATATAGAGGATCTGTCAGCTCTCCTGTGTGGTGTAGTATATAGAGGATGTGTCAGCTCTCCTGTGTGGTGTAGTATATAGAGGATCTGTCAGCTCTCCTGTGTGGTGTAGTATGTAGAGGATCTGTCAGCTCTGCTGTGTGGTGTAGTATATAGAGGATGTGTCAGCTCTCCTGTGTGGTGTAGTATATAGAGGATGTGTCAGCTCTCCTGTGTGGTGTAGTATATAGAGGATGTGTCAGCTCTCCTTTGTGGTGTAGTATATAGAGGATGTGTCAGCTCTCCTGTGTGGTGTAGTATATAGAGGATGTGTCAGCTCTCCTGTGTGGTGTAGTATATAGAGGATCTGCTCTCCTGTGTGGTGTAGTATATAGAGGATCTGTCAGCTCTCCTGTGTGGTGTAGTATATAGAGGATCTATCAGCTCTGCTGTGTGTTGTAGTATATAGAGGATCTGTCAGCTCTCCTGTGTGGTGTAGTATATAGAGGATGTGTCAGCTCTCCTGTGTGGTGTAGTATATAGAGGATCTGTCAGCTCTCCTGTGTGGTGTAGTATGTAGAGGATCTGTCAGCTCTGCTGTGTGGTGTAGTATATAGAGGATGTGTCAGCTCTCCTGTGTGGTGTAGTATATAGAGGATGTGTCAGCTCTCCTGTGTGGTGTAGTATATAGAGGATGTGTCAGCTCTCCTGTGTGGTGTAGTATATAGAGGATGTGTCAGCTCTCCTGTGTGGTGTAGTATATAGAGGATGTGTCAGCTCTCCTGTGTGGTGTAGTATATAGAGGATCTGCTCTCCTGTGTGGTGTAGTATATAGAGGATCTGTCAGCTCTCCTGTGTGGTGTAGTATATAGAGGATCTATCAGCTCTGCTGTGTGTTGTAGTATATAGAGGATCTGTCAGCTCTCCTGTGTGGTGTAGTATATAGAGGATGTGTCAGCTCTCCTGTGTGGTGTAGTATATAGAGGATCTGTCAGCTCTCCTGTGTGGTGTAGTATGTAGAGGATCTGTCAGCTCTGCTGTGTGGTGTAGTATATAGAGGATGTGTCAGCTCTCCTGTGTGGTGTAGTATATAGAGGATGTGTCAGCTCTCCTGTGTGGTGTAGTATATAGAGGATGTGTCAGCTCTCCTGTGTGGTGTAGTATATAGAGGATCTGTCAGCTCTCCTGTGTGGTGTAGTATATAGAGGATTTGTCAGCTCTCCTGTGTGGTGTAGTATATAGAGGATCTGTCAGCTCTCCTGTGTGGTGTAGTATATAGAGGATCTGTCAGCTCTCCTGTGTGGTGTAGTATATAGAGGATGTGTCAGCTCTCCTGTGTGGTGTAGTATATAGAGGATCTGTCAGCTCTCCTATGTGGTGTAGTATGTAGAGGATCTGTCAGCTCTGCTGTGTGGTGTAGTATACAGAGGATGTGTCAGCTCCCCTGTGTGGTGTAGTATATAGAGGATGTGTCAGCTCTCCTGTGTGGTGTAGTATATAGAGGATCTGTCAGCTCTCCTGTGTGGTGTAGTAGATAGAGGATTTGTCAGCTCTCCTGTGTGGTGTAGTATATAGAGGATCTGTCAGCTCTCCTGTGTGGTGTAGTATATAGAGGATCTATCAGCTCTCCTGTGTGGTGTAGTATATAGAGGATGTGTCAGCTCCCCTGTGTGGTGTAGTATATAGAGGATGTGTCAGCTCTCCTGTGTGGTGTAGTATATAGAGGATGTGTCAGCTCTCCTGTGTGGTGTAGTATATAGAGGATGTGTCAGCTCTCCTGTGTGGTGTAGTATATAGAGGATCTGTCAGCTCTCCTGTGTGGTGTAGTATATAGAGGATCTATCAGCTCTCCTATGTGGTGTAGTATATAGAGGATGAGCCAGCTCTCCTGTGTGGTGTAGTATATAGAGAATGTGTCAGCTCTCCTGTGTGGTGTAGTATATAGAGGATCTGTCAGCTCTCCTGTGTGGTGTAGTATATAGAGAATGTGTCAGCTCTCCTTTGTGGTGTAGTATATAGAGGACGTGTCGGCTCCCCTGTGTGGTGTAGTATATAGAATATCTGTCAGTTCTCCTGTGTGGTGTAGTATATAGAGGATGTGTCAGCTCTCCTGTGTGGTGTAGTATATAGAGGATCTGCTCTCCTGTGTGGTGTAGTATATAGAGGATGTGTCAGCTCTCCTGTGTGGTGTAGTATATAGAGGATCTGTCAGCTCTCCTGTGTGGTGTAGTATATAGAGGATCTATCAGCTCTGCTGTGTGTTGTAGTATATAGAGGATCTGTCAGCTCTCCTGTGTGGTGTAGTATATAGAGGATGTGTCAGCTCTCCTGTGTGGTGTAGTATATAGAAGATCTGTCAGCTCTCCTGTGTGGTGTAGTATGTAGAGGATCTGTCAGCTCTCCTCTGTGGTGTAGTATATAGAGGATATATCAGCTCTCCTGTGTGGTGTAGTATATAGAGGATGTGTCAGCTCCCCTGTGTGGTGTAGTATATAGAGGATGTGTCAGCTCTCCTGTGTGGTTTAGTATATAGAGGATGTGTCAGCTCTCCTGTGTGGTGTAGTATATAGAGGATGTGTCAGCTCTCCTGTGTGGTGTAGTATATAGAGGATCTGTCAGCACTCCTGTGTGGTGTAGTATATAGAGGATCTGTCAGCTCTCCTGTGTGGTGTAGTATATAGAGGATGTGTCAGCTCTCCTCTGTGGTGTAGTATATAGAGGATCTGTCAGCTCTCCTGTGTGGTGTTGTATATAGAGGATCTGTCAGCTCTCCTCTGTGGTGTAGTATATAGAGGATGAGCCAGCTCTCCTGTGTGGTGTAGTATATAGAGAATGTGTCAGCTCTCCTTTGTGGTGTAGTATATAGAGGATGTGTCGGCTCCCCTGTGTGGTGTAGTATATAGAGGATCTGTCAGTTCTCCTGTGTGGTGTAGTATATAGAGGATGTGTCAGCTCTCCTGTGTGGTGTAGTATATAGAGGATCTGTCAGCTCTCCTGTGTGGTGTAGTATATAGAGGATCTGTCAGCTCTCCTGTGTGGTGTAGTATATAGAGGATGTGTCAGCTCTCCTGTGTGGTGTAGTATATAGAGGATCTGTCAGCTCTCCTGTGTGGTGTTGTATATAGAGGATCTGTCAGCTCTCCTGTGTGGTGTAGTATGTAGAGGATCTGTCAGCTCTGCTGTGTGGTGTAGTATATAGAGGATGTGTCAGCTCTCCTGTGTGGTGTAGTATATAGAGGATGTGTCAGCTCTCCTGTGTGGTGTAGTATATAGAGGATGTGTCAGCTCTCCTGTGTGGTGTAGTATATAGAGGATGTGTCAGCTCTCCTGTGTGGTGTAGTATATAGAGGATGTGTCAGCTCTCCTGTGTGGTGTAGTATATAGAGGATCTGCTCTCCTGTGTGGTGTAGTATATAGAGGATCTGTCAGCTCTCCTGTGTGGTGTAGTATATAGAGGATCTATCAGCTCTGCTGTGTGTTGTAGTATATAGAGGATCTGTCAGCTCTCCTGTGTGGTGTAGTATATAGAGGATGTGTCAGCTCTCCTGTGTGGTGTAGTATATAGAGGATCTGTCAGCTCTCCTGTGTGGTGTAGTATGTAGAGGATCTGTCAGCTCTGCTGTGTGGTGTAGTATATAGAGGATGTGTCAGCTCTCCTGTGTGGTGTAGTATATAGAGGATGTGTCAGCTCTCCTGTGTGGTGTAGTATATAGAGGATGTGTCAGCTCTCCTGTGTGGTGTAGTATATAGAGGATCTGTCGGCTCTCCTGTGTGGTGTAGTATATAGAGGATCTATCAGCTCTCCTATGTGGTGTAGTATATAGAGGATGAGCCAGCTCTCCTGTGTGGTGTAGTATATAGAGAATGTGTCAGCTCTCCTTTGTGGTGTAGTATATAGAGGATCTGTCAGCTCTCCTATGTGGTGTAGTATATAGAGGATGAGCCAGCTCTCCTGTGTGGTGTAGTATATAGAGAATGTGTCAGCTCTCCTTTGTGGTGTAGTATATAGAGGATGTGTCGGCTCCCCTGTGTGGTGTAGTATATAGAGGATCTGTGAGTTCTCCTGTGTGGTGTAGTATATAGATGATGTGTCAGCTCTCCTGTGTGGTGTAGTATATAGAGGATCTGCTCTCCTGTGTGGTGTAGTATATAGAGGATCTGTCAGCTCTCCTGTGTGGTGTAGTATATAGAGGATCTATCAGCTCTGCTGTGTGTTGTAGTATATAGAGGATCTGTCAGCTCTCCTGTGTGGTGTAGTATATAGAGGATGTGTCAGCTCTCCTGTGTGGTGTAGTATATAGAGGATCTGTCAGCTCTCCTGTGTGGTGTAGTATGTAGAGGATCTGTCAGCTCTGCTGTGTGGTGTAGTATATAGAGGATGTGTCAGCTCTCCTGTGTGGTGTAGTATATAGAGGATGTGTCAGCTCTCCTGTGTGGTGTAGTATATAGAGGATGTGTCAGCTCTCCTGTGTGGTGTAGTACATAGAGAATGTGTCAGCTCTCCTTTGTGGTGTAGTATATAGAGGATGTGTCAGCTCTCCTGTGTGGTGTAGTATATAGAGGATGTGTCAGCTCTCCTGTGTGGTGTAGTATATAGAGGATGTGTCAGCTCTCCTGTGTGGTGTAGTATATAGAGGATGTGTCAGCTCTCCTGTGTGGTGTAGTATAAAGAGGATGTGTCAGCTCTCCTGTGTGGTGTAGTATATAGAGGATCTGCTCTCCTGTGTGGTGTAGTATATAGAGGATCTGTCAGCTCTCCTGCGTGGTGTAGTATATAGAGGATCTATCAGCTCTGCTGTGTGTTGTAGTATATAGAGGATCTGTCAGCTCTCCTGTGTGGTGTAGTATATAGAGGATGTGTCAGCTCTCCTGTGTGGTGTAGTATATAGAGGATCTGTCAGCTCTCCTGTGTGGTGTAGTATGTAGAGGATCTGTCAGCTCTGCTGTGTGGTGTAGTATATAGAGGATGTGTCAGCTCTCCTGTGTGGTGTAGTATATAGAGGATGTGTCAGCTCTCCTGTGTGGTGTAGTATATAGAGGATGTGTCAGCTCTCCTGTGTGGTGTAGTATATAGAGGATGTGTCAGCTCTCCTGTGTGGTGTAGTATATAGAGGATGTGTCAGCTCTCCTGTGTGGTGTAGTATATAGAGGATCTGCTCTCCTGTGTGGTGTAGTATATAGAGGATCTGTCAGCTCTCCTGTGTGGTGTAGTATATAGAGGATCTATCAGCTCTGCTGTGTGTTGTAGTATATAGAGGATCTGTCAGCTCTCCTGTGTGGTGTAGTATATAGAGGATGTGTCAGCTCTCCTGTGTGGTGTAGTATATAGAGAATCTGTCAGCTCTCCTGTGTGGTGTAGTATGTAGAGGATCTGTCAGCTCTGCTGTGTGGTGTAGTATATAGAGGATGTGTCAGCTCTCCTGTGTGGTGTAGTATATAGAGGATGTGTCAGCTCTCCTGTGTGGTGTAGTATATAGAGGATGTGTCAGCTCTCCTGTGTGGTGTAGTATATAGAGGATCTGTCAGCTCTCCTGTGTGGTGTAGTATATAGAGGATTTGTCAGCTCTCCTGTGTGGTGTAGTATATAGAGGATCTGTCAGCTCTCCTGTGTGGTGTAGTATATAGAGGATCTGTCAGCTCCCCTGTGTGGTGTAGTATATAGAGGATCTGTCAGCTCTCCTGTGTGGTGTAGTATATAGAGGATTTGTCAGCTCTCCTGTGTGGTGTAGTATATAGAGGATCTGTCAGCTCTCCTGTGTGGTGTAGTATATAGAGGATCTATCAGCTCTCCTGTGTGGTGTAGTATATAGAGGATGTGTCAGCTCCCCTGTGTGGTGTAGTATATAGAGGATGTGTCAGCTCTCCTGTGTGGTGTAGTATATAGAGGATGTGTCAGCTCTCCTGTGTGGTGTAGTATATAGAGGATGTGTCAGCTCTCCTGTGTGGTGTAGTATATAGAGGATCTGTCAGCTCTCCTGTGTGGTGTAGTATATAGAGGATCTATCAGCTCTCCTATGTGGTGTAGTATATAGAGGATGAGCCAGCTCTCCTGTGTGGTGTAGTATATAGAGAATGTGTCAGCTCTCCTTTGTGGTGTAGTATATAGAGGATCTGTCAGCTCTCCTATGTGGTGTAGTATATAGAGGATGAGCCAGCTCTCCTGTGTGGTGTAGTATATAGAGAATGTGTCAGCTCTCCTTTGTGGTGTAGTATATAGAGGACGTGTCGGCTCCCCTGTGTGGTGTAGTATATAGAGGATCTGTCAGTTCTCCTGTGTGGTGTAGTATATAGAGGATGTGTCAGCTCTCCTGTGTGGTGTAGTATATAGAGGATCTGCTCTCCTGTGTGGTGTAGTATATAGAGGATGTGTCAGCTCTCCTGTGTGGTGTAGTATATAGAGGATCTGTCAGCTCTCCTGTGTGGTGTAGTATATAGAGGATCTATCAGCTCTGCTGTGTGTTGTAGTATATAGAGGATCTGTCAGCTCTCCTGTGTGGTGTAGTATATAGAGGATGTGTCAGCTCTCCTGTGTGGTGTAGTATATAGAAGATCTGTCAGCTCTCCTGTGTGGTGTAGTATGTAGAGGATCTGTCAGCTCTCCTCTGTGGTGTAGTATATAGAGGATATATCAGCTCTCCTGTGTGGTGTAGTATATAGAGGATGTGTCAGCTCCCCTGTGTGGTGTAGTATATAGAGGATGTGTCAGCTCTCCTGTGTGGTGTAGTATATAGAGGATGTGTCAGCTCTCCTGTGTGGTGTAGTATATAGAGGATGTGTCAGCTCTCCTGTGTGGTGTAGTATATAGAGGATCTGTCAGCACTCCTGTGTGGTGTAGTATATAGAGGATCTGTCAGCTCTCCTGTGTGGTGTAGTATATAGAGGATGTGTCAGCTCTCCTGTGTGGTGTAGTATATAGAGGATCTGTCAGCTCTCCTGTGTGGTGTTGTATATAGAGGATCTGTCAGCTCTCCTCTGTGGTGTAGTATATAGAGGATGAGCCAGCTCTCCTGTGTGGTGTAGTATATAGAGAATGTGTCAGCTCTCCTTTGTGGTGTAGTATATAGAGGATGTGTCGGCTCCCCTGTGTGGTGTAGTATATAGAGGATCTGTCAGTTCTCCTGTGTGGTGTAGTATATAGAGGATGTGTCAGCTCTCCTGTGTGGTGTAGTATATAGAGGATCTGTCAGCTCTCCTGTGTGGTGTAGTATATAGAGGATCTGTCAGCTCTCCTGTGTGGTGTAGTATATAGAGGATGTGTCAGCTCTCCTGTGTGGTGTAGTATATAGAGGATCTGTCAGCTCTCCTGTGTGGTGTTGTATATAGAGGATCTGTCAGCTCTCCTCTGTGGTGTAGTATATAGAGGATGAGCCAGCTCTCCTGTGTGGTGTAGTATATAGAGAATGTGTCAGCTCTCCTTTGTGGTGTAGTATATAGAGGATGTGTCGGCTCCCCTGTGTGGTGTAGTATATAGAGGATCTGTCAGTTCTCCTGTGTGGTGTAGTATATAGAGAATGTGTCAGCTCTCCTGTGTGGTGTAGTATATAGAGGATCTGCTCTCCTGTGTGGTGTAGTATATAGAGGATCTGTCAGCTCTCCTTTGTGGTGTAGTATATAGAGGATGTGTCGGCTCCCCTGTGTGGTGTAGTATATAGAGGATCTGTCAGTTCTCCTGTGTGGTGTAGTATATAGAGGATGTGTCAGCTCTCCTGTGTGGTGTAGTATATAGAGGATCTGCTCTCCTGTGTGGTGTAGTATATAGAGGATCTGTCAGCTCTCCTGTGTGGTGTAGTATATAGAGGATCTATCAGCTCTGCTGTGTGTTGTAGTATATAGAGGATCTGTCAGCTCTCCTGTGTGGTGTAGTATATAGAGGATGTGTCAGCTCTCCTGTGTGGTGTAGTATATAGAGGATGTGTCAGCTCTCCTGTGTGGTGTAGTATATAGAGGATGTGTCAGCTCTCCTGTGTGGTGTAGTATATAGAGGATGTGTCAGCTCTCCTGTGTGGTGTAGTATATAGAGGATCTGTCAGCTCTCCTGTGTGGTGTAGTATATAGAGGATGTGTCAGCTCTCCTGTGTGGTGTAGTATATAGAGGATGTGTCAGCTCTCCTGTGTGGTGTAGTATATAGAGGATCTGTCAGCTCTCCTGTGTGGTGTAGTATATAGAGGATTTGTCAGCTCTCCTGTGTGGTGTAGTATATAGAGGATCTGTCAGCTCTCCTGTGTGGTGTAGTATATAGAGGATCTGTCAGCTCCCCTGTGTGGTGTAGTATATAGAGGATCTGTCAGCTCTCCTGTGTGGTGTAGTATATAGAGGATTTGTCAGCTCTCCTGTGTGGTGTAGTATATAGAGGATCTGTCAGCTCTCCTGTGTGGTGTAGTATATAGAGGATCTATCAGCTCTCCTGTGTGGTGTAGTATATAGAGGATCTATCAGCTCTCCTGTGTGGTGTAGTATATAGAGGATTTGTCAGTTCTCCTGTGTGGTGTAGTATATAGAGAATGTGTCAGCTCTCCTGTGTGGTGTAGTATATAGAGGATCTGCTCTCCTGTGTGGTGTAGTATATAGAGGATCTGTCAGCTCTCCTTTGTGGTGTAGTATATAGAGGATGTGTCGGCTCCCCTGTGTGGTGTAGTATATAGAGGATCTGTCAGTTCTCCTGTGTGGTGTAGTATATAGAGGATGTGTCAGCTCTCCTGTGTGGTGTAGTATATAGAGGATCTGCTCTCCTGTGTGGTGTAGTATATAGAGGATCTGTCAGCTCTCCTGTGTGGTGTAGTATATAGAGGATCTATCAGCTCTGCTGTGTGTTGTAGTATATAGAGGATCTGTCAGCTCTCCTGTGTGGTGTAGTATATAGAGGATGTGTCAGCTCTCCTGTGTGGTGTAGTATATAGAGGATCTGTCAGCTCTCCTGTGTGGTGTAGTATGTAGGGGATCTGTCAGCTCTGCTGTGTGGTGTAGTATATAGAGGATGTGTCAGCTCTCCTGTGTGGTGTAGTATATAGAGGATGTGTCAGCTCTCCTGTGTGGTGTAGTATATAGAGGATGTGTCAGCTCTCCTGTGTGGTGTAGTATATAGAGAATGTGTCAGCTCCCCTGTGTGGTGTAGTATATAGAGGATGTGTCGGCTCCCCTGTGTGGTGTAGTATATAGAGGATCTGTCAGCTCTCCTGTGTGGTGTAGTATATAGAGGATCTATCAGCTCTCCTATGTGGTGTAGTATATAGAGGATCTGTCAGCTCTCCTGTGTGGTGTAGTATATAGAGGATGTGTCAGCTCTCCTGTGTGGTGTAGTATATAGAGGATCTGTCAGCTCTCCTGTGTGGTGTAGTATGTAGAGGATCTGTCAGCTCTGCTGTGTGGTGTAGTATATAGAGGATGTGTCAGCTCTCCTGTGTGGTGTAGTATATAGAGGATCTGCTCTCCTGTGTGGTGTAGTATATAGAGGATGTGTCAGCTCTCCTGTGTGGTGTAGTATATAGAGGATCTGTCAGCTCTCCTGTGTGGTGTAGTATATAGAGGATCTATCAGCTCTGCTGTGTGTTGTAGTATATAGAGGATCTGTCAGCTCTCCTCTGTGGTGTAGTATATAGAGGATGAGCCAGCTCTCCTGTGTGGTGTAGTATATAGAGATTGTGTCAGCTCTCCTTTGTGGTGTAGTATATAGAGGATGTGTCGGCTCCCCTGTGTGGTGTAGTATATAGAGGATCTGTCAGTTCTCCTGTGTGGTGTAGTATATAGAAGATCTGTCAGCTCTCCTGTGTGGTGTCGTATGTAGAGGATCTGTCAGTTCTGCTGTGTGGTGTAGTATATAGAGGATGTGTCAGCTCTCCTGTGTGGTGTAGTATGTAGAGGATCTGTCAGCTCTCCTGTGTGGTGTAGTATATAGAGGATTTGTCAGCTCTCCTGTGTGGTGTAGTATATAGAGGATCTGTCAGCTCTCCTGTGTGGTGTAGTATATAGAGGATGTGTCAGCTCTCCTGTGTGGTGTAGTATATAGAGGATCTGTCAGCTCTCCTGTGTGGTGTAGTATATAGAGGATGTGTCAGCTCTCCTGTGTGGTGTAGTATATAGAGGATGTGTCAGCTCTCCTGTGTGGTGTAGTATATAGAGGATCTGTCAGCTCTCCTGTGTGGTGTAGTATATAGAGGATTTGTCAGCTCTCCTGTGTGGTGTAGTATATAGAGGATCTGTCAGCTCTCCTGTGTGGTGCAGTATATAGAGGATGTGTCAGCTCTCCTGTGTGGTGTAGTATATAGAGGATGTGTCAGCTCTCCTGTGTGGTGTAGTATCTAGAGGATCTGTCAGCTCTCCTGTGTGGTGTAGTATATAGAGGATGTGTCAGCTCTCCTGTGTGGTGTAGTATATAGAGAATGTGTCAGCTCTCCTTTGTGGTGTAGTATATAGAGGATCTGTCAGCTCTCCTGTGTGGTGTAGTATATAGAGAATGTGTCAGCTCTCCTTTGTGGTGTAGTATATAGAGGATGTGTCGGCTCCCCTGTGTGGTGTAGTATATAGAGGATCTGTCAGTTCTCCTGTGTGGTGTAGTATATAGAGGATGTGTCAGCTCTCCTGTGTGGTGTAGTATATAGAGGATCTGCTCTCCTGTGTGGTGTAGTATATAGAGGATCTGTCAGCTCTCCTGTGTGGTGTAGTATATAGAGGATCTATCAGCTCTGCTGTGTGTTGTAGTATATAGAGGATCTGTCAGCTCTCCTGTGTGGTGTAGTATATAGAGGATGTGTCAGCTCTCCTGTGTGGTGTAGTATATAGAGGATCTGTCAGCTCTCCTGTGTGGTGTAGTATGTAGAGGATGTCAGCTCTGCTGTGTGGTGTAGTATCTAGAGGATGTGTCAGCTCTCCTGTGTGGTGTAGTATATAGAGGATGTGTCAGCTCTCCTGTGTGGTGTAGTATATAGAGGATGTGTCAGCTCTCCTGTGTGGTGTAGTATATAGAGAATGTGTCAGCTCTCGTTTGTGGTGTAGTATATAGAGGATGTGTCGGCTCCCCTGTGTGGTGTAGTATATAGAGGATCTGTCAGTTCTCCTGTGTGGTGTAGTATATAGAGGATGTGTCAGCTCTCCTGTGTGGTGTAGTATATAGATCTATCAGCTCTGCTGTGTGTTGTAGTATATAGAGGATCTGTCAGCTCTCCTGTGTGGTGTAGTATATAGAGGATGTCTCAGCTCTCCTGTGTGGTGTAGTATATAGAGGATCTGTCAACTCTCCTGTGTGGTGTAGTATGTAGAGGATCTGTCAGCTCTGCTGTGTGGTGTAGTATATAGAGGATGTGTCAGCTCTCCTGTGTGGTGTAGTATATAGAGGATGTGTCAGCTCTCCTGTGTGTTGTAGTATATAGAGGATCTGTCAGCTCTCCTGTGTGGTGTAGTAAATAGAGGATGTGTCAGCTCTCCTGTGTGGTGTAGTATATAGAAGATCTGTCAGCTCTCCTGTGTGGTGTAGTATGTAGAGGATCTGTCAGCTCTGCTGTGTGGTGTAGTATATAGAGGATGTGTCAGCTCTCCTGTGTGGTGTAGTATATAGAGGATCTGTCAGCTCTCCTGTGTGGTGTAGTATATAGAGGATTTGTCAGCTCTCCTGTGTGGTGTAGTATATAGAGGATCTGTCAGCTCTCCTGTGTGGTGTAGTATATAGAGGATGTGTCAGCTCTCCTGTGTGGTGTAGTATATAGAGGATCTGTCAGCTCTCCTGTGTGGTGTAGTATATAGAGGATGTGTCAGCTCTCCTGTGTGGTGTAGTATATAGAGGATGTGTCAGCTCTCCTGTGTGGTGTAGTATATAGAGGATCTGTCAGCTCTCCTGTGTGGTGTAGTATATAGAGGATTTGTCAGCTCTCCTGTGTGGTGTAGTATATAGAGGATCTGTCAGCTCTCCTGTGTGGTGTAGTATATAGAGGATCTATCAGCTCTCCTGTGTGGTGTAGTATATAGAGGATGTGTCAGCTCCCCTGTGTGGTGTAGTATATAGAGGATGTGTCAGCTCTCCTGTGTGGTGTAGTATATAGAGGATGTGTCAGCTCTCCTGTGTGGTGTAGTATATAGAGGATGTGTCAGCTCTCCTGTGTGGTGTAGTATATAGAGGATCTGTCAGCTCTCCTGTGTGGTGTAGTATATAGAGGATCTATCAGCTCTCCTATGTGGTGTAGTATATAGAGGATGAGCCAGCTCTCCTGTGTGGTGCAGTATATAGAGAATGTGTCAGCTCTCCTTTGTGGTGTAGTATATAGAGGATCTGTCAGCTCTCCTATGTGGTGTAGTATATAGAGGATGAGCCAGCTCTCCTGTGTGGTGTAGTATATAGAGAATGTGTCAGCTCTCCTTTGTGGTGTAGTATATAGAGGATCTGTCAGCTCTCCTGTGTGGTGTAGTATATAGAGGATGTGTCGGCTCCCCTGTGTGGTGTAGTATATAGAGGATCTGTCAGTTCTCCTGTGTGGTGTAGTATATAGAGGATGTGTCAGCTCTCCTGTGTGGTGTAGTATATAGAGGATCTGCTCTCCTGTGTGGTGTAGTATACAGAGGATCTGTCAGCTCTCCTGTGTGGTGTAGTATATAGAGGATCTATCAGCTCTGCTGTGTGTTGTAGTATATAGAGGATCTGTCAGCTCTCCTGTGTGGTGTAGTATATAGAGGATGTGTCAGCTCTCCTGTGTGGTGTAGTATATAGAGGATGAGCCAGCTCTCCTGTGTGGTGTAGTATATAGAGAATGTGTCAGCTCTCCTTTGTGGTGTAGTATATAGAGGATCTGTCAGCTCTCCTATGTGGTGTAGTATATAGAGGATGAGCCAGCTCTCCTGTGTGGTGTAGTATATAGAGAATGTGTCAGCTCTCCTTTGTGGTGTAGTATATAGAGGATGTGTCGGCTCCCCTGTGTGGTGTAGTATATAGAGGATCTGTCAGTTCTCCTGTGTGGTGTAGTATATAGAGGATGTGTCAGCTCTCCTGTGTGGTGTAGTATATAGAGGATCTGCTCTCCTGTGTGGTGTAGTATATAGAGGATCTGTCAGCTCTCCTGTGTGGTGTAGTATATAGAGGATCTATCAGCTCTGCTGTGTGTTGTAGTATATAGAGGATCTGTCAGCTCTCCTGTGTGGTGTAGTATATAGAGGATGTGTCAGCTCTCCTGTGTGGTGTAGTATATAGAAGATCTGTCAGCTCTCCTGTGTGGTGTAGTATGTAGAGGATCTGTCAGCTCTCCTCTGTGGTGTAGTATATAGAGGATCTATCAGCTCTCCTGTGTGGTGTAGTATATAGAGGATGTGTCAGCTCCCCTGTGTGGTGTAGTATATAGAGGATGTGTCAGCTCTCCTGTGTGGTGTAGTATATAGAGGATGTGTCAGCTCTCCTGTGTGGTGTAGTATATAGAGGATGTGTCAGCTCTCCTGTGTGGTGTAGTATATAGAGGATCTGTCAGCTCTCCTGTGTGGTGTAGTATATAGAGGATCTGTCAGCTCTCCTGTGTGGTGTAGTATATAGAGGATGTGTCAGCTCTCCTGTGTGGTGTAGTATATAGAGGATCTGTCAGCTCTCCTGTGTGGTGTTGTATATAGAGGATCTGTCAGCTCTCCTCTGTGGTGTAGTATATAGAGGATGAGCCAGCTCTCCTGTGTGGTGTAGTATATAGAGATTGTGTCAGCTCTCCTTTGTGGTGTAGTATATAGAGGATGTGTCGGCTCCCCTGTGTGGTGTAGTATATAGAGGATCTGTCAGTTCTCCTGTGTGGTGTAGTATATAGAGGATGTGTCAGCTCTCCTGTGTGGTGTAGTATATAGAGGATCTGCTCTCCTGTGTGGTGTAGTATATAGAGGATCTGTCAGCTCTCCTGTGTGGTGTAGTATATAGAGGATCTATCAGCTCTGCTGTGTGTTGTAGTATATAGAGGATCTGTCAGCTCTCCTGTGTGGTGTAGTATATAGAGGATCTGTCAGCTCTCCTGTGTGGTGTAGTATGTAGAGGATCTGTCAGCTCTGCTGTGTGGTGTAGTATAGAGGATGTGTCAGCTCTCCTGTGTGGTGTAATATATAGAGGATCTCCCGGCTCTTCTCTGTGGTGTAGTATATAGAGGATGTGTCAGCTCTCCTGTGTGGTGTAGTATATAGAGGATCTGTCAGCTCTCCTGTGTGGTGTAGTATATAGAGGATCTGTCAGCTCTCCTGTGTGGTGTAGTATATAGAGGATGTGTCAGCTCTCCTGTGTGGTGTAGTATATAGAAGATCTGTCAGCTCTCCTGTGTGGTGTAGTATGTAGAGGATCTGTCAGCTCTGCTGTGTGGTGTAGTATAGAGGATGTGTCAGCTCTCCTGTGTGGTGTAGTATATAGAGGATTTGTCAGCTCTCCTGTGTGGTGTAGTATATAGAGGATTTGTCAGCTCTCCTGTGTGGTGTAGTATATAGAGGATCTGTCAGCTCTCCTGTGTGGTGTAGTATATAGAGGATGTGTCAGCTCTCCTGTGGGGTGTAGTATATAGAGGATCTGTCAGCTCTCCTGTGTGGTGTAGTATATAGAGGATCTGTCAGCTCTCCTGTGTGGTGTAGTATATAGAGGATGTGTCATCTCTCCTGTGTGGTGTAGTATATAGAGGATCTGTCAGCTCTCCTGTGTGGTGTAGTATATAGAGGATGTGTCAGCTCTCCTGTGTGGTGTAGTATATAGAGGATGTGTCAGCTCTCCTGTGTGGTGTAGTATATAGAGGATCTGTCAGCTCTCCTGTGTGGTGTAGTATATAGAGGATTTGTCAGCTCTCCTGTGTGGTGTAGTATATAGAGGATCTGTCAGCTCTCCTGTGTGGTGTAGTATATAGAGGATCTATCAGCTCTCCTGTGTGGTGTAGTATATAGAGGATGTGTCAGCTCCCCTGTGTGGTGTAGTATATAGAGGATCTGTCAGCTCTCCTGTGTGGTGTAGTATATAGAGGATTTGTCAGCTCTCCTGTGTGGTGTAGTATATAGAGGATCTGTCAGCTCTCCTGTGTGGTGTAGTATATAGAGGATCTGTCAGCTCCCCTGTGTGGTGTAGTATATAGAGGATCTGTCAGCTCTCCTGTGTGGTGTAGTATATAGAGGATTTGTCAGCTCTCCTGTGTGGTGTAGTATATAGAGGATCTGTCAGCTCTCCTGTGTGGTGTAGTATATAGAGGATCTATCAGCTCTCCTGTGTGGTGTAGTATATAGAGGATGTGTCAGCTCCCCTGTGTGGTGTAGTATATAGAGGATGTGTCAGCTCTCCTGTGTGGTGTAGTATATAGAGGATGTGTCAGCTCTCCTGTGTGGTGTAGTATATAGAGGATGTGTCAGCTCTCCTGTGTGGTGTAGTATATAGAGGATCTGTCAGCTCTCCTGTGTGGTGTAGTATATAGAGGATCTATCAGCTCTCCTATGTGGTGTAGTATATAGAGGATGAGCCAGCTCTCCTGTGTGGTGTAGTATATAGAGAATGTGTCAGCTCTCCTTTGTGGTGTAGTATATAGAGGATCTGTCAGCTCTCCTATGTGGTGTAGTATATAGAGGATGAGCCAGCTCTCCTGTGTGGTGTAGTATATAGAGAATGTGTCAGCTCTCCTTTGTGGTGTAGTATATAGAGGACGTGTCGGCTCCCCGTGTGGTGTAGTATATAGAGGATCTGTCAGTTCTCCTGTGTGGTGTAGTATATAGAGGATGTGTCAGCTCTCCTGTGTGGTGTAGTATATAGAGGATCTGCTCTCCTGTGTGGTGTAGTATATAGAGGATGTGTCAGCTCTCCTGTGTGGTGTAGTATATAGAGGATCTGTCAGCTCTCCTGTGTGGTGTAGTATATAGAGGATCTATCAGCTCTGCTGTGTGTTGTAGTATATAGAGGATCTGTCAGCTCTCCTGTGTGGTGTAGTATATAGAGGATGTGTCAGCTCTCCTGTGTGGTGTAGTATATAGAAGATCTGTCAGCTCTCCTGTGTGGTGTAGTATGTAGAGGATCTGTCAGCTCTCCTCTGTGGTGTAGTATATAGAGGATATATCAGCTCTCCTGTGTGGTGTAGTATATAGAGGATGTGTCAGCTCCCCTGTGTGGTGTAGTATATAGAGGATGTGTCAGCTCTCCTGTGTGGTGTAGTATATAGAGGATGTGTCAGCTCTCCTGTGTGGTGTAGTATATAGAGGATGTGTCAGCTCTCCTGTGTGGTGTAGTATATAGAGGATCTGTCAGCACTCCTGTGTGGTGTAGTATATAGAGGATCTGTCAGCTCTCCTGTGTGGTGTAGTATATAGAGGATGTGTCAGCTCTCCTGTGTGGTGTAGTATATAGAGGATCTGTCAGCTCTCCTGTGTGGTGTTGTATATAGAGGATCTGTCAGCTCTCCTCTGTGGTGTAGTATATAGAGGATGAGCCAGCTCTCCTGTGTGGTGTAGTATATAGAGAATGTGTCAGCTCTCCTTTGTGGTGTAGTATATAGAGGATGTGTCGGCTCCCCTGTGTGGTGTAGTATATAGAGGATCTGTCAGTTCTCCTGTGTGGTGTAGTATATAGAGGATGTGTCAGCTCTCCTGTGTGGTGTAGTATATAGAGGATCTGTCAGCTCTCCTGTGTGGTGTAGTATATAGAGGATCTGTCAGCTCTCCTGTGTGGTGTAGTATATAGAGGATGTGTCAGCTCTCCTGTGTGGTGTAGTATATAGAGGATCTGTCAGCTCTCCTGTGTGGTGTTGTATATAGAGGATCTGTCAGCTCTCCTCTGTGGTGTAGTATATAGAGGATGAGCCAGCTCTCCTGTGTGGTGTAGTATATAGAGAATGTGTCAGCTCTCCTTTGTGGTGTAGTATATAGAGGATGTGTCGGCTCCCCTGTGTGGTGTAGTATATAGAGGATCTGTCAGTTCTCCTGTGTGGTGTAGTATATAGAGAATGTGTCAGCTCTCCTGTGTGGTGTAGTATATAGAGGATCTGCTCTCCTGTGTGGTGTAGTATATAGAGGATCTGTCAGCTCTCCTTTGTGGTGTAGTATATAGAGGATGTGTCGGCTCCCCTGTGTGGTGTAGTATATAGAGGATCTGTCAGTTCTCCTGTGTGGTGTAGTATATAGAGGATGTGTCAGCTCTCCTGTGTGGTGTAGTATATAGAGGATCTGCTCTCCTGTGTGGTGTAGTATATAGAGGATCTGTCAGCTCTCCTGTGTGGTGTAGTATATAGAGGATCTATCAGCTCTGCTGTGTGTTGTAGTATATAGAGGATCTGTCAGCTCTCCTGTGTGGTGTAGTATATAGAGGATGTGTCAGCTCTCCTGTGTGGTGTAGTATATAGAAGATCTGTCAGCTCTCCTGTGTGGTGTCGTATGTAGAGGATCTGTCAGTTCTGCTGTGTGGTGTAGTATATAGAGGATGTGTCAGCTCTCCTGTGTGGTGTAGTATATAGAGGATCTGTCAGCTCTCCTGTGTGGTGTAGTATATAGAGGATTTGTCAGCTCTCCTGTGTGGTGTAGTATATAGAGGATCTGTCAGCTCTCCTGTGTGGTGTAGTATATAGAGGATGTGTCAGCTCTCCTGTGTGGTGTAGTATATAGAGGATCTGTCAGCTCTCCTGTGTGGTGTAGTATATAGAGGATGTGTCAGCTCTCCTGTGTGGTGTAGTATATAGAGGATCTGTCAGCTCTCCTGTGTGGTGTAGTATATAGAGGATTTGTCAGCTCTCCTGTGTGGTGTAGTATATAGAGGATCTGTCAGCTCTCCTGTGTGGTGCAGTATATAGAGGATGTGTCAGCTCTCCTGTGTGGTGTAGTATATAGAGGATGTGTCAGCTCTCCTGTGTGGTGTAGTATCTAGAGGATCTGTCAGCTCTCCTGTGTGGTGTAGTATATAGAGGATGTGTCAGCTCTCCTGTGTGGTGTAGTATATAGAGAATGTGTCAGCTCTCCTTTGTGGTGTAGTATATAGAGGATCTGTCAGCTCTCCTGTGTGGTGTAGTATATAGAGGATGTGTCAGCTCTCCTATGTGGTGTAGTATATAGAGGATGAGCCAGCTCTCCTGTGTGGTGTAGTATATAGAGAATGTGTCAGCTCTCCTTTGTGGTGTAGTATATAGAGGATGTGTCGGCTCCCCTGTGTGGTGTAGTATATAGAGGATCTGTCAGTTCTCCTGTGTGGTGTAGTATATAGAGGATGTGTCAGCTCTCCTGTGTGGTGTAGTATATAGAGGATCTGCTCTCCTGTGTGGTGTAGTATATAGAGGATCTGTCAGCTCTCCTGTGTGGTGTAGTATATAGAGGATCTATCAGCTCTGCTGTGTGTTGTAGTATATAGAGGATCTGTCAGCTCTCCTGTGTGGTGTAGTATATAGAGGATGTGTCAGCTCTCCTGTGTGGTGTAGTATATAGAGGATCTGTCAGCTCTCCTGTGTGGTGTAGTATGTAGAGGATGTCAGCTCTGCTGTGTGGTGTAGTATCTAGAGGATGTGTCAGCTCTCCTGTGTGGTGTAGTATATAGAGGATGTGTCAGCTCTCCTGTGTGGTGTAGTATATAGAGGATGTGTCAGCTCTCCTGTGTGGTGTAGTATATAGAGAATGTGTCAGCTCTCCTTTGTGGTGTAGTATATAGAGGATGTGTCGGCTCCCCTGTGTGGTGTAGTATATAGAGGATCTGTCAGTTCTCCTGTGTGGTGTAGTATATAGAGGATGTGTCAGCTCTCCTGTGTGGTGTAGTATATAGATCTATCAGCTCTGCTGTGTGTTGTAGTATATAGAGGATCTGTCAGCTCTCCTGTGTGGTGTAGTATATAGAGGATGTCTCAGCTCTCCTGTGTGGTGTAGTATATAGAGGATCTGTCAACTCTCCTGTGTGGTGTAGTATGTAGAGGATCTGTCAGCTCTGCTGTGTGGTGTAGTATATAGAGGATGTGTCAGCTCTCCTGTGTGGTGTAGTATATAGAGGATGTGTCAGCTCTCCTGTGTGGTTTAGTATATAGAGGATGTGTCAGCTCTCCTGTGTGGTGTAGTATATAGAGGATCTGTCAGCTCTCCTGTGTGGTGTAGTATATAGAGGATTTGTCAGCTCTCCAGTGTGGTGTAGTATATAGAGGATCTGTCAGCTCTCCTGTGTGGTGTAGTATATAGAGGATCTGTCAGCTCTCCTGTGTGGTGTAGTATATAGAGGATTTGTCAGCTCTCCTGTGTGGTGTAGTATATAGAGGATCTGTCAGCTCTCCTGTGTGGTGTAGTATATAGAGGATCTGTCAGCTCTCCTGTGTGGTGTAGTATATAGAGGATGTGTCAGCTCTCCTGTGTGGTGTAGTATATAGAGGATCTGTCAGCTCTCCTGTGTGGTGTAGTATGTAGAGGATCTGTCAGCTCTGCTGTGTGGTGTAGTATATAGAGGATGTGTCAGCTCCCCTGTGTGGTGTAGTATATAGAGGATGTGTCAGCTCTCCTGTGTGGTGTAGTATATAGAGGATCTGTCAGCTCTCCTGTGTGGTGTAGTATATAGAGGATTTGTCAGCTCTCCTTTGTGGTGTAGTATATAGAGGATGTGTCGGCTCCCCTGTGTGGTGTAGTATATAGAGGATCTGTCAGTTCTCCTGTGTGGTGTAGTATATAGAGGATCTGTCAGCTCTCCTGTGTGGTGTAGTATATAGAGGATCTATCAGCTCTGCTGTGTGTTGTAGTATATAGAGGATCTGTCAGCTCTCCTGTGTGGTGTAGTAAATAGAGGATGTGTCAGCTCTCCTGTGTGGTGTAGTATATAGAAGATCTGTCAGCTCTCCTGTGTGGTGTAGTATGTAGAGGATCTGTCAGCTCTGCTGTGTGGTGTAGTATATAGAGGATGTGTCAGCTCTCCTGTGTGGTGTAGTATATAGAGGATCTGTCAGCTCTCCTGTGTGGTGTAGTATATAGAGGATTTGTCAGCTCTCCTGTGTGGTGTAGTATATAGAGGATCTGTCAGCTCTCCTGTGTGGTGTAGTATATAGAGGATGTGTCAGCTCTCCTGTGTGGTGTAGTATATAGAGGATCTGTCAGCTCTCCTGTGTGGTGTAGTATATAGAGGATGTGTCAGCTCTCCTGTGTGGTGTAGTATATAGAGAATGTGTCAGCTCTCCTGTGTGGTGTAGTATATAGAGGATCTGTCAGCTCTCCTGTGTGGTGTAGTATATAGAGGATTTGTCAGCTCTCCTGTGTGGTGTAGTATATAGAGGATCTGTCAGCTCTCCTGTGTGGTGTAGTATATAGAGGATCTATCAGCTCTCCTGTGTGGTGTAGTATATAGAGGATGTGTCAGCTCCCCTGTGTGGTGTAGTATATAGAGGATGTGTCAGCTCTCCTGTGTGGTGTAGTATATAGAGGATGTGTCAGCTCTCCTGTGTGGTGTAGTATATAGAGGATGTGTCAGCTCTCCTGTGTGGTGTAGTATATAGAGGATCTGTCAGCTCTCCTGTGTGGTGTAGTATATAGAGGATCTATCAGCTCTCCTATGTGGTGTAGTATATAGAGGATGAGCCAGCTCTCCTGTGTGGTGCAGTATATAGAGAATGTGTCAGCTCTCCTTTGTGGTGTAGTATATAGAGGATCTGTCAGCTCTCCTATGTGGTGTAGTATATAGAGGATGAGCCAGCTCTCCTGTGTGGTGTAGTATATAGAGAATGTGTCAGCTCTCCTTTGTGGTGTAGTATATAGAGGATCTGTCAGCTCTCCTGTGTGGTGTAGTATATAGAGGATGTGTCGGCTCCCCTGTGTGGTGTAGTATATAGAGGATCTGTCAGTTCTCCTGTGTGGTGTAGTATATAGAGGATGTGTCAGCTCTCCTGTGTGGTGTAGTATATAGAGGATCTGCTCTCCTGTGTGGTGTAGTATACAGAGGATCTGTCAGCTCTCCTGTGTGGTGTAGTATATAGAGGATCTATCAGCTCTGCTGTGTGTTGTAGTATATAGAGGATCTGTCAGCTCTCCTGTGTGGTGTAGTATATAGAGGATGTGTCAGCTCTCCTGTGTGGTGTAGTATATAGAGGATGAGCCAGCTCTCCTGTGTGGTGTAGTATATAGAGAATGTGTCAGCTCTCCTTTGTGGTGTAGTATATAGAGGATCTGTCAGCTCTCCTATGTGGTGTAGTATATAGAGGATGAGCCAGCTCTCCTGTGTGGTGTAGTATATAGAGAATGTGTCAGCTCTCCTTTGTGGTGTAGTATATAGAGGATGTGTCGGCTCCCCTGTGTGGTGTAGTATATAGAGGATCTGTCAGTTCTCCTGTGTGGTGTAGTATATAGAGGATGTGTCAGCTCTCCTGTGTGGTGTAGTATATAGAGGATCTGCTCTCCTGTGTGGTGTAGTATATAGAGGATCTGTCAGCTCTCCTGTGTGGTGTAGTATATAGAGGATCTATCAGCTCTGCTGTGTGTTGTAGTATATAGAGGATCTGTCAGCTCTCCTGTGTGGTGTAGTATATAGAGGATGTGTCAGCTCTCCTGTGTGGTGTAGTATATAGAAGATCTGTCAGCTCTCCTGTGTGGTGTAGTATGTAGAGGATCTGTCAGCTCTCCTCTGTGGTGTAGTATATAGAGGATCTATCAGCTCTCCTGTGTGGTGTAGTATATAGAGGATGTGTCAGCTCCCCTGTGTGGTGTAGTATATAGAGGATGTGTCAGCTCTCCTGTGTGGTGTAGTATATAGAGGATGTGTCAGCTCTCCTGTGTGGTGTAGTATATAGAGGATGTGTCAGCTCTCCTGTGTGGTGTAGTATATAGAGGATCTGTCAGCTCTCCTGTGTGGTGTAGTATATAGAGGATCTGTCAGCTCTCCTGTGTGGTGTAGTATATAGAGGATGTGTCAGCTCTCCTGTGTGGTGTAGTATATAGAGGATCTGTCAGCTCTCCTGTGTGGTGTTGTATATAGAGGATCTGTCAGCTCTCCTCTGTGGTGTAGTATATAGAGGATGAGCCAGCTCTCCTGTGTGGTGTAGTATATAGAGATTGTGTCAGCTCTCCTTTGTGGTGTAGTATATAGAGGATGTGTCGGCTCCCCTGTGTGGTGTAGTATATAGAGGATCTGTCAGTTCTCCTGTGTGGTGTAGTATATAGAGGATGTGTCAGCTCTCCTGTGTGGTGTAGTATATAGAGGATCTGCTCTCCTGTGTGGTGTAGTATATAGAGGATCTGTCAGCTCTCCTGTGTGGTGTAGTATATAGAGGATCTATCAGCTCTGCTGTGTGTTGTAGTATATAGAGGATCTGTCAGCTCTCCTGTGTGGTGTAGTATATAGAGGATCTGTCAGCTCTCCTGTGTGGTGTAGTATGTAGAGGATCTGTCAGCTCTGCTGTGTGGTGTAGTATAGAGGATGTGTCAGCTCTCCTGTGTGGTGTAATATATAGAGGATCTCCCGGCTCTTCTCTGTGGTGTAGTATATAGAGGATGTGTCAGCTCTCCTGTGTGGTGTAGTATATAGAGGATCTGTCAGCTCTCCTGTGTGGTGTAGTATATAGAGGATCTGTCAGCTCTCCTGTGTGGTGTAGTATATAGAGGATGTGTCAGCTCTCCTGTGTGGTGTAGTATATAGAAGATCTGTCAGCTCTCCTGTGTGGTGTAGTATGTAGAGGATCTGTCAGCTCTGCTGTGTGGTGTAGTATAGAGGATGTGTCAGCTCTCCTGTGTGGTGTAGTATATAGAGGATTTGTCAGCTCTCCTGTGTGGTGTAGTATATAGAGGATTTGTCAGCTCTCCTGTGTGGTGTAGTATATAGAGGAACTGTCAGCTCTCCTGTGTGGTGTAGTATATAGAGGATGTGTCAGCTCTCCTGTGTGGTGTAGTATATAGAGGATCTGTCAGCTCTCCTGTGTGGTGTAGTATATAGAGGATCTGTCAGCTCTCCTGTGTGGTGTAGTATATAGAGGATGTGTCATCTCTCCTGTGTGGTGTAGTATATAGAGGATCTGTCAGCTCTCCTGTGTGGTGTAGTATATAGAGGATGTGTCAGCTCTCCTGTGTGGTGTAGTATATAGAGGATGTGTCAGCTCTCCTGTGTGGTGTAGTATATAGAGGATCTGTCAGCTCTCCTGTGTGGTGTAGTATATAGAGGATTTGTCAGCTCTCCTGTGTGGTGTAGTATATAGAGGATCTGTCAGCTCTCCTGTGTGGTGTAGTATATAGAGGATCTATCAGCTCTCCTGTGTGGTGTAGTATATAAAGGATGTGTCAGCTCCCCTGTGTGGTGTAGTATATAGAGGATGTGTCAGCTCTCCTGTGTGGTGTAGTATATAGAGGATGTGTCAGCTCTCCTGTGTGGTGTAGTATATAGAGGATGTGTCAGCTCTCCTGTGTGGTGTAGTATATAGAGGATCTGTCGGCTCTCCTGTGTGGTGTAGTATATAGAGGATCTATCAGCTCTCCTGTGTGGTGTAGTATATAGAGAATGTGTCAGCTCTCCTTTGTGGTGTAGTATATAGAGGATCTGTCAGCTCTCCTATGTGGTGTAGTATATAGAGGATGAGCCAGCTCTCCTGTGTGGTGTAGTATATAGAGAATGTGTCAGCTCTCCTTTGTGGTGTAGTATATAGAGGATGTGTCGGCTCCCCTGTGTGGTGTAGTATATAGAGGATCTGTCAGTTCTCCTGTGTGGTGTAGTATATAGAGGATGTGTCAGCTCTCCTGTGTGGTGTAGTATATAGAGGATCTGCTCTCCTGTGTGGTGTAGTATATAGAGGATCTGTCAGCTCTCCTGTGTGGTGTAGTATATAGAGGATCTATCAGCTCTGCTGTGTGTTGTAGTATATAGAGGATCTGTCAGCTCTCCTGTGTGGTGTAGTATATAGAGGATGTGTCAGCTCTCCTGTGTGGTGTAGTATATAGAGGATCTGTCAGCTCTCCTGTGTGGTGTAGTATGTAGAGGATCTGTCAGCTCTGCTGTGTGGTGTAGTATATAGAGGATGTGTCAGCTCTCCTGTGTGGTGTAGTATATAGAGGATGTGTCAGCTCTCCTGTGTGGTGTAGTACATAGAGGATGTGTCAGCTCTCCTGTGTGGTGTAGTACATAGAGAATGTGTCAGCTCTCCTTTGTGGTGTAGTATATAGAGGATGTGTCAGCTCTCCTGTGTGGTGTAGTATATAGAGGATGTGTCAGCTCTCCTGTGTGGTGTAGTATATAGAGGATCTGCTCTCCTGTGTGGTGTAGTATATAGAGGATCTGTCAGCTCTCCTGTGTGGTGTAGTATATAGAGGATCTATCAGCTCTGCTGTGTGTTGTAGTATATAGAGGATCTGTCAGCTCTCCTGTGTGGTGTAGTATATAGAGGATGTGTCAGCTCTCCTGTGTGGTGTAGTATATAGAGGATCTGTCAGCTCTCCTGTGTGGTGTAGTATATAGAGGATGTGTCAGCTCTCCTGTGTGGTGTAGTATATAGAGGATGTGTCAGCTCTCCTGTGTGGTGTAGTATATAGAGGATGTGTCAGCTCTCCTGTGTGGTGTAGTATATAGAGGATGTGTCAGCTCTCCTGTGTGGTGTAGTATATAGAGGATGTGTCAGCTCTCCTGTGTGGTGTAGTATATAGAGGATCTGCTCTCCTGTGTGGTGTAGTATATAGAGGAGCTGTCAGCTCTCCTGTGTGGTGTAGTATATAGAGGATCTATCAGCTCTGCTGTGTGTTGTAGTATATAGAGGATCTGTCAGCTCTCCTGTGTGGTGTAGTATATAGAGGATGTGTCAGCTCTCCTGTGTGGTGTAGTATATAGAGGATCTGTCAGCTCTCCTGTGTGGTGTAGTATGTAGAGGATCTGTCAGCTCTGCTGTGTGGTGTAGTATATAGAGGATGTGTCAGCTCTCCTGTGTGGTGTAGTATATAGAGGATGTGTCAGCTCTCCTGTGTGGTGTAGTATATAGAGGATCTGTCGGCTCTCCTGTGTGGTGTAGTATATAGAGGATCTATCAGCTCTCCTATGTGGTGTAGTATATAGAGGATGAGCCAGCTCTCCTGTGTGGTGTAGTATATAGAGAATGTGTCAGCTCTCCTTTGTGGTGTAGTATATAGAGGATCTGTCAGCTCTCCTATGTGGTGTAGTATATAGAGGATGAGCCAGCTCTCCTGTGTGGTGTAGTATATAGAGAATGTGTCAGCTCTCCTTTGTGGTGTAGTATATAGAGGATGTGTCGGCTCCCCTGTGTGGTGTAGTATATAGAGGATCTGTCAGTTCTCCTGTGTGGTGTAGTATATAGAGGATGTGTCAGCTCTCCTGTGTGGTGTAGTATATAGAGGATCTGCTCTCCTGTGTGGTGTAGTATATAGAGGATCTGTCAGCTCTCCTGTGTGGTGTAGTATATAGAGGATCTATCAGCTCTGCTGTGTGTTGTAGTATATAGAGGATCTGTCAGCTCTCCTGTGTGGTGTAGTATATAGAGGATGTGTCAGCTCTCCTGTGTGGTGTAGTATATAGAGGATCTGTCAGCTCTCCTGTGTGGTGTAGTATGTAGAGGATCTGTCAGCTCTGCTGTGTGGTGTAGTATATAGAGGATGTGTCAGCTCTCCTGTGTGGTGTAGTATATAGAGGATGTGTCAGCTCTCCTGTGTGGTGTAGTATATAGAGGATGTGTCAGCTCTCCTTTGTGGTGTAGTATATAGAGGATGTGTCAGCTCTCCTGTGTGGTGTAGTATATAGAGGATGTGTCAGCTCTCCTGTGTGGTGTAGTATATAGAGGATCTGCTCTCCTGTGTGGTGTAGTATATAGAGGATCTGTCAGCTCTCCTGTGTGGTGTAGTATATAGAGGATCTATCAGCTCTGCTGTGTGTTGTAGTATATAGAGGATCTGTCAGCTCTCCTGTGTGGTGTAGTATATAGAGGATGTGTCAGGTCTCCTGTGTGGTGTAGTATATAGAGGATCTGTCAGCTCTCCTGTGTGGTGTAGTATGTAGAGGATCTGTCAGCTCTGCTGTGTGGTGTAGTATATAGAGGATGTGTCAGCTCTCCTGTGTGGTGTAGTATATAGAGGATGTGTCAGCTCTCCTGTGTGGTGTAGTATATAGAGGATGTGTCAGCTCTCCTGTGTGGTGTAGTATATAGAGGATGTGTCAGCTCTCCTGTGTGGTGTAGTATATAGAGGATGTGTCAGCTCTCCTGTGTGGTGTAGTATATAGAGGATCTGCTCTCCTGTGTGGTGTAGTATATAGAGGATCTGTCAGCTCTCCTGTGTGGTGTAGTATATAGAGGATCTATCAGCTCTGCTGTGTGTTGTAGTATATAGAGGATCTGTCAGCTCTCCTGTGTGGTGTAGTATATAGAGGATGTGTCAGCTCTCCTGTGTGGTGTAGTATATAGAGGATCTGTCAGCTCTCCTGTGTGGTGTAGTATGTAGAGGATCTGTCATCTCTGCTGTGTGGTGTAGTATATAGAGGATGTGTCAGCTCTCCTGTGTGGTGTAGTATATAGAGGATGTGTCAGCTCTCCTGTGTGGTGTAGTATATAGAGGATGTGTCAGCTCTCCTGTGTGGTGTAGTATATAGAGGATCTGTCAGCTCTCCTGTGTGGTGTAGTATATAGAGGATTTGTCAGCTCTCCTGTGTGGTGTAGTATATAGAGGATCTGTCAGCTCTCCTGTGTGGTGTAGTATATAGAGGATCTGTCAGCTCTCCTGTGTGGTGTAGTATATAGAGGATGTGTCAGCTCTCCTGTGTGGTGTAGTATATAGAGGATCTGTCAGCTCTCCTGTGTGGTGTAGTATGTAGAGGATCTGTCAGCTCTGCTGTGTGGTGTAGTATACAGAGGATGTGTCAGCTCCCCTGTGTGGTGTAGTATATAGAGGATGTGTCAGCTCTCCTGTGTGGTGTAGTATATAGAGGATCTGTCAGCTCTCCTGTGTGGTGTAGTAGATAGAGGATTTGTCAGCTCTCCTGTGTGGTGTAGTATATAGAGGATCTGTCAGCTCTCCTGTGTGGTGTAGTATATAGAGGATCTATCAGCTCTCCTGTGTGGTGTAGTATATAGAGGATGTGTCAGCTCCCCTGTGTGGTGTAGTATATAGAGGATGTGTCAGCTCTCCTGTGTGGTGTAGTATATAGAGGATGTGTCAGCTCTCCTGTGTGGTGTAGTATATAGAGGATGTGTCAGCTCTCCTGTGTGGTGTAGTATATAGAGGATCTGTCAGCTCTCCTGTGTGGTGTAGTATATAGAGGATCTATCAGCTCTCCTATGTGGTGTAGTATATAGAGGATGAGCCAGCTCTCCTGTGTGGTGTAGTATATAGAGAATGTGTCAGCTCTCCTTTGTGGTGTAGTATATAGAGGATCTGTCAGCTCTCCTATGTGGTGTAGTATATAGAGGATGAGCCAGCTCTCCTGTGTGGTGTAGTATATAGAGAATGTGTCAGCTCTCCTTTGTGGTGTAGTATATAGAGGACGTGTCGGCTCCCCTGTGTGGTGTAGTATATAGAATATCTGTCAGTTCTCCTGTGTGGTGTAGTATATAGAGGATGTGTCAGCTCTCCTGTGTGGTGTAGTATATAGAGGATCTGCTCTCCTGTGTGGTGTAGTATATAGAGGATGTGTCAGCTCTCCTGTGTGGTGTAGTATATAGAGGATCTGTCAGCTCTCCTGTGTGGTGTAGTATATAGAGGATCTATCAGCTCTGCTGTGTGTTGTAGTATATAGAGGATCTGTCAGCTCTCCTGTGTGGTGTAGTATATAGAGGATGTGTCAGCTCTCCTGTGTGGTGTAGTATATAGAAGATCTGTCAGCTCTCCTGTGTGGTGTAGTATGTAGAGGATCTGTCAGCTCTCCTCTGTGGTGTAGTATATAGAGGATATATCAGCTCTCCTGTGTGGTGTAGTATATAGAGGATGTGTCAGCTCCCCTGTGTGGTGTAGTATATAGAGGATGTGTCAGCTCTCCTGTGTGGTTTAGTATATAGAGGATGTGTCAGCTCTCCTGTGTGGTGTAGTATATAGAGGATGTGTCAGCTCTCCTGTGTGGTGTAGTATATAGAGGATCTGTCAGCACTCCTGTGTGGTGTAGTATATAGAGGATCTGTCAGCTCTCCTGTGTGGTGTAGTATATAGAGGATGTGTCAGCTCTCCTCTGTGGTGTAGTATATAGAGGATCTGTCAGCTCTCCTGTGTGGTGTTGTATATAGAGGATCTGTCAGCTCTCCTCTGTGGTGTAGTATATAGAGGATGAGCCAGCTCTCCTGTGTGGTGTAGTATATAGAGAATGTGTCAGCTCTCCTTTGTGGTGTAGTATATAGAGGATGTGTCGGCTCCCCTGTGTGGTGTAGTATATAGAGGATCTGTCAGTTCTCCTGTGTGGTGTAGTATATAGAGGATGTGTCAGCTCTCCTGTGTGGTGTAGTATATAGAGGATCTGTCAGCTCTCCTGTGTGGTGTAGTATATAGAGGATCTGTCAGCTCTCCTGTGTGGTGTAGTATATAGAGGATGTGTCAGCTCTCCTGTGTGGTGTAGTATATAGAGGATCTGTCAGCTCTCCTGTGTGGTGTTGTATATAGAGGATCTGTCAGCTCTCCTGTGTGGTGTAGTATGTAGAGGATCTGTCAGCTCTGCTGTGTGGTGTAGTATATAGAGGATGTGTCAGCTCTCCTGTGTGGTGTAGTATATAGAGGATGTGTCAGCTCTCCTGTGTGGTGTAGTATATAGAGGATGTGTCAGCTCTCCTGTGTGGTGTAGTATATAGAGGATGTGTCAGCTCTCCTGTGTGGTGTAGTATATAGAGGATGTGTCAGCTCTCCTGTGTGGTGTAGTATATAGAGGATCTGCTCTCCTGTGTGGTGTAGTATATAGAGGATCTGTCAGCTCTCCTGTGTGGTGTAGTATATAGAGGATCTATCAGCTCTGCTGTGTGTTGTAGTATATAGAGGATCTGTCAGCTCTCCTGTGTGGTGTAGTATATAGAGGATGTGTCAGCTCTCCTGTGTGGTGTAGTATATAGAGGATCTGTCAGCTCTCCTGTGTGGTGTAGTATGTAGAGGATCTGTCAGCTCTGCTGTGTGGTGTAGTATATAGAGGATGTGTCAGCTTTCCTGTGTGGTGTAGTATATAGAGGATGTGTCAGCTCTCCTGTGTGGTGTAGTATATAGAGGATGTGTCAGCTCTCCTGTGTGGTGTAGTATATAGAGGATCTGTCGGCTCTCCTGTGTGGTGTAGTATATAGAGGATCTATCAGCTCTCCTATGTGGTGTAGTATATAGAGGATGAGCCAGCTCTCCTGTGTGGTGTAGTATATAGAGAATGTGTCAGCTCTCCTTTGTGGTGTAGTATATAGAGGATCTGTCAGCTCTCCTATGTGGTGTAGTATATAGAGGATGAGCCAGCTCTCCTGTGTGGTGTAGTATATAGAGAATGTGTCAGCTCTCCTTTGTGGTGTAGTATATAGAGGATGTGTCGGCTCCCCTGTGTGGTGTAGTATATAGAGGATCTGTGAGTTCTCCTGTGTGGTGTAGTATATAGATGATGTGTCAGCTCTCCTGTGTGGTGTAGTATATAGAGGATCTGCTCTCCTGTGTGGTGTAGTATATAGAGGATCTGTCAGCTCTCCTGTGTGGTGTAGTATATAGAGGATCTATCAGCTCTGCTGTGTGTTGTAGTATATAGAGGATCTGTCAGCTCTCCTGTGTGGTGTAGTATATAGAGGATGTGTCAGCTCTCCTGTGTGGTGTAGTATATAGAGGATCTGTCAGCTCTCCTGTGTGGTGTAGTATGTAGAGGATCTGTCAGCTCTGCTGTGTGGTGTAGTATATAGAGGATGTGTCAGCTCTCCTGTGTGGTGTAGTATATAGAGGATGTGTCAGCTCTCCTGTGTGGTGTAGTATATAGAGGATGTGTCAGCTCTCCTGTGTGGTGTAGTACATAGAGAATGTGTCAGCTCTCCTTTGTGGTGTAGTATATAGAGGATGTGTCAGCTCTCCTGTGTGGTGTAGTATATAGAGGATGTGTCAGCTCTCCTGTGTGGTGTAGTATATAGAGGATGTGTCAGCTCTCCTGTGTGGTGTAGTATATAGAGGATGTGTCAGCTCTCCTGTGTGGTGTAGTATATAGAGGATGTGTCAGCTCTCCTGTGTGGTGTAGTATATAGAGGATCTGCTCTCCTGTGTGGTGTAGTATATAGAGGATCTGTCAGCTCTCCTGCGTGGTGTAGTATATAGAGGATCTATCAGCTCTGCTGTGTGTTGTAGTATATAGAGGATCTGTCAGCTCTCCTGTGTGGTGTAGTATATAGAGGATGTGTCAGCTCTCCTGTGTGGTGTAGTATATAGAGGATCTGTCAGCTCTCCTGTGTGGTGTAGTATGTAGAGGATCTGTCAGCTCTGCTGTGTGGTGTAGTATATAGAGGATGTGTCAGCTCTCCTGTGTGGTGTAGTATATAGAGGATGTGTCAGCTCTCCTGTGTGGTGTAGTATATAGAGGATGTGTCAGCTCTCCTGTGTGGTGTAGTATATAGAGGATGTGTCAGCTCTCCTGTGTGGTGTAGTATATAGAGGATGTGTCAGCTCTCCTGTGTGGTGTAGTATA
Source organism: Phyllobates terribilis (assembly GCF_046119375.1). Taxonomy (NCBI): domain Eukaryota; kingdom Metazoa; phylum Chordata; class Amphibia; order Anura; family Dendrobatidae; genus Phyllobates; species Phyllobates terribilis. Next base: position 12,290,952 of record NW_027362761.1, on the reverse strand, counting down.
TAGAGGATCTGCTCTCCTGTGTGGTGTAGTATATAGAGGATCTGTCAGCTCTCCTGTGTGGTGTAGTATATAGAGGATCTATCAGCTCTGCTGTGTGTTGTAGTATATAGAGGATCTGTCAGCTCTCCTGTGTGGTGTAGTATATAGAGGATGTGTCAGCTCTCCTGTGTGGTGTAGTATATAGAGAATCTGTCAGCTCTCCTGTGTGGTGTAGTATGTAGAGGATCTGTCAGCTCTGCTGTGTGGTGTAGTATATAGAGGATGTGTCAGCTCTCCTGTGTGGTGTAGTATATAGAGGATGTGTCAGCTCTCCTGTGTGGTGTAGTATATAGAGGATGTGTCAGCTCTCCTGTGTGGTGTAGTATATAGAGGATCTGTCAGCTCTCCTGTGTGGTGTAGTATATAGAGGATTTGTCAGCTCTCCTGTGTGGTGTAGTATATAGAGGATCTGTCAGCTCTCCTGTGTGGTGTAGTATATAGAGGATCTGTCAGCTCCCCTGTGTGGTGTAGTATATAGAGGATCTGTCAGCTCTCCTGTGTGGTGTAGTATATAGAGGATTTGTCAGCTCTCCTGTGTGGTGTAGTATATAGAGGATCTGTCAGCTCTCCTGTGTGGTGTAGTATATAGAGGATCTATCAGCTCTCCTGTGTGGTGTAGTATATAGAGGATGTGTCAGCTCCCCTGTGTGGTGTAGTATATAGAGGATGTGTCAGCTCTCCTGTGTGGTGTAGTATATAGAGGATGTGTCAGCTCTCCTGTGTGGTGTAGTATATAGAGGATGTGTCAGCTCTCCTGTGTGGTGTAGTATATAGAGGATCTGTCAGCTCTCCTGTGTGGTGTAGTATATAGAGGATCTATCAGCTCTCCTATGTGGTGTAGTATATAGAGGATGAGCCAGCTCTCCTGTGTGGTGTAGTATATAGAGAATGTGTCAGCTCTCCTTTGTGGTGTAGTATATAGAGGATCTGTCAGCTCTCCTATGTGGTGTAGTATATAGAGGATGAGCCAGCTCTCCTGTGTGGTGTAGTATATAGAGAATGTGTCAGCTCTCCTTTGTGGTGTAGTATATAGAGGACGTGTCGGCTCCCCTGTGTGGTGTAGTATATAGAGGATCTGTCAGTTCTCCTGTGTGGTGTAGTATATAGAGGATGTGTCAGCTCTCCTGTGTGGTGTAGTATATAGAGGATCTGCTCTCCTGTGTGGTGTAGTATATAGAGGATGTGTCAGCTCTCCTGTGTGGTGTAGTATATAGAGGATCTGTCAGCTCTCCTGTGTGGTGTAGTATATAGAGGATCTATCAGCTCTGCTGTGTGTTGTAGTATATAGAGGATCTGTCAGCTCTCCTGTGTGGTGTAGTATATAGAGGATGTGTCAGCTCTCCTGTGTGGTGTAGTATATAGAAGATCTGTCAGCTCTCCTGTGTGGTGTAGTATGTAGAGGATCTGTCAGCTCTCCTCTGTGGTGTAGTATATAGAGGATATATCAGCTCTCCTGTGTGGTGTAGTATATAGAGGATGTGTCAGCTCCCCTGTGTGGTGTAGTATATAGAGGATGTGTCAGCTCTCCTGTGTGGTGTAGTATATAGAGGATGTGTCAGCTCTCCTGTGTGGTGTAGTATATAGAGGATGTGTCAGCTCTCCTGTGTGGTGTAGTATATAGAGGATCTGTCAGCACTCCTGTGTGGTGTAGTATATAGAGGATCTGTCAGCTCTCCTGTGTGGTGTAGTATATAGAGGATGTGTCAGCTCTCCTGTGTGGTGTAGTATATAGAGGATCTGTCAGCTCTCCTGTGTGGTGTTGTATATAGAGGATCTGTCAGCTCTCCTCTGTGGTGTAGTATATAGAGGATGAGCCAGCTCTCCTGTGTGGTGTAGTATATAGAGAATGTGTCAGCTCTCCTTTGTGGTGTAGTATATAGAGGATGTGTCGGCTCCCCTGTGTGGTGTAGTATATAGAGGATCTGTCAGTTCTCCTGTGTGGTGTAGTATATAGAGGATGTGTCAGCTCTCCTGTGTGGTGTAGTATATAGAGGATCTGTCAGCTCTCCTGTGTGGTGTAGTATATAGAGGATCTGTCAGCTCTCCTGTGTGGTGTAGTATATAGAGGATGTGTCAGCTCTCCTGTGTGGTGTAGTATATAGAGGATCTGTCAGCTCTCCTGTGTGGTGTTGTATATAGAGGATCTGTCAGCTCTCCTCTGTGGTGTAGTATATAGAGGATGAGCCAGCTCTCCTGTGTGGTGTAGTATATAGAGAATGTGTCAGCTCTCCTTTGTGGTGTAGTATATAGAGGATGTGTCGGCTCCCCTGTGTGGTGTAGTATATAGAGGATCTGTCAGTTCTCCTGTGTGGTGTAGTATATAGAGAATGTGTCAGCTCTCCTGTGTGGTGTAGTATATAGAGGATCTTCTCTCCTGTGTGGTGTAGTATATAGAGGATCTGTCAGCTCTCCTTTGTGGTGTAGTATATAGAGGATGTGTCGGCTCCCCTGTGTGGTGTAGTATATAGAGGATCTGTCAGTTCTCCTGTGTGGTGTAGTATATAGAGGATGTGTCAGCTCTCCTGTGTGGTGTAGTATATAGAGGATCTGCTCTCCTGTGTGGTGTAGTATATAGAGGATCTGTCAGCTCTCCTGTGTGGTGTAGTATATAGAGGATCTATCAGCTCTGCTGTGTGTTGTAGTATATAGAGGATCTGTCAGCTCTCCTGTGTGGTGTAGTATATAGAGGATGTGTCAGCTCTCCTGTGTGGTGTAGTATATAGAAGATCTGTCAGCTCTCCTGTGTGGTGTCGTATGTAGAGGATCTGTCAGTTCTGCTGTGTGGTGTAGTATATAGAGGATGTGTCAGCTCTCCTGTGTGGTGTAGTATATAGAGGATCTGTCAGCTCTCCTGTGTGGTGTAGTATATAGAGGATTTGTCAGCTCTCCTGTGTGGTGTAGTATATAGAGGATCTGTCAGCTCTCCTGTGTGGTGTAGTATATAGAGGATGTGTCAGCTCTCCTGTGTGGTGTAGTATATAGAGGATCTGTCAGCTCTCCTGTGTGGTGTAGTATATAGAGGATGTGTCAGCTCTCCTGTGTGGTGTAGTATATAGAGGATGTGTCAGCTCTCCTGTGTGGTGTAGTATATAGAGGATCTGTCAGCTCTCCTGTGTGGTGTAGTATATAGAGGATTTGTCAGCTCTCCTGTGTGGTGTAGTATATAGAGGATCTGTCAGCTCTCCTGTGTGGTGCAGTATATAGAGGATGTGTCAGCTCTCCTGTGTGGTGTAGTATATAGAGGATGTGTCAGCTCTCCTGTGTGGTGTAGTATCTAGAGGATCTGTCAGCTCTCCTGTGTGGTGTAGTATATAGAGGATGTGTCAGCTCTCCTGTGTGGTGTAGTATATAGAGAATGTGTCAGCTCTCCTTTGTGGTGTAGTATATAGAGGATCTGTCAGCTCTCCTGTGTGGTGTAGTATATAGAGGATGTGTCAGCTCTCCTATGTGGTGTAGTATATAGAGGATGAGCCAGCTCTCCTGTGTGGTGTAGTATATAGAGAATGTGTCAGCTCTCCTTTGTGGTGTAGTATATAGAGGATGTGTCGGCTCCGCTGTGTGGTGTAGTATATAGAGGATCTGTCAGTTCTCCTGTGTGGTGTAGTATATAGAGGATGTGTCAGCTCTCCTGTGTGGTGTAGTATATAGAGGATCTGCTCTCCTGTGTGGTGTAGTATATAGAGGATCTGTCAGCTCTCCTGTGTGGTGTAGTATATAGAGGATCTATCAGCTCTGCTGTGTGTTGTAGTATATAGAGGATCTGTCAGCTCTCCTGTGTGGTGTAGTATATAGAGGATGTGTCAGCTCTCCTGTGTGGTGTAGTATATAGAGGATCTGTCAGCTCTCCTGTGTGGTGTAGTATGTAGAGGATGTCAGCTCTGCTGTGTGGTGTAGTATCTAGAGGATGTGTCAGCTCTCCTGTGTGGTGTAGTATATAGAGGATGTGTCAGCTCTCCTGTGTGGTGTAGTATATAGAGGATGTGTCAGCTCTCCTGTGTGGTGTAGTATATAGAGAATGTGTCAGCTCTCCTTTGTGGTGTAGTATATAGAGGATGTGTCGGCTCCCCTGTGTGGTGTAGTATATAGAGGATCTGTCAGTTCTCCTGTGTGGTGTAGTATATAGAGGATGTGTCAGCTCTCCTGTGTGGTGTAGTATATAGATCTATCAGCTCTGCTGTGTGTTGTAGTATATAGAGGATCTGTCAGCTCTCCTGTGTGGTGTAGTATATAGAGGATGTCTCAGCTCTCCTGTGTGGTGTAGTATATAGAGGATCTGTCAACTCTCCTGTGTGGTGTAGTATGTAGAGGATCTGTCAGCTCTGCTGTGTGGTGTAGTATATAGAGGATGTGTCAGCTCTCCTGTGTGGTGTAGTATATAGAGGATGTGTCAGCTCTCCTGTGTGGTTTAGTATATAGAGGATGTGTCAGCTCTCCTGTGTGGTGTAGTATATAGAGGATCTGTTAGCTCTCCTGTGTGGTGTAGTATATAGAGGATTTGTCAGCTCTCCAGTGTGGTGTAGTATATAGAGGATCTGTCAGCTCTCCTGTGTGGTGTAGTATATAGAGGATCTGTCAGCTCTCCTGTGTGGTGTAGTATATAGAGGATTTGTCAGCTCTCCTGTGTGGTGTAGTATATAGAGGATCTGTCAGCTCTCCTGTGTGGTGTAGTATATAGAGGATCTGTCAGCTCTCCTGTGTGGTGTAGTATATAGAGGATGTGTCAGCTCTCCTGTGTGGTGTAGTATATAGAGGATCTGTCAGCTCTCCTGTGTGGTGTAGTATGTAGAGGATCTGTCAGCTCTGCTGTGTGGTGTAGTATATAGAGGATGTGTCTGCTCCCCTGTGTGGTGTAGTATATAGAGGATGTGTCAGCTCTCCTGTGTGGTGTAGTATATAGAGGATCTGTCAGCTCTCCTGTGTGGTGTAGTATATAGAGGATTTGTCCGCTCTCCTTTGTGGTGTAGTATATAGAGGATGTGTCGGCTCCCCTGTGTGGTGTAGTATATAGAGGATCTGTCAGTTCTCCTGTGTGGTGTAGTATATAGAGGATCTGTCAGCTCTCCTGTGTGGTGTAGTATATAGAGGATCTATCAGCTCTGCTGTGTGTTGTAGTATATAGAGGATCTGTCAGCTCTCCTGTGTGGTGTAGTAAATAGAGGATGTGTCAGCTCTCCTGTGTGGTGTAGTATATAGAAGATCTGTCAGCTCTCCTGTGTGGTGTAGTATGTAGAGGATCTGTCAGCTCTGCTGTGTGGTGTAGTATATAGAGGATGTGTCAGCTCTCCTGTGTGGTGTAGTATATAGAGGATCTGTCAGCTCTCCTGTGTGGTGTAGTATATAGAGGATTTGTCAGCTCTCCTGTGTGGTGTAGTATATAGAGGATCTGTCAGCTCTCCTGTGTGGTGTAGTATATAGAGGATGTGTCAGCTCTCCTGTGTGGTGTAGTATATAGAGGATCTGTCAGCTCTCCTGTGTGGTGTAGTATATAGAGGATGTGTCAGCTCTCCTGTGTGGTGTAGTATATAGAGGATGTGTCAGCTCTCCTGTGTGGTGTAGTATATATAGGATCTGTCAGCTCTCCTGTGTGGTGTAGTATATAGAGGATTTGTCAGCTCTCCTGTGTGGTGTAGTATATAGAGGATCTGTCAGCTCTCCTGTGTGGTGTAGTATATAGAGGATCTATCAGCTCTCCTGTGTGGTGTAGTATATAGAGGATGTGTCAGCTCCCCTGTGTGGTGTAGTATATAGAGGATGTGTCAGCTCTCCTGTGTGGTGTAGTATATAGAGGATGTGTCAGCTCTCCTGTGTGGTGTAGTATATAGAGGATGTGTCAGCTCTCCTGTGTGGTGTAGTATATAGAGGATCTGTCAGCTCTCCTGTGTGGTGTAGTATATAGAGGATCTATCAGCTCTCCTATGTGGTGTAGTATATAGAGGATGAGCCAGCTCTCCTGTGTGGTGTAGTATATAGAGGATCTGTCAGCTCTCCTGTGTGGTGTAGTATATAGAGGATTTGTCAGCTCTCCTGTGTGGTGTAGTATATAGAGGATCTGTCAGCTCTCCTGTGTGGTGTAGTATATAGAGGATCTGTCAGCTCTCCTGTGTGGTGTAGTATATAGAGGATCTGTCAGCTCTCCTGTGTGGTGTAGTATATAGAGGATCTATCAGCTCTCCTATGTGGTGTAGTATATAGAGGATGAGCCAGCTCTCCTGTGTGGTGTAGTATATAGAGGATCTGTCAGCTCTCCTGTGTGGTGTAGTATATAGAGGATTTGTCAGCTCTCCTGTGTGGTGTAGTATATAGAGGATCTGTCAGCTCTCCTGTGTGGTGTAGTATATAGAGGATCTGTCAGCTCTCCTGTGTGGTGTAGTATATAGAGGATCTGTCAGCTCTCCTGTGTGGTGTAGTATATAGAGGATGTGTCAGCTCTCCTGTGTGGTCTAGTATATAGAGGATGTGTCAGCTCTCCTGTGTGGTGTAGTATATAGAGGATCTGTCAGCTCTCCTGTGTGGTGTAGTATGTAGAGGATCTGTCAGCTCTTCTGTGTGGTGTAGTATATAGAGGATGTGTCAGCTCCCCTGTGTGGTGTAGTATATAGAGGATGTGTCAGCTCTCCTGTGTGGTGTAGTATATAGAGGATCTGTCAGCTCTCCTGTGTGGTGTAGTATATAGAGGATTTGTCAGCTCTCCTGTGTGGTGTAGTATTTAGAGGATCTGTCAGCTCTCCTGTGTGGTGTAGTATATAGAGGATCTGTCAGCTCTCCTGTGTGGTGTAGTATATAGAGGATGTGTCAGCTCTCCTGTGTGGTGTAGTATATAGAGGATCTGTCAGCTCTCCTGTGTGGTGTAGTATGTAGAGGATCTGTCAGCTCTGCTGTGTGGTGTAGTATATAGAGGATGTGTCAGCTCCCCTGTGTGGTGTAGTATATAGAGGATGTGTCAGCTCTCCTGTGTGGTGTAGTATATAGAGGATCTGTCAGCTCTCCTGTGTGGTGTAGTATATAGAGGATTTGTCAGCTCTCCTTTGTGGTGTAGTATATAGAGGATGTGTCGGCTCCCCTGTGTGGTGTAGTATATAGAGGATCTGTCAGTTCTCCTGTGTGGTGTAGTATATAGAGGATCTGTCAGCTCTCCTGTGTGGTGTAGTATATAGAGGATCTATCAGCTCTGCTGTGTGTTGTAGTATATAGAGGATCTGTCAGCTCTCCTGTGTGGTGTAGTAAATAGAGGATGTGTCAGCTCTCCTGTGTGGTGTAGTATATAGAAGATCTGTCAGCTCTCCTGTGTGGTGTAGTATGTAGAGGATCTGTCAGCTCTGCTGTGTGGTGTAGTATATAGAGGATTTGTCAGCTCTCCTGTGTGGTGTAGTATATAGAGGATCTGTCAGCTCTCCTGTGTGGTGTAGTATATAGAGGATGTGTCAGCTCTCCTGTGTGGTGTAGTATATAGAGGATCTGTCAGCTCTCCTGTGTGGTGTAGTATATAGAGGATGTGTCAGCTCTCCTGTGTGGTGTAGTATATAGAGGATGTGTCAGCTCTCCTGTGTGGTGTAGTATATATAGGATCTGTCAGCTCTCCTGTGTGGTGTAGTATATAGAGGATTTGTCAGCTCTCCTGTGTGGTGTAGTATATAGAGGATCTGTCAGCTCTCCTGTGTGGTGTAGTATATAGAGGATCTATCAGCTCTCCTGTGTGGTGTAGTATATAGAGGATGTGTCAGCTCCCCTGTGTGGTGTAGTATATAGAGGATGTGTCAGCTCTCCTGTGTGGTGTAGTATATAGAGGATGTGTCAGCTCTCCTGTGTGGTGTAGTATATAGAGGATGTGTCAGCTCTCCTGTGTGGTGTAGTATATAGAGGATCTGTCAGCTCTCCTGTGTGGTGTAGTATATAGAGGATCTATCAGCTCTCCTATGTGGTGTAGTATATAGAGGATGAGCCAGCTCTCCTGTGTGGTGTAGTATATAGAGGATCTGTCAGCTCTCCTGTGTGGTGTAGTATATAGAGGATTTGTCAGCTCTCCTGTGTGGTGTAGTATATAGAGGATCTGTCAGCTCTCCTGTGTGGTGTAGTATATAGAGGATCTGTCAGCTCTCCTGTGTGGTGTAGTATATAGAGGATCTGTCAGCTCTCCTGTGTGGTGTAGTATATAGAGGATCTATCAGCTCTCCTATGTGGTGTAGTATATAGAGGATGAGCCAGCTCTCCTGTGTGGTGTAGTATATAGAGGATCTGTCAGCTCTCCTGTGTGGTGTAGTATATAGAGGATTTGTCAGCTCTCCTGTGTGGTGTAGTATATAGAGGATCTGTCAGCTCTCCTGTGTGGTGTAGTATATAGAGGATCTGTCAGCTCTCCTGTGTGGTGTAGTATATAGAGGATCTGTCAGCTCTCCTGTGTGGTGTAGTATATAGAGGATGTGTCAGCTCTCCTGTGTGGTCTAGTATATAGAGGATGTGTCAGCTCTCCTGTGTGGTGTAGTATATAGAGGATCTGTCAGCTCTCCTGTGTGGTGTAGTATGTAGAGGATCTGTCAGCTCTTCTGTGTGGTGTAGTATATAGAGGATGTGTCAGCTCCCCTGTGTGGTGTAGTATATAGAGGATGTGTCAGCTCTCCTGTGTGGTGTAGTATATAGAGGATCTGTCAGCTCTCCTGTGTGGTGTAGTATATAGAGGATTTGTCAGCTCTCCTGTGTGGTGTAGTATATAGAGGATCTGTCAGCTCTCCTGTGTGGTGTAGTATATAGAGGATCTATCAGCTCTCCTGTGTGGTGTAGTATATAGAGGATGTGTCAGCTCCCCTGTGTGGTGTAGTATATAGAGGATGTGTCAACTCTCCTGTGTGGTGTAGTATATAGAGGATGTGTCAGCTCTCCTGTGTGGTGTAGTATATAGAGGATGTGTCAGCTCTCCTGTGTGGTGTAGTATATAGAGGATCTGTCAGCTCTCCTGTGTGGTGTAGTATATAGAGGATCTATCAGCTCTCCTATGTGGTGTAGTATATAGAGGATGAGCCAGCTCTCCTGTGTGGTGTAGTATATAGAGAATGTGTGAGCTCTCCTTTGTGGTGTAGTATATAGAGGATCTGTCAGCTCTCCTATGTGGTGTAGTATATAGAGGATGAGCCAGCTCTCCTGTGTGGTGTAGTATATAGAGAATGTGTCAGCTCTCCTTTGTGGTGTAGTATATAGAGGATGTGTCAGCTCCCCTGTGTGGTGTAGTATATAGAGGATGTGTCAGCTCTCCTGTGTGGTGTAGTATATAGAGGATGTGTCAGCTCTCCTGTGTGGTGTAGTATATAGAGGATGTGTCAGCTCTCCTGTGTGGTGTAGTATATAGAGGATCTGTCAGCTCTCCTGTGTGGTGTAGTATATAGAGGATCTATCAGCTCTCCTATGTGGTGTAGTATATAGAGGATGAGCCAGCTCTCCTGTGTGGTGTAGTATATAGAGGATCTGTCAGCTCTCCTGTGTGGTGTAGTATATAGAGGATTTGTCAGCTCTCCTGTGTGGTGTAGTATATAGAGGATCTGTCAGCTCTCCTGTGTGGTGTAGTATATAGAGGATCTGTCAGCTCTCCTGTGTGGTGTAGTATATAGAGGATGTGTCAGCTCTCCTGTGTGGTGTAGTATATAGAGGATCTGTCAGCTCTCCTGTGTGGTGTAGTATGTAGAGGATCTGTCAGCTCTTCTGTGTGGTGTAGTATATAGAGGATGTGTCAGCTCCCCTGTGTGGTGTAGTATATAGAGGATGTGTCAGCTCTCCTGTGTGGTGTAGTATATAGAGGATCTGTCAGCTCTCCTGTGTGGTGTAGTATATAGAGGATTTGTCAGCTCTCCTGTGTGGTGTAGTATATAGAGGATCTGTCAGCTCTCCTGTGTGGTGTAGTATATAGAGGATCTATCAGCTCTCCTGTGTGGTGTAGTATATAGAGGATGTGTCGGCTCCCCTGTGTGGTGTAGTATATAGAGGATCTGTCAGTTCTCCTGTGTGGTGTAGTATATAGAGGATGTGTCAGCTCTCCTGTGTGGTGTAGTATATAGAGGATCTGCTCTCCTGTGTGGTGTAGTATATAGAGGTTCTGTCAGCTCTCCTGTGTGGTGTAGTATATAGAGGATCTATCAGCTCTGCTGTGTGTTGTAGTATATAGAGGATCTGTCAGCTCTCCTGTGTGGTGTAGTATATAGAGGATGTGTCAGCTCTCCTGTGTGGTGTAGTATATAGAAGATCTGTCAGCTCTCCTGTGTGGTGTAGTATGTAGAGGATCTGTCAGCTCTCCTCTGTGGTGTAGTATATAGAGGATCTGTCAGCTCTCCTGTGTGGTGTAGTATATAGAGGATGTGTCAGCTCCCCTGTGTGGTGTAGTATATAGAGGATGTGTCAGCTCTCCTGTGTGGTGTAGTATATAGAGGATGTGTCAGCTCTCCTGTGTGGTGTAGTATATAGAGGATGTGTCAGCTCTCCTGTGTGGTGTAGTATATAGAGGATCTGTCAGCTCTCCTGTGTGGTGTAGTATATAGAGGATCTGTCAGCTCTCCTCTGTGGTGTAGTATATAGAGGATGAGCCAGCTCTCCTGTGTGGTGTAGTATATAGAGAATGTGTCAGCTCTCCTTTGTGGTGTAGTATATAGAGGATGTGTCGGCTCCCCTGTGTGGTGTAGTATATAGAGGATCTGTCAGTTCTCCTGTGTGGTGTAGTATATAGAGGATGTGTCAGCTCTCCTGTGTGGTGTAGTATATAGAGGATCTGCTCTCCTGTGTGGTGTAGTATATAGAGGATCTGTCAGCTCTCCTGTGTGGTGTAGTATATAGAGGATCTATCAGCTCTGCTGTGTGTTGTAGTATATAGAGGATCTGTCAGCTCTCCTGTGTGGTGTAGTATATAGAGGATGTGTCAGCTCTCCTGTGTGGTGTAGTATATAGAGGATGTGTCAGCTCTCCTGTGTGGTGTAGTATAGAGAGGATTTGTCAGCTCTCCTGTGTGGTGTAGTATATAGAGGATCTGTCAGCTCTCCTGTGTGGTGTAGTATGTAGAGGATCTGTCAGCTCTGCTGTGTGGTGTAGTATATAGAGGATGTGTCAGCTCTCCTGTGTGGTGTAGTATATAGAGGATCTGTCAGCTCTCCTGTGTGGTGTAGTATATAGAGGATTTGTCAGCTCTCCTGTGTGGTGTAGTATATAGAGGATCTGTCAGCTCTCCTGTGTGGTGTAGTATGTAGAAGATCTGTCAGCTCTCCTGTGTGGTGTAGTATGTAGAGGATCTGTCAGCTCTGCTGTGTGGTGTAGTATATAGAGGATGTGTCAGCTCTCCTGTGTGGTGTAGTATATAGAGGATCTGTCAGCTCTCCTGTGTGGTGTAGTATATAGAGGATTTGTCAGCTCTCCTGTGTGGTGTAGTATATAGAGGATCTGTCAGCTCTCCTGTGTGGTGTAGTATATAGAGGATGTGTCAGCTCTCCTGTGTGGTGTAGTATATAGAGGATCTGTCAGCTCTCCTGTGTGGTGTAGTATATAGAGGATGTGTCAGCTCTCCTGTGTGGTGTAGTATATAGAGGATGTGTCAGCTCTCCTGTGTGGTGTAGTATATAGAGGATCTGTCAGCTCTCCTGTGTGGTGTAGTATATAGAGGATTTGTCAGCTCTCCTGTGTGGTGTAGTATATAGAGGATCTGTCAGCTCTCCTGTGTGGTGTAGTATATAGAGGATCCATCAGCTCTCCTGTGTGGTGTAGTATATAGAGGATGTGTCAGCTCCCCTGTGTGGTGTAGTATATAGAGGATGTGTCAGCTCTCCTGTGTGGTGTAGTATATAGAGGATGTGTCAGTTCTCCTGTGTGGTGTAGTATATAGAGGATGTGTCAGCTCTCCTGTGTGGTGTAGTATATAGAGGATCTGTCAGCTCTCCTGTGTGGTGTACTATATAGAGGATCTATCAGCTCTCCTATGTGGTGTAGTATATAGAGGATGAGCCAGCTCTCCTGTGTGGTGTAGTATATAGAGAATGTGTCAGCTCTCCTTTGTGGTGTAGTATATAGAGGATCTGTCAGCTCTCCTATGTGGTGTAGTATATAGAGGATGAGCCAGCTCTCCTGTGTGGTGTAGTATATAGAGAATGTGTCAGCTCTCCTTTGTGGTGTAGTATATAGAGGATGTGTCGGCTCCCCTGTGTGGTGTAGTATATAGAGAATGTGTCAGCTCTCCTTTGTGGTGTAGTATATAGAGGATCTGTCAGTTCTCCTGTGTGGTGTAGTATATAGAGGATGTGTCAGCTCTCCTGTGTGGTGTAGTATATAGAGGATCTGCTCTCCTGTGTGGTGTAGTGTATAGAGGACCTGTCAGCTCTCCTGTGTGGTGTAGTATATAGAGGATCTATCAGCTCTGCTGTGTGTTGTAGTATATAGAGGATCTGTCAGCTCTCCTGTGTGGTGTAGTATATAGAGGATGTGTCAGCTCTACTGTGTGGTGTAGTATATAGAGGATCTGTCAGCTCTCCTGTGTGGTGTAGTATGTAGAGGATCTGTCAGCTCTGCTGTGTGGTGTAGTATATAGAGGATGTGTCAGCTCTCCTGTGTGGTGTAGTATATAGAGGATGTGTCAGCTCTCCTGTGTGGTGTAGTATATAGAGGATGTGTCAGCTCTCCTGTGTGGTGTAGTATATAGAGGATCTGTCAGCTCTCCTGTGTGGTGTAGTATATAGAGGATTTGTCAGCTCTCCTGTGTGGTGTAGTATATAGAGGATCTGTCAGCTCTCCTGTGTGGTGTAGTATATAGAGGATCTGTCAGCTCTCCTGTGTGGTGTAGTATATAGAGGATTTGTCAGCTCTCCTGTGTGGTGTAGTATATAGAGGATCTGTCAGCTCTCCTGTGTGGTGTAGTATATAGAGGATCTGTCAGCTCTCCTGTGTGGTGTAGTATATAGAGGATGTGTCAGCTCTCCTGTGTGGTGTAGTATATAGAGGATCTGTCAGCTCTCCTGTGTGGTGTAGTATGTAGAGGATCTGTCAGCTCTGCTGTGTGGTGTAGTATATAGAGGATGTGTCAGCTCCCCTGTGTGGTGTAGTATATAGAGGATGTGTCAGCTCTCCTGTGTGGTGTAGTATATAGAGGATGTGTCAGCTCTCCTGTGTGGTGTAGTATATAGAGGATTTGTCAGCTCTCCTGTGTGGTGTAGTATATAGAGGATCTGTCAGCTCTCCTGTGTGGTGTAGTATATAGAGGATCTATCAGCTCTCCTGTGTGGTGTAGTATATAGAGGATGTGTCAGCTCCCCTGTGTGGTGTAGTATATAGAGGATGTGTCAGCTCTCCTGTGTGGTGTAGTATATAGAGGATGTGTCAGCTCTCCTGTGTGGTGTAGTATATAGAGGATGTGTCAGCTCTCCTGTGTGGTGTAGTATATAGAGGATCTGTCAGCTCTCCTGTGTGGTGTAGTATATAGAGGATCTATCAGCTCTCCTATGTGGTGTAGTATATAGAGGATGAGCCAGCTCTCCTGTGTGTTGTAGTATATAGAGAATGTGTCAGCTCTCCTTTGTGGTGTAGTATATAGAGGATGTGTCGGCTCCCCTGTGTGGTGTAGTATATAGAGGATCTGTCAGTTCTCCTGTGTGGTGTAGTATATAGAGGATGTGTCAGCTCTCCTGTGTGGTGTAGTATATAGAGGATGTGTCAGCTCTCCTGTGTGGTGTAGTATATAGAGGATCTGTCAGCTCTCCTGTGTGGTGTAGTATATAGAGGATCTATCAGCTCTCCTATGTGGTGTAGTATATAGAGGATGAGCCAGCTCTCCTGTGTGGTGTAGTATATAGAGAATGTGTCAGCTCTCCTTTGTGGTGTAGTATATAGAGGATCTGTCAGCTCTCCTATGTGGTGTAGTATATAGAGGATGAGCCAGCTCTCCTGTGTGGTGTAGTATATAGAGAATGTGTCAGCTCTCCTTTGTGGTGTAGTATATAGAGGATGTGTCGGCTCCCCTGTGTGGTGTAGTATATAGAGGATCTGTCAGTTCTCCTGTGTGGTGTAGTATATAGAGGATGTGTCAGCTCTCCTGTGTGGTGTAGTATATAGAGGATCTGCTCTCCTGTGTGGTGTAGTGTATAGAGGATCTGTCAGCTCTCCTGTGTGGTGTAGTATATAGAGGATCTATCAGCTCTGCTGTGTGTTGTAGTATATAGAGGATCTGTCAGCTCTCCTGTGTGGTGTAGTATATAGAGGATGTGTCAGCTCTCCTGTGTGGTGTAGTATATAGAGGATCTGTCAGCTCTCCTGTGTGGTGTAGTATGTAGTGGATCTGTCAGCTCTGCTGTGTGGTGTAGTATATAGAGGATGTGTCAGCTCTCCTGTGTGGTGTAGTATATAGAGGATGTGTCAGCTCTCCTGTGTGGTGTAGTATATAGAGGATGTGTCAGCTCTCCTTTGTGGTGTAGTATATAGAGGATCTGTCAGCTCTCCTGTGTGGTGTAGTATATAGAGGATTTGTCAGCTCTCCTGTGTGGTGTAGTATATAGAGGATCTGTCAGCTCTCCTGTGTGGTGTAGTATATAGAGGATCTGTCAGCTCTCCTGTGTGGTGTAGTATATAGAGGATTTGTCAGCTCTCCTGTGTGGTGTAGTATATAGAGGATCTGTCAGCTCTCCTGTGTGGTGTAGTATATAGAGGATGTGTCAGCTCTCCTGTGTGGTGTAGTATATAGAGGATCTGTCAGCTCTCCTGTGTGGTGTAGTATGTAGAGGATCTGTCAGCTCTGCTGTGTGGTGTAGTATATAGAGGATGTGTCAGCTCCCCTGTGTGGTGTAGTATATAGAGGATGTGTCAGCTCTCCTGTGTGTTGTAGTATATAGAGGATGTGTCAGCTCTCCTGTGTGTTGTAGTATATAGAGGATCTGTCAGCTCTCCTGTGTGGTGTAGTATATAAAGGATTTGTCAGCTCTCCTGTGTGGTGTAGTATATAGAGGATCTGTCAGCTCTCCTGTGTGGTGTAGTATATAGAGGATCTATCAGCTCTCCTGTGTGGTGTAGTATATAGAGGATGTGTCAGCTCCCCTGTGTGGTGTAGTATATAGAGGATGTGTCAGCTCTCCTGTGTGGTGTAGTATATAGAGGATGTGTCAGCTCTCCTGTGTGGTGTAGTATATAGAGGATGTGTCAGCTCTCCTGTGTGGTGTAGTATATAGAGGATCTGTCAGCTCTCCTGTGTGGTGTAGTATATAGAGGATCTATCAGCTCTCCTATGTGGTGTAGTATATAGAGGATGAGCCAGCTCTCCTGTGTGGTGTAGTATATAGAGAATGTGTCAGCTCTCCTATGTGGTGTAGTATATAGAGGATGAGCCAGCTCTCCTGTGTGGTGTAGTATATAGAGAATGTGTCAGCTCTCCTTTGTGGTGTAGTATATAGAGGATGTGTCGGCTCCCCTGTGTGGTGTAGTATTTAGAGGATTTGGCAGTTCTCCTGTGTGGTGTAGTATATAGAGGATGTGTCAGCTCTCCTGTGTGGTGTAGTATATAGAGGATGTGTCAGCTCTCCTGTGTGGTGTAGTATATAGAGGATCTGTCAGCTCTCCTGTGTGGTGTAGTATATAGAGGATCTATCAGCTCTCCTATGTGGTGTAGTATATAGAGGATGAGCCAGCTCTCCTGTGTGGTGTAGTATATAGAGAATGTGTCAGCTCTCCTTTGTGGTGTAGTATATAGAGGATCTGTCAGCTCTCCTATGTGGTGTAGTATATAGAGGATGAGCCAGCTCTCCTGTGTGGTGTAGTATATAGAGAATGTGTCAGCTCTCCTTTGTGGTGTAGTATATAGAGGATGTGTCGGCTCCCCTGTGTGGTGTAGTATATAGAGGATCTGTCAGTTCTCCTGTGTGGTGTAGTATATAGAGGATGTGTCAGCTCTCCTGTGTGGTGTAGTATATAGAGGATCTGCTCTCCTGTGTGGTGTAGTATATAGAGGATCTGTCAGCTCTCCTGTGTGGTGTAGTATATAGAGGATCTATCAGCTCTGCTGTGTGTTGTAGTATATAGAGGATCTGTCAGCTCTCCTGTGTGGTGTAGTATATAGAGGATGTGTCAGCTCTCCTGTGTGGTGTAGTATATAGAGGATCTGTCAGCTCTCCTGTGTGGTGTAGTATGTAGAGGATCTGTCAGCTCTGCTGTGTGGTGTAGTATATAGAGGATGTGTCAGCTCTCCTGTGTGGTGTAGTATATAGAGGATGTGTCAGCTCTCCTGTGTGGTGTAGTATATAGAGGATGTGTCAGCTCTCCTGTGTGGTGTAGTATATAGAGGATCTGTCAGCTCTCCTGTGTGGTGTAGTATATAGAGGATTTGTCAGCTCTCCTGTGTGGTGTAGTATATAGAGGATCTGTCAGCTCTCCTGTGTAGTGTAGTATATAGAGGATCTGTCAGCTCTCCTGTGTGGTGTAGTATATAGAGGATGTGTCAGCTCTCCTGTGTGGTGTAGTATATAGAGGATGTGTCAGCTCTCCTGTGTGGTGTAGTATATAGAGGATCTGTCAGCTCTCCTGTGTGGTGTAGTATATAGAGGATCTATCAGCTCTCCTATGTGGTGTAGTATATAGAGGATGAGCCAGCTCTCCTGTGTGGTGTAGTATATAGAGAATGTGTCAGCTCTCCTTTGTGGTGTAGTATATAGAGGATCTGTCAGCTCTCCTATGTGGTGTAGTATATAGAGGATGAGCCAGCTCTCCTGTGTGGTGTAGTATATAGAGAATGTGTCAGCTCTCCTTTGTGGTGTAGTATATAGAGGATGTGTCGGCTCCCCTGTGTGGTGTAGTATACAGAGGATCTGTCAGTTCTCCTGTGTGGTGTAGTATATAGAGGATGTGTCAGCTCTCCTGTGTGGTGTAGTATATAGAGGATCTGCTCTCCTGTGTGGTGTAGTATATAGAGGATCTGTCAGCTCTCCTGTGTGGTGTAGTATATAGAGGATTGTGATGAACCCGTAGCCGCCATCTTGGTAATGATAAATCATATCCAGGGATGGCCACACTTCAGCAGCCCCCACCCTTGGGACCTTCTGTTAAAACGTCAACTAGATAGTTTCCCCCCATCCAGGCTCCTGTAAGATAAGAAGCCTACTTAACACTTGAATGCTAGGAGCTTCAAAGACTTCGAGAGGAAACACAGCCAGCAGGGGGGGGTGCTTCGTCTATCTGTACCTGACCATTTGTCCCATAGGACTAGTTTCTTTGTCTGTCACAAGCATGGAGGCATAAGATATAGAAACATGAATAGTACACGCATGTTGCGTGGGATGGGCCAATAAAAAAATATCACGGCGTCCCGGAGCCATTGCGCACACAAGCCTCCGCGGTAGACGTTTGTACGTGCTCTGGAAGCCAAGATATAGCGCGGAGCCATTCCTGAGGACCGTATGGTATCATAATTGATATCAAAAGGTCGGTTACGGCGGCCCGAATCCATGGGAACCCCTGGGGGTATCATGAGACCATCCCAGAAGAAGTTATTGGGTTCCATAGAATTTGGGCTTCTGATCGAAGTTAGACCTGAGGGTGGAGACTGAGCCAGCTGACCTCACCAGCAGTGGGCGGGACGGGGCAGGTAAGATAGCAGGACAGACAAGAGACAAGTCAGTCTTGACCCAAGAGTGGTGTGCTGAACATCTGAGCACCAGCTGAGGCCACCAAGGGGAGGAGCAGTTTGACCATGCGGTGGTAGGCCTCAGCCTGTAACAAAGAACCGTGCCTGCGATCGCAGAATCCTCTCCCTGCGTCACAAGAAAATCAAGAAACCGGTAACTGATATGCTGTGGTGATTCTGTGTGTTGTATTCCATTGTTGTATAGTTTAGCCTGACCTTATACCTGTGTATATTTAGTTGTATATCGTGTATCTAGTGTATTATTATAATCAATTACCTCAAGTAATTGTGGGCCTGCCTTTTATTCTGCATAACGAACGCACGTCCGTGTGAGCTCGGCTCAAGCCAAAAACGCTACCCAGGGTTGGTTCCTGACCCGATATAGGCCCATTCACGGACTGGGCGTATATCTAAAATAGGGACTGGTGGCAGCATACCAACTGGGGATTGGGGAAGGCTGGTAGTGACGGTCGGAGGTTCAGATATATATATTCCTGGCGCGGCCAAGGAAGATATATATACCGCCCTCACTACAGAGGGCCCCGATACCCAGTAGGTTACAGGACAGTCTCCCTGGCGACCGCTTATCCTAGGTGCAGTTCCTTGACTGACCTGAGGCTAAGAGGGCGCTAGCGAGTTGTGCTGTGTAGTGACGTTACGGTTTAGTGACGTTGAAGGGATAACACACTACCGTGTTCCCTGCGCTGGTTGCAGCTTCCTGGCACTACTTTCTCTAGGTGCAGTACCTTGACTGACCTGAGAGGTAAGGGGGCGCCAGAGAGCTGCACCCACCGGCCGGCTTTCATCACATTGGTGGCAGAGCGGTGGGATTGCAGAATAATAGTGTTGTGGGACCCCTACTCCCAGGCACTAAAGACTGCCAGTGGTAACTTCCACTGCTGGAGTCTTAAGGTCAGCCCAACGTTAGACGGTCAGGCTAAAAGTATAACAAGGTGTGTGCAAACTCAGGGTTGCAGCGGTGTCGGTTACCAAGATGGCAGACGGCACCAGGCGCAAGACCCTGCAAGAGGCTAATGCTACGGTCCGTGTGGCAGGAGGGGAGGACATTGTTACTCATGGCGAGGAGGAGTCCAGCCCGGGCACCTCAGGGAGCCAGTCCCCAGTATACGGTCCCGCAGTGGGCTGCCCACCACCTACCCAGCCCAGCCTGTCCAGATCACAAGCCCTTTTACAAGCGGCTATGGCAAGTCTCCAGTCTCATGGCGATGCCGTCTACAAAACCCTCCTGGCAGCATCAGAGAAGGCAGCGGAGGAGGAGCGCGAAGCTGCGGAGCGCCGGGAGGCTGCGGAGCGTGAAGCTGCAGAGCGCCGGGAGGCTGCGGAGCGTGCAGAGCGAGCTGCGGAGCGCCAGCACCAACTGGACCTGGCCCAGCGGGGGCTTCCGCTAGAGCAACCAACCCATCAGGAGACCAAGTCGTCCAAAGTCCGAGCTGAGGACTTCCCTCTACTGGAGAAGGATGGGGACCTGGACTCCTTTCTGGTGGCATTTGAACGGACCTGTCTTCAGCACCATCTGGCCCGGGATCAGTGGGCCAGATATCTGACCCCCCGTTTGAGGGGTAAGTCCCTGGATGCCTTGGGGGACTTACCTGCCGGGGAGGTACAGAACTACGACTGCATCAAGCGGGCCCTGATCCGGCAGTACAACCTCACTCCCGAGTCGTACCGCCAGAAGTTCCGGAGCCTGCTGCGTGGCCCCAAGGACACCTGGACCGATCATATGCGGGCGCTGTTGAGAGCCGCAGAGCACTGGACCTCGGGTCTAGCGCTTACTACCCGCCAGGAGGTCCAGGAACTGTTCGTCACGGAGCAGTTTTTGTGGAACTGCCCAGAGGACCTCCGACAGTTCCTCCGTGACCGAAAACCAACAGGGGCTTCTGCTACAGCCGCCCTGGCAGACGAGTATGCCAATAACAGGGCGCCTGAGCTGAAGAAGTCTGCCAGCAGCACCTGGAGAGGGGGTAAGCCCAGTCATGCCCCTGTTTCCCCGGCCCCTAGAACACAAGGGGTGTATCCCCCTGTTGCCCTCTCCAGGCAAGGACCAGACGTAAGACGTTGTCATCTATGCAACAAACCAGGACACTTTAGGGCTGAGTGTCCCCAGCGCCAAAAGACCCCATCCCATTCCCAGAGAGCGCCCAATGTTTTGTGTGTGGGAGGGGGTGGTGGTAGGTCCCTGGACAACATCCAACCCGTCACCATAGGCCGTTCTGCGGTCATGGGACTGCGGGACACGGGCGCTGAACGAACACTGGTACGGCCTGAGGTGGTGTCCCCCCAGGACTTGGTACCAGGAAAGACTCTTTCCGTCTCCGGGGTTGGAGGCGTGGAGCCGGCACTTCCCGTTGCCATGGTGTATTTGGACTGGGGTGCCGGAAGGGGGATGCGGGAGGTGGGAGTAACGCCAAATATTCCCGCAAATGTTTTATTAGGGACCGACTTGGGGCGTCTTGTATCGCAGTATGTACCCTCTGAACCCCCAAGTTCGGCCCCCCAAGAGTGTATTGATTTGTCTGCTGCTAATGCCAACCATGTTGTATGTAGTGTGCGTCCTGCTGAGGAGGAGGGAGTGAAACCTGAGGGTAACACCTGCACAGACACAACACAAACAGGGTTAGTGAAAGCAGGTGGGGAGTGTGGGGATGCCCGCAGAGGTGCTCAGCCGGCGTGCCGTGACCTCTTGTCCTCCGGTGAGGGAGGGGGCGGGCAGGATTCTGTAGAGGGAAGCTCAGGGATGGAGAGGGGGGCAGCTACCGGCAGTGTAGGGCTCCCAGGGGTATCCAGGCTGCTGAGTATAGGCCCACTGCAGGGGGAGGAACAGGCCATGGGAGGTGGGGGTGTCCCAAGAGAGGAGCCGCCAGGTAAGACCCCAGGGCAGGAGTTCCCCACATCCGAGATGTCCAAAGGCCTAGGAAGCCTGCCTGATCGGGCGGCTTGGTCAGAAACAGAGGGGAAGCAGGCACTACCCACGGTCACAGCGGTCATAGCCGCTGTCACCAGGAGTGGGAGCGCCGGAGCCCAAGGAGCCTTGCAGAGGTCCGACGGCTTCCCCACTTCTGACCAAGTGTCTGCCGGGTCAGACAGCGGCCAGGTGACATGCCCGGAGGGGCTGACAGAGGATGTGGCAGTTTCGTCGATTCTGGCCACATCAAGTCAGGAATTTCAGGCTGCGTTGGAAGCAGACGACAGCCTGAAAGCTCTCAAGGAACAGGCGGCACAGCCTCCCATGGAGTCAGACTGCGAGCGGGTGGTCTGGGACCAGGGACGGCTGTACCGGGTAACGGTCCAGCAGGGTTCACCGGAGGCGTGGCCCAGGGACCGACAGTTAGTGGTACCCTATCCGTTCAGGGCGGAATTGTTGCGGATCGCACACGAGATTCCGATGGCCGGACACCTAGGGATCGCTAAAACCAAGGCCAGGATAGCTCAGCATTTCTACTGGCCTGGGATGGGAGCCGCGGTGGGTGCCTACTGCCGTTCGTGTGACACCTGTCAGAGGGTGGGGAAGGCGGGGCCGCGCCCCAAAGCCCCACTGGTAACTCTGCCAATCATCGAAGAGCCTTTCTCGAGGGTTGCTGTGGATCTTATTGGACCTCTGTCCACTCCCAGCCACTCCGGGAAATGCTTCATACTCACGGTAGTGGACTATGCCACCCGGTACCCGGAAGCGGTAGCTTTGTCGTCCATTCGGGCCGACAGGGTGGCTACCGCCTTACTGGAGATCTTCTCCAGAGTGGGTTTCCCCCAAGAAATGCTCACCGACCGAGGGACCCAGTTCATGTCGCGGCTGATGGAGTCCCTCTGTAAGCAAATGCAGGTGCAACATCTGGTGGCCAGCCCGTATCACCCACAGACTAATGGCCTGTGTGAGCGGTTCAATGGCACCTTAAAGCAGATGCTTAAGATGTTGGTCGACTCCCACGGGAGAGACTGGGAGCGTTACCTCCCACACCTCCTATTTGCTTACCGGGAGGTTCCGCAGGCCTCAACGGGGTTCTCCCCCTTTGAGCTCCTGTACGGGCGACGGGTACGGGGCCCCCTGGCTCTGGTGAAGGAAGCATGGGAAGGGGATTTGGCCACCCCCGAGGTGTCGGTCATCGAGTATGTCGTGCGCCACCGGGACAGGATGATGGCCTTGGCAAAGCTGGTGCAGGACAATATGGCCCAGGCCCAGGCCGACCAGAAGCGGTGGTACGACCAGAATGCTTGTGAGAGGACCTACCAGGTGGGTCAAAAGGTGTGGGTACTGGTCCCCGTACCACAGAACAAGCTTCAGGCAGCCTGGGAAGGTCCCTACTTCGTGCACCAGAAACTCAATGCCGTCACCTATCTGGTCACCCTGGATCACGCCCGTGGAAGGAGGAAGGCCTTCCACGTGAACATGATGAAGGCTCATCATGAGCGGGAAGCGACTGCCCACCCAGTGTGCAACCTTCCCGAGGAAGGAGAGGTAGAAACCCTCCTGGATCTGCTCACCCAAGCCAAGGCGGGTGGGTCCATCGAGGATGTGGGGGTTGGCCACCAGCTCACGGAGGACCAACGGTCCCAGCTGGGGACCACCCTGCACCCCTTCCGGGGGCTGTTCAGCAGCCTGCCCGGAAGGACTGAGATGGCTGTCCACGACGTGGACACTGGCGATCACCCGCCGATCCGGCGTTCAGCATATCGGGTCTCTTTCGAGGTGCAGGGAAACATGCGCCAAGAGATAGACGAGATGCTGAAGCTGGGGGTGATCCAGGCATCCAGCAGCGCGTGGGCCTCGCCTGTAGTCCTCGTACCAAAGAAGGACCGAACTACCCGGTTCTGCGTGGACTACCGGGGGCTCAACGCTGTAACGGCCACCGATGCGTTCCCCATACCACGCATCGATGACCTGCTCGATCGGATGGCCGGGGCTAAGTACCTGACCATCATGGATCTGAGCCGGGGGTACTGGCAGATTCCTCTGACCCCCGCGGCAAGGGAACGCTCTGCCTTTATCACCCCTTTTGGACTGTACGAGTCCACAGTGATGCCATTCGGCATGAAGAATGCCCCTGCCACTTTTCAGCGGATGGTCAATACGCTGCTTGAGGGACTTGAAGGGTACGCGGCTGCGTACTTGGACGATATTGCAGTCTTCAGTCCCACTTGGGAGGATCACCTAGAGCACCTGCGGCAGGTGCTCGGTCGGATCCACCGGGCAGGCTTGACCATCAAGCCGGAAAAGTGCCAGCTGGGCATGAGTGAGGTCCTCTACCTGGGTCACCGGGTAGGCGGGGGGGTTCTGAAGCCAGAACCGGGGAAAGTGGATGCCATCGCATCCTGGCCCACTCCTAGGACCAAAAAGCAGGTGATGTCCTTCTTGGGGACCGCCGGGTACTATAGGAGGTTCGTCCCACACTATAGCACCCTGGCCAAGCCCCTGACGGACCTCACCAAGAAGAAGCTGCCCGTCGCAGTCGACTGGACAGTTGCCTGCGAGACAGCTTTCGGGGCACTCAAGGCCGCCCTAAGTAGCTCCCCTGTACTGCAAGCTGCCGACTTCGACCGGCCGTTTGTGGTACAGACCGACGCCAGTGACTTTGGCCTCGGTGCTGTGCTAAGTCAGGTCAACACGACAGGCCAGGAACATCCTGTCTTGTACCTGAGCAGGAAGCTACTGCCCCGGGAGGTGGCTTACTCCACGGTGGAAAAAGAATGCCTGGCAATTGTATGGGCCCTGCAGCGTCTGCAGCCCTACTTGTACGGGAGCCATTTCACCGTGGAGACGGACCACAACCCCCTCAGCTGGTTACACACGGTCTCTGGGTCGAATGGCAGGTTGCTACGCTGGAGCCTCGCTCTCCAGCAGTACCACTTCTCCATTCGCCACAGAAGAGGCCGTGACCACGGTAACGCTGACGGGTTATCCCGGCAAGGGGAGGGTGCAGAAGGACGCACGGGGGAACACAGGAATGTGCTACCCCCTCGCGCCCTCGTATAGGGGGAGGTGTGATGAACCCGTAGCCGCCATCTTGGTAATGATAAATCATATCCAGGGATGGCCACACTTCAGCAGCCCCCACCCTTGGGACCTTCTGTTAAAACGTCAACTAGATAGTTTCCCCCCATCCAGGCTCCTGTAAGATAAGAAGCCTACTTAACACTTGAATGCTAGGAGCTTCAAAGACTTCGAGAGGAAACACAGCCAGCAGGGGGGGGTGCTTCGTCTATCTGTACCTGACCATTTGTCCCATAGGACTAGTTTCTTTGTCTGTCACAAGCATGGAGGCATAAGATATAGAAACATGAATAGTACACGCATGTTGCGTGGGATGGGCCAATAAAAAAATATCACGGCGTCCCGGAGCCATTGCGCACACAAGCCTCCGCGGTAGACGTTTGTACGTGCTCTGGAAGCCAAGATATAGCGCGGAGCCATTCCTGAGGACCGTATGGTATCATAATTGATATCAAAAGGTCGGTTACGGCGGCCCGAATCCATGGGAACCCCTGGGGGTATCATGAGACCATCCCAGAAGAAGTTATTGGGTTCCATAGAATTTGGGCTTCTGATCGAAGTTAGACCTGAGGGTGGAGACTGAGCCAGCTGACCTCACCAGCAGTGGGCGGGACGGGGCAGGTAAGATAGCAGGACAGACAAGAGACAAGTCAGTCTTGACCCAAGAGTGGTGTGCTGAACATCTGAGCACCAGCTGAGGCCACCAAGGGGAGGAGCAGTTTGACCATGCGGTGGTAGGCCTCAGCCTGTAACAAAGAACCGTGCCTGCGATCGCAGAATCCTCTCCCTGCGTCACAAGAAAATCAAGAAACCGGTAACTGATATGCTGTGGTGATTCTGTGTGTTGTATTCCATTGTTGTATAGTTTAGCCTGACCTTATACCTGTGTATATTTAGTTGTATATCGTGTATCTAGTGTATTATTATAATCAATTACCTCAAGTAATTGTGGGCCTGCCTTTTATTCTGCATAACGAACGCACGTCCGTGTGAGCTCGGCTCAAGCCAAAAACGCTACCCAGGGTTGGTTCCTGACCCGATATAGGCCCATTCACGGACTGGGCGTATATCTAAAATAGGGACTGGTGGCAGCATACCAACTGGGGATTGGGGAAGGCTGGTAGTGACGGTCGGAGGTTCAGATATATATATTCCTGGCGCGGCCAAGGAAGATATATATACCGCCCTCACTACAGAGGGCCCCGATACCCAGTAGGTTACAGGACAGTCTCCCTGGCGACCGCTTATCCTAGGTGCAGTTCCTTGACTGACCTGAGGCTAAGAGGGCGCTAGCGAGTTGTGCTGTGTAGTGACGTTACGGTTTAGTGACGTTGAAGGGATAACACACTACCGTGTTCCCTGCGCTGGTTGCAGCTTCCTGGCACTACTTTCTCTAGGTGCAGTACCTTGACTGACCTGAGAGGTAAGGGGGCGCCAGAGAGCTGCACCCACCGGCCGGCTTTCATCACAAGGATCTATCAGCTCTGCTGTGTGTTGTAGTATATAGAGGATCTGTCAGCTCTCCTGTGTGGTGTAGTATATAGAGGATGTGTCAGCTCTCCTGTGTGGTGTAGTATATAGAGGATCTGTCAGCTCTCCTGTGTGGTGTAGTATGTAGAGGATCTGTCAGCTCTGCTGTGTGGTGTAGTATATAGAGGATGTGTCAGCTCTCCTGTGTGGTGTAGTATATAGAGGATGTGTCAGCTCTCCTGTGTGGTGTAGTATATAGAGGATGTGTCAGCTCTCCTGTGTGGTGTAGTATATAGAGGATCTGTCAGCTCTCCTGTGTGGTGTAGTATATAGAGGATTTGTCAGCTCTCCTGTGTGGTGTAGTATATAGAGGATCTGTCAGCTCTCCTGTGTAGTGTAGTATATAGAGGATCTGTCAGCTCTCCTGTGTGGTGTAGTATATAGAGGATTTGTCAGCTCTCCTGTGTGGTGTAGTATATAGAGGATCTGTCAGCTCTCCTGTGTGGTGTAGTATATAGAGGATCTGTCAGCTCTGCTGTGTGGTGTAGTATATCGAGGATGTGTCAGCTCCCCTGTGTGGTGTAGTATATAGAGGATGTGTCAGCTCTCCTGTGTGGTGTAGTATATAGAGGATCTGTCAGCTCTCCTGTGTGGTGTAGTATATAGAGGATTTGTCAGCTCTCCTGTGTGGTGTAGTATATAGAGGATCTGTCAGCTCTCCTGTGTGGTGTAGTATATAGAGGATCTATCAGCTCTCCTGTGTGGTGTAGTATATAGAGGATGTGTCAGCTCCCCTGTGTGGTGTAGTATATAGAGGATGTGTCAGCTCTCCTGTGTGGTGTAGTATATAGAGGATGTGTCAGCTCTCCTGTGTGGTGTAGTATATAGAGGATGTGTCAGCTCTCCTGTGTGGTGTAGTATATAGAGGATCTGTCAGCTCTCCTGTGTGGTGTAGTATATAGAGGATCTATCAGCTCTCCTATGTGGTGTAGTATATAGAGGATGAGCCAGCTCTCCTGTGTGGTGTAGTATATAGAGAATGTGTCAGCTCTCCTTTGTGGTGTAGTATATAGAGGATCTGTCAGCTCTCCTATGTGGTGTAGTATATAGAGGATGAGCCAGCTCTCCTGTGTGGTGTAGTATATAGAGAATGTGTCAGCTCTCCTTTGTGGTGTAGTATATAGAGGATGTGTCGGCTCCCCTGTGTGGTGTAGTATATAGAGGATCTGTCAGTTCTCCTGTGTGGTGTAGTATATAGAGGATGTGTCAGCTCTCCTGTGTGGTGTAGTATATAGAGGATCTGCTCTCCTGTGTGGTGTAGTATATAGAGGATCTGTCAGCTCTCCTGTGTGGTGTAGTATATAGAGGATCTGTCAGCTCTCCTGTGTGGTGTAGTATATAGAGGATCTGTCAGCTCTCCTGTGTGGTGTAGTATATAGAGGATGTGTCAGCTCTCCTATGTGGTGTAGTATATAGAGGATCTGTCAGCTCTCCTGTGTGGTGTAGTATGTAGAGGATCTGTCAGCTCTGCTGTGTGGTGTAGTATATAGAGGATGTGTCAGCTCTCCTGTGTGGTGTAGTATATAGAGGATGTGTCAGCTCTCCTGTGTGGTGTAGTATATAGAGGATGTGTCAGCTCTCCTGTGTGGTGTAGTATATAGAGGATCTGTCAGTTCTCCTGTGTGGTGTAGTATATAGAGGATGTGTCAGCTCTCCTGTGTGGTGTAGTATATAGAGGATCTGTCAGCTCTCCTGTGTGGTGTAGTATATAGAGGATTTGTCAGCTCTCCTGTGTGGTGTAGTATATAGAGGATCTGTCAGCTCTGCTGTGTGGTGTAGTATATAGAGGATGTGTCAGCTCTCCTGTGTGGTGTAGTATATAGAGGATGTGTCAGCTCTCCTGTGTGGTGTAGTATATAGAGGATGTGTCAGCTCTCCTGTGTGGTGTAGTATATAGAGGATCTGGCAGCTCTCCTGTGTGGTGTAGTATATAGAGGATTTGTCAGCTCTCCTGTGTGGTGTAGTATATAGAGGATGTGTCAGCTCTCCTATGTGGTGTAGTATATAGAGGATCTGTCAGCTCTCCTGTGTGGTGTAGTATGTAGAGGATCTGTCAGCTCTGCTGTGTGGTGTAGTATATAGAGGATGTGTCAGCTCTCCTGTGTGGTGTAGTATATAGAGGATGTGTCAGCTCTCCTGTGTGGTGTAGTATATAGAGGATCTGTCAGCTCTCCTGTGTGGTGTAGTATATAGAGGATCTGTCAGCTCTCCTGTGTGGTGTAGTATATAGAGGATTTGTCAGCTCTCCTGTGTGGTGTAGTATATAGAGGATCTGTCAGCTCTGCTGTGTGGTGTAGTATATAGAGGATGTGTCAGCTCTCCTGTGTGGTGTAGTATATAGAGGATGTGTCAGCTCTCCTGTGTGGTGTAGTATATAGAGGATGTGTCAGCTCTCCTGTGTGGTGTAGTATATAGAGGATCTGTCAGCTCTCCTGTGTGGTGTAGTATATAGAGGATTTGTCAGCTCTCCTGTGTGGTGTAGTATATAGAGGATCTGTCAGCTCTCCTGTGTGGTGTAGTATATAGAGGATGTGTCAGCTCTCCTGTGTGGTGTAGTATATAGAGGATGTGTCAGCTCTCCTGTGTGGTGTAGTATATAGAGGATCTGTCAGCTCTCCTGTGTGGTGTAGTATGTAGAGGATCTGTCAGCTCTGCTGTGTGGTGTAGTATATAGAGGATGTGTCAGCTCTCCTGTGTGGTGTACTATATAGAGGATGTGTCAGCTCTCCTGTGTGGTGTAGTATATAGAGGATGTGTCAGCTCTCCTGTGTGGTGTAGTATATAGAGGATCTGTCAGCTCTCCTGTGTGGTGTAGTATATAGAGGATTTGTCAGCTCTCCTGTGTGGTGTAGTATATAGAGGATTTGTCAGCTCTCCTGTGTGGTGTACTATATAGAGGATCTATCAGCTCTCCTGTGTGGTGTAGTATATAGAGGATGTGTCAGCTCCCCTGTGTGGTGTAGTATATAGAGGATGTGTCAGCTCTCCTGTGTGGTGTAGTATATAGAGGATGTGTCAGCTCTCCTGTGTGGTGTAGTATATAGAGGATGTGTCAGCTCTCCTGTGTGGTGTAGTATATAGAGGATCTGTCAGCTCTCCTGTGTGGTGTAGTATATAGAGGATCTGTCAGCTCTCCTGTGTGGTGTAGTATATAGAGGATGTGTCAGCTCTCCTGTGTGGTGTAGTATATAGAGGATCTGTCAGCTCTCCTGTGTGGTGTTGTAGATAGAGGATCTGTCAGCTCTCCTCTGTGGTGTAGTATATAGAGGATGAGCCAGCTCTCCTGTGTGGTGTAGTATATGGAGAATGTGTCAGCTCTCCTTTGTGGTGTAGTATATAGAGGATCTGTCGGCTCCCCTGTGTGGTGTAGTATATAGAGGATCTGTCAGTTCTCCTGTGTGGTGTAGTATATAGAGGATGTGTCAGCTCTCCTGTGTGGTGTAGTATATAGAGGATCTGCTCTCCTGTGTGGTGTAGTATATAGAGGATCTGTCAGCTCTCCTGTGTGGTGTAGTATATAGAGGATCTATCAGCTCTGCTGTGTGTTGTAGTATATAGAGGATCTGTCAGCTCTCCTGTGTGGTGTAGTGTATAGAGGATGTGTCAGCTCTCCTGTGTGGTGTAGTATATAGAAGATCTGTCAGCTCTCCTGTGTGGTGTAATATGTAGAGGATCTGTCAGCTCTGCTGTGTGGTGTAGTATATAGAGGATGTGTCAGCTCTCCTGTGTGGTGTAGTATATAGAGGATCTGTCAGCTCTCCTGTGTGGTGTAGTATATAGAGGATCTATCAGCTCTCCTATGTGGTGTAGTATATAGAGGATCTGTCAGCTCTCCTGTGTGGTGTAGTATATAGAGAATGTGTCAGCTCTCCTTTGTGGTGTAGTATATAGAGGATCTGTCAGCTCTCCTATGTGGTGTAGTATATAGAGGATGAGCCAGCTCTCCTGTGTGGTGTAGTATATAGAGAATGTGTCAGCTCTCCTGTGTGGTGTAGTATATAGAGGATCTGCTCTCCTGTGTGGTGTAGTATATAGAGGATCTGTCAGCTCTCCTGTGTGGTGTAGTATATAGAGGATCTATCAGCTCTTCTGTGTGTTGTAGTATATAGAGGATCTGTCAGCTCTCCTGTATGGTGTAGTATATAGAGGATGTGTCAGCTCTCCTGTGTGGTGTAGTATATAGAGGATCTGTCAGCTCTCCTGTGTGGTGTAGTATGTAGAGGATCTGTCAGCTCTGCTGTGTGGTGTAGTATATAGAGGATGTGTCAGCTCTCCTGTGTGGTGTAGTATATAGAGGATGTGTCAGCTCTCCTGTGTGGTGTAGTATATAGAGGATGTGTCAGCTCTCCTGTGTGGTGTAGTATATAGAGGATCTGTCAGCTCTCCTGTGTGGTGTAGTATATAGAGGATTTGTCAGCTCTCCTGTGTGGTGTAGTATATAGAGGATCTGTCAGCTCTCCTGTGTGGTGTAGTATATAGAGGATCTGTCAGCTCTCCTGTGTGGTGTAGTATATAGAGGATTTGTCAGCTCTCCTGTGTGGTGTAGTATATAGAGGATCTGTCAGCTCTCCTGTGTGGTGTAGTATATAGAGGATCTGTCAGCTCTCCTGTGTGGTGTAGTATATAGAGGGTGTGTCAGCTCTCCTGTGTGGTGTAGTATATAGAGGATCTGTCAGCTCTCCTGTGTGGTGTAGTATGTAGAGGATCTGTCAGCTCTGCTGTGTGGTGTAGTATATAGAGGATGTGTCAGCTCCCCTGTGTGGTGTAGTATATAGAGGATGTGTCAGCTCTCCTGTGTGGTGTAGTATATAGAGGATCTGTCAGCTCTCCTGTGTGGTGTAGTATATAGAGGATTTGTCAGCTCTCCTGTGTGGTGTAGTATATAGAGGATCTGTCAGCTCTCCTGTGTGGTGTAGTATATAGAGGATCTATCAGCTCTCCTGTGTGGTGTAGTATATAGAGGATGTGTCAGCTCCCCTGTGTGGTGTAGTATATAGAGGATGTGTCAGCTCTCCTGTGTGGTGTAGTATATAGAGGATGTGTCAGCTCTCCTGTGTGGTGTAGTATATAGAGGATGTGTCAGCTCTCCTGTGTGGTGTAGTATATAGAGGATCTGTCAGCTCTCCTGTGTGGTGTAGTATATAGAGGATCTATCAGCTCTCCTATGTGGTGTAGTATATAGAGGATGAGCCAGCTCTCCTGTGTGGTGTAGTATATAGAGAATGTGTCAGCTCTCCTTTGTGGTGTAGTATATAGAGGATCTGTCAGCTCTCCTATGTGGTGTAGTATATAGAGGATGAGCCAGCTCTCCTGTGTGGTGTAGTATATAGAGAATGTGTCAGCTCTCCTTTGTGGTGTAGTATATAGAGGATGTGTCGGCTCCCCTGTGTGGTGTAGTATATAGAGGATCTGTCAGTTCTCCTGTGTGGTGTAGTATATAGAGGATGTGTCAGCTCTCCTGTGTGGTGTAGTATATAGAGGATGTGTCAGCTCTCCTGTGTGGTGTAGCATATAGAGGATCTGTCAGCTCTCCTGTGTGGTGTAGTATATAGAGGATCTATCAGCTCTCCTATGTGGTGTAGTATATAGAGGATGAGCCAGCTCTCCTGTGTGGTGTAGTATATAGAGAATGTGTCAGCTCTCCTTTGTGGTGTAGTATATAGAGGATCTGTCAGCTCTCCTATGTGGTGTAGTATATAGAGGATGAGCCAGCTCTCCTGTGTGGTGTAGTATATAGAGAATGTGTCAGCTCTCCTTTGTGGTGTAGTATATAGAGGATGTGTCGGCTCCCCTGTGTGGTGTAGTATATAGAGGATCTGTCAGTTCTCCTGTGTGGTGCAGTATATAGAGGATGTGTCAGCTCTCCTGTGTGGTGTAGTATATAGAGGATCTGCTCTCCTGTGTGGTGTAGTATATAGAGGATCTGTCAGCTCTCCTGTGTGGTGTAGTATATAGAGGATCTATCAGCTCTGCTGTGTGTTGTAGTATATAGAGGATCTGTCAGCTCTCCTGTGTGGTGTAGTATATAGAGGATGTGTCAGCTCTCCTGTGTGGTGTAGTATATAGAGGATCTGTCAGCTCTCCTGTGTGGTGTAGTATGTAGAGGATCTGTCAGCTCTGCTGTGTGGTGTAGTATATAGAGGATGTGTCAGCTCTCCTGTGTGGTGTAGTATATAGAGGATGTGTCAGCTCTCCTGTGTGGTGTAGTATATAGAGGATGTGTCAGCTCTCCTGTGTGGTGTAGTATATAGAGGATCTGTCAGCTCTCCTGTGTGGTGTAGTATATAGAGGATTTGTCAGCTCTCCTGTGTGGTGTAGTATATAGAGGATCTGTCAGCTCTCCTGTGTGGTGTAGTATATAGAGGATCTGTCAGCTCTCCTGTGTGGTGTAGTATATAGAGGATTTGTCAGCTCTCCTGTGTGGTGTAGTATATAGAGGATCTGTCAGCTCTCCTGTGTGGTGTAGTATATAGAGGATCTGTCAGCTCTCCTGTGTGGTGTAGTATATAGAGGATGTGTCAGCTCTCCTGTGTGGTGTAGTATATAGAGGATCTGTCAGCTCTCCTGTGTGGTGTAGTATATAGAGGATTTGTCAGCTCCCCTGTGTGGTGTATTATATAGAGGATGTGTCAGCTCTCCTGTGTGGTGTAGTATATAGAGGATCTGTCAGCTCTCCTGTGTGGTGTAGTATATAGAGGATTTGTCAGCTCTCCTGTGTGGTGTAGTATATAGAGGATCTGTCAGCTCTCCTGTGTGGTGTAGTATATAGAGGATCTATCAGCTCTCCTGTGTGGTGTAGTATATAGAGGATGTGTCAGCTCCCCTGTGTGGTGTAGTATATAGAGGATGTGTCAGCTCTCCTGTGTGGTGTAGTATATAGAGGATGTGTCAGCTCTCCTGTGTGGTGTAGTATATAGAGGATGTGTCAGCTCTCCTGTGTGGTGTAGTATATAGAGGATCTGTCAGCTCTCCTGTGTGGTGTAGTTTATAGAGGATCTATCAGCTCTCCTATGTGGTGTAGTATACAGAGGATGAGCCAGCTCTCCTGTGTGGTGTAGTATATAGAGAATGTGTCAGCTCTCCTTTGTGGTGTAGTATATAGAGGATGTGTCGGCTCCCCTGTGTGGTGTAGTATATAGAGGATCTGTCAGTTCTCCTGTGTGGTGTAGTATATAGAGGATGTGTCAGCTCTCCTGTGTGGTGTAGTATATAGAGGATCTGCTCTCCTGTGTGGTGTAGTATATAGAGGATCTGTCAGCTCTCCTGTGTGGTGTAGTATATAGAGGATCTATCAGCTCTGCTGTGTGTTGTAGTATATAGAGGATCTGTCAGCTCTCCTGTGTGGTGTAGTATATAGAGGATGTGTCAGCTCTCCTGTGTGGTGTAGTATATAGAGGATCTGTCAGCTCTCCTGTGTGGTGTAGTATGTAGAGGATCTGTCAGCTCTGCTGTGTGGTGTAGTATATAGAGGATATGTCAGCTCTCCTGTGTGGTGTAGTATATAGAGGATGTGTCAGCTCTCCTGTGTGGTGTAGTATATAGAGGATGTGTCAGCTCTCCTGTGTGGTGTAGTATATAGATGATCTGTCAGCTCTTCTGTGTGGTGTAGTATATAGAGGATTTGTCAGCTCTCCTGTGTGGTGTAGTATATAGAGGATCTGTCAGCTCTGCTGTGTGGTGTAGTATATAGAGGATGTGTCAGCTCTCCTGTGTGGTGTAGTATATAGAGGATGTGTCAGTGACGCGCCCCCTGGGACATATTCCTTTTTGAGGGGAATACCCGGCACCGGATCAGATGGGGGGGGGTTGTAGTCTCCGAGCGGCTGTGACCCGGCCCGTGCCCAGGGCGTCAAGCTCAGTGTTATGTGACAGTCCTACAGATGTTATTAAGAGTTCTTTTGTGTCGACTACGCCACCCGTTGTGATGCGGTCACTGTGGCCGCCGCTGCAGCAGGGTCCGCTGAGGCTGATAGTGGGTGCGCAGCTTGGTGAGATAACCCCCAACGGGAGGGGTATAGCCTCAGGGGGACAGGTGCAGAGGATGGGGGTTGTGGTGGTGCAGTGCAGACGGCAATGAAGACAGAGTCGGGTTGTGCAGTTAAGGGTGTTTACTTACTGCAGATGTTGTACTGGTCACTCCAGCTTCGAGTGACCACCCGAGCCGTGCTGCGTCCACCAGGTCCTGGATCCAGCCAACCCCCAAACAAGTCCGGAGCGTGGCCCTGAGCTCTCCTTCTGTCCCGTTCTCTGGCCGTCCCCACCAGTGATCCACCTAGGTCCAGCTCCCTCGGGCCTTCTGTTGGGACACCCTTGGCCTTGGGTTCCCTGACCCTTCATGTGGTGTGCCTTCGGGGTGGATGTGATGGGTGACCGTGACAAACGCTGCCCACGGTCTCCGGTCTCTGGCTGGGGTGTGTTTTCTGCCCCCACCAGCTTGGGTTCCGGTACCCTGTGCCGACTCTTCACCCGGGGATTTAAGTTGGGATCTTGGAGTCCTTTCCTGCTGTTTCCCCCTCTGGGTCTCTCTCTCTCTCTTCTCCTCTCTCACTCTGGGTCTCTCTCTTCTCCTCTTCCTCTGCTTGCTGACTTGTTCTCTGCATCTGACCCTGTTCTTAGTTGGTGCCCACCTTATATACACCCTCTATGTGTGAGCTCAGGTGACCAGCACCCAATGAGCTCCTATCACTACCCAGACTGCTCCCCCTATCTGCCCCTACACTACTTGGGATGTACCACCCCCCTCCCACTCCAGCCAGGAACAGACTCGGTCGTACCTGCACATTTCTAAGTGGGAGTACCGTCGGTCTGCTCCTCGGAAATGGGATGTGTGTAGTGCATGCAGCCTACCGAGCTCAGTTCCACACTCCTTCCTTACTCGGGAGTGGAATATCACACCTCTGGGTTGAGGTGCAATACCCCTGTAGCAGCCGAATCCTCAGGGTGCTACATTCCCCCCTGGTAAATCACAGCACGTCCTCGGGCTGTAAGACATAAACAACACCAAAACATACATTTTTTTTTTTTTCATAAACATATAAAACAACATATATTAGCAAATAAAACATTCTCGTCGCCTCTGGCTCCTCCTCCGGTCACTGTGCAACGTGTGACCGGGTAAAGTGCGACAGTCTCTCTGGAAAACTGGTTTTCCTATAAAACCAGTAGGGGGCGCTTTAGGAAGCGCAACTATATACAGGGGAAGTTGGCCGCTCTCAGTCCTCGGCCAGGTAAAGGGAAGGGAATGGCTGCTCACAGTCCTCAGCCTGGTATGGATACGGAATAACGGGTAAATAGTTCACTCATGCTGGTCCCAACGGGGACTATATATATGTAGCAACAGTTTCTTTGGTACCCGGTCGGGTAACTATTTACATCTACTGCTCTGCCGCACTCAACGGCGTCTTCCTCCTGCTCTTTGCTTGTAGCTGATTGTAACTTCAGACCCGTCCGGGTCCTCTTGCTCCTCCTCCTCGCACCGCAACTCCTCCTCCGTCAGGCGGTGTACGTGGAGGGCGTAAGGTCCTTTGGCACACTTGTGCCGGGTAAAGGTGACCTCGTCTCCGATGTAGAGGTCACGACCTCTGTGCCCCTCCGGCAGATGGGACTCCACGTCTCTGCGCGTGACAAAGACGTCGCCGGGGGTGTTGTTGTCCCGGATGAAGCCCCACCCATGCTGCTGGTTGAACTTGATCACTGTCCCGATGGTGCGGGGACAATGCGCTGCACGGGGGTCCCTCCTGGTCCGGCTCTTCTGCTCGGCACTCCGTACTTGGGCCTGCTGTTCCCGGACCCGCCTCTCTCTCCGCTCCCTCGCAAACTCTTCGAGCTGCTGTCGGCAACACTCAGCACGCTCCGCTGCAGCTGCCCTGGTTTCCTGAGTGAACCCCATTAGGTCTTCTCCGGTGGGGTCCCACTCAAATTGGGCCTCTTCAAGCGGGGGCGAGATCCGTGCCACGGGCTTCGGAGCCGGAATCAGGGGTTCATCCAGGGGTCTTAGTCTCTGCTGCCGTTCCAGCTCATGGAATTCTTCGGGCCAGATGAAGGGCCGCCCGTCCGGCCATGTGAGCTGGCTGAACAAGTCCTCCCCCAGGTGTGGCACCCTTGGTTTTACGGGCGCGGGCGCGGTGGTGGTGGCGCCCGGGTTGCCCAGGCCTTGCGGCCAGGCCTGGGGCACCTGGAAGGTGAAGGGCACCGTTAGGACGGCGGCGCCCTGGGCTACCTGGCCTTGCGGCCAGGCCGGAGGCTCCGCGGAGGTAGGGGGCGCTGTTGGTGATGCGGCGCCCGGGGGTACTAGGCCTTGCGACCAGGCTGGTGGTATTTCCTGCTTTGTCACGCTCCGGGTCGAGGCGCGTGACGTCACAGGGGTCGCTGCGGCGGCTTCCGGTCGGGGCCTAGTCCATAGCGGTGACATGGCGGCTACGGGCACAGCAGGGGGACTTTCGGGCTCTGCGACGGGGAGCTGGGGCAGGTGGGCGGTTTCCCGGCTTGGGGTATAGGCGTCCCCTTTACCTGCCTCCATGCGTTCGGCTCCCTTCTCGGCGCCGTCTTCAGCCTTTGGTCCTCCCGCGCCATCCTCAGAGGCGGTCTGCTTCCTCTTCCAGGGTAGCGTGCTCCGTTGACTGGTCTCAGCTTGCTGGGCCATCTCCCGGCTCCATTCCGCCAATATCTCGCGCTGTACCCGGGCCATCCTCCGTGCGAGGCCCTCCAGGGCGGTCTGTGCACACTCCCGGTCTCGGGGGAGCTGTGCTAGGACCTCCACTAGGCCTAGTGGGGTCGTAGTTTCTAGCAGGCTCCTGACCAACGGGTCGGTGCTGCTCTGCTCTTCTTCCAGCAGGCTCCTGGCCAGCGGGCCGGTGCTGCTCTGCTCTCCTTTCTCGGTCTCTAGCAGACTCCTGGCCAGCGGGCCGGTGCTGTTCTGCTTTCTCTCCATATCCGGGTAAGCTCCTCCGCTACTCCTCGTTAGACTTCTTGCCTCCGGGTGCGCTCGCTCCAGACTGCTCCAGGCGGCACCCATCTTCGTTCTTTTCTTTCGTCTCCTCCCACTTCGAGGGCGGTCCCGGGGCAACTCGGTGACTGTCAGCTTCAGGGGTAGTTCTTTCACGCTGACAGACACCTCCAGCATCACAGTCTCTGTTGGTGGGGGCGGTTTCCACTTTTGGCGCCATTTTCTGTCCTGGCCCACGATGGGAGGCGGCCTCTTGCCCTCCTTTGGCACGCCCATAATGGCGTCCGCTGCTCTTCCAAGGCGGGAAATCTTCGGATTTGGCGGGAAGCTTCGCCCAGTGGCGGGAAACTCTGCAGATGGCGGGAACAAGCTGGAAATGGCGGACAATCGGCGGGAAACGACCTGTGATGAAGTCCGATCCAGCCAACCCCCAAACAAGTCCGGAGCGTGGCCCTGAGCTCTCCTTCTGTCCCGTTCTCTGGCCGTCCCCACCAGTGATCCACCTAGGTCCAGCTCCCTCGGGCCTTCTGTTGGGACACCCTTGGCCTTGGGTTCCCTGACCCTTCATGTGGTGTGCCTTCGGGGTGGATGTGATGGGTGACCGTGACAAACGCTGCCCACGGTCTCCGGTCTCTGGCTGGGGTGTGTTTTCTGCCCCCACCAGCTTGGGTTCCGGTACCCTGTGCCGACTCTTCACCCGGGGATTTAAGTTGGGATCTTGGAGTCCTTTCCTGCTGTTTCCCCCTCTGGGTCTCTCTCTCTCTCTTCTCCTCTCTCACTCTGGGTCTCTCTCTTCTCCTCTTCCTCTGCTTGCTGACTTGTTCTCTGCATCTGACCCTGTTCTTAGTTGGTGCCCACCTTATATACACCCTCTATGTGTGAGCTCAGGTGACCAGCACCCAATGAGCTCCTATCACTACCCAGACTGCTCCCCCTATCTGCCCCTACACTACTTGGGATGTACCACCCCCCTCCCACTCCAGCCAGGAACAGACTCGGTCGTACCTGCACATTTCTAAGTGGGAGTACCGTCGGTCTGCTCCTCGGAAATGGGATGTGTGTAGTGCATGCAGCCTACCGAGCTCAGTTCCACACTCCTTCCTTACTCGGGAGTGGAATATCACACCTCTGGGTTGAGGTGCAATACCCCTGTAGCAGCCGAATCCTCAGGGTGCTACATTAGCTCTCCTGTGTGGTGTAGTATATAGAGGATGTGTCAGCTCTCCTGTGTGGTGTAGTATATAGAGGATCTGTCAGCTCTCCTGTGTGGTGTAGTATGTAGAGGATCTGCAGCTCTGCTGTGTGGTGTAGTATATAGAGGATGTGTCAGCTCTCCTGTGTGGTGTAGTATATAGAGGATGTGTCAGCTCTCCTGTGTGGTGTAGTATATAGAGGATGTGTCAGCTCTCCTGTGTGGTGTAGTATATAGAGGATCTGTCAGCTCTCCTGTGTGGTGTAGTATATAGAGGATTTGTCAGCTCTCCTGTGTGGTGTAGTATATAGAGGATTTGTCAGCTCTCCTGTGTGGTGTAGTATATAGAGGATCTATCAGCTCTCCTGTGTGGTGTAGTATATAGAGGATGTGTCAGCTCTCCTGTGTGGTGTAGTATATAGAGGATGGGTCAGCTCTCCTGTGTGGTGTAGTATATAGAGGATCTGTCAGCTCTCCTGTGTGGTGTAGTATATAGAGGATGTGTCAGCTCTCCTGTGTGGTGTAGTATATAGAGGATCTGTCAGCTCTCCTGTGTGGTGTTGTATATAGAGGATCTGTCAGCTCTCCTCTGTGGTGTAGTATATAGAGGATGAGCCAGCTTTCCTGTGTGGTGTAGTATATAGAGAATGTGTCAGCTCTCCTTTGTGGTGTAGTATATAGAGGATGTGTCGGCTCCCCTGTGTGGTGTAGTATATAGAGGATCTGTCAGTTCTCCTGTGTGGTGTAGTATATAGAGGATGTGTCAGCTCTCCTGTGTGGTGTAGTATATAGAGGATCTGCTCTCCTGTGTGGTGTAGTATATAGAGGATCTGTCAGCTCTCCTGTGTGGTGTAGTATATAGAGGATCTATCAGCTCTGCTGTGTGTTGTAGTATATAGAGGATCTGTCAGCTCTCCTGTGTGGTGTAGTATATAGAGGATGTGTCAGCTCTCCTGTGTGGTGTAGTATATAGAAGATCTGTCAGCTCTCCTGTGTGGTGTAGTATGTAGAGGATCTGTCAGCTCTGCTGTGTGGTGTAGTATATAGAGGATGTGTCAGCTCTCCTGTGTGGTGTAGTATATAGAGGATCTGTCAGCTCTCCTGTGTGGTGTAGTATATAGAGGATTTGTCAGCTCTCCTGTGTGGTGTAGTATATAGAGGATCTGTCAGCTCTCCTGTGTGGTGTAGTTTATAGAGGATGTGTCAGCTCTCCTGTGTGGTGTAGTATATAGAGGATCTGTCAGCTCTCCTGTGTGGTGTAGTATATAGAGGATGTGTCAGCTCTCCTGTGTGGTGTAGTATATAGAGGATGTGTCAGCTCTCCTGTGTGGTGTAGTATATAGAGGATCTGTCAGCTCTCCTGTGTGGTGTAGTATATAGAGGATTTGTCAGCTCTCCTGTGTGGTGAAGTATATAGAGGATCTGTCAGCTCTCCTGTGTGGTGTAGTATATAGAGGATCTATCAGCTCTCCTGTGTGGTGTAGTATATAGAGGATGTGTCAGCTCCCCTGTGTGGTGTAGTATATAGAGGATGTGTCAGCTCTCCTGTGTGGTGTAGTATATAGAGGATGTGTCAGCTCTCCTGTGTGGTGTAGTATATAGAGGATGTGTCAGCTCTCCTGTGTGGTGTAGTATATAGAGGATCTGTCAGCTCTCCTGTGTGGTGTAGTATATAGAGGATCTATCAGCTCTCCTATGTGGTGTAGTATATAGAGGATGAGCCAGCTCTCCTGTGTGGTGTAGTATATAGAGAATGTGTCAGCTCTCCTTTGTGGTGTAGTATATAGAGGATCTGTCAGCTCTCCTATGTGGTGTAGTATATAGAGGATGAGCCAGCTCTCCTGTGTGGTGTAGTATATAGAGAATGTGTCAGCTCTCCTTTGTGGTGTAGTATATAGAGGATGTGTCGGCTCCCCTGTGTGGTGTAGTATATAGAGGATCTGTCAGTTCTCCTGTGTGGTGTAGTATATAGAGGATGTGTCAGCTCTGCTGTGTGTTGTAGTATATAGAGGATCTGTCAGCTCTCCTGTGTGGTGTAGTATATAGAGGATCTGCTCTCCTGTGTGGTGTAGTATATAGAGGATCTGTCAGCTCTCCTGTGTGGTGTAGTATATAGAGGATCTATCAGCTCTGCTGTGTGTTGTAGTATATAGAGGATCTGTCAGCTCTCCTGTGTGGTGTAGTATATAGAGGATCTGCTCTCCTGTGTGGTGTAGTATATAGAGGATCTGTCAGCTCTCCTATGTGGTGTAGTATATAGAGGATCTATCAGCTCTCCTGTGTGGTGTAGTATATAGAGGATCTGTCAGCTCTCCTGTGTGGTGTAGTATGTAGAGGATCTGTCAGCTCTGCTGTGTGGTGTAGTATATAGAGGATGTGTCAGCTCTCCTGTGTGGTGTAGTATATAGAGGATGTGTCAGCTCTCCTGTGTGGTGTAGTATATAGAGGATGTGTCAGCTCTCCTGTGTGGTGTAGTATATAGAGGATCTGTCAGCTCTCCTGTGTGGTGTAGTATATAGAGGATGTGTCAGCTCCCCTGTGTGGTGTAGTATATAGAGGATGTGTCAGCTCTCCTGTGTGGTGTAGTATATAGAGGATGTGTCAGCTCTCCTGTGTGGTGTAGTATATAGAGGATGTGTCAGCTCTCCTGTGTGGTGTAGTATATAGAGGATCTGTCAGCTCTCCTGTGTGGTGTAGTATATAGAGGATCTGTCAGCTCTCCTGTGTGGTGTAGTATATAGAGGATCTGTCCACTTTCCTGTGTGGTGTAGTATATAGAGGATGTGTCAGCTCTCCTGTGTGGTGTAGTATATAGAGGATCTGTCAGCTCTCCTGTGTGGTGTAGTATATAGAGGATCTGTCAGCTCTCCTGTGTGTGTAGTATATAGAGGATCTGTCCACTCTCCTGTGTGGTGTAGTATATAGAGGATCTGTCAGCTCTCCTGTGTGGTGTAGTATATAGAGGATCTGTCAGCTCTCCTGTGTGGTGTAGTATATAGGGGATCTGTCAGCTCTCCTGTGTGGTGTAGTATATAGAGGATGTGTCAGCTCTCCTGTATAGTGTAGTATATAGAGGATCTGTCAGCTCCCCTGTGTGGTGTAGTATACACAGGACCTGTCAGCTCTCCTGTGTGGTGTAGTATATAGAGGATCTGTCAGCTCCCCTGTGTGGTGTAGTTTATAGAGGACCTGTCAGCTCTCCTGTGTGGTGTAGTATATAGAGGATGTGTCAGCTCTCCTGTGTGGTGTAGTTTATAGAGGATCTATCAGCTCCCCCGTGTGGTGTAGTTTATAGAGGATCTGTCAGCTCTCCTGTGTTGTGTAGTATACAGAGGATCTGTCGGCTCTCCTGTGTGGTGTAGTATATAGAGGATCTGTCAGCTCTCCTGTGTGGTGTAGTATATAGAGGATGTGTCAGCTCTCCTGTGTGGTGTAGTATATAGAAGATCTGTCAGCACTCCTGTGTGGTGTAGTATGTAGAGGATGTGTCAGCTCTCCTGTGTGGTATAGTATATAGAGGATCTGTCAGCTCTCCTGTGTGGTGTAGTATATAGAGGATCTGTCAGCTCTCCTGTGTGGTGTAGTATATAGAGGATGTGTCAGTCCTCCTGTGTGTTGTAGTATATAGAGGATCTGTCAGCTCTCCTGTGTGGTGTAGTATATAGAGGATGTGTCAGCTCTCCTGTGTGGTGTAGTATATAGAGGATCTGTCAGCTCTCCTGTGTGGTGTAGTATGTAGAGGATCTGTCAGCTCTGCTGTGGTGTAGTATATAGAGGATTTGTCAGGTCTCCTGTGTGGTGTAGTATATAGAGGATCTGTCAGCTCTCCTGTGTGGTGTAGTATATAGAGGAACTATCAGCTCTGCTGTGTGGTGTAGTATATAGAAGATGTGTCAGCTCCCCTGTGTGGTGTAGTATATAGAGGATGTGTCAGCTCTCCTGTGTGGTGTAGTATATAGAGGATCTGTCAGCTCTCCTGTGTGGTGTAGTATATAGAGGATGTGTCAGCTCTCCTGTGTGGTGTAGTATATAGAGGATCTGTCAGCTCTCCTGTGTGGTGTAGTATATAGAGGATGTGTCAGCTCTCCTGTGTGGTGTAGTATATAGAGGATCTGTCAGCTCTCCTGTGTGGTGTAGTATACAGAGGATCTGTCAGCTCTCCTGTGTGGTGTAGTATATTGAGGATCTGTCAGCTCTCCTGTGTGGTGTAGTATATAGAGGATGTGTCAGCTCTCCTGTATAGTGTAGTATATAGAGGATCTGTTAGCTCCCCTGTGTGGTGTAGTATACACAGGACCTGTCAGCTCTCCTGTG
Organism: Phyllobates terribilis; assembly: GCF_046119375.1. Taxonomy (NCBI): domain Eukaryota; kingdom Metazoa; phylum Chordata; class Amphibia; order Anura; family Dendrobatidae; genus Phyllobates; species Phyllobates terribilis. The sequence continues at coordinate 12,249,317 of NW_027362761.1, read as the reverse complement.
TGGTGTATTACATAGAGGATCTGTCAGCTCCCCTGTGTGGTGTAGTATATAGAGGATCTGTCAGCTCTCCTGTGTGGTGTAGTATATAGAGGATCTGTCAGCTCTCCTGTGTGGTGTAGTATATAGAGGATGTGTCAGCTCTCCTGTGTGGTGTAGTTTATAGAGGATCTATCAGCTCCCCCGTGTGGTGTAGTTTATAGAGGATCTGTCAGCTCTCCTGTGTGGTGTAGTATATAGAGGATCTGTCGGCTCTCCTGTGCGGTGTAGTATATAGAGGATCTGTCAGCTCTCCTGTGTGGTGTAGTATATAGAGGATGTGTCAGCTCTCCTGTGTGGTGTAGTATATAGAAGATCTGTCAGCACTCCTGTGTGGTGTAGTATATAGAGAATGTGTCAGCTCTCCTGTGTGGTGTCGTATATAGAGGATCTGTCAACTCTCCTGTGTGGTGTAGTATATAGAGGATCTGTCAGCTCTCCTGTGTGGTGTAGTATATAGAGGATGTGTCAGCTCTCCTGTGTGGTGTAGTATATAGAGGATCTGTCAGCTCTCCTGTGTGGTGTAGTATATAGAGGATGTGTCAGCTCTCCTGTGTGGTGTAGTATATAGAGGATGTGTCAGCTCTCCTGTGTGGTATAGTATATAGAGGATCTGTCAGCTCTCCTGTGTGGTGTAGTATATAGAGGATCTGTCAGCTCTCCTGTGTGGTGTAGTATATAGAGGATCTGTCAGGTCTCCTGTGTGGTGTAGTATATAGAGGATGTGTCAGTCCTCCTGTGTGGTGTAGTATATAGAGGATATGTCAGCTCTCCTGTGTGGTGTAGTATATAGAGGATCTGTCAGCTATCCTGTGTGGTGTAGTATATAGAGGATGTGTCAGCTCTCCTGTGTGGTGTAGTATATAGAGGATCTGTCAGCTCTCCTGTGTGGTGTAGTATATAGAGGATGTGTCAGCTCTCCTGTGTGGTGTAGTATATAGAGGATGTGTCAGCTCTCCTGTGTGGTATAGTATATAGAGGATCTGTCAGCTCTCCTGTGTGGTGTAGTATATAGAGGATCTGTCAGCTCTCCTGTGTGGTGTAGTATATAGAGGATCTGTCAGGTCTCCTGTGTGGTGTAGTATATAGAGGATGTGTCAGTCCTCCTGTGTGGTGTAGTATATAGAGGATATGTCAGCTCTCCTGTGTGGTGTAGTATATAGAGGATCTATCAGCTCTCCTGTGTGGTGTAGTATATAGATGATCTGTCAGCTCTCCTGTGTGGTGTAGTATATAGAGGATGTGTCGGCTCTCCTGTGTGGTGTAGTATATAGAGGATCTGTCAGCTCTCCTGTGTGGTGTAGTATATAGAGGATCTGTCCTGTGTGGTGTAGTATATAGAGGATCTGTCAGATCTCCTGTGTGGTGTAGTATATAGAGGATCTGTCAGCTCTCCTGTGTGGTGTAGTATATAGAGGATGTGTCGCCTCTCCTGTGTGGTGTAGTATATAGAGGATCTGTCAGCTCTCCTGTGTGGTGTAGTATATAGAGGATCTGTCAGCTCTCCTGTGTGGTGTAGTATATAGAGGATGTGTCGGCTCTCCTGTGTGGTGTAGTATATAGAGGATGTGTCAGCTCTCCTGTGTGGTGTAGTATATAGAGGATGTGTCAGCTCTCCTGTGTGGTGTAGTATATAGAGGATGTGTCAGCACTCCTGTGTGGTGTAATATATAGAGGATGTGTCAGCTCTGCTGTGTGGTGTAGTATATAGAGGATCTGTCAGCTCTCCTCTGTGGTGTAGTATATAGAGGATATGTCAGCTCTCCTGTCTGGTGTAGCATATAGAGGATGTGTCAGCTCTCCTGTGTGGTGTAGTACATAGAGGATCTGTCAGCTCTCCTGTGTGGTGTAGTATATAGAGGATATGTCAGCTCTCCTGTCTGGTGTAGCATATAGAGGATGTGTCAGCTCTCCTGTGTGGTGTAGTATATAGAGGATCTGTCAGCTCTCCTGTGTGGTGTAGTACATAGAGGATCTGTCAGCTCTCCTGTGTGGTGTAGTATATAGAGGATCTGTCAGCTCTCCTGTGGGGTGTAGTATATTGAGGATCTGTCAGCTCTCCTGTGTGGTGTAGTATATAGAGGATGTGTCAGATCTCCTTAGTGGTGTAGTATATAGAGGATGTGTCAGCTCTCCTGTGTGGTGTAGTATATAGAGGATGTGTCAGCTCTCCTGTGTGGTGTAGTATATTGAGGATCTGTCAGCTCTCCTGTGTGGTGTAGTATATAGAGGATGTGTCAGCTCTCCTGTGTGGTGTAGTATATAGAGGATGTGTCAGCTCTCCTGTGTGGTGTAGTATATAGAGGATGTGTCACCTCTCCTGTGTGGTGTAGTATATAGAGGATGTGTCAGCTCTCCTGTGTGGTGTAGTATATAGAGGATGTATGTGTCAGCTCTCCTGTGTGGTGTAGTATATAGAGGATCTGTGAGCTCTCCTGTGTGGTGTAGTATATAGAGGATGTGTCAGCTCTCCTGTGTGGTGTAGTATATAGAGGATGTGTCAGCTCTCCTGTGTGGTGTAGTATATAGAGGATGTGTCAGCTCTCCTGTGTGGTGTAGTATATAGAGGATCTGTCAGCTCTCCTGTGTGGTGTAGTATGTAGAGGATCTGTCTGCTCTCCTGTGTGGTGTAATATATAGAGGATGTGTCAGCTCTCTTGTGTGGTGTAGTATATAGAGGATGTGTCAGCTCTCCTGTGTTGTGTAGTATATAGAGGATGTGTCAGCTCTCCTGTGTGGTGTAGTATATATAGGATCTCTCAGCTCTCCTGTGTGGTGTAGTATATAGAGGATGTGTCAGCTCCGCTGTGTGGTATAGTATATAGAGGATGTGTCAGCTCTCCTGTGTGGTGTAGTATATAGAGGATCTGTCAGCTCTCCTGTGTGGTGTAGTATATAGAGGATCTGTCAGCTCTCCTGTGTGGTGTAGTATATAGAGGATGTGTCAGCTCTCCTGTGTGGTGCAGCATATAGAGGATGTGTCAGCTCTCCTGTGTGGTGTAGTATATAGAGGTTCTGTCAGCTCTCCTGTGTGGTGTAGTATATAGAGGATCTGTCAGCTCTCCTGTGTGGTGTAGTATATAGAGGATCTGTCAGCTCTCCTGTGTGGTGTAGTATATAGAGGATCGGTCAGCTTTCCTGTGTGGTGTAGTATATAGAGGATGTGTCAGCTCTCCTGGTGTAGTATATAGAGGATCTGTCAGCTCTCCTGTGTGGTGTAGTATCTAGAGGATCTGTCAGCTCTCCTCTGTGGTGTAGAATATAGAGGATGAGCCAGCTCTCCTGTGTGGTGTAGTATATAGAGGATGTGTCAGCTCTCCTGTGTGGTGTAGTATATAGAGGATCTGTCAGCTCTCCTGTGTGGTGTAGTATCTAGAGGATCTGTCAGCTCTCCTGTGTGGTGTAGTGTATAGAGGATGTGTCAGCTCTCCTTTGTGGTGTAGTATATAGAGGATGTGTCGGCTCTCCTGTGTGGTGTAGTATATAGAGGATGTGTCAGCTCTCCTGTGTGGTGTAGTATGTAGAGGATCTGTCTGCTCTCCTGTGTGGTGTAGTATATAGAGGATCTGTCAGCTCTCCTGTGTGTGTAGTATATAGAGGATCTGTCCACTCTCCTGTGTGGTGTAGTATATAGAGGATCTGTCAGCTCTCCTGTGTGGTGTAGTATATAGAGGATCTGTCAGCTCTCCTGTGTGGTGTAGTATATAGAGGATCTGTCAGCTCTCCTGTGTGGTGTTGTATATAGAGGATCTGTCAGCTCTCCTCTGTGGTGTAGTATATAGAGGATGAGCCAGCTCTCCTGTGTGGTGTAGTATATAGAGAATGTGTCAGCTCTCCTTTGTGGTGTAGTATATAGATGATGTGTCGGCTCCCCTGTGTGGTGTAGTATATAGAGGATCTGTCAGTTCTCCTGTGTGGTGTAGTATATAGAGGATGTGTCAGCTCTCCTGTGTGGTGTAGTATATAGAGGATCTGCTCTCCTGTGTGGTGTAGTATATAGAGGATCTGTCAGCTCTCCTGTGTGGTGTAGTATATAGAGGATCTATCAGCTCTGCTGTGTGTTGTAGTATATAGAGGATCTGTCAGCTCTCCTGTGTGGTGTAGTATATAGAGGATGTGTCAGCTCTCCTGTGTGGTGTAGTATATAGAAATCTGTCAGCTCTCCTGTGTGGTGTAGTATCTAGAGGATCTGTCAGCTCTCCTGTGTGGTGTAGTGTATAGAGGATGTGTCAGCTCTCCTTTGTGGTGTAGTATATAGAGGATGTGTCGGCTCTCCTGTGTGGTGTAGTATATAGAGGATGTGTCAGCTCTCCTGTGTGGTGTAGTATATAGAGGATCTGTCAGCTCTCCTGTGTGGTGTTGTATATAGAGGATCTGTCAGCTCTCCTCTGTGGTGTAGTATATAGAGGATGAGCCAGCTCTCCTGTGTGGTGTAGTATATAGAGAATGTGTCAGCTCTCCTTTGTGGTGTAGTATATAGATGATGTGTCGGCTCCCCTGTGTGGTGTAGTATATAGAGGATCTGTCAGTTCTCCTGTGTGGTGTAGTATATAGAGGATGTGTCAGCTCTCCTGTGTGGTGTAGTATATAGAGGATCTGCTCTCCTGTGTGGTGTAGTATATAGAGGATCTGTCAGCTCTCCTGTGTGGTGTAGTATATAGAGGATCTATCAGCTCTGCTGTGTGTTGTAGTATATAGAGGATCTGTCAGCTCTCCTGTGTGGTGTAGTATATAGAGGATGTGTCAGCTCTCCTGTGTGGTGTAGTATATAGAAATCTGTCAGCTCTCCTGTGTGGTGTAGTATGTAGAGGATCTGTCAGCTCTGCTGTGTGGTGTAGTATATAGAGGATGTGTCAGCTCTCCTGTGTGGTGTAGTATATAGAGGATCTGTCAGCTCTCCTGTGTGGTGTAGTATATAGAGGATTTGTCAGCTCTCCTGTGTGGTGTAGTATATAGAGGATCTGTCAGCTCTCTTCTGTGGTGTAGTATATAGAGGATGTGTCAGCTCTCCTGTGGTGTAGTATATAGAGGGTGTGTCAGCTCTCCTGTGTTGTGTAGTATATAGAGGATGTGTCAGCTCTCCTGTGTGGTGTAGTATATAGAGGATCTGTCAGCTCTCCTGTGTGGTGTAGTATATAGAGGATCTGTCAGCTCTCCTGTGTGGTGTAGTATATAGAGGATGTGTCAGCTCTCCTGTGTGGTGTAGTATATAGAGGATGTGTCAGCTCTCCTGTGTGGTGTAGTATATAGAGGATCTGTCAGCTCTCCTGTGTGGTGTAGTATATAGAGGATTTGTCAGCTCTCCTGTGTGGTGTAGTATATAGAGGATCTGTCAGCTCTCCTGTGTGGTGTAGTATATAGAGGATCTATCAGCTCTCCTGTGTGGTGTAGTATATTGAGGATGTGTCAGTTCCCCTGTGTGGTGTAGTATATAGAGGATGTGTCAGCTCTCCTGTGTGGTGTAGTATATAGAGGATGTGTCAGCTCTCCTGTGTGGTGTAGTATATAGAGGATGTGTCAGCTCTCCTGTGTGGTGTAGTATATAGAGGATCTGTCAGCTCTCCTGTGTGGTGTAGTATATAGAGGATCTGTCAGCTCTCCTGTGTGGTGTAGTATATAGGGGATCTGTCAGCTCTCCTGTGTGGTGTAGTATATAGAGGATGTGTCAGCTCTCCTGTATAGTGTAGAATATAGAGGATCTGTCAGCTCCCCTGTGTGGTGTAGTATACACAGGACCTGTCAGCTCTCCTGTGTGGTGTAGTATATAGAGGATCTGTCAGCTCCCCTGTGTGGTGTAGTATATAGAGGATCTGTCAGCTCTCCTGTGTGGTGTAGTATATAGAGGATCTGTCAGCTCCCCTGTGTGGTGTAGTTTATAGAGGACCTGTTAGCTCTCCTGTGTGGTGTAGTATATAGAGGATGTGTCAGCTCTCCTGTGTGGCGTAGTTTATAGAGGATCTGTCAGCTCTCCTGTGTTGTGTAGTATATAGAGGATCTGTCGGCTCTCCTGTGTGGTGTAGTATATAGAGGATCTGTCAGCTCTCCTGTGTGGTGTAGTATATAGAGGATGTGTCAGCTCTCCTGTGTGGTGTAGTATATAGAAGATCTGTAAGCACTCCTGTGTGGTGTAGTATGTAGAGGATGTGTCAGCTCTCCTGTGTGGTATAGTATATAGAGGATCTGTCAGCTCTCCTGTGTGGTGTAGTATATAGAGGATCTGTCAGCTTTCCTGTGTGGTGTAGTATATAGAGGATGTGTCAGTCCTCCTGTGTGTTGTAGTATATAGAGGATCTGTCAGCTCTCCTGTGTGGTGTAGTATATAGAGGATCTGTCAGCTCTCCTGTGTGGTGTAGTATATAGGGAATGTGTCAGCTCTCCTGTGTGGTGTAGTATATAGAGGATCTGTCAGCTCTCCTGTGTGCTGTAGTATGTAGAGGATCTGTCAGCTCTGCTGTGGTGTAGTATATAGAGGATTTGTCAGCTCTCCTGTGTGGTGTAGTATATAGAGGATCTGTCAGCTCTCCTGTGTGGTGTAGTATATAGAGGATCTATCAGCTCTCCTGTGTGGTGTAGTATATAGAGGATGTGTCAGCTCCCCTGTGTGGTGTAGTATATAGAGGATGTGTCAGCTCTCCTGTGTGGTGTAGTATATAGAGGATCTGTCAGCTCTCCTGTGTGGTGTAGTATATAGAGGATGTGTCAGCTCTCCTGTGTGGTGTAGTATATATAGGATCTGTCAGCTCTCCTGTGTGGTGTAGTATATAGAGGATGTGTCAGCTCTCCTGTGTGGTGTAGTATATAGAGGATCTGTCAGCTCTCCTGTGTGGTGTAGTATATAGAGGATCTGTCAGCTCTCCTGTGTGGTGTAGTATATTGAGGATCTGTCAGCTCTCCTGTGTGGTGTAGTATATAGAGGATGTGTCAGCTCTCCTGTATAGTGTAGTATATAGAGGATCTGTTAGCTCCCCTGTGTGGTGTAGTATACACAGGACCTGTCAGCTCTCCTGTGTGGTGTAGTACATAGAGGATCTGTCAGCTCCCCTGTGTGGTGTAGTATATAGAGGATCTGTCAGCTCTCCTGTGTGGTGTAGTATATAGAGGATCTGTCAGCTCTCCTGTGTGGTGTAGTATATAGAGGATGTGTCAGCTCTCCTGTGTGGTGTAGTTTATAGGGGATCTATCAGCTCCCCCGTGTGGTGTAGTTTATAGAGGATCTGTCAGCTCTCCTGTGTGGTGTAGTATATAGAGGATCTGTCGGCTCTCCTGTGCGGTGTAGTATATAGAGGATCTGTCAGCTCTCCTGTGTGGTGTAGTATATAGAGGATGTGTCAGCTCTCCTATGTGGTGTAGTATATAGAAGATCTGTCAGCACTCCTGTGTGGTGTAGTATATAGAGAACGTGTCAGCTCTCCTGTGTGGTGTCGTATATAGAGGATCTGTCAACTCTCCTGTGTGGTGTAGTATATAGAGGATCTGTCAGCTCTCCTGTGTGGTGTAGTATATAGAGGATGTGTCAGCTCTCCTGTGTGGTGTAGTATATAGAGGATGTGTCAGCTCTCCTGTGTGGTGTAGTATATAGAGGATCTGTCAGCTCTGCTGTGTGGTGTAGTATATAGAGGATGTGTCAGCTCTCCTGTGTGGTGTAGTATATAGAGGATGTGTCAGCTCTCCTGTGTGGTGTAGTATATAGAGGATCTGTCAGCTCTCCTGTGTGGTGTAGTATATAGAGGATGTGTCAGCTCTCCTGTGTGGTGTAGTATATAGAGGATGTGTCAGCTCTCCTGTGTGGTATAGTATATTGAGGATCTGTCAGCTCTCCTGTGTGGTGTAGTATATAGAGGATCTGTCAGCTCTTCTGTGTGGTGTAGTATATAGAGGATCTGTCAGCTCTCCTGTGTGGTGTAGTATATAGAGGATGTGTCAGCTCTCCTGTGTGGTGTAGTATATAGAGGATCTGTCAGCTCTCCTGTGTGGTGTAGTATAAAGAGGATGTGTCAGTCCTCCTGTGTGGTTTAGTATATAGAGGATATGTCAGCTCTCCTGTGTGGTGTAGAATATAGAGGATCAGCTCTCCTGTGTGGTGTAGTATATAGATGATCTGTCAGCTCTCCTGTGTGGTGTAGTATATAGAGGATGTGTCGGCTCTCCTGTGTGGTGTAGTATATAGAGGATCTGTCAGCTCTCCTGTGTGGTGTAGTATATAGAGGATCTGTCCTGTGTGGTGTAGTATATAGAGGATCTGTCAGATCTCCTGTGTGGTGTAGTATATAGAGGATCTGTCAGCTCTCCTGTGTGGTGTAGTATATAGAGGATGTGTCGGCTCTCCTGTGTGGTGTAGTATATAGAGGATGTGTCAGCTCTCCTGTGTGGTGTAGTATATAGAGGATGTGTCAGCTCTCCTGTGTGGTGTAGTATATAGAGGATCTGTCAGCTCCCCTGTGTGGTGTAGTTTATAGAGGACCTGTTAGCTCTCCTGTGTGGTGTAGTATATAGAGGATGTGTCAGCTCTCCTGTGTGGTGTAGTTTATAGAGGATCTATCAGCTCCCCCGTGTGGTGTAGTTTATAGAGGATCTGTCAGCTCTCCTGTGTTGTGTAGTATATAGAGGATCTGTCGGCTCTCCTGTGTGGTGTAGTATATAGAGGATCTGTCAGCTCTCCTGTGTGGTGTAGTATATAGAGGATGTGTCAGCTCTCCTGTGTGGTGTAGTATATAGAAGATCTGTAAGCACTCCTGTGTGGTGTAGTATGTAGAGGATGTGTCAGCTCTCCTGTGTGGTATAGTATATAGAGGATCTGTCAGCTCTCCTGTGTGGTGTAGTATATAGAGGATGTGTCAGCTTTCCTGTGTGGTGTAGTATATAGAGGATGTGTCAGTCCTCCTGTGTGTTGTAGTATATAGAGGATCTGTCAGCTCTCCTGTGTGGTGTAGTATATAGAGGATCTGTCAGCTCTCCTGTGTGGTGTAGTATATAGGGAATGTGTCAGCTCTCCTGTGTGGTGTAGTATATAGAGGATCTGTCAGCTCTCCTGTGTGGTGTAGTATGTAGAGGATCTGTCAGCTCTGCTGTGGTGTAGTATATAGAGGATTTGTCAGCTCTCCTGTGTGGTGTAGTATATAGAGGATCTGTCAGCTCTCCTGTGTGGTGTAGTATATAGAGGATCTATCAGCTCTCCTGTGTGGTGTAGTATATAGAGGATGTGTCAGCTCCCCTGTGTGGTGTAGTATATAGAGGATGTGTCAGCTCTCCTGTGTGGTGTAGTATATAGAGGATCTGTCAGCTCTCCTGTGTGGTGTAGTATATAGAGGATGTGTCAGCTCTCCTGTGTGGTGTAGTATATATAGGATCTGTCAGCTCTCCTGTGTGGTGTAGTATTTAGAGGATGTGTCAGCTCTCCTGTGTGGTGTAGTATATAGAGGATCTGTCAGCTCTCCTGTGTGGTGTAGTATATAGAGGATCTGTCAGCTCTCCTGTGTGGTGTAGTATATTGAGGATCTGTCAGCTCTCCTGTGTGGTGTAGTATATAGAGGATGTGTCAGCTCCCCTGTATAGTGTAGTATATAGAGGATCTGTTAGCTCCCCTGTGTGGTGTAGTATACACAGGACCTGTCAGCTCTCCTGTGTGGTGTAGTACATAGAGGATCTGTCAGCTCCCCTGTGTGGTGTAGTATATAGAGGATCTGTCAGCTCTCCTGTGTGGTGTAGTATATAGAGGATCTGTCAGCTCTCCTGTGTGGTGTAGTATATAGAGGATGTGTCAGCTCTCCTGTGTGGTGTAGTTTATAGGGGATCTATCAGCTCCCCCGTGTGGTGTAGTTTATAGAGGATCTGTCAGTTCTCCTGTGTGGTGTAGTATATAGAGGATCTGTCGGCTCTCCTGTGCGGTGTAGTATATAGAGGATCTGTCAGCTCTCCTGTGTGGTGTAGTATATAGAGGATGTGTCAGCTCTCCTATGTGGTGTAGTATATAGAAGATCTGTCAGCACTCCTGTGTGGTGTAGTATATAGAGAATGTGTCAGCTCTCCTGTGTGGTGTCGTATATAGAGGATCTGTCAACTCTCCTGTGTGGTGTAGTATATAGAGGATCTGTCAGCTCTCCTGTGTGGTGTAGTATATAGAGGATGTGTCAGCTCTCCTGTGTGGTGTAGTATATAGAGGATGTGTCAGCTCTCCTGTGTGGTGTAGTATATAGAGGATCTGTCAGCTCTGCTGTGTGGTGTAGTATATAGAGGATGTGTCAGCTCTCCTGTGTGGTGTAGTATATAGAGGATGTGTCAGCTCTCCTGTGTGGTGTAGTATATAGAGGATCTGTCAGCTCTCCTGTGTGGTGTAGTATATAGAGGATGTGTCAGCTCTCCTGTGTGGTGTAGTATATAGAGGATGTGTCAGCTCTCCTGTGTGGTATAGTATATTGAGGATCTGTCAGCTCTCCTGTGTGGTGTAGTATATAGAGGATCTGTCAGCTCTTCTGTGTGGTGTAGTATATAGAGGATGTGTCAGCTCTCCTGTGTGGTGTAGTATATAGAGGATGTGTCAGCTCTCCTGTGTGGTGTAGTATATAGAGGATCTGTCAGCTCTCCTGTGTGGTGTAGTATATAGAGGATGTGTCAGTCCTCCTGTGTGGTTTAGTATATAGAGGATATGTCAGCTCTCCTGTGTGGTGTAGAATATAGAGGATCAGCTCTCCTGTGTGGTGTAGTATATAGATGATCTGTCAGCTCTCCTGTGTGGTGTAGTATATAGAGGATGTGTCGGCTCTCCTGTGTGGTGTAGTATATAGAGGATCTGTCAGCTCTCCTGTGTGGTGTAGTATATAGAGGATCTGTCCTGTGTGGTGTAGTATATAGAGGATCTGTCAGATCTCCTGTGTGGTGTAGTATATAGAGGATCTGTCAGCTCTCCTGTGTGGTGTAGTATATAGAGGATGTGTCGGCTCTCCTGTGTGGTGTAGTATATAGAGGATGTGTCAGCTCTCCTGTGTGGTGTAGTATATAGAGGATGTGTCAGCTCTCCTGTGTGGTGTAGTATATAGAGGATGTGTCAGCACTCCTGTGTGGTGTAATATATAGAGGATGTGTCAGCTCTCCTCTGTGGTGTAGTATATAGAGGATCTGTCCTGTGTGGTGTAGTATATAGAGGATCTGTCAGATCTCCTGTGTGGTGTAGTATATAGAGGATCTGTCAGCTCTCCTGTGTGGTGTAGTATATAGAGGATCTGTCAGCTCTCCTGTGTGGTGTAGTATATAGAGGATCTATCAGCTCTCCTGTGTGGTGTAGTATATAGAGGATGTGTCAGCTCTCCTGTGTGGTGTAGTATATAGAGGATGTGTCAGCTCTCCTGTGTGGTTTAGTATATAGAGGATCTGTCAGCTATCCTGTGTAGTGTAGTATATAGAGGATGTGTCGGCTCTCCTGTGTGGTGAAGTATATAGAGGATCTGTCAGCTCTCCTGTCTGGTGTAGCATATAGAGGATGTGTCAGCTCTCCTGTGTGGTGTAGTATATAGAGGATATGTCAGCTCTGCTGTGTGGTGTTGTATATAGAGGATCTGTCAGCTCTCCTCTGTGGTGTAGTATATAGAGGATATGTCAGCTCTCCTGTCTGGTGTAGCATATAGAGGATGTGTCAGCTCTCCTGTGTGGTGTAGTATATAGAGGATCTGTCAGCTCTCCTGTGTGGTGTAGTATATAGAGGATTTGTCAGCTCTCCTGTGTGGTGTAGTATATAGAGGATCTGTCAGCTCTCTTCTGTGGTGTAGTATATAGAGGATGTGTCAGCTCTCCTGTGGTGTAGTATATAGAGGGTGTGTCAGCTCTCCTGTGTTGTGTAGTATATAGAGGATGTGTCAGCTCTCCTGTGTAGTGTAGTATATAGAGGATGTGTCAGCTCCGCTGTGTGGTGTAGTATATAGAGGATCTGTCAGCTCTCCTGTGTGGTGTAGTATCTAGAGGATCTGTCAGCTCTCCTCTGTGGTGTAGAATATAGAGGATGAGCCAGCTCTCCTGTGTGGTGTAGTATATAGAGGATCTGTCAGCTCTCCTGTGTGGTGTAGTTATAGAGGATGTGTCAGCTCTCCTGTGTGGTGTAGTATATAGAGGATGTGTCAGCTCTCCTGTGTGGTGTAGTATATAGAGAATGTGTCAGCTCTCCTGTGTGGTGTAGTATATAGAGGATCTGTCAGCTCTCCTGTGTGGTGTAGTATATAGAGGATCTGTCAGCTCTCCTGTGTGGTGTAGTATATAGAGGATCTCTCAGCTCTCCTGTGTGGTGTAGTATATAGAGGATCTGTCAGCTCTCCTGTGTGGTGTAGTATATAGAGGATCTGTCAGCTCTCCTGTGTGGTGTAGTATGTAGAGGATCTGTCTGCTCTCCTGTGTGGTGTAATATATAGAGGATGTGTCAGCTCTCTTGTGTGGTGTAGTATATAGAGGATGTGTCAGCTCTCCTGTGTTGTGTAGTATATAGAGGATGTGTCAGCTCTCCTGTGTGGTGTAGTATATATAGGATCTCTCAGCTCTCCTGTGTGGTGTAGTATATAGAGGATGTGTCAGCTCCGCTGTGTGGTGTAGTATATAGAGGATGTGTCAGCTCTCCTGTGTGGTGTAGTATATAGAGTATCTGTCAGCTGTCCTGTGTGGTGTAGTATATAGAGGATCTGTCAGCCCTCCTGTGTGGTGTAGTATATAGAGGATGTGTCAGCTCTCCTGTGTGGTGCAGCATATAGAGGATGTGTCAGCTCTCCTGTGTGGTGTAGTATATAGAGGTTCTGTCAGCTCTCCTGTGTGGTGTAGTATATAGAGGATCTGTCAGCTCTCCTGTGTGGTGTAGTATATAGAGGATCGGTCAGCTTTCCTGTGTGGTGTAGTATATAGAGGATGTGTCAGCTCTCCTGTGTGGTGCAGTATATAGAGGATGTGTCAGCTCTCCTGTGTGGTGTAGTATGTAGAGGATCTGTCAGCTCTGCTGTGTGGTGTAGTATATAGAGGATGTGTCAGCTCTCCTGTGTGGTGTAGTATATAGAGGATGTGTCAGCTCTCCTGTGTGGTGTAGTATATAGAGGATCTGTCAGCTCTCCTGTGTGGTGTAGTATATAGAGGATGTGTCAGCTCCGCTGTGTGGTGTAGTATATAGAGGATCTGTCAGCTCTCCTGTGTGGTGTAGTATATAGAGGCTCTGTCAGCTCTCCTGTGTGGTGTAGTATATAGAGGATCTCTCAGCTCTCCTGTGTGGAGTAGTATATAGAGGATCTGTCAGCTCTCCTGTGTGGTGTAGTATATAGTGGATGTGTCACCTCTCCTGTGTGGTGTAGTATATGGAGGATCTGTCAGCTCTCCTGTGTGGTGCAGTATATAGAGGATGTGTCAGCTCTCCTGTGTGGAGTAGTATATAGAGGATCTGTCAGCGCTCCTGTGTGATGTAGTATATAGAGGATCTGTCAGCTCTCCTGTGTGGTATAGTATATAGAGGATCTGTCAGCTCTCCTGTGTGGTGTAGTATATAGAGGATCTGTCAGCTCTCCTGTGTGGTGTAGTATATAGAGGATCTGTCAGCTCTCCTGTGTGGTGTAGTATATAGAGGATGTGTCAGCTCTCCTGTGTGGTGTAGTATATAGAGGATGTGTCAGCTCTCCTGTATGGTGTAGTATATAGAGGATGTGTCAGCTCTCCTGTGTGGTGTAGTATATAGAGGATCTGTCAGTTCTCCTGTGTGGTGTAGTATATAGAGGATGTGTCAGCTCTCCTGTGTGGTTTAGTATATAGAGGATGTGTCAGCTGTCCTGTGTGGTGTAGTATATAGAGGATGTGTCAGCTCTCCTGTGTGGTGTAGTATACAGAGGATCTGTCAGCTCTCCTGTGTGGTGTAGTATATAGAGGATGTGTCAGCTCTCCTGTGTGATGTAGTATATAGAGGATGTGTCAGCTCTCCTGTGTGGTGTAGTATATAGAGGATGTGTCAGCTCTCCTGTGTGGTGTAGTATATAGAGGATGTGTCAGCTCTCCTGTGTGGTGTAGTATATAGAGGATGTGTCAGCTCTCCTGTGTGGTGTACTATATAGAGGATGTGTCAGCTCTCCTGTGTGGTGTAGTATATAGAGGATGTGTCAGCTCTCCTGTGTGGTGTAGTATATAGAGGATCTGTCAGCTCTCCTGTGTGGTGTAGTATATAGATGATGTGTCAGCTCTGCTGTGTGGTGTAGTATATAGAGGATGTGTCAGCTCTCCTGTGTGGTGTACTATATAGAGGATGTGTCAGCTCTCCTGTGTGGTGTAGTATATAGAGGATGTGTCAGCTCTCCTGTGTGGTGTAGTATATAGAGGATCTGTCAGCTCTCCTGTGTGGTGTAGTATATAGATGATGTGTCAGCTCTCCTGTGTGATGTAGTATATAGAGGATCTGTCAGCTCTCCTGTGTGGTGTAGTATATAGAGGATGTGTCAGCTCTCCTGTGTGGTGTAATATATAGAGGATGTGTCAGCTCTCCTGTGTGGTGTAGTATATAGAGGATGTGTCTGCTCTCCTGTGTGGTGTAGTATATAGAGGATCTGTCAGCTCTCCTGTGTGATGTAGTATATAGAGGATGTGTCAGCTGTCCTGTGTGGTGTAGTATATAGAGGATCTGTCAGCTCTCCTGTGTGGTGTAGTATATAGAGGATCTGTCGGCTCTCCTGTGTGGTGTAGTATGTAGAGGATGTGTCAGCTCTCCTGTGTCTTGTAGTATATAGAGGATGTGTCAGCTCTCTTGTGTGGTGTAGTATATATAGGATGTGTCAGCCCTTCTGTGTGGTGTAGTATATAGAGGATTTGTCAGCTCTCCTGTGTGGTGTAGTATATAGAGGATGTGTCAGCTCTCCTGTGTGGTGTAGTATATAGTGGATCTGTCAGCACTCCTGTGTGGTGTAGTATATAGAGGATGTGTCAGCTCTCCTGTGGTGTAGTATATAGAGGATGTGTCAGCTCTCCTGTGTGGTGTAGTATATAGAGGATCTGTCAGCTATCCTGTGTGGTGTAGTATTTAGAGGATCTGTCAGCTCTCCTGTGTGGTGTAATATATAGAGGATGTGTCAGCTCTCCTGTGTGGTGTAGTATATAGAGGATGTGTCACCTCTCCTGTGTGGTGTAGTATATAGAGGATCTGTCAGCTCTCCTGTGTGGTGTAGTATATAGAGGATGTGTCAGCTCCCCTGTGTGGTGTAGTATATAGAGGATGTGTCAGCTCTCCTGTGTGGTGTAGTATATAGAGGATGTGTCAGCTCTCCTGTGTGGTGTAGTATATAGAGGATGTGTCAGCTCTCCTGTGTGGTGCAGCATATAGAGGATCTGTCAGCTCTCCTGTGTGGTGTAGTATATAGAGGATCTGTCAGCTGTCCTATGTGGTGTAGTATATAGAGGATGTGTCAGCTCTCCTGAGAGGTGCAGTATATAGAGGGTGTGTCACCTCTCCTGTGTGGTATAGTATATAGAGGATGTGTCAGCTCTCCTGTGTAGTGTAGTATATAGAGGATCTGTCTGCTCTCCTGTGTGCTATAGTATATAGAGGATCTGTCAGCTCTCCTGTGTGCTGTAGTATATAGAGGATCTGTCAGCTCTCCTGTGTGGTGTAGTATATAGTAGATCTGTCAGCTCTCCTGTGTGGTGTAGTATATAGAGGATCTGTCAGCTATCCTGTGTGGTGTAGTATATAGAGGATCTGTCAGCTCTCC
This sequence comes from Phyllobates terribilis, assembly GCF_046119375.1. Lineage (NCBI taxonomy): Eukaryota > Metazoa > Chordata > Amphibia > Anura > Dendrobatidae > Phyllobates > Phyllobates terribilis. Next base: position 12,233,580 of record NW_027362761.1, on the reverse strand, counting down.
TGTGTGGTGTAGTATATAGAGGATCTGTCAGCTCTCCTGTGTGGTGTAGTATATAGAGGATGTGTCAGCTCTCCTGTGTGGTGTAGTATATAGAGGATGTGTCAGCTCTCCTGTGTGGTGTAGTATATAGAGGATGTGTCAGCTCTCCTGTGTGGTGTAGTATATAGAGGATGTGTCAGCTCTCCTGTGTGGTGTAGTATATAGAGGATCAGTCAGCTCTCCTGTGTGGTGTAGTATATAGAGGATCTGTCAGCTCTCCTGTGTGGTGTAGTATTTAGAGGATCTGTCAGCTCTCCTGTGTGGTGTAGTATATAGAGGATGTGTCAGCTCTCCTGTGTGGTGTAGTATATAGAGGGTCTGTCAGCTCTCCTGTGTGGTGTAGTATATAGAGGATGTGTCAGCCCTTCTGTGTGGTGCAGCATATAGAGGATCAGTCAGCTCTCCTGTGTGGTGTAGTATATAGATGATCTCTCAGCTCTCCTGTGTGGTGTAGTATATAGAAGATCTGTCAGCTCTCCTGTGTGGTGTAGTATATACAGGATCTGTCAGCTCTCCTGCGTGGTGTAGTATATTGAGGATCTGTCAGCTCTCCTGTGTGGTGTAGTATATAGAGGATGTGTCAGCACTCCTGTGTGGTGTAGTATATAGAGGATCTGTCAGCTCTCCTGTGTGGTGTAGTATATAGAGGATCTGTCAGCCCTTCTGTGTGGTGTAGTATATAGAGGATTTTTCAGCTCTCCTGTGTGGTGTAGTATATAGAGGATGTGTCAGCTCTCCTGTGTGGTGTAGTATATAGAGGATGTGTCAGCTCTCCTGTGTTGTGTAGTATATAGAGGATCTGTCTGCTCTCTTGTGTGGTGTAGTATATAGAGGATCTGTCAGCTCTCCTGTGTGGTGTAGTATATAAAGGATCTCTCAGCTCTCCTGTGGTGTAGTATATAGAGGATGTGTCACCTCTCCTGTGTGGTGTAGTATATAGAGGATGTGTCAGCTCTCCTGTGTGGTGTAGTATGTAGAGGATCTGTCAGCTCTCCTGTGTGGTGTAGTATATAGAGGATGTGTCACCTCTCCTGTGTGTTGTAGTATACAGAGGATCTGTCAGCTCTTCTGTGTGTTGTAGTATATAGAGGATCTGTCCTGTGTGGTGTAGTATATAGAGTATCTGTCAGCTCTCCTATGTGGTGTAGTATATAGAGGATCTGACACCTCTCCTGTGTGGTGTAGTATATAGATGATCTGTCTGCTCTCGTGTATGGTGTAGTATGTAGAGGATCTGTCAGCTCTCCTGTGTGGTGTAGTATATAGAGGATGTGTCAGCTCTCTTGTGTGGTGTAGTATATAGAGGATCTGTCAGCTCTCCTGTGTGGTGTAGTATATAGAGGATCTGTCAGCTCTCCTGTGTGGTGTAGTATATAGAGGATCTGTCAGCTCTCCTGTGTGGTGTGGTATATAGAGTATCTGTCAGCTCTCCTGTGTGGTGTAGTATATAGAGGATGTGTCAGCTCTCCTTTGTCATTTAGTATATAGAGGATGTGTCAGCTCTCCTGTGTGGTGTAGTATATAGAGGATCTGTCAGGTCTCCCGTGTGGTGTGGTATATAGAGGATCTGTCAGCTTTCCTGTGTGGTGTAGTATATAGAGGATCTGTCAGGTCTCCCGTGTGGTGTGGTATATAGAGGATCTGTCAGCTCTCCTGTGTGGTGTAGTATATAGAGGATGTGTCAGCTCTCCTGTGTGGTGTAGTATATAGAGGATGTGTCAGCTCTCCTGTGTGGTGTAGTATATAGAGGATCTGTCAGCTCTCCTGTGTGGTGTAGTATATAGAGGATCTGTCAGCTCTCCTGTGTGGTGTAGTATATAGAGGATCTGGCAGCTCTCCTGTGTGCTGCAGCATATAGAGGATGTGTCAGCCCTTCTGTGTGGTGTAGTATATAGAGGATCTGTCAGCTCTCCTGTGTGGTGTAGTATATAGAGGAACTGTCAGCTCTCCTGTGTGGTGTAGTATATAGAGGATGTGTCAGCTCTCCTGTGTGGTGTAGTATATAGCGGATCTGTCAGCTCTCCTGTGTGGTGTAGTATATAGAGGATGTGTCAGCTCTCCTGTGTGGTGTAGTATGTAGAGGATCTGTCAGCTCTGCTGTGGTGTAGTATATAGAGGATCTGTCAGCTCTCCTGTGTGGTGTAGTATATAGAGGATCTGTCAGCTCTCCTATGTGGTGTAGTATATAGAGGATCTGTCAGCTCTCCTGTGTGGAGTAGTATATAGAAGATCTGTCACCTCTCCTGTGTGGTGTAGTATATAGAGGACGTGTCAGCTCTCCTGTGTGGTGTAGTATATAGAGGATCTGTCAGCTCTCCTGTGTGGTGTAGTATATAAAGGATCTGTCAGCTCTCCTGTGTGGTGTAGTGTATAGAGGATCTGTCTGCTCTCCTGTGTGGTGTAATATATAGAGGATGTGCCGGCTCTCCTGTGGTGTAGAATATAGAGGATTTGTCAGCTCTCCTGTGTGGTGTAATATATAGAGGATCTGTCAGCTCTCCTGTGTGGTGTAGTATGTAGAGGATGTGTCAGCTCTCCTGTGTGGTGTAGTATATAGAGGATCTGTCCGCTCTCCTGTGTGGTGTAGTATATAGAGGTTGTGTCAGCTCTCCTGTGTGGTGTAGTATATAGAGGATCTGTCAGCTCTCCTGTGTGGTGTAGTATATAGAGGATCTGTCAGCTCCCCTGTGTGGTGTAGTATATAGAGGATCTGTCAGCTCTCTCCTGTGTGGTGTAGTATATAGAGGATCTGTCAGCTCTCTCCTGTGTGGTGTAGTATATAGAGGATCTGTCAGCTCTCCTGTGTGGTGTAGTATATAGAGGATCTGTCAGCTCTCCTGTGTGGTGTAGTATATAGAGGATCTGTCAGCTCCCCTGTGTGGTGTAGTATATAGAGGATCTGTCAGCTCTCCTGTGTGGTGTAGTATATAGAGGATCTGTCAGCTCTCTCCTGTGTGGTGTAGTATATAGAGGATCTGTCAGCTCTCTCCTGTGTGGTGTAGTATATAGAGGATCTGTCAGCTCTCCTGTGTGGTGTAGTATATAGAGGATCTGTCGGCTCTCCTGTGTGGTGTAGTATATAGAAGATCTGTCTACTCTCCTGTGTGGTGTAGTATATAGAGGATGTGTCAGCTCCGCTGTGTGGTGTAGTATATAGAGGATGTGTCTCCTCTCCTGTGTGGTGTAGTATATAGAGGATCTGTCCGCTCTCCTGTGTGGTGTAGTATATATGTGGCACCCCAGGGGTCTGGTTTCCACAGTAACAGCAATGTTATGTCTGAGAGCAGGTGGGAGGTCTCTTGGTCAGGAATCCTATGCATGCCACACCTCCTGCCCAGTCTTGGGAGGGGAAGAACTTCCCCTAGATAAACCTAGGGCTGAGGCAGGGTTAGTGTGTAGAGAAGAAGTAGAGACAGAGAAGAGCAGCAGATATAGGAAAAGAACATCAGGAGCTCTGTGGGAGCAGTGCTATAAGGAGTCAGGGGCTGGCAGCTGCAGAGCTCGCCCTGACTGAGAAGCTATCACCGGACCCTGAGTCCGAGGCTGTGGGGACTAATCTTTACCCAGCAGCAGAAACCGCCCGGCAGGGAATTTCAGGTCCTCTGGCCAAGAAACCCGAAGGCACGGTCACACGCGTGGGACCAGCACCGCCGTCGTGGAGCGGACGCCACTAGAAGGCCCCGAGTCACCGGCCATACGGGTGAGCACCACACGGTACACTCAGGGACGTGGGCTACTTATACCCGCCTCTAGCAAGGTAGCCAGAAGAGTACAGTCAGTTTGGGAGGCCTACAACTCCGCCTGGCCAGGGGAGATCCCATCTGCTCAAGGACTGACCAGGCCCCGATCGCTAGCCAGTACTCCGGGAGGGTCTATCTTTATCACCAGTAAAGACCCTGAACTACACCGCATCGTCTCTGAGTGATTCCTGCTACCCCCATCATCCACGTCGGCTGCCCTGAGGCCATACCCCTCCCGTTGTGGGTGATACTATCACGCTGCACAATCCTACCACCGGCCTCAGCGGTCTGCCCTGCAGCGGCAGCTCCTTCGCTGCATTCAACGGGTGGTGTAGTCGTCCAACATCTACCGCTAATACAACGCCACTTAGTCTGACTCCCTGGGCACGGACCGGGTCACCGCCACGAGACTACAACCCTCAACAGATCCGGGTAAGCTCCTGCATGCGCAACGCTGTGCGACACAGGTCCAGGGGTGCGTCAGCTTTTGGCGTAGTCGGCAGGATCTCGTGCCCGCAACCACCGGGTACTGCGTGCCTGAAAAAGACTGTTCAAACTTACCAGTGGTGAAGATTCCCGCCATCCGTGGAGGTTTCCCGCCATCCGGCGCCATCTTCTACCTTCTTCCCGCCATCCGCGAAGTTTTCCCGCCATCCGGCGCCATCTTCTGCCTTCTTCCCGCCATCCGTGGAGTTTTCCCGCCGTTGGACGCCATCTTGAAGACGCCGTGCGGGAAGAAGAGGGGCGTGGACTCCGAAAGCGCGCGAGAACTGAAGCCCCGCCTCACGTCCGGACGTTGCGTAAGGTCCTGGAAGGAGCCCAGCAGACGCCGACGTCACCGGAGCGCGACGGAAGGTCCTCAACCCTGACGATCCACTGCGGAGCCGCAGCCTACGGAAGAGAATCATCGCAAGGTAGGCCACGGTCCACTAGGGGGGAGGAAGATGTCGGATACGGAGGAGAGCTTCACTGCCTCAACCCCCGCCAGCGCCACCGCTGCTGCAGTCATGCCTTTCACCATGCCCTATATCCCGGGAGCGGCCTGGCTACCCCAGTACTCAGGGGAGTCACATACCCTGCATGACTTTAGAGAAAAGCTGGATAGCCTCTTCCAGGTGTATCCCCTCACAGAAGAGCAAAAAGTGAGCATCCTGGTGGCCCAATTAACCGGGGCAGCCCAAAGGGAGGTAAAGTCCTGGCCACCTGGGGGGAGGACTGTTGCAGGGATACTAACCCGGCTGAGGGACACCTTTGATACCCGCACCTCAGCCGAGATCAAGCTTAGATTCTACGGGTGCAAGCAGCGAGCACATGAGAGTATAAGGGACTATGCCCTGAACCTACAAGAGGCCCTGAGAGCCATTAAGCAGACTGACCCTGACGGCGTGGGAGACGAGGACAGGCTGTTGACTGAACAATTTATAGAGGGTTTATATTGCAATGCCCACCGAATCCAGTTGCGGGCAATGGCCTTACAGGACCCTCATCTGGGATTTGCACAGTTCAAGGACAGAGCCATCCGGGTGCTCCGAGAACCGGCAGCAGGTGGCGTTGTGACCCACAGACGCCCCACTACCACTTACCACCAGGAGGCGGCACCCTTGTCGGCAGGGCCTGTGGGAGCTGATGCGCAGGCTTTGAACAATGACCCGGCTCCAGACCTGCACCATCAGGTCCAAGAGCTAGCTAAAAGCGTTGCCGCGCTAACACGAACTGTGCAGTCTTTACAGGTTTCCACTCCAGGGAAGATCCAGCTGGCATCCGGACCGGAGGACATCCCGTGGCGTCGACCAAGGAGGACCCCACCGGCCAGAGGAAGACCCAGCGACCGATACAACGAGGACGGACAACCCATCTGCCGCCGCTGCAATCAACCCGGACATATGGCAAGGTACTGTCCTTTAAACTGGCACAACCTGGGGTAGAGGGCCAAACCCCAGGAAAAAGATCATCAGGCCCATCGAACTGGCGCGACAAATATGTGGGAGGACGTCCAGTCTTGCCTGTGGTACTGGATGGCATCCCCATGAGTGCCCTACTGGACACCGGGTCACAGGTTACCACTATCCCGTACGTGCTCTTCAAGCAGTACTGGAATGACTCGGATATCACCCGCTACCCTGACGACGACTTGAGTATCATCGCCAGCAATGGTCAGCCCGTGCCACAGATTGGATTTAAAGAGGTGACCATTAAAATCGGTAGAGTCGAATTGGCGGCACAGGGACTGATCATTGTAGACATTGACAAGCACGAGAGTCACCCAAAGATAACTCTAGGAACTAATGTAATTGAAAATTGTCTTGCAGAGGTGATTTTCCTTTTACAGCAGGTTGCCAAGAACGCCAGCTCCGGCCAGCAGCGAGTGCTCCAGAAAGAGATCCGGGCACTGATGCGACGGCAACAGATAGAACTCTCCGGTGGTGAGATTGGTAGCGTAAGAATGTGTGACCCTTTTCCTATTGCCATGCCCCCAAAAAGTGAAATGATGATTTGGTGCCGGGCAGCTATTGGTCTGAGAGGTAGAGATTACCAGGCAATGGTAGAACCAGTTTACTCAGACAGTAGGCCCACCATTTTGACAGCACGGGGGGTGGTCAATGTACGCCATGGGAGGGTGCCCGTTCGCATAATAAATATCGGGAAGAGGGAAGTGTACCTGCCCCGGTATGCCACGCTAGCCAAATTGTATACCATCAATCAAAATTCCATACAGTCCGTAGAACCCTTGCCTCCATCTTCCCCGGAGGAAGGTAACGGCTCTAAGGAAACAATGGAGGACTGGTGTCAGCAACTACATTTGGGTACTGACTCCACTCCCTCACACCAGAGACAGGGAGTCTATCGGGTGGTTCAAGAGTACGAGAGAGTGTTTAGTAAACACCCGTTAGACTTCGGGCGAGTCAAGGGGGTAGAACACCACATCCCCACGGGAGACCATCTTCCCATAAAAGAGAGGTATCGACCCGTACCCCCTGCACACTACCAACACGCCAAGGGGATGCTTAGGGACATGAAGGAGGCTGGGGTGATCAGGGATAGCTGTAGCCCCTGGGCAGCTCCACTAGTCTTAGTCAGAAAGAAAGACAACACCATGAGGATGTGTGTAGATTACCGGAAAATCAACCGTATCACACACAAAGATGCGTACCCCTTACCAAGGATAGAGGAGTCTTTGGTTGCTTTAAGATCTGCTAACTTCTTCTCTACCTTGGATCTCACTAGCGGGTACTGGCAGGTTCCTGTAGCAGAGGCGGACCGGGAGAAGACCGCATTCACCACCCCGATGGGACTTAGCGAGTTTACCTGCATGCCGTTCGGACTCTGTAACGCACCAGGAACATTTCAACGACTAATGGAGTGCTGTCTGGGCCACAAAAACTTCGAGACGGTCCTGTTGTACCTGGACGATGTCATCGTATATTCCAAGACTTATGAGGACCACCTGAAACACCTGGCGGAAGTGTTCGAAGCTCTGGCAAACTACGGCCTAAAGGTAAAACCCTCCAAGTGTCACCTCCTAAAACCAAAGGTGCAGTACCTGGGACACGTGGTGAGTGCTGACGGAGTGGCTCCCGACCCTGATAAGATCACCGCAATTAAGGAATGGCCAAGTCCCTCCAGTGTAAAGGAAGTGCGGCAGTTCCTCGGGTTGGTAGGCTATTACTGCAGATTCATCCCCGGTTTCACCAAAAAGGCAGCTCCTATGCAGGACCTCCTGATAGGCCAGTCCCGGAAGGCCAAGAACCAGAAGCCGCCCTTCAAATGGGAGAAGTTAGAAGAAGAGTCCTTCCGCCAGCTGAAGATGGCCCTCACGGGGGATGAAATCCTGGCGTACCCTGATTACAGCCAGCCCTTTATCCTCTACACCGACGCAAGTAACATCGGGCTAGGAGCCGTACTGTCCCAGATCCAGCAGGGGAAAGAACGAGTAATCGCTTACGCCAGTCGAAAACTGCGACCCACCGAAAGAAACCCTGAGAATTACAGCTCATTTAAGCTAGAGTTCCTGGCAGTGGTGTGGGCAGTCACCGAACGCTTTAAGCACTACCTCGCTTCTTCCCGGTTCACCGTGTACACGGATAACAACCCGTTGACACACCTGGACACGGCAAGACTCGGTGCCCTAGAGCAGACATGGATGGCCCGTCTGTCCAACTACGAGTTCACAATCAAATACCGGGCAGGACGCTCCAATACCAACGCGGACGCCCTGTCCAGGATGCCAAACCTACCGGACGTAGGAGAAGATCCAGAGGGACTGGAAGAAGTCGAACTCCCCGCGTTCCACCGTCATGGGACTATCCAGTATTCCCATCGGGTAAGGAGTAAGCAAGCCGCTACGTTTAACCCCTTGCCTCACTACAACTGGGAGGAAACACAAGACAGTGACCCTGCCGTCCGACTGGTGAAGGAGATGCTGACTCGGCCAGAGGCTCGCCTTGACCCAGACGCTCCGGAGGAAGCCAAACAACTGTGGGCTGAGAAGAGTCGACTGTTCCTTTACAAGGGGAAGTTGTGCCGCAGAATGGTTAACTCCCGGACGCATGAACTAATCTGGCAAGTAGTGGTGCCACGAAGAGACGCAGCCATGGTGATGGAGGCATACCACGACGGGGCTGGACACTTCGGATGGAAGAAGCTGGAGTTCCTGCTGCACGGGAGGTTCCACTGGGTAGGCATGAGGGGAACCATCGAGAGGTGGTGCAGAGACTGTGGCCCGTGCAACCTAAGAAGGAAGGACCGTGCCAGCCAGAAGACCCCCCTTCAGTCCATCGTCACCAAGCAGCCGTTGGAACTGGTAGCCTTGGATCATGTAAAACTGACCCCAAGCAGAAGTGGCTACGTCTACGCGTTAACCATTGTGGATCATTACTCCCGGTTCTTGGTTGTCGTCCCCGTTAAGGACTTAACAGCTCAAACAGCAGCTAGAGCCTTCCAGCAGCACTTCTGCCGTCCACACGGGTACCCGGACCAAGTGCTGACGGACCAGGGACCTGCCTTTGAAGCGGAGGTCTTCCAGGAATTCTGCAATCTGTATGGCTGCCGGAAGATAAGGACGACACCCTATCATCCGCAAACTAATGGACTTTGTGAGAAAATGAACCAGGTGGTAATGGATCTTCTGAAAACGTTGCCCCTGGAAGAACACAGTCTGTGGCCTGAGAAGCTGCCCGACCTGGTGGACCTATACAACTACATCCCTGTAGGTTCCACCAACTGTACCCCGGCTTACCTAATGAGGGCAAGGCCTGGTAAGCTACCTGTTGACCTGGAAATGGGAGTCCTGACACCCGAGGACACTTCACCAGAAGCAGACTGGGACACAGAGAGGCAGCAGCAGTACCGGAGAGTACAGGAGAGTGTGGAGCGAAGTCTCTGTCTCGCTAGGGAAAGACAAGAGAAAACTTACAACCAGTATGCTCCCGCTGTTCCCCTGGTACCCGGAGAGCAGGTCTTGAAGAGGAAGAGACGGCTCCACAAGTTGGACGACCAGTGGGAGAAGGACCCGTACACCGTACTGCCCTCAAGCCACGACAACCCAAAGGTCTGTACCATCAGTAAAGACGGAGGGGAAACCACAGCCATTGTATCCCGGGATCACCTGAAGAAGTGTCCCGAACAGCTACGGAACCCAGAAGGAGAGCAAGAAGACCCTCGACCCGTAGAGGAAAGGGAAGATATGGTTAGTACTGTGCTCGGAGACTTCCCTCGGTCCTGGACTCAAGTCAATGGTGCAGTTGTGGTACCCGTCCTCACGTTCCTCCAACCAGCGTCCCAAGTGCCTACGGAGCAACAGGTAGAGCTGGAAGAGCAGCCGGTCCAGGAGGCAGCAGACTCCACACAAGCAGAACAGGAGGATCAACCCTCTGCTCATAGTGAGCCTGCCGTACCCCTAGTGAGCCAAAGAGCCCGTAGACAGCTGCCCAGTTTACCCTTGACAGCTCCTACACCCTGTAGTTCAGGGCCAGACAGTCAGCTCCGTAGGTCCACTAGGGCCACTAGAGGCCAGTTACCCGCACGTTGGAGGATTTGAAGTGTTTAAATTGTTTTATTTGTGGTCACCTGTCTGTTACTTGTAAATAATTATGTGTTTCTAGTTATTTTTAGGAGTCCTTGGTGGATTTACCGGGAATCCTTGTACAATTGGTTGGAGCGTAACCTAGGAATGGACTAAAGACTGTTAAGGACTCGGGGCAGGACAGACCCCTACCTGGTTACGTCTCCCTGTTTTGGTGAAATGGACACCTTGCTTTTCTTCAAAACTGCACCCGGTTGCGGACACGCCGTAACCATCTTTATGTGTTTTTCTTATTGTATTATTATTGTTTATACCTTGTTATGTTTTTCTAAAAATATGTTTAGTCCCGGAGTACTAAATTTCACTAGGGGGGAATGTGGCACCCCAGGGGTCTGGTTTCCACAGTAACAGCAATGTTATGTCTGAGAGCAGGTGGGAGGTCTCTTGGTCAGGAATCCTATGCATGCCACACCTCCTGCCCAGTCCTGGGAGGGGAAGAACTTCCCCTAGATAAACCTAGGGCTGAGGCAGGGTTAGTGTGTAGAGAAGAAGTAGAGACAGAGAAGAGCAGCAGATATAGGAAAAGAACATCAGGAGCTCTGTGGGAGCAGTGCTATAAGGAGTCAGGGGCTGGCAGCTGCAGAGCTCGCCCTGACTGAGAAGCTATCACCGGACCCGGAGTCCGAGGCTGTGGGGACTAATCTTTACCCAGCAGCAGAAACCGCCCGGCAGGGGATTTCAGGTCCTCTGGCCAAGAAACCCGAAGGCACGGTCACACGCGTGGGACCAGCACCGCCGTCGTGGAGCGGACGCCACTAGAAGGCCCCGAGTCACCGGCCATACGGGTGAGCACCACACGGTACACTCAGGGACGTGGGCTACTTATACCCGCCTCTAGCAAGGTAGCCAGAAGAGTACAGTCAGTTTGGGAGGCCTACAACTCCGCCTGGCCAGGGGAGATCCCATCTGCTCAAGGACTGACCAGGCTGCCCTGAGGCCATACCCCTCCCGTTGGGGGTGATACTATCACGCTGCACAATCCTACAACCGGCCTCAGCGCTCTGCCCTGCAGCGGCAGCTCCTTCGCTGCATTCAACGGGTGGCGTAGTCGTCCAACATCTACCGCTAATACAACGCCACTTAGTCTGACTCCCTGGGCACGGACCGGGTCACCGCCACGAGACTACAACCCTCAACAGATCCGGCTCCGGGTAAGCTCCTGCATGCGCAACGCTGTGCGACACAGGTCCAGGGGTGCGTCATATAGAGGTTGTGTCAGCTCTCCTGTGTGGTGTAGTATATAGAGGATCTGTCAGCTCTCCTGTGTGGTGTAGTATATAGAGGATCTGTCAACTCCCCTGTGTGGTGTAGTATATAGAGGATCTGTCAGCTCTCTCCTGTGTGGTGTAGTATATAGAGGATCTGTCAGCTCTCTCCTGTGTGGTGTAGTATATAGAGGATCTGTCAGCTCTCCTGTGTGGTGTAGTATATAGAGGATCTGTCAGCTCTCCTGTGTGGTGTAGTATATAGAGGATCTGTCAGCTCCCCTGTGTGGTGTAGTATATAGAGGATCTGTCAGCTCTCCTGTGTGGTGTAGTATATAGAGGATCTGTCAGCTCTCTCCTGTGTGGTGTAGTATATAGAGGATCTGTCAGCTCTCTCCTGTGTGGTGTAGTATATAGAGGATCTGTCAGCTCTCCTGTGTGGTGTAGTATATAGAGGATCTGTCGGCTCTCCTGTGTGGTGTAGTATATAGAAGATCTGTCTACTCTCCTGTGTGGTGTAGTATATAGAGGATGTGTCAGCTCCGCTGTGTGGTGTAGTATATAGAGGATTTGTCTCCTCTCCTGTGTGGTGTAGTATATAGAGGATCTGTCAGCTGTCCTGTGTGGTGTAGTATATAGAGGATCTGTCAGCACTCCTGTGTGGTGTAGTATATAGATGATCTGTCACCTCTCCTGTGTGGTGTAGTATATAGAGGATCTGTCAGCTCTCCTGTGTTGTGTAGTATATAGAGGATCTGTCAGCTCTCCTGTGTGGTGTAGTATATAGAGGATCTGTCAGCTCTCCTGTGTGGTGTAGTATATAGAGGATCTGTTAGCTCTCCTGTGTGGTGTAGTATATAGAGGATCTGTCAGCTCTCCTGTGTGGTGTAGTATATAGATGATCTGTCACCTCTCCCTTGTGGTGTGGTATATAGAGGATCTGTCAGCTCTCCTGTGTGGTGTAGTATATAGAGGATCTGTCAGCTCTCCTGTGTGGTGTAGTATGTAGAGGATCTGTCACCTCTCCTGTGTGGTGTAGTATATAGAGGATCTGTCAGCTCTCCTGTGTGGTGTAGTATATAGAGGATCTGTCAGCTCTCCTCTGTGGTGTAGTATATAGAGGATGAGCCAGCTCTCCTGTGTGGTGTAGTATATAGAGGATGTGTCAGCTCTCCTTTGTGGTGTATTATATAGAGGATGTGTCGGCTCTCCTGTGTGGTGTAGTATATAGAGGATGTGTCAGCTCTCCTGTGTGGTGTAGTATATAGAGGATCTGTCAGCTCTCCTGTGTGGTGTAGTATATAGAGGATGTGTCAGCTCTCCTGTGTGGTGTAGTATATAGAGGATGTGTCAGCTGTCCTGTGTGGTGTAGTATATAGAGGATCTGTCAGCTGTCCTGTGTGGTGTAGTATATAGAGGATCTGTCAGCTCTCCTGTGTGGTGTAGTATATAGAGGATCTGTCAGCTCTCCTGTGTGGTGTAGTATATAGAGGATCTGTCAGCTCTCCTGTGTGGTGTAGTATATAGAGGATCTATCAGCTCTGCTGTGTGTTGTAGTATATAGAGGATCTGTCAGCTCTCCTGTGTGGTGTAGTGTATAGAGGATGTGTCAGCTCTCCTGTGTGGTGTAGTATATAGAGGATCTGTCAGCTCTCCTGTGTGGTGTAGTATGTAGAGGATCTGTCAGCTCTGCTGTGGTGTAGTATATAGAGGATCTATCAGCTCTCCTGTGTGGTGTAGTATATAGAGGATGTGTCAGCTCCCCTGTGTGGTGTAGTATATAGAGGATCTGTCAGCTCTCCTGTGTGGTGTAGTATATAGAGGATCTGTCAGCTCTCCTGTGTGGTGTAGTATATAGAGGATCTGTCAGCTCTCCTGTGTGGTGTAGTATATAGAGGATCTGTCAGCTCTCCTGTGTGGTGTAGTATATAGAGGATCTGTCAGCTCTCCTGTGTGGTGTAGTATATAGAGGATCTATCAGCTCTGCTGTGTGTTGTAGTATATAGAGGATCTGTCAGCTCTCCTGTGTGGTGTAGTATATAGAGGATGTGTCAGCTCTCCTGTGTGGTGTAGTATATAGAGGATCTGTCAGCTCTCCTGTGTGGTGTAGTATGTAGAGGATCTGTCAGCTCTGCTGTGGTGTAGTATATAGAGGATCTATCAGCTCTCCTGTGTGGTGTAGTATATAGAGGATGTGTCAGCTCCCCTGTGTGGTGTAGTATATAGAGGATCTGTCAGCTCTCCTGTGTGGTGTAGTATATAGAGGATCTGTCAGCTCTCCTGTGTGGTGTAGTATATAGAGGATCTGTCAGCTCTCCTGTGTGGTGTAGTATATAGAGGATCTGTCAGCTCTCCTGTGTGGTGTAGTATATAGAGGATCTGTCAGCTCTCCTGTGTGGTGTAGTATATAGAGGATCTATCAGCTCTGCTGTGTGTTGTAGTATATAGAGGATCTGTCAGCTCTCCTGTGTGGTGTAGTATATAGAGGATGTGTCAGCTCTCCTGTGTGGTGTAGTATATAGAGGATCTGTCAGCTCTCCTGTGTGGTGTAGTATGTAGAGGATCTGTCAGCTCTGCTGTGGTGTAGTATATAGAGGATCTATCAGCTCTCCTGTGTGGTGTAGTTTATAGAGGATCTGTCAGCTCTCCTGTGTGGTGTAATATATAGAGGGTCTGTCAGCTCTCCTGTGTGGTGTAGTATATAGATGATCTGTCAGCTCTCCTCTGTGGTGTAATATATAGAGGATCTGTCAGCTCTCCTGTGTGGTGTAGTATATAGAAGATCTGTCGGCTCTCCTGTGTGGTGCAGTACATAGAGGATCTGTCAGCTCTCCTGTGTGGTGTAGTATATAGAGGATCTGTCAGCTCTCCTGTGTGGTGCCGTATATAGAGGATGTGTCAGCTCTCCTGTGTGGTGTAGTATGACTCGCCCCCTGGGCCGTGGGGCACTCGGATCCGGGCAATAGGGAACGATGGGAGTAGTAGTGGCAACCCGGTTTCGTGGCTCAGGGTGGTCAGGCCAGTGGTAGTCCGTTATGTGCTATTGATTATGTCCGACTACGCCACCCGTGGATTTGCGGTCATTAGGAACCGCCGCTGCAAGGCAGACCGCTGGGGCTGATGATGTATGCAGCTGGGATGGTGTGACTCCCCACGGAAAGAGTGCGGCCCCAGGGCAGTGTAGTGGATGTTGGGAGTGATGGTAGTGAGAGTCCCAGTGCTGATAGTGCTGGAGGAGCAAAGGAGCACACAGACAACAGGTTGCAGTCCAGGGTCTTTACTAAAGCAGGTAAACTGACCCATAAACAGTCCCGGCTAGGAGGGGACCTGGATGTCTGAGAGCAATGGGGAAATTGGCCCTGGTCAGGGTGAGGGTGTAGGCCTACCGTGCTTTCTGCGCTCCTTCTGACTATCTCCTCCTTATAGGATAACAGCCCACGCTTCCGAGCTCTCCGTGTATTCTCGCCTGTATGGCCTGCAACGTGGGTTCTTTTCTGCTCCCAGCCTTGTACGGCTTTGCTGGTCCCTTCTGTTGTGGCAGGGCCTCCAGGCTTCTTAGGCTAAGGAATTTACAGTCCCCTGCGAACTGGTTATCTGCTGGGGGATGTAGAATCCTCCCAGCCTCAGACACCAAAGTCTGGTAAAGTCAGTCTCTTATCTGCCAAGACGGGCTTGCTTCGCCTCTTGTCTCTGGCTTGTGGCTCTCCTCCTGCCACACTTCCTCTTAGGTGCAGTGCAACTGTCTGTCCCTGCTCTGCTCTGGGACAAGTCTCAGTGCTGAGACAGGCCATCAAGTTCTCCCTAACCCTGCCCCCAGCACCAGCTTTTATAGGGGCAGCCTGCTCCCCCTACTGGCCTGAGACAGGAGGTACTGCATGCTAATGTTCCCCTGACCAGAGAACCTCCCCCCTGCTCTCAGACACAGCTTTATTACATTTTGTGGCATCCAGGCCAGGGTGACGCATTCCCCCCTAGTGAAATTTAGTATTCCGGGACTAAACAATAAACAAGGATAATATACATGACTATAAACCATTAATAGATAAACAACGCACAGATTGAGTTCTTAAGGTCACAGTGTGGTCTGTGACCGGGTGTCCATATCACCAGCACAACGGGGAGCCTTAACCAGGTGGGGGTCTGTCCTACCCCAAGTCCTTTACAGTCTTAGTTCATTCCTTGGTTAGGCTCCGAACGCAGTCCATACAAGGTCCCGGTTATAAAAAGTCCATAACCTTTGAGTCCTTACGGTAGCTGCAAGAAACTGAAACACAGAATTTCCAAACATGCATGTAACTTTGCAAACATCTCAACATTTGGCAACAGGGTTATTTACAATTTTAGTACGCTCTATATTCTCCAGCGAGCGGGTATCTGTCCCTTTGTGCTCCTGGTTGATCTATGTAGCCCACTGTCTGGTGGTGGACCAACCTGGCTTTCCCCACTAGCGTTAGGGGTACAGCTACCAGCTGGGTGTACAGGTAGGGCAGGCAGCTGTCTGCGGGTCCTTTGGCTTACCACAGGCATGGCAGGCTCACTGTCAGCAGAGGGTTGACTCTCCAGGGCTGCTGGTACAGGCTCTTCTGCCTCTGGAACTGCTTGCTCCTCTTCACCTTCCGGCTCTGGTGCAGGTTGTTGCGCAGTCGGTTGCAGGAAATGCAGGACGGGTACCACTATGGCATCATTTATGCGGGTCCAGGAATGAGGGAACTCTCCGAGAACGGTGCTGATCATTTCTTCCTTGTCCTCTGCGGGTTCAAGGTCACTCTGATCCTCTTCTGCACTACGGAGTTGCTCGGGGCATCTTTTGAGGTGGTCTCTGGAGACGGTACTAGTGGTTTCTCCTCCGTCCTTGGTGATCACGCACACCTTCGGGTTGTCGTGATCAGACTGCAGTACTGTGTAGGGTTCCCTTTCCCACTGGTCGTCCAACTTATGTAGCCTTCTCTTCCGCTTCAGGACCTGCTCACCAGGTTCCAGGGGACCAGCAGGGGCGTGTTGGTTGAAGAGTTTTTCTTGCCTCTTTCTCACCTGGGCCAGGCTCTTCTACACACTCTCCTGTACCTTCTTGTACTGCAGTTGCCTTTCCGTATCCCAGTCCGCATCCGGGGAGGTGTCCTCAGGCGTTAGGACTCCCATCTCCAGGTCTACGGGCAGCTTACCCGGTCTGGCTCGCATCAGGTAAGCCGGGGTGCAGTTGGTAGCATTCACCGGGATATGATTGTATAAGTCTATCAGGTCCGGCAGTTTTTCTGGCCACAGGCTGCGTTCCTCCAGGGGCAACGTCTTCAGGAGATCAATAACTATATTGTTCATCTTCTCACACATCCCGTTGGTTTGTGGGTGATAAGGCGTTGTCCGAATCTTCTTACAGCCATAGAGGTTGCAGAACTCCTGGAAGATTTCAGCCTCGAACGCTGGACCCTGGTCTGTCAGGACCTGTTCCGGATACCCGTGTGGACGGCAGAAGTATTGCTGGAAGGCTCTGGCCGCTGTTTGGGCTGTCAAGTCCTTTACCGGGACCACCACTAGAAAACGGGAATAGTGGTCCACGATTGTCAGGGCATAGATGTATCCTGACCGGCTGGGAGCCAATTTGACATGGTCCAGAGCTACCAGCTCAAGAGGCTGCGTGGTGACGATGGGCCTCAAGGGTGTCTTCTGGCTGGCACGGTCCTTCCTCCTTAGGTGACAAGGGCCACAGTCTCTGCACCATTTTTCTACAGCTCCTCTCATGCCGACCCAAAAGAACCTTCCTCTTAGCAGGAACTCCAGTTTCTTCCAACCGAAGTGCCCCGCTCTGTCATGGTAGGCCCCCAGGACCATAGCTGCGTCCCGCCTTGGGACCACGACTTGCCAGGTCAGCTCGTGCGTCCGGTGGTTGACAATCCTTCTGCACAACTTGCCTTCGTAGAGGAACAGCTTGCTCTTCTCCTTCCACAGCTGCTTGGCTTCCTCTGGAGCATCCGGATCCATGTGGGCGTCTTCCTGGGTCAGCAGTTCTTTCACCAGACGGATGGCAGGGTCACTATCTTGGGTCTCGGCCCAGCTGTGGTGAGGTAGGGGATTGATCATCACGGTTGTTAGATCCTCCTCTTTCACACGGTGGGAGTATTGTGCGACTCCATACCGGTGAAACGTGGGAAGTTCTACCTCCTCCAGCTCTTCTGGGTCTTCGTCACCTTCAGGTAAGTGAGGCATCCTCGACAGGGCGTCTGCGTTGGCATTGGTTTTGCCGGCCCGGTACTTGATCACGAAGTCATAGTTGGAGAGACGGGCCATCCACCGCTGTTCCAGGGCACCCAGTCTTGCATTGTCCAGGTGTGTCAACGGGTTGTTGTCCGTGTACACGGTGAACTTTGCGGAGGCCAGGTAATGCTTGAAGCGTTCCGTCACGGCCCACACCACCGCCAAGAATTCTAGCTTGAAGGAGCTGTAATTCTCCGGGTTCCTCTCCGTGGGCCTCAGCTTCCGGCTGGCGTATGCGATCACCCGTTCTCTGCCCTGTTGGTTTTGGGATAGTACGGCTCCCAGTCCCACATTACTGGCGTCTGTGTGGAGAATGAAAGGCTGGCCGTAATCAGGGTAGGCCAGGATCTCATCCCCCGTGAGGGCCATCTTTTAGCTGGCGGAAGGACTCCTCTTCCGGTTTATCCCACTTGAAGGGTGGCTTTTGACTCCTGGACTTAGACTGTCCGATCAGGAGGTCCTGCATAGGAGCTGCCATCTTAGTGAACCTGGAGATGAACCTTCGGTAGTAGCCTACCAACCCGAGAAACTGTCTCACCTCTTTGATGTTCGAGGGGCTTGGCCAGCTCTTGATTGCCGTGACCTTGTCAGGGTCGGGGGCCACTCCTTCCGCGCTTACCACGTGCCCTAGGTACTGGACCTTTGGTTTCAGCAGGTGACACTTCGATGGTTTCACCTTCAGGCCATAGCCTGCCAGGGCTTCGAACACCTCAGCCAGGAGTTTGAGATGGTCCTCGTAGGTCTTCGAATAGACGATCACGTCGTCCAGGTAAAGGAGGACCGTCTCGAAGTTTCGGTGCCCTAGACAGCATTCCATCAGCCGCTGGAAGGTCCCTGGTGCGTTGCAGAGCCCGAAAGGCATACAGTTGAATTCGCTCAGTCCCATCGGGGTGGTGAAGGCGGTCTTCTCCTTGTCAGCCTCTGCCACAGGAACCTGCCAGTACCCGCTAGTAAGGTCCAAAGTAGAAAAGAAGTTAGCTGATTTTAGTGCGGCTAAAGACTCCTCTATTCTAGGCAGCGGATATGCGTCTTTGTGGGTGATACGGTTGATTTGTCTATAGTCCACGCACATTCTCATGGTGCCGTCTTTCTTTTTGACCAGAACCAAGGGGGCTGCCCAGCGGCTACAGCTGTCTCTAATGACCCCAGCTTCTTTCATCTCTCTTAGCATGCCCTTTGCGTTCTGATAATGTGCAGGGGGTACAGGTCTGTGCCTCTCTTTTATTGGTGGGTGGCCCCCTGTGGGGATGTGGTGTTCTATCCCTTTTACTCTGCCGAAGTCTAGCGGGTGCTTACTAAAGACTCTCTCGTACTCCTGTACCACCCGGTAGACTCCTTGTTTTTGGTGCAGGGGAGTGGAGTCAGCACCCACATGGAGTTTCTGGCACCAGTCCTCCTTTTGTTTCTGGGAGCCATTACCCTCCGCCTGTGGAGATGGAGGCAAGGGTTCCACGGCCCTGATAGCTTTGTGTTCGACAACAAACAGTTTGGCAAGTGTAGCGTACCTGGGTAAGTGTACCTCCCTCTCCCCAATGTTGAGAATGCGAACGGGCACCCTCCCATGGCGGACATCAACCACCCCCCTGGCTGTCAAAATGGTGGGCCTGCTGTCTGAGTACACGGGTTCTACCATGGCTTGGTAGTCTCTACCTCTCAACCCGATTGCAGTCCGACACCAGATCATCATTTCACTTTTGGGAGGCATGGAAATGGGGACTGGGTCACTCAGTCTTACGCTACCGATCTCACCACCAGACAGTTCTACCTGCTGCCGTCTCATCAGGGCTTTTATCTTCTTGTTGAGGACTCTCTGTTGGCTGGAACTAGCATTCACTGCCACCTGTTGTAAGATTACAATTACCTCTGAAAGACAATTTTCAATCACGTTAGTACCCACAGTTATTTTAGGGTGACTTTCACGACGGTCAATGTCCACAATAATCACTCCCTGTACCGGCAGTTCAACTTTACCAATTTTAATGGTCATCTCCTTGAACCACATCTGCGGCACGGGTAAGCCATTACTGGCGATGATGCTCAAGTTGCTGTCTGGATACCGTGTGATATCAGCATCAGTCCAATACTGCTTAAAAAGTACATAAGGGATAGTGGTTACTTGCGACCCAGTATCCAGCAAGGCGCTCATGGGGATACCGTTAGTGTTGAGCCACCCCCGTAGTGTTCGAGTTCGGTTCGGTTCGTCGAACACCCGTGTGTTCGCCGAACTGTTCGTCGAACTGTTCGTCGAACACCTTCGAACACCGTTAAAACCAATGGCAGGCAAACAAAAACACATAGAAACACATAGAAAACACCTTCAAAGGTGTCCAAAAGCTGACAAACTGCTCAGAAGACACAACTAACACATGGAAAAGTGACAAGTACATATAGTCATGCGAAAAGAAAAGATGTGGAGTAGTAAAAGGAGGGGGAGACACAGATATAGGCATGTCATGCCCTTCTAAAATCCAAAAGGTGAGAAGCCGACACGTTCAGTCCGCTCCTGCCCGTGCCACCTCCGTGTCGCCGGGTTTGTGCCAGAG
Source organism: Phyllobates terribilis (assembly GCF_046119375.1). NCBI lineage: Eukaryota > Metazoa > Chordata > Amphibia > Anura > Dendrobatidae > Phyllobates > Phyllobates terribilis. Next base: position 12,213,722 of record NW_027362761.1, on the reverse strand, counting down.
CCGCGGTGAACCCTGACGGCCAGCCCCCCTCTCCCAATACTGGTGCCTGTCCGCTGGTGGGTCGAGCGAGCACCCCTGTGGTGGAGGCAGCTCTAAGCTTTTTAATTTAAATTGTCTCTCTAATTTGAATTAATACACTTTAAATCCATTTACAAGGATCTATTGGAGGGCAAGTCTCATGCCAGCAGCCGCGTAATTCCAGCTCCAGTAGCGTCCACTAAAGCTGCTGCAGTTAAAAAGCTTTTATAAGGATCGAGCTCGGCTGTCCACCGCAAGGCATCCTACTGCCAGTCCCAGCCCCTATGCCTTGGGGTGCCTCCTGATGCTCTTCACTGAGTATCCCGTGGTCCCGAAGCATTTCCTTTGAAAAAATTAAGTGTCCAAACTACAGGTGGTGTAGCTTGCTTAACAGCCGGGATAATCCGCTGACTAGCAGACACTGCTACTAGGCACAAAGTATTTCCTGGGCTAGATGCAGTTAAAAATTTGTAATTAGATACTCTCGTTGGATGCTGAGAAAGCATTCCATAGAGTCTCCTGGCACGCCATATATGATTCTCTTAAAAAGCTTGGGGTAGGGGTCTAGGGGACCCTTTTATAGCCAAAATCACGGCCCTGTATCACAATACGTCACCTAGGCTGAAGATAAATGGAACTGTAGCACCCTGAGGGCTCGGTTGCTACAGAGGTATTGCACCTCACCCAGAGGTGTGATATCTCACTCTCAGGTAAGGATGGAGTGTGGATCAGGACCCGACACCTGCATGCATTACACCACATTGCCGTGGGGCAGGGCGACCAATATGCCTCTGAGATGGGCACGACAGTCCCTGTCCCTGGCTGGAGTGGGGGGAGGGAACACTGAGGAAGGGGAACCCTGTAGTGCAGGAGCAGGGAGGAAGCAGTTCCTGGGTGCATTGAGAAGGGAGTATAAAAGGTGGGCACCATCTTAGTTCAGTGCAGAGAAGTCTGAGCAGAAGTGGCAGGGAGCTGCTCCGGAGGCGGGCCTAGTAACAGAGGCCCAGGCCTGGAAGAGGGAGAAGGAAGGAAGAGGAGCGGAGAAGGCTCCAGGAACGAGGAATGAAGGGATCCCAGGGGTGCGGATGGGCGAGTCGCCACCGCACGCCCGAATCCACCTGCGTGGAGGGGTCAGGCCAAAGGGGAGACCGGTCCCCGAAACTAGTGGAGGCAGGAAACGACCCTCAGCTAGAAACCGGAGGCTGTGACATTTTATGTGGCGCAGCCCCTCGCTACACCCGCTAGGAAGGCACCACATAGGGTCAGGGAAACTGGCGCCAAGTTTACCAAGAGGAGGCCTGAGGCAGCCGGACAGAAGGGTTGGTAAGAAAGGCCAGACAAAGGACACACAAAGGGGGTCCTGTGAAGCGCTCCAAAGTTATCTGGGAGTTGTCTGAGCCGCTCACCTGGTGAGCACAGTACGACGTGGGCAGCCGTTACCTGCAGACGTGGTCTGGATAATAAGAACTGTGAGTAAAGGCCCTGGACTGCATCACTGACTCCGTGTCGTTACTGCTGCTGCCCTGCACCATCACCCCCATCCTCCGCATACACTACCCTGAGGCTATACTCCTCCCGTGGGGAGTTATGCTACGCTATGCTGCACCCACAACACCAGCCTCAGCGGTCTGCCCTGCAGCGGCGGTTCACTCTGACCGCAATCCACGGGTGGCGTAGTCGGACATTTAAACATCAAAACCACATAAATAGTTCCGCCACTGGTTTGACCACCCTGAGCCACGGAATCGGGTCGCCGCCACGAAGACTACAACCACCAGCATCCACCAAAAAGGGTCCGGCTCCGGGTGTCCCAAGGCCCAGGGGGTGCATCAGAACATTTTCATCACCTTTCACAATCACCAATGGGACAAGGCAGGGATGTCCTCTGTCCCCTCTCTTATACATCCTAGTGACGGAGCACCTGCTCTCATCAATTCGCCATAACCCCAATATTAGGTGGATTGAGGTGGGAGGCACCGAGTACAAGTGCTCTCTATTTGCTGATGATGTCCTAGTATATATCACTCAATCACATATATCCATCCATGCTGTTATGGCTGAAATAGATCACTTTGTTACATGGTCAAATTTTAAAATCAATGCAGCGAAGTCTGAGGCCCTCGATGTCTCCCTCCCCAAATCCATATAGGATTCCATCCAGTCCAACTTTCCCTTTGCCTGGCCCTCACAGGGTATCAAATACTTAGGAATTCCTATTCATAGAGACCTCTCCCATCTATGTTATCTTAATTTTGGGCCCTTTATTGAACAACTCCATACAGACCACGGTTGGCAAGTTAGAACTGTAAGATTCACTACGTGAACCACTGGTGTTTTGTGGAAAAGCACATGTACACTGTGTTCCAAATTATTATGCAAAAAGTGTTTAGGAGTGATAAGGGAAGAATTTGTTTGTTTGTCAGCTAAACTCATAGATGGTGATGTGTGTCAGGGCTCTTTATATCACTGTAAGCAATTGCAGACACCTGTGCTAATTAGTTTGGCAGGTGTGTCCAATGAAAGGCAAGACTACTTAAGAAGGCTGTCTCACATTACTAAGCAGCCTACATTTTCTGCCAAAATGGGAAAGAAAAAGGATGTGTCGGCTGCTGAGAAGCAACAAATTGTGGAGTGTTTAGGTCAAGGCATGACTACAATCAACATTGTGCGATGATCAGGATGAAGTGTCTTGGCAATCAAGAAGTATGTAGCTGATTCACAGTACACACGTGTGCGTGCTGATAAGGGCAAATTGAGGACTCTTTCCTACAGGCAATTACGTCAGGTTAAAAGAGCAGCGGCAAAAAAGCCTTGTCATAGCAGCAGACAAGTTTTTGAAGCTGCTGGTGCCTCCAACGTCCCCCGAACAACAAGATGCAGGGTCCTTCAGAGGTTTGCAGCTGTGCATACGCCATCCTGTCGACCTCCTCTATCCACTTCACACAAGCAGAAACGGCTCCAGTGGGCCAAACATTACATGAAGACTGATTTCAAAACTGTTTTGTTCACGGATGAGTGCCGTGCAGCGCTCGATGGTCCAGATGGATGGAGTGGAGGATGGCTGGTTGATGGACACCCCACGCAAACACGGCTACAGCGCCAACAAGGAGGAGGTGGAGTAATGTTTTGGGCTGGAATCATGGGGAGAGAGATTGTCGGCCCCTTTAGGATCCCTGAAGGCGCTAAAGATGAACTCCATAATGTATGTGGATTTTTTCAAACAGCACTTCCTGCCATGGTTCAAGAAGAAGAACCGTGTATTTCACAGCAAGATCATTTTTTTGCATGATAATGCACCATCTCATGCTGCACATAAAACATCTGCATCTCTGGCTGATATGGGCATAAAAGGGGACAAACTTATGGTGTGACCCCCATGCTCCCCTGACCTCTACCCCATTCAGAACCTCTGGAGCATCATCAAAAGGAGTGTCTATGATGGCGGGAGGCAGTTCACATCTAAGCAACAGCTCTGGAAGGGTATTCTGTCCTCATGCAAAACAATTGAAGCAGAAACCATCCAAAACCTGACAAATTCAATGGACGAGAGAGTTCAGAAGCTCCTTTCGAACAAGGGGTCCTATGTGAAAATGTAACATCACCTAGAATAAAGTTTTGAGTTGAAAACTGTTTGATTTCAGTTTCTAATAACCTGCTAATGCTTATAATTTCAAAAATGACCATTTTTTTGGTCTTTATTAAAATGAAAAGGTTGATCAAAAAGTTTGGGGGATCTAAGAGTGTGGCAACCCAGTAGTCATGATTACTTCGAATTCTGACAATATGAGGGTCATGTTGCAGGTAGTGCAGCAAGAAGGCACTTATGTGTCTTGCGCATCTCGGAGCCCCAAAATTATTTTCCGGGCTAGATGTAGCTAAAAATTATTATTAATTTTAAATCTGGTGGAGCTTAGTATAGATGGCCTAATAGGATCAGTGCTGCACACTGCTACAAAGCCCAAATTATTTTCCAGTCAAGATACAGATAAACATGATTAGTAATTTTAAATCTGGTGGAGCTTATTATAGATGGCCTAATAGAATCAGTGCTGCACACTGCTACAAAGCCCAAATTATTTTCCAGCCAAAATACAGATAAAGATGATTAGTAATTTGAAAGCTTAAAACGGTTGGTAGGGTGATTTTAACCAATCATCAAGCTTTTACTCTCCCCAGGATGACACAGGGGTAGAAAAGTCGTTTCGGATCCATGATTTGTTCATCTTTATGAACGTGAGTCTGTCTACATTATCAGTGGAGAGCCGCGTGCGCTTATCTGTCAGCACACCACCAGCAGCGCTGAACACACGTTCAGACAGAACGCTGGCTGCGGGGCATGACAAGGTCTCCAAGGCGTAAGTGGCTAGCTCCGGCCATTTATCCAGATTGGAAGCCCAAAAAGAGCAAGGGTCCAGTGACACAGTCATGGCTTCAATGTTTACTTGGAGATACTCCTGTACCATCGTCTCTAGGCGTTGACTATGTGTCAGACTTCTTGTCTCCTGTGGCCTTGCAAAGGATGGGCTAAAAAAGTGGTGAAATGATTCCGCAAAATTGATGTTACCAGCAGATACTGTGGTTCTGTTACGGTTTGAGTGCTGAACACTTGACGGTCCCACGGTTGGCAAGTTGGAACTGTGAGATTCACTACGTGCACCACTGGTGTTTTGTGGAAAAGCACATGTAAGATTCTGCAACAGTCTCTGCTGATACTCCTGCATGCGTGCATCCCTTTCTATGGCAGGAATAATTTCTGCAAATTTACTTTTGTACCAGGGATCTAACAGTGTGGCAACCCAGTAGTCAGGATTATTTCTAATTCTCACAATTCGAGGGTCATGTTGCAGGTAGTGCAGCAAGAAGGCACTCATGTGTGTTGCGCATCCAGGAGCACCAAGTCCCTGTTGTGTTGGTGGCGAGGTAACAATCATGCTTCCTTCCTCTGTCCTCTCCCCCCAACCTCGCACAACAGAAACGTGATCAAGGTCTCCCTCATCTGATGAGTCTTCCATCAGTTCGTCCTCCACTTCTTCCTGGGCTCCTGCACCTTCCTCACTAGTTTGGCTGCTACCATGCGCCCTGGTAAAACCATCTCCCCCACCCTCACATGCCTGCCGCCTTGGTGCTGCCGACCGTCTGGACCTTGCAGATGTTAGCCCTTCCGCATACAACTCCTCCTCCTCTACTTCCTCCACCTCCTCTTGTGCCACCACCTGACTCCGAATTCTGTTTAACATGTGCTCCAGCATGTAAATCACCGGAATAGTCATGCTGATAATGGCATCGTCAGCACTAAACATCTTCGTCGCCATTTCAAAACTGTGCAGAAGGGTGCATAGGTCCCTGATCTGAGACCACTCCTCCAGCGTAATTTGCCCCACCTCTGGATCTCGTTGGCCCAGGCTATACGTCAGAACGTATTGCACCAGGGCTTGTCGGTGCTGCCACAGTCGCTGCAACATGTGCAGAGTTGAATTCCACCGGGTAGGCACATCGCATTTTAGCCGGTGAAGTGGCAGGCCCAATGACTTCTGTAGAGATGTAAGTCGCTGAGCTGCGGGATGCGAACGGCGGAAGTGAGCACACAGCGACCGTGCCCTCTGCAGAAGGCCATCTAGTCTGGGATAGTGGGCTAAAAATTGCTGGACAACCAGGTTCAACACGTGAGCCATACAAGGCACGTGTGTGACATTGCCCCGGCGAAGGGCCGCACCCAGGTTTGCAGCATTGTCGCACACGGCCTTCCCTGGTTTCAGGTCCAGTGGAGACAACCATTCATGAAATTGGTTCTCCAGAGCTGACCACAACTCCTCAGCTGTGTGACTCACATTTCCCAGACATTTCAAAGTAAAAACCGCCTGATGACGTTGAGCCCTACTGCCAGCATAGTAAGGAGGTGTGCAGGATCCCTTCTGCGCAGTTAGAAAGCTTGTGGCATGACCAGACAGGCTTTGGGTGCAGGTGGAAGACCGAGAGGAGGTTGAGGAGGCAGAAGCAGTGGAGGAACTTTGACATAAAGAGGATTGACGCACAACTCGTGGGGACGGCAAGACTTGGACAGCAGCCCCTTGTCCTGCTGTCACCATAGTTACCCAGTGCCCAGTCAGCGACATGTAACGCCCCTGTCCATGCCTACTCGTCCAAGTGTCTGTGGTGAAATGCACCCTGTCACACACAGAGTTTCTCAAAGAAGCGGTGATGTTGTGTGCGACATGCTGGTGGAGCGCAGGCACACCTTTCTTTGAGAAATAGTGCCGACTGGGCATCTGGTACTGGGGCACTGCGACGGACATAAGGTCTCGAAAATCCTCTGTGTCCACCAGGCGGAAAGGCAGCATTTCTGTAGCCAAGAGCTTGCAGATGGTAAAATTCAACCTCTTAGCTTTCTCATGGCTAGGAGGAAATGGTCTTTTACTTGTCCACATCTGAGGGACCGAGGGCTGGCTATTGTGCTTAGACGGGGTTGATAAGGGTGTCCCCGGCAAACTACCGGTCTGTGAGGAAGATGCAGGCGGACATGTTAGGTTGCCTTGATCCAAAGGTGGTGCTATCGATGTCGGACAGCGCTCAACACCAGCTGGTGTTACCACCTCCAAAGAAAATGATGACCTGCCAATCACGCTGGCTGTTGCGGGTAAAGAGGTGGCAGGTCTGCGCCCCAAAACAGGTGTGACTGCTGTCCCCCCAGTCACAGAGGATGAAGAGGCCGCGGATGCACAAGATATGGCAGACGGTGGTTGGCCCGGCCGGCTAGGCCGCATTGTAGCACACTGAGCTTCCCACTGCAACTTATGCTTCATGTCCATGTGCCGGTTCATGCATGAAGTACTCAAACTATGTATTTTTTGGCCTCTACTTAGCTTTTGCTGACAAATGTTACAGATAACACGAGTTGGGTCATCTTTATCGATCTGAAAAAATGCCCAGGCTATGCAAGGCTTAGCACCCATGCGACCTGAAGAGCCACCACGACTTGTGGTGAGAGGCAGAGTTGTGTTTGAGGATGCAGTTGTTGACGTGCTTCCAGTACTACGTCTCTGTCCAGGAAGGCGCAACCTGACCTCGTCGTCACTAGCATCTTCCTCCACCTCCTCTGCTGACCTCATCTCTTGGCTGACTGTGGGTTGACAGTAAGTGGGATCTCCAACCTCATCATCATCACCCTGTGCGTTATCACACCCGTCGTCCTCAGAGCCAACCTGTTCCTGCCCTGACAAAAAACTAAAGTTGTCGCTCCAATCAGGTATTTGAGTCTCATCATCGTCTTCCTCATTGTCTCCACCAACAGGAGTTACAGTTTGGGAATGAGGGTCTACATTATGGTCAGAACCTTCTGCGTCTGGTCCTGGATCCGACTCATAAAGATTCTGGGCATCAGTGCAGATCATTTCCTCGTCTGGATTCACAGAAGCGCTGGAGTCGACCTCTGATTCCCAGGCTATAGTATGAGTAAACAGCTCTGCAGACTCAACCATCTGTTCTACCTCATACTCAGACGGGCAGCTGGAGATTTGGGAGCTGTGAGGAAGCAAGTGCGATTGGGGTGACACCTTTGAGGACTGGAGTATTTGTGATGTTGAAGTTGATGTGGAGGAGAACCCACTTAAAGGAGCACTTGATATCCGTTGAAGCACCTGCTGTTTTTGTGCCTCATCTGCAATTTGTAGCGATTGGCGTGGCCGTAAGAAAGGGATCTTATCACATTGTCCGCTAAAAGAAGTAGACATTTTAGTTTGGCTGGAAGATGTTCTTTCTTCTGCAGATGTTACTGTTGCTTTAACACCTACCCCACGGACACAACCTTTTTTCCCCTTCCCAACACGCCTATTCCCCTTTCCACCACTTTATTTTTTCAGAGGTAGATGCAGAAAAAAATTGTATTCAGTTTGCAACCTGATGGAGGTCAGTATAGATGGACTAATAGAACAAGTCCTACACACAGCTAGAAGCCCAAATATTTTTTCAGAGGTAGATGCAGAAAAAAAATATATTCAGTTTGCAACCTGATGGAGGTCAGTATAGATGGACTAATAGAACAAGTCCCACACACAGCTAGAAGGCCAAATATTTTTTCAGAGGTGGATGCAGATAAAAATTATTTTTAATTTGCAGCCTGATGGAGGTCAGTATAGATGGACTAATAGAGAAAGTCCCACACACTGCTAGAAGGCCAAATATTTTTTCAGAGCTAGATGCAGATAAAAATTATTTTTAATTTGCAACCTGATGGAGGTCAGTATAGATGGACTAATAGAGAAAGTCCCACACACTGCTAGAAGGCCAAATATTTTATCAGAGCTAGATGCAGAAAAAATTATATTCAGTTTGCAACCTGATGGAGGTCAGTATAGATGGACTAATAGAACAAGTCCCACACACAGCTAGAAGCCCAAATATTTTTTCAGAGGTAGATGCAGAAAAAAAATATATTCAGTTTGCAACCTGATGGAGGTCAGTATAGATGGACTAATAGAGAAAGTCCCACACACTGCTAGAAGGCCAAATATTTTTTCAGAGCTAGATGCAGACAAAAAATTATTTTTAATTTGCAACCTGATGGAGGTCAGTATAGATGGACTAATAGAGAAAGTCCCACACACTGCTAGAAGGCCAAATATTTTTTCAGAGCTAGATGCAGAAAAAAATTATATTCAGTTTGCAACCTGATGGAGGTCAGTATAGATGGACTAATAGAACAAGTCCCACACACAGCTAGAAGCCCAAATATTTTTTCAGAGGTAGATGCAGAAAAAAATTATATTCAGTTTGCAACCTGATGGAGGTCTGTATAGATGGATTAATAGAACAAGTCCCACACACAGCTAGAAGCCCAATATTTTTTCAGAGGTAGATGCAGAAAAAAAATATATTCAGTTTGCAACCTGATGGAGGTCAGTATAGATGGACTAATAGAGAAAGTCCCACACACTGCTAGAAGGCCAAATATTTTTTCAGAGCTAGATGCAGACAAAAAATTATTTTGAATTTGCAACCTGATGGAGGTCAGTATAGATGGACTAATAGAGAAAGTCCCACACACTGCTAGAAGGCCAAATATTTTTTCAGAGCTAGATGCAGATATAAATTATTTTTAATTTGCAACCTGATGGAGGTCAGTATAGATGGACTAATAGAGAAAGTCCCACACACTGCTAGAAGGCCAAATATTTTTTCAGAGCTAGATGCAGACAAAAAATTATTTTGAATTTGCAACCTGATGGAGGTCAGTATAGATGGACTAATAGAGAAAGTCCCACACACTGCTAGAAGGCCAAATATTTTTTCAGAGCTAGATGCAGACAAAAAATTATTTTTAATTTGCAACCTGATGGAGGTCAGTATAGATGGACTAATAGAGAAAGTCCCACACACTGCTAGAAGGCCAAATATTTTTTCAGAGCTAGATGCAGATAAAAATTATTTTTAATTTGCAACCTGATGGAGGTCAGTATAGATGGACTAATAGAGAAAGTCCCACACACTGCTAGAAGGCCAAATATTTTTTCAGAGCTAGATGCAGAAAAAAATTATATTCAGTTTGCAACCTGATGGAGGTCAGTATAGATGGACTAATAGAACAAGTCCCACACACAGCTAGAAGCCCAAATATTTTTTCAGAGCTAGATGCAGAAAAAAATTATATTCAGATGGCAACCTGATGGAGGTCTGTATAGATGGATTAATAGAACAAGTCCCACACACAGCTAGAAGCCCAAATATTTTTTCAGAGGTAGATGCAGAAAAAAAATATATTCAGTTTGCAACCTGATGGAGGTCAGTATAGATGGACTAATAGAGAAAGTCCCACACACTGCTAGAAGGCCAAATATTTTTTCAGAGCTAGATGCAGACAAAAAATTATTTTTAATTTGCAACCTGATGGAGGTCAGTATAGATGGACTAATAGAGAAAGTCCCACACACTGCTAGAAGGCCAAATATTTTTTCAGAGCTAGATGCAGAAAAAAATTATATTCAGTTTGCAACCTGATGGAGGTCAGTATAGATGGACTAATAGAACAAGTCCCACACACAGCTAGAAGCCCAAATATTTTTTCAGAGGTAGATGCAGAAAAAAATTATATTCAGTTTGCAACCTGATGGAGGTCTGTATAGATGGATTAATAGAACAAGTCCCACACACAGCTAGAAGCCCAATATTTTTTCAGAGGTAGATGCAGAAAAAAAATATATTCAGTTTGCAACCTGATGGAGGTCAGTATAGATGGACTAATAGAGAAAGTCCCACACACTGCTAGAAGGCCAAATATTTTTTCAGAGCTAGATGCAGACAAAAAATTATTTTGAATTTGCAACCTGATGGAGGTCAGTATAGATGGACTAATAGAGAAAGTCCCACACACTGCTAGAAGGCCAAATATTTTTTCAGAGCTAGATGCAGATATAAATTATATTCAGTTTGCAACCTGATGGAGGTCAGTATAGATGGACTAATAGAACAAGTCCCACACACAGCTAGAAGCCCAAATATTTTTTCAGAGGTAGATGCAGAAAAAAATTATATTCAGTTTGCAACCTGATGGAGGTCTGTATAGATGGATTAATAGAACAAGTCCCACACACAGCTAGAAGCCCAATATTTTTTCAGAGGTAGATGCAGAAAAAAAATATATTCAGTTTGCAACCTGATGGAGGTCAGTATAGCTGGACTAATAGAGAAAGTCCCACACACTGCTAGAAGGCCAAATATTTTTTCAGAGCTAGATGCAGACAAAAAATTATTTTGAATTTGCAACCTGATGGAGGTCAGTATAGATGGACTAATAGAGAAAGTCCCACACACTGCTAGAAGGCCAAATATTTTTTCAGAGCTAGATGCAGATATAAATTATTTTTAATTTGCAACCTGATGGAGGTCAGTATAGATGGACTAATAGAGAAAGTCCCACACACTGCTAGAAGGCCAAGTATTTTTTCAGAGCTAGATGCAGACAAAAAATTATTTTGAATTTGCAACCTGATGGAGGTCAGTATAGATGGACTAATAGAGAAAGTCCCACACACTGCTAGAAGGCCAAATATTTTTTCAGAGCTAGATGCAGACAAAAAATTATTTTTAATTTGCAACCTGATGGAGGTCAGTATAGATGGACTAATAGAGAAAGTCCCACACACTGCTAGAAGGCCAAATATTTTTTCAGAGCTAGATGCAGAAAAAAATTATATTCAGTTTGCAACCTGATGGAGGTCAGTATAGATGGACTAATAGAACAAGTCCCACACACAGCTAGAAGCCCAAATATTTTTTCAGAGCTAGATGCAGAAAAAAATTATATTCAGATGGCAACCTGATGGAGGTCTGTATAGATGGATTAATAGAACAAGTCCCACACACAGCTAGAAGCCCAAATATTTTTTCAGAGGTAGATGCAGAAAAAAATTATATTCAGTTTGCAACCTGATGGAGGTCTGTATAGATGGATTAATAGAACAAGTCCCACACACAGCTAGAAGCCCAATATTTTATCAGAGGTAGATGCAGAAAAAAAATATATTCACTTTGCAACCTGATGGAGGTCAGTATAGATGGACTAATAGAGAAAGTCCCACACACTGCTAGAAGGCCAAATATTTTTTCAGAGCTAGATGCAGACAAAAAATTATTTTTAATTTGCAACCTGATGGAGGTCAGTATAGATGGACTAATAGAGAAAGTCCCACACACTGCTAGAAGGCCAAATATTTTTTCAGAGCTAGATGCAGATATAAATTATTTTTAATTTGCAACCTGATGGAGGTCAGTATAGATGGACTAATAGAGAAAGTCCCACACACTGCTAGAAGGCCAAATATTTTTTCAGAGCTAGATGCAGAAAAAAATTATATTCAGTTTGCAACCTGATGTGTGACACCCCAGGGGTCTGGTTGCCACAGTAATAGAGATATTATGTCTGAGAGCAAGTGGGAGGTTTCTCTGGTCAGGAGCCCTAAACATGCAACACGGCCCACCCAGACCTGGGAGGGGAGGAATCTGCCCTTATAAACTGGGTCTGGGGCGGGATTAGTGAGTGAAGTTCCAGACACAGGGAAAGTGAGATCAGGAGCTCTGTAGGAGCAGTAGCTGAAGACCAGGGGCTGGAGCTGAGCAGAGCTCGCCCTGGACGAAGACACTAAAACCGGACACAGGAGTCCGAGGCTGTGGGGACTGATATACACCCAGCAGCAGAAACCAGCCGGCAGGGGATTCCAGGTCCTCTGGCCATAGAAGCCCGGAGGCTCAGTCACAAAGAAGGGACCAGCGCCGCCATCCAGGAGCGGAGGCTAACAGAAGGCCCCAAGTCACCAGCCATACGGGTGAGCACCACACGGTATACTCAGGGACATGAGCTACTTGTAACCGCTGACAGCAAGGTAGCCAGGAAGAGTGCAGATAAACGGGGAGGCCTACAACTCCACCTGGCCAGGGGAACTCCGGCTTGCTCGCAGACTGACCAGGCCCCTTATACTAGCCAGTACTCCCGGGAGGGTCTGCCTTGTACCATCAGTAAAGACCCTGAACTGCACCTCACGTCTCCGTGATTCCTTGCCGCACCAGCACCATTAGCACTGGGACGCTCACATCATCACTCCCATCATCTCTCACATTAGCTGCCCTGAGGCCATTCTTCTCCCGTGGGGAGTTATCCCATACTCGGCTGCGCAAACAACATCAGCCTCAGCGGTCTGCAGCGCAGCGGCGGTCCCCACTGACCGCAATCCACGGGTGGCGTAGTCGGACATTTACTATACATTAAGACTGCCACTGGTTTGACCACCCTGGGCACGGACCGGGTCACCGCCACACGGAGACTACAACCCCCAGCATCCTACAACAGGCCCGGTTCCGGGTTCCCCTGCACAACACAGGCCCAGGGGGCGCGTCAACTTTGGCGTAGTCGGCAGGATTTCGTGCCCGCAACCACCGGGTACTGCGTGCCTGAAAAAGAGACTTTTATACTTACCTGTGGTGAAGTTTCCCGCCGTCCGGAGCCGATTCCCGCCATCAGACGCCATCTTGGACCGTTTCCCGCCGTCTTCTGCCTTCTTCCCGCCATCCGCAGCTGATTCCCGCCTTCGGACGCCATCTTCTGGACGCCGCACGGGAAGAAGAGGGGCGTGGACGCCAAAAGCGCGCGAGATCCGAAGCTCCGCCCCACGCTCTGACGCTGCGCAAGGTCCTGGAAGGGAGGAAAAGCGACGCTGACGTCATCTGAGCGCGACGCCAGGTCCTCAACCCCGACGATCGACTGCGGAGCCGCGGCCTACGGAAGAAGAGCATCGCAAGGTAGGCCACGGTCCACTAGGGGGGAGGAGGATTCCGGATACCGAGGGGGGCTCCACTGCCACCGCCAGCGCAACCACTGCAGCAGTCATGCCATTCACCATGCCCTATATCCCGGGGGCAACCTGGCTACCCCAGTACTCAGGGGAGTCACATACTCTAAATGACTTTAGAGAAAGACTGGATAGCCTCTTCCAGGTGTACCCCCTCACAGAAGAGCAAAAAGTGAGCATCCTGGTGGCCCAATTAATCGGGGCAGCCCAAAGGGAGGTAAAGTCCTGGCCACCTGGGAGGAAGAGGACTGTCAGAGACATACTAACCCGGCTGAAAGACACATTTGACACCCGCACCTCAGCCGAAATAAAACTAAGATTTTATGGGTGCAAACAACGGGCACATGAGAGTATAAGAGACTATGCTCTAAACCTACAAGAGGCCCTGAGAGCCATTAAGCAGGCAGACCCTGACAGCGTGGGAAATGAAGATAAGCTGTTGACTGAACAATTTATTGAGGGTCTACTGTGCAATGCCCACCGAACCCAGTTGCGGGCAATGGCCTTACAGGACCCTGACCTGGACTTTGCACAGTTCAAGGACAGAGCCATCCGGGTGCTCCGAGAACCGGCACCAGGTGGCGCTGTGACCCACAGGCGCCCTGCTATCACTTACCACCAGGAGACGGCGCCCTTGTCTGCAGGGCCTGTGGGAGCTGATGCGCAGGCTTTAAACAGTGACCCGGCTACAGACCTGCACCATCAGGTCCAAGAGCTGACTAAGAGCGTTGCCGCGCTAACCAGAACTGTGTAGTCTTTACAGGTCTCTTCTCCAGGAAAGATCCAGCTGGCATCCGGACCGGAGGACATCCCGTGGCGCCGACTGAGGAGGACCCCACCGGCCAGAGGAAGACCCAGCGACAGATACAACGAGGACGGACGACCTATTTGCCGCCGCTGCAATCAACCCGGACATGTGGCAAGGTACTGTCATTTAAACGGGCACAACCTGGGGTAGAGGGCCAACCCCCAGGCATAAGACCATCAGGCCCATCAAACTGGCGTGATAAATACGTAGGGGGGCGTCCAATCTTGCCTGTGGTACTGGATGGCATTCCTATGAGTGCCCTACTAGACACCGGGTCACAGGTCACCACCATCCCGTACGTGCTCTTCAAGCAGTACTGGAATGACTCGGACATAACCCGCTACCCAGATGACGACCTGAGTATCATCGCCAGCAATGGTCAGCCCGTGCCGCAGGTGGGATTCAAAGAGGTGACCATTAAGATCGGTAAAGTCGAACTGGCGGCACAAGGACTGATTATAGTGGACATAGACCGTCATGAGAGTCACCCTAGAATAACCTTGGGAACTAATGTGATTGAAAATTGTCTTGCAGAGGTGACTCTCATTTTACAGCAGGTTGCCAAGAACGCCAGTTCCGGCCAGCAGCGTGTGCTCCAAAAAGAGATCCGGGCACTGATGAAGCGGCAACAGGTGGAACTATCTGGTGGTGAGATAGGTAGCGTGAGAATGTGTGACCCGTTCCCTATTGACATGCCCCCAAAAAGTGAGATGATGATTTGGTGCCGGGCAGCTATTGGTCTAAGAGGTAGAGACTACCAAGCAATGGTAGAACCCGTCTACTCAGACAGTAGGCCCACCATTTTGACAGCACGGGGGGTGGTCGATGTACGCCATGGGAGGGTGCCCGTTCGCATCATAAATATCGGGGAGAGAGAAGTACACCTGCCCCGGTATGCCACGCTAGCCAAATTGTTCACCATAAACCAGAATTCTGTACAGGCCGTGGAACCCTTGCCTCCATCTCAACCAGAGGAAGGTAACGGCTCTAAGAAACCAATGGAGGACTGGTGTCAGCAACTGCATTTGGGTACTGACTCCACTCCCTCACACCAGAAACAGGGAGTCTATCGGGTGGTTCGAGAGTACGAGAGAGTGTTTAGTAAACACCCGCTAGACTTCGGGCGAGTAAAGGGGGTAGAACACCACATCCCCACGGGAGACCATCCTCCCATAAAGGAGAGATACCGACCCGTACTCCCGGCACACTACCAACACGCCAAGGGGATGCTTAGAGACATGAAGGAGGCTGGGGTAATCAGGGACAGCTGTAGCCCCTGGGCAGCTCCACTAGTCTTAGTGAAAAAGAAAGACAACACCATGAGAATGTGTGTAGACTACAGGAAGGTCAACCGTATCACACACAAAGATGCGTACCCATTACCAAGGATAGAAGAGTCCTTAGCTGCATTAAAATCTGCTAACTTCTTCTCTACTTTGGATCTCACTAGCGGGTACTGGCAGGTTCCTGTAGCAGAGGCGGACCGGGAGAAGACCGCATTCACCACCCCGATGGGTCTCAGCGAATTTAACTGTATGCCGTTCGGGCTCTGCAACGCACCAGGAACCTTCCAACAGTTGATGGAATGCTGTCTGGGACACCGGAACTTCGAGACGGTCCTGTTATACCTGGACGATGTCATCGTCTATTCCAAGACCTACGAGGACCACCTGAAACACCTGGCAGAAGTGTTCGAAGCTCTGGCGAATTACGGCCTAAAGGTGAAACCCTCCAAGTGTCACCTCCTGAAACCAAAGGTGCAGTACCTGGGACACGTGGTGAGTGCTGACGAAGTGGCTCCCGACCCTGATAAGATCACTGTGATTAAGGACTGGCCAAGACCCTCCAGCATAAAGGAAGTGCGGCAGTTCCTCGGGTTGGTAGGCTACTACCGAAGATTCATTCCCGGTTTCACCAAAATGGCAGCCCCTATGCAGGACCTCCTGATAGGTCAATCTCGGAAAGCCAAAAACCAGAAGCCGCCCTTCAGGTGGGAAAAGCTGGAAGAGGAGTCCTTCTGCCAGCTGAAGATGGCCCTCACGGGGGATGAAATCCTGGCATATCCAGACTACAGCCAGCCCTTTATCCTCCACACGGACGCAAGCAACATCGGGCTAGGAGCCGTACTGTCCCAGATCCAGCAAGGGAAAGAACGGGTAATCGCTTACGCCAGCCGAAAGCTACGGCCCACGGAGAGGAACCCTGAGAATTATAGCTCATTCAAGCTGGAGTTCCTGGCAGTAGTGTGGGCAGTGACCGAACGTTTCAAGCATTACCTTGCCTCCTCCAAATTCACCGTGTACACGGATAACAACCCGTTGACACACCTGGACACTGCAAGGCTCGGTGCCCTGGAACAGAGATGGATGGCCCGCCTGTCCAACTTTGAATTCACCATCAAATACCGGGCAGGACGATCAAATGCCAACGCGGATGCCCTGTCTAGAATGCCGAACTTACCAGACGTAGGGGAAGATCCAGAAGATCTGGAAGAAGTTGAGCTCCCTGCGTTCCACCGTCATGGGATAACCCTGTATTCCCACCGTGTGAAGGACAGGCGCTCCGTGACGTTCAATCCCTTGCCCCACTACAACTGGGCGGAGACGCAAGACAGTGATCCCGCAGTCCATTTGGTGAAGGAAATGCTGACCCAGGCCGATGCCCGTCTTGACCCAGATGCTCCGGAGGAGACCAAGCAACTGTGGAAGGAGAAAAGTAAGCTGTTCCTCTACAGGGAGAAGCTGTGCCGGAGAATGGTTAACTCTCGAACACATGAGTTGACCTGGCAGGTAGTGGTCCCAAGACGAGACGCGGCTATGGTTCTGGAGGCATACCACAACGGAGCAGGGCATTTCGGATGGAAGAAGCTGGAGTTCTTGTTGCGTGAACGGTTCTACTGGGTAGGCATGAGAGGAGCCATCGAGAGGTGGTGCAGAGACTGTGGCCCGTGCCACCTGAGAAGAAAGGACCGTGCTAGCCAGAAGACTCCCTTGCAGCCCATCATCACCAGACAGCCACTGGAACTGGTAGCCCTGGACCATCTGAAACTGGCTCCAAGCAGATCTGGGTATGTCTACGCCCTCACAATCGTAGATCATTACTCCCGGTTCCTGGTGGTGGTCCCGGTCAAGGACTTAACAGCTCAAACAGCAGCTAGAGCCTTCCAGCAGCACTTCTGCCGTCCACACGGGTACCCGGACCAAGTGTTGACAGACCAAGGACCAGCCTTCGAAGCGGAGGTCTTCCAGGAGTTCTGCAACCTGTATGGCTGCAAGAAGATAAGAACAACGCCCTATCACCCTCAAACCAATGGACTCTGCGAGAAGATGAACCAGGTGGTGATAGATCTGCTAAAAACATTGCCCCTGGAAGAACGCAGTCTGTGGCCTGAGAAACTGCCCGATCTGGTGGACCTGTATAACCACATCCCTGTAGGTTCCACCAACTGTACCCCGGCTTACCTAATGAGAGCAAGACCTGGTAAGCTGCCTATTGACCTGGATATGGGAGTCCTGACGCCTGAGGACACCTCGCCAGAGGCAGACTGGGATACAGAACGGCAGCAGCAGTATCGGAAAGTACAGGAAAGCGTCGAGCGAAGTCTGTCTCAAGCTAGAGAAAGGCAAGAGAAGGCTTATAACCAGTATGCTCCCGCTGTTCCCCTGGTACCTGGAGAGCAGGTCTTGAAGAGGAAGAGGCGGCTCCACAAGTTGGACGACCAGTGGGAGAAGGACCCGTACACCGTACTGCCATCAAGCCATGAGAACCCAAAAATCTGCGTAATCAGTAAGGATGGAGGAGAAACCACAGCCATTGTCTCCAGAGACCACCTGAAGAAGTGTCCCGAGCAGCTGCAAAGCCCTGAAGAAGATCAAGAAAACCCTCAACTCGCAGAGGAAAGGGAAGAAATGATCAGTACCGTACTCGGAGACTTCCCCCGGTCTTGGACACAAGTAAACGGCGCTGTCGTAGTACCCGTCCTCACCTTTCTCCAGCCAGCCCCGCAAGTGCCTACAGAGGAACCGGTAGAGCTGGAAGAGCAGCCGGCCCAAGAGGCAGAAGAGTCCACACCAGCAGTACAGGAGGATCAACCCTCTGCTAGTAGTGAGCCTGCCGTGCCCCTAGTGAGCCAAAGAGTGCGCAGAAAGCTGCCCAGCTTGCCCATAACACCTCCTACACCCTGTAGTGCAGAACCAGTTAGTGAGCTCCGTAGGTCCACTAGAGTCACTAGAGGTCAGATGCCCGCTCGCTGGAGAATCTAAACCAATGCACTGTAAAGTTGACTGTTTATTGAAAAATGTTTATGGTTTATGTTTGTTGCCTGTTACTAATTATGTTTCTCAGTTACCCTGCAGATTTATATGGACTAACAGGTTATGGACGCTGGATAACCGGAACAGTTTTGTAGATAGTTGTACCTTGGTGCCTCTTGTGAAGACGGCCGCGGAAGAGAAAACCTGTCTGGCGTGGCCTCCTTGCGGCCAAAAGTAGTTAGTCTACCCTTGCAGCCACGCCCAAGGACAACGCAAGGGGTTTGCTTTGGACAGGTCCCCTATTCTGTGCCAAGACTTCGCCTTGTTGGGTGACATGGACACCCCCTTTGTTTCATAAACTTCACCTCGGGTGATATGGACACCTGGTCACGGAAACGCCGTGACCTCTACAGACTAAAGTTTCTTGTGAATATGTTATTGTATTATTGTTATACCTTGTATTTATGTTTCTTTAAAAAAATGTGTTTAGTCCCGGAGTACTAAAATTTACTAGGGGGGGATGTGACACCCCAGGGGTCTGGTTGCCATAGTAATAGAGATATTATGTCTGAGAGCAAGTGGGAGGTTTCTCTGGTCAGGAGCCCTAAACATGCAACACGGCCCACCCAGACCTGGGAGGGGAGGAATCTGCCCTTATAAACTGGGTCTGGGGCGGGATTAGTGAGTGAAGTTCCAGACACAGGGAAAGTGAGATCAGGAGCTTTGTAGGAGCAGTAGCTGAAGACCAGGGGCTGGAGCTGAGCAGAGCTCGCCCTGGACGAAGACACTAAAACCGGACACAGGAGTCCGAGGCTGTGGGGACTGATATACACCCAGCAGCAGAAACCAGCCGGCAGGGGATTCCAGGTCCTCTGGCCATAGAAGCCCGGAGGCTCAGTCACAAAGAAGGGACCAGCGCCGCCATCCAGGAGCGGAGGCTAACAGAAGGCCCCAATTCACCAGCCATACGGGTGAGCACCACACGGTATACTCAGGGACGTGGGCTACTTGTAACCGCTGACAGCAAGGTAGCCAGGAAGAGTGCAGATAAACGGGGAGGCCTACAACTCCACCTGGCCAGGGGAACTCCTGCTTGCTCGCAGACTGACCAGGCCCCTTATACTAGCCAGTACTCCCGGGAGGGTCTGCCTTGTACCATCAGTAAAGACCCTGAACTGCACCTCACGTCTCCGTGATTCCTTGCCGCACCAGCACCATTAGCACTGGGACGCTCACACCATCACTCCCATCATCTCTCACATTAGCTGCCCTGAGGCCATACTTCTCCCGTGGGGAGTTATCCCATACTCGGCTGCGCAAACAACATCAGCCTCAGCGGTCTGCAGCGCAGCGGCGGTCCCCACTGACCGCAATCCACGGGTGGCATAGTCGGACATTTACTATACATTAAGACTGCCACTGGTTTGACCACCCTGGGCACGGACCGGGTCACCGCCACACGGAGACTACAACCCCCAGCATCCTACAACAGGCCCGGTTCCGGGTTCCCCTGCACAACACAGGCCCAGGGGGCGCGTCAGATGGAGGTCAGTATAGATGGACTAATAGAACAAGTCCCGCACACAGCTAGAAGGCCAAATATTTTTTCAGAGGTAGATGCAGATAAAAATTATTTTTAATTTGCAGCCTGATGGAGGTCAGTATAGATGGACTAATAGAGAAAGTCCCACACACTGCTAGAAGGCCAAATATTTTTTCAGAGCTAGATGCAGACAAAAAATTATTTTGAATTTGCAACCTGATGGAGGTCAGTATAGATGGACTAATAGAGAAAGTCCCACACACTGCTAGAAGGCCAAATATTTTTTCAGAGCTAGATGCAGACAAAAAATTATTTTTAATTTGCAACCTGATGGAGGTCAGTATAGATGGACTAATAGAGAAAGTCCCACACACTGCTAGAAGGCCAAATATTTTTTCAGAGCTAGATGCAGATAAAAATTATTTTGAATTTGCAACCTGATGGAGGTCAGTATAGATGGACTAATAGAGAAAGTCCCACACACTGCTAGAAGGCCAAATATTTTTTCAGAGCTAGATGCAGAAAAAAATTATATTCAGTTTGCAACCTGATGGAGGTCAGTATAGATGGACTAATAGAACAAGTCCCACACACAGCTAGAAGCCCAAATATTTTTTCAGAGGTAGATGCAGATAAAAATTATTTTTAATTTTCAACCTGATGGAGGTCAGTATAGATGGACTAATAGAGAAAGTCCCACACACTGCTAGAAGGCCAAATATTTTTTCAGAGCTAGATGCAGACAAAAAATTATTTTGAATTTGCAGCGTGATGGAGGTCAGTATAGATGGACTAATAGAACAAGTCCCACACACTGCTAGAAGGCCAAATATTTTTTCAGAGCTAGATGCAGAAAAAAATTATATTCAGTTTGCAACCTGATGGAGGTCAGTATAGATGGACTAATAGAACAAGTCCCACACACTGCTAGAAGCCCAAATATTTTTTCAGAGCTAGATGCAGAAAAAAATTATATTCAATTTGCAACCTGATGGAGGTCAGTATAGATGGACTAATAGAATGATGCTATGCCCAAAAGATTTTACTTCACTAGGTGCAGTAAAAAAATTGGTATTCTATACACAGGTGGTATATCTTGCAACACAGATAGGCTACTCCACTGACTAACACACTCTACAATAGGCCAAAAAGGATTAGCTTTGCTAGATTCAGCCAAATGCTGTGAAAAAAACTTGCACAGCACTGGCACAGACCTGCCTGGCAAAAACTGATAGGAACTGATGTAACCTAGTCCTGAAAAGGACTGCAATTACAATTAGTCTTTACTCCCACAACCGATCTATTTAAGAGCACAGACCTGCCTGATAAAAGTCGTAGGAAATGCTGTAACCTAGTCCTTAAAAGGACTGCAATCACAACTATTCCCTACTCCCAAGCTATCTGTAGATTTGTGCGAAAATTGGCTTGAAATGAACAAGGTATAGCGCACACAGCAACAGCGGTGCCGTCTAACACGCAGCTGCAGCAGTGAGAAAATGGTGGCGACGGGGAAAATGGCTTGGTCTTATAGGGCAAGGACATGTGACATACACTGCCAATGACACATGCCCTTGCTTGTGTGAAAAAAAGCACTTCGCTCCGTGTGTGCGCTGCTGATAGGCTGACAGATTGCACCTCCCCACTGTAAATGCGGGAAACAGAAAAAAAAATGGAGATCTTCATTATTCCTGCAGAGATCCATCCCCTGCCCCTCCCCCCGCCCCGCTGTACACTCAAACTGCGTATTAACATTAATTTTCATCATTACTGAGAAAAAATCCAGTTATGATTTTGGTGCACGAACAGTTATCGAACATAACCTCGAACAGCCGAATTTTTCTCAAATTGTTCGTGTTCGCCGAACGGCTCGAACACCGCCCAAAACAGCTCGAATTTGAGATTGGCGAACAGTTTGAGTCGAACAACGCTCATCTCTAGATACCGTCCAGCACCACGGGTAAAACCGGGCGCCCCCCAACGTACTTATCGCGCCAATTATAAGGGTCTGGTGATCTTATGCCTGGGGGTTGGCCCTCTGCCCCAGGTTGGACCCGTTTAAATTACAGTACCTGGAAATGTGTCCGGGCTGGTTGCATCGACGGCAAATGGGCTGTCCATCCTCTGCGTAGCGGTCTGTGGGCCTCCCTCGAAACGACGGGATCCTCCTCTGTCGACGCCACGGGACATCCTTCGGACTTGAAGCCAGCTCGATGGGTCTTGAAGGGTCCACTTGCAACGCCTGGACGGTCCTGGTCAACGCCGCGACGCTCCTGGTCAGCTCCTGGACTTGGTGGTGCAGGTCTTTCGACGGGGCTTGGTTCAGGGCCTGTGCATCAGCCCCCACGGGGTCCATAGCGGAGGGCGCCGCCTCCTGGTGGTAGGTGAGAGCAGGGCGCCGGGGGTTTATAGCGACACTGGTTGCAGATTCACGGAGCACCCTTATGGCCCTGTCCTTAAATTGGGCAAAGGTCAGATCAGGGTTCTGAAAGAACATGAGGCGCAGCTGGGTCCTGTGGGCGCTAGACAGCAGACCTTCTATGAACTGTTCTGTTAGGAGCTTATCCGTATCCTGCACGCTGCCAGGGTCAGCTTGTTGGATGGCCCTCAGGGCTTCCTGCAAATTTAGGGCATAGTCTCTGATGCTGTCCTGTGCCCGCTGCTTACATCCATAGAACCTCATTTTAATCTCAGCGGAGGTACGTGTGTCAAAGGTACCCCGCAGCCGGGCCAGAATACCCTTCACAGTCCTTTTCTCCTCAGTGGGCCATGATTTTACCTCCCTTTGGGCTGCGCCAGTTAACTGCCCTGTTAGTATGCTGACCTTCTGTTCCTCTGTCAGGGGGTAGACTTGGAACAAACTGTACAGCCTTTCCTTAAAGTCAGTTAGGGCATGGGGCTCCCCTGAGTACTTGGGCAGCCAGGCCGCTCCAGGGGTGTAGGGAAGGGAAAAGGGCATCACCGCTGTTGCAGCTGCGTTGGTGGTAGTGGGCGCCTCTGTGTCCGACATCTTCCTCCCCCCTAGTTAAGCGTGGCCTACCTTCCGACGATCCTCTTCTGTAGGCCGCGGCTCCGCTGCTGCTGCTATGGCCGAGGACCTGGCGTCGCGTCCTGATGACGTCAGCGTCGCTCTCTCTCCCTTCCAGGACCTTGCGCAGCGTCGGTGCGTGGGGCGCAGCTTCGGGTCTCGCGCGGTTTTGACGTCCACGCCCCTCTTCTTCCCGCGCGGCGTCCTGAAGATGGCGTCCGATGGCGGGAAACAGCTGCGGATGGCGGGAAGACGGCAGAAGACGGCGGGAAACGGTCCAAGATGGCGTCTGATGGCGGGAATCGGCTCCGGATGGCGGGAAACTTCGCCACAGGTAAGTTACAAAAGTCTTTTTCAGGCACGCAGTACCCGGTGGTTGCGGGCACGAGATCCTGCCGACTACGCCAAAGCTGACTCGCCCCCTGGGCCGTGGGGCACTCGGATCCGGGCAATAGGGAACGATGGGAGTAGTAGTGGCAACCCGGTTCCGTGGCTCAGGGTGGTCAGGCCAGTGGTAGTCCGTTATGTGCTATTGATTATGTCCGACTACGCCACCCGTGGATTTGCGGTCATTAGGAACCGCCGCTGCAAGGCAGACCGCCGGGGCTGATGATGTATGCAGCTGGGATGGTGTGACTCCCCACGGGAAGAGTGCGGCCCCAGGGCAGTGTAGTGGATGTTGGGAGTGATGGTAGTGAGAGTCCCAGTGCTGATAGTGCTGGAGGAGCAAGGAGCACGCAGACAACAGGTTGCAGTCCAGGGTCTTTACTAGAACAGGTAAATTGACCCACAAACAGTCCCAGCTAGGAGGGGACCTGGATGTCTGAGAGCAACGGGGAAATTGGCCCTGGTCAGGGTGAGGGTGTAGGCCTACCGTGCTTTCTGTGCTCCTTCTGGCTATCTCCTCGTTATAGGGTAACAGCCCACGTTTCCGAGCTTTCCGTGTATTCTCGCCTGTATGGCCTGCGACGTGGGTTCCTTTCTGCTCCCAGCCTTGTACGGCTTTGCTGGTCCCTAATGTTGTGGCAGGGCCTCCAGGCTTCTTAGGCCAAGGAATTTACAGTCCCCTGCGAACTGGTTATCTGCTGGGGGATGTAGAATCCTCCCAGCCTCAGACACCAAAGTCTGGTAAAGTCAGTCTCTTATCTGCCAAGACAGGCTTGCTTCGCCTCTTGTCTCTGGCTTGTGGCTCTCCTCCTGCCACACTTCCTCTTAGGTGCAGAGCAACTGTCTGTCCCTGCTCTGCTCTGGGACAAGTCTCAGTGCTGAGACAGGCCATCAAGTTCTCCCTAACCCTGCCCCCAGCACCAGCTTTTATAGAGGCAGCCTGCTCCCCCTACTGGCCTGAGACAGGAGGTACTGCATGCTAATGCTCCCCTGACCAGAGAACCTCCCCCCTGCTCTCAGACACAGCTTTATTACATTTTGTGGCATCCAGGCCAGGGTGACACATAGTATATAGAGGATCTGTCAGCTATCTTGGGGGTGTAGTATATAGAGGATGTGTCAGCTCCGCTGTGTGGTGTAGTATATAGAGGATCTTTCAGCTTTCCTGTGTGGTGTAGTATATAGAGGATATGTCAGATCTCCTGTGTGGTGCAGTATATAGATGATGTGTCGGCTTTCCTGTGTGGTGTGTATAAAGAGGATCTGTCAGCTCTCCTGTGTGGTGTAGTATATAGAGGATCTGTCAGCTCTCCTGTGTGATGTAGTATATAGAGGATGTGTCAGCTCTCCTGTGGTGTAGTATATAGAGGATGTGTCAGCTCTCCTGTGTGGTGTAGTATATAGAGGATCAGTCAGTTCTCCTGTGTGGTGTAGAATATAGAGGATGTATCAGCTCTCCTGTGTGGTGTAGTATATAGAGGATGTGTCAGCTCTCCTGTGTGGTGTAGTATATAGAGGATGTGTCAGCTCTCCTGTGTGGTGTAGTATATAGAGGATGTGTCAGCTCTCCTGTGTGGTGTAGTATATAGAGGATCTGTCAGCTCTCCTGTGTAGTGTAGTATATAGAGGATCTGTCAGCTCTCCTGTGTGGTGTAGTATATAGAGGATCTGTCAGCTCTCTCCGGTGTGGTGTAGTATATAGAAGATGTGTCAGCTCTCCTGTGTGGTGTAGTATATAGAGGATCTGTCAGCTATCCTGGGGGTGTAGTATATAGAGGATGTGTCAGCTCTGCTGTGTGGTGTAGTATATAGAGGATCTTTCAGCTTTCCTGTGTGGTGTAGTATATAGAGGATCTGTCAGCTCTGCTGTGTGGTGTAGTATATAGAGGATCCGTCAGCTCTCCTGTGTGGTGTAGTATATAGAGGATCTGCCAGCTCTCCTGAGTGATGTAGTATATAGAGGATGTGTCAGCTCTCCTGTGGTGTAGTATATAGAAGATGTGTCAGCTCTCCTGTGTAGTGTAGTATATAGAGGATCTGTCAGCTCTCCTGTGTGGTGTAGCATATAGAGGATCTGTCAGCTCTCCTGTGTGGTGTTGTATATAGAGGATCTGTCAGCTCTCCTCTGTGGTGTAGTATATAGAGGATCTGTCAGCTCTCCTGTGTGGTGTTGTATATAGAGGATCTGTCAGCTCTCCTGTGTGGTGTAGTATATAGAGGATCTGTCAGCTCTCCTGTGTGGTGTAGTATATAGAGGATCTGTCCTGTGTGGTGTAGTATATAGAGGATCTGTCCGCTCTCCTGTGTGGTGTAGTATATAGAGGATCTGTCAGCTCTCCTGTGTGGTGTAGTATATAGAGGATCTGTCAGCTCTCCTGTGTGGTGTAGTATATAGAGGATCTGTCAGCTCTCCGGTGTGGTGTAGTATATAGAAGAAGTGTCAGCTCTCCTGTGTGGTGTAGTATATAGAGGATGTGTCAGCTCTCCTGTGTGGTGTAGTATATAGAGGATCTGTCAGCTCTCCTGTGTGGTGTAGTATATAGAGGATGTGTCAGCTCTCCTGTGTGGTCTAGTATATAGAAGATGTATCAGCTCTCCTGTGTGGTGAAGTATATAGAGGATGTGTCAGCTCCGCTGTGTGGTGTAGTATATAGAGGATCTGTCGGCTCTCCTGTGTGGTGTAGTATATAGAGGATGTGTCAGCTCTCCTGTGTGGTGTAGTATATAGAGGATGTGTCAGCTCTCCTGTGTGGTGTATTATATAGAGGATCTGTCAGCTCTCCTGTGTGGTGTAGTATGTAGAGGATGTGTCAGCTCTCCTGTGTGGTGTAGTATATAGAGGATGTGTCAGCTCTCCTTTGTGGTGTAGTATATAGAGGATGTGTCAGCTCTCCTGTGTGGTGTAGTATATAGAGGATCTGTCAGCTCCACTGTGTGGTGCAGTATATAGAGGATGTGTCAGCTCTCCTGTGTGGTGTAGTATATAGAGGATGTGTC
The DNA here is from genome assembly GCF_046119375.1 of Phyllobates terribilis. NCBI lineage: Eukaryota > Metazoa > Chordata > Amphibia > Anura > Dendrobatidae > Phyllobates > Phyllobates terribilis. The sequence goes on along the minus strand of NW_027362761.1, from coordinate 12,187,357 downwards.
AGCTCTCCTGTATGGTGTAGTATATAGAGGATGTGTCACCTCTCCTGTGTGGTGTAGTATATAGAGGATCTGTCAGCTCTCCTGTGTGGTGTAGTATATAGAAGATCTGTCAGCACTCCTGTGTGGTGTAGTATGTAGAGGATGTGTCAGCTCTCCTGTGTGGTGTAGTATATAGAGGATGTGTCAGCTCTCCTGTGTGGTGTAGTATATAGAGGATCTGTCAGCTCTCCTGTGTGGTGTAGTATATAGAAGATCTGTCAGCTCTCCTGTGTGGTGTAGTATATAGAAGATCTGTCAGCTCTCCTGTGTGGTGTAGTATATAGAGGATGTGTCAGCTCCCCTGTGTGGTGTAGTATATAGAGGATCTGTCAGCTCTCCTGTGTGGTGTAGTATATAGAGGATCTGTCAGCTCTCTCCGGTGTAGTGTAGTATATAGAAGAAGTGTCAGCTCTCCTGTGTGGTGTAGTATATAGAGGATCTGTCAGCTCTCTCCGGTGTGGTCTAGTATATAGAAGATGTGTCAGCTCTCCTGTGTGGTGAAGTATATAGAGGATGTGTCAGCTCCGCTGTGTGGTGTAGTATATAGAGGATCTGTCGGCTCTCCTGTGTGGTGTAGTATATAGAGGATGTGTCAGCTCTCCTGTGTGGTGTAGTATATAGAGGATCTGTCAGCTCCACTGTGTGGTGCAGTATATAGAGGATGTGTCAGCTCTCCTGTGTGGTGTAGTATATAGAGGATGTGTCAGCTCTCCTGTGTGGTGTAGTATATAGAGGATGTGTCAGTTCTCCTGTGTGGTGTAGTATATAGATGATGTGTCAGCTCTCCTGTGTGGTGTAGTATATAGAGGATCTGTCAGCTCTCCTGTGTGGTGTAGTATATAGAGGATCAGTCAGCTCTCCTGTGTGGTGTAGTATATAGAGGATGTGTCTGCTCTCCTGTGTGGTGTAGTATATAGAAGATCTGTCAGCTCTCCTGTGTGGTGTAGTATATAGAGGGTCTGTCAGCTCTCCTGTGTGGTGTAGTATATAGAGGATCTGTCAGCTCTCCTGTGTGGTGTAGTATATAGAGGATCTGTCAGCTCTCCTGTGTGGTGTAGTATATAGAGGATCTGTCAGCTCTACTGTGTGGTGTAGTATATAGAGGAAATGTCAGCTCTCCTGTGTGGTGTAGTATATACAGGATCTGTCAGCTCTCCTGTGTGGTGTAGTATATAGAGGATGTGTCAGCTCTCCTGTGTGGTGTAGTATATAGAGGATCTGTCAGCTCTCCTGTGTGGTGTAGTGTATAGAGGATCTGTCAGCTCTCCTGTGTGGTGTAGTATATAGAGGATCTGTCAGATCTCCTGTGTGGTGTAGTATATAGAGGATCTGTCAGCTCTCCTGTGTGGTGTAGTATATAGAGGATCTGTCAGCTCTCCTTTGTGGTGTAGTATATAGAGGATGTGTCAGCTCTCCTGTGTGGTGTAGTATATAGAGGATCTGTCAGCTCTCCTGTGTGGTGTAGTATATAGAGGATGTGTCGGCTCCCCTGTGTGGTGTAGTATATAGAGGATATGTCAGCTCTCCTGTGTGGTGTAGTATATAGAGGATGTGTCAGCTCTCCTGTGTGGTGTAGTATATAGAGGATGTGTCAGCTCTCCTGTGTGGTGTAGTATATAGAGGATCTGTCAGCTCTCCTGTGTGGTGTAGTATATAGAGGATCTGTCAGCTCTCCTGTGTGGTGTAGTATATAGAGGATCTGTCAGCTCTCCTGTGTGGTGTAGTATATAGAGGATGTGTCAGCTCTCCTGTGTGGTGTAGTATATAGAGGATCTGTCAGCTCTCCTGTGTGGTGTAGTATATAGAGGATCTGTCAGCTCTCCTGTGTGGTGTAGTATATAGAGGATGTGTCAGCTCTCCTGTGTGGTGTAGTATATAGAGGATGTGTCAGCTCTCCTGTGTGGTGTAGTATATAGAGGATCTGTCAGCTCTCCTGTGTGGTGTAGTGTATAGAGGATCTGTCAGCTCTCCTGTGTGGTGTAGTATATAGAGGATGTGTCAGCTCTCCTGTGTGGTGTAGTATATAGAGGATGTGTCAGCTCTCCTGTGTGGTGTAGTATATAGAGGATCTGTCAGCTCTCCTGTGTGGTGTAGTATATAGAGGATCTGTCAGCTCTCCTGTGTGGTGTAGTATATAGAGGATCTGTCAGCTCTTCTGTGTGGTGTAGTATACAGAGGATGTGTCAGCTCTCCTGTGTGGTGTAGTATATAGAGGATGTGTCAGCTCTCCTGTGTGGTGTAGTATATAGAGGATCTGTCAGCTCTCCTGTGTGGTGTAGTATATAGAGGATGTGTCAGCTCTCCTGTGTGGTGTAGTATATAGAGGATCTGTCAGCTCTCCTGTGTGGTGTAGTATATAGAGGATCTGTCAGCTCTCCTGTGTGGTGTAGTATATAGAGGATCTGTCAGCTATCCTGTGTGGTGTAATATATAGAGGATCTGTCAGCTCTTCTGTGTGGTGTAGTATATAGAGGATCTGTCAGCTATCCTGTGTGGTGTAGTATATAGAGGATCTGTCAGCTCTCCTGTGTGGTGTAGTATATAAAGGATGTGTCAGCTCTCCTGTGTGGTGTAGTATATAGAGGATGTGTCAGCTCTCCTGTGTGGTGTAGTATATAGAGGATGTGTCAGCTCTCCTGTGTGGTGTAGTATATAGAGGATCTGTCAGCTATCCTGTGTGGTGTAGTATATAGAGGATCTGTCAGCTCTCCTGTGTGGTGTAGTATATAGAGGATGTGTCAGCTCTCCTGTGTGGTGTAGTATATAGAGGATGTGTCAGCTCTCCTGTGTGGTGTAGTATATAGATGATGTGTCAGCTCTCCTGTGTGGTGTAGTATATAGAGGATCTGTCAGCTCTTCTGGGTGGTGTAGTATATAGAGGATCTGTCAGCTATCCTGTGTGGTGTAGTATATAGAGGATCTGTCAGCTCTCCTGTGTGGTGTAGTATATAGAGGATGTGTCAGCTCTCCTGTGTGGTGTAGTGTATAGAGGATCTGTCAGCTCTCCTGTGTGGTGTAGTGTATAGAGGATCTGTCAGCTCTCCTGTGTGGTGCAGTATATAGAGGATGTGTCAGCTCTCCTGTGTGGTGTAGTATATAGAGGATCTGTCAGCTCTCCTGTGTGGTGTAGTATATAGAGGATCTGTCAGCTCTCCTGTGTGGTGTAGTATATAGAGGATCTGTCAGCTCTCCTGTGTGGTGTAGTGTATAGAGGATCTATCGGCTTTCCTGTGTGGTGTAGTATATAGAGGATCTGTCGGCTCTCCTGTGTGGTGTAGTATATAGAGGATCTGTCAGCTCTCCTGTGTGGTGTAGTATATAGAGGATATACCAGCTCTCCTGTGTGGTGTAGTATATAGAGGATCTGTCAGCTCTCCTGTGTGGTGTAGTATATAGAGGATCTGTCAGCTCTCCTGTGTGGTGTAGTATATAGAGGATCTGTCAGCTCTCCTGTGTGGTGTAGTATATAGAGGATGTGTCAGCTCTCCTGTGTGTTGTAGTATATAGAGGATGTTTCAGCTCTCTCCTGTGTGGTGTAGTATAAAGAGGATGTGTCAGCTCTCCTGTGTGGTGTAGTATATAGAAGATGTGTCAGCTCCGCTGTGTGGTGTAGTATATAGAGGATGTGTCAGCTCTCCTGGGGGTGTAGTATATAGAAGATCTGTCAGCTCTACTGTGTGGTGTAGTATATAGAGGATCTGTCAGCTCTCCTGTGTGGTGTAGTATATAGAGTATCTGTCTGTTCTCCTGTGTGGTGTAGTATATAGAGGATGTGTCAGCTCTCCTGTGTGGTGTAGTATATAGAGGATCTGTCAGCTCTCCAGTGTGGTGTAGTATATACAGGATCTGTCAGCTCTCCTGTGTGGTGTAGTATATAGAGGATGTGTCAGCTCTCCTGTGTGGTGTAGTATATAGAGGATATGTCAGCTCTCCTGTGTGGTGTAGTATATAGAGGATCTGTCAGATCTCCTGTGTGGTGTAGTATATAGAGGATCTGTCAGCTCTCCTGTGTAGTGTAATATATAGAGGATGTGTCAGCTCTCCTGTGTGGTGTAGTATAAAGAGGGTCTGTCGGCTCTCCTGTGTGGTGTAGTATATAGAGGATCTGTCAGCTCTCCTGTGTGGTGTAGTATATAGAGGATCTGTCAGCTCTCCTGTGTAGTGTAATATATAGAGGATGTGTCAGCTCTCCTGTGTGGTGTAGTATATAGAGGATCTGTCAGCTCTCCTGTGTAGTGTAATATATAGAGGATGTGTCAGCTCTCCTGTGTGGTGTAGTATATAGAGGATGTGTCAGCTCTCCTGTGTGGTATAGTATATAGAGGATCTGTCAGCTCTCCTGTGTGGTGTAGTATATAGAGGATGTGTCAGCTCTCCTGTGTGGTGTAGTATATAGAGGATCTGTCAGCTCTCCTGTGTTGTGTAGCATATAGAGGATCTGTCAGCTCTCCTGTGTGGTGTAGTATATAGAGGATTTGTCAGCTCTCCTGTGTGGTGTAGTATATAGAGGATGTGTCAGCTCTCCTGTGTGGTGTAGTATATAGAGGATCTGTCAGCTCTCCTGTGTGGTGCAGTATATAGAGGATGTGTCGGCTCTCCTGGGGGTGTAGTATATAGAGGATCTCTCAGCTCTACTGTGTGGTGTAGTATATAGAGGATGTGTCAGCTCTCCTGTGTGGTGTAGTATATAGAGGATGTGTCAGCTCTCCTGTGTGGTGTAGTATATAGAGGATCTCTCAGCTCTCCTGTGTGGTGTAGTATATAGAGGATCTGTCGGCTCTCCTGTGTGGTGTAATATATAGAGGATCTGTCAGCTCTCCTGTGTGGTATAGTATATAGAGGATGTGTCAGATCTCCTGTGTGGTGTAGTATATAGAGGATCTGTCTGTTCTCCTGTGTGGTGCAGTATATAGAGGATGTGTCAGCTCTCCTGTGTGGTGTAGTATATAGAGGATCTGTCAGCTCTACTGTGTGGTGTAGTATATAGAGGATCTGTCAGCTCTCCTGTGTGGTGTAGTATATAGAGGATGTGTCAGCTCTCCTGTGTGGTGTAGTATATAGAGGATCTGTCAGCTCTCCTGTGTGGTGTAGTATATAGAGGATCTGTCGGCTCTCCTGTGTGGTGTAGTATATAGAGGATCTGTCAGCTCTCCTGTGTGGTATAGTATATAGAGGATGTGTCAGCTCTCCTGTGTGGTGTAGTATATAGAGGATCTGTCTGTTCTCCTGTGTGGTGCAGTATATAGAGGATGTGTCAGCTCTCCTGTGTGGTGTAGTATATAGAGGATGTGTCGGCTCTCCTGTGTGGTGTAGTATATAGAGGATGTGTCAGCTCTCCTGTGTGGTGTAGTATATAGAGGATCTGTCAGCTCTCCTGTGTGGTGTAGTATATAGAGGATCTGTCAGCTCTCCTGTGTGGTGTAGTATATAGAGGATCTGTCAGCTCCCCTGTGTGGTGTAGTATATAGAGGATCTGTCAGCTCCGCTGTGTGGTGTAGTATATAGAGGATGTGTCAGCTCTCCTGGGGGTGTAGTATATAGAGGATCTGTCAGCTCTACTGTGTGGTGTAGTATATAGAGGATCTGTCTGTTCTCCTGTGTGGTGTAGTATATAGAGGATGTGTCAGCTCTCCTGTGTGGTGTAGTATATAGAGGATCTGTCAGCTCTCCAGTGTGGTGTAGTATATACAGGATCTGTCAGCTCTCCTGTGTGGTGTAGTATATAGAGGATGTGTCAGCTCTCCTGTGTGGTGTAGTATATAGAGGATATGTCAGCTCTCCTGTGTGGTTTAGTATATAGAGTTTCTGTCAGCTCTCCTGTGTGTTGTAGTATATAGAGGATCTGTCAGCTCTCCTGTGTGGTGTAGTATATAGAGGATCTGTCAGCTCTCATGTGTGGTGTAGTATATAGAGGATCTGTCAGCTCTCCTGTGTGGTGTAGTATATAGAGGATGTGTCAGCTCTCCTGTGTGGTGTAGTATATAGAGGATCTGTCAGCTCTCCTGTGTGGTGTAGTATATAGAGGATCTGTCAGCTCTCCTGTGTGGTGTAGTATATAGAGGATCTGTCAGCTCTCCTGTGTGGTGTAGTATATAGAGGATGTGTCAGCTCTCCTGTGTGTTGTAGAATATAGAGGATGTTTCAGCTCTCTCCTGTGTGCCTGTGTGGTGTAGTATAAAGAGGATGTGTCAGCTCTCCTGTGTGGTGTAGTATATAGAGGATGTGTCAGCTCTCCTGTGTGGTGTAGTATATAGAGGATCTGTCAGCTCTCCAGTGTGGTGTAGTATTTACAGGATCTGTCAGCTCTCCTGTGTGGTGTAGTATATAGAGGATGTGTCAGCTCTCCTGTGTGGTGTAGTATATAGAGGACATGTCAGCTCTCCTGTGTGTTGTAGTATATAGAGGATCTGTCAGCTCTCCTGTGTGGTGTAGTATATAGAGGATCTGTCAGCTCTCCTGTGTAGTGTAATATATAGAGGATGTGTCAGCTCTCCTGTGTGGTGTAGTATAAAGAGGGTCTGTCAGCTCTCCTGTGTGGTGTAGTATATAGAGGATCTGTCAGCTCTCCTGTGTGGTGTAGTATATGGAGGATCTGTCAGCTCTCCTGTGTAGTGTAATATATAGAGGATGTGTCAGCTCTCCTGTGTGGTGTAGTATATAGAGGATCTGTCAGCTCTCCTGTGTAGTGTAATATATAGAGGATGTGTCAGCTCTCCTGTGTGGTGTAGTATATAGAGGATGTGTCACCTCTCCTGTGGTGTAGTATATAGAGCATCTGTCTGCTCTCCTGTGGTGTAGTATATAGAGGATCTGTCAGCTCTCCTGTGTTGTGTAGCATATAGAGGATCTGTCAGCTCTCCTGTGTGGTGTAGTATATAGAGGATCTGTCAGCTCTCCTGTGTGGTGCAGTATATAGAGGATGTGTCGACTCTCCTGGGGGTGTAGTATATAGAGGATCTGTCAGCTCTACTGTGTGGTGTAGTATATAGAGGATCTCTCAGCTCTCCTGTGTGGTGTAGTATATAGAGGATCTGTTGGCTCTCCTGTGTGGTGTAGTATATAGAGGATCTGTCTGTTCTCCTGTGTGGTGCAGTATATAGAGGATGTGTCAGCTCTCCCATGTGGTGTAGTATATATAGGATCTGTCAGCTCTCCTGTGTGGTGTAGTATATAGAGGATCTGTCAGCTCTCCTGTGTGGTGTAGTATATAGAGGATCTGTCAGCTCTCCTGTGTAGTGTAATATATAGAGGATGTGTCAGCTCTCCTGTGTGGTGTAGTATATAGAGGATCTGTCAGCTCTCCTGTGTAGTGTAATATATAGAGGATGTGTCAGCTCTCCTGTGTGGTGTAGTATATAGAGGATCTGTCAGCTCTCCTGTGTGGTGTAGTATATAGAGGATCTGTCAGCTCTCCTGTGTGGTGTAGCACATAGAGGTTCTGTCAACTCTCCTGTGTGGTGTAGTATATAGAGGATCTTTCAGCTCTCCTGTGTGGTGTAGTATATAGAGGATGTGTCGGCTCTCCTGTGTGGTGTAGTATATAGAGGATCTGTCAGCTCTGCTGTGTGGTGTAGTATATAGAGGATGTGTCAGCTCTCCTGTGTGGTGTAGTATATAGAGGATCTGTCAGCTCTCCTGTGTGGTATAGTGTATAGAGAATGTGTCAGCTCTCCTGTGTGGTGTAGTATATAGAGGATCTGTCAGCTCTCCTGTGTGGTGTAGTATATAGAGGATCTGTCAGCTCTCCTGTGTGGTGTAGTATATAGAGGATCTGTCAGCTCTCCTGTGTGGTGTAGCACATAGAGGTTCTGTCAGCTCTCCTGTGTGGTGTAGTATATAGAGGATCTGTAAGGTGTCCTGTGTGGTGTAGTATATAGAGGTTGTGTCGGCTCTCCTGTGTGGTGTAGTATATAGAGGATCTGTCAGCTCTGCTGTGTGGTGTAGTATATAGAGGATGTGTCAGCTCTCCTGTGTGGTGTAGTATATAGAGGATCTGTCAGCTCTCCTGTGTGGTATAGTGTATAGAGAATGTGTCAGCTCTCCTGTGTGGTGTAGTATATAGAGGATCTGTCAGCTCTCCTGTGTGGTGTAGTATATAGAGGATCTATCAGCTCTCCTGTGTGGTGTAGTATATAGAGGATGTGTCAGCTCTCCTGTGTGGTGTAGTATATAGAGGATGTGTCAGCTCTCCTGTGTGGTGTACTATATAGAGGATGTGTCAGCTCTCCTGTGAGGTGTAGTATATAGAGGATGTGTCAGCTCTCCTGTGTGGTGTAGTATATAGAGGATGTGTCAGCTCTCCTGTGTGGTGTAGTATATAGAGGATGTGTCACCTCTCCTGTGTGGTGTAGTATATAGAGGATGTGTCAGCTCTCCTGTGTGGTGTAGTATATAGAGGATCTGTCAGCTCTCCTGTGTGGTGTAGTATATAGAGGATGTGTCAGCTCTCCTGTGTGGTGTAATATATAGAGGATCTGTCAGCTCTTCTGTGTGGTGTAGTATACAGAGGATGTGTCAGCTCTCCTGTGTGGTGTAGTATATAGAGGATGTGTCAGCTCTCCTGTGTGGTGTAGTATATAGAAGATCTGTCAGCTCTCCTGTGTGGTGTAGTATATAGAGGATGTGTCAGCTCTCCTGTGTGGTGTAGTATATAGAGGATGTGTCAGCTCTCCTGTGTGGTGTAGTATATAGAGGATGTGTCAGCTCTCCTGTGTGGTGTAGTATATAGAGGATCTGTCAGCTATCCTGTGTGGTGTAATATATAGAGGATCTGTCAGCTCTTCTGTGTGGTGTAGTATATAGAGGATCTGTCAGCTATCCTGTGTGGTGTAGTATATAGAGGATCTGTCAGTTCTCCTGTGTGGTGTAGTGTATAGAGGATCTGTCAGCTCTCCTGTGTGGTGCAGTATATAGAGGATGTGTCAGCTCTCCAGTGTGGTGTAGTATATAGAGGATCTGTCAGCTCTCCTGTGTGGTGTAGTATATAGAGGATTTGTCAGCTCTCCTGTGTGGTGTAGTATATAGAGGATCTGTCAGCTCTCCTGTGTGGTGTAGTATATAGAGGATCTGTCAGCTCTCCTGTGTGGTGTAGTGTATAGAGGATCTATCGGCTTTCCTGTGTGGTGTAGTATATAGAGGATCTGTCGGCTCTCCTGTGTGGTGTAGTATATAGAGGATCTGTCAGCTCTCCTGTGTGGTGTAGTATATAGAGGATATACCAGCTCTCCTGTGTGGTGTAGTATATAGAGGATGTGTTAGCTCTCCTGTGTGGTGTAGTATATAGAGGATCTGTCAGCTCTCCTGTGTGGTGTAGTATATAGAGGATCTGTCAGCTCTCCTGTGTGGTGTAGTATATAGAGGATGTGTCAGCTCTCCTGTGTGTTGTAGTATATAGAGGATGTTTCAGCTCTCTCCTGTGTGGTGTAGTATAAAGAGGATGTGTCAGCTCTCCTGTGTGGTGTAGTATATAGAGGATGTGTCAGCTCCGCTGTGTGGTGTAGTATATAGAGGATGTGTCAGCTCTCCTGGGGGTGTAGTATATAGAGGATCTGTCAGCTCTACTGTGTGGTGTAGTATATAGAGGATCTGTCAGCTCTCCTGTGTGGTGTAGTATATAGAGTATCTGTCTGTTCTCCTGTGTGGTGTAGTATATAGCGGATGTGTCAGCTCTCCTGTGTGGTGTAGTATATAGAGGATCTGTCAGCTCTCCAGTGTGGTGTAGTATATACAGGATCTGTCAGCTCTCCTGTGTGGTGTAGTATATAGAGGATGTGTCAGCTCTCCTGTGTGGTGTAGTATATAGAGGATATGTCAGCTCTCCTGTGTGGTGTAGTATATAGAGGATCTGTCAGCTCTCCTGTGTGGTGTAGTATATAGAGGATCTGTCAGATCTCCTGTGTGGTGTAGTATATAGAGGATCTGTCAGATTTCCTGTGTAGTGTAATATATAGAGGATGTGTCAGCTCTCCTGTGTGGTGTAGTATATAGAGGATGTGTCACCTCTCCTGTGGTGTAGTATATAGAGCATCTGTCAGCTCTCCTGTGGTGTAGTATATAGAGGATCTGTCAGCTCTCCTGTGTTGTGTAGCATATAGAGGATCTGTCAGCTCTCCTGTGTGGTGTAGTATATAGAGGATCTGTCAGCTCTCCTGTGTGGTGCAGTATATAGAGGATGTGTCGGCTCTCCTGGGGGTGTAGTATATAGAGGATCTGTCAGCTCTACTGTGTGGTGTAGTATATAGAGGATCTCTCATCTCTCCTGTGTGGTGTAGTATATAGAGGATCTGTCGGCTCTCCTGTGTGGTGTAGTATATAGAGGATCTGTCAGCTCTCCTGTGTGGTATAGTATATAGAGGATGTGTCAGCTCTCCTGTGTGGTGTAGTATATAGAGGATCTGTCTGTTCTCCTGTGTGGTGCAGTATATAGAGGATGTGTCAGCTCTCCTGTGTGGTGTAGTATATAGAGGATGTGTCGGCTCTCCTGTGTGGTGTAGTATATAGAGGATGTGTCAGCTCTCCTGTGTGGTGTAGTATATAGAGGATCTGTCAGCTCTCCTGTGTGGTGTAGTATATAGAGGATATACCAGCTCTCCTGTGTGGTGTAGTATATAGAGGATCAGTCAGCTCTCCTGTGTGGTGTAGTATAGAGACCATCTGTCAGCTCTCCTGTGTGGTGTAGTATATAGAGGATCTGTCAGCTCTCCTGTGTGGTGTAGTATATAGAGGATGTGTCAGCTCTCCTGTGTGTTGTAGTATATAGAGGATGTTTCAGCTCTCTCCTGTGTGGTGTAGTATATAGAGGATGTGTCAGCTCTCCTGTGTGGTGTAGTATATAGAGGATGTGTCAGCTCCGCTGTGTGGTGTAGTATATAGAGGATGTGTCAGCTCTCCTGGGGGTGTAGTATATAGAGGATCTGTCAGCTCTACTGTGTGGTGTAGTATATAGAGGATCTGTCTGTTCTCCTGTGTGGTGTAGTATATAGAGGATGTGTCAGCTCTCCTGTGTGGTGTAGTATATAGAGGATGTGTCAGCTCTCCTGTGTGGTGTAGTATATAGAGGATCTGTCAGCTCTCCTGTGTGGTGTAGTATATAGAGGATCTGTCAGCTCTCCTGTGTGGTGTAGTATATAGAGGATCTGTCAGCTCCCCTGTGTGGTGTAGTATATAGAGGATCTGTCAGCTCCGCTGTGTGGTGTAGTATATAGAGGATGTGTCAGCTCTCCTGGGGGTGTAGTATATAGAGGATCTGTCAGCTCTACTGTGTGGTGTAGTATATAGAGGATCTGTCTGTTCTCCTGTGTGGTGTAGTATATAGAGGATGTGTCAGCTCTCCTGTGTGGTGTAGTATATAGAGGATCTGTCAGCTCTCCAGTGTGGTGTAGTATATACAGGATCTGTCAGCTCTCCTGTGTGGTGTAGTATATAGAGGATGTGTCAGCTCTCCTGTGTGGTGTAGTATATAGAGGATATGTCAGCTCTCCTGTGTGGTTTAGTATATAGAGTTTCTGTCAGCTCTCCTGTGTGTTGTAGTATATAGAGGATCTGTCAGCTCTCCTGTGTGGTGTAGTATATAGAGGATCTGTCAGCTCTCATGTGTGGTGTAGTATATAGAGGATCTGTCAGCTCTCCTGTGTGGTGTAGTATATAGAGGATGTGTCAGCTCTCCTGTGTGGTGTAGTATATAGAGGATCTGTCAGCTCTCCTGTGTGGTGTAGTATATAGAGGATCTGTCAGCTCTCCTGTGTGGTGTAGTATATAGAGGATCTGTCAGCTCTCCTGTGTGGTGTAGTATATAGAGGATGTGTCAGCTCTCCTGTGTGTTGTAGAATATAGAGGATGTTTCAGCTCTCTCCTGTGTGCCTGTGTGGTGTAGTATAAAGAGGATGTGTCAGCTCTCCTGTGTGGTGTAGTATATAGAGGATGTGTCAGCTCTCCTGTGTGGTGTAGTATATAGAGGATCTGTCAGCTCTCCAGTGTGGTGTAGTATTTACAGGATCTGTCAGCTCTCCTGTGTGGTGTAGTATATAGAGGATGTGTCAGCTCTCCTGTGTGGTGTAGTATATAGAGGACATGTCAGCTCTCCTGTGTGTTGTAGTATATAGAGGATCTGTCAGCTCTCCTGTGTGGTGTAGTATATAGAGGATCTGTCAGCTCTCCTGTGTAGTGTAATATATAGAGGATGTGTCAGCTCTCCTGTGTGGTGTAGTATAAAGAGGGTCTGTCAGCTCTCCTGTGTGGTGTAGTATATAGAGGATCTGTCAGCTCTCCTGTGTGGTGTAGTATATGGAGGATCTGTCAGCTCTCCTGTGTAGTGTAATATATAGAGGATGTGTCAGCTCTCCTGTGTGGTGTAGTATATAGAGGATCTGTCAGCTCTCCTGTGTAGTGTAATATATAGAGGATGTGTCAGCTCTCCTGTGTGGTGTAGTATATAGAGGATGTGTCACCTCTCCTGTGGTGTAGTATATAGAGCATCTGTCTGCTCTCCTGTGTTGTAGTATATAGAGGATCTGTCAGCTCTCCTGTGTTGTGTAGCATATAGAGGATCTGTCAGCTCTCCTGTGTGGTGTAGTATATAGAGGATCTGTCAGCTCTCCTGTGTGGTGCAGTATATAGAGGATGTGTCGACTCTCCTGGGGGTGTAGTATATAGAGGATCTGTCAGCTCTACTGTGTGGTGTAGTATATAGAGGATCTCTCAGCTCTCCTGTGTGGTGTAGTATATAGAGGATCTGTTGGCTCTCCTGTGTGGTGTAGTATATAGAGGATCTGTCTGTTCTCCTGTGTGGTGCAGTATATAGAGGATGTGTCAGCTCTCCCATGTGGTGTAGTATATATAGGATCTGTCAGCTCTCCTGTGTGGTGTAGTATATAGAGGATCTGTCAGCTCTCCTGTGTGGTGTAGTATATAGAGGATCTGTCAGCTCTCCTGTGTAGTGTAATATATAGAGGATGTGTCAGCTCTCCTGTGTGGTGTAGTATATAGAGGATCTGTCAGCTCTCCTGTGTAGTGTAATATATAGAGGATGTGTCAGCTCTCCTGTGTGGTGTAGTATATAGAGGATCTGTCAGCTCTCCTGTGTGGTGTAGTATATAGAGGATCTGTCAGCTCTCCTGTGTGGTGTAGCACATAGAGGTTCTGTCAACTCTCCTGTGTGGTGTAGTATATAGAGGATCTTTCAGCTCTCCTGTGTGGTGTAGTATATAGAGGATGTGTCGGCTCTCCTGTGTGGTGTAGTATATAGAGGATCTGTCAGCTCTGCTGTGTGGTGTAGTATATAGAGGATGTGTCAGCTCTCCTGTGTGGTGTAGTATATAGAGGATCTGTCAGCTCTCCTGTGTGGTATAGTGTATAGAGAATGTGTCAGCTCTCCTGTGTGGTGTAGTATATAGAGGATCTGTCAGCTCTCCTGTGTGGTGTAGTATATAGAGGATCTGTCAGCTCTCCTGTGTGGTGTAGTATATAGAGGATCTGTCAGCTCTCCTGTGTGGTGTAGCACATAGAGGTTCTGTCAGCTCTCCTGTGTGGTGTAGTATATAGAGGATCTGTCAGGTGTCCTGTGTGGTGTAGTATATAGAGGTTGTGTCGGCTCTCCTGTGTGGTGTAGTATATAGAGGATCTGTCAGCTCTGCTGTGTGGTGTAGTATATAGAGGATGTGTCAGCTCTCCTGTGTGGTGTAGTATATAGAGGATCTGTCAGCTCTCCTGTGTGGTATAGTGTATAGAGAATGTGTCAGCTCTCCTGTGTGGTGTAGTATATAGAGGATCTGTCAGCTCTCCTGTGTGGTGTAGTATATAGAGGATCTATCAGCTCTCCTGTGTGGTGTAGTATATAGAGGATGTGTCAGCTCTCCTGTGTGGTGTAGTATATAGAGGATGTGTCAGCTCTCCTGTGTGGTGTACTATATAGAGGATGTGTCAGCTCTCCTGTGAGGTGTAGTATATAGAGGATGTGTCAGCTCTCCTGTGTGGTGTAGTATATAGAGGATGTGTCAGCTCTCCTGTGTGGTGTAGTATATAGAGGATGTGTCACCTCTCCTGTGTGGTGTAGTATATAGAGGATGTGTCAGCTCTCCTGTGTGGTGTAGTATATAGAGGATCTGTCAGCTCTCCTGTGTGGTGTAGTATATAGAGGATGTGTCAGCTCTCCTGTGTGGTGTAATATATAGAGGATCTGTCAGCTCTTCTGTGTGGTGTAGTATACAGAGGATGTGTCAGCTCTCCTGTGTGGTGTAGTATATAGAGGATGTGTCAGCTCTCCTGTGTGGTGTAGTATATAGAAGATCTGTCAGCTCTCCTGTGTGGTGTAGTATATAGAGGATGTGTCAGCTCTCCTGTGTGGTGTAGTATATAGAGGATGTGTCAGCTCTCCTGTGTGGTGTAGTATATAGAGGATGTGTCAGCTCTCCTGTGTGGTGTAGTATATAGAGGATCTGTCAGCTATCCTGTGTGGTGTAATATATAGAGGATCTGTCAGCTCTTCTGTGTGGTGTAGTATATAGAGGATCTGTCAGCTATCCTGTGTGGTGTAGTATATAGAGGATCTGTCAGTTCTCCTGTGTGGTGTAGTGTATAGAGGATCTGTCAGCTCTCCTGTGTGGTGCAGTATATAGAGGATGTGTCAGCTCTCCAGTGTGGTGTAGTATATAGAGGATCTGTCAGCTCTCCTGTGTGGTGTAGTATATAGAGGATTTGTCAGCTCTCCTGTGTGGTGTAGTATATAGAGGATCTGTCAGCTCTCCTGTGTGGTGTAGTATATAGAGGATCTGTCAGCTCTCCTGTGTGGTGTAGTGTATAGAGGATCTATCGGCTTTCCTGTGTGGTGTAGTATATAGAGGATCTGTCGGCTCTCCTGTGTGGTGTAGTATATAGAGGATCTGTCAGCTCTCCTGTGTGGTGTAGTATATAGAGGATATACCAGCTCTCCTGTGTGGTGTAGTATATAGAGGATGTGTTAGCTCTCCTGTGTGGTGTAGTATATAGAGGATCTGTCAGCTCTCCTGTGTGGTGTAGTATATAGAGGATCTGTCAGCTCTCCTGTGTGGTGTAGTATATAGAGGATGTGTCAGCTCTCCTGTGTGTTGTAGTATATAGAGGATGTTTCAGCTCTCTCCTGTGTGGTGTAGTATAAAGAGGATGTGTCAGCTCTCCTGTGTGGTGTAGTATATAGAGGATGTGTCAGCTCCGCTGTGTGGTGTAGTATATAGAGGATGTGTCAGCTCTCCTGGGGGTGTAGTATATAGAGGATCTGTCAGCTCTACTGTGTGGTGTAGTATATAGAGGATCTGTCAGCTCTCCTGTGTGGTGTAGTATATAGAGTATCTGTCTGTTCTCCTGTGTGGTGTAGTATATAGCGGATGTGTCAGCTCTCCTGTGTGGTGTAGTATATAGAGGATCTGTCAGCTCTCCAGTGTGGTGTAGTATATACAGGATCTGTCAGCTCTCCTGTGTGGTGTAGTATATAGAGGATGTGTCAGCTCTCCTGTGTGGTGTAGTATATAGAGGATATGTCAGCTCTCCTGTGTGGTGTAGTATATAGAGGATCTGTCAGCTCTCCTGTGTGGTGTAGTATATAGAGGATCTGTCAGATCTCCTGTGTGGTGTAGTATATAGAGGATCTGTCAGATTTCCTGTGTAGTGTAATATATAGAGGATGTGTCAGCTCTCCTGTGTGGTGTAGTATATAGAGGATGTGTCACCTCTCCTGTGGTGTAGTATATAGAGCATCTGTCAGCTCTCCTGTGGTGTAGTATATAGAGGATCTGTCAGCTCTCCTGTGTTGTGTAGCATATAGAGGATCTGTCAGCTCTCCTGTGTGGTGTAGTATATAGAGGATCTGTCAGCTCTCCTGTGTGGTGCAGTATATAGAGGATGTGTCGGCTCTCCTGGGGGTGTAGTATATAGAGGATCTGTCAGCTCTACTGTGTGGTGTAGTATATAGAGGATCTCTCATCTCTCCTGTGTGGTGTAGTATATAGAGGATCTGTCGGCTCTCCTGTGTGGTGTAGTATATAGAGGATCTGTCAGCTCTCCTGTGTGGTATAGTATATAGAGGATGTGTCAGCTCTCCTGTGTGGTGTAGTATATAGAGGATCTGTCTGTTCTCCTGTGTGGTGCAGTATATAGAGGATGTGTCAGCTCTCCTGTGTGGTGTAGTATATAGAGGATGTGTCGGCTCTCCTGTGTGGTGTAGTATATAGAGGATGTGTCAGCTCTCCTGTGTGGTGTAGTATATAGAGGATCTGTCAGCTCTCCTGTGTGGTGTAGTATATAGAGGATATACCAGCTCTCCTGTGTGGTGTAGTATATAGAGGATCAGTCAGCTCTCCTGTGTGGTGTAGTATAGAGACCATCTGTCAGCTCTCCTGTGTGGTGTAGTATATAGAGGATCTGTCAGCTCTCCTGTGTGGTGTAGTATATAGAGGATGTGTCAGCTCTCCTGTGTTTTGTAGTATATAGAGGATGTTTCAGCTCTCTCCTGTGTGGTGTAGTATATAGAGGATCTGTCAGCTCTCCTGTGTGGTGTAGTATATAGAGGATCTGTCAGCTCTCCTGTGTGGTGTAGTATATAGAGGATGTGTCAGCTCTCCTGTGTGTTGTAGTATATAGAGGATGTTTCAGCTCTCTCCTGTGTGGTGTAGTATATAGAGGATGTGTCAGCTCTCCTGTGTGGTGTAGTATATAGAGGATGTGTCAGCTCCGCTGTGTGGTGTAGTATATAGAGGATGTGTCAGCTCTCCTGGGGGTGTAGTATATAGAGGATCTGTCAGCTCTACTGTGTGGTGTAGTATATAGAGGATCTGTCTGTTCTCCTGTGTGGTGTAGTATATAGAGGATGTGTCAGCTCTCCTGTGTGGTGTAGTATATAGAGGATCTGTCAGCTCTCCAGTGTGGTGTAGTATATACAGGATCTGTCAGCTCTCCTGTGTGGTGTAGTATATAGAGGATGTGTCAGCTCTCCTGTGTGGTGTAGTATATAGAGGATATGTCAGCTCTCCTGTGTGGTTTAGTATACAGAGGATCTGTCAGCTCTCCTGTGTGTTGTAGTATATAGAGGATCTGTCAGCTCTCCTGTGTGGTGTAGTATATAGAGGATCTGTCAGCTCTCCTGTGTGGTGTAGTATATAGAGGATCTGTCAGCTCTCCTGTGTGGTGTAGTATATAGAGGATGTGTCAGCTCTCCCGTGTGTTGTAGTATATAGAGGATGTTTCAGCTCTCTCCTGTGTGGTGTAGTATAAAGAGGATGTGTCAGCTCTCCTGTGTGGTGTAGTATATAGAGGATGTGTCAGCTCTCCTGTGTGGTGTAGTATATAGAGGATCTGTCAGCTCTCCAGTGTGGTGTAGTATTTACAGGATCTGTCAGCTCTCCTGTGTGGTGTAGTATATAGAGGATGTGTCAGCTTTCCTGTGTGGTGTAGTATATAGAGGATATGTCAGCTCTCCTGTGTGGTGTAGTATATAGAGGATCTGTCAGCTCTCCTGTGTGGTGTAGTATATAGAGGATCTGTCAGCTCTCCTGTGTAGTGTAATATATAGAGGATGTGTCAGCTCTCCTGTGTGGTGTAGTATAAAGAGGGTCTGTCAGCTCTCCTGTGTGGTGTAGTATATAGAGGATCTGTCAGCTCTCCTGTGTGGTGTAGTATATAGAGGATCTGTCAGCTCTCCTGTGTAGTGTAATATATAGAGGATGTGTCAGCTCTCCTGTGTGGTGTAGTATATAGAGGATCTGTCAGCTCTCCTGTGTAGTGTAATATATAGAGGATGTGTCAGCTCTCCTGTGTGGTGTAGTATATAGAGGATGTGTCACCTCTCCTGTGGTGTAGTATATAGAGCATCTGTCTGCTCTCCTGTGGTGTAGTATATAGAGGATCTGTCAGCTCTCCTGTGTTGTGTAGCATATAGAGGATCTGTCAGCTCTCCTGTGTGGTGTAGTATATAGAGGATCTGTCAGCTCTCCTGTGTGATGCAGTATATAGAGGATGTGTCGACTCTCCTGGGGGTGTAGTATATAGAGGATCTGTCAGCTCTACTGTGTGGTGTAGTATATAGAGGATCTCTCAGCTCTCCTGTGTGGTGTAGTATATAGAGGATCTGTTGGCTCTCCTGTGTGGTGTAGTATATAGAGGATCTGTCTGTTCTCCTGTGTGGTGCAGTATATAGAGGATGTGTCAGCTCTCCTGTGTGGTGTAGTATATAGAGGATGTGTCAGCTATACCATGTGGTGTAGTATATAGAGGATCTGTCAGCTCTCCTGTGTGGTGTAGTATATAGAGGATCTGTCAGCTCTCCTGTGTGGTGTAGTATATAGAGGATCTGTCAGCTCTCCTGTGTAGTGTTATATAGAGGATGTGTCAGCTCTCCTGTGTGGTGTAGTATATAGAGGATCTGTCAGCTCTCCTGTGTGGTGTAGTATATAGAGGATCTGTCAGCTCTCCTGTGTGGTGTAGCACATAGAGGTTCTGTCAACTCTCCTGTGTGGTGTAGTATATAGAGGATCTTTCAGCTCTCCTGTGTGGTGTAGTATATAGAGGATGTGTCGGCTCTCCTGTGTGGTGTAGTATATAGAGGATCTGTCAGCTCTGCTGTGTGGTGTAGTATATAGAGGATGTGTCAGCTCTCCTGTGTGGTGTAGTATATAGAGGATCTGTCAGCTCTCCTGTGTGGTATAGTGTATAGAGAATGTGTCAGCTCTCCTGTGTGGTGTAGTATATAGAGGATCTGTCAGCTCTCCTGTGTGGTGTAGTATATAGAGGATCTGTCAGCTCTCCTGTGTGGTGTAGTATATAGAGGATCTGTCAGCTCTCCTGTGTGGTGTAGCACATAGAGGTTCTGTCATCTCTCCTGTGTGGTGTAGTATATAGAGGATCTGTCAGGTGTCCTGTGTGGTGTAGTATATAGAGGATGTGTCGGCTCTCCTGTGTGGTGTAGTATATAGAGGATCTGTCAGCTCTGCTGTGTGGTGTAGTATATAGAGGATGTGTCAGCTCTCCTGTGTGGTGTAGTATATAGAGGATCTGTCAGCTCTCCTGTGTGGTATAGTGTATAGAGAATGTGTCAGCTCTCCTGTGTGGTGTAGTATATAGAGGATCTGTCAGCTCTCCTGTGTGGTGTAGTATATAGAGGATCTATCAGCTCTCCTGTGTGGTGTAGTATATAGAGGATGTGTCAGCTCTCCTGTGTGGTGTAGTATATAGAGGATCTGTCAGCTCTCCTGTGTGGTGTAGTATATAGAGGATCTGTCAGCTCTCCTGTGTGGTGTAGTATATAGAGGATCTGTCAGCTCTCCTGTGTGGTGTAGTATATAGAGGATCTGTCAGCTCTCCTGTGTGGTGTAGTATATAGAGGATGTGTCAGCTCTCCTGTGTGGTGTAGTATATAGAGGATGTGTCAGCTCTCCTGTGTGGTGTAGTATATAGAGGATCTGTCAGCTCTCCTGTGTGGTGCAGTATAAAGAGGATGTGTCGACTCTCCTGGGGGTGTAGTATATAGAGGATCTGTCAGCTCTACTGTGTGGTGTAGTATATAGAGGATCTCTCAGCTCTCCTGTGTGGTGTAGTATATAGAGGATCTGTTGGCTCTCCTGTGTGGTGTAGTATATAGAGGATCTGTCTGTTCTCCTGTGTGGTGTAGTATATAGAGGATCTGTCAGCTCTCCTGTGTGGTGCAGTATAAAGAGGATGTGTCGACTCTCCTGGGGGTGTAGTATATAGAGGATGTGTCAGCTCTCCTGTGTGGTGTAGTATATAGAGGATGTGTCAGCTCTCCCATGTGGTGTAGTATATAGAGGATCTGTCAGCTCTCCTGTGTGGTGTAGTATATAGAGGATCTGTCAGCTCTCCTGTGTGGTGTAGTATATAGAGGATCTGTCAGCTCTCCTGTGTAGTGTAATATATAGAGGATGTGTCAGCTCTCCTGTGTGGTGTAGTATATAGAGGATCTGTCAGCTCTCCTGTGTGGTGTAGTATATAGAGGATCTGTCTTCTCTCCTGTGTGGTGTAGTATATATAGAGGATCTGTCAGCTCTCCTGTGTGGTGTAGTATCTAGAGGATCTGTCTTCTCTCCTGTGTGGTGTAGTATATATAGAGGATCTGTCAGCTCTCCTGTGTGGTGTAGTATCTAGAGGATCTGTCAGCTCTCCTGTGTGGTGTAGTATATAGAGGATCTGTCAGCTCTCCTGTGTGGTGTAGTATATAGAGGATGTGTCAGCTCTCCTGTGTGGTGTAATATATAGAGGATGTGTCAGCTCTCTTGTGTGGTGTAGTATATAGAGGATCTGTCAGCTCTCCTGTGCGGTGTAGTATATAGAGGATGTGTCAGCTCTCCTGTGTGGTGTAGTATATAGAGGATGTGTCAGCTCTCCTGTGTGATGTAGTATATAGAGGATGTGTCACCTCTCCTGTGTGGTGTAGTATATAGAGGATGTGTCAGCTCCCCTGTGTGGTGTAGTATATAGAGGATGTGTCAGCTCTCCTGTGTGGTGTAGTATATAGAGGATGTGTCAGCTCTCCTGTGTGGTGTAGTATATAGAGGATCTGTCAGCTCTCCTGTGTGGTATAGTACATAGAGGATCTGTCAGCTCTCCTGTGTGGTGTAGTATATAGAGGATCTGTCAGCTCTCCTGTGTGGTGTAGTATATAGAGGATCTGTCAGCTCTCCTGTGTGGTGTAGTATATAGAGGATCTGTCGGCTCACCTGTGTGGTGTAGTATATTGAGGATCTGTCAGCTCTCCTGTGTGGTGTAG
Source organism: Phyllobates terribilis (assembly GCF_046119375.1). Lineage (NCBI taxonomy): Eukaryota > Metazoa > Chordata > Amphibia > Anura > Dendrobatidae > Phyllobates > Phyllobates terribilis. The sequence continues at coordinate 12,166,575 of NW_027362761.1, read as the reverse complement.
TATATAGAGGATGTGTCAGCTCTCCTGTGTGGTGTAGTATATAGAGGATGCGTCAGCTCTCCTGTGTGGTGTAGTATATAGTGGCTCTGTCAGCTCTCCTGTGTGGTGTAGTATATAGAGGATGTGTCAGCTCTCCTGTGTGGTGTAGTATATAGAGGATCTGTCAGCTCTCCTGTGTGGTGTAGTATATAGAGGATGCGTCAGCTCTCCTGTGTGGTGTAGTATATAGTGGCTCTGTCAGCTCTCCTGTGTGGTGTAGTATATAGAGGATGCGTCAGCTCTCCTGTGTGGTGTAGTATATAGAGGATCTGTCAGCTCTCCTGTGTGGTGTAGTATATAGAGGATGTGTCAGCTCTCCTGTGTGGTGTAGTATATAGAGGATCTGTCAGCTCTCCTGTGTGGTGTAGTATATAGAGGATCTGTCAGCTCTCCTGTGTGGTGTAGTATATAGAGGATCTGTCGGCTCACCTGTGTGGTGTAGTATATTGAGGATCTGTCAGCTCTCCTGTGTGGTGTAGTATATAGAGGATGTGTCAGCTCTCCTGTGTGGTGTAGTATATAGAGGATGTGTCAGCTCTCCTGTGTGGTGTAGTATATAGAGGATCTGTCAGCTCTCCTGTGTGGTGTAGTATATAGAGGATGTGTCAGCTCTCCTGTGTGGTGTAGTATATAGAGGATCTGTCAGCTCTCCTGTGTGGTGTAGTATATAGAGGATGTGTCAGCTCTCCTGTGTGGTGTAGTATATAGAGGATCTGTCAGCTCTCCTGTGTGGTGTAGTATATAGAGGATCTGTCGGCTCACCTGTGTGGTGTAGTATATTGAGGATCTGTCAGCTCTCCTGTGTGGTGTAGTATATAGAGGATGTGTCAGCTCTCCTGTGTGGTGTAGTATATAGAGGATGTGTCAGCTATCCTGTGTGGTGTAGTATATAGAGGATGTGTCAGCTCTCCTGTGTGGTGTAGTATATAGAGGATGTGTCAGCTCTCCTGTGTGGTGTAGTATATAGAGGATGTGTCAGCTCTCCTGTGTGGTGTAGTATATAGAGGATGTGTCAGCTCTCCTGTGTGGTGTAGTATATAGAGGATGTGTCAGCTCTCCTGTGTGGTGTAGTATATAGAGGATGTGTCACCTCTCCTGTGTGGTGTAGTATATAGAGGATGTGTCAGCTCTCCTGTGTGGTGTAGTATATAGAGGATGTGTCAGCTCCCCTGTGTGGTGTAGTATATAGAGGATGTGTCACCTCTCCTGTGTGGTGTAGTATATAGAGGATGTGTCAGCTCTCCTGTGTGGTGTAGTATATAGAGGATGTGTCAGCTCTCCTGTGTGGTGTAGTATATAGAGGATGTGTCAGCTCTCCTGTGTGGTGTAGTATATAGAGGATGTGTCACCTCTCCTGTGTGGTGTAGTATATAGAGGATGTGTCAGCTCTGCTGTGTGGTGTAGTATATAGAGGATCTGTCAGCTCTCCTCTGTGGTGTAGTATATAGAGGATGTGTCAGCTCTGCTGTGTGGTGTAGTATATAGAGGATCTGTCAGCTCTCCTGTGTGGTGTAGTATATAGAGGATCTGTCAGCTCTCCTGTGTGGTGTAGTATATAGAGGATCTGTCAGCTCTCCTGTGTGGTGTAGTATATAGAGGATGTGTCAGCTCTCCTGTGTGGTGTAATATATAGAGGATGTGTCAGCTCTCTTGTGTGGTGTAGTATATAGAGGATCTGTCAGCTCTCCTGTGTGGTGTAATATATAGAGGATGTGTCAGCTCTCTTGTGTGGTGTAGTATATAGAGGATCTGTCAGCTCTCCTGTGCGGTGTAGTATATAGAGGATGTGTCAGCTCTCCTGTGTGGTGTAGTATATAGAGGATCTGTCAGCTCTCCTGTGTGGTGTAGTATATAGAGGATGTGTCAGCTCTCCTGTGTGGTGTAGTATATAGAGGATGTGTCAGCTCTCCTGTGTGGTGTAGTATATAGAGGATCTGTCAGCTCTCCTGTGTGGTGTAGTATATAGAGGATGTGTCAGCTCTCCTGTGTGGTGTAGTATATAGAGGATGTGTCAGCTCTCCTGTGTGGTGTAGTATATAGAGGATGTGTCAGCTCTCCTGTGTGGTGTAGTATATAGAGGATGTGTCAGCTCTCCTGTGTGGTGTAGTATATAGAGGATGTGTCACCTCTCCTGTGTGGTGTAGTATATAGAGGATGTGACAGCTCCCCTGTGTGGTGTAGTATATAGAGGATGTGTCAGCTCTCCTGTGTGGTGTAGTATATAGAGGATGTGTCAGCTCTCCTGTGTGGTGTAGTATATAGAGGATCTGTCAGCTCTCCTGTGTGGTGTAGTATATAGAGGATCTGTCGGCTCACCTGTGTGGTGTAGTATATTGAGGATCTGTCAGCTCTCCTGTGTGGTGTAGTATATAGAGGATGTGTCAGCTCTCCTGTGTGGTGTAGTATATAGAGGATGTGTCAGCTCTCCTGTGTGGTGTAGTATATAGAGGATGTGTCAGCTCTCCTGTGTGGTGTAGTATATAGAGGATCTGTCAGCTCTCCTGTGTGGTGTAGTATATAGAGGATCTGTCGGCTCACCTGTGTGGTGTAGTATATTGAGGATCTGTCAGCTCTCCTGTGTGGTGTAGTATATAGAGGATGTGTCAGCTCTCCTGTGTGGTGTAGTATATAGAGGATGTGTCAGCTATCCTGTGTGGTGTAGTATATAGAGGATGTGTCAGCTCTCCTGTGTGGTGTAGTATATAGAGGATGTGTCAGCTCTCCTGTGTGGTGTAGTATATAGAGGATGTGTCAGCTCTCCTGTGTGGTGTAGTATATAGAGGATGTGTCAGCTCTCCTGTGTGGTGTAGTATATAGAGGATGTGTCAGCTCTCCTGTGTGGTGTAGTATATAGAGGATGTGTCACCTCTCCTGTGTGGTGTAGTATATAGAGGATGTGTCAGCTCTCCTGTGTGGTGTAGTATATAGAGGATGTGTCAGCTCCCCTGTGTGGTGTAGTATATAGAGGATGTGTCACCTCTCCTGTGTGGTGTAGTATATAGAGGATGTGTCAGCTCTCCTGTGTGGTGTAGTATATAGAGGATGTGTCAGCTCTCCTGTGTGGTGTAGTATATAGAGGATGTGTCAGCTCTCCTGTGTGGTGTAGTATATAGAGGATGTGTCACCTCTCCTGTGTGGTGTAGTATATAGAGGATGTGTCAGCTCTGCTGTGTGGTGTAGTATATAGAGGATCTGTCAGCTCTCCTCTGTGGTGTAGTATATAGAGGATGTGTCAGCTCTGCTGTGTGGTGTAGTATATAGAGGATCTGTCAGCTCTCCTGTGTGGTGTAGTATATAGAGGATCTGTCAGCTCTCCTGTGTGGTGTAGTATATAGAGGATGTGTCAGCTCTCCTGTGTGGTGTAGTATATAGAGGATCTGTCAGCTCTCCTGTGTGGTGTAGTATATAGAGGATATGTCAGCTCTGCTGTGTGGTGTAGTATATAGAGGATCTGTCAGCTCTCCTCTGTGGTGTAGTATATAGAGGATATGTCAGCTCTCCTGTGTGGTGTAGTATATAGAGGATGTGTCAGCTCTCCTGTGTGGTGTAGTATATAGAGGATGTGTCAGCTCTCCTGTGTGGTGTGGTATATAGAGGATCTGTCAGCTCTCCTGTGTGGTGCAGTATATAGAGGATCTGTCAGCTCTCCTGTGTGGTGTAGTTTATAGAGGATCTGTCAGCTCTCCTGTGTGGTGTAATATATAGAGGATCTGTCAGCTCTCCTGTGTGGTGTAGTATATAGAGGATGTGTCAGGTCTCCTGTGTGGTGTAGTATATAGAGGATCTGTCAGCTCTCCTGTGTGGTGTAGTTTATAGAGGATTTGTCAGCTCTCCTGTGTGGTGTAATATATAGAGGATGTGTCTGCTCTCCTGTGTGGTGTAGTATATAGAGGATGTGTCTGCTCTCCTGTGTGGTGTAGTATATAGAGGATCTGTCAGCTCTCCTGTGTGGTGTAGTTTATAGAGGATCTGTCAGCTCTCCTGTGTGGTGTAATATATAGAGGATCTGTCAGTTCTCCTGTGTGGTGTAGGATATAGAGGATGTGTCAGCTCTCCTGTGTGGTGTAGTATATAGAGGATCTGTCAGCTCTCCTGTGTGGTGTAGTATATAGAGGATGTGTCTGCTCTCCTGTGTGGTGTAGTATATAGAGGATCTGTCAGCTGTCCTGTGTGGTGTAGTTTATAGAGGATCTGTCAGCTCTCCTGTGTGGTGTAGTATATAGAGGATCTGTCAGCTCTCCTGTGTGGTGTAGTTTATAGAGGATCTGTCAGCTCTCCTGTGTGGTGTAATATATAGAGGATCTGTCAGTTCTCCTGTGTGGTGTAGGATATAGAGGATGTGTCAGCTCTCCTGTGTGGTGTAGTATATAGAGGATCTGTCAGCTCTCCTGTGTGGTGTAGTATATAGAGGATGTGTCTGCTCTCCTGTGTGGTGTAGTATATAGAGGATCTGTCAGCTCTCCTGTGTGGTGTAGTTTATAGAGGATCTCTCAGCTCTCCTGTGTGGTGTAGTATATAGAGGATCTGTCAGCTCTCCTGTGTGGTGTAGTATATAGAGGATGTGTCTGCTCTCCTGTGTGGTGTAGTATATAGAGGATCTGTCAGCTCTCCTGTGTGGTGTAGTTTATAGAGGATCTGTCAGCTCTCCTGTGTGGTGTAATATATAGAGGATCTGTCAGTTCTCCTGTGTGGTGTAGGATATAGAGGATGTGTCAGCTCTCCTGTGTGGTGTAGTATATAGAGGATCTGTCAGCTCTCCTGTGTGGTGTAGTATATAGAGGATCTGTCCTGTGTGGTGTAGTATATAGAGGATCTGTCAGCTCTCCTGTGTGGTGTAGTATATAGAGGATGTGTCAGCTCTCCTGTGTGGTGTAGTATATAGAGGATCTGTCACCTCTCCCGTGTGGTGTAGTCAGGGGTGGATTAAGAGTAGCAAGGGCCCCGGGCAGTTTAGAAGGCGCGGCCCCCCCCGACTGATTTATCACGTGACATGTCACATGATCCCCTGTGATAGATCATGTGATAGTTCACAGGAAATTAATTTGGCACAATATTAATTGTGCCGCCCCATCTGAGAGCTGCACAATATTGGGGCAGTACCCTGATTCGAGCGATGTGTCACTTTTTCAGCTGCTTGTTGTCATTTTGAGAAAATCACCGTTTTATCTGCTGCAGATCTAGCAGCTCTCTGAATGCTGCGCTCTGTATAGCCCCACCCACACCACTGATTGGCAGCTTTCTGCCCATGCTCAGTGCACACAGAAATCTACTGATCAGTGATGGGGGTGGGGTCCTACAGAACTTACTAGTCAATTACTTCCAGACAAATCAATGATTTTATCAAAACAACACTAAGCAGCCCAGTAAGTGACACATTACTGGAATCAGTGCCTCTAACCCTACATTATGCTGCTCTCAGATTAGGTGGCAAAAACCTGATGACAGATTCCCTTTAAAGGAGCTGTAAACACAAAAAAGTTTGTATTAAAAAAATACAAGCCATTTGTGAAATTAACTTTTTTTCATTGTTAATTCACATTAGACTGTATCTTCAAAACTTTTGTCAGCAGGTCTTATTACAGACTCTGAATAGGGCAGCTCTCTCCCTCTCCCTCAGCAGAAAGTCACAGCATGGTTAAAAAACGGGATCTTTTATGATTTTCTCATAATAAATAAAAAAGGACATGCAAGCCCTCCAAACTATTTTCTGTTTCTCTATAGAGGAGGTCCTAAATCTTTCTTGTCAAAAAGGCAAAGCATTTACTATGAACTCGCCTAAAAAAATATACACTTGGAGAGTAATATCATCATCTGCATGTAAATATTCCTTGACTCTAAGGGCTCGCTCACACTGTCGTATAACACGGCCGAATGCTATGTGATGTTTTATCGGATAGGACTCGGCCCTATGTTATACTATGGGACAGTGCAGATCTGCTATTATTGGCATGAGAAAATAATCTCATTCGATATTCGGACCATGTGCACCCATACAAGTCTATGGGTGCACGTAAAACATTGGACTGCACTCGGATGTCATCCAAGTGCAGTCCGATGAACACTCACAGAGACTATGGAGAAATTAAGTTCTCCATCTTCTCCATATCTGTGCTGCGAGAGAATCGGATCACACTCAGTTGAAGCTCTGACAGTTTGAGCCGAGTGTCATTAGCATAATTGGCCCTATTCTCTTGCATGAGAGAATATATGGCTTAGTGAGTGGACCCTAAAACTGAATAGTAGTGACGGACAGGCACTTCACAAGCGGGATCCATGTAGCTCTCAGATGTCATGTAGGTAGGGCTTCATTCCATGGGGTAGGGCTTAATTTCAAGGTATATAAAAAAATGGACTTCAAATAAAAATTAAATGAACACAAAAAGCACTAATTGAATTATTTTTTTCGTATTTATGTTTGCAGCCCCTTTAAAAACCCTTTGAGGACCAAGGCACATATATGTCCCATAGTTTTAAACTGGAAAAAAATTTGATTGAATAAAATTTAAGGTCCTCGAAGGTTTAAGTAGGTCATAAATTCATATGAATACTTGCTCATACAATTGCACATGCCAAAAGATGAAGAAGAACAGAATCAAAAATATGACATTAAGTGGAGCACTTACAGGTATTCAAGGTGAAAGAGACCAGCAAAGGCATCGTCTCGAATGACAGTAAATGAGTTAGAATTCAGCAAGCTGAAAATGAAGACAGCAGGTTAGAAGCGAACCAGACTTTATGGTGCTCAGAATTAGTCAAGCAGAATTTATTGACTGCTCTTGCAAAGCACTGAGACTCCCGCTGTGTATAGATGGCGCCGTGCGGCCTCCTGCTGTGTATAGATGGTGCCGTGCGGCCTCCCGCTGTGTATAGATGGCGCCGTGCGGCCTCCCGCTGTGTATAGATGGCGCCGTGCGGCCTCCAGCTGTGTATAGATGGCGCCGTGCGGCCTCCCGCTGTGTATAGATGGCTACCTGCGGCCTCCCGCTGTGTATAGATGGCTACGTGCAGCCTCCCGCTGTGTATAGATGGCACCGTATAGATGGCTATGTGCGGCCTCCTGCTGAGTATACGTGTATAGATGGCTACGTGCGGCCTCCTGTTGAGTATAGATGCCGCACGGCGCTCCCCCCAGAGACAGCAGGAGGCCGCACAGCGCCATCTATACTCAGTGGGAGGCCGCACGTAGCCATCTATACACAACAGGAGGCCGCACGGCGACATCTATACTCAGGGGGGGGCCGCACGTAGCCATCTATACACAGCGGGAGGCGCACGTAGCCATCTATACACAGCGGGGGGCCGCACGGCACCGTCTATACACAGCGGGGGGCCGCACGTAGCCATCTATACACAGCGGGGGGCCGCACGTAGCCATCTATACACAGCGGGGGGCCGCACGTAGCCATCTATACACAGCGGGGGCCGCACGGCGCCCCCTCAGAGACATCAGGAGGCCGCACGGCGCCAACTATACACAGCAGGAGGCCGCATGCAGTCATGCACACACACAAACATATACAGACACGCATAAACACATTTGAAACACAAAAATACATACAAACAGACATCACACAATGACATCTGCCCACACACACACACAAACACACACACATACACAGATAGACATCACACACACACACACACATCTGTGTGTGTATGTATAGTGTGTGTGTGTGTGTATGTATGTGTGTATGTATAGTGTGTGTGTGTGTGTGTGTGTGTGTATAATTTGTGTGTGTGTATTTTTTTAAGTTAAAAACAAGTAAAATGCATGTGGCATCAATATCAAGACTCCAGATATAAGGGCCTATTCACACTGAATTTTGCAATGCATTCATCTCCTCTTTCCAGGCTTCTATCTAAATCCCTGAAAAATGGCATTCAGATGGGCCTTGACATAGCCATTGATTTGAACAAAGGCAAATCGAGGCTAAAGTCTGAATCTTTAGGCTCCATTTGCTCTGCTTTCAGATGTCTAATTTCAGACAGCACAGTCCTGAATTTCAGGGATTCAGTTGTAAGCCTTGTGTAAAGACCTGAGTGCAGCGCTGGATGTAGTGTGAATAGGTCCTTACATCCTACACCACCTCAGGATATTGTTGTTATGGAGTATTGCCCCTGGGTGGCCGCAGTTATGACCACCACCAGGGCTCGCGGTCACCCACCCTAGCTTTGATATTCTGGGGAGCTGGTATAATGAATATCTGAGAAGAGCCCTAGAGAAGCAAGAACATTGGACAACCAAGAGGTGGTGGCCTCAAGTCAGGTGTAGTGTTCAACAGGGCAAGACTTTCTAACCTGCCCACACACACACACACACACACACACACATCTGCCCACACACACACACACACACACCTGCCCACACACACCTGCCCACACACACACACCTGCCCACACACCTGCCCCCACACACACCTGTCCACACACACACCTGCCCACACAGACACACACACACACATCTGCCCACACACACACACCTGCCCACACGCTCACACCTGCCCACACACACACACACCTGCCCACACACACACACCTGCCCACACAGACACACCTGCCCACACAGACACACACACACCTGCCCACACACACACCTACACACCTGCCCACACACACACACCTGCCCACACAGACACACACACACCTGCCCACACACACACCTGCCCACACACACACACCTGCCCACACAGACACACACACACCTGCCCACACAGACACACACACCTGCCCACACAGACACACACACACACCTGCCCACACACACACCTGCCCACACACACACACACCTGCCCCCACACACACCTGCCCACACACACACCTGCCCACACAGACACACACATCTGCCCACACACACACCTGCCCACAGACACACCTGCCCACACACACACCTGCCCACACACACACCTGCCCACACCTGCCCACACACACACAAACCTGCCCACACAGACACACACACACCTGCCCACACACACACACCTGCCCACACAGACACACACACCTTCCCACACACACACTTGCCCCCACACACACCTGCCCACACACACACCTGCCCACACAGACACACACATCTGCCCACACACACACCTGCCCACAGACACACCTGCCCACACACACACCTGCCCACACACACACCTGCCCACACACACACACACACCTGCCCACACAGACACGCACACACCTGCCCACACACACACACCTGCCCACACAGACACACACACACCTGCCCCCACACACACACCAGCCCACACACACACACGCACACACACCAGCCCACACAGACATCTGCCCACACACACACCTGCCCACACAGACATCTGCCCACACACACACCTGCCCACAGACACATCTGCCCACACACACACATCTGCCCACACACACACATCTGCCCACACACACATCTGCCCACACACACACACTCACCATCCCCCGGCTCCATTCCTCCTGCCTGCTCTCTCTCCTCTCCGGTGGTAAGTAGCAGTACAGGCCGGGCCCGCACTGCGTGACGTCACAGCTAGGAGACACGGCCGCGCACAGGGCGGTGTCTCCTAGCAGTGACGCGGCCGGGCCAGCACAGGGAAGTTAACTGCTGCAGTGCTGGCCCGGCCGATGAAGAAGTAGCGGCGGCCGCTGCTGGGGGAGCGGTCCGGGGCCCCCCCTCCCACCACTGCTACCGGTATGTGCCGCGGCGGCCCGCACATATAATGAGGGCAATCCGGCATTAGACACCCCGCCCTGAGCCGCGGGCCCCCTGCCCGGATTGCCCTCATTATAATCCGCCTATGGTTAGCACTTCTCTTTCTGAAAGCATTCTTTACTCTACAGCATTTTTTCCAACTAAAACTTTTGCACTGTGCCGTAGATAAAAATATTTTTATTTATATACACAAACATACATATTGAGGCAACTAAAGATGGCACCCCACCACCTTACTACTTTAGATCTAACCTATAATATAAGGGACAATAAAAGGGTTGGTCCATCTCAGATATTTAAAGAGATTTCTAGCTTTGGAAAACTCCTGTTCCCCCTCTGCAATTTTTTTTTTTTTAAAGAAACTGTGCTTTACTCATCCTCACTGGGTCCGGTACTGAGTCTCCGCTGCGCCTTTTAGCGTGTCATTATCAGTAGTGCTGCCATCACAGCCAGTAGCGGCACAATACGCTCAGGGCCAAGCACTATTGACGTGACGTCAGAGCTGCAGGCAATAACAGACACTTGGAGCAGCGGCGGAGACTCAGTGCTGGACCAGGGGCTGGCGAGTAAAGCGCTTTTTTTTTTTTTTAAACAAACTGCAGCCAAAAGAAAAGGGAGTTTCCAAAACTGGAAAATCCCTTTAAGGTATATCCATAGTATATCCCATTGGGACAACACCTTTTAAAGGGCTTATTCAAAGAACTTCAGCATTGCTTACCAACGCCCTGGAAGTGAGCGGTGCTGCTGACTTTATGACCTGTGTGTTCAGATATTGGGCACATGTCCTATTCTAATGAACCGGACGGGTGCACGATACCTGCCCATCATGCTAGTGTGGCACCCCAGGGGTCTGGTTTCCACAGTAACAAGCAATGTTATGTCTGAGAGCAGGTGGGAGGTCTCTTGGTCAGGGATCCTGTGCATGCCACACCTCCTGCCCAGTCCTGGGAGGGGAAGAACTTCCCCTATATAAACCTAGGGCTGAGGCAGGGTTAGTGAGTAGAGAAGAAGTAGAGACAGAGAAGCAGATATAGGAAAAGAACATCAGGAGCTCTGTGGGAGCAGTACTACAAGGAGTCAGGGGCTGGCAGCTGCAGAGCTCGCCCTGACTGGAAAGTTATCACCGGACCCGGAGTCCGAGGCTGTGGGGACTAACTCCTATCCAGCAGCAGAAACGGACCGGCAGGGGATTGCAGGTCCTCTGGCCCAGAAACCCGAAGGCACGGTCACACGCGTGGGACCAGCACCGCCGTCGTGGAGCGGAAGCTACTAGAAGGCCCCGAGTCACCGGCCATACGGGTGAGCACCACACGGTACACTCAGGGACGTGGGCTACTTATACCCGCCTCTAGCAAGGTAGCCGGAAGAGTATCGTTAGTTTGGGAGGCCTACAACTCCGCCTGGCCAGTGGAGATCCCATCTGCTCAAGGACTGACCAGGCCCCAATCACTAGCCAGTACTCCGGGAGGGTCTATCTTTGTCACCAGTAAAGACCCTGAACTACACCGTACCGTCTCCGAGTGGTTCCTGCTACCCCCATCATCCACGTCGGCTGCCCTGAGGCCATACCCCTCCCGTTGGGGGTTATACTATCACGCTGCACAATCCTACCACTGGCCTCAGCGGTCTGCCCTGCAGCGGCAGCTCCTTAGCTGTACTCAACGGGTGGCGTAGTCGTCCAACATCTACCGCTAATACAGCGCCACTTAGTCTGACTCCCTGGGCACGGACTGGATCACCGCCACGAGACTACAACCCTCAAGAGATCCGGCTCCGGGTAAGCTCCCGCGTGCGCAACACAGCGCGACACAGGCCCAGGGGCGCGTCAACTTTTGGCGTAGTCGGCAGGATTCCGTGCCCGCAACCACCGGGTACTGCGTGCCTGGAAAAAAAAAAAAAAGAGACTTTTAAACTTACCATTGGTGAAGATTCCCGCCATCCGGCGCCATCTTCAGCCTTCTTCCCGCCATCGGTGAAGATTCCCGCCATCCGGCGCCATTTTCAGCCTTCTTCCCGCCTTCCGTGGAGTTTTCCCGCCGTTGGACGCCATCTTGAAGACGCCGCGTGGGAAGAAGAGGGGCGTGGACTCCGAAAGCGCGCGAGAACTGAAGCCCCGCCTCACGTCCGGACGTTGCGTAAGGTCCTGGAAGGAGCCCAGCAGACGCCGACGTGACAGGAGCGCGACGGAAGGTCCTCAACCCTGACGATCCACTGCGGAGCCGCGGCCTACGGAAGAGGATCATCGCAAGGTAGGCCACGGTCCACTAGGGGGGAGAAGGATGTCGGATACGGAGGAGAGCTTCACCGCTTCAACCCCCGCCAGCGCCACCGCTGTTGCGGTCATGCCTTTCACCATGCCCTATATCCCGGGGGCAGCCTGGCTACCCCAGTACTCAGGGGAGTCACATACCCTGCATGACTTTAGAGAAAAGCTGGATAGCCTCTTCCAGGTGTACCCCCTCACAGAGGAGCAAAAAGTGAGCATCCTGGTGGCCCAATTAACCGGGGCAGCCCAAAGGGAGGTAAAGTCCTGGCCACCTGGGGGGAGGACTGTCGCAGGGATACTAACCCGGCTGAGGGACACCTTTGATACCCGCACCTCAGCCGAGATCAAGCTTAGATTCTACGGGTGCAAACAGCGGGCACATGAGAGTATAAGGGACTATGCCCTGAACCTACAAGAGGCCCTGAGAGCCATTAAGCAGACCGACCCTGACGGCGTGGGAGACGAGGACAGGCTGTTGACTGAACAATTTATAGAGGGTTTATATTGCAATGCCCACCGAACCCAGTTGCGGGCAATGGCCTTACAGGACCCTCATCTGGGATTTGCACAGTTCAAGGACAGAGCCATCCGGGTGCTTCGAGAACCGGCACCAGGTGGCGTTGTGACCCCCAGACGCCCCACTGCCACTTACCACCAGGAGGCGGCGCCCTTGTCGGCAGGGCCTGTGGGGGCTGATGCGCAGGCTTTGAACAATGACCCGGTTCCAGACCTGCACCATCAGGTCCAAGAGCTAGCTAAAAGCGTTGCTGCGCTAACCCGAACTGTGCAGTCTTTACAGGTTTCCACTCCAGGGAAAATCCAGCTGGCATCCGGACCGGAGGACATCCCGTGGCGTCGACCAAGGAGGACCCCACCGGCCAGAGGAAGACCCAGCGACCGATACAACGAGGACGGACGACCCATCTGCCGCCGCTGCAATCAACCCGGACATATGGCAAGGTACTGTCCTTTAAACTGGCACAACCTGGGGTAGAGGGCCAACCCCCAGGAAAAAGATCACCAGGCCCATCGAACTGGCGCGACAAATATGTGGGAGGACGTCCAGTCTTACCCGTGGTACTGGATGGCATTCCTATGAGTGCCCTACTGGACACCGGGTCACAGGTCACCACCATCCCGTACGTGCTCTTCAAGCAGTACTGGAATGACTCGGATATCACCCGCTACCCTGACGACGACTTGAGTATCATCGACAGCAATGGTCAGCCCGTGCCACAGATTGGATTTAAAGAGGTGACCATTAAAATCGGTAGAGTCGAACTGGCAGCACAGGGACTGATCATTGTAGACATTGACAAACACGAGAGTCACCCAAAGATAACTCTAGGAACTAATGTAATTGAAAATTGTCTTGCAGAGGTGATTTTCCTTTTACAGCAGGTTGCCAAGAACGCCAGCTCCGGCCAGCAGCGAGTGCTCCAGAAAGAGATCCGGGCACTGATGCGACGGCAACAGCTAGAACTCTCCGGTGGTGAGATTGGTAGCGTGTGAATGTGTGACCCTTTCCCTATTGCCATGCCCCCGAAAAGTGAAATGATGATTTGGTGCCGGGCAGCTATTGGTCTGAGAGGTAGAGATTACCAGGCAATGGTAGAACCAGTGTACTCAGACAGTAGGCCCACCATTTTGACAGCACGGGGGGTGGTCAATGTACGCCATGGGAGGGTGCCCGTTCGCATAATAAATATCGGGAAGAGGGAAGTGTACCTGCCCCGGTATGCCACGCTAGCCAAATTGTATACCATCAATCAAGATTCCATACAGTCCGTAGAACCCTTGCCTCCATCTTCCCCGGAGGAAGGTAACGGCTCTCAGAAAACAATGGAGGACTGGTGTCAGCAACTACATTTGGGTACTGACTCCACTCCCTCACACCAGAAACAGGGAGTCTATCGGGTGGTTCAAGAGTACGAGAGAGTGTTTAGTAAACACCCGTTAGACTTCGGGCGAGTCAAGGGGGTAGAACACCACATCCCCACGGGAGACCATCCTCCCATAAAAGAGAGGTATCGACCCGTACCCCCTGCACACTACCAACACGCCAAGGGGATGCTTAGAGACATGAAGGAGGCTGGGGTGATCAGGGATAGCTGTAGCCCCTGGGCAGCTCCACTAGTCTTAGTCAAAAAGAAAGACAACACCATGAGGATGTGTGTAGATTACCGGAGAATCAACCGTATCACACACAAGGATGCGTACCCCTTACCAAGGATAGAGGAGTCTTTGGCTGCTTTAAGATCTGCTAACTTCTTCTCTACCTTGGATCTCACTAGTGGGTACTGGCAGGTTCCTGTAGCAGAGGCGGACCGGGAGAAGACCGCATTCACCACCCCGATGGGACTTAGCGAGTTTACCTGCATGCCGTTCGGACTCTGCAACGCACCAGGAACCTTCCAACGATTAATGGAGTGCTGTCTGGGCCACAGAAACTTCGAGACGGTCCTGCTGTACCTGGACGATGTCATCGTATATTCCAAGACGTATGAGGACCACCTGAAACACCTGGCGGAAGTGTTCGAAGCTCTGGCAAGCTACGGCCTAAAGGTGAAACCCTCCAAGTGTCACCTCCTGAAACCAAAGGTGCAGTACCTGGGACACGTGGTGAGCGCTGATGGAGTGGCTCCCGACCCTGATAAGATCACCGCAATTAAGGAATGGCCAAGTCCCCCCAGTGTAAAGGAAGTGCGGCAGTTCCTCGGGTTGGTAGGCTATTACCGCAGATTCATCCCCGGTTTCACCAAAAAGGCAGCTCCTATGCAGGACCTCCTGATAGGCCAGTCCCGGAAGGCCAAGAACCAGAAGCCGCCCTTCAAATGGGAGAAGTTAGAAGAAGAGTCCTTCCGCCAGCTGAAGATGGCCCTCACGGGGGATGAAATCCTGGCGTACCCTGATTACAGCCAGCCCTTTATCCTCTACACCGACGCAAGTAACATCGGGCTAGGAGCCGTACTGTCCCAGATCCAGCAGGGGAAAGAACGAGTAATCGCTTACGCTAGCCGAAAACTGCGACCCACCGAAAGAAACCCTGAGAATTACAGCTCATTTAAGCTAGAGTTCCTGGCAGTGGTGTGGGCAGTCACCGAACGCTTTAAGCACTACCTCGCTTCTTCCCGGTTCACCGTGTACACGGATAACAACCCGTTGACACACCTGGACACGGCAAGACTCGGTGCCCTAGAGCAGAGATGGATGGCCCGTCTGTCCAACTACGAGTTCACAATCAAATACCGGGCAGGACGCTCCAATACCAACGCGGACGCCCTGTCCAGGATGCCAAACCTACCGGACGAAGGAGAAGATCCAGAGGGACTGGAAGAAGTCGAACTCCCCGCGTTCCACCGTCATGGGACTATCCAGTATTCCCATCGGGTAAGGAGTAAGCAAGCCGCTACGTTTAACCCCTTGCCTCACTACAACTGGGAGGAAACGCAAGACAGTGACCCTTTCGTCCGGCTGGTGAAGGAGATGCTGACTCGGCCAGAGGCTCGCCTTGACCCAGACGCTCCGGAGGAAGCCAAGCAACTGTGGGCTGAGAAGAGTCGACTGTTCCTTTACAAGGGGAAGTTGTGCCGCAGAATGGTTAACTCCCGGACGCATGAACTAATCTGGCAAGTAGTGGTGCCACGGAGAGACGCAGCCATGGTGATGGAAGCATACCACGACGGGGCTGGACATTCCGGATGGAAGAAGCTGGAGTTCCTGCTGCGTGGGCGGTTCCACTGGGTAGGCATGAGGGGAACCATCGAGAGGTGGTGCAGAGACTGTGGCCCGTGCAACCTAAGAAGGAAGGACCGTGCCAGCCAGAAGACTCCCCTGCAGTCCATCGTCACCCGGCAGCCGTTGGAACTGGTAGCCTTGGATCATGTAAAACTGACCCCAAGCAGAAGTGGCTACGTCTACGCGTTAACCATTGTGGATCATTACTCCCGGTTCTTGGTTGTCGTCCCCGTTAAGGACTTAATGGCTCAAACAGCAGCTAGAGCCTTCCAGCAGCACTTCTGCCGTCCACACGGATACCCGGACCAAGTGCTGACGGACCAGGGACCTGCCTTTGAAGCGGAGATCTTCCAAGAATTCTGCAATCTGTATGGCTGCCGGAAGATAAGGACGACACCCTATCATCCGCAAACTAATGGACTTTGTGAGAAAATGAACCAGGTGGTAATGGATCTCCTGAAAATGTTGCCCCTGGAAGAACGCAGTCTGTGGCCTGAGAAGCTGCCCGATCTGGTGGACCTATACAACCACATCCCGGTAGGTTCCACCAACTGTACCCCGGCTTACCTAATGAGGGCGAGACCTGGTAAGTTACCTGTTGACCTGGAAATGGGAGTCCTGACACCCGAGGACACTTCACCGGAAACAGACTGGGACACAGAGAGGCAGCAGCAGTACCGGAAAGTACAAGAGAGCGTGGAGCGAAGTCTCTGTCTCGCTAGGGAAAGACAAGAGAAAAATTACAACCAGTATGCTCCCGCTGTTCCCCTGGTACCCGGAGAGCAGGTCTTGAAGAGGAAGAGACGGCTCCACAAGTTGGACGACCAGTGGGAGAAGGACCCGTACACCGTACTGCCCTCAAGCCACGACAACCCAAAGGTTTGTACCATCAGTAAAGACGGAGGGGAAACCACAGCCATTGTATCCCGGGATCACCTGAAGAAGTGTCCCGAACAGCTACGGAACCCAGAAGGAGAGCAAGAAGACCCTCGACCCGTAGAGGAAAGGGAAGATATGGTTAGTACTGTGCTCGGAGACTTCCCTCGATCCTGGACTCAAGTCAATGGTGCAGTTGTGGTACCCGTCCTCACGTTCCTCCAACCAGCATCCCAAGTGCCTACGGAGCAACAGGTAGAGCTGGAAGAGCAGCCGGTCCAGGAGGCAGCAGACTCCACACAAGCAGAACAGGAGGATCAACCCTCTGCTCATAGTGAGCCTGCCATACCCCTAGTGAGCCAAAGAGCCCGTAGACAGCTGCCCAGTTTATCCTTGATAGCTCCTACACCCTGTAGTTCAGGGCCAGACAGTCAGCTCCGTAGGTCCACTAGGGCCACTAGAGGCCAGTTACCCGCACGTCGGAGGATTTGAAGTGTTTAAATTGTTTTATTTGTGGTCACCTGTCTGTTACTTGTAAATAATTATGTGTTTCTAGTTATTTTTAGGAGTCCTTGGTGGATTTACCGGGAATCCTTGTACAATTGGTTGGAGCGTAACCCAGGAATGGACTAAAAGACTGTTAAGGACTCGGGGCAGGACAGACCCCTACCTGGTTACGTCTCCCTGTTTTGGTGAAATGGACACCTTTGTTTTCTTCAAAGACTGCACCCGGTTGCGGGCACGCCGTAACCATCTTTATGTGTTTTTCTTATTGTATTATTATTGTTTATACCTTGTTATGTTTTTCTAAAAATATGTTTAGTCCCGGAGTACTAAATTTCACTAGGGGGGAATGTGGCACCCCAGGGGTCTGGTTTCCACAGTAACAAGCAATGTTATGTCTGAGAGCAGGTGGGAGGTCTCTTGGTCAGGGATCCTGTGCATGCCACACCTCCTGCCCAGTCCTGGGAGGGGAAGAACTTCCCCTATATAAACCTAGGGCTGAGGCAGGGTTAGTGAGTAGAGAAGAAGTAGAGACAGAGAAGCAGATATAGGAAAAGAACATCAGGAGCTCTGTGGGAGCAGTACTACAAGGAGTCAGGGGCTGGCAGCTGCAGAGCTCGCCCTGACTGGAAAGTTATCACCGGACCCGGAGTCCGAGGCTGTGGGGACTAACTCCTATCCAGCAGCAGAAACGGACCGGCAGGGGATTGCAGGTCCTCTGGCCCAGAAACCCGAAGGCACGGTCACACGCGTGGGACCAGCACCGCCGTCGTGGAGCGGAAGCTACTAGAAGGCCCCGAGTCACCGGCCATACGGGTGAGCACCACACGGTACACTCAGGGATGTGGGCTACTTATACCCGCCTCTAGCAAGGTAGCCGGAAGAGTATCGTTAGTTTGGGAGGCCTACAACTCCGCCTGGCCAGGGGAGATCCCATCTGCTCAAGGACTGACCAGGCCCCAATCGCTAGCCAGTACTCCGGGAGGGTCTATCTTTGTCACCAGTAAAGACCCTGAACTACACCGTACCGTCTCCGAGTGGTTCCTGCTACCCCCATCATCCACGTCGGCTGCCCTGAGGCCATACCCCTCCCGTTGGGGGTTATACTATCACGCTGCACAATCCTACCACCGGCCTCAGCGGTCTGCCCTGCAGCAGCAGCTCCTTAGCTGTACTCAACGGGTGGCGTAGTCGTCCAACATCTACCGCTAATACAGCGCCACTTAGTCTGACTCCCTGGGCACGGACCGGATCACCGCCACGAGACAACAACTCTCAAGAGATCCGGCTCCGGGTAAGCTCCCGCGTGCGCAACACAGCGCGACACAGGCCCAGGGGCGCGTCACTAGCGTCTCGGTAGGTCTGCGGATCACAACGTCATCAGCACCGCTAATATCCGATGTGGAAGTGAACGGCTCTGGACAACCCCTTTAAGTGAAAGAAGAATACAACTTACCTTTGCCTGTGGGAGAGGTTGGGGTTCTTCTGGCTCAAAAAATAGATTCTCTTTAAAAAACTGTCCGTCCTGCAAGAATGGAGACAGCGGATATAATACAGGACAGGAAAGGCGACTGGTATGATGGAAGGCTCACAGGGGGAAAGTTATAAAGCTGGGGTACACGGGGTAGCGCACCATGCAACAGATTGAACTATCCTTTTAAAGGCAAAGATACAGCCTATTTCCAAGATACTACCGCAGATCTAATAATAGTAATATTCAAAAATACCTCCAATTAGAATACAGTATAGTTCTTCTGATTCACTATGTCACTTACCCTATGTGCAGGGCATTGTAGTAGCTTAGGTATCTATGGTCACGACCACTCATATAGCGACAGTTGTTAGTGGTCGTAATCATGGATACCTAAACTACTACAATGCAGTGCACATGGGGTAAGCGACATAGCTAATCAGAAGAACAATACTACAATTTTAATTGGAGGTATTTGCTAATATTATTATTACACCTACTACATAGTGGGATAGGATCTTGGAGATGGGAATACCCCTTTTTTAGGATACAGTTGATGCTTTACAGTCTTCCTAGGTGTATACTTACTAGTTTTTCAATGGTGGGAAAATAAGTTACCAATCTGTGCAACACAAAAAAAGGAAAAAAAAAGCATTGAATCGGTGATTTGCATTTGTATAATAATGTGATAGCAGAGAGGTGCGGGCACCTGTAGCAGGCGGAGAAGCTTTCCACCGCCCCGTGCAGAGGGTTTCCCTCCAGCCACAGCTCTCTCAGCTCCAGGATGTGGATCAGATCCAGCTCTTCAACTCTGCAAAGCTAAAAAAGAACATGTTCCCGTCACCAGCTACCACCAGAAAACACAGAGATTTGTTTGTTTCTCCCCTTCTTCCAAGAGCCACAAACCATTTTATTGTTCCGTCTATACGGCCTGGGTTTTTTTTTCCCAGGATGAGTATGGGCTTTCTATTCCTCCATTTTTGGGACTTGTAACTTTTTCTGTTGCTGGGGCTGGGTGAGGGTCTTTTTGTATTTTTATTCATACCATTTTGATCGATTGTTTTTTATTCCATTTTTGAGAAGTGCAGCGATCGAAAATTCAATTATTTTGATTTTAATTTTTTTAAACGGTTTACAATTTGGGTTCTTTATATTTTCATAGGATGGAGTTTTACGGATTCGATATACCAATTTTTCTTTTTATTTTTTTTTAAATTTCTTTAGTTTTTAATTGGGAAAAGCGAGACAAATGAAAATTATGGGTTTTAGTTTATTTATTTATTTTTAAATAAATTTTTACTTATTTTTGCCCTGGACTCTGCGACTGATCGCTTGTACTATACTGGGAACACAGATGTACAGAGATGGCAGGACGGGGGTCTTCAGGAGGCCACTGATTGCCACTGTTACCCACCGGTACCCCACGATCAATGGCATATACGGGGTAATCGGAAAAGACGTCACAACGGCAGCAGACCCGATCCCTGCGCAAGGAGGCGACGTACCTCGTTATAGGAGAGGTTCAGACTCTGCAGGTGCCGGGTCAGGTAGAAGAGATGAGCAAAACCAGTCAGCTTGGAGAGACGACGACAACTCAGGTCCAAAGACTGAAGCTACAAAAAAATATATAGAGAATTTCACAAGCAGCCTATGGACAGGGGGGCGCTGGTTCTTACCCCATGTATCATTAGCCCAAGAGTGACAAAAAAGATTGTGGGGGTCCCAGCGGGTTCCCCAAGGATCTCCAGTGGCATAGACAAGTGTGGATCTGCTCAGGTCACAGATGGGGCTGTAATTAATAGTATTTATTATTACCTGGGGGTAACACTCCGAGATGATCTGCAGGACGACCTCAGCGGCTGCAGCGTGGGTCAGCGAAAGCACAATGTTGTCAGAAAGCAAATCTAAGGAAAGCAAATAACATTAGTGAGGAAGGGGCACGGCGCAGGCAGAGGAGAGAAGGCGACGGGGCGCGGCCGGAGGAGAGAAGGCGACGGGGCGGCGGCAGAGGAGCGAAGGCGAGGGGGCGCCGGCAGAGGAGAGAAGGCGACGGGGCGCGGGCAGAGGAGAGAAGGCGAGGGGGCGCGGGCAGAGGAGAGAAGGCGACGGGGCGCGTGCAGAGGAGAGAAGGCGACGGGGCGCCGGCGGAGGAGAGAAGGCGACGGGGCGCCGGCGGAGGAGAGAAGGCGACGGGGCGCCGGCGGAGGAGAGAGGGCGACGGGATGCCGGCGGAGGAGAGAGGGCGTCGGGGCGCCGGCGGAGGAGAGAAGGCGACGGGGCGCCGGCGGAGGAGAGAAGGCGACGGGGCCGTGAGCAAAAAGCAAAGCAGGAAGCCAATATTTATTTGTATAAGTATACAAAATGCCGCCATATAGTGCCCACACACTACCCCTATACAGTGCCTACAGCACGCGCCACACAGTGCCCACGCACTACCGCTATACAGTGCCTACAGCACGCACCACACAGTGCCCACGCACTACCGCTATACAGTGCCTACAGCACGCGCCACACGGTGCCCACGCACTACCGCTATACAGTGCCTACAGCACGCGCCACACAGGGCCCACGCACTACCGCTATACAGTGCCTACAGCACGCGCCACACAGGGCCCACGCACTACCGCTATACAGTGCCTACAGCACGCGCCACACAGGGCCCACGCACTACCGCTATACAGTGCCTACAGCACGCGCCACACAGGGCCCACGCACTACCGCTATACAGTGCCTACAGCACGCGCCACACAGGGCCCACGCACTACCGCTATACAGTGCCTACAGCACGGGTCACACAGGGCCCACGCACTACCGCTATACAGTGCCTAAAGCACGCGCCACACAGGGCCCACGCACTACCGCTATACAGTGCCTACAGCACGCGCCACACAGGGCCCACGCACTACCGCTATACAGTGCCTACAGCACGCGCCACACAGGGCCCACGCACTACCGCTATACAGTGCCTACAGCACGCGCCACACAGGGCCCACGCACTACCGCTATACAGTGCCTACAGCACGCGCCACACAGGGCCCACGCACTACCGCTATACGGTGCCTACAGCACGCGCCACACAGGGCCCACGCACTACCGCTATACGGTGCCTACAGCACGCGCCACACAGGGCCCACGCACTACCGCTATACAGTGCCTACAGCACGCGCCACAGAGGGCCCACGCACTACCGCTATACAGTGCCTACAGCACGCGCCACAGAGGGCCCACGCACTACCGCTATACAGTGCCTACAGCACGCGCCACAGAGGGCCCACGCACTACCGCTATACAGTGCCTACAGCACGCGCCACACAGGGCCCACGCACTACCGCTATACAGTGCCTACAGCACGCGCCACACAGGGCCCACGCACTACCGCTATACGGAGCCTACAGCACGCGCCACACAGGGCCCACGCACTACCGCTATACGGAGCCTACAGCACGCGCCACACAGGGCCCACGCACTACCGCTATACGGTGCCTACAGCACGCGCCACACAGGGCCCACGCACTACCGCTATACGGTGCCTACAGCACGCGCCACACAGGGCTCACGCACTACCGCTATACGGTGCCTACAGCACGGGTCACACAGGGCCCACGCACTACCGCTATACGGTGCCTACAGCACGCGTCACACAGGGCCCACGAACTACCGCTATACGGTGCCTACAGCACGCGTCACACAGGGCCCACGCACTGCCGCTATACGGTGCCTACAGCACGCGTCACACAGGGCCCACGCACTACCGCTATACGGTGCCTACAGCACGCGGCACACAGGGCCCACGCACTACCGCTATACGGTGCCTACAGCACGCATCACACAGGGCCCACGCACTACCGCTATACGGTGCCTACAGCACGCGTCACACAGGGCCCACGCACTACCGCTATACGGTGCCTACAGCACGCGTCACACAGGGCCCACGCACTACCGCTATACGGTGCCTACAGCACGCGTCACACAGGGCCCACGCACTACCGCTATACGGTGCCTACAGCACGCGACACACAGGGCCCACGCACTACCGATATACGGTGCCTACAGCACGCGTCACACAGGGCCCACGCACTACCGCTATGCGGTGCCTACAGCACGCGTCACACAGGGCCCACGCACTACCGCTATACGGTGCCTACAGCACGCGACACACAGGGTCCACGCACTACCGCTATACGGTGCCTACAGCACGCGTCACACAGGGCCCACGCACTACCGCTATGCGGTGCCTACAGCACGCGTCACACAGGGCCCACGCACTACCGCTATACGGTGCCTACAGCACGCGTCACACAGGGCCCACGCACTACCGCTATACGGTGCCTACAGCACGCGTCACACAGGGCCCACGCACTACCGCTATGCGGTGCCTACAGCACGCGTCACACAGGGCCCACGCAGTACCGCTATACGGTGCCTACAGCACGCGTCACACAGGCCCCACGCACTACCGCTATACGGTGCCTACAGCACGCGTCACATATCTGTGTGTGTGTATGTATAGTGTGTGTGTGTGTATGTATGTGTGTATGTATAGTGTGTGTGTGTGTGTGTGTGTATAATTTGTGTGTTGTTTTTTTTTTTTAAAGTTAAAAGCAAGTAAAATGCATGTGGCATCAATATCAAGACTCCAGATATAAGGGCCTATTCACACTGAATTTTGCAATGCATTCATCTCCTCTTTCCAGGCTTCTATCTAAATCCCTGAAAAATGGCATTCAGATGGGCCTTGACATAGCCATTGATTTGAACAAAGGCAAACCGAGGCTAAAGTCTGAATCTTTAGGCTCCATTAGCTCTGCTTTCAGATGTCTAATTTCAGACAGCACAATCCTGAATTTCAGGGATTCAGTTGTAAGCCTTGTGTAAAGACCTGAATGCAGCGCTGGATGTAGTGTGAATAGGTCCTTACATCCTACACCACCTCAGGGTATTGTTGTTATGGAGTATTGCCCCTGGGTGGCCGCAGTTATGACCACCACCAGGGCTCGCGGTCACCCACCCTAGCTTTGGTATTCTGGGGAGCTGGTATAATGAATATCTGAGAAGAGCCCTAGAGAAGCAAGAACATTGGACAACCAAGAGGTGGTGGCTTCAAGTCAGGTGTAGTGTTCAACAGGGCAAGACTTTCTAACCTGCCCACACACACACACACACACACATCTGCCCACACACACACACACACACACCTGCCCACACACACACACACACCTGCCCACACAGACACACACACACACACCTGCCCACACACCCACACACCTGCCCACACACACACCTGCCCACACACACACACACACACAGACACACCTGCCCACACAGACACACACACACCTGCCCCCACACACACACATCTTCCCACACACACCTGCCCACACACACACACCTGCCCACACACACACACACACCTGCCCACACAGACACACCTGCCCACACAGACACACACACACCTGCCCACACACACGCACCTACACACCTGCCCACACATACACACCTGCCCACACAGACACACACACACCTGCCCCCACACACACACACCTGCACACACAGACACACACACAGCTGCCCACACATACACACACCTGCCCACACAGACATCGGCCCACACACACACCTGCCCATACACACACACACACACCTGCCCACACACACACCTGCCCACACAGACACACACCTGCCCACACACACACACCTGCCCACACAGACACACACACACCTGCCCACACACACACACACCTGCCCACACACACACCTGCCCACACACACCTGCCCACACAGACACACACACACACATCTGCCCACACACACACACATCTGCCCACAGACACACCTGCCCACACACACACACACCTGCCCACACAGACACACACACACCTGCCCACACACACCTGCCCACACACACACACCTGCCCACACAGACACACACACACCTGCCCACACACACACATGCCTGCCCACACACACACACACACCTGCCCACACAGACATCTGCCCACACACACACCTGCCCGCACAGACATCTGCCCACACAGACATCTGCCCACACACACACCTGCCCACACACACATCTGCCCACACACACACCTGCCCACACACACACATCTGCCCACACACACACATCTGCCCAAACACACATATCTGGCCACACACACATCTGCCCACACACACACACTCACCATCCCCCGGCTCCATTCCTCCTGCCTGCTCTCTCTCTTCTCCGGTGGTAAGTAGCAGTACAGGCCGGGCGCGCACTGCGTGACGTCACAGCTAGGAGACACGGCCGCACACAGGGCCGTGTCTCCTAGCAGTGACGCGGCCGGGCCAGCACAGGGAAGTTAACTGCTGCAGTGCTGGCCCGGCCGATGAAGAAGTAGCGGCGGCCGCTGCTGGGGGAGCGGTCCGGGGCCCCCCCTCCCGCCACTGCTACCGGTATGTGCCGCGGCGGCCCGCACATATAATGAGGGCAATCCGGCATTAGACACCCCGCCCGGAGCCGCGGGCCCCCTGCAGGCTCGGGGCCCCGGGCGGTCGCCCGGATTGCCCTCATTATAATCCGCCTATGGGTGTAGTATATAGAGTGTTAGAACTCTCCTGTTAGGTTTTTTCTAGTTTGCTGGTCACATGACCATTTTTGCCTATTTATTCCGGCTCCACCTTCCTGGCCTTGCTGGACTTCATTGTATTTTCTACTCTTGAGCTAGCTTGGTACTCTGTTACCTTTCTCTGTTAGTTTTGCTAGGTCTTCTGACCTCTATGTTCTTTGTTGTGTGTTTGTCTTTTCTGCTACAATTTCTGCTAGGAGGTGTCCAACTTTATCCCAGTCCCTAGTTCTTGTAGGGATCCGTCCCTTGCATCTATAGGTCTTCGTACAGTCTAGCCGAGGACTTTAGCGGGTCTGATCGCAGGATCAGGTTCCCCGTTACATCGTAGGGATCTAACTTAGTTCTATTGTAGGGACAGATCTCCTGTCTTTCCTTAGTGCTTGTAGCAGATCATAACAGTAAGTCCAGCCAAAAAAAAAAAAAATTCTCTAAGGAAAGACCCCCGGTTCCATCATGGTCTCGGTTCAGGATTTGGCTCAACGCTTGCAGGGACTCTCTCAGGAGGTGGTCAAGCTCCAACAACACGTGAGTAGCTGCCCTGGAGCACATTTTGTAGAGCCAAAGGTACGTCTGCCTGATCTATTTTTTGGTGAACAACAAGATTTTTTTTCCTTTAAAAATGCTTGCTTATTGTATTTTCGTTTAAGACCCAGATTCTCTGGTGATGAATCACAGCGCATAGGGTTCATCATGTCACTTTTGCGCAAAGAACCTCAGGGATGAGCTTTTTCTCTCCAACCTAGTGATCCGTGCTTTAGATCAGTGGATAGTTTTTTTTCTGCTTTGGGTTTGTTGTACGATGATCCTGATCGTGTCTCATCTGCTGAGTCTGAATTGAGACGTTTGAGGCAGGGATCAGGTAATGTGGAAAAATATTGTTCTCACTTCCGTCGGTGGTCTGCCCAGGTGGGGTGGAACGATTCAGCTTTGAAAAGTTTGTTTCTTGCGGGGCTAGGTGAAAGGGTTAAAGATTTGCTGATTGCTTATCCCACACCTGAAAACTTGCAGGAGGCTATGCAATTAGCTATACGGGTGGACAGGAGACTGGTGCAAGGGTTAATGAGAGCAAATCCTCTGCTATGTCAGCTCGGAGTCTTGAGAGGGTTTGTGCTGACAAAGGAGAGCCGATGGAGATTGGGGCGATGACACCCCGCTCTCAGGAAAAAGACCACAGGCTTTCTGAAGGCTTGTGCTTCTATTGCGGAAATTCTGGTCATTTTATTAAGAACTGTGTGCTTCGTATGAACAAAGAAAAAAAAATGGTCAGTTATGCACGTATAGCTTGTTTAAATTCTAAGGGGGTATTCCTATCTGCTACTACCGCTGCTCAGGAAGAATTAATTGAATTTCGGGTATTTGTGGATTGTGGTTCTACTCTGAATGTGATTGATGGGGGATTCTTGGAAAAACTTACATTAAAACCTAAACCTTTGTCATCCCCTATTGCTGTGGTTTCTGTTGATGGCTCTCCCTTGAAGAGTGTTACTCACAAGGTCTGTGAATTTCCCCTCACTATTAATGGTGTTCATCAAGAGAATTTGGATTTGGTAGTATTGAATAATTTGCCTTCTCCAGTAATATTGGGGTTGCCCTGGTTAAAATTGCATAATCAGGTACTGGATTGGTCTACCAATGAAATTAAGTCCTGGAGCCCTAAATGTTATGACAAGTGTTGTAACGGACGTATTGCTGCGGTGGAAAAAGGGGAATTACCTGTACCTATTCAGGATTTTTGGAGAGTTTTTTCTGAGGAGGAGTCACAAATTTTGCCTCCCCATAGAGACTATGATTGTACCATTGAATTTGTCCCTGGAGCGACTCTTCCTAAAAGTCGTTTATTTAATCTTACTATTCCTGAGAGAAAGGCTTTGGAGGAATACATACAGACAAGCTTGGCCGCCGGTCACATTAGGCCTTCCAAGTCTCCTGTGGCTGTTGGATTTTTTTTTTTGTTAAAAAAAAAGATGGCGGTTTACGTCCATGTCTGGACTTTCGTGAGATTAATAAAATTACTGTACGCAATCCTTACCCACTGCCATTGATTCCTGATTTGTTTAACCAGTTAGTGGGGGCCAAGAGGTTCTCTAAAATTGATCTCCGGGGGGAATACCATTTGTTGCGCATGAAGGAGGGTGATGAATGGAAGACTGCTTTTAACACTCCTGTGGGTCATTTTGAGAATCTAGTTATGCCTTTTGGTCTCACCAATGCTCCAGCATTTTTTCAGAACCTTATTAATGACATCCTTAGACCTTTGATCGGCAAAAATGTGGTTGTGTATTTGGATGACATTTTGATTTATTCGCCTGATCTGGAGTCTCATTGGCGGAGCGTACGTGAGGTTTTACAGTTATTAATGGACAATTCGATTTTTGCTAAGCTGGAGAAATGTGAGTTTGCTGTACAGCGAATTAGTTTTTTGGGTTACATTATCTCCAGTGAAGGTTTTGAGATGGACCCGGTTAAAGTTCAAGCTGTGCAGGAATGGCCTAGGCCTATTGGTTTGAAATCGATACAGAGGTTTTTGGGTTTCGCCAATTATTACAGAAAATTCATAAAAAAATTTTCTATTATTGTCAAACCGCTGACCGATCTCACTAGGAAAGGTGCTAATGCGGTTCAGTGGACTTCTGAGGCCATTGAAGCTTTTGTGTTTCTAAAGGAGAGGTTCAGCTCTGCTCCCATCCTTGTGCAGCCTGATGTGACTAAGCCGTTTTTGGTTGAGGTTGATGCTTCTTCTATGGGGGTTGGTGCGGTGTTGTCTCAGGAAATCAAGGATGGAGTACATCCCTGTACTTTTTTTTCAAACATTTTTTCTGAGACTGAACTTAATTACGATATTGGTAATCGGGAATTGCTGGCTATTAAACTCGCATTTGAACACTGGCGTCATCTCTTGGAAGGTGCTGAATTTCCCATTCAGGTTTTCACTGATCATAAAAACCTGATCTATCTTGATGCTGCCAAGCGCTTGAATGCCCGTCAGGTTAGGTGGGCACTTTTTTTCTTGCGGTTTAATTTTTCCGTTACTTACATCCCGGGTACCAAGAATGTTAAAGCGGATGCTTTGTCTCGCAGCTTTTCTCCCATGGTCAGTGCTGAGGAGGAGGAGGAGGAGAGCATTTTACAAGAAGGTGTTGTGATTGCTGCTTTGGACTCCGTTTTGGAGGATGAGATTCTTAAAGCTCAGGAGAATGCCCCATCTAACACTCCCCATGGGAGGTTGTTTGTGCCTAGGACCTTTAGGAGAGATTTGTTTATTGAGTGTCATGAGTCTCGGTTGGCAGGTCATCCAGGAATTTCTGAGACCAAGAGACTTGTGGGTCGCAGTTTTTGGTGGCCTGGATGGCAGAAGGAAGTCATTAAGTGGGTGCGTCAATGTACTGTGTGTGCTAGATCTAAGTCTTCGCATGCTTCTGCTGCGGGGTTGCTTTGCCCTCTGGAGGTTCCTAGTGCAGCTTGGACACATCTGGCTATGGACTTTACTACTGACCTTCCCCCCCTCTGAAGGTTTCACGGTCATCTGGGTGGTCGTGGACCGTTTTAGGAAGATGTGTCACTTGGTTCCCTTCATCAAACTGCCTTGCGCTAAGACACTCGCTAAGGCCTTTGTCAAGGAAATTGTCAGACTACATGGCGTTCCTACTGACATTGTTTCTGATAGGGGACCTCAGTTCGTGGCTCGTTTTTGGCGTGCCTTTTGTGACAGGTTGGGAGTTCATTTGTCGTTTTCATCCGGATATCATCCTGAGTCTAATGGCCAGACAGAAAGAAAGAACCAGGATGTTGAGCAGTTCTTGCGTTGCTTTGTGGCAGACAATCAAGAGGGGTGGTCTGAGTTTCTGCCACTTGCTGAATTTGCTCTTAACAACCATACATCCTCTTCTGCTGGTTGTTCTTCTTTTTTTTGTTGTTCTGGGAGACATCCGTCTTTTGGGTCATTCTCCAAATTGTTATCGGCTGTGCCTGAGGAGGAGAGTTTTTCCGGTGATTTGGAGAGAGTTTGGACGGATGTGCGTGATAATCTTCAGGAGGCTAACAAAAAATCTAAGAGGTACTTTGATAGGAAACGGCAAGAGGTTTCGTTTGCTATTGGTGACATGGTTTGGTTGTCCTCTAAGAATCTGCGATTGAGGATTCCTTCGAAAAAATTGGGTCCCAAGTTTGTAGGGCCCTTTAAGGTGCTTCAGATAGTTAACCAATCTGCTGTTAGGTTGGATGTTCCTACCTCCTGGAAGATTAATCCGGTGTTTCATGTTTCTCTGTTGAAAAAAGCTGATGTGTCGGTTGGTGACGCCTCTGCCACTGTTCCTCCGGTGGTGGAGGACGGGGAATACGAAATTTCCCGCATCCTAAATTCTAGACGGTATAGAGGGAGTTTGCAGTATCTCGTCGCTTGGAAGGGTTTCGGACCCGAGGATAACTCATGGGTGAGGGCGGATGATGTTTCTGCTTCCAGACTTGTCAGAGCATTTCACAGGAGGTTTCCTGATAAGCCCGGTCCTAGGGGATCCGGAGGATCCTCTTAGAAGAGGGGGTACTGTTAGAACTCTCCTGTTAGGTTTTTTCTAGTTTGCTGGTCACATGACCATTTTTGCCTATTTAATCCAGCTCCGCCCTCCTGGCCTTGCTGGACTTCATTGTATTTTCTACTCTTGAGCTAGCTTGGTACTCTGTTACCTTTCTCTGTTAGTTTTGATAGGTCTTCTGACCTCTATGTTCTTTGTTGTGTGTTTGTCTTTTCTGCTAGGAGGTGTCCAACTTTATCCCAGTCCTTAGTTCTTGTAGGGATCCCTCCCTTGCATCTATAGGTCTTCGTACAGACTAGCCGAGGACTTTAGCGGGTCTGATCGCAGGATCAGGTTCCCCGTTACATCGTAGGGATCCAGTTTAGTTCTATTGTAGGGACAGAGCTCCTGTCTTTCCTTAGTGCTTGTAGCAGATCATAACATAGAGGATGTGTCAGCTCTCCTGTGTGGTGTAGTATATAGAGGATCTGTCAGCTCTCCTGTGTGGTGTAGTATATAGAGGATGTGTCAGCTCTCCTGTGTGGTGTAGTATATAGAGGATCTGTCAGCTCTCCTGTGTGGTGTAGTATATAGAGGATCTGTCAGCTCTCCTATGTGGTGAAGTATATAGAGGATCTGTCAGCTCTCCTGTGTGGTGTAGTATATAGAGGATGTGTCAGCTCTCCTGTGTGGTGTAGTATATAGAAGATCTGTCAGCTCTCCTGTGTGGTGTAGTATATAGAGGATGTGTCAGCTCTCCTGTGTGGTGTAGTATATAGAGGATGTGTCAGCTCTCCTGTGTGGTGTAGTATATAGAAGATCTGTCAGCTCTCCTGTGTGGTGTAGTATGTAGAGGATGTGTCAGCTCTCCTGTGTGGTGTAGTATATAGAGGATCTGTCAGCTCTCCTGTGTGGTGTAGTATATAGAGGATCTGTCAGCTCTCCTGTATGGTGTAGTATATAGAGGATCTGTCAGCTCTCCTGTGTGGTGTAGTATATAGAGGATGTGTCAGCTCTCCTGTGTGGTGTAGTATATAGAGGATGTGTCAGCTCTCCTGTGTGGTGTAGTATATAGAGGATCTGTCAGCTCTCCTGTGTGGTGTAGTATATAGAGGATCTGTCAGCTCTCCTGTATGGTGTAGTATATAGAGGATCTGTCAGCTCTCCTGTGTGGTGTAGTATATAGAGGATGTGTCAGCTCTCCTGTGTGGTGTAGTATATAGAGGATCTGTCAGCTCTCCTGTGTGGTGTAGTATATAGAGGATGTGTCAGCTCTCCTGTGTGGTGTAGTATATAGAAGATCTGTCAGCTCTCCTGTATGGTGTAGTATATAGAGGATCTGTCAGCTCTCCTGTATGGTGTAGTATATAGAGGATCTGTCAGCTCTCCTGTGTGGTGTAGTATATAGAGGATGTGTCAGCTCTCCTGTGTGGTGTAGTATATAGAGGATGTGTCAGCTCTCCTGTGTGGTGTAGTATATAGAGGATGTGTCAGCTCTCCTGTGTGGTGTAGTATATAGAGGATATGTCAGCTCTCCTGTGTGGTGTAGTATATAGAGGATCTGTCAGCTCTCCTGTGTGGTGTAGTATATAGAGGATGTGTCAGCTCTCCTGTGTGGTGTAGTATATAGTGGATGTGTCAGCTCTCCTGTGTGGTGTAGTATATAGAGGATGTGTCAGCTCTCCTGTGTGGTATAGTATATAGAGGATGTGTCAGCTCTCCTGTGTGGTGTAGTATATAGAGGATCTGTCAGCTCTCCTGTGTGGTGTAGTATATAGAGGATGTGTCAGCTCTCCTGTGTGGTGTAGTATATAGAGGATGTGTCAGCTCTCCTGTGTGGTGTAGTATATAGAGGATGTGTCAGCTCTGCTGTGTGGTGTAGTATATAGAGGATCTGTCAGCTCTCCTGTGTGGTGTAGTATATAGAGGATCTGTCAGCTCTCCTGTGTGGTGTGGTATATAGAGGATCTGTCAGCTCTCCTGTGTGGTGTAGTATATAGAGGATCAGTCAGCTCTCCTGTGTGGTGTAGTATATAGAGGATCTGTAAGCTCTCCTGTGTGGTGTAGCATATAGAGGATCTGTCAGCTCTCCTGTGTGGTGTAGTATATAGAGGATCTGTCAGCTCTCCTGTGTGGTGTAGTATATAGAGGATGTGTCAGCTCTCCTGTGTGATGTAGTATATAGAGGATCTGTCAGCTCTCCTGTGTGGTGTAGTATATAGAGGATCTGTCAGCTCTCCTGTGTGGTGCAGCATATAGAGGATCTGTCAGCTCCCCTGTGTGGTGTAGTATATAGAGGATCTGTCAGCTCTCCTGTGTGGTGTAGTATGTAGAGGATGTGTCGGCTCCCCTGTGTGGTGTAGTATATAGAGGATCTGTCAGCTCTCCTGTGTGGTGTAATATATAGAGGATGTGTCAGCTCTCCTGTGTGGTGTAGTATATAGAGGATCTGTCAGCTCTCCTGTGTGGTGTAGTATATAGAGGATGTGTCAGCTCTCCTGTGTGGTGTAGTATATAGAGGATCTGTCAGCTCTCCTGTGTGGTGTAGTATATAGAGGATATGTCAGCTCTCCTGTGTGGTGTAATATATACAGTATCTGTCAGCTCTCCTGTGTGGTGCAGCATATAGAGGATCTGTCAGCTCCCCTGTGTGGTGTAGTATATAGAGGATCTGTCAGCTCTCCTGTGTGGTGTAGTATGTAGAGGATGTGTCGGCTCCCCTGTGTGGTGTAGTATATAGAGGATCTGTCAGCTCTCCTGTGTGGTGTAGTATATAGAGGATCTGTCAGCTCTCCTGTGTGGTGTAATATATAGAGGATGTGTCAGCTCTCCTGTGTGGTGTAGTATATAGAGGATCTGTCAGCTCTCCTGTGTGGTGCAGTATATAGAGGATGTGTCTGCTCTCCTGTGTGGTGTAGTATATAGAGGATCTGTCAGCTCTCCTGTGTGGTGTAGTATATAGAGGATCTGTCAGCTCTCCTGTGTGGTGTAGTATATAGAGGATCTGTCAGCTCTCCTGTGTGGTGTAGTATATAGAGGATGTGTCAGCTCTCCTGTGTGGTGTAGTATATAGAGGATCTGTCAGCTCTCCTGTGTGGTGCAGTATATAGAGGATATGTCAGCTCTCCTGTGTGGTGTAATATATACAGTATCTGTCAGCTCTCCTGTGTGGTGCAGCATATAAAGGATCTGTCAGCTCCCCTGTGTGGTGTAGTATATAGAGGATCTGTCAGCTCTCCTGTGTGGTGTAGTATGTAGAGGATGTGTCGGCTCCCCTGTGTGGTGTAGTATATAGAGGATCTGTCAGCTCTCCTGTGTGGTGTAGTATATAGAGGATGTGTCAGCTCTCCTGTGCGGTGTAGTATATAGAGGATCTGTCAGCTCTCCTGTGTGGTGTAGTATATAGAGGATGTGTCTGCTCTCCTGTGTGGTGTAGTATATAGAGGATCTGTCAGCTCTCCTGTGTGGTGTAGTATATAGAGGATCTGTCAGCTCTCCTGTGTGGTGTAGTATATAGAGGATGTGTCAGCTCTCCTGTGTGGTGTAGTATATAGAGGATGTGTCAGCTCTCCTGTGTGGTGTAGTATATAGAGGATCTGTCAGCTCTCCTGTGTGGTGTAGTATATAGAGGATATGTCAGCTCTCCTGTGTGGTGTAATATATACAGTATCTGTCAGCTCTCCTGTGTGGTGTAGTACATAGGCGGATTATAATGAGGGCAATCCGGGCGACCGCCCGGGGCCCCGAGCCTGCAGGGGGCCCGCGGCTCCGGGCGTGGTGTCTAATGCCGGATTGCCCTCATTATATGTGCGGGCCGCCGCGGCACATACCGGTAGCAGTGGCGGGAGGGGGGGCCCCGGACCGCTCCCCCAGCAGCGGCCGCCGCTACTTCTTCATCGGCCGGGCCAGCACTGCAGCAGTTAACTTCCCTGTGCTGGCCCGGCCGCGTCACTGCTAGGAGACACGGCCCTGTGCGCGGCCGTGTCTCCTAGCTGTGACGTCACGCAGTGCGGGCCCGGCCTGTACTGCTACTTACCACCGGAGAGGAGAGAGAGCAGGCAGGAGGAATGGAGCCGGGGGATGGTGTGTGTGTGTGTGTGTGGGCAGATGTGTGTGTGTGTGTGTGTGTGTGTGTGGGCAGATGTGTGTGTGTGTGGGGGGCAGATGTGTGTGTGTGTGTGGGCAGATGTGTGTGTGTGTGTGGGCAGATGTGTGTGTGTGTGTGGGCAGATGTGTGTGGGCAGATGTGGATGTGTGTGTGTGTGTCTGTGTGGGCAGGTGGGTGTGTGTGTGTGAGCAGGTTAGAAAGTCTTGCCCTGTTGAACACTACACCTGACTTGAGGCCACCACCTCTTGGTTGTCCAATGTTCTTGCTTCTCTAGGGCTCTTCTCAGATATTCATTATACCAGCTCCCCAGAATACCAAAGCTAGGGTGGGTGACCGTGAGCCCTGGTGGTGGTCATAACTGCAGCCACCCAGGGGCAATACTCCATAACAACAATACCCTGAGGTGGTGTAGGATGTAAGGACCTATTCATATTACATTCAGCGCTGCTTTCAGGTCTTTACACAAGGCTTACAACTGAATCCCTGAAATTCAGGATTGTGCTGTCTGAAATGAGACATCTGAAAGCAGAGCAAATGGAGCCTAAAGATTCAGACTTTAGCCTCGGTTTGCCTTTGTTCAAATCAATGGCTATGTCAAGGCCCATCTGAATGCCATTTTTCGGGGATTTAGATAGAAGCCTGGAAAGAGGAGATGAATGCATTGCAAAATTCAGTGTGAATAGGCCCTTATATCTGGAGTCTTGATATTGATGCCACATGCATTTTACTTGTTTTTAACTTAAAAAAAAATATACACACACACACAGATGTGTGTGTGTGGGCAGATGTCATTGTGTGATGTCTGTTTGTATGTATTTTTGTGTTTCAAATGTGTTTGTGTGTGTGCATGACTGCATGCGGCCTCCTGCTGAGTATAGTTGGCGCCGTGCGGCCTCCTGATGTCTCTGGGAGGGGCGCCGTGCGGCCCCCCGCTGTGTATAGGTGGCTACGTGCGGCCCCCCGCTGTCTATAGACGGTGCCGTGCGGCCCCCGCTGTGTATAGATGGCTATGTGCGCCCCCCGCTGAGTATAGATGGCGCTGTGCGTCCTCCTGCTGTGTATAGATGGCTACGTGCGGCCTCCCGCTGAGTATAGATGGCGCTGTGCGGCCTCCTGCTGTCTCTGGGGGGAGCGCCGTGCGGCATCTATACTCAGCAGGAGCCCGCACGTAGCCATCTATACACGTATACTCAGCAGGAGCCCGCACGTAGCCATCTATACACGTATACTCAGCAGGAGGCCGCACGTAGCCATCTATACACGTATACTCAGCAGGAGGCCGCACGTAGCCATCTATACGGTGCCATCTATACACAGCGGGAGGCCGCACGGCGCCATCTATACACAGCGGGAGTCTCAGTGCTTTGCAAGAGCAGTCAATAAATTCTGCTTGACTAATTCTGAGCACCATAAAGTCTGGTTCGCTTCTAACCTCCTGTCTTCATTTTCAGCTTGCTGAATTCTAACTCATTTACTGTCATTCGAGACGATGCCTTTGCTGGTCTCTTACCTTGAATACCTGTAAGTGCTCCACTTAATGTCATATTTTTGATTCTGTTCTTCTTCATCTTATGGCATGTGCAATTGTATGAGCATGTATTCATATGAATTTATGACCTACTTAAACTTTCGAGGACCTTAAATTTTATTCAATCAAATTTTTTTCCAGTTTAAAACTATGGGACATATATGTGCCTTGGTCCTCAAAGGGTTTTTAAAGGGGCTGCAAACATAAATACGAAAAAAATAATTCAATTAGTGCTTTTTGTGTTCATTTAATTTTTATTTGAGGTCCATTTTTTTATATACCTTGAAATTAAGCCCTACCCCATGGAATGAAGCCCTACCTACATGACATCTGTAGAGCTGCGTGGATCCCGCTTGTGAGGTGCCTGTCCGTCACTACTATTCAGTTTTAGGGTCCACTCACTGAGCCATATATTCTCTCATGCAAGAGAATAGGGCCAATTATGCTAATGACACTCGGCTCAAACTCTGTCAGAGCTTCAACTGAGTGTGATCCGATTCTCTCGCAGCACAGATATGGAGAAGATCCAGAACTTAATTTCTCCATCTTCTCCATAGTCTCTGTGAGTGTTCATCGGACTGCACTTGGAAGATAACCAAGTGCAGTCCGATGTTTTACGTGCACCCATAGACTTGTATGGGTGCACATGGTCCGAATATCGAATGAGATTATTTTCTCATGCCAATAATAGCAGATCTGCACTGTCCCATAGTATAACATAGGGCCGAGTCCTATCCGATAAAACATCACATAGCATTCGGCCGTGTTATACGACAGTGTGAGCGAGCCCTTAGAGTCAAGGAATATTTACATGCAGATGATGATATTACTCTCCAAGTGTATATTTTTTTAAGCGAGTTCATAGTAAATGCTTTGCCTTTTTGACATGTGATCAACTAAAGAACAAGAAAGATTTAGGACCTCCTCTATAGAGAAACGGAAAATCGTTTGGAGGACTTGCATGTCCTTTTTTATTTATTATGAGAAAATCATAAA
Source organism: Phyllobates terribilis (assembly GCF_046119375.1). NCBI lineage: Eukaryota > Metazoa > Chordata > Amphibia > Anura > Dendrobatidae > Phyllobates > Phyllobates terribilis. Next base: position 12,130,242 of record NW_027362761.1, on the reverse strand, counting down.
AGATCCCGTTTTTTAACCATGCTGTGACTTTCTGCTGAGGGAGAGGGAGAGAGCTGCCCTATTCAGAGTCTGTAATAAGACCTGCTGACAAAAGTGTTGAAGATACAGTCTAATGTGAATTAACAATGAAAAAAAGTTAATTTCACAAATGGCTTGTATTTTTTTAATACAAACTTTTTTGTGTTTACAGCTCCTTTAAAGGGAATCTGTCATCAGGTTTTTGCCACCTAATCTGAGAGCAGCATAATGTAGGGTTAGAGGCACTGATTCCAGTAATGTGTCACTTACTGGGCTGCTTAGTGTTGTTTTGATAAAATCATTGATTTGTCAGAAGGTAATTGACTAGTAAGTTCTGTAGGACCCCACCCCCATCACTGATCAGTAGATTTCTGTGTACACTGAGCATGGGCAGAAAGCTGCCAATCAGTGGTGTGGGTGGGGCTATACAGAGCGCAGCATTCAGAGAGCTGCTAGATCTGCAGCAGATAAAACGGTGATTTTCTCAAAATGACAACAAGCAGCTGAAAAAGTGACACATCGCTGGAATCAGGGTATCTGCCCCAATATTGTGCAGCTCTCAGATGGGGCGGCACAATTAATATTGTGCCAAATTAATTTCCCGTGAACTATCACATGATCTATCACAGGGGATCATGTGACATGTCACGTGATAAATCAGGTGGGGGGGGGGCCGCGCCTTCTAAACTGCCCGTGGCCCTTGCTACTCTTAATCCACCCCTGGTGTAGTATATAGAGGATCTGTCAGCTCCACTGTGTGGTGTAGTATATAGAGGATGTGTCAGCTCTCCTGTGTGGTGTAGTATATAGAGGATGTGTCAGCTCTCCTGTGTGGTGTAGTATATAGAGGATCTGTCAGCTCTCCTGTGTGGTGTAGTGTGTAGAGGATCTGTCAGCTCTCCTGTGTGGTGTAGTATATAGAGGATCTGTCAGCTCTCCTGTGTGGTGTAGTATATAGAGGATCTGTCAGCTCTCCTGTGTGGTGTAGTATATAGAGGATCTGTCAGCTCTCCTGTGTGGTGTAGTATATAGAGGATCTGTCAGCTCTCCTGTGTGGTGTAGTATATAGCGGATCTGTCAGCTCTCCTGTGTGGTGTAATATATAGAGGATGTGTCAGCTCTCTTGTGTGGTGTAGTATATAGCGGATGTGTCAGCTCTCCTGTGTGGTGTAGTATATAGAGGATGTGTCAGCTCTCCTGTGTGGTGTAGTATAGAGAGGATGTGTCAGCTCTCCTGTGTGGTGTAGTATATAGAGGATGTGTCAGCTCTCCTGTGTGGTGTAGTATATAGAGGATCTGTCAGCTCTCCTGTGTGGTGTAGTATATAGAGGATCTGTCGGCTCTCCTGTGTGGTGTAGTATATAGAAGATCTGTCAGCTCTCTTGTGTGGTGTAGTATATAGAGGATCTGTCAGCTCTCCTGTGTGGTGTAGTATATAGAGGATCTCTCAGCTCTCCCGTGTGGTGTAGTATATAGAGGATGTGTCAGCTCTCCTGTGTGGTGTAGTATATAGAGGATGTGTCAGCTCTCTTGTGTGGTGTAGTATATAGCGGATGTGTCAGCTCTCCTGTGTGGTGTAGTATATAGAGGATGTGTCAGCTCTCCTGTGTGGTGTAGTATAGAGAGGATGTGTCAGCTCTCCTGTGTGGTGTAGTATATAGAGGATGTGTCAGCTCTCCTGTGTGGTGTAGTATATAGAGGATCTGTCAGCTCTCCTGTGTGGTGTAGTATATAGAGGATCTGTCGGCTCTCCTGTGTGGTGTAGTATATAGAAGATCTGTCAGCTCTCTTGTGTGGTGTAGTATATAGAGGATCTGTCAGCTCTCCTGTGTGGTGTAGTATATAGAGGATCTCTCAGCTCTCCCGTGTGGTGTAGTATATAGAGGATGTGTCAGCTCTCCTGTATGGTGTAGTATATAGAGGATCTGTCGGCTCTCCTGTGTGGTGTAGTATATAGAAAATCTGTCAGCTCTCTTGTGTGGTGTAGTATATAGAGGATGTGTCGTGTCTCCTGTGTGGTGTAGTATATAGAGGATCTGTCGGCTCTCCTGTGTGGTGTAGTATATAGAAGATCTGTCAGCTCTCTTGTGTGGTGTAGTATATAGAGGATCTGTCAACTCTCCTGTGTGGTGTAGTATATAGAGGATCTGTCGGCTCTCCTGTGTGGTGTAGTATATAGAAGATCTGTCAGCTCTCTTCTGTGGTGTAGTATATAGCGGATGTGTCAGCTCTCCTGTGTGGTGTAGTATATAGAGGATGTGTCAGCTCTCCTGTGTGGTGTAGTATAGAGAGGATCTGTCAGCTCTCCTGTGTGGTGTAGTATATAGAGGATGTGTCAGCTCTCCTGTGTGGTGTAGTATATAGAGGATCTGTCAGCTCTCCTGTGTGGTGTAGTATATAGAGGATCTGTCGGCTCTCCTGTGTGGTGTAGTATATAGAGGATCTGTCGGCTCTCCTGTGTGGTGTAGTATATAGAGGATGTGTCAGCTCTCCTGTATGGTGTAGTATATAGAGGATCTGTCAGCTCTCCTGTGTGGTATAGTATATAGATGATCTGTCAGCTCTCCTGTGTGGTGTAGTATATAGAGGATCTGCCAGCTCTCCTGTGTGGTGTAGTATATTGAGGATCTGTCAGCTCTCCTGTGTGGTGTAGTATATAGAGGATCTGTCAGCTCTCCTGTGGGGTGTAGTATATAGAGTATCTGTCAGCTCTCCTGTATGGTGTAGTATATAGAGGATCTGTCAGCTCTCTTGTGTGGTGTAGTATATAGAGGATCTGTCAGCTCTCCCGTGTGGTGTAGTATATAGAGGATGTGTCAGCTCTCCTGTATGGTGTAGTATATAGAGGATGTGTCAGCTCTCCTGTGTGGTGTTGTATATAGAGAATGTGACTCGCCCCCTGGGCCGTGGGGCACTCGGATCCGGGTAGTAGAGGAACGATGGGAGTAGTAGTGGCAACCCGGTTCCGTGGCTCAGGGTGGTCAGGCCAGTGGTAGTCCGTTATGTGCTGATGATTATGTCCGACTACGCCACCCGTGGATTTGCGGTCATTAGGAACCGCCGCTGCAAGGCAGACCGCTGGGGCTGATGATGTATGCAGCTGGGATGGTGTAACTCCCCACGGGAAGAGTGTAGTGGATGGTGGGAGTGATGGTAGTGAGAGTCCCAGTGCTGATAGTGCTGGAGGAGCAAAGGAGCACACAGACAACAGGTTGCAGTCCAGGGTCTTTACTAAAGCAGGTAAACTGACCCATAAACAGTCCCGGCTAGGAGGGGACCTGGATGTCTGAGAGCAATGGGGAAATTGGCCCTGGTCAGGGTGAGGGTGTAGGCCTACCGTGCTTTCTGCGCTCCTTATGACTATCTCCTCCTTATAGGATAACAGCCCACGCTTCCGAGCTCTCCGTGTATTCTCGCCTGTATGACCTGCGACGTGGGCTCCTTTCTGCTCCCAGCCTTGTACGGCTTTGCTGGTCCCTTCTGTTGTGGCAGGGCCTCCAGGCTTCTTAGGCCAAGGAATATACAGTCCCCTGCGGACTGGTTATCTGCTGGAGAATGTGGAATCCTCCCAGCCTCAGACACCAAAGTCTTGCAAATTAAGTCCTTTATCTGCCAAGACAGGCTCACTTCGCCTCTTGTCTCTGGCTTGTGGCTCTCCTCCTGCTACACTTCCACTTAGGTGCAATACAACTGTCTGTCCCTGCTCCGCTCTGGGACAAGTCTCAGTCCTGAGACAGGTCGTCAAGTTCTCCCTAACCCTGCCCCCAGCACCAGCTTTTATAGGGGCAGCCAGCTCCCCCTACTGGCCTGAGACAGGAGGCATTGCATGCTAATGTTCCCCTGACAAGAGAACCTCCCCCTTGCTCTCAGACACAGCTTTATTTACACTTGTGGCAACCAGGCCAGGGTGACACATTCCCCCCTAGTGAAATTTAGTACTCCGGGACAAAACAATAAACAATGTGCATAACTATAAAACATTAATAGACAAACGACGCACAGATTGAGTTCTTAAGGTCACAGTGTGGCCTGTGACCGGGTGTCCATATCACCAATACAATGGGGAGCCTTAACCAGGTGGGGGTCTGTCGTGCCCCAAGTCCTTTACAGTCTTAGTTCATTCCTGGGTTAGGCTCCGAACGCAGTCCAGATAAGGGCCCGGTTATAAAAAGTCCATAACCTTTGAGTCCTTACGGTAGCTGCAAGAAACTGAAACACAGAATTATCAAACATGCATGTAACGTGGCAAACAATTCAACATTTGGCAACAGGGTCATTTACAATCTTAGTGCGCTCTATATTTTCCAGCGAGCGGGTATCTGCCCTTTTGTGCTCCTGGTTGACCTACGTAGCCCACTGTCTGGTGGTGGACCAACATGGCTTGCCCCACTAGCGTTAGGGGTACAGCTACCAGCTGGGTGTACAGGTAGGGCAGGCAGCTGTCTGCGGGTCCTTTGGCTTACCGCAGGCATGGCAGGCTCACTGTCAGCAGAGGGTTGACTCTTCTGCCTCTGGAACCGCTTGCTCCTTTTCACCTTCCGGCTCTGATATTGGTTGTTGCTGTGCCGGTTGCAGGAAATGCAGGACGGGTACCACTATGGCATCATTTATGCGAGTCCAGGACTGAGGGAACTCCACCAAGAACGGTGCTGATCATTTCTTCCTTGTCCTCTGCGGGTTCAAGGTCACTCTGATCCTCTTCTGCACTACGGAGTTGCTCGGGGCATCTTTTCAGGTGGTCTCTGGAGACAGTACTAGTGGTTTCTCCTCCGTCCTTGGTGATCACACACACCTTCAGGTTGTCGTGATCAGACTGCAGTACTGTGTAGGGTTCCCTTTCCCACTGGTCTTCCAACTTATGTAGCCTTCTCTTCCGCTTCAGGACCTGCTCACCATGTTCTAGGGGACCAGCAGGGGCGTGTTGGTTGAAGAGTCTTTCTTGCCTCTCTCTTACCTGGGCCAGTTGCCTTTCCGTATCCCAGTCCGCATCCGGGGAGGTGTCCTCAGGCGTCAGGACTCCCATCTCCAGGTCTATGGGCAGCTTACCTGGTCTGGCTCACATCAGGTAAGCCGGGGTGCAGTTGGTAGCATTCACCGGGATATGATTGTATAAGTCTATCAGGTCCGGCAGTTTTTCTGGCCACAGGCTGCGTTCCTCCAGGGGCAACGTCTTCAGGAGATTAATGACTATATTGTTCATCTTCTCGCACATCCCGTTGGTTTGTGGATGGTAAGGCGTTGTCCGAATCTTCTTACAGCCATAGAGGTTGCAGAACTCTTGGAAGATTTCAGCCTCGAACGCTGGGCCCTGGTCTGTCAGGACCTGTTCCGGATACCCGTGTGGACGGCAGAAGTATTGCTGGAAGGCTCTGGCCACTGTTTGGGCTGTCAAGTCCTTTACCGGGACCACCACTAGAAAACGGGAATAGTGGTCCACGATTGTCAGGGCATAGATGTATCCTGACCGGCTGGGAGCCAATTTGACATGGTCCAGAGCTACCAGCTCAAGAGGCTGCGTGGTGACGATGGGCCTCAAGGGTGTCTTCTGGCTGGCACGGTCCTTCCTCCTTAGGTGACAAGGGCCACAGTCTCTGCACCATTTTTCTACAGCTCCTCTCATGCCGACCCAAAAGAACCTTCCTCTTAGTAGGAACTCCAGTTTCTTCCAACCGAAGTGTCCCGCTCTGTCATGGTAAGCCCCCAGGACCATAGCTGCATCTCGCCTTGGGACCACGACTTGCCAGGTCAGCTCGTGCGTCCGGTGGTTGATAATCCTTCTGCACAAATTGCCTTCGTAGATGAACAGCTTGCTCTTCTCTTTCCATAGCTGCTTGGCTTCCTCTGGGGCATCTGGATCTAAGCGGGCGTCTTCCCGGGTCAGCAGATCTTTCACCAGGTGGATTGCAGGGTCACTATCTTGGGTCTCGGCCCAGCTGTGGTGAGGTAGGGGATTGATCATCACAGTTGTTAGATCCTCCTCCTTCACGCGGTGAGAGTATTGAGCGGCTCCATACCGGTGAAACGCGGGGAGATCTACCTCCTCCAGCTCTTCTGGGTCTTCGTCACCTTCAGGTAAGTGAGGCATCCTCGATAGGGCGTCAGCGTTGGCTTTGGTTTTGCCTGCCTGGTACTTGATCACGAAGTCATAGTTGGAGAGACGGGCCATCCACCGCTGTTCCAGGGCACCCAGTCTTGCATTGTCCAGGTGTGTCAACTGGTTGTTGTCCGTGTACACGGTGAACTTCGCGGAGGCCAGGTAATGCTTGAAGCGTTCCGTCATGGCCCACACCACCGCCAAGAATTCTAGCTTGAAGGAGCTGTAATTCTCCGGGTTCCTCTCGGTGGGCCTCAGCTTCCGGCTGGCGTATGCGATCACCCGTTCTCTGCCCTGTTGGTTTTGGGACAGTACGGCTCCCAGTCCCACATTACGGGCGTCTGTGTGGAGAATAAAAGGCTGGCCATAATCAGGGTAGGCCAGGATCTCATCCCCCGTGAGGGCCATCTTCAACTGGCGGAAGGACTCCTCTTCCGGTTTATCCCACTTGAAGAGTGGCTTTTGACTCCTGGACTTAGACTGTCCGATCAGGAGATCCTGCATAGGAGCTGCCATCTTAGTGAACCCGGGGATGAACTTTCGGTAGTAGCCTACCAACCCGAGAAACTGTCTCACCTCTTTGATTTTCGAGGGGCTTGGCCAGCTCTTGATTGCCGTGACCTTGTCAGGGTCGGGGGCCACTCCTTCCGCGCTTACCACGTGCCCTAGGTACTGGACCTTTGGTTTCAGCAGGTGACACTTTGATGGTTTCACCTTCAGAACATAGCCTGCCAGGGCTTCGAACACCTCGGCCAGGTGCTTTAGATGGTCCTCGTAGGTTTTCGAATAGACGATCAAGTTGTCCAGGTAAAGGAGGACCGTCTCAGAGTTTCGGTGCCCTAGACAGCATTCCATCAGCCACTGGAAGGTCCCTGGTGCATTGCAGAGCCCGAAAGGCATACAGTTGAATTCGCTCAGTCCCATCGGGGTGGTGAAGGCGGTCTTCTCCTTGTCAGCCTCTGCCACAGGAACCTGCCAGTACCCGCTAGTAAGGTCCAAAGTAGAAAAGAAGTTAGCAGATTTTAGTGCGGCTAAAAACTCCTCTATTCTAGGCAGCGGATATGCGTCTTTGCGGGTGATACGGTTGATTTGTCTATAGTCCACGCACATTCTCATGGTGCCGTCTTTCTTTTTCACCAGAACCAAGGGGGCTGCCCAGGGGCTACAGCTATCTCTAATGACCCCAGCTTCATTTCTCTTTGCATGCCCTTTGCGTTCTGATAATGTGCAGGGGGTACAGGTCGGTGTCTTTCTTTTATCGGTGGGTGGCTCCCTGTGGGGATGTGGTGTTCTATCCCTTTTACTCTGCCGAAGTCTAGCGGGTGCTTACTAAAGACTCTCTCGTACTCCTGTACCACCCGGTAGACTCCTTGTTTTTGGTGCAGGGGAGTGGAGTCAGCACCCACGTGGAGTTTCTGGCACCAGTCCTCCTTTTGTTTCTGGGAGCCATTACCCTCCGCCTGAGGAGATGGAGGCAAGGGTTCCACGGCCCTGATAGCTTTGTGTTCGACAACAAACAGTTTGGCGAGTGTAGCGTACCTGGGTAAGTGTACTTCCCTCTCCCCAATGTTGAGGATGCGGACGGGCACCCTCCCATGACGGACATCAACCACCCCCCGGGCTGTCAAAATGGTGGGCCTGCTGTCTGAGTACACGGGTTCTACCATGGCTTGGTAGTCTCTACCTCTCAACCCGATTGCAGTCCGACACCAGATCATCATTTCACTTTTGGGAGGCATGGAAATGGGGAATGGGTCACTCAGTCTTACGCTAACGATCTCACCACCAGACAGTTCTACCTGCTGCCGTCTCATCAGGGCTTTTATCTCCTTGTTGAGGACTCTCTGTTGGCTGGAACTAGCATTCACCGCCACCAGTTGTAGAATTACAATTACCTCTGAAAGACAATTTTCAATGACGTTAGTACCCACAGTTATTTTAGGGTGACTTTCACGATGGTCAATGTCCACAATAACCACTCCCTGTGCCGGCAGTTCAACTTTACCAATTTTAATGGTCATCTCCTTGAACCCCATCTGCGGCACGGGTAAGCCATTACTGGCGATGATGCTCAAGTTACTGTCTGGATACCGTGTGATATCAGCATCAGTCCAATGCTGCTTAAAAAGTACATAAGGGATAGTGGTTACTTGCGACCCAGTATCCAGCAAGGCGCTCATGGGGATACCGTCCAGCACCACGGGTAAAACCGGGCGCCCCCCAACGTACTTATCATGCCAATTATAAGGGCCTGGTGATCTTATGCCTGGGGGTTGGCCCTCTGACCCAAGTTGGACCCGTTTAAATTACAGTACCTGGAAATGTGCCCGGGCTGGTTGCATCGACGGCAAATGGGCTGTCCATCCTCTGCGTAGCGGTCTGTGGGCCTCCCTCGGAACGACGGGATCCTCCTCTGTCGACGCCACGGGACATCCCCCGGACTTGAAGCCAGCTCGATGGGTCTTGACGGGTCCACTTGCAACGCCTGGACGGTCCTGGTCAACGCCGCGACGCTCCTGGTCAGCTCCTGGACTTGGTGGTGCAGGTCTTTCGACGGGGCTTGGTTCAGGGCCTGTGCATCAGCCCCCACGGGGTCCATAGAGGAGGGCGCCGCCTCCTGGTGGTAGGTGAGAGCAGGGCGCCGGGGGTTTATAGCGCCACTGGTTGCAGATTCATGGAGCACCCTTATGGCCCGGTCCTTAAATTGGGCAAAGGTCAGGTCGGGGTTCTGAAAGAACATGAGGCGCAGTTGGGCCCTGTGGGCACTGGACAGCAGACCTTCTATGAATTGTTCTGTTAGCAGCTTATCCGTTTCCTGCACACTGCCAGGGTCAGTTTGTTGAATAGCCCTCAAGGCTTCCTGCAGATTTAGGGCATAGTCTCTGATGCTGTCCTGTGCCCGCTGCTTACATCCATAGAACCTCATTTTAATCTCAGCGGAGGTACGTGTGTCAAAGGTACCCCGCAGCCGGGCCAGAATACCCTTCACAGTCCTTTTCTCCTCAGTGGGCCATGATTTTACCTCCCTTTGGGCTGAGCCAGTTAACTGCCCTGTTAGTATGCTGACCTTCTGTTCCTCTGTCAGGGGGTAGACTTGGAACAAACTGTACAGCCTTTCCTTAAAGTCAGTTACGGCATGGGGCTCCCCTGAGTACTTGGGCAGCCAGGCCGCTCCAGGGATGTAGGGCAGGGAAAAGGGCATCACCGCTGCTGCAGCTGCGTTGGTGGTAGTGGGCGCCTCTGTGTCCGACATCTTCCTCCCCCCTAGTTAAGCGTGGCCTACCTTCCGACGATCCTCTTCTGTAGGCCGCGGCTCCGCTGCTGCTGCTCTGGACGAGGACCTTGCGTCGCGTCCTGATGACGTCAGCGTCGCTCTCTCTCCCTTCCAGGACCTTGCGCAGCGTCGGTGCGTGGGGCGGAGCTTTGGATCTCGCGCGGTTTGGTCGTCCACGCCCCTCTTCTTCCTCGGATCCGGGCAGTAGGGGAACGATGGGAGTAGTAGTGGCAACCCGGTTCCGTGGCTCAGGGTGGTCAGGCCAGTGGTAGTCCGTTATGTGCTGATGATTATGTCCGACTATGCCACCCGTGGATTTGCGGTCATTAGGAACCGCCGCTGCAAGGCAGACCGCTGGGGCTGATGATGTATGCAGCTGGGATGGTGTAACTCCCCACAGGAAGAGTGCGGCCCCAGGGCAGTGTAGTGGATGGTGGGAGTGATGGTAGTGAGAGTCCCAGTGCTGATAGTGCTGGAGGAGCAAAGGAGCACACAGACAACAGGTTGCAGTCCAGGGTCTTTACTAAAGCAGGTAAACTGACCCATAAACAGTCCCGGCTAGGAGGGGACCTGGATGTCTGAGAGCAATGGGGAAATTGGCCCTGGTCAGGGTGAGGGTGTAGGCCTACCGTGCTTTCTGCGCTCCTTCTGACTATCTCCTCCTTATAGGATAACAGCCCACGCTTCCGAGCTCTCCGTGTATTCTCGCCTGTATGACCTGCGACGTGGGTTCCTTTCTGCTCCCAGCCTTGTACGGCTTTGCTGGTCCCTTCTGTTGTGGCAGGGCCTCCAGGCTTCTTAGGCCAAGGAATATACAGTCCCCTGCGGACTGGTTATCTGCTGGAGAATGTGGAATCCTCCCAGCCTCAGACACCAAAGTCTTGCAAATTAAGTCCTTTATCTGCGAAGACAGGCTCACTTCGCCTCTTGTCTCTGGCTTGTGGCTCTCCTCCTGCCACACTTCCTCTTAGGTGCAATACAACTGTCTGTCACTGCTCAGCTCTGGGACAAGTCTCAGTCCTGAGACAGGCCATCCAGTTCTCCCTAACCCTGCCCCCAGCACCAGCTTTTATAGGGGCAGCCAGCTCCCCCTACTGGCCTGAGACAGGAGGCATTGCATGCTAATGTTCCCCTGACTAGAGAACCTCCCCCCTGCTGTCAGACACAGCTTTATTTACACTTGTGGCATCCAGGCCAGGGTGACACGGATGTGTCAGCTCTCCTGTGTGGTGTAGTAAATACAGGATCTGTCAGCTCTCCTGTGTGGTGTAGTATATAGAGGATCTGTCCTGTGTGGTATAGTGTATAGAGGATCTGTCAGCTCTCCTGTGTGGTATAGTATATAGAGGATGTGTCAGCTCTCCTGTGTGGTGTAGTATATAGAGGATCTGTCAGCTCTCCTGTATGGTGTAGTATATAGAGGATGTGTCAGCTCTCCTGTGTGGTGTAGTATATAGAGAATCTGTCAGCTCTCCTGTGTGGTGTAGTATATAGAGTATCTTTCAGCTCCGCTGTGTGGTTTAGTATATAGAGGAAGTGTCAGCTCTCCTGTGAGGTGTAGTATATAGAGAATCTGTCAGCCCTTCTGTGTGGTGTAGTATATAGAGGATGTGTGAGCTCTCGTGTGTGGTGTAGTATATAGAGGATGTGTCAGCTCTCCTGTGTGGTGTAGTATATAGAGGATGTGTCAGCTCTCCTGTGTGGTGTAGTATATAGAGGATCTGTCATCTCTCCTGTGCGGTGTAGTATATAGAGGATGTGTCAGCTCTCCTGTGTGGTGTAGTATATAGAGGATCTGTCAGCTCTCCTGTGCTGTGTAGTATATAGAGGATCTGTCAGCTCTCCTGTGCGGTGTAGTATATAGAGGATCTGTCAGCTCTCCTGTGTGGTGTAGTATATAGAGGATGTGTCAGCTCTCCTGTGTGGTGTAATATATAGAGGATGTGTCAGCTCTCCTGTGTGGTGTAGTATATAGAGGATGTGACAGCTCTCCTGTGTGGTGTAGTATATAGAGGATCTGTCAGCTCTCCTGTGCTGTGTAGTATATAGAGGATGTGTCAGCTCTCCTGTGTGGTGTAGTATATAGAGGATCTGTCAGCTCTCCTGTGCTGTGTAGTATATAGAGGATCTGTCAGCTCTCCTGTGCGGTGTAGTATATAGAGGATCTGTCATCTCTCCTGTGCGGTGTAGTATATAGAGAATCTGTCAGCTCTCCTGTGTGGTGTAGTATATAGAGGATCTGTCAGCTCTCCTTTGCTGTGTAGTATATAGAGGATCTGTCAGCTCTCCTGTGCGGTGTAGTATATAGAGGATCTGTCAGCTCTCCTGTGTGGTGTAGTATATAGAGGATGTGTCAGCTCTCCTGTGTGGTGTAATATATAGAGGATGTGTCAGCTCTCCTGTGTGGTGTAGTATATAGAGGATGTGACAGCTCTCCTGTGTGGTGTAGTATATAGAGGATGTGTCAGCTCTCCTGTGTGGTGTAGTATATAGAGGATCTGTCAGCTCTCCTGTGTGGTGTAGTATATAGAGGATCTGTCCTGTGTGGTGCAGTATATAGAGGATGTGTCAGCTCTCCTGTGTGGTGTAGTATATAGAGGATGTGTCAGCTCTCCTGTGTGGTGTAGTATATAGAGGATCTGTCAGCTCTCCTGTGTGGTGTAGTATATAGAGGATCTGTCAGCTCTCCTGTGTAGTGTAGTGTATAGAGGATCTGTCAGCTCTCCTGTGTGGTGTAGTATATAGAGGATCTGTCAGCTCTCCTGTGTGGTGTAGTATATAGAGGATCTGTCAGCTCTCCTGTGTGGTGTAGTATATAGAGGATCTGTCAGCTCTCCTGTGTGGTGTAATATATAGAGGATCTGTCAGCTGTCCTGTGTGGTGTAGTATATAGAGGATCTGTCAGCTCTCCTGTGTGGTGTAGTATATAGAGGATCTGTCAGCTCTCCTGTGTGGTGTAGTATATAGAGGATCTGTCAGCTCTCCTGTGTGGTGTAGTATGTAGAGGATCTGTCAGCTCCACTGTGTGGTGTAGTATATAGAGGATCTGTCCTGTGTGGTGTAGTATATAGAGGATCTGTCAGCTCTCCTGTGTGGTGTAGTATATAGAGGATCTGTCAGCTCTCCTGTGTGGTGTAGTATATAGAGGATCTGTCAGCTCTCCTGTGTAGTGTAGTATATAGCGGATCTGTCCTGTGTGGTGTAGTATATAGAGGATGTGTCAGCTCTCCTGTGTGATGTAGTATATAGAGGATGTGTCTGCTCTCCTGTGTGGTGTAGTATATAGAGGATGTATCAGCCCTTCTGTGTGGTGTAGTATATAGAGGATCTCTCAACTCTCCTGTGTGATGTAGTATATAGAGGATCTGCCAGCTCTCCTGTGTGGTGTAGTATATAGAGGATGTTTCAGCTCTCCTGTGTGGTGTAGTATATAGAGGATCTCTTAGCTCTCCTGTGTGGTGTAGTATATAGAGGATCTGTCAGCTCTCCTGTGTGATGTAGTATATAGAGGATCTGTCAGCTCTCCTGTGTGGTATAGTATATAGAGGATCTGCCAGCTCTCCTGTGTGGTGTAGTATACAGAGGATGTGTCAGCTCTCCTGTGTGGTGTAGTATATAGAGGATGTGTCAGCTCTCCTGTGTGGTGTAGCATATAGAGGATGTGTCAGCTCTCCTGTGTGGTGTAGTATATAGATGATCTCTCAGCTCTCCTGTGGTGTAGTATATAGAGGATCTGTCAGCTCTCCTGTGTGGTGTAGTATATAGAGGATGTGTCAGCTCTCCTGTGTGGTGTAGTATATAGAGGATCTGTCAGCTCTCCTGTGTGGTGTAGTATATAGAGGATGTGTCAGCTCTCCTGTGTGGTGTAGTATATAGAGGATCTGTCATCTCTCCTGTGTGGTGTAGTATATAGAGGATCTGTCAGCTCTCCTGTGTGGTGTAGTATATAGAGGATCTGTCAGTTCTCCTGTGTGGTGTAGTATATAGAGAATGTGTCAGCTCTCCTGTGTGGTATAGTATATAGAGGATCTGTCAGCTCTCCTGTGTGGTGTAGTATATAGAGGATGTGTCAGCTCTCCTGTGTGGTGTAGTATATAGAGGATCTGTCAGCTCTCCTGTGTGGTGTAGTTTATAGAGGATCTGTCAGCTCTCCTGTGTGGTGTAGTATATAGAGGATGTGTCAGCTCCCCTGTGTGGTGTAGTATATAGAGGATATGTCAGCTTTCCTGTGTGATGTAGTATATAGAGGATCTGTCAGCTCTCCTGTGCGGTGTAGTATATAGAGAATCTGTCAGCCCTTCTGTGTGGTGTAGTATATAGAGAATCTGTCAGCTCTCCTGTGTGGTGTAGTATATAGAGTATCTGTCAGCTCCGCTGTGTGGTGTAGTATATAGAGGAAGTGTCAGCTCTCCTGTGAGGTGTAGTATATAGAGAATCTGTCAGCCCTTCTGTGTGGTGTAGTATATAGAGGATCTGTCAGCTCTCCTGTGGTGTAGTATATAGAGGATGTGTCAGCTCTCCTGTGTGGTGTAGTATATAGAGGATCTGTCATCTCTCCTGTGCGGTGTAGTATATAGAGGATGTGTCAGCTCTCCTGTGTGGTGTAGTATATAGAGGATCTGTCAGCTCTCCTGTGTGGTGTAGTATATAGAGGATCTGTCAGCTCTCCTGTGCTGTGTAGTATATAGAGGATCTGTCAGCTCTCCTGTGCGGTGTAGTATATAGAGGATCTGTCAGCTCTCCTGTGTGGTGTAGTATATAGAGGATGTGTCAGCTCTCCTGTGTGGTGTAATATATAGAGGATGTGTCAGCTCTCCTGTGTGGTGTAGTATATAGAGGATGTGTCAGCTCTCCTGTGTGGTATAGCATATAGAGGATGTGTCAGCTCTCCTGTGTGGTGTAGTATATAGAGGATCTGTCAGCTCTCCTGTGGTGTAGTATATAGAGGATCTGTCAGCTCTCCTGTGTGGTGTAGTATATAGAGGATCTGTCAGCTCTCCTGTGCTGTGTAGTATATAGAGGATGTGTCAGCTCTCCTGTGTGGTGTAGTATATAGAGGATGTGTCAGCTCTCCTGGGGGTGTAGTATATAGAGGATGTGACAGCTCTCCTGTGTGGTGTAGTATATAGAGGATCTGTCAGCTCTCCTGTGTGGTGTAGTATATAGAGGATCTGTCAGCTCTCCTGTGTGGTGTAGTATATAGAGGATGTGTCAGCTCTCCTGTGTGGTGTAGTATATAGAGGATATGTCAGCTCTCCTGTGTGGTGTAGTATATAGAGGATATGTCAGCTCTCCTGTGTGGTGTAGTATATAGAGGATCTGTCAGCTCTCCTGTGTGGTGTAGTATATAGAGGATGTGTCAGCTCTCCTGTGTGGTGTAGTATATAGAGGATGTGTCAGCTCTCCTGTGTGGTGTAGTATATAGAGGATCTGTCAGCTCTCCTGTGTGGTGTAGTATATAGAGGATGTGTCAGCTCTCCAGTGTGATATAGTATATAGAGGATCTGTCAGCTCTCCTGTGTGGTGTAGTATATAGAGGATGTGTCAGCTCTCCTGTGTGGTGTAGTATATAGAGTATCTGTCAGCTCTCCTGTGTGGTGTAGTATATAGAGGATCTGTCAGCTCCACTGTGTGGTATAGTATATAGAGGATCTGTCAGCTCTCCTGTGTGGTGTAGTATATAGAGGATCTGTCAGCTCTCCTGTGTGGTGTAGTATATAGAGGATATGTCTGCTCTCCTGTGTGGTGTAGTATATAGAGAATGTGTCAGCTCTCCTGTGTGGTGTAGTATATAGAGGATCTGTCAGCTCTTCTGTGTGGTGTAGTATATAGAGAATGTGTCAGCTCCGCTGTGTGGTGTAGTATATAGAGGATCTGTCAGCTCTTCTGTGTGGTGTAGTATATAGAGGATGTGTCAGCTCTCCTGTGTGGTGTAGTATATAGAGGATGTGTCAGCTCTCCTGTGTGGTGTAGTATATAGAGGATCTGTCAGCTCTCCTGTGTGGTGTAGTATATAGTGGATCTGTCAGCTCTCCTTTGTGGTGTAGTATATAGAGGATCTGTCAGCTCTCCTGTGTGGTGTAGTATATAGAGGATGTGTAAGCTCTCCTGTGTGGCGTAGTATATAGAGGATGTGTCAGCTCTCCTGTGTGGTGTAGTATATAGAGGATGTGTCAGCTCTCCTGTGTGGTGTAGTATATAGAGGATGTGTCAGCTCTCCTGTGTGGTGTAGTATATAGACGATCTGTCAGCTCTCCTGTGTGATGTAGTATATAGAGGATGTGTCAGCTCTCCTGTGTGGTGTAGTATATAGAGGATGTGTCAGCTCTCCTGTGTGGTGTAGTATATAGAGGATGTGTCAGCTCTCCTGTGTGGTGTAATATATAGAGGATCTGTCAGCTCTCCTGTGTGGTGTAGTATATAGAGGATCTGTCAGCTCTCCTGTGTGGTGTAGTATATAGAGGCTCTGTCAGCTCTCCTGTGTGGTGTAGTATATAGAGGATCTGTCAGCTCTCCTGTGTGGTGTAGTATATAGAGGATGTGTCTGCTCTCCTGTGTGGTGTAGTATATTGAGGATCTCTCAGCTCTCCTGTGTAGTGTAGTATATAGAGGATGTGTCAGCTCTCCTGTGTGGTGTAGTATATAGAGGATGTGTCAGCTCTCCTGTGTGGTGTAGTATATAGAGGATGTGTCAGCTCCCCTGTGTGGTGTAGTATATAGAGGATGTGTCAGCTCTCCTGTGTGGTGTAATATATAGAGGATGTGTCAGCTCTCCTGTGTGGTGTAGTATATAGAGAATGTGTCAGCTCCGCTGTGTGGTGTAGTATATAGAGGATCTGTCAGCTCTCCTGTGTGGTGTAGTATATAGAGGATGTGTCAGCTCTCCTGTGTGGTGTAATATATAGAGGATGTGTCAGCTCTCCTGTGTGGTGTAGTATATAGAGGATCTGTCAGCTCTCCTGTGTGGTGTAGTATATAGAGGATGTGTCAGCTCTCCTGTGTGGTGTAGTATATAGAGGATGTGTCAGCTCTCCTGTGTGGTGTAGTATATAGAGAATGTGTCAGCTCCGCTGTGTGGTGTAGTATATAAAGGATGTGTCAGCTCCCCTGTGTGGTGTAGTATATAGAGGATGTGTCAGCTCCGCTGTGTGGTGTAGTATATAGAGGGTCTGTCAGCTCTCCTGTGTGGTGTAGTATATAGAGGATGTGTCAGCTCTCCTGTGTGGTGTAGTATATAGAGAATGTGTCAGCTCCGCTGTGTGGTGTAGTATATAAAGGATGTGTCAGCTCCCCTGTGTGGTGTAGTATATAGAGGATGTGTCAGCTCTCCTGTGTGGTGTAATATATAGAGGATGTGTCAGCTCTCCTGTGTGGTGTAGTATATAGAGGATCTGTCAGCTCTCCTGTGTGGTTGTCACGGGTGTATTGCCACGAAGATCGTCACGAGTACACAGCCTGACTTCTCGCAGCTGACTTGTTGGTGCTTTGTGTTTTTTCGGCAGTGAAGGAGTTAATTCTCTCTCTCTCTGGGCTAGCTGAGGTCCAGCCTCGCCCAGCTGCAATCAATGCTTCTTTAGTGAGACTCCTTCATATTCCTGCAGGTCTGTTTGGGAGGTGTCGGTGAAAGCTTTTCATTCAGACTTACAGAGCGGATCGTGGTGTTTGGAGTTGCTGAGATAAGTGTATTTGGAAGTGTTTTTTCCCTTTCCTCGCTTTATCATTTATCTCCTTTCCCGTTGGTGTTCCCTCTGTTGTAGTTGTGTAGAAGTTGTATGCAAGGTGGTTTTGGTTTTTCCCTTGTACTGTCTCGTTCGTCTAAATACTGTGTGTGGGCATATTATTTCTGGTTCCCAATTGTTGTGATCGGGGTCCTTCTCAGGACTAGATTACTGAGGTGCAGGGATCCTCAGGAGGTAGGGGTTACGCTGGCGGCCTGGACCTCTGTACCTTTAACAGTACCTCCAGGTTGAGGGATTAGTCAGGGCCCCAGCTTAGGGTCAGCTTAGGCCCCCTACCTTCAGTATTCTGTGACAGTGTGACAGTGGTGTAGTATATAGAGGATGTGTCAGCTCTTCTGTGTGGTGTAGTATATAGAGGATGTGTCAGCTCTCCTGTGTGGTGTAATATATAGAGGATGTGTCAGCTCTCTTGTGTGGTGTAGTATATAGAGGATCTGTCAGGTCTTCTGTGTGGTGTAGTATATAGAGGATGTGTCAGCTCTCCTGTGTGGTGTAGTATATAGAGGATGTGTCAGCTCTCCTGTGTGGTGTAGTATATAGAGGATGTGTCAGCTCTCCTGTGTGGTGTAGTATATAGAGGATCTGTCAGCTCTCCTGTGTGGTGTAGTATATAGAGGATGTGTCAGCTCTCCTGTGTGGTGTAGTATATAGAGGATCTGTCAGCTCTCCTGTGTGGTGTAGTATATAGAGGATCTGTCAGCTCTCCTGTGTGGTGTAGTATATAGAGGATCTGTCAGCTCTCCTGTGTGGTGTAGTATATAGAGGATGTGTCAGCTCTCCTGTGTGGTGTAGTATATAGAGTATCTGTCAGCTCTCCTGTGTGGTGTAGTATATAGAGTATCTGTGAGCTCTCCTGTGTGGTGCAGTATATAGAGGATGTGTCAGCTGTCCTGTGTGGTGCAGTATATAGAGGATGTGTCAGCTGTCCTGTGTGGTGTAGTATATAGAGGATCTGTCAGCTGTCCTGTGTGGTGTAGTATATAGGGGATGTGTCAGCTCTCCTGTGTGGTGTAGTATATAGAGGATGTGTAAGCTCCGCTGTGTGGTGTAGTATATAGAGGATGTGTCTGCTTTCCTGTGTGGTGTAGTATATAGAGGATCTGTCAGCTCTCCTGTGTGGTGTAGTATATAGAGGATCTGTCAGCTCTCCTGTGTGGTGTAGTATATAGAGGATGTGTCAGCTCTCCTGTGTGGTGTAGTATATAGAGGATCTGTCAGCTCTCCTGTGTGGTGTAGTATATAGAGGATGTGTCAGCTCTCCTGTGTGGTGTAGTATATAGAGGATCTGTCAGCTCTCCTGTGTGGTGTAGTATATAGAGGATGTGTCAGCTCTCCTGTGTGGTGTAGTATATAGAGGATGTGTAAGCTCCGCTGTGTGGTGTAGTATATAGAGGATGTGTCTGCTTTCCTGTGTGGTGTAGTATATAGAGGATCTGTCAGCTCTTCTGTGTGGTGTAGTATATAGAGGATGTGTCAGCTCTCCTGTGTGGTGTAATATATAGAGGATGTGTCAGCTCTCCTGTGTGGTGTAGTATATAGAGGATCTGTCAGCTCTTCTGTGTGGTGTAGTATATAGAGGATCTGTCAGCTCTCCTGTGTGGTGTAGTATATAGAGGATGTGTCAGCTCTCCTATGTGGTGTAGTATATAGAGGATGTGTCGGCTCTCGTGTGTGGTGCAGTATATAGAGGATGTGTCAGCTCCGCTGTGTGGTGTAGTATATAGAGAATGTGTCAGCTGTCCTGTGTGGTGTAGTATATAGAGGATGTGTCAGCTGTCCTGTGTGGTGTAGTATATAGAGGATGTGTTAGCTCTCCTGTGTGGTGTAGTATATAGAGGATGTGTCAGCTCTCCTGTGTGGTGTAGTATATAGAGGATGTGTCAGCTGTCCTGTGTGGTGTAGTATATAGAGGATGTGTCAGCTCTCCTGTGTGGTGTAGTATATAGAGGATGTGTCAGCTCTCCTGTGTGGTGTAGTATATAGAGGATGTGTCAGCTCTCCTGTGTGGTGTAGTATATAGAGGATGTGTCAGCTCTCCTGTGTGGTGTAGTATATAGAGGATCTGTCAGCTCTCCTGTGTGGTGTAGTATATAGAGGATCTTTCAGCTCTCCTGTGTGGTGTAGTATATAGAGGATCTGTCAGCTCTCCTGTGTGGTGTAGTATATAGAGGATGTGTCAGCTATCCTGTGTGGTGTAGTATATAGAGGATGTGTCAGCTCTCCTGTGTGGTGTAGTATATAGAGGATGTGTCAGCTCTCCTGTGTGGTGTAGTATATAGAGGATGTGTCAGCTCTCCTGTGTGGTGTAGTATATAGAGGATTTGTCAGCTCTCCTGTGTGGTGTAGTATATAGAGGATCTATCAGCTCTCCTATGTGGTGTAGTATATAGAGGATGAGCCAGCTCTCCTGTGTGGTGTAGTATATAGAGAATGTGTCAGCTCTCCTTTGTGGTGTAGTATATAGAGGATCTGTCAGCTCTCCTATGTGGTGTAGTATATAGAGGATGAGCCAGCTCTCCTGTGTGGTGTAGTATATAGAGAATGTGTCAGCTCTCCTTTGTGGTGTAGTATATAGAGGATGTGTCGGCTCCCCTGTGTGGTGTAGTATTTAGAGGATTTGTCAGTTCTCCTGTGTGGTGTAGTATGTAGAGGATGTGTCAGCTCTCCTGTGTGGTGTAGAATATATGACGCGCCCCCTGGGCCATATTCTTTAGGGGAATACCCGGAGCCGGATCAGATGGGGGTTGTAGTCTCCGAGTGGCTGTGACCCGGTCCGTGCCCAGGGTGTCAAGCTCAGTGTGTGGCAGTCCTTACTGATGTTACTAAAGTTCTTTATGTCGACTACGCCACCCGTTGAATTGCGGTCACTACGGCCGCCGCTGCAGCAGGGTCCGCTGAGGCTGATGGTGTTGGTGCAGCTTTAGGTAGTATAACCCCCAACGGGAGGGGTATAGCCTCAGGGGGTCAGGTGCAGAGGATGGTGGTTGTGGAAGTGCAGGGATGATGGTAATGAGAGTCAGAGTCGGGTTGTGCAGTTCAGGGTTCTTTACTTACTGCAGATGTTCCGGTCACTCCGGCCTTGAGTGACCACCCGAGCCGTGCTGCGTCCACCAGGTCCTGGACTCGGCCAACCCCCAAGTAGTTCTGGAGCGTGGTTCTGAGCTCCCGTTCTGTCCTGTCCTCGTCTCTGGCCTTCCCCACCAGGGATCCACCTATGTCCGGCTCCCTCGGGCCTCTTGTTGGCGAACCCTTGCCTCTGGGTTCCCTGACCCTATGCGTGGTCTGCCTTCCGGGTGGATATGGTGGGTGGCCGTGGCAGATGCTGCCCACGGCCTCCGGTCTCTGGCTGAGGTATGTTGTAGCCCCCACCAGTTTGGGATCCGGTACCCTGTTGCCAACTCTTCACCCTGTGGTTGTATTTGGGCTCTCAGAGTTCCTTCTTTCTCCCCCTCTGGGTCTTTCTTGCTCTCCTCTCTCACTCTTGGGCTGGGGCTGCTCTGCTCTTCTGCTCTCTTCCTCTGCAAAGGCTTACTGACTGTGGCTGACTGACTTCTCACAGACTGACTGACTGACCCTGATCTTAGATGGTGCCCACCTTAAATACTCCCTCTATGTGTGAGCTCAGGTGACCAGCACCCAATGAGCTCCTAGCTTTACCCAGGCTGCTCCCCCTATCTGCCCCTACACTACTGGGATGTACCACCCCCCTCCCACTCCAGCCAGGAACAGACTCGGTCGTACCTGCACATTTCTAAGTGGGAGTACCGTTGGTCTGTTCCTCGGAAATGGGATGTGTGTAGTGCATGCAGCTAACTGAGCTCAGTTCCACACTCCATCCTTACCCGAGAGTGGAATACCACACCTCTGGGTTGAGGTGCAATACCCCTGTAGCAGCCGAATCCTCAGGGTGCTACATTCCCCCCTGGTAAATCACAGCACGTCCTCGGGCTGTAAGATATAAACACCAAAACATACAATTTTTGCATAAACAACATAATAAAACATCATATAAAACTTTTTCATAAAAACATTCTTGTCTTCTGGTACCTCCGGTCACGGTGCAACTTGTGACCGGGTAAAGTGCGACAGTCTCTTGAAGAAAAATCAGTTCTTCTATAAAACCGGTAGGGGGCGCTTTAGGAAGCGCAACTATATACAAGGGGATATGGCCGCTCTCAGTCCTCGGCCAGGTATTAGGGAGGATTGACCGCTCTCAGTCCTCGGTCAGTGGGATTAAGGGACACACGGGTTAACAGTTCAGTTCTCTGGTCCCAACGGGGACTATATTAGCAGCAACGGTTCACTGTGCCCCGACGGGCAACTATATACAGTCTCTACTCTGCTGTACTCAACGACGACGTCCTCCTGCTCTTTCTTTGTGATTAACTTTAGCTTCAGACCCGTCCGGGTCCTCTTGCTCCTCCTCACACCGCAGCTCCTCCTCCGTCAGGCGATGCACATGGAGGGCGTAGGGTCCTTTGGCACACTTGTGCCGGGTGAAGGTGACCTCGTCCCCTATATAAAGGTCACGACCTCTGTGTCCCTCCGGTAGGTGGGACTCAACGTCTCTTCTTGTCACGAAGACGTCGCCTGGGGTGCGGTGATCTCGGATGAAGCCCCACCCGTGCTGCATATTAAACTTGATCACAGTCCCGGTGGAAGGGGGACCATGAGCTGCACGGGGACTCCTCCTGGCCCGGCTCTTCTGCTCCGCGCTCTTTATTTGGGCTTGTTGTTCCCGGACCCGCCTCTCTCTCCGCTCCCTCTCAAAGACCTCGAGCTGTTGCCGGCAGCACTCTGCACGCTCCGCTGCAGCTGCCCGGGTCTCCTGAGTGAACCCCATGAGATCTTCTCCGGTGGGGTCCCACTCAAACTGTGCCTCCTCTAGCGGGGGCGAGGTCCTTTTTACGGGCTTCGGAGCCGGGATCAGGGGCTCACACATGGGCCTTGCCCTCTTTTGGAGCTCTTGTTCGTAGTACTCCCTGGGCCAGACAAAGGGCTGCCCGTCCGGCCATGTGTGTTGGGCGAACAGATCTTCTCCCAGATGCGGCACTCTTGGTTTTATGGGCGCGGTGGTGGTGGCGCCCGGGTTGCCCAGGCCTTGCGGCCAGGCCTGGGGCACCTGGAAAGTGAAGGGCACCGTAAGGACGGCGGCGCCCTGGGCTACTTGGCCCTGCGACCAGGCCGGTGGCTCCGCGGAGGTAGGGGGCGCTGTTGGTATTGCGGCGCCCGGGGGTACTAGGCCTTGCGACCAGGCTGGTGGTACTTCCTGCTTGGTCACGCTCGGGGTCGAGGCGTGTGACGTCACAGGGGTCGCGGCTCCCGTTTGAGGCCTAGTCTGCGGCGGTGACATTGCAGTTACGGGCACGGCAGGGGGTACTTCGGGCTCTGCGACGGGGAGCTGGGGCAGGTACGCGGTTTCCCGGTTTGGGGTAGAGACGTCCCCTTTACCTGCCTCCTTTCGTTCGGCTCCCTTCTCGGCGCCGTCTCCGGCCTTCAGTCCTCCTGCGCCATCCTCAGAGGCGGTCTGTCTCCTCGTCTCGGGTGGCGTGCTCCGCTGACGAGTCTCGGTCTGCTGGGCCATCTCTCGGCTCCACTCCGCCAACGTCTCTCGTTGCACCCGGGCCAACCTCTGTGCGAGGCCCTCCAGCGCAGTCTGTGCACACTCCCGATCTCGGGGGAGCTGTGCCAAGACCTCCACTAAGCCTAGTGGGGTCGTTGCTTCTAGCAGGCTCCTGACCAACGGGTCGGTGCTGCTCTGCTCTCCTCCCGTTGTCTCCAGCAGGCCTTCTGGAGTGGCGACCGGCAACAGGCTCCTGACCACTGGGTCGGTGCTGCCTGGAGTGGCGGCCCGCATCAGGCTCCTGACCACTGGGTCGGTGCTGCCTGGCTCTCCCTCCATCTCCGGGTGTGCTTTCTCTGGACTCTCTTCCAGACGTCTTGTCTCCGGGTGCGCTCTCTCCAGACTGCTCCAGGCGACACCCATCTTTGCTCTCTTGTTCTCAGTCCTCCCACTTCGAGGGCGGTCCCGGGGCCACTTGGTGATTGTCAGCTCCAGGGGCAGTTCTTTCACGCTGACAGACACCTCTAGCATCACAGTCTCTGTTGGTGGGGGCGGTTTCCACTTTTGGCGCCATTTTCGGTCCTGGCCCACGATGGGAGGCGGCCTCTTGCCATCCTCTGGTACGCCCATAATGGCGTCCGCTCTGACAAGGCGGGAAACCTTTGGAAATGGCGGGAATCGTCTCCCAGTGGCGGGAAACTCTGCAGATGGCGGGAAAAAGCTGTTAATGGCGGACAACCGGCGGGAATCGATCTGTGATGGAGTCCGATGGCGGGGACCCTCCGGGACCGGCGGGAGACTTCTCTTTGAGGTAAACTTGTTCTTTTCTTCAGGCACGCAGTACCCGGGTGTTGCGGGCACGTTATCCTGCCGACTACGCCAAAGTTGACGCGCCCCCTGGGCCATATTCTTTAGGGGAATACCCGGAGCCGGATCAGATGGGGGTTGTAGTCTCCGAGTGGCTGTGACCCGGTCCGTGCCCAGGGTGTCAAGCTCAGTGTGTGGCAGTCCTTACTGATGTTACTAAAGTTCTTTATGTCGACTACGCCACCCGTTGAATTGCGGTCACTACGGCCGCCGCTGCAGCAGGGTCCGCTGAGGCTGATGGTGTTGGTGCAGCTTTAGGTAGTATAACCCCCAACGGGAGGGGTATAGCCTCAGGGGGTCAGGTGCAGAGGATGGTGGTTGTGGAAGTGCAGGGATGATGGTAATGAGAGTCAGAGTCGGGTTGTGCAGTTCAGGGTTCTTTACTTACTGCAGATGTTCCGGTCACTCCGGCCTTGAGTGACCACCCGAGCCGTGCTGCGTCCACCAGGTCCTGGACTCGGCCAACCCCCAAGTAGTTCTGGAGCGTGGTTCTGAGCTCCCGTTCTGTCCTGTCCTCGTCTCTGGCCTTCCCCACCAGGGATCCACCTATGTCCGGCTCCCTCGGGCCTCTTGTTGGCGAACCCTTGCCTCTGGGTTCCCTGACCCTATGCGTGGTCTGCCTTCCGGGTGGATATGGTGGGTGGCCGTGGCAGATGCTGCCCACGGCCTCCGGTCTCTGGCTGAGGTATGTTGTAGCCCCCACCAGTTTGGGATCCGGTACCCTGTTGCCAACTCTTCACCCTGTGGTTGTATTTGGGCTCTCAGAGTTCCTTCTTTCTCCCCCTCTGGGTCTTTCTTGCTCTCCTCTCTCACTCTTGGGCTGGGGCTGCTCTGCTCTTCTGCTCTCTTCCTCTGCAAAGGCTTACTGACTGTGGCTGACTGACTTCTCACAGACTGACTGATTGACCCTGATCTTAGATGGTGCCCACCTTAAATACTCCCTCTATGTGTGAGCTCAGGTGACCAGCACCCAATGAGCTCCTAGCTTTACCCAGGCTGCTCCCCCTATCTGCCCCTACACTACTGGGATGTACCACCCCCCTCCCACTCCAGCCAGGAACAGACTCGGTCGTACCTGCACATTTCTAAGTGGGAGTACCGTTGGTCTGTTCCTCGGAAATGGGATGTGTGTAGTGCATGCAGCTAACTGAGCTCAGTTCCACACTCCATCCTTACCCGAGAGTGGAATACCACACCTCTGGGTTGAGGTGCAATACCCCTGTAGCAGCCGAATCCTCAGGGTGCTACATATAGAGGATGTGTCAGCTCTCCTGTGTGGTGTAGTATATAGAGGATGTGTCTGCTCTCCTGTTTGGTATAGTATATAGAGGATGTATCTGCTCTCCTGTGTGGTGTAGTGTATAGAGGATCTGTCAGCTCTCCTGTGTGGTGTAGTATATAGAGGATCGATCCTGTGTGGTGTAGTATATAGAGGATGTGTCAGCTCCGCTGTGTGGTGTAGTATATAGAGGATGTGTCAGCTCTCCTGTGTGGTGTAGTATATAGAGGATGTGTCAGCTCTCCTGTGTGGTGTAGTATATAGAGAATGTGTCAGCTCCGCTGTGTGGTGTAGTATATAAAGGATTTGTCAGCTCCCCTGTGTGGTGTAGTATATAGAGGATGTGTCAGCTCTCCTGTGTGGTGTAATATATAGAGGATGTGTCAGCTCTCCTGTGTGGTGTAGTATATAGAGGATCTGTCAGCTCTCCTGTGTGGTGTAGTATATAGAGGATGTGTCAGCTCTTCTGTGTGGTGTAGTATATAGAGGATGTGTCAGCTCTCCTGTGTGGTGTAATATATAGAGGATGTGTCAGCTCTCCTGTGTGGTGTAGTATATAGAGGATGTGTCAGCTCTCCTGTGTGGTGTAGTATATAGAGGATCTGTCAGCTCTCCTGTGTGGTGTAGTATATAGAGGATGTGTCAGCTCTCCTGGGGGTGTAGTATATAGAGGATGTGTCAGCTCTCCTGTGTGGTGTAGTATATAGAGGATGTGTCAGCTCTCCTGGGGGTGTAGTATATAGAGGATCTGTCAGCTCTCCTGTGTGGTGTAGTATATAGAGTATCTGTCAGCTCTCCTGTGTGGTGCAGTATATAGAGGATGTGTCAGCTGTCCTGTGTGGTGCAGTATATAGAGGATGTGTCAGCTGTCCTGTGTGGTGTAGTATATAGAGGATCTGTCAGCTGTCCTGTGTGGTGTAGTATATAGGGGATGTGTCAGCTCTCCTGTGTGGTGTAGTATATAGAGGATGTGTAAGCTCCGCTGTGTGGTGTAGTATATAGAGGATGTGTCTGCTTTCCTGTGTGGTGTAGTATATAGAGGATCTGTCAGCTCTCCTGTGTGGTGTAGTATATAGAGGATCTGTCAGCTCTCCTGTGTGGTGTAGTATATAGAGGATGTGTCAGCTCTCCTGTGTGGTGTAGTATATAGAGGATCTCTCAGCTCTCCTCTGTGGTGTAGTATATAGAGGATGTGTCAGCTCTCCTATGTGGTGTAGTATATAGAGCATCTGTCTGCTCTCCTGTGGTGTAGTATATAGAGGATCTGTCAGCTCTCCTGTGTGGTGTAGTATATAGAGGATGTGTCAGCTCTCCTGTGTGGTGTAGTATATAGAGGATCTGTCAGCTCTCCTGTGTGGTGTAGTATATAGAGGATGTGTCAGCTCTCCTGTGTGGTGTAGTATATAGAGGATCTGTCAGCTCTCCTGTGTGGTGTAGTATATAGAGGATGTGTCTGCTTTCCTGTGTGGTGTAGTATATAGAGGATCTGTCAGCTCTCCTGTGTGGTGTAGTATATAGAGGATCTGTCAGCTCTCCTGTGTGGTGTAGTATATAGAGGATGTGTCAGCTCTCCTGTGTGGTGTAGTATATAGAGGATCTGTCAGCTGTCCTGTGTGGTGTAGTATATAGGGGATGTGTCAGCTCTCCTGTGTGGTGTAGTATATAGAGGATCTGTCAGCTCTCCTGTGTGGTGTAGTATATAGAGGATGTGTTAGCTCTCCTGTGTGGTGTAGTATATAGAGGATGTGTAAGCTCCGCTGTGTGGTGTAGTATATAGAGGCTCTGTCAGCTCCCCTGTGTGGTGTAGTATATAGAGGATCTGTCAGCTCTCCTGTGTGGTGTAGTATATAGAGGATCTGTCAGCTCTCCTGTGTGGTGTAGTATATAGAGGATGTGTCAGCTCTCCTGTGTGGTGTAGTATATAGAGGATCTCTCAGCTCTCCTCTGTGGTGTAGTATATAGAGGATGTGTCTGCTTTCCTGTGTGGTGTAGTATATAGAGGATCTGTCAGCTCTCCTGTGTGGTGTAGTATATAGAGGATGTGTCTGCTCTCCTGTTTGGTATAGTATATAGAGGATGTATCTACTCTCCTGTGTGGTGTAGTGTATAGAGGATCTGTCAGCTCTCCTGTGTGGTGTAGTATATAGAGGATCGATCCTGTGTGGTGTAGTATATAGAGGATGTGTCAGCTCCGCTGTGTGGTGTAGTATATAGAGGATGTGTCAGCTCTCCTGTGTGGTGTAGTATATAGAGGATGTGTCAGCTCTCCTGTGTGGTGTAGTATATAGAGAATGTGTCAGCTGTCCTGTGTGGTGTAGTATATAGGGGATGTGTCAGCTCTCCTGTGTGGTGTAGTATATAGAGGATGTGTCAGCTCTCCTGTGTGGTGTAGTATATAAAGGATTTGTCAGCTCCCCTGTGTGGTGTAGTATATAGAGGATGTGTCAGCTCTCCTGTGTGGTGTAATATATAGAGGATGTGTCAGCTCTCCTGTGTGGTGTAGTATATAGAGGATCTGTCAGCTCTCCTGTGTGGTGTAGTATATAGAGGATGTGTCAGCTCTTCTGTGTGGTGTAGTATATAGAGGATCTCTCAGCTCTCCTGTGTGGTGTAGTATACAGAGGATCTGTCAGCTCTCCTGTGTGGTGTAGTATATAGAGGATGTGTCTGCTCTCCTGTGTGGTGTAGTATATAGAGGATGTGTCAGCTCTCCTGTGTGGTGTAGTATATAGAGGATGTGTCACCTCTCCTGTGTGGTGTAGTATATAGAGGATGTGTCGGCTCTCCTGTGTGGTGTAGTATATAGAGGATCTGTCAGCTCTCCTGTGTGGTGTAGTATATAGAGGATGTGTCAGCTCTCCTGTGTGGTGTAATATATAGAGGATGTGTCAGCTCTCCTGTGTGGTGTAGTATATAGAGGATGTGTCAGCTCTCCTGTGTGGTGTAGTATATAGAGGATCTGTCAGCTCTCCTGTGTGGTGTAGTATATAGAGGATGTGTCAGCTCTCCTGGGGGTGTAGTAAATAGAGGATCTGTCAGCTCTCCTGTGTGGTGTAGTATATAGAGTATCTGTCAGCTCTCCTGTGTGGTGCAGTATATAGAGGATGTGTCAGCTGTCCTGTGTGGTGCAGTATATAGAGGATGTGTCAGCTGTCCTGTGTGGTGTAGTATATAGAGGATCTGTCAGCTGTCCTGTGTGGTGTAGTATATAGGGGATCTGTCAGCTCTCCTGTGTGGTGTAGTATATAGAGGATCGATCCTGTGTGGTGTAGTATATAGAGGATCTGTCAGCTCTCCTGTGTGGTGTAGTATATAGAGGATGTGTCAGCTCTCCTGTGTGGTGTAGTATATAGAGGATGTGTCAGCTCTCCTGTGTGGTGTAGTATATAGAGGATCTGTCAGCTCTCCTGTGTGGTGTAGTATATAGAGGATCTCTCAGCTCTCCTCTGTGGTGTAGTATATAGAGGATGTGTCTGCTTTCCTGTGTGGTGTAGTATATAGAGGATCTGTCAGCTCTCCTGTGTGGTGTAGTATATAGAGGATCTGTCAGCTCTCCTGTGTGGTGTAGTATATAGAGGATGTGTCAGCTCTCCTGTGTGGTGTAGTATATAGAGGATGTGTAAGCTCTCCTGTGTGGTGTAGTATATAGAGGATCTGTCAGCTCTCCTGTGTGGTGTAGTATATAGAGGATCTCTCAGCTCTCCTCTGTGGTGTAGTATATAGAGGATGTGTCTGCTTTCCTGTGTGGTGTAGTATATAGAGGATCTGTCAGCTCTCCTGTGTGGTGTAGTATATGGAGGATCTGTCAGCTCTACTGTGTGGTGTAGTATATAGAGGATCTGTCAGCTCTCCTGTGTGGTGTAGTATATAGAGGATCGATCCTGTGTGGTGTAGTATATAGAGGATGTGTCTGCTTTCCTGTGTGGTGTAGTATATAGAGGATGTGTCAGCTCCCCTGTGTGGTGTAGTATACACAGAACCTGTCAGCTCTCCTGTGTGGTGTAGTATATAGAGGATGTGTCTGCTTTCCTGTGTGGTGTAGTATATAGAGGATGTGTAAGCTCTCCTGTGTGGTGTAGTATATAGAGGATCTGTCAGCTCTCCTGTGTGGTGTAGTATATAGAGGATCTGTCAGCTCTCCTGTGTGGTGTAGTATATAGAGGATGTGTCAGCTCTCCTGTGTGGTGTAGTATATAGAGGATCTCTCAGCTCTCCTCTGTGGTGTAGTATATAGAGGATGTGTCTGCTTTCCTGTGTGGTGTAGTATATAGAGGATGTGTCAGCTCCCCTGTGTGGTGTAGTATACACAGAACCTGTCAGCTCTCCTGTGTGGTGTAGTATATAGAGGATCTGTCAGCTCTCCTGTGTGGTGTAGTATATAGAGGATCTGTCAGCTCTCCTGTGTGGTGTAGTATATAGAGGATGTGTCAGCTGTCCTGTGTGGTGCAGTATATAGAGGATGTGTCAGCTGTCCTGTGTGGTGTAGTATATAGAGGATCTGTCAGCTGTCCTGTGTGGTGTAGTATATAGGGGATGTGTCAGCTCTCCTGTGTGGTGTAGTATATAGAGGATGTGTAAGCTCCGCTGTGTGGTGTAGTATATAGAGGATGTGTCTGCTTTCCTGTGTGGTGTAGTATATAGAGGATCTGTCAGCTCTCCTGTGTGGTGTAGTATATAGAGGATCTGTCAGCTCTCCTGTGTGGTGTAGTATATAGAGGATGTGTCAGCTCTCCTGTGTGGTGTAGTATATAGAGGATCTGTCAGCTCTCCTGTGTGGTGTAGTATATAGAGGATGTGTCAGCTCTCCTGTGTGGTGTAGTATATAGAGGATGTGTAAGCTCTCCTGTGTGGTGTAGTATATAGAGGATGTGTCCGCTCTCCTGTGTGGTGTAGTATATAGAGGATCTGTCAGCTCTCCTGTGTGGTGTAGTATATAGAGGATCTGTCAGCTCTCCTGTGTGGTGTAGTATATAGAGGATGTGTCAGCTCTCCTGTGTGGTGTAGTATATAGAGGATCTGTCAGCTGTCCTGTGTGGGGTAGTATATAGGGGATGTGTCAGCTCTCCTGTGTGGTGTAGTATATAGAGGATGTGTCAGCTCTCCTGTGTGGTGTAGTATATAGAGGATGTGTCAGCTCTCCTGTGTGGTGTAGTATATAGAGGATCTGTCAGCTGTCCTGTGTGGTGTAGTATATAGAGGATCTGTCAGCTCTCCTGTGTGGTGTAGTATATAGAGGATGTGTAAGCTCCGCTGTGTGGTGTAGTATATAGAGGATGTGTCTGCTTTCCTGTGTGGTGTAGTATATAGAGGATGTGTCAGCTCTCCTGTGTGGTGTAGTATATAGAGGATCTGTCAGCTCTCCTGTGTGGTGTAGTATATAGAGGATGTGTCAGCTCTCCTATGTGGTGTAGTATATAGAGCATCTGTCTGCTCTCCTGTGGTGTAGTATATAGAGGATCTGTCAGCTCTCCTGTGTGGTGTAGTATATAGAGGATGTGTCAGCTCTCCTGTGTGGTGTAGTATATAGAGGATCTGTCAGCTCTCCTGTGTGGTGTAGTATATAGAGGATGTGTCAGCTCTCCTGTGTGGTGTAGTATATAGAGGATCTCTCAGCTCTCCTCTGTGGTGTAGTATATAGAGGATGTGTCTGCTTTCCTGTGTGGTGTAGTATATAGAGGATCTGTCAGCTCTCCTGTGTGGTGTAGTATATAGAGGATCTGTCAGCTCTCCTGTGTGGTGTAGTATATAGAGGATGTGTCAGCTCTCCTGTGTGGTGTAGTATATAGAGGATCTGTCAGCTGTCCTGTGTGGGGTAGTATATAGGGGATGTGTCAGCTCTCCTGTGTGGTGTAGTATATAGAGGATGTGTAAGCTCTCCTGTGTGGTGTAGTATATAGAGGATGTGTCCGCTCTCCTGTGTGGTGTAGTATATAGAGGATCTGTCAGCTCTCCTGTGTGGTGTAGTATATAGAGGATGTGTCGGCTCTCCTGTGTGGTGCAGTATATAGAGGATGTGTCAGCTCCGCTGTGTGGTGTAGTATATAGAGGATGTGTCAGCTCTCCTGTGTGGTGTAGTATATAGAGGATCTGTCAGCTCTCCTGTGTGGTGTAGTATATAGAGGATGTGTCAGCTCTCCTGTGTGGTGTAGTATATAGAGGATCTCTCAGCTCTCCTGTGTGGTGTAGTATATAGAGGATGTGTCAGCTCTCCTGTGTGGTGTAATATATAGAGGATGTGTCAGCTCTCCTGTGTGGTGTAGTATATAGAGGATGTGTCAGCTCTCCTGTGTGGTGTAGTATATAGAGGATCTGTCAGCTCTCCTGTGTGGTGTAGTATATAGAGGATGTGTCAGCTCTCCTGGGGGTGTAGTATATAGAATATCTCTCAGCTCTCCTGTGTGGTGTAGTATATAGAGGATGTGTCAGCTCTCCTGTGTGGTGTAATATATAGAGGATGTGTCAGCTCTCCTGTGTGGTGTAGTATATAAAGGATTTGTCAGCTCCCCTGTGTGGTGTAGTATATAGAGGATGTGTCAGCTCCCCTGTGTGGTGTAGTATACACAGAACCTGTCAGCTCTCCTGTGTGGTGTAGTATATAGAGGATGTGTAAGCTCTCCTGTGTGGTGTAGTATATAGAGGATCTGTCAGCTCTCCTGTGTGGTGTAGTATATAGAGGATCTGTCAGCTCTCCTGTGTGGTGTAGTATATAGAGGATGTGTCAGCTCTCCTGTGTGGTGTAGTATATAGAGGATCTCTCAGCTCTCCTCTGTGGTGTAGTATATAGAGGATCGATCCTGTGTGGTGTAGTATATAGAGGATGTGTCTGCTTTCCTGTGTGGTGTAGTATATAGAGGATGTGTCAGCTCTCCTGTGTGGTGTAGTATATAGAGGATGTGTCTGCTTTCCTGTGTGGTGTAGTATATAGAGGATGTGTCAGCTCTCCTGTGTGGTGTAGTATATAGAGGATGTGTCTGCTCTCCTGTGTGGTATAGTATATAGAGGATGTGTCAGCTGTCCTGTGTGGTGTAGTATATAGAGGATGTGTTAGCTCTCCTGTGTGGTGTAGTATATAGAGGATGTGTCAGCTCTCCTGTGTGGTGTAGTATATAGAGGATGTGTTAGCTCTCCTGTGTGGTGTAGTATATAGAGGATCTGTCAGCTCTCCTGTGTGGTGTAGTATATAGAGGATGTGTCAGCTCTCCTGTGTGGTGTAGTATATAGAGGATGTGTTAGCTCTCCTGTGTGGTGTAGTATATAGAGGATCTGTTAGCTCTCCTGTGTGGTGTAGTATATAGAGGATGTGTCAGCTCTCCTGTGTGGTGTAGTATATAGAGGATCTCTCAGCTCTCCTCTGTGGTGTAGTATATAGAGGATGTGTCTGCTTTCCTGTGTGGTGTAGTATATAGAGGATCTGTCAGCTCTCCTGTGTGGTGTAGTATATAGAGGATCTGTCAGCTCTCCTGTGTGGTGTAGTATATAGAGGATGTGTCAGCTCTCCTGTGTGGTGTAGTATATAGAGGATCTGTCAGCTCTCCTGTGTGGTGTAGTATATAGAGGATGTGTTAGCTCTCCTGTGTGGTGTAGTATATAGAGGATCTGTTAGCTCTCCTGTGTGGTGTAGTATATAGAGGATGTGTCAGCTCTCCTGTGTGGTGTAGTATATAGAGGATCTCTCAGCTCTCCTCTGTGGTGTAGTATATAGAGGATGTGTCTGCTTTCCTGTGTGGTGTAGTATATAGAGGATCTGTCAGCTCTCCTGTGTGGTGTAGTATATAGAGGATCTGTCAGCTCTCCTGTGTGGTGTAGTATATAGAGGATGTGTCAGCTCTCCTGTGTGGTGTAGTATATAGAGGATCTGTCAGCTCTCCTGTGTGGTGTAGTATATAGAGGATCTTTCAGCTCTCCTGTGTGGTGTAGTATATAGAGGATGTGTCAGCTCTCCTGTGTGGTGTAGTATATAGAGGATCTGTCAGCTCTCCTGTGTGGTGTAGTATATAGAGGATCTTTCAGCTCTCCTGTGTGGTGTAGTATATAGAGGATGTGTCAGCTCTCCTGTGTTGTGTAGTATATAGAGGATCTGTCAGCTCTCCTGTGTGGTGTAGTATATAGAGGATGTGTCAGCTCTCCTGTGTGGTGTAATATATAGAGGATCTGTCAGCTCTCCTGTGTGGTGTAGTATATAGAGGATCTGTCAGCTCTCCTGTGTGGTGTAGTATATAGAAAATCTGTCAGCTCTCCTGTGTGGTGTAGTATATAGAGGATGTGTCAGCTCTCCTGTGTGGTGTAGTATATAGAGGATCTGTCAGCTCTCCTGTGTGGTGTAGTATATAGAGGATCTGTCAGCTCTCCTGTGTGGTGTAGTATATAGAGGATCTGTCAGCTCTCCTGTGTGGTGTAGTATATAGAGGATCTGTCAGCTCTCCTGTGTGATGTAGTATATAGAGGATGTGTCTGCTCTCCTGTGTGGTGTAGTATATAGAGGATGTGACAGCTCTCCTGTGTGGTGTAGTATATAGAGGATCGATCCTGTGTGGTGAAGTATATAGAGGATTTGTCAGCTCTCCTGTGTGGTGTAGTATATAGAGGATGTGTCAGCTCTCCTGTGTGGTGTAGTATATAGAGGATGTGTCAGCTCTCCTGTGTGGTGTAGTATATAGAGGATGTGTCAGCTCTCCTGTGTGGTGTAGTATATAGAGGATCTGTCAGCTCTCCTGTGTGGTGTAGTATATAGAGGATCTGTCAGCTCTCCTGTGTGGTGTAGTATATAGAGGATGTGTAAGCTCCGCTGTGTGGTGTAGTATATAGAGGCTCTGTCAGCTCCCCTGTGTGGTGTAGTATATAGAGGATCTGTCAGCTCTCCTGTGTGGTGTAGTATATAGAGGATCTGTCAGCTCTCCTCTGTGGTGTAGTATATAGAGGATGTGTAAGCTCCGCTGTGTGGTGTAGTATATAGAGGCTCTGTCAGCTCTCCTGTGTGGTGTAGTATATAGAGGATCTGTAAGCTCTCCTGTGTGGTGTAGTATATAGAGGATCTCTCAGCTCTTCTCTGTGGTGTAGTATATAGAGGATGTGTCTGCTTTCCTGTGTGGTGTAGTATATAGAGGATCTGTCAGCTCTCCTGTGTGGTGTAGTATATAGAGGATCTGTCAGCTCTCCTGTGTGGTGTAGTATATAGAGGATGTGTCAGCTCTCCTGTGTGGTGTAGTATATAGAGGATCTCTCAGCTCTTCTCTGTGGTGTAGTATATAGAGGATGTGTCTGCTTTCCTGTGTGGTGTAGTATATAGAGGATCTGTCAGCTCTCCTGTGTGGTGTAGTATATAGAGGATCTGTCAGCTCTCCTGTGTGGTGTAGTATATAGAGGATGTGTCAGCTCTCCTGTGTGGTGTAGTATATAGAGGATCTGTCAGCTCTCCTGTGTGGTGTAGTATATAGAGGATCTTTCAGCTCTCCTGTGTGGTGTAGTATATAGAGGATGTGTCAGCTCTCCTGTGTGGTGTAGTATATAGAGGATCTGTCAGCTCTCCTGTGTGGTGTAGTATATAGAGGATCTTTCAGCTCTCCTGTGTGGTGTAGTATATAGAGGATGTGTCAGCTCTCCTGTGTTGTGTAGTATATAGAGGATCTGTCAGCTCTCCTGTGTGGTGTAGTATATAGAGGATGTGTCAGCTCTCCTGTGTGGTGTAATATATAGAGGATCTGTCAGCTCTCCAGTTTGGTGTAGTATATAGAGGATCTGTCAGCTCTCCTGTGTGGTGTAGTATATAGAGAATCTGTCAGCTCTCCTGTGTGGTGTAGTATATAGAGGATGTGTCAGCTCTCCTGTGTGGTGTAGTATATAGAGGATCTGTCAGCTCTCCTGTGTGGTGTAGTATATAGAGGATCTGTCAGCTCTCCTGTGTGGTGTAGTATATAGAGGATCTGTCAGCTCTCCTGTGTGGTGTAGTATATAGAGGATCTGTCAGCTCTCCTGTGTGATGTAGTATATAGATGATCTCTCAGCTCTCCTGTGTGGTGTAGTATATAGAGGATGTGTCTGCTCTCCTGTGTGGTGTAGTATATAGAGGATGTGTCAGCTCTCCTGTGTGGTGTAGTATATAGAGGATGTGTCTGCTCTCCTGTGTGGTATAGTATATAGAGGATGTGTCTGCTCTCCTGTGTGGTGTAGTGTATAGAGGATCTGTCAGCTCTCCTGTGTGGTGTAGTATATAGAGGATGTGTCAGCTCTCCTGTGTGGTGTAGTATATAGAGGATGTGTCAGCTCTCCTGTGTGGTGTAGTATATAGAGGATGTGTCAGCTCTCCTGTGTGGTGTAGTATATAGAGGATGTGTCAGCTCTCCTGTGTGGTGTAGTATATAGAGGATGTGTCAGCTCTCCTGTGTGGTGTAGTATATAGAGGATCTGTCAGCTCTCCTGTGTGGTGTAGTATATAGAGGATGTGTCAGCTCTCCTGTGTGGTGTAGTATATAGAGGATGTGTCAGCTCTCCTGTGTGGTGTAGCATATAAAAGATGTGTCCGCTCTCCTGTGTGGTGTAGTATATAGAGGATGTGTCAGTTCTCCTGTGTGGTGTAGTATATAGAGGATGTGTCAGCTCTCCTGTGTGGTGTAGTATATAGAGGATGTGTCAGCTCTCCTGTGTGGTGTAGTATATAGAGGATGTGTCAGCTCTCCTGTGTGGTGTAGTATATAGAGGATGTGTCAGCTCTCATGTGTGGTGTAGTATATAGAGGATCTGTCAGCTCTCCTGTGTGGTGTAGTATATAGAGGATCTGTCAGCTCTCCTGTGGTGCAGTATATAGAGGATCTGTCAGCTCTCCTGTGTGGTATAGTATATAGAGGATCTGTCAGCTCTCCTGTGTGGTGTAGTATATAGAGGATCTGTCAGCTCTCCTGTGTGGTGTAGTATATAGAGGATCTGTCAGCTCTCCTGTGTGGTGTAGTATATAGAGGATCTTTCAGCTCTCCTGTGTGGTGTAGTATATAGAGGATGTGTCAGCTCTCCTGTGTGGTGTAGTATATAGAGGATCTATCAGCTCTGCTGTGTGGTGTAGTATATAGAGGATCTGTCAGCTCTCCTGTGTGCTGTAGTATATAGAGGATGTGTCAGCTCCCCTGTGTGGTGTAGTATACACAGAACCTGTCAGCTCTCCTGTGTGGTGTAGTATATAGAGGATCTGTCAGCTCTCCTGTGTGGTGTAGTATATAGAGGATCTGTCAGCTCTCCTGTGTGGTGTAGTATATAGAGGATGTGTCAGCTCCCCTGTGTGGTGTAGTATATAGAGGATCTGTCAGCTCTGCTGTGTGGTGTAGTATATAGAGGATGTGTCGGCTCCCCTGTGTGGTGTAGTATATAGAGGATCTATCAGTTCTCCTGTGTGGTGTAGTATATAGAGGATGTGTCAGCTCTCCTGTGTGGTGTAGTATATAGAGGATGTGTCAGCTCTCCTGTGTGGTGTAGTATATAGAGGATGTGTCAGCTCTCCTGTGTGGTGTAGTATATAGAGGATGTGTCAGCTCTCCTGTGTGGTGTAGTATATAGTGGATCTGTCAGCACTCCTGTGTGGTGTAGTATATAGAGGATGTGTCAGCTCTCCTGTGTGGTGTAGTTTATAGAGGATCTATCAGCTCCCCCGTGTGGTGTAGTATATAGAGGATTTGTCAGCTCTTCTGTGTGGTGTAGTATATAGAGGATGTGTCAGCTCTCCTGTGTGGTGTAGTATATAGAGGATCTATCAGCTCTGCTGTGTGGTGTAGTATATAGAGGATCTGTCAGCTCTCCTGTGTGGTGTAGTATATAGAGGATGTGTCAGCTCTCCTGTGTGGTGTAGTATATAGAGGATGTGTCAGCTCTCCTATGTGGTGTAGTTTATAGAGGATCTATTAGCTCCCCCGTGTGGTGTAGTATATAGAGGATTTGTCAGCTCTTCTGTGTGGTGTAGTATATAGAGGATGTGTCAGCTCTCCTGTGTGGTGTAGTATATAGAGGATCTGTCAGCTCTCCTGTGTGATGTAGTATATAGAGGATGTGTCAGCTCTCCTGTGTGGTGTAGTATATAGAGGATCTCTCAGCTCTCCTGTGTGGTGTAGTATATAGAGGATGTGTCAGCTCTCCTGTGTGGTGTAGTATATAGAGGATATGTCAGCTCTCCTGTGTGGTGTAGTATATAGAGGATCTTTCAGCTCTCCTGTGTGGTGTAGTATATAGAGGATGTGTCAGCTCTCATATGTGATGTAGTATATAGAGGATGTGTCAGCTCTCCTGTGTGCTGTAGTATATAGAGGATGTGTCAGCTCCCCTGTGTGGTGTAGTATACACAGAACCTGTCAGCTCTCCTGTGTGGTGTAGTATATAGAGGATCTGTCAGCTCTCCTGTGTGGTGTAGTATATAGAGGATGTGTCAGCTCTCCTGTGTGGTGTAATATATAGAGGATGTGTCAGCTCTCCTGTGTGGTGTAGTATATAGAGGATCTGTCAGCTCTCCTGTGTGGTGTAGTATATAGAGGATGTGTCAGCTCTTCTGTGTGGTGTAGTATATAGAGGATCTCTCAGCTCTCCTGTGTGGTGTAGTATACAGAGGATCTGTCAGCTCTCCTGTGTGGTGTAGTATATAGAGGATGTGTCTGCTCTCCTGTGTGGTGTAGTATATAGAGGATGTGTCACCTCTCCTGTGTGGTGTAGTATATAGAGGATGTGTCGGCTCTCCTGTGTGGTGTAGTATATAGAGGATCTGTCAGCTCTCCTGTGTGGTGTAGTATATAGAGGATGTGTCAGCTCTCCTGTGTGGTGTAATATATAGAGGATGTGTCAGCTCTCCTGTGTGGTGTAGTATATAGAGGATGTGTCAGCTCTCCTGTGTGGTGTAGTATATAGAGGATCTGTCAGCTCTCCTGTGTGGTGTAGTATATAGAGGATGTGTCAGCTCTCCTGGGGGTGTAGTATATAGAGGATGTGTCAGCTCTCCTGTGTGGTGTAGTATATAGAGGATGTGTCAGCTCTCCTGGGGGTGTAGTAAATAGAGGATCTGTCAGCTCTCCTGTGTGGTGCAGTATATAGAGGATGTGTCAGCTGTCCTGTGTGGTGCAGTATATAGAGGATGTGTCAGCTGTCCTGTGTGGTGTAGTATATAGAGGATCTGTCAGCTGTCCTGTGTGGTGTAGTATATAGGGGATCTGTCAGCTCTCCTGTGTGGTGTAGTATATAGAGGATCGATCCTGTGTGGTGTAGTATATAGAGGATCTGTCAGCTCTCCTGTGTGGTGTAGTATATAGAGGATCTGTCAGCTCTCCTGTGTGGTGTAGTATATAGAGGATGTGTCAGCTCTCCTGTGTGGTGTAGTATATAGAGGATCTCTCAGCTCTCCTCTGTGGTGTAGTATATAGAGGATGTGTCTGCTTTCCTGTGTGGTGTAGTATATAGAGGATGTGTCAGCTCCCCTGTGTGGTGTAGTATACACAGAACCTGTCAGCTCTCCTGTGTGGTGTAGTATATAGAGGATCTGTCAGCTCTCCTGTGTGGTGTAGTATATAGAGGATCTGTCAGCTCTCCTGTGTGGTGTAGTATATAGAGGATGTGTCAGCTGTCCTGTGTGGTGCAGTATATAGAGGATGTGTCAGCTGTCCTGTGTGGTGTAGTATATAGAGGATCTGTCAGCTGTCCTGTGTGGTGTAGTATATAGGGGATGTGTCAGCTCTCCTGTGTGGTGTAGTATATAGAGGATGTGTAAGCTCCGCTGTGTGGTGTAGTATATAGAGGATGTGTCTGCTTTCCTGTGTGGTGTAGTATATAGAGGATCTGTCAGCTCTCCTGTGTGGTGTAGTATATAGAGGATCTGTCAGCTCTCCTGTGTGGTGTAGTATATAGAGGATGTGTCAGCTCTCCTGTGTGGTGTATTATATAGAGGATCTGTCAGCTCTCCTGTGTGGTGTAGTATATAGAGGATGTGTCAGCTCTCCTGTGTGGTGTAGTATATAGAGGATGTGTAAGCTCTCCTGTGTGGTGTAGTATATAGAGGATGTGTCCGCTCTCCTGTGTGGTGTAGTATATAGAGGATCTGTCAGCTCTCCTGTGTGGTGTACTATATAGAGGATCTGTCAGCTCTCCTGTGTGGTGTAGTATATAGAGGATGTGTCAGCTCTCCTGTGTGGTGTAGTATATAGAGGATCTGTCAGCTGTCCTGTGTGGGGTAGTATATAGGGGATGTGTCAGCTCTCCTGTGTGGTGTAGTATATAGAGGATGTGTCAGCTCTCCTGTGTGGTGTAGTATATAGAGGATGTGTCAGCTCTCCTGTGTGGTGTAGTATATAGAGGATCTGTCAGCTGTCCTGTGTGGTGTAGTATATAGAGGATCTGTCAGCTCTCCTGTGTGGTGTAGTATATAGAGGATGTGTAAGCTCCGCTGTGTGGTGTAGTATATAGAGGATGTGTCTGCTTTCCTGTGTGGTGTAGTATATAGAGGATGTGTCAGCTCTCCTGTGTGGTGTAGTATATAGAGGATCTGTCAGCTCTCCTGTGTGGTGTAGTATATAGAGGATGTGTCAGCTCTCCTGTGTGGTGTAGTATATAGAGGATCTGTCAGCTCTCCTGTGTGGTGTAGTATATAGAGGATGTGTCAGCTCTCCTATGTGGTGTAGTATATAGAGCATCTGTCTGCTCTCCTGTGGTGTAGTATATAGAGGATCTGTCAGCTCTCCTGTGTGGTGTAGTATATAGAGGATGTGTCAGCTCTCCTGTGTGGTGTAGTATATAGAGGATCTGTCAGCTCTCCTGTGTGGTGTAGTATATAGAGGATGTGTCAGCTCTCCTGTGTGGTGTAGTATATAGAGGATCTCTCAGCTCTCCTCTGTGGTGTAGTATATAGAGGATGTGTCTGCTTTCCTGTGTGGTGTAGTATATAGAGGATCTGTCAGCTCTCCTGTGTGGTGTAGTATATAGAGGATCTGTCAGCTCTCCTGTGTGGTGTAGTATATAGAGGATGTGTCAGCTCTCCTGTGTGG
Organism: Phyllobates terribilis; assembly: GCF_046119375.1. Classification (NCBI taxonomy): domain Eukaryota; kingdom Metazoa; phylum Chordata; class Amphibia; order Anura; family Dendrobatidae; genus Phyllobates; species Phyllobates terribilis. Next base: position 12,090,412 of record NW_027362761.1, on the reverse strand, counting down.
TGTAGTATATAGAGGATCTGTCAGCTGTCCTGTGTGGGGTAGTATATAGGGGATGTGTCAGCTCTCCTGTGTGGTGTAGTATATAGAGGATGTGTAAGCTCTCCTGTGTGGTGTAGTATATAGAGGATGTGTCCGCTCTCCTGTGTGGTGTAGTATATAGAGGATCTGTCAGCTCTCCTGTGTGGTGTAGTATATAGAGGATGTGTCGGCTCTCCTGTGTGGTGCAGTATATAGAGGATGTGTCAGCTCCGCTGTGTGGTGTAGTATATAGAGGATGTGTCAGCTCTCCTGTGTGGTGTAGTATATAGAGGATCTGTCAGCTCTCCTGTGTGGTGTAGTATATAGAGGATGTGTCAGCTCTCCTGTGTGGTGTAGTATATAGAGGATCTCTCAGCTCTCCTGTGTGGTGTAGTATATAGAGGATGTGTCAGCTCTCCTGTGTGGTGTAATATATAGAGGATGTGTCAGCTCTCCTGTGTGGTGTAGTATATAGAGGATGTGTCTGCTTTCCTGTGTGGTGTAGTATATAGAGGATGTGTAAGCTCTCCTGTGTGGTGTAGTATATAGAGGATCTGTCAGCTCTCCTGTGTGGTGTAGTATATAGAGGATCTGTCAGCTCTCCTGTGTGGTGTAGTATATAGAGGATGTGTCAGCTCTCCTGTGTGGTGTAGTATATAGAGGATCTCTCAGCTCTCCTCTGTGGTGTAGTATATAGAGGATCGATCCTGTGTGGTGTAGTATATAGAGGATGTGTCTGCTTTCCTGTGTGGTGTAGTATATAGAGGATGTGTCAGCTCTCCTGTGTGGTGTAGTATATAGAGGATGTGTCTGCTTTCCTGTGTGGTGTAGTATATAGAGGATGTGTCAGCTCTCCTGTGTGGTGTAGTATATAGAGGATGTGTCTGCTCTCCTGTGTGGTATAGTATATAGAGGATGTGTCAGCTGTCCTGTGTGGTGTAGTATATAGAGGATGTGTTAGCTCTCCTGTGTGGTGTAGTATATAGAGGATGTGTCAGCTCTCCTGTGTGGTGTAGTATATAGAGGATGTGTTAGCTCTCCTGTGTGGTGTAGTATATAGAGGATCTGTCAGCTCTCCTGTGTGGTGTAGTATATAGAGGATGTGTCAGCTCTCCTGTGTGGTGTAGTATATAGAGGATGTGTTAGCTCTCCTGTGTGGTGTAGTATATAGAGGATCTGTCAGCTCTCCTGTGTGGTGTAGTATATAGAGGATCTGTCAGCTCTCCTGTGTGGTGTAGTATATAGAGGATCTGTCAGCTCTCCTGTGTGGTGTAGTATATAGAGGATGTGTCAGCTCTCCTGTGTGGTGTAGTATATAGAGGATCTGTCAGCTCTCCTGTGTGGTGTAGTATATAGAGGATCTGTCAGCTCTCCTGTGTGGTGTAGTATATAGAGGATCTGTCAGCTCTCCTGTGTGGTGTAGTATATAGAGGATCTGTCAGCTCTCCTGTGTGATGTAGTATATAGAGGATGTGTCTGCTCTCCTGTGTGGTGTAGTATATAGAGGATGTGACAGCTCTCCTGTGTGGTGTAGTATATAGAGGATCGATCCTGTGTGGTGAAGTATATAGAGGATTTGTCAGCTCTCCTGTGTGGTGTAGTATATAGAGGATGTGTCAGCTCTCCTGTGTGGTGTAGTATATAGAGGATGTGTCAGCTCTCCTGTGTGGTGTAGTATATAGAGGATGTGTCAGCTCTCCTGTGTGGTGTAGTATATAGAGGATCTGTCAGCTCTCCTGTGTGGTGTAGTATATAGAGGATCTGTCAGCTCTCCTGTGTGGTGTAGTATATAGAGGATGTGTAAGCTCCGCTGTGTGGTGTAGTATATAGAGGCTCTGTCAGCTCCCCTGTGTGGTGTAGTATATAGAGGATCTGTCAGCTCTCCTGTGTGGTGTAGTATATAGAGGATCTGTCAGCTCTCCTCTGTGGTGTAGTATATAGAGGATGTGTAAGCTCCGCTGTGTGGTGTAGTATATAGAGGCTCTGTCAGCTCTCCTGTGTGGTGTAGTATATAGAGGATCTGTAAGCTCTCCTGTGTGGTGTAGTATATAGAGGATCTCTCAGCTCTTCTCTGTGGTGTAGTATATAGAGGATGTGTCTGCTTTCCTGTGTGGTGTAGTATATAGAGGATCTGTCAGCTCTCCTGTGTGGTGTAGTATATAGAGGATCTGTCAGCTCTCCTGTGTGGTGTAGTATATAGAGGATGTGTCAGCTCTCCTGTGTGGTGTAGTATATAGAGGATCTCTCAGCTCTTCTCTGTGGTGTAGTATATAGAGGATGTGTCTGCTTTCCTGTGTGGTGTAGTATATAGAGGATCTGTCAGCTCTCCTGTGTGGTGTAGTATATAGAGGATCTGTCAGCTCTCCTGTGTGGTGTAGTATATAGAGGATGTGTCAGCTCTCCTGTGTGGTGTAGTATATAGAGGATCTGTCAGCTCTCCTGTGTGGTGTAGTATATAGAGGATCTTTCAGCTCTCCTGTGTGGTGTAGTATATAGAGGATGTGTCAGCTCTCCTGTGTGGTGTAGTATATAGAGGATCTGTCAGCTCTCCTGTGTGGTGTAGTATATAGAGGATCTTTCAGCTCTCCTGTGTGGTGTAGTATATAGAGGATGTGTCAGCTCTCCTGTGTTGTGTAGTATATAGAGGATCTGTCAGCTCTCCTGTGTGGTGTAGTATATAGAGGATGTGTCAGCTCTCCTGTGTGGTGTAATATATAGAGGATCTGTCAGCTCTCCAGTTTGGTGTAGTATATAGAGGATCTGTCAGCTCTCCTGTGTGGTGTAGTATATAGAGAATCTGTCAGCTCTCCTGTGTGGTGTAGTATATAGAGGATGTGTCAGCTCTCCTGTGTGGTGTAGTATATAGAGGATCTGTCAGCTCTCCTGTGTGGTGTAGTATATAGAGGATCTGTCAGCTCTCCTGTGTGGTGTAGTATATAGAGGATCTGTCAGCTCTCCTGTGTGGTGTAGTATATAGAGGATCTGTCAGCTCTCCTGTGTGATGTAGTATATAGATGATCTCTCAGCTCTCCTGTGTGGTGTAGTATATAGAGGATGTGTCTGCTCTCCTGTGTGGTGTAGTATATAGAGGATGTGTCAGCTCTCCTGTGTGGTGTAGTATATAGAGGATGTGTCTGCTCTCCTGTGTGGTATAGTATATAGAGGATGTGTCTGCTCTCCTGTGTGGTGTAGTGTATAGAGGATCTGTCAGCTCTCCTGTGTGGTGTAGTATATAGAGGATGTGTCAGCTCTCCTGTGTGGTGTAGTATATAGAGGATGTGTCAGCTCTCCTGTGTGGTGTAGTATATAGAGGATGTGTCAGCTCTCCTGTGTGGTGTAGTATATAGAGGATGTGTCAGCTCTCCTGTGTGGTGTAGTATATAGAGGATGTGTCAGCTCTCCTGTGTGGTGTAGTATATAGAGGATCTGTCAGCTCTCCTGTGTGGTGTAGTATATAGAGGATGTGTCAGCTCTCCTGTGTGGTGTAGTATATAGAGGATGTGTCAGCTCTCCTGTGTGGTGTAGCATATAAAAGATGTGTCCGCTCTCCTGTGTGGTGTAGTATATAGAGGATGTGTCAGTTCTCCTGTGTGGTGTAGTATATAGAGGATGTGTCAGCTCTCCTGTGTGGTGTAGTATATAGAGGATGTGTCAGCTCTCCTGTGTGGTGTAGTATATAGAGGATGTGTCAGCTCTCCTGTGTGGTGTAGTATATAGAGGATGTGTCAGCTCTCCTGTGTGGTGTAGTATATAGAGGATCTGTCAGCTCTCCTGTGTGGTGTAGTATATAGAGGATCTGTCAGCTCTCCTGTGGTGCAGTATATAGAGGATCTGTCAGCTCTCCTGTGTGGTATAGTATATAGAGGATCTGTCAGCTCTCCTGTGTGGTGTAGTATATAGAGGATCTGTCAGCTCTCCTGTGTGGTGTAGTATATAGAGGATCTGTCAGCTCTCCTGTGTGGTGTAGTATATAGAGGATCTTTCAGCTCTCCTGTGTGGTGTAGTATATAGAGGATGTGTCAGCTCTCATATGTGATGTAGTATATAGAGGATGTGTCAGCTCTCCTGTGTGCTGTAGTATATAGAGGATGTGTCAGCTCCCCTGTGTGGTGTAGTATACACAGAACCTGTCAGCTCTCCTGTGTGGTGTAGTATATAGAGGATCTGTCAGCTCTCCTGTGTGGTGTAGTATATAGAGGATCTGTCAGCTCTCCTGTGTGGTGTAGTATATAGAGGATGTGTCAGCTCCCCTGTGTGGTGTAGTATATAGAGGATCTGTCAGCTCTGCTGTGTGGTGTAGTATATAGAGGATGTGTCGGCTCCCCTGTGTGGTGTAGTATATAGAGGATCTATCAGTTCTCCTGTGTGGTGTAGTATATAGAGGATGTGTCAGCTCTCCTGTGTGGTGTAGTATATAGAGGATGTGTCAGCTCTCCTGTGTGGTGTAGTATATAGAGGATGTGTCAGCTCTCCTGTGTGGTGTAGTATATAGAGGATGTGTCAGCTCTCCTGTGTGGTGTAGTATATAGTGGATCTGTCAGCACTCCTGTGTGGTGTAGTATATAGAGGATGTGTCAGCTCTCCTGTGTGGTGTAGTTTATAGAGGATCTATCAGCTCCCCCGTGTGGTGTAGTATATAGAGGATTTGTCAGCTCTTCTGTGTGGTGTAGTATATAGAGGATGTGTCAGCTCTCCTGTGTGGTGTAGTATATAGAGGATCTATCAGCTCTGCTGTGTGGTGTAGTATATAGAGGATCTGTCAGCTCTCCTGTGTGGTGTAGTATATAGAGGATGTGTCAGCTCTCCTGTGTGGTGTAGTATATAGAGGATGTGTCAGCTCTCCTGTGTGGTGTAGTATATAGAGGATCTATCAGCTCTGCTGTGTGGTGTAGTATATAGAGGATCTGTCAGCACTCCTGTGTGGTGTAGTATATAGAGGATGTGTCAGCTCTCCTGTGTGGTGTAGTATATAGAGGATGTGTCAGCTCTCCTATGTGGTGTAGTTTATAGAGGATCTATTAGCTCCCCCGTGTGGTGTAGTATATAGAGGATTTGTCAGCTCTTCTGTGTGGTGTAGTATATAGAGGATGTGTCAGCTCTCCTGTGTGGTGTAGTATATAGAGGATCTGTCAGCTCTCCTGTGTGATGTAGTATATAGAGGATGTGTCAGCTCTCCTGTGTGGTGTAGTATATAGAGGATCTCTCAGCTCTCCTGTGTGGTGTAGTATATAGAGGATGTGTCAGCTCTCCTGTGTGGTGTAGTATATAGAGGATATGTCAGCTCTCCTGTGTGGTGTAGTATATAGAGGATCTTTCAGCTCTCCTGTGTGGTGTAGTATATAGAGGATGTGTCAGCTCTCATATGTGATGTAGTATATAGAGGATGTGTCAGCTCTCCTGTGTGCTGTAGTATATAGAGGATGTGTCAGCTCCCCTGTGTGGTGTAGTATACACAGAACCTGTCAGCTCTCCTGTGTGGTGTAGTATATAGAGGATCTGTCAGCTCTCCTGTGTGGTGTAGTATATAGAGGATGTGTCAGCTCTCCTGTGTGGTGTAGTATATAGAGGATGTGTCAGCTCTCCTGTGTGGTGTAGTATATAGAGGATCTGTCAGCTCTCCTGTGTGGTGTAGTATATAGAGGATCTGTCAGCTCTCCTGTGTGGTGTAGTATATAGAGGATCTGTCAGCTCTCCTGTGTGGTGTAGTATATAGAGGATCTGTCAGCTCTCCTGTGTGATGTAGTATATAGATGATCTCTCAGCTCTCCTGTGTGGTGTAGTATATAGAGGATGTGTCTGCTCTCCTGTGTGGTGTAGTATATAGAGGATGTGTCAGCTCTCCTGTGTGGTGTAGTATATAGAGGATGTGTCTGCTCTCCTGTGTGGTATAGTATATAGAGGATGTGTCTGCTCTCCTGTGTGGTGTAGTGTATAGAGGATCTGTCAGCTCTCCTGTGTGGTGTAGTATATAGAGGATGTGTCAGCTCTCCTGTGTGGTGTAGTATATAGAGGATGTGTCAGCTCTCCTGTGTGGTGTAGTATATAGAGGATGTGTCAGCTCTCCTGTGTGGTGTAGTATATAGAGGATCGATCCTGTGTGGTGTAGTATATAGAGGATCTGTCAGCTCTCCTGTGTGGTGTAGTATATAGAGGATGTGTCAGCTCTCCTGTGTGGTGTAGTATATAGAGGATGTGTCAGCTCTCCTGTGTGGTGTAGTATATAGAGGATGTGTCAGCTCTCCTGTGTGGTGTAGTATATAGAGGATCTGTCAGCTCTCCTGTGTGGTGTAGTATATAGAGGATGTGTCAGCTCTCCTGTGTGGTGTAGTATATAGAGGATGTGTCAGCTCTCCTGTGTGGTGTAGTATATAAAAGATGTGTCCGCTCTCCTGTGTGGTGTAGTATATAGAGGATGTGTCAGTTCTCCTGTGTGGTGTAGTATATAGAGGATGTGTCAGCTCTCCTGTGTGGTGTAGTATATAGAGGATGTGTCAGCTCTCCTGTGTGGTGTAGTATATAGAGGATGTGTCAGCTCTCCTGTGTGGTGTAGTATATAGAGGATGTGTCAGCTCTCCTGTGTGGTGTAGTATATAGAGGATCTGTCAGCTCTCCTGTGTGGTGTAGTATATAGAGGATCTGTCAGCTCTCCTGTGGTGCAGTATATAGAGGATCTGTCAGCTCTCCTGTGTGGTATAGTATATAGAGGATCTGTCAGCTCTCCTGTGTGGTGTAGTATATAGAGGATCTGTCAGCTCTCCTGTGTGGTGTAGTATATAGAGGATCTGTCAGCTCTCCTGTGTGGTGTAGTATATAGAGGATCTTTCAGCTCTCCTGTGTGGTGTAGTATATAGAGGATGTGTCAGCTCTCATATGTGATGTAGTATATAGAGGATGTGTCAGCTCTCCTGTGTGCTGTAGTATATAGAGGATGTGTCAGCTCCCCTGTGTGGTGTAGTATACACAGAACCTGTCAGCTCTCCTGTGTGGTGTAGTATATAGAGGATCTGTCAGCTCTCCTGTGTGGTGTAGTATATAGAGGATCTGTCAGCTCTCCTGTGTGGTGTAGTATATAGAGGATCTGTCAGCTCTCCTGTGTGGTGTAGTATATAGAGGATGTGTCAGCTCTCCTGTGTGGTGTAGTATATAGAGGATCTGTCAGCTCTCCTGTGTGGTGTAGTATATAGAGGATGTGTCAGCTCTCCTGTGTGGTGTAATATATAGAGGATCTGTCAGCTCTGCTGTGTGGTGTAGTATATAGAGGATGTGTCGGCTCCCCTGTGTGGTGTAGTATATAGAGGATCTATCAGTTCTCCTGTGTGGTGTAGTATATAGAGGATGTGTCAGCTCTCCTGTGTGGTGTAGTATATAGAGGATGTGTCAGCTCTCCTGTGTGGTGTAGTATATAGAGGATGTGTCAGCTCTCCTGTGTGGTGTAGTATATAGAGGATGTGTCAGCTCTCCTGTGTGGTGTAGTATATAGTGGATCTGTCAGCACTCCTGTGTGGTGTAGTATATAGAGGATGTGTCAGCTCTCCTGTGTGGTGTAGTTTATAGAGGATCTATCAGCTCCTCCGTGTGGTGTAGTATATAGAGGATTTGTCAGCTCTTCTGTGTGGTGTAGTATATAGAGGATGTGTCAGCTCTCCTGTGTGGTGTAGTTTATAGAGGATCTATCAGCTCCCCCGTGTGGTGTAGTATATAGAGGATTTGTCAGCTCTTCTGTGTGGTGTAGTATATAGAGGATGTGTCAGCTCTCCTGTGTGGTGTAGTATATAGAGGATCTGTCAGCTCTCCTGTGTGGTGTAGTATATAGAGGATGTGTCAGCTCTCCTGTGTGGTGTAGTATATAGAGGATGTGTCAGCTCTCCTATGTGGTGTAGTTTATAGAGGATCTATTAGCTCCCCCGTGTGGTGTAGTATATAGAGGATTTGTCAGCTCTTCTGTGTGGTGTAGTATATAGAGGATGTGTCAGCTCTCCTGTGTGGTGTAGTATATAGAGGATCTGTCAGCTCTCCTGTGTGATGTAGTATATAGAGGATGTGTCAGCTCTCCTGTGTGGTGTAGTATATAGAGGATCTCTCAGCTCTCCTGTGTGGTGTAGTATATAGAGGATGTGTCAGCTCTCCTGTGTGGTGTAGTATATAGAGGATATGTCAGCTCTCCTGTGTGGTGTAGTATATAGAGGATCTTTCAGCTCTCCTGTGTGGTGTAGTATATAGAGGATGTGTCAGCTCTCATATGTGATGTAGTATATAGAGGATGTGTCAGCTCTCCTGTGTGCTGTAGTATATAGAGGATGTGTCAGCTCCCCTGTGTGGTGTAGTATACACAGAACATGTCAGCTCTCCTGTGTGGTGTAGTATATAGAGGATCTGTCAGCTCTCCTGTGTGGTGTAGTATATAGAGGATCTGTCAGCTCTCCTGTGTGGTGTAGTATATAGAGGATGTGTCAGCTCTCCTGTGTGGTGTAGTATATAGAGGATCTGTCAGCTCTCCTGTGTGGTGTAGTATATAGAGGATGTGTCAGCTCTCCTGTGTGGTGTAGTATATAGAGGATGTCAGCTCTCCTGTGTGGTGTAGTATATAGAGGATGTGTCAGCTCTCCTGTGTGGTGTAGTATATAGAGGATGTGTCAGCTCTCCTGTGTGGTGTAGTATATAGAGGATGTGTCAGCTCTCCTGTGTGGTGTAGTATATAGAGGCTCTGTCAGCTCTCCTGTGTGGTGTAGTATATAGAGGATCTGTAAGCTCTCCTGTGTGGTGTAGTATATAGAGGATCTGTCAGCTCTCCTGTGTGGTGTAGTATATAGAGGATGTGTCAGCACTCCTGTGTGGTGTAGTATATAGAGGATCTGTCAGCTCTCCTGTGTGGTGTAGTATATAGAGGATGTGTCAGCTCTCCTGTGTGGTGTAGTATATAGAGGATGTGTCACCTCTCCTGTGTGGTGTAGTATATAGAGGATCTGTCAGCTCTCCTGTGTGGTGTAGTATATAGAGGATCTCTCAGCTCTCCTCTGTGGTGTAGTATATAGAGGATGTGTCTGCTTTCCTGTGTGGTGTAGTATATAGAGGATCTGTCAGCTCTCCTGTGTGGTGTAGTATATAGAGGATCTGTCAGCTCTCCTGTGTGGTGTAGTATATAGAGGATGTGTCAGCTCTCCTGTGTGGTGTAGTATATAGAGGATCTCTCAGCTCTCCTCTGTGGTGTAGTATATAGAGGATGTGTCTGCTTTCCTGTGTGGTGTAGTATATAGAGGATCTGTCAGCTCTCCTGTGTGGTGTAGTATATAGAGGATCTGTCAGCTCTCCTGTGTGGTGTAGCATATAGAGGATGTGTCAGCTCTCCTGTGTGGTGTAGTATATAGAGGATCTGTCAGCTCTCCTGTGTGGTGTAGTATATAGAGGATCTTTCAGCTCTCCTGTGTGGTGTAGTATATAGAGGATGTGTCAGCTCTCCTGTGTGGTGTAGTATATAGAGGATCTGTCAGCTCTCCTGTGTGGTGTAGTATATAGAGGATCTTTCAGCTCTCCTGTGTGGTGTAGTATATAGAGGATGTGTCAGCTCTCCTGTGTTGTGTAGTATATAGAGGATCTGTCAGCTCTCCTGTGTGGTGTAGTATATAGAGGATATGTCAGCTCTCCTGTGTGGTGTAATATATAGAGGATCTGTCAGCTCTCCAGTTTGGTGTAGTATATAGAGGATCTGTCAGCTCTCCTGTGTGGTGTAGTATATAGAGAATCTGTCAGCTCTCCTGTGTGGTGTAGTATATAGAGGATGTGTCAGCTCTCCTGTGTGGTGTAGTATATAGAGGATCTGTCAGCTCTCCTGTGTGGTGTAGTATATAGAGGATCTGTCAGCTCTCCTGTGTGGTGTAGTATATAGAGGATCTGTCAGCTCTCCTGTGTGGTGTAGTATATAGAGGATCTGTCAGCTCTCCTGTGTGATGTAGTATATAGATGATCTCTCAGCTCTCCTGTGTGGTGTAGTATATAGAGGATGTGTCTGCTCTCCTGTGTGGTGTAGTATATAGAGGATGTGTCAGCTCTCCTGTGTGGTGTAGTATATAGAGGATGTGTCTGCTCTCCTGTGTGGTATAGTATATAGAGGATGTGTCTGCTCTCCTGTGTGGTGTAGTGTATAGAGGATCTGTCAGCTCTCCTGTGTGGTGTAGTATATAGAGGATCGATCCTGTGTGGTGTAGTATATAGAGGATCTGTCAGCTCTCCTGTGTGGTGTAGTATATAGAGGATGTGTCAGCTCTCCTGTGTGGTGTAGTATATAGAGGATGTGTCAGCTCTCCTGTGTGGTGTAGTATATAGAGGATGTGTCAGCTCTCCTGTGTGGTGTAGTATATAGAGGATCTGTCAGCTCTCCTGTGTGGTGTAGTATATAGAGGATGTGTCAGCTCTCCTGTGTGGTGTAGTATATAGAGGATGTGTCAGCTCTCCTGTGTGGTGTAGTATATAAAAGATGTGTCCGCTCTCCTGTGTGGTGTAGTATATAGAGGATGTGTCAGTTCTCCTGTGTGGTGTAGTATATAGAGGATGTGTCAGCTCTCCTGTGTGGTGTAGTATATAGAGGATGTGTCAGCTCTCCTGTGTGGTGTAGTATATAGAGGATGTGTCAGCTCTCCTGTGTGGTGTAGTATATAGAGGATGTGTCAGCTCTCCTGTGTGGTGTAGTATATAGAGGATCTGTCAGCTCTCCTGTGTGGTGTAGTATATAGAGGATCTGTCAGCTCTCCTGTGGTGCAGTATATAGAGGATCTGTCAGCTCTCCTGTGTGGTATAGTATATAGAGGATGTGTCAGCTCTCCTGTGTGGTGTAGTATATAGAGGATGTGTCAGCTCTCCTGTGTGGTGTAGTATATAGAGGATCTGTCAGCTCTCCTGTGTGGTGTAGTATATAGAGGATCTGTCAGCTCTCCTGTGGTGCAGTATATAGAGGATCTCTCAGCTCTCCTGTGTGGTATAGTATATAGAGGATCTGTCAGCTCTCCTGTGTGGTGTAGTATATAGAGGATCTGTCAGCTCTCCTGTGTGGTGTAGTATATAGAGGATCTGTCAGCTCTCCTGTGTGGTGTAGTATATAGAGGATCTTTCAGCTCTCCTGTGTGGTGTAGTATATAGAGGATGTGTCAGCTCTCATATGTGATGTAGTATATAGAGGATGTGTCAGCTCTCCTGTGTGCTGTAGTATATAGAGGATGTGTCAGCTCCCCTGTGTGGTGTAGTATACACAGAACCTGTCAGCTCTCCTGTGTGGTGTAGTATATAGAGGATCTGTCAGCTCTCCTGTGTGGTGTAGTATATAGAGGATCTGTCAGCTCTCCTGTGTGGTGTAGTATATAGAGGATGTGTCAGCTCCCCTGTGTGGTGTAGTATATAGAGGATCTGTCAGCTCTGCTGTGTGGTGTAGTATATAGAGGATGTGTCGGCTCCCCTGTGTGGTGTAGTATATAGAGGATCTATCAGTTCTCCTGTGTGGTGTAGTATATAGAGGATGTGTCAGCTCTCCTGTGTGGTGTAGTATATAGAGGATGTGTCAGCTCTCCTGTGTGGTGTAGTATATAGAGGATGTGTCAGCTCTCCTGTGTGGTGTAGTATATAGAGGATGTGTCAGCTCTCCTGTGTGGTGTAGTTTATAGAGGATCTATCAGCTCCCCCGTGTGGTGTAGTATATAGAGGATTTGTCAGCTCTTCTGTGTGGTGTAGTATATAGAGGATGTGTCAGCTCTCGTGTGTGGTGTAGTATATAGAGGATCTATCAGCTCTGCTATGTGGTGTAGTATATAGAGGATCTGTCAGCTCTCCTGTGTGGTGTAGTATATAGAGGATGTGTCAGCTCTCCTGTGTGGTGTAGTATATAGAGGATGTGTCAGCTCTCCTATGTGGTGTAGTTTATAGAGGATCTATCAGCTCCCCCGTGTGGTGTAGTATATAGAGGATTTGTCAGCTCTTCTGTGTGGTGTAGTATATAGAGGATGTGTCAGCTCTCCTGTGTGGTGTAGTATATAGAGGATCTGTCAGCTCTCCTGTGTGATGTAGTATATAGAGGATGTGTCAGCTCTCCTGTGTGGTGTAGTATATAGAGGATCTCTCAGCTCTCCTGTGTGATGTAGTATATAGAGGATGTGTCAGCTCTCCTGTGTGGTGTAGTATATAGAGGATATGTCAGCTCTCCTGTGTGGTGTAGTATATAGAGGATCTTTCAGCTCTCCTGTGTGGTGTAGTATATAGAGGATGTGTCAGCTCTCATATGTGATGTAGTATATAGAGGATGTGTCAGCTCTCCTGTGTGCTGTAGTATATAGAGGATGTGTCAGCTCCCCTGTGTGGTGTAGTATACACAGAACCTGTCAGCTCTCCTGTGTGGTGTAGTATATAGAGGATCTGTCAGCTCTCCTGTGTGGTGTAGTATATAGAGGATCTGTCAGCTCTACTGTGTGGTGTAGTATATAGAGGATGTGTCAGCTCTCCTGTGTGGTGTAGTATATAGAGGATCTGTCAGCTCTCCTGTGTGGTGTAGTATATAGAGGATGTGTCAGCTCTCCTGTGTTGTGTAGTATATAGAGGATGTGTCAGCTCTCCTATGTGGTGTAGTTTATAGAGGATCTATCAGCTCCCCCGTGTGGTGTAGTATATAGAGGATTTGTCAGCTCTTCTGTGTGGTGTAGTATATAGAGGATGTGTCAGCTCTCCTGTGTGGTGTAGTATATAGAGGATGTGTCAGCTCTCCTGTGTGGTGTAGTATATAGAGGATGTGTCAGCTCTCCTGTGTGGTGTAGTATATAGAGGATGTGTCAGCTCTCCTGTGTGGTGTAGTATATAGAGGATGTGTCAGCTCTCCTGTGTGGTGTAGTTTATAGAGGATCTATCAGCTCCCCCGTGTGGTGTAGTATATAGAGGATTTGTCAGCTCTTCTGTGTGGTGTAGTATATAGAGGATGTGTCAGCTCTCCTGTGTGGTGTAGTATATAGAGGATCTGTCAGCTCTCCTGTGTGGTGTAGTATATAGAGGATGTGTCAGCTCTCCTGTGTGGTGTAGTATATAGAGGATCTCTCAGCTCTCCTTTGTGGTGTAGTATATAGAGGATGTGTCAGCTCTCCTGTGTGGTGTAGTATATAGAGGATGTGTCAGCTCTCCTGTGTGGTGTAGTATATAGAGGATGTGTCAGCTCTCCTGTGTGGTGTAGTATATAGAGGATGTGTCAGCTCTCCTGTGTGGTGTAGTATATAGAGGATCTGTCAGCTCTCCTGTGTGGTGTAGTATATAGAGGATCTGTCAGCTCTCCTGTGTGGTGTAGTATATAGAGGATCTGTCAGCTCTCCTGTGTGGTGTAGTATATAGAGGATCTGTCAGCTCTCCTGTGTGGTGTAGTATATAGAGGATGTGTCAGCTCTCCTGTGTGGTGTAGTATATAGAGGATGTGTCAGGTCTCCTGTGTGGTGTAGTATATAGAGGAACTGTCGGCTCTCCTGTGTGGTGTAGTATATAGAGCATCTGTCGGCTCTCCTGTGTGGTGTAGTATATAGAGGATGTGTCAGCTCTCCTGTGTGGTGTAGTATATAGAGGATGTGTCAGTCCTCCTGTGTGGTGTAGTATATAGATGATCTGTCAGCTCTCCTGTGTGGTGTAGTATATAGAGGATGTGTCAGCTCTCCTGTGTGGTGTAGTATATAGAGGATGTGTCAGCTCTCCTGTGAGGTGTAGTATATAGAGGATCTGTCAGCTCTCCTGTGTGGTGTAGTTTATAGAGGATCTGTCAGCTCTCCTGTGTGGTGTAGTTTATAGAGGATGTGTCAGCTCTCCTGTGTGGTGTAGTATATAGAGGATATGTCAGCTCTCCTGTCTGGTGTAGCATATAGAGGATCTGTCAGCTCTCCTGTGTGGTGTAGTATATAGAGGATGTGTCAGCTCTCCTGTGTGGTGTAGTATATAGAGGATGTGTCAGCTCTCCTGTGTGGTGTAGTATATAGAGGATGTGTCAGCTCTCCTGTGTGGTGTAGTATATAGAGGATCTGTCAGCTCTCCTGTGTGGTGTAGTATATAGAGGATCTGTCAGCTCTCCTGTGGTGCAGTATATAGAGGATCTGTCAGCTCTCCTGTGTGGTATAGTATATAGAGGATCTGTCACCTCTCCTGTGTGGTGTAGTATATAGAGGATCTGTCAGCTCTCCTGTGTGGTGTAGTATATAGAGGATCTGTCAGCTCTCCTGTGTGGTGTAGTATATAGAGGATCTTTCAGCTCTCCTGTGTGGTGTAGTATATAGAGGATGTGTCAGCTCTCATATGTGATGTAGTATATAGAGGATGTGTCAGCTCTCCTGTGTGCTGTAGTATATAGAGGATGTGTCCGCTCCCCTGTGTGGTGTAGTATACACAGAACCTGTCAGCTCTCCTGTGTGGTGTAGTATATAGAGGATCTGTCAGCTCTCCTGTGTGGTGTAGTATATAGAGGATCTATCAGCTCCCCCGTGTGGTGTAGTATATAGAGGATTTGTCAGCTCTTCTGTGTGGTGTAGTATAAAGAGGATGTGTCAGCTCTCCTGTGTGGTGTAGTATATAGAGGATCTGTCAGCTCTCCTGTGTGGTGTAGTATATAGAGGATCTGTCAGCTCTCCTGTGTGGTGTAGTATATAGAGGATCTGTCAGCTCTCCTGTGTGGTGTAGTATATAGAGGATCTGTCAGCTCTCCTGTGTGGTGTAGTATATAGAGGATGTGTCAGGTCTCCTGTGTGGTGTATTATATAGAGGAACTGTCGGCTCTCCTGTGTGGTGTAGTATATAGAGGATCTGTCGGCTCTCCTGTGTGGTGTAGTATATAGAGGATGTGTCGGCTCTCCTGTGTGGTGTAGTATATAGAGGATGTGTCAGTCCTCCTGTGTGGTGTAGTATATAGATGATCTGTCAGCTCTCCTGTGTGGTGTAGTATATAGAGGATGTGTCAGCTCTCCTGTGAGGTGTAGTATATAGAGGATCTGTCAGCTCTCCTGTGTGGTGTAGTTTATAGAGGATCTGTCAGCTCTCCTGTGTGGTGTAGTTTATAGAGGATGTGTCAGCTCTCCTGTGTGGTGTAGTATATAGAGGATATGTCAGCTCTCCTGTCTGGTGTAGCATATAGAGGATCTGTCAGCTCTCCTGTGTGGTGTAGTATATAGAGGATCTCTCAGCTCTCCTGTGTGGTGTAGTATATAGAGGATCTATCAGCTCCCCCGTGTGGTGTAGTTTATAGAGGATCTGTCAGCTCTCCTGTGTGGTGTAGTATATATATAGAGGATGTGTCAGCTCTCCTGTGTGGTGTAGTATATAGAGGATGTGTCAGCTCTCCTGTGTGGTGTAGTATATAGAGGATGTGTCAGCTCTCCTGTGTGGTGTAGTATGTAGAGAATCTGTCAGCTCTCCTGTGTGGTGTAGTATATAGAGGATCTGTCAGCTCTCTTGTGTGGTGTAGTATATAGAGGATGTGTCAGCTCTCCTGTGTTGTGTAGTATATAGAGGATCTGTCAGCTCTCCTGTGTGGTGTAGTATATAGAGGATGTGTCAGCTCTCCTGTGTGGTGTAGTATATAGAGGATGTGTCAGCTCTCCTGTATGGTGTAGTATATAGAGGATGTGTCGGCTCTCCTGTGTGGTGTAGTATATAGAGGATCTGTCAGCTCTCCTGTGTGGTGTAGTATATAGAGGATGTGTCGGCTCTCCTGTGTGGTGTAGTATATAGAGGATATGTCAGCTCTCCTGTGTGGTGTAGTATATAGAGGATCTGTCAGCTCTCCTGTGTGGTGTAGTATATAGAGGATGTGTCGGCTCTCCTGTGTGGTGTAGTATATAGAGGATGTGTCGGCTCTCCTGTGTGGTGTAGTATATAGTGGATCTGTCAGCTCTCCTGTGTGGTGTAGTATATAGAGGATGTGTCAGCTCTCCTGTGTGGTGTAGTATATAGAAGATCTGTCAGCTCTCCTGTGTGGTGTAGTATATAGAGGATCTGTCTGCTCTCCTGTGTGGTGTAGTATATAGAGGATGTGTCAGCTCTCCTGTGTGGTGTAGTATATAGAGGATCTGTCAGCTCTCCTGTGTGGTGCAGTATATAGAGGATCTGTCAGCTCTCCTGTGTGGTGTAGTGTATAGAGGATCTGTTAGCCCTCCTGTGTGGTGTAGTTTATAGAGAATCTGTCTTCTCTCCTGTGTGGTGTAGTATATAGAGGATGTGTCAGCTCTCCTGTGTGGTGTAGTATATAGAGGATCTGTCAGCTCTCCTGTGTGGTGTAGTATATAGAGGATGTGTCAGCTCTCCTGTGTGGTGTAGTATATAGAGGATCTGTCAGCTCTCCTGTGTGGTGTAGTATATAGAGGATGTGTCAGCTCTCCTGTGTGGTGTAGTATATAGAGGATTTGTCAGTTCTCCTGTGTGGTGTAGTGTATAGAGGATCTGTTAGCCCTCCTGTGTGGTGTAGTTTATAGAGGATCTGTCTGCTCTCCTGTGTGGTGTAGTATATAGAGGATGTGTCAGCTCTCCCCTGTGATGTCATATATAGAGGATCTGTCAGCTCTCCTGTGTGGTGTAGTATATAGAGGATGTGTCAGCTCTCCCCTGTGATGTCATATATAGAGGATCTGTCAGCTCTGCTGTGTGGTGTAGTATATAGAGGATATGTCAGCTCTCCTGTGTGGTGTAGTATATAGAGGATCTGTCAGCTCTCCTGTGTGGTGTAGTATATAGAGGATGTGTCAGCTCTCCTTTGTTGTGTAGTATATAGAGGATCTGTCAGCTCTCCTGTGTGGTGTAGTATATAGAGGATGTGTCAGCTCTCCTGTGTGGTGTAGTATATAGAGGATTTGTCAGTTCTCCGGTGTGGTGTAGTGTATAGAGGATCTGTTAGCCCTCCTGTGTGGTGTAGTTTATAGAGGATCTGTCTGCTCTCCTGTGTGGTGTAGTATATAGAGGATCTGTCAGCTCTCCTGTGTGGTGCAGTATATAGAGGATCTGTCAGCTCTCCTGTGTGGTGTAGTGTATAGAGGATCTGTTAGCCCTCCTGTGTGGTATAGTTTATAGAGGATCTGTCTTCTCTCCTGTGTGGTGTAGTATATATAGAGGATCTGTCAGCTCTCCTGTGTGGTGTAGTATATAGAGGATGTGTCAGCTCTCCTGTGTGGTGTAGTATATAGAGGATCTCTCAGCTCTCCTGTGTGGTGTAGTATATAGAGGATGTGTCAGCTCTCCTGTGTGGTGTAGTATATAGAGGATGTGTCAGCTCTCCTGTGTGGTGTAGTATATAGAGGATGTGTCAGCTCTCCTGTGTGGTGTAGTATATAGAGGATGTGTCAGCTCTCCTGTGTGGTGTAGTATATAGAGGATCTGTCAGCTCTCCTGTGTGGTGTAGTTTATAGAGGATCTATCAGCTCCCCCGTGTGGTGTAGTATATAGAGGATTTGTCAGCTCTTCTGTGTGGTGTAGTATATAGAGGATG
The DNA here is from genome assembly GCF_046119375.1 of Phyllobates terribilis. Taxonomy (NCBI): domain Eukaryota; kingdom Metazoa; phylum Chordata; class Amphibia; order Anura; family Dendrobatidae; genus Phyllobates; species Phyllobates terribilis. The sequence goes on along the minus strand of NW_027362761.1, from coordinate 12,072,927 downwards.
TGTCAGCTCTCCTGTGTGGTGTAGTATATAGAGGATCTGTCAGCTCTCCTGTGTGGTGTAGTGTATAGAGGATCTGTTAGCCCTCCTGTGTGGTGTAGTTTATAGAGGATCTGTCTTCTCTCCTGTGTGGTGTAGTATATATAGAGGATCTGTCAGCTCTCCTGTGTGGTGTAGTATATAGAGGATGTGTCAGCTCTCCTGTGTGGTGTAGTATATAGAGGATGTGTCAGCTCTCCTGTGTGGTGTATTATATAGAGGATGTGTCAGCTCTCCTGTGTGGTGTAGTTTATAGAGGATCTATCAGCTCCCCCGTGTGGTGTAGTTTATAGAGGATCTGTCAGCTCTCCTGTGTGGTGTAGTATATAGAGGATCTGTCAGCTCTCCTGTGTGGTGTAGTATATAGAGGATCTGTCAGCTCTCCTGTGTGGTGTAGTATATAGAGGATCTGTCAGCTCTCCTGTGTGGTGTAGTATATAGAGGATGTGTCAGCTCTCCTGTGTGGTGTAGTATATAGAGGATGTGTCAGCTCTCCTGTGTGGTGTAGTATATAGAGGATGTGTCGGCTCTCCTGTGTGGTGTAGTATATTGAGGATATGTCAGCTCTCCTGTGTGGTGTAGTATATAGAGGATGTGTCAGCTCTCCTGTGTGGTGTAGTATATAGAAGATCTGTCAGCTCTCCTGTGTGGTGTAGTATATAGAGGATCTGTCTGCTCTCCTGTGTGGTGTAGTATATAGAGGATGTGTCAGCTCTCCTGTGTGGTGTAGTATATAGAGGATCTGTCAGCTCTCCTGTGTGGTGTAGTATATAGAGGATCTGTCTGCTCTCCTGTGTGGTGTAGTATATAGAGGATGTGTCAGCTCTCCTGTGTGGTGTAGTATATAGAGGATCTGTCAGCTCTCCTGTGTGGTGCAGTATATAGAGGATCTGTCAGCTCTCCTGTGTGGTGTAGTGTATATGTGGCACCCCAGGGGTCTGGTTTCCACAGTAACAGCTATGTTATGTCTGAGAGCAGGTGGGAGGTCTCTTGGTCAGGGATCCTATGCATGCCACACCTCCTGCCCAGTCCTGGGAGGGGAAGAACTTCCCCTATATAAACCTAGGGCTGAGGCAGGGTTAGTGAGTAGAGAAGAAGTAGAGACAGAGAAGAGAAGCAGATATAGGAAAAGAACATCAGGAGCTCTGTGGGAGCAGTGCTATAAGGAGTCAGGGGCTGGCAGCTGCAGAGCTCGCCCTGACTGGGAAGCTATCACCGGACCCGGAGTCCGAGGCTGTGGGGACTAACTCCTACCCAGCAGCAGAAACCGACCGGCAGGGGATTTCAGGTCCTCTGGCCAAGAAACCCGAAGGCACGGTCACACGCGTGGGACCAGCACCGCCGTCGTGGAGCGGACGCCACTAGAAGGCCCCGAGTCACCGGCCATACGGGTGAGCACCACACGGGACACTCAGGGACGTGGGCTACTTATACCCGCCTCTAGCAAGGTAGCCAGAAGAGTACAGTCAGTTTGGGAGGCCTACAACTCCGCCTGGCCAGGGGAGATCCCATCTGCTCAAGGACTGACCAGGCCCCGATCGCTAGCCAGTACTCCGGGAGGGTCTATCTTTATCACCAGTAAAGACCCTGAACTACACCGCATCGTCTCTGAGTGATTCCTGCTCCCCCATCATCCACGTCGGCTGCCCTGAGGCCATACCCCTCCCGTTGGGGGTGATACTATCACGCTGCACAATCCTACCACCGGCCTCAGCGGTCTGCCCTGCAGCGGCAGCTCCTTCGCTGCATTCAACGGGTGGCGTAGTCGTCCAACACCTACCGCTAATACAACGCCACTTAGTCTGACTCCCTGGGCACGGACCGGGTCACCGCCACGAGACTACTACCCCCATCTGATCCGGATCCGGGTAAGCTCCTGCATGCGCAACGCTGTGCGACACAGGCCCAGGGGTGCGTCATATAGAGGATCTGTTAGCCCTCCTGTGTGGTGTAGTTTATAGAAGATCTGTCTTCTCTCCTGTGTGGTGTAGTATATAGAGGATGTGTCAGCTCTCCTGTGTGGTGTAGTATATAGAGGATCTGTCAGCTCTCCTGTGTGGTGTAGTATATAGAGGATGTGTCAGCTCTCCTGTGTGGTGTAGTATATAGAGGATCTGTCAGCTCTCCTGTGTGGTGTAGTATATAGAGGATGTGTCAGCTCTCCTGTGTGGTGTAGTATATAGAGGATTTGTCAGTTCTCCTGTGTGGTGTAGTGTATAGAGGATCTGTCTGCTCTCCTGTGTGGTGTAGTATATAGAGGATGTGTCAGCTCTCCCCTGTGATGTCATATATAGAGGATCTATCAGCTCTCCTGTGTGGTGTAGTATATAGAGGATGTGTCAGCTCTCCCCTGTGATGTCATATATAGAGGATCTGTCAGCTCTCCTGTGTGGTGTAGTATATAGAGGATGTGTCAGCTCTCCTGTGTGGTGTAGTATATAGAGGATGTGTCAGCTCTCCTGTGTGGTGTAGTATAGAGAGGATCTGTCAGCTCTCCTGTGTGGTGTAGTATATAGAGGATGTGTCAGCTCTCCCCTGTGATGTCATATATAGAGGATCTGTCAGCTCTGCTGTGTGGTGTAGTATATAGAGGATCTGTCAGCTCTCCTGTGTGGTGTAGTATATAGAGGATCTGTCAGCTCTCCTGTGTGGTGTAGTATATAGAGGATCTGTCAGCTCTCCTGTGTGGTGTAGTATATAGAGGATGTGTCAGCTCTCCTGTGTTGTGTAGTATATAGAGGATCTGTCAGCTCTCCTGTGTGGTGTAGTATATAGAGGATATGTCAGCTCTCCTGTGTGGTGTAGTATATAGAGGATCTGTCAGCTCTCCTGTGTGGTGTAGTATATAGAGGATGTGTCAGCTCTCCTGTGTTGTGTAGTATATAGAGGATCTGTCAGCTCTCCTGTGTGGTGTAGTATATAGAGGATGTGTCAGCTCTCCTGTGTGGTGTAGTATATAGAGGATTTGTCAGTTCTCCTGTGTGGTGTAGTGTATAGAGGATCTGTTAGCCCTCCTGTGTGGTGTAGTTTATAGAGGATCTGTCTTCTCTCCTGTGTGGTGTAGTATATATAGAGGATCTGTCAGCTCTCCTGTGTGGTGCAGTATATAGAGGATGTGTCAGCTCTCCTGTGTGGTGTAGTATATAGAGGATGTTTCAGCTCTCCTGTGTGGTGTAGTATCTAGAGGATCTGTCAGCTCTCCTGTGTGGTATAGTATATAGAGGATGTGTCAGCTCTCCTGTGTGGTGTAGTATATAGAGGATCTGTCAGCTCTCCTGTGTGGTGTAGTATATAGAGGATGTGTCAGCTCTCCTGTGTGGTGTAGTATATAGAGGATCTGTCAGCTCTCCTGTGTGGTGTAGTATATAGAGGATCTGTCAGCTCTCCTGTGTGGTGTAGTATATAGAGGATCTGTCAGCTCTCCTGTGTGGTGTAGTATATAGAGGATCTGTCAGCTCTCCTGTGTGGTGTAGTATATAGAGGATGTGTCAGCTCTCCTGTGTGGTGTAGTATATAGAGGATCTGTCAGCTCTCCTGTGTGGTGTAGTATATAGAGGATGTGTCAGCTCTCCTGTGTGGTGTAGTATATAGAGGATCTGTCAGCTCTCCTGTGTGGTGTAGTATATAGAGGATGTGTCAGCTCTCCTGTGTGGTGTAGTATATAGAGGATCTGTCAGCTCTCCTGTGTGGTGTAGTATATAGAGGATGTGTCAGCTCTCCTGTGTGGTGTAGTATATAGAGGATGTGTCAGCTCTCCTGTGTGGTGTAGTATATAGAGGATCTATCAGCTCTCCTGTGTGGTGTAGTATATAGAGGATCTGTCAGCTCTCCTGTGTGGTGTAGTATATAGAGGATGTGTCAGCTCTCCTGTGTGGTGTAGTATATAGAGGATCTGTCAGCTCTCCTGTGTGGTGTAGTATATAGAGGATCTGTCAGCTCTCCTGTGTGGTGTAGTATATAGAGGATCTGTCAGCTCTCCTGTGTGGTGTAGTATATAGAGGATCTGTCAGCTCTCCTGTGTGGTGTAGTATATAGAGGATGTGTCAGCTCTCCTGTGTGGTGTAGTATATAGAGGATCTGTCAGCTCTCCTGTGTGGTGTAGTATATAGAGGATGTGTCAGCTCTCCTGTGTGGTGTAGTATATAGAGGATCTGTCAGCTCTCCTGTGTGGTGTAGTATATAGAGGATCTGTCAGCTCTCCTGTGTGGTGTAGTATATAGAGGATGTGTCAGCTCTCCTGTGTGGTGTAGTATATAGAGGATGTGTCAGCTCTCCTGTGTGGTGTAGTATATAGAGGATGTGTCAGCTCTCCTGTGTGGTGTAGTATATAGAGGATCTGTCAGCTCTCCTGTGTGGTGTAGTATATAGAGGATGTGTCAGCTCTCCTGTGTGGTGTAATATATAGAGGATGTGTCAGCTCTCCTGTGTGGTGTAGTATATAGAGGATGTGTCAGCTCTCCTGTGTGGTGTAGTATATAGAGGATCTGTCAGCTCTCCTCTGTGGTGTAGTATATAGAGGATATGTCAGCTCTCCTGTGTGGTGTAGTATATAGAGGATCTGTCAGCTCTCCTGTGTCGTGTAGTATATAGAGGATCTGTCAGCTCTCCTGTGTGGTGTAGTATATAGAGGATGTGTCAGCTCTCCTGTGTGGTGTAGTATATAGAGGATGTGTCACCTCTCCTGTGTGGTGTAGTATATAGAGGATGTGTCAGCTCTCCTGTGTGGTGTAGTATATAGAGGATCTGTCAGCTCTCCTGTGTGGTGTAGTATATAGAGGATCTGTCAGCTCTCCTGTGTGGTGTAGTATATAGAGGATCTGTCAGCTCTCCTGTGTGGTGGAGTATATAGAGGATGTGTCAGCTCTCCTGTGTGGTGTAATATATAGAGGATGTGTCAGCTCTCCTGTGTGGTGTAGTATATAGAGGATCTGTCAGCTCTCCTGTGTGGTGTAGTATATAGAGGATATGTCAGCTCTCCTCTGTGGTGTAGTATATAGAGGATATGTCAGCTCTCCTGTGTGGTGTAGTATATAGAGGATCTGTCAGCTCTCCTGTGTGGTGTAGTATATAGAGGATGTGTCAGCTCTCCTGTGTGGTGTAGTATATAGAGGATGTGTCAGCTCTCCTGTGTGGTGTAGTATATAGAGGATGTGTCACCTCTCCTGTGTGGTGTAGTATATAGAGGATGTGTCACCTCTCCTGTGTGGTGTAGTATATAGAGGATCTGTCAGCTCTCCTGTGTGGTGTAGTATATAAAGGATCTGTCAGCTCTCCTGTGTGGTGTAGTATATAGAGGATTTGTCAGCTCTCCTGTGTGGTGTAGTATATAGAGGATCTGTCAGCTCTGCTGTGTGGTGTAGTATATAGAGGATGTGTTAGCTCTCCTGTGTGGTGTAGTATATAGAGGATGTGTTAGCTCTCCTGTGTGGTGTAGTATATAGAGGATGTGTCAGCTCTCCTGTGTGGTGTAGTATATAGAGGATTTGTCAGATCTCCTGTGTGGTGTAGTATATAGAGGATGTGTCAGCTCTCCTCTGTGGTGTAGTATATAGAGGATCTGTCAGCTCTCCTGTGTGGTGTAGTATATAGAGGATTTGTCAGATCTCCTGTGTGGTGTAGTATATAGAGGATGTGTCAGCTCTCCTCTGTGGTGTAGTATATAGAGGATCTGTCAGCTCTCCTGTGTGGTGTAGTATATAGAGGATCTGTCAGCTCTCCTATGTGGTGTAGTATATAGAGGATCTGTCAGCTCTCCTATGTGGTGTAGTATATAGAGGATGTGTCAGCTCTGCTGTGTGGTGTAGTATATAGAGTATCTGTCAGCTCTCCTGTGTGGTGTAGTATATAGAGGATCTGTCAGCTCTCCTGTGTGGTGTAGTATATAGAGGATCTGTCAGCTCTCCTGTGTGGTGTAGTATATAGAGGATCTATCAGCTCTCCTATGTGGTGTAGTATATAGAGGATGAGCCAGCTCTCCTGTGTGGTGTAGTATATAGAGGATCTGTCAGCTCTCCTGTGTGGTGTAGTATATAGAGTATGTGTCAGCTCTCCTGTGTGGTGTAGTATATAGGATCTATCTTGTGTGTTTTTTTTTTTACATAACTGCATTGTGGGCCCCAAGAATGATTTTTCTCTGGTGGGCCCAAGGTACTCCAGTTCGACACTGCTCTTATACCTCACAATATATTACTTTTTGAACACCGTATAGGGTGGACTACTGAGTTATTTCCAAAGTTATGTTGAAATATATACCCATCTTGTGTCAAGATGAGAAATTACTCAATATTTTATCAGGAGGTGTCAGATGTGTGGATAAAAAAGCTCCTAATATTGGACAACTGGTTTATCCCAGCTTCTTCTCTTGCAATCTGCCACGAAAATACACTTGGTTGGACTTGAAAGGTTCTTTTAAATGTGGTGACAATAATTGCAATTTCTGCAAATATATATTACAAGCAGACACGTAGACCAGTAATACTAATAAAATATGGGATTAAGTCCTTTATCAACTGCTGCACAACTCATGTTGTATACATGGCCATCTGCACTAGATGTACCAAATATTACAGTACGTCTCAAATGCTTAAGACGAGAATTTCTGAACATATCGCTGCTTCGGCACCGACTGCCTCACATCTTAATAGTTCATCCTTGGGCTTATGTAAACATTTTTCAGAAATGCACCAGGAAATATGATCTCACTACAAGTAATGGCTATTGAACAGGTTAGACGACCCAGGAGAGGTGGACATTGGTATAAATCTTTACTCTTGAGGGAAGCACACATTCCCATAGGGCTTAATTATCGCTCAGATGTCATGTATTTTTATTAGATTTATATTTGTTTCTCAAAATTGAATATGACATCTAACATGACCAATTAATCACGTGTGTTTGCTTTCTCTCAGTAGTTCCGCCCACTGTCATCAAGAAGCAATTTTTATGTCATATTTGTGACATTTTATCTGATACGTGTTACACGCACGCCGCTAGGTTCAGATAGGGCGAGACAGGTTTCATGAATTCTTTGGAATCCTGGAGAAACCGTTACTCAGAGCGACCATAGGCTGCAGATTCTCTCAGGCACACAATAGATTCAATTGCTGACCAGACACATCTGACAAATCTTTTTCAACAGTCTAACAGTGGAATTTAATCTGAAGCATGGCCAGTACAATTCAGGGATATTACAGCAACAGTCTTCATTACAGTACAGTCTGTGTTTCTTGAGCAACTGGCTCCAGTAACAATACAGTAGTTTATTCACAAGGCATAGTATACAGTCTCTTCAGTAGCATAATTCAGCATAGATTAGATCTCTTAGCAGCTGTCACGGGTGTGCCTGAGGTAACAGATTGTCGTCCTGCACTGATTTGCAGGAGATCCCCACGTTTGGCAATGCAGACAGCTGCCTAGATAGGAGACTGTCTTTAGGATCCAGCGACTACCTCCCTCTGGCCTGGGGTGTATGTATACCTGATCTCTCAAGCAGGCGTTGCCGGTTATACTCATTTCTACTTGGAGCTTGGCTGAAGCAGCATCGCGTCCTCTCTGGAGTCTTGAGGCCGTCTGCCCTGTTGGAGTTTCTTCTTAAGCTAAGTTGTTATTCCCCTGTGTTGTCTTCCATTTTTGTCTTTAGAGTTCTATCAGAGGTTGACTAGTGTTCATCTCCTTCCACCCCCAGCTATAGCCTTACGCCAGGGATAGTAGGACGAAGCATGTGATCGGCGACAGCTGTGGAGACTGTATAGAGACGCTAGGGGGAGTCAGGGTGATGCTAGTCCAGATTAGGAGGTCACCTCTTCCCCCTTTCGCTAGTGTCTCGGCTCTCTTTCCCTTTCCCCTCTGTGTTGCACTCACACCTGGTGTGACAGTATAACCGGCCGAGCACGTTTTAAAAAAAAAAGAAAAAAGACGACACAAGTTTTCCATTTTTTTTCTGTACGTGTTTTTGACGTGTGCACCTTTTTTTCCCTTACTCCCTTTAGTATGGGATCAGTTGCAGAGCTCGCAGAGCAGTTCCTTTGTCTGTCTCTGGAGGTGAATGACCTCCGCTATGAGGTTCAGCTGCAGTATCAGTGGTTACAGGCCGCCAATGTGGGGGTCCCTGCAGGTAGGCCTGTCCAGCCTGAACCCAAGGTTGCCCTCCCGGACAGGTTTTCAGTAGGTAGGGGCAGGTTTTTTGTGTTTAAGGAGGCATGCAAATTGTATTTCAAGATTCGTCCCTACTCCTCCGGTAGTGAAGATCAACAGGTTTGCATTGTGATCTCTCTACTGCAGGGAGATCCTCAGTCGTGGGCGTTTTCGTTACCACAGGATTCGGTTTGTGTCCTATCTGTAGAGGGGTTTTTTGGAGCTCTTGCCCTCATTTAGGATGACCCTGACGAGTCGCCTTGGCTGAGTCTAAGCTACGTCATCTTCAGCAGGGGATTCGGTCAGTGGAAACATACAGTTCGGAATTCTGTAGATGGGCAACGGATTCCAAATGGAATGACTCAACCCATAAAAGTCAATTTTGTGAGGGGCTAACAGAAAGGTTGAAAGATGCTTTGGCTGTATATGATACCCCTCAGTCCTTGGAGGCTGCCATGTCTTTGGCCATACATCTGGATAGACGCCTTCGGGATAGACGGGTGTGCCCTCCTTCTCCGGTGCCTTCTTGTCGAGGTTGTGTACCTTTGCCAAGGGAGCAGTCTGGGGGTGAACCAGTACTGGGGGAGGTGGAGGAACCTATGCAGTTAGGGGGTGTCTCTACATCATACATCTCCCCGGAGATTCGCAAGAAAAAAAGCATATGTTTTTTTTGTGGGAAAAAGGGACACTTTGTTAGGACCTGTCCTTCAATTCCTAAACAAAAAGAGACTCGATTAACTCTCGGTAGTCTGGAGTTGGATAAACAAGGGGTGCATTTGTGGCCAAACTGCAGTTCCTGCTTTGTCCTGACTGCAGAGGTGGTGCTAGAGAGCAAAATTGAAAAAAATTCTGTGTTTGTTGACAGTGAAGCCGGGGTCAGCAGGGTTGATGCTGAGTTTGTGAAAACTCATGGTCTCGCTTGCCGTGCTTTAGCTGAACCTATTTCCATCTTTGCCATTGACTCGGCGCCACTTGCACAGACAGCATTTACTCAGATTGTACATAATGTGAAACTGAGGGTGTGGTCAATTCATTGTAAAATCATTCCTTGCTATGTTTTGGAGAATCTCCCTACTCTGATTGTTTTAGGTCTCCCCTGGCTTGTTAAACATAATCCATTGGTGGATTGGTAAACCGGGAAGATTATTGAATGGGGAGTTTACTGCCATGAGAACCGTCTGAATGTTTCCATTGCTGCTGTCTCTGCGGAGATACTGCATGCTTTTCTGTCTTGTTTTGAGGAAGTTTTTTTCTGAGAAGGGGTGTCAGGATTTGCCTCCTCATCGTGCTTATGACTGTCCTATTAACCTGACTACATGAAGAATTTCATTGCGGAAAGTCTGGAGAAGGGACATATCAGACCCTCACCTTCGCCCGTGGCGGCAGGGTTCTTCTTTGTGAAGAAAAAAGATGGCTGTCTACGTCCCCGTTTAGATTTCCGGGAATTAAATCAACTTGCCATCCATGATCCATATCCTCTTCCTCTGATTCCTGATTTTTTCAGCCAGTTTGTGGGAGCTAAGGTATTCTCCAAGTTTGATTAAAGGGGAGCCTACAATCTGGTTTGAATCAGAGAAGGGGACGAATGGAAGACAGCGTTCAATACCCCAGAAGGTCATTTTGAGAGTCTGGTTATTCCTTTCGGTTTGACCAATGCACCTGCGGTATTCCAGCATTTCATAAATTATATTTTTCATCATTTGGTGGAGAGGTTTGTGGTGATCTATCTGGACGATATTTTGGTTTATTCACCTGATTTTGAGACCCATTGGGGGCATGTTAAGCAGGTGCTCCTGATATTAAGGGATAATAAACTATGCCAAACTAGAGAAATGTGTTTTCGCTGTTCAGGAGGTGCAGTTTTTGGGGTACTTGTTGTCATCTTCAGGTTTTCGGATGGATCCGGAGAAGATCCGTGCAGTCCTTGACTGGGAACCTCCCCAGAACCTGTAGGCCCCACAACGCTTTCTAGGCTTTACTAATTTTTACAGGAAATTCATCCAAAATTACTCTGTTGTAGTGAAACTCCTTACTGACATGACTAAGAAGGGGTCTGATTTTTCCAAATAGTCGGAGGCTTCCCTCCAGGCTTTTTCTTCCTTAAAGAATCACTTTGCCACTGCACCTATAATCAATCAACCCAATGTTTCTCAATCCTTTATTGTGGAGGTCAATGCTTCGGATGTCGGGGTTGGGGCTGTGTTGTCTCAGGGTTCGTCCCCTGGTAAATGGCATCCATGCTCCGCCTTTTCTAAAAAAAATTGTGTTCGGCTGTGAGAAATTGTGACGTGGGTAATAGGGAACTTTTGGCGATCAAATTGACGTTCAGGCAATGGCGATACTGGTTGGAGGGGGCTGTCCATCCTATTACTGTTATTACTGATCATAAGAACCTGTCATATCACCAGTCAGCTAAACGTCTCAACCCTAGGCAAGCCAGATGGTCCCTGTTTTTTAATAGCTTCAATTTTGTTGTCACTTTTCGTCCAGGGGTCAAAAACGTCAAGGCTGATGCTTTGTCCCGGAGCTGCCCCGATATTACAGAAAGGGGTAATTATTTTGGCTCTTTTTCCTGAACTGGAGGAGGAGGTGCTGGAGGCTCAGTAGGATGCCCCTGCCTCCTGCCCTTCAGGAAAGTTATTTGTACCACCTGATCTGCGCCGTAAAGTAAACAAGGAACATTATAACTGTGCTTGCTGGGCATCCAGCTGGTAAGGCAACCGCGGACCTCCTCTCTCATCGTTTTTGGTGGCCGGGGTTGCATCTGGATGTAATTGAACACGTAGATGCTTGTAGTATTTGCGCGCATTCTAAGGTTTCGCACACCAGTCCGTCTGGTACTCTTCTTCCACTACCTATTACTAGCAGGCCATGGACACACTTGTCCATGCATTTTTATTACTGACCTACCGGTTTCTGCAGGCAAAACTGTGGTTTTGGTAGTGGTAGATAGGTTCAGTAAAATGGTCCACTTCGTCGCTTTACCTGCATTACCCAATGTTAAGACACTTGCCCAGGTGTTCATAAATGAGATTGTGAAGCTTCATGGGGTTTCCTCCGATGTGGTGTCTGTTCGGGGGACCCAGTTTGTTTCCAAGTTCTAGAAGGCATCCTGTTCTCGACTGGGGGTACAGCTGTCCTTTTCCTCTACCTTCCACCCTCAGTCGAATGGTCAGACCGAGCATGTCAATCAGAACTTGGAGACATACCTCTGGTGTTTTGTCTCTGAAAATTAGGAGGATTGGGCATCCTACTTACCGCTGGCAGAATTTGCCATCAATAATCATCGTTAAGAATCCACTGGCAGGTCACCGTTCTTCGGTGCATATGTGGCACCCCAGGAGTCCGGTTGCCACAGTGGCATTGCCTCCCTCACAAGGGGGTGATGCCATGCCTGGAAGCAAGGAGGGGTCCCCTAATCAGGTTTTGCTAGCATGCAACACTTTCCTGGCTCCAGGCCAGCAAGGGGAGCTCCTCCCCTTAGCAACTGAGATCTGGAGGCGGGGTTAGTTACTGTGAGGAGAACAGACAGGAGTTGAAGTCAGGAAGTCCACGAGGAAAGACCTAGGGAGTGGAGCTGCACGGCAGTTCACCCCAGAGGAAAGCGCAGAAGAACCGGACACCGGAGTCCGAGGTTGTGGGGCACCGAAAGCCCAGCAGCAGAAACCGGAGGGCAGGAGACTGCAGGTCTCCTGGCCCCATCAGACGCCCGGAGGCTCAGCAGCATCATAGGGCCCAGCATCGCCACGTGGGAGCGACACTCCAGGAAGGCCCGAGCTGCCTGCCATATGGGTGAGCACAAAGACGTTTTACTCAGGGACGAGGGCCGCAGCACAGCTATACGCAGCAGGGCCAAAGAGGTAGCGCAAAGGGAAGGCCTACAACTCCACCTGGTTAGGTGGATCCCCCAACTTGCTTCCAGGCCGCCCGGACCTCTACTACCAGCTAGTACCCGTGCCCCAGTCTGCCTAACCACCGCAAGTAAAGATAAGAGGAAACCACCATTAAGTTGTGGACTGATTATTAACTGCGCCATCCTCTGCACTACACCATAACAGCAACATCTACATGGCCCTGGAGCTAAGCTCTACCTGTGGAGAGCTAAACCAACTCTGCTGCATTAACAACAGCTCCAGAGGACCTGCTCCGCAGCGGCAGCTCCCTTTAACCGCATACCACAGGTGGCGTCACGATCTGTATATAAAATCTATAAATCCCCTGTAAATATTCCCTTTTATTGACTGCCCTGGCCACCGAGTACCCCATGGCCCAGGGGGCGTGTCACATATGGTTCTCATCCACAGTTTGGCACCTTCAGTGGGGGTGGAGCTTCAGGAGTTCCTGAGGAGGAACGGTTTGCTTCGTCGCTCTCCTTGGTATCGCAGTGTGTTCTGTGTAATTTAAAGACCATGGGTGACAGGTAAATGTATGGCTGACCGAAAACGCTTGCCAGGTCTGGACCTGAATGTAAATGACTTTGTGTGATTGTCTACCAAGAATATAAGATTGAAAGTTCCTTCTTGGAAGCTGGGACCTAGGTTTATTGGTCCCTACAAAATAACTGCCATCAATAAGCCAGCAGCGTTTCGTCTTGATCTTCAAGGAGATGGTCTATTCTCATCAGAACTATATCCACAGGTGTACACCACCAAAATAGTCATGTTAGATAGGGGAAAGGGGAAGTAGGAGAAGTGTGGATATATAGAAATTTTTTAAAATTCATAACCTTTATTAATTTATTAAATCTTAAAAAAAATTCATAACCTTTATTAATTTATTAAATCTTAAAATGCAAAATATCTAATGCATCTATAGATGCATATAAGGTAACCATCTATTAGAGTATAGAGATGGTACCCACTAATAAGTCTGGCCAGATGAAGTGTAGGGCAAATTAGGGACACCTCTGTCCAATCCCTCTAATATAGGACCGAGGTTATATGTAAATAATATCCCCATATATTGGAATAGCCTCAGTACTAATATCAGGTGGAGCAGTTATACAAATCCAAGAAATAGGAAAATTAATTGTTATTATAGCAAATCATTTCACTATCATGTGTGAATCTGCCTTGGAACACAACTGTGCACCCCCTGATTATCCCATAATAATGGGATGACATTAGTCTAGCGGTTTGTAATGTAATAGCAGTGATAGATGTCAGCTAATATCACTAACTCTGCCCATTACCGCAATTTTCTTAAGTGCTCTGTGTGTGCATTGATGCTTGTAATGACTGAGCCGGCACCACTTGAAATCTTTGGCGGGAGGAAAACCTCACTGCCAAGCGATCATAAATATTGTGACACTGAGGAGCAGCCCGCTGTGCCGAGCGACTCCTCACATGTCAAGTACTAAGGATCACACTACTGTTCAGCGTGCCTGGCTGAACAGCTAATCACTGGGGTGAGGGGCAATCTCGTCCCCTGTCTCACTCCCCGCACATGTGCTCAGCGTCCCGGCTTCAAACAGCTGATCGCTGCAGTGAGGAGCGATACAATGTCTCCTTGCTCTCTCACTGCACACGTGCGTCGCGTGCCGGCTACAACAGCTGATCGCTGCAGACCAGGACTATGTGTTGTCCGCTGCAGCTTGGAGTACTGATACAGTTCTCCCTGATCAGAGTACCGCAATTGTGTGCATATTCCTAGGGCTTAATCTCATTCCCCCCTACACTATCAAATAGCTCAGATATAATCCCTGACGCGCGTTTCGCCGGTATACCGGCTTTTTCTAAGGGCCCTCCGAGATTGCCCCTCACCCCAGTGATTAGCTGTTCAGCCAGGCACGCTGAACAGTAGTGTGATCCTTAGTACTTGACATGTGAGGAGTCGCTCGGCACAGCGGGCCGCTCCTCAGTGTCACAATATTTATGATCGCTTGGCAGTGAGGTTTTCCTCCCGCCAAAGATTTCAAGTGGTGCCGGCTCAGTCATTACAAGCATCAATGCACACACAGAGCACTTAAGAAAATTGCGGTAATGGGCAGAGTTAGTGATATTAGCTGACATCTATCACTGCTATTACATTACAAACCGCTAGACTAATGTCATCCCATTATTATGGGATAATCAGGGGGTGCACAGTTGTGTTCCAAGGCAGATTCACACATGATAGTGAAATGATTTGCTATAATAACAATTAATTTTCCTATTTCTTGGATTTGTATAACTGCTCCACCTGATATTAGTGTGGCACCCCAGGGGTCTGGTTTCCACAGTAACAGCAATGTTATGTCTGAGAGCAGGTGGGAGGTCTCTTGGTCAGGGATCCTATGCATGCCACACCTCCTGCCCAGTCCTGGGAGGGGAAGAACTTCCCCTATATAAACCTAGGGCTGAGGCAGGGTTAGTGAGTAGAGAAGAAGTAGAGACAGAGAAGAGAAGCAGATATAGGAAAAGAACATCAGGAGCTCTGTGGGAGCAGTGCTATAAGGAGTCAGGGGCTGGCAGCTGCAGAGCTCGCCCTGACTGGGAAGCTATCACCGGACCCGGAGTCCGAGGCTGTGGGGACTAACTCCTACCCAGCAGCAGAAACCGACCGGCAGGGGATTTCAGGTCCTCTGGCCAAGAAACCCGAAGGCACGGTCACACGCGTGGGACCAGCACCGCCGTCGTGGAGCGGACGCCACTAGAAGGCCCCGAGTCACCGGCCATACGGGTGAGCACCACACGGTACACTCAGGGACGTGGGCTACTTATACCCGCCTCTAGCAAGGTAGCCAGAAGAGTACAGTCAGTTTGGGAGGCCTACAACTCCGCCTGGCCAGGGGAGATCCCATCTACTCAAGGACTGACCAGGCCCCGATCGCTAGCCAGTACTCCGGGAGGTTCTATCTTTATCACCAGTAAAGACCCTGAACTACACCGCATCGTCTCTGAGTGATTCCTGCTACCCCCATCATCCACGTCGGCTGCCCTGAGGCCATACCCCTCCCGTTGGGGGTGATACTATCACGCTGCACAATCCTACCACCGGCCTCAGCGGTCTGCCCTGCAGCGGCAGCTCCTTCGCTGCATTCAACGGGTGGCGTAGTCGTCCAACATCTACCGCTAATACAACGCCACTTAGTCTGACTCCCTGGGCACGGACCGGGTCACCGCCACGAGACTACAACCCTCAACAGATCCGGCTCAGGGTAAGCTCCTGCATGCGCAACGCTGTGCGACACAGGCCCAGGGGTGCGTCAACTTTTGGCGTAGTCGGCAGGATATCGTGCCCGCAACCACCGGGTACTGCGTGCCTGAAAAAGACTGTTCAAACTTACCAGTGGTGAAGATTCCCGCCATCCGGCGCCATCTTCTACCTTCTTCCCGCCATCCGCGAAGTTTTCCCGCCATCCGGCGCCATCTTCTGCCTTCTTCCCGCCATCCGTGGAGTTTTCCCGCCGTTGGACGCCATCTTGAAGACGCCGCGCGGGAAGAAGAGGGGCGTGGACTCCGAAAGCGCGCGAGAACTGAAGCCCCGCCTCACGTCCGGACGTTGCGTAAGGTCCTGGAAGGAGCCCAGCAGACGCCGACGTCACAGGAGCGCGACGGAAGGTCATCAACCCTGACGATCCACTGCGGAGCCGCGGCCTACGGAAGAGGATCATCGCAAGGTAGGCCACGGTCCACTAGGGGGGAGGAAGATGTCGGATACGGAGGAGAGCTTCACTGCCTCAACCCCCGCCAGCGCCACCGCTGCTGCAGTCATGCCTTTCACCATGCCCCATATCCCGGGAGCGGCCTGGCTACCCCAGTACTCAGGGGAGTCCCATACCCTGCATGACTTTAGAGAAAAGCTGGATAGCCTCTTCCAGGTGTATCCCCTCACAGAAGAGCAAAAAGTGAGCATCCTGGTGGCCCAATTAACCGGGGCAGCCCAAAGGGAGGTAAAGTCCTGGCCACCTGGGGGGAGGACTGTTGCAGGGATACTAACCCGGCTGAGGGACACCTTTGATACCCGCACCTCAGCCGAGATCAAGCTTAGATTCTACGGGTGCAAGCAGCGAGCACACGAGAGTATAAGGGACTATGCCCTGAACCTACAAGAGGCCCTGAGAGCCATTAAGCAGACCGACCCTGACGGTGTGGGAGACGAGGACAGGCTGTTGACTGAACAATTTATAGAGGGTTTATATTGCAATGCCCACCGAACCCAGTTGCGGGCAATGGCCTTACAGGACCCTCATCTGGGATTTGCACAGTTCAAGGACAGAGCCATCCGGGTGCTCCGAGAACCGGCACCAGGTGGCGTTGTGACCCACAGACGCCCCACTACCACTTACCACCAGGAGGCGGCACCCTTGTCGGCAGGGCCTGTGGGAGCTGATGCGCAGGCTTTGAACAATGACCCGGCTCCAGACCTGCACCATCAGGTCCAAGAGCTAGCTAAAAGCGTTGCCGCGCTAACCCGAACTGTGCAGTCTTTACAGGTTTCCACTCCAGGGAAGATCCAGCTGGCATCCGGACCGGAGGACATCCCGTGGCGTCGACCAAGGAGGACCCCACCGGCCAGAGGAAGACCCAGAGACCGATACAACGAGGACGGACAACCCATCTGCCGCCGCTGCAATCAACCCAGACATATGGCAAGGTACTGTCCTTTAAACTGGCACAACCTGGGGTAGAGGGCCAAACCCCAGGAAAAAGATCATCAGGCCCATCGAACTGGCACGACAAATATGTGGGAGGACGTCCAGTCTTGCCTGTGGTACTGGATGGCATCCCCATGAGTGCCCTACTGGACACCGGGTCACAGGTTACCACTATCCCGTACGTGCTCTTCAAGCAGTACTGGAATGACTCGGACATCACCCGCTACCCTGACGATGACTTGAGTATCATCGCCAGCAATGGTCAGCCCGTGCCACAGATTGGATTTAAAGAGGTGACCATTAAAATCGGTAGAGTCGAATTGGCGGCACAGGGACTGATCATTGTAGACATTGACAAGCACGAGAGTCACCCAAAGATAACTCTAGGAACTAATGTAATTGAAAATTGTCTTGCAGAGGTGATTTTCCTTTTACAGCAGGTTGCCAAGAACGCCAGCTCCGGCCAGCAGCGAGTGCTCCAGAAAGAGATCCGGGCACTGATGCGACGGCAACAGATAGAACTCTCCGGTGGTGAGATTGGTAGCGTAAGAATGTGTGACCCTTTTCCTATTGCCATGCCCCCAAAAAGTGAAATGATGATTTGGTGCCGGGCAGCTATTGGTCTGAGAGGTAGAGATTACCAGGCAATGGTAGAACCAGTTTACTCAGACAGTAGGCCCACCATTTTGACAGCACGGGGGGTGGTCAATGTACGCCATGGGAGGGTGCCCGTTCGCATAATAAATATCGGGAAGAGGGAAGTGTACCTGCCCCGGTATGCCACGCTAGCCAAATTGTATACCATCAATCAAAATTCCATACAGTCCGTAGAACCCTTGCCTCCATCTTCCCCGGAGGAAGGTAACGGCTCTAAGGAAACAATGGAGGACTGGTGTCAGCAACTACATTTGGGTACTGACTCCACTCCCTCACACCAGAGACAGGGAGTCTATCGGGTGGTTCAAGAGTACGAGAGAGTGTTTAGTAAACACCCGTTAGACTTCGGGCGAGTCAAGGGGGTAGAACACCACATCCCCACGGGAGACCATCTTCCCATAAAAGAGAGGTATCGACCCGTACCCCCTGCACACTACCAACACGCCAAGGGGATGCTTAAGGACATGAAGGAGGCTGGGGTGATCAGGGATAGCTGTAGCCCCTGGGCAGCTCCACTAGTCTTAGTCAAAAAGAAAGACAACACCATGAGGATGTGTGTAGATTACCGGAAAATCAACCGTATCACACACAAGGATGCGTACCCCTTACCAAGGATAGAGGAGTCTTTGGCTGCTTTAAGATCTGCTAACTTCTTCTCTACCTTGGATCTCACTAGTGGGTACTGGCAGGTTCCTGTAGCAGAGGCGGACCGGGAGAAGACCGCATTCACCACCCCGATGGGACTTAGCGAGTTTACCTGCATGCCGTTCGGACTCTGTAACGCACCAGGAACCTTTCAACGATTAATGGAGTGCTGTCTGGGCCACAAAAACTTCGAGACGGTCCTGTTGTACCTGGACGATGTCATCGTATATATTCCAAGACTTATGAGGACCACCTGAAACACCTGGCGGAAGTGTTCGAAGCTCTGGCAAACTACGGCCTAAAGGTAAAACCCTCCAAGTGTCACCTCCTAAAACCAAAGGTGCAGTACCTGGGACACGTGGTGAGCGCTGACGGAGTGGCTCCCGACCCTGATAAGATCACCGCAATTAAGGAATGGCCAAGTCCCTCCAGTGTAAAGGAAGTGCGGCAGTTCCTCGGGTTGGTAGGCTATTACCGCAGATTCATCCCCGGTTTCACCAAAAAGGCAGCTCCTATGCAGGACCTCCTGATAGGCCAGTCCCGGAAGGCCAAGAACCAGAAGCCGCCCTTCAAATGGGAGAAGTTAGAAGAAGAGTCCTTCCGCCAGCTGAAGATGGCCCTCACGGGGGATGAAATCCTGGCGTACCCTGATTACAGCCAGCCCTTTATCCTCTACACCGACGCAAGTAACATCGGGCTAGGAGCCGTACTGTCCCAGATCCAGCAGGGGAAAGAACGAGTAATCGCTTACGCCAGTCGAAAACTGCGACCCACCGAAAGAAACCCTGAGAATTACAGCTCATTTAAGCTAGAGTTCCTGGCAGTGGTGTGGGCAGTCACCGAACGCTTTAAGCACTACCTCGCTTCTTCCCGGTTCACCGTGTACACGGATAACAACCCGTTGACACACCTGGACACGGCAAGACTCGGTGCCCTAGAGCAGAGATGGATGGCCCGTCTGTCCAACTACGAGTTCACAATCAAATACCGGGCAGGACGCTCCAATACCAACGCGGACGCCCTGTCCAGGATGCCAAACCTACCGGACGTAGGAGAAGATCCAGAGGGACTGGAAGAAGTCGAACTCCCCGCGTTCCACCGTCATGGGACTATCCAGTATTCCCATCGGGTAAGGAGTAAGCAAGCCGCTACGTTTAACCCCTTGCCTCACTACAACTGGGAGGAAATGCAAGACAGTGACCCTGCCGTCCGACTGGTGAAGGAGATGCTGACTCGGCCAGAGGCTCGCCTTGACCCAGACGCTCCGGAGGAAGCCAAACAACTGTGGGCTGAGAAGAGTCGACTGTTCCTTTACAAGGGGAAGTTGTGCCGCAGAATGGTTAACTCCCGGACGCATGAACTAATCTGGCAAGTAGTGGTGCCACGAAGAGACGCAGCCATGGTGATGGAGGCATACCACGACGGGGCTGGACACTTCGGATGGAAGAAGCTGGAGTTCCTGCTGCGCAGGCGGTTCCACTGGGTAGGCATGAGGGGAACCATCGAGAGGTGGTGCAGAGACTGTGGCCCGTGTAACCTAAGAAGGAAGGACCGTGCCAGCCAGAAGACCCCCCTTCAGTCCATCGTCACCAAGCAGCCGTTGGAACTGGTAGCCTTGGATCATGTAAAACTGACCCCAAGCAGAAGTGGCTACGTCTACGCGTTAACCATTGTGGATCATTACTCCCGGTTCTTGGTTGTCGTCCCCGTTAAGGACTTAACAGCTCAAACAGCAGCTAGAGCCTTCCAGCAGCACTTTTGCCGTCCACACGGGTACCCGGACCAAGTGCTGACGGACCAGGGACCTGCCTTTGAAGCGGAGGTCTTCCAGGAATTCTGTAATCTGTATGGCTGCCGGAAGATAAGGACGACACCCTATCATCCGCAAACTAATGGACTTTGTGAGAAAATGAACCAGGTGGTAATGGATCTTCTGAAAACGTTGCCCCTGGAAGAATGCAGTCTGTGGCCTGAGAAGCTGCCCGACCTGGTGGACCTATACAACTACATCCCTGTAGGTTCCACCAACTGTACCCCGGCTTACCTAATGAGGGCAAGGCCTGGTAAGCTACCTGTTGACCTGGAGATGGGAGTCCTGACACCCGAGGACACTTCACCGGAAGCAGACTGGGACACAGAGAGGCAGCAGCAGTACCGGAAAGTACAGGAGAGCGTGGAGCGAAGTCTCTGTCTCGCTAGGGAAAGACAAGAGAAAACTTACAACCAGTATGCTCCCGCTGTTCCCCTGGTACCCGGAGAGCAGGTCTTGAAGAGGAAGAGACGGCTCCACAAGTTGGACGACCAGTGGGAGAAGGACCCGTACACCGTACTGCCCTCAAGCCACGACAACCCAAAGGTTTGTACCATCAGTAAAGACGGAGGGGAAACCACAGCCATTGTATCCCGGGATCACCTGAAGAAGTGTCCCGAACAGCTACGGAACCCAGAAGGAGAGCAAGAAGACCCTCGACCCGTAGAGGAAAGGGAAGATATGGTTAGTACTGTGCTCGGAGACTTCCCTCGGTCCTGGACTCAAGTCAATGGTGCAGTTGTGGTACCCGTCCTCACGTTCCTCCAACCAGCATCCCAAGTGCCTACGGAGCAACAGGTAGAGCTGGAAGAGCAGCCGGTCCAGGAGGCAGCAGACTCCACACAAGCAGAACAGGAGGATCAACCTTCTGCTCATAGTGAGCCTGCCGTACCCCTAGTGAGCCAAAGAGCCCGTAGACAGCTGCCCAGTTTACCCTTGACAGCTCCTACACCCTGTAGTTCAGGGCCAGACAGTCAGCTCCGTAGGTCCACTAGGGCCACTAGAGGCCAGTTACCCGCACGTTGGAGGATTTGAAGTGTTTAAATTGTTTTATTTGTGGTCACCTGTCTGTTACTTGTAAATAATTATGTGTTTCTAGTTATTTTTAGGAGTCCTTGGTGGATTTACCGGGAATCCTTGTACAATTGGTTGGAGCGTAACCTAGGAATGGACTAAAGACTGTTAAGGACTCGGGGCAGGACAGACCCCTACCTGGTTACGTCTCCCTGTTTTGGTGAAATGGACACCTTGCTTTTTTTCAAAATTGCACCCGGTTGCGGACACGCCGTAACCATCTTTATGTGTTTTTCTTATTGTATTATAATTGTTTATACCTTGTTATGTTTTTCTAAAAATATGTTTAGTCCCGGAGTACTAAATTTCACTAGGGGGGAATGTGGCACCCCAGGGGTCTGGTTTCCACAGTAACAGCAATGTTATGTCTGAGAGCAGGTGGGAGGTCTCTTGGTCAGGGATCCTATGCATGCCACACCTCCTGCCCAGTCCTGGGAGGGGAAGAACTTCCCCTATATAAACCTAGGGCTGAGGCAGGGTTAGTGAGTAGAGAAGAAGTAGAGACAGAGAAGAGAAGCAGATATAGGAAAAGAACATCAGGAGCTCTGTGGGAGCAGTGCTATAAGGAGTCAGGGGCTGGCAGCTGCAGAGCTCGCCCTGACTGGGAAGCTATCACCGGACCCGGAGTCCGAGGCTGTGGGGACTAACTCCTACCCAGCAGCAGAAACCGACCGGCAGGGGATTTCAGGTCCTCTGGCCAAGAAACCCGAAGGCACGGTCACACGCGTGGGACCAGCACCGCCGTCGTGGAGCGGACGCCACTAGAAGGCCCCGAGTCACCGGCCATACGGGTGAGCACCACACGGTACACTCAGGGACGTGGGCTACTTATACCCGCCTCTAGCAAGGTAGCCAGAAGAGTACAGTCAGTTTGGGAGGCCTACAACTCCGCCTGGCCAGGGGAGATCCCATCTACTCAAGGACTGACCAGGCCCCGATCGCTAGCCAGTACTCCGGGAGGGTCTATCTTTATCACCAGTAAAGACCCTGAACTACACCGCATCGTCTCTGAGTGATTCCTGCTACCCCCATCATCCACGTCGGCTGCCCTGAGGCCATACCCCTCCCGTTGGGGGTGATACTATCACGCTGCACAATCCTACCACCGGCCTCAGCGGTCTGCCCTGCAGCGGCAGCTCCTTCGCTGCATTCAACGGGTGGCGTAGTCGTCCAACATCTACCGCTAATACAACGCCACTTAGTCTGACTCCCTGGGCACGGACCGGGTCACCGCCACGAGACTACAACCCTCAACAGATCCGGCTCAGGGTAAGCTCCTGCATGCGCAACGCTGTGCGACACAGGCCCAGGGGTGCGTCAACTTTTGGCGTAGTCGGCAGGATATCGTGCCCGCAACCACCGGGTACTGCGTGCCTGAAAAAGACTGTTCAAACTTACCAGTGGTGAAGATTCCCGCCATCCGGCGCCATCTTCTACCTTCTTCCCGCCATCCGCGAAGTTTTCCCGCCATCCGGCGCCATCTTCTGCCTTCTTCCCGCCATCCGTGGAGTTTTCCCGCCGTTGGACGCCATCTTGAAGACGCCGCGCGGGAAGAAGAGGGGCGTGGACTCCGAAAGCGCGCGAGAACTGAAGCCCCGCCTCACGTCCGGACGTTGCGTAAGGTCCTGGAAGGAGCCCAGCAGACGCCGACGTCACAGGAGCGCGACGGAAGGTCCTCAACCCTGACGATCCACTGCGGAGCCGCGGCCTACGGAAGAGGATCATCGCAAGGTAGGCCACGGTCCACTAGGGGGGAGGAAGATGTCGGATACGGAGGAGAGCTTCACTGCCTCAACCCCCGCCAGCGCCACCGCTGCTGCAGTCATGCCTTTCACCATGCCCCATATCCCGGGAGCGGCCTGGCTACCCCAGTACTCAGGGGAGTCCCATACCCTGCATGACTTTAGAGAAAAGCTGGATAGCCTCTTCCAGGTGTATCCCCTCACAGAAGAGCAAAAAGTGAGCATCCTGGTGGCCCAATTAACCGGGGCAGCCCAAAGGGAGGTAAAGTCCTGGCCACCTGGGGGGAGGACTGTTGCAGGGATACTAACCCGGCTGAGGGACACCTTTGATACCCGCACCTCAGCCGAGATCAAGCTTAGATTCTACGGGTGCAAGCAGCGAGCACACGAGAGTATAAGGGACTATGCCCTGAACCTACAAGAGGCCCTGAGAGCCATTAAGCAGACCGACCCTGACGGTGTGGGAGACGAGGACAGGCTGTTGACTGAACAATTTATAGAGGGTTTATATTGCAATGCCCACCGAACCCAGTTGCGGGCAATGGCCTTACAGGACCCTCATCTGGGATTTGCACAGTTCAAGGACAGAGCCATCCGGGTGCTCCGAGAACCGGCACCAGGTGGCGTTGTGACCCACAGACGCCCCACTACCACTTACCACCAGGAGGCGGCACCCTTGTCGGCAGGGCCTGTGGGAGCTGATGCGCAGGCTTTGAACAATGACCCGGCTCCAGACCTGCACCATCAGGTCCAAGAGCTAGCTAAAAGCGTTGCCGCGCTAACCCGAACTGTGCAGTCTTTACAGGTTTCCACTCCAGGGAAGATCCAGCTGGCATCCGGACCGGAGGACATCCCGTGGCGTCGACCAAGGAGGACCCCACCGGCCAGAGGAAGACCCAGAGACCGATACAACGAGGACGGACAACCCATCTGCCGCCGCTGCAATCAACCCGGACATATGGCAAGGTACTGTCCTTTAAACTGGCACAACCTGGGGTAGAGGGCCAAACCCCAGGAAAAAGATCATCAGGCCCATCGAACTGGCGCGACAAATATGTGGGAGGACGTCCAGTCTTGCCTGTGGTACTGGATGGCATCCCCATGAGTGCCCTACTGGACACCGGGTCACAGGTTACCACTATCCCGTACGTGCTCTTCAAGCAGTACTGGAATGACTCGGACATCACCCGCTACCCTGACGATGACTTGAGTATCATCGCCAGCAATGGTCAGCCCGTGCCACAGATTGGATTTAAAGAGGTGACCATTAAAATCGGTAGAGTCGAATTGGCGGCACAGGGACTGATCATTGTAGACATTGACAAGCACGAGAGTCACCCAAAGATAACTCTAGGAACTAATGTAATTGAAAATTGTCTTGCAGAGGTGATTTTCCTTTTACAGCAGGTTGCCAAGAACGCCAGCTCCGGCCAGCAGCGAGTGCTCCAGAAAGAGATCCGGGCACTGATGCGACGGCAACAGATAGAACTCTCCGGTGGTGAGATTGGTAGCGTAAGAATGTGTGACCCTTTTCCTATTGCCATGCCCCCAAAAAGTGAAATGATGATTTGGTGCCGGGCAGCTATTGGTCTGAGAGGTAGAGATTACCAGGCAATGGTAGAACCAGTTTACTCAGACAGTAGGCCCACCATTTTGACAGCACGGGGGGTGGTCAATGTACGCCATGGGAGGGTGCCCGTTCGCATAATAAATATCGGGAAGAGGGAAGTGTACCTGCCCCGGTATGCCACGCTAGCCAAATTGTATACCATCAATCAAAATTCCATACAGTCCGTAGAACCCTTGCCTCCATCTTCCCCGGAGGAAGGTAACGGCTCTAAGGAAACAATGGAGGACTGGTGTCAGCAACTACATTTGGGTACTGACTCCACTCCCTCACACCAGAGACAGGGAGTCTATCGGGTGGTTCAAGAGTACGAGAGAGTGTTTAGTAAACACCCGTTAGACTTCGGGCGAGTCAAGGGGGTAGAACACCACATCCCCACGGGAGACCATCTTCCCATAAAAGAGAGGTATCGACCCGTACCCCCTGCACACTACCAACACGCCAAGGGGATGCTTAGGGACATGAAGGAGGCTGGGGTGATCAGGGATAGCTGTAGCCCCTGGGCAGCTCCACTAGTCTTAGTCAAAAAGAAAGACAACACCATGAGGATGTGTGTAGATTACCGGAAAATCAACCGTATCACACACAAGGATGCGTACCCCTTACCAAGGATAGAGGAGTCTTTGGCTGCTTTAAGATCTGCTAACTTCTTCTCTACCTTGGATCTCACTAGTGGGTACTGGCAGGTTCCTGTAGCAGAGGCGGACCGGGAGAAGACCGCATTCACCACCCCGATGGGACTTAGCGAGTTTACCTGCATGCCGTTCGGACTCTGTAACGCACCAGGAACCTTTCAACGATTAATGGAGTGCTGTCTGGGCCACAAAAACTTCGAGACGGTCCTGTTGTACCTGGACGATGTCATCGTATATATTCCAAGACTTATGAGGACCACCTGAAACACCTGGCGGAAGTGTTCGAAGCTCTGGCAAACTACGGCCTAAAGGTAAAACCCTCCAAGTGTCACCTCCTAAAACCAAAGGTGCAGTACCTGGGACACGTGGTGAGCGCTGACGGAGTGGCTCCCGACCCTGATAAGATCACCGCAATTAAGGAATGGCCAAGTCCCTCCAGTGTAAAGGAAGTGCGGCAGTTCCTCGGGTTGGTAGGCTATTACCGCAGATTCATCCCCGGTTTCACCAAAAAGGCAGCTCCTATGCAGGACCTCCTGATAGGCCAGTCCCGGAAGGCCAAGAACCAGAAGCCGCCCTTCAAATGGGAGAAGTTAGAAGAAGAGTCCTTCCGCCAGCTGAAGATGGCCCTCACGGGGGATGAAATCCTGGCGTACCCTGATTACAGCCAGCCCTTTATCCTCTACACCGACGCAAGTAACATCGGGCTAGGAGCCGTACTGTCCCAGATCCAGCAGGGGAAAGAACGAGTAATCGCTTACGCCAGTCGAAAACTGCGACCCACCGAAAGAAACCCTGAGAATTACAGCTCATTTAAGCTAGAGTTCCTGGCAGTGGTGTGGGCAGTCACCGAACGCTTTAAGCACTACCTCGCTTCTTCCCGGTTCACCGTGTACACGGATAACAACCCGTTGACACACCTGGACACGGCAAGACTCGGTGCCCTAGAGCAGAGATGGATGGCCCGTCTGTCCAACTACGAGTTCACAATCAAATACCGGGCAGGACGCTCCAATACCAACGCGGACGCCCTGTCCAGGATGCCAAACCTACCGGACGTAGGAGAAGATCCAGAGGGACTGGAAGAAGTCGAACTCCCCGCGTTCCACCGTCATGGGACTATCCAGTATTCCCATCGGGTAAGGAGTAAGCAAGCCGCTACGTTTAACCCCTTGCCTCACTACAACTGGGAGGAAATGCAAGACAGTGACCCTGCCGTCCGACTGGTGAAGGAGATGCTGACTCGGCCAGAGGCTCGCCTTGACCCAGACGCTCCGGAGGAAGCCAAACAACTGTGGGCTGAGAAGAGTCGACTGTTCCTTTACAAGGGGAAGTTGTGCCGCAGAATGGTTAACTCCCGGACGCATGAACTAATCTGGCAAGTAGTGGTGCCACGAAGAGACGCAGCCATGGTGATGGAGGCATACCACGACGGGGCTGGACACTTCGGATGGAAGAAGCTGGAGTTCCTGCTGCGCAGGCGGTTCCACTGGGTAGGCATGAGGGGAACCATCGAGAGGTGGTGCAGAGACTGTGGCCCGTGTAACCTAAGAAGGAAGGACCGTGCCAGCCAGAAGACCCCCCTTCAGTCCATCGTCACCAAGCAGCCGTTGGAACTGGTAGCCTTGGATCATGTAAAACTGACCCCAAGCAGAAGTGGCTACGTCTACGCGTTAACCATTGTGGATCATTACTCCCGGTTCTTGGTTGTCGTCCCCGTTAAGGACTTAACAGCTCAAACAGCAGCTAGAGCCTTCCAGCAGCACTTTTGCCGTCCACACGGGTACCCGGTGTTATGTTCTGCTACCAAAGCTAAGGAAAGAGAGGAGATCTGTCCCTACTATAAGACTCAGCTGAATCCCTACGATGTAACAGGGAACCTGATCCTGCGATCAGACCTGCTAAAGTCCTAATCTAGTCTGTACGGAGACCTATAGATTTGGGGAGGGAATCCCTACAAGTACTAAGGACTGGGAGGAATATGGGACACCTCCTAACAGAAATAGCAGCAGAAAGACGAACAAACAAAATAGATAGAACCTAGAGGTCCGTAGACCAAGCAAACTAACAGAGTTAGATACAGAGCACAGGCTAGCTAGAAAGTAGATATACAATGAAGTCCAGCAAAGCCAGAAGGGCGGAGCAGGATTAAATAGGCCAACAAGGTCATGTGACCAGCAAAGGAAAAAAAACCTAACAGCAAGGTTCTAACAGTACCCCCCCTTCTAAGAGGATCCTCCGGATCCCCTAGGACCAGGCTTATCAGGAAATCTCCTGTGAAACGCTCTGATAAGTCTGGACGCGGAAACATCATCTGACCTCACCCAAGAGTTATCCTCGGGTCCGAAACCTTTCCAGGCCACAAGATACTGCAAACTACCTCTATACCGTCTAGAGTCAAGGATGCGAGAAATTTCATATTCCCCGTCCTCCACCACCGGAGGAACAGAGGCAGAGGCGTCACCATCCGACACAACAGCTTTTTTTAACAGAGAGACATGAAAGACCGGATTAATTCTCCAGGAGGTAGGAACCTCCAACCTAACAGCAGATTGGTTGACAACCTGAAGCACCTTAAAGGGCCCTACAAACTTGGGACCCAATTTCTTAGAAGGAATCCTCAACCGCAGATTCCTAGAGGACAACCAAACCATGTCACCAACAGCGAACAAAACCTCCTGTCGTTTCCTATCAAAGTAGTCTTTAGATTTTCTGTTGGCCTCCTGAAGATTACCACGCACATCCGTCCAAACTCTTTCCAAATCACCGGAAAAATTCTCCTCCTCAGGCACGGCAGATCCCAACTTGGAGAACGACCCAAACGACGGATGTCTCCCAGAACAACAAAAAAAAGGCGAACAACCAGCAGAAGAAGATGTATGATTGTTCAGAGCAAATTCGGCAAGTGGCAGAAACTCAGACCACCCCTCTTGATTGTCTGCCACAAAACAACGCAAGAACTGCTCAACATCCTGGTTTTTCCTTTCTGTCTGGCCATTAGATTCAGGATGATATCCGGACGAAAACGACAAATGAATTCCCAACCTGTCACAAAAGGCACGCCAAAAACGAGCCACGAACTGAGGACCCCTATCAGAAACAATGTCAGTAGGAACGCCATGAAGTCTGACAATTTCCTTGACAAAGGCCTTAGCGAGAGTTTTAGCGCAGGGCAGTTTGACGAAGGGAACCAAGTGACACATTTTGCTAAAACGGTCCACGACCACCCAGATGACAGTAAAACCCTCAGAGGAGGGAAGGTCAGTTATAAAGTCCATAGCCAAATGTGTCCAAGGAGCACTGGGGACCTCCAAAGGACAAAGCAACCCCGCAGCAGGAGTATGTGAGGACTTAGATCTAGCACATATAGTACATTGGCGCACCCACTTAATGACTTCCTTCTGCCATCCAGGCCACCAAAAACTGCGACCCACCAGTCTCTTGGTCTCAGAGATTCCGGGATGACCTGCCAACCGAGATTCGTGACACTCAACAAACAAATCTCTCCTAAAGGTCCCAGGCACAAACAACCTCCCATGAGGAGTGTTAGATGGGGCATTCTCCTGAGCTTTAAGAATCTCATCTTCCAAAACGGAGTCTAAAGCAGCTATCACAACACCTTCTTGTAAAATGTTTTCCTCTTTCTCAGCACCGACTATGGGAGAAAAACTGCGAGACAAGGCATCCGCCTTAACATTCTTAGTACCAGGGATGTAAGTAACGGAGAAATTAAACCGCGAGAAAAACAGTGCCCACCTAGCCTGACGGGCATTCAGGCGCTTGGCAGCGTCAAGATATATCAGATTTTTATGATCCGTAAGAACCTGAACGGGAAATTCCGCACCTTCCAAGAAGTGGCGCCAGTGTTCAAATGCGAGTTTAATAGCCAATAATTCCCTATTACCAATATCGTAATTCAATTCAGTCTCCGAAAATTTTTTTGAAAAAAATGCACAGGGATGTAATCCATCCCCGTTATCCTGAGACAATACTGCGCCAACCCCCACAGAGGAAGCATCAACCTCAACCAAAAACGGCCTAGTAACATCAGGCTGCATAAGGATGGGAGCAGAGGTGAACCTCTCCTTGAGATACACAAAAGCTTCAATGGCCTCAGAAGACCACTGAACCGCATCAGCACCTTTCCTAGTGAGATCAGTCAGAGGTTTGACAATACTAGAAAAATTTTTTATGAATTTTCTATAGTAATTGGCGAAACCCAAAAACCTCTGTATCGATTTCAAACCAATAGGCCTAGGCCATTCCTGCACAGCCTGAACCTTAACCGGATCCATCTCAAAACCTTTGCTGGAGATAATGTAGCCCAAAAAACTAATTCTCTGTACAGCGAACTCACATTTCTCCAGCTTAGCAAAAAGCGAATTGTCCATTAATAACTGTAATACCTCACGTACGCTCCGCCAATGAGACTCCAGATCTGGCGAATAAATCAAAATGTCATCCAAATACACAACCACATTTTTACCGATCAAAGGTCTAAGGATGTCATTAATCAGATTCTGAAAAAATGCAGGAGCATTAGTAAGACCAAAAGGCATAACCAGATTCTCAAAATGACCCACAGGAGTGTTAAAAGCAGTCTTCCATTCGTCACCCTCCTTCATGCGCAACAGATTGTATGCCCCCTTAAGGTCAATTTTAGAGAACCACTTGGCCCCCAATAACTGGTTAAACAGATCAGGAATCAATGGCAGTGGGTAAGGATTGCGTACCGTAATTTTGTTAATCTCACGAAAATCCAGACAAGGACGTAAACCGCCGTCCTTTTTTTTTACAAAAAAAAATCCAACCGCCACAGGAGACTTAGAGGGCCTAATGTGACCGGCGGCCAAACTTGTCTGTATGTATTCCTCCAAAGCCTTCCTCTCAGGAATAGTAAGGTTAAATAAACGACTTTTAGGAAGAGTCGCTCCAGGGACAAATTCAATAGAACAATCATAGTCTCTATGGGGAGGCAAAACCTGCGATTCTTTCTCAGAAAAAACTCTCCAAAAATCCTGAATAGGAACAGGTAATTCTCCCCTATCCAAAGCTGCAATACGCCCGTTACAACACTTGTCATAACATTTATGGCTCCAGGATTTAATTTCACTGGTAGACCAATCCAGTACAGGATTGTGAAATTTTAACCAGGGCAATCCCAATATTACTGGAGAAGGCAAGTTATTCAACACTACCAAATCCAATTTCTCATGGTGAACACCATTAATAGTGAGAGGAAATTCACTGACCTTGAGAGTAATATTCTTCAAAGGGGAGCCATCCACAGAAACCACAGCAATGGGGGATGATAAAGATTCAGGTTTTAAATTGAGTTTTTCCACGAATCCCCCATCAATAACATTCAGTGTAGACCCGCAATCAACAAACACCCGAAATTCCATTAATTTTTCCTGAGCAATCGTGGAAGCAGCTAAAAATATACCCTTGGAATTTAAACAGGCAATACGGGCGTGACTGACCATTTTTTTTTTATTTCTTCATACGAAGCTCACAGCCTTTAATCAAATGACCAGATTTCCCGCAATAGAAACACAAGCCTTCTGAAAAACGACGGTGTTTTTCTTGAGAGCGAGGTGCCACCGATCCAATCTCCATCGGTTCACCACTGTTAGTACACACATTATCATAACCAGAAACTGACATAGCAGAGGATTTGCTCTCATTAACCCTTGCACGCAGTCTCCTATCCACCCGTATAGCTAATTGCATAGCCTGTTGCAAATCCTCAGGTGTAGGATAAGCAATTAGCAGGTCTTTAACCTTTTCACTGAGCCCAGCAAGAAATAGACTTTTCAGAGCAGAATCGTTCCACCCTGTTTGAGTGGACCAACGACGAAAATGTGTACAATATTTTTCCATATTACCTGATCCTTGTTTTAAACGTCTCAACTCAGTCTCAGCTGATGCGACACGGTCAGGATCATCATATAATAGTCCTAAAGCAGAAAAAAAACTATCCACTGATCTGAAGCATGTATCACTAGGTTGCAAAGAAAAGGCCCACTCCTGAGGCTCTTTGCGCAAAAGTGACATTATGAACCCTACGCGCTGGGATTCATCCCCAGAGGACTTGGGTCTCAAACGAAAATACAATAAGCAAGCATTTTTAAATGAAAAAAATTCTCGATGTTCACCAAAAAATAAATCCGGCAAACATACCTTAGGCTCCAAGAAATGTGCTCCAGGACAGTTACTCACGTGCTGACGGAGCTCGGCCACTTCCAGAGAGAGTCCCTGCAGGTGTTTAGCCAAATCCTGAACCGACACCATGATGGAACAAAAAAAAATCTTTCCTTAGAGAATTTACTGGCTGGACTTACTGTTATGTTCTGCTACCAAAGCTAAGGAAAGAGAGGAGATCTGTCCCTACTATAAGACTCAGCTGAATCCCTACGATGTAACAGGGAACCTGATCCTGCGATCAGACCTGCTAAAGTCCTAATCTAGTCTGTACGGAGACCTATAGATTTGGGGAGGGAATCCCTACAAGTACTAAGGACTGGGAGGAATATGGGACACCTCCTAACAGAAATAGCAGCAGAAAGACGAACAAACAAAATAGATAGAACCTAGAGGTCCGTAGACCAAGCAAACTAACAGAGTTAGATACAGAGCACAGGCTAGCTAGAAAGTAGATATACAATGAAGTCCAGCAAAGCCAGAAGGGCGGAGCAGGATTAAATAGGCCAACAAGGTCATGTGACCAGCAAAGGAAAAAAAACCTAACAGCAAGGTTCTAACACCCGGACCAAGTGCTGACGGACCAGGGACCTGCCTTTGAAGCGGAGGTCTTCCAGGAATTCTGTAATCTGTATGGCTGCCGGAAGATAAGGACGACACCCTATCATCCGCAAACTAATGGACTTTGTGAGAAAATGAACCAGGTGGTAATGGATCTTCTGAAAACGTTGCCCCTGGAAGAACGCAGTCTGTGGCCTGAGAAGCTGCCCGACCTGGTGGACCTATACAACTACATCCCTGTAGGTTCCACCAACTGTACCCCGGCTTACCTAATGAGGGCAAGGCCTGGTAAGCTACCTGTTGACCTGGAGATGGGAGTCCTGACACCCGAGGACACTTCACCGGAAGCAGACTGGGACACAGAGAGGCAGCAGCAGTACCGGAAAGTACAGGAGAGCGTGGAGCGAAGTCTCTGTCTCGCTAGGGAAAGACAAGAGAAAACTTACAACCAGTATGCTCCCGCTGTTCCCCTGGTACCCGGAGAGCAGGTCTTGAAGAGGAAGAGACGGCTCCACAAGTTGGACGACCAGTGGGAGAAGGACCCGTACACCGTACTGCCCTCAAGCCACGACAACCCAAAGGTTTGTACCATCAGTAAAGACGGAGGGGAAACCACAGCCATTGTATCCCGGGATCACCTGAAGAAGTGTCCCGAACAGCTACGGAACCCAGAAGGAGAGCAAGAAGACCCTCGACCCGTAGAGGAAAGGGAAGATATGGTTAGTACTGTGCTCGGAGACTTCCCTCGGTCCTGGACTCAAGTCAATGGTGCAGTTGTGGTACCCGTCCTCACGTTCCTCCAACCAGCATCCCAAGTGCCTACGGAGCAACAGGTAGAGCTGGAAGAGCAGCCGGTCCAGGAGGCAGCAGACTCCACACAAGCAGAACAGGAGGATCAACCTTCTGCTCATAGTGAGCCTGCCGTACCCCTAGTGAGCCAAAGAGCCCGTAGACAGCTGCCCAGTTTACCCTTGACAGCTCCTACACCCTGTAGTTCAGGGCCAGACAGTCAGCTCCGTAGGTCCACTAGGGCCACTAGAGGCCAGTTACCCGCACGTTGGAGGATTTGAAGTGTTTAAATTGTTTTATTTGTGGTCACCTGTCTGTTACTTGTAAATAATTATGTGTTTCTAGTTATTTTTAGGAGTCCTTGGTGGATTTACCGGGAATCCTTGTACAATTGGTTGGAGCGTAACCTAGGAATGGACTAAAGACTGTTAAGGACTCGGGGCAGGACAGACCCCTACCTGGTTACGTCTCCCTGTTTTGGTGAAATGGACACCTTGCTTTTTTTCAAAATTGCACCCGGTTGCGGACACGCCGTAACCATCTTTATGTGTTTTTCTTATTGTATTATAATTGTTTATACCTTGTTATGTTTTTCTAAAAATATGTTTAGTCCCGGAGTACTAAATTTCACTAGGGGGGAATGTGGCACCCCAGGGGTCTGGTTTCCACAGTAACAGCAATGTTATGTCTGAGAGCAGGTGGGAGGTCTCTTGGTCAGGGATCCTATGCATGCCACACCTCCTGCCCAGTCCTGGGAGGGGAAGAACTTCCCCTATATAAACCTAGGGCTGAGGCAGGGTTAGTGAGTAGAGAAGAAGTAGAGACAGAGAAGAGAAGCAGATATAGGAAAAGAACATCAGGAGCTCTGTGGGAGCAGTGCTATAAGGAGTCAGGGGCTGGCAGCTGCAGAGCTCGCCCTGACTGGGAAGCTATCACCGGACCCGGAGTCCGAGGCTGTGGGGACTAACTCCTACCCAGCAGCAGAAACCGACCGGCAGGGGATTTCAGGTCCTCTGGCCAAGAAACCCGAAGGCACGGTCACACGCGTGGGACCAGCACCGCCGTCGTGGAGCGGACGCCACTAGAAGGCCCCGAGTCACCGGCCATACGGGTGAGCACCACACGGTACACTCAGGGACGTGGGCTACTTATACCCGCCTCTAGCAAGGTAGCCAGAAGAGTACAGTCAGTTTGGGAGGCCTACAACTCCGCCTGGCCAGGGGAGATCCCATCTACTCAAGGACTGACCAGGCCCCGATCGCTAGCCAGTACTCCGGGAGGGTCTATCTTTATCACCAGTAAAGACCCTGAACTACACCGCATCGTCTCTGAGTGATTCCTGCTACCCCCATCATCCACGTCGGCTGCCCTGAGGCCATACCCCTCCCGTTGGGGGTGATACTATCACGCTGCACAATCCTACCACCGGCCTCAGCGGTCTGCCCTGCAGCGGCAGCTCCTTCGCTGCATTCAACGGGTGGCGTAGTCGTCCAACATCTACCGCTAATACAACGCCACTTAGTCTGACTCCCTGGGCACGGACCGGGTCACCGCCACGAGACTACAACCCTCAACAGATCCGGCTCCGGGTAAGCTCCTGCATGCGCAACGCTGTGCGACACAGGCCCAGGGGTGCGTCATTAGTACTGAGGCTATTCCAATATATGGGGATATTATTTACATATAACCTCGGTCCTATATTAGAGGGATTGGACAGAGGTGTCCCTAATTTGCCCTACACTTCATCTGGCCAGACTTATTAGTGGGTACCATCTCTATACTCTAATAGATGGTTACCTTATATGCATCTATAGATGCATTAGATATTTTGCATTTTAAGATTTAATAAATTAATAAAGGTTATGAATTTTTTTTAAGATTTAATAAATTAATAAAGGTTATGAATTTTAAAAATTTCTATATATCCACACTTCTCCTACTTCCCCTTTCCCCTATCTAACTTTCGTCTTGATCTCCCTCGGGTCCATAATGTGTTTCACAGGTCCTTACTCAAAAGGTTCGTAGAACCGCTTGAGCCTTCACCTCTACCACCGCCCCCAGTAATGGTTGATGGTAACCTGGAGTTCGATATTTCGAGGATTGTAGTTTCTCGTCTGTAACTTCGTTCTCTACAATACTTGGTGCACTGGAAAGGCTATGATCCAGAGGAGAGGATGTGGGTTTCAGCGTCAGAGGTAAACGCTCTCAGATTGGTTCGCTCTTTTCACACCTCTTTTCCTGAGAAACCCGGTCCTGAGTGTCCGGATGCCACTCGTAGGGGGGTACTGTCCCGGGTGTGTCGGAGGTGACAGACAGTCGTCCTGCAGTGCTTTGCAGGAGATCCCCACATTTGGCAATGCAGACAGATAGATAGGAGGCTGTCTTTAGGACCCAGCGACTACCTCCCTCTGGCCTGGGTGTATACATACCTGATCTCTCCAGGTGGGCGTCCCTGGTTATACTCATTTCTGCTTGGAGCTAGGCTGAAAAAGCATCACATCCTCTCTGGAGTCTTGAGGCCTTGTGCCCTGTTGGAGTTTCTTCTTAAACTAAGTTGTTATTCCCCTGTGTTGTCTTCCCCTTTTGTCTTTAGAGTGCTAGCGGAGGTTGACTAGTGCTCATATCCTTCCACCCCCAGCTATAGCCTTACACCAGGGATAGTAGGGCGAGGCACGTGATCGGCAACAGCTGCAGGGGCTGTATAGGTACGTTAGGGGAAGACAGGTGATGGTAGTCCAGATTAGGAGGTCACCTTTTTCCCCTTTCCCTAATGTCTGGGCTCCCATTCCCTTTCCACTCTTTGTTGCACTCACACCTGGAGTGACTCTCTGTGTTGCACTCACACTTGGCTTGACAGCAGCACACTTCCGCAGGCTTTTCCTTCACAAGGACACAATAGTACACAGCATTCCTTTATCCTGCATGGAGATGGAGGGGGGAGGGTTTGATGATGGAGGTTATTACGCTCATGCCCGGACTAACTGGCGTGAGCGTGGTTAGTGATCCCACTGGACCATGAACCGAGGAGTGCCTGGCGTGACTAAGTATCAACTCGGTCTGACCAAGGCCACACGGCGGCTCAGTAGACTCTGTGAACCAGGGAGGAACAGAGCAGAGGGACCAGGTACTACTCCAGGTCAGACCCCGGTCACAGCTGTTGACCCACACCGGGGAATGCAGGAACGGGCAGGCACAGCTGGTATGCAGACAGGTGGGTACTGGCAGGCACGGCTGGTATGCAGACATGCGGGTGCTGGCAGGCACAACTGGTATGCAGACAGACGGGTACTGGCAGGCACGGCTGGTATGCAGACTGGAAGATACTGGCAGGTATGAACGCAGGCTGGATAGGGACCAGTACAGACTGGGATACAGGAACAGAGCCATGGGTGCGGTGGACAAGCGTAGCAGAGCAGAGCGAAACCGCAGTTGCGGTGGACAAGCCGAGCAGAGCGAAACCGCAGATGCGGTGAACAAGCAGAGCAGAGCAAAACCGCAGGTGCGGTGAACAAGCAGAGCAGAACGAAACCACAGTTGCAGTGGATAAGCAGAGCGGAGCAAAACCGCAGGTGCGGTGGACAAGCAGAGTGGAGCAAAACCGCAGGTGCGGTGAACAAGCAGAGCAGAACGAAACCACAGGTGCGGTGAACAAGCAGAGCAGAGCGAAACCACAGTTGCGGTGGACAAGCAGAGCAGAGCGAAACCGCAGATGCGGTGGACAAGCAGAGCAGAGCGAAACCGCAGGTGCAGTGGACAAGCAGAGCAGAACAGAGCAGAAGGTGCAGGCAGACAGGACAGGGCTCTGTTCACATGGAACAGACTGTAAAATACAGGAAGATAGTTGGAACACAGGAGGTAGTTACGGAGGCAGGGAAACGAGACAAACAGAACCAGACACACAAGGTACTTACAATGAAGTAGCGAGTGGACACAAAACTCACGTACAGAAGTACAGAGACAACTAGTTGGAGTTAGGTGCAGGTTCAGACACTGCAGGAAAAGGGAAGGTACGGACATAGAGACAAACAGGTAATGGGCACAGTTCAGACAGGAACTGAACCAAGAACAAGATACAGGAACGAGCCTGGGAACTCAGCCCCCAGGATGGCAGAAACAGACTAGAAGTCACAGATACAGATAACGGGACTGGGTATACAGCCCCAAGGGTGGCGGAACAGACTAGAAGGCACAGATACAGATAACGGGCCTGGGTATACAGCCCCGAGGGTGGAGGAACAGACTAGAAGTCACAGATACAGGTAACAGGCCTGGGTATACAGACCAGGGTGGTGGAAACAGACAAGATACAGGACAGGACCGGGCAACTCAGTTGCACAGAACACACTGAAAGAAAGTGTTGCTCAGGCACCTCCTGCTGGGTGGAGGGGGTTTAAGTATCCAGTGACTCACAGCAATAGGCTGGGGAGGCATTAGGAGTGCGCACACAGTAACTATAAGAATCAGGCAGTAACCGCACCGCCGCCCTAAGCAATCAGACAAGAGATACAGCAGGTACTGGAGCAAAGTGTGCAGCCTGGACTGATAGGTAACATTGCGGTTTTGCATGGTGAGAGGTGGTAAGCCATGCCAGCACGCCGCCAGGGATGTTACAGAGATGATCCCTGTGACACAATTACTTCCAGTCCTTATCTTCCTGCCCGATAATACTCTGCCCTTTTAGATCAGGGAGTTTATCTGACCTGTGTTTAGTTTCTCTCCTGATCTGAATCCTGTTCAGTTTCCGTCTGTCAGATCCAGATAACACACCACCTTTCTCTTCAGCTTCAGCCAGATACAATAACAAGTTCCCCACAATTCCCCTGGGGCTCTGCTAAAACATTCCCTGTCTCCTGTGACTGTGTTAACCCCTTCAGTTGCTGGATGCTTCTGAAGCACAAAACTTCCTGTCTCCTGTGCTTGTGTTATTTATAACAGTTGCTGGATGCTTTTGAAGCAACAACACTACTTCTGCATGTCACATATGGTCTAAATAAATGTTGTACCTTTTATGAATTTTTTCAGTGCTGGAATTTTCTTTTTTTTCCTTTTGTAGTTCCACAGCTTGGTTGCTGGCCCAGCATTTCTTTTCCGTGCATCCACAGTTGTATTCAGGTATTGACAACTACAATGGTAAGCTGATTTTTTTTCTTTTTCTTTTCTTCTTTTTTACTGTTCGGATTAAAATGTTTGTCTCCGCAGTCCAGTTTCTGACTTTGCCCAATTAAAGGTCTGCAGAAGCAGCCATCTACAGTAATTCACTCCCATTGAATTCAAAATGGTATAGCATAACTAAATGTTTTCCAATTGTTAGGGAATTTTTTGAAGAGTTTTATAAAGAATAATGGCAACTATGTTTTTAAACACAGTGTCACTGATAGTGAGCAGCATATCATCAGAATCATGCCTTTCTTACTGCAGTCTGCAATTGATTGTGTTTCCTTGGCTCTACACTGCACCTTATTTGTAGGAAGAACAAGAAGAAAGACTTCATAATTGCAAAAATATTGTAAAGAGCATTTTTAAAATTGTAGAGCCATCTCATTATACAAGTTTAGCCTCAAAGTTCCCAGCACCACACAACACCACTCCACAAGTTGCATATGGTATTACAGCTTTCAATATTCACTGAAAGATAGCACTGCAATACTACATCCAAGTTTTCAGTAGCTATTTTTTGAAGGACGCAAAAATATTTTTCGAATCCATCAAAACTTGTTTAGGTATTCAATAAAATGATAAGTAGAAGTTGTACAACACATATTTTAATAAGGAATGATACAAGACAAGCTGATCCTGTCCTCATAATATACCCACTTACACTGTTGTTGAGTGTGGGCACGAGGGGATCGTACATAACAATGAAATTCCACAATCCTGCATAATACCTCAACAACAGCGCTAATTAAAGCAGATTCATATAGTATACAGCCAGTCTGCTGTGGTTATTGACAATTCTAACTGAATACCCAAAGCAAAGGTTTTTTTTATTCACAGCTAATGATTATAAGAATATACTTTATAAAGAAATCCATCATTTCATGTTACACAGACTTTTACAGTTGGAATAGGTATGGTTGGGTTGGTGAAGTTACGCATGGTCTCTACAATCCAGTTCTTATAGGGAGCAATGCGGGTGTATTTTCCTGGACGTTTTAAATTGCCACAGACGGTAAATCCAGAAGACACTATAGCTTCCACAACTCCATTACATATCAAAGGTCCACCAGAGTCGCCCTAATGAATAGAAATGGTAATAACTATTATTATTTTAGATCCCAATTGTATTTTCATATATGGCAGAATTACAGTACTGTCTTTTTAGTTCCTCAATGTAGATCAAATATATCTGGATTTCTGGATACTTGTCTCAGTAACCTTTGTATTTTAGCCTCACTTTCAATGCCAACCTTGCCTTGGAATGTTTTCTTTCTTTAGGGTAACTCAATGTGTACCTGCAGAATTTACCTGCAGATTTTCAAAAGTAAAATCCACAGTGGATAGACGACCCTGGGGGAGGGGGAGCTCAGCTTATGTTACTACAGCATTATTTCCAAGCAGATAAACTCTGAGGTATTGGAGACGCATAAGTTTAGGACACTTGGAGGCAAAATACCTGCTATGCTGTTATGTCACAAACTTTGGGGGACGGTGAACAAATTACAAGGAATAGAAGGTGTTTCGCAATTTACTTCATTATGGAACACTGCATGGCTTCCAAATCTATACCAACTGATGGGATTTGGCTCCTGGAGCGCCAAGGGTTTAAACAGACTTAATCAAGTGCTG
Source organism: Phyllobates terribilis (assembly GCF_046119375.1). Taxonomy (NCBI): domain Eukaryota; kingdom Metazoa; phylum Chordata; class Amphibia; order Anura; family Dendrobatidae; genus Phyllobates; species Phyllobates terribilis. Next base: position 12,033,653 of record NW_027362761.1, on the reverse strand, counting down.
ATAGGTGATGTGATTAAGGAATTCTCACAGCTGCAAAACGAATATGGGTTACCTCCCTCTGAATCCTATAAATGCTTACAATTTAGGCACGCATATTGGGCGGAAGGCATTGTTCTGGAAGGGACGGTAGCCCGAAACTCAATAATACAGAGAATAGCTAATCTACACAGTTCTCATGGACTGATCTCATTACTTTATAAAACCAGCCTATACAAGCAAAAAAGAAATAGGAGAGTGTAATGGGACCCATAGAGGAAAATCACTGGTCAGATATACTGGAAAGAGTTCCACAGCTGTCTTTAAGTGAATCCCATAGACTGTCCCATATATATGTGAAACACCAGGTATACAGGACACCTCAATTCTTATTTAACATAGTATTTCGTTCAAGTCCTCACTGTCATAGATGCAAAACTAACATAACAGATAGGCTTCATAAGATGCAGAATTATCCTAACCTGGTGTCATTTTGGAAGAGTGTTGTAGAAATGATTAACAGGGTTTATTCAATTGATGTAGAGCTTTCACCATTAGCATGTATATTGGGATATGTTGAATATCTGCCTATTGATGAATACGGCAAAATTGTGGCGGCACATATGTTATATATGGCAAGAAAATTGATAGCCCAAAAATGGATAGTAGATCAGGAGCCTATGATATCAGAATTTATTGATAAAGTTAACTGGCTAGTAAATTTGGAAAAAGGCATATACCTAAAAAGATATACCCATAGATATGGGGTCTATGGATTGATGGCTCTGGTGTGACATCTAATGAACTGAGGAGATTTTGCCTTGGCTTGCTTTCAGTTACGTTTATATGATGCCTCAAATTGAACTTCTTTGAAAATTAATTAAAATGTTATTAGTACTTCCACAAGTTATATGTAATTGGATTGACTATTGTCACTAAGTGCAAATATTTGTTCATCTAATTATGCTGGTTTTGCAGAGCCAAGATGTATAAATAACTCATGTTTAATGCTTCTTAAGGTTGAGCAGTGGATAACTGTTTCTCTCCAATGTTTGTCTGGTTGTTATTTTTACATTTGTGAAAATCTTTATAAAAATCAATAAAAACATTTGATTTTAAAAAAATCCACAGTGGAAACAACATCAGGCAAGCAGATACAATTTTACAAATATTATCCACATGTTGCAGACTTTTGACAGGGGGAAAATTAACATCTAGTGTAAATTTCCAGACTTCTTGTCCTTTTGGCTCCCTCAATAATGTTAAACATTATGCAATAAGCTTCATACAACCTCTGGGGCAGCTGCAAGCAGCCAGTATGTTGGGTGTAGGCAGATGAGTCTTAAGGCTGTGTGCACACTGTGCATTTTTGGTGCGTTTTTTCTGCACGGAAATGGGCCAAAAGCGCTAGGGAATCCTTGTGCCAGCTAATGCAATGACAATTCTGAAGTTCTGTGCACATGATCTGGAATTTCCCAGTCTGGATTGTCATTGCGTTTAAATCAGCAGCATGTAAACTCTTTGTACATGTTTGCATCGTTTTTCACCCATTGACTTCAACTGAGTCAGTCAAATTCGCAGCAAAAACGCAGGTAAAAAATATTTGCAGATTTGATGCAAATTTTTGCTACGTATTTGACTGACTCAATTCAAGTCAATGAGTCAAAAACACGGAAAAAACGCATACATAATTGACCATGGGAGACTACTCCTCCCATCAGTCTACGGCCGCTCCCACTGATGATAGCGAGAGCAGGCGCCACTGAGGGGAGAAGTAGTCTCTTCAGCCAGCGTCTGTGCTCAGTTTAAACAAAAAAAAAATTAAAATAAATTGATATTAAAATAAAAAATACTTTATACTCCTCTACTGCCGGAATCCCGAGTGTCTGGCGGCGGTCCGATCACCTGGCAGCCATTACTAACCTGGGCTTCATGTCAGCTGTCAATACAAAAGTAGAAAAGGGGTAACATACCAAAGTAGAAAAGGATCCCGACACTCATGTGTGGAGAGTCAATCAGTTATTCACATCAGCAAAACGTTTCAGCGCCACCCGAGCTTTTTTTTTGTCAATTGTGAACAATCATTTTCAAATGTAACATATATAGAAAAAAACAAGGAAATTACAACAAATCACAATTACAAAAAGAAACCACAAAGAATTCACATAATTATAATCATAAAATACAGAAAGAAAAAAAAACATATTGAACACAAATACAATGAAAAAACATTAAATACACATACAAAAAATACCTACAACTAAAATAAAATCCATATACAGAAATTACCACAATATATGTTGGCTTTTAATTAATCCTATGTTCTATAATCTCCACAAAGTTTTATAATTAATCCATGAAAAACGCTATGATAACGTATTGACTCACAGATATATTCATATTCATTAATTTTTTTGCTTTGTTTTTTTATTTTTACATTTTTATTATCATTTTTCAATGCTCAAAATTAATTATAAGACATAAATATACCACCCAAAAACAAACCCCGAATATCTCTCACAAAAGATCTTATAATATCCATGATCGTCATAATGACTTGCTCTCCATATATGCCTCTGATCCCTCAAGAATACAATCATATGATTTCATCTTGTTTATAATGTACAAATAAGACTCAGAACCGATGTCCTCATGTTAACAGAACAACTATGTGTGCATTAAATATGAAGCGTTAAAGTTGTACACTAGTGACGAGCGAGCATGCTCGCTACTCATCTCACTGCTCGAGATGCTCAGCGCTCGCCGAGTATTTCCGGGGTTGCTCGGAGGGAGCTTGAGTTCCCTCGATGCATGATAGAGTGCCAATCAACATGCAGGGATTGCCTGCCACTCATTGTAATGCCGCAGCCATGGGGGCAGTGATCTATATCAGACCTGGCGCCGCCATGCTCGTCACAGTCACTCCGGAATCAAGCAGAGTAGGAAGAGGTTATACTGCGTCAGGGAGAGATTTGCTTGTGTATTAGGTAGTGTAGGGAGAAAAAACGTACATTACACATATCCATCTTAACCAACAGTCCTTTTGAGGACTAACTAATCCATTTGCAGAGATATCAAGTGACTCAAGGAGAAGTCATTATTATGGGGGACTTCAACTACCCTGAAATACATTGGGGAACAGAAACCTGTAGTTCAAGCAAAGGTAATAGGTTTTTGACATCTTTGAGAGATAATTACCTTTCACAACTGGTTCAGGACCCAACAAGAAGGGGGGCACTGCTAGACCTAATATTAACCAACAGGCCAGACCGCATATCAAACATACGAGTTGGGGGTCACTTGGGTAATAGTGATCACAAAATAATAAGTTTTCATTTATCCTTTAATAATATGTGTAGCAGAGGGGTTACAAGGACACTAAACTTCAGGAAGGCAAATTTCCAACGGTTGAGAGATGATCTTAGTGCAATAAACTGGGATGATATACTGAGACCTAAAACTACACAAAGCAAATGGGAGACATTTATTAGCATCCTGAATAGGACCTGTGCACAATATATACCCTATGGGAATAAACATGCTAGAAATAGGAGGAAACCACTATGGCTAAATAGAGCTGTAAGGGGCGCAATAAGTGACAAAAAAAAGCATTTAGAAAACTAAAGCAAGTAGGTAGTGATGAGGCATTAAATAAATACAGAAAATTAAATAAATTCTGTAAAAACCAAATCAAGGCAGCAAAGATTGAGACAGAGACTCATTGCCAGAGAAAGTAAAAATAACCCCAAAATATTCTTTAACTACATAAATAGTAAAAAACTAAAAAATGATAGTGTTGGCCCCCTTAAAAATAGTCTGGGTGAAATGGTGGATGAGGATGAGGTAAAAGCCAATATGCTAAATGATTTTTTTTCAACAGTATTTACACAAGAAAGTGGCATGACCGAAAACATGATTAGTGATAACAAAAATTCTCCATTAAATGTCACTTGCTTAACCCAGCAGGAAGTACGGCGGCGTCTAAAAATCACTAAAGTTGACAAATCCCCGGGCCCGGATAGGATACACCCGCGAGTACTGCAGGAATTAAGTAACGTCATAGATAGACCATTATTTTTAATCTTTAAAGATTCCATAATAACAGGATCTGTACCACAGGACTGGCGTATAGCAAATGTGGTGCCAATATTCAAAAATGGGACAAAAACTGAACTTGGAAATTATAGGCCAGTAAGCTTAACCTCTATTGTAGGTAAAACCCTGGAGGGTTTCCTAAGAGATGCTATACTAGAGTATCTGAAGAAGAATAACCTCATGACCCAATATCAACATGGGTTTACGAGGGACCATTCCTGTCAAACTAATCTGATCAGCTTTTATGAGGAGGCAAGTTCCGGACTGGACCAAGGAAATGCAGTGGATGTTGTGTATATGGACTTTTCAAAAGCTTTTGATACGGTTACACACAAAAGGTTGATACATAAAATGAGAACAATGGGGATAGGGGAAAATATATGTATGTGGGTTAAGAACTGGCTCAGTGATAGGAAACAAAGGGTGGTTATTAATGGAACACACTCAGACTGGGTCTCAGTTAACAGTGGGGTACCACAGGGGTCAGTATTGGGCCCGCTTCTTTTTAACATATTTATTAATGACCTTGTAGGGGGCATACAGAGTAATATTTCAATATTTGCAGATGACACTAAACTCTGCAGGGTAATCAATACAGAGGAGGACAATTTTATATTACAGGATCTATTTAAACTAGAAATTTGGGCTGATAAATGGCAAATGAGCTTTAATGGGGATAAATGTAAGGTAATGCACTTGGGTAGAGGAAGTAAAATGTATAATTATATGCTTAATTGTAAAACACTGGGCAAAACTGTCACTGAAAAAGACCTGGGTGTATTGGTGGACGACAATTTTATGTTTGGTGGCCAGTGTCAGGCAGCTGCTGCAAAGACAAATAAAATAATAGGATGCATTAAAAGAGGCATAGATGCTCATGAGGAGAACATAATTTTACCTCTATACAAGTCACTAGTGCGACCACACTTAGAATACTGTGTACAGTTCTCGTCTCCGGTGTATAAGAAAGACATAGCTGAACTATAGCGGGTGCAGAGAAGAGCGACCAAGGTTATTAGAGGACTGGGAGGTCTGCAATACCAAGACAGGTTATTACACTTGGGGTTATTTACCTTGGAAAAACGAAGGCTTCGGGGTGATTTTATTACTATGTACAAGTATATGAGGGGACAATACAAAGACCTTTCTACTGATCTTTTTACTCTGAGGCCTGAGACGGGGACAAGGGGGCATCTTCTACATCTGGAGGAAAGAAGGTTTAATCATAATCACAGACGCGGATTCTTTACTGTAAGAGCAGTGAGACTATGGAACTCTCTGCCGCATCATGTTGTAATGAGTGATTCACTACTAAAATTTAAGAAGGGCATGGATGCCTTTCTTGAAAAGTATAATATTACAGGTCATATATACTAGATTCCTTAATAGGGCGTTGATCCAGGGAACTAGTCTGATTGTCGTATGGAGTCAGGAAGGAATTTTTTTCCCCAATGTGGAGCTTAGTGTTTGCCACATGGAGTTTTTTTGCCTTCCTCTGGATCAACATGTTAGACTATGGGTTGTACTAGATGGACTTAGTTTTTAAGGTTGAAGGAAGACTATGTTACTATCAGGCAGGCAGTGTATATAGGCAGGCAGGGTATATAGCAGACTGCAGTGCATATAGCACAAGAGGCTCCATTCCAATTCTGCCTTCTGCTGCTGTTAGATATTTCTATACAAAGGCCCAGGTCTCAGGGGCTAGGAATGCTTTTTTTTGGATTTTAATCCTCATTTGCTTAAAAAGCAATCCAGAGAACACCGTTTTTTTGCGCCATTGGCTTGTTGGCACTGCAGAATACAGCCAGGTCCTTTCCATATTACAGCGCTAGAAATCCAGCTATTTAAAACTGTTTTCTCTGTCACACGGATCACATATACGTTTTCAGAAAATACTGCCATTTTTGGCCTCCATTCCAATTTTTTTTCACTGTGTCAGCGAAGTTTTTGAAGCCGGTTTGCTGTTCAAACTAGTTACCTACAGGCCAGGTATTTAAAACTCTGTTTTCTCCGTCACACGGATCACATATACATTGTCAGAAAATACTGCCATTTCTGGCCTCCATTAAAAAGTTCTTTCAATGTGTCAGTAAAGTAATTCACACCAGTTTGTTGTTCAAACTAGTTACCTACAGGCCAGGTATTTAAAACTGTTTTCTCCGTCACACGAATCACATATACGTTGTCAGAAAATACTGCCATTTTTGACCTCCATTCCAATTTTTTTTCAGTGCGTCAACAAAGTTTTTGACACCGGTTTGCTGTTCAAACTAGTTACCTACAGGCCAGGTATTTAAAACTCTTTTTCTCCATCACACGGATCACATATGAGTTCGCTCCAAACTCAGTCATTTGTAGTGAGCGTGGAAGATACTGTCCTCCATTTAAAATGGGCAAGGCACGTGGCAAGAGATGGGGAACTGGACGTGATGGTGATGGTGCATGCAGAGGCCGAGGACAAGGCCAACAAATACCCACATCTTCTCGCCCGACAATCCTGTACCAATTCCAAGGGGACCGCAGCACACCACTATTGAACCCCGAGCAGTGTCAAAAGGTTGTTGGTTGGATAGCGGATAATGTTTCCAGTCACTTAGCCACCACCCTGTCTTCCACACGGTCAAGTCTCAGTAGCCGTGAGTCTGAACCGCATATTCCTCACCCTGATCCTCCTTCCTCCCACCATGCCAAGTGCCCAGAGACAACAGATCCCACACCTGGACAATTTGAAGAGCTGCTCACTTTTCCATTTATAGATTCGGGCCTCTCACCCGGTCCACTTGAAGCGGGGCAAGAGGAGATTGCATGTAGCGATGCCCAAATATTTGAGCAGCCACGGTCACACGAAGGTGACAGTGGGAAAAGTGTCACAAGAGGTGGACGATGATAATACACAATTGCCAGAAAGTCAGGAGGAGGACCAGGGTGCGGAAGTGGAAGACGAGGTGGTGGATGATATAGTAACTGACTCAACCTGGCAGGAGGACATGCAGAGCGAGCACAGCAGCACACAGGGGGAGGGAGGCAGAGCACCCCAACAGGCAGGAAGAAGCAGTGTGGTGACCGCAGACTAAAGGCAGGCAACCGTTCCCCGTAACACCAACACGAAGGAAGTTGCCAGTACAACTGTTAGGTCTTCCCGAGTCTGGTTGTTTTTTAAAGACTCTGCCGATAACCCCCAAAAGGCCATTTGCACCACCTGCCAGGCCAGCATCAGCAGGGGTGGAAAAACGACCAGCCTGACCACCACCAGAATGATCAGGCACATGGCAGCAAAGCACCCGACTTTGTGGACCGAACCCCAGGGACCAGGAACAGTGTCTGCGGGTGGCACCATTGCTTATTCCGCTGTTGTGAATGCAAGCCAATCCCCTGTCCATGGTGCATGCGAAGATGCCTCCTCCCCTGTACCTGTCGTTGCACACGCTCAAGTAGCAGCATCAGGAAGCACGTCCATACCCCAGTCCTTGGAACGCAAGCGCAAAAATGCTGCCAACGCCCCACAGGCCACACTACTAAATTCTTACATTTCACGACTGCTTGAGCTCGAAATGTTGCCTTTTAAGCTCATGGAGATGGAAGCATTCTGCAACCTGATGGCGGCGGCCGTCCCTCGGTACTCGGTCCTTAGCCACCACTATTTCTCCCGGTGTGCCGTTCCCGCGTTACACAAGCACGTGCCCCAAAACATTAGCCGTGCCCTCAACAACGCAGTTACCGGGAAAGTCCACCTAACCACGGACACGTGGACAAGTGCTTGTGGGCAGGGACGGTACATCTCGCTGATGGCACACAGGGTTAACATAGTGGAAGCCGGGACCCAGTCGGACTTTGGGACGGAACACGTTCTCCCAACGCCATGGATTGCAGACCCTAGGTCAATCAGGGTTGCCCCCACAGTCTACAGCTCCTGCACCTCATCCTCCTCAGCCTCCTCCTCTTCAGCCTCCAAAATGACCACATCAGACCACATCAGTCACAAGCTGGAAGCACTGCAGCACTGCCTCGGCCAAGCGGCAAGCTAATATGCTCAGGTGACAAACAACACAATACTGAAGAGTTGTGGACAGCTCTGAAAGAGCAGGCAGATCTGTGGCTCACACCGCATGCTTGTGTGTGACAATGGCCGGAACCTGGTGGCTGCTCTAAGGCGAGGCGAGCTCACTCACGTACCATGCCTTGCCCATGTGCTTAACCTCGTGGTTCAGCGGTTTCTCAAATCCTACCCAGAGCTGCCGAATCTGCTTGTTAAAGTACGCCCGCTGTCTGCCCATTTTAGAAAGTCAGCTACAGCTTCCGCCGCCCTTGCCGTGTTTCAGCAGCATTTGCAACTTCCGGCTCACAGAGTGGTGTGTGATGTCCCCACGCGTTGGAACTCTACACTGCAGAGGTTGGGAAGGATTTGTGAGCAGAAGAGGGTAGTTGTTGAGTACCAGCATCAGCAAGGCCGTCGGTATTCAGTTCAGACTCCACACATAAGACCTCAGGAGTGGAAATGGATGTCAGACATATGTACCATCCTCCAAAACTTTGAGGACTCCATCAAGATGGTGAGCGGAGATGATGCCATAATTAGCGTCACCATCCCACTTCTCTGTCTTCTGAAACGCTCTCTGCTCACAATCAAAGAGGATGCATTGCAGGCGGATCACGATGAGATGGAGCAAGGAACCATACAGGGTGATTGCACACAGCCTCATCTCATCCCAACGTTGATTGGGTGACAATGAGGAAGATGAAGGACAGGAGCTAGTTTTATGCGCTATAGTCGGTACTACCTGCACAGCTGTCATACCGTCTGTTCAGCGTGGATGGCCAGAGGACAGAGAGGAGGAGGAATAGAGCATGGTCAGTCATCCTCTTGGTGAAGACACTGAAGTCTTGCCTGTTAGTAGTCTGGCATGCATGGCTGAGTTTATGTTACGCTGCCTTTCCCATGACCCTCGCGTTCTCAAAATTTTGGGTGACAATCATTACTGGTTGGTGACACTTCTAGACCCATGCTGCAACGAGAACGTTATATTTCTTATTCCTGAGGCGGACAGGACTACCTTTCTCCCCCGCTCAAGAGCCCCATAGCAGCTGCAAAGTTCGTTCTATCATGAACTCTCCTGATGTAGAAGCCAGGGCACACCAGAGGATTCTCTGGTGGGACCGTCCAACCCTGCCGAGAAGCAGTCCTGGCTAAGAAAAGTGTGTGGGAAGGTTCCTGGACACTCTATGGCTACTTTTTTACTGAGGTGGAAACCCACGCAAACATGGGGAGAACATACAAAGTCCTTGCGGATGTTGCCCTTGCTGGGATTTGAACCCAGGATCCCAGCGCTGTAAGGCTTCAGTGCTAACCACTGATCCAATGTGCTGTCGTTCACCCTCTAATATCTAACAGGCTGGAGAAACTTGCACCTACTGCAACTCTATCTTCAGCTCCTTTGTGAGAAACTAATGTATTTGGGCAGCCACTCAGTCTACCAAATAAAATTCCTGAGAAGGAAATTGGGGATGGCTTCGCTACTGTTACTGGGGGCAGTGCTAATACCATGGCGTCATACCATAGTTTACTGGAAATATTCCAGGCTGGTAGGAGGCAAGTAAATTCCCACATAAAAATACCAGCAGTAATGTTCAGGGACCCGCGATTGTAGAAGGCGGAGACAACCGGGAGAAATAGTGACGGCTGGGGACCGAGTATGGTCACAAGGCATGAGGTTGTGAAAAGCTTCTGCCTCCACGAGCCTAAAAGGTCACATTTCAAGTGCAAGCAGCTGCCCAGAAATCTTACAATTTAGTATTGCGGCCTGTGGGTGGATGGCTGGCTGCATACTTGTGTTTGCATTCCAAGTAACAGAAAACTAAGCAGATGGTGGCCTCTAACATCATCATGGCCTCACCTCGGCACTATGAACTCTCCTGAAGGAGAAACCAGGGCCCACCGGAGGAGTCTCCGGTTTTCTGGTGGGTCCGTCCAACCCTGCCGAGAAGCAGCCCTGGCTAAGAAAAGTGTGGGGGAGGGTTCCCGGACACTCTATGGCTGTTTTTTTAATGTGGATCGGACGTGCTTATGCATGTTATTTCTCAAACCGCATTGCAGATCAGGCCATTGCCCAACTCTGTAGTCATGAAATTAAATGCGCAAAGAAAGATGTTTGTGTGTCAAAGCACCACCGAGAAGTGCGAGTTGATGTTGGATGGGCTGCCATTGCTTCTGCAACAAGCTGCTTTAGAGGACTTCCTGGGAGAAATGAAACTCAGAGTAGATACGGTTTCCCTCATTTTGGACTCATCAGACCAAAGCACAGATTTCCACTGGAAATCAGCCAGCCCAAACAAGTCTCTTCTGCTTGTTGCCTGTCCTTAGCAGTGGTTTCCTAGCAGCTATTTTACCATGAAGGCCTGCTGCACAAAGTCTCCTCTTAACAGTTGTTGTAGAGATGTCTGCTGCTAGAACTCTATGTGGCATTGACCTGGTCTCTAATCTGAGCTGCTGTTAACCTGCGATTTCTGAGGCTGGTGACTCGGATAAACTTATCCTCAGAAGCAGAGGTGACTCTTGGTCTTCCTTTCCTGGGGCGGTCCTCATGTGAGCCAGTTTCTTTGTAGCGCTTGATGGTTTTTGCAACTGCACTTGGGAACACTTTCAAAGTTTTCCCAATTTTTCGCACTGTCTGACCTTTATTTCTTAAAGTAATGATGGCCACTCGTTTTTCTTTACTTAGCTGCTTTTTTCTTGCCATAATACAAATTCTAACAGTCTATTCAGTAGGACTATCTGCTGTGTATCTACCAGACTTCTGCACAACACAACTGATGGTCCCAACCCCATTTATAAGGCAAGAAATCCCACTTATTAAACCTGACAGGGCACACCTGTGAAGTGAAAACCATTTCCGGTGACTACCTCTTGAAGCTCATCAAGAGAATGCCAAGAGAGTGCAAAGCAGTCATCAAAGCAAAAGGTGGCTACTTTGAAGAATCTAGAATATAAGACATATTTTCAGTTGTTTCACACTTTTTTGTTAAGTATATAATTCCACATGTGTTAATTCATAGTTTTGATGCCTTCAGTGTGAATGTACAATTTTCATAGTCTTGAAAATACAGAAAAATCTTTAAATGAGAAGGTGTGTCCAAACTTTTGGTCTGTACTGTGTATAAATCAGGCATGGAGTGACAGAGTAAGAGACTATAGTGAAAGGTAAGAGTCCCCACTGGTTTACCTCTCTAGTCCATTATTCCTGTTGAAAGACAGAAGATGGGTAATCTGTCCACTAAGAGACAAATTGAGAAAAGTAGAGGTGCTGTTGTATTGGTGAAAGAGAAAGAAGGGAAAAAATGTGTGCTGAAAATGCATAGGGTTTGATCAGCCCGTCCCTAGCGTAGAATCTGTAGCCAACTGAGAAGTCGGCCCAGTTTTCCAGGAACCCAAACCCCTCCATCCTACACCAGTTCCTGAGCCACTTATTTATCTCCCTAATCTCCCGTTGCCTCTCTGGCGTGGCACGTGGTACAGGTAGTATTTCAGAGAATACCACCTTTGAGGTCTTTGCTTTAAGCTTGCAGCCTAATTCCCTGAAATCATCTTTAAGGACCTTCCACCTACCTCTATCTAACTTTGTCATTTGTGCCAATGTGCACCATGACCGCTGGGTCCTCAGCAGCCCCTCCCAGTAATGTGTCAACCCTATCAGCAATGTGCCGGACTCGAGCGCCAGTTAGGCAGCACACTGTTCGACGATCCCTGTCTTTGTGTCAGATTGCCCTATCTGTTCCCCTAATAATTGAATCCCCCACTACCAGCACCTGCCTGGCCTGCCCTGCTCTCCTATTTCCCCCCTTACTGGAGCTGACACTCCTCCGGCTTTCAGAGGACATGCCTTGCTGCAGCAGTGCTACAGGTGGTAGCATTATATTTTCTGAGATTTTTGCGGGAACATTTTTATTAAATATTTTCTCCCCTTTCTTACAGACTTCACAGATGCGGTAATTTCATCTTAATACCGCATTGGATAGGAGGGCATTCATCTGGATGGGTACATTGTTGGATTGTGTAGTTTTTCATTCAATCACTATGAGATTTTAGAGAATTGATTTATATAAATTTAAGACTCAATATGGGAGATGGGTGATTTATACTATCACTGAATATGGTGCGTTACAATTTATGTATTTCCTAGAATGTGTGTACGACTTTAACGCTTCATATTTAATGCACAAATAGTTGTTCTGTTAACATGACGACATCGGTTCTGAGTCTTATTTGTACATTGTAAACAAGATGAAATTATATGATTGTATTCTTGAGGGATCAGAGGCATATATGGAGAGCAAGTCATTATGACGATCATGGATATTATAAGATTTTTTGTGGGAGATATTCGGGGTTTGTTTTTGGGTGGTATATTTATGACATAATTAATTTTGAGCATTGAAAAATGCTAATAAAAATGTAAAAATAATACAAAAAAAAGCAAAAAAAATTAATAATTATGAATATACAGTATCTGCAAGTCAAAACATTATCATAGTGTTTTTCATGGATTAATTATAAAACTTTGTGGAGATTATAGAACATAGGATTAATTAAAAGCGAACATTTATTGTGGTAATTTTCGTATATGGATTTTATTTTAGTTGTAGGTATTTTTTGTACGTGTATTTAATATTTTTTCATTGTATGTATATGTGCTCAATGTGTTCTTTTATTTCTTTCTGTTTTTTATGATTATAATTATGTGAATTTGTTGTAGTTTCTTTTTGTAATTGCGATTTATGATGTAATTTCCTGTTTTTTTCTAAATATGTTACATTTGAAAATGATTGGTCACAAAAAAAAAGCTCTGGTGGAGCTGAAACGTTTTGCTGATGTGAATAAATGATTGACTCTCCACACGTGAGTGCCGGGATCCTTTTATACTTTGGTATGTTACCCCTCCACGTGCACCACTGAAACAACGACGGAGTGCCGACTATTGCTTTATTTAATAGCTGCCAATACAAGGCTGACATAAACCCCAACCCTATTACCCCACTTGCCACCACACCAGGGCAAGTGGGAAGAGCAGAGGTTAAGCGCCAGGTTTGGTGCATCTTATTGATGTGCCATTTCTGGGGCCACTGAGAGCTGATATTATTAGCCTCGGAGGGGGGCAGGATACATGGCCCCTTCCCTGGCTATTAATATCAGCCCACAGTTGTCTGCCTAGCCTTTGCTGGTTAGATTTTATAGGGGGACCCTACTTTAATTTTTTTCTGGGGATCCTTTGTAATCTAACCAGTAAAGGCTAAGCAAACAGCTGTGGGCTATTATTAACAGCCAGGGAACATTTTTGCCTAATGGCGGCTTCCCCGGCTAGTAATATCAGCCCCCAGTGGTTGGCTTTCCCTATGCTGGTTATGAAAATGACGCGGTAGCCCACACCATTTTTTTTATTTTAGGCTATGTGCCCGTGATCCGGACGTAGCAGCGCTTTGGACACAGCATATTTTTGCTGCGTCCAAACGCTGCCTTCTATTTAACGCAGGTAAATCCGCATGTGTTCACTGATCCATCCGGATTTACCGAATTCAATACATTCTAGTGGTCAAATTTCTGTTGCAGAGACTAGCTGACAAATTGACATGCTAGTCCTGAAAGACACGCTGCATGTCAGTGTCCGCGGATGATTCACAGCCTCAGGTGCACGCATAGTGGACATGGGATTTCTAGAAATACCATCCACTATGCTGTAACATCTGGCTGCTGTGAGTTTGACACTGCATAAATACGCAGTGTCAAGCCTGCAGCATTTCCTGATCATGGGCACGTATTCAAAATCACCCACAGCATGTCAACCTCTGTAGCGGAGACGCTAGTCTGCGTTGCAGATTTTAACCTATCGAATTGTCATTACATGTGGTGGATCTGCATGTACTGACTAAACAAGTGCAGCATTAGGAGTAATGGGATTAGGGTTAATGGGATCCTAACCCTAGCTTTGGTAATGAAGAGGTGTCAGCCAGACACCTTCATTACTAAACCTGTAAGTAAAGAGTTAAATAAACACACACACTGAGAATAACACTCTTTATCTGAAATAAAACAGACACATTCTTTAGTCATTTAAATTAACCAATATACTCACCCCAGGTCCAACAGTAATCCACGGGTTAAAGCGATGTCCCACATTTTTTTTTTTCAAATAACTTTACTTAGTTCCAAAAAACATTCATTGCTGTACAAAAACGCACCAAAATCCCAGCAAAATGCACATTTTTGCCGCCAAGAGATGCAGAAACCTTGCAGAAATTTCTGCAATGAAATACTGAACGTGCGCACATAGCCTTAGGCCACATTCACACATTCAGTATTTGGTCAGTATTTTACATCAGTAATTGTAAGCTAAAACAAGTAGTGGAACAATCAGAACAAAAGTATAGAAACACGTGCACCACTTTTGCATTTATCACCCACTCCTGGTATTGGCTTATAATTACTGATGTAAAATACTAACCAAATACTGAACGTGCGAATCTGGCCTTAAAATCATTGAGTCAGTTTGTTTTGGTGCCCTCTTCCTTGATTGACAGCTCTGGCTTTACAGAATCCTGAGGAGGGGGGGCATAGGTGGAAAACAAGTAGATGGGAACGTGAACTGAATTACTCAACCACATGGGGGGTGCATTGTCCACTTGATTATTCAAATATGTTAAAGAAAGATTTCTGGTAAACGCAAAAATGGATTTGAAGACAAAAGATAGGACTTTTAATTCATTTCAATAATATGTCCAGTCCAAGATGCTTGGTTTAAACAGTCATTTGGTATTAACAAACTCCCTTTGAAAAGACCCAACTAGGGGGTATATGCCCCATGTACAGATAGCAGGGAGGCAGTGTCAGGCCACTTCTACCATAAGGTGAGATTACCATCTCACCTCATTCAGAAGTCTGAGGTGTCTCCCAGAGAATGTTGGGAATTCTGGGGTCAAGTTGATGTGCAATAGTGTAATGCGGTCAGCTAATCACACTGCTGACATCATTGTTGCACTGCAGAGGGTTCAAAGACAGCAGGAAAGTAAGGGCTCCAAGGAGCCAAAGAAGGAAGTTTAATTTTTAGATTCATATTTTTTAAATATTTTGAAAACCATATATAATTTTCTTCACACTTCACAAATACTAGCCTTGTGTTGGTATACCACATAAAATTCCAATACAATACATTTATGTTCGTGGGTGTAACATGAAAAAGTGTGGAAAAGTTCATGGGGGTATGAATACTTCTTAATACACTGTAGATATCAGCTTCTCTGTGCATGTAAGTGATTTTTTATTTACCTCAGTGATTGTGTGCGTTTCGGTGTGTGTTTGTATGTATGTATGTATGTCGTGGCCAAAGGTGTTGGCACCCTTGAAAATGTTCCAGAACATAAAGTATTTCTCCCAGAAAATGTTTTAAATTATACATGTTTTGTTATACATGTTTATTTCCTTTGCGTGTAATGGAACACAAGAAAACCCAGAAACAAAGGTAAATCGGAAATGATTTCACACAAAACCCCAAAAATGGAGAGAACAAAATTGTTGGCACATTTCCAAAAATGTAAGTAAACAGCTTTGTTTCAAGCATGTGGTGCATGTTCAAACTAACCTGTGACAAGTACCAGGTATAAGCAATATCAAAATCACACATGAAACTGATGAAAAGTTGAATTAATCTTTGCATTGTGTGTCACACTAAATGTTAGGTGTCAGGCAGTTGCTGGACCTGAAATTGGGTCATAATCATTTGTGGTCTTACATTCTGGTCTAGCCAGAGCAGATGCTGCTTAGTATTGCTGTCAGTCCAGACACCTAGCCAGTGCACAAGATGTACAGTCTGTCTCTTGGTTCCTTGTTCCTAGTAGTGTTAAGCATAGGTTGCAGAGGGGAACAAGGGCTGCTACAGCCTAAGTCCAGGATGCACTGCGCTGAGCATGCCCGTGACATGGCGGACTGTGATTGGTGGTTTGGTGTCAACTGAGCCGGTGACCTGGCACCGCCTGATTGGCCGCGGGTGACGTCATCAGTAGTGCGACCAATAATGCGACGGTGGGCAGGGCTTAGTCTTTAAATAGCCCGCCCACAAACATGGCGGTGAGCTCTGATCATTGAGCTAAGGTTGTGTTCATGTGTGGACGCTTGTATGCTTGAGCTCCACGTGTTCTCTTGCTGCTTTAGCTTCGGATAGGCAGGTTTAGCTGGGGATAGGCAGTCTTAGCTGGAGGGAGGCAGGTAGTTCCGTTTGACAGTCTGGCTCTGATTAGGGGGTCGTTATATACCCCGAGCAGACTGCGGACTCCGTATTCCTGGCACCGCCTGTTAGCCACGTGGAGAGTAACTCCGCAGTACGGTAGCACACCGGCTGGGAGCACGTATACGCCGGCGTGAGTCACACACACGTCCTAGCGCCTACTGCGTAGCCTCTGTGCAGTTAACAGGGCTACTGCTACATTATTTGTCGCACATCTCTCGTTAATGGAGATAGTGCGAATCCCTTTTCCCGTCCTGGTGTGCAGTAACACTGGAGGGATTTATATATTAATTGGTTGTTTTACCTTCTTACCCGGAAGGTGTACGGCCGCAGTCTTCCAGGCTGCACCGCGGACCTCGGGGTCGGTTGCTTTCCATTATTATTAAAGTTGTTTGCAACCGTCCCCTTAACAGTATCAGAGTGCCAGGGTCTTGCTGAACATGACTGACAACCAGCAACTGCAGCGCTATATACAGCAACTTGAGGCCAGACTTAGGACTCTGGAACAAGCTTCCCCGGCGGCTGATATCACTGCAGTAGCGACCCAGGCAGCTTCTCAGGCGGCCAATCTGGTTAACACAGCTGTAGTGAATGCTGCGGCAGCTGCAATTGCCCCATTACCCCGTTTTGCTCTCCCGGAAAAATTTTCTGGTGACAGCAAATCTTGCAGAGGTTTTATTAATCTGTGCTCCATTCACTTGGAGATGATGGAGGCATGGTTCCCCTCCGAAAGGGCCAAAGTGGGTTTTGTCATCTCGTTACTTTCTTACAGGGCCTTGGAGTGGGCTACACCTCTGTGGGAGTGGAGTGACCCGGTAGTGGCTAATGCGGGTCTCTTTCTTACAGCCCTAAAAAAATGTTTTTCTAGGTCCTCAGGTCATGCATGATATGGCTCTTAAGCTTCTTGCGTTGGTCTAGGGTTCGGCCACCGCCAGCCACCATGCCATCCAGTTCAGAACCTTAGCGGCTGAATTGGATTGGCCTGAGCGGTCTTTAATCCTGGTGTTCTGGAAGGGTCTGGCTGGGCATATTAAAAATGCTCTATCTACCAGAGAGATTCCAACCTCCCTGGAAGAGTTAATCTCTCTCGCTAACCGAATAGATTTGCATCATGCAGAACACAAGTTAGAGCTGGAGGTCTCCAGACCTCAGTTTCGGTTGGCACTTTCATTCTCCATTTCCGAACCCGCGACTTCCGACCCGGAGCCTGAGGCTATGGATATGTCCCGGACTGAGTCTAGCCCCTCTTGTTTCCGACCTGCACATCCCTTGGAGTACCCCATTAATAAGGGTTCCAAGCGGTCGGGAAAACGAGTGTGTCTAACCGCCATTGGAGGAGGTGTGTTAGATTCCGGGGCTTCTTCCTCCAAATTATTGTATAAGGTGACGTTGCTCTTCGGAACAACCACGGTTACTGCCAAGGCGTGGGTGGATTCTGGCGCCGACGGGTAATTTTTTGTCATCTACGTTTGCCCAGAAGCACGCCATTCCTATGGAGTTACTGCCAAAACCAATGAACATTAGGATAGTCAACGGTTCACTGCTGGGCACGCAAATCACTCACCAGTCAATTCCCCTCACCATGTCGTTCCCTCAGGGTCACCAGGAGGTTGTCTCATTTATTATTATTCCCGGTGGATTGGATGAGGTGCTATTGGGTCTTCCATGGTTACGTTGTCACACTCCACACATTGACTGGAGTACGGGGAGAATTTCTTCCTGGGGTGAGAAATGTGTGTCTCAGTGTACGGTTACAGCCACCCGGAGGGTAGTCTCTGAGCCTTCTACCGACTTGGCCGCTCTCCCTGTGCAATATCAGACTTTAGCAGATGTCTTTCCCAAAAAGACTGCAGACACTTTACCTCGCCGCCAACCATATGGCTGTCCTATTGATTTGGCCCTCGGCACGGATCCTCTGTCTGTCCCCGAGACCCAAGTCTTGTCAGATTATATCAAAAAGAACCCTCGGGTAGACCCTTTGTCCCGATCCATGGATAAGGTTGAGGACGATGACGAGCCCAGGCTTACCATTCCTTCGGGAAGTATGCGGATGGTGGCTTCAGTGTCCCTAAACCAGGTTCCTTCTGGGAGGACGTTCGTTCCTCCTAATCTACAAAATGAGGTGCTCTCCTGGGCACATGCCTCTAAGATTGGAGGTCATTTTGGGGTCAAACGCACCACGAAGTTTCTCCAACGGTCGTATTGGTGACCCCGGTGGCGCCAGGACGTTAAGGAATATGTTCTAGCGTATGTCTCCTGTGCGAGAGATAAATCATCCCATCTAAGTCCGGCTGGTCTTCTCCATCTGTTACCTGGGGCAGATTCCACAGATCAGACTCGGCTTCTTCTGAATAATGGCCAACATCCGCGCGTTCCGGTTCCTATGCCAGTTCCCTCTGTGGAACCTGGGGTCAAAGATTGGGCTCTGGAGGCGCGGGAGGTTTGGGACCATACCCAGGATGCTATATTGGCCTCCAAGAATCAGATGAGAGAGTCGACTGACACTCTTCATCGTCCAGCCCCCGTATTCTATCCGGGCGACAGAGGGCTCGCGGCTCGCAATATCAAAATACGCGGGAAATCTGCTAAGTTTGCCCCCCGCTTTATTGGTCCTTTCAAAATTTTGGCCCAAGTAAACCCCGTAGGGTACCGTTTACAGTTACCACGACACCTGAGGAGTCACGACACTTTTCATGTGTTGCTCCTTAAGCCCATTCGCCTGACAAAACTCGCTGAACCCCAACCTGCTACAGACACCAGGGGTGATGATCTCGAGGAGCAGGCTATTGTGGGGTCTAAGATGGTTCGTGGAAAAAAAATATTTCCTGATACACTGGAGGGGTCATGGATCTAAGGATCACTCCTGGGAACCGGTGGACCACATTCATGCCCCCCTGCTCATTGAGGAATATGAGTGTCAAGTGGAGGGGGATAATGTTAGGCATCAGGCAGTTGCTGGACCTGAAATTGGGTCAGAATCTTCTGTGGTCTCCCAGCCTGATCCAGCCAGGGCAGATGCTGCTTAGTATCACCATCAGTCCCGACACCTAGCCAGTGCACAAGATGTACAGTCTGTCTCTTGGTTCCTTGTTCCTAGTAGTGTTAAGCATAGGTTGCGGAGGGGAACAAAGGCTGCTACAGCCTAAGTCCAGGATGCACTGCACTGAGCATGCCCGTGACATGGCGGACCGTGATTGGTGGTTTGGTGTCAACTGATCCGGTGACCTGGCACTGCCTGATTGGCCGCGGGTGACGTCATCAGTAGCGCGACCAATAATGCGACGGTGGGCAGGGATTAGTCTTTAAATAGCCCGCCCACAAACATGGCGGTGCACTCTGATCATTGAGCTAAGGTTGTGTTCATGTGTGGACGCTTGTATGTTTGAGCTCCACGTGCTCTCTTGCTGCTTTAGCTTCGGACAGGCAGGTAGTTCCATTCCACAGTCTGGCTCCGACTAGGGGGTCGCTATACACCCCGAGCAGACTGCGGACTCCATATTCCTGGCATCGCCTGTTAGCCACGTGGAGAGTTACTCTGCAGTCCGGTAGCACACACACGTCCTAGCACCTACTGTGTAGCCTCTGTGCAGTTAACAGGGCTACGGCTACATTATTTGTCGCACATCTCTCGTGCAGTTAACGGAGATAGTGCGAATCCCTTTTCCTGTCCCGGTGTGCAGTAACACTGGAGGGATTTATATATTAATTGGTTGTTTTACCTTCTTACCTGGAAGGTGTTCGGCCGCAGTCTTCCAGGCTGCATTGCGGACCCCAGGTTCGGTTGCTTTCCATTATTATTAAATTTGTTTGCAACCGTCCCCTTAACACTAAGCATGGAAAGGAGAAGAGAACTGTCTGAGAATTTGAGAACCTAAATTGTTGAAAAATATCCACAATCTCAAGGTTACAAGTCCATCTCAAGAGATCTTGATGTTCCTTTGTCCACATAATCAAGAAGTTTACAACCCATGGCACTGTAGCTAACCTCCCTAGACGTGGTCGGCATAGAAAATTTGATGAAAGGTTGCAACATAGGATAGTCACGATGGTGGATAAGCAGCACCAATTGAGTTCCAAAGAAATTCAAACTGTCTTGCAGGCTCAGGGTGCATCAGTGTCAGTGCGAATTATCAGTTGACATTTGAATCAAATTAAACTCTATGGCAGGAGACCCAGGAACACCCCATAGCTGACACAGAGACATAAAAAAGTTAGACTGAAGTTTGCCAAAATATATGTGATCAAGCCAAAATCCTTCTGGGAAAGCATGTTGTGGACAGGTGAGACCAAGATAGAGCTTTTCGGTAAAGCACATCATTCTACTGTTTCCCAAAAATGGAATGAGGCCTACAAAGAAAAGAACAGAGTATCAACAGTCAAATATGGTGGAGGTTCAACAATGTTTTGGGGTTGCCTTGCTGCATCTGGCACTGGGTGTCTGTGACTGTGTGCAAGGCATCATGAAATCTGAAGATTACCAAAGGAGAAAAGGAGGTCTTGGGAGGACCGGAGGTTACGTGAGGGAATATATCGGGAGATTAGTTCAGAGATGTACAGAGGAAAGAGGTTATGGATGGCTTTGTAGGTCAGTGTTAGTAGTTTGAACTAGAAACGCTGGGGAAATGGGAACCAGTGAAGGGATTTCCAAAGGGGGGTAGTAGAGGAGTAGCGTGAGGTGAGAGATGAACAAGTCTTGCAGCAGAGTTGAGGATGGACTGGAGGGGTGCGAGAGTGTTAGCAGGTAGGCCACAGAGGAGGATGTTGCAGTCGTCGAGGCGGGAGATGATGAGGGTATGCACAAGCAGTTTAGTAGATTGAGGGTTGAGGAAAGGATGGATTCTGGAGATATTTTTGAGCTGGAGGCGACAAGAAGTGGCAAGAGCTTGGATGTGGGGTTTGAAGGACAGGGCAGAGTCAAGGGTTACTCTGAGGCAGCGGATTGTCGGTACAGCGGAAAGAGTGATGTCATTTATTGTGATAGAAAGATCAGGTGGGAAAGATATGTGAGATGGGGGAAAGATAATGAGTTCAGTTTTGTCCACATTGAGCTTGAGGTAGCGGGAGGAGAAGAAGGAGGATATGGCTGCTAAACATGCTGGGAACTGGAAGCCATGGGATTTTATGAGCTGTCCCAGGCCAAGGGTATAGATTGAGAAGAGTAGGGGTCCTAGGACAGAGCCTTGAGGGACTCCAACAGAGAGGGGGCAGGGTGAGGAGGTAGTGTGGGAGACGCTAAATGTGCGGTTAGAAAGGTATGAGGAGATCCAAGATAGGGCAAGGTCTTTGACACCAAAGGAAGAGAGGATCTGTAGTAGGAGGCAATGGTCAACTGTATCGAAAGCAGAGGACAGGTCAAGAAGAAGGAGTACAGAGAATTGTCTGTTGGCTTTGGCTGTAAGTAAGTCATTGGTGATTATGGTAAGGGCAGTTTCGGTGGAATGGTGGGGGAGGAAGCAGGATTGTCGGTTGTTGAGAGAGAGAGTTAAATGAAAAGTGGGAGGAAAGTTCAGCGTGAACGTGTTGCTCAAGGAGTTTGGAGGGGAGCAGCGATATGGGGCGATATTTGGAATAGGCGGTTGGGTCGAGGGATGGCTTTTTGAGGATGGGCGTGATTGTGGCATGTTTGAAGGCAGTGGGGAAAGTACCAGAAAATAGTGATAGGTTGAAGAGATGGGTTAGGGATAGGATGAGTGTGGGGGTGAGGTTGGGGAGGAGGCAGGATGGGATGGGGTCGAGAGCACATGTGGTGAGGTGTGATTTGGAGAGGAGACGAGTAAGGTCTCTTTCCGTGATGTTGGAAAGGGAGGTTATGGGGGTAGGGAAATGGTGTGGAAGACAAAGAGGTTGTGGTGGTCGGACAGTAAAGACTTGCCGTGTTTGGTCAATCTTCTTTTTGAAGTGTGCGGCAAACTCCTCAGCAGAGATGACAGAGGTCGAAGGGGGCAGTGGAGGGTGGAGGAGAGAGTTAAAAGTGTTAATAGCTGTTTGGGGTTGTAGGATAGGGAGGATATGAGGGTTGTGAAGTAGGCCTGTTTAGCAGAGGTGAGTACTGATTTGAATGTGAGTGTTGCTTGTTTGAATGCAGTGAAGTCATCTTGAGTATGTGTTTTCTTCCAACGCCGCTCTGCAACCCTGGACGCTTGTCGAAGCTGGTTAGTGAGGTTGTTGTGCCAGGGTTGCCTGTTGACTCGTCGCGCTCTGACATGCACAAGAGGGGAGACCAATTCAATGGCTGATTGTAGTGGCATTGTAGAAAGCGGTGGCGCTGTCTGTGTCATGGAGTGAGGATATGGATGTCAGTGGTAGAACAGAGTCAGAGAGTATGTGAGTGTCTAGATGAACCCAGAAATAGATGGAAACAAAGTATTGGAGAGTTTTGAAGAGGCCAGTAGAGATCTTAAAATTGCTGAAGGCACCTGTCACGCTAGGTATGGGGAGAACCCAGCGTATACCAACGGGAAAATGGCAGGGAGCACTATAACTAGGGAAAGGGAGAGTGGAGACACCTAAACTGATCTAATGACAAACCATGACTCCCCTATAGACCCTAAATAGATTCTGCACCTATTGCTGAGCAGGAAACCTGGCCCTAGCTGAAGCAAGGCCTGGCCCTAGCTGACCCTAAAGCTAGGCCCTAGCTGACCCTAAAGCTAGGCCCTAGGTAGGGAGCGAGAGGGGTGAGCACTAAGTCAGCCCCACTACAAACTAAAGTAAACACAGGGGAAACAAACATGGACATGCACTTAGCTTCAAGATGACACCGGAGAAAGCATGGCAACAATCCACGAACGAACTCCAAGGTAATTCTAGTTGACTATTAGAATGAATAGGTATAACACGCTATCACCAGAAACTCTCTGAGGATCTGAGTGTATTTAAGGACACAGCAAGGAAGTGCTGATTAACAGCACTAAGGTGAGGATACCTCAGGGTCCTAAAGGGAAAGGTATAATCCACAAGCAAGGAGAGGATCACCGCTGGGTCCTAAGAGGATCAGGGAGATGTTTGTAAGGCCAAATGCAGTGACCTTCTACAGCCGGACACCGTATGATTGTTTGTCAACCCTGACACACCCGTGACAGCACCCTTCAAATATATGAGAACTGGAGCAGTTTGCAAAAGAAGAGTGCTTAAAAATTCAAGTTTTGAGGTGTAAGAAGCTTGTTGATTGTTACAGGAAGTGATTGATTGCAGTTATTTATTCCAAAGGGTGTGCAAACAAATACTAAGTTGAGGGTGACAAGAATTTTGTCAAGCCCATTTTTGGGGTTTTGTGTGAAATTATGTCCAATTTGCCTTTTTTTCTCTGTTTTTTTGTGTTGTTCCAATATACACAAAGGAAATAAACATGTATACAGTATAACAAAACTGTCGTAATTGCAATCATTTTCAGGGAGAAATACTTCATTTTCTGGAACAATTTCAAGGGTGCCAACACGTTTAATCATGGCTGTATATTTATCAAAGTGTGTGTATCAGTTTTTCTGTGTGATATAGGGTGTCCATTAATGAGCATGTGTGTGTAAACATATTAGTGAATCAATATGTTTTTGCTGTACATATTTTTTCAGCTATACCCAAACTTTCCACAGTTATAGAGCTGTCTGTTCACTATTGCTATGCCATGATGTCAACACTGCAACCTGTCAACAAAGACGAGAGCAGCAATGAAGAGATAGTCTCACCTTTTACAGGTCCAACTCTAACTGAGTTTGTTATCTATAAGCTTAAAAAAAAATTTGGGAAAAAATCCTCTGTTCATATGAAGTTTGCGACCTCTATTTAACAGACACCAGGACGAATAGAGGTTATCCTCGCCATAGCAAATTTTTGGCAAGCGCTGTAGCATGCCAAATCCCAACAGTGTGAAATATACTCACTGTCAGGATTTGGCTCCACTTGCCGCTTCCAGTGGTTATCATGTAACTACTCATGAAAATGTCATATGAGTGATATGACATGTGACGACTAACTTCTCCTTCTGTGTCTTTCAATGAAGCAGGGACTGTAGTTTTTCAATGAACATTGAGGGAATTAGGAAGATCAGCTAGTCAGCATGTGACTATTGTATTTGTAAGTATTTAAACCAAATATGAATCGTCACTAGTGATGAGCGAGCATGCTCGCTACTGCTCGGTGCTCGCCCGAGCATCTCACTGCTCGAGATGCTCGGCTCTCGCAGAGTATTTCCTGGGTTGCTCGGCGGGAGCTCAGGTCTCCTCCCTGCATGCTTGGCGCTCTTTACAAAGCCAATGAACATGTCACGGATTGCCTGCCACTCACTGTAATGCCGTAGCCATGTTTGTTGTGGCATTACAGTGATTGGCTGGCCGCATAGCGTCATCAGGTCTATATCAGAACTGGCGCCGCCATGCTCGTCACAGTCACTCTGGAATCAGACAGGGTAGGGAGAGGTGCTGCTGAGCTAGGTAGATATTTGATTGTTTCTAGTTAGTGTAGGTATACCAAACTACAGTATATTAGAGACACATATCCATCTCAACAAACAGTCCTTCTGAGGACTAATCCATCTGCAGAGATATCAGGCAGGCAGTGTATATAGGCAGGCAGGGTATGTAGCAGACTGCAGTGCACATAGCACAAGAGGCTCCATTCTAGTTTTGTCTGCTGCTGCTGTTTGATATTTCTCGAAATAGGCCCAGGTGTCAGGAATAATTTTTTTTGGATCTTAATCCTCATTATTTGCTTAAAAAGCAATCCAGAGAACAGCATTGTTCTGCACCATGTGCTTGTTGCACTGCAGAATATAGCCAGGTCCTTTCCATATTACAGCGCTAAAAATCCAGGTATTTAAAACTGTGGTTTGTCCGTCACACGGATCACATATAATTGCTCTGAAAATACTGCCATTTCTGGCCTCCATTAAAAATTTGTTTCAGTGTGTCAGTGAAGCAATTGACACCAGTTTGCTGTTCAAAATAGTTAACTACAGGCCAGGTATTTAAAACTGTGGTTTGTCCATCACACGGATCACATATACGTTTTCAGAAAATACTGCCATTTCTGGCCTCCATTAAATTTTTTTTTCAGTGTGTCAGTGAAGCAATTGACACCAGTTTGCTGTTCAAAATAGTTACCTACAGGCCAGGTATTTAAAACTGTGATTTGTCCATCACACGGATCACATATATGTTTTCAGAAAATACTGTCATTTCTCACCTCGATTAAAAATTTATTTCAGTGTGTCAGTGAAGCAATTGACACCAGTTTGCTGTTCAAAATAGTTACCTACAGGCCAGGTATTTAAAACTGTGGTTTGTCCATCACACGGATCACATATAAGTTCGCTCCAAATTCAGTCATTTGTAGTGAGTGTTGAAGATATTGTCCTCCATTTAAAATGGGCAAGGCACGTGGCAAGGGACAGGGAACAGGACGTGATGGTGATAGTGCATGCAGAGGCCGAGGCCGTGGGCAATCTGAAATTGTGCCACAACAAACACCCACATCTTCTCGCTCGACCTTCCTGTCCCAATTAATAGGGGACCGCAGAACACCACTATTGAACACAGAGCAGTGTGAATAGATTATTGGTTGGATAGCAGATAATGCTTCCAGTCACTTAGCCACCACCACCTTGTCTTCCACATGGTCAAGTCTCAGTAGCTGTGAGTCTGCACCGCATATTCCTCACCCTGAACCTCCTTCCTCCCACCATGGCGAGTGCCCGGAGAAAACTGATCCCACACTTGGACACTCCGAAGAGCTGTTCACTTTTCCATTTATAGATTCGGGTCTCTCGCCCAGTCCACTTGAAGCGGGGTAAGAGGAGATCGCATGTAGCGATGCCCAAATATTTGAGCAGCCACGGTCACACTAAGGCGATGGTGGGAAAGTGTCGCAAGAGGTGGAAGATGATGAGACACAATTGCCAGAAAGTCAGGAGGAGGACCAGACTGCGGAAGTGGAAGACAAGGTGATGGAACTGACCCAACCTGGCAGGAGGACATGCAGAGCGAGGACAACAGCACACAGGGGGAGGGAGGCAGAGCACCCCAACAGGCAGGAAGAAGCAATGTGGTGGCCGCAGAAAGAAGGCAGGCAACCATTCCCCGTAACACCAACACAAAGGAAGTTGCCAGTACAACTGTTAGGTCTTCCCGAGTCTGGTTGTTTTTTAAAGACTCTGCTGATAACCCCAAAAAGGCCATTTGCACCACCTGCCAGGCCAGCATCAGCAGGGGTGGGAAAACGACCAGCCTGACCACCACCAGCATGATCAGTCAGATGGCAGCAAAGCACCCGACTTTGTGGGCCGAACTCGAGGGTCCAGGAACAGTGTCTGCGGGTGGCACCACTGCTTCTTCCGCTGTTGTGCATGCAAGTCAATCCCCTGTCCATGGTGCATGCGAAGATGCCTCCTGCCCTGCACCTGTCATTGCACACTCTCAAGTAGCAGCATCAGGAAGTACGTCCACGTCCTTGTCCCAGCGCAGCATTCAGTTGTCCATACCCCAGTCCTTGGAACGCAAGCGCAAATACACAGCCGACGCCCCATAGGCCACACTACTAAATTCCCACATTTCGCGACTGCTTGCGCTACAAATGTTGCCATTTAGGCTCATGGAGATGGAAGCATTACGCAACCTTATGGCGGCAGCCGTTCCTCAGTACTGGGGCCACTATTTCTCCCGGTGTGCCATCTCCGACTTACACAAGCACGTATCCCAAAACATTAGCCGTGCCCTCAACAACTCAGTTAGCGGGAAAGTCCACCTAACCACGGACACGTGGACAAGTGCTTGTGGGCAAGGACGGTACATCTCGCTGAGGGCACACTGGGAATAACATAGTGGAAGCCGGGACTCAGTCGGACCTTAGGACGGAATACGTCCTCCTGATGTCAAGGTTCGCAGGCTCTAGGTCAATCAGGATTGCCCCCACAGTCTAAAGCTCCTGCACCTCAGCCTCCTCCTCCTCTTCAGCCTCCAGCTCTGAAATGACCACATCAGTCACAAGCTTGAAGCTCTGCCTCGGCCAAGCAACAACACACTGTGTTGAAGCTAATATGCTTAGGTGACAAACCGCACAATGCTGAAGAGTTGTGGACAGCTCTGAAAGAGCAGGGAGATCTGTGGCTCACACCGCTGAACCTACAGCCAGGCATGGTCGTGTGTGAGAATGGCCAGAACCTGGTGGCGGCTCTGAGGCAAGGCGAGCTCACACACATACCATACCTGGCCCATGTGCTTAACTTCGTGGTTGAGCGATTTCTCAAATCTTACCCAGAGCTGCCAGATCTGCTTGTCAAAGTACGCTGCCTGTGTGCCCATTTTAGAAAGGCAGCTACAGCTTCCGCCGCCCTTGCCGTGCTTCAGCAGCGTTTGCAGCTTCCGGCTCACAGACTGGTGTGTGATGTCCCCATGCGTTGGAACTCTACACTGCAGATGTTGGGAAGGATTTGTGAGCAGAAGAAGGAAGTTGTTGAGCACCAGCATCAAGAAGGCTGTCGGTATTGAGTTCAGACTCCACACATAAGACCTCAGGAGTGGACATGGATATCAGACATATGTACCATCCTCCAAAACTTTGAGGACTCCACCAAGATGGTGAGTGGCGATGACACCATGATTAGCATCACCATCCCGCTTCTCTGTCTTCTGAAACGCTCTCTGCTCAAGATCAAAGAGAATGCATTGCAGGCGGAGCACGATGAAATGTAGCAAGGAACCAGACAGGGTGATTACACACAGCCCAGCCTCATCTCATCCCAACGTCGATTGGGTGACAATGAGGAAGAGGAGGAGGAACAGGAGGAAGAACAGGAGCTAGTTTCATGCGCTATAGACGGTACTACCTGCACAACTGTCACTGTGGATGGCCTGAGGACAGAGAGGAGGAGGAGAGCATAGTCACTTGTCCTCTTGGTGAGGACACGGAAGTGTTGCCTGTTAGCAATCTGGCACGCATGGCTAAGTTTATGTTATGCTGCCTTTCCCATGACCCTCGCATTCTCAAAATTTTGGGTGACAGTCATTACTGGTTGGTGACACTTCTAGACCCACGCTACAAGGAGAACTTTATATCTGTTATTACTAAGGCGGACAGGTCTACAAAAATGGGGCAGTACCAGAAGGCCCTTGTTGCGAAACTATTAAAAAAATTCCTATCTGAAAACGCTGGTGGCTGAGGTCATAGTTCATTGGACAAAAAAAGGACTACAGGTGAGAGAGAAACACAACTCCAATCCAGCAGGCAGGGGAACACTGTCAAAGTTCTGAGAGAATTTTCTCAGCCCCTCCCATTGCACAAGCCCTAAGGCGCGGGGTACTCTCACAAGGAGTGCAAAGTTTTGGAAGATGCTGAGGGAGTACCTTGCCGACCGCACTAACATCCTCCGTGATTCCTCTGTGTCTTATAATTATTGGGTATCCAAGGTGGATATGAGGAATGTACTGGCTCTCTACGCCTTGGAGGTCCTGGCCTGCCCTGCCGCCAGCGTTTTATCAGAGCGGGTTTTTAGTGCCGCTGGTGGAATAAGCGCATCCACCTGTCAAATGAAAATGCTGACAGGCTGACTCTTATAAAAATGAACAAGGGGGGGATTGGGCCAGACTTCTCAACACCACCAAATGATAGCAGCGTAACATAAACTCAAATCCAGTGTCTTTTCTTGGAAGGTGTATTCCCATGCACCTTTTCACACCCACACATGGGTATACGCTTCCTGATTTTGGCTATTTGCTCTTGTCCTCCTCCTTCTTCTTATCCTCCACCACCATATCACCAGGGTGACCGTGGTCCTTGATGCAACATCCACATAATTTTTTTAAAGGGTGTTTATGATGCCCGTAAAAAAAATTTTTTATACAGTAAGTTCATGTATACCCCCCAGGGGTAAATGTTTTTCAGTCCATACACTTAGTGCATGGGCATTACAAGTATAGGAGGCCTGCTCCTTTCTAATGGGAACATTTTTTTATGAGGCCCTCCTCCACATCTCTTCCAAGGGGCATTAAAGTGCCTCCAAATTTTTGGCAGCCCTTGCATTCACTGCATAGGCCAACACTATGGGAGGCTCTCTCCTTTCTAATGGGAATTTGTCGTTACTGTGGCCCTGCTCTATGTGTCTTTAGTTTCTTAGTGGGGTTTTTCCTAAATTTGGTCAGCTGTTTTACTCACTGCATACCCTATAACTGTATAGCAGACTCTCTCCTTTCTAATGGGAACATGTCGTACTCATTACTGTGGCCCTGCTTTATGGGTCTTTAAATTCTTAGTGGGGTTTTTCCTAAATTTGACCCTTTAAACCCTCCTCTATGTCTCTTCAAAGGGGTATTGGGTTTTCGCCCGAATTTTTGGCAGCCCTTGCAGTCACTGCATACGAAATAAAAGTATAGGAGACCCACTCGTTAATAATGGGAACAACAAAGCATAGCCGGCAGATGGCTCTCTAACAATAGCGAGGGCCGACTGCTGGCCTTTTAAGAATAGTAAGGGCCGCCTGATGGCCCTATAAAAAGAATAGTAAGGGCCGCCTGATGGCCCTATAAAAATAGGCTTTGTGATTTTCAGAGTCATAAATGAAACAGGATGTGTCTGATGATGTGTCACACACCACATTGCCAGATAAGGTTGTAAAATGTTAAAATGACATTTTCCGGTGAATGCATTTGTCCTAAAAATAACGTAAAAAACAGAGTCTCTAATGTAACCTCAATGTAATCACATTGTTCAGCTCCTGCATCTCCTCTTCCATCTACGAAATGACCACATCAGTCACAAGCTGAAAGCACTACAGCACTGCCTTGGCCAAGCGGCAACAGGCTGTGCTGAAGATAACATGCGTAATGCTTAGGTGACAAACCACCCAGCGCTGCAGAGTTGTTGAAAGCTGTAACACAGCAGCCTGATCTGTGGCTCTTATCGCTGAACATACAGCCAGGCATGGTCGTGTGTGACAATGGACGGAACCTGGTGACGGAGAAATGACCGCCGGAGTAGATACGGTTTGCCTCTATGCCAGTCCTTTCACCGAGCTAAAGAATATGGCTGTGGTGAAATACAACTCCCACTGAGAAGCTGTTTCAGATTGAAAAACATTGCGCCCACCAGAGGATTTGATTCTGAGGGCTTACCTTTCTCCCCCACTCAAGAGCCCCATAGCAGCTGCAATGTTAGCATTATCATGAACTCTCCTGATGTAGAAGCCAGGGCACACCCAAAGGGACCATCCAACCCTGCCGAGAAGCAGTCCTGGCTAAGAAAAGTGTGTGGGAAGGTTCCCAGACACTATGGCTGCTTTTTTTTACTGAGGTGGAAACCCACGCAAACATGGGGAGAACATACAAAATCCTTGCAGATGTTCTCCTTGCTGGAATTTGAACCCAGGATCCCAGCGCTGCAAGGCTTCAGTGCTAACCACTGATCCAATGTGCTGCCGTTCACCCTCTGATATCTAACAGGCTGGAGAAACTTGCACCTACTGCCACTCCATCTTCAGCTCCCTTGTGAGAAACTAATGTATTTGGGCAGCCACTCAGTCTACCAAATAAAATTCCTGAGAAGGAAATTAGGGATGGCTTCGCTACTGGTACTGGGGGTAGTGCTAATACCATGGCGTCTTACCATAGTTTACTGGAAATATTCCAGGCTGGTAGGAGGCAAGCAGATTCCCACAGAAAAGTAGCAGCAGTAATGTTAAGGGACATGCGCTTGTAGAAGACGGAGACAATACCGGGCGAAATAGTGGCGGCTGGGGACCGAGTATGGACACCCGGCCGCCAACGCCATGAGGTTGTGAACAGCTTCCACCTCCATGAGCCTAAAAGGCCACATTTCAAGTGAAAGCAGCTTTAGAGGACTTCCTGGGAGAAATGACAGCTGGAGTAGATATGGTTTCCCAAGTCCTTTCACCAAGCTAAAGAATATAGCTGTGGTGAAATACAACTCAGCAAAAAAAAGCTGTGGACTGGCTCCATACTGTCCCTGGCCACATTCACTTGACCACGTGTTTATGGGTAGGAGGTCCTTCCCAGTAAGTTCACAGGGGGGGCCCGGTTAATGTTGTGGGTCCCGTGCTTGTGGAAGGCGGAGACAACACCGGGAGAAATAGTGGCAGCTGGGGACCGAGTATGGACACCCGGCCGTCGCCGGCATGAGGTTGTGAAAAGCTTCTTCCTCCACGAGCCTAAAAAGCCACATTTCAAGTGCAAGCAGCTGCCCAGAAATCTGCCAGTTTATTATTGCGGCCTGTGGGTGGGTGGCTGGCTGCATACTTGCGCTTGCATTCCAAATAACAGAAAACTAAGCAGATTGTGGCCCCTATCATCATCATGGCCTCACCTCTGCACTATGAACTCACCTGAAGGAGAAGCCAGGGCCCACCGGAGGAGTCTCCGGTTCTTTGGTGGGCCCGTACAACCCTGCCGAGAAGCAGCCCTGGCTAAGAAAAGTGTGGGGGAAGGTTCCCGGACACTCTATGGCTGTTTTTTTAATGTGGATCGGACGTGCTTATGCATGTTATTTCTCAAACCTCATTGTAGGCCATTGCCCAACTCTGTAGTCATGAAATTAAATGCGCAAAGAAAGATGTTTGTGTGTCAAAGCACCACCGACAAGTGCGAGCTGATGTTGGACGGGCTGCCATTGCTTCTGCAACAAGCTGCATTAGAGGACTTCCTGGGAGAAATGACACCCAGAGTACATATGGTTTCCCTCTATGCTAGTCCTTTCACTGAGCTAAACAATATGGCTGTGGTGAAATACAACTCTCAGCAAAAAATGCTGTGGACTGGCTCCATGCCGTCCCTGGCCACATTCACGTGTCCACGTGTTTGTGGTTCGGCGGTCCTTCCCAGTAAGTGCACTGGGGAGGGCACGGGTAATGTTGTGGGACCCGTGCTTGTGGAAGGCGGAGACGATATCGGGAGAGATGGTGGCGGCTGGGGACCGAGTATTGACACCCGGCCGCCACCAGCATGAGATTGTGAAAAGCTTCCGCCTCCACGAGCCTAAAAGGCCACATTTCAAGTGAAAGCAGCTTTAGAGGACTTCCTGGGAGAAATGACAGCTGGGTAGATATGGTTTCCCAAGTCCTTTCACCAAGCTAAAGAATATGGCTGTGGTGAAATACAACTCAGCAAAAAAAGGTGTGGACTGGCTCCGTACCGTCCCTGGCCACATTCACGTGTCCACGTGTTTGTGGTTAGGCGGTCCTTCCCAGTAAGTGCACTGGAGAGGGCACGGGTAATGTTGTGGGACCCGTGCTTGTGGAAGGTGGAGACGATATCGGGAGAGATGGTGGCGGCTGGGGACCGAGTATTGACACTCGGCCGCCGCCAGCATGAGATTGTGAAAAGCTTCCGCCTCCACGAGCCTAAAAGGCCACATTTCAAGTGAAAGCAGCTTTAGAGGACTTCCTGGGAGAAATGACAGCTGGAGTAGATATGGTTTCCCAAGTCATTTCACCAAGCTAAAGAATATTGCTGTGGTGAAATACAACTCAGCAAAAAAAGCCGTGGAATGGCTCCGTACCGTCCCTGGCCACATTCACTTGACCACGTGTTTGTGGTTAGGCGGTCCTTCCCAGTAAGTGCACTGGGGAGGGCATGGGTAATGTTGTAGGACCCGTGCTTGTGGAAGGCGGAGACGATACTGGGAGAAATAGTGGTGGCTGGGGACAGAGTATGGACACCCGGCCGTCGCCGGCATGAGGTTATGAAAAGCTTTCAGCTCCACGAGCCTAAAAGACCACATTTCAAGTGCAAGAATCTGTCAAAAATTTGGCAGTATAGTATTGCAGCCTGTGGGTGCACTGTGACAAGGACGTGGACGGTGATTGTTGCAAGTCTGCAACAACAGGTAAATGGCGGGAGGTATCTTCGCATGCGCCAAGGATCATTTATGATGGGCACACTTTTAGGCAGTGACCTGGGAGTCAGAGATGCTTACAGGGGTCTTCCCCATGCTGTTCCCATGCCTTTTCAGCTCGGTCTGATGATGTGTCACACCACATGGCCACATAAGGTTGTAAAATTTTAAAATGACATTTCCCAGTGAATGCATTTGTCTTGGTTGAAAGCAATGCAAAGGTGCAAAAATGCATCAAAAATGCTACGTGTGAACATAGCCCGAGTATTTTTTGTTTTGGTTATTTATTTTGCCTTATATACAAGTCATTACCCTGGAAAGGATGTTCCTTAACATATTTCCCAGGAAAATCCATTTTGGATTCGTTTTTGTATGTTTTATTGTGAGTGCGTAAAAGTGGCGTAATACCTCTGACAACATTGTTGACCACAGTGACCTGGGAGTCAGAAATGCTTCCAGGGGTCTTCCCCATGCTGTTCCCATGTCATTTGAGCACTGTTCCCATCGATTTGGGCAATTTTTAGGCCCTCTGCTGACCGCCGGGGGGAGCCGCCTGAAAAATGCTCGAGTTTCCCATAGACTTACATTGGGCTCGTTGCTCAGGTCGAGTACCCGAGTATTCCAATGTGCTCGACCCGAACAACGAGTACCCGAGCATTTTAGTGCTCACTCATCACTAATGGTCACCTGATGACTGCTCACACTGCTTCAGTGGCGTATAATAGAGGGCACCAATATAAATTTTTGCCCTGGGTGCAGAAAAACCTTGATTTTTCCTCTGCCTTAAATGTTGGCCTTTGCAGGAGTTTTAGAGCTAAAAAGGAAAAAGAAACCTCTGACAGCTAAATGAAATATTAAGAATTTTATCAGCACAGAATTTTGGATCATCATGGAGCTCTTTTGGAATACTTGAGAATCTTTTCATTTGCATTTGTGGTATTCCTTGATATTTCTATTGCTATTCTTCTTGTCCCTACACTGTCTGTCATTGTTAGCATTGATTGGACAGTGTCAGACTTTAGGGACCTACCCCCAACAGGTAACACCAAATTTAATCATACATGTATAGGAGAAATAACAGAGAAATGGAAGCATATACTCCAAAATTTATATAAGGCCACGTTCACATGTTCAGTGTTTTACATCAGTATTTGTAAACCAAAAAGCAGGAGTGGAACAATCAGAGGAAAAGTATCATAGAAACTCGTCACCACTTCTGTATTTATCACTCACTCCTGGTTTTGTCTTATTAATACTGATGTAAAATACTGAACTTGTGAATGTGGCGTAATATTGGGAATTC
Source organism: Phyllobates terribilis (assembly GCF_046119375.1). Classification (NCBI taxonomy): domain Eukaryota; kingdom Metazoa; phylum Chordata; class Amphibia; order Anura; family Dendrobatidae; genus Phyllobates; species Phyllobates terribilis. The sequence goes on along the minus strand of NW_027362761.1, from coordinate 11,999,180 downwards.
ACTATTTTCCTAAATAGGCATTGTCTTGTTTAAATAAATAACGTATATGTTATAGTTAATCTCACCTCACATGAATCCCGTTTATTGTCTCCTGCACAGATTATGTTGGCAGTGACCTCTCCATGATAGTAGTCCCGACGGTTGCATACCTCTAGGCTAATCACTGGGACCAATACCTCATGTAAGACATCTGGCTTCTTTCCAGTCTTCTTGATTTTTCCCCAGCCAGCTACCATACAAAGTGTATTTTCTTTAATCACGATATCTTCAGTCTGGTAACGTAGAGGGCTTATTGCTTCGCTGAGTGGAACCTTTTCTGGTAGCTTTGTAAAAAGGGTTAAGCCAAGTTAAAATATATTGGTTGCGGAACATTGAAACTGGGAAAAGACATCTTTAAGCATTAGACCTAAATGTTAATCAGTTTTCATTTTTATTTAACCTCAGTTAATGTGTAACTTTTTACCACAGTTTTCCATTACTATGTTGTATGGACTACCACAAGGCCGCACAAGTAGTGCTTATGGCTCCCTAGTACAGAGCAGTAGGTGCCACTCTACTGGTACAATACACATGGCTCTACCATATGCAGAAGGTATTCTGATTATCATAGACAAAGTGACAATATTTTTATAAGGCGCATAGTCTTACCTTCAGAAGAAGCAAATCATGCCGTTTATTAGATGTGTTATACTCAGGATGTATTACTTGAATGTCAATATCATAAACTAACTTTTTGGGGTCAGACAGAGATTTAATACCCAGGACAGCTTGCAGAGTTGTATTGATGCTGAAAGATTAGAATAAATAAATGTTAATTTATTCTCATTGACTTTTTCAAGCACATCACAATAAATCTTGTATACTTGCCAGTTATCCCCTTTTTTGTTATCTAAACAAAACCCTTTTATTTTCTTTATGTTCCTTAACAGATGGCACTCTCTCCTAAAAATCTCATATTTTAATACTATCCACCACGTACCAGAAAAAAAACATTGCTGGATACGGTCTAGTCTGACCGACCTATGAGAACTTACTATTTTGACAATAATGCTTTTTTTCATACATTGACAGTTCTGCATAGCGAAAAGCAGGTGTCCGGGTCTTTTGTATTGATGGTTTATCATTAGGATAGGACATCAATATCTGATTGGTGGGAGTGCGGCACCCCCACCGATGGTGGAGATGTGTTCAGCTGTGGAGCAAAAGTACACAGCTTTTTGATCTGCATTGTGGCTTCGGCCCCTGTTGATTCGAATAGGGGTCAGATGTGCAGTACCTAGCAGTGGCCACTATACAGTTGATGAAGCTGTGTTGTGTAGCTCTACCACTAACCATATCCGGCTGCCACCGGCACAGCTGATCAGCGGATGTGAAGGGTGACCCCAATGATGGAATATTGATGACCTATCCTAAGAATAGGCCATCAATGTAGAAGTCCTGGACAGCCCCATTAAGGAGGCCAATCCCATTTTGTTTAAATGATTATTACCAAAAAGTTGAGTTGCTCATCACTATTTGGGTGACCACAGGTATTAACTATGTTCTTGTGGAAAAAACTAGCAACATGTGTTCAATACCCTCTGAGCACCATTGCAGAGGAAAATAAAGCATTACATAGCTCACACTGAAAACAGTGGGTTGTCCATATAAAGAATAGACATTCTTCCTCTTAAGCAAGAGACACTTTTTATAACTACTCTCTGCTATAGCTCTAACAAATAAACATCCTGAATGTTGTTTCTTTTTTCCAGTACTACGATGGATTTTCAAAGTAAGTACTCCAGCCTTATCAGGGCTAAGATATTTAAAGGGATTGTCCATTACTCAGATATTGATTATCTGCAGATTAGTTGGAGTCTGACACTTGGCATACCCACCTATCAGGATTTTGCATCTCTAACGGTGTCCAAATGTACAAAATGTACAGAGATGGAAAACCACAGCTGAACATTGTGGGTTTTGGATGTTGGCTCCCACCAATCTTATATTCATGATTAGTGTTGGTACAAATTAATTCTCATGTCCTATTCCATTTGCCATAAAAGTGGTCTGTGGCTTCGGGAGAATCGCCTCTTGCTTGACAGCATCCACAGCTCTTCTTTTGATTAGCTGGCTTGTCGCAATGTCACATTTGTGTCACGCCATAAGGATGACGTGGCATCAGGCCAGCTGGTCAAAAGAAGATCTGTGGATGTCAACAAAAAAGAAGCGGCGCTTTGCTTCTGTGCAGCCGCCATAGATCAATGTCTTGGCCAATGAAATGGAATGTGTGAATAGATTTTCACCAGCTCTACTGATTACCTGGTCTTAGATCATCAATATTGAAGAACTAGCCAACTCCTTTAATGATATATTCAGTTCGTATTGTGAAATCTGGTGACCAAACCATGTTAAATAGTACCTGCCACATAAACTACACCCATGTAGTACCGCTCACTTTCCTGCGCACCCGATATTGATGAGGACCTATACTGCCCACAGCAAATCAGCAGTATTCCCTAGTTTTATTCTCTCCAGGCCTTGCTGCCAGTGTACTACCACCGTTATTTAGAATTTGATCTAGTGCCTTTAAAATTTCACCCTACAGTATAATAGAATTTGTGCCAGTATTTAGACATGAATATGCATATGTAAAATTCCTACTTTTATGCAATCACAAAACACATTTATCTGAGATTTTAACGAGCTGCCCAGGTCGCATTTAAACAATTATACCAGCATGTCAGGTAAGATAGTACATACTATATGACCCTCATCATAGTTATGATATGCTTGGTTCTGGATTGGTTCTAGATAATTGGATTGTTTGACTTGAAATAGTTAAAAGGGTTTTACAGACTTGAAGACCTATCTACAGGATGGACAATGAACATCAAACCAATAGGCTTCTGACTCCTGGCACCCCCACAGATCAGCTTACTAAAGGGGTCACCATGCTAAAAGGTGAGCCCTGTAACTGGAGCTGCAGAGGATTTATCAGTTGAAGAAAAACCATGCCCATGAAGTTCAATTGAGAAATGGGAAACTATAAAGGAAATGATAATGGAGATAAAGGAGACGGGGTATAATGGCTATTTTTTCTATTTTTATGCAGGATGCAGCAAGGCCCTTTAGTGTTGGTTGGGAGAATTGGGGAGCCTATCTTGTGGGGTGCACTTATGGGTGTCATCAATAGGCTGTTAGCCAGATACTGTGCATCACACGTATCTGTGTGACTGGCGTCCTATGCAAGCCTCATCAGTGTACATTTTTAATACTACACAGCCATCCCATCCATGAATTGGTAGGTTAGCGAGTGGCTGTTGTTGCATCAGTATTTTTCACCTCTGCTGCCCCGCTTCTATCATGGGGGTCTGCTGCATCCTGCTAGTGCATTGATAATCTAACCTGGTGTTGGTAAGGCTGTTTTCTTTTCTGTGATGTTTTTTGTGACATTAAGGTATATACAACACACGAAAAACTGGGGCATATGCATCACAGGACACACTGGAGCATATAAATCACAAGAGACGCTGAGGCATATAGTATAAATCACAAGAGATGATGGGGTATATACATCACAGGAGACGTTAGAGCATATACATTTCAGGACAAGCTGGGTTATATACATCACAGTAGACACCGGGGCATATACATCACAGGAAATGCTGGGGCATATGCATCACAGCAGGAGACCCTTTGGCATATACATCACAGCAGAAAACGCGGGGTCATATACATCACATGCTTACAGATTTATCCCCTAAAATTACAATTTTATTCAATTATGATTAAAACCAAAACACAAAAATACCCCTATAATGTAAATAAAAATAAAAAATACCATTTTTGAGTGCTTAATCAGATAGTTTCTATAGTGTGGTATATAATACAGATAGAAGGCTGCTGCATAATATACTTAGTTAACTATTCAACTACACCCTCTATTGCAGTTGGCAACAGATAAATAGAGAATTGTTAGGATTTCTCAGAACTCGTATATATTAATATTCAGTTTGTCCCTGTGCTTATTCCTTGTCTTGCCACAGAGTTTGGCACCTTAAATAAAATGCGCAATATGGCGCCCCCGCTCACCATTGGCTATCCCTATATCACCCTCAACTTGTATTACAATCTGATCCACCATATAGACAGATACGTTTTATAATGGATTGACCCATGCTTTCTGATGTAGATTTGTTTATTGAGGGGATGAATTACCCTCTGGATAGAGATGTGGATCTCTTAATGGACACGTGTCTTTTTAGGATGTTATACTCAAGTTTCTACAAGGGGTATATCTTTACTGTCCTATCCAAAATTACTACTTTTTAGTGTGGTATGATCTGCTTAAAATATTAGTTGTTTTCAAAGTGTATCTAATGTAATTTATTGTGGTAGTTTTGGTTCACATTAATGTTAGCTATATCAGATTGTAATTCAGGTTGAGGGTGATATAGGGATAGCCGACGGTGAGCTATGGGTCCATAGTGCTTATTTTGTTTAGGGTGCCAACCTTCGCGGCAAGGCAGGGGATAAGCACAGGGACAAACTAAATATTGATATCTTTGTCTTTAAGCTCTAAGAAATCCTTCCCCTTCCCTATTTATCTGTTACCAACCGCAATAGAGGGTTTAGTTGAATGGTTAACTAAATATATTATGCAGCAGCCTTCTATCTGTATCGTATACCACACTATTGACACTATCTGATTATACACTTAAAAATTGTACGAGTGTTTTTTTTTATGTTTATTTACTTTATAGGGGTATTTTTGTATTTTGGTTTTAATCTTAATTGAATAAAATTGTAATTTTAGGGGAAAAACTGTAAGCAAGTTATTAATAATCCTTGGATACATATCCATTTTTGTAAACTGGCATATACATCACAGAAGGAAATGCTGGGGTATCACAGGAGAAGCAGGGGCATATACAGTTGTGCTCAAAAGTTTACATACCCGGCAGAATTTTTCCTTTCTTGGCCTTGTTTCAGAGAATATGAATGATAACAAAAACACTCTGCATTCATGGTTGTTGGTTGGGTGAAGCCAGTTGTGAAACTACTGTGGTTTCTCTTTTTAAATCTTAATAACAACCAAAACATCCAAATGACCCTGATCAAAACTTCACATACCCCAGTTCTTAATACAGTGTATTGCCCCCTCTAACATCAATGACAGCTTGAAGTCTTTTGTGGTAGTTGTGGATGAGGTTCTTTATTTTCTCAGATGGTAAAGCTGCCCATTCTTCTTGGCAAAAAGCCTCCAGTTCCTGTAAATTCCTGGGCTGTCTAGCATGAACTGCGCACTTGAGATCTCCCTAGAGTGGCTTAATGATATTGAGGTCAGGAGACTGAGATGGCCACTCCAGAACCTTCACTTTTTTCTGCTGTAGCCAATGACAGGTCAACTTGGCCTTGTGTTTTGGATTGTTGTCATGTTGGAACGTCCAAGTACATCCCATGCGAAGCTTCCAGGCTGATGAGTGCAAATTTGCCTCCAGTATTTGCCGATAACGTGCTGTATTCATCTTTCCTTCAACTTTTACCAAGTTTCCTGTGCTTTTGTAGCTCACACATCCTCAAAACATCAGCGATCCACCTCCGTGCTTTACTATAGGAATGGTGTTCATTTCATCATAGGCCTTGTTAACCTCTCTCCAAATGTAACATTTATGGTTGTGGCCAAAAAGTTCAATTTTGGTCTCATCACTCCAAATTACCTTGTTCCTGAAGTTTTGAGGCTTGTTTCTGTGCTGTTTGGCATATTGTAGGTGAGATACTTTGTGGCATTTTCACAGTAATGGCTTTCTTCTGGCGACTCGACCATGCAGCCCATTTTTCTTTAAGTGCCTCCTTATTGTGCATCTTGAAACAGCCACACCGCTAGTTTTCAGACAGTCCTGAATTTCAGCTGATGTTATTTGTGGGTTTTTCTTTGCATCCCGAACAATTTTCCTGGCAGTTGCGGCCAAAATTTTTGTTGTTCTACTTGACCATTGTTTGGTTTTTGCAGAGCCCCTGATTTTCCATTTGTTAATCACAGTTTGAACACTGCTGACTGGCATTATCAATTCCTTGGATATTTTTTTGTATCCCTTTCCTGTGTGATACAGTTCAACTACATTTTCCCGTAGATCCGTTGACAATACTTTTGCTTTCCCCATGACTCACAATCCAGAAACGTCAGTGGCTGGATGAAAGTTGCAAGAGTCTGTCTGTATCCCAGATACTCACTCAGCTTTTATGCACACACACTGATTACAAGCAAACAGGTCCTACGTGAAGATGTTATCTTTAGTAGCCATTCAAACCCATTTGTGTCAAATTCTGTGCATGTTATCAGGCCAAAATCATGATCAGGGTCATTTGGATGTTTTTGGTTGTCATTAAGATTTAAAAAGAGAAAACACAGTAGTTTGACACTAAATGGCTTTACACAACCAATAACCATGAGTGGAGAAAAAGGTTTTTGTTAGCATTCATATTCTCTGAAACAAGGCCAAGAAAGGAAAAATTCTGCCGGGGTATGTAAACTTTTGAGCACAACTGCACGTACAATCAGGAGATGCTGGGGCATATAAATCACAGCAGGAGATGCTGGGGGATCACAGCAGGAGACAGCAGCATTAGGACGTACGTCTTCATTGCATGGGCCTGCATGTGCTTGTTGTGTAAAGGGCAATTAAAGGACCGATGGCCGGCAAGGCGTTTTGCTGGTCGAGGACTGTGTTCCATGGGAATCTGCCCAGGGGCCGGAGAAAAGGATATCGACTCGAGGGCTGGAGGTTCCCCACCCCTGCTTTAAATTATGAAAACCATTATTATGAATTGAATTAGTAAATTTATACCTTTCTGGCTTACAATGTGCGGCACTCAGCACCCACTCATCTGATATTAGCAGTCCACCGCATGAGTGTTTTCCTTCCACTTGCAATGAAACCATATAAGGTCTAAACTGTTGGGACTCACTTCCACCAAGGATTCGACCACGTGGGTAGCACTCTGATTGGAGAGAAAACAATATATATACAGCATATATATATATATAATCTATTTATCCATCTACAGTGCTTTAGCATACACTTCAACAGATTTGTCAGAAAACCTTTGTTTTCCTATTAGAGTCAATATTTTGTATAGGATACAATGCTACAACATACTCCCACAAATATGGGCCATTGATTGTAAACAAGATTTGTTATTTTGCACACCCCAAAAAAGTAATTTTCCTAACAAACTCATTCAAGACCATATTGGAAAAATGGGTACATCCCAATGAAAATCTTAGGAACAAAGCTAAAGTTTAGAGTACAAAATTCGAATTAACAAGATTCGAACAATAGCTAAGTCTAATTATTCATTAAACAGATGTCCAGCAGAGAGTTGGCTATAAAAGAGAGTTACTTAGCAAAAAAAAATCCTTTCCCATTTCATGCTGTCAGCAATGGCACTACATGGATGAGAAATATCACATGACCTGAGAAAGAAAATAATTTCTTTACACAAGAAAGCTGAAGGCTACAAGACCAGCAAAGCTATAGGCTGAGTTTACACGATGCGTTTTTAATGCGTTTCCGCGGCGTTTTTGCAGTTGCGTAAATGCCGCGGAAACGCATTAAAAACGCATGGTAGAAGGGCAGCAATGTTCCCCAATTGAAATCCGCATGTGCTGTGCCCGTGATGCGGATTTTTCTACAGCGTAAACGCTGCGCTCAAAAATCCGCAGCATGTCAATTAATTTTGCGGAAACGCTGCTTTTTTGGCGCCATTGACTTGCATTAGACCACATGGAATCCGCATCACTGTATATGTTGATGCGCATTCCATGCGGTCTAATGTGTGGATGGTACCCGGGTGTGGATGAGAGGACTCTCATCCAGACCCAGGTACCATTAAAAAAAAAAGAATTAAATAAAAAATATATATATACTCACCTTCTGACGGCCCGTGCAGCGCTCCTGCTTGGTTCCCGGCACTTCGCGGTTGAATGAAGAAGGACCTTCGCTGACGTCAGAGTCATGTGACGGGTCACGTGACGCTGACGTCGGCAGGTCCTTCAGTCTTCACTGCCGGCAGCCGGGACCGAGCGAAGCAGGACACCGGGGGCCATCAGAGGGTAAAGTATATATTTATTTTTTATTTTTTGACATTCACACACTATATAAATCCATGCTGTTTGCATGGATTTATATAGTGTGAAGTTGACAAGCACTTTCCAAGTGATGCTAAAATCGCTTGGGAAGCGCTTCATTTCCGCATGTCCCTGGCAGGAAACCGCATGTACAATCCGCATGCGTTTTTTCCTGCCAGGGAGATGCAGAAATGCTCAGGAAAAAATCCTGAGCATTTCTGCATCGTGTGCACATACTCTTACTTGTCAAAATACTGGAGCAAAAGCGATACAAAAATGTAACAAAAATGGAACTGCAAACATCTCACAGAAACATCCAGGATCACCACAAAAGTTAACACCTAAACAGGAGCGTCTTCTGATGAAAAGGGTTGAAGAAAATCGGCAAGTTCACTGCAGTTAGCTAAAGACAGTGACGTACCGCCAATGGCGGCAGGTCACGTGACTGCTATGGGGCCCGTGAGCCGGGGGGCCCCATAGCAGTCGCCTGCACCGTGTACCTGCATCGGGGTTCCCGCCACCCTTGCATCGGGCCCCCCCCCGCTCCTGCCCCCCTGATCCGCCGGCGCTGCATGCTGCAACTAGATTGCCGGCACTTCCTCAGACATAGCTGCGTGCTATGCGGCTGTGTATGGTAGTAATGACTAGTGTTGAGCCACCCCTGTAGTGTTAGAGTTCGGTTCGGTTCGTCGAACACCCGTATGTTCGCCGAACTATTCGTCGAACTGTTCGTCGAACACCTTCGAACACCGTTAAAACCAATGGCAGGCAAACAAAAACACATAGAAACACATAGAAAACACCTTCAAAGGTGTCCAAAAGCTGACAAACTGCCCAGAAGACACAACTAACACATGGAAAAGTGACAAGTACATATAGTCATACAAAAAGAAAAGAGGTGGAGGAGTAAAAGGAGGGGGAGACACAGATATAGGCATGTCATGCCCTTCTAAAACCGAAAAAGTGCGAAGCCGACACGGCCAGTCCGTTCCTGCCCGTGCGACCTCCGTGTCGCCGGGTTTGTGCCAGAGCTGCGGTGGACCCTGACGGCCAGCCCCCCTCTCCCAATACTGGTGCCTGTCCGCTGGTGGGTCGAGCGAGCCCCCCTGTGGTGGAGGCAGGTCTAAGCTTTTTAATTTAAATTGTCTCTCTAATTTGAATGAATATACTTTAAATCCTTTTACAAGGATCTATTGGAGGGCAAGTCTCATGCCAGCAGCCGCGTAATTCCAGCTCCAGTAGCGTCCACTAAAGCTGCTGCAGTTAAAAAGCTTTTATAAGGATCGAGCTCGGCGGTCCACCGCAAGGCGTCCTACCGCCAGTCCCAGCACCTATGCCTCCCGGGGTCCCGAAGCATTTCCTTTGAAAAAATGAAGTGTCCAAACTACAGGTGGTGTAGCTTGCTTAACAGCTGGGATAATCCGCTGACTAGCAGACACTGCTACTAGGCACAAAGTATTTCCTGGGCTAGATGCAGTTAAAAATTTGTAATTAGATACTCTCGTTGGATGCTGAGAAAGCATTCCATAGAGTCTCCTGGCACGCCATATATTATTCTCTTAAAAAGCTTGGGGTAGGGGTCTAGGGGACCTTTTTATAGCCAAATTCACGTCCCTGTATTGCAATACGTCACCTAGGCTGAAGATAAATGGAACTGTAGCACCCCGAGGGCTTGGTTGCTACAGAGGTATTGCACCTCACCCAGAGGTGTGATATCTCACTCTCAGGTAAGGATGGAGTGTGGATCAGGACCCCGACACCTGCATGCATTACACCACATTGCTGTGGGGCAGGGCGACCAATATGCCCCCGAGATGGGCACGACAGTCCCTGTCCCTGGCTGCAGTGAGGGGAGGGAACACCGAGGAAGGGGAACCCTGTAGTGCAGGAGCAGGGAGGAAGCAGTTCCTCGGTGCATTGAGAAGGGAGTATAAAAGGTGGGCACCATCTTAGTTCAGTGCAGAGAAGTCTGAGCAGAAGTGACAGGGAGCAGGGGCTCTGCATGAGGTCTGCTCCGGAGGCGGGCCTAGTAACAGAGGCCCAGGCCTGGAAGAGGGAGAAGGAAGGAAGAGGAGCGGAGAAGGCTCTAGGAACGAGGAACGAAGGGATCCCAGGGGTGCGGACGGGCGAGTCGCCACCGCACGCCCGAATCCACCTGCGTGGAGGGGTCAGGCCAAAGGGGGAGACCGGTCCTCGAAACTAGTGGAGACGGGAAACGACCCTCAGCTAGAAACCGGAGGCTGTGACATTTTATGTGGCGCAGCCCCTCGCTACACCTGCTAGGAAGGCACCACATAGGGTCAGGGAAACTGGCGCCAAGTTTACCAAGAGGAGGCCCGAGGCAGCCGGACAGAAGCGTTGGTAAGAAAGGCCAGACAAAGGACACACAAAGGGGGTCCTGTGAAGCGCTCCAAAGTTATCTGGGAGTTGTCTGAGCCCCTCACCTGGTGAGCACAGTGCGACGTGGGCAGCGGTTACCTGCAGAAGTGGTCTGGATAATAAGAACTGTGAGTAAAGGCCCTGGACTGCACCACTGACTACGTGTCGTTACTGCTGCTGCCCTGCACCATCACCCCCATCTTCCGCATACACTGCCCTGAGGCTATACTCCTCCCGTGGGGAGTTATACTACGCTCTGCTGCCCCCACAACACCAGCCTCAGTGGTCTGCCCTGCAGCGGCGGTTCACTCTGACCGCAATCCACGGGTGGCGTAGTCGGACATTTAAACATCAAAACCACATAAATAGTTCCGCCACTGGTTTGACTGCCCTGAGCCATGGGACCGGGTCGCCGCTACGGAGACTACAACCACCAGCATCCACCAAAAAGGGTCCGGCTCCGGGTGTCCCAAGGCCCAGGGGGTGCGTCAGAACATTTTCATCACCTTTCATAATCACCAATGGGACAAGGCAGGGATGTCCTCTGTCCCCTCTCTTATACATCCTAGTGATGGAGCACCTGCTCTCATCAATTCGCCATAACCCCAATATTAGGTGGATTGAGGTGGGAGGCACCGAGTACAAGTGCTCTGCATTTGCTGATGATGTCCTAGTATATATCAATCACATATATCCATCCCTGCTGTTATGGCTGAAATAGATCACTTTGTTACATGGTCAAATTTTAAAATCAATGCAGCGAAGTTTGAGGCCCTCGATGTCTCCCTCCCCAAATCCATACAGGATTCCATCCAGTCCAACTTTCCCTTTGCCTGGCCCTCACAGGGTATCAAATACTTAGGAATTCCTATTCATAGAGACCTCTCCCGTCTATGTTATCTTAATTTTGGGCCCTTTATTGAACAACTCCATACAGACCACGGTTGGCAAGTTAGAACTGTAAGATTCACTACGTGAACCACTGGTGTTTTGTGGAAAAGCACATGTACACTGTGTTCCAAATTATTATGCAAAAAGTGTTTAGGTGTGATAAGGGAAGAACTTGTTTGTTTGTCAGTTAAACTCATTGATGGTGATGTGTGTCAGGGCTCTTTATATCACTGTAAGCAATTGCAGACACCTGTGCTAATTAGTTTGGCAGGTGTGTCCAATGAAAGGCAAGACTACTTAAGAAGGCTGCCCCACATTATTAAGCAGCCTACATTTTCTGCCAAAATGGGAAAGAAAAAGGATGTGTCGGCTGCTGAGAAGCAACGAATTGTGGAGTGTTTAGGTCAAGGCATGACTACAATCAACATTGCCAAGACACTTCATCCTGATCATCGCACAATCAAGAAGTATGTAGCTGATTCACAGTACACACGTGTGCGTGCTGATGAGGGAAAATTGAGGACTCTTTCCTACAGGCAATTACGTCAGGTTAAAAGAGCAGCGGCAAAAAAGCCTTGTCATAGCAGCAGAAAAGTTTTTGAAGCTGCTGGTGCCTCCAACGTCCCCCGAACAACAAGATGCAGAGTCCTTCAGAGGTTTGCAGCTGTGCGTAAGCCATCCTGTCGACCTCCTCTATCCACTGTACACAAGCGGAAACGGCTCCAGTGGGCCAAACAATACATGAAGACTGACTTCAAAACTGTTTTGTTCACCGATGAGTGCCGTGCAACGCTCGATGGTCCAGATGGATGGAGTGGAGGATGGTTGGTTGATGGACACCCCACGCAAACACGGCTACAGCGCCAACAAGGAGGAGGTGGATTAATGTTTTGGGCTGGAATCATGGGGAGAGAGATTGTCGGCCCCTTTAGGATCCCTGAAGGGGTAAAGATGAACTCCATAATGTATGTGGAGTTTCTCAAACAGCACATCCTGCCATGGTTCAAGAAGAAGAACCGTGTATTCCACAGCAAGATCATTTTCATGCATGATAATGCACCGTCTCATGCTGCACATAACACATCTGCATCTCTGGCTGATATGGGCATAAAAGGGGACAAACTTATGGTGTGACCCCCATGCTCCCCTGACCTCAACCCCATTGAGAACCTCTGGAGCATCATCAAAAGGAGTGTCTATGATGGCGGGAGGCAGTTCACATCTAAGCAACAGCTCTGGGACGGTATTCTGTCCTCATGCAAAACAATTGAAGCAGAAACCACCCAAAACCTGACAAATTCAATGGACAAGAGAGTTCAGAAGCTCCTTTCGAACAAGGGGTCCTATGTGCAAATGTAACATCACCTAGAATAAAGTTTTGAGTTGAAAACTGTTTGATTTCAGTTTCTAATAACCTGCTAATGCTTATAATTTCAAAAATGACCATTTTTTTGTTCTTTATTAAAATGAAAAGGTTGATCGAAGAGTGTGGGGGATCTAAGAGTGTGGCAACCCAGTAGTCAGGATTACTTCGAATTCTGACAATCTGAGGGTCATGTTGCAGGTAGTGCAGCAAGTAGGCACTCATGTGTCTTGCGCATCTCGGAGACCCAAAATTATTTTCCGGGCTAGATGCAGCTAAAAATTATTATTAATTTGAAAGCTGGTGGAGCTTAGTATAGATGGCCTAATAGAATCAGTGCTGCACACTGCTACAAAGCCCAAATTATTTTCCAGCCAAGATACAGATAAACATGATTAGTAATTTTAAATCTGGTGGAGCTTAGCATAGATGGCCTAATAGAATCAGTACTGCACACTGCTACAAAGCCCAAATTATTTTCCAGCCAAGATACAGATAAACATGATTAGTAATTTTAAAGCTTAAAATGGTTGGTGAGGTGATTTTAACAAATCATCAAGCTTTTACTCTCCCCAGGATGACACAGGGGTAGAAAAGTCGTTTCGGATCCATGATTTGTTCATCTTTATGAACGTGAGTCTGTCTACATTATCAGTGGAGAGCGACGTGCGCTTATCTGTCAGCACACCATCAGCAGCGCTGAACACACGTTCAGACAGAACGCTGGCTGCGGGGCATGACAAGATCTCCAAGGCGTAAGTGGCGAACTCCGGCCATTTATCCAGATTGGAAGCCCAAAAAGAGGAAGGGTCTAGTGACACAGTCATGGCTTCAATGTTTACTTGGAGATACTCCTGTACCATCGTCTCTAGGCGTTGACTATGTGTCAGACTTCTTGTCTCCTGTGGCCTTGCAAAGGATGGGCTACAAAAGTGGTGAAATGATTCCGCAAAATTGATGTTACCAGCATATACTGTGTTTCTGTTACGGTTTGAGTGCTGAACACTCGACCGTCCCACGGTTGGCAAGTTGGAACTGTGAGATTCACTACGTGCACCACTGGTGTTTTGTGGAAAAGCAAATGTAAGATTCTGCAACAGTCTCTGCTGATACTCCTGCATGCGTGCATCCCTTTCTATGGCAGGAATAATTTCTGCAAATTTACTTTTGTACCGGGGATCTAACAGTGTGGCAACCCAGTAGTCAGGATTATTTCTAATTCTCACAATTCGAGGGTCATGTTGCAGGTAGTGCAGCAAGAAAGCACTCATGTGTCTTGCGCATCCAGGAGCACCAAGTCCCTTTTGTGTTGGTGGCGAGGTAACAATCATGCTTCCTTCCTCTGTCCTCTCCCCCCAACCTCGCACAACAGAAATGTGATCAAGGTCTCCCTCATCTGATGAGTCTTCCATTAGTTCGTCCTCCACTTTTTCCTGGGCTCCTGCACCTTCCTCACTAGTTTGGCTGCTACCATGCGCCCTGGTAAAACCATCTCCCCCACCCTCACATGCCTGCCGCCTTGGTGCTGCCGACCGTCTGGACCTTGCAGATGTTAGCCCTTCCGCATACAACTCCTCCTCCTCTACTTCCTCCACCTCCTCTTGTGCCACCACCTGACTCCGAATTCTGTTTAACATGTGCTCCAGCATGTAAATCACCGGAATAGTCATGCTGATAATGGCATCGTCAGCACTAAACATCTTCGTCGCCATTTCAAAACTGTGCAGAAGGGTGCATAGGTCCCTGATCTGAGACCACTCCTCCAGCTTGATTTGCCCCACCTCTGGATCTCGTTGGCCCAGGCTATACGTCAGAACATATTGCACCAGGGCTTGTCGGTGCTGCCACAGTCGCTGCAACATGTGCAGAGTTGAATTCCACCGGGTAGGCACATCGCATTTTAGCCGGTGAAGTGGCAAGCCCAACGACTTCTGTAGAGATGTAAGTCACTGAGCTGCGGGATGCGAACGGCGGAAGTGAGCACACAGCGACCGTGCCCTATGCAGAAGGCCATCTAGTCCGGGATAGTGGCCTAAAAATTGCTGGACAACCAGGTTCCACACGTGAGCCATAAAAGGCACGTGTGTGACATTGCCCCGGCGAAGGGCCGCACCCAAGTTTGCAGCATTGTCGCACACGGCCTTCCCTGGTTTCAGGTCCAGTGGAGACAACCATTCATGAAACTGGTTCTCCAGAGCTGACCACAACTCCTCAGCTGTGTGACTCACATTTCCCAGACATTTCAAAGTAAAAACTGCCTGATGACGTTGAGCCCTGCTGCCAGCATAGTAAGTAGGTGTGCAGGATCCCTTCTGTGCAGTTAGAAAGCTTGTGGCATGACCAGACAGGCTTTGGGTGCAGGTGGAGGACCGAGAGGAGGTTGAGGAGGCAGAAGCAGTGGAGGAACTTTGAGATAAAGAGGATTGACGCACAACTCGTGGGGACGGCAAGACTTGGACAGCAGCCCCTTGTCCTGCTGTCACCATAGTCACCCAGTGCCCAGTCAGCGACATGTAACGCCCCTGTCCATGCCTACTCGTCCAAGTGTCTGTGGTGAAATGCACCCTGTCACACACAGAGTTTCTCAAAGAAGCGGTGATGTTGTGTGCGACATGCTGGTGGAGCGCAGGCACACCTTTCTTTGAGAAGTAGTGCCGACTGGGCATCTGGTACTGGGGCACTGCGACGGACATAAGGTCTCGAAAATCCTCTGTGTCCACCAGGCGGAAAGGAAACATTTCTGTAGCCAAGAGCTTGCAGATGGTGAAATTCAACCTCTTAGCTTTCTCATGGCTAGGAGGAAATGGTCTTTTACTTGTCCACATCTGAGGGACCGAGGGCTGGCTGTTGTGCTTAGACGGGGTTGAGAAGGGTGTCCCCGACAAACTGCCGGTCTGTGAGGAAGATGCAGGCAGACATGTTAGGTTGCCTAGATCCAAAGGTGGTGCTCTCGATGTCGGACAGCGCTCAACACCAGCTGGTGTTACCACCTCCAAAGAAAATGATGACCTGCCAATCACGCTGGCTGTTGCGGGTAAAGAGGTGGCAGGTCTGCGTCCCAAAACAGGTGTGACTGCTGTCCCCCCAGTCACAGAGGATGAAGAGGCCGCAGATGCACAAGATAGGGCAGACGGTGGTTGGCCCGGCCGGCTAGGCCGCATTGTAGCACAGTGAGCTTACCACTGCAACTTATGCTTCATGTCCATGTGCCGGTGCATGCATGAAGTACTCAAACTGTGTATTTTTTGGCCTCTACTTAGCTTTTGCTGACAAATGTTACAGATAACACGAGTTGGGTCATCTTTATCGATCTGAAAAAATGCCCAGGCTATGCAAGGCTTAGCACCCATGCGACCTGAAGAGCCACCACGACTTGTGGTCAGAGGCAGAGTTGTGTTTGAGGATGCAGTTGTTGACGTGCTTCCAGTACTACGTCTCTGTCCAGGAACGCGCAACCTGACCTCGTCGTCACTAGCATCCTCCTCCACCTCCTCTGTTGACCTCATCGACTGGTTGACTGTGGGTTGACAGTAAGTGGGATCTCCAACCTCATCATCATCACCCTGTGTGTTATCACACCCGTCGTCCTCAGAGCCAACCTGTTCCTGCCCTGACAAAAAACTCAAGTTGTCGCTCCAATCTGGTATTTGAGTCTCATCATCGTCTTCCTCATTGTCTCCACCAACAGGAGTTACAGTTTGGGAACGAGGGTCTACATTATGGTCAGAACCTTCTGCGTCTGGTCCTGGATCCGACTCATAAAGATTCTGGGCATCAGTGCAGATCATTTCCTCGTCTGGATTCACAGAAGCTCTGGAGCCGACCTCTGATTCCCAGGCTATAGTATGAGTAAACAGCTCTGCAGACTCAACCATCTGTTCTACCCCATACTCAGAGGGGCAGCTGGAGACTTGGGAGCTGTGAGGAAGCAAGTGCGATTGGGGTGACACCTCTGAGGACTGGAGTATTTGTGATGTTGAAGTTGAGGTGGAGGAGAGCCCACTTAAAGGAGCACTTGATATCCGTTGAAGCATCTGCTGTTTTTGTGCCTCATCTGGAATTTGTAGCGATTGGCGTGGCCGTAAGAAAGGGATCTTATCACATTGTCCGCTAAAAGAAGTAGGCATTTTAGTTTGGCTGGAAGATGTTCTTTCTTCTGCAGATGTTACTGTTGCTTTAACACCTACCCCACGGACACAACCCTTTTTCCCCTTCCCAACACGCCTATTCCCCTTTCCACCAGCAGCAAGCCTTTTCCCACTCATTTTGGTGGTTAACTAATTCACAACTCTGGAGTTGTTTGCACAAAAAAACAATGGATGGGAACCGAGCAGAGCTGAGTGGCCAAACTATGGTATTAGGCCAAAAGTATTGGCTGGGTTAGATGCAGATAAAAATTATATTGAATTTGCAACCTGATGGAGGTCAGTATAGATGGACTAATAGAACAAGTCCCACACACTGCTACAAGCTGAAATATTTTTCAGAGCTAGATGCAGAAAAAAATTAGATTGATTTTGCAACCTGATGGAGGTCAGTATAGATGGACTAATAGACCAAGTCCCACACACTGCTAGAAGCCTAAATATTTTTTCAGATCTAGATGCAGATAAATATTAGATTGAATTTGCAACCTAATGGAGGTCAGTATAGATGGACTAATAGAACAAGTCCCACACACTGCTAGAAGCCTAAATATTTTTTCAGAGCTAGATGCAGAAAAAAATTAGATTGAGTTTGCAACCTGATGGAGGTCAGTATAGATGGACTAATAGAACAAGTCCCACACACTGCTACAAGCTGAAATATTTTTTCAGAGCTAGATGCAGAAAAAAATTATATTGAATTTGCAACCTGATGGAGGTTAGTATAGATGGACTAATAGAACAAGTCCCACACACTGCTAGAAGCCTAAATTTTTTTTTCAGAGCTAGATGCAGATAAAAATTATTTTTAATTTGCAACCTGGTGGAGGTTAGTATAGATGGACTAATAGACCAAGTCCCACACCCTGCTAGAAGCCTAAATATTTTTTCAGAGCTCGATGCAGAAAAATATTATATTGAATTTGCAACCTGGTGGAGGTTAGTATAGATGGACTAATAGAATGATGCTATGCCCAAAAGATTTTACTTCACTAGGTGCAGTAAAAAAAATTATTCTATACACACGTGGTGTAGTTTGCAACACAGATAGGCTACTCCACTGACTAACACACTCTGCAATAGGCCAAAAAGGATTTGCATAAATCATAAGGAAGGGAAAAAAGGGGGAGAAGAGTGTGAATAGATATAAAATATAACTTTTAATATTAATTCAATTTAAAATACTAATATTTTTGGGTTAGAATCAAATTCTTACATACATCCAAATGGATGCATATGGGGTCGATATTAAATTGTAAGCTCAGACCCTATAAGTCCTGTATTGTGTGTCACAGCCAATAAATTTATATAGATCCACCCAGGGGCGGACACAGACTGTAGTGGGCCCCTGTGCAAGAAATTTTGGGGGGCCCCCCCTGCCCTTCATAAGGCAACAAAGTTATGTAAACATAACCCCCCATGTGCATCTCTCACCCCCCCATGTGCAGCTCTCACCCCCCGTGCATCTCTCATCCCCCCCATGTGCATCTCTCATCCCCCCCATGTGCATCTCTCATCCCCCCCCATGTGCATCTCTCATCCCCCCCCATGTGCATCTCTCATCCCCCCCATGTGCATCTCTCATCCCCCCCATGTGCATCTCTCATCCCCCCCATGTGCATCTCTCATCCCCCCCCATGTGCATCTCTCATCCCCCCCCATGTGCATCTCTCATCCCCCCCCATGTGCATCTCTCATCCCCCCCCATGTGCATCTCTCATCCCCCCCCATGTGCATCTCTCATCCCCCCCATGTGCATCTCTGATTCCCCCCACTCCTAGTTAATTAATTGTATTTAAAAAAAATAAAACTTGTTATACTTACCCCCATGCAATCCCTGCAGAATCCTGGCGCTCGTCCACGTCGCTGCCACCAGGTTCTCCTGACGTTCGGCCATGTGACGGCGCCACATACATAGCCATCAGCTTTTGTTTTGGCCAAAAGATTTTTAAAGCCGCCACCACGATAAGGTAGACTCTTCTGGGCGGGCCCTACTCTAACCTATTAAAATTTTCTTAAAATATCCAATACTCTTTTTAGATATATTTTTATTTAGTTTTCTTTAAGGGAATGTGTCATATACATTTTTTTTTTAAATGACCAATAATACCACATACAGGGAATACCGCCACACCATGACCAGACCACATATTACCACAACATAGTGACCGAATAATACCACACAGAAGGGAGAAAAACTGCCACACCATGACCAGACCACATATTACCACTACATTACTAATATTACCACCACATTACTAATATTACCATAAGTGTCATTATACACGGGAGCTCTATACATGGTATGTATAACGTAAGTGTCCAGGTAATCTAGTGATCACCAGTGAAATTATACACAGGAGCTCTGTATATAGTGTCAGTGTACAGGTAATACAGTGACATTATACACAGGAGCTCTGTATATAGTGTACAGGTAATACAGTGATCATCAGTGACATTATACACAGGAGCTCTGTATATAGTGTCAGTGTACAGGTAATACAGGGATCACCAGTGACATTATACACAGGAGCTCTGTATATAGTGTCAGTGTACAGGTAATACAGTGATCACCAGTGAAATTATACACAGGAGCTCTGTATATAGTGTCAGTGTACAGGTAATACAGTGATCACCAGTGACATTATACACAGGAGCTCTGTATATAGTGTCAGTGTACAGGTAATACAGTGATCACCAGTGACATTATACACAGTGTACATGTAATAGACTGACTCACCGGTGACGTCTCTAGGTGAAGTCCTTCATCTTCGCTTTTCTCCTTCATCCAGCACAGACCGCCATCACTCGTCTCTGCATAAAATAACACAGTTATCTAGAGCACATTCCCCAACTTCTACATTACGCAGCTGAATACAGACGTGCATCCACCATCAATATATGGTTAGTTATTACGCAACCTACCATTCCAAATATAAATTGTAATCCACCACTGTGCCCCCATTAACTGTAAATAGGCACTTAATATATAATTTAATTAGAACCTCTACTCTTTCCGCCAATTTGTTACCAGTCACACTCCTGCATCCGCAACGCCCCCTACTCTATACTTCCTGCTCCCCGCATTCAATATTTACATGCACCCCCTGCCCCAATTCATTATATCATGTCCGTGCTCTCCCCACCCCATCATCATTTATCATTTACTCTCCCCCACCCCACATTCGTTATGTGCAGCTCATTATCCCCCCCCTCCCCCCCACATGTGCCCCTCTCTCATCCCCCTCCCCCCCACATGTGCCCCTCTCTCATCCCCCTCCCCCCCACATGTGCCCCTCTCTCATCCCCCTCCCCCCCACATGTGCCCCTCTCTCATCCCCCTCCCCCCCACATGTGCCCCTCTCTCATCCCCCTCCCCCCCACATGTGCCCCTCTCTCATCCCCCTCCCCCCCACATGTGCCCCTCTCTCATCCCCCTCCCCCCCACATGTGCCCCTCTCTCATCCCCCTCCCCCACATGTGCCCCTCTCTCATCCCCCTCCCCCACATGTGCCCCTCTCTCATCCCCCTCCCCCACATGTGCCCCTCTCTCATCCCCCTCCACCACATGTGCATCTCCCATCTCCCCCCCCCACACATGTGCATCTCCCATCTCCCCCCACACATGTGCATCTCCCATCTCCCCCCACACATGTGCATCTCCCATCTCCCCCCCACACATGTGCATCTCCCATCTCCCCCCCACACATGTGCATCTCCCATCTCCCCCCCACACATGTGCATCTCCCATCTCCCCCACACACATGTGCATCTCCCATCTCCCCCCCCACCACACACATGTGCATCTCCCATCTCCCCCCCCACCACACACATGTGCATCTCCCATCTCCCCCCCACCACACACATGTGCATCTCCCATCTCCCCCCCCACCACACACATGTGCATCTCCCATCTCCCCCCCCCACCACACACATGTGCATCTCCCATCTCCCCCCCCACCACACACATGTGCATCTCCCATCTCCCCCCCCACCACACACATGTGCATCTCCCATCTCCCCCCCACACACATGTGCATCTCCCATCTCCCCCCCACACACATGTGCATCTCCCATCTCCCCCCCACACACACACACGTGCATCTCCCATCTCCCCCCCACACACACACACGTGCATCTCCCATCTCCCCCCCCACACACACACATGTGCATCTCCCATCTCCCCCCCCACACACACACATGTGCATCTCCCATCTCCCCCCCCACACACACACATGTGCATCTCCCATCTCCCCCCCCACACACACACATGTGCATCTCCCATCTCCCCCCCCCACACACACACACACACATGTGCATCTCCCATCTCCCCCCCCCACACACACACACACACACACACATGTGCATCTCCCATCTCCCCCCCCACACACACATGTGCTTCTCCCATCTCTCCACTCCTAGTTAATTGTATTTTAAAAAAAATAAAACTTGTTATACTTACCCCCATGCGATCCCTGCAGAATCCTGGCGCTCGTCCAAATCGCTGACAGCAGGTTCTCCTGACTTCCGGCCATGTGACGGCACCGTCACATTACCGGAAGTCAGGGGAATCATCAAGGCGCTGCTGCAACAGCGCAGCTCAGCGCTGAAATGTCCCGGACCCGGCGCATAGCATGGGGCCCCGGAGAGAGACGCACAAGAGGGGGGCTCCGAGGGGGCCCCTACCGGCCGGGCCCCATACTGGAGTCAGGGCAGTCATGCCCTGATGGCGGCCCTGCTGGAGGCTGGAGGGGCCCCCTCTCCCTCGGGGCCCCCGTTCAATGAACCGGCTGCACGGGCGGTAGTTCCGCCCCTGGATCCACCACTCATGTCCCTCAAAATTAGAGGTGGGGAATTATATTGTGTTGTCCCTATTAGATGTTTATTTCCCTATTAACTCCACATAAATAATTGTCAAAAATAATTATGGGTCACCGCTAAATTCTAATTGAGATGGATATACAATTTGGACACTGTGGATTACCGTAGATGTGACAGCTGTAACTGTTATATAAATATCTACTGTCACATGTTATTAAGGGTCACTCTTATATTACAAGTGACTCCACAGATAAATGATAAATGCGGGATCCCCGCAAAAATCCACCCAAAAAATATTTCGGGGGTGTATTGTCCCCGTTAATAACGGTGTACAGCACCCTTATTATCAAACCCCGCAGCGGTGTGAGGAGCGGACAGAGATCTGTCAAGGCAGCTATATGCAAGGCTGCACTGTCACTCCTCAATCTCCGCAACGATGTTAGGAGCGAGCAATGATCTATCAGCAGCAGCTATAATCATAGCTGCAGTCTCGTCCCTAACACCGGCAAGCAGTCTCACACGCTGACCGCGTACACGTGGTATGCACGCGGTCAGTGTAATCATCTGAGACGCTATGCTATGTTGCCAGACGGGGACATAGTGGGTGGATAGGGAAGGGAACAAAGAATCTCAGGCTGGCATGTCAAACGCAGGACATAAACGTCCCGACGCGCGTTTCGCCGGGGGTACCGGCTTTTTCTAAGGGCTGGATCGGCCGCCTTCTCAAGTTATTTATAAATCCTGCCATGACTGACAGGTATAGCAGCCAATTGAATCAAGGATACGATTTTGTTAAGACAAATTGATGCAAGGTGCAACAAACAAAATTATGAACCAAATGAACATTTCATTATAAATTCTAAGCATCAAAGACCTAGAAAAATTATTAATCAATTTAGTAGATATATAAAAATAGTTCATTTGATTATTTGTATAGGGAAAGAATAAATACTCTCAGGATAGATTATGTATTAGGAAGAGATGTAAAAAGGGATATGTAATAGCTGTTAAATATATTTCGAAGGAAAGGACAAATTGTAGAAAAATCATGAGGTAGGCTATAAATTCTACAAGGATTCAAATGGAATTGTCAGCAAATAGATTCCTAATTCAAGGAGAATATTCTTCAAAGGACATGCAATACATATCATACATACAGTACAGACCAAAAGTTTGGACACACCTTCTCATTTAAAGATTTTCTGTATTTTCATGACTATGAAAATTGTACATTCACACTGAAGGCATCAAAATTATGAATTAACACCTGTGGAATTATATACTTAACAAAAAAGTGTGAAACAACTGAAAATATGTCTTATATTCTAGGTTCTTCAAAGTAGCCACCTTTTGCTTTGATGACTGCTTTGCACACTCTTGGCATTCTCTTGATGAGCTTCAAGAGGCAGTCACCGGAAATGGTTTTCACTTCACAGGTGAGCCCTGTAAGGTTTAATAAGTGGGATTTCTTGCCTTATAAATGGGGTTGGGACCATTAGTTGTGTTGTGCATAAGTCTGGTGGATACACAGCTGATAGTCCTACTGAATAGACTGTTAGCTGCTTTTTTCTTGCCATAATACAAATTCTAAATAAAGAAAAATGAGTGGCCATCATTACTTTAAGAAATGAAGGTCAGTCAGCCCGAAAAATTGGGAAAACTTTGAAAGTGTCCCCAAGTGCAGATGCAAAAACCATCAAGCGCTACAAAGAAACTGGCTCACATGAGGACTGCCCCAGGAAAGGAAGACCAAGAGTCACCTCTGCTTCTGAGGATAAGTTTATCCGAGTCACTAGCTGCAGAAATCGCAGGTTAACAGCAGCTCAGATTAGAGACCAGGTCAATGCCACACAGAGTTCTAGCAGCAGACACATCTCTACAACAACTGTTAAGAGGAGACTTTGTGCAGCAGGCCTTCATGGTAAAATAGCTGCTAGGAAACCACTGCTAAGGACAGGCAATAAGCCGAAGAGACTTGTTTGGGCTAAAGAACACAAGGAATGGATATTAGACCAGTGGAAATCTATGCTTTGGTCTGATGAGTCCAAATTTGAGATCTTTGGTTCCAACCACCGTGTCTTTGTGTGACGCAGAAAAGGTGAACGGATGGACTCTACATGCCTGGTTCCCACCGTGAAGCATGGAGGAGGAGGTGTGATGGTGTGGGGGTGCTTTGCTGGTGACACTGTTGGGGATTTATTCAAAATTGAAGGCATACTGAACCAGCATGGCTACCACAGCATCTTGCAGCGGCATGCTATTCCATCCTGTTTGCGTTTAGTTGGACCATCATTTATTTTTTAACAGGACAATGACCCCAAACACACCTCCAGGCTGTGTAAGGGCTATTTGACCAAGAGGGAGAGTGATGGGGTGCTACGCCAGATGATCTGACTTCTACAGTCACCAGACCTGAATCCAATCGAGATGGTTTGGGGTGAGCTGGACCACAGAGTGAAGGCAAAAGGGCCAACAAGTGCTAAGCATCTCTGGGAACTCCTTCAAGATTGTTGGAAGACCATTTCCGGTGATTACCTCTTGAAGCTCATCAAGAGAATGCCAATAGTGTGCAAAGCAGTCATCAAAGCAAAAAGTGGCTATTTTGAAGAACCTAGAATATAAGACATATTTTCAGTTGTTTCACACTTTTTTGTTAAGTATATAATTCCACATGTGTTAATTCATAGTTTTGATGCCTTCAGTGTGAATGTACAATTTTCATAGTCATGAAAATACAGAAAAATCTTTAAATGAGGTGTGTCCAAACTTTTGGTCTGTACTGTATATGGTTTGATTATACTCTCAAAGTAAGAACCATCACATATCAAAGAGATGGCGAATAATCTAAAGATATGTCATAAAAGAATATATCATGAAGAGATATGTGATGTATATCAATATATATTTATATAGTGGACAGATAAAATCGAAACCAGTCAAATCCACAAAATACCCTGATCTCATGAATGAGATCAGAGAAAACAACCAAAATTAAAATTCTCATTGAGTCCGTGAGGTCGAACCGTATTCAATCTGAAAATCCATTCACTTTCCTTCTTTAGAAGGATTGAATCCAAATTGCCCCTTCTGATATCCATTTTCTGTTGGAGAATAGCCCACCCTTTCAATTCTTTCCACCTTAGGGCATGTACATCCTTGAAATGTCTGGCAATAGGGGTGGGTGCAAAAACTTTCCATTGTTCTTGATTTGTGTGTTCATCCTTATCATAATTGACGATGCTTCTAATATGTTCTCTCACCCGAGTTTTCAAATCTTTCGTGGTTTTCCCCACATATTGTAGTCCACATGTACATTCCAAACAGTAAACCACTCCAACAGAGGAACAATTAAGATGTTGACGCAAGGTAAAGGTTTTTCCAAAGGCATCTTTAAGAGACCTCTAAAATTTGGCAAGCCTTGCATGTCTTACAAGGAAAAAAGCCCGGATCTCGAACTGTCACGGGTTTATTATTCCGTTTGAAATGACTGCTCACCAACAGACTCGAAATAGAGGTAGTTTTGCAATAACCTGCAGATGCCTGTGGTGTAAGGCAACAATTGAGATCTCGATCCGATTTCAGGATACCCCAATGTCTATTGAGGATATTCATCATCTCGGACCAGTCCTCGTGATATTCAGTTATGAATCTCACATTGTCATTATCCCGTTCTTTCTGTTTCTTCGGGGTCAAAAGGTCTCTCCTTTCAGTTCTCAAGGCAATATTTTATGCTCTTTTAATATTGCTCTTAGAATAATTCCTTTCCAATAGTCTTTCTTTGAGGTCATCAGCTCTTACTTTAAATCCCTCAAATGAGGAACAATTGCGGCGTAACCGCAAAAATTCCCCCTTGGGAATGGCTCTGATGGTTGTTGTGGAATGGGCACTTCTGGCGTCCAAAATGCTATTGGTAGCAGTATCTTTCCTATAGAGATCAGTTTGAATCATGTTATCTGCATCTCTCTTGATCATGATATCCAAAAAAGGGATATTATCTTGATGATATAGAAGTGTAAGCTTCAAATTGTACTGATTATCATTAAGGACGTCAATAAAATTTTGTAAAGTTTCTCCTGTGCCTTTCCAGATGATCAGGACATCATCTATATAGCGTTTCCATGTTACGATCTGATCCACATAGATAGACATGTCCTCCGCAAACACAATTTCCTCTTCCCACCATCCCAGATAGAGGTTGGCAAATGTCGGTGCCACTGCCGCCCCCATCGCGGCACCCCGCGTCTGGAGGTAAAATCGACCATCAAACACAAAGTAATTCCTCTTCAAAATAAACCTGAGAAGGCCAAGAAGGAATTGTTTTCTAGTTGGATTGTAATTTTGATCCTTAGAGAGGAAAAAATCTACCGCCTTACATCCCATGTCTTGGTCTATACTGGTATATAGACTTTCGACATCACATGTCGCTAAAAGTTCGTGCTCATCCAGTCTGCTACCTTGTAATTCTTGAAGAACCTGCATAGTGTCCCTGGTATAGGAGGGAAGATCGTATACATATCCCCTTAGTTCCTGGTCGATCCACTGGTTGGCCTTTTCAGTTAAATTTCCTATACTAGAGACAATGGGTCTCCCTGGTGGATTATTGATGTCTTTATGAACTTTGGGTAGCATATAAAATGTGGCTATCCTGGGGTTCTTCACCTCAAGAAAGTCTCTCTCATTTTTGGTGATTGCCCCGTTTTCCCAACCCTGGAATACAATATCTTTATACTCATTCGGGAATTGGTCCGTGGGATTACTCCAAAGGGACTTGTAACAGTCCTTGTTATTGAGTTGCCTCTTAGCTTCCTGGGTATATTTATCTTGTGGCCAGACAACGATGTTACCACCTTTGTCACTGGGCTTGAAAACGACATCATCCAGTCGTTTCAGTTCATTTATTGCCCGTCTATCTTCAAAGTCCAAATGTGGTCCTGAGGTTTTATCAGGTAAAGCTAAAATATCCCTTGTAACCATATCTATGAAGACTTTAACAGCTGGACAAGTTTGTAATGGCGGCATGTTAGTAGACTTAGGCTTTAAAATTTTTTTATGCCAAGTCGACCCTGTTCCTTCCTCAGATTCAATTTTCTCCATTCCATTATCCATGTCAAGTTCCTCAAGTATTTTCAAAATCTGCAGATCTTGGCTAGAGAAGTTAGAAATTATGTCCATTCCTGAAGATAACATTTCATTTGTAGACTCCTTTGAAAACATCTTTTTAAATATCAATTTTCTCCCAAAAAGATGTAAATCTTTAACAATGTTGAATTTATTAAGATGGGTTGGGAGACAGAAATTCAAACCCTTCTTTAGGACATTTGCTTGAGACCCAGTAATAGTGTGTTTAGATAAGTTAATAATTCTGAAAGAGTTAGATTTAACACCAAATGACTCCGTCAATTTCTTTTGTTCCTGCTCTTGGTAGAGCCCCTGAACCCCCATCTGCCTCTGTCCCTTAAAAAAGGCCCAGTGGGGTTATGATTATTATCCATGTCCTTCCTTCTAGTACTATGGGAAGGTTGTTCGGAGTCAGACTCTGACAGATTGCTACTTTCTGCGTCAGTCCCAGAAAATTCACGTTTTTGATAGTCTTGTCTACTCGAGGTTTGTTTCCTAACACGTTGGGATAGTTTTTTTCCCCAATTATAAACTTCACCTTTGGAATGATCCATTTTATCCCTTAAATATTTCTTTCTCTTACGCATCTTAATTTTAATTTCAACCTTGTCAATATATTGCAACGTCTGCTTAAAGCCTTCTTCGAATTCAGATTTGCCCTCCAATTTGTCCATATTGGGGGAAATTTCCTCCAATTCCTTCTCCAACTTCTCTAAAATATATACCTCATCCTCAACAAGAAGTTTCATTAATTCACGAGAGCATTCAGTGAGGGTTGCTTCCCATCTATCCTTCAAGTTTGGTTTAGTAAGGTCATAAGAGGGAAATATAGATACCCGCAGCCCTCTAGAAATTAATCCTTGTTCCAAGTACTGTTCTAGGCTCATCTTAGTCCATGTTGCCTGCATGTGCTTGATTTGGATATCCCTAAATCTTTTTAAGAGATCATCCACTTCTAAGCTCTCTGTGAATACTTCTCTCTCATTTGGAGATTTTTCATTAAAAATGGTTCTCATATCATCTTTTTGACGTGCTAATCTAAACTGCAATTGGCTTGAAATTTTTGATGTAGCCATATCGGAGGGTTAATGCACAAATCCTATACAGACTGTCATAAAGGTTAGTTACACCCAAATTAGGGTCCAAAAAGCGGACACAGAAATGTCCTAGCAGGACACAAAGTCAGTTAAACTCAATAAAGTCCGATTTATTGGACAATATCCACACTGGTGAACATCACCAAAATAGATCATAAATCATAAGGAAGGGAAAAAAGGGGGAGAAGAGTGTGAATAGATATAAAATATAACTTTTAATATTAATTCAGTTTAAAATACTAATATTTTTGGGTTAGAATCAAATTCTTACATACATCCAAATGGATGCATATGGGGTCGATATTAAATTGTAAGCTCAGACCCTATAAGTCCTGTATTGTGTGTCACAGCCAATAAATTTATATAGATCCACCACCCATGTCCCTCAAAATTAGAGGTGGGGAATTATATTGTGTTGTCCCTATTAGATGTTTATTTCCCTATTAACTCCACATAAATAATTGTCAAAAATAATTATGGGTCACCGCTAAATTCTAATTGAGATGGATATACAATTTGGACACTGTGGATTACCGTAGATGTGACAGCTGTAACTGTTATATAAATATCTACTGTCACATGTTATTAAGGGTCACTCTTATATTACAAGTGACTCCACAGATAAATGATAAATGCGGGATCCCCGCAAAAATCCACCCAAAAAATATTTCGGGGGTGTATTGTCCCCGTTAATAACGGTGTACAGCACCCTTATTATCAAACCCCGCAGCGGTGTGAGGAGCGGACAGAGATCTGTCAAGGCAGCTATATGCAAGGCTGCACTGTCACTCCTCAATCTCCGCAACGATGTTAGGAGCGAGCAATGATCTATCAGCAGCAGCTATAATCATAGCTGCAGTCTCGTCCCTAACACCGGCAAGCAGTCTCACACGCTGACCGCGTACACGTGGTATGCACGCGGTCAGTGTAATCATCTGAGACGCTATGCTATGTTGCCAGACGGGGACATAGTGGGTGGATAGGGAAGGGAACAAAGAATCTCAGGCTGGCATGTCAAACGCAGGACATAAACGTCCCGACGCGCGTTTCGCCATGGGTACCGGCTTTTTCTAAGGGCGGGATCGGCCGCCTTCTCAAGTTATTTATACATCCTGCCATGACTGACAGGTATAGCAGCCAATTGAATCAGGGATACGATTTTGTTAAGACAAATTGATGCAAGGTGCAACAAACAAAATTATGAACCAAATGAACATTTCATTATAAATTCTAAGCATCAAAGACCTAGAAAAATTATTAATCAATTTAGTAGATATATAAAAATAGTTCATTTGATTATTTGTATAGGGAAAGAATAAATACTCTCAGGATAGATTATGTATTAGGAAGAGATGTAAAAAGGGATATGTAATAGCTGTTAAATATATATCGAAGGAAAGGACAAATTGTAGCAAAATCATGAGGTAGGCTATAAATTCTACAAGGATTCAAATGGAATTATCAGCAAATAGATTCCTAATTCAAGGAGAATATTCTTCAAAGGACATGCAATACATATCATACATATATGGTTTGATTATACTCTCAAAGTAAGAACCATCACATATCAAAGAGATGGTGAATAATCTAAAGATATGTGAGAGAACATATTAGACGCATCGTCAATTATGATAAGGATGAACACACAAATCAAGAACAACGGAAAGTTTTTGCACCCACCCCTATTGCCAGACATTTCAAGGATGTACATGCCCTAAGGTGGAAAGAATTGAAAGGGTGGGCTATTCTCCAACAGAGAATGGATATCAGAGGGGGCAATTTGGATTCAATCCTTCTAAAGAAGGAAAGTGAATGGATTTTCAGATTGAATATGGTTCGACCTCACGGACTCAATGAGAATTTTAATTTTGGTTGTTTTCTCTGATCTCATTCATGAGATCAGGGTATTTTGTGGATTTGACTGGTTTCGATTTTATCTGTCCACTATATAAATATATATTGATATACATCACATATCTCTTCATGATATATTCTTTTATGACATATCTTTAGATTATTCGCCATCTCTTTGATATGTGATGGTTCTTACTTTGAGAGTATAATCAAACCATATATGTATGATATGTATTGCATGTCCTTTGAAGAATATTCTCCTTGAATTAGGAATCTATTTGCTGATAATTCCATTTGAATCCTTGTAGAATTTATAGCCTACCTCATGATTTTGCTACAATTTGTTCTTTCCTTCGATATATATTTAACAGCTATTACATATCCCTTTTTACATCTCTTCCTAATACATTATCTATCCTGAGAGTATTTATTCTTTCCCTATACAAATAATCAAATGAACTATTTTTATATATCTACTAAATTGATTAATAATTTTTCTAGGTCTTTGATGCTTAGAATTTATAATGAAATGTTCATTTGGTTCATAATTTTGTTTGTTGCACCTTGCATCAATTTGTCTTAACAAAATCGTATCCTTGATTCAATTGGCTGCTATACCTGTCAGTCATGGCAGGATGTATAAATAACTTGAGAAGGCGGCCGATCCCGCCCTTAGAAAAAGCCGGTACCCCCGGCGAAACGCGCGTCGGGACGTTTATGTCCTGCGTTTGACATGCCAGCCTGAGATTCTTTGTTCCCTTCCCTATCCACCCACTATGTCCCCGTCTGGCAACATAGCATAGCGTCTCAGATGATTACACTGACCGCGTGCATACCACGTGTACGCGGTCAGCGTGTGAGACTGCTTGCCGGTGTTAGGGACGAGACTGCAGCTACGATTATAGCTGCTGCTGATAGATCATTGGTCGCTCCTAACATCGTTGCGGAGATTGAGGAGTGACAGTGCAGCCTTGCATATAGCTGCCTTGACAGATCTCTGTCCGCTCCTCACACCGCTGCGGGGTTTGATAATAAGGGTGCTGTACACCGTTATTAACGGGGACAATACACCCCCGAAATATTTTTTGGGTGGATTTTTGCGGGGGTCCCGCATTTATCATTTATCTGTGGAGTCACTTGTAATATAAGAGTGACCCTTAATAACATGTGACAGTAGATATTTATATAACAGTTACAGCTGTCACATCTACGGTAATCCACAGTGTCCAAATTGTATATCCATCTCAATTAGAATTTAGCGGTGACCCATAATTATTTTTGACAATTATTTATGTGGAGTTAATAGGGAAATAAACATCTAATAGGGACAACACAATATAATTCCCCACCTCTAATTTTGAGGGACATGGGTGGTGGATCTATATAAATTTATTGGCTGTGACACACAATACAGGACTTATAGGGTCTGAGCTTACAATTTAATATCGACCCCATATGCATCCATTTGGATATATGTAAGAATTTGATTCTAACCCAAAAATATTAGTATTTTAAATTGAATTAATATTAAAAGTTATATTTTATATCTATTCACACTCTTCTCCCCCTTTTTTCCCTTCCTTATGATTTATGATCTATTTTGGTGATGTTCACCAGTGTGGATATTGTCCAATAAATCGGACTTTATTGAGTTCAAAAAGGATTTGCTTTGCTAGATTTAGCCAAATACTGTGAAAAAAACTTGCACAGCACTTGCACAGACCTGCCTGGCAAAAAGTGATAGGAACTGATGTAACCTATCCCTGAAAAGGACTGCAATTACAATTAGTCTTTACTCCCAACCTATCTATTTAAGAGCACAGACCTGCCTGATAAAAGTCGTAGGAAATGCTGTAACCTAGTCCTTAAAAGGACTGCAATCACAACTCTTCCCTACTCCCAAGCTATCTGTAGATTTGTGCGAAAATTGGCTTGAAATTAACAAGGTATAGCGCACACAGCAACAGCGGTGCCGTCTAACACGCAGCTGCAGCAGTGAGAAAATGGTGGCGACGGGAAAATGGCTGGGTCTTATAGGGCAAGTACATGTGACATACACTGCCAATGACACATGCCCTTGCTTGTGTGAAAAAAAGCAGTTCGCTCCGTGTGTGCGCTGCTGACAGACTGCACCTCCCCACTGTAAATGCGGGAAAGAGAAAAAAAAATGGAGATCTTCATTAATCCTGCAGAGATCCATCCCCTTCCCCATCCCCGTCCCGCTGTACACTCAAATTGCGTATTAACATTAATTTTCAGCATTACTGAGAAAAAATCCAGTTATGATTTTGGTGCACGAACAGTTATCGAACATAACCTCGAACAGCCAAATTTTTTTCAAATCGTTCGTGTTCGTCGAACGGCTCGAACACCGCCCAAAACAGCTTGAATTTGAGATTGGCGAACAGTTCGAGTCGAACACCGCTCATCTCTAGTAATGACACGCAGGGGTGACACTGCACCTTTAATTGTGCTTGTATGTCGCCCATGCCGCGTCATTACTAGCAGACACAGCCACACACAGCGCGGCTATGTCTGGGGAAGTGCCGGCAGCCAAGCTACAGCGCCGGAGTGAGTTCCTGGCTGTAAAGATGCTGGGGGAGCGGCCCGGACCCAGACGGTGAGGGGACCCCCCTGATGGTCCAGGGCCCCGACGATGAGGGGGCCCCCCTGATGGTCCAGGGCCCCGACAGCGAACGAGCCCCCCTGATGGTCCAGGGCCATGTCTGTGATAGCCATCAGACATGCCGGCGGCCCTGCACAGCTGAACGGGAGACAGGTCGGGGGCAGGTAAGTGAGGCTTGTCGCCAGATTCCCCAATCCCCATTTTAAATATATTTCTAATGTGTCTTGTGTGTGTGTGCATGACTGTGTATATATATTTATGTCTGTTTTATGTGTTTTTAAGAATGTGTTCAAATATGTGTGTATGTCTGTATGTGTACATATCTGTGTACAGTCATGGCCAAAAGTATTGAGAATGAGACAAATAGTAATTTTTCCAAAGTTTACTGCTTCATTTTTTGTAATGGCAATTTGCATATACTCCTGAATGTCAAAGAGTGATCAGCTTAACAGCAATTACTGTACTTGCAAAGTCAATATTTGCCCAGAAAATGAACTTTAACCCCCAAAACACATTTCAACATCATTGCAGTCCTGCCTTAAAAGGAGCAGCTAACATCGTTTTAGTGATTGATCCATTAACACAGGTGTGGGTGTGGATGAGGACAGGGCTGGCGATCAATCAGTCATGATTAAGTAAGAATGACATCACTGGACACTTTAAAAGGAGGCTGGTTCTTGGTATCATTGTTTCTCTTCAGTTAACCATGGTTATCTCTAAAGAAACACGAGCAGCCGTCATTGCTCTGCACAAAAATGGTCTAACAGGGAAGAGTATCGCAGCTACAAAGATTGCACCTCAGTCAACAATCTATCGCATCATCAAGAACTTCAAGGAGAGAGCTTCCATTGTTGTCAAAAAGGCTCCAGGGCGCCCAAGAAAGACCAGCAAGCGCCAGGACCGTATCTTAAAACTGTTTCAGCTGCGGGATCGGACTACCAGCAGTGCCGAGCTTGCTCAGGAATGGCAGCAGGCTGGTGTGAGTGCTTCTGCACGCACTGTGAGGCGGAGACTCTTTGAGCAAGGGCTGGTTTCAAGGAGGGCAGCAAAGAAGCCACTTCTCTCCAGAAAAAACATCAGGGGCCGACTGATATTCTGCAAAAGGTACAGGGAGTGGACTGCTGAGGACTGGGGCAAAGTCATTTTCTCTGATGAATCCCCTTTTCGATTGTTTGGGACATCTGGAAAACAGCTTATTCGGAGAAGAAGAGGTGAGCGCTACCACCAGTCTTGTCTCATGCCAACTGTAAAGCATCCTGAAACCATTCATGTGTGGGGTTGCTTCTCAGCCAAGGGAATCGGCTCACTCACAGTCTTGCCTAAAAACACAGCCATGAATAAAGAATGGTACCAGAATGTCCTCCAAGAGCAACTTCTCCCAACCGTCCAAGAGCAGTTTGGCGCCCAACAATGCCTTTTCCAGCATGATGGAGCACCTTGCCATAAAACAAAGGTGATAACTAAATGGCTTATGGAACAAAACATAGAGATTTTGGGTCCATGGCCTGGAAACTCCCCAGATCTTAATCCCATTGAGAACTTGTGGTCAATCATCAAGAGACGGGTGGACAAACAAAAACCAACAAATTCTGGCAAAATGCAAGCATTGATTATGCAAGAATGGACTGCTATCAGTCAGGATTTGGTCCAAAAGTTGATTGAGAGCATGCCAGGGAGAATTACAGAGGTCTTGAAGAAGAAGGGGCAACACTGCAAATATTGACTTGCTGCATTAACTCATTCTAACTGTCAATTTAACCTATTGGTACTCATAATATGATTGCAATTATATTTCTGTATGTGATATAAACATCAGACAAACACTAATAAAAACCAGAGGCCAGTAGATCATGTGAAAATATAATTTTGGTGTCATTCTCAAAACTTTTGGCCATGACTGTATGTGTTTGTTTGTTTGCATGTCTGCGTACTGTGTGTGCGCGTGCATATCTGCGTACTGTGTGTGTGATCGCATGTCTGTGTGCTGTGTATGCGATCGCATGTCTGTGTACCGTGTGTGTGTGATCGCATGTCTGTGTACCGTGTGTGTGTGATCGCATGTCTGTGTACCGTGTGTGATCACATGTCTGCGTACCGTGTGTGTGATGGCATGTCTGCATACCGTGTGTGTGTGATCGCATGTCTGCGTACCGTGTGTGATCGCATGTCTGTGTACCATGTGTGATCGCATGTCTGCATACCGTATGTGTGATCGCATGTCTGCGTACTGTGTGTGATCGCATGTCTGCGTACCGTGTGTGTGTTCCTGTCTGCATACTGTGTGTGTGATCGCATGTCTGCGTACTGTGTGTGATCTCATGTCTGCGTACTGTGTGCGCATGTCTGCATACTGTGTGTGTGCGCGCATGTCTGCATACTGTGTGCGCGCGCATGTCTGCATACTGTGTGCGCGTGTCTGCATACTGTGTGCGTGCACGCATGTCTGCATACTGTGTGCGCGCATGTCTGCATACTGTGTGTGTGCGCGCATGTCTGCATACTGTATGCGTGCGCATGTCTGAATACTGTGTACGTGCACGCATGTCTGCATACTGTGTGTGCGTGCATGTCTGCATACTGTATGTGTGCTCGTGCATGTCAGCGTTCTGTGTGTGTGTGCGCGCGCATGTCTGCGTACTGTGTGTGTGAGCGCGCATGTCTGCGTACTGTGTATGTGCATGTTTGCATATGTATCTGTGCATCATGAATGGTGGTATGTGCTAACGGGGCCCACTGAGACTCTTTCGCCCGGGGCCCACGAAAACCTGCAGCCGACCCTGGTTGAAATCAATGATGGACGAGGGAGCATCATGTGACACTCCCTTTCCCATCATTTCTCCTCTGTGTCTGACGCAGTGGCATGATGACGCTCCACGCTCTGTCAGACAGTGGAGCTGGCAACTGCTGAGGTGATGACAGAGATGCACTGCAGAGACTGAAGCAGCGGGGAACGAGGAGCGGTAAGTATGTATTTATTTATTTTTTAAATCAGTGAGTACTGATAATACTGGAGGACTGGGGCTGCATTTTACCCTATGGTGGGGGCCGCATTTTACCCTATGGGGGGCTGCATTATACTGCGTACAGGACCATGGGGTGCATTATACTGTGTTGAGGACCATGGGGAGTGCATTATGATGTGTGGAGGACCATAGGGAGTGCATTATACTGCGTGGAGGACCACGGGGAGTGTATTATACTGTGTGGAGGACCATGGGGAGTACATTATACTGTGTGGAGGACCATGGAGAGTACATTATACTGTGTGGAGGACTATGGGGGGTGCATTATACTGTGTGGAGGACCATGGCGAGTGCATTATGCTGTGTGGAGGACCATAGGGAGTGCATTATACTGCGTGGAGGACCATAGGGAGTTCATTATACTGCATGGAGGACCATGGGGACTATATTATACTGTGTGGACGACCATGGGGAGTGCATTATACTGTGTGGAGGACCATGGGGAGTGTCTTATACTGTGTGGAGGACCATGGCGAGTGTCTTATACTGTGTGGAGGACCATGGTGAGTGTCTTATACTGTGTGGAGGACCATGGCAAGTGTCTTATACTGTGTGGCGGACCATGGCAAGTGCATTATACTGTGTAAAGGACCATGGCGTGTGCATTATACTGTGTGGAGGACCATAGCGAGTGTCTTATACTGTGTGGAGGACCATGGTGAGTGTCTTATACTCTATGGAGGACCATGGCGAGTGCATTATACTCTGTGGAGGACCATGGCGAGTGCATTATACTCTGTGGAGTGTGGAGAGTTGTGAGGCCATTATACTGTATGGAGGGCTTTGTGGGGGTCACAGTTGGGGGATCATACTGTGTTGGGGTCACGATACTTTGCCTTGGGAGTTGAGGTGGGGTAAAGTACTGTCATTATACTGTGCATGTGGAGGAATTCACCATGGGGATATCATACTGTGTTTGGGGGGGCACTTTTGTTGGCATCATACTTTATGGGGGCAATGAAAAAGGAATCTAGGACTTCAGGAGGAAAATTACTATGTAAAGGCTGGAAAGTTGTAAGATATGCTCTTCTGTGACCCCGACAATTATTTACATTTTTTTGGGGGGGAGGGGCCCAATTAGAACTTCTGCTATGGGGCCCCATGATTCCTATGTACGTCCCTGGCTAATGAAATAAATACCCAAATCGAGGTGAGAGTTTCACTTGCATGCTACAGAGGTATGGCATTCATGGGTGTTGTCTATGTAGGAAGCCTCTCCTAAAACCCATGAACAAAAAAGCCCACTGTGAGGATCTGATGTTGTGGGATGTATTAATCACCTACGCAGATTAACAAATCAATTATTTATATTTCTTCCATCCACAGCCTTACAGCAACTCCGGATAGATGGCCACAATGAGATGCTCCCAGTCAACAAGATCCCAACCCAGCTCCACTGCCCCCGTACCAGGCGATACCCACTGTCTTCCAACTTTTGCTTGGCCCACAGTTTTTGTATCTCCCGCTGGTATAGTCTGCAGTCACAGCCTACGCTCCTCCAGACGTAAGATATCATGACCATAGCAAGTACAGTACAGACCAAAAGTTTGGACACACCTTCTCATTTAAAGATTTTTCTGTATTTTCATGCCTATAAAAATTGTACATTCACACTGAAGGCATCAAAACTATGAATTAACACATGTGGAATTATATAATTAACAAAAAAGTGTGAAACAACTGAATATATGTCTTATATTCTAGGTTGTTAAAAGTAGCCACTTTTTTCGTTGATGACTGCTTTGCACACTCTTGGCATTCTCTTGATGAGCTTCAAGAAGTAGTCACCGGAAATGGTTTTCACTTCACAGGTGTGCCCTGTCAGGTTTAATAAGTGGGATTTCTTGCCTTATAAATGGGGTTGGGACCATCAGTTGTGTTGTGCAGAAGTCAGGTGGATATACAGCTGATAGTTTTACTGAATAGACTGTTAGAATTTGTATTATGGCAAGAAAAAAGCAGCTAAGTAAAGAAAAACGAGTGGCCATCATTACTTTAAGAAATGAAGGTCAGTCAGTCCGAAAAATTGGGCAAACTTTGAAAGTGTCCCCAAGTGCAGTTGCAAAAACCATCAAGCGCTACAAAGAAACTGGCTCACATGAGGACCGCCCCAGGAAAGGAAGACCAAGAGTCTCCTCTGCTTCTGAGGATAAGTTTATCCGAGTCACCAGCCTCAGAAATCGCAGGTTAACAGCAGCTCAGATTAGAGACCAGGTCAATGCCACACAGAGTTCTAGCAGCAGACACATCTCTTCAACAACTGTTAAGAGGAGACTTTGTGCAGCAGGCCTTCATGGTAAAATAGCTGCTAGGAAACCACTGCTAAGGACAGGAAACAAGCAGAAGAGACTTGTTTGGGCTAAAGAACACAAGAAATGGACATTAGACCAGTGGAAATCTGTGCTTTGGTCTGATGAGTCCAAATTTGAGATCTTTGGTTCCAACCACCGTGTCTTTTTGCGACGCAGAAAAGGTGAACAGATGGACTCTACATGCCTGGTTCCCACCGTGAAGCATGGAGGAGGAGGTGTGATGGTGTGGGGGTGCTTTGTTGGTGACACTGATGGGGATTTACTCAAAATTGAAGGCATACTCAACCAGCATGGCTACCACAGCATCTTGCAGCGGCATACTATTCCATTCGGTTTGGGTTTAGTTAGACCATCATTTATTTTTCAACAGGACAATGACCCCAAACACACCTCCAGGCTGTGTAAGGGCTATTTGACCAAGAGTGAGAGTGATGGGGTGCTACGCCAGATGACCTGGCCTCCACAGTCACCAGACCTGAACCAAATCGAGATGGTTTGGGGTGAGCTGGACCGCAGAGTGAAGGCAAAAGGGCCAAAAAGTGCTAAGCATCTCGGGGAACTTCTTCAAGATTGTTGGAAGACCATTTCCGGTGACTACCTCTTGAAGCTCATCAAGAGAATGCCAAGAGTGTGCAAAGCAGTCATCAAAGCAAAAGGTGGCTACTTTGAAGAACCTAGAATATAAGACATATTTTCAGTTGTTTCACACTTTTTTGTTAAGTATATAATCCCATATGTGTTAACTCATAGTTTTGATGCCTTCAGTGTGAATGTACAATTTTCAAAGTCATGAAAATACGGAAATATCGTTAAATGAGAAGGTGTTTCCAAACTTTTGGTCTGTACTGTATATCCAGCTCCAGCCGGCAACAACATATAGTACATTCTCAGCAGGTACACAAGATGGTGCAAATTGATGGGAACAGTGCTCAAATGACATGGGATCAGAATGGGGAAGATCCCTGGAAGCATTTCTTATGCCCAAGTTACTGCTGTCAACAATGTTGTCAGACGTATTACGCCACTTTTACGGACTCACAATAAAACATGCAAAAACAAAAACAAAATGGATTTTCCTGGGAAATATGTTAAGGAACATCCTTTCCAGGGTAATGACTTGTATATAAGGCAAAATAAATAAACTAAAACAAAAATGCTCCTCCACACCTTGCACTATGTTCACACAAATGCATTCACTGGGAAATGTCATTTTAATATTTTACAACCTTATCTGGCCATGTGGTGTGTGACACATCATCAGACACATGCATACAGTGCTGAAAAGACATGGGAACAGCATAGGGAAGACCTCTGGAAGCATATGGCACCCGTCGTTGCAGACTTGCAACAATCACCGTCCACGTCCTTCTCCCAGCGCAGCGTTCAGTTGACCCTACCTCATTCCTTGGAATAAAAGCGCAAGTATGCAGCCAGCCGAAATAACTCACTCACCCATCCACAGGCCGCAATAGTAAACTGCCTTTTAGGCTCGTGGAGGTGGAAGCTATCCACAACCTGGACAGGTGTATGTGGCTAGGGACGATACATCTCATTAGAGCCAAGTCCACAGTAAAAAAGCCATAAAGTGTCCGGGAACCTTCCCACACACTTTTCCTAGCCAGGGCAGCTTCTCGGCAGGGTTGGATGGGCCCACCAGAGAACCGGAGGGCACTGGCTTCTCCTTCAGGAGAGTTCATAGTGCCGAGGTGAGGTCTTGATGATGATAGATGCCACAATTTGCTTAGTTTTCTGTTACTTGGAATGCAAGCGCAAGTATGCAGGCAGCTACCCACCCACAGGCCGCAATAGTAAACTGCCAGATTTCTGGGCAGCTGCTTGCACTTGAAATGTGGCCTTTTAGGCTTGTGGAGGCAGAAGCTGTCCACAACCTCATGGCGGCGGCCGGGTGTCCATACTCTGTCCCCAGCCGCCACTATTTCTCCCGGTGTCGTCTCCGCCCTCCACAAGCATGGGTCCCACAACATTACCCGTGCCCTCCCAAGTGCACTTACTGGGAAGGACCACCTAACCACAAACACGTGGACAGGTAAATGTGGCCAGGGACGGTACGGAGCTAGTCCACATTAAAAATGCAGCCACAGAGTGTCCGGGAACCTTCCCACACACTTTACTTAGCCAGGGCTGCTTCTCGGCAGGGTTGGACAGGCCCACCAGAGAACCGGAGATTCCTCTGGTGGTCACTGGCTTCTCCTTCAGGAGAGTTCAGTGCCGAGGTGAGGCCATGATGATGATAGAGGCCACCATCTGCTTAGTTTTCTGTTACTTGGAATGCAAGCACAAGTATGCAGCCATGCCACTCACCCGCCCACAGGCCGCAATAGTAAGCTGCTGTTAGAACCTTGCTCTTAGGTTTTTTCCTTTGCTGGTCACATGACCTTGTTGGCCTATTTAATCCTGCTCCGCCCTTCTGGCTTTGCTGGACTTCATTGTATAACTACTTTCTAGCTAGCCTGTGCTCTGTATCTAACTCTGTTAGTTTGCTTGGTCTACGGACCTCAGTGTTCTATATATTTTGTTTGTTTGTCTGTCTGCTACTATTTCTGTTAGGAGGTGTCCCATTTTCCTCCCAGTCCTTAGTACTTGTAGGGATTCCTTCCCCACATCTATAGGTCTCCGTACAGACTAGCTTAGGACTTTAGCAGGTCTGATCGCAGGATCAGGTCCCCTGTTACATCGTAGGGATAAAGCTGAGTTCTATCGTAGGGACAGATCTCCTCTCTTTCCTTAGCTCTGGTAGCAGAACATAACAGTAAGTCCAGCCTGCAAATTCTCTAAGGAAAGATTTTTCTGTTCCATCATGGTGTCGGTTCAGGATTTGGCTCATCGCCTGCAGGGACTCTCTCTGGAGGTGGCCGAGCTCCGTCAGCACGTGAGTAACTGTCCTGGAGCACATTTCTTGGAGCCTAAGGTATGTTTGCCGGATTTATTTTTTGGTGAACACCGAGAATTTTTTTCATTTAAAAATGCTTGCTTATTGTATTTTCGTTTGAGACCCAAGTCCTCTGGGGATGAATCCCAGCGCATAGGGTTCATAATGTCACTTTTGCGCAAAGAGCCTCAGGAGTGGGCCTTTTCTTTGCAACCTAGTGATACATGCTTCAGATCAGTGGATATTTTTTTTTCTGCTTTGGGGCTATTATATGATGATCCTGACCGTGTCGCATCAGCTGAGACTGAGTTAAGACGTTTGAGACAGGGATCAGGTAATGTGGAAAAATATTGTACTCATTTCCGTCGATGGTCTACTCAAACAGGGTGGAACGATTCTGCTCTGAAAAGTCTATTTCTTGCTGGGCTCAATGAAAGGGTTAAAGACCTGCTAATTGCTTATCCTACACCTGAAGATTTGCAACAGGCTATGCAATTAGCTATACGGGTGGATAGGAGACTGCGTGCAAGGGTTAATGAGAGCAAATCCTCTGCTATGTCAGTTTCTGGTTATGAGAATGTGTGTACTAACAGTGGTGAACCGATGGAGATTGGATCGGTGGCACCTCGCTCTCAAGAAAAAGACCGTAGATTTTTTGAAGGCTTGTGTTTCTATTGCGGAAAATCTGGTCATTTGATTAAAGGCTGTGAGCTTCGTATGAAGAAAGAAAAAAAAAAGGTCAGTCATGCCCGTATTGCCTGTTTAAATTCCAAGGGTGTATTTTTAGCTGCTTCCACGATTGCTCAGGAAAAATTAATGGAATTTCGGGTGTTTGTCGATTGTGGATCTACTCTGAATGTAATTGATGGGGGATTCTTGGAAAGACTCAATTTAAAACCCGAACCTTTATCATCCCCCATTGCTGTGGTTTCTGTGGATGGTTCCCCTTTGAAGAATATTACTCTCAAGGTCTGTGAATTTCCTCTCACTATTAATGGTGTTCACCATGAGAAATTGGATTTGGTAGTTTTGAATAACTTGCCTTCTCCAGTAATATTGGGATTGCCCTGGTTA
Organism: Phyllobates terribilis; assembly: GCF_046119375.1. Taxonomy (NCBI): domain Eukaryota; kingdom Metazoa; phylum Chordata; class Amphibia; order Anura; family Dendrobatidae; genus Phyllobates; species Phyllobates terribilis. The sequence goes on along the minus strand of NW_027362761.1, from coordinate 11,957,474 downwards.
AAATTTCACAATCTTGTACTGGATTGGTCTACCAGTGAAATTAAATCCTGGAGCCATAAATGTTATGACAAGTGTTGTAACGGGCGTATTGCAGCTTTGGATAGGGGAGAATTGCCTGTTCCTATTCAGGATTTTTGGAGAGTTTTTTCTGAGAAGGAATCGCAGGTTTTGCCTCCCCATAGAGACTATGATTGTTCTATTGAATTTGTCCCTGGAGCGACTCTTCCTAAAAGTCGTTTATTTAACCTTACTATTCCTGAGAGGAAGGCTTTGGAGGAATACATACAGACAAGTTTGGCCGCCGGTCACATTAGGCCTTCAAAGTCTCCTGTGGCGGTTGGATTTTTTTTTGTAAAAAAAAAAGGACGGCGGTTTACGTCCTTGTCTGGATTTTCGTGAGATTAACAAAATTACTGTACGCAATCCTTACCCACTGCCATTGATTCCTGATTTATTTAACCAGTTAATGGGGGCCAAGTGGTTCTCTAAAATTGACCTTAAGGGGGCATACAATCTGTTGCGCATGAAGGAGGGTGACGAATGGAAGACTGCTTTTAACACTCCTGTGGGTCATTTTTATGAATCTGGTTATGCCTTTTGGTCTTACTAATGCTCCTGCATTTTTTCAGAATCTTATTAATGACATCCTTAGACCTTTGATCGGCAAAAATGTGGTTGTGTATTTGGATGACATTTTGATTTATTCGCCGGATCTGGAGTCTCATTGGCGGAGCGTACGTGAGGTATTACAGTTGTTAATGGACAATTCGCTTTTTGCTAAGCTGGAGAAATGTGAGTTCGCTGTACAGAGAATTAGTTTTTTGGGTTACATTATCTCCAGCGAAGGTTTTGAGATGGACCCGGTTAAAGTTCAAGCTGTACAGGAATGGCCTAGGCCTATTGGTTTGAAATCGATACAGAGGTTTTTAGGTTTCGCCAATTATTACAGAAAATTCATAAACAATTTTTCTAGTATTGTCAAACCTCTGACCGATCTCACCAGGAAAGGTGCTGATGCGGTTCAGTGGTCTTCTGAGGCTATTGAAGCTTTTGTGTATCTCAAGGAGAGGTTCACCTCTGCTCCCATCCTTATGCAGCCTGATGTGACTAAGCCGTTTTTGGTTGAGGTTGATGCTTCCTCTGTGGGGGTTGCCGCAGTATTGTCTCAGGATAACGGGGATGGATTACATCCCTGTGCCTTTTTTTCAAAAAATTTTTCGGAGACTGAACTGAATTACGATATTGGTAATCGGGAATTATTGGCTATTAAACTCGCATTTGAACACTGGCGCCACTTCTTGGAAGGTGCGGAATTTCCCGTTCAGGTTCTTACGGATCATAAAAATCTGATATATCTTGATGCTGCCAAGCGCCTGAATGCCCGTCAGGCTAGGTGGGCACTGTTTTTCTCGCGGTTTAATTTCTCCGTTACTTACATCCCTGGTACTAAGAATGTTAAGGCGGATGCCTTGTCTCGCAGTTTTTCTCCCATAGTCGGTGCTGAGAAAGAGGAGAACATTTTACAAGAAGGTGTTGTGATAGCTGCTTTGGACTCCGTTTTGGAAGATGAGATTCTTAAAGCACAGGAGAATGCCCCATCTAACACTCCTCATGGGAGGTTGTTTGTGCCTGGGACCTTTAGGAGAGATTTGTTTGTTGAGTGTCACGAATCTCGGTTGGCAGGTCATCCCGGAATCTCTGAGACCAAGAGACTGGTGGGTCGCAGTTTTTGGTGGCCTGGATGGCAGAAGGAAGTCATTAAGTGGGTGCGTCAATGTACTATATGTGCTAGATCTAAGTCCTCACATACTCCTGCTGCGGGGTTGCTTTGTCCTTTGGAGGTTCCCAGTACTCCTTGGACACATTTGGCTATGGACTTTATAACTGACCTTCCCCCCTCTGAGGGTTTTACTGTCATCTGGGTGATCGTGGACCGTTTTAGCAAGATGTGTCACTTGGTTCCCTTCGTCAAACTGCCCTGCGCTAAAACTCTCGCTAAGGCCTTTGTCAAGGAAATTGTCAGACTTCATGGCGTTCCTACTGACATTGTTTCTGATAGGGGTCCTCAGTTCGTGGCTCGTTTTTGGCGTGCCTTTTGTGACAGGTTGGGAGTTCATTTATCGTTCTCGTCCGGATATCATCCTGAATCTAATGGCCAGACAGAAAGGAAAAACCAGGATGTTGAGCAGTTCTTGCGTTGTTTTGTGGCAGACAATCAAGAGGGGTGGTCTGAGTTTCTGCCACTTGCTGAATTTGCTCTGAACAATCATACATCTTCTTCTGCTGGTTGTTCGCCTTTTTTTTGTTGTTCTGGGAGACATCCGTCGTTTGGGTCGTTCTCCAAGTTGGGATCTGCCGTGCCTGAGGAGGAGAATTTTTCCGGTGATTTGGAGAGAGTTTGGACGGATGTGCGTGGTAATCTTCAGGAGGCCAACAGAAAATCTAAAGACTACTTTGATAGGAAACGACAGGAGGTTTTGTTCGCTGTTGGTGACATGGTTTGGTTATCCTCTAGGAATCTGCGGTTGAGGATTCCTTCTAAGAAATTGGGTCCCAAGTTTGTAGGGCCCTTTAAGGTGCTTCAGGTTGTCAACCAATCTGCTGTTAGGTTGGAGGTTCCTACCTCCTGGAGAATTAATCCGGTATTTCATGTCTCTCTGTTAAAAAATGCTGTTGTGTCGGATGGTGACGCCTCTGCCTCTGTTCCTCCGGTGGTGGAGGACGGGGAATATGAAATTTCTCGCATCCTTAACTCTAGACGGTATAGAGGTAGTTTGCAGTATCTTGTGGCCTGGAAAGGTTTCGGACCCGAGGATAACTCTTGGGTGAGGTCAGATGATGTTTCCGCGTCCAGACTTATCAGAGCGTTTCACAGGAGATTTCCTGATAAGCCTGGTCCTAGGGGATCCGGAGGATCCTCTTAGAAGGGGGGGTACTGTTAGAACCTTGCTCTTAGGTTTTTTCCTTTGCTGGTCACATGACCTTGTTGGCCTATTTAATCCTGCTCCGCCCTTCTGGCTTTGCTGGACTTCATTGTATAACTACTTTCTAGCTAGCCTGTGCTCTGTATCTAACTCTGTTAGTTTGCTTGGTCTACGGACCTCAGTGTTCTATATATTTTGTTTGTTTGTCTGTCTGCTACTATTTCTGTTAGGAGGTGTCCCATTTTCCTCCCAGTCCTTAGTACTTGTAGGGATTCCTTCCCCACATCTATAGGTCTCCGTACAGACTAGCTTAGGACTTTAGCAGGTCTGATCGCAGGATCAGGTCCCCTGTTACATCGTAGGGATAAAGCTGAGTTCTATCGTAGGGACAGATCTCCTCTCTTTCCTTAGCTCTGGTAGCAGAACATAACAGCTGCCATATTTCTGGGATGCTGCTTGCACTTTAAATGTGGCCTTTTAGGCTCATAGAGGCAGAAGCTGTCCACAACCTCATGGTGGCGACGACCGGGCGTCCATACTCGGTCCCCATCCGCCACTATTTCTCTCGGTATCATCTCCGCCTTCCACAAGTGCGAGTCCCTGAACATTACTGCTGCTACTTTTCTGTGGGAATCTGCTTGCCTCCTACCAGCCTGGAATATTTCCAGTAAACTATGGTATGACGCCATGGTATTAGCACTGCCCCCAGTACCAGTAGCGAAGCCATCCCCAATTTCCTTCTCAGGAATTTTATTTGGTAGACTGAGTGGCTGCCCAAATACATTAGTTTCTCACAAAGGAGCTGAAGATAGAGTGGCAGTAGGTGCAAGTTTCTCCAGCCTCTTAGATATCAGAGGGTGAACAGCAGCACATTGGCTCAGTGGTTAGCACTGAAGCCTTGCAGCGCTGGGATCCTGGGTTCAAATCCCAGCAAGGACAACATCTGTAAGGATTTTGTATGCTCTCCCTGTGTTTGCGTGGGTTTCCACCTCAGTAAAAAAGCAGCCATAGAGTGTCCAGGAACCTTCCCACACACTTTTATTAGCCAGGACTGCTTCTCGGTAGGGTTGGACGGTCCCACCTGGTGGGAAGGTCCTCGGATGGGCCCTGGCTTCTCCATCAGGAAAGTTCATGACAGCGCAAACTTTGCAGCTGCTATGGGGCTCTTGAGTGGGGGAGAAAGGTGAGCCCTCAGAATCAAATTCTCTGGTGGGCCCAATGTTTTTCAATCTGAAACAGCTTCTCAGTGGGAGTTGTATTTCACCACGGCCATATTCTTTAGCTCGATGAAAGGACTGGCATAGAGGGATACCGTATCCACTCCGGCTGTCATTTCTCTGTTACCAGGTTCCGCCCATTGTCACACACGACCATGCCTGGCTGTATGTTCAGTGGTGAGAGCCACAGATCAGGCTGCTGTGTTACAGCTTTCAACAACTCTGCAGCGCTGGGCAGTTTGTCACCTAAGCATTAAGCATGTTATCTTCAGCATAACCTGTTGCCGCTTGGCCAAGGTAGTGCTGCAGTGCTTTCAGCTTGAGGCTGATGTAGTCATTTCGGAGATGGAGGCCAAACTGGAGGAGGAGGTGCAGGAGCTGAACAATGTGATTACATTGAGGTTACATTGCCGACTCTGTTTTTTATACTAAAGAAAGATCCTACTGTTTTTTTCACGACAAATGCAGTCACCTGGAAATGTCATTTTAACATTTTACAACCTTATCTGACCATGTGGTGCGTGACACATCATCAGACACATCCTGTTTCATTTATGATGGAGGGACTCTGAAAGTCAGAAAAATCCTATTTTTATAGGGCCATCAGGCGACCCTTACTATTCTTAAAGGGCTAGCAGTCTGCCCTCGCTATTGTTAGAGAGCCATCAGCCGGCTATGCTTTGTTGTTCCCATTATTAACGAGTGGGTCTCCTAAACTGTTATTGCATATGCAGTGACTGCAAGGGCTGGCAAAAATTTGGAGGCAACCCAATACCCCTTTAAAGAGACATAGAGGAGGGTCTCAGTAAAAAAAACTGTTCCCATTATAAAGGAGCGGGTCTCCTATAGTGGTAATGTGACTGCAAGAGCTGCCAAAATTTGGGAAAAACCCCACTAACAATTTAAAGACACACAGAGCTGGGCCACAGTAACGAGCACGGCATGTTTCCATTAGAAAGGAGAGAGTCTACTATTCAGTTATACTGTAGGGAATGCAGGGAATGCAACGGCTTCCAAAAATTTGGAGGAACTCCAATGCCCCTTGCAAGAGACGTAGAGGTCGGAGGGGCTCCTGAAAACAATGTTCCCATTATTAGGAAGTGTGTCTCCCATACTGTTTGCCTATGCAGTGAAGCAACGGCTGCCAAAAATTTTGAGGAACTCTAATGCCCCTTGCAAGAGACATAGAGGTTGGAGGGCTTCCTGAAAACAATGTTCCCCTTATTAGGAAGTGTGTCTCCCATACTGTTTGCCTATACAGTGAAGCATCGGCTGCCATAAATTTGGAGGAACTCCAATGCCCCTTTCAAGAGACGTAGAGGTTGGAGGGCTTCCTGAAAACAATGTTAACATTATTAGGAAGTGTGTCTCCCATACTGTTTGCCTATGCAGTGAAAGAACGGCTGCCAAAAATTTGGAGGAACTCCAATGCCCCTTGCAAGAGACGTAGAGGTCGGAGGGCCTCCTGAAAACAATGTTCCCATTATTAGGAAGTGTGTCTCCCATACTCTTTGCCTATGCAGTGAAGCAACAACGGCTGCCAAAAATTTGGAGGAACTCCAACGCCCCTTGCAAGAGACGTAGATATGTTGATATGGTACGTATGGTGGTGGAGAATGAGGATGCGGAGAAGGAGGAGGACAAGTGCAAATAGACAAAATCAGGAAGCGTATACCCATGTCTGGGTGTGAAGACAGAGGTGCATGGGAATAGAGTTAGACCGCCCCCAAAAAAAGACACTGTATTTGAGTTTATGTTACGCTGCCTGCTATCATTCGGTGGTGTTGAGAAGTCTGACCCAATCCAGACCTTGTTCATTTTTATAAGAGTCAGCCTGTTAGCATTTTCAGTTGATAGGCGGATGCGCCTATCTGTTGTAATTCCACCAGCGGTAATAAAAAACTGCACTGACAAAACGCTAGCGGCAGGGCAGGCCAGGACCTTCAAGGCGTATTGGATACCCAATAATTATAAGACACAGAGGAATCACGGAAGACGTTGGTACAGTCGGCAAGGTAGTCCCTCAGCATCTTCCGCAACTTTTGCCTCCTTGGGAGAGTACCCCGCACATCAGGGAGGGTGGGGGTCTGAGAAAATTGTCCCAGAACTTTGACAGTGTTCCTCTGCCTCTGCTGGATTGCATTTTTGTCTCTCTCGCCTGAACTCCTTGGTTTTCCAACGAACTGTTACCTCTGCCGTCAGCGTTTTCAGATGGGAATTTTTTTTAATGATTCTGCAACAAGGACCTTCTCGTACTGCACCATTTTATTAGGCCTGTCCTGCAAGGGAATAAGAGACAAAGTTCTCCCTATAGCGTGGGTCTAGAAGCGTCACCAACCAGTAATGACTGTTACCCAAAATTTGGACAACTCGATGGTCACGGGAAAGGCAACGTAACATAAACTCAGCCATGTGTGCCAGACTGCAAAGAGGCAAGACTTTCGTGTCCGCACCTAGAGGAAGACAGACCATGCTCTCCTCTTCATCCTCCTCCTCTTCCCCCTACTCCTTGTCATCAGGCCATCCACGCTGAACAGACGGTATGACAGTTGTGCAGGTATTACCATCTATAGCGCAGGAAACTAGCTCCTGTTCTTCCTCCTCCTCTTCCTCATTCTCACCCAATCCACGTTGGGATGAGATGAGGCTAGGCTGTGTGGAATCACCCTGTATGGTTCCTTGTTCCATCTCATCATGTTCCACCTGCAATGCATCCTTTTTAATTATGATCAGAGAGCGTTTTAGAAGACAGAGAAGCGGGATGGTGATGCTAATTATGGCGTCATTACCGCTCACCATCTTGGTGGAGGATGATACATATGTCTGACATCCATGTCCACTCCTGAGGTCTTATGTATGAAGTCTGACCTGAATACCGACACCCTTGTTGATACTAGTAGTCAATAACTGCCCTCTTTTGCTCACAAATCCTTCTCAACATCTGCAATGTAGCGTTCCAATGCGTGGGGACATAGCAGATCAGTTGGTCAGCTGGAAGCCGCAAATGCTGCTGAAGCACGGCAAGGGCGGTGGAAGCTGTAGCTGACTTTCTAAAATGGGTACACAGGTGGCGTACTTTGACAAGCAGATCCGGGTAGGTTTTGAGAAACTACTGAACCAAGAGGCATGGTACGTGTGTGAGCTCGCCTCGCCTCAGAGCCGCCACTAGGTTCCGGCTATTGTCACACACGACCATGCCTGGCTGTAGGGTCAGCAGCGTCAGCCACAGATCTGCCTGCTCTTTCAGAGCTGTCCACAACTCTTCAGCGTTGTACGGTTTGTCACCTAAGCATATTAGCTTCAGCACAGCTTGTTGCAGCTTGGCCGAGGCTGTGCTGCAGTGCTTTCAGCTTGCGAATGATGTGGTCATTTTGTAGATGGAGGCTGAAGAGAAGGAGGAGGTGCAGGAGCTGTAGAATGTGGGGGCAACCCTGATTGATCCATGGCCCGCAATCCTCGGCGTCGGGAGGATGTGTTCCATCCCAAGGTCCGACTGGGTCCCGGGTTCCACTATATTAATCCAGTGTGCTGTCAGAGACATGTACCGTCCCTGCCCACAAGCACTTGTCCACGTGTGTGTGGTTAGGTGGACTTTCCCAGTACCTGCATTGTTGAGGGCACGTCTAATGTTGTGGGACACAAGCTCGTGTAATGTGGGGATGGCACACCGGGAGAAATAAAGGTGGCTGGGGACCGAGTACCGAGGGACGGCCGCCGCCATCAGGTTGTGGAAAGTTTTCATCTCCACGAGCTTAAAAAGGCAACATTTCGAGCGCAAGCATTCGCGAAATGTGTGAATTTAGTAGTGGGGCCTGTGGGGTGTTGGCTGCATATATGCTCTTGCGTTCCAAGGACTGGGGTTTGGACAACTGAATGCTGTGTTGGGGCAAGGACGTGGACGTGCTTGCTGATGGTGCTAGTTGAGAGTGTTCAATGACAGGTGCAGGGTGGGAGGTATCTTGGCATGCACCATGGACATAAAATTGGCGTGCACGCACAACAGCGGAACAAGCAGAGAACCACGGTTTTAAATAGCAGGCCATTCATTTGCTAATACTATCCTTCACAGACACCTAGTGTGAATAGCTTGACCGACACACTGCAACGGAATGAAAATGGAAGAAATGGCTGATTTTGGAACACTCTTCTTATAGGTGTTATGTCTGACAGAGAACCACAGTTTTAAATAGTAGGCCTGTAATTTATTAATATTATTCTACACGGAGACCTAGTGTGAATAGTTTCACCGACACACTGCAACAGAATGGAAAAGAAGGCCAATATTTTCCATGTTCAGTTCAAATTTCTGGATTTTTATCGCTGAAATATGGAACTGATCTGGCTTTATTCCGCAGTGAGAACAAGTAAATGGAGCAGAAAAATGGTGTACTCTGGATTGCGTTTTAAGCAAATAACCAGGATTAACATAGTAACATAGTTTTTAAGGTTGAAGGAAGACTAAGTCCATCTAGTTCAACTCATAGCCTAACATGTTGATCCAGAGGAACGCAGAAATAAAAACATGTGGCAAACACTAAGCTCCACATTGGGGAAAAAAATTCCTTCCTGACTCCACATACGTCAATCAGACTAGTTCCCTGGATCAACGCCTTATCAAGGAATCTAGTATATATAACCTGTAATATTATACAGGGCATCCAGGCCAATCTTAAATTTTAGTAGTGAATTACTCATCATGCGGCAGAGAGTTCCATAGTCTCACTGCTCTTACAGTAAAGAATCCACGTCTGTGATTATGATTAAACCTTCTCTCCTCCAGACGTAGAAGATGCCCCCTTGTCCCCGTCTCAGGCCTCAGAGTAAAAAGATCAGTAAAAGGTCTTTGTACTGTCCTCTCATATATTTGTACATAGTGTAGCATCAGCGTCTCGGCCTCCTGCCGGGCAGAGACGCCGTTCCCCTAACCGGCGCTGTCCCGTTCCGGCGTCCTCCAGCTCCCCTGATGATGCTGTCGCGCGCAGCTTCCTGGGCACTGTGCTTAGGGCACGCGCGCTCCCTCCCTCTTAAAGGGGCCGCACGCTCCGTCCTAAAGAGTCCCCTGCCAATGTCCGGAGGACCACTCCTATTTAAAGCACCTCCTCCAAAATGGAGGTGCCTGTACAAGATTGTTGTTTGTGTGCTAACACTCTCCTCAGCCCTCAGGTCCAGTGCCCGCCTGCCTATCAGCTGTGCCCGCCATCCTATCAGCCATGCCCACCTGCCTGTCTATCAGCCATGCCCACCAGCCTGTCTATCAGCCATGCCCGCTAGCCTGTCCATCCGCCATGCTCGCAGGCTTGCCTACCCGGAACACCTTTCTGGCTACCTGCCGTGCCCATCTGCTTACCTACCCGGATCACCCATCAGGCTACCTGCCTCGCTCATCCGCTGTACCTGTCAGCCTCAGCCACCTGACCAGTGGGAGTCACCTGCTCTCACACAAGGTCGGTCCCAGAGTGGCACCTGGTTCACCTGCCCTGTCCCTCCTTGGTTCACGGAGTTGACTAAGCCACCATGTGGCCAGGGTCGGTCCGAGTTGGCACTTAGTTACGCCCCTCTGGTCCCTCCTTGCATCGCAGCACAGAGGTTCCACCACCCGGATCCGTAACAGTTTGCATAGGCCATGGAATCCGGTGGCTCCTTCGCTCTCAGACTTGTACCAGAGATCCCAACAGGATACTATCCTGTCCTATCTGTGGACAGTCAACTCCCGCTTGGACGCGCTGTCCACCCCGACTGTGTCTTCCTCTAACCGAGCGGCTCTGGCGGCACCTCAACCCAGTGGCGCTGTGGCACCTGGCTTTCTCCGCCTCCCCGTTTTGGTGGTGACCCTGCCCTATGTCAGGGCTTCATAAATCAGTGCACGCTGCACTTTGAGCTCCTGGCACACCAGTTCTCCTCTGACTGGGCCGAGGTGGCATTCATCATGTCTCACCTCACCGGAGAGGCGTTGGTATTGCTTAACCCTCTGTGGGAGAGAGGGGATCCCCTGGTGTCCGATCTCCAGGCTTTCCTCGCGGCTTTCCGGAAGGTGTTCGATGAGCCTGAACGAAAATCTTTTACTGCCTCCTCACTACTCTGACTCCACCAAGGGAGTCTCTCTGTGGGCCAGTATGCCGTACGTTTCCGAACCCTCGCATCTGAACTTGCCTGAGGCCCTGGTGTTCACCTTTTGGGAGAGCCTTTCCGAACGGATCAAGGATGAGCTAGCCGGTCATGACATACCTCCCTCCCTGGACGACCTGGTGTTATTAGCTACCCGGATTGACATCTGTTTTCTAGGACGCGCTAAGGAGATGGCCCGTGAGAGGAAACCTCCGCGCCTCGCTCCCGTCTTCCAAAGTCCAGTCTCGCAACCTGCACTCCCCAGGTATCTTCTACAGAGCCTATGCAAATTGATCAAGTTAAGATGGTCAAGTCTCGCTAGGAGACCCGTCGTGGCGAGGGGAGTTGCTTCTATTGTGGCAATATAGAGCATCAGATCCGCTCTTGCCCGGTGAGACCGGGAAACTCCAGAGTCTAGGACCACTCGGAGAGGTCGTCCTAGGCAAGAGTTCTTCCTCTCCGCTCTTGACTCTGTCCGTTTCTGTTACCAGTGGTGAGACCCGCTTCTTCGAGATTGCCCATCTGGATTCCGGAACCGCTGGGAATCTCATCCAACAGGCCGTTGTGGAGCATTTTCAGATTCCTACCATACGTCTGGGGGATCCTTTAGCGGTTTCCTCTGTGGATGGAAAGCTTCTTCCTGAAACCATCTTGTTGGTTACTGAGCCGGTAACTCTTCAAGTGGGAATGCTGCACTCGGAGAAGATCTCCTTTTACGTACTGTCTGGTCTCTCTCATCCCCTCTTACTTGGCCTGCCTTGGTTACAGAGACATGAGCCCGTCCTGAATAGGAGCACGGGTGAGGTGCTTCGTTGGGGTCAGGAATGCCATAAGATCTGTCTGGTTCCGGTTCGTCCTGCTCGACCCCCGTCTACTCCGGCTAACCTACCTGGGCTGCCAGCACCCTACAGGTCCTATGCGAATGTCATTGATATATAGGAGGCAGAGACACTACCACCTCATAGGCTGTATGATTGCCCCATTGACCTAATATCTGGTGCTTCACCTCCTCGCGGGCGAATCTACCCCTTGTTGCTGGCTGACACCCGTGCCATGTCTGAATATATAGAAGAAAATCTTACTAGGGCATTTATCCAGAAATCCACCTCTCCGTCTGGAGCAGGATTCTTCTTCGTCAAGAAGACAGCTCTCTTCATCCTTTTATCGACTATAGGGGCCTAAACTAGATTACCATCAAGAATAAGTACCCCCTGCCTCTCATCTCGCAGCTGTTTGACCGCCTAAAAGACTAAGATCTTCACTAAGCTCGACCTGCCTGGGGTGTACAATCTGGTGCGGATTTGCCAGGGAGACGAGTGGAAGACGATATTCAACACTCGGGATGGTTACTACAAGTACCGTGTGATGCCCTTTGGTCTCTGTAATGCTCCAGCCGTCTTCCAGGAGTTAGTAAACAATATCTTTCGAGATCTCCTGTATTCCTGCATGGTGGTGTACCTGGACGATATCTTGGTGTTCTCCCCTGATCTGCCCTCTCACCGGAGGGATGTTCGTCAGATCCTGCTGAGGCTCCGGAAGAATCGCCTGTATGCTAAGTTCGAGAAATGCCTCTTTGAGCAGACCTCCCTGCCATTTCCGGGGTATATCATCTCTGAGACCGGACTGCGGATGGATCCCGAGAATGACATACTTCCTGTTTGACGATGCACAATAGCTTTGTTCACTTTTATCAGAGTAAGCCTGTCAGCACTTTCTGTTGACAGGCAAAAGAACCTGTCTGTTATGACCCCCCAGGAGCACTAAACACTGGAAACCCGCTCAGACAAGACGCTAGCGGCAGGGCAGCACAACACTTCCAAGGCATAGAGGGACAGCTCATGCCAGCTGTCTAACTTTGAGACCCAATAGTTGAAGGTTGCAGAGGAATTATGGAGTATGCTGGTTTTGTTGGTAGGCATTGCTTGATCATCTTTAAAAACTTTTCCCTCCTTGTCAAAAATACCCGATCAGGGCTTGGATGTTGGGAGAGTGTCATGAAATTGGCCCAGGCCTTTGATTGTGTACCCCTGCCTCTGCTGTACCTGATGTGTGTCTCATTTGCATATCCTCCTTGGTTGGGCAAGGAAGCTTACAACCTGATGCTAGCATTGTCTGATGGGAATTTTTTCAACATATTTTCCACGATGACCTTCTGGTGTAGCACCATTTTAATAGACCTCTCTGCCTCAGGAAGGAGAGATGCAAGGTTCTCCTTGTAGTGTGGGTCTAGCAGGGTCAACAACCTGTACTCTTTTTTGGCCAAGCTGAATATAACGTGAGGGTCACGGGAAAGGCAGCGGTACATAAAATCGGCTATATGTGCCAAGCTCCCTACAGCCAACACTTTCCTGTCTCCATCTCGTCCTCCCAATTCTCCTCCTCAGCCTATCCACGTAGGAGAGACAGGATGAAGCTTGTGTGGGTTACTAGCCTCTGTTGCATTAGCATCCAGCACCTGTTCCTCCTCCTTCTCCTCCTCAGCCTCCACCTTCTCATTGTTACCCAATTTGTGCTGAGCAGATGAGATGAGTCTGGGCTTGGTAATATCTCCCTGTCTCATATTTTCCTCCATCTCCACCTGCTACGCATACAAAGCTTCAGGTTTAATTGTGAGCAGCGATTGTTTAAGTAGGCACAGAAGCGGGATCATTGTGCTGATTATGGCGTCAACGCTGTTCATCATCTTTGTGGAGTCCTCAAAGGCTTGGAGAACCGCAAAAATGTCAGACATTCATGCCCACTCTTCAGTTGTTATGTGCGGAGGCAGCCCTGAATACCAATGGGTGTGTTGAATCTGGTATTCGACAACTGGCCTCTGCTGCTCACAAACCCTTGCTAGCATGTGCAGTGTGGCGGTCCAGCACGTGGTGACGTCGCACACCAGTCCATGAGCTGGCACTTGCATGCACTTCTGCAGCACTGCCAGAGTGGTGGCAGCAGTAGTTGACTTGGGAAAATGGGCGCTGAAGTGGTGTACATTGACCAGAAGCTCTGGCGAATCTGAGTAGGTTTTCAGAAACCGCTGAACCACCAAGTTGAACACGTGGGCCAAGCATGGTATATGTGTGAGTTGACAAGTTTCACAGCCGCCAGCAGGTTACGACGAATATCACATGCGACCATGCCTGGCTGGAGGTTCAGCTGCGAGAGCCTCAAATCTGTCTGGTCTGTTATTCCTTTCAATAACTCTGCTGCAGTGTGCAGTTTGTCTCCTAGACAAATTAGCTTCAGCAGAGCCTGTTGCTCCTACGCTGAGGCAGTGCTATAGAGCTTCCAGGTTCCGACTGATGTACACGACGTGCTCTGAGATAACAAATCGGAGATGGAGGATGAGCAGGAGGGGGTGCAGGAACTGGTGTAGGAGATGGAGAAAATCCTGATCGAAGTAGGGCCAGCCATCCTCAGCGTCGGTAGCACATGTGCTGTGCCAGGGTGGAACTCGGCACCAGTCTCCACAATGTTCACCCAGTGTGCCGTCAGGGAAATGTAGTGTTCCTGGCCACAAGCGCTTGTCCATGTGTCTCTCATTAAATGAACAATCCCAGTAACTGCATTGGTAAGGGCACGGGTGACGTACCTGGACACGTGCTGGTACAAGACGGGGACGCTACACAGCGAGTAAAAATGTCGGCTGGGAACAGAGTAATGAGGGACTGCGGCCGCCATGAGTTGGCGAAAATCCTCTGTGTCTACAAGTCTAAACGGCAACATTTCCACAGCAATCAGCCTGGAAATGTTCCCTTTTAACATTTGGGCCTGTGGGTGGGTGGGAACTTTCTTTTTCATTTTAAATCCTGGGGTAAGGATAACTGAACACTGTTGTGGGACAAGTTTTTGTCAGTGCCTGATGATGGTGCCTCACAATATGCAAGGACAGGTGCAGCGCGGGAGGCATCTGAATTAGTGTCATGGACAGGGGATTGGGATGCACATAGCACAGGGTAAGAGGCAGAGGTGTCACCCGCTGGCACTAATCGTGAAACCAAGCGTTCAGCCCACCGAGACGGGTGCTTAAATGACATGTGCCTAATCATACTGGTGGTGGTTAGGCTCTTAGTGGTAAGGCCCTTTCTGATCTTGGCATGGCACAGGTTGCAAATTACAATTTTTCTATAATAGAACTCTTTAAAATAGTCCCTGAGGAACACCTAACTCTTTGTCGGAGAAATTCACGAGTGTTGGTGCTCTGCAAAACAGTTGCCAGCCTTCTCCCTTTGGTCACCCTACTGCCTCTTCCAGCCTGTTTCGGTGCTGACAATCTTTCCTCCTCAGTGTTGCTGGCCTCTGCAAACCAGCTTTATAGTTTGGGTCGGTGACTCCGCCATCCACCACCTCATCTTCCACCGCTGCACCCTGGTTCTCCTGACTTAACCACCCTAATATAACAACAATAAATAATAATAATAAAATAAAGTGGTATATTAAACAACATAGTTTTATATACCACCGGAATATAACACCAACCACTAGTGATGAGCGAGCATGCTTTCCACTATTCGCCTGAGCATTACAGTGCTCGAGATGCTCATTTCTC